>NC_083505.1:1417500-6417500 GCF_032362555.1 Amyelois transitella | reverse complement strand
CAGGATCAAAAACTACGATAGTAGTAGTTTTAACCCTTTAACCGCCACACTTAATATTAGTTGTCGTGCCCCCAGCGCCAGGCACATTAAAATGACAAATAAATACCTACAACAAATAGAGATGTTCAGTAGTACCTACCTATAGGTATCGATATTTCTTTCAAAAGGGGCATGCGTCTCGTTCGAAAACTTACTATTTTAGGTAAATATCGTAACAGATATATAGAAAGCGTTACTTTGTAATTTATTGTAATTTTATTTCCAATATTGGTAGGTACCTTAATAACACAATGAAACAAAAGCATATAAAAAAATATTTTTTTGAAAAGAATTACGTAATAAACTCATTTATTTCTAGAGTAACAATTGCTCTATTTGTTTTATAATAAATAAGTAAATATAAACAGTAGTAGTTTAAATTTTGTGGGTTTTTGTGTCAGTCAATTATCGTTTATGCCCCATCCCTACTAACGGAATATTCCGGCCTTGGCGTTGGACATCAATACACTTTTCCATAAATACTATCAGTAATTTCTTTAACTTTAGACATTAATTTTAAGTCTTCTAATTATGAAACTTAAGTGTAATCAATAGTAATTAATTACTTCATCATCTAATAATGACACCTATTTTTATATAATACAGAATCTATCAAACAAAAAGGCAGATTAAATGAGTAGTGGTATTTGAACGTAAATATCCGTCCTTGGCGATTCGAGCCCGAAAATGTTTGACGGATTAATCCGTTCTTGGCGATTAAAGGGTTAAAAGGAGAAAAATGTGTGATAAAGATGTAGAAAGAATATTTTGAAGATTGTTCCCTGATTGCTCCCGGTTTTCTCCACTGGGTACGAGTGGAATAAAATAATGTCGTTCGTTCCCAACGGTGACAATTGGAACTTTTTATTTCCCATTCAATCCGACCGCTTTAAACAGAGTCTAATTGCAAACATAAATCGCAACATTATAAAACAAAAAAAAAAGCTAAATAATTAACATGCCTTAGTACTTATACACATAGTACATAGTCTTAACGCATGCATATCTAAACTACCGGCTACCGGCAAATAGGTAAATTAAAATGTATATGCGATAAATAAAGCTAGGCCCAACAAATTATTTACTCATGACTCTTGTTATGGGATACTAACTCGACGAAAGGACACAATAAATTTGTAATAAATACTTGGATAGATGGACATCTAAGACCCAGTCTAATAAAAAAAGTTATTTTTCCATTATGACATGACCTGATCGATCGATCCCGCGACCTTATGTTCAGATCGAGAATCCGACAACTGAACCAAACAGGTCGTCAAAACCTATAAATTAATATAAGTACCAACTTACATTCAAATCAATAACCAAGCAATATTTTTAAATTTTATAATAAATACCTACGTACCTTACGGAAGGGGCAACTATCACCCCGACAAGACAGAGGCGTGCTATAACCAAAGGATGCGATGGAGGCATTTCGAATATGTGTTTCAAGAAAAATGTGTTTAGTTCTGATATTTGCCAAAAAACAACCAGTTGCGCAAGTGCAAAGAATCTCATATAAGTACACGTTGGATCAAGCCACCGTACCGGCGTCCACTGAACGGGTGTAAATTGGAGAATCGCTCTTTTAATTTTTCCAGTTGTTGAAGAAATGTCCCTGCAAAAGTCAATTGAATTTGAGTGTCTCTTATCGACTGTTGTTTAGAATACTTTTGGCTACAAAAACTATTCTTCAAAAGTAACACTTAGTATTCCAGCAAACGAACATGAATAACACTGATGAGTTATTGCTACGACAATAGTGATATTTGAATCAGAATTATGAGCTGAATTATCACTTTTACACAAAGAGATTCTTGGATGACCGCTGCAACCTATGCAGGTGCTTCCCTGCGCATCACCTATTTTAGCAAGGCACCTCAGCGGTTTGTCCACAAGAGCAGCCCACTTTTATTGATGTTGATAATATAAATGGGACAAATCACACAGATTGAGATAGCCTCAAAGTAATTTCATGACTGGTGTTATAAGATACTTCTTCCTTCTGGGGTAAAGCTCTTGAAACGGGCCACCGCCGGAGAGGGGAGGGGGATGGGGTAACATCCCCCCTCCCGTGACCCCCCTTGCCGGAAGCCTATAGTTTTTTTTTACGAATTTTTAAAGTTTTCATATAAAAGGTGTGCTAAAGGTCATTAACCGCCAGATGGGCAAGGGGGGGGGGGGGGGGGAAGTAAGAAGGGATGAAAGGGGTGAAGGGAAGTGAAACCTAACCTAACCTATACTAGATTTTTTTGACTCAGTTTGAACGCTCCGCTTTGGTGGTTTACACCAGCCTAGCCTAACCTAACATAACCGAACCGAGTTTGATTAGTGACCTATTTGTTTTTTTCAATGCGGGGGCCTACCGACCCCGCGTATCGGGGGGTCGGTGGGCCCCCTGTACCCCCCGCTGTCCGTTTACCGACAGCTACTTTCAAAGTCAGCAGATAAGATGACAATAGCACATAACCAAAATGGCGGATTGCGTTCCGTTCATAGTTAGTGTCTTTTTTGTTTTTACTTTTAAGCAAAGTTTTTGACTATTTTTTTTGGTGCTAAAATATATTAATTAATGTATTGTACATGTTTAATGGACAAACTAATTATGTAATACTAAATTAACACAGTTATAATGACAAAACGAAAATATTGCGTTTTGTTTAGTGCAATTTTTAAGATTTTCAAAAATTCATATAAAAAAGGGGGGGCTTCCGGCAAAAAAAAAATACTTGGGGGGGGGGTCATACAAACAATAAATAGGGGGTAATACAAATTCGAACCTGGGACCTACTGTGTCACAGAGAAGCTCACAATCAATGCGCCACAAAGTATAAAAATAAAAATAATTACCTTATGCTGACCCACTTGTATTCCCTCATTTCTAAAGCTTTACATATTTTAAGACCACACCAAATACCAAAACCATTGCATAAAAGGACATCTAAAATAATAGAATCCCACCAACATTCTAAGAAATTAGGAAGCAGGTGAGCAAATGCAATCTCGGTTATCTCCCACATGATAGAAATTGCCCATAATAAACCCGCATGCCTAAATAAAATAGCTTTAAATGTCCAACCTAAGAAATGACCCCAGGCAAACACATCTAAATATGACCAGATCCTAGTTAGACTAATATCAGAACAATTTACTGCATATTCCTGAAACAAGAAAAAATATTATCTACACACCTATATTTATTTAAGTGGCACTACTCTTTTTTATACCAGACATACTGAGCAGGCATTGTTTTTAAGTACCTACAAAACACAAGAAAGTGTAAGGTAGTGCCAGTTTGTCATATCTATATTGTTAAATGAAAAAAAAAAGGCAGGCATGGTATAAAATAAGCAATAATAGGCGATTGAGGGAGCGGGCGCGGGCGGCACCGAACGCGATGATAATCGCAAGTTGCGTTCTGATAGAAGACCGCAGCGCTCGTAAAATGCAATAATTGTACCTAGGTCTAAATAATTAGGTTTAAGTTATACAATTTTTTACATTTTATTTAATGCTTAAAAATTATGGTACGGTGGCGCCATACGCCATCTTAGAGAAATCGCAGATTACAGAGATTTCTTAGAGTTTAGCTGAGCTGTTAGGGTTCAACATCAGCTGTTCCAGATTCCAAAATAAATTATACCCTATATGTTGGCCAGGCATAAGAGCTATACAACAAAAAAATTTCATTCAAATCCACTCAGTAGTTCCGGAGATTAGCATGTACAAACAAACATAAACATACAAAAACACTTGGTAACTATTGCTTCATCATAATATATTATTTTTTTGATAATATACTCAATATACATGCAAACTTTTTTTACTTTATGTATTAATGATTGATTGATATTGTCAAGACTAAAGTATTGTTTCTGCTTGAGCAGATTATCTACACTTAACCCTATGTAATTAATATGTCAATATTTTACAAACCTTGTCCATATCTATGTGGAAGCTTCGTAGCTTGGGATCATACCAATACATTATGTCATATATGGTTGAATAATTTTGAAACAGTAAAAATATTAAAGCCAGTAGATACAAAACAGACAGGCCAAATACGATTCTCCATACTGCAGGGTGTGGTCTGGTAAATGGTCCATTTGGAAATGTAAGTACAGATATAATGAGGAAAAAGAACACTACACAGCAAATACCAGACCAAATATTTTCCTGCGCATTATTTTCATTTCTGCAATAATAAAAAAATATCCATTGAAATAAAATAATGATTCCAAGGGTTTTTTTTACTTAAAGATCACTTAAAGATCTGCAATTTAAAATACTGCTTACATTAATAAGAAAGTGGGTTCCCAGTGGCACCCTTTATTTAAAGCCAAGGGTTGACTATGTTATAGATTTGAGAAGGATATTAGCTTTCTCACTTCTACTCCCCAAAAGAATCAAAGAACAAAAAAAGTTCTCTTTTTTTTTCTCCACCATCTCTGATGTTGTCCACGAATTAATTAATTTGCAGTGGTCCTATTTCACATTTTTTTATTTATTTTTAGGGACTAAAGGCCAATAGATACATACCTTTCATACTAATGTTAGTATGTATGTACATAAATAAACTGCTAAACTTGCATAATAGTTATGAATGTGGATGAAGCGAAAGGAGTATGCAGAAATAATGTAATGTTACCTTTTGCGCCAAATAAAGCTTTTTTCTTTCAAATATAGTGGCAAGTGGAAAAAGGCATGAATTATGCATGTTAACTTAAGGATTTAGATGTCGCAGTGTCTCGTAGCGAAGGAGACCTTCGCCGGAAACGCCGATACAAGACACCTTTTGGCCAGAAGTCCGCAAAAGTAAACGTTTAATTTAACAAATTAAAGTCCAGAAGCCATACCTCACAAATGCAGTGTAAACGACAGACGCAATAGAAATAGCAAATAGCGATAGCGTATGTGGTTTATAAAAGAATTCTAATGAAATATCATCCACAGGTCGTTCATTAACAGAACTAAAAGCTTCCACATATTCTCTTCGTAACATCTTACTCGTTTCGGGCATTGCTTCTACCAGATGTACTTTTTAGGGTTTATGAATAAAATTTATTCCAAATAAGCCATTAAACCACCGAACAAACATTTTTTTAGGTTTGTCTAACAAACGTTTAATGTTTAGAATTAGATTATTACACGCGTAGATCAATTATACCTAGTTTTCTCTATCTACGATCTACGATATGTCTTGGATAGGTCCAAAGACAGATAGGACACTCCTTGGTTCACCGTTTAGTTCCTTTGTATGCGCATAGCGCTAGTGTCGCATCTGTCACTAGTGATATGCAAGTTAAACTAATGTTGACAAGCTAATGATGTACCTACTCGATATAGAAAAATGCTGTTAGGGTTTCTAATGTATTGTACGTACTTTAATTATATCATATATATAATAAAACTAAGTTGATAAAATGTGTGTGCCGATAAAACTTAAAAAGGATTCCCGATACGATAAAGGGACTTATATAGTGCAATAGCCCTTTATCCCGCTTCGAACAAGAAAGTTCCCGTTTTAACTTAAAGGGCGTATTTTTAAAGATATAAGGGCTTTTCCAATTCCTTAACTTGAAAATTAAGTGAAGTAGTGGCGCCATCTGTTGTCGAGTAGTTGAACTCCATTCAGAACAACGATTATTTGAGTATCGTTTTGAAAGGCGCTGCGAGCAATTACAGCATGTGTAGCAATGGCGCAAAATTTAAAACTCCAATTTCAACAAAGTCTTAAATTACAATTGTTTCTATAATAAAGTTATTAAATTTTGTATATTTATACAGCATTAGGTAGCTTTTATTTTGGAGTCGAAGCGAGATAAATTTAGTTATTCAAGTTATTAATTATTAATTCTGAAAATAATTTGAAATTTAAGTTTTCAAATTTCGCGCCTTTACTCTTATGCTATAGCTGCAGAACTTATTGTTACGGCGGATAATAATGTCGAGTATATTCTAGAAGGTGTAAAAGAATATATTCTCGAACTTTTCCGAATATCCTAGAGCCCAGCTCTCTGAATATATAAGGGCCCGGTATCACCCGCTAGAGTTAGTTCGATTTTGAAAGCGATTGCGAAAGGAAATGAAAGAAGTTATCTGTGAGCATTTATTTTGAAGTATCACGTGTCAGTATTTTTAATTTTGTGTTTAATTAATTCTAAGAAGAAAAAAATCGACTGTGAGCCTTTATTGTGAAATACCAAATGTAAGTATTTTTAACAGACTTTAAAAAAAGAAAGTTCTCAGTTTGATTATTAATTATTACTAGTATCATCCGGCATTGCAGCCACACTTATGGAAGGAGGACGAACTGCCCATTCTGCTTTACAACTACCGTTGAATATAGCAGAACAACAATTCCCGGTATGTAAAATCTCAGGAAAATCTGGACGGGGTCAATGTCTAAAACAAGCTTAAGTTATCTTATGGGATGAATGCACCATGGCTCATAAAAAATCACTTGAAGCAATGGACAGAACATTACAAGAATTGCGAAAAAACTCTGAAATAATGGGAAGAGCTCTACTCATACTGTCGGGAGATTTTCGACAAACACTTCCAGTTATTCCCAAGTCAACACCAGCAGACCAAATCAATGCATGCTTAAAAAAGTCACATCTCTGGTCACAAGTACAAATACTGCACTAACAAAAAACATGAGAGTTGATTATCAAAAGATGAAACAACAGCACATTTTGCTAAAATACTTTTACAAATAGGTGAAGATACATATCCTACTAACCAAACGACCGGCCTCATTGAACTCAATAGTGATTTCTGTAACATAGCCACTACTGAAAACGATCTAATCGACAAAATTTATCCAAATATTGTTCAAAACTATACCAACGTAGAGTGGTTATTTCAAAGAGCAATGTTGGCCACAAAAAATAATGTTGTTGACGATATCAATTTCAATATTCTAAAGAAAATACCTGGTGAAGAGAGAATATATACATAAATCGATGGACACGATGGTATCCAGTGAGGAAAGTGTCAACTTCCCTACAGAATTTCTGAACTCTTTACAAGTACCAGGAATGCCATTACACTGCCTTCGTCTCGAAATTGGATCTTCAATCATACTAGCGTAAAGTACCCAATGTCCGACAGACCACCAATGATCGACACATAAAAAGTAAAATAAAAAAAGGATATACTAATGTTGTGTATTTGAACATAAACGAAGCATTGGTTATACACAAGGTTATTTTGATCAAAAATGGTGGAGCTTTAAATATCGACCGGCAGAAGTTTTTAACGGAAAGCCAGTTTTATTAGTGAAATCACTAAGGAGGTGAGTAAGGTTTATTGCTCATAACTTTTTTCGGTTTAAAGCTACCATTTGAAAATTTTAGGCTGGGTGCACGATTAATGGACCGTTAAATATTGGGTGTCCATAAATAGAACATGTCGATTTAGACTAGATCTCGATTATTGGAACATGTCGAAAACCGGTTGTCCGTAATTGGATTTCTGCAGTCGAATATTAGGCCAAAAATACCATATTTTTATATTGGTATATCTTGTAAATTTTTATATCACATTCATTTCTACTTTAATATATCATGCAAAATACCCTAAAATTTTACTGAAAACTTCAAAATATGATAAAATAATAAAAATAAAACAAATATTGTAAAAATACTAGAGTTCGTGCGTTAAAGTGTCGATGATTGGGTGTTTTACCGTACTTAGAAATCTCAGCTCTCCAAAACTATGTAATGGAACGAGAATGATCGTAAAACAGCTATCGAATAATATTATTGAAGCTGAACTATATCTGGAAAGAACAAAGGACAAACAGTATTTATACCTAGAATACCACTGATCTCTTCTGAATAGGGAACCGGACAACTTTTCAGATTGTGTTTATAAATAATCTTTATTTATTTATATATCCATAAAAAATAATATTGTAAATAAATAAATCTTTTGGAGTATTTAAAACTGTCAAAAACGTAATTAATTTAAAATTGCCGCGAAAACAGCACTTTACGTCAATTCAGATCGCGTGACGTCATATGTTTGGAAAACAAACTACAAGCCCTATTACAAGTGATCAGTGCTTGGATAGTTTAAGTATTTTCTCGCAGATCTAGAAACATGCAAAACCAATAAATATCTACCTTTAAAATCATAGAAAAAACATATGTGAAAATAACTTTGTAAACAATGAAACTAGTTTTAGGTTATGTTTTCTTTTGTTTTTTCTTCAATCATTTCTGTTGTTAAGATAAACAAAAAGAGGTCGAAATACTTACATAAATGTTTTCACATTTCTAAATTCAGCAATACTAAGTCGGAATTAGTGGCAAAGAAACTGCCGACCATGAAAATATCAATCTTATGGGAGATTTCTATTGTCGGCTTGTAACCTTGTTCCATGATAAAAACTTAATAGGCGGCTTCAAGCACTTGCGACAACTTCTGTTATGAATAAAGTCCTTCAATTCGTAACTAATTACAATTAAATATTTTTTGAAAAATGCAAATAAATCGTAGAATAACTCGAAATAACATACAAAGCAGTGTTGTTTACTTATCACTCATTACGTATGACGTCACCCACTGTGATTGGTGTTTGGGTTCTTACGCTGCACAGATAAAAAATATTGGATTTATGCAACTTTATTTATTGATTTAAAATTATAAATCATTGTTATTTTTTAAAAATATTTATTTAGTGATGTTCTTGTATAACAAACTTTATTTTAAAACACAACTTAGATTTTTTTTCGATTACTGTCCTATTGTCATTTCAATTTAAAAGACTGCAATTTCCAATTAAATTAGCTTTTAGTTTTACAATTAACAAGGCGCAAAGACAAACTTTAAAATATTGTGGCATTAACCTCAAAGAACCCTGCTTCTCTCACGGTCAGCTATATGTAGCTTGCTCAAGGGTAGGAATTCCGAAAAATCTATATTATATAATACTCCAGACAATAAAATGAAAAATGTTGTTTATAAGCAAATAGTGTAAACAATGAGCGAATGTTTTCAATAATTTTTTTTAATATCGCGTCAAAGTTTTTTTTTTTATTTCACCTACCGTGTAATCTTATATCAACTCCCGGGCGAAGCCGGGTATTATAGCTAGTTATGAAAATAAAACAAAAATGCATTATTTATGTCCGTAAATCTTTTTTTAGAAATAGATTTATATTCAAAATAGGATGCAAGGTAAGCCCTAAAAAGTCAACGTAACTTATGTATATACTACAGCTTCTTTCCTCCTTCTCGCCCCCGCGTGTTAAGTTGGGCTAAGGTCTCTCACGCTGTCTTGTAGCGTGCGACACTAGCGCAATGCGCATACATTGAACTGACTTGACAATTTGACATAGTCTTGACCTGCGAGCAAAGAAATTGTATTATATTATAGAAAGTGCGCAATGTTACAACTCTTAAAAATATTTATTCCTAAACCTAAGTCAAAACTCTCTGAAAAGGCTTATCGCAATGGGCTAGGCTCCAGCCAGTGATTCAATTTAAAAACCTTTAATGATTGTCTTGTACCTGTTAAGTAATGTAACGCAGCAGTCGACACGCGTTTGGCGGTTTGCTTCACTCAATTCGTGAGGTACATACCCACCCTTCAAGTTTCTTAATCTTCCCAATTTACTTCAAGTGGATAAAAATAGTTTAATGATTTTATATTATAAGCGGCAAATTAAAAAAATCAACAGATGGCAACTCGTGTTGTAGTCGGAAATATAGTCTTAAAACTTGCTATTTATCACAATAATACCTATTAAGTTTGTTTACGTTTATGTAACGCTATCCACTATTAGTATACCTCTAGGTTTTGAGAGATATACTAATTAAGCAGAGTAGTAGTTTAATTGAAAGAACGGAGCACTCGGTAAAATAAAAGATATTTTAAGTTACATATGGGATGAGAGGCAGAGACCTCAAAGATAGAATCAAATCAAAGATGAAATTAGAAGAAAAGACCTCTAAAACTCTAAAGAGGTTTGTCTCTTCAACAATCCTCCTTAATTTCATCTCTCAGTCTCCCCTTAATCATCCAACGCTCACAGTTCAGTCATCTTTCATCACTGTCATACACCTACACCCATATTCTCCTCACACCATCTAAACTTACCATTCGCCAGAGGTTTGGTCAACGCATCAGCTGCCATACAAGCTGTCTCTACATACTCAAGCTGAATAATACCATCCTCAACTGCTTCTTTTATAAAATGGTGGCGCACATCAATATGTTTAGTATGTTGATGATGCACAGGATTTTGTGCAATTGCAACAGCAGACTGACTATCACTGTAGACTGTCATTGGTTCCAGAGTAGATGCTATGAGTTATGAATCTTCTTAGAAATATTGCCTCTCTAGCTGCTTCAGATAGAGCCACATACTCAGCTTCCGCAGTTGAGAGCGCAACAGTCCTTTGCTTTTTGCATTCCCATGAGATTGCAGCTCCTGTCCATTTGAACACTACTCCACCAAATGACTTTCGATCATAGGTAGATCCGTGGCTTGCATCTGCATAACTAACAACTTTGGCTGTATCAGATGACTCGTATCTAAGACCAAAGCTCTTTGTACATTTTAAGTACCTCAGCTCTCTTTTAGCAGCTACCTAATGTTACTCCGTGTAACAGCTGTTTAACTGGCTTAGATTAGTTACTGCATAACTAATATCCGGCCTTGTGCAAACTGTACATAATGTAAAGTACATAAGTGACCCAATATCATATAATATAACATAATCCATGAACTTGATCTCCGTGTCCGTCCATCGTTTTTGCGGTCCATAACCTATTAGTATACCTCTAGGTTTGGAAAGATATACTAATTAAGCAGAGTAGTGGTTTAATTGAAAGAACGGAGCACTCAATAAAATAAAAGTTATTTTATTTTAAGTTACATATAGGATGAGAGGCAGAGACATGACATGAATGTTAAAACAAAATCTATCAAAAAATAGAATCAAATCAAAGATGAAATTAGAAGAAAAACCCTCTTAAACTCTAAAGAGGTTTGTCTCTTCAACATCCACACATATCCGAGTTCCCGTCCCTGACATCATCCATGTTACCTGCAAAAGAATACATATACCTAAGACACATTGTCGTATTATCATTTGCTAAACATAATAAGAGCAAAAGAAAGTATCAAAATGTCCGCCTCATACTAACCAATGCACTCAGATATTTCACGTAAACACTCTTGTTTTTGATAGAAAATCACATCTCTTTTTTTCTTATCAAATTTATTACATAGTAAAGAGAACTCTTCGCAAGTCGCTTTTTAGGGTTTTATTTTAGACATGATTTCATAGTGATGGGACTCGAATCACGTTTAATTCGAATGATCGCAGTCATTAACCCATTCGGATTGTATTATATATTGATTCGATTCATTGATGAATCGTATTGTCCAATTGATTCGAATCAAAAAGTTGATCCGAATCAACTCTCTGATTCAAATCAATTTCTCTTATTCGAATCTTCATTGCTCGGCGAACTTACCTACCTTACAGGTGAGACCACTAGGATATTTTCAAGTTTGTATTGCGATTTCAAATATTACTTTTTGACAGTGCGAGCTATATGGTCTCGTATTGGCAACCTTTAACATGAAATGTTTTTGTGGGATTTCATTTCTTTTTGTAGGTTGCTTATGGTAGAAAGAAAAAATGAGCGACAAATACTTACACTTTTATCCCGTAATGCAAGGGTATAAGAGATATTTAAAAAAAAACTGAATAATGTTTTCATTTGATGAAAAGTCTGTGTTCTCTGTACTTGTGTATAATTTTCAGATCTCAAACAGAAAATTAAGTTTCCCTATTTCAGATTCTACTTTTAGTACTACTTTAGCCCCCTCAACTCAACGTGATCCCGTAATAAACAGAATTCTTCAACGTGCTGTTATTTCTGAGATACAGGGGTGAGGGAGGGAAAGTTGGGAGGGGAGGGGGGTTTTCGGATTTTTTTCGTACACACTGCAGCACTTTTTATACGACGCTATCAAAAGATTTACCTCTCCGAGGCCGCATTCAGACCTCTAGCGCCAAAACTTGCGGCAGTCTCAAACTTTCACCCCCTAGTTTAAGGGGTTGGGGGGTAAAAGTTCCAAGTTTTATAATTTTTTTGTTGTTTGGGTACTAATACTAGCTTAAATTTACGATTAATCCACATCCACACATAACGAAGAAACCGCGGAGAAATTTCATCTCAAGAATTCATACATTTCCAGGGACGTTGAGAAACTGCCTATACATAAAAACGTATACCTAGGAATTTTAAGTTCTATAAATAATATTTTTTTCAAATCAAAAATAAAAATATCTCCCCCTTCAAAAAGCGACTTCTCTTTAACTGGAACTATCAGTTTCAGCCCAGGGTCCACTTTTTGATCTTTTTGCTCTACTTCAAATGATTTTCGAAATTTTTAGCAAGTTAAACAGTGATAAAGATCACGAGAGTTTTGCGCGATTGTCAACTGATTGTATGGGATGAATACACGATGGCCCGACAGAGCGATGGGTTTAGATTTTTTACTTAAATACTACTAAAAATACAATGTTTGTTTATAGGATAAACATGAAAAGGGTATAAAACTAAGAAACTGAAGAAGAAGCAAAAGAAGGGTATCTTTCACCCCGAAAAAAGGAATATATGGTTCATAGGTAGATCCGTGGCTTGCATCTTCATAACTAACAACTTTGGCTGTATCAGATGACTCGTATCTAAGACCAAAGCTCTTTGTACATTTTAAGTACCTCAGCTCTCTTTTAGCAGCTACCTAATGTTACTCCGTGTAACAGCTGTTTAACTGGCTTAGATTAGTTACTGCATAACTAATATCCGGCCTTGTGCAAACTGTACATAATGTAAAGTACATAAGTGACCCAATATCATATAATATAACATAATCCATGAACTTGATCTCCGTGTCCGTCCATCGTTTTTGCGGTCCATAACCTATTAGTATACCTCTAGGTTTGGAAAGATATACTAATTAAGCAGAGTAGTGGTTTAATTGAAAGAACGGAGCACTCAATAAAATAAAAGTTATTTTATTTTAAGTTACATATAGGATGAGAGGCAGAGACATGACATGAATGTTAAAACAAAATCTATCAAAAAATAGAATCAAATCAAAGATGAAATTAGAAGAAAAACCCTCTTAAACTCTAAAGAGGTTTGTCTCTTCAACATCCACACATATCCGAGTTCCCGTCCCTGACATCATCCATGTTACCTGCAAAAGAATACATATACCTAAGACACATTGTCGTATTATCATTTGCTAAACATAATAAGAGCAAAAGAAAGTATCAAAATGTCCGCCTCATACTAACCAATGCACTCAGATATTTCACGTAAACACTCTTGTTTTTGATAGAAAATCACATCACAGTTGGGGGGTAAAAGTTCCAAGTTTTATAATTTTTTTGTTGTTTGGGTACTAATACTAGCTTAAATTTACGATTAATCCACATCCACACATAACGAAGAAACCGCGGAGAAATTTCATCTCAAGAATTCATACATTTCCAGGGACGTTGAGAAACTGCCTATACATAAAAACGTATACCTAGGAATTTTAAGTTCTATAAATAATATTTTTTTCAAATCAAAAATAAAAATATCTCCCCCTTCAAAAAGCGACTTCTCTTTAACTGGAACTATCAGTTTCAGCCCAGGGTCCACTTTTTGATCTTTTTGCTCTACTTCAAATGATTTTCGAAATTTTTAGCAAGTTAAACAGTGATAAAGATCACGAGAGTTTTGCGCGATTGTCAACTGATTGTATGGGATGAATACACGATGGCCCGACAGAGCGATGGGTTTAGATTTTTTACTTAAATACTACTAAAAATACAATGTTTGTTTATAGGATAAACATGAAAAGGGTATAAAACTAAGAAACTGAAGAAGAAGAAAAAGAAGGGTATCTTTCACCCCGAAAAAAAGGAATATATGGTTCCAGTGGGATTGTCTTTGAACGACAATGTGCCGAGCAAAACCGCGGGAAATGCTAGTTAATTTAATATCCTTAATTTGGAATGTTTGTTTCTTAAATTTAACGAAATTGCCACGGGAGCATTAAAACGGGTCATTGTGCGTACGCGGGCAAAAGTTATCTCAAAGACGCACACATGAGTATTGAGAAGAACATAAGTACCTTACATCTTTTATCCAGGAATCTATTCTATTCTTGTGAAATAAAAGCATATGCATGTATCAGTTCAATATTTATTTATGATTTGTCACATAATAATCTATAATACAATTCATCAAAAGAGCAATGCAAATAATAAGAATACATGTAATAAATAATTTATCACATTCAGTGTTTGACTTAACGCTTAAACTTAGTAAAAGGGAACTTAAATCTCGCGTTAACAAAAATATAATTAACATGATCCTCAAAAAAGTAAAATTACTTAACTAGTAGGTATAATAATCAGTATTTAAAATATTTTGAAATTCACGATTACTAAACTTATTCTTAGCTAACATTTATATTGAGTACTAAAGCAATCCAAACAAAAAAAAATTGCATTGCAAGAGATCTATAACATTTATCTCTTATACCTATCAGTATTTTTGCAAATGCATTATTACATTCTTGGTTTTTTTTTAAATGTGTATGTATGTACACCTATAAATAAGTGAACAAAGTGGACGTTTCGATACCTCATTTATCATGTGATACATATCCCCAATTAAAATTAAATATATTTTTTTGATTAAGTCAAATAAATAAAAACGTCGCCTTTGTTCATCTCGGAGAAATAATTCCATGAACAGAGTTATCATATCATTTATTGATATCAAGGTTAAATGAAAACATCGAAAATTCTACTTTGATCATCTGAGTGATACTACCTAGGTACACAAGTGAATTAACCCATAATTTCAGTAACCAACTTTATGTAATCTAGAAACTCTTGTTTTACTCGAGATAGGAGTTAGGCAACATTAGGCATTTCCTTTTTTCAATATACCTACTACCGCCTTATCAAAGGAGTCAATTGTTCAAAATCCAACAGTACAATCCAAAGCCACGATCCAGTGTGTAAGTCACGTGTATGATATTTCACGGAGCGAATCCTGTCTGACCACCGTGACCATATCAACAAGGGGAACTTTACCTTATTTGGATCAATCATTCATAAAATCACATCTATATCCCTTGCGGGGTAGAGGGTAAAGCCAGCAGTCTGGAAAGACTGACACAGGCCACATTCAGTGTTAGACTTAGTGATATAATTTAGATTCAATTAGTGATAGGTTCCTAGACCATCGCCTACAAGAAAAATCCCAATTTTATAAGCCTATCCCTTAGCCGTCTATTACCTCATCCATGGGAAAGAGATTTAGTGGTCCTACTCTTTTTTATCTTTATCTTTTTTAATCTCAACAATTTTATCTGACTGAATATGTAGAGATTTCTTCTAGGCATCGCGACAAGATTTTATTATAATTTCAATTCTGTAAAAGCATAAATGAATGTGGTTAATGTGATTTAAAATTTTATTTTGATCTTTTTAGGGCACTTAAAAGCTTGTTTTAAAAGTTTTTTATAATTATTTATATAACTGCCGGGAACCACACGGCACGGCATATCATGATATTGATACAGACAATATGTGCAGTTTTCCTCACAATGTTCTACTTGCAATAAAAACATCAGCTTATGTACAGTCACCTTCATAAACATGTTTGAAACTTAGTGCTTATACAACTAAGTTTGAATTTTTGCAGGTGACTGTACTTAATTCAAAAACTCATTGGTGCATAGCCATATCGGGATTTAAAACCGGTTCTTTAAAAAAATCGTTTTCTTGACCACCACCAGACTGTCAAGTATACCAAACCTACATTCACATTAATCTATTATAATTTCAATCGCTGATGTTGTTGTAAATATTTCATTCCCTGTTTTTTTTCTGTCGTTTTCCCGTGGGAATAGTTTCATAGTAGCTAGTGGTTTCATATTAATTTCCACGCAAATATTGTTCCTAACAGTTCAAAATTCATTTCAAGATCTACTCAAAACATATTAAGCTTACATTGATTCTACCAGTGTTACCACTTTGGTTACAAAGGTTACTCTTATTTGTGTTCATAGACAGATACTTTTAATGATAGCGTATTTTCAATATTGGGTACACCATTCTTTCACCTAGGATTTCGATATTCAATTCTGTTGAGAATAACGCAACAACAGAACACAAAAAATAATCTGTTTTATGCCTCGCAACATATTTCTCAAAATCTTTGAAGTATGTCTTATCTAATGGTGAGAAGACATTGTCTCAGTTGACTGCCGTCCGGCACTAGACCTGAGTTCGCGACGTGGACACGACATTGTAGCCTCATCTGATGATTTCCGATATTTCTTTTTATTCCCTTTACGGCTTCCATCGCCACTTGAAATATCTGAGGCATTATTGGCATCTTCGGCGGTACTGTTAGTATCTTGACCTTCATTTTCAGGCTTATTACTGCAATCACTTAATAGGGTTTGGTCTTGACTCGGTTGAACACCGGGTTCATCTTGGTATGAATTGGACAACTTAGCCTGTGAATTTTCTTCCTTATCAGTATTGGAAGACGACGGAGGAGACTCAGTAGATGTAAAACTTTTGAGATTAGGATCAAAATCACTAACAGTTTTCATACCTGTTTTAATTACTGTAGAAGGAGCTATTAAGTCTTCCAGATCCATTTCTCCTGTATGCGCATGTGGATCTGGATGCTTATCCACTTTTGGGGATTTATCAGAACATTCTTTAAGCTTTTTTGAAGGATTTGATTCAATTGTTTGTAGTGCCAAATTCTCTGGTTCACATATTTCATCGTGACTTCTCTTGTGAGACATACTAGTAGAAGCATCTTCAGATGATAGAGTTCTGTTGATATATTCTGAAGAACTTTTACTTAACTTTTCATATGCATCTTTCTCACTGTCCTTTGCCTTTTTAGCTTCAGCGGAACTTACCAAACTAGCACTGAGAGCACCAGAAGCCATTTGTTCTAGTAACATTTTACTTATATCGATATCCTTTTTATCTCCTTTCAAAAGCTTTTCTTGAACAGCTGCAAATTCTGGGGGCACCTGTGATCTTAATGACTCAAATGTAATTTTTTTCTTGTCAACTTTTGATAGATCTGTTGCTCCTGTTTCATGACTATCACTATCCCGAGGTTTTTTGTCCCCTCTTAGTATGGCTTCGTAATTCAACGATTGTTTCGATAAGGATTCTAATAAATAAGGATCTGGTGGTAAAAGTATTTGTGGTAATTGACTTGATTGTTGTCGGTCTGAAACTTTTTGCTGACGAGAACTTGAAGAGTTTGTAAGAACAGTGGATGACCTAGGTGTGGTTGTTTTTGAAGCACTTCGATTGGAGCTATGGCTAGAACTATGTAAGGTGGCAGAACTGGAACTTGCAGCTAAATTATTACCTAAAAGACTTAATGCATCATATGCTGATGACATCCCGGAATGCATGCCAAACGGATTAAGTGCTCCTAACCCTAACTGAGGATAAAGCATGTTGGGATTAGGGAATACAAATGGAAATTGTGAGTTTTGAGACTTCGAACTCGAAGAGCTAGCAGTTTCGGTTGATTTCCTTGCTTTTGTTTTATCTCCAGGATTGCTTGCCCCACTTAAAGCATTCATATCTAATGAAGAAAAACCTGGAAGACTTAATCCCGCCAAATTGGCGAAAATATTTCCTCCCGCAATATTACCCAATAAATTTGGCATACTACTGAATGAATTTAACAGGGGGTTGCTTTTAGTATCGAAACTACCTAAGCTGGACAAAAGTTTCGGATCAAAAGTATTCAAGAGTTTTGGATCAAAACCTGTTAAATTTGATAGTGATGCTGCCAAAGTTTTAGGATCAAATGCACTCAAACTAGAAAGACTAGCTAGTAAAGCAGGATTTAATCCAGCTAAATTTTGGTTAAGATGCGAACTCGAAGACAAAACATTGGCTGATGCACTGTCAAGTGTTGGCGGACGTCCTTTTTTCCGCTCCGGTAAAGCACTAGTGGATGGCATCGGAGAATGTCGCTGACCACGTACATCTTGTGGTAATTTTACATGTTCTTTAATGCCTTCTGTCCATTTAGAATCGATGTCGTACATTGGATTATCAGCTATCCACTGCGCCAATTGTTTCAATTGAGGCGCCTTATGCCCTACAATCCGTTTCCCAGTCACTCTATGCACTACAGGCACGTGTTCGTCAGGTGCCAGACGAGGAGTTAATCCCCGACGACGACTTTCTAGGTTTGCTTGTTCTGCTAACCATTTATTTACTTTTACTTCGTGTGAGTAAGATTTCATTGTTACAGAAGGAGATGGTTTCTGGCCTTTGCTACTTTGCTCCAATGATTGTTGTAAAAATGAAGATAATTCTTTAGTAGACGATTGTGAGCTAGGAACATTAGTAACTGTTACAGAAAATGGTTTTTGGGAGGAGGAGACCGATGTCGATGTCGGTGGAGCAGCGGGTGTGACTGTAACATCAGGCAAAATAGGTGTACCTCTATTGCGTGACTCTGATGTAAGCGTACTAGATGAAGTTTGACCTTTCGCAGCCGATAATCCGAGAACAATTTCATCGAGTTTCTTTCGTTTTTTCTCCTTTCCAACTATTTGTTCTGGAGCAGGCTGAAAATAAAGAAAAATTGTTAATAACAACCTAATGAAGGGATTCTACTTTAGTTGTGTGTTGATAGATATGTAAACTTTGCTTTGTATAATGGAATGAAAATGCGAGCTTCCTTGTTGGTCTGACGGCCTGAAAATATAAGAAGTACAAGTCAAATATGCATGAAAATAGTAATGAATGTGGAGGAAGCGGGAGAGTTTTGATAGGATCGTAGCAAGTGGAAATCCAATGCGGTGATGATATGTATATATGGGGTGTAACGGAAAAGGGGTCATCATATAGAGTACTGTTCGCTGCTGAATTGGATCCGATTATACCTAGAAAGAAGATCACAAGTTGTTGCGGTGCTTGGTTATGAATCTAAGATCTATTACGCTGACTCCGGTGTTTCTCGGTGTTCACATCTTGGGCCTATATTATTCTCTTTATTCATAAACGACTTACCGGAAGTCATTTTGAGCTCGGAGTGTTCAATGTTCGCCGATGATGCAAAAATTTATACTATAGTAATAAAAAATCCACTGACGCAGATCTTTTACAAAAAGATATTGATAAGTTAACAGCAAGGTGTCGTGTGAATGACATGTCAATAAATACAAATAAATGTCATCATATTACATTTACAAGTAAAAGGAAACCTATTGACACAGCGTATAAAATAGGATCTGAGGAAGTGCAAAAAGTGAAATTGATCAGGGACCTTGGTGTTTGGCTGGATTCCGAACTCAAGTTTGTTGAGCACATTGACAACATTATAAAAAAATCAGCCCGAATAGGCCATAGCCCAGTTAGGCTTCTTGAAAAGAAACTCGAGGGAGTTTCGTTTGGCTAAAACGAAAATTCTCCTTTTCAACACTTCGGTCAGAAGCAATTTGGAATACTGTAGTTCAGTTTGGAACCCAACATATTCTGTACAATCACCAGGCACTTTGCTTTGCATTCGCGGAGCCCAATATTTCTCATCGTGTTCCGTACGACGAGCGGATGAAACATTTTAATATGGTCTCGCTTTGTGATATAAGAAAAATAAACGATGTGATGTTTCTTTATAAACTTCAAAATAACTTATTGGATTCCGTGGACTTAGCGTTATTAATAGATATAAAAGTTCCGAGTAGACTGCAACGTTATCCTATTACTAAACTGCTATCTGGTCCGCCATCGAGAACAAATCTGGGCGGCCATGCGCCGGTAAGGCGTATGTGCGATTCATATATTTCTTGGTTCGCAATTCTGAGAATTTGGACATATTTGACGATAGTTTGAATGTCTTTAAACATAAGATGCTGAATCTATTGTAAATGTTTTAGGATTATAACTGCAAAATTTTATATTTAATACCTAAATATGTTACTGAATCTATGGTGAACGATGTGTATACTTGTAATTGGGGTTTTCATAAGAACAATATGTAATGTCCCTGTCATTGAATGTAGTATGTAAACACTGTTGGTGTACCAATTCAATAAATAAATAAACGTCATGTTTCAAGTGTCTCTTTGGTCAGTTTTGAAAACTGACCATAGTTCCTTGTCATTTATCTTAGCTGAGAGAGTTAGAGGGTGTATGCCGACCAGGCTTTGTTTACACTAATGTAGTAGAAGTAAGCCAAATAACCATATTGAATAATTTAAATGTAAAGACGTAAGTCCACAAAAATGAAGTAGTTACTAGAGAATCTCCATAGTTCGTAACATTTTGAAAAACTTTAAATATCATAAAAATATTTAAAGAGAAATAAACTATTATTGTATCAGTCGTTTGCTATCAATTTTCGTGACATTTGCCAATAATATTTTGTGTGCTTGTGTTTCTACTTTTTGTATCCGTGTTCTCGTGATGGCCTTCAGTAATTTAGAATATTACTCTGTGTCAGTGCGGCAGATAGCAGTCTGAGGGCCGCCCGAGAATCATACCGTCAGCAATTTGTCGATGGTCAACCAGCTGCTGATGCAAGGCGTCTGCTTTCAGAACGTTGCTTTGCCCCTTTGGTTAACCAACTGCACTCAACTGGTAATTTCATATCATAATGTAGAGATGACTTGAGCTTGGCACAGGAACCTCGTAATGGATTGTAGTTTGATTTTAACTTAAATCAAATTAAGTACACTCTGTACATAAATATATTTAAAATAGGCAATCCATAAAAAAATTTATTTATTATTAAAATCTCATATATAAAAATTAATAGAATAGAATAGATTTATTTTCAAAATTGGATACAAGGTATCACTTATTGACGTCACATCACTTAAATCTAATTATAACTACTACCGCTTCCAAAGCGCATGTGTAGAAGAAGCGGCGGAACAAACTACACTGCAGCATTTTCATCGGACGTCAATATACAAATATAGATCTCTTAAATCTAAATCATGGACGAATGCACATTGTCTACATTAAAAAACATGAATGAATGTAGAACTAGTTATTTCAATACGAATATTTCGTCAAATAAATAAAGATAAAATAAAATATGTACACACTGTACAAATTATGTCAACACCATGTCAAAAATGCACAAGCATTTAAGAGGCCATTATGTCAAGCTTGGGTCACACATGATTATCACTAATATAATCCTCCGTGCTGTAATAGGCTTTCCTACAAAGCTCACCTTTAATGTATTTTTGAATTTTCTATCATTCATTTCAAGAACACTTTTTGGTAATTTATTATAAAATCTTATACAATTAATCTTAAACGATTTCCCTACCTTAGCCAGCCGATGCGCTGGGATAATCTAAACAATGTATTCTCCCGTCCACTTTCTATTCTTAGATTGGATATTTGTGAAGTTGACGTTGTTGAAGAAAATGCTGCAGTGCAGTTTGTTACCGCTTCTTCTGCACTGACGCCTTGGAAGCGGCAGTAAACTTAGTTTTAAGTAATTTATTTGACGTCGACCAATGTTGTGAAACCAAAAGATTTGACAATTATTAAGCGATATGATAGTATCCTATAATAATGAATAAAAATTTTGATTTATTTTTTTTTAATTTTGTAGGGAATTATTGTTTGTTTTGTATTACATGCGAAATTTTTTAAATCGATTTCATGCCTTAAGCGACATACCTCTATCAAAGCAAAATGATTCTTATTTGTTAAACTAACGAGTTATATAAGGTGCGCAACGAAGCGGCTACCTACGACGTTGGTCACCGACCAAGAGAAAATGACGAGTGAGGAGTCAAGTGTTTTGGTGTACACCGATAGTGACATAGTGTGTGTGATGTTTTCAATTGGAGATGTTGACCTACATAATGATTTGTAACATTTGTTTATATGCAATTAATTAAATTTTAATTTTATTGACATGCGTTTATGAAAATTGTAAAAAGGACCAGTAGTAGTAGGAAAATCTATTAAAGGTATAGTATCCACCCACTTCATATGATAACCGCCTTTCCGTTACAACCAGTATATGGTTTTTGTGACGTCCACCGATTTTATTGATTGAACAAATTTTTTTTTGGTGGTTTTGGTGATGGTTTTTTTGATTTTTTTACTTTTTTAACCGCCTTCAAAAAGAAGGTGATTCTCAATTTGACCTGTATGTATGATGTTTGTCCACGATTATCTTGCGTTTAGCTGAACCGAGTTTGTACTGTTTTCAGAAGTGTTGTTACACTTCGAAATTTTACCGACTTTAAAAAAGTAGGATATCGATAGGGGGCGGTTGACTTTTTACAAAATATACATATTATATGGTTTCTCTAATGTCTACCGAACACCGTTCAGTCACCCAGGTACTATATAATCAGGTCTATGCGGCTATATACCTTTGCATGATAGACAGAGCCAAAAGCCAACACAGAACAAATGACTTAAATTCTAGCCCATCGCCTAAAAAGAAGCATCAAGTTTATTAGCTTTTTGTTTGAGTGACTTTTACAATCTGTGTTATTGCGATGCGAAAGAAAGAACCTTTGTAATTTTGTTTCTTGTGTTTATCAGTCTCGATGTTTTCTGTGTACATAAATAAGTAAATATAAGTAAATAAATAAATAAAGAGTATGCCTGGTTATGGTGGTAAATGGAAAGATCCAGCCACTGCCTATCCACCCGGGAAAGATGCTTGATTTTGATGATTGAGACGTGATTTTACGTATACAGTACCTATGCCGTGTGGTAACCGGCACCAATAAAAAAGAATAGGACCACTCCATTCTTTCCCACGGATGTCGTAAAAAGCGATCTGTCAATTCCACTAGTAAACCATACAGCTGATCATGGCCTTACTACTAAGTCTCTTCAAGACTCGGCTCTGTCTACCCAGTAAGGAATAAAGACGTGGTTACATGTATGTTATGTACCCAACGTATTTTGTTGCGGGTTCTTTGAATAGGTTGGATTCAAGTGGAAGGTTTATAACACGAGCATGAATAGGTAACTCACGACATTCTTCCTCTTCATGAGCCTGGAGAGCGTGTCGTCGAGGCGGCTGCGCGGCGGCGCGGGCGGCGCGGGCGGCGCGGGCGGCGAGCGGCGCGCCAGAGAGAAGTCCTGCGCCTCGTCGCGCGGCGCCGACAGGTCCACGGGCGCGGGCGCGGGCTCGGCGGCGGGCGCGGGCCGCTGGTGCGCGGGCGGCGGCGCGCCGCTGGGGGCGTCGCCCGGCGACGACAGTAAAGCGTGCAGTTTCGCCCGCTCCGTTTCGACGTCTATTGCGATGTGACGCTTATGCCGACGCTCCTCGACTTCCGCGCGCTCGCTTGACGTCTAAATGACGATATATTATTAAATTAATAAAATATAAATATATACGGAACAATTTATGTGTGGATGAATCGAGGTTCGAACCCGGGACTTTTTGGTTCAGAGGCGAAAATTCGACAACTGCGCTACGTATATACGTTAATATCCATATATATGAGTTGCTCCCACAAAAAAGACATGTGGGCTAATGTTTGTTTCGATGTTTATTAACTTAGTTTCACAACAACTAAAACATTGGTGAAATGATCGCATCAATAAACAAACAAACTGCCTGAGGTTTAACAAAGTACAAAAGACATTATTTGGACGAGAACAAAACGCTACTTAAGTAAACGGTACACCTGAATTTTTTGTTCATATCGTCAAGACTGAATCTACCTTAATTATTACATTCATGAGTATAGTCTTAGTTAAAGTTGTGTAATATTTTTCTTTATTTCCTGATGACATACTTATTTTTAAATATTTATTTTTAAATGGAGTTTCCCCTTGTGGTTTGTTTTTAAAATAATTAAAGTGCGTTTGACTTCGATATGCCTGATAGTAAGCAAGATGAGGCCTAAGGAGGTGCTGGCTCAAATAATGCTTATTCATTCTTGCCTTGAAAATCCCCCAGTTGTATGTATCAAGGAAGAGAGATGCGGGGAGGGAATTAGAAGTCACAGCTGTTTAATGAATTAAAGTTGTGCAATATTTTTCTTTATTTCCTGATGCCATACTTATCTTTAAATATTTATTTTTATTTTTAAATGGAGTTTCCCCTTGTGGTTTGTTTAAAATAATTAAAGTACGTTTGACTTCGATATGCCTGATAGTAAGCAAGATGAGGCCTAAGGAGGTGCTGGCTCAAATAATGCTTATTCATTCTTGCCTTGAAAATCCCCCAGTTGTATGTATCGAGGGAGAGATGCGGGGAGGGAATAACAAGTCACAGCTGTTTAATGAATATACATATTTGGTGTTAAAATTAATACTAAAATTAATATATTTAATTATATGTATTATATTACGTTATTAAGTAATGTATATTGTTTTAATCGTTGTCACTACATTTTGAATGCAATTGGTTTAATTGACCATTTACAACAACAACAAGAATAGGCTCACCTCTGGCGGCGGAGGGTGCGGCGCGGCGGCCGGCCACTCCCTGTTCTGCACGGCGTGCGCGATGTGGTGCAGCCGCGTCTCCAGCGCGCGCTCCGAGAACCACTGCTCGGGGGACAGCGATGCTACACGGCGATAAGTTACACATAGGTATAGTGCTACTGACAGTAAGTATGGCTAGTATATTTACTTGTGGTTGCACGACCACACGAAACGCAGATTCGGCTCGCAGTTCCGCCCCTGTTAAATTTAAATTCCCTTCTTCTACATTTCCAGAAAAAGTATCCTATGCTTGAGCTGATGTCTTATTATTTACTATAACTTAATTGAACTTCAGCCGTCAAAGCTTGATAGGTCGGTTTTCGAATTTATAAGTATGGACACATCCTGAATGCGTGCCAGTTTCTGAAGGGATATGGGCGTGATTGATATATATAAAATTCTCGTGTCACAATGTTCGTTCTCGTACTCCTCCAGAAAGGCTTAACCGATTCTCATGAAATTTTGTGAGCATATTGAGTTTGTCTGAGAATCGGCCAATAAGGGTTGTTTTAACATTTTTTTTAACTAGAAATTACTTAAAAAATATATTACAAAACAACGTTTGCAGGGACAGCTAATATTTTATGTATGTATGTAATACTTCCATTAGCCATGCAGCTAAATGAGGCGTTAAAGTCATGTCCCTATTAGTTCTATATACCCCCTAATAAACAGAGACGTGTTCTATGTCCATGGAGAAACTAGACTTGAGTAATAAAATACGAATTCGACAATAATAATAGGATTAACGATTCTCATGTTGTTTGCTCGGGTTTTTACTCAAACCATCTGACCTCAAAAACATTACAGGAGGAACCTAGCTTTACTTGGAACATTGTGCCTGTAAGATACAGGTATTTAAATATGCAGGTTTCCTCGCATGTTTTCCTTCCGGTTAGCATCGGTTAGCAATTGAACTGACGTAGGTCACTCATCCATTTTATTGAGATCAGTTAACACTTAATTTAATATTTAGGTACCTTCGATCCTACCGAGCTTAGCGAGATTCTCCAATTCTGAAAGTGCGTCAGTGTCGTCGTCGTTTTGTCTATCGCAAGCGTTGGACGTGCGCTTGCTGCGTCTGAGCGACATTCTTGTGTCGCTCATATTCTCTTCTGTATTATCGTCGTCGTCTGAAGTAGCCTTTTGTGCTTCACTCTTCCCTTTGTGAGTGCTATACCATTTATTAGCACAATCGGCGAATGGCAATTTAGGGTCACAAAATAGTTTATTATAGGTATCCCCAAGTCCATGTCTGTAAACGAGTAAAAATATTTATTATTGTGAGCTTTATTCATTATAATTAATAATTAATTTTGTAATAGAACGCACGAAAGTATCAGGGCCTGCCAGACTACATAAAATTAAATATTCGGTTAATCTACATTGTTTCACTTCAAAATGCAGATCTTTCAGATCTGATCTTTCGATCAGATCTCGTATTTGATACATAAGTTTTTCAATTAAACCTTCAACTATTTGAACTATAAAAGCCTTTGTGCTATTCTATAAAACTGTGCCGCGTAATTTGAAAAACAAAAATTATCTTGAACTTATACTCTCCCTCAATTTAAATTGTATTATAGATGACATGGTAACTTACTTGCATACTCCCAAAACTAAGAGCTTATCATGTCGCGCAGATTGCCACCAAGGCGGCGTATCGGGTGATCTCTCGCATAAGGCCAAACGTGCATCTAATGCTGGATGTGGCGCCACTTCTTCACGTAATACTCGTAGAAGATCGATTCTAGTAAATAAACAATTACCGTTAATCGTGGCAAGTGGAAAGATGTAGTCTCTGTGAAAAGCCAGGGGCGAGACCCCCGGATTTAGTTACAAATCACAAATGTATGATTTCTTTAAATATTTCTTTCGACTCCTTTCAGGAAGGTATTTGAAATTTGAATCAAGACTAACCTTTCTAAAGTAGCTATAGCTCTTTCTTCACCTATCGGCTCTGCCTTTAAGTCTGCCCTTGTAGGTAACTCGGCCTCGCCTACAGATAGTCCACATTGGCGTTTACACATCGCCATAAATGCTTTTAGATAATCAGTCAGTGCATCGTCACTCTTGGAATCTAATCTCGCCAGCGTCCTGAATCGACTCCAACGCAGGCTCTTGGTAGCCGGGTCGAACTCCACACCATAAGATGCAACTGTACGTCGAAACGCTTCTTCGTCAGCACGCGACCAGCGCCATTGAGCAATTTCATCACGAGCTAGTTGGTCCATGCGCTCTCGTCGCTCCATCTTCTGAGTGAAATTCAAACTTAATAATTCCTTAAATACTAGCATAATTATAATGCTATATAAATAGATAGATATATACATAACAATAAATAGATATGTTTATAACAATATAAATATCTTAAAACCACAAACTTAAGTTTCGCGTTGTATGATGCAAATGCAAATGGGAATTCACACTAACATACAGTTGTCTTTGGTGTATTAAAAAGGCCTACAAGAAATTTCTTACCACAAAAGATTGGATTGTTCGGACAAACTGCTAACTTGCCAAAAAGCAGTGGAAAGGAGTAGGTATTGGGAATGTGGTAGCGGGATAAGTTGAGATGCCATACTATAAGAAACAAAAGTTAGATCAAAGGACTTACATCAATGGGAAAGGAAAAAATTGAGTAAGACAATCACTCAGTGGTATCCTAGAGAACGCAAAAGGCGGAGAGGAGGCCACTAGAGCGATGGGTCGAGTACGAAGGGTTGCTGGTAGAACATTATGTAGAGTAGCAGGTGAAAGACAGCAATGGAAGGCCTTTGCCGACTGGCAAACAGATTATCAGAAGAATACATGCAAATCACAAATTATAGAATGAAGTTTTAAGAATTGTAATGATAATCTGAGAAGAGCCTTGTTTATTATTATACATAACCAATCTGTAAGTTATCAACTAGAAATTTCCTTAAAAAAATATTTGAGACAGCCGCACCTTAGCTCTTTGTTGCATCTTGAGTTCCTCGCGCTTGTAGTTGCGCTGGTAAGCTGTGATGAGCCGCCGCAGCCGCGTATTTAGGTCCTGGAAAGTAAGACAATGTTTTAATTAAAAATAGTCATAGTATAGGAACCTTGTAAAAAAACTACAACGAATACATACACGAGTATGTACAGGATATCTATCAAAGCGATGTGGTGATTGGCGATACTTTATTGTTGGGAGAAATATAGGATGGTGTTATTTTCTACATTCTGTGGGAGCGTACAAAGGGATATCATAAAAAAATACTGCCCGAATAAGAGCCTCCTCCTTTTTGTAGTCTGTTAAAAATGATAAATGATGCCTATTATGGGCGAGATTGTAAGGCGTACCTGCATGGAGGGCCAGGGCCCGCCGCCGCCGGGCTCGTCGTCGGCGCGCGGCGAGGCGGCGGGCGAGGTGGCGCCCGCGCCGCTCGACACGTCGTCCGTGCAGTCCTCGTCCCCCACCACGCTGCCGCGCACTTTTCTTTCCTCGCTCCTGAAAACATTTAACTTTAATCACGTGCAGGGTGTTTTCATTAACGTTCTGAACACACAGTGGATCCGTATCCTCATTGAGTTTCATAATGTTAATGGCATAACAGGGGCCTATGGCATAATATCAAACTGAACTCTTTCACTTTTTTCGCGTATGGGATCTCTGGTATAGACAACCGCAAATCAAGTTGCCCTGTATGGAATTCTATAACCCAGAAATAGAGGTGAATTTGCAGTGAATTTGGGTAGGTTGGTTGACAACTGTACCATAAATAATATGTTTTCTTTATATATTAATAATTTGAGTGTGTTTGACCTCAATCTGTCTGTTGGTAAGCTAGATGAGGCGTAAGAGTTATTAATTAATTTATAATATTTCAGGTGCTGGTCATCATCCCTATTGCTATCAATTGCGTTAATGTGCCCCATGTACTTTGATATAAAACATGTCACAATATTTATTTATTTTACTTTAAGTATCTTTATTTATTTATTTTATTAAAAAAAACAACAGCGTTATAGTATTTTTTACAATGATCTTAGTTGTATCTTAAATTCAATCATAGGTTTCCCATTCTATAACAATAGTAAGTATAACATACTAAACGACATACTTATAGTTATTAGTATTCATTATGCATAAAAATGTAATTTCTACAAAATTGTACTGAAAGAGATTGATTGATACCATTCTAAATAAACATTTTGATTTTAATTTTAATCGAATAAAACACTTGTATTCTCATTACTTGTGCATAATTACAACAGTTTTCAATTTTTGCTCTACAACCTTTCTTGTGAACAGGCACAATATGTGCCAATTTCCATGAAGAAGAAAAATCGAACGATTAAAAATTATTGCGACTGGTGAAGCAAGTGATTTGGCGCAGTGGTGCCAGAATAAAGGAGATATACCGTTGCTTCCAGACATTTTATTAATGTCCTTCTGTTGCAAAAGTTCCCTTACGATTTCAGACGTTCACTCACTTCATTCACATTACTTTGGATAATACCCCATAGATTTGCAATGCAGAAATTCAAAATATTATCTTCCAGACCTCACCAAGAGAATAAATAAATAAATATATACGGGACAAATTACACAAATTGAGTTAGCCTCGAAGTAAGTTCGAGAGTTGTGTTACGAGATACTAACTCAACGATACTTTATTTTATAATAAATACTTATATAGATAAACATCCAAGACCCAGGCCAAAGTTGTTTTCTCATGATGCCCTGGCCGGGATTCGAACACAGACAAGCGTACTACCGCTGCGCCACACAGGCCGTCACATTATATAAAACAGTACCGCAATCTGTCTAGCAAATAATTATTAATAGCTTCGTAGTCCGCTTTATTAAAATTAGGACGTGGATTTGAGGCCTCCTTTACTAGTGGGTCATAACTACGTGTAACTGATAGAGGGTAGAAAGATAAGATCGAGAGTGTTGGTACTTATACTGTGTTAAGCTAAGTCTTCTTAAGTATTACATTATGAACTCACTTGATGTCAGTACACTCCGCATCATCAGGTGGGCCCAACTTGTCCACAAAACACAATTGGGGATCTGATCGCATTGCCAAGTAGTTCTCATAGCCATGTATGTAGGTACCAACTAAAAGAGACACATCACATTCTGTGTCCCACCATAGTCTAGGTGGTGTGCTGTCTACACCACGCGGCACTCGCATGCCTAAAGTACTGTGAAAATAAAAAACTTAGGTACAACAAACATACTTTTAAATTAAATATTACATTTTTACAATTAAAATATTTTTTAAAGCAGTTCATGTTAATAAATTCATGTTTAATAAATAGTACCTTGCATGAACCCCATTTTCAATTTGAGTAGCGTAGTCCCCTATTACTTCATGCTTGATATAATACATCATACGTACTCGCAGCAAAACTCTGAAAAATCATTAACATTTTCATGATTACCTGATTAAAACATTCGAGACGTATACAAATCAATTTCGATTCGATTTATAATATGTATAAAGCCACAATCGAAATATATTATATTTAAGTATTAATACAACCAGAGTACCTACTTTTCAATTCTATCATTATGATATGTATGTATGTACCTACTTTTCAAATTGATAATGCCAGTATGTATGAATTCAATATCAATAAGTACTTACTTATTAGCATGCCTAAATAAATGTTTCTTGTAACTGCTTTCTAGATACGCCTCACAATCATACTTTTCTATAGAGCTCCAATGATTTGGATCTTCCCATTTTTGAATATCACTTAGTTTTGGCACATCTTTAGGCTTATTTTTTTTCTTTGCATTTCTTCCACGAGGCACAGGATTATGTAAGCCACTATGATTCCTGGAAATGGTTACTTCCCCATTTTCGCATGGTTCAATAAGGTCCCATATGAAGTTTCTTATTTTTTCGTCACCTTTATAGTGACGCAAACAGTACAGCACCTGAAGACAAAAAGAGCAACCTTTAGAATAATAATTCTTTGTAGTATAAATAAGCAACTTTAAAAAGACAATAGTCAGTTAGGCTATGTTAAACTCAGTGAAAGTCTAAAACTTTCTCGGTATTAGCATGGCTAGTCATCACATTAAGCATACGAAAGAGAAAGATAAGAACTGAAATGAAGGTATCATTTTTTTAAGAATTGTGACCTTTTTTGTTGAACCTGCAATGATCTGCAATAATTTCATTCCTCGTTGATTATTATGTAACTTATTCTCATTTAAAAATTCCAGTACAAGAAGACAAAAGAGCTTAGTTTTTATGTAGGCTGTTTTATTAAAAACATATATAATAACTAAAAGTAGGGCAAAATACTCACAATTATGCGGGCACAATCTTCTATGACTGGTATAGTCCATCCTTTTCTAAATTGATTCTTATCAACTATTTCCTCCCAGCGAGCCCATCTGTTATATAATAAGAACATCATTATCTCTTCTTGAAATAAAAAGGTTTGTACAATTTAAGTGATAATGTGTGATTTAAGTTTAATCCCCAGATACTGTTTTACATGATTGTGTTTATTATAAGTCTTTAAAATAGCTTTATTTTCAATTTTAAATGAGTATGTATATAGTACCTGGGTGACCAGGCTGTGCTCGGTGGACGTCAGAAAAACCATATAAAGTAGTTAAATAAAAAAAAATAATACCACTCCTCTTTCCCATAGATGTCATAAATTGCGACTAAGGGATTGGCTGATAAAGTGGGAATTCTATTTTTAGTAAAAACAAAACAGGTGTGCGTCACGAAAAGCATAAAAAAAACCCTTTGCCAAGGATCAAACCCAGGCACTTCACTTGATAACCGATCGCTAACTGAGCCATCGCGTCATACGATTTTAGTGTCAAAATCTATCTCTAGCGTCTATCTTCATATCTATGGTGCCCGGTTAAAATGCGTGATGCGTAGAAGGGCACAGATTCAAATCCCACCTCGGTCATCATGTACCAATGATTATTTTCGAAGTCACGTACATTAGTTTGAATAGTAACCGATGCTCTTAGGATGAGGGAAAATCGTACAACCGTACACGAAACCTGCACATTTAGGCAACTGGATGTAACCATGATCAATCCAATACGGGTTAGGTTCTGCAAAAGTTGCGGAGGTCAGATAGGGAGTCACTCCGTGTAAAAGGATCCATGGTCAAAGGCATACCCCAGGCTCCTCTCCAGAGTGGTAAGTATGGAACTGGGACTTAAGCCAGGTTAGAAGTTAGGCCCAGCTAGATTGATTTTTTACCCCCGTATACAATTATTTCAAACGCGATTACAAATTTTTTAGTAGTGGAATAGTTATTTTGGGTATCATTGAAGCCCTCAAGGATGAATAATTTTCCAGTTTTTTTTTTTACATTTTCCATTATTCTATTGCTCCTTATAGTTGATATTATATTATACAATGTGTAACGGAAAGGGGGTTATCATATTGAGTACACCAAACGAGTTACCGGTAACAAACAGCCTGGTGCCACGCAAAACCCTAAAAGTAAATTTTTTATTTTGAAATTTTTATTTTTTACAGCCGATTTTATTTTATTTTATGTTATTTTATTAAAACTTGCACAACACTACAGCAGTAAACAGCTGTGAGGTCAATAGCATCTTAACGATCACACCCATTGGCCCACTGGCCTAATGTCGACGCCACCCGTCTGTACTCCTGGTACTTTAAAATAGTATTTTAGAGCCAGGGTTCCGGATATCTTTTTTTTTTGTTTTTCTTAACTAAGCGTTCCTGCTTTTTTCTTTACTTTTTACTATTTAGCTGACGAGTCCCACCTGCGAAACTTGATTTTTTACTTTATCTCATTAAAATTACAACTTTACACTGAAGGCTGTTTGAATATCAGTGTTTCATATGACTCTTCAATCTCATGGCAAAAAATAAAACTGACTAACAGTTTCTCATCAATTATTTTAGCAGATTAATTGTAGCAACTAAAATACCGGACTGGCGTTTTTACAGTAATAAAGTAAAAGTAAAACAACGAACTAAGCGTACTGAATAATATCAATGTAGTAGTTACCAGAGAACGTGTTTGTAACATTATGAAAAACTTAAATATGAAAGAAATATTTTTTAAAGAAATAATAATTAAAAAGAGAAATAATCAAACTATTATTGAATCACAAAATCCGAGCAAACTATTGTTGTTGGTTTTAACTAAAATTTTCCAAATGAACCCTGAAATAGGCGTGACTTTTCTTTGCAAGGAGCAAAGAGCAAGGTCGATTAATAATGTATTAAAATGGTTCCGGATATTTTAAGAAATTTTCTATTACGAACGAAATTCTTTTTCATATTTTAAGAAGCCGATTAACGAATATCGTCATAAATTAATAAAACTATTACTAATGATCTAGTACTTAAATGACGTTTACATAGGTTGTTAAAAGTCCGGGAAGAAAGAAATGTTCGTGAAGGGAAACATGTTTTCTTTTAAGTCTCTGATCCTTGCGGACGTCAGACGGCAGTCTCTCTGCGTCATCTGCATCAACAACACTGCTCTTTTTTGCATCATGGGTAAAAACATCTCCGAATAAAATAAAGGAATTAATCATTTAGCTACCAGGATTTCATGGATACGCAAGAGGTTTAATTTATCTACTTAAAAATAAATGAAAACGGGCCCCTAATTTACCAAAACGAGAAGGCAAGACTAGATAGAGTACTTGTCTCTCGTTCTTAAATTCGACTAATTCAAGGTCAATATTCAAATTTGAGAGTGTGTGTGTGCGCAGTCAATGGGTTCACTGTCTAGTACACTAAGCGCCGACCAATGGCGCTACGCCGCGAGACAGGTGATGTACACGTATCCTTTCTTCCGCTTTAGGGTAAGTGAGGGTAAAATGATGATCCCACCTGATTATTTACGTTTGTGATTAGTAAACTTTTACTTCGTTTAATTTTATCGCCACATTCATAAAAAAGTTGTCAACATTTAGTCAACCTAGGAAACACGTTTTGTACATGCCACTTTTTCCTATTGGTAAGAGTGGTAGTAAGTATGGTAAAATTTTGAAATCAAATAATACTGTTTTTAACCCGTTTATTATGGTAAAATTAATAAGATATTGAATCAAAGGGACAAAACATATTTGTACTAAAATAATTTTATTTCACCTTTGTTTACAAAAATAGCCGGTTAACGTGACCGTGGTCGACTTTGCCCGTGTCTCCCCTGTACTAGGATGCCAGAATCGGGAAGCGGAAATGTACAATTATTTGAGAAGTCAATCAGTCGTTCGCTATCCATTTGCGTGACAACCAGTGCTGCCATTTTAACGCTTTGGGCGCTAGATCTAGCGCTTTTTTATGTGTTTGGTGCGCTTTACAGAATTATGGCACCTATAGTAGAACCGCCTAAATGAGTCCTCGCCCGCGGAGTACAGGGGCGCGGGGGTATGACGACGAAGGGGAACGAAAGAGGTGCGGGCGGCGGTCGAGCGTAGCGTGTAATACAAGGGGCGAAATGTTACTGGACATTTCTTGAGATATGTGACGTCATAGTGGTTAGCGGCAAACAGGTGAAGATTTTTATTAAAAAAATAATAATGGCTATACAAAATTTGAATGAAACAACTGTAAACTATACAACGTGTTCCTTTTGTTATCCCATAACTCCATGGTATCAACGAGACCACGTACATGAATTAAATAGCATAAGCATTTTTCGATTATTGTTATTTTCAAATTTTTATTTTTCATACAAAACAATTCGATAAAAATGTGATTTTATGATATATAGGTATGATATGTAGGTAAAAAAAAGGTAATAAAGTTATGTATGTAATATTTATTTATGCAAAATTTATCAAAATTATAAATCAATCACTTATGTCCATAATATCACTATCACTGGAACTTGATTCTTCACTTTCACAACAGCCATCATCAGAATCATCAGAATCGTCTTGCACATTAATAATAAAATCAACAACTTCATCTAGGACTCCATCATGTTTGCAATATTCGTCTTCGATTTTAATCACGTGTTTAACACAATTCTCCCATTTCTCTTTGGGATATTCAGCAAATAATCTCTCTAATATTTCTTTTTTCTGGTCCAAATTAGAGTCGATACTTTTTTGTGCTAATTGTCCTTTGATATCACCCCAGACCAACTCAATTGGGTTCAGGTCTGGGTGATATGGAGGCAAACGCAATACTTCGTGTCCGTTTCTTTTCAATACCTCGTCAATTTTGTAAATATCTTCTGTGAAATTACTTTTAATTAATTTATATAAGTCATCCTTTCTAAGTTTTTCATCAAAAGGCACGTTATGTCGTCGTAGCCATTCTTGCATAGTTGGCTTGGTAGAAGCCATAGTTGGCTTTTTCTCTTCTCGAACCGAATGATAAGCTGCGTTGTCCATTACTATGACAGAATTTTGCGGTATATTAGGCATGAGCTTTTCATTTATCCATTTACTGAAATTTGCGAAATTCATAGAATCGTGATAATCACCTGTTTTACATTTGGATTTGAATATCACAAGGGCTCCGTCTACAAATCCAATTTGACCTCCACAATGTACGATGATCAAACGGTCCCCTTTACCAATATGAGATAGAACGCCAAGTTCATCCTTTGATTGCCAACATTTTGAAACGTTATGAGACGCGTTTACATAAGTTTCGTCAAGGTATAAAATATGTCTTCCTTCTCTACGATATTTTTTAATAGTATTTAGGTATTTCCACCTCCACGATGTGATATTTGGCTGTTCGATAAGGAGTTTCCTTTTAGATCCGCATTTCTTAAATTTAAAACCTAGATCATGTAATAATAGCCTTAAATATTCCCTGCCGCAGTGTAATATATTCTCTTCTCTAAGTACAGCGTTCAAAGTTTTCAGAGTAGGTATTTTTTTGAAAATTGTGTAAAACTGAGTGACTTTTCTTCTTACCACTCCTTTTGTGAAATCGTCTATTTCCACTCTTTTTCTACGAACCTGTTTTGGTTTTCTCGGTGATTTAAATCTCTCGTTGTCATTTAATGCTTTCCCTTGTTGTACAATTCTAGATACAGTCTTTTCTGATAGTCCAGTAACTTCTGCTACAGTTTTATTTAAAGGTATATCTTGTTTATATTCATCAGAATTTGGGTCGAGTTTCTTTTTTCTAAAATATTCATATACGTTAAACGCCATTTGTTTGCACTGACTATTAATTCTATGTCCGAAAATATTTCGACTCATCTTGAGAATGTAATCTCATGTATAATTTTCACAAGGCGTCCGCAACTGTCAACACGTGTGATCGCTAACCGCGTAGCGAGCGAACTGAGTTTTTACAAGAATGCGCCCGCCGCCCGCACCTCTTTCGGTCCCCTTCGTCGTCATACCCCCGCGCCCCTGTACTCCGCGGGCGAGGACTCATTTAGGCGGTTCTACTATAGCGGATAATCTGGTGTTTTTTTTAATTTACATCATGACATATTAAAAAACTCTATGGCTCTATCAGCATCAGTTATTTTAAAGCCTAATAGAGTGTTTTTTTGTTTGTTTGCTTTATTTCATTCAAGAAAAATTGTTCTTTTAGCGCGATATCTAGCGCTTTTTTAAAGCACAATTTCCAAGAAATCGAGCGCTTTTTTACATCTTACAGCGCTCAATCGGATTTTTGGTCTGGCAGCACTGATGACAACATTGTTTGTGTTTGTGTTTTGACTTTTTCGTACACGTGTTCTCTTTCGTGATTTCTTTGAGTAATTCAGAATATTATTACGACTACAATGAACATTATTGGTCGCATACCTAGCTACCAATCCACATGTTTTTACGGAGTCATCTTTCCAGTACCAGTGGCGGATAAATGTGTTGGCTGGATGCTGGAATAGTCGGAGATGTTGTCGTTGAACCATATTTTTTGCCTAACAGCCTAAATTTCCTAGAAAATTACTTAAATGAGGAACAGTAATGCCAGTGAGAAGTTACGTGGATATCGTGATGGAAAACAACCTAATATTCCAACATGGTGGCGCTCCAGCTCACTTCGCTCGTGATGAGCGCAGCCACCTCAATGCCCGGTTCCCGGAATGGATTGGACGAGGAGGACGTATCGCATTGCCTCCGCGGTCTCCAGAACTCACACCACTTGACTTTTTTTCTGGGGATACATTAAAAATAAAGTGTATGCGTCGGATTCCCCTTCGAGCGAAGAAATGGTTGCCCGCATCAAACCGCATGCGATACTGTAACGCCAGGAATGCTTCGCAATGTCTGGGTTTCCATTTACCGGAGAGCTGACTTGTGCATCCAAGGAGGTCGACGTTTTGAACCCTTTCTTTGAAAGGTATGTAGGTTTTCAATCTTTCTTTGACTTAGTTACCAATTTATTTTGTAATGTAGGTAATTATTTATTAGCTTGCATGAAGAGTTATGAATGTGGATGAAGCGAAGGAAGTATGCAGAGATCGTGGAAAGATGTAGTCTCTGTCTATCCCTCCGGGAAAAAGTCGTGGTTTTATGTATGTAGGTAATTATTATTTCTTTTGCATTTCATGCGAATATTTTCAAATCGATTGAATGTCTTAAACGACGTACCTCTGTCAAAGCAAAATGATTCTTATTGATTAAGTAAACGAGTCTTATTTGTTTGTTTTAGAATCTTCGTCAAACGTTCGCCGCCTTGCCGCGATCTCTTTGACGGCGCCGACAAAGCGGCTACCTACGACTTAGGTCGCCGACGGTACCAGGAGAAAATGACGAGTGAGGAGTTAGTGTTTTAGTGTACATCGATAGTGTCTTAGTGTGTGTGTTGTTTTGAATTGGGGATGTTGACCCGATAGTGATTTGCCACGTTTGTTTACATTTAAATAAATACATTTTATTGCGAAATTTTATTGACATGCATTTATGAACATGGTGATAAGGACCAGCAGTAGCAGTAGGAAGAATCTATTTAAGGTATAGTATCCACCCACTTTTTATGATAACCCCCTTTCCGTTACACCTTGTATATATAGCGTGATATTATATAGCCTAAAGCCTTCCTCGATAAATGATTCAAGGAACAAGCAAATTCTTCAGCTTTATAATATTGGTATAGATTAATTATATAATCATTAATCATGTATAAGAGATTTTGGGCTGTTGAATAAGGCACCCTAAATATAATGCTATATCTCACATTTTGAATTATATATACTGACCCAAAAGTAAGTAATCCTCTCTCTATTTTGAAACATTCCGACCGCGTCCAAGATCCGTATACAACCTCTTCGTCTACTGGAACACCTTCATGTCGAGGAATATAGTCGTCACTTGCGTATCTTCTACCTTTCCTCCCAAATTTCTCTTTCTTTTTTTTGCTACGTAAACTTATACCTGAAAACGTTATACATTTAAAAGGTTTTGTCGATAGAAAATCTTTAGTAATAAAATCTCCTAATATTCTGTATTTATATAAGAAATGAATAACTACTGACATATGAAGCATCTGCTCAATAAATAATCAATTACTATTTATTAATAACTAGCTGTTGCCCGCGACTTTGTCCGCGTAAATTTCGAGGTGAATCTTGATCATACAGTCAGATACAGACAGACAGACAAAAAATGTAAAAAAAACTCTCCGTTTCAGTCAAAATATTAAATGTACAGACAAAATATTTTTGCCGTTTTATTCGTATTATATGTAGTATTTTAATTTTCAGTTTTTTTTTATAAAATACTCAAACAATACAAAAGAAAATATTTTTAATAAAAAAAATATCTTATGTTCGGGCTTGAACTTGGACCGCCAACTTCAAAGTCTCACGCGCCAACCACTGGACCATCGAGGCCGTTGCGGTGGTGTCGAAATTAAAGTAGACTTGCGGGGTAGACAGAGCCAACAGGCTTGAAAAGACTAAATGGCCACGTTCAGCTTTTTGGCTTAATGTTAGAATTGAGATTCAAATAGTGATAGGTTGCTCGCCCACCGCCTAAAGAATCCCAAGTTTGTAAGCCTTTTCCTTAGTCGCCTTTTACGACAACCATGGGAAAGAGATGGAGTGGTCCTATTCTTTTTTGTATTGGTGCCGGGAACCACACGGTACTTAAGTAGACTAACAAAACAAAAATCTTTTTACGTGAGAATTACGCATGTTATGTGCGGCAAAACCAGAATATTATCAAACTGATTTTCACTTATATTTATTTATAGGTATTATGCTGTCGTACAATGATAAATGACTTTGAATTTTAAATTTCGTAACTTTGAAAATTTGCAGGCAAACTCATGCCTTGAGTTCATACAAATGTCGATAACTTTTTTTTAGTGAACCGATTTTGATGAAACAAACTTTAAATGTTCTTCTGAATTAAAACAAAGCTATTGGTGAAAGTTTGAAGTAAATCGGTTCAGTACTTTCGGAGAAAATCGTGATCATACATACAGACAGACAGACAGACAAGAAATTCAAAAAAATATTTTTGCTTTCTATTATTCATTCTAAGTGTTCCTTTATCCATTTCAGTCAAAAATACTAAATGTACAGACAAAATATTTTTACTATTTTATTATATGTATAAGATATAGATAAAGGCATAAAACACTCATGTAACGTACTTTTATCTCGGAAGTGCATTACGTTACGTGCGCGTTTAACACTTTACATACATACATCTGGTCACGTCTATATCTCTTGCGGGGGGTAGACAGAGCCAACAGTCTTGAAAAGACTGAATGGCCACGTTCAGAAGATAGAATACATACATATAGTCACGTCCATATCCCTTACGGGGTAGACAGAGCCAAAAGTCGCGAAAAGACTGAATGGCCACGTTCAGATGATATAATTGAGATTCAAATAGCGAAGGGTTGCTAACCGATCGCCTAAAAAAGAATCCCAAGTTTGTATGCCTATCCCTTAGTCGCCTTTTACGACATCCATGGGAAAGAGACGGATTATTCTTTTTTGTATTGGTACCGGGAACCACACGGTACAACACTTTTTTTAGTTTAAATGCTTGTTGTCTATTTAAAACCCACTCTGTCTGTGCAGTCTTTAGAATAGTAAATGACGCTATAAAAACAAACACGGATTAAGGAAACTATATTAAACTAGTATAGGCCGCCTGCGACTTCGTCCTCGTGGAATCAATCCCGCGGGAACTCTGGGATAAAAAGTAGCCTATATGTTATTCTGGGTCTTCAACTACCTCAATACCAAATTTCATCGTAATCGGTTCAGTAGTTTTTGCATGAAAGACTAACAAACATCCATACTGACATCCTGACATACTCACAAACTTTCGCATTTATAATATTAGTATTTTATTATATTCTATTCTACAGTAGGATTGGGGTTAGTTCAAACATTGCTTACCTTCTTCGTCTTCTTCAGAATCTGGTGTTACTTCCATATCCGACATTTCCATCGGACCATCATCATGTCCATATCTTTTTATAATGGTTCGTTTTCTAGGTTCAGTAACAATTAAATCTTCATCTTCTTTCTTTTCAGTTGTATCAATTTCAGCTTTTTTTGCCCATTTATTCCAAAAATCAGGATCTCTTATGTCAATATCAGATCTCTGATCCGTTGCTGCAAAACTCGCCTTGGAAAAAGTGGAACCTTTTTCTGATTCCATCTGAATTACTTGAGTTCTTCGAGCTAAAATCATTTCAATATCTTCCTCACAAAACTTATCACCAGCATTATCCTCATCCATGACGGCTCCATAAGCGCCCTTCTTTAACAAATCTTCAATTTCTTTTTTTGACAACTGTTTTAATCCAGTCTCTTTTCCCTGAGTTGTATTCATACTTTGTAATATTGCTTTATCTAATCCCAATTTTAATGATGCTTTATCAAACATCTCTCTTTCATAGGTATTGCGACAGATAAGTCGATATATTTTCACCATTTTCTGTTGGCCAATTCGATGACAACGTGCTTGAGCTTGTAAATCGTTCTGGGGATTCCAATCACTATCATAAATTATAACTGTATCTGCTGCTGTCAAATTTATACCCAAACCACCAGCTTTTGTACATAGTAAAAACACAAATCTATCAGAGTCAGGTTTGGAAAATCTATCAATAGCTTCTTGTCTCAGATTTCCGCGAATTCGACCATCAATCCTTTCAAAAGGATATTTCCGATATAATAAATAATCTTCTAAAATGTCCAGACATCTAACCATTTGGCTGAATATTAATACTCTGTGACCACCTGCCTTTAATTTTGGTAATAGTTTGTCGACTAAAACCATTTTACCTGAAGACTGAATAAGTGCTTTGTAATATGCTTCTTTATCTTCACCATATGTTTGTTTGTAATCAAATTGTATTTGATCTTCTGCTCCGTTAAGTAAATATGGGTGAATACAGCACTTGCGGAGTTCCATCATAGTGTTCATTAGATTAGGTATATTAGCAGCGGAAGCAGTTCCTTTTTGCAAGAAACTAAAATTTCTTTCTAATATAGCCCTATAATACTTCTTTTGGATATTAGTAAGTTCAACTTCAATTATAGTTTCTTCTTTAGGTGCTAAAGTTTTTTCAACATCTTCTTTTAATCTTCTTAACATCATTGGTTTCAAAAGCGCTTGTAATTTTATTACTTCCGATTCAGTTTTTAGTTGCCCAAATTCATTCAAGAATGCATCACTACTAGAAAATTGAGATGGTTCCAAAAAGTTTAATAATGAAAATAATTCATTGACATTATTCTGTAAAGGTGTTCCAGATAATAAAACCCTGTGTTCTAAATGGAGTTGTCTTAAACCCTCCAATAATTTACAATTCCTATTCTTAAGTCTATGAGCCTCGTCAATCACACAAATTCGCCAATTAAAAGATTTAAGCTCCTGAAAATCAGTCACTATTATTTCAAATGTAGTGATCAAAACATTGAACTTAGTGATTTCTTTGATAGGTTCACCCTCTTCATTTTTATAATAAAATTCATATTCTTGTATCATACTCTTACTTTGCTGTGAACCATGGTATACAATTACATTCATTTCTGTCCACCCTTCAAATTCTCTCTGCCAATTTGGTATTGTTGACAATGGAGCAATAATAAGAAATGGACCCCTGATGCCATATTCCCACACAGAATTAACAAATGTTAAACTTTGAATAGTTTTACCAAGACCCATTTCGTCAGCTAAAATGCAATTACGATTATTATGCCAAGAGAAAAGTAACCAATTAAGTCCTTCCAGTTGATATGGTCTTAATGTGTTGCCTCCTTTATACAGAGGAGATTCTTTTAATTGTACCCAATGGTCCGCAGAAGGCCTTTTTTTGTATTTCCATTTATCTTTCGACGGAATCTCACTAAATATTTTATATTGTTTTATTTTATCAACATCAATATCTTCCTCTAACTCCCATGTACTGTCTTCATATTGCAAGCTTTTCCATTTAACCAAATAATGTTTTACAACAGAGTTATTTGCTGGATCTTGATTTTCAGACAAATCTAAAATTCTTTCCACTTCTATATAGTCTGGATTGAATGGCTCATCATCTAAGAGTTCAAATATGTTCATTTGTTGAGCCTGTTTTTGTTTGAAACGTTTTATTTTTGAGAATATGCGTTTATCTCCTTTATACAATTCTTCTTCAGTTTTCCATTCACAGTGCAAATAAGAAAAGTTCCTATACTTAACATAATATTCTTCAACATCAACCATAACAGGCTTTTTATTTTTAATTTCTACTTGTTTATCATCATCAACTTTTGGATCCGGTTGTATTTGAGGTTCCTCTATGTTGTCTTTGACATCTTCTACCTTAAGTTCTGGTGACGGTATAGGTTTGTCTACACTAGATTCAACATCTGGTTTATCTAATAACTGTGTTGTGGATTGCAACTGAGATTTATTTTCATCAGAAATTGTTGGAGTAGTTTCAGAGTTAGAGACATTATCAGATTTATTTACTTCAGAAGGTGTTTCATGTTTTAACTCCCTTTTACCCATCCGAGATGCTAATACATGTTGAACAATCATAGAATCTTCTTCGGTGGTATTAACATACATATAGTTAGGAGTTAGTTTAGGTGTACCTTCTGCTTTTACAATTTCTTTGGTTTCCAAAATATCATCAGCCTTACATTCTTTTTCAATTTTAGAAGCTGTCATGGTAAATTCATCATCTGACAAACGTAACATGACATCATCTGTATATTTTTTACGTTGAGTGTTTCTTGCCGAACGCCTTTTCAGGCTGTCATCAGCCTCGGGTGGCGGTGACGGTGGCGGTGTTGCCATCATATCATCAGGCTCTCCATCAGAATCGGGTACTAAGCCACCACGTTTCTTCCTACGTCCGCCTGGTGTTCTTTTCAATGAGGATTTTCTACCACTTCCACAAATTGAAGAACGTTTTCGTGAAGTACGTTTCTTTTGACTAATTGATTCGCTTTCATCATCTCTATCACATTCTCTCTTAGCTTCAGCTTCTTCTAATAACTCTTTAATAGGAATTTTAGACACAGGTATATCATCAAAATCAGTAACGTTAGAATCATCCAAAACTGCAAATTCCGAACTTGTAGCACTTTTTGACACTTCGTGAAGATTAATTGGAGTTGTTTCACTAGAATTATCTAAAGAACCTTTTTCAAGAAAATCATAACTTGTGGTTGTATCAGCTAACATTTCGGAAGCGTCTTTTTTCGTATTTCTTTTTCTTTTAGGTGCATTAGGATCTCGAGGTTCACGTTTTTTTCTTTCCTTGACGGGCTTATCTCCTGGTTGTTTAGGTATTTTGGGTTCTTTGGGCGTACGAGGTTTCTTTTCCTTATTTTTTCGTGGACCTCTCGGTTTCTTTGCCTTTCCACCTCCCAATTCGTCTATTGAAATGGCACTACTATCTAAATTTGTTAAATCTTCACTCATTTCTAGATCTAGTTCAGAATTACTGTGCAATCCCGTGCCAGCTGTAACACAGTCTTCAGAAACAGGTAATTGATCAAGAGATGCCGCCGCGGTATTTTTATCCTTTTTCACCCTTGGTTTTCTGGGTTTTGCAGGTCCTTTACCCCTTCCTCGTCCAGTTGTACTAGTAACCTGGGGACTTTCTATCATTTTTGACCCGTATAATGGGTTTTGTAAAATACAATTCGGCCCTCCATTACATTTTTCATTAGTCTCGTGCTGTTGCAATAAAACTAATCGTTCTTGCAGACATCGAACTTTTTCTTGATTTTCATTTGATGGTGGTAAACAGTATATTTCCTGTATTTGTTGTTGCAACCCCATTCGTTCTTGATGATGAGAAGCGTGATAAATACTAGGTACACTGGAATGAGCTATTGGGTTTGGGCCCATCATAATGATATTGGGGTTATGTGGTATGTTGTGAGACATATTAGATATAGCCTGCATTGTAGGTCCCATATTAGAGTGCATGTTTGAAACACTCATTTGCATAGGAACAGGTACACTTGATAAATTTGTATTTGCACTTGTTGATACCATAGGCAAAGTACTAGGGATGTTGGGCATTCCTGTTTGTTGCATGTTGGAAATAGAATTCGAATTAATTTGCTGATTGTGTACTGGCATTGAAGACGACACAGTATTTGCAATACCCACCTGAGCAAGGGTATGACTTGATTGCCCAGTAGGCACACTGATTGTACCAGGAGTAGTGACAGAGGGGAAGCTTGATGGAACATTATTAGTAGCATTGTTTTGTAAAGATGAAGACATACTTGCTGGAATATTAACACTACTTGGAATATTATGCGGAATTACATTAGACAAACTCGGTGGTACATTTTGAATATTGTTACCCTGAAAACTTTGGTTTCTATTGCTGTTCAAGGTTCCTTGGTTTTCATATTGCGTTCCGGAGTTGGGACTAGTATTTATTGTAATGGAATGAGGTGGTGGTAAATGCATTTGGTTTTGTGCAATTTCGGTTCCCACATTTACACTACTTTTGGTAGATGTTGTGGGCACAGAGATATTTAGTCCTAATGTTTCGTTACTGCATTTCTTATCTCCTATTTGTTGATTAATTTCTTGAATATGATCACTCTTCAAGGTATTATTATCTTTATTTTTTTCGACAATTTTCTCTTCTTTAACATCAGTGTCAGATTCATTTTTTAAACTTGGATTATGCATCTTCTCAGGAGTTTCCATTTCAGTTGATCCACAAGAGGTGATTGGATGACCAGCAGGTGCAGGGGAAACAGTTGCTGTTGTAGTAGTTAAATTCTCCTTTGGTACGGAATTTACAGAAGCAGGAGTTAAAAACATGTGGGAGGGCGAAATTTCCGTTGATTTCCTTTCATGCTCCATGTCTAATTTATTTAAATTATTAGAATCGTTATTTGGAACAGAAACAGGAGTACTTTTGACCATTTCTGTTTTTGTAACAACTGGTTCTTTACTTGATTGATCACTGGTTTCTAGCGTAGTTGGCTGATTAATAGGGGTTGGAATCTTATTTTGACTCCATTGTGAAGGTGATGACCCCACATGTCCAACCGCTGGCGATGAAGGATTCCTTTGGTATGAATATTCTGAACCAGGGGGCAAAACCATTTGTTCCAAAGCTTGTAACGTATTTTGAGAAGAAAATGTTCCTGCCGGTTGTGGTGGTCCTGAAGAAACTGGGGATTGCACTACATTTCGAGATGCATGTGGTGAAGCACTAGGCCCTTTTACAGGGGACATAACGGGCCTTGGCGATAATTGGGGAGCTTGTTGTTGTCTTGGAGACATTTGAGCTCTGGGCGACATCTGAGGAGATAATTGTGGAAACGGTGGACGATACTGAGGACTGCCTGTTTCGATGCCACTTGATTTTACGGGGTTGTATTGATTTGTGACATTAACGTCAAGAGGATGTTGGACTTGATGAGATTGATAATTCATAGGAACGCCATGATGAGGAGATGCATACGGCATATTTGCTGGATGCGCAGGCGCCACAGATGAAGACGGACCGGGCGGTTGTCGTGGCACGTGATGCAACGGCGGTGCACCAGAATGATGAAGATGTACATTTGGATGATTTTGTATACTTCCAGCATGACTGCCAATGCTTTGATGTGGTGGATGCTGTGATAAAGAATGGCTCTGTTGCCCATGTGGAATTCCATATTGATGAGGATTTACATCCATTTGCTGATGATAGGTAGGATGTTGGCTTAGTCTAGGTGCACTAGGTGGATGCATTTGTGTGTAATTCGGATAACTCTGAAACAAAATAATATTGATACACTAAAAGTAAACCATCGAATGTAAAATTATTTTTGTTTATGAATTTAATATTCCCTTTTCCAAGAAATTAAAAATGACTAAATAGGCGAAAGAACATTAAGTCTTAAAAAATAAATGAACCAAATATGTGGCGATATGGTATCGTCACACTTTTAGTAAGTACATTTACCTATATTTTGGTACGTTGGTGGAACAATTCGTGTCTTAATATATTACCTAGTACAAACGGATTACCAGTATCAAAAAACTATATTATCTATTAAAACCCTAATCTATATACATTGGAATATTTTGACAGGCTTTGTTGAATGCTAGGTTGTGATCAAGCCAAACTCAAAGCACCAACCATAGAAACCATTGACTCTTAGTGGGTTTGATAAGACTTCGTAAATCCCAAAAAATATCGTTTTAACATCTAAGGTCTCTCTCTCTCTTTCACAACAGCAATGGTTTGTAGCAGTGCATGGACATATGTGAACTAAAGGAACCGTAATAGATAGGTAAGGGTGCTAATTAAACAAGTTTATTTTTAATAACAATATTCGCCTCTAAATATTTGTTGCCTTCTAAATTGCCAAGTCACCCACAATTTACTATTGTGGCTGACTATACAGGTAGTTTGAATCAATGAGAATTAGTATCAGTAATAGAGTATTAAACCGCAATAAAATGAAAATAGTCTGAATTGCTTCGAGAAAAGGATGGTACGGCCGTGCCGCTTTTTTTTTGCTAGACTTGCGCCCAGAAGTAAATTGCTATTGTAGTGTAAATATTGTTGTTTATAATATGGTAAGTAAAGTGATTCCTATTAAGAGAAGTCAAAAACCGTTCATATAAATCAAACGTCAAACATCTCATTTATTTCAACGTCAAACATCTTTTTTAAATGTAGAAATGTATGTTTCTAATTTGTAAACATCGGAGCACAATATCATTATATTACATAAGTTAGTTATATACGTTCAAATAATATGATTTATGCTGTACTATTATTAAATTGAATTGAGTGAGAGAAACCAGTATCTTTCCATCAACATTGGTTTTAGTAGGTACCTACTTTCTAGTTTCAAAATAATGCAAGAGGTAAAACATGTCCGCCTCTGTGTCAAATGTATTTATTATATTGGTTTGGCATGTACATACGCAGTACTTAACTAATCTTCACAGGTCTAGTCTGGGTCTTGTACCTAAAGCGTACGATACCGTAGCCAAATACTTGTTGACGGACGGACAAGGTCAACCTTGTCCTAACATAGGTAATAATTTACACGTACCTAATACGTAATTTACCTGTGTGCGAATTTTACGCAATTTCTTTATACTTGTTATGTATGTTACTTTTACGTTAGAGAGAAAAAACCTCCGATCCGATCACATCCATCCGTACCTATCTAATTTTGTATACTTATCAAAAGTAAGTGGATTTACGAATTTCTTATTTATAACGTCAAAAGGCGTTAATTTTTTTTTTAATTTCCCTTGGATTATTTATAAAATCAAAAGTGTGATTTCATGACCAATAAATAATTTTGTTGCTTTACTTATAATTTCCCGATAAGTAATACACAACACACCTGCTGCTGCCCATAAAGTTGCTGTGATGGAGGTTGTGAAAAATGAGGTTGTCTTGGTAGGTATGCCCCATTTTGCGACTGCAGCCCTAGACTGGAAGTCTGTAAAAATGTGTCAATTTAATTGTATTAAGAATGAAATACTTATAAAAGTGACTTAAGAAATCCATATAGCATACCTGCTGAGGTGAATATTGATGAATCTTTTGCTGGTGTTCATAAGAATGTCTGTATACGGGAGTTATTGGACCATATCTATTTGCTCCTGGTGCTCCAGACCACACACCCATATCTCCAATACCTAAAATATAATTTAAAAAAAATTATAATTATAAAGGAAAATTCAAACGAGTTGCCTGCGCGGCTGTGCCGACAACGAGCTCCATCGCTGGATGCGCGTACCGAGCGCACGGTATCTAAACATTCTAAGAGTTTGTAGACTTATATGACAATATAGTTTTTTAAAGTGTATGGTTTTAAAAAGGTAAGTGTGTTCATGATTTACTATATCTATATCCTTAAATATGAAACCTGACTTCTGGTAAATTTATCATCCAATATTTTGTCATTTTTGTTCAATTGCCATCCTGACTTGACAGAAGATAAAACCGTTCCTAAACTTCACTGGCAAGAAAGTTGCAAAGCCATCTTTATTACTTTTGGCTATCCTAGTATTTTTAAATCAAATTTATGGACTTAACTACTATCAGTGTACCTACCTATGTATTTTTTACTGTTTTGTTTATTACCATTACAAAAGAGTCAAATTACCTGATTGTTCAGGCATGCTGTACATGGGGTCAGGTCCCGCGTGGTACCCTGGATATGAATGCGATGGGAGCACATGGTGTGATGGATGGAGCGGGGCATGTGGTGGCTGCGGTAATCGTGGTCGCGGAGGATAGTTGCCGTATTCATGATAGTCTGCAGCTGGTGGGCCTGCAGGTGGCGGGACAGGCTGTGCACTGTTCGTTATCCCGCCTGCGCCGCCTCCCCCAAACGATGCCAGTTTCTGGATAGAACTATCTTGTGCCACGTTGCTCTGTGTATATGGTTGTCTGAAACTAAATATGCATATTATTATTTCAAACTATACAAACTATTACTCGTTTATATTTAGGTCGTTACATTTGAAATTGGGAGTTTTTTTTGTACTGACCACTTTCATCACAAATTTCTCCTCTTTGGTAACATACATATAGTCACGTCTATATCCCTTGCGGGGTAGACAGAGCCAACAGTAATTAAGACCACGTTCAGCTGTGTAGCTTAATGATAGAATTAAGATTCAAATAGTGACAGGTTGCTAGCCCATCGCCTAAAAAAAGAATCCCAAGTTTATAAGCTTATCCCTTAGTAGCCTGTTACGACATCAATGGGAAAGAGATGGATTGGTCCTATTCTTTTTTGTATTGGTGCTGAAACCAAACACTTTGGATAAGAATTCCAAATTTAAGTTTATTGGCCGGGTGCGCGACGACAGTAAGCGTTCACAATTATGGCGGACATTGAATGTCAAATGGGCGGCCGTCATTAAGTAACAAAGTATAATATACATTAAGTAACAAGTACAAGCCGAAAGTCTTTTCAATAGTATTAAATCCTTGGTGCTTGGTTTTTTTTGTCAAACTTGATAATCTTCGAATTGCTTGATATTTCAGTTTGAACTTCAGAGTCACATATATCTTTGCCACTATATACATATCTAATGCAGATGAATGATTTTCCTTCATTTCCGACACGCGAAAATATATTAACTTGGCATGCTGTGTCAATTTTAGTACTATGAATATTTTCCATCATTTCAATAAAACTTGATTCGTAATGAATATTAAGTAAGTTTGCTGTATTTTTTTCTTTCTTATTATTGCGTTCCATGCATCGTTTGTATCTTAAAATGATAAATTTGCATTAACAGCTGTAGAGGTGTATATAGTAGGATATATTCTTGGGATGTAACTAGGACTGTCCTGTTCATCAGCTTTTTGAAGAAGAATTGAAGGCCATTGAGGAAGCGGAGCCATCGCAAACCACTTCCGAGTTGGCTTCAGGCTTCGTTGTTAGTGATAAAACTATTTTAACCCACTTGAAACAAATTGGGAAGATTAAGAAACTTGAAGGGTACTGAGTGACGCACACCGGCAAATGCGTGTCGACCGCTGCGTTACTTAACCAGCACAATAATGAAGGGTTTTAAATCAAATCCTTACCTGTGATGAAAAGTGGATTCTCTACGATATTTGGAAACGCTCATCACAATGGCTGGACTAATGGCCAGCCAGCCAAATCCTGCTCCAAGCGAAAATTTACCCAAAAAGGTTACCTACTTTGCTCTAACAGAAAACCATTTTTTTTTTTTCAAAATTTGGATAACTTCTTCAAAAAAAAAAGAAAAATTCATCTCTGATAGGGCCTAATTCAGTCCAAACCGCCTTCGAAGATTTTATTAATTGCCGTCCGAATGGGTTTTTTTTCAGAAAGGGATCAATGAACTACCTATGAGATGGCAAAAGATAGGAGAAGAAGAAGCATAGAAATTATGGTTCTTTGATTAAATAAATATATTATAATAAAAATATTCGACTTTTTTTCCTTCTATACCAAATTTCATATGTAACAGTAGTAGTAGTAATTACCTCGGATTAAAATTATAACAAAATTAAATTTATTAACAAAACAATTTCAATCTGAGTAAAAAGCGTGGGGTGCCTGATGTAGTAAATATTAAAATCATTCTATTAGCATATATTTATGACAAGAGAGTTATGAAAATGAAGTAAAATGCACCCCACGCTTTTTACTCAGATTGAAATTGTTTTGTTAATAAATTTAATTTTGTTATAATTTTAATCCGAGGTAATTACTACTACAACTGACTATAACTGATTGTTCGACTTGCTACTACTGAATTCCTTTGTCATTAATTTTCTATTTTTTAGTTTGATTAGCAATAAAAGCGTAGTTTTTTAGTTTTTTTTTTAAACTATTATTTATTTTCTATTTTTTAGTTCGATTAGCAATAAAACGCGTAGTCTTTTAGTTTTTTTATACAATAATTTTTTGGAAGTTAACACTTCTGGTAGATCTCCTGAATGTAGGCCTACATTCAGGAGATCTACCGGAAGGTTGGAATAGCGCTGTGGTAATTATATTGTACAAGAAAGGATGCAAGACGGACTTAAATAATTATAGACCCATAAGTCTGCTATCACAAACCTACAAGCTCTTCTCCAAGATTATCACCACCAGGATAACACCTAAACTGGACTTCTACCAACCAATCGAGCAAGCAGGCTTTAGAGCGGGATACAGCACAATAGAGCACATTCTGGCAATGAGAGTCCTCATCGAGAAAACTACCGAGTATCAAATGCCACTGTGGTTGGCATTCATTGACTATAAAAAGGCGTTCGACAGCGTGGAAACTTGGGCCGTACATAACTCGCTAAGGAACGCAAGAGTTGATCATAGATACAACCAGCTGATCGCCAGAGTTTACCAAAACGCTAAAATGAAAGTGTCAATACCGCAGATGACAAACCCTATTAACATCAAAAGGGGAGTAAGACAGGGAGATAACCTATCGCCTAAATTGTTTACGCTGGTTGTCGAGGACGTATTTAAAAAACTGAATTGGCAAAAACGAGGTATTTCCATATCAGGTGCACGTTTAACCAACCTTCGATTCGCGGACGACATAGTCTTATTTGCTGACAACCCTACTGAACTACAAGAGATGATCGAGGACCTACACAACACATCATTACGAGTAGGACTGGAAATGAACCTCGATAAGACCAAAGTTATGACATCCGAACAACAAAACAACATCAGGATTGAAGTAGGAGGGACAGAAATTGAGCAAGTCCAAAAGTATGTGTACTTGGGTCAAGAAATTAAAATAGGCAAAGAGAACCAGTGTAACGAAATCGACAGACGAATAAGACTGGGGTGGGCAGCCTACTCCAAGCTTGAATATGTTTTTAACATGAACCTGACGTCACGACAAAAAGCCCAAATTTTCGACCAGTGCATACTACCCGTCCTGACATATGGCGCCGAAACCCAAGAAGTGATACACAAGCTTGGGGTGGCACAAAGGCATATGGAGCGGAAAATTGTAGGCGTCTGTCTGAAAGACCGTGTGACCAATAAGGACCTAAGACGGCGCAGCAAAGTCACGGATGTCGGCAGAAGAGTTGCGAAGCTCAAGTGGGAGTGGGCTGGTCATATTGCCAGGAAGTCTGAATCTTGGTGCAAAAGATTGCTAGACTGGAGACCTTGGGACCAAAAGCGACCCAGGGGAAGGCCACAAATGAGATGGAAAGACGACATCAAGCAGGTGGCGGGCAGCAATTGGACTCTTACTGCCCAAAATAGAGAAGAATGGAAGGAGATGAAGTCTACATCAGAATGCTGATAGAAGAAGGCTAAGAAGAAGAAGAAGAAGAACACTTCTGGTATAACTATCTTACTAGAAAAGATTTTGGAACCATGCGCCCATCGCCGGCGGTTTTCACAACTTTCTTAAAGTTATATGTGGCCTGATTGGATTAAATCTCATAATATTCTCATCATCATGATTCTTTTTAGGCGATGGGCTAGCAACCTGTCACTATTTGAATCTCAATTCTATCTTAAAGCCTAATAGCTGAAGGTGGCTTATCAGTCTTTACAAGACTGTTGGCTCTGTCTACCCCGCAAGGGATATAGACGTGATTATATGTATGTATGTATAATGATTGTTAAACCCAGTTGAAAAGAATTTTATAGTTTTCGATTGTGGCCTTGCCAGGAATCAAACCACAAGATTAAGAGGCAGATTGATACAGCAACAAAAATATTTCAAACATACCTCCACCGCCTTTATAACCAGGAACGCAACAATGTTTATCTGAAGACATCGTGGCACTTTTGTTGTAAAATCTGTCTTTCACAAATCAAACACAAACTTGGGAGTCCTATCTCAAATAATCAGGTACTTTTTACAGGAGTCCTATCTCAAAATATCTGCACAACACAGTGAACACAGTCAGAGTCCAATCTCAGATGATAAAATCACACGAATATCCGGAAGAACAAAGCTCGACTCAACGGGAGATTCCAAACTCCAAATAACGACAAGTTATCAGCATAAAACAAAGTGCAAATAGGTAAATACACAGGCATCCAGAAAGAAAGTTTACAGGTGTTCGAATCGAATTCAAAACTTACTGCAAAATTTATTTGACATAAATAAACTGTCACTCATTTTCCAAACGAGTATTACAGTGTTGCTATTATAAATAGGCAAAAGATACCTAATGTTAATTCAAGAATTGCATTAATATGTTAAATACGTATTAAATATTGCAAAGTTCTGTAGGTAGTAACTTTATTCTTGTATTATTGTAAAATCAGTTGTTCAATTTTCATTTATTACTTTTGTTTTATTACTTATATATTTTTTATTGTTTTAAAATATTCTACTAATTCTACTATTGTTTCTAATGGTAATTCTAAATGGAGCGATGCGATGAAATAAAAAAGCCTCAGGTTAATAGTAACATTATATGGAAATATATTTCTTTTTTTTAGGACTCATTATACGTCAGAACTTCTCGGTTTCTTGTATGGAAATTGCTAGCTCTGTCTCTCTTACTCTCCTACGAAGGATCTAAAAATGAATTTATTAATCCTGGCAGTTTTAATAAGGATAATGAGAAACTCTTATCAAAATATTGCATTGTCATCGGTCCTTAATACGTGTGCAAAGTTCCAAGTTGATCAGACGTTTAGAAACCAGTGAAAATTAAGCTCAAAGATTCCGTTACATACATACCTACATACATACATACAACCCAAGCTAATAAAAGCGTAGTAAAAACCTAATATTACATAAAGCATATATTTTTTAAATTTGAAATACAGACGCACACGAGGCATTATATAGCTGGGTCTCACTATATTTCCACCATTATTTATAATTAAGTCGATACTCTAAGATTTTCACCTAACATCATTTTTCCATATAAGGTTACTAGGCTACGACAATTGTATTTTTTTTATATCGACAATTATTTTCTAATATCACTTGGAACCATTGTCAATTTTTTTTATAAATTTATTCTCTAAGTTTAAAACATAACAAAAAATACCGAGGTCATCCAAGTACTGATACATTATTTGGGTCAATGGAAGATTAAGTAATACATACCTATTATCTGCAGTATCTTTATTATCAACAGCTACTCCAGATGCAGAGTTACCAGCAAAGCTGTCCGTTCCACCGAGATCAGTAAGTCCTTCCAACATACCGCTTCCATCATCACCAAATAAATTATATGAGTCCATCACTCTTTAAGAGTGAATACAAATTATGTTCTGTTGAAGAAACCAACTATAGTTTCGTAGGCCCATTTTAAACGGGATTTTATTTCTGAAAACAAGGAAAGCAAGTTTTGAATCCACTGAACCAAACACTAAATTTTAATTGATGAATAAAAGCCGGCCAAGTGCGAGTCGGACATGTTCCCTTGCCACGTTTGTTACTTAAATATTTATGTACGTTACGTTCATGTTTCTACATGTTTATTTAAATCGACAAAAATATATTAAGTTTACGTTTAACTTAATACATGCTTTATATTTTTCAATTTTTTTGTTTTTGCAGTTATAACAGCAAAGGGAATAATAATTTGTAAAAATTTTCAGTTTTATAGCTATAATGGTTTATGAGATACAACCTGGTGACAGGCAGACAGACGGTAAAGGCTTAGTAAAAGGTACCCGTTTTCACCCTAAAAACTATATCTACTTCACATGATACCACAGCATTTGAATACAAACTAATTTAAACAAAAGGTATTGAGTATTTATTTTCAAAAGCCAAATATAAATAATTATAAAAAGAAATCCTTTTAAGTGATATTCAAATTGGACAGGCTATATTCTAACATTAAGCCAATTAGTCTTTTTAAGACTGCCGGCTCTGTCTACCCCGCAAAGGATATAGACGTGATTATATGTAGTATGTATGTATGTACAAATATAATTATTGAGAAATGGACGATTTATCTTCTCAGATCTTGGAGTTCGTTGATTATGCATGTGTAACTAAGGGGAAAAGCTATACGCTTATGAATTAGGGTAACATAGAGCGAAATAACTTTTCCCATACAGTTATACAGCAAAGTCCCAGCACCAACTTAATGCACATCATTATGGCAGTGAGCTGAAAAAGTCATTTAGTCTTAACGAAATAACATATCACAGTTTTCCTTCTCCTGGCATTAATCCTTCTAACCTCACTGGAGAGGAGCCCAGGGTAGTAACACCATGATCATAGATGTGTCAAGTACCATATAGTATTTTTAATAAAATTAATCACTAAAGACTGCTGTAATTTTAATTAAAATACTATTTTTTTTTATGACCATATTTCATTATTATGTCTACATCATCTTTCTTCTTAAAAATTAAACAATCATCTTCCATGATAAAATCAACAAATAATATATCTCAAGATGAGATTACATTATTTTTCGATGCCAGATACATTTGTCTCAGTTGCAGTGAAATGTGACCGCTAAATTCATCTGCTTGTCTTCCCGATGTACGCCAAGGCACTTCACCTTAAACTTGCTGTCTTTTTTTTATTTTCCAAATAGTTTCTTTGTCTTCAATTTGAAACATTTTTCTTGTTTGAACAATTTCCAGTGATTTTTCAAATGTTAGATTTTCTTCTCTTAGTAATCTTTCTCTTATGACGTCACTTTTCTTCTTTTTCCACATACCACATCAATCACTTGCCATTTTACTGTTTTAGTTTTTATAAAAACTGACTGACTATTAGTCATCCTTCCATAACCTTCCATAAGCTTCCCGGCTAGTCATTGACTATGTAGGACTCAAATTCACATAAATCCAACGCCAACTACCTAGTGCCGGGAATGTTTCCACAGTCACGGCATGGAAACCTCATCACAGGGTACACTCTCCTCCAAAAACTGGAGAGTCAGAAAAAGTTATTGGTTCAGTCTCCAAACTACCCGCTTTGAGAATCGCTTAGATAATTTGGTCATGTGAAGAGGATGAATTAAAATTGTTTTACTCAGATAAGATACAAGGAAAGTGTAAACGGAAACGATTGAATGAGGCCTAGATCCTAGACCACATGATCAAATCCTGACGAAAGTTTATTTTAATATTTAAGTACTTTATTGTTATTAACATATTTATTTTAAAAAATAATATGCAAGTTAATATTCTATAAAAATTTTAAATGTCTACCTGTTATCCCTGTTAATATTGAGCAAAATAATATGAAAAAAACAATACGTTTATTGTATGTATGTCGCAGGAAAATGAAGTAACCAGAGAAAATAAATCACAATCACAATAACTCTGGAATCACGAAATCACGGCATATGTTGAATAATTATTTACGACGCTTTCTTACTAAAATAGTCAGTGAAATGTCGTTTCACTAAATTAAATCTAGTGAAATGTCAGAAAAACGGATACCTCCGAGTAAAAATCGTCCAATGCATCTCTCTACCCAAACGGACACAGCCGCGCAGCCGCGTCACGAATATGAGCGAGGGCAGCTCATGCTCCTGGCAGCGAAGCGGTAGCCGATGGCACCGTATGGTTTTAGTGGGTTCAAGCCCCACATAACCCGTCCGGCTTCCCGTACCTGGCCGGGTAGACGAACGGCTTTCCACACGTAAGAAAAGGTTAGGTTAGGTAAGTACTTTTAAAAGGACTTAGCAAGAACCTTTTTCATTCTTTATTTCACTAGATTTAGATGAGTGAAATGATATATCACTAGATTGAAATAGTATTTTGTCATATCACTATACTTTTTTAGTAAGAAGATGTATTAAATGGGAATATTCACCATCTTCCGTAATTTCGTGGTATATCTAGTGGATTTCGTGAAATCTCTGATATCCTCATTTCTCTGCGACATGTACAGTACATATTATTTAGTTTTAGAGGAAACGGAAATACATAATTTGTGCTTTTTACAGCTTTCTAGCTATCATGGTTTATGAGATACAGCCTAGTAATAGAGTCCCGTTTTTCCCTTTTAGGTATGGAACCGTAATAACAATAGCATCGATAGCCGTTTTGATGCAATATCCGAGTTTGATAACGACTAGTCGATCAATACTGTCAATAGTGTTTATAGAATAGAATAGAATAAAAGAAGAATCATTTTATGTATGCACTCGAAATCTGCATTAACAGGCATTCTATTAAATTCCTAAGAAATCAATACAATGCCAGGAAATGTATAAAATATTTTCAACATTTCTTGCTCTTTCTACATTGTACTAATAATAATGACGTGATAATATGTACCTTAGTAGATGTGGGATGTTTATAAAAGAAAAACTCTCTTATAGCATAAAAATACATACACACAAAAAATCAACCTCTTTCCCTTGTATACTTCTTTTGCTTTATCCACATTCATAAGTCTTCATGTAAGCTTGATGGTTTCTGGTATTCTTGACTTGACTTTTTGCCTGAAGTAATTAATTTGATCAAGGTAAGTTTGTTTCTATTTACACTCTTATTTCCACCGCGTTTATTCTGCTATCGTGCTTCTTCTGCCACTCACAACTTGGTCTCAACATTAATGTATGGGATATTAATGTAATGATCAACACACCCTTTGGCAAAGCCAGGCCATATTTTTGGGCAGCTTCTGAATGCTCATAGTTCCATGAACCACATTCCCCATGTTCACTCTCCTTTCAATATCACTATAACACACTCCATCTGATCTAAACTTTGATCCTAGATATACAACTAATAACCAATGCTTTTGCTTTACTTACATTCACTTTCATTCCTTTGTTATTCTTTAAAACCTTCATACATACAGTTTACCATCTCCCATAACTCCTCAGCTGATGACGCTAGTATAACCTGATAGTAGGGAAAAAGAAAAGACATTTGATGAGTAACTCATTCATCCTTAATTCAATTTCAGGCTCTTTCAAATCGTCAAACAACTATCCATAGATAGAACAGCCATGGTGACTCAATGTGCCCTCCATTTATCCAGGCAAAAGCACTCAAATCCTCATATAAAATTTTTTGTGCTTGTATCTGCACTGCACTGCTCCCTTCATGCATTGTGTAGTGTTGTAGTGCAATAGTATGTTAAGCTGCCATCATTACTCTCTCTGCATAGGTCTTTACAAGAGCAAATTGAGATGATTTTGTAAACAAAGAAACTAGTGCCGTGGTGTGGTTAGAAACAGAAATAAACCAATATAATTAAATTGCATTCTAGCTTCCAATAAAACTATTCTTGTAGTTTAATGGCAGTGTTACATTAAGTAGCTAGCAGTTTTATTAAACTTAACCACTTGGCTGTTACTTTATATAAGTTGGTCAGTGACATTTATTGTAATAACAAGATTTTTAATTTCTTTCTTTCTATAAAAGGATCCCTAAAATTTCATGAGAGATCACAAAACCTTTGTAGAAATGGAATAAGTCCATGTAATACCTACTAAATAAAAATTACAACTAAAAATTAAAATTGATTTGATTGAACATATCCTGACCATCTAAATAATCTGTATTGAAGATCAATAATATATAGTGTAAAAAGATAATAAAGTAAAGATAAATCGTGACAATTTTTTACGGATTCATTGCAATGTCTAATTTCGCTAACTTTTAACTGTAGCGTCGAACAAAAATAACGTGACACTGATCAGTGCCCAACGCCATATGATTAAATTATGTCTAAAGGTTTAGTCAGTAAAAAATTTAACTTTGCTAAATCTTGTCTTTATATTTACTGTTCAATTTAAATTTAATTAAGTTCTGTTAATTGCGGCGTAAAAGAAAGTACATTCCCAAGACAGAGATTGAAACACAATGCGACGATGCACAAGACTGGGAGGAACACTCACAAAACTTAGCGTTAGCCGCGATAGTGTTTTGGATGCCATAGCCAATTGTGGGGACTGTCCAGTTATTTGAAAATGAATCCACAGAGAACAGTCTGTGACAACATTCTTTTATTTTTAAATTGTATTTACTAACATAGATTATAAGCTTTTGTAACTAACACTTTGGATCATGTTGTCTGATTAATAAATGTTGTTATTTACTGTTTAATACATTTATAATTGTTCATATTATGATGGTTAAATAAAAAATAAGGCAACTTATAGGTTGGTTACCCCTATTTAATAAAATTTTTTCCAATATCCAGAAACGAAAACTACGAGCTTAATATACATGCAAAATTATGATAGTTTGTTTCTGGGTAAAAACTTCTTTAAAGCTAAATTGAAAGAGTTAGCATCGATTTCAAAATGGCACACATCCGTGCCTAAGGCCACACGCAAAAAAAGTGATGGCACAGATACGTGTCATCCGCAAGGAATCAGTTAACCTTTTATGTTTACATCACATGTCGAAGACTTCAACTGTAGAAATATTTCCCACAAATCTGATGTGTTAAATTACTCTCAGATTGCCCTACCTTAGCCCTATTAGAGCTTAGACCTTTGACAGTTTGGGAGGCCAAACATGTGTTAAGTCTGAGTAGGTAAGTACCTACTTAAAAATTTGGTAACAAACCCATTATTATAAAATAAATGAATGATCACTTCAAAATGCAACATAATATAATGCAATTGGGTAGGTACCTACCTGTACCTACCTAATTCATGGTGGACATCTCACAATAAACTTTTATGTTTCATAAGTAATGTGAAGTGTCCAGGATGCCCAGTAAGATGGCAGCATAGCGTCTCTGCACTACAACATAGATTCTTTGGGTGAAGAGACTGCCGCCAGCCCTTGGATCACCCGTTACCTCATGGAGACGCGTTGAATTTTGAGCCATTTGGGCGTTTGCTTCTGGCCCCATGGACCCATTGTCTCAACAGCGAAGGGCGCAAAATATTATAAAATTTCAAGCAAGTACCTAGGTTCGTACCATATCAAATCGTTAATATTTTAGAATAAATACCTACTAGTTCCTACGACCCGCTTGTTTTTTTCATATGAAATATATTGTGCTTTTTGCCTTTCCAGGTTCATAGGTTTGATCACGGGTAGGTACCATTCATTTTGTTATTTTACTCCGGAGCATCCGACACCTACTGCAGATTACAATTGGAAACGAAAAAAGAAGAAAGTAAGAGCACATAGGTAAAACTAGGTACAAATCGTAAATTCCGCAATCAGGAATGTCTTACCAGTTTTGATAACAATTCTGATCCAAACGTAGCACAGTTTAAATAGGATACTGTGAAAAAATTTTGTACATATTCAATACTTACCAAAAACGCCACACAACAAGGCTGATCACAAAATGGATACCATACTCAAGAAATCCATCCACGATTCTATATTATAGATAATAAGCTACGGCGGGCAAATATAAAGATAATTTGCTGGAAGTAAAAGTTAATATAAACTGTCTTCAATTACAAAACGAGATTCCGCACTTATAGAAAGGAAATAATGCACTTCAGATATCTCACTATACGCCATTACTCTCCATCCATTTTGTTTTCCACAAGTTATGTCTTTTCTTCGATAATTTGCTTGGTTTTTTTTATTTTCTTTTGTCTTATAAGTGCCAGGCAAAGAACAACGCTTATGCAGCCTGACCATTAGTGATAGATCGCCTCTACCTACCTCGACCTTCGTGTGATGTGTGTCTTAATTTTTATGTCGTTGGATAAGACGTGGTATACCAATTTACTACAATGGAGAACTGCGCAACGTGTTAAAACACAATAAATTAAACTCTTCTTTTTGCAATTTATGAATTTTTTGCTATTACATATCATGAAAATTGTTAGGTATTACTAAACTGTCTAAACTAAGTGTAAAATTTATGTAGTTTATTAAAATCAATTCAGAGGTTTAACTGTGAAACACTGTGATACGAAATACAAATAACAAATCAACAAAAGTAATATATAATATAGCTAGGTGTGCGTATGCCTTTTACTCGCATGGCTCGCAACATTACCAATCAATCGCTGGTCGCTAATCGGCCGGACGGTGCCTCGGCTGTATTATTAGATACAGTAATACCCCGACTTACGCTACCTCGACTTACGCGAATTCGGAGTTACGCGATTTAATTTTCTCGTCTATTCGTTTTCTGTTTGAACGTCGCGTAGTCAAGGTAAAGCGTCGGCGTTTGTTTCTGACTCCTCCCGCCTGCATTATTATTCGTTCAGTTAATAACAGGCACAGACGTGTAGTGCGGAATCGGCGCGTAGGTACATAAGTTACGATTTTGTGTTTTTTTGTGCGTTGTGCGACGACCTGAGATATTTACTAAGTACTATGGCATCCAAACGAAGTAGAACCGACTCTTTTCACTTGGTAGAAAAATAAATTTAGAAGTGGATAGTGATGATGTTCAAGAGCTGTTGGATTCATACAATGAGGAGCTTACAATTGAAGAGCTCATGACAATGCGTGAACAAGAGGAAGAAATTGATAAACATGATTCTTTGGATCCAGTTCAATTAGAAGATCAAATGACAGTTGGAAACTTGACAGAAGCCCTCAGTTCGATTGAAAAAGGGTTAACAATTTTGGAAAACATAGACTCCAATGAAGAGCGCATCTTTGTTACAAAACATAGAATAAAAAAATTACTAGGATGCTACGAGGAGATATTACGGGAGAAGAAAAAATCATTGACTCGTCAGACGACTTTGTTACAATTTATGAAACCTTCTACATCAAAATAACTTCGGATTGTGTTTATACACTCTATTAATATAGTTTGTCATATTATCTAAAATTAGATACTAATTATTTCCTAAATTATTGTTTTATTTAGTCTCCAGTCCCAATTAAATATACTTTGTATGTCTTTATATGCAAAATTGTACCCCGACTTACGCGAATTCGACTTACGCGGATAGCGCTCAGTCCCACCTATCGCGTAAGTCCGAGGTATTACTGTACTATGATATATTAATTACATTGCTTTAGTATCGGAATCGGAATTCTTTGATATAGTGCTGATCAAGGAGATTGAACTTGAATTAGAGGCAAACAAAACTTATTGTTGAGGAAAAGACCTTGAAATATTCTTGTCCCTTTATCTCCTTCTAAGCAGAGTGTCCACATCATGATATGGAAAAGATTTTCCCGTTTTCTAATCTTCATATAGGTACTGTTGATTTAGACTGATGAATTATAACATAGATGTAGTGGTGATAGATACCAATATATTCATCTATTTGTTTTTGCTCTATAATAGAAGGAGATAAGTATAATTTCGACAGTTCATACTAGTGTCCACTTGTCAGACGCCATTTTGGTCATATTTACCTATCTTTGGTTCTCCTTAAGCAACCGATTTGAAAAACCACCGAAAGTAACCAACCGATTTTTTCTAGAAGTTTATAGTTTATGGCTATGCACATCGTAATTTGTTCGTATAATATATGTCCGGACTGTTTACAAACCACTGTTGATTAAGGTTTATCACCGAAAATCGTGATTTAGCCAGTGCGAACGTTTTAAATATACATTAAAGGAGGATGCCAATCGCTTTTGTCTCGAGAAGAAAATGTTTCCAAAACACAAGTTTATATCAGTAAGTCAACCAGTACAATGTCGACCGCAACACTGACTGTAACTGACTTTAATTACTACAAAGTGAATCCATCTCATGCATTATTTATTAGAATATCCAAATCAGAACAGGAGTTTAGGACAAAATTTAATTTTTTTTTAAATGCTTTATGATAGAAAACAAAATCATTTCAAAATAAAAATTTAGATTGGATAATTTTTAACGTGGTGAGTACCTAGTCTTTACTTTTGTAGTTATAATCTTTATAGTACGTTTTAATTTAACAACTAATACATATATTAGTTACTAGAGGCCGCCCGCGACTTCGTCCGCATGGAAACCCTATCAATCCCGCGGGAACTCTGGGATAAAAAGTAGCCTATGTGTTATTCTGGGTCTTCAGCTACCTACATACCAAATTTCATGGTAATCGGTTCAGTAGTTTTTGCGTGAAAGAGTAACAAACATCCATACAAACTTTCGCCTTTATAATAGTAGTAGGATAAGTGCTGTATGGTTTCTGACACTTTCGAATAGGATCATCCCTTACCTATGGATTTTGTAAAAGGCGACTAAGAATAGACTCATTCATCGAGCAATCAAGCTTCTTTGCTGGTTTGGTAGCAGAGAAAAAAAACATAGTGTGTGCTAGCTGCTTGTTTTTCTTTGCAGATTGTAAAAGTCCATCAATGGAAAGACGAAGAAGGGAAGAAGCTTGGCATTCTTCTTTTAGGCTTTCTTCTTTTATGGCCAATCTGCCTGTCGCTATTTGAATCTAAATTCCGTCACTAGCTGAACATGGCCTTTCAGTTTTTTTCAGAGCTTTGCAGGTTTTGTCTAACTATGAGTTCTACAACGTAAGCGATAAAGATACGATTGCATGTATGTAGGTTGGAATGTACCTACTAACTCTTTTTAACTAAGGTTTTATAGATGTGTTTAGATTTTTATTAGAGAAGCTTTTTTTTTTCAAATAATTAATGATGGATTACATTTAAAGATGTATCATTATTAATTTCATTGTGGTGGTGATATAAAAAAACATAAAGAGAAATAAAGAAAACGATCAAAATATTGAAAATGTGTTGGCATAACATAAGAAATAATTTGGATTAACAAAAAGTACTTTATATCCCGAAATTATCACGGCAGCGGAGCCCCAGGGCACAAACAGTTGACAGCAAATATGGAGAAAAAAAGAATCGTATTTTTGTAACGAATAAACTCAACAACTAATGGACCATAAATCATCGTTATTTCCATACATATTACAGAGTAGCTGATTCGTTTGACTTCAGTCTCCGCAGGGCAACTTGTGGCAAGCTGTTAGGGATCAGCGACCCCACGGACCTGAATACTCCCAGGGGAGGCCCCTGATCCTCGCCTCCGGTCTTCCTTCGCCAAGGTCAGAGTGGAAACCGATGAGGGAAAGGACCCCTACCTCTGGCTTGTCTTAACCGGCCGGTCAGAGTGGAGTTGCGAGAACTATATGCTCGAAGGATGGAAGTGTAAAAAGTCATAACGCCGGGGGTGCCTGACTGGATCACAACGATTTCACGCTCCGCAGTCTCACCTCTCGACATCCTTTGCCACTCACGCTGATGTTGACCCTTTGTTGCTAATCATGGTGACTGATTTGAGGAGCCCATTTAGTAAGTGGCGAGTCACCACCTGCCACATGATAGTCACGTATTCATGATTATGGCAGGTGCCGAACTTCTCCAACAATAGCCCAGTTTAATTATCCATCCAAACGTCAACTCCATAACCCATCATTCCTTTCCTTATTTTGTAATAGCTCCACCTCCTGCCTAGACCTGTTCATGGTCATATCGTCGCTAAAACCCATTTTGCAAACAGGTTTTGGCAGGAGAACAACATAACATCAACCTCTCCAAAGGGCGTCTAGGTGTTGGATTTATATATTTATAACAGGCAAACCTCTAAAAAATCCGGGTGTATGGACCCGTAGCATCCAAGAGGTCAATAATACAGTACCTAAAACTGCCTTAAGGTTGTGCTTAAATGTCTTAGCAGATTTTAAATTTCTAATTGGAGATGGTATAATATTCCCGCATTTTGTGACTGCATAGCAAAATTTGGCACAGAATGCAGCCGTACTGTGCTGTAAAACTGTTAAAACTGGGGCAATTCTGATTCGGCCTAGTATAATCGTCAGGTTTAGTTTGATTATTGTAGCTCTAGTACCTACACGCCACCCACATAAGATTTTCGAAAAAATATGCAGCTTGTTTGAAAAATAAGCTCAGATATTTTAAAATCTAACAGAAACAACAAACAGGCATCACGATTGTATGTACGGAGAAATGATATGCTTTGGCACCCAGCATAGCGAATCTAAGATGGCGGTTCATTATAATCCGGCAAATTTCGAAAGCCGACATTTGTCCATCGAACTAAAACGTCTTTCGAAAATAAACGCCTTAAAAATTTCCATTCGTTTCATACATTCGCTTTTTTCTGTAGAGTTGGGCCAAGAAGGAAGAGCAGAGCCGACAAACTGACCGAAGCCGAACCGAAATAATACATGACATGATATTATTTTAATCGATTTTTGCAAGTACTTCAAAGCTCGTTCCTTCTGTTGAAAGTAATAATATTATTGCGGATTTTGTTTTACACTAAACATAAAAATATTGTTTCACTATAAATATAAGTGCATTTATGTGAGATAAAATGAAATTAGTTGATCAAGTTGTACGCAGTTTTAAGGTTGCCAAGGTGTTTCGAGAAAACACTGATAAAATAAACAGCATAGATTTTTCGCCAAGTGGCGATACCTTGATTTCATGCAGTGAAGATGATCAAATCGTAATCTATGATTGTGACAAAGGAACTCAAATTATAACGGTTAATAGCAAAAAATACGGAGTTGACCTGATACATTTTACACATGCCAAAAACACTGCTATACACAGTTCAACCAAGGTGGATGATACAATACGATATCTATCTTTACATGATAATAAATATATCAGATATTTTCCTGGACATACTAAAAAAGTTGTGACTCTTTGTCTTTCACCTGTGGTTGATACATTTTTGTCTGGCTCATTGGATAAAACTCTGCGCTTATGGGATCTTCGTTCACCGAATTGTCAAGGTCTTATGCATTTGTCAGGAAGACCAGTAGCAGCTTATGACCCGGAAGGATTAATATTTGCTGCTGGTGTCAATTCTGAAAGTATTAAGTTATATGATTTGAGGTCATTTGATAAAGGCCCATTTGTAACATTTAAATTAAATCAAGAAAAAGAATGTGACTGGACAGGGTTAAAATTTTCTCGTGACGGAAAAACCATGTTGATAAGTACCAATGGATCTATAATTCGTTTAGTGGATGCTTATCATGGGACTCCTCTACAAACATTTACTGGACATTTAAATAACAAAGGAATACCAATTGAAGCTTCATTTAGTCCTGATTCACAGTATATATTTAGTGGATCTACAGATGGTAGAGTTCATGTTTGGAATGCTGATACTGGTTACAAAGTATGTGTACTAAATGGAGATCACCCAGCACCAATACAGTGTGTTCAATTCAATCCAAAATACATGATGCTAGCGTCTGCATGTACTAACATGGCATTTTGGCTGCCTACTATTGATGATGTCTAATTTTTTATGATTTATTAAAAAAGAAGTTAAAAGTATAGTTGGAATTTTATTAAGGACTAGCTGTGCCTGTGACTTCGTCTGTGTGGAAAAGTTATTTTGTTCATCATTGAAGCCCTCAAAGATTAATAATTTTCCCAGTTTTTTTCACATTTTCCATTATTTCTTCGCTCCTAATAGTTGCACCGTGATGTTATATAGCAAAAATAATTTTTCAACTTGAACCAGTAGTTTCTGAGATTAGTCTGTTCAAACAAACAAACTCTTCAGCTTTATAATATTAGTATAGATTTTAATTAGTTAATTGACCTGTTGACATAAAAGAAAATTTAATCTGCTGCCAATTTCATATCCATACTAAGTTGTAAACTAGCTCAAGCCTGTGACTTCGTTTTAATTTAGCTAGACCATTAGAGGTTCTCCATCAGCCACTTTTGTTTTTTAAAATCATTAACAGTTCACTACATAGTTTTTGGTCGCATGCTTTCTTTTTTCGCCAAAAGTATTTTCATAAAATTATTCCTCAGGGTCATATATTGGTTTGTGCCAATTTGGTCCTTTGCCTTCATGCAATTATGTGTTTTTATACATTACTTATATTGAACCTACCTACACAATATATAAGTACAGCTCGTAGACGTATTATAGATTTTCTCTATCAGTATGTATAGCTATTTGACAATTTAATAAACCAAACCAACTTTGAAAGACACAATAATTCAACTTTCAACAGTTGATACTCTAAGATATATATATATGTTACTAGCTGTCCCGGCAAACGTTGTTTTACCATATAAATAATTTTGTGATGTACCTACTCAATATAAAAAAATACTGCTAGCATTTCTCATGTATTGTACTTTTATTATATTTCTCCTCTTAGATTTCACGGGTCTATACACCCCGGATTTTTGAGAGGCTTGCGTGGGGATATAAATCCAACATGTAGAGTTCCTTTGAAGCAGTTGATGTTATGTTGTTCTCCTGCCAAAACCCGTTCTGTTTGCAAAAACTGGTTTTAGCGACGATATGACCATGAACAGGTCTAGGCAGGAGGTGGAGCTATTACAAAATAAGGAGAGGAATGATGGGTTATGGAGTAGACGTTTGGATGGATTTAAACTGGGCTATTGCTGGAGAAGTTCAGGCACCTGCCATAATCAGGAATACGTGACTATCATGGCAGGTGGTGACTCGCTACTTACTGAATGGGCCCCTCAAATCAGTCACCATGATTGGCAACAAAGGGGCAACATCAGCGTGGGTGGCTAAGGATGTCGAGAGGTGGGGCACACATATGCGGCAAAACCAGGATATTATTTATTTATTAAAACTTCATTGCACAAAATACAAATGTACAGCACAATTGGCGAATTTAATGCTGGAAGCATTATCTACCAGTCAACCATTGGGTCTGACAGAGAACTTTATGTGGGGTTAAACTAAATAAATAAGTATATTTATACCTACACAAAAAATATAAAATAAAAAAATTATAATATACATGCATCAAAACGACAATAAATTAACAATATACATAAGTAAATAGGTGCAGCGATTACCGAAATAACTGAAATGGCTTATAGGTATCAAATACCCTCGCGACTCAAGAAAAACCCGTATACCTGTGATTTAAAAGTAGAACCACCTGGGGATGTCCTGATGGACTCGGGAAGTGAATTCCAGAGCCTAACAGCCATAACAGCGAAATAATATATTAAACAATACTGATTTTCACTTATATTTATATGTTATAGGTATTATACATATTATCCTGTCGAACAATGATAAATGACTTTGGATTTTAAATTTCGTCTTCTTTTGGTGAACCGATTTTGATGAAACAAACTTTAAATGTTTTACTGAGTTAAAACAAAGCAATTGGTGAAAGTTTTAAGTAAATCGGTTCAGTACTTTCGGAGATAAGAGTAATCATACATACAGACAAACTGACAATTTTTTTTTTTTATAATATGCATGTATTGTTTTTTATTGTTATATATCATTATGACGCACATTTTATATATAAATTTAATTTTGAGATGAAATGTGCGTGCCGATAAAACTTAAAAAGGAGTAACGGTAGGAAAAAAGGACTTATATAATGTGATAGCTCTTTATCCCCCCTCGAACAAGAAAGTTCCCGTTTAAGTGTAGTAGCGCCATCTATTGTCGAGTATTTGAACTTCAGATTCAATTAATTAATTTAATTCTTTTTTTTTTAAATTACATAATTCAACGATTATTTCGGTTTAACAAAATTAAATTTATAAACAAAACAATTTAAATCTGAGTAAAAAGCGTGGGGTGCCTGATGTAGTAAATATTAAAATCATTCTATTAGCATATATTTATGACAAGAGAGTTATGAAAATGAAGTAAAATGCACCCCACGCTTTTTACTCCGATTTAAATTGTTTTGTTTATAAATTTAATTTTGTTATAATTTTAATCGGAGGTAATTGACTATAACTGATTGTTGGACTTGCTACTACTGTTTTATAATTCCTTTGTCATTAATTTTTATTTTCTATTTTTTAGTTTGATTAGCAATAAAAGCGTAGTTTTTTAGTTTTTTTTATACAATTATTTTATGGAAGTTAACACTTCTAGTATAACTATCTTACTAGAAAAGACTTTCGCAACCATGCGCCCATCGCCGGAGGATTTCACAACTAACTTTCTTAAAGTTATTATATGTGGCCTGATTGGATTAAATCTCATAATATTCTCATCATCATGATTCTTTTTTAGGCGATGGGCTAGCAACCTGTCACTATTTGAATCTCAATTCTATCTTAAAGCCAAATAGCTGAACGTGGCCTATCAGTCTTTACAAGACTGTTGGCTCTGTCTACCCCGCAAGGGATATAAACGTGATTATATGTATGTATGTATGTATGATGATTCTTAAACCCAGTTGAAAAGAATTTTATAGTGATAAATCACTGTTAATAATATTTTTGACTATCCAGCAAACATAATAATTTTCGATTGTGGCCTTGCCAGGAATCAAACCACAAGATAAAGAGGCAGATTGATACAGGAACAAAAATATTTCAAACATACCTCCACTGCCTTTACAACCAGGAACGCAACAATGTTTATCTGAAGACATCGGGGCACTTTTGTTGTAAAATCTGTCTTTCACAAAAACAAACACAAACTTGGGACTCCTATCTCAAATAATCAGGTACTTTTTACAGGAGTCCTATCTCAAAATATCTGCACAACACAGTGAACACAGTCAGAGTCCAATCTCAGATGATAAAATCACACGAATCCGGAAGAACAAAGCTCGACTCAACGGAAGATTCCAAACTCCAAATAACGACAAGTTATCAGCACAAAACAAAGCGCAAATAGGTAAATACACAGGCACCGGTATAAAAAAACAGGAAGAAAGTTTACAGGTGTTCGAATCGAATTCAAAACTTACTGCAAAATTTATTTGACATAAATAAACTGTCACTCATTTTCCAAACGAGTATTACAGTGTTGCTATTATAAATAGGCAAAAGATACCTAATGTTAATTCAAGAATAGGGTACCGAACAGTAATCGAAAAAAAATCTAAGTTGTGTTTTAAAATAAAGTTTTTTATACAAGAACATCACTTAGTAAAGATTTTTAAGAAATAACAATGATTTATAATTTTAAATCAATAAATAAAGTTGCAAAAATCCAATATTTTTTATCTGTGCAGCGTAAGAACCCAAACACCAATCACAGTGGGTGACGTCATACCTCAGAAGTGATAAGTAAACAACACTGCTTTGTATGTTATTTCGAGTTATTCTACGATTTATTAGCATTTTTCTAAAAATATTTAATTGTAATTAGTTAAGAATTGAAGGACTTTACTCATAACAGAAGTTGTCGCAAGTGCTTGAAGCCGCCTATATCAAGCTTTTATCATGGAACAAGGTTAATAAAGCCGACAATAGAAATCTCTCAAAAGATTGATATTTTCATGGTCGGCAGTTTCTTTGCCACTAATACCGACTTTTATTTTGCTGAATTTCGCAATGTGAAAACATTTGTGTAAGTATTTCAACCTCTTTTTGTTTATCTTAACAACAGAAATTATTGAAAAAATAACAAACGAAAACATAACCTAAAACTAGTTTCATTGCTTACAAAGTTATTTTCACATATGTTTTTTTTTATGATTTTAAAGGTTACATTATTATGGGTTTTGCATGTTTCTAGATCTGCGAGAAAATACTTAAATTATCCAAGCACTGATCACTTGTAATAAGGCTTGTTTTCTAAACATATGACGTCACGCGATCTGAATTGACGTAAAGTGCTGTTTTCGCGGCAATTTTAAATAAATTATGTTTTTGACGTTTTTTAATACTCCAAATGATTTATTTATTTAAAATAATATTTTTTATGGATATATAAATAAATAAAGATTATTTTTAAACACAATCTGAAAAGTTGTCCGGTACCCTATTGCATTAATATGTTAAATACGTATTAAATATCGCAAAGTTCTGTAGGTAGTAACTTTATTCTTGTATTATTGTAAATTTAGTTGTTCAATTTTCATTTATTACTTTTGTTTTATTAAGTACTTATATATTTTTTATTGTTTTAAAATATTCTACTATTGTTTCTAATGGTAATTCTAAATGGAGCGATGCGATGAAATAAAAAAGCCTCAGGTTAATAGTAACATTATATGGAAATATATTACATCTCTTTTTGGACTCCTTATTTTCTTGGTTTCTAGGCTATTTGACAAAGTTCTAAAAACTATCTTAGGGTATTTATTTGTTTATAAGGAGCCCTACAAAAATACTTTTCTGCCATTATTACAGCTATTTTATTAAAAAATCGAAAAAGAAAATGAAATATTCAAATATGCCGCCAAAACGCGACTTTTAGCAATATGGCGGCCATGGCATGCAGTGACGTAAATTTCGTGTAAATATCATACAAAGCTTGTTGGTGTTTCATAAAGTTAAGATTTTCTCTTGTTTTATTTAACTTGTGCCACGTCATATGTGTGAAAATTATTAAAATGAGTTCCTATAAATGTTATGCAGTGCCTCAATGCACTAATACAACAATAAAATCTCCTACGAAACTGTTTTTTTCTATGCCGATGGATTTGAATATTCGCAAGAAGTGGTTTCAGATCATGATCTAAGATCAGTGGTTACCAAGATATACTTACATTGATGTTTTCACATTCCTCAGTTCGGCAGCATAGAAATCTGGATTGTCTTTGAAGAAGACAATCCAGATTTTTTCTTCCAACCATTAAGTATTGCGACTACTTTTTGTAGGTTTCGACTGTCAGCTTTCGCGGAATTGGTTTCCATTATTAAATACCTATGTTATCTGAGTAATCCTGAGCGATCAAACACTTATAAAATCTTGAAAAATAATAGCGAACACTAAGGAACGGTACGATCCACAGTCTGTTTATGGATAATTGACGTCATAATAGAAATAGCCAATCACGTTCGTTTTTAGTCACGTGACAGCTGCATATAAAAACCTAATTTTCTGAGACGGATTTTGTTTAAATAATGCAATATTTTTATCTTGCGTTATTACAAATCGCTCCAAAAAAATAATATTAAGACTGATGACATAAAAGAAATGTATATTTTTAATACAGTCAAATAGCCTATTACTGGCACTGGTGCTATCTCTGTCTCTCTTACTCTCATACGAAGGATCTAAAAATGAATTTATTAATCCTGGCAGTTTTAATAAGGATAATGAGAAACTCTTATCAAAATATTGCATTGTCATCGGTCCTTGATACGTGTGCAAAGTTCCAAGTTGATCAGACGTTTAGAAATCAGTGAAAATTAAGCTCAAAGATTCCGTTACATACATACATACATACAACCCAAGCTAATAAAAGCGTAGTAAAAATTAAAAGGAAAAAAAATGAATGACGATTACCGAAACACAAATACATATTGTGTAGGGATGTGACATTGCTGATAAAAAATCGATTTTTATCTAATCGCTTTATTATTTAAGTATGAATAATCGATTAATAAATAATCGATTTTTCTTAAGAAAATAATCGATTTTATTATATTGATAGATTTTTCCCTAATTTTTCAATTAACGTCAAAATAAACGCTATATACATTATATCAATAGATTTATTCATTAAAAATAAACAACAAACAGTAAGTTCTTATATAATCAACACAAATTAAAGTTTTTAACAATCAAGTTTGAAAAATGAAGTTTCAGCAACGAATAATGAAAAACATCAACCGAATGCCGATAAAATACTGTTCATCGACTAACTCTATCTAGAGAATGTTTGATTAAATGAATCATCTAAACTGTTTTAAAAGCACAGAAAGAATGCACAGATGGCGTTAATGTAATATTATGGAGCTATGATAGTATTCTTTGGCAGTTCGCGTTCCGGGCTCCAAGCCAGAAGACAAAAACGTTATGTCGGAGTGCATTTATTGCATGATTACAAAAATCGATTTTTAATTTCAAAAAAATCACTTAAAAATCGATTTTTACTTTAAAAAAAATGGATTTTTCCATAATCGAGTTTTTTTTCATTTTCCTAATATTGTGTAAATAGCTGCTTTTGTTATTTAAGTGACCAGTACAATAACGTCAATTTCACATGTAAGAACCTAAATTATATTAGTTCAAACTGCTATGTTTCACAAAAATACGTCGAGTGCTGAGTTGATTTCAGGAAAGTGTTTGTTGCACATAGAAAAAGGTTTAAGAAATTTTACCCATTTTAAAAATTGACGATTTTGATTGAAGGCAATAGGGATGTGGACTATTTTTGGGAAAGTGTTTAAAACCATGCATAAGTACCACCTACCACCTACCACAAGTACCTGTCAAACGGCCGCTGTGATGTCACGCGTTATAAAATATTGTCGAAGTTGTATGCAATGAATAGTTATTTCATAGTTGTGTGATAATAATATTCAAAATTTTATAAATATTGTGCGGTGCCGCAGTGTAAAATTACAACTATTAAAACACCTGAAAAACTGTTTATTCACGTTCCACGTACAAAAACGATGCTGAAAAATTGGCTCAATTAGCCCGTCGGGATCCGGCACTTGTATCTACACAAAGTAAAATATATTTCTTTGAGGATCATTTTGATATAAGTTTGATAATATTTGTTACATTTACTTGTATTAAAATAATTTAACTCTTCAAGTTTTCAAAGACGAAAACTCGAATTTTTAGGTTAGAAATAAAGTAAACAATGTTTCGTAGTTTCATTATAGTTGCCAATGATATGGAGAATTATTCAGAATATCATTTGATGGGCACAGTATCCCAGATCAGACTGAGAGCAGGTTGTGTGCCAAGAAAGTTTGCATGTCAACCCGATAGAAAAAACGAACCGAAAACATAACAACTCGACTATTAGCAGTTAAAAGGCAAAGATTGGAATCAATAGCGGAATGTGAAAGAGAAAAAGAACAGACTCATTCTACACAAAGTATTTCCGTGGCTAAGATAATCGGACGGTAATCACGGTAATAATATGATCCAAATATCAACAAACACCATAGTATTTGACAGCGAAAATTCTTGTATTGCAACGCGTGACATCACGCATTTTGATTGGTGTTCATTGTCACGTGACTTGAGGGTAAAATATTTAATTACATTTTATTAAATAAAAAAATAATCCCTTGTTTATTGAGGAAAATATTGTGTTTTTTATTTTTTTTACTATAGAAACTACCTTTTCGTGGTAAAATTTTATACTTATTTGAGTACAGTCCACATCCCTATTCTCTTTATTAACCGTCTTCAAAAAAATGTGGTCGTTGGTATCTGTGTAAGTATGTATGTAAGTTTGCTATTATCTCGCGTTTCGCTGTACCGAGTTTGATGCGGTTTTCAGGAAAGTATTTGTTACACCGAGGACAAGGTTTAAGATTTTTAACTGACTTCAAAAAGGAGGACTAAATGGTTCCTTTTTTTAAAAAAGTTATTTTAATATTTATTATAATATAATAAATATTAAAATGTTAGGAAATTATAACACGGGCGATAATTGAGTAAGTAGAACTTTATTAAATCACTATTAATTCAACTATATGACAATATTTCGTGAGGAGCAAGTTCACAGTACGAAGTCCGACAAAGCAATGAATCTCGGGCGACTGCGCGGTCACTTCGTTAGCTCGCCACAGTAGCGCCCTCTTCGTAAATCGTCACCGTTGTATTTTTGACTTCCGGCTCGATGCAGTGGCGCCATCTTTTTCAATTTTTCGAAGTCAACAGCCGCCGGATATCACGATTGCCAACAAAAATAACTTTTTTAATTATTTATTATTATTATTTATTTGTTTAAATAGAATTTCGTCGAATGTTAGTTGTGACCTTTATACATTTTCATTTCGGGATGGGACAGAGACACTCTGTGTTATCAATTTATCATCTCAATCTCATCAAGCACTTTATAGACTCTTTCAGTTTTATTTGATAGACGCCATTAAAGTCATACTTATTAGGTTACGCATCCTTATGATAAATAGCGCTGTTCTCAAATAAAGAAAATTAAAGAATATTTTTGTACTAATATATTGAGCCACTTTAAGACTATTCGTGCTGTTTTCCAGCACGAATAGTCTTAAAGCGATATTAAGATGTCTTAGAGTCTAACTAGGCTAGTCGCTAGTACACCAGTCTGAAAAACGAACGCTTGCTCAATGCCGTGTGGTTCCCGGCACCAATACAAAAAAGAATAGGACCACTCCATCTCTTTCCCATGGATGTCGTAAAAGGCGACTAAGGGATAGGCTTACAAACTTGGGATATTTTTTTAGGCGATGGGCTAGCAACCTGTCTCTATTTGAATCTCAATTCTATCATTAAGCTAAATAGCTGAACGTGGCCATTCAGTCCTTTCAAGACTGTTGGCTCTGTCTACCCCGTAAGGGATATAGACGTGAACATATGTATGTATGCTCTGTCGACGTAGGCAGTTGTATGGCACCTTCGAAGCTCGAAAAATATGCATAGCACCCGTAGCACTTGCGACACGACAATATTTGTGTTTTGCGAGGTGGCTCCGTCATCTTGACGTTCATATTTTCCTGCGTAGCGTACGGACACGTCGACTCCCTGCAGACGCAAGCGCAGACTGACTGAATTGTCTAACTCTTATTACACTATTCGTTTTAAGACAAAGAGAGTCTTAATATCGACTAGGTAGTCTAATAGCGGCATTGGTCTTAACTATTATTTAAATATATTAATGAAAAATAATATTAGTAATATTTATTCTGCTACCTATTATAACGAACACCTCTACTCTTTGGCATAAGTTGTTAAAAAAAAGTAAGTTGTAGTAATTTAAAATTTAATTTGTTTTACTTTGAGGTAAATACATTTAATTAGAAATAATTTGAGTGAGAAAGGTACCTACTAACCATCAGAATCATTATTTGTACAAAATGTCCCAAGATAATCGTTAGTTGAAGATAATTTTTTTTACGAAAACCGGTTTTATTCCTCGCAAAGTACAAGTTTTTTTCTGTTTATTTATAATGGGAACCCTAGTGAAAAGAAAACGTGTCTGCTTCTGAATCTTTCCCTTGCTTACTTTCACCTGTTTTTTTACATCTTTGGCGCCTCCTGATTTTTCTACATCCACAATTAACTAATGTCTTTCAATAACGAGGTTTCAAAGTCCACTGATAAAGATGTAAGTTTACAAAATCTTGGTTCTTTAAATAATCAATGCTTTTTGACTGTTTGAAGAAATATGGACTTGCAAACATTTTTTTTAAATATACTCATGTACCTACTTACATAAATTGTATGTCAAGAAGAACCTACCTCATAAGTTTGGTACATACCCACTCACTCGACATTTATGATATTGGTGTATACAAAATCAGTTCTGTAGTTTAGCTGTTAGATATGTAAACATTTGCCTATCCACACTAATAATGAAGAGAAAATATTTGTGGTCTTGTATGTTTGGAACAAATAAACTCAAAAACTAGTGAACCAATTGCAAAACTTCTTTTGAAATTGGTTCACTAGTTTTACATCTTCTTCTTTCGTTTAGACAGGTTAATCAATATAATATAAAGTAATTTGAAAGAAAAAAATCTTCTGAGAACCAATTCCAGTGTGTGCTGGTCACAGATTGATTATATGTATACAATGTTCTACAAAAACTATCTAGATTACTAGTGTGTAATACAAAATATCTAACTTCAAATAATTAAGTAACTATGAGGTATGTTAGTATGTATGTATTATAGTGAATTTGCAAGTTAGACTGACTAAGCATTACTGGCTAAGAGTAGGTACAAGCTTGATACTTGTTTACCTGCCTGCTTGCATGAAGAGTAAGCAGAGATAGTTACAAGTGCTGGGATGTAGTCTGTTATTATTTTTATTTGGTAATTTAATATTAATATTTGTAATTTCTATCATAAAGCCATACAGCTAAACATGGCCTATCAGTCTTTTTAAGACTGTTGGCTGTCTAGCCCGCAAGGAATATGGACGTGATTATAAGTATGTGTGTATGTACATAATAAAGGTATAATTCAATGCTATGGGTATGCAATAACAACAAAATGCTGAAAGAACTAGACTTTAACTTTGCATGCTCGAACAATAGTATTTTATTATCTTGGGGCAATCCTTTAAATAGATACATCTCTTTCAATATGACACGTTAAAACATGATACACGTAAGTCAGTTGTTCAGTTGATACTTTGGTAATGTTTTTATTGTTTTTACATAATAATTGCTATGGAGACTACTTTCTTGCTTCATACTTTTTAGTGCCTTTTAGTGGTCTGGTTTTAGTTTTTAAACATTTTTTTTAACAAGAGTTTGTGTAGATATGTATAATGACATTAATGTTTACAGAATATGTTGCGGGGAATAATTAAAACAGTGGTATGTATTACTTATTATCTTGTTAAATATTAAATTTTGAGAATTTAATGTATATTAAAGATAAAGTTGAATGCCTGTTAACTTACTCAAATTTTGTAAATTTCTAGGGTGGACCCAAGAACATATTTTTAGAGCCATATGTTGGTAAGTTGCATCTGACCTGCAACTATGCGTCAATTAAAGCTCCTAAACAGGATTTGCCAAGGTTACCTGTACCAAATCTAAGGGATACTCTTCAAAAATATTTGAAATCAATTAAGCCTCATTTAACTGACCAAGAATTTGTAGTTACTGAAAATCTTGTAAAAGCTTTTGGTTCTGAAGATGGTGTGGGACCAAAATTACAAGTAAGAGAATATTTTGTTATGTAATTTTAATAAAGTGTTTTAAAAAACAATCGATTTATGTTATTATTAGTTGTTGCCTATGGCTTTGCTCACAGACATATTGTTGTTTAACGCAAATTTTACCTAACCAGATTTTTTCCTGGAGGAAAGGTATAAGGTATTTGATTATTTTCCTCCTAGCATGTTCAACTTAGTACTCCTCAAGGCTTTTGGCATGCTTTGGATAACTTTTGTTGGCGAATTCGTACGCACATTGAACCGTTTTTCCGCTCCTGTGGGAATTTCTAAAAATCCTATACTTAAGTGTTCACTACACTATCTCAGGAACAAACTTGCAAAATTACGATATTTAAAATTAAAAAGCTTTGCCTGCGGTTTTGCTCAGCACAGTGTTGTTCATAGACAATCCCGCGGGAACATACATTTCTTTCTGGATAGAAGAATCATACCCATTTAATATCCTTCTTAGTTCCTTAGTTAGTAAAATAATTAAACCAATCAAATTAAAAACATCACTCATCAAAATCACCGTAAAAGCATCTGCTAACACTAAAACTAAAATATAAGTAGGTTCATAACTCAGAAAATAGTCGGATACACGCACTGTTCGCATACCTATTTACCTCTGACACTGCATTGTATTCATTCGAACACTGACGCTCCTAGCCGCGGTCAACAGTACCTACCTACTTAAAATAATTCCGAGCGCGTATTTTATTTCACATATATACATAATACTTACATAAAATCACGCCTCTTTCCCGGAGGGGTAGGCAGAGACTACCTCTATCCACTTGCCACGATCTCTGCATACTTCCTTCGCTTCATCCACATTCTCATAACTACATACATAACTCTCTTCATGCAAGCTCGGCGGTTTCGGGTACTTTTGACCTGACCCTTTACCAAGACGTCCTTAATTTGATCAAGATACGTTCGTCTAGTTCTTCCCACTCTGAACTTTCCCTCCACACTCTCCTTGTATATCTGCTTAGTCAACCTGCTTTCATTCTTCCTCTCCACATGACCAAACCATCTTAACATACCCCTTTCTATTCCTGTAACTACATCTTCTTTCACATCACAACATTCCCTTATCACGCTGTTCCTTATCCGGTCACTCAATTTCACACCCATCATACTCCTTAACGCTCTCATTTCCACTGCATTTATTCTGCTTTCGTGCTTCTTTTGCCATACCCAACTTTCACTCCCATACATTAATGTCGGGACCAACACGCCCCTATGCACAGCCAGTCGAGCCTTTTTGGATAGTTTCTGACTGCTCATAAAGGCATGCAAAGTTCCATTCACCATGTTCCCGGCGTTCACTCTCCTTTCAATATCACTATCACACTTGCCATCTGATGTAAACTTTGATCCTAGATGTACAAACTCTTTCACTTGCTCAACTTTTTCTCCTCCAATCAAAATATTACATGCTGTCATTTCTTTCTCCATTTCAAAAACCAGTGTTTTGGTTTTACTTACGTTCAATTTTCATTCCTTTCTCTTTTAAAGCTTCATGCATACAGTTTACCATCTCCTGTAAGTCTTCCGCTGATGACGCCAGTATAACCTGATCGTCGGCATAGAGCAGACATTTGACGAGTAACTCATTCATCCTTAATCCACTTTCAGACTCTTTCAAATCTGTCAAACAACTATCCATAAATAGGTTGAACAGCACATCCTTGCCTAACGCCTTTCTCAATCTTAAACCACTCAGTGTGCGCTCCGTTTATCCTGACACAAGCACTCGCATCCTCATATAAGGATTTCAGTGCTCGTATTAAGAGACTGCTCACCCCATGCATAGAAAGTGCTGACCACAATTCATTCCTATCCACTCTGTCATAGGCCTTTTCCAGATCTACGAATGTGCAATAGACTTTTTGACTCTTGGCCAAAAACTTTTCGGCTATGCACCGCAATGAAAAGATCTGATCAGTACATCGCATTCCCTTTCGAAATCCCGCTTGAGCATCCCATATTTTGTCATCAGTTTCATTCCTGACTCTATTAATCAATACCTTAGCATACAATTTGCCGACGACGCTAAGCAGGCTTACCACGATAATTTTTGCAGTCCAGCTGTGACCCTTTTCCTTTGTAAAGTGGCACGATAACAGCCCTACACCAATTTTTTCGTACTCGGCCGCTTCTCTAACACAAATAGAAAAGGCAGTACAACTGTCTAGCTACTACGCCTTTTCCTGCTCTCGCAGCAGCATCTCGACCGACACTATCATACCCAGCAGCCTTACCCGCTTTCATACTCTTAAGTGCTTCCACAATTTCGAACATTTTAATTTCGCCTTCCATCTCATTCTCTTTTTCTTCGCTATAGCAGAAATCTTTAATTATTTCCTTCCTTTTTTTCAAATAAACTTTAAAAATAGTCCTTCCATGTGGTTCCCGGCACCAATACAAAAAAGAATAGGACCACTCCATCTCTTTCCCATGGATGTCGTAAAAGGCGATTAGGGATAGGCTTACAAACTTGGGATTCTTTTTTTAGGCGATGGGTTAGCAACCTGTCACTATTTGAATCTCAATTCTATCATAAAGCCAAATAGCTGGACGTGGCCATTCAGTCTTTTCAAGACTGTTGGCTCTGTCTACCCCGCAAGGGATATAGACGTGACCATGTGTATGTATGTATGTAGTCCTTCCAAATCTTTAGCACACATTCTCCTTTCACAACGCTACCATCCTGGCATCTAATCTTAGTCAGCTCTCTGATTATAGTTTTTCCTCGGGCTGACCTTACGGATTTCCAGAACATTTTCAGATTCTTAACCTAATCTTTCATTTTTTTATATTCCTTACGTGCTTCATTCACATCTTCATCCATAACTTTTTGCATTCTTAAGTTAGCTTTTGCTTACACCACACACTTACTTTCACAATTCTTGCTTTAAATTCCTTCCATCCATCTTCAATATCCTTCAGTGTATTAATATATTTCTTACGCACATTCCATATCTTGCAAATTTTCTACTTTCACTCTTTCTAAAGCGCTAGTTTGCTTCCTAACCCTGTGCCGCCAGCGATTGAAGATACCCCTTATCCGGGATATCACCAGTAAATGGTCCAAGTCAATGCCAGCACCGCGATATGCACGGGTATCCAGCACTTTGTTCTTCAATCTTTCATCTACAATCACACAGTCTATCATACTTTTTAAAATACCTTCCACTCTTGTGTAGGTGTGGATCTCTTTATGTCGAAACATTGAGTTCGACACAAAAAGATCCCACTCTAGACAAATTTCTAATACACTTCTTCCATTATCATTCACCTTTTCGTCACCAAACGCACCAAGCACCTTTTCATATCCATCACGCTTTACACCCACCCATCCATTAAGATCACCTAGCATAATAATCTTCTCATTTGGCTTGGTAACTTTCAATACTTCTCTTACACTATTCCAGAACTCCTCGTTTTCGCTTTTTTCTGTTGTTGTACCCCCACTAATTGTTGCGAACCCACATCCCACGGTGCATAAACACCTTGAACGAAGATCCGAGTGATTCCAATTTTCAGCCTAATCCATAGCAGGCGAGGGCTGACACACTCATACTCATTCACACATTCAGCCATTCGTGCAGAAAGAATTAGACCGACCCCTTGACAGCCTCGGCTCGTACTGGAAATTCCAGACCAATAAGCCGTGCCGGCCGTGCTGCGTCGCGTCGCATCCTTTCCGCTTTGTTTCATTCACGCACAACACATCCAAACTTCTTTCATCCATCATCTGGCATACTTCCTCAATCTTATCATTCACTCCTCTTACATTCATCGTCGCAAAGCGGCTTTGCGGGGTGCGGACACCATCGCCGCCATTTAGGTAGTTAGCCGCCACTTAGTCGGCTTTTACGACATCCGTGGGAAAGAGATGGTGTGGTCCTATTCTTTTTGTAATGGTGCCGGGAACCACACGGCACCATTACTTATTTTATTTCACAATGTTTCAGAATCCATAAATCCGGAGATCTTGATGATGAAAGAACTTGGATATTAATCCAAGTTAAGTCATTATTACTGACTAATGTCTTTGTGCCGAAATAATGCTCAAAATTCACCTATTTAATTACATTAGGTTTTACGCATAAAATAACATTATAGTATTGATCAGAATTAGATTTTGCTTAAGCGTTTTAATCCACATAAAACGCCATAAGCTTTTCCATCGTACACTGTGCATCCACATTAAACATTTTAAATGTGGATTAAAACGCTTAAGCCCTCAATGTCACTCATAGTCTGTTTTGTATGTAATGCTTTAACTTTAATGTTTTTTTCAGGCTTTACTGGAAAAACGGGCAGAGCACCATCTGAATTGGTTGGAGGATTGGTGGCTGAACACAGCTTACTTGGAGTATAGAGATCCGGTTGTGGTATTCTCTAGTCCTGGTCTAGTGTTCCCATTTCGTAAATTTACTACTCAAACTGATCAGTTGAAATATGCGGCAAAGACTTTGTTAGCTGTTCTTGAGTATAAAGACTTGATTGATAGGTATTATTATCCATTCTTTGATAACAATCTATACTATCTATACTAATATTATAAAGCTGAAGAGTTTGTTTTGTTTGTTTGTTTAAACGCGCTAATCTCAGAAACTACTGAACCGATTTGAATAATTCTTTCACTGTTAGATAGTCTATTTATTGAGGAAGGCTATAGGCTACATTTTATCCCGGATTTCCTACGGGAAACGTCAACAATGCAGGTGAAAGTTGAATGAGTTGGCCATCTGCGAGCTTTCCACGCAACGCTGCGCATACCAACAAAGATATAGTAAAACAATGTACTTAAGATGTGAAGTACTCATTTTTTGCCACAAAAAGGTTTACTTACAATAACCACTTTTGTGTTCAATTTTTAAGATTATTTTTTCATTATAAACATAAGTTATTTTGAAACCAATTTTCTTTAATTCAGTATTAATTCTTGTCCAAATAAATATGTTTATTACTTTCGGCTTTTCATGTAGACTAAAATTGCCATTTACAGTATATAAATCAGACGAATAGGTTTTGAGATATAGCCGTTATAAGCGATTTGCAGCGAAACATTTAATACGGCGAACCAGCGTTCTTTCTAATACGCGTGACCGCCTGACCGAGAAATAAATATGATGCCCAAAATAACTACTTATTCCACGCGGACGAAGTCGCGGGCACAGCTAGTTATTTATATTTCTTAAGTAGCTGTTGCCCGCGACTGCGTTTGCCGTAAAAATTCACTGACAATCTCGATGCATAAAAGCTGATCCCTATTTTGTCCCATAAAGGGGTGGGGGGAAAATTATAATTATGCCAATATTTTTTCAAGTACAAACATAGGTACTTAATTTACTATATTATTATTTGTACTTATTAATGTGTCACTTATTATAAAATTATCAATACATATAATAAAACAGTAAAAAAAATTGTCTTTACATTGAGTATATTTTCAAAAAAAGTAATTTATTACGATGAAGAAATAGTAACCGCGCATGAATTTAAAATTAAAATACCTAGAATAAAAAGTCTGTTTGTTTTGAAACGTTTTTTGTTGTATAGCTCTTATGCTTGGCCAACATATAGGGTATAATTTATTTTGCAATCTGGAACAGCTGATATCAAACCATAACAACTCAGCTTAACTATAGGAAACTAGAGGCCGACCGCGACTTCGTCCGCGTGGAATCAATCCCGCGGGAACTCCGCGATAAAAGCCTATATCTTATTCTGAGTCAATTCAATTCAATTTATTTATTCCATCCTTAATATACAGGTTAGGTTTATAAAATAAAGGTCAGGTCATCGTTTATAAAATAATGGAACAATTAAGGACCCTGTCGGGCGCTGCAATGGGAGAAGGGCTATATATTTACTTATGTCATATATTTTTTAAATTATATTAATAGTTAGGTAATTATAATATTGTCAATTGTTATTTACCTATCCATAATTCGGAGTATGTTTTTTGCCATTACAGTGTAATTTTGTCTTCTAAATATTCATTTATTGTGTAGTATCATTTTTTAGACAATAGTTCTTTAACTTGCTTTAGAAATGCTTTTGTACTCTCTATATTTTTGATGGAATTTGGGAGTTTGTTGTAAATCTTAGTAGACATAACTAGAGGGCTATTAGAATGGAGCTGGAGCCGCGATGTTGGCAGCTGTAACTTGTTATGATGTCTGAATGTATATTTAGATACTTTATCTTTTCTTTTTTTGAAAAATTCTGGAAATTGCCGGACTAATTTACATATTTGTAGTATGTAGATGCATGGTAATGTTAAAATATTATATAGTGGCTTAGAGATTTTATGAAATGGGGTTTGCAACTATCTCTTTGGTATTGGCAATTATTCGTATTAATCTTTTTTGAAGGACAAAGAGTCCGTCCCAATCGGATCCGTTGCCCCACAAAAATGTCCCGTAGCTTAGCCATGAGTAGGCGTACGCGTAGTACGTGACGATTGCTGTTTCGACGTCCGTAGATTTTTTACCTCACAGAGCTCGTACGCGAACTTAGAAAGCTTAGAGCAGAGATTCTGGATATGTGATTTCCAATTTATTTGAATATCTATGTTTATGCCTAATAGAGTAAATTGATTTACCTCCAAGTCCGTTCCATTGAAGTTAATTTCAACTTTTAATGGTGGTTTTTGATATGGGCGGAAGATCAGTAATTTTGTTTTTGCCTAGTTTATTTCCAAATTGTTTGATATTTTTGTAAGGATATCATTAAGGTTTTCATGTAAATTTGTGTTGGGTCTTCAGCTACCTGCATACCAAATTTCATCGTAATCGGTTCATAGAGTATATTTTCCAAATACAAATTTCATCGTAATAGTTTTTGCGTGAAAGAGTAACAAACATCCATACCGACATCCAAACATGCTCACAAACTTTCGCATTTATAATATTAGTAGGATATCGAAATGACGTCTTAACAAAAGTTGTTCAACCTGATGAGCACTTTCTTATAGTGATAAAAAAATTGAAGATCTGGATAATGTGATGTAGAAGCTAAAGGGAACAGCTTCTCTGTAATATGTACGGAAATATGAGTACATTTAATAACCTTAACCTTCGTATTTCCAATAACACGCAAAGTTGCGGGCAACAACTATTATAAAATAAATGCGTTAGGAAAGCGTAACAGACAGAAAGATAATGCTGTCCGATTTTAATGAAATTTCGTATGGAATGAGATCTTTCAAAATCTGTTGGCAAACGGTTGAAAATAAACTAAAGTACTTATTTCTTTTTATCGTCTACTAACTAAACGATTTACCAGTGGGCCTTCTTTCCGTGAGCGTAGTTGCCATGCTGTTCGGAGTGTTCGTGTTGTACATCATTGTTGATGCATTTTGTACTAAAGACTTGTTTATTTACTTAATAGTAACGTTCACGTTTGCCGTGCTGTGTGTCTGCCGTTAAAAAGTTGTGAGAGTTGAAAGTGGTTGTATGTGTGTGTGTGTGGTTTTTTCTGCTATGGTTTTTTGGTTATTGACCCAGATTTTAGTTAAAAATATAAACCACAATCCGAAAGGAGATAATGAGAGTTAACATTTTCACACCTGTCTTATGATGTGTTATTGATGGTACCTAATATAAGTATTAGGCTAAGATAATATTTTTTATAAAATAAATGATCTAAGTACGAAAGAATGAAAGTATAAACTTAAATTTTTATCTTGTTTTGATTTCAGTGAAAAAATTCCTACAGAAATGATGGGTAAGAGTCCATTGGATATGACTCAATATAAAAAGATATTTGGAACTTGCAGAATACCCATAAAAAACCGAGATAAATTGTCTTTCAACGACAGTTACCATGTTTCTGTGTTCCACAAGAATCACGTAAGAAAATTATTGTCATATAATAGATGGGAAGCTCGGTGGTCGATTCTGTAAGGTGCCCGGTTAAAATTAGTGATGCGCAGAAAGGACTATTTTCAAAGTTATGTACATTGCTCTTACAGTAAAGGAAAAATATGGCGAGGAAACGTGCACATTCAGACAACTGGATGTGTTACCATAGATCCAATACGGGTTTTTTTTTTTTTTTTATTTATTTTATTTGTTTCACTTTGGGTTTGTTTTAGCATTAAGTAAAATGGATTATTTGTTTAGCTTCCTGGTTTGTGTGCTATTTGATGCATCTTCAAGCCAGGTTGCCAATGTTCTTGTGATGTGATGACGCAAATGGTTTATGATATTTATATATGAGTTTGTATATTTATATATATATATATTTATGTAATATATGTGTGTATATATATATCATTATTATTTTATTATTATATTATATTATTGTGGTAATCCAATACGGGTTAGGTTTAACTGCAAAACTGCGGAGGTCGGATGGGAGTCGCTTTGTGTAAAAACGTGACTTACCCAATCTAGGATCCATGGTCAAAGGCATACCCCGGGCTCTTCTGCAGAGAAGATACAACCGGGACGAAAGCGAAAATAATAAATGGGGAGCTCAAGATGCTAAATTTGCAGTGACTCACGGGGAGTTATTGGATTGTTAGGTTCTTCAACAAAAATTGTTTGTAAAGCGAGTCTTTTGCCTGTGTTTTCGCCTTTGACGGTGGAAAATTATTAATTATAAATAATATACCTACTTATGGCAATGGTCTTCCTCCTAATGGGATTTCTAGAAAAATATATTGCTTTATTACTACCTATACGACAAAATTAAGCACCTATAGTATGCCCACTGTTTGTATATACATTACATATAGGTACAATTACATATTTCTTTTTACTACACAAAAAAGGTTTAAGTCCCCGGTACTGAACGTATTCATGAGACTCATGAGATCAAAAGTATAAAAAACAACATTTCAAAATCATCCCGAAAAAAGAAGTCGTTAAATAGTGCGACAGTCGGCCGCCATTACGCCAAAGATTATATCACGACATGGCAAGTTTTCTGTCACTTACACATGTGTACAACGCATGCAATACTTCACTTTTTAAATTTAATTAAAAATTAAATATAAAAAAAACGGCAGATTATTTTTTTTTCCTTAATCTTTAGTCTCGTTAACTCCGGTCGGAGAGCGGGAGATTAAGAACCTCGTAATGGAAAATCTCACTATTTGGATGTACTTATTATCAAGGTTTATATTTTAAAACAAAAATCTTGTTTCAGTTTATAATTTGCAGTAAATTGAGTATCTAATTGGCTTATATTAAAATAAAATAATTGTTGTTCCAGATTTTTCGTTTAGATCTCTGGGGAAATGATAAAGTGATCTTGAGTGAGGAACAAATCGTGCAGCAGTTGCAAAAGATCATAGAATTGTCAAAGGAATCCACAGATGTTGCAGTTGGTATACTGACATCAGAAAATAGAGATACCTGGGCGGAAGCTTACAGGCTGCTTTCAAAAGGTAAATGAGCCGTGTGTATGTTTTCTACACACACTGTTGTATAGCAACAAATTCTTTTTTTTATTATTATGTCAAGTGTCATTGACAATGCAAGTTGATTTCAAAGAATTTATCTTTGAGGAGGTATTGGTGTATTTTGACGAAAATTCCCGTCCGAGCACGGATATCAAATCTGTGCATGAAAATTGTGAATTATGCTGGTTTGTACCTACCCCTTATCATTACAATTTCCTAGTTTTGTAATAAAATACGAGATTTACTTTGAACTTATACCTATAAATTATCTGATCAGCCGTCATCTCCATTGACGGCGTACAAATACTAAGAACTGGCGTCAATCATGTAGAGCAACAGAGAATAAAAACTAATAGTAATACGAAAATGTACAGTTTTAGTATTACGAGGAATTTTAAGTTATGAATACAATGATATAATAAAAAAGTGTTTATTTATAAGGCCACCATTGAAAAAGATGAAATAATAATGGTATACACCATTAGTATTTCATCGTTAAGCAGTAAAATTCGAGTGTCTGTAACTACATTAAATATTATTTCAAAAAGCTCATATCACGTCTTCTATCAAGTTTTTTTAGAAAAGAGTAACAAAAACAAAAAAAAATAATTAAATTTTTGTCAGTCTGTCTAGTACCTTGAAACTAATCAACGAGGATTCACAGACTGATAACACAATTAGGAGCGATATCAAAGCTTTGTTTCGTCAAATTTTTTATAATGATCAATGAAGGTAGTTTAACACATCTTATGAAAATAATACAGACAATCTTACAATTTATAGTGCTTTACGGTGAGGGAAAACATCATGAGGAAACCTACACATTCACGCAACTGGATGTGTAACCATGATCGATCCAATACAGGTTCGATTCCCCTGAAAAGGTTGCGGAGGTCAGACGGGAGTCGCTTCGCAAAAACTTGACTCTCCCAATCCAGGATCCATGATCAAAGGCCTACCATGGGCTCCTCTCTAGTGAGGATGCAACCGGGACTAAAGCCTGGAGGAAGATGAATCATACAAGTTATAGTCTGTCTGAAAAATATTTACACATACACAATTTTAAACGTAAAATTGTTTGTTTTTTTTTTAAATTATATAAATCAATATTCGTTTAACATTTGAGATAATGACACATCAAGTGACACGGAATATTGCTAAGGTTTTATGCTTAATTTATGCGGTGATTCAAATATAGAACGCGATGATTAATTTTTATGCCATATTTTTTATGTCGTGTGGTTCCCTACACTTAAGAACAGGATAAGACCAATGTATGTCTTAGCCATTCCTGTCTAAGAGGCGAATAAGGGGATGGCTAAAAACTAAGGATCCTTCTTGTAAATTTATAAAACTTCATAAGAATATTTCAGAAAAAGTGAATAAAGACTCCCTGGCTGATGTGGAAAAAAGTATAGCTGTATTGTGCCTAGACGAACCAGTTGGCTTCTGGAATCATCAAAACAAAGACCAAAAACAAAATGTCGCTGCGGCGCAAACAATTCATGGCGGAGGATCTAAAAGCAATGGCGGTAATCGGTGGTTTGACAAGACAGTACAAGTAAGTAACTTGTTTTGCACTAGTAGATTGTCTTCACAAAGCTACAATAATACCATTTTTATGTTACACCGCAGCGCATGAACCTGCACAAAAGCCTTAAAAAATTGAGTGAAATATTTGAGCGGTTGAGCCTATCCATCCTATTAGAACGCGCCACGAACTGTGTGTGAACTGTCCGCTATTACAGCAAGATAGCAGGAAACAGTTTATTTTTAATTTTAAGTTTAATGCACTTGTAATAAGGTCGGTATTTTATTGAGACGTCAGAAAAACCATTTATCCTTATTATACATCACCAGGAAGATCGATTTTTTATTATTATATTAGGAGTATATTTCAAATTACAACGAAGTCATTAGAATAGTTTTCGAAAACGCGTTTAGATACAGTAAAACCCGTTTAAGACGATTTCACAGGGACTCAACCAAAAACGCGTCTTAAGCGGGAAAGCGTATTATTTGCGATATAGGGAAATAAAAGACGGACCTACTATAAACGTATGGATTAATATTATTTTATAAAATGCCGTGTATCTATCACGTTATTTGAAATAATCACTTATTTTAGTTTGACAAAAACATTATGAGGCATTAGCAATTACAAGATTTTCAACGTAATTTAACTTCTCTCTTCTTGATCATTATCACTTTCAGCCTTTTCTTGTGTGTTATTCACATTCTCAATAAGATCTTCAATTGATTGAATTGTGTACGATGCCACATTATCATCAATGGAAGAATAAACAGGAAAACCCTGCAGTATTACGGGTTCTTCTTCCAACAAGACGTCAACCTCGTTATTTCTGAAATCTGCTGTCTTGAAACAATTTTGAATGGTTTCAGGCTTAGGCCGCTGCCGCAGAGGTTATATGTGTTGGCCGTTAGGATGAGGAATCGTACCTATTAAGCGTTAAAGAATGTATGAAAACATGTCTCAAGTTGCAGGGACTGATACAAAATGGCGTATTATGCGAGAAATCGTATTAAGCGTGGTCGTATTAAACGGGTTCCAATGTATATACAAATATTTCTCGTTTAAAAGTATAGGTTTAACGATTCTTTAAAATCAATTAATCAAACATATTTCAGTTATTTTAATTCAAAATATATTTTCAGTTTATTGTCGGCGCTGACGGTGTGACCGGCCTTACGTATGAACATTCTCCTGCTGAAGGACAACCGATAGCTGTACTAACGGATTACATTATAAATTATATGTATGATATTATTTTCTGTAAAAAGTTTGTTGCTAATATTGTGTCTATGTATTTATTAATGTGAGTTTATTCCTCTTAAAGCGATCAAGAAAAGAAATCGCCGCATGCATCTGCAAGTCCTAAAGAGCCAGTGCAGCTTAAATTCCAAGTGAATGAAGATGTATCTAAAATGATAAAAGTAGCTAAAGAAAATTTGGACAAGTAAGTATGATTGATTTATGTTAAACTATTTTCAATCGAGAAATCATTCGGGAGGTCAACTCGGCTATCTGGTAATCGTGACCTGTCACTTTGCCCCTTAACCAGGTGTGATCCCTCCCTAGCCAACCTGTCAGCACACTCATTTCAGCACCCAAACAAGTCTCACCCTTTTGCTTCCCCCCAATCCATTTAGAGAAGTCTCACAGTCCAAAACCAGCCAGGAAATAATTCTGCTGGATTTGAATACAGCAAGTGCTGCTCGACTACCAGATATAGTGTAGATACATTTATAAGCATCTCCCTTAGTCGCTTTTACGACAGCTATGGCTAAGATGGTGGAAAGGCGCGTGCGCAAGACTGCCGTGTGATTCCTGGCACCAATATAAAAAATAATGGGACAACTCCATCTCTTTCCCATAGATGCCGTAAAAGGCGACAAAGTGATAGAAACTTGGAATTCTTCTTTTAGGCGATAAGCTAGCAACCTGTCACTATTTAAATTTTAAAGTCTTTCAAGATTGCTGGCTCTGCCCACCTTGCAGGGGATATAGACGTGATTATGTTAATGCATGAATGAATGAGTTATAATCAAAATTTTAATTGTTTCAGGTTGGTTCATAACCTTGAGTTGAATTGTTTTACTTATGATAAATACGGTAAAAACTTTATCAAGACTCAAAAGCTCAGCCCTGATAGTTATTTGCAAATGGCTATGCAGTACGCATTCTACAGGTAATAAACGTGCCCGATTGGCTTTTTCTACACTTGCAAATGAGATAAATTATTTTTTTTTCGATTATACTTAAAATAATGCGGAAGAGACGATTAAATCATAACACGGATTTTCTTTGTAAAAGGTTATATAAGACTCCGGGTGCGCATTACGAGTCAGCTGCTACTAGGATGTATATCGGCGGTCGCACTGAGACTATTCGCTCTTGCTCAATCGAGTCGGTAGATTTTGCGAAAACAATGTTAAATTCTCAGAGCACGCCTAAAGAAAAAGTTGCCGCACTTCAAAGAGCTATAAAGGCCCATAAGGATTACACAGTTCAGGTATTTTTGCACAATGAAATAGATAGCCATTTATTGTCGCTGTCTGTCTGTTTCGCTTTCGCGCTTAAACAATTAACTGAAACTGATGTCGATACAGGTTTTATTGCGAAAAAAGGGAGAGAAAGGATTAAAAGAGGGGATGAAAAATTGACAGTAAACTTTTAGAACGAACGAAGTCGCGGGCTAGTAGTATATGAAATTAAAGTCTTAGTATGATTTTAATTGTGCTTTTGCTTTCAATGTTTTGTTTTGAATTATTATTTCAAGTAGGTATTTAATTTTCTTTCAGGCCCTTCAAGGTCTTGGTATTGACAGACATCTTCTAGGATTAAAATTGATTGCTAAAGAAAATAACATCGAAATACCTCAATTGTATACGGATGCAGGATTTACCAAGAGTGCCCACATGAGAATTTCGACAAGCCAAGTAAGACATTAAATACTAGTCTACTCTAAAACATATTTTATTCATAATGAACTGAGGATCTTACATAAAGCATTATTTTACTGACTTCAAGAAAGGGAGAGGTTCTTAATTCGACTGTTTTTCATTTTATTTTAATGTAACCGCATATCTCCGATACGGTAAAAATATAGGATTTAAAAAATTAACATTCAAAAGAGAAGTGCCCAATTGGTTTAATAAAAATTGTCTGTTCATTTTGGAAGATATTCCAGGGAACAACTAAAAAATAAACAGAATAAGCTCTGCAGTAAATATGTAAAAGTGGTGTATATGGCAAAGGCATTAACTCCCAAGAAGAAGAAATGACCATAATACGCATATATCTTTCTCGGTGACTAGTAAATAGAATATCTCACTATCATTAAGCCAAACAGCTGAACGTGGCCTTTCAGTCATTCCAAGACTGTTGGCTCTGTCTACCCCGCAAGGAATATAGACGTGATGATAGGTATGTATGTATGTGACTAGTAAAAATCAGTACAGACATCAACGTATTACTTTTATATGTGAATGACTGTTAAATTTCACACAATATACCTTATTTTTGGCGTCGCGGGCTCCAGATATTGATGCAGGTAGGTTAGGTACAAAACCTACCTACTAATCACTTAACTACGACGTGTTGTATAGTAGGTATTATTTTCAATTATTTTAATGACTTAGGGCACTATAGCGTACCCGAAAGCGGTGGAACTTTGATGTAGAGATACAAAGTCATATGATATAAATAACCCATCGCCTAAAAGAAAAATCTCAAGTTTATCAGCCTTTCCCTTGATTGACTTTAACAATCTGCACGTTAAGAGAAGCAGATGGAACATAGTATATTTTTTCTTCGCTACCAGAACAGTATGGACGCTTGCACTGGATGAATGTGTGCCAATCCAATAGGTAGACTTTTGTTCATATTCGTACATATAATTATTCCAGGTTGCCTGCAAATGCGACGGATTCATGTGTTACGGCCCTCTCGTGGCTAACGGATACGCCACATGCTACAACCCCCGCGACAACGACGTCAACTTCGCAACATCTGCATTTGTCGACAATCCGGACACGGCGTGTAGCAAATATAGAGCGGCGTTAGAGCAATCGCTTCAAGATATGCAGGATGTATTACTTCAAAATACCCAATCTAAATTATAAATTAAAGGACATGAGATAATCTTATATATAAAATTGTCACAATGTTCGTTCCCGTACTCCTCCGAAACGGCTCAACCCATTCTCATGAAATTTTGTGAGCATATTGAGTAGGTCTGAAAATCGGCCAACATCTATTATTCATACCCCTTAGTGATAAAGGTTGTCCACCCTTAACATTTTTTTAACTAGAACTAGTGTGCATGTTTCCAACTCCCGGGTTTGGACCCTGGGATTTTTTAAGTAAGTTATGTTGAAAAGTATTTTATAAAAAAAGGATAACCACAAAGCAATGAAAAACGCGCCCTCACGCGGTAAATCTGAGCTGGTTCTGTGTGATTGTAACATTTTTGGGTAGCTTGGGAATAGATTTTATGCCAAGGGTATTGGAGATTATTACTATAGGGAAAGTTAGACTGAAATCGTATCATTATAAAGGCGTCATTAATACTGAAAAGAAAAGCATTTACACTATGTACCTAATGTAGAGAGGTACGATTTAATTCTCGCGCTGGTTAAGTACCTAGTGGCGAATGAGTACATTATGTAATGTCCCATTGTATAATACTGGTAGTATACATCTGCGGCTCCGCCCGAGAAAATAAAAACAATCCCAGGCGTTTCTGTAAATACTCTCTTAGTTCACCTCTAGCCCACAAACCCACATAGAATCTACATGTTAAACTTCAAGTCTCTAGAATTTATTATTATATTATAGTTATTCAAAAGCCATCGATTTGAACTGTATTTTATCATCAGTCAGTTACAGAAGATCCTATAAGGTTTACTAGCATAGCAATGATATTCGCGTTTAAGTACTTTTTTTAAGCTGCAGTGATAATAATATCGGTAAGCGTTCCATACTTCTATTATGTATTTTCTATTGAATATGTTAGGTATTTAAATGTTTTCTATTGAACATATTGTTGAAATTTACTTATTTGTAATGTAATAGAATTTGATAAAAGTTAATAATTTAAGAGTCCTGTTACATTCAGCTAAGGTTATTTTATCTGCATTAATGTTTACATACATATCTGTCATATATTTATCCCTTATAGGGTAGACAGAGCTAACGGTTACAAGACGGAAGGTTTAGCTGGATGATATTGAATTTGTACACATAAAAAGATATATTCTTTAAATTATATTTATGTTGTGTAATGTGTTGCCAACAGGCTTTTCCGGGAAAACAAATTTTGATGTATTTTATATTTTATTTATGACATAAAAAGCTTCAAATTCAATATTTTATAAGAATGTTTTACGAATCAACTTGCTGCATTGTCTAAATTAAATTCATGTACATTTTTCTTCATCCGTAGCTATGACAAAACACCCATTAATTAAAAGTATTATATGTAGTTACGGGCATATATTTTTACCCCAATCCAATTGTTGTTTTGATTAAATGTTTAACATAATTATTACGTTGTTATTTTTCATTTCGTGTCAACCAAACGTAACGGCCAAGAATTATTATGATCTTAGCTTGATTTCGGAGGCTTTAATTCTGATTACATCTTCACCACTCCGGAGAGGAGCCCGGAGCAGGCATACCTTTGATCCTGGATTGGGTGAATTAAATTTTTACACGAAGCGACTCACATCTGACCTAACTCTTATTGGATCGATCATGGTTACACAGACCTGAATGTGCAGGTTTCCTAACGATACTATTGACGAGGACTACAATATTATTAATAACAAAATTCCATTTTAAAAATTAAAAAACAATAGTGTAATTTACATTTGAATTTGTAATATCGGTGAGGAAATTGAAGCACACGCGAAAATTTTTTATGATAATTTTTCATAACTTTAGTCGAATTTATCTCAAAGAACGATGTTTTGCCTAGCTTGTTTCTATTTATCAACTTGAAACACCAAGTAAAACGACTATTTGTCGCTGGTATTCTAAGTTTCGAGCACTCCACACTGTTTACTATAAGTTTTTATTTTTAATGGTGGTGGTGTAGGTAGCGATAGTACGGCTCGTCAGCCACCAAAGGGAAGATCTTCCGCCAGTCTAGGTGTTATGCCTGGGAACCCCGACACCGACGATATTGTTGTATATGTCACCGGAAAATAGCAAGAATCGTTAATTCATCAATTTTCTTGGTAGTTGATCAACTTTCGAAATATAACAAACGGTATTTGAAATGTATTATTTAACGCAATGAATTTTAGCTAATTGGTCAACTTACGGTCCCTGGCAGCAATTTAATAATTTACGATTTTGACATAAGTAAAATCATCTACAAATGAGCCAATCGTTGGTCAGTGTTCTATTTAACGGTGCATTATTACCCGTAACTTAGGACACAATTCTCTGATTGGTTATATAGTTGTGTGTGTTATGTTGGTTACATAGTTTTATAACTATGCCGTCGATTCTATGAATAAACACTCAGATATTAAATAAAGAGGCGTGATTTTTTGTATGTATGTATGTAACACTCAGATATGTTACTTTAATAGTAATTTAATATTGATACTTTGGAGATAGAGATGTGAAAGTAAATGTATATTAAACAGAGTTATTTTTAAAACATCAATTACCCTCAAACCACCATTCGAGACGGTCAAGATGAACCACTTTTCCTATGACACCAAAGCTGAAATCTTATTTTTTTTCGACGTTTTCATACAAATTGCCGGTTTGGGTAGAGACTCTGTATGAAAATTACAATTTCCGAGTTCTAAACATTGACGTGATTCGTTCAACCAATCAACGTAAGCCTCGCCCACAACAGTAAATTTATCAATTTACTAAAATACATACGTTAAATAATACATTTCAACTGCCATTTATTTTATTTTCCGAGAGTTGATTAATTACCTAGAAAATTGATCAACATACGAGTCTTGTTATTTTCCGGTGACATATATTGCTCCAATTAGTGAAATCTTTACATGCGCAATTTAGAATTCGCTGTTTTTGAATGATAGCGTCGCGTGATTTAGTTTTTGTGACTTGTGGCTATGAGATGTCGCCACAGTACCTTATCGCAAAAAACCAGCGTCATGGCCTAGCCACGATCTTAGATTAAGTATAAAAAAACTAGATACACAATCCATAACAGAAAAGTGTCCTCACCAAATGATCGCCCACTCGACGTGTTGGGTTGTCTTTTCATTCAGTAGCATTCGTCCGTTTCGTCAATTTTTCACTGAGCACTGCGGCATGTTTACACTTGAAACATGCCGCAGTGCTCAGTGAAAAATTGTAAAAATCACATGTCCAGAACGTTGAAGGAATATGGAATGTCATTTATTAAGGTAAGTAAGTTTCTGGGAATTCCCATCGGCGGCGACATTGTCACTGCGCGACGACGACTGCCGCAAGGCAGCGAGGTGAGGGTTTGACCGGGTGCGATGCCGCGCAGGTGGCTGTAGGATGACGCGTCCACCCTCTCGAACATCTTCGTGGCTAGCCGGGCCACGAATGCGACCAGGTTCTCCCACTTCAGGTCCCTTACGATCGTCGAGTTCCTCACGTAACGCGGGCCCCGACGGCTTTGATACTTTGGTTCTTTTGGGCTCTGAGTCTCTTCTTGTTGGTCTCAGAGCAGTACGCGTACCACGCCGGGGCCGCGTACTTGTGGCGGGATCTATCTTGAACGAAAGCAGGTATACGACTCTTTTTATTAGATAAATGGTCTCACTGGCACTACATGCACTTACGTTACGCCTCTTACTCGCACGCTCTTAGCATCTTTACCCTCGTCTGTCAAGTTCTTATGCTGTTCAGAACCGCCTGTCCTTGTACACATTTCTTCCAAATGATATACTGAAACACATACTTAAATTTTAACTTTACAGAAGAAAGTTTATTTTACTTCCTAAACTGTGCAGTTCTCGATGCTTTTAGTCGGTACTTTTGCTTACTCTAATCACCTGTCAATTTTTTTTTTATAATTATCAATAAATAAAATAAATGATATTAAATTTTGAAGCTTACAGCAGTAAGATTTTTATATCTTATATATTTTACATTTTAAGAATTAAAAGGGCTGATTTCGTGCAGGGCGGATGCCTGCCAAGTCATGATTTTTGGCCTTGGTGTGCTATGAATCCTCACTCTACAAATTTCTAGCTTTACAGGAAGACCGTTACTCGGAGGGTTCACTAGCTCTCCAACTAACTATATTTTAGCCAAAAAACCTTTTAAACATTATTTTAGTTCATATTTATGACATTCGGCAAGATTATAACCCTTGAAATTGAATAGACACTAGTCGAACTTACAATTGTTTTTCAGCATCATTTATATTATATATATTAGACGATGACTCTTCTAAAATTAATAGAGACGCTGTTGTTTTTTATTTATTAATTCTTTTTTACAAGCTTTTAACTTCCAATGTATATAATGTATACATACAAACTTAAAATGCAGTTTAAAACACCAACCCCCAACTATATAAAACAACATAATTGAGAAAGAAAGAGTCATTTATTTTCTCTTTTTAATATAGTGCTATGGTCATTTCTTAGCAAGATGTTGAAGTCAACCTAAACAATATCTATAACTATTGCCTAGTTTTTACGAAGACATTTTTATATAGTATCCACCCAGATAAAATATTTTCAAAATTAACAAAGGTAACTCCACTCATTCCTTGTACTACGTAGCAGCGAGTGTCATAATAATTTATTGCTATATCTTGTGTTCAAAACCAAAAGTAACAAACTAAACAAGTTTTATGTTCAACCTTATTACACTCAGATAAGGTTCAAATTTGATTGAACTCTGACTTTGAGACATTTCGTTTTTTTTTAAGTGATATACAGATGTCTAATTACTTAAGTATTGCTGTTCGGAAACCACTTTCTTCCATTTTGTATACTGTTTCTAGTTTTTTTTATACTTGATCGAAGATACATGCTGAGCGAAGACCATTTTGGTGCATATTTTTAAATGATAAAATTATGTAATAAATGTAGCAATGATATTTTATTTTTATGACATTTGGATGTATTTTATTGACTATTATTTATTTGATGAATTTTACTTATTATATTTTTTTTCCTTTTTCTAATTTAATTAATTTTTAATTTTTTAATTTATATTATAATTTGACAAATTAATTATTATTATTATTTGACATTGAAATATAGACAAACTGATCATAATTAGACAGAGCCTTATATGCTGCTAATTTAAAATATGTATAATGTAAATAATTCCGACGACTTAAGAGGTAGAATATGTGTTCACAGAAACTGTACCTAAATACTAAGACCAACATTGTAACCATATTCGAGGAATAAATGATTAAGATTAAATAATTTTATTATATGGTCGTTACAATTAGTTTTTTTCTCTCTCATCGCAGTTCATTCTACTGGTAGGCCAAATACAGCAGTACCTAACACAAGATAAAATCAATCGCCAGCTAATAATGTAAAATAGATATGTGACATATTAGCAGATTTGCGCTTCATCAGCATTGGTATGATGATGAAGAATTGGGTGACAAAAAGTTAGTATCCCGGTACCTCATCGTTTGATCGAGAAACAAAAGTAGGCTCGTGTTAGTTTGTCGGTCTCTACAATGATCGTCGACAAAGTTGTTTGCTGTCGTAGCGTAAAATTATTTTTTTTATCGAAAACTGGATACGTGGATACGATTCCTTTACAGGAATAAACAACGATTACTGCAGATTGATAGACAACAGTTTGTTTAATGAAAGTTTTAACGAGCTACGTAAAAATAATCCAAACCGTCGTATAATCTTTCACCACCACAGTGCGACGACAATGCATGCTAACATACCGCTGGCAGAACGATCGCGTTTTTAAACCAGAAAAACGTGGAATTGATGGCTCATCCTTCGTACCTGACCTGAGCCCCAATAATATATTTGTAATTAAACTGTAAGAGTTGGAACGGTCCCCAAACGCGACGTATTTCAACATATTACTTAGTGCCATCTGCAAAAGAAAACAGGCTTTTCGCTAATCCCATGGGAACAATAGTTTTTACCGGGATGAAAGGCATCCAGTCTCGAAACTCTTAATTACCTACGTGATATTTTTAAGAAGATAACCCGTAAAGAAGAACATAACTAAGAAACAAACTCACAATTTATAAGTTGGATTATGCTTCGATCAAGTATAAAAAAAAACTAAATATGAAATGTTTATGAAATAATTCCCTATAATTATCATTTTTTAGGGCGACTGATATGTTCTGATACGACTGGTGTAGCAATTTTATTCTTCTTGTTTAAATAGGTCGGGCGACGACCTGTACCTATATACTTTGGGAAGGTTTGTACCCAGAAAACATTACGCTCTTTTCATGTGCACTCGTATATTAAAAAACAATGACAATCGATTTGTGATTTTACTTATAATAATATGTACCTGAACATTGCACATTAAAATTAATTTACACAATTATACCCTACTTCTTCACACCTTGATACTTCATGGAATGTACACTATACGCGATAAGTATAAATACAATATTTAAAATAAAATAGGGTTTACAGTAGAATTAACTAACATGTTTGTTAAGTATTATTACAAAGCGCTAGTATTAACGAACAAGGATAGGTTAGCAAGCGCAGTTGTCCCGAGCGGCGGGCTGCGCGGCGAGCGGGCGGCCCGGCGACGCGGGCTTGTGTTGCACGCCCGACTCGGCCGCGTTCAGGTCCAGGCGACCGTCTTGAATACTTTGATATATCTTCTTAGCTGTTTCTAGGAAAGCTTCCTCCACATTCTGCCCGCTAGAAGAATACATTTGAGTTATACACAGACATTATTTTATAAATTAAAAGTAGTGGTAAATATATAATCTTGACAGTAATTGGTTCAAAGCAAGTCAAAAACAGTCACCTAAAAAATTACAAATTAGTACAATGCTTACGTTTTAGCACTGGCTTCAACAAACATCAATCCATTTTCATCAGCAAACTGTTTTGCTTCTTCATAAGTGACGTCCCTTTGACCATCTAAATCAGATTTATTGCCAATCAGGAATATCACAGTGCTTGGATTTGTTAAATTTCGTGTGTCTGTAAGCCAACTGCTCAAATGATTGTAAGTGGACCTGCAATGGATAAAGCGTTATATAATATCCAACCAAAATAAAATAAAGCCGAAAATTATGATAAAAGTAAACCCTAGCATAAATAATGATATATATGAAACATAGCTATATGAAGTTTATACAGAAGGTAGGTTGGGTAGAGGTGGTGTTATTAGACCGAATCTAAATAGGAGATCTTTTTTGTCAGTCTCTATGTATCACGTAAAAGCTTCCAGTTGGATTACGATGTAAATTATGCTTTAGCATCCTGGGCTTTATTATTATTTCCGGAAAAGAAAACTGTTTTCTTGAGTTTTGTGATAAAAAATTACTATAAATAACGTTTATTTGGCATGTATGTGCCTCAGACAGTATAGGAGACACAAAGATTTCCTTTACTCGCTGTATGCCTAACATTTCCATGGGGAAAAGGACTGTGCCCGCGGGATTTGCGATAAACGATAAGGTCCGTGAGCAAAACCGCGGGAAATAGTTTGGCAAAAATATATATTCCTAAGGGTTCGTGCAGCAGCGTGCCCGTCACCGTCGATTTTTTTTCAAGTTGGTCCTAAATAATTCATATTTGTTATTTTGACCAAAAAAATGAATATATAGTAATATTTTTTTTTAAATACCTATAAAGTTTCTGTGACGCAACATCATCAGAGCAAAACACATCTAAATATTATCTATGTAAATTTAATTGGAAATTAGAACTTATATTACCTTCTTGTTATGTCATACACCATCAAGGCACCTGCTGCACCTCTGTAATACGATCGCGTGACAGCTCTGAACCTTTCTTGTCCAGCTGTATCCCAAATCTGTAGTTTAATTTTCTGTCCAGCAACTTCTATAATACGAGTGCCAAATTCAACTCCTATTGTATGAGGACAATCAGCCATAACTGAAGACAAGAATGGGAATTAGTGCAAGGAAAAATGTTAAAGTAACTGCACCCTACACATGATTAAATTCTATGTTTATAACATTTGAAAAATCTTGGATCTATTGAAAGTTACTATAATTTGATGGAAGGTAAATGTGACATGTAATGTAAGTATATATAAATTACCAAAAAAAACAATAGACCTTGTTTTATCGACCGTGGAAAATCATGCTAACTACATCACACGATTATTCCTCATAACTTATGTAATACTCATGATATTGTGTTGATTTGATACGTGGCATGGCAATGTAAGTAATCATAAGATATAAACTTGCATTTATAATTTGTCTCTTAGTCTTATATTTAAAACAATAGCCAAAAGTACCTAATTTCACATTTTGAATTTTAGATTTTTAAAACCAAATTTTTTTTTTAATTCTGTATATTCGAAACTTCTACGCAAATTAACAATAGCTAATATAAAAGAAATTGAATCTCTACATGATGGTGATTGGGAGAACCCGCAATTGGCGAAACATCACCCCAGAAGAGTCTTGGATTTCGCCGGAGAGTAAGGATGTAAAAATTTACCTTCCAAATACTTATTATTAAAGTAACTTTCATTAATACAAAAATCACAAATACAAAAGTTTTTATCTTCAGTGGCTTAATTTGCTTTTTGGGTTTGAAACGTTTTACAATCAGAATGACCTGCCAAATTTCTTGTTTCATCAAAGATAATACAGTTATATCTATTGTGGCATTATAAATAGCAATTCAATGAACATGTATTAAGTATATTTTTAAAAACTTACACTTTTTATCAGTAAATTGATGCAAAAGACATGATTTACCAACACCCATGTCTCCAATGATAATATATTTGAAAATATATGAGTAGTTGTATGGCCCAGAAGACATTTTGCTGAAAATAAAATTAGTACATATAAGTAACTAAAAAATATATAATTAGACGGCAGTGTTAACAGTCATAATCAAAACCCTCCAAGGGTTTGTTCAGCTATAAGTCAATGACACTGCGATACAGAGATAGTGATAGGTTGAAGCTACAAGAATAATCAAGAAAAATATTAACTGAGACGTTATAGTATGAGAAAAAGATGTTTTCTACTAATAATCAGTGTGGAAGAATAAAATATTTAACAGATAGACACAATTTTAAAGTAAAATCAATCACAACCAACATTAGAAAATTTTACATTAAAACCAAAAATCAATTAGTTTCAGGAACAAATATTATTTTTCCATAGAAAAATACGGTTGTTCTTCAGTCCACCCACTTTGGTTGTTACAAAGATATAAGTACAAGTACTGCAATGGTATTGGTGGCGTAATGTTTGCAATTATTAGTTCGGTCAAGTTACTTGATGAAAGGCACAGAGTTTCATGCATAATGCTTTATTATGACATTATGAATATCAAATCATTAACACAAAATAAATGTAATGAATGCATCAACTCGTTCTGACATCTGACTCATAACAATGCAAAATTTATTACGGCATTTCGTAACAATGATCACAACAGGAAAGATTACTTTATTATATGTATCATTCTGCTAAATAGAACGATTTAAATCTAAACTAAACACGGACAGGACATAATTTACTTATATGACTATTGGTACTTACAGAAGCTTGTTATTTTACAGCAACAAAATTAGTGAAATAATATTAATTTGCCAAAACTAAGCTTGATCAGCTTGAGGGTACTAATAAATACAAATTGATTTATATTTAAATCATTTTCACTTGGAAATGTTGTTTATTTTACAAAAGCACCAAAGGAACAAAGCAATGCAAATGGCACTCACTCACGAACGTCACTCACCATTCCTTAGATTAATTATATTACCATAGACATAGTGCCGATTACAACAAATATATTCATCCTTTTCTTTTTTGTGTATAATAGAATGAGATAATAATAATTTCGTCAGTTTATACCAGAGCTTGAATAACCGTTAAAGAATTGGTATCGTTATTACTGTCAAACAGGGTACACGTTATAATTGAGTACCGTTTTAAACATATTTTCGGCTTTATTTACCGTTATCTCTCATATAACGTTTTCAGTAAAATTTACACGTATTTTTTTTTTGTATTTACCGGTAAATTCATAAAACGTTACGGATTGATTTAATGACGGATTCAACGTGAACACTTCTAATCACGTCGCGTATTGTACAGTTGCGTTGCGACAGACAAACTTCAGGTACTTAGTAGACTACATAGTATAAAACAAAGTCGCTATTTTAGTCTGTTTGTCTGTATGCTTAAATCTTTAAAATTACGCAACGGATTTTGATGCGGTTTTTTGCAACAGGTAGAGTGATTCAAGAGGAAGGTTTTTATGTATAATAACATCTATTAAATAATGGAGAAATACTGTTATTTTCAGGGTTTCTAATGTGGTGTCGTAAATTCTTAAATTTCTTGCCGCTTACATTGCGTACGCAGGCTTAACCTTACAAGATTTATAAAAATAATGTACTAAGTATTGTACACCTTGAAAAGGTCTACAGAAAAGTCCGCGATGGTATATGTCTATCTCTTATCGATATCCCACAAAACCATTTTTTGTCATTTACTTTTTACGGCAAATAATAGCTAATTTTCGAAGCGATTTTAAGCACTACAGCATTATTCCTTATTTAATTAAATACCATAAATAGATTGTTGATTTAACATAGATTTATATGGCCTTATCTCCAACTAACGAACAAGTAGATAAAATGAATAACTTGATTCTTTCAAAGATTGATGCGCCGTCACAAATATACTACTCGGTCGATACTGTTCTCGATTTAGAAGAAGCTGTTCATTTTCCTACAGAATTTCTTAATTCTTTGAACCCGTCGGGACTCCCTTCTCACAAAATGGTGTTGAAAGTAGGTTGTCCTGTTATTCTATTAAGGAATCTGAATCCACCTAAACTTTGCAACGGCACGCGTTTACTGGTAAAATCATTAAAAACTTATATAATAGAATGCACAATACACACAGGATGTGGTACCGGAGAAGATGTATTGATTCCCCGAATTCCTCTGATACCATCGGACTTACCATTCCAATTTAAACGCCTGCAGTTTCTAGTAAAGACATCGTTTGCAATGACCATTAATAAATCGCAGGGTCAAACCTTCAACGTTGCAGGCTTAGATTTAAGCGTTGAGTGTATTTCCCATGGCCAACTTTATGTCGCTCTTTCAAGAGTAACATCAAAAATAAACATGTTCGTATTGTGCAATGACAAGAAGGCTGTAAACATTGTATATAAAGATATTCTGTAATATATTATTTATTTTATAACGCATTTAAGATTATTGTTTAAATAAATAGATATTCAAATTTTTTACATTAACATGCTAAATATCTATATATGAAAAGAAGGCATACATATACATATAGGTATATGAGGCAGGTAAAGACTATGTAAATATTGACTATCAAAAAGTGATGTGGTGCATCCTAATTTGATAAATAAACATATTGATTTTTTCCGAATTTTGCACCCGTGCGAAGCCGGGGTGGGTCTCTAGTATTTTATGAAAACAGAACAGATTTTCATTTCACATAACAATAACGTTCATTATAATGTTTATAAATAACGTTATTTATAAATTTGATTGGTATCGCTATTCTTAACGTTTATTGGTAATGATAACATAATTTAATAACGTAATAAGCTAATGCTACCGATATCACGGTAACAGTAATAACTTTTAGAAAATAAGGTTATTTACCGTTACTTAAAGTGTTAATTTGGTAATGATAACAAGTCCTATCCCTAACTGACACTAACAGAAACATTTCGAGGATACTAACGTCTAACTTCTTGTTCTTCATTGGTTTCGTGCTTTTGATTTGGCTGATTGACATTCATAACCTAATAATTTCATTGTCATTTCTCTTGAAGATAATTTTTGAAAAGGTTTTTCTTTTCTTCTTTTTCTTATGTTTTTAAGTGACAATCTGTGAAATCCACATTATTCTAATATATTTTGGAACACGTAATGGCCCAGAAAAAGGAGAGGACATTTTCGGGAACAAGTAATGCCTTTCAAAATGAATTTGTGGCAGCTTTTAGTTCAATTAATGAGCGACCGGTGGACGATATTTCATTAGAATTTTTTTATAAACCGCATACCATTACACTGTTGGCTGTTTCTATTGCGTCCGTTATTTACACAGCCTTTGTAAGGTAAGTAAGTAAAGTGTAAATATTGTAATGAATTAGCTCACTTACAAAATAGAAAAGTTAACCTTATGAACTAAGCAAGAACGATGATGTAACAGTTGTAACTTCACTACTTTGTATAAAACAAAGTTGCTTTCTCTGTCCCTTTGTATGCTTAAATCTTTAAAACTACGCACCAGATTTTGATGCGGTTATTTTCAATAGATAGAGTGAAATAAGAGTAAGGTTTATATGTATAATAACATCCATTAAATAGTGGACAAATACTGTTATTTTTGAGGTTTCTAATGTGATGTCATTAATTATCATATTTTTTTTCCACTTACATTGCAAACGCTGGCTGAACCCTACAAGATTTATCAAAATAATGTAGTAATCATTTGTACACATTGAAAAGGTCTACAGAAAACTTGGCGATGGTATATGTCTATCTCTCATGGTTATCCAACAAAAACTTTGTTTTGTCATTTACTTTTTACAATAATCAGCATTGCACCAGTGCGAAGCTGGGGAGGGTTGCTAGTGATATAATAACAGTAACTTTTTTTACTACACTTCAACATTATTTTTTAAGTATAGTTTAAGTCATAGTTTAATTAAATTATTTTCTTTTGCATAGTTGACCATTCTTTTTCCATTTTTGTATATATGTAGATTTTGTTATAATGAACTATCTCAATTCCGGAGCTTCGCTCCCACGGAAATTTTGGAATAAAAAATTCTATGTGAATCCAGGTTATATTCTACCTCTGTTCCAAATTTCATTAAAATTCATCCAGTAGATTGCGTGAAAGAGTTACAAACTTTTGAATTTATAATATTTGTATACATATACATTATAAATATTTTCAGAAATGAAGACAACATTCAAGATAATATATGGTCTGGTATTTGCTGTGCAGTGTTTTTTTTCCTCATTATATCAGTACTTACATTTCCAAATGGACCATTCACGAGACCACATCCTGCAGTATGGAGAATTGTATTTGGCATGTCCGTTTTATATCTTCTTGCATTAATATTTTTATTGTTCCAAAGTTATTCTACGGTATATGATATAATGTACTGGATTGATCCTAATCTACGAAATTTTCACATTGATATGGAAAAGGTATGTTACCTTATTATTTGCACTAGTATTTTAAGAATTGATGTGTCTTCAGTCCACTGGAACCAGTGGCGGATTCATACATATGCCGCCAGTAGGCTGTTCAAATTTTGTCCTCAGAGAAAATACTCATAAGGGGGAGGTCAAATGCCAAATTTTATAATTAATAAACCAAATTTGTTTTATTAAGGTAGGTTTTTTTTTAATTTCAATGAGAGTAAAAAAAATTTTAGGGGTTAATTTGCCGCCTCCTCAAATCTGCCACCCTAGGCTTCAGCCTACTCAGTCTACTGGTAAATCCGCCACTGACTGGAACAGTCCTTTGGAATATATTAGTATTATATAACCAGATCAGTCATTCAGTCTCAATATTTTTATATGTATACGATTTGCAAGTGTTTTGTATCAAAAAAAAATGTTTTTGTCTATATATACTTAGGTAGTATATGTGTCACCGGAAAATAACAAGAATCGCAAGAGAAGGAATTTCCTAGGAAATTTAAACTTTCGTAGAATTTTAAACAACAGATGAATTGTATTATCTTACGTCCACATTATCGCAAATGTAGTAATTTACGATTTTCCTTGTTAAACTTATAAACTAACGGCATTAACTCCATTAGCAAGATTCTAATCGGTACAGCTTAAAATTTACGCTTCTTCAAAATACGGCTAATAACGCACAGCTCTCTGATTGGTCGATGTTGACAGTGGCACTTTCTATTTCGCTCATTATGGGTCTATTTTAGATAACAAAATGAAACTATTTTACAGTGTCATAATAGTAGCAACATTAAAAACTGTAACAAAAATACACGAGCAAGCAACCGATATGTTATGTTCTGTAGGTAGCATTCAATGACGAAGGCGAGGAAAGAGATGGCACACTTCTTATTCAACCAATCAGAGCGCACATGTCGTTTGTGGTTTGAGGTAATTCCTTTCTTAGCAGACGTTTCCAAGTCATAATCTACCATCCTGTCAAATTGTATCTCCATTGATTCAAAATTCACTCCGCGCATTTAGCGCCATCTATGTAAGAGAGCACAGGTTGTTCTGAAATCCCACGGGAACGATAGTTTTTTCCAGAACGAAAGGTATCATATGTCTTTCTCCATACTCTGAAATATATATAAGGAAATTTCAAGAAGATTGATCCTAAATTCACACCGCGCATTTAGCGCCATCTATGTAAGAGAGCACAGGTTTTTCGTTTATCCCACGGGACCATAGCTTTTTTCAGAATGAAAGGTACCCTATTTCCTTCTATTTACTCTGAACTATATGTATGTATATATGCGAAATTTCAAGAAGATTGGTTGTGTAGATAACGCGTGAAGAAAACAAACTTACTTTCGCATTTATTATATTAGTTGGGATTTACGCGTGAGTTCGGTAAGTTTATCAACTCACGGAAATGCGGACGTAAAATTATACAATTCATCTCTCGTTTAGAATCCTACGAAAGTTCTTTTATTTTCCGGGGACATAATATTCTTTAATTTTTATATTATGATTTGCAAACTGGTTCTTATAAATGAAAATAGGATAGCATGTAAATTAAACACAACATGCCACAAGTCTTAGCAGGACCACTATTTGAATTTTTTAATAAAAATAAGTACAAATAGTTACCAAAAAATTACGTTTTGATTGTGTTGATGCATGTACAAGATGCCAATATTATTGCAAATTTTATTATATTTGTTATTCTTCCAATAATTATTCCTCTGATCCATCTTATGAATTTTTTTACGTTATTTTATATGGATTGTCATTTTGATATTAAAATGTATGTTCTGTCTCTTTTAGGAATATGCAGTAAATTGCTCAGATATTAGCATTGCTAAAGTCTGGTCTCATTTAGACGTCTTTGCATGGGGACACTTCTTTGGCTGGTTATTCAAAGCAATATTATTCCGCCATGCGGGACTATTGTGGGCAATATCTATCATGTGGGAAATAACAGAGATTGCATTTGCACATCTGCTTCCAAATTTTCTAGAATGTTGGTGGGATTCAATCATATTAGATGTTCTTATCTGCAATGGATTAGGTATTTGGTGTGGGCTTAAAATATGTAAAGCTTTAGAAATGAGAGAATATAAGTGGGTCAGTATAAGGTAAGAAATCTTTACATTATCTTTCAAATGATCTTTTGACGGCCTCTGTGGCTCAGCGGTAGTATGCTTGTCTGTGACACTGGAGGTCCCGGGTTCGAATCCCGGCCAGGGCATGATGAGAAAAGAACTTTTTCTGATTGTCCTGGGTCTTGGATGTTTATCTATATAAGTATTATATTATAAAATATAGTATCGATGAGTTAGTATCTCGTAACACAAGTTTCGAACTTACTTCGAGGCTAACTCAATCTGTGTAATTTGTCCCGTATATATTTATTTATATTTATATTAATGATATTGACTTGTCTAAAATCACATATTTTCAGTGACATAATGTTCTTTCTGGCGTTAATTCTCGTTACATCCTCATCTCATGGAAATGAGCCAGGTGTACGCTTTTTGACCATGACCCTGGGTAAGACAAGTCTTAACACAAAGCGACTCCCTTCTGTCCTCCGCCACCCTGTAGGGGAACCTAACCCATATTGAACCGTGGTAAAAGGTGCCTTAGTGGCCTTTTACGATATTTATGGGAACGAGATTGGAATAGTCATATTAAGTGCCGGGAATAATACGTCACTATGCCAGTGACATTTATATTGGATTTGTGATGTGTAAGATTTTACTTAAATCAACATGATTTTATATTATATAATATATGATTATAGAAATCGCAAGTATTGAGTGACAAAATCACATGTTTAGCTTCTTCACCAAGTACCTTACTTCCAAAATTGGTTTGCTCTCTCTTGGTCCTTTTTGCGTGTAGTAATTTTTTGGCTTCTTCTGGTATATTCTTTTCAATGTCTTTCAAGAACGGATATCAATGTGCCGTGTGGTTACCGGCACCAATACAAAAAAGAATAGGACCACTCCATCTCTTTCCCATGGATGTCGTAAAAGGCGACTACGGTCTTGTCACTATTTGAATCTCAATTCTATCATTAAGCGAAATAGGTGAACGTGGCCATTCAGTCTTTTCAAGACTGTTGGTTCTGTCTACCCCGCAAGGGATATAGACATGACCGTATGTATGTAGTAACGGATATCAATCAATTACAATGTAACTATACCTATGTATATAAATTTTATTACTGCAGAATGGGTATTTGTACTATTTTTTTTTAATTCCAAGTCCTTCCTGTATGTTCCAAGGGGAAGGCTAACTGCGAACTGAAACTAGGTAAGTTGAATACCAATAATTATCATCTTATTTTCTAGGGACATTTCTTCAACTACTGGAAAAATTAAGAGAGCAATACTACAGTTTACTCCTGTTCAGTGGACCCCAGTACGTTGGCTAGATCCAACATGTACTTACATGAGGTTCTTTGCTCTTGCACAGCTAGTTGTATTTTGGCAAATATCTGAACTTAACACATTTTTCCTAAAACATGTTTATGAAATGCCACCTTCGCACCCTCTTGTGATAGCAAGACTTTGTCTTATTGGCGTTATAGTAGCTCCTTCTGTGAGGTAAATATCATTAATAGCTCTTTTTATATTAACTACTTACATCTTAAACCATTTGAATATTTCTCTATAATTAATATTTTTGTCGTGTGATTCCCGGTACAAATATAAAAAAATAATAGCATCACTCCATATCTTCCGTTGGATGTCGTAAAAGGCGACTAAGGGACAGGCTTATAAACTTGGGATTCTTCATTTAAGCGATGGGCTAGCAACCTGTCAGTATTTCAATCTCAATTCTATCATTAAACCAAACAGTTGAACGTGGCCTTTCAGTTTTTGAAAACTGTTGGCTCTGTCTACCCCGCAAAGGATATAGACGTGACTATGTATGTATAATAATATTTATGCTTCCAAGGGAAAGTGACAATAATTTTGCAAGCAATCAAGTTATAACGCGAACAACAATGTCCATTAACGTAATGAAATACATGAGTATTTATTATTTTTTTGTTATAGACAGTACTACATCTATGTAACAGACCCAAACTGTAAACGAGTGGGTACACAATGTTGGGTTTATGGAGCAATTATGGTCACAGAATCAATGTTATGCATAAAAAATGGAAAAGAACTTTTTGGGCAAGCTCAAGTGTGCAATGTTATAGTGTGGTTAATTATTCAAATGCTAGTGTCAATCGGCTGCGTATACGGAGTCGTACTTTACCATAGATATTTTAAGGTAAGGATCAATGTACCTGATATACCTATTGTTCTTATATAAATCCAAATAATATTATTGGACATTTTACGTCATTGTTTGTTAATGTTAGGGTAAACCATCAGTAAATAATAAAAACATAGGTTCATTGAAAAAATAATAGTAAACCCAATCTTATCGTTTCTTTACTTAAAATTTGTCATACTTATAGTAATACTATTCTTCTACTGAAACACTTTTATGTGATAGGTAGGGGGCACGTATTTATAAGTATCGAGGGAGTAGTGACAAAATTTGTAATCCGCAGTGATTTTCATCAAATATAGCTTAAAACACTCTAGACTACATTTCAGACAAAAAAAATACCTTCAGGTTTATTCGTTTGGAAGCTACGATGTCACAGACAGACAAACACACACGTCAAACTTATACGATTCGGTATTTTTTTTTCAAAAAATAATTTTATTTTGCTTGGAAAACATACAAGCCTTATATCTTGTGGTCATGTATAAGAACATAACCAATGAACATAAATTTCCTTCTGATTTCAGCGCACCAAAGATGTTACTGCCAGAAATAGTTTATATAATAAAAGCGATTAGCGACGAATACGGTCTAGTAAGTTGCACGCTATCTTTATTATCTTATGATCTAGTAATTATACAAAAATATTTAAAAACTTAACTAAACTAAGAAGGGTTACGTTTTGCTACTTGGAACTTTACGTATGGAATAAAAACAAGACTACACAACATTTGATGTAATATCTTGTTTCAGCATTGGTATCAAGTTCGAGATATCATAATAAGCATGGATCCGGGTGATCTTCAAGTTTATTGTTACCCTAATTGTAATATGGTTTTGAGTGTGAAATTACACCAGTTAAAAAGTATGTTACTTTTGATAGGTGTTTGTGGGCGATGTATATAAACCACAGAAATATTAATACAATTAACTTTAAATTTTTTTTACACCTTTTCATCAGATAAACAAAATGACAGTCTAAGAATTCCGCTAAGTAACTTTTTATATTTAGTAAGGGGTCGTATCTCAATCAATAAATTCTCTGATAATGTTTTCTTAAAGGCTTCCCTATTTTAATTGTAAAAAATAAATAAGTTATTAGTTATTATTGTCCTCTAGAAAATAATGATATTGGCCGGAATAATCTGGCAATATGATTGAAGAAAGTCGCAATTGACACACTAGGACATACATACATATAATCACGTCTATACCCATTGCGGGGTAGCCAGAGCCAACAATTTTGAAAATAATGAATTGCCACGTTCAGCGACTCTATATTATGACTTAATGATGGCAAATTGACAATATATCAAATAACATACATATGTATTAAAAAAAATATATGAAACTTAACCAAAATTAAGACACTTATATTTTTTATTTTAGGTCGTTCATATTGAATTTTATTCAGAGAGAGAAAAATTTGGCTCAGTTCATAGAAATGATGATATAGTTCTGATATTGGATTTTATTAAATTACACAAAAATTTATCGATAAAAAAATGCAGTTATTATTTTTTTCTATTTAGAATAGTAAATGAAGATATGGTTATTTTTGTTTGGCTCTTAAAAAATATGATACGTTGTCAATTGAGATTCAAATAGGGACAGGTTGCTAGTGCATCGCCTACAAGAAGAATCCCAAGTTTATTAGCCTTTCCCTCAGTCGCCTTTAGGACATCCATGGGAAAGATATGGTATGATCCTATTTTTAAGTGCCGGGAACCGGGAAGCACGGCACACAGACATACACTAGTAATTAAAATTGAAAGCGCTTTGCGGAATTCTAGGACAGACTCCGTTCTCTCAACTAAACTTACATAATAATCTCATTTTAACATCAATGCCAAAGGTGTACTGGCTGTGAATATTGATAATAGATAATTTATCTTAGGTATTAAGAACCTACTTAAGCATGACTAGTCAATCAACAAGTACCTCTCCCTTCACGTTTAGGTACACTTATTTAATACCTTGTTTGCTAGCGAGTTAACTTGGATATATACTTGTAACTATTTGATTGTAAACAACAGTTGGATGAAGGTTATACCTATAATACAACTGACCTCAAAAATGTACCTGCTCTGGACTTCTTATTGGATGTAAAAAATTAAAGACCCCAATAGGATTTCGCCATTTTGCTGCTGATATTTTTTTAAATAATAATTCGAGTTTGACCTCAATTTGCTTGGTGGTTAGCAAGATGAGCCTAAGGTGGTGCACGCAAGCTCATATAATGCCTATTCACTCTTGCCTTGAAAATCCCCAAGTTGATTGGGATTATCGGGAAAGAGAGATGCGGAGTTTCCAAATCACAGCCGTTCGCATTATTAAATATTTGTTGAATCACAAGGTGCACTGGTACTAGTGGGATAGACCGTCCATTTTAAGCATACACGCTTATTTTGCAGTACCATGCCTATACAAAACAGTAAAAGGAATTATTCCTTCATGGCGGTATTTGCATCAAATATAATTTTGATATTATTTAGTTTTATGGTCTCGGTCCAGCGCATTACTATAATTAAAGTCTATGCTATAAAGATCCGGTCAACTGCGAGGCGGACTTGCCAGCAATGATTTCATAGAACTAGTTTTTATCATACCTCAAAAATCTCATTAACTAATTGACCGATTTTACCCTAATAAAAGTAAAAAATATAGTTAATCTTTAGCTAGAGTTTAAACGTTGTCTTCAGCTACACGGATGATTTGCGCCTAGTCGTGTACTTGAATGGCGGCGTTCAATCAAACTGCTAGCTGTTTGATTGAACAACTTTTTTATACACTTGGCTGCCACATAATAGTACACAATATTGTACTACTTACAATATTATTACGTATTTTACTAATTTCACCTTTAGGCTGCTGCGACGCGGAGCAAAGCAGCCGAGAGTAGAAGCTAGGACTAGGGAGATGATATAGTCAGTCCCATGGGACTAGGAAGTTAGTAACTAGGAAGATTACAATGACACCACTTAATGGACTAGTGGGATATCCCAAATATTTCCGCTCCGGTCCGCGAATGTCTCCACGACAATGTTTTGTGGGCGTGGCTTCACTGTTTTGTTACCTCCTTTGTTATCCGAGGCAGATGGAAACCATCCCTGTATACGCCTGCTGGGAAGAGAGGTATTTTTGTTTGGTTGCATCGTTGCTTGTGAACATACTAGTCGGTCATACAAAGACATAGACGTTTAATGCTACCTAGTGGTCAAACTTCGTATGATACCGAGACCAATGTTAAAAGTTTAAATGTTTTGTTCATAATTTTTATGGAGCAGGAGATACGCCTTTTACGTACAAATTCCTAACAAAATGACTGTGACACACGAACGGACAGACATTTTTTTCATTTGGTCACGGAACGATAAATTTGGTAATGGAACTCTAAAGGAGGTTGGATTTGACTAATTTTTGTATGTGGAGTTTAGAGACTAAACCTCATTCAAATTGATCATGCAAGAGGCAAGTTAACTCGCTACTTACACTAGAAAAAGTTAATACAAGAATTGGTTGTAATTTATAAATATTTAATAAAATGCATTCCTTTTAATTTGTGTATTCTATTATTTGTTTTCTTTCTTTCTTTTCTATATTATGGCTTCCACCGGAGTTTCGGTGATTCTGCCAATGTCATGGTTTGAAGAGACACGAAGTTAGTACACCGTCATTGCTACTTAGACATATCAATGTCGGGTGCTGAAATCTCATATACCTATATTCTTGAATTTTTTGGTACTTAATGGTCACTTCATAATATCTTAACACAATTATTGAGTTAGCCTCGAAGTAAGTTCGAAACTTAACTTGTTAAGAGATACCAACTCAACGATACTAGGATATTTTACAATAAATGCTTATATAAACATCCAAGACCCAGGCCAATTAAAAAATGTTCGTTTCTCACATTGAAGGTTTCTCATCATACTCTGGCCGTGATTCCTAAATGCATAAAGTGTTTATATAGAATACTCTCTGGTATAGCTATCAAATTGAGTAGACCGAGTAAAAAATCTACGAGGGTTATAAAATTTTAACTTTTTGGTCAATAAAAACAAGAAGTTTATCCACGCGGGCAAACGGTGACAGCGCGGCACCGCCGCCGCGATCCGCCTCGCTTTATGATAGCGCGCACGGTGTCTCTTCCAATAACACGGTGTCTCTAAGATTAAAGTGTTCAGATCACTTCGAAATCATCGCTGTTGAGACTTGGGGATGATATGATAAACCACTTTTTACGAAGGTTTTTTAAAATTTGATTTCATACTTTTTATAAGTAGGTATACACCTACATATTATTACGAGTATGTACCTAGTTATATCATTGTCGAAAACTATGAAGACAAATTTTGGACACATGATTAAAACATCAATTCATTATTATTCTCTTTCAGTGAACTCACACACACCCCACAAACAGACGGCCCTTTTTACATATCTCTGTTTAGCTCTACTAGCTGTTACCCGCAACTCCGTACGCGTGGAAGAGTAGCATATCCCACAGGAATTAAAGTGTTTGTGGCATTTATGAAAAGTACCCGACGTCATTCTCCATTCTCCAGACTGTTCTTAGGCCACGCAAATAATAAAGAGAAAATATTTGTATTTTTGTATGGTTGTAACGAATATACTCAAAAGATACTGGACTTATTTTCACGAAATTTGCCGCATATATTGAATAGATCTTCGGAAGCGACATAGGCATTTTTTCTAGAATTTTCATGGAAATGAAGCCCCGCCCTAAAGCAAGTTATATTATAAGTTATATCTATACGAAAAATTTCAAGAATATTGCTTCAGCGTGAAGAGACAACATACAAACTTTTGCATTTATAATGTTAGTTGGGATTCACAAAACAAAAAAGTACAATAACCATAACGGAAAATCTATACTAATATTATAAAGCTGAAGAGTTTGTTAGTTTGAACGCTCTAATTTCAGGAACTACTTACTGGTTCGAATTGAATTATTTTTGTGTTGAATAGACCATTTATCGAGGAAGGCTTTAGGCTATATAATATCACGCTGCAACTACCTATAAGGAGCGAAGAAATAATGGAAAATGTAAAAAAACGGGGAAAATTATTCATCCTTGAGGGCTTCAATGATGCCCAGAATAACTATTTCACGCGGACAAAGTCGCGGGCACAGCTATGATTAGTTCATATTTGTTATTTTGACCAAAAAATAAATATTTATGTAATAACATTTTTTAAATACAGCTAGTATTAAATATCTGAGCCCCGCGGCATGGTAGGTACCTCGCAAGTCACGCGTCTCTTCCTCGTAGCGTCATGTTTTGCACATCATGCGGCGCGGGTGAATTTTAAATCGGTGTTATTATACATACATGGTGTTATTTTTTTCGTATTATAATGTCTTCTAAGATGTTCCTTGAAATTAAGTGATGTCAAAGAAAAATTAAATACTTTTAATCAACAACACATTTATTTGGATAAAGATTAATATTATTACGTTGATACAACTCTTAACATATAATGCATTAATTTCGACCAAATTTGATTACCATAAAAACGGTTCTAGTGAATTAATCTTAAAAGATAGACATTTTTTGATTATTTCAAGAGGAATAATTCTTTTATATATATATTTTTGGTATTGAACCGTTTTCGTAGCGCACACAACGGAAGTCATTCGTTTATGAGGATTGATTGCACAGACAGGCAGAGACGTGAAACTTATAACACTCCTCTTTTTCCGTCGGGGGTTATAAAGATTGACATCCAATAACCAGGCCGATCACAAAAATTCTTAAGGTGACTAAAGAATTAAATATTTTATATACTACTCTGTCAAGAAAGTAGCAGGAAAAGATCAATAATACACAAACTGTTTGTTATTCATCCAAATTTATTTTATCACCTTCAAAATATGCTCCTTTAGAAACGATACACTTACGCCAACGAATAATCCAATCATCAAAACATTTTTTAAACGCTGTTTCCGGAATTGAGGTCAGTTCTCGCCGCGAATTCTCTTTTATGTCTTCTACCGATTGAAAACGGGTGCCACGAAGTGGTAATTTGAGTTTAGGAAAAAGAAAAAAGTCGGCTGGAGCCATATCTGGTGAATATGGTGGTTGCTCGATGGTATTTGTTGAGTGTTTGGTTAAAAATTCGTTCACAATGATGGCCTTGTGCGAAGGTGCATTATCATGGTGCAAAATCCAAGAATTTTCTTTCCACAAATCTGGCCTTTTTCGTCGCATTTGCTCTCTTAAACGCCGCATAACACTCAAATAATATTCCTTATTTACCGTTTGACCTTCCGGCAAGAATTCCGAGTGCACAACACCGCGATAGTCAAAGAAAACAGTCAACATGACTTTGACTTTTGAACGACTTTGGCGTGGTTTTTTCGGTTTCGGTTCAGTTGGAAGGCGCCACTCCGAAGCTTGTTGACTAGTTTGCATGTCAAACTCGTAAACCCACGTCTCGTCACCAGTAACAATGCGTTTCATGAATGTTGGGTCGGAATTGACTCGTTCTAGCATGTCCTCAGCGACTCTCATGCGATTGAGTTTTTGAAAAAAATTCAGGTCTTTTGGGACTAGCCGAGCGGCAACATGTTTCATACCCAAATTATTAGTTAAAATGGTACGGATCGACTCGTGAGATACAGAAAGTTCGGTGGCTATCTCTCTCAAAGTTGAATGAGGATTTTCAGTCACTATTTCCTTCACTTTTGCGATGTTAACTTCAGTTGCAGACGTTGATGGCCTACCAGAGCGAGGCAAATCTTCCATCACATCTCGACCGCTTTTGAACGCTTTGTACCACTCATAAGCACGAGTTTTTGATAAAGTCGATTCACCGTAAGCCTTCTGTAACATTTTCAGTGACTCCGAACACGATATTCCATTGGCAATGCAAAATTTAAGACAAACTCTTTGTTCGATGTTTTTATCCATTATGAAATTAGCAATACACACTAGATATGATATAACTAAAAATAGCACTGTATTTAATGTAAACAACAGATGCAACTCAAACTCCGCGCCAAAGTGGAAAACAGTTGTGCCAATCTAACAACAACAAAAAAAAACAAAAATTTGAATTTGGAACCATAAATAAATAATCCATTCCCGATACTTTTCTGACTGAATGTAAATCTTTGAGGGTGACAAACATGCGCACTCAAATTCAGCCACGGCACCAAGCCATCTAGCTATAGTATCTATTTAGTTTGTGATCTAGCTCGTATACTCGCGTGTCTATCACTCACTTAAAATCAGTGCATAGCATACAAATCTCTGAATAAAAATAAAAGTCACAAGACAATGTTACGTCACTTCAAGACACCGCGCTCGTGACAATATTTGTCTATTATTGCCCAAGTATTGCCAGCATTATGTATTTGGCAGTTATTAGGTAGATCTATGCTACGGTAGATGATATTTTGGCTATAGTTAAAATTGAACTAATTATTTTAAAAGGTTTTAACAAAAATGATTATTATTTAAGGATAATGTTCTCAGCTATTAAGCATCCATATGTGAACAAAAAATATTTTTTTTATTTATCTATAAGGACTAAGTGCACGTACGTAGCTATAGCTTTGACAAGGGGAGGGAGGGGGTCCCCAAAATAAAAATTAAACATTGCCTGCAACTATAACGCGCAAGTATAGTCGCAGGTAATCTATAATATATAACTTAGGTTACTCATAGTAGGTGCCTTAAAGAAAGTTGTGTAATGTATGTATTGCAATACTTATTCAAAAGCAACAAAGTTGAAAGTTTAGAGTAATAGATTTAGTCTTTTACGTTTTATTGCTAACTGATTAATAATTTCTTCGGAATCAAGTTGCATTGCTAGATCTCGGTGTACGCTCATTAAAGCCACACCAGTTAGTCTTTCATCGCCCATTTTATTTCTTAGGTAAGTTTTTAACCTATTTAAGGTGGAGAAAAATCTTTCAGGGGTTGCAGTGGACACTGGGAGTGTGACTAAAATAATATGAAGCTTTTTTATTAAAGGGAAAAACTGATTATCGCAGTTCGAGCATCGATAGCGTCGATCACAGTTGCAGGTTTTTGTGCTACAGATTTCCATTGATTGTGCCATATCTTGTATTCACTCAGAAATATTGTGCCTTCATTTTCACCCAGAAATGTTTGTGCAATTTTATTAAGGTTTTATTTTACCCTGGAGTCATTCATTATTGGTTTTTTCAAGTATCAGCATTTGAATTCCTTCGATCGTCGACTCGTGTAATCACTCATACAATCGACTCATACATTCTTATGGCTTTATGATTTATCTCTTTACACAATTTAATTCTGTCGCTTCTTTTTTATTTCTACAAAAGTAATTATTATTTATATTAAATAATAAGTACAGGAAAATAAAAATTATTTAATCAAAATATTATGTCACTTCACGTCAATAAGCGTGATTCGCTAATTGGCATACCGATTCTCCTAATTATCTATCCGTATGGTACTTCGTCAAGTGTTTTATACAACAAGGGGTTATCACAACTTTGTCTATCCTTTATAAAATTGTCATACATATGAAATACTAAAAGTTGTGAAGTTATTTCTTAAAACATACTTATATTATTGTCATATTTATACTTATTGCCGTGGGGCTCCCGGCACCAATACAAAAAAGAATAGGACCACTCCATATCTTTCCAATGGATGTCGTAAAAGGCGACTAAGGGATAGGCTTACAAACTTGGGATTCTTTTTAAGGCGATGGGCTAGCAACCTGTCACTAGTTGAATCTTAATTCTATCGTTAAGCCAAAAAGCTGAACGTGGCCATTCAGTCTTTTCAAGACGTGACCATATGTATGTATGTATGTTATACTTATTGCTAGCTTATAACCAAATATCATCAGTCATTTATCTTATAGTTCATAAGACATAATATTTATATTTCCTAGCAACTTAGTGCGCCTTCGTTCTAGCGAATAATTATTATTAGCTGATTCGGAGCCACATGTACACAATTTTTAGCGCAAACTGCGTTCCGTTTGGTCTCCACGCACGTGCCGCAGCATGCCTGACATCATTGCTTTGTCTAATGACTTGATACATTAACTTGGCAATCAGGGTGCCACTGCACGCCCAGAAAACCACAAAACTCATGTTACACATATGCAATTCTGGACTTGGCGAGAGTCTCCCTTCTTTGCCTCCACACATTTGTCTGACCTGACAGACAGAGCTAAAAGCATTGTGATCATATCTCACCGTACTTCTGTCTGCCCGGCAGTTCAGACACGATGGGACGTGTTAGAACATGTGATGAGTGTCATTAAGAGAGTGAAGAGTGAACACATAGCGGGTTTCTAGCCCTTTTTCTGATTAATTTAAATTTTCCTAACCTCCTCCTTAAAGTCTTTAAACAGGTTGCAATTTTGTTGCACTAGTTTTTCAGTAATTTGTTAGTTTTTATTCTTCATTAGTACATTCTTTTAATAAGGAGGGGGTTTTTATTTTTAGTCTCTCACCTGTAATTTGGGTATGTTGTTTATTTTTCTTTTTAAATTCTCCCTACTCTCTTTTGTTTTACAACTTATTTTAACCATCCTAACTCTCGTTTTCCTTACTCTTTCTATCCTTATCCAATATTATTCGATATTCGACCCCTTTAGCTCCTGTAACGTCCTGGAGTTTTCGAATTCGAAATCAAGCAGTTTTTTATATCCTCTATTTTCTCTTCCTCCTGAGGGGCAGGGCAGGTCTGTGTTCGCGCACATGGATATTATCCTGGTATGAGATATTTTAATTCCTTGTAGATAGCCAGGTGTCACACCAGGTCACCCGCTTCTTTTAGTTTCTTTATGACCGAGTGTTTCATTGTTCGCTTCAGTCTCAGCGCCGCCGTTCATGGCAGCATCAAAGAGACCTCGGATGTTGCCGCCCAACATATTCCTATCGTCATCGATCAAAACCTTCCGTCTATTCTCCTGAAATTTTCGAAACGAATTCGTGTGAAAAACCTGTTCTTGCTTCCTCACCTTATGCAAGACTTTGTCCTGGTTAATAAGATCTGGCTTGTGGCAAAGCCGGGAAAAACTGCAATCCCGTCCAGATTTAAGGGATTCTTAAAACCAGGTATATTTGCGGTGACAAAGAACACTTAGAAACACTGATTTCGTAATATTTTATTTTTTATTTTTTCGCGTAGCGTACTGGAACACGTCCGCACTCGACGCGCTCTCGAAGCAGACTGAAGAGAAGTGAAAGTTAGGACCTCTTAAAAACATGGCAAACACCCAGACGAGACTATTTACTTTACAGCCATTGTATAATAAGCTACAATCGTCTGAGTAACAGAGCAGAACTTTATCTATAAGTTGGCACGATCTCGAATCTAAGCAATACAGAACATTTCCAAGTGGCGGTGTGTTTTGGTCACGAGGGCAACATTTTATGTTAAGAGTACGCTGTAGAGAGATGCAGCCACTCGACCTCCCTGAGGGGTTCACTCTGCTCTTCATCTGGAAGGTTGGTGGTCCAGAAGCGGGAAGGGCTAACTAAGCTTGGGATTCTTCTTGTAGGCGGTGGGCTAGCAAACTATTTAAATTTGGATTCCATCAGCCAGCCATACCGCCATTTAGTATTTTCAAGTCTACTGGCTATGACTTAACCGGCGACTACAACAAGTCAGTGCGTGGAGCCTGTTCTGTTCGTTCGGCAAACTATGGCAACACATGTGTGTTTTTCACCTCACCTGAGACAGTCATCATTCATTGATATGTCAATGTCAAAAAACGCAATTGTTTTTGGTTTGTGAATCAATTTATTTCGACAATTCGACACAAAATAAATATTTAAATCCATTTTTGTGATGGCTGGCCATGACGATAATTCCAAAAGTGGGGAGGACTCAATAGGCAGCCAAAATATTCAGCCGACAAATGAAATTGACAATGAAGAAGAAAATTTAAACGAAGGTGCGATGATTTTCTTTAAATACATGTAGTCACGTCTACGTCCCTTGCGATGTAGACAGGGTCCACAGTCTTGAAACGACTGAAAGGCTTTTAGCTTCATTCAGCTGTAATTCTTATTAATAGAATTGGGATTCAGACTGTGCCAGGTTGCTAGCTCTTCTTCTACAAAAGGAATCCCAAGTTAATAAGCTGATCCCTTGGTCGCCTTTTACGACATCCATGGAAAAGATGTAGAGTACTACTATTTAAAAGTGCCGGACACTATGCAACAAGGATCTATACAATTAATACACATGTTATCAATGGCTAAGTACTTCTTACCAAATAGGAGCCTCATATTATATGGCCGCTCTTTAAGGATTAAAGGTCAGATTAGTACAACAACATCTGAAATTATCAAGCAAAACAGATTAAGGTAGGGAAAATTATTAACATGCTAAAACATCTATATTCCACTAATCTGACAATTTGACCTTGATGTGAAGGGGGAGGGCTAACAGGTTGAAAAAAAAAAATGTTATCTTGACATTCTTGAGGGGCTATTGTTTTTTATTTAAAAGAAATAATTCAAGGCTTACTAAAAATATATATATATCTGACTTTCCCATGGATGTCATTAAAGGCAACTAGGGACTATTAAAAGGACAGGCTTATGAACTTGGGATGCCTCTTGTAGGAGATGGACTAGCATCCTATCACTATTTGAATCTCAATTCCAACATATAGCTGAACATGACCTTTCAGTCTTTTGGTGACTGTTTGCTCTTCTTTCCTTCAAGGGATATTGACATTGAGCTTTTTAATTTAGTGTGATTATTTAAAAATAAACATACATACATACATACATAAAATCACGCCTCTTTCCCGGAGGGGTAGGCAGAGACTACCTCTTTCCACTTGCCACGATCTCTGCATACTTCTTTCGCTTCGTCCACATTCATAACTCTCTTCATACAAGCTCGGCGGTTTCGGGTACTTTTGACCTGACCCTTTACCAGGACGTCCTTAATTTGATCAAGATACGTTCGTCTAGGTCTTCCCACTCCGACCTTTCCCTCCACACTCTCCTTGTATATCTGCTTAGTCAACCTGCTTTCATTCATCCTCTCCACATGACCGAACCATCTTAACATACCCTTTTCTATTCCTGTAACTACATCTTCTTTCACATCACAACATTCCCTTATCACGCTGTTCCTTATCCTGTCACTCAATTTCACACCCATCATACTCCTTAACGCTCTCATTTCCACTGCATTTATTCTGCTTTCATGCTTCTTTTGCCATACCCAACTTTCACTCCCATACATTAATGTCGGGACCAACACGCCCCTGTGCACAGCCAGTCGAGCCTTTTTGGATAGTTTCTGACTGCTCATAAAGGCATGCAAAGCTCCATTCACCATGTTCCCCGCGTTCACTCTCCTTTCAATATCACTATCATACTTGCCATCTGATGTAAACTTTGATCCTAGATATACAAACTCTTTCACTTGCTCCACTTTTTCTCCTCCAATCAAAATATTACATGCTGTCATTTCTTTCTCCATTTCAAAAACCAGTGTTTTAGTTTTACTTACGTTCACTTTCATTCCTTTCTCTTTTAAAGCTTCATGCATACAGTTTACCATCTCCTGTAACTCCTCCGCTGATGACGCCAGTATAACCTGATCGTCGGCATAGAGCAGACATTTGACGAGTAACTCATTCATCCTTAATCCACTTTTAGACTCTTTCAAATCTGTCAAACAGCTATCCATAAATAGGTTGAACAGCCACGGTGACGCAACACATCCTTGCCTAACGCCTTTCTCAATCTTAAACCACTCAGTGTGCGCTCCGTTTATCCTGACACAAGCACTCGAATCCTCATATAAGGATTTCAGTGCTCGTATTAAGAGACTGCTCACCCCATGCATAGAAAGTGCTGACCACAATTCATTCCTCTCAACTCTGTCATAGGCCTTTTCCAGATCTACGAATGTGCAATAGACTTTTTGACTCTTGGCCAAAAACTTTTCGGCTATGCACCGCAAGGAAAAGACCTGATCAGTACATCCCATTCCCTTTCGAAATCCCGCTTGAGCATCCCATATTTTGTCATCAGTTTCATTCCTGACTCTATTAATCAATACCTTAGCATACAATTTGCCGACGACGCTAAGCAGGCTTATACCACGATAATTTTTGCAGTCCAGCTGTGACCCTTTTCCTTTGTAAAGTGGCACGATAACAGCCTTACACCAATCTTTTGGTACTCGGCCGCTTCTCCAACACAAATTGAAAAGGCAGTACAACTGACTAGCTACTACGCCTTTTCCTGCTTTAAGCATCTCGACCGACACTCTATCACACCCAGCAGCCTTTCCCGCTTTCATACTCTTAAGTGCTTCCACAATTTCGAACATTTCAATTTCGCCTTCCATCTCATTCTCTTTTTCTTCGCTATAGCAGTAATCTTTCTTATTTCCTTCCTTTTTTTCAAATAAACTTTCAAAATAGTCCTTCCATATCTTTAGTACACATTCTTCTCCTTTCACAACGCTACCATCCTGGCATCTGATCCTAGTCAGCTCTCTGGTTATAGTATTTCCTCGGGCTGACCTTACGGATTTCCAGAATACTTTCAGATTTGACTGAAAGTCTTCTGATAGCCTTTTATCAAAATCCTCTTTATACTCTTCTTTCTTTCTAATCACAGCTTTCTTATCCAAATCTTTCATTTTCTTATATTCCTTACGTGCTTCATTCACATCTTCATCTATAACCTCTTGCATTCTTAAGTTAGCTTTTGCTGCTAACAAATCCAGCCATGCTTTCTTCTTTAATCGCACAAGTTCTTGCACATCTTTACTCATCCACGCATTTTTGTGATTTTTTCCTTTCCTTCTTCTACTTACACCACACACTTCAACAGCTACTTTCACAATTCTTTCTTTAAATTCCTTCCATCCATCTTCAATATCGCTCATTTCCTCTAAATCTTCAAATTCATCCTTCAGTCTATTAATATACTTCTTACCTACATCCATATCTTGCAAATTTTCTACTTTTACTCTTTCCAAAGCGCTGGTTTGCTCCCTTACCCTGTGCCGCCAGCGATTGAAGATACCCCTTATCCGGGATATCACCAGTAAATGGTCCGAGTCAATGCCAGCACCGCGATATGCACGGGTATCCAGCACTTTGTTCTTCAATCTTTCATCTACAATCACAAAGTCTATCATACTTTTTAAAATACCTTCCACTCTTGTGTAGGTGTGGATCTCTTTATGTTGAAACATTGAGTTCGACACAAAAAGATCCCACTCTAGACAAATTTCTAATACACTTCTTCCATTATCATTCACCTTTTCGTCACCAAACGCACCAAGCACCTTTTCATATCCATCACGCTTTACACCCACCCATCCATTAAAATCACCTAACATAATAATCTTCTCATTTGGCTTGGTAACTTTCAATACTTCTCTTACACTATTCCAGAACTCCTCGTTTTCGCTTTTTGCTGATGTTGTACCCCTCGAACCCACATCCCAAGGTGCATAAACACCTAGAACGAAGATCCGAGTGATTCCAACTTTCAGCCTAATCCATAGAAGACGAGGGCTGACACACTCATACTCATTCACGCACTCAGCCATTCGTGCAGAAAGAATTAGACCGACCCCTTGACAGCCTCGGCTGGTACTGGAAATTCCAGACCAATACGCCGTGTAAGGGCCGTGCTGCGTCGCGTCGCATCCTTTCCGCTTCGTTTCATTCACGCACAACACATCCAAACGTCTTTCATCCATCATCTGGCATACTTCCTCAATCTTATCCTTCATTCCTCCTCTTACATTCATCGTCGCAAAGCGGCTTTCAGCAGACCGCATACCGCTCCCGCCGGGAACGAGACGTGATGGGGTGCGGACACCATCGCCGCCATCTAGGTGCTCTTTCAAAAAATTTGCATCCATGCGATTCCCACGAGACGCTAGGGAAAAATTTTGTCCGCCCCAGCAGAGCCCCGCATGCCAGGGTAAGGCTAGCCATTACCTGGGGGTCGCCCAACCCCATGGCGGAAGTGGCACGCTCGAGACTAGGCTCGCCCCTAGCCATGCATCCATCGGCGCGGCAGACCTTAGATTGGCAGGGATTTACATTAAAGAGGAATCCCAAGTCTATCCCTTAGTCGGCTCTTACGACATCCGTGGGAAAGAGATGGAGTGGTCCTATTCTTTTGTAATGGTGCCGGGAACCACACGGCACAATTGGCTATCATTGTTACAAAAAGTACCTACCTTATTTCATCAAACAGCGTGAGACAAAATGTCACCAACTTGTTAAAGTTTTTATGTTTTATACATTAATTTATAAAATTGTAACCATTATTTTCAAGATGACCAAATCACATGGAACCCTAACTTTTGTCTCACGCCAAATTAAATAAGGTAAGTGATGAAAGTTACTACAAACTAGAAAGGTTATGGGCCCAGTCAGGGACTTTTGACCATATAGGGAAATGATATAACAAAAATACAGTTGTGAGTGTGATGATGAGAGTCGAGTGTAGTAGTAGCCAGTTTGAACGAGTTTTGAGCGCTTCACTGTTAGCTCATGGACAACTGTCCGAGCGCCAGTAGCCTCTCCACCGCCGCGTTCACGTCGCCGAAGGTCGCGATTAGTGCTTGCAGGTTAGCTTCCCTGTTGAGGAAGCCCATGGCAGCGAGTTGCTCCAGCTGTTGCGAGTAGCGCTGTTCTGGAGGCTGCGACGAGTTCGTCTGGTTGTTGGACATGGCCGACACCATCCTTTGCATGAACTGTGTGAACAGCTCCGAGTTGTTCTGTTGCCGCGCCTGCGCAGGGTTGGCGGACGGGTTGGCGGGCGGGTTGGCGGGCGGCGTGGCGGCCGCCGCGCCCACGCCCAGGCCCAGGTTGTTGACCAGCGAGGGCGCGGCTGCGCGCAGCTGCTCCATGCCTTGCTGGATTTGCAACAGCGCGTTCAGGGCCTGTGGGTTGGACATCATTTGCTGCATCTCTGGATTCTGCAGTTGTGCAAGCATCTGTGGCATCATCGTGCGGATCTGATCCTGCAGTTGTGGATTGTTCGCGAACATTGGATTCTGATTAATGAGTTGGGAGGCCATCTCCGGATCAGCAGCGAGGGCCTGCAGCATATCGTTGGTGTACGGCGCCGACAGCATGGACTGCACCAGCCGCGGGTTCTCCGACATCTGTTGCAGCAGCGACTGCATCCCCGGCGTGTTGATGAGCCCGGGCCCGGTGCCGGTCCCCGCGCCGGCGCCGGCCCCGGCCCCGGTCCCGGTCCCGCCGCCGCGCTGCCACGGGTTGGGCAGCGGTTGCCGGTTCTCCGAGCCTTGTTGGGGGTTTGTGCCATCAGAGTTGTCCACCAGTCCCGAAAAAGGGTTGCCGGCCATACTGCTGGCAACATTCAACATTGGCTCTTGGATGTCTCTGTACATCCTCTGAAGAGCATTGTAGCCTCCAGGTATACTCTCAAGGTTGGAGAGTGCTCGGTCGTGGGAGCGCATGAGTTCCTGCAGCATGGCGGGGTTGCGGGCCAGCTCCATGGTCTGCCGGAGCAGCTCCGGGTTGTTCAGCATGTGGCTGATCTCTGGGTTCCTAGCCATTAGGTCCTGCATCTGAGGGTTGGATGTGATGAGAGTCCTCATGTTCTCTGGGTCATTCATCATCTGCTGTACCAGCGGGTTGTCTAGCACTTGTCTTAACATGTCTGGATTGGACAACAGCTCTTGCTGCATTCGAGCCTGTAAGTCCATGAATGTGCTTTGCCCAAGTCCCAGGCTCTCAAGACCCGCAAGACCACCCAGAGAATTAAGCCCAAAAGGAGTAGCGCTTATGTCTGCTGGTGGGCGTCGGGCCGCGCCCTCCGGCTCTGGTCTTGGCGGAGTTTTGATCACCAAATGAACAGTCAGCCCATCTTTGATATTATGCTGCTTCAGAGTGTCAGCATCGTTCATGATCTTCCCGGCGAAGATCAGACATAACTGTTCCGGCTCCGCACTAAACTTCGGTGACAGCACTTCTTTCAATTTTTTGATGTCGGCATCCTCTTCGATTTCCACTTGTTGTTTCTCTTTTGGAGTTTTAACTGTGATTGTAATTTTCTTGGGTTCTTCCTGGCCCTCTGCCATTTTGGCAAATCTAGAATGACTCTGTACTTTGGCGGAAAAGTAAAATTTTTGTACAACAAGCACTACAGAATTTGACGGACGAGACTTGCGTTGACGGCTTGACGGCTAATTAAAGAATTATTATTTAATTTTTATTAAAAATAAAAGAGATGTTTAATTACCTAATTAGGCAAATCCTTTCAGATGGTGGTCGGATTATGTAATAGCACATCTAGATTCATTTTACAATAACTTTTTTAAAGTTATCTTCCCATCTCCTACGAAAATCCCAAGCACCTTTTTTAATTTTTAAAAAAGGTATGTAGGACTTGGATTGGATTTATATGTCACTGAAATATAACAAAAACTGCAAGTTTGTAAATTTCCTAGGATGTTTAATAACTTTTGTAGGATTCTAAACAAGTGAAGCATTATTTTATGTCCACATATCCATTCAAATTTATATAATTTTATCTGACGCATTAAATAATTAGTAAATGTATTTTTTACCAAATAAACAATTTTTCTTTTTTATTACTAAACACGGGTGATACAAAATATATGAGGAATGAAAGATTATAAATTTCCTAGGAAGTTTATAAACTTGCGATTTTTGTTATTTTTCGGTGCCATATATATAAACATACATACATAAAATCACGCCTCTTTCCCGGAGGGGTAGGCAGAGACTACCTCATTCCACTTGCCACGATCTCTGCATACTTCCGTCCCTTCATCCACATTCATAACTTTCTTCATGCAAGCTCGGCGGTTTAGGGTACTTTTGACCTGACCCTTTACCAGGATGTCCTTAATTTGATCAAGATATGTTCGTCTAGGTCTTCCCACTCCAACCTTTCCCACCACACTCTCCTTGTATATCTGCTTAGTCAACCTGCTTTCATTCATCCTCTCCACATGACCGAACCGTCTTAACATACCCTTTTCTATTCCTGTAACTACATCTTCTTTCACAACATTCCCTTATCACGCTGTTCCTTATCCGGTCACTCAATTTCACACCCAATCATACTCCTTAACGCTCTCATTGCATTTATTCTGCTTTCGTGCTTCTTTTGCCATACCCAACTTTCACTCCCATACATTAATGTCGGGACCAACACGCCCCTATGCACAGCCAGTCGAACCTTTTTTGATAGTTTCTGACTGCTCATAAAGGCATGCAAAGCTCCATTTACCATGTTCCCCGCGTTTACTTTCCTTTCAATATCACTATCACACTTGCCATCTGATCTAAACTTTTATTCTAGATATACAAACTCCTTCACTTGCTCAACTTTTTCTTCTCCAATCAAAATATTACATGTTGTCATTTCTTTCTCCATTTCAAAAACCAGTGTTTTAGTTTTACTTACGTTCTCTTTCATTCCTTTCTCTTTTAAAGCTTCATGCATACAGTTTACCATCTCCTGTAACTCTTCCGCTGATGACGCCAGTTAAACCTGATCGTCGGCATAGAGCAGACATTTGACGAGTAACTCATTCATCCTTAATCTACTTTCAGACTCTTTCAAATCTGTCAAAAAACTATCCATAAATAGGTTGAACAGCCACGGTGACGCAACACATCCTTGCCTAACGACTTTCTCAATCTTAAACCACTCAGTGTGCGCTCCGCTTATCCTGACACAAGCACTCGAATCCTCATATAAGGATTTCAGTGCTCATATTAAGAGACTGCTCACCCCATGCATAGAAAGTGCTGACCACAATTCATTCCTCTCAACTCTGATATATATCAAAACAAGCTTTTACCGGCAGTTTCGCCCACGCCGCCCTAACAAATAAACTCACTTTCGCATTTATAATATTAGTTGGGACACAGACAGTTTCGTACTCTACTACTACTGTGTCTTCATCGCCTTATTTTCATGAAAATATACATATTCAGTGTGTAAATATTTTTTTTTTACTGTTATAATGAATTGATTGATGATTAACTAATTTCAGAGTACCACTCTTTAGATTCTAAACTGGACGAGCTAAACACAGCTTTGGATTTTTTGGAGCAGAAAACTGATGATATTAATGAAAAATTAAAAGAATTATTGCAGTCCAATATTGAGATTCGAAATGAGTTAAGAAATGAAAATTTAAAATCAAAGGGCAAAAATTAATTTACCATTTTGAAATACCATTTGCGAAATTTACTGTAAAGAAAGTTTTGAGATGAACCTATGAATAGTTAAAAGTCAGAACTGGAGGAATAGATTTAGTCAAAGCTTATGATTAAGAAGTGAATATAAACAGATGATGAAACAAACAACTTACTAAGTTTAGTTTATTAATTTAGTATATTATTTAGTTGTATCGTGTCATATAATATATAATACTTATATATCTACTAATATTTTTTCTATTACAGAAGATCAAATTTTGTACAATGTAATTAAAGAACATATTATGTAATATTGTATTAATTTTTAACTGATTTAAAACTTTCTTGTTGCACTATACTATTTATAAATAAAACGGGTATTAAACGTGCCTGTAACATACCTTTATTCAGCGACGTCGCCACGAATGCTCGTTCTGTGACCACAACAGCCGGGTAAAATAAAGGTACCTATGTTAAGTGCGCTTTAATACCTGTATTTTTTATAAAATGCATTGGCAAAATTTTATTTTTTTACCAGGTTCTTGCTGTATATATTTTATTAATTATACATTGTTATTTTCAGTAATTAATTCTTGGATGACAAAAATAAAAAGTGTTATTTAAATTTCGGTGCTTTTATTAATCAGATTTTGCAACACATAATAGAACTTTACATGTGTACTATATTTATGCACTTTCAAAGACAGGAGAAATAAAATCTACTACGAATAGTTAAATCTTTAATCAATAGAGTTAATGGTGATCTTTTTTCTCGAATCTCAATCCACAATATCCACATGACTGAACGCCTGGTTTATCCTGCAGTAATAAAAAATACTTTGAGATCTAAAATACATTTTAATTAAAATTATACACTTTTATATCTGCAATGCTGGTCAAGTGCTGCAGAAAAATAATGTGTGCTGGCTGCTATCTTTCCACGCAGTGTGTAAATACCAGTCAAAGGCTTATATTCACTCACAAATATCACATCTTTATCCTTTATGGGATATACAGAACCAATAGTTTAATACTCAAACTACATATTGCACTATTAGCCTATCCTACCTACATATATTATACAACAGTGTGCGTGTCAAAAGGTAGGAAGAACCTTTATCTGTATATATAATATGAAGAAAAAGGATAATTTTACTGATGTTGGGTGAATACTTAAAATGATGATGGCTCCTTTTTGATGAGTTACAAAATATAGGGTTCCTTATTAGGATGCTATTAAGTTTTTACTTATTAATTTACTAATACACAGAAAACATCAAGACTGATAATCACAAGAAACAAATTTACATAGGTACATTCTGCTTATTTCAAAAGAAATCTCTTCCAGCAGACCCGAGATAGATAGGAGTCATGATGGAAAGGGTGACAGGCGTGTACTCAACTCACTCAACTATTTATAGACATACATAAACAAATACATAAATAGAATATTATAAAATACACATGTAAATACCAAATAATAAACTTACATAAAATATATACATCAGAAACCAAATAAGTAAGGTTTGGAGAGGTATTCATTTTTAATTATTTTTTTAAATTGGGACATTGATTGAGAGTCACATATCTCGGGAGGCAATGAGTTCCACAATCTGACAGCATGGACAGATAACGAGATAGAGAAAGTGGCCCTACAATGCATTGGGAGTTAAGGCATGGTTCTATGATCGAACCTGCATGGAGTTTGGATAGGACAAGCAAAGGTGAAGCGGTTGTGCAGATATGAGGGGTAAGCAGGATTATAGAGAATATTTGAAAAGAAGGCACAGTATTCTCATATTTCTATGCAGATGAATGGGCAACCAATTTAGTTCACTGTGAAAAACTAAAACTTGATCATACTTCTTGAGGCCAAAATTTAAGAAAGAAGGGATGAAGGTTCGCTTGCTTCGCTTTTACACCAGCCTAACTTAACCAAACCGAGTTTGATTTGTGACCAATTTGTTTTTTTCCCCCGACCCGTCCGTTTACCGACAGCTACTTTCGAAGTCAGTAGATAAGATGACAATAGCACATAACCAAAACAGCGGATTGCGTTCTGTTCATAGTAAGTGTCTTTTTTGTTTTTACTTTTAAGCAAAGTTTTTGACTATATTTTTAGTGCTAAAATATATTCATTAATGTATTGTACATGTTTAATGGACAAACTAATTATGTAGTACTAAATTAACAGTTTACAATGACAAACCAAAAATATTGCGTTTTGTTCAGTGCAATTTCTAAGATTTTCAAAAATTCATAAAAAAAGGGGGGCTTCCGGCAAAAAAAATACTTGGGGGGGTCATACAAACCCTCCCCCACCCTCCCCACCCCCTCTGGCGGTGGCCCGTTTTAAGAGTTAAGCCCCTTCTATCATTAAGCCAAATAGCTGAATGTGGCCGATCAGTCTTTTCAAGACTGTTGGCTCTGTCTACCCCACAAGGGATGTAGACATGACCATATGTATGTATGTAAGTACAATAATGTTTAAATTGGTTAGCAATTAAAATCAAAGAAAATAAAAGGAATTCCTAAATATACACTATGTAATCCAGATACATTTTATTATAGCAATAATAATTAGGTTTGTGCTTACCAAATTAATATACACTCTGGGATGTCCTTCAGGACCACTGCCCCCATCACACCACACTACTCTTTCAGTAACTTGTGTTGGAGGCACCTCTGCAATCAAGTTTATAGCCCAGTTGGGATTCACTTGTTTTGGGGCATTTGTAAATCTGACTAGTCTGTAATCATTAGACTCCCATTTCTAAAAAAAACAATATAAAATAAATTATATAATTGTGTAATATATTGTCAATGTTATTTTTATTTTTCGGCTTAACTCTTAAAACGGGCCAACGCCAGAGAGGTTGGGGGAGGGTTTTTATGACCCCCCCCAAGTATTTTTTTTTTGCCGGAAGCCCCCCATTTTTTATATGAATTTTTGAAAATCTTAAAAATTGCACTAAACAACGCAATATTTTCGGTTTGTCATTGTAAACTGTGTTAATTTAGTATTACATAATTAGTTTGTCCATTAAACATGTACAATACATTAATTAATATGTATTAGCACTAAAAATATAGTCAAAAACTTTGCTTAAAAGTAATAACAAAAAAGACACTAACTATGAACAGAACGCAATCCGCCGTTTCGGTAATGTGCTACTGTCATCTTACCTACTGACTTCGAAAGAAGCTGTCTGTAAATGGACAGCAGGGGGAGCAGGGGGGCGCAACCCCCCGGCACGGGGGGGTCGGGAGGCGGTAGCCCCCCGCAATGAAAAAACAAATAGGTCACAAATCAAACTTGGTTCGGTTAGGTTAGGTTAGGTTGGTGTAAACCACCAAAGTGGAGCGTTCAAACTGAGTAAAAAAGTCTAGTGTAGGTTAGGTTAGGTTTAACTCACCTTCACCCCTTTCATCCCTTCTTACTTTCTCCCCTCCTTGCCCATCTGGCGGTTAATGACCTTTAGCACACGTTTTGTATGAAAAAAAAAGCTATAGGCTTCCGGCAAGGGGGGGGTCACGGGAGGGGTGGTGTTACCCCCTGCCCTATCCCCCTCCCCCCTACCCACCCCACTCCGGCGGTGGCCCGTTTCAAGAGTTTTACCTATTTTTCTAGTCTGTATAACTTATACAGAAACAAGATTAACCAGCAACTAGAAAAGTATTTAAGAACAGGGCTAACATTAGTATTTCAAAGCCAGAGTCTGTTTTTAACATTTTTATCTCCAGCCTGAACAGTGCTAGGCATTAATTTCAATCAATCAGTTAGAGTTAGAAAAGTATTTAAGAACAGGGCTAACATTAGTATTTCAAAGCCAGAGTCTGTTTTTAACATTTTTATCTCCAGCCTGAACAGTGCTAGGCATTAATTTCAATCAATCAGTTAGAGTTATTTAAACTAAATACCTAGTACGGTATAAATTAATTTACTCAGTTTCTCAGTAAAGTATATTACGCAATGAACGAAAACTATTTTCTTACCTGCCCGGTATGAGTAACAACATCTTCTGTATTGTTAGCTAAAGATCGTATAGAATTTGGATAAATATATCGTCTTGGTTTTGTAAATGAAGTAAGTTTGTATAATTTGTTCATATTTATCAAATTTCTAACGAAACCTGGTTAATGTTTTATAAATGTTTTGCCTGCTTTTGGGCTTATCGATCGGATTTAACCAATGTTTGACGAGTATTTGATGACTTTGATTGACGGACGGACAGCTGAGCGTGACAGTGACAGATAACAAAAAAGCCAGGTACATTGCCAGTGCCAACACCACACCACCACCACATCAGTCATCAGAAGCACAGGCACGTAGTGGCTATATTCTCTTTTCAGGATCGTTACCTCCCTAGAAACGGATATTGGAGAAGTCTTCTTATTGTAACTGGTGAAAGAGGTTTTTTAAAAGGTAAGTCCTTTCATGTTGTGTTTTGCATACCTTTTTTCGGAACGGATTTAGATGGTCATTTTGTATAAGACTAATGTATGTATTATTTTGTGTAACACTTACCATATGGTTTGTTTACTTGGTTTAATTTTCCCAAGGTCTTTTTAGGAATAGTCTGATTTATTTTCTGGAAGATATATTCTTAGATTAAAAATTTAATTTTTATATTCAACTATATTAGTGGTAAAGAAACTTGTATGTGAACGAAACGTGTACATATTAGGTACCACAAAAGATGAGCTCATGATCTTTTAAGAAGAAGAGGCTTATACTGAAGTATTAAGAAACCTAACTATAAATGTACTTTGATAGAAAATAAAGTGATGCAATACCTTTCATCATAGGTTACCTACCTATATAACTTTGCATCACTTAACTATTTTCAGTAGGCTGTGAGTTCCTTGCCACATTTACCTATCTTCTTGAATTCATTTATTTAAACCACACATACTTCAAATTTCACCACTTTCCTGGGAGCTGGAGGCGTAGGCAACATCTTTCCACTTACCATGATTCCTGCATTCCTTTGCTTTATTCACATTCATAACTTTCCTTATACTTTACTATTCTTTTGCCAAAAATCCCTGATTTGATCAAGATATGTTCATCTGTATGGTTCCTGGCACTAAAAAACTCACTCTATCTCTTTTCACAACACTTTGTCACACTGAAAAAGAGCAGGAAACATATGAAGTGGTTCTATTGTAAAGTACTGGAAATCACAAGACAATATATTATTTAGATTATTTAACATTAATTTTTATTTATTTTTTAAAGTGGGATAGTTGTAGTTCATTACATAATTTATAGGTAAATTTTAATTAACCCATTAGTCACAAACACATTGCAAAAAAGTCTTCAAGAAAGAAGAATATCCACACTCCAAGTATTAAAGGTAAAAAAATTGTATAGATATGTAAACCTGAAAAGCAGTGTGAAGGAGTGAGTTGATTTAATGTCACTTCTTCTTGCTGGCGTTAGATTAAAATATGTGTCCCACACGCATTCCTTGCGCATTTTAGTTGGGCACCTAAAGTCTAAAATCACCTATCAGTCAGATATATAGGCTCTAATTTTACATTAGTGTGAGTATCTAGATTAATTATGTTTGATTTTGCCATTATTGTATTTTTTTTTCCAGAACATTCAAGACAAGAACTATGGATTCTTCTATGACTGGGAGTCAAGTTCGTAAAACCTTTATTGACTTTTTCATCAGTAAAGGCCATAAATATGTTCATTCATCATCAACCATTCCTTTAGATGATCCAACTTTACTGTTTGCAAATGCCGGTATGAATCAATTCAAACCTATATTCTTGGGCACTATAGATCCAAATTCGGATATGGCACATTATGTACGAGTAGTAAATACTCAAAAATGTATTAGAGCTGGTGGTAAACATAATGACTTGGATGATGTTGGTAAGGATGTTTACCATCATACTTTTTTTGAAATGTTGGGTAATTGGTCATTTGGAGACTATTTCAAGAAAGAAATATGTACTTGGGCCTGGGAACTTCTGACTGAAGTGTACAAATTACCAGGAGAAAGGCTTTATGTTACCTACTTTGGTGGAGATTCAGCATCTGGCCTTGAACCAGATTTTGAGTGCAAAAATATTTGGCTAGCTTTAGGAGTACCAGAGTCTCATATTCTACCAGGTAGTATGAAAGATAACTTTTGGGAAATGGGAGAAACTGGACCTTGCGGGCCATGTTCAGAGTTACATTATGATCGAATTGGTGGTCGTGAAGCTGCACATCTTGTTAACATGGATGACCCTGATGTGCTAGAAATTTGGAATTTGGTATTTATTCAATTCAACCGGGAATCTGATGGATCTTTAAAACTCTTACCAAAAAAGCATATTGATTGTGGCTTAGGATTTGAAAGACTAGTTTCTGTCATTCAAAATAAAAGAGCTAATTATGATACTGATATTTTCATGCCATTATTTAAGGCCATAGAGTTTGGCACTGGAGTTAGGCCTTATTCTGCTAAAGTAGGTAAAGAAGACTTGGACGGTATTGACATGGCCTATAGGGTTTTGGCTGATCATGCTAGAACATTGACAATTGCATTATCTGATGGTGGCTATCCCGACAATACTGGTAGGGGTTATGTACTCCGTAGAATTTTAAGAAGAGGAGTGCGATATGCTTCTGAAAAACTTAATGCCAAGCCTGGCTTCTTCGCTTCTTTGGTTCACACTGTGGTTGAAATGTTGGGTGATGTTTTTCCTGAAATAAAAAAAGACCCAGAGTCAATTATCCATATTATAAATGAGGAGGAAGTACAGTTCTTAAAAACTCTAACACGTGGCAGAAACTTACTCTACAGAACAATTGAAAAATTAGACAAATCTAAAATTTTACCCGGTGACGTTGCATGGCGTCTTTATGACACATACGGATTTCCCATTGATCTAACACAGTTGATGTGTGAAGAAAAAGGTCTTTCTATTGACATGGAAGCTTATGAAAAGGCAAAGAAGGAGTCGCAGATTGCCTCCCAAGGTAAATCTGCTGGGAAAGAAGATTTATTGGCTTTAGATATTCATGCTATAACATACTTGCAAGACTCTCATATACCAGTTACTGATGATTCTCCAAAATACGATTATGTGGCTTCAAGCCAGGATAAAGAATCTACATATGACTTTAATACATGTACTGCAACTATATTAGCTCTACGTAGAAATAAAGAGTTTGTTCATGAAGTTTTCTCAGGGCAAGAATGTGGAATCATATTAGACAAAACAAGTTTTTATGCAGAACAAGGAGGTCAAATCTATGATGAGGGTTACATGGTTAAAGTTGATGATGATACTACAGAATTTACTGTGAATAATGTACAGGTAAAAGCTGGCTATGTTTTGCACACAGGAAAAGTGGAAGGTACTCTTAAGGTTGGTGATACTTTGTCTTTACATATTGATACTGTGAGAAGGAGACTTGTAATGAACAATCACACTGGTACACATATTCTTAACAATGTCTTAAGGAAAGTTCTTGGAAGTGATTCAGATCAAAGAGGTTCTCTTGTTATGCCAGATCGTCTAAGGTTCGATTTTACTAATAAAGGTCCTATGACTATTCAACAGATCAAGGACACAGAAAATCAAATAAAAGAGATTATTAATTCTAATAAAATAGTTTATGCTAAGTTGACGAACTTAGCTGAAGCAAAAAAGATAAACGGCCTGCGAGCAATGTTTGATGAACACTATCCTGATCCAGTTCGTGTTGTCTCAGTTGGAGTACCTGTGGAAGAATTAGAAAAAAATCCAGACGCAGCAACTGGCTATGCCACCTCAGTCGAATTTTGTGGTGGGTCTCATTTACATCACACAGGGCATATTGGAGATTATGTAATTGTTAGTGAAGAAGGTATTGCAAAAGGTATTCGAAGAATTGTGGCTCTTACTGGTCCAGAAGCCCAAAAGGCAATTAATAAACAAAATATATTGGAGAATGAAGTCAACAATCTTGCTAATTTAATAAAAGAACAAGGTAATAATATTATTCAAAAAGATATTTTGAAGAATATAATTGATTTGACAAATGATATATCACAAGCCCAGATTTCTTATTGGAAAAAAGACGAATTCCGAACGACGCTTAACAATTTAAAGAAAAAACTTAGTGACAAGGAAAGGGCTGCAAAAGCGGCCGTAGTCAATGAAGTTATAGAAAAAGCAAAAGATTTGTGCATACAACAAAAAAATTCGGACGTTATTGTTGCAGAATTGAAAGCATTTGGAAACACAAAGGCATTAGATAGCGCCTTGAAACAAGTTAAACAGCTGTGTCCAAACACAGCTGCTATGTTCTTTTCAGTTGATAATGAAACAAAAAAAATTTACTGCTTAGCAGCAGTACCAAAAAATATTATCGAAAAAGGCTTGTTAGCGTCTGATTGGGTTAACTCACTTACGAATGTTATGGGTGGAAGAGGCGGGGGGAAACCAGAATCTGCTCAAGCTTCAGGATGCAATTATAACTCTCTAGATGAAGCTATGAAAAAGGCACAAGAATTTGCGAAAAGTAAATTGTCATAAGGTATCAAAATATGACAAAAAAGAAGTCATGGTTATGATAATAATATTTAAGTAACTTTTTGCATGTTATGAATCTGTGTTTTTTCAATTACAAAACGAAAATGTATTTCTCATATTTTTATGTATAAATTAAATATCCTGTTACTGGAAATAAATGCTTAAGTTCGAATATTGTGTTTATTGAGCAACGTATTAAGTATAGGATAGATGTCGTAATAGGAGACTAAAGAACTTTCGCAGAGAAAAGAAAACTTTAATATTGATTCATTAAAAAAGGAGAAACAGGTCGTAAGTTAGCTGATAAGTATGGTGTAGGTACTTCCACGATAAGTGATATTAAGAATACCCTTTCAATTTTGTTGTACACCTGCAAATTAGATAGTGAAGACGGGAGTATTCATCGGAAAATGATGAAGAAACCGAAAAATTAACTTTTAGAAGACGCTTTGTATTGCTGGTTTTTACAAATACGATCAACTGGGCAACCGATGTCTGGTCCTTTGCTGTGTGAAAAAGCATTACAGTTAAATAAAAAAATAGGGGGCGATGAATCTTCTGTGGCAAGTAACGGATGGTTATACAGATTTAAAACTCGTCATGGAATTCGAGAATTGGAAATACAAGGTGAAAAAATGTCAGCTAATCTAGATGCAGCCAACTCAAAATGATTTCAAGAAGAATTTGGACGAAAATAACTTGGTAGATTTTGTTAATAATGCTGATGAAACCGGATTAAACTGGTAGTCATTGCCTTTAAAATCTTTAGCTTCTAGGCGAGAGAATTCAGCTCCAGGATATACTAGCAAAGAGCGAGTAACAATATTAGTTTGCGCTAACGCTACCGGGTCCCATAAAATACCTTTGCTTCTCATCGGAAAATCAAAAGAACCCAGAAGTTTTAAAAATATCAGGGTACCCAATTTTCTTCATACTTTCGATTATCCGGATTTTCGATTATCCGAATGCCTTTCAACAACAAATAGTCCGGTTAATCGAGTTTCTACTGTATATAATTAATTATCTAACACAATATTTCTCGCTCCGAATATATATTAATTAAGAATCGTCTTGCTCGAAGAGCAGTATTCCAGCAGGACTCGTTTATTCGTTATTTTTCTAAAACTAATACACGCACCAAAATTTGTTTCGGGAACATTTACAGCTAATTGGTCACTAATTATATGTTTCTCATATCTATCTAGGAGTTACTTTTTTGTTGGGGTAAATGCACACAAAAAAGGAAAATAGCTATTCTATTCTAAGTATAATTTAATATTGTGAAGTTGACGTTGTTGAAGAAAATGCTGCAGTGCAGTTTGTTACCGCTTCTTCTGCACTGATGCCTTGGAAGCGGCAGTAAACTTAGTTTTTAAGTAATTTATTTGACGTCAACCAATGTTGTTAAACCATACAATTATTAAGCGATAAAATAGTATCCTATAATAATGAATAAAAATTTTGAATTTGAATTATAGAGTACCATTAAATTAACATGAACGATCAAAGATTTAATTAATTATATATTTTACAGACAGTCAACATACATAGTGTTATCTTTTATAATTATTTGGTTAATAGTTAAGTGCGTTACGAAGTAAACCATTAGGATCACAGAATTGGGATATCCGGTATCATGGAAAATTTCTTCGGCCGCATCGCTCGTATGTAATTTACATATAGGCGTATTTACCTACATGCGTGTAAACCCAGGTACTTTAATTTCATATCTATATTATTTACAAAATGACAGACGCCCCCGCCAACATCGGCCGCTTGGCACCACATATATCTAAAGCGCAAGCCCTTTGGAGATGATGTACATACATACATATCATCACGTCTATATCCCTTACGGAGATGATGTATTGAAATAATTTTTTTTTTTGGTTTACATTCTCATTGCCAAAGTATTTATTTATTTTAGTTATCTGTTACAGCGTGTTATTATAGGCTTATTCCAAAAAAACATTGTTTAAGTACTTATACCTAAGTATGTAAAATATCTATACCTCGTTTGTGAATTTCGCCAAAGAACAGTTAAACATGTCGAAGAATTTCTTTATGTAATTCAGCATGTATCTTAATTAGAATGTAATGTAGCACATAAATAAAAACAAAATATAGTGATTTCTAAAATATAATTTAAAGCCTCGTCTACAATACATTACTAACGTCTCAGAAACAGTTAAATAACAATAGGTAGATATAATTCTTAAATGATTGCATATTCTAAAATATCTACATAATATATAGATAGTATATTTACTTCACTGTATTCGTGATCATTGGTATCTGAATTTAGGAACACGCGTGGTGTATTGCCGCACAAGTGTGAGGAAACTGTACGTGACGCGCAGAGAAAAGGCACTAGAAGACACAACAGACATCAGCGCCCCACTTGTAACACCGCAGTATTCGAAGTTTGAATAATATGGTGTACAGGTAGCGTCTCTGCTGCCAGCGTCGTAAATGCGGAATGGTGTGTGTTTTTAAACACGCAATAATTAATTCAGTTATAAAAAGTATTGCCAAGTTCACATTTCAATTTCCAAATCAGAGTTGGTTCCTTAGTGATAAATCGAATTTAGGATTGTAAAATTTGTTATTAATTTTCTTTCGCGTATCTCTTTTGCTGATGTTGCGGCTCGGGATTCTCGAACAAAGTTAAGGTTCGTTAGGCTATTTTGTGACCATTCATATGAGAACATTTTTCCAATTGCGATTTGCCCTAATCACAAATTCTATTATTATTATTGTGAATTCGGCTTATCGTGCATGGGCGCAACTCTGAATTGGATCCACGAGTAATTATGGGACCAAATGCAATTTAGACCAATCGCTCCTATACGGATAGGCAACCATGAGCGCTAAATCTGAATGCTCCCAACTCAGTATGATAGGAAAAAAAAAGAGCATAGCATTTATGCACCCGGCTACAGTCGCTACTCGCTTTGCCACATTACGGAACGGAATGTTTGAGACAAAAAAACCCATGTTTTCATTAAATTTCATCCATGTTGTTATAAGAGGCTTGAACCCTGATAAAAAGCTAGGTATAACAAAAAAATACCTCACTAACCAATACGTGCAGGATATATTTGTAAGTATGAGCTCCGGTAATACAAAAATATATTTTAATATAATGATTTATTTACATTGTATAATAGCTCTGTTCCCTCACCGTAGTATCATTGATTGTGTTACTATGATAGAATTTTAAAATTTGCCACGATTCGTTTTCACATATCTTGACGTGGCGTTTATTGAAATATGTCAATATCTACTGCCGGCCAAGTCAACTGGTCAAATCATAATACCACAATAATTGGTTTCAGGCGGACATGATGTATGATATTTATATAATAATTGTTAGAGACCGATATCTTTTTGATTTGAGAATTTAAATTGCGAAGTTGAGAAAAATTTAGGTGTTTACTTTAACCACTTACGACCGTTTAGATATTATTAGATTATGAGCGCCATATGATTTATAGTTAACTAGTTAAAAGGTTTGTTTATCAAACTGATGACTCCATAGCATATGAAGCATATGGAATACGATAAAAGAACAGAAAATAATGTTTCAGAATACAGTAACAACTTCGGATATAATATACATATATTTATCAGATGAAAACAGAGTTGTGTATACAATAATTTATTTAAATGAATGTTTTGATCATTGGTCTACTCGTATTTATTGATGGTCAGCAGTAACTAATTGAAAAATAACTGAATTGGCAATAAACTGCTCGAACTACTTTTTAGTTTTGTAGTTTCAAAACAAAATATTTTAAAATTATTGTGTCATTGAAGTATTGTATTTCATCTATAGGTTACCAATTAAGTACCAAAAAAGAATATTGCCAGGTGAGATGTTTTTGAATCTTATTTATGTCTTATTCATTTTCTATCCGATTTAAAATATATTTTTATTTTTAATATTAGTTTTTTATATGCAGAAAATAAATATTTTTCTTGGAACATGAAATGAAACGATAAAGCCGTTTTTCATTTTATGAAATTTATCACATGTCAAGTGAATGTCGCAAATTGATTGCAAATTTGATTAAAACAAATGGTACATAGCTATTCTATATAAAAATACTCTTATTGTTGTACCTACATACGTAAAACAGTTTAACGACCATCAGCTATATTCCCGTTGCGTAACATTTTATAAACCCATAATTATATGGGAACTATATTTTCTATCACCAAAATTTATATTTGTCATCAAGTTGTATCACCTAATAAATAGATATATCGCCACGAAATATTTTCGTTCTCAGATAAACAAAAATTGTTCCCAGGTATGAATTATCAAATTAATGTTAATATATGTGTAAAATAAGAGATCGATAACCAATAAAATTATATTGAATTACATGAATATAAACTTCGTTCTTATAATAACAGTTTTGTTACTTAAATAATAGCTCTGTGCTCAGAATGGTAGATCTGTCACCAAATAAATCGATTATCGATCCCTGACTGCGACTCCTTTTTATTTGATATTTTGTCACCAATACAGTAGTAACATTTTATTTCGTTCAGATATTAAATTAATAGTATTCGTTACCAATTTAATACATCAATTTATAATTTTAATGAAAAAATGATCAAAGGGGCGAAGACAAATTGGCGCGCTTTAAAAATTGACCAATCCGGCCTCAACGATGGGTAGTAGTTAACTATTGATTATTTTAACTTTAATTAAGTGTTTTATCTACTATTCTGCTAGCCATAAGCCAGCTATTTTAAACCAGCGCTGATTGTTCAGTGGTAATTATTTTCAACAATAAATATTGATTATTTTAACTTTAATTGTTTTATTTAGGTACTACTCTGCTAAAAATTTTATTTAAATATAATTTATACTACCAGTGGAAATTTAAAACCTTGGGAGTCTAGTTAAGTAGCAGAATCTTTTGGTTGAAACGATGATGACAACCCTAATTTTTTATTTGAACTTAATGCAATTTTCTAGTAACATAATATGATTTATTGGTGATCTCTTTAAATTAGTTTGCTTAAATACTTATTAGGACACACCTATTATAATACATACAAAAACATTTATTTGGTACTAGACCTTATATCTTAGGATTTTAGGTGATTTATTGTGGAACTGATTTTGCATTGTTTGGTGACTACATTTTGGTGACAGATCTACTATGTTGAGGACAAACCCTATTATTTAAGAAACACAAAACTAATTAAATTGGTGATAGCTTAAATGATACCCTAATTATATTACTGGTTTAATTACAGGTTATCTGAAATCTTTTTTTTGTATGTGTATGCGTAACAATTATGTCCAAGTTATTATTTTGTCACTAACGTAGGTTAATTGGCTAAAAATTGTGTTTATTATTTTATTATGCGGAAATATGGAGAGCATTTTGTGGTATATTTAATAATGTAATCTAAAATTTCAATTTATGATGTAAAATGTCAGACCAAATTTATAACTGAACCGCGGCATAAATGAGTTTGCAATTTTACGTTATAAAAATCAGTAATTGTACTGAACGGTTGTTCAGCTGTTTTACGTTATAATCCCGCACCTTTGTATCGAATTTTACAATTCATCTGCGTTATTTATATTGTATCAGATGACAGTTACAACTTTTGTAAACATAAGGTACTTTTCTCAATGGACTAAATGATTCTTATTCTTAATGATCTTTCTTTATAACAATGCACAGTCAACGTTGACAAAATGTATTTGGTTGGTATTTTTGCGAAAGCACCAATTCTATTGGTGAAATTCCTCACAGTGAGGTGGTGCATTAATATAAGGTGCTAATAATTTACATTATATTAACTAATGTTATAAAAGACAATATTTCACTCTTGTCCAAATCCTTCAGTTTCTTCAATTGCATAATTTAATTTTTCACATAATTGTTCATAACTTTTGTAGGGAGGTAAATCCAGTCTGTTGAAACAAGTGTGTGAGCGCGGTAGCCACGTATCTTTGCCAACCTGAAAAAATGAACAGCGAAATACTGATATTAAAAAAGTACATTTTTATTTAAGTTCCCATGATGTTCCGGTCCGCGGACCTTAGCCGACTTGTATTGTTGGGACGAGTGGGGCTATCTAGTGTAGGTACTTATTGCAACTGAATAAACTGGAATTGAGCAGAAATGAGCTGAACTTAGTGCTGTGAGTGAATACCGTTGTGCCTTCTTTTTTGTTAACGTAGGGAAAAGCCTATTTACGTCTCAGCCCCCTGGACCCAGGCAGGTGTGGGACTCCTGGTACTAGTGTGCAGCCTTACCCACTAATACCTCTGGTGCGTTCCTCTTGCCATTTCGGGGGTAGGTATATGGGGTTCGCTGGCGATTAGTAAGTGCCTGGCTGTCTTTTCCATACCATGAGACAGCAGGCGCGCACAATACCGCACATGTTATGTATATGTTATACATGCACAGCAATATGACCAAAATAACCAAGGAGTCTTTTACTCAACCTATCTCAAAAATTCTTCCATCAATGGAATATTGGGAGATTATAATATTACATATTTAGAAAAATTATATGGATTTTTATTAAAATAACACGTTTGCGTTTAAACAGGTCTGGGCTACTGCTTTGGATGAATGAATATAAATAAATATGCACCTTTTCTATACAAAATCGTTGTGGGCCGTTTGAACCCATCAGTTCTGCAAAGCCACCAACAGGTACTCTGCATGTACCCGTCACAAACTGAAGCAGTCTTGCTCTCTTCTCATTATCCACTTGACGAACAAACTGAAAAATAAATATGTTTGTGAATTTAATATTTATGTACACCCCTAGAAAAAGAATCGATGATTATTTGAATCTCAATTCCATCACTAAACTAAATAAATGTGTCCTATCAGTTTTTTCAAGACTGTTGGCGTTTGTTGTTTGTTTTTCAGGCGTCATCGTGGGGTTATAAAGTTTATTGACTGACCTGCCAGAACCAAAGCACCTGTTTGCTGGTTCGGGTGTAGTGTCGGTAGATGGTGTTCCGTTGCCAGTCATCGACGTCTACTTCTTGCATACCGCACAGCATCAGCTCTAGTTCTCGCTCGTCGAAATACTTCAGCCATTCTAGAGTTATCACCTATCAACAAAACGCTACTTTTTAGTTTCGTAGTTCACAAGGAACGCATTTACTATGTTGATCAGCAGCCTATTTCAGTCCGCCTTTGTACCATCTCTATCTGTTTTGTGCTGTTTTGTATGTTTTACTCATATGGTGCAATAAAGAGTAATCTATCTATTTAGAAAGCATTACAATTAACAAGACTTGCGTGCATAGTCAAAAATGTTAAACGTACTCGCGTAAATTTTTAATAATAGTAAGAGGGTCTCGTTTTTGCCTTAAGGTAAGGAACGCAAAAAAAGATATAACACAACAAATTCCAAAGTGCGTTCTTAAATTTTATATTCATAACACAAGCTTGCTTACCTCATTAAACCCTTCAAGGAATGCAGTAGTTTGCTCTTCTATCCCACGAGTCATGCGCCATTGGGTTACTAATTGAAGATAATGTTCTTTGTTTGTCTAAAAATGAACAATTTATTAATGGTTATCATCACACTGATGTTGTTGTAAAGATGAAATGCGTATATAAACAGTATCAACAACTTACTTCAGTTACGCGCTCCTTGTCGCCTCCCGGTTTTAGTTCATGGTGTATAACCTGACCTAATACTTCGAAATCAACACTAAACCACATTTCTAGGCCACATTCATCTATATTGTTTTCTTTGATCCAGACTAATGAATTGTAAAATTCTGGATCAATTGATTCAATGTCTTTCATAGTCAATTTTTTATTTAACATTCGCTTGTAAAAAGGCATAGTAAACCCTGAATAAATGAATCTTCCGTGGTATAAGGCCATTGCAATAAATCTTCCTATGAATTTGAAGTACAGTAGGTGATCAGGGTTGACGTAGCTGGCTGGATTAATTTGTAAACTGTAATTATTTTTATTTGCATATTCAAACAGACAGTACATCGGATTTAGAACTTCATGTGAAAGCAGGAAAAACCATTCTCTGCTAACGCCGCCGTAATCTAAGCCATCCTCTCCACGAAATATTATGTACAAACGTTTCCGTAACTCGTAAGGCGGTAGCCTCATTATCTGAAATGACAAGTAATTACTTTATTGACAATTACGACAGATAATCGATACCGTATTTATCTTTTATGAAAATCGAGATTCATGCCTTTTACACTCTTCTGTTTTGAATTCGAATATTCACTTAAGTATAATGTTTAGGGTTACAATTAATAAATTTCGATTGTTTCAAAACGTTGCATTACGCCAGATTTGTCTCTTGCACTATTTTTTATGATATGATAGGAATAATTATGAAATCCAAATCTCACCTGATGATAGGAATCTTCAAAAAGTGTTTGACGGGTTAATGTGATTTTAATATGGTTAGGTAAAGCATTACTCTGACATAAATATCTAAATTGACTAAGTTTCCATCGGAATGATCTCTCGTAAGCACGAGGCACGCCGTAGGCGCCTTGGGGGCCTTTAGGCGCACCGGGCCTTGGGTCCTGAAATTGAAACAATATATATTAGTGTAATATCAACTCAAAAGAAATATTGGTATAAATAACAATTTAAAATATGGGTCATTTTTGCACGTACATACATAGTACTAATTTTTGATACCTAATTAAAGATATGAAATCACTTAATCTATAGCGGGTTTAAATAATACATCTATAAGATCCAAAACCGATGTGGAGTCGAATCTTTTTAAATTATTATCATTTGTTAACTCTAATTACTGTTAATAAGACATAGTGTTTAAAATGTACTCAATGCTTTCTTTTGGGATCCAAAAGGTTTCATTGTAATAAAAATGTAAAAGGAATAGGGAACCTGTGAAACACACTTGGAAAATCTCCTTTAGTAAAATAAAATATCTGTTCTTATAAATAATTTGATAAAAAGAGTTTTCGTGATCCAAAGTCCACTGGCACGCGAAGGGTTCGATTGACATTCAAATTCTTATTGGAACCATTTGAATATCAATCGATCGTGTGCATTTAACATTGTCACAAAGAAGAACTTATTTATTAGTGAGATGATACCGAAGAAGATATACCGAGAAGATATGTATAGTGACAGGATTTGAAAAGGGAATGCTTACCTAGATGGTTTGGTCATGTCGAGATAATGAATGAAAGCAGATTGACTAAGCAAATAAACAAAGGAGGTGTGAATGGGACTTTTGGAGTGGGAAGGCCTAGACGATCGTATCTTGATATAATCCGAGACGTTCTAGCAAAAGGTCTGGTCAAGAGTACCCGAAACCGACGAGCTTGCATGAAGAGAGATATGAATGTGAATGAAGCGAAAGAAATATGCAATGGATCGTGGCAAGTGGAAGACTGTGGTAACCCCTCCGGGAAAGAGGCGTGATTTATGTATGTACGTATGAGACGATACCTGAAACGTGGTAGTGCGCGTGTTGTGGTCGACGAAGTAGCGGTTGCCCTCCTCCGTGTAGCGGATCTCCCAGCCCGCCGGCAGCGGCTGCGACTCCTCGGGCGCGCCCACCTCTTGACCCTGGATAGGTTTATACACGTCACCATATACCTTCTTCATCATCGATCAATATTATACCTTCAAATGGACTTGAGGCAAATATACTTTTTTTATATTGTAATATACAAAAGTAATGTGATGACTTTTGAAGCGTTGGTCTGATTTTGATAAAATTAAAAAGTCATGTAAGAGCTATAATTTTTCTTTAATCCACGTTAGTAGCCGATCTTTGGTAACCAGATACGACAATGGATTTTGTTTGACGTTTTTGTAACCATTTTCACAATCAGCTACGAAAATTGATTTTGTTTTCTCTGTTCATACTTGGCTAATGATTAATTAAATTTTAGCAATAAAAGAACATCAAAAAGTACTTTAGTACACATTCCCGTGGCCAGGCTCTGTGGCGCAGCGGTAGTAAGTACGCTTGTCTGTGACAACGGAGGTCCCGGGTTCGAAGCCCGGTCAGGGCATGATGAGAAAAGGACTTTTTCTGATTGGCCTTGGGTCTTGGATGTTTTTTTATATAAGTATTTATACTAATGTACTGTTGAGTTAGTATGTCGTAACACAAGTCTCGAACTTACTTCGAGGCTAACTCAATCTGTTTAATTTATCCCGTATATATTATAGTCGCATGCGGTTTCACTACAATCTAAAATTACTTATCCCTCTTTATTCCACTTATCAAAAGAGTGTATTCTGATGCATTTAACAATTTAGTGTACATAAATATTTTATTTCTGTATGTTTACCAAATTAATTGTTTATTATAACGCATCCTCAATGCTGTTTGTGTGCGCCGCCTTTTTAAGTATGGATTTTCCTTTATATATTTTTTTGGTTTTGGAAGAAATCCCAATTGGGAAAGACCGCCATTTTACATATTCTTTGAATGTCAATAACTGTTTTGTAAATTGTTATATCTTTTTTAATGTAAAGCAATAAAGAGTTTACAAACAAACATAATGTATGTTTCTACCGGTGCATTTAAAAAGCACAAAAACTGCTCAAAAAATACATATGTATGTAGTACCTTTAATAATTACTTTTTTGTTACTTTATTATTTATTTAGAAAGGTAATGTATAAGCAAATATCCTGTAAATTTTAAACGTTATTAAGATGAAGCCAAAAAAAAAGAAATACAACACAAATGAGAAGAGATGTAGTGGTCCTATTCCAATGTGCCGGGAACCATACGACACGTGCAATGCAACTAGCAATATTATAAAGCGCACAGCACTACGAAAGCCGCAATTTTTAGTCCCAAGTAAATTTTTTTCGCAGTTATGCCTTCTCCATTCTTTATTATTAATAATAAGTTGATACTCTAAGGGCCGAGCCAGACAGGCCGAGAGCTAAGTCACGGAGATTTAGCAAGTCGTATTTATTAATGTTAATGCTAATATTGCCAGGTTGATTTTTGGTGGAATACTGCGAGGGGTAACAAGCCAAACCGACCTGCGTCCGCGGGTCCTCCCATTGTGTAGTTCTGTTTTTGTGGTTGAGGAAGTATACTCTTCCGTCGTGGACTCTTCGCTCCCAGCCGGCCGGCAGCGGGCCCAGGGCGTCGTCGGCGGGCACTGCGGCGGCGGGGCCCGCGCCCGGGGCGCCCGCGGGCGTGGCCGGCGTCGGGGGCGCTGGCCCTGCCGCGCCGGGCACGGCCGCTGAAGCGCCGGCTGAAACACAAATTCAACATTTATTTATGCATAAACATAAGATAAAGTGTTGTATGCATAGTAATGTGAATACATGAAGAAATAATAATGTAATAATACTAGCTGTTGTCCGCGACTTCGTTGGCCCTAAAAGTTCACTGACAATCTCACTTCATAAAATCTGACCCCCTGTATTTTGCCTTTTTAGAGGGAGAAATTTTTGTACGCCAAGTTTTCAAGTTGGACCAAGCCTAACATACATACATACATAAAATCACGCCTCTTTCCCGGAGGGGTAGGCAGAAACTACCTCTTTCCACTTGCCACGATCCCTGAGCCTAACATATGTATGTAAAAACCGCATTCAAATCAAACCACCCTTTTCAACTTTTTTTTTTATAATAAAATAGTTTCGCATGTCGTGTGTATGAATTACAGACAGACAGTAATTACAAAAATTTTATTTTTGGTTTCTGTGTCTTATATATATCCCCCATAAAGATTATTTGGCAATATCTAAGAACAGACATCGATCAATACAACAGCATGATGTATGGATTGCTAAAAAATTGGGTTGAGATACCTATATTTAAAAATGTAAGTAACATTATTGTTTGTTGCGTTTGTGCTATGTAGGTATATAAAAAGAGGTCTTAGCGATATATTTGATACGGAATTAGTACGATAAGATTACTATATGAAGATAAAGCAAGACAAAATATGTAAATGGTTATCAGATAAACTCATTTGAATAATTTTATGGCAATTTATTTTATGCTCCTATGCATATATCCATGACAAGTAAATATACTTAAGTCAGAATATGATGATTGTATTTATGCTTAGTGGATTAATATTAACACACATAATATATTAGATTCTTTAAGCGATTTACTATGTTCTCGATACAAAAGTAATTTAGTATTAAACGTGATCAACTTTTTAAGATGTCAATGTAAATTTTCATATGCTTGAAACAAGAGCAATACAGGTTACGAAACTCCTAAAATAGATCATTATCTATCAAAATATTACGGAATATGGCCATACTAGCTGTTGACCGCAACTTCGTTGGCCGTAAAAGTTCAGTGAAAATCTTTCAACCCCTCACCCTTTTTTTCTTATTTGTTGGCTAGACTAAGAGGAAGACCTCTTGGTCAAGTTTCATCAAAGTCGGTTCGCAAGTTTAGGCGTGTAAGCAAAACAGACATACAGAGTTACTTTTGTATTTTATTAGTAGGGATGAAGCTGAAATTTGGCGTGTATACAGTCGCCTGCCAGAGAAACTAAAGCCCGTATGGTTATGATTTGTATGAACAGAGGGGTGTGATTCTCTGCAGGCGACTTCTTCATCGTCTTGACTTATTCAATGTGCAATGCAGGCGACTGCACCTTATCGCAGGAAAGAAAACATTTTTAATAATTCCGCGGACACGAACAACGAACGTACAAACTAGTTGTTTACAACCATTACCGATATTGGTATCGTGTTCCGGGCCGGGTTCCGGGTGGTGCCGCTGCTGGGGCGGCGGGTACAGGAAGCGCTGGTTGCCCTGCGCGACCACGTGGCGGCGCTCGCCACGCCAGTGCTGGAAGCGCGCCAGCCGCTCGGTGTCGGGCCGCTGCCACGTGGTGGTGCGCGTGTTGTGGTCCACGTAGTACACGCGCCCGCGACCGTCCCGCCGCACCTCCCAGCCGGGGGGCAGCGGCTGCGGCCGCTCCCACGACGTCGACCGCGTGTTGTGGTCGACGTAGTACCTGCGGCGTTGGTAACATCTGGCTATTCAGTCGTTCGTGTTTTAAAGCTAGTCTATTGTCGATTGGTTATATACTATATACCAGTTAAAGTGAACCTAGTTCGAACCTGACAATAACTCTCTTCGGCATTGCCGCAGTGCAGTTTGTTGCCGCTTCTTCTGCACCGCCGCAGTTTTAAGTAATTTATTCGACTTATTTTTTTTTCTATCATCGTGATTATATGTATGTATGTATGTCAACCAATGTTTTGAAACCAAAATATACTTATGACAATTATCTCGATAATAATAAAAAGTTTGAATGAATGAATTTGATTGAATGCTAAGTGCTCTTTAGGGTAACATCGCGACGGATATTACACGTACAAGTAATGTTTAAAAGAATGGGTTCCTGACTTTCTTGAGGATACAACCAAAATAAACACCAAAAGTATGCTGACATCATTCATAAACATCGTATCGCATTTCCTATGACACTAAACAAAACTTAAATAAATCATCCTCACCTTCGTCCATAAACATCGTATCGCATTTCCCAGCCATGTGGCAAAGGTTCTTCAGCGGCGCCGCCGGTAGAAGTATTGGCTGCGTGTGGCGTGGCGTCGGGTACCGGTTGCGGCTCCTGCTGTGACGGGCCCGCGGCCGACTCCGAACTGGAAGGCTCCGCTGACTGGGCGCCGTGAACTGCACCATTGGTCAATGGTGGCGGACCAGGCGGTGGCTATGTACGAGTTATTAAAACATTATGTTCCATTTTAATACATAATAAAACGTAGTACATATAATAAAATAAAAACACCAAAAACAAACGGGAAAGAGTTCACATTATTTCCATGTGTTAAAATACAATTACATGTCAATTAAATCAAATCTAAACCTTAATATAGGTACATAAAACAAAAACAACCTACAATCGAAAAAATACTTCAATTAGAAAGTTGAGGATTAAACTAAAGGTGTCAGTTTGTCATAAATGTATTTCTGAGTATTCCGAAATATGCAGCAAATTTTGAGTTAAAAATGTTTAATTATTCCAATTCTTTGTAATCTCATTAGACTGACGAGCAATCCTAATAATATGGTGAAAAAAGGATGTATTATTTCTGTAAACCTGTAAAGCAAAAAGTCCTACTTGAGTTGACCAACGCGCACTAAGGTAACCTGGGAAAACAAATCCGGAGCAACCACTTTGTACGTTAATGTTCAATAGGCGCGCCTCATAGTCAAGTCAAGGATGGTTCAATTGCAGACGAATTAAATTTGCTAAGTAAATCATTACTTTATTGCTAACTAGCTGTCTGCCCGCGACTTCGTCCGCGTGGAATACTTATTTTGGGCATCATTGAAGCCCTCAAGGATGAATATTTTTCCCCGTTTTTTTCTCATTTTCCATTATTTCTTCGCTCCTAATAGTTGCAGCGTGATGTTATATAGCCTAAAGCTTTCCTCGATAAATAGTCTATTCAACCCAAAAAAAATTTTCAATTAGAACCAGTAGTTTCTGAGATTAGCGCGTTCAAACAAACAAACTCTTCAGCTTTATAATATAATATTAGTATAGATTATATTTTTTTGATCTTCCCATCTTTCCACTTGCCACCATACTTCCTTCCCTTCATCGACATTCATAACTCGCTTAATGCAAGCTCGTCGGTTAAGGGTGCTTTTGACCTGCCACCAGGACGTTATCAATGAAATTATTCATTGATAAGTCTTTACGTGTGAAAAAAGGCATGTTGTTTATACACCTTCTACTATAACAGTTCTATATCTTAGGTTAAAATTGTATAGTCTACATGGTTAACAATATAATCTGAAAGTTGCTTACCCTAAGTGATTGCATTCTCAGCATAGACCTCACAGTTTGTACCCTCACTTTTGCTCTGACACCATCATTTAAGAGACTTCGAGAGGTTGACGCTTCATTGAGGACCTCATGAGATTGGTTCAACACAGCAAAATCAATGCGTAAGCCATCCAGGAGAACAACAAGTTCTGCAGTCTTCATTTCAGCATTGCCAGTGGAGTTGTTTTCTTGCGACATGGCTTTAATCAAATCTGAAGTGAACACATGTAATGTTAATATTACAAACTTGTCCTACATTAAATAAAAAATGTGATAAAGTAAAAAATATCATGTAATTGTTTTTTTACATCACAATGATCAAAGATTTGTATTACCTATAGTGAGTTCAATGTTTTCACACTTTCCATTGAAATGTAACAGCACCTTTGTTAGACTTATTCTTTTCTCACCAATAATATTGTCTTTTCTAAAACTATGATGATCAGCAAGTCGGAATAATATTTGGGACAGTGGTGTTACCAACACTGTAAATTCTTCCTTCCATTTTGGATGACAAGTATTTTTTATGACTTCAGTTTTCTTTGAAGCTTTATCATCTACTACCACTTGCAAGTATGGATTTGGTTTAAATATTCCAGAGTTTCTTATACTTGCAGACTCAACTGTAATTTTTGAGAAAATATTAAATACCACAAATTTTAAAGGCACAGAATGCGGGTACAAATTCAAATCACCAGGAAACCAATCAGGAAGGATTTGAATCTGTATTCTCATCTGCATCCCATGACTCTGTTATATACATTAGTTAATTGCTAATCAATGCTTGTGAGAAAACCTGCACATACGGTTCACTTGATGTGTAACCATAATCCAAAATATGTTAAGTCCCTTGCAAAGGTTGCAGGGGTCAGATGGGAGTCCCTTCATAGAAATCTAACTTACTCACTTACACCCTGGACTAATCTCCATAGAGGTGAGGATATAAAACAATAACTGTTTATTGCACCACAATAAATAACATCAAATTCATATGTATTAAAAACATAGCAGCAAAAGATGACTTTATCATTTAAAGTGATCTTTTCCAAGTAACCTATAAATTGTGTATAAAAGTGATGATGTGAGGATGTAACCGAGACTAATGCCAGGAGTTTAAAGATTTTTGTGTCCACCTTAATTGTGTGTGACAGTGACTTATCCTGCTATCTTCACAACATTTGGTACCTATCAACTGGATTTGTATTCACATTATGTGCCAATTTTAAAACATCATAAATGAATATTTAACATTTAATTTCATATCAGTACCTCTGACAGTAATTTGTAATTGCAAAATAAACACCAGAAAACTTACAGCTATAAAGTAAACCAAAACTTCAATTTTAAATGCAGGTAAGTAAAACAAAAAATGTGATAACCATAATGAATATTCCTATGAAACATAGACAACAGCAAAACAACTTACAATAAAAAGTTCCATGGTATTAAAATAAGAGGTGGGGTTAACTTAAAATATTTTTAATAAAAGCTTTTCTTTACATACTGCTTATCTGGCCAATTACTTTTTTTTTTCATTGATTTGTTGTTGTTTGAAGTTGCTTACATATTTGTAGAAAAATTGAAATTACTGATACATTTAACTTCATTATTTTTATAACATAGATTTTTAACATTTATAAATTAAATAAAATAATAGTATTTTGATATAAGCTTATCATTTAAACACCCACCTCTAATTTAAATGTTTCAATAATTTACCTGTTAAACTCAGTTGATGATATGTTGATAGAGAAATAGGAGTAGTAAGTGTATTTTCAGTCATGATGATAAATTTTCTAATCAGTTCATATTTTCAGAGGCACACCTAAAAATAAAACAACAGTGTTGAACCAAATGCACCTCATATAAATCAAATCAAAATAAACTAATAAGAATACCTTTCTGAGAATATCTTTCTAAAAGTTAGCTTTTCAAAATATACCTTGATGAAGTCTGGTAGCCTAAAGACCATATTTGCCAAATCTTTATACCCAATAGCTAAAAGAACAGTAGTAAATGTACTATATACATAAACATATCTCAACATAGCACATTTACTATCCAATATAAACAAACAATAGATTTGGCCCAGTAGCAATTGGTAGTAATAGAGTCAAACAGACAAATAAAGAGTGACTTTTATGTATCCTTTTTAGATAGGAACTGTGGTTCTTAATAAATTTTATTATATATTGCATGTTAATTACTTAGGTATATATGAAGATTTACGCCTAAGTAATTAACATGCAAACTAATAATTTTGTCTGACAAAAAGAAAATGAAAAAGTTTTAGTTTTCTGTGATGTATGGATACAAGTATTTAGCACTACAACAACAACATCAAAGGTACGTACCATTGCTTGTTTCCGAATCCTTTTGGATAAATTATTCGTTTGTATCAATGAATATGTATTTCGTGTCACTGTGATCGAACCATACACTACAATTATCTCATTATTTATCGTAGGCCTTATCTCACTGTAAGGAAATAGACAAGAAATAATTCCAACTTCACAGCACACTAATTACGTCATAATTGCAGAGGTACTCCTAGAATATACAATGGAACCAATTCTTAGTCTTATTTAATACACTTGATTTGATACGTTTAAAACAAACTACAAATTTAATTAAATAGAATTTAGATTACATGAAATTGTAAATCACTGTTTTCATACCTGCCTGCCTGATAACACAGATTAAAAACAAAAACGTCAAGCGAACGAAACGAAACAAGAAGAGCTAGTGTTGTGTGTATTAGCTATTCAGTTGATTGTAATAACAATAAATGATAGGTAAATAGTAGGATACATATTCGTGTAGGTATACCAAAAACGAGCTCGATAGTTTAGATTATAGACCTTGTGTTTCTTTTGATACATGATTTTTTGTTTCTCAGGACACAAATAACAAATAATAAAATTATTATTACTATATAAGTAAAGTAACTGACCGATAACTGTATGTACTTGAAATATATTACCATCAAATTGATATGGGGGTATTTACATGTGACCAACAAAAGCCAATATGATTTTTTGAATTTTTGTCTGTTGGCATGTTTGTAATGACAGCAGTTGGCGGTTTTCTTAGATGTATTTAGCTTGATGTAACTTAAAAACAGATAGCTACGTATACAAAAAATTGTCGCCCCACCAATCTATGAGGGCAAGACGGGCAACAACTTTTTTTTTTTGAGGTTCCTGTTAGTTACATGTTATGTTCTCAGATATGTGTTTTATTTTTAGATAAGCTAATAAAAAAGTTCGAATACGGACGGAGGACATTTTTTGATTTATTTCCACCTTAATGATTTGACGTAATTATATGAAATGAAATTAAAATTTATTTATGAATATGGGTTACAGATAGGTGACATTTTATGTATTTAAGTAAGTCAAAAACACAGAACACATACTTTTATGTGTTTGTCAATGTCAAATTGACAATTCGATGCGAAACAAAACAGTTGGAGGTCCAATCAAATCAAATCAATACAAGAATCTATGAATACAAGGCTACAATTCCTCAAATACATATAGGAAGAATTGTGTATTGATTTTCCTTTCTAACAATCTTATAGGCGAGTACCTATATTTTCTATTTATTTGTAATAAGCGCGCACAGATTCTTGTACTGCATTATACCTATATACATTTGAGATAGACATAGAATCTTCTTCTTCGTCGTTACCTTTTCCCACTTTCTACGTGGGGTCGGCACAGTATGTTAGTTTTTTCCAATTCTGTCAATTGCCATCTCACTGGTCACTCCCTTCTCCTCATACTATCCTTTACGCCGTCCATCCATCTCTTTTTCGGTCTTCCCCTATTTCCTGAACCTTTCACTTCCATATATAAGGCTCTTTTAGTAACATGACCTTCCTCTCTTCTCATGATGTGTCCGTACCAACCCAGCTAATTACAATTACATTTGAGATAGACATAGAATACAGATGATAATTACAATATTTTTTACTGCAAGTTGATGTTGGTTTTCTGATGTTTTATGTACTTAATCACTCATTCAGATTGGTTTATTCCACAATATCATACCACGATTTTGTTATTGTTCTTATCTTTCCATCTTCAGCTTAGCTCTAATCTGTACAAATTTGTAAATTATGGATTCACAAGTCAAATGTATTTTTAAATTATTCTTGATTAAGTGATCTGCTTACATAATAGAAAAAATACATAAAATATATCCCTCACTGGGTAGACAGAGTCAACAAAAGTCCATGTTCAGCTGTATTGATAATGATTCAGATTGTGAAAGATTGATAGCCCATTGCCCAGATGAATTTAATTTTATGAAACACTATTTGGCTATGGCTAATAAACTGGGGTTATTAGCCATAGCCAAATAGTGTATAACAGTATAATGTTGAGAAAGATTCTTTCATAATGATTAACACTTAATAAAAACATGATTACCTACTCTGTTTTATAAGTAAGTGTTAATATTTTTCATTACAGATTCAAACTTCATAGATCTATAAAATGAGCCCTGTAGAAAGTGTGCCCGTAGCTGTGTTAAATTGTATTGATGATTATGTGGAACTGCTTTATGATGATATTCCAGAGAAAATCAAGGGATCAGCACTTATATTACAGTTGGCTAGAAATCCAGACAACTTGATTGATTTAGCTAGGAATGGTAGGTTTTTAATAAGTCTTTCTATTTTACTTTCTAATTTCTTCTAATAGTCTTGATCAGGAATCATACTGTTATTGTAACAATTCAATATAACTCCTGAACTATCATCAGAATGATGTTATTAGTAGGTTGTAACTTGTAAATAATATTTTATTAAGTTGTAACTTGTAAATAAGCAAATTTTGGAAAGTTCATCACATTCTGCTTTTGAAATACATTACTACTAGAGGCCGCCCGCGACTTCGTCCGCATGGAAACCCTATCAATCCCGCGGGAACTCTGGGATAAAAAGTAGCCTATGTGTTATTCTGGGTCTTCAGCTACCTACATACCAAATTTCATGGTAATCGGTTCAGTAGTTTTTGCGTGAAAGAGTAACAAACATCCATACATCCATACAAACTTTCGCCTTTATAATAGTAGTAGGATAGGTACTATAGGTATATTACATATAGGTATATTACATATTACTATGAGTTTATTTATTATCAAAGTGCAGTGAAATTTTCCATTTTAGTATTTCTTATTTATCATTTACAGAAGCCCTTTTGAGTGCACTGTCAAGAGTTTTAAGAGAAGAATGGAAAAGAAGTATTGAATTGAGCACAAACATAGTGTACACATTTTTTTGTTTTTCAACATACAATGAATTCCATCCGGTAATCATTCAATACAAGATTGGTTCATTATGTATGGATGTAATAGAATATGAGCTGAAGCGTTTTGATCAATGGAAAGAGAAAGTTGAAGGCAAAAAGCAGCTACTTACACCAGACAAGGTAAATCCAAAAAATGTATTTCTTATTTAATTATTTTTTACATTTTAACCACTGAATTTTGCTGTTTGTTTTTATAGTTAGCACCCAAACTCATGTTCGCAAATCTGAGAATTTGGAATTTCTCTTGCCAATTTGTTTTATTTCAGTGTTTGTAAATTTCTCAAAAGAAAATAATAGACTACATCCCTCAATATGATTCATTAGTTAATTTTTGTATGTATATATATATATAAATATATATATGTCAAATTACTAAATTACCTTGAAATTTTAATTTTGATACAACTTTTTCAGAATGAACCTCCTAAAAGTAGGATTCCTGAACCAAAACGTCGTCCAAAATCAGGCACATGGGCAGTGGCTGACGTAAACCTACAAAAGTCTCGATCTTTAGTGTCTAGTTATCATGAAGACTTATGTAATGCTTCTGATGAAAGTTGGACTAAAAATGATGAAGAACAGATGAAGAGGAAGTTAAAAACATTGTCTAAGCGTCAAGAACAACTGTTGAGAGTTGCTTTTTATATGCTGCTTAATATTGCTGATAATGTAAAAGTTGAGGAAAAAATGCACAAGAAAGACATTGTTGGGCTTCTCATTGGGGCGATGGAAAGACATTCCAATGTAGATTTACTAATTCTTATTGTTTCATTTTTACAAAAGTTATCTATTTTCGTTGAAAATAAAAACAGCATGGCATCTAGAGCGATTGTCGAAAAACTAGCACCTTTGCTGGATTCGCCTAATGCTGATTTAGTCAATGTCACATTAAAGCTACTATTTAATTTGACGTTTGATACAAAATTACGCAATAGAATTGTTAAAATGGGACTACTACCAAAATTTATGCAGTTTACAAGTAAGTGGTCATAAGGGCACAATATTATGTTTAATGGTCTGTAATGAAGCCCAGCTTGATATTGTTCTTATTCTATTACAGGTGATGACAAACAAATAAATTTGGCGATGAAAATCTTATACCACTTAAGTATGGATGATCGTGTAAAAATAATGTTCACACAATCTGACTGTGTTAAATTGGTAAGATTTATTATACTTCTACCATAGTCGTAGCAAAAAAGGTGGACATAGAGTCCCTTAAAAAAAGTGAAGCATCGTAATGGCGTCGTATGCATGTGTGAGTGACAGAAAACTTGCATCCGTAAGATAATCTATGACTCATCTATGACACAATGGCGGCAGACTGTCACACTATTCGTGACAGTGTGTGCGTGAATCGTGTATACATACAGTGGGCGTGTATATATAGTACTAATAATGCTTCATTTTGCCGTATAGTATAATTCCGTTTGCCTTTTTTCTACGTCCATGACTTCTACATATACATATAAATGTTATTGCATGCAGCAAACATATTAAATTTTAATTAACAGTTTATTTTTACAATTTTATATAAATTTTGAACATATACCTGATTAAAGCCAATCATATTCTATGAATGCTCTATCTTTATTTAGTTGACAGATATGCTGTTGCTAAACGTGAACAGCGCGGCATTCTCCGGCGGCTCCCCGAGCACGACGGACGTGTTGCTCGCGCTGTGCGTGAACCTGTCGTGGAGCGAGCGCGCCGCGCAGCACATGGCGGGCGAGGGCCGACTGCGCGAACTGCTCGCTCGCGCCTTTCGACACAAGAACACAATGCTTATGAAGCTCGTACGGAATCTGTCGCATCACGCCATCAATAAACCTTTGTTCGTTGTGAGTGTTATTTATCTTTTATCACTGTTAGCGTACTCATAATACTTAATGAATAAACCAAAGGAACACAGGGTATGACCATTGCTTTAGTGGCACAACAATGATAGATTGGATCTACTCGCTAATAAATATTCAGCAAATAATACTCTGTTGCTGTCTATGTATTAAAATAGATCCCTTTATATATATTTTCATTTCTTTTAACATTTCAGGAGTATGTCGGTGATATCGCTGGCGCAGTCACAAACAGTGATGTATTGGAAGAATTTCTTATTGAATGTATCGGCACCCTCAACAGTATATTGAATGCGAACAATGATATAGACATAAATGCTGTTGTTGAAAGATACAACTTAATTCCGTGTTTGATGAAGATTCTGGATGTAGGTAAGTCATTACAGAGACAGAAAGAGGCAGGGAAAACGACTGAGAGAGAGATAAACAAATTGGTCAGTCTGTTCGAAAAAGTTCATTATTACTTTGTTATATAAATCTAAGAATTGTGTGCTTTATTGCACTATCTTAAGATCCATTTTGGAAGGTATATATCTATAATGGCGATAAAAAGAAAGGATTTCTTTTTATTTGAATTTGATATAATCTGTGATCCTTTTTTACAGATAATACACGTGTTTTCGACGCTCTTGAATCGTGAATCTATTGTTTCGTTGGTTGGTTTCGCGCTCGTAAAAAGAAAGTAGTACCTACCGTTTCGTTTCAGAGAGTGGTTGCGACCCGGAGCTGGTCCTGGAAGGCGTGGTGTGCTGCGGCGCCATCGCCGGCGACGAGCGCGCCGCGCAGGCGCTGCTGCAGGCGGGCGCCGCGCACGCGCTGGTGGCGCTGCTGCGCCTGCGGCAGGCCGACGACGAACATGTGTTGCAGACCGTGTTCGCGTTCAGACAGCTGCTGTCTTTCCCGCGCACGGCTGACTACCTCGTTTCGCGTACTGGTATAAACATTTTTGCGTTTCTTTTCTAATAAATTAGTTTGAAGTAATTATACCAACAACAGTACTCACTACTAGTTTTATGTTATATAAGGTGTTGTGGCAACTGATTTTACTATTATGCTGTATTTAATTTATTTGACAGCTTTATAATTGTGCTGTTAACTGCGTGCCTAGCAAAACAGTCTATGCCTAGTTTTATGAATGAATGAATGAAAAACCAGACTTATTATGTTAGTATACTTATAACTATGTTAGTAGGCATAAATAAAAATTAAAATTATTTATGTTATTCCAAATTCATCTTCATGAATGATTTCTTCGGTCTTGTAAAATCCATGTTAATTTCTATGTTACAGAAGCCCCGGCCTATTTGATAGATCTAATGCAAGATAAAAATGTAGAAATCAGGAAAATGTGCGACTCTTGTCTTGATATCATTTCTCAGATGCAAAATGATTGGGCTGAAAGAATTAAGGTATGTCCATTATTTGATAAACTATTTTAATACATAGGGTTACATTTGCGTCTGTTCTGTCACGCGCGACGGTCAATTCCACTTTATTCTTCTGTTTACATGAAACATCGATTATTTCTGGGGTGTACTTTCACCCTATGCCTTTCTTAGTACTTCTTAACTATTAGTAAGCCAAGATTTGTAAAGATAAAAATGGTAACAAAAACGTAATAATTTATGTACACTTTTACTTATTTATGTACACACAAACATCTAGAATGATAAACACAAGAAACAGAGGAGAGGAAGTGTGAAGGATTGCTATAAGGAAACTTTTATTTGAAAGGTCAGAAAATTTTGGAGACCTTTCAAAGTATGGAAGGAATAGTACCTATACCTATAGATTAGTACCGACCTTGAGAACGTGCTTTGACTAGCTTAGTGTGGAATCAAAAATAACACCGAGGTTCTTAGCAGTTTCAGCAAAAGCTATCACCTAACCATCCAGAAGTAATGGGCATATCACTCAGGTCGATACGATTGTGCAAATGCTTACCGCCAATGAGCATTGACCGAGATTTAGATGGATTTATTATAAAACACATTTCATTACACTCTTTAGTTGGGTTTAAGATCTGTAGACAGTAGTTTAGACGACATTTTATTTAAGTTATAAAATCACTGTTGTTATCATAAAAGTTTTATACACGGACGTAAATATAGTTATAATTGATTAAAGCCTGATAATAAATAATAAAATGCAAGTATACTGTGGCAGGTTTCTTACTCCGAAAGTTCCTTATAGTTCTGGGCCAAGTAACCGGAATATGTTATCGGAGCAATGCTTGAGTAAACTTGTTTGGTGCAGGTTGAGAGGTTCCGGTGCCACAACGGGCAGTGGCTCTCCGTGGTGGAGACGCTAGGGGCCGAGGGCGGCGGCGGCGACGCGGGCGACGACTTGCCGCCCTACCTCTGCGCCGAGTACCTCACCACTCATCGCCTCACAACCTCCGGTAAATCACTTTTTTTATTAATTTATTAATACAGATGTATCTATGCTTTACGACTGCCATCTAGTGATGACAGGAGCCCGAGAAAATTTTGTGTCACTTACGGTCACACGTTTCAAGTGATGATCGCATCGATTTTCTTCTATTTTCAAGGCATTAGGCAAATCATGTTACTTTACCTCCACTGGAAACTCAATGGGACTAGTAGGTACCTATGATGACTGAAAAGGAAGGTTAAGTGGAAGGATAAGACAAAGGCTTGTAAACTAAGGATTCTTTTTGTACTACTGGCTAGCGATCTATCTACTAAATATCCGAATCTCAATTCCGTCATTTACCCATCTAGGTGAACATGGCCTTTCAATCTTTTAGAGACCGTACCGTACCCGTAAGGGATGTAAATATGTATTAACAATTTATCCTGTAGATAAGATTGGATATATTATATTGCAGACTCTCAAACATCACTTAATGACGATTCGGATAGTTTCTTGGGAGAAGGTGACAACAACTGCACCAACAGGTACATTATCTTACGACTCCTAAAGTTATGACATAATTAGTTTCATAGTTAAAAGTTTTATTGCTTATTCTAACATTTTATACTTGTAAATTTCTATAACATTTTATAAATTTAAATTTCTTAGGCACATGGCTGATGGAAATGAAGAACCATTCGGAGCAGAGCGCGTGACCATGACGAATGAAAATAATAAGTTATACGCGAACGATGTCGATGTACATGCCTAGAGGCTGCGTAATGTTTCAGAAGTTTTTATTGCTGTTTCTATTATGCTGGCTTTTTGTACATAAATTCATCATAATATACTTACCAATTTACCAAAGATTAACTCCTTATCAATACATATAATAAAACAGTAAAAAAAGTTTTGTCTGTAGGTACATTGAGTATATTTTCAAAAAAATAATTTATTACGATGAAGAAATAGTAACCGAGTATGAATTTAAGAAAAAAATTGTCTGTTTGTGTTTGTTTGTACACGCTAATCTCCGGAACTACTGAACGGATTTGAATGAAACTTTTTTGTTGTATAGCTCTTATGCCCGGTCATAGGGTATAATTTATTTTGGAATCTGGTAATAGTACGAGATCCGGCTGCAAAATCACTACGTTCATCGCGTAGTTAATCAAACTCACATTTTAATATACATTTATGAATAGGATAATACATAGATAATAGGGTGCCAGTCAATAAGTGGCCGCAAGTAATTTTAATTAAATTAATGTTAATTAATTTTCCAAAAAAAATTTCGTTCACTTGTTTTTTAAATAAAATATCATCCACATCATAGAAATGTATGTAAAGAATTCGAAAATCAATGGGTGCCGTTACACACTCGGCCGCAACTACTACGCAGCCAGGTGTAAACAGGTAATATTTTGGTCTATTTATACGTTCATGTCGTACACGCATGTTTTTTATATCAAATTAAAGCTAATTTTTTTTTTAATATGATGATATATCGCTGCCTGTGAATAAATGGCCGCAAATTAGGGTTGCTAGCTGTTAAAAACTCGAGGTATCCGAGATAAAGTGAAAGAGAGTTAGCGCGTAACGCCACTTGTTAGACAAGGATGGCGAGTACCAGCTGTGCGAGTATTTGAAGCCATTGCGCACGCGTATAGATAGGGTTCTCAACAGTGCAGCTAAATTATTCTTATATGCTAACCTTCTTTTTGAGCTCGTTATACACAACGTTGTTGATATCATTTATTTATTGAACTTGAAAGTGTTATTACGTTGATAAAAGTAATATTAACATTTTAGAAAAATGAAAAATTGTTTTTTGTGTAGTAAAACTCTTTCACTTTATCTCGGATACCTCGAGTTTTTAACAGCTAGCAACCTTAATTTGCGGCCATTTATTCACAGGCAGCGATATATCATCATATTAAAAAAAAAATTAGCTTTAATTTGATATAAAAAACATGCGTGTACGACATGAACGTATAAATAGACCAAAATATTACCTGTTTACACCTGGCTGCGTAGTAGTTGCGGCCGAGTGTGTAACGGCACCCATTGATTTTCGAATTCTTTACATACATTTCTATGATGTGGATGATATTTTATTTAAAAAACAAGTGAACGAAATTTTTTTTGGAAAATTAATTAACATTAATTTAATTAAAATTACTTGCGGCCACTTATTGACTGGCACCCTATTATCTATGTATTATCCTATTCATAAATGTATGTTAAAATGTGAGTTTGATTAACTACGCGATGAACGTAGTGATTTTGCAGCCGGATCTTAGACTATAAGTACAGCTGATATCGAACCATAACAACTTAGCTAAACTATAGCAAATATTGAAATGACGTCTTATCAAAAGTTGTTCAACCTGATGAGCATTTTCTTTTGGCGAAAAAAAAAATGGAAGATCAGGATCATATTTAGAAGCTAAAGGGACTAGCTACTCTGTAATATGTACCGAAAGAGTAAATTAACCTTAACCTTCGTATTTCAAATACCTAACACGCAAACGTAGTTGCGGACGTCAACTAGTTTATAATATTGCTCGGTAATGCATTTTAGTAGAAGTTATTTGCAATGAGTGTGGCTGTCAAAATAGGTAATAAATATTGAATTTTAATGAAAATAATGAGAATTTGTCAAAAGAAACCGTAAGAACAAAATAAAATGTAGCCTTTTCACGTTTATAATATATCTACATAGAATAATTTATTTAATGTAGGTATTATAGACTTTCAAATAGGTACCATAAATGGTGACTATTTAGCAAGAAGCGCTTCAGACAAATATGTATGACATGGAATACAAAGTATCAATGCTTTGAGGGATTCAAAGTTTAAGTTGCGGCTCGGAATATATTTTTTGTGTGCCTTTAAATAAATAAACCGATATGAGAGAGAGTGTTAGTCTGTGGTTAACTTTAGAGTTCACCATGTAACTGTAGAGTTCAACACACTATGAGTGTATGTTTTGAATATTTATTTTCATCACTTTCACTTCACAACATATTATAAAGTAAAATCCTTCAATTTACTCTGTCTGTATGTATGCACTAATCTCGGAAAGTTGTAGATATTGTTTCTGTTTAAATTGTTGAAAAGAGTTTCTGAGGAAGGTTTATATATCTATAAATGCTACCCATGCAAAACCGGGGCGGGTCGCTATTTATTTAATAAGTTACTTTCATGTTGGGAGCTGTAACAGTGGACCAAAGGCCCCGAAACATAGCGACGGAGTGCAACTGGGAACACTCAAAGATACATTTTTTTTAGCCATTCTCACGAAAGAAAGTAATAAGTATTAAAGCTATCTAAACTGTAACCGCTTGTGCATTCTTTGGGCGCGTTACAGTGGTTGCGGTCAAGCTATATCATACATACATACATATAATCACGTCTGTACCCCTTGCGGGGTAGACAGAGCCATAGTCTTGCAAAGACTCATAGGCTATGTTCAGCTGTTAATTTGGCTTAATGTTAGAATTGAGATTTAACCCTTTCCATGCGGCTGGCGTAATATCACGTATAACTAAAAACCGTTGGCCACACGGTGGGCGTATTATTGCGTCCAAAACAATTCCTTGTGTTATACGATTAGACCAATATGAAAGTTGGTTCCCCTGTACTGTAGTTATAAACTCAACAACCTTACGTGAAACGGTGGAAAAATACTTACTTATTAGTATGTAGATACGAGTGCATGGTTTACGCCGATAGTGTTGTAAGCTTTTTATATAAAAAGTCTAATAAAAGGAGAATAATATAAATGGTAAGTTTATTACTTATAATTCTTAATAATGTGTTTTACCTCGACGATAATATTTTTAAAGATAAATCTTCAGATGAGACTCAAATTGACGAGCATGAACCATATTCGCAACCAAATTTTATCGACGATGATGAGATGTCGCAAAGTAGTTTATCTAGAAAACGAGGAAGAAACAATGAAATTTCTCCCGAAACTTTTGACGAGGTCAAAGAATCTCAAGTATTTATAATATAGATACCGCAACGAATTTTACAAAATAAAGTGAAATATTATGATGACTCTCCAAATCCGATAACACCATGTCCAATAAAAACACGATACAATGTACAAGATATGTCAACTAGCCAGATACTTATTGTACCCTCATAAATTAAATTTTAAGCTACCCTCGTTACATTTTATTATCACCATAGATATTTTTTTTAAAAGCATGATAAAATAATATAAAAAAATGTAAAATGAGTATGTAAAAAACTGAGTGTTAATTTGCTTATATGCTTGCTCATACCCAGTTGCCTAAAAAATTATTATGATTAATAAAAATTTAATTTCAATTTACTACTTACATATTTCAGTTTTTTATAAAAAAATATATATGCAAGTAATTTTATATAAATATTTGATATTCTTTTTGTATTTTTGCAGCAAATGTTCATTATTCTTAATCATAATTCAATTTTGCTCATTTCTGCTTATAAAGACGTTATTGTTTCAAGGTATGGCAACACCAAAATTGTCTATATAATTTTGAAAACGAAATAATACGCCATCCGCGTCTAGCGGAAGAAATTACAGAACGCAATAATACGCCTTCCGTACAGTAGAACCAGTTTTGTTATGACGTAATATCTCGGCCATCGTTTTATAGAAGGGCCTTAATACAAAACCGCCCGTACAGAGACGGCGAAATTGAAATAATGCTTCCGCATGGAAAGGGTTAAATAGTGACAGGTTGCTAGACCATCGCCTAAATGAAGAATTCCAAGTTTATAAGGCCATCCCTAAGACAAAAATTGGTACATAATACATTTAACTTCCAACCGGGCCTTGCTCCCTACCTTAATCTAAGTAGCGCCAATGGTTTACACAAGGCTGTAGTCCCTATTAATTTAATTATAGTATTAACGTACTCACATACTACGTACATACCTAATTGTTTTTCTTAATTAAAATTCACCAAAAATTAGTTGTGGTTTTATTTATTTACAGCGCACTCAAACATAGTCTTAATACAGTTAGTTCTCTTTCTATCATTTTAGGTAACCAAACTACAAACATATGTATCGTCACGTCTATATAGCCCTTGCGAGGTAGACAGAGCCTTGAAAAGAGTTAAAGAACAGCTTCAGATGTATGGCTTCATGATGGAATTGAGATTCAAAGGTTCTCTATCTATTAGCATGAAATTTTGTGTCATAATTTTACATGGCATACCTTTGTTTAGCCTAATAATTGTTACGCATAATATTATTTGGCATAAGTAACTTTTTAGGCATATTTTCTTTAAGCATACCTAGGTACTATTAGCATAACCTAACCTAAGAAGTACTCGCCTTATAGTGCATTACAGTACATCTGCTCCGCGCAAAAAATAAATTAGTCTGGTTTAAACTATATTTATGCCTATTGAAATAGTATACCAAAACCAAATATGCCAAAAAACTATTATGAGAAAAAATAGTATGCGTAACACGTTATGTTAAAATAGGACAAAAAAATTAGTCGAATGAAAGGGATCCCGATACAAATAGTGTCAGGTTGCTAGCTCATCGCCTACAAGAGGATCCCCAAGTTTACAAGCTTATCTCTTAGTCGTCTTTGACAACATACACATACATACAATCACGCTCATATCTTTTCGGGGTAGAATAATAGCCGATATCTTTTCAATACAATCTATTATTTATCCCACTGTTGAGTGGCAAAATACCTAATTATTTAACGTGCAATGTAAAAACTGTAACCAGAGATATTTAATGACTAAGAATGTTCAAAAACATAAAGTTTTTGTCCGATTAATATATATGTAATGTGTAAGACATATAGGACACTTATTGGTTCACCGTTTAGTTCCTTTGTATGTGCAGAGCTCTAGTATCGTCAGGGCTTGTTAACGTTACCACTAAGTTGCGATTAAGTGTTCACGGCAAATCAGTCATTAAACAAAGAAAACAATCGCATCGATACAATTTATACCTTTTACTCTTAATTAATATAGGTATCATCAGTAATGTTAAGTGAATTTACCGGTAAATACAAAAATATTAACGTCAAACAGTCTTAACGATACCCTATACCGTATCTGTACGTAAAAGGTATCGTTAAGACTGTAAGTACTGTAAGTTTTAAAATTCCGCGAAGATGTCACATTACATCGTTTTTTAATAAAACCTAGGTATCTTCCTTCAAAGATAAACTGAAAAGTCAACTACTACAATCTCAATCCAATATATGTATTGGGTTGAGATTGTAGTAGTTGGCAGCAAACCCTTACATGCTTATCCCTTCTCATTTTTCTGTAGATTTCATCTTCCATCTGCCTTCGCTTTTTTTTAATAGATAATTCTAAGTACCTTCCTACTACTTTATCTGTCCATACTGCCACACTTAATTTGGTATCCTTATATATTTTATATTGATATTTTTTATGTTCTAAGTACCATACTAAGTTTCACTGAAAATCAGCGCATTGTGTAACCGCATCATACACATGCATATGCTGAGAGGAAACCCTTTTGGTCGCATCATGTAATTTTTTTTTATGGTTATGGACAATGTAATGTTACCTTTTGCACCAAATAAAGATTTTTCTTTCGTTCAATGTTGTTGGACTTGGAGTCGCTATAATTATTTTGAGCCAAAGTCCTGGCAAAGGTAGGTAGGTACCTACCTACCAACATAGCCCATATAGGTGTACGACACTAGCGCTATGCGCATACATTAGAACTACCATGTTCCGGGCCTTCCATGAACTAAAGAGTTGTGTAGCGTAAACACCAGTGCTGTCCAATCGCTTTAATTAACGTCGATATTGGTCTTTTTGTCTTTGGGACCCCTAAATGTTCAAAAAATATAATGAAGAAAATAAATATATAATTAATTAAACTAAACTGACTAATAATAAAACTACCTAATATAAATAAACTTAAATTCCTAAACTAAAAAAAATATTATTTAAATTTGGACCCCTCAGAAGGGTTCTAGCTGAATACATTCGAGGAAGTTTTAAAGTTTCACTAATCGCAAATAAAATGACAGAACACCGCATTATTATATTATATAGTACTAGCTTTCCGCCCGCGGCTTCGCCCACGTGTAATTCGGTTATATATAGCGTTTTTTAATGATCTCGACAGGGCTTTTTCTTCCACAGGCTGAAATCTTGTTACAACTGGAATTAAATATAGCCTGTGTTACTCAGGGATGATGTAGCTTTCTAATGGTGAATGTTTGAAATCGATTCAGTAGTTTCGGAGTTTATCGATTACATGTGTAAACAAACAAACATATAAAAAAATAGATTGTTCCTCTTTATAATATTAGTATACATACAAATCTATATAGAAAAAGTAAAGCGAGACAAAATCATCGTCTCAAAAGAAAAAAAAAAACAGGATTTATAGGACGAAGAGGCCTTATAGGATTTCCTTCTGTTTAAGTATTTGCGTCTGATAGTCATCATCCCATGTGAATGAGCTGATGATCGAAGGTACAACTCCTCAACGGTTAGGAGTTGAAAGAAAATTCTTACGAAGTTATACGTACATGTGAGGCTATTAGGTTGACCTGATAATAAAAAGTAAATCTCATTAACGTTAAGAATTTAGGTGAAAATGGATGCGGACAAATTTCGTCTCTTCACTTGTTTCCTTTTAGCTGTTTGTATGGGTAGTGTTAACACAAAATAGGGATTTAAAGGCGTGATGTTATTAATGTTATGCATGTATGTACATAATTATGTATGTTATTATGTATGTTATTATGTATGTTAAAGAGACGACTGAAAGTTGTCATACAAAGTCTTTTTTTTTAAGGATGGGAAATCATCAAATGACCTCTCCCGCTCTGGGTGGAACGGAAGGGAGTGTCAGACTTTTACTGACTAAAACCCACCTCGTTCCTTCAGTTGCCCTTTGCGTTCCGGGGCCACGGTATCTCGTTAGAACTTTCCCGCAGCCCCGGCTCAGTTTATCCCGTTTCCCCCCCTTGGGGGTTGACATTTCAAAAATCCCTTCTTAGTGCTCACTTATGTTACTAAAGGAACCTCTGTTCAAAATCTCAGACTCCTATACCGAGCGGTTTCGGCTGTGCGTTAATAAATCAGTCACCCAATCGCACCCCCTAAATCACGATTGGAGGGTAGTTTGAAAAAACTTATAATGTCAAACATATTTACTTGCCTATGTACGTGTTCATGCCAAGTTTCAAGTTTATAAACCCAAGGAATAAGATTTTTCATAGAAACGTTTTTACCCCTTTTCCCCCCCTTGGGGGTTGAATTTCCAAAAATCCTTTCTTAGTGCTCCCCTACATATCCCAAGGAACCTACATTCCAAATTTCAGCTGTCTACGACCAGTAGTTTCGACTGTGCGTTGTCTGTCAGTCAGTCACTCAGTAACGGAAGAGTTTTATATATATAGACTAGCTGTGCCCACGACTTCGCCCGCGTGGAATAATTATTTTAGGCATCATTGAAGCCCTCAAGGATGAATTAGTTACCCCTTCTTTTTACATTTTCCATTATTTCTTTGCTCCTTATAGTTGCAGCGTCATGTTATATAGCCTAAAGCCTTCCTCGATAAATGGTCTATTCAACTCAAAGAACTTCTCAATTCGAACCAGTAGTTCCTGAGATTAGTGCGTTCAAACAAATTAACTCTTCAGATTTATAATATTAGTATAGATTCTTAAATAACATTATTAAGCCATATAGCTGAATATGTCTTTCAGTCTTTCAAGACCGTCGGCTCTGTCTATCCCGTAAACAATGGCGTGATAACGTAATGCCAAAAAACAAAATTCGACAAAACTATATACCACTTCATATATCCAGTTTGAGACCGCATCAAATGATGCATGTTATCTACAAGAAACGTGTTTGAATACAAGTTATCCAGAGGATAATGGATTGGAACGAGGTGTAAACCCGTTTATTGTTACCGAAACACACACGTGTCATCTCTGAGTGCAGGACAGGACGCACGTGTTTACTTAGAAATGGTATGACACGGGCTTTTAAATTTACAAGTACGTGGTAATATTATTTCAAGTAAATAATATAATCACTACATAGTATAAAACAAAGTCGCTATTTTTGTCTGTTTGTCTGTATGCTTAAATCTTTAAAATTACGCAACGGATTTTGATGCGGTTTTTTGTAACAGATAGAGTGATTCAAGAGGAAGGTTTTTATGTATAATTTTTTCCGAATTTTGCACCCGTCCGAAGCCGGGGCGGGTCGCTAGTATTATAATAAAATAGTAAAGTGGTATTCGGCATCAGTATTATTTATTTTATGTTATGTATTTGGGAAGCTTGTGTGCGTTGAGTTATTTCAAATAAATCATTCATTCATTCATTCATAGAATAGGCGCTGAATATCTATTATAAATTTTATCAGTCAAGTGCCGTGTGGGTCCCGGCACCAATTTTATAAAGAACTAGCTTTCCGCCCGCGGCTTCGCCCACGTGTAATTCGGTTATATATAGCGTTTTTTAATGATCTCGACAGGGCTTTTTCTTCCACAGGCTGAAATCTTGTTACAACTGGAATTAAATATAGCCTGTGTTACTCAGGGATGATGTAGCTTTCTAATGGTGAATGTTTGAAATCGATTCAGTAGTTTCGGAGTTTATCGATTACATGTGTAAACAAACAAACATATAAAAAAATAGATTGTTCCTCTTTATAATATTAGTATACATACAAATCTATATAGAAAAAGTAAAGCGAGACAAAATCATCGTCTCAAAAGAAAAAAAAAACAGGATTTATAGGACGAAGAGGCCTTACAGGATTTCCTTCTGTTTAAGTATTTGCGTCTGATAGTCATCATCCCATGTGAATGAGCTGATGATGGAAGGTACAACTCGTCAACGGTTAGGAGTTGAAAGAAAATTCTTACGAAGTTATACGTACATGTGAGACTATTAGGTTGACCTGATAATAAAAAGTAAATCTCATTAACGTTAAGAATATAGGTGAAAATGGATGCGGACAAATTTCGTCTCTTCACTTGTTTCCTTTTAGCTGTTTGTATGGGTAGTGTTAACACATAATAGGGATTTAAAGGCGTGATGTTATTAATGTTATGCATATATGTACATAATTATGTATGTTATTATGTATGTTAAAGAGACGACTGAAAGTTGTCATACAAAGTCTTTTTTTTTAAGGATGGGAAATCATCAAATGACCTCTCCCGCTCTGGGTGGAACGGAAGGGAGTGTCAGACTTTTACTGACTAAAACCCACCTCGTTCCTTCAGTTGCCCTTTGCGTTCCGGGGCCACGGTATCTCGTTAGAACTTTCCCGCAGCCCCGGCTCAGTTTATCCCGTTTCCCCCCCTTGGGAGTTGACATTTCAAAAATCTCTTCTTAGTGCTCACTTATGTTACTAAAGGAACCTCTGTTCAAAATCTCAGACTCCTACTTATACCGAGCGGTTTCGGCTGTGCGTTAATAAATCCGTCACCCAATCGCACCCCCTAAATCACGATTGGAGGGTAGTTTGAAAAAACTTATTATGTCAAACATATTTACTTGCCTATGTACGTGTTCATGCCAAGTTTCAAGTTTATAAACCCAAGGAATAAGATTTTTCATAGAAACGTTTTTACCCCTTTTCCCCCCCTTGGGGGTTGAATTTCCAAAAATCCTTTCTTAGTGCTCCCCTACATATCCCAAGGAACCTACATTCCAAATTTCAGCTGTCTACGCAGTAGTTTCGACTGTGCGTTGTCTGTCAGTCAGTCACTCAGTAACGGAAGAGTTTTATATATATAGATTAATTAGCACCAGTCCTTGGGGCTGCCGATCTATTTTGTTCGTACTTCAACCAAGCGAAAACATTATTGTCAATGAAATTATTGTCGTTAAAATCTAGGGAGAGCGATACTTTCCGAAAAAAGTCGATCCACACACAGAAAAGTCGAGGCCTAAAAGATCGATTTTTTTTCAAGTTTGCATTGTAATTATAAATCCATTTTATGAAGAACAAGATAGATAACATAATAACTGACCTCTTAATAGTAAAATCAGTTTTTTTATTCATTACCATATCATATCATTTTAATACCATATCAAAGTCAGATCAGGTATGAAAGAAGACATTTATTTGCCAAATGTATTTATTACATAAAATGTTAAAGCTCCAAATGCTTCATATCTAATCTAGATAGAAGAATAAATAGATTGACGAAATGAATGAATTATGATTGATTTTCAAGGGTGAAACATTGATTCCCTGGGTCGATTCAGTAAGTGCATATCGATTTAAAAGATCGATCTTTTGAGCTTGAAAAATTCGATTAATTGAACTTAAATCGCATTTCCTAGTAAAATCAAGGTACAATTATAATTATAGTAAAATGTCAGTTTAGTACCAATGTAGTTAAGTTTGTGACTAAGATATTTATTAATTACATTTACTACAAATTGTGCAAAAACTTTTTGTTTTGTGTTCCAAGGAGTAAAATGTACCACTTCCCTTCCTTCCTTAACGTATGGCATACCTACTAGAGGTGTAAAAGTAACGGAAAAAGCAAACCCGTATGTATTCGTTACTATAAAAATGAGTACTCGTTACTATCGTATCGTTACGTTACTCGTTACTTTTGATACCTCAGTATAACTATAACCCAACGAAACGAATCGATTCGTTCGTTGGTGCTTGTCAAGCATCCACTTACCTGCGTGAAATGAACCCATTATACAATAAATGCGAAGGACGAAATCGTGCGATTAACGAAATATATTCGAGAGTAACGTATCGTTACTCGGTACCAGAGCGCACACCCGTTACTCAGTACCGAATACATACAGTTTGTTACAGCTCTAAACCTACCCATCTATCTAAAATTGTGACAAAGAACGTCTGATTCGAGCGTGTCAAAAAAAAAATTGTGATCGGACTAGGGATGTGACATTGCTGATAAAAGATCGATTTTATATAATCGATTTATTTTTTAAGTTTGAAAAATCGATTAACAAATAATCGATTATTCTTAAGAAAATAATCGATTTTATTATATTGATAGATTTTTTCCTAATTTTTCAATTTATGTCAAAATAAACGCCATATACATTATATCAATAGATTTATTCATTCATTAAAAATAAACAACAGAAACAGTAAGTTCTTATATAATCAACACTTAATAATCGATTTTTTTCATAAATCGATTTTTACTTTAAAAATCGATTTTTAATCGATTTTATCCATAATCGATTTTTTTTCACATTCCTAGATCGGACATTTCAAAAGATTCCGTAATCCGCATGAAGGAAGACAGTGTAAAAAAGACACAGTTTTAGATGAAACCCTAAAACATTGGTGTAAAAGAGGTTATTATTACCAAAAAATGGTAATGAGAAGTGTTCTACGTATTCACCTTCCCAAAAATATCTTTAAGAATGTACAAGGGTTACAGAGACATACAAGCAATGCTCCTTTAATACATTTCAATTCACAGCAATCACATGAAAATTCTGATAATAATGTGCTGCAGAAAGTTAATGGAGACTTGTCCACAATTGCTCCATATCTTCCTAATACCTTCAATCTGGCTGCATATGTAAATCATTCTGAGACATTACAAAATTTAATCAATCTTAATGTGAATTTGAGCAAAATAGAAAAGAAGCCTTTCATTGCAGAGAAAATTATAAAGCTGAATTTTGATGACATTAAGAATCATATTTTATTCATAAAAGATTATGCTGGCATTGAAAATATTGCTGGTTTTATAACAAAAAACCCTATGATTTTTTATGAAGCCCTTGAAGATCTGAAAGTGAGATTAAATTATTTACAGTCCAAACAGTTTTCAAATGACCAAATAAGTAGAATAATCTCGAAAAATCCATTTTGGCTTATGCTGAGGTATGGAAGCAGTTTTTATATAAAATGTTTTAACAGCAGTAAAACTATAGTATCTGACCTGTTAGATTTGATTTGACCTGCTAGTAAGATACATCAATTCACACAGGTATGAGAAACTCAAAAATTAATCATAAACCATACTCTGTTATCAGGGGAATCTATCTACTAAGCTTTTGTCCTAATTGTAAGAGGGATACTGGATTCTTAAATCTTTAGCAAAACCTTATTACAGATTTTGCAAATAGGTTTGAAATGTGAATGTCATTAGTATTTGTTCACAATTATTTAATAAACTGTTTCACACTTTCAGCACTAAGAGGATTGATAGAAGATTGGGATATTTTCAAGATAAATTTCAGTTATCAGGCAGTGACCTCAGAATGTTAGCTACAAAGCAACCAAAGTTGATTACATATAATCTCCATCACATTAAAACCAATTCATTTGTAATAAAAGAAGAAATGGGTTTTGACGACAATGAAATAAAAAGATTACTTCTTGATAAACCAAAATTATGGATGATAGGTATTAAGGCTGCAATAATTTAATTTTAAAAGTTACTTCTGGGAGAGATATGGTGATACAGTTTCATCTGATATCTTTTATGGGTGCCAGTTTTACATGCATACACATACAAATAATTATGTCTCTGTCCCTTTAAAGAGCTTCTAGTATGTATTGAGTCTACATGCACACCAGTAATGAACCTGCACAGATTATATATTCGGCCACACATTGTTCCACATATATAAGCTTTCTGTCCATGTACAATATTTTTAGCTCCAATTATTACTTAAGAATTTTCCTACTGTAAGAGAGTTCTCTAATAATTTATTTCAGACATATCTACAGCTAATTAAACACTAATGTTCCACTCATATCTCTCTAGGAGCTACTCTCTTGTAGGGGTAATGCACAAGACTGAACCTTGTTAAGTCAAGATTTTCTTTAATTTAAAGATAACTGATGCTAGTCTAAAGCATCAGTTTTCAAGAATTGAATACTCATTTTTATCTCCTGTTGTTTTGTTTGAACATAACAGTCATATATTTATGATTAAAATCACACCTTTTTCCCGGAGGGGTAGGCAGAGACTACATCTTTCCACATTTATATTTTATTTAAATAATAAATATTTTTTTTTCCTTTTCAGATCAAAAGAATTTATTGCATAGATTCAACTATATTCACAATACAATAAAGATACCTCACAAATACATTCTAAATTATCCTGGTGTACTGCTTTGTAGAAACTTCAAAATAAAACAAAGACACCTTTTTTTAGAGAAATTGGGGAGAGCACAATACAATTCAAAGAAAGAAAATTATGTTCCCTTAATAGCATTAGCTGAAGACACAGATATACAGTTTTGTAAAACATATGCAAAATGTAGTGTTTCAGATTTTAATGATTTCCTAAAAACTCTATAATTTATCCAGTTTTTCCAAGTAGCATTTTATTTTGAAATGCATTTAGGGAATGGTATAAGAGTGAATCCAGAATTCCAGCAACAGTAAAAACTCCACCAACTATTGCACATATATTTGTGGCAAAATGACCTATTGACCTGAAAAAAAAAGATATCTAAATGTTAAATACGCACAATATTTTTTGCAGCTCTTATATATGAACAAAGTGAATAGAAATATATATAAATAATAAAACGATTTTGTTTTCTTACCTTTCTTTTTCAGTATATTTTACCATTAATGGAGAAAGTTCATAACTAAAGAATGCACCAGGCATACCCGATTCTGCATTGATGTTAGAAACCGATTTTTGATGTCTTGTTACAGAGAATTGATTGGTATTCAGAACTGTTTTATCTAATTTTATATACATTGTAGGCACAATTTTTAAATAATATTGGAACATCACTGCACCTGAAATTTTATGTATATATTAAAAGTATGAAAGTTATGTAAAAATCGTACACACCTACTAATTGGAACTACCTACTGAACCGAAAGTCCAACATTTTACACTACATAATATTAGTATAGATTAAACTTATGCCGGACTGATTTAGATGAAAAGTAGGCATATGAATAGAAACCCAAATGTAAAATAGTTTAAGTTTTCTTAAATCATCTTCCGCACTGTGTTGAGGGTTGATAGTTTGTATGAAAAATTTGGTTATGCCAAACAGCTAAAACAATTTTTATAAACGAGTTAAAGTTCAAAAATATACATAAACAAATAAAATGTGTTCTGTTTTTGCTTTTTGCCTACTAAACTAATGCAGTTGCACAATTCACGAAGTCGCGGGTAAAAACATTTAAATAGGTTTTAAGATGAGGTTTTCTTTGCAGCATTTAAAGAATTGATACAGAACAAAGAAAGGAAATGTCGTTGTCACATTGACATAAATCAACCATTACATGCACGAATGACAGCAAGTGGAATTTCAGAAAATTCAGAAAAAAATAAAGGGTCTTTCCAGATAGCTACGGGAAAGATTGAGAACAAAACAAGCGAATTATAAAATAAAGTTAATCTTTATAAAAAAAAACAACTCAGTAATATCAAAATTAAGATGCCGGTCCCAGGTGGAATGTATCAAAATCAAGGCCCCTCTTGTTTTGACAAAATGAAAATGGGATTCATGATAGGATTCTGTGTTGGCATGGCGAGTGGGGGTCTTTTTGGCGGTTTTACTGCTCTAAGGTTATTTTTTGGGTCAATTCTGTACTATTATTATTGTCAAATTAAGTTTTGTTTAATTTAATATTCGATTACAGATACGGAGCTAGAGGACGTGAACTAGTGCATTCGGTGGGAAAAGTAATGCTTCAAGGCGGAGGAACTTTTGGCACATTCATGGCTATCGGAACAGGCATTCGTTGTTGATGTAGTAATAATGTTGAAATATTTTCTTTGTATATAAATTACTTAATATTATTATGTAGCCTTAACAAATTAAAATAAAATAGTTTAATCAATGTGTGTATTATAGTTGTATTATTAAATAGTTTTATATCTCATACAACACCACAATAATAATTCACAATTACCACATATTATAATCTTGAATTTTCAAAAATTAACTGGTATATTATATATTCTCACAGGAACTGAAGTAAATAGGATTTTTTGTTTTATGCGAACAGAGCTGCAGGTGCCCTCTAGTGATTTTTATCTCAAATTGGGTAGATACCTAATATGCAGAATACAAGTGATACTAATACTTGAATATTTTCATAGTTTAGGCTTATTGAGTTTTAGTCATATATTTTTATATAATCTCATGTAACATAGCAAATCTTTTTGGTTCTTGTTATTATATAAGTCTACAAAAATTTCAAATTTATTATTTCAAATAATTAATATTTTACTTGGATACTATGTTTACCTTCTTTAGCTAATCCAACCACTCCATCCAACGGAGCAGTGTTACCACTTTCAATATCACTTCCAAATGATAAATGACGAATAATATGTGTAGTATTAAATACTGAAGATGAGTAAGGTTGTACATCATGCACATGTACATGGTTGATTGTAAAACTTTTGCCTGGTGCTATGTGAAAGCTTCCACCAACCTAAAAAGTAATTAATCTAGTTTTACAAGTTCTTTCAATAAGCCAGCAGAAGCATCTTTACTATTCTAAAGGAATGAAAGTGACTATGAAAGTCATCCATTCTCAATAAGCATTTCTAACCATAAATCCTCCCAAGAGCTGCCCAATTATTGCGTGCCCAAGATACTCAACATATTTACAGATGGCCCTGTAAGTCCCAGAAAACAAAAGCAATTTACCCTGTTAACTTCCATGTAGCCATATATTTGACACCCTTCTTTCAAAGCTGAATTTGTTATCTCTATAGATTCATCATCTTTACATTGTTCTATAGTGGCCAAGTCTGGTAAAGCCCACCTTCTGATTCTATATGCTTCTTTTACCTCTTCACATGTATTGCAACACCTGTTATTAACAAAAATTTACATATTCCTTCTGTCCAATCATAAATTGAGTTTTTTTTTATTAAAGGAAAAAAGCTGCTAGACTGGCGAGTGGCGACACTGAAAGTTTTTAGAATTGGCCATTTGTTATTTATATAATAAAAAATGAATTCGGATTTAAAAAATGGAACTCTTTAGCAATAATAATGAGTTAAAATTTCATTCAATTGTCATTGTTTTTGCAATTTGGCGGCAAAGTGAGTTTGAAGTGAAATAATTCGTGCCAAAAATAAGAATTTAACGGCAGAAAATTTTAGTGCAATGATTTTTTATGACTTTTGGTGTAAGTTAACTCAAGAAAGTTACAATAGACTTCGATTGGCCTTTCATAATGAAGCCCCATCTCGTGCCACTGTTTACAACTGGTTCAATGAATTTAAGCGTGGTCGGTCTAATCTCACCGATAATCTGCGTGAGGGACGGCCTTCTACGGCGACGACTGAAGAAAACATCAGTGTTGTGCGGCGTATGATAGAGGCTGACAAAAGAGTTACCTATCAGCAGATTCGGACAAATCTAGGCATTGGTATCAGCCAAATCCATAAAATCCTCCATGAACATTTAGAGGTCAGGAAGCTTTGTGCCCGGTGGATACCCCATAATTTGACTGAGGCCCAAAAACTCCGTCGTGTTAATTGGTGCCGTGATATGATGATGAAAAATTTAACGGAGGTGACTCAAATGCCGTATTCGACATAGTTATGGGTGACGAAAGCTGGATTTATTGTTATGATCCAGAAACAAAAAGGCAGTCGGCCCAGTGGGTGTTTCCGTTCGAGGAGTTGGCCACAAAAGTGAAGAGAGGTAGAAGTGTGAAAAAAAAGATGGTGGCTTCGTTCTTCGGAAGGACAGGCCATTACGCAACAATTGTTTAAGAGGATCAAAAAACAGTTAATGCAAAGTGGTACATCAATATTTGTTTGCCACTTGTCTATGAAAAAGTTCGGGAGAAACGACCTCGCAGCAGAACCCTCCTTCGTCACGACAACGCCTCGGCGCACACCGCCAGGCGAACTATCGACTTTTTAGAGACATCAAATGTGGAATTATTGGGTCACCCGCCATACAGCTCCGACCTTGCACCTTGTTGATTTCTATTTATTCCCCAAAATAAAAGAAAAACTTTGCGGTAAACGATTTGTGAACGCTGAGAAAGCAGTCGCTGCGTTTGAAAGGGCCGTCGAAGAGACACCTAAGGAAGAGTGGGCAAGGTGCTTCTCCCAATGGTTCCATCGGATGCAGCGATGTATTGACGTAAAGGGACACTATTTTGAAAAGATATAATTAAACTAATATTATAGTAGAATGCTCAGTTTTTGATTTTCTAAAAACTTTCAGTTTGACCCTCGTAGATGTTACATAATGAAACAGAAATAAGTCATTGATGAGGAAGGTTAATGATTGTTTTACAAAGGAATGAGCTACTAGGTATTTTAATTTAAAAAAATGCAAAATGAACATCTTTGGATTCATAGTAAATATCATTTAAGATATATGTAACAAAAATATAAGGAGCCACTTACTGAGATTCATTAAATGCTGCTCCATAGCAACTCCCACATGTTACTTTGGCTATTGCAGTATTATTTAATTTTACCTTGAAAACAGAAAACAGTTATATTTGATTGCATGAAATGCATTAGATTTGTATATAAATGTATATTTATGTATCATATCTATACTAGTATTCTTGACAATGCAGTAAATATGTATGCAGTATGGAAAATTAAAAAATCTTAATAAATAGGTCTAATTTGAAGATATACTGCTCGGCATGAAAGTTGAACAAAATTCTTATCTAAATGGACACTGTGCAGAAGGTTTTTATATGACAGATTGCTACTGCGCATCCCGGACCTATAAAATTCTAGGATCTACTTATTTGCTGGGTGCTATACCTTGCAGGTCCAGGTACTGCACATGCATAATATTTTGTAACAGTTTTTAAAATATTCAAGCACACACCTTTCACACACGGTTTACGAACTGCATGCTATTATGTGCTTTTCTGCTTAATTTTAATGTAGCATTTATCTGTATTTCAAATATACAATCAATTTTGTAATACAAGGTAGTAAAAAAAACGGTTCTCTATCTATTAGTATAAAATTTTGTGTCTTAATTTTACATGGCATACCTTTGTTTAGCCTAATAATTGTTACGCATAATATTATTTGGCATAACTTTATAGGCATATTTCTTTAAGCATACCTACTATTAGTATAACCTAACCTAAGAAGTACTCGCCTTATAGCGCATTACACTACATCTGCTCCACGCAAAAAATAAATAAGTCTAAACTATATTTATGCCTTTTGAAATAGTATTATTAACCAATTATGCCAAAAAACTATTATGACAAAAAATAGTATGCTTAACTCGTTATGCCAAACTAAAATAGGACAAAAAAAATTAGTCCAATGAAAAACATATTACCGTGGAACTTAGAGCAATTTCTTGTTTTTTTGGTTCTTCAATAGGATTTCCTTCCAAGTCTAATCTTCTTTTGTGAATATTATGATCCATTTGTAAGTGTTGTTCTCCAGATGAATCCATGGCATCAAGTACTAAATCTATAACAGAAACATATTTTCTTAAACATTTCATTTTGGTAAGAAACAATCAGTTTGATCATTATCAAGATACATTTCCAATAATGAATAAAATTTGTTTTAATTCTTATTAAAAATTTGGGAGTCTGGGTGGGTGGGCTTTTTATGTCTAACCAGCATTAAAAACCCAATTACCATAAAATAATGCCTGTTTTGCAAAAGCAAAACAGACATCTGATCAGTCTGATTTCACATCATTATAAAAATATTATGATGTAAAACAGACTGAGGTAGAAGTGTTCTCGTTCTACGCCATGGTGCAGGTGCTGAATTATAAATATGTTACTTACAGTTGCAAGAAATAGTTGGTATAACAATATCAAAGTTAATTCGCAGTTTATGTCCTCTTGATGTATCTACAAATAGTTCCTCTGATATATTAGGAGACATGTAGGTGTATAATTCTGACAAGAATAATAATATCATTATAAGTGCTCCTGATACAGTTACTGAAAAAAAGTTTATTTCTGCAATTTAAATAGTTGTAAACACAGTCACCTTTTTTTGACTTGGCTTAAACATAAATTAAGTGTGATTGTGCACAAAGTAGATCATAGTAAGTATTGTAGACTCTGCAGTATCATTTGTAGGTATATCACACCGATATTCGTTGCGTCGTTTATGAGCACAGATTGTGTAGCAGTATTCTTCCAGTACTTAACTTAAACATAGGGACCTTTAGTTGCGAGTTTGATGTTGGTAATAAATAAATATTGATATTTTTGGTACTTACTTGCTGCCCCAGTGGCGGTTTTAACTCTAAAATCGTCCAAAGTTTTAGCATATGCATCTAATTGTTTAAACTTATCAATTAATTGCGAAGACATTCTTAATTACATGAAATTTTAGTCGGTTTATGGAATAATTATAAGCTGAACTGTAGTTACGGTTTTTATTTTATGTAGAAGTGTAAAACTTTGTACATGGCAAAACACCAATTAAATAATATTTACTAAAACCGGCTGATAACAAACCTAAAAATTTTTTCTTAAATAAAATAAAAATAAAATGCTCAACTAGAACAACTAGCCAGCAAAAATTGTGTAGAATTGACATTGATTGACGTTTATTGACAAATGTTTTATTTTAAATACTATTCCTGTCCAAGGCACGACGTAGGAAAATAAGGCACATTATTCCGATTTATATTCACCATCAATAAGATGAATAAAAGCACATAATCGTCTATATACTTTTTTTAGATACGTAGGTACAATTAAAAGGATTGTTTTTTTGTGATATAAATGAGAAAATTACAAAGTCGTGCCAAGTGGTTCCTTACTGCTATTTCTTGATTAATATAGTTCATGTTGCGACTTGGGCGTTGACTTGTACCCACTAACATTATAAATTCGTGTGGTTTCCAGCACCAAAAGAAAAAAGACTAGGACCACTCCATCTCTTGCCCATGGATGTCGTAAAAGGCGACTAAGGGATAGGCTTATAAGCTTGGGATTCTTCTTGAAGGCGATGGGCTAACAACCAGTCACTACTTGAATCTCAATTCCATCATAATGCCAAACCGCTCAACGTGGCCTATCAGTCTCTTCAAGACTGTTGGCTCTGTCTACCCTGCAAGGGACATAGAGGTGACTATATATATGTATGTGACATTATAAAGAATGTTCAACGGCCAGTCATAAATTGCCTTTGCTTTGCCAAATGGCAAAGGCCTCCTTGGCCATTATATCATTATTGACTTAACTACAGAGCATTGTGTTCATTTTTGTAAATAGAAATCGGTCGAATTGAGGACCTCCTCCTTTTTTGAAGTTGGTTAATCTCCGGGTTAATCTCTACAAAGGTAAGTATTGTAACAAGAATTTTAGTCGAAGAGGAAGAAGAATGAATAGGTAACAGCGAGAACATATGTATTTTTGTAACACCTAACTAAAATACTACTAAGCGATTTTGATGAAATTTGGTGCAGACTAGATTGTCAGATCTAAATATTTTTTTATTAAATATTTTATAAAATGAAAAAAAAAATACTTATAAATCCTTCATATGAAGCTTTAAACAGTATTATAGCAAAGCTGAAAAGTTTGTCGTGAGCGTAAGACACGGATGATGGAAGCACAGGAGCAAGAGCGTCACCAAAGGCACAAATGGGCGTGTTTACATATAATGAAACAGGATTTATATTAGGTATTTATTTTATTATTAAAAAAATAATTTCATAAAGTTTCATAGTAACCTAAATTTATACTTATTTATAACTTTTATGTAGAATTTTCGTTGATAAAGGCATGTTCAAGTACCTTATTTCCCAATGACACATGGAGCCGTCAGCTATATAACTTAGAATAAAATTATTGCGCTAGTCAAGTGTGCTGATCTGAATTTTATTCTGTACATAGGTAAATTTATACGAGGTCTATATCGTCACATGAGGGACGAAAGTTTTTTGCAGATGTTGGTCTCATCTTGCCACAAAAATGAATTGAATAATATTACTGAGTATTATTTACATGTGTTTACAGTCTTTATAATATAACTTAAGAGATCACTTCTTGGTGTTAAAACCTTCTCCTGTAGGATCTAATATCCATGGATAATGGGCTGGGCATTCCATACAAGTAAATAGACGTAAAGTTTCACCAGGTAATTCTCGAGTGGTCAGGGGACAAGCATTTGGTAAAGAACAGAAAGGTTGTCCCTTAACATCACATTTTTCTTGCTTCCATTCTTGGAAGTCTCTTAAAGATGAAAGCTCTGTGGGATTTTGCATCCACTGGATAACCTGAATGAGTGAAGTGAAATATACATCATTTTTCTCGAGCATTTCTTCTATAAATTTAATCAGTTCGTCTCTGAATTCCTTTTTGGATTTCAACCATGAAGCGTGGAAATGAAGACCAAGTGGAGCACGGTTGGTTGTGTAGTGGCGATTGAAGTTGTGACGTAGAAGGCGACCGAACTGTTCTCCGGTCTGGATATTGGAGCACGAGTCCACCACGTGGCAACCTGGTAAGGATTCATCGAATGTCGGGTCATCTCTTCTGTCTAATTCATTCATAACCATTTCCCAAACAGGGTGACTCCTCGAAGGGCAGTTGTGGGCATTTCCATTGCATTTATGTGGCATACGGAAGTAAAGAGTATAAGGCCAAATTGGAACACGGCTTAGGGGTGCAGTGATTGAGGCATCATAAACAAAGTACTGGTCCGCCATCATTTCAAATTGCTTGTTTCCACCTACGCGAAGGTAAGGAGCGCGAACACCGATGATTGAAGAATCGGTAATGTTTGCAAATCGTTCCATAATGAGTCGAGCACCGGCCATTTCAGCTAACCAGTCATCATAGGTACCACTGGTCCAGTATTGTGGATCATCTTTATGAGTAATTGAGAACACAGAAATTTCATGTCCTTTACGATGTAATTCTTGGACAGCTGCATAATTGGTATACTTATGTGACACAAAGAAAGTGCCACGAATCTGGCAACCATTAGGATTGTGTCGATTACCGTTGAAAATTTGGTCATATAAATCAATATTGTCTACATTTACAGCGCCGTTAAAAGTAATCGTGATCATTTGGGGCACTTGATTGGGCTCTATCCCTCCAGGAATACGAGTACCATCGGCAGAGCAGAAGCAGTCGGGGAGCGTACATTGGTTGGGATCACAGTCGGGTGCTCTGTTAGGGTCTACATCAACGGCTGGAAGATAAAAATACGTTTAGTTGTGTGTATTAAAAATAATTTGTGGTTAGAAATAAAATATCATTAAATGAGAATATTCTTTGTTTGTAGATGATAATGAAGCCATCCCATGTATAAAAACAATATTATTTATGTAAAACTCTGTCATGAAAGGAATATAAATTACTTACTGCAAGCATTTTCGTCGGACTCATCTTGGCAGTCTGGCTTTCCGTTGCAGAACAACTCTTTTTCGATACAATCTCCACTTCCACAAGCTAATTTTCCTTCTGGGCAAATTGGCTCATCAGTCTTGAGAATAGGAAGAACCTTTCTTGGTTCTGTAAAGTAAATAGAAGTTGTTAATTATTGAGGTAAAATATGTCATTTTTCGCAGGTGAGCGGATTAATTTTAATATCTATGTATTGTCTGTGTGATTTAATAATTGTGAATGTGTTGTGCCAGTGGGCCAAGAACGGAGAAAAAAGAAGTATTTGGCAAAGCAGGAGATAATGACACTGTTAACAGTATTGGGTAACAAGAAGATTAAGTATGGAATATGAGGAAAGAAGTAGATATCATGACGACATAAAGTCACTATAGAAATGGCGAAGGTACTGGAGGCGATTGACTGATTTATTGTAATTAGGATAAAAATTAGATTTTGATAACTGTTGGTATTGATGAATAAACAGAATGTTAAACACCTAATAAAAAGATAACACAAACCACAATCACTTTGCTGTGATTGTGGTCTTACGGAAAAATATTAATGTAATATTTACATTGCTGTGCAAGAATGCTTATTAACTGTACTTTGAGAAGATATCTAATGATAGATATGGGTTATTTACAGTTAATACAATAAATTTAAGTAACCAAAAAGTTTTAATTGCAGTTTGTGAAATATTATGTGTATAATACATTTGGTGACCGTTAAATATAGTGAATAATAAATAGTAAGTAAGCCGAGTAAACCTCAAAATCTGAATTAAATATTGTTAGATATAAGTTATTAGAAAAGTGAAGCAGAAGCGTGGTTAGCAGGTAGTTATTAAGAAAGAATTAAAGTAGTTAGTTTGTAAATAAAATCCAATTATAATGAACAAATATTTTAAATGTTCGGTAAAGGATACTGAACGGTTTTTAAAATTTATAGGAAAATGGTTCACTATTCTTTACTAACCTAATCAATATTTGTACTAATTTTAATCGGACTTACATAGTAACAGAAATGTGTGTTGTTGTGTTCTTGTAACAAATACTATATATACGCTTTGTACAGCTGAGTGCATCAGTACCTACCTAGTATGTTAATCAAAATTATCATTGGATGTAGGTACCTAATAAAATCATCATTTAGAAATAGGGAGATATTCTGGTATTGTTGATTGTAGGTATATAAAAGTTAAACAATGATAACTTATTTTCATTTCGCTTTACACATTACACCTAAATCAAGTATTCTTTGCCATTAGAATATACCTACTTCGAATTTGTTAAATTTTTTTTATAGGCAAACTTGTAATAATATCAGATCTTATTATTATTCTTATCTTTTTGAAAAGTATTGTGTAACTTAATTATATCTTTTAATTAATAATTATATCTTTTTTTCAATGAGAATGAAATGTCAAAATATCTTTATTATCGGTATTTTTGTTCTTCATATTTTACATAAACGATCATAATATTCAACATATTTTTTTTAAAACAATAATAAAATTAACTATGATAAAATGTATTGAAGGAATGTTAAAGCGTAACCATCGGATCGGACCAGTGCGGGCCGCTCCCAGTCCGGGGCCTCATGCAATACACCTAGAGGTAATCTACAGTGCGACGCGGCCCCTTCACCCAAGCCCATTGCTCGCTACGCGCGAATAGCTCTGATACGGCACTTACTCTCGACTTTGTCACAGTTGGTCACTTTACCCTTCCAGTCGCAGGTTTGTTTATCGAGATCGAAAGCCAGTCCAGACGGGCAAGTGATCTGTTTAAGACCTGACCTAGTGCACCTGCGTTGACAAGAAATGTAATTAAAATTAATGTTTATAAACGGGAAGTGGAAATCCGGAAGGCCGTCGTCTGTCTCTCGATTTTTCTCACATTCGATCATTTCCGGGACGGAAGTGCAGCCCTCCGCATAAACACTTCCCGTGATGTTAGGAACTTACTTTCTATTTTATCGCAATTCTTAACGTGTGTTTTCCAGTCACAGGTTTGTCGGTCGATATCGAAGGCGAGACCACCGGGACAGCGCACTGAGGCGAGCCTAGTGACGCCGTTCTCGCCGCCCTGGTCGCACCTGCACACAGCCATACTCTCAGCCCTTATAGTGGGCCGCCTCAACGCCGTCCGGCGTGGGCGGACGACACTTGCTCCCAATAATTATTCATCATGCAAGTCGTAACGATAATAAAACTACTACATATAAGGTATATTGGAAACTCATCATATTACAAATATGATGACTTTACATACCGCAAAAGATATAGATATTTAAAAAGACTGAAAGATCACATTTAGCTTTATGGCTTAATGATGGAATTGAAATTAAAATTCTGACTAGTCCATCGCCTATAAGAAGAATTTCAAGTTTATTAGCCATTCTCTTAGTCGCCTTTTACGACATATGGAGTATTTATATGCTAAAGTGCCGGGAACCACATGGCACATACTTGCATACATAAAAGTAGTTAAGTACTTATTAATATTAAAGTGTGACTCTTAATAATTTTTGACCAAAGGCACAGAAATTGCTAGTATATAAGCTTCTGTGGTGAATATAAGTAAAAAGTGGTAGCATATTAGAATGTAAAAAAACCATTGAAACCTATTTTTGTTCACGAATAAAACCTAATTTACATTATAATTTATCTATCCTTATTCATGCCGTGGCTGTGACTGTGTTCACTCACGGCCATTTTGTTGCATATTTATGAGAAAAAAAAACAAGTCAAGCTAAGGAGTACATTAGATATTTAAGTGGACAAAGGCAAAGTTAAAAACTAAGATATATTAATTTTGTTTATTATGATTTCCGAGCGATTTCACAATGTGGGCTAGTCATTTAACTTGCTCCTGTGATTACATAGAAATGACTGCAAACTTGCCTTCTAACAAGTTTTCAATGCAGTTTCTAAATGTATGGCATGTTAAGTAAAATATCTGGTAGAATAAGAAAATTTTGTACGTGTTTGATACCTGACAACATCTCGGCAGTCTCCCTCCGTGGTGAGACGGAAATATTCGTCAGCGGGGCGGCCCTCGCATAGCTGTTCTGCGTTCACGTCATCTCCTGCTGGGTCGTCCTCTTGCCGCTTCACTCGTGTCTCGCTGCTCACTGCATCAACAACTTCTTGGTTACACATAAAGTAAACCACTTAACGTGGCTATCTTTTGTTCAGTCATATAAACGAAGTTCTGTCTTAGCATATTTATTAGGTAACTCGAGTCAACGTAAGCGGTGGTTACAACACCGTAGCAGTAATGGAATGTGGTACCGTTTTATTGCGGCGCCGAATGCCGCTCGAGTTTTAGGTACGAGTATGTGTTCGTACTTATAAAAATATACATTATTTTACAAAACTTTATATATTAAGTGCCCCTGGGCTATTGATAATAATTAAATAAGTAGATAATCCCAAAATTTCGTTTAACCATTTAGTTACCCAAACATTTTCACTAAACATTCACCCCATTACCTATTATATCTTTTTATAGAATTTAATTTAAGCAGAATAAGTCAGCATTGAAAGTTAAATCGACGAAAAGAAATCGAGGTCAACACAGCCCAAGTAAAACCAGCCACGTAGGTAGCTGGCGGTAAAGATAAATCAGTATTTGAGTTTTTATTTATAAAATATATTTAAATGTGCTTTTAAAATAAATTTTTATAAATCAAATATGTGACCTATTCTACTTCATGTAAGTACTTAAAGCAAAATTTGAAAAAAGTTAAGCACTTTAACAAAGTACTGGTAAGTATCCAAAAGTATTAAATAGGTGTACTTATTTATACAAATCTTCGTTTAATATTTCTAAACTTAAAACCATTTCTTAATATCCCCAACAATTTTTGCTGTGAAAAATATAATCAAATTTTACAATGATGCTACATTATGAAGTTTGATAATATGAAATATAGCCACGGTCAAGACAAAAAAGCTGATATTATTATATTTCATTAAGTTAAATTCGAAATTTGCATGTAGGAGTGCCGAATTGTGACTTTTATTTTATTATCCCATTTTGACGTTTTTCGAAGGTTTTTTTTACAAGTGATAATTGTTTTTAGTGTTACAATCAACAAATGAAAGAGGGAGAGTACTCACCGTAGCAGACTAGCAATAAAACACCAAGACACAAGAACGCGCGTCGAGCCATGGTGCTCGGCGAGAACTGGCCGCACCGTCGCGCGCTACCAAGAAAGTGCAAGAGGTCTCCAATGCCCCTCTTCGCCTTTATATAACCAGGCAAATCGCGTTACGATCCAACACCAAGCCTGCGACTGATACTATACAGCCGTCCTGTACATACCACGCCTTTTAACAATATGAACCTTTGCACTCCAGGCACACAGCTTTAGTAACTATAAGTATTTATGACGATGACGACTTGTAGCGATTAACAAAAAATGTAATGATTATTGCCCTTTAATTAATGCGTTGTAATTTCACAATAGTCATAATCAATCGCTTAGATATTTGACATAGGCGACTAATAACCAATAAATTTAATTAAACTTTCATCATAACACGATGACAGTGCCTACGCACAAAGCTAGCCCAAAGGAAGAAGTGAAAAATCACACAACACAACTGACACAAAATCCGTGCTTGGGTATGCAATGTTTCAGGTATTCTTAGCAAGGTTGTATTGTGGATCGTTACGACCTTACCGATTAAGATGTGTGATAATTTCTAAGTTACTGTAAAACATAACTCACAAAAAAATCAGTCGTAGGGAAAACTGAAAATTAAGAACTGAAGAGCTACACAAATAACCTAATTCAATTATTGTTAACATCTCTTTTCATCTGTAAAAGTGCAATATCCAATGATAATATAAGTCTTTATATAAAAAAATTGAAGTTCTAAAATAAATCATGCATGTTGTTTGGTAAATTCCTGAAATTATGTTTATTCTATTACTATTCGACGCACTTAATTATTCTTATAAAATCAGGTATATCTCTTTAAATATTAAAATAGTAAAGATTCTTTATATTAAACCCTTGTTAACATACTCGTCCGGCGGGAACTCACTTTCGATTAATATCAGATGAACCAGTTTTTTTATATTTCATGTCAATGTCATATAAAGGTGGATACAGAAAGAATTTTAGGCCTTTAATATTAAGTGTTAAAAGTATAAACACAAACATAATATTTTTTTGTATAATTTAATATATAATGTATTTATAGATAGTATTAATATATTATTTTATGGTATAAACACATATTAATATATTAAAATGATGTTGAATTTTATACATAAATAAATGATTAATTATGTCGCATGATCACTTCAAATCTACGAGGCTACTGCAGATCAAAAGCAATAACCATAAGCTTAAAATAAAATTAAAATAAAGCAGATCTTACATGTTTCACATGCTGTGAAAAGTTAATCTAGACGAAGGTTTGTAGCCAAAGCTTACGATGAGGGTTATTACTGTAATATGTCAAGTTCAGAACTTCCAATGAACATAGTTAAATTAATGTTTTGTCGCATCACTAAATTGTATACACACATGACTATGAAATTCACCACATAATATTCAACAAAGGACCTACTTAATTTATTTCGAAACGTAAGAGATTCTGTGAAAATGTTAACGTATTCAAAGGTTACAACATTAAAGACGAAGAGGGAAGGTCTATCAGCTGGTGCTTAGTACTATTCATTTGTCAAAAGTCAAGGTTATCAGGCTTAAATAATAATTTGACCAAGTAAACATGAAGTCTTTATATAATTCGTGTAGGTACATATCTTCTTAAGTATGTATATTTCAAATTATTTTTTACGGATTAAAAAAACAATTATTTTTCTTCATAATAAGTAATATTCATCATTGAGTTACCTATATTATCTGAACGTGACCGTAAACGAATCTTCGAGCTGGGTCCACTCCCTAAGGAAGAAATACCTGAAATAAGTAGGTATGGAGTAATCCTGGATGTTGTTGTTTGCAATTATATCTAATGTTGTTATATATTTAAACTGGATTGTTGATGACTTACAAAGGTTTTTTTATGCATTACACTTAATAATAAAACAACTTTGACAAGTTTGAGACAAAAACCACTGAGACTTTCAGGCTCCATGATTTTTCTCGTTTTTTAATAACAAACGTTGCGGAAAATGCCAATGTAGCAACAAATAGTGCATATTCGGCACACAAGACACTTTTCTCGGTTATTTGAAAGTTATTTCTTATAAGCTTCTACCTTACCAGAAAGGATGTAATATTTTACGCATAGAGCAATATTTTATCAACTTTTAAGTAAGGTATTTTTACCCTGAATGTACTAATTGTTTGCTATCGATTCAGCTTTTATTGACAGTGTGGCGATATCTCTTCGCCACAAGTAACAACTTGACGCTATCAGTCAAAAACAGCGAATAGTCTAAATCACGCAAGCAAAGATTTCACGGATTGGAGCATATATACACAACCTCCGCCACATTATCGTCGAAGCCGCTTTTCCCCAGGCATAACACCTAGCCTGGCGGAAGATCTTCCCTGTGGTGGCGGTCGAGCCTTAATCATCGCTCCCCCAACAACAGTTTACTGAAATTTAGTTGTTTATCAATTTGATTCCTCCCTGAAGCACCCGTTCACGATTGACGCACAAATAACCTAAATTCTTAAAAAAATATAAGAGATAATACCTGTAAGCTGGGTTGTACAAAAACGCGGTCTCTTCCCATATAATAATTCAGAAAACTGAGCAATAGAAAAGTAAATAAAGCAATGACTGTCAGATAAAATAGTTGTAAAAGTGTAGAAGTGTAGAGCTTGCTTAATTTTCGAGTAAGTTTTATTTATGTGCAATTACTGTTTTAAAGTACAGTAGAAATATTACTACAAGACAGTAGGTATATGAAATTCTGTACGCAAAGTAAGTAGATACTATTTCTTAGTAGTTATAAAATACTAACGTAGAACGGTGAGACAACTAAATCTTAAATTATTTCAACGGTATGTGATTCCGAGCTCCTCTAACACCGCGCGGAATTCTAGAATAAGTTATTTCACTAAGGCGTTAGCAAGTAATACAATGTTATTAAATTTCTGTCGAAATACTTATTTAATTAATTATTTACGAACTCGCGGTGAGTCGCCTTGTGTCGTCATATCGATGACGACGTTTTGACCATTAAATACATAGGTTATATTGCGAAAGTCATAACAAGGGGTGACTATTTGTTGGAAATCCAGAACTGACCTATACTTTAAAAATGAAAACGATGTACATTTTAAATGGTTTTGCATAAATAATAATCTATCATGCAAATATCTGTGACATATGACTAGTTCAATAATTTTATTAGGAAATTGTATGTACGATACGTAAAATTGATTACGCCTGTTAAAGAATATAGACAGGTCTAGCCTCTAGGCAGACATTGGCACTTTCACGCGCTTTGTTACATAAGATTCTGAAGATTTAACATTTGAACTATTGATTACCTCCTTTTGTTTGCCACATAGCGGCTGAATTTACGTACTGAAATTCTTAATTTAATTTGATTGAGACGAAGCAATCCATTTATTATCTACTTAAATGACATGGTTTAAATACAATGTAATTTGAATCTAAATTCCATCATTAAGACATTCATCTGAATATGGCATTTAATCCGTAAGGGATGGAGACGCGATAACTTATGTATAAAATACTAAACACCACGTTACCTACATTCTGTATCCTCCCAAAACTTACTGTATTTTTAAATATTTTTACGAATCTTTACCTCAACATAGATAAGTATTAGGTACTGTTTCATGGTAACCTTTAAAAAGTGTGCAAACTTAGTTCCGCTTGTAAGAAGTTACAAGTACTTTAATCTAATACGATTTATAGCCCAGCGATATAGCAAGGCCGTGTAATTTCAATAATACTCGTCTCAAGTGTAACATACATACATACATACATACATAAAATCACGCCTCTTTCCCGGAGGGGTAGGCAGAGACTACCTCTTTCCACTTGCCACGATCTCTGCATACTTCTTTCGCTTCGTCCACATTCATAACTCTCTTCATACAAGCTCGGCGGTTTCGGGTACTTTTGACCTGACCCTTTACCAGGACGTCCTTAATTTGATCAAGATACGTTCGTCTAGGTCTTCCCACTCCGACCTTTCCCTCCACACTCTCCTTGTATATCTGCTTAGTCAACCTGCTTTCATTCATCCTCTCCACATGACCGAACCATCTTAACATACCCTTTTCTATTCCTGTAACAACATCTTCTTTCACATCACAACATTCCCTTATCACGCTGTTCCTTATCCTGTCACTCAATTTCACACCCATCATACTCCTTAACGCTCTCATTTCCACTGCATTTATTCTGCTTTCATGCTTCTTTTGCCATACCCAACTTTCACTCCCATACATTAATGTCGGGACCAACACGCCCCTGTGCACAGCCAGTCGAGCCTTTTTGGATAGTTTCTGACTGCTCATAAAGGAATGCAAAGCTCCATTCACCATGTTCCCCGCGTTCACTCTCCTTTCAATATCACTATCATACTTGCCATCTGATGTAAACTTTGATCCTAGATATACAAACTCTTTCACTTGCTCCACTTTTTCTCCTCCAATCAAAATATTACATGCTGTCATTTCTTTCTCCATTTCAAAAACCAGTGTTTTAGTTTTACTTACGTTCACTTTCATTCCTTTCTCTTTTAAAGCTTCATGCATACAGTTTACCATCTCCTGTAACTCCTCCGCTGATGACGCCAGTATAACCTGATCGTCGGCATAGAGCAGACATTTGACGAGTAACTCATTCATCCTTAATCCACTTTTAGACTCTTTCAAATCTGTCAAACAGCTATCCATAAATAGGTTGAACAGCCACGGTGACGCAACACATCCTTGCCTAACGCCTTTCTCAATCTTAAACCACTCAGTGTGCGCTCCGTTTATCCTGACACAAGCACTCGAATCCTCATATAAGGATTTCAGTGCTCGTATTAAGAGACTGCTCACCCCATGCATAGAAAGTGCTGACCACAATTCATTCCTCTCAACTCTGTCATAGGCCTTTTCCAGATCTACGAATGTGCAATAGACTTTTTGACTCTTGGCCAAAAACTTTTCGGCTATGCACCGCAAGGAAAAGACCTGATCAGTACATCCCATTCCCTTTCGAAATCCCGCTTGAGCATCCCATATTTTGTCATCAGTTTCATTCCTGACTCTATTAATCAATACCTTAGCATACAATTTGCCGACGACGCTAAGCAGGCTTATACCACGATAATTTTTGCAGTCCAGCTGTGACCCTTTTCCTTTGTAAAGTGGCACGATAACAGCCTTACACCAATCTTTTGGTACTCGGCCGCTTCTCCAACACAAATTGAAAAGGCAGTACAACTGACTAGCTACTACGCCTTTTCCTGCTTTAAGCATCTCGACCGACACTCTATCACACCCAGCAGCCTTTCCCGCTTTCATACTCTTAAGTGCTTCCACAATTTCGAACATTTCAATTTCGCCTTCCATCTCATTCTCTTTTTCTTCGCTATAGCAGAAATCTTTCTTATTTCCTTCCTTTTTTTCAAATAAACTTTCAAAATAGTCCTTCCATATCTTTAGTACACATTCTTCTCCTTTCACAACGCTACCATCCTGGCATCTGATCCTAGTCAGCTCTCTGGTTATAGTATTTCCTCGGGCTGACCTTACGGATTTCCAGAATACTTTCAGATTTGACTGAAAGTCTTCTGATAGCCTTTTATCAAAATCCTCTTTATACTCTTCTTTCTTTCTAATTACAGCTTTCTTAACCAAATCTTTCATTTTCTTATATTCCTTACGTGCTTCATTCACATCTTCATCTATAACCTCTTGCATTCTTAAGTTAGCTTTTGCTGCTAACAAATCCAGCCATGCTTTCTTCTTTAATCGCACAAGTTCTTGCACATCTTTACTCATCCACGCATTTTTGTGATTTTTTCCTTTCCTTCTTCTACTTACACCACACACTTCAACAGCTACTTTCACAATTCTTTCTTTAAGTTCCTTCCATCCATCTTCAATATCGCTCATTTCATCTAAATCTTCAAATTCATCCTTCAGTCTATTAATATACTTCTTACCTACATCCATATCTTGCAAATTTTCCACTTTTACTCTTTCCAAAGCGCTGGTTTGCTCCCTTACCCTGTGCCGCCAGCGATTGAAGATACCCCTTATCCGGGATATCACCAGTAAATGGTCCGAGTCAATGCCAGCACCGCGATATGCACGGGTATCCAGCACTTTGTTCTTCAATCTTTCATCTACAATCACAAAGTCTATCATACTTTTTAAAATACCTTCCACTCTTGTGTAGGTGTGGATCTCTTTATGTTGAAACATTGAGTTCGACACAAAAAGATCCCACTCTAGACAAATTTCTAATACACTTCTTCCATTATCATTCACCTTTTCGTCACCAAACGCACCAAGCACCTTTTCATATCCATCACGCTTTACACCCACCCATCCATTAAAATCACCTAACATAATAATCTTCTCATTTGGCTTGGTAACTTTCAATACTTCTCTTACACTATTCCAGAACTCCTCGTTTTCGCTTTTTGCTGATGTTGTACCCCTCGAACCCACATCCCAAGGTGCATAAACACCTAGAACGAAGATCCGAGTGATTCCAACTTTCAGCCTAATCCATAGAAGACGAGGGCTGACACACTCATACTCATTCACGCACTCAGCCATTCGTGCAGAAAGAATTAGACCGACCCCTTGACAGCCTCGGCTGGTACTGGAAATTCCAGACCAATACGCCGTGTAAGGGCCGTGCTGCGTCGCGTCGCATCCTTTCCGCTTCGTTTCATTCACGCACAACACATCCAAACGTCTTTCATCCATCATCTGGCATACTTCCTCAATCTTATCCTTCATTCCTCCTCTTACATTCATCGTCGCAAAGCGGCTTTCAGCAGACCGCATACCGCTCCCGCCGGGAACGAGACGTGATGGGGTGCGGACACCATCGCCGCCATTTATATGCTTTTTAAGATTCATAATGCGATTCCCACGAGACGCTAGGGAAAAATTTTGTCCGCCCCAGCAGAGCCCCGCATGCCAGGGTAAGGCTAGCCATTACCTGGGGGTCGCCCAACCCCATGGCGGAAGTGGCACGCTCGAGACTAGGCTCGCCCCTAGCCATGCATCCATCGGCGCGGCAGACCTTAGATTGGCAGTGTAACTTCGCATTAATTTTAATACTTATTTATGTTCTTTCTTTTTTTTATTTATTATCTTTTGTTTATGCTCGTCAGACAATTTATATACGAGTAAAGTCAATTTATTTTCTATAGCTTCATTTTTTTAATGTTTTCATCTTGTTTTATTATCGAGTTAAATCGAGCAATACTTCTTACTTGGTCCAATTGATTTTAATCAAAGTAATTAATTGTATCTCTAAACTATTATCTTTATGAAAATTGGTGCTTCTAAACGGAAAAACAAATGGAAGGAAACCAATTTAGGAAGCTTGTTTGCTTTTGAATCTACGACTTTCATGTAGAACTAGTAATGGCTACATATAACTTAAATATAACTTGTGGATGCACAAACATGCATGGGCAGAGTAACATTACCTTTGACATCGAGCTGATAAGTACGCGCGCACGCACGAGTCAAGGATCTTCGAGATATTTCCTTTCACTCGTGTCGTGCCGCTTCTGTAGTTATTAATACTTACCTATAAAAGTAGTCGGGTACAATGACGCAAAACATTATATTCTTTACATAATTGCAACTTCTTAGTTTAAAAGAAGAAGATGGTTAATGATGTTCTCGTAAATCCTCACAAAAGCATGAGCAGAAGGCTCAGTAAAGCGTTCATAAACTATCATCCTATTCAAGAACGCGTTGATGTCTTTTCATTAAAAATTCTGTTTAAATTTTTTTGATATATAAATAAAGAATATTGTTTGATATACAATATTTTTTATTTATAAATAAATTTTGAGTTAAGAAGCGCTATTAATTAGTGAACAAACAATATGTGTGACATGTTATATTTATAGAGATTTAACTAGTAGATACATAACTAAGAATTATAACTTAAGAATGGGTAGAAAATTTCACTTTGAAAACAATATAATCGTCTCTAGCCTAGCTGGTCTGGCAGAAAACAAAAGCTTTAATGTATATCCCATACAGATTGAACTAGTCAACCAAAGCCTAAAACTAGGGATTCTTCTCTTGGACGGGCTAGCCAAATGTTAATCTCTTAATTTCAACTGAATTACCTCACTGCCATAAAGTTAAAGTTTCGCGTCTTGTGACTATATAAGTATTGGTCGTTTTTACTCTGTTAAATATAAAGATATGGAATGTGAACTATATACACTATAGTATCTACTAGCTATACTATTGTTAAGTGTACTGGTACGGAATCCATCATTTGCAAGTTCAACTTACATTTGGCCTGTTTTTATAGCGGAACCAGCTTGAGATTTAAATAAAGAACTGGTTTTTGTTTTTTGTCGAATAAATTTGCAGTCACTTTAAGTTCTTAGTTGAAAATATATATACATAATAACATGATGACGTAGTAGTCTACCGATTCGCAGAAGCATTTTCGAAAGGGTGTATGTAGTGTAGGTATACGTATTGGTCGTATCCTTGATGGGGCTAATTTTACTTCATTGATACAGGAAAACGTTTAGATTGAAGTAGGCTGACCTCGCAAAATGACATTGTATACATGTATGTACCTGTTTGAACTGAAAGTTAGGAAATATTGTTTCTTACCATATTTGGAATTTTAAATTAATAACCAATGTTTTGTCAAATATTAAAAGTTCTGCTGTCTTTCTATTTCCTGTTTTCTTTATTATCGTATTTATAATTCATATTATCAAATCATCCAATATAATATCTAACTTAAAAATGGAAAATGATAGAACACATGCACATATCACAAAACAAATTATTTTTTTAATTCAACAATACATACATATGTTAAAAAATACATCTAGTATAAAAAATCGCAGTATAATATACAAAAAATATTTGGTGAGTGAAATAGATACTAACTGACATTATGTATACCTAACAATGTGTAAAGGTATATAAAAATGAAAATCTTAGAATTTAGTAACATCTAAAAAGGTGCCTAAATATTGATTGTGAGTAAGAGTGTTAACTAATAATGCTGCAGAACGAGCGGCAAGTCGTGCGGTGGAGGACTTTCACTGCTTTCACTGTCGAAGCTGCAACGCGCTTCTGTTCTACCATACCTAATATCTACTTCGAGGAGCGAAGACCCAACTCTCTATTTATTTAGATGCCGTTAACAATACGAATTGTTTTCATTGTCCTTATTCTTGCCGATACGTGTTGCAAAATAAAATGGAAAGTTTGGCAGGCATAAGGCTGACAATATGCACATGGTTGGCTGATGATGTGCAACTAGCCGCCTACGAGGTGTCATGAGAATAGAGTGTTGGTGTGGTGTGTTGGCAGCACTCCGCCAATTCTATTGTCTGATTAACCGTCCTAGTACCTACGGCGACCTTTCGTACCGTCTAGATCTTGCTAAGTTGTCCGTTATTACATCATAACGGAAAGCACATACCGACCGAAAGTCCCATCCTGTAATTACATTGTTTGATTCTAAGTCACTAATTACCTACTCGTATAAGTATGTTTCCATCCATTAGGGATCGACACCTGATTCATTCAATTACTAACGAAGCGACCTTTGTGCATTCCGGATCTGCACATTACGCATAGACTAGGCATTTAAATAGTAGTTTCATATTAACAATAAAAGCATTTATATTTTCCTGTTCTGTATAAAGCCTGCCTTTCAGTTGACCGTGCTTTTTGAAGAGAAAAATACATATCTGCAAAATATAATGATAATCTTATAGCGTTTGCAGAAAACAAACTAACGAGTGCCTAATTTCACACGAATGAACAAAAAAAATCTGCTAAAAGCGTCATCCTTTGTTTGTTATGAACACACTTTATAAACACCCATCGACATAGGTATGCGTGTCGTTCACTACTCCCTCTCTGATGTGGGCATAGCATAACTCATGTGGTCAATAGCCTTAGGAAATATTATCTTTATTTGTATGGTAAGATTACTAATTAAAGTTCATACTAGTTGTTGCCCGCAACTCCGTTTGCGTGTTATTGGAAATACGAAGGTTGAGGTTATTTAATTTACTCAAATCATCAAAATTTATTTCAACGAAATTTGGCTTTACATAGGATATAATTATATAATTACATAGGATATTATTAATAACAAAAAATACTTTATATCCCGAAATTCTCACGGCAGCAGAGCCGGGCACATACAGTTGACAGCAAATATTTAATAATCCGTACTAATATTATATACGTCATTTCCGTACATATTACAGAGTAGCTTTTGGCTTGGCCCTTTGGCTTCCACATCACATTATCTAAATCTACCATTTTTTTTTCCTCAAAATAAAATGCATGTCAGGTTGAACAAATTTTGTTAAGACGAGTTTTCCGTAATTCGGCTGATTTAGCTGGTATACCATAATGGTTCTGTATCAGTTGTTACAGATCATAAATTTTTATACCCCATCAGAAAATACGAGACTCATCAGTTTGAACAATTTTTGTTTTCCATATTTCGGATAGTTTAGCTATTCTGTAATGGCTCTGCGATGTTCCCGATCTTCGATTTTTATACGCTAACAGAAAATGCTCATCAGACTGAACAACTTTTGTTTAGACGTCTATTCGATATTTCCTATAGTTTAGCTAAGCTATTCCAGAACCCAATATTTTTTTCCTTCATGTTGGCCAGGCATAAGAGCTAGGTATACAACAAAAAAAGTTTCATTCAAATCCGTTCAGTAGTTCCGGAGATAAGCGGTACAAACAAACATACAGACAGACTTTTTTTCAAATTCGAGCTCGGTTATTATTTGCTCATCGTAATAAATTATTATGGGTTAGCATGGGCGAGCAATGGGCTAGCAACCTGTCACTAGTTAAATCTCAAATTAGGTACATCATTTGGTAAGTCATAAAGCTGAACGTGACCTTTCATTATTTTCAAGACTGTTGGCTCTGTCTACCCCAAAATGGATAAAGACATGACTATATGTCTATAAGTATGGTTATATGAATATTATGGTACTGAACTAGAATTCAAAGATTCTCGGCTTCTTTGGAATTGATTTCGTTTAGTCTAAATTGAGAATAAAGACTCGTAGAATGAGAAATTCAGAAAAAGAAAATAAATACGTACTTTCAGATGAACGTTTCATAAATAATCTTGAAATTTGTAGGCAAGGGATTGTGCCGTGTGTTCCTTATACCAGTACAAAAAAGAATAGGACAACTCCATCTCTTTCCCACGCATGTCGTAAAAGGCGACTAAGGGAAAGGCTTACAAACTCGGGACCTTTCGGGGCCTTTTACAGGCGTTTCAAAGTTATGAGTGGGCTATTAAATGAAAAATATTTCGAAAATATATTTAAATAAGTTAAATAAATACTCGGTTTTATAACATCAATATGAGTTTATAGCAATCGCCGTCGAGGCAGCTGGCCCGTGAAAAAAAAGCGAAAAACAGCGAAAAGCTTTGTTTGAGGAATAGGACGCCGTTTATGTGACAGAGGGTATTACCACCGCTCCGGATGGTACCTGGTTTAAAGGATGTCCAAAGCCATCCAAAAAAGAAACGCAGCTAGTATGATGGGTACCTTTGAGCTAGGTACGATTCGTGGTGAGGAATTTTTGACTGACTATTAGGGAAAAAATCTTTATGAATGAGTGTTTTGTAAAAATTAACTTTTGACTAATCTGTATTATGTAATGTCATTTTGTAAAATTGTTGAAATCTTATTTGAAAGTTTATCATAAACAAAATGGATAGTGCCTTAACTTACTACTCGTAGTAAAATTCAACTACTTATAGTAATTCGATGTAATGACTGTTATATTGGACAATAATAAATAATATAACAGATAGATCTCAACTAAACATTAGGGTATTTTAGGGTAGAGTAGAGAGGTAATAATGTACAAACATTTTTTTTTTAAATTTTATATTTTTACGTTTATCAAACAGACTTAAATTCGATGATCACATAAAGTATTACACAGACCTATTAAATATTTATGTGAGTCTATATTACATAGGTAGGTACTTAGACTACGGGCGGGATTATGACCCGGTACACTTAAGAATTACAGAATAACATACTTAAAGCCAACTAAATTGGCACTGTAAATTAATCATTATTTCCAGTGCTATAGATATGTTATCCTCGTACTTCTCAAACAATTTTTCATATAACAACTAATTTTGAGCGCTGAAGGCGCGAGATCATTGCGCTCTTAATAATGACCGTCACCCGTAGGGTCGTTGAGCCACGGGTAATTTACGGGGCATCTCAAACACGTTTGCAGGTTAATGGTCTCTCCGGGGACCTCTTTGGATGTGAGTTTGCAAGAGTGCGGCACCCAACAGGCGGGGATTCCTTCAACGGCGCACTTTTCTCTCCATGGCTCAAAGTTTTTCGCTTCAGTTATAGTGCGAGGATTTTGAATCCATTGAATTACTTGTGTCATGGTAACGAAATATACGTCATTGTGATTTTGAAGGATTTCTTCGATCCAATACGTGAAGGCTTCCAAGAATTCAGGGTTATTTTTCAACCATGCAGCATGGAAGTATAAACCTAAAGGTGCGCGGTTTTGTTCATAATGACGGTCGAAGTTATGATTTAAGAAGTTGTAGAACTGATCTCCCGTTAAAATATTAGAGCATGAGTCAACCATAGCACATCCAGGAAGATATTCATCATTTGTGGGATCTTCACGACGATCAAGTTCATTCATAACCATTTCCCATACTGCATGGCTTCGCGTCGGACAGCTCTGCAAGTTTCCATGACAGCGATGAGGCATTCTAAAATACATGGTATAGGGCCATAGGGGCGGGTTTGAAAGCGGTGCTGTAATAGTGCTGTCATAAAGGAAGGCCTGCTCCTCCATCATAGTGAACTGGTTGTTACCGCCCACTCGGAGGTAGGGAGCGCGTACACCTACCACACTGTTATCGGTGATGTTGGAGAATTTCTCAATTATCACCCTCATACCTGCCATCTCCTTACCCCAATCATCAACCGTAGCGTTGCTCCAGAAACGCTCATCATCATTGTGCCTGCATAAACAATATAATTTGTTAGCCAATTTCTAATATGAATATTAAAAAATGCTGTATAAGTTGGTGTGGTCTAGAAAAACTTATTGACAGTAAGTAGACGTATACTTGGTTTTAAATGCTTTCCTGAAGGTCTCATAATCAATTCTAAACCTTCTAAATCTTAAATAAGGGCAATGAAACTTTGCAATTCTCATGGGAGTGTATTAAAAAAAATCTAAGTTCACGTGAGAAGTATACTTAGTTCGCACACTCATAATATATCCAAGTCTAATTACAATCACATTGCCTCTGGTTACTTTAAATGTAAGGTACTAGGTATGAACTGCACCGCCCGCGTTAATTTCCTATTTTTCTCATTTCAGTAAGAATTTTCAGAAAAAAGCCTCTGCTACTTCTAAAGGACTATTCTATTTCTGTGCCAAATTTCGTCAAAATCGGTCCATTGGTTGGGTATACGGTGGGGTAAATATAAAACTACCTCTTAGTATTATTAGTATGGAAGTATGGCCTATTACTTATATCATTAACGGAACTTACAGGAAGAAGAGTAGGTAATACTTGAGAGAAACTTACGTTATAGAGTGCACTGCTATTTCGTGACCTTTGCGATGTGTCTCCTGAACAGCTGAATAGTTTGTATATTTGTGCGAGATAAAGAAAGTAGCTTTGATGTCACATCCGTTGGGATTTTTACGTTTTCCATTGAAGATTTCTTTGTACAGTTCAATATTATTGTTGTTGATGGCATCATCGAAAGTTATAGTGATCATCTGTGGCACGTCTTTGGCGGGCAGATCTCCGGGGATGACGGTGCCGTCTTCTGAACAGAAGCAGTCGGGCAAGACGCATTGAGACGGATCGCAAGGGGGAGCCCTGTTTGGGTCGTTGTCAATATCTAAAACAATTACATGCATATAAATAAACATTATAACAACAGTTTAAATTTTCCTATTTTGCCCTTAATAACAGTCAAAATTTTCCTATTTTGCCCTTTGTATTTTTCATAATCGTGTTTTTGTAAAATGTTATTATGAAGTCTTGTATATTTAATAACAAAATGCAGAAATTATTCAAACAGTTTCGAAACTGTGTCATTACTCAACATCGATTTAGGTTTCCTCGATTTCAAATATGCTTGGACGAGAAATTCATGGTAGATTGTGATATAATTTGTCATTGGGTAGCGATAGACATTCGACGCGTATGCAGAGGCGTGTACCCAGGCGAGTCGAGAGTCAGAACCAGTGTGGGTACTTTCGCTCACTCAAATCGTTCACAGCTGACACTACCTACTTGGATTTCACTTTTGATACAAGTATATAAAGATGGTTGATTTTATCGCTGCAAAAAGTTTAATTTTGACGAAGATGACGGATGAAACTGAGACGGATCATGATTACACTTTTAGTATAAAAGAGCAAGTTTCTTAACGATGTTATCCCTCAAGGTACTATTACCTACCAAGGTACCAGGGTACTAGCACCGGTTAGCATTTTAGGCCAATGTATGTAACTGACAAAAGCGTCAATGAAATGTATGTACAATACAGTACACATGACCGCGGTGGGCTTTACTTATTCAAGGTACAAAATATACAAATCTTAGAATACTTGATTTTGTGCTTAAGTTATCATTTCACAATTTATTACACCTTTAAAATGACAAACTAAGCAGGTTACTATTTGCATATTTATAAGTCTGCATAATTTTATGTTTTAAGTGCATTTCGTCAAAATTTCAATTTACAATTTTGAGAAAAAATATTGCATCATTAAATAGCAAATGTAATCATTTTCAATCAAAGACAAACAAAATAAATAAGCACCCCATTTGCTTAAACGTGTATTTCGACATAGCATTGAGATGTTTTTTTAGGCCAAGTGATTGGCATTTCAGGCTGGTTGTTCGTCACGCCTCAAGAGCCCGTTTTTATTTGTAAATTTGACCGTTCAAGTCCAGTGGCATATTATAGCTAAATAAAGTTCACACATTAATATGTACACGTACACTTATCGTAAAAATATCGACTCGGTATATATTAAATATAAGAAAATTTAGTAGATGTCAGTAATTTTAAAGTCACCATACTAGATGAGTGAAGTTTAGGACATCGAGGGGCGATTGGTTGTCAAGGCAATGTACGATAAGATACAAAACTGCGTAAATCTTACCACAAGAGTTCTCATCAGAGCCATCAGCACAGTCTTTTTCTCCATTACAGAAGAGTCCTCGTTCAATACACGTGGAGTCTCCGCAGGCCAGGTAGCCGTCCTGGCAGAGTGGCTCTTCTGTATACAACAGAGGCTTCACTTTGCGCTCCTTGTTCTTCAGTTTGCAGTTCTTTACTGCATCTTTCCAGTCACAGGTCTGTTTCTCGATGTCGAAATACAATCCAGCTGGGCATCTAATAGCTTGAATTCCCTTATAAAAAAAATTATGTCATTTAGGCATGGCTAAAAATATTTCTATCTATTTTTTTAATTAATGTCCTTTAATTAAAAAAATTAAAGGACATTAATTAAAGGAATATGTTTTTTAAGGCTATTGATTGAAGTATTCAGATAACGTACAAGAAACTTTACATGGATAGAATTAAGTAGTAAGTAAGTCCTTGAATACAAATTAAGTTGAAATTCTAGTGGTTACGATAATACCGGGAATGCAACTGAATTCTCAAGGCTGGACTCTAAAGTATTGTATTTAAAATAACAAAAATAATCGTCATCTAAGTTGAAGGCAATTTTAGCTGCTTCTCTTTCTGAGCTGGTTGTAATAGTTAATCTGGGGAAAGACTTGAGTAATGGGAGTTTTTGCTTTAGAAAATGGGCCATACATATTAGGTAATCGGAAATTAGAGTATTTAACTTTAATGTCTGGCTCTCAAAGTCTCTATTAAATAATAAATTGAAAGTGCCTTAGATTGCATAAAATATTTAATGCGAGCCGATAAAATGAAAAATATGTTACATAAAAACATAAGGCGGGCTGTAACATGTGGTTTTTTTTATTATATATTGTCAGCATTCTGGTATTTTTGTCCTGGTAGCGGTATGTAAAGGGTTCCGCAGAAAAGCTATGATCAAATAATAAAAAAAATATTGCAGCAGTTATCTGACCATCATGACCCTAATACCTTAGGAACTGGTCATATTTATTTACACATTCAGTTGCCTAAACGTGCCAGTATTTTCAGGAATAAGCAATGCATGTAACCTTTAATAAAGAGAATGCCGGTAGGGTGTGAACCCGGTACCTCTCGCTTGAATATGATGCGCACTTTAATAAGTATAGTGTTAACTTTTGATCCAAAAACCTGAGTATTAAACCTATGTTTTAAATGTATCTATTGCTATTTATGAGAAACATGATTTGGAGGATTATTAGTGCTTCGTAATCGACGTCAATACTTTCTGCTCTTAGGTAGTGACGAGCTTATGAAATCCAATTCCAAGTGCATTGCTATGGTTAGATATGCATTTATCTGCAGTATTGTTTCCTTTTTAGTTAGAGGTAAGGTAAACAGTAAACTAAACACAACGAGCTTGCTGAAAAAGGTTGGCGGATATGATAAATATATTTTTCGTTTTTATGAAACTATCAATCACTCTTACAAAAGTTGTTACGATGAGAGAATAGGAAATAAAGTGCGTAGTAGGTAAATAGTGTGGTAGTTACCGAGGCAGTGCACTGGATGACGTCGCGACAGTTGTCGCCCTCGCCTGCCACCAGCCGGAACCACTCTCCCGCGTCCTTGTCCTTGCATAGCTCTTGCTCCAAGCTGTCGTCTTTCTTCACCGAGTCGTCCGCCTGTCGCCGCCATCGGTGACCATCGGCGACTGCTGCACACAAACATACATATAATTATTATTAAGCCGTTGCAAAAAACTTAACGTAAAGATAAAGTCATAAAATATTTCTAGTTTTTTTGTTATAAACTGATAAGACCATATATTATGCCAATATGTACCTAATAGATGAGAAAAAATCTGTAGTAGAAGTTATATTTAACTTATCTTAGGTTAAATATAACTTCTAAAAATTTTTTTATCTGCGCTATCAAAACTATTTTTTATTAAATTACTTAATCAGTGTTTTACCGTATTCTATATCCTTTAGTTTTTTCTCATTAGATACAAATGTCAGTTGGATACAGAACCTAAATGCCAAAGGTGCGGAGTGTATATGACATTTGACTCGCTTTGAAATGTCAGCGCTTGGGCAAGCAACAAGGACGACTCTTTCTATGCTCTTCAATGAATAATATTATGCATGACATTTGAAGACTTCGTGCTCGGCTGATGAAATACTTATTAATCACTATTGTTGTTTAATAAAAGTAGTGGATTTTATGATAGATTGAGATTATTCGCGAAGAATTTAAGTACTATATCTGTTGAAGGAATACGGGGAAAAAAATATGGCCCAGAGTCTAATAAATTCTAATGTCTCGCACCATATCAAGACATAATTATTTCTACAGCAAGTGTGAATGAAGTTACATTCCCACAAAGTTATGTACAGTGTTATCATAGTGCGCCAATAGTTTTTGCTAATTGAGTTTGGCGTGCTTAGGCAATATTTAGTAAGAACCGATGCAGGTCGTGAGTACGGTTCGCGGCGCAAGCGCAGGCACGCGTAATACGAGGAAACCTCTCGCTGTAATTATCTAACTGTTTCACTTACGACCAACACGAGACTTGAAGAGACTTGAGAACGTCCCTTTCACGATAATTACATTAATTTATATAACGTGCCTATGGTTAACTATGAATCATCTTTGCTAAAGTATTTTACATCTTTAATTGAAAGTTAAACATTTATAAAACTGTAGTTATGCTAAAAATTAAAACAGATAGACAACATAATTAAGAGCCATCAAAATTCAAATCTAAAATTATTATTATAGTATTTTCATAACAATCCAACATTGTAACTTAAAATTAGGTATATATTTATGTAAATCAGATGTCAGTTTGTAAGAGACTGGTATCTGGACTAAGCATCCAACTAGTGGTCTTCAAACCTTGTCAAAACTATTGACTTTGCCTCTAATGTAATATTTGAGACATTATTACACAGATTGCAGGAGCTAACCTCAAAATGAACTCGAACTCAACAGGAACTCAACTAGGGTCATGGAATTAGTACTTGACGACACTATATTTTATAACTTACTAATACTTTAATAGATAAATATCTAAGACCGCACAAAGATAAATAATGACGTACAAGCTGACTTTCTTGTTTCTCATGTATTTGCGAATTGCGAAAAGGTGTATACAAGTTACTTAACCTTTTGATAAAATGGTACAAGACAAATATGATTTTAGCAATAATGTTGAATAAATGCTGAATGTGGCCTGTCATTCTTTTCGAGAATCTAGGCTCTATCTACCCCGTAAGATTTAAAGATGATATTTATTTATATGATGGGTAATTAATTATACAAAACCATATGTTTATCTACACAACTCTCTTTTATAACCGATGGAAAGAAAGCCAAACAGGTTTGTTGGTAAGTGAGCGGTGGAGCCGCCGTGGCAAGTTGGCACACGATATGCCAATGTATTGCACATGAACTTATTGCCCTAGTCTTATTGTTCGATCACTTTACTTACAGATACTATTGTATAATACGCTATAAATTGAGAACGACACAAATATGCCTTGCTTGAAACTGGTTGTGTAAATTATCACAATTTAAAAAATCGTGTCTTAACTTGCTACTTGAATACCTAATTTACGTAAATGGATCTGTAGTTCTCGATATTTGCAAGTACAATATGGAAATATTTTATACTATTTAGAAAATATTAAAAGAACACCCTTTTCACTTAAATTATATTGACAAAGAATGATACTTTCATAGAAAGAGTAGACACAATTAGATATTCATCTCTCATATCGATTCACGAATAACAAACGACAGCCATGACATCATAAATAAGCACATTAAAGACTGGTTCTCTTTGACCCGGATCTAGCACGTGTGTTCACAAGATCGGGTTACTCTTCGTTCTCAAGCTTAAACCTTTATTTATAAGTTAATCATTCATTATTGTATTACCTACATATCACATGACAAATTGTAGTGGTGCAATTTTATCAGGAAAATATTTCAGAACAAACATCACTTTGAAATAAATTCGTAGACTTTCGTAGCACTCAACGCGTTGATGTCTTTTGTATGAATGATATTTCTAAAATTATATTTAAAGTGTAAGGAGTTATGTTTTATTAAAACATTGGTATTCTATAGCAAAAGCCTTTATGTGTTTTCATATAGGTTGTAATCTTGTAATAATTCCTAATTCATGTAATGCAAAATAGAAGAACGAGTACTTGAGATTATGTAATATAGTTACTACGTCTATTATAAAACGCCTATTTCAGAATGACCTTGCACACCCTGGTGATGTATGTTTTGAATATGCTCATACAATTTATTAGTGTTGGAGTACCCTCCACTACCTATAAAGAGCACCTCGTGAATACAGCATGTTTTTTTAATAAGATAAATCTTAGCATTGGTAACATTAGACTCGTAACCAGACTTAAGTATTCCTGAATGATATTGATAATTTCAGTTGCTCAAACACCAATTGCAATTGTTATTTATGTTCGTAATCTTTGCTAATGGAAACTTTGCCCTTTTAGACAAATCTGGACGAAATTAATTTGTTTTTTGACATTGAAAGTGACTTAGTTGTTTACGTTATTCGTAAGTCTAAAGGCACGCGAGCGAAGCCGGCGGAGGCTACGGGCTTGTCAGGGCGCGGCCGTCGACCGAGCGCGCTGTTCGCATACCAAACATGAGACCAAACTCATGAATATTTAGAGCCACCTTTCGACTTTCCTTCTTTAGACGTGCTCCCTTTAAAAAGCTGCGTTTAACAATAACGGGATTATGAAATTTCCGGACTGTTTGATGACACATTTGTACCATGGTTAGTACAATTACGTAAAATTATTGCAAACATAAGTATCTGACTATTTTATTGAATTTAATAACGCCTCTGTGATAGATTTTTATGCAATAAAAAGTTTGAATACATTTATATAGTTATATTAGCGCAACCTTATTGTATTGAGTTAGAGTAGAACATGTTCGGGAAATTTCAATATAAAAAAGTGCTTCGTGCTAGCAAACAATTTATTTTTTAACGATTGGTAGGCAATATAGCGCAGAATGGCTATAACTATAAGCACTGTATCGTTTTAATTCGACACCGATAATATTATTTGAACGTACTGTAGTTCTTCCCTTTAAGCAAAAGGCGTACTCCTGGCTGCTCTCCAGACGAGTATGGTTGGATTAACATACATACATATGGTCACGTCCATATCCCATGCGGGGTAGACAGAGCCAACAGTCTTGAAGACTAAATGGCCACATTCAGCTATTTGGCTTAATGATAGAATTGAGATTCAAATAGTGACAGGTTGCTAGCCCATCGCCTAAAAGAAGAATCCCAAGTTTATAAGCCTATCCCTTAGTCGCCTTTTACGACATCCATGGGAAAGAGATGGAGTGGTCCTATTCTTATTTGTATTGGTGCCTGGAACCACACGGCATGGTTGGATTAACAACATATTTTTTTTATTATATCATATGAATGTTTTTAAATTAATGACATAATTATGCCATTAATTTAAAAACTGCAATAAATTTTTGTATTTCGTGCATCAACACATTTTTAAAAAACCATGACTAATGACACTGTCACAATACTGCCACAAGCGAACACAGACTTTCCCGAGCACAAAGTGACAAGCTATAATTGATCAAGTTCAACTCGTTCTTGCTTATTTACTTCCTTCCGTTATTAGTAATAAATTAATCTTTTTCTGTGCCGTGTGGTTCCCGGCACTATTACAAAAAAAGAATAGGACCACTTCATCTCTTTCCCATGGATGTCGTAAAAGGCGACTAAGGGATAGGCTTATAAACTTAGGATTCCTCTTTTAGGCGATGGGCTAGCAACCTGTCACTATTTGAATCTCGGTTCTATCATTAAGCCAAATAGCTGAACGTGGCCATTCAGTCTTTTCAAGACTGTTGGCTCTGTCTACCCCGCAAGGGATATAGACGTGATCATATGTATGTATGTATGTATGTTAATCTTTTAATATCGAACTATTATATAAAATTATTATAAATAGAAAAGATTTTTAATATTTTTTGTACAAAGATTGACTAGACCTAGTTCAACTATCCATAAGTTCAACGTAACAACAGTTCAACTATCCATAAGTTCCTATGAACAAAGCTTATACTGGGTAAATATGGAATAAATTCAATGATAAAACAATAATATGAATAATACAGAGATAAGATCTTTAAATTCTGTAAATTAATTTTTCGTATTTATTACACGTATTTTTAACATTACTGAAAGAAACGGGTAAATTTAGCAAAAACTGTGTCCAAATTTCTCAAGAATGCAATAAGTAAAAAAATTGGATAAATCTACCTAATAAAGTATCGTTAAAACAATGCTCGTATTATGTGTTAAATCCGGGCAAGGCACTTTTATCTGCGATTAAAAATCAATTTTATCTTCTTTGGTTATGTAGCCTCATCTACAGATATGAGTCTATTGTTATTCTTTGTCATTATTTGCAATCATGAGATTTGAAATCTTTATTGTTACATAGAAAAAAACATATTTCTATTCTAATGTCTCGTGAGACCAGGGCAACGTTCACGCAATGTTGTATTTGTAAATATTGAAAAAGTCTATAACTATCTATACTCTATCTACTATATAATATCAAGTAAAATGAAAGTAACCTTATCTCAAAAAAATATGTCTTTTTTAAAGGTACTTAATTAATATAAGTATTCTAAGAGGCTATCGAAAGTAATTTATTAGAAAAAGTTATGGTGGGGTCTATACTTTCCCGTTTTCTTATGTTGTGTTGATGTGTTGTAAAATTATTATGCTTACGCAGTACGAGAGCGCTTAGAATTCATGTATAAATTCAGTAAGCTCTCAATATGATGTAAACCATGTAAGTGGCCATGAGGTGGTTTAGATTAGAATCTTTTAATTATAAACACTAGGTTATTCATAAAAGCTTCGCTTAAGCTGATCCTAACTTAATAAACATAATTATTTCAATGATTATTTTAGTTACATCCTAAACACCGACAAGGTTGCGTCAAAATGATGATTAACTAAAAGGTTGTTATTTCCTATTATGTTTATTAGAAAAGGCGGAGAAGTTGATTATGTAATCATAAATGTGGAAAAAAATATTGTCCTCGACCCTTAATCAAATAGGTACGTAAATAAAATTATTTGTTTCGAAATAATCAGTCAGTTGAGCAGAAATCTTAATTAGTTGATAATTGATTGGTTTCTATTATTGTAAGCGTTTTACATAAAAATGATTAACATTGACCTTGACTACGTTTCAAATTATGTTAAGATATTAATTTACCCTATAGACATCTCTATTGATCATCTGACTTATTAAAATACGCTCGCGGCGCTGTCTGCGTAAATTGAAAATCGCGTTAATTTCCGTTACCGTGGAAATTTCTCGAAATTCTCTTATGGTGACCCTTGGACCACATAAAGAATCTACTTGCCAATTTTAAACTTATAGACCCAACGGTCTGTCAGTCAGTAAATTAGTTTTGTCTTTTAAAGACAAGTTGTTAACCGCAACTGCGCTTGCGTTTACTTAAATTTCCAGAAAAAAAGACTAGAAGGAAGGACTTCTGAAGGTTTTGTCAGTCTCTGTGACAAATATGATATTAGTAACATTGGAAGTCTGAATGTACCGACTTTTTATTATAATAGCGGCTACAGTACGCGTACCCTGTGATAATCTTAGATTCTACTTGACCGTTCTAGGCAAAGGTCCCTGATACCGGCCAGAGACCGACATTTTCAAAGAGTTTTTTATAAGATAAAAAATTAGAACATTTAACGTTAACAAAACGTTCAGTATACGAGTAGGTGTTCTACAACCATAAGTCACTCAATCATTCGCTTGTCATTTTGAGTAACAAAACCCCTATATATCTTTTTATCCTTAAGATTTATAGTCATTATTGTATGTGTAAGTTCAGTTTATAAATAATTTATGAAATTGAGTTTTAGAACGAGTTTACATATAGGTACTGAACCAACCAAAATTTGTACAAACACATTTTTTGCAATGTGTTTATTAGTTTAGTTATATTGTTATGTGGTAACATGCATAATCATAAAATAACTAAAGTACAATATAAGTTATTTGATATAAGTTGTATATCAATCTAGCTATATAGGTACAGTGAAAACCGATAAGGCAACTTCAAACTTTATGATCTCGATTAGGAAGTACTGGCATAAGTTATTATTTTTTTATGAATTAAGTATGAAAATACACTATTTTTGAGTATAAGTTGAGTTTGTCTGAGGACAGTGACGTCACCGGCAGCGCAGGCGCACTGCAACACGCAGCGAATGTGAAAGTCCCACCGCAACGGCCGCAGCGAGCAGCCGCAGCAGGTGCTAAACAGTTGTATTGCTAGCTCATTAATTCGACTGTTTCGTAATAATATTTGAAGTATGTAATAACTACGTTAACAATGTATTAACTAGACTAGAGAAAATTGACTTGATAAACTACTTTATTTTACCAGACAAATTTTCATAGCTATATATATGTTATTGCAAAGTATCACACTCTCATGATGCTATTTATACTCTAATGTATTAAATAGGGCAAATTATCAAATTTCAATAGATTTTATAACACCGGAAGAATTTTTGTACAGTTCTGAAAATCATGAACAAAAAATACTTCACTACACCGGCACACTTGCATGAGAGTGGATACTTGCCAATGGCAACGTGTGTTTGGGCATCCTTGAAACGCTCGTTTGCGGCGCGCCGTCCCGATCCTTTAATTGTTCGATGCTAGGCGATCTTGGTCAGCTGCAATAATTTGCAAACTTTTGGAGACACGATCTATCTCGCGACGCGATACGTTGGGCTCGGGACCACTTCACTGTTCACTTCTGCGACACTGTTTGACGCAATCACTGGGTTATTAAAAGTGGGCGATGGTGACGTCGCATTCCCTGACGCCCGTGACGTCGCGAGATGGAAGGCGTCTGGATGGGTAAGATAAAGGTAAAGACTCACCGCAGGCGAATAAGAGACACGCGGCCAAAGTAGCGACACGGGCGTAGCGCGCCATGACGGGATCACAACAGGTCGTTGCGCGGCCGTCTTGCGGTTAAATAGTGGCCTCAATCTGCTCCCCGCCCGCCCCGCTCGCCCACGGCGCTTACACCTCTGCTGGCTCCCGTCGCATCAGCTGTGAATCACCTGTTTCACCATGAGGAGCAGCTTCAAGCAGATGATAGGGAACCAACTACTTTAAAAATAGTTTCTCGTCTGAAGGCTTCCATTAAATGCCAGAGTTTTAAGGGTCTAAAGGTGCTATGCTGCGTTGTTGGATAGTTTGAAGCTTAGGTCGAAAGAACTTGTCAAAAACAGAATTGTCATTTACTTGGGGCAAGATAATTGATAGAATACTTCACAGTACGGTTGGTGTCAAGAAGGCAGCCAACCATAAAATTGGTAAACAATACCTAGCGGTGTCTGCGGTTTTTTGGCGAAGGAGAGATGTCTCGCGAAGTTGCGATGTTTTTTTTTATCAGAATCGCGACAAAAGCTGACAACTTACCCTAGGCCGCTGTGCTGTCCACTTACTCAGGCGTACGATGATCGTAAAACGTACGTTAGAATGACGACTCAAAATGAAGACTTCTTTGCTAATTTCTAAGATGTAAATTTTAAAGAAGAGGTAATTGTTTTACATGTTATTGCTAGAATGAACCCCAGATATTGCATCGACAAGAGAGCTACAAGTAAGAAGTTATAAACTGAAATTTCGAACGCTGTAAAATTTGAAAACGTATTGCAGACCGATGACCTTCAGATAAAAGACTAAGAATGATTTTTCTGCCATGCCCAGAGCAGACCATGAACGTAGCACAAACCAGAAACGGATTCAAAACATTACAAAATGATGTATAAAGCAATTTGTAAATCACATACTGCTTGTTCCATATTTCGCCTACACTACCGCTGTTGCCCACCCTCTCTAGTGAGATAGGTACCTCAATATAACTTGTCCACGGCATAAAAGTTTTCACACTCTTTGTATTTTTATTTATTTTTTATCCAACATAATTTGGCTTTCATTAATATATATTATATACCTATAATTTCGTTAAAAAAATTCCATATCAGATAAATCAATAATACAAAAAAAAAGTAATCAATTGAAATCTAACGTGTCATTATATATACTCGTAAGTTGTCTAAAACCTCACCTCACTATCAGTACCTACATATTTAAATCGATCAAAAACCTATACTTTGCCCAAAAAGTAAGTGTTGCAATTCAAAGGGGCATTGCGGCTAGCTTTTTGGGCGCGCTATTAGATTTCGAAGACCGTTTGACCTATCCGTAGATATTACGAACATGTCATACGTTCTATATTTATAATTATTATATTACTTTAATATAATTAGATTTATAATAAGACATATTTATTTTTATTATAGAATTTAACATTTATAGTTTATTTTATTTCATTGTATTTATGATTTCTATGAATATGAAATACAGTACGACTTTAGACCTACTTCCATTCGATCATAATAATATTCACAATAATAGACATTTTGAATACGGGTGGTAAATAGAAATGGACTGCGAAACAAGATACTAATAAAACAGCAAAAAAATTGACTGTACACTGAGTATATTTTCAAACGAGCATGAATTTGAAAAAAAAGACTGTCTGTTTGTATGTTTGTTTGTACACGCTAATCTCCGGAACAACTAAACGGATTTTAATGAATTTTTTGTTGTATAGGTCTTATACTTGGCCAACATATAGAGTATAATTTATTTTGTAATCTGGAGCAGCTGATATCGAACCATAACAACTCAGCTAAACTTCAGGAAATATCGAAATGACGCCTTAACAAAAGTTGTTCAACCTGATAAGCATTTTCTGTTAGCGTATAAAAATCGAAGATCTGGAACACCTGATACAGAATCTTTATAGACTAGCTAAATCATCCGAATTATGGAAAAGACGTCTTCACAAATGATGTTCGACCTGAAAAGCATTTTCTGTCAGCGTATAAAAATCGAAGATCTGGAACACCTGATGCAAAACCATAATATACCAGCCTAAATCAACCGAATTATGGAAAAGACGTCTTGACAAAAGTTATTCAATCTAATGAGAATTTTATAATGGCGAAAAAATAAATTGAAAATCTGGATGTAAGTAGATTCATGTGATGTATAAGCCAACTCTGTAAAATTTAAATATATTTTATGACCTTAACCTTCGTATTTCCAATAACACGCAAACGGAGTTGCGGGCGTCAAATAGTATAAAATATATCCTGAACTGTAGAGAGACTGTAGTTTAAGGATGTTTTCTTTTCAAAAGCTCATCGGTAGATTTATTTGTCATGATTAAATAGATGGATAAGATTTAATAAAATGCGCAATTGAAGAATACATTATAGATATTGCTTTATTCAATAAATTATAGCCAAGAAAAGTTCAACCTTGGAATGATTGAGCTTATAGTATAAAATTATCAATAGTCACAAATCACAGGAAGATTATATCACTAGAGAGAAAAATACTTTTTCTAAGTAGACGTAGGTAAGTAATTACGAGTATATACATAATGATATCACCACAAAAATCTACATTTGAGTTTTTTTATAATATATAATATTAACCATAATATCATCGATAATGTGTAGTTACGATACCTACATCTATCATGATTATAGAAATTGCTTTCACGAAAACAAGAATGTACTTAGGCTAGAGCTAGGCGACTTACGAAAGCAGTTTTTTTTTATAAATAATAAGGTACTGAATACAGAACATAACAGTTTATATTGATATAACTATTACTACACAATTATACCTAAACATTAATTCATGTCTCTAAGAAACATAAGCGATATCGATGTTGTTAAAATCTATACCTACAACTACCTAATAATGAATATCACAATATAGCTACTTAATACACGAAAGTGAAGATGAGGCAACATTGACTGACTGACCATAATCTATAGATTTATCTGCAATATTCGAGTTACATAACTGAAACATGGCATTCTTACGCACAAGACAATACCTACGAGTATGCATCATTCTCGCACATGTTACAAGATCTCGATATGGCACAAACAAATAATAATTACAAGGAATACATCAAGTATTTAATGACATAGGTATGTGACCAATGTTTATCGCATTTAGTTATTCTTTCTTTATGTTTATACTGTTTGTATGTGTCTTTAGCAAATTTAATTTAACAGAGTTGGCGGCTGAGGCCATGGCGACAGACAACAATCTTAATGAATTTCAAATAAATTCACCAAACTAAATAAGTAGTTATCTTCTTTCTCCTGGTTTAAGTCCCGGTAGCATCCGTGGTTACAAATCCAGTTGCCTGAGTGTGTAGGTTTCCTCCGGTATCCGGTTAAAAATTAAAATACTTTCCCGCAAATTTTATAGCATTACACTGTTATTGTTTCTACTCATTAGTTTTGCTGGTATTGCGGCAATATATCGTACATGATAAAATTTTAAAAGAGGATTCTTTTTACATTACAAATAAAGAACTTGTTTAAATAACGACTAATTACACAACGCGATATTAAAATTTCAATTAACATAGGTATTCTCTCACTTAACTATACATTTAGGGCCAATTACCAATAAAATTAACGTTCCAAAATAATGAAACTACGTCACAGGTCACCTGAACTATTTAGCAACAATCATTAGGCAACACAGACTTTCTCTTAACATTAGGACTTTACGATTTAATGATGAAAATTATTAGAAATTTCACAATCCATTTTGATAAAGCAGCTGGTGTTTCATAAAATATTGACAAATTATAACTCAGTACATATGGAACAATTTTGTACCTACATATAAATAAAAGAGGAAACCCAAGGAAAATTTTATATCAAATCGTGTAGTTCGAGACTGGAACCGGCTCAATGAGAGTGTTGTCACTGCACCTTCGGTCAACAGTTTTAAGAATAGATTAGATAGAATCTCCAAAGTTTTGGATACACACGCATCAGCTTAATAAGCTGCTAGTGTGTTATAAAATAAAATAAATAAATATATATCAAATAAAAGTAGTGCTAAAAACGCAAAGGCGTTTTTGTACTTGAATAAAATAATTTTACTGATAAAAGGCTTGAAAATTCTGCCTTCTTAATACTTACTTTTAAATTAATCTAATTCTACGTAGGATATATATTATAAATATTTTATTAAATTAATGCTAAAAGTTAAACCACTTAATAACATATCTAATTAAATCGAAAGTATATGTCTATGTAATAGGGAAAGGTTGACTGATTTTAAACGTAAAACGAAAATTGATAGTTTTGGACATGAGCGAGTTCACTTTACCACTGCAAAGTAGTTTTTGGCATGTACAATTACAGGAAACCTATGCTAGAAAAATATTCAGACTAAAAAACCACAATCACTAACTAGGTATTATACCTAGAAAAGCATACTCGTACCATTTTGTCACATATGTACATCGATACACGGTGGTATATTTATCTATGGGACCCGCCGTACCTACAACCATGATGTTTCGACAATTGTTAATACACATATTCTGGTTATTCATTCAATAATTAAAAGTAATTCATTTTATAAGGCACTACTAGTGTGACTATACTGCTGCAAAAAAAAAAACATTGTCATAAACGAATAGTTAAAAAATAAATCAAACCTATTTTATTAGATGTCATTTTATGATGTTGATTTACCCAACTGACTGGGTCGAAAAGAGAATTATTATTAGAAATTCCGTACTTAAGTAGTGAAAACGTGACCCTATTACAAAGCCTCCACTGTCAGTCCGTCCGTCTGTCTGTCACCAGGTTGTATCGCATGAACAGTAAATAACAAAAAAAATAGCTACAAAGGTGAAATTTTCACAAATTATGTATATTCGTTGCCGCTATAACGGCAAATAAAAAAAAAAATTTTAGGGGTAATACGATGAACGGGCTTTTTTCGTTTATTTTTTGCTCAATATCAATAACAGTAACGCTTAAAAGGTGACGCATAAAATTTTCACAAAAAATTTCTTGTATATAGTTACACAAGAAATATAACCTTTCAAAATAAATTATTAAATTAAGTTACGCTTTTTTATTTTGATTTTTGAGAGGGGCTTCCATACAACACAATTTTTAAGCAATTTGTTGGCGATTTTAATACACAGGTAGAAACGTGAATATAAAACATAAATATTTAAGTAACAAACGTGATGATGACATGAAAACCCATACGTTTGGGGTTTTTTTTTGTGATTTTTTTACTATAAAAAAGCGTTTTATCTCAATCTGCCTAAAGGTATGAAATAAACTCTAATGTGTTCAAATTATATCTATAATACAAGCAGAAATAAAAATCCTAAATAACAGTGAAAAGTAAATGAAAATCCAAAAAAGTACAAAGATGAAGGACGATATTGTTTTACGATGTTGCGATGTTACATAAGTGTTAAAAAAATTGAAGTTTCAAATCTGATACCTGGATAAGAGTCGTGTTTTTGTTCCGCTTCCGTTGCAATCAAGCAAATGGCATATCCACATGCAATAGGTATCAATCAATTCATTTCTATGGTACTCATTAAGTTAGACGTACTGTTCATTCTAGTGTATCCAAGCAAAACCAAACCGTCGGCATATGTCAAACCGCAAGCTTAGAATTTAATAACTACGTTTGCCTACAAGCAAATTGAGAGGTAGTTTGTCTGCACTGCACGATTGTAAAAGATTACAATAAAAGTAGGCACACATATGAATCTGATTAATATTAAGATTTCTGTGTTTCCACAGGTGAAAGCAATGGATGCAACCCTTTTCAAAATTGGTAAGGCCTCTTCTTCCCACTAGTTACGATTAAGAATAATATCATTGATTGAAGTAACTAGTTGGACGGAATTTATAATTTTTGACCGCCTTTCCCCAATGTTTTTGAATTTATTATATTTGAGGTACTGTGTAAATAATTATTCCAAATTATTCATTCAAATTTTTTTTTACTTGGAAATTGATTGCGTTAAATTTTAATCTGTCTGATGTTGAGTAAGTAATATGAGGTGTAAGGACGAGCAAGCACAAGTAGGCCCTGGTTAGGTACTCTGTTTTATGCTATTACATCCATATTTTTCCCTCGTTATTAACATTTATATTGTTGTATGCTAGCTTACAAGCTTTTTTCTGAAACAGTTTGTTTTTGTCAAACTTCATACCTTCAAACATCACTACAGTCAAATTTCTATATCTCATAATCAAAATTATTACTACGCATTTTTTATAACTACGCCGACAATAATTATTAATACTAAGTATTTGTTATGATCGTTATAACTAGCTGGTTATAAACAATACCTCTCTGTGTTTATTGAGACTGCCTTTGCCAATTTGCCAGTCAACTTTAAGCTTTTAATGCATTCTCGTGCGTGCAGTGCAAAGGGTTCTAAAGGTTTTAAGCTTCGTCTTTTATGATGTTTATTATTATATACATATCGGATTAAGCTATTTTTAATGGTGTAAGTATGGTTTAGGCTTGTAATAAAGGTTGAGCAGCATTGCCGCATGCGTGGGGCGGGGAGCGGAGCGGTGGAGAAGTGCCGGCCGGTCGGGCGCCGTTTGCCAGCAGGGCCTCGCTCTCACACGTCCGACCTTCCTCCGTCTGAAATAAAATAAAATAAATTTTTAATTATTTTGAAAAACGGCCACTGTTGCGCTCGGGTAGTACAAATCCCGGCCACGGACTTACAAGAAACGAACTTGTGTTTCGTATGGTTCCCGGCGCTGAAAAATATGACCACTCCATATCTTTCCCATGGATGTTGTTTGATTTGAATCTCCATTCCATGATTAAGCCATATAGCTGAACGTGGCCTTTCAATCTTTTCAAAACAGTTTCTCTGTAGACGTAACAATATATTCGTATTAATATTATTAAAATAAATTCATCTAGGATTTTTGACCTTTAGAATAACTACGATTATAATTATTTATTCAATAAAATAATTATGTGAAGAAAATTTTTTTTGAGGCACGGTTTTCCAAAGTAATAACTAAATAAATAAATTAAACGTGAATTGCACCGTAACTTTGGTAGGAGTATTTTAAGTTTGCCTAAGTTAACTAAGGATAACAATTAATAGGGGTAACGATATCAATCAAAATCTATGTAAAATGAATGTTAACAGTGCTACACACATTATGCTTCACCGGACGGCTTGTTCATTATGGTTTGGTTATCGTTATAGTAATAAAATGCAAACAATCTTTTTATTTTAAAAATAAACATTAATCTGTAACCTATTATTTAGTTTAACGTTTTATACAAAAATGAAAACTGTAGCGCGCATCACTATTTTTAGCAGACATACCCCAACCCTATTTTATGCTAAGGTTGGCGGCCTCGTCGGCCGCAGCCTATCACCATGCGTAGCGCCGACGGCATTGTCTATTTTCCTTTAAACGGTTGTCGTTCTGTCTCGAACGACCAATGGCAGAGCTTCCCGCCTTTTTTGTCAGCTGCATGCCCGCTCTCTCGCGCCGAAACTGGGAGTTCGACCGCCGTCCGCTCCGCCATGAGCGATGTTTTCTTGTGTCCTTATAATTTTCTTGTCTAAACGGTAGATTCTGTATTTTATAATATTTTGTTAGCACTCAAATAAATAATATAACTGCTACAAGTGGCTGCCCAACGTTGTGCGAGTAAAGTTAACCCGTGAACCCTAAATCCTAGTACCTACACCTACGTTCCGCGTGTGCTCTCCATCATCATGCCACGTACACGCAGGGAGGAAGCAGCGCAAGCTACTGACGAAGTCGCCCCGGACTTCGATGATGCAATGGGCGCCGACGCCGCAGTTTTTTCGTCGGGACAACTCGCCGCCATGATGGCGGCCATCCAGAGGTCCCAAACTGAAGCCTTCGAGCGCCTGCTGGAGAGAGTAATTCGCCAGCCGCCATCCCCAACTCCCGCGTCTACACCAGCATTCGCCGCCGGCAGCGGCACTTTTACGCATTGCACCGCCAGATTCAGCGGTGACGCCGGCGACTCCGTGGAAGCATTCATTGACGCCATTCAAAGTTACAAGGACTGCGCTAACGTGTCCGAGGAAAACGCCCTCAGGGGGCTCTCAATGGTGCTCACTCACAACGCGGCAATATGGTACCAAGGGATCAAAAAAGAAATCACAACATGGGACGGGGTCATTGAACTCCTACAAAATACTTACGGCGATAAACGACCTCCACACCGCATCTACAGAGAGCTGTTCGACCAGAAACAAGGCGACCAGAATACCGACGTGTTTGTCGCGAGATGCCGTGCACTTCTTGCAAAGATTCCCGTCGGCGATATTTCCGAAAGAGCGCAAGTCGACATGGTTTACGGCTTACTCGATACAAGAATACGTAAACGCTTACGAAGAGAAGAGTTCGAAAATTTCTCCGGCATGCTTCGTCTCGCCCGGTCTATTGAAATCGAGGAGGACGTGGAGACGCAGACCCATCAGCAGTCCGGTCCGCCGCTAAGAGGACGACCGAGACCGACGGCGTACGACGGCCGCCGCGCCAGCAGCACGGCTCGGGCCCCGACGGGGTCGAGCGCCCATGCCGGCGCGACGCCGACACCAGCCGCGAGCGCAGCGTCGTCATCGCGACATTCCGTGGATGTCACCGCCGATTCCAATCAACGATCGAACAAGAAACTGCGTTGCGTTTATTGTAAAAAATACGGTCACGTACGGGAAGAATGTAAAAAGTTACAAAAGTGCAGTGATAGTGATAACAGTGATAAATCGTCGGGTTCGCTTATTTGTTACGGTTGCGGTGCGAGAGGGTTCATGCGTTCTCAATGTCCTACGTGTAACAGTAATGTATCATTCGCATCTCTCACATTCAACGATTCATCGGGTTCGGTAAGTGATCAAATTACTACTTTCTCTACTCCAAGTCATAACATCAAACCTATCAATAGTAGTTTTTTCGATGTCAATTCTCGCGAGATGTCACCTAGTAGTAGTTATAGATCGTCATACCTACAGTCGCAACAGCTGTGCGACCAAGCTTTTGTTACTAATAATTTTAATGAACGATTACATCTTAAAACCGCCGATTGCAACTCACGTTATTGTAATGAGACACGTTCGGATGTGACAAGTGATAAACAATTGATAAATGATACATTTAGTACAGTAACTGTTATGGAACCTAACATTAATCAATTACCTAGTAGGGTAAATCTGCCTGTTTTGGATCTTAATCTTAAACAACCACCTAATAGGTTGAATACACCTGCTATCTTACCGGCTCATGGGTCTTGCTGCTTTAGCTTTAATCAATTCACACCTTCAGCTGTTTCTCACAGCACTGTGTCTACGGTGACAAACACTGGTTTTTTGGGTGATGCTATGCCTGCGGTTTCTCTCTCTGCGTCTGAAGTTTTACAGACGACTACTGCATGCTCTACGCAGCAAAGGCCTGTGCTATGTGTTACAATTCTTGGAATGCGAGGCATGGCTTTAGTTGATACCGCTGCAAAGTGCTCGGTTGCCGGACATAAGCTTTATAAAATTTTTAGAGATAAGGGGCTTACTTTTAGATCCAAACAGGTGAACGTGAAGCTAGCTGACGGTGTTGTGCATCCTCATGAGGTCCTGGTGGCTACTGTAAATGTCACCATCACTGTAGATAGAAGTGTTCGAGTGGACTTCATGATTTTTCCTGATGCTGACAACAACGACACACTCCTGGGAATTGATTTCCTCAAGGCTGCAGGTATGGTTATTGATTTTTCTGCTTCAACTTGGCGCTTTTCTGGGTGCACGCAGACCTACCAGCTTGAGTATGAGGGAAATGAGAATTCACAGAGCGACTCCATAACACTTTCAGCAATGACAGTGTGGTCCCATGAAGGCTTGTTGCTTACCCAGGATCAACAGCAGCGACTTCCTCCGGTGCTCCAGCACCATGAAGACACCTTCCAGCAAGGAGGAGAGGGTACTCAGCTTGCTGAGTTTCATATTGATCCAGGTGATCATGAACCTATTGCTAATACCTTTAGCCACCTCATCTGTGATCAAACATCACAAGAAGTATGCGGAGCCAGATCAGTCATCATAGACTTACATCAAAGAAGTGTTACTGATCCTCGAACTACACAGTTGCAGGATCCTAAGGTAACAAAGATTAAGGATGTACAGAACTTTACTAAGTCTAAAACTTCTTCCCACTGGTTGAAGCGTGGTTATTTGATGGAACATGATGATTCCTCTAGGAGACCATCTCCTGTTTTCAAAGTTGGGGATCAGGTACTGTTGACCATGCATGCTCTTAGCAATGCAACCAAGGGTTTGATTAGAAAGTTCATGCCGCAGAGAGATGAGCCTTATACAATTAACAAGGTAATCAGTCCTACGTCCTATGAGCTGGTGGATAGTCAGGGTCAACATATAGGTCGTTATCACGCGTCAGATCTGACTTGTTTTATTCATAGTAGTGTCGAAAATGTAGAGCCCGTCCAACCTCGCCGTTTGCGAGGACGGCCACGTAAAGCTAAAAGATAGTCGCGCTTTCTGATGTTACCAACTCACTCTCGGGGCGATGTCGTGACTTGGAGGAGGAGGATGTAGCGCGCATCACTATTTTTAGCAGACATACCCCAACCCTATTTTATGCTAAGGTTGGCGGCCTCGTCGGCCGCAGCCTATCACCATGCGTAGCGCCGACGGCATTGTCTATTTTCCTTTAAACGGTTGTCGTTCTGTCTCGAACGACCAATGGCAGAGCTTCCCGCCTTTTTTGTCAGCTGCATGCCCGCTCTCTCGCGCCGAAACTGGGAGTTCGACCGCCGTCCGCTCCGCCATGAGCGATGTTTTCTTGTGTCCTTATAATTTTCTTGTCTAAACGGTAGATTCTGTATTTTATAATATTTTGTTAGCACTCAAATAAATAATATAACTGCTACAAAACGAAAATATATTTACAACTAGCGGATTTAAAACAAAGCGAAACTTTAAATTTCATTCATAAATTATAAGGTTCAAAATTAATGAATTATTCAAATCAAGAATCAAAATATCGGTACAACCTCTGTCGAGTTATAAATGGCGTAACCACAGGGTGCAACAATAAAAATCGTAATATTCCGACATGCAAAAAGGGCAGGGAGAGAGCAGTTCAATTACGGAAAAACACATTCTTTTGAATATATGCATGACTTAATCATAATATATTATTGAACACATTCGATAATTAACAATAATCCTTTCCATGGACCATCATGGTTTACTTTCTGATGTATGTAGTTGTAGAACCGCAAGTGATCCAGGCGGCCTGTCCGTGCAGGGCGACTTAGCAGGTCGGCCTGTCCGGGTAGACTGTCCGGATCACTCACGTGCTGCTCCAATTTATTTGGCCATGTCTGATTCTCCCTCCGATGAAGTACTTGCTGATTAATATCTTCTTCTTGGCATTCCTAGTTGTCGCCTATTCTGAAAAATTCAGCCTCTACTTTTTACCATGAACCTGTAGTGAGTGGCGAAGTTTACGAGGAGTGACTGTCGTCTGATGGGAAACTTGATCCACCTTTTAACCATGGTCACACATTTCGTTGCGAAAAGTTGCATGCTACTTCACGATGTTTCTTTCTTTATAACGACCCTGAATTCTCCACCGAAATCTTATCTAAATAACAGCCTTGGCCTTTTCTCCACAATCAATATCTTAGGCAACAATAAAATAAGCCTTTAGACAATTAAGAAAACCTTTGGAAAAATAAATTAGATTAAAGTTTGTTCCAGATGCTTCCACATAGCACATGATCATAAAGGACTGTGACTAAGCCTAGAATCCAGGTATGTTTGAAATTCATTAATATCCGTTCTTGCATAAGAATTTATAGTGTTTGACAAAGAAAAGTAATTGAATTGTATCCAACTACATCATATTTATTAACTGTTTAGCAGTTATTACAAATAAAAATCATAAATTATATACAGTGTTCGGTCTTCTCATCTTTGGAATAATCTCCTGAAACGAGATCTGCTCCTAACATAAGTTCCTTTAAAACACAAATCAAACTATATTCCGATGCATCTAACACTTGCGTGTACTTATATTATATTTATGTAAGTTTATTTATGTACCTATGTTTATTATTAATTAATTGGAAATGAATTGATTATAACGCATCCTCAATGGCCTTTTAATTTTGGTTGACTGGAAGAAATTCCAATGAGGATAAGTCCACCATTATACATATTCTTTAAAATCCAATGATTATTTTTAATTTGTTATTTTCTTATGTGCAATAGAAAGTTTACAAACAACCGACTAAAATATAAATAAATAAAAAATGAAATGTGCACTGCATAATTTTACCTAATCAATATTACTAACAATGGGTTTGTCTGTTTGAGCGTTGGATGTGTCCCGCTTGCCCTGTAGGTAGTAGGTCATCAGCTGGCCCTTGCCCTTGACGGCGACCAGGCCGCGCTGTTCGAAGTAATAGCCGAAACTCTCCAGGATTTGGCACGTCTCCTCTGTCACCTGAGAATTCGCCAGGCAATTAGTTTTTGAGTCGAACTGAACAGACAGGTACTGTGAATTTATTTGTTTCAGCAAGAAGAAACATAAATATAATGTGATTTGAAAGGAACTATCGCTAAGACAATCACTTAAATTTATTTTTAAATAGGTTAACCACATCCAGTTAATGCCATGGACACCGTGTGGCATGTGATTCCCGGAACTTTAGAAGAGGCCCACTTCATATATTTCCAATGAATGTCGTAAAAAGCGGTTAAGGGATAAGCTAGAAACCTGTCAAAATTTTAATCTCGTTTCCATCATTAAGCCATATAGCTGAACGGGGGCTATCAGTCTTTTCGCGACTGTTGGCTCTGTTCTCCACCGCAAGGGGTAAAGAGCCTAGACGTGATATCTATACTAATATTATAAAGCTGAAGAGTTTCTTTGTTTGTTTGAACGCACTAATCTCAGGAACTGGTTCGAATTAAAAAAAAATATTTTTCTGTTGAATAGACCATTTATCATGGAAGGCTTAAGGCTATATAACATCAGACCGCAACTTTTAGGAGCGAAGAAATAATGGAAAATGTGAAAAAAAAACGGGGGAAATTATTCATCCTTGAAGGCTTCAATGATTCCCAAAATAACTTTTCCACGCGGACGCAGTCCAGGGCACATCTAGTATATTATATATTATAATAGTATGTATGATTGTCATACTTACAAAATATGACTACTTAAGTATCTCAAAAAGAAGCGATTACCGCTTATTAATTTCGAAGCTTCATTTATTAATATACTTAAGTTAGTTAAACTCGTAAGACTGAATAGGTATATATAAAACTGTAACTCTGTGTGAGTTACTCAATGTAAATTTAGTCCGTCAAAGTATAACCATAATCACGGTAAATATTTCGCTGAAATTGGGAAAAGTATGAAAAGTTTCATGTAAAGTTATGAAAGAGTATAAGGACCTAAAGTTAGTAAAAGTTGTTAGCACCTGTATGCATCCCGCTTTTCCAGTGCTTTCCATCCTGGAAGCAACATTGACGGTGTTCCCCCAGATATCGTAGTGCGGTTTTCGTGCGCCAATGACGCCGGCGGTGATGGGCCCGTGGTTGACTCCCATACGCAGTACGAAATGGTTGAAGGACTGCTCGTTGATGGCAGCTAGCACACGCTGCAGCTCAAGGGCAAACTCCACCAGGCAGGCGAGGTGAGCCCAGCGAACCAAAACCCCGTCTGAAGGCTGAATAAATTCAAGGTGGGTTCGAATAAGGCGGGTTCTATTGAAATTTTAGCACTAAATTAAACGATGAGTAATTTATAACGACGAGGAGTACCAACATACATAATTTATACCGCTTCACCAAAATTAACGATTATACTTATTCAGATTTCAGTATTTACGATATTTAAAGTCTAACATTTAACAATATCCTTCAGAACATTCGTCGAGACATTGCAAGTAATGGAAATTATTTAGAGGTCACATAATATTTTTATGACGAATTTTTAAATACCTTAAAACCTATTGTATTCATTAAAAAGGTCACGTTGCGTAACATCCTCGATAGCTGTTGGCGGTGCAGTGTGCAAGGACCAGTCGTGAATCACAAGATTTCACAGAATATAAATTCATTGTCACATAAATATATTGACCCAATTTATCCGAGGGGAATATATTACAATGCATAAAGGCCAGTAGAATATTTTTCCTCGTCTATGTTAATATCATATGTACCTACGTGTAAACATTATTTTTTTTAAATTATGATTGTCTTTTAGTATAAATGACTTACTTGCATTTGTCGAGTGGGATTTAACCCAGATGCAGCCATATACGTGGAGCTTATTGTCTTTATTTTGATGATATCCTTACTGAATTTAGCATCTTCCAGGAGCTAGAAAATAGAAAGAGGGAACAAGTCAACCTTTTATATTGTGACTATCTGCTCTGCATATATGCCGTTTGTGATCACTCACGAAATAGGTCCATTCGGGATTAAAGTTCTAAAGAAAAGTTACAAATAAATAAGTTGCATAAGTAAGAAAAAAATGCTTTGGGAAAATGGACTTGCCCAACAAATACCTTTAATGGTTATATTTATCAGATTGTTGCATTGTCAACTGAATATAAATATGAGAAATTATTACCAAATCGAAATCTGATATAACTTCGTTGAGAAATCGCAAACATTCCAGCCCTTGATTATTGACGGTTTCTTCGGAGTAAAATTCTGTAACAGATAATATAAGTTTTTTGTATTGCCTTTAAATAGTATCTTCTGAGTCTGTCCCTTATAAATGTTAATGAAAAATAGTTTTTATTAAGTACTTATCTTTAGACAAGAGTATTACACAATAGGTCTTTTGTCCCTATCTGAATCTCAATTCAGCTGAACGTGGGTTTTAGTCTTTTCGAGACTATATTCTCTGTCTGTTTGTGATGTCAGTATGGATGTTTGTTACTCTTTCCCGCAAAAACTACGGAACAGATTACGATGAAATTTGGTATGTAGGTAGCTGAAGACCCAGAATAATATTATAGGCTATTTTTTATCCCGGAGTTCCCGCGGGATGGATAGGGTTTCCATGCGGACATAGTCGCGGGCGGCTTCTAGTACAGGACATTCATAAACTATCAAATTAGGATGACTCATTATTGATCTGCCAAAGGAAGAACCCATTCAAAGCTTATTTGAACGCAGAGCGACTAGGAGCTCTCCTAATCATTCTTGTAGGTCATTCAACCTAGCTTTATTACTTTTTAGGCGGTAAAGCTAAAGTAAACAAACACACTATAGAGCCTAATCCTATTTCCAATGAATAATATTTTGTAAAGGATTGTTCTGAAAAAATGCTGACCTGAAAAATTGGGCATAGATGCGAACAAAACTCCAACTTCTGCGTAGCTCTGACTGTAGAGATCGCGATGGTGGTGGCGCGCGCCCATGAAGTGTCGCGCCACGTGGGGCGGCAGCACGTTGTGGATGAGCGCCTGGTTGCGCCGGCGCAAGTCCGCCGCCTGCTCCGCCTGCGCGCGCATGCGCTCACCACGCGAATGCCGCGCGCGCTCCAGCGATTCACTCTGAAACATAAACATTGTTATAAATATCAACGACTCTCACTAGTCTCAATGAGTATCAAGGAACAAAGTGAGAACAGAATGGATTTTAAAACATTAAAAATCTTATTATTTGGCCATTAATTGTTACCCGTGACGACAGCGTGGATTTTAAGAGTGGTTAATTATATTTTATTTTTAATAACAATTTTGAAAATGCTCTTCATACTAAAAAATCTTTTGCCACCTTTAACTTTAGTTAGGTTTCGTAGGTATAATATGTCTTCTAAAAGTTACTTGCCCTGTTGCTGCGGCTAATACACTGGTCACAGCTGCCCATGCGCTACTTCAGGTGCATGTGTATGGGCCATACCAGTGCCCTCTGTCCCTCCCCAGTGGACAGAACTGACCTGTGTCACCGATGCAGAAAAGCGTACCTCACCTCAGGCTGCAATGTGAAGGAACCCTGGTGCAGGGCGTTCCACCTGGCAAATAAGCTGGCTGACCATGTGATGGGGGGTAAAGCCTACCAGGGGACGGTTGGCAACAACGGCGCCTCCAACTGCGCCTACAACGGCGCTCGAGATTGATGCTGAAATAGAGCGCTGGTGCCTAGACAGCAACGACTGGCCCTAGAGTTAATTGCAGTGAAATATCAATCAATGCGCCCGTGCTCAGGATCTTCTCTTACAGCATATGGCGCAGTGGTGCATGAGTGCTGCCATCGTGGCGGAGCCCTATTTTGTCCTGCCACAACCCAGCTGGATTACGGACACTGAGAGTGTGGTTGCTATAACCATTCCCCGAATGGGGGAACGACCACCCCTGGTCAAATTGAGTGCTGGCCCGGGGTACGTCGCGGCAAGATAGGGAGAAATTATAGTGATAGTGTATTTTGCCCCATCTAGGCCGCGAAGCGATTTCGACGCCCTTCTGTCGGAGGTGGGACGAATCGTTGCTGGAGCGGCACCCGTGCCAGTCATGTTGGCGGGAGACTTCAACGTCAAGTCCCCAGTATCTCTCAGTATCTCAGTAGGGGTTCTCCCGTTACCGATTTGAGCGGCAGAACTCTTGCCGACTGGGTGGTTGCATTGGGACTGTGTGTCCTAAACCATAGCACTGCCAACACCTGTGTGCAATGGAATGGGGGGTCAGTAGTTGACGTTTCGTTCGCAACTACATTAATCGCAACACGAGTCACGGGTTGGCGTGTCTTGGAGGATGTGGAGACCCTTTCTGACCACCTGTATATCAGAATGTCGGTCTCAAGAGCGGCCTCGGCGCAGCCACTCAGTCCCTTGACTGAGTGGCTGGAGTCATGGAGACCGTTTCTGGAAATGGAGTCTAATCAGCCTCAATACCGGCGCAGCAGAAGAGGCTGGCAAAATTGAAAGGGTAATTTTTTTTCCGAAAAAGAAGTTTCTTTTTTTTTAAAAAATAAACAACCTTTTCATACCTCACAAATTCTACTTCTTCCTCCTGACGTTAGTATCGTTACTTCCTCACCCCTCTGGATTACCTACACCTCTTAACCATGAATCTGCTTTTGATCTCCACAACTCTAGCAAAGAGACCTAATAACCTTATTGAATCATTCTTGTTCACTTTTACGTACCTGTGCAGTTTTCCTCACGATGTTTTCAACACTGGATTTTATTTTTTAATATATCATTCTTTATTCTTTTATTATAAATGTTTTGATGATTAATTATGACCTTCTTTCTTTGGGCATCTTTATAATAAATTATGTAAGTACTCTTTTTCTCATCCAAAATGCGCGAAAAGTTAAAACTAATAAAATTAACGCCTGAAAAGAACTATTCGATTTAACACCTAAAAGTCGAATTGCTCCCTTCACTTTTCCTTTAATGTTTAGTTCCAACCAGTTTTTAAGAATTATATAATAAATAACCTAACGAAGTATTCAATTCTATCTTTTATTAATTTCGAAAAATACATTTATGAAATATTGGACATCATGCTTATGAAAGGGAAGTGACCTATGAAATGTTATGTAACTAAGCCAATAATATATATGGTGCCGTATATATTATTGGCCGTATAAATATTAGTGCCGTGTGGTTCCCGGCACCAATACAAAAAAGAATGGGACCACTCCATCTCTTTCCCATGGATGTCGTAAAAGGCGACTAAGGGATAGTCTTACAAACTTGGGATTCTTTTTTAGGCGATGGGCTAGCAACCTATCACTATTTGTATCTCAATTATATCATTAAGCCAAATAGCTGAACGTGGCCATTTAGTCTTTTCAAGACTTTTGGCTCTGTCTACCCCGCAAGGAATAAAGATGTGACTATATGCATGTATGTATGTACTAAGCCAATAAAATACACTTCAGATGAATCGCTAGAAAATTGTCGCTTCTGTATTATCTTTGTTCTTCATTTAGGTACACTTCCTATTCTTTAAATAACGCAATACGGGAGAAATATGTACTCACGTATCTGTTGAATATAAGCAGAGCAATCGTTACGAAGAACAGCATTATGATGTTGCGCCCAGTGTGGATCTGCGCACTGTATGGGGAAAATAAACATTTTATTTTAAACTAGATCTGGTAAATGGCTTTATAAATCATCTCTCCTAAACATTTTTTTTTCTCATGTTCCCATAATTTATAAGTTTGTTTATTCATTTGTGGTGAATAGATAACATCGTGAAGTTAAGCTGAATAGTGAACAAAGAATGAATAAGTAACTAACATGATGTTGAAGAAATCTTCATCATAATCGACGGTCGCGTTGAAGTGCACTCTGTAGGGGTCTCTGTCGAGACTTGGCCGTGGCACCAACAGTTCGGGGTAGATAAAGACGGGAAGCGCGTGCGCAGCTGCTAGCGTAGCTAACAGCGCGCCTCGGGCCCAGCCCCCGAGTGGAGACACCCACAGCGCCCCGCATAGAGCCCCGGCTCCCACCTGAAAAATTACGTCTTCCATGTAATGGTTCACAGTTCCGTTTTAAAGTTTCTAGATGCTATTGTTCGTGTCAACGTTTTGTTTACTAATGAAGCGTGATTTCACGTTTTACAGAAAACAAGTCAAGTAAAAATATATTTCATTAAAATTACTTCTTATAATTATTACATCCATGACGCTGCAAACCACGTTTTTATTCTCATTGTTAATATAGGTACTAAGCATAGCACTGTGCCTTTGCTTCTATTGAATAGCATTGAATGTGAAAGTGCAAATTTCACTTACGTGGTAATAATATGAATGATGGATGCAGCGTCTTGCTCCGCTGTGCGCAGGCGCATCCTCTCGTAAACCATCCATCAATACGGACTCATAGCTTCCGCAGATGATCTGGATAAAATTTATATTTATATATATATATTTATTATTTTTTATTTTTTTTCACCTAACGTGCTCAGGCGTGGCCCGGTATTGATTGCGAAAGCACGGGCTGATCACCAAGTACTAACACAATGAAATTTATTAAAATGTGTTGATTGCATTATCTGACTCTAACTGTAGGAATTTACGAACAATCCTGCAAGTGTTCAGAATTGCTGCCTTTTGCAAAGTTATACATGTCGATTTTAGTATATCTTAATTGGCCAAGACGTTTAAATATGTCATTTGAAACAACTCCGGTGGTGGATATTACAATAGGTACCTACTATAGTAACAGTATTCATTTTCCACATCCTTTTTATTTCTTCTTGTAATTCTGTATAATATCCTATTTTTTTCGGAGATTGAAGCTTGAATGTTATGTGTATTTGGTACTGCAATGTCTATAATGTACCTACGTATGTTTGTTTGTCTTGTCTACTAGTGTTATATCTGGTCTATTGTTGTAAAAGGTGTGATCTGTAAGGATAGTACGATCATAGTAAAGTTTGAAGCTATTTTTTTCTAATACAGTTGAAGATGAATACTTGTAATATGGTGTGTTTGCGTTTGGTGTTAAATTTAATTTAAGCGCTATTTTCTGATGTACTATATTAACTTTTTGATTGTGCCTATGAGTGTAATCGTTTTGAGCTAATTTACAACATGCGCCTGTTATGTGCTGAATAGTTTTCGGTTTATGGTAACACTGTCTGCATAAATCATTTGTAATATTTAAATCTTTCAAAATGAATTTTCTATAATTTTTAGTTGCATTAATAGGTATTTATTGCGGCGATAAAGATTTAATTATATCTTTCTAGTCTAGCTTTATGTTCTTTTTTTAAAGATGTTGTGTTGCGATGTTGATACCACTACATAAACTATTACAATAATATTCAACCCAAGATCAAGAAGGAAACCAATTACACTTGCTGCATCACATAGCTTCGTCCGCGTATTACTTAAATTCCCGTTTTTTAATTCTAGAAAACAGTAGCCTGTTATTCGTGTTATTTGTACCTATGTCTCTAAACCAAATGTAATTATTCAGTAGTTTTGGAGTTTATTGATAGGTAACAAACAAAACTCAATATGGGAGTATGGATATGGAAAGTATAGGCTATTTGACTGTATTAAAAATATACATTTCTTTTATGTCATCAGTCTTAATATTATTTTTTTGGAGTGATTTGTAATAACGCAAGATAAAAATATTGCATTATTTAAACAAAATCCGTCTCAGAAAATTAGGTTTTTATATGCAGCTGTCACGTGACTAAAAACGAACGTGATTGGCTATTTCTATTATGACGTCAATTATCCATAAACAGACTGTGGATCGTACCGTTCCTTAGTGTTCGCTATTATTTTTCAAGATTTTATAAGTGTTTGATCGCTCAGGATTACTTAGATAACATAGGTATTTAATAATGGAAACCAATTCCGCGAAAGCTGACAGTCGAAACCTACAAAAAGTGGACGCAATACTTAATGGTTGGAAGATGAAATCTGGATTGTCTTTGAAGAAGACAATCCTATGATGAAAGATTTCTATGCTGCCGAACTGAGGAATGTGAAAACGTCAATGTAAGTATATCTTGGTAACCACTGATCTTAGATCATGATCTGAAACCACTTCTTGCGAATATTCAAATCCATCGGCATAGAAAAAAACAGTTTCGTAGGAAATTTTATTGTTGTATTAGTGCATTGAGGCACTGCATAACATTTATAGGAACTCATTTTAATAATTTTCACACATATGACGTGGCACAAGTTAAATAAAACAAGAGAAAATCAAAACTTTTTGAAACACCAACAAGCTTTGTATGATATTTACACGAAATTTACGTCACTGCATGCCATGGCCGCCATATTGCTAAAAGTCGCGTTTTGGCGGCATATTTGAATATTTCATTTTCTTTTTCGATTTTTTAATAAAATAGCTGTAATAAAGGCAGAAAAGTATTTTTGAATGGCTCCTTATAAACAAATAAATACCCTAAGATAGTTTTTAGAACTTTGTCAAATAGCCTACCTAGTGTAGTGTTTGTATCTACATATACCTAGATACAATACGCTGTCTCTCACACACACACACACACACACACACACACACAAGTGGGTATCACAAATGCCAAGTTGACAGTTGCGTGCGAACGGCAATCGCGGACGGACGTGTACTGGTGTATGGTTTGGTAGTGTGCCGGTGTCTGTACGTAGTACAAATATCACGCATTTTACACCTAGGTAGCTATTAAATTTCTTTATGTATGTATGTATTATTTGTTTATGTAACAACATAATAAGTTAGTGTAATATAGTTATTTCAGCAATAGCTACGTACCAGTGGAGCAACGTTCGCTGCGACGAACATGGCTATGTTGAACGTACCGCATGTCAATTTCCAATACGGACTTATTGATTTTTTCTAAAAAAAAAAGGAAAATGACTTATAAATACTTCCTGCTGTCAGCAAAAATACGTTTTTCCATTGAACAGTCAAGAGTTTTCACAGACATCTAATTTTAGATGATCCTTGGAGCTATAATCATCATCATTAACATCTACATCTCATCTTTTTCCTACCCCTTAGTGATAAGGGTAGTCCACCCTAAACATTTTTTTTAACTAGAAATTACTTAAAATATATTTATATGGCAAAACAACGTTTGCCGGGACAGCTAGTATGTCAAATAATTATTTAAAACTAGCTTCCGCCCACGACTGTGTCCGCGCGGATGTCGGTGGTCGCGTGGATGGTTTATTTCTCCATTTTGAGTAACTCTGACAAGACATCTTATAAATATCTATTGGACTTAAATATAGCTAGCATGTTTCGATGTTTTAGTCAGAGAAGATCGCTTAAATTGAAAAATTAAGATTTTTTTTCTACGTATTTTTCCAGGATACTTTTTGTATCCTATTTTATGCTCAGGATAAAAAGGTATAATTATACCAAGTTTCATCGAAATCGAACCGTTAGTTAACGTGATGCCTGAACGTACAGACAGACAAACAAAAGATTTTTAATCACATATTTAGATTTGGTATCGTTCCAGTAACACCCCTGCTATTTATTTTTTCAATATTTTCAATGTTCTGTACATTTGCCATGACCATTGACCCTTCTACAGCTTTATTATATGTATAGATAAATGTTTACTTATTTAAAAATAAAGTTTGCCGTGCATTTTAACAGGCATCAATTTACTTATTATACATAGAATGGTAAACTAAATAAACAATATAAGTACCTACCATGTTAAAATATTGGATGTTGTCTTGGTTGGTACATACATACATACAATCACGCCTCTTTCCCGGAGGGGTAGACAGAGACTACCTCTTTCCACTTGCCACGATCTCTGCATACTTCCTTCGCTTCATCCACATTCATAACTCTCTTCATACAAGCTCGGCGGTTTCGGGTACTTTTGACCTGACCCTTTACCAGGACGTCCTTAATTTGATCAAGATGCGTTCGTCTAGGTGTTTCCGCTCCGACCTTTCCCTGTCTTGGTTGGTTACATAAATACAATTAAAAATTACCTTAAATTGAGCATATCGAAAGCAGGCGTAATACACCACATTAATTAGGCCAGTCTCGAGCACCAATGCGAGGTAGACGGCATGGAGGGACCAAGCCGGCGGCACGGCGAAGCTGGCGAGGGTCACAACGCACGGCAGCAGCATCACCGGGGGAGCCGCCACCGCCAACGGACACGGGTCACTGCGCCGCGCGTACGCCTCTTCCGCGCCGGACGCTTTGAACGTCAAGCAGAGAGTAGTCGCGTCTGCTAACTCCCTGAATATAAAAATATACCTGTTTATGGTAGTCAAAAAAAGGTTGAGTAAGCTAGCCGACCTGGCGGTCTATTCACAAACGTTGACAAAACTTATTTTATTTCCGACCGCATAAATCGAAATATGCTTTTAATTTCGTTCCTGTAAAAAATTTGGGTTTTATTCTCTTAGTGTGCCCTAGATAACATTAGAAACATAGATGCCAAATTTTATTGGGCTGTGCTTTGTAATATCAGTTAATGAATATCCTCTTTAAGCGGTATAATTATTTTTAACATTTCACTTCTTTTTTTTATATTTTCGGTTAACCTCAGAGTTAAACGGCAAAGGAAGACAAGATATATTATGCCTTGTCAACTTTCGTGTATATCCCCTTGAAGGCTCTGGTACAATTCACAACGCAAACATAGGTACTTTGTTTCCAAAGATAGAAAATTTTCCGTGCCGTGTGATTTCTGACACTTAAGAATAAAATACTCCATAACTAAGGGATAGGCTTATAAACTTGAGATTCCTCTTCTAGACGATGGGCTAGCAACCTGTCACTATTTGAATCTCAAATCTATCATAAAGTCATACATCTGAACGTTGCCTCTTCGTGTTTTCAGGAATGTTGGCTCTGATCGTCGATATTACTTATATACATTATTTATTACATACATAGGTAAATATAACACTAATCACATGTAATCAATCAGAAGTGTTTTTAAGAAATAAAGATGCTTTAATCAAAACGTATGTAGATTAAAGTTAGAAATAGATTTGGTCACGATGACTCATCTGTGCCTATATTTAAAAAAATCCATGCCATTCCTTGGAATCATAAATATTCTTTAAAACTAGTATCATCCATGTTCAAATGAAACTGTATGTTAGTATAATGTTAGTGGATGACGTTAGCCAAGGATAAACTACCTCTATACACATGCCCCAAACATAATAGTTAGTAACTTAGCATACACGGGAGCCTTTTCAATTACGGCTCATTATGTTAATAGTCACCGAAAACATAAACAATAGGAAACAAGAACTTACTTGTCGTCATCTCTATTCACGAGCTCTTCTTGCAACATCGTGAGTATTTTCAATTCTTCATTGTCCTTGCTCTCGTCTTGCGGTGAAAGAACCTACGAATAATTTACGAAGCGTTTCTATATAATGAAAGCAACCGATCGATATGACTGTGTGTATGTGTCATGACCATGACTGATACTACTTAAAAGCTCCGTTCAAGAATCCCGCGAAGTTATACTTACTTAGACACACACGTTCATTTGGCTATATAACATATTGTTACTTAAATGATTAAGTTATCATTATTTTTGTTAATTTAATAACATTCGCTAGATTTTTTGACAGAGTTGACATAGAATACCTACTAAAAGCAATTCATTCGGATGAAACTGAAACCTATCCTAGTTATATGCCTACCTAGTATAACTAAGTAAGCTAGTGCATGGCGCAAGCTTAGTGCCCCCGTGTCCTAGATTTATTTAGGCTCACGAACAAGTGGGGTCGCTGGGGGTTAGGTAGACAGTGGTGTAGTGTAGTGCACTCACAGAGTCCTCGTCGTCGTCTTTGAGGTCGGAGAGCGCGTCGTCGCCCTCCCCGGCCTCGCCCTCCGTGGCACTCTTGTCTTCGCCTCCCTGATACTAAAATATATAGTCCATTTTTAAATCTGCTTTTCGACAACTATTAATTAGAGCTATTCATTTAAATGTGAAGTAGGTAACTTGGTAAATTAAGAATATACGAAATACCTTCTTTCAGGTTTAAAAAAGCATTTTTCATAAGTTAATAGAATTACAAACTTCAGTAATAATTTTCATATTTATTAGTAAGGTGTGATGCGAATTTATCAATAACTATTTTATGCACGCGGTTTCGTTTCCGTAGCAATTTACAGAAAATGTAGTCTATTTATATAATTTCTAAAGGTCTGTGTACCAAATTTCATCAAAATCGCTTCAATAGCTTTTAAATTTATTCATTACAAACATAACAAAAATACAAATATTTTGTCTTTATTATTAGTGGGTATTTTAACCTAAACAAGTTCGTACCTTCAATGTAGAAACAAATGCACGAATAACCTAGTCAAAGGTAGTGTAGAGTTCTGTTAAAGACCGAATTTGTGACTTACCGGTTTTAACACACGCACTATGAAGTACGTTTTCACTCCAGCTTGGCGAAGCATCTCTTCACGACGCTCACCGTGTGCCGGCTCCACTTCGAATTCATCATTGAGAAAATTCAAGGTCACTTCGGATATGTGTACACGGCTGTTAGTAATAATAATAGATATTATAAAATAAACCAACGCGCATATAAATTCAAGTTTATTATTGGCAAGAAAATTACCCTGCCATTCCGCTGCTCTCCATTTTGTTAGCAAGCTCTACATCTCGGGAATAAACGTCAAATTGCCACTGCCTTTGTCCCAGGACGCCCGCTAACACTGCTCCCGTGTGTATCCCGACACGCATGTCAACAGGAGAGTTGGTTGTCTGTTGGACGTATCTAAAAAGATACATACCTAGTTACATATTTATGTCTTTTCTGAACAACATTTCATTAGTACACTTAATTTGTTTGGAATATCGAAAATTATGAAAATTTGTACATTAGGCTTGGTAAAATCATTAGAGTCAACATCAACATTGCGATCCTATTCCGATTGTTTTAAATGCTATTTCGTATATTGACTTTTTATATCGAACTATCTTTTGTTGATACAAACTTACTTTATAGCTTTGACCATGGACAAGCCCATGTGCACACAAAGAACGGCGTGGTCAGCCCGTTCCACCGGAGCTCCGCTTATACAATAGTAGCAATCACCCAGAATTTTAATTCGTAGTTGTTGATATTTCTAAAACAAAATTTACCATATATTTTCAGCAATAAATACTTATTTAATAAAAAAATAGAATAAGATAGACATAGGGTTTACCTCAGCCAATCTATCAAATCGTGCGAACAGCTCATTTAAGATTGCGACAAGATCTTGTGCTGAATAAGTTGAAGAAATAGCAGTGAAACCCACGATGTCTGCATACAGGATGCTGGTAAAATGACAAAAGTGAAATTTTAAACTTATATATTGTTCAAAAAGATATTATTTCCTTTTCAATTTTAAAACGTACCTCACGTTTTCATGCCTGGACATATAAATTTTCTTAAATTGTGTATCGATGAGACCTAGGTCTCGCCGCATCTGAACTGCTACGTGCTCTGGAAGTACGGACAGCAGTAAACGTTCCTAAAAAGGTTTCCTTATTATTTAATAAATTATCTCCAATATGTCAACATGGTAAAAGTGATTGTTCGACATATACCTGTTCTTTACTTTGCTGTTCTATTGTGAGTTTATCTCCTAAACTTCTTTTTGTTTCTTGAAAAGAGCTGCGTTGTTGTCGCTCGTTTATTGCGTATGCTGTTCCCCCGAGTAAAGTAGCACCTAGCAGTAGTGAGCCATTTGCTATTTGCTGTAAAATTAAAGAAATAATTTATTTATACTCTTTTTTATTTCTCTCTCAAAACTTCAAAGCAAATTATCTTTTAAAAATACCTGATAGGAAAAGTCCTCGGCTAATCTGCTTTCTGACGTAGATGCATTGTAGTATTGGACCAAAAGATATGCGGAAAATGATAATGTACTATAAAGTATCAGTAACAAGTAATGGAAAGGGAGAGTAGCCAATGTGAAATATTGTAGAACGACAGCCCAACCCAGAAGTTCATTGTAGGAGTCACCGAGGCGTCGGGATACACTGACTAGGAGCTGTGCCCACAAGACGAGCCATGCTATATGAATAAGAGCAGGGCGTGCAAACCGGACGCAGATGTACACAGAAGCCAGGGTCAAATTGAGGAACAACGCTATTGCTACGGACGTGTATGCGAAAAGCAAGTCCCTCTCTCCCGGCACCACGGTCGCGAACAGCTGCAGCAGCACCCCGGTGAGGAGCAGCCGTGGTATGGCTCGTTGTCTCTGCCGCTGTGTGTATGCTGAATAAAGCTTCTCTTCCTCTCGATCCGTGAATCCCCACGGGGGCACAAGAAACGTCCAATGGGGGCATTTTTTCAGAGCTTGAGGCTCCATCGACTTCTCCATCGTAATTTACGCGACACCCATTCTACTATCGGTTTTTATTGTTATTCATTATTTTCATAGTGGGCATTTTGCCATCAGTCTTTTGTTGTATGGTTACAGAATTTTTCTTATCAATTTATAGCATCTTGATATCCCTAAAATATAAAAAAGTATAGGTATTCGTTTCTTAAATTTGTTTTTTTTTTGACATTTTATAATGATATAACACAAATTTGCTTTCAACAGATTGTACCTATCATTATGAAATAACGACGCTGTTTGTAAATTGACATTACAAATGTTCTACGATACATACACGATGAAATGAAAAAATGTTTAATGCATGCATGCATATATACAAGTGAAGTGATAAACATTAGCAACGGAATGCCCCAACGAGTAAACTAACTTCTGGAGTGATGTAGAACGCTAGAGTAACCTATTGATACGACGAATGCTTTCTTGTTCGAATTTCAATATTTGAAAACGAAACGACGAAGAAACCGATACGACAATACCAGATGGCTTTTTCTATATTTAGTGATTCTTCTATACATTCCATTGTTCGATTCCTAAAATAGTAAGGTACTGCCTAATATTTCTTTGGCAGATGAATTACTTAGAATCAATTTAGTTTCTAACATTGTGATTTGAAAACTACTTTGGTTTAAAATCATAATGTTATTGATTATGTTGATTGGTTGAAGAAAACTTGGTATTTTCATGATTTTTTTGGAAATTGTTATATAGGTAGGTACTTATTGAAACCAAATCTGTAGGTTAAAGGTTGAGTTCCGAACCAAAAAACATATAGAAAAATAAAATTGACATACTACGTTGATAAGACTTTTCAAAAAGTAGTAATAGAGATTTCTATCAATAAAAATTTCAGAAAAAACTCAACGTTTTCGTTCTTTGAAATTCGTTCTATAACCGTTTATCTTCAAGATGGGTAACCGAGCGCTAGTCAACAGAGTTCATCAGGCGGAGACTTTCCGTTGCCGGCGTCCTGATCGAGGACGCCTGTGTAATGAATAAATTACACGCTGAAACATTGTTCCGATAGTCATTCATTAACTGGACCGTCTACTGATATTGCCGGCTCGTTTGTCCATACATACCTAGTTACATACTAATTTCAATATTGACAATCGTTACGACGACTCATATTAGTAACATGACCGTGAAACTCCTCTCGTGCATGTAAACGGCCACTTATTTGTTTCACTTATTTTGAATAGTTGGTCGGAATATGATTGATTATATAATATTTTTATGAGATACGATAATTCTTCCCTCAATAGATATATGTATGTACAGTAAGTAGTAACAGTATGCGACTATGTGGTCATTTTGATACATAAAACTTGTTCTTGTAATTCTGTTCTATGAGATAGGTAGGTATGTTATTTTGCTAGCTACTTATGGAATAATATAAATGCAGTTTTTGATGATTGATTGTACATGATAATATAAATGCAATTTTTATACTAAACATCTACACGAGTTAAAGTAACCGCGGATACCTGTTGACATGGCGACGAGTGTAATTTTACTAATAAAATGAAATGAGCGATTTACCCTATGAACATATATAGTACTTATTTCAAAGGTGACCTATTTGTAGCTGATGGCACTTAATTTTAAATATGTTCGTAAAAAATAGCTATAAATGTATTAAGAACCTTCGCCTGCAAGAGTTTTCTTAATAAATATTGTCAAAAAGAATGCAACCAGTACAAAAGCTAAGAGAATGATGATGATAAAAAGAGGTTTAAGCCTTAAACTTATTGAAGATATTTCCTCTTATCAAATAATAATACTTAACAAATTACACTTTCCTACTGATGCGCTCTAAAGACAATTGTTTCTTATCAATTCCGTTCCATGTTCGGAAGGGATGAGGGCTACATGACAATAAGACATTTCAGCTCATATGCAGAGCTTAGTGTTAATTATGTTGAATAAGCAGATACATTTAGATATAATTAATTATAACGAAAAATCCAATAAATAATGAGTGATGATAGCCACAGCGGACCGTTTCCTTACACTGACAGCAAATAAAATTCATGAATAATGAACGAGTAATCATGCTGAAAGCAAATTCTAAAGAAAGTCAGTAATTTAGATTTAATGTTGTCATTCAACGGAATTTATTAATGTGATAATGTTTCCCGCCGAAATTACTGTCCGGATGATGTAAGCAATCTCCTTAAAAGACTTACTATTGACCCGTAAAGTGTTAGAGCACTAGGAGGATTAATATATGTCACTAGCCGAGTAAAAAGAGAGATGTGATAATGGTGTTAATAAATGGGTATCTGTCATATAATATCGCACTATAACGTCCCCGAAATATTGAGCGAGTCGATGGCGGGGCGCGCGGGCGTACTGTCTATGGCGCGGAGGCGGTGCGCGCACGTGGCCGCGTGCGACTGCCGCGCGTCGCGCGCCGCTCGCCGCGGCTGTCGCGGCCGCCGCCCGCCGCGCCGCCCGAGCCGCCCTACATCGACGACCCGCGGCCCGCGCCCGTCCGACCCACATTGATTCTAGTCTTGTTCGTTAACATCTAACGTGCCTCTGTCTCGCGCCTACAAACAATTACATTACTGAAACTGTAGTCATCACACACGTTGCCAATTATACCCCCGTGATGTTCGCTAACATAATTTGCATTGGGTATAGGTTATTCCAAGTTACGGAAATAACTTTCAAGTACCGCTTACCTTTAAAATTTGCTTTAATAATATTTCATTTCTTACTCACCCTGAAACCGCTTACCGAGTGAATTGAATATCAAAATCAGTCGAGGTTCATGGCGAGATAAATATAGGTAATAAATTTTAACACCACTAGTCAGCTTTGGCAGCAGGGATTTTATTTAATTACCTGTTATATTACTTAAACTTTCACTATAAACTTTTCCCAAAAAAAAACACACGGTCGTTATTTATTGTACCTACGTATTGTAACGAAAAATATTATACTTAACTGTTTATCATCCCTAATAATATTCAATTTCTTTCTTATCATCAGGATAACACTAAAACATACCGTCCAATCAATGGTACATGATACCTATACTTAACTACCTATAACGAATGTTCTCTTGGTTTTTATATTTATCAATACATACCTAAGTAAAATAAAACAGTAAAAAATATACGATGTCTATAAATATACGATGAAGAAATGATAATAAATTTGAAAAATAAGTCTATCTGGCCAACATAAAAGGTATAATATAATATTATGGAATCTGGAACAGCTGATATCGAATAACTCAGCTAAACTAAAGGAAATATCGAAATGACGTCTTAACAAAAGTTGTTCAACCTGATGAGCACTATCTGTTAGCGTATAAAAATCGAAGATCTGGAATACCTGAAGCAGAACCATTATAGACCAGCTAAATCATCCAAATTATGAAAAAGACGTCTTAAAAAAAGATGTTCAACGTGATGGGCATTTTCCTTTCGCGAAAAAAAATGGAGCATTATGTGATTGATATATATATATAAGCCAAAGGGACCAGCTACTCTGTAATATGTAGGGAAATTTAAGTAAATTTATTACCTTAACTTTCGTAAATCCAAAATCACGTAAGCAATTATTATATGATTCAGACAGAGATGCGCATAGCGAGAGCATGGTGTCCAAACATTCGAGATTTTGTGTGTACGAAACTAGTGAGTATTTTAATAGGTTTATTACAGTAGGTACATAGTATAAAGCAAAGTCGCTTCCCGCGTCTGTATGTCTGTATGTATGCTTATATCTTTAAAACTACAGAACGCATTTGATGCTGTTTTATTTAATAGATAGAGTGATTCAGGAGGAAGGTTTATATGTATAATAACATGCTTAATAGAGAACCACTGATAATTTTAAATAAACACGTTTTTTTGCGCTTACGTTGCAAACGCTCTCTGAACTCTACAAGATAGATAAAATAATGTACTTAATATTGTATTCCTTAAAAAGGTCTACAAAAAAGTTTGCGATAGTATATGTTTATCTCTTAGGGATAACGCACAATAATCAATTGCTATTCTTTACTTTTTACGAGGAATAATGGCTTAAATAAGCGATTTTAAGCAATACAGCATCAATCCTTATCTAATTAAGTACTTATCTAGTTAAGTAATAATACTTTATACTTTTGCATAAAAATAAAGTACTTATGCGAAAATACATTATTTCCAACTTTTACTGTGGTGCGTAAAACAAAACACTCATTATGGGTAAGTATTTATAAGTACAACTATTTAACTGTACATATAAGTTAAACCAGATGATGTTTACATAACATTATCTTCTCGCCACTTCTGATTCATTACAGAAAAAACTCTCTCAATGAAAGCTGAAGTGGCGGGAACGGACAGTAAATAAGAAATATTTTTTTTTACATTTGGTAAGTTTACATACATACATACATATGGTCACGTCTATATCCCTTGCGGGGTAGACAAGGCCAACAGTCTTGAAAAGACTGAATGGCCACGTTCAGCTATTTGGCTTAACGATAGAATTGAAATTCAACTAGTGACAGGTTGCTAGCCCATTGCCTAAAAAAGAATCCCAAGTTTGTAAGCCTATCCTATTTACAGCATGTAATTTAAATGAATATTTCTGAAGATAATGAAGATTTAAAAAGTAAAGATAGATAGACTTTTTTTTTGCACCATTAGAAAAAGAAAAGCATAATAAAAAACACAGGTAATGAGGTACAAAAGTAGACTTATCGCTAAAGCAATCTTTTCCAGTCAACGTTAAGGTGGGAGGAAGTTAAAATAAAATAACAAAACAATGGCGGTTGAGGCGGCACCGGCCAGCCCGCGGCGCTGCCTACAAATAACGCGTCGTAATGCGCGCTTCTCCCTATAGGGCTTTGCGAAAATAAATAAATAAAAATGTAAAAAATAATTGCTGTTAACGAGTATAAAAGACATTCTGTAATATATTTTGGTTTCAGCTTTGCACCCGTGCGAAACCGGTGCGGGTCGCTAGTATTTTATAAAATTAAACGTGTTCATGATTTACTATGTCCTTAAATACAGGGTGACTTTTAATTCAACTGCATAAATTTAACTGTTAAGTGTACTCATCTAAAGGATATTTAAAAACGTTAAGAGAAAAATATCGACTCATATTTCAGAAATTACGAAAAAAATAAAAGTATCAAAATCTACGATCCTAAATACGTCATATCCGGCGGCCGGCGGAAAAGCGACGCGTAAGATTCAGAGCTCAACGACACAATTATTTCAGCTGAGCGATCTCGACAACTCTGTACTTTACTTGATCTTGATACTATTAAATAATTTAGTTTTCAGACATTTATTTACATGTTTAGTTTTAATTTCTTTTTGTAGTATTGGTCTTTAATAAAGCGTGTGACGTAGTTTTTGAGGGTTTTTTTAAATGTGAAAATGATGACGTTTAATTTAAATAAAAATAGGCTCAAACTCAGAAGCATGGGTATAATCTATGTTTAAAAGGATGCAGTTGTTTTAAATGTCACCCTGTGTGTAAGTCATACTAGTATTACGCGTCTTTGTTGTAACTTTTCTCTGTTCTTATGTATTTAGATTTTACGTTTAATAGATATGTAAGACTGTTTGTAGTCCAAAAAAAATTCGTATCATAGAATTTTAATAGGAATTTGTAGCAGTGGCATGCCATCTATATGACTTAAGTTACGTAATGCTTATCTGCTTCAAATATTGCAGTCTTTTGAACATTGCAGCCTTTTGACCATGATCGCTAGAACTAGACGCTTGAAATTTCCACAGAATATATCCTTTCACACCATGAGTAGTAGTGGTAATTTTAGTTGAACGATGGCGTCTTGAGTTGTTGTGTTGTGGCGATATCCCTACGCAACACGCCACAACAATAAAAAATAAAATCACGCGACGCTATCAGCCAAAAACAGTGAATAACCTAAATCGCGCCAGCAAAGATTTCACGGATTGGAGCAATATAGTATACAACCTCCGATACATTATCGTCGGAGCCGGGGTTCCCCAGGCATAACACTTAGCCTGGCGGAAGATCTTACCTTTGATGGTGGTCGAACCGAAACATTGCTCCTGCTATAGTGTTATAAATACGACATTCTTATAAAATGTTTATTAATGTTTTTGACAACAAATGCGATTTTATCGTCGATTTTTTTAGATAGGTTTTTTTTTACAAACATATGCCATAGATAACTATTGCCATCGTCGAATAAAAAAAATCAATGACTTCTTCGCTCCGTGACAATGACAGTGACAGCGATACCTATGACGTGAAGAATTCTTTATACATTTTAAATTATCTGTGTGAAGGAAGGTTCTTCACTTCACTGAAGATCAAGTTTTATTTTATTGTTGTGTCGAACATCCGAATATATTTTTAATCCAATTTGAGTACAAATATACGTAATATCCCTCAAATATTTCGAATTGATATATAATCAGTTGTATTCTGAACAATCAATGAGTATTATTTTCAAGAAATAAGGATCTTTGTCATTTAACCTCTATAAAATGGATGATATATTATTCATGAGGCCTGTTTTACCTCAGGTTTTTCAAGCTATACAACATGTTGATATTGAAGCCTTAATGAAATTTAATCATGAAGAAATAAGGCCAATAATACCATGCTTGGTAAGAATGGCACTCATATCCCCATTGGACATTACCAGATATTGTGCCGAAGCCAAGAAAGATATTTTAACATTACTCTCTGGAATAGATTTAGTCAACTTTATTGTTTCTTTATTATCAATTGAATTTCATACTTTAGAAGTTGATTTAAAAAAGGAACAACAAATGAGGTTTGTATACAAACACATACTGCATAATTATTAAATAATTTGAACAAGTTCATTGAAGGAACTACTTTTGCTAAACGAAATTAACATAAAACCTGTGATATGACTTTTTCAAATATCTACTCTATTTTGTAAAGCTAACAACAAACTTTATCTTACTTTCAGGCAAAAAAATGGATCTCAATGTGTGGAGTCCTTTTTAATACAAAAGGTTGTAAATGGGATTGCCAATGATTTTGAACATTCGGACTCTGCTCGCCGTGTGCGCCTGGTGTTATCAGAAATTTTACAGATGCAGGCACAGATATTTGAGTACAATCAGAATAAGAATACTAATGTTGAATGTATGATCAAACCATCAGAATTGTTTGACAATGAAGTATATTTGGAGGAGATTACTGATGTAATATGCATAAGTTTAGCAGAGCTACCAAATTTACTTAACATTTGTGATGTTGTTGAAGTACTTCTTCATGTCAACAAAGGTCCAATAATTATATCCTGGGTTGTTGCTAACATGCCAGATACACTACAGGAGGGTAAGTTTAACAAAGAGAGAAAGAGTCTTATAGGAACATCAGGATTATATGGTCTAATCTGATTTCAATATATGATTGAAGCTGATTTTAGGACCCCTTTGTTGACATAATTTTAAGGATAATTATAGTTAGGCTAATGTATTTTACCATAATTTTTATTTATACATATAAAGTTCTAAGGCATAAAGGTCAAAAGTCATAATATTTCTTCCTGATTTATTGTAATTATTAAAAATTAAGAGTATCATTTTAATAAAAAATGTTTAGCTTGTAAATAGACAAGTTCAGAAGGGAATTCATGTTTGTTGTTAATAATTTTTTCAATGCAATTGAGTTTGTCGGTATATTTCTTCTTTTTTTGTTGGTATTTAAAATCTAAAGAACTAATAATAACTCCTGATTTCATAGTTACTAAACAAAAGGGGGAAATAAAAAAAAAACTGAAGAATGAAAAATCAAATTGTGACAGTAAGTTTGTTAGGTTACTTTTGACCTCCGCAAAGTGGAGCGAATAAAGCTTCATCTTCTACAATGTAGGTTAGAATAGATTTTATAAACAAGGTTTAATGACGGTAGCCCCGCCATAATAAAAATTAAGGTTTAAAAACTCTTTACTAGGGGTATTTTATGACAACACAAAATGGAGCGAATGGAGCTTCAAACTGTACCAATTAAAACTAGGATAGGTTATGTTAAAATATATTTATGCTGTATAATGTTATGCCTAAACATGATTATGCTTGGATACATTATGCTTCAAATAGTTATATGTAAACCATTACGTGAAGTCATATTGTGCATAACTATCATTATAATAAATAAAAGTATGCTATTCTTATTGCAGAAATGTATGCATAAATAATGGTAACTGCTGATTTTAAATATAAAATTTGGTCTGGATGGTCTTGGATCTATTGGCGCAAAAATATGGTAAGCTACATTAGATTATGGTTACAAAATTAAGCCATAATCTAATGTACCTTACCATATTATGTAATAATGATCTTTAGGCATAAAATTATTTTGCATAATGGTTTATGCATAACTATTTAAGCATAAGTAACCTAGCCTAAAAGTTAATATGCCACATTTACCTTTATGCCAAATTTTATTAGTATGCTTTAGACCAATTATGAAAAGCTGTTCTGCCAAAAAAAATTAGGACAAGAAAAGTGGCCCCAACTTAGGTTATAAGTGTCCATAATACAAACAAAAGAGATATAATAAGTATTCAATTCAGTTTTCAATTAACAAAAATATATGTCCTTTTTTACAGTTGCAGAATCATTAGTTTTTAATGCAGAGAGAGGGGAAGAAGGAGGTATAAGAGCCAAGGCCCTTACTGCTCTATGCAATGCATGCCCATACATAGCTGCTTCTATAAGATCTAAAGCAGCATCAGCGGCACGGCTGCCATCTTTGATTGTCAACCTCACTTTGACACACCATCAAGATGATTTGGTAAATATTCAAATTTTATAAAACCAAATTTTTACATTTTCTGTTCACAATTATATAGAACATGGAATAGACACATGCCCTAGCCAGATGCAATTCATGTTCAGCCCCTTAGCCTTCCCTGACATCTTAATACATACATACATATAATCACATCTATATTCCTTGCGGGGTAGACAGAGCCAGCCACAGACAGGTAATAGGCCACATTCAGCTTTTTGCTTGGTGAATTGTGATTCAAATAGTGACAGGTTGCTACCTCATTGCCTAAAGAAGAATCCCAAGTTTATAAGCCTATCCTTTAGTCGCCTTTTACGACATCCATGGAAAAGAAAAGTAGCGGTACTATTATTTTTTTATTGGTACCACACGGCACCTTAGTATTTGATGTAATATTTGTATTGTGTATTAAGATAAATTACTACATTGAAAATCATTTTTAGGTGGCATTTATGTCTGGATTACTCTTAGGATCCGATCAAACTACTAGAGCTTGGTTTGCAACATTTTTACGAAATTCCCACAAAAGAGGGAAAGGTGATGGTCATGCAGCCTTGACAAAACTACGACAAGAATTACTGAATAGACTCAAAGATGCCACAGCTGGGGTCAATGCATCTGCTTTGTTGAGATTATATTGCGCTCTCCGAGGCATAGCCGGAATTAAGTTTCAAGATGACGAAGTGGCCGGCCTGCTCAGACTGGTGACGCAGAAACCTCCCCCAACTCCAGCTGGAGTTAGATTTGTTTCTTTGAGCCTGTGTATGATACTAGCATGTCCCTCACTTATGGGTAAGTGTTATACTATTAGAATCTATTTCTATAAATATAATAAAATAGTACCTGACCAATATCTGTACTTGAAAGATACTGGCAAAAAGTCAATATAAGGAATCTATATAAGACCAGCAGAAGCCAAAATGACATTTTTATAATTTCTGTCTGTGTATGTTTATACTCGCATCATGGGAAATCTTTTACTCCGAATTTGTACCTAAAGCGATTTTTCCTCCCCCCTACATGATTATGGGTGAAATTAGTTGACCGATTATTTATATTTCGTGAACGGAATTAATTTATTGAATAAATTGTTTTTACAGCTGCCCCAGAACACGAAAAGAAAGCCATCGAGTGGGTTCAATGGTTGGTCAAGGAAGAAGCATACTTTGAAAGGTAAATTATTTCTCAGGTTTCATTTTAAGAGGCATTTCACATTTTCGCACGCTGTTCTACGATTTCGACTTTTTTTGGACTCGATTTTGACTACTTTATAGCTCTCAAAAAATATTTAAATATTGAAAAAAGCCATATTTAGAGTATTTTAGTAAAATGCATTTTATTAATATTTAGTGCCCCATCTCCTACAACCATTTCATTGTAGATCTTTTGATCTCTTGATGCTTGCTTTACTGTTAGAGTTGTGTACGTGTGACTAGCAACGCACACATCAATAAAATTTATATAATAAAACAGAAAAAAATGTCTGTACATTGGGCATATTTAAAAAAGAACTAATAACGATAAAAAAAATTGTAACCGAGCATAAATTTGAAAAAAAATCTGTCTGTATGTTGTGTGTTATGTAATGTGATGTAGAAGGCTGTAATATGTAAGGAAATTTGAGTAAATTCATAAACTAACCTGCGTATTTCCAATAACACGCAAACGGAGTTGCGGGCAGTAGTAACTAGTAAACAATAATGCGCCGTTTTACATGAACTCCAGCGGACGATTTCTGTGAAATGGCTTTTTAGATATTATTATTAGGGTTTCCGCTTGTACTCCCGATGCAAATTAAGAAAACTACAAACTTATAAGATTGGAGCCTCTGCTTTAAATTTTCTATTTTTTGATTCCATATGAGCTTCCAATATCTGCTATGTAAAACATTAAGTAAGTTGCATTATTTTTTAAATTATTTTATTCATATTATCAATATTTATTAATGTTAATATATTCTAGTAATTCGGGCGTAACCGCATCGTTCGGCGAAATGTTGCTTCTTATAGCAATCCACTTTCATTCCGGCCAACTTGCTGCTGTAGGTGAACTTGTCTGCGCCACTCTGGGCATGCGAGTGCCAGTGCGCCCTAATGGGCTGGCACGTGTCAAACAAGCATTTACCCAAGAAATATTCACAGAACAAGTAAGTTTTAATATAAAAATGACATTCAAATAGACAACTAAAACCTTGTGCCTTTTTCATGATATTGTTTGCAAAAGATTTGATATATATTAATATTTCAGGTTGTAACTGCACATGCGGTCAAGGTGCCGGTCACAGTAAATCTGAGCAACAACATTCCAGGATATTTACCTGTACATTGCATTCATCAGTTACTGAAGTCAAGAGCCTTTTCCAAACACAAAGTCCCTATCAAAAACTGGATATACAAACAAATCTGCAACTGCACCGCTCCCTTACACCCGGTTATGCCCGCCCTTGTTGAAGTCTATGTGAACTCGATCCTGGTTATTAATAATAAAGGAACTAATGAATATGTCAATAAACCAATAACGGAAGAGGAAATCAGAAAAGTTTTCAGAAATTCTATTTTCGGTGCAAACTTTGATGTACAGAATAAATCATTTACTCCAATGGAGATAGATAATGGTGAATCCCCTATTGACATTAATTTAGAGAAGCCAACATTGGCGTCTCAGTTGTTGCTTATATATTATCTCCTACTTTATGAAGATGTGAGATTGTCAAATACTGCTTCTCTTATTGCAAACGGCAGGAAAGTGAAAAGCTATTCTGCAGCCTTTTTATCTGAACTGCCAATAAAATATTTGCTTCACCAAGCACAAAAAGATCAAATGGGCTATGGAGGTCTTTTCAGTCCGCTGCTTCGTTTATTAGCTACTCATTTTCCTCAGCTTTCTCTCGTAGATGACTGGATGGATGATCAGGTCTTTGGAGATTCGTGTCGGCATCAGAATGACGTTGCCTTATCGGAATCAGCTATTCATGAAGCATTTCAAAGTATTGAAGAAAACCCATACAAAACCGGAAAAGTTCTTAAAGCCATGCTCAATAAAAATCCGACTGATATTTGGCCTTTCGCGGAAATATTTGTAAAGTATTTCAAAAGTGTACTAGCTGACCAAGTTCCTAGACATATTCAAGAATTATATCGTGAAGTTTGGTTGAGACTCAATACAGTTCTCCCTCGTTGTCTATGGATAATGTCTATTAATGCTCTATTAGATATAAATGGAAATGGAAGAAATGTCACTATTACACAAGAAAACGTCCTAGTTGATCCATTACAAGTATTGAGATGTGATATAAGAGTCTTTAGATGCGGTCCCATTTTAAAAATAGTACTGAGAATTCTAGAAGCCAGTTTAGCAGCATCGAGAAGTCAACTAAGCAGGCATTTATTAGATAAACCTCTTCTTGAGAAAAGTGGCCAGTTAACATCAGATTCAGAACGCGAAGAGCTAAAGAACGCATTAGTTGCAGCTCAAGAAAGTGCTGCTCTACAAATTTTATTAGAGGCATGTCTAGAAACTTCGGAAGATGAGTCGAAACCGGAATTAATGTGGTCTCTAAGGGAAGTCAGAAGTATAATTTGTTCTTTTCTGCATCAGATATTTATTTCAGAACCATCTTTAGCGAAACTCGTACATTTTCAAGGATATCCTCGTGAACTATTACCAGTGACTGTTCAAGGTATTCCATCGATGCACATATGCTTGGACTTTATACCAGAGCTGTTGAGCCAAGCTTCACTTGAAAAGCAGATATTTGCAGTCGATTTAGTTTCCCATTTATCGATACAGTATGCATTGCCGAAAGCGATGTCGATCGCAAGATTATGTGTTAACACTCTATCTACGCTATTATCCGTATTACCGAGTGACTTGCGCCTTGAACTGTTTCAACCAGCATTAAAATCTTTAGTAAGAATCTGCACAGCATTCCCGTCATTATTGGAGGACATTACTTCTTTACTGTTGCAACTTAGAAGAATTTGTGAATCCCAAGCATCGCTCGGCCACTGCTGGAATGACTCGCACATTATGGGCGATGGAGCATATGTTGTATCAGAAACACAACCAGAGACGAAGGTATTAGTGGCTGAAGTTCTGTGCAGGGATATTAAAGTTACAATGTCTGAAATTGTACACAAAGCTCTTTTGAATGACAAACTATTCTAAATGTAATGTATTATTTTTAGCATATATTATGTAGACGAGACGTGGGGTCGTTTAAGTGACTGGTTTCAAAATAAATAACATATGAACTTCAGTATTTATTGACTAAACCTGATAAACATTTTAGAACATAATTAGCAGCATATTTGATGGCAGTACTGGATTCTGCGTTTCCAACTGTCTGTACATCCATGCGCATTGGTTTCTAGCAGCATGGTTTCCCATGTCGTGAAATAATTGTGCCTGGAACAATTTTTATAACAATTATAAGAAAAAAGCTTTCGGCCGCAGCTCCGCCTGCGTTATACTATTTCAGTTCTTCCGTTCCTGTAGGTAGGAAATTGCAAAAAAGTAAGTAGTTAAGTTTCGTCAAATTCGGTTTAGTGGTGAACTATTAAGAAGTGCTGATAGACAAACTAACATTCCTGTTTATAATATTCGTTTGGATTGGATAGATTGATTTCGACAAAGAAGTACATTATCAAAGTAAATAAATAAATCAAAAATAACATACACCCACTTACTACAGTTATAGTCGAGCAAAGTCACTCACCTGTAAGTACCACGTCTGCAATAACCTAGCATTGGCACCAACTTTCGCGAAATTCTTCTTGACAAAGTCCAACGCTTCACAACATGACTGCAGGACTTGAACACGGGATTCCCCGGCGACTGGCGCCGACGCAATGCGACATTTCGTGTACAACAGCAGGGCTGCAAACAATTTACCGAATCAGCGAGATTATAACATCTTTTTTATGCGCGTTTCCTCGATTGAGGGCAACCCCAATGATTTTACAAATTTTAAAATCATAATAAATACTATTTTAACACACATCTGTTTTGGCAAATTGATCTGACAACATTTAAACATACCTAATATAATACTTACATCTCGCGATATCGTACGCACTGCCATGCGCCATTATTGTTGGCAAAACTTTTCTTACGAGAACTAAAGCATTCTTAGCACAACCACTATGCAATTGCACATTTGCAATATGCATTTCTGCTGTAGCAGCTAAATAGTGCAAATGATATTTCTTTGCCAATGAGAGTGCTTCATTGAGAATCATGATGTTCGTTGATTGTATGCTGCTGAAAGTATGTTGAACTTGCGACATCAATATCATAGCTTTCAATCGTAGAGATATGTAGTGCAAACTGTCATCTTCTGTTTTGCAGTAGTCTAGCACGTCGTGAAGTGACCGTAACGACTCTGTCGAATCCCCTTTCAAAAAGAACATCTCAGCTTTCAAAAGTTGACTTTCCCATCGGTCCAATGACGCCAACCTTTTTATACTTTGATCTGCTTCTTCCCATTTGCCTAAAAATCAATAGTAAATTTATATTTTCCCAAAACAGTGACGTAAAAGGTACAAATGTTTTGGTAAGGCACATTATTTTATTAGAAATGTCTTTATTTTTCGTACTATCAAAACAAATATGTATGAACCAGAATCAATATACGTATACCTACTTGTTGTCCTGGCAAACATTGTTTTGCCATATAATTAATTTTTAAGTAATATCTAGTTAAAAAAAAAAAATTTAGGGTGGACAACCCGGTATCACTAAGGGGTATGAAAAATAGATTTTGGCCGATTGTCAGACTTACTGAATATGATCACAAAATTTCATGAGAATCGGTCAAGCCGTTTCGATTGTGACACGAGAATTATATATATAAGATACCTATAGGATTAACTACCCTACTAATTAATGTTCAATCTACGATAAAATTTATAAATATTCCCATAATATTATGATAGATGACAATCTAACAAATTTTCAATGAGGGCCCGCGTCCTACCGCGAATTTGAAATTGTTTACCCATTGCAATGCCGCTAAAGTTTCCAATGCGATAGTAAAAATATATCGAGACAACTAACCAGCCTGCAGCGCCTGTTGCGCGTGACAGCGTCCGACGTGCGCGTCGAGCACGTGGTGCGCGTCGCCGCGCGCGCGCGCGTGGTGCGCGAGCGCGTGCGCGAGAGCGGGCTGCGCGCGCCAGCACGCCGCCATCGCCGCGCCCGCGCCGCACGCGCTGCCCGCCGCCGGCCACTGCCGCACCGACCCCGACCGGCCCAGGCTGCCCGACCCGGACTTGTTTTCTGCAACAATTTGTCTCTCAATCTCAATGCTAATGATTTAATCAAACTTCTAAATCATTGTGACTTAGGCGTAAAAATTTATTTAACTAGCGTCGTCGTAAGAAGTTACGTGATTGCGAGACATGTATTCGCCGTTAAATTTGTTGTTGACCCTTTTCTCCGCCAAATGGACCTTGTAATGAAGTTTTGAAAATTGGTTAGGTACTGTGATGTTGTAGGACCTATGAAGAATACTGCTTATTTTATGTTTATTTACGATTCTACACAATGGTGTGAAGTATATTTGCTAAGTAAAATGAGCATGGTTTTTACTGTTTTTAAAATATATAAACAATATAATAGAAAATATATCTGGTAAGAAAATAAGATATTTAAAAACAGTCAATCTCTTCACGAGTATTACAATAAAGAATTTGACAGTTCTTGAAAAAGGAAAGGATAAGTCGGAGTTTTTCTATTTCTCATACTCCTCAACAAACGGTGTAGCCGGATGAATAGTACGCTTATCGAGATGGCAAGATGTATTTTACTGTCATCAAAGCTGTCGACCGGTTTTTGGGCAGACGCAGTTGTGACTGCTTGTCACATACGAAATAGGTGTCCATCTAGTGCGAGAAATGGCGAAATACCATATAAATAATTGTTCAATCGACCTATTAAGATACATTATTCCCAATCTTTTGAAGTTTACATTTAAATAAGGACAAGTTTGCAGCTTGAGGAAAACAGCATTTTTATAGGTTATCCTAAAAACCAAAACGGTTACTGAGGATGGTTACTAAATGAGCGAAAGCTGTTGTAGCGAGGAACGTGAGGTTTTTGAATGTTGCTGAAAAATCTGATGATGAAGTTCCTGTCGATCCTTTTACAATGGAAACACCGCAAAAAACGAAACCAACTCGATACTCAAAATAAAAGTACTATATTTTGGAAATAAAATAAAAAATATTCGAAAAATAAATATCTGACATTTTTCGCTAAGCCAGCAAAGAAGGTTGCCTACAAGCAGCCTACAATAGACGTCTGCCGTAATGCCGGCCAGATTTGAGAAAACATGTACCTAACGTTTTTGTGTCAATTATCGCTTGGAGCAGGATTTGGCTGGCTGGCCAGGGTCTAGCCATTGCGATGAGCGTTTCCGATTATCGTAGAGAATCCACTTTTCGTCACAGTTAATGATTTGATTTATAATCCTTCATTATTGTGCCGGTCAAACGCACTGTGTTTTCTTTTGCAACACTACCACTATACACATCAATATCCCTTCAAGCCGTTTCCGCAGCACTAGTGCCACAGTGGAACTCGTACTCGTAAATAATGCGATATTTCAAGTTTTCCATTTCGTAATCTGAGTGACACAAACAGAAAAATCACAAGAAAAAGCAAATGAATGTCGGTTAACGACACACAAACACATGTGTATATAGCTGTATAAATTTGAATTTGGAATTCCCAACCAAAGGGGAGAAATTAGTGATTAAAGTGGCCAGTACAAGAAAACATTAATTTCACATGTATGGACCTAATTAATAACTTATAATCCCATATTCTATATTATGTTGTTTCTTTTGACGGCTTCTGTGGCGCAGCGGTAGTACGCTTGTCTGTGACACCAGAGGTCCTGGGTTCGAATCCCAGCCAGGGCATGATGAGAAAAGAACTTTTTCTGATTGGCCTGGGTCTTGGATGTTTATCTATATAAGTATTTATTATAAAAATATAGTATCATTGAGTTAGTATCTCGTAACAAAAGTCTCGAACTTACTTCGAGGCTAACTCAATCTGTGTAATTTGTCCCGTATATATTTATTTATATATAATTATATATATTTATTTATTTTGATCTGCACACTCTACGTTTTAATATACTACACCATAATATACCATATAAATATATACCATGAGTTATATTATTATTCTATGATACATACAAAAAAACGAATCGTAGGTACATTTTACAGTAAAAATAATAATAATAGCTTTCTAAACTTACTTGTATTTAAATTAAGCAATAACTGACAATTCACTGATGCCATTTCAGTTTTTCCATATAAGGACCAAAGAGCAGCAGTATTTGCTAAACCAGCCATCGTCAGATCAGTCATAGAATGCAGGTAATTTATGGTGTCCCCTTTAGTTATAATCTGCAACAAAAAGATCGTTTCATTCTTCAGGCGTCCCGGTTGCGTTCTGGGGTCCATCTGCAACCTTAAAAGAGAACTTAAAGTGCCCGATTCAAAGTTAATGATGCCCTCAGGAATGCCTCGCGGTAAAGGGTCAAATCCTACCGCTTGTCAAGTACCATTTACTCTTTTCTTAGTTATGAACATTAGTTTAAGTGCTCTTTAGATGAGGGAAAAACACAGCAAAGATAACTGCAAATAAGACAACTGCATGCGTAACCATGATCTAAAATTAAACCTGCAAAGGTTGCGGAGATCAGACGGAAGTCGTTTCGTTGGAAAAAGTGACTAAAATCATGGTTTTAAGCGTATTCCCAAGCTTCTCTCCAGAGTGGTGAGGATGTAACACAGTGGTTTTTCGTAATACCTTTGCTACTTTGTTTTAAGGTAAATTAATAAAAAACCCAGCCAAGTGCGAGTCAAACTCGCGCACGATTGGTTCCATACCAGCATCACATTTGTTACTAAAATATTTTTTTTATATTCACGTTCTACCTGTGTATTGTAATCGACCAAAAACTTTCTTAAAAATATGCCATATTTTTTTTTTGGGTTTTTATTACAAAGTCATCAGTAGAATTACAACTTGCTGTCTATAGACAAACTATTTTGTTTTTTTTTTTTGACGTCCACCCATTTTTGTTTTTATTATGATATATCTGAGTTTTTTGGTGGTTTTGCCGTTTTATTGCTTAATCTTAAAAAATAAGGTGAATTTTGGTGTAATATTGGAGGAAAATTTTGCTTATTTAATCGTCTTAAAATATAAGGTGGTGTTAGCATTAGTTTAGATTCCTGACACTAGATGGCGCTGTGCCGTATAAGAACTCGCTATGGTTGTTCGCTGTTAAAGCTATAAAACAAAAATGGTTTTTAAATAAATAAGTTCGTAAAAATCAGTGCAGTGTTTAAGTGACTCCCTCTATCGGTAAGTTGTGAACATTAGTGGTCCTAAACGAGCGGATTATCAGTGAAATAAATGTGAAGTGTTTTAGACTTAGAAAAATTTGTAGTTAAAAAGACTTGTGAAATTTTTAAAGTGTTTAGTTGTGGACTTAGTGTAAATCCGAAGAGAAAAAGACTTGTAATATTTTCGTGTTCTAATCCCTGGACTTAGAAAATTTCGAAGTAACATAGACTTGTAAAAATTTCGCATGTTGTTCAAACACTTAGAATATTCGCTTTCTTGCTTAGAACTTGAAACTTAAAACAATTTGAACAAACATTAATTTCTGTGAATGCTATAGGAACTAAAATAAATACAGTGTTTCTTTGTGAATAATATAACTGGTTACTGGTGTCAACTGTTTTATAATATTAATTCAACTGTTTAAAAATGGCTACTATTTTATCAGATATATATGAAGATATATTAAAACTATACACTAATTACAAGAAAACATCTGTGTCTCGTCATACATTAAGTTATTTAGAAACAAGAAAGGAATTATTGGAGCAGTATTGGATGAGTTATTCCAACGAACATCACTCTATTCTTAAAAATGCTGACATTAGTGCGGAAGGTAGGAAGTCAGCGAAAGAATTGTTTAGTAACACGCAAGAGATATATTTGGATTTTAAAACAGCTTTAAAGGAAGAAATAATGCTAAAATCTTCTTCACCCACACAAGCACCGACAAGTTCTGTAATATCAAAACCTAAACTACCTCCTATAAACTTACCCACATTTTCTGGAAATTATGGTGATTGGATAAATTTCAAAGATTTATTTTCTTCATTGATCGATCAAGACAAGGGTCTCAGTGATATTCAGAAGCATCATTATCTGAGGTCCAGTTTAAAGGGAGAAGCTGAACAATTACTTCGCCATTTTGATGTCACAGCCGCTAATTATAGTAAAGCCTGGGAGACACTAGTTAACAGATACAGCAATAAGAGAATAATTGTTAATAATGTACTCAGTCGCCTTCTTAATCAAAAGAAACTCACCTACGAATGTCCCAAAGGCTTAAAAGATTTGCTCGATACTACGAATGAGTGCATTAATAGTTTGAATAATTTAGAGATCGAAACGAGAAATTGGGATCCGATTGTTGTACATATTGTTGTTTCCAAATTAGATTTAGAAACTCACAAAGCTTGGGAGCAATCACTGGGTGCTTCAACGGATTTACCAACTTTGAGTGAATTAAATAAATACTTAGAAGGACGATTCAGGGCTATAGAAATGGTACAAGTTACTCAGAAAAGAGACAGAAAAGATATTGCATCGTCACAAATACAAAGGACTAAGGCTGTCAAAACATTTTATACTGAAACAGAGACTGAATGTACCTATTGCAAAAATAATCACTATATTTGTCATTGCACTGATTTCACCACACTGACAGTTGAACAACGTAGAGATTTTGCTAAGAACAATAACCTGTGTTTCAATTGTTTGGTTAAAGGACACTCCATCAGAAATTGCAGGCAAAGCACGACTTGTAGGACTTGTAACTACAAACATCATACGCTGTTACACAATGAGAATTTAATCACAAAGACTGCCATTGCTGATTCCCCAGACTCAGATAAAGAATCCTGTTCATCGGAGCCTGTCCAGATCACTAGTATGAAAGTATTTTCTCCTGAAAAACAAGTCCTGCTCGCTACAGCTCAAGTTGGTATTAAGAATAGAAATGAAACTCTCATTCATTTACGTGCCTTGGTGGACCAGGGCTCGCAAGCTACCTTTATAACGGAGTCTGCTGTTCAGTTGCTTAATCTAAAAAAGACACTACTTGAGACAAACATCACAGGCATAAGTAATCACGCTGTCAAATCACGCTATGTAGTTAATTTTGATATCTACTCACCACTCGATTCGAAATGGGTTACTAAAATTAGTGCTCATGTACTCACAAAATTGACGCCACTTATTCCCACACGAGAATTGGATATATCACAATGGTCAGAATTTAACACAATACCGCTCTCAGATACTCACATGAACAAACCGGGACCAATAGATCTTTTGTTGGGTGCCGATATATATTCGGAGATTTTATTAGAAGGACTTAAGAAAAGCGGATCTTTGATTGCCCAAAATTCAAAACTTGGTTGGTTAGTATCTGGCACTGCACATTCACAAGCAAGTCCGTCCACACACCCAATTGTGGTCTCGTCAGCTCTAGTTCAGATCGAGCATTTATTAAGAAAATTTTGGGAGACAGAAGAATATCTACCCCATGAGAAACCTTTGACTTTGGATGAAATCAAATGCGAAGAACACTATGTAAAAACTCACACCCGCACAAATGAAGGTAGATATATAGTTAGTCTGCCATTTAGAGAATCGTATGAAACAAGACTTGGTGATTCACGTAAAATTGCTCATCAGAGATTATTGCAGATGGAGAAACGATTCATACGTAAACCTGAATTCCAAAAGAAATATACCGACTTTATTGATGAATATCAAAATTTAGATCATATGGAAGATGTCAGTTCACAGGAGAAGATTACTCACAAACCCTATTATTTACCTCATCATGCAGTTGTCAATGAGTCTAGTTTGACAACTAAGTTAAGGGTCGTATTTGATGGATCGGCGAAACCTGAACATGGAACAGCACTTAATGATGAGCTGCTTATAGGACCAGCTCTACAACAAGACCTACGAGATTTAATTATACGTTGGCGTACACACAAGATTTGTTTGATTGCTGACATTAAGCAGATGTACCGTCAGATTTTAATCTCTAAAAATGATGTGGACTACCAACGCATTCTTTGGCGTCGTTCTCCATTAGAAGAGGTCACTGAAAAGCGTCTACTCACAGTAACTTATGGTACCTCTTGTGCTCCTTTCCTAGCCATTCGCACGCTTAAACAATTAGCTTTAGATGAAAAGTCTGTTTATCCAGACTGTTTTGACATTATTAACAACGATTTTTACATGGATGATTTATTGACTGGTGCGAATGACGAGGAAACAGCAGTTTATTTACAAAGTAGAATTACTGAAGTTTTGGCTAAAGGACAGTTTTTAATGCATAAGTGGGCATCAAACAGCAGCATGGTTTTGGCACAAATTCCAGATAAAGATAAAGTCGCAAATGAATGTATCGATATCACTATAGAAAATACAATTAAAGCATTAGGTATTAAATGGAACTCGCGGTTAGATGTCTTTGAACTGCATATTAATGTCACAGATACAGTTAAACCTTTTACAAAAACCACAGTGCTGTCTGATATCGCTAGAATCTTTGACCCCTTAGGATTTTTAAGTCCTATCATTATTATAGCAAAGATATTCTTGCAAAAACTTTGGCTTAGTGGTGTTAGTTGGACTGATGAACTTCCAAGTGAACTTGCATCAGAGTGGGCTTCATATCGAAACCAATTACTGCACATGGAAACCCTACGAATAAATCGTTGGTTTTTTACACAATTCAATGACATAGAGAAGATGGAAATTCATGGGTTCAGTGACGCTTCATGTCTAGCGTACGCCGCAGTCGTTTACGTTAGAGTTATTACTAGTAATAAAACTTATGTTTCACTTGTTCTTGCAAAAACCAAAGTCGCTCCCGTGAAGCAAGTTTCACTACCTAGATTAGAGTTGTGCGGAGCTGTGTTGTTATCAAAACTATTAAAAGATGTAAAAACTAGTTTAAAGATTGCGAATGATTCCGTTTTTGCTTGGACAGATTCCACTATTGTGTTATCTTGGTTGAGAAAGAGCCCAAACTACTGGAAAACTTACGTTGCAAACCGAACCACTGAGATATTAAATATTTTAAGTACTGACCAGTGGCACCATATTAAATCAAAAGACAATCCCGCAGATTGTGCGACGCGAGGATTGAACCCTGAATCTTTAAAGTTATGTGACTTGTGGTGGCATCCCAAGTAACAATTAGGCGACGATTAGAGCTTATTTTGTTACTTAGTGGGCTACAAAGGCATTACAGTAGCAGCACTTATGACTATTGGCGATAAAGTGGCGTACCAAGTAACGTATATCACTTCTACTTATAATACAGAGTTACAAGCGCGACAATTAGGCGAGCTTAAAGGTTATGGATGTATTATGGCAAATCTTAACACTGTTGTACATGCACAGCATTTTGTGTTATAGCTTTAAGTGAATCTTAGAACTCTAAGATCTAAATAAGAATAAGAATTAGCTACTACCTCCAAAAGTGCTATGCAGGTGATAATAAACTCTTTACAAGAACCTAAAGTTGCACAATAGCATTAATAAGCGCTGCCAGCCTTACAATGGTGTTTATTTAATCTTATATAGAACCAAATGCTTGAAGTTATACAAAACTCTCTTGCATTACCTTAAGTCAAATAGGAGTATAATTTTTCGCTATAACAGATCCTCTAGCGTCTATTGTTACTTTTTTGTGACTAAAGGTAAAGTAATAGCGCTTAAGGTCACTACTGTATTTCTTATATTGACTACTTGTTTTTGACAATGGCGTCGCAACCAAAATAAACAAAAATTGTTGTAAATACGTGGAAAAGTTTTCAGTAAATAGACAACATACATCGGGCGCTCGAATTATTTGCCAATAAATATGTAACATATTCACAGTGTACTTCCCTTCGCAGCAAAAATATGCTTCCTTTCGCACCATACAATATCACTTTTTTTTGTTTAATATAAAAATCATTAGTCGTAAACTTATAGCCATTGAAAATAAAATTATTTATTATTAGATCACAAAATTAGTTTAATTATCTTGAATAGCGTTCAGACCGTTACAAAACACCTATTTACCTCCCTTTTAGCGCTTGAAAATATAATTAACGCCTTTGTATCTCTACTGTACCGCTTAAGGAGTCAGTTGACGCTTATTTACCCCTCTTGTATCGCTAAGAGATCCTGTTACCGCTATCATAACTTTCTTATAGCATTGATTGTACCTCTTAGCCAATTACCATAGCTCTTGTATACCGTCATTATACAACCTTAAGTAATATAAAAATTGTGCCCAATTCGGGGGTAAAGTAGGGTTAGAGCGCGCTCTAACACTAATTTGTTACACCCATAAACCACTTTAGAATCTAGTTAGCGCTTTTATAGACTTATTATAAATCTTACTTTAGCGCCTAATTGTTACTTGGGATGGACCACAATTTTTGCAAGAATCCGATAGTATTCCATTGTGTTACCCTGATATTCCCGAAACAAATCTAGAAAGTAAGGTAAAGGTACATGTTTCGGCTGTAGTAGATCTTAATAATGGATTGCAATTATTAACCAAGTTTTCAAATTTTAAGAAACTGATACGTGTTACTGCCTACGTTTTTAGGTTTTACCAAATATGTAAAACTCGCCTTCAGACTAAGGTTGATCAGACTATCGTTGTATCTTTTCCTCACTATTTAACCGTTGACGAATTAATTAAGGCTAAGAATGTTTGTATTCGTTTGTCCCAATTAAATAGTTTTCACAATGAAATTCAAAGGTTGAGGACTGGAGAAAAGCTTTCTAAATCTAGTAAATTACGATCATTAACTCCTTATTTTGATGAAGATCTGATTTTAAGAGCTACAGGGCGCTTAAACAACGCTGAAATTGAATTTGATGTAAAGTCACCTATTATTTTATCGTCTAAATGTCATTTAGCATTGTTAATTGTTAATTGTTAGAGATATCCATCTTAAGACGTTACACGGAGGACCTCAATTGACGCATTATACTGTAAGACAAAATTATTGGATAATCGGAGGAAAGAATTTAGTTAGAAAGACTATACGTCAATGTATAACTTGTTTTAAATACTCTGCTACTCCGATCAGCCAATTGATGGGTCAATTACCCACCTGCAGAGTTACTCCTACTAAACCTTTCCGCAATAGTGGAGTAGACTACGCAGGACCTGTCACACTTAAACTATATCCAGGACGATGTCAACGTACTACTAAAGCTTATATCTGTTTGTTTATATGTACTGTTACCAAGGCTATACATTTAGAATTGGTGAGCGATCTCTCCACAGCTGCCTTTATTTCAGCTTTTCGGCGGTTCACGTCTAGGCGTGGCCACTGTAGTGATTTGTGGAGTGATTGCGCTACTAATTTTGTTGGGGCCTCAAAGGAATTGGATATTATGTTTAAAAATAGGTCATCCACAGTGGTTGGAGAAATCTCAGAACTTCTTGCTAATGAGAATACTAAGTGGCATTTTATTCCTCCTGGATCTCCCCATTTTGGTGGGTTATGGGAAGCGGGAGTGAAATCCATTAAATCCCATATTAAGAGAGTAATAGGCCAGACTTATCTTACCTTTGAGGAGTACACCACTATGTTAAGTCAAGTTGAAGCTTGCGTAAATTCCAGACCCCTATGCCCTATGGGTGCCTCTATTGATGACATTTCTCCACTGACGCCGAGCCATTTTCTGATTGGCGAAGCTACCGTGACTGTTCCGGAAGTAAGTCTCCCTGATAAAATTTCGCATCTGGATCGTTGGCAGCTCATTCAAAAAATGGTTCAAACTGTATGGGCTCGCTGGAGTATCGAATATTTAACCACTTTACAAAATCGCCGTAAATGGTGGCATTGCACTTTGGAACCTGATGTTGGTACAATGGTACTTGTCAAGGACGACTTGTCCTCCCGGAAAGTGGTTATTGGGTCGTATTATTGAAAAACACCCCGGAAAGGATGGATTGACCAGAGTGGTAACTGTCAAGTATAAAAATAATATTTTTAAACGACCAATCACTAAAATATGTCCCCTTCCTTTTGATAATTAGGTTTATTTTTTTTGTTATTTAGATTTCTTATTCAGTGAAGTTGACTGACGTTGCTTTTATTTTCTATGTTTAAATTATATTTCTAGTTTTGGTTTATAGTTATAACTTCAAGCCTTTTAAAGGACTAGCCGTCCTTGGGGGCCGGTAATGTTAGCATTAGTTTAGATTCCTGACACTAGATGGCGCTGTGCCGTATAAGAACTCGCTATGGTTGTTCGCTGTTAAAGCTATAAAACAAAAATGGTTTTTAAATAAATAAGTTCGTAAAAATCAGTGCAGTGTTTAAGTGACTCCCTCTATCGGTAAGTTGTGAACAGGTGGAATATATACAATATATTTTTCAAGTTTATTGCTTGAACCTTTAGTTTTAGGTACGTTACCCTAAAAAAATTAGATACTCTACCTGAAAGACATCAGCGGGCTTGGCGCCGTTGACAGCCGCGTGCTGCGCCAGCAGCTGCGCCGCGGCGGAGGCCTGCCGCGGGGCGCGGGGCAGGCGGGGCGCGCGCGCCAGCAGCGCGTCCCGCAGCGCGCGGCCGCCCGCCAGCGCGCCCCACGCCGCCGCGTGCGCGAGGCAGGCCCCGTCCCCCGCCTCCTGCGCCGCCGCCAGCGCCTCGCGCACCCCCTCCATTGCCACCGTCCTGGTGATACGATTTTACACGTCAAAATAATATTTGTGTACAGACAACCGCATATCAAGTTACTACGTATTTCGGAATACTACCCTGAATTGTGTAATAGTGGCGAATTTGGTCAGGTTTGTATTAACGGTATGCTGTATATATATTTTTAATGTTTAAAGGATATTATAGGTACATATACATATACCTATAATATCCTTTAAATAAAACATTTGTTATTATTCTGTATCTCGATCTCAAATTCACACCTGGATGTTATCTGTTTGCTATTTTTAGATGTTGAATGGTATAGAATAAATATCAGCATTAAGTGACCATGTTGTTACTTAAAGGGTTACTTAAGCTTAAGAATAAATACGACAGCACGATTACCACTGACTAGCACTCCGGACTTCAGTGGTGATGTAAAGTATGAAACTTGATTGTAGTCATTTGATGCCAGCTCAATGCATTAAACTTCAAAACTACGGTCATCAAGAAGGCTATCTAATATCATGGGATTCTTCTTTATAACTTTACAAAATACATTCAGGAGAATTTATCGCAATGCATCGCAAATCAATTTTTCAATGAAAGCTATCAAAATGACACTTTAGATAAAACTAATAATACAAGGCAAAGGAAAATAATACAATAATATGCCAGTTATTTATAACCCGCGGAAATAATATACCCGCGGATCCGCCTGCGTGTTGGTCGCTTTTCGCGTAACCTGTGGAAAGTAGAATTATCCAGACTTATAATAGACCTATAGTTAATTCTACAGTTTATTACTCCCGTGTGAATTTTTAGAAAAATACTAGCTGTGCCCGCGACTTCATCCGCGTGGAATAGTTATTTTGGGCATCATTGAAGCCCTCGAGGATGAATAATTTTCCCCGTTCTTTTTCACATTTTTAACAAAGCCTAAGCCTTCCTCGATAAATGGTCTATTCAACACAAAAAGATTTTTTCAATTCGAACCGGTAGTTCCTGAGATTAGCGCGTTCAAACAAACAAACTCTTCAGCTTTATAATATAAGTATAGATTTAATGTACAGACACACCATTATTACTGTCTTATTATATGTATTGATAATTTGATGCTTACTTATGTCCAAATTGAGTATGCATTGCGGCTCTGTTGAGAGCGGCATACCGAATATTCTTGTTCTTATCGTTACATGGATTATTATTATGGACATTATTGTTGTTGTTCGATACACTGAACACTGTGCGGTCGAAGCAATGGTAAAGAGAATCCTGAGCGCCACAGAACTCCCTCATTCGGATACAGTTTAGGAAACTAAGAAAATGCTGGAAAGAAGAAATTATTTAAATACAGATATTTTTAATAAATCTCGATGTTAAAATTTCATGAATATGGATTTCAATTTCAAAGGTGAGAATGTAATCGGGACTACATTATGCCAAGAAGGATGATGATAAAAATAATGTGTAGTGTAGATAGGTACTGTGTTACTTTGTAGTAGCATAAAAAGGTCCATACAAATATCTTATTTATAATATTCGACTTTTGCCCAAGACTTCGGTTACGGTAGGTATAACAAGGAAGATATTAGCATGTTATTAGAGTTAATGTTAATCCTGATCTGAAAGTCTTGTCTACCACATTTTACTACCATAAAATGCCAGCATAATCAGCATTGATAATAACAATCTTTTCAAAATTTTAATATGAATTTAAAACTTACGATTTCCGGCAAATCATGCACATCATTCATGATCTGTATAATAGTTTTTTGAAGCTGTTTAGGAGGTAGCGCTTTCTTTTCATTAATTTGCAGTAAATTCGCTTGCTGTGCTATAAACAATTCTGCTTGTTTGCGGGACCACTGAGCCTCCTCGAAGCTGCTAGGAAAAAATAAAGAGTAATTTTAGCACATGTTGTTTTCTTATTAAAAACAACCTTGAATCAAACATAAATAGATAAAACTCGGCAACCCACAGTTTTGTGGATCCAATATGTACAAAAAGCAAAGTCGGGCCTTCCCGCCCAATAAGTGAAATAAAACTATCTTTATCATTAATCCCAGTGTCCGTAAGTATTGGACACATTTAACATTTTTAATATTTAGACCATTAACTAAAACGCAAGCTGGCAAAACCAAGCAACATTTTCGGATTTTCTGCTTTTTCTTTTTTCCTTACGAGATCAATGATTTCGACATTCAGCGCAAATTCCCAAAGTGCAAATATGCTTTGATGATTAAACTCACTTATCTCTATCAACAATATTCATTCTCATAGAAAATTCCTGAGATTTGGTCTCCTCTGTTAAGACAGGAGATGTTGATGGGGCAGCCGCCTGGGTTTCTACATTGTTCAATTTCTGAAAAGGAATCCAATATTTAAAATATTGCGGGTAAGGAAATTTTTGTACTATTGTACAGGTCGCGCGGTGGTTATAGAACGCTCGGCAAAAATAGTGGGGGCAATCGGCGCATGTGTACATTCGCGCTCAAAAATGCTAAGGGAAATGTTTTTTTTATTTATTTAATACTAGCTGTTGTATTTGCGCGTGATTTTCCAAAAAAAGTAGCCCTTGTTTTAACTCAGTTATTTAACTATATCCATATCTTATAATATACTTATAATATTAGTATGGATTTTGTGCCTTATAAATACTTATAATCCCTACTTATATTATAAATGCGAAAGTGTGTATGTGTGTATCCCTACTTATATTATAAATGCGCAAGTGTGTATGTGTAAATTTTATTTTTCGGCATTTTTTCCCACTACGACTTACTATTAATACGATAAAAAAATCTGTACGCAACAGTACCCAAGAGACACGGGACGCGCGAACTCAACGTGGGAAGTAAAGAGTGACTAATCCACCAATACGTGTCGCCGTCGGCGCACACCCGCCCCCCCCCCCCCCCCCCCTCCTCTCTCCTCGTCGCACCTAATAGACCTAAAAATTGATCACTGCGCATGCCCCTTCTACTTTTGCCGAGCGTTCTTAAACCACCGCGCGACCAGTAACAATTTGTAATGAATATGAACTTCAATTAAAAATTCATTATAGGCTACAATAAGTTTACCTCTTTACTTAACGACCGCATCATCAGCCCTGGCCTTCCTCTTTGATAATATAAGCAAAATGATTTATACAATGACACAACTTGGTTAAATGAAAGTTTGTCAAGGTATAACATTATTCTTCTCAAATAAAAGCCTGTAACAAAACAAAAAATCTACTGTATAACTCGGGACAACTGTGCGACGAACTCTAAAAGTATTGGAAAAATTTTCTAACAGTTATAACAATAGATAGAGTAATATGGGTAATTTTGTCCCTATAATCCTGGTAAATAGGTAATTTTTATATTACTGTGTAGGTACATAACTTACTATCGGACAATTTTTATTTGGTCTAAATATTTTACTTTTGGTGAAAATTCCTTTTTCTCTCTTTCCATAAAATTTTCCTTCTATTGTTTTGAAAAATTCCTTATGTTGGATTAAATGGCCTATAATTTTCTTTCCCCTCTTTTCTAGCATTTTTAAATGTTTATTTTTTCTTTTACTCTGAATACCTGACACTTCTTTGTTTGTGTTTTTCCTTCCAACTTATTTTCTCCATTCTTCTCCAGCACCTCTCTGTACTCTCTCTTTCACTGTCCACACTTTCTATCCATATAAGGCAAATACTTTGTATGTATAAGTTTTTTTTTTTACTTATGTTTGACCAAAATAATTATTTCCTATTTTTTAAATTAGTTTTTGCTTCAGTCTCTGTTTAATATCTTGTGCTCATCTTTAATTTTCATTAATACTAGCGAAATACTAGAATTTGTCAACTTTTTCAAAATTTGCTGAGCTTAACTGTTTATTATATTAGTTTGGATGATGTCATTTTATTTTTGTAATTATTATTTTAATTCAAAGCAAGATTACTATATTTAAACTTCACTTATGTAGGAACATTGGCTAATATAAACAAAAAATATATATATGGGAAAAATTACACAGATTGAGTTAGCCTTGAAGTAAGTTTGAAACTTGTGTTACGAGATACTTACCACAAAAAAACTTAACTTTATAATAAATACTTAAAAAGATCGCCATCAAAAACCCAGGCTTATAGAAAAGGTTAGTTCGTCATAAAACCCTAGTTGGAATTCAAAACTGGAACATCCCCAGTGTCAAAGACAAGTGGTCTCAAGCTGTGACACAGATGCCATGTTGTCATTTCTCTCCCCATGAGAGGGTGAGTGGCACTCAAAAGTGCTAACTGATGCTTTCATGGGGAGTGAAAAAATCTTAAATGAAAAAAATATTACCTAATACACTATATCTGGTAATGATGCATGGGTTTGTTTCACTTTGCTCAATCATTAGTTTATCTATTGTTGAAGTCACACAATCTTTGAGAGCACTAATTCCGTTAGCATAAATATTTTGTAGGCGAACACAAAAATTTTGCAAGTGTACACTTAACAAGTTGTAACGGCCATCAGTGAGAAGGGCCTCCAATTCCTTGAACTCCATATCTGGACACTAAAAGAAATGTAAGTTGGTATTAAACAACATTATATATAATAGATATCAGCCAATGTATAAAACAAATGAGATTCATACCTGAATTAGCTTAAGGGCCAATATACAGAAGTCCTTACGATATTTTGGTGCCATAATACAGTCAGTCATTTCTTTTGCTAAAAATCCAAAAAATCTATTTAACACTTCATATTGAAATGTACATATACAGCGATAATATTTATTTTTTTCTTATAAGTATTTGAATAACAAGTATTAAATTTTATGGTTGAGAAAGTTAGGCATAGGGTGACAGGATTCCATGAGATTGACACTTTATTATAAATTATGTGAAAATTTGTTTTATGCGACGTTTAACAAAGGCAGGTAGGTAATTCCAATCAAACACATTATACCTTCTATTTTTAGCAGTCCATATTCCCTGATAAATGCGACAACGGCGATTTTGTGAGGAGTGATATTTTCTATTGAGCCTCTAGCATTTCCTACTTTAATAAAATCCAGACTATCTACTATTAAATCCATTTTATTATCGAGCTTATATACTTATTCCATCCAAGTAAACTATATAATTGGAAACAAAACAATCATTTCAATTTATATTTCGGATTTTATAAATGAATTTGTTTTCGAATGTTTTCTTTATAATCTTAATAATAGGTAATTTTCAGATTTATTTGACTTTGACAAAACCAAAAATGAACTGTCTTTGCTTTGATTGTGACAAAACTAACAAACTAAAGCCCGCGCCACGCCACACTCCACACGAAATCTACACATACTGAGAAAGCTGAGAGTCTGGATCCAAAGATCTTCTCGCCGAAATTCTTGCGAAATGTCTCACGAAAGTGTGGAGCACCCAAAAAAGGGGTAGGCTTCTGTGTGTATCTACGACTAGCTGTGCCCGCGACTTCGTCCGCGTGGAATAGTTTTTAGAAATTTTGGGCATTGAAGCCCTCAATGGTGAATATTTTCCCTGTTTTTTTTCACATTTTCCATTATTTCTTCGCTCCTAATGGTTGCAGCGTGATGTAATATAGCCTAAAGCATTCCTCGATAAATGGTTTATTAAACACAAAATGAATTTTTCAATTCGAACCAGTAGTTCCTGAGATTAGCGCGTTCAAACAAACAAACTAACTCTTCAGGTTTATAAAAATAATTAGTATAGATCTACGATATTTATATTCCAAGGAGATTATAGACCTAGTACATAATATAATTATGTATTCCATATTCTGATCGTGAACGCATCGCATCGATTCGTTTCGTTCATTCAGTTCAGGAAAGACAACAAACAAAACTCTATCAACTCTATGTCTCTTTGCTAAACTCGTTCGTTTGTCTTTTTACAATTCTTTCCTTAATGTATTGCATGATTAAAATTGTATTTAGTCTTTTGGCTTTTGGATATAATTTTAAAGAAAACATTAGGATATTTGGTGATAAATATAGTTATACGAAATTCATAAAGATGGCATAAAGTTGTAGGCGTTCCGTGAAGTCATTTCTTTTTTGTTATTTTCAACATGACATGGTAGCCGTTTTACAATGACAAGAAGAAATTGTGCCTCATTTGTAATTTATATATTAAGTATACCATTGATTACTGAATCTTCACGAGTGACTGTTTATCAAGGAGATAGTTTGCCAGACCATGGGCGATGCGAACCCATAACCATTCCGTTCTGTCAACAAATAAGATACAACCAAACAATATTTCCAAACATTCTTAATCATGCTAAACAAGAAGATGCTGGACCAGAAGTATACCAGTTTACGCCACTTATTAAAATAAACTGTTCGCCTGATTTGAAATTTTTTCTATGTTCAGTGTATGCTCCTGTTTGCACGATCTTAGATCAAGCCATACCGCCATGCCGTCATTTGTGTGAATCTGCTCGACATAATTGTGGCAACTTAATGAAGGATTATGGCCACCAATGGCCAGAACATCTGGAATGTTCAAAGTTCCCTGTAGCCACTGATGAGAATGTTATATGTGTAGGAGATAATAATGTTACCCATGAGTCTCATAAACCTAAGGAACCTAGACCTCCAAGAGTCGATTACAAGTCTAACACTGATAGAGATATAACTAAAATGTATCATGGAAAGAACTATGGATTTGTATGTCCAATTCAATTTAAAGTACCTAAAAATTTAGATTTGGAATACTCATTGAAAGTTGGACAAAAAGTGGAACATGACTGTGGAGCTCCATGCAATGGTATGTTCTTCAGTCTACACCAGAAGAACTTTTCTAGACTGTGGATTGGTGTTTGGGCAACACTCTGCACTGTCAGCTGTTTATTCACAGTTCTTACTTTCCTTATTGATACAGATAGATTCAGATACCCAGAGAGGCCTATAATATTTTTGTCAGTTTGTTATCTTATGGTGGCTATAGCATATGTTATAGGCTGGAGTGCAGGAGATAGTATCAGTTGTCAAGGTCCTTTCCCATCAACCATAGGTGGCACCAGGCTACCAAACATATCTGTTATTACTCAAGGAACCAAACATGAACCATGCACAATACTTTTCATGATTGTATACTTCTTTAGTATGGCATCAAGTATCTGGTGGGTTATTTTGACCCTCACATGGTTCTTGGCAGCTGGACTTAAATGGGGCCATGAAGCAATAGAAGCCAACTCACAATACTTTCATTTAGCTGCTTGGGCTGTACCTGCTATCAAAACAATATCTATTCTGGCAATGGGCAAAGTTGATGGTAATTATTAATTATATTTTAATATAAAATATGCTTGACGACATACATACCTTGTTCTGTGAATTGAATTATTTTTTTATAAAAACTTATTACATTGGTTAAGGTTCTATCAGTGTTAGTTGTCAGTCATCTATACAAATAATAAAACAGTAAAAATATTTTGTCTGTACATTTAGTATTTTTGACTGAAATATCCATTTCAGTCCAAAATACTAAATCCAATTCCCCCGTGGGTTAAGTTTACTCTTGCTTTTAAGAGGTTTTACATATCAATTTTTTGACTTTATTATAACATCAGGTCTTTCAAGTTCCTTTTTTATATAAAAGTGTACAACAAATATTCTTTGACACTTGATTTGTTATTTTAGGTGACATATTATCTGGTGTCTGCTATGTGGGACTATGGGATGCTGAAGCTCTTCGAGGATTCGTCTTGGCACCACTATGTGTGTACCTTGTACTTGGTACAGTTTTCTTAATGGCTGGATTTGTTTCACTCTTCCGTATCAGAACTGTAATGAAGCATGATGGCACCAAAACAGATAAATTAGAAAAACTTATGATCCGCATTGGTGTTTTTGGAGTGTTATATACTGTACCAGCCTTAATTGTAATTGTTTGTTTATTTTATGAACAAGCTTATTTTGATAATTGGATGGTAACTTGGCATTGGGATATGTGTGCGACTCCACTTTATTCTATGCCTTGTCCCTTTACACATAGAGAAATGGAGAGGCCAAAATTTGAAATGTTTATGATAAAGTATCTCATGACAATGATAGTTGGAATAACATCAAGTTTTTGGATTTGGTCTGGAAAAACACTAGTTTCTTGGCACCAATTTTTTGACCGAATAAAAGGAAGGAGAGTTGAAGCATATGTATGATTGATACACATGTATATTATTGCAATATTGTGATAATATGCTTACATCAAAAATATTGTAATCAAAGTTAAGGCTATTAAATGAGTACTTTATTGACTGTGCCAGCTGCATTTTGTTGGAACTATTGAAATTATTGATAAGGCTGATATTGTAAATAATTCTCATTATTATAAGTTTATTTTGTACTTAAAATTAATATTTAATGATTATGTATACTTATTAGAAGTTATTTTTAAGAATCAAGTATAATGTAAACTTAAATGTATGTAGTTTCTTAATTTTTTTATGTAATTGTCAATTTTTTTCTATACATATCACTGTTGTCTGTTCAACCCAATGGTAATATTAAAGCTTTGTCATGGACCATGGTTGGATTGTGTCGCGAACTTCAAGAAGTCACTTGCTCTCTGTAGACTGTTGGGGCTGGCCCAGTTTAAATATCCTTTTAACTTTTGAACTTATATATATGACTTTTTACAAAAATCTACATATACCTATATAATTATTTATTTTCTCTCTCTCTCTCTTTCACTCTCTCTCTCACTTTCACTCTCCCATCTTTGCGCATTCCTAGTTTCACCCCCTACCATAATGCTCTGGGACCTGGGGTCCGCCCTTCTACATTATCTTTTAACTTTGTCTAGTCTGCGGTTTTTCAGTTATCAAACCTTTAAAAATAAAGCCAAGTTTTTCTAGCTTCCATATCTTAAGACACGGAATGGTTTAATTAACGGCCGCCTCCCTGACGTCCACAGTCCAGACGTAACAGTCCTTGACTATGTTTTTTTGCACGTTGAAATTGCTCATTCCTTTAGTTGTTTCTTACTAAACTAAAATTTTGACCAAACATGTCCTAGAATCCTTGGAAATGAATTATCAAAACGTATTAACGTTTTACAAGCTTTATTTTTGATAGTTTATATTTTGAAAGTATGTTGCTGATAATTAGCTGTTCTATTTTAAAATTAATTTATATCATACTTTCTCGTATGATGAAGATGAAATAAAATATGTACAATTTATAACGGTTTTATTTTCTATGTGTATTCATATTTTATACCGCTTATCTCCGAAAGTACTGAACAGTTTTTTAAGCTTTCAACTAATCGCTTTGTTTTAACAAGAAAACATTTAAAGTTTGTTTTTTTAAAATTGGTCCATTTAAAAAAGTTAACACCATTTGAATGAACTCAAAGTATGAGTTTCATAAATAATTGAACTCCCATACTAATATTATATAAAGGTAGCTTTTCGGGTAAAAGGTCGGAATTGAGATTCAAGTAGTCATCGCCTAAAAGAAGTGAAAGCTGGGTCTCTTCGCCTTTCACGTCAAAACCATGGATCCGATTCCATGAAATTTTACATAATCAATACATATAATAATACAGTAAAAAAGTCTGTCATTGTGTCTAGAAATAAGGAACCTTTTTGTGTTTCTAACTGGCCACAATAATAAATAAAAATTGTATTAAATGTATAATAATTGTTTTAACGAAAATATAATAGTTCTTAATTAGTACAGGAAGAGTAGAGTTTTTGTTTGTATATGTCATATTATTATTTTAAAGTGCATGGACACGTATATATATATTTAAAAAAAAAATTACGTTATAGAAATTGAAACCGAACATGAATTTGAAAAAAAAGTCTGTTTGTACACGCTAATCTCCGGAACTACTAAACTGATTTGAACGACACTTTTTTGTTGTATAGCTCTTATGCCTGGCCAACATATAGGGTAACATTTATTTTGGAATCTGGAACAGCTGATGTCGAACCATAACAGCTCAGCGAAACTATAAGAAAAACCCCAAAAGACGTCTTTACAAAAGTTGTTCAGCTTGATGATCATTTACTTTTATCATATAAAAAACAAAGATCTGTAACACCTGAAGCAAAACCATTGCAGACCAGCCAAACTATCCGAAATATGGAAAGGACCGCTTACAAAAATTGTTCAACCTAATGAGCATTTACTGTTGACGTATAAAAATCGAAAATCTGGAACACCTGATCCAGAGCCATTATAGACCAACTAAATCATCCGAACTATGAAAAAAACGTCTTTACAAAAGTTGTTCAACCAAATGAGCATTTCCTTTTGGCGAAAAAAAAATTTCGAAGATCTGGATCATGTGTTGTGGAAGCCAAAGGGACCAGCTACTCTGTAATATATACGAAAATGATGACTTAGCTAAAGTTGTTCTACCTGATGATATCAGTCCATTAGTTTTTGAGTTTATTCGTTGCAAACCAAAATACGAATCTATTTTCTCAATAGGGAACATGCAATAATTTTAGTTTTGATTTCATTTTAAAGAATTCCATGTAAAATAGGTCTTAACATATTAAAAAAATTAAAACAATCTAATTTATCGTAAAAAAATGCGGCTTTAAACTTTAAACTGATCGTTTAAATTTTCGCGCCAAAACGGACCTACACTTCCAATGACGTCACACGTGTCTGACACTGGTCGTGCTTGCCTTCGTTGATTACAGTGTTTCCACAATGAGGGGAAGTTCCCCTTTTAAGGGGAAATCAGGGTCCAGAGGGGAAGAAAAAGGGGAAATTTTAGGTAATCATATATTAATTTCTATTATATATAAAATTATATCGACGGCCTCTTTGGCGCAGCGGTAGTACGCTTGTTTGTGACACCAGAGGTCCCGGGTTCGAATCCCGGTCAGGGCATGATGAGAAAAGAACTTTTTCTGATTGGTTTGGGTCTTGGATGTTTATCTATATAAGTATTTATTATAAAATGTACAAAGTATCGTTGAGTTAGTATCTCGTAACACAGTCTCGAACTTACTTCGAGGCTAACTCAATCAGTGTAATTTGTCCCGTATATATTTATAAAAAATTTATATTTAAAAATTTAACTTTTAGTTACAACAAAAGTGCCAAAACTACAGCAAAATAATTTTTGAGGGGAAAAAAGTTCTGAAAAGGGGAAATCGGAATTGAGGCATGGGGAAAGAAAATTTTTATAGTGGAAACACTGGTTGATTATCATAAATTGCTTCTCGACTTTCCACTAAGTTTTTTGTAATAATTTAAAATGGAATACACATCAAGTGATCACAAGACATAATACCGAAAAAATTCGGATAAAAAGTAGTGTTGACTCATGTTTTGTGCCTATGTGTCCATCTACTTTAACAAAGTTTCTAAATGCCTGTGTAGATCATTTTCTCATACCCCAAATAGACTATAGTATAATCATTTGTTGTGCACTTGTTAATCACCTTTAATTAAAATTGAATAAAAAACAATATTTTCGAAGCATAGTTTTATTTAATAAATTTATGAAATATTTGAAAAACAAAAAAATGTGCTTATATATTACATATATCTTTTAATTTCGGAAATACAGCATCTATCCAGAATTTCTTTGCAATATTCATTACAGATACAATGCTGTTATCATATGGCACACAACATTTTGGTGTTATTTTATTGTATTTCACATAGGAAAGTATGGCAGCTTCGGTTGAAGGATATTTGACTTCTGTTGTATAATTTTCAGTAAGTGTTGCTCCAAAAATAGGATACTCGGCATTAAGAAGTAGTCCAGCTTCTTCAATTTCAATCTGAATAGCAGAAACAAAAATATGAATTATGTACTACAAAAGCCTTGAACCAAACATTACAAATTTCTTTTATTCATAATATTCAAACAAACAAAAACCACCGAACTTACCTTTTCTTTCTTGCTTACTACTTTGAGAACTTTTTTTTCTAGTATTTTCCCTCTACTCATCGCAATGGAAGTAAATTTTGAATTGTCTCCCATAATTGCGTTCAGAAGGGAACCATTTATAGTTCTACAGTGAGCGGCTTCATAAAGAGTTAAGCCAGTAATTCTGCCGTACCTGTAAAATAGAAAAATAAACTTATATACAGCTAATATGCCAATCAAGTTCATGTTATGTGAGTATGATAATGAGTTTATTTTGTCAAAATATTTTTTTTATTCATGGTATTTTAGTGATAAATACAATAAACAAAACTAAGCTAGAAGTCTTACTACTTACCTCAACTCAAACCACATTGGTGAATCACTTTGATGTTTGGTGGTGGAAAATACCATATTTATATTATCAGTGGTCATTTGCTTTGATAATGATTCAAGAAATGATTCTGGAGAGTCCAACTTTCCAATCAAGCTTGAACATACCTTATGAATGCTTGTCTTATTGAAAGTAGCGAAGAATACTTCCCCGACAATCTTTTTTATTGACAGCATCTACAAATTCTTATAAAATATCCACCTAAAAATATGCAGTTATTATTGTAACACACATTTAACTTCTTTTCAATCTCTTTAAATAAAAAAGCTGCTTAATTGAGAGAAACTGTGATTGACTGAAACTTGACCCATTTCTTTGGCTTTTATGACAGATTTTCCAGAAGCACATGTAGATAATTTCGACTTCTTCCAATAGCATGTGACGGACGTAATTGGAGGCTGCTCAGACCTTCTGTGCACCATAGCAATAGTGCAGCAGCATGCTTGCACCCACCTGTATATGATAAAGTTTTAGTCATGATAATAAATACCTCATAGCATTTAAAATAATCTTCTTTTTGAACAGTTTAATTATTCATTAATGTCGTAATACTTGACCTGCAGAAGCTGCACAATCTTCGCATTGGCAGGACAGAACTAAGCTTTGTGCTTCATTTATTACAGCTGTAACACGATAACCTTCTTTTCGTACTTTGTGCTCTGGAGTAACTCGACTTCACTGTACATAATTAATCCATCTCCATCTCTTTTAATTTGCACATAACCGATTGCGTTATCGCCGTAAGATTCTCTCGTTGACCTAAATTATAACTGCTATGTTTAGAAATTGCTGAATAAAATGCAAACAACGTTTAAAAACATTCATGCATACCGTACTAATTTAGTGCCTTTCATTTCTACACTTGAAAACTCTGCACTCACGACAAAAAACTTTTTTTGGTAAATTTTTGGAGTCTGTTTTATTAAATCTAACTTCCATTTTTATTAAAAACGTAAATAATACGTAAATAAAGCACTACTGCCTATTAATCGCAAAGTTAACTTCTAAAAGTTGACACAGCACTAGTGACGTCACTGAACGCTGATTGGTGTTTTGAAATGCGTTTCGTTTAACGTAATTTTAATTCGTAATAATTGCTAAAAATCAACATAATTTAAAATAAAAACGTTGAAGAAGTTCTTCTTTTATATTTTTTTAACATTTTATACGTAAAATTTTCATAAATATCATATTTGCATCTTCCCTATTATAAGTACCTACAGTAAATATTTGCTGTCAACTGAATGTGCCCTGAGGCTCCACTGCCATAAGAATGCAGGGATAAAAAGTATTTTTTATTAATCCAAATTATATCCTATTTAATGCCAAATTGCGTTGAAATTTATTTTGGTGCTTTAGAGTAAATTTAATAAACTTAACCTTCGTATCTATACTAATATGTATTATAAAGCTGAAGGGTTTGTTTGTTTGTTTGAACGCGCTAATCTCAGGAATTACTGGTTCGAATTGAAAAATTATTTTTGTGTTGAATAGATCATTTATCGAGGAAGTCTTTAGGCTATATTACATAACGCTGCAACTATTAGGAGCAAAGAAATAATGGAAAATGTGAAAAAAACGGGGAAAACTATTCACCGTTGAGAACTTCATTGTCATCGGTGTCTTTTCGTTTATTACGATGGGTGATATTGGTAGGGGTGTCGCAAGCGCACACAATATTCATTTCTGACAAATTTGGCTGAGAGCCACCAAGTCTTGAATTGCCACTGCCACATCCAGTCGGTGATCGTTGAACGCTCATTGTATATCTATGGTTTTGATTACTCACGCTCACGCGTCGTCGACTCCGGACGGCACTTATTACTCGGAAATAATTGGTCACAAAACACACTTAAATATTTAAAGGAAAAGAGATTTGTTTTCTCCGTATTTAGGTTTGAAATTGGTTGTTAGTAATTTTGCAATAATTTAAATAAAGCGACACGTCTGTCTCATACGCTCGCTCGAGCGAGAAAACATTCAAACGCATCATTCATTATTGTTACCATCTTCTGTATGATAAACCTCTTCGGATGGTAAGAAATTAATTCTCATGAGTCTAAACAAATCTATAATCATAGCCGACCTCAGGCGCGCTCTATTAGTTTTGGCCGCGGCTTCGCCCTGCGCAATATCGTTAACCGCATATACAGCCCACGGATCAGTACATTTTCCCGAGATGAAAGTACCCAGAGTGGTACCTACCCAGGATATTAAAGTTTATATAAAATACCGATTGCCTATGCATAAAATGAAGGATTAGAGGAGGATTCGTAGCAAGTGGAAATCCATTGCCTCTGCCTACCCCAATGGGAACACAAACAGACGTGTATTTACATAGACGTATAAGTAATACGTAACTAGGTGACCGAAAGGTGTTCTGTAGACGTCAAAAAAGGAGTAAAAAAAATCGATACACATCACAAACCAAATATAAAAGTATTACCAGGAATCGAACCCAGGCAGTCCGACTTGAAAAGTCACACCACTGTGCTTTCAGTAAAGCGGTTGCGACGTCGAAAGTACTGATCTCTGGCGACCACCTTCTATATGGGGTATTTAAATGGGAGGAATGAATTTTCCAGGATGTGGGACCCCCATGATCAATTTAATTTTCCCCATATGCGCCTATGTCGAAAATTTCAATGAAATCTTTTGAGCTGTCTTGTATGAACCAAAATTGTTATTGTGAATTGGAATGTTGATGTTGAAGTGGGAATGATGAACTAGGTGAACATACCTGGATCAGTTTGCATGCATTCTGCCGAAAAGGTCAGATAAAGATTACCCAAAATTGATGAGCTGGCATGAAGGCATGAAGAAATAAATGTGAATAATGTAAAAGAAGTATGGTATCACTCTATCTTGCTCCCATGGATGTCGTAAAGGCGACTAAGGGATAGGCTTATAAACTTGGAACTTTTTTATGCGATGGATGGGCTAGCAACCTGTCAGTTTTTTAATCTCAATTCTATCATTAAACCAAACAGCTGATTGTGGCTTATGAGTCTTCAAGACTGCGGGCTGTTTACCCCATGATGGATTTTGACGTGATTATATGTATCCACATATAGAAGTATGCAGGGATCGTGGCAAGTGGAAATATGTAGTCTCTGCCTACCCCTCCAAGAAACAGGGGTGTAACTGTGAATAAACCTTCATACATAGACTTTTGCATAATACTGCAAAAAAAAGCAAAACTTAAACTTAAAATTGGAAAAAAGAAACTAGCAAAAGTTAACTTAATATAATTAAGATAAGTATTATTACATAATTAACTATAATATAGGTATCCCAATACAATTACCATCTTTTCACTTTTCACCAACAATATTCAATAACTTAAAATTAATATTTTAACTTAATTATGCTCTGGTGTATTTTCCCCAAATGTGTAGCATGAAGACAGAAGCAATGAAAAGTAGAGACATCACTAGCACTGGAACAGGACCCCTAAAATAAATACAATAAAGTTTTCATAATTCTATTTATATAAAGATACTGAAGGTGAAGAAATATAGATAGCTGAAAAGATTTTTTACCCATCTTTACTGCCCCACTGCTGGGCAAAAGCTTTCTTTTATAAATTGCTGTTCATCTTTATTTAAGGTAACACTTCTCCAATTTTCTTTTACACAACATATTGACAAACAGCCCCTTTTTGAACACCAATCTGCCTGAACCATTTGACAACACACAAAGCCGCTTTGCAGTCTTTCTCCCAGAATAAATTGGTACTTTAAAAATATGCTTGCTTTATCAGTCAGTGCCTAACGAGGTTACAGTAAAAAAAACAAACGATTATAAACTTACACTTTTACGCCAGGCGAGTCATCGGTGTAAAATCTCCACATACCGCCTGAACCAGCACCGGTGCTCCTATTTCTAGCTGCAGTAGTTGTAGTCGTAGTTTTCCGTTGCCGTACAGTACCACCACTTGCTGATCTTGGAGCAGATGTTGCCTTGCTGGGAGAACGTCCACCAGATCCCACTGAAGTAGAGCTCGGCGCTGGAGGCTGCAATTTGCATAAATTCGTATTACAGTTACTGATAAACACCAATTAAAAGAAATTACTTTTGTAACAGGCCATTCTTATACCATTTTTTATATATTTCAGTCAGAAAACACACAATTAACGAAACAAAACTACAGCTAAGACAGAACTGAAACTTCTTCAAATAGAGAGAATGTAAAATCGGGTTGGCTACACGTAGTTAAGTACCTACAAAGTAGATTGACACGTTGTCTACTAGTGTTGCCTACTACAAAAATTATTGTTTGTTTGTGTTTTTTATGTAACAACCATAAAAAAGTGATGGAGACGTATTCTACAAATAAGACTTTAATCCAAATGACAATACGACATCGAAATACTGAATTGCTTTTGATAGTCTTAAGTTTGTGACAATTTCAAAATTCTAATCTATTATATCGAATTTGGGCTTGTATGATTCTTCTTGACAGAAAGGAAGAAAAGCTAAATCAAATAATAACTCAAATTGAATCTAGAAACAACGGTCACATTCGAAATAATTTCTTTGAAGCATTTAATCATTTAATTACACCTGTTCTGAAAGTTTGTTAGTCGTCCGTGTAAAGTGTCAGCAGAAGCTGATAAGCGATTAGGAATCATTAAAGGAATCAATACCGAGTGAGGATTACGATTCAGTTTTCCAAAACACGCGACGGGGTCGAGATTACCCATGTCTATATATTCAAAGGCATACGAAAACTAAGTAGAGGAATTTTATAAACACACATTTTAAGCGTGCCACTCACTTGAATTGCTTCTTCGGCTTAATGCTCAGTTTTTATAGTTTTGCATATTTATAAAACAGATAAACATTTCAAGTACATCATACATAGTTCGTCTTTACTGGTTGACTATGCGAAGGTAAGACTCCTGAGCCTCAACTATGATACACAGCGCGCATATTGCCTTCACTCTCTTTGTTCATTGTTCTATCTTATATAATCTTATATAATAATATAAAATTCTCGTGTCACAATGTTCGTTCCCGTACTCCTCCAAAAAGGCTTGACCAATTCTCATAGGCCATAGGTCTGAGAAACTGCCAACATCTATTTTTCATACCCCTTAGTGATAAGGGTTGTCCACCCTTAACATTTTTTTTAACTAGAAATTACTTAAAATTAATTTTTATGGCAAAAAGTCGTTTGCCGGGACAGTTGATAGTGATATATAAAGATACAAAACAACCCTTTTAAAAACATAAATTAATGTCATTATAGGTGAATTGTTATTTACCAATTATATATACCTAACATATATTCAACATATATAAATTATAAATTCCCTAGCAGCAACACCGCTGTCAACTTGTTATTTTGTATTGATATTTTTGATATGTATCCTGTGGGTGCTTAACTTACATTATCGCATATATATATGTACTAACTATATAAATAACATACATACTTACATACATACTCACATATATATATTATTTTATTTCCTCCGTACTAGGTTTTACTGAAAATCAGCGCATTGTGTAACTTCATTATATACATGCATATGCTGGAAACCCTTTTGGGTTTCCACTCAGCATATTATTATACCTTAAACGCGTCTACGACTTAACGATACTTGGTCCACGTAGACAGTATAGCTTTTCTCTACTTACCTATGTTGGTCCGAGTCCGAGTCTTAGGTCCGGGTTAGTGTAACTAATGCCAAGTTTCCCGCGGAAATATCGAAAGTCTATCAATAGGATTTCGATAGACGAATAATAATATCGATAGTTGACTTCGATTAAGTACAAAAACTAGATACACAATCCCCAACAAAAAAGTGTTTTCACCAAATTCCCGCCGTATTAGGTTTCCTTTTTATTCAGTAGCAAAGAATTCGTTCGCTCCCAGTGTAAAGATGCCGCAGTGCTTAGTAACAAAATGTAAAAATACAACTTCACTATTGATAGTATCGATAGCTGGTTGCAATCGTAAGCAGCAATAGTATTGATAGTATCGAAGCTATCGATAGACTATCTATAGTGGACTATCCATTGGCAATGTTAGTTCATTTAGTATAGTATTTTTTTATTTACCTGCGACATGTATGAAATTAACAAACCAATGAAGGACCATCATATGGAAATACCGTCATTGTTCAACTTGACTCAGAAACAACAATGGTATATCTCTCTTTCTCACAACAGTGAGGGGAGTACGGGAGAAAAAACATTTGCACTCTTTTATAAGCACCCTCTACATTGGCTTCGATGTACTTTTGCTTTTTTCAATTGGGCACAAATCATCACTTCCGGGCACGGTACATTACTAATTGCAGCCCTTTGGGAGTTTGATTTATTACATAAAAAGTAACCTTAATTTGAACTCGGGTATTTAACTTCATCCACTAGCGTTATAGCTATAATCTGAATCATTGGGTATTAAATATATTTGATTTCCAAACACTTTTTATCAGATTAACAGGTGATAGATAAAATATTGTTGGATCTTATATTATAGCCAAGATAGTTAGGATTCCCGATCACTGACGTATTAAATTTATGGTGTGAACCAAATCACTGACGTATTAAACTTTATGGTGTGGCGTGTCGTTTATATTTCGAAAATGAAGAATGATGTCTGCGTGCGCAAGACCCCGCTTCTTCTACAATAGTTACAACTGTGAAAGGAAATAAACAAACCTTACTCACTCATCCATCGATAAAATTTTATCAACTAAATGAACAAGTGAAAATCTCTAGTCCGCCATGTTTGTATCCGGGTTTGTTTATTTAGGTATGCAGGAAAAGTACATGCATAGGGATAGTTCTTCGGAGGCTATGATGTTTAATAATCTTTGAAATACTTTGAATATATTTATCTAACCTATAAAAAAATATTGTATAAGTTTAGGTTCATAGGGAAAATCAAATATTTTAATTAAAACAGTGGTCTATAACTAATTATTTACTTACTAGGTATGATTTTCAGATTCCACAAGTGTGTGAACAGATTTCATAAATTGGTGTCTATATCTAAAACCAAAGAGATGAATCTTAATAAGTGTTATTTTAGATATGTACAAGAAGAAGAGAGAATTGATATATCTTTTTTATATAAAATTAAAGATTCTGTTAGACAATTCAATTTTAGTAGAAAACCAACAGAGACACTGGAAACTCTATTAAATAGAATTGGGACGAACATTAATAAAGCAATAAAAAAGGGAAACAAAAAGAATAGTGACAATAATTACGATTTAGAAATTATGATGCTAGATGCTAAGGACAACGCTATAGCATCTAATTCTACATGTAAGGATTTGTTTTCTACCCAAACTCCAATTAAAATAAAAATTCATAACAACATTTATGAAGCAGTTTTCAATGTACCTTGGGTAGTTAGTTTAAATTTACCACTAAGTATTCTGGCTGGGTTTCCGGTTTATCCTGAACAATTTGTGCTTCAGTATGCTGAGAAAAGTCAAAGTAAATATGAATGGTTCAAGGGACTCTCAATTAATGAAAAAGGCAATGAAATTATTGAAAGTCATATAAAATGGGAACTGGTTGGAGAAGGCTTTACTTATTCACCAACAAATGATGATGTAGGAAGGAAGCTTAAAGTGGAATGCACACCAAGTAAGTAAACAAGGTTTAAAATAGCCTGTTCAACAACAAATTGGAGGTTCTTAGCCTTGTACAATTTATTTTCACTGCACTTCAAACATGAACTTTGAATTCACATCTATCAGTTTTTAATGTCTATAGATTGTAAGCACATTATTTGTTGAACAATTTTGTGAAGATGAAATATTAATATTAATTTTTATCACACATCAAATGATGATATAAGATAGATACACAAGGATAGGAACAATTACAAGTTGTCGATCCCAGCACATCGGCTGGCTAAGGTAGGGAAATCATTTCTGATTAATTGTATAAGATTTTAAAATTTGTTCCGCCGCTTCTTCTACACATGCGCTTTGGAAGCGGTAGTAGTTATAATTAGATTTAAGTTATGTGACGTCAATAAGTGATACCTTGTATCCAATTTTGAAAATAAATCTATTCTATTCTATTCTATATAAGTAGAGAATAGATGAAAGTATTTGGGAGATTTTGTTTAGTTTTCATGTACCTACTCCCAAATTGGGAAAATGAATTTCTTTTTCTGAAAATGTTGCAGTAATCTGTGAATCAAATAAAATAATACATACATACATTAATAAAATCATGCCTCTTTCCCAGAGGGCAGAGACTACATCTCACTTGCCACAATCTATGCATACTTCCTCCGCTTCATCTACATTCATAACTCTCTTCATGCAAGCTTGGCAGTTTTGGATACTCTTGACCTGGACCTTTGCCAAGACATCTTAATTTAATTAAGATATGTTTCTCTAGGCCTTCCCACTCCAGCTTTCCCACCACACTCTCCTTGTTTATTTGCGTAGTCAACTTGCTTTCATTCATCCTCTCCACAGGACCAAACCATCTAAACAAACCTTTTTCTATTCTTGTTACTGCATCTTGCACATCACAACATACCCTTATCACCCTGTTCTTTATCTGGTCACTCAATGTCACACTGATCATACTTCTTAATGATCTCATTTACACTTTATTTATTCTGCTTTCTTGTTCTTTTGCCACACCCAACTTTGTCACTGTCACTCCCATACATTAATGTTGGGATCAACACGCCTCTATGCACAGCCAGCCCAGGCAGGCCAGAGCCTTATTGGAGTGTTGCTGTCTGCTTGTAAAGGCATGATGCAAAGCTCTGTTCACAATGTTCCCCATGTTCACTCTCCTTTCAATATCAATATAATTATGTCATAAAATTTATAATGTATGTTTACATATACACAAAAATGAGTTACTGCTACCTTTCCATTGGTGCATATTGGGGTGCTCAATCAATGAGATTCCTAGTTTCTCTGCCCTGCATCTAAGGACAGACAGCCTTACAGTCTGAAACCAAATTAACATGTAATCTTAAATCAATTCATTAACTTTTTCCCTTTAGGCAATGGCGAAATCAGTGGACCCACAATTGCTGCAATTTCTAAGAATTTAGTTGAAGCTGGTCCTGGTATTTGTCCCTTTGAAACAAGGCACAAATATACATCAACACAGCTGAAAGATAAAAGGTAAATTGACCATGAACATAGCTTATTTGCCAATAACATAGCTTAATTACAGTTTTGTGTTTTATTTAAAACACCAAATTGTTATGTATAGAAATATTAGTGAAGTCATTTAACAATAGTGCACTATTTCTGTACTAATAGCATTAGAATGCTAATTTTTTTTTTGTGTATTGTTACTATTTCTATTTTTAAATTCATCAACATCCAATGGTTCTTACATAAACAGGGTAAAATAAAGTAAAATATATAAGGTAATAACAGGGTAAGATATCTAAGCAATAATTTATTTAACTATGGGAACAATAACAAATTAATGATTTTTTTATATTTACAGTTTTCGCTGTGTCAGCTACAATATTCTAGCTGATTTGTATTGTGATTCTGACTTTACAAGAAGTGTGTTGCATCCTTATTGTCCTCCATATGCTCTGCACATTGACTACAGGAAGCAATTAATTATAAAGGAGTTGTTAGGTATGATTTATGTTACAATCTTGTTTTGCTAAATTAAGAATTTGGTAACACAGCTTTAACGGTAACAAATAGCCATCTATAAGATTCCTTATTAGTATCCTAAACCTCATTTGCACACCACAGAACTGCTGAGAAATTTGATGATTTTGTCTAAGTTTTGTTTGTATGAACAACAAAAACATTTTGATTAATGCACTGCTCTTGTTTTATAATAAAATGATTAATTCTGAATTTATGTAACAGATAGTCTGCTTGAGGAATATAAAATGTAATTTCAATAAAAACCAGCCAAGTGTATAGCCTACAATTATTACTTAAATATCTTAAATTTTACATTCACGTTTAGGGAGGGGTAGGAAGAGATCTTTCCACTTGCCACGATTTCTGCATACTTCTTTCGATTCATCCACATTCATAACTCTCTTCATGCTAGGTCGGCGGTTTCGGGTGACCTGACCTTTTGCCAGGACATCCTTAATAATTTTACTTTATGATCAATGTACGTTCGTCTAGGCCTTACCATCCACATTTTCATTTTATATTTGCTTAGTCAACCTGCTTTCATTCATCGTCTCCATATGACCAAACCATTTTAGCATACCCTTTCCTTCACATCAAAACATTCCCTTATCACGCCTTTTCTTACCCTGTCACACAGTTTCACACCGATCGATTTATTAATATCGACCTAAAAATTGCTATAAGTATAATAAAGTTTGTTGTGTGGTAGCCCACCTTTTGAAAGACAATATAAGTGACATTCTGTGTTTAGGGACCCCCTTAATATATATTTTTTGCTTTTTGATATTGGTTGTTATAGCAGCAACGGAAATACATAATTTGTAAAAAAATCAGCTGTCTAGCTATCAAGGTTTATGAGATACATACAGCATGGTGACAGACAGACATACTGTCGAGGCTTAGTAATAGAGTCCCGTTTACCTTTTAGGTACAGAATACCCTAAAAACAATATTCCATTATTTCAGGTTACAATGCAGATATAATTTGTCTACAGGAAGTGGATAGGAAAATATTTAACCACTGTCTTAGTCCACTTTTAGAGTGTCATGGTTTCAAAGGACGGTTCTACAGAAAGGGAAAGGAAGTGGCCGAGGGATTAGCTTGTTACTATAATGCAGAAAGATTTGAGTAAGAATATTTTGAGATTATAGTATAGGTATGGTCACTATGGTCATAATAATAACGGAGTCCTGTTTTAACTAACAATAATCATATTATTTAGGTACCATTTTTTAATCCAGGCAATGTGCATCCATCCACGTTTTAGATTCAGGATCTATATTTGTAACTTGACGTCCGTATTTTTGTAACTATTGAAAACAAGTAATGTTCTTCTGACACAATGTTCTGAAGTAATGTTCTTAAGAGTTCATTTTCATATTTTTTTTTAAACTCTGCTCTGTGAATTATGGTAGGTAGATCAAACAAGCATTATTATCAACTTATCAAAGGAGAAAGTGCCGTGTGGTTCCCGGCACCAATAGGAAATATAATAGAACCATTCCATCTCTTACCCATTGATGCCGACTAAAGGATAGACTTATAAACGAGAGATTCTTTTTTTATGCGATGGGCTAGCAACCTGTCACTATCTGAATCTCAATTCTATCAAGTAATCATATTTTAATTGGGAGAAGGTAGATCATATTCGTCACGAAGCCACGATCACCTTGTATCGGAAAAATACTGTTTTATTATATGTATTGAATTGATTAATATTTTCACAGGTTTATTGAAGAGGAAAAAATTGTATTATCAGAAGCAATCAAAAGTAAATCATGTTTGCAACCAATTTGGGAAAAAATAAAAGACAATGGCCCTCTTATCGAGAGATTATTAAATAGATCCACGGTGGCTAGTGTGACGTTCTTTAAATCACTTGAAAATCCTGATGAAATACTACTTGTTGGTAATACGCATTTGTATTTTCATCCTGATGCCGATCACATAAGACTTATACAAGGCGGAATTTGTATTTACTGGCTGGCAGATGTTCGCAATAGTTTATTAAGACAGGTAAGAGAATTTAAGAAGTGAATGTATTATTTATTTGAATACATTTTCATTTGGTCGTTCGTCATAATTTATATCTACCTATTAAATTAACAATCTGTAAAAAACTAATTGGGACACATTTTAGTTTCCAGGTAAAAGGATCTCTCTAATTTTATGCGGTGATTTCAATAGTGTCCCTACTTGCGGAATATTTCAATTGTATACCGCAGGAGAGGCACCAAGTTCTCTACCGGATTGGAAATCAAGTAAGTTTTTTTTATTTTTGTAATTACTAGCTGTTGCTCGCAACGCGTCGTACATGTAAACCTAAAAGTGTATACATTTCCATGATATATAACAATGCAATTTTAGACGATTATAAGATCTAATATAAGAGATTATAAAAAAAAAAGCGCCAGAAAACTAGTTTCTTTTGCTGACTTATTTTGAAGTAATAAAGAATGTTTATTAATAAGGATTATCCTTATTAATTAACATTCTTTATTACTTACATATTTACAACACATAAAAAAATTAAACGTAATGTTTCTATTACTTGAGACACCTTTGCTATATCATTAATGGTTACTGGGATGTTTAGTGACATTTGTGTTTGTTATAGATGAAAAGGAAGCTGTTCAAGATTTATGCCTAACGCAAGAGATACCTTTGAGTAGTGCTTGCGGGACTCCACCGTTTACTAACTTCACTGCTGGTTTTGCGGATTGCTTAGATTACATATTCTACGACAAGTCAACATTGGAAGTGCAGCAGGTATTTCAGAACCGTACGCACGCATTGGGACAAGGATTTTTCGTGCTAGTCATGATCTTCCAAATCGGAGTTCTTACCTATTTAATGATGATTTCATTAAAGACCTATTGTCTTTATTGTTCCAGGTTGTACCATTTCCCAGTGAAGAAGAATTGAGAGCAAATATAGCTTTACCAAGCGTAGTGTTCCCATCAGATCATATAGCCTTGATATCAGATTTACGATTTGTATAAAAAATAAATACTTAGCATAAATAATTTTAAAATTAAGTTTTTTGCGTTAGACATCAAATTAAAAAAAAATCAAAATTTTTATTCATTATTATGGGATTCTTCATATCGCTTAATAATTGTGAAATCTTTTGGTTTCACATTCGTTGACGTCAAATAAATTACTTAAAACTAAGTTTACTGCCGCTTTATAGGCGTCAGTGCAAAAAAAGCGGTAACAAACTGCACTGCAGCATTTCTTCAACAACGTCAATTTCACAAGTATATAACATCACACATTTACCCCCATCAATCTTCTCTTCCCTCTTCTCATTACCCTTTTTATACATTTCTAGATGGGATCATGTTACAGTAAAATTAAAACTTTAGTGATATACTCATTTATTTTGCTATAAAATGATTTATTTCCCACCACCACTTCTTAAATTATGTTTTAGAAAACCAACATTCCTTAGATATCGAACAATAAAAGGGGTAGCTGTTAATGTTATTGCTATCCTGACTGGAGCCAACAATTTGTGTACCGCATAAGCTGCGACGAAAGTTCCCGCATTTGATGATACTACTTTTGACACCGTGCCTTCACCAATATTGAAATATTTCAGCAATGCTACAATGTCGACACCACTGTAACAAAAAACACATAGACAATATAAATCTAGCTAATATATCCGTCAGGATATTATACTCTTGATCTCGGAAGTGTATTGATATCTCGGATTCACGACATTTTCATGAAGCTTCGTCATGTTTTTGATATCATTCACCGTTGGGCGCTCACGACTGTATTACACAAGTTTCAAAACCCAGGGCCACCATGTATGTTGTATCAACTGGATGAAATATATAAATTAGTCATATTCAATGGGAAAAATAGTGATTTTTTTTAAATCCAAAAAATATGATGGAGTTTAACACAAGCTGAAACAAAAGTTTAAATTCCCCAACTGTAGAAATACATTAATAGATTTATTGTACATAAGCTTAGTTAATTGCACCTGTAGGTATATATTATGTTAGTGATGATTTGAATCTAGAATACATGATAGGTACCTATAGCAAAATAATAAAAGAAAAATTATTCTCTAATTTGGACTCAAACAATGTTCTTGGCATTTCAGAATAAACTTTTTGATGAATTATAATTGTGGCTAGCAACCTGTGTCAACAATGCTTGTTGAGATGGCCCACAGTTGTGGAAGAATGATGGTGGTGTTTGTATGCAACTGCTGTTGTGTTTAGTTGTGCTATTAGGAAAACATAACTGGGATGGCACAACTAGTTGTACATATCAGTTGCTCTATGAGGAAAATGTGACACTATGTTTAAGTATATATAAGTGGACACTTAGGTGGGTAAATTCATGATTTTTTTGGAAAGCATTGGCACAAAGTGAAACATACTTCTTAGTCCATAACTGTGTTAATTATCTTTTTTCCTAAATCCTATTTTGCAGAAGTAACACCAATTGCTTTATAATCAGAATAGAAATAGATATTAACAAAAGCTGTATAAACACATACCTAGAGATGAGGAGGTAACATCCCCCTAAAGACAGGATTGATATGGAGACATGGAATACAATCACTGTTGAGCCATATTCTTTAACGGCCTTTTTCAACTTCTCTTTGGCACTCATGGGGGGATCCACCTTTGAACTCATGTCTCTTGTTGAAAATGTTATAACTATGCTTTGGAAAATTCAAAACAATTAACATTAAAACTTTTTCTTGAAACAATTCATAAAATGGAGGTGAAATGCATAAAGGTTATGGGCTAGATTAATTTTTAATGATAATGCAGTGCAACCAATCACCTTATTTTGTTAAAACATTAATACAACTCCAACTTAAAGCATTAATGGGTATTTTATACAAAATATTAAGTTATACCTGTGCTGGTTGTTTTGTTTCTATATTGATTTCTCAAAGTCAAATAATGAGCACTGTGTAAATGATCTGACAAGTATTTATGTCCTTGTCCCCATTGTGAGCCTGGCATGCCAAGATGAGTGTGATTTCCACTAAAAGGACTTGGGACATTGCTCTGCATCGAAGAAGACAGACTCAAAGCACCACGACAATCATATTTATTTACATATGGATCTGGTTGACTTGTTATATCTATCTTCGGAAGATGTTGTATTTTTTCATAATGATATTTTATCACAGGTCCCGATATATCTCTGTCACGTTGTGGTGAAAATCTACTCATTTCAGTGGCATTTATATCAACGACATTTGTCGGTAGTTTCAGAGCTGGTAAGGGAAATTTAAGAACAGATGTCGCAGTAAGACTTTTATTAATACCGCAACTGGCTGCAAAAAAATTAAACTAATAAGATTTATTTGGAACTTCTTTACTTAAGTAGGTAGTAATGAACAAAGAAAATAGGCGAAAGGTAAAAACATAGCATTATTACCTTTAATTGAAAGTACATACTGATAGTTATTTGCGTTTAGTTGTATTAATATACTTACCAAATAATGTGTTTGAATTTAATAGATAGCAACTATTTTTAGAATAAACTTTATGCATCTTGTAAGTGTTCAGTAAGGCAATAAATTCTTTGTTAAAAACTGACAACGACGATGTCCTACAACGTACAAACTGGGAGAACAATAGTAGAGACAAAAACACCTGTGACGGTATAAGTACCTATTGCCTTTTGTTTGAGTTTTGCTAACATCAAATCAAGATTTTTACCTAGGTAGGTAGGTAGGTACTTAGATAATGTAACTTGTATTGTAATGTAGTGTCATGTCAGGTATAAAAGGATTTACGACATGACGTCATTGGCTCGTATTGAATTGACAGATAAAAAAACAGATAATCATAAATATAAAATTCTCCCGTCACAATGTTCGTTCCCGTACTCCTCCGAAACGGCTTGACCGATTCTCATGAAATTTCGTGAGCATATTGAGTAGGTCTGAGAATCGGCCAACATCTTTTTTTCATACCCCTTAGTGATAAGGGCTGTCCACCCATATTTTTTTTTAACTAGAAATTCGTTTAAAATTATTTATATGGCAAAACAACGCTTGCTGGGACAGCTACTTTATAATCTATGAGTTTTTTATATCTCAATAAATCAATCAATAGGTCACTGTCGGTACCTAGTTTTAAAAACGATACCTGGGAAAGTGAATCATTTCGAGTATTTTGTAGTATATGGAAGAGAGATGATAGAAACAATATGCCTAGTCAACTGAGAGGAAGTAGAACTTTTATGTGTCACCACATGATTTTAAAAATATGTATCGATAGTGACCTGACGATTGGCTATGGATGCATCCCTATTGCTGTCAATGAGAATTTTCAGTGACATTTAAAAACAATAGAATAAACAGAGTTGCCAACTCAGATTTTGAAAAGGTCGTAGGCCAGATTAGAAAATTACGTAGACATAGTAAAATTGCCATATGAGAAATACGTAGATTCTACGTACTTTTTTCTGCTTGAAATAAAGACGTGAATAAAACGACAATTCATAAGACCCTAAAAGTTGCAAACAGTCAGAAGATAGATAAAACTGGTTAAAGATATCTCCGCTAACAAAAATACATTCATACATACATAAAATCACGCCTCTTTCCCGGAGGGGTAGGCAGAGACCACCTCTTTCCACTTGCCACGATCTCTGCATATTTCCTTCGCTTCATCCACATTCATAACTCTCTTCATGCAAGCAAAAAAAAAAAATAGTAATAAATAAATAAACATTCCAGTAACAAGTCAAGTTTCACATTATCTACATTCTACATATGAAACCACCACTTACAGATAATTTAAAAAAGTTTGCTACTTCATGGTCATCGATTTATTTAAATTATACAATTTTATATCATTTTCGGATTAATTAAATTTATACATATATTTACTAAAAAGTGTAATGTGTTCCTGCATAGACTCGCGATTTATTTTTAAGCTACTTTTCGTGAAAAGTATTCTGTTTCTTATGTTCGTCATTTGCGTTATTATGTCCGTTACGGAACGTTTATTAACTTTTTTTCGCGAAAGTACCGGAATTAATTCAGTCTTACGACGAGATATGTTATTTTGCAATTGAATAATTTTGATAGAAAATACGTAGATTTTGGGACTAAAGTTTGTTGGTTTGCGTGAAAGGCTTAAAATACGTAGATCTAGAGGCCCAGAAGACTTGTAAGGATTGTGGCCTCCTTCCTGAACGAGCGGAAGATCAGGATGGCGGTCGAAGACGCCGTTTCCTCGGAAAAACCCGTCCGAGCTGGCGTTCCTCAGGGCAGCTGCCTGAGCCCGGCCTGCTACGCTGCGTACACCGACGATATCCCGGTCGCTGATGGAGCCAAGCTGGCTCTATACGCCGACGACGCGGCGTACTTCGCGAAGTCCATGAACGCGAAGCACGCCGCCAAGAAACTCCAAAAGGCACTTGACGCCCTGCCAGATTGGCTCCAGAAGTGGAGACTGTCGGTGAACGTGGCGAAAACGCAGGCCATTATCTCCGGGAACGCCGCCCCACCGCCGCCGCTGAAGCTCTTCGGGAAGGACGTGGCGTGGCAGCCACACGTCACCTACCTCGGGGTCAAGATCGACCGTGGACTTCGCCTGAAGACCCACGTCGATTCAGTGGTGCAAACTGTGAAGATGGCCAGGGGAAGACTGCGTCCAGTCCTCTCCTCCAGCCTCCCGCTGAAGACGAAGCTCGGGATCTACAAGACCTACGTTAGATCCCGCCTCACGTACGCAGCCCGGCGTGGTACGCCTATGTCGCGGAGACAAACAGGCGACGTCTCCGCGCTCAAGAGAACCAATGTCTCCGCGACATCGTCGGGGCCCCACGGTACGTGAGGAACGCGACGATCCAGCGGGACCTTAAATGGGAGGGCCTGGACGCGTTCATCTCGCGTCTGGCCGGTGACATGTTCGGCAGGGCGGACAGGTCGGCGCACCCGCACCTCGTGGGTATCGCGCCACTTCACGCTCGCCCGCCGGACCGAAGACACTGGCCATCGCCGAGAGAAGCCATCGTCACAGCGAACACCACTGCAGGCGCCGCACCCGCGGCGCCCGTTGACCCCGCAGGAAGAGGAAGACCTCATTAGTGGCCGCCACGGCCACGCTCGCGACCTGCCTGCCGTTGCAGGCAGCGAAGACAGTCGCTGAAGGGGGCCACAAGCCCTGAACAGCTGCCCCACATTTCCGCCTAACGGCGGAAATGCAGGAAGACCCACGACCGACGTAGATCTACGTAAAAAGACGTAGAGTTGGCAACGCTGAGAATAAACAAGTGAAGTGTCAATTACAAGTCAAGTTGTATTTACGAATACGATGAGTCCTTTAATTTCGCTTTTCACAATACATGGGCTATCAATGATTAATGTAAGAGTATTTGTGTTTTTTTAAATTAGATATTTTGCAAAAAATATATGGCAATTGACATCCTTGACATTGACGATCTAACGACTTTTTTTTTAATTTTCCTTCTGAAAAATTCTCGTTTATGATTTGCACTCCTACACACAAACTAAATAGAGATAGGTACCACTATGTATGCTCCTACTCTAAAATACATGTGTGTGTGTCAGAATCGCGGGTGTACCTCACGGATGTAAATATCTGTTTTGGATTAAAAACGTACCTGATGTGTACCTCAGTGTACCTATCCTAAAAATCTGTGTTGGTACCTCCTTCTATGTAAAGATTTTTAAATAAAATAGGTACCTACACCCGCCATCCTGACGTCAGGACTGCGGGTGTACTTCTAGTTAGCATATGTAGGTAAGTAAACTGTATATTAAATAAATAAAAAATATTAAGGGTACAGAGAAAATGAAAAAAAAAGTTTTTTTTCTTTGACGTCGTTTTTATTTTATAAAAATAACTACAGTATAAATAACTAAAAATAAATTAATTCTAACAGGTGTCATTAATATAATTTATTTTATGTAATTAATACTGCAGTTATTTTTAAGTAATAAAAACCGGCAAGGCAAGGTTAGTCAAGATAGAACCCTTAAGGTTGCGTGTTGCATCCGCTCGCGGGTTTGCATTGCTCGCATTGCTCAAAGGCAAAGTCCAAGGCCGAGGTTCGTCCCACCTGGGAGCCCCTTCCGCGCTTTTGCCCAAAAAGCTGTTGGAGGAGCGTCAAGCCCTCGCCTAAAACTGTCCCGCTGTAAAAGTTAATGCCCCTCAGGCAAACTATGTTCACATAATCCATAAAAAAATGCCAGTGAAGGTAGTTGAACAATCAAGTCATTAGAACAATTCAGTATTATTCCGTACACAAAGAAAACTAGCGAAAGTTTTCTTTGTGTACGGAATAATACTGAATAAATCACAATTAAAGAGGAAACTGTGCCAACGATTTATTTAGAACCACTCGTCGTTTACTATCAATTTATTACATGAAAAAGATAAAATGCCTAATATTTAATATCTAAACTTACGAAATTAAAAAGAAATCGTATGACGATTATCAAGGGTGAAACATCGATTCTTTGGATCGATTCAGTACTGCAAATCATTGAAAAAACGATTTCTTGGGCTTGAAAAATCGATCCTTTGATCTCAGATCGCCATCTTAGACATACATAATTGAGTTTCAAATAGTGATAGGTTGCTTAAAGCAGCAGCAGACTGGCCTAGAGAAGATCTTTCTTTGGTGGCAGTCGAGCTCGAAACATCGAGGTCGAAGATGTGACCACACCAGCATTACAAAAATGGTTTCTTGAGAGGTTGACAGAATTTGAAGAAAACAGGAGAGGGCACTGGTATAAAAGGAGTGCCAAGTTCATAAGTTGCCAAGTCAAGAATTCCAGGAATAAATAATTAGACACGATATAAAGAGTCCTCTCTCCTGGGCATAAGAAATGACAAAACTTCCTCTTATTCCGCCTGGCGCTCGATTGCATCCTCACCCCTCTGAAGAGGAGCCCGGGGTGTGCCTTTCTGGATTGAAGGATCCTGGATTGGGTGTGTCAGGTTTTTACATGAAGGGACTCCCATGTCACCTCCGCAACCTTTGCAGGTAAACCTAATCTGTATTGGATTGATCGTGGTTACACAGGTTGTGCAGGTTTCCTCACGATGTTTTCCCTCAACGTAAGAGCATCGGCTAGTATTTAAAACTAATATTAACATACATTAATATACACTATTGTACATTACTCCAAATAAGAGGTGGGATTTGAACCTGTGCCCCTTTTATGCACATCACGCATTTTAACCGGGCACCTTACAGATTTAACACGATCAATATTTTCACAAACATATGTATACATAAAAATATTGCTCGCGTTGAATCGGTAAGGTGTCAGCTCGTTTAATGGTATAGGATTTGCGTTAAACAACAATGCTCGTGAGCGAAGCAGCGGGCAACAGTTAGTATTAACATAATTAATGTGACATAGTTGTGTAGTGTGCGTCAACAACGAATGATAAGAGAGTCAAATGTTTATTATTTACAATATGTAATTAATCTTTATGAGGTTGATGGTACTGTGCAGCGACCGAGTGTTGTTAGATAGATAGTATTCATTGTATAAACTTACAAACGAGTGTAGTGAGCTTGATAGCGTCTTCTGTATTACACTATCCAATTTGTTTTTCTGTCGAATATGTATTGTCTTAAAGAATTATTTTTAATTAACGTGTTTATGTTGATTCTTTCTGTTCATTGTGATATCAAGTAAGTTGACTTGTGGATTTTAACAACTCACTACATACTAATTTTTATGTTTTGATTGTCTATGCAATCCCATTGGTTGTTTACCTGGTCACCAGCCAACAGATAATAGTAAGAGTTGAATCAAAGATCTAAATATAAATCATGGTTAATAATGATGTGGGCGACTTACACCACATTAGGCGTAATGGAAATGCCAAATCTACACATAAACCCGTTTATCATCATCCTCCTACCGTTAGTTCCAGATATGTCCTTACTTCTCTGTAGAGGAGCCGAGAATTCGCCTATCACTCCACTCAGAATAGCAGCAACTCGTCTTTGTGTCGCTTTCCTCAATCAATGCTTAGGGTCGTGTCTACCCCTCTTCATCACTTTTTTCGCACACTCTTTCTCCGTCTATCTTTATCTCTGGCGGTGTGGAAGGCGTTGTGGATTGTGTGGCGTAGCGGGAACAATGATTCGGGCTCGAACGCTACAAAGATATTCCATTTTAAGGGAATTGAAAGAACTTCCACGTATGCCTGGGTAAACGTGGCTCAGACGATGTGTCGGAGGTTGTATATAGGTATGCTCCAATCCGTGAAATCTTTGCTTGCGCGACTTAAGACTTTAATGGTTTTGGCTGATAGCGTCGCGTGATTGGCTGTTGTGACTTGTGGCGTAGAGATGTCGCCACAGTGGAATCCAAAATGGTACAGATCTAATCAAATTTTATCCCATCTACTTTTCCGGTGACAATGAGTCTCCATGTTGTTTGAATCTTTCCTTAAAATGTGATAGAAGTACTCTTATTCCGATACTCTACATAGGGAATCAGATGACAGTCGTAGAGAGATGTTGAGTTCACGTAGCGTAACGTAACGTTAATCTGGAAAGCTTTCCATGCAATACGGAGCATTCTTCTTCTAGAGTTCGCACCAGTTTGAATAGAAACTAACGTAAAAAAAACTTACATTTCACTACATAGGTATAAAGGCTCCAAAAGTTATGTTCTCTCTCTGTATGTACTCGATTATCTCGAAAAGCTGTTTTCGGATTATGTTCCTGTTTGAAATGTTAGAAAGAGGGTTGCTAAGAAAGGTTTGTAGATATCTATCAAACCTACCTGTGAGGAGCCAGGTAATATTATAAAAGATTTGTATTTGAGGGCGATTTCAATTTATGCGTTTCTTGTCGGACGGCTGCCGCACGCTTAGCGTGCCGCTGGAAAAAAACTCCCGAGTTCTTTTCTCTATTCAGAAGCAGTAAAAAATCTTCTTCCTCCTTTTCAAGCAAGGCACAAATTACAGAAAAATTCTTCATGTCCACGTCTACCTTGGTAGCTGCGGCAAAATCAACTGACCACCTTTCCGCAGGGATGGTAAATGCTGCGTCGTGACGCTGCGTTAGGACGCATACCGCAGCGTTGTGCGTCATGATCACCAGACCAAAGCTTAAAACACCGCTTTGGCACCGTAGCGGTCCGACACGAAACGCATACATTGAAAGCGCTCTTATTGAAAATTACTGATCCCCTATTTCCATATTTGGTTTAAAAACAGACAAAACCTTTGAGTAACAAAGTGCAAAGAGAATTTCCAGACAAAATGGACTACTTATGTAGTCTTATGTTCAATACCTCCTAGTAAATGCTAAGCATTTCTTTAGTTTCTACTTCCCTTACGAAATTCGCTATATACCTATCCCTACCCATGCTATCATTAAGTTCCGCGAATTCCGTCACGCATGCATCACGTCATTAAGAGGTTTACCCAACGTAGTCAACACATGTCTAGAAGGAACTACACATGTGTTGACTACGTGTATCCTTTGGAGTGGACAAAGCCAAGTCTCGGAAACTTCATTCGGCTGGACTTCAAGGTCTAATGAGGACGGAATTGAGTAACATCTCGAAATAAGTATCTACGTTTTTTCTTCGCTTTTAAAAAAGCAAGGAAAATTATTACTTTACCCTTTGTCACCTTTTACGTCATCGACGGGAAAGTGATGATATGGTCCTATTCTAAAGCACCGTAAACTATACGACCGTATTCCCCTAACTTCGATCTTTTAAATCTATCAAATATCATTTTCAGTTCATCAATGGCACTTGCAAACTATTTATTTGACTTCACAAAGGCGGACAACGTTGATGTATGGCAAGAGCAGTCAGATACAGTTAGAGACGTGGGAATGTCCAAAGCAGTTCTGATAATTCATCAAAACAAGGGATTCAGAAGAGCCATTTTTTTCGTTTTGTTGAATCCACAAATGAATGGCGCTGGTTTTGCTGGTATAAGAGCCTTACAAACATATGATTTAAGGAATTACACAAAATTACAAATAAGATGCAGGGGCCAGGGACAATATAACGGTTACAAAGTAGTATTGAGACATAAAGGCCTCAATGATGAACCAAATTATTCATTCGAGCAATACTTTCAGGTATGTAAACCATTTATTATTTTTATGTACGAGTATAACTTTGCAAAAGAAGAATTTCAACTAGGTCTACAACTCTAAGAGTCATCAATGGGGAAAAGTGAACAAAAAGTTCACAAATCCCCATCGATGGGGTTTTCCAATGGAGATTAGTGGAATAACCCGAAAAAAAGGAAAAAAAAATTACCCTACAATATGATTTCTCTTAAGCACTGAATTTCGATAAAATTTTGATATAGAGAGATCACATACATATTCAGACTTAATGGATTTTACAGCAAAATCTAAAAATTGACTTTGAATCACATTAAATGAATCAAAGATATGTAAATTAAATCTTTCGAGTAATTTTATCGTCATTCAATGTATACTGTTGGGAATAAGAGAAAACTAAGTATGATTTTTTTATATTTAAGAGATTCTTAAATATACCTGTATTTTCAGGCTCCAAAAGATGAATTTGCAGAGAGCAACCTTCTATTTTCGGATTTTAAAGCATACTACCGAGGAAAACGGGTAACTAACAATGAAACGTTAGATTTATCTCAAGTAACAAGTCTCGGTATTCAAATGTACGGTGGAGTATATCAACGAATAAAACAGAAAGGTCCCGCGACGTTGGAAATAGACTGGATAAGAGCAGTGTAAGTGTTACGTCTAATAACGAAGTGTGTAAAATTGTTTGTCTGCTGATAAGTTGTGAACGGAAGCAAAGTAAGAAATTGGGAATTAAATCTTTTCTTATTTTGGTTGCTCTCTATTATTTTTTACCTGAATTATGATTATTATGCGTGACAAATGCTAATATGATTTGCTACCTGCTATAACACATCGAATAAAACTTATTTTGCAAAACATTTGTTTGAATTTCATTTAAATATTTATACGTAGTCATAGGAGATTATATTATGCTTATAACAGACACTTAAAACTCGAGTCTAATAAAACAACTTTTGTCATAATCTAATATTTTATTGCCTAAAGAAGGGCACAAAATAATCTAATGTGAAGTGTACATACACAAAACTTAAGTGTTTTGATACATAACAAACACCTTTCCTGATGCACGCTTGAACTGTTCCAACAGTTATCGTTGTCGGGATGGAAGCAATAATGTAAGAGCAGTCATTGCATCTGGGAATAGAGAATGATAGTTGACCAAAGGTACGTAGGCCGCAGTGATAACACGACCTGCGAACCACCGCCCATGTAAAGTGTTTACGGATGCTACAGCTGTAGCTATTGTTGGACATTTACAATAAACATTTCCTTGTGGCGATGCTTTATCCACATAAACATGTAAGACGCCACCGTGTTTATTGCACTCGCTGATGACATCATCTCTGATCTCAATATCCCAATTTGGATTTGTTTCCCTGAAACCAAAAAAAATAGTTTTTATTCTTTTTTGTGATTAAGTTACCAGTGGTGCAGGCTCGGAGCTAAATACGTTCATTTGCCGACAATTAATTTGCATGTATATAAGATCAAGTGGTTCCCGGCTCCATTACAAAAAAGAATAGGACCACTCCATCTCTTTTCCACGGATGTCGTAAAAGGCGACTAAGGGATAGGCTTATAAACTTGGGATTCCTCTTTTAGGCGATGGGCTAGCAAACTGTCACTATTTGAATCTCAATTCTATCACTAAGCCAAACAGCTGAGCGTGGCCTATCAGTCTTTTCAAGACTGATGGCTCTGTCTACCCCGCTAGGGATATAGACGTGATCGTATGTATGTATGTAATTTGCATGTATGTATTATCATAGAACCCGGAGAATAATAAAATAATGTTTCTATTATACTTAGTACTTACGTAGCAGGATCAAACATGTTGTTGAGCATGAAGCATTGTGTCGCTATGGGGGGTGCCACTTGTGGTTGTGGAGCAACTAATGCTGAGCCAGTGCCCATTAAAACTGACGCCGCAGCTGGTGGTATCTGTAAACATAATAATATTTTCTTACCACACCAACAAGTATTATGTATAATTATAAATATAGAGGTTAGCTTTTGCTTAATCTTTAGACCCATTAAATTTCAAACACTGCACTTTCGATCGCGACATTGTCGCCCACATTTTGGCGGCTTGGGCAAAAAAGATGGTATTTGAAGGGCCAGGTATTTACATCCACCATTACGACACACAGTATGGCAATGAAACAAGGTCATGGCGAGTGCTAGAGCAGTATATTAACATTAATTTTAAAATATTTATTAACTAAATATAGGTCATGCTTACCTGAAGACCTGTTCCCTCAGCAAGTTTGAACATAAGCTGCAAACGGCCAGTAGCTCCCAGATCGACACCAGCTCTATCTAACTCATCTGCATCAAATCTTGTATTAGACCCTCCATCAGCACGCTCAGTTACATTGCCTACTTTCATCGGTCTCCCCGCCAGTTCAAAGCCATTAAGCTGTTCCATTGCTTTTTTTGCATCGGCAGCATGATGGAACTGAAACAGTCAGAATTAAATAAGACATCTTCTTGTATTATGTTAAAAATAAATGATCAATAATTACTTACTGTTAAAAATCCATATCCTTTACTTTTGCCATTTTCTGGGTCAGTCATAAGTTGAATGTGATCAATTTTTCCAAATGGCTCAAATATACCTCTTAACATGTCTTCAGTAATATTAAAATGTAGAGAGCCAACATACAGTCTTGTTGGGCCATTACTCGCCTTTGGAGCCAAGTTAGGCAATGTATTGCCTACTCTATTTTTCTCTGCCTGTGTATGCTGAACAATGATTGGTACTCCTAAAAGTTTTTGTCCTGTCAATCCCAAAGCCTGTAAAATGTATCAGGGTTAGCATGTTATACAACCTATTACTAAATAGAAAATTTACACAAACAGTTGTCCTTAGCTGTGTGGTTTTTGAAAGGGTAAATCTTTCCCCAAGCTAATAGTGAACTTTGCAGATTGTTAGAAAGGAAACAACAACACCAACAACAAACCTGTCCTAGGCTTATTTCTGCTAGATCAGATTTAGGTTACCTATTATCCTGGCGGTTCAAGCAACACACTGCTAAGGATATAACCAGGAACACAATCAGATGATGAATAGGTATGCTTACCAATGGTACAGACTCTGCATCTTTGAATTCTATATAAGCAATTCCTTTGAATCTTCTGGTTTTATTACATGTAATAAGTCTTACATCTCTGACTTTGCCAACTGATGAGAAAAACTCTTCTAAATCTTTAGCCCTGATTCTTTGAGACAATTGCATACAAAACACAGTTCTGAGATCCCTCTCTTCTGGTGGCAATTCTTCTAATTTAGGTTCGAGGCCTCTTGATTTGGAGCGATATTCTTTACTTGGGTCTCTCTCTTTTTCGCGACTTTTCTCCCTTTTGTGCGATTTGTCTCTACTGCGATCTCTTTCTCGGCTGCGTTCTTTATCTTTACTAGTTCGCCGTTTGTCTCTGTCACGCTCCCGCTCTTTCTCCCTGTCCCGGTCCTTGTCCCTATGACTACGATCCCTATCGCGATCTCTACGGTCCCTATCTCTTTCGCGATCTCTGTCCCTATCCCTGTCCTTCTTGTCATCTCTATCTCTGGATCGGCGAGAGTCCCGGTCACGCGATCTTCTTTTTTCTCTTGATCGGCTTCGTCTGAAAATAACATAAAAATTAGATTATTTATGTCACGGAATTATAAACAAAATAAATCGCGATTTTTTTTAATTAGTCTTCAGAAAGTTTATATATAAAAATTAAAATTATATAATTGGAAATCAACATCTCTGCTGCATGAAGACTACTGCTAGACATAGGCTTTAAACTTGAACAGGTGTTAGTGTAGTGCATCCGTTAGTATTAAAAGTGAAAAGCTAGATTGTCACAAGCTTTAACCAAATATTTTATCATCATCTTGTTTAGATTAATTATCATTTTAACTGTCTGACAAAGCAAATTCAAATTCTTGAGAAAACTCCTTTTAAGTCAGTTAAAGAAAATATAAATGATGAAACTCACCTTCTACCGCTGTCCCTCTCCTTTTCTTTGTGCTTATCAGTATACTTGTCCGAGCGATGCTTTGAAGAGGAAGTGTTATCCTGTCACACAAAGCACAAGGTAGAAGCAGCGCCACAGCAACACACGCCGAGTGAATAAATAAAAATGCATTAGTTAATTATAATAATAAGTTGATCATTTGTATTATTTCATCATTGATAACTAAAAATCATTGATGAAATGATGCAAATGTCGTTTTTTACTTTTTCTAGGGTTGATAGTTGCATCAGCAACCACCTTTGTCACGCAGGTGTCAGTCGCGATGACCTGGACTACACTTACCGTTCACAAAACCACTGACAAAGGTCGTACACAGCGCTAACATCACACAGGGATACTTCTGCAAAAGATTTACGACCCATCAGCTCATGGTCTTGTTCATAAAAACTTTTATATTTGTCATTTAATTTCTTTTAATTGCATTTCAAGTAAATATTATATTAACTCATATAAAAAATGTAAGTAGTAGTGGATACCTCTCTGTTTGCTCAGGTCGGTGAAGTATGCTGGACTATTACCACAAAGTTCTATAAATACAAGAAATGATTCCCAATGTAATTTAGTTTTATAAATCTGCCAAAAACTGTTTAAAGATGTTAGGAGCTATATACAATGTTAAAAAAGAAAATACATAGTTAAAGATTACCAATTGAATACTTTCAAAATATACAGTAGAGCATCTTTAAACAATTTTTCCTAATTTACTAAAAAAACATAAGTTGAACTACAATAAACTTGACACTAATTTCATCATAAGTATTATTGTTATATGTAATATGTAGCAGATAAGTAGTAGAATATGGTTACTTTAAGTTTGCACATATTGGTAAGACATTGCACTAGTTGTGATTTCTGATTAACAACTATCAATATATGAATAGAAACATCATTCAACAATAGATTCAAACAATAATGGCAAGATAATAGTTAAAAATAAAATTTGCATCTAGGGATTTCACATAGGCCCAGTCCATTAACACTTTTTTATGGAGGCTAGAGAATGATAACATATTTCAAAGATTATATGATTACAGAATTTATCATTCATTACAGTGAAATTTGAAAAAGTATATATATATATATATATATATAGTATATATAATTGCATTTGGACATTGTAATAGGCTATTTGACAATGTGAAAAATATATTGTTTATACAGGCTGACATTTAAAACAACTGCATCCTTTTAAACAAAGACTATACCCATGCTTCTGAGCTGTTTGAGCCTATTTTTATTTAAATTAAACGTCATCATTTTCGCATTTAAAAAACCCTCAGAAACTACGTCACACGCTTTATTAAAGACCAATATCAAGATCAAGTAAAGTACAGAGTTGTCGAGATCGCTCAGCTGAATGAATTGTGTCGTTGACCTCTGAATCTTACGCGTCGCTTTTCCGCCGGCCGGGGTGATATGACGTATTTAGGATCGTGGATTTTGATACTTTTATTTTTTTTCGTACTTTCTGAAATATGAACCGATATTTTCTTTTAACGTTTTTAAATATCCTTTAGATGAGTACACTTAACAGATAAATTTATGCAGTTGAATTAAAAGTCACCCTGTATCTATCACTGGTATTTATTATTAGTTTAAAAATGGTTATTTATTCACATAAGTTGAAAATATTAATTAAATTCATCCATAAAAATGCACATTTTTAAACATTTGTCACGGGACACAAAACGCTCTTGATTGGTCGGATTGATAATGACGTCACTTGCTCTAAACTTGAAATTTGCTTACTTTAGCCTTCGAAACTGTTTTACATTGTTTTTATGTGATTTAATTATAATATTTTACCAAATACAATTCTTGGGTACACTAACAAATAGTTTTTCCGGAGTTTTTACGATGTATTGGTACATTTTGGAGCTGGACTCCATTTGTAACATTTTGTAATATAAAACACAGTTAAAATTAAATCCAATCACATTTTGGTTTCTTGTTTGCATTTAAGAGTGATATGTACCACAGATAGAAAAAAAGGCAGGTGATGTCACCGACCTCTTTGCAGCGCCATATGGTCACAGTAGCGTATTAAAATTTAGATTTTTATATTCGATTTTTCCAGTGATTAAATATCAAAATTAAAAAAAAAAATTAAGTTTTTTAACTGCTACTAAACAATTTAAACCGGTTTTTAAAAACTTGTCAAATAGACTATTACCTTTCCAAATTGGAACATATTTTTTTATATTGGTATTATTATTTACTCATAAATAATATATAATTAAAAACAATGATTGTTTAATATATGAATATTAATTTTTCTATTGTGGTCTGCCCTCTGTATTTTATTGTAAATCAATTATATTTAAAAGTAAACCAAAAATACATGTTAACATTCTAGTACAAACATTTACCCATACAGCACTAAACCTTGTAAGTATCCTTGACTCATTCATAATTAGTTATGATGTTTCTCTTCATAATTTCTGTAGAATCAAAGATTTTAAGTTCAATAATGAAAACACAAAACAATAATAACTGGGAAGTTCTTACAGGTAAAAACTTAGAATTTTACATTTATATAAAATAAATGCCTGCTTACAAACTTACTGCTGTTGGAATATGTAAATAACAATAAGTGTCTGCCTACTTCTGTTGTATTTAACTTAATAAAAGTGATTATATGAAAACTTAATTAAAATAAAAACTTACAGATTTATTATAAGGCGCTTCCAACATAGCCTCTACATCTAAATCTTCAGCCATTCTGAAAAAAATATTTCAATAAATAGTCAAATCTAACAATCACTAGGTACCTGTCTGCTAACGATCAAGATCAGAATAAAAAAATGAGGTTACTATAATGACACAGAGCAACTGGGGTCTGACCTGATATAAATTCAGTGTTACCAAGAAATCTTCACCAACTGTTAACAGAATTATTTTGCTTTGCCCCAATCAATGGCAAATGGCAGTGTGGAAGACTTTAAAATTAGATTAAGTTGTGCAGTTCACAAATATATTAAGCGGCGACCACACACTTTGCAAATTTCAACAAACCAAATCAAATGCAAACATGGGGATAGTGGTTTGGTTAGAGAAGGTTTGCAAGGGGTTGTAGCTGGCACATCGAGTGTCAGTTTTTTGATCACAAATCAAAGAGATTGCCTCAAGCGCTAGCGACGCGTCCACATGTTCGAGCCGAAATGTCAAATGTATATGTCACAGTGAGTTAGAAAACGCCGTGATATAATTACCTATATTCCTAGGGAAATAAAATTAATTAAAATTAGACTTTTGGATGGCGTCCGTAAAAAGGATTACCCCTTCGATAACAAATAAAGATATTGTAGTAAGTATCAAAACTAGACAAGCCATAGGTTAAACTCTCATTTCAAAGGTTCCTTACAAAAATGTTCAATCATAGGAACAGAACCGAACCCTAAAAATGTGACTAACAAGATTAAATTTATGAGGGTGTCGTGATGTAAGACAAGATCTAAGGCAATTTTCAAGGCAAGAAAACGCTGCACATGAGCTTGTTTACTAACGTAACGTAGGAAAAATCGCGGCAGTTAGCAGCGGCTGGTGAGAGATTTCTTTATTTATTTCTAGAAAAGTCACCTCAAGATATTTTCGAAATCAGATTTCTTATCATAAAATATGGGATTTTGTGTAATTAATAAAAATACATACCTGATAAACTGGAAGCCACGTTCTACAAATGTTAATAAGCCGCAATTGGTGAATGTGAGTTGTTTATGAACAACTTATTTATGAATATTAGGAGATCTCCACTACAAAATATCGTGAAATAACTTGAACTCGCATACACAAAATGGCGCTGTCCTGCCAGTGTTGCTAGGTGCGACCGCTTTGTAATTTTTTTTTTAATTATTGGCTGTGGGGGGCTGGGGGGAAATAAATTTTATTTCCAAAAACTTATGTTGTAAGCTTGTAAGCTAAGGCCGATGTCTCATTAGGTTAGGTGTTATGTATAAATGTCAATTTTAATGAACGCTTTGTGTTTTTTTATTTTTATTTTTTTATTATTTTCTGTGTGTAAATAGTAGTGGAGGGTGATATTTTATTTCCAAAAACTTATGTTGTAAGCTAGGTTGTATTTTTAAATAGCTGTTGCCGAAAAATTGCTCCTCTTTTCGGGAAACAGATGTGGTATGTTGTTATGAATATATGTAATTATGTCTTCGTATTACCCCTTTGTTTTATAACATCTTAGATTAGAAGGGAGCGAAGCCCCGTGCAGAATTTTGTTTAAAATAATAATAGTATTAATTATCGTTTTTGTAATTATTTGTATAATTTTTTTTATGAACCTACTTGGATGGTTTTATTTTTAAAGTACATCTACCCTACTAAGGTGTTTTCATATTTGTCACAAGATCTGATGACGGGAACTTGTTGAAAAAGAGGCAACACTTACTGCAACTTACTGAACGCAACTTATACGCTTAGGTATAGGTATATGTATGTATTTATATATTATTAAGTCTTTTCGAAAGTATATTTATATAGCGTTTTAGCAAAAAATTAAAATTCTTGATGACAATCCAATAGGATTTCGAAAAGCAAAATCTACTCTGCTACATTAACAATGTACAAAAAAAATTATAATAAAAATCGCCTTACGACACATTGAAGAGATGGCTCTATTATGACCGTTGGCTGCGTCTACACCTTAAGAGATGAAAACGTGATATAGGTAGGAGTAGGTACATAATATACATATGTATTATATTCAATCTGAAGAACAAAAAAATTGTACATTGTACATTGGATATTTTTCTTTTTATATTCTCAGTGGAATAAAGTTTTCTGTCTGTCTGTCTGGAGACGCAACACGCATAATCCACTGGACCGATTTACTTGAAATTTGGTATGAACATTTAACACATGGAGACTTTCCTTTATAATATCAATATAGTAGTGATTAGACGTTTAGATCTCCGTTCAACGTTCATAGGAGTTCGCGTCGCAAACAAACATAGGTACCACCTACCTACACCGCACCGACCGTTGTGTTTTGCCGTGCGATATTGCATTGTGAACAGGCACGACACAATTTAGTACATACATACATATGGTCACGTCTATATCCCTTGTGGGGTAGACAGAGCCAATTGTCTTGAAAATACTGATAGGCCACGCTCAGCTATTTGGCTTAATGATAGAATTGAGATTCAAAAATAGCGACAGGTTGCTAGCCCATCGCCTTAAAATAGAATCCCAAGTTTGTAAGCCTATCCCTTAGTCGCCTTTTACGACATCCATAGGAAAGAGATGGAGTGGTCCTATTCTTTAGTCACAATTTAGTCATGATGTGTATTATAGTATAGTGTAGGTATATAGTTACTATGAAGCCCTGTTATTTGATATGATACTATAGGTACTGAGAATGTCAAAAGAACAACATCGATTCATCCTTTCGGAAATAACAATACTGCAGTACCTACATAATATATACACACGAAATAGTAAATATTTGCAATCTAGCGCTTTTTTGATACGATCTAGCGCCTTCTCGTCGGTGAGAGTTGACAGCATTCAATCCACATTCAATCAAAGTCGGCTGTCAGTGTCAGTGTCAATGTCAGTGTTCGGTAAGTACCTAGGTTACGTGTACAGTACAGAGATACACACGTAGGTACCTATCGCTTCGCTTCGTTGTGACGTGTCGTGCGTTGCGTGGTGCAGAGTGCAAGCAAACTGCAACACAAAACAAACAAGGGTGCAGCGAATTGCAAATAATTTATCGTGCGTGGTATTTGCTGGTGTACGTGTCCGTGGCCGCGTGGCGGTATCGTTGTTAGAGCTTGTTTAATAATTTGAGACCTATTCTGAATAATAAGTAGGTACTTACATAGACACCTAATCTCATACGAATATTGAAGGAAAAATAATTATATATTATTAGGTATCTACAATTGAATAAAGCTCAATTATTGAAAATGACCACGGCAGCAAGGCCCACTTTTGATCCGGCTAGAGGTGGACAAGGACGCGGCGAAAAGGATTTGAGCGCTATATCTCGACAGTACTCCAGTAGAGATCTGCCTGGACATACGAAATTAAAATACAGGTGAGTGATTTATCTGGACACTTTAAAGTTCAAAAGGATTGCTTGGATGGTTTGGTCATGTTGTAAGTATGGATGAAAGCAGGTCAACCAGGACGGAAGGCCAATTGAGACCAATGACTATTTTAGATTTTAATTTACACTAGTTTGAATACTAACCGAACTGCTCTTACGGCGAGGGAAAACATCGACCGATCCAACATGGGTTAGGTTTACGTGCAAAGGTTGCGGAGGTCAGATGGGAGTCGTTTCGTGTGAAATCCTGACTCACCCAATCCAGGATCCATGGTCAAAGGCATACCCCGGGCTCCTCTCCAGAGTGTTGAGGATGCAACCGGTTCTAATGCCAGGAGGAAGAAGATTTATGCAGCAACTGGTCCGAATATCTTAACTGCGTGTTGAATGTTCTAAAGGAAGTTGATTTAAATTTTAACAAATGATGTTATTCTTACTTTTTAGACACCGAGGACAAGGCACCACTGAAGAGTTACGATCAAGGGATTTTCGCAAAGAACTAGACGATAGAGAAAAAGAAATTAAAGGCCCGAGCACAAGAAGGCTAAATGAACCATCCGCAAAGAGAGCCAAAGTGGATCAAGTACCCGCTGCAATTTTGGATGCGGATGATCCCCTTGAAGGAGATACTTCAGAATCGGATGATTCCGATGATGACACTGCGGCATTATTAGAGGAATTGAACAAAATAAAAAAAGAGCGAGCAACAGAACAGGCAAAGAAGGTATGTAATTTTTAGTTTGATTATTTACATTTTTTGCGAGAACAGTTCGTTGTTAGTACCATCATTGTTAAATGAAATTTTGTTACGTCCTCACCTCTCTGGAGAGTAGGCAGGGTTTAATTTTTATTTTATTTCATTTGATACCTGCAAATGATGCCTATTTTCAACTAGAAAACTCTAAAAATCCAATTTTTAAAATAATACCTCAATACCAAGTACATACATATGTTTTATACCTTTCCAGTTTTTTGGAATGTCTTTTATATCTAATCATCACACAATCATACATACCTGCTGTTAATTTCAATCGTCAAGCTAAGCAGCCAAACATAGCCTTGAGGAGTTTTTTTATTAATAGTACAGGCAACAGTGCAGACTGTATTTTCTACCCAAGCTACTGCAAGGGATAAAGACGTGACATGTCACAAATAATGTAATTTTTGTTTTAGGAAGCTGAAAAGAAACGAGAAGAGGAGAGAATACGAATGGAAAACGTTTTTTCTGGGAATCCTCTGTTGAATTACTCGGGAGCAGAACAAAAAAATTATATGAAGGTGAAAAGAAGATGGGATGGTGATGTCGTTTTCAAAAACTGTGCTCGTTCTGAGCCACAAAAGAAAGGCAACACATTTATCAATGACTCACTTAGGTCAGAATTTCATAAAAAAACCATGGAAAAATATGTTAAATAATGATAGTGTTATTGATTTTTTTGAGCTCTTAATCTGTGATTAGTCTGCTACTTTTAGCAGACGATAATCTATTTGTTACATTTTAAAACAAAAAAAAAAAATGTTGTTTTCTTATCAGCACAGTATAATATTTTTCCATGATTTGTTATAGTGAGCCAACAAAAACTGTACGAAATCAGTATTAAACAAGCATTCTATACAATGCCTATGTATGGCTATGTATTAAAGGGCCCTAAGGCCGATGTCTCATTAGGTTAGGTGTTATGTATAAATATCAATTTTAATGAACGCTTTGTATTTTTTTATTTTTATATATGTAATTATGTCTTCATATTACCCCTTTGTTTTATAACATCTTAGATTAGAAGGGAGCGAAGCCCCGTGCAGAATTTTGTTTAAAATAATAATAGTATTAATTATCGTTTATGTAATTATTTGTATAAATTTTTTTTATGAACCTACTTGTATGGTTTTATTTTTAAACTACATCTACACCCTACTAAGGTGTTTTCATATTTGTCACAAGATCTGATGACGGGAACTTGTTGAAAAAGAGGCAACACTTACTGCAACTTACTGAACGCAACTTATACGCTTAGGTATAGGTATATGTATGTATTTATAAATTATTAAGTCATGGAGGAAGGCATGGCCTTCCAGTCTTTTCGAAAGTATATTTATATAGCGTTTTAGCAAAAAATTAAAATTCTTGATGACAATCCAATAGGATTTCGAAAAGCAAAATCTACTCTACTACATTAACAATGTACAAAAAAAATTATACTTAATAAAAATCGCCTTACGACACATTGAAGAGATGGCTCTATTATGACCGTTGGCTGCGTCTACACCTTAAGAGATGAAAACGTGATATAGGTAGGAGTAGGTACATAATATACATATGTATTATATTCAATCTGAAGAACAAAAAAATTGTACATTGTACATTGGATATTTTTCTTTTTATATTCTCAGTGGAATAAAGTTTTCTGTCTGTCTGTCTGGAGACGCAACACGCATAATCCACTGGACCGATTTACTTGAAATTTGGTATGAACATTTAACACATGGAGACTTTCCTTTATAATATCAATATAGTAGTGATTAGACGTTTAGATCTCCGTTCAACGTTCATAGGAGTTCGCGTCGCAAACAAACATAGGTACCACCTACCTACACCGCACCGACCGTTGTGTTTTGCCGTGCGATATTGCATTGTGAACAGGCACGACACAATTTAGTACATACATACATATGGTCACGTCTATATCCCTTGTGGGGTAGACAGAGCCAATTGTCTTGAAAATACTGATAGGCCACGCTCAGCTATTTGGCTTAATGATAGAATTGAGATTCAAAAATAGCGACAGGTTGCTAGCCCATCGCCTTAAAATAGAATCCCAAGTTTGTAAGCCTATCCCTTAGTCGCCTTTTACGACATCCATAGGAAAGAGATGGAGTGGTCCTATTCTTTAGTCACAATTTAGTCATGATGTGTATTATAGTATAGTGTAGGTATATAGTTACTATGAAGCCCTGTTATTTGATATGATACTATAGGTACTGAGAATGTCAAAAGAACAACATCGATTCATCCTTTCGGAAATAACAATACTGCAGTACCTACATAATATAGGTATACACACGAAATAGTAAATATTTGCAATCTAGCGCTTTTTTGATACGATCTAGCGCCTTCTCGTCGGTGAGAGTTGACAGCATTCAATCCACATTCAATCAAAGTCGGCTGTCAGTGTCAGTGTCAATGTCAGTGTTCGGTAAGTACCTAGGTTACGTGTACAGTACAGAGATACACACGTAGGTACCTATCGCTTCGCTTCGTTGTGACGTGTCGTGCGTTGCGTGGTGCAGAGTGCAAGCAAACTGCAACACAAAACAAACAAGGGTGCAGCGAATTGCAAATAATTTATCGTGCGTGGTATTTGCTGGTGTACGTGTCCGTGGCCGCGTGGCGGTATCGTTGTTAGAGCTTGTTTAATAATTTGAGACCTATTCTGAATAATAAGTAGGTACTTACATAGACACCTAATCTCATACGAATATTGAAGGAAAAATAATTATATATTATTAGGTATCTACAATTGAATAAAGCTCAATTATTGAAAATGACCACGGCAGCAAGGCCCACTTTTGATCCGGCTAGAGGTGGACAAGGACGCGGCGAAAAGGATTTGAGCGCTATATCTCGACAGTACTCCAGTAGAGATCTGCCTGGACATACGAAATTAAAATACAGGTGAGTGATTTATCTGGACACTTTAAAGTTCAAAAGGATTGCTTGGATGGTTTGGTCATGTTGTAAGTATGGATGAAAGCAGGTCAACCAGGACGGAAGGCCAATTGAGACCAATGACTATTTTAGATTTTAATTTACACTAGTTTGAATACTAACCGAACTGCTCTTACGGCGAGGGAAAACATCGACCGATCCAACATGGGTTAGGTTTACGTGCAAAGGTTGCGGAGGTCAGATGGGAGTCGTTTCGTGTGAAATCCTGACTCACCCAATCCAGGATCCATGGTCAAAGGCATACCCCGGGCTCCTCTCCAGAGTGTTGAGGATGCAACCGGTTCTAATGCCAGGAGGAAGAAGATTTATGCAGCAACTGGTCCGAATATCTTAACTGCGTGTTGAATGTTCTAAAGGAAGTTGATTTAAATTTTAACAAATGATGTTATTCTTACTTTTTAGACACCGAGGACAAGGCACCACTGAAGAGTTACGATCAAGGGATTTTCGCAAAGAACTAGACGATAGAGAAAAAGAAATTAAAGGCCCGAGCACAAGAAGGCTAAATGAACCATCCGCAAAGAGAGCCAAAGTGGATCAAGTACCCGCTGCAATTTTGGATGCGGATGATCCCCTTGAAGGAGATACTTCAGAATCGGATGATTCCGATGATGACACTGCGGCATTATTAGAGGAATTGAACAAAATAAAAAAAGAGCGAGCAACAGAACAGGCAAAGAAGGTATGTAATTTTTAGTTTGATTATTTACATTTTTTGCGAGAACAGTTCGTTGTTAGTACCATCATTGTTAAATGAAATTTTGTTACGTCCTCACCTCTCTGGAGAGTAGGCAGGGTTTAATTTTTATTTTATTTCATTTGATACCTGCAAATGATGCCTATTTTCAACTAGAAAACTCTAAAAATCCAATTTTTAAAATAATACCTCAATACCAAGTACATACATATGTTTTATACCTTTCCAGTTTTTTGGAATGTCTTTTATATCTAATCATCACACAATCATACATACCTGCTGTTAATTTCAATCGTCAAGCTAAGCAGCCAAACATAGCCTTGAGGAGTTTTTTTATTAATAGTACAGGCAACAGTGCAGACTGTATTTTCTACCCAAGCTACTGCAAGGGATAAAGACGTGACATGTCACAAATAATGTAATTTTTGTTTTAGGAAGCTGAAAAGAAACGAGAAGAGGAGAGAATACGAATGGAAAACGTTTTTTCTGGGAATCCTCTGTTGAATTACTCGGGAGCAGAACAAAAAAATTATATGAAGGTGAAAAGAAGATGGGATGGTGATGTCGTTTTCAAAAACTGTGCTCGTTCTGAGCCACAAAAGAAAGGCAACACATTTATCAATGACTCACTTAGGTCAGAATTTCATAAAAAAACCATGGAAAAATATGTTAAATAATGATAGTGTTATTGATTTTTTTGAGCTCTTAATCTGTGATTAGTCTGCTACTTTTAGCAGACGATAATCTATTTGTTACATTTTAAAACAAAAAAAAAAAATGTTGTTTTCTTATCAGCACAGTATAATATTTTTCCATGATTTGTTATAGTGAGCCAACAAAAACTGTACGAAATCAGTATTAAACAAGCATTCTATACAATGCCTATGTATGGCTATGTATTAAAGGGCCCTAAGGCCGATGTCTCATTAGGTTAGGTGTTATGTATAAATATCAATTTTAATGAACGCTTTGTATTTTTTTATTTTTATATATGTAATTATGTCTTCATATTACCCCTTTGTTTTATAACATCTTAGATTAGAAGGGAGCGAAGCCCCGTGCAGAATTTTGTTTAAAATAATAATAGTATTAATTATCGTTTATGTAATTATTTGTATAAATTTTTTTTATGAACCTACTTGTATGGTTTTATTTTTAAACTACATCTACACCCTACTAAGGTGTTTTCATATTTGTCACAAGATCTGATGACGGGAACTTGTTGAAAAAGAGGCAACACTTACTGCAACTTACTGAACGCAACTTATACGCTTAGGTATAGGTATATGTATGTATTTATAAATTATTAAGTCATGGAGGAAGGCATGGCCTTCCAGTCTTTTCGAAAGTATATTTATATAGCGTTTTAGCAAAAAATTAAAATTCTTGATGACAATCCAATAGGATTTCGAAAAGCAAAATCTACTCTACTACATTAACAATGTACAAAAAAAATTATACTTAATAAAAATCGCCTTACGACACATTGAAGAGATGGCTCTATTATGACCGTTGGCTGCGTCTACACCTTAAGAGATGAAAACGTGATATAGGTAGGAGTAGGTACATAATATACATATGTATTATATTCAATCTGAAGAACAAAAAAATTGTACATTGTACATTGGATATTTTTCTTTTTATATTCTCAGTGGAATAAAGTTTTCTGTCTGTCTGTCTGGAGACGCAACACGCATAATCCACTGGACCGATTTACTTGAAATTTGGTATGAACATTTAACACATGGAGACTTTCCTTTATAATATCAATATAGTAGTGATTAGACGTTTAGATCTCCGTTCAACGTTCATAGGAGTTCGCGTCGCAAACAAACATAGGTACCACCTACCTACACCGCACCGACCGTTGTGTTTTGCCGTGCGATATTGCATTGTGAACAGGCACGACACAATTTAGTACATACATACATATGGTCACGTCTATATCCCTTGTGGGGTAGACAGAGCCAATTGTCTTGAAAATACTGATAGGCCACGCTCAGCTATTTGGCTTAATGATAGAATTGAGATTCAAAAATAGCGACAGGTTGCTAGCCCATCGCCTTAAAATAGAATCCCAAGTTTGTAAGCCTATCCCTTAGTCGCCTTTTACGACATCCATAGGAAAGAGATGGAGTGGTCCTATTCTTTAGTCACAATTTAGTCATGATGTGTATTATAGTATAGTGTAGGTATATAGTTACTATGAAGCCCTGTTATTTGATATGATACTATAGGTACTGAGAATGTCAAAAGAACAACATCGATTCATCCTTTCGGAAATAACAATACTGCAGTACCTACATAATATAGGTATACACACGAAATAGTAAATATTTGCAATCTAGCGCTTTTTTGATACGATCTAGCGCCTTCTCGTCGGTGAGAGTTGACAGCATTCAATCCACATTCAATCAAAGTCGGCTGTCAGTGTCAGTGTCAATGTCAGTGTTCGGTAAGTACCTAGGTTACGTGTACAGTACAGAGATACACACGTAGGTACCTATCGCTTCGCTTCGTTGTGACGTGTCGTGCGTTGCGTGGTGCAGAGTGCAAGCAAACTGCAACACAAAACAAACAAGGGTGCAGCGAATTGCAAATAATTTATCGTGCGTGGTATTTGCTGGTGTACGTGTCCGTGGCCGCGTGGCGGTATCGTTGTTAGAGCTTGTTTAATAATTTGAGACCTATTCTGAATAATAAGTAGGTACTTACATAGACACCTAATCTCATACGAATATTGAAGGAAAAATAATTATATATTATTAGGTATCTACAATTGAATAAAGCTCAATTATTGAAAATGACCACGGCAGCAAGGCCCACTTTTGATCCGGCTAGAGGTGGACAAGGACGCGGCGAAAAGGATTTGAGCGCTATATCTCGACAGTACTCCAGTAGAGATCTGCCTGGACATACGAAATTAAAATACAGGTGAGTGATTTATCTGGACACTTTAAAGTTCAAAAGGATTGCTTGGATGGTTTGGTCATGTTGTAAGTATGGATGAAAGCAGGTCAACCAGGACGGAAGGCCAATTGAGACCAATGACTATTTTAGATTTTAATTTACACTAGTTTGAATACTAACCGAACTGCTCTTACGGCGAGGGAAAACATCGACCGATCCAACATGGGTTAGGTTTACGTGCAAAGGTTGCGGAGGTCAGATGGGAGTCGTTTCGTGTGAAATCCTGACTCACCCAATCCAGGATCCATGGTCAAAGGCATACCCCGGGCTCCTCTCCAGAGTGTTGAGGATGCAACCGGTTCTAATGCCAGGAGGAAGAAGATTTATGCAGCAACTGGTCCGAATATCTTAACTGCGTGTTGAATGTTCTAAAGGAAGTTGATTTAAATTTTAACAAATGATGTTATTCTTACTTTTTAGACACCGAGGACAAGGCACCACTGAAGAGTTACGATCAAGGGATTTTCGCAAAGAACTAGACGATAGAGAAAAAGAAATTAAAGGCCCGAGCACAAGAAGGCTAAATGAACCATCCGCAAAGAGAGCCAAAGTGGATCAAGTACCCGCTGCAATTTTGGATGCGGATGATCCCCTTGAAGGAGATACTTCAGAATCGGATGATTCCGATGATGACACTGCGGCATTATTAGAGGAATTGAACAAAATAAAAAAAGAGCGAGCAACAGAACAGGCAAAGAAGGTATGTAATTTTTAGTTTGATTATTTACATTTTTTGCGAGAACAGTTCGTTGTTAGTACCATCATTGTTAAATGAAATTTTGTTACGTCCTCACCTCTCTGGAGAGTAGGCAGGGTTTAATTTTTATTTTATTTCATTTGATACCTGCAAATGATGCCTATTTTCAACTAGAAAACTCTAAAAATCCAATTTTTAAAATAATACCTCAATACCAAGTACATACATATGTTTTATACCTTTCCAGTTTTTTGGAATGTCTTTTATATCTAATCATCACACAATCATACATACCTGCTGTTAATTTCAATCGTCAAGCTAAGCAGCCAAACATAGCCTTGAGGAGTTTTTTTATTAATAGTACAGGCAACAGTGCAGACTGTATTTTCTACCCAAGCTACTGCAAGGGATAAAGACGTGACATGTCACAAATAATGTAATTTTTGTTTTAGGAAGCTGAAAAGAAACGAGAAGAGGAGAGAATACGAATGGAAAACGTTTTTTCTGGGAATCCTCTGTTGAATTACTCGGGAGCAGAACAAAAAAATTATATGAAGGTGAAAAGAAGATGGGATGGTGATGTCGTTTTCAAAAACTGTGCTCGTTCTGAGCCACAAAAGAAAGGCAACACATTTATCAATGACTCACTTAGGTCAGAATTTCATAAAAAAACCATGGAAAAATATGTTAAATAATGATAGTGTTATTGATTTTTTTGAGCTCTTAATCTGTGATTAGTCTGCTACTTTTAGCAGACGATAATCTATTTGTTACATTTTAAAACAAAAAAAAAAAATGTTGTTTTCTTATCAGCACAGTATAATATTTTTCCATGATTTGTTATAGTGAGCCAACAAAAACTGTACGAAATCAGTATTAAACAAGCATTCTATACAATGCCTATGTATGGCTATGTATTAAAGGGCCCTAAGGCCGATGTCTCATTAGGTTAGGTGTTATGTATAAATATCAATTTTAATGAACGCTTTGTATTTTTTTATTTTTATATATGTAATTATGTCTTCATATTACCCCTTTGTTTTATAACATCTTAGATTAGAAGGGAGCGAAGCCCCGTGCAGAATTTTGTTTAAAATAATAATAGTATTAATTATCGTTTATGTAATTATTTGTATAAATTTTTTTTATGAACCTACTTGTATGGTTTTATTTTTAAACTACATCTACACCCTACTAAGGTGTTTTCATATTTGTCACAAGATCTGATGACGGGAACTTGTTGAAAAAGAGGCAACACTTACTGCAACTTACTGAACGCAACTTATACGCTTAGGTATAGGTATATGTATGTATTTATAAATTATTAAGTCATGGAGGAAGGCATGGCCTTCCAGTCTTTTCGAAAGTATATTTATATAGCGTTTTAGCAAAAAATTAAAATTCTTGATGACAATCCAATAGGATTTCGAAAAGCAAAATCTACTCTACTACATTAACAATGTACAAAAAAAATTATACTTAATAAAAATCGCCTTACGACACATTGAAGAGATGGCTCTATTATGACCGTTGGCTGCGTCTACACCTTAAGAGATGAAAACGTGATATAGGTAGGAGTAGGTACATAATATACATATGTATTATATTCAATCTGAAGAACAAAAAAATTGTACATTGTACATTGGATATTTTTCTTTTTATATTCTCAGTGGAATAAAGTTTTCTGTCTGTCTGTCTGGAGACGCAACACGCATAATCCACTGGACCGATTTACTTGAAATTTGGTATGAACATTTAACACATGGAGACTTTCCTTTATAATATCAATATAGTAGTGATTAGACGTTTAGATCTCCGTTCAACGTTCATAGGAGTTCGCGTCGCAAACAAACATAGGTACCACCTACCTACACCGCACCGACCGTTGTGTTTTGCCGTGCGATATTGCATTGTGAACAGGCACGACACAATTTAGTACATACATACATATGGTCACGTCTATATCCCTTGTGGGGTAGACAGAGCCAATTGTCTTGAAAATACTGATAGGCCACGCTCAGCTATTTGGCTTAATGATAGAATTGAGATTCAAAAATAGCGACAGGTTGCTAGCCCATCGCCTTAAAATAGAATCCCAAGTTTGTAAGCCTATCCCTTAGTCGCCTTTTACGACATCCATAGGAAAGAGATGGAGTGGTCCTATTCTTTAGTCACAATTTAGTCATGATGTGTATTATAGTATAGTGTAGGTATATAGTTACTATGAAGCCCTGTTATTTGATATGATACTATAGGTACTGAGAATGTCAAAAGAACAACATCGATTCATCCTTTCGGAAATAACAATACTGCAGTACCTACATAATATATACACACGAAATAGTAAATATTTGCAATCTAGCGCTTTTTTGATACGATCTAGCGCCTTCTCGTCGGTGAGAGTTGACAGCATTCAATCCACATTCAATCAAAGTCGGCTGTCAGTGTCAGTGTCAATGTCAGTGTTCGGTAAGTACCTAGGTTACGTGTACAGTACAGAGATACACACGTAGGTACCTATCGCTTCGCTTCGTTGTGACGTGTCGTGCGTTGCGTGGTGCAGAGTGCAAGCAAACTGCAACACAAAACAAACAAGGGTGCAGCGAATTGCAAATAATTTATCGTGCGTGGTATTTGCTGGTGTACGTGTCCGTGGCCGCGTGGCGGTATCGTTGTTAGAGCTTGTTTAATAATTTGAGACCTATTCTGAATAATAAGTAGGTACTTACATAGACACCTAATCTCATACGAATATTGAAGGAAAAATAATTATATATTATTAGGTATCTACAATTGAATAAAGCTCAATTATTGAAAATGACCACGGCAGCAAGGCCCACTTTTGATCCGGCTAGAGGTGGACAAGGACGCGGCGAAAAGGATTTGAGCGCTATATCTCGACAGTACTCCAGTAGAGATCTGCCTGGACATACGAAATTAAAATACAGGTGAGTGATTTATCTGGACACTTTAAAGTTCAAAAGGATTGCTTGGATGGTTTGGTCATGTTGTAAGTATGGATGAAAGCAGGTCAACCAGGACGGAAGGCCAATTGAGACCAATGACTATTTTAGATTTTAATTTACACTAGTTTGAATACTAACCGAACTGCTCTTACGGCGAGGGAAAACATCGACCGATCCAACATGGGTTAGGTTTACGTGCAAAGGTTGCGGAGGTCAGATGGGAGTCGTTTCGTGTGAAATCCTGACTCACCCAATCCAGGATCCATGGTCAAAGGCATACCCCGGGCTCCTCTCCAGAGTGTTGAGGATGCAACCGGTTCTAATGCCAGGAGGAAGAAGATTTATGCAGCAACTGGTCCGAATATCTTAACTGCGTGTTGAATGTTCTAAAGGAAGTTGATTTAAATTTTAACAAATGATGTTATTCTTACTTTTTAGACACCGAGGACAAGGCACCACTGAAGAGTTACGATCAAGGGATTTTCGCAAAGAACTAGACGATAGAGAAAAAGAAATTAAAGGCCCGAGCACAAGAAGGCTAAATGAACCATCCGCAAAGAGAGCCAAAGTGGATCAAGTACCCGCTGCAATTTTGGATGCGGATGATCCCCTTGAAGGAGATACTTCAGAATCGGATGATTCCGATGATGACACTGCGGCATTATTAGAGGAATTGAACAAAATAAAAAAAGAGCGAGCAACAGAACAGGCAAAGAAGGTATGTAATTTTTAGTTTGATTATTTACATTTTTTGCGAGAACAGTTCGTTGTTAGTACCATCATTGTTAAATGAAATTTTGTTACGTCCTCACCTCTCTGGAGAGTAGGCAGGGTTTAATTTTTATTTTATTTCATTTGATACCTGCAAATGATGCCTATTTTCAACTAGAAAACTCTAAAAATCCAATTTTTAAAATAATACCTCAATACCAAGTACATACATATGTTTTATACCTTTCCAGTTTTTTGGAATGTCTTTTATATCTAATCATCACACAATCATACATACCTGCTGTTAATTTCAATCGTCAAGCTAAGCAGCCAAACATAGCCTTGAGGAGTTTTTTTATTAATAGTACAGGCAACAGTGCAGACTGTATTTTCTACCCAAGCTACTGCAAGGGATAAAGACGTGACATGTCACAAATAATGTAATTTTTGTTTTAGGAAGCTGAAAAGAAACGAGAAGAGGAGAGAATACGAATGGAAAACGTTTTTTCTGGGAATCCTCTGTTGAATTACTCGGGAGCAGAACAAAAAAATTATATGAAGGTGAAAAGAAGATGGGATGGTGATGTCGTTTTCAAAAACTGTGCTCGTTCTGAGCCACAAAAGAAAGGCAACACATTTATCAATGACTCACTTAGGTCAGAATTTCATAAAAAAACCATGGAAAAATATGTTAAATAATGATAGTGTTATTGATTTTTTTGAGCTCTTAATCTGTGATTAGTCTGCTACTTTTAGCAGACGATAATCTATTTGTTACATTTTAAAACAAAAAAAAAAAATGTTGTTTTCTTATCAGCACAGTATAATATTTTTCCATGATTTGTTATAGTGAGCCAACAAAAACTGTACGAAATCAGTATTAAACAAGCATTCTATACAATGCCTATGTATGGCTATGTATTAAAGGGCCCTAAGGCCGATGTCTCATTAGGTTAGGTGTTATGTATAAATATCAATTTTAATGAACGCTTTGTATTTTTTTATTTTTATATATGTAATTATGTCTTCATATTACCCCTTTGTTTTATAACATCTTAGATTAGAAGGGAGCGAAGCCCCGTGCAGAATTTTGTTTAAAATAATAATAGTATTAATTATCGTTTATGTAATTATTTGTATAAATTTTTTTTATGAACCTACTTGTATGGTTTTATTTTTAAACTACATCTACACCCTACTAAGGTGTTTTCATATTTGTCACAAGATCTGATGACGGGAACTTGTTGAAAAAGAGGCAACACTTACTGCAACTTACTGAACGCAACTTATACGCTTAGGTATAGGTATATGTATGTATTTATAAATTATTAAGTCATGGAGGAAGGCATGGCCTTCCAGTCTTTTCGAAAGTATATTTATATAGCGTTTTAGCAAAAAATTAAAATTCTTGATGACAATCCAATAGGATTTCGAAAAGCAAAATCTACTCTACTACATTAACAATGTACAAAAAAAATTATACTTAATAAAAATCGCCTTACGACACATTGAAGAGATGGCTCTATTATGACCGTTGGCTGCGTCTACACCTTAAGAGATGAAAACGTGATATAGGTAGGAGTAGGTACATAATATACATATGTATTATATTCAATCTGAAGAACAAAAAAATTGTACATTGTACATTGGATATTTTTCTTTTTATATTCTCAGTGGAATAAAGTTTTCTGTCTGTCTGTCTGGAGACGCAACACGCATAATCCACTGGACCGATTTACTTGAAATTTGGTATGAACATTTAACACATGGAGACTTTCCTTTATAATATCAATATAGTAGTGATTAGACGTTTAGATCTCCGTTCAACGTTCATAGGAGTTCGCGTCGCAAACAAACATAGGTACCACCTACCTACACCGCACCGACCGTTGTGTTTTGCCGTGCGATATTGCATTGTGAACAGGCACGACACAATTTAGTACATACATACATATGGTCACGTCTATATCCCTTGTGGGGTAGACAGAGCCAATTGTCTTGAAAATACTGATAGGCCACGCTCAGCTATTTGGCTTAATGATAGAATTGAGATTCAAAAATAGCGACAGGTTGCTAGCCCATCGCCTTAAAATAGAATCCCAAGTTTGTAAGCCTATCCCTTAGTCGCCTTTTACGACATCCATAGGAAAGAGATGGAGTGGTCCTATTCTTTAGTCACAATTTAGTCATGATGTGTATTATAGTATAGTGTAGGTATATAGTTACTATGAAGCCCTGTTATTTGATATGATACTATAGGTACTGAGAATGTCAAAAGAACAACATCGATTCATCCTTTCGGAAATAACAATACTGCAGTACCTACATAATATATACACACGAAATAGTAAATATTTGCAATCTAGCGCTTTTTTGATACGATCTAGCGCCTTCTCGTCGGTGAGAGTTGACAGCATTCAATCCACATTCAATCAAAGTCGGCTGTCAGTGTCAGTGTCAATGTCAGTGTTCGGTAAGTACCTAGGTTACGTGTACAGTACAGAGATACACACGTAGGTACCTATCGCTTCGCTTCGTTGTGACGTGTCGTGCGTTGCGTGGTGCAGAGTGCAAGCAAACTGCAACACAAAACAAACAAGGGTGCAGCGAATTGCAAATAATTTATCGTGCGTGGTATTTGCTGGTGTACGTGTCCGTGGCCGCGTGGCGGTATCGTTGTTAGAGCTTGTTTAATAATTTGAGACCTATTCTGAATAATAAGTAGGTACTTACATAGACACCTAATCTCATACGAATATTGAAGGAAAAATAATTATATATTATTAGGTATCTACAATTGAATAAAGCTCAATTATTGAAAATGACCACGGCAGCAAGGCCCACTTTTGATCCGGCTAGAGGTGGACAAGGACGCGGCGAAAAGGATTTGAGCGCTATATCTCGACAGTACTCCAGTAGAGATCTGCCTGGACATACGAAATTAAAATACAGGTGAGTGATTTATCTGGACACTTTAAAGTTCAAAAGGATTGCTTGGATGGTTTGGTCATGTTGTAAGTATGGATGAAAGCAGGTCAACCAGGACGGAAGGCCAATTGAGACCAATGACTATTTTAGATTTTAATTTACACTAGTTTGAATACTAACCGAACTGCTCTTACGGCGAGGGAAAACATCGACCGATCCAACATGGGTTAGGTTTACGTGCAAAGGTTGCGGAGGTCAGATGGGAGTCGTTTCGTGTGAAATCCTGACTCACCCAATCCAGGATCCATGGTCAAAGGCATACCCCGGGCTCCTCTCCAGAGTGTTGAGGATGCAACCGGTTCTAATGCCAGGAGGAAGAAGATTTATGCAGCAACTGGTCCGAATATCTTAACTGCGTGTTGAATGTTCTAAAGGAAGTTGATTTAAATTTTAACAAATGATGTTATTCTTACTTTTTAGACACCGAGGACAAGGCACCACTGAAGAGTTACGATCAAGGGATTTTCGCAAAGAACTAGACGATAGAGAAAAAGAAATTAAAGGCCCGAGCACAAGAAGGCTAAATGAACCATCCGCAAAGAGAGCCAAAGTGGATCAAGTACCCGCTGCAATTTTGGATGCGGATGATCCCCTTGAAGGAGATACTTCAGAATCGGATGATTCCGATGATGACACTGCGGCATTATTAGAGGAATTGAACAAAATAAAAAAAGAGCGAGCAACAGAACAGGCAAAGAAGGTATGTAATTTTTAGTTTGATTATTTACATTTTTTGCGAGAACAGTTCGTTGTTAGTACCATCATTGTTAAATGAAATTTTGTTACGTCCTCACCTCTCTGGAGAGTAGGCAGGGTTTAATTTTTATTTTATTTCATTTGATACCTGCAAATGATGCCTATTTTCAACTAGAAAACTCTAAAAATCCAATTTTTAAAATAATACCTCAATACCAAGTACATACATATGTTTTATACCTTTCCAGTTTTTTGGAATGTCTTTTATATCTAATCATCACACAATCATACATACCTGCTGTTAATTTCAATCGTCAAGCTAAGCAGCCAAACATAGCCTTGAGGAGTTTTTTTATTAATAGTACAGGCAACAGTGCAGACTGTATTTTCTACCCAAGCTACTGCAAGGGATAAAGACGTGACATGTCACAAATAATGTAATTTTTGTTTTAGGAAGCTGAAAAGAAACGAGAAGAGGAGAGAATACGAATGGAAAACGTTTTTTCTGGGAATCCTCTGTTGAATTACTCGGGAGCAGAACAAAAAAATTATATGAAGGTGAAAAGAAGATGGGATGGTGATGTCGTTTTCAAAAACTGTGCTCGTTCTGAGCCACAAAAGAAAGGCAACACATTTATCAATGACTCACTTAGGTCAGAATTTCATAAAAAAACCATGGAAAAATATGTTAAATAATGATAGTGTTATTGATTTTTTTGAGCTCTTAATCTGTGATTAGTCTGCTACTTTTAGCAGACGATAATCTATTTGTTACATTTTAAAACAAAAAAAAAAAATGTTGTTTTCTTATCAGCACAGTATAATATTTTTCCATGATTTGTTATAGTGAGCCAACAAAAACTGTACGAAATCAGTATTAAACAAGCATTCTATACAATGCCTATGTATGGCTATGTATTAAAGGGCCCTAAGGCCGATGTCTCATTAGGTTAGGTGTTATGTATAAATATCAATTTTAATGAACGCTTTGTATTTTTTTATTTTTATATATGTAATTATGTCTTCATATTACCCCTTTGTTTTATAACATCTTAGATTAGAAGGGAGCGAAGCCCCGTGCAGAATTTTGTTTAAAATAATAATAGTATTAATTATCGTTTATGTAATTATTTGTATAAATTTTTTTTATGAACCTACTTGTATGGTTTTATTTTTACTACGCTTTTATATTAGCTTGGGTTGTATGTATGTATGTATGTATGTATGTATGTATGTATGTATGTAACGGAATCTTTGAGCTTAATTTTCACTGATTTCTAAACGTCTGATCAACTTGGAACTTTGCACACGTATCAAGGACCGATGACAATGCAATATTTTGATAAGAGTTTCTCATTATCCTTATTAAAACTGCCAGGATTAATAAATTCATTTTTAGATCCTTCGTATGAGAGTAAGAGAGACAGAGATAGCACCAGTGCCAGTAATCTCCATACAAGAAACCAAGAAGTTCTGACGTATAATGAGTCAAAAAGAGATGTAATATATTTCCATATAATGTTACTATTAACCTGAGGCTTCTTTATTTCATCGCATTGCTCCATTTAGAATTACCATTAGAAACCATAGTAGAATTAGTAGAATATTTTAAAACAATAAAAAATATATAAGTAATAAAACAAAAGTAATAAATGAAAATTGAACAACTAAATTTACAAAAATACAAGAATAAAGTTACTACCTACAGAACTTTGCGATATTTAATACGTATTTAACATATTAATGCAATTCTTGAATTAACATTAGGTATCTTTTGCCTATTTATAATAGCAACACTGTAATACTCGTTTGGAAAATGAGTGACAGTTTTTTATGTCAAATAAGTTTTGCAGTAAGTTTTGATTGAATTCGATTCGAACACCTGTAAACTTTCTTTCTGTTGTTTTTTACCGGTGCCTGTGTATTTACCTATTTGCACTTTGTTTTGTGGTGATAACTTGTCGTTATTTGGAGTTTGGAATCTTCCGTTGAGTCGAGCTTTGTTCTTCCGGATATTCGTGTGATTTTATCATCTGAGATTGGACTCTGACTGTGTTTACTGTGTTGTGCAGATATTTTGAGATAGGACTCCTGTAAAAAGTACCTTATTATTTGAGATAGGAGTCCCAAGTTTGTGTTTGTTTTTGTGAAAGACAGATTTAACAACAAAAGTGCCACGATGTCTTCAGATAAACTTTGTTGCGTTCCTGGTTGTAAAGGCAGTGGAGGTATGTTTGAAATATTTTTGTTCCTGTATCAATCTGCCTCTTAATCTTGTGGTTTGATTCCTGGCAAGGCCACAATCGAAAATTATTACGTTTGCTGGATAGTCAAAAATATTATTAACAGTGATTTATCACTATAAAATTCTTTTCAACTGGGTTTAACAATCATCATACATACATATAATCACGTCTATATCCCTTGCGGGGTAGACAGAGCCAACAGTCTTGTAAAGACTGATAGGCCACGTTCAGCTATTTGGCTTTAAGATAGAATTGAGATTCAAATAGTGACAGGTTGCAAGCCCATCGCCTTAAAAAGAATCATGATGATGAGAATATTATGAGATTTAATCCAATCAGGCCACATATAACTTTAAGAAAGTTAGTTGTGAAAACCTCCGGCGATGGGCGCATGGTTGCAAAAGTCTTTTCTAGTAAGATAGTTATACCAGAAGTGTTAACTTCCAAAAAATAATTGTATAAAAAAACTAGAAAACAACCCGTTTTATTGCAAATCGAACTAAAAAATAGAAAATAAATAATAGTTTAAAAAAAACTAAAAAACTACGCTTTTATTGCTAATCAAACTAAAAAATAGAAAATAAAAATTAATGACAAAGGAATTCAGTAGTAGCAAGTCGAACAATCAGTTATAGTCAGTTGTAGTAGTAATTACCTCGGATTAAAATTATAACAAATTTAAATTTATAAACAAAACAATTTAAATCAGAGTAAAAAGCGTGGGGTGCATTTTACTTCATTTTCATAACTCTCTTGTCATAAATATATGCTTATAGAATGATTTTAATATTTACTCCATCAGGCACCCCACGCTTTTTACTCTGATTTAAATTGTTTTGTTTATAAATTTAAATTTGTTATAATTTTAATCCGAGGTAATTACTACTACAACTGACTATAACTGATTGTTCGACTTGCTACTACTGAATTCCTTTGTCATTAATTTTTATTTTCTATTTTTTAGTTTGATTAGCAATAAAAGCGTAGTTTTTTAGTTTTTTTTAAACTATTATTTATTTTTAAACTACATCTACACCCTACTAAGGTGTTTTCATATTTGTCACAAGATCTGATGACGGGAACTTGTTGAAAAAGAGGCAACACTTACTGCAACTTACTGAACGCAACTTATACGCTTAGGTATAGGTATATGTATGTATTTATAAATTATTAAGTCATGGAGGAAGGCATGGCCTTCCAGTCTTTTCGAAAGTATATTTATATAGCGTTTTAGCAAAAAATTAAAATTCTTGATGACAATCCAATAGGATTTCGAAAAGCAAAATCTACTCTACTACATTAACAATGTACAAAAAAAATTATACTTAATAAAAATCGCCTTACGACACATTGAAGAGATGGCTCTATTATGACCGTTGGCTGCGTCTACACCTTAAGAGATGAAAACGTGATATAGGTAGGAGTAGGTACATAATATACATATGTATTATATTCAATCTGAAGAACAAAAAAATTGTACATTGTACATTGGATATTTTTCTTTTTATATTCTCAGTGGAATAAAGTTTTCTGTCTGTCTGTCTGGAGACGCAACACGCATAATCCACTGGACCGATTTACTTGAAATTTGGTATGAACATTTAACACATGGAGACTTTCCTTTATAATATCAATATAGTAGTGATTAGACGTTTAGATCTCCGTTCAACGTTCATAGGAGTTCGCGTCGCAAACAAACATAGGTACCACCTACCTACACCGCACCGACCGTTGTGTTTTGCCGTGCGATATTGCATTGTGAACAGGCACGACACAATTTAGTACATACATACATATGGTCACGTCTATATCCCTTGTGGGGTAGACAGAGCCAATTGTCTTGAAAATACTGATAGGCCACGCTCAGCTATTTGGCTTAATGATAGAATTGAGATTCAAAAATAGCGACAGGTTGCTAGCCCATCGCCTTAAAATAGAATCCCAAGTTTGTAAGCCTATCCCTTAGTCGCCTTTTACGACATCCATAGGAAAGAGATGGAGTGGTCCTATTCTTTAGTCACAATTTAGTCATGATGTGTATTATAGTATAGTGTAGGTATATAGTTACTATGAAGCCCTGTTATTTGATATGATACTATAGGTACTGAGAATGTCAAAAGAACAACATCGATTCATCCTTTCGGAAATAACAATACTGCAGTACCTACATAATATATACACACGAAATAGTAAATATTTGCAATCTAGCGCTTTTTTGATACGATCTAGCGCCTTCTCGTCGGTGAGAGTTGACAGCATTCAATCCACATTCAATCAAAGTCGGCTGTCAGTGTCAGTGTCAATGTCAGTGTTCGGTAAGTACCTAGGTTACGTGTACAGTACAGAGATACACACGTAGGTACCTATCGCTTCGCTTCGTTGTGACGTGTCGTGCGTTGCGTGGTGCAGAGTGCAAGCAAACTGCAACACAAAACAAACAAGGGTGCAGCGAATTGCAAATAATTTATCGTGCGTGGTATTTGCTGGTGTACGTGTCCGTGGCCGCGTGGCGGTATCGTTGTTAGAGCTTGTTTAATAATTTGAGACCTATTCTGAATAATAAGTAGGTACTTACATAGACACCTAATCTCATACGAATATTGAAGGAAAAATAATTATATATTATTAGGTATCTACAATTGAATAAAGCTCAATTATTGAAAATGACCACGGCAGCAAGGCCCACTTTTGATCCGGCTAGAGGTGGACAAGGACGCGGCGAAAAGGATTTGAGCGCTATATCTCGACAGTACTCCAGTAGAGATCTGCCTGGACATACGAAATTAAAATACAGGTGAGTGATTTATCTGGACACTTTAAAGTTCAAAAGGATTGCTTGGATGGTTTGGTCATGTTGTAAGTATGGATGAAAGCAGGTCAACCAGGACGGAAGGCCAATTGAGACCAATGACTATTTTAGATTTTAATTTACACTAGTTTGAATACTAACCGAACTGCTCTTACGGCGAGGGAAAACATCGACCGATCCAACATGGGTTAGGTTTACGTGCAAAGGTTGCGGAGGTCAGATGGGAGTCGTTTCGTGTGAAATCCTGACTCACCCAATCCAGGATCCATGGTCAAAGGCATACCCCGGGCTCCTCTCCAGAGTGTTGAGGATGCAACCGGTTCTAATGCCAGGAGGAAGAAGATTTATGCAGCAACTGGTCCGAATATCTTAACTGCGTGTTGAATGTTCTAAAGGAAGTTGATTTAAATTTTAACAAATGATGTTATTCTTACTTTTTAGACACCGAGGACAAGGCACCACTGAAGAGTTACGATCAAGGGATTTTCGCAAAGAACTAGACGATAGAGAAAAAGAAATTAAAGGCCCGAGCACAAGAAGGCTAAATGAACCATCCGCAAAGAGAGCCAAAGTGGATCAAGTACCCGCTGCAATTTTGGATGCGGATGATCCCCTTGAAGGAGATACTTCAGAATCGGATGATTCCGATGATGACACTGCGGCATTATTAGAGGAATTGAACAAAATAAAAAAAGAGCGAGCAACAGAACAGGCAAAGAAGGTATGTAATTTTTAGTTTGATTATTTACATTTTTTGCGAGAACAGTTCGTTGTTAGTACCATCATTGTTAAATGAAATTTTGTTACGTCCTCACCTCTCTGGAGAGTAGGCAGGGTTTAATTTTTATTTTATTTCATTTGATACCTGCAAATGATGCCTATTTTCAACTAGAAAACTCTAAAAATCCAATTTTTAAAATAATACCTCAATACCAAGTACATACATATGTTTTATACCTTTCCAGTTTTTTGGAATGTCTTTTATATCTAATCATCACACAATCATACATACCTGCTGTTAATTTCAATCGTCAAGCTAAGCAGCCAAACATAGCCTTGAGGAGTTTTTTTATTAATAGTACAGGCAACAGTGCAGACTGTATTTTCTACCCAAGCTACTGCAAGGGATAAAGACGTGACATGTCACAAATAATGTAATTTTTGTTTTAGGAAGCTGAAAAGAAACGAGAAGAGGAGAGAATACGAATGGAAAACGTTTTTTCTGGGAATCCTCTGTTGAATTACTCGGGAGCAGAACAAAAAAATTATATGAAGGTGAAAAGAAGATGGGATGGTGATGTCGTTTTCAAAAACTGTGCTCGTTCTGAGCCACAAAAGAAAGGCAACACATTTATCAATGACTCACTTAGGTCAGAATTTCATAAAAAAACCATGGAAAAATATGTTAAATAATGATAGTGTTATTGATTTTTTTGAGCTCTTAATCTGTGATTAGTCTGCTACTTTTAGCAGACGATAATCTATTTGTTACATTTTAAAACAAAAAAAAAAAATGTTGTTTTCTTATCAGCACAGTATAATATTTTTCCATGATTTGTTATAGTGAGCCAACAAAAACTGTACGAAATCAGTATTAAACAAGCATTCTATACAATGCCTATGTATGGCTATGTATTAAAGGGCCCTAAGGCCGATGTCTCATTAGGTTAGGTGTTATGTATAAATATCAATTTTAATGAACGCTTTGTATTTTTTTATTTTTATATATGTAATTATGTCTTCATATTACCCCTTTGTTTTATAACATCTTAGATTAGAAGGGAGCGAAGCCCCGTGCAGAATTTTGTTTAAAATAATAATAGTATTAATTATCGTTTATGTAATTATTTGTATAAATTTTTTTTATGAACCTACTTGTATGGTTTTATTTTTAAACTACATCTACACCCTACTAAGGTGTTTTCATATTTGTCACAAGATCTGATGACGGGAACTTGTTGAAAAAGAGGCAACACTTACTGCAACTTACTGAACGCAACTTATACGCTTAGGTATAGGTATATGTATGTATTTATAAATTATTAAGTCATGGAGGAAGGCATGGCCTTCCAGTCTTTTCGAAAGTATATTTATATAGCGTTTTAGCAAAAAATTAAAATTCTTGATGACAATCCAATAGGATTTCGAAAAGCAAAATCTACTCTACTACATTAACAATGTACAAAAAAAATTATACTTAATAAAAATCGCCTTACGACACATTGAAGAGATGGCTCTATTATGACCGTTGGCTGCGTCTACACCTTAAGAGATGAAAACGTGATATAGGTAGGAGTAGGTACATAATATACATATGTATTATATTCAATCTGAAGAACAAAAAAATTGTACATTGTACATTGGATATTTTTCTTTTTATATTCTCAGTGGAATAAAGTTTTCTGTCTGTCTGTCTGGAGACGCAACACGCATAATCCACTGGACCGATTTACTTGAAATTTGGTATGAACATTTAACACATGGAGACTTTCCTTTATAATATCAATATAGTAGTGATTAGACGTTTAGATCTCCGTTCAACGTTCATAGGAGTTCGCGTCGCAAACAAACATAGGTACCACCTACCTACACCGCACCGACCGTTGTGTTTTGCCGTGCGATATTGCATTGTGAACAGGCACGACACAATTTAGTACATACATACATATGGTCACGTCTATATCCCTTGTGGGGTAGACAGAGCCAATTGTCTTGAAAATACTGATAGGCCACGCTCAGCTATTTGGCTTAATGATAGAATTGAGATTCAAAAATAGCGACAGGTTGCTAGCCCATCGCCTTAAAATAGAATCCCAAGTTTGTAAGCCTATCCCTTAGTCGCCTTTTACGACATCCATAGGAAAGAGATGGAGTGGTCCTATTCTTTAGTCACAATTTAGTCATGATGTGTATTATAGTATAGTGTAGGTATATAGTTACTATGAAGCCCTGTTATTTGATATGATACTATAGGTACTGAGAATGTCAAAAGAACAACATCGATTCATCCTTTCGGAAATAACAATACTGCAGTACCTACATAATATATACACACGAAATAGTAAATATTTGCAATCTAGCGCTTTTTTGATACGATCTAGCGCCTTCTCGTCGGTGAGAGTTGACAGCATTCAATCCACATTCAATCAAAGTCGGCTGTCAGTGTCAGTGTCAATGTCAGTGTTCGGTAAGTACCTAGGTTACGTGTACAGTACAGAGATACACACGTAGGTACCTATCGCTTCGCTTCGTTGTGACGTGTCGTGCGTTGCGTGGTGCAGAGTGCAAGCAAACTGCAACACAAAACAAACAAGGGTGCAGCGAATTGCAAATAATTTATCGTGCGTGGTATTTGCTGGTGTACGTGTCCGTGGCCGCGTGGCGGTATCGTTGTTAGAGCTTGTTTAATAATTTGAGACCTATTCTGAATAATAAGTAGGTACTTACATAGACACCTAATCTCATACGAATATTGAAGGAAAAATAATTATATATTATTAGGTATCTACAATTGAATAAAGCTCAATTATTGAAAATGACCACGGCAGCAAGGCCCACTTTTGATCCGGCTAGAGGTGGACAAGGACGCGGCGAAAAGGATTTGAGCGCTATATCTCGACAGTACTCCAGTAGAGATCTGCCTGGACATACGAAATTAAAATACAGGTGAGTGATTTATCTGGACACTTTAAAGTTCAAAAGGATTGCTTGGATGGTTTGGTCATGTTGTAAGTATGGATGAAAGCAGGTCAACCAGGACGGAAGGCCAATTGAGAACAATGACTATTTTAGATTTTAATTTACACTAGTTTGAATACTAACCGAACTGCTCTTACGGCGAGGGAAAACATCGACCGATCCAACATGGGTTAGGTTTACGTGCAAAGGTTGCGGAGGTCAGATGGGAGTCGTTTCGTGTGAAATCCTGACTCACCCAATCCAGGATCCATGGTCAAAGGCATACCCCGGGCTCCTCTCCAGAGTGTTGAGGATGCAACCGGTTCTAATGCCAGGAGGAAGAAGATTTATGCAGCAACTGGTCCGAATATCTTAACTGCGTGTTGAATGTTCTAAAGGAAGTTGATTTAAATTTTAACAAATGATGTTATTCTTACTTTTTAGACACCGAGGACAAGGCACCACTGAAGAGTTACGATCAAGGGATTTTCGCAAAGAACTAGACGATAGAGAAAAAGAAATTAAAGGCCCGAGCACAAGAAGGCTAAATGAACCATCCGCAAAGAGAGCCAAAGTGGATCAAGTACCCGCTGCAATTTTGGATGCGGATGATCCCCTTGAAGGAGATACTTCAGAATCGGATGATTCCGATGATGACACTGCGGCATTATTAGAGGAATTGAACAAAATAAAAAAAGAGCGAGCAACAGAACAGGCAAAGAAGGTATGTAATTTTTAGTTTGATTATTTAAATTTTTTGCGAGAACAGTTCGTTGTTAGTACCATCATTGTTAAATGAAATTTTGTTACGTCCTCACCTCTCTGGAGAGTAGGCAGGGTTTAATTTTTATTTTATTTCATTTGATACCTGCAAATGATGCCTATTTTCAACTAGAAAACTCTAAAAATCCAATTTTTAAAATAATACCTCAATACCAAGTACATACATATGTTTTATACCTTTCCAGTTTTTTGGAATGTCTTTTATATCTAATCATCACACAATCATACATACCTGCTGTTAATTTCAATCGTCAAGCTAAGCAGCCAAACATAGCCTTGAGGAGTTTTTTTATTAATAGTACAGGCAACAGTGCAGACTGTATTTTCTACCCAAGCTACTGCAAGGGATAAAGACGTGACATGTCACAAATAATGTAATTTTTGTTTTAGGAAGCTGAAAAGAAACGAGAAGAGGAGAGAATACGAATGGAAAACGTTTTTTCTGGGAATCCTCTGTTGAATTACTCGGGAGCAGAACAAAAAAATTATATGAAGGTGAAAAGAAGATGGGATGGTGATGTCGTTTTCAAAAACTGTGCTCGTTCTGAGCCACAAAAGAAAGGCAACACATTTATCAATGACTCACTTAGGTCAGAATTTCATAAAAAAACCATGGAAAAATATGTTAAATAATGATAGTGTTATTGATTTTTTTGAGCTCTTAATCTGTGATTAGTCTGCTACTTTTAGCAGACGATAATCTATTTGTTACATTTTAAAACAAAAAAAAAAAATGTTGTTTTCTTATCAGCACAGTATAATATTTTTCCATGATTTGTTATAGTGAGCCAACAAAAACTGTACGAAATCAGTATTAAACAAGCATTCTATACAATGCCTATGTATGGCTATGTATTAAAGGGCCCTAAGGCCGATGTCTCATTAGGTTAGGTGTTATGTATAAATATCAATTTTAATGAACGCTTTGTATTTTTTTATTTTTATATATGTAATTATGTCTTCATATTACCCCTTTGTTTTATAACATCTTAGATTAGAAGGGAGCGAAGCCCCGTGCAGAATTTTGTTTAAAATAATAATAGTATTAATTATCGTTTATGTAATTATTTGTATAAATTTTTTTTATGAACCTACTTGTATGGTTTTATTTTTAAACTACATCTACACCCTACTAAGGTGTTTTCATATTTGTCACAAGATCTGATGACGGGAACTTGTTGAAAAAGAGGCAACACTTACTGCAACTTACTGAACGCAACTTATACGCTTAGGTATAGGTATATGTATGTATTTATAAATTATTAAGTCATGGAGGAAGGCATGGCCTTCCAGTCTTTTCGAAAGTATATTTATATAGCGTTTTAGCAAAAAATTAAAATTCTTGATGACAATCCAATAGGATTTCGAAAAGCAAAATCTACTCTACTACATTAACAATGTACAAAAAAAATTATACTTAATAAAAATCGCCTTACGACACATTGAAGAGATGGCTCTATTATGACCGTTGGCTGCGTCTACACCTTAAGAGATGAAAACGTGATATAGGTAGGAGTAGGTACATAATATACATATGTATTATATTCAATCTGAAGAACAAAAAAATTGTACATTGTACATTGGATATTTTTCTTTTTATATTCTCAGTGGAATAAAGTTTTCTGTCTGTCTGTCTGGAGACGCAACACGCATAATCCACTGGACCGATTTACTTGAAATTTGGTATGAACATTTAACACATGGAGACTTTCCTTTATAATATCAATATAGTAGTGATTAGACGTTTAGATCTCCGTTCAACGTTCATAGGAGTTCGCGTCGCAAACAAACATAGGTACCACCTACCTACACCGCACCGACCGTTGTGTTTTGCCGTGCGATATTGCATTGTGAACAGGCACGACACAATTTAGTACATACATACATATGGTCACGTCTATATCCCTTGTGGGGTAGACAGAGCCAATTGTCTTGAAAATACTGATAGGCCACGCTCAGCTATTTGGCTTAATGATAGAATTGAGATTCAAAAATAGCGACAGGTTGCTAGCCCATCGCCTTAAAATAGAATCCCAAGTTTGTAAGCCTATCCCTTAGTCGCCTTTTACGACATCCATAGGAAAGAGATGGAGTGGTCCTATTCTTTTGTCACAATTTAGTCATGATGTGTATTATAGTATAGTGTAGGTATATAGTTACTATGAAGCCCTGTTATTTGATATGATACTATAGGTACTGAGAATGTCAAAAGAACAACATCGATTCATCCTTTCGGAAATAACAATACTGCAGTACCTACATAATATATACACACGAAATAGTAAATATTTGCAATCTAGCGCTTTTTTGATACGATCTAGCGCCTTCTCGTCGGTGAGAGTTGACAGCATTCAATCCACATTCAATCAAAGTCGGCTGTCAGTGTCAGTGTCAATGTCAGTGTTCGGTAAGTACCTAGGTTACGTGTACAGTACAGAGATACACACGTAGGTACCTATCGCTTCGCTTCGTTGTGACGTGTCGTGCGTTGCGTGGTGCAGAGTGCAAGCAAACTGCAACACAAAACAAACAAGGGTGCAGCGAATTGCAAATAATTTATCGTGCGTGGTATTTGCTGGTGTACGTGTCCGTGGCCGCGTGGCGGTATCGTTGTTAGAGCTTGTTTAATAATTTGAGACCTATTCTGAATAATAAGTAGGTACTTACATAGACACCTAATCTCATACGAATATTGAAGGAAAAATAATTATATATTATTAGGTATCTACAATTGAATAAAGCTCAATTATTGAAAATGACCACGGCAGCAAGGCCCACTTTTGATCCGGCTAGAGGTGGACAAGGACGCGGCGAAAAGGATTTGAGCGCTATATCTCGACAGTACTCCAGTAGAGATCTGCCTGGACATACGAAATTAAAATACAGGTGAGTGATTTATCTGGACACTTTAAAGTTCAAAAGGATTGCTTGGATGGTTTGGTCATGTTGTAAGTATGGATGAAAGCAGGTCAACCAGGACGGAAGGCCAATTGAGAACAATGACTATTTTAGATTTTAATTTACACTAGTTTGAATACTAACCGAACTGCTCTTACGGCGAGGGAAAACATCGACCGATCCAACATGGGTTAGGTTTACGTGCAAAGGTTGCGGAGGTCAGATGGGAGTCGTTTCGTGTGAAATCCTGACTCACCCAATCCAGGATCCATGGTCAAAGGCATACCCCGGGCTCCTCTCCAGAGTGTTGAGGATGCAACCGGTTCTAATGCCAGGAGGAAGAAGATTTATGCAGCAACTGGTCCGAATATCTTAACTGCGTGTTGAATGTTCTAAAGGAAGTTGATTTAAATTTTAACAAATGATGTTATTCTTACTTTTTAGACACCGAGGACAAGGCACCACTGAAGAGTTACGATCAAGGGATTTTCGCAAAGAACTAGACGATAGAGAAAAAGAAATTAAAGGCCCGAGCACAAGAAGGCTAAATGAACCATCCGCAAAGAGAGCCAAAGTGGATCAAGTACCCGCTGCAATTTTGGATGCGGATGATCCCCTTGAAGGAGATACTTCAGAATCGGATGATTCCGATGATGACACTGCGGCATTATTAGAGGAATTGAACAAAATAAAAAAAGAGCGAGCAACAGAACAGGCAAAGAAGGTATGTAATTTTTAGTTTGATTATTTAAATTTTTTGCGAGAACAGTTCGTTGTTAGTACCATCATTGTTAAATGAAATTTTGTTACGTCCTCACCTCTCTGGAGAGTAGGCAGGGTTTAATTTTTATTTTATTTCATTTGATACCTGCAAATGATGCCTATTTTCAACTAGAAAACTCTAAAAATCCAATTTTTAAAATAATACCTCAATACCAAGTACATACATATGTTTTATACCTTTCCAGTTTTTTGGAATGTCTTTTATATCTAATCATCACACAATCATACATACCTGCTGTTAATTTCAATCGTCAAGCTAAGCAGCCAAACATAGCCTTGAGGAGTTTTTTTATTAATAGTACAGGCAACAGTGCAGACTGTATTTTCTACCCAAGCTACTGCAAGGGATAAAGACGTGACATGTCACAAATAATGTAATTTTTGTTTTAGGAAGCTGAAAAGAAACGAGAAGAGGAGAGAATACGAATGGAAAACGTTTTTTCTGGGAATCCTCTGTTGAATTACTCGGGAGCAGAACAAAAAAATTATATGAAGGTGAAAAGAAGATGGGATGGTGATGTCGTTTTCAAAAACTGTGCTCGTTCTGAGCCACAAAAGAAAGGCAACACATTTATCAATGACTCACTTAGGTCAGAATTTCATAAAAAAACCATGGAAAAATATGTTAAATAATGATAGTGTTATTGATTTTTTTGAGCTCTTAATCTGTGATTAGTCTGCTACTTTTAGCAGACGATAATCTATTTGTTACATTTTAAAACAAAAAAAAAAAATGTTGTTTTCTTATCAGCACAGTATAATATTTTTCCATGATTTGTTATAGTGAGCCAACAAAAACTGTACGAAATCAGTATTAAACAAGCATTCTATACAATGCCTATGTATGGCTATGTATTAAAGGGCCCTAAGGCCGATGTCTCATTAGGTTAGGTGTTATGTATAAATATCAATTTTAATGAACGCTTTGTATTTTTTTATTTTTATATATGTAATTATGTCTTCATATTACCCCTTTGTTTTATAACATCTTAGATTAGAAGGGAGCGAAGCCCCGTGCAGAATTTTGTTTAAAATAATAATAGTATTAATTATCGTTTATGTAATTATTTGTATAAATTTTTTTTATGAACCTACTTGTATGGTTTTATTTTTAAACTACATCTACACCCTACTAAGGTGTTTTCATATTTGTCACAAGATCTGATGACGGGAACTTGTTGAAAAAGAGGCAACACTTACTGCAACTTACTGAACGCAACTTATACGCTTAGGTATAGGTATATGTATGTATTTATAAATTATTAAGTCATGGAGGAAGGCATGGCCTTCCAGTCTTTTCGAAAGTATATTTATATAGCGTTTTAGCAAAAAATTAAAATTCTTGATGACAATCCAATAGGATTTCGAAAAGCAAAATCTACTCTACTACATTAACAATGTACAAAAAAAATTATACTTAATAAAAATCGCCTTACGACACATTGAAGAGATGGCTCTATTATGACCGTTGGCTGCGTCTACACCTTAAGAGATGAAAACGTGATATAGGTAGGAGTAGGTACATAATATACATATGTATTATATTCAATCTGAAGAACAAAAAAATTGTACATTGTACATTGGATATTTTTCTTTTTATATTCTCAGTGGAATAAAGTTTTCTGTCTGTCTGTCTGGAGACGCAACACGCATAATCCACTGGACCGATTTACTTGAAATTTGGTATGAACATTTAACACATGGAGACTTTCCTTTATAATATCAATATAGTAGTGATTAGACGTTTAGATCTCCGTTCAACGTTCATAGGAGTTCGCGTCGCAAACAAACATAGGTACCACCTACCTACACCGCACCGACCGTTGTGTTTTGCCGTGCGATATTGCATTGTGAACAGGCACGACACAATTTAGTACATACATACATATGGTCACGTCTATATCCCTTGTGGGGTAGACAGAGCCAATTGTCTTGAAAATACTGATAGGCCACGCTCAGCTATTTGGCTTAATGATAGAATTGAGATTCAAAAATAGCGACAGGTTGCTAGCCCATCGCCTTAAAATAGAATCCCAAGTTTGTAAGCCTATCCCTTAGTCGCCTTTTACGACATCCATAGGAAAGAGATGGAGTGGTCCTATTCTTTTGTCACAATTTAGTCATGATGTGTATTATAGTATAGTGTAGGTATATAGTTACTATGAAGCCCTGTTATTTGATATGATACTATAGGTACTGAGAATGTCAAAAGAACAACATCGATTCATCCTTTCGGAAATAACAATACTGCAGTACCTACATAATATATACACACGAAATAGTAAATATTTGCAATCTAGCGCTTTTTTGATACGATCTAGCGCCTTCTCGTCGGTGAGAGTTGACAGCATTCAATCCACATTCAATCAAAGTCGGCTGTCAGTGTCAGTGTCAATGTCAGTGTTCGGTAAGTACCTAGGTTACGTGTACAGTACAGAGATACACACGTAGGTACCTATCGCTTCGCTTCGTTGTGACGTGTCGTGCGTTGCGTGGTGCAGAGTGCAAGCAAACTGCAACACAAAACAAACAAGGGTGCAGCGAATTGCAAATAATTTATCGTGCGTGGTATTTGCTGGTGTACGTGTCCGTGGCCGCGTGGCGGTATCGTTGTTAGAGCTTGTTTAATAATTTGAGACCTATTCTGAATAATAAGTAGGTACTTACATAGACACCTAATCTCATACGAATATTGAAGGAAAAATAATTATATATTATTAGGTATCTACAATTGAATAAAGCTCAATTATTGAAAATGACCACGGCAGCAAGGCCCACTTTTGATCCGGCTAGAGGTGGACAAGGACGCGGCGAAAAGGATTTGAGCGCTATATCTCGACAGTACTCCAGTAGAGATCTGCCTGGACATACGAAATTAAAATACAGGTGAGTGATTTATCTGGACACTTTAAAGTTCAAAAGGATTGCTTGGATGGTTTGGTCATGTTGTAAGTATGGATGAAAGCAGGTCAACCAGGACGGAAGGCCAATTGAGACCAATGACTATTTTAGATTTTAATTTACACTAGTTTGAATACTAACCGAACTGCTCTTACGGCGAGGGAAAACATCGACCGATCCAACATGGGTTAGGTTTACGTGCAAAGGTTGCGGAGGTCAGATGGGAGTCGTTTCGTGTGAAATCCTGACTCACCCAATCCAGGATCCATGGTCAAAGGCATACCCCGGGCTCCTCTCCAGAGTGTTGAGGATGCAACCGGTTCTAATGCCAGGAGGAAGAAGATTTATGCAGCAACTGGTCCGAATATCTTAACTGCGTGTTGAATGTTCTAAAGGAAGTTGATTTAAATTTTAACAAATGATGTTATTCTTACTTTTTAGACACCGAGGACAAGGCACCACTGAAGAGTTACGATCAAGGGATTTTCGCAAAGAACTAGACGATAGAGAAAAAGAAATTAAAGGCCCGAGCACAAGAAGGCTAAATGAACCATCCGCAAAGAGAGCCAAAGTGGATCAAGTACCCGCTGCAATTTTGGATGCGGATGATCCCCTTGAAGGAGATACTTCAGAATCGGATGATTCCGATGATGACACTGCGGCATTATTAGAGGAATTGAACAAAATAAAAAAAGAGCGAGCAACAGAACAGGCAAAGAAGGTATGTAATTTTTAGTTTGATTATTTACATTTTTTGCGAGAACAGTTCGTTGTTAGTACCATCATTGTTAAATGAAATTTTGTTACGTCCTCACCTCTCTGGAGAGTAGGCAGGGTTTAATTTTTATTTTATTTCATTTGATACCTGCAAATGATGCCTATTTTCAACTAGAAAACTCTAAAAATCCAATTTTTAAAATAATACCTCAATACCAAGTACATACATATGTTTTATACCTTTCCAGTTTTTTGGAATGTCTTTTATATCTAATCATCACACAATCATACATACCTGCTGTTAATTTCAATCGTCAAGCTAAGCAGCCAAACATAGCCTTGAGGAGTTTTTTTATTAATAGTACAGGCAACAGTGCAGACTGTATTTTCTACCCAAGCTACTGCAAGGGATAAAGACGTGACATGTCACAAATAATGTAATTTTTGTTTTAGGAAGCTGAAAAGAAACGAGAAGAGGAGAGAATACGAATGGAAAACGTTTTTTCTGGGAATCCTCTGTTGAATTACTCGGGAGCAGAACAAAAAAATTATATGAAGGTGAAAAGAAGATGGGATGGTGATGTCGTTTTCAAAAACTGTGCTCGTTCTGAGCCACAAAAGAAAGGCAACACATTTATCAATGACTCACTTAGGTCAGAATTTCATAAAAAAACCATGGAAAAATATGTTAAATAATGATAGTGTTATTGATTTTTTTGAGCTCTTAATCTGTGATTAGTCTGCTACTTTTAGCAGACGATAATCTATTTGTTACATTTTAAAACAAAAAAAAAAAAATGTTGTTTTCTTATCAGCACAGTATAATATTTTTCCATGATTTGTTATAGTGAGCCAACAAAAACTGTACGAAATCAGTATTAAACAAGCATTCTATACAATGCCTATGTATGGCTATGTATTAAAGGGCCCTAAGGCCGATGTCTCATTAGGTTAGGTGTTATGTATAAATATCAATTTTAATGAACGCTTTGTATTTTTTTATTTTTATATATGTAATTATGTCTTCATATTACCCCTTTGTTTTATAACATCTTAGATTAGAAGGGAGCGAAGCCCCGTGCAGAATTTTGTTTAATATAATAATAGTATTAATTATCGTTTATGTAATTATTTGTATAAATTTTTTTTATGAACCTACTTGTATGGTTTTATTTTTAAACTACATCTACACCCTACTAAGGTGTTTTCATATTTGTCACAAGATCTGATGACGGGAACTTGTTGAAAAAGAGGCAACACTTACTGCAACTTACTGAACGCAACTTATACGCTTAGGTATAGGTATATGTATGTATTTATAAATTATTAAGTCATGGAGGAAGGCATGGCCTTCCAGTCTTTTCGAAAGTATATTTATATAGCGTTTTAGCAAAAAATTAAAATTCTTGATGACAATCCAATAGGATTTCGAAAAGCAAAATCTACTCTACTACATTAACAATGTACAAAAAAAATTATACTTAATAAAAATCGCCTTACGACACATTGAAGAGATGGCTCTATTATGACCGTTGGCTGCGTCTACACCTTAAGAGATGAAAACGTGATATAGGTAGGAGTAGGTACATAATATACATATGTATTATATTCAATCTGAAGAACAAAAAAATTGTACATTGTACATTGGATATTTTTCTTTTTATATTCTCAGTGGAATAAAGTTTTCTGTCTGTCTGTCTGGAGACGCAACACGCATAATCCACTGGACCGATTTACTTGAAATTTGGTATGAACATTTAACACATGGAGACTTTCCTTTATAATATCAATATAGTAGTGATTAGACGTTTAGATCTCCGTTCAACGTTCATAGGAGTTCGCGTCGCAAACAAACATAGGTACCACCTACCTACACCGCACCGACCGTTGTGTTTTGCCGTGCGATATTGCATTGTGAACAGGCACGACACAATTTAGTACATACATACATATGGTCACGTCTATATCCCTTGTGGGGTAGACAGAGCCAATTGTCTTGAAAATACTGATAGGCCACGCTCAGCTATTTGGCTTAATGATAGAATTGAGATTCAAAAATAGCGACAGGTTGCTAGCCCATCGCCTTAAAATAGAATCCCAAGTTTGTAAGCCTATCCCTTAGTCGCCTTTTACGACATCCATAGGAAAGAGATGGAGTGGTCCTATTCTTTAGTCACAATTTAGTCATGATGTGTATTATAGTATAGTGTAGGTATATAGTTACTATGAAGCCCTGTTATTTGATATGATACTATAGGTACTGAGAATGTCAAAAGAACAACATCGATTCATCCTTTCGGAAATAACAATACTGCAGTACCTACATAATATATACACACGAAATAGTAAATATTTGCAATCTAGCGCTTTTTTGATACGATCTAGCGCCTTCTCGTCGGTGAGAGTTGACAGCATTCAATCCACATTCAATCAAAGTCGGCTGTCAGTGTCAGTGTCAATGTCAGTGTTCGGTAAGTACCTAGGTTACGTGTACAGTACAGAGATACACACGTAGGTACCTATCGCTTCGCTTCGTTGTGACGTGTCGTGCGTTGCGTGGTGCAGAGTGCAAGCAAACTGCAACACAAAACAAACAAGGGTGCAGCGAATTGCAAATAATTTATCGTGCGTGGTATTTGCTGGTGTACGTGTCCGTGGCCGCGTGGCGGTATCGTTGTTAGAGCTTGTTTAATAATTTGAGACCTATTCTGAATAATAAGTAGGTACTTACATAGACACCTAATCTCATACGAATATTGAAGGAAAAATAATTATATATTATTAGGTATCTACAATTGAATAAAGCTCAATTATTGAAAATGACCACGGCAGCAAGGCCCACTTTTGATCCGGCTAGAGGTGGACAAGGACGCGGCGAAAAGGATTTGAGCGCTATATCTCGACAGTACTCCAGTAGAGATCTGCCTGGACATACGAAATTAAAATACAGGTGAGTGATTTATCTGGACACTTTAAAGTTCAAAAGGATTGCTTGGATGGTTTGGTCATGTTGTAAGTATGGATGAAAGCAGGTCAACCAGGACGGAAGGCCAATTGAGACCAATGACTATTTTAGATTTTAATTTACACTAGTTTGAATACTAACCGAACTGCTCTTACGGCGAGGGAAAACATCGACCGATCCAACATGGGTTAGGTTTACGTGCAAAGGTTGCGGAGGTCAGATGGGAGTCGTTTCGTGTGAAATCCTGACTCACCCAATCCAGGATCCATGGTCAAAGGCATACCCCGGGCTCCTCTCCAGAGTGTTGAGGATGCAACCGGTTCTAATGCCAGGAGGAAGAAGATTTATGCAGCAACTGGTCCGAATATCTTAACTGCGTGTTGAATGTTCTAAAGGAAGTTGATTTAAATTTTAACAAATGATGTTATTCTTACTTTTTAGACACCGAGGACAAGGCACCACTGAAGAGTTACGATCAAGGGATTTTCGCAAAGAACTAGACGATAGAGAAAAAGAAATTAAAGGCCCGAGCACAAGAAGGCTAAATGAACCATCCGCAAAGAGAGCCAAAGTGGATCAAGTACCCGCTGCAATTTTGGATGCGGATGATCCCCTTGAAGGAGATACTTCAGAATCTGATGATTCCGATGATGACACTGCGGCATTATTAGAGGAATTGAACAAAATAAAAAAAGAGCGAGCAACAGAACAGGCAAAGAAGGTATGTAATTTTTAGTTTGATTATTTACATTTTTTGCGAGAACAGTTCGTTGTTAGTACCATCATTGTTAAATGAAATTTTGTTACGTCCTCACCTCTCTGGAGAGTAGGCAGGGTTTAATTTTTATTTTATTTCATTTGATACCTGCAAATGATGCCTATTTTCAACTAGAAAACTCTAAAAATCCAATTTTTAAAATAATACCTCAATACCAAGTACATACATATGTTTTATACCTTTCCAGTTTTTTGGAATGTCTTTTATATCTAATCATCACACAATCATACATACCTGCTGTTAATTTCAATCGTCAAGCTAAGCAGCCAAACATAGCCTTGAGGAGTTTTTTTATTAATAGTACAGGCAACAGTGCAGACTGTATTTTCTACCCAAGCTACTGCAAGGGATAAAGACGTGACATGTCACAAATAATGTAATTTTTGTTTTAGGAAGCTGAAAAGAAACGAGAAGAGGAGAGAATACGAATGGAAAACGTTTTTTCTGGGAATCCTCTGTTGAATTACTCGGGAGCAGAACAAAAAAATTATATGAAGGTGAAAAGAAGATGGGATGGTGATGTCGTTTTCAAAAACTGTGCTCGTTCTGAGCCACAAAAGAAAGGCAACACATTTATCAATGACTCACTTAGGTCAGAATTTCATAAAAAAAACATGGAAAAATATGTTAAATAATGATAGTGTTATTGATTTTTTTGAGCTCTTAATCTGTGATTAGTCTGCTACTTTTAGCAGACGATAATCTATTTGTTACATTTTAAAACAAAAAAAAAAAATGTTGTTTTCTTATCAGCACAGTATAATATTTTTCCATGATTTGTTATAGTGAGCCAACAAAAACTGTACGAAATCAGTATTAAACAAGCATTCTATACAATGCCTATGTATGGCTATGTATTAAAGGGCCCTAAGGCCGATGTCTCATTAGGTTAGGTGTTATGTATAAATATCAATTTTAATGAACGCTTTGTATTTTTTTATTTTTATATATGTAATTATGTCTTCATATTACCCCTTTGTTTTATAACATCTTAGATTAGAAGGGAGCGAAGCCCCGTGCAGAATTTTGTTTAATATAATAATAGTATTAATTATCGTTTATGTAATTATTTGTATAAATTTTTTTTATGAACCTACTTGTATGGTTTTATTTTTAAACTACATCTACACCCTACTAAGGTGTTTTCATATTTGTCACAAGATCTGATGACGGGAACTTGTTGAAAAAGAGGCAACACTTACTGCAACTTACTGAACGCAACTTATACGCTTAGGTATAGGTATATGTATGTATTTATAAATTATTAAGTCATGGAGGAAGGCATGGCCTTCCAGTCTTTTCGAAAGTATATTTATATAGCGTTTTAGCAAAAAATTAAAATTCTTGATGACAATCCAATAGGATTTCGAAAAGCAAAATCTACTCTACTACATTAACAATGTACAAAAAAAATTATACTTAATAAAAATCGCCTTACGACACATTGAAGAGATGGCTCTATTATGACCGTTGGCTGCGTCTACACCTTAAGAGATGAAAACGTGATATAGGTAGGAGTAGGTACATAATATACATATGTATTATATTCAATCTGAAGAACAAAAAAATTGTACATTGTACATTGGATATTTTTCTTTTTATATTCTCAGTGGAATAAAGTTTTCTGTCTGTCTGTCTGGAGACGCAACACGCATAATCCACTGGACCGATTTACTTGAAATTTGGTATGAACATTTAACACATGGAGACTTTCCTTTATAATATCAATATAGTAGTGATTAGACGTTTAGATCTCCGTTCAACGTTCATAGGAGTTCGCGTCGCAAACAAACATAGGTACCACCTACCTACACCGCACCGACCGTTGTGTTTTGCCGTGCGATATTGCATTGTGAACAGGCACGACACAATTTAGTACATACATACATATGGTCACGTCTATATCCCTTGTGGGGTAGACAGAGCCAATTGTCTTGAAAATACTGATAGGCCACGCTCAGCTATTTGGCTTAATGATAGAATTGAGATTCAAAAATAGCGACAGGTTGCTAGCCCATCGCCTTAAAATAGAATCCCAAGTTTGTAAGCCTATCCCTTAGTCGCCTTTTACGACATCCATAGGAAAGAGATGGAGTGGTCCTATTCTTTAGTCACAATTTAGTCATGATGTGTATTATAGTATAGTGTAGGTATATAGTTACTATGAAGCCCTGTTATTTGATATGATACTATAGGTACTGAGAATGTCAAAAGAACAACATCGATTCATCCTTTCGGAAATAACAATACTGCAGTACCTACATAATATATACACACGAAATAGTAAATATTTGCAATCTAGCGCTTTTTTGATACGATCTAGCGCCTTCTCGTCGGTGAGAGTTGACAGCATTCAATCCACATTCAATCAAAGTCGGCTGTCAGTGTCAGTGTCAATGTCAGTGTTCGGTAAGTACCTAGGTTACGTGTACAGTACAGAGATACACACGTAGGTACCTATCGCTTCGCTTCGTTGTGACGTGTCGTGCGTTGCGTGGTGCAGAGTGCAAGCAAACTGCAACACAAAACAAACAAGGGTGCAGCGAATTGCAAATAATTTATCGTGCGTGGTATTTGCTGGTGTACGTGTCCGTGGCCGCGTGGCGGTATCGTTGTTAGAGCTTGTTTAATAATTTGAGACCTATTCTGAATAATAAGTAGGTACTTACATAGACACCTAATCTCATACGAATATTGAAGGAAAAATAATTATATATTATTAGGTATCTACAATTGAATAAAGCTCAATTATTGAAAATGACCACGGCAGCAAGGCCCACTTTTGATCCGGCTAGAGGTGGACAAGGACGCGGCGAAAAGGATTTGAGCGCTATATCTCGACAGTACTCCAGTAGAGATCTGCCTGGACATACGAAATTAAAATACAGGTGAGTGATTTATCTGGACACTTTAAAGTTCAAAAGGATTGCTTGGATGGTTTGGTCATGTTGTAAGTATGGATGAAAGCAGGTCAACCAGGACGGAAGGCCAATTGAGACCAATGACTATTTTAGATTTTAATTTACACTAGTTTGAATACTAACCGAACTGCTCTTACGGCGAGGGAAAACATCGACCGATCCAACATGGGTTAGGTTTACGTGCAAAGGTTGCGGAGGTCAGATGGGAGTCGTTTCGTGTGAAATCCTGACTCACCCAATCCAGGATCCATGGTCAAAGGCATACCCCGGGCTCCTCTCCAGAGTGTTGAGGATGCAACCGGTTCTAATGCCAGGAGGAAGAAGATTTATGCAGCAACTGGTCCGAATATCTTAACTGCGTGTTGAATGTTCTAAAGGAAGTTGATTTAAATTTTAACAAATGATGTTATTCTTACTTTTTAGACACCGAGGACAAGGCACCACTGAAGAGTTACGATCAAGGGATTTTCGCAAAGAACTAGACGATAGAGAAAAAGAAATTAAAGGCCCGAGCACAAGAAGGCTAAATGAACCATCCGCAAAGAGAGCCAAAGTGGATCAAGTACCCGCTGCAATTTTGGATGCGGATGATCCCCTTGAAGGAGATACTTCAGAATCGGATGATTCCGATGATGACACTGCGGCATTATTAGAGGAATTGAACAAAATAAAAAAAGAGCGAGCAACAGAACAGGCAAAGAAGGTATGTAATTTTTAGTTTGATTATTTACATTTTTTGCGAGAACAGTTCGTTGTTAGTACCATCATTGTTAAATGAAATTTTGTTACGTCCTCACCTCTCTGGAGAGTAGGCAGGGTTTAATTTTTATTTTATTTCATTTGATACCTGCAAATGATGCCTATTTTCAACTAGAAAACTCTAAAAATCCAATTTTTAAAATAATACCTCAATACCAAGTACATACATATGTTTTATACCTTTCCAGTTTTTTGGAATGTCTTTTATATCTAATCATCACACAATCATACATACCTGCTGTTAATTTCAATCGTCAAGCTAAGCAGCCAAACATAGCCTTGAGGAGTTTTTTTATTAATAGTACAGGCAACAGTGCAGACTGTATTTTCTACCCAAGCTACTGCAAGGGATAAAGACGTGACATGTCACAAATAATGTAATTTTTGTTTTAGGAAGCTGAAAAGAAACGAGAAGAGGAGAGAATACGAATGGAAAACGTTTTTTCTGGGAATCCTCTGTTGAATTACTCGGGAGCAGAACAAAAAAATTATATGAAGGTGAAAAGAAGATGGGATGGTGATGTCGTTTTCAAAAACTGTGCTCGTTCTGAGCCACAAAAGAAAGGCAACACATTTATCAATGACTCACTTAGGTCAGAATTTCATAAAAAAACCATGGAAAAATATGTTAAATAATGATAGTGTTATTGATTTTTTTGAGCTCTTAATCTGTGATTAGTCTGCTACTTTTAGCAGACGATAATCTATTTGTTACATTTTAAAACAAAAAAAAAAATGTTGTTTTCTTATCAGCACAGTATAATATTTTTCCATGATTTGTTATAGTGAGCCAACAAAAACTGTACGAAATCAGTATTAAACAAGCATTCTATACAATGCCTATGTATGGCTATGTATTAAAGGGCCCTAAGGCCGATGTCTCATTAGGTTAGGTGTTATGTATAAATATCAATTTTAATGAACGCTTTGTATTTTTTTATTTTTATATATGTAATTATGTCTTCATATTACCCCTTTGTTTTATAACATCTTAGATTAGAAGGGAGCGAAGCCCCGTGCAGAATTTTGTTTAAAATAATAATAGTATTAATTATCGTTTATGTAATTATTTGTATAAATTTTTTTTATGAACCTACTTGTATGGTTTTATTTTTACTACGCTTTTATATTAGCTTGGGTTGTATGTATGTATGTATGTATGTATGTATGTATGTATGTATGTAACGGAATCTTTGAGCTTAATTTTCACTGATTTCTAAACGTCTGATCAACTTGGAACTTTGCACACGTATCAAGGACCGATGACAATGCAATATTTTGATAAGAGTTTCTCATTATCCTTATTAAAACTGCCAGGATTAATAAATTCATTTTTAGATCCTTCGTATGAGAGTAAGAGAGACAGAGATAGCACCAGTGCCAGTAATCTCCATACAAGAAACCAAGAAGTTCTGACGTATAATGAGTCAAAAAGAGATGTAATATATTTCCATATAATGTTACTATTAACCTGAGGCTTCTTTATTTCATCGCATTGCTCCATTTAGAATTACCATTAGAAACCATAGTAGAATTAGTAGAATATTTTAAAACAATAAAAAATATATAAGTAATAAAACAAAAGTAATAAATGAAAATTGAACAACTAAATTTACAAAAATACAAGAATAAAGTTACTACCTACAGAACTTTGCGATATTTAATACGTATTTAACATATTAATGCAATTCTTGAATTAACATTAGGTATCTTTTGCCTATTTATAATAGCAACACTGTAATACTCGTTTGGAAAATGAGTGACAGTTTTTTATGTCAAATAAGTTTTGCAGTAAGTTTTGATTGAATTCGATTCGAACACCTGTAAACTTTCTTTCTGTTGTTTTTTACCGGTGCCTGTGTATTTACCTATTTGCACTTTGTTTTGTGGTGATAACTTGTCGTTATTTGGAGTTTGGAATCTTCCGTTGAGTCGAGCTTTGTTCTTCCGGATATTCGTGTGATTTTATCATCTGAGATTGGACTCTGACTGTGTTTACTGTGTTGTGCAGATATTTTGAGATAGGACTCCTGTAAAAAGTACCTTATTATTTGAGATAGGAGTCCCAAGTTTGTGTTTGTTTTTGTGAAAGACAGATTTAACAACAAAAGTGCCACGATGTCTTCAGATAAACTTTGTTGCGTTCCTGGTTGTAAAGGCAGTGGAGGTATGTTTGAAATATTTTTGTTCCTGTATCAATCTGCCTCTTAATCTTGTGGTTTGATTCCTGGCAAGGCCACAATCGAAAATTATTACGTTTGCTGGATAGTCAAAAATATTATTAACAGTGATTTATCACTATAAAATTCTTTTCAACTGGGTTTAACAATCATCATACATACATATAATCACGTCTATATCCCTTGCGGGGTAGACAGAGCCAACAGTCTTGTAAAGACTGATAGGCCACGTTCAGCTATTTGGCTTTAAGATAGAATTGAGATTCAAATAGTGACAGGTTGCAAGCCCATCGCCTTAAAAAGAATCATGATGATGAGAATATTATGAGATTTAATCCAATCAGGCCACATATAACTTTAAGAAAGTTAGTTGTGAAAACCTCCGGCGATGGGCGCATGGTTGCAAAAGTCTTTTCTAGTAAGATAGTTATACCAGAAGTGTTAACTTCCAAAAAATAATTGTATAAAAAAACTAGAAAACAACCCGTTTTATTGCAAATCGAACTAAAAAATAGAAAATAAATAATAGTTTAAAAAAAACTAAAAAACTACGCTTTTATTGCTAATCAAACTAAAAAATAGAAAATAAAAATTAATGACAAAGGAATTCAGTAGTAGCAAGTCGAACAATCAGTTATAGTCAGTTGTAGTAGTAATTACCTCGGATTAAAATTATAACAAATTTAAATTTATAAACAAAACAATTTAAATCAGAGTAAAAAGCGTGGGGTGCATTTTACTTCATTTTCATAACTCTCTTGTCATAAATATATGCTTATAGAATGATTTTAATATTTACTCCATCAGGCACCCCACGCTTTTTACTCTGATTTAAATTGTTTTGTTTATAAATTTAAATTTGTTATAATTTTAATCCGAGGTAATTACTACTACAACTGACTATAACTGATTGTTCGACTTGCTACTACTGAATTCCTTTGTCATTAATTTTTATTTTCTATTTTTTAGTTTGATTAGCAATAAAAGCGTAGTTTTTTAGTTTTTTTTAAACTATTATTTATTTTTAAACTACATCTACACCCTACTAAGGTGTTTTCATATTTGTCACAAGATCTGATGACGGGAACTTGTTGAAAAAGAGGCAACACTTACTGCAACTTACTGAACGCAACTTATACGCTTAGGTATAGGTATATGTATGTATTTATAAATTATTAAGTCATGGAGGAAGGCATGGCCTTCCAGTCTTTTCGAAAGTATATTTATATAGCGTTTTAGCAAAAAATTAAAATTCTTGATGACAATCCAATAGGATTTCGAAAAGCAAAATCTACTCTACTACATTAACAATGTACAAAAAAAATTATACTTAATAAAAATCGCCTTACGACACATTGAAGAGATGGCTCTATTATGACCGTTGGCTGCGTCTACACCTTAAGAGATGAAAACGTGATATAGGTAGGAGTAGGTACATAATATACATATGTATTATATTCAATCTGAAGAACAAAAAAATTGTACATTGTACATTGGATATTTTTCTTTTTATATTCTCAGTGGAATAAAGTTTTCTGTCTGTCTGTCTGGAGACGCAACACGCATAATCCACTGGACCGATTTACTTGAAATTTGGTATGAACATTTAACACATGGAGACTTTCCTTTATAATATCAATATAGTAGTGATTAGACGTTTAGATCTCCGTTCAACGTTCATAGGAGTTCGCGTCGCAAACAAACATAGGTACCACCTACCTACACCGCACCGACCGTTGTGTTTTGCCGTGCGATATTGCATTGTGAACAGGCACGACACAATTTAGTACATACATACATATGGTCACGTCTATATCCCTTGTGGGGTAGACAGAGCCAATTGTCTTGAAAATACTGATAGGCCACGCTCAGCTATTTGGCTTAATGATAGAATTGAGATTCAAAAATAGCGACAGGTTGCTAGCCCATCGCCTTAAAATAGAATCCCAAGTTTGTAAGCCTATCCCTTAGTCGCCTTTTACGACATCCATAGGAAAGAGATGGAGTGGTCCTATTCTTTAGTCACAATTTAGTCATGATGTGTATTATAGTATAGTGTAGGTATATAGTTACTATGAAGCCCTGTTATTTGATATGATACTATAGGTACTGAGAATGTCAAAAGAACAACATCGATTCATCCTTTCGGAAATAACAATACTGCAGTACCTACATAATATATACACACGAAATAGTAAATATTTGCAATCTAGCGCTTTTTTGATACGATCTAGCGCCTTCTCGTCGGTGAGAGTTGACAGCATTCAATCCACATTCAATCAAAGTCGGCTGTCAGTGTCAGTGTCAATGTCAGTGTTCGGTAAGTACCTAGGTTACGTGTACAGTACAGAGATACACACGTAGGTACCTATCGCTTCGCTTCGTTGTGACGTGTCGTGCGTTGCGTGGTGCAGAGTGCAAGCAAACTGCAACACAAAACAAACAAGGGTGCAGCGAATTGCAAATAATTTATCGTGCGTGGTATTTGCTGGTGTACGTGTCCGTGGCCGCGTGGCGGTATCGTTGTTAGAGCTTGTTTAATAATTTGAGACCTATTCTGAATAATAAGTAGGTACTTACATAGACACCTAATCTCATACGAATATTGAAGGAAAAATAATTATATATTATTAGGTATCTACAATTGAATAAAGCTCAATTATTGAAAATGACCACGGCAGCAAGGCCCACTTTTGATCCGGCTAGAGGTGGACAAGGACGCGGCGAAAAGGATTTGAGCGCTATATCTCGACAGTACTCCAGTAGAGATCTGCCTGGACATACGAAATTAAAATACAGGTGAGTGATTTATCTGGACACTTTAAAGTTCAAAAGGATTGCTTGGATGGTTTGGTCATGTTGTAAGTATGGATGAAAGCAGGTCAACCAGGACGGAAGGCCAATTGAGACCAATGACTATTTTAGATTTTAATTTACACTAGTTTGAATACTAACCGAACTGCTCTTACGGCGAGGGAAAACATCGACCGATCCAACATGGGTTAGGTTTACGTGCAAAGGTTGCGGAGGTCAGATGGGAGTCGTTTCGTGTGAAATCCTGACTCACCCAATCCAGGATCCATGGTCAAAGGCATACCCCGGGCTCCTCTCCAGAGTGTTGAGGATGCAACCGGTTCTAATGCCAGGAGGAAGAAGATTTATGCAGCAACTGGTCCGAATATCTTAACTGCGTGTTGAATGTTCTAAAGGAAGTTGATTTAAATTTTAACAAATGATGTTATTCTTACTTTTTAGACACCGAGGACAAGGCACCACTGAAGAGTTACGATCAAGGGATTTTCGCAAAGAACTAGACGATAGAGAAAAAGAAATTAAAGGCCCGAGCACAAGAAGGCTAAATGAACCATCCGCAAAGAGAGCCAAAGTGGATCAAGTACCCGCTGCAATTTTGGATGCGGATGATCCCCTTGAAGGAGATACTTCAGAATCTGATGATTCCGATGATGACACTGCGGCATTATTAGAGGAATTGAACAAAATAAAAAAAGAGCGAGCAACAGAACAGGCAAAGAAGGTATGTAATTTTTAGTTTGATTATTTACATTTTTTGCGAGAACAGTTCGTTGTTAGTACCATCATTGTTAAATGAAATTTTGTTACGTCCTCACCTCTCTGGAGAGTAGGCAGGGTTTAATTTTTATTTTATTTCATTTGATACCTGCAAATGATGCCTATTTTCAACTAGAAAACTCTAAAAATCCAATTTTTAAAATAATACCTCAATACCAAGTACATACATATGTTTTATACCTTTCCAGTTTTTTGGAATGTCTTTTATATCTAATCATCACACAATCATACATACCTGCTGTTAATTTCAATCGTCAAGCTAAGCAGCCAAACATAGCCTTGAGGAGTTTTTTTATTAATAGTACAGGCAACAGTGCAGACTGTATTTTCTACCCAAGCTACTGCAAGGGATAAAGACGTGACATGTCACAAATAATGTAATTTTTGTTTTAGGAAGCTGAAAAGAAACGAGAAGAGGAGAGAATACGAATGGAAAACGTTTTTTCTGGGAATCCTCTGTTGAATTACTCGGGAGCAGAACAAAAAAATTATATGAAGGTGAAAAGAAGATGGGATGGTGATGTCGTTTTCAAAAACTGTGCTCGTTCTGAGCCACAAAAGAAAGGCAACACATTTATCAATGACTCACTTAGGTCAGAATTTCATAAAAAAAACATGGAAAAATATGTTAAATAATGATAGTGTTATTGATTTTTTTGAGCTCTTAATCTGTGATTAGTCTGCTACTTTTAGCAGACGATAATCTATTTGTTACATTTTAAAACAAAAAAAAAAAATGTTGTTTTCTTATCAGCACAGTATAATATTTTTCCATGATTTGTTATAGTGAGCCAACAAAAACTGTACGAAATCAGTATTAAACAAGCATTCTATACAATGCCTATGTATGGCTATGTATTAAAGGGCCCTAAGGCCGATGTCTCATTAGGTTAGGTGTTATGTATAAATATCAATTTTAATGAACGCTTTGTATTTTTTTATTTTTATATATGTAATTATGTCTTCATATTACCCCTTTGTTTTATAACATCTTAGATTAGAAGGGAGCGAAGCCCCGTGCAGAATTTTGTTTAATATAATAATAGTATTAATTATCGTTTATGTAATTATTTGTATAAATTTTTTTTATGAACCTACTTGTATGGTTTTATTTTTAAACTACATCTACACCCTACTAAGGTGTTTTCATATTTGTCACAAGATCTGATGACGGGAACTTGTTGAAAAAGAGGCAACACTTACTGCAACTTACTGAACGCAACTTATACGCTTAGGTATAGGTATATGTATGTATTTATAAATTATTAAGTCATGGAGGAAGGCATGGCCTTCCAGTCTTTTCGAAAGTATATTTATATAGCGTTTTAGCAAAAAATTAAAATTCTTGATGACAATCCAATAGGATTTCGAAAAGCAAAATCTACTCTACTACATTAACAATGTACAAAAAAAATTATACTTAATAAAAATCGCCTTACGACACATTGAAGAGATGGCTCTATTATGACCGTTGGCTGCGTCTACACCTTAAGAGATGAAAACGTGATATAGGTAGGAGTAGGTACATAATATACATATGTATTATATTCAATCTGAAGAACAAAAAAATTGTACATTGTACATTGGATATTTTTCTTTTTATATTCTCAGTGGAATAAAGTTTTCTGTCTGTCTGTCTGGAGACGCAACACGCATAATCCACTGGACCGATTTACTTGAAATTTGGTATGAACATTTAACACATGGAGACTTTCCTTTATAATATCAATATAGTAGTGATTAGACGTTTAGATCTCCGTTCAACGTTCATAGGAGTTCGCGTCGCAAACAAACATAGGTACCACCTACCTACACCGCACCGACCGTTGTGTTTTGCCGTGCGATATTGCATTGTGAACAGGCACGACACAATTTAGTACATACATACATATGGTCACGTCTATATCCCTTGTGGGGTAGACAGAGCCAATTGTCTTGAAAATACTGATAGGCCACGCTCAGCTATTTGGCTTAATGATAGAATTGAGATTCAAAAATAGCGACAGGTTGCTAGCCCATCGCCTTAAAATAGAATCCCAAGTTTGTAAGCCTATCCCTTAGTCGCCTTTTACGACATCCATAGGAAAGAGATGGAGTGGTCCTATTCTTTAGTCACAATTTAGTCATGATGTGTATTATAGTATAGTGTAGGTATATAGTTACTATGAAGCCCTGTTATTTGATATGATACTATAGGTACTGAGAATGTCAAAAGAACAACATCGATTCATCCTTTCGGAAATAACAATACTGCAGTACCTACATAATATATACACACGAAATAGTAAATATTTGCAATCTAGCGCTTTTTTGATACGATCTAGCGCCTTCTCGTCGGTGAGAGTTGACAGCATTCAATCCACATTCAATCAAAGTCGGCTGTCAGTGTCAGTGTCAATGTCAGTGTTCGGTAAGTACCTAGGTTACGTGTACAGTACAGAGATACACACGTAGGTACCTATCGCTTCGCTTCGTTGTGACGTGTCGTGCGTTGCGTGGTGCAGAGTGCAAGCAAACTGCAACACAAAACAAACAAGGGTGCAGCGAATTGCAAATAATTTATCGTGCGTGGTATTTGCTGGTGTACGTGTCCGTGGCCGCGTGGCGGTATCGTTGTTAGAGCTTGTTTAATAATTTGAGACCTATTCTGAATAATAAGTAGGTACTTACATAGACACCTAATCTCATACGAATATTGAAGGAAAAATAATTATATATTATTAGGTATCTACAATTGAATAAAGCTCAATTATTGAAAATGACCACGGCAGCAAGGCCCACTTTTGATCCGGCTAGAGGTGGACAAGGACGCGGCGAAAAGGATTTGAGCGCTATATCTCGACAGTACTCCAGTAGAGATCTGCCTGGACATACGAAATTAAAATACAGGTGAGTGATTTATCTGGACACTTTAAAGTTCAAAAGGATTGCTTGGATGGTTTGGTCATGTTGTAAGTATGGATGAAAGCAGGTCAACCAGGACGGAAGGCCAATTGAGACCAATGACTATTTTAGATTTTAATTTACACTAGTTTGAATACTAACCGAACTGCTCTTACGGCGAGGGAAAACATCGACCGATCCAACATGGGTTAGGTTTACGTGCAAAGGTTGCGGAGGTCAGATGGGAGTCGTTTCGTGTGAAATCCTGACTCACCCAATCCAGGATCCATGGTCAAAGGCATACCCCGGGCTCCTCTCCAGAGTGTTGAGGATGCAACCGGTTCTAATGCCAGGAGGAAGAAGATTTATGCAGCAACTGGTCCGAATATCTTAACTGCGTGTTGAATGTTCTAAAGGAAGTTGATTTAAATTTTAACAAATGATGTTATTCTTACTTTTTAGACACCGAGGACAAGGCACCACTGAAGAGTTACGATCAAGGGATTTTCGCAAAGAACTAGACGATAGAGAAAAAGAAATTAAAGGCCCGAGCACAAGAAGGCTAAATGAACCATCCGCAAAGAGAGCCAAAGTGGATCAAGTACCCGCTGCAATTTTGGATGCGGATGATCCCCTTGAAGGAGATACTTCAGAATCTGATGATTCCGATGATGACACTGCGGCATTATTAGAGGAATTGAACAAAATAAAAAAAGAGCGAGCAACAGAACAGGCAAAGAAGGTATGTAATTTTTAGTTTGATTATTTACATTTTTTGCGAGAACAGTTCGTTGTTAGTACCATCATTGTTAAATGAAATTTTGTTACGTCCTCACCTCTCTGGAGAGTAGGCAGGGTTTAATTTTTATTTTATTTCATTTGATACCTGCAAATGATGCCTATTTTCAACTAGAAAACTCTAAAAATCCAATTTTTAAAATAATACCTCAATACCAAGTACATACATATGTTTTATACCTTTCCAGTTTTTTGGAATGTCTTTTATATCTAATCATCACACAATCATACATACCTGCTGTTAATTTCAATCGTCAAGCTAAGCAGCCAAACATAGCCTTGAGGAGTTTTTTTATTAATAGTACAGGCAACAGTGCAGACTGTATTTTCTACCCAAGCTACTGCAAGGGATAAAGACGTGACATGTCACAAATAATGTAATTTTTGTTTTAGGAAGCTGAAAAGAAACGAGAAGAGGAGAGAATACGAATGGAAAACGTTTTTTCTGGGAATCCTCTGTTGAATTACTCGGGAGCAGAACAAAAAAATTATATGAAGGTGAAAAGAAGATGGGATGGTGATGTCGTTTTCAAAAACTGTGCTCGTTCTGAGCCACAAAAGAAAGGCAACACATTTATCAATGACTCACTTAGGTCAGAATTTCATAAAAAAACCATGGAAAAATATGTTAAATAATGATAGTGTTATTGATTTTTTTGAGCTCTTAATCTGTGATTAGTCTGCTACTTTTAGCAGACGATAATCTATTTGTTACATTTTAAAACAAAAAAAAAAAAATGTTGTTTTCTTATCAGCACAGTATAATATTTTTCCATGATTTGTTATAGTGAGCCAACAAAAACTGTACGAAATCAGTATTAAACAAGCATTCTATACAATGCCTATGTATGGCTATGTATTAAAGGGCCCTAAGGCCGATGTCTCATTAGGTTAGGTGTTATGTATAAATATCAATTTTAATGAACGCTTTGTATTTTTTTATTTTTATATATGTAATTATGTCTTCATATTACCCCTTTGTTTTATAACATCTTAGATTAGAAGGGAGCGAAGCCCCGTGCAGAATTTTGTTTAATATAATAATAGTATTAATTATCGTTTATGTAATTATTTGTATAAATTTTTTTTATGAACCTACTTGTATGGTTTTATTTTTAAACTACATCTACACCCTACTAAGGTGTTTTCATATTTGTCACAAGATCTGATGACGGGAACTTGTTGAAAAAGAGGCAACACTTACTGCAACTTACTGAACGCAACTTATACGCTTAGGTATAGGTATATGTATGTATTTATAAATTATTAAGTCATGGAGGAAGGCATGGCCTTCCAGTCTTTTCGAAAGTATATTTATATAGCGTTTTAGCAAAAAATTAAAATTCTTGATGACAATCCAATAGGATTTCGAAAAGCAAAATCTACTCTACTACATTAACAATGTACAAAAAAAATTATACTTAATAAAAATCGCCTTACGACACATTGAAGAGATGGCTCTATTATGACCGTTGGCTGCGTCTACACCTTAAGAGATGAAAACGTGATATAGGTAGGAGTAGGTACATAATATACATATGTATTATATTCAATCTGAAGAACAAAAAAATTGTACATTGTACATTGGATATTTTTCTTTTTATATTCTCAGTGGAATAAAGTTTTCTGTCTGTCTGTCTCAGGGGCGTAGCTACCGCCGTATCTGCCGTATCAATTATACGGGGCCCCCGAGCCACGGGGGCCCCAAAGTGTGTAAGGAAAAAGAAATAAAAACTTCCTAATTTATTTTATTTTACAAATGACAAAATTCTATAAAGCAATAACTTTTCATCCCGCCTTAAGCGTGCGTTCAAAAGTTGGCAACACTCTACATCGTTATGGCGGGCTGCGGGACTTCCCCGTTTTACTTACTTCATCTGCAACTCAGCGGGGAATCCCTCAATAATAAAATCGATATCACGATGTACGTGTACGTCCATACTCTACATTTGATGTTAAACCACGGAGTGCAGTGCAGTGTTTATTTACGCGTTTTATGTAATTGTGCATTACCTACATTGTAATTCAGTACAAACAATATTGTTCTTCTGGTTTAACAATATTAGAAGCGATTTGTAAAAGAAATGAGTGAAAGGAAAAGAGATTATCCCAGCGGTGGTGAGAAAAGAAAAAGTAAACGGAAAAGGGAAGAGGTTATAAAAAAAGTGCCCAAAATTTCTTCATTTTTTCAGAGACAAGATACTGTGAGTGATTTAGATTGGAAAGGTAAGTACTACCCAACCCATTTATTCGGGGTTCGTAGTGATTAACAAGGAAATCTTTTAATTTCGGTCTGTCAATCTGTCCGTCACAAAAAGTTTATTTTTAGATTCTTCTGAAGCACGTTCTGCGTCGAATATCCATTCGGAAATAGAAGAAAGTCAAGCACATACTTCATCGGATGTCCATCCAGAAATTGAAGAACACCAAGTCAACGATTCTGATATATTTGAGGATTGTAATATAATTTCATCAGATAGAGGAAATTTCGGTGACAATTTATCTGAATGCGAACGAAAAATAATTTTTAAATTGGGTCCATTTAAACCACAAGGACCAATTCCAAAAGATCCAGAAAGTAACCGACCTTTTTCGGCCTATTATTATTCATATTTCAATCAGGCAGGCATAAAACTTGTAAGACCAATGACCATGGTTATGTTATTCTAACGTTTTAAACAAACCGTACTGTCACTTCTGTTGGTTATTAGCAGATCGTCAAAACAAATCGAACTCCTCTGCTTGGGTTAACGGTGTTTCGGTTAGAAGCAATTTTACGCAAACTATACTTGACCATGAAAAGTCACAGCAGCATATGAATGCCTCACTCTCTTATAATAATTGGTTGCAAGGAAATACCATCGATACTCTATTGCAAAGTGAAATCAATAGTAAAATTACATTCTGGAGAGATGTACTGAATCGTATTATTAATGTTATAATTACTTTAGCATCTTGTAATCTATCTTTGAGAGGGCATGATTCTGATTCTGGAAATTTTATGGCAATTTTACGTTTGCTATCTAACTATGATGCAACTTTAAAAGAACTTCTTCTAAAACCGAAAGGCGAAATAAATTATTTAAGCCCTACGATTCAAAACGAAATTATTAGTTTGCTTGGTACCACCGTTAGGAACAATATTATCTCAGAAATTAAAAAAGCTCCATTTCTGACAATAATTCTGGATACAACACAAGACTTGTCAAAAATTGACCAACTTTCTGTAGTTTTTCGATATATCTCGGTTACAGAAAATGATGATAATTTGCCTAAAGAAATAAAAATCTGTGAGTCCTTTTTAGGATTTATAGCAGTAACCGATTGCAGTGCTGCAGGTCTGAAAACTGACATTTTAAATTTGACTAAAGAATATGGAATTGATTTGACTAAATGTAGAGGACAGGGTTACGATGGAGCAAATGTTATGTCGGGTGTTTATGGAGGATTACAAACCCTAATAAAAGAGCATGCTCCAAATGCCGATTATGTTCATTGTGCTGCGCACGCTTTAAACTTAGTTGCGAGACACGTTCGTGAAGTATCGACTTTTTTCGATAATTTAGAAAAAATATATACTTTTTTTGGCAATAGTATAAAACGCTGGGCTATGCTAAGTGACGATCCATCTGAAAAATATTTGATTACCCTTAAAAAGGTATGTCCAACCAGATGGTCTTCTAGGAACGATGCTTTATTATCGGTAAAGAAAAATTTTTTACTTATCATGAAAACTTTGTACCAACTAAATTTAATTTCAAATAAAAAAGATGAACGTGAAGAATGTAAAAATATAATTAATATTTTAGAGAGTTATAATTTCTTAGTGCTCGTTACATTTTTTTCTTCACTATTTGAAATTATTAATCCTATTTCTAAAGCTCTACAGCATGAAAATAATGACTTACAGAAATCTAGTATTTTATTAAGTAATCTTTTAAATAGACTGTGCCAATTAAGAAATCAGATTTCATTTAATAGTTTGCTAAATGAGTCCAAAGATTTAGCAAAAGAGTGGGGGGTAACAACTGTTTTTAAAAACAGTAGGCGAAAGATAACGAAGCGTTTTTTTGATGAGTTATCACAAGATGAGAGAATTTCCGACCCGGAATCCTATTTCAAAGTCAATGTATACTATTGCTGTTTAGATATATTAATTTCTCAAACTAAAGAAAGATTTCAGAGCCTTTGCGACCTGAGTAGTATGTTCGAAATATTACAACCGGAGAACGAACGAAGAGATATTAATCGCTTCCGAAAAACTGTCGGTTAAATACAGTAAAGACATCTCAGTTAATCTTTGTGACCAATTAAAGGCTCTAAAAACATGCTTAAAATCTGAAATTCAAAAAATTTATTCCATTAAAGAACTCATTGAATTATTGCTACTAAAATTCAATAGTCTTGCATCTAGTTTTCCCGAGGTAATCACAGCATGCTTTTTATTCTTGACCCTTCCAGTTACAACCGCAACTGCAGAAAGAAGTTTTTCAAAATTAAAACTGATAAAAAATTACTTAAGAACTTCGATGGGACAAGAACGGCTGTCAGACCTCTCACTATTGTCCATAGAGGTAGAAACTTTAGAAAAACTAAAATCATCATCAGCCATAAATGATTTAATAAATCAGTTTGCCGAAAAAAAGGCAAGGCGAATGAATATTTAAAATTTGATTTTTATTTGTAAAATTAAATTTTTAAATTAAGGTTAAATTATGTTATGATAAATAAATATTTCTTTTCACAATATTTTTTTTCTTTTGTGAAAAATCTTTACCCCCAAACAATACAAGGGCCCCCAAACAATTTTTTATACGGGGTCCCGCCAATGCACGCTACGCCACTGGTCTGTCTGGAGACGCAACACGCATAATCCACTGGACCGATTTACTTGAAATTTGGTATGAACATTTAACACATGGAGACTTTCCTTTATAATATCAATATAGTAGTGATTAGACGTTTAGATCTCCGTTCAACGTTCATAGGAGTTCGCGTCGCAAACAAACATAGGTACCACCTACCTACACCGCACCGACCGTTGTGTTTTGCCGTGCGATATTGCATTGTGAACAGGCACGACACAATTTAGTACATACATACATATGGTCACGTCTATATCCCTTGTGGGGTAGACAGAGCCAATTGTCTTGAAAATACTGATAGGCCACGCTCAGCTATTTGGCTTAATGATAGAATTGAGATTCAAAAATAGCGACAGGTTGCTAGCCCATCGCCTTAAAATAGAATCCCAAGTTTGTAAGCCTATCCCTTAGTCGCCTTTTACGACATCCATAGGAAAGAGATGGAGTGGTCCTATTCTTTAGTCACAATTTAGTCATGATGTGTATTATAGTATAGTGTAGGTATATAGTTACTATGAAGCCCTGTTATTTGATATGATACTATAGGTACTGAGAATGTCAAAAGAACAACATCGATTCATCCTTTCGGAAATAACAATACTGCAGTACCTACATAATATATACACACGAAATAGTAAATATTTGCAATCTAGCGCTTTTTTGATACGATCTAGCGCCTTCTCGTCGGTGAGAGTTGACAGCATTCAATCCACATTCAATCAAAGTCGGCTGTCAGTGTCAGTGTCAATGTCAGTGTTCGGTAAGTACCTAGGTTACGTGTACAGTACAGAGATACACACGTAGGTACCTATCGCTTCGCTTCGTTGTGACGTGTCGTGCGTTGCGTGGTGCAGAGTGCAAGCAAACTGCAACACAAAACAAACAAGGGTGCAGCGAATTGCAAATAATTTATCGTGCGTGGTATTTGCTGGTGTACGTGTCCGTGGCCGCGTGGCGGTATCGTTGTTAGAGCTTGTTTAATAATTTGAGACCTATTCTGAATAATAAGTAGGTACTTACATAGACACCTAATCTCATACGAATATTGAAGGAAAAATAATTATATATTATTAGGTATCTACAATTGAATAAAGCTCAATTATTGAAAATGACCACGGCAGCAAGGCCCACTTTTGATCCGGCTAGAGGTGGACAAGGACGCGGCGAAAAGGATTTGAGCGCTATATCTCGACAGTACTCCAGTAGAGATCTGCCTGGACATACGAAATTAAAATACAGGTGAGTGATTTATCTGGACACTTTAAAGTTCAAAAGGATTGCTTGGATGGTTTGGTCATGTTGTAAGTATGGATGAAAGCAGGTCAACCAGGACGGAAGGCCAATTGAGACCAATGACTATTTTAGATTTTAATTTACACTAGTTTGAATACTAACCGAACTGCTCTTACGGCGAGGGAAAACATCGACCGATCCAACATGGGTTAGGTTTACGTGCAAAGGTTGCGGAGGTCAGATGGGAGTCGTTTCGTGTGAAATCCTGACTCACCCAATCCAGGATCCATGGTCAAAGGCATACCCCGGGCTCCTCTCCAGAGTGTTGAGGATGCAACCGGTTCTAATGCCAGGAGGAAGAAGATTTATGCAGCAACTGGTCCGAATATCTTAACTGCGTGTTGAATGTTCTAAAGGAAGTTGATTTAAATTTTAACAAATGATGTTATTCTTACTTTTTAGACACCGAGGACAAGGCACCACTGAAGAGTTACGATCAAGGGATTTTCGCAAAGAACTAGACGATAGAGAAAAAGAAATTAAAGGCCCGAGCACAAGAAGGCTAAATGAACCATCCGCAAAGAGAGCCAAAGTGGATCAAGTACCCGCTGCAATTTTGGATGCGGATGATCCCCTTGAAGGAGATACTTCAGAATCTGATGATTCCGATGATGACACTGCGGCATTATTAGAGGAATTGAACAAAATAAAAAAAGAGCGAGCAACAGAACAGGCAAAGAAGGTATGTAATTTTTAGTTTGATTATTTACATTTTTTGCGAGAACAGTTCGTTGTTAGTACCATCATTGTTAAATGAAATTTTGTTACGTCCTCACCTCTCTGGAGAGTAGGCAGGGTTTAATTTTTATTTTATTTCATTTGATACCTGCAAATGATGCCTATTTTCAACTAGAAAACTCTAAAAATCCAATTTTTAAAATAATACCTCAATACCAAGTACATACATATGTTTTATACCTTTCCAGTTTTTTGGAATGTCTTTTATATCTAATCATCACACAATCATACATACCTGCTGTTAATTTCAATCGTCAAGCTAAGCAGCCAAACATAGCCTTGAGGAGTTTTTTTATTAATAGTACAGGCAACAGTGCAGACTGTATTTTCTACCCAAGCTACTGCAAGGGATAAAGACGTGACATGTCACAAATAATGTAATTTTTGTTTTAGGAAGCTGAAAAGAAACGAGAAGAGGAGAGAATACGAATGGAAAACGTTTTTTCTGGGAATCCTCTGTTGAATTACTCGGGAGCAGAACAAAAAAATTATATGAAGGTGAAAAGAAGATGGGATGGTGATGTCGTTTTCAAAAACTGTGCTCGTTCTGAGCCACAAAAGAAAGGCAACACATTTATCAATGACTCACTTAGGTCAGAATTTCATAAAAAAACCATGGAAAAATATGTTAAATAATGATAGTGTTATTGATTTTTTTGAGCTCTTAATCTGTGATTAGTCTGCTACTTTTAGCAGACGATAATCTATTTGTTACATTTTAAAACAAAAAAAAAAAAATGTTGTTTTCTTATCAGCACAGTATAATATTTTTCCATGATTTGTTATAGTGAGCCAACAAAAACTGTACGAAATCAGTATTAAACAAGCATTCTATACAATGCCTATGTATGGCTATGTATTAAAGGGCCCTAAGGCCGATGTCTCATTAGGTTAGGTGTTATGTATAAATATCAATTTTAATGAACGCTTTGTATTTTTTTATTTTTATATATGTAATTATGTCTTCATATTACCCCTTTGTTTTATAACATCTTAGATTAGAAGGGAGCGAAGCCCCGTGCAGAATTTTGTTTAATATAATAATAGTATTAATTATCGTTTATGTAATTATTTGTATAAATTTTTTTTATGAACCTACTTGTATGGTTTTATTTTTAAACTACATCTACACCCTACTAAGGTGTTTTCATATTTGTCACAAGATCTGATGACGGGAACTTGTTGAAAAAGAGGCAACACTTACTGCAACTTACTGAACGCAACTTATACGCTTAGGTATAGGTATATGTATGTATTTATAAATTATTAAGTCATGGAGGAAGGCATGGCCTTCCAGTCTTTTCGAAAGTATATTTATATAGCGTTTTAGCAAAAAATTAAAATTCTTGATGACAATCCAATAGGATTTCGAAAAGCAAAATCTACTCTACTACATTAACAATGTACAAAAAAAATTATACTTAATAAAAATCGCCTTACGACACATTGAAGAGATGGCTCTATTATGACCGTTGGCTGCGTCTACACCTTAAGAGATGAAAACGTGATATAGGTAGGAGTAGGTACATAATATACATATGTATTATATTCAATCTGAAGAACAAAAAAATTGTACATTGTACATTGGATATTTTTCTTTTTATATTCTCAGTGGAATAAAGTTTTCTGTCTGTCTGTCTGGAGACGCAACACGCATAATCCACTGGACCGATTTACTTGAAATTTGGTATGAACATTTAACACATGGAGACTTTCCTTTATAATATCAATATAGTAGTGATTAGACGTTTAGATCTCCGTTCAACGTTCATAGGAGTTCGCGTCGCAAACAAACATAGGTACCACCTACCTACACCGCACCGACCGTTGTGTTTTGCCGTGCGATATTGCATTGTGAACAGGCACGACACAATTTAGTACATACATACATATGGTCACGTCTATATCCCTTGTGGGGTAGACAGAGCCAATTGTCTTGAAAATACTGATAGGCCACGCTCAGCTATTTGGCTTAATGATAGAATTGAGATTCAAAAATAGCGACAGGTTGCTAGCCCATCGCCTTAAAATAGAATCCCAAGTTTGTAAGCCTATCCCTTAGTCGCCTTTTACGACATCCATAGGAAAGAGATGGAGTGGTCCTATTCTTTAGTCACAATTTAGTCATGATGTGTATTATAGTATAGTGTAGGTATATAGTTACTATGAAGCCCTGTTATTTGATATGATACTATAGGTACTGAGAATGTCAAAAGAACAACATCGATTCATCCTTTCGGAAATAACAATACTGCAGTACCTACATAATATATACACACGAAATAGTAAATATTTGCAATCTAGCGCTTTTTTGATACGATCTAGCGCCTTCTCGTCGGTGAGAGTTGACAGCATTCAATCCACATTCAATCAAAGTCGGCTGTCAGTGTCAGTGTCAATGTCAGTGTTCGGTAAGTACCTAGGTTACGTGTACAGTACAGAGATACACACGTAGGTACCTATCGCTTCGCTTCGTTGTGACGTGTCGTGCGTTGCGTGGTGCAGAGTGCAAGCAAACTGCAACACAAAACAAACAAGGGTGCAGCGAATTGCAAATAATTTATCGTGCGTGGTATTTGCTGGTGTACGTGTCCGTGGCCGCGTGGCGGTATCGTTGTTAGAGCTTGTTTAATAATTTGAGACCTATTCTGAATAATAAGTAGGTACTTACATAGACACCTAATCTCATACGAATATTGAAGGAAAAATAATTATATATTATTAGGTATCTACAATTGAATAAAGCTCAATTATTGAAAATGACCACGGCAGCAAGGCCCACTTTTGATCCGGCTAGAGGTGGACAAGGACGCGGCGAAAAGGATTTGAGCGCTATATCTCGACAGTACTCCAGTAGAGATCTGCCTGGACATACGAAATTAAAATACAGGTGAGTGATTTATCTGGACACTTTAAAGTTCAAAAGGATTGCTTGGATGGTTTGGTCATGTTGTAAGTATGGATGAAAGCAGGTCAACCAGGACGGAAGGCCAATTGAGACCAATGACTATTTTAGATTTTAATTTACACTAGTTTGAATACTAACCGAACTGCTCTTACGGCGAGGGAAAACATCGACCGATCCAACATGGGTTAGGTTTACGTGCAAAGGTTGCGGAGGTCAGATGGGAGTCGTTTCGTGTGAAATCCTGACTCACCCAATCCAGGATCCATGGTCAAAGGCATACCCCGGGCTCCTCTCCAGAGTGTTGAGGATGCAACCGGTTCTAATGCCAGGAGGAAGAAGATTTATGCAGCAACTGGTCCGAATATCTTAACTGCGTGTTGAATGTTCTAAAGGAAGTTGATTTAAATTTTAACAAATGATGTTATTCTTACTTTTTAGACACCGAGGACAAGGCACCACTGAAGAGTTACGATCAAGGGATTTTCGCAAAGAACTAGACGATAGAGAAAAAGAAATTAAAGGCCCGAGCACAAGAAGGCTAAATGAACCATCCGCAAAGAGAGCCAAAGTGGATCAAGTACCCGCTGCAATTTTGGATGCGGATGATCCCCTTGAAGGAGATACTTCAGAATCGGATGATTCCGATGATGACACTGCGGCATTATTAGAGGAATTGAACAAAATAAAAAAAGAGCGAGCAACAGAACAGGCAAAGAAGGTATGTAATTTTTAGTTTGATTATTTACATTTTTTGCGAGAACAGTTCGTTGTTAGCACCATCATTGTTAAATGAAATTTTGTTACGTCCTCACCTCTCTGGAGAGTAGGCAGGGTTTAATTTTTATTTTATTTCATTTGATACCTGCAAATGATGCCTATTTTCAACTAGAAAACTCTAAAAATCCAATTTTTAAAATAATACCTCAATACCAAGTACATACATATGTTTTATACCTTTCCAGTTTTTTGGAATGTCTTTTATATCTAATCATCACACAATCATACATACCTGCTGTTAATTTCAATCGTCAAGCTAAGCAGCCAAACATAGCCTTGAGGAGTTTTTTTATTAATAGTACAGGCAACAGTGCAGACTGTATTTTCTACCCAAGCTACTGCAAGGGATAAAGACGTGACATGTCACAAATAATGTAATTTTTGTTTTAGGAAGCTGAAAAGAAACGAGAAGAGGAGAGAATACGAATGGAAAACGTTTTTTCTGGGAATCCTCTGTTGAATTACTCGGGAGCAGAACAAAAAAATTATATGAAGGTGAAAAGAAGATGGGATGGTGATGTCGTTTTCAAAAACTGTGCTCGTTCTGAGCCACAAAAGAAAGGCAACACATTTATCAATGACTCACTTAGGTCAGAATTTCATAAAAAAACCATGGAAAAATATGTTAAATAATGATAGTGTTATTGATTTTTTTGAGCTCTTAATCTGTGATTAGTCTGCTACTTTTAGCAGACGATAATCTATTTGTTACATTTTAAAACAAAAAAAAAAAATGTTGTTTTCTTATCAGCACAGTATAATATTTTTCCATGATTTGTTATAGTGAGCCAACAAAAACTGTACGAAATCAGTATTAAACAAGCATTCTATACAATGCCTATGTATGGCTATGTATTAAAGGGCCCTAAGGCCGATGTCTCATTAGGTTAGGTGTTATGTATAAATATCAATTTTAATGAACGCTTTGTATTTTTTTATTTTTATATATGTAATTATGTCTTCATATTACCCCTTTGTTTTATAACATCTTAGATTAGAAGGGAGCGAAGCCCCGTGCAGAATTTTGTTTAAAATAATAATAGTATTAATTATCGTTTATGTAATTATTTGTATAAATTTTTTTTATGAACCTACTTGTATGGTTTTATTTTTAAACTACATCTACACCCTACTAAGGTGTTTTCATATTTGTCACAAGATCTGATGACGGGAACTTGTTGAAAAAGAGGCAACACTTACTGCAACTTACTGAACGCAACTTATACGCTTAGGTATAGGTATATGTATGTATTTATAAATTATTAAGTCATGGAGGAAGGCATGGCCTTCCAGTCTTTTCGAAAGTATATTTATATAGCGTTTTAGCAAAAAATTAAAATTCTTGATGACAATCCAATAGGATTTCGAAAAGCAAAATCTACTCTACTACATTAACAATGTACAAAAAAAATTATACTTAATAAAAATCGCCTTACGACACATTGAAGAGATGGCTCTATTATGACCGTTGGCTGCGTCTACACCTTAAGAGATGAAAACGTGATATAGGTAGGAGTAGGTACATAATATACATATGTATTATATTCAATCTGAAGAACAAAAAAATTGTACATTGTACATTGGATATTTTTCTTTTTATATTCTCAGTGGAATAAAGTTTTCTGTCTGTCTGTCTGGAGACGCAACACGCATAATCCACTGGACCGATTTACTTGAAATTTGGTATGAACATTTAACACATGGAGACTTTCCTTTATAATATCAATATAGTAGTGATTAGACGTTTAGATCTCCGTTCAACGTTCATAGGAGTTCGCGTCGCAAACAAACATAGGTACCACCTACCTACACCGCACCGACCGTTGTGTTTTGCCGTGCGATATTGCATTGTGAACAGGCACGACACAATTTAGTACATACATACATATGGTCACGTCTATATCCCTTGTGGGGTAGACAGAGCCAATTGTCTTGAAAATACTGATAGGCCACGCTCAGCTATTTGGCTTAATGATAGAATTGAGATTCAAAAATAGCGACAGGTTGCTAGCCCATCGCCTTAAAATAGAATCCCAAGTTTGTAAGCCTATCCCTTAGTCGCCTTTTACGACATCCATAGGAAAGAGATGGAGTGGTCCTATTCTTTAGTCACAATTTAGTCATGATGTGTATTATAGTATAGTGTAGGTATATAGTTACTATGAAGCCCTGTTATTTGATATGATACTATAGGTACTGAGAATGTCAAAAGAACAACATCGATTCATCCTTTCGGAAATAACAATACTGCAGTACCTACATAATATATACACACGAAATAGTAAATATTTGCAATCTAGCGCTTTTTTGATACGATCTAGCGCCTTCTCGTCGGTGAGAGTTGACAGCATTCAATCCACATTCAATCAAAGTCGGCTGTCAGTGTCAGTGTCAATGTCAGTGTTCGGTAAGTACCTAGGTTACGTGTACAGTACAGAGATACACACGTAGGTACCTATCGCTTCGCTTCGTTGTGACGTTTCGTTCGCGCGTTGCGAGGTGAAAACCAGGCCTGGGCACTGTCTGTAGTTCCAATGTATAGCTTTAGTATCGCACGCCCCTATTGGCTGCTTGTGCCGCCATATTTTCGGCCATGTTTTTTTGTCTTTGGCCACAATTATGTCTTTCATATTGCACGACTTCTGAAGCAGAAGTACCTAGTAAATGTAACAGAAACGGCTATGGTATTACGGCAACGGGTTGCGGGAGCTTGCTCACTATCTGGGAAAGAAAAGTCTCGGTATGCCATCTCCGCCAGGTTCAAGTAAAAGGATTCTAGTGTGACGTTGCAAACGATTATATATGTGCCCATGTCACTGCGAACCAAACAAAACCGAAAATTTTGCGTTGACTTTTAAAGGTTTAACTTATATCCTATTTTGAAAATAAATATATTTTTAAATTAAGATTTATGTTAATAAATAATAATAGAACAAAACATGGGCAATCCGAGCAGCAAATTTCGATTTCGAGTAGGTACATAACTAGCTTGTCGATATCAGCTTTGCTTGCACATCTCTAAGGACAGATGCGACACTAGTGCTATCCGCATAAAAAGGAACTAAACGGTGAACTAATGACTACCTACATACCTACATACTTAGTCTTTAGACATTCATATTTATTATCTGTGTGAGGGATGTGACTTGTTGATAAAACATCGATTTTTATTTAATCGGTCTATTTCTTTAGAATGATAAATCGATTTTTCTTAAGAAAATAATTGATTTTATTATATTGATAATTTTTTTCCTAATTTTTCAATTAATGTCATAATAAACGCCGTATAAATTATATCAATAAATTTATTATTTTAAAATTATAATCAGAAACAGTAAGTAAGTCCTTATATAATCAACACAAATTAAAGTTTTAAAAAAATTTCAACAACGAAAAATGAATTACAAATCAACCGAATGTCGGTAAAATACAATTCATCGACTATCCATCTAGTTAATGTTTGATTAAATGAATCATCTAAACTGTTTTAAAAGCACAGAAAGAATGCACAGTTGGTGTTAATGTAATATTATGGAGCTTTGATTATTATATTATGATTCTTTGGCAGTTCGCGTTCTGGGCTCTAAGCCAGAAGACCAAACGTAATGTCGGGGTGCATTTATTGCATGATTATAAAAAAATCGATAATTAATTTTAAAAAAATCATGTATCGATTTTTACTTATGATTAATTTTTCACATTCCTAGTCTGTGTCGCAAACTGCAAGGCTAAGCAAACAAGCAAGCGTGCAGTGAATTGCAAACAATCGTGCTTGGTATTTGTTGGTGTAACTGTTCGTGGCCTAATCATAAACGAATATTGAGAGAAAAATAAGTACAAATTATTACAATTGAATAGAGCTCAATCATTTAAAATGACCACCGCAGCAAGGCCCACTTTTGATCCGGCTAGAGGTGGACAAGGACGTGGTGAAAAGGATTTGAGCGCTATATCTCGACAGTACTCCAGTAGAGATCTGCCTGGACATACGAAGTTAAAATACAGGTGAGTGATTTATCTGGACACTTTAAAGTTGAAAGGGATTGCTTGGATAATGGTCATGTTGTAAGTATGGATGAAAGCAGGTCAACCAGGAAGGAAGGCCAAGACGTATGTATCTTGATGTAATCAGGAATATTCAAGTGTAAGAAAGTTTAGAACAAGAGTACACTAGGTTTAGTGTACTCGTTCTTAACTTGCATGAAAAGATTAATGAATATAGATGAAGCAAAAAGTAACTATGCAGAGATTGTGGTGTCGTTGGTGGAATCGGTAAGGTGCCCGGTCAAAATCCGTGATGTGCAGAAAGGCACAGGTTTGAATCCCATCTCTCGGCAATGTATCAATGACTATTTAGATGTAATGAAACTACGTTGGTTTGACTACTAACTGATTCTTTTACGGTGAGGGATAACATCGATCAATCCAATACGTGATAGGTTTACCTGTAAAGGTTGCGGAGGAGTTGCTTCATGTGAAAACCTGACTCACCCAGCCCAGGATCCATGGCCAAAGGCATTACTCGGGTTCCTCTCCAGAGTGGATAGGATGCAACAGGGACTTAAGCTAGGAGGAAGAAGATTTTTGCAGCAACTGGTCTGTCTGTCTGTCTCTTCTTGTCGGTTCTAAAGGAAGTTGATATAAATTTTAACAAATCATATTTTTGTCACTTATTAGAGAACAAGGACAAGGCACCACTGAAGAGTTAAGATCAAGAGATTTTCGCAAAGAACTAGATGATAGAGAAAAGGAAATTAAAGGCCCAAGCACAAGAAGGCTAAATGAACCACCCGCAAAGAGAGCCAAAGTAGATCAAGTACCCGCTGCAAGTTTGGATGCGGATGATCCCCTTGAAGGAGATTCTTCAGAATCTGACGATTCTGATGATGACACTGCGGCATTATTAGCGGAACTGAACAAAATAAAAAAAGAGCGAGCAATAGAACAGGCAAAGAAGGTATGTAATTTTTAGTTTAATTGTACCGCATTTATAGCATTTATAGCAAATAAAGTATTTGTATTTATAAATTTTTGCTAGAACAGTTCATTATTAGTACCATAATTGTTAAAAAAAAATTATGGGATGTAACATTGAAGTGTCTAATGTTTTAAATAAAATCAAAACTATTTATTTCTAACTATAATAATAACAAAATATATTTAAGATCCTCATAATGAATCCTTATATTTGATATCTTCTTCATGCCGTTAGTCCTGGTTAAATTCTCACCTTTCTGGAGAGGAGCCAGGTTACAGGGTTGTAGATTGATATTTTGAAATGTCTTTTATAGTGCCGTGTGGTTCCCGGCACCAATACAAAAAAGAATGGGACCACTCCATCTCTTTACCATGGATGTCGTAAAAGGCGACTAAGGGATAGGCTTACACTTGGGATTTTTTTTTAGGCGATGGGCTAGCAACCTGTCACTATTTGAATCTCAATTCTGTCTTAAAGCCAAACAGCTGAATGTGGCCTATCAGTCTTTACAAGACTGTTGGCTCTGTCTAACCCGCATGGGATATAGACGTGATTATATGTATGTATGTATGTCTTTTAAAGCTAATTGACATACAATCATACTTACTTTTGGTTTCCATTGTCAAGCAAAGCAGCTTAACATAAGCTTGAAGTATTTTTATTGAAATAGTACAGTTAACAGCATATCAATCTAACTGACCGCAAGGGATAAAGACGTGACATGTCACAAATAATGCAATTTTTCTTTTAGGAAGCTGAAAGGAAACAAGAAGAGGAGAGAATACGAATGGAAAACATTTTGTCTGGGAATCCTTTGTTGAATTACTCTGCAGCAGGACAAAAAAATGATATGAAGGTTAAAAGAAGATGGGATGATGATGTTGTGTTCAAAAACTGTGCTCGTTCTGAGCCACAAAAGAAAGGCAACACATTTATCAATGACTCACTTAGGTCAGAATTTCATAAAAAATTCATGGAAAAATATGTTAAATAATTTTTTTACATGATTTGTAAAAGTGAGATTACAAAATGATTAGATTTATTAAACTGGTTTATTATCTAACAGTTTGATATTTTTCAGGGTTTGAAATATTCGAAATATTATATATCCAATATATATATATTTTTTTTATTTATGTCACCGGAAGTCAGTATAATATAGGCATTCTATACATTGCCTGGGCTATGGATAGAATGCCTAAGGTGGATGTCTCATTATTATGTTTAATTCCCAGTTAAATTAATATAACTAATTTTGTTATAAATTTATTTGTAATTTTCAGTCTGTGTCACAGTCTGTCAGTATGCCTGCCGAAATTTGGGGCTAGCTTCATCTTTGTACTAACGTTAATATCAGTATGTGATATAAATGAACTTTATAGGTACTATTTATTATTATCTGCGTGTAAATAGTAGTAGGGTGTAGGTAATATTTTATTTCTGAAAACTTATGTTTTTAACTAGGTTGTAAGGTGTTTTATTTTTAATTAGCTGTTGCCATCGACTTTAAACAAAATCTGTGTGACCAATAGTTCACTGATAATCTCAGTATTGCCTCCTTCAAGGGGTGGATTAACATCGGAGAAAACCACATTCTAATCGGAGCAACAGTTTTCACGTGATGCGAGTACAAACAGACATAATGAAATACTAAAAATCACATTTTTGGTTTCTGTTCGTTTTAGATCCTGACCGATATCTTTCAAGTATCGGTCAAGATCGGTATCGGTAAGATTTCTAAAATGTGAACAGAAACAGATGTGGTATGTGGAAGAAATATACCTAATTGTTGGTATTGCTCCTTTGTTTTAATTTAAGAATGGAGCGAAGCCCCGGGCAGAAGTAGCTTAAAATAATTCTTTGGTACCTATATTTATTAAAGATTTTATAAATCGACTTGGATAGTTTTTTTGAAACTATATTTTCCCTAGGTAGTTTCATATTCACAAGATCTAATGACGGGAATTGTTGAAAAAGAGGGAACACTTACTGCTTCTTAATGAACGCAACTAACTAATAGTTATTACACTTATATTTATAAATTTATTAAGCCATAGAGCTAGGCATGGCCTTCCAGTCTTTTCGAGATTGCGGGCTCTGTATACCCGTATGGGCTAAAACCGTGATAAGGTGGATGTATAATGTAAATTATTTGAAGCCCACGGTTTTGTCCCCGTGGCTGAACGGTTTTTGTTAAGGTGGCATTTTTTTAATTTAAGCTTGATCGTCATGGTGCTGCATTAGGTGTTCCAAATCTTCGGTTTTTATATCTCATCAGAAAATGCTCAGGCTGAAAATGTTTGTTCCTCTTTACCTCCGTACGTTTCAGCTAATGCGGCTCTATGTTTTCTGTGAAATGTACTTAACTAACCTAAGCAGAAAAGACGAGACACCAAGTTCTCTTCATTAGAGTTGAATTTACCTGCCCTGCTAATTTAAAACTAATTAATGTAATTAGTTTTAACTGATGGATGAGTAACGAACTAATGCCAATTTGTAAGGTACTTACATAAAAGTAAAAAAACAAGTAATTTGTTTTTTAAATAATACATAATGACCTTTTTTTTATGGTGTCCACGTCCGTTTTACACTTCATTTTTCCGCCCTGGGACTGGGACGTCCAGAGGTCCTTCGAGGAGGTTGCCAAAATATGAGTAGGTACTTAGGTACTTGGTAATAAAGTGTAGGTATCTATGTTATTTCCTCTTGTAGGCGATGGGCCAACAATCTGTCACAATTTTATCTTTTCCTGTAACAAAGTAGGTAGGTAAGTAAATCGTGAATAAACGTTACGCGAACCTTTTTTTTATGAGTTTTTTTCTCTAGCTCATCAAAGAAAGTAACGTAAGTAGAAAGAAAATGTGTAAGATTCACACACAGGTACCTAATCACTGAAATGAAAATTAATTTATTCTCCTGAAAGCACCCCGAGCGGCTAAGGGCGTAGGCCTTGTCCTTGTATTTTGAAACTAGTAAGTAGGTAACTAGATAGGTACCTATACTCAATGTTGATTTTTATACTTTTGATCAAAAAATCAAACAGTATTACGCTAGTATTGTTTGGATACATAAGGTAATGCAAAAAAAGATGAACGTCAAGATGACGGAGCCACCTCGCAAAACACAAATATTGTCGAACCAGCCCTTAGTACCTAGTTTGTACCTGTTTGTACCTATATCAAAAAAGTTTGTACCTCAAACATTTTTACAATTTTTACAAAGGCATTTTTACAAAGTTCTACTCATTGAAAGATATTTTTAGACCTACATTTGTGATTTTTTTCTATTGTGTCAAATTGTACTTAAGTACATATTTCCCCCCTTTTTTGAAAAGAATCAATGCAGTGAATCATCTACACGACGCAATATAGAAGTCTCAATTTGTTGATGTTATCATCTTAAGCCTAAGAGCTGAACGTCGCCTATCAGTTTTTCGAGACTGTTGGCTCTGTCTACCCTGCAAGAGATATAGACGTGATTACATGTATGTATGTACCTGTTATTTGTGTTATGCATCGATTAGTTAACGGTAGAGGAAAGATTCGTTTGTTTTGCAAGGCGCATTAATCAACACATAGATACCTACATGTAAGTAGCTAATGCGTGTGCGGTGCGGCTTGTGGCGATCAATGTTTACATTAAAGTGAAGTGAACGAGGCGAGAGAGGGGAGGAATGTGGCGAGCGCGGCGCCGCCGGCGGCCTACCTTGAGTGGGCAGGTTCAGTGGCTGATCCCGTCGCGCGCCTCCGCGTCTCCGCTCGCCAGTTGAGTGGGCGCTCACCGCACGGACAGCCATTATGACCGACCCAAAAGCGGCGTGGCGATGCGCGTGCATCACTCTCGTGGCGTTGTTTCCTCTCGTTTGTAAAGCTACCCTCTCCGGTTTATACATTGATAATGGGGTCGATCAAACAGTGATACATCACTCTATGACGCGGCACGAACGGCTGGTTGTTGAACATGAAATACTCGATCTCCTGGGCCTAGGCGAACGTCCGCGGGGCCCTCGGGCTCCACCCCTGGACCGTTCAGCTCCTAGTTTTCTCCTGGACGTGTACAAACAGCTGGCCGAGGAACATGAGCAGGCGCGTCCTACACGCAGCTCTGAGATGGCACTCAGTGGCGATGAACAGATAGCGATTGATGCCAGTGATCTCATCATGACGTTTCAAAGCAAAAGTAAGTAGCATTACTTTAATTTTTTACTATTTCCAAGCTCAATAAATTCCTGGTCGGTTCAATGTAGAAATCTAATACATTTTCTAATGGGTCTTATTTACTTACCTATATTTTAGATAGGTATTAACTACCTATGTCTTAATATATAAAAACTATGTACCTATGTGAATATTGTTATTAAATATTCTTACTTAAATTACTTGGCAGGTTCTCTGGACTACGATTAGTACCTATTTAAGATATTTATGTAGAGTAAGTACCTATTACTTATTTTACAAGTAGGTAGGTTCATTCGTGTGATTCTGATTTGTCCCTACTTAGGATGAGGTACCTAGGTTTATGCGTCCTGGGACTAAAATTAACTAAGACTAATTTCCCAGTTATCTAAATAATTTTACTAGGTAACTTAAAATTAATCAACAAACGAGGTTCCTACAATTTTTTTATTGTTTTCTGCTTAGCTTGTCTGCTTCTCACCATTTGTGCCCCTTTGATAACCATTTCAGTTTGGCTCGTTAAAAATAAATACACTTAGTTTGAAGGGAACTCCGAGATATTATTTTCGTAATGTCAAATATTTCTTCTATTATGCTTCTTGTAATAAATAGCATTCTCAAAATTTTTATTATCTATCGAATCGAAAGGTATTTCTACTTTAGAAGAATTTGTAAAAAATGTGGTCCACAGGTAGAACAATGATGAGTCATTTCACATACCACCAGAGCGGGTGGGTCTGGCTGGCGGCACTTTGATAAAGACATCTTAAAATTTAATGATAGCTTTGTCTGAGAATCACCATTGAAGGCCGTTACAAAAAATATAATGGAATTTAAGTTCCAAGAAACAATTCCATAAATGTCTAGTTATATTTTCTGTTATTAAAAGAAGTTATATTACATAGCAAATGAAGTAGGTACCTACTTACCTAGTAATATAAAATCCCATTAAGTGGTAAGGGGCTAATATACTAGATACTACTCGTAATAAAACTTATAAAAGCGGAATTTGTAAGGATGTCAGTACTCTTTCATGCAAAATCTACTAATAAGATACCTACCTACTTTCGCTTTTATAATATTAGTAGGATAGGACATTAGTAGGATGGAATAACATATAAGTTCCTTTATATTCCGAAATTCCCAAGGGAGCGTAGCCCCGGGGTAAATTGGCATTACATATCGTCCTAAATAAATTACCTACCTGTATCATTATCAATATAAATCCTTACTAATTTAGGAGAAAACGCACACCCCAAATTGTAGAAAAATCTGATAAAATGCTATAAATAAATTTAAATTGTCCACGCTGGGAATCGAAACTGGGTAGCTCCAGAGTAGCAGACGGGGATCGTATTTATTTATCGTATTAATTAATTACCCAGTAGAGGTCGTTAAAGATCGTAGTGTTGGAGATCTTTGATATTAAGTAACTATAATAAAATTAATGTAAACAGTTCTTTGCTCTCGTGCATGTTTGTTACGAACTCGATAACGAGTTATACCTACTTACATATTCTATTACTGGAACGCAATCATTTCGCAGAAGTACCCAGCTACAAAGTTTATCCGGAAGACATAGGGCAAATAAAATCTACAAATAAGAAAATAGGAATGAAAATTATGAAATTGGCAGACCAGTTTTCTGACTGCTTCTAAGTATGATATGCGGCATTAATACTTGTGTGAAAACTAGAATAAAATTATTAATTAATGTTTCAAGTTACACTTGACGGGTGAATAACGGGCGAGCCACCTGTTCCGCAACCTTTGGTCACAATTTGCATGCGAATGGCTTTATTTAATAAAGGATATTACCTACCTGTTTAATATGTCTGGAGAACACACTCATATTGAACCAAGTTAAATAAGCAGGTACACATCGCAAAAGCGCTCATTAACTATAAGTTACGTCACCCTTGTTTACACAGTGATGTTAATTGAAACGTGTTTTACAGAATTTGTAGATGATTTTCTATTGTTATAGATTAAGTATAGGTTGAAACTATCAAAATAGTATGTGATAAAAAAAACAGAATCTTTTTTCTTCGTTGAAGAATGTCGTTGGTCAAATCGTTAAGGTGCAGATCCAAATCCTATCTCTGCCATGTAAACCTCTGATTATCTTTCGATGGGGAGAAATTACACATTCACGTAACTGGTTATTGTTACCATGATCTAATAAGAGTTAGGTTTATTGGAAAAGGTCGCGAAAGTCAGATGGGAGTCGTTAGTGTAAAAACTTGACCCACCCACTCTTCAGAGAGTTGAGGATTAACTGGGACCAAATTCCAGGGGGAAGAAGATGTTAAATATTCTTTTATATCTGTTTCAAAAGGTCTATGATATTTATTTTCAGAGCATCATTTGGGGGCTCTTCGACAAGGCCACGGAAGACACGTGTGGTTTGAGGTGGCAGGCGCTCCCGGCGACGCGTCCTCGCTGCTGACCGCCGAGCTGAGGCTACACCAGGCGCCAACGCATACAGAAGACCCCACAAGTTTATACAGAGTGGTTGCACATCGTGTAATCAACGTTGATAATTTAGGGTAAGTTTTTATCGCTTTAGTAGGTAGGTGAAGTAGAATAGAATAGATTTATTTAGTACTTACCCAATCTAAAGTATTTGAAGTGATTTGTAAAATATGAGCCATTAAAATAGTAGGAGGGTCTGTGATGTTAGTTGTCTTCGTTGCATGTGAGCTACATGGCTGTTGGCAGGCAAGGGTGTGATGCCAAAATGGCTAAAAGTCACTTTAAATGGTTGCTGTTGCACGTTCGTGCAGTAATAGGTAAAAAATTAAAACGAAAACAATACACTTCCAGAAAAATGCAACTTGAGGAGGTGGCTGCAGTAAACACCAGTGCGGGTGCAGAAGGCTGGCTGGAGTTGAACGTGACCAACGCCCTGGGTGCGTGGCTATCATCGCCCGCTGACAACCGCGGATTCTTCATCACTCTACACCCACATTCACAACCAGGTTAGAGCAAAGTCGCTACAGTGAAAACGATCTTATTCAATCGGGGGCAGAATATCTGACGACCGGTTCAATGTCCTATGGACATATATGTATATAAAACTTTGTCATGGCACGATCCCACTACCACCTATGACTCTACTCTTCGGTTATTACGAGCCGAATCATGGGGGCTGAGTGCTGCTCTACGTTTGCTTTCTCTACAAGCGCACCCATAGATATGAACACCAGTTTGCAAATAAACAGATGTTAAGTATCCCTTTAATTGTGTATCAGGTTTACCTGCCTAATGCTGTACCTTTACCATGACCTTGGCTTCTAAAATTAGCCGAATGAAGAAATCCGTGTAGTGTATAACGGATGCCAGCTACCAGCCAAAGAATTTGCCTACTAGTAGTTCGGCTAATGACTTGATGTTGATGATTGTTGACAGGTTGCTAGCCCATCGCATATTTAACAAATAAGTACATCATAAAATCACTACTATATCCCCTACGAGGTATACTGAGCCAACATTCGTAAAAATATAAAAGCTGGTTCAGCTGTATAGCTTAAGATGGAATTGATATTCAAATAGTGCCAGGTTGTTAGATTTCCCTTTGTCGCCTTTTACGACTTCCAAGATATAGAGTGGTCCTATTATATATTCCAGCACTATAGATATAGTGCTGGAAACCATACGGCACAAATCGTATACTATTGAACGAGCAAGCTGAAGAGTTTGTTTGTTTGAACGCGCTAATCTCAGAAACTACTGGTTCAAATTAAAAAATCTTTTTTCGTTGAATAGACCATTAATCGGCTATATATCATCACAGTGCAACTATAAGGAGCAAAGAAATAATGGAATATGTGAAAAAATACGGGGAAAATTAATTCTTGAGGGCTTCAATGATGCCTTAAATAACTATTCCACGCGGACTAAGTTTTCGAAAACGGCTCTAACGACATCGTTGAAATTTCGAATATAGGTCGCATATGGGGCTACAAAATCGATCTGTCTGGCTGGCTGAACCGATTATGATGAGGTTTTCAGAAAAAGGGTTTGTTACATTTAGGAGAATGTTTTAGTATACATTTACTGAATTCAAAAAAGGAGTATGTCCATTGAAGTCGGGTCTCTTTTGACAAAAGTAAATTTTTTTATGCTTTCCTGATGTTTTTGTTGCTTTTTGTTGGTTTTTTGATTTTACATCTTCTAATGGATTTTCTTACGTCTATTAAGCACCGCTCGGTTCCACGATATATATAGCAATAATACAATTACTACCATAAATAGATTCCCATAAAAGGAAAGGGATAAATATACATATACTCATGTATGTATATAACTGCAACCTTATTTGATTTGATTTTATATTATAAATTTAGAGCGGCACGTGAAACCTGAGGAAATAGGGTTGGAAGAGCCTCGAGGTGCGGTCGTGGAAGGCAAGCAGCCATTCTTAGTGGCTTTCTTCAAGGGTGGCCCTAAGTTAGGCAACGCGGATCCCGGGGCGCGCCGCAAGCGGGAAGCGAAGCGTTGGCGCTCCCACGGCTTCTCTGAAAACCATCTAAGGAATCCACTGACAGGTAAGACTCATCAGTTAAATTTCATGTCATTTACTGGTGTTTATCGGCTAAAGTATTTGCATTGTTGCTATCAAGCAGAGTAAAATAAGAATATTTTAAATTAACTCTTCTTCCTTCTGGCTAGTCTGGCTTGGCTTTAAGTCTGGTTTTATCAAGAAAATTTTATTTGTTGTAAGTTTATCCAAAATAAGTAATACAAATTATTAGAACTTACTAACTATATCTAAGTATGGCTAAGACTTGAAAATGACGAAACATTTATTTCTTTTACAGACACGTCACATTGGACAACGAGAAGCTGTGAAATACAAACCCTCTATGTTAGTTTCAAAGATTTAGAATGGCAGGTAAGACATCGTTATAATTGCGTAGGTTTAAGGTTAGTACATAGATCGATTAACAATGTATTTAGGACGAGACACTACGAAATGATAAATAAACGCATACTTAACAAGACCTTAATTATGCTGAAATTTGAGGAAGTAATGAGACGTTATAAGTTTACATATTTATAAAAGGTGAAGTGTTTCTGTTCTATTCAAATATGGAATTAATGTCTTTTTTTCGTTTTATTGCAGGATTGGATCATAGCTCCTGACGGGTACGGTGCATTTTATTGTAGCGGTGAATGCAACTTCCCATTGAATGCACATAAAAATGCCACGAATCATGCAATCGTACAGACGTTGGTTCATCTTTTAAATCCACAACAGGTATGAAGATGTTTTTGATGTCACAAAACATTATCAATAAGTTTATACCACGGTGCCGTGTGGTTTCCGGTACTTTAGAAAAGTTCCACTCCATATCATTTCCGCATGGATGTTGTTAAAGGCGAATAAGGGAAAGACGAATAAACTTGGTATTCTTGTTGTGGGCGATGAGCTAGCCTCCTCCTCGCGTCGTATACCTCATTGCTGAGGGTCGTGACTCCCCCGCCGAATCACTTTCTCTTTGATCTCTTCCTTCCACCTGTTGCGATCCTATGAGCTAGCAACCTGTTACTATTTCAATCTCAATTCCATCATTAAGCCATACAGCTGAGCATGGCTCTAGATCTGCTAAATATGTATAGTAAATTATACCTTACTTGGTGAAGATTTGCGAAAGATTTAAGGTTGACGTCGACTACCTGTCTAAAATTTTAATGGAATTAAGTTAGTGCTTTTGTATATCCCCCTCTATGAATTTTGGAAAAGATGCGAGTGCCTTGCATGTCTTATTATAAAAGTCCATAATTTTTCAGGTCCCAAAACCATCGTGTGCGCCGATCAAGCTATCTCCAATATCCGTCCTCTACTACACAGATGACTCCAATGTGATCCTTCGGAAATACAAGAACATGGTTGTTAAGAGTTGTGGTTGTCATTGAGATGTTGCGTAATTACTACATAATTACATTAGAAAGAGGAAAGACTTGTGTTTATACTAGGTGAACTTTGAAATGTTCAACTTAAATTTTAAATCTTAGAATTTATATATATGTACTAAAGTTACTATTTCAGAACATTATTTTTATACCGCCACTTCAATAAAAATCAGTCCATATTATCAGATAATGCGTTCGGCGTTAAGGTCATCAAAGTAATGTGACCATGACAATATTTTGATGGTAAGCTTATGGAACGCGAAATGGGTTAAAAAAATAATTATAATATCAAGGTATGTTTAGATATACCCATACATATCAATTTATTTATATGATTTGAATTAATTCAGATATTTGGTATATAATTCCCAATTAACTAGGCGACGTGCTTACAGTTAATAATTCTGTGAAGTTTCTAAAATTACGATAGAGAATAGACCGACTTGACGTCTACTATTATAATTTAGTTGGTCAAAAGTTATGTAACAGGGCATAAAATATAACAGTGTATAAAAATAACTTTAATATTGATAAGAAATATTAAAATTAAATTTTCAAACAAAATAGTGAAATACAAAGTCGTACATTTTAATAACTACGATACCGACAAAATGTATGTATTGAGTCGTTAAGTATTCCTTAGATAAGCTATGTAAATAAAAGTAGGTAGATATTATGTATACAGCCTAAGTTAATACTTCAGCATATTTTAATTTGAAACTTTGAATGGTCTAAGGTTTGCCATAATATGTGCCAAAATATGTAAATAGGTATGCCTACGAAATTATTTTATTGCGACTTTCACACGTTACGTAGATTAAGTATTTTTTATAAATTCTGTAAATAGAGTGTAGCGGGAAATTTAATTTTTAATTATTTTATAGGATTTAACACAACATTTTAGTATTTCAAATAAATTAAGATCAGCACATTTCAGACATATAAATACTCCAAATAAATATAAAAAGGTACAAATTTTTTTTACGCATTAACCAATGTTCCTGCTACATTATTAAAAGTACCTTAGTCCATTATAATATTCCGACTTCGGCGCAGGTTATTCTGCAGTCGCCAGATATATAGTAATACTTAATAATTTCTATGAATGTAGTACATATACTGTGACAATAAATATATTATTTTGTATGGTATGTATTCATTATTTGTGTTTATTTAAAAATAATTATTACTAGTTCAAAGTTATCAAAGGGACTTCTTAATGACACAAATTCAACTTAAAATAATACTGCTACCTACCCAGTACCCATCCTTAAACCAAGTACAGAATCTTCCTTATACAAGTTGAATTACTCTATATACATACATACATACATATGTTCACGTCTATATCCCTTGCGGGGTAGACAGAGCCAACAGTCTTGAAAGGACTGAATGGCCACGTTCAGCTATTTGGCTTAATGATAGAATTGAGATTCAAATAGTGACAGGTTGCTAGCCCATCGCCTAAAAAAGAATCCTAAGTTTGTAAGCCTATCCCTTAGTCGCCTTTTACGACATCCATGGGAAAGAGATGGAGTGGTCCTATTCTTTTTTGTATTGGTGCCGGGAACCACACGGCACTTACTCTATATTACGACATTATGTCACAGTATGTAGTAATTACCTAATAAAAAATGAACGCTCAGCCGCTTGGCTTAATACTAGAATTGAGATTCAAATAGTGACAGGTTCCTAAGCACATCGTCTAAAAGAGAAATCCTAAGTATATGAACAAATGTTTCCAATGCACTGGCGAAGAGTAGGTACTGTAAAGAGCAGCCTTCACTGATCGGTCTATTGCATTCGTGCTGTCAAACTTAGGCTAACCGTCGACATTTCCCCAATCATACCTAGACCAGTCGAATCGCTTTGGATTTCATGACAATGAATATAATTGACCAGAAACATAATTGCATTTTGTAGTGATATCATTTTTTTACGAGTAGCTGATTTTTGTTCCGATTGTTGCTGTTTGTTAAGATTTTTCTTAGCATCAGTTAAATTTCAAATTCAAAATCAAAAATTTTATTCATTACTATAGGATACTATATATCGCTTAATAATTGTCAAAACGTATGGTTTAACAAAAAACTAAGTTTACTGCCGCTTCCAAGGCAGAAGAAGCGGTAACAAACTGCACTGCAGCATTTTCTTCAACAACGTCAACTTCAAAATATTAAATTAAACTTAGAATAGAATGTGGGTGGACGAGAGAATACATTGTTCAGATTTATATATTTATGAGATTTAATATTGAAAAAAGAAAAATATATATATATATATTTTATGGATTGCCAATTTTAAAAAGATTTATGTACAGAGTGTACTGAATTTTGATTAAAGTTCAAATCAAAGTGTACTGAATTTTGATTTAAGTTCAAATCAAAGTGTACTGAATTTTGATTTAAGTTCAAATCAAATATTTCCAAATATTTTCTTTTCTCAGATTTCTAATCAAAATACTTGAGTATAATTTTTTTGAAAAAGTCAGCTTTTGAGTGATTTTGTATTTTTATTCTCATCATTTAGTTGGTCGATGAAAATGAATTTCTATATGAATTTATATATCTCTGAGGCCCATTGCTGTATGTAGGTATAAAAGGGTAAATATAGACTGCTTGCCATATTTTTCTTACTGATAATATTTACTTGGATATCAATGTGTTCAGTTGTAAGAAATCAATCTGTCACCTCAATATTTATCTGTATCTATCTGATAAGAAACTTGAATCGTAGCCTTTGTTAATAAAATTTAGTTTGACGCAAACGCTACGACGCCGTAGACCACGTGTGGTTATTTAAATTTATATATGATTTGCTCATCAGACTAAAAAAATTCAAAATCTTATGATAATTGTACCTACTTTAGAAAAGGTGTTTGAATGATATAGGTATATACTAAATGTGAAGTGATAGAATATCTGAAGAAACAAGCTTCCGGATACAAGTATACGTGTTGAGGTGCGGGGGGTTGACTGGTTAATTTCAAGGGCGTAACAGCCTCCAAATCGCAACAGAGATCATTCAGTTGGCCGAAAACGGTTCGGTCAGTGCAGTGTTCAGCCGGCCTCACTCGCCCGCCGGCTCGCGGTAACGCACGCAGCAAAACAGACTCAATATAAACAATGAACAGTGCGATCGACATCCCCCACCTGTTATGAGTATTCCATATAATATTACAATATTCGTGGGCGGGAACGCCAAACGATTTAGAAATACCATGTGGCTGTTAATTTCCTGTTTTATTTTATTTGGCGCAAAAGCTTTGAATGCTGAGACAACAACTTTTCAAAAGTGTTGCCCGAAAAAGTTAAATCTTATTAAAGTTGTTGTTGTGAATAACGATACCAAGGAAGTAAATTTCAAGTGTTTAGAGAGTGATGTCGAAGCGACGTATAATATTTCAAACCGACACTTCCCCTTAATTTTGGATGAAGATATTGAGGTTAAATATGGAATGCCCCAGGATTGCGATTTACAATTGTTACCTATACCAACAATTAAAGATGTCGACACAATGAAAGAAAATAGTATATGTTATGATAGACTTGTGGCAAACATTTCTAACGAAGAGCAAAAACATATAATCCCTAAAATTGTTGCCCTGCAGTGCATTAAAGAACAGACTGAAACTGAAGTAAGAGACGCAAAAATATCCTTAGTTAAAATTCGAAAATGTTGTCCCAAGGGCCAAAACTATGACATCGAATACCATTTGTGTAGAAAAAATTTGGAAAATGATGACGAAGAGTGGATTGCAACACAAATTGAGAACAGTAAAAATAGTAATTATATTTATGAGATTGAATTGGGATTACACTGTAAATTGTCGGAATATGCAGTAGAATTAACCAATGAAAAGTTTATGTTTAGATTAGATGGCAGTATGTTAAATATTGAGAGTAGATATGGTGCAAGCAACAGTTCCAGTTTTCATAATGAATGGTGTATAGACAGGGACATACATGATCCAGACAAGCAAATGATTGCCCGAGTCTGTACAAAGAATTGTTCAAATTATGATGCTTTTTGTCTAAGAAAATGCTGTCCCGTAGGACAGCATTTTAAGCCCTGGTCGTGCGGATTCAGAAGTCGATGTGTCCCAAATACTGATGAGTCTGCTTTGTTCGATTTGTCACCATTTTTACCACCATTAAAAAACCTTTCAAAATTAGGTAAGTTTATTCTTTTGATACCTTTATACTGGCTTTCTGTTTATATCAACAGCAAAAGTTAGTATTACTTCAAACAGTAGGATACTGATTCTTAGTAGTAGTAGGTATGCGTATTTATAAGGCAGGCCATAAATATAATAATCCGTAAGGAGAAATGGAGTAACAGCTTGTCATCTAAATAGAAATTTCACATTTTTACTATTTGTTCATGTATTTTTATATTTGCATTAATCTTGAAACAAAACCAATTTATAGATAAAGAGATATCTAATCTATTTAGTCAAATAATGATTCAGAAGAGCATTTAGTGCTGATTCATAATAAATTGCAACGCTAAATAAACACGAAATAGTGTACCATTTTTTTACTAAGTTCACTCGCACTAATTGTAAAAGAAGAGATTACTTTAAATATGTTTGAGTGTTTAGCCGTAAATTTAAGTTGGGTAACTGTTATTTATTTACCTATACTTACGTAGAAAACAATTGTTGAATTTGTTTTATTTCTTTGAACATTACTATAAAATAAATGTTTTTGTTATTAAAATAGGTAAAATAAGGTTCAAATGTTACTATATCCGCAATTGATATAATAATAAATATAAAAATATATTTTTGTGCATTGACATGCCACACTGTCACACTAAAAAGTAATTGTTAAAACTGTAATACCACTTTTTGACCTAGGTTAGGAAAAACATAGTGAAGAAACCTGTATATCACCCAACTGGATGTAAAAGTAACCATGATAAAATCGAAATCAATATCTGATCTACATTTACTTGGATTCTAATTCTAGTCTTCCCCAGAAATATTCTGTTCGAACATAACTTTTTAAAGTTTGTTATTTCCAAGTTGAAGGTTGGATATAAGGATTTCCTTTCTCAGTCGTTTGATAAGATAAACTGTGTCAAAATGAAGATTTCAAAAACGTACGTAACAGTAGGATTTCAACCTACCCATAGTCATTGCAAATTCGCCTCTATTACCGCGACATGCAGGATAACTTGATATGCAGTTGAGTGTACCTACCTTTTTATGTCCAATAGTGCTGGCCTCTTATAATGCGAACATGTATTTCAAAGGCAAATGTTTTAAAATTTAACTGGGGAAGTACATTGTTAGATGACGTTTTTTGACCTACGAACTTCAAATTCCGTGTAAATGTACTGGCGTATGAACATTAAAAAAAAAATGTAATGTTTTAGATACATACGGCATCCGTTCATCCTTGGATTGTCCACAAAGTCGAATGGCTCTCAATATTTCATCGAGGGCAGATCACCACGAGCTGACCATGGAAGGTAATCTGAAATGGGCTCTAGGCGTCACTGTGAACTACTGTTTGGAAACCTTCGACTTTCGTCACTGCAATGCTGATGTCTTGGTCAGTGGGGTCACGTGTTACGAACCGCTTGAAGACAAGAATTATAAACTATCTTTTGTAGTGAGTATTTTGCTTTAATTAAAAAAGTATTGAATTATAATATTCTACCTATGTGATGTGAGTGAAGCAGTCGTGTAAACTCGACTCGTAATGTAACAGGAAAAGATAAGTTCTTACTCTATCTGTAATTGCTCAATAGGAAACTCATGATATTTTTATACAATACTTTAAGTTATTTTATAATCAGAAAATAAATTTATGTAACATTTATATATGTAGTTAATAATTAAATCAACATCGAGGCGCGCTCATTATCGCGGCGATTGAATTTATATTAATACTAGCTGTCCTGGCAAACGTTGTTTTGCCTTATAAATAATTTTTAAGTAATTTCTAGTTAAAAAATGTTAAGGGTGGACAACCCTTATCACTAAGGGGTATTAAAAATAGATGTTGGCCGATTCTCAGACTACTCAATATGCTTACATTTCATGAGAATCGGTCAACTGTTTCAGAGGAGTACCGGAACGAATATTGTGGCACGAAAATTTTATATAAGTACCTATAAGAGATATTTGTCATAACTATCCAACTCTCCTCAATCACCAGTGTAGTTCACAGTTTTCATAAAGTGATTTCAAAGCTTATGAATTACTTCTTTTATTAAAGACAACACAACAATAAACAGCGTGTTTAAAACAAAAAGTAGCTAAGTGAATGAATAGTGGTTACCACAGAAAGTGACTCGAAAATCCATTAGTTGATATCTACTACTTCCTTATTTCGCCATAAGCACAGGAATTTAATACTTTTTATTAACTGAACTATGGTTATTTATAACCATAATCAGTTTTTTTGTCCATTTAATCAGCGTTTATGCCATTTGGCTCTAAAACCAATACTTTTCCAAAACCTCTTAAAAACCCTAAACGACTTCTTTTAACCAATAAATTCTTTATTTAATTAGAACTTCTTTTAACTTTTAACAACCAATAACTTTAGGAAATTTCTTTGCTCTTATAACAATTAAATTATTTGTTTCATCAAATAATAATTCTTCTTGTATCCGGAAATAAAATTTGGATGAGCCAGTGTGTTATTTTCGTCGATGACTTGTTGTTCTAACTACAATCTTCATCTACAAAATTTTGATTAATAGATCAGTTACATAGCATACTTTGTGAGTAGGTACCTAAAGGTACCTAATCTAAATATTATCTATCTATTTTATGAGGACTAATGTACTACAAGTTAAGGGTACCTAACTATTTTAAACATTTATATAATGTTCGGTATAATGAATAGCGGAAAGATATTTTTATATTTTAAAAGAATCTGGCGTATAATTTTACGGAATTAGTGCAAGGAGGCAAGACAAATTAAATAAAAATCATCTTAATAGAATCTACTCTTAAACTTCTTAATATTTGTATTGTATTTGCACGGAACTAATGGCTAGTTCGTCATAGTCATTCATTTTACTGGCAACACTTTGATGTATATTTTTCACTCATCATCAGCCACTCATTCAACAACCATTCGTCATTTTCATCAAATATTTCTAACAAATATATATATACGGTACATGATGTAGCTAACAGCGTAGAATTTATTTACCCATGGAATCCGAGGTCATCCTCATATAGATGCTACATATAAGTAGAATCTTAGTATACTTACAAATAGCGATGTTGGTTTGCAATCATAGTAACTAAATATTAATTACTCCCAATTTATAATATGTTTGCAAAACACATAGGTAATAATGGTTCCATAAAATGGTTAAACGCAACTCAATACAATAAAAAAATTTCAACACATAACATAATGTACTTACAATAAAGGGTCACCTATTCGCGAAACAGACATTTTTATTATTTATAGATTATCCTCAGAAAACCCACTTTCCAACATTTCAAACAAGAACCAAATCCCTGCAAAACTTTACCGAAATTATATATAATTTGTAGTGATTTTAACACTAAAAATCGTCAAATCCAATTTTTCATTTACAAATAGAACAACTAACAAGTAAACGTCTACAAGCAGCCTAAAACAAGAAAACCTACTTGATTATTTTTTTTACTCGAAACCAACTATCAATTGTTTCGTTGCAAATTCAATCAAGCAGGTACAAGAAAGCGTAATTAATTGGAATCTTTATGTTGCAGTTGATGACGATATCGAGTGTGTGTCTTGCCCTTACGCTTGTAGTGTATTGCGCCCTACCAGAGTTGAGGAATCAGCACGGACGCACCCTGATATGTCACTTATGCACCATGCTGCTTGCTTTCGGCTGTCTCGCGAGAGTACAGTACGCCTACATTCCTGACAACGGTACATGCACCTTACTTGGTAAGTGTTTTGTGGTTTTTAGTACTGAAGAACTAAATCGATGTAAATTAGTCTTTTAAAAACCAACCTTTTATATGGATATCGTTGGGCCCGACTAAGCTCTTTCACTTAGTGTAAAAATCCAAGCTCGGGAAGGTTCCCCTATATAGATCGCGTAACAACATGACATTCAGGATTGTGGTCACAGAAACACCTCGGGCTGCACTTAAGTGAGTGCGTGTGCGTGAGTGACGCAAACGTGAATAATGCCAAGAGGATAGCTTAAAACAAGCATCAGAAGAGAATATGTCCAATCGTGTACTACATTTAAGAATAGACTTAGTTCTGGGTTCCTAACCGATTCCATTAAAACATTCGGCTCTTAAACAAATATCGTACATACATATGTATGTGCCATAAAATATTTTATTGATCGCGTCCACTTAAGCACTGTTAGGATAAGCCATAACCGGCGGTCGTGTTGATTTATCCGCCATAATCGGTCATTTGTAGAAGTATTGTACGTATTATGTATAATTTGGACACACACACATTTACTTATATTATCATGTCTTTATCAGTAGTTACATAGATATATCTCTTCCTGTGGATGTAGCTGTAGGGGGCTAAAGCACCTACAAAATATAACTGATTCAAATCGTAAAGAGCATGTAAAGTTAATTTTTGAAATTTATTTGCTTAATTAAAAATCCTACTTCATAGGTTCGCATCCTATGAGCAACTTTGTTCTAACATCAAGGATTCTTCCAACAAATTATTATCAAGTCTTTTATCGGGAAAATACTTAATTACCTAGGTATTCATTTTTATTACCTACGTATGTTAGGTTTGGTATAAGTATACCTAAAACCAGAAGAACAAATGGTGCTTTATAAATTATAATAATGTAAAACTGTGAGCAATTATCAAGTATTTGTTGTTTACACAGCATACGGAATCTACTTCGGCTTCGTGGCTGCCTTCGCCTGGCTCAATGTGATGTGTTTCGACATCTGGTGGACATTTGGGTGAGTTTGTTTTCATAAATTTTCATCGATATTAGTCATCGATAAATATTTAATTAGATTATTAAAATAAAAAAGAAAAAAAATGTATCAAAAAGCTAAATCCATAAGCTTTTACTGAAGCTCTAGCTTTTATTGCCTGTGGCCTTTCTTTTCTAATTAATTTCTAAAAATATAAAAAAATTCAAAGAAATACTATATAATAGTGTGACTTTAAATTAAGGAATGAGATAATTTTGTTCAGAAATCCTTTTGGGATTTTCGCAGAAGATTGCTAGTAATAATATCACACGAAAATCATTTACTATGAAAGCTATAATATCTTTTTTTATTATTAAATTTCTGGTATATATAAGCTCTTAACGTATTAAGGATGGTTGGATATATTCCTGATTTAAGTTACGATCGAAAACATGTGTTGGGATAATGAATATTAAGATAAATTTGATTTCAGAGTAACGTTGCTGTTAACATAACAGCGCGTCTGCTTCGTTCATGATCTTATTAGACGCAATTGTTTACATTAGGCGGAGTACAAACTCAGCGGGCCTTTAGAAAAAAATACGACGATTACAGATGTTCATCTAATTTCATACTTACATTATCTATTTAAAAGATAAACTAGCGACTTCCATTTCTATGCTTCATTGTATAATGTAATTATACTTATAGGTGAATGTTATGTCATTTGAATTATATTAATTAAAAAGCCTTTACATTACAACTTAACAGTAGATAGAAATATTGAACTTATATTCTTTCAGTTTTTCTATAGCTAAAATATCTGAAATAGTACCAAAAATGTCTAAGTACTTAATTGCGCTTAAACTAATACCGCGAATGGACGAACAATAAGTTTTATGTCAGTACTTTTTACGGCCATAAGAAAACCTGCACATTTCATTCAACTTCTGGACTCAGCGGACTGTGGCTCTGTGTCCGTTAGGCCAATACTTCAAACTAAAAGCAGAAATTTTCTTATTCAAGAAAGGTTACAAAATACGTGGAAACCTTACTATTGCACATGTTCTACTGCACCCCAGATGTTTGTCTATTGGCGTTTGCGTGTATTATATTAGCGTAAGTGTTAGTCACTGTCAGCTATTTATGGATTTTGTTCATATAGTAACGTGAACAATTAGAAATATGTATCTATATATTAATAAAGAATTTTTTCTTTGATTTTTTAACAAGATGCGTTATTTCAAATTATACTTTCCTACTTGCAATAAATATGTCTAATCATACTATTCAGATATTATAATCACTTTTTCTTTATATATATTTAATACTAGCTTATCGCTGAAGTACTGCTCGCGCGAAACGAAAATTGACGTTAATTTTTCGATCTATTAATGCTCCCATATACGCGTCAAAGAAAATAACATGCCAAATTGCAGTCCCGTTTTATAGTTTCTGCTGTTAATACGGTATAATGTCAGATAGCTTATGACTCTATAAAATTGAGTCCCATGGGAGAATAGCCTGGGTCTGCCTTATAGCCAAGATCCAGAAATGGGAGAGTCTGTTTTTATTATGATCAATCAGTTTAAGCAATATGCAGGTGTTTTTGCGATCTTACCTCTCACCATCACGTAACGTGTAGAACAGAGAGCCCAAAAGCTTCAGAGATCTTCTAAATACAGTAACTAAGTAAGCCTTATTTGTAAATATTCGTCAAATTTGAAAATGCTCGCGGCCTGTTTAAGGTTTTTGTATTTAAATGTACCTACATATATTAAGTAACTAGCCATACTAATCAACTTGAATTCGACAAACTTACACATTTATATAATAGACTTTTATAAATACGGCTAATGCTGACATACTAAAAGCACATAATGGGTAGGTACATTGTCGTTAGTTGACGGTATAGCTTAATCAAGGTTGAGGGTGTGTACTGAGGGAAGTAGGATTTTCGGTCACCCCCGCACAAACAACAAAATAACTTTTTCCCAAATAGTGTCCTTGGCTAAGTGATACATTGTTTATGTAAGCCAATTGGGAGCTTGAGTCTTTGAAAAGTTTTGAAAGTTCGTTACTACAGTAAGAAATGAAAATTTTCTCTTAACATTTTATTAAAACTGATAATTTTTTGTTATTCTCGTATGGCTGACTGACTGATTATTTTTATCACATACAACGTATAGTCACGCCTCTATCTTTTGCGGGGTAAACAGAGCCAAGAGTTTCGAAAAGACCGAAAGGCCACGTTCAGCTGTATGGCTTCATGATGGAATTGTGACAGATTGCGATGGGCTACATCGCCCACAAGAGAAATCTCAAGTTCATAATCCCATCCCTTAGCCGCCTTTTACGACGTCCATGGGATTTCCCATAACTTATTTATAACCGCTCCTATATGGAGCGGTTATAAATAAGTACCGGATTTTTTACATTAGCTTTTTCTTTACAAATTCATGAACATAGAAAACATATATGAATAAGCACACGAAACAATAACCTACACAGGTTTCCACTTCATTCTATATATATACGTATACATATACATATATACGTTTCCATTTATTCACTTAATTTTTTGTTGTATGTCTGTAAAAAGTAAGTATCTAGAACTATTTTTGTTCAATGTTCAAGTGACATTTTTCATTAATCAGTATTTATTACTCGCTTATCAGACTTAATAATGGTAAAAAGTGAAATCATTTTAATTATACAAGTAATTTAGGGTGCAAATGGACGTTCGTGTGTAAAGGTCGGACATGGCCGTCATCGTATCGCCTAATGAAAACCGACAAGATGGCAGTAATAAAGTCACTTTTGTGTCAGTAGGTGTGGTGCTAACTAATTAAACTACAATATGTCCCGGCGGAATAAAATTCGAGAATTCATTCGCATATAATTTGACCTTTTTATATTTTTCTATTCTATGTTTTTGGTTAGGGAGATTGTATTGTACGGATACACCAATGCCCTGATATATTAAATTTGCCGAATAATATATATATACATTTAAAAAAATATATGCGCATCTCAAGTTTCAGAAATCAATAAGCAACATTGTCTGCTTTTGTATACTTATGCGTTATGTTTACAGAAGTATAGATTTCTTTGGGTGTACATCATATTCTTTTTTTTATTTTCTGTTTTATTAGTAAGTAGGTTAGCACATGTAGAGCTTGTTTATACGTGCATGTGATTGTTTACAATATTGCGATTACACTACACAATCATTCAGTAGGAGTGGTGCACGAAATCAGTGCTTTTTATAGTCTTAATTCTAACTATGAGTATACTCCATTACTGACATATTAAGCATCGTTGAACTTTAATGTTAACATGATTTGATTCATGATTGCTCAGACTTTACCTATAGGTGAGAGTTGGCAGTGTATCCTTTATTATTGGTGCTCACAGATCACAGAACTAAGAAACAACGAGACAAGTGAGCACCATATTATGTTATTTATCCTGGCACACGCAGAGTTTGCTAAAAGGAGCCACGCACAACTGTGTGTCTGTACATACATATATTCTCGTCTGTATCCCTTGCGGGGTAGACGGAGCCAACAGTCTTAAAAAGACTGAAAGCCCACGATCAGCTGTTTGGATTAATGACAGAATTGAGATTCAAATAGTGACAGGTTTCTAGCCCATTGCCTAAAATAAGAATTCCAAGTTTATAAGCCGTTCCCTTAGTTTAGTTGCCTTTTACGACTTCCATACGAGATGGAGTGGTCCTATTTTTTTATTGGTGCCGGGAACCACATGTTACTTCTGATCATCTAATTACCCAATTAACATTTTTATATACTACTTCTTTATAATTAAAATCTTGTGTCATGATGAACAGCTTTGAGGTACCTAACTGAAATTATTAGGTATTATTAAACTAAAGCGATCTAACCTAATAGGATAACTTGTAATAATTTATTTATGTTTACTTTATTCTACTGATATAAGAGACTGAGTTGATGGTTAAATTTTTGTTGCAGGAATGTTCGGTCAGTGCGTCCATTACGTAAGGCAAATGCTGAGAGGAAACGTTTTATCTGGTACTCGGTGTATGCGTGGAGCTCTTCTATTCTCCTAACACTGATCACATTCTTATTCGACAAGTATCCAGTTTCACCATACCTCGATTCTAATATGGGAATCACCAGGTGCTGGTTTGGAACAAGTACGTTTACAAAAAAGCCCTGGCTTATATTGGAGTTTATTTTTTCATTTTAAATATTAAATTTTTTTCTTAATTTTGACACTAAGATATATTTTAACGTCCTTACTCTTTTCTGTTATTACCTAAGTTACTTAAAAGTCTTTTGTCAAACCACCTACGCTGTGATTGTAAATTACATAAAACATATTTTTTTCAGTGCAAAATGACAAAGACGACTGGCCACATTACATATTCTTTGTGATTCCTATGGGCATCGTGACGTGCATCAACTTCGTGCTGTGGGTGCTGACGGCGCGCCATTGCGCGCGCGTCAAGTCTGAAGTCCACCGTCTGCAGGCAGGATCCATGGGAGAACGAATGAAGCGCCGGTTCAGGGTCGATAGAGCTAAGTAAGATAATTTAACGCAGATTGAGGCCTAACCTACTCAAATTTCGAGGGAGAAAACACCTAAAGATGTAGTAAGCATTATTTGAAACTCTCATTTATTAGATTAGGAAAAATTTTGAATATACCAAAAACTACTACATTTTTAGAGCAGTATTAAAATTAAAGTAGCGAAATTAAATATGTTCATATTGTAGGTATTTCCTCATTATTTTTTCTACGCAATTGATCTTTAAAACGACAATGCGATACTAATTTCTGTAACGTGATTATGCAGGTACCTTTTAACTGGGAAGCTGTGGGTCGTGATGGGCGCAGGGTGGATTTGCGAACTTCTGTCTACAGTCGCTGGCGAGCCTAAGTGGCTGTGGGATATCGTCGACCTCTACAACCAACTCCAAGGAGTCCTCATCTTTATCATACTGATTTTCAAGCCTAAGCTGTATTATTTGGCTAGGAAAAGACTGGGTAAGTTTTTTAGTACAGTTATAAAATTACAGCTTTGCTCACGCAGAAATTAAAAAAAAAGAAGTTTATGATTAACTGAAGATCTTGTCTATTAAATTTCATTGTTTAGTTTTAAAGAATGAATTCAAATGACATTTATCGAATATATGCGAGTTGGAGGACGTAATAAGTATGAAAAAAGTGCGACCGACCCTTTTTAGAATATAATCTGATGATATGATTTCTACGAGTACTTTTGCAATGAGGACTTGATATCTATTAGATATAAATATTATCGATAAAAGTTAAGTTTACGTTTCAAGATCATTGAATTACTAAGTGCTAGTGCAATCTGATTTACGTCATATCCTTCATTTGCTTTTACCTTTTATTGATCTCACAACACAAATACTCGTCAAAAACAGACAAAGGGATTTCGTCGTTACTCAATTAAATAAAATAAAGAATTGTCAGCAACTAGAGAGAAAAGATTTTTGTAAATCCCTACAAGAGCAAAGCAAGAAATCGCTAGGAACTCAACTACTTAATTATTTTCTTTGAAATTATCTGATGTCAATGTTTTTCATCCAAAAATGAGATTTGGTGTTACTTTTTCAGGTTGTTCAAGGATCCCACTTGATACAAGTACATATTGAGAATTTTTTACTACTTATTAGAATTTTGCTTCTCTTTCTTAACCCTCATTTTTTTTTCTTATTAATTTTTCATATTTTGTACTTGTACTCTTTAAATCATAAAGGTCGTATTTCATCAAAATATGCTTCATGTCGGTTTACGAACAATGACATTTTTTTATTACAGACATAGTGAGACAAAACTAAAAATTAATTTAAATTAACTGAGCATTTGAATATAAAATAGAATCCTTTATTATATATTATAACGTGGTGGTGAAAGACCTTTATTTAACTCTAGCTAATTTTAATATACGTTTAATTAGTATTTCTACTTACCTATGTTTATTATTATTATATTACTTCATGATAATATATTTGCTTTGCTATTTAATACAATTGATAAACATCTAGTAATTGCACATAAATGTTATAATATGTATTGCACATTTGCTAACGTACAGTACACGCAAAAACAGTTTTTGTGACGCATTCCAATCTTAAAATGACTGAAAAATTAACGTTGTGTGGTGTTTGTAGAATGTAAAAAATGTAAATATCTACCAAAAATGAAGTAAATTTTAATCTTAATTATATTCAGTCAGTTTAGGATTGTAAAGTAACTATGAGAATGAACGCACCTCAATTAACTCAAACTAATATAAACAGGGCTGGAGAGACCAGACGCGCAGAACAACGGCACTTCATCTTCTGGAAGAACATCATCCACCCTTCTGTCCCGCTCTATCAGTGCCGACGAACGCATCTCCACAAGAGTGTCTGTCCCTAACAACGCTAAAAAGAAATAAATTAACCACCGATTTTTGGACCAGTGTGCTTCTAAGTCTGTGGCTTAAAACACGAAGCAAAAGGATCTGCTAGAGTAACTCATATTGATACTGAATAAAATCTTAATTTTACGAGTAACATACTAAATATGTTGATTTGCAGCATGATTTGATTTAATATCTTTCGTAGAAGGATCATGACTTCGTTATTTAACCTACCAAAGTTGGGCGGTATTATTCATCATTTGTTTCTAAAATAAATAATTGTGATTGTGATTACAGCTCTTGCTATGATTGACTATAATTAAGAATTTATATGTTTAAACGCGATATCATAGAATTTTCGTAAAGAGCTTTAATTTTTTTGACTTAATTTATGTAGAAGTTCACTTGCGTTACTCTCATCCCACCATAAAAGTCTTAACGTTATCATATTCTAATTTCTAAGGTAGGTATGTTTGTTTCAGAAGCTCCATGCATTTATTTTTTAAAGTAAAAGTTATTATTATTGTGTAATGTTTCAACCGCTTTTTTTTTCTAAACCTAGATTAAATTTAATATTTTTTATTATTATGTTGATTTTTTGAATTTGCATGTATGAATATAAATGGCCGAACTGATTTTTCGTGTAGGTACTTTATTTTATTATAGAAATAGGTAAGACCATATTATATCTATAAGCTTTTTTATGTTGCGATATTTTCTATTTTAAGCAGATGTGGCCGTTCGTACTAGTTTGTTGATTTTATGGTGAAAAAAAAAAAATCAAAGGTACCTACTTAATCAATATTTAGGTATTGTTGTTTTATACCAGTAGTTTATCTTTGTCGAAAATCACATACTTTCTTAACTAGATCTAGTCATAGAATTTAGATTAGACATACATTTTCATACAATATTGTTATCTTTGATATTGGGACATGTCGTCATGTCATAGAGACGGAAAAACAATAAAAAAAATTATCGAATTGTACGCTCTATGTATTATTGAGGTTATGAACAGTAAAGTTGCCGTGTGGTTCCCGGCACTATTACAAAAAAGAATAGGACCACTCCATCTCTTTCCCATGGATGTCGTAAAAGGCGACTAAGGGATAGGCTTATAAACTTAGGATTCCTCTTTTAGGCGATGGGCTAGCAACCTGTCACTATCTGAATCTCGGTTCTATCATTAAGCCAAATAGCTGAACGTGGCCATTCAGTCTTTTCAAGACTGTTGGCTCTGTCTACCCCGCAAGGGATATAGACGTGATCATATGTATGTATGTATGTATGTATGAACATTAAAGCAGAGTTAGATTTCAAAATATAATGTTGAACTGAATCCATAACATAATAATATATGTATATAAGCCTAACCCTTAGTCGCCTTTTACAATATCCATGGAAAAGAGATAGAGTGGCCCTTTTCTTATTTTCTTTTTATGCCGAGAACACGGCACTGTGCCGGGAAATACACGGCAACATAATCCAAATAGAAAATAAATGTACTTTCTATTAACTTAAGAAAAATACCTAAACGGTTGACCTATGAGTTTTAAGTTAAACTACTACTAGAATAGGTACTATAAGAGGCACTTAAATTGTTTCTTAACTATTTGGTTTTTAAAATATTTAAGTAGTAATGTGACGTGTTTGTTAGTGTCTATGCCTACATTCATACACAACTGTATATTTCATTAAAAATGAATTAATACTAGAGAAATATGTTTTATTTCACATTCAGAAAAATTGCTGACCGATTTTGATCATATCCTTCATTTCGTTACTTTCTATCAAATTAAGGCATATTTGTTTATTCTTAATCATTAATTTATATTTATTTTAAGTTTGGCACTGTCTCCAAAATGTGAGGGATGACCACATTTGAGCACTTAGAGAATAAATGACGATTAAAATATTATTTTCCTTATTCCAGTTAATTTGTTTGCAGACAAGTTGGCCGACGCCCTAAACACACATAGGCGCATAAAACTCATTTATTATCAGCAATCTTTATTGAAACGGCCCACTACTCTATTTGGGTATCCTAATTGATTGTAAGAAAGTCTTCCTTGAGTTAGTAAACTTAAAAATAATATGGTTTTATTAGGCAAAATTATAAAGCATCCTTTATGAATATACTTACCCTTAAAATATTGTATAAAAATCGGAGATCTGGAATACCTGAAGCCCCATGATGATCCCGGTAAAGGAAAAATAGAAATGACACCTTAACAACAATCGTTACCTAATCCTACGACTTCGTTTGTGTGGCTCACACACAAACGAAGTCGTAGGCATCAACTAGTTAATTATTACACAAAATTGTTTAGCATTCAAAATGCACGTAACACATAAAGAGTGTCCTTGGAACATGCCCGCAGTGGAGCTCGAACCAAGAGTGAAATAGGTATACCTAACGTTTGTACGTCTAAGTTAAAAAAATGTTTTTATGGATAAACTTAGCTTAGTTTTGTAAGCACAAAATGTAACTCATTTAACATAACGTTAAACACAACATTTACTTTTAACGCCTTTTTGATTTTATGAGCACATTTCTATGCAGATGTAACATTTATATACAATGACAAAAAATTGGGGCGCGGCAGAATCTGTATCCACAAACATGAAATAAGTATCTCCTTTTCTAAAAGCCAACGGCACTCTTAGCTGTTCTCTACCAAGCTCCAGTGTTCGTTGGACAACATTGTGACACAACATGAAATAAAATATTGTAAAAAGTTTTTACGGTCCGATGAATACTACTAATAGTACGTAGAATTTCTGCCCTTATCCGCCTTATTTTTGTTTACTTTCTTGTTATTCATTTCGTAAGCATTTCAGTATTTTTATTTTACCATGTTTTTGAAGCTCTCTTCTTTTAAAATGACTAAAAAAATTTTATTGCATCGATGTAGTAGCAAGTTAAAATGTAATAAGGGAGAACTTTTATTTATTTGAAAATACGAATGTAGTAGAATATCTTCCCCGATTGTTAAAAGGTGCGGCTTTTTTGCTACCAATCTGAAAATATGGATTGTGTTACTCTCTCGTTCTTGTTAGTGATGTTATGAACTTGATGAAATCCAATCTCAAGGATGAGAAAAGGGTCCATACGGTTTTAGTTCGAATAAAATGAGTACTTTAGTATTTATAATACAAGTATTTATTACTTATGACTTGAGGTAACATTATGTTCATTTAGATTAGGTAAGAGCCGAAAAACATAAAAAGTGATTTTAACTCATACAAGTAGGTACGTATACCTACTTGCTTAGGGTTGCCTGCAATGCTCAATATTTATACAACGTACCTACTCGTAGTTGTGCTTTAAACGAAGGTTATTCATGAAAATTTTCCAATTTAAAAATAAGATTTTTCTGTTGAAATAAATAAAGACCTAACTATATATTTCTTTATTATGGCAAAATTTCATTGAAATTATATGTACAAGAAATTTCGAAATGAAAGGAAATTACTTTTTCAAAAACGTATTTTTGCAGGAGACTTAACTTTGAAAATTTTAATATAGGTATTGAACAACAATGAACATAGTACCTAGATATATTTTCAGCACCATTATCTATTTGCAAAATGACTTTTAATTTAGGAAGATAAACATTTGTATTAATGATACACAACCCAGCTGTCTACTTGTGTTTACCTATTACAAATTATACAAAGGTTATAAATATTGAAAATTTGTATGAGTTCTGTAGAAAAATTAAAAAAATATTGCATTAAGTACAATAATATCCGTGCTAATCGTATTACGTAGGTATGGTTATAAGACATTCATAAAATTAGTCAAATTGTAGTAAGTACCTACTTGATTTTAGATATATATATTATATATATATATATATATATATATATATATATATATATATATATATATATATATATATATATCGCCATAGTAACTATACTAAATACACTATACTACGAGCACGAATCCAATTTTATTTTTGTCGCAATAAAATTTTCCTTTTTATTTCTAACTTCATTTTATAATTAGGTACAGACTAATATAAACAATTTATGTAGACATGTTTATTTTGAAACTAAATTTAATCACACAATATCACCAAACGCACACGGCACTGGAAACAACTGGCTGTATCATTATATACACGTGCATAATACTGAACACATTACATTTGCCACTTATACCTACTTAATTACTTAAAAAATATTTAAGTGTTTTAAACATGCAAGAATATATAATTATGAACTGGTATACGAGTAGCAATACAAAAATATACTTTTAAAGTGCGAATACAAATATTTTAATCTGCTTATTATATAATTTGTACCAACGTTAAGTTTACGGCTTTTACACTTGGTTTAGATGAATTAAGTATGCATATTAGCGAGAACATATTAATTACGGCCAATAAAATATAAAATAAAATATTGGTCAATAACAATGTAACCTATATTTAAGTTGAATCGTGAAATATAAGTACTTTATACATCGATTCATTTTATAAGTAGGATTCTCCCGCTGCTAAGAAACTTAAGTATACTCTTTATCACATGATCTTATCATTACTATCTAATGGTCTAGTTATATACAATTTTACTTTTGTGATTTCCTTAAAATGATCTAGTAATGGCGATTATATAAAAATAAGTTAGTTAACATTGTAAGTACTAACTAAATAGCACAATTCAAATGATATTAGTAGTATACTTAATGGTTGGGGTTGATGATTTTGCAGTAGTTTTGGAAATAAATAGAAAGTAGAGTTACTAATCAACAACTCGGCATTAGACCTTATTACAATTATACGAAAGTAAAATTATTATTTTGGAGTATCCAGTATTTGATTCTAAAGATACAAATTTGTAATGAAAGGCTTAGTTAGATTCTTTACGTATGCCAAATATCTGTGATGATTTCTGTAGAAGTAACTAAAAGAAATGTGAATGTACACCTATAATGGACGGCTACAGTTAACATTCAAATATGGATGATGACAGACTTGCATTTCAGTTAAAACTAGACTTACGCAAGAAAGGTAACAATTAATATATAGTGCATTAATTTTCACTAAGTATGTCATAGTCGATGTTTCCAGCATAACCAGCGAGTGTTACTCTCGCATATAGAGGAAGGACATACCTAGTTTTATTGTACCATTGAAAGAATAGATGGTAAACCAACTCTGAGTGGAGTCCCGCAGCGACAGGGTTAGGAGATCAAGTGCGGTGGTTGGGTTGGACGGTGATGGGTTTGGGGGTGCTGTAGGACGGCGCGACAGCGGTCTGGTCGGGGCTGTCGGGCGGCGGCGCGGGCTCGTCGGCCTCCGCGTCGCGTTCTGCCATTTCCTCCTCGTCGATGATGGAGATGTCTCGAATGGAAGGCCGGTGTGAACGACGCCACCCTGACACGGAATCGTATTAATAACAATGCTTTGATAATTTTGTGTTAGTAACATTGGTCTGCAAAAAGAGAGTGCCACACCAAGCGTGAATCGTGAGTAGTTCTTATTAACGTTTACTTAAAGACAAGGGTTAGATTAAAATATTGTTATCAAAGTATTCTTTTTTTGAGATTCTAATCATAAATTTTCATCATATTGGTATCGGCAGTATTATTCGCATGGTTTATCATAGCCGCTATATCTATTTTTTTAATCAAAGGCAAAATTCAAATTCAAAAATTCAAAAAATTCAAATTCAAAAATATATTTTTATAAAATTCAGAATTCGTGTAACTTTATTGTCAGTGTCTTTATCTTACCCTTCATCTTGCCATTGAGCATCAAATAGAATAAACCATAAGTTTTATCATAATAATCCTTTCGCACCTTTCAAATCACACCATTAGTATGTACAAATGCTAAATTAGACTTATAGTGCTGTTATGTCCTTCGGATAACTTCAAAAAGCAACATGTTTTACAGTAAAAAAGACACAATATTAAATATTTACCTTCTAATACAGGTGGTTTTGATGTCTTGGACAGTAGCCTGGGTCCGGTGAGAGTTATAATAATGGCTCCGATGGGCGCCGTGATCACAATGGACATAATGCACACAGTGACCACAATTTCGGCGTAGCCGACCAGCTTCTCATGTTGTGCGGCATCTAGGCCCACAATTTTCCCGACTTCGTCTAAAGCTACTGGGCCTAAGGCAGCCTGTAAAGTTTGAAAGAAAATATTAAAGTAATTTTTGGAGACATTAAATAATATTAATATGTCAAAGAATTTTGATAGTGGGTTACAAGCAAAGGCAGTAAGAGGTTTATGCTCAGCAGTGGCATGTAGAAAGATAAAAAGTTAGTAAGTAAAAAGTAAAAAAAAAAATCTATATCAATCTGAATAATGCCGTGTGGTTCCCGGCACTATTACAAAAAAGAATAGGACCACTCCATCTCTTTCCCATGGATGTCGTAAAAGGCGACTAAGGGATAGGCTTATAAACTTAGGATTCCTCTTTTAGGCGATGGGCTAGCAACCTGTCACTATTTGAATCTCGGTTCTATCATTAAGCCAAATAGCTGAACGTGGCCATTCAGTCTTTTCAAGACTGTTGGCTCTGTCTACCCCGCAAGGGATATAGACGTGATCATATGTATGTATGTATCTGAATAATCAAAAAAATGTCTTTGTAAGTATTTCAGTGCTTACCTGTACTGTCGCTTTAGCCATCCATGCCAAGCCAACGAAGAGTTTTTCCTTGGTGTTCAAATTACTGCGCACGGCGCAAACACTGGTGAGGAGGGCGCGCAATATTGCGCATACGACCAGAATCCCACTCCCAATCAACACCAACTGTAACGGCAGTTCTGCTATCTGTAAAACGAAAATTAACCATTCCCATGATATCACAACATGATATTGTTAGTAATAGTATAAGTTGACGCTAAGGTTAACAATGCCTGGAAGTCTTTTTTTCATGCAAAATATTATTTTAAGGATTGGTTATTTAGTTGTAAAATTAAATTTGTATCCTTTTATAAACACTTTTAAGGAGAGAAAAACGTACCTATCTATAAGAATATAGGTAATATTTGCTTAGGATAGGATTAATAGAAGAATCACGAGAGGAATAGGTAAAGTGAAAGTTGGACTACTTTGTACATAAATTCTTAATTATAATTTTTGGGGTTGACTGAAAATATAAAGTATGAAAAAGCAGCAAATGTAGGTACTTACAACGACCTGCGCACCAGTCACACCGAACAGCATTGGTTCGAAGAACATCCAAAAGATTTCGAAGGCAGTGGCGACTGGGTTGTCGTCTATTTCCCATCCTTGTTCACTCCAGTTCTTGCAAGCCATGAAGGCAAAGGCAATAACCGCTAGTGGCCCTGTAAATATTAGAAAAAATATTCCAACAAGTTTGTTAGTAGATTTATCATTATAAGAGGCGACATCATGACTAGTTTATAGTCCTACAGAATTATTAATAGTTGTTAGTAGTACATACATACATACATATGGTCACGTCTATATCCCTTGTGGGGTAGACAGAGCCAACAGTCTTGAAAAGACTGAATGGCCACGTTCAGCTACTTGGCTTAAAGATAGAATTGAGATCCAACTAGTGACAGGTTGCTAGCCCATCGCCTAAAAAAGAATCCCAAGTTTGTAAGCCTATCCAAATCAAAATATCTATAAACCGATCCTTTAGTCGCTTTTTACGACATCCATGGGAAAGAGATGGAGTGGTCCTATTCTTTTTTGTATTGGTGCCGGGAGCCACACGGCAAAGTTGTTGTTAGTAGTTACTGTCTTTTATTATATATTTTATATCAGGCCGTTTATTACTTATAACCAATTTAACTAATATTATTCCCTAATTTCTAAAAAAATATTTGTTTAGAAATAAGCGAACAATATTATTTGTTGACATGTGAGTGAAGTGATGATGGACAGAAATGTTCATCTAATAACACCTTTTTGTGATCGTCATCCAAGCCGTAATGAGGAAAATATTTACAATTTTTCATTGTATGCACAGTTTTTATTACAGCCGATGCATTTCCATATAACAAGGCATTGTTCTGGTGAAAGCCTATGCTATGAAAAACAATTATCCGAAGCCGCAAACATTTTAACGCTTGTTAGTATAAACCTTCTAGACTTGAGGTGGAAATGATCCAGTTTGTAAATTCTGCTTAGCTGTTACAGGTACTTGGTGTTTGATGAAACTCTGAAGTTCTTCCTTTAGTAGGTAATTCAATTTATGACAAAATTATGATAAAAGTGAAGTGAAAACCCTGGCTTTGCTAAAACATCTAGATTATTTATTCGATGGCTAATTTAAGAACGTAGCGCTTGTTTTTGTAGTGCAAGTTGTGATTTTGGAAATTACACTTTACAAAATGGGCAAATTTTGAAACTGACATCTCGAGTGCGACTTTAAAACTATCAAATAGATAATTTCAAATTGTGAAATCTGTTTCACATATATTTGATACTTTTTTAATCACAGGTTTAGTACTTGATAAACAGACTCATAAAAGGAATATATGAGAGGAAACGAGAAGAAAAAATTGAAATATGGTTGTACACAATGTGGAGAAACAGAATATACGCAAAACGACTTATAGATTTATAGATTAATCGAGCACTTTTCTTGGTAATGAAAAAGAAATTTAAATACCGATAATCGTCACCATGGTCATAGAGGTCAAACGGTAGTTTCTAAGTAAAAATACTTTACTGACCGTCTTCTACATGGACTTCTGGACAAATGTCAGGAGGGTAATGATTAGTTAACCAATTGTAACTTTTCTTACCGGCACCATCCCAGCCAACCTCTTCAGAGCCCAACACAGAGACCACTCCTCCAGCGAGCAACAATAGTACCCGCAAAGGAACTAGGAAGGCATCATTCCTCTCTGGCACGTACTTCACTAAATATCCACACAGGAAGCCGAACATTATACCGCCCAGAATACTCAAAGGTCCCTGTAATTGGAAATTAACACACCAATAAACCTCAAAGATATCTACAATGGAGGCACAGGTTCAAATCCTTCCTTTCTGTGGTATGTTCAATAGTTTGTGTGATTATCAATGCTTTAATTACATATTTGAAACCTTACAATTTCTACAGCAAAATCCAATTAAATTAGTTTTAATTGGATTTTGCTCCTTTTTTTAAAAATAAAATATTGATTACCTTCACTATATTCATGGTCATCGATGAAGTCGAAAACATGACACCAGACACAATCCCAAAGACAGCAACACTGGCAGCATCGTCTATCCCGGAAACTGCCAATACCAGAGTGGGGATTCCCTTGGAGACACCATAGCCCTTTTCCCGAAGGCGGAATAGGCAGGGAACAATTACAGCAGGAGAAACCGCGGCCACTATGGAGCCCAGCAAGAATGCTGAAATAAATAATAACAAGTTCTATCAGCAAAGTAAAAAATGATTTTCTTTTAATTTACTAATGTGGTAACTCATAATATTCAACTCAATAGACAAGATAGTCTGTAATTGTAGCTCCTAAAATTAACTTGGAAAATAATCAGAAAATTGCAGGATAAAATTTTACCATTTACGATTAAATATACCCCGCTGCTTAGGGCAAACAATTTTTCAAGTTGAGCTTAGCAAAACTCAACTTGAAAAATTGTTTGCCCCAATCACCGTATAAAGATATTAAAAACGTGGTCTAAGCCAAAAAATAAGTATGTTTGTCCCATAAAAGGATGCATATACATAAATGTGTTTATTGATTTCACTACCATATAGGTACAACTTTTGAAAGTAGGAAAGTGGGTCGTTATTAAGTTTAAACTTTCTGAATTATTAATAGGCAATGACCTTGCGAGTAATTGATGTATTAGAAACGTGTCTCATACAATATATTTAGACATGTCATGTATTATCATAAGTTTCAATTTTAACCGCCGACTGAAAAGTTAGGTAGATTTTTATTTGGTGGCTCTGTCGCTTTACTTTTACTATTTTACTTCTCTCTTCTAATATTATAAATGCAAAACCTATGGTTTAACCTTTATTTGTATATGTATAGTAATTACTCTTTCACCCAAAAAATTAATATTAGAAAAATAGATTGAAATTTGTTGAGTGAAGTAAAACAATAATTAAATTTAATTCAAAACATTCTGGACTTACCCCAATCCCATGGTAAGCCTAGGAGCAGGTTACCCATCACAGCACACAAAATACATTCGAAGGTCCATGGAATTAATGCCAACTTAATTACAGTGAAGAAAACTTTTTTCATGGCTGTAGGATCCAAGTCCATTCCTGCTCTCGTTAAAATGATTGTCAAGGCAATTTTTCTGAAATTAAATTAACATTTTATTACGGGCTTATTGATTATCTTATTTATAAATATAATAATTTATGAAAAAGGTTTCGTATTGATTTAAAAAAAGGCCGATGTATTTTTGATATTAATTAAAAAGAGTAAGAATATTTATAGTTACCAATAAACATTGTTTAGATGATAAATTAAGTAAATTATACTCATTTGTGTAATCGGGAAGGATTGTTAGTTTAAACTTAAGTTATTTTTACAAAATTTACTTTACCTTATGTATGAACAGACTTTTTGATACGTTGGATCAAACTCAACAAAACCAATATTTTTCATGACTATTCCGACTATCAGCATTCCTATTAGGGCTGGCAGTGTGGTAAGTTTGACGAGTAGCCAGCCTCCAAAGTACGCGGCGATGGTCAGGACAGCAAACATAAACAGCTGGCCTCCAGGGGCGGCGGTGTCTCCCATGATTATCCATACAGTCAGCCATACAAGAACACCTTGAATATATAAATGTTATTGTCACTTGGCAAGTAACCTATATCTTATAAATATGGGTGAATTTACCCAAACAATTTATCAAAATTAAAAGGTACATTACCGATGAGCAATACTGATACGGTTTGGGCAAAAGTCCTGTAAGACGGGCATAGTGGGTATGGGCATATTTTTTGCCAGTGAGGCGGTTCCCAAGAAGGAATTCCGGATTCTTCTTGATGACACTTCTGACAACAAGCGTACCACCAGGACCTAAAAATAAAGAATTTAGCAAATAAAAAGAAAGACTAGCGCCGTAGCTCATACCATCGTCCACGACTCATCAATAAGTGAAGAAGATTTTGGTGAAAATTTAATGTTAATGCTCTTAATAAATTATTGTGAAGTTATCAAATATTATTGTAGTGGCCAAACAATAAAATTTTCTTTTTTGTCAAAAAGGATAAGGTTGTAGTGAAACTGGATCAAATCACAACTCATGATTACCTTTCGACGTGTTCGCTCTGCTGCGACAAAGCTTTCTTCGAATATATCGAGGATGTCGTTGAATATTTCTTATACCTGCCTTCAATGTGCGCCGGCCGATCTGGGAACAAGCAGACGAGTGTCACATAAAACAAATGTAAGTCAAGTGCGGACAATCGATGAAATTGTCCGTGTGATTCGTCAGCTGTGTCCAACTCGCACCTGCTCATTTCTAAAGCAACCGCCTGGGAAATTGCCGTTATATTGTCAATATAATTTATTCTTGTTCTATTCTCGTTCTTCTTTGAAGAATGAATAAAATTATCTTCACTGGTTACCGTATCGTATTTAATATTTTTTCTTTCTTTTATCTAGTGGTAAGTAAAGTATACCAGATGTTTATGCAAATAGTTAAAATGAGTGAATGGAATAGCTGAACTTGGCATAGTTATCGAGGTAATAATTTCCTGAGAAATATGTTGTCCACATCATCAACGATCCAATCTATAAAAATATGATATGTAAAATGAACCTTACGCTTAATTTGATGAGTTATATTGAAACAAAATAGGCACAGGGTGAAATATGGATGAATTTTTAATATCTTTGGGCGATTCTTATCAGAACAGACGGTGCCCTGGGACGGGCCGGAGTTCATCCGCGCTGGGCATATAACAGCATTAAGTGGTCTCGGACGGGTCACGGTAATACACAATCTATTATGTTTCATATCGGTGCTCCGTTGCCGTCACTTCCACGACCAATCCCGAGGACAGACTGCCCTAATGGGAATCCTCTCTTAAGATTTCAAAAGAATTACCCCATGATGTATCCATTTCTGCCGCCATGGCATTGTGAAGATTGCTCTTACGGCGCGAGGGTCCTTCTGCTGTGCTTGATACCCGTCCATTCCTGGAAACAATATAATATGTATTCCAGTTATTGTGTTCGGAATTTTCCCAAAAATCTCTACTGGAAGGGAATAACCCGTATCAAAATTATGCGCAAATGTGCAAATTATTATTATTATTTTTTTTAATACTTTTATAATAAGTATATTTTTCCATGAAATGTACCAATGAGTTTTTAATCCGCCTGAACTAGTTGCACATTCTAACCTCCAGATCTACTGGACGGATTTTGATGATGCTCTTTTTGTTATGTAGCAAAATAATAAGGCAACAAATAATCTTTTTTAGTGTTAGTCCCGGTTCCGTCGTCGCCTCGGGAGAGAAGACTGACGTTATATCTTATTGACATATGACCACGACTCAAGTTTTACATGAAGAAAATTTTGTCAATTACCAAGTTGGCTCAATTTCAGGCTACTAACAATAAATGTCCGAGTTTCTTTCTTTTTCAGTATTATAGCAACATTACTTAGTACGCATTGAAAGTGGCATTACGTAAGCAAATAACGACTAATCATTACATTTGATACCGTTTAACAAAAATTTAAATTTCCACACGTGTCGCGATTATGTGTTGGTCTTGTACTCAATTACGTTGACTTATTCATAACTTATATTTGTCGTGTTAGTAATATTTTTAAAAACTTTTTAATCATTAAAACGGTTTAATTTTTAACACAATTTGAGGTATGGTGATGTCCTGTCTAAGAACGCAAACAAATTTCCAAATTCGTCACCGTTATCTGTTCGCGGTTTTGTGTGTTGCGCTCGTCTTATTATTATTCTTACATAACTTTGTATTTGTTTTTCTTTTCTATTGCTTCATATAAGCTTCGTATATACTTTAAAAATCGAACGACATAAATTCATCAAAACTCGAGTTAAAACCGGTACATTACGAGACGGGTTTAAAATAACTCGCTTTTTTCCTCTTGAGAAAGTTTATTTTTAATAAAGCTACTTAACGTAGTGGTTGTAATGTTTATCTGTCCGTCCATATATAATGAAAGTCCTGTTAAAAAAACCTGTAAGAAAAACTATGGATGCAGATAATGAGCTGTTAAGGATTTGTGATATAAGACAAATAATACCTATTATATCGATCTATCAAACAGACGTACCTTTGGACTTTTTCAATGAAATCTACATAATGTTTACAAAAGGATTAAATTGGCGGCGAACTCATCTGTGAACTCCACGCACAATCGAAACGATTGAATAGATTTTGAAAAGGTACTTCTGTTATTCGGCATACTAATAGCTACCTATATTCAGGGTTATGTTGTTATGTTACATATTCCAACATTTTCCCTCAAATCAATTAAAATGCAAATGATTTGAAAAATTGTATTACATCCAAATTTATTATTTGACGAACAGCTTTCGGTACTTACACAATGTGAAAACGAAAATTCTTTTAACTTGCTTTTATGATCCCGCCCAATTTTCGGTTCTTTTTTTACGGTAAAAGACAAGGTCGATGATAATATAAGTATATGTCAACGTCGTTACAGAGGAAAAACCAAAGAAAGAGGAAAAAAGGAGAAAAATTCCAAAACCAAAGCTACGTGTCATTCTATCTCGTAGTTTTATAAATTACATCGTTCGATCTATTAACTCACGACTGTCATTGACTTTATTGATGGAGTAATTGCAAAAATGGTCGTTTTATATCTTAAGGTTATAGTAACTATTCACCTATGTATAGCATGAGGTAAAATAGCGGTTACGATGGATATGTTCCTCAATGTAGTAGGTCAATGTTTAAGTTCTGGGTCAACTGATCTGACGTAGGCAATAAATTGCAAATAACTTCACCGCTTTTCTTTATTAAACAGATTTGATGTTTATATTCAAAACTAGGTGACGGCACTAGTTTTTACTGTCAAAGGAGTGATTTTTTAATTTTTTCTATTTTACATTTATTGTCTCCCTAAGAACCTTCCTTGCGCCCTGAAAAAGTTTAACTGTAACGAATTTTTCTCGACTATGCTGAGTAACACGTTTCGCGATTTATTTTTATTAATATAGATAAAATTATGTTTCTAGATGGTATTGTTAGAAAAGGTTTTATTGGTGTTTCAGACAAGACTTCCTGGGTTACCTTTATCTTTTATTTATGTAACATTAGTAGGTACTGGCACGATTCAGTTAACACCACTAACGATGGCCCAGCGTTTCGGAGTATTCGGCACATGATGACTCAGTCATGCGACATGTAGGTGTTTGTAGATGGAATAAATAATGTGATACGATAACTTGCAAAGATCTTATTAGTACAGTTGCTAGAGGATATTTAAATTATAAAACTATTTATCGTTTGCACTGTTGCAATAGATACAAACATTTACTTGCACATTTACATACTTTTCTATCACGATAGACAGATCCAACAGTATCGTAAAGACTTGAAGGTCGTTTTCAACTACATTAATAGAAGTACATTAAGGGGTGGAAATACTTAGGATTGTGAGTACCTACGTTTATAAAATAAGAAAAGTAAAATAATTTTTCAATTCCTTTTTCCATGTTATTAAATCCTATTTATTTCTATGTGCCGAGAATTAAAAAAAACATTCTGCACAAATTAAAGTAATTTTAGAATAAATGGTTATAAATAGCAACAATTAGTCATCGTTTCTTTAAAAAATCATTGTAAATTTTTATAAGATTTTTGAAGAAGAATAAATTTGTATTAGATTTTCTAATATCCAGAGTCGGGGCTGGGTCAACTAAGCGGTGGTCTTTATTGATTCTAAACCGCAATAAGGAGTACCCTCACAAGTTGTCACGTGTATAATTTTAAGGTAGGTATTTCATTTATTGCCAATCTTGCAACATTTTTTTAACTGTTATATTTTCATGACTTAACCGACACCTTGTGTTACAAACATCATACGTATGTAGAAATAAATATTACAATAGTGTTACAGAAATATAATAGCTAAGGTTGTGTATGTATCGAACAAGAAAATAAATATACTACAAAAGATATAGGATAAGTTTAGGATTTGTAGAAATCGTGTAGCTTTACCACCATCAGATTTCGCAAGTATCTAAAACCTTTATATATTTTTAAATAAAAAGAATAAGTACTAAGAAACTTAGTTAGAAGAAGAAGAAACCATAGAAATATTTGATCAGAAATAAGAGGTTTTGCAGGGATGAAGACAATGTCTTAAAACAATATAAATTAATTAACAACGTTTTGGACTCGCCAGTTTTTCGATGCTATTATTTCACCAATGTGTTAGTTATTATGAAAGTAAATTAATAAACACCAAAACAAAAATTAGTCATCATGCCTATTCTAGCAAAAAGTAACCTTTTTTTCGGTTACTTGATACGTTGACAATTTGGCAGACAGTTGCGCGGACGGTCATTGCAAACTAACGGCTTATTTTATTATCACAGGATAAAGGTTATGTTTATGACGATTGTGAGATCCTTCTTAACTTATTTGCAGTAGCATTAATGTAGGTTTAGTTAGCAATTTAGGAAATTTTAATCTAGATACACTACATTTACAAACGTCTCACCTTACCTATGATTTTATTTATCGACTAATTATTGAAAAGCAATCGTTATAGTTACAATATGTACCTGGTGACTTCGTTTATCAAGTAGGTATATAGCTTTTAGTGACATTGATATTAATCATATCACCGCTGAAAGAAGTAGGTGAGCAGAAAATTGTCCAAGTGTAAACTGAAACTTCCGTGGACAGATTTGTCAAACAATTGATTATACCTACTAGGTACCTACATTGTGAATGTTTATAGTTCCTACTTATATCGATGTTTCACCATATGTAGGACTTAAATATGTAATATGATCGACGACGACGAGAACAAATATTTTTTATATGAGTAGATATTTTTAAAATCAAGCATATAAACTATAATGCACATGTACAAACATATTGCTCCGAATCAGAAAATAAATAATGTATGTAAGTACGCTTGTGCACGGCGTAGTGTTTTCATTGCGTAATTTTACGTTGCGAGCAGAATGCATTTTATAGACTGCGGCCAAATAAATGTAGTTTTTAGACTTACCAGTGCCGATTGAGTGCGTCTGTCTCAAGCGATGAATCCGATGGTAAGTAGCTGTCGTAGTGACAACTAAGGCTGCTGTGAGACATCCTACATGGTACTCAGCGAGTCTTATTCACGAAATTTAAGGTTACGGAGCTAACAAAGCGGGTACTCGACGCGGGGGCATGCCGTCCGGACCAGCATGCTCCACACCTATGTGAAGGCGAATGTGCATCTTAAAGAGAAGGTTCGGTTGTGAGTGAGCCGCCCGTCGCGCCTCACCCCGGGCACGTGACTGCCTCCGTCCTCTTAGTTTCGCCGGCCGGCTGGCCGGTCATTGGCCGTTGTGCAAAAAATGGTCTCAAGCCCAACAGTAAACTATCTGCCATAGAAAAATGTTGTTCATCGCCTGGGGCGGGCTGCCGGATTGGTATTAAGATGACAACTGACTACTGTCCGCGATATCGCGCCCCGTGTTTATAATACTGCGTGGAAAATCTCAAACAAGCTCAAATGACAACTATGGCTGCGCACCCGCGCCCTCCGAACCTTCCGCACTGCCCGCTGATCGACACAATATGTGTACCACGAACACAATCGTAAAAGAGAACAATTCGTTCTATACGTCGCTTTGTTCAAAAATATTTCCAATAAAACTGACTACTGCAGTCACGGTTCAATGTTCAATAAAAAAAATAATTAACTTCGGATTTCACACAAAACTGTAAAACGATTATCCTGTGCGCAGAAATATCGAACTGGTATAAATTTGTCGAATAGTTTCAGTGTGGTTTTTGTATTTTCAAGATGAATTAATTATTTATTTTGAATACGAAATTTTTTCAAGATTAAAATGGAATATTTTATGTAAATAATTGAAATATAGTTAGATATAAGTATATATACTTACTACAAAACTGTTTTCTATTGGAAATTTTATACCGTGACCAAATACTGTAACTAATTATGGAAAAATACAAAATTGGTCGCAATTGTTTCTTAAGTAAGCGTTTATTTAGAATAACACAGTCATGTGACATGTTTATTTTATTTTGTTATTTAAATTTTAAAGAGCTTATTTTATTATTTGTATTTGATTATTTTAATTAGTTTGCCTTCTTCTTAACAAATTGAATTGCATTGATGAGGCATTGATAGCATGAATGTGAATTTAAAAAAGGAGGAAATGAGGGTTAAGTTCTGTACGTAAAAGTCGAACGTCCGTTTCTAAACTTAACGAACTCAGAATCAGACAGCCCTAGTTGTCAATAGAAGAAGCATGCTTCCTTACTTTCTTTGGCCATGTATCAGGTGGTATGTGTGGCGGTGGTCTTTATGGAACGTTGCCAGACTTTTAATAAAGTCATTGGTACTACCACATACTAGATATCTTTGATAAGATGGACAGGTCAAAATTAAAGATACTGCCCTTTTCAAGTAGCTATTAAAACTATAATCCGACAAGAATCGCGCCTTATTACATAACTTGTCACTAAACTTGCTTATTATATTGTCGAAGAAGTCTTAATACCTTAAACTTGACTGAAGCAGCAGTCATAATAGGGTCAAGTAATAAGTACTTTTTAAGTGAAAATCTACATAGTTGTTTTATATATAAAATTGGTCTTTAGTTGTTAGTTAGTTAACTTTTTTGTTGTTAATTGCTGGATGTTCTTCGAAGAAAATGGAATGATATAAAATAAAATAGTTCTTCCAACTTGTTAATAATTCGATCTACCCATCGAGAACACGCAATGTGTTCACTGAGCATTTTTGCTGTAAAAAAGTTTGCTATTTTTGCTTTATATATTTGATCAGGCAAAGCTCAACGATAAAAAAAAATTCTGGGGGTTGGCGGTGACATCTGCGACACAGTTAAATAATTTCTGCAGATGTCATCGTTATTCTATGTAATTTAATTGTACTTGTTCTCGTTTACAAATTATTAATTATTAATTTTTAAATTTTTTTTAATTGACGTCTACAATTGTAAACTATACTACAATGGACGATCTGAGCTATTTTCAATAATTGTGGTCTTTAAAAAACTGTTAGCTCTCTAAGGAAAAAAGACGTGATTATAAGTGTGTATGTACGGTCGCGTTCATAATTGCAGTCATAGTTCGCAAAACTTTATAGCTTGCACCGCTGCTATCACTCACACATTCACACAAATAACACAATAAACAACAAGCGGTGAAACGTTGGGTAACGCGCCATCAAGAAGAGGGTAGTCTAAAAAGTCGACCGCGCAGCGACCGTCATCCGCTAATAATCAACACAGCGACAGCCACACAGCGGTGATCCATGGTGGAACAGTACGAAAATAATGGCTTCATACCGACCAGAACATTTGCGGAACAGTTCGACACATTAGTGGTTACTGTTCGTCGAGTTTTCATCGTGAGGGACTACACAACAGGCAGCCAGCAAGAAAGCCGTATTTATCCGAAATAAATAGCAAAGACGTTTAGAATTTGCTCGGCAGTATTTGGATTTTTACTGGAAAGAAGCGATATTTACGGACGAAAAGTTCGTTTATGTCATCACAACACGGTAGGCTTCATTTATGGCGAAGAAATGCAACTCTGTATGAAGAAAAAAATATAGTGCCAAATATGGAGTCTGGACACATATCTGTAAATATGTGGGGCTGGATGAGTGCTGCTGGACCTGGGGAACAGGTGTGGATAGCAGGACGCGCTACAGCTGCTCATTATGTGCAAGTGCTGCAAGAAACCATGTTACCAACTGTGCGGTGTATTTATCCGATTGATGATATGCCAACAATATCATTTGTGCAAGACAACTGCCCTATGCATCGAGTCCATATAGTGCGTGAAAGGTTCTGCCAATTTATATTAAAAGTAATAATTACTTGGATAGTATTTTAAGGACAGCTTCAATATCTTTTCTTTATGAAAACGAATAATTAAGCTGTAACCTTAATAACAGGAGATAAGTGGATAATACAATTAGTGTAATATACTATATATGTATAGCTTTATATAATCATCAATATGTAAATAAAACTACAGGTAAACTGTTTTAATAAAATTTACTAATTTTAATTATTGAATGTTTTATTTTGCTCCCTCTTTATTAAATAAATTACCTATATAAATAAATTTAATATTTCTTGCTGATTTCCGTGTTTGAAGACACGGGTAGGTATTGTAATTCTTAGATATCAGTTAGTTAGTCAGTCAGTTACTTAGTTCAAATGGCACCTTGAAACATTAAAAATTGTCAGTAAAAAAATTAAAAAAAAAATCCTTGAATAGCTTCGGAATCCAAGTAACGCTAGTAACTAGAACAAGCGAGTGTGAACAAGCGAGATTATCTAATATATCTTAGATCTCACTTGCTCACACGAAGTAATAAAATTGCTACCCAATAATTTTCAAAGGAACCACTACCTATGTTAGGGTCGTGTGCAGACAAACTTTCAACCTTATTGAAATGACATAAGTCTGGCAGTCGCAGGCTTCCCTCTATAGGCAAATCTTATGCAAATAATGAGAGACGACGATATCTCGATCGACAATTATCGGGCCCAATTCGGCCATCGTTGATTACCGTCTCTTTCTGTTTTGTTATGTTATATGTCAAAGAATAATAGACTGTTTTTCTTAGTAATCATTGGTATTAAAGACCGTATTCATTTGAAGGAATATTTATTCTTTTTAAATATGCATGTGTGTGTGTATCTAGTGGAACCTCAGTGCACGCTATTTTAACCCGTAAGAATTTTAAAACTATGACTGCAGATATGAACGCGATAGTACGAGTATTGTGCTCCTATAATATTTTTTTACTAAGTATACTCTTCTATGAAACAACAATTGAGGGTGCAACTAAGAACCTGGTAAGACGAAAGGAAGAGAGATGTTACAAAAGTAATAAAATTTGGTAAAACGACGTGCTAATGATTTGATGGTTATACGAGTAGCGTGCCTGACACCTAGGAGCCTGTTTGGTATATATGCTGATTACTATGATTAGTACGTATTGGACACAGACAAAACTACAAGTACAATTAGGCACATTCAAACCTATCGTGATCACAAACTCTTCTGAATCATACATGCATAGTGTATTAAGAAGTTAGTTTTTGAGATGCAATAGAGGTGGAGAAATCATATACATTTGACACGGTTATTTAAAGCGTAAACCTTCATATCTAACTACCTATTTGACCTAAATCTATTTGCGATAAATTGTGTTTCTATTGAGTAACAGGGAACAAAAAATCCTTTGTACATGACGCAGTATTGACATTGGGTCAAAATACCACTACGTGTATCTATGGCAGATATTATAATAAGCATTGAGTGCTCCTTTCACAACGATTCACGTGATTTGTACAAGACGTACTGTATTTAAATGTAAGATACACAGGTACCTACATGCATTCACTAACTGGTAGTGAAAGGTGTAGTATAAAAGGGTTTAAATTTGACGTACAAATCATCTACATATCAATCAGCCACGATCAATTACAATAAGATGATATTATGCGCAGTTAATTAAGAAATTTTATAATTCATTAATTTAAAACAAGCGATAAATCTCTATTATTATCTATCATAATCTAAATATATATCCACAAAAATTATATATTTGGAGAAATTTATCAATTTTGTGATTTATAAAGGAAAAAAATGGGAATGGAATGGAATTACCATTTTTCACAGGACTGAAAGTCGGGGCACAACTCCGCCTTAGAAAAATTGGTTTGATATCTTAGACTCAATGACATAACATGGGTTATTTGTTAGTAACAAATTGTTACTTATTAACTAAAATAAAGGGTTTAGTATCTCAAAAGAGAAGAGGGAACTCTACGAATGCATCCATCCTTTGTTTGTCCAAACATCACAGCTAGTTTGCTCTGTAATTACCAACCCGATCGAGCTGAATACATCGTTAAGTATGTGCCTTAAAGACAGACAAGTGTATATTAATAATTTTTAATTGGAGTAAGCCCCTGAGTTACGTCCTCGTAAAACAAAAGAAAAACATTAAAACCTTCCTCTTGAATCACTCTATCTATCTGCATCAAAAAACTTTGTGTTTCGTGTTGTTTAAACATTTAAGCTTATATAGAAACATAGGGACAGACGCGGGAAGCGACTTTGCTTTATACTATGAAGTGATGAAATCTAAAATCAAAAGTAATATTTTATTAAATCTTAGAAGGTAAATTCAAACGTTATTTTATAAATTTGATTTCATAAGAAAATAATTGAATATTACTAACAGAAACCAATAGTAATTAATAAAATTATTTATTGATTAACAAGAAAAATGAATTAAGTTCAAAGTTCCTAACGATATGCGAACACGTTGAAGTCTTTTGCATTAAGTTGTTGCGGATGTGTGTTACGTCATGTGGAATATCGTGCCAGTTCTATTTCAAATCGCTAAATCCCTTGGATTGTTCGTACAAACTAGAAATTGGTATATTTTTAAAATTTGAAAATATAGAGGACTTGTAAGGAAAATAGAGCATTTTATATGGTTGTGGAGATCTAAAATGTTTATTGATGCATTAGTTGTTTCCATTAAAATCAAAATAAAAAAAATATGTTTGTTTGTACTTTTCTTTTTTTTCAATGTATTTCATTTTTTTTTGCGATTTCTATCATTAATTGCATAAACATTAAAAATAAATGATTTTGATTGTTTGTTTGCTGAAATTAAGCTAAGAGATGAGAACTATATACACTTCAATGAGAACAACACTCACACCTGTTAATATGAAGAACTAGAGCCCACCCGCGACTTTGTCCGCATCGAAACTCTATCAATCAATCCCGCGGGAACTCCGGGATAAAAAGTAGCCTATATGTTATTCTGGGTCTTCAGCTACCTACATACCAAATTTCATCGTAATCGGTTTAGAATTTTTTGCGTGAAAGAGTAACAAACCTCCATACTGACATACTCACAAACTTTCGCATTTATAATATTAGTAGGGTGTACTTGAACTACATGGATGTGGATAAAAAGTGAAGTTATTCCATCGTTATAGGTATTTTCTGCCATTTGAATAAGTTCGTTTCGGTCTTGGTATATATGATTGATGGAACGGAACGACGTGAAGGAAATAATTTTAGAAATTCCTAAGAGTGCGAAATCAAAGGCAACAGTATTATACTTGTAACTAGTGTTGCCCAAATGCAAGAACAAGACGAGACTTAGCCAGTCTTGGTCTTGGTCTTGCGCCAATACACCTAGTCTTGGTCTTGGTCTTGGTCTTGCGCTCCCAGTCTTGGTCTTGGTCTTGGTCTTGCAGCAAGAGTCTTGCAAGTCTTGCAATTACCTATTAGTCTATTACTATTTATTAAAGTTTACTTTAAAACTTAGAAAAACGTATTAGAATTGGAACATTGTGAGCTTGAATTAACATAGCCATAGTAAAGATCAAGCAGATTAATAAATAACTGAAGATTTGATAAGAAATTCGAAAAATCAACTGACCTACGATATATGTCGTTTTCCATGGAAGTAACTCTTTCTTAATAAACATTTATGATTTATAAGCTTACGCTGAAGGTTGCACTGAACTGTAATTTACCAAAATAAAGTACTTAGTTGTTACTGGCCGATTAAATGAAAATATGGGTGTTTATAAAAAATATTTAAGACGATAATTACATACTTAATGTGTCGCACCCCTAGATGAAAACACCACTAACTCAAAAATACTTACGTAAGTCAATGGCGTTTTTGAAAGTATCGCATGAATAGCTACGCAGAGTTAAAATTCTTTTAACTGTTAAAAAAATATTCTTACCTGTCCACTTCTTCCAGCGGTTACTAAAAAGCTTGTGATATCTCCACTTAATTTTGGTTTAACAGGAAGAAATATTTCTGATTCCTTTTTGTGGAAAGATATTAGATGTTTCCTTAAGCCTGAAGTGTTTCTGTTTTTCATTTTTATTTCAATCTTTTTATGTTGGCACAATTTACAGAAGGCAGTTTGGGATGCATGAATTATTTCGAAAAACTCCTCAAATTTGCTTTTGGGTCTTTTAGATCTGTGACTCAAACTCTCGTTACTCGGACTAGAATAATTTGAATCTTCGTCACTCATATTAAATTGTACACGTGATACGTTTTTAGAAAATAACGAGAATTAGTAAAAACAATTATTAAGTTAGACTCGAAGCACAGCTCAATTGGAAATGACTGGAATTAAAATAATTCCTTTATTTATAGTACGTTTCCTTGCTTTCTACCGCGCCGCCTCGCCACGTGCCGGCTCTATAAAAAGGATGCCGCCGCAAATCAAACAATGCCGCGTGCGGCGTACAAACACACACTAAATATTAGCTACTTGTACAGACGCGACGCGTGAATAAAATATATGTAAAGAATTAGTGCCAATCACTATTCTTTACATATAAGTGAATGTTTTGGCGTACATCTATACTAATATTATAAAGCTGAAGAGTTCGTTTGTATGTTTGATGACAGAAGTTTTAAAATAAATAAATAAGTCCTGAACGTCACTATACCTCCAAAGTTACTATTCCTCGTGGACGAAGTCGCGGGCACAGCTAGTAAATACTTACTCTCATCATCTCTCTCAGAGATATTCGGGCTGGTAAGTAATACAAAACTCTTATCGCAGGCTTTTTATTTTATTAGTAGGTAAGTACCTACGCTTTTTATATTATTTTATTAGTTTTGTAGAATTTTTTACACGTTTCAAGTATATTTAAAAGTGGCTACAATATTTATTAAACGGGTGATATTTGAACACTTCTTTGCTATTTTTTCTTGTAAAAACTTAAGAAATATAATGACTAAATGTACAATAATAGTACCTAAGTAATTAGTTTAAAACCATATAAGTAATCAATATTACTAGAATGAATTAATATGACATCAACTACCTATCCTTACCATTTTATCCTAATCATAGTACTACTTGTGTGATCAGTATAATGTATTCATTTTCATTCTAAGCACTCTGAAACTTATTTATTCTTTGGAACACCTGTAGGTACTCTTAAAATTCGAAATTATTTTGCATGAGTATACCTACGGCGGCAATCAAATAGTGTCAAATGTTATGATTTCGGCGTGGCGGCAACGATTGTTTTAGATTTCAAAAGAAGCCGCTGGCGCGTGTATCATAACCATGTACTTCCGAAAAGCGGCAAATTTCTTTGAGAAGTAAGTACAAAACCTTTGATGCCGCATTATCAAAGTGCCGATGGTTAAAACATAACTATGCATGCACTCAGTTTGATTTTAATAGATATTTTTTATTCGCTATGTTTATGGTATTAGTCGTAATGCGCATAGGTCCAGTTTTTCATATTCTTTGATACAGTTTTTTGCGTCTCATAGAATTCCTAAGCGTACCTACCTATACACCGAACTGTTACACCTAACTACTCAGTGAAATAGCGCTAAGTCCTAGCTGCAAGACGCAAGAGTCTTGCAGGCTATGTCTTGTTCTTGCACAAGTCTTGCACGGTCAGTCTTGGTCTTGGTCTTGCGCCAATACACCTGGTCTTGTTCTTGGTCTTGGTCTTGCAAAAACGCAAGAACAAGACCAAGACTGCAAGACCAAGACTGAATTTGGGCAACACTACTTGTAACATTATGTTTAAATTTCAGCTTTCTATATAGCCGGACGGACGCACAGGTAGACAGCGGATGCTGAGTAATAGGGTTCCGGTTTCACCATTATAACGAGTATATACAAGAAATTCACGGGTTATAAGACTTAGGAAACTTTAAAATAATTAAGATAACACAACAGTCTTTAGATAAGTTCTCCGGTAGGTAAGAAACAGGGATTTACTTTAGTTTGATTATAGTAACGTAATAGTTTTTTTAAAGATGAAATGGCCAGCTTAAGAGGGCTTAGGAATGTAAATTTTCCAAGACGTGGACATCGGACATCTGATAACTAGGTAACTACATTTATGTAAGGACTTTAAGAATGCGGACATACCTATCTTATCATAAAACCTTCAAATTTTTTGATAAATTCTATGAATTTTCTTGTTGTTTATTAAATCTTATACAGATTATCATGACTGTTGACAAATCTCATATGTGAATGATTTACGTAAGCGCCTGATGATTTGATTCAGGCAAAACAGTTTAGATAAAGCATTTGGCTTGGTTATTAGATGACATGAAAAATTTCAATTATTTTTAACGTGTTTTCATGATTTATTAACCGAAACATAATACACGGTTCCAATTTTTTAATCCAAATCATTGTTTTTGAAAAATGGTAAAAAGTTTTAAAACTAATTTACCTTTCTGATGTCATATTTTCCCTGTCTTTGCTGCCTTCATCTGCCATTATCGACACTTTTCTCCTTCCGTCAGGGGTGGGCGCTTTAGTAATGCTGGAAGGAACAGCCAGAGCATCTGCCGGCAACGCAGACGTTTGCGTAGGCGCTGGTGCAGGTGGCGGATTTTTCGTCTCCCCACTTTCGTTAGATTGATTCTGTAGATCACTCAGATCGAAAGGATATTCCTTTATTGCCGTCATTCTGACGCTGGTTTTGCGTACCTGCAATGAGATAAAAATCTTTATTTTTTACACATCATTCATAAATTCCAAGGGTACCTTACCCTTGGAATTTATGAATGATGTGTTCAAGTTTATAAATATTATAAAAAATATTATATAATAATGACGTAAGTCCTTATTCAAACAATTTTACATTCACTTAATATTATAAATATATATTGCAAAATGAAAATAAAAATCATAACGAGACCATCAAGAATTACGAGGATTTTGTTAATTGTTCAACTTTGACGTAGGTGTAAAGGGCGTTTCTGCCCGAGGAACCTCGTTCGCCAGCTAGCGGCTACACACTTACTGAATTTCAGTAGCTGCAGACGCTAAAGCAAAACTCATTAAGTATAATGTAACTTTTAATTTTTTCACACATTTGTATAAAGATTTCTAATTAAGAGTGAGCCAAGAGATTCAAACCTTATGAAAAGTAACTACTTACCATACTATTTCCCCATATACATATATTTTTACTTTAAATATTAGACAATAGATTGTGATACTAATTGGCAAGGGTTGCGACTTAATTTTCTTTTTTTCTCTATATATTTATAAAAGAGCACATTGACTGAATAAGTGACTGAATTGAAAATCGACAAATAGGTTCCTAATGAGTTAATTATTAATATTTAAAGACGTCAATACAGAGTTTTTTATACAGTAAAAGTAAGCATATGTAAAAAAAAGTTCTGAAATAAATATATAAAAGTTTGCGTTGAATTCTCTGCATTTTTTAACGGGAATTATACGCGATCTTTCATTATTTTGATACCTACTTTGTAACGACTCTATGGTGGGGTCGTAGGTCCATTACATAAAAAATCAAAATAGTATCTACAATACAGCAAACCAAAAAAAAAAATTGTTCCACTACTTTCAAAGTATAACAATATTTTCAGTCGGCATTCAATAAATGTTATAATATATTTATATTTTGTAGTGCTGTTTTTTACATATGTATGTCTTCATTTACATTTGATATCTAAGCAAATACAGTTATTTATGCCTTTAGTTGCAAAGTTATTTTTAAATGAGTAAATAACATTTTGCAGTGTTTGTAATATCAAAAACTTATAAATCAATACATATAATAAAACTGTAAAAAAATTGTCTGTACATTGTACAGTAGGTATATTAAAAAATATACTTTATAACGATGCAGAAATAGTATGAATTTGACGAAAAAGTCTGTCTGTTGTTATGTCTGTATGTTTGTTTGTACATGCTAACCTCCGGAACTACTGAACGGATATGAATAAAACTATTTTGTTGTAAAGCTCTTAAGCCTGGCCAACATATACCTAGGGTATAATTTATTTTAGAATCTGGAACAGGTAATATCGAACCATAATAACTCAGCTAAACTATAGGAATTATAGAAAGGACTGATTAACAAAAGTTGTTCAAACTGAAGAGCATTTTCTGTCGGCTTTTAAAAATCGAAGATCTAGAACACCTGATGCAGAACCATTGTAGACCAGCTAAATCATCCGAATTATGGAAAAGTCGTCATAACAAATGTTGGTCAACCTGATGAGTTAAAAATGGAGGATCATGTGATGTAGAAGCCAAAGGGACCTGTAATATGTACGTAACCTTAACGGAGTTGCGGGAAACAACTAGTAAATAATACGTATATAATTGTGAGTATACAAAGTGCGAAGATTTTATACAAATCCTGCTAAATAAAATATAAGTAGAATGATAATGCTTTATGAAAAATGAAGGTTGGTTATATAAGAATTCAAGATTAAGTTGTGTGCAGGCTGGAAATCAATGTCTTAAAAATATTCCATAGAAATGGCAATATTTTAAGACATTGACCTCTCTCAACTCAATTGTTGATGTTGTGTGTGTTAATTGCACCATTCGCCGCTTTCCAACTTTTTTTTTCTAAATTTTCATCTATTACATTTACTTATACATTTTGATTTTTGTCTTCTGTTTTAAAGTCACGATTTTATTTTGGTCAATTGTTGGGGAAAAAACTCGTATTTGGGATTTTATAACAATCTATGCAACTGATGACGTGAAAGGTGATGGCTACCGAATGTCAGTAGTTGGTCCGCGGCCGCAACGCATTTATTTGCTTAAGTGGTCTCATCACAATCACATGACCACTCACGAGGAGCGGACCACGAGTTTGTAATCATTAGATGAGCGTGGTCCGCCGTCGCCACGCGCCCTGATACGCTCTTATTTGTTGGATGGATGCTCATCCAATTATACACTCATGACGATCGTTTTGTTATGAGACCTTAATAAAAAGGTAAAGGACAATGACTTCATGTAATATATGTTTTGTTTGATGTTTATTTGTTCATTGATTGTGAAATATTTTATCGCTTTGTTTGTAAGAAAAATAAATAATACACACACGTGGTTGGTCGTTACGTTTGTTCAATATAATATTAATACTTTAAATTAATTTTGCCAATTTGCATGCATTTGTCGCTCCGGCAATGTGTTATTTAGATCATCACATTCATGAGATTTTTTCTAATAGGTTTCTAATATACTTATAAAGTTCCAAAATATAAAATATCTTCACTCCATTTCTTTTGATGTACGTACATCTATTGAATACAATAATTGAAATAAGAAAGTATATATCTAAAAACGTAAACAAGTTTCCTATATCAAATAAGCATTGTGATCTTATTTGCTAATTAACTTTTAACAGGTTTGCGCATGTCATTTGAATAATTGTAGTGTGAATTGTTGTCACATACTTGCTTTGTTTACCTTTTTGACCATAATTACCTTAATTTGTACAATATACATTGGTACAAATAAAACAATGGAAAGAATAGAGATTTGTAGTTCCTCATATTTAGTGAAATAAAATGTATTGTTGTAAGAAATGTACGTACATTTGAAAATTTAGAGCATTGGCCATGTCACATGAGTTTTAGGCCTTATTACTCATCACCTTTAATGTTCTTCCGACCGCTAATGGTGATTACAGTAAAGAAAATTAATACGTTTTCAGATTTTCGCATTAGCACTAATGGAGGTTTAAGAATGTATGTATTTAAATTAATTATTAAGTTGCACAGATATGTTTCTTTCCGTGATAAAATAAATTACTCGGAAATCCGAAAATGGGAAAATATATGTAGTTAGGAAAACAGAAATTGATGTGAGCATTGACACACTAGCAATAAGAGTTGGAAATAAATTGACCGGTGGATGTAGGAAGAGAGCACACAATCAAGCAGAATGACGTCTTTGCTAGAGTTTATAGTAATCCAAGTAAAATAATTATGGGATAAGAAAACTAGTACTCTCCTATGTGGAACTATGACTGGTGACCATAATTATTTTTTCCACGTTTATTTTTATTATACGTGTATGTGTGTAGAGTCTTTTACGAAAAAAGTAAATTGCTTCATCCTCTACCTACGAGTACATCAATGATACAAATGTAATAGACAATCCTTTGATAGGTGCGTGTGTGTATTATAATATGATGGCAAGGTCACTATTTCTCAAGAGAGTTAATGTTATTGAGCTCCTTGTTGCATGTTGGTTACAGTGGTTTTATGATTGTGACAAAAGAAAACATTGCTAGAATGTTACTTTATCAGCAACCAATGTATGCTGAAATAGATATCCTCAGAAACTTTCACATTTATAGTGTTACTTAATTACCAAGTCGAGGCTTTTCTTCTCTCGAAAATGCAATCTAAATACCATCTTTTTCTTGCATTCATGTTTTAGTGTTGAATCTTCGTTCTACTGAATCTGAATGACAAATTTAAATATCGAAATAACCGCCAATATCTTGATTTGTTTTTACCATTTTTCACTTGAAGTTGTTATTGAATTCTATAAGTACCTACACTTTTTTTCTGCAATTTTTCACTGTGTAAAGTAAGAGAAAATTCAGTTGTAAAATCAACAATAAAAATATCAAATAAATTAAAATAAAGATAAAAACATGTGACTAGTAGTTACAGCAATAAAAATAAAATGTACTATACTGATCAATCATTAACATTATCTATCTATCAACAGTGTTGGAAATCTTTGTAAAAATCTGGTGTCTGAAATAGTCGTTAGCAGATCTAATTATTCTAATTATTTCATTTTTTATATTTTTATATTATCATATATTATACTAATGCTCAACTATTAAGTTAAAGCACTATTCAGTTAAATATTTCATATTACAAAATATGTTAAATGGGCTATACAAAATAAATATAAATATTAGCAAAACGTCCGCTATAGAATTTGTGAGAAAATTTTTCAATATCTATGAATATTTATGAATTTTTCAGTATTTAAATACACGTTCTTAAAGGTATCTATTTACAAATATAGATTTTATTAATTTTTTTATTTATTATGGCACAAACTACTTACTAATAGGAGTTAGGTAGTATCAAATTATAGATTGTAGATGTAATTAAGTTATTAGTAAAATGATATTTGTAACTACTTACTTGTGGAAAAATTGTGTAAATTGTTCAATATAAAAATAAAACCAATGCTTAACTTACCCAATATTTAAAATTTGACTAATTTATATTGTAATACCAACGTCTGGTACTACTCGCCAAAGATCTCGGGAGGGTATCGCGATTCTACTGCGCTCTAGTGACTGCCTTAGTTATAAGTAAGGATAGATTCACTAATGTTTGACCAAAGCATTGTTGATAAAAAATTACCATATGATCAAATTGTTACGTGTATGATACATTAAACAAACAATGACATTGCTCACATATTTTCTCTTTACTTCAGTGTCGAAGTTATACGTCGGATAATAACTTATAAAATTTAAAAATATCAAAAAACAATAAATTAGCCCTTCAACTGAACGTGGTCTTTCAGTTTTTTCAAGACTATTGGCTCTGTCTACCCCGCAAGGGATATATGATATAATAAGGATAGATGTATGTAAAATACAACAATTTTTTTTTTCTTTTAATTTACTGGTATTCTGTGTAATGATATACCTATGGCCCTTTATATAGTTTAAGCAATTGACGAAGATATCTGAGTTTCATAAAAACTTAATTGATATATTTTTTCTCGCTAATTTATTGAACATTTCTTAGCTTCATAATAGTAACGAAATAAAAAAAAGCCACACAAACTTTTCCACTAACGTCATGAAAACTTGTACTAACTTGTGGATCCCATGACTAAACAAATAGTTCAATATGGTGATAATCTGATACAGGCGCGCGTCGTTATGAACGACGTAAACAATACATTGCGTTATTAGTTCGATGTGTTTGTCATGTATTTAGTGGAATCACACTGAATCCACTTACTAACATCGTGATCACGATACGTATATCCTATGAAGATCAATTATCGTGTTATAAACATCTTTAGTGACAATTAGCGGTTAAACTCAAAAGAAAAACAAATAAATTTGCTGAGCATTTTTCATATATTTCATACTCCAAAGTTCGATCTCGTAAGATTTTAAACTACTCATGGATAAGGAAAATAAATTGAAAAGATATATTAAGCTTTTTGATTGCAAATTACATATAAAATTTGACGTAACTTAACTATCCGTCAATGTTACCAACCTTTTATGTAGTGTGAACTTCTCTGATTAAGTTAATTAAAAACATTTTAGATTTGACTGCACGCAATTGGCACGAAGTTCCTTAAAAGCACCTTTCCATATCAATAAATATCTACTATTTTTTATTCAAAGTTGCATGTATTATATTAGCTTGTTTTACATTTGATTATTCTGCAAATTAAAGAAGACAGAATAGGCTGTAATAAATTTTTAAATAGTTCAATCGAAAATATAAAAGTATTTTAAAAATAGTTGGGGAATTATGCCTTAACATTCTGGGGTAAGGGTTTTAAACATCTTTACTGTGGTAAGTTGTTTAAAATCTCTGATGTTTTAATTTTTGTTAATTAATTTAATATTTGGCAGATGACAGACGTTTGGCGGAGCCGCGGGCAACAGCTAGTTGGTTAATACAAATTATATTTTAAGAAAAAATATTTCACTATTTTTGTACAAATCCCACACTGAAAATTAGTTTTAAAAAATTTGATGAGTAGTTCCAAAAAGTGCGATTTTATCATTAGTTCAAAATTTAATTCACAAATACTAGGTAATATTTTTTTTATGACAATACGTACTATTTATTTTATTAAATTGTATTTATACGGATACTCCGGTCTACCTTGGGACAAGAAATTGTTTAGTCTTTCCTTAAGGCAAGGTTATCGTGTCGTCATCCCAATTTACGATCATAACGTGACAAATTAATTGTGTTAAATAATTTTAAGTATACAAATGTAAGAAACGAATGGTATTGGCATATAGAAACAAAAGCCATCGTTTCAAATTACTGCTAATAGTATAAAAATATGTTGCTCTTGATTATGAAGAAGAAGATTAATATTGATGAAGAAGAAGAAGATTATATAAACGAATTAAATTAAAACAAAAGCACCTACGGACTGTATTTCATATTTTATTTTTAATGATTTTGGGTTAGGCGATTAAACGTTATACATGTATGACTTAAGATTATATGTAAAAACGCTCATAAGATTTAGGAATGTGAATGTATTTAACCTGTTATCTAAGCATTGACCGATTTAATTTAATGCATGTATGTTTAGTCAACAAATCAAGATTATAGGCTTCATTTTTAATAAAAAAGATGAGTGAAAAAAAAAAACAAATTAGTCTGTGAATTTCACATGAGTTGGTGTAAAGGTACAATGTGTTACTGACCATTGCGCTGCCGGTGTGAAGTCTATGGTGCGAGGTATTATGATTCTTTAAACAAGATGTTTACCGCGACGGGCCGCGGGCGACCAATCGTTTAGATATAAGCTATTACTACTAAAGTGTTGTGCATCAAACATGAGGACGTTAGCACGCGCACCACATGACAAGGGAAGTGTCAATTGAAATTAAATAGGTTCACTGAATTACTTTGAGTATAATTCACGACAATCCTTGACAGTAATGTCACTATCCTGTATAATATTTATAAAATTAATCTGAGTATATAAGCAAATTTATTAATTTTAAGAGGGTCGGTTAGAGCTCCTGTTTTCAATGGATTAATTTATTGGAAACTAGCTGTACCCGCGACTTCGTCCGCGTGGAATAGTTATTTTGGGCATCATTGAATCCCTCAAGGATAAATAAATTTCCCCGTTTTTTTCACATATTCCATTATTTCTTTGCTCGTTATAGTTGCAGCGTGATGTTAAATAGCCTTAAGCCTTCTTCGAGAAATGGTCTATTCAACGCAAAAAGAATTTTTCAATACGAACCAGTAGGTAGTTCCTGAGATTAGCGCGTTCAAACAAACAAACAAACTCTTCAGCTTTATAATATTAGTATAGATGTTATTAGGTATTATGCTGCCGTACAATGATAAATGACTTTGAATTTTTAATTTCGTAAGTTATTTGCAGGGAAACTCATGCCTTGAGTTCATTCAAATGACGATAACTTTTTTTTTAGTGAACTTATTTTGATGAAACAAACTTTAAATGTTTTTCTAAGTTAAAACAAAGCAATTGGTGAAAGTTTTAAGTAAATCGGTTCAGTACTTTCGGAGATAAGCGTGATCATACATACATACAGACAGACAGACAAAAAATTAAAAAAAAAATTGTTTTCTATTATTCATTCTAAGTGTCCCTCTATCCATTTCAGTCAAAAATAATCAATGTACAGACAAAATATTTTTACTGTTTTATTATAATGTATGGATAAAATAAAATAACAATGCATATATATCTGAGCTGAAATTATTACCGCCCCATAAATTTATGAAACACTTATGTAAATTTTGTATCGCAAAATTTCCGTAATCTTAAACCTGCTAATCTTAAACGGTGCTAGGTCAATCCGTCCATACTAATGGTATTATGACAGTTACTTCCAGTAGCTAATAAGCAATTACATTAACTTTCAGTAGTATATTATTAGTCTTTGGATACTTGAAAATTCTGCAATGTATCGTAAAATTTTAAATATAAGCCATATAACCGCAAAGTTTCACTCACATATAAACTATTAAATTTTAAGTACATACATACATACATATGGTTACATCCATATCCCATGCGGGGTAGACAGAGCCAACAGTCTTGAAGACTAAATGGCCACGTTCAGCTATTTGGCTTAATGATAGAATTGAGATTCAAATAGTGACAGGTTGCTAGCCCATCGCCTAAAAGAATAAACCCAAGTTTATAAGCCTATCCCTTAGTCGCCTTTTACGACATCCATGAGAAAGAGATGGAGTGGTCCTATTCTTTTTTGTATTGGTGCCGGGAACCACACGGCACTGCCGGGAACCACACGGCACCCGGGAACCACACGGCAAAAATTTTAAGTACATTTGATACAATACAGTTAAAAATCTTAATCGTGGGTTCCCGGCACTTTAAAATTGGACCACTTTTATATCCAAATATTTCCCATAGATGTAGTAAAGGTGACTAAGGGAAAGGCTTAAAACTTGCGTCCTGTCACCATCTCTTTATCTCACTTGAATCTCATTGCCATACAGCTGAACGTGACCTTTCAGTTTACCCCGTAAGGAATAGAGAAGTGATTATATGTCTTTATTGCACCAGAAAAGATTTCAATTAGGAAAATAGAAAGTCTACCCCTCCGGGAAAGAGGCGTGATTTTATGTATGTATGTATGTAAAATAGAAAGCGGCCTTCAATGCAACTTCTACAATAGAAATATTATCCAATCTAAATATTTCTATAATATATTTAAAACAATAAGGTAATGAATATTTTTATTATAAATAATAAATATATAATTTATTATGTGTATATAAAAATTATAAATAATATATTATGGAAAAACTGATTGCAAAACTCTATAATAGATCAACCCTTTTTTTTCAAAAAAAAAAAAAAAATTCAAAATTTATTTATTTCGGATAACAGGATCCATTTGTTTAGTAACAATGGTACTTATAAATATGTTAGTATAAAAACATAGACAACACAAAAAGAAATAAAAATAAAAACATAAAAAATAAAATCAGTAAATCATGTACTTGCGAGGCACTCCGTGCGGATGATCACGTACACCAATACCAATTTTTTTAATTGAAGTTATCTTATAAGAAGTTTCTTCAATTAGTTTTATATAATATGAATTTTAAACAAATTCATAATATTAATTTAATAAGGTCATGATGGTATTATTACAAAAATATAGTTGCCTATATTCCTGCTCCACAAATAAGGCTAGCCGGTATCAAGAGCACATTTTCCTGCGTACTTCCACTTAATATTCACAGCTCATCACGATATTAAGTCCGCGACGATTCTATGTCTGATGTTACGTCAGATATCTCAAGGAGAATTTATTATATTATAATAATGATAAAATTAATCCGAAACAATCTAATCGAGAAGGGTTAAATTGGTAATGACGTGCAATCTTTTTTCTCTGAGAATGTACCTACATACCTATTTCAATAAAACAAGAAAATATCTCAAAATAACTTTGTTTTTCATTTGTCGGACCGTGACTTATCTGTTGCACTGCCATGCGAGCCGAATTAACAATTCGGTTTACATGTCTGCTAATTATATAATTGAGTGCAGTAGATTTCCAAAAAATGTTCCAAAGGAAATGTTTTTCAAATGTTGTATGGACTTTGCCGTTAGTAGGCAAGTTGAATATAGCGTTTAAGAAAAACGTAGTATTACACATAGGGGTTTTGATACAAAGTCAAGTTTATATTATCCATGTATGTTTGTAAACATGGTAATTTAATGTAAAATTTTAAAATGATAAGGTATGATAAAAAATGAATTTCATTAATGGCATTAAATGTGTCTATCATTAAAATAGTAATTCTTGACTTATCCCTATGAATTGAAATACCCTTATTCATTAATGATCAAGTTCTCTTTGAGTTGTGGATAAATAAAAATTAAAGGAGCCATATCAATGAGTAAAATCTTAAATTGGCCTTATCTTTTTGTTAGTACCTATCCATTTAAATATAATTTCATATTTTACAGTTAAGTATGTAATTTTCTGACTTGTCAAGGCTGAAAATTAAAGGCTCTGTCTGCCTTGCGAGCATTATAATAGACGTGATTATTTGTATGTATGTTTACAAAAATTATAATATATATGTTTTTGTTTCATCGTTATTATAACACTAGCTGTTGCCCGCGACTTCGTCTGCGTAAATTTAGTTGAATCTATATCATACAGCCAGATACAGACAGACAGACAAAAAATGTAAAAAAAAATCTCTATCCGTTTCAGTCAAAATATTAAATGTATAGACAAAATATTTTTACCGTTTTATTGTATGTAGTATTGTGATTTTCAGTTTTTTTTAATAAAATACTCAAACAACACAAAAAAAAATATTTTTAATAAAAAAATATCTTGTTTTTGTTGGGGCTCGAACTTGGACCGCCAACTTCACAGTCTCACGCGCTAACCACTAGACCAGCGAAGCCGTTGCGCTGGTGTCGAAATTAAAGATGACTACATACATATGGTCACGTCTATATCCCTTGCGGGGAAGACAGAGCCAACAGGCATGAAAAGACTGAATTGCCACGTTCAGCTATTTGGCTTAATGATAGAATGAATTTGAATCTCAATCAAATAGTAATAGGTTACTCGCCCATCGCCTAAAAAAGAATCCCAAGTTTGTAAGCCTATCCCTTAGTCGCCTTTCACTTATATTTATATGTTATAGGTATAATGCTGTCGTATAATGATAAATGACTTTGAATTTTAAATTTCGTAACTTATTTGTAGGCAAACTCATGCCTTGAGTTCATTCAAATGTCGATAACTTTTTTTTTAGTGAACCAATTTTGATGAAACAAACGATAAATGTTTGTCTGAGTTAAAACAAAGCAACTGGTGAAAGATTCAAGTAAATCGGTTCAGTACTTTCGGAGATAATCCTGATCATACATACAGACAGACAGACAAGAAATTAAAAATAAAATATGTTTGCTTTCTATTATTCATTCTCAGTGTCCCTCTATCCATTTCAGTCAAAAATACTAAATGTACAGACAAAATATTTTTAATTTTTTATGATATGTATAGATTACTCCATAGATAAAATTGTATTATTATTTAATGGTTATATAAAAAAAAACAGTCCTAAACTTCAAAAATTAACGTTGTTATTGTAACACGTCGTGCATAGTAATACTACTTGTATTTAAAATCGATTGTATTATTTGAATTATGTTCACATTTATTTTAATTTGTTTATTATTTAATTGTTCTTTAAGCTATTCACTTAAAATTTAAATACTTTTTATTTGTTAAGTACGAAGACACAAAATGCACTTAAAATTCAAAATTCAGATTCAACATTTTTATTCATTACTATAGGACACTTCATATCACTTAATAATTGTCATATCTTTTGGTTTTACAATATTGGTTTTTCTATTTGCACATTTATTCACACTTTGATATTCATCTAAATATATTCACTATTCTCACTAATTACTTAACAAATGACTGTTAGACTATTAAAAAAATAAGTCTCTGCCTTCCCTCTGAGAAACAGGCATGGTTCTTTCGTATGTTTATATGTACTCGTATATTGTGTAATTGATTAAAGAGGACCTACTTAAGTCATTAATCTACAACAATGTCTTGTACTTACGTGTCGTACATTGTGCAGTCATAGAATTCGTAATTATGGAAGACTATAGAAGTGACTAATGACTAAATACTCGTAATGAACGAAAGCCATGTTGACAATTGTGATAGTGAATCCCTAAGGCTTTAATATTGCATCTTAATATTAAAATTCATTTAACAGTTTGTACCTTCGCTGCACTTCGTTCGATGAAAGACCATGACAAATCATTTCTACAGTTCCAAAAACAATATGGTATTTCTGTTGTCTCATATTATTCAGATTTCTACGATTAAAGTAGTTTTACTGTTCTGAAATAGATCATTCGGTACAGTTCAACATGAGTGAGTGACTTGTGTTTTATGGAACATAAACTGACACATATTTTAATGTTTGAATTTATAATTAAAGCGGAACACTGAAATTATTGTCGCAAGGTAATTTAATTAACAACATACATATAAGGTTCGCTATTCGTAAGCTTGAGTCAGTAAGGAAGTTGTTGGACAGAGATGACGCGAAATATATTGCCACCAAAATTCCTTGCTGATTTCTTTTTGAATGCTTAACTTCAGCGAAATCTTTTCAGAGGTTTTAAAGTTGATGCACAAGCTAGTTGCCCATATCTTTTGTAAACAGAGAATTAAATTAAATGTAAATTAATATTCCTTTAATCATCGTTATGATTAATTCCTAAAACAACGATTAAATTCCTACCACTGTAAATTAACGCAACTTTTTACCCACCTTCGTACACCTGTCAGCTTCACTTAACACTGTCGTCACAAAATGTTGTAATAAAAATTTAAGTTTTTATAAATAAAATAAAACAGAGATCGTAAATTACATAGCCGATATGAAGTTATAAACATTCACAATAAACGATTGATCTGTATTGACGAGTTTCCAGATATCGCGTATCTTTTGTTAGTACTGAGTCCGGCCCTCGAGTCACGAGGTAAGACTAAGTGGACACTACTTAAGATAAGGGATAAAGAAGAGATGAGTATTAAGAGCTGCTGCGGTCGACGTCAGACTGCCGCGCAGCCGGCGTCCAAAGCACGCAAACTCTTTACGTGACCACTCCGTCTAAGGGAATTTGACAATGTTTAACACTATATGACCTTGGTTTTTACACAAAACCGTTAAACCCTCCACACACTTCACGATACCGATTGGCACAAACAGAATGATGTTACACAACCAACCGCTTAGTACTTATAAGTGTATCTCTTTGTTTCTTTTATTATCACAATGGAGTTAATGAATTCTGGCTAAGCACGTGATACATTAAAATGGAAATTGAAAAGAAATGACAGACCCGTTGAGATTGCACGTATTTAAATGGATGCGGATCAATAATTTTTGTAACATTCCGTGGCCTTTTACAGTTTTATAGGAGTCACGTGAAAACAATATTGGCGACAAACGGACCGGCTCAGACAGAGTAAAGTAGGTACGTATTGCAACTTATGGTAAATACCGGCATTTACATAGTGGAACTATATTATTGGTATCCATGGCTGTTACTAAGTATTAATTAGAAGGATAATAACATTGAGTCTTTGGATGATCGTGATTTATCGTTATCTGTGATATAGGTAATTATTAGCCCAATAAGTTTTAATTGATATTAAACCATCAAAAGTTGTTCGAGTTTCAAAGAGGCAAATTTTCCGTTCGTTAGAAGAAAATGTTGTAATTCTTAGATAGTTTTTATTTATTAAGCACGAACAACATTGTTTCATTCCGAATAATGTAAGTAATGCCTTAATAATTGAAATTACCTTATAATTCATTTATTTACATTTTGATATCGCTATTATTATAAATATAATATATATTATTGCACGTTAAAAATAGTTTTTGCATTCGTGAGTGTGTGAGATACAAGTAGAATGGCAGAATGGAAATCTTCATAGGCGAGTTCGCGCATAAACAGTTATTTTAAACTTTATAGTATTTTTGTGTAATAAACTAGAAGTATGACACATTAATTTGAATTATTTGGACATACACGAGGGACCTAATTGAAGGTCATGCATTGTGTGTATTGTTAATAAAAACTTACTTCCTCTCGTTTGTGTTCAAAGTTAACAATAAAATCAAAACTTCATTAGTAAATAATTGGACGAAAAGAGTTTTCTAATAATTTTTGACATCAGTATATGATTGTTACACTATTTATTGTTAACGACAGACATCAAGATGTAGAACATCGCGTTTAACCCCCGATGGAAAGAGAGGGATGTTATAAGTTTGACGTGTCTGTCTGTGGCATCAAAGCTTACAAATGGATAAAGCGATTTCAATTTAGTTTTTTTGGATTAAAGGTAATTTGCGTGCGAGTGTTCTTAGATATGTTTGATCAAAATCGGTTGAGCCGTGTAAAAGGTGTGGGAGTTGAAACTGGTGAAGGAAGATCGAATGTCGGCGAATATACTCGAGTGAACCGAATTGATAGAAAATATTGATGATTTTATTGAGAGTATTCTAAGCTTAACCCACGGTGCAAAGAAGTGATGTATTACAATAAAAATTGGTGTCGGGGTATTTTTAAATTTGAATGATATATAAAATGTTTAATGATAATAGACATTCAAAATTAAAAACAATAAAAAAATTTAACAATAAAAATTTTCATTTTTCAATCCACATTCATAACTTTCTTCATGCATTGGTTTCGGGTACTCTTGCCCTGACCTTTTGCTAGAACGTCTCCGATTTGACCAAGGTACTTTCGTCTAAGCCTTCCCACTCCAACAGCTCCATTCACTCTCCCTTTGTATATTTGCTTAGTCAATCTGCTTTAGTAATCCTCTTGACATTTAATAACCTTTTGGTCGGTTACCCTTACTAAATAAATTTACCTAAGTGGAATATACCTAACTATGATGTCTTTCGGGTCAGCAACTGTAAAAAAATGACGCGCGCTCCTTATTGCAACGCACACATTTAGAATTTTCTTATAGATAAATATGATTTTTAGTTTAGTTTTCGCTAGTGTAAATGTGTGTATAATATTTTAATTTAAACAATAGAATACATTTCATAACAAAACAATGTATTATTTATAGACTTTATTAAAAAAAACAATTTTTGTAATTATCTGTATTACGTTTCCTTTTTTTGAGATAATACACGTCGGTAGCTTTATTACTTGTCACCTTGTTCGCATTTTCCTTGATGATATTTTCCGTGGCATTTTATTACCTTTTAAATTATGTTCTTATTATAATTAAAACATTATAATTTCAAACAATTATTTTCTGTTATATTTACAATTGAAATTACAGAAATATGAATAATTTAGATGTATTACAATAATACGAAAAATAGATCTCTCTCATATCTTTGCGTTTTCTTAGGTGATTGCACTCTCCGCCATAGTGCTTTTGGACCTGGGGTCGCGACATTACATACTTATATCGTGATTTCATTTTAATAATACTGAGCTAAGAGCAAGATGTAGTAAAGTAATAGTATCAATCAATACATATACTTACATAAATACATATAATCACATCGTTATCCTTTGCGGGGTAGACAAAGCCAACAGTCTTGGAAGACTGGCCACGTTCAGCTGTTTGACTTAATGATAGAATTGAGATTCAAACAGTAACAGGTTGCTAGCCCTTCGAGTAAAATAAGAATCCCAAGTTTATAAGCTTATCCCTTAGTTGTCTTTAATGACATCCATGAGAACGAGATAGAGTGGTCCTGTTCTTTTTTTTTATTGGTGCCGGGAACCGCACGGCAATCAATCAATCTGTACCATTATTGTCTAATATGGTCGATTCATAAAATGTATTTAGTTTATTTAGTACCTATATGCGAGAACGCATCACAAAACGTTTTTGTAACTTTGTTAAATAATAGGTGGCCATTGAAAGTAATAATTGGTCGTATTCTGAGGACGATATTGGTTTTTACGTATACGTATTGACGTGGTCTACGTAATTTGTAAATTTAGGGCTCGTAACATTAGGTAGGGAGTTCTTTTTATGTGGATATCATGGGGTGCCTTCGCCCACGTCAACGGGCAAAATATTTTCGATTTGTTTAAGAAAGTTAATATTTTGCTTATTAAAAATGTAGAGTAGTGAAGGAAAAACGTGAAAAAACCGTGACAAAATAATAAGAATAGTTGACCAGAATTTCAGATCACGAACAAAGAATGTTGAAATATTTTGAGTAGTTTAACCGTTGAGTATAAGTTTTTTTTTATTGTAGTTTATAAGTTCGTGGCCAGTCATGTATTTTTAAAACCATAATTTCTTATACAGCATACTTCTGGATAATTCTGGAAAACTGTCATACAATAGTTTCTTGTTTGGAATATTCCCTTTTAATAACTGATTGTCTGATTAAAAATTTCCGTGCTTCCGAAGGTATGATAAGTATGGTCGTCATATAGTGATCTTGACGTCGGCTGTAAGGCTGGCATTAGGAATTATGATACCAGGTTTCGCCTCGATAAACAAGCAATAGATGTTTTGAATGTAGGTGAGTAAAACAGTATGCGCAATAAACTGAAAGAATGACAAAGTATTCTGAACACGATAAGGTAAGAGTCGATAATCTCTGAGTGTCACGATCTTGTGGATGTGATAAACGGATCACATGCTTTGGTTTTTGGTAGCTACTGTATATATTTTATTTATTTAAGTATAAAATGTGACGTTCTCATATCTGTCTGACTATATTGATGCTTGTAGGCTTTATATTTTTGATCTTATTAAGTTGTAGGGGGAGCGATGATTCTGTCATAGTATTATAAGTTAGTTAAATATTCAATATCTTCATTTTTTACAGGATGATTAAATATTTTTTCTTTATTCAAATTTTATTCTTTATGTATCTACTTATTAAAAAATATTCAGAATACTCGTTGATATAATAATATCTGAATTTTTTAAATTTATGAATACTCTTGAATGTAGTTTCGCAATAACTCCCAAAACAGAGATGACTGTAGACTTACTCAATAGTTGGTCACTAGTCGATCATAAACATATCACTCATACTTTAATTACTATATGTCCCAACGCAATGAGCTTGTTGCCGTATCGGCAAAGAAAAACATCTTTACAAACATCCCTTGCGGGGTAGACAGAGCCAACATACACACGTAAGATACGGCTAGGACACGTTTAGCTGTTTGCTAGCCCATTGCCTAAAATAAGAATTCCAAGAAAAATGAAAGTGTTGGAGTGTTCCTATTCTTTTTTATATTGGTGCCGGGAACCAGACAGCACTTTGTTGATCTATATTTTGAATGTCGATATTGTTTTAGGTACTAAAGGTTGTGTCAACATACCGCAGTGGCAGACCTCGACGACCTGCCGGTGCTGCCGGACGTCTCTATGTGCAGCTTCACAGCCTCCGCTCCCGTTCTCTTGGCGCGCACTCGGGCTGCTCCAGGCGTCCCCTGGGTTACCCCACCGCTTTTCCCACTTCTAACTTCTTGTTTCCCGCCTTTTTTCTCTTGTTTAGATTTCGCACGACGGTCTCGAGATTTCATCTTCAGTTAACACTATTCATTCAATTCTATTGTGATATCACACTGCTCTAAACAATATCACCACTTGACAGTTCGATTAGATACACCTCGAAGGTGAAAGAGTTCAGATAAAAAATATTATACAAATCAGCAGGTCTGTTTACGTGAGGACGGAGGCCCTTTATGTTCACGCCTTGGCAAGATCACGTAGGAGCCTTGAACTGGCTAGTGGGCGCGTGAAGCTTTGTGGCGGTTTCCTTATTCAGGGTTTTCACTAACACTTATCACCTCTAAGACGAGTGCGGTGTGACGTTATGATTGTGTACGAGCGGGTAGCGGAATCCTGCCGCACTGCCGGCGCGGGCGCAGTGCACCACTGGTGTGCCAGCCCCGCGCTCCTGCCGTAGATACTTTACGCGGTTAACTAATTGAAGGGATCTCATCTCTTCTAAAATAATTGTTCATCTTACAATCATCAGACTAATGTGAAAGATAATTTATGTCACGAGTTTTTATTATTCTTAATGTAATAATAAATATGCTGATATGAGATGTCAACATTGAAAAACAATATATGTAGATGAGATAAGTATTAAATATGGGATTAGATTTAAATTGTGAATCGTTTGAATGGATGGCTTATCAGCAAATTAGAATCATTTAGTACGTACTTCTCTTCGAATGTATTCATTTTAGTAGTTTAACAATACATGTACAAATAATTCTATATATACTTACATATTAAATCACGCCTCTTTCCCGGAGTGGTGGACGAGGACTGCTGCCAGTAGTTTTTTCCCTTCTTCTCTTCTATCTCCCGTCTTCCTATGTTCTTATTTTTCAAGTTTGAATTTATATTACCGTGATATGAGATATAAGTATCGAGTTGAAAAATTTCGCAACTATTTCAGGCTATTTGATCACTATTCATATGTCCTAATTTATTATGGGTAAACAAATACATTGGTACAAGTAAATGATCTCACATACTTACCGTAGTAATAACATTTTACGTAAATAGTTTTCAGATGTACCAGTAGTAACTGCAACAATTATTGCATTGCGTGCATTCACATTCTGCTTTGTTTTATGCGGGTCTTTAAAAATACGGACCTTCTAAAATTATGATACAGATAAACTGTTAAGCGACTGCTCCTCAATTAATTAATATGGTTGTTAAGTATAATAAATCAGAAGATAAAAGGTATTAGGAATAAAAATATAACAATAAAACTAATTCTAATAAATAAATGTATGTTCAAATTTTATTTTAAGCTAATATGTTCGTTGTTCTTTTACACACGTCATAAATTTTGCCAGTATGTTATCTGTCCTACAATATTCTATCCAAATTGCTTCACATAAATTGTGTCAAATTTTTGATGTCCTTATGCCCGTACCTTACACCTTAAACCGTGCATGCAAATGATCTCTATTTCCCAAATTCTTTGTACGAAATTGGCAAGAAACTTTTTCAAAACTTTTTTCTGAGGGTCTGAGGAAATAATATGCGGCACGGAAGGATAGAGCAAAGAGCAGTCAAATCTCCAGTGGACCACGTGTTCTGTGGTCATTATGTATCAGAATGGGAAATATTAAAGATCATTATTTTTAATATTATTATATTACAATTAATCACAATGTTCGGGTTGATATTTCTGACGAGTATGCAAGTTGGTACTTTATCTATGACGTGCGTTTCGTTCATCAGAAATGATTAGAACTCTGTCTTCTGGTATCAAGCGATATACAATATTCGAAGAAAAATTATGACATCTTATCCTGATTATTTGACATATAATATGTTTTTACAAACGTTGAATTACCTCTAGCAATAACAATAATAATCCATTGATCATAAATTGTTACTTTTATAAGTAGCAATCGATAATTTTTGTGATAAAAAATAATGATTGTTGAGAACGAGAGCTTGTAAGAAGAGAATTATGATTGTGAATGAGGAGAAAAGAACACTTAAGAAAAGATTGTGGCAAGGATGCACCTAGTCTCTGCCTTCTCCGGTAAACAAGAAATGATTTTATGTATGTAAGGTATGTATTTAGGAACATTGAAATGAAGGATTTAAAAATGGTAATAAGTACCCTAATTCTTTACTTTCCCTCCTTGAACCCTTACCTAAAATAAAAAAGGATTTCGAAGGCTTGCATGATAGTAACATCTTCTAAATACCATTCGTCGAAATTATAGATCAAAGAATCAATGTCCAGGTTAGCCGGCTCGTGAAAATTCGTCAAAATTTAACCTTTGCACACTTATAAAGCAAAACATACAAAGGACTACCTCTTTTTAGAATTTGTTATGAAATCATGTGATAAGCCATCTTTCAATTGTCTTTTAGAATATCAAATCTGTATGTATTACCAAAACAACAAACTGTCACTTGAAGGCTTTCACAATATATAAACAGTTCAAGAAAATTTAAACAGAGGGCGCTGGCGTTTTTATGTTGCAATCTGAGTTGCTTTTACATGTTGATACAACCTATAATACTAAGTTGCTAGATGGCGACTCAGTACAAGTTTTATGGCTTTGGCACCTGATGAAAAAGGAGGATTGCAAAAAGTTTGATTCCTTGAGATAAATAGCCTAAAAGTTAGACTTAAGTGGCTTTTCTGTATTTGTGTTGAAAAATTGTTAATACCTAGGTACTAATTCAACAAAGATCGTAAGAATACTAAGAAATGTCATTAATTACAGAACATGTTCAACTTGAAGTGCAACTTATCTTTCTCACATCTTTTTATTATTAATAATAATTTATTAAGAAGAACTGACTTCTGATATCTGTTTTTTACGGAGTTTATTGCATTGCAAGTAATGTTTATGAGTATTCTTTATCAGTACAGTTCGGCTTAGGTACCATGGCAATTATGCTAAGTATTTGTAATTCAAGAAATTAGTGAAGTTACAATAATAAAGTACCATTAACCTATCAATTAATGTTATCTTTAAATTGCGGAGTACAATAAAAATACTATTTTTGATTTCATATTTTTTTTCTCACTAGCCTGAAATATACTTGCTTCTTTACTCTTTGTGTTTTATGCGGGATGCCATCGATTAAAATAAAAAAAACTGAATAAATTTAGTGGTGTATATACATGCAGAAAGCGATTAAAAATACATATAATATTTAACAAACTTTATTGTGGTTTTACGGGAAAGATATATTATTAAATATTTTGTACTTATTTACACTTAATAATTCGTCATATATATTTTTATGGCTGCTTATTTGCTAATTTCTATATTGTATTTATCAAATTAATGAAGTGTAAAGGTAAATCTTCATTTGTGTCTGCCCTGAGATCCATAAGTTGAGAGTATACTTTTTGATCAATTAGGTATCTGAAAATTAAAAAATGAGTAAGTAAACACTAAGTAATTTCTTATTAAAAGATGATGTTTCTATATTTCAGAAGGCACATTAACCCGGTTGCCTCGCCGTCTGGCGTGACCATGAGACAGTTTGAATGTGAAACAATTATACCAATATGATAAAAAGATAAAGTATTTATACTTTTTTTTTGCTGCAAATAGACTAGTTTTTAACAGAACTAGTACTTAATGAAATTTTGTAAAAAGATAATGTACCTTCAGAACTAAAATAAAAAAAGGTAGTATTGTTGCTAGTTTGAAGAGATAAGAAACAGACTATGAAGTGATACAGTTTGTTAGTTACCAGAAAATTCGATATCCTTAGCAGCACTTCTTAACAATATTGGTCCCACATGACTAGTTAACAAGTATCCCACTGGCGTCGTGACCAGGATAGCTTGAATTATAAGTTTTATTATGTCTTCAGCGTATTTAGTTATTGTCTCATCTTGCATTTGCATAGATATTATGGTGTTCAATACTATGGGGCAGAGTACCGCCTGAAAATAAGACAAAAATAGTCCTATGTTAAAAAGTAAAAGTCACAAAGAGTAACCTATCACCACAAAAATGATATAATTTCATAAAAAAATCAAACAAGGAACTAAAAAAACTTATAGGAAACCATTATTGACATGAAAAATGCTTTTAACAGTCCTTAATAAAAAGTGGTTAATACGTATGCCATAGAAAGTGACTCTCAATAAAGGTTCGTTAATTTAAGCTGTTTATGGAAGGCGGTTAGCCTCATCCGCAAACTGTAATAACAATAAAATATTGCTAATTGTACTGCAGTTATTGGCGTATAAATTGCGGTACAAAAGCTTCCGAACGATTCGTGATTTTCATCAATATAAGTACTTATTTTTATGCACATTCCCAGTATATCCAATTCAATGATAACATTTTATAAATGTTTGAATAATTTACGTGCATCATTTCATTTGTTTTTTTTTTCAAATGCAGCTAACGACATCACTCTGGTTAGTTACAGTAGGAAAACATAAAAAAAAATTATGTTGCTTAGGGATTTTGGGGGGTTACTCTAAACTTTCACCTAAACGTAATCATTTTATCTCTCTTTTTGGTTCGTACAGTCAATGCATGAATAAACTAATAACAAGAATTTAAATAGTAATACATTTACTTAGTACCTCTACAATAGACTTCGGCGTCCAAGTGCAACACACGAATAGTTTCTCCTTGAGCGAGAGTCTCCAACAAGCCAGACATACTACTGACAACCGCACTGACAGACAGACAGCAAGGATCGCGAACCCTGGTACTAACGACGCCTCCGTTATAGAACTATCAATCTGAAAATTGTATATATTTAATTTATTTATTATCCGTGAAGACAACAGACAAAATGCCAAAGAGCCGCATACGCTTTTTAAGGATTCATCTGCAAACTTATTCAATACGAAACCAATGTATGAGATATTTGCTTCCCAAAGATATGATAAGCATGCTTTGACCTTAAACTGAGTATGGCGATGAAGACTGTGTAATGTTTCTAATAATACAGGTATTAAACGCGCTTATTAAACGCGTAAAGTAGGTAGTACCTTTATTTTATCTATGACATTTCAAATTATGTTACAATGATCAATGATCGGTGGTCAACGAGCGATTGAAAGCCAGCGGGCTACTGCTCCGTCTCTACGGCAGAATAATAATTATATAATAATAAAGAAAATAAAGATATGTACTTTACATGCTCGTTTAATAATTAAAAATAGTAAAATGCAACGCAGAAGTTTAAAATCGACTAAGTTCTGTGTTCTTAAAAGATATTACAAACAAATAAACAGACCATATAAAGTGCAGAGGCAATTGTAGGAAAATGGATTCAGGTCCCAATATAAAGCGGCGAAGGGTGCAATTGGGAACGCAAGAAAATGGGAGATTTAGTATACCGAAGTACTATAGTACTAGTACTATACTATACTAGTACTATAGTCCATGACATGTTTATACAATTTATGTTTTTTTAGTAACTGCTAAAATAGATTGTTCTATATTTTCCGTTTCGTCCTTACGAAACGGTGAAACGTACGAAATATTAAGAGGAAAACTACAGGTTAATTAATTGCCTATTGAGTTTTTATGAGTCAGAAAACGTTTTTTGTACAATATTTTAACTACTGAACCGTGACCGTAGAAACATAACTAAAGGATCTATTTCAGGGAAAATACGTTTAAACTTTTTTTAGCGCCGTAAATGCCCAAAAAAATAAACACGCAGATATAAGTTTGACTTCCCTGTACGTTCAAGTATTAATTTATACTGTTTTTACAGCAAAATCTTAACAAGATCACATTATTTACCATTAATGAAATTTAATCGACTTGAAATGTAATTTCCTGTAAAAATGTAAATGTACCTTTAAGGAGTCTATTTAGAAGTCTCCACAAAGAAAGTGCATGTAAGCAAAAAGTACCGGCTCATACGGCGTCTAAAACATCGGTAGTAAAACGTAGCGGTCGTTGAGTTGCAAGATATTGCAGTCACTCCTGCTACAAATGGGGAATATAGTGTGACTCTATAATATATTAACTAACTAAAGTCCCAGTTGAAACCCACCACAAAGAAAGTAAGAACATTTGTATGGAAACTAGAGCGTACAGTCCATGGTAGCTTAACTACAGGAAATTTCATTTAGAACTCACCACAAAGAAAGTGCCGGTGTAAGCAAAAAGTACCGGCTCACACGCCGCCCAGAACACGCGGTAGGCGGTCGCCGCGGGATTGCAGTTCAGCCGCCACCCCTCCCGCGCCCAGTACGTAGCGGCCGTAGCGTTGCACGCTAATACAGCCACCCCCGCTGAAATATGGGGATCATATGTGACACTGTATATATATTTATGTAAATTTGTGTATTTGTGTATCTGTAAATCATATAGTGCAGTGACTTAATAGCATGGAAATTATTGTAATAAAAAAAAAATTGAATTTCCAAGGAAACGCAATGATCGAATTCTGATTTTCAGAAATTTATTTGAAACATGAATTGACATTGGAATATGATTCTGAAACGACTTTTGAGAATGTCGAAAAAATGGGGTCTTTTTCTACTTAGGCGGATACCACGTGATAATTAATGTAAGTTGCTAAATATGTAATTATGCCACAGATTTGCATATTAAAACACCCAGCTTGGTTAGTGTATAGTACAGAAAATAGAGTCAAGATACAAATTGAAAGCAAACAAATTAGCGTTTAATTTGTAATATACCTGCGTCTTATGGTAAAGACGTTTTTGTTTGAATTCGTATGACAACAATATTGCATATTAGGTAAATTTACTACTCAAAAATATGAAGGCTAACCGGTGCCTCCCCATCCAAAAAAAGAGGTGACGAAATTCCCGGAGAGGGCTCCTAAAATCACGAGTAGGATCCGTAGCTCCGTTGCGTAGTAATCTCGGGAGTCGGGCAGGAGACCCGCGAGGGCTCCCCAAGAGACCCCCAGGGCTATGCCCGCCAACAAAGATAAGCTCGCCTGTAAGAAATATAATAAAAGTTTATATAACATTATATCAAACTTTTTTAAAGGACTGTGTTACCCGGCTGGCGACCTGCCACCAAACCGATTTGGAAATATATTTTGAATGATGTGTATATAATACATACGAAAAAAATTGCTTTCGCCCATTTGAAAAGTACGTCTGTCCTTTTCCATTATCTACACTAAATTATACCCAGAATTTCATGAACAGTTTGAATGAATTTGGTTCAGTGGTTTAATGTGTAGAGGTAACAAATATATTTCAAAGTATAAAATATACGCTCCACCGTGATAGTTTTCACTGCCGTGACCAGGATTCGAACCTGGGTTACTACGGCCACAACGTAGGGTCCTAACCACTAGACGATCACGGCTATTGGAGCTGGTGACAAGGTTAACAAAATCCGAAGAGACTTTAAGAAACGTGATACTTTCACAATAAGTAATTCGATACGCTGCGCAAGCGAGTCGCAAAAAATAAACAGTTATTCGATAAGTAGTAGATATTTATACATTAAAACTAACTGGAGTTTCTGTTTACTTATGAGATGGTTGGTACAAAAAAAATGGTTTCTTGAAATAGGCTCTAGAAGTTAAAACGGTTATTTTAACAATTTTAGTCTCCAATGTTTTGAAAGATTTAGATCATTATACACAATTAACACATCTCATGTTTTTTCTATATTAAATCAATCATAAAAATATTTGCTACCTATTCTTTGCCGACTACTACGTTGACCAGTTGGAAGCGGCCTGAATCCAATGAATTCTTGCCACTGCAATGAATTACTTAGGCTGCAATTCATTGCAGCGATGTAAGGACATTTTAATAAAATATATAAAGTTGTTGTGGTATAAACTCTTGATCACTTATAGTCAAACAAGGCTTTATGAAACTAGATTTATCCAGAGTCAGTTTATTTCATACTAGCTTTTGCGAGGGCTTCGTTACAAACAAACAAAAATACAAATCTTTTATCTTTATTATTAGTGTGGACAATAATTGAAAACTTAATTACCTACGAAGTTTGGTTGTTCTTTCCAAATTGTAACTTTTTAGTCACCATGGGAACATTTTGACATTTAAAATCAAATCTAGAAGAAATCTTTGTCTATGATATAATTGTCTAATGTTCATAGTTTGGAAAAAGAAACCATTTTATAATTCCAAAACAGGCTCCTAGTATAGGACGTTATTACTTTACAAACCCAAAAGTATGCAGAGGAGTTTTCTTTGTGACTTGAGACTCACATAAATACCGAATCACCGATACGTATCATCGGTTCCGAATAATAAAAAACTATAGAGCAACTCAAAAACGCCGACGCTCAAGGCAGTGTCAATGCCTCCGTCTACCCCTTTAGTAAAGGGATGTGATTTTAAATATTTCTTATTCGTCGTATTCATTTCATAACATACCGATACGTATCATCGGTTCACTAGAATAAAAAAATTATAGAGCACCCCGAAAACTCTAGGCGTGGGAACACGCGAAAACTTTAAATCACGCCTTTTAGGGGCTTATTCGTCTTATTAATTTCATAAGTTACCTTAACATATCGATACGTTTCATCGGTTTCGTAGAATAAAAAACTGTAGAGCATCCCAAAAACGCCAACGCTCAGGGCGGTATCGATGCCTCCGGCTGTGCACACAAATTGTGGCCAATTGCGCTTGCCGCCGGCAAGCTTGCTGTGTTTTATCACTAGAGGCATCACGACGGGGCACGATACTGAAGCGTACACAGAACCCAGCATGAAACCTGCAAACCGAATAATCAAATCACTAATGACCTCTCTGCGTGTGGTCTTCTAACGACAATTCTCTAGCGTGTTTTGTAGAATCGAGAAAAATATTTTTATTTCGTTTTAGCATTACGGTCTAGTTAAATATACAATTAATAAAACTGCAGTAGGTATTTATAGCGAGAGTTCTATATTGATAATGCTTATCTCTCTTTAACTTCATGCATCCTGCTCGATAATATACTACAATCATTGCATACAATAATCTCAGTGATTTTTACACAAAATTGGAAAGTTCAATTGCTTTTTGTTCCTTTCCATACCAATTCTATATAGAAAGTGACGTTTCGCTCAAAGATAAATCACCCTGTTGCGCTATGACATACCACAGTGATGCATTTTATAGTTGTAACTTACGAGTTGCAGCTTGTTTTGAATTTTGTTATAGGTATATGCTTCAACCATAAGAGAATCGATGGCCGTGATATGAAATGGTAAACAGTTAATTACATCTTTGAAGTACTCAAATAAAAAAGCTTGGCGCAAAAGGGGTAAACAGGTCAAAACCTTCCACGGAATCCTTCCAAAAGTAAATTTTCTGGAATCATAACTTCAAACTACCCATGCACCTAAATATATAAAAGAGGGTACTAACTGATTGGGTGACATATCAATTTGAATTAGATTCTAAGTTATCTAGTGGTACACTAAGATTGATTTTTTTATAATTTCCGCGGGAACGGAGCGGACGTATTCGGGTCATCAATACATAATGTAGTTTATACCAATAAGATAAACAATGCACGATCAATAGTAAACTGAGCACAAAATCTACCGGAATCACGATAAAAATATCACCTATTTGTTTGTTTTGTTTTTGTTACCGACATAAAAACCCAAAACGTTTATTTGGTACATGTAAATAAATTTAAATATGAATACAGTAAATCTGAAAACAAAGCCTAAAGTTTTTCGCTTTAACGTTTTGTCCATTGAAATTGGACGCATAATTACAGGTGTGTTCACTGTTCACGGCATACACAAAAACACACACACACGCTTACAGATAGAGCGGAATGAAGCGTTCCCGGGTCCCGACAACGCGCTCCGCTACGCTGCCCACATTCTGCGGATTTTATTTTGGGAATCGTAAAATATTGTTACAATCCTGGTGGTGAACCTCTGTCACACACCACGGAGCCAATGTTAATAAAATTAAAAGGTTTTTCGATATGAATCAGGTGCAATCACGTAAAACGAGTTTTCATTTTTTTCATCTCGGAATAAAAAAAAACGTATTGTCGTAAAAAATTTACAATATTTAAATACTTTGTTTTATTAATTTATGTTTTTAAAGGTTATTATTATTTAATCTTCTTAAAGTGTTTGCATAAATTACGCGTACACTCATAAAAGTAAAATTATTATTTTTTCCAAACTAAATGAAACTATTTTCTATGTCAGTGTCATTCCTGTGCGGTCCTAACCTGTGGAAATCCTGATTTTCCGAGCACGTCATGCAGTGAAAATGCATTCAAATCTTTCGCAATACGAGTTATACGGCGGAATTTATTGAATTGGCTTTGTACCGCACGCTTCGCACTACATTGTATTTGTATCTATTCATTTTATTACTGCAGGAATATCAAGTGACTCCACCACTATAAAATACCGATTGTGGAAATTGCGAATGTTCCTATTTATTGTGATTATTGCTTTATCTACCCTTTCAGTTTACTATATTTTTAAAGTAATCTGTTGGGGATGGTAATTTTTATAAGGTCTTTTAGCTGTGATATGACATTATATATATATATTTTTATCTATATGAATCTTAATCGCATCACTAATTAATTCAGCCTATAACCGTGGCTTTCTAGTTATAAGATAGTAATTAGTTGATTCGAGACTATTGGCTCTGACTACCCCGCAAGGGATAAGAAAATGTATATTTCTGGATTTGTAAAAAGCTATCTGTTTTTATTACTGAACTAATAACATTACAAGTTGCATTAAGAAAATTATGTTTCTTATATTTATTTATGCTATATTCTTGAATATATTCTGATTTTATCATTACTTTGATAATTTATTAGCAAGAGTTTGATCTATTTTCATTATAATTACCATTACCAATTAGGTAATAACGAGTGTATTGTACTTAATTTGTGGCGTCAGGTTATTATTATCAGGGATCCATCACGCTTCAACAGGTGTCTGTATTATGTCATAGTGTTGAAAGTAGGTATATTAACTTTAATTTCGTTATAAGATTATTTTCAAATATCATTTTTTCGAGTGGCTTTTATGGGTGGCCTTATGTGGTATATGGGATGCCTTTGTCATATTAGTAAAAAAAGGGTCTGTTACGTTATGTTTTTATAAAGAAAATAACTTTGCTTTATTTAAATAAGTTTTGCATACAACCATACATAAAGTCACGACTCTTTCCCGGAAGGGTTGGTAGAGAGGACATCTAGACACTTATTCTTGCATACTTCTTTCGTGTTTAATTTTTTTTTTTTTATTAATTTATGTAGGTGTATTAAATATTGTACACTTACCCCATATCCAGGGAAATCCGAGCAGGATGTTAGTCATGGCGGCCAACACTGTGACTTCAGTGACCCATGGTAATACCCCGAGCGACACCACCTGTGCCCAGTTGGATCTCATGTAAGTCACATCCCACGCTAGTGATCCCTTACCTAGAATCACGATTGGGTATATTTTCCTGAAATATTTTTTTTTTATAGTGAGCATTTTTTTTGCGAAATCTTTTAGAGCATTCTTTCTTCATCTTGATATTTACTAAAGTACGCCAGCAGGTAAATAAAAATAAGAACATATAATATCCCGAAATTGTCTCACAGTGCATTCCTTGATATCATATAAGAAGCCAAATGCCAAACGCCAACATGCCAAATCTAGCAGTTTGGGCTATCTGTTGATATATCAGTCAGACAGTGTCCGCTTTTATACATATGTATTTGGATAAATCTAGATCATTGTCAATTGGTGAAAATAATATTAATCTTTTTTAACTTAAAAATCAGTAGACATACGTGGTCACCAACGATTTTACAATGTGCCTATGTAGGAAAATAGTAAATTAAAAAACTGAGTTTCGATAAAACGTGAAGGTTCTGCGGTACGTGATTTGAAAGTACTTTGCTGTTTAAAACATTTAGTTATGTATGTCAACCAAGACTGTTTATTATTATTACTTCATTAAGGTATATTTGTTTAATTTCCATAGAAAATTATAATATATAATCGTACATACATACCTACATGCATTAAAGTAGATTTTATAGATACAATATAAGTATACATTGCCTGGATGATTGGCAGTGATACATTTGTAAATTTGATTATCCGAATAAATAATCATCGGAATTATAATGTCAAGATAACTATTTGTTATTTATTATCATTTCCTCTTACCACAGCACTCTTTGTTCTTATACTCGTATTCGTTTAAATATATCTATGATTATTATCATTAAGACAAACAGCTGAACGTGGTTTTTCAGTATTTTCAAGACTGTCGGCTCTGTCTAGTCGTGATTATATGTATGTATGGTTATTTTTGGTACGTTAGGCCTGTTGATAGATACGTATGATGATCAAATACTTACCTTAAAAACCCATCGATGTCGGTGTACTGTCTCATATCTAGGACATTCAGATATCTGGCTAGTATGCCCGTGAGAAGGGCGGCTAGTAGAGGTGGCAGAGAGGTCAGCTCTTGTAGCAACAACCCGCTGCCCCAAGCCACGATTGCCACTAGGGCCAGCACGAAGTATTCTCCATTCCAACCCCAGCTGCTTCCCCAACCCACCCAGAGGACACCCCATGTACAAATTCCTATAAAGTTAAGAATTATTTTAGATGTTGCTTTACCACTATTAATATTAGTTTAACTGAACAGACTGGGCATATGCTTTCCCAAAAGATTTCCACCAGACAGTTAAGACCGTCTGTTTCAAAACTAGGTACTTAATTAATACAATTAAATCAGATCGGGTTAGGAATTAAAATGGTGGAACATCCCCGACTATGATTGATTTTCACTTATTCACTTAACATATAAACACTGGGATTTAAATTTAAAAATTTTGGAGCATAGTAACATTTTTGGGGAATGTCTTTTATTAGTACTAAATCTTAACCATTCATTTAAATACAAACAAGTTCTTGAACTAATGATAATACATTTCCAGGATCATTGATTAAGGAGCCACATTATTCACAAATACTCCAATCATTAATTAAAAATTATTAAAATTAACCTCTTTTGGTGGTCAAGGGCTTCATGATAAACTTTTGATGTTTAAGCAAAATACTTACTTGTAGAATTTAAGACAGATAATAAGCTACTTAATTTTAAACTAATTGGTTTATTTTTATGAACATACCTAATATTAAGAGCGTGAGAAAATGACGAATGGAAGATGAAGTTTTTCCATCCCAGAATTTACTTTTACATTTTTCGTCATTAAAATTTGTGTCAGCTATATATGTCGGCGTGCACTCTCTGAAAAATTAAAAAGGTTAACAACAACCAAGACGATAAAATGCATTTTTATAAATCGTTGAAACCTTACGTTAAGGACATAATGTTTCCGCACTTATATTCCACTTTGACTAATAGACTGTCGTCTTCGTCCATGATATATAAGTATTTTTTAATAATGAATATATCAGAGAATGCAAATTTATACCGCCTACTCGTACTTACTCACGTTTTCTCTCCGTCGTGGCTGTGTGTTGTGCTGTCGCCTTTATTCACCGTTTTTGTTTCGTTATCTGAAGTTCATAAAGCAAATAAAATCTCAATGTAAGCAATGATTTATGTTCGATGGACGGCTGGATGGATGGCACGAATTCAAAACCTAATAATGCTAGAGCAAGTTACTCAACAATTTGCTTTGTAGCCAAACCAATGCTTTATCTTGTCATGTTAATGGTAGCATTATTTTTTGTCAAAGTTTGATCTTATGACGTACTTCCTATGTATTTAAAAAATAATCAAATATTATAAGTCGTACGTAATGGAGATTCTTGTGTAGGTGTGTATTTACACTTGATTTTTCCATAAATCTTGAAGGTATTATTCGTTTTTTTTTGTTTTTTTTTGCGGTTATTTGGACAGTAACATAATAAATTCACACATACATATACACACACATATAAACACTTATATCCCATGCTGAGTAGACAGAGCCAACAGTCTTGAAAAGACTGATAGGCCACGGTCAGATGTTTGGCTTAATGATAGAATTGAGAATTAAATAGTGATAAGTTGCTAGCTCATCGCCTAAAAAGAGAATCCTAAGTTTTTAAGCCTATCCTTAGTCGTCTTTTTTTTTGGAGAGTAACATGATATAAAATAGAAGATATTTTATTTTTTAGATATAAAATGTTCTATTTGTGATGATACATTTTTGATTTCAGATTCCAGTGAGCCAAGGGAACTAATTAATACCAAAACAGGTTCATAGCTCTACCTTTCGATGGTGACAGGGCTGAAGTAATGACCGAGCTTAAAAATTGTGGTACTTTAAGCGTATGCCTGTGTATGTATGTGTGTATGTAATTTCTAAGAACCCGAATTTAAATTGATTAAGCGAATTATGTTTATAAGGTTAAAAAGCTTATCGGTAGTCTAGACAAATTTGCAACACAAAGATCAATTATAATAACAACGTTAGTAGATCAATAGATGCAGTAATACATACTTATCTTGATTATGCTAAAATACGCTAAACACGTAATATTTTTAAAACAATGCTGTAGCGTGCGGCTTAAAAGGGACAAGGGTCTCCTCCAACAGATTCTGATTAAAGGTCATTAGAGGTATCAATGTTTAAGTAAAGTGAACAATATAGATACTTAACAAATTATAATATTTATCCAAGAGCTTAAATTGATTTTTATATGTCTATAATTACTTCGTTGAGTTACTATTCCGTAACTCATGATTGAGCTATCCAAATTAAGTTTCCTTTGGGACTAGCTGTATCTCTGTGATATATTTCATGTAGATATTCTATTCTTAAACATAATAAGAAGGTTACCAAAGTGCATTGAAGTAAACAACGATGGTTCCACACGCACACCCCACATGATTAAAATGTGATGGGAAGCGTTTGATCAAAGAGGTAGACAAAAAAATCTCATAAGCGTTCGACAATTTGCGCGAGTTACCGACTTCAAAAAAAGACTGCCTCTGAATACCTATATAATACGGGGTATTTTTATTATATCAGAAGAACAGTTATGTATTCTACATTAAGTAAGTAATTATGGCCAAATTATTCAATATATTATAATTAGAAAACATACTATACTATTATTATGTAAAAAAACAGACCATGAACATACAAATCAAAATGAAAATGCTTCTCTCGAATATAGATAGGTTAATATTATTATATTATATATTAATAATAGAACTTACCAATTCGCATGATTTTTCTCGTATCTAATTACGGTCCAATATTAACAACACAACAAAATAGCTTTTAGTTTTGACACAAATTTGTTAGTGCACATAACTATGACGCCACTTTCATTAGAACAAGTTTTAAAAGCGTCGTGGCAGGATGGCGACACCCTGCAATAGTTAAACACCACTTAACTTGAGCAGTGCCGATATAGGTCTACTCTGGCCAGCCACTTTACAAGAAGAAATTAATAATTACAGCAACGCTTCAGTGATCTTTGAAGTACTTAAATAATACTGACGCAAAATTAGCAACCATGTAGCTATCAAATTTTCACTTCAGTAATCACAAGTAAATAATCATAAAATATTAATGCTTATATTTATAGTAAGACTGTTAATATAAGCATTACTGATCACTGTGCTCGGTGGTTTGTTAAATACTACTTATAACTTATTGAAATATCTTTTTTCTTCTTAGGTATTATAAATTTATTTTGATTGGCCCGGTACCTTCGATGTCTTATGATAGTGATGACAAAAATAGCGATTTAAATATTTGAAACATGAATACAGAAATATAAAGTATACAGAATGATCGAAATAGTTACTCAAGTTTTGATGGTTTATACATACATATACTCACGTCTATATCCCTTTGCGGTAGAAAACCAAAATCTCGAAAAGATTGGAAGGCTACGTTCAGTTGTTTTGGCTAAATCATTTGATAGTGACAAGTTGCTAGCTCATCGCCTACAAGAAGTATCCCAAATTTATTAGTTTTTCACTTAGCCGCCTTTTACGACACATATGGAGAAGATATGAAGTGGTTCTATTCTAAAAAGCCGAGAACCACATGGCATTATTGTTTTTCTGTCGAATAAGTGCAGACATATGAATTGTATAATGGAAGGCACTTCAATTTACCCAAAGTAATTGCGATTAAGTACTCGTATCATATCCTTGGCATATCTAAAGCTTGGCGCTGGATAGTATTTTATCCTCTTGACTTCACATCAAATGCCCTAAACATACATGTATCCGATAGCGGGCGTATTCATTTGGGTCCGTTTAGGTTAGGGTTATCTGATAACCAAAACACAAACGAGCGAGCTAAGCGGGCTGGGATTCGAGAACTATCAACGGAGTTCAGTATCTTTCAGTCGTCAGTCGTGCGCTCTCTTTACATGGGCAATTGTGTGGTCGCAAGATAAACATGAATTCACCCACTACATGCCTCATACTGTTACCCGTGTTAGACAAGACTTTCTGGCAGACTAATTAATTTTTTTTGTGATCATTTATTACTTTATAATTGGAAAATCATTAGATTTTATTACTAATGTTTGGTGCTTCTACCATATTTTCTGTTCCAGTATTAATCATGTTATCTTAGGCCTGTCTAAATAACGTAACCGCGATGATATTCTATGTAGGTATATTGACTTCAAGAATCCGTTATGCCAGGCTCATATTCCTTTATTGAAATAAATTGACTATCACGTATCCCATACTGGCGTTCAATTGTAAATCATTATTTTTTATCAATTGGACCACAGAATTGTTTATAGGTCCTGGCGTAATTGTATGAAACTTATTAGCTCTGAGATATTTATCTGAATAAGTCTTTTTCGTCAAGTCGATCTGATTTCGTGTATTGTTTTCTCGAATGTGAAAAAAATAAACAAGAAATCTTTATAAAATATATTTAATCGTTATACATCATAATTATTTAAATTTCTAGAGAGCTTGTTTTATCTCTAACACTATTTGAAGATGCCGGCGGTGATAAGGTTTGTGTACGGTAAAACTCTGAAACAAAAAATATTGTCAGTTCATCCATTCTTATCTTGTTAGAACATCGTGGAGGTAAAGCTACCTCTAAAAATGTGAGCTGCTATTTATGAGCCATTTTACAGCACATGATCCCTTACTGCGCTGAGTTAGAGTGTAAATTGGTCATGTTCGGAAAAAGAATATACAATTATTTAAACGTATAATGCTAAATTTTACACATAGGTAAAGTGGTTCGGTGTCAATAAAATATGAGAAGGTAACTTTATATAAAATAATAAGTAAAATAAATAACTGAGAGATAACAAAATGCGGTTCCGACAACAAATGAACAGCAGCAAGAAACGACTCCCCATTTTTTCAAGAACGAATATTATGACTACGCGTATAATATCGTAAGAAAAACATAGAAAATATATGTAACATCATATACTTTATATTTAAACTAGCTTCAATTTAAATTATAAATTTAATTTTAATTATTAATTAAATTTAAATGATACTTAACTACGGAAGTGGTCGTACTCATATTATGTAATGAATTTATAATAAAATTTTCCTCTATTCAGCTTATAGTATTGGTGTGTGTGGTGTGTATAGCTACGGGATCTATGCGGTCAAGGATCAGGCTCAGCAGCATTAATCATAGATAAAAGAGGGAAACCGGGACAAACACCCGGAGTGAAGGATTCTTTGGCATCCGCCTTATATTACGTTATAGTTCTGTCATGTATTCATATTATCCTTAAGATAAATCATTTATTTAACTAACAGCGTTATCGATTAAGTTATAACGATGATATCATATTTATTTCTACTAGGCATCAAGCCTAGTAGAAATAAATAATTGCCACTTTTTATCTCCTCTTTTTCTTGAACATAAAGATTGGGGATAAGATTATTTAATGGGGATTAAAATAAATGTAAAAATAGTTTTAAAAGTCATAAAATTCCCATAGAAGACCTAATTATTTCTATTCAGAATTATTTAACCAACAACATTTGATGCAAAGTCGTCATATTGTGGCCATGAACCACTTGATCACAGTGGTCAAGGTTTTAAATGTTTAATATAAAAAGTATAGATACCTTCAGGTGCAACCTTTGATTCCGAGAGAAGAATAGGTCCCAAAAATGTAGTTAATGAAGAGCCCAGTGTAGATGTGATAAGAATTGCAATGACTATAATATTTGAATGTTGAGATGCAATTTGTTTGTCAAATGAAGTAGCGTCACTCCATAATGAATCCATTGCCACGCGTACTAGTACGGCCTGAAAAAGGTTTGAATTAATTATTTATTAAGCACTAAAATATTTAAAATTAACTTATCTCTTCGACTACGTTAGCGTGATTGAACTATTGCAGGCTTCATTAATATATTTCCTATAGTTTAGCTGGGACATTATGACTATGTCTTCAATTTTTATAGCTCATTCAAAAATGCTCATAAGGCAGAACAACTTTTGATGAGGTGTCATTTTTACATTTATGTTTTATTTATTTGGTTTGTGTGGCTGGTTATCTGGCAGGGGTTTTAGGTTAGACGTGATTATATATATGTATGTATGTTTGAGGTTCCAAAATCATTTATAGTAAACATGGTGTCCAAGCTCAATACTAACATAGTTTCATTCGTATTTGTCCCGTTGTTCGGAAGATTAGTGTGTACAGACAAACAGAGGTTTATTACTGTTTCTTCTATTGCTTGATTTTGGTTTTGTGTAAAAATATTCAATGAATAATATATTTTTTTACTGTTTTCTTACATGTAGAAAAAAATGAGTATCACGTTGGTAAATTAAACGAAAATATTTGGCGTCTGGTAGACCCATAAGGTGAAATGGTGTAAAAGATTTTTAATGAGTGGCAGACCATTGCCTGTTAAGAATTATTTATTGACCAACTTGGAATAACTGACTTCACATATCTAGAGTATCTACATACGCTTCTAATCTCAAAAGAAGATGTATTATTATTGCAGTCTTCCTTTAGGTGGCGCAGTAATATGTCTGTCAGTAGCATCGAATAAGATATGATAGGGTTTCGCAAAAACCATTTCCTGCTCCGTAGTCTCACCCTTCTGTACGTTACACAATATTAAAATGGTAGTTAGATAAGATGCTTTTTTTAATAACAGTGATATTAGATCCTTTGAGTCAATTAAGGAAAGTATACAAATTATTTCTCATATTGAGTTATTGGTTGAAAAAAAAGTATATAAATTATTTCTCATATTGATGTCTCTATAAATACTGGTGTGATACAGAACAGGTTGTATTATTTGTTTTTTTATGGAGACAATATATAGACGTGAATAACGATAGGTACACCAATGTCTTTTGCTGTCACTGATAGTTTATGGTCGAAAATAAAATAAAATAACATGTGCCTGATACTCTGTGGTTGTCCTGTTATAAAACTATCAATTATTTAAGTTTTAATTCAGTCAATAGAAGGCCTTTGGCTGTCAGTGGGCGGGCCTATATATTCATCATCAACAATGATTAATTGCCTTAGCGTGTAAAGAGTCCGTCCGCTCAAACATTGGCATGAGCATTATCGTTAATTTGGAAAATATTAAGGAATTCTATTATTTGGGTAATTTGGGATTGTTGCATATTTAATAAAAAATAAAAGAGTGTGATAAAATGACAAAGAAATAATAAACTGTATTATTGAAAATCAACGTAACGAAAGAAAAAAACGAATCTGGCAATGGATGTAAATCTAATGGCGACATACCTATCCAGTTAGTGATACTACAGGCATATCAACAGGTGTTTGGTTGTCCGTCATGTGCTGTCATGTAGCATTACCTATTATTAAAGGTTGATAAATATTCCTATGAAATGGTATTATGAAACCAGCTTATTCCCTTAAATGAATTCAATGATGTACGAGTATATATTAGATCATGCACATACTTGTATGGAAAAGCTTTAAAAATAACGAATTCAATAAAAACTCACCTCGACAATGGCCTTTGGTATCCATGTGACGGCAATAAACAGACTTTCTTTAATTGACATCTTGTTACAAATACCGATAAGGAATGCCGTAATTAGCCGTAGAATCAGCGCGGAGAAGATACAAGCAACCATCAAACTAATTTCTTTTGCCGATGTGTAAGAAATCTAAAAAAGTTTAATTTGTTATTTAGGCATTTACAACGATCTAATAAAATTTATAGTCTCCCTTTTATACAATTCACGCGGGTGGAGCCGCGAGCGTTCTTTAGTGATGTAATATGATTAAATCTCGTCAAAGTAGAGAAATTAAAAATTAACAAATATAACGATTAAGTATTTATTCTGTGGTAATATATTGTTGGCTACTAAAATTAAAAAAAAACTAATTGTGTTGTCGATTAGTTCAATACACATGTTTAAGAAAAAATGTCATTACTAGCATCAAATACAGTCAGTGCTGTTAAGAATTCCAGGGCGACATCAATAGTAGAGTTAGGTTTAAGGAAAATTTCAGCATTGTGCATGTTTTCTTAAAGATGGAAAAGTTGGCTTACTTCTAAGAAGTAACCGCTGTAAGTGAAGAGCATTGGCTCGAAGATCCTCCACAGGAGTTTGTAGACCTCGGCCACGGGGTTGTCGTTGATGGCCCACCCCCTGCGAGACCAGCGCGTCGCTGCTGTGCCCGCGCACACCATGATCGCTACTCCAGCTAAAACAAGAATATTAGATTTCTGTCTACCCCGTTAGCAATTAGCTCATGTGTGTAACCTGTTGACATTTTTTATTTATTTATATAAATACATGCTCATTTCTTTATTAACATCCATGTCATGGACAAGATAATGTTATTGACTTCGAAAATTTACGTGGCTATTTTATAATACGTCAGACGATTACGTTCATTTATTAGACGGCGGGAACTGCATAGCACAAATTCTGGAGAATGACTAAAGCCGGCATACGGATTACTGAATTGAATAAAGTATGCAGTTTCATTCATTAGAGTTTGATATCAGTCTATTATTTGGATTTTTTTAAACCAGCTAATAAAAAATTGAGCAATTTTTTGCACAGTAACATATTGGAAAAATTTTACGTTACGACACTTTGAGTGAGATAAGATAAAGCAATTGGTCTAATTGATACGAAGGCTAATTAAAAGCAACAATTAGTGGGATTCATAACTCGACCAATTGCTTTCATCAACAAGAGCAATTAGTTTAGCCTTAGATGTAAAAATTAATGCTAAGATAAAAAGACAAATCTAAATCAAAAATATAAAGCGTTCTTAATCAAAATCAAAAATATTTTTATTTTCTCTCAAATATCAAGTAGTAAATGCAATAGGTAAGAATATGAATATGAGAGACTGGTGTCTGAACTAGGCAGATGCCTGTATCTCAGAAAACCAGCCTAATTAATATTCATACACATATCTTAACGTTTCTATAATCCATTGCATTTTTATTACTCCTTGGTAATAAGTACTTCGTACTTACATAAGTGAATATTATTACTTACATAAATATACATATGTTTACTGTTATGGATATTACTTGTGCTAATTATTTTATTTATTTATTGGGAACTAAATCTATAATGTATTAATCGATAATGCAACATAAAAAGTATCTACATAACAAATATTTAAATAGAAAAGAAAACATTCTCCTTGAAAATATGTATATGCTCTCGAAATCTGAAGAAAATCCCTACGTTTGCGTAACGTAAAATGACGTAGTTTGTTGTGTCAAAACGAGGCTTAATGTTAACTTGAGTAGAGTAAGCCGACTGTTTAAACATTTTAAAATGTTATGTCTGTATTTTTTATTATATATTTAGACTATGGCGGCACTTTAGAATAGAACCACTCCATATTTTTCCAATTGATGTCCTAGAAGGCGACAAAGGGATAGGCTAATAAACTTGGGATTCCTCTTGTAGGCGATGGGCTGGATGATCGAGAACCGATTATATTAAATTATGTATGGTACCATACTGCATTAAATGCTTTACGTTTTGATTTCTTTAATACTTAAATGTATGTAGACATTGATGTATATTATCGATGACAGTATTCAATAAATATAAGTTTCTAATTATCGCTTTTAAAATACCTATTTTATGTACGTGTACTTCTGTCGCGACTTCATAATTAGTTAGATCAAATCAAGAAAGCACTGTTTCTGTATTAATGAATTTACTGTTTACAAACTTGATTTATATTGATTTGGTCTTGTATCATAATGCCACGTGTAATTAAGGATTATAATAACGCTACTGTAGAACTCTGTGATAAGATAGTACAAAATATACTCTTGAGATAATATGACTTACATTTTCACTCAGAGATGTTATATTGACTACACAACATGAGGTCATAATGTATAATATGAGTTATAGTACAAAAAAGATCCGGCACCAGCACCAGTACAAAAAAGAATAGGACCACTCCATCTCTTCCTTATGGATGTCGTAAAAGGTGACTAAGGGATATGCTTACAAACTTGGGATTTCTTTTTTTAAAGCGATGGGCTAGCGACAGTTTCACTATTTGGATCTCAATTCTATCATTAAGCCAAATAGCTGAGCGTGGCCTATCAGTCTTTTCAAGACTGTTGGCTCTGTCTACCCCACAAGGGATATAGACGTGACCATATGTATGTATGTAGCAGTAATAGATGTAAATTATCTGCCTACCCCTCCGGGAAAGAGGCGTGATTTTATGTATGTATATGTAGATGTTAATTCAAGCTTATGGATTTTGATACATACATACATATAGGATTGAAAGGCAAGGAAAGATTGAAAAGCTACGTTTAGCTGTTTGCCTTAAGATGGAATAGAGAATAGCGACAGGTTGCCCATCGCTTACGAGAAGAAGAATAAATATTGATAAAATAACTTTAATCTAACCATAGTCGTTTTTACAAGTAGTCTATGAAGTCGTCAATTAGTGTGATATTACTCCAAAACCAATTATGTTATCCAGTTGAAAAATGCCTTTGAGATTATTGGCTCCATCTATCCCGTCAGGACGGACGAAATAAAGAAGTGATAAATTTGTGTGTTCTACTCACAAGTTCCTCCCCATCCAAAATAAGCACTTCCATATGAGATCAACAGTCCCCCACAAAATATCAGGAGACTGCGTATAGTTGGTGCGTAAAAGTCACTGTGGTCTGGGACATAGTCGATCAGAATACCCCAAAGGATTCCAAGGACGATTCCCAAGAACATTGCTAGAACTGCCTGCCAAAAAAGTTAGTTTGTATTAATTAAAAATCTGTAGAATATCTTATATAAGCATGTATGGGAATGATTAGTTCAGCGTTTTCTGCTCCAGCGTAAGCGAATCATTGATGTTATTAAGCAAAACCCTTGTAATCATAGCAAGTTGGCAAACTTCACGATTAAATCAAGTAGTTAATAAAAGATATTTTAATTTCATAAGCAAGGACAACTGGGGAGATATTAGTTTAATTTATAAGTTAACTTCTATAAACTCAACCTTTCCAAAAAAATATATATAAAAAAATAGAGTAAGTCGAACCAATATTCAACTCAATTAACATAAATGCGTCGTGAGAAGCTCAAACATTCTATAATATGTTAAATAGTGAATCTTAACAAAACAAACATATTTCTAAACTAAGTGTTCAAAATAACCTTCACAATTTTGTACGGAAGTAATGCGGGGAAAAATATTGCGCTATTGATAACTCCGAACATGCCCTCCGTGAACGCGGTGTCGAGACCGCCGGCGTTGCCAACCAGCTGGGCGATTTGTTGCTTAGTGCCCAGACCCCGGGCACTTAGAGCGTTCACTGTGGGCACTACCACTGCAGGTGAAACCGACGCCAATATCGCTCCAAGATGTAGTCCTTCAAACAAATTAAACGTTTAATATATTTCTAGGGCATATTAATTTTTTTTTCCATTTCTATCATTGCGCAATAATGAATAAAAATTTTGAATTTGCATTTTAAATGCATGAACTTTAGTAGTATGTATACTTCTCTGTATTTCGTGTATATTTATTGTATTCATAATTATCGTCATATCAGCCATAGGACATCCACTGCTCAACAATGTGCATTCGTCCACGATTTATATTAAAGAGATCTATCTATATTTGTAAATTGACGTCAGGTGAAAATGCTTCAGTGTAGTATGTTCTGCAGCCTCTTCTACACATGCGCTTTGGAAGCGCTAGTAGATATATTTAGATTTAAGTGATGTGACGTAAAAAAGTGAAATCTTGTTTCCAATTTTGAAAAAAGATCTATTCTTTAGGCTTCCTCACAGGCCATACATATATTTATTTTGATATGTACTTACATATTAGTGTTTATATATATATATGGACATGATAAATGAATTACACGACAACAAACAAATCTTTCATATGACCTATGTGTTTTATTATTGTCATATTCATATAAACCTATTAATAGCATGGTAAGACTAAGACAAAGGGATAGGCTTATAAACTTGGGATTCTTCTTTTAGGCGACAGGCTAGCAAACATGTCACTATTTGAATCTCAATTATTTCACTAAGTCAAACAGCTAAACGTGGCATATCAGTCTTTTTAAGATTATTGGCTCTGTCTATCCCGCTAGGCATATAGACGTGATTTTATTTATGTATGTATGTAATAGCATGGTAAATTTTGACGATATTTAATTGTTTATGAATGAAAAAAATTGTCAAAGCGGTTATTAACATTAGAATCACGTGAATGAGTGGGTAAAAATAATTTTGGAGCAACACATGTAATGTATTTTTCATTCTAACAAGCACATATAAATGGAAACATGATAATCCGTCGCGTCCCTTTGAAATTTAAAAATGGAAGTATGAATAGGATATAAAGAGAAAATACTAAGTGGGTATCATTTAAATTATCTATGGCACTGTATGCTGTCTGGTTCCCGGTGCTCATTAAAACAGGATTATACTCCCTCTTTAGGTATAACTTTTAGTTGACATTAGTAAGCGTCGAGTAAGAGATCAAATAATAAAATTTTAAGAGGTAAAACTTGCGGGTCACTGGCGGCCAATCGTTAAACTGCCAAATAAGATAAACAATATACTATTAAGTAGGATATATACCTAATAATATAATACTACTTAACAGTATAAATGCGAAAGTTTGTAAGTATGTCAGGATGTCAGAATGGATGTTTGTTACTCTTTCACGCAAAAAAATTCTGAACCGATTACGATGAAATTTGGTATGTAGGTAGCTGAAGATCCAGAATAACAAATAGGCTACTTTTTTATCCCGGAGTTCCCGCGTGATTGATTCCATGTGGACGGAGTCGCGGGTGGCCTCTAGTATATATATATATATACAAATACAACTTGCCAGATATATATGTATGTATATATTATCCATACAAATGCAACTTGCATACTTGCAAAGTAATATTCTCATGTGTATAAGAAGGCGAAAAACATTTCAAATTTTCGCTAAATAAACATACATACATATAATCACGTAATTATCCCTAATGGAGTTTACTGCCTCATAAACACGAAAGGCCACGTTCAGCTGCATTGCTCAATGATGTCATTGAGATCATGTAATTTATTCATAAAATAAGTATACCAACTTCAATTGTTACTTAGCTTCATTTGAACGAGGCTTAAAAACGCTTTTCTTTAGCAAACATAAATACTTTGTTTGAATTATTTGAATACAGGAAATGTTTCTTACCCCAATACCAAGGAAAATCAAGGAGTAAGTGGCTGAAAAAAACAGTTGAAGTACACTCCACAATCCATGGTAAAGTTGCCAAAGAGAATACTTTGATCGAGTTCTTTCTTATGTAGTCCCAGTTCCAAGTGAGTGGACCCTTTGTCAATATAATAACAGGATAAATACGCCTAGAACAAAGTAAAGAAATATTTTGGTGGTACTATAACTTCATAAGAGATTTCAAAGTCAGTATTTTATACTAACAACATAAAAAAAATTATAACACAAACGTCATAATGTTTATGGCACAGTTTTAATTAATATGTTGTAAATTACTGATAAACTTATTTGACCTTTAAACGTGTCTGGCCAGACAGCCAGAGTATGAGTAAAATAGGCCCAATACCGTAACTGCGGAAGAAGAGAGATATGGGACTTAAAACAACCTTTATAATTTTAAAGAAAATAATCCATCTATGAGTATAAATAGCACTGAAAATGTCTACTAGGTTTTTGCGCCTACTCGATATTTCATACAAATTTTTGTGAACTACGAAAGAGGTAAAAGTATTTTTTTTTGTGAAGTGTGAAGTACAATAAGTCTTCTGATGAAACTGTCTTCTTTTAAACAAAGCGACTGCCGTCAGATCTTGCAGGGGAACCTGAATTAAACCGGGTAATATTTACACATCCAGTTACTCATCGCAAGCAATCTATTACGTTATCTTAAAAATTGCCCTTACCTATATATAATAACAACATAATAAACTGTGATAAATACATACCGTAAATGGAAATCAATAGAATTTGCGATTGGGTCTTCTAAGTAACTCGCAGGACCGAAGCTTCTATAAAGAGCTCCCGTTAAGGTCATGCCCACTACAGGATTTATTGTACTATATCGTTCTAAAGTGTGGCCACAGACATAGCCGGCTATGGCTACTCCGGCCATATGGAATGCGAAACCTCCTGGAAGGACTACATCCTTGAGCGCAAGCCATGATGTGCCCCATATTGTTAACCCTGAAATAAAAGATACATATTTTTTTATTTCTTCTTATTCCTATTAGAAATCAAATCAGATAACTGACATTTTATAACTGAAATACTCCTAATACTGGATAGATATTAGTTTAAAATATTAAGGTATAGGTAATTCGTTATCTTATTGAGTTATTGAACAACTACTGTGTTATCAAATACTTTTCCTGGCTGTGTCATATGCACTATTGAATACAGGTTGTTATTAACATGTGAGCAAAATGTTATCCGCATATGCTAACGATCATGCATCTTCAATTGTTTTATTAATTGAAACACCAGTGGCGCGTAGGAAAGTCATAACATTATAGGAATGGTATGTATTCGGTATATGACTTGAATATTCTCATACGTAATTTTTTTAAGAACAGTTTTTTCTGTCAATGTCAAGAAATCTTTACCTCACTTTATTCACTCTTCTTATCTTTACTACGCTTGATAAGAAGTCAGTACTAAAAAGTAACGTTAGCCTATTGATTTATTTAAGATCGAGAGGTCAATGGTTAAGTTTACGAAAATCTGTTACTGTTAACAAATCAGCTGTCTAAGAATATGTTTCTCTTTACCCACTGTAAGAGTATAACCAAGCGGCTTTGCCTGCGTCGGAAGTACCCTTGCCTTCCTCCGTACTATACGTACCTATGAAAATTTTATGGACATCCAAAAATTATCAGTAGTTGTCAGCCTTAGAGTCATTCGGGATAAATATGTGACAAAAGAAAAGCCATGTATTCGTTACATTAGACAAAGCTAATGGAAGACGACTTTTTCATGCGAACGGCAGAGCTACTGATAAATGATAATGGAAATTTAATTAACTTTTCTTAGGAATAATACTTTATTATTTTGGAGCATCTTTTTAATATAGACTGTATAAAATTTCAAACGATTGAGATAAGAATGAATGACTATTACGTAACTTTCTCCAGTAAAACAAGATAAAAAAAATACATAAATTCAGCTACAAAAACTTATTCCATTATACGCTAAAATACTAAAATTTTTCTTGTTGCATTTTCGGCAAAACAATAAGTGCTTACATTTTTGACAACAATCGTAGGACATTTATTACTGTTTAAAAATTTCTCAAAACGAGGAAGGTTCGGGCAAGTGTATATATAAAATATGTATATAACTAAAATTATTGGACATTTTTATCTCTATAGCCAAAATTTGGAAAAATTATATTACAGAGTTATACTTAGTTAAATGCAGCCGCCCTTATGAATGCAACAATATAAATCCGATTGTATTTGTATCTATTACCAGACTATATATTATTTAAAGTCAAAATGAAGTGATTACAAAGTGAAAATTATTTACCACATAATAAAACTCCAAAATACTGCTTCCATTCATGAAGGGAAGGTATTGCTTTCTTTATCCTGCTCTTAAGTACTTTGTGTTCATAAGTCTGTGGTATATTCCTGTAAATGAATAAATACCTCATTTTTATTTCATATACTTTGTTTTTTTCGGTTAATGACAATTTAAAGATAATCAAGACTATTAATTATTATAAAATACTTAGTTATCAGTTATTTTCTAATTAATATTTCATTTCGTTACTGCTAACATATGGTTATTTTGTAAAATAAAATGTTTTATTCATAAAAAAAAATTATGACCTGGCTTTATTAAATAGGTATATATGGTGGTATAAGACTGCTAATTATTGGGAAAGAATAATCTTTTTTTCAATCTACATTTTATGTCAGGCTTATGCTAAGCTTCGCCGTCATTATGAGTGAATTGAAGAAAAAAATCCCCATGAAAAACAATTTGCAAAAAAATATTACTTACTCACGTTTTGTTGGGACCTATTTCGAAAGTAGTCACATTGTATGTCCGAGTATCGGTGTTGTTTCGCTCTGAAATCACACACATGTTTAACATTTTTCGGGGTTTCATGCACTTGCCTAAACAACAGTATTTATTTAGCATAACATATTTTATGTGATGAAGTTTCAATTCACTGGCGCTTGTAAAAACTTGAATATTGTTTGTTAACACTATTTAACACATTCTACTCACCATTTTCACATGTCGTTCCTATCATTTTATTTTACAGTTTTCAGTATCGAGTGCTGTATTGAACTGAATTGCTTTGTTTTAGTGTAACGTGTGGACTGTCGGTCCGTCGCGGAGTGCGCATTCTGCTTGAGTATTGTCGTTGATTGAATCAAAAGCTGCCGTCGCGTCGGCCGCTCTCGTGTCCCTGACGTTATATTTTGTAAAGTCGTCGCATGCGCACTCGCTTTAATATCAATTATAGAATACTCATCAATCATAACGTAGTACTATATTGATGAAGAAACTTGACACGCCATTCAATTAGGCTTGACGATGATACGTTATGTAGTTCTAACAACCCCGGATATTACTTTCATTTTTATATGAAAACGTTATTTTTGCACAACTGCCGAGTAAATCATATTTTCTTATATAACTGTTTTTAGATTCGAAATGGAAGTTGTTATGACTTTAATATATGTGAATATGTTACTTATATAAGTATAAAGCAAAGTCGCTTCCTATGTTTTGATTTTGTTTTTTAATATATAGAGTGATACAAGAGAAAGGTTCATATGTAAATGCTAACAGTGCGAAGACGGGGAGGGTCGCTAGTTTTGCATAAAACGTCAGATAAAAATCTAATTTTTTATTTAAAAAAATAAAATCAAAAGTAATATCACTAAAATGCCTGTTTTTTTTGATGTAAGTATATTTAATAATGTATTTATATATAGAATAGTATAAATACTCGTATATATATTAATAAATAGGGGGAATATTTTATCTAAACTCTTTAGCCCACTTATGTAAACCCACATATAGTTTAACTTATGTATGTTTCTAATCCCTGTTTATTTTATTGGGGATAAATACATAAGTTTTTACTCGAAATACTTTCGCAAAAACTATAAGAATCTAACATAGACAAGTGACTGTAATCAGGTAGGTGTATAAAAAAGTAACACAGGTGAGTACAAAATATCGATAGAATGGTAGCTTAACATGACGCGCCGCGCACGGCCATACAATCGATGTAGTTTCAAAATATGCAACAGATTTATACAACATCGGATGTATGTGGTGGACGTCCGCAACTAGCTAGCGGATAAGTTGGACAAAGAAATTTCATAATAGATAAAATGAACGGTAAGTACCTTTGATTAGAAAGAGGAAACAATTGAAGAATGGGTCTTTGGTGTCCTATAGTGTGCTGACTCTGATTTGAGAATTATGACATCGAAGTGTTTGTCTAAGTACCTTTTTAGCATCATAGTAGTCAAGCAAATGGATCGATCTTACTGTGCATAAAATCAATAAGTGAAAAATGATAGTCTTATTAATGGTTCTTAGTTATGTTTTTTGCAAAGAGAAGCAATCGGGGCGGTGAGCCCTAGGGTGCAAATTCGTCTGAATAAGATACTACCTACTTACATTGGGATCCACGACTTTATCCCTTATGGAGTAGGCAGTGGTCACAAGAATCGAAGGCCTCTTTTGGCCTTGATTGCTAGATAAGTGAAAAGATTATCCTAAGTAAGCTTTTAATTAACTTTTACAATCTACTTATCTTTTACTACTACTACGGGGAGAGGAAGTTAGACGACGCTGGGTTTACTTTATGACATCGCCATCGCAGGGTACAAAATACACTCCACTTATTTTTCGCTACCAAACAAGACTAGCTATTGACATTGGTCTTGGGATAAAATACGATCCAGCCGTTCTCAGAAAATTGATAGCTAATTTAGATTTTGTTTTTAACTTTGTAGTAAAAGAACTTTATTTGTATATTCATGCAAAAGATTGCAATAGATTAGTTATTAGAAATTAAAATCAGAAGTGAGACAAATATATTTAGCTAGGATTTCGTTGAATGTGTGTTTCACGTCACTCACTGGGCTGATTTTATTTTTGAAATGAGACATTTTTAGACACTGTACTATATTCTATGTTTAGTCGGAGTCATACGTTGCTGTGTCGGGTCGGCTTTCCAGATTATCTAACTTCTTTGACAAAAAGAATTTGGGAATTAATTTAAAGAACATTTAATTTTGTTTCCAATGAATTCAACCTTGAACAAATGAATCCGTTTTGTTGGGTGAAGGTTGATTCATTCGACATTTGATGTTTGGTATATAGCATCCAATACGATTATGATGAGACACAGAGTAAACGTTATTGATATCTGTTAACGATTGCATTATAATATGTTTTGTAAAGCAGCAATAAGACGATCCTGAGAATAACAGAATGTCCCTTTGAACTCTTACCGAAAATAATTTACGATAACTTAGTAGTACATTTTTAGTCATCAATCTAACATAACATGTCTACATAATACTTGATTATTACGAGTTCAAATTAGGTACATTTCGGTAATCGCTGCACCTATTTATTTATGTATATTGTTTATCTATAGTAGTTTTTATTTTATATTTTTTAGTTAGTTTAGTTAGTTCTTTGTCAGACCCAATGGTTAACTGGTAGATAATGCTACTAGCATTAAGTCCGCCAATTATGCTATACATTTGTATTTTGTGCACTGAAATATAAATAAATAAATAAATACTTCAATTAAATGAGTTATGAATGTGGATGAAGCGAAGGAAATATGCAGAGATCGTAGCAAGTGGAAAGAGGTAGTCTCTGCCTACCCCTCCGGGAAAGAGTATGTATGTATTAAATGAATGAAGGAAAACCTCATGTAGGTATATTTGAACTTATTCCGCTAATCGAAAATATCAAAGATTATCTTGAAAAAGCTATAAGGCTATTCGTATCTATTTTAACACAAGTCAAAAAATAAGAATAGTATTCCTTTTTAAACAAATAAATAAAATAATATCGTAACCTGCCATATCTCGTAACTTGAGTTTCGATAGCTCTACAATGCATTGTTATTGCACCTGCATGCCGCTCACGTTCAACAATCAGCCGCTTGAAGTTATGACTTTATCAAAAGGCTAATCAATGATTTAGTTCACAATTTTCCCGAGGAACATTTCAAAAAAGTGGTTTCATATGATCATTTGTCAATTTTATTGGACAATAGGATCTGTTGTATATATAAATATTGACAAACAAATAAATATCTCCAAAAAATATTAAACTTAATATTCAAAACAAAAAGTTGTATATATACTTATAACGTTCCATAAAATGTAAGTGAGTTTCCGCTTTTTTTCTCTCTTTTTTTTGAAACTTGAGCGAGAACAAATTGCGCGATATATCGAAAGCCTGAAGCCATTTCAGAGACAAAACATCCTATTAGCAAGTTTCATAGACGCCTAGTCGCCTATCATTTTCAAGTGATAGCTAAAAGAGATTGCATGTTGCAACTTGCAGGTACCAATGTTGATTTGACGATAAAAAGAAGTCATTTGAGGCAAACAATAACGCAGGGGCGGAAGAGTCTTTCACGCCACACCGACTCCGGCCCAGTTGGCAAACGCGGGCCTTTAAAGAGCGGGCAATTTACGCTGTAACACCCGGATACTGGCTGCTCATTAACTATGAACGGCGTCATCAAGACTCTTCTTCTGCAGAAAAAACGGCGTTTAACAGTAGCACTCTCCACGAATAAAAGCTCGCCGAGCTGCTTTTGAGCGGTCCCCACAAAGTGCATATAAATTGCGCTGCGGAATTGAAACGGAGATATGAAAGGAGTAAACTTTTGAAAGACAAGCTGTGGGCAACCCACTTTGAATTCTACAAGTCTTTGAAAGTAATAAAAGGGCGGACGCCAGTGTTGCCGTGGGGTGTTTCATATTTAAACCAGCTGTTATATGATGCAATTAAATTTAACTATGAACTTTTGATGTCGCCATTTGAAACTCCATCACGTTTAAGGTGTCGTATTTAAATAAAAACTCTCGCCATTTTTTCAAACTAGAACCAATTAAAGTTTTTGCTTGTTGCGAATTAGTCTCGCAATCCATTGAGGAAAGGCAAGTAAGTAGTAATTGTTTGTTATATTTGGAAATAAACATTCTAAACAATATAAAAAGTAACTGAGTCTTTTACTTTAAAATTAACTTAATCAATATTGTGCTAACCTATTAAATACCTTCATTGTAAGCATTAACTGACTTAATTTCATGCAAAACTTAAAAAAAGCTTAAAGTCATCATTTGAAACGACTCATCTACGATTGCATAATATCTCAAAAATAACCTATTTCTCTTTAAAAAGACAGCGAATGATTTGAAACAGGCGTGCATAGCTACCGGGGGCGAGGGATCTTCAACGCTACAAATAGCGAAAGAGTAGAATTGCCTTTCAAGTATTTTCAAGAAAACCAGTGCTTTGAAGAAACCAGAAATCACCAGAAGAAATATTGTTATTAGATGTATTTTTATGAAAATCTGTTTTTACTTGTTGCTGTAGCTAGACAGACTATCGATTAAATTTTGAATTGTATACCTCTATATAGGTATACATATTTATAAAAATTTAAGCAACTTTTGTACTTATCTTAATCTCTTGGATATTATCACAGTAATAAAATAACTTTTATCTTCTAGTAATGCTTATTAACTTAGGTATTTATTTTGTCTATCTTTCACCACCGAATTTCTTAACCATTGAATCCGTCCCATCCAATTTTGCATACATTATAGTATGGAGTATGGAGAAGTATATACGGTACATTTTATACGGGCTGCGGTGAAAGCTAGTGATTCATAACTCATTTTTTCCAACAGATACCATCCTTCAGAACGAATTTCCCTCACAAATAGGAGTGTCACAATTGTACTTTAGTCAATTTATGAATCTACCGCATATTGGTAAAAACATCTCAGTGTCGTTTGAAGAATATTCTGATTTATCAAAGTGTTCCCAAGGACTGCTCGAGTAATGTTTACATAGGCGACCGAGCGGAGGATATGAATAGTTATTGATTTTCAAAATAGTTCACTAGAGTATTCTGCGGGGATTTGCTTGTGTACATAATGTAAAGAGTTCAGATACCCGATGGGAAAGATGTTCCCCATTTTGTATTAATAGTATTTTATTTAACGTGGCCTTTCAATCCTTTCGAGACTATTGGCTCTGTCTATCACACTAGGGTTAAAGACGTGATATACATATATTGTATAGAACGCTGACTTCAACTGGGGTCATACTAATGAGATAACACTGAGTTCTATGACGATAAAAATAAAAAAAAATCTTCGTTATTAGAAATATTTTGTTGCTTTAGAAATATTTTGAAAACTAAACACATACAATAAAAGTCATACAATTTTTGTTATTATAACACATACCTGCCAAATAGAAACAGAGCACGGTACAGTTAATTTTCAAACCAGCTACAAAATGTCTAAAAGAATCTGTGCTGGGAATAAGGCTGGGGACAGGCTGCGGAAGGGGAAGCCGCCAATTACAGGTGCATCCGGGGAGGTCGCGTTTTTTCCCGATGTTTCGACGCCCGCACGCCGCCGCCCGCCCACCACTACGCCAAGCAATTTGACGTAGCATAAGAAAAGTCAGTAGGGTAAATATTACCTTCAATTACTCGTTGTATTATTTATTTCGTTACAAAACAATATAGGTTTTTCGGAAATCCTACGGGAACTTTAGTTTTTACCAGGATGAAAAAATTACACTTAGTACTTTCTATATGTGTTATCGGTATGTTAATGCAAAATTATGTTTTCGGCGGATAAACTTCATTATCATCTAATTAAAAAAAAATTGAGCAAATTTTATTTCAGTAAGAGTGACCACGTGATGAGCTGATTCATCACAAAATTATGTGAGTGCGATGTGATAAACTGAAATTTGCTAAGTTCAAGTCCCGCGTAAGCATCCGCTGGGCAGAAAGGGTCGTTTCCACACGAAAAAATAGATGTGATAAGAATCAAGACCAGCTAGAGGTTGTATATCGTACCCGTTGAAATAAAACCTTGTAGCAGTTATATTATTTATTTGAGTGCTAACAAAATATTATAAAATACAGAATCTACCGTTTAAACAAGAAAATTATAAGGACACATGAAAACATCGCTCATGGCGGAGCGGACGGCGGTCGAACTCCCAGTTTCGGCGCGAGAGAGCGGGCATGCAGCTGACAAAAAAGGCGGGAAGCTCTGCCATTGGTCGTTCGAGACAGAACGACAACCGTTTAAAGTAAAATAGACAAAGCACGCGGCGCTACGCATGGTGATAGGCTGCGGCCGACGAGGCCGCCAACCTTAGCATAAAATAGGGTTGGGGTATGTCTGCTAAAAATAGTGATGCGCGCTACATCCTCCTCCTCCAAGTCACGACATCGCCCCGAGAGTGAGTTGGTAACATCAGAAAGCGCGACTATCTTTTAGCTTTACGTGGCCGTCCTCGCAAACAACGGCGAGATTGGACGGGCTCTACATTTTCGACACTACTATGAATAAGACAAGTCAGATCTGACGCGTGATAACGACCTATATGTTGACCCTGACTATCCACCAGCTCATAGGACGTAGGACTGATTACCTTGTTAATTGTGTAAGGCCCATCTCTCTGCGGCATGAACTTTCTAGTCAAACCCTTGGTTGCATTGCTAAGAGCATGCATAGTTAACAGTACCTGATCCCCAACTTTGAAAACTGGAGATGGTCTCCTAGAGGAATCACCATGGTCCATCAAATAACCACGCTTCAACCAGTGGGAAGAAGTTTTAGAGTTAGTAAAGTTCTGTACATTCTTACTCTTTGATACCTTAGGATCCTGCAACTGTGTAGTTAGAGGATCAGTAACACTTCTTTGAGGTAAGTCTATGATGACTGAACTGGCTCCGCATACTTCTTGTGATGCTTGATCACAGATGAGGTGGCTAAAAGTATTAGCAATAGGTTCATGATCACCTGGATCAATATGAAACTCAGCAAGCTGAGTACCCTCTCCTCCTTGCTGGAAGGTGTCTTCATGGTGCTGGAGCACTGGAGGAAGTCGCTGCTGTTGATCCTGGGTAAGCAACAAGCCTTCATGGGACCACACTGTAATTGCTGAAAGTGTTATGGAGTCGCTCTGTGAATTCTCATTTCCCTCATACTCAAGCTGGTAGGTCTGCGTGCACCCAGAAAAGCGCCAAGTTGAAGCAGAAAAATCAATAACCATACCTGCAGCGTTGAGGAAATCAATTCCCAGGAGTGTGTCGTTGTTGTCAGCATCAGGAAAAATCATGAAGTCCACTCGAACACTTCTATCTACAGTGATGGTGACGTTTACAGTTGCCACCAGGACCTCATGAGGATGCACGACACCGTCAGCTAGCTTAACGTTCACCTGTTTGGATCTAAAAGTAAGCCCCTTATCTCTAAAAATTTTATAAAGCTTATGTCCGGCAACCGAGCACTTTGCAGCGGTATCAACTAAAGCCATGCCTCGCATTCCAAGAATTGTAACACATAGCACAGGCCTTTGCTGCGTAGAGCATGCAGTAGTCGTCTGTAAAACTTCAGACGCAGAGAGAGAAACCGCAGGCATAGCATCACCCAAAAAACCAGTGTTTGTCACCGTAGACACGGTGCTGTGAGAAACAGCTGAAGGTGTGAATTGATTAAAGCTAAAGCAGCAAGACCCATGAGCCGGTAAGATAGCAGGTGTATTCAACCTATTAGGTGGTTGTTTAAGATTAAGATCCAAAACAGGCAGATTTACCCTACTAGGTAATTGATTAATGTTAGGTTCTATAACAGTTACTGTACTAAATGTATCATTTATCAATTGTTTATCACTTGTCACATCCGAACGTGTCTCATTACAATAACGTGAGTTGCAATCGGCGGTTTTAAGATGTAATCGTTCATTAAAATTATTAGTAACAAAAGCTTGGTCGCACAGCTGTTGCGACTGTAGGTATGACGATCTATAACTACTACTAGGTGACATCTCGCAAGAATTGACATCGAAAAAACTACTATTGATAGGTTTGATGTTATGACTTGGAGTAGAGAAAGTAGTAATTTGATCACTTACCGAACCCGATGAATCGTTGAATGTGAGAGATGCGAATGATACATTACTGTTACACGTAGGACATTGAGGACGCATGAACCCTCTCGCACCGCAACCGTAACAAATAAGCGAACCCGACGATTTATCACTGTTATCACTATCACTGCACTTTTGTAACTTTTTACATTCTTCCCGTACGTGACCGTATTTTTTACAATAAACGCAACGCAGTTTCTTGTTCGATCGTTGATTGGAATCGGCGGTGACATCCACGGAATGTCGCGATGACGACGCTGCGCTCGCGGCTGGTGTCGGCATCGCGCCGGCATGGGCGCTCGACCCCGTCGGGGCCCGAGCCGTGCTGCTGGCGCGGCGGCCGTCGTACGCCGTCGGTCTCGGTCGTCCTCTTAGCGGCGGACCGGACTGCTGATGGGTCTGCGTCTCCACGTCCTCCTCGATTTCAATAGACCGGGCGAGACGAAGCATGCCGGAGAAATTTTCGAACTCTTCTCTTCGTAAGCGTTTACGTATTCTTGTATCGAGTAAGCCGTAAACCATGTCGACTTGCGCTCTTTCGGAAATATCGCCGACGGGAATCTTTGCAAGAAGTGCACGGCATCTCGCGACAAACACGTCGGTATTCTGGTCGCCTTGTTTCTGGTCGAACAGCTCTCTGTAGATGCGGTGTGGAGGTCGTTTATCGCCGTAAGTATTTTGTAGGAGTTCAATGACCCCGTCCCATGTTGTGATTTCTTTTTTGATCCCTTGGTACCATATTGCCGCGTTGTGAGTGAGCACCATTGAGAGCCCCCTGAGGGCGTTTTCCTCGGACACGTTAGCGCAGTCCTTGTAACTTTGAATGGCGTCAATGAATGCTTCCACGGAGTCGCCGGCGTCACCGCTGAATCTGGCGGTGCAATGCGTAAAAGTGCCGCTGCCGGCGGCGAATGCTGGTGTAGACGCGGGAGTTGGGGATGGCGGCTGGCGAATTACTCTCTCCAGCAGGCGCTCGAAGGCTTCAGTTTGGGACCTCTGGATGGCCGCCATCATGGCGGCGAGTTGTCCCGACGAAAAAACTGCGGCGTCGGCGCCCATTGCATCATCGAAGTCCGGGGCGACTTCGTCAGTAGCTTGCGCTGCTTCCTCCCTGCGTGTACGTGGCATGATGATGGAGAGCACACGCGGAACGTAGGTGTAGGTACTAGGATTTAGGGTTCACGGGTTAACTTTACTCGCACAACGTTGGGCAGCCACTTGTAGCAGTTATATTATTTATTTGAGTGCTAACAAAATATTATAAAATACAGAATCTACCGTTTAAACAAGAAAATTATAAGGACACATGAAAACATCGCTCATGGCGGAGCGGACGGCGGTCGAACTCCCAGTTTCGGCGCGAGAGAGCGGGCATGCAGCTGACAAAAAAGGCGGGAAGCTCTGCCATTGGTCGTTCGAGACAGAACGACAACCGTTTAAAGTAAAATAGACAAAGCACGCGGCGCTACGCATGGTCAGCGTTGCCAGACCGTACCAAAAAGTACGGTTTTCCGTACTATTCATCACACAACCGTACCACTATCGTACCTCAGTGCAGACCGTACCTTTTTCGTACCTTTTCCATATTAGTAGTTTATTTTTCACTACAACCTACAAAGGGTAAAAAACAATAAAAAATCGCCTTTTTATGTTTTGCTCAACATTCTGAATTTGTGTTCAAAAAACTTTTTTCTTCCAAACAAATAAGACTTAGTTGTTTGGATTACATTCATTGCCTTTCTTACTAAGAAACGATGAACTTAAAAAAAAAAAACAAAATATAGTCTGCGGTCTGCAGGACTCAAAGAATTGGCGGGACTATCACCAAATGTCAAATAGTCAATCTGAAACCGAGATCGAACTAAATATTTAAAGATAACTTATTTTCACAAATATGATTAGAATTTGGTTTTAATATAAAATACTGTGTTCTGTTGTTCGGATATTCACATAACTGATTGAGAAAACAATACGAATCTCGAGACGGAAGAAAAGTTAAGTCAAGGTAAGTTGATGTTGATGATGGTTTGCATTTTTCATGCATGATTTTTGTTTGCATGGCAAGAAGGCAAAGTTGTGTGACTAAATGACAATGCTATTTCTTTTCTTATCACCACAGCCAAGGTGTGGTTTATTGCCTTTCATTCATTCTTATTAAATAGATACTGACAAACAACTTAAAATTTTGCAAACTATCTGTTCCGATCTGATGGTCAAGGGTAGAACTATATTTAATCGCCTTGGACGTTTGATATAAAAATTATTTATAGGTCGACCAGAAATATTGCAGACCTGTCAACGAGGGCGCTAATTATGCATTTTACACAATAACATTATACCCTAAACAGGATTGATAACTGATAGATACCTAGCGAAAAAACGACCCGAGCGAGATAGGTAGTACGGGGGCCGGCTGTCCCTTTTTAATAGGGCGACTTCATAGTCGCGATAGAGGCGATTTGGCTATGTGAGACAAATTAGAATTTGCTAAGATTATTTAACTTTGTAAATTTGGAAGTGTTTTTATATAACATATGCTATAAAAAAACATTAAATGCTAAAAAGATGCTAAATCATCCGACGCCATGACATGATATGATTTTCAGGGTTACCATAAAAAATAAAAAAGCGAAATATAAATTTATATTTTATTTTTGATTTAAAAATACATGCAAAGAAATTAATGCGATTGTTATTTGTTGACTTAACAATTGTTAAAATACCATAAAAATATAAGTTTCAATGAAATTTTTGAGTAGCCAAAACTGTTGATTAAAATAGTGTTCATTTTCGTAAATATATATTTTATATCAGTCCTTTTTTAGCAAAGCAACACCAAATAGGTATGTCATATTGAGTAAACTGTCAAATTGTCAAATATTTTCAGACTTATTTTAGAAGATGTAAGAACAAGCAAGACCATAGAGCAACACTGATTACTGAATATTGTCGGGTTATGGTAACATTTTTTTTTTAGCCTTGTTGCCAGTTATTTTGTTTTTTGTTGCTTTTTTATCCGCAGTGTGGCAAAGTCTGCTATATTTCTGGTCGACATATAAAATTAATAATCACCACTAGCGTCAAAATGAAACAGATAAGTTTGATGCTAAAAATCCTGTTTTTTTAATGTTTTGTTGGGGTTGCCATCTTGTGAATTAACAACCGAATTTAGAAAATTCCGGAGTATTTACGTATATCACATATATTCATTTAAGTAATTGGCTATTTGATAGTTGTAACGATGAAACATCAAATATGTTAAATATGATACTTGAGATAGCTTGTAACCAAAGAATAATGGCACAATAGATATCGGTTTATAAGAAATTTTAAATATTTTATTTTCGCAAAATAGATTTGTCTTTTTTATCTGTGTATATATTGTGATACGTCACATACATCTCACAGAAAATGTCAAGCAAAACGTCACCTGTCAGTTTCAAACAGCGTTCACTGATTGGCGAGAAATTGTAATGTGACGTGACCGGCTGTTTTCGCGCGAATTTAAAGTAATGAATATTTTTTTGTAAATATTTTTCCGAAGGCTGGCACGTAGCCAATTGTATGAATGCATGTGTGATTCTAATATTTGATATTCAATAATACGAAATTATACTTTGTTTCAATATTTTTGTTTCATAACTTTTTCATTTTTTATGTTTTTTCGTTTTTGCAGAATCCCGACCCAACCGTACCTTGAAGTTGAAAACCGTACTTTTTCAGAAAGTCAACAGTCCTTTTTTGGGAAATCATACTGGCAACACTGCGCATGGTGATAGGCTGCGGCCGACGAGGCCGCCAACCTTAGCATAAAATAGGGTTGGGGTATGTCTGCTAAAAATAGTGATGCGCGCTACAACCTTAATTATTTTTGTGCTTCCATTTAAATCTGTTGTAGTAATGGCTCATTCCAAAATATTGTACGTTTTCTAAAACTTCATTAAAAAATTTATCACTTGTTTTTAAATATAATTTTTGGCCCCTAAGGTAAGAAAGGTAGATAGAATTACAAGTGAAATGATAGGTGGAAGAGGGCTGTAACAGAATGGTATCTAACCAAGAAGGAAAAGTGAAGCTTGGGACGTCAGAGTCAAGTCTAGAAAGGATGATGACATTAAGTACAGCGCTGATAAAAACTTCATATTGCGTTGCTACAGGATAGAGAAGGTTGGCGTAAACTGAAAGAGGCTTATGCAGAGCAGTGGGCCATGGAGGGCTGTTGATGGAAGGTAAGACAAACTATTTACCTTCTAACTAAGTACCCAAAATTTTAAAGGTACATACATACATACAATCACGTCTATATCCATTGCGGGGTAGACAGAGCCAACAGTCTTGTTAAGACTGATAGGCCACGTTCAGCTATTTGGCTTTAAGATAGAATTGAGATTCAAATAGTGACAGGTTGTTAGCCCATCGTCTAAAAGAAGAATCCCAAATTTATAAGCCTACTCCTCAGTCGCCTTTTACGAAATCCATGGGAAAGAGATGGAGTGGTCCTATTCTTTTTTGTATTGGTGCCGAGAACCACACGGCACGGCAATTTTAAAGGTAAGTACGTTTATTTCATCCTTGGATCAAATTATAAATATTTCACCTTCTATTCGCCGTTAAATGGTAAATTTATAGTATTATTGACGTAAAAAAATATTGCAACCGAAAAGAAGAATATTGAAAAAGAAATACAAAATTTAAAAAACAATATACCATTTTGAATCACAAACAAATACGATCAAGATTGTTACTGAAAAACATAAATTCTTTTCAATTTCGGTTTGCGTGTAATAAAATGAATGACTTGCAAATCAACGCCAAATGTTTTGGAATTCGATATCCTCGGTATCGTTTTTTTAGGATTTTATTTTATTCTGAGTTTCAATTTGAATATATCATATTTTGTGTTTGTAAACTTGAGCAAAACTACACGAGTTTCTCAAGATTTTCTCTTTGCTTGGGAGTTTAGCCCGCATTCGATGCACTCCACCAAACCTCAGCTGCGAGGGTGCAGATGTGCAGCCGCAAAACTAGGTCTCCGCAAAATTTAAAATGGAACACGATCTGCGTCAGTCAGCTGTTGTCTTAACTCTCATATTACGTCTAACGAGAAAACCGGAACTGGGTAACAGATTTAAAATATTCGCATAGGGAACCAAATTTGAGAACATGGAATAGGAAGTTTATACATACATAAAATCACGCCTCTTTCCCGGAGGGGTAGGCAGACTACCTCTTTCCACTTGCCACGATCTCTGCATAGTTTCTTCGCTTCATACACATTCATAACTCTCTTCATGCAAGCTCGGCGGTTTCGGGTACTTTTAACCTGACCGGTTTATCTTTAGGAAGATTATCTTTATTAAATTTGTATATAATTTGTAATATTTTCCTATTATATGTTTTAAATATAAGATATTTAATATTAGACACATAAATGCCTAAAATGTTTATCTAGAAATCCATTTTAATGAAAAAATATATTTCTTACTTTCTATTATTCCATGAATTGAGAAACTATGCTTGTACTTGGGAGAGAAAAAGAGAGAGTTGGGTTCAGAAGTCTACAAGTGACACAAGGTACCCTCGATATCCAAAGAATATCTTGTTTAAAAACGACTTTTATTCCTTTAGCAGCTATGCCACTTACGTATGGCAATATTTAAAAAAACCTTTACATTCCTTCGCGGTAAAATTTGCCAAATTGTGTGTTTGCAAGTTCTTGTACATATGCTTTAAAACACTATCCGAGAATAATTATGGATACAATGACGACAAGAGAAAAACATTGAAATATTCATCAAAAAAGTACATGTAAGAAAAATAAAGCTGACTTCTAAACGTGTTTTTTTTTTTATTTAATTATCTGATGTCGAATACAATATCTTTTCAACGCAATAAAATGATGACTATAAATGGCTTTTAATTAACGATATCGGAAAACTTCCTTTCAGGGCCTTAAGTGTAACATTCTCTTAATTATTTTTTAAACTTCTTTTGTCTTGGTTTTTGTCGAAACCACCAACAATATTCTAAATTAGTTACTTAAGAATCAATAAATATATAAGATTTCTCTTATTTTATGTTTGGAATTTTAAATTTGATATATGGCATGTTTTCACGCTGATTTTAGTTACCAGATAATATAAATATCTGGTAACTAAAATCAGCGTGAAAACATGAATCAGCGTGAACAAGATAAACTTTAAATAAATATTAATATCTTATATGTAAGTAACACTACATATAAAATATTAAAAATACACACGCTATATGCTATTAATATATTAAAATCCTTGAACATATATAATTTTGCGGCCCTGTTGTCTTCTCAACTTTAAAGCTTCCTAAAATGGCCAAATTATAATATTATAAAATTAGTAAAATGAACAGGAATTAGCGTTACAGGTGCGCTACCTGGTGGCGTCAGGTGGGCGGAGCAAAATGTAAATAGCCTCGATTATTTGCCCTGACGTTTTGTATTCGTTATAGTCAGCGGACGAAAATGCCAGAACTTCATTTACACTGAAATTCAATTTATTCTCAATGTATTTACCTAACAAGCTTCATTTCTTTTGGTTTAAAATAGTTTATCCGATGCTTTGCTTTCGTGCAATTCCTGAAATTTCAGTCATCTTCAACAACATGCAAAATTACATTGATAAAATATAATTGGTGTAAAAAAAATTTGTGCGTGTTCAATCGCAGAGGTAATGGCCTTTTACGTTAATTCAATATTAAAACTAACTACTTTAATCAGCTTTGCGACCTTCGGTCAGACATAAACCTCAAAACCTTTCTAAGAGAAGTAAATACTTCAGTAGTTTAAATCTAAATGCAGCCGAAATGGTAACGGCTTATACTTTATACATAAATCTAATGCTTTCATATTGTACTAAGTCTAAAACGGTAATAAGCTAATAGATATTTATTTCTTATGCCATATCATGTGCGAGAGAATAAATTATGAAGTTTATGATTCGCCCGATTATAGGCATCAGCTTTTTTCTTCTTGAAACAGAAAAACACTGGATGCAAATATTTATGCAACTGGTGATAAATAATGTATGTATCTTAGGTAACTTGATAGATCGTGTGTGGTGTAGTCTTGAATGAGCGTGCGATATATCACCACGAGGTCCAGGTAAATGCACAATATTAAAAAATAAATAAAATTAGGAAATAAACTAATAAACTTAAAACCGATTGTTCCAAAACCTTCGACGGTGGATGCCGTGGATAGAAATTACGGGTAATATAATAGAAAACAATAGTTTGGCAGCAGTAACTTGCTCTCACTTGGGCGTTGAACCGTAATGATTTTGTAATTAATTATATTCGTACTTGAATAAAGGTCAGCGTCGGTGAACGAATCGGTAAGGTGCCCGGTTAAACGCTGTTGCGCATAAAGGCACAGGTTTAAATCCCACCTTGGCCATACACCAGTGAATAATTTCGAAGTTATGTAAACATCGTGAGGAAATCTGCACATCCAGGCGACTGGATGAGTAACCATGATCTAACACGGTTGTGTAGGTCAGATGGGAGTCGCTTCGTATAAAAACCTGACTGACATCCAATCTAAAATCCATAGTCAATGGCCTACCCCAGGCTCCTATCTAGGTTGGCATAGATGTAACCGGGATTATAGTGAGGAAAAATAAGAAAAAGACAACTCTTTGAATAAGGCTTCTTGTTCTGTGATCGTGGATAAAATTATATTTTTCTGATTTCACAAGTTCTTAAATGACTTTCGATATAAGTATTCGATAAATTTATCAAAATAACCCATCAATAAAATATGTACGTACGTAATGATATTAAAAAAATAGTAATATAATTTTTGAGTAGGAACTATTCGCAATGGTTGAGCCATTGTGAATAGTTTCTGAGATATTTTCGTCGAACAAAAATACAAAATAAACTGACAACATGAACTTCTTGGTTTATCCGTGTGTTGCCGGGCGCGATCGCATGCAGCCGATGACGAAGACGACGTCACTCCGTAGCTCCGTAGATCTACCCTACTAAGTAATTTTTTTCATATTTAATATTCTATACCCTCTGTGTCGAGGCCATTGGTTTTTTATATTTATTTTGTATAAAATGCATGCCCATACTTATATAAATATTGTTTTCTCAGTAAGTGATTTATTTTATGTAAATCTTATGAGAATAAAGTTATTCTAAACCTTAAACCTTAAATATAAACGAAGGAAGTACAATAAGCGATGGTTTAAAAACTCATCGCTGAGTACAGTTACTTGCAGTGTTTTGCTGAAACTTGGGACGCTGTCGTTACTGTGTCCATAAGTCTCTCAAAATGTATGCATACAACATAAACTTTTATACGACCGATATAAATCCACCATCGTACAAAGTGGGCAGCTCGCCCAAGCTCCATTTTCTTTTCGAATACACAAAACTACACATCCCTTTTATTATTTGTCTGAAAAGTAACTCTTATATTCGTATGATTTGTTTGACCATAAAGTATTATTTCCACATATCTCCCTTTACTCTTTAATTAATTTAATAAATTCGCAGTTTATAATAGAACCACTCCATATTTTTACCAAGGACGTAGTAAAAGGCGACTAATGGTAGGCTTATTATGAACTTGCCATTCCGCTTGTTTGCTATGGGTAAGCTACTTATGTCACAATTTGAATCTCGATTCCATCATGAAAATATCCAGCTGAACATAGGCCACGTTCAGCTGTATGGCTTCAATCTTTCTGAGACGGTTGGCTCTGTCTACCCTATCTGTCTACTTTATCTCTGTATACTATATCTTATTCCATACGCAGAACCATAGCAACAAAAAAAAACAAGCTCAGGTTCTATATCGAAGTACCTAATTTATTAACAAGCACCTCTTTATAACTCCGCCAAGCAATAAATATCAGTTGGCGTATGTTGCGCCTGTTGGAAATCATTTATCGTATGTGTTGTGAACACAATATTAAATTTGCATTTAACGAATTGCTAAAATATCGTATACGATGAAGGCATGCGCTGCACTGCGGTATTTTGAAACGGCGGTTACACTACCTACAACTTTGCCGAGAAATTTAAGCCCTTGTCAACTACCTTGTGACGGTCTACGGTAGAGTTGTTTTCTTAGTTGAGCACTTCGATCAATTTAACGACCTAGGTTTTCTCTTAAACTGTGTAAAGTTAGCTTCTGTATCTTAAATAATATGGGCAGGCAGTTAGATTTTTTTGCTCATTTATCTGGTATTAATGAAAATATCAAAAGTTAAATCTTCGAAATAAAACCCGAACGAAGGTTCATTATATGTACTTAAGCAATATACCACGCCAGTAGATTCATGAGGAAAGTGAAACGGCTATGCGATTAAAAGTATTTCTGTAAAATATTACGAAAATAAAGAAGAGCGACGGCAGTCAAATGTTTAAGGTATCCGATTTCAAAAAGCGTGATGCGCACGTTCAATTTCAAAAACTATCAAGGTTGACAATGTGACAACATATCAATGATTTTTGCTGAGTTACGTTAGTTGCTATTTTGTTGAAAAAAAAAATCCTGAAGGAACTGGTTGAGAAACCATGATCCAATAAGTGTTAGGTTTCCCTGTTAGGTTGCAGACGTCAGACGGTTCTGTAAAAAACTGGTTACCCACTCTAGGATCTTGGTATGAGCACAGGCGGACCACAAGATATCATCAAGCGGTGAAGACGCACCTGGTATGCCAATAACATCCTGTAAAATGTAACGACAAATTTATTTTAAAATCAATGTTCTGCTTTCACTGAGCATATTATACCAATTAAAAGTTTAGTTTTGGAGTTTGTACGGTGAATGAACGGTTTAAAATAGTTTTCCAACATTTTCTCAATATTTCTGTAAATAAGCTATGGAGCTAATCAGACAATTTGAAGTTAAATTAAAAACTTATTTTATTCGATATTTTTAAAATCTCTAATAAATAATACAATGTACAGAGTGACTAAATGACAGACATATGAATTAATTAAAATAATTATATAAATAAATACTAATGTGTAATTGGATACTAATTTACAGTTTTAAATTTGGCATGTAGGTTCTTAATGTGGCACAGATTTTAGTTAAGCCGCAGGTTCTCCATCGTATTTTATTACTGCCACTTGCATCCTTCCAGGCAACATATTGATGATGCGTATAAGCTGGTTGGTCTCTGCCTCGCTTTGTTGACCCACACACAATCATGTATAAAGAATCTTATTATTATGATAAAAATTTACAAATATCGATCATTCACAATCCCACATTGTTAGTACGGGCTGAGTTTAATTCATAATGGATTGTTAAAACATTGTATACAATATTTAATTTTACAACAAACAAATCATTTAAAAGTTAACAATGTAAAAAAGTTTCGAGAAATAATATTTTCACCAAAGTACTTTCACGAAATTGCGGTAAAATAAATCGTGTTAGTCCAAAGTGCAGTTTGGCCTATAAAAAGTTTACGTTAACTTCTTGAAGATTACGTTAGTTAAAGAGTTAAAAGAGAGCCGTAGAAGACTTTCGCAGTAGTGAACGCTTATTTAATCCCTTCTCTAATGGAGCTTAAAAGTAATATTATTATTTTTATCTAGATTATTATATGTATTCTACTTACTTACATTTTTATGGCAGCTCTTAGTGGGGTTATGATTATTATTTCAACCACCAAAATTCTCTTTATAATCTGCAAACAAAAATCTATCGATACAAGACGTATCTATGAAAATAAGAAAAAATGTGAGATCGTAGATTATAGTAACTAATTACAAAAGCGTGATTTTCACAAATTGACTTAATGAAAACGGGGCGCGATTTCCAAGTAACAGCCAATAATCCATTCAGCTATCGGAAATAGGTACTGTTTGAATTGAAATCCCGAAACAGCGCCAGTAATCGGTTTACGTTACGTTTTAGAAGTCGATCCTGTGAACGGGTGCCGCGCCGTGCGGATTTGTTCCCATTGTTTTCGTTCACTATACACCGTGAACTGCCGAAGTAGAAAAATTTGGTGAGGTCTTCACAGTTCGTTCGTTTTTTATACGTGCAACCGGTTTATGTTTGGTGAAACAGAAACGGTGGTATGTAACTATGTATGTAAGGTTTTCTGGAGAACAGTTAATATTTTAAGTCCGTTAAATATAAAGCTAAATAGATTATTCCATAAAATTACTAATTATTGTAGAGTTTTCATACAACATAAAAAAACGTCTGAATGTTTAGTGCTAAAAAAACAAATGTAACAACTGTAGTGCATATGTATGCATTCTTGCATAATAAATCATTCATTCATTCATTCGTTCAAAATATATAAACGTTAGTAGTTAAAGTTTTCCGCACACAGTTATAAAGATTTTGAGACATTTAAAAATTGTTGACCAACTAATACTCGTAAGTTCATATTATCCTTTGTTTATTTTATGAAAAAAAAATACAATGTTGAGCATGGCCATATGCCGTTGGTCCTAGCAGTTGAAACAGTGAGAATACATCAACATTTCGCATGCAAGTCTGGCTATGCGATAGTGCCATCTCTACAATATCCCGTACTTAGCATAGAGATACATTCTATTCTGTCTATGTATTTAAAATTTACACAGTTTTATAACTCGTACGTTGATGAATAAAATCACGTCTCTTTCCCGGAGGGAAGACAGAGACTTTCTCTTTGCACTTTATGCTTCTTACATATGATACGCATTCATCATTATTTTTACGCAAGTTCAGTGTCGGTAAAGCGTCCTTTTGACCTGATGTATAACGTACTTTAAGTACGTAGCTTTTGTAGTCCTATGAATTATTGTTGCTACCCCAGCATTACCTATAAGTATCACTTGAGACCGTCACAACGAGAGTGGAAGAGAGAATGCAATGCCTGTTTCCCATCGCTTGAGGAAACAAGGAAACGGACGGTGGCTGTGGGTTCAAGAAATATATCTTAATTTAATTACCGATCCTCAAATTAATCAGGAAACGTTGTATTTTTATAACAACAAGGCAAGAGATCAAAACGTGCTTATTATTACCGAAGCCGAAAACTTTATTGTTCTTAAATTATCTTATAATACTAATATTAAACTACTATACAAATTATTACGGTGAATAATACAAGGGTTTGGCGGTACATAATGACACATATATACACACCACGCACTTGAACCCGCCACAATTTACCGTCGGTCTGTCAGGGTCTCCTCGTAAACCTCACGCAGGCTCAGACAATGAAACGTGACGTTGTTGGCATGCCTCACCATACTTTCTAGGGAAATAAATATAATAGCAATCTTTTTTCATGTATCTGGATATTGGTAATACAATCAGACGGTATATAAGAAAGGCTTAGATATTATCTTGTCATATGCGCTAGCAGCCTGTCACTATTTTAATCTCGATTCCATTAACCACTAAGCTAAACGTGAACTTCAAGTCTTTGCGAGGCTGTTAACTCTGTCTATCTGGTTAAGGATATATGCATGTACGGCAATGAAGATGAAATTATTGTTGGTCAAGAATTCGCTCGCTATTGTATCGCATTATCTCTTACTGCTAATTATTGCATTTTGTAGTTGAATTTATGTCTGATTCAGGTCTTTTGTGGATGAATACGTAACTGTACGACCTGACTTGATTAATTTTAAAATGAAAAAAAAAATTAGATCAAACTTAGCTATAGGATTGCTATAGTATGATGCAATCAATCAAAACTGCCAATAACAATCGGGAGGAAAGATGAAGGATCAAGTCGCTGCTGTATTAATTTATCAATTCTAGTGATATTAAAATTTTGTAGTTTCATTTTATGTTAACTCACAAAAACATTATTAAAGTAGGAATTAAATCGTTACGTCTGTAGATATGTTTATATAATATCTTTATCACTTGCGGCGTAGAAAGTGCCAACAATAATCTGAGTGTAGATTTAAAAGTAAAATATTAGCACTCTCAATAAATGAATACAAATGTCGGTTCAGTTTTTAATTAGGATAATTTAACTTGCCCTTACTGTGTCAAGCAACAGAACAAAGGTCGGGGCAACAAGGTAATTCAATGTCCCGATCGATCTTTGTCGGCAGGAAGTTTGTGCCCTCAGATTTATCTCGACTGTTGAAACTTGGCGAGATTTAAATCTATAAGGACAACAAAAGTGTTTGTAAGGGTTTGAAAAAAGAAGATTCTTTTTTCACGTCTGTGTATTGAACGTTACAATTAAATGAATGACGTGCAGTTTTGGGTTTTTCGATATTATAATATAAAATAAATGTTTATGATTGTGATCTAAAACCTACATTTGATTTAAATAATTTGAATACTTGAAAGAAAAAAATATTTAAAAACGGTCAAGAGTTTCTGTGGATATAATATGTGTCACTTACACTAGACTTTATCAATAAATATTACGAATAAACACTTACCACATCTTTATCCTTTACGGGATAGATAGAACCAATAGTTACAAGACTCGAAGTCTACATTAAGCCGGATGGTTAAGTGATAAAATTCATATCATTCTAAATAATAATACCTATATAGGTATATAATTATTCTATATTTGTGGGGAAAATAAAAGTCTTATAAAGCAATAATCGGAGTACGACAAAATGGCTGAAGTACTTCTTAAAAATTTCAAGATTCTTAAGCATCCACCGCAGGAGAAACGAGGAAGCTATTCAAATGCGATTATCGATATTCATGATTAAAATAGCTCATACTGATTCCTTTCTAAAATTTATGATCAAACATAGAGGTTTATACTTGTATGTACTTTTCTAGTATCTAGCCATATTCATATTTTAGTATTGAAAAATAAATTGTTATAGGACAAGACCAATTTATGAAATTAGGCATAAAGATTGGCGCTAGTCCATCAGCAATAACATAGACTGTTTTTACTTATATGTTTTAATTTTTAGAAATATGATTTCAAGTAAAATCAAGTAAAGTATATACATTTATATTCTAGATTAGCTTAATATTTAAGAATTATAGCTCTGCCTTATTTGATTAAGCCTATTACAGAAAATCTATTTCTAATTTTAAATCCTGTCTAGTATAATTTTTTTTTATGTAAACGATTAAATAGCTAACTTTTATTTCTAGTCGTAAATTGTATATCATGGAGATCTTTTATCATAAAAATGTGAAGATATTTATGGTAACTCGAGCCAGTGATAAAGTAGGTACAAGCAAATCGCAGTCATTTTCAAGCTTAGTCGTGGTCGAGCAAAAAGAAATCTCCCTAGACGGAATCAATTATGGAGAAAGATTCAAGAAGTCTTGTCTCCATTTATATGTCGCAATTCGCCATGAAAAAGCTTTTTAATGGAAGATAGAGAACCAGCGCCATTTTTATTCTTTGATGTAATAAATCAAATCTACTCTTCACATAATGACGTTCCTTGAACTTTGCGGTCAAAGTAATAAATAAATTTTCATACTTCGTATTTTATATTTACTAATTATTGACCCTGTGATTAAAAATTAAACAAAGTCACTGAAGGTATTCCAAGGATAGAGATTGAGGTAAAATACCTATTTAAATGAGTACATTGCGTTGCAATTTTTGAATATATGCTTATGTTGTTAAATTGCACTCTGAAAGTCGAATGTCACAGAGAAAGCTGAAATTGTTTCTCTCATATATTGTTTAATGTGCAAGACTTTTCTAATCGTGTACAGCGCTTTTTTTCAGAATTGTAAAAAGATGGTGATAATCGATATTACGAAGTCGAGCTGAATATTAATGCCCTGCCAGCTGTTGCATTATACTGCACTTAAATTCTCTCCATTGGTTCCGTTTCTGTTTTTTGTATTGTTTTTCATCTAAAAACAGACACGTTTAATAATTTGTGATTAATCTAAGATATATAAATATTATATAAAAATATATCTATAAATATTAATTATTTGTGATTAATCTAAAATTCTAAAATTGTGGAAAATCTGTACATAAATGGCATAATAACTACATAGGTCCACATAGGAGTCTTTTAAAAATCTGAGAATTATAAGGGAACTAAACAAACCTAACCTACCTACTTAGAGTGAGTTATTTTTCATCTCGTGCTTCAACAATTACGGAACTACTCCAGAGCAGACTTACGCCGATGTAGCTCATTTAAATGTTAGAGCATGTACTAGGTTCCTAACTAATTAAAATATGCACACATTGTTCAGTTAGACAAAGTTTATTCGCTGATCTGCCAACTAAAGGCGCCGGAGTGGGCAGTGCATCACGTGTTTGCTCGGATTAAGTCTGCAGGCGTTCTCTTGGTAAGGACTTGGTCCATAAATTAAGGAATCTACAAATATAAACATCGATCTCTGTCGCCGTTAAATAGTGTGTAAAGCACATTACGAATAAACACTTACCACATCTTTATCCTTTACGGGATAGATAGAACCAATAGTTACAAGACTCGAAGTCTACATTAAGCCGGATGGTTAAGTGATAAAATTCATATCATTCTAAATAATAATACCTATATAGGTATATAATTATTCTATATTTGTGGGGAAAATAAAAGTCTTATAAAGCAATAATCGGAGTACGACAAAATGGCTGAAGTACTTCTTAAAAATTTCAAGATTCTTAAGCATCCACCGCAGGAGAAACGAGGAAGCTATTCAAATGCGATTATCGATATTCATGATTAAAATAGCTCATACTGATTCCTTTCTAAAATTTATGATCAAACATAGAGGTTTATACTTGTATGTACTTTTCTAGTATCTAGCCATATTCATATTTTAGTATTGAAAAATAAATTGTTATAGGACAAGACCAATTTATGAAATTAGGCATAAAGATTGGCGCTAGTCCATCAGCAATAACATAGACTGTTTTTACTTATATGTTTTAATTTTTAGAAATATGATTTCAAGTAAAATCAAGTAAAGTATATACATTTATATTCTAGATTAGCTTAATATTTAAGAATTATAGCTCTGCCTTATTTGATTAAGCCTATTACAGAAAATCTATTTCTAATTTTAAATCCTGTCTAGTATAATTTTTTTTTATGTAAACGATTAAATAGCTAACTTTTATTTCTAGTCGTAAATTGTATATCATGGAGATCTTTTATCATAAAAATGTGAAGATATTTATGGTAACTCGAGCCAGTGATAAAGTAGGTACAAGCAAATCGCAGTCATTTTCAAGCTTAGTCGTGGTCGAGCAAAAAGAAATCTCCCTAGACGGAATCAATTATGGAGAAAGATTCAAGAAGTCTTGTCTCCATTTATATGTCGCAATTCGCCATGAAAAAGCTTTTTAATGGAAGATAGAGAACCAGCGCCATTTTTATTCTTTGATGTAATAAATCAAATCTACTCTTCACATAATGACGTTCCTTGAACTTTGCGGTCAAAGTAATAAATAAATTTTCATACTTCGTATTTTATATTTACTAATTATTGACCCTGTGATTAAAAATTAAACAAAGTCACTGAAGGTATTCCAAGGATAGAGATTGAGGTAAAATACCTATTTAAATGAGTACATTGCGTTGCAATTTTTGAATATATGCTTATGTTGTTAAATTGCACTCTGAAAGTCGAATGTCACAGAGAAAGCTGAAATTGTTTCTCTCATATATTGTTTAATGTGCAAGACTTTTCTAATCGTGTACAGCGCTTTTTTTCAGAATTGTAAAAAGATGGTGATAATCGATATTACGAAGTCGAGCTGAATATTAATGCCCTGCCAGCTGTTGCATTATACTGCACTTAAATTCTCTCCATTGGTTCCGTTTCTGTTTTTTGTATTGTTTTTCATCTAAAAACAGACACGTTTAATAATTTGTGATTAATCTAAGATATATAAATATTATATAAAAATATATCTATAAATATTAATTATTTGTGATTAATCTAAAATTCTAAAATTGTGGAAAATCTGTACATAAATGGCATAATAACTACATAGGTCCACATAGGAGTCTTTTAAAAATCTGAGAATTATAAGGGAACTAAACAAACCTAACCTACCTACTTAGAGTGAGTTATTTTTCATCTCGTGCTTCAACAATTACGGAACTACTCCAGAGCAGACTTACGCCGATGTAGCTCATTTAAATGTTAGAGCATGTACTAGGTTCCTAACTAATTAAAATATGCACACATTGTTCAGTTAGACAAAGTTTATTCGCTGATCTGCCAACTAAAGGCGCCGGAGTGGGCAGTGCATCACGTGTTTGCTCGGATTAAGTCTGCAGGCGTTCTCTTGGTAAGGACTTGGTCCATAAATTAAGGAATCTACAAATATAAACATCGATCTCTGTCGCCGTTAAATAGTGTGCTTTAAAGCACACTTTAAAATTTTTCTTGATTTGGTCATGGTGAAAAAGAACGTTTATCGGATTGGGTCTTATATGCTTTTCCATTTAGGTGTTTTTCATACTTCCTTCCATCCGACTTAAGTAAAAATGCAGAAAGTCTGCCTATTTGTTTTTGTGGCTTAATGTCACGACACATTCTTTCATAAAAAAATCAGTCGATACACTTGCTAGACGTCACTTTTTGCGAGTCACCTTTTGACTGTCCCTATTTTGTAGTAAGGACTTTGCCGGAGGAGCCATTAATTTTGTTCAGCGCCTTACAACTTACAGCGGCGCTAAGCTGCGTCCCACTTCTGATGCATTCCAAAAAGAATATTAAGCAGTGTCTGCACAACGGGGCCGGATTACAATGACGCGCCTGGACAGCTGCTTATAGACGAGCTGATTTTGCTAAAGATTTTTATGTCATTTAAAGTTTGGAGCTTGCAATTCTTAAGTGTTGAAAGACTTTTAGTACTAAGAAGTTTCTATCCCTATGTTTGATTTTAAGATTTTGAATCTCGTGGCCGATAACGAGGTATAAAATCTACGAAAAGAAATATCAGTAGGTATATATAATATCTTACTCATATTTTCTTATAGGAAAAAAAATATGTATAAGTTCTCCATTACATGTGTTTTTTAGGAAATTGTTACTTTTACACAACAATTATAATAATTCAATAAATATACATGTAGAATAGGAATCGCTTAAATGTTAATCCTCTATTTTTTGTAATTATTTAGAACGAGAATCAGATACTGAGTGCTTCCTTTCAATATGCGACGCGATTTACCAGACCCCTTGTACAAAGCTTTATTTTATAGCTCAATATAAAAAATATGTCCAATAAATCCAGAAAATATGCTTAACAATTTTTTTTAATGTTTTTTTATATATATTTTCTAACTAAAAAACTTTTAGTTCAAGTTGGCAAAGAAAAATTATTTTCATTTCAAAAGACACAAGTTATGAGTAAACGTTAGACCACACTTAATAAAAGAAAAGTACCGACTAGGCTGTATGCGCCGGCACGCGCTGTCCACGCGTTGGAGTTCAATCGGAATTTCATTTTTCTCGGATGCCTGACAAGCCTGAAGCTCGCTGCATTCAATTTATTGCTAGCTGACCCTTGAATACTGATTTCTTGACCGCTATGAGAAAAAGATCAAACCTATTTGGCATGTTCGTTTAATATAAATAATGTTTTAATATAAGATCTTACACGTGGCCTTCCTATTTAAGCATGTATAAACTATACATACTTTTATTAGAATATTGACAAAGTAGTTAATGCTTAGAAATATTTATCTTCCAAAAAGGAAATTCAGATAGTATCATGGAGCTCAATTCGAATGCGACTCAGGTTGGCTTGATTTATAATAATATGGATAATTTAAGGTACTTCAAAATATAATAATTATACTTGTAGTTACCCTAAATTAAATGCCAATGTAAATTATTTAACATATAACATATGCAAATGCACTCAAAGCTATGTTAACTACTACAGTGGCATACAAATACATACGTCAGAGTTAGCAATGGACAAGTTTTGTTTAACTTCAGTTCCCAAAGCGCGCAAACGCTCCGCGGAATTTCGTCTTGAAATAAAATTACTTTAATCGTGATTTCAACTGCAAATTGCCAACTTCCTGATTGCAAGTTAAAGGAAAATTTTTACGTGTCTAGCAAACTGTATATTATTAGCAAACTGTGGAATATATTGTTAAATGCATATATATACAGCTTAAGATTATTTTATCTAATTACTATTCTTTTGCATATTTATCTATCTGACTAATTAATCAAAGATAGTTATAACGTTTTCTTGTATAGAGGAAAGATCGTTTAATAAAAGCTGTACTTTTGCTAAGAAAAACTTTGCCCTCCCAATACATATTCGATAACATCATGCATGTTAGGAAAAACTTAGACTCTTTCAAAAAAGTAGGTGAATGTACTAGTAGATCACTGCGGAACAATTACAAGTTGTCGATCCCAGCACATCGGCTGGCTAAGGTAGGGAAATCATTTCTGATTAATTGTATAAGATTTTATAATAAATTACCAAAAAGTGTTCTTGAAATGAATGATAGAAAATTCAAACAGTATATTAAAGTTGAGCTTTGTAGGAAACCTATTACAGCACGGATGATTATATTAATGATAAACATGTGTGGCCCGAGCTGGACATAATGGCCTCTTAAATGCTTGTGTATTTTTGATATGATCTTGACATAATTTGTACAGTATGTACATATTTTATTTTATATTTATTTTATTTGACGAAATATTCGTATTGACATAATCAGTTCTACATTCATACATGTTTTTTAATGTAGACAATGTGCATTCGTCCACGATTTAGATTTAAGAAATCTATATTTGTAAATTGACGTCCTGTGAAAATGCTGCAGTGTAGTTTGTTCCGCCGCTTCTTCTACACATGCGCTTTGGAAGCGGTAGTAATTATAATTAGATTTAAGTTATGTGACGTCAATAAGTGATACCTTGTATCCAATTTTGAAAATAAATCTATTCTATTCTATTCTATTCTAAAAGTAAAAAATCAAATTTTCTATAAAACAAGTTCGCAATTTCTTCTCAAGGCTTTGTCTTCAGCGCGGTACGGTGGTAGTGAGCGAATATATTCCTGTCAATTTTCATCCTTATCAGGATCGACGTCCCATTCATTACGACCAGAGTTCGGCCGCGAGATCTGTCAGCAATTTGACGCAGCCACAAGGAATTAGGTTATGCAAATTGGATGGTTATTGAGCCACCCGCTGTGCCGTTTCAGAAATACCAAAGATAACACACTTAGATAAATAGTCCATTTTCTTTGGGACGACACGTAATCAGTGTCAGCTGGAAGTGGTAAAGATAATTCATAATCTCTTGTTGGTTAATTTTAAAATAATAAGGAGCGCCGTTGAAATACAATTAGTTTTGCATATATGTGTAAAACCAGAAAACCGAAGAGATTAGGATGTAAGTGGCATAATGTCACGATGTAATGACAGATTTGTATTATGTGCAAGCATTGCCCCTAACAAAACCAATCAATAGTGAAAACTGTATGGCTGTTAAAAATTAAGTGCAAGACAAAAATAACAAAATAACTTTAACTAGGCCTTAGGTTGACTGTGGTGGAGAAACCAAAGTAGTATAATTTGCAAGCTCTGTGCAACTACACTAAAAATACTCATTCAATCAGTTTTTAATGGTGAAAACTGTACGGCTGTTGAAACGCCTTTATGATACTAGCTCTTAGCGAGTGAGTGATTCTTTTTTTATTTGTTATAATGAATTATACTTGTTCAGTTAATTGGATAAACTTTCTTAGAACAAAGACACCAAACATATTTTTTTTAAATTTATTAATTTATTCAAACAAATTGAATATACTTGAAAATAAATTAAAAATACATATCTGCGATATGTGGCAAAAACCATATAGATAGATTTGAATTATAGGACTAAATAATAATATTGCCACACTAATATTAACCAAAAGATAAATTATTTGTAATTTACTTGTAATTAATAAACTCATAAAATACTGGACCAATAAGTTTGGTAAAATTAGCACCGATGTACTTAGACCGAACTTTCAAAGTTACATAGGCTTATTTATTTCTAGAAAGTTTCATGGAAGCAAAGCCCCAGGCAAACAGGCTAGTTGGTAATGAGAAGTATCTAAAATATATTTATTTTTGGCCGCAGAACGACCAGTGCACATATATAAGATCGTGGAATGCTGGGTGTCAATTGCCCGGGTACTCTCATCTTAAATATAGGTGTGGGATACAATACAATATTTTATAATATATAAATAAAATATAGATACGCAACAGATAATAACTACAGTTGTTTACCAAACTAATGAGAATTCAGAATACGGAAGGTACTTGCGTTCAATCACAGAACCCATTTGTTGAGTTGTCTCTTATCTCTCTTGGAAATAAGCTATTTTATACAAATGTAAGGGTTTCGTAGTGTTTCCCGAGTTGTTTATTAAAACAAGGAAATACATTTTCGATCTTTCATACAAATTGAGTATTCGAGAATACCCAAGGTGTCCTTTTATGTATTTTGCCATTTGTCAAGTGCAAATGCCAACTAGTCGGTATAATCGGCTCCACTCAGTAAGTTGCGGCCAACATAATAGCAACTCCAAATAGCATTTAAAGTGTTTCGAGACAAGTACTTTGAACATCACCAAATAATGCTCTGTGCACAGAGTTGAGAGCTCTTCACCACTCGCTCTGGGAGTGTCCTCTTCAACTGATTATATCGCCATCTCGTGTTAGATAGATGCTCATAACATAATTAATGATTTGTTGCTAATGCTCGAGCTATGTATTAATGTTAGTTAAAATTTAAGCAGTTTCAAAGGATTTGCAAGTATCATAGTCAAACCAGAACCTTTCATTCCGTCGTTTTCATTGTTCTCGCCGTGTACTTTTAGTACATAATAGTTATTAGTGGTGCTTAATTTGACATAAATACCTCGTTACATTTCTCCTTCCCAAAGAGGTGAGGATGTAACCGGATATTGAAGAACAAAAAAAATTGTTTTAAAATTAATTTAAGTCGAAAATTTAATTTTACCGAACATTTCTAATAACAATTACATAAAACAATGTTATTACCTCATGTTATTTGTTAGCACCGCTTGCAGCAATATAACACTCACGGCGGAATGAGAGTTGGAATTTGTTTTTACAACACATCACTCCGGCGAGGGAGCGCTGATAGATTTTATTTATTTTAACACCGTTTCAGTAGTCCCGTGAAATATGTATATATATATATATATATATATATATATATATATATATATATATATATATATATATATATATATATATATATATATATATATATATATGTATATATATATACATGTTTCACGGGATATAGCCAAGAAAATTAATATTTAAAGAACCATAAATCGGACCAACTAAGACCATGATTTTACCTTTAATCTACCTCAATATGCACTATCTGTACATGCTCCTCATGTAACTCGTACGTGTCGTCTAAGTATCGCTATACCTTTTCATATTCGTTCCTGGAAGTTCTTGTAAATCAAATCAGGTTGGTTTTTGTCACCCCAGTTCAGGAAGAGCTAGACATCTTTACAAATTTCGAAGCGGATCGCCTTGGGATCGCCGCTTGCGTCGTTGCACTCACAGCTTCAATACCGAATCTCGATGCGAGTTTTCGAATACCTAATATCGATACAACTATATCACGTACTCGCACATTCTCCGTATCTAGCGTTGACACGGGGAAATGAATGTACTTATTTTGCATAATACGCGCCGCTCGGATTGTTATGCAGCATCGGAATTGCTAGATAACGGTACTGAGAGTTTATGATATATTTTGTTTATTGAAGCTATTGCTTTATAAATTCCTTAATGCAGTTCAAAAGAAATTAATTCGAGTTGTTGAGGTTGAGTTACAGTCATGTAGTTTGTAGCATGCGGCAAAATTTTTAGTTTTGGTAAATACTAATTTTAATGGCAAAATTGAAATGGCCAGCCTTCAAAAAAAAAAAAATTATTTTATCAATTACAATCAAAATTAAATCAAAAATAAAACGCCATTCAGCTCAGTTTCTGACTGCCGACGCATCCATTGATGAAGCACCGAATCAATTTATTATGCACTGAATAATCGAACCGTTCATTGTTTTAATATATACTGCCAGATTTTCCACATCATATTTTCCAGTTCAGTAGAAATAATAAAAACATATTGCTCAATTCAAATTGGTACTTTTTACAATTTTGCAGTATTCTTTTTTAAGTGTTTTGATTAATTAACTTCTAGTGTTTTACTGAGCGCGCAATGAATCACTATGGATTTTTCTTGTCCTTTGCCGTTCCAAGAGGAATATTGCTAGCCCATAAAATTTCATTAATATTCATCGTAAAACGCCGCAAATTCATTTTTTCGACATTGATTTATGAGCCAGCCTGGTTTGCATGCATGCCTGAGCCTATATGATATGTTAAACTCGGTATATTTATACCCAAAAAAGTTTATTTAACTAGGCACTTATACATGTATTTTATGGATGTAGATGGCGTTTTAAAAAGAATGACATCAAATAAAAAGATTTCACTCAAATAATAATTTATCTTTGGCCTTGCAATGATCATGACTTGACTTAAAAAGAACAAATTTGTATAATAAATATTTATCTCATTTTCACAAACCCACAATTCGTAAATGTCACCTATAAATAAAAATATGTAACACCAATTCCCACAGCCGGATTCCATCTGCGATTTATATTAAAATCCGGACCCACAGTTAATATTTGCCTACGCTCTCGTCGGAAAGTTTGCTCGCCATATGTAAATCAAATTCGTGTATCGTTTGACAGGAACCGCGGCCCAGGTACTGGACGATTTATCGTCTTCCTCCCGCATATTGTTGATTCAGAAAACAATTGGTGAGCGTTCATCCGAAAAACCGGGAAGGGAGTGCTTTCTGCATAGGTAAATCTTTAATGATTGGCAAATCCTGTAAATCTATTATTGAATGAAATATTTTATTTATATTATGAGAATAAATAAAATGACCAATACAAAACTCAATTTCTGACGTGCTCTGAGCATACTCTTGTTCTTCTGAAATGCTTTTCTATATAAGAAATATAGTGCCGTGTGTTTCCCGGCATCAATAGAAAAAAGAATAGGACCACTCCATCTCTCTCCCTTGGATATCGTAAAAAGCGACTAAGGGGTAGGTTTATAAACTTGGGTTTCTTCTTTTAGGCGATGAGCTAGAAACCTGTCACTTTTGAATCTCAATTCTATCTTTACAAGACTGTTAGCTCTGTCTACCCCATAAGGGATATAGACGTGATTATATGTATGTATATATGTATAAGAAAAAACTTAAAGCTAGCTAAAAATTTTGTAATAAACAATAATCATGATTTTCATAAAACCACATATAAAAACTCTTACTCCACCTTACTAAATTATGACCTTGTATAGAAAAAAAATACTAGGTGTAAGAAGTTGAACTTTGGCTTGTATAAGTATAGCAATAAAATAGATTTTTAGCGCGCGAGCTAGCTGTGGGCATCATCTATAGGTAATTCTATTTTCCAGAAACTAAATCAAACCGAAGGTAAATTAACGTAACATATTTTAAATATGATCTTTGCAAGCTAGTTATAACATGAAATTGAGGTCCTAACTTCGAGCGCAGGGGAGCAGCAAATTACCTCATATGTGACTTGCGTTTCCTCTTTATGTCGGACTCACCTCGTAAGTAAGCAATGTTGCCTGCCTTACATTTTACGTACCTCTTCACTTAATAATGTTTGTCATTTTATTTTAATTTCCGTATGGCTAGTAAGTATTTTTAAATATATTAACTCTTGTTTCTTTTTTCTGACAATAAGCGAGGAGAAAATACAAATAAAAGTAACGAGTTAATCCACGGTCCCAAAACAATTTAGATAGAAGTAGCCGTTTGCCGTAAACCTGTAAATTCGTTATTTTATTGTTAAAGGCAACCCCAGTGGAAGTAAAGCCAGATAGAGCTCTAACTTACTGCAACCTTCCATACTGCACGTTCCAGCGAAGTTATGGGTATTTAAACTTAAACTAGGTTTATAAGTAACACTTAAGCAAACTATGCCGGGAATCAAGTGCAGCCGAGAGGAATATACCGTCTAAAAACTTAATCTAACACTGTTAAACAAGAATTAATATAGAAAGTTAATAAGAGTTATTGAGCCATTATAATGAACTTCACTGGTCTTCATTAACCGTTCAAAATTTAACTATTCCTAAGTCATGTGGCTGTTTATTTATAATTTTCGACATTTTATTAGCAAAAGGTGTTTTGATGTAAGATATATTAAATAATTGCATATATCTATCTATATGTATATATAACTATCCATATATATATATATAAATCGCAACTTATACAAATATGTAAGACAGTTTGTATTAACAAACCCTAGTTGTGCTACAGCACAGCACATATAAACATACTGAGCTAGCAGAAGTAACTAAAATTCGTTGGCCATTTTACGCAAACATGTCTAAATCTTCGGAGTTAGGACATAATTTAAACATAGATCTCGCAGCAAACTAGGCATGGCATCCAGATTAATGTCGTGTCAATTACACTTCGCTCGGCAAACGAAATACGAAAAAACTTGGTTAATGGAGCGCACTAACCTAACATGATTAAGTGGCCTTCCTCGGTTTTAACGTATCGTTTTAATTCAGGTCTTTTAAAGGCTTTTTTGCATAGTAAAAATGTCGTTATGTATCTAAGGGTTACTAACTCTGTGCTTTGTAAAAAATAGTATCACGTGATAGGGATGTTCTTATGCAATAATTCCGTAAGAAAGTTTAATGAGCTAGATGTCATTTCAGAAATGCTGAAAACATGTATGAAATTAACTTTCTTGATCGATGAAAAAAATGATTCACATAGAAAATTACAGCATAAAATAGTCAGCATGCGCAAAAATAAAAATTCAACTATTTTGTGTGAGCATAATTTGCACTCTGTTATCATTTCGCAGTTAAAACTCTTGAAAAAAAATTGCCTATAAGCTGTCACAGATTTTTTTAATTCAAGTTGATCGGAGATCTCTAATGTCTTATGAATCTATGTTAACTTCTTCTACTGTCCTGTCACTTTACCCGCTGTAATCTTTGGCACCAAAAGATTAGTTTTATCTTTAGTGCTGGCCATAAATTAAGGGTCTTAATTAATGTATAAGAAGTAGTTTTATTATTCCTGGGTCGACCGTAACTCCTTAGTGATAAAGACTTCTGTCTCATCGCCATGTTATTTACGCAGAGTGATGGACAGAGATGAATATTCAGACGGGTGACGTCGACAAATCCGCTATGTTTCGTTTGTAATGCCCCTTTCCCGTCACCTTATAGAATTGCAGCATAAATCTCAGTCGAAGACAAATACTTTGCTGTCGTCATTTGCCCTTTCAGCCCATAATTAATACGTTTCTCATATAACCACAAAAAATTGTTAATAGCTGCATTGATTTCAATCACAGATCAATACAACAAGTATTTTTCATCGGGTATAATTTAGTAAATACAACTATCATAAATGCTCTATACCAAATGTTTTAATCGCTCCTGTTTACTTAAATCAGTTTTAAATAAAATATTATGTTGTATGAACATTTTATTAGCCGTGTGGTTCCCGGCACCAACACAAAAAGGAAAGGGCCACTCCATCTATTCCCACAGATGTAGTAAAAGGCGACTAAGGGATAGGCTTATAAACTTGGGATTCCTCTTTTAGGCGATGGGCTAGCAACTTGTCACTATTTGAATCTCAATTCTATCACTAAGCCAAACAGCTGAGCGTGGCCTTTCAGTCTTTTTAAGACTGGTGGCTCTGTCTACCCCGCTGGGGATATAGATGTGATCATATGTATGTATGTATGTATGAACATTTTATCACCTATCTCGGCCATTCACCATTATCCAAATACTCATGCAAAAGGTGCGGATGTCAGACGTGTAAAAACCATAATTTTAATGGCGCACCACGGGCTCTTCCCTAAACCGGTGAGGATGTGACCACCTAACGTTAAAAGAAGGAAAGAACATTTTACCATCCTACCTTATTAATAACTTAATAAACTATAGATATTTGACATATTCAATGAAATCTTAAATGCACCAGTTGTGCACCGAAACAAAGTTGAAATAGTTTTATAAATGGCAGAATCGATCAGAACATTTGCGCGTGGCAGGCTCGCGTTATTTCCTGGGGGTTTGCTCTGTCCGCGCGAGATCATAAATCCGTTCAAGAACGTTGGCAAGGCCGTTTGGAATCCTCCCAAATTTAAATATCTCCTTTCGAAGCATAGATTTCTTAGTGAATAGCAGAAAAAAATCAGTCAAAATGACGGGATTTTGAATTCAATTGAGTGTTTCTTGTGTTAATGATTTGATAAGGATACTTTTGATTTATAGGCCTATGCTTATTGAACTGCATTTTCAATATATTTGTTAAAAAATGTGTTAAAAGAGGTACTAAACAATACGCAAATAATACATTACTATGTACAAACTTAATAATCTGAAGACAAAATAATTATTCCTTGATCTTCTTTTCAGCAAAAGAGCAAACTGCGCATAAACGAATCGCTTCAGAACTCATTTACTTACTGTTTTCATTAACACTTCCCGCACTTTGCGACTTAAGAAAATTTCAAATTACTCAGTATTCTATATAGTTTCCTTATCTTTTTCTTTAGAGGATTAAATGCGAGGCTCCCCTTAGTTTACTTTCCGCTTTTGTAATTAATTATGCAGAGCGAGAAGAGGAAATCAAACAGAATAAAAAATACTCGACACTGGGGACTGTTTACGATTCGATTTTTGTTTACACCAAATTAACTTTTAAATTACATAACATTGCTTTTGTGTTTTATGTATGAATATTATTACTGTATTAAAACCTTTAGTATTAATACAGTAATAATATGAAATATAATATTACTCGACTATATTTAGTTTTGTAAAAAACAAAAAAAATTAGTACATATAAAAAATTGGGTCACTTTATAAGGTCCTACTTTCCTTTTCTGCCATTTCTTAAAACTTCATTTACACGAGGTTGCACAATTAGAAAATATAAGTTTAATACATATTTCAACCGTCACTATATGAATCTCAATTCTACGAGTATCATTAAGCCAAATAGCTGAACGTGGCCTATCAGTCCTTTCAAGACTGTTGGCTCTGTCTACCCCACAAGGGATATAGACGTGACCATATGTATGTATTTCAACCATGACAAGCCTTTTAATTATAATAGTCAAGTAAGGAGGTGTAACTTGTATTGTAATAACGCGACACATATATGAACAATTGTTGCAGACAATACCGTCTAGTTTTGCATGGGAGACGAACTTGTCTTACGAGTGAAGTATACTTGTGATGCGAAGTCCAGAAACACAAGAGTCCCTGTGGTATGAAGCGTAGTCTCATAACAGTTTATGTCGACAATTTACCGAGGTTTAGCTCCGGGATCTACGACGATTTGTTACGAATCTCGCCTGGAATATTACGAATATGGGTATATTAAATGTTGCTTCAAATACTCCGCTTATTTAAAATATTCTTTAAAATTAGAATGCGTTAAAGGGAATGTTTTTATATTGCGCTTTATTGTAAGAATTAATATAAAATTATAAATCTAACAGACGTTTTCCTATTGATTTTGAAAAGTATATGAAAGATTTTTTTGAGCTCATTAGAAAGTAGAAACGTTTTGTATTTAATCCCTCATTGAGGGTACATTTAATATTTAAAAGACCCAGACGTACTTTCCTCTCTGTCCAGTTTCCTTCTTCAGCCTTAGTTTGGCGGAGGATGTTGTCTGGAGTTCGTTAACTAACGTTAGTCACGGAAATGAAGGCCGCCACGAAATGTAGAAAAAAATATGTAATAACTTAATCCATAGTTATTAGAAAAGCCTTTAAGATAAGATGGTTTAAATTTGAATAAATTTCAAGATGAAAGTACACGGAATCACGGCTCCTTATAAGTAGCAGTACTTATGCATAATGTATAAACTATGTAGGTAAACAAGCATGTTTCCCACGAGATAAATGGAAATCTAGAAGATAAATATAGCCGCAATCTTCAAGAAGCGGTTGAGGATGCACCAGGGAGGGACGAACATATTTCTTTCCACGCAAAGTCAATCCAATTTGCGGGGACCGTGGCGTGGCCGCGACATTGGTTTTATTTGTGCAACATATCACGCTTTTCCGAGTAACTTTAAGTGAAACTAACCTATCTCTGCTGTGTTAAGATGCGTGTAAACGTTGTAATGATATTCCATTTTAGGATCACAGTTCCAGGTTTAAAATCATATATTATACTCGTATAACACTTCATTGACTTGCCACGATAATATTGCAGGTTTATCTGGAAGTCGACGAGTCGCTATTTAAAGGAAAATTGCCCTTAAATATAAGGGCAAATAATCGGTTAGCAATCTTAAATTAATTTATCAAGCACATTCATATTGTCTTCTGATAGACTTAAATGTAATTGTGGCACCAAAAGTACTCCCGATAACCATTAAATTTCTTTTTACTGAGCTTTCGCTCCTGTGGGTGTTTTGGATAACACTTTCCTACGCGAACGCCTACGCACCATAACAGACTGTATTGCAAACAGTTATATCTTTCTACATAAACAAATTAAAGATAATTTGGTATTTCTACTTTATGGACACTCTTTCCTGATAATCGAAACGTCTTGTGAAGTAGCTGATTTGCAAAAGATAATATATTGAGGCAAGGACTATCCTAGTTTTAAGTGAGACCAAATTACAGAAAGTTGTTGAAAATTGAAACTTATATCTGGTTATGTGTTTTCGGAGTTTTTCAATGACTTTCATGAAGATATGAGATAAAGCTTGCTCAGGAATATAAGCTGTCCTGAGGGTGTTGGTTCTGTGTTTCATAAAGCAATACATGTAATTAAATGGATACTGCACTAAATAGATACCTACGTCATATTGAGTGTGATTCGACATTGATTTGACAAACGTTCACGATCGTCAATATAAACTGACCTGTTTGAGAAGACGTGTATTATATAAAAGGAGCCATAAACAAGACTGCCTGCTTAATAGCGTTGGGTTCTGCTACCTTTTATGAGTAAATATTGTTTCAATTAATAACGAACAAAAAAAGTTCAATGTTTTTAATTCACTTTTCAGTCCACAACATGGCGAGGTATGGTCCCTTCGTTCATTTTGGTAACTAAACTTACGTTACAAGAAAAGATTTTTTTCGCTGTTTAGTTGTGAAACAAGACTTTTCTATATGTATTTCTGGTCAATCTTTATATAGAGATGGTACTTATGTGAATATATTGTCTAAGTTGTTTAACAGCTATGGTGGTAGGTAACCGCTGACAGATGTTGTGTAGTTTGTAAGTAGAGTCGTTACATCGCCCTCAAGTTATTATTACCCCAGGGGAGATTAAAACCTTGTTTGTGTTGAACGACGATTCCACCAACTAACGAAAATATTATATTATTTTAATAAAATTGAAAAATTTTAAAGCGTTAAACTAAAACCATTTGATAAATAACTAAAGAAGTTAATTTTATTACCCATCAAATAGCTTTCTGAGTTAAATGCCTAGGTCAAACAATTTCAGGCAAAAAATAGTATCGAACAGTTTATTTATACAAGTTTTGATTTTAGAAACAACAGCCACTGTTTACCTCGTATACATTGCTGTTAGTAATGCAAACTGTACTAATATTAATAATCTAAATATATAAAAGATGCTTGACTGCTCATGCCAAAATGGTGGGACTAGAATTTTCTTTGATAAGTAGGTTCCTTATTGATCTAGTGGTGCACTAAGACATCTAAAATTTTTACAGGAAAAAAATTGCGGGATTATTCGTTACAAACGGATGCACACATAGTAATAGAGATATGTATAAGAGTGACTATTTAAAAATATGAAAATAAAAAATCAAACGACGTAATCCACTGTGACTATCCGATTGGACTATTTTATTCATTTAGGAGGATGAGTGATGAAGGAATCTTGAAAAGCCTGGTCAATAACCTGCTGAATTGAAGGAAAAGGTGACTGACACACCTATCAACGAACCATAACCATACCACTGAATAGATAGCCCCGGATTTTGGCTCACAACCAATTATTGTGAATTATAGGAATTCTCTGAGAAAAAGTTCTTATACGGTATAGTAACATTAGTATTAAATTGCTCCAAATTCGTTGAATTTTGGAACCCATGTCTTGGGATTTTTTTTTTGAGTTGAGTTGGGATCCAAAATTCAAAATTCGATGTTTTCTATATTTTTACCCAAAATTAATTTTCTATATAAAATGGGTAGATAATTCCGATGCGACCTCCGCGGGTCAGTGGCTAGTGTTTTGTTTGCCTATCACGTTGGGGTTTTAGATTTGATTCCCATTAGATTTTGTTTGTTTTATTTTTACTAGACAACTAAATACATATTTTTTGCGGTTTTTGCAACAATTAACAAATAACAGAAAATCAAAAGTACAACGAGAATTAGTATGTTATGGATATTGTATTGGAAGAGATCATATAATTAATTTTAAAGCGATAGATTTGCAAATTAATTGGGTTCGAGTCACGGTTTGAGCCCGTATGAGAATGAACGCAGCTGTTAAGTAGAAATTAGTGTTAATGTTAAATCCGATCAAATAATTCGGAGGTCATTAAATTTTAACATACTGGATAGTATTTATCTTTTAAAGCTAAAGTTGTGCTGTGTTGTGCAAAGTTTTATTACAATGGAAAATTTTATGATATAACTACGTATAAATTTTGAATCGCAAATTTTTAAACAAATTAGAAAATATGGCACAATGTAACATATTTAAAAAATATGATTTTAAAAGAAATTTCTTGCTAGTAGTAGCAGCGTATGTACATATGTGTACCTACATATTTATTCCGACACATTTCATGGAATTTTGATTGTTTATCAATCCTAATCCATGTTGTATGAATAAATAAATTTTTACCGGTATTCACGCCAGTAAAACTGCGGGGAGAATTTAAAAAAAAATGATAAAGGTAAATAAAGCGACCGTATCACCAACTACAGAATAATAAGAATTGACTCCCTACAATGTAGCTACGAGATGCTACGGCGTAGCCGCGCCGTAGCTCGTAGCCGAATTTCGCCATTTAACATAATTATGGTGTATATATTTCAATAGTTACCTTCTGCCGTGCCGTGTGCCATGTGGTTCCCGGCACCAATAGAAAAAAGAATATGACCACTCCATCTCTTTCCCATGGATGTCGTAAATGGCGACTAAGGGATGGGCTTATAAACTTGGGATTCTTCTTTTAGGCGTCAGACTAGCAACCTGTCATTTTATATGAATCCCAAGTTTGGCTTAGTTTAGCTACACGTGGCCTGTCAATATTTTCAAGACTCTGACTCTGTCTACCCCGCAACGCAAGGGATATAGACATATTTATATATTTGTATGTATGTAAAGATATCTACCTTTTAACATAGTAGTAAATTTTATTTTGGACACTGATAGTGTGATTATTTCCTATGTTGTTAGTAATTATAATAATATGAATGCTGAGCCGAGCTTTGGTAGGAGCGGACGCACATATAATAACTAAAAGACACAGATTTTACGATTTAAATACAATAGCTTTATCTCTGACTTGTCCATATTAAGACGAAAAAAATATAAAAGAATAATTACAACACTGAACATTATCTTTCAGTCCAAAAACGAGTACGGAATTCAAACCTAATTCAAAATAGATTACACAGTAAACACTGTCTACAATGTCCACAAGATACGGAATGAGAATGTTTTTATTAGTAGAGATTTATGGGGTAACGAGCGCGCCTAAAGTGGTCGCGAAAGTTGCAGTTAAATGCGGGCGACAAGTGTGGAATTTAATTTGCTCGTAAAATTCTTAGCGTCCGAGCCATTTTGTTACCGAACGAAGAAGTTTGATGACCCCATTACGCTAACTCCATGACGTCGATACTCACATGTTTTTGTGAGAATTTTAAATTTATACATTTAAGATGTAAATGAAATGTTTTTACAAAAAAAAACTAATGAAGAAATAATGAACGCAAATTATAAAGTTAGTAATAGTATAGCAATTAATGAAAAATTCTCAATTTCTGTACAATTCTTAGGGCACGGTGAATATGATATGGTCAAACGTTCCTATTTATACTCTTCTCTTTTTATATGAACTTATTAACTTGATTTCATTCGCTCTTTCCTTCTACGCTTTTATTTAGTTAGTTGCAAACTTTGCCATTAAACTTCAATCCTTCTAATTAATTTTAATGTATTGTAAAAAAAAGACATATTTTTTGCGTGTTTCCAGTTACTTGCCGCTACTTTTCGAAGTATGGAGCCTTATTATTTCTTTAATAATATGATCTAAAAAAAATAAAACGCCCTTTAGTCTTTAAATTACATCAACTCTTTGGAAAGTAAGGCACTTCGTTTGAAGTCATATAGACCAAAACAAATTAAGCTACAAAAACCTACGCAATCGGCTAAAAATACGAAGTTGGCAATGAATGTTCAATCTTATTTGAATGACTTTAGAACCAACTTGGTCAGCGCATCTCAGGACCGATTGTAAGCTTTTGTCGAGTTAATTGAGTTTTATCGGTTGTTATTTATAGACTGCTAGACCAGGCTCAAATAATTACTTCGTCACATAAGAACTTCCCGTTACGAAATGTAACCTGTCTGCAGATAACACCTGATTAACGATGTTCGAGGACGAATGTACGGTAATAAATATCCTGTCCTTTATATTTGTGCCTTTCTGATAGGTATATATTATAACGTGAGAATATTGTTTTCTTTATAGATCTATAAAGATCAGGCCGATAAATTGGGAATTCCTATTTTATGTCATGGACTAGCAACCTGAAACTGAATCTCCTTTTTATTATTAATCCATCTTAATTGAATTTTTTATAACTATCCAGTTGATTCTTTTAGTCGTATGAGACTGTTGGTTATGTCAACCCCGTAAGAGATAAAGACGTTGCTTGCCAAAATGCTGATGGACCAATAGGATCTGTAAGCAGCTAACGATATCGTTTGATATGGTCAGTGCAAAATTACATTAACGGGCAAAATGCCACTTGGCCAAGTAGCCAACTACCGCATACCGAGGCTGGTCACAACTTAACGAGCGTACGTTTCATATTATGTAATCCGGAAGATGTCTTTTTTAGGTTGGCGTATGTTGTATATAGTATTATTTAAAGTAACGACATATAAAAACGAATCTCTATTACAGTAGCGTATGCACAAAAAGATACATGCTCTCAAAATGTTGAAACCAACTACTTACCTTAATACAATCTATTCACAATCATTACTACCTTTAGCATTAAAGGAAAGAAAAGTCGACAGGCAGTCTCACACTAACTCATTTTGAGATATTTGATTACTTTATTGTAAGTGTTCTGTTTTTAATCCTATTTAACGAAATGGAAAGAAAAAGATGGATCCTGTTGTACTCTCCACACGGCATGCCTAAATATTGATTTTTCTCTATATACTCGTAATATATGATAGAATTGCTAAAGGAAGTGACAACGTAGATAAACAAAATGCAAATAAAACCGTTGAAAGCAAAGCTTTTGCATTTGCCAACACTTAAAAGTACGGGTATTTTGGTAATTGTCTATAGTCGCGAACCATAAATATTAAGAGCACACAGTGCACTTTGTAGCTTGACAGTTCGCTCTAGGCGGCGCCTCTTGAATTAATGCCGCGCCGTTCTCAGCCTCGTAGGAAAATCACCTTTTCATATTTTTAATTCCATCTCTTGTTTCATTTCAGCTGAAGGTTTCTTGAAAAAAATATTAAGAAGATAAATTGCGACGTCCGCTGTGAAAAAGTTCTCGCAATAATTTGAAGGAATGAATAGTATGGAGTTTAAAATACAACTTAGCAGATGTAAGATTGGTCACATTTTTAAAATTTCTTCATATTAAAATAGGTGGAATAGTCTAACTACATTCAGCATTACAAAATTGTATATAATTAAAAAGACACGAGTATGTACTTATAACAATATGACCTTTAAATAAATACTTTTAAGAATTTAAGACAAATACACAGGGTAGTGAATTGGGAAAAATAAATGATTTTGAATCGTGACTCTCATCAATCGACACGATGATAGCTAAATCCGGACCGTGTGAGTGCGCCTTAAAAGCATACACAGTCGTATGACACGCGACCATTACGCATTTCAGTACCATAAAACTACAAAAAGGTTCAATAAATCTTTCCGGTTTAGTGAACACGCTCTATTATTTTCAGTGAATAGTTTTTGAAGCTAGATTTTATATTTATGTATGTTTAGGTATGTTTAGGTATATTTAAGTTATTTTTCATGTAATGTTAAAGCGCTATGTATCGCTATTAAACCTTTGATGTTTGTATAAACTTAAACCAGTATTATTAAATTTACTTTCAATCCTCTTGAGTAAATGTACTTATAGAAAAAGAAATCCGCCTGTCATAGCAAAAATTTACATGCTACTAATGCAACCTGAATATAATTCAGGACCGTATCGTCAATAATGCAATCTGTTTTAAACACTTCCCTCGTTTGCTTTTATTATTAGCATTAATACGGCGCCAGAGCCTCGTCGCACGTGGATCCGATTCGAAATCGTTCCCAAAACGCACTCCGACGATTTCACCCGACATCTGGTTATTTAAATTACGTATTTAAGCTAATTGGGATCGTTAAGGAATCGCTATTGAAAGAGTAGCCGGGTAATCCTACTTTATTTGTGATGGAAATGAAAATTAAAGATATTATTCAAACCGACTAATTTGTTCTTTTGAACGAAGGGAATTAATATTTCGGGTCAGTAGGTTATAACGGTTAAATATAAAAAAATATAGGGTTGTGAAACATAAAAGGAAAACGGGCTGTTTATAGGATTATGTACTTTGTTTTTATTCCTTTTGAAGAAATGTTTATCGTTTGATAATTTTGGATTGCATTTTATTTAAAAAGCTAATTTATTTATTTTCATTCGATATAAAACATCGGTTAAAATCTAATAGATGTAGAATCACGAGTTTAGTCGTCAAACACAAATATGAAAATACTTTTTATGGATTTATGTCCTTCATAGCCCCTGTTCATGTTTTGTGTCACAGTTATAAATTCAGTTAGTCCGTTCTTTTTTGGTAATTACAAAAGTCATATGAATACCTATTGTAACACATTTATATCAATTCACGAAAAGAAAAGGCAGATGAAAGATCTCAAGTTCAGTTAATATATTACGTCATAAAAACATGTTTGAATACTTGCTAAAACATCCTCACAAAATGTAGATAGGCCCATATGTCCAGTCCATACCTAATATTTTTAACGTATGTCCTGTACGTTTACATTGTCATATGCGTGAATCTTGGGTCCGTGAAAAAAAAATACATTTCTCCAATAAGTACAATGAAACATTAAGTAGCGATTTAGTGAAAGTGAAGTGCACTGCAAATAGTGGGCACAAATGAATGTTTTGGAAAGCGTCGGCAACAAAAAAGGCCGCGCATTTTCGTATTGGAGTGGCCATTACCCACGCCAACTGTGAAAGGAACGTTCGCAATTGCATTGAAAATGTCGCTTTTAATTTTTCAAAATGCAAAGCGTAAATTCGCATTTGCGGCTTGCACGATAACTACCCGCCTAAAAGCTCTGCGCAAGTACCTACCTGTGTGGCTTTGTTGGTAATACAAAGCGCTGGCACACGTGCAGACAGCTCGGCAAAAACTTTGTTTGCGTTTTTCAAATTATGCGTAATTTTGACCCGGAGTTCAAGTAATAACTCGTTATATACTCTATACACAAAATTTTATGATTAAGTAGAAATATAAATACATATTTTACCTATATACTTAGTAGGTAAACATATTATGAATAGTCGACACTTGAAATAAAACCCCAAAATTTTCTATGAAAATTTGTATCTGCCTGCCCCGCCGGGAAACAGGCATGATTTTATGAGTGTATGTAAATTTGTTTGTATCTTTAAAGATATTGTTAATTTTCGTTGAAGAAAAGCCCTGAATAAATTTGGTTATAGCATAAAATATCACAAATGGCGCTACGAACTTGATGCAAATCATCACGACACGTTGCGACATTGGCGTGTTTGGCTCTTTAAAAAGTAGAAACTCCACAGCTGCGGTAACGTACGAGTAGTACGACTTTCTTCAAATCAAATCGAATAAGTACATGCCGTCTTAGTTCGGATCAATAGTTAACCGACGAGTTTGCATGAAGATGATATAATACATAAAGCAGAAAGTAGTACACAGGAATCTTGTCATGTCGAAACATATGGCCCCTGCCTACTCCTCTGGGAAAGACGCGTGTTTGTATGTAACTATAATAGGTATATATAGACTTCAGCCAACATTTTAATATTTACTTAACTGAGAATAGAATTCTTGTCCCGCTATGGATAGGTGTCTTTATGCCTCATGATCTATTACAGCCCGCCACCGACTTGGTAATATCGCTATGATTTATCCACACGTCTCAGACAATCCTACGAGAAGATGTGTTGTCGACTCAGCCAGCGTCCTCAGATTAATATTGCGGCGCTAATATTAGACGTGTAGTTTTTCTTTTCTGCGAATCGTTTGTTATGGTTCCGCTAACTGTGGTTCGGAATGTAAATCGAGATTTTTGTACTGTGTTTTCCTGCAGGATTACACTAGTAATCATTTATACAGATGACTTTATTTTATGACTACTTAGCTTTTACCCACAGCTTAGCCCATGCGAATTTAGCGTCACTTACACACACTCAAAAAGAAAACAGATTTTAAACAAAATACTTTATTTTTACCGAGTGAAAAGTACCCTGTGTTCTCCTCCTAAATCATAATGATTATATATCATCATCACACAGCAAAATTACAAGATAAAAATTGTTCAATAAAAAACGCGTGAAGAGCATACAAACAAACTTGCTGTCGCATTTTTAATTTTAGTTGGGATCTTGTTAGAATTACATTAAGTAAATCTTGTTTATGGCGTACATACAATGAAATACCCAGAGAAAATAATTTTACCTAGAGAGTTTTTTCAATAGCTTAATTTTCAAATCATTATTTGTGCTGTAAGTCGAAACACAATATCTGCTATGTATCTGCGGAGTATTGTGCTTTTATACGACGTCTTCAGATTAAAAAGTGGGACGGTACAATGAAAGGGTGGTGGGGAGGGCGTCGGATGACGTCACAATGAGAAGATGACACAGGCATAATGTCTCCAAGGGGCTGTGCGACGATGCAGTGCAACACTTTGATAACTACACATTTAGGAGCGAATAAGCTCCGAAAGTAGGAAATTCAAATGATAATAAAATTTAAAAATTTTCTTTCTTCACACACTTCTACGGTAACTCACTTTTAAGACGCTTAAGTAGCTAGCAAATCATCTCTATCGACGTCACGCTTTGTTACTTTTGTATAAGATAAATTAGGGTATTATGTAAAGGCGTGTAGTTCTCAGCACTTTAGAATAGGATCAGTCCATGTTGTTCACATGGATGTCGTGAAATGCAACAAAGAGATAGGCTAATAAAATAAATAAAAACTTGGGATTCTTCTTTTGGGCGATGGGCTAGCTCCTATCACTATTTCATCTTTAAGCCATACGGCCGAAGGCAGCCTTTCAGCCTTTGTGAGACTGTTGGCTCTGTCTACCCCGTAAGGAATATCGACGTGATTATATGTTTGTTAGCATATAAAGGCGACTAACCAAAGTCAAGTATAGGTAAGCGGTTACGAGCGGTTACCGTAGTCTATGGACATCCAACGCCACTGTATCATCCACGCGTAATCAACCTTGACGACCTTTTAGTCGTTTATTTTAAAAACTGTACAAATACATAATCCAAAAAGTAATGGTTTAGTTATATGACGCTAACAGCCTCTAAATCCTAACCGAATGGACTCCAATAAAGGTCTCAAGTTGCCATCGTTATTGCTATACTAAAAAGAATGGACGTTGATATAAAAAAGATCAATACAAAAAAGGTTTAAATGTTACGAATACATAGCAGATTTTTAGTAAAGTTTGCTAGCGAAGAAAAAAACCAATGGTGTACGCTGGGCGTCTCTTTCTACGCAGGTCCTACGCAGGTTTTGAAAAAAAATCAAGGGAAAGCCTTAATATACCCTCATGACTCTTCCGTAAATGATGAAGACTGTCACTTTTGAAGCTCAATCCCACAGTTAAGCGATTCAGTAAAACGGATCTTCAGTTTTGTATCTGTGTTTACGTCGTTAAGCTTTACTTATTAATAATTATGTATTAAATTTCAATAAAAGACTACGTACCCCAATGGGCTTAAAATTTTATATAATCAAATTCACAAATGTATTTAAATGCAAAGTTATTTGTTAATTTATCTGCAAACAATTTACTATACTTGCAATTTAATGAGTGTGCCCGTTCTTGTTTGTAAAGTTTTAACTCGCTACCGAGTTAACTCATTTTGGTCCGCGTTAACTCAGCCGCATTCCGTATTCATTGGTTACGTACATTGTGTTCAACATTCGTTTAAGGCTTCGAGTTGACAATTAGAGGCAAGCGCGAAGTGTGAAGTCCTCCAGGCCATTCGTGGACCGCACCGACAACAGTCACACTACGCCTGAAATGACAAACAAGTTAGTTAAACTACGTACACAATAATATTGTAAGGAAGTGGGTTTCGCAACCGCAAGTCCGCCGCCTCTCTTTGTATTTATAAAGGCTCCATACTTGACTCCCGTTTGGCCTCCGCTCCGCGACGTTCAAGTTTTACATTTCGTTCTCAAGTTAGCGCAATTTGTGTTGCGCACGTCTGCATATTTCATGGCTCCCGCTTACCTTTGTTATCTTATTTCGCATTTTCCATTTATCCTTGAATATGCCATAATAATAAAAAATCATTCATTTCCTTTACATGCGAATGTTTTAAAAGTATGTGAAATATTTTTAAAAGTAAAAAAAATAAATTCAACAATAGTTTATAAAACAGATGTTTGAAAATATAAATAATGCTATTTTTGATGTTTCAGATGACGCTCTAATAAATAACAGGATTGGGAAATATGCATTCGAAATGCTGTTACGAATTTTATAACACGTGAAATGGTTGCTGTTCGCTCACAAATGTAATGTGGAGATAAATCATCTAGGGTAATGTTAATATTATTATATATAGGACAGAAATTAAAAGTAGGTATGTATTTTTCTGCTCTAAATATCTTTTATAAGTATCACTTACATTACTGCGATGAGATGACTATTTATCTCAATTTCTACTGCTTACATTAATTTATTTTGGCTAAGGTAAAATAAAGTATGAAATGAAAAATCAAAGATTACACGTATTTTTTCGTCAGCTGCAATGATAGGATACAAACAAAAAAGGAAAAGTAAACAGACCTGGCAACCGCGCCGCTGCCACAAAATACAAAAAGTAGAGAAAAGTTCCTAAATTTTCCAATATATTATAGGTTTATTTGATTAAATAATATGGTAACGGCGACGTTGAAATTAAAGAATGAAGAAGACTTTGAATAAAGAAGAAATAATCAAACTTCAAATGGACTACACATTAGAATGTTTTCATTTTAATAAATTAATACAAACCTTACCTACTTATATTATTAATATAAGGTAAGTAAGATTTGTATTTTGGTTATGCAATATACTTGCCAACATTCGTGCGCAAACTATCACTATTCAATAAGGCTCTCCGTGGAGATAGACGAGCATTGTAAAGCAAAGTAGTAATAAACAATTCTGATTCCAAATACGGAACGTATAATATGGCTCATATACTCAATATACAATCCAAGATGGCGATTATAGACTCACAGACCCTCTTCAAATAGGACACAACCGGGACTACCGCCAGCAAGATGGTAAAGGAGTCTTATATGTTAAGCGTCGGTGATCGAGGTTAAAATGCCAGATTTAAGAAAAAGTAATTCATAGTCCTATCGCATGTTCAATTGCCTTTTTGTAACTTATTTATACAGGTTAGACGATACACTTTATTGCACCAATAAAAATACAAATACTATAAAAATGACTAGACTGCCAGTAAAAAGCGGTTGATGAAGAGGTCTCGTATATTATTCTTAAATATACAGTGCTATGTCGGTCAGGTACAGTGTCAATAGTTGCAGCACCACTACATTCATGAAACAATATTAGGTAGTTCAACAGTGTTAAGCTAGCTAAATAAGTAATAACAATTATGCGATCGACAATAACGTTTAAGGGGGTCTCATATGTAATTCTTCAATTTGTACTGCTACGTCGGCCAGGTACAGTGTCGGACACGTATCTGGCCTCGCGCCATGCCCGATATCGCCCGTAGCACCACTACATTCATGAATCCACACTATTCCACAGGCGGCTGATTTATAAGCTGATACCACGGCTATCTGTGGAGCCAGCGCCGGCTAAAACAAACCGCTTTCACGGTCAATTTGTAATTGATTTATCTTTCCTTCTGATGATAGTTTAATTCATATTTTAACAAGATTGAATAAATGTTTCCTTATGTTCTTCCTCCTTGTGTAAATCCAGGTTACATTCTCACCTCACCTGAAGTCGAGCCCGGAGTGTGACTTTTAACCACAATCCTTTGAGTCAGGTTTGTACACGAAGCGACTAGTCTTACTTTTCGCAACCACTTTAGGGAAACCTTACCCATATTAGATCATAGTAAAAGCTGCACTACAAGATTAAGATTGTGTCTTTTTCCTTAGTAGCCCTTTCTGCTAATGATCAATGATTTTTAATTTATATTAGAGGCTAGCAAAAGAAAACTTTTCAAAAAAATATTCCTTTGCTGCATGCAAAATCAGATTTCATAATTTCCAATATGAATTAATTTTAAATCCCTAATGAAGGGGCACCAGTTCCTTTGACGTAGCTCCAGTTCAATATTATATAAGTAGAATTACCAATAACTTCTGTATGCAATTAAGTAGATTCACTTTGCAGGCGAACTGCGGAGAGATAAGTGTTTCTAGGCTCTCTCTGGCAATTGGTTAGTTTAATTAAGTTTCCTACAGTCTCCTCTTTCCAGACATAATTTGTGTTTATTATTCGTTAAGTGTCAAAGATTAGTGTAATAAATGTAGCGAGAAGTCTAGGGATACACTAAGTAAGTATTCGTAGCACGCGGGTAAAGCCGTGGACGTATTATAGTCATAACATTAACACAATGATAAAATGTTTTGGACTTCCCCAAATATAATTTGATAGTTTTACATAAATTATGGTAATGTTCAGAAAATTTTGATGACATATACGACACAAAAGAAATTGAACGAAGTATACGCAGCGCTTTGACACTAACGGCCCTGTAAATTCTCTCCGCATAGATTAAAAAAAAGGCTTTAATAAAAGAAATTTTACGACCTCCTTATAGACATTCTCCTACGTTAAGAGAATTTGATACCACGATTTAATTTTCTGAAGGAGACATGGTTACATCCTTGTTTGTATTTTCACACTTATATTCGGCAGAATTCTATATGTGGTCCAATCTACTCAGTTATCTCAATTAGTCTCCATTCGTACCCCTGGATGTCGTAGGAGACGATTTATAACTAAGTAAGTAGCGCATAAAATTCCTAACGTTGCCACTTGAAAGTTATTAATAGTATGTAAATTATCACGTTTCTAAGATTCTGAGCTCATTAGAAAACAGATGTACCTGAATGATCAACTACTAAATATAGAGGAACCAAACACAGATTGACCCAGGTTTAAAGTAATTTCAAGACACGAGATAGTCTTTAATGTTTATCTACATATGACTTTAATATAATGTAGATAAATATCCAAGAATGCCATTGAGAATATGTATGTAAAGAAAAATATTAAAATACAGCACTTACTTATATTTTTGAAATTGCTCTCCAACTTTTTCTGTCATCAGAAAATATTCGTATTCTCTAAAGCACCACAACATAAAAAGTATGTTAGAAAATATCGCAATGACCGCTGTGTAAGAAGCTTGAACAATGAGCTTTTCAGGAGGCATATACAAAGCAAAGCTTTCAAAAAATTGTGGTTACAGCCGGACCGAAAGTAAAATATCACCTACATTGCAGTTTCGTCTGCCATGAGAAAAGTAGGCCTTCACAAAAACGATTTTAAAATAAATGCCGTTGCTTTGTTGCCGGGCTTAGAGCAAAATATTCATGACAAAATGGTAAGCAGTTGCTGAAAATTATTAACTAAGTAAATTGTTACCTTAAATTAAATGCTTACGTATTAAATTGTCGACGTTTTTAATACAACGCGTGTGTGAGCAGTTCGCTTTGTGAATTGGCAATGCATTTGAGAACAACACATGCACTCGTGACAAAAATATGCTAATTAATAATTCTGTTGAATCTCTTTCCAACAGAATTATTAATTAGCATATTGTATACTTATAGAGGTACACTTACAACATATATATGTATTTACTCTTTCCCAAAAATGTAGGGCCAGATATCATCTTCCCAGTTACTATGAAGCCTTCATATTTCTTTTGCTTAATCTACATTTGTAAAGTCTTGTTGAAGTCTTAGCAAGTCGTCGGACTCTTGAAGTGATTTTTCCCCAGACGTTCCGATTGTAGAGTTACTTCTAAATGCCAAAGATTGACCAGAATATAAATAGACTTACGGTTTCTAAGTACAGCGTTATTTACGAACATTGACAACGAAAAAGTCTTATTTTCCCTCTTTTTTAACTTTAAAGTTACAGTAACTAAAAAGATAGAAAAAGGTGAAATCGTGTCTTAAAAATTTTGTCAATGCTCTCAGTGGTTGGTTTACATGACGTCTAATATAGGTTAGAACTCATTTTATTGACCTAGGTTGGGGCTAGTCGTATCTTCTAAGGTAATTTAGATTTGAATAGTTTCTAAAGACAAACTTCTTTTGTCTTTGTGTCGGCTATTATTATTTTAATGATAAAATGAATTCACCAGATGAATTATGCGGTGTGCTATTATTCTTTTTATGATAGTATTTTCTACGTAAGGTACCCTACGTAATATATCTTACTACTCGTAGAAGTTGCGTCATAAATAAGCGGCATTGCAATACTGACATGTCTATATCAAGGAGCGTGCTCTAATCTCATGCCTTCTCATAACTAACATAATCTGCAATTAAGAGCAGTGGTATGTCACATACAGCTTGACAGCCTCTGCTACTGATTTGGGCAGTTTACAAACAATTTATTATTATGTATGTAGCTACTCATATTATGAACTTAGATGAAAAGATGTTTCATCCTTATATATGTCCAATATTCATTTTAAAGGCTTACAAATTTTTACAAATCACATACATATCAGGTTTTTATACTTTAAATATAAGCCAGTAGTCGCAGCTCTTAAAGTCTACTATTTCAGGTTTTGATAGTGACAGTTATTTAGTTTAAGTCCCTTTAAATACTTATAAAGCAAAATTTATAAGCTTTTCTTGACGAATCCTGGAACATAACTTTGTAATTTAAACTTTATTTTTATTTGTAGTTTAAAAGAACAATCGCACTCACCCAAAGAACTAAATCTTATCTCACAGTTTACCATAACTAAATAGGTATCTACGCAATAACAGCGAGGGTACCGCGCAGTGAACCGTCGTAAATACTGTAATCAGGTTCGAAGGAAGATAGTGGCGACATCTACTCGTACTGCGACACAAATCCCGGAATGGTAAGTGCCGTCATATCGAGTTATGACACGTCACCTGCAACGACCGTACATACGTTTACTATCTGTAACCCAGTTTCTGTATGCTAACCTTATACCTTATATGGAGTTGAAAAGTAAAATGTAACTATACATAGTTTCATGTTGGAAGAAAATCAACTTAAACTTCGCGGATTTAGAATCTCTTTCCCTCTCTCGTCTTTACATGTTCTCAGTTACACCTTCTCACATTATGCTTCGGGATCTGGAGTCCGTATCTGTTTCTTCATTCCTATGTGCAGAAAAAATAACTAAAAAAAATGTTTTTTCAAGTTAAGGTAAATTTTGATTTTTATGTTTTCTATGCTGTATTCTAAATTAATAACTATCCCAACTTAATCTTGTCCCATGTAACATTATAAATGATAAAGTTATTAAATCTTATTGTTAACAAGTAAACCGTTGAAGCGATTTTAATGAAATTTGGTATGTGGTTTTGTTTAAGACTCGTGTCGTGTTTGTTTTCCTGAAAATTTTCATGGGGGTGAAAAAAACAAGAATTTTAAAAGAGTTTATATATATTTTTGCATTAATAAGTTCTTTTAACTTAAAACTTAAGAAGGTCCTACTATTGCGTAATGGAAGTCTCTCACATTAAATATCTAGCCAATACCTTTTAAACTGAAGCAAGTCAAAATCAGTCGGTCGTAAATAGGTACGGTAGTATCTCAATAATTGATTGCTAGAGATCTGCAGTGGCTCTATAGATAGCTGAAATCTATTTGTTAATGGCTGTGCTCATCTCTAGTGAATATTCCGTTGCAACTGGTTATAACTATGAATGTATAAGTCAGTCGGTATCAGAGAATACACGGGTTCCTATTTAGGTGATTTGGTAACTCGTATGTTTGATATTGGTAAACTTCTCATGACTGAGGGCGTGTATTTATATACATGTTTGTATTATTTGACACTAACGAATAGAGCGCGCAATATGAGTGATTATGAACTATTTTATTTCTTACACACATCCAATTGCAATTATGTTTCTTTGCAATGTATTCTCTCGCAGTAAGAGCATCGGCTATTAGCACTCAAACTATTTCTTTTTTTAATTTTTGTCACTTAAATTAACCTACCTATATAACTTTGAAGAAGTTTTTGGTACGTAGTCGAGATAGGTACAATTTAAACCTGTACCTGCTGGTGCATCATTTTTTTTATTCGGATACTCTAACGGTTCGACCACTGTCGCTCTACATAGTTTTATAGAATGTGAATATTCTAGTTCCGTTGTACTCTAATGGCCGCTCTGTGGTTTTCATACAGCGTATCGTCGCATGCCCTTTGTGTGATTGACATCCGGCTCGATGATAACTGGATGTAATTAGAAATGTGGGTGGAGTGATTGACCTTGCTATAATTAAACTAGTCTGCAAACAGATTTATGATGAAACGGTTATATGGAAAATTTTATTGGGTACCTAGTATTTATGTGATTTTTTATTACTCTTTTTATTTTTGTGCTATATTTATTTATGGATTGGATATGGATTTTCGTCCACGGCTCTGCATGCATGAAAAATCTTACCTTTTCCTTAATTCATACTAAGTATATTAAGGCAGAATGTGTGAAAGGGTTACAAACAAACAAATTTACTTTCGCATTTAAAATAAAAGTATATATATTAGTATGGTTTGTGAAAATGCTTGAGAAATGAATGATTAATTAGTATTATTTTGTAAAATACGGAATTTGAAATCCGATTAAGTACTATAATTCAAGCGGCCACAGGGAGTTGAGTACCAGATTACTTGAAACTATACCGCTTCTTTAATTAAACAGAATTGCTCGGCTTTGTTAATAAAAACAATTTACCCTCAGTAGGTACGGATTATTTTTTTTTTTTTTTTTTTTATTTTTTTTTTTTATTTTTTTTTATTTTTTTTATTTTTTTTTTTTTAAACTTATTATACCTTCCCTATTGTGCCGTTTAATAAACGAGAATGAGTTTATACAGAGGAAATATTTATCTTGTACCACTGGCAACCTTAGTATCTACCTTAGTAAATTATAAATATTTTGCGATATATACGAGTAGAGTTGTATTTATCTGCTATTGTTTAAATGTGTTTTTATATTTTAATTGTATTTTAGGTTGCTTTATGTTGTTTTAAGTTATTATAACTGAAGTACAAATTTTCGCTTTAATAATTAAAGTTAATTGATTGATTGATTTAATTGTTAACTGATTTAATAATCAAAAAAAAAAATAATAAAAAATTTAATAACTAAAAATATTCCTCCATACTATAAATTTAAAATAAGTTGTCTTCTTTTATTCATGCTTAGAAATAGAACGCCCAATTCATCAAAGCTCGACAAGTGGATCAGACACCGCGTGATTGATAGAACGGATTGAATTGTTATCCAAAAACAACTTTCGCAGGGAAAAAATCCAGCAAATTGTTTTCTATATTTAATAAACCCATACGTGTAAGGATTTCTACCTATATATAATTTCCTATTAACACGGAGAGGTCTGAAAAAAATGACCCTTATTTTATACCCTCATAAAAGTGGTCATTTCGCAAGATAACGACGAAGCAACCCAGGGCGGGAGACGCGTCATTATCGCTTGCAAATGAGATAATTTACTGATATATTATATTATTGCACTTTGTGGGGAATGTAAACTCGTAATTATGTTATTATTTCAAACAAACATACCAAAGATACCTCTTACTATAGGAGTCTTCTTCACTAGCTTACTTTTATGAGGGGTCGACGCCGAAAGATACTTTCTATTATTTCATTTCACTTGTGTGTCATCTAGCTGTATTTTACGTTTTCAATTCTATATTACCTATATACACCTAATTCTAGACTTGGTGTAGGATTAATTCTTTGATCAAATATTTTCTGGTATTTTATAAATCTCCGTTATTGCTATATAAACATTACATATAGCAATTTGACTACGCTCTTAAAAGTTTCGGTGAACTAATTTTAACATACAAATCAAAGATTCAAAAATTATAAAATAGAACATCCAAAATAACCTATTGTTCTATTTACAAGGTACGTGCATTTGACTCATTTACTTTACCACGAGCTTCGTTAATGATCTTACTAAAGAGAATATAGGACTCAGCGTAGTCGTATCTCTGAAAATGACGTCATATGTAAAGTGAAATATTACTTTGCTTATCTGGAGCGGATGGAAATTGCACAGCGCGTCGAGGTGCGGGAGGCGAGGCAGGCAATCTTAATTTCCTAGGAATAAAATGTAAATAACTGAGTCAGCTAAACCGCTAGGATTATTCTAAATTCAACCGTAACATGGAATTTCTAAAATGAATCTGGATCCGTATGCGAGTTGTCGTTTATTTGCGTTTTTAACAGAGTACGTCAAAGACCTTTGATCGTACTAAAAGTTGGAACTGAGCGTAACTCCCACAAAATTTTATTCCGCGAGTTACTTTTAGCCCTGAATATGATATGATGTGTAGGTTTTATCGAAATGATTGCGTCTGTGATTTCTTTTAGAATCTCGAACGAATATAACTCTTTTAATATTATTTTTCGTAAGAATTTTCATTTAATTTTTAACATTAAAGGAGGAGGGAGACAATTTTTCAAATATTATTTCACCACCAAAATTACACTCAGAATATCATGTTTCTGTATAGGTTTTTAAATTGGCAAAATAAATGTAACCTGTTTTATTTCTTAGCCTAGATTAGATATTAAGGAGTCATATTTTTATACGTCACCGGAAATGTATCTTATTTTAAAGCCAACATTTTAAATTTATAATTTTATTCTAACATCATAAGTTAATTCTTAACTATTGTACTAAATAAAATGCAATAGTTTGTTTGCTCACGATATATTATCATGCCATTGGCTTCCGATATTTCCCAGTATCGATAATTACTTATTCCCTTAATTAAACACAAATTAATTTCTCACACTTACCGATTGTATTATCAGCTGTTAACTAAAAAGTTCGGAGACATCCATATTCTGCATTAGTATAGAGAGTAGTCCAACGATACACTGCCGAGAACTAAAGTTTATACAATAACAAGTCCATATTCATCCGACCTGGCGGTTTTAAAGCGATCATTAATTTGGCACGACAGAACTGATTCACGAAAGACGAGATAACTTTTGCCGTAAGTTGATTAACCAAATCAATAGAACACACGTGACACATAAGTTTTGGACGTAAATTAGAACACAAGCAATTTAGCCCAGACATGTCGGCATTACCACTTACCTTGTTAATGTCCCCAGCACTTTGCGATGAGATACGTTAATGGTTTGTTGTTAGAATAATCACTCTTAGTTCGGTATGTTTGCAAGTTGCAAATGAAATTCATATGTTACGTTAAATTCAAAGTAAGATGAATTTGACTTTAGTAGTGTCGCTTTTTATTTAATTGAAAAGACATTAAACTTTCTTTATAAATTTTTCTTGTTCAATTTCAACAGGGTCTCATAGATAACCTTGATAGTGATATTATAAAATTTACTAAACAACACTAAGAAACTAGGAGGAAAGTTAAATTATAGTCATACCTCTTCCTGTTTCTACTTGATACGATCAATGCATACTTCTTTCGCTTCGTCCACATTCTTAACTCTCTTTATGAAAGCTTGTTACATGTTAGATCATAAATTGTATAATTATTAATCAATATCGTCAATACAACATAGTAAAAAGCTCTTTCATGCCTACGAAGTCGTTGTTATGGGTTAAAAACGTATTTTAAAATGTATTCATAAATCATTATATCACATTAGGTCTATTCTATATCCTGTCTTATTAAAAATACTGTGCATATAAAAAATCTAATATTAAATTTTAAACATCTAGAAAAATCACGCTCTTAAATATTAATAAAAGCATTTCTCGATGCTTATCCCTCCCGCGGAGGAGAGGCTAAACCTCCACAACATTCATATCATACACAACATTCAGGTGTGGAATTTCGCCTGTTTTCTTGTTCTTCGTCAAATATTAAATTCCCAATACCTTTATTAATGCTCACACTCTTCCTCGTTCGCCGGGAAAATTCTTTTAAGCAATTTGAGGTGATTACTCAAAGCATTCTTGAGCCCCTCCAATCAAATTGCACACAAGTTCAATCTATCATAAAGGCAAGTTGAAAACTCCATACAGCTTTTGCTGTCTGCTTTATGCTTTGTCTACTTCATCACTAGCTTTTCAAAGCCAAATCTTTACGAGCTTTGTGGAGACCAGGGAGATCAGTCACACCGAATATTCTGTCTTGTAAGTTACAATTATTGCAGAAACTATGTAATTAGAACCCCACATCACTTTTGCAAATTGCCGTAAAACTACCTACGCTGTAAAAAGGAAGATGTTTGCAAAAGCCAACTATAAGTCTTGTCGTTAACTTATTACTACTACAAAATAGTGTAGTGTTATCACAATAGATCCGCAAGAAATAACTTACCAGCTTTGAATATTCCAGAGATCGAAAACATATTTCACACCATTCCAAACAGTCGTTTGATACCTGACAATAATAACATAGTTAGCGATTCTATTACTATAAATGACGCACGTAACGTTATTAATACACCAGCTATGTAAAGGTAGGCATATAACTCATTTTAGTCAGTTTACATAAACTTTGTAGGCCGTCACTTGCTTCTACTAACTGTCGAAACTTAGTTAACGAGACAAACATCGTTAAGGTTAGTAAGCACAGATAGTTAGATTCAACATCACGAATGACTGATGCCACGATATTTAACTTGGCTCTTTGTAACTGGACTCTCAAAGGGGTAATTATCTTAAGTTAACTGCAGTACTTATAACAATAATTTAAAAATAAATACAAATATTGAATTATTTAAAACCCTGAATGGACGTTCAAGGAAATGGACTTTAGAAACAGACTGGATATTCTGGTAATAAGACCGTGCCGAACGGTTATAGTGACGTAAATATAGTAATTAAAATACTTCCCAATAATCATCATTCTTAATTTCGCGCATGTCATTATCTTCATCATCTTGCTTGAAAAGGACCTAGGTTCCAGCTATACGTATGCACACAATCCTGAAGTGGGTAAGCGCATTCCTGCAGTGAAGTCGAATCCAGAGCGTACGGTTAAATAGACATAGTATCACATCCAGCCAGATACCTGAATGTGTAAACTTCATAACGATATTCTCCCACACAACTTCAACAAACAGTAATTTCATATAAATTACAGTTAAATTTGGTAATTATATGTCACATCACAGTCAAAACCAGACATTGATGGACTTACTTGATTTATAGTTGCACATTTGTCCATCAATGCCAGTTTTAGCGGCCACTGCAGAAATGTAATAAAATAATATTAAGTTTAAACGTTTTATGGTGTTTGGCTAAGAAATAGCAATATATGTGTAAAAGAACATTTAAGTTATAACACAACATGTCCCCGCTGTCGTTATGTACGTAGTTACGAAGTAGTTTTTGATTTAGTGGAAAAGTTTGAATACAAAAACAGCACGGTTCGACATTTCGACACCATTTATTTCTCATTTTGTCCAGGCCCTAATATAATCGATAAAGATTTTATATCATACAGTGGCTCGGGCATTAGTCTTAAGAACGAACGTGACTAGGAATTCTCAAACAAAAGCGATTATATTTTGTCTGGCCGTAAAAGCAATTAATTATCTCTAGAGGTAGAAAAACGACTACAGTATACTTCTAAATATTCAGCCGCAAAGCATAAAAAAAAACAAAAGTATCGTAGATATTGAAAACCGCCACATTTTCATGTTCACCTCTCTAGAGAAGAACTCGTGCCTTTGGACCATGAGCCTAGATTGGGTAAGTCTTTTTTACCCGAAACGACTACCATCTGACCTCCTCAACCTACCCCTTATCCTAGCTACGCCTGTATGTTTCCCTGCAAGGTTAAGGGGGTATCTACATATCGAAAAAGATTCAAGCCGCAGATAAATGTGCCATTACTTTTACGGCATCTATTAAAAAAGAGGGAGTGGTCATATTTTAGTGCCGGAAATCATACGGAACCAAATCTTAAATGGATAATTATATCAATAAAAACGTATTGTCCAAGCATCTCAATTATCTATTAAACAAATATCTTCAATAATGAGAATTTAGGGTCGCCTTTGGATCCATTCTTGCGTCTTCATCATCTACGGTTTACGTCCATGCTAATCAGACATTCTCAGACTATTGCGCTAGTTGTTCTTCTGATAAAATCAAAAACGTTTTTTGTTAATTTTATTTCGTATATATTTTTTTTCGTTTTGTATTACAATGGTCCACTAAATATAGTACATGGCAAGCAGGCGGTGTAATGCATTCTCATCGGCGTGGCTCATACATATCTCGTGTAGGAGATTACTGTAGCTGTCTGCGCGGTCACGTAGCTGTCGTGTCGAGTATCGCGAAGCAGAGCAGCGGCGGCGCCGAGCGGAGGCTTATGCCGCCGCACGCGTCGCGACGAGTATCTTATAAGAAAAATATTGAGAGTATGGAGGATTGACTTAAGTATGCAGAAGGATGAATCTTCAGTTATTATTGATTACCATTTTGGACATTAATACATGAGCATTTTGATAGAAAATATTGTAGAAGATTGACTGACTCTTTAGGCGGCGAACCTTAAGTTGACTTTTGACTAACCATTTTGAACATAAATACATGTCCCGTTATACATAGGTAAAATTTTTGTAAAGATGAACAGAATTATTGAAAGTAATAAAAAAACACGTTTTTGTTTTGGGTGCTATTTTTCTAATAAATGTATGAAATCTCCAAAACAATTTCAGTACTAGCACCATTTATTATTCGGAAGTAACCTAAATATTCCTACAAAATATACATACATACATATAATCATGTCTTTATCTAAAAGACTGATATGTCACATTCAGCTATTTGGCTTAATGAGATATATATATATATATGTATATATATATATATATATATATGTATATATATATATATATATATATGCCGTGTGGTTCCCGGCACCAATACAAAAAAGAATAGGACCACTCCATCTCTTTCCCATGGATGTCGTAAAAGGCCTCTAAGGGATAGGCTTACAAACTTGAGATTCTTTTTTTAGGCGATAGGCTAGCAACTTGTCACTATTCGAATCTCAATTCTATCTTAAAGCCAAATAGCTGAACGTGGCCTATCAGTCCGCTCAGGACTGTTGGCTCTGTCTACCCCGCAAGGGATATAGACGTGATTATATGTATGTATGTATGTATATATATATATATATATATATATATATATATATAATGCTAGCGCGTCGCCTAAAAGAAGAATCCCAAGTTTTTTAAGTCTTAGTCGCCTTTTACTAAATCCATGAGAAAGAATATATAAAAAAATCCATTTTTAATTGGTTGTTTACGTTATGGAGTGTGTCTTCTGTTCTCTTCTCTGTCAGCGCTCTTAACTCAGCTCTCAACACATTGCTCCAATACGGTCAAGACATCTACTAACTCCTTGTCAATACTTTGTCATAGCTTAAGCTTTGAGATGAAATTCTTTGTATTTCCAACTCCAAAACTTTATATACATAGTTGGTGGTAAATATCTGCAAGTGCGTTTGTAATTTTTACTGTGATTAAGACGAAAAAGTGGGGAAAATTGCCAGAATCCATTATAGCAAATGACAGTCCATGAACAAATTGTGAAAATAAACGCCAGTAGTAAATTTCATTTACATTTTATAGGCAATTTAACACAGGATGGTAATTTTATCTTAATACTTTATACAGTTCACTTGATCGCGACCGCAATCCCCTGTTCCAGCCTGAAGTAATAGAATTAAATGTAGTTTTTGAAGTGTTATTATATCATACAAGCGGATATTTATACCATTAATCCGTAGTTTATTTAAACATATGATCTTTACAGGCATATGTGTAATTAAAATAATTTGAGAAACTCATATATGTAGTGATTGTAGTTTGCTACTTATAAAATATATCGCGAAGTAAAAATCTTTAACAATAAAAGTTACATATAAATAACATGAATAAAATATTCTTAAACATGTTTATTGTCAATTACGGTTTCAGGTAGACGCGAACCTTCTCTCCATCGTAAGATGAGTTCTTTGTGTGCATTTACTGTCTGTCACGGCAAAAAGAGGAAACTTGACGTTCAATCTGCCGCCTACTTTCAGAAATGAGAACGTTGTCGGACTTACATAAAAGTTGTGCTTAGGCATTGGCAACGTTTTTCTAGACTGGATTCCACATCTATCTGCATTTCGAGATAAGAAGATTGATTTCATTTTTTGTGTTTTGTTTTGTATTTGTCTACTAGTTCTTTTTTGTTTTTCGTATATGTAGGTCTTATTACAAATAAAAACAGATGTGAGTCGGGTGCTTTTGTTATCGCGCTTGTTAAAAAAGCCAAACAAGGAAAATACAGACTTTGGAATATTATTAGACAATGAACTAACGTTCGGTCGCTATATCTTAATCTCAATCAGGTGAGGCCTTCAAGTCTTATGTCTATTGATAATGTCTATCCTGGAAGAGTAAGGACGTAATTTATTTTATATTTTCCAAAAAAAAATAATTAAATTATTGCGAATTACCCAATAGACATACAAACATACATAAAATCACGCCACTTTCCTCTTTCCACCTAATATAAAACTAGTAAAATTAAACAAGAACTTTCCTGAGGAGATAAAGGTAGAAATGTTTTAAGACCGCAAATAGACACGGAGCGCTACCTGGTTTACATTAGAGTTTCTAGAACCAGAGAAACTAAATTGCGATTTTAAACTTAAATGCAAATTCGACTAACTCAAACTCTGAAATAATGTAATGGGTAATCTTGGAATTTCAAACTCTTTTGATTTGGTAATTTTACATTGTACTTCGAACTACATGTTGTACCTACTTAATTTTATTGTACCAAAAATTCAATGAAATTTAAACTTTATTAGTCCTTACAATAGGCATACTTATTATATGTAAACTAGTATACAAAGGAAGCTTTCGGCTAAATTCACATGTGGTTAGGCTTCGGTGACTTAATCTGAGCGAAGCTTAGCGGCCGCCCCCACCAACTCACGTTAATTTATTGTCTTTATGCCTTGCTTTTATAAGTGAAAGCTTAACTCATAAAAGCCATTGTCTTGCGAAAACTTCCCATAGAAGTAAGATTATCTATCATCCCTGTAATAATTATGTTTTGTGTTTATTACTGAACCTAGATATTTCGTATTAATACATTTATGACTTTATTAACATATCTTTATTGTTCGTTAGATCAACCAAGATACCTACAATACAAGTATACAATTATTAGTTGTATATACAGACTTAAAATCAGGCCTCTTTCCCGGAGGCGCACGTGACCTTCCTTACTGACCACAATATCTGCATACTTGTTTTGCTTCATCCACATTGTGCTTTTTATGAATAAATGTAACTTGCCTGAAGGTTGTATATTTATCCCTCATATATGGACCTCAACAAAACACAAGCCTAGTCTATCCATATCCATAGTCTCAAACAGTTCCATTTAAGCCTAACTGATTTATGTTAGTAAAATTACGGTAAGAATTATATAATTATTTCTTTATATTTTTTTTACTTTTGTTCTCATGTTGATATTAATAACAGTAAAAGTTTTGCATCGCATCGACAACCGAACCGAACAATCAGGCTGAGACTTCAAATTCGTCACAGTAAAGTACACGCCACTTAGGAAATATGAGAAGGCCATAACTCCCGTAAATGAAGGACGGCGGATCAGGACGGTCGCCCGTTGGGGAACGTAATGGAAGTGACAAGGGTTTCTCAAAATGATGGAAGGAATGCGAAGGGGTTTGCTTAGAGAGTACCATTTTATGAGTCCCCGCTGTAGATCTATATCACACATTCGCTCACTTACACTAGATACTCGTTTGTGTGATACTATTGCCGCTGCAGATAAAAATAATCAGACTACGACGTCTAAATTACTCTGATATCACTAAAACATTGTTTTATTATGTTAATAAAGTTTTCGATAAACTTGTTTAAGAATGTCATTCTTCAGCGCAATATGGAAAATATTTGTGGCATGCAACGCTGTGGAAACCCGCAATAACATTTATATGACGCGCGTCGTGTTTTTTGGGTTATATCGTGGGATATTTTCCGTGTACCGACATGCCCAATTTTGCGCTCCGTCATTTGTGAGAGTGGAAACTTGCGCATTGGCAACATGGATTTTATTCAGGTTCAGAAGTGTAAAATTTTCCTAGCTACTTTTAGGTAAGTATAAATCGAAAACTTACTTTCTTACATTTCGATATATCATAAGCACAAGCCGAACTTTATTTCGTGTATCAATTCAATTTTTTTTCTAAACACTGTACGCACATTGCACAGTGGCACACCTGTCCAAGGTTCACTTTTAAAAAATAAGATGGTATTTTGCATTTTATACGTATGGTCATACATCTATCAAATCGCGGACGTTTTGGTGAAAGGTCAGGTCAAGTAAACAGGTCCGAAACCAATAAGCTTTTATTTAAATATTGTTAAGTTTAGATGAAGATTAAGCAAATGGAGTAGGTATAGAAGGATCGTAGCAGATGGAAAGATGCTGAACTGGAGAGATAGGCGTGATCTGATCAAATCATATGTATAGGCAATCTCTAAAGAACTCTACACGCTGGAATTTTTTTTATAAACTGTGATCAGACTCAACATTCAACACCCAAAGAGTGCGTTGAGTGATTACGTAGGTAGTGCAGGAATGAAACGTAATTATTTTGTTGTGTTCAACCCGTTAATCCCATAGCATGCCGCAGTTTGCGACTCCGCCTAAGGGAAGGAGTAAATGAGCCCATTGTCCCCGTCTCCAGCCCAGCCCATTCGAAGATAGACAATGCCTATTGTCGAGCAGTCAAATAATCCTAAATTTGTTGTGATGTCTTTCCACGCCTCGAAGTTTGCAATGCAATAAGCATCTTTATAGGCGGGGTAATTGATGTATCACAAATGAGGGAATAACAATTGAATACAAATTGCTTTTTTTTTAAATTAACATACATACATATAATGACGACTATATCCCTTGCGGGATAGACAGGGCCAACAGTCTTAAAAAGACTTAAGGCCACCTTCAGCTATTTGGCATTATGATGGAATTTTAAATTAACCTGCCTAAATTACTAAAAACTGAATAGTAATGGTTTAATATGAGCTTTTTCTGTAAGGAACAATTTTTTTATTTTATATCTTTATTGTACAAAGTTTTACACAGTAAAAAATTTCCAACACATTATGGAAAATATTTGCGGCATGCAAGGCGGTGGAAACCCGTATTTCTTCATAAAATAAAATCGAAGTGATAATATAGAAAAAAGCCTTTTATTATTCAGCCAACTGCTCACCAAAGGTTCCGTGCAAGTAATAACTAACTTTTATTCAATTACAGTATCTTAACACAACTATTCGGCGGCTCCAGCCCTTAAATAGTAATGTAACCACCACAACAATCTCGACGTTGTTTGACAAGATTAGACTTTAAAATCTACTGCAACACGTCACTTAAACTACTCCTATGTAACTAAATCTTTTAGGTTATTTTATGTCTAAGTGTCTAAGTGTTCAGTACATAATACGAGGTGCAAAAGAAAAAAAATTCTCAAAATCTCTGCTCTGAATTAAAGAAAAAGATCTAGTATTTAAATTTATATGCCGATTGAAATAAGACATTAACTTACAAGCATTTGGCAAAGCAAGTGACATCAAATGAATTTGCTACTTGGACGTAGCGTAGCCAAAGGCCCCGGGGCAAGGAGGTAATGGTTTGTCTATCTACCTAAATCCATAGGTAATCGAATTTTTTTATAAGTACCTATATTAATTTTAGTATTTTGTTGTGTGGCTGTGTGTTACAGCCACACAACAAAAGACAAACAAACACACTGGTGGTTCAACGTTATTGATATTTTTCCAAAAAGATTGACTAGACCTCAGGCGTAACAGACACCAGATGAGAGTTTCCATGTGACTATGAAGCAGATTTTTTTAAAGATGAATACATTATATGTATTCATTCATATATGATGAAATGTGTGAAAAAAATTCTCATATCATAATAATAATTAATACTGGAATGGAAGAGATTAATTTAATCAACTTAACGATTTTTCACACATTTAAAATTATAATTCTCTTTATATGTTAAAGGGGGGGGCCCATCTTGCCTAAAGATAGCTACGCCACGGTTCTATGTAATATGTAACAAAGACACACATCAAAAAGCAATATAAAAAGTGAGAATTGTCTGAGATTGCTGGGACACTATGAACTAGAACATAAAGCCGATTTTATAGCAACTGAGAAACGACGATCGTAAACTTGAAACATGCGCAAACACAAAGTCCCGACTTTGAATATTAAAACTAGTAGCGTAGAAACCAACTTTTATATAATATGTATATTATAATTATTTTCAATTTAGAAAAAAAAAGTTCATTTTAGTTCAATAATAATTATTGTAATAATATAAAAAATCAGACTTAATTATGTATGATTTTATATAACACTTACACTCTCAAGAAAGTGTAGTAATAATAAGGCGATGTACGTTTGACACTTTTCATGTAGTCTTGAAAGTTTTGGTTTTCATTTATAAAACCAATATTTCCCTTTTAATAGTTACTAAATAGACGGCAAAATAATTTGGAGAACTTCTCGTACTTTCCTTTTTTTGTATCAAAATTTCACAAGATAGAAAAATGCACGAGGTATGTAGTAACTCTTTTTTGAATATAAATAAAACTCATTTCAAACAAAATTTAATTTTGTTGAATAAGAAACTGAGCATAAACTAGTTAATGACGTAGTAATAAAAGTAGAAAGAGATGATTGCTCACCGAGAGAAAAAAAGCTTTCAATGATAACTGATGCGTACGACCATACGGTGAAACATTTATAGGTATGCAATGCAATGCACGCTGATTCACAAACTCATAGCTCAACGACGCCACCCGTATGTCAGACGGGCGCCCAATAACAGTTAAATTGCGATACGACCGATCCAATATGATCAATTTTACTAGCACGTGTTAGAAAATTAATTTATGATTCTTACATATTGAAATTCAATTTCATTTGGTTAAATAATTGCTTACCTGAACCAGGATATTGATCAAAAAAGCGCACCCTAAGCTGTAGAGTAGCTAAAAATAAACAAGAAAATAAAAAATTCAAATTCAAATTCAAAATTTTTATTCATTATTATAGGATACTTTATATCGCTTAATAATTGTAAAACGTATGGCTTAACAACATTGGTTGACGTCAAATAAATTTCTTAAAACTAGGTTTACTGCCGCTTCCAAGGAGTCAGTGCAGAAGAAGCGGTAACAAACTGGATTCGGATATAATAAATAAATAAAAAATACACGCTGGCTAAAATACAACTAGGGTTTTTTTATAAGTTTTCATGAGGTTCACGGGATTTATAATTTTTTTACTAGAGAATAACTTTAATAAATTGTATACCATCATATTGGTAAATATCACATATCACATATTATTATAGCCTTAGCTCATAGAACGGCCCAGGCCTCTAACAACACGACAGGCAAAAATAGTAAAAAACTAAATTACGAAAATGTTTTCCACTTGCGTTGTCATCATGCTAAACACTAATAGGTAATTAAGCGGGCACTCAATCTGCATTAACATTTCGCAAATTACCATCGCTGCCCTGCCGGGCTATTCACGAGCGATCGCACGGAAAGTTATGTAGTGCGTGCAAAATTCCCGCCATCCATCCTTTACCGGATACCTGGCAACCCGACTGCTACCGATGCGATAATGAAATTTATATCAGATACAATTTATTGTCCGCTGACGAGGGTAGACAAGTGTGTAAAACAATTTGCCAAGTGAGTTAATTTCCAGCTGTAACGACTCTGAAAGTCTTGTCGGCAGAGACGCCCAACTTTTATAACGGGGACCGCATCTGAAACTTAGTTATGATCCCGCTTACGAACGTTATATAACTCTTGTTTCATTTACGGGATAATAATTTATTAACTTCCTCGGACTAATAATACTACATATCAAACGTATATTATCATATTTTAAAAAGGCAATCAATAAAATTGTTTTTGAAATTAAAAATTGGACAGCGACAACGAGCTTTTTAACGTGATATTTTAAGTTGAATTTAAAGTCCCGCAAGTTGATGCTATGCAAATAAGTACAAATTGTAAATTTAATTTTAGTTTCTAATTATCTTTTTTTTAAGTAAGTAATTTTGCTTATTCCAAAATGTTATATTAATCTATATTATTGGTTAAATAAAACATAAATATCTAACTACCTTTTTAAAATCCATAATTTTACCCATATGACCTACGAGTATATTAAAATTACCTACCTCATACTCGTAGTGCAAACTGCTACATGCATAAGAACAAACAAAATGAAGTTTCACAATACTCCTAAAACGTGATATTATAATTCGTACGCAATGATTATCTAGTTTAGCCATAACAACGAGGTAGGTTGGTTAACATTATCCCAGCACGTGACTCGGTGCAAGAATTACTCGGTTTGATATACCCAGCGTTAGGGTTGCCAGGTCACCATACCTTATAGCCGGACAGTCTACGAGTTCCACCTGCCATTTGGGTGAAATACCGGACGCTCTACATTGATGACAATTTTTGCGTTGCTGTATATATTTTGTGACTAAGGCCGATATACATATTATTTGGTCGTCTATAACATAATGTTATTAACTAACCAATGACGTGTATACGTGGTCTTTCTCACGAGTCCTTGGTACGCACTATTACAAAAGCCGAACAGGTCGGACACCGTAAATTTTGGCCGGACAGGCGATGGAAAAGCCAGACTATGACCTGACAACCCTACCCAGGGTGTATATCTCTATACCGGCGAAACATCGAGGACCCTCGTTAAGGGATAACGCAAGCGGGTCCACTGCCAGAAAATAAACAAGAAATAATACATTACGTACTTTCTCTGTCCTTTTTCGATAATTTAATGTAAATACTATGGAACACACTTAATTACGTTCTATTTTTGAAACGTTCGCTTAAAAAATACAAATCATTTTGGTGAAAAAGACGTTTTCATTTGACTAATTAATAAATACTTCCATCTAAAATACACAAGAGAGTTAGTGTTCTTTTTTAAAATATAATAAAATTCTATTGAAGAGGACTGTCTAAAGGCTCGTAGAACTGTATAATAATGATGGTGCTAAAAATAAATCTTTATCAAAGAACTCAAAAAAGTAGCTGGTATTTGTTCATTATGTTATTTACCGATTAATATAATATGTGTATAATTGCTCAACACTTTGCCGTTTATGACGTCATCATATCTTAATAATAACTACATACACCTTATGAATTTATAATGAGGTTCAAATCAAAGTAGGGTCGTATACAAAGGCAATTGGGGTGTAAACCCTTGGCTGAAGTACCACTTACGGAGCTTAAATACACGCGGCGTTCGTACTTACTTGTAAACCATTGAGGTCACGATTTAAAGAAATAAAATTTACAAAAAGCTTTCGAGTAACTAAATTGCAGAAAATTTAAATTAATTCGGTTATAAGAGTAAAAAAGATATCATAAATTTTTTTACTCCACAGTTTTTGAATCTTAAAGAAATACTTATGTAAGGAATGTATACGTGTACAAAATAAGCTTTTTCAAATTAAAATGTGTAAGATTTATTGCCAAAAGATCTTTTGTTTTTTTTTTGACATGACAACCTCTTATAATTCAATTGAGTTGGCTGCACGCACGAAAAAACGTGACTCATGCGGCGTTACCTCGCTCTGAGGCGTTCCATGTAAGGCTTGAAGTGCAAGCGAGAGCTTACATGTTTTGGTCGAGTAGGTATCAAGTGCAGTGAAAAGTGAATGTGGTGTCAATTGTTTAAAGCAACGATAATTGCAGCGATAAACGTAATGATTCTTTCGATATTAATTATATTTTCAGTGATATATTGTCGATTATTCGTGCTTTCATCATTAAAATAAATAGCATCGGTCCGCTAGTGCAGCGATTGTAGGTTATACTATAATTAAAATATATATAATTAAAATAATAAGTTAACAGAACTATTTCAAAATCAATGGCTTTTCTATTTAATCGAAATAATTATGGAGCATAGCTACATATGATTTAAATCTAATCTAATCTATTAAACAAATGATTATTAAAATTTTCTTTTGAAAAATGTTACCATCAGTATTTTCTTAAGACGTTGTCATGTTCAACTATAGTCTGTAAACCGACTTTACAGACAACCAATTTTTTAAACCTGTGAACTAGATCTTATCAAAATAAGTGGTATTTACAAAAAAAAAAACCTACTGTTTTTTCATATTTCTTACCCATTTATTATTATTCGGCAACTCTTCGAAAAACCAATTGTCATAATAATAATGGGAAGACTGGACGAAATTTATGGCCAATCAGCTTTCAGAAGTCTGATTCTGAACTGTCCGAAGACTTCCTTGTTGGATTGTATGTATGGAAATATTAGGGAAATCTGATAGAGGAATCGGTAGATGTTTAGATTTAAGAATTTGTAAATTTTTTGTTGATCGGTTCTGTTTGAATTTTTATTTGGATAAAAATGCCAGGAACAGTAATAAACTGTTGTTTAATCAAATCAAACAATCGAATCATGTTACAATGATCCATGGTCACCGAGCGACTTTCTCACTGATACGGTAAGTGCGCGTTAAATACACAACAAGTACAAGTTATTAAAAAAAATCAAGAAATTCATTAGGTTTCTCTTTTTATCATCTTTGCGTGTTAGGTTGCACTCTAATGTGGTAATTTCTTTTGAATGAGGCCTAGATTTATTCATGAACATTGTTCACCTTATACCAAGTAAACCAAGATCTTTTTTGTAAGTAGTATTTCACGAAGCTTGCTTTACGACGACCGCAAAAAGTACACAATAAAATAAAGTAAATTTATTGAAGAAACCTACTACATGTATTAAGTTCGTTTACTTAAATGTCTTAATACCTTGCTTAACCACTAAGGTTGAACCAACAAAAACAATAATTTATTTTATTTAACTATAATACAAATAATTATCCTCATGGTATATCTGTAAAGAGAAGAGAAAGTTTCCAAAGTACGTGTATCTTGATAAGGAGAACCCTCCGTGGAATCAATTCAACCTGAAAGGTAGCACTATCTAGATAAAACAATTAATTTCCATCTCCCAAGAGGTCACATTCAATCTGATAACATTGGAGGCAAGTAAAAAAATATTTATTACAAACTAAAATTATAAATCGTAAAGTTCCTGCATAGCATTAACCTATGGTGTGCCTGGGCACACCATAGGTTAATGCTATGCTATGCTATAATGTATCCAGCAGCTGGCTGCCGGGTGAATGCTGAGTAGAAAAAAATGTGCGGCAAGAGGAAATTACCCATAAACTAATTCGAAATGTATAAATGTGTTACAGTTCATGAGATACATTTCCAAGACATACAGGCACACAAACGAACAGTTAGGTCCTTAGTGATTAGATCCTGTCGGTTTCCTTTGGATGCGTAGCTCAGAACACAAACAATGATTTTCCGTAAACGGGGCCTATTCTTCGTTTCCTTTGTGTAAGAGATCCATAAAATAAGGTTGTATTAAATATATGAAGGCAAGGGATTTTATTTAGGCTTTTATAGAAATGAGAAGCTTTATGTGCAATAAAAACAGTATTTGGCAGCGAATTTCGATGAGCAAAGTTTAGAAGATATTTGAATATATGAAGTATACGAGTTATAAATTGAGAGCATTCAATGTTTTTCACCTTGATAAATATAATGCTGAGGTAAGCTAGGTAAACGGATATGTAAGAGAGGTAATCTAAAGTTGTACGCTATAATTTCAAAATAGACTTCGTAAAGTTACTTTTTTTATGAGGCTCAGGTTTAATAAGCAAAATTGATCTATGAAAAAAGTCGGAGGTTATTCCATATATTAAAAGGGATTTTCATAAACTTAGGGTTTAGCGTTGTTCATAAACAGAGATGTTGGGGCCCATGACGCTTGCTGATGTATTTTCTCACCATGAATTATATGGGAGCTTGTTTACATTTTAATGAAACGCGTGGGCCTGTAAATTTCGTGTTTACACTGCCTGAGCGCTCACACCGGTCTGCGTTAGCATCGTGACGGGTCGTGTTTGCGAGTACTAGTAATTAGATACAGCTAGTGATTTACAGTTAGGAATATTGACCACTGCTGAAAATGATCAAGCCTTATAAGTTTAGAAAAAAATATATAAAAAAAAATTGTAGATAAGTCAGCTCAGCTTATAAAAACATAAGCATACTTCGTGTGTGCGAATAAATAGGATAACCTCTATATATAATCCTATGCGACTATATAATCCTATTAATTATTTATGACAAAATTCGTTCGCTCATACATAATTTCCACAAGAACCTCTTAATTTTACACTCAACACATAAGAAACCGCAAAGCTGTAAGAAAATGACTAAATGGGGCTACCAAAAAGGGTGTACTTAAATCACTAAGATTAATTTTCTGCGCACATAATTTATATCAGCAAACCAGGACGCGGGTCGACGAGACCATGAGGCAATTTACAAACTCGAAAATCGCGGAAGTTCGTTAATTATTCGGCAGGAGCGGCTCGGCTCGCCGGGCCTCACGTTTATTGACAATTAAGACAAGGCCCGCCGCTTCACGCGCCTTATTGCTCCGCTTGTGGTCGCCCCCCACCTCTTTAAGCTGGATTTCAGATATTCAATAAACTATATAGATTTATAGAGGTCCAACTATTGTTTCCGATCCCTGCCATTTGGAATTATAATTGACCTGCCGACCGAATCCGGGATTTTTGAGATCCAATTATAGATAAAAGGGGGATAAGACGCAAAATCATTAGCCGCCGTTTTCCTTCTACCGAAAAATGTTGACATAAAATATATCCGACAATTTACAGATAGTAGGTTTCCTTACAGTTACTCAAAACGGATAACGGTTTTTGAACAAAATATATACCGTGTCGCTTGCTTGTTTATAGAGCTTATCCCTACCACAATTTAAATAGATCATATTTTAAAACATTTGCATATAAGGATAAGGTATAGTGGAATATAAAATAGGGTTATTTTTCAGGCGTGTATGAGAACACAGCAGTTCTATCTCTATCGATGTAAACATCCAATATAAACTCCGGGGATCCGCAAAGTAGGCCGTGTATCGTATTATGGGAGGCTCCACTCTGTATTCATAGCAACGGGACGACGAGCAAGCCAAAACGACGAATATAAAAATGAGTTAAGTGATAGTAAACGAACGGCACGTCTCGGATCGGTTATTATAACTTTCTGTCTAATAGATTCTAAAAAGAAACTCAAGACGTATTTAAACTCTTGATAAAAGTTCGGAAGTTTTCCTGTTGATAGCTTGTTTCATCAAAATATTTTATGAACTTTTGGGCCTATTTTCGAATAATGTATTTTATGTCGGTACTCTCAAAGTTCGAAAATTCCTTTAAATATTCAAATACGTTTAATGAAATATTAATACAGTAAAGGATTAATGGCGCAATTTGCTCCAATTCGTATTGTTAATCTTTTTACGAACTCTATGATATGGAATAATAGAGCCTGTAATCCAAACTTGTATTACTTTTAAAAAGTCTTGTGATATTTTTTTATAATACCACTAAAGATTGATGTACATACCTACTTAATCAATTACAAACGTTTCTATCTCAGGACAGTTCCTGAGACATACAGTATAATTCACAACTGATTTGAAATTCGTTAAAATATTTAAATTCTTTAACCCATTACAGAAGTATACACCCAACATTTTATTTCATTACATAACTCGTAAATGACTAAAATGCGAAATGCGACTCATTCAAAAGTATTTCTATTTGTTGTTGCGCTGACTTTTAGTGCTGCGTGCACTTTCAGAGACTACTCGTTCTAATAAAGAAACGCTCGCCATTAATTTACTACAAAAGCAAGTGTTCATCGTGTTTTAACACTTTAGGGTATACGGCTTTGTTACGTTAAAAATACATGTAGGTAAGTTTGTATTTCCATAGCTTTTACAAAAATAGAAACAGTTTATTCAAAAAAATTAAAATGATTATCATTCAACTCTTGATGACAATTTATAACTGGTTAGGATGTTGTTTATACATTGCCTAAAATATTCAAAGAAAATATACATAGGCTGTGGTAAATATAGCTTAATGTTCTACTCTACTAAATCGGTTTGTCTGGCCTTGTTAAATTTACCCCCACCCGACCGGGAGGGAAGTTCCCAGAGGACTCGACAAACCTGTAAAGGTTTTATGTAGAAATTTTTATCTCTCTGATGTCTAAAGACAGATTGTCAATAAAAGGACATTTCCTACGGTTCCTTTTATTTAATTTACATTAAGGAAATGCAGTCGTGAATAGAACATTATTCTTATATGTATATTTCATGTTTTACCGCGTTATTAAAATACTCGAAAAAATGTCATATTTAGTTAATAAGTAAATAAAATGCGAACACAGATATTTAAGTTTCTAATATATAAACGATGACCAATCATTTCTCATTATTTACCTTTCATTTAACCCGTAAGTATAAAGATGACCTGTAAACGATATTTTAAGTGTATTAGGTAGGCATGCTACAATCACTTTATAATGTTTATTTCGTCTTCGTGCAATCACTTCCTTGTATGCAGTATTGTGATAATGCATATTGCATTAAATATCTTTTTTATGCAATATGCATTTTAATATCAAAATCTCTGCGAAGTGTGAATGGACTTTAAACCAGCTTTTCGTCTGTATTTTATTTCGAAGGATTTCTGGAGATTAAATCGAATGGTGTCGTGTCCATCATTAATCATGAGGGGAAGCTGCCCGCTGTTCTCTTTGCAAGTTGTTCTTTTTATTTTTAAGAATTGCCACGGAAATTGAACTTTACATTATTTTTAAGGCTAATAAAAAGCAATGAATTTGATTTTACATTGTTTAATTGAGTACGATGGAATAGGATGGAAAGGATATAGGTTAATACAAAAATTAAAAAGGACTACACAAATGATTAATTTGGATATCATTTCCTTTCTTATATTTTTATGTATATACAAATAATGCACTTCGAGATAGACAAAGCCAACAAGCTCACTCAAAAACACTGAAAGGCCAAGTGTAGTTTTGTGGCTTAATGATAGCGTTTAGAGTTAATATTTTTTGTAAGTACGTTTATATCTCTCGGTATTATTCCAAATATCAGAAAATAATAATAAGCTCGTACCTTTCGCCAGTAATCAGAATCCTGTTCAATTAATGCCGTATAATTTATTCAATCAACCATTCCTGCCGACAGAATAATTATTCGCTAGTTAATTTGTAATAACAACTGAAATCAAAGACATATATCTCTGTATTAATTTAACAGACTGATAAATCGCGTAGATGGATTTAGTCCCAAAGTAAGTTTGTGGCTTGTATTTTAAAGCAGATGTATAATCAAATCAATCAATATTAAAACATTGTCATAACTTGTTAAAGTTTACCATTATACTGTGTATGTGTTTTTTTCTTGGAACTGCATTCACCAACTGTCGTTTAGATAACCTAAGAGGCATCTTATTTAAAAAAAAAAACAATTTCTTAAATTACGTGTAATGCAAGAAAAAATATTTTTTCAGACGTGACTCGCAGTTTTTCATATTAAAAGGTAGCTTATGCAATAACTTTTATCAGGTACAAATTATCGTGTGATCATCTGTATCGACACGCTGCAAATAAAGGCCAGATTAAGTTATTCCTAGGACATAAGTTGCATTATTTGGGAGCTCCGAGTAGTATTTCCAGCATGTTTCTAAGAACATAAACGACGCGCTCCGCGACGGCAGACGTTCAGTGCAGCATTCGGCTCTCGCATACTAATCCCGAGAAAATACTGATATTACGTGATTAAATTAACACATGACAAAGTTCTGTATAAATCTTACACGACACCAGACTAAGTTCAGCACGTTATCTTGACTCTCCGGTGAACAATATGGATGGATAAAGTCATCATCGTTTAGCGTTAGTTCTGAATGCGCCCTCTTTGATAAGAAGCCCATACTCCTGGATGGACTTCTGGATTGGGTAAAATTTTTACGCAATGCGACTCCCATCTAAGCTCCGCAATTTTTGCAGGGGAACCTAACACATTATGGTCACATACAATTTAATCACCTTTTTTTGGGATATCTATCCCATACTAGGTAGATAAGGATTCTCGAAAAGACAAAAAGACGACGTTCAGTGTATGGCTTAATGATGAAAATCAGAACGAAATAGGGAAAGGTCACACCTAGTATAGCCTGAATGAATAGGTACCTATGCAAGATATTTTCTCTGTCCTTAAGAGTATCATGGATATTATTTTTATAGTTAATTTCTATATGTCAATAGTTAAGCATTAGGTAGAGCATCACTTTTACCTTTTGATGGTAAAAAAAATTCTTAAAAAATTTGTGACAAACAAAATGTTTAATGTAAATTTTTTATTTATAGAGCAGAAATTTTACACCCTCTTTGATAATCCAAACATTGAAAATCTTGGAACTAAAATAAGAAAGGAATACATATTTTTATCGAATATTCGAAATACATTTCATTGTTAAATTTTGTGTTATCTATACATATAATAAAACAGTAAAAATATTTTGTCTGTACATTAAGCATTTTTGACTGAAATGGATAGAGGAACACTTATAATGAATAACAGAATTTTTTTTAATTTCTTGTCTGTCTGTCTGTCTGTATGTATGATCACGATTATCTCCGAAAGTACCAAACCGATTTACTTACAACTTTGCCTTGCAACACCAGTTGCTTTGTTTTAACTCAGAAGAACATTTAAAGTTTGTTTTATCAAAATCGGTTCACTAAAAAAAAATTATCGACATTTGAATGAACTCAAGGCATGAGTTTGCCTGCAAATAAGTTACGAAATTAAAAAATCAAAGTCATTTATCATTATACGACAGCATTTTACCTATAACATATAAATATAAGTGATAGGCGACTAAGGGATAGGCTTACAAACTTAGGATTCTTTTTTAGACGATGGCCGAGCAACTTATCACTATTTTAATCTCAATTCTATCATTAAGCCAAATAGCTGAACGTGGCCATTCAGTTTTTTCAAGCCTGTTGGCTCTGTCTACCCCGCAAGGGATATAGACGTGACCATATGTATGTAGTCTACTTTAATTTCGACACCACTGCAACGGCTTCGATGGTCCAGTGGTCAGCGCGTGAGACCCTGAAGTTGGCGGTCCAAGTTCGAGCCCCAACAAAAATAAGATATTTTTTTTTTATTACAAATAGTTTATTTGTGCTGTTTGAGTATTTTATTTAAAAAAACTAAAAGTCAAAATAAAACGGTACTACATATAATAAAACGGTAAAAACATTTTTCTGTACATTTAATATGTTGACTGACGCGGATAGAGAATTTTTTTTTTACATTTTTTGTCCGTTCGTCTGTATCTGACTGTACGATTAAGATTCAACTCGAAATTTACGCGGACGAAGTCGCGGGCAACAGCTAGTATATACTAAGAATCCCGCAAATATAATGTTATCATTGCGGGTGACACGATGACAAAAGAAATGATCGGTAAACAAAGACTTGCCCCATCAAGTAAAACGCTCTTGAAACGCAAAAAAACTGACGGAGAAATATGGACATTTTACTTACTTTTTAAATGTATACTTAATATTAGACTGACAACGTTGGCTTTGTATTTAGTCAACAACAAGCAAGCATATCTCTTATATTATTAGATAGTACATTTTGTGTGCTTTTAAGAAAATCACTCGTAGAACATTAAAATAATCATTTTTTCTTACTCATACTCGCTTAGATTTTATCAAATTTTAGCATTGCGCATTTATTGAAAATAATATAAAATGTATGTGTTTACCTCTACCTTACCGATTTTGATGATCTCGGTATAATTATAGTGAATTTTCGTTTAAAAAAATACTTCCTATTTAAGGTTCCGTACCTAAAAGGAAAAAACAGGACCCTACTACAAAGCTGTCCGTCTGTTCGTCCGACGGTCTGTATCTCATGTAGCTGTATCTCATACACCGTGATATCTAGTAAGCTGAAATTTTCTTATAATGTATTTCCATTGCCGCTATAGCATCAAACTAATAAAACGTAAAATATAAAAATATTAATGGAGTTTATACAAGAAACGTGTTTTGTTAGTATTATTTGCTCAATATTAATAACAGTAAAAGGTAAACAGTTGTACCTTTAAAAAAAACAATTAAATCAATATTTTAAAAACAGCAAATGTGATGATCTTATCTTTAAAACGTGATCATGGTACGAAACCCATCTGCGCAAGCATAACTTGCACTTGGCTTAAAAAAGCGGGAATATTTATTTTAATATATTGGTTTTTAATTTGAAAGTTGCTCTATACTTTATTAAGAAACACTTTACTGTTATTAATATAGGGGCCAAAATTTAAATAATAATATAAATTTTAGTCTGTAATTTAGAATAGTTTTTTTTATTATTAATTAATAATATAATAATAATAAATAATATAAGTTTATTGCTTAATCAATTACAGAACTTAATGAATATTAGTTGTATTTTTAATAATCATATGTATGTATGTATGAAATAAATTTCTTTACTGTTGATCAAAAACAAAATATAATTCAGTTGCGCCTAGTATATTATTAAATGTTAAAAATAACTTCAAACGTATTTAACAGCATCACCCTCTTATTTCACTTACATAAATTGATTTACTCACAAATTTTCGAGCGTGTCAAAGCGTTTCATATAAAACAAAGTGAGCGCTTGAAGAGGCATAAATTATGTAACACGAGCGTACTCCCTCAGCTTAGCTCTCTTACCTATACGGTCTCATTTACGCCCAGAAATGGCTCTTTGTATGATGCTTTCTTTGCAATGGAACCCTTTACGGCTTTTTGAGAGAATTAGCTGAACATTTCATATGAAATTCACAACTGCGCTATTTGTCGTACTACGTTATTGTAAATAAGTACATGTTCACACAAACGGCATATCTGTGGATAAGATCACCATTCTTTTTTTATTTCTTTAAATCAATGAGCGTAATTCTTAAAACCTTTATAAAATCACCGCACGAGTATCGTATATTACATGCTAAACAATTATTAATTGTTTTGAGCTTGTCTTTTATGGGCAGTTATTATGTTTGCTGTTTGAGTAAAAGTGTTTTCTATTTTAATTCTATTTAATATTGAAGAACACAACTTACTTCTACCAAGAAGTCTCATGATACAAATTCAAGTAAAAATAAATTTTTCACGTATTTTTATGTAATCATGCTACAAGCAAATAAGTGGAGAATTCGTGACACCCAATAATATTGGACCGCGATTCCAAGAAAGCGTGAAATAGTTCTGCAAATATAAATACCGAGCTAGGTTCAAATACTTACACGATGAAACCCGGCATCCGTGGAATTGAGTTCTATCTATAAGTTTTATGTTACGGAAATTAGTAATATTTTTTTTAATTTTTAGAATAATAAAAAACATTGTATTATCACATCAAAACCAAGTTGCATTTGTCAATTCCTGAAACAGACGCTCTAGTTAACCGTAACATTTTATCGACTCAATGTACTGGAATAAGTACCAATGGTTACGTATATGTAACGACTAGACGGCCGCATTTACGTCCTTATATAAATAATTCATACAAATCTCGTCCGAGCTCACAGTGTACGGTTGGCAAAAATCACTATACGAGTGTGGAAACGAGCGAGCAAGCGCGATGCTTGGTTGACACGAGCCGACACATCGCAGCAAAATAGTAAATGTAAAGGAAGAACTTCTTCAACTTCGGTGATTAATTAGGTAGCTTTGAAGTCGCGTTTATTGAAAAGATGGCGAGGTTTGATCATAGAATTATTGAAAAGATGGCGAGGTTTGATCATAGAACTAGCTGTAAGAAATTACATTATCAGGCTAAAAAAATATTTATTAATACGAGTATTTTAATAAGTAGCCTATAATGGGAGGGTACTACATAAAATTCTTAGCCAATTTTAAATAATAAAATTTCAATAATAAACTTATCCTGACAAGTATTATGCTGACTTACTACTAAACTTTAAAGCGCGTTAATAATTAACATACATAAATACTCGATTTAAATAAAAATGGTAAAACAGGTACCTAGTTCTCTTCTATACTCTCTTCACATTGTGTCGGCACAACGCGGCATAAACAAATTGGATGCTTAAAATTCAATTTGAAGGTTTCGCGGTCCGCTTCATTCGCCCGCCCCGTTCGTTACAAGCTGGACTCTCACATATCCGAATGGAAACGCAATTATTTTGTCGTACGTAACTTGAAAATGTTTAAATGTTTATCGCCGGCGAATTCAGTTCTTGTTTGCGGAATGTACGTTGGTTTGTTTGCAACACAATGTATTTCAAATTTATTATGGAAAAGTGAATAATATTATGATTATGTTATGACAATAGTTATCTATAAGCATAACCACAAATATAAACTCACTCACTGCAAAAAGAATGTAGTGTACTTCATGTCTCTCGATAACGTAAGTCACATGACCTACTTCTTAGTTGTTTAACGTATAATATTTGAGTGGCGGTGATCTTCATAACTATCGTAATTTTTTATTAATATTATAATACGAAATTTCTTGACTTGATATATTATATCAAGTCAAGACAGAGACAAGTCGCCTGAGAGAGTCCACATTGCAAGAAAAAAAAAGTTGCACATCAGTTTTTAGATTTTTGAGTGTCATTTCTTCATATTCTGAATATGAACTGTTTACAGATAGTTTCTAGTCGCTTACACGTTAAGTCTCTAAAGTGCATTCCTGGTCATTTAAAACTAAAACTTTCTTATAACTTTGCAAAGAAAAGAGAAGTTTTAAAAGCATCGTGTTGTTGGTAGAATTTTTATTCCATAGGTATTCTTGAAGCGCGTAGTAGAGCATTGTTATGAAAAGTTTTAAACAAACCAAAACGAACCGTTAAAATAAAGCGGAGATTGTGGTGCTGTTCCATGAGTAAGAATTGGAAGTTGAATAACTACTACCCGAAGTTTTCCATCCTGAGGCTCAACAAAGTTTACAGAATAAATTTAAGTTCCTTCGAGCTGAAAATTGATGAGCACGAATTTGAAGGTGTGTGCCTAAACAAAGGTTTGTTTGTTATAAATTATCTTTTGAGGATATTAAGACGTTTAGATCTTTTGATTCGTTGTTGGATACAATAAATAAATCTTATGATCTGTAAAAAATCAACTGCGCATAATGCTAAGAAAATTACGAAATTTTCTGCATTGTGCCCGCTCTAGTTTTGTATAAAAGTTTTCTAATCATGTATTCTCTCGTAAACTTTTCCAATATAGTGAACGTAATACGCTTACATCGAGTCACATTCTGAAGCATCCAGGTTAGTTCAAAGATTGCACTAACTCTTGTAAATGCAAAGTGAGACGATTCAATGTTGGGCAGATTTGTTAAAAGTAAATAATAAGAATATAATACTTATAAAATCTTCGTAATCTTATCATATAATACATCAAATCACGCCTCATTGCCAAAAGGGTAGACTAGACTATATCTAAGCCGTCTCTTGCCATGCACGATCCCTGCATACTCTTTTCGCTTCGTCTACATTCATAATCCTCTTAATACAAGCTTGTTGAAGTAAATATATATAAGGTTCATTTCATAGTAGGTATATATAAAAAATAGAATAAAAAGAATTACATAATTAAAAATAAGTCATTCTTAAACATACAACGATATTGTTTATTCTAAGTTACAATGAACATATTTACAGGTTTATCGCAATGGTTTTTGACTGTAAAGATAGAATAAGTTTTGGGTAAAAAATAAATAAAACAAAACAAGATAGCAAGTGAAGTCGGGATATTGAAATGTGGGTAATAAATTGTTGCCGATCGCAATGCCATGAATATTATTGGTAACCATTATCGATACTAATTTTCAAATAACATGCTAATAACGTGGAAATGGAAGTGGAATGTCAACTGCAGAACGTACACGTATATCAACAAAGCCGTTACTACAAATTAAGGAGAATACGGAAGAAGCTCCAATGTCTGCTGTCATACATTAGAAAGGAAAAGGTACTCGTTTAAAGGTAACCGGTTTTTTATTTAATTATTGTATGTTGTGTTCTATAAAAATCATTGATAAGTTATTCTTGTCACAAATCACAGTCAGCAGGTTTGTAAAACGATATGTAATATTTAGATTTCTCAATAATATTTACGACTTTTACTGTGTTTTATATGCCCCTTTCTCATCTTTGGGTATTTTCTCTAGATAGCACCCTTACAACGAAGGTTCGAGGCCTGAAGACCGCCTTCCGATATTTCTCTACACTTCATGCTATTTCACCTGTGTGCTAATATTATTTTATATGGTTACGCACACAGTAATTTGTTAAGACGCACACACGTGCCTCTTATATTGTCGAAATGAATTTAAGTCAATTCGCTCTTGAATTACTCACGTAGCGTAAACCGAGGTGAATTCTCTCAGAGTTCCACCTTTCTCCGCTTTGTCGCCAGGTACTCGTAAATGCGTTAAATGAATTATCACGCCTTCTCCTCACGGATCAGCACTTTCATTAACTTTCCATCTCGCGGTATTTCACTCATTCCTTCAAGGAACAAAATTAAATGACTCCCCTGTTTCCATTCTTCAGTACGGATAACGCTGTAGGACTGGCTCATTGATCCTTGACGCAATAAACACGCTACTGTATAAAAATAAACAAGGGTGATTTTTAGGGTTATGTAGCCAAATGGCACAAACGGAACCCTTATAGATTGTCCGTCTGTATATTACGGCTATTTTATTCGGAAACTATGCGTACTATAAGGTTTCAATGAGCCGCAAGAAAATTGTGTATTGTATAGTAGGGTGATTTTGAAAATAAAATTACTAAGGATAAGCAACATAACTGTATCAGAGAGATATTTTTTGGAAACTGAAGTATGATTGGATACTTTTGTCTGTTTCTCTCAAAAAGATGTAGAGAAAGAATTGGGTTCTTGACTTGTGTAATATTTCATCAAATAAACTTATTTTTTTAACATATCCAGTCCAAAAAGTTAATGAGATATGGGATAATATTGATATAAATATAATGTTTCAAATATTTTTCCAATATTTATACGGGAACAATCCCACTCTTTGCTAATTTCACGGGATTCTACTTAAAGGTTTATTTTTCAGTAAGTAGCACCCTTATTCTGTAATCTATTTTTTATTTACGTTTCATGTACACTTAAGGTGTAAAAAATGATAAAGCCAAATAAATTTCAATTCTTTATTCGACACCATATTTATGCACTCCATTTACACACCAAATTGTAACAAAATGTTAATTTATATTGTTTTAAAAATCTAAAATTCTGGCTGAAATGAGAATACGTAGAAGATTTTGTAATGTTCTTAAGAGATACTATGATGAGATACATACTTAGGTGTACTTGTTTTTCTTCAGAAAAATAATTTCACTCGAATTAATTTTCATTAAAAATAGTATATAGTAGATTGGCGTCAATATTAAAAGAAACAATGTCCATTAAATATTTTTTTAGAATATGTAATTTTAATCTGACTAAAAGCGGTGTATTAAGGGTTGACCGCTTTGTATTGTACCTACCCTAAAATTTTACATCTTCATTTTATGACTCATTAAAATTTGTCAGTAAAGTACTGTTTCGTACAGTTTGGTTAAATTTTCATATAAATTTCATTCTATAAAACACTTCCTTGAAAATATAAGGAAGAAAGCTTCTGAAGCTACTTTAAGTAATTTAAATAGAAAGGAATTAACAGTGAACGATAACATTAAACTTATCATTATAACAATTCAATATAAATATGTGCATTATTACAATAACACCGTATTCGGACAATTCCTTTTTATTAAACAATTAAGTATATCGTTTTTAACAAATAATTCTCGGTAGTCATAATCCTATAACATCACAGCAGGTGATTTATGTAAATAAGTACGCACATAATATGTTTAAACCATTTATAAGAATTGAAAAAAATACTGAATTTTAAATCTTCTATTTATCAATTCCACACTTTGAGTGATATTTTGACGACACACAACATATATTTTATTAATTATATACTCGTAATACTAGATACATTACATTTTGTCACAATGTGGCTAATGGCGTTACTATTATGTAATACTTCACTCACCATAACTTAATCATCATCAATTCCTGTGAAGATAAAAATATAGACGAGTACACAAGGAAGACAAGTTTAATTATAAAAAGTAAACACAACTTTTACGGAAATAATAAGTAAAATCTCACATCTTTCTACTACAGGCCATATTTAATTAATTTTAATGAGGATTTAAAAATCACTTATCTACATGCAAAACAGTTAATAATATGAAAGGTTGCATCTCACAAAAAGTGGTCTGTTACCCTGATTACCTCTAAATAATATATATTCATATTTAACATGTATAAATATACAATGAAACACAAGCCTCCTTTTAAGTACTCGTCCATTTCGTAATTAGTTCTCAATATTTACTTATCAAAAACTACTCAAATTAATACAACTCACTTAAGATACCTATACAAAAAATTACAACATACACGTTGTATTAAGTATACATATATATAATTTTAATGCTACATTTTGAAATATCAGTATTTTTTTTTATTATATGTACATCTATTGTGGGTCTGCTTGTAAGTCTTTTGACACTAAATTTATTGTTATATTCACATTCGAATACAAACTTACTCTTTCTTCAATGTTCGAATAATGTAACAAAACAAATTTTTATAGGTACATTTATGACGATGCATTAAACTATAGGATATATAAATCTATCACAAATAGGTAATTATATAAAACGATGTAAACAAAATTATTTTATACAAATAAATAAGTGACCCATAGAAAATCACAATTGAAATTAAATGTTTTGCACCAGTACAAACACAACAAATAACTTTGTTAAAATTTAAAGATTGGGGATAGGTTTTAGACCTATTCAGTACTTTCATCAAAATTCTTTAATATATATTTACTAATACAGGAGCCTCGAACTTTAAGCGATTAGATGAAGAGAGTGAAGACAACAGTCATATTACAGCCACAGTTTAAAGTAAGGCAGAGAATCCACGAACGCCTTAGAAATTCGCTGTACGCACTGCTAAAATTTAAATACCTCATATATATGTACATATTTTTATGTTTTACTTAGAATATTTAATGATATTATTTACACGTCACATTTCTTAAAATCACAACTTTGTTCTCTTATTGACAACTATCTCTGTGGCGTCCAGGAACCCTCATACGGATATCTCTTGTATCTGCACTCTCTTCTTCATGATGCCGGGCGGCGCGGGCGCGGTAGAGGCGGGAGGCACGCGCAGTATGCCCGACCCGCTCGCGCCGCCCGATTCCGAATCTCCATTGGACTCCGAAGCGATTTCTGATTCACCAGACGGACCGAACTTCACTTGCGTTGAATTGTCCATCACTCGTGGCTCAAACGTGCTAGTTCTACCGACAGGGTCTTGAGCCCGGCCATCCACTTTTTGTATGTCTGGCTTCTGAGTATCTATACACACTACACTGCCGGCTTCTATCGCACTACCAACACTTACATCAGGTAAAGAACTACGAGCTGCGCGGTGCTTTTCATCATAACAACTATATTCTCCAAAAGTAGGTTCACCACAATCAGACAACGTCCGTAAGTCAAATTTGGAGCCAGAGCCACGTGGCACGTGAGATGATTTGCACTCGAAACCAAAACCTTTTCCATCGAATGCTCGCACTTCGTAATCTAATTTTCCGTCATAGTTGTCTGAGGAAGAGGAGCTTCCGGCTTCAGCTAGATCATCTTTTGAACGACGGGGACGCGATCCTCTCTGATGATAAATTCCAGCGAATATAAGGACGTTCAATAAAAGGAGAAAGCAGCCTACAGCGATAGTGACCGTTAACGCCGCAGTATAGGACTGGTAATGTGAAGATGCTAGCCTCCGCAGCAGTGCATCGTCGGGTTGAACTGGAGTCGCAGTGGCATTGGGTGGACATTCTGTTGAAGGCACCGGTGGCGCTGGGGACGGCCGAGGAGCAGACGAGCGCGGCGGCGCAGTGCTGCGGCCCGGGTCGCCGCGCCCTATGTCAATGTTGACCACGTGCGGAACATGCGCTCGTGACATAGACTGAGGCCTGACCGCTCCTAATAACAATAAATACCATATGACAAAATTATACTTAAATAATAAATTTAAAGATTTTTATTGTTATTATTTGAATAAAATATCTATTCTACAAGCTTTATAACTTAAAATGAAATATTAAAAAATGATACTACAAAAATGAGTCTACCTTCATAATAATTGGCGTTGTCTTCTTGAAAATGATGATGACGCATAGCAGCATCTGGCAAATCAGATCCTGGCCGATGCAGTTGAGGTATGAGAGAAAGCCACAACGACATCTTGTGACCGCGATAGTGGCTCCTCATTTCAGGCTTACTACCTGTGAGTAATCAGAGAGTTTTATTTTAGTTTTTTTTTATCAAATAAGCACAGTTTTAGCGATATCAATAAACTCTTACAAATATGTATATATTTTATATGAAAGAATTGCCGAAAATGTGAACTCTACTCTAATTCTGAATTTGGCAAGTGACAAATTTAAAAACGATTTAGTATTTTAATATTAGTCGATGTATTAAAAATTACGTACTAATTTCCATGTAAAGTTGGTTGATAGTGTCATAGGTGTCCCAGTAAGGTGTTTGGTCGGGGCCGAGGCGTGGGGCTTCTCCTAACAAAGGGCTCGGGGGCGGAGTGGCGGCGGGGTCATTGGGGTTTCTGAAAATAAAGTCAGATTAACTTTGCGTAAAAGCAAATTAAAATGTATTCATATTTTTAGATTCATTATGAATAGGTTGGAAGAAAATTGTACTTAGAAATATCTTCCTTTGATCTCTCAGATAGTTAACTCTTTTTTGATTGAGAGTTTTAAATATAAAATAAAATTGCAGTATGCTTAAATGCTATTCATTCAAAATTTTAAATTAATCTTCTGATCAGAACACAACTTTGTAAAAAACTTTAGCAATTTATATGCCAGAAAACTAAATTTTGCCAAATAAACGTATATTTTCCTCCCTTAATTCACTTATACAACTGTAATAAAGCCCTAAATGTTTTCAGCATTCGTTCATTTTAATGGATATATAATAAGATTGTAAATTAACGAAATGATATTTTTGTTCTACAACCAACAACATACCCATATCTGACGAAATTTGATACGTAGTGCATGCACAGTTTGGACACCCTCTGTTCTTGCTGCGTAAAGTTTTGTTGGTGATGGTTCAGTGAAACAGGCAGCCCAATATAATAAGGCATCTCTTCTCCGTGAACAGACCCCGGCCGCTGAAATAAAAGCGTGATTTATTTTCCAAGAATTTTTGGCGGTAACCCAAACGTCATGTTGACTGTTCGGGAATATTTTTTTCCAAAACATATGTTTGATGGTCCATAATTTTGGATTATCGATTAAGAGTTCGTGGACGAGCATGAGTGTTGGAGAATGTTAAGCTAGTGGATTTTGTGACTCTATATCCCTTAAAGTCCCAAGAAGGGACGAACACCCACAACCCTTATTTTCTGTGCCCACAGCTATACTACTCGACCATTATTAATTCTATAACGAGGACTGACTTAAAGTATACTTACAATAGGAAAATTAAGCTCATGAAGAAGTTTGATTACTTCTACGAAGAAAAGAAATCTATTTTTCTTTTCCTTATCCTAGGATACAAGACAAATCCCTTAAACCCGCACGAGTCGTACTAGAGAGTCGTCTGCCTTAGAGCCCGACTAATGTTGGCTGGTTGTCTACCAAAATTCCATGTCAAGTGTGTAACTAAAACCCATAACTGACTGTCTACAATAATCCGCTTATTTGTGGTGAACATTTCGGTTTCATGACTATTTTGAATATATTGTTTGCCATTGTTTAGCCTTGTGTTGTAATATGACTTAGTTAATTGTAGCCAAATCTTAGTCTACAATATCTATTACCATTTTTTATTTTAATCTTTACCTGTGGATAGTCTTTGTCTTGCGAGAGGTGATGAAAATGGGTAAAGTAGGTAGTGCCTCCTCGGAGAGCATGAAGGTAACCCAGTCTGATCAGCGGGGCTGCCGTGCGACCATCACTCAATACCTACAAAATATTTTAGCCTTCATATTTTCATAGATAAAAAAGTGACAGAATAACAAAAAGAAAATAGAGAAAATATAAGTATCTTTCATCCGCAATCGATCTAGTAAAATGCTACTTATTATTATAAATATTTTTGTTATTAAAATACTTCCTTTTATAGCACGCCGCTTTAATTATGAATGTAACTTATTCCAAAATTTATTTTGGATCATAAATGTTTCACAAATTTTATCATTCATGAGTTCTGATGAGTTCCTCTTGCTAATCAACTACCTAGTGTGTACCGTGGGGTCCATCAGATTATCAGATTTTTAATTTTAAACACTTTAAAAAGACACACTGAGTACTTAAAAGTATACTTTCAAACATTATTCAGTGTTATCACCAGTACTTTCGCGTACAAAATCCATTGGCAAACCAAATGGAACATAAGCCAATTAAACTAGTTGCACAAACTGTAGTCTCAGCAGTTTTTCCTTGTGCAAACTCGTCAACTCGCGTTGTAAACAAAGTGCAGTTGGGGCAAATCGGGACACGTTTCACGCGAATGTATGCCTTAGTGCTTTCAACCTTCTGCTGCCTCATATCCGTACAATCTCCCGGAACGACTTATGAAATGTTCTCATGTAGAACCGTATATTTAGAATTTCATATAGGATGTTTTGAAATTTGTATCGCTCTCTTTCCCTAACCTCTCACTCATCGGGGTCATAATGAAAATCCGAAAAGTTTAATTAACAATGTACGTTGATAATGTAGTAAACATTTAAAAAACAAGACTTACTAAGTAAACTAATTAAACATATCCAAGTTTTAAATTATATGTAAAATTTACAAATTATTCAAATGAATTCCTCAACATTACAAATGAAAACTCCAAACGGGAACAATATCTTAATTCCTGCGTGATCACAGGGCTTTAATTGATGGTTTTCAGCGCACATCTTGTATTCAGTGTACGGCGTACGCTAGCATCATTAACTCCCTTCGGTGAGCGAAAACCACTCGAAGTTAGGGATATGGTTCTATTGTTAGCGTTTATCATCGATGTAAATGTTTTCAGTCTAAACATAATTGAAATGTATTACTTTTGCTAAAATATACACTTGTTTTTGTCAGCATATAATATAAACAAAATGAATACCTACATTCTCTTTCCGATTTACATAGCGTTAAGAAATAACATATGTTTGACACTATTTTCGTATGTACTAACACTTTATTGCACAGAAAGGAAAACTTAAAAAAATTAACAAAAAAAAAATATAAACAAAACAAGTGCCGACTTATCGCAAATGGAATCTCTTTCAGACTACTTTATATGTTGGCTTGGAAAAATAAAAGAAAAAATATAGAGCAAGTTTAATAAATAGGATAAACCTGAAAGATACTCGTAAACCTCTTTAATTTATAAACCGAATAAATTATTTGATAATGTGCACAATGTTAATTCCGTATAAAAGTGTACCAAAACAAATAAACATGTATACTTCGCTATTTGTATTTCGCTGACAACCCTCTCAAATTGAGATCATGCGCTCGACTGAGACAGCACCTTGAATATTGTCTGCTCAGCTGACAGTTATCTCTCCGTTGTTCAGTCGCCCCTCTATCTCTACCATCGCAAACATTCACCAAACAAAAGACAACACAACTTTTACTTCGACGATATTATTAAAGTTACGGCGATGAGTGAACAAACTTTCACGTTCATTTTAGAATAATTTTACTAACTGGGTCAATTTATTGAAGGGAATATTGCAAAGTTTTTATATGCATTAAGTTCTTTTATTATACTTTCAGGTTCCCGGGTGCATTGTAAGTACCGTTTTCATATTTGACAGTGTTTTACAAACTATCACAACAGAAAAACTATATGACCCTACTTGCCAATTATTAACTTGGTCGGGAATGAAATTAGATTCTAATGTGCATTTGCCCAAATCGAAAGAGGTAATATTACGCTCTCTCCCTGCACACACACAAATGTAAAGCACGCTGGTTAATTAGATATCGCTATTATCCTCTCGCTTTAATTAGAAATCATTATGCTAGCTAGATTCTGTAAGCAAATTTGTTAGTAAATAATCATACTCTACGTAAATCGTTTTCAAAGATACTTAGAAATAATAATAATGTTATTGCTCAATATTATTTTACGAAATTTTAAAGAAACAGTTTGCTTCTTTAACTTTTTGTTCATTAAGAAACTTAAACATAGGCATTAAAAGAAAATAAAAACTTTGAAGAAGTAGCAAATTAAACAATTATTCAAATTCCAACCATACCTCTAACGTAGCATCTCGTACGCTCAAGGGATTTTGTACGGGCTTATCCCAATCCGTGTACTCATTCTTCAGTGTGGAGTAAATCTCATTGAGATGGTAGTAGTAGGCGTTCCTCACAAATGTCCTCAGAATGCGATCCCGTCGGCTCTCATTGAAGCCGAACTCCAAGTCTTGGGCGTTGAATTCCAGGTACGATTCTGGAATGAACGGGATGTCACTCATTTGCATATTACTTATCGCCCCGCTGAAAATTCTTAAATCATTTAGGGCTCAAGAATTAATTTTCCTTTATCTGATTCTCGTTTGCAGAAATATTTGTATTTAAATGATTTCCTGAAGCGTTAACGAATTTAATTTTATTTAGGAGACTGTATTTTGCCAGAGATTTTCTGAGAATCTAATAAGTCTCGAAAATTCAGGTTTTGACTAAGATTTGATTTAACCTTTTGTTTTATATGCATAAAGTACGATGGAATAAAGGTTTTACAGACAGCAAAAGATTATTCAATTTTTTAGCAACAATATAAGATGAAACACTCTAAAAAAGAGCCTTAAAAGGACTACAAGAAACGGCATTTAAAGTGCAATGATATTACCGTTATTCTTAGCCCAGCGTCCCTCGGCTGGGGGATTATCCCAATGATTATCCGGGTCTGAATGCTGTAAGTGAATTACCGGTAGTCGTGAGTCCAAAGAGGAGTTCTCTGTGGGGGAAGTCTGCTAGTTCATGGCCGGCTGCGGTGGCCACAGCGGCCGCTCCGGCGCCCAGACGAGAACTGTCCGTTGGAGGTGGTGCCTGTAGGCAAAAAAGTTATTTCTAAATCCCAGTAAGCATTTGAAATCCCGAAACATAATACAAATATTAACTGATTTAAAATGTGTGTGCGAAAATGTTTTCACATTTTCGCACACACAAGTACTATTTAAAATTAAAATGACAATTTATCTTTTAATATTTTTAACAATTTGATAAAATAGAAACGTCACGCAAATTTCCAATTTCAGTTACTTCAATGCTAACGGAGCAATAAAGATTCATTCACGATAAGATCTAGGCAAGACAGGCACGACATCAGACCGCTCGAAAATCTGTATTGTATTGCTATGGATAGACGAAGGTCGACAGGTATTACACTAAACGTAATCGTTTGTACAGCAATGTATGGTATAATATGTATGTACTATTTACACCAAGGATCGTTACTAGTAATCATTATAAAGAGGATTTACACATTATATGGCGCGTCACCACGTAACCGCATGACCGCGCAGTGACGCTTATACAATGATGTCGGCTGTCCATATCCAGCCCATTAGATAATCGGTATCGTAATTGTATTAGTATAGATTCATAGTGTTGTTTTGTGTGCGTCCTTCCTGAATAGTCAGCCTAAAGCCACGATTCAGGAGCCGGAAAGTCAGGTAACTTGAAGCAACTGCCGTCAGATTTTTGTCACCACGTGAATAGAAAGGAGATCCTAGCTCACTAGGGATCGTGATAACATATTCAATTAAATTGCCAAAGAGACAGGTTTTCTCATAATGTTTTCCCTATCATCATAGCAACAAAAGGCTAGATAAATGTCCTAAACCAACACTGAAAATACTTAGAATCAGATACCTTACCTGAATTATGATTGGAGCAAAACATGTATAATTTTTTTATTCGTGCAAATTTTAAAAGTATTAACCAAAGTATTGCAGCCCACAGGTTGTATTTTTCTAAACAGAATATGACCCAAATTCACATTTAAGCGTATTCCCACTTGCATCCTCAACCTTTATGCCTTTTATGTCGCATTTTATGTGACATAACCAAAAATGTGTTAAAATTTATTAAGCAAATTGTTTTGTGATATTTACAAGTCAATTTTATTCAGACAAGATTATATATTCCCCGTAATACAGCTACAATGAACCGGTTCGACTGTTCGGTTCACACGTCACTAGCATAATTGATGATTGATGACTCTATCGCCGTTTAGGAAAATGACAACTTCTGCCTCCATTTATTACCACTTCAAAGTACGTCAAACAATATTTGTTATATAGATTGATGTTTCAGAAGTGGATGGAAGTATTTTCTTCGGGATCTGAGGAGATACCAGCTTTATTAAAATTTTATGTGAAATGTGTTAAAATATAAAAGAGCTCATACGTAAATGAACAATTTTCATTGGAACGGTTTGAAATATTTAAACATAACTAACCTGTGATATATTTTTATGAAAACGTCTACAAAATTAAATCATCAAAAATATTAAAATAAAAGTGAGTTAAGGCAAAACATGTCGTTTAAAATAAAACATCTATTTCCTTGAGAAATACAATAACAATTCCAACAAGTCAGATAAAAAAAATTTAAGTCACGTTTTTAACGAAAATGATGATTTTTATTCTTTGCGCATAATATTATTTTAAAATTTGCCAAGGGAGGCTGCAGATGTCCGCGAGTTGCAAAACGATTCTCTCTCACTCGCATGCGTTCCATTTTCCTCTATTTGCAATAGGAATATCTACAGAATAACGATGTAACGATGTTACACTGGATGACTCTTGACTCCATGTACTCGTTAGTCGCAATTTAAAGTGCGGGAGAAAAATGAAAATATAATTCCGTAATTGTATCGTGTTTTAATTGTGTTTTTATATTTAAGTTGTACATATTTACTATGATTTTTAACAGGTACTATTAATCTAAGTGAGGCCTCCGTCACTATAAGATAATACTAACACTATACATACTTATTATGAATTATTATCCATATTAATTTATCGAAAATAAGATTAGTATTTCATTTAGTAACGATGATGAACTTAAAAGCTTCTTACTAGATATTGAAGTGTAGGTACCGTATTTATAACCTCCGCAAGAACGAAGCCACGAACTGAAGTAACTTTGAAAACCCTGGAAAATCGTTTTAAAGAACTAATTACACTTACAGTGGTTGGATCGGTCGAACTTCACGGCCAGCAGCTCCGAGAGGGGCTTTTTGCAAAACCATGACGATCAAAGAAATAATAACACTTACAGAGGACGGATTGACAATAACAGTTCCATCGACGAAAGGCGCAAACCCCGGCAGGAACCTTGGAGGGTCGAGCTTCACGGCTAGTAGCTCGGAGAGGGGCTTGTTGCGGAGACATGGCGCCAAGTCATCTTCTAGAAGGTCGCCGTGGCAACCCGTTTGCTCGGCCACCTAATATAGAAACGTTTACATTAACATCCACAATCAAGAATGCACTTGTATAGACTACTACATGAGGTAATTTTCTATTACAGACACAGAAATTCCAAGAGCCACAATTATCTACCAACATTTTTATGTTACTATCTTGAAGATATTAAGTCGTATCAAAATCAATTTAAAGTATGAACATAAAAGGAATTTCCCAGAACTTCCTTCATAATGCTCAAGTAATAGGGCTTCCAATTTTGATAATAGCATTAATCTGTTTAGATTTGAATAGAATAGAATAGATTTATTTTCAAAATTGGATACAAGGTATCACTTATTGACTTAAATCTAATTATAACTACCACCAGGTATTTCTACTAGGTACTTACTCTCAATATAGATAGAGAATCTATTTAGGTTACCTTTCTTTTTATCGTTAGTGGCTCCCTCTGCAGTGCCCAAGAACTGAGGCCAGATCCGCTTAGTAAGATGACGCGTCTCAATAGTTCTGAAAAATATAATTTTATATAATTTTTTAATTAAAATTAGGGATTTGAAAGATAACAAAATAATGGCGGATAACATGTTTTCTTTTTGTTATTAAAAAAACAGTACAAGTAATAAGTTAAATAAAAGGTAGGTAAACTGTTAGATTGGAAAGTTCCAAACAACATTACCTATTCAGGTGAAAAGTTATGTTTGCCTTAATCATGAAAAAGTTATCGTCATAAATACATTTTTGTAAGAACGACTGTAAGCCTTGCTAAAAATATATCAAACATCATACTTTCCATGATTGCCATGTTTTTGACTAGGGTTTGCTCATACTTTCTACTTGTCAATGTCTGGTGCGACCCTTTTAATCGCATTAAGTGACGGAGGATCAGACTGGACGCTGACACGAAATAATGAAATCTGCCCGGAGCGGCCTAATTACGGACAATGGCGTCCCATGCGTCTCGTGAGCGGGTGTCTGCGACCACGCTCTTGTTCATGTCTGGTGACACTTAATTAAATTATTATATTTCATATACGCCTGCTTGATGATTAAAATTTTCACTAATATATAAATTTTTAGAATTGATTTGGACTTTGTTTCGAACGATCACGCTTTTACTCATTTCTGGTGATATTAAATTAATTATGTTATTTAATATCATCTCCTAGTTAAATCGTACATTTATGGACAATATCAGAACTGTAAAAAATTTGACCCAAACAAAACTTCTTGCATTTTGATGTTTTCTGCATAAAGATTTCTTTATTATTGGAAATTTGAGCATGACAAAACCTACCAAGCAAGCAAGATTAGATCTAAGGCATAATACTCAAGCTCAAATAATGCCTACCTATTCACTCGTGCTTTATAAATTAGTAAGTGGTGATGATTCGCCAATGCAAATCTGAAACCACAGAGTCATGCAGACATTGTAATGATGTAAAAATTCCCAAGGGACATGAATTGTGAATTATAATAATAATAATAATTTAGGTACTTGCTAACTTACTAATAAATTGTCCTTTATTGTTCAAAATAGTAATGGGTACAAGTGCGTCTGGTTTTCGTAGAGCAATTTCATTACTAAACATTAAGATCACTCGAAGGCTGAAACGACTTTCAGCGCTATTTTAATTAAGTGGTTGGCTCTGTTTCCATTTGCACTTGTAAACAATTAGGTTAATTACCTAGATACCTCTCTAAGTTTTTCTCTGTCAAATGTTTTCGTAGTTAACGGCAAACTGTCGAATATAAATTAAAACTCTCAAACACTTGACCATTTAGCAGAATTGAGCACTCATCACTTTTACGTTTTTTCACCTTAACCATTTTGAGTAAAGAAAACAATTTTTTTGTCAAATTAAAACACTGAGACAATTTTGTCATGTGTGCAATGAAGCTGGTGATGTAAATATAGCACAAAGATCCTTTTGAACTGAAAAGACCCAACTCAATTTTAATTTGTATAAATGCTACTTATGCAAAACCGGGGCGGGTCGCTAGTTAAAATTAAGTAACTAAATAAAAGAGTTAACTAGTCTTTTTATGTATTATCGTTATATCACTTTTCTTTAACGAGAATAAATAAAACACAGAATCCTACTTCCATTTCCATACACTGTGAATATGACAAGACTATTAAGAGACAAAGTGCGTTACGCAAACATAGATGTGCGTAATCATTATACTAATTCCCTACATGAGGCTAGATACAATACTTATAATATTTTTTTTATTAGCTGCCGTAATAAATCAGATCTTATTATATACCTATCTACTATGTATTAACTACATTCTCTTCGGTAATTCTATCTTAATGTTGTAGAAAATACTAATATTATTATCATCATCAACCCGCTTATCCATTAAAATCCATAATATCTGTTAAAAAAAAATATAAGACCTATATATAATGAAGGTCAGAAGGTTTAGATAAAATAAAAATCGGCGAGAAGTATTTCGACCGAATACCTCTAGCGACTGGCGAAACCGCGAGGAAGTTGGCCAGGGCTGCCCCCGTGCCATGCCCCATGAGCGTCACTCTCTCCGGGTCCCCTCCGAAGGCTGGAAGGTTCTCCCGCAGCCAATGAAGCCCCGCCACCAAATCCATAAGCCCGAAGTTACCCTGCGCCGACCCCTTAGCACCAGTCTTTAAAAAACCTGCAAATATTACACACACTAAAAATACTGACAAAGAATGTTCATAGTTTGAAGTCTGTAGCACTATTTTAGCTTAACATAGAATAGAAAAAATAAAACAGTCACAGTGTACTTAGCAAATACAATTTTATTAGCTACTCAAATGTCAACTACATAAATGTCTGTATAACTCAACTTCTCATCTAAAAAGAAAAACAAAATTTATTGAGGAAAATTACGCGCCATGGGATTTCGTTGTGAAAAAAGACTTTCTGAAATAACTTTTTAATCGAAAGTGCCATTATTGAGGCAAATTGTTTTAACAAAAATATATTTTTAAGTAACAATAAATGAGCACTTTGTTGTTATTTGCTCTTTAAGATATTCAACCAATACGTGTTAGTAAAACAGTTTCGTCATCGTATCAGTTACCTAATCTAATACAATTTATTCTTTCTTAAAATCATATTTTATCACTTACTGTATATTTCACTGCGAGATGAGAAATTTTAATAGGTATATCATAACGACAATAAGAAAATAAATGTTGACCTCATCCTCTCAGACAGCATGTATCATTCCAATAACAGAAGTAGAACAATGTTCTCTACTTTAGTAAAACCATGTGAAAACAGTAGAAGCCAGCTGCACGACATCGCATTTTTACGACACAATTCTCTACGAGGACGACGTGACATATCAATGTAGGTAGGTATATGGTATTGCATTTGCATATGGTATTGCAAAAATGCGAGATTTTAATTTCAAAAAAGTTCAATAATAATTAAGATTATAACTAAAGAAACGTTTCCTAATTGAAGTCTATTTTCAGTAAAGAACGTTTAAAATACAGCTTCCTGAACACACACAGACACATATAATCACATCCAAAACCTCTTGCAGAGCCAACAGTCTCGTAAAAAGACCGATAGGCTAAGTTCAGCTGTTTGGATAATAATAGAATAGAAAACAGCCAGATGAACATGAAGAAAAACTATTCGATGTACGTAATCCTAAGTTTGCATGAAAATCACTCGTAAATTTAAAGAGGATACAATCGGACGACCCTGCTCAACTCTTTCACTTAGCCCTGTCTTATATCTTTTTGAAATATTTTTTCATCCCTCTTTACAAGAGAAGTAAAGAAAGCGAAGCAAGATAAATCTTTGTTTTACAGTATTATATGAAAATGATATTCGTTGTTTTTGATTGACCTTATTTCAAAAGAAAAATAAAGGTGAATATACTCACCCAACGGTACCCATGACATTTACCGTTGACGGTCCTCTTTTAAAAAAGAGAAAGTATAAACTCACCCAATACACCTAATCTAAAGTTGATAGTAACTACGATAATGTTGCCGTGCGCCGCCAGCGTGGTCCCGTCGTATGCGTTCCCGGAGCTCCACTCGTAAGACTCGCCGTGCACGATCACAAGGCACGGTAAGCCTTTACCGTTGTCCTCATGTTCGCCACCTACACAAAAATTATTAACGTCCATTTAATCAATCAATTTAGATACCAAACTATAATCAGATGACAAATACATATAGTCTATGAGCTAAAACGGTTTCTTATGTACCTAAGAAACATATACGGGTTATTTACGATTCATGATTCAGTTGCATATTTTATCCCTACATTTGCGAAGGGATAAAAATAAAATATGATCAGATCTATCAGTTGTGTTATTAGGACCGTGTCTGATACTGTCAGATCCGTTTTGGCGGGGTCAAATAACGTTTTGTTTACTTGACTAAAGAGAAAGAAAAAATAGTACAACCCAAAAATAGGAAAGACTTACTTAAAAAGCTCGATGCTGTAAATTAAGTACCATTTTGAAGTATAGTATCCAATTCAATGTGCATTAATTTGCTGGTCTTTCAAAGTTACCGATATATATTAATGCTTCGTTTGACAATATACATAGTTTTAAACACATTTATTCGAATGATTAAAATCTGTGACTGCGCTATTTAAGAAATAAATAAACACAGTATGCAATTCATTTAAAAACAAGGTATTTCGTCAAATATTTCTTAAATAAGTACATTATTACAACAAACACTAACAATATTCATAAAAATATTTCTAATAAAATAAAAACAAAATAAGAAAATACTCGCCTATGTAGGCCTGAACAGAATGATTGGGGAGTGCTCTTGACAGAACCCGATTGAATTCTAACTTAATGAAATAGGAATAAAAAGAAAAGTGCTGCTCGAAGAATAGATTTTCAAAATGTGTGAATAGAAAAGATTGAAATAGATATTTTATCCTTCGATTGTATTATCTTATTAACTATTGACTAAACATGCAATCTTGAAAACATTTAATGCTGTAAACTGAGATAAGCGGCTTTTGTAAAACTCACACAAGAATGACGGGCAATTACACGTTTTCATTGAACTTGCTCAGCTTAGAGTACGTATTTGCAATAGTGTTGTTCGACTATTTTTTTTTGTATCATTCGCCTTTTGTGTGCACTTTTCAAGACATTATTCACAACCGTTTGTCATTTTACCAGATGTAAATCAGGTAAAGTGGCAAACGATTATGAAACAAATTTACAGATGGTGTCATAATTCTTCTTAGCATAAGCGGGTCCACTAATAGACATGACTTGATTCCTCCATGTAACTTTTTCTAGAGATGGTGTTCTCGTGCTGCCGTTTCATGAGTTCTTGAAGTGTGCTGAAAGTACGTTGTCATGGCGCGCCTCAGCCTCACTTCCGCACTGCTTGCAGGGGGCACCATGCACTGCAATGCACTACGGAATTGAGGCCTCGACGCCCTTTACCGCCGTTTTCTTCATGCGCTCTTCAACTCGGTCTTTTATGTTACCAGGCATAATCTACATCTTACTCTATATTTTTGATAAACATTTTTCTGTTGCAAACATTATCAATCATTGATTTTATTCTAACTAATATATTTATGGTAACTAATATATTTTTTCATTGTACAAAAATAACTGTACCCACAAAAGAAGCTTTTTACACTTATAATATAAAATGTGTTTTTTGGTAACATCAACTGTAAACACGACATCAAAGTTATATTTTTCATCAAAATAAAAAACTTACATATTTTGCATCTGCTCGTTTGTAAATCTAAGGGCCATTGTATAATTTTATTAAACTGAAAAAGTAATACGTATTTGTCCAGCCATGAACAAAAAGAAAGTTTGATTGCTTACGACAACTTGCCTGAGGAGAAAGTTTATTGCGAATTAAAGCAACAAAACCCTTCATTTTCAACGCTCAATTTTCATACTGTATTTTTAATGCCTATACACAGTATTCTAAAGTATGTGTGTTGTCCTAAAGAAGGTAGGCTTAATACGTGAGCCAAATAAGCTATTATATTTAACATAGCTGATATTAAAATTCCTTCCTCTTTAGTGCACAATATAATATACTTATGTACCTACAAAAAAATTCTTTAACATTATATCAGGACTTAGCTCTAGCACACTTGCATTTAAGTAGTGCAAGGAATATAAAGCAAGTTGAAATAGTCGACGTTTCTTTTTTAACGTAACATCGGATACAATAGAACAATAATATCAGAATAATGACGCCTGTTGCGGCGGTGATTCGCGGTGAAGTCTCGCGGCGGTCGTTAATCCTTGCCAGACAGTTTATTCATAATTTATTCACGTCATTTCCACGCTAATTCACTGTCCGTTAAATAAGCCGCTCTTAAAATATGCAACGTTTCAGGTTGTGGCAAGCTTCGTCTTCCAATTCTAGACAATATCTGAGTGCCCGTTATAAATTTATTTCGGTTTTGAAACCATTTATGATGTAAATATTTTACTTATGTAAGTTGGATTTTATTTAATAAGCACCTATTTAATGAATCATAAAAGTGTACAGTAAAAATTGCTTTGCAGTAAATGGCTGTTTATAAAAACAATTAAAGTTGTACATAACTTGAATTACAGTCGCTTAGTAAATGAACAAATTTCTTAAACACACATTTTCCACTAAGTTCAGATGCATCTAAGTGATATTGTGTCAAATGATCTTACTATGTAATCTATAAAACTACTAAAACATCAATTTACCATTGGTAGGGACGTAGAGATTGACGTATAGACAATCTTCGCTTTGGTTGGCTAGGACCGGCAGCAGTCTCTCCAATTGTCTGATGCGCGCGCGCGGGTGAATCAGCAAAGCGTCCTCGCGCGGCGACGCCGGCGGCGGGGCTTGCGGGCACGCCGGCCCGGACGCGTCCGCCAGCCGCGTCGTGCGCCACTGCGACGGCGTCACCGGTGGCATGTATCTAATGAATTAATATTATTTCCATATGAAAAGAGGGAAGTAACTCTAAATATCAGAACGTTTAAATTACCTGTGTCGTGTGGTTTCCGGCACTTTAGAATATAATGACTCCACATGTTTCCCATGGATGTCGTAAAAAACGCCTAAGAGATAGGCTTATAAACTTGGGATTCTTCTTTTAGGCGATGGGCTAGCAACCTATCACTATTTCAATCTTAATTCCATCATAAAGCCATGCAGCTCAATAGGCGTTCAGTCTTTTCAAGACTGTTGTGTCTGTCTACCCCGCAAGGGATAAACAGAAACAACTATATTTATGTCAAATTACCTGAGACTACCGAGAGGTGGCGTAGCATACGGCACACCGAGGTACGCCTCGATTTGCGGATGCGAATGGACGACGATGCCACGCAACGGCCCGTACTTGGTTCGCACGACGCGCGTGCTGTACTTGTGTGTGGAAAGCGCGGCTGCGCAGCAGACGAGCCACGCGTAGAGCGCGGCACAGTCCGCGCGCATCACGCGCGAGCTCCGAGCGCGGGCGCACGCGCGGGCGACGCGCCGCCGGACTCGCGCATCACGCGGCCCGCCGCGCCACCGCGCACGCGCTCCCCACGCGCCGCCAGCTCATCCTGAACCCTTCTCGCGTGCCCGTCGCCACTGTTATAACACCTACACCTTATAGTACTGGCAACATTTATCTATGAACATATGACTCGTATATTCGTTCATTGTTAATGCGTAGAAATAGTAAATATTGACCAACACTTCCGAAACAAAATAAACATTGTTTAAATAGCGATAAATTTTGGCTTTGAATGTAAAAAATAGAACAAAAGATCAACATTTTTAAATTTATCTGTAGAGAAAATCTTCATCAGCAGTCGTAGCTCGTAGCTTAGTAAGTCTCGTGGATCGTAGCATTTACTCGTAGACTCGTAGCGCTCATAGCTAGTGAGATGTAGCACTTGTTTATTCATTCGAAGATGATCATAAGTTTTGTCTTCGTTTAATTTCACATAACTAGGACTTTATATGTGTATAATATATTTGTTCTTAACGTAACACATGATAGAGTTGTGATACGCTTATTTTATGTTCAATTGCAATTAAATTTAAAAACTTACCCAAGTCATTTTGCCGCAGATATCATTAGTTCATACGAACCAATCATTTAATCTGAAACAATTAAAAACAATAAATAATTATATAAATAAAGCTATAAACTTAATCTGGGATTGCGATCACAATTTAGATATACGTCGGTTGAATTTTGGTAAATTTCCATTTTAATCAAATATGATAGAGGAACCCTTTCCCGGACAATGGAGTAGGTAACAGAAAATGTTTGCTTAACAGACCGAACCCGCCGGTGGTATAATTTAATGTAACACAAACACGACAACAACAAACCATTTCTAAACGAATTTTGTCGTTTTCGTGGCAGGCTTTTATTTAGCAAATCACCGCCTGTGGGACTTGCGAAGACGAGACGACGCTGTTAAACCGAAACTAATTTCCATTCTAATTAGTCTAACACGCTTATATAAATTGTTCTAACAATCTTATATTATCTTAGCCGGGAATAATGCATAAAATTAAAATTGTAATTCGTGCAAAAAATTAAATATGGGTACAATAAAGATTGACAGTCTTCATTAACGAGAATAATTTTTCACGCGACATATATTTTAATGAAAGTAATTTCTGGAATTTTAATACTTGTTTGCAAACAATTGTAACATTATTGCTCGACCGATTTTCATAGTATGGATAGAAAGTTTGTCACTCAAGTTCAAACATAGACTTTTAATCTGTAAATGTCCACGGGAGTATAGCCTTGGGCAAATCTAAATCTTCATATACTCTAATCAAAGGAATTTTTTCTTTTTTTTTTTCTTTCAAAGGAAACTATATCCACTTAAGGGTACGCTTTCTTCCCATCAATACCTAAAACATAATAGCTGCGGGAACATATTTGACAGGCGTCAGTTTTATTAAAACGATTTTTGTTGACGGCGGCATTTAAGGCATGTTTGGTTGCGCTAGCGTTTCATAACGGGTGAAAAATAATCACGGTACGGATATATGACAAACGTAAATTATTACTTACAAAAACTTGTTGACTTTACGGCACCCTGCTCTTAAAGCAGCTATTATTAGTTAGGCTCTATCCAGTTATTCAAACAATAGGAATTAACTCTTCAAATAAGGATAAGAAAAGTATTTTTTACCAGTATCAATAAAATTAGCACTAAATAATTACTCGTAAGCATTAAATTTAATCTACTTACTACTCTCATCTATGTATATCTCTTTTAACCATGATTACAAAAAAGACTACGACGATATTCTGTAATAAATTTCCCATCCTTAGGCTGCAATACTTTTATTTTAATTTGACATGAATCAATATATATGCCCTGCGATTTATTTTACAAGTAAGTTAAATTTTTCGTGAAGTACAATTTCTGTACTTTTCTCATTTTCACCAACGGTCCGGGTGCCAGGACATTGTCATCAATCAAGCGCGTGACAAGCAGAAGCTTTGTGGTCCTCCGTATTTTGGTGACGGATCCTGATATCGCCGCGTCACTGACCTTGCAACTTATTTTAGAATATTTTCAGATTATTGTTTGTCTTTACAAAGTTTTAACATTTTGCAGATAATACCCGAAAAATATTAACAATATTTGCGTTCTTTCTTTCAGCTATATTCATTTTCAAACTCCTTTTTATCTCCGGATTCTTTCTCTCTCAGCATGTTCTTTTATCATCATGTTTTTATAAAATTACACTCAAATCTTTAGTAATGTTAGGAATTTATCTTAAACCCATAATGGAAAACACATAATAAAAAAACCTAGAAAATACCTCGGAAACAATACAATGTTTCCATGGTCGTTAAGAGAAAAGGATACGTCATAAAATTAATAGACAGACATGATTTAAAATAAGCGCTGGCATTAACAAACCTCGAAAGGTGTCAGAAGAAAATATTTACCGTAAACCTTTTTAATTATGATCATTATTCACAGATTAAATCATTATAATTCTTGACGCAGGAAATATAAAAAGATTTTGAAGCAAATTGCGGATACATATTTTTAATCCAGTAAAATTTTTCACTTTTCCTTTCGAGTTGGTTGCTTGAATATTTATATTTATTTCCTTCATCCTTCTGATTTGATTTGACTGATTTGGCTAATAATCTAATCTTCAATGTGAGAAAACTGATGTGTCACGCAGTGACCATATCACCTTTTTGATGAAATCATATGATGAAATCATAAATTTTTTATATATAATTTAGATGTTACTAAACTAAAGATATGTATAGAATTGATTGCGTGTAGTTTTTATCTGCAATTTTGACATTTACTTATCTATTGGAATTTCTATTTATAACTTAAAAGTTTAAAGCTAACGTCGTTTCAGTAATACCCAATTTTAAAGACTCAACGTTTCAAACGTGCACCGAAGCTATATCAGAAAACTAATACGCTGTAATGGCATCAATAATGGTAGACTTGACTGCAATGTTACCATCTTATTTTTATTTATTGCAATTAGACCGTTAATTCAAAAAAAGGCTATAACGGCTTAATTAAGGATAGTTCTGGATTAAGATTGGTCAAGGGAATCTTTAATCGGTGAGGTGGCATTAATATATAAAGAATGTTGACTTTAACCAAATTAATTAGTAAACATTTAAGAACTGGAAGTGGAAAGACAGGGTCACCATTTATCTCTCTGATTAAAAAATAATAATTTATATGAATCCTTTCCTTGGTTTTCAAGTAAGTACAAATTATTCCCAATTTTTTTTTATTTTGCCCAATCCGAAGTACCATATATTACATCCCAGTAGTAGCCTGACCTAGCTTAATATGTAAAACCCAAACCAACCAAAAAATAATTAATATGAGTCACGTGGAATTTAAACTTACAACCACCGGATCATAAGTCAAAGTCTACAGACGCAGTTTAGATTTCAGTTCTGTTACGAAAGAGCGGCTTACAATAACAACTCCTTTTTCACCGTTCAACTACCGAGGCTGTAACTTACGTTGCTTTTTTTAAAGCAGGAGCAGCTATCATCGTAATCAAAATTATACTTGATATTGTGCTTTCCAAATTATATAAGTAAATCTCGACGAGGCATCGCGTCACACCGGCATCAATCTGTGGTAACATGTTAATCTTTTTAAGCGTGATCGAGCTCCGTGTCGCGTCGCTAAAAGCATAAAATAAATTTAGTGCAGGAATATCTCTTCTAAAAATATATTTGTTTATTAAACAGCAAAGTTGGAAATAAGCGATTTGCCTCGGCAAATGCAACCTCTACCTACTACCTATTTACATTCATTAAACTCAAGTTTTAGTGTATTGCGATACAACACCCAATAAGTACCAATTTAAAATACTGAAAAGTATCAAACAAAATGATCACAAGTGATAGTATATTAACTAATTTGTGTTTCTCATAGGTTGTTCGTTCCATATTCTCGTTATTTCGTTTTCAGGATAACCCACCGATTGCCTAGCTCGCGCCCTGGCTGCCTCCGCGATGATCGATCGCTGCCCACTCAGCCGCATATAAACGTTATTACCATCTTAAACTTTATGATCAACATTTACACGATTATGCGCTTAACGCGAAATTTCAAGGGTCCGTAGCACCTCCACCTGAAAACCTGATAAACGTGGGACGTGCAGCCGTTATCGAGAATATGATAACCCATTTAGCGCCCCAAATGCGTAATACCAATAAAATTATCAATAACGAAATGTTTTAACTCCTACTTTGACTTGAGGTAATCCAAATCAGATAAGTTTTTTTTTTTATTACTTTGTTAAAATAACTTTTCGATATCTAAGCTTCAATCAACTGTAAATATGTACAACAAGATATTAATCAAACGCGGCATTTCGTAGAAAACGAATTACCGAGGCAAGTCCAAGGAAACGCCAGTAAAGATAAACACTAAGCGTGACGATCCGTTAATTGTTGTGCCAATTTATTAAGAAAAGTTTACGTCACCCAAAATGTGCAAAGTTAAGATTACATTACTCTTGTAACTCGGCGCGCAGGTGTTCTCAAAGTGTTAATTAATGTATGTACAAGTTGAATTTATTTCATTTAAAGTCGGTCGATTCCCATACAAAGCGGAGTCTGTTCACAATCCTGGATAAACCGCAGGCGATATCAAATAAGAAAATATTTTAATTAGTTTTCAACTCCTTGTTTACGCAACGAAAGTAAAACTTTTTTAAAAATAAATATTTAAAACCTTATGATTTTTTTAAGGTTACCATTTGAAGATTAATTACCCAATTGCCTTTATAATATTCACGCATTGTAGAAACGTGAATGGAACGGGAATTAACCACCTTAACCCTTAATTGAAATTCAGTGAAAGAACCTGTAAATGATAGCACCATCGAGATCTCATTACATTTTGTAATCAATTAAATTAATGAACACGACGGACGGTGAATTTGGTGTAAATTTAATAAGTACTTTGAGTATCAGATTTCTATCTATGAAGGAAACTAACTCTCTACTCACTATCTAGTAAGCTATCTAGCTTAGTCTACTTACTAGCTGTATAGAAACGGAATCTCATAATTGTGTATCCTGAATCATATCCTCCGATATTGGTTTCAGTACTCACGGTGTACTATCAGCATTCTTCATGATAATATGTTGTGAAAATAATAAGAAAAGCTTTTTAAAGTCAGCTGCCGTTCAGTCGCCTCTTACGACACATTCCCTTGCCAGCCACCACAAGGATTTATTGAATCCTTAAATTTTTTTGCAAATGTGTTTGGAAAGTTTATTATCGTCTATTAAAGAGTTGCTGTTAACGCTAGACTGCTAACGGTAGGCGAGATGAAGCTTGGTAGTTTCTTAAAAATAAAAAGAATACAGATGATCTGTTTTGTAAATTATTTTTTCTTTTAATATGTAATAAAAAGTTTACATAGAAACAAACGAGTATAATATTAATTAACTTTTTTGGTTTGAAGATAATTCGCTCTCTTCATAACCTAAAATTTTTAAAGGTTGTTCAAAACCAAAGGACGAGAACTCAGGCAATAGAGGTTCAAAACAAAAGTGATTTAAAAAATATCTTGCATATTCAATCAATGCTTCCTGATCTTGAACATGACAAAACAATTGAAGCTTGCCTGAAGGGCATTTACTATAACATTTTGGTACACATACTTATATAGTTATAACCCACAGCGTTTTTCATTACCGTTCTACATTTTCCTTATTTTTCACGGAGATGGGGCATGGCAGCGGCGGTAGTGAGCTCCGACCGGACAAGTGGCGAATTGGCGTCATCAATCACAAGCCGGGCGTCCGCCGCAGAGCTTTAATGGCCGCCGCTCAGCTCCGCTCCGCCGTTCGCCGCCACCTCTGATCAACTCAGCTTCAATTAAAATTATACACCGAATTTGCCGGCGCACGGTTCACGACTGACCTACACTAGGGTTAACAATAAGTTATAATAATATTGTGAAGAAGTTAAATTATTTATGTGTTTGTGATACACGTTCATGTTTTAGGCCCTAGGTTGCACTGGGAATGTACAGTATTAAGTACCAAGTATTCATACTTAATATGAGAAGGTATATTCCATATTCAGAATATTTTCATTTTATTTAATTACATTTTATTTTAATCACCTGGTAAAAATCGATGCGGGAAATTTTATAATTGCCAATAGTAAAAGGTAATTATATATTTTGAAAATTCTGAATACGTAAATAACTGGAATAAAAATGCCAAGTAAACCGGTGATAAGTAAAAGGTAATCGAATAACTTTTATTGTTTTGAAAGCAATACAATAGCAGAACAAAATCAAATAAACGATAAGATACCATTACGAGCAGAAAAAAGAGTATCACTTTCGCGGAAACTAAGAAATCCTTGGTTTCCGCAGTATCTTTTCTGCCAACACTCTCATCTTAATGGACACCGCGCGCTAAATCTCGTCGGCTTAAGGCTGGCCACAACAACTAAATGGGTTGCTTCCTTGTCGTCGACATACTAAGGGACATTAAGATTAATTACGCTTTTTCAAAAGATACATTTAAGCAATATTTACGGAGAATATAGGTACGTTCATAAAAGATACCTGATAAATATTTTTGTATTGCATCTACGTGAATTTTATTTCATTGTTTTGTCATTTTTAAGGTACTTACATAAACATTACAAACATAAATATAACTTCTAAACTTCATGAGAACGAATGGTTACTACTTACACACAATTTTGTTGGGAAACTGTTTGAAAATAAGCGAACTGTTTATTTTCAGGGTTTCATACCAAATAAAGTCTCATTAATCAAACCCTTAATGTCAGCAGCGTGTGAATAAACTGCTTTCAACTATTTGCAGTGTACTACGAGTATGACATTGATTCTACGATGATATTAAACTTAGTAGTTTTAATGATATTACTCACATTTAGCAATGGAATTCTTAACGTCACAAATATTCCACCCAAAAGAAAATATTGACCACTTTACATGTTTCGACCACGTTTACAGAAAATAATATTAATGTTCCATTTAGATAATAAACATTAAAAACATGTAAAATAATTTAATTTCGTTGCTAAAAATGTGCACGACGATTTACCCGTATCAAGTAAACATTTTAAGCTTTAGGAACATTATTGCAAGACAAAATTAATTGAAATCTGCACAAACAAAAGTTAATAAATTTCAGTTCCAATGAATTAAATTTCCTTTAAGTGAACGTATAATTAACTTAGGTTATTCTCTGTCCAATTTCAGTTCAGAGCAACAATGCGGCGATGCCGCGGCAATTAATTATTATCAATTAAAATAAACATGAAGGTAGAGAGAGCATTGTGAAACCTAACAATGTTGACAACGAAATCATTTACAAGAACGCTCTGAATTCAAATAGATAATATAATTTGATTCAATTACGTACCATTAATTCCAAAGTAATATTAGAAGCAAAATACCATTGCTCGGTCCATAAAGCTGAAAATCCACTTCTGGAGAGAACGCTACGCTGCGCAAATACAACTACGGTTCCATCTTTGTATTAGATGCCTTAATTTTCATCACTTCGCATAAAATATGCGCATTTGTGTGAATTTATTTTAGGCTAAATAATATGGCAGCTCCTGACATTATAAGAAAATTACATTAACGAATTATGTATTGGTATAGTTAGCACCAGTATCATACATTTGATCAGATGATTATGTAAGGTTAGTAAGCCAGGTTGATTCCAAAACTATGTACGGTCGCGTTCATAATTGCAGTCATAGTTCGCAAAACTTTATAGCTTGCACCGCTGCTATCACTCACACATTCACACAAATAACACAATAAACAACAAGCGGTGAAACGTTGGGTAACGCGCCATCAAGAAGAGGGTAGTGTAAAAAGTCGACCGCGCAGCGACCGTCGTCCGCTAATCAACACAGCGACACGCCACATAGCGGAGATCCATGGTGGAACAGTACGAAAATAATGGCTTCATACCGACCAGAATATTTGCGAAACAATTCGATACATCAGTGGTTACTGTTCGTCGAGTTTGCATCGTGAGGGACTACACCACAGACAGCCAGCAAGAAAGCCGTATTTATCCGAAATAAATAAGCAAAGACGTTTAGAATTTGCTCGGCAGTATTTGGATTTTGACTGGAAAAAACCGATATTTACGGACGAAAAGTTCGTTTATGTCATCACAACACGGTAGGCTTCATTTATGGCGAAGAAATGCAACTCGGTATGAAGAAAAAAATATTGTGCCAAATATGGAGTCTGGACACATATCTGTAAATATGTGGGGCTGGATGAGTGCTGCTGGACCTGGGGAACAGGTGTGGATAGCAAGACGCGCTACAGCTGCTCATTACGTGCAAGTGCTGCCAGAAAAGGTTCTGCCAATATATATTAAAAGTACTAATTACTTGGATAGTATTTTAAGGACAGCTTCAATATCTTTTCTTTATGAAAACGAATAATTAAGCTGTAACCTTAATAACAGGAGATAAGTGGATAATACAATTAGTGTAATATACTAAATATGTATAGCTTTATATAATCATCAATATGTAATTAAACTATAGGTAAACTGTTTCAATAAAATTTACTAATTTTAATTATTGAATGTTTTATTTTGCTCCCTCTTCTTTAATATTTCTTGCTGATTTCCGTGTTTGAAGACACGAGTATTGTAATTCTTAGATATCAGTTAGTTAGTTAGTCAGTCAGTTACTTAGTTCAAATGGCACATTGAAACATTAAAAATTGTCAGTATAAAAATAAAATAAAAAATCCTTGAATAACTTCGGAATCCAAGTAACGCTAGTAACTAGAAACAAGCGAGTGTGAGCAAGCAAGATTATCTAATATATCTTAGATCTCACTTGCTCACACGAAGTAATAAAATTGCTACCCACTGCTACCCAATAACTTTCAAAGGAACCACTACCTATGTTAGGGTCGTGTGCAGACAAACTTTCAACCTTATTGAAATTACGTAAGTCTTGCAGTCGCAGGCTTCCCTCTATAGGCAAATCATATGCAAATAATGAGAGACGACGATATCTCGATCGACAATTATCGGGGCCAGTTCGGCCATCGTTGATTACCGTCTCTTTCTGTTTTGTTATGTTATATGTCATAGAATAATAAACTGTTTTCCTTAGTAATCATTGGTATTAAAGACCGTATTCATTTGAAGGAATATTTATTCTTTTTAAATATGCATGTGTGTGTGTATCTAGTGGAACCACAGTGCACGCTATTTTAACCCGTAAGAATTTTAAAACTATGACTGCAGATATGAACGCGATCGTACATCCACATCTCGAACACATTTAGTGATATTTTACACACGCACACGTCGTACACAGGGATAAAATATTGCCGTAAAGATAAGTAGACACTGTTAATTTTAATTCTGTATACACTCAAGAACAGTACTACTTACAAGTACCTACACCTCATTTTGTGCTCGCGTTTGTATCGTAAAGGTGAAGAACGCTCGGTCGATATCTGTCGACTTGAGTGGCCGTAAGAAGAAATGTGAGGCTATTTTGTGCTAGGCCGCTCTCTCGTCGAGCACCCTTGCCTTGGCCGCTCCGCCGAACAAACTAGATTAACTCGGTGACCTCCCGACCTCATCTTCTACTAGCGCTCTGTTCTAGATCAGTAAATTTAGCGAAACTTTCTAAAAATTGTTTCTTGCTAGTATAAAGTCACAATGCCTGGAAATAATCCCTATTAATATAAAAAAATTAAGGATGTGTGTATATCAGAATGTATGACTCTTATACACAAAATCTACTGGACGAAATTTTATACGCGGGTACAAATAACCAGGAACACATTTAATACTTTTTATTCAAAAATTTCCACGGAGCAAAGCCCGAGACGCAGCTAGTGGAACTTTATCCTTAGTTTAAAAACATTCAAAAGATAGAAATAGATGTACCAATCTTTGTGCAAAGTAAATTTATTTCGAGGCTATATTTTTATACTAGAAAACATAAACATTATCATGTCTTACTCATACTTTTTGTTTTATGAAGGCAGGGCGCAACATGAGAGGTAAGTATAATCCAAAAGTACAATACAATCTTGAAATTAATTTTCTTTGCGGGAAATGCTCTATTAGATCACAGATTGTCACAAACGGGAGCAATAAATCCAAAAAATAAAAGAGATTAGTAAAGCCGAGAATAGTACGTCCTCGGGCTCAAACGCCAGTACAGCGCCGTCGGCAAAGTCCGCAATACACGTAAAATCAATTTAGCAAAGCCACTTTGAGCCGCACTGACCCTTACACGTTTATTCACAAACGAACCAAAAGCTTTAAATCATTTAAGCTTCATTTTATTTATTTCATCGTAGATTACGGCCTATAGAAGGTGTTAACTGTTAAGCTTTTACTTAACAATGCAAATCCTGTTCAACATCACCAGTCAATTAGGTTCCAATCTCAACTACACACATGCATAAATTTACGTGCTTTTATCTCTTAGTGGATTTTAAGTTCAACTTAATTAGAATATTTAAAATGAATACAGAATTAAGTAACTGAATAATTGATATTTTTTATACAAGTGATGAAATAAGATGAATAACGACCGAAGAATTTGTTCATTTTCCCATTTTAAAAATGTCACAAAACTTATAATTATATCTAGTGAACGCTTCTTAAACCTCTTTCCATTATAAAAATTGATTGAAACTTATACCTCATTATATCATGATCTGAAACCATCTTCCTAGTAATGGGGAACCCACACAAAGCACTATTGTTAAAAGTCGCATTACAGAGTTATCCGAGCACCGTATCCGAATCCGCATGCGGACGCTGAAGTATCCAAACGTTATTTGAAAACTTCGCGACTCTGTTCAATTTGCATAGCTAATTCTTATTGTTTTGTCTGAATATATACAGATTTCAAAATTGGCAAAAAAGTACTATATAAAACGTTGTATTGTACCCAAATACAATGTTTGTTTTTTTAATCATAGTAAATCTTTTCCGAGCAATGTTCAATAGTCGTCATTATTTTTTGTTGTAAAACTGATGGACTGATTTAATATGCCTTTTACGAGGCAGAATTTTTCACCGAATAATAAAATATGAATCTGACGTAAAAATTCATATTTTCAGTGGTAGAATTGTAAATATAGTATTTTTGTTTCGAATTGAGTACATAAATGGTGTCGCGGTTACATCTTTCCAAGAATTTAATGAAACTTTGAATCTATAAAATATCAAAAGCTGTTCCATTCTTTATCCAAAACGAAAAAGGTGAAAAAAATATTTGCAAGCATTCTACAAGTAATGCGTCTCGTATAATTTGTATTCACTTCACAACTCCTTTTACTCGATACAACAGAATAATAGTAACCTTTTTCTGATTTATTACACCCATACTGTGACACAATCTCCTTGAACATTTACTTCACATGAAATTTGATTTATGAGCGAAATTTCACAAACTTAGGCAACGTGACTTGGGACGTGCAGAAACGATAAAAAGGAAGACGTAAAATTGAGTAATAAACGTTTTTTCCTTTCATTGATATTACATAAATCTATATTGTATATTAAATATACTTACTAGATATAATTTTAATTGCAGCTTATGCCTCATTCGTAGCAAGACAAACAACTAACGATAAAATATTATATAACGTTAAAATGTAGGACACACACCGAATGTGTGTCAGGACTAGGCATGCGAATTAACCGAAATAGATTCACGTAGGTTTTTGTAATTAAGTGTGAGAATATACAACGCAATGTCAGATCTTCATGGGTAACCACGAAAATCCGTTCGGTTCAAAATAATTGTCATATAGTAGTTGCCGATACGTGAAAAGGATATTTGCAAAAACTATAACACTAATAGGGGTTTCAAAAACACGGAAATAGTAAATTTCTTTTATAATTATGTTTGATTGCTGTCTTTCCTTCATTTATATTCCCTAATGTCCCCGAAGCCATTCTCCTGGCTGGCCAGTGTCCTGGCAATCTGCTCGTCGTGCACATAATGGGAAAACGATTACTCTTCGCTTCTTCACAGCAAAAGGAACAAAAAAATCGCTAACTTAGCTTTCTAAGTTAATTGGTGTTACCACATATCAAGCTGGATAATAATAGTTCTGATTACAGAAATCGGAATGTTGTATAATTATTTATATTCTTTAGATCTAATAAGGCCAAGGCATTTATCTAAATTACATCCTCCTTGGGAAAGAGTTCGGGATCTATCTACGGCAACTGTATATATATTTACTTATTTTTAAAACTAAATAATTCTTGTACGACATAATGTAATAGGAATTTATGACACCCATATACCTACCCCTTTATTTGTCACAAAATTGAGCCTTATTTATTTCATTCTTGTGAATAACAGATGTTCAACATCTCCGCGATGTCATTTGTCTATGTCGCTACAGTCTAATCATTCCGACGAACATTTATCACAACAGTTTTTATACATAAAGCAATCCAAATATCTTGACATCGTCGTAAAAATTGGACAAATAGGCGCTTATACGGAGTGTCTCGCTTTCTCAAAATGAAACGGAAATTTTTACGCGACGTAGGGTGTCAGCGTGTCCGGAAAGAAAATTACATTCTTCACGGCATGAATATGATATACTGACACAATATTAAATAATTGAATTGTGTGAGAACTAAGAAATTCAATTCATAAGGTAATATTGGCGGCTGCAGGTGTAACTTTTCTTGATCACTTTTTCATCTACAGTCTTTCCTTTGATTTGCCTTTTATTCTGAAACAAATTTTGGTTATACTCGTACTTTTCATAAGTTACTTGGCTCTAAATCTTACAAGCGTCTTTGATTGCGAACAAAACTAATTCATCCTTGCATATTGCTATAACCGGATATCGTGACCCGAACACTGAGCTGTAATGACATCACAACCCAAACTCACAACAAATACTTGCTTTGCGCTTACAAATATTTACCGATACCCGAAACCCGGAAACAGAAGGATGACGCTAACGAATGGATATTGTCAGATGGTATTTGTATGTGAGAGTACTTGGGCGTTTTGTCACGTTTAAACTCTCATTCCCTTTGATACATTTTGTTTTTGGTTTTCAGTTAATCTACTATTAACGAAAAACTGAATACATTATTCTCAAAATTTTATATGGTAATACTCAGAAGCAGCAATTTTTTTGACAGTAACACACATTTTGGATGGTCAGAAATAAAAACGAATCAGGAATGTGCAGTTTGTTCAACTGTCCAAATAGTTCAGTGGACATAATTCATGTTTGAAATCGTTTGTTTGTGGAGATAGATATACTTGATATACGCGTTACTTTAAACCGCTTATTTTATAGCTCGTGTGGTTTACGGTGGAGGAATATTTTCTTTGCCCTCATTCTAGCGACGTAGCGAAGCGCAGTGAATGTTGATCTCACGGCATCTCCGTCAACAGAGCGTGGCCGGCCATGCAGCTTACGAGCGAGCTATTTGTAGACTTTACTTGATGAAATTTCTTGATAGTTTCTCGATTTATATTAGTTCCTTTTTCTTGCAATAGTTTTATTTTTGTCGTGGATCTAGATTAAAAATTCGATATCAGTAACGTGAAGATTATTAAATCACTAATAATTTATTTAAACTTCATTGCACAAAATATAAATGTATAGCACAATTGGCGGGCTTAGTGCTAGAAGCATTATCTATCAGGTACCCTACCAGGTTCTAGTACCATTATAATTTTCAGGTAGGTACATACAAAAGTTCATTACCTCATCAGTTATTCAAATAATAAACTTAAATGTTAACCTTCTACTTTAAACATGAAAGAACTTCATGTTTACGATATTTATAATTGGGAGAAATTTAAATAATAGTAACTAATTAAGCATGAACAAACTATATAAAATAAAGGTACATTTAATATGGATCTAATAGTGTTCCAAATTGTTTGACCGCAGACCACAATTGGCATTTCAAACATCTAGTGATAAATTGGAACGGCATGTAACAGCATACGAACCTGAAAACGTTAAAACAATACTTATTACAAATTATTACATTATAAAAATATAATATGTTATGAAATATATAATATTTTAAAGGATATGATATAAAATAACAGACAGCAAAAAGTATTGGTGAATGTTTCTGTAGAAAAAGTACGCAGAGATCGTGGCAATTGAAAAGATGTAATCTCTGCATACACCCGGGAAAAGACAAGCATTAATCTACAGGAACACTATCACTTATGATACGCGTTCATGAATCTTATTATGTCGTTTATTCCTGGAATTCTATATTAAAATAAGTTGAATTTATTGACATGCGTTAAGAACGTGAATATGGTATTTATTAGCAGGTTCTTTTGTGAATAAATTTTATTTTTCACATGTCTTTTCCTTTCTTCAGAAATTGACTGTTAAAATTATCTCTTCTTTATCTTTGCACTTTACTTGTTCTCATATAATAATGAGCAATGAAATATAAGCTTAGAGTTACACAGCTAAACCCCGCCTAAACCTTGTCATAAGAAAGCTTGAATAAGAGCCCTATTCCTGGCAAGGTCATAGCGGGAATCACATGAATGTGTATCACTTATGATACGCGTTCATGAATCTTATTATGTCGTTTATTCCTGGAATTCTATATTAAAATAAGTTGAATTTATTGACATGCGTTAAGAACGTGAATATGGTATTTATTAGCAGGTTCTTTTGTGAATAAATTTTATTTTTCACATGTCTTTTCCTTTCTTCAGAAATTTCTTTAACAACGAGAAATAAATACATCTAATATTCATAAAAAGACAACCACTCCAGACACCTAACAAAGTCATAGCATATAATTAATACAATAAGATAATGGAAATGCCGTATCATGCTTGAAACTATAGGAATGATGTGTCTTTATTTATTCTACGCAATTGTAAAGCTGTCAAATAAACCTCGGAATTCAGATGCAAGATGAAAACGTTATGGTAACTGGTAATTGTAAGAATATAAGTTACGGCGGAACATTCGCCAGGTTTAACCACTTCTTATATTATTCAGTCTTATTATTCCGAATTTTATAATAACTGGTGTTACTTCCTGTAATTGATATTGCGGTTCTGCGAAGTACTAAATATATTCTACTTTGTAAAAGTTATATTGCACAGAAGGTTTTTATTTGTAGACAGATCGATACATTGACAACACTAGAACAGACACGCCTGAAACTAGATTATTACGAGAGTCTATCAAGTCTCCCGAGTAACTGACGACTCGAAGTGAAATTGGTACAGATGCTCACTTTCATTTTATCACGTCGCTATTTCCGATATTTCATTTATTTTTCAAACCTTGTTCCATTGTCTCTTTGTTCAAAGTAGACCTCATAGTTTATTTGAGCATCGGCTTTAATCAAGTGACATTAAACTATAATATTCAGTGATAATTTTTTATGGTAGTTTTGCACCGAGTACATACATATATACATACATATGTAAAATAAATAAACACAAAAGTAGTTAGTTACCATGCAAATTACCTTACCCTTAATAACAATCATACAAATTCACTTTCCGCGTAATGTATTAATTTACCTATGTCAAAATTAAATAATTTGTTATTAGGAAAGACAGTACAGTACAGTACAAGAACAAGTTATAAACATTTGTATTCTGCAATCTCACTGTCGCCATATATAAATTTAATTTTATGTAGAATAGTTATTATGAAGATACTACCTAGAAAATTCTATCTACATTTAAAGAAGTAGTTCTTTGTAGTAAGTAACGAACATCGTCTAGCAAACATTAAATACCCATAGTAAAATATAATTAAGTAAACCTTGTAATTTTTTAAAATAAATATTTCATTTGAAATAGGAACTGTCACATTTTATTTCTACATCCCTTGATCAAAGAAAAATCCTACTTATTAAAAATTAAGCACAATCAAATACGTTAATTAGCATCAAATATTTTCAAAGTAATTTCATTCAATCTCTGGCTTTTGCCGTTTTAATTTTGAGACATTATTAGCGGTGACGATTTTAATTTAATCCGTCATTTAACAATTTTAAACGAAAAAAAGGTTTATTTTAGCTGCAAACTTAACATGGCCTTCGTTTTGCTGCTATAAGCTATGTCTACTATATATGCTGCTATAAGGATAAGGATTTTTTAAATCAATGATTTCAATTCAATGACATACGAGTATGTATACAGAACAACATAAATAAAAAATATGCGATATCCAAGTTTCAAACAGATTTTAGCAACTTAATAGTGATATTGGTGCCAAAATACAAAGCAGATGTGAATATACAGCCAATCGTGTTTTACACGCCACCAATATTGCCAAAGTTCTCCTAGAATTCGATACAATGACCATAAATTGTCAAATGTTCATAAATTAATATGCACATGTTAAACGTGGATTACTTGGGATCGGACGTGAACTATGTATATCTGTGGTGTTGCTCCTAAACTAAGACCACAGAGCAATGAAGAGTCGACCGACCGCCCACCGTAGCAAAATGTCTTGCTCTGTGACTAAGACCGTCCAATCTAGGGGCAATAAATATGGCAACACTAGACCGGAGACAGGAGTCCGCCCATTCCGCTCTAACACTTCCAGCGGTTTGTCGTTACAATTTGCAAGTGCTCGACATTACATTTGGTGTAAATTCCTCTTATTATACAAACACACTGTAGTCCTAAACTTGAACAGGTTATCTGCAACATTCACAGACATTATTGAGGGGAGAATGGGTATTTTAATTATGGTAATTAAAGTCTGAACTAATAATAACATGGCTGCAAGTGCACATGCTTTCTAATTCAATCTCAAATAAATAAACTAAATTAATGTAAATAAAGTTTTAAATTGGGTAGAACAAACAAAACGCATTATCGTATTTTCTCTTCAATATGCAATATCCACTGGGGTCGTGAAACTGAAATGAGTTCATATTGTTAGTTCGCAGGTAATTTTTGCTATAACTTCTATCATTTCAGGCGCCGTGGGAAAACAAAGTTGTTAGGTCGACATCGTCCGCAAGATACAATTGTCTTTCCGGTCACGAATGTGGGGCGAACTAACCAGACATCGTATACGAATCTAATATCAAGTCTCGCGGAGGCACGCGTTTAATTTAAAAAGAAAACTTGTACCTTAACTAAGCGTCCAACATGAACGTCTTAGGGGAGATGTAAGGTGCAACCCCCCGAGATGCTGCCAACTCAAAGTATTACAAAGGTTGGAGTTTAGTAAACTTATTATAGCTCTACTATAAAATCCGCATTGCTTGCGAATGATAAAATTTCTAAGTTGTGAAACAAAACTGATGAAAAATTAATCCTTCACTTTCAAACTTTTTTTGCTTTACAATAAGTAGATATGGAGTGGAGTGTACTTTCCAATGTTTACCCCAATATATAATAAAAATGTATTGAAGTTACTACTTCAATACATTTTTTTTATATATACTTGTAGCGATAGATCCAAAGCTTACTCAATAGAAGGTGAAGCGCAGTCAGAGTAAGAGAAGAGGGAAATGAATATAGGGTGAAATAAAAGATCTGAATCTGAAATCTGAAAATTAATATTTAAACGTAAAGCAACAAACGGGCCTAGAAATACAATCAAAATTGACTCTTGTCAAACTGACATTTTTTCATTTTTCTTGTCCGCCGAATTTATGGCAGGACGAAAGAGTTCCGCGTATGAGTTTTTATACCTATCATACGTCATACGTTTTTATATATAGGTTGTCCGTTTATTACTAAAATATAATTTTATTTATTATTTTATGTATTTACAATTAAAACTATTAAAATTAATAAATTGTGAAAATCCCTACATCAGCCCCCCCTTGAGACCGTCAAGGGCGATAATAGTCGGGGAATCTTACCTTACGACCTGATCTAGTTTTAGTATTTACTTCTCGATCAGGTGGGTTCTGGTTCTCTGACTGTGGTACATGACGTGTATCGGTGTTGTGTTTGTCATGATTTTGTGAAGTATGTTTGTGTGATGCGTGATCTGAAGGTATGTATGGAATGGTGTCTGGGTCACACAGTATGTAGGCCGGCTTGACTCGGTCTATCGATACCGTGACTCTTTTACCCCTAACCAAGATAGTGAATACCTTATTATCTCGCTGAAGTACCTCATATGGTCCGGAATACGCAGGTTTCAAGGCGCCACCAACCGTGCAATCACGCAAAAATACGTGAGTGCAAGTGGTTAATTCCTTGAAAACGAATGTTGGACGTTTTCCGCCATGATGAGAGGCTGGTGTGGGCTTCAGGCTTTGGACTATATTCCTAAGTCTTGAAGTGAACTCCGTCAAGTCTAAGGGATAGTCAGTTTCAGAATCAAAAAATTCACCTGGCAGACGCAACGGTTCGCCATACACCATTTCTGCTGAGGTAGCTCGTAAGTCGTCCTTGAACGCGCTGCGGACACCCAACAATACAAGAGGGAGAGACTCGATCCAATTTGTGTTACCGTGGCAGATTATGGCAGATTTCAGCTGCCGATGGAATCTTTCCACGAGGCCATTACAGGCGGGATGATAGGCGGTTGTTCGGCGATGAGTAAATCCAGCGATGCGTGAAAGATTTCCGAATAACGCTGATTCAAACTGTCTGCCACGATCTGTCACGATATCAGCAGGGCAACCAAACCTAGAAATCCAGCCACTGAGTAAGGCTTTTGCAACTGCCTCGGCCGTAATTTCTTCTAAGGGTATTGCCTCAGGCCAACGCGTAAAACGATCAATGGCTGTGAGACAATACTTGTAACCTTGGCATGAAAGTAATGGTCCGATCAGGTCAATATGGACGAATTTGAAGCGAGCTGAAGGAAGTTTGAAGTTGCTGAGAGGAGCACTAGTATGACGCGTGATCTTAGACTGTTGGCACGCTATGCATGCTCTCACCCAGTTCCTACAGTCCTTTTTCACCTCCGGCCAAACATAACGTTCAGAGACCAATCTGGCTGTTGCCTTGGCACCAGGGTGGCTGAGACAATGTAGACTCTCGAACACCCTTCTCCGTAACAGCTTGGGAACAAACGGTCGAACCATGTCTGTGCTGGTGTCACAAAACAGCTCTGTGTTGGAACCTGGAATCTTGACTTTCTTAAGGCACAGTGAAGTCGTACCTTCTGCAAGTTGCCTAAGCTCTGGATCAGAACGTTGAGCAGCAGCCAGCTGTTCTGAATCGATTGGCTGGGAAATTTCCTCAACTCGCGAGAGGGTATCAGCTACCACGTTGTCCTTACCAGAGATGTGACGAATGTCGGTGGTAAACTGCGCAATCAGATCCAGGATTCACCATCAGACTGTTGCTGTAACACCGAACCGATAGCTCTGTCTGACGCATCAGTAACAAGCGCCAACCTTGCGTCACACTTGGGATGAGCCAGCAAGGCGGCCTGACACAGACCTTCTTTGCAGGCTTCAAAAGCCTCAAGTGACTTACCAGTAATATGTACTGGGTGTGAACCTTTCACTGATCCTGTCAGCAGTGCGTTTAGAGGACCTTGTTGTTTAGCGGCGCCTGAAATAAACCTACGATAAAAGTTCACCATACCCAAGAAGCGGCGTAGTTCCTTTACCGTCTTTGGGACAGGGAAATTGGTGATGGCTTCGACCTTCTCAGGTAGGGGTGTCGTACCTTTACCTGAAATTCTATAGCCTAAAAAGGTTACCTCAGACGCGCCAAAGACACACTTCGCCGTGTTAACGACCATGCCGTACTGCTTGAGTCTTTCAAAGAGTTGACGAAGGTGCTCTTCGTGGGTCTTCTGATCCTTCGAAAAGACCAGAAAATCGTCCAGATATGCATAGGTAAAATCCAGGCCCCGCAGCATCTCATCGACAAATCGCTGAAACGTCTGTCCGGCATTACGAAGTCCGAACGTCATGAACGGAAATTCGTAAAGACCGAACGGCGTTGTGATCGCTGTCTTCGCTATGTCGTCTGGATTGACCGGGATCTGGTTGTAGGCCTTCACCAAATCAATGGTAGAGAAGACAGTGCAGCCTGATAAAGAGTGGGAAAAATCATGAATGTGTTTAATGGGGTATCTGTCGGGTATTGTCCGGGCATTCAGCATGCGGTAATCCCCACAAGGACGCCACCCATTGTCCTTCTTGGGCGCAAGATGAAGGGGTGAAGCCCATGCTGATTCGGAAGGCCGACAAGTACCATTCTGTAACATAGACTCGAATTCCGATTTAGCAATTTTCAGTTTATCAGGCGCAAGCCTACGGGGAGTGCAAGAGACCGGTGGCCCAGGTGTAGTGCGGATGTGATGGACAGTGTTGTGGTGCAGTGTACGATGTATTCCATGTGGGCGAGTGATTTCGGGAAATTTTGCTAGTATGTTGTGATAGACAGAGTTACCAGAAACCACCTTCACGGAAGAAATACTTTCGTTACTAAAGGCAAGCGAAGCCACGGTCGCGACCATAGTGTTACCGTCGATAAGGCGTTGATTTCGGACATCTACTATAATGTTGTAATGTGATAAGAAATCCACGCCTATTATCGCCCTCGTTACGTCGGCTACAATAAAATGCCAAGCAAAGTCACGACGCAGCCCTAGGTTTAGTATGCAATGATAGAAACCGTACGTATTTATGATTGACCCGTTAGCGGCACACAATTCAAAATTTGTTTTCGCACGATAATCTTTTAAAAATTTGCGAGGAAATACACACAAATCACTACCTGTATCTACTAACAATTGTAATTTCGTCCGTTTGTCCGTAACAAACAAGCGACCGGTACTTGGGCAGTCGTCGGTCGCCATTATCGACTGCCTTACGCATTTCCCGTATAGTCACACGGCTTGACACATCTTTTTGCTTTATCACCAAACTTGTAGTGATACCAGCATGTCGGGAACTTCCTGTAATTCGAGTGCGATCTTGTTGACGTAGAGCGACCACGACGACTTGAAGACTGCCTGGTTCTTGACTTTGACCGCGACATACGGTCGACCTTGTCAGCTAGCGCTTCGACTTGTCGTGTTAACGCAGCAATCTCACTCGACCCACTATCGTGTTTTGTGGAAACTCCTGCTGCTTGCAAATTCGGTGATACTGCATCCAGCACTTGATCAGCTAGCTCGGCGACCTCATCGAGTTTCATCCTAGCCTGCGACGCAATGATGGGTTGTACGCTGTTGGGTAAACGGCTGGCCCAGAGAGTTCTGAGTAAATCGTCTGGCACCTCAGAACCAGCTAATCCCCTTAACCGCCGCAGGAACTGCGATGGTTTGCGATCTCCTAATTCTTCATGATGAAGTAGTTGCTGGACCTGCTTGTCGCGGGAAGCTGACAACCTCTTTACGAGCTCCGATTTAAGCGTCTCATACTTATCTGCCGTAGCTGGCGCCTCGATAATATCTTCGACGATCTCCACGTACTGAGGTTCTAGATGCGATACTGCATAGTGGTATTTCGTCGCCTCTGACGTAACTCCAGCTAGAACAAATTGGCTTTCCAGCGAAGCAAACCAAAGCTTGGGTTTCGATGGATAAAAAGGAGGTACTCTTACGCCTACGCGATCCAAGGAAAGCGGCTCTCCGGCTCCTTTGTTCTCACTTTTTGATTGCGACATCGTGTTAAAGCGGGGTCACCAATGTAGCGATAGATCCAAAGCTTACTCAATAGAAGGTGAAGCGCAGTCAGAGTAAGAGAAGAGGGAAATGAATATAGGGTGAAATAAAAGATCTGAATCTGAAATCTGAAAATTAATATTTAAACGTAAAGCAACAAACGGGCCTAGAAATACAATCAAAATTGACTCTTGTCAAACTGACATTTTTTCATTTTTCTTGTCCGCCGAATTTATGGCAGGACGAAAGAGTTCCGCGTATGAGTTTTTATACCTATCATACGTCATACGTTTTTATATATAGGTTGTCCGTTTATTACTAAAATATAATTTTATTTATTATTTTATGTATTTACAATTAAAACTATTAAAATTAATAAATTGTGAAAATCCCTACATACTGTATATGGTACTACTGTACCTCAAGATAAATTATTTTTGTTCAAAATACCAAAGCTACAAATTTTATTAATTTTATTTTGACCTTAGTATAATTGCTTTAAAATGTTATAGAAGCTTTGGTTAAATTTTATCATCGCCTATAGTAATATTTTGTTATTTCACGCTTTTGTCTGTATTTCGATTCGAAGATGTCGCATAAAAAACTCTTACTTGGTCGACAAATCCTAACCACCAACCATCGGAAACTGCATATATGTATGTACTAGAGGCCGCCCGCGACTTCGTCCGCATGGAAACCCTATCAATCCCGCGGGAACTCTGGGATAAAAAGTAGCCTATGTGTTATTCTGCGTCTTCAGCTACCTACATACCAAATTTCATGGTAATCGGTTCAGTAGTTTTTGCGTGAAAGAGTAACAAACATCCATACAAACTTTCGCCTTTATAATAGTAGTAGGACTATCCATTTCCGTAACAATGATATGTACTTAAAATAAAATAAATATTTTTTTAAATATTCTTCTTTAATTCAAGCTATCTTGTCAAAATAAAATGAAGTACTTATAGAGTATTCATAACGTATATAGTCATTATATACGGCGTCGGTAATAGCCTGGCTCCGCGACCCTTTTAGTCAATTGGGCCAATCGACCAGCATAACGAGTTGCAATGAAATTACAAACACGAGGCGGGGCACATGGACATTGAGAGACGGCATGTTATTGGAGTACTTTTATACATACATACAAATAGTCACGTCAATATCCCTTGTGAGGTAGACAGAGCCAACAGTCTTGAAAAGACTAAAAGGCCACGTTCAGCTGTATACTTTACCAAATCGCGAACCGAAATATCCTTGACATCTGTATGTAATGAAGTTTAATTTATTCATACATAATTATAATATAACTATAATATAAATTCTTACTTAAGCAACTGTTGTCCGGCCGTAAGTAATCATGCGGCCATAAATCACAATTCCACTTAGCTTGCACGACCGAAATGTATTCATCATCCTCCTGCTAAAATTTGCTGAGCCAGCGTATAGGTGGACATTGGACGTATCCGCTGCATTGGTCTATGTAACATAATATTACTTTGTTTCACCTTTGTCTTCGTTTGTTTGACAGCGTCTGGGGTGCAGCGGTAGTGAGCTTGTCTGTGACACAACAGATACCGGGTTCGAATCTCGTGTATGTTAATTTAATTATTTATTTATTAGTGTCATTTTCTTTCCGGGAAATACATAGCACTGAACTTTTTTAAATAACTTTAAAATCTATCTTTGAAAAAATTTGTTACGTAAAATATTTAAAGTTAATTTTACACCGACAAAACTGGATTGGCACAATGAACAGCTGGTCACAAACAAAGGTCGAAGGCTTAAAGATAGTTCGCTTTGAAGTTTCGGAGGTCAAAACGTTTGGGTAAACACGGGTCAAAGGTAAAAGGGTCGAGACATCAAAGATATTGAAGACTTATTATAAGATTTAGCAGAACCATCGGTCAACATCAGCGGGCGAAAATTATTTAAGACGGTTATAACGTTTTTTAATAACAACGATCATGAACTGTTAAGTCTAATTTGATTAGATCTTGGTTGTAATAGTTGTTCGCCTTAGTTTTATTTTTTACAAAATTGTGAATATCACAAAAACTAAAAATTCTATAAACCTTGAAAATTTCATTAAAATCAGATCATAGGTTCTAAAGATATCGCTTACATACATACCTACATCGATTGGTAGATCTTGCTTACTTCGGTCGCTCCGTCAAGCAAGTTTACAGTCAATAATTCTTCTGTCTGTTGGATCTGTCTACCCCGCAAGGGATATAGACGTAATTATATGTATGTATGTATGTAATTATTCTGTAGTAATAAGTACAAAACAATTATTGTCTGTCTGTCTATTTAAATGCTACTGAGCGCTACTTTATGCTACGATCTTCTACGATATGCTACGGAGTGCTACGACGTGCTACGGTGCTACGGTGCTCGGTGTATGTCAGAAAATACGAGTGCCTACATCATAAATATTTAAAACAAAAAAATAATAAAAAAAAAATATCTGTTCCTGGGGATTGATCCTGGGTACGCCTGCGTGAAAACTGATCGCTCTGACTTTTTGTTTACTGTTTCAAACGTGGAACACTTTCGTATGAATTATTCACGTCAGTGGCTTATTTTTCAATGGTTGACCATGGTTGGAAACCATTGAAAAATGACATCAGAAAATACACAATTTTCGTTACCTTTATTAAATTATAAATAAAGTTTATAAATTTAATAATGGTTAACATTACTAAATAATCACGTCTGGTGGTTGCCACTTTAATTTATTTTCAAATTGACGACAGCAAAAAGAAAAACATTTTATCCGCACTCGTTAGGCGTTACTCCTTCAAGATATTACTTCTCTTTCCTCCGGCGTTATAAGATTAAATTTTACTAATGAAACAGAAAATGAAAATTTCTTCAGTGGAAACGGAATTTGCTAAATAACTTTCTGCCATTTGTCTTGGTAATGAATGAATTTTTTCATGCTCGTTTCTTTTTAAACCAACCCGCGTTTACAAGACGGATATTGTTCGAGTTCATAAATTGTTCAGCTTTTTAGTTTCATTGCTTCATAATAAGAACTTTCGCAATACCATTTTGGTTTGCTTAGCGCTTGAGTCAGTGAAATTTGAGTTGATATTAAGAGGCTTATAATTTTAGATGTTAAATGATAATGGAAAAACTATATTACGAATTTATACCTGGTGCTATTCTACATTTGGTAGTCATCATCTGATGTGGAATGTCTTAACCGAGTCCTTAATAATGGATACAAGTTATTAACTAGACACAAACGAAGATATAGAAAATTAACTTCGTGAATCAAATGGTAACATTTTCGACAAAATCGCATTCTAACTGCGCTCCTGTGCCCAAAGTGCTGTCTTGAATTTAAATAGATCTACTAACTTCTTAATTGAAATTCTAAGCGAAATTGTTCTCCGTGTCCATCAACATTCAGTTTTGCATTTTGAGATTCTTTTCTTTTTATTTCCTGGTTAAATGTTAATATGAAGAATCTTCATAATTTTCGTAATAGGTATTGAAAATATCATTAAGCTATTTCCCGCTGTTCTGTGACGTTTGTGATGGCATTTGAAATATTATAACATGTGTAAGATAACATTTATATTTTTGGTTATATTATATTTATTTTATTTATATGTATTTATGTGAAATATAAAGACTTTTTTTTACTATTACTTTATAGATGTGGATATCGACCTTGACAACTGTTAAAGATATTGTGTTAACATTTAGTTTCCAAGTTTAATAGTAATACATACAGTAGTAATACATTCTTACATTCTATTAAATTGTCTCTATCAATTTCAGTTTATGAAACCAAATGTATAATCAAATATTTTTACTATTTATTTCGATACCAAAACAGTATCTTAAGTTAGTGTTCTTTTTTTGAGGCAAAATTGAGCTAATTTTCGTATTCGAGCAAAAGGGAAGGAAGAAATATTTAACTTAGAATCCGTCGTGAATTGGGGTCGGGAAAGGGCAGTTGGGAATAAAGTGATTGCAAATAGCGATGTGTTTGTTCAAATCTTGATTAATATTTTTATTGTATTGATTTTTTGCGTAGACTTTATTGCTTTTTGTAATAATAAACTACATTTTACTGATTCCTTGAATCGCTCTAATTTTTGCGTATTCCCCGGTTGCACACTTCATTGTAATGCTTTGGGCCCCGGGGTCCGCCCAAAATTGTTTCCTTGAATAAGTTAGATTGAGATAGATTATACTACTTCCACGAAAACACGTTTAAATATTATTTAAATTGTATATTATTTATTTATTTTATGTATGTATTAGTATTATTAGTTCTTATCCATTATCAACATCAATCATTATTATGGCATAATATGGGATTGAAATTCAAGTAGTGACAGGTTGCTAGCTGCATCGCATGTCATCAGCTAATCATTAACTTTTAATATTTTCAAGATTGTCGGCTCTGCCTACCCTGTAAGGGATAAAAAAGTGATGTTGTTTGTATATTATTCATAGTATAAATGTAACTAACTGAGGATCTTCCCTCATCAAAGAGCTACTACATTTTAGCATCATATTATCGTAATAGTTACACTTCTCATCGTAGCCATTACCCAAATTCTAATCTCTTCAACTTCAATAGTTACTATAACGACTGACTTAACACGAACACTTTTTTCCGCAGAGAACGGAAAGTCACGCCGGGTGCGCAGTTCTTTTTTGTGCTCTTTTTGCTGATAAGATATTAGGTAATATCTGAAAATATTTTTGATTCTGTATGATGGAAAAAGAAATTTCAATGCAAAAAAAATTATACAGTTACAATTTCGAAATATCTAGACGTATTCAAGACCCGAGATAAACGTTAATATAATAATGGAAACAATATTTACTATACTATAATTATCTAAATATTAAATACAAACAAGGTATCACGTTGAAATGCTATTTAAAATTCCTCTCATGGTATCTAATTACCTCTCAGAGTGATTTACTTGGGTTAAAAGGATCGATAATGAGAGAGCGGGTAAAGCTGCACGGAATACTACACGATACATGATCCCGTAAATCCAACCCCTAGATAAGTTAACGGAAAAGGCTTTGATTGTGTACGGCAAAGAAATTCATTATGTCATTAACTTTTTGTTTGTTACTGTCGTAGTGACGCATCTAAATCTAATTTATTAGGGTTTTATACTGCAGTAGACTGTTAATATTCTCACGAAATAATACACTAAAATATGAAAGAATATATCAATTTGCACCACTACATTATCGAAATCCTTAGCTTATTAAAATTAACATTAATGTGCATATGAAATTTTGATAAAATTGTTGAATGGAACAGTCTTCAAGAGCCAATTAATTTACCTATGGGAAACCAAAAACCGTTCGGCGGCTCCCGCCGGTATATTGTCGGTGACGTCGTTTAATCAAAATGACAAATGTACCGGCTCCGACCGGCGTCTGTCAGCTGCGCGAGCCGTATCCCAATCCCAATTGATAATGCTCAATTATATATCGGGTGTATCTTTATCAATGGTGGTATCAATTATCGGCTAACAACCTGTCACTGTCTACTCTTTTCTGATTTATATAACATTAGATGGATTTTGAACCATAAGCCAGTAAGAGTTTGGTTTCCTGGCAAAGGTTGCGATATTGAGATGGGAGTCGCTACCTGTTTTAATCTAGGATGGTAGAGTTGAAGTCATAGTCGTACCCCGAGCTAGAGAGATAAAGTTCAGATTAGACCAGAGAGGTGATGTCTCAATCCATTCCAGTAATACATTTGTATTTAATATCACCTCACGAATAAAATGGTACTTTATATCAATATGTTTAATCCGGTTGTGGTTAACTTGGTTACATGCGGCCTTCAACGCAGACTGATTGTCATTGTATAATACAACTGGATCACTATACTGTATAATACTAGAAAGCAGTCGCTTAAGATAAATTGCCTCTTTAGCAGCATGTGTCAGCTTCTGTAGAGAACAGACACAACCTTGTTTCCTACGTTCCCAACATATAATTAAATTACAGCCGAATTTAAATATCATTCCAGGATATGATTTTCTTGCAAACCTACCCAATCTGCGTCTTCATACCCAAAAAGAGATTCCTTTTTAGATTTCCTAAAACATAATATCAAATCCAAGGTAGAGTTTAAATAACGCAATACTGGCATCGCGCTATTATAGTGCTGAACATTATAGCACGAGTTAAATTGCTATAAGACACTAACAGTATGCGCTATGTCGGGTCTAGTAGGAAAATGCCAGGTAATTCAACCCCCCCACGAAACTCTGATATGATAGGTTACTAGCAGTATCGGAGTTACCTATTTCCAATTTGAGACCGACTTCTATAGGCGTACTTACTGGCTTACAGTCTAAGATTCCAAATCCTTTTAGCAATTTAATGATATACTGTTTCTTATCTAAACGAATCACTTACTTGATCTGTGTGTTTTGTATATAGTGAGAAAGTATGTTTCGGGTACTTTAGAATAAAACTACTCCATACATATATTCCCATAGATGTCATAAAAGGCGACTAATAGATAAGCTTATAAACTTAAGATTCCTCTTGTAGCCGATATGCTAGCAACCTGTCACTATTTACTCTCAATTCATCATAAAGCCATACAACCGAAAGTGGCCTTTCAGTCTTTTCAAGACTGCTGGCTCTGTCTACTCTGCAAGGGAAATAGACGTGATGATATGTATGTATGTTTGTTTGTATAATGGTTCTCTTCAAGAGTTACGTAACTTTTATAACCAGTACCACTAGAACAAAAGCTAAGAATGTAGTAGCTATATAATAAAAAATAAGAAACGAAATAAATTTTAGTAATAAAACTAAAGTATAATCGCGAGGCATATCCAAGTTGAGCGCCATTATTCGTAGTAAGGATAGTTATTGTATTCGTTTTTTCCACACAATGAAACTGGCAAGAGCCTGCACTTAAATGTATGAAAGACATTTGTGGTTTCTTTCTAAATCATGAAACTCATATTCAGGCGAAGGGAAATCGTACAAAATAACAGGATTTTTAATGGTTTTATTTAATACCAAATGCTTCGACATTCCGATCCTTAGTTTTTAAGGTATTTTAAAAGTTACGCATGTCACACCCGTGATAGAGCCTTTCTTCAGAAGATTTATTAGCCTTCTACTTAATTAACTTTTACAATCAGCGCGAGAGGAAATTTCATTACTTTTAAAATATAAATTTTATTTAAACTTATATAGGAGTTTGTAAAAGCTGTGAAGCGCACTTCTGATTCTATTAGTGGACGCTGGCTTGCTCTGAAACATTTTTAGCCGCAAGAAAGCTATTAAAGTGTACCTTGATAATAGCCGGAGTTTGAAAATACTAAATAAAAAATAACTAAATTTTAGAATTCAATATAGTTAAAACGTTAAATTTAAGGCTAAATTAAATAATGGGATGAAATAAAGTCTGGTTAGTCAAAAAGAGAAAGTGGTAGGTATTTACAAAAATATAGCAGTTACAAGTTATATTAAGACGTAGGTCTTCCTTGTTAAATAATGCTTTCTCTTTCTTCCAGATCTGCAAACCAATCATATAGATTGAATTAGCCCTAAGTAAGAAATAACTTGTTCGAGTTGTGGGATACTTACTCAGCGAAACAATTTTTTTTTTTAAGTATTTGATACATATGTAGATAGACATCCAAGACACGTGCCAATTCTATTATTAGGCCATACAGCTCATCGTGGACTTTCAGTGTTTTTGAGACTGGAGGTCGGCAAAAACTCGTTAGTCAGCCATGCCGTGACCAGCGGACTGGAACTGAGATTCTTGAAGTGATACTAATGTGCGGAACATTATAGACAGGAAATTTAGTTGTATGAATATAAAAAATTTAAAATAAGTACAATAACTTTCCTTCTATTCTTATGAAATGTATTTTGATTTGCAACATGTGTTGGTCACTTATTTATTGAAATGCGATTAATATGGAAAAAAAAATATCAATCAAATCAAAAATCCAAAATTTAATGTAGGTATAAATGCGGCTCCTGTAAATAGTTTGTTCGGCAAAGTGCCCAGAAGGCTGATGGTATTGCCTGGTTTATGTATATTACAAGGCTTAAATATTAATAAATTCTTCTAAATCTATAGAAAAAATATGAGCAACAACTTTAATAACTTTAAGACAATGAGAAGTGCGTTGCTTTTGCAAATTAACAGAAGCCGTTTATTACAGACAGTTTATTGCAGGCTGCGCTGCAATTTAAAACCAATCAGACTTCGGATGCTCTGGATAATTGCAATATTCAGAACTTCTGGTATTAAACTTAATTATTATTTGTTATAGATTACGCATATATTTAAAATATTTGTGAATAAAGGCATGCATGTGTATTAAAGGAAAAAATGTTAAACCTTTTTATTGTATGTCATATAATATTGTGTTACAGATTCACAAATAAATTACTATCTGTCATAACTATGGTAATTGCAATAATGTGAAGACCAGTACTTTCGTAGTCCTTTTTTAAAATATCCTTTAGTTGATACTAACCTATACAACAAAAAAATATTTTTAAGTTGTGCAAAATATAAGTATTGTTAATAACAATGATTACCCATCCGAGAAAAGGGCGTGATTTTATGTATTATCTAAAACGACGTAACATCCAAGGCAAAATTTTATTTCAAGCGACAATCGTTTAGATATTCACTTAAGAAAATTTGGAGAAAAAGAGCATGTCCCATCGCGTTGATTGCGGTAACACTCAAATATTCAGCTCCACGATTTGATGAACAAACCTTACTGAATCGATTTCACAGTTGCAGTCACCAGTTGTGACTGCAAATGTGAAAGTGTGTTTTTTATTTTAGATGTCAGCTTTACATTTTTTGTCGGTTTTTAGTCAACCGAATATATACTTAGTTTAACTTATAAGTTAAACATATTTGCATGAATGTATAAAGCGGTATATTCACTACGCTACACTTCGCAAGTATCGTTACGTAATTTTTATCCCAATTATGGCATTATTTTTCTTGATTACCTACCGTACATATTCACAGCCTATTTATTTGCCTACATAAATAACAGAAACTCAATGGTTTTCGAAATCACAAAGTGGCATTTGTCGCTCCCATAAATCTGTAATGTTGAAATGATCGTGACTCAAATTAAATTGTAACTAATCGTGTATGAACTAATTGCAATGCTCGACTCTAATGAATCGTTTTCAAATGACACTTCAGTTAGTACTGAATGAACTGTGATAAATTGTCATAAATCAACATGTTTCAAAATATTTCCATAAGAAGATGTAATGACACTTGCATATAGTTTCTCTCATATCTATATAGACGACAAGTGACCCTACTCTTATGAGCAGGATAACAACATACGAACGTGCGTGTGCAAAAGTAAACGATATTAAGGTCGACCTACACACAGTATTCCCGTCAACGTTTATATGTTTGCTTTCCTTGTCAATGATTACATAGCTCGAATAAAAATGCCACCTGTACATTGTACAAAATTACCCACCGTCATTCCCTTATAAAGCAATACACAACTTATCTTAACCCTCATCGTGACGAACAGGTGAGTAAAAAGCTCAGGAGCTCGATCAACAAAAGCGAGCTATAAAATAAACGCGAACAAACCTAGAATGGAAATTTACTTTACGACGCTATAAACAGACCTGGTACACCTAAATTCATTGACTGCATACACGTTTTATTCGAGTTATTTGTTTTTTTTTTTACAAAATCCATACGAACAAGATTACATATTACCTACTTGATACAGATAAAGATTTTTTAATCATGTTCTAATTAATATGTACATAATATTAAAAATACCTATATCACTTTTTAGCAATCAACTGAAATAATCAGAGTGTAATACACGTAGGTAAGCTCCTTCGTTTATTTATTCAACGTTTTGAATACTCAAAGGTTGGCGAGTGGGCATACTGAAGTATATTTTGCCACAATATCTCTCGTTAAATTGGCTCCATTTTATCGCAATAACGGCTGAACTATTCGTGGTGAATTTTATCATGTAAAGATTTTCGAGCATCGTTATACATTTCCTAGCATATTTAAACGGAAATAACTAATTAAGTTTTTTTAAGATAACACCACATGTCAGCAATTCTTCCATTATTCGATTGCAAAACCATTGATATAAATTAGAACCCTGTATTTCAATAGAATATATAATGCTGGAACAACGTTAATTTATCATTTAATTAGAAGACAGATTACAGAATAAGAAACACGAGCCGCCTACATTAATTACGCGGCACCCGCACATAGGCTTTCCTCCAACAAACAAACTTCAGTGAAAATTCGCTTCAACGAGGTTTCCTCCTCTAATGACTCTCATAACAAATAAAACTTAATTACCAATTGCCCTACTTACGCGAGTTCGCAAACTTGACTAAACTATATAAAGACAACAATCTCAACAGTTAGTGTTGGTACATGGAACATATTGTTCTCCTGAGTAGATCCAATTTAATACAAGGCTTACACACAAAGTTTTTATTAACACAGTGGAGTTTGTAATTTAATAACGAGTGTCGGATAGGATCGTATCCGTATCGATACCGCTTTTAATGTTTTAATAGGCGGCAACGCACTGCCGCAGTGAGCTTCATTACGCGGCCGCAATAGCGACGCCGGGGAAACTTTGAAAGGTCGCCAAGTCGGCGTATAGTGGAATCGTGGGCAATGTACATAGAATTTATATTAATAAAAACACAACTAACAGCAACAAACCACTATAAATAGTAAAAGAATGAGAATGAAAGATTCTATAATATACGTTTATTCAAATAGAATAACATTTGACTTTGACCCAGAACCCAAAACGAAAACCTAATGACATAAATACGGAGCAAAACCTATATCAGCTAAACATAGCACGCCACCGATCCATATTTATTTGGGATCTAATAAATTTACCTACCTTTATTGATTTAACTGACGGAGATAGAGCGGCGCTACATATATTTTTGGAACAATATGGCAAAGTCATAACCTAAATAATCGTTGTAAAAATGTGCAGTATTCATGTGCAGAGTAAAATGAATTTTGTAAATAAAGATTTCGTCTTCAAGGTTAACTATCAGGGCAAGTGCAAAGTTCAAGAACAATTAGCTTGCAGAGCTGTCCGTCCATAATTCATGCGCCTACACCTCGCTACCTGTTGCCTTACATAGTAAATGAATAAAATTCCTCACAAACTAATTATATTTGGAAAAGTATGAAAACTTACAGCCAAGCTTTGCAATAGTTATATTAGTTTGAACCAATAATCAATAAGGTTTAACAGGGGGAAATCTATCGTTGGTTTTCACTTTAATTATTTACTACTTTTGTTTACAACACTCTGGTTCTTACCACCTTATTATTCTATCATCTTTACTAAATCAATAAATATCATCTCAAAGAACTCCTTGATAAACTGGAACGTCTACAGAATTCGTGTATCCGATTCATTTTTGACCTCAAGAAGTACGAGTATGATTACGTCTCAGAATTTCGCAGGCAACTAAACTGGCTGCCCATTCGTCTGCGTGGAATTATGAGAATACTTTGCCTTCTTTTCAATATTCTCGATAATCCTGCTTACCCCTCATATCTGCGTAACCGCTTCACCTTTGCTTGTCCTGTCGATACTCCATACAAGTCCCATCGTTGAACCATGCTTAAATTCCCAATCGTACGGCCACTTTCTCTAACTACTTCTCTGTCCATGCTGTTAGATTGTGGAACTTATTGCCTCCCGAGTTACGTGACTCTAAATTTAAAAAATTAATTAAAAATTATTACCTCTCCAAGCCTGGCTAATTTGGTATACATTTTATATAAGTTTATTCGGTATTTACATATGTATTTAATTATATTTTATTTATGTATTTGTTCAAGTATGTCTATAATTAGTTGTGTGAGTGGAGTACACGCCTGTCACCCTTTCCATCATCGTATCTCGGGTCTGCTGAAAGAGATTTCTTCTGACATAAGCAGGACCTTTGTAATTTTGTTTCTTGTGTTAATCAGTCTCGATCTGTTCTGTGTACATAAATTAGTAAACAAATAAATATCATCAGTACCAAAGCTAGAATTTTAATGATAATAAATTTATTCGGACTCTTTTAATAGAACCATTTTTAATAATTCTAAAATTCAAACTCCATAAACTTTTAACTTCAACCCTTTTAACAGCCTTTTACTGTTCCGCTACCATCGGCGAGCGCCGTAATTATATTATGCATCAAACTATTCTCGGTACAACTTGCTATGTTTATGGTTACATAATAATTACCTAAACGTGATCGAGTATCGACATAATCTTTTAGCTGTTTGTTATTGATAAGCGCCTGAGACATTTAATCGCTAAGCTCTGATCTAGTATTTTGCTTATCGATTTCTGTTTCATCAGATTTCAGTAGATATATGATTTACACATATCTATATCTTTTCAGATATTGTTTTCTTTGCAGCCATTTAATATCAGGCAAAGAACGTTTATTTCGACCCACGAGATAATAACTTTTCACTTTGCATCTGTAGGCAGATATTCAATTCCATGTGAACATTTTCTTTATTTCTTAAAATTTCACATTCAATATCAAGTTTTTCGCTGTAAAAACCAACAAAACTCTTACGAAGTCATGAAATGTGATCATAAATTTTCAGGGTACCGAACACTGGCGAAACGAAGTCGCAAAAATTCTTATCTTTATGGACACAATTTTAAGGTATTCGGATCCGAGCCCCAGTGTTATGACTGACTGAAATATCAGAAGCTTGGCACGCTTCGCAACCACCGACAAACACGGGAACCATATTTCTATCGCTTTTATTTTATCGCTAAATGCTCAATTGATAAAATAATATCGCGCATTTTCGTGCAAATGTAAAACGAGCTTACAGTCGAAAATGTTTATTTTTTTTTATAAAACTTGATATTTACCATAGTCGTTCTACAGATATTTTTATTTCAAAATTTATATTTTCAGAAATCAATCAGCCATAATGTGCGCTGCTGTAAACGGCAATGAAATAATATAGATTATTAATAAAGATCTCTTTAAAAGAGTATATCTAGTAGTATCATACAGTGGTCGAGTGAAGTCAAAAAGTTGCTCCATTATTTGCGAACACCAGCGAACGTGAATAAACAGCGTCGACACGCGTGACTCGAATGAATTGCTACATAATATTCGCGGCGGGGAAAAACTCCAAAGTTTTGTGTGCTCAAAAAATTACTTATATTTTATTCAATGCGAAATGGTACCCGCCGTATTTGACGTACAAGAATAAAATTTTTATTCATAAAATGTCAGGAGGCTTTTTAAGATATGGTGACTTTGCACAGAATGACGCCGTGTAATATTATGTTCCTCATTTTTACACAAATTAAGGCGTAATAATAAATTAATTGTGATCAAATAAGATTATTAAAAATTAAGAAAGCAATAAGAAGATAACAACACATGTTGTTATACTTATAATGATAACCCTACACAGTACTCGTATAATTTTTTTCATTATTATTCTCAATTACAATAAAAGTTGTTTTTAAAGAATTTAAAAAAGGATACTTGTTATACATATATGTTTACCGGACTGAGAATAAAAGAAAACTAAAAAACACGCAGAGTGCCTTTTAAACTGGAACCATTGTTTGGATTTTCTTTATTCATAGTGCGTGACCGCGCCTTTATAAATACCTTCGTCGTAACTACAAACAAAATAGGGTAAAAAGGACACCCAAACACCGTCCTCCTCACTTTTAGATATTTCAAATAAATAAATTATGGTCTCGATCTCTCTAAAGATTCCTCAGCTTACTTAAAAATAAAGGAATAACGGATAAACATGCTTTAAATTATTTATGTGCAAAACGCTGTAGTCTTTTTTCAAAAATTAATAATTTGTGCCGAAAAATATTACATCTGTCAAGTATTTATTCATTCACAAATTAAACTAACAAATAAAATAAAAAGTAAGTTTCTCTTTTTTTAGTAAGATTTTCATTCTCTCCCACCATAGCATAATTCCAAATACATTAATATACGGTTCACTATGGATTCATCTTCTAGTGTGTTGGCAAATGATACAGCAAATGCTAATTAACATACAGTGCAGTTTCCAAATAAAGAATGGGACAAGGTACTGAGAATAGGATCAAAGACTCTTTTTTACCCTCCCGCTATTCTTATATCCAGCAATTTATTCAATGTTTTTGCAGTCGTGTCACGTAGCCATAGTAATTGCACCCGATGTCCGACCAGGCGGGGGTCGCGCACATAGACCACTCCAAGGTCGATGGACTGAAACTGCATCATAAGGGTAACCAGCGTTATTAACTAGCTCAGGCCAGGAACATGACTTCCGTGACAATTTCGGGATGAAAAGTATTCTTTTTATTTTTAAGAGCCTAAAGAAGTGAAAATACACACACATCACACTTACATATCCATGCATTCCACACTGCGATTAATTATTAATAATCCCTTTTTTATTTGGCAGAGGTTCTAATCATGTTGTAATTTCCACATAAAAATCAATAATTTTTATCGTTCTGTTTATACGCTAATGCCCATAATTCCAAATGCGTTAAATTGTTTATTTTAACTGATTGTATCAAGTCGGACGTGAGATCATCGAGTGTGCCGCGTCTAGTGAAACAGCCACACGTGTCGTAGGGCTGCGGTCGGGAAGCGTTGAGTATTATCGCCCTGCCCATTCATTATTCAGCCAGGAATGCGATCGGACCGCCCGCCAACCTATTCGCATATTCCATTCATTCCCTCCTTTTGCCAATTCACTCTTTAACACCTTCTTACGGCCCGCTTCACGACTTGAATAAAATAACAAACTGAAATCTCATGAGAAAAGAGTTCAGTGTTCAGTTCGGCTTTTACTAAAGAACTTTTAGATTCCATTTTATTTCGAATCGAATTCTTAAGATTTTACTTTACTCAATTTTTGTGGCTCAGTAGTTGATTGCTAATATTTTGGCAATATTTGAATGCTAATATTGTGACAATGTTTTTTTTTTTATTATTTAAAAGCAAGTCTCGGTACATAAAATGTAAACCGCGGCTGCGACAATCACTCGAATCGTGCGACCATCGTTTCCTATCGCATATTTATCATTTACTACGACATATATAAATGTTCGTAAGGACATAATGTTAAAGGCGTTTCAACTTTAAAATAAAACTAAGAGAAAAGAAAACGGTACTAAATAGATGAACTAATTTCCTTAACTCCGCCTCTAAAAGCATTCCTTGCGATGTGAGCGATCCAATCTGTTCTTGTAATTAGTTTCGCTGCAAATCCCTAAGTCATGCCCATTTGCGAGAAAAAGGTTACAAGCCACGCTATTCAGAATTGGTCAATTCGGTTCAGAGAATTTTAAAAGTAGCCTGCGGGCGGCGAGAGGACGTGAGGCGAATCACGGCGGACCCTCGTCTATCTGCTATCAGCCACCGAAACATGCTCGTAATATTCACACAAAATTGAACCTCCTTCGTCATAGGCCGATTTATTTTGTGGACATGCTTGCCTTCCGTCTGCAGATAAGAGCGGTCTTACAACCGAACACGACTGATGAAAACTTCTTGCTCCCCGGGGCGTCCTCTCCTTTATTTCTCAAAGTTATAAAAAGTAATGAGGTATTTTATATCTATGGCTGCTGCTTTCTATTGTTCGAAGTTTCTCGACCGAAACGGGATTTGCAAATTGAAATTTGTGTTTGAATTGAAGAGATGTATGCGATTGCTTTGAACACTCGATGATATTTTTTCCCATTTATTCATAATAAACTTTTCACGAGTAATAAAAGTTTTAGAAGAGAAATGAATGGAAATTTCGTGTACATATATTTAATGTTGACGACGATTATTTGAACAGGTTTGGGTAAAATTCTGGTATAGTATGATTATCATTTTGTATTAACTGACTAAACAAGTCGATGCTTGTTCAAATCTAATTTACTAAAACTGCCAAAGTGATTCAAGCAATGAATACACATTGACAGTTTTTTCTTTATTTACAACAAGAATAATAAGGACAAATTATTTAAGTACTATAGATATAAAATCATCAAAGTAAATAAATTGACATTTCCAATTGCATAACAATAAGAATTCGTAGGCTGTACGCAAAGCGCGTCGTAGGTCGTAGCACCTGCGTCGTAGCTCGTAGCGGTGTCGTAGCTAGTAGGCTACGACTTAACAGCACAGTCTTTTAGTTAGATACCTATATTGTTTGTTGTTTTTTTTACAAATCACGTGATTTTATTCTTCGTTTAATTTGGTCATGTATCTTGTTCATAAATTTCGAAACATTTGAAATCTTTCATTTATTTTTAAAAGTAAATACGTATAATATACATACATACATAAAATCACGCCTCTTTCCCGGAAGGGTAGGCAGAGACTACCTCTTTCCACTTGCCACGATCCCTGCATACTTCCTTTGCTTCATCCACGTTCATAACTCTCTTCATGCAAGCTCGGCGGTTTCGGGTACTTTTGACCTGACCCTTTACCAGGACGTCCTTAATTTGATCAAGATATGTTCGTCTAGGTCTTCCCACCCCGACCTTTCCCTTCACACTCTCCATGTGTATCTGCTTAGTCAACCTGTTTTCATTCATCCTCTCCACATGACCGAACCATCTCAACATACCCTTTTCTATTCCTGTAACTACATCTTCTTTCACATCACAACATTCCCTTATCACGCTGTTCCTTATCCGGTCACTCAATTTCACATCCAACATACTCCTTAACGCTCTCATTTCCACTGCATTTATTCTGCTTTCGTGCTTCTTTTGCCATACCCAACTTTCACTCCCATACATTAATGTCGGGACCAACACGCCCCTGTGCACAGCCAGTCAAGCCTTTTTGGATAGTTTCTGACTGCTCATAAAGGCATGCAAAGCTCCATTCACCATGTTCCCCGCGTTCACTCTCCTTTCAATATCACTATCACATTTGCCATCTGATGTAAACTTTGATCCTGATATACAAACTCTTTCACTTGCTCAACTTTTTCTCCTCCAATCAGAATATTACATGCTGTCATTTCTATCTCCATTTCAAAAACCAGTGTTTTAGTTTTACTTACGTTCACTTTCATTCCTTTCTCTTTTAAAGCTTCATGCATACAGTTTACCATCTCCTGTAACTCCTCCGCTAACGACGCCAGTATAACCTGATCGTCGGCATAGAGCAGACATTTGACGAGTAACTCATTCATCCTTAATCCACTTTCAGACTCTTTCAAATCTGTCAAACAACTATCCATAAATAGGTTGAACAGCCACGGTGACGCAACACATCCTTGCCTAACGCCTTTCTCAATCTTAAACCACTCAGTGTGCGCTCCGTTTATCCTGACACAAGCACTCGAATCCTCATATAAGGATTTCAGTGCTCGTATTAAGAGACTGCTCACTCCATGTATAGAAAGTGCTGACCACAATTCATTCCTCTCAACTCTGTCATAGGCCTTTTCCAAATCCACGAATGTGCAATAGACTTTTTGACTCTTGGCCAAAAACTTTTCGGCTATGCACCGCAAAGAAAAGACCTGATCAGTACATCCCATTCCCTTTCGAAATCCCGCTTGAGCATCCCATATTTTGTCATCAGTTTCATTTATGACTCTATTAATCAATACCTTAGCATACAATTTGCCGACGACGCTAAGCAGGCTTATACCACGATAATTTTTGCAGTCCAGTTTTGACCCTTTTCCTTTGTAAAGTGGCACGATAACAGCCTTACACCAATCTTTTGGTACTCGGCCGCTTCTCCAACACAAATTGAAAAGGCAGTACAACTGTCTAGCTACGACGCCTTTTCCTGCTTTTAGCGTATAACACATGTATAAGTAGTAATGAACAGTCCCGGGTGAAAGCAATTAATTAAAAATCTCTAGTGTGATCACTAAATAAATCTTTTAATATAAATAACATATTTTTGAAAACACAAAATATTACAAAAGGAATAGGAAACAACATTCGCTCGCATTATACGCCACCTGAACCCGAATCTAAAATGTGCGGTAACATGCTGTAATATAAAATTATAATGGCGTATGGCGTCTTCAAAAAAGGTCCGGATCACAGTGCGGAGGCGCGCGTGTAATCCTGACCTCCCGGACTCCGTCGTGTCCACACAAAACACTAAGAGTATAGAAAACATGTTTTATAATTTGTAAGTCATATATATTTCTAGCTCCTGTCTGTTAAGTGGATTGAAGCGTGGAGTAGATATAGTTTTATGCATTTGATTGATGTATGATGGACTTGAAACGGACCATGTAGAAGACCGAACAAAGCAGAAAGCTGGCCTCGTAGCCCGAAGTATATCTAGCAGACTTTTAAAATGACATCGAACTAAAAATGTTAACTATTATGTTTAGTTTTACTCTTTTATTGTAAGACTCTTTTTAAACTTGTCATTTAATTTCAATGTGTATAAAATACGCCAGGTTTTTACTAAACCGAAATAAAAACCCCTTACTTAAAGTTCGTCAAACCAGAATCTCAGAAATTAATGATTTTGAATTTCAAGGTCCTAATAGCATTTTTTTGCTAGAGTACACTACGCATGAAACTTTATCTCAATGTTCTCGATGATTTGTAATACCGCATTCACAGACATTTCGCCAAGACATACGACATCCTCATAAATTCTCACGGGTTTGAACCTCGCGTTGGGAAACCGTAAGAATATTTTTAGCATAACGAGTTTGTTAACGGCCTGTAAAATGGTATATTTTGCAAGATATCGACTTGCCGCTTATTAGACCATAAATTGTAATTAGCTGCAGGTTACATTTAAGATTTTTGTGTTGTCGTAATGATAAATCAGATGTTATAAAGTTTGCTTTAAATTTAAAAAAAAAATAATCATGAATATGTAACCGTATAAAAATCTTAAAAATCGAAATAAAATATTCCAAACCTTATAATAATACATTTGGGGACCTATTTTCATATAAGTTTATTTTTACGACGTGTACAATAAAAGCCTGACAAACTTATATAAATTGTCAGTATTAACTGGCAGGGTCTGACTTGGTCACGTCAAAAACGTAAAAAAAGATCGTATCAGAAATCATTTGTAAAATGTTAGAAGTCGTGTTTCAAACAAACAATAATAATGTGCTCTTTGAAATTTTTTTACGACTTTACTTATCCTTAAATAATAATAATTAAACCGAGACCTGATCGGTATCAGCTGATTGCGCCACTAGTAAGATCCCAAGTGATTGGAGATAGTAATTACAGCGAGCACTCCGTTCGACAGCAGATGATATAGAGCCCGCTCCAGCGCCGCGGCGAGATAACAGCGACCCTTATCACTACTCGCTCCTTACCGTTTGTCATAAATATTATCACTCCGATGAGCGGACGCCAGCGAAGATCTCCTTTTTCCGATTTTCTCCTTCGCCGAATTAACGACCCGTGAACTCGTGAGCGTGGCTCCGACGTCTTTCAGTAACAACCACGATCACATCAGATAATAATTTTACACTTATTTTTCAAATACACCACTGCACAAATATTTCTGCTAAAATTATTTACAATCCAAGATCTCGCGCATCGTACTTTCCAAATTTAATTTACCAACTATCTTCCAACTCTAGTTTAGTCGTAAATAAAGTTACCACTCTACAAGAACTCGTCTAATTAAATGTTTGATCATCGAGTAGAAACGTTCGATAAGTTTTCGAACAGTTTCAAAGTGATAACTCTAGAGCAATTCCTGCGAGGGACGCGGTTTGAGGTTGTGCGAGTATCGTCGCGCGGTGATCGCGGGCGAGTGCCGCGGACGGTGTCGGCAGGCGGTCGGCAGGCGGCCGGCTGCGGACTGCGCGGGTGGCGAGCGTGTGGTCGGAGCCCGAGCCGCCCGCGCCCGACGCCGCGCACGCGCCGACCCGAGATCGATACACCCCGCCCAAACCACTACCGCGCCCGCCCGCCCACCACCTACACCACGCACTCACACACACCCACAAACCACGATACACTCACACGACACTCTTGCTGCCTTGATTTTTTAAACTTTCTTTACAGCCACCAACATAAACTTTAACAAAGTGTATCGGCGTCACGAAACTTTACCGAGTAGGGCAAGTGGTCAAATACGCGAAAGTGCCATTTTTTCACATTCCGCCACGACATAATACTTAAGAGATAGACGTTTGTAAGTTTCTTATTTATTGCTCTCCTCGTGAATAGTGGAGCGGCATATTCAACCTAATGCCCTTTTGGTGAGGCCGCGATGTGCGACGTTGTGGCGTCATTTTTTTCAAATCAAACTATATTGAAGCTACATCAGTTCTATCAATACAGTCAGTTTCCATATATAAAGCTAACATTACAATTAAACGGGTCGTTATCATATCAATGTGGACATCACTCCGTACCCTCTGTTCGCACATGAGTGGTTCAATTCGATAAAAGGACCTTTTCGGTACCTTCGCAGATACTCGTACCTCAATGATCCCGAGCGATACAATCCGATACTTACCATAAAAGCAATAGAATGGAATTCCACTCTGGTATTTCCTTAGCAATATCATTCCACACAGTTTTTAAAAATTACTCAAGGCGATCGGTATCTGTGTGAATTGTTTATACCCATTACTTACACCTTGGTCTTTGTTTATCGTCAAAAAATGATTCACCTTTATCTAACTGGAAGTAGAACCCTATTTTTGTCCCTAGTTGATTCGCAGACAACTAGGGGCAAACATTTTATTAAAACATACCTACATATAGTCACGTCTTCCGTCCCTTGCGGGGTAGACAGAGCCAACAATCTTGAAAAGGCTGATAAGCCACGTTCGTAAAAACAACACGTTTATAAATAAAAACAATTGAAAAATTGTGTCACAATTTTAAATTAAGTACCTCTTCGTTAGAGCAAACAAATTAATAGTATAGAATAAATAGGTTATAAACAATGGCTATTACGCAAAAAAAAATATCCATCGACTTCTTACTTTGTACGAATTTCTAGAGAGGTAAATCCAGCTAATGCCCGGGGCAAGGACTCCATTTTTGTCTGTCTATCTGTGTGTAAATAGGATGAACGTTTCACATTTTTAATTCAACATTATTCAGATTACTCGAATCATTTATATTTCTTCGTCTTCTTCTTTGTAGCCTATTTCTTCTATTACAGGTAGTAAGTCTTCTCTTACGCATTCCAGTCTTTTCGGTCCTGTGCTATTTTTAATAACCAAGATCTACCACTTTATCATCACAGCAGCTGGCAGCTTTTTGTACCCAATCTTTGGCCTCTAAACCAGCACTACACGGCTCCATCTTCTATCCTTCCTCCCTACTAAACCCCAATGAAATTAAAATAAATATTTTCTTGCTCGACTTCGACGCTAATCAACTGTAAACGAAGCGTCAGGAAATTTCCCACAGATACCCAAACCATGATGAGAGGTCAAACTGCCTCTTGACGATCCACTAAGCAACTAGTCAACCAAAAATCTTGTGTAATATACGTAGTAATGAATAATATCTAATGAGAATTATGCCTTTTTTTCAAATAAAAACTAAATGTAAGAAAGTAAAACGCGTTAGCGTTTTTTAACGTCTTATTACATTGGTTTCTCTTAAATAAATAAAGCCGAAGTGTCGGTCTGTAATGTCAAATCAATGGTTACTTTGTAAGTACAATTCTTAACTTTGCACTAAATAAATATTTATCTCAGAGTTGTAGAATAAAGTTTCTCTGCGGAGTAGCAATCCAAATTTATAGGGCGCTTAATCAGACCGTTAACCGTTCTTTTCACTGCCTATACTGCGGCCCGAATCTCGCAGTAACTGATCACCTAGCAAAGACTATAGACCACAATAGATTTAACCAAAACCATTTGTTTACAACTAGCTTTTGCGAATGCGTACATTTGCACATATTTATCGCAAACCCCATACAGGAACAGTGCTTTAGTCCAAAAAAACTTACGTGAAATTTTATATGTCCCTTTTAGTATCAGTACAATCATAATCTTCATGTTAATGAAATTTCGAGAACATTACAATGATATATTTTTTTTATATAAAAAATAGTAAAAAAGCGATCTCAACTTATCATACAGAAGCGAAAATGACTTTGTTTGATTGAATTATCTTCACACTTTTTTATCCCTTAATATCGCACACAGACAGGAGTATGAAAATGGTTACATAGAGCACTTTATTAATGGAAAAAGACTACGGTAGATACTATACACGGGGGGAGCTTTGGGGAAAAGCTTATTTTCTAATATAACACAAACTATTAACATAATAATGTAATTGACGAGCAGAATAAATAACAAACATAATAGGTGATTTATCCGTCTTATCACATGATAATTCACATCACCAAGCCGCCTACCTGTGTTTCTGATACGGCGCGTGCTCTGAATGCTGACATTTAGTTACACTAACACAATCTTGATTCCTTATTACTTATAATTCTGTTGAAGTAACTGTATAAAATTTGATATACATTTATAATCAAAATTTCAGCTAAAGTTCCCTGTGGGTTTATTTTATGACATGTGACTAACATTAATTTAAAACGCAATTTCCCGTTTTTACCAATTAGAATTTCGGGATATCCCATTGTCCACTGTGGTAGTATTCTCCTACATTTTTTAAGGAAAATACATACTATATTTGAGATTCTTGCACTTATTAATGTAACTTATTTATGACCGAAACCGACGAGGTTGCATAAAGCGATTATGAATGCGGATTAAGCGAAAGTAGTATGCAGAGATCGTGGCAAGTGGAAGAATATGGTCTCTGCCTACCCCTCCGGTAAAGAGGCGTGATTTTCGTATGCATGTAAGTACGCTTATTAGTTTCGGCTACACGTGTTTGTCGTTAACCCAGTAACGCCAGATTATTATGTTTATTGATAATCATCACTCCAGCAATTATCACAGCAGCGGGTGCGCCATTCTTTAGCATGTATAGTACCTACCCGTTGTCTCTCCTTTAATTTGATCCAAAAGTTAAATAATTACAGTGAATGTTATTTGACCTTTGTTAGACTAGTTAATGAGGCAACCTAACTAGAATTATCATGTTTACTTATCCCAAAGCTTTTCTTGTGAAGTAATATCACTTAGAATTCAGCTAATGTATGTAACTTTGAAAAGCGTCTTTGATTCTTAACCGAAGTCGGTTCGAACAAGGCACTAGTCTTGATTCTGCTATGCAGCTATGGCCTCCTATTGCTAGTTTAATTCATAATATTGAATTATAAAATTGATTAACATATTACATACTTAGGTTCCTTTTTAATCATGCCACGTTGTATTTATTTCATACTAGTCTTTTCTATATCTATGCCAAATTCATTAATATTTTGAGTTTATACATTACAAACACACGAAAATGAAAATCTTTTCTCTTTATTATTTGTGTAAATCTGGATAAATTTAAAGAAAATAAATAAAATAGCAGCTTTTTTATAATCATAAGACTTAAATAAAAATATCAGACTATCTATATACTATAAAGCTTTTATATTCTTACATCATATGAAAAAAGAGAAAAACAGAATATGTACGTGTTGAAAGGCCACCTTGGTCAGGGCGGGCGCTTTTGTGTGTCCAATATATTTTTTACGTGTCTTCTTATATTGCTTAAAAGCCATTCCAAACAATTCTTCGTAGAAACCAGTCTTATAAGAAAACCCGCTGTATCCTCTATACAAATACTAATTCTTTGAGTCCCTAATTTAGCCAACGTTCGTTTTTCTTTATTATATTATTGAAAATTTTTACACTTATTATTTATTTAAGTATTTTATTAAAATATCAAATAATTTCTCTAGTTCCTTTTAATTCAACTTGATTAATTATTTCTTATATCTGTTGGAATTATAAAAAAAATCTCCTAGTGCTGCTCCTAGTACAAACATGTCAAATCACACCGCTATAGTGACACTTTAAGAAATTTCTAGACTTAGAATACTACTTCAACCATGCTTTATTTGTTTACTTTAATGTAAAAATTTAAAATATAGACCCGTATTTTTTTATTTTTCCGGAATCGAACCTTTACTGCTCCAACAGACCGTCAGGTCACAACAATAAAAAGTTTCTTCTTAACTCGAGTAATAATATTAATGAGCATAAATTCTCATGACCCGTATCATCTCGATAGAAGTGACTTTTTGCCTATTAACGTTTTAAAAAACGATATGTACCTATAGCACAACGAATATACCACAAAGACCCACTCTGACCGTACTACTTATTGAAATAGCTGTTGGTTTGTGAAAAATAGCCTTGAACTTATAGTTGTTTAAATACATACTTCATGGATCTACCCTGAAGTTCTTAACATCAGTGCTTTTTTTGCACAATTCTTTTATGCATAAGCACCAGCAGAGGTTATGAATCTACACACACATATGTATATAGTCACGTCTATATCCCTTGCCGGGTAGACAAAGCCAGCAGTCTTGACAAGACTAATAGGTCACGTTCAGCTTTTTGGCTTGATGATAAAATTGAAATTCAAATAGTGATACGTTGCAAGCCCACCGCCTAAAAGAAGAATCTCAAGTTTATAAGCCTTTCCCATAGTCGTCTTTTACGACATCCATGTGGTGCCGGGAACCATACGTTATATGACACATTATGAACCTTGTTCACAGAAATTTTTCAGTCATACAGTTATATATTTATCTTACATCCAAATTCATAATACTTTGGAATCATCCTGAGGCATGATGTTTATTTTCCTGTCATATTTTTATATGTAGCTCTGTAATACGTTCTGCTAATACATCATTATCGTCATTTGATTAATGTTGGCTTACTTTAAAGATCTCACTAACCTAACCTATTTTCTGTGACTTATATAAGAACTGAATTAGTAGTAGCAAGAGTATTGCTACGATTGCACAGAGGTCGACGATGTCATCTGTTCACCCCTTAAAAATCGGAAGTTTCACCTCCATGGTACATATAGCACTTTTAATTTAATTTAGACACAATTGTCAAGTGACTCAAGTAAGATATTTTTAAGCCTGACGAGCACGGGTGTGACTAAGTGCCTTAGCCTTGTGTCGAGATTCTTCAGATGAAACGAATTGCAAAAGTGGACCCGGGCTTCGAATTTAGAATAACTGGGTAAACCATGAAAAAATAAATGAAACGTACTAATATTTTTTTTAATAGATTATTCTAAGGAAAGGCATACAAACTTGGTCTTTGTCTTTAAGGAGAAAGGCTAGCAACCTGTCACTACCCCTAATATACCTATCACCATTTCATTCTCATGAATATTGAATCTGTCTACTCCATAAGGGATAAAGACATGTGTGTATGTGTAAAAATAAGAAAAACTATTATGAAATTATGCTAATAGTATAGATTCTGCAGCACCGTTTTCACATTTGCTTTTTAAATACATACTTTGACATATTCCTGGTCAATTTCACCTAAACTAAAACTAGATTACGTATAATGATGTTTGGTTTGAAATTTCGCATTTAAATTATAATGTTAACATGTCATTTATATTGACAGTTTGACGGTAACTGTGTAAACGGCTTTCATAATGTCGTGTTATTTTAATGCATATTCAACTGTTGATTTTGCGAAACTAACAATAACGTTTTACGCCTAGATAAGCAAGCTTATATATACATTATGGGAACTATGTACTGACCAACCTAATAGAGTTTAATTTAACATCATATTTTTAAGCTATTATATGCTTAGATATTATATATAATATCTAGGCCGACTAGAGAATGCTTGTGGCTCCGCCCAGGCATACTTTAGTCGTAAGTAAAATAAATAATTTCGTTAATATCCATTGCCGAGAAATTTTGGGAAACTCTCTCTTGGTAGAAAACAATACAATAAAATACAAATTATCTTTATTGCCCATACAAGTTACATACCAATCACACACACACCACATTACGAACCTTCTTATAAAATGTCATGTCTATAAACCCAATGGTTTGGGCTGTATGTAGTCTGTCAGTCAGTTACGGAAGACTTTTATATACATATTTAGATTGATAGAATTCTTAAATCGTAAGATAGAAGGATAGCCTAATAAACTTGAGGTTTTTTTTGTAGGCGATGGGCTATCAACCTGTCTGAATCTCAATTCCATTATAAAGACATACAGCTGAACGTAGCCTTTCGGTTTTTAGCTTTTTGGTTCTGTCTGCACCGCAAAAGACGTGATTATATATATGTATGAATCTTTCCTTTCACTCATCATCCTTCTAGTGTTGGTCGATATCATTAGACCTTACTCTTCAGAAAAGGAAGCCCATACTGAAGTGGTTAAGTTAGGCATTTACTAAAAGCGACTCTCGTGTAACCCTTCTTATCCTACTACACTTACAAATTTTCAGATTGTAAATAAAACGTTATACTTATTGAAAAGCAAAGTCGTTGGAAAGGTGTTAAAATTCCGTAGACATCACTAATCCAGAAGCCAAATTCATGATGAAAATATTTTATTATATTAAAAAGTAAACGCTGACTTGCATTTCAACCTTCTTCTACGTCCTGGAGATTCGATGACATCCTCACTTCTCTGGAGAGGAGCTCCAGTGTGCTCTTTGATCTCTTCTGGATTAGTGATGTCTACGGAAATATTCTATAGAAAATATTTTCTTATATATCGTTCTCGAAGACGCCTGAATAAACTTTTAACAAAGATTGCTAGATTAGGTAGTAGATTCAATAGATTCACGGCTTAATGGATGACAAAAGCCGCATTAGGCTCCCCAAATCAATAAACAGCATTCGATATTAGCGGCGGCTCCTGCGCGCTTTACGCTCTACTACACGTCGATGCCTTCATACCATAGCATTGTACCATTTTGTTATCCTGATTTACCGATAAAGAGCAATACATTTGAACAACCTGTATAAATATATTAGGATGAATCACATAGATTTCCTTTTCTTATAATGGTATTAAAGAAGTTAAGGAGGATCGTGGCAAGTAAAAAGATGTAGTCTCGACCTATAGTTTAAATGATGAATTTCTCATTTAATGCACCCCTAGACTATATAGCGATTATACCTAGTCGAGGAACCTACATGTCTATTTTTAAATCTCTACACCCAGCCGTTTGGGCTGTGAGTTGATGTCATTAGTCAGTCGGTTTCCTCTTTCTGATATATTTATTGATAAAATATAAATAAAAGTTATTCGTTCCATCCGCTGGTTTAATGTCGCAAATATTTGTGGTAGATGTAAACATAACTGAGACAAGAGCCGGCCGGCGCGGTATCGCAGGTGAGTGCTGCTCGAGCGATATTTGCCGCGTGCTCGAGCGCGCTGTTTGCGAGGCACAAACACTTACTGCCTCGCCTGGCCTCGTCTCGCCTCGCCACGCCTCGGCTCGCCTCTACGTCGCTGTCTCCTCGCAGACTGATATCACCTGTTTTAACAACTTATTGGAAAGACAATACTTTGTTCTGTTATTTGTTTTATGTGACTTTATGTTTTTTGTAATATTTTACTTTATAATAAAAGTTTCAAAGCAGATTTATTATTTATTTAAAATTAGCTGTTACCCGCGATTGCGAAAAGCATAACTGTATGTTAATAAAATTGATCTTGAATTGTTGACATTTATAATATCTTATATAGACTTCGTCGTTTGGGTTAACTATAGTTTCACATTGTCAAAATGTTAAAGTTTCCAATCATATGGGTTTTTTTGACTATCTATTAGCCTCTTATGCCACATTACTATGGCACAAAGACCTCCTGCTTATTCCCCATCGATCTCCTTTAACATTTCTTCATCAGAACGTCCAACCACTTCGTTTTCGGCCCGTTTTACATGCCAGTCAGTCTGGGATCTATTCCGTCTTTCGCTATATCTGTATATAACAATCAGTTCCCAAAATGGATTCAGACTTTGATTACCCTGTGCGACAATAACACATAAAAGTATTTGTATAAAAGCTTCATGAATACATTTTATCCTAATCCCAATCACATTGGCCAATAAAAATAGCTGTCAAAGCGTTCAACAACTCGTCCAGCAATCCTGAACAAATATTATCTTTTTATGTTATTTGGATCACGTCACTCGTTAAGAGCACAATGTGACATTCTCAAATAGTGATGGAGAAAAGAAATGTTTACATGTCGGTAATGTTTGTAAGCAAAATTCGAAAATATGTAAACGAGATGGACGTGGCCTGGCCGCGGAATGCTGCATTCTCGTCTCACATAAATATTTTTATACGACGTCCACCAACAATACATGAACCAAATAAATAATCAACCGGTTGAATGTACTGGAAGTACGGTTAATAGAGGTATTTTGAAAATGTCTAACTTCAAAAATTCGGATTTATCCCTAAAGAGTGTAGTAAAAACTAGATATATATAAAAGATAGACTTGAAAAGAACTTAAAATAAAATTTCTCCATGTAACTGTAATAAAATGGAGAATACAAACAAGATGAGAAGATTCCGTTATCGAAAATGTGATATTCTAAGTAAAGCTATTACCGAAAGAATCAAATCAACATCATTAGCGAGATGAAAGGTAAAAAGTTCACAGAACCGCTTGCGAGACAATTTTCACCTGAACTTTTTGTCTTGTTTACAAAATAACGATTCTTCTGAGATCGAAAATTCCTCGCTTCACCGTACAACGTGAAGTGAATCATGCTTCGTGAATAGCTGAAACATTATTATTAGAAGTGGGTATTTGATACATCCTTTCTGAATGTTTGAAAGCATGAACAGTGAAACTTTGACGTCGCGAAAAGGCTGAGAATTATAATTAAATGAGCGTGAAATACCCGGAAATACGCCCGAGTTACATTTGCGAGAAATTTGTGATTCATGTGTTCGCTAGAATTTGTGGCGCAAATGCGTTCTTTACATTGAAACACACTCAATCGTCTCAAAAATGTTTATCACATACATAAATTTTACGCCATTATTATTAAAGACATCGAGATTAAAAGATAGTGATCCATCATCTACGAAAAGGATCTCGAGTTTATAGCCTTTCCTTTGATCTTGATTAACTTTTACAATTTGTACAGGAAAAGAAGCAGCTAACACAAAAGGTTTTTTTCTTTGCTGTCAGACGAGTATTTCAAAGCTTCTATCAAACTTGTTTCAAACAATAATATAACAAGTTATATTGAGTGTTTTAATATAGCAATTTCCCTTGTGGATATCAATTCATTTGTCTGAAAGACAATGAAAGGAATAATTTAGCCATGAATATTAATGAACTAGGATTCGCACTCATCTCCTAGCTCACGGTTTTATTGCGTATTAATATAATAGCTCATCAATATCCATAAAATAAAGATTGTACAAAATTAATATCAAAATTCATCGTAAATAAAAGTAAAACACTGAAAGATTATAATAATCTATATATATAAAACTCTTCCGTTACTGAGTGACTGACTGACAGACAACGCACAGTCGAAACTACTGGTCGTAGACAGCTGAAATTTGGAATGTAGGTTCCTTGGGATATGTAGGGGAGCACTAAGAAAGGATTTTTGGAAATTCAACCCCCAAGGGGGGGAAAAGGGGTAAAAACGTTTCTATGAAAAATCTTATTCCTTGGGTTTATAAACTTGAAACTTGGCATGAACACGTACATAGGCAAGTAAATATGTTTGACATTATAAGTTTTTTCAAACTACCCTCCAATCGTGATTTAGGGGGTGCGATTGGGTGACTGATTTATTAACGCACAGCCGAAACCGCTCGGTATAGGAGTCTGAGATTTTGAACAGAGGTTCCTTTAGTAACATAAGTGAGCACTAAGAAGGGATTTTTGAAATGTCAACCCCCAAGGGGGGGAAACGGGATAAACTGAGCCGGGGCTGCGGGAAAGTTCTAACGAGATACCGTGGCCCCGGAACGCAAAGGGCAACTGAAGGAACGAGGTGGGTTTTAGTCAGTAAAAGTCTGACACTCCCTTCCGTTCCACCCAGAGCGGGAGAGGTCATTTGATGATTTCCCATCCTTAAAAAAAAAGACTTGGTATGACAACTTTCAGTCGTCTCTTTAACATATATAATCTATATATATAAAACTCTTAAATCTCAGACTCCTATACCGAGCGGTTTCGGCTGTGCGTTAATAAATCAGTCACCCAATCGCACCCCCTAAATCACGATTGGAGGGTAGTTTGAAAAAACTTATAATGTCAAACATATTTACTTGCCTATGTACGTGTTCATGCCAAGTTTCAAGTTTATAAACCCAAGGAATAAGATTTTTCATAGAAACGTTTTTACCCCTTTTCCCCCCCTTGGGGGTTGAATTTCCAAAAATCCTTTCTTAGTGCTCCCCTACATATCCCAAGGAACCTACATTCCAAATTTCAGCTGTCTACGACCAGTAGTTTCGACTGTGCGTTGTCTGTCAGTCAGTCACTCAGTAACGGAAGAGTTTTATATATATAGATTAACTATCACGAGTTGTCTCGATGCTCGATAGATGGCGTTGGCATCGAGATAGATCGCGCTATGGTTTCGTTCCCGTCATTCAGCCTGTGGAAGAAAAAGCCCTGTCGAGATCATTAAAAAACGCTATATATAACCGAATTACACGTGGGCGAAGCCGCGGGCGGAAAGCTAGTCACTGCATATTAAAAATACATGGTGTGATAGAGGACACGTTTAAAAGAGAAATGTAGATATGTATGAAGAGGATGAAACGAGACTTACGAACTCTTGAAAAAGTGATAGGGACAGGTACGAGTATGGTCAGAGCTTACTTCCAAAAGCAAAAGAAGATCATTGCAAACATTCTTGTGAAAGGAGGAGTGCTTGAGAAAACGAAAATCTGTGAAGACTAAAGTACTTATATGTTTTTTGACGGAATCATATTTGATTCTATGTGTAGATGTAGGATATTATTTGGATACAATAATTTTATTATTCGAATACGCCTGTAGCATCTCATGGATGTTACGATGTGAGCATCGGATAAGTCCGACCACTATTAATTTATTCATTCAGTATATTTGGCTGCGCTTTGATAAATACATCCTCCATCTATAAGAAAAAGAAACTAGACATGTAGGCCAAACCCTCTGGTAAAACTAACCAAATATGAAAATCGAAACAATTTATAACGATATGCCATATTGTACTTGTAGTGATAAAGTCAGTTCTAACAACTTATATAGATTTAAATCTGAAATGCAAACATGTTTTCTCTTCTGTACTATAATTAATGTTGTGTCAATACCCGCCGTACTAACGATAAACCCCTCTGCTTTATTGCGTATTGGTGACCATTGGACGAGTAGATTTATGCGTCAATAATAATAATTCATACTAATCTAATAAAGTGAGTTGGTCCATTTTATTCGCTGAATACATGAAGTGTAGTTGTGACATATGATTATTTTGAGTTGATAAAGGCAACCGTTAATTATTTTGTCATCTGCCATCGTTATGGCATTTATATTTTAATCGCATATACATACATATCACGACTTAATATATATATATATATATATATAGACAGAGCCAGCAGACTCGAAAATACTTACAGGCCACATCCATTTGGATGGCTCGTTCTGGATGGTGGACGATCCATATTGACTTCGCTGACAGGCTATCCCATAACTTAAAAGAAGAGTACCAAGTTTATTAGCCTTTTTATTAACTTTTACAATCGGCACTATAAGAGAAACAGCTGTCTATGTTTTTTCTTCGAAACCAGATCAGCATGTAATTAATTAATTTAAAAACACACACTATGAGAATATTCCTACATTAAGTCAACCAAACAAGTATATCTCTAAATTTGTTTTCCTGTCTTATAGATTCCATAAATAGGCAGGCTATTTATTGAAGTTAGTTTGCGAGAAAATAGATTTGCAAATACTTCATCACCATTACGAAAAAGTTGCCCTATGTGTTCCATTTGACTCAATGAACAGGATAACAATAATATTGAGCAAAGGTAATCAGTGCCCACTACTAAACTAGCTACGGTGTTCGTAGCTTATATTTACTGTCTACGGAGGGTCTACGAAGATCTACGAAGCTTATAAGTTACACATTTTAAATTATTAAAAAAAGTTTTGATTCAATGCTGTCTTTGTGGCGAAGAAAAATAACTAGCTGCTTTCACCACATTGTAAAAGTCAATCAAGGGAAGACTCACAAACTTCAGATTTTCTATGCCTTACTGCTTAATTCCATTCAGATTTCAATTTCAGATGAAAGTAATCATATCGGCTCTGCCTGCTGCATTAAAGGAAATAATAATACTTGATTAATGTATGCGTGTACGCGTGTTTAAGACTTACCTATTTTCGTGTACCAACAGTGTACATAAATAATTAATTCAAGATTCTTGTATTAACGATAGGAAGACATTTTAACCATCCGTCAGTACTAATTTTACATTATAAATGCATCATATCATTTGTACAAATATCTGAGTACTGCCTGGCAAGACCGCCTTAATGTTCCTAAAGCAAACTGAAACCGCTGACGGTAAGAGATTACTAGTGAACTTACTTAAGATATTAGCATCCGTTGCGACCTTGTCGCATCCTCGGGGATATCCGATGGACAGTTTTTTTTATACTTAAGTGCCTTGTGTGACGGAGGATTTAGAGAAACTGTGGTAAATCTATTAAATTATAATACACTTCCGTCACTGAGTGAGTGACTGACAGACATCTCACAACGAAAACGTTGTATTATCAAAATTATCAAAATAAAACATGTATGCTGTATGGTGGCCCGGCAGCAACAGTAGAATGAATAACCACTCCATTTCTTTTTGATGGATGTCGTAAAAGGCAACTAAAGAATAGGCTTATAATCTTGAGATTCTTCTTTTAGGCGATGGGTTAGCAACCTGTTACTATTTTAATCTCAACTCTATCATTAAGCTTAACGTCTATCAGTCTTTTCAAGACTGTTGACTCTGTCTACCCTGTAAGGATTATAGACGTAATTGTGGTATATACATATGTATGTAAAGCATGTTTCGTCAAATAAGTATCTCGAGAGTACAACGAGTCTCAAGCTCACTTTGGGACTAGCTCAAACTTTGTAAATCCCGTATATATAATATATATATTTATTTATATTAGCACCACCTATGTACATACAATTTCAACAAAATTCAAAAATTCAAAATTTTTATTCATTATTATAGGATACTATATATCGCTTAATAATTGTCATATGGTTTAACAACATTGGTTGACGTCAAATAAATTACTTAAAAACTAAGTTTACTGCCGCTTCCAAGGCGTCAGTGCAGAAGAAGCGGTAACAAACTGCACTGCAGCATTTTCTTCAACAACGTCAACTTCACAACATGTCAAGTACAAACTCCCCTATACTAACTCGCCCCTCAAATACGGACAGGTGCATTTATCGAGTAAGTTGATGACAAGCGGACTTACACTTTGACTTTCGAGTTGTGTGCACATTGCATAATGTGCTCATGTGCGATTGGATTAGTAGCTAGTTTCCTACCTGTAAGAACAGTCAGTCGCTTAAAGATTAAATAAATAGACTATGTAATAAATTGAGTATTAGGCAAAGGTATATTATTTTTATTTTATATATATACATATCACGTCCTTACGGGGAAGACAAACCCAACAGTCCTGAATAGACTAAAGTACCAAGTACCAAGGATCACGCTGAATAAAACAAGATTTCAGTCGAAACGTAATACAGTAACCAAACATAACACTGTAATTAATGTTTTGTGACTTTGCCATTGATTTGTACCCACTAACGTATAAAGACTGCTCAACAGCCAGGCATATTACATTAAGTATAATAAAATTAAAATCACAGTAAGGAACGACTTTGTCCTCCAACATTATAATTTATATGATTATTCCTCCCACAGTTTAATAGACAAAATAGACGAATATTTTTATATCATCGTCATAAATATCAATAGCATTGTAAAATCACGTGTTGTGCCAGCAGCTGAGTCGGCGCCTGGTTTGATGGAATAATAAAGTAAGTTTTATAGGCTTTTTTTACCGCGTATAAATCTTCCCCGATTGGCCGCAGATGCGCGGTTAGATAGAGATGCCTGTTGTTTACTCTCTTATTATTCTATTATTATTGGGAAAGTTTTACTTTATTTTATGTATGTTAAGACTGATTTTGATATTTTGAGTTATAATGTGGCTCAATATTCTTGAGAACTGCACATAGTATTTGCCAGTCTTCGATATCAGTTTGAATCATTTCAGACCGTGGTCCCAGTGTATCTATTCAATTTTAAAACCTGACCAATTTCACAAAATTCGATTTGATTCGACATCTACAGCTAGATCAAACCATCAGGATAATATTGCTGGACCGAATTTTGATTTGACCTGAAAGTGTAACAGAAAAACTTAAACCTGTTCAATTGATTGAGCTTTAAATGTCTTTACATAATTAAATTACCAGTTTGTATATCCTTCAAACGTGTTACCTATTACTATTCATGTATGAATTAATCTGTTATTTTGCCTTACTTTCATATTCATCGACTTTCCTCTGAAGTCGAGGCGAACACGATAGGCAGTTAATGGAGCTTGAAGAAAAAAATCTACTCGAATGTTTTATATGCACTATGACTTGCTTTTTTCGCTTGGTTGGACGGTATAAAAAGTGTTCAATTTAGAAATATTAGACCCATTTATTTCATGAATAATACTACACACATTTTCATAGCTGATTGTTTCAAATATAGATAAAAATCGCAATATGGCTAAAACAAAGTAGTGAATTAACGAAAAGGTCACCATTAACAGTAGAGCAGAAATTATCAAAATATTACGTTTATCGGCCTAGTTGGCCGGAGCCACGTGCTTGCATTAGCACACAAGTCTCGAACTTACTTCGAGACTAACAATCTGTGTAATTTGTCCCGTATATATTTATTTATTTATTAGTCAAGAATATTTTATTGGCCTGTTGAAAAACTGGCTCTTGGTTACATTAGTAATGTCATAAATATTTACTGAAATTAGTTGCTTATGATTCTGTCATTATCTAAGCCTATAATGTGAATCTAATGAAAAGCAATGAAATGGAATTGTAACACAACTATTCCACGTGGCATTGGCGCCGCTTTGCAAAGTCTCATAAATCCGAACTCCCGAAGGTACTATCGAGATAAACTTTATTTATTGGACTGACTGATTTATTTGTTGCAAGTTTACATTGCACTCCATGGAAAATACCGTATGGTAATAATACGGAATCTAATATTTTTTGGAAAATTTTATCAGTTAAAGATTAATTTTAGATATTAGATCAGACATGTATCCAATATATGTACCTAATATATCTACTTCACTTAATTTCGTATCAATTATTGTATATGAAATATGTTTTTTGAATTCTGGATCTATTGAAACATACATACATATATTTACTATTGTGTATATGATTATGCCTCTATCCCAAAGCGAAGACTACACATATTTTTCTATAGACAACACTTGCATATTTCTTTTGCTTAATCCTTATATAACACAACACAATTTTAAAAATGTATTCCTAGTCTAAATCTCTTGACAACTTTTCAACAACTACTCAATATTTAACAACAATAATTAAATTTTTGAAATTCACAATCATCATGGCGTCTATTAAAGAATACGGCAACAAATTACGTAATAAATATTTATTACTTTCCTCCTAATGAACAGTTATTTTTAACAGTCCAACAACAAGTTATCGTTAAATCTTTTCAAGTGACGTCCAATTAATGTAAAACGAGAGATATCCGATTACGACATAAATTTCGCCTGTGCTTCGTTTAATTAAATCTTAAGATAGACTCCAATAATAACTAAGTCAGTTTGAAACTTTATCTATGATGCAAGTACTAGTTGAAGTCATTTAATAGCTTAGAATGACGTCTGTAGAGCGCATAATAATAATATATTGACGACAAAGCAAGGTTAAGTCAAAAAGTATGCTTTGGAAATCGTACTTAATTTGTTAAGATACACTAAAGCTATACTTAATAGAGTTTCAGAGTAAATTAATAAAATAAAGTACAAAACCCAAAATATTCTCATTCGGAAACTTACATCTTCAACATTTTTTTGTGTAATTAAGGGTTAAAATTTTATTAAATTTTACAGCCCGCCCTCTACATTTACCACTAGACTAGACTTTAAGCTAATACCAGATAGGTATCTAGTAGTTACAAGTTTACAACTTCAATTTCGTTCCAAATTCCTCTCATTTTGAGATATGACCAAGAATGTAAAATATGTAAGTGCAAAATATATCTTTAATCTCAAATATGTTCCTAATTTTAACAATACCCGAAAGCTAATCTTACATTCCTAGAAAGGAATTTCTCATAATATCTATTTGCTATTTGAAATACAGTATAAAAGTAAAATAAAGTTAGTTATTGCAAACTATAATCTAAGAAGCCAAAAAGACAAACATTGCAATTATTATTAATTAAAGCATTAAAAGAGCATTTTTGTGTTACCGAATAATATAATTGCGTCGTCTCTAGGGCACTCTTTACTATTTAAATATATAATATGGCTACTGGCACGTTTACTACCTGTTGCGGACATTTCAGGGCCACGGCTTATTGTTTTATTCAATGCACGGCGTAATTTACGATGCACTAAGTTCACGACCTGTACTGAAACCTTGCCAACGTGCGTTATTATTACCCTCTGAAATAAACATTTCCATTTTCTACCTGGTAATTTATATTCTCTCCCACAACCACCACGCGACCTTACATACGACTTACATTTTTACTGCAGATAACTTTAGCGCATTCGAGTAATCGCTCAAGTGATACGATTTTTGTAAGTTAAACATAAACAATCATGAAGTTTTGTTGCCTCTCTTTCTTGTAATAATCATAATTAAAGAAATTAGATATAAGCACATCCACATCTCACATTAACATTCAAACAACCTTTTAAGTAACTTTATACTTTATAGGTACTATGTATTTACTACACAGTTCTAATATTTTCACAAGAGTTACAATTTCCGTGGTTTCGGTCTCAAAGCACGATCTTGGCAAAATTCCGCAGGAAGCTTGCAAGTGCTCTGTAGTAATTCTTATCTAGCACTATTGACGGACCTTGGCGAGTAGGTAACAACACATATATTACGTACATTACATTTGGAATGTGGAAAATGTTTTTTAAATTTAAAAGCATATCTGAAAGGATGAAAGACATGTTAACTAAGTAAAATTTTTAGAATAACACATACATACATACATACATATGGTCACGTCTATATTCCTTGCGGGGTAAACAGAGCCAAAAGTCTTGAAAAGACTGAATGGCCACGTTCAGCTATTTGGCTTAACGATAGAATTGAGATTCAACTAGTGACAGGTTGCTAGCCCATCGCCTAAAAAAGAATCCTAAGTTTGTAACTTAGACGTAAGTATTAAGAAGCTCAATTAAGTAAACTGGCTTTGTCCTTCGCTTTTTCACGTATCCAATTTCGCGAGTCGCATCTTCCTCAAGAGAATTGGCTTACATACAACATTTTCTGTATGTGTCGGAAACAGGATCCTTTTATAGACGTAAGATAAATATTAATAAAGAAATATAATTTCTAATCTAATAAATATCATGAACATACTTTTCACAGAAATTGGTCTTATTATTCTGATTAATTTAATACAAAGAAAAATCGAGCAAGTGTCAAATATTGATGGACCGTCTTATTTTTATCTCAGGTAAACCAAACAATGCGCCTTCTTTGATGCAGAATTCCAGATTTCTTGTGGATGGTATTGTTTCCCGCTCTAGCCAAAATAACATTAGTAAAATGTATGTGAAACTATTCACAATATATTTATCTCTTAATAAACAACATTCAATTAACAAACTTACACTTCGATTGTCGATTACCCGTACTGAAATAGAAGAGAAACTAAATCAAACTCAACTGCTTACCTTATTATGCAATTTATCTTTTATTTAGTTCAAACATTACTCAAGTAAGCTTTTATTACATCATCCTTTAAGATTTGAAACACATCTTAAAAATGAACTCATGTTCGCGATTTCTTTTTTGCCTATCGAACCATCGGTAATCAACCAACCTATAAAAATCACGTTTACCTCTCAAACTATCTTCGTTGGAGTCCGAAAACTTGGCATGTAATCGACAATATAGGAACTAGATGAGAACAAGTCGACAATATCCCTACGACCAAGAATATTAAGTAGTTTATGTCAGTATCGCCATTTAGTTACTAAATTGTATCAAAGGTGAGCAGTTCTGGCTGTAATTCATTCAGGGCCGACCATATCCGTCGCACGACAGGTAACTTGGTTTGCGTGACGTGTACCACGCCAAATGTTATTATCGCGTCTTGCCACAACACGGACACGATTCGTTTACGATCACACCTGCATTTCTGATGTTGGAGGAAATAAAAATACCGGCTCAAATAACGTTGAATTATTTTATTACGACTTTGTAATGTATTTTTGGCTGTCGAAAAGTCTCTGATATATATTTTTTCGTCACACCAATTTCCTATAAAGTAGAACTTTGATATCGCCCAAATAATATGATCGTAAAAACTTAAGCATTTTTTGGTCAGAAATACTTTGTTTTTACAATGTTTTGTTGATATAAGAACAGTTAGGTAAACATTAAATAATAATATGCCTAAACCACCTATTACATGCACAATCCTGTAGTCAATCACATTTTGGAACTACAGCAGCATTAACAAAATTATGTACAGTTCGCATAAAACACGTGAATACACGTGACAGATTATGTTCTTAACATAAAAATTTTAAATAAATAAAAATTTCAATCCCAATTGTTTGTTATTGTTAAGAGTTACAAATTTGAAGCTAAAGTCTCCGACTAGATGTCGATTAGATTAGCTGATGACAAGACTTTGACTTGCTCGAATTACTTCTCAGTCTTTCGAGACCTTTACTTGTCTTTTATGGTACAAAAAATAATAATTTTACAGGCAGAATAATAAATCCTTAAATTATTTGTGTGTCGAAGGGATTTTACATTTAAACTTTATCTTCCATTGCAGTAAGAGCATTGTCTCATTATGCATAAAAGTGCACATGAATAAGCTATTGAATAAGTCAAGTAGTAAAGTAATACTAAACTACATTATAATTGGTGACTCATACCCTTCTTGCATTTCGTTATTTTATAATCGACAAGAGCGCCGAAGGGCATTCGGTTATGCCTAAATATATCAACTCGGCGCAAAATATTTGATTTAAAATTAGATTTCACCAAAATGAATAAGCGTTACAAAGATCACAATCAGAATAAATCATAATAATTAACTGAAACATTAAGAAAACAATAAACAGGCATTCTAATCAATTTTGTTACGAAAATGAGATTTTCGATGAGAAATGGAAGCGAGATATTCATAATCGCATTTTTATTGAGTTTAAATGAAAATAATTTCGGCTCTCATGTTTATGAGCAAAAAAGGCGTCCAGTATTTTGGAAACAAACGTCAAGAGGGCCCTACCCAAGAAAGTTCATGCACCTGACAGGTACAAATGATGTTCGGAATAAACAAACGCGCCCAAACCCGACGTCAAGATAATCTCTTGAGATGACGGCCGTCCACCTCACCACCTCCGACTCAGAACTGCACAATATCTCCCTGTAGTATCGGTAAACTTTTTTTAATATCTATCACTGATGTTTGAAACATTACTCTCACTGTTAGTTACTTAACATTGGTCAAATAAGAAAGCAAGTATTTAGCTGTTGTTGTTTTTTTTATTAATATGATTCTTGATTTGATAGACTTGAGATTCAATTCGAACAGGTTGTAAGCCGATCGCCTGAAAGAGAATCTCACGCGTCTTTCAGAATCTACACTGAAAGTCCATCTTAACTTAGCTTTTGAGTTTTATGACAATTTATTAATTCCGTTTACCCCCGTAATGGTAAAAACGTGATTCGATGATTATCGTGTCATATGACCTAAAGGTCAATATATAGAACTTATAAGTTCTTGTCTATAAATACGTTTTTTGGTAGTAGGCACAATTGGTTATTAAAGTCTTGCAATAAAAAGTAATCAACTTGTGAGTTATTTTAATTTCTATTTCATTGATTTACTGATAAGATGGATCCTATAGATAGAAACGAAGGGTTCCTTTGTTCCAGATCATTAAATTTCATTATGAACATACCTTCTTCAAACTCTGAATTGTTTGAATATCCGTTAAAATATGTAAATGGGATCTTAATTGCGAATCAAATTATAGACTGTAAGTTTCACATATACGCTATACGAATATTTATAATATACGCGACATAATATAAGTAGTCAGAGCTGAAAATGTAACAAGTGTTTAGAGTAGTAATCATAAACCAATAACCATATAAAATTTGAAGAAATAATAGTTTATTGATATGTTTAAAAAAAAATATTAGCTTTTAATGTTAATGACAATTTTTGTATTTATTTTTATTACATACGTACTATTTTGTGACTCATGTAAAATGCCATACAAACGGATGTTTTCAACTGAGTGTGCAAAACAATAAACGCATAGGAATTCCATAAATTCTTCATCGAATCGTATCAGCAGAGGCGACCACAAAAAACAGGAACATCCTCGCAATGAAATAACGCGACGAACGGAACACGCACAGTCCGGAATCAATCCATCCCGAATTTTCCCATTTGTTGCCATCCAATGTGACGGAAGATGGGAAAACGAGAAAATTATTTGATCAATGATTGAGATTGCTCCTTATGCTCCTAACAGATAGGTTGGTAATAAACGCAATTGCGGAATACTTGGGACATGAGGCATAAATATATCAAGTAAAATGTTCTTGCTTTTGGGCAATCAAATTTTTCAGTCTGCTCCTTGGTAGAGTAGATATATTTCGTTAGATTTGGCCCGCGGCTTCGCCAGCGTTAAAAATACCCTATGCCTTTACCGTACTCAACAAAAGCAAGGTTTTGACAGAAGGAAGTAAAAGATTTTATTTACGAGTCATTGTCATTACAGGCTTTTCGGAAATTGACAAAACAAGATTAGAAACAAATAAAACGAAACAAAAACAAAAACAAATTTGTCAATGTTGCAGCCATTTGAATAAAATTATGTGCTAATGTCTAAAACAGAAGTATTTTTTAAACGTTAATATGGATTGTGCCGTATTTTTCGAGACTGAATTACTCGGATGATATTCGGGATGCGATCGAACGCACGGCGTGGAGAGGCGGCCTCTGTCATTACGGGCAAACGAAGTCTGTGCCGCGCAAATGATGCGATGCCCGCTCGATTATGCTCCGATGTGACCGTAAAATAAGAAAAAGATAGAATTGGGAACCGCAAACTGTTTCATATATTTAAACATTTTCGAGTTTCTCTCTTAAGTTAAGCAGAAAGTATTAACAATCATACATCTTTGTGGGTGAATTAATGTTTTTTCTCTCACATCATTGCACATTTCAGCTAAAATTCTCAGTTGTAAATACATTATGAGTATAATTAACAATAGGTTTTTTGCAAAATAATGATGCAGTGATGGTTACCCATTAGGCATTCGTATGAATACATTTGCGAGGCCTACATTCATAAAAGTGAAAGTAAAATGTTTGATGAAAGTATTATACTTCTGTGCTTTTACAATATTTATAACAAACGTGTGACCCACGCTCCAACCGAGCCAGCCGTTATGAATTTTGGTATCGCTCATATTTGTCAGGGACTAAATTTGACGACACTTATAACGATCATAAATGCCGTAGACGCGGGTGCATAGCAGGTGGTTATTTGTAACATGCACGGAATATTTTCTTAATAAATATCGTTATCGTTTAATAAGTACCTACTTGTATTTATTCATAACATCTGAATAGAGAGCACAAATAGCTTGGCAAGATGCTTCTCTCAGTTGACGATGAGTCGAGTAAAAACAACTAGATAGAAACATAATCCTCCTGGCGATAATATTATCCACATTATAACAGTAATATAATATATCAACAAACTTAATGCATATTACTCCAAAAAAGACAGGGTAAAATCACTTAAGATTTGGAATAAAAAATGAAATTTGTGAAACAAAAAACTTCAGGGAGAACGGAAGAATTTTGCGCAGCGAAAGTCTCGTTCTTTTCGCATAAATATGTAAAACGTATTATAGCTAATGTTAAAAAGGGACTGTGAACATATCAAAGACTGAGAAGTATTGGGCGGAAACATTAATATGTAGATATATCACATGCCTTCTCGTTCTGCGAACCCCAATGCCGCGGGCGGCTCTCTAATATCGATATAGAGAAAATCGAAAAGTTGCTTTGTTACTTATCTCATAACATCTGCATATTCTCACATGCCGTTTAAAAAAGTAGGCATGATGAGCAAGCAATATGCGATTTCATTGTATTTCTAAAAACATGTCAGTTTTTTGTTTTGGTTTTTTAAGCTTACTAATTAAAATCTTTCGTTTTCGGATGGCAGATCAACATGTCATAAAATGTGCTACTGATATAAGAGAGGCCAATATCTTTATGTAATACTCATCTTTAACCTATCATCATAGTGGTATATCTGATCAACAAGATGTTTCCAAAATGGGTAGTTTTGTCGCAAACACAAGGCCGCAATAAGTTCACAAATCGTTATGCCCAACTGGGACGAAGCGGTTGCTGAGTAACCCCAGCCGTTTGCATTCGTTACACTGACGATTGCAAAACGCTTAGAGCATAATGTGCTTGAGTCACAGCACTTACATCTTAATCACTCATTGAAAGCACTCAAGTTATTACCAATACCATTAAAAATAATATGGAATGGCAGCATCTCCTTCCGTCAACTAAACAAATATTTAACATTCATGAAGAATTTATCAAAAGTGTATTCGTAAGAGAAGGTAAATATAAGTGTGCAGGGATCATGGCAAGATCTGCCTACCCCCCCGGGAAAGAGGTGTGATCAAATGTTTATTTTATAGATTTAAATAGATTTACTTTTTTGAAACAAAATACTTTTAAAGAAGACATATTTTCATTCACAGTCTGTTTACAAATATTGCAATAATATTATATTAAAAATTTGTATAACTAAGAATAACCAATATCTTAACTCTTGCTGAAACCACGACATCAAAACTAAACTAATGAACATTCGTCGTTTATATTGGACAAAATAAAAGTTCTGTTGGTTTCTTTTCTTAGCCGCGCTCGCGTTCATTTGCGCTAAACTGACGCTGTCTCATATAGGCTCTACGTGATATGAATGAATCTTTGTTGGTCAGAATTGGATGACACATACGTGTAGAAATTATTGTGCGTGTTGCTTTATTGATCACTTGAATAGACTGTGTGCCTACGCAATTTGGCTTAACTATCTTTACATTAGATCTAGACATCATAAATAACATTCTATAAGTCGAAAATTAAAATTATTATGCTTGTTTTAAAATAAATTTGTCTGTAGTGTATAATATATTGCATTTTCCTGGATGATTTGCGAATAATGTGCAAGTTTCCTGGAATAAAGGGACGAGGAAAATCGTGAGTGACACAGGTCGGACAGCCGCGGATACATTTTTGTCATTCCCGCCTTAGCATTAGTCCCTGCCATGTTCTCCAGTCACCAAGAGAAAAATAATCATGTTTCTTAAATAATAGAACAGCCTACATATTAGAATACGTAACATCATACAGCTATTTACAATAAAGGCTCCTAAGATACCTATCTATATACATGTGGGTTTAGGTATGAAAGTATGCTTAATTTGTTTTATAATGGCAACTTTAAATTCTGATTTCCCAGAAGATTTCACCTTTGAAATTATAACGGTGCCACAACAAGTAACATCTATTTATTATTTTTATTTTTATTCATAGACATGTATAAAAATAAATACAAATTTTCAAAACCCCAAAAAAAAATGTATAAAATAAAGACAACACCTAAACTAACTATACTGGTGGAAAAGTTCTTGAATTTATCCAGCATAACCTTTTGAAAAGCCGACGTCTGCTAAGCGATCTCTGGGGTAATCTGGCCTTGATATGGTGACATCGCCTGCACAAATAAACAGACAAACAGATAAGATTTCTCTACATGACTCGTATACACACACACACATTGACAACATTAAAAACGTGTATTTTGTTGCTGCTTTAGATTTAACCAATTTTAGATTACTCAATGAGCACTACTACTAATTGGTCATGTAGCATTAAATATACATATGTATATTATTATATACATTAAATATATGTAATATGTTTACCTAAAAACTAAACCTCTGTTATGAACTAAAGTAAGTGACTGATAGGCAATGTATACAGCCGAAACACGGCATAGATGACATTTGGATGTATGGCATTTGGCTAGTATGAAAGCACTGACAGAGAAGATAACCCGAGATTCATACGAGATGGGATATTTTTCATTTTGCATGGGTAAAAACAATTTTTGCCATAATAATACAGTAAATTATTTCTACACTTAAATATATTGGTGATTCCACAACCAACTATACATGAGTTATCCATCTCATTTCTAGATGTTTTACTCCGCAGTTCCTTAGGGAGCTCCATTCAACGCTACACTTGCACAATAACAGTGACAAATCCCTAAATCGAAAACAAGCTAAGAATAAATAAATACTCGAAGTCAACTTTTTATTTATAACTTTGTTCACGTTCACAATAACCTGCTTTTGACGATAACCTCCCACAGCTGCTTTACTATAAAAAAACAAAAGAAAAATAGAATCTTACTTCTTGCTTAAAAGTTCCCCAAGTACCCAAAACATTTCATTATTCAAGTGACACTTTTGCTACCAAATTTGGTCTTAAAACAAAACAGCGAAATTTCAGAATTCAAACCATACATATATTAATTTTTTTAAATTAATTAATAACTAAATTAACTAATTTTTTTTCTATGTAAGTAATTTTGTAAAATACCCATTAATGTATGTCAGAATCGCTGATTAAAGAAATTTGATTGTACTTACTTGAAGGTAGTACACATGGAAATTGGAATGCAGGCAGACTCATACTTATTGTACATTCTCCACAAATGAAGTGAAAATCACAAAATATGGTGTATAAAAACTTTTTTATTATAAAAATTCTAATCCCTGGACTCCAAAGACAACATTATTTTCCGCTATTCATTAGGGACGTAAATCTTCGCTTTAAATATAGAAGCAGCCTTGTTCTTCCTTCGTTTTTGTACATTATTTAATTTGTTACAGAGATCAAAGGTTCGCAGCATAGTCGTCCGCCCGCGCTTGGCTGCTTCGTCACTAACGAAGTTACGGCTCATTGGGGAGTTTTCAATTTATAGTTACACATTCTTTTTTGACAAGGACCAACAGAATGATCTATGGAAATTGTAAAAATTTTTACCTAGTAAAGAATTGACCCAAATATTTAAGTTTTGGCTCAAATCTCCATTCTCTCCGGCAAATCACCACACGCAAGAGAATTTCCAGTTTAATAAATAAAAATAAAACTTTATTTAATAAGTGAAATAGTTCATTGAGTGTATAAATATATTTAACACATAATAAAGAGAATGAAAGCGCCCATAAAGTTTTATGCGGTAATAAATGTAGGCACGTAAGCATAGATGTCGAGCCTGGATGTCACTGAGCTGATATTGTTATCCTGTGACCACGCTGTGGTCAGTAGTTTGTATGATAGTCTAGTAAACAAATGCCAACGAAGGATATCAAAAAAGTGATAAAAATAAATAATCAATGGTATTAAAGCAAAGTGTTACATAACTGCATTTTGTTTGTAGACCTAGTTTTCTTTTATTTTGTGTGGTTATACCTTCTTGCTAATCCAAGGAAATAGGAATATTTAGCGGACAATGAGAGAAATCTAATAAAAACCATTGAGGTCGCTGTCAGTGCATAAAGGTGTACACAAAAACAATATACTTACATTTAATAATGTTGTATTTAATTCTTACATACTTAACATCATTTTGTATATTAATAAAATCAATGTACTATTATAAAGTAACATTAAGCCCATTCAAATAAAAATTAACACTATAAGCTTATACGTAAGTACATAGTACCCAATCAGAATAATTACAAAATTTCAGCGTTAACTACTTAAATATTAATGTACATAGTTCAAAGTGAAGCACTTCGCCGATGTGAAATTTACTCAAATGCACATTTCTGTGTAAGTGTAAAACAAGTTTACTTAAAATGAATTAATACATATTAACGGATCTTTTATATAATTTGTTATTTCACCCAAAAGTAACAAATTAATAGTTAAATTGATGTGGTGGATTATTCCTTGGATCGTACGCTGTGGTATTATACTTAGAAGGATAATTGAAAAGATTAGGATTTTCATATGGACTACGACTATTAGAGTTATAGCCAGGTTGCACAGGATTCCAGTTACCCTGGTTTTGATTATTATTATTATATGGTAAGGGATATCCGTCAAATGAGGGCCTAGGACTAATGTTGTTATAAGATGGAGGCGTGGGATATACCCCGGAACTGTTATTATTATACCGGGATCCAGGATAAGTATTTGGAAAATTATAATCATTATGGTTATTATACCCGTGAGGATATGAATTATTATATCCATTTATAGGTCGGGAATTATTCCTGTAAGAATTTAAATTCCTCTGTTGGTCATACGAGGAATTATTTTGGCCATAAACACTCGCTGGTTGAGTACCGCCTGTATTGTACTGTGGCGAAGTTGGAGTAGGATAACCGCCGTTATATGAAGGAACATTTCTTGGGTCATTGGTACTTTGTCCTTGAGGATATCTTGGTGAAGTATTATAGTAGGAATTATACGGGTTAGGTCTCGTGTTGTTATTAGGATATCCGTAAGGCGGATTACTCTGCCAAGGCCTTGAACTGTTTTGCCCAGTAAATTGTGTAGAAGTCGGGTAAGATGGGCTATTACCATTAAATTGTCCCTGGCCATAATAGGAATTATTTGTATAGCCATTAAAACTACCTTTAGGCGTGGTTGATATATATGTTGGATATCTTGAAGAAGATCTATCATAAGGATGTTGAGAGCTAGGTCTTGAACTATTGTAAAAATTATTTTGTGAGCCCTTAGCTGTGTTGTTTGGTAGACCAGGCCTATTGTAATAATAATTTGGTGTAGAGGAAGGATATCCATTAAAAGTGATATTTGCAAGTGGATTAAAAGCAGATGAATTATTATACCTGTTGGGATAACTGGAGTTATTGCTGTATGGTGACCCATGATTTTTGTAATAATTATTTTGAGAAGAAGGATACGAAGAAGGATATCCATTGAATGTTGTGTTAGCTAATTGGTTCGATGAATATGAATTATTATATCCATTGTGGGCATTGTATGGTCTTAAATTGTTATAATTAGAATTTCCATCCCACTGTGGATTGTTTGTAGGTGTCGCTTGTCCAGGATTATACTGATTGTTCCCGTAGTACGGTGATACCAGCCGCGGATAAAGACTTCCATTAGCCTGTCTGACTACTCGATTTTTATTTGTGTTAAAAACCAGTTTTTCGCTTTCTACTGCTTTAGGAGGCACATTCACATATTTTTCAATATCAAATTGTTCCAGATCTTGACTTTTCCATTTTTCCACTTTTATTTCATCTGAACCATAATCGTGTTCTATGGGTTGCAAATTATCATCATGTATTTGAATATAATTTTTGTAAGAGGTATTCGTCACGTCAATATGTACTGAAGTCACATTTTCTTGAAAAAACACAGAAGTCAAAGTAACAGTGTAGACGAAACGCACAAGCCAATTCATTTTGACAACTGAACATTATACGCACATAATTAACTAAATGGAAGTAGTTTAGTTTATAAATACAGTTAATCAATCGCCCCGATAAACTCCGACCTTGTTTCTGTCATTATAATACAATACACACAAAGTGTTATTCAAGACACCTACCTATTCCGAATCAAGACATTATTTTAATAGGTTGTTTAATATTATATGACATTATTATATTTATTATGCAATGTTCAAGTAAAACTCCAAGCAAGTTAACTTATTAGTAAAAAATAAAACTATAGGCATTAATACCTATAGTTTTACTTTTTACTTACCAGTAAGTTAACTTGCTTGGACTTTTACTTGAACATTACATAATAAATATTATTAATTATATAATTAATAATATATATATATATTATACAAATATTATAAAATTAAATGTAATACGTTACAACCACAAAAAAGCGCATCAGTTTTTAGTTGCCTATTCCATAGATATAGGCTATAAATAATACATAAACGTTCGGCCTCGATTTGAAAATATTAATAACATAAAACAAGACATTTCGTCATGAATTTTGTCGTAAAAAATGTCGTAAACAATAAAGTCTGAAAGAAGAAGAATCTTACAAATATATTGAGCCATAAAACATAATAACAATTGAGCATTTATTATTAATTATTAAAAAAGTCAAAGGAGTAAACACGGAATGACAAACAAAAGGAGAGTTAGTGTGTATAAAAACAAGGTTGACTATTACAAATTTTACAGGTTGGACGCATACATAAGTTAGTGCTATAAAAGCCCCCCACAAAGGAAGAACTTGCATTTGCTTAAACATATTTTATTAAGCAACAATAATTTACTTGTTTGTTTGTATATACTTTATTGTACGAAACAAAATAACAGAAAACAAAACAATAATTCACAATGGCGGACTTATCCCTCCGAGGGATTTCTTCAAGTCAACCAAAAATGGTATCTAAAAGGATATCCAGGTAAGGGTTGATAGTAATAAACACATTTCGCAACACATTCTTCGTATTGTTAACAATCAATTTTAGTAGGATCCAAATAGGGCTCCACACAATTTTATTATACTTTTGATAGAGGTATATTGAATCGATTGAATTGCAAAAAGTACGCACACAATATCGCAAAATAGTTATTTTCCTTAAGAGAAAATACTGAGCGAGCATGCATAAAATTTGTAGACTCGAATTAATCAGGTTGAAAGCATTTTAATCTAATTTCCAGTGAGAAATGTAAGTATACAATTTTATTGATAACACGTTACAGTAATGATATTACGAGAATGCTGGTAACATTTAAGTAAAACATATATTTATTCCATTAAAAACAGAACTAACGAAAAAGATAAGGTCGGTAAGGGGCAACCATCCAGACTTATTAAAAAAAAAATACTAGTTTTCGCTGTGAACTTAAATCTTTTTCTTATGTTCACATGGATCACAAATATTTCGTTTTTGTGTAGCAATGAGATCTGTTGAGCACATTTTGATAATAAGTTATTTTCGTAAAATTTATGCACCAATATGAAGACTTGTCACTGACAAGAGTAACTTTAAAATAAAAATATTGCATCGCATTGTAGAGAAAATATCAACTAAAAGAACGTAACCGAACGAATTCTAGTTGAGAGAACAATAAATTGTGCAAACAAGTACTGGCTCGAATACTTAGGCATGCAGTCTTGTGTGTGTTGTGTGGTTCGAGTATGACACGGCAGACATCGACTGTCGGTCGGAATAACAATATCGTCTTAACCTGTTTTATCAAACTGACTACTTTTGAATAAAATTCAAACTCGAGGCTTAAACTTAAGGATAGAATGTGAGATGTATGGTATTTATGTTCGACGCATTGCTAACAAAAAGAGAGCAGGACACAGCTGTCGATTGGCTTTCTGAAAGCCAATCATTGTTCATAAACATTATAATTACGTTATTTAAAAAAAAGAGAATTAGATTAAAAAAAAATAAGACCACTCTATTTCTTTCCCATGGATGTTGTAAAAAGCGGATAAGGGATAGGCTTATAAACTTGGGACTCTTCTTTTAGGCGATGGGCTAGCAACTTGTCTCTATTTGAATCTGAATTCTGAATGATGATAACATATCATTAAGCCTAACAGCTGAACGTGGCCTGTCAGACTTTCAAGACTGTTGGCTTTATCTACCCCGCAGAGACATGATAATATGAATGAATAAATAAATTAAGTTCATACAGAATCTTATTGAAACTAGTCTCTGTTTGCGGCTATTTTCCCGTGTAATTTGTATTGTTTCTGTTTTTTTCTTATTCTGATGTTTAAGTAGGATAACTATAAGTTTCCATCCAAATCAGTTCATTTGATTTTTCGTGAAACAGTTGCGAACATCTATTGTACAAACATATTTTCGCAATTATGATATTAATTTAACGATATGTTTGCTTTTTCTATTAGATTTGAGATTTAAGAGAAGAATCTTATAAAGAAACATTAAACTCAGCTAGCTATCAAATTTGCATTTATACAAATACCGAAACTCTCCAAGAATGTATAAATCTCATCGCTGTAACATACGCCTGGCACAGTTAAAAATGCTTTTAATTAAACTTTTTCCGCTGACCGGTTCAAAAGATATGATCTTAGCATAGTCAGAACGAGATGAAATAGCTGTACTACGGTCGTAAATTAAACCATCTGTTTCAGCCCACTGAATCCATTTTTAATTATTTAATGTAAAGGTTTAAAACTTGATGCTTTTATAGTTTTTATATAAGATTTAAACACTATTTATAGTTAAGTGAAATAGATAACACGATAAAGCTTTCTTTTTTTAAAGATTACAATTTAAAAAAAAAAATAATTTTATTATAATAAATTCCGGGAAGAGGATCGTTTGTTAGCATTGTTTACGGTAAACAATATTTTTTTTAAAGAAGCAGTTCTGTTATTAATATATAAACTGAAAATATTCATACATGTAATAAAGGACTTTTACATAAGGGATAGGCTTATAAACTTGGGCTTCTTCTTTTAGGCTATGGGCTAGCAACCTGTCACTATTTGAATCTCAATTCTATCATTAAGCCAAACAGCTGAACGTGGCCTTTCAGTCTTTTCAAGACTGCTGGCTCTGCTACCCCGCAAGGGATATAGACGTGATTATATGTATGTACATTTCAATCCTACTACTGGCCGCCGATTTAAGATAAACCCATAAGCCTCGTATATCAGACTCATAAAATATCCCATAACGGAGTATGTTGTTGTTGCATTTAAAAAATAACACAAAAGACAACAACCGGGTTTGGCGTGGCCCGTGGCCAACTGGCGGCGCCAGTCACACAAAATATGGACGCTGCAGAAGTATCACTTACAAACATTGTAAACATACTTCTGTAATCATTTGATATAGAAGAAAAAAGACACGACATATGCTGCCGTGTTGTTTAAGCGTAATTTTTATGTGTATTAATAGCCGTACCAGTAAGGAGAGATTTAATCACATTTATTTTAAACATAAATCTTTTTAAAAAATTGGTTGGTATGACCACACATCTCTTAATTGACTTTTACAATTCGTGCGCAAATGCTTTAAGAAGAATTTTATGGTTCTTCAGTAAAATAACAATATTATATCCCTGTTTCTGAATAATCGTAAAAAAGGCGTCTTTTCTTATTTCTATGGTATCAAAGACAAGGAAAAAAGTCATTATTATTTTTAACACAGGCGTCGTATATATCTTACATATTTTAAATAAGACATTTATTAAATTATACATCCAACATTATCTACTGAAATTTTATATATGAAAAGATTTCTTTGTCATAAGGGTTGTTTACTTATCTGCGAAACAAAAATATGTACATTTATTGTTTTATAAGAGATGGGTATTAACTTCAAGAAGGGACAAAAAAACTTTCGAATATCAACATGCCAACCAAATTCATATTAATGAATACTAATCAAGCAAAACTTTTGACTTTCAGAATAACAAGGCTCACCTGAAAATTTTCACAGTTCAGAGAACAAAAACAAAAAATAAAAGTTTTGCTAAAGTCTCTGCCGAAAATCGAAGCAAGTGGCTGCAACTTTTCTAGGTTGGTATTGAATAAATGTTATCCATTAATTGTCTCTTCACTTTTTGTATACAAGTTACTTTACATTTCGTGTGGGAGTTTATCATATATTATGGATACTAAAACGCCTGTAACATACGTACTAAACACTGCAAACTATGGCAATTTTGAAAAAATGACATAATATTTCTATCAACACAAACATACATTCATATATCACGTCTTTATTCCTAACGTGATAGATACTCGTAAAACCAAAAGTTTCAAAAATCGCGCATGCCACGTTTTGAGATTCAACCAATGACGGTGTTCTTAACCCATCGTATAAAGGAGAATCTCAAGTTAGTCTCAAGAGGAGCAGCTGACACACATACATACATACGTATGGTCACGTCTATATCCCTTGTGGGGTAGACAGAGCCAACAGTCTTGAAAAGACTGCCACTGCCACGTTCAGCTATTTGGCTTAATGACAGAATTGAGATCCAAATAGTGACAGGTTGCTAGCCCATCGCCTAAAAAAAGAATCCCAAGTTTGTAAGCCTATCCCTTAGTCGCCTTTTACGACATCCATGGGAAAGAGAGGGAGTGGTCCTATTCTTTTTTGTATTGGTGCCGGAAACCACACGTCACTGACACACACCTGGAAGATTATCCAGCATGTGAAAAATTATAATTTACCTATACCTAATCTATTCCCTGGGTTGTTTACCTTAATCGCGTAATGATGTGAGACTCGTGCGAATGATCTCGTGCTTGTTATCCGAGAGGCTTATATTTTCTCCTATTGTTCTAGGAACAATTTCCTGATATGAAACCCTTTGTTGTAGTGTGATGCAAGCAGCTGGCTCGCCGCCAGTTCTCCTACATGTTTCATATTTCACTGGATCAGCGCGGCGTACAATAGCGGATTTATGCTTCTTTAATTTTTTTTCCAGTTAAGTGTTGAAACGTTTTACAATCGCACTTACAGTCATGTGACAATAAGGCAACTCTGAACCTCATCACAGCTTCGTATTGTGGCAATGTTAAATGTCTTAGAAAAAAAGCCCACTGAAATTTAATTGAAGCGAGCACCAATCAATTTGAGTGATTATTCCGTTACAAAGTCAACCTAACTCTTTCTATTATACTCGTAATTTTTTCAAAGATAGAAGAACTAGGTATTTACCCCAGACCGTCTACTATAACACAGTTGGATATGGATGTTTCATTCAATTCAATAGCTTTTCCCTATTTGAATTTCAATAGTAACGTATTATTTGAAATGTCATTCGGAATATTATTTCTATTCTCTTATGCAAAGGAATCCCATGAAAGAAAAATCGTATCTCAAGTGAACCGTATTGGTTGAGTTGACAGTCCGACATTATACTTTTTTGGCGTATTATTTCTATTGAAAACCCCTTGTCATTTTTTTTAGCCTGTACATATTATTGCAGATTAGTCTAGTACATAGAAGTAGGAGAACTTATTCCAATTTCTATGGTCTAGTCCTTATTAAAAGAGGCTATGTAAAGAAGTCAAGATATCATTCTTAATTTACTTGCTTGTATCTGTTATTTTTTTAGGAAAAAAATAACAGAGAAAAGAAATGAATAAAGGACGCTCCACACTTAATCCCACTGACAAGAGTGATCTTTTGAATATAAAAAGCAAGTGTAATTACTTCTAATCTGAAGTCGTAAACTTGGTTGTAAGTTTGTATATATGCCGCTTCATTAATTGCCTATCATTGTGGTCATAGGCTGTGATCGCAACCGCAACCCACGTCCCCGAGGCCCAACTACACTCAATTATGTCACTATACACTTACATATGCGTAAGTCGACAGTTTACTATGTTTTAATGTGCCTATTAAATAGAAATAAACTAGAGATGCCCGCGGCTATAAAAAAATAAATATTATTTAATTTCAATTCCGGTAAATTATCTCTTAGTGCATCCCGAGACCACACAAGAAACTCATATGCCTTTCAAGTTTACAACTTCAGGTACGATACTCGGCGATCTGCGGGCTCGATGCATTGTCATATTAGTCAATTAGTCAGTCCGTGTCCTTATTTATATATTAAAGATCTCTCTCTATTATTTTAATAAAAAGGCTTTAGGCTAAAAATAAAAAAAACTGCAAATGTGAGACGAAAATATTAGGAACTTAATACACTTTAGGCAATGAACATTTTACTAAACGTCAGTAGTGGCCACGTTATTACTTGTTTTGGAATGTACTTCTTTATTCATTTCACGGATTATATAAAATGCAAGCTGCGTAGATAAGCATTAAAAATCTAATAAAAAAGACTCTAACTTATTTATTGAAGGAATTAAGAACAGTAAGTAGGTATTTCAATTAACAGTTTCAATAGAGGCTAATTAATAGTAAATAGAGATTTAGTTGCATAATAATTCATTGAAAATTGAATCGGTCTGAAACAAACATTTATAATTAACTTTTGCCATCGTGTTTAATCAGGCGAAGCTGTATCAAATTAATATAAAACAATTTACAGAGCGAATCCCTATATTTTCACTGTGGGTTTAGATTTGTTTTGTGAAGATATTTTATTTACAATGTGGGTTTGGAATTTTTAAGGCCCAGCAGAGTTCTAAAATTATATACTATGACAAAGTTTCCTAAAATTTTAACTAGTACGTACAAACGCAGTTAGTTAGTTATTTTATATTTTATGTGCATTTCTTTGGATTATATTTATTACTCTCTATAGAATTATATATAATGGCCATTGTTGGCCATCATCCGACCCCAAGTACCCGTGAAGTAACAGGGAAATACCCGACCCGAGTCCAACCAAATTAATTTTCTACTTCATGAAATGGAAATATAATTCAAAGCATGTATCCTATTTACATATCTGTGGCTTTGCTTCTTCAATAAGTCAACTTCGTTCATTAAGTTAGGTATATCATAGAGTAACTACTCATAAGATATAGATTGAGCGTAAATGAATCTTGCTTAGTTACGACGTGCCGTAGGAGTAAGTTAGACTGTTACGGCGTCCGAAGCAATGATGACTTCATGTTTAGCGGTCTCCTAGCTAGCTTGTATTAGTCGCTTAGTCTCAAGTTATGCAGGCCGGCGGACACTGGGTTGACAAATGTAGGCTAGTTAAGACACGATCCTACCCCATTCTCTCTTCATGACCGATTACCTACGAGTTGGGTCCGACGTAAAGTGATTGATTTCCAAGACCACTGGCTTAAAGCCAGTTAAAATTTCCAGTTTAGATCTAGGAGAAAACTACCCAAAAAAAAATTGTAAGGCTAATTTTGCTAAATTTCACTTAATTTGAACTAGTAGGTAGGTCCTTTTAAAACTAGGTATTGTTATTAACAGATTGAAGATTTTTTCACGGGACACTTGCGGTATTATAAAATACACATATGAAACGATAATTTTAAACTTGTTGGAGGATTAAACAAAATAATAATCATCTGTCTGCTTATCATGCATGATGCCTAATTTTTGATTGAGGCTGTGGACAGAGAATAGGCACTTCACGCGTTTTGTGACATACACCACATATAGTCACTAAAAAACAATAAAGCTAATAGTCACTATACAAAAGCCACTTATACAAGCCCATTTTCTCCTGATAAAATGAGTATATGTAACTAAGAAAATATTAATACCATAATAACCATATGGAACTCTTGAGAACATTTTGCATATTCGTACATAGACATTCTTAATCAAATTCATTTGCATGTGAATTAATTTATGTTAACAAATTGAAATTTTGAAAATAATATCTCATAATTATCAAATTATGAGATATATTTTCAAAATAGGATACAAAATATTGATATCAACTTATAATTAAATCTGCCGCCGCGTCCAATAAGCGCAATTCAGAAGAAGCGGCGGACTTTACTGCAGCAGGAAGAAATTCATTGCCTCTGCCCTAGGAACGAGCCCAGGATACGCCTTAAACCATTATCCTAGATTGGGAAGTAAATTTACAAATACCCAGCAACAAAACGAAATTCCCAACATAAATAAAAAAAAAACTATATCGATCATCAAGATAGAGATGAGATTGATTGATGATTGTGGAGAGGATGAATGAAAACAGGTTGACTAAGCAGATATACAAGGAGAGTGTGGAGGGAAAGGTCGGGGTGGGAAGACCTAGACGAACATATCTTGATCAAATTAAGGACGTCCTGGTGAAGGGTCAGGTCAAAAGTGCCCGAAACCGCCGAGCTTGCATGAAGAGAGTTATGAATGTGGATGAAGCAAAGGAAGTATGCAGGGATCGTGGCAAGTGGAAAGAGGTAGTCTCTGCCTACCCCTCCGGGAAAGAGGCGTGAGTTTATGTATGTATGTATGTATCATCAAGATACTACGTATGCCTTGTGTAGTTAGAATGTAGAGTAATTAGAAAATTTTACTGAATATTCGTATTCAGTTAAATATTCTATTCACGGTTTCATTTATTTCTTAGTTTAGTTGTGTGTAAACCATTAGCACTTGCTCTTCAGCTATGAACGTAGCCACATAACCAAAATTGCGCTCATTATGTTCGCAACGACACAAACTTCATATGAATTTGAAACCACAGTCTGCCACAAAAAAAAATAACTCAGTGTATAGTTAATTTTTGTAGGTGTAAAATACAAATGTAATGTATGTATGTAGCCAACTGTTCATGACTTTGATTTTATGAATAAACATCATTATACGTCTAGAAATATCAAAATCTTTTATGAATCGAAGTACTGTGATTGCATTTTCGTTAAACCTAATCTATTCTATGAAGTTTGAAGGCATGACAGTTGTAAGCGAGAAGGCTGGCCGTAAACGGACTATAAGGGAGAGGAAATAGCGGTTGTGGCCGCAGACGCACGCACGGAAATGAACAGACCCGCAGCTTTCTCGGCTGTTAGTTTGAGCTGGCCGTAATATCGGGATACTGTGGTCGCACTCTGTACTAAATGATTGCGTAAACACAAATTAGAGATTGATATGTCACTTCAGTGTGAGTGAGTAAGGAACATAGGTTTTATCTTTGACTCTTGAGTAGATGCAATGCAATACTTTTGATTCGTCACCATAATGATAAACAAAAGGCTCACATAAAAAATTTAACAAAATCAATTTTATTCAAATTGATTTTACGAAACTTTATTACACACACATTATTTGGTACAAATTGCAAGTTAACTTGGTTGTCCATACTGTTCATAATTTAACCACTTCAAATGTAAAACATGTAACGGCGCTTGTGGTAATTTACAGTAAATTAGGTTTCTCGGTTATCGTTAAATTGCTTGTTCCAGATTCTCACCACGACGTGTTATTGAATAAGGAACTTAGATGAACTTTGGCAAGTTGAAGACTGTGCCGTGCCCTTTGCCGAGTCATCGCGGAGACATCGAGTGACAGACACACTGCGTCATTCCTCTCTCATTACATACCTGTCTTGTGCCCGCTCCGTGTCCTAGAGACGCAATATCAAATCATGCCATAGTAAAAATCCTACCTCACCACACTAGTTCAACAGCATTTGCATAAAATGAGTCTACTTAAAAACCATTCAACGTACGTACATTTATTTCAAAGGCTTTCTTTATTTCCCTCGTAATTTGATCAGGGAGGTTTGGGGTGCTTACTTGGGAGTGGTTCAGTTTATATTCGACGGCAGTATTCGTACGGCACATTTGCTTCCAATTCAATTCTCTACTCGGCTCGTTGCAGCAGTGAATGAGCCATCGCAGAGATTGTCTCCGCACCCTCTCCACACCCTCCTACCCCCGCACTTATCGTCCTAACAAATTCTCTCACCTAGATATAAATACGTTAATAAAGTTATTTAAATGTGTAAAAGGTTTGGTTTATACCCAGACCACCTTAAAGGAACGTTGGATAAGTAAAAATAAATCATTATCAAATAAATAAGATTACAGATAATCTTATTTGTTCATGTATATCTAAAAGTGTTTCAGGCCTTGATCGTCCGGCCCCATATAAAATATCACGTGACTATAGAACCCTTTCGAGAAAACGCCATGTGTGACTGGCGCCTTCGTGCCACCATATAATAAATATTACCTGCGAAGCAACGTCGGCAACTTTTTGCTCTTTACTGAAGGTGTTGAAACTACTCTCTCTAAACCTCCCACACAACCCGCAGTGTATTGTTGCTTTGTACTCCAGCTTAGAAAATGGGCTGGCTTTATTTATAGAAAATTGTGGCGAGCGTGCTCCAAGTTAGTTTTAAGAAATTGCATTACCCTGCAAAGACTTTTTAGATAACTTTTTATTTGAGTACGAGTATAATATTGAGGTGAAATTAAACAAGAACTTTAACGATATTCTATAAAAGACTAATTCCAGTACCTATATGAAAATATTTATTTTAAATACTCATAGCTATGTGGAAATCAATAACTACTGTTTTATATGAAAACATATAATTTATTTATAAAATTTTGTACAAGGATAACCTGGAATAATAAATCTTCTTTCTTCGGCTAATCTAATAAAACCAACTTAAAATCAGAATTAATATTTATTCGTACAAATATAATTTCTTATCGCCAAACTACCCACAAGAAATAAATTTATGCTCAATAACAATGTGCTACATATGCTACAAAATGCTACGATTACTAAGAATTCCTCATTAAATGCCACGTGTGCTACAAAGTGCTACAATTACTAAGCATTCCTAATCAAATGCTACGACAGTATAGTGTACGAGTAATGACATCACAGAAATCTTAATAATAAAATAAAATAATATGACTGAAAACTCTAAAAAAACAAAAGTACTTATGTAATTCACCGATGCACATACATTTTTATGATGTAAATTTCAAAATTATTTATTATATGGATGTAGGGATTTAAATATTTGGTAGGCCAGCAAACTGTCACTTTTAAAATCCACTTTTAATTCCACCATTAAGCCGTGCAGCAAAACGTGGCGTTTCAGTGTTTTTTAAGACTGTGAGCTTCGTCTACACCGCAAGGGTTATAGACGTGATTATATTCAATCAACCCTCTGCCTTATTGTTCTTAATCGTAGCCACTTTAATCCTGGCAGTTTATTCATACAATTCCCCTCGTTCTCATTTCATTGCAAATAAGCTCTTTTGCGAGCTTTTCATCTAAGCTGCGACCCATTTTTCGCATCATTGCCTAAAGATCTCGTACACAAATACTCTGGAGATTTGATTACTTTGCATTATTTTACGCATCGGCTGATGTTGCAAAAGCGATATGAGAATACGTACACCGTAGGTACATGAATAATGAGATATTTCCAACCGACTTCAAAAAGGAAGAGGTTCTCAATTCATTATTTATTTTTACTATATTTTTTGTTTGAATTGTATATACTCCAGAAATACCTCTCAAAAGTATGTCATTAACTGAACAATTTTTAATGATTATTTCACCTGTTAAGTGTTTCTGCGCTTTTTATTTTTTTTCGAAGTCGGCTTAATTTATAAAACCTCCTCCTTAGTGTAACAAATTAATTCCTGAAAACCGCATTAAAATCATTTCAACGAATTGAGAAATAATCGCGGATAAACATACAGCTTAACGTAGCCTTTTAGTCTTTGCGAGACTGTTAGTCTGTCCGTAAGGGATAAAGACGTAATTATATGTAGGTATACATTACATGTCAAACTGAGAACCATCTTTTTTGATGCAAAAATATGCACCGATATTCACTGACTACTTTTATATATATATCCATATAGATAATATGTAAAAATCACATGACGTATCGTGATGTAGGTATGACATTGATGAACTCCGGAACGACAGACCAGATTGTTACAAAATTTCGCTTATATCTGCCATTTCATTTGACTTTAAAGAAACATATAAGTAGTTACCTATTTTGTTTATTTTGATTATAACTTGTAAGCTGGTAAAAAATTAAATTAAATGATTATTTATCATTGTCACGTGATGTACCTTTTGGTATGTAGTAGGTGTACGGATCTTATTACAACTTATCAAATTTGACACTATCGGCGTTGAATAGAGAAGTAACTACCTCGACGCATCTCGAACACAGTACGGAGGCGTTTTACCCAGCAAATGGAAAGCTTTTAGCTTGTAAACGAATTTCTATACTATTCGGAGCGGGTCCGCTGAACCGAACCAGACGCATCGCGGAGATTTTAACAGTGTCTTGTAAAGGTATGCATGTTCTTCTTCCATGTTTATAACATTACATGCTAAACTGCTTACTAATACTTAATTACTTATTATTATAAGGTCTAATATATCTAAGTCTATACACATTCCATAATGATGCTTGCACCCATAAAACAACGCGGGCTCTCCGTATCGGAAGTCCGCGTTGTTATAAAGCTGCACCAGTAAATTAAGTAAAAGTTAAAAAAATAATTAAGTTTCACTATGCGACATGGCTCACATTTAAAGTTCGTAACAGGGCCTTACTAATTTTATATGGACCAAGTTGTCCTGCCTGCTTTCCTTGACTTTAAGATTTTAAGATTATACCCAATAGTTTATATCCTACTATCAAGAATAACAAAGGTTAATACGCATGACCGATCGTTCATATCATGAATGCTTCATATGTACTTGTGATAATGTTAATTTAATTTAATTCCAGTGGCATACATGGAGAGAACATTCACGCAACACGGATGTAACTCCGGAAGATGGTGATTTATTGCTGGTGAATTTAAATTAAAAACAATTTAAAACCGCTGTCAGCGGAACCGTGTGGAGCGACCAAAATACATTTGCGATTGCGGTATCGGTTCATTTTTTAAATTAACAATGTAAAAATAAACGGTGGGTGTGAAATATTCCAAGGTAACTTTTTGTTAGGATAGGATACAATAATAAGTTTTCCTTTTTGACCGAAAACAATCTCAAAGTTTCGATTCGAAAAGTCCCCATAGGTATCAAAGTGTAGTAATGTCATAAATAGGACCGTGATTAACTTATAAAGTCTCTCACGTTATTACCAGCTGTTTATTGCTAGTTGGCGTGGGTAATGTTGATGCGATACACGTAATGAGGTCCTCGCAAGCGGCGCTCCCTCGGGACCCGGCAACCGGACCCTTTCGAGGGCTGGCTGAAAATATCCATACAACGTTTCCTCTCGAAATGCTTTCATACGTGTCTACTTATACGCACGAGTATCGGCAATATCGATGTGAATACGTGGTTCACGCGTATTCTGAAAACCTAATAATATAAAGTGTCTATCATCCCGACTGCTACCTACGCCTGGATTTATTCTGATTATTTATTCATTTTGAAAACAAAACAACTTCTCTCCATTAGGTTCTGTTATAATTGATGACGTATCAAAAGCATGCGGTATTACGAGAAAGTTGGGCAATTAGCGGAAAAACACAAAAAGCAGATACGAGAGCGTTATTGACGACGTCATTCATTTCCAAAGTCCCATTAACGGCAGGGTGAAGGAAGGTAACAAGTTCATTTCTCTCATAATGGACCTGGATAAAATGAAAACCGAAAGAAGGGAAAAATGTTTTAATTCAAATGAGCAACAGATATATAAAGGTTTATATAACAGAATTTATAGAATTTATATTAGACTAGAGAGCGGCGACGGCTGCGCCTGAGTTGCATTAAAAATCCCGTTATCTTCCTTTCCCGCGGGAATTTCCGAAAATCCTTTCACTGTTCTTAGTGACAATCTTTAGATAAAATAAAAATCAATATAAGATTAGATTATTAATAGAATTTCATTTATTTTCTCAGTACTTTATTACAGTTATTTCGTGATCAATGAGGGAGGGTTTGTCCTTAGAACATCTTGTCGGCCAGGGAAAAGTACTTATTAATAAGGCACTACACTTTTTTCAGTATAAATTAATGCCAACCAATATTTTTTGTGTAAAAAACATCAGGAGAAAATCTGCATATTTAGGAACTGTTAACATCGTGTATATTTTTAATATTTATCTAAATGCATTAATGATTAAATAACTAAAACAGAATTAAAGAGAAATAAATAAAAGGGGTTAAATCAGCAAACTCAATGAGTTCCTATTGACCCCATGGTATTCTCTTGGCCGCCGTATCCGGCCCGTCCCGCTCCGACAACCTTCCGTTTGAACAGAGGTAAATTAATTACTTTTACGCCTGATTGCAGCTGGCCTGAAGCTTAAAACCGCACGCAAACATATTTTGATATTTTATTTGTTGTATTTTGAATAATACAATTACTCTTTTATCTTTTTCAAGATGAACAATAATTTGGCAACTTAAAAGTAGGTATTCAAAAAATTCATAAGTAGGTACATCGTAAAATCGTTTTGGTCTTCGATCAAGGTAAGATTTTGGTATTCAAAATAATAGCATCATGTAAGTTACGGTCAAAAACTTTTCTCATTAGTTCAGATTTTGAAGAATCACTTAAATATTCCATTGAGACACTAAATTTATGTCATAATATTCTTTGGTTTTATCAAAATTCTATACCTAACGCTAAAATTTTAACTCAATTAAAAATGTATCTATAAAACTAAATTTAAAATTTAAAAAAACATTCACCACATATTTTACATATAACATATCAGTTTTTGCTCCGGGAGTAAAGCTAAGAACACTCTCGATATATCAATGCGCTTTCACTCAAGTATATTCGCCAAAATTCTTCACCACTTTCAACTCCCAACAAGTTTTGAATGGCTCAAACGTTGGTGTTGGCTCAAATGGTTAATCACCTAAAATCCAAAAATAATTTTAAATAGCTTCATCCATTTGTGAGCTTTACACATCACACGTCAAACTTATAACACCCCTCTTTTTCCGTCGGGGGTTAATTAGTCTTAGCATAGCCCACGGTTGCATCCTCATGCATTGTCGACATCCTATTTTTCGCTTTTTTTAGCCCAATGTTTAATAAACTTCTTAGTTGTATCTACTTTAGTACCTTGCTTTATTCGAATTATTTACAAAAAAAATAACAAATTAAATAAAACGACATCTTTCTTATGCAACATGCATAACACGTAAGAATCAAAATGAACATTCCTGCCTGAAATTCAATCTACCTTTTTTCCGTCACGCCGACCTAATTATGAACCATACCCATTCTATCTTTGTGTGAATGTCATAAATTCTAATGAATTATTTCGTGGAATTTGCATAATTATCGAATTAACATTGTTCCTCGCTTCCAGCTGTAGGTAATCACTTTAATGAAGGAAGTGTCTTCGCCCTCAGACCCTCCTATTTATAGGGACGCGTCAGATGTACATTTTAATAAAAAAATATTTCCCTTTAAAGGGATTTTCCCTTTTTTTTAATAAATAAAAAAATTTAATGAGATAACTCCGTCTTATTCCTAGCTTAAGTCCCCGGTTGCATCCTCACCTCTCTAGAGAGGAACCCAGGGTATACCCTGGGTTCTTCATGGTATACATGACCATGGATCCTGGATTGGGTAAGTCAGGTTTTTACACGAAGCGATTCCCATCTGACCTCCGCAACCTTTGCGGGTAAACCTAATCCGTATTGGATCGATATGGTTACACATCCACTTTCCTGAATGTGTAGGTTTTTCCTCACGATGTTTTCCTCACCGTAAGAGCATAGGTTAGTATTCAAACTAATGCACATAACTTTGAAATAGTCATTGGCATGTCCCAGGTGGAATTTGAACCTGTGCCTTTCTGCGCATCACGCATTTTAGCCAGGCACCAATTCTACCACCGACGCTCACAGATAACATAAGATAAAAACAAATCTTATTATACACAGGTTATGTAGGGCAAAAGAATCACATAAAATCGTTGCATTTAAGTAATACGTTTTCGAGGTTTCGACAATCGCCCGGATCATGCCGTATTTAATATTATGTACTCGTATTATATTAGATCTAAATAAATAAATAATGACTTAATGATAACTTACGCATATTATCTAGTGCAAGATTCAATTCTGGTCTTGTAGTGAACAATAATATAGTTTGTACCAGCTGCTTCTCTTCGCGTACCTACTATTGTAAAAGGCAATCAAGGTAAAATCTAAGCTTGAGATTCTTCTTTTAGGCGATGTGCTAGCAACTCGGTACTATCAGAATCTCAATTCCATCATTAAGCCATCCAGCAGAACAGTATTTCAGTTTTTTCGAGACAGTTGGTTTTGTTTTCCCATAAAGGGATAGACGTAAATATTATATATAGAATGGCTGCGGGTATTATAATGTCTTTTAGCTTGACAATTTATCTCAAGTACTCTAAAAAATACAAGATCTACGGACTTTACAAAAACACGCAATTCCTATCATCGCCGTTCGTCTCCCTAAAAGCAATAAGCCATTAAGAACATTTTGCAATCTGAGCACAGTCCCTCGATAAGAAAGGCAACCATCGATAAAAATGCTCTTTAGCGCCCCAGTCATAATGACAAAATCATTTAGGTAACGCTCCACCCAAAACACATTTTTCTATAGCAAAATGTTTTCTTTTTTAATTGGTATGTCGTCTACCTAGTTTTTAATGATGTACAAGTTACACCGTGCCGTGTGGTTCCCGGCACCAATACAAAAAAGAATAGGACCACTCCATCTCTTTCTCATGGATGTCGTAAAAGGCGACTTAGGGATAGGCTTACAAACTTGGGATTCTTTTTTAGGCGATGGGCTAGCAACCTGTCACTATTTGAATCTCAATTCTATCATTAAGCCAAATAGCTGAATGTGGCCATTCAGTCTTTTCAAGATTGTTGGCTCTGTCTACCCCGCAAGGGATATAGACGTGACGATATGTATGTATGTATGTACAAGTTACACCAGTTGAATTGGAACGACAGACTCTACCTATAGACTTTACCGGTAATATAAGACGGTGACCGGGGAATTATGAATAGTACCTATGAAACATTTAATTTGTGAATGTTGTAAGATCAACTTTTTATACAGTTGTCTGAATCCCAATAGAATATTCCCGAAAACCAACGGAAACATGTTTATGTTTCCATGGGAATTCGGGAATATTCTATAAGTGCACTCTTAGGGATCTTATTATAAGGATCATACATGACGAATTTCTCTCAAGTCTCTAGACTCAGTGGATTGAGCTGCGTGCCTTCTGTCAGTCAGTCACTAAAGAAAGTTTTATATACCTACCTGTATAGATTTGTATCGACATAGTATTATGGTGCTAATTACGCTCATAGCTTTCTTATGTACGAGTATTTATATATGCGTTTGTGTCTATATGTATCTTGTATATTTTTATATATGTATGTATGCCCTTAAATATATATTTTATGGAGAATATTTATACTTGCCAAGGACAAAAAATGTAAAATTTTAGATGAAATAAAAAAATTAATAAATGAATGATGATTAAAAAAATGATTCCAACTAGTAGCTTGACGCTTGGGATATTTATAGGTAGATTAACAAAAGAAAAAAGCTTGATGTTAATTATCTGCTTTATTAATATTTAACAATAATTTTCACTTGCAAACATAGGCAGGAATATAATCTTAATCTAACTTAATCTTATACTTAATTTTTAGAATCATGTATTTAGGGATGGCTATCGAAACATACAAATAATAACAAATATTTCCCATTTTTGGCAGTGATTTATTTCTTACACAAAACAATATTTTTAAATTTAATCGTTATACACATATAAACTCTCATTAGATATATCTCATTAACATCTTTAAACCTCTTTCATAAAGTATAACATTATGAAATTTTGTGTTACTACTATATCACAAAACATTGAATATTCGAACATTCACAATTCTCATATCACACAATCTTAAATCCATCAATGACTCCCTGCTTAACAAACAAGTAAAACTTACATACATATATCACAATTCATTTCATATTAAAATAACAATTAATCATAACATAATCTTATACTTATAAAAAAAAATCAGCGTCACCGAGCGGCCCTGCACCGCCTGGCATAGTCCGGGGCGACTTGCTGCAGCCAGTGCGGCTGAATGGCCGACACCGTGACGAGGTGCGGCCGCGAGGTGTGCAGCAGCTCCGAGTACAGCAGCGCGGCGGGCGCGGCGCGCGCGGCGGACAGCGCGGACGCGGGGTGCGGCGCGGCCGCCAGCCCGCCCGCCGTCACGTAGCGCGCGCGCGCGCCCGCCGCGCCCTCGCCGCGCAGCCACGCCACGTTCGTGAACATGCCGCTCAGGAGGCACTTGAGAACCTGCTCAAACAACGAGTTCAACTTATTTGTTGTTTACATTAAATACTTCTATTTCGTCACTTAGAAAGTCAGTTAACAAAGAATATGACCACTCAAGGAATGTAGACGTGATTAAATCATCAATCAGGTAGAGAAACAATCGTTGACACCTATTCAGTAATAAAGAGAGAGTGAGACACCAGTATAATATATAGACAATAATGATATGGTACCTTATTAAGTAAAAAAAACTATCGTTTGTTGCCTACAATACATTTGGATTGCAGCTATTAGGTGGTGAATGAATCGTTGAAACCGATTCAATCATTTAAGAGTCTACTCGTTACAAATCGAGAATCGTCGATAATCCCTACTCCTAACTCCCTCCTCCACTAATCTAAGAAAAATTGAATTCTTCTTAGATTAGTGACTAGTGATTAGTTACTGACAACAACTCGATCATGATCAAAGAAAACATCGTGAGAAATCCATCACGCTAAGGCAACTAAATTTATTATTTTAAGAACCAATTTTAAGAAGTCTAGCCCCCATAGCATGGCACGCGCGACGCCGTTTTTTTCGCTCGATAAACAATCGCTGTCCTGTTTCACGTCATAATAAACAGGTGAAACAGTAATTGATATTTCGCTACAGGAGCAGGAGGTCAATACAATAACTTCTAACGTTAAAAAACCTGATAGTAAACATACCTGATCCATGGCAGAGCCGCAACTGGATACCTGCAGCTTCAAACTCTGGCATATTCGGACCAGTTGTTGGCGCACTTCACTCGCGTATGTCAAGTTTTTCTGGTTGAGGTAGTTTTCCTTACACCATTGCTGTAACAATATAATGCAATGAGAACACTGATCAATTTGTTTATTTGTAACTATTAACTCTATTGAAAAATGTACTACTAATATTATAAATGCGACAATTTGTAATGGATGTATGTTTTTGTTACTCTATCACGGACAACTACAGAATGAACTTTCATTAACTTTGCAAGATAAAATATGGCTTAGACATTTGAGTGACATACCTAATAAATTTAGAGATTTAAGGCGGAAGTATTTACGGGCAAACTGCTAATAAGTATATACAAATAAAAATGAATATTTTTTTGATAAATACGAGTGAAATGTAATGTGAAACTATACCTTTTGCTGTGGTGCTTTGCAAAATGCTTTGTAAACGTTCAACAATGTGATGTGATCGCCTAAAGGCGAAACAAATTTCTGTTTCGCTTTCAATGCTTCTTCTCTTTTGTTCATTGGCGAGTAGAATACGTTTTCACTAGATAATACTGCGACTAAACTTAACATCTGTAAAACATAAAATAAACACATTATTAGTATAATATAATACGTATTAAGTATATTATAATTAACAAAAATAAGCTTATTTTAACAGTTATGAAATTTTCAAGTTTGTCCTTTTCCCTCTGATGCTATTGTAGGCCTAAAAATGGGCTAGTTTATCGACGAGTACCTATTAGGTATATAGTATACGGTATAGTATAGTATACGGGTTTTTCTTGAGTCGCGAGGGTATTTAATATCGCCTTTTCACTCATTTCGGTAATCGCTGCACCTATTTATTTAGGTATATTGTTTATCTATTGTAGTTTTTATGTATGTATATTATAATTATTTTATTTTATATTTTGTGTAGGTATAAATATATTTATTTAGTTTAACCTCACATGAAGTTCTCTGTAAGACCCAATGGTTGACTGGTAGATAATGCTTCTAGCATTAAGTCCGCCAATTGTGCTATACATTTGTATCTAGTGCAATGAAGTTTAAATAAAAAAATATATAGTATCTGGACATATCCAACTACATAATAATATCTTAGTTAGTCTTTGATATATTCTTGCGCAAAGTAATTGATTATTCACATGAATTTATTGTATCTATTAATAAATAAAAACAAAAAGAAACTTGATGATAATTTCTGAAGCTTATATGATAGGTGAAAAATAGTAGTTTAATTAAATGTCTGAAAACCATCTATAAAACTTTATAAAAATATAACTACTTTTTATATAGTATTAAAATTAATAATAATTTACCTCTTGTAAACAATTATATTCTGATGCTGTGATCAACGCCTTCGCGTATTTGGGGTCTATTGGGAATGCAGACATCTTCCTTCCGAGTGTAGTTAATTTCGGATTGGCTTCACTATCAATAGCTCCTGAGAATTAAAAAAAAATCATATTAATATATTATACTTTTTATTGTGGTTTGATTTGAGTAAATGGAATATTAGTCCTTCGAACTTTCAAATCTGAAGGCACACGAGTGCTGTCAGAGTAATACCAACCAAAATTTACAGTAATTTTACTATTTGAAAAGATATAATAGTTGTATCAAGTTATAGTTATAATTTAGCAGATGGCTTTTAATAACAATACGTTTAATATCACACCACAGATTAACACATCTTCGTACATTGCACAGATACAGATTAAAAACTAAAAAAAAAGAAAATGAAAAAACTATTTACCTAATTCCTTCAATAATGCTAGGGAAGCAGTTATAGCCTCGGTCGGAGGTGAGTCCATGAGGGGAAATGTGCTTGGTTCAATTCCCGCTGCTATTAATAATAATATTGTAGGGGCTAGAGGACATCTGTAAGAAAATAAAGATCATGTTAGTTGTCTAGTCTCACTTAAATTTTTTATCGTGAAACAGAGGAAATTGTTTCCTTACTGGACGAGTCCTCTCACACCCGCAAGCCAGGATGATGATTTGCTAGGCACTTAAATGTTTAGAATATACAAGGCTTATAACAGGAAACTTGCGGGGAACGGCTAGTTGAAGTGTATCTCTGATTATTTAGGTTGTTATTTTATTGTCTTATGATTCCCGGTGCCAAAAAGAAAAAAAAGAATAGGACCTCTCAACCTCTTAAAAATGGATGTCGTAAAAAGCGACTAAAATGGATAGGCTTATAAATTTAAGATCCCTTTTTTAAGATGATGAGCTAGAAACCTGTCTCTATTTGAATCTCAATTCTATCATTAAGTCAATCATCTAATATCAAAACAAAAACATCTGAACTTGGCCTATCAGTCTTTTCACTTTTGACTGTTGTCTACTGCGCGAGGGAAAGACATGATTAAAAGTATTTTATTATTCCGATTATTACGTTCAAATTGTGCGCTGTAACGGGCTCAAATGTGGTGACATTGGTGTAACATACAAGTGGTAATATAACAATATATACCTGAGGATCTCCGGCGTGTGGTGCTGCGGCCGCTGGCGCAGGTCGGCGGCGGTGTAGAGGCGGTAGGCGCGGCCGGGCGCCGTGCGGCCCGCGCGGCCCGCGCGCTGCCACGCCGCCGCGCGCGCGCACGCCACCACGCGCAGCCGCTCCGCGCCCGTCGCCGTGCACCAAGTCCTGGTGGAGCACATCACACAATGTTACACTCATCGTAGAAAAACAGGGCCGGCAGAGCTGTGTGCACTTGAAAAAAGTAAAGCGTCGTATGGCGGCGTTGTACGCATCAGAAAACAAGGGTCACGATCACGAATTGATGCCAGAATGACGGATGGATTACAAGTAACACAAATCTCGAAACTACTTCGATATTTACTCAATCTGTGTTTATTTGTTCCGTATATATATTTATTTATTTTTCTTATTATATACCTCAGTGAGACATTATGTAAGTACATTAATTAGCTCTTACGGTAAGGGAAAATGTCGTGAGGATATGCATAAAAGTTTGGATACCCTGCAAAGGTTGCGAAGGCAAATGCCAAAAGGAACAAAATGATGAATATGAAAACGCACCGTCACGTTTGATATTACTATAATCATTGATTGATCACTTATCAATTAAATATTCAAAAAAAAAATTAAAGGCATAATGAATAAGGTACGATTACCTTTCTTTGACAACACCAGTGTCGATAACGCATTCTATATCTGGGATCGTCACTGACGCTTCCGCTATGTTCGTGGCCAAAACTATTTTTCTCATGCCCTCAGGAGTTTTTTTCCAAACTTGCATCTGTTTAGAAGCCGGCAAGCCTGCATACAATGGACAGACCAGAATGGGTGGCCCTGTCGATTCCTGTAATTAATATGCAGCTTTATTAAAGAAAACACAACAATTTATTCTCATAAATGTTAGTTATTAGCAATAAAAAAACATTTGCCTTAATACCAAAATAACACGTTTATTTTATGGGAAACCCTCTGTATATTTTTTTATATTTTTGGTATTTGTTGCTATAGAGGCAACCTCAATAAATAATTCGTGAAAATTTCAGCTTTCTAGCTATCAGGGCTTTTGAAAAACAGCCTGGTGACAGACAGGGCAGACGGACAGACAAACAGCAGAGGCTTAGTAACAGGGTTAAGAAGATTATCTTAGAAGACTTATGTGGTCTAATAAATATTTTGTATATTGTGTATTCTACACAGCACCTCACGTATGAGAAAATACAAAAGGCGAGCATAGAAAGTGTCATGGACACCGGTGGTTATGTCCTTACAAAATGCTGCTAAGAACATTGCCGAGAATTAAACATTTCACAAAAAAAAACTTACTTTCGCGATCTGTTTTATGTTGTACATTACAGTCTCAATTTCTTCTTGTCCAGTCAGGAAAACGAGAAAGTCTTGACTGTAAAAAAAGAATAATTCATTAATTAGAGCAGAAAATGTTTTCTTTATTTCAACAGACAACTAAGAAGAGGAAATTATTATTAAGACAAGTTTAAGTATTCATTTGTATGACATTTTGGTTTAAAAAATATATTTCATTTACTGAGTCACTACTTACTTGGGGGGTGTTGTGGCGTGAAGCTGAAATATTGTACAGATAGCTGCATATTGATAATCTTCGTGCTTTATTTTCGAATGGAAAATAGTAACAGGGTAGGTTCTACCCTCTAAGTATATTACTGGACAGTCATCGTAGTACTTCCTAAATGTATCCACATCCATTGTGGCTGACATTATAATAATCTGTAACAAAAATTTGTTATCAAGAATAGACAGTTAAAATAATCTACATCTTTAAACATGTGAATGTACCAACAATTGAAAAGGCGGGTTCATATTTGGCCTTTACTCTTAAATAACGGGCTTATTATAATCACTGCAACCAAACATACACATACATACATATAAAAATGGAAAACTTAAATATAGCCAGGCCAACGGTCTATTTACTTACCTTTAATGGATTATTATATTGTTTTTCCCTTTCTTTTTGTGCCAGTTTCACAACACCAAACAGCACATCTGTGCTGATTGTACGTTCATGAGCTTCATCCAAAATTATTATAGAGTATTTTTTCAACAAAGGATCTGTTATAGCTTCTCTTAACAACATTCCATCTGTTAAATACTTAATTTTGGTTCTTGGACTTGTCACATCTTCAAACCTCACTGAATACCTGAAATTTATAAAAAGTAATAATTTAGAACATTTTAGTACTATTACTTATTAATTTTTAATTATATAATGGCTTCTGTATGGCTTTCATTTCAGTTACGGATGACATTTAGTTATTATTTGGTTCAAGTTTATCATACATACCCAACAACACCACCAAGTGGCAAATCCATTTCAGCGGCCACTCTGGTAGCGATCGTAATGGCGGCCACCCTGCGAGGCTGGGTCACAGCTATAGCTCCATCACCTTCAAGACGTTGTTCATGAATCAACTGAGGTATTTGAGTGGTTTTTCCACTACCAGTCTCTCCAAGTATAATCATTGTGTGGTTTTCCTTTATTTCTTCTAAAAATCTGAAAATTGAAATAAAACCAAACTTTGAATAAATTAATAATAGAGTCCCTAATCTCCATTAACTACCTGCAACTTAAGGATTCCCAAGAAAGAACATGCATATTCTTGGCTCGATTTGAGTCTACCACCTAAGACCTCAACTTGCACACCATCAGGCAGATGACTCTTAATGCTTTTTTAAAACATTCTTTTGAAATTACTTGTTGTTTATGGACTATTGAATTTCAGGTAGCATTTTATAATTTATTGTTTGTATTTCATGTAAAATTGGGTGTCATTATATGACAATATTAATTATTAAATACAAATTGTGCTTGAAAAAATTTGTCTTCCAACTTAAAAATTGACTGAACTGAGCTAAGTGAACTACACATTGATTATGCAGAATTATTATTTTACGGAAAACAAGGTTATAGGCACCGAAGCAGATACTAGTCAAGTATAATACATAAAGAGATAAGAGGAAGAAGAATAATTATAAAATATTTATCTGTTACGGTGTGTGGTGTGTGTTCCTGGATTTTTACAATCCTAAAGCTCACCCCAGCCTTCTCTCCAGATAAGCCAGGATAAACCCCAGGTAGGAGAAAACAACAATTATTTCAATAATATTCAATAAGACTCATTATATAAAAGAGTTTTAAAACCAACCTTTGTCTCGCAGCATAAACTGGTAATTTTTTTCTTGCTTCCAGTAACTCAAGTAAAGTGCTTCTATCATTTTCTGGTTGGCATGGTAAATTTGATTCCTTATTATTTTGTGACAGTGCAATACCATTACTTTTAGGTGCATTATCAATGGCCAATTTCATTTTCTTTACATTCATTGTAGACTTCTTTCTTTTATTTTTACTATGGAATTGATCAGTGTGACCTTCAAAAGCGGCATACTTGGAATCCATTTCAATCATCTTACAAATCACCCGAAGCGGGAATCCTAAAACATTTTTAAATTTATTAGTACAAAGTTTATGAAACTAAATATATTTGTTTTTAAGTTGTGGCCCTCCTTAGCCCAAAATTAATTGGTATTAATGCCTTAGTTAGGGTTTAGGATATGCCACAGGTTAATCTGTCAACAAACACCCACAGTCTCCCACAGTTTCTATATACCTACCTAAGACTGAAGACACTACTTACTAAAATGTAGTAAGATAGCTATTCCTGGACATATTTAAGTGTTCATTCAGAGTTTTGAAAGGAGAATATACCTATTTATTTTTGTTTATGAATACATGTTTGTCTGGTCAGTATATCTTAAAAAAGTCAAGTAAATAAAATTTGGAATTAGTATAAATAACATTACAAATACACCAACCTTTAAATCAGAAGATTATTTTCCGCTGCTTACTCCTCCAGAACCAATACCACGTTTAAATTACCACGAGATATTAAACACTAGTCTAAAGCAGGCGAATTAAGTGTCCAAGATCAGTAACCACAAGCGAAATAGCACAAGAGTAGCACCTCGACGAACAAACGACAGTAAAATACTGGCCGTCTGCATGCCATCGGTACCAGGTAAAGATCACTTATACCTAAATATTTTCACCCCAATTTTTGCCATTATTTTTATGACTCATATTGTTATGAGTAAGTAATTACAATAAGAATTATTGCCTTGGAATGGCCCTCGCTATTGTTCATCTAGTCCCATTCAGTTCAACAGATATTTTATGGTACCTACTAGGTACCATTAAAAACATCTGGCACTAGGAACAAAAAAACGTCTGATAACACCTGTTTCTATTATAATAATCTGTTCAACCCGGATATTCCGAAAGAAAAAAATTTGTCAACGCGTTATGTGAATAAATATATCCGGGACAAATTACACAGATTGAGTTAGCCTCGAAGTAAGTTCGAGACTTGTGTTACGAGATACTAACTCAACGATACTATATTTTATAATAATAATAATAAATACTTATATAGATAAACATCCAAGACCCAGGCCAATCAGAAAAAGTTCTTTTCTCATCATGCCCTGGCCGGGATTCGAACCCGGGACCCACGGTGTCACAGACAAGCGTATTACCGCTGCGCCACAGAGGCCGTCAAATTATATGCTATAAATATGCTATTATTTTTAAATAATATTTGTTAAGCGCTTATATTTTAGTTTAAACTAATATGTATCATATTAAAATTTTGTAGGTAGTTACTTGTGAAATCGTTCTTAATCTATTATCATTATTTAAAGTTGATCGAAGATTATCATGTACAAAAATGACCTCTGTACAGATTTATTATAAGTAGGTACTTAAGTAATAGTAACATTTATTCTGCTACCTAACAAGCTTTGTATTGGTGTTTTTACCTCAAATAAAACTTAGTTTTCACAAAATTTTGTATGGGAACCAAAAAACATTACTTGATTTCATTAATATTTTTCCCCTAAACTACAAGGATTTTTTCATATATGTTTTCAATGTGATAATAAAAGGTTATTAATCATACTATGTATTTTACATACTTAAGGGAAAAACGAAACCGCCGAGCTTGCATGAAGAGAGTTATGAATGTGGATGAAGCGAAGGAAGTATGCAGAGATCGTGGCAAGTGGAAAGAGGTAGTCTCTGCCTATCCCTCCGGGAAAGAGGCGTGATTTTTATGTATGTATGTATGTAAGGGCAAAAGCTTAGAAAATGAATAAAATGAAATCAGATTTTCTACAATGAAAACAAGTAACATCTAGTAACTAAAGTTACTAGATGGATTCAGATGTAGGTTAATAAGTTATTTTTAGTTAAAATCAAGCAACCAGGGGATACTTGTTTCCAGCTTTGTTTTGTGTTAGTAATTAGCTTTTACATTTTATATTGGTTACTTGAATTTTCTACTATATAGATAATCATCATTTGTGAATAAATAATTCTTACAACAGATTGTGAATATAATAAAAACTTCCTTTTTAAGGTTAAATAGGCATAAAAGGAACTGCCTGTCTGTATGACGCGGTTTTACTTAGGGAGCGGATATTTTTTTTCTCCACTATGGGTTAGTGGAGTCTTGTAGGTTGTCGTTGAATAGGTCTTTAAAAATAGTATTTTGACACATAATTAACAAAATTCTTTTTGACAATTTATCCATATTCTACCGACATACTAAAACGCGTTCTCCTTACGTTTTTAAGATTAATTTAATTAAAAATATAAAAAAGAAATTTAGTTAGTTTAGGCGATAGGCTAGTAATCTGTCACTATTTGAATCTCAATTCTATAATTATACCAAATAGCTGAACGTGGCCTTTATTTTCAAGACTGTTGGCTCTCTCTACCCCACCAGGGACATAGATGTGACCATGTGTATATATGTATTATGGGACACTTCATACATACATAAAATGTCCCATAATCATTAATAAAAATTTAAATTTGAATTATGTATGAACAAATAAAGTTATTATTAGTAGAATAGAATAGTTCCAAAATAATATTATAAATGCGAAAGTAAGTTTATTTGTATGTAAGTTGTCTTTTCAAGCGTTAAGTACTAAACCTGTCTTTTTAAAATGTTGCGTATATTTGAAGAAGGACAAATGGTACTTTTGTCCCGGTAAAAAATAAAGATCCTGATGGATAGAAGAAACACCTGTAACAAATTGTAAGTGGCTAAATTTGCGCGACCGAAGCTGCGAGTAAGAGCTAATTAAAAAATAGTTTCAGTTGCCCCTTTTATTCCTGTAAGTAAATTGTAATATAAGATTCAACCAAATCCATTAATTAGTGTTCATGTGAAAGAGTAAAAAACATTCATATGTGTTTACCTTTTATTATACTAGCTTTTCCACATCGTAATTCTGATGTAAGAAGGTTTCTTATGTATAATAGTGCTCTCGTACTCTTAAACTGTCTGAGTGAGCCACCGAGATGAAGGTGGACTTTGAATTCATACTGCTAGGTACTTATTATTTAATTAGGTTAAGCATTAATTTCATTTTAAAAGGTGTTTTTATAGATCTTAGGGCCCGTGTAGCGTGCCGCCAAGTTCGTCCGACCTATAAGTCTGACGATCTGATTGAAAGTGTATGTACTGTTTAATATATAGAAATATAACTGAAATATCCTAAAATTGCCATACTTATTTAGTTGTAAGTGGAAAATTACAATATCATAAATGAATCATCATGAAAAAAATCGTCAAGATTTTTTTATCATCACCTGTCGCATATAGCTTGTAAATAATCGTAATAATTATTATTTCATATAACAATCGAGTATAACACCATTGTTGAAATACATACTTCAGTATTTAAATTTTTTGCTCCATTACGAAAGGTATTTATGATGAGTCATTACTTTATTATTCTTTTGTGAGTAAAAGTGCCAGCTGTTGCCCGCGGCCTCGCTCACGGACATTGTAGTTCAACGCAAATCCTACATAAACAGTACCTGAATAAAAGGTATAATATGTTCTGCTGATGACGTTCTGTTCAGTAGCCCTTAAAGCTTTAGGTGTGCTATGGATAATTTTTCTCGCGAATTCATACGCGCACCCGTTTTTCGCTCCCGAAGGAATATCGAGAAATCTGAGAAACAATATAAGAAAAAAATATATACTTTTACTAGAAACAAATAATTTAAAAAAAACTCTGTGTACTTATAGATGAATGTCTCATTCAGTTTACAGGCACATTCGTATAAAATTATAAATATGTTAGGAAATAATTAAGTCCAAAGTTTTGTCATTGCAAATTTTTCAGTTCACGATGACAATTCGACTTTTGAAATTGGATATTTTCATGTTTGATCCTATAGTGACACGTTGAAACATGAAAAGATACCACCCACTCATTATAGAGCCATCGTCACTGAGAAAAAGACATAATTCGTTAAAATAAAAATTGACTAAGAATGGTTCACAGTGTTATGTTACCTACCTTGCGTCATTTCGTTTTTATGTGAGTTTTACATCCCAACCATTACCAACCCATTATCTTTTTGGCGTACATTATAATTAGGTAAGTAATCTAAATTACTAAAAACTAGTAACAAATATGGATATTGTTATCTCTTATTTTGAGTTATTAAGAAATGACTATTTAATGCCGTGAATGTAATGACATTTATTGTAATAAGAGTGTACCTAATGATATTTTTATTTTGAAATTATCTAATTATGGATAATCAATCACTACATATTTTATAGTAAAGTTCTCCAATTGTTACATTTTAATTATTCAGATTTTTTTGTAGAATGTAGCAAATTTTTTTTAAACAATTACACGAGCGCATCGCATCTTGTATTCTTGTAACAACCGCTGTTCATTATCTCATGTGCCACCATTTCTTGGATATCAATAAATTTATAGCCTAAGTTTCAGAGCTATATAGCAAAAAATCTGGCAATACTCTACAAGGATGTGTTGCGTCACCTATTTATTTATTTACGCCAATAATACAACGGTAGTAGTACACCTCTTACGGTATTTGGCAAGGAATTCTTATATAACAAAATAAAATCTTGAGTCTTCATTTCAAATAACAGGATAAATAATAAGTATAATATGGGTAAGAAACTATGATGGATGGTTGATTTTGTTGTTTAATTGTCATAATTTTAGTCTCCTCATAGATGTTTTTAGATGGCGTACGATATTTGTAATGAAATAAGGATTTTATTAATTTATTTTGAGCAATTTGTAGAATTTCTAAGTTAGATTTAGCTGCAGTTCCCCAAATTTCTATCAATAAGTCTATGTGTGGTTTAATTAATTAATTGTAAATAATATATTTTACTTTTCGGGGAAGGCATTTTACAATATTTCGTACAATACCTGTCAAGGATGTCAGTTTAGTTTTAATTCTGTCTATGTGCTTTTTCCAGTTTAATTGGTGATCGATAACAAATTTTTGTTTGATTATTTTGTTATTTATCCTAATATCTGCAATGTCGTTAATTCGTTTATTATTTGCGGCGAATATGATAAAATTTGTTTTTGTTGCATTAATTGTGAGGAAAATCTTTTTCAAGTAGATTTAAGTTTAGAAAACCAGTTGTTAAGTAGATTTAAGTCGTTTTGTGCGTTAGACATAATAGTTTTAATAGAGTGGCCAAAGTAAATAAACTTGTATCATCTGCATATAAGGTGATATCAGCTGTTAGACCTTTATGTTGTATATTATCAAATTAGAAATAAAAGCGGACCCAAAATAGAGCCCTGAGGAACGCCAAATGTAATTGGATTAGCAGAACTTTGATGTGGACCAATTTTAACAATTTGTTTGCGGTTTTGGACATATGACTTTAAAATCTCATGAGCCTTGCCAGTGATACCGATGTCCAAAAGTTTTTCGAGGTGAATTTTATGAGAAATAGTATCGAATGCTTTTTAAGGTCAAGACAGAGATGAGTACGGTAATTACATGGATCAGTCTTGTCTCCCAATGTATGTATGGTGTCATTTTTGCTATTTTTAAACTGTCAGGAAAAACTCCCTGGTTTAGACATTTATTTATACAATTTGTTAATGGAGTGACTATAAGTTTCAGTATACATTTTATGGATTTCCAGTTGATCTATGATCTTAGTGATTTCATCCGTGGTTGCTGGCTCGAAGTTGGACAAACTTGTTGAATCCGCTGCATTGGGTGTTAGCGATAATCGGTCTCGGCTTGTCATTAGCGTATTTGGGATTTTACTTGCTAATATAGAGCCAATAGTTGAAAAATAATTGTTAAAGCACTCACAAATTTCTTTTTTCTCTGTAATAGTTGTGTTTAAGCACTCATTGAAAAAAGTTGTATGAACTCTTGATGAACTGAAACTGCCCTTTGATTTGAAACTTAAAAACATGCACTTTAATAACATAATACTTATGCTAAAACATCAAATCGATCTTATAGTAGGTATAACTTAATGGAATTCCGTGTGAACTCAAAAATTTTCTTTTTATTTCTTTGTAAATGGCCAGTTGCAACCTGGTAAACGAATTAAAGAGTTTTAAGCAATACTCATTTTGAATTAAACTAAACAAGTTGTATTTGAATCCGTGACTAGTGTACTTGGGCCAACCGTGTCTTTTATTTTGTTGCATGATAGGTTATTGATAGCCTTCCACATTTTTTTCGGCTTTATCATATGGTTCTTAAAATAATCAACATAGTAAGTTTTTATTAGTTTCCTGTATTGTATCATAAACCCTTTTTCTATATTCTGTAAATTTTGCTTCTAAATTTTTATCTGTTTTATTATTTTTATAATTTTGCCATAATGTGTTCCGCGTATTTATATCATGTATTATATCTTTGTTTTACTAACTAAGGGCCTTTGTCAATTGAAACATTATAAGTTTATGAACTTGCTTGGCATAATATCCTTGTAATGTATCCTTTCTTTAGACATGCAAGTAATTTGGTTTGATTTGATAAGTGGGTGAATTAGAGTGTGTATCAAAACTCAGTGTCAAAATTTGAACTTCCTTCCTTTGAAAATTAAATAAAATCAGTCTGTTACGAACATACACGTCTTTCAATTATTATACATAGTTTCAAGCAGATCAGTTCAATGGTTTAACTAAAAATGAAGAAGTAACAAACAAACTTACTTTTGTATTTGATATATTATATTAGTATCTGGATTCAACACCCAGAAAATATTACAAGATAATAATTAATTTGCATCTTGTAACACTATACTAATTGTAAATTGTAAATGTAATGTATACACAAAAAAATTTCTACCATACTTTCTTCATTAATTTTATTAGAACATTGGGGTCCCATAGACAAAAAGACCAGTATCAATATCGATATCAATAAAAACGATTGGACAACACTGGTTTTTACAACTACACAACTCTTTAGTTTATGGAAGTGAACACATATTTTTCCTCATGCTCCTTCTTATATGCTATATGTCGTTACGCGTTTTATACATAACATAACGAAACGCTTTCTCAAAACGTTTATTTTCAATACGATCTACTTGATAAGAAACTTAAAATTAGCAAAGTGTCTATCAAATATGAATGCCTTAAAAATTCCCATTGGTTTCAAATAATCGCTCTTTCTTAAGTGTTACGCCCTGGTTGGTCACAACTTAGTACCTAGACATAATACTTATAGCGGCCGTTCATTCTCGCGCCAGTGCCCTCTCTAGCTTCGCTCAAATCCTTTGCACAAAAGTGCAACCCTGCACATTCTCGACATAATCAGTTACAACGAGCGATGGCGAGATGGAGGCTTTGCAAGTCACGGCACCTGTAGCGCTATAATAATTTTAGGCATAATGTATCACATAAGGGTTATCCCTACTAATATTATAAATAGGTAAATGACTATATATGTCTGTTAGGTTTTCACATCTAAACCACTGAACCTGTTTTGATGAAATTCGGTACAGCGATAGAGTTGAAGAGGAAGAGCAGTCTTCAGGTAAATTAAATAAAAGTGAAACAAACATGAACACACTCACACTCAGTGCCAGGAGTCCCACACTCCCGGGTTAAAAATCAGGTGGTCGTCCGTAAAAGGATTTCCCCCCGTTACAAAAAAAAGGTGTGGAATATCAATACCTATGTACTTACATACAATTATAAATATATTAAATAATTAATTAAAACACAGCGCTTATTTTGGAACTACACTACATACATACATACATAAAATCACGCCTCTTTCCCGGAGGGGTAGGCAGAGACTACCTCTTTCCACTTGCCACGATCTCTGCATACTTCCTTCGCTTCATCCACATTCATAACTCTCTTCATACAAGCTCGGCGGTTTCGGGTACTTTTGACCTGACCCTTTTGACCAGGACGTCCTTAATTTGATCAAGTTACTACGTTCTACTACACTACACACTAAAAAAAACCCTCTCTGTACATTTATTAAGGTCCAGAGACCAGAATAAACATTTTTTAATGAAATAAACGTGTGTGAGGTTTTAAATTGTATTTCAACTCAAACTACTTTATAGGTTAGGAATTGTCTTACTTTTCAATTAAAGAGCCTTGATTCCTCGCATGGAAGCACCTCGTGTTTTCAGTTCATCTTTAAATTCTTAAACGTGACTAGTAGAATACACCGCAAAAAAAATGGTCAAACACACAAAAAAACGCAAAAAGCTATCACAATCGCACGACAACAAACACAGTTTAACACAGATAACAAACATCAAAACAAATGACAAGCGAAAGGCGAAGGAAACTAATCATACAGACATCTCGCGAGTATTTGAGTAATTTACCCTTTTATCGGCAACACCGTAATATTACGGATACATTCAACTAATTGTAATTACTTTATGGTTTTTACCATACTAAAAATATCGAATGACAATTTTCAAGGGTGAAACACCGATTCCCTGAATCGATTCAGTACTGCATCTTGAGTTAAAAAATGAATCTTTTGGACTTGAAAAAAAGATTTTGCAAATAATCGATCAGTTTCCAACACTAGCCCCGCCTAGCCGGCCATTCATTTTAGGGATGTGACATTGCTGATAAAAAATCGATTTTTATCTAATCGATTTATTTTTTAAGTATGAAAAATCGATTAATAAATAATCAATTTTTCTTAAGAATATAATCGATTTTATTATATTGATAGATTTTTTCCTAATTTTTCAATTAATGTCAAAATAAACGCTATATAAATTATATCAATAGATTTATTCATTAAAAATAAACAACAGAAACAGTAAGTTCTTATATAATCAACACAAATTACAGTTTTTAACAATCAAGTTTGAAAAATTAAGTTTCAGCAACGAATAATGAATAACATATCGTAGAGAATGTTTGATTAAATGAATATATACATAGAGAATGTTTGATTAAATGAATCATCTAAAATCGTAAAACGAAATATTCGTATTAAATAACTAGTTCTACATTCATTCATGTTTTTTAATGTAGGCAATGTGCATTCGTCCATGATTTAGATTTAAGAGATATATATTTGTATATTGACGTCAGATGAAAATGCTGCAGTGTAGTTTGTTCCACCGCTTCTTCTAAACATGCGCTTTGGAAGCGGTAGTAGTTATAATTAGATTCAAGTGATGTGACGTCAATAAGTGATATCTTGTATCCAATTTTGAAAATAAATCTATTCTATTCTATGAAGCTATGATAGTATTCTTTGGCAGTTTGCATTCCGGGCTCCAAGCCAGAAGACAAAAACGTAATGTCGGAGTGCATTTATTGCATGATTATAAAAATCGATTTTTTATCAATTATTAATTTTAAAAAAATCACTTATAAAAACGATTTTTACTTTAAAAAAATCGATTCTTAATCGATTTTTCACATTCCTAATTCATTTAATTTTATTTAGTATCTCTCAAAGAGTAAAGTAATCTCTATTTAGTTTGTGTTCATTTCATGATACTATTAATATCATGTGGTAATTTAATTTTCAGTCGTAAATTTCGGGGTTTATTCCTACAACAATTATATCAATTTTAATGTCTTGAATCCATGAACCTTAGCATTATTCTGTTAGTCTATAATGAATATAACGAAAATAATTCGTGGAGTTCGTGTACCAGCGGCGGGTTTATTCCGAAACTACTCTAACGATGTGAATCCGTTAAGCAGAACTGTGAGAGTTGTTACTAACGGGATTGCAGAATTTTTCGGAATGAATAAAACAGCATCAGTTTACCCTACTCATGCCGACATAGTTATCATTGGTGGAGGCTACATAGGCTCAGCTGTTGCTCACGCGTTAAAAACTAGGGCTGGTGAAGGTTTATCTGTAATCGTTTTAGAAAAGGATTTGACTGTAAGTATCAATAGGCATAATTAGGTGCTGTATAGTTCCCGGCTCATTAGAATAGGACCACTACATCTCTTCTCCATGGATGACGTAAGAAGCGACTAAAGGATAGGCGAATAAACTCGGGTATCGTCTTTTAGGCGGGCTTGTAACCTGTCACTATTAGAAATCTCAATTCCATCCTCAAGTCATACAGCTAAACATGGTCCATCAGTCATTATGACACTGTTGAATCAGTCTACCATTTTAGGGATAAAGATAATACCTGTTTTAATATTTTTTAGTATAGAGAAGTACGTAATAATATATCACATGGAACTCTAATAAGAAACTGTTCACTGCCAGAAAATATTGAACTTGCTTCATATGGTGCTGAATTTCTGAGAAAGGCACGAGAAAATCTAGGTGAAGATGTTGATGTGCAGTACACACCCTATGGATTTTTAATGTTAGCCAGTGAAAGGTATACTGAGAAATTAGAACAAACTGCTGTTCAACAAAGAGAAATGGGCTTGAAAAATGAAATATTATCTGCTAATGAGATTCAAGAGAGATTTCCTTGGATTAATACCAGTGATATCAAATTAGGTAAGTTAAGATATTATTTAGCAGAATAGTAATCCAAACTTATATTTTAAATGCAAATGTAAGTTTATTTGTTTGTTGTCTTTTCACACATTCAGTAGATAACTGAACCTATCTTGAAGTTTTATTTGGTTGCGGATTGACCATTAGTGTGAATTAGGGGGAAGTCCCCTAGTGGCGGACACCTAAGGTTATTTAAAAATAAAACATAAAATATTTAAGGAATGTTTATAAAATTATGATGTGCAAGAACTTGTGCGATTAAAGAAGAAAGCATGGCTGGATTTGTTAGCAGCAAAAGCTAACTTAAGAATGCAAGAGGTTATAGATGAAGATGTGAATGAAGCACGTAAGGAATATAAAAAAATGAAAGATTTGGTTAAGAAAGCTGTGATTAGAAAGAAAGAAGAGTATAAAGAGGATTTTGATAATAGTGTATCAGAAGACTTTCAGTCAAATCTGAAAGTATTCTGGAAATCCGTAAGGTCAGCCTGAGGAAAAACTATAACCAGAGAGCTGACTAGGATCAGATGCCAGGATGGTAGTGTTGTGAAAGGAGAAGAATGTGTGCTAAAGATATGGAAGGACTATTTTGAGAGTTTATTTGAAAAAAAGGAAGAAAATAAGAAAGAGTTCTGCTATAGCAGAACTAGATAAAAGATAAAAGAGAATGAGATGGAAGGCGAAATTGAAATGTTTGAAATTGTGGAAGCACTTAAGAGTATGAAAGCGGGTAAGGCTGCTGGGTATGATAGAGTGTCGGTCGAGATGCTAAAAGCAGGAAAAGGCGTCGTAGCTAGACAGTTGTACTGCCTTTTCAATTTGTGTTGGAGAAGCGGCCGAGTACCAAAAGATTGGTGTAAGGCTGTTATCGTGCCACTTTACAAAGGAAAAGGGTCACAACTGGACTGCAAAAATTATCGTGGTATTAGCCTGCTTAGCGTCGTCGGCAAATTGTATGCTAAGGTATTGATTCATAGAGTCAGGAATGAAACTGATGACAAAATATGGGATGCTCAAGCGGGATTTCGAAAGGGAATGGGATGTACTGATCAGGTCTTTTCTTTGCGGTGCATAGCCGAAAAGTTTTTGGCCAAGAGCCAAAACAGTCTATTGCACATTCGTGGATTTGGAAAAGGCCTATGACAGAGTTGAGAGGAATGAATTGTGGTCAGCACTTTCTATACATGGGGTGAGCAGTCTCTTAATACGAGCACTGAAATCCTTATATGAGGATTCGAGTGCTTGTGTCAGGATAAACGGAGCGCACACTGAGTGGTTTAAGATTGAGAAAGGCGTTAGGCAAGGATGTGTTGCGTCACCGTGGCTGTTCAACCTATTTATGGATAGTTGTTTGACAGATTTGAAAGAGTCTGAAAGTGGATTAAGGATGAATGAGTTACTCGTCAAATGTCTGCTCTATGCCGACGATCAGGTTATACTGGCGTCATCAGCGGAGGAGTTACAGGAGATGGTAAACTGTATGCATGAAGCTTTAAAAGAGAAAGAAATGAAAGTGAACGTAAGTAAAACTAAAACACTGGTTTTTAAAATGGAGAAAGAAATGACAGCATGTAATATTTTGATTGGAGGAGAAAAAGTTGAGCAAGTGAAAGAGTTTGTATATCTAGGATCAAAGTTTACATCAGATGGCAAGTGTGATAGTGATATTGAAAGGAGAGTGAACGCGGGGAACATGGTGAATGGAGCTTTGCATGCCTTTATGAGCAGTCAGAAACTATCTAAAAAGGCTCGACTGGCTGTGCACAGGGGCGTGTTGGTCCCGACATTAATGTATGGGAGTGAAAGTTGGGTATGGCAAAAGAAGCACGAAAGCAGAATAAATGCAGTGAAAATGAGAGCGTTAAGGAGTATGTTGGGTGTGAAATTGAGTGACCGGATAAGGAACAGCGTGATAAGGGAATGTTGTGATGTGAAAGAAGATGTAGTTACAGGAATAGAAAAGGGTATGTTGAGATGGTTCGGTCATGTGGAGAGGATGAATGAAAACAGGTTGACTAAGCAGATATACATGGAGAGTGTGGAGGGAAAGGTCGGGGTGGGAAGACCTAGACGAACATATCTTGATCAAATTAAGGACGTCCTGGTAAAGGGTCAGGTCAAAAGTACCCGAAACCGCCGACCTTGCATGAAGAGAGTTATGAATGTGGATGAAGCAAAGGAAGTATGCAGGGATCGTGGCAAGTGGAAAGAGGTAGTCTCTGCCTACCCCTCCGGGAAAGAGGCGTGATTTTATGTATGTTTGTATGTATGTTTATAAAATTATGACTTATATTAGATAACAAAGTTAGAAATCAAATTAAATTAACAAAAATGCAACCTCTGCTAAAGAATAATTAATACTATCAAACAAACTTTGGTAACAAAAAACATAATTTTAAAAAGTGGCACCTAGTACCGGACGAATATTTGTGCACGCAACTGACACCAGTTTCATCACAGTTATAAATTCATGAGGGTGTGAATGTTGTACTGTTTTATCAGCTTTTCAAGGTTGTCGTAGAATATATCCACTTGTGTTTTGTTAAATCCTACGGCGCGCATCATGCTTGTCGATTCCGGTGTTCTCAAGGAAATGTCAGAATGCCTTTTCATGAAGTGGTAATTTTTTATTACGACTTTTATTTTTTATTTACCAGCACTGCCTTTTTCTTTATTTAATCGATGAGGAATCTTCATGACTTCAGCTTAGACGTATGCTAATTTTAGAAACTTCTTTTTCATTAGCGGCATGCATCTATTCGATAAATCTTTAATGTGGTCCACCAAGACTTCTTCATAGTCTGCTGAGAAGGTGTTAGTGAACCTACCTAATTTTGGTTTCATTGTTACTTCTTCTCGATTTAGGGCCTTTATTTAATCATGTATAGTAGCCTAAGAGCTAGTGAACCCTCCGAGTAACGGTGTTCCTGTAACGCTAGAAATATGTAAAGTGATGATTCATAGCACACCAAGGCCAAAAATCATGACCTGGCAGGCATCTGCCCTGCACGTCATCAACACTTTTATTTCTTAAAATGTAAAATACATAGGAAAAAAAACTTCCTGCTGTAAGCTACAAAATTTAATATCATCTATTTTATTTATTGATAATTATAAAAAAAAAAATTGCCAGGCGATTAGAGTAAGCAAAAGTACCTGCCAGGTGCATCGAGAACTGCACAGTTTAGGAAGAAAAATAAACTTTATTTGACACCGTTACTCGGAGGGTTCACTAGCTCTCCAGCTATAGTGCTTTTAGGAATATTATATTGCATTGCAGCTTGTCTTACGCACAGTTCTTTTGACATAACCTTATCAATAGCAGTTTGTAAGCTCTGTGGATCCCAGAATCCTTTCTTTTTCTTCTCTTCCATTTTAACTATCTTCTTTCTTCTATACTCTAAAACAAAATCAAATAATTAGAATTAAATACGTAATTTCTTACAAGAAATACCAATATTTTTACTGTCCGCCACTAAGGGACGACTTAGGTGTTAAGGGACACACATTTTCGTTCATTAGATGGTACCTACTAAAATTATTTAAAAGATAAAGACAACACAAATCATGCCTCTTTCCCGGTGCAGTAGGCAGAGTCCACATCTTTCTACTTGCCACGATCCATACATACTTCTTTTGCTTCATCTACATTCGATGTCGATTTCAGGTACTCTTGACTTGACCTTTTGCTAGAACGTCTATGATTTGTTCAAGGTATGTTTGTCTAGGCTTTTCAACTCCAGCAGCCACAACTCCCATACACTCCCTTTGTATATTTGCTTAGTCAACCTGTTTTCATTCATTCTCTCCCCATGACCAAACCATCTAAGCATCCCCTTTTTCATCACTATTTTACAGCTGTCATTCACCTAACTTTCAGTACTCGCCCGCCTGAATCACGCCTGGGCTTGCTACAATGATAGTCAATCTTCGTTGTTATATTGGCACAACTTGATCCTGTTCCTTGACAGCCCCGAGCTCCGCAGCGTCGCAACAACCGCTTTCTGCGATTCCCCACGTCTCCACGGGTCCAAGCACAGTACAAGTGAAATTGACAGTGACAGTAAAATCGGTACTTTAGTGAGGATGTGCGTCTACAGCCCCGCACATTGTCTGATTCTTCAAGCCAGAAAAGCTTGTCTTTCTGCGGGTAAAAGCAAGTCTTCTTAAAATATCACGCAAAGCTTGTTGCTCGTAACTTCGCTCACGAACATTTTTGGTGGACGCTAATCCTAACTAAACAATATTTTCCTGGATCAAAGATATGAGATACTTATCTTCTTCTCAGTACTCCTTAAGGCTTGAGGCTTGTCTTGGATAAATTTTGCCCACGCGTATTCATATTATCAGTACACATAATGACCCGTTTGAATTTTGAGAAAAAAATTAATTACATTATTTTATTTATTTATTTAAACTTCATTGCACTAATTACAAATGTATAGCACAATTGGCGGACTTAATACGAGTAGCATTATCAACCAGTCAACCGGATTTTAACTGTAAATAATATACATATTATTTAATAAAGCAAAATTAAAAATGTCTACCATTAGCTTTATTCGAGAAAAGTACTCTAAAGGGTAAATTAAAAATTACATGTTTTCTGATAATTATCTCGCTTCATAGTAAAAATCAAAAATAAACGCTTCTTAAAATACCCAGAAAATTCCCAATCGGAGAGACGCCGAGCGTCGAGTAATCACCTACGCGTAGACTAGACAGATAGGTACAAAATACGATCAGACTGCGAAGTTCGTTAATCGCTGCACTCGTAGGATAACTAATTACTTCCATTCTATCCGTTAATGTATCCAACCTTATTTATATTAGGTATGGTGGGATACAACGAATTGAGAGTTAGAAGTAGTATGACGCTTGTATTGTACGTGGTGAGAGTACTTAGAGGGACAACTACATACTCACTTTAATCTACTTGCAACAATCGGGTTGCAGTGCCAGATAAGTAGGTATGTGTGGCGCCGGCGCCGGCCAGCACTGTTGGTGGTTCCACACGCACGGACTAATCTCTCGCGGGAGGCTCCACTGACGCGTGCAATACGCACACTCAATCTCATATCGAATGAGATAGATATGTTCAATTGCAGTTTGAGTGAATTCACAAGGGCAGCATTAAGGATAATATATTATAATTGATTATACACTATCACATTGGATTAAGTCTGTAATGGTAGATGTAAGAAAGTACCTAAATAAATAAATTGCTTCCCTTCATACTTTTAAAGCTTAATACCGTGAAAATACAGTAGTTGTTATCGGAAATAACTAAACCTGCAAGCGTTATGGTCGTCAAAAAATAATTTGGTGCGATGAGGTTTAAACAGTAATAAATAAATTAGCACAGGGGTACTTCGTTCCAATTACTCGAAAATTTCATCTTATTCTTTGACGACCATTGGTAGGTGGTGGTGGTGATGTCGTGGTGCCCATGTCCGCAGCACCGATACTGTAAACTGGCTATAATCAAGTAACTTCAGTGCTTCACTTGCAAAATTGTCGGGTAGTAAGGAATCCGTGGATTTGTATTTCCTTAAACACGAAGGCGAGAAATACTCTCAATCACAATTCATAGTACTCTTGCGTAGAATACCTGCGACATGGTGTACCTTCCGGATTGCCGGCAGTAACAAGGAAAATTGCCCCTGCGCAATGCTCCCGTGACGCTAATAGCAGCACAAAAGTAGTAGTGAGTAAATGGAGTCTTTCTCTTTATAGCGTACTTATATATCCTACGGGAACGCTGTTTTCTCCGAGATGAAAAGCAGGTACCCTATGCCCAAATCTCAGTACTACTAATGACTCTAGGTGCGCGTTTTAAAGCTTTTTTTCCATGACTTCATATACACAATGACATTTACGCGTACATTGAATAATCCTGTTAGAATGGTACTTTTTCCGGGATTAAGAGTATCCGGTGTTGTGGGCTCAGGATGCTAAAGTCGTCGTAGTCGTATAATAGTATCAAGTCAATCAAGTCTTAATCCAATTAGTAGATTTTAGACACAAATTTAAATATAGCAGAGATCTAGTAATACTCCCAGCTATTTATTTTTAAATATTCTCTATGTACGGAATTTACCCTTCTACAGATTTATTATGTATGTATATGCATAGATTTTTTAAAACAGCTTATACATATTAAATACACCAACAATCTTCTAAATATCACTATGCCATACAATACAACTGAACATGGTCATTCTTCGAGCTTGTTGGCTCTGTCTACCCTTTAAGCGATAAAGACGTGATCATAATATATGTAGGTAGGTATGTATGTTTATCTGTTGCCATTTCGGCGATGGAGCTATATTTTATTTATTTATTTAAACTTCATTGCACAAGATACAAATGTATAGCACAATTGGCGGACTTAATGCTAGAAGCATTATCTACCAGTCAACCATTGGGTCTTACAGAGAACTTCATGTGGGGTTAAATTCTTTCTGTAAACAAGATATACACCTAGTAGTATTGTCAATCTAAATGTTCCAGGTAGTATGTGTCTTGAAACTGAAGGTGTATTTAACTCCTGGGCATTTCTAAGCGGACTCATAAGGAAGTCACAAGATCTCGGAGCTATTTATATAAATGCTGAAGTGACTGGTTTTGAAATTGAAAAACAACGTGATGTTTTGATGGAGGGAGTTGAACCAGGCTCATTTGAACGAATCTGTAAGGTTTTGTATAAAACGCCAGACAATGAAGAGCATTCCATTAAATTTGCCGCTTGTATCCTAGCTGCTGGTAACAAATCCGGGGAAATAGCAAAACTTGCTAAAATTGGCAACAGTGACGGACTTTTGTCATTACCACTACCAATAGAAAAGAGGTACAATTTTTATACATTTTTCTCTCATGCATGCATGCAGTAGATACTTTTTTATTTAAAATAAGACACCAGCATACTGCTGCCACGAGTCATAGTTCAAAAATATGTCTTACTCTTTAAGTATAGTTATAGCTAGGGTTCGACGTTACATCTAAATCCAGTAATTTTTTTTATTCCTATACTATTGTACAAGCAATTTTTGTACTAGCGTTTTTGATTAACGGTCCTAAAATTTCACTGAAATTTGAAATAGTGCATAAATTTGTACTTTTTATACTTTTTGTATCTTCCACCAATTTTTTGTTTGTACAAATTTTTATGATAATGCCTCCATAAGTATTGTATCAACCCCATTTTAGGGATCATAGTACAGTGGTTTCTCCAATTGCCTTCTGTACGGCAGTATTTGAGTGATATCCCTATATTTACCTCTTAAATTAAAGATTTTTTTTGTTGTTTTTACTACTTTTTATGATTTTGCTGACGGCCACCGAGCACAGCTCGGGCACTCAGGCACTGTTAATAAAAATAACCCCAGTATTTATTACCTTTTTGTAGAGGTTATGGAATTTATGCAATATGTGATGAAGATAGAATGACGCATTTAAACACCCCATTAATAATGGATACAAGTGGAGTGTGGCTACGAAAAGATGGTTTGACAAACAACTTACTCTGCGGGCATGTACCATTTACTAGTGAAGAATCTAAAAATATGTCAGAAGAGGAGTTTTTAAAAAAAATCATAGAACCTTCTGTGAATAACAGATTCCCTTTGACAATAGGGAAAAAGGTAAGTTGATAATCCAACCGGCATTCTCCAAAGATTTTCATTTGATTTTTCTCATTAAGTGTATCGTCGAACTACCTTACTCTTATGTGACTCTTTTTTATTTTCAGCTAAAAAAGTTAACAACCGAAATGCAAGATTACAATACATATGACGAAACAGGTATTATAGGACCCCATCCTTATCACAACAATTTATACATTGCTGCTGGATTTGGGAAATATGGTGAGGAACTTTTATTTATGTTCTTCCTTTATATCAGAAATGAACTTTACGTGCTTAAATGATTACCAATAACCAAGATAATTTTCGAGTCTGAGGAAGTAAAAACGTCTTGATAAAACCAGAATGCCGGAACAGACAATTAAGAGTAATCTACTTTAGAAAATGTTTTAGTGTGCTTATACGAGGGCCACTCCGAAAAGATCGGAAGCAGTAAATGTACAAAGATAATACAATATTTTTTTATTATTTTTCTTCTTTTTTTTAATACAATTTTAATTTTAGGTTACTATAAAAGAAATTAAAATTATTTGAAAAAAAAGGGATACATGTAAGTGAACTAGCTTTAATTATTTTTTTGCTTTAAGGATGTCAACATGCTCCAGGCATAGGAAGAGCAATAACAGAATTAATAATTGACAGCCACTACACAACAATAGATTTGACGCGGTTTAGTTTCGACAGGATTTTTATAAACGAACCACTAATAGAGTTTGACGTCTACTAAGAAGTAGAACTTTATATACAAAACGTTATAATACCGGAATAAATAATATTACATAGAACAAATCGTAATTATCAACATACGTTGTACAAAAGTAGATATAATAAATCGGACAATACATTTAGCCTCTGAAATTAAATAAAAAAACAAACGTCAACGTATGCATAAAGACACGCATGTGTGTGTGAGTGGTGAACTGTTTGAACAAGAAGTATACTAACTACAAAAATACCTACTACATATTGATCATTTCAACTTATATACAGTGCGTACCATCTTTGATAACTTCAACGGAATAAATGTTACAATGTTGTTCTTCTGGTTTCCAAAAATATTGAGAATCTATTGTTTTAATTAATACAGTGTTTAGCAATTTGTTGTTTTTTAATAAATGTTACATACATATGACTTGTTTCATTTCCCTAAGCACTTACCTATAATCTGGCCAAAAGGCACAAAAAATGTTAATTTGGACAAAAGGCGCTATGTTCTGTAAATTACATACCGTGTGTATTTTATTGGTTATGGAAAACAGAAACTCGATTTTCACCGTCTCATTATATGTATTGATTATGACTATATCTATAATCTGAGACATTTGAACTCAGAAATAACATGAATGTAGAATCTGGACATTTCATCACACAGACAATACAAAGGGTGACTAGTAAATAGCATCGCTTAATGAAGTACCCCCTGCATTTAGTATCTAATTCTCGTTCCAAATAATAAGAAAAAATAGTGGAATAAATCCGCCATTGCAAGTGATTTATTTCTTTTCTATGTACTATTTCTTGTAACTGTGTAAATTTCTGTGCAATAAAGATATTACAAACAAACAAATAGGAGGTTAATACCTTATTATTATTATCCAACAAAAACGAGAAGCAGGCGAAGGAAACCACGCCGGCGAATTCAAATGAAATGACGTCTCGCTGGATCGTGTAGCGAGCGCACGATGTCCCAAACATTCTGAGGCTGCACACTGCTGCTGCTTTGTTTTTTCTTTTAAACTAGTCCAGTATTTTGTTGGTTTTTATAAAGATAGGCGGGTTCATGATATACTATTTCTATATGAAACGCGATTTACCAGTAACTTCTGTCGTTTATCCCAAATACGACGTCTGTTAAGCTGTGGTCTTATTCGAGTGAGCTAATGCAGCATTCAAAATTGAGGACGTCCTGGCCCCAAAAGCATAACAGTAATGCAAAATAAGGGTGGTACTAAAAAACGGAAAAACTTTGTAACAGAACATTTTAATAAATAATTGGATATTAATGAAAGCAATCCGATTTCTCATTTAAATATTGCTTTTCGCAGTAAGGCATAGGATACATAAAAATAATGAAGGGATCTATTAACCAAACTTGACACGGCCCTCTATTCGAAATGGTAGAAAGAGAGAAATGATAAGGCACATATGCCTTGACAACATCAAGAATAAGGAGGGCGACACTTCTTTTAGTCTCATCATTCAGCTTTTGAAGGTTGGCTTGTCGTCTTACTCTGATAATGACTCTAATAAATTATTTGAATTGTGGTGGAGGTGCTGCAAAGAGAGCTCCGCCTTGTTTTGATGCTGCTCTTGATGGTGCAAATCCAAGAAGCTTTTGGATATTTTGTCTGAAAATTAAAATTTGTAAAGCACACTTGTGTACATCCAAACTATTAGTAAAGGTATTTATATTTTTGTATGTTTGTAACGAATAAACTTTCACTAAATTTGGCACAGATATAGAATAAACCAAGCCTTGCGAAAAAGCTAGTTCATTATGAACTAGCTTTTACGCGGCTCAATTATCAAAAAACCAATATGTAGCTTTTAGAATTAAGTATGTGACTGTGAGCTAGGATGCCCACCACCAGGCAGACAGTCGACTGCTTATGACGAAATAAAGTTTCTTGTTATACATATGAACAGTTCATTTGTATAACAAGAAACTTTATTTCGTCATAAGTAGCATAACCATACTTTGAGCAAATCGGAGATTTTCCAGTAAAAGGTCAGGTCAAGAGAACTCGAAACCGACGAGCTTGCATGAAGAGAGTTATGAATGTGGAAGTATGGGTTTGTTCCCATTCAGTCACACCCCGATCTGTAACACTGTTACTCAATGGGAAAAAATTCCCGTTGTGTAGCAGTGGTAGACATTGCAACTATCGTTTTCCCACTGAGTAACACTGTTACACAATGGCACTTTGTATTCCAGGTATATTAGGTTTAATTAAATATAGGTGTTTTAAATACAGGTGTTTTAAATATAGGTTTAATTTTAGTACATTCAAATAGGAGATGATATGACTGATTATGATACCGTGAAGAAGTATGCAGAGATCGTGGCAAGTGGAAAGAGGTAGTCTCTGCCTACCCCTCCGGGAAAGAGGCGTGATTTTATGTATGTATGTATGATACCGTGAAAGAAGATTTTAAATTATTATTCTTATAATGTTGTTTATTTGAGAGACTTTGCTTTGAAGCAATGAACAAATCTGGTTTACCTAAAGCAAACTAAATAATTATTGAAATATTTATTTAAGAACAACTGACGAACAAAACATATGAATAGTTTGTTTTATTGTCTATTTATATTCTATCTGCATATTTTTTCCTATTATATTACACTCTTATTCTGTTACACATATATATATATAATATAAATAAATTTTGAATCTTTCCGCTTGTTTTATTTAACCTTCGCAAGTGTTACTGATCGGGAATACAAAGTGCCACTGTGTAACAGTGTTACTCATTGGGAATACGATAGTTGCAACGTGAATCCTTTTCCCATTGAGTAACAGTGTTACAGATCGGGGTGTGACTGAATGGGAACAAACCGAAGCATACTTGATCGTGGCAAGTGCCTTCCCCTTCGGGATTGAGTCGTGATTTATGTGTGCATGTAAATTATTACCTTATACTCATGGTACATAAAATGTACAAAAAAATGAATGAACAATCTGTATAATCATCCCTGGGTAAGTTTCGGTGGCTTAATCCTTGAATCCAAGATATTGGATAGAAAGGGAGTTTAGCCACAACTCGTCCGTCAAAACTGTAAAGATAAATATAGGTTGATTTATGAGGTGATTTAGGCGATCGTGAAAATAAAAGAAAAAATGGTTGAGTTTGTAGCGGCTCCGACAATGTTATGTCGAAAGTTGTATATCTGCTCCAATCCCTGTTGCGTGATTTAGACTATTTGCTGTTTTTTACTTTTAGCGTCGCATGAAAATTCAATGATAATCATTTCTGATTTTCTCTGGATTTATTCATTTAAAATCTGAGTATGTATTCTTATAAAGTAATTGAATCCCACTACTGAATGGTGGCATGGCCAGCTAACCTATCAACTATCACGCTAATTACTTAAGGTGACCCCCAAACCAGGTGGATCCAGGTGGACCGAATGTAACAATTAGCGAAAGTGCTTATTTGGAGCCTTAAATATATAAGTACAACAAATTAATTTACTTACATGCTATTAAACATACTAAGAAGTGCAGTAAATGCGAATCCAATAGCAAACATAGATTTCATTTTTACTAATGATAAATCTCTATTGTTATTTTTCAGCCTTTCTTCCTCTCTTTCAATCTTTTTCTTATGATGTTTATCCAGGGAGTCTCCATGTGCTTCTTTCCGTTTTTCTACTGCAACAATATCATTATGGTTGCTTTAAATTTGAGTGTTTAACAGAAATTTGAGTTTATATAGGAACAAGAAACAAAGTACCTATGATGTCTTCTTTTTGAAGTTAGTCTTAACTGTATCCTCTCCTCTGAAGAAGAGAAGGACCACAATTCAGGATTGGGTTATTTAGGTTTTTACATGAACCCGCTTCAGTAGTATCTCCTTGTGGAAAATAGACTTTTTACAGTTACTTGAATTTGCAGGTTCCTTCCACCACTTTTACAATGATTGCTTATCAACTTAGATAACTATATAATAAACCTAGTTGTACTAGCCCATCAAATTGCTTGTAATATATCTCATAATTTAATATCAAACATTTATAATTTTCATCTTTGTTTTAGACAAAATGATTTATTTCAAATGACAGCAGCACTGGCCATAGAAAAACAGAAAAGGCTATTAATTATTAGTAAAAGCTGCATAGGTGAGTCATACTTACACTTTATACTCTGGCGTTCAACTTCTACTTTTAATTTCTGGTATTTTTCTGTTCTGTAGACTAAAATCCAAGTTAAACCTGAAAATAAGCAGTCCGAACTAAATCCATTAGTAAGAAGATATGCAGAAAGAAAATGAACTTAAATAAGATTTACAGCTGGGATAAAATAATCTATTTGCTATTAGCAACCCACCCTAGAGAGGTCAAGTCAGTTGAGTTGTGGTTTTCTACACTTTTGGCATGGATGTCGTAAAAAGAAACTAAAGGATAGGCTAATTAACTTCTATAAGGTAACCTTACGTGATTATTTGTATGTAGACGTCATTGAATTAAATCTAGCTTTCATGCTGGTCTTGAACTGAAGAAAAACTTTTCCATTGAGCTGTGTAGCTGTATGCGGCCTTTCAGTCTTTCGAAGAATGTTGGCTCTGTCTTCCCCGTGAGGGGAAAAGACGTGACTATATTATGTACCTATGTAAATCTAACAAGCTACGATTTAGCTAGTTGCAATGAAAATTACCTTCGCCAAGAAATGCTGTACATATTGAAATGAAAACAATTAGTAATGAGTCACTCCACATTCTTATGTTTTCACTCAAATACTTTCAAATATATCTAAACTTAAACTTAAACAGTCGAAACACAAAACCACAGTAATTAATATCTATCACAGACACAGACAGATGTGAAGCATAAGCCTGCAGAACATTAACCCAAATTCGAGTAGGAATGTGAAAAAATAATCGATTATGGAAATCGATTTTAATACGTGATTTTTTTATTAATAATCGATTTTTTTATAATCATTCAATAAATGCACTCCGACATTACGTTTGGTCTTCGGGCTTGGAGCCCGGAACGCCAACTGCCATAGAATACTATCATAGCTCCATAATATTACATTAACGCCATCTGTGCATTCTTTCTGTGCTTTTAAAACAGTTTAGATGATTCATTTAATCAAACATTCACTAGATGTAGTTATTCGATGAACTGTATTTTACTAACATTCGGTTGATATGTAATTCATTATTCGTTGCTGAAACTTCATTTTTCAAACTTGATTGTTTTAAAACTTTAATTTGTGTTGAAGAACTTAAATTTTTTTTAAATTTGACATTCTATTTATAATTTTAAACCATCAATTTCAATTTAATCAATACATTATAATAATATATTCTCACATCCAGATTTGTATTTCTAATTGTAAGTTTGGATTATTGTGAAGTTGACTACAGCTTCTTCACACTGACGCTTTTGAAGCGGTACTAAGCTTTTATGTGTTTTCACTTTATGTATTTAATGTCGTCTATTCTATCATATTAAGTATTAACTAATTTATATTGTTTTAAGACCTTGTCAATATTCATAGTTAGAAAGCTTGACGAACGGGGCTTATTTTTGGTTTGTGTTATTTAGTTAAAGGCTATCAATATGCTTATATGTATGACATTAGTATTGGTAATTTGGCGCTTTTAGTACCGATTGAGCGCCTTTTAATTGGAGATAGTTGGCAATGGCGTCCATTACTCAAATGAAGTTTATTCGTTTCATTCACTTGTTTTCATTTCATTCTAGAGATGTCACATAAAAAAATCGCTATTTTTTTCGATATAATATATCGTAGTGTTCTATCGATACTTTACGATATATTGTCCAAATATATCGATATTTTCGTCATATCGTAAGTAATTTGTTTGTATTTAACTATTCTTACAATATTAGACAGGTTTCCGGTTAATATGAGTAAAAACAGCTAGGATGTAGAAACGAATCAACTTTAATTATTAAAAATAAATCTTTATACTTAACTACATACTTTTTTTACTTAACTTTTATATTGGGATTTATGAATCCCAATATTTTTTTCTCTAGACCTTGCGAAAACTTTTATTCACACTTTTGGTTTTATATCGGATAATATATATCGGAAGAAATATATCGATTGTACATATCAATACTAGGTGATTCGATAATATAGTGTTGAAGTTATATATCGCGTGCACGTATCGATATTTTATGAAATATCGATGTATATCGTTCACACCTATTTCATTCGTTCAATCATTACTTATACTTTCATTCTCCAGAGAATCTTGTCGCTGGGCGGCTGTACCTCGCGTAGCTGTCGTACTTTTGGCTATGACCTAAGAATTTGCAAACCTATTTGATTTTGTGAAATAATCTTGGGCATTTTCTATTGCGATTCATTATCAATAGAAATATAACTATAATATCAAACTATTTATATGAGGGATCTTAGAAACAGTAACAAGTTAAAACGAATTGAGCTATAAATAAAATCTGTTAAAAATATATTTCGGCTATCGCCGTTTATGTGTACTTTTACGAGTATCTATTATTTTTGTTAATTGTGAATATATCTTGTGGAAATATAAATCATTGTCGAAAATACAAACTACGACGCAGTATGGGACGCCATCTTGTTTATGGAGCTTAGGGTGTGGCGCCTCGTGTTACATACTTATTGGATGTAAATTTTACTTTAATTATCATGGTAAGTTTGTTTTTCACCACTGATATTTATTATAACGTTCTTTTTTCCTTTTACCTAATTGCCTGTCCTTAGCTTATGTTAAAAGTCTTATATATTTACTACCACGTATCGTATACGTACGTACCTACTTATTGAAATTCTAATCATTTTAATTATATAAATGTAAAACGTTGCACATGAATTTACCTTCATATTTTATTTAATGTAAGTGTCGTGCTTTTTCGACGAACATAAAATGGACTTTGTACCTGTCGTGGCCGCCATCCGCCATTTTGTTATGACCATCAGATCTATTATAAAAATGAGACCAAGTGGTGACACAAATTAACTACCTACACACTTATAGGTAAGCAAAAAAAAAACTATACGTAGGTAATTATTTAGCCAAAAATGGGCCCCTGTCAAGGTAACTAGGTACCAAAGATGTACGCAGCATTTCCTCGCTGTATCGCGCAATGCCGCAGCACTTTTTATCTTTTGTCACGTGAAGTGCCGAATGTCAACGTGTACTTTCCTATTTTACCAAGTATGTGCAAGATAAAAAATGTGCATGTGTTAGACTGACACAGTCTTGCTGCTCGATAGATCCTAATACTTACATTAAAGATCAGTTTTTTTGAGTTTTGGCTGGCTAAATATTCGTTCCAAAGAAACTTTTGAACAGGGAAGGTTGAAGGGAAGAAGTAGGCAAAATAAGTTGAGATTATGCATCATTTTGTTGCAACAAGGACGTTACATGCGCATTTCATATCTGTAGTAGGTATTTACAAATAGTTTTTGTTTAATGATGCGATTATTTTTCGACGAACGTAAAATAGACTTTGCATCTATGGCCGCCATTTTATTTTGATGTATGTATGTAGGTCTTGGTCTGTACATATCTAGTATTTTTTTAATTTTCAATATTAAATAAATTTGACCCAAGAATAAAACAAACGGGGTGAGCTAAATAAAACCGTTTAAAAATATACATACCTATATAACAATTATATTATTAAGCCAAACAGCTGAAGGTGGCTTATCAATATTTACATGATTTTTGGCTCTGTGTCTGCCCCGCAAGAGATATAGATGTGATTATATGTGCCTCTTAGTCGCCTTCGCAACTTTGCTCTTTGAAATGACTAAGATCTATCCACAATTCAGTCTGGTTCATAATCAAGTTATTGTTCGAAAGAAATATTTAAAAAATGATTAATCATGTTCAAATTCAAATTCAAAATTTTTATAATTCATTATTAAAGGATACTTCATAACGCTTAATAATTGTCAAATCTTTTGGTTTAATAACATTGGTTGACGTCAAATAAATTACTTACAACTAAGTTTACTGCCGCTTCCAAGGCGTCAGTGCAGAAGCGGTAACAAAACTTGATGACACTCAAACTGCCGGTTGACGGCCACTTTTTTCGGTTCGCTTTCGTAATTTTTTACGTTTTTGAACACTTAACCGTACGAATGACGTGACAACGAGCCATACTAGACTACCTATAACCGCTGTATGATAAGTTAGAAGCATCTGAGCGGCAGAAGCTGATTTATAAGTTGGCGCGTTCTCGGGTCTAAGGACCAAAGGACATCACTAACTTCCGGCGTATTAAGAACCCGAGAGCAATCTTTCATGTGATGAGCGGCGACGGAGAACTAGCGCTCGTAATTCAATGAGCTGCTGAAACAGCTGCACAATGAGGTGCGCCCTACCTGACCTACCTCTGAATCAGGGACACCAACCCAATAGTCGTGTAAAAGCATTGGCCGTTAACTGACTCTCTATTTGCAAATAGCGGCTGTCGATTTTTCATAAGATTTAAGAGTCGGACGCGAGCTAGACGCCCGACCGTAAACCAACCTAACTATGAAATGATTGTATTGTATTGTCCTGTTAATCCTAATTAAAGTAGACAAGTCATTAAATTTCAAAATGAATGCAAAATAAATTAAATCTAACAACTATGATCACTCAAAAACAATAAATAGTTGTGAATTAGAAATATTTACATTTGAAGCGCGACCTCTTCACCCGCGCCGTTCGCAGGCGGCATAATGGACGATTTAACTTCCGGCACTTGTTTTAGAATATTCAACTGATTTGAATACGCATTTGATTCTGCAACTATACTACTTTTGTAAGTTCCACAAAACTTTGAAAAGAGTGAATATAGAATTCTTATTATTGCAATATTTATGGGGTTGATTGATTAAAAGTCCGCCACATAACACAGAACCACAATCCAGTGTAGTGACCCTATGTATGATGCGATTATTTTACCAGTGTTTAAATGGTTGTGAAATTAATTAAATAAAAACCAAAACAAAAATTTGTCATTATGCTATATTACATAAAGTAACGTCTTTATTCCTTGCGGAGCAGACAGAGCTAACAATCTTCAAAAGACTGAAAGACTATTTCTTCTGAATATTGCAATAACAATATCGACAATATCTGATATTTTAAAAAAAAATTACATAATAAATTTAAAATATGTAGCTTTTTAATTCCGAATTAAATTGTTTTACATTTTGGCAAAATGATTTGTTAAAATATTTCAATTACCACCAATCTTATCTTCTTACTACAAAACTATCCTAAGTATCAATTCGAGCTCAATATCGAGAAATAACTATCGATAGTATTATGTGTGTCAGAATCGCGGGTGTACCTTACGGATTTAAATATCTGTTTTGGATTAAAACCGTACCTGATGTGTATCTCAGTGTACCCATTCTAAATATCTGTGTACCTCCTATGTAAAGATTTTTAATTTAAATAGGTACACCCGCGGTCCTGACGTCAGGCCCGCGGGTGTACCTCTAGTTAGCATCTGAGGTAAGTAAACTCTATATGTAGATTTGGTATCTCTTGTGTACCTGCAGAAACAAATATTAAATAAATAAAAAATATTAAGGGTGCTGAGAAAATGAAAAAAAAAAAATCTACATATACAGTTTACTTACCTCAGATGCTAACTAGAGGTACACCCGCGGTCCCGACGTCAGGATGGCGGGTGTACCTATTTTATTTAAAAATCTTTACATAGAAGGAGGTACACTGATTTTAAGGATAGGTACACATCAGGTACGTTTTTAATCCAAAACAGATATTTAAATCCGTGAGGTACACCCGCGATTCTGACACACATAGTATTGTAGATATTGATAATATTGTACAAATCTAAACTATCGACAGGCGTATCGATATTTATAGAGATGATTTCCGTGGTCAAACTATCTATAGGTAATTCGGCAACAATAGTCCCACATATTTTGCAAGTACTTAGTTTGAATTATTAATGTTTGAACAAAAAAATATTGAGAAATGATCATTCGACTAACGTTTCATCAAATGGTAAACCTTTTTTCATATTACCTAATAATTGTTTTATAATAAGTGTTTAATAAACGCAAATTAATGTTATTTTAGATAATTTTCAACTCATAACGTCGGTATTAAGAAAAGGTATATTACAAGTGTAACAGACATAAATCATAACTTTTGTAGTAATTAAAGGGTCATGTTAGTAATTCAAAATATTGGGGTCACAGTTCTGACCATAGACCTTACCTACTTTTATGGCAGTACGTGTTTTCAACTTTTTTTAGGTATATTAAAAAAGTAGGCGACCAATAATGGAAGAGTTTCTTCAGCTAGGTGGTTCTCAGACACACGAAACTTTACTGGCGCTCCGCCGGCGGAACGCTCGCTTCATTCGCTCGGTTGTTAGGTCAAAGTTCTAACGTAATCGAACTACCACACAATATATTATATAAAATGTTTTTATAACTCGGTTGCTAAATGATGATTTTGTTAAACCATTATTTATAAAATGTAAATTTAAGTGTTGATCATTTGGATAAGTGAATCATTTGTAAAATGATTAGTAATGATCAATCGCCGAAACCTTTTTCTTCCTAACGTTGCTTATCAAGTGTTATTTTGCGAAATGGCTTTTGGCTAAATACAGGACCCCAGCTAGGTGGTTTGATACTAATGACATTGTAACGAATATTCACATATTTTTGCATAAATTCGCAATTTGTATTTTACTAAAATTTCAGTAAATTTTTCAATGGAAACAAGTTCCATAAAATAATCATCCCAACTACCATGACTTGGTTGAAACCGTTTCGGAACATCAATATTATACCTACTTAACTTTTTATTGTTTTACTTAAAAAACGCGTAATCGATTCTCATAAAAAAAATTACGATCCAACAAAATCTCTGTTCGTTAGAAGGCTTAGTAGGTACTATAAGTCATTTATTATACTGCTATTGTTTCGACGTATGTAACTTATATTCGCATTCGGAAATGTCGGTTGTAGATATTGGCATTAGCAATTGTTCAGAAAATGATATTCGCCACCATTAATTGGCACCTTCCCAAACATATCTACACCGTTCACTATCGGCAATGACGATAAAAACGTGCTTGAAGCTAATGAAGCCCCAGATTACCATGTTTATAAAAAAAAGCGCTAATGATTTGACTAATCTACTTCCTTAACAATCTTTTTGTTTTTGGTTCAGATTTTCACCATCCCAGAATCTAGGAATATTGTTATCCTCTGAAACCTACGGCGCGATTTGTCAAAATAAATAGTAATAATGGTGAAAGTAATGTATTTACCAAAACAGCGCCGGATTACAAAAATGGACCCTTTATGCTAAATAAACTCCTCAATTTGGAATTTTATTTTATATGATTGACTTGTTTCGAAGTTTTTAACAATTTTATTTTTGTGAACGTGCCGTTTGTGGCACTGTGAAATAGAACCACTCCATATCGTTCTCATGGATGTTGTTAAAGGTGACTAAAGGATAGGCTTTTAAACTTGGGGTTCCTATTGTAGGCGATTGGCTAATAACTTGTTACTATTAGAATCTTAGTTTCACCATAAAGCCATACAGCTGAACATATCCTTCATTCTATTATAGTCTCTGTCTACCCTGTAAGGGATATGGATATGTATTTTTGTGAACGCCTTAATAAGTTTTTAACTTCATTTCCTTATGAAAAAGGTTGCCAGCTCTGAACTGAATTGTGATATTTTGTGTACATATTTATTGTTTTTTTTTTTGTTTTAGCCTCGGATCGATCCTGTTAAATTGTTAGAGTGCCTAAGTGTGCTCTTATCTCCCACCGGTGGAATCAAGAGCAGAGGCGAAGTCGAGAGACTTGCTAAGTAAGTAACATCCATTTTTGTTGTTCTGTGACTTACGCCGTTTAATTGATTATTTTTATTGATATATTTAGGCATCAAAGGCCGATAAGATAATCGTACATACCTTACAGACGAACATACATAAATTATAACTTAAACTAAACAACACTATTTATTTTGATGTTGTGGTCACATAGCTTTCCCCGGAACATATTTTGTCATATTAACCATTACCTAATTTACCTTGTCATAATTCTGATACATTAAAAATGTCCTTTTTTATTACTTACTAGCGACCCGCCCCGACTTCGCACGGGTGCAAAATTCGGAAAAAATTATACATAAAAACCTTCCTCTTGAATCACTCAACCTGTTACAAAAAACCGCATCAAAAACCGTTGCGTAATTTTAAAGATTTAAGCATACAGACAAACAGACTAAAAGAGCGACTGTTTTATACTATGTAGTGATAATTTTCACGAGCGTAAATTGTATTAAATGCATCTATTTATTATCTAGCTAATTTAACACTAGCCACCGGCTCCGGCTTCGTATTTTAGTATTAAAGGGGTTGATTAAAAAAAAATCTTAACTTTAACTTTAGTGCATACTAAATTTAATTCGAATCGGTCCTGCGGGTTAGCTGCGAAAGCGGAACAGACAGACAACTTTTATATTATTTATAATATAGTAAGTGATCAATCCATCATCCATCCACACATGGGTGTTGATAGGAAGGTATGTTTGTTTTTGTTCTGGAAGGGGTCTGGATGCTTAGGAAAACATTAGCCTACCCTAAGTTTTTCCCTGAAAAATTTAAATGAAATGTAAAAAAGGTACTTAAAAGTTCTTTGAAAATTGAACAAAATACAAGCAGTATTTTAGCACATAAACTCGTTACACGCTGCGATCAGATTTTTTTCAATAGTAATGTATCTTTGTTGGCCTTATATCTTATAACTATGTTTGACTACTATATACTTTAATAGTTAAAGATTATTATAATATATATTGTTTTCTTTTTTTCAGTTTGATGACGAAATTTTCCAAAAAACTAGTGTCGAAATGTATTTACATTCAAATTTTAAAATGCACTGACACTGAAATATTACGTTTATTCATGGGTTCTGGTGGATGGCTTCTTGTGCATGTTTGGCTAACAGAAAGCATAGTCGCGAAAAATTGGCCACTCGTTAGAGAATTACTAGAACTACTTTTACTTTGCCCGGTGGACATAGAACGCCTTAAAACAAACAATTGCCCAAAACTTGTAAAGGAATTATCGAAGGACGGGAATCATTTTGGTAAGTACTAAAATTTATAGCAAGCAATAAATAATAATAAGCAATTTAATCTTCATGTTATGGCAAACTAGGTTATTCTTTCTCTTTCTTATAAGATCATCAAAATCAGTTCTGCTCTTCAGCTGGAAAGGGTTAATTAATGCAAGAAAAGGTACAGAGTGTAGTGAAAATTAGGAAAAAATTAAGGTTTCTTATACTTTTCCAATACATTTTATTATATATTTTACTAATATGGAGAACTAGCTGCGACCCGGTGCTTTACTCCTTCGGGAATTTCGGGATATAAAGTACTTATGCAATTCAAAGTTATATTCTACCCGTGTACCAAATTTCTTCAAAACAGTTTTCGTACAAGGGTTTCAAATATACATCCACACCAAACTATTATACATCTACACCACACATCCAAATAATTCTTACAAACTAAAAAAAAACATTAGTAGGGCAGAATGTCAGGATGGACAAAAATTATAATTATTTATTTATTACTTACATGTGGCGTGTCGAACGTTTAGGTACCACTTACATAACAAGTACCAATTGTGTGGTTTTAAGGCGGTTCAGTTCATACTTCATCAGTGAAATTGTTGATCTTGCGGAAACAATAAAAATATGTAACTTTATGCTCATTCATTAGAAAAAATTAAAGTTCATAGTCATTAATGCAATAGTATGCCTTTCTCATTAATTGACAGCATTCTTAAACTTTAAAAATGGCAGAACTAATATTTCAGAAGGAATTGTATAGAAGCGTACACCAAAAAAAAAATTGTTTGTTCTCTGTAATCCCAAAGCTGGTATATGATTTACAGATTTTTTTTACAGAATCTCAAATATCTCTGAAACTAGAATCTGCTCAGTAGTAACTTTGCTTGAAACGCCACATATTACACGTAATAATCATACTAATATTATAAATGCGAGAGTTTGTGAGTATGTCAGTATTAATGTTTGTTACTCTTTCACACAAAAAACTACTGAACCGATTACGATGAAATTTGGTATGTAGGTAGCTGAAGACCCAGAATAACATATAGGCTTCTTTTAGACTAAATAGACTTTTTATCCCGGAGTTTCCGCTGGATTGATTGTTACATTATGATTAGGTTTCCACGCGGGCTAAGACGCCGGCGGCCTCTACTACATACATAAATAAAATCATGCCTCTTTACTCTTTACGGAAGTGAAGAATCTTATTATTTATTGTATAGCAAAATAGTCCGCCTTGACATTTCATAATCATATTCACCATGTATATGTATACCAGATCCTAATATTTAATGTCTTTTTTCTTCTAGCTATTAGAGCACTTGCTTCAAAGTTGGTAGAACAATGGCTTAAGACCGTGAAAGGAGAACAAGTTATACCCATTCAGTTGACAGAAATTTCTCAAATAATATCAGAGTCTGAACATAACTCCATAACCATAAATAATAGTACGACCGAAAAAAATGAGGAGCATCTTGATTTGCCTGAAAAGGAAAATGTTGTCTCTAAAGAAATAGACAGTCCTGCAGATTCTAGTAACGTAGTGGTTTCCGATATCAATGTTTCAAAAGAGGTAGATGAAACAAAGGAAAGAGAAGAAAACGAAACTCTGCCCGTGCTTAAAATAACTGTAAAAGATGGTAAACAGATTTTATCTCAGGTTGATGAAACTGATTCAAAGTTAATAGAAGGATCACCCAACTCTGAAAAATATAATAATAATAAACATAAAAGTAAAAATAAAGAAAAGTCGAATGATAATAAAAATAGTTCACGGTCAAGTTCATCGAAATATAGTAAATCACATTCGTCCAGTAGTAAAAATAAAAGTAGTAGTAGTAGTAGTAGCAGCAGTCATAAAAGCAGTTCCAGTAGGCATAGTAGTAGAGATAAGTCTAGTGATAAAGACAAATCGTCTTCTCATAGTTCTAAACCTAAAAGTGAAAGTAGTAGTACGAAATATAATGTTAAAATAAATTCATCTAGTAGTAAATCTAAAGAAGATCGAAATAAACACACGTCTTCTGATAAAGATAAGAATAAAGAAAAAGATAAAATAAAAAGTGAGAAAAATAGAGATTCACAGAAATCCACCAATGAAAATATACAAAAGAAAGACACCGAGAAATTAGAAATTCCATCTATACAAAAATTGGGCAAAATTCCCAAATTGAGTGATATTAAAAAAGAAAAACCGTCAATATCCATTGAAGTCAGAAAACCAGATGAGCCTAAACCCAAAACTGTGAAAACCTTCCATTCGAAATTCAGGAAACATGGATTAGAAGAAGAAATTAAACCTCCGCCTTCACGTGCCGCTATTTTAAGCAAAAAAGTAACGCCTGTTTTGCCACCAACAATACCAATACCAAAGAGACCATCTCCGGTTCATAACGAGACACCCCCAGAAAAAAAACCTAAAACTATAGAAATTCAGGAAAAACCAGGATCAATTAAACTCATTCCTCCTAAACCGAAGCGTAAGTATTATTTTATTGAGTCATTTTCTTCTATATTATTAATATATTTTTATTTTACAGGTTTCTTCGCCGTAGCTGCATCCATGTTGTGGGTGAAAAGTGTTCGCTATAATTTAGGTTCTATTTGCGTGTGTGGTAAGTCTAAAATGTATAGCTTAACGGGTTCCAAAGTGTTTGTCACTTGTACAATATTAAAAAAAAATAAATGGTGAATATTATGCTTACATCTTTCGTTCAACATTAACCTAAATATGTTCATATACCGAAATAATAAGGTGCTGACAATTGCAATGCTGATGCACATTCAGAGGATCTACCTGAGGAATCACGGCAGAGCTGTTGGCTTCAACCGGCGCTCCAGATGTGAATCTTCGACAGACCGTGATATTTAAACTAATACATGATAGGAGGTATTCGTTATGTATTTTGGATATATATATTTTAAATAAAGGCAATTTGTCTGGTTTAAATTTAGTATACAAGAATGAGTTTATTGCAGTCAGATATGTCGTAATTGCGAGTCAGTAAAATTTTTCTACAAAATTCTGGGGAGGATGATACATCCACATATACCTCTACATAGACTGATGTCCGCTATAATAATTTAGAAATTAGGTAATTAGAAAATTAACATTGGCAGATATATGACTGCTGTCTAGTTTACAAGTAACAAAGATTACGCAAACCAGCGGTTGGACTTTCGGGTATGAAAACTGACAAAAGAAAATTTTATTAAAATGCCTGATTGCATATTTACTCTAAAAGGGGTCTACTTAGTTAGCTGTACCTATTCTATATAGCTAATATAGCCTATTCCCTATTTTACCTGTAGATTGATGGTTTCTTCAATGTGAAAATTTTCAAAATGCCGATGTTTTCAAACCCAAATCAACGGGTTTTATTTCATTGTACATTTTTATTAAAAAGCTCATTCGAAGACTAATCTTCATCCTGTTATGGAAGTCCCTTAAAATAGACCCCATTTTCTCATATAAACGTCGGTACAGTTTTCAAATGTCATTTTTACAGTTTTACTTAGGGGTAATAGGCGTTACTAGTAGGCGAGATTAATAGGACATTCGGACTTTACCATCCCACCAACTTCACCCAGTATACGTACAAAACAATTGTGCCAATAGAACGTAGGTAATCGCAGTAGAAATATTTTAGGATATTGTGTTAAAGTATGTATTGTGGAATTGATATCATCCCCCTAAAACTATCGACAATATTGTCACAGTAAATTTTTACAAATGTACTCCTTGGTAGTACCAGGTAGTCCAATGAATATCTAACTGACGCAAGGCAATGTCCTCTTACAACCTACCTAATCTCGCGTGGACCCAGCGGTTGGTGAAAGGGTCGCGGCGGCGATACCCGAATACCTTTAACTAAAATAAAGTATTCGAATCTCGCAGCTAACAAAGACAGTAAAACCCAAATGAGTTTTTTGATTCCGAAGTCAACAAGGATGGGGGGAGACCTCATTGGAAAGCTGTTATATGAATACACATAAACAAGTTAACCTATTTGAAAAGTACAAGCAATTGCTAAAGACTTGTCCCACATTCTCGATTGATAACATGACACTTCATATAGATGAACATGATAATAGCCTCATGTAGTTTTGGCTTGTCATCGGGAGACCGTTATAATACTTTGTCGAAATGTTTGATAGGTAGGTAGGTACGTTAATAAGTTTCTTGAAGTAAATTAAAAGCGTAATTATTATTAATTAATACAATCATCTCCCTGTGTGTAGGTACCAGCGTTACATTTTTAGTACAAAAGCGGGATTGAATTGTGATTTTCAAAATGGGGAAGCCACCTAAATCGTAAGTGGTGCTCTCTAGCAGAACCACTTTTGATTTTACAAATGTATAACTTAATGTCTTTACTAGTCTGGGATAACTAAATTATATGCTTTAATTTGACGTAATTTGCAAATCCAAGTGCCTCTGCTGGAGATATTCGCGCCAGCAGGATCACCGTGATAATGTTGTAGTAAGAAGGACCTTCGGGAAGTCCGGTAACGCTGTTGTATACTACACGCTGGGGTACTATAGGTACATCGCATCGTCATGCAAAATAAATTGTGCTTAGTGTCCAGAGATGATTAAAACCAGAACTGAAGAATCGGGGTTGTAACAAATTTAAAAACACGTTATAGTTATAAAGACTCAACAACGGTACTAATGATCCCTATTTTACATATTAAGGTACTTTAATATTAATGCATATAATTACGTAATTAATCTAGAACCTACTAAAGATTCCTTCTAGGTAAAGTTACATAACTAGGTACCTAATAGAAAGTATAATTTGCTCTTGACTATTACAAATTTACTATTATAATACATACAATTTTAAGAACAAATGAATCGACTACATACTGCTACATAACACTATGGACTTGTATTATGTAATTTTGATTTATGAAATTTGCTAGGTGGCCGCTCACACAAAAAGAAGCACAAAATTGTAATGGATTGGAAATTGCTATGACACGCAATGCGTTTTTGTTGGTTAGGTATATGAAAGGCTGTGGTTACCCTTTTCGATAGAATTTTGACTTGAACTTAAATTTATAATGGGAATGGGAACTGTAAGACTTCGCTGGGAAACTTACTATACCCTCTTTCATGCCTGGGAGGAGGGCCTGGTGTTTAATAGTACAGGTTTCAAGCTCTTGCTGCCATTAACAATAAATAGGTGAGTATCTACCTGTCTATCTAATTACGAGATTGGAAGACTGTGCTGCGCTTCCGTGCTTTACAATAAATATAGGTAGCTAGTTTCAATATTTGTAAATAGAAACACCCAACGAAAGTGAGCACATTTCTATAAAATCGATGATCGATTTTCATAAATAATTTTTTTGACTATTTTCTTTGTCTTTAGTGCCACCGATAGAGCTCCGATAAGACATTCCTATCAAGTTGCCCATAGCCCCACTTCGAGTATAGAGCCTTATGTACCTTTACGCTCAAGTCAATAGCTTTCGCACACTTTCGCTTTCATTTCTTAACTCTCTAAGAGCGGTCTATCTCACTAATCCCTTGAGTTGTCCCATGGCCCCACCATAAAACAAGTAAAATTTTATCAAAGTAAAATGATTTTATTACCTATATTATTTTGGTATAAGGTAATATAATTTTGCCTAGGATGTCTGGTAAAAATTGCGTTACTTATTGAAATTATCAGATAATCGTTCCAATAATGAGAATAAAAAGGGGGTTTACCTATTAATCGAGCAAAAACAAGAAGTGGGAATCCACGCTGGCAGCGCGCGAATCAAAACTAGTCAACAGCGCGGCACGGGGCGGTGCCCTACCAACAACGTACCGACCTCACGGCTCACTTTGGGCACAATTTTAACAACCGAACTGCTGAAAATAGGTGGAATATTTTTATATTTTAAAATAGTATTTTGTTGGTATCATATTTTATAAAATAAAGCATGTTCACGATTTACTATGTACTAAACTATACGTAACGCGATTTATCAATAGCCAAATTATTTTGATCTAATGAATAGCGAAGACTTTTTTTTCACCTAGGGACAACTTATTATAGTTATTTCAAGGTACATAATTTTATTCATCCATTTTAATTGTAGTAGTATTGGATACCTAGGTGGTCTATTGTTTCTTCCACATAATGCTCGCTCACTTATTCGATTCGATCATAAATTTGGTAAAATTATTATTCTAGTTCCCGTCACATAATAAACTAGCTTAGGTCATATTGCAAGCAGCAACCATGCATTAAGAGATTTCAACGTTGGTTCAAAATTTTTTTTAACAAGTCTTTAAGCAAGATTTTCAATTCTTTAATTGCTTTATGAGCTACCATTTCATTAGTCATTTTATTATCGGAGCTTTAGACTTAAGATTTCATAAAATACCTATAACACGTGGCGCAGCGCAGATAGTGTGTGCCAGTCTCTTTCTCGTCACACCTTCAGTTAATCAGTGGGTATAAAAAATTATAAGTAGGTAATAAAACTGCGCTTTATACGCAAGAGATGATGAATAACAAAGTTAGTTTTTGTTGAATCTTAATTTTTTTTTTCTACTAGGCGGTATTATAAAATATAATCAAACCATCCCCTTATAATTCGAAATTTATGATATAAGATACTACACCACTACTATAGTAGGTATCGTGTAGTTTCTTATATGATTTGTGTAACTATTTGTCAACTGAAAACCTTGTAAACAAAATTTTAGGATTCGGTATCGATATAGTAACGACCTGCTAATTACCCATCTCATATAATCTAAAGATCGGGTCATCGGACAAACAGAAAAGGTGGTTTCAAAAAATTAAAACAGATTTCATATCAAAAACACATAAATACATCGTACATAGGCGATTAGTAGATTGCCTAACAAACCTACATCAATATTGTCTGCAATCTATCGGTAATTAACCCATAAATTAGTAAATATATTGTTTTGTTTTGGTATTATATGTATTTCAGTGGGCACCGATACACACACACACGAACTACTCTTAAAATATTTTTTTAAATCAAATTATAAATATCAGAGATATCCCATAACATACATGAAAACAGCTTATTCTACCAAATTTCTATAGGACCAAACGTACACTACAACTGTACTCCAATGCAAAAAAAAATTCAAATCGGATTATGAATACCGAATAATTGTGGTAACATACATAAAAAACGGTCGAATTGAGACTTTCCTCCTTTTTTTGGTTTGAGTAAGTTAAAAAATAAGGGTTGTTGACTACGGAATCTTAAAATATATCTATAGCTTATGTACCTGCATCGATCATATTGCTCACATTGTTAGATTAAAAAAGTAGGTTATAATTTATTAATGATTTTCGAATTCGGTCGGAATAATTTATAATTAAAAAATATCATGGAGAGTAAAGTCTATAGGATTTTTATATAATAATTCCTGGCACGATCACGAAGAATTTTCTTAATGTGATAGTTAATGTGTTAGTTAGGTAATAGTGTAAGTTCCTTAAACATCGTATCGCTCGAAAAAACAATCTGATGCTACCTACCTTAAAATAGCATTGCTTAGCGGCCAAAAATATTTTTTTCGTCATTATTGCTTGTTTTTTTACTTTCGTACCTATGCTACATAAGTAGTTGTAAAATTTGATTTTTATCCTAAGATTTACCAACTGCATTATTAACCAAAATACTGTTCCCTCACTACATATCAACAGTTATTAACACACACAGTTAAACCCACTTAGTTACCCGTTTACATGTAGTAGGTATTACACGGCCTTTGTGACGCAGAGATAGTGCGCTTGTTTGTCACCACAGTATGTTCCGGGTTTGAATTCCGGCCTCGGTATTAAGGAAAAAGAACATCTGATTGACTTGAGTCTTGGATATCTTTGTGTCTCGAACTCTGACAAGACTAACTCAATATGTGTAATTTGTTTCGTATATACATTATTTATCTTAAATATTAATGATTATTTATCGTATAATACATATTAACTCTTTATATACAATCAATCGTCATTATCTTTTACGTTTTATAACGTACACCTTGATACAATGGATCCCCTCTTTAAATTATTGACGTACATTGAATTTACTAAGAATTGCTACTAGGTTTTTATTCTATAGCTCATGTGACCCCGCTAGAATCACAAATAACCTGTACCTAGTACTTATTAATAATGGTTAATTAGTTACCTTACCAAATTATTTATTTTTGTCTTAGCTCGCGCTAAATGTATCTAGTTATTTTGAAGATGCCCAGGAGTCAAAATTAAATTATACCTAACTACCAGGTAATAAATTGAAATAAGAAAGTTTCATCATAATGAAATGAACCGACAGATGGATCCGTGAGTGAACGAAGCCTTTAGAAGTCCACTAACTAATATGGGAAACTTTATCAAGTACTTCCCACTTTTTCTGGCTTAATCATGAAATAACGTACCTAATGTCAATTGCTTGAAACGAAATTTTCACATATACCAATATTTAATTTTTAAATTTATCCATTGGCAAGACTTATAGAACAATCAGCACTATCAAAATACATGTAAAAATATCCTCGCGGCACGTTAGATCTTATTAACGGAATGTCCAGTCGGTTCCTTGAACCTATGTACCTAGTCGTTTTTATTGTCGAAGGCCTAAAAAGTTTTCTTAGTTTAAAAATACATAATGAAAACAACTCTGGTTACCTACAATAGTATTGCAGGAGAGTTGAGACTAAGTTATAATTAATATTGATTTCTCATTAAACCTTGGGGCAAAAATATGGCAACGAATATGTTAAGTGGTTATTATATAATGGCAAAGAGTAAAAAGACTTAGGCACACACTACCTTTTCTCGCTACTATATTGTAGCCCTTTTAAACTATAAGTATTTACCAGTGCATTATTAATCTGGTACCGGTGTCAACGGCTAAGGAGAAGTATCTAAACACAACACAGGTAATCTCTGTTCTGTGTGTGTACATACCACCGGTTTATGCCAAGGAAAGAGTATCTAATTTTTATTATTTGCACAATTCAAAAATTATAAGCGGTAACTTTCTTTACCCTGCGCCTTAGTACGTGCATATATTGTAGTATATAACTCTTTCGTTACTAAGTAGATTTCTGCAAACAACGCAACATAGAACTGTATTTTACTTCATAGATCAGCATGGCTATTCAGTTTTAATTAATGATGGTTTCTTCAGAGTAGCGTTTTCAAACTGATTTTGGGGAACTTATAACACTAGAGAACGCCCGCCGCTGCTCTCGCGTTAAATGAAAACTCCCGCTTCATTTCTATCCCTCGGGAAATTCAGGAAATCCTCCTTAGTGCACCTCTGGACCACATAAGGATCCTACCTACATACCAAATTTCAATATAAAGAATACATGATGATAAACCATTACACTGTTGGTATTCTACTTACGATTTTTGCAATTAAGTAGATATGATGATATGTTAGCGTAGACCACGATACCTGACCACATACACTTATAGAGTGACCATGAATTGCTAGAGTCAGTATTGTTTTAGTGTGGATCAGTTTAATTATATAGCTTCTTGAAATACGAGAAGTAGTAATTTGACGGACGACCCCGAAGCATAGTGTCGAAGGGTGCAACTCTGACACAAACATAAGATAATCATTTGTTGTGTATCATTATGTAGGACTAGATTGAATTTTCTAGTATAGTTATGTTCCACCCGTATACTTAAATTTAATTTACCGTGTATTAACTTGGGATGGAACCGCGTAATTTACTTTTAGGCGATGGGCAAGGAACCTGTCACTATTTAAATCTTTATCCCATTATCAAGCCATACAGCTAAACGTGATATTTCAGTCTTTTCGAGACTTGGCTCTGTATACCCCGCAAGAGATGAAAGACGAGATTATATGTATGAACAAAATTTTATCAAACCTTTCCAGTAAATCATCCGAGAGAAAGTAACGAACATGCATACATACTCCTCAGCAATTGTCGCATTTATAATGTTAATATAGTGGGATACCTAGTGAGTACCTATTGGGTTCTTCCAACAAAAAAGTAGGCATGGCACTTTGGCAATTTATCATAATTCCATCTACCATACCCTAGCTGGCTCTTTCAAAAGGGATACTTAGTTAACTTATTGTTATCCCTGGAATGTACCTAAGTACACATTATTTTATATTAGAACTACCTATCTAGTTTATAAAATTTTGTACCTAGTAATTAGTAAATAATTTCTATCTTTAAAGATGTTAAAATATCTATCTTTAAAGATGTCTTCTCATTTCCACTAATACAAAACTATCGTTAATGTTAAATCATTCTTATGTACCTACTATCTTTTGCCCGCGACTCTACTCGCGTGCTTGTCGCTTTGTCACTAAGAGTATTTTTTTTATAAAAAATAAAACAAAATTCTAACCCTACAGATAACATTTACCTGTAAAGTCTGATCTAAAGCTTACAAACAAAGTCTGATCTAAAGTTTACAAAGAAAATTACTACTTATGTACCTATTTATATTTTTGTCAAATTTAAAATCAATATATTACTCCTAAATTGCTTTTAAACCTATAAGGAATAGATTTTCTGACCCAAAGTTACCTAACAAACAATACATTTAATTTTAACAATAAGTATATTTACATACAATATGCATATCCTTCCAATTCACACAAAACCACATATACATATATCGCAAACAAATTAATAAAAATAATCTGTTTTTATATATTCAAAGTAAATTTTTCTGCGAGATTTTAAATTGCGTCCGCTTGCTAGTAGGTAATCGTGGAATTCATGGGGGATCGGATATATAGCCGGCTAATTAATATCGATCCATTAATTGATCTTTACTTAATTATGTTCAACACTAATATTTAGTAGAAAAAGGCAAAATTTTAAATTTTATGATTGTACGGGTGACCCCTAACTACCTTACTGATAACTGCACTTTCATTATGATATGATAATGATGAAAATAAATAAAACTGGCAAAAAGATAAGAGAAGAAATAAAGTATATCAATATACTTATCGCTTTCCCTAAGTTATTTGCGGGGAAAAGGAACAAAGTCTGAAATTAAGAAGTTTTATCTCGTAGACAAAAGCTTACTTACTTAATATTACTTATTTTTTTGGAAATCGTAGGTACTGGGACCACCATACATTTGTTAAACCAAAAAACACTTTTTGAGATATATAGGTACTTAGAAAGAAAACTTTTAGTACTTACAACATTGGAATCCGTTAGTTATATTTTTAGATTTAACCATAACGAAAACCATTTCCGGTAGTGTAGAATAGCGAGAAAGGGAACAGATAACTTATTTATAAAGATTTTATTATTACGCGACTAACCCACTTATTTATTGTGATCATCGGCGGACCCAGGACACCTGGAAGAGGATGATGATAAATAGTATTATTCCAGTTTTTAAATCAAGAACATTTAAAACGTATTCATGGTTTTTTTTTTGTTACAGCAATGATGCTTCTAGAGAGCGATATGTTTATGGACGCCTTGAATGCTTCAGCAACAAATAAAAAAGAACCTAAGAAAAGAAAACGGCGAACCAGCGGTTCCAAAGATGGAAATGCACCCGGAGATGGTTCTCCGCCATCTACTCCTACAACAATAACTAGTCCCACAAACGAAAGTAAATCGGTGCCTCCTAGATTTTATCAAGACACATTGGAAACTGAAGAAAGTAAAGAAAAATTGTCTGAACGAATGTCTGAAGCCAATGAAAATGTTGATAACATATCCGATAAAGAACACGTAGATCAGATGGAATCCGAAGAACCTCATACTTTGACTATTAATGGCTTAAAAGGAGTTTTGTGCTATCACAAGAAAAAGGGACCGAAAAAAAGTATTAAATGGAAGCCAGATTCGGAATTAGAAGAGATACAGTATTTTGAACTGGATGAAACTGAAAGAGTTAACGTTACTAAACCTTTTACCGACATGAAATATTTGGAAAGAATACACGAACGAGAGGCTTTCCAAAAAGGCAGAAATCTCAGTAATGATGATGTTATGGAGGAAAAAACAACTTGGAGACCCTTAATTCCTATTGATCTCGAGGGACAAACGCAAGTGGAGTATGGTAAAAATAGCAAAGAAAAAGAAATACAAGCAATAAGGCAAAAAGGAACGTTACAACCATTATATTTTCACAAGTCGATGATACCTGATTCTCCATTGGAAGCAGATCCTGAAACCCATCCTTATACTGAACCAACAATTATACCTCTCGAAGATGTTACAGGAAATCAAGATAATATCAGCGATTTTAGAAATATGCCATGGCCGGAACCGAAAGGTAATGCTCCGCCTGCTTCCAGTACTATGAATATTCAACCAATGTTCCCGCCAAATATCACACAGTTTCCAAACAATTTTCCTAATGCTCAATTTCCTGGCGTACCAGGGTTTCAAGGTCCGAATATGGTACCTAGTGACTGGCAAAATGGAGCACCACCAAGCTTATTACCGCCAATGCCATCTCAGCTGCCCCCTGGTATGCCTCCAGGAAGTATACCTCCGGGTATTATAATGCCTCCGGATAATATGATGATGGGACCGGAAATGTTTGCAGCACCGAACGCTATGTTTCCCGGACCGCCAGATGGTTTTAATATGCAACCGAATATGTTTCCAGTCGATTTTAATATGCCAGGGGGTCCTCAAGGTCTGCCTGGTCCAGATGGGTTTGCAGGTCAAGGAAATTTCAGAGGAGCCATGCGCGGTCGAGGATCAAGTGGTCACTGGAGGGGTAAAAATGCTGGAAACTGGGACGGAGGTCCGCAAAGAGGAAGAGGTGCCCATTCGCGCGGAGGACGTAAATCTGTTTGTATATACTTTCAAAGAAAAGGATCGTGTCGGCAAGGAGACAACTGTTCTTTTTTACATCCTGGCGTGAATTGTCCCTATTAATATAAAATAATTCTTAATACCAATATAGCTTGTAATTGCAAAAATAACAAGTTATTTAATAAAAGCAAGTGTATATAAACAATAAGAATGTTGCTAACTTTGTACAGTTATTAGAGTTAGACACTCAAAATAAAAGACTGTTTAAATGTAAATATTTTTTAATGTAAGTAATTGATGAAGTTACAAATAAAAATAACCATTTATAACATGATCGTTTAATTGAAACTCTTTTGGTGGTTATCTTTGCTGCTGGCAACGCTTATGAGCACTATCGAGAATTTAATCCCTTATTGTAGTCACAAACTAAAAAGAGATACTTACTATGTATTGTGGTACCTAGTTAAGTAAATCGCTAATCAGTAGGTACCCCAAAATCGTATGGTAAGCGAAGTCGCAAAAGGCGAGTTACTCGTGTAAGTACATTATCTCAACAAGAAGCTCCTAGAGAGATTTTTGCGTAGGTATGTCTCCTGGACTGCTGGGGAGAGTACCTCAGATGAATTATTACCAAAGTTGTAGTGCTGATTAATACAAATGTATTCATTTCTTTCTTTTTGCTCTATAAGTATAAATTTTAGGAGATAAAGTACAGGTCGCGCGGTGGTTTAAGAACGCTCGGCAAAAGTAGAAGGGGCATGCGCAGTGATCAATTTTTAGGTCTATTAGGTGCGACGAGGAGAGAGGGGGGGCGGGTGTGCGCCGACGGCGACACGTATTGGTCACTCTTTACTTCCCGCGTTGAGTTCGCGCGTCCCGTGTCTCTTGGGTACTGTTGCGCACAAATTGTTTTATCGTATTTGTACGCGACAACTTAAAATAATATATCAATTCTCAAACAGTACAAGTCGCCCCTACCCTATGTCCGTCCACGGTTGAATATAACTATGTCAAATTTTATCAAAATTGGTTCAGCCAGGTCAGGTTAAGTGTGAAAACTGAACATGCATACACACATACACATTTTCGCATTTATAATATAAGTAGGGATTATAAGTATTTATAAGGCACAAAATCCAAACTAACATTATAAGTATATTATAAGATATGGATATACATAGTTAAATAACCGAGTTAAAACATAGGCTACTTTTTTTGGAAAATCACGCGGGCGAAGTTGCGGGACAACAGCTAGTATTAAATAAATAAATAAAAAAAACATTTCCCTTAGCATTTTTGAGCGCGAATGTACACATGCGCCGTTTGCCCCCACTATTTTTTCCGAGCGTTCTTTAACCACCGCGCGACCTATATAATTTCGTCAGTTTATACAAGTGTCTACTTGTCGCATGCCATTTTGGTTCTCTTTACGCAATCGATTTGAAAAACCATTTTTCTAGAACTTTATAGTTTACGGCTATGTTCATCGTAATTTGTTCGAATAATATTATGTCGGTAACTGTTTACAAACCATTCTGGTTAAATTAAGTTTTCTCATCGAAAAAAGGTGACTGAAAGTGTGAACATTATAAGTAAAAATTAAATGTCTGCAATACAGAATGTCAATGCAAAATCGCATTTATCTCGAGACGAATATTACTCAAACAACACAAGTACATCGATAAGTCAACAAGTGCTTTCATATTTTGCTCATTATACTCGTACGTAAATTTCTTTTGTATATCAAATGAAAATTATAAATGTTATAAAAATATCAAATACAAATGTAAAGTTTGTTAGGTAGCTGTTGGCGATAGTGTTGGAAAAACATTAATTTAATTTATGTATAATTTTTTTTTTTTTAGATAGGTAAATAGTAATCTTACTAACTTGTCTTTTCAGTTATGGTTTATTAGCTCAGTTTACATAATAATACCGTTAACCCGATGTATAACTTAACTATGTACATTTTTTTACAGCAATGTACCTACTTTAGGTGAGTCAGGGTATTACTGTCAAGCACCTGTCAAACAGGGTTACGGTTATAAATTAAATACCGTTATGCTGAGTAACGATATTTTTGGCATCATTTTCATTTATACTCATATAACGTTGCCAGTAAAATTAACCGTAAGAAGTATCGTTACGACTGATTAACGTTAATTTTCTTTTTGTATTAACCGGTAACTCTAGGTAGATATCGTTTCTGATGATATTAGTTAACAGTAAAAGGTATCAATCTTCACTCATCCACGCACTTTTCTGATTTTTTCCATTTCTTCTTCTACATACACCACACACTTCAACAGCTACTTTCACAATTCTTTTTTTAAGATCCTTCCATCCATCTTCAATATCGTTCATCTCATCTAAATCTTCAAATTCGTCATTCAGTCTATTGATATAAGAATAAGAAGTATATAACTTACATACAAGTTCGTAACTTACATCCATATCTAGCAAAATTTCTACTTTCACTATTTTTATAGGACTCATCTCGAAATCTATAATTAGATCCCCATAAAGGCCCCATAAAGGTTTAAAAGGTCTCTGGCCATTATTATGACTCTCTAGAATTTACGAGTAGAATTTTTCAATTTGAACCAGTAGTTCCTGAGATTAACGCGTTAAAACAAACAAACAGACTCTTCAACTTTATAATATTAGTATAGACTAGCTGTGCCCACGACTTCGTCCGCGTGGAATAGTTATTTTGGGCATCATTGAAGCCCTCAAAAATAAAAAATATTCCTCTTTTTTTACATATTCTATTATTTCTTTGCTCCTTATAGTTGCAGCGTGATGTTATATAGCCTAAAGCCTTCCTCGATAAATGGTCTATTGAACACAAAAATAATTTTTCAATTCGAACCAAAAGTTCCTGAGATTTGAACTCTTCAGTATGTAGTTTTTCTGTTATGTATACATTATTTTTCATATTTTTTTTTAACATTTAGGCGTACCATAGACAAATAGACACGTATCGATATCGACATCATGTAAGCGATTGTACAGCACTGGTTTTTACGACTACACCACTACACCACTCTAGTTTATGAAAGTGGATAATTTTTTTCCTCGCGCTCTCTGTCTGTTCATAGTAGTGCTTAGTTTGTGCTCTATTTTTTATTACAATATCTTTGGATCCTAAACGTGTGTCCTAAACAATATAAATAACTGATTATGTATTTAAAAATGTTAGATTTGGTTTAGACATTCTTAAAAAAATCTGTTTTTAATATCTGTGTCTCATTTGAGATTTTTTTCCCATTTCATCCAGAGCTCGGCTAAAGGAATTATTAAAGGTACCTAACTACGTTACGTAGGTATACGTTTTGCCCCAAAGATATAATAATCATAAAATAATCACTCCATACCTATGCAACGAATGTGAAAGTGACAAAAGGCAATCATTGTTTATACAAAGTAGTTTTGTAAGATCTGTTAATGATTTCTTATTTAAATATATTTCTTGAGGCCACTGCGGGCCAATGTTTGGTACGATTTATATATTTTTTATTGGCACGTTTCTCCACCGTTTGTCTCATCAGAACTATAAACCTTTATTGATACCTACATCTACATAATTATGACATTGATTAATAAATTTGAGACATTTTATAGTACATCACTACAATGTAATGACTACATGTTGCAGTGTTTGACTATCAGGTTTGACCTGATTGTTTGTTTGACTTTGTCTTGCTTGTCATTGAATAAGCATTGAAATGACAACACTTCCTTTTTGGAAAAAAAAATTATTGTGTTACAATGCAACGCTGGTTTTTTTTAGATAACCGCAAGAAGAAATCCTTTATACCAACTAAAAAAATGACTACAAAGGAGCCAGAACCTCAGCCTGAAATAACTTCACAGGAGTGGACTTTTACAGTATCAGTACCAGATGTTGGCCCCAGAGAAAAAGTGTATATTAGTGGAAGCATCCCTGAACTGGGAGAATGGGACTATAAAAGGCTGGTCCTATTAGAAAATCAACCAGGAACTGATATATGGTCTACTAAAATAATCATACCCAATACTTGTGATGTATGCTATAGATATGCTATATGTATTCCAATTGAAGATACTTCTGAAGTCATAGTAAGATACTGGGAAACTAGTATTCATCCTAGAGTCATCTTAGAATCCATGATGCATCCCATAACTGATATTTTTGGTGAAATAAATTCTGAGAACAAGGTCACAAGAGGTTGGCTAACTGTCCAAAGCATTATACAGTTTAAGTTTATGAAAAATCCTTTAAAATTGAAAAGCCGTCTTAGTGAAAGACTAATGAATATCAAAGTCACTCCAGTAAAACTGTCTTTTGGAACTGAACATCCTGTTGAAGATTCTTTAAGTGTGGATACAGTTGATGGTGAAAGTCTTCCTGCAGTAATAGTAGAAGTATCCACATTAAATAATGACCCTGCCATATGTAGTCCCAAACAACAGGAACAATTTGGTACAGAGTACAAACCAAATGATGTTTTGCTTGTGAATGTTATAACTCCAAATCTTCAAGGTCTTGCATACCTAGTAGATGTCTTCTCCTATAGTTCTCGTGCCTCATCTGAAGACCCACCTTGCCATGTTGGTTACACATATGTTTTACCAAATATGTTTAAGCCTTCTGAAGGTGCATTGGAGTTGCCAGTGACTTGTAATGTTAAGCATCGTCCATTGGGGACAATAAACATTGAATATTTAATAATTCACCCAATGCCAGAGCAGCTGTGTGATATGCAAGTATCATATGCAAAACACTGGGATCCAACATGGACTGGCTTAGAAGTTGGACACCGTGGACTTGGTGCCAGTTTTAAAAATAAAGAGTAAGTACCTTCATAGATTTATATTTGTTTATATACTTTTGATTTTATGTACTTATAAAATGTACCTATTATAGTTGTATCATAATAACTTACAGTATTTTTGGTTGTATACCAGCATCTATTTGGCGTTGTGTATAAAATAGTCAATTTGCAGCAAAAAAAAATAATTTTGAATTTATTGGTCCTTCAAGATATAAGGTCTTTTCTCAGTTTAATCTCTAGTATTGTAATAATAAAAAACTTTCTGGTTCTTGGATGTGAATCAATGGTACCCATGATTTCATCAAATCTAGGAGAGGTAAAGTAGGTTCAGTACAGAGAAGCGACTAACATCTAACTGGGTATTTGAAAAACCAGCTAGATAGGATCATAGTTACTTAACTAACTGCCAGAGAAGTGTTATCAAACCTTCCTTCAATTTCAATATCATTAACCACTACATGAACACACACTGTATGTATGAATAGGTATATATTATAATTAATCTTGAACATGTCTAAAGTATAGGCTTTATGAATTAGTTTCATTTCTTGTCATTATTTACTAGAAAATAAGATTTAGGATAGCCTTTTTGATTGAATCTTTTTTCAATAATGTTTATAGAATGATGTAGGTTTTTTATAAAAAAAAAAGCAGCATATACATAATTTTATGCTAACTTACCAAAAATACTGTAATGGAGTATAAATATTCATAATTTTCAAAAATCAAATACCACTTGTAAATACCACATGCATACCTATAAATTTAATTTATGTTAAAATGATGAAAACTATCATTCAAAACAAAGAAAAAAAGATGTTGAGGTTTGATGAAAAATAATGTAAAGATTATGTTGAAGTTTCTCATATATCTTATTAAAATATCTTGTGCAGCACTGAAAATTTTACATTCTCTTTTTTCAAACTTGTTGCAAAAACTATACATAGATATGTAATTAAATTATTTAGGTACCTACTTGAGTTCATTCAAATAAAACATTCCAAATAAAAATTTGACACCAAGTTTTACATATTAACAACAAAGGCAAATCAAATAACAATTAGATACAATTTGTAGTTCAATTTGAGTTTATTATACTTAATATACAACAACCTCCCACAAGCTTGCAAAACAAGTCTAATCTATTTTAAAACCCCACATATATTTTGGATAACTCTATAATCATTTTCAGAGGCAATAATATTCGTGAAAATACTGTAGCTTCTTTAAAGAAGGCAGCTGCAAGTGGTGCAGATTTGCTTGAATTTGATGTTCAACTAAGCAAAGATATGATACCAGTAATATATCATGACTTTCATGTGTGTATCTCAATGAAGAGAAAAAAGGAAGTAGAATTTTCTGAAATGTTAGAATTGCCCGTGAAGGACTTGACCTTGGAACAGCTTCAGAAACTAAAGGTACCCTAATGAGTCCAAAACATGATTTCCTTTTGTGGTATAGTGTTAACCATGGTATCATTATTTAGATTGAAACTGTTCTTTACCTTGTGTCATTTTTGTTTAATGAAATTCATTTACTAAGTAATTACTACTTCTGCTTAGTCGCATAATAGTGTCTTTCTCAAAAACATTTCAAGTTTATTTCTCACCAATAAAAAAGTAAATAAAAAAAATTCGAGAAAAGATGCATTGTGCGACTAAAATTGTCATGAGCTTATATATAATTAATTAGTTTTAATTAAAAATTTCACGATCAAAGGTATACAGGTATTTTATTAATATAAATAAAATAAATAAATTTTCCGGTAAATTTAGACATTTTAAATTTACACCGCCATATTTTTTTTTTGGACAAATAACACGGATTGAGTTAGCCCTGAAGTAAGTTTGAGATTTGGGTTTCGAGATACTAACTCAACGATACAATATTTTATAATAAATACTTTTATAGATAAACTTCAACGACCCAGGCCAATCTAAAACAGTTAATTTCTCATAATGCCCTGGCTGGGAATCGAACCCAGGACCTCCCTTGTAACAGTCAAGCACACTACCACTGCGCCACAGAGGACGTCAAATATCAGTCCTCAAAAGTCAATGTGTGGATGTAGTTTTATCTGCAGATGTAAGTTTATAAGAATTTCATTTGCGAGTTCAGTTATTAATGTTATTATCATGGGGGAGCAATTTATTGAATTAAATTTTTATATTTTATGATACACACTGTTGTGGATACAAATGTGTTAAAACTTTTAGTAATAAATCTCACCGAGTTTGGAGTTTGGTATAGGCACTTCAAATACATTTGTATATTTTGCACGATTTGCTCACATGCTCGTTCAAGCCGAATCTGCGTCCTTGGAATGCCATGCATTGCCTTCACAAGAATATGAAGCAATTACTATATTCTCACGACCATAAGTTGGTCGCTTAAACATTTCATCTTTATACTCTCTATAGCAGTCTTCTTATTGATAGAATTACGGCTATTCCCGGTACCACCGATGGAAATCAGCTTATAGCCGATAAGCGAAAACCCTTCTTATGTCATCTGCAGGAATTGTACGGGTAAATCCACTTCACGGAAAGCACTTTAAGTAGCTCCTTATATGCGTGCAGTCAGTATGTCGATATTTCACACAGCTTAGCGAGTCGTAGAGTATGCGTTTTTTAAATTTATAACAAGACTGATGATAATAATATGTACCTACTAAATAATTTTTATCCATACGAATGTGTCAATGAAACCCGGCCCGGCGCTGTAGGAGATTATCAAATAAAAACAATACCTATGAAAAATAATTATTTATCATCATTACCTACATTAATTAAACGTGTTATGGCAGGCTTACTTAAACTTTTTTTTTTAAATAAATAAAAAAGTACAAACTATTTTTTTTTCATCTATATCATATTTTTTTTTCAGAATCATTCTAGTTTGACTTACAGAAGCCTTCTCTGACTTTTGAACCCATTTGAAGTGCTTGCGCTTGATGCACTTCACCGTCTCTTGTTTTTTTTTGCAAGAAAGATCATTATTGCATAAAACAGAGTGATAACAATATACTGAACTCTTGAAATATATTTCATTTTAGGTGTATCATTTGGTGGAAGGACGTAATCATGAAATATTATTCTTTGACGAAGATCTAGAGGAACACCAACCATTTCCTACATTAGAAGATGTCATGAAAAAGATAGACGTTCATGTCGGGTTCAATGTGGAACTAAAATGGACGATGGAGATGGATGATGGGACTTTTGAGTTAAACAATCCTTTCGATATGAACACATATGTTGATAAGGTGATTTGATTTTTGTTGGATTTTTTTTTTGTTGAATTTTGTATAATCCTCTTTATACACCATAGCAATTATACATATCTGTTTTAGGTATTGGAGGTAGTACTAAAACATGCTGGTGAGCGTCGTATTGTGTTCTCCTGTTTCAACCCAGACATTTGCACAATGGTGCGATACAAGCAGAATAAATATCCTGTTATGTTTCTCACCTTGGTAAGTCCAGCATATTTGTAAAAGTAACAGTATATTTTACAGGGATTGTGTATCAATTTTTCGAAGAGTTGAATTGTGGTTTCTATTAAATGTCTTTTTTTATCTAGTCGTATTTATTATGATAGTAAAAATAATTATTCGTCTCAGCATCTTAATATTTTTCATTGTTTCCAGGGTATAACGAATAGATACCAAGCTTACCGGGACCCCCGCTGCCAGTCCATCCCCGCCGCCGTGCAGAGCGCAGTCAGCTCGGACATCCTTGGCGTAGTCGTCCATACCGAAGACCTATTAAGGGACCCTACACAGGTATTTTAACATTATCATCTCAGCATCCTTAGCTGTATTGTTTCAGAGTTCTAAGTTTACGTAGTTAGTTTATTATGACATGAAAATGAATGAACGGGTGAAGTTGTGTCGTAATCCTGTTTTATCTACAGATGTACCTACCTCGCCTTTTACTTTTTCACGATTAAATTGTCGACTGATTTTTTTTTAATATCGTACAGATTGTGTCCGATGCATACACGTACTAGGCTATTTAAGTGTGACATGAAAGATCACCTTTAGAACGTTAAGGCCCATGTGGGCGGACAAAATAAAAACATGTATATAATTATCTTTTTAGATCGATATTCACGTGCAGCGATGTTTTGCATGGTTGCCAGCGATCGTTAAAATTTGTGCTCAGCTACGATTACGTAAACAAGACATTTGTATTTCAATACTAGAATTGAGATACTTAAACGAAGACATTACATACTTAATTTAGTTCTTCATTAAAAAAATGATGAAAATGATTGTTGAGATGTTTTAGTTGCTATAAAACTGAACTACTTGATGCGATATACGAAAAAGAATACTTAAGTAAAATTTGTTATACTCATACCATTTATCAAATATCTTCAAAGCATAATGACTTAAAATATTATTCATGTAAATAAAGAAATAAAAGTCTTTTCGCTATTGACATTACACTCGATATACCATAGGTACGTATATACATAGGTACCGTTACTATGTATCAACTTATAATGCGAAAGTAAGTTTGTTTTTTCGCGTTATCTATTGAACCAATCTTCTTGAAATTTTGCGTATATTTATATAATTTAAGAGTCTTTTCTTCCCGGTAAACAACTACAGTTTGGGAAAAGGTATTATTTTGTAGGTGGCATTAGATACGCGCGGGAGAAGCTGCGAGTAAATGCTAGTAGTTTATAAATTGCATTGCATTTGCCTGTACGTAAGGGATCAGTGACCGTGTCCTCGATAAACATTTATCGCATGATGCCCGCATGAGTCATACTCAAAACAAAGAAAATGATACTTATATATGTATTATGAACGAAGTTTCTTTTGTTAAAAAAAAGTTCGTTGTTTTGATACTCACTATATCTACAAAGTTTTATTTTGTCTATAGAAATCGGGATAATATATCACAATAGAAATGTCATCATGTTCAGAAGCTATAGAAATTATGTGTCGCCGTCTCGCAACTGCGTAGTTGCAAAACTGACAATTAAGATGAAAAATGTACCTATATTAATGTTAATAAATACATTCCAGGTCCAATTAGCAACCAACGCCGGTCTGGTTATCTTTTGTTGGGGAGATGATAACAACGACAAAAACACAATCAAGAGATTGAAAGAAATGGGTCTACATGCTGTGATATATGATAAACTCGACCAATATACTACCAAAGAAGTCAAGGTAATTAATAGATTCACTTACTTTATTATTTTATAAATCATATTTATTTATAGAATTCCCTGTTTGATTCTAGCACGTATCGTTGTGATTTTTTTCCTGCTTTTCCCTGATGTACAAACTTTCCGGATTGTTTATGATTTTTTACAAAAAAGTGAACGGATTGGACTTTCTGTGTCTCTGTTTTCTAATCTCAATTTTTGATGAAAAATATTACCTGCATTGGACATCGCCTATTCGGTTTAGTGCGCTATGGATTATTTATTTAAGTACTCACTTTTGTGGGAATTAATATTAATAATTTGGAAGTTTTGTACGGTTGCCTGCTGATCTTTTTGAGTCACTATTATATTGCGAATTACAATTTGATTGGACATTGGTATGCGCCATGCAGGAGAGCATATTTCTTGTGGAGGCGCGCGAGTCGCAGCGGGAGATCATGCGGCTGGCGGCGCTCGACGAGCTGGCCGCCAGCGAGAGCTCCGCGTCCGCGCTCACGCCGCCCGCGCCCGCCAACAGACTGTTCCTAGACCTCACCATGCGAGACAAAATACAAGACCGCTCTACCGTCACCTCCCTAGAGTCGCTCGCCTCCTCTGTCGACCTTAGAGATGATAATAACGCCGACCCCAATTCTCTTAAGCGCAATAGAGACACCATTGGAAATATTAATAAAGATTACCAAGTGAAAGAACAGAGAAATTCTTTTCGTAACTTGTTTACTGCTGGAGATGGTTCTAAAGGAACAAAAAAATCTAGGAAATCTAATTAACATGTTTTTGTAAATTAAATTTTGCTCAATATAACACGATTGTAGGTATTATTGTCTCCGTTCAGTAATGCAAGATCATATTAGATAAAAAATATCATATTAAGTGAATCAGGTAACCGACAGTGTACCTAATTGGGAACCAATCAATAGTGATATAGAAAAAAAAAATTTTTTTGTCCTGTTTTTAGAGTTACTATCATTGTTAAAGTCCAAGGTTCTGTTAGAACATAGTACCGATCCAGAGCCGGATTCGTTATCAAAATGTTTAAACGTTTCTTAAATTACTTGTTTTTACTATGTAAAGATTTGATTACAGATATATATTTATATATAACAAATCAATGTAGTTCTAGAAACCCGACCATTTTTTATCTTTCTTAATTTTTATAGAGTAAACATGCCGTAAGAATTGATTTCATAACTAATAAATTTATGAAATCTATTCTTACCCGCTGTATGGGAATCACCTTTAGTGCAAATTCGATTTTAAATTTCTGCATCAATTTCTAGTTAACAGTAGCAGACACATGCTTTATAGTTACAATTCTTTTTTGAAGTGTGAAGCTTAAAGTTTGTCAATAAATTTTATTTAAGCACTTTTCACCGAATTTAAGTAGGTATGTTTTTCGGAAAGCCCATCTAATGCCTAAGGCGTCCTTCAGATTTAACAGTTATGGAGCTGTTAACCTGAATGGATATCACATTATTGTTTTGTTCTTTCTCTGCTTATCGACGACTGCTGAAGGTGGGTTATCGTACAATATAAAAGGCCCAAGAAAGGTTACTTTGATTTAACAATTGTTTCTTTTTTCACAATTTGCCTCGCTGTATACCTTTCTTTCAGTGCTGTGCTGCTTGACCGCGGACTGTTCCAAAGCACGTGAATATCAAATTCAATGAAAATAGTTATTTCATTAAAAACGATTCCGTCGGATAAAATTGTCGGCAGCAGATCGACGATATTCTAAAATAAGCCTCGCTTAAAAAAAGTTTTTGATACTCGATTCTAGACTGTCAAACCAATGCGGTGTTTTGTCTAATTCGTAGAAATTTGGTGACTTTATCAAGGGGTAAATAAGTCAGAATGATAATTTATTCTCTCCGCTTCCAGTTTTTACACTATTCATTAGTTTGCAACTCGATCAATTATTAGTAGGTTATCAATTATTATATATCATTATGATTTTTACAATCATTTAATCAAGGATTATTTTACTTTTTATAATTTTTGTAGTCTATGTGTTTGATAAGCACCTATATTCCCTTTTCCCAATTCTTCGATTTAGAATTTATTAAAATAATTACGTGTAATACAAAATAATTAGTGTAGCTAGTTTAGTAGCTGTAGTTGTTTATGTTGTTTTTGAACCCTTTTATTTTATTGTAACATCATGAACGAAAAGTTAATTAAATTTATAAAAACTATGCAGCAGTTTAAGCATAAATGTTAACTTTAGCATTAATAATATTGGTATGGATTGATTTTATCACAAAAATTGTTACAAAAAATAAATATTTCGTGTGGCTCGTTCATGTTTAAAATTTCTGGTTGTTCTTATAAAACATACATACATAAAATCACGTCTATATCCTTTGCGGGGTAGACAGAGCCAAAAGTTTTGTTCAAAAATGAGATAATAAACCTTAGTGCCTAAATTTATCACCGCACATTTGAAACCGTTTAATGGAAATAATTGAAGCTAGATCCATACTAATATTATAAAGAGAAATGATTTTTATTTTGTTTGTAACATTTATTGGTTATTTTCTGGAAATTCCCACAGAACGGAAGTACGTTCATGTCATTATCACACGGCATGTGTTTGTACTACTGGGGATAATGTAGCCTATACATACAGCAGTGCCAATTGTAACACCTAATTAATTAGTCAACACATTGTAATAATCTTTAGCACAATCTATGGGTATGAATATGATCAAAAGTATAATTAAAAATATGTATTTCTTTATAAATATACAATGATATGCACATAAGATATATGATATACTGAAAATTCTTTCCCAAAACTTGCGGATAGTTGTTTGGTTAAATAGTAACCGCACCCCTGCACAAATATTTTATCTACTCAAAAGCTTCAGCAACCACGTTTTTTTTTCTATCAAAATAATATGTAATTCGAAATCTAGATAATCAGCCTGAGTTTTATATTTTAGAGTGTTGCTTTCAGAGTGTTTTGATTTTCTTAATAGTTTGAACAAATTAGAACTTTACATAGGCTCCTGGGTTCGATTCCCAGCAAATAGGTACATTTTTTTGTACTTACTTGATATATATTCAGTCCTTTCGAGATTGTGAGTTCCAACAATTTCTAAAGGACCCATTACACATTTTATGCTTAATGTCGGCTCTTGAATATTTTGTTTGTTTAATGGGACACGACAGGTGTTATCATGTCTCTACCTACCTGTTGTCATGTCTCTACCAAAATATATCGAATTTATACCCAAATTCGATGTATTTTGCGTACGTTTACCTACATATTAAGCGAGTTAATTGGGCGTGTTACCTACCTACGCGGTCCTGGTTGAACCACTTTACATTTTACGAACATAAGGAGAAGCAAGGTTTATTAAGGTGAAAACGTCTTTAACGGCTTTGTGCACTTTTTGTAAGCATATACATAAAATTACGCCTCTTTTCGGAGGGGTAGGCACACTACATATTTCACTTGCCACGACCAGTCCACACCATAGCATACTTCTTTTGCTTCTTACACACTTTTTGTGATGGTTAAAAAATGTTAACTCGCGTCAGGTCACGTGTCAGAAATTATTTCCTTAACACTCCAAATTTAAAAAAAGCACAACGTTATTGTTACGAGTTCCATTTTTTAAGTATGTAGTTGTTCCAAACACTACTTCTGTCGTAGTACAAGCCTTTGTCTTTTATTGGTATTCCGCCATTCCGATTGTGTTTATCAGTGTATCGTTGACTAGATATCCTATGAGATTAAGTCAGTCAAATAACGCATTGGTCAGATTTCTTTGCAAATACATTTTCTATTAATTCGCTATAATAGGCTCCGGCACAGTTGTTAGATACCTACATTAACACTGGTATGGGATCCTATAAAAAGGTACGAATGTTTTACATGCCCCGAACGAATTTTAATGCTCGCAACTATATATATACCCAATGTACGTAAATACCGTATGATCTAAAATAAACGACGATGTTCAGCCAGAGCTACAATGCATCAGAACAAGTACAGGACAAGAAAAGCCGAATAAAATGTATGTAGATACGAACGGAAACATTCGTTATCTGTGATATACCTTACAAATTATATTTTACATCTATTCTTCCTAAGTTTTTATTTTGAAAGAAATAAATTTTGTTTTATCTCTAAATGCCGACTTTTATTAAAAAAAATTTTTTTTATGACATGTCTGTACTAAAGGAATATCCAGGTCCATCACAAATACAATAAAGGTAGGTAGGTAATTTTCACGAAATATATCCAGATGTAACTGTATGATTGAGTATTAAAATTAAAACTTTCACAAAGCACCTATATAGCTTGTGTTAATTTTTTCGTCAGGGCGACCGGACTGCTTGCTTCGGCATTCCGAAAAGATCCTCTAGCATAGACCTAAGCGTACCGCTGCTCTCATCAGTCATCTGTCTTATGTTCCCTCTTTTTTTATTACTCAGTGGTAAAACTTACATATAGAGAGATGTATGTTAAGACATGCCTTGTGCCAACGATTCTATACTGTACGGCTGAACTGCGCCGCGAGCAGACAGTGCTACTATTAAAAGTAGCACTCACTGCTTCGATCTGCTATTAACATTCTCACAAGCTTAAGTAGCTTACATCATAAAAATAACACAAATCCTTGTTTGTAACAGAATCAATAAAACTACATTTATTTAGTGTAAAAATATGTGTATTTCTTTTTGTTTCAACAAGATCCATAAGAACATACCTTCATAGCGGACATTTAATTTTATTTGAAATGAACTGCTATAATCTTGAGCTCCAAATGATAATAAGTAGGAATCAATAACTGTAATGCACATTGCAATCTTGACAAGTATGGTTTTCACTCAGGTAATGGCGGTATCTGACTTAGGTAATCTAGTATGTCTTTGCGTTAAACATTAAAATTGAACGTGATGAAAGAGAAATCAATATTAGTAACGAATAAATATATGCTACATAACTTCGTAATCTTAATTAATCGATTATTGTTAATAGTAAATTATTATCTATCAAGATTACAAAACTAAATATTGGGAACAACTGCATAAGGTATAAGACGAATTAAATTTTATTTACAATTTATAAACATCTGTATGTACTTCCTGGCAGGAATGTTGAAAAGTTTTGTTCAAAAATGAGATGGTCGCCAGTGTTCAGAGATCATAAACAGCAGATTCTCTTTTTTTTAGAGTGGACGCAATCATACCTTCTAATGGATTGTAGTTTTTTTTTTATTTCATGCAGTGTAGATATAGAAACAAACTTATTTGTTAGAATGTAATCTTAACATACGCTTATAGGTAAAGTTGGTGTAACACTAAAGTACGACAACATAAGTACTAGTAAGACTAGCCGAGACGTTTGTGTGATTTCAGCATCAATTAGTGTTTATTATATACCTAGGGGTATAAAAAACCTCTTGTCAGAAGGTAAAATTAGCTACTTATATATTGTTCAGACGCCATATCAATCAGATATATGTATATGGTGGAATGTACGTTTATTTGTAACACGCATATATAGGTACTAGAAATAATAATTTTTGATATTTTAATTCACTTGATACCTATACTATTTTCGGAAATTCGATTCTATAAACTTCAGGTACTTATGACAATTCCATTGAATTTAGTAATTATGAAAAAACTGCCATTTAATAAATACAAATATAACTACGGATAACTCACACTGTTTGAGCTTTGCCACAAAGCAACTTTTTATGGGGTATTTAACACTTAATAATAAATATCTATGATCTAATTAATTTAAAGGTCAGGTCAGCCAAAAAATTAAGAAATTAGACAAGACGATTAGAAAAATAACTATATCATATGCAGTCACAGAATAGTTTGAAATGTAGTTAAAAATAAATTATAATAGCATGAATTAGTTCTAGGCCAAAATAGACTGCATGAGAACTAGGAAGAGAGAAGACATAGAAAGAGAATTTCCATGCCCTCCTCTCAATTAGGAATTCATCTTTTCCCGTCAAATAGATATGATGTCAATTAAAATAACACAATATCAAAAAGTACCTATTGTGTGATTTTAAACTAACAGGAAGACACTACAAGTACAGAATAGTGTAGTGGTACTGATTAAAATGCTTATCTCGTAATTAATATTGTAAAACATTATTGTTATAAACCTATTAAATAATTATTTATACTCTAATATAAATTAATCAAAACCTTATTGAGCAGAACAATTTGGACGGATTTGGTCTGACTTAATACACAATATTATGTAAAATTTTACTTACATCTAAATAAATGTACAGAAAAATAATATATTAGGTATTCATTTACTTAATGCTATATGGACGGAATTTATATAATTGAATACTTTCTATACAACATCATTATTAGTATAGTTGGACGTTTTGATTAGGCAAAGAGAAAAATTTTGCGATACCCGCAGGAGGTTTTGTCTGTAGATGTTCTTCTATGAATTGACATGGGCAGACATATTTCTCTCCGTGACGCCCCGGCACTGTGTTGCTGAGATTCAATCTATTCTTTATCGCGTATGCACCCCACCTTGCCACATACCGCAGGTACAGCAGCGCCGCTCTTTCCTGGAACCATTAGACGTCATGGTGATATACCACAATTGTTTCCAATGAAAAATATCAGTATGAACTACATTAGGATCTACAACAATCATCTGTCTGAATGTCAGTTGGGAGGAAAGTGAGTTAATTAAAAAACGGGACATATCGGCTGTCGGGGGTTGTTCTTTATGGATTTCTATAAAAACTTGATACTTGTTATAGACAGTTTACGACAAGTTTATAAGTTACTAACCTAACTTACTAACCTATTTGCCTAAACACCAATTTGAGGTGTGATAGTGTAAAATGTGCCATGCTGTATCTTGCAATGATTTTAATCCTTTTTAAGAAACCTAAGATTAAGGGGGCCTCTGCTGCTGCAATGACCAGGTAGTTGGATTGGACTAGTTTGTTTTTTTAGTTATTGTCTATGTTTGTAGATGGGCCAGTATTTTTGGATATCAAAAAATTGGCCGCGCGCGCGTTCCGCTACTAAATCTTGATCAAAATAGGAACAACAGATAGCCCCGTAAGCAAACTCTTGTCTACAGAGGTATTTCTCAAGCTAGCTTTTCTGACTTCCTCCGGCTCGGCGCCCCGCCGATATAAAATAATCCCATAAATTTTTACAATGGTGTTGCCACAGTCCAGGAATGGGGTTAAATAATATGAGCCCCTAAAAATATACAGTTTTTAGAGAATTTGTTGACAAATGACAGATTAATATGTAACATGCATGATAAGTGGGACGGTCGTACTATGAAAATAAATATTAAGTTATGGATAGATATATTGGATAGTTTGCATAGAGAACCTAACTACAAGCGGAGGCAACTAAGACAAAAAACTATGTATAGGTTCCGAATTTGAAATAACAAACGAACCTATTGTATTTAGTAAGAGAATCTAACTTGCCTAACTTGAATCGGTTGGCTCAATCGAGACCGCGTCGCCTGAGCCAATCATTGCAGCAGGGGCAACAGGCACGCGTGTCTCTAGGTTCTTTATTCCGCAATATCTCTTCAACATATTGACAAGGACAGAGCGCATTGGTTAAATGTCGGGGCGCCGTAGGGTTTCCGCCTTCCTCCTCGAGTGTCCAGTCGAGGCGGCGCCGGAGGAAATCTTTTCCCCACCGTTGCAGGTAACGCAGGTACACCTGATCTGCCATACCCTGCACATTCATTTGCCTTGCTTTACCCGCTAAACTACTGAGTCATAGATATAAATAAATAAACAAATAACATTTAGAGATAAACTAATGGTTAATATACAGGTTTGTTCCATACTTTATTAATGAATCCAAGACTTGTGAGACACACCTAAAATCGTCAATAGTCAAAGAATACACATGCCTTATGATTAGTTATGTTTATATACATTTTAACTATGATGTTCTAAATTTATTAGTCTAAAAGACAACTAAGATGATTAGATTAGACAAAATTAAGAATAGTACTAAGAATTTGTGTGACACTTTCTGTTTCTTAAATTAACATTCAAAATATCTTATTGTTTTCCTCAATATATATATAAATTACATTTTCTAACTATCCCAGTATTTAAAACTTTAAACATAGACATATTTATATAAAATGGCAGGTGGACCCAGGGCCTCGAAACACTTCTGTGGTAACCAGGAACAAGCAGAGATGAGAGAGGGATTTATATAAAATGGATATCAGGTAGTAAGATCCATTAAGCAACTCAATTTTGAAATAAATAGACTGGTAGAGAATGCCAAACTGCATTAAGTCTGCCTTTGGTACAATAAAGTTTTAAATAAATAAATCGGAACAATGCTAAAGACAGAATTGTTAAATAAATAAATGTTTTGCTATATACATGGGCATAATAATTATATAAAAATAAATATTAATAACTTATTAATCCAATTTCTGAATTTGCATACACCAAAATTTTGTCCATTATCAGCATAAGAGATCAAGCAAAAAATTACATACCTGTTTTCGAGATAATCTTGTAGACTGACTTCCTTGTATAACAATATCATTGACAGTGACATCCAGTCTCTGTTCCCAACCCTGCATTATGGACTTTCCTTCTTCGCTTTCAATGAATTGTTGGATATGAGCAATACATGGTCCCGAATCAAAATAAATAAAACACAAGTTTACTTTGTGACATGATATCTTTCCTCGATCATCCAGTGCAAGTATTAATTTGTGCTTATTCAGCAATTTGTTGACATTAGCCATGCATTTTTCCATGCCTTTTGAGAGTTTCAACTTTATCCACATACATAAAAATATGGCAGCTGCATTAAGAATCAACCAAAGAACACCAAGCGAGAACAAAATAAGGCCAGTGAGACCTGAAAACAACAGAGCCAGCAGCACTATAAATGCCACGCTAACCCAGCAGACTAGAACACGCTTATAGCATATGTTGTACATTGTGAACCTTCCATCATTAACAAGCAGTTCCATAGCATGAACATACTCTTCCACAGTGAGCTGGAATGACAAGAGAAGAATCAATGAGAACCAGCTCTGAATGTATTGTTTAGTACCTACAGTAATAAGGGAACAAATGTTTCAATCATCATAAAGCCAAAAAGTTGGCCTTTCAGTCTGTTCAACTGTTGGCTCTCTCACCCTGTACTGGATAAAGATACATGTATTCTATACATAAAATTAAAAGTACTTACTAACCCTGTTTTTCATTAACTTCTTTTAGTTTTTACAAAGTTAAACTTATACAAATACATTAACTTCATAATGAAACATGGTTTTACCGTGAGTCCCTGTGCCATTAGTTCTTCTGGCACAAGTTCTGGACGAAAGCGCGCTGGTGTCACCCAGGGCCACCGACTGTTCACTGGTAAAAGGGTCACTATTGTGTCCCCATTACCTACAAGATAAATAAAGTGTGATAATTTAAAATAAACTAAATATTCAGAGTCAAGTGAAAAATGTAGTCTCTGCCTACCCTTTCGGGATAGAGGCGTAGTTTTATGTTTGCATGTATGAATTGGATAATGGATACTAATGAGCAGTAATTTTGTTTGAACATTGATAAAGAAATATAGGTACTTACAAAATCCTTGACGTACATTGATAAACTCAACATTCTTTGACAATGTGTTAAGTGTTACAGGCTCTGTACTTCGATCTCCACGTTCAAGGTTTACATGTACTGATTCAGTATTCAAAATAGCAGGTGCTTGAGAAGAGATATTTTCGGAAGGAGATTCGATGGCAGTAGCAGACACTCCTACATGGCTATCGCCTAGAGTATTTGCTTGTCCAGATTCGTCATCAAATTTCACCCAGCCAACTCGGGCCGAATCTTGTTTAACGCTACCATTGTGTTCATTTATTTCTGACGTTTGTTTTACTTCCACATTACTCATATTAAAAAAGTAACTTTTGTTGCAGCACCTGCTCGATATTACTAATGTTTCGTTTTTTTTATTAAACTTTGCTGTAGTGTACAATTTGTGGAATAGTTTTTTATTTATAAAAACTTAGTCTGCTGACTGACATTTGATAAAATGAACGAACGAGACAAAATTAAGAATGACTGAATTAAATAAAATTATATAGGTAAGCTATCATTGTCAAATTTGTCAAATCATTTCACTAACGGACAGTGTTGCCCCAGTGTTCTTGCCCTTAGGCTGTTGCCAGAAGTTGGTCTCTGGGCATTTTCATTATTTTATGACCACTTCATTTTTCAGCTGTCCCTCGGATTTAACAATTTTTTTCTCTTTATTTATCTATTTAAATATTTAAACTAATTGTGTAACAATTGGCGGTCTCAATGCTAGAAGCATGGTTGACTGGTAGACAATGCTCATCATTGGACAAGACAAGACCCAATGGTCTGACAGAGAACTGTCAAACAAAATAAATACATATATGTGGCAGTCCAAGCATAAAGGTACCACTTGGGTGGTATTGAGTTAAGGCCTAATTTGGATAGTTAAATAGTTGGTTGATCATATGGAATAAAAAAAAATTAATCATAATAAATGTTATTGGAATAAAAAATTTTCAAAGTTCACACTTACAAAAATCACATTGTTGGGAAACAGGCATTGAAAGTTTAAGCTGTATTATCTAAAGATCTACTTGTCAGTTACATAGATTATTATTTATTATTATAGAGCAATATGTTTAGTATAAAATCAATTAGTTAATGTTATGGAAACATTATCGAATAAAAAAATAGAAGCTTAAAACTAACTTTATAATAAGTTTAGTAAAAGGGCCCAGTTGAATACAATAAAATTTTAAACTGTAATAGCTAGAGATCTAGTTGTCAGTTACATAGATTCTTATTTATTACAATAGAACAATATGTTAAGTATAAAATCGACTAGTTTTTATTATGGCAACACTATCGAATAAAAAAATAAAAACTTAAAACTAATTGGTTGTTATGTTAAGTTTAAGAAATGGGTCGAGTTGACCGAAATTAGGTTATATTTCGCGTACATTGTAACACACATTTATTAAGAATATACTACTCGTAGGACATTATACAAAAACAGATTAAATTTACGTCAAAAGAATGAAAATTAATGAATTAAAAGTCATTAATACGACACATTACAAAAAAAAGAATTAACCTATTACAGGTTTCAAAAGTCAGAATTAAATCTCAAATATTTTCTGACCTGCGCTTTGGACAAAAATATTACCGGTTCTTACTTGATTCCTATTACCGACTTTCTTGCAGTATGAACAAGTGGGCGTTTTTCTAACACTCTTAGCAATTTGATTGGATGATGTATTAGAAGTAGAAGTAGTTGTTCCTTCTACTACACTACATTGACTAGGAGTGGATATGTCGTCTAAGACTATTGGTTTGGGACACAAAATATCTTTAGATTCTTCTTCGACAAATTCACGTATTTTGTTATACAAATACCATTGCCTTTCTATAGTCATACCTGACGGGAATATTTCTGTTGGAAGTTTGTCATATACCTACTTTATATGGATTTAAAACTTTTGCCACGACCGATGGTAGCATTTCAGAAATATTTTTGTAGCAAAGCATGTGCCCTTTGTTATTTGCGTTAGATTCAAAATGGGAAAATGTCAATAGCTGGCTTATGGTAGAAGCATCTGATTGAAAAAAATTTGCCCAGTCATACATTTTTATAAAAGTATCAACTTTCTCATTACCTGTGAGAACAGCTGTAATTGCGTTAGTTTTTGGACAAGCCTGAACTGCGGCTACAACCAGATCCATTAATTTATTAGATTCTCTGTTTCTAAAACTTTTTTTAAAAAGTCCAAAGTAGATACATGTCTGGGGCGAACTTGGTATGCCCTACGGGAAGGAATGACATGCGAAATGACCGATGCCTACCTGTAACAACTCGCCACGTAGCATACTGCATAACATAGTTATTTTTATTTTGCCCAGCACAGTTATCAGCGTGGCACACAACATCGGTTTCACCTAATCCGAAACTTGCAAAAAAATGATGCAGCAATGAAATGATTACGTTAGCCCCTTTACCTGTATGACATGATTCAGGGATAATATATAAGACAAATTTCTTTAATGGCTCTACAGCAACACCAAATAAACTGACTTTGAACCCTGTCAAAAAATATAATGGACCTATCTGTTGAGAGCTATGTGGTAAATGAACTTGCTGAGCAAAATCAAAAGAGTAATGCATGACACCATCGTAACTACAAGTAATATGAGGTCCAAGCATAGGGAAAGATTCAGAGAATGAATCCCTTACACATCTAATTATATCACTGTAATATTTTCTTTCAATTTGTACTAGGTCTAAATGTTGCTTTGATTTAATTATGAGATTTAATTTTTCTTCTTCACTCAAAGCGTTCATTTTTCCTAACGTTGTTACATTTTTTTGAAAAACTGCGCAAAGGTCAGTTTTCGGTTTCTGCACAACAACATTTGGGCAAAATGTTTCCCAGAGGTCGTACCAAGTACTCCTACCAACAGGAATATTATTCAGTGAAATTAGTGAATCACAATATGTTTTATAAACGTATGATTTGGTCATACTGCAAGGACGTATTACTAGATCAGAATTATATCGGTGACCTGGTAGACGGCCAGGTAAAACTAAACCATTATCATTGGAGTACTGTTTTATATAATTAACTGCATCAGCTCTGGTTTGTAAATTATAACAATTGTAAGGAGCTTTTCGTGACTTATGGACATTTGGCGCGACACCGTTAGTCAAAAAATCTCTATTATAAAATATCGCTGTTGACAGTAGATGTCTTTGTGGTTGGTTAAACATCGACATTAGTTGTTATTTAACTCATTATCATTATAGAATTCAATTTCAATCATTCAATTTAAAGAGTGTTGATAACTGGTCCCTTTTCACTAAACATATAATTGCAATTTTCTCACGTTGTGTTCGTTATTTACAGACGATTATTATACGAAAATGTAGCCCATTGCATGTTGCATTAAAATCCATTAAAACCCGCATATGCCAATTTTCCACCTTTTTTCACAAAATCTCAAATATCTCGGAAACTAGAAAGTGCTCAGTGGGCCCTTTTCGCTTGGACGGCCACATATGTGTACTTACACACAATACCAAATTAACTTCTTCTTCAGCATATAAGTATTTGCCCACTGTTAGGCATATGCCTCTCCAATATCTTTCCACCTGGCTACACCAAAGGTTTTTCTCTTCCAGGTTATAATAACATAGTTTTTAAAAGTAGTCTTAACTAAAACTAGAACCAATTAGTTGTAAAAAAGAAAGAAAAAAAGATGATTACAAACTAAAATTTAATTTACAAATTGTACAGTCCCAGCATAGATCAACTTGCGGGAGTATGCAGAATTTCTGAGCCAGATATTTTCCAGTCATCTCGTCACGAGATACCTCAATCAGCTTTTGTCGGAAAAGCTGATGGGCAGATGGGCCCCACGGTCCCAGAGTTTCTACCCCAAAAGGTTCAAATAGGTATTACCGATACCTACATATTTGCGCCTTTTAAGGTTTTTTGCCTCATTTGCAGCACCGGCCTTAGATTTGGTAACCTAAAGATGAGACGGTGCAAGTGTGTCAATACAAGTAGCACCTCAAACCAAAGGTCGCCCCAATCTCCAGGGCACCAAAATCATACCATCCAGTACCTTGCCATCATGCCGAGCCAGACCGTTTGGTTCTAGAACGGCTCATGAATGGTGGCAAGAGCACGGTGTATTATATTATTTAGGGCGGCATGGCGCCCTAATCGGCCGGCACTCCTAGAGCATGAGAGGCCGTAGTGTCCATAGCCGTCAACGGTATCCCCGCAAGGACAACTATGCGGGATCGTACAATACACACCTAAACGCAATGCTGTTGCCAGACGAAAAGAGTCACCATGAAGCAACGTGCCCAGGTTCTTTGTCGGGTTTACGAGGGTTAAACATTAGATACTTTTATTTCGTCCATGTTCATGGATGGATGGATGAGGCGCCCTAGCAAAAGTTTATCAAGCTGATAAGTATTTTCACTTGACGCATGTGACTAAACTAACATTAATTCTGTATTCCTTAGGGGGTAGACAGAGGCTGTAGTCACATGAATCAAAGGACCACATTTAGCTGGCTTTCAACAGAATCCCCAGTTTTAAGCTTTTTCTTTCACTCACTTTTACCATCAGCACGGCCAGAGCACCTTTGTTTTTCTTCGCTACCAGAACAGCGTGGAGGCTTGCACTAGATGAATGTGCTTTATTCTGCTGTTCGCGAGGTCAAACATAAGTTCGCGGCGAACAACTTGTTTATTCGAATTCAAATGGTCCGTCCGCGGATATGTAGGTCTCTTTTCTGAGTTATTATTAGATTAGTTGTTGCCCGCCGCTTCGCTCACACACATTGTTGTTTAACGCAAATCCTACAGAAGCAGTCTTTTTCCTGGATAAAATAAGATACATAATTATGTCCTACTTATGAGTGCTTTGGATAGCACGTTCCAAAACGTTCTTCGATCTTTTATAGTACCAAATTTTGTCACTTGGGTAGGTTTAGCCCGAGACTTCGTACGCACCATGAATCTGGAATTTCGGAAAATCCTTTAAGTGTTTACTACAATATCTGTAGAACAAAAATGCCAAATTACATATTTATTTATAATTAAATAGCTTCTTTCGCAATTTTTCTCCGAACATTAGATAATGTATATTTCATAGACAATCCCGTGGGAACATTTTATTTCAATGATGATGCACTTGTAATGTTCTTCTCAGTTCCTTAGTTTATTAGTTAACTCTTCATGCTTTATCCACTCAACCAATATTGAATATATGCATGTAATAAAAGCAAATAATTCACTAATGTATATAGGTCACTCAAAAAACAGTCATTGGTTCATGGCCGGCTGAAATACCTAGGTACTCGTATTAACGCACAGCCCAAATCGATGAGACTAGAAATCTGGAATTTGGCATGTACCTAGGGTATTAATTTGGTCTTGGGTTCACCAAGATTATGGGATAAAGACAGGCTTTTCTAGTACTCAATAAAGCTAAAACAAAAATGGTATGGGAATCTGTATTTTGCGAGGCCTGCAAGGACCAGTTGCTCCGCTCTCTGTTTTACCTGCCTGCCGGCTCAAAGCTTGAAATGCCGTTTGACCGGTTCTCTCGCTCACTCTTGTAGAATGTTATCCGCAAATTGCCTCCCACTCGCCGGCTGGGTCACCCACCACCACACACATACCATTCAACGGTCAGATTTTTGTCGAATGTGGTAACGCAATCAGTTAACAAATAAACATATATCAACAGTTCGCTCGTTGCTCGTATAGTGAAATACAAGTGTTGTTTACTATTAACAACCCATATTTTCGTAAAAAATTGCTTTGTGAATCCGTTTAATAAGTGATTAAAATTAGAACTTTATTAGCATTTCGTAAACAAACTTTAAAGCCGCGAGATATTTAGTGCTTATAATAAAATTTAAAACAAACAATAAAATGACATCAATGAATTCAAGAAATATGGAATCTTTACCGAAACAGTTCATTTCAGCAATGAGAACATTATTCGATATAATGGATGACAAACATACAGGGTTTGTAAAACTTACAGATATTGAAAACCGTTGGCGGGACGATCGAACCAAAGGATTACCTCGAGGTGTGATCGAAAGTCTGAAAAAGGTTGCATCCAACGACGGATTATTAAGTTTTGAACGATTTTGTACCGGTCTTAAAATATGTCTCTTACGAAATCAAGTTGAACACGAGTCAAAAAAAGATGATAGGATTGAAGATGATGTTGAAAACACGGGAATACATTCAAAGGTCAAAACTCAGGTACACCGTCCACCTTCTGCACCGATACTGGATGTTAATGAAGTACAAAATACAGAAAAAAATTGGAACGCTTTAAAATCCTTAGAAACATCAACTCATAGAACAATTAGCATGCCTCAACTTCTAGGACGCAAAGACCCGTCAATACAAGAAGTAACGACTTTATCTTTAATACCAAAACATGACCCTCCACGAATTTATGGTCCACCAAAACCGCCCAGATTAGATAAAAGTTCACAAGATCGAAAAGAAAGTACCAGATCAAGTTATAAATCCGAAGAAGATATAACTTTTGGGCATGAAGAAATAGTAGTACCTAAATTGGATTTTAGAGAAACTCTTACTGTCGAGGAACAGAGTAGAGGTCTAGGCGACGGAAGATCTTCTAATGAGACACAGTCGCGTCGTGTGTCACGGCGTAGAGAACCTCGACGTCATACATTGCACAACGGAGTAGATTACAACCTTCTTAAACGTATGAAGCAAATTGAACAGGAAAAAGATGTGCTAATTCAAGGCTTAGCAGCTGTGGAAGAAGCACGTGAATGGTATTTAAAACAATTGACAGAAGTGCAAGAAAAAATGCGGTACGCTGGGAGAATGGGGACATATGTAGTAAGTATTTTAATTTTCTCTTATGTCTTTTACCTAAGCCAGTCTTTCCCAAAGTGGGCGATAACGCCCCCTTGTGGGCGCTGCAGGTCTCAAGGGGGGCGGTAAGGGACCCAGAAAGAAAATGGGGGCGTTGTGTAGAGGCTGGGGGGAGGGATTTGTTATTTTATTTAGCTAGGAGGCCTCTTAAACAACGACTTCAAGAGCTCTCGACTCACAACAACAACTTGTGAACATCAACTAATATGAATTAAAAGATTGCTCAAACTCAAATAGGTGAAAAAATGGGGGCGCTAAAAAATATTTATTCTCAAAGTGGGCAGTAGACAAAATAAGTTTGGGACTCTCTGACCTAAGCACTGGATGAAGGTACAGTACACTTAACTGGAAAAATGGCCTCCTTTTCTTGATTGAGTCACAACAAGTTCAATGTATTATTAATTCTCTATTACTCAACACTCAAATCCATCCAAATCAATCACCAGTTCTGTGCTAGTACATGTATAATAATCCTCTTTATCACTCACAAAGGTTTAATTATAGGAACCCTGGAGCGAAGCTCATCAAGAGAGGTTAGAGCTGCTACGCGCGCGGGTATTAGAGCTTAATCGTCAGTTGGGGGCATTGGCAGCAGGCTGGAGACATGGTCAATTATCCCTGCATATGAACTTAGCACTACCTGTCACACCTCTTCCTGGTACACCAACTACGCCTAATGCGGCTGTACTCAGGTCGCAAAACCGCATGCTAGCCGAGGTCAGTTAATGAAGACAAAATAAATATGATCTAAAGAAGTACCTACATCAGATAAAGATTGAAACATTAATATAGTCACAGCTCACAGCACATAACGTAATCTTATTGTTTACTTGTGCCGTGTGATTCTCGGCACCACCAATACAAAAAAGAATAGGATCACTCTATCTCTTTCCCATGGATGTCGTAAAAGGCGACTAAGGGATAAGCTTACAAACTTGGTATTCTTTTTTAGGCGACGGGCTAGCAACCTCTCACTATTTGAATCTCAATTCTATCATTTAGCCAAATAGCTGAGCGTTTAATATTGAGTCTTCAAGACTGTTGGCTCTGTCTACCCCGCAAGGGATATAGACGTGACCATATGTATGCTATTGTTTGTTTCTTATTATAGGCAATTATTGTGCAAGATAACTTACAATGTGTTACCTAGTTATGATCTTGACTAACTCAATGAATAATCTATACTAATATTATAAAGCTGTTAATTTGCTGTTTAAGAATAGACTCTATTTCTTTTCCATGGATGTCGTAAAAGGCGACTAAGGAATGGGCTGATAAACTTGTAATTCTTGTGTTGACACTATTTGAATCTCAATTTCATCATGAAACTGAACGTGTCTTTTCAGTCTTTGTGAGACTGTTGGCTCTGTTTACCCCGTAAGTAATAAAGACGTGAGTATATGTAGGTATGTATGTATATTTGAGGATTTTAACATTATGTCCCCCTAACGGCTTTGTAGTATACCTAATGAGGCCGCCTCTATAATTGTTATTATCCTTAAATGACTTATTATTTAAAACCTATTTCAGGAAGTGAACAAGAAAAATGAGAGGATTTCGGTATTGGAAAGAGAAAAATCTGCTCTCATTCGGGAACTGTTACTACAAAGAAATCGAACAAAACTAGTGGACAACTTTACATAACAAGATACCAATTATCCTAATAATATTATCGTGTGCGTTTGTAAGAATGTGTATGGGTTTATTACTCTGGTAACGCAAAAAGTATGTTGTAATGTAAACAGATTTCATTCATATTTCACATAGCCTACATATGAAGCCAGAAAGCTGAAATAATTTTCACAAATTATATGTTTCCGTTGCCGTGGTCGTCGTTTTCGTTGCATTTTAATTAACAGGTAGAAAAGTGAATATAAAAAATAAATATTAAAACAACTAACGTGATGATAGGTACGGATCTGACTTGCACTTGGCCGGTTTTTTATTAATCTTACAACCTGCTGATGGTAAGCATACATAATTACACAGATAACAACATATGTAATTATATTGTTCTCATTCCCAATATAAAAATTCGCACCGATTAAGACAAAAATAAAAATCATGTACCTACAAACTAAGTAACTACTTTGTTCAAAGTTTGTGAATTTTAAATTTACGTAGTATCTCCCTGGTAAAAAAGTATTTTTACATACTTTATACTTACATGAAACTACGACTCTTTCCCGGAGGGGTAGGTAGAGACTACTTGCAATGATACCTACTTGCTTTTTTATTTACTGATGAAACGTAGGCGTATGAAGAGTATTTTTAACAGCAATAGATGACTTCAACAAGAATTTTCGAAATAACAAACTGTACGTTGTTTGTATGTAATACGTCATCACATTCATTAATGTAAAAAAAAATACAAGATTTTATTATAATAAGAGATATCCTTAAGTGCCATGTATCTTTGTCAGATATAATATATGTTATTAATTTATACAAAAATAAAGCAACTGTATTTGTTTCTTTATCCTTTGAAATAAAATAAAACAATCACTTTAAAAATAGGAAATGATTTTCGAGTCTGCAAATGTTTTGACAGCGATGTAGGGAAGAAAGGATCAGTCTTCTTGTTTTTCAACATATTTAGAAAGATATTCTATTGAAAATTCTAGGAAAGGTGACATCTTTAGTTAGTCATTGAATTGAGCGGTGTCTCTGCATTAGTGGGACTGTTTTCTTGCTACCAGTGTTCTTTATTCCATACAGATTTAGTTTTGTAAATTTACATTTCAGAATTGTAAATCCAATGATTTTCTTTTACCACACCTACTACAATCAAAATATTTAAAAAAACACGCCATTACCTGCGAGGCTTGCTGTGGCTTTTGGCCAACAGCAGGTGATTGTCTATATAATATGCCTGTCATATGCTTACAGCTAAGTTATTGTAATTACCTTATCTACACAAACTTATAGTTAGCGAAACTAAAAGAAATGTCATGCAAGATTGAATCTACTTAAGTCCAGTGTTAATCCCAGTTACATCCCCACCTTTCTGGGAGGAACTCAAAGTACACCTTATGACTAAGGTGCTTATTTTTATTTTTAATAAGCAAACATAGTAAATGTGTAACTCAAACACAATTTCCCATTTAAACACCATCTATATGCATGAATAAGGCACGATATCAAGCTAGCTAGCTCCGGCCGCCCCTGTGCAAAGTATGCTATTTACTATGGGTATAAAAAATTCATGAAGATCAGTTCAGTGGTTTTAACATGAAACATGGACAAATGAATACACTTTCACACTGATAATATTATAGTATGGATTTTAGCAATATCGATTACTAAATAAAGTAAAAAAATTAACTGAAATTATCACTTTAGTAAAATGTTTAAAAGTGAGAATTAAGAAAACATTTTTTGAATGGATTTTATGTTTGTATTATATGACTAATCAACTACTTCATCTACTTTTGAATAACATTCATATTACGAAACACTAGTTTTGTTATAATATAAAGAATAATCATATTCCCTGAATGGAACATCATATGTAAGGAGTCCTTGGTCCCACGCCCTTTCAATAGCTACAAGCAATTCCTTTTGTTTTTTTCGACACAGTCCAGTGTTGAATGCGTCCAGTATCTGGGAATAAACAATAACAGTATATAGAAACAAATATTATAAACGTTTTAAAATTAATGTGACACCTGAAGGTATTCTATTTCTGTGCCCAATTTTTTTAATTGTTACAAACAAAAGGTTAAAAAAGGAAATTTCTTTTAAATATTAGTAAGTATAATACAAATTGGGCAACTCCAATTACTATGGTATTATCCTATTGAATGAAGAAGTGTTATGAGTACAGTCTGAAGAGCTGTGGTCACTGGAAACTGGTCTTTTCACCTCATCTTTCAGAATTCTCTTTCTCTAGCATCTTTGCATATTCTGTTGCACCTTGTGCTACAGTCCTACTGAGCTTGGGGTCAATTTTCTCACATTTAAACCTTCAGGAATATTAAGACAATAATTTTATTTATAATAGGTCTGTTATATGTTGTTTAAGATGAATGACATGCATATGAAAATGTTCCAACCAAAACCCTTTAATCTTACCTGTCCTGTATATTCAGATATAAACTGCTCCAACAACTTCGTATTTCTATGATCTAAAACCAAATATTCATCACGACAAATAGGACATGGGTTCCCAGTAGATATAACTCCATTTCTGACACACGATTTTCTTGTCTTCCTCGGAGCAAATTGACCTTTATGATTTCGTCTGTATAATACCCAAACAGGATTATCACCATATGCTTGTTTGTAAGCATTGCTTTCAAGATATCTCATGCTCGTTTCCACGGGTATTATTTTGGTTCTGTCTTTCGTAGGGTCTACTGGTGTTTGTTCACTTGTTTCACCTATTTCATCCGTTTGGTCTGAATAAAACCGGATACTGGTTCTTACATCAACCAATGCTATCTTGTTTAAAATCAATCTAACATTCCTAGCCAATGCCATTTTAAGCTAGGTTTTTCACTATACTATATCCACAATTTTCTTATGAAATATGCTTTTACCTAAAAAAGTCTCATTAAATAGATCATAACCTGCAAATGAAAACCCCTGATAGAAAACTTTGTTTTCTATCATGTTGACATTGACATGCGACAAGTGACAATAAATTTATTTTTTTGCGATGTTGGATATTGCATTGCGAATACACCATAGTTTGCATATTTTTTAAATAATTTTCATTGCCGTTTTGTCGAAATAAGTCAAATTAGTTAAATAGTTAGGTTGGGGTTGGGTTCTTTCATTTTGTAGTAAGTATCTACATACATAAAATCACGCCTCTTTCCCGGAGGGGAGAGACTACCTCTTTCCACTTGCCACGATCTCTGCATATTTCCTTCGCTTCATCCACCTTCATAACTTTCTTCATGCAAGCTCGGCGATTTCGGGTACTTTTGACCTGACCCTTTACCAGGACGTCCTTAATTTGATCAAGATACGTGCGTCTAGGTCTTCCCACTCCGACCTTTCCCTCTACACCCTCCATGTATATCTGCTTAGTCAACCTGTTTTCATTCATCCTCTCCACATGACCGAACCATCTCAACATACCCTTTTCTATTCCTGTAGTAAGTATCTACATTTAGATTTTTATTAAGTTAGAGGTATATAAAGAAATATGTACTTTATTTTCAATGCGGTGTCGTGTGGTTCCCGGCACCAATAAGAAAAAGAATGAGACCACTCAATCTCATTCCCATGGATGTCGTATAGTCTTATAAACTTGGGATTCTTGTTTTAGGCGATGGGCTAGCAACCTGTCTCTATTTGAATCTCAATTCTATCATTAAGCCAAATAGCTGAACGTGGCCTATCAATCTTTTCAAGTCTGTTGGCTCTGTCTACCCCGCAAGGGATATAGACGTGATTATATGTATGTAGGTACTTTATTTTCAAACATCGCAAACTTTTACTAAAAATACTTGTGAAAAGCCGGAGCGTGTTGCTAGTTAGTATAAAACTAAATAAAACAATATTCTAAGATTGGTTGCTTCATGATTTTGTAGGTATCGTCCATGTTTAGTCAAAGTCAAATTGGTGACACACTGACAGTGTGACCTTCATGTCAAGTCAATGGTGATGACAGTCAACTGACTGGTCAAAAGTCAGTAGTGACAGCGAAGCGAATTAGCGATTAAAATAATTTGAATTCAAGAATGTAACTGAACTTTTGGTCTGCCATACCTTTCCATTGATTCTCTTTGATTCCATAAATTCCATTGTTTCCGTATATTGTATTTCTTATTAGGTATTCTCCGTTTCTATTTTGAATGTGAATTTTGTTATGGTTTCATTCGACTTTTTGGATAATTTTGGATTTTAAAGAAACTAAAATTATTATTACAATAATAACGATAATTCTATATTACCCAACTTTTTTCCCGTATGTGCTTGATCAGTCAATTAATATCAATAACCAAATTATATAGTTAGTGATTTCTCGTAATATTTAACATGGCCGAATGTACACCTGAAGCCGTTGGGTAAGTTTTTACACTAATAATTTACTACAAACTTATAATATGTCATCAAAATCTGTCTAGTAGTTTTGAGTTGATTGACTGAAAAGATAAAATCGCTTTTTTTCCATATGGTTATTACATACAGCAGTACATTTTTTGCACTGGTCTTGTCATGATTCTGACATATTTAGTTACTATTTACTCCGTCCCGTTTTGCACTTTTTTTCCAGTTTTGATAGCCGGGTTTCAGTTTTTAAACTTTATTATTAAGGTCAGGTGGGGTAAGAGGAACATACCTTATAAAATATTTTTACTGCTAGAAAGAACAGCTTAAGCCTTTAGATATTTGAAATAAACAAAATATGCCTGTATGTTTAAGCTTCATGTGGGCTAAATGCACAGATTACCCCCAGAGATTTAGACTTAGATTGAGTATTTTTCAATACTTGTTTGCGTCAAGAGTCACCAAACTTAGAGGAAGTATGGGTGCTAGAAGCAGTAGCTGACATTACAATGTTGCAGGTTTACTGATGTGCCTTTGAATTAAATTACCAAAGACTTGGTATTATTGAAAATGAAATAATCTTCCCAAAAAGGAAAAGGTTCGCAACATTATCTTATGTTTGCTAATAGTTTTGTAATCATCGATCATTTTTAAATTTTACCACTATTCTTTTTTATTGTATCTTAGGATATACCTCCTACTAAGCTGTATACATTGTGAAAAAGTCACATAATATATTTCACTATTGTACCTTACAGATTGTAATTGTTACAATAAATAAATATATATACTTCAAGCTCTGCTTCAGAACTTTTGCAATAAAGTTGAATGTGTTTAATTAATATTAATAAAGTTACTTTGTTTTACCAATATCAACATACATAATATATAATCATGTCTATATCCCTTGCGGGGTAGGCACAACGAACAGTCTGAAACGCCATGTTCAGCTGTATGACTTAATGATGGAACAGCAACTGAAATCAGTTCAACCAAACAAGACATAATCACTGACAAATACAAATAAAAGTACATCATGAACGTCAAACTGAGATAACCATTTTTTGGAGTAGGTTAAAACACAAACTGTTAAGATGTTACCACATCAAAACACCATCAAAATCAATCAGACAAACATATTTGCAGACAAACATGTATTAACATACAGGTAAAAACGTATCTGAGCCCTCCATTTTTTTAATCAGTTGATTACATCATTAAAATCCTCAATTTAAATTCTACCTTCAAAATCAAAGGGGTAACATCACTATGGTAAAACGAGACTTATCGAAGAAAGAGACAAAAATATTCTTTACATTTGGGAAAGAAAGAGGTGTTCATATAATACATCAACAGCGCCACTACTTTGGTACTCTAGTTTGTACTGGTTCGACTTTGCTGACTCTTCTCTATAAAGTTAACTCTGCACGTAAAAATATTAATTGAAAAAGTTACATGTGAAAAGTTATACCATCCTTTTGAGGATTTGATAATTTCATTTTATACAACTAATTTTCACACACTTACAATTAAAGTTTGTTTGTAATATCTTTAGTGCATAGAAAACACATTTACAAGAAATTAGTACATAGTTATAAAAGAAACAAATCACTTGCAATGGTGGACATGACAATGCAAGTTTTACTTTAAAAAAATCTCGAAACAAACTTTTAAAAGGACTTACTTAGCACGTACGCGCGTACGTAAGTACGATTGAAATAGTATTTTGTCATATCACTAATATTTTTTTAGTAAGAAGATGTATTAAATAGGAATATTCACCATCTTCCGTGATTTCGTGGTATACCTAGGAATTTCGTGAAATCTCTGATATTCTCATTTCTCTGCGACATATATATTCTTACGAAAATAGTGACGTAAATGTCATAATATATAAATGTTTGTCTTCCTCCTTACATTAGGGTAAGAGGTTTATTAATATATAGTCCAATGGTACATTCTTGTGTGCCTTGTGTTGCTTGTAAAAGAAGCTCACGTGCTGATTGTAAAAGTCTAATCAAAGGCCTTTAATAAACTTGGTTCTTTTTAAGGCGATGGTAGGAGATAATTGCATTCGTATGCGTAGGTCTATAATTCGAATTTATAAGTTTACTGGTCCAAATTATTATAAGTGTTTCTTTGTTATTTATTTTACTTAGAAAAATAAATAAAATCCCACCAAAATCAATTTCATGAAAACTGGTAATAAGATGAGTGTGAAAAAGTTGTCAGATCTTATGTAAAGCCAAGATTCTTGATCTATGGGCCCTAACTTTACCAGGCCTAACTTCACAAAACATTTTTATCAAATTGTTTAACATAAAATATTTTAATCAAAGGTTTCATTCGCTCATTGTGTGTAAAATTGCCGTGTGGTTCCCGGCACCAATACAAAAAAGAATGGGACCACTCCATCTCTTTCCCACTAATGTCGTAAAAGGCGACTAAGGGATAGGCTTACATACTTGGGATTCTTTTTGAAGCGATGGGCTAGCAACCTGTCACTATTTAAATCTCAATTCTATCTTAAAGCCAAGTAGCTGAACGTGGCCTATCAGTCTTTACAAGACTGTTGGCTCTGTCTACCCAGCAAGGGATATAGACGTGATTATATGTATGTATGTATGTATGTATGTATGTACGAGTATGTATTGTGTGTAAAACAATATTGTTTGCGAAGTAAGGCATAATAAAGTTATGGCGCATAAATGAGATCTGACAAATTTTTCACAGGGTATGACTGATTGATCTTGGTTACATTTTTCATGAAAATGATTTTTGTGGAATATTCGTTTCGCGTTTTCTTAGAAATTTATTAAAATCCCATTATCTCATGAACGTCACGTAAAATTAACAATTAAAATATTAATGTGGTGCGGGAAGACCTAGATAAAAAGAACCTAGTGTGGGGCCAGGATGCTAAAGTATATTTAATACATACAGCGAGAAACAAACTGACGAAACTTTAATACACAATCTATTTATTAGTCTGTAACAAACTGAAAACTGCCTATTTAGATGTAGCTAGCTAATCATTAGTGTTGCTAACGAAAACGTATGCAGGAAGTAAGGCATAAATCGAAAATTTGGAACGAGCAAAGGAACTTTTGCCGCCGCGACGCCACTTCTATTTCGGTGATGTGCGGTGAACAGCATCAGCATCCGTCTTCCCCTACCTCACTCGGCTATCTCCCTCTTTTAGATATAGTTTTCTCGCTCAATGCTCCCTATTCCCATTTTATATTGTCGTTTGCTCAGGAGAAATGGGTACTATGCCTTTGGCATAAGAGTTAAAGGCGAATATTCCCGAATAGCATCCGAAGTGGCGTCCCAATTCCAGTCTTTCCTCTTGCATTGTGAAAATCAAACGTAGTAGAATTGTTAATCATTTGTGCAAATCTGTTTATTTACAGATTGACTAAGTTTGTAACAAGCATTGTTATTAGGAATTAGGTGATCTACTCCGTCTTAATTATGTTGTTTTTACACAAAGGCATGCATTAAGTAACGTGTTGACGATAATAATTTGTTATCTATCAGTTGACGTCTGGACTTCAGAGTAAAGACCAAAATCATTCGTACAGTGCGTTCATTAGTAGCTTTTTTCTTTAAAATTATGTGCGATTTATATTATTAGTGCGATTCTTATAGAAATGGCAACGTTACCAAGAACGCATAGTTCAAAACATGGAAATACGAGCAGTATATCATCACCGTTTAGGTAAGTTAGTAAAACACTAAACACTTTATAAAATTTAAGCGGGCTAGGTGTCTGAGCGCAAACTATCAATTACCATGCTCCGAGACACTTCAATCTTCCTGATGAGTTTTTGTACATGAACTTTCTCCCGTAATACCGCCCGCGTATGTTAAATTCCAAAAAAAAACCCATATGACTTTGCCTTTTCAAGTTTTTAACCGACTTCAAAAATCTATCTCAATTCGACCGTATTTTTTTTATGTAGATGTTACACGGTATCTCCGGTTTTTATAATTCGATTTTAGAGTATTTTATATAATGTAAAGAATCAACCGCCACTTACATGTACGGTAAATACAAAGTGCCAAACTTGGTAATTTTGTTATTCAAAAGCATACTGCAGGATTTTGTGGCGGCTAATTAAATATACCTAAGTGTCTTCAAAAATGCATGGTCACAGAATAAAATGGTAGTGACATACGGACGAACAGATATATGGTAATGATAACAGGATATGACGAAATTATAGAGGTCCCGTTTTTAACTTCGGTTATGGAACCTTAAAATTATCAATCGCGGGTCTGAATCGGTCGGCTAATCATTACATTCCGTGTTTATTGCAAAATCAAGTGCTTATTGGCAAGAGGGTTTATTAATACAGTGTTATTTTTAACAGGTGAATTAGTATATCAAACTGAACACTTTTACTTTGGGACCAACCACAAAACTGCGGAAACAAAATCAGCTGTTCCATACATTTCTGACCGGTTACGTTCCTGTGCGTGCACCTTTTGTTAGTGTTGTTTATTTTTGGAGCAGCTGATATTTTTTTCGCGATTTTGAGATTGTTTAGTAAATGTTGTAAAGTTTGATCTACTGATTCACCTGTTAAAAGGATTCTAGTAAATAAAATAAATCCGTATGTTCCTGTCTTATCCATACCAATATTATAAACGTGAAAATGGCTTTGTTTGTCCGTCTTTCACGTGAGATCTGAACAGATCTCCATGGAATTAGTATAGCATGAATATAGTGAAGAGTACGGAGAAAGATAAAGGATACTTTTCACGCGGGCGGAAGCTAGTAAATAATTATGTATAAGAATTTTTCATAAAGGTAGGCAGAGCAAAGACTAAATCTTTCCTCTAGCCACGCTCATTAAGATTATATTCAAGCACGTTGGTTTTTGTGTACTCCTGACTTTTCGTCAGAATTTCCCCGATTCGACGAAGTACATTTTTAAGCACTCTTTCTCGGGCTTTAAAATGTATTGTTTAGTTTTCAAGAAAACAAATTTTCTAAATAAAAATGAAAACTCCATTTCAATTCTTTGCATGAAAGAAGAAAGTCAAGAATCAGATATAGGCGAAGGGAGACTACTTTTTAGGGTTCGCTTTAAGCTTGTGATACAATTTGTACCTTCTCAACGTGACAAATTACACCTTTTTGGTCTATTGTTGTCAAAGCTAAAACGTGTCTTCGGATTTCCTCATAAACTTGAGTTGGCATTTAATTCATTGTATTTTTCTTTACGCAGCACAAGCCCGAGAAAGCTTCAAGAAATGACGCTGCCTCCGGCCGATCATGGTAAGTAATAAATGCTTGTGCTTATGATAAAGTGTACATATGCAATGTCGTCATGTGGAGAGGATGAATGAAAGCAGGGTGACTAAGCAAATATACAAAGGGAGATTGAATGGGGCTGTTGGAGTGGGAAGGTCTAGACGAATTTTTCTTGATCAAATCAGAGACGTTCTGGTCTGGCAAAAGATTAGGTTAAGAGTACCAAAAACCGACGAGCCTGCATGAAGGGAGTTATGAATGTGAATGAAGCGAAAGAAGTATGCAGGGATCGTGACAAGTGGAAAGATGTGGTCTCTTGTTTCCCCTCCGGGAAAGAGGCTTGATTTTATGTATGTATTTACATCTGCACGTGTTAAAGTTAAGAAGTATTCTCCTTTTAGTGTCCTGCTTCTGTGCTGACTGACATTACGATCGACTTTTACTCAGGAGCTAGTAGTATATCTAGAGGAATTTTACGGGAGAGTGGCAACTTTATGTTAGTTTACATTAAGTTATGTGTTAATTTTCAGATTTAATTAAGTATAGTATATAATTTTGCAATTAATAAAATAAAGTTGCTTTATTTTCTGGAGTTGACAGCTGCGGTAGATAACTAACGAGTAACATTTAATTATTATAAAACTGTATCTGAATTATAAAAGAAGTATCGAAAAACCGATTCAGTACATGCCAGCGGCGACTCGGCGCTCACTTTCAGTGTGATCAATGCTTCTATGAATGAGACGTCGATGGCAATAAGAAACTCGCAGCCGCTTAAACGATATTAGTTTCTTCAGTGGATAAGGTTTAACTTTATTTCGCATCGAAAGTGCGGTCAGTTTGCAGATTGCGATTCGGTCAAAAGCAGCCCTTTGTACCTACGAACAGTTATGAAAAATAATACATACATATAGTCTCGTCTATATCCCTTACGGGGTAGACAGAGCCAATAGTCCTGAAAAGACTGAATGACCACGTTTAGCTGCTCGGCTTAGTGATGGAATTGAGATACAAATAGTGACAGGTTGCTAGCCCATCGCCTAAAAAAAGAATCGCAATAGGGGATATGCATAAAATTTTAAATGGCCTAAAGTATTTTTTTCTCGAATACTTATTACCGTCATATTATAATCGAAAGGTTTTTTTTTCATTTACTTATTATTTAAACCCCTAAATTATTATCCAAAAAGTGCAAAATAACGGCGCGAAATTCAAGATAGCAAAACGCGCCACCATTGGTCGAACAAAATGTGACGTCATGCGGCACAACATTGAATTTATCGGTATCGAAGCTCCTATTGTGTAGTGAGAAAAATAAATATTTAAAGCTATTTTCTTGTGCTGATTGTAGTGGAGTTTAGTTTAGATTAGTAGTAAATGTAGAACGATGACTGAAGCTGGTTTTGTCAAAGCACAATCGGACAATCTACCGAAAATAGATGCATTTATGATAACATCATATTTTGCATCAAATCCCGATTTTACGAGCGCAGAGATCAGAGGAGTGAAAGCTGCAAGGTAATTATTATGTTACATAAAATATTTTAGCCCATAACATGGATTTTTATTAATAAATGCATACAGCAGTTCACTTATAATACACCAAAACATAACCTATACATATCCAGTTGTCATTGCTCTGAAACTTATATTTTTACGTCTACAAGATAATAATATAAGTACAGTACATGTTATATTATTGAAGTTCACTCAAGTATAATAACTTTGACTCTGTGTGTATCTGAGATATATATATTAATGATTTAATTTCTATAAATTGATATCCTGATTTAATAGCTAATGCAAAACGTACTTTTTACTAATTCACACTATGCTGTACCTAAATAAAGTATACTTACGTTAAAATGATCTTCACAACAATATAAACGCGATTTAGGAGATACATTATCCCTTCTCATCACCTTACACCACAGTTTTCGTATATTCGCATCGTCTGGAATACGAAAGAACAATTTGTCTGGTGTTTTTCGAGTAGTATTTGTGCACTTTGGTACTATACAGTACTTATAAGATGCCTTTTTGGCTTCTTCCATGATTTTAAAGTTATCAATACTGTAAATAAGTACGAAGTAACTGAAAAGTTCACAGTAAATAAACACTGAGAGTGCCGCGTGACGTCACGCAAAGCGCGCGCAAAATGACGGCGTTTGAACTGCTCAAATAAATTCAAAGTTTTAAATTTCATTTTGAAAAATATCTAGAATTTTTTGAAGCTTAATTATATTTTTTTCTACATTACAATGAAGTAAAATATTGATTTATGACAAAAAAAAAAAACATGAATATCCCCTATTGTATAAGCCTATCCCTTAGTCGCCTTTTACGACATCCATGGGAAAGAGATGGAGTGGTCTTATTCTTTTTTGTATCGCTGCCGGGAACCATACGGCACTGATAAAAAAATATTTGTTATGAAAAATAATATCTGTTAAATTTCTTATATAGCTTACCAATATGTCTTCTAATCTTTTATGAAAAGCCCAACTGATCAAAATGACTGATTGATTTAATAATTTAACACATTATTGTAATTGTAAATCATCCCCATCTTTCGACATTGACGTAAATGGTCTGTTGTTGAAAGTAATTTTTCTATTTCCACTACAGATGTTACTAATGCCAGCGGAGTCAGTATGAAACAATATGAAGAGCAATTAAATGGATTGCGCAAGGAGAACTTTCATTTAAAATTGAGAATATATTTTCTAGAAGAAAAACTAGGAAGTGGTTCACCGCCTGCTGTCCAAGTGAGTTTACCGATTGATATTATCTTACAGAATGGGTTAAATTGGAATGGGAATAAAATTTTGCTTACATTTAAAAATAAAAATTCGATCGTTCGCGATCGTTGATTATTTTTCGTTTTCTTCTTACCAAACTCTTTTATTTATACTACATATGTGGTTTAGGGGTGCATAAAAATCTTGTTCGTGCCTACGTTGTAAAGTGAAATTTTACCCAGAAGTGGTTGAAATATTTCAGGGGTTGCTCGAGCATAATGTTAGATTACAAGTTGAAGTAGAGGAACTACGAAGGCAACTGTCCGATAAACAAGAACTTTTGGCCGCAGCAGCAGAGGCCATTGATGTATTAGAACAACAGGTGAGCGATCTTTGTCAGTTTGAGGATGTTGCATATTCCGTACTACATATTTTGTAATGGCAATTTAATCTATTTTTTTTCCAAATTAACTTAGCTCTCCCTTTTCCAAATACACTTTTGCTAGTAATAGGATTGCCAGTTCCCCATACGTAATGGCCGAATAAACCTGCAAGTTAAGACTAAAATTTGGGTAAATAATAGATACAATAAGTATATATTAATTTGATTTGCCCGAGTTTCCATCAATGTGAATTTCATATTTTTATTAATAAGATCTTATTTTATAGGGGTCCATTTCAACAGATAGTGTAGAAGTTTCCACGAAAAAAGAAGATAACCTATCGGAAAAGGTGAACATTTTACTATCCATTACCTTAAATAAGGTTTTTGAAGTTTTTTAATGTGATTTCTTATTATTGTGTATCGTCTACACAAAATATTACGTCTTTAAACGGGGTAGACAATGTGTACTGTGCAGGTCAATAATGATGGAATTAAGTCTCATCTCTTTCTGGGGGCAGTTTTCTTATCATGTCATCACAATCACCAGATCGTTGTCAGCGGCCAGTGAACACATTACTTGCATTACGAAGGTCGTAATCATCTTTTTTATTTTATTCTTTTTACAATAGATTCAAGTGAATGAAAGAATAAAAATATGCTGATGAGTAAAGTTGCTTCCTGCGAATTTCAACACCTCCGTCAGTAATTAAGCAAATGCATCAACGAACAGACTATGGAAGCTGTTGAATATTATTATATCAATTATTCTATAATAAGCGACGAATTTAACGCCACCTACAAATGAGAGGTGACAAATTGAGCGCAAACATACAATGAATACAGGTTTTTCGCAAATCTAACGGGAAGTTTAGCTTTTACCGGAATGAAAGGAACCTTATGTCTTTCTCCAGACTCTTAATCAAACTCTAAACAAACAAACAAATAACTTACTTTCGCATTTATGACATTAGTTGGGATTTTATTGTATAATTTTTGCAGCTTTTGGAGAAAAAAGATGGCTTTTGCGATGACACTTGCGCCTCCGAGTCCGCTGGGTAAGGCATCACCGCTATTTATTATCTGCTTCTGGGGTGTCATGAGATCTCAGGTTCAATCCGTATTCAGCTGAGTTTTTTCAAACTGACGTAGGTCTTGCAAAATTATTATTGTTAAAAAATATAGTATCTATTCTATAGTTTATTAATGTCTGGTCTTGTTGAGTTTGAATGGGATAAACAATCTGTACAATTGGTTCCTTAAATATCTTACCATTTAATTTCAAAGAACGAATGAATTGTGAATAATAGGGATTTAATTTAAGGGTAAAAAGGAATATTTATATATGAATATAATCACGTCTATATCCCTTGCGGCAAAGACAGAGGTAACTCTCTCACCATATAAAACAAAAATATAACAACGTAGGTACATACAATCATGTAACATCGCTTGTGGACAACCTCAGAGGCAAACAGCTTAAACGCTCGAAAAGACCGAAAGGCCACGCTCAGTTGTATGCCTTGATAATGCATTCAACTATTGACAGGTTGCTAGTCCATCGCCTACAAAATGAAGCGAAAATTTATTACCCTTTCCCTAAGTAGCCTCTTACGATATCCATGGGAGTGATCCTAGTCTAAAGTACCTGGAACCACACGGCAAGGATCAAATAAATTGTATAAATTATGTTGACCCTGAGTTTACACTATAGACTGCCTTGTTTGTCTGTAAACCTAACTGAGGAACTTGTATGTTTATTATCAGTAATAATTTATTGCAGCGATCTCTTGGTGGCAACTGGAGGCAATCATGATGCAATGGTAGGTTAAAAGATTCTTTTTATATATAATGCTAGCTTTTTCCCGCAGCATCGCCCACGTGAATCAAGCGCCATCTACAAAAAGCGATGAATTTAACGCTGTCTATAAAAAACTACGAAATAAGCACCTCCTACAAAAAGCATCGCATTAAACGCCACCTACAAAAAGCGACGAATTTAGCGCCATCTACAATAGAATTATAGTATTTACCGCGATGAAAAGTACCCTATGTTCTTCTTCCGACTTTTCATTATAATACTCGTGATATTTCATAACCCGTAAAGAAGTAACAAACAAACAAATAAACTTACTTTCGTATTTATAACATTAGTTGTGATTTGTTTTCTCTTTATTGAAATAAGAAGGAACAACTTTTTTTTAAATTCAATGTTTTATCCGGTGCGTCAAGTCTGTAAATTTGATTATCTCACTGGAATAGATTTTGATATTTTTAATGACTAGCCAATGATAACAACTATTCAACCGAGATTATATTTACTTTGTCGGAGTCGACACTTTTGCTAAATTATTTTTTTTTACCGATTTCACCGTTGTAATCTCAGGAGGTTTACTATGCCTACTTAACTGAGAATTCTCTTCCAGGGCGAGCTTTTAAAATTACGCAGAGAGAATAAAAAAGCTCTACAAATGATAAAAGGATGCATGAAGAAAATTCAGCAACAAGATAAGGAAATAAAAAACTTGAAACTGGTAAGTTCTAAAAAACTATTTTAAATGTTTATTTTAATCCTTTTTTCCTTTTATAAAACATCGTATAAATAATATATATGTATTTTTATATTGTAATATAATTTTTTATATATCATAATTTTATATAAAAAAACATAAAGTAATTAAACCAAAGGAAACTTGGGGGCTGTGTTCACATACTGTAGTACTGTAGTTGTGTATACAATCACATACTGCTTTCTGTATCTGACCCTTGACTCAGCTATCCAGAGAGTCTCAATATTTGATGGACGAGTGAGACTCTTCGCTATTAAACCGTTGGCAATCACTTTATCAATTTGATGTTTTTGGCTTTCACAAGGTTCTAGTCATGTAGTATGGTAATATTCACAAACAGAATATGGCCTTTTTATCGCTCATAGAGTCGTCGTGTAATTCGTTTTGTTTTTATTTATTAAAAAAAAAAACTAATCCATCATTAAAATATGCTATCCTTTGTCCTTGATTTTTTTTTCCAGAATAAGGAATTAGCATATGCACATGTTAGTGATTCGCAGTTAGAAAAATATGAAGAAATATTGAAATGCAAAGATGAACATATAAAGGACCTTGAAAGTAAAGTGCGTGAATTACAGAAACATGCAGAAAATGTTCAGAACGACGAGAACACAGGGTAAGCATAAACATTAACGAGGGTCACATCGAAAAGAATAGAAAAAAGTACAAAGTTAATACAATATTTATTTTCATTGTTTTTCAAAGTATCGAAAATCGACTCGATGAAAGTTATGAAAAATTATAGCACGAAAATGGTCCCCATTTTCCACAGGCCGTAAGCTCCATTTCCCTCACAGACATATCAAATTCAAATGAAAATGTATCTTAAGTTATTAACTTTTTTTTAAATTTAAAAAATGTTATTGATTTTATTTTATGTTGATTCATATTTTAATTCATACTCCAAAGGGTTTTAGTTTATTAATTCCTGAATATTCTATTTCCGATCTTTTCGGTGTGGTCCTCGTATTTGGTAAATAATGAGAAACGTTTGCTGTCTTTAATTTAAAATGTATAGCTAATTAATAACTTTCCTTTTGTTTTAGAAACTTGCAACAATTGTTAACACGCCGATTGCAAGGACTCGCCTACTTCTTAGACAAACTTTTGTCACATAAGTAAGTATAATAATTGACATGTGTTGGATCCACGTTATTATTATTATTCATAACTTTTACGAATAAAATCTTTATATTTTTATAGATGTGTGCTTGGTGAGGAAAAGAAAAAACTTGCTGAAAGTATTTTAGAACAAAGTTTAGCTCTACCTGTTGGTTTAAAACTAGACGAGTCTATGGCGCCTGAAGAATTTACAATGGACGAAAGTAATCTGGACATATCACAATCCTTTAGAATAGAAGATTTAACAATGATGTTCGGACATCATGTAATGTGCAGTGGTGATGATAACAGATGCTCTTCTCGCAAACCCTTGAAACATTTTCCACAGGCTGATATTGTTTCCGAATCTGAATGTTGGTCAGAGCCAGATAGAAACGTTTCACTTGCACGGGTTGGACTTTGTGACACTGGGGTGAACGCCAGAGAATCTATATCAGATAACAACCGTTACAGATCTCGCCGATCTCGAGTTTCTTACGGGTCCCGTTCGGAAGATAATAAAACTACCAATGAATCCGCTATGCTAGATGAAATCAATCAACTCACTCATAGAAGTGAGTTGTTGGAAGAAGAAAATGCTGACTTAAAGAGTAAATTAGAATTCGCCCAAAAACAAATTGATGACCTCATAAACGAGAAAGACGAATTAAAAGAAATTTTGAATTCAGAACGCACAAGCCATCTTGAAGCGAGAAATGATATGGCTGTGATGAAAAACTGCATTATGGGTCTTGAATTACAAATTGAAGGATTACAAAATAAAGTTATTGAAACTACTCAAATGATAGAAAAATTGCGAGTAGAAAGACAAGAATTAGAATCAACGTATATGGAAACTGAAAGAGCCTTGCGACGTGCTGCGGACGAGGCTACAGTTCAAGCTTCTCAAGCGGCCCTTGAAAGGGCTCGAGCACAGCATGACAGATTGAAAATTGAAAGAGATTTAGAAGAAACACGTGTAAAATTATCGGAGATTATGGAAACGAATGCTAAACTAGAATTAGAAGCTTCTCAAAAAGTTTTGCTCAATGCAGATAACAAAGTAGTTGTACATGAAGCACTCTCAGAAGAAGATAGACCTACTTCTCCAGATTTAGGTATTGATAGTGACAGATTTTCCAGTTTGGAACACAATGACGCAGCTACTTTATCACCACGTAAGTCGTTACATTATTATTACTCAACCATTCGCAGTTTTCATGGGTACGGTATGAGACCGTATCAAACTTCACCATAATCTAATGTGATCAAGTTCTAGAAATTAAGTCTGTTGACAGGGGCTGTACTCTATTTACCTTTCAGACTTTTCTTACACTTCAATATCAAGTCATCGGCTGTTCTCGGGTTCATTCCTGGGAGGTCACAACAAGCCCCTGTAGTATGTCATGCACGACGTCGATTTTATCGCGCTAAAAACTCGCTGTTTCACTTTTCATTATGACGTGAAGTGAAATGGGACAGCGATAGTTTTTTGGGCGATAAAAACTATCGCTGGCGTCGCGCATTAAACATTATTTGAGCAATAGACTGAATGGCCTGAATAATTCTGATAAGATTGAATTTAATTTAACCAGTTGATTATTATTTTAGGTTCATTATATGAAGAAAATCAAACATTGAAACAAAAACTTGCTCGAACTAAAGCTACATTAGCTGAGACGTTGTCACAATTGAATGCAGCAAATCTGAGAAAGAGAAGTGTACAACGCGCCATATGCCGCGAAATACATAAGACCCAAGGAGTCCTACGTAAAGCGCGGGATCAGTTTGAAAACCCAAATTAATATTTGGCACATGATTTTGGTATTATTTCTATCTGAGTTTCCCTGTGATTGATTTTGTGTTCTAGGGTATCGAATAATACATCAACGAGTCCATAACTTAAGATTATTGAATTTACTGCATTAACAAAGATTGATTTTTTTACTTTGGAGAGAAGAATCTTTTCTTTGTAATTTCTATTGGTCAAATTATGGCGTGGTCATACACATAATGAATTAAATACAATATTTTTTTTATTGATACAAGGTTTTCGGCTATGACTTATCTTTTTCACATATGCAAGGGATTTCATTTGACTTTTATTTATATTGTAATTATTATACTTTTATTGATTATTCAGAACGATTTTAATCGCGTAGGTATCAAAAAAATCTTTATGTACCCCCCCAATCATTGAATTATAACCTCAAAACTTCTTTTAATATCTATATACGCCTATAATTTTGTGTACCTATTATTTTAAGGCCTTAGAATAAGTTTCTTGTATTATTATAATGTATTTGTTGAAAACTAAAAATAAATAGTACATTAAGATTTTTAAACCTCCATTTTTTCTTGTAAAATTTCCTTGTACACATAACCGTCGGAATTTCAAAACTGACAGAGGCTTATAATTTTGAATATTCAAATACATACAAAGGTTTGGCACCTGTGTGCAAAGTAAGGTTACTTGCTGTCTCTTCACGCGTTATCTTCTGAACCAATCGTCTTGAAATTGTATTATTACAATTAAGAATTTGGAGAAGGACATACCTTTTCATCCCGGTAAAAACTAAAGTTCTTGTGGGATTAGCGAAAAACCTATATTCATGTAGGTGGCACTGAATTTGCGCGCGGAACCTGCGGGTAAAATCTAGTAGAAAATAATGATGATGCATGGTTGAGGTCCATTATAGATATTATGATTATGAAGACAAAAACTTAATGTTTGTATGTTAGGTATTGAATCAAATAAGCTGAAAAAAAATATCCAATTTTGATAACCATTGACTAAACTACGCTTCAGGACAATACACGTTTACAACTGCAATTTTAAACCCGTAAATTATTTTGCGCCTGTATTCCGTAAGTATGAGTGAACGAGCGAGTACTCTGGAAGAGTTACATTTGCGATAAAGCTTTTTAATATTCTGTTCAGCAAAACATGGACCACCTGGGTAATTCTTTTTTCTAAAACTGTGCAGTGAAGTGACTTTACGTACATAAGTAATTACACTATTTAAATACCTACGTTACGATTGTCTTACTTATCCATGTACACACTCGGATCTATTTTTGTTTAGACAATATTTTCCGTCATCCAACTTTTTAAGCAACCCCGTTTCATTCTTGTCACCGTATTTTTTTTTTTAAAAACCTTGACTTCTATTTCCACATTCCCGAAAAAATCCCATAGCGCACCAAACAGAATTTGTCCTCCTAAGGTAACGAGCAGACAAATTAGCTAACAATACAGAATTGTTATTTATATTGTACATACCTACTTATAATAATTATATTGGAATGCCAAAAGGCATTATTTTATTTAAGCTCTTGTCAAGTTTTTCGTAAGTAACGGGTTGTTTATTTATAGTACCCACATAATACAGCCGCTCCAATCGAATAACTTTTTCACATATTCAAGATAAGTGTTAATGTTAATTAATACTAAAAATGGACAGAAATATGTATAACAAAATTAAAACTTGTATTATAAATAATGACGCAACAGAAATGATTCAGTTATTAGACTCGGGTTTAGATCCCAACTTTGAAGGAGGTTGGCCAATCCGACTAGCTGCTCGACATGGATCTTGTTCTATAGTCAAAACACTTCTTGATTATGGTTCTAATCCTCATTTACTTAGTGAATCAGGTATGTAGATTTAAATTTAACTTCTGTTCTCGCGAATCTGCCTGATCATGAAAAATGATGGACGTCGATGCTTCAGATATACATTTTGTACGATAATTTACTACGACAACAGTTTCAATAAAGTCAAATGCATTTTTCGCCCACATCAAAATATATTTGTCTTATTTCGATTTCTATGAACTGTTAGTGAATAAATATACCTACTGCAGAAGGGGAAATAGTAAAATCTTTTATGGGGTTGTTGGCTAGTATGACACGGTTTTTTGAGATTTGCTTGAGCTCCATGAAAGAAAAATAGAAAAAGTCCAAAGAAAAGTTCTAATAAATATTCCATAAATACATAGGTACTTGCAATAAGAATAAAAGTTATACCTTTTACTTATAAACTTAAATGGTTTTTGTCGATTTCAGGAGCCTCAACATTACAGTTAGCAGTATACTCAAGAAAGCACTGGTTCTCAGACAAATGGTGTTTTTTATTGTCTTCTTGTGATTCCTCTCAGTTGGCAGATGGAGCAGCAGTGGCTATTATTTTTCAAAATATCGCTGCCTTAGAAAAAATTGTGGGAACTGGTCGATGCAATACAAATATTCCTACTTCTTTGACAGGTATGTATGTAAGAACTAGTACCTACATGAGTGGTGCGGTGACTGTTCACCTTTAAATGTACATGGTACATACAAGTATTTGGACAATAAGTATACAATTTAAAATTCATTTGATATATATTTTTAGGTAAAACGGTGGAGGATCTAGCAAAGGGATATAAATTACAGCATATATTTGATACACTAACTGAAAATCAAGTCCGATACTTAACTCCTCATTCTTCACCACGGGTTACCCATAATTCAAGGGTAAGTGATTTTGTTTAGTTACTATTGTCAAAAATAGTGATCAACTAAGTACCTAATAGCTTTTTTAGTTTATGGCAAATCCAACGGGAACAGTTCCTTTTTTTACAAGCTATTATTAAGTTTCACCTGTACGTATGTTTCTAGATATGTGTGTTATCAAATTTTGCTAGCTAATTTTGACCGACTTCCCGATTTCCAATTCTGTTGAAACTTTATATGCTCGTCCAGTGCTGATGACAATGTTGGTACCTATGAATATGATAAGTTCCTGGTTGTCAGACCAGGTCAAGACCAGGAACGACATACAACAGATTTTCTCAACGGTTGACAGCTTTTCAAACACGTAAAATTTGAAAGTAAAATAAAATATTTTTTTAAAACTAGCTTTTATTTAAATGCCTAGTCCTATACCTAATCCAATCCCATCCTTTAGTAGGATTGCTTAAAAGCTAGCATCGATAATAAATGTTAAAAGTTCATATTAAATTGGGATTGGGCTTAGTATATAACTATGTGTTAAAATATTGTAGCTAACACAATAATTGTTCTTAAAATTTTATTTCAATTATTTACAGGATACAAGAGCAGCATTGACACCGACGCAAGAACCTATCAGAAATATCCGAAATTTGTCGCCGTCAGTAGCTCAGTTCTTTAACCAAACATCAACTTCAACTCCAAGAAGTAATTTAGTAGTCATTTCTCCAACAACAGAACATATTCATATTTAGAAAAAAATATGATTTGATACTATTATCAAACGTAGTTAGTAAATAAAAAATGTGACCGACGACTAACGTGGAAATGCGTGCAGTGACATGCGAGTTTTTCGTAATGCTTACTTTATTAAAAATTTATTCGTAGTCCCAAAAACATCAGTTCGTACAGATGAAAAGTTTCTCCTCAATTTGACGTCCATTGTATTGTATGTACATATTGTAAATTAGCTTAGCCCGGTTAACTTAAAACTTGAAAATAAAGAGTACTTACCTAATTACATAATGAGACATAAAATATTTTCTATTAGTTAAATAATTTTTTTTTTCAAAACTGGGTAACAAAATACTATACGATACAAAATTTAACCATTCACTTCAATTACAACAGATGTTTGGGTTCACGAATAGAAATATAACTTGTACCTACACTACTGAAAACAATCCCTTTTTCGTTTTTTCAATGTTAGTCCTATAATTTTGTAGGTTGATACCAGTGTTTTTTGGGAATAAGCACATAATAGGTTCGTTGCCATGAAAAAAAATCGAAAACCATTTGCGGAATTATTTCAATAGATCATAAAACCACCGAGATTCTCGAGATTTTGACAATAAATGGGGTAGGTACTTAATTTTTCACAAGGCAGCAGTTCTTAGGTAGTCTTATTACATCTGAGTAGGTCTAGGGACTGTAGTATGGTAGTCCGGCCATACAGCATCACACCCGGCACGTGCTTCCATGGCTCATCTTAACTTCATATGTACACCTATGGGATGTAATTGTAAGAGGTAGGGAACTTGTTTAGATTTGTACTCCTAATCTTATACTTTGACTTTGAAAATCAATGTTATAATTTTAAAGTAACCAACCAGTACAGAGCTAGTTTTACTTTAGTTATTTAAGGAAACTACCTATAGATAGAGTAAATTATAAAGTTGTTACTAGGTAGCTGTTGCCTGCGACTTAGTTCGCCGAAAAAGTTCACTGCCTGTTTGTTAAGAGGGGTAGGGGGAGAAACTTGTACCTATACGAGTTTTTAAGTTGGACCAAGCTTAACACAACTGAGACAACAACATTAAAATCGGAGCAATAGTTTTTACGGGATGCGAGTACAAACAAACAGACAGATAGAAATTCTAAAAATCACATTTTCGGCTTCGGTCTTATAGATTCCCTTTATAAAATTTTTGCCAATATCTTTTATGTAAAGACATAGGCCAGTTAAAATTTATAGGTATAGATTAGAAGACACATCATCAGATTTTTCTATGTGCAACAATGACTTATAAATTATCTAAGTAGGTATCATTGCAATTCATTAGGTCCTTACATCTAGGAACTTGAAATGGAGCGGCAATACAGCCTGGTGGTATTCAATTAATTAGTAAACTTTTGCAATTAGTGTTTTATCGACATTATTTCATCGGGGTAACTAAATAGTTAATAAATATTAATTAGAACATAAATATTTTTTTGCAGTGAACATTCTGGATAGCTTAACAACTGGACAACAAAAGATCATAAATATAGCGCTTGGATCAATAAATAACGCAGGTAAAAATAGACAACTTCCTTAGCATATAAAAACCTCGTGGCGAACATATTGTGTATTTTTTCTAGTTTTAGTTTCTGATTAGCTTACATAAATTCCGGACTGCTTTAATGATTATTCTATCATAGGACCATCTAGGTGCGAAATAAAATGTATGAGAATTAATTAGGTACACTTATATGTGATTCAATCATACAAAACTTATAAAACCATTACCACAGACCCGATCACCTCAGCCAGCTAAAAGATACTAAGTATATTATATTTAGATGAAGTTTATTCATAAGTTTGAGTGCTAACCAATGGTCTTACGGTGGGGAAAACATGGTGAGGAAACCTGCACGTTCAGGTATCTGGACTTGTAACCAAGGTAGGTACCTTACCCATATGGATCATCCATAAACCCATGAACCTTACTAACTCTAGGTAGGTTCCATGGTAACGATTGCGGAGGCGGGTGTATAAACCGGGACTAACGCCAGAAGGAAGATTAATTAAACCTTATTACCTATTTAATTTAACAGACTACAAAAATATTGCTGTGGAGGGAACAGTTTTCTACAATCTTTTTACAGTACCTATAGATAACTTATTAAAAACTCAATATAAATCTTTAATCTTTCGTCACACTATGCCGCACTGCGCTTACCTATACTTACTGAATGACGCGCTACCATACTCATGTAAACCTGCGTACTTATTTTCATGTATTTTTATTGCTATTGAATGATATTCTAGCATCTACTTACATTCTTTAATGTATCCGCCTAACCGGTGGCTGCAATTGGTTTGAAACGTTTATCTCTCTCTGTTAATTATTAGGTACATCTATCTGGTAATTTATTATGAATAAAGTTGAGTCTGAAATTTAAGTTCTTATATGTTTGTAAATGGTGGATTTTTTACTTCTTTGATACTTTCATTGATGGTTAGTGACCAATGTGTGTCCCAACTATTGGTGGTGCTGTCGTGAGATTTCAAATTATTAAAAATGTAACACAGTAAAACAAATTTTGTACATATACCTATTGTGAATTACATTTAAATCAACATACATTTATTTCTTTTATCTATAAGTAAGTAATTAATTATTATTTTATAACTATTAATTTCGTTGACATTAAATTTCATGAGTAAGTTTTAATGGTAACCAATATAATGCATTTTATCGACCTGTGTCTTTAACTTATCATAAATTGACTTTTTTAATTGAATGACAAATGTACATATTTTTATTACTATAAATAAAAGTTACTTAAATAAAACAGACTTTAATTTTCCAAGCAATTTAATTAAGTAAGGTAGGTATTCGTAGTAATCCTAAGGTGAGAACCTTAACCAAATGTATTCTTTTAGGTTTAGAATAACAATGTTTTCCAATGAATATCTACGTGCGTACTTCATAGTTTCATTTTTCTTAATGTGTTTGGGTTGGAGTGCAAAGACTCACATTTTGTGTTTCGAGCAAATCGTCCCCAACCTTAAATAGGTAAACAAAAATTTAGATCATTTGTAAAAAAAGCGTGCGTTCTTAAAAAGTGGCACACTTTACGCCATTTATTCTATCTAAAGTCAGATAAAAGGGCAATTTAAAATTTTATTTTACTTACATTGTTTCCATTATTAATACTATAGTTTTGTTCGAATGACAATGGACGGCCAAGCATATTAAAAAATTTACTCTTTAAACAGTTAATGAACCTTGAAAGAATAATTTGCTGCAAATAATAAGAAACAAAGTAATTACAAAAACAACACCATACGTGTAGTTCGTTTTTATATTACCATTATGACAGTTAGGGCGCTTTCAATTTATGCGTTTCTTGTTGGACCGCTGCCGCACGCTTAATGTGCCGCTGGTTATATTTCGTTGTCGGGCCGCTGCGGTACGGTTGCAGGTCGATACCGAACGTCTAAATTGAAAGCGTATTTTACAACAGTGCGTTTTGATCCTAATGATTTGACATCAGTCTAGACATGGATTCTGACGAAGAAACATTACTGTTAGTGCTCTTGTTGAAAATCATCAAAGATAAGCAAAAACAATGCCCCCGTAAAAGAGCAGCACCGATGTCGTCCTGTTGTATGAAAAAAGAAGATCGTCCGTGCGCCGTACGTCTAACACCGCTTCGGCACCGTAGCGGTCCGATACGCATAAATTGAAAGCGCCCTTAGAAACAAGTGAGACTCCACATGGATTCAAGACTCAAGTTGAAGTTCGAGTCCATCGGGATATAGGCTACATTTTCTTTGAGCGAATTTGCGGGTAACATCAAATAGGTAATAAGTATAGGTTACCTACAACTTAGTGCTTAAATCAAAATTAATTTTATTTTTGCTCAGATGCCAGACTATCAAGGGAACGAAGTATGCAAGTCCTCATTCTTTTTTCTCCTGGCATTAGTCCTGATTACATTCTCGCCTTTCTGAAGAGGAGCCCGGCGTATACTATGATTAACCTGTGGGCCCTTTGTCTAGTTAAATGTAGTAGGTAGTAAGGTTTTAACTCACTTCTGCCGATTTCAAAACAGGTGTGACGGTAGGAAAATTTCTTGTTACACAATATTGAGGATACGTTAAGGGCTCACCACGCCAAAACTGAATCGAGTAGTAATAAGAACTGTCATTTTCTGGCAATCGATATCCGTGCTATAAATGCAAGAAAAGGGTAAGTATGTACTTAGAAATTATTATTTTGTAATGATTTCAAATAATGAGTAACCGTTGTTCAATCAATGAGCTTTAATTAAAAAAAAAAACGACCTGTGTATTTTTTTTGGTAAAAACTTACAATATTCTTCCAATGACGACGCAAATCCTTATACGAGTTAAAATTTCCCGACGTAGGAAGAGAATCAAAACATTCTTCAACAATTGCTTTATTTAAGCTAAAACAAAAAGGTTAATACATAATAGTTTAAATTGTAGATACCTACTTATTAATTTGTCATGTCATTTAGAAAGCAAGCAGATATCAAAAACTAAAAAAAAAAAACATAACAACCTTCTACATGTAGGTACACGGTTACGCAATACATATTTTTGATTTGCTCAGGTTAGCCTTTCCTCAAATTGAGAGTTTTGATATGGAAATTATAACATTTCGCTCTTTAACCGGATCAGAGATTTTGAACTGCGTAACAAGTACGTAATTTTGGAACTAGGTATACTTACAGGTTCCTAATTTGATGCAAAATCAGCAAGATTACCTATCTAATATTTCCTACCTTGGTAACACCCGTACGTATTCTCCCAGTTTTGCTTCGCCGTTTACTTGATGTAAAATAATTTTGACAGCTTTCAAGCTTATGGTAGTTATTTCACCTGAAAAGTTTGTAGTAAATGTTGTTTATAGTTGATCGAAGTGTAAATGTTAACTATTTTTAAATAGGTAGTCATGTAGGTATGTTTCTTGGCACCCAAATCCCGAATTTCCCAAGGGATTGAAAAATATTATTATTAGTTTATTTATTGATCAATCCGTCTTACGTCTCCCGTTTATCTGACAAGGCTTATATTTTAATAATTTTAATTTTAAATTTGTAGTTAGAATTATCTATGTTAAATTAGTATACAGAGAAGAAGAATAAGAAAAAAATACACAGTGACCTTACCATTCATCCTTGAGGGCTTAAAATAACTATTACTATAACACATTTTCCATTATTTCTTCGCTTTTAATTTTTCAGCGTGATGTTATTGTATATCCTAAAGCCTTCCTCGATAAATGGTGTATTCAACACAAAAATAATTTTTCAATTCGAACCAGTAGTACCTGAGATTAGCGCGTTCAAACAAACAAACTCTTCAGCTTTATAATATTAGTACCTATAGATTAACAAATGTCGTACCTACTCTACACGGACACTACTCTTTCGAATCCAACAATAATTTTTAAAATTAAATCAGATTTCAAGCGGATACGCCGTAACATACTAACATATAGGTATATACTTACTCTTTAATAAAATAAATAAATAAATACAAATTTAATACCGGAACCACTGTACAATACTTAAAATTTTAATGTAATTTTACCTTTTGTTTTAATTTTATATTTCACTCCCTCTTGTGGCCCTTTTGATGTAAGAAAGTTTCTATTGTTTATTAGGTAGTCACTCCCCAAAGCATTCCAAATGGGCGCTAACCGTGCTGTCATTGTATACTCGAAGCACATTTCGAATAGCTCACTTGTAGGTTCTCGTATAGGTCCATCCTCAAATGAAACGAAAATAATTAATTTCTATAGACAGTGGTTAGTAATTTCAATCAGTCTAGCCGTAACCGTAACAGACAAAAAGACCCATTTATAATTTTAAGGAATATGGACTTTACTGTATAGGTGTGTATATTACTTACTTATTAGGTACCTGTATAGGTACTATGTGGTTCCCGGCACCAATATAAAAAGAAAAGGACCACTCCTTCTCTTTCCCAATCATTCATTCATTCATATAATCACGGCTATATCTCTTGCGGGGTAGACAGAGTCAGCAGTCTCGAAATACTGGTATGCCACGTTCAGCTGTTAGGCTTAATGTTAGAATTGAGATTTAAGACACTAGGTTGCTAGCCCATCGCCTAAAAGAATCCGAATTTTATAAGCCTATCCCTTAGTCGCCTATAACGATATCCATGGGAAAGAGATGAAGTGATCCTATTCTTTTTTATATTGGTTTCTTATAAATAGGCTTATAAATTTGGGATTCTTCTTTCAGGCGATGGGCTAGCAATGTGTCAATATTTGAATCTCAATTCTATCTTCAAGCCATAAAGCTGAGCGTCATCAGTCTTTTCAAGATTGCTGGATCTGTCTACCTCCCAAGTGAAATAGACTTGAACAGATTTTGTTAAAGTTTCGTATTTACAAAATATAGACTAGTACAACGTCTGAGTTTTATTAATCGGCTACATTTATTTCTAGAAAAAAAATTATCGTGCAAGTGTGAGTAATATAAATTATTTCAATTCAATCGTCCTGTTGCAAACGGATTAACGTCAAAGGTACGTATAAAACTTACTTGAGTCAATAAATATTTGCAAAACATGGCATTTATTTTGTCGTAATCGTCCCCATTCTTGTTAAATATAATATGCACTTGTTTTAAGTCCCTTTTGTCTGGACATGCTACAAGGGATGAACTTGAAAATATGATCATCCTAAAAAAAACAGTGACTTCTTTGTAAAAAATCTTAATATTCCCTTCCGCCTGGCGTTTATCCCTGTTATTCTCACCTCTCTGGGGAGAAGTCCAAGGTGCGTCTATTGACCATGAACCTGATATTGGTAAGTTTGATTTTTACACGAAGCAACTCCTGTCTGACTGCTTTGCAAGGGAAGCTTACCCGAAAGCTGCACTAGACGATGGTACTCATTCCATTAATCGCCTTTTACACCTATGGGAAAAATATGAAATGGTCATATACTACCTACAATATAATCAACAGCTAACAGTCTCTTTAGGCGATGGGCTAGCAACCTGTCACTATTTGAATCTCAATTCCATCATAAAGCCAAACAACTGAATGTGGCCTATCAGTCTTTTCAAGACTGTTGGCTCTGTCTACGCAAGGGATATAGACGTGATTATATGTATGTATGTAGGTACTCTTAACACTTACCTGCATTTTAAAATCTTCCAGTGATAATCCGAAGGGGCTGATCTATCGTGCTTATCGTTAATGTCGGCTGTTCCAATAATGTGACCTAGGGTTGCAAAATTTAGATTTTGAATTTGAAAATGAAAGCACAGGTTTTCCATTTTTAATTAAAAATATTTAGGACAGAAAGTCTGGAAAGTTAAAACAGACTATCAGTTTAGTCAGTACTAGAATCGCCCTAGCTAGCAAAATAGGTACTCTGAATATTCTAGATTTAACAAAAATGTTACTTTACTAGTAAAAATTAGGTGTAATTATGTCTTTAACAACTTTTCGCTGTCAGCTTTACCGCCTTTTATATTTCCCGCCGCAAGTTGCAATAACTAATCTTGTCAAAAATTTTCAACTGTCAAAATAAACGTAAAATGGGGTTATAAGGAATCTGCTGATAGGTACAAAACTGGTTTTAAACATTGGAGGTGGAATAATGACGAAAGTATCATCAATCTACCAGTGTTACAATTATGGTGTGGCGACATCTCTAGGCCACAAGTCACCACAACCAATCACGCGACACCATCAGTCAAAAACAGCGAAAGGATAACTTTTAATGTTGTCCCAAAAAAACCCGAGAAAGGGCGAAGTAAAGTACCCACAGCCACAGCTATTACTCGACCAACATAACAAAGTATATTTCTATGTCATGAACTGACCAAACTCAACACTGGCAAAAATAAACTCTTGAAGAAGTTTGCCAAAACGAAGAAAAAAAGATATCAAAATCTTACTTTAAATAGGTGGTGGCGGAAATTTGTGCTCTACAAACATTCATGTTTTGTTCAGAAGTATTTTGATCGTAACTGTAATCTTATTATTTTAGTTTGTTTGTTTGAACGCGCTAATCTCAGGAACTACTGGTTCGAATTGAAAAATTACCTATTTTTGTGTTTAGTACACCATTAATTGAGGAAGGCTTTGAGCTATTTATCATCATGCTGCAACTATTAGAAGCGAAGAAATAATGGAAAATGTGAAAAAAACGGGGAAAATTATTCCTCTGTGAGGGATTCAGTGATGCCCAAAATAACTTTTCCACGCGGGCGCTGTCGCGGACACAGCTAACGTGTATATAAAATTATAAGTGCTGTGATTTAGAAATTGTTACTAGTAGGGTAGTAGGAACGGAAGTGGGGTGAATGGGCACGCCGTATGTTTGTATCGGAACGTCATACTATATTATTGTAGAGGAGACGAATGTGGGTTGAATAGTGGTAAGGCTCGTTTAGGGACGGGGCTGCCACTGATAGAATGAGATTGAAAAAGTGACAGGTTGCTGGCCCATCACCTAAAAGAGGTATCCCCAGTAATTAAGGCTATCCCTAAGTCGCATTTTAGATCCATGGGAAAGAGATGGAGTGGTCCTATTCTTTTTATATTGGTAAGTACAAATCACGTTTAAAAGCTAAAATAAATAATATAAAAATCGTATTTCTTAGCGTATTAATGCAGTATGTATACTGATATAACGGCCTCTGTGGCGCAGCGGTAGTACGCTTGTCTGTGACACCGGAGGTCCCGGGTTCAAATCCCGGTCAGGGCATGATGAGAAAATAACTTTTTCTGATTGGCCTGGGTCTTGGATGTTTATCTATGTATATAAGTATTTATTATAAAATATAGTATCGTTGAGTTAGTATCTCGTAACACAAGTCTCGAACTTACTTTGAGGCTAACTCAATCAGTGTAATTTGTCCCGTATATATTTATTTATTTATATAGGTATTTGCTTCCTCGATCACTTATCGATAATATTTATGTATTCAGATTTCCAAAGTGGAAAGAAATAAGACTTCAGTGGATTAATAGCTAATAGTCGTAATTACTGGAAGCCCAGAATATTTTATTCTAGGTCCCGTTGTGTACCAGATTGTCTGTGAAGAAAATAAAAACAAAATATATTATTTCCACCCTATGAATACATTATTGAAATCGATAAATTGATTTAAGCCTACGCATTAGTCACGTACACTTATACATTTCCAAAACTGCACATTATCAAAAAACGGACACGCTGTATATGAATTTACTCTGTCCATGCAGCTCATGTTCTATGAGTTCCATTCAAATCACACTAAATTTTTGGGAAAAGGGAAGGAGGTGAATAATGGTATAAATACCGCTATCGATGACACAAAACGCCTGTCCCATTTTTAATATTATTTACGAAACGTATCGCATAGAAGGATAGCAATATCCAAAAAAAAATCTCACAGAGATTGAAAGTAAAAAGGCAAAACGAGATTTTATTTCATTTCGACTTGAAATCTTGTTTTGAGTTGTTGTTTGTTAGTTACTATATTTCTATGGACATCGCAATATGCTCATTATAAAAAAACAAAACGTCAAAATTAAAAAAAAATTGACAGCACTATTCACACTATTTGTTTTGTTTGTTTGATTGAAATTGAATTGAAAATCAAACTTGAAATGGTTTCGCATGAGATCTTCAATTTCCATTTATTTTAATGTCTTGATTTTGATTGTTATTTTTTCTTACACATCAGAAATTCGCTACCGATTTCCTTAAAGGGTTAGTAATGACACAATCGAAAATGGGGGGGTTAGTATATTTTTGCACCATTTTATTTCCCTTGCTAAATTAATTATTGTAAAGTAGAAAGGTCCTATTTACATACTCTTACCTGCATATATATATATATTACGATTTGCAGACATAGAGAGTGGCGTAAAACAGCGAAACGGGAAAGACGGCGCAGAATAAGGACTCAAATTGCAAAAGACAGAGATAGTAAGTTAATGTAATAAAATATTTACATATGAATGATATAAGAGAGTTTGGTAAAACTTAAACAAGAATTGGTACGAGTAACATGTAGGACTAAAATAAACTTCTTCCAATTTTTTATGATTTCACGTCACATAGGGTGCTATTTGTATTACTTAATGTCTGTGCAACTTTATTGTGAAAGCATTAAGGCACATTAGTTAGGGACAAAGTATGATCTTCTGATTTGACTAACCTTGCAATGCACAGTATTGCACAGCCCTTGACTGCTTGATCTGAAGATTTGATTAGGATTACCCAAAAATCCTAAGTGATCAGAAATCTTTGTATTCAGGCTTACTCCAGTATTTTTACTCTAAGTAATATGGTACATTACATAATTTCAGAAAAGCTTAAATCTGCAGAAAATACTGAAGAATATAAAAAATGGGAAAGGGAACAAAAAATTATGGAAACTTTAGAATATGAACAAATTGAAAAGGCTAATGCAATAGAAAATGAGAAATGGATGAAGGCGGAAATGATTGCTATAGATCAGTGGAAAAAACTTCAAGAAATGCAAGAAATATTGCTTCAAAAACATGTGGAACAAGAAGCAAGAATAAAATTGGTAGGCTTGTTTTACATATTTATTAACATATATGCATATAATCATGTCTTTATCCCTACAAGGTAGTTAGAGCTGTCTTTAAGACTGAAAGGCTACATTCAATAACAGATTGCAAGGCCATCATCACCTAAAAAAAGAATCATAAGTTGTGAAGATCACCCTTAATTATTTTCTTTTTTATTATGGAAATGTTATTACAATATATTCTGTGCTACAACATTGCCCACCTGGCTGGATTTATGTCTGAAAAAACTGTATCTATTTGGTTCATTGTTGACATAATGGTTGGGTTGATAGTTATTTAGAAAAATAATGTTGACCCAGATTTCACTCCAGTGGACCATTTTATGAATGAAATGTAGCCTAAAAGTCTATTGGTTTATTTATAGGAATATGAATTAGAACAAAAACGTAAGAAAGAGCAAGAAGAAATTTTAAAGAAACTTGAAGAAGAAAATAAACAAAAGCATGAATCATTTATGAGACACCTCCAAGAATTCTTAATGGGAGATTCAAAAGAACCACCAGCAGAATTACTTGTCTCTTCGGAAACAAGACCAGACACTGAAATGTGTCCATTCTTTTTGAAAACAGCTTGTTGCAGGTTTGGTGACCAATGTTCTAGGAATCATAGATATCCCGGTATCAGCTGTGTAAGTGTATTGTATTAAGTATTTTATATAAACTTTGCTCCTGACTTAATTCGCCGACAATCTCAATACTTAAAAGATGGCCCCCTGTATTGCCCCCCTTAGAGGGGTGAGAGAAGAAATTTTTGTGAACCAGTTTTTAAGTTGAACTAAAACTAAGAATATCTCAAAAACCCTCATTCAAAACTGAGCAGTAGTTTTCGCGTTTTGTGTGTACACTGTACACACATACAGAAAGACAGATGATGTTGATGGGAACATGATAAATTTACCAGCAGAAGAAGTAGTTAATATTACTACATAATTTGCAATTGCAACTTGTATAATGGATAATTCTTCCCCTTCTGCAACTTTCGAAACCAAATTTTGTAACTAGTTTAATTTGTTTTTCATTTTTATTCCAAATTGGTTTTAGTAAAAGACTAATATCCCTTACTTACCAAGTTTTTGCTTAAATTTTGAATACAATTTTCAAATTTTTTCATTGCAGATTCTACTGGCGAAAAATTTTTATGATCACTTTGGCTTAACTAATTCAAATTGTAATGAATATGATACGGATCTAATGCTTGAATATGAAGATAGTGAAACCTACAGACAATTCAAAGAATTTTTCTTTGATGTCTCACCTGAATTTGAAAAGTTTGGGAGAGTTATACAATTTGTGGTAAAATTATTATTCTTTTTGTTACTTTTCTGGGTGAAGTAAAATTACTGCCTTAGTACTTTTCCTGGTAACTACAAAACAAATTGTGCAAGATTTAAACAATTTTTCCAAAAGGTTCAATCAAATAGCTTTTTAAGTTTAATTCCTGCAATTTGCTCTCATGAATATTTCTAAATTGCAACTACTCAATAGTAGTTTTATATTTGAACAAATTATATCTCTACTAATGTACCTAATATTTCTGTATAAAAATTATAATTACGTGCTATAGGTGTGTAACAACCATGAGCGACATTTACGCGGTAACACATATGTGGAATTTAAGGAACTCAGATGTGCAGTAGCTGCGTATCAGGCATTGCACACTCGCTGGTATGGTGGGAAACAGCTGTCACTGCAGTTTTGTAATGTCATCTCTTGGAAAAAAGCAATATGTGGTATGTCTTATTTTGGATCGTACAAACATTTATATAAATCCCGCCTCTTTTCCGGAGGGGTAGGCAGAGATTACATTTTACCACTTTCCACAATCCTGTATACTTCTTTCGCTTCATCAACATTCATAAATCTCTTCATGCAAGCTCGTCGGTTTCGGAGACCCTTGACGTGACCTTTTCCCAGGACGTCTCTGATTTGATCATGTACGTGTTAAGTAAGGTATTTTGAATCATTTAATTTAAATAGAAAAATATGTGTGCCGGGTGGTTCCCTACACTTTAAAATGGGACTTTGAACTAAAAATTTATTTTTTAAGGTATGGGTTAAAATATGTGATAAATGCTAAAAATGATATCTCTCTATTTGAGTCTCAATTGAATCAATTAGCCTTACAGAGATATAGAAGTTTGTACAAATAATTTTGTATGTATTTAAGGTATATGACTGGCATATGATATAAAACTTTTGGCTATCAAAGCATAAGTAAGGTCTTCAACCACAACCAACAATATGAGAGAAACTTCTTCATTGATAATGACAAGATTACGCTCTAGTTATTCATAACAAACTAGTCCTCAACAAACAATATTTCAGTTATGTGTTTAGAACTACCTGTTATTTTTGTTTCAGGGCTTCACGTCAAAAAACGTTGTCCTAAAGGTCGCGCATGTAATTTTTTGCATGTGTTTCGTAATCCTAACAATTTGCTTGACTACAATATTGAGTTTAGGAGGTAAGGCACATTTTTATTATTCACACAACAACAAGGTGAATTGGATTTGATAAAAATAATAAAGCAGTAAAACAATGTCCTTTTTTACATACATACATATAATAGCGTCTTTTCCCTTACCGTTTAGACAAAGTCTAGAACTAAAACACACTGTTCAGCTATGGTAATGACGGAATTGATATTCAAAAAGTGACAGGTCGCTAGCATATATATTGCCTAAAAGAAGAATCCCAAATGTATAGCCATTACTTTGATTGACTTTTACAATCCGCACGGGAAGAGAAGTAGCTGGCACAAACTATGTTTTCTTTTTGCTATCAGACCAGCATTAATTAAGTGCACTAAATGTATGTGCGCCTTTTCTCTTAGTCTCCTTTTACGACAGCCATGGAAAAAATATATGTACATAGAAATTAATACCAATTAATTAATTTCAGAGAACATCGAACTACACCGCGGTCGTGGCGATGGTCTGAATCTCCAGAGAAAGACGTACTAACACCTCAGGATACTGCGAGAAACAAGGATGAGGAAAGTAGAAGAAACAAAAAGGATAAAAAGTCGTCTAGAAAACCAAGTCATCGCAGCTCTCGCAGGAGAAGTTCTGAAAGATATGGAAGAAGATAACAGAATAAGGATATTAAATTGTCTCAACATTGGGCAGCACAACAGCCTTGAAAGTCAGTTGCCAGCGGCTCGCTGGTCTGATGTGTTTATACAATTCAGTTGTGCGGTCATCGCACATGGATCGTCGCGCATTTCAAGAGTTATTATTTGGTACAAAATTGTTAGTCACTTGAAATAAATGTTTTTTTTAAGAGTCTTGTATCTTAATATCTCATTTTCGTGTAAAAGACTCGTAAAGAACACCACCATGCCCTTATTATCCTTAATGCAATACATAGTAGGTAATAAAAAAAAACGCATTTCATCGTTTTTTTTATTACTTACTTTTGACGTTTAACATTTCAGGCTAAGATGAAAGACCATCATGCAGTCTTTAGAAGATCAATTATTAAAATTTTTAATTAAGTTACGAAGACCGATTATACGCATGGTTGTATTGCACACGAAGGGCGTTGTAAACCTTGTGAGTGTATACCTATAGCCCACAGGCTACATATAGCTCGTTATTGGTTATGGGCATTCATGCTGCACGTTGCCTTGCCTGCCAAGAAATTATAATTACCTTTGAAACTTATTATCAACTACCTACGGAATAATTTCTTTGCTACGAAAAGATTTGTGGAAAAAATTTATAAGCAAGCAAAATTTTAAAAAAATCATGTAATCTTTACTGCGACAAGTGTCACAGAGTGAAAATATCATAGGTACCTATTGAATTGAGATTGAGAACACAAACTAAATAGAGATACCTAAATGATTGAGAAAAAGAAATAGAGTTGATACAATATCTGTGGAGTTAAGCGAAGAAGAAACATCAAAACTCAAATTAAAGCAAATTTAATAGAGAAATTTACATAAGATTAAGTGTTAAAATCCCTCAAAACGCAAGTTATATTTGTGTGAAAGATAGTTGATGTCTGCGTACTCTAAACTTATGCTGAACTTAAGAAAGGAGAATTTCTACATGTTATCATACTATTTCATTGCTTTTAAATCCAAACTTTCATTATAGAAAAATGTTTGTAAAAACACTGGTGAAATCGCTGCTATTATGGAAACCACGTCCTCTCTCACTTGACATTAATATCTTCCCAGTAAACAAGCACTTAGCTATAAATCTTTTATCTTTACCATTTTCAACGATCAAAAAAGCAAAAGAAAGTAAAGGTGACTTGTAGTTGTAACTACTATATTAGTATAGAATAAAGAGTCCCTGTCAGTATTTTGTATTTTCATGTTATTTTCTTCATTTTCAGATTCCCATGACTATAAACATGAAATTATAAAGTCACTCAATTTTCAGTCTGATAAAGATGCTTGTCCATTTTATAAATTGCCAGTCAAAACACTTTTACATATTTATAAAGTCACTGAAAATGATGAGAAAAATGGGTTTTGTATTAATAGACTATATTATTTGGCAGAGAAAGTAAAAGTAAGTTTTTTTTAAATAATTTGCTTTAAATTGAGTTCATGGTATTTGCAAATATTTGTTTGGTATAAACATTTCAGTGCCCATCATGGATTCTTAGTGAAAAATTAGCACAGAGGACATTTATTTATGGACTGTCTTTTAATTGGCTCAGCAGTTCATTAGAAGTTTTATTAGGTAAGAAATTCAACAAAACAGAAGAATAAAAAACTAAGGCATCTATTTTTATAACATTAACTTGAAATATTTGCAAAGGGAATTTATTTTACTTCTTTAAGGCAAAATCTATTAAAAATATAAAAGAATAATAAATACTCCAACATCTTGAAAGGTATATGTTGTGTATTGTAACCATATTCAAGTCATAAATGATTCTTGTACTTCTGTATCCTTTTAGTGTTTTATACTTTTTTGTACAATAAATAAATTTACAGAAAATGGTGTGTCTGGAGACCGCATAATAAGAGACCTGTGGGTTCTCAAGTATCGAAGTGATACAATAAGAGAAAGACTTGAAAGGGTCAAAAGTATGGGAATTGATAATTTGTATCCTTGGATGGTAAGGTGTTCAGAAGACATTTTAAACAGGTACTGTATATATAACATATTATATCACATCTTCTTCTTTTGCTGAGTGGAAGCCAACAATTTTGGAAAGACTGAAAGGCCAAATTCAGCTGGCGCACACTAGTGATATATATAAATTATTTTTGTTTTCAGATACGTCAATATATCTCAAGAGACAAAAAATATTTTAGGTGATACAAAATCAACTCAGGTGTATTTAGCTAACAGGTTGGAAATTTCACCAGAGAAAGTAGAAAAAATATGTATGAGAATACCAGCATTGAAGACTATACGTGTGACCAAGGTATTTTTAAGTTTCATGTTACTGTGCAGGTACATCTTAAGTAATTTACTGTAACCCTTAAGGAAATCTTTTTATAATATTATAGTTTATTCTAATTGTTTATCTGGAATGGCATGTAGTTATAAAATTGCCTTATTTAATTTTTCAATTATTAATGACATTTGTAGGTGAAGAATTTTTTGGACATCCTCATAAAAGAAGGCTTCAGGGTGGAAGATATTGCTGCCAAACCTCGAGTTTTAACATCAGCACCAAATACGGTGCTTCAAAGACTAAAGCAGCTGAGGGAATTAGGTCTTAATGAAATTAATTTGAATGTTCTGTGCAGAAGCAAAAAGGATTTTAATAAATATGTAGAGGCTTTAACATCTAAAGATAGTTCATCTTCCATCTTGCATTAATCCTGGTTACCTCACTTCTCCAGAGTACGGTTTGCACCTTTTGACCATGATCCTGGATAAATTAATTCATTGGTTCATGAATGTGCCTATTCACTTAGCCACCTTTTATTGGTGGGAAAAGATTAATAATACTTTTCCTAAGGGAACCACAGGGCACTTTAAAGTTACAATAAAATAATGCTTACAATTTTTGAGTGGTGTTTTAAATTAACTAAAAGATTGAATATGTATTTTTTTATTGATTACCAGTCTGTACATTGCATATCTCTATGTTCAAAATTGTATTATGTTAATGATAAAAAGAAATAAATTACACAAAAATATTTGGTTCCTTTTATTGTGCCTCACAATTGAGAATTTCTTCCAAAATGGCATAAGTGAACAATAGTAACCTAAAGATAAAGTTGAATTGACACATGGAAGAAACTCCAAATCACACAAATTACCCAAAACCACTAAATAAAGTAAGTTAGAATATAGGATGATGAAGCTGTTCATGATACAATAAGAAGTGATATACAATAACAATCTCTCAAATATCATATGATTATTGCTTCAGCCATATACAAAATATCCCTGGAATGAATTGAACAACTCACTAACATTTTAATTATATCATGCTCAAGAGATAAAAATATTACATCTATTTATACAAGGCATTATGTATAAATAGCAATATAATGAGACTACTTATTTGATTTCACATGTGACCATTAATGACAATAACAACATCTGGAGTAGAAGTTGAACCAAAATAGTGGGTGACTACACAGGTGCTATCTATGGTTGCCCCAGCAACCACCTTCATACCTCACCTTGATTGACACCTCTTAATGTGTATAGTGTATATAGGTCAACTTGTATGCTGGGTAATTTCAAATATGCAACCTCTGCATTGTCAAAAACAAAGTATATTAATCTACCTATCATAAAAATTACATAGTGTGAGGTTTGAGTAGAACCCATAATGGATATATTAAACTACTGATGAGCACACTGCACTCCAGGCCCAGCATGCATATGCTCGTCATCATCACTGGCATATGCCTCTTCCCTGCCTCTGCCACGTTCACTAGCAGTGTAATCCATAAGATTTACTTCTTCTACATCTTCCCCAGTTGGCATAACAAAGGCAGGCCGAGGAGGCAATATACTTTCAATTTCCTTCAGCTTTTCCTCAGGTGCAAAGTTATTTTCGGGGAAGACAACATCAAACTTAATGTACAAATTCCCCTTTTCAAATGGATTCTTATACTGGGGCATACCTTCACCTTGAATTCCTTTTAAGTCTCCTGGCTTGATAACTTCTCCAGGAGCATGCTTGACAAGTAAATCTCTACCGTCAAGATGTTTTACAACAAATTCAAAGCCACACAGAGCTTCAGTCAGGGTAATTTCATGTTTCATAACAAGATCATCCTGACCAGTTCTTTGGAACACTTCATGTGGCTTTTGTTGAAGAACAATGATGACATCTCCTGGTTGGGTGTCAGGCTGTTGATCTCCTTCCCCACGAAAGTATATCTTTTGATTTTCCCTCATTCCTTTCTCTATATGAACTTCTAGTATCTTAGTCTCGTTTAAGACTTTCTTTCCTTTGCATTTAGGACACCTATCCTTCTCATTAATTATTTCACCTTGTCCATGGCATGTAGGACAACGAGTCTGGAACTGACGAGTCATGTGGGCGGCTATTTGTTGATAAGACACTTTTATACCTTGACCATGACAATCCTTACAAGACACCACAGATCCAGGCTTTCCACCAATACCTTTGCAAGGACCACAAATTACATTTTTACTTAACTGCAATTTCGCAGTTTTTCCAACATACATGTCTTCGAGAGACACCTTAAGGGGATGAATGGTGTCTTCTCCACGCGCAGGGCCTCTGCTTCGACTGCCACCACCCATACCAAAAATATCCCCGAAGAAATGCCCCAACAGATCGTCAGGCGGGAAACCTCCGCCTTGACCATCACCTTCTTGTAACCCTTTCAGCCCATACTTATCATAAATTGTTCTTTTTTTAGGATCGGATAGCACTTCATATGCATAACTTATCTCCTTGAATTTGTCACCCGCAGCGGGATTTTTATCAGGATGAAATTCTTTAGCCAATTTATGATAACTCTGAAACATGACATAGGAAAGCGTTATTACAACATTCATCGTTATCCAATGGACAATGGAATCGAAATCACCATGCATTCGTGAAATGACCATGTGATGAAATGTGGATTGAAAATACTGTCATTCAATAATAAACAAGTAACGTAACTTACTCTTTTAATTTCTGATTCGCTTGCATTTCTGGAAACACCTAATATTTCGTACAATTTATTATCAGCCATTTTTTCCTTGATTATTGAAAGAAAGAAAGGAACTTTAGTAGATAGAAGACTGACGTGTGAACGAGTGGACCATAGACTAAAGAGTGGACGAACGAACAAACTGAACAAAATGCCTAATGCCAATCACAGACTAAATCTAATTAATGTTAAGCCCATTACACACGCAGCTACAATATTTGTTACAAATCTATGAAGTAACCACATTCATTCAGTACAGTTAAAAAACCTTAAAGATAAATCAATACAGTAATCTTCGTGTGACCTATGCAGCAGAACTTGGTCTGAATACCTAACTATTTTGGCTAGAGGTTTTTTTATTATTTAAATTAATAGTAATATCTTGACTGTGCCAAAACCTTGTGATTACCTTGTGATTACCTTGTTTTCTGTGTACCTACACAGAAAACATCAAGACTTATAATCACAAGAAACAAAATTAGAAAGGTTCTGCTTATTTCAAAAGAAATCTCTTCCAGCAGACACGAGATAGGAGACATTATGAAAAGGGTGACAGACGTGTACTCCACTCAACAAATACATTAATAATTAATAAAATATTATAAAATACATATATAAATACCAAATAGTAAACCTGCATAAAATTTTTCAACAGATAACAAATTAGCAAGGCTAGGAGTGGTAATAATTTTTAAATTGGAATTATATACAGTCACGTATCTCGGGAGGCAATGAGTTCCGCAATCTAACAGCATGGACAGAGAAGTAGTTAGAGAAAGTGGCCGTACGATGCATTGGGAGTTTAAGCATGGCTCTACGATGGGACCTGCATGGAGTATCGACAGGACAAACAAAGGTGAAGCGGTTGTGCAGATATGAGGGGTAAGAAAAGCAGGATTACAGACATTTTTTTTTCTTCCTGTTACTCTGTCTTCTACCTCTAAATCTGGCACATTGAATCTGTGGCGTGTCGTTTGAATTTCGAAGAATGACGTCTGCGCGAGCAAGACGCCGCTCCTCAGAATAGAACATCGCTGAGCCGACCCGACTATTCACGTCAAGCTCTTGTTCATGTTGCACGTCCTCGCGTTTCCGTATTAAACATTTATTCATTGATATCTCTAGTCTATTAGTCTATCTAGTCTTATTTTTGTTGAAACTAAAACCTTAATTTGAGGCATCACAGTCCTTCTACAAATCAACTCTCCAAACTACCTGTTCCGCTTTACCCTGCCTTCGTGTTTTTATGTGCAACTGAGGATGAAGTTGAGCGAGTTATTTTTCATGTCACTATATTATTCTTCTTCTTAAAGTTCCTATCCTAATGGGGGTAGACAGCATTATAACAATTTTAATTTTCGACGCCGCTTTATGAAACATCTAGGATAACAGTTTCGCCCGGAGCCGCAATCCCACATGGAAAGCCCCAATGCTAGGTCTCTTTCCGTACACTATATGTAGGTACCTAAGTTCTTACGCAAACTTTTATGGAAATCGGTTCAGTGGATTTGACGTGAAAGGCGGACAAATAAATAACCACACTTACAAACTGTCAGACTCATTATTTTTATTCATAAATATTATTATATAAACTTAATAAACCTATTTAAAATTATAAATAAGAAAATAAATAATAAGTAAACTATACTATAAGGGAAGGGTATCCTTCGTACTGCAGTCAGTCTCTTGAAGGGCGGCTTGTGGCAAGGCCGTTGGTGAGTGGCGATACCACGAACCTTGCCTCCTGGGGAACACATACAGACATGCACACACAAAAACTGAATCCCCGCCTCTGGCTTTCCTTGGCCGGCCGGCCAGAGACGCAAGAACAGATCCTATACTCCAGAATGGAAGTGCATAAGTGAATTGCACGTAATGACGTAATAGCGGGCTCGTGATACTAGGGCCGCACCTCTTGCCATCAGAGAAGCTATAAAGCTGCTCTAAATGTGTTGCACCCTGATCGCCTAATGGTGGTTTATTAAGGATAAGTAGCTCACAGGCTCTTGTCTAGCCAATGAGCAGTGGGTCACCATCCGCCTGTTCAAAATAATGTGTGGAATTCTGAGGCAGATGTCCGTATCTCACTCCTTATCCCATCCGCATGACCCAGACCAAATAAATCACTCCCTGGCAATAGTTTGGCAACTGTGGAGGACTGTCCGTTGGTTGGTGGGTTGTTGGTTCCCTATGATCAAGGGATAGATATCCATAGCTGCAGCCATTTCAGTTTGGAATTAAAGGTACCAAAGGGCCTCTTCATGATGACATCGGCCCCATGAACGCCATCCAAAATGTCGGGGTCCCCATTGGCCTGAGAACATTCATATGTTTAATTGATATATATATTATTAGTCTTTGGGAATAGCTATTTAAATATACATAAATATCATTAATTTGGCAAGTAACAGGCAAGTAAAGTGAAAAAGCTAGTAAAGATGAAAGTATTGTATTAGAAAGCAGAGTTAATGTTACACTAAAACTAGAAATTATAAGAAATACAAAAAGATAGTTTGACACATTTTTTAACAAAAAGACAACAACGATTTTCAAAATGTGCTACATACATACATACATATGGTCACGTCTATATCCCTTGCGGGGTAGACAGAGCCAACAGTCTTGAAAGACTGAATGGCCACGTTTAGCTATTTGGCTTAATGATAGAATTGAGATTCAACTAGTGACAGGTTGCTGGCCCATCGCCTAAAAAGAGAATCCCAAGTTTGTAAGCCTATCCCTTAGTCGCCTTTTACGACATCCATGGGAAAGAGATGGAGTGGTCCTATTCTTTTTTGTGTTGGTGTCAATATGTGATAACGTGCCTAAAATGCTGGCCGTATTACACTTTTGAATCTATAATAAAGTACAGTACAGACCAGCACCAACTGGCCAGCTATGTACTTTATATGAGTACATCTATTTAAAAATATGATTATTCATTATTTTAATCAAAACCACTTTAATTGATCCAAACAAAAATTTTTGTTTAAACCAATAGGCAGTTACACCAAGGGATTCAACCTTCTGAGATTCTGCACGTACATCTGCGCGTGAGGAGGTAGGATAGAGTCACGTTTAATGCCACACAACCTCAACAATGCTTATTAACCAGGCCCGGGTGGAATAGTGGCGTAATACATACATTTATCCACGTCCACGTCTATTTCCCATGCGGGGTGGACAGAGCAAACAGTCTTGAAAAGATTAATAGATTACGTTCAGCTGATTGGCTTAATTTTGTGGCAATATAGGATTTACAAATTGCAAGGAGGTTCACCTTAGTGTATTTATATGTCAGACTTGTATATATCAATACGATCCAGAAAGAAACCCCTACCAAAGTGAGTCGTCTATAAGCGGGAGCACGCGAGCTTTTTCAATTTGACTGGCGTGAAATTAAAAATGCCCATAGAACTTTATTTTCTATTTCGCAAAACTTTCCGAGTGTCTTTGGAAAGCGTAGGAAGGGTGTCTACTTTATGAAAAACTTACTACTTATCTAGTTCATAAATAATCAAACGCGGGCTTCCGTCCCGGAATGACACTCCGCGTTGCTTAAATACTAAAGATTTAATATGGATACTAGTATTACTTAATTCAATTTCTCCTATAGGTAATAGCTACATTACACTTACGTATCGCATGCGCAGGAACTAGATTTATATGACAATGTTATGACTTCTCTGTTTTTTTTAAAACAAATAGTTCGCCTTATTGTTGCATCATTTCGTAGGCACTGGGATCTATCTCACGACACCGATTCGTTTCTAATCGAGTAAATGTGTATTTGTTTCTCGGCTTACTAGAATTTAGAGAACAATAAAGTAGATGTCTTCATGGTAAAAGCTTACTGAAAAGTATGTACCTTCCTCATGAGTGCAACCTTACAACGTGCAATAAAATCATCTGTAGACGAGTCGTATCTATTGCATGGAAGGTATTTGAGAAAACCCAACAATAGAAGAAAACTTTCTTTTAAAACTGTTTATTACATTTTTGCTTGATAAACTCAAAAACGGCTTCTCACACACAAGTAAAATCGCATCCAAATCGGTCAGAGTGCGTTTTTCACTATAATATATTATAGTGACCAATTTTATGTTTTAAGTGTGAGAAGGGTTGTGTTGGCTCGTGAGTTTCTTACATAGAATTTTGAATTCTAGTGTTTGTAAGTTTTAAGTGAAGGTTTTAAGAGTTATATGAAGTACCCTATTGTAGGATACTTTATACTTTTGAGATTTTTAGGACACGAAAATTTTTATAACTACTTAGAATACCCGGACCGCAAAGTACTCTCTCTCTCTCTCTTTATCTTTGCGTGTTCCCGCGCGGTTGCACCCCTGTTGGATCCTCCGCAGGATTGTTTCGGGGTCCGGAGTCTGCTTTCCTACTTTTTTCTCTCCACTTGGTCAGGTTTTCGGCGTCCTATGTTCCGGACCGAAGAGTCCCTGTAATGAAAGGTTATTATTAGCTTAACGTGACTGGCCAGGGCCAGGTCAGGGCCTCACATTAGTACTTCCTATATAGTGGCTAGATTTAGTCGTTACGTTTCCGCTTGCGCACTGTGAATATTTATGACCGTATCTGTGAAAGTCTGCACCATACAAAGCATCAGTGCCCCTAAGACCTCGTATTGTCTCAGAAAGTTCAGCCTTTTTTGTGTATTTGTTTTATGACGTCACCATCTCCGTAATCATCTTTGTTTTGGGCGTGCAATATGAATGGCAGTTTGAACAACATTGCATATATGTATTTACATTCCTCGAAAGCGGTATGAAAGTGTTTGGTTTGTGAGTACACACAGTCAAACACGTTGGTGTGCCTTTTGGCATTACATAATTTTATCTATTAAGGTCGGTCACGTCGGGCACAACCAGGAAGCGAAAATAAACGTTAACACTATTGTTATAAGTACCTATCTTATACAAGATTTAAAAATAATCTAGCGATTTTCATATTCGAGGAGAACAGCAAAAAACTGTTACCATAGGTACTTAAATTCGGTAGAAAACAAGCAAGCATAGCTTATCCTAGTATCCTTATAGGTAACTTGTATATAACATACTAATTAAGAATATATACATGGAGCCTATAGTTATTGTTTCATAACAACGACGTTCATTCATCTACATGTACACGAATCAAGTTGAGATTCATATCACGAAACCGTTTATGAATATTACTTATGTAATAAAGAAAGTTACATATCTACTTTCATAAGGGGTTGTTAAGTGAAATTCGCTATCGACATTTAATAAACATTTAATTTTACACGCGCATTAATTGTACAGTCGAGGACCACTTGTCTGCATTCAAGTCAATTTAATATGTACATCGGTTTCTTGAAAGTGTTGCGGCTTGGCTAGAGATGGCGTTGGTTTATATGGATAGGCAGGGGGGTCAGGTTAATTTGTCCTTGACTGTACCTACACACGATGAAGTGGTACAATTGATTTAAAAAAATCGAACCAAACTCCAAATGGTAAGAATCAAAGAAAACCAAATTTAATACGTGGCTGTAATGAGTTTTGCTTGCTCTAGTCGCTCGCGAATATAGTGATTTTTTAAACCAACGTAGCAACCCTTGATTTGGTGTATAATAGTTGACGATCTTATTATTTTCCAATGTAAATAAAAATAAATATAAAGTCACCTAATTATACCTAAAGTAATATGATCACGATTCTTTCCTGATGGATACGCAGACATATGGCAGACACTAAATATTTCCACTTGCCATTCCTATTCTTATTTTGCTTAATACTTTTACTTTCTTTCAGTATTAGGTATACAAAGTACTCTGGGAATATATGTACATGCATTGTTTTTTTAAGTGTGTTGGCCTTTGAACTGTTAACGTTCCTGAATAAACATGAATAAATTGTAACACACATAGTGGACAGATCCTTCCGTGGCCAATATCAATCAACTATTTTTAAGTTATGTTAGTTTTATTGTCAACCGATGCTTTTAAGGTGAGAGAAAAATCCTGAAAAAGCCTCCACATCCAAGTGATTGGATGTGTGACCATAATGATTTCTATGATCCATATGGGTTAGGTTTCCCTGTAAAGGGTGCTGAGCTCGGATCCTCCGTGGGGGACATGAGTATTGAGTGAATCACATTGCATGAAGTGTTTTATCTATCTTTGCAGGGGAATCCTATTTTAGATCATAGGAAGATTCAGGCATCCCATTTCTTAATGGAATTCAATCTTAATTTGAAAGATAAATGGAATCTTAATTTCCACTAGGTACTAGTCCAGTCCTACTTTTAAAAAGTCTACTTCCTACGTGAGAGCCCATGGTTCTTAGTCTACATGTGAATTGGAGAATCTTATGATTTTGTATGAAATCCTTGATTTCATATCAAAACAACCTACTACATGTTGCTACTTACGTAACTATAGCTTAATAAACGCTTAAGATACTTAGAAAGAGCAGAGGTTACAAATGTTGCATTGCGATGCGCAGAGGTCACCTGGTCAGATGCAATTCTCTAATAGACTAAGAGCTAACATAAAACAAATATCATTTTGTACTTACCACGCAGGTAAAGTATGCTTTAACAATTATAATAAATATGCTTTACATCCTATCCTTAAAATAATAAATGTACAACGTTTTTTAGGATGTGTTTTAAAGAGATGTATGGATATGTGTGTGCTTAATACCCGTTCACGCAAACCATAATATTTTCATAAAATTTTACAGTAATATAGAAAAAATGCCTCTAGACTCTAGGTAGGTCTAAGATATTTAAATCACTCGATAGAGCGTGAAAGAGTTCCTACGAAGTTCACGCATTTGCAATATTTGGAAGTACAAACTTTTGTAGGATATTTCTATACAATATTAAAAATAAATAAAGTTGGACACTACAATTTAGTTAATACCTACTTGAATATGATATTTTAATGTCGTGCAATTTCATTAATTTATTATTCCAAATAAAAGACATTATCCCGTTTTAACAGGGTGACTTTCAATTCATCCTTTTAATTTTAGACTGTGCTATTTATGCCTACAAAGTTTAATTTACGAGAAACTTGATACTACGTCACCCACTTTTAAAAGTAAGTAAAAGACATGCCTACTTATTTTTTTATTAGTTAAAAAATATTCTTAATTAAACAAAAACATGATTAATGAAATGATAGGTTTAAACAAATTACGAATTATGAATGAATCCGAAGTCCCGATGTAGGTATTTTCTTCAACTCAACTAAGTTAATCACAGATACAGTTTTTGATAGTATACCTATATTTAGGAAAAGGGCCAAGATCCACACGTTTTTATTTTAATATAAAATAAGACTAAATTCGATTCAAATTGTTAAAACAACTTTCCGTTATATTATACATAAAATGCCTACCCAGTCAACTAAATCTTCACATAATAAGAACTGAGGAATATAGGTATAAAATATCTCTTATACTATTGGCTGGCGCAAAATCCTTGGTTTTCTAGATAGTACAGAAATAATAAACTAAATATCGTAATTATATTCAAGATATGCCCCGAGAGAGTGACCTCGTGGCCCCGCCACACTCTCAAAATAAAAAGAGCACGGGAATGGCCACAGCTTTTATAACGTCGACTTGCGTTAGTTCTGGGAACATCCTCACCTCTCCGCAGAGGAGTCATGGATGCATTGGGTAAATCAGGTAATTTCGGAACACGTAAAAATGTTGAATTCGGTATTATGAAAAAGGCGCGAATTAATTTCGCCTATCGCGATCGGCTTACAATAAAATAACAAAAAAAAATTTTTTCTGCGCAACAAATGATTTTTATTCACTAAATATTTTTATTTCTCACGAAAGGTAAGTATTCGTGATATAAACATAGACGAATTCTATTTCTATTCTATTCTTTTTCTTCTATTTGTGAGGTCTCAACTTTGTCGTTAAATGACCATACTGCCATCGTTTTGGCCCGAGCTACGCCTTCACTCTTACATTACAGTCTTCAATTTGTCTTACTTGTACATTTATTATTTGTGTCTGATGTTGTGAAACTATTGCAATACCATCACATAAGTTCACGTTATGTTCAATTTATTAAAACGTTTGTTGCGCCTGTAAGTAGGTATGTATGCATGCACATTCACACTTCAAGGATTATTTCCGACCAGATTTAGGTTTACGGTGAATTTTGCAATATCCATATTTAAGGAGCAATAACGTGGTCAAATTCAAAACGTATTGTCAGATATTACAATATATACTTAGAAAGAGAATAACTTGTAGTTGTTCAGTCACAATAATAAAAATAAACATTTAATTAAAAATTTAATCAAGAAATATTCTGACCTGAAATTTATATTGATAAATAGAACGTCGTAACGCGTAGTCGCACATTTAATTAGGTTGTTTAGAATTATGTTAAGAGAATAATTATGTTTTCTTTGCGGTTGATATGAATATACTTACCTTATTAATATTTTAATGTTTATATTATCATCCCGGAACCTTTAAAAGGCTCTCCTCACGATATCCGGCCCTCGCTCACAAAGATGTAGAAGAATAGTTCACTGAACTTACAAAATGTTCCACTTTTAAAACTCGTTTTATTTGCACCTCTTCACAGTTTATGTCAAAGTTTCAAGGGTCAGTTAATTGTTTACTTGTTTTTTGACAGGTTTAGCATAGCGTGAGTATCATTTTTATCCCAGTTGTGAACGACTCAGTTGTGGGAAAGTGAGGTGATTACGTAGAGAAATTACCACCTCACCTCCATGTTACTTGAAACATTTTGTCTTAGGTCATAAAATTTTCCATACTCTGTTCAATTATTTTTGAAAGATGGGGCGAATGTGATGATAAACAAATGTAGAAAAAATGATTTCAATATGTTACGAACAAAAGACATCAACGCGTAGGAAAATCATTAATTTTGATCTCACACCGATATAAACCGATATTTTCGGTGATTTATTCCCTATGCGAGGTGATTTGTTTGATGATTTAATATAAGCAAGTAGAAGATAAAAAACATGATAGTGATTCTGTAATTAAAAGCAAAATTCTAAGACTATAATTAAAAGCAACAAATAGAAGACAGGCTTATTCATAACATGTAAGATAATGCAAGCAAGATGGGATAAACTTTGCTAAATAGACAATATTTGTTTCAGCACACTCGGTTATGTAAATTCGATGGTCATTGTATCCGGCTGCGACCTCCAGAAGGTCTTAGAGTCCCGTATTATTGTGAAGAGGCACGGTGGAGCGGGTCTTCTCTTGTATTGGAAGTGAAAGTGAATGAATGCCGGAGGCTTAATTAGAGAGGAGACCTGCGGCTGCGCCAGTCCCTCCGACGCCGCCGCGCATCACACCCGCGTTCTCTTTAGCACCGACTCAGCCGCAAGCGCGTCTGACCGCTCCGTCGCAAGCGCATCAAATCTACACTGAACCCAAAGAGGTACGCGCTCCGATATTCATCATATTTTCTACAGTGAACGCACTCCATATGAAAATGTGAATTTAGGATAGTTCACTGTGTTGTGATATTCGCAAGTTTGAAAGTTGTGATTTAATTGCCATAAGGGATTCCGCTGAAGATATTTTCATTTAGTACTCATGCAGTTCAATAATGAAAATGTGAAATCAAATTGTAACGTATTTTATTTCAAAACTGAAAAATATAAAAATATCAATTCCAAAATATGTAAAATATGAAACGTGATATCACACTTTTAGTGATTTTAAAATTTGAATAGTTTAATTGCTTAAGTTCAAGATACACACACACAAGATACATACAATTTCTTCGTGATAGGTACGCCAATGTAACAATACAGGAATTGCTATTCCTTATTTCAACAGGCTACACCTATCGTCTAACATTGTGAAGCGCGGTAGGTAGAGTAGATTACATTGCATTTTTTCCTTTGCAAATGGTTACGTGTTCGAGATGATGCATCAAAGAGCAACGCAACTTTCCGTCACCGTAAAATGCGTGTCAAATCGCCGATTTCTCGCACTGTGCAGCTTTTCACGCAAACGTTAAACCAACAAGGAGGTCACTGAGTCTTGTTTTGCTTTCACAAATACAACAAAATAAATTCATCTCACGTATCGATTGTCCTCGGACACCGTGGTCTGCATAAAAGAAAGCGAACTGATAACACGGACACGCGGCCCGACTTCACCCGAGTGACCGCTTTCGTCAACTTGCAATGTTTTCTTATCCTAGCACAAGAATGTTTCTTTTAGTTATTAATATAATTCAGTGGCATTACGGGCGTCATAACGCCATTATTAGCTCGAGGGCAAAAACTAATTTTCTGTTGTACGGACAAAAAGGAACTACAGAAATCCGAAAAAAATGTACTTATGTATTAGATATCCAATTTTTGTATGGAGTTTTGCTATTAAGTATATGACAACAACCTTTTTAAGTATGAACAGTGAGCCCCATATACAATTTACCACCTTAATTTCGTATTCTACATATAGACAATGGGCTAGAAAACTGTCACTAATTGAATATCGATTCCAGTATTTTCAAGACTGGCTCTGTCCACCCCGCAAGGGATATATGAAGATGTGACTGTATGTATGAATGTAGACTAGCAAATTAGTATCTATAAATAGAAACTTCTAAATAACCAATATCCATGTTGTTATAAACGAACAGATGAGCCGGCACACCTGCCTGGCAGCTGCGGCCTTGCTGGCCGTGCTGTGCCTCGCCGACGCCCAGCGAAGACTGGCCCTGCCTGACCCCAGGAGTTGCGCAAACAGTACGTACATAACATGACATTTAGCCAGTAAATGACTTCCATTTATATGTCGAATGTACTTAACATTACACTGTATAGCCACTTAATCTCTTGACATAAAGTTGATATGCATAAACATAGGTAAATGGTAATTCTCCCTTATGTATTCCACACAGTGAACACAGAAAAATCCTATGATTAAATAAATAACTTGTATTGTCATTCTTCAATTGATTATTTAATTAATAGGCTTTTTCTATTAATATTTCAAAAATTGTTTTTATCAAGACATGAAGTATAGAGTCGCAGTAAATAACTATGAACCATAAACCAAAACCAGATTATTTATATAAATGAACAAACACTAAGTGTTTGTCTATTTATAAAAACCGGCCAAATTCGGATTGGACTCACGCACGAAGGGTTCCGTAACATCATCACGTTTGTTACTTAAATATTTTTTTTATATTCACGTTTCTTCCTGTTTAGTTAAATAAACCAAAAAATAGCTTAAAAATAACGTTTGTTGTATGGGCCCTGTTTAATAATTACGTTATTGTTATTTAATTATTTATTTTAAAAGGTATTATCTACGAATCACGCGCCAATTTACTTCTATGAAGGTATTATGATATCCTTATTTAAGATACTATATTGACCCGGGCTTTTTTCATAGCAGAGAAAGAAAATTGTTATAGTTTTTAAATTTATTCGTAAAAATAAAAAAACACAAATCTGATTTTCTGATCATTAGTAAATATGAAAGAATTCAGAATGTCGATTCCAGTTCAAATAAATAAATGAGTTAAATATTTTATTACGTACGCTTTTACTATTGTGAAACCTGAAAAATTTATTCGATTGAAGAAACGTAGAAGTTAGCATGAAATCCTGAATCTTGTCTGTAACATGCCAATAGGCACTTCGATTCATGAACGCAGTAACATTTTTTACCTATTCAATGTTTACATCCTCTCTCCTCCGGCAATCTTCAATGGCAACATCATCGTGACTGATCACTTTATATGGGCCATATATATTTAAACTTGCAACAAGCTCACCTTGTAGTTTAATTGCTTTACCCTTTTGAAAATAACCGATGTGCTGGCACAGTACTAACAAACAAGTGTCTATTTACAAAGTTTCTTGTAGACATTTCGGCATAATTATTTCAAGGCGTAAGTAATGGTTACATGATGGTGTAAAAATTGATGCAAAATATTTGTGTAATGATGTACACAACGAGTAACAATTTAAAGATGTTCTCATGAATACCGTCGCTGTGGGAAATAATGAAATATTTCGTAAGCTCACGCCCGTATGGCTGCGGGCGCGGCATCGCACGGTGAACCATGTCATGTGGGAGCTCCTCGCCACAATGCAATCGATCCATTCATACCAGGTACTCTATACAGTCCTACACAACATAATGCAACAAAGATCCTTTATGACCATTCCAAAATACGTGCGCCCAGAAAATTTTATTTGTACGAAAACAATTCAAACAAAGAAGGTAGCTAGTAAGTAATAGCCTTTTACTTAAATTTGCATTAAATGTGTGCTTATGAATAATTTTGCAATAACCAAAAACATGAAGAATCGTCAAACAGTAAGTATTCTGCAGCGACTTTCTCCTCGGAACCGAGATGTTGCGATAGCATCTCGCATTCCCACCTTATTTACTTTCTTGAACGTAGGTACTCAAAGTTCAGACCTTTCAACCTGCAGTAGGTACCTATATATCATCGATTATGTAATTTAATTGCACTTCCATTCGACTATGAGTTTTTGAATTTAACAACGTAAGTCATCTTTAATTATAACTATTCGACTACGCTACATACATTACATAATCCTCAATTTGTAAAAGTCAATATTCGGGCAAAAGATTTGGCGAATGGCGAATACATCCGGCAGTAAATTAATTTCGACATTCGCACACATATGAATATGCGGCGTATAGTGGTAATTAAATATGCAGTATTCTCAGCATTACCTGTTTAAAGTGCATTAAAAATACGCTTTCGCATTACGAAAGAGACGCTTCAATGAATGACCTGACGACGGAGTTGTTTCGATTACATGCGATTTCACGGGCGTTAGCGATAATGCCTCACATTAAAGCGAGAGCTTCATTATGTCTCTATTGACATATTATACAAAGTGCTCTTGCAAAGTGTAAGATTAATGATTTGTATAATATGTCAGTATTTCAACAGAGTCTGGAATCAAGCAATGGCTTTTTATTCGCACACAATTGCAAGTGTTTCTGCGTTACCATTTTCGTAACCATAGATTTAATTGTCATAACGATTCCCAAATGTATCATTGAAATCTGTTGCACCAAGAATAGGTATGTACTAAGAATTAGGATGAATGTGTTCGATGTGTAAAGTCTCATACAACGAGACGTTAGGATAGGCACTCAGGTAGGTATTTCATAACTTGGTGGTCACCTAGGACTGTCGTCAGAGACGTTTCAATAGGCAACATTGCTTTTGTATAACAAAGCTGTTTAGTGGTCTGCACTTAACGTCCAATAAGTGGGAACTTACCTACTTCCATAATTATGTGGCAACCAAGTCCAAGTATCGAAATCTGAAGTAGGTACACATTCAGGCAGCTTACAACTGACTTAATATTTATTTTCACCAATCGTAGATAAGATTTATAATTTATAAGACGATACGTATAAACTAAAAATATAGTCCTAAACATCTTTGCAAGTAAATAAATAATCTGCTCTTAGACAACTTTACCAAAAATTATTATTTACAGAAAATAAATGTGAAACGATAAAATGATTGCTCACTTCATCTCTCATCTCTGTGCTTCTGAGTATAGGTAGATAAACTTTTTCGTTTGTAATCAATTAATTAAAAATAGAAACAACGGATCTATTTTAATTAAATGTTACAGGGATAGAGCAAAAATAGATTAAAACTTACCTACAAGATTTTCGAGGGTAGGTACCGTGTTATTTTACTATCACTCAGCGTCAAAAGTAGTTCTTAGTTCTAACGATTACTTTGTCTTCTCAGGAGTGCGTCACTCGACATACCGCGATGCCCGGGGAGTTCTACATTCGTACTTCTTCAGTTGGGAACACACGCCCACAAGGAACTTGGAGGTGGACTGGCTGGACGCTCGGAACATCTGCCGACGCCATTGCATGGACGCCGTGTCACTGGAGACACCACAGGTTTGATAAATTGATTTTTTTCTCCTCCTAAAACAAAACTCAGTCACCCAATTCAATAATTTCAAAGAGCACCGACTATAGAGATATAGACTTAGTGCAAAATACGAGGCCTGCGAAAGAATCAAAGAAATACCTACTAGTTGTGAATAAAATAGATATACCAAGTACAAAACATAACTATAACCTTACTACTTTAGTAAGGCGGTTAAAATAAGGTGACTACCTACCTACTATTTTAATAATCCTTGAATTGCCAAAGTCAGCGTGTGTTCCAGAAGATGCTGTAATTTATCTCCGTAATCATTGAGATAAACACAGGGTCAGTTGTTTCGTGATCGTGATCAAGATGCATTCACTTTCAAAGTAGCAAATAATTTTATGTCGCAATTTCAACTTGTAATTTTTATTTTGTAAGTTCATTATTTATTGTGCTCGTTGTCGGAGTTCACAAGCAATTAGGCTGATGTCCGTCTAAACATTAAAATCATATCATGAATATTCATCTGTGTAGGTAAGTTAAAACAATAAAATTTTATATTCCGGTGGTAATACCAAGTCGACCATTGTTTTGGGTTTATAATGGCGTTCGTTATCTTGAAACCCGGAGACGAATAAGGATATACTACCTTAAAAGGCCTGCATCACGGCAAGCACAAAAGCCGAATGCACAGTACTTTACGTAAATTATACCGAGAAAAAAATTGGCAAGTGCTAGTCAGATTCACACATGAAGGGTTCCGTACCATCAACATGTTTGTTACTTCAATATAATTTTTTATCCATATGTTAAAATGACCAAAAACAAAATTTTTAAGCAATTTTAATTTGTTATATAGCAGCAATAGAAATACATAATTTGTGAAAATTACAGCATTCATGTCACGATATATGAGCCTCGCGACAGACAGACAGTGGAAGCTTATATAAGTAGTAATCGGGTCCCGTTTTTACCTTTTAGGTACAGAACCCTAAATATCGTCTTCATGGTCCCATTTTTCTAGCGAGCTTCCTCTAATTACCGTACTACATAGCCTATCTTACATGAAAATCATCATGTCAACTAGATACATAATAACAATCATCGGAAGAATAATGAGGAGCGGAAAATCCGCAAGTTTTCTCTAAACACTTCCCGTTGCAGTAATAGCAAGATGTCAACGAACGGCACGCCTCTATTGTTTAGTCAAACATTAGACACACTGTTGTTTAACAATCTAATAAAGGCTTGAAGATCCGGCATCGCGTGTTGATCGGGGTAAAGCGAATACAGCAAGATATTCTATAATGACAGTCATCCATATGTATTAGAATAGACCGAATGAATCGATTCGGTTTGTAGAGCAAAGACGTGGCGTGAAAGGGGTGCAACGGCCGTGGAGGCCGAGGCCGGACAAGTGGCACGCGACACACATTCCTGCACCTACTGCCCACTTCTTGTGCTGTGCCAGTGCCGCGCTTCTCTGCCGGACGCGCCGCAAAAGACGGACGTGCACTTCCCGTTGTGAACGCTATTTTGCCATACATCCTAATTGAGGTGATAGATGTTTGCAGTTTACAATTTAACTAAAATTAAATCAAATTATCCGAAACTTATATAATGATACCTGCTACTTTCTTTACACAATTTCCTCTTTTCTTCTCTTCAGTCGACAAATAGGTAACTTTCCGCGAATTTTTTTTTATCAATCTAGGTTTTTTCTGAAATGATTAGAAAAACAAAAGTTAAAACAACAAAAGCATAATTTGGCGATATTTGTAGGTAGGTAGATTAAAGGACGAGTAGTAAGGCTCTTAACAGATTTAGGTAGGTACTTGCTGGTTATCGAGAGTGGAAAATTGGATCAACATAGACGCACATCTAACATAACTGACACAAACGGTAAATCTCGGTAGGTATGGTGTAGTGACCTGCATACGTTGGTAACAAGAAATCACCTGACTAGAACCGTATCAAATAAAATTATTAATGGAGTTATTTTTATTTCAAGACCACTCTTAAAGTCTTGACTCTTAATTTAAAAATGTCTTGTTCAACACTCTTGTTTAATTATGAAGTAAACAACTCCTTGGTTACTTAAAAAAAGTTTTTTTTTCACAGGAGAATGAATTTATAAAGCAGAGAATTGCTCGAGGAAACGTCAGGTATATCTGGACTTCAGGTCGCAAGTGCAACTTTGCCGGGTGTGACCGTCCCGACCTGCAGCCCCCCAACGTCAATGGCTGGTTCTGGTCCGGCTCCGGAGCCAAGATCGGCCCCACCACACAGCGCAATACAGGCGACTGGTCCTACACCGGCGGATTCGGCCAGCCTCAACCTGACAACCGTGAAGCTGCTCAAGTATGCCTTTCGTAAATTTTGAATTTCTACCTATCAACTCTCTATCAGTCAGTGTCTGGCCTTTTCACCTCTCGCTGTCGTATTGCTTTATCTAGCTTAAAGTTCAGATACGCGAAAATACTAAGTAAGACTCAGGCTAAAAAAATAAAAATAATTGCTCTTTAATTAATTCCTATTGAAACGATGTATCTATATATTACAGCAGTACAGCTATTACCAATTTTAGACCTCTTGCAAAAAACAGATAATTAAGAGTAGAGCCCGACTGCATGGTATCACACTTAGGTAATAAAGACCGAGATACAATCACGTCTTTACCCCATACGGGGTAGACGAAGGCCCCTTGCCTTCCAGTCTTTACTAGACTGTTGGCTGATTACCTCATAATAGGTTCAGATAAAAACAAATACAAATATTACACATGAATATTGTTTCGACAAACTTTTTTTCACAAACGGTTTGCTCTCATGATCGTCAAATAAAATAATATTCATATTGAATACATAATACTTGACCCATTACGAGTACTCTCTAAAGACACGTCATGCGCATATTGTACTTAACACAACACATTCCAAAAATTGAATAACCATTACCAGCTCGCTAATAGAAAGTGAAAAGTCACGACAAATTTTAGACATTTGCCGAAGTATTACGCCATAAACTCGAAAGTTGTTTATCTTTTAACAGCGTCTTCTTTGAAATCTTTCTTTGTTTTCAAATTCTTCGGTTGCATTAAATTTCAAATATCTATTGGCTCAGGATTTATTGATTCATACGTGAATGTTGTTTTTTTGTTTGAATAGTTACGTGACCGTTGTTATTTTAGGGCAATGACGAGTCGTGCCTGTCGATCCTGAACAACTTCTACAATGACGGCATCAAGTGGCACGACGTGGCGTGTCACCATGTGAAGCCCTTCGTCTGCGAGGACAGCGATGAACTACTCAACTTCGTCCGCTCCCGCAACCCCAACCTGCGTCTATGAAACCTCAACCTCACCTCTCGCCTTCTAGTATTTTAGATGGCTGACATTGTACAAAAACCAAGTGGCTATCTATATTTAAGTTATTTATTAATTTAACAAATATACACGTGAAAGCACTTAAGTCTCAATTAGTGATGATTTCATTCTATACACTGTGACAGGTAATGCCGACTATTAGAGAATACAAAATATTCCGACAAATCGACGTCTATTTTTTGTAAATTTTAATGATCTGCCGTCACATTCTATGGTAAGTTATCATCTCTTTTTTGTAAAAAGTTCTGATTGCACAGAATAGGATTAACATTATTAGTGTAAGAAAAACGAAAATAAAATTTATAAAATTTTTGGTGATTTTATTGACGCTTATACTTAGAACACAATTCATACCCATTCAAAGCGGATATATAACTAACAGCTCAAAAATAGTATTAAATTAATGAAAAAATTATAGTTTTCATTATGCTTACTCGAATTGTTTCGAATAAAATACAAAGCATTATTTATTGAGTACATTTTGCATGTATAAATAGAACATTATCAAACTAACATCAGTCTTTACAAACAAAGTCAAACTTAACACTAATAGCTACATCTATTGAGAAGACGTCCATGTTAATAATATTTTAAATGTAAAATCAACATTTTGGTTTTTTCCTCTTAACAGTAAAACACGATTTATTTTTGTCGCCTATTTCTTAACTTAAATAATACAGCGACAGTAAGCCACATGCAATATGTATTGCATGCTCACGGGATGTAGTTATCACATGTTTTTTTAAATAATGTTAATATTTGCATACTAAAACATAATAAACAGTTTAAGCCTTAGTTAACAAAAACGATGGCGTAAAATACATTTCAAGAGGCACAAGCTGATATAATTATTTGAACACGAAATTTTGTATAAAAACCATCTAAAATTAAATACAAATTGAGACCAAGAAAAACGTTAAAAAATAGATACATTGTTCTCGGGCACCAATCTAACCCTAGTTATCTTCTTCTATCTTGAAGTTATATACTTAACAACATGCGATAAGATTTAATACGAGTTTGTATTCCAAATGCAGATCTCGTTACCAATAAAAACCAATAATAAAATATATTTAAAAGTAAGTTGGTGCCCGCGGCTTCGTACGCGTGGAAGTCTCATGGTTTGCAGGTATAAATATCAATGTGCGTGCAAATGTCATTCTATAATGATATGAGGAAGAATTTTCAAAATTTAGATAAAATGCCTAGTAACTTAGCTGAATGGATAGCATTCATAACATGAAAACATGGTTATACGATACAATAAATTGAAAACAAATTTACAAATCAATTAGGCTGAGAGGAGAAAGGGCGAGTCAGCGAATAATATACTGCACTGGATGTGCGGAGTATATGTAGAAGAGTGATAGCAATAGCTTCATTAAATCCTTAACGGATTCGTCAAGTCTGTTAATACCGTTTTTACATAGGGGTATTTCCGTAAAAATACTAATCCTTCGAGTTAAATTAATATGTAGGTACTATGTATAAATAAGTTTGGTCTACTTTTTACAGATAGCTGTCAGAAACCTGTTGTTTGTGCTTCGATCATTAAATGTCTTCAATGTCTCTCTCTTAAAAATCGACACCCAAAGAATTTTAGGTAAAAACTGCTAGCCACTATAAGGAGTCAAAATTGACATCTAATAGTTTTGTATTTTTAAAATTGCGAAATCTGGTGTATTATGTATGCTTTAATATTTTTCAAAATCAATAAATTCAACACCTAATGTTAAAAGTTTTTCACTTCTAAGTATGTAGGTATATTAGGCCGTAAGACAGGCGACGTCGTGGAGTATGTCGTGCAGCAGCGGCTTGTCCCGCAGCGCGGCCGCCAGCTCGGCCTCGTGCCAGCGCAGGCGCAGGCGGCGCGCGCGCACGGCGCCGCCGCCCGCCGCGCGCACGGCGCCGCGCGCCTCCAGCAGCGAGCACGCGCCCCACGCCTCGCTTATATCTAGCGCCGCTATGTTACGGGACACGCACACTCTGCAATCAAAAAATATATCTATATTTTTAAAACTTTAAATGCTAAAGTCTATCTGTTGTGCTCTCACGGTTAAACCGTTGCCTGCTTGTTGTTACGCTTTTTATAATGACATGAAACGGGACAGCGAGTTTCGCGCGATGAAAACAGAGTCACGTGCGCCTTTTTACGGGCGCTGGACCGATTCTGATGAAAGTTAATTGAAGTATGAATGTGAATTATTTGCTGTGAAGTGAAATATAGGCTTTTCTCTGCGGTTTTTCTTAGCGGTTTTTTTTCTCTATGTTCCAATGGAAGCGGGAATCAAAAATATTAATCGGTAAGAACTAGATCGTGTCTGGTGATAGTTCTCTGAGCTATTGAACCCGTTAATAATAAAAAAACTTACGACCCTGTCTAACGTAGATTTCTAACGTAGCTTTCTTTTAACATCGCATCCTTCTCTTTGGACAATATATATAAATTATTTAAAAAATTAAACTGCTTTAGATGGCATTAGTTACCTTTTATAAACATCATAAAATTTTCCCATCACAACGTCTTTGTTCTTTCCCTTAGTCAACATTAACATAAGACTGCACAGAATCAATTTCTGCTGCATCGGTAATCCTTCATCCATGTCGGTTTCAATTTTCCTAGAGCCGCCATACACGTCATTCAGTACCTCTAGCACTTGTTTTAATTCTACTGTAACAGTGCTATCTTGCATAAGACAGTCCACCGATTTGTTTTCTGAGAATTTATTCCGCTTGGCCAGTTCTATCACTCGTCTTCCAATATCCAATGCGCGCCTCATGTCACCTGATACGGCGGCAATTTTTGCTGTAATAAATATTACATTTTTAAGAAGTGGCTAATTACTTAATATTTATACCACTGTCTTTGATTATAATTGTAATATTTTTTTATTTCTACATTAAAAGGTAACCCATAAAAAGGCAAAGATTTTAAAGTAAATTAAAAAAATATATTGTCAATAAAAAATTGACTTGGGATTCTTCTTCTAAGCAATGGGCTAGTAACATGTCATATTGTTAATCTCAATTCCACCAATAGGCAATACAGCTAAACGTGGCCTTTCAGTTTTAAAGACCGTTCGTTCTTTTTCCCCCTTGAGGGATACAGACGTGATCAAATGTATGTATATAAATAAAAAGCAATGCAGTCAATGAGCTTGTATAAAAACAATATTTAACAAGTCTAAATCAAAACAATACCTGCCAACATCTGCAAAGCAACAGGCGAAAAGAGTTTAGACTTGTCTTCCTTCGCGAGTACAGTCGTGAAGATATTTATTATTTGGTCCTTCGAGTAGGGCGCGAAGTGAAGAGTGTGAGGTCTCAGGGAACAACGGGCTTGGAGTCTCGGGAGGGTTCTCTCGGTCAAGTCAAGGGCATTGGCGATCCCGATCAACACGATGCGAGACTCTGACATCGCCGGCCATTCAAATATTGTGTACAGAACTGATTGCCGCTTGCTGTCCAGTTGATCAATTTCGTCTAATACTAAGAGGCTGTGAATAAAATATTTTGCTTTTATTTATTGTAATTTACTAATAAATAAATCATGTTATTTCTATTAAGTTTCAACATAATTGACATCCCTTCTGTGTTTAATCTCGCTTGCAAGTAAACCAATTGGATTGCTTCACTTGTTATTATATAAAAAAACACAAATTGGTTTGCTGTTTGTTGGTTGGTTATAATGGGTGTGAAAAAATATAAAGATAAAACTTACATCATCTTGTGATTTTTTTGCAAATAGTTTTCAATAGCTCGTAGACAAGCCTTTTCGGTGGAGGCCGCGGTCCGCAGCTGTAGCTCTTTGCATATTCTACTGTAGATACTGGTCGCGGACTTCATCATAGTACAGTTCACATAAACCTGCTTGTAAGCCTGGCGAAACTGCAAAAAAAACAAACAAATGAACCGATATGCCAATCTCTTTTAGAATACAGAGACCATCAAAATCATCCTGTAAAAAAACCCAAGTCTCGCAGCTCAGTCTTTCTACCGTAAAAAGTTGAGATCCATGGTTGACCATCCAAGTCGGTTAATGTATTTAGTCTCTACTTAAAAGACCTTCTGTCTTAAGTTATTATCATGCCAATATTAAAAATATTTTATACAAATAGATCGACTTGGACAGCGCATGAAAACACAATGAATTTTAAAATTATATTAGATTTTTTAGTCTATCGCGCCTCACGCCATTGAAACTCTCGTCTCCAAAACAAGCTATAAATGTATTATCTTTTCCAAGCGACTCATCCTCCAGATACAAAATAATGTAATAAATATTTTTTACCTTATGTAAATTCAATATATAAGTTAAACTGGCGGTCTTCCCAGTCCCTGGTTGTCCAGATATGTATAATGAGGCAGACTCTTCTTTTTCTAAATGCTCATCTAAGAAGTTTTCCAGCCACCCTATTTCTTTTTCTCTACTTGTCAACGGCCTTGTGCACTCGTCGGATGAACTGGAAACAATAATAAGTTATTTAATACTATCTACTAGTTGTTGCCCACTTCGTTAACCGAAAAAGTTGCCTAAGTAATAGACAATCTTAATTGTCAGTGAACTTTTTCAACATCTAAGTACCTCTTAAGAGGGGTGGGGAGAGAAAGTTTGTATACCAGATTTTAAGGAGGTCCAAGCCTAGCACATCTGAAAAAACCGAAGGTAATTCTAAAATCACATTTTGAGATCCTAGCGATCTCATAATATACCCCTATAACGACTTTTTGGCAATATCTTTCAAGTATAGGCACTGGTTTTTTTCAAAAAGAAAACCGAGAAAAGAAAATGATGAAAATAATAACGATAGATTCGTTTAATTTTTAGCCTTTAGTCCACCAACCAAACATGCATTCAATAATCTACGATTGAATAAAACGTCAACTTCTTAAGTGCAAGAAATAGGCGTAAATGGATTTATTCTTCTTATGCTGTTAAATAATAAATATGCTTAAATAAATTTTCTGCGACAATTCTTTCAAATTGGTATTTTTTAATTACTCAAATCGATCCCGGAGTGTTTTATACCATAAATATGGAGTAAATAATATAAAAAAAGAGTAGATATTATTCATCTCCTGTAGTTTTTCCTGATGGAATTAAGATGTTTTTGAGCCGATGATGTTATTATTCTACGGTGACGCAGTCGCGGAAACAGTTATGAAAAAAACCGTGCGTCGGGCACATGCTTTGAGAATGCCAATGCAAACTATGACTTTTTGCCATTATCAATATACGTACCAGGTACCTACACCGATTTACAACTTTCTACTACTTAGTCTCTGAATCTGTGAAAACCGCGGACAGACAGACATAGCGAAACTATAAGGGTTCTTTGTTTACTACGGAACCCTAAAATAGCTTTCGGTTTAAGACCTACTCATAATCGGTCCATTCTTTCAGTTCGTATTGTTGTCACGTCTTATTGAATTATTTTTAATGAGGGTTAAAACGGCAATACATACCCAAGATTGGTATTGATAACTTCACTATCTTCTGATTGAGCAAACTTGTTTCCTCTTTGAATTTTAGCCGGAGAGCATAAATCTGAAAATATATGATTGCTTTGTTGATATGTTTGCTGCAGAAATACTGCTTTTACATATAATTTTGCTGAAGCATATCTACATACCTGTATCACAATCACCCTGTAACTGTTGATCAGGCTGGATATTCCGTTTTAACTGTCTTCTACTTGTTAATCCCTTGTTGATAATATCTTCATTTTCTATATTGGCCTTTTTACTTGCAATATTCACTTTTTTTCGCAATTTGAAGGGAATTGAACTTTGGACTGTAGACATCTGCAATCAAGTTTTAAATAGCTATTTTTAAAGTCTTCCATGGTTATTTAAAGAAATAAACACCAGTTTTAAAATAATACATACCATGGTAATTATTTAATATGGGTTAAGTTCAGCCCATAGAAATAGTTATTAGGCCCATAGAATATGGAACTAATAACTAATCGGAATACAATCCTATGGTTCAGCCATATATGAATATAAAAAAAACACCAAAGGTTGTTAAAACTTATTTAATATGTTGAGAGATAAATTTTTCACATGATCTAAGACACAAGGACTAAACATTGAAAATGAAAACGTCATAAAACAGAGAAATAATCATAAGAATATTAAAAAGAAAATCATATGTAGAGTCGATGGATACATATGTCGTAGCCCGATCGTTGTATTGGACAGATCGTGATATGCCCAAACTCATCGAGAGACGGCGCCACTTCGCGATTTGGCTGGCCATAACAAGATGTGAATGTGTCCAATTAAATATTGTATAGATCGACGAAAATTACAGTTTGTTGATATATCCATGTTCCCAGCTCTGCACTGGGTGGATAATGAAGGGGCGCTATGGCGGCTACAAATTACCGGCTTTTTGACATAGACTTTCATATTTTCCAGAAAACTTTTTACTTACTTCTACTACTTTTTACTATGATATATATTTAAATAAAATATTTATAACTTTGATAACATGAAATGATAATATGATAATTGCGTGTGAAAATCAAACTTAATCACAATCATGGTTACAAGGTGTAAACTAAATAAACCTACCATATCAATTAGGATTTTTATCCTTAAAATTTTTCACTGCATGGGCTACCGTCCCCGATACTTAAACAATATTACGTTTTGTATTTATTAATATGGTTGGCTAAATCTTCCGACTTCTGACAATCGTGCTACAACACATGCAACGCTATCAATAAAATGAAAATCCATCATACCAATATATCACAAGACTAACCTAATTATTCCTTACATTGACAACATTGTTAAACAAAATTGATACAAAAATACTCATTATATTATGTACATGCATTAATTGTAAAACAATATAACACAACGTGATTTAAAAACAAAATAAATACAATTTCGTTTTTTTATCTGCATTCTTCAACAGAAAACTTCAAATTCGAGAATATATTATTCAGGTAATTTAACTTCAGATGAATAAACTGTCTGTGCACTAACATTTGCAACGCCTTTTTTTCCTGTTTCCGATGTACGAGGTTAATTAGTAGTTAAAAATATAATACCAAATGTTAACAATAGTTAACTGCTGTTGCTTTCTAAATAAGATAAATTCAGGTGAATGACAAAAGCTGTGTGATTTTTGTACAAAATAATTATCCTACCTTGATAAGTTGATGCTACTGTTTATCTTTATTGAAATCGCCTTGAGATGGAGGTGTCAAGGTATTTTTGTACATGTCATACTGCCTTTGAACTTTGAGCCAATTCATTTCAAACTGGCGCCTTAGTAATGCATGATATTCAGAATTATTCAACATAGAACTCTGTTTCATATTTGGAGTCTGAGGAAGTTTGACTGATGGTATTTTGCCAACAGGAGTCAAGGGTTTCACAGGTTTCAATCCTGATTTTGACGGTCCTGGTGAAGCTTTAGGGGATTCATTTTTTGGAATATTGATTATTGGCATTTGAGTGTTTAACACTTGGTTAGATTGGGATACTGTTTGTTGATCAGGTAAAGAATTTGTTACTTGTTTCTCTTCAGCAATAACCAACTTCGGAGAAGAACTAGGGGATCGAGTTTGCCTAGGCGATGGTTGCGTGCTAGGCGAACTATGAGAGGAACCTCCATAACCTGGTGAAGCTACAGAGGAATTAACATTATTTATGGATTTCATTGCATTATTCTTACTGGTAACATCCTGCCTTGTAGGAGTGTTATTTATAAGTGAAGAAGTTAGGGCTTTGTCAGATTTAATTTGATTTAAGTTTGTGGCAGATGGTATTCTTAATGGACTTGCACTTGGATTTATAGGTCTATTAGAAATGGGGGAGAACACATTACTTTGAGGCAAGGGTAAACCTTTTGATTGCAAATTTTGTTTTTTAGCCAAATTTGCTATTGACTGCATAGTTTCAAATGCTTTATCAAAAGGTTGTTGACTTAATGTACTAGGTATGTTATGTGTTGTTGACAAGTCTAAAGCTGAACCAGTTTTTGACTCCACTCCTGCAACTCCACCTGGATTTGGCTTGTTATTAGAATTGGTTGATTTATTAGCTGCACTAAGAGCCTTAGGTGTAGCAGGAACTAATTTTGGTAATTGTGGCTTATTTTTTGGAGGCTTAGCTTTTTTATCTGTTTGAAGAGATTGTAGCTGCTGTTCAAATGTTTGCTGAAAAGTGATAGGTGATGAAAAATTACCACCTTGTTTTGATAATTTGGCATCAGCAATGGGTTTAAGATTTGGAATTGGTCCCTTTGCAGATACTTCTGATGTTTTTCCAGGTTTAGATTGGTTCGTTTCAGTTTTATTAGGATTCACTTTTAGGTCTGAACTTCCCTCAGGTTTAGTGACTTTTTTTGGGTCACCATCAGGCAATTTCAATATTTGAATATAATTATGAACTGGGGGACTTGGAACTTTGTGTGCCGAAGGACTAACAGCTCTAACAAAATTTTTGTTTAAAACATTCTTTTTAGGGTCAATAGGTACCACCTCATTAGTGTTTCGGGCTTCCAACTTTTGATCAGTTAAAGTAATTGAAAGGGACGATGGTATGTTTATTTTGCAAGAATCAAAAAGAGATTTCAAGGGATCACCAGAACCCGGTACAGCACCTGATGGTCCCATTGGTGATTTGACTTGTGGAATTATTTTACTTCTATCTATATCACTATTGTTTGCTAACAAATCCATTCTTACTTTAGGCTTGCTTGAGTAAGACTGTCCCATATTGCTAGGTTTAAGGTCTGGCATTTTTTTAATTGTAGGTACATCAGCTACCTTTTTACTTATTTGTTGACCCTCAGATCTAGGTACTTGAATTTTAAGTGGAGATACTGTTTTAGGGGCTTGTAATGGAGGTGTCATGAGTGCTGTTTCAATTGGTTTGCGTTTAGGTGAAGAAACATTGTTAGGTCCTGGGGCAACTCTCTTCATGTTAGATGTATCAGTTGATTGTTTATTACTTGAAAAGGATTCTCTCATGTTATCTTTTTTCTCCTCTTTGGTACTAACTTGATGTAAAGGACCTGTAGTTTGAAGAGTTCCACTGTTCTTGGGTACACTCTCATTTTTAGGTTTCATTGAAGTATCTGTTGATTTATTGCTTGATTGATTTGAGAGATTCGGAGGCATACTGCTAGATGTAGGTATTCTAGATTTTTCAATTTCTAATTTTAATTTTTTTATTTCTGGTGAATTTGGAGGTGTTTGAATTTTTCTCTTAAAAGATTCTTCCACTTTAGGTGAATGACAGTTTGATGGCAAAACAACATTACTACTACTTGAATCATCATTAGAATTTTGTTTCACAGGTGATTTCAGATTAGCACTGTTCTTTGCTGTAAGTTCAAAAGAATTAAGGAATTGAGATTTTTCTTCATCATCATCATTTTTCTTTGCCATGGCTGTACTATTTTTTTCAAGTGTATCTGTTTGTTGTTGATATTTGTCTGTGTCTTTCTTTGAGAAATCACTTACTTGTTTTAAGTTATTATCATCTGGCATAGGGCTGTCTGTGCCAGATGAAGCTTCTGAACTATGATCTTGCAAATTAGGTGCTGGACTGCTCATATTAGTATCTTCAGTAGATGTTGGGCTTAATTTTCTTTCCCCAAAATGGGTTTCTTTACGATTTATGTCAAACAATCTGTTACGAATAGCAACATAGTCAATAATTTGATAAAAAAATCTCATTGGTTCATTACGTTTCCAATTATAAATGTAAGCAATATCCATTAAAGTATAATAATCAGGCAAAGGTACCCTTTTGTACAAAATATCAATGGCAAATTGAGTACTATCTATATCAAATTTCATACTCAGGAATTTCTTCAAGTGACTAATATTAACAACTGCAGGGCACTGTAAATATCGCCTCGTTATAGCTGAAACATTTTGAGGTTCATTGCTATCTGAGGACTTGCTAGAAATACTGTCAGCATCAGTGGCATCAGCAAATTCTAATGAAAATGATATAACATCCTCCGGACTAAATATAATTCTTTCAGTGTCTTCTCCTCTCTGCTCTGGTGTAGCTGATGCAGCTGGGCCAGGTCTTGATGAATAAAATTGTTGTCTTCTTTCCATTTCTCTTTGGAAAAGTCCAGGCACTAATTTATATACAATATCCTGCAGAGCTTTATCCAATTTAATGTTTGGTTTGGCAGAATTGATCATCATTTCACAAACTGGGCAGTAACTCTTGATTTGTAAATGTTTAATGATACAACTGCGACAAAAAGAGTGCAAACATTCCACAATAGTAGTGGCGTCGATGTAATATCCGCGACACAGGGGGCATGTTATATGTTCATTGACTTCACCTAATAGCGTTCTTTGTGGAACCACTACATTGTTTTTTTGATCAGACATTTTCACCACCTTTTTATCAGGCAATTTATTAGACGTAACCATTTTTAGTCAAAACTGCATATCCAACAACATCACACAAAATCAAATGTGCACACCGCTGTTTATTACAGCAGATACTTTATAATCACAGTTCACATTCAACATAAAATCACTAAAACATTTGATGTTATATTATAACTTTTGCTGTAATTGTCCATTTCAATTTTAGAAATTTGTATAAATCGATAAAACATAAGGCAAAGCAAAATGTCGTCCAACTAAATGCCAAATTGTAATGCTACAAAATATAGGGTTTCTTGAACTTCTTTTATCCCTCTCGCCCTTATGTTTATTAAACGGTGGGGCGACGAAATGCATGCAGTAAGTGGGAGCATCATATTTTGCCGCGTAATAATTGTTGTGGGAAAGTTGGTAACTCGTACTTAACTAACTAAAGTACTAACCTATACACTGAATTTATGCTGACAATAAATCACATATCATAAATATATACCGCAAATAAATATATAAGCATTAATGTTCTTACTTACCGTTACTTAAAATCCCTTAGTCACTTGGTTAGCACCTGAACAAAAATCAGTAATACAGGGAAATATAGATGAGGTTTTGGCGCGAACAACCGACCGATCGCAGAAACAGATGTTTCAATTTCAATACTAGCCTACAAACAAGCTACTGCTGCCTGTCAACTGTCTTAAATGGCATCAGGTATTTTTTTTATTTCTTTACGTTGGCACAATTGTCATTATTGGCTGCCATAGACTAGACTAGAGACGGAGCCATGGATGAAATCCAAGGATGAAAAAAACACTACCTACTACACAGTATAAAGCAAAGTCGCTTCCCGCTTCCCGCATCTGTATGTATGCTTATATTTTTAAAACTATAAAACGGATTTTGATGCGGCATTTTTTTAATAGATAGAGTGGAATTAGAAAAGATTCGGGAAGAAGGTTTATATTTATAATAACATGTGTAGGGATCACATTTTAATAGTTGTAAATAAAATTATAAGTTAGTAACAAATGGACAACTGTAGGTATAAAAACTCATACGCGGAACTCCTTCGTCCCGCCATAAATTCGGCGGACAAGTAAATTTAAAAATTTCAGTTTGACAAGAGTCAAATTTATTGTGTTTTTGCCCGTTTGTTGCTATACGCTTAAATATTAATTCTTATCTTTCATTATATCTTAGATCCATTTCCCTCTTCTCTTACTCTGACTGCGCTTCACATTCAATTAAGTAACGAATCTATCAACTACAACTATAAACACATTTTTTGCGCTTACATTGCAGACGCTGGCTGACTCTCTATGACGATTTATTGAGATGAGCCATTATTTCTCGTAAAAAGTAGTAAAGATATAAGTAAATTGATTATTGTGGGTTATCCCTAAGAGATAGCGTACGAAAAAAATTTTCCAGCACAAACAAAATTTTGCAAAGATGTCACATCACACCGTTTTTAAATAAAAATGATATATTAAACATGTTAAATCGTCGAACACTCCACCTTGGATCACTTCTGTTTGGACTTCATATTAGAAATCTTAAAATTATCAGTGGTTCTCTAATATATGCATTTTAAAATACTTATAAACCTTCATCCTTGAATCACTTTCTATAAAAAAAACCGCATTGACATATTGAACATGTGTTCAATTAATAGTCTAAGCAAAAGAAAAAGTCTATTAAAATTTAAACGTACTATTTTAATTAAACATACATACATACATATCATCACGTCTATATCCCTTACGGGGTAGACAGAGCCAACAGTCTTGAATAGACTGAAAGGCCACGTTCAGCTATTTGGCTTAATGATAGAATTGAGATTCAAATAGTGACAGGTTGCCAGCCTGTCGCCTAAAAAAGAATCCCAAGTTTGTATGCCTATCCCTTAGTCGCCTTTTACGACATCCATGGGAAAGAGATGGAGTGGTCCTATTCTTTTTTGTATTGGTGCCGGGAACCACACGGCACATATTTTAATTAAAGAAGACATGAAATGAAAAAGTGAGTTATAAATATCAGTGACTGCATTTTTAAAGTCATGGAAGAGTAGGCAGAGACTACATCCTTTCACTTGCACAATAACCTGCTAATAATAAATATTTCGCTTTGTCCGACATAAGCCAAAAACAAACGTCATAAGCGGCAATAAAACTTTAAAATTTGATGTTTGTTTGGGGTTTTGTTTTCTTCTCTCGCGTATGGTCTTTAAAATAATTTCTAGGTACAGATTATTATACTAATAAACTCAATTACTAAAATATATTTATATATTCGATACGTGTAGTTTCTGTAACTTTAAAATAGAACTAGGTACATTCTCCATATCTCTCCCATGGTTATTTTCTTTTCTTTCTTTCTTTCAAGGGATATAGACGTGACTATATAAGACTCCCGAAAAACTACTCGTTATATGTGTAATAATGTGTATAATGCGAAAGTAAGTTTTGAAATATTTAAAGGCTTTTGAAAATATAATTAAGGATCTGGAGAAGATACATAACATACCAGTTACATTTCATCCCGGTAAAAATTATAGTTCCCGTGGGATTTGCGATAAACCTATATTATTTTGTAGGTGGCGCTAAATTCCCACGGGCGAATAGTAATAGCTTGTTAAATATAATAACAAATTGAAGAACTTATCACTTTTTCACAATCCAAACGTCAAATAAAGTTATGGAATCGATAAACGACAACAAATAGTTAGTTAGTTACTATATACCAAGTATAAACGGAGTTAGTAGAAAAGGATATGTTGAGATGGTTCGGTCATGTGGAGAGGATGAATGAAAACAGGTTGACTAAGCAGATATACATGGAGGGTGTGGAGGGAAAGCTCGGAGTGGGAAGACCTAGACGAACGTATCTTGATCAAATTAAGGACGTCCTGGTAAAGGGTCAGGTCAAAAGTACCCGAAACCGCCGAGCTTGCATGAAGAGAGTTATGAATGTGGATGAAGCGAAGGAAATATGCAGAAATCGTGGCAAGTGGAAAGAGGTAGTCTCTGCCTACCCCTCCGGGAAAGAGGCGTGATTTTATGTATGTATGTATAAACGGAGTTTAACTGATGAACCAGAGTTCAGAAACGCAGTACCTACATATTTTTATCTATGATTTGACTGTCATTGAACCAATAGCGCTATCGAATAGATATAATATACCTACTGCAATCAATGACCTCAGAAACGTCAGAAACTGGGCAGTGAAGATACCTAGTGTTAGGTACCTACCTATTTTATTAGTAAATAAAATCAAATATCGTAATGGTTGGCAAATCTCTTGCATTAACCTTTAACATCAAAGCAGAGTGTAATATTTCAAGAGCTCGAGTGGGTTTGATGAAATTACCTCATTATGAAGTTAAAACACCGGTGTTTATGCCTGTAGGAACACAGGTATGTAAATAAACGTGTCATTTTTAAAATAATTTTGATTTTTTAATCATTAAAACAATCAAATGTGAATAATGTAGTGACACCTACCTATATGTTGTTACCAGTGGGTCTCTCCATAATCCTGATTGGTATTTGGTTTAAGTAGTTAATGTATTTGCCTTTTTTTTAACATTTGACTATAGCGTACAATTTTTACTTTGTTCCTGTTTTAAGAGGTCACTACAAACTGTCTTGTAACTTGTAGGTCACAACATTAAGTGGGTAATTATTAGGTACACATTTTCCCGATATCCCTTGATTGTTATTTTTGTTTCTCCTCTTGGGGTCTATCTATACACCCCAGACTTTTAGAGGCTTGCATGGGGATATAAATCCAACACATAGAGGGCTTTTGGAGAAGTTGATGTTATAGAGGTGGAGCTATTACAAAATAAGCAAAGGACTGATGGGTTATGGAGTTGACGTTTGGATGGGCTCCTCAAATCAGTCACCAAGATTGGCAACAAAGGGGCAATATCAATGTAGGTGGCTAAGGATGTGGAGATGTGAGACTGTGGGGTATGAATTTGTGGTGATCCAGTCAGGCATCCCCGACATTATGACATTTTACACTTTGAGCATATAGCTCGCGACTCCACTCTGACTGGCCAGTTAAGGCAAGCCAGAGGTAGGGGTCCCATTCTTCATCAGTTTCGGCAAAGGAAGACCGGAGGCGAGGAACAGAGGCACTGCACCCCAACAGCTCGCCATAAGCTGCCCTGGGGAGACTGATTGCACTATGAAGTTAACCCAGGGGGCGATGGGGTTGTGACTTCCTAACGCCATTAGTTTTGTTATTATTATGTTTGAATTTATGGTTTATTTTGTTAAGGGAACAATGAAGGGTTTATTACCAGATCAGTTAGAGCAGTTAGATTGCGAGATAATACTGGGCAACACATACCATTTGGGGAATAGACCTGGTACTGAGGTTCTGCAGAAAGTTGGTGGTCTACACAATTTCATGGGCTGGAATAGAGCTCTTTTGACAGATTCTGGTGGTTTCCAAATGGTATCATTGTTGAAATTGGCTGAGATAACAGAGGAAGGAGTCAATTTCAGATCACCATATGACAATTCACAAATCATGTTAAGTCCAGAAAAATCAATTGAAATACAGAACTGTATTGGTAAGTGGTTATTTATAAAAATATAATTAGGGTGTTAAAATCATTCTAAATTGAGGTTGTGTACAAATATCTCTTTCTTAGGCATATTCATCATCTCAGTTTTGATTTTAAAGATTACTTTGTTAATACAGCATGTAACATACCAACCAGATTGATGTATGATTAAGTATAGGTCGCGTGGTGGTTAAAGAACGCTCGGAAAAAATAGTGGGGGCAAACAGCGCATGTGTACATTCGCGCTCAAAAATGCTAAGGGAAATGTTTTTTTTTATTTATTTAATACTAGCTGTTGTCCCGCAAATTCGCCCGCGTGATTTTCCAAAAAAAAGTAGCCTATGTTTTAACTCGGTTATTTAACTATGTATATCCATATCTTATAATATACTTATAATGTTGGTATGGATTTTGTGCCTTATAAATACTTATAATCCCTACTTATAAATGCGAAAATGTGTATGTGTGTATGCATGTTTAGTTTTCACACTTAACCTGACCTGGCTGAACCAATTTTGATGAAATTTGACATAGTTATATTCAACCGTGGACGGACATAGGGTAGGGGCGACTTGTACTGTTTGAGAATTGATATATTATTTTAAGTTGTCGCGTACAAATACGATAAAACAATTTGTGCGCAACAGTACCCAAGAGACACGGGACGCGCGAACTCAACGCGGGAAGTAAAGAGTGACTAATCCACCAATACGTGTCGCCGTCGGCGCACACCCGCCCCCGCCCCCCCCCCCCCCCTCTCTCCTCGTCGCACCTAATAGACCTAAAAATTGATCACTGGGCATGCCCCTTCTACTTTTGCCGAGCGTTCTTAAACCACCGCGCGACCTGTACCTAATCAGGCAACCCCACCCTATATAACATTTCTTTTGATATACCTACACTTACATACAATACAATACAATGACTTCATATTCTTTTGAAGTGCCTGTGAAGTTAATAAGAAGCAAGTTTTTAATTTTAATTGATAACAGGAGCTGATATAATAATGCAACTGGATGATGTTATCCAAACTACATATCAAGATTATGATCGCATCAAAGAAGCCACTGAGAGGACTAGTCGCTGGCTTGACCGTTGTCTTAAAGCCCACAAAAGACCCACAGAGCAAAGTATATTTCCCATAGTTCAGGGAGTTCTTAACCCTGAGTTGAGAGAGCAAAGTGCTAGACAGCACTTACCAAAAGATGTAAATGGTTTTGCAATTGGAGGATTAAGGTAAACATAATTCTTTATTTTTGAGACTCTATAAAAATATTATAACTTTTTCAATTGGAGGATTTTTCTATTTAAAAAAGTATCTGTCACCCTTGTATTAAAATTATTCTTTTACTAGCTGTTGCTCACATTTTTCACAGCCTAAAATACAGTCATATCTATATCTGTTGCAGGTAGACAGAACCAACAGTCTTGAAAACACTGAAAGGCCACATTCAGCTGTATGGCTAAATGATGGAATTGGGATTCAAATAGTGGAAGGTTGCTAGGGCAAAAATCCCAAGTTGATTCGCCTTTCCTTAGTTGCGTTTTACGACATCCAGGAAAGCTATGGACTGGTGCAATACTTAAGTGCACACAGCACTTTCTAATAAAAATTATTATTCCAATGCCTTAGCTATATTACTGCAAAATTTTATGACAATTCATTTAAAGTTTATGCGAAAGAGTAACAATAACATATGTGTGTTTTACAGACTGCAAGATTTGTGTTTTTAAATTAATAAGCTTTATTTTAATGTTGATTATAAACTTTTTGGGTTTCAGTGGTGGTGAAGCTAAAGATGATTTCTGGCCCATGGTTAGTTTGTGCACAGGTATTCTTGATAAAAAGAGGCCACGGTATCTGATGGGTGTGGGACTGGCTATAGACCTGGTTGTATGTGTAGCACTTGGAGTTGACATGTTTGACTGTGTCTTTCCAACTAGAACTGCTGTAAGTAATCTTACAAACGTTTTTCTGTTGTCATAAAAAAAATATTACTTTTTAATATGCATTGATTTTATATTTCAGAGATTTGGATGCGCCTTGGTAAATAAAGGCCAACTTAATTTAAAACAAAAACAGTATGAGACCGATGTGAACCCTATTGACAAGAATTGTTCATGTACCACGTGTCAAAACTATACAAGAGCCTATCTACACACTATTGTTACAGTAGAAACAGTGGCATGCCACCTTATTTCTGTGCATAACATTGCTTTTCAGGTATGCCTTTATTATCTATACTATCTATACTAATATTATAATTGCGAAAGTAAGTTTGTTTGTTTGTTTTCTTTTCACGCGTTATCTACACAGCCAATCTTCTTGAAATTTCGCACATATATATAGTTCAGAGTATGGAGAAGGACATAGGGTATCTTTCATTCTAAAAAAAACTATCGTTCCCGTGGGATTGACGAAAAACCTGTGCTCTCTTACATAGATGGCGCTAAATTCGTTCAAATAAATACTTTGCGTGCAGTGTGAGCTAAACCACCTGCTCACGACGCACCGGAAGGTATCCCTAATCCCTAATATTGATGCATCACTTATTGGAACAATGGAATGCAGCTAAAATAACATTATATATCTAATTAAAAAATAAATTTTAGATAGCAAACTATTTCAAAAAAATTTTACTCATATAACAATAAAAATAAACAGCAATGTACAGATAAATATCTACGAGTATATTAATATTATAAAAAGGTAAGTGTTTGTTTGTATGTTTGATCAGGAAATCTCTGAAGATCGTGAACAATTTTCAAAAAAATCTTTTACCATTAGTAAGATTAGGATATAGGCACAATTTTGTATTTTTTTAATTAAGTAGTTTTCTGACTGACTTATAAAGTAATCCGGGAAAAAGATCTAAACCGAAACCATTTCGTGCATGCGCTGGTCACAGTAGATTATATTATGCATATACTAAAAATAAAGGTTTTTAATAGATCTTTACAAAATATGTATACGTTGTTTCATAGCTTCTATTCTTATATCGTTAAATTTATTCATAATTCATAATCTATATATAGCGCGCGTGGAGCCATTTGGAATACTGAGAAGAAATATGGTATAATAATTTTCATCCTTGAAAAAGGTGCTCCCGCGCGATTGCGATACGTTTATATATCCGCGGTTTCAGTTGGCAATTTGTCGTTACAAATTGCCAACTGAAACCGCGGGATAGTTATTTAACTACTATAAATATCGTTAATTTGACATGTTTTTACTTTAGATCGTAAAGGAATTCCCAAAATTCCCACGTGATCGGGAAAGGGGTTACTGTGCGTACAACTGGAGAAACTAAACTAGCACGCCTTGAGCTATTAGGAGTACTGTGAAGGACGTAAGGGAACCTTACATCTCCGATAAACATTGTTCACGTCGGGTTTGCCAAAAACAACAATTTGCGTGTGCGAAGCCGCGGGCAACAGCTAGTAAACTACAAACAAAGCATCAGATGGGAGTAAATGAATACAAAATTTAATTTTGTTTCAGATGAATCTGATGAAAACCATGAGGGAGCACATCACTAACGGAACATTTCCCCAATTTGTTCAGTCGTTTGTTGACGAACTGTACATAGAGAAGAATTATCCAAATTGGGTTGTAAATTCTTTGAAGTCAGTTGGAATAGATATTGTTAGTTGCTAAGAGTGTAGTTTAATTATGTTTAAAGACGTACATATATAAGTAGACCCACAATGCCCCAGTGGCCAAAACAGACAAAGTAATCCATGTGTTCAGATATGGATCATAAGATATCTTCTGCTTTTTCTTGGCTATAGTCTTTAGAGGACCCCGTGGTAAGCCCTTAACCATGGATCCTGGATTGGATGAGTCACATTTTTACACAAAGGGACTCCTGTCTGTCCTCCACGACCTCTGCAGAATAACCTAACCGGTATTGCATCATATGGTTACACATCCAATTGCCTGTTTTTGTTACCTCACCGTAAGAGGATCATAAAATATAACAAATAAATTACACAATCCTCAAACATTAAACTTATTCATAACAACAGTTTTAAGGATTCTGGGCTTTGTTGGCAACAATGTTATGATCCGTTTTTGAATCATATATATTTGTAAATGGTGTATAAAACTGAGGACGTCTATTATCCTTATTTTTTTTTCATCTGTAAATCTTGTGCATTGTGATTGAAGAAACAAACTATGAAACATACCAATACATTTATAAAGGATGGAAACGATTTACAATATGTATGAAGACATTTATTTGAGTTCTACATAAAATCGTCTGAGTCATTTCCATCATAATTTGTGGTCATATTTTCCTTTCGCATCAATGTTGTGTAACTTCTTAATTCTGCTTCTTCCTTCTTTTTCTTCTCCTCTTCTTTTTCCTTTTCTTTCTTCTCTCTAATAAGTTTCTTTTTGTCTTCTCTTTCTTCCCTGTCCCTCGATTCTCTCTCTTGCCTCAAATCAGGGAAAGCTTCCTTTTTAGTTTTATTTAATCTATTCACTATGTCATTATTTCTTTTAGCTACTCTCACTTTTCTGACATCTTTGTCTTTATGAAAAGCAACTTGACCCACCTGTAACAATAAAATAAATATCAAATGATGACAAACTAGGATTAGCCTATGGGTTTGCCAAGGTAAAACAAAAATAATTGTTATAGAAAATAAAAAATACTGGCAGAAATTTTAGGACACCTGTCTTAGTGCAAAGATCCTACATGCCAAATTTGAAGTATTTAGTAAGAGTATGTAGTAAGATTTAGTAGTTTGGGCTGTGTGTTGTATGTCAGTCAGACAATCAGTTTTTTCTTTTACATAATTATTATATTGAATTGCAGAAGATAAATCAGCAATATTCTTACCTCCATTCCAGCAGTCTTTTTTAAATTTGCCCACATGGTGTACACAATGTCTATATCATTCATTTTATTCCCAAGTATTGAATTAGCTTTGACTAGTTGGCAAGCGTCATCCAGAACTGAATTGGGAATATCATCTATTGTCTGGCCCTAGAAAAATATACTATAGTTGTATTAATAAACATTATTTCATAACTGAAAAGGCGAAATAATTAGATAATATTTATCTCTATATGTGGTCTATTAATTCAAGTTTAATTTCATTGTGATTGGGACTCAAGAAAAAGCAAGTAAAATTTTAAATTTCTAGTTTTTATAAAAGGTTTATAATAATTTATAAATTTTATAATCTAACATTAAGTTTTTAAGTGCAGGATGAGTCACTACCAAATTGTGATTTAATTAAATATCCATTTTGAGCTATACAGCAGAACATTGCCTTTTAAGTCTTTTCAAAATTGTTAGCCCTGCCTTAAGAAAATAGACATGATTATATAAATCTATTTAACTTACAGGTGTAAGACGTAGATAAACATGAGCTGACGAAACTTTATCCACGTGGAACCAAACATCTTCCGGCCATCCCCATTTTATCAGATCTTCATCTGAAAGAAATGCAATTAAACATTATAGCAAATAGGCAATCCTAGGCTTTGTGAAAAGGTAAAATATCAGTAACATGTTGGTAATTAACTTACTCTCATGTTTATCAGCACCCATAAATAATGTTACTGGCGGAGATACCACACTGCTTGTGAAATAGAATACCATGGTGCTTTTCTATCTAGAACAACTACGAATATTAGGTACATAAATTATTATTGACAATCTATATAAATTAAGAGAATGTTATTAACGATGGTGTATGACGCTTTTTACCCAGATGTCTGGAACGAAAAAATTATTTCCAGTTTACCAGAACTCAAACTATACTACCGACTGCAATTTATCATAATGTAGTGAATGTGACATATGCTGGCAGATCAGAAATATTTTTTTTGTGTGTATTCGCCATCGTAATCACACGTTAAAAAAAGACAAGCATAAACTAAACATAGGAACCTTGTACAAAACGCAAAATAAATAAAAATATACTAAATGAAGCCAAGTTCATACGAAGTTTTTGGTGAGATAGATCACGGCATCATGCCATTTTCAAAATACTTACCGATTTAAACAAATTTCTATCGAATTTTACAATCCAAAACAATATTCCGTATTCTCTACTCTATTCCAAATTGAATTCCTTTACAATTTATTTAACATCACGATCACGTTTTGATTTTGAAAGTTGAAATAAATATGACATTGACGGACGAATTATTCAAATGACAATTTTTTTAATTGGTGATTAAAGAATTTATAAATAGCTATCTACCTTCCTTAATTTGTTTTGGCTTGGACATCAAAATCGTAAAAAGTGGATTTTAAGATTATATTTATACTTCTTCTTCCGTCCCTGGTCCCGTTATGTGGGGTCGGGTCTCCTCACTTTTTTACGCCAAGACGTTCGGTCTTGGGCTGTAGAATCTAGCAATCTGGCTTGCTTGAGGTCCTCTTGGATATTTGACCACCAGGTCGATGGCGGGCGGCCTCTTCCTCTTTTTTGTTCTGCCAACCTTAGCGCAATTTTCACCACGTGGTCTTTTTACATGGCCATACCAATGTACAATGTAAGCGGTGCTCTGTCATTTTATTTGCGATTGGTGCAACTTTAAAACTTCCTGGAAAGTATTCATTCTGAATTTTTTCCAGTCTGGTTACACCTCCCGCCCACATAAGCATCTTCATTTCGTTGGTATGTATTTACTGCTCTTGTGTCTTCTTCACTGTGCAGCATTCGGACCCGTACAGCAGAGCTGGCCCAACTGCCGTTTTGTAGACCTTGTCCTTGGTCTGAATAGGAATGCGAGGATTTCACAATACGCCCGTCAGGAAACGCCATTTTTGCCATCCGACGCTGATCCTGTGGGTCACGTCAGCGTCTATGTTAGCCTTGTGGTCAGCATAGATCCTAAGTATTTGAACTTTTCTACTGCAGGAATGGATGTGGATCTAATGGAAATGGTCTCGGGTACTGTGGTGCCACTGAAGAGGTATTTCAAATATTTGATTTTACTCCGACTGACTCTGAGGCCATACTTAGGGCGTTTGTTTTATTTAATAGATCCTGCATTTGTGACGCTGAGTCGGCAGTAAGGACAATGTCGTCGGCAACGGAGATGGTATGTCCCTGGTAACGTAGTCCATGACCAGGTTGAAGAGTAGCGGGCTGAGTGCAGAACCCTGATGAAATCAAAGGGTGTCCCCTTTGACACAGTTTGATTTCAAAAGCTCTGCTTAAACCAGCTAGGCTCCAGACTCTTGTGCTCGCATTTATATACATGTCTCTGATGAGTTCGACGCTGAAGCTTTACGGTTCATTTTCACTTGGGCTTGTTTAACTTCTGAGGGAATTCAATATTTAAAAGATGTTCATAATATTCGAACCATCTTTGATTGATCTTTTATATACTTATTGACTTTGATGTCTGCCGTAGCTCTGTGCCTGCACTTTGCGATTTTGAGTACATCGTTGGCTGTTTTCGCATTTTCTAAGTCATTATAGAAGCCCATATCACTGCTCGCTCTCACTATCGCTGTACATCTTTTTGCCTGTTTCTTCGCGTCAATGTATCGGTTTTTGTTCGGTGTTGCGAGTGTTGCCATACCTTAAAGAGTACCTTCTTATTTCTTAAGGTATCTTTCACCTTATCGTACCACCTATTCGGGTCTTTATAAGATCCTTTAGAAACTCCTAATATTCAAACTTAGACTACATATCTACTGCGGACGCATTGTTTGTTTCACGGTCATCCTCCAGATATTTCGCTATCGCGGCCTTCTGCAATTCGCCGTTAGGACTACTTAGGCTTCTCCACTTTATTCTGGGTGTCCTATCAACCACAGTTTTGATTGAATTTGGAAGGATATATATTGCCACAAGTATGCGATGCTGTGATGTTAATGGTTCGCCGGGGATCACTTTGCAATCTTTAAACTTTTGCTTGACAGCGCGGTCTGAGACGATAAAGTCGATTTGTGACAGTCGGCCTGCACTTGTTTGTAACAAGATGTTCTAGTTTCTTTTGAAAATTGGTGTTAATGAGTGTCAGCGAGTTTCTCTCTGCAAAGTCAAAAATTTCTTCCCCTTTCTTATTTATTTCACCCATGCCAAAACCACCATGTGCCGCTCTACCTATCGAATCTTTGATCCCTACATGGCCATTGAGGTCGCCCCCAATCATTTTGTACTAGTTTGGTGGTACAATTTGGGTTAGTTTGTCTAGATCCTCCCACAACTGAGCCTTATCTGCATCTGAGCATCCTGTTTGAGGTGCATAAGCAGAAAATATATTCGTTATCAGTTGGTTTTCCAGAGCTAGCCTGACAGAGATTAGACAATCACTTTTTCTTGTGACATTAATAATACGGCTTTTAAAATTGTTGTCCAGGACAACCGCCACACCGTTCTTCTTGCTCTCTGTACCGTAATATATGACCTGGTAGTCATTGCCAATGTCCTTTGACTTTGAGCCTTTCCACTTCGTTTCCGGTAGGCAACAGCATGTTGATGCGCCTATTATGTAGGATTTTGCTCAATTCTTGACTTCTTCCTGTAAGAGATCCTAAGTTCCACTATATGGTTATGTTTGTGTTATTTGTTTATGTGTGTATTGTGTGTTTATGTTGTATATGGTTGCCATTTTTATTTGTCTGCATTTTCATGTGAGGAGAAGGGTATATTGGCTATTTGTTTTACGGCCGGTTGCCACCTGACGCCAAGGCAGTAACTCTTCTGAAAAGCTTAGGAGCCGCCGTTGGATCTGCGGGCAGATCTCTTCCGCCGCCATCCCTGCTGCATCACCCTGTCCGATGACGCAGCTCCAATGTAACCTGTGGCCTCAATATGTGAGGGCAGCTTTCCACTGGGTAGTTGCTTCCTCCGCCTGCTCCCCGTACCGGTATCCACTATCTCCGCCTTTGCAGCCGTTGAAGACGTCACCTGTATCCCTGAACAAGGGCTCCGCGCCTGGGTCCCTATTCGAACTTCGCCACCAACTCATTTCGGCCTACTGATATGAGAGGACCTTCGCGACTGGAACGCACCAGACAGGATTTACCCCAGTGGAGTACAAGGTTAGCCCTGTACCCCCTGGGGCCGGGTTAATGGACGTGTATGACTCCACATCCAAGGGCAAGACCATATTTATACGATTTTGTAAAAATATTAAGTGAGTTCTATACCTCGCGGAGTATAGCTAGGTGTGTGTAGCCTTTGAATCATACAGCTGCCAACACTGACAATCTGTAACCTGTCGACGGTCGGTCGCACCAAACACCAACCAATAAATATATCTATGGTTGGTTGTTACCATGTTATTGTATATTGGGCCGCACTGCTGCATTGGTTTTGGTCGGTGAAAGTCGGTACGACTTCGGCGGGTCGTATGAACTTTCGCAGGCACGCTGCACAAGCCCTGAACTCAAACATCACGTTACGTCAGTGTCAATGCGTCAGTCATACGTCAGTTATCCTGTTACATATAATCTGTGACGTCAGTCAGTCAGTGTTGATTTGGTTGTATCGGACGGAATTGCTTGCATTCTGCATTTCGTTTACCTCAATATGAAAATCAAAACAATTTATACCTTCGAAACTACAGAACAATGTAATTAAATCTGCGTACGGGAAATGAACATAATGGAGGATAAAGTGTCAACTGTTAACGACCATTTACAAAATGGTGATATTGAGTGGCAACCATTGGCACTCACTTTGGTTGAATATCCAAAGGGTAACTTAAATTTATAGATACATCACTTCATACCCTGTCTTTTACGTTCTTTGTTTAATACACTGTTTATCTTTTGTACTTTCAGGTGATTTATTAGGAAAATTTTTCGCATTTATTAGTTTGTCACCATTTGGGATCGGCGCTGGTTTTGTTGCTTTAATATTATTTCGCCGTGATCTCCACACGGTAAGTAGTATAAATATATTGTTATCAGTGTAATTTACATTCCTTTTTAAAATGTAAACGTTGCTGGTATTTAATTAAAAAATCAATAAATTTTATGTATGATTTCAGTAGTCCTGTGTTGATATCTGACCATGCTTATTATTTTTTGTTTCAGATTGCATTCTTCATAGGCACTTTACTTAATGAAATTCTTAATATTATTTTAAAACATATAATATGTGAAGCAAGACCTATAGCACGGGGACATTTATATAATGAATATGGCATGCCATCATCTCATGCACAATTTGTTTGGTTTTTTAACATCTATGTGCTCTACTTTGTGGTGATCAGGTTAGTGCCATTTCTGCTGGTAATAACAAAAAGTGTGACAGAAATTATCTATCCCCCTAGTCCTACTGATTTATCTCATGATGGGAAAAATGGGATGTTACTGTCCACGTCTTCCCAAGGGACAAATGGCATCAATAAATTTGTCAATGGGACCAGTGTGATAGATGGAAGACATCAGTATAATTTCAATACTAATTAAGTATAATGGTTTACTCCTTGTCTACTGAACCAATCTTGTAATTTTGCATATAAACACTTATTTAAAACTGGAGAAGGTAAACTGGAAAAGGTATGGAAACTCCATAGGATTTGAAACAAACCTGTATTCTTTTATTAAGCACGAAGTCTAGTACAGTAGTGCTTAAAATCTAGTATCTTAATATAATATTTTTGCAGTATGGCTTTAAAAATATTTGCACTTTCAAAACGCTATCAGAATTTGCCATCAGACTTAATAAAATTGCCGTCTTACTAAATCCAGGATCATGGTCAAAAGGCACACCGCGAGATGTTAGGATGTAATGTATAAAGTAGTATGTAATGTATGTTATAAAGCATTGACCAAAAACAGTTGTGTCATGGATTTATTCCATTTCAGCATACAGTTCATCATAGGCTAAGTAAACCTTAAACTATCAGTTTTTTTATACTTAATTACCTAATATTAGGGGTATTCTGGGTAAAGTGGTAATTAAATATGTCTGAAATGCTTTAGGTGCCATTTTTCATATCATATATCTGTACAAAAGTTACAATCTTGCTGGTGAGATCACTTACAAAATCTACTTTGAAAATCTGTTGCAGATTACATCACATAAACAACAACAGCATTATATCAGCCTTATGGAGGGTAATCATAGTGGGTAGTTGTACAATGTTGGCTCTACTTGTAAGCATTGGCAGAGTGTATCTCCATTATCATACAACCTCGCAAGTGGTTGTTGGTGGATTTGTGGGATTCATATTTGCTACTCTATGGTTCTTAGTAGTCCATAGAGTTTTAACACCACTTTTCCCACAATTGGTTTCACTGTAAGTATGGTTTTTCACCTTTTACAGCTGTGCCATTCTGCCCTGTAGCATGGCACGCACTACACTGTTTTTATCACATAATAAACTATCGCTGTTTTGCTTTTTATTATGATATGAAATGGGACAATGTTAGTTTTTACTATGGAGGCTGGCATACTCTTCAGTCAAGTCATACTTATATAATATATATATATAAAGTATATTTATTATTGAAATGAATTTAGAGTATAAACATTAATCTTGTACCAAAACCAATTCAAAGGAAGAAAAAATTCTTATTTCGAAACTAGTTTTGAAACTGGTGTCGAAAGTGGCCGAAGGGAAAGGGCCGATACACTTTAGGAGGCCGACTGAAGAACTTTTCCATACCTTTTCACAGTATATTCTAGGCATTAACTGCCTTAAAAAAGGTTCTTCGTCTGACCTATATGTATATTATATGTTTAACCGCGATTATTTAGCTTTTCACTGAACTGATTTTAATGCGGTTTTCAGGAGTGTTTAAACTTAAGAAAAGGTTTTAGAAATATAACCAACTTCAAAAATGGAGGATGTCGATTGGAGGCGGGTTTTTTTACAAAAGTTAATAAGTGTGCTGTTTATTGCAGTTCTTCCGCTTTGAAAGGAACACGATTAACTAGACCAATAAAAAAGTTCCTGTAGGCAATAGTTTATTTTGTTGATATCAATGTGTATCAATATTAATTTTCAGGAAATTGTTTGAAATGCTGATGATACGAGACACGACGCTGATACCGAATGTGTTGTGGTTTGAGTACACGACGTCGCGGCAAGAGTCTCGGGCTCGTGGACGCAAAATGGCGGCGCTGAAGCCGACTCAATGACGGTGCGCCTGCCGCGTGACTAGCGGATGTCCGCGGCCTCGCGCGTGACGCCTCATCGCCGCCGCAGCTATCGCGCTGCTTGGCGGCATGATACTTACTAACTCGGAACGCTCTTTACTTCTCTACTGACTCCAGTGAGAACAACTGGTTTGACAATTTTTTTAGGTCTACCTCCACAATAACCAGGCCTGGGACTTGTTTCGTCCAGAGTAAAATGTATATACATTTATATCATTTCTATGGATTCATCAAGCTCATTATCATCCTCCGGGCAATATTTCTGGTTACATCCTGATTTCTTTAGAGAGGAGACCAGGCACCTTTAAGCAAGATCTTCGATTGGCTTAGTCAGGTTTTTACACTCTTATAAGGTTTTTATACTCAGCAAACTTTGCAAGGGAACCTGACCATATTGTATCATAATTCACATCCACTTAGCTTTATGTGTAAGTTTCACCCAAGAAGTTTTCTTTCATCGTAAAAAAATGCATTGCATAAGTATATAATGTTTTGGATGAATCACGTTGCAATGGCCTGATTTTTGGGAATAGACCTTTAATCTTCCGGCGGTTGTTACTTTTCAGAGGTGATGTGATTATGCATAAGGCTTAGTAATATTTCTACTGTGGTTTATCTTTGTTTACAAAGGAATTACAATGCAATAATAATGTGAACAACCCTTATGTGAATTGTAGAATGTAAAGCAAATTTTATTAGGCAAATAATGAATTAGAAGAATTCATCAATTACCTATGGCTAAGTATAGAACTTTTTTAGTATGAAGATTAAGGTGTATTGTGTCAAATATTTTTTTATGGATCTTTAGGTTGTGTATGATATTGGTTGTATGACTAAAAGCTGGTTATCCATAAGTGCAATGTATAACCTTTTCCTCCAGACACCTTTTGTATATGTAAATAGAAGTTGTATACTATAAAACAAGACACAAACATCATAATACATACATACATTTAGTTACATCTATATCCTTTGTGGGGTAGACAGGGCCGACAGTCTCTAGACTAAAAGGTCATGTTCAACTGTAAGGCTTCATTATGGACTTGAGATTTAAACAGACAGCCCATCGCCTACAAGAGGAATCCCAAGTTTATAAGCCTATTCCTAAGGCGCCTTTAACGACATCTATGGAAAAAAATATGAAGTGGATCTTTTCTAAAATGTCGTACTCATTATAATTAATCCAATTTGTAAAATACATTATTTTCAAAATTATTTCTATAAAATTTTGCCTAAGTAGAGATATTACATCCATCTAGTCTAACATAAAAAACTTTTCATCATCACATATTTTTATATTTATTTAGGAAAGATTATCTTCTGTCGCCAACTTGTGCGATTTGCATGAAGAAAAAAGCAGCAAGCATATTTTTTTTTCTTCAAACTTAAATCAGCACGGAATCCTCCATGCTGATCTAAGAGTGAAGATTAGACTACTAAATTTATTTGACTTCCTTGTACCGTTTACTTATACTAGCTTCCAAATGCGAAGTTGAAAAAGATGAATATTTAGACTATTACATTTCATACAAATCGGTGCCTGTGTTATATATACAGTATACATTATACACTGTGTAGAATAAATCAAGGAACAATAATCAAACAATGTTTTACATATTTTCATAGACTATGTAATCTTAGTATAGTACTACACATCCAAGTTTGGGTTATGAGAATGAAGCTTTTTTTGTAATTTTATTTAATGCCTTAATAATACCAATATTTGCAATAGGTAGTGTTTATATGTCCTTTTTTCAAACAAGATTATTTAATGCATGTTTGTATATTTAATAAATAATTATTACATAATATGAACGAGAATATTTGTGTATTATTAAATGAAATAAAATATTGTATTATGTGAATAACAAAGTAATTTGACTCATAAAAAAGATCTTTGTGTAATCAGAATTAATGTGCATTAGTGGTATAAGCAAGTGATTACGCAGTAGAGCTTTTACGATACATCGATATTATTGTGCTTGCCCAATGCGTTTAGGTACATCTTCATTGTGCCTGCACTGTTTTTAAGGAATTAACTGCGATAACATTAGTGTAATGTTTTAAAAATGATATTTCTTCAATAAATTGCATTTACGTTTTTAATTGTCTCAGCAATTTGGCCATGTATTTGTATTTTTTTTAATAGTGACCGACGTCATAGCCAAATTGTTAAGACGTACAGTCAACAACGTAATTAAAAATGCAATTTATTTATTCACCCGAGTTAAAATCTGGGGCGGCCAAACATAAGTATAATACCCTGATACATACGAGCTAAGGACTAGAGCTTGTTCTTCAGCACCAAGATTTAAAGATATATGTCTCGCTGTATTCTTATTACAGACTTACGAGGTTACAACACAATAAAGCTACCCAATGTGTGTACAATACCTACTTCCAAGTCGTTGCCTGCCAAGGTGTATACTGTAAACGTTTTTAAGCAATAGTGGGGTAGCTACACAAACAAACTAAAGGATTTTCAATCTTTGATTACATTATAATACTTTAAACCTATTTTGTTACGTACTGCACTTTTAAACGCTTGCCCATACATCTGTGTAGTGGTGTAGACAGTTTGCTTTTTATGTCTATTTTATGCTTCTGTGTAATGATGAGTGTGCGGTATTTATTTTATATTGGTTTCCGGCACCAATATCTATACTTTCTATACTAATATTATAAAGCTGAAGAGTTTGTTTGTTTGAACGCGCTAATCTCAGGAACTACTGGTTCGAATTGAAAAATTATTTTTGCGTTGAATAGACCATTTATCGAGGAAGGCTTTAGGCTATATAATATCACGCTGCGACTATTAGGAGCGAAGAAATAATGGAAAATGTGAAAAAACGAGGAAAATTATTCATCCTTAAGGGTTTTAAAGATGCCCAAAATAACTATTCCAAGCGGACGACACAGCTAGTAAAGAATAAGACCACTCCATCTCTTTCCCATGGATGTAGTAAAAGGCGACAAAGTGATAGACTTATAAACTTGGTATTCTTCTTATAGGCGATGGGCTAGCAGCCTGCGCTATTTGAATCTTAATTCAATCATTATGCCTGTGGCGTGTCACTCTTAAAACTGCTGGCTCTACCTACCCCGCAAAGGATATTTACGTGATTAAATGAATGAATGATGATGAGTGTACGGTACGCAAATTCAGTGTTGTTGTCTGCTCGATAAGATAAGGATATTTATAAAGGCTCAATTTATATAAAACTTATTATTATAGGTACGTCCCTGAGCTATCACTAACCATGCTCCCACAGTATTTTACCAAAATTGATTCAACATTTTGGCTATGCTAGATATTCTTTATTTAATTCATAGAAAAAGGAATAATATAGGACTATTATATTTCGATTTTTTTTTATTGGTAGATACCTAGATGTTTTATTAAAAAAAATGCATATTGATGAACACGATTTTATGTTCCTAACTGTATATTATACATTAAACTACTTAGCTGTTATTCTTTCTGTCTTGTGTGATGTATGATAGCATCAGTGGACTAATGGTTAAATTCCGAATCACATAACAGAGCGGTCGGTTGCCTGTTTCCAATCCCACCTTTATAGTCATCAAGTGTTCATGAATATGTAAACTTGATTAAATCCGGCCAGGTTCTCCTTTGGAGTCACAAAGGAAGCGGCAGTCGCATGTTGTAATTTCCTAATAATCTGTTTCCCCACATCCTTGGACACCGGGTAAAAGAATTGCAATTGTGTCAATCAGGCAAAAGCCGCCAAGGCCGATAACAAATGGGTGATAAGTTCAATAAAATGATTTAACAAAAATTAAGTGCAGGGATAGTTGGATGCAGTTCAGAACCTTTTATTTGTATAGAAATTTAAATCGAAATTGTAAATATTTTTCATTAAATAGTTATTTAAGTCTATGATTATGTATATAATTATTATGGAAACATAGTAAATTTGTATTACTTAATTGAAGTCTTCTTTATTTTTTACAAATAAAAATTGTCATCTTCGTTTGATCGATTCCAATTTCATAACAATCTTTTTTCAGTTACATGAATGATAAATTTTCCTGGCAATCTGTGCCTGTGAAGTTTCAAAAGTTAGTGTTTTCTAGAAGGAATTATGTCAGAATTAGAAATATATATACCTAACTAGCTCTATTGCCCGCGGCTCCCCCCGCGTGTCATCAGCTTTTGGCGTATTAGATTTTAATGGTTGATTTTTTAAAATAAAGTATCCCATGTGAAAACGCGGGCTTTAAACTATAAGCATAGTAAATTTCATTCGAATCGGTCTAGCAGATAAGCTGTGAAAGCTAAACGAACAGACAGACAAGACTTCCCCATTTGTAAAGGGATAGCATCATCTTAAGCTGGGAATCGAACCCATCACGGATCCCGTCAATGGGATCAATAAATAAAACGTAGGTAAATTGCCGTTACATACCACATATCTTTTGACACATTTCAGAGAGTAATTTTGCTACACTATTTCGAATTGCGATATCAGATTGAGGTGCCGAATGTTTCTGCGCCGTTTCAGCAGCTTGAATATCATCATTGAAATCTTCATCTCCCGTGAAACCTCCATCAGAATCACTGATTATGCCTAATTAAAGGTATAAAAAAATTAGAATATTAATATGAAGTAGGAACCAATTAACCTAGACTAGATTAATTAGACCTAGAGTGCTAGATATAGTATCGTTGAGTTAGTATCTCGTAACACAAGTTTCGAACTTACTTCGAGGCTAACTCAATCAGTGTAATTTGTCCCATATATATTTATTTATTTATTTAGATATATATATATACTTACTTTCACTATAACAATCAGACATGATAGAACTACTGTATTCAGTCAAACTCTCCAGCCATTGCTGAAACGAACAAAATTGGTAATTATGTGCATTCGTCGATTTATATTGACGTCCAGTGAAAATGCAGCAGTGTAGTTTATTCCCCCGCTTCGCGCTTTGGAAGCGGTGGTACATAGGTATAAATAAGACTTAAGGTATGTTGACGTCAATAAGGGATAAGTACTTTGTATAATATTGGGCTAACGCAAGTTCTCTGAAACTTCAAAAATAGAGATAGAATTTCTGTCAGCATCATTGTCATAACCACGGGATTGTAATCTAGATATTACGGGATTATAATATAGACATATGATTATTATGAGGACCACTCCATCTCTTTCCTATGGAAGTCGTAAAAGGCGACTAAGGGACAGGCTTACAAACTTGGGTTTCTTTTTTTAGGCGATGGGCTAACAACCTGTCACTATTTGAATCTCAATTCTATCATTAAGCCAAATAGCTGAGCGTGGCCTATAGACTTTTCAAGACTGTTGGCTCTGTCAACCCCACAAGGGATATAGACGTGACCATATGTATGTATGTATGTATTAAAATATATATAGCTAAATAGGTAGTTTAATTCAAATAAACCATGAGACAACAATGATCACTTACTTTGTCAGGTGGTATCAAACGATCGGTTTTTTTCATAAATTTAAAATTGGCCTTTTGACCTAAATCTACTAATGTTCTTGTTACTTCCGTAGTAGATATAGTCTTGTTTAACATTCCTTGTAAAGTCCTTGGATCTTTTTCAAGCAAATCAGGAAACATTGCTGCCATCGGCCTCATTTGTGGTCCTTCTTCACATTCCACCTATAGTCTCAGAGAAAATATCATGTAAATACTTTCAGAGACTTAAGCTTATAAGGTACACCTATAGATGCCGCCATATCCCAATCCATGTAGTTTTTGATTTTGATCTGCGGATGTCTAGAAGGCTACTAAAGGATAATAACACTAAAAACTTAAGCAAATCACAAAATTAAGGAACATTATTACTGTCGCGTCTAAGTGTTTAAGAAAGAAAAATCCTAAGAATACAATTTGGAATACAGTGGGGCTTATCATGATCGTTGATATGAAATTTAACTTAGTATTCATTTTTTTCTATATTTATAGTCCCTTCCATGAGGTATCGAAACAATAGCTACGCAAGGATGATGTCTCTTTTTCGTTCCAGGGTATCTGAGCTAGTGTAATTGTGCAAGTCGATGGCAATGAATACGTGAAGTGATTAAAAGACATAAGTACATTTGTATCGTATTATACACGTTTACATCAATCTTCGCATTCAATCTGGGCCGTTATCTTCACCTTTACTGTTATTAAAGTGCTACTTGCACGGGAGACCTAAGAATATGTCATATCGGAATTTACGAGTTGAAGAACTTCTTCTTCATCAGACGAATTAGCACGCGCGCTCTGCACTGGAGCTTGGATGATGTCCACCCACTCTGAATCCTTAGCTAGCAGCGGACAAAGGGCCTCTTTGGCGGACAAGGGCTCTCTTTCCTCGTCATCGCGTATGACTCTTGAACTCTATAATGCAAAACTGATACTTCATTGTGACCGCATAACATATACCTACTTAAAATCACAGCGACTTTTATCAGTCCAAATTCAGAAGTGTTATTTAGTAAATCAAATATTTTTTGTACCAAAATTTACAAAACAGGTAGATAAATAAGCTCTATAATTGGTTTTGTATAGTAAAATGAAAATATATAGGTACTGATGTTTCTGGATGCACAGGGGGCGAAGTTGACAGTTTTGGTTTTATCAATTTACGAGATTTTCTGTTGTCAGAATTATCGTTCATGTCTTGTTCATATTGGGTCAAACATTTTTATACCGAAAAACATTTTTAATATTTTTACTAATATTTGAAAGGCGACAGATGTTCGTTTTGTTATGACATGACATTGCAAAAAAAGTGTGTGAAAATGACATTCAAAAAAGTGCATATTGCATTTAGTTGTACTTGCTTGCACTTACACAATTTAATAGCACACAACATTAAGCAAGACATTTAGGGTTATTATTATTCATATAATCACATTTATCTCGATGTAGGCAAGCCAACAGTCTTCAAAAGAAGGCAAAATTGTAAGGCGTAGGCACATAAGCCAATAAATTAAAAATATAAATAGGCAATATTTAAAAATAGCTTAACTACCTACTTAAAATAATTATAAGGCAATATTTACACAACAAGTAAACCACTTTATATGAACTGAACAATTTAATTTTATTTCTTTGTAAAAAAGTTGGTTATGTTAAACTTATTTTCGTAATGTATTTGTATACTCTACTCCATATTTTTCATATTATTTAATCACAGTTTATGGAATGAAAAATAAGGAAGATTTAAATTAATAAAAACAACAAAAACTGGATATTAGACATCAAAATACAGGAGCATCCAGCAAACTAAGCATCAAGGACTTTTACTGATATCCGTGTTTGTTGTAGTCAATCTTGCTATTGGTTGGCACTATCATGTTTATGAGTAATCATCATCTTCCTCATCCTCAATTTTGATTCCAGAAGGAGGTGGAACATATGGCTGTGGAGCTCCTTCAGGACCAGCTAAGCCCTGCTGCTGAAGTAACAACCATTGCTGCTGGTCTTGTTTTGCTTGTTCTTCTCGAGCCTGTAAAAATTACATTATACCTTATAATAATACTGAAATGGTATTTTCTGGGATAAAAATTGGTCTTTTTAGTACTATGTCATGTAAGATGGTCAAGTAGAAAAAGCAAAAAGAGTGACAATTTATTTGTATATGTATGTTACTATGTGTATATGGGTGTTTGATGCCTGATAATAAAAAAAATATACACCAAGGAGTACTTACACCAATCTTAATAAATTGAAGGAAATCCTCATAGTAAAATCCTTTTATTTAAAGCAGAGTGCATTATATAAAAGATGGATATCATATAAGATGACTAAGGGATAGGCTTGAGCTAGCAATGGGTCACTATTTAAATCTCAATTCCATCATGGCTGTTGGCTCTGTCTATCCCACAAGAGATATAGATGTGACTAAGTATATGCATGTATTAAAAATTACATAGTGTATATGACTTTATTATACTAAGAAAAATACAAACCTTTGCAAATAACTCTTGCTGTTGCCTCAGTAATTCTTCTTCTGGTATTCCTAGGTTTTCTAATCTGGTGCTCTGCCTCCTTCTCTTTGCAGCCACTGCCTTACAGTCCTTCAAAACAGCCTCCGCTTCTATTGTGTAATCATTGAAACCTAATCTATCCAATGCTGTGAACAGATACATATTACAATTTTTTTTTCTAACATCAGTATAATACAGAATATTATATAATTTTTAATCCCACAGTGCAAACCCTAGGAAACAAAACCATATCACTTCACAAACAACTACTATACAACAATCTTTGTTTCGTAAAAGTGTATTATCCATAAAGCCAATTATTCTATAAAGCTTTTTATGTCCTCACCAATGTGGGTACATAATTTATATTTAAAAAGGGCACTCACCTATGAGTACATGCTCTGCGTTAATTGTCTTTTTATTATTTTGATTGCAAACTTCATTGGCTTCAGAACTAAGTAAATGAATAAATTCTGTACAGCAATTTAATATCAGTTCTCTTGATTCAAAAGCAACTCGAACTGAAGGCACCAATTCTTTGATCATTTTATTAATGCTGGCTCTAGGTAACGTCAATTCATCTTCTTCAGATGGCGGAGGACACAGCTCGCGCTCAGGACTACCCATAGTAATTATTATGAGTTATCAAGTATTCTTGTTTAGATTTAAATATCAAACACTCGATGCCACTTCTTTATTAATTTGTTGTTACAGATCAGGTACCTCATACCTAATCTATGAGCCGAGTAAAAGGAAAATTTACAATTTATTTCTAAGCAAATTAAAACATTTAACTGCAAGCAATGATCGCAATGCAAAAACAAACGAATGAAATTACTAAAGAAATGACAATGATAGTTAGATATTGGTGACAATGACAATTTTAACTTCAACAATTAACGTACGATGTAACTTGGATGTAACCTATGAAAATGTCGATTCTATAACGATAAATCTATCGATTGATATACGACTCACCTTCCATCTCTAAATCCATAGAGATTCGACGATTCGTTTCGGTTTTATCTCTACACATTATTTTCTTTTGTTTGTGGATCAGTCATCAAAAACAGTGAGCACTGCAATACAGTCCAAAAAAGAAATTGTTCAAAAAATCTAGTGCTTTACAATACAAACAATTACAAAAATGGCAGATTCGGACGTCGTAGATTTAGATTTAACTATCGAAGATTTGATACCCAAAAGTCCTGAAAGGTAAATTAACTTCAATTTCTTATCTGATTTCGGGTTTTTTCGCTTTGATAGGTACTTAGTATTGTAATATGGATAATTGAACATATAAATTCAGTTATCAATACAGATATTACATTGCAAATAACTTTATTGTTTATAAGATTGCTTGATTGTTTGTTCCATGCATTGGAGTACCTTGACATTTGACCTACTTGTAGGTTTAAGACATAGTCTCGTGTGGGCTGAATGATAGGAAAATTGTTTTTAGTTAGTCATTATTGATTTGTTTTTTTTCTTATTTAGACTGGCAGAAGAAAAGAAAGAAAGTGGCAATCATTTGTACAAATTTAAAAATTACAAGAGTGCGCTGACTATGTATGATGAAGCAATAAAACTATGTCCAGAGAATGCTGCTTACTATGGCAATCGGTCCGCCTGCTATATGATGTTGGGCATGTACAAAAAAGCCCTTGAAGATGCACAGAAAGCAGTCTCACTCGATCCAACATTCACAAAAGGCTATATTCGTATTGCTAAGTGTTGTATAGCACTGGGTTAGTAATCTAATTTTTTATTTATTAATTATTTTAATTGTTGAATTATTTTAGATGTTGCTATTTTTGCTTATTTGTTTCTGGTATGAAAAACAACTTCAAACACAGTAAATAGAAAAAAATATATATTGAAAACTAAACTAAAGTCAGGTTTAAATCACACTAATAAACTTATTGGGAGTCATAATTGCCATCATCTTGGCATACATTCCTCCTACTCTTTTGTGTCTTGCTTTACTAGGTAAAATATGATTAATACCAAGAGGAAAAAGAAGAATGCAGCATTAACTCTTCCCATAATTTTTTGTGCAATAAAGTTTAAATTCATAAACCTGTCATTCTTTTTTCCCGAGTGACTGGATTTGTCCATTTCATCAGCCCTCTTGCTTTTTTAAGTGGAGATGCTGGAATCTCTTCAGTCAAACTATCCTCAGCTCAGGAACAAAGCACCGCTGATGGTGAGGAGTAGGCCTCATTCATGGTTTTTGGAGTTCCCGGGAACATCTTAAACTGTCATGTTGCACATGTATGTGAATGTTATAGGCGACATGTCCGGAGGGGAGCAAGCGGTGGCCCGTGCGAGCGAGCTAGGCGGCGCTGAGTGTGCGGCGAGCGAGCGGCGCGCACTGGAGTCGCTGCGGCGGCTGCACGAGGACGCGCAGCGCGCCATGGAAGCCGCGGACTACCGCCGCGTCGTCTTCTGCATGGACCGCTGTCTCGATTACAGCCCATCTAGTACCAAGTATTTGTCAAATTATTTATTTATTAACTAGCGACCCGCCCCTGCTTCGCACGGGTGCAAAATTCGGAAAAAATTATATGTATATAAAAACCTTCCTCTTGAATCACTCTACCTATTACAAAAAACCGCATCAAAATCCGTTGCGTAATTTTAAAGATTTAACCCTTCAGCTGCGGCGGCTATACGCAAACTGCGCACCTCGTCTGCGGCGTTCAAGCGCCGCGGCGGACGGGCGCGCAGTGTCTTAGATTTTGTTGTATATCTGTATATAATTATTTGGGACCTACCCAAAAATTTATTTTTTTTTAAAGATATATAAATGAAGAATCATATGCAATAAATTTTGATGCGAAAAAACACTTGCGTTTATTATATTTAGGTCACTGAATTCAAAACTTACCGAAAAATTATCCATTGTAAATATTTTACTGATTTTGCAATTTACATCTTTCATATATTCTGTTTTTGTTTACTATTCCACAAAGTCCAATAATTGAGGAATTTAATGGTGCCAAAAAGTTATTATGTCCCAAGTAAAATTCTCTAAAATCGTCTTCACAAATAATCCAGTAAGAATCACGATTTCGCCATTTTGCAACTTCTACAACGCAAACTTTATACTTCTATTACCATGAAAATATTGAAATGTAGATTTATTTGAGGCATTGTAATCGTAAATAATGTATTTGGCTTCACAAAACAACAAGTAAAATGTATCTAAATGTCTTAAAATAGTATATTTCTACTAAAAACTGAAAACTTACCTAGAAAACTATCATTTTTTCAATTGGCTCGTTCATTCACTTACATTTGTCTTTGCTCAACTGTAAGGGCAGTGTGGCAAACACGAAAAATTGTAGTTTCGTTTTTATATCAGACATATATAGCTTGCCTAGAGAAAATGAGCGAAAAACCATAGCCAAAAACTAGAAAAATGTATGTCTGTGTGCGTGACTTGTTTGCCTTGCTTGTCTGCTGATGGCCGTATCTGGACAAAATGGCGGCATGTGGTTAACGCCTAACTGCTGATGGCCGTATCCGTCCACTGTCAATGTTTGTCTAACTGCTTTAGGTCGGATCTGGGCATATCTACAGGATGTTTGTTTTTAGTTGTGCACGTTAGTAATTTGGAAAAGAGTGTCTTGTAAAAATAAAAATAAAATGTTGATTAAAATGTTTCTTTTATTGGAATACAAAAATGTACAATGTTTATTGGTTTCCACTACTCTAAACCTATTCAATTCATAGTACATACTAGTAATTATTTTTACCAATGATTCATAGTACATACTAGGAATTATTTTTACCAATGAAAAAATAAAAATAAAATTACAATTTTGTAAAAATAATTACTGAACTGTTTTTGATAAGTTTTTTTTTTCAATAAATCTATAATGATAAGAACTATGTAATATATAAAGACTTATTGAAAAAAAATACTTTCATCAAAATCGGTTCAGTAATTTTTGAGATAGGGAATAGTGTTGAAGTCGGTTGTTTTGTAAAAAAAAATACTTATTTTTAATGAATTATGAATTCAAATTAAACAAAAAAATTTTGCGTAGGAATCGAAATTTTAGATTCCCATCATTTCACTTTACTGATAACAACAACGTTTTAAAAGGGTGTTATTTAAACAGTCTGCAGAATATTCATATGCAAAAAAGTTTACACAAATTCAGAAGCGCAAGTGAAGAATAGGATAACAGAAGAATAGGCACCAAACTGCACTGCAGCAGTGTCTCTAAATGACGTCAACTTAAATTTTAAACAAAGCATGTTTGGACTCAAAACACGCATGCGTTCGATCGAGCTCAAGCCGACTGTAACCAAACTCAAACGTTTATTCAGAAAATAGGCCTTTGTAGGCACTTTTTTACGTCAAATTACATGTAAAAATTATCGATTTAGATAAATTAAATAGATATGTATTCAAAACTCAAATTTAAAATTATTAATTCTTTCAAAGCTAAAGACTACTAGCGCTTCGTAACCGACCACTGCAAGAGAAGAAACGCCGAAAGAAACTCTTTTCAACAGTATTGGTCGCCTACTCGCCTGAAGGGCTTTGAATTTTTTTTTTTTTTATTTTATTTGTATATTCATTCTATGTATCTTATAACCCGTAGACCAAACCAGTGCAGTCCTAAGAAAGAAGGGATCAAAGAGAAAAAAGTATTTTTAAACAATAATCCTAATATTAATATTTAAAAATAAAATAATGTATACATAAATAGATAAACACCCAAGATCAGAAGTCAATATGAAAAAGATAATTTACCAACTTGACCTGACTGGGGATCGAACCCGAGACCTGGAAGTAGCAGTCTGGTGTGTTGACTACTACATCACACATTTTATATAAATATATAACTAATATAAATAAATAGATAATATTTAATTATATATTTTATATATATGTAACTACAGAAGTAATTTACAAACTATAGATTTTCTAAAGTATGATACTCAAGCCAACATTGGCCAACACAAATATACACCGTGCAATGACTGCACGCGATGTTACATTTTTGCCTGCATCTAACACAACGTCCCCTCTTAAATTTATCTTGTTTTTTGGTTCGCTCCTCGGTCACCTCATTATGAACAGGGAAATGATTAAAATCCCTGTTCAGCCTGCTACAGGTGGGGATGGGGACCTGGCGCGAACGTGAGGAGACGTTTTGTCCGAATTCTAAGCAGAGCTCTTCAGCAAGCTTGAAACGAAATTGGCGGTGAGTCATTTTTTTATGCTGGCCAATGTTAGCACAATATATAATATATGCATTTAAAATAGATATATTTAAAAGACGTCTAAAAACTTTAATATACCATTTGATTCCCCTCTTTCTTTCTAATAAATACATGCTTAGCTTTTGATCTTTGAGATCGACGCCTCCCATGTATTTATTATATTCATGGACCACGACTGGTTTGGAGCAGGGTTGGCCAGCCCTGTGCCCTGGAGCCATATCTGTTTTGTGGTAAGTAGATACAGTGGTGACAAGCTTCACATCTTTCCATGCTATGACGGATACATCACCACAGTGTCTACTTACCACACTACCCCTAGCCATCCTTTTATCCTGCAAATTTTGGATTTCTACGGGCGTGTCTTTTCGGCGACGGTTCAGAGTACCGACTACGTCAGTTTTATGTTTTTTTAGAAATTGGGTCAGAGGAACAGAATTATAAAAATTGTCCATGAACAGGGTATATCCCTTGCCTAAATAGTTCTTGAAAAGCTCAAGGACTATTTTGGCAGTGGATGTAGTAAACCCGTAAACCGTTTCTGCAGTTGTCGTGCCTTTGCCGGCATACAAAATTAAATTTACTACGTATCCAGTTACGGCCTCACAGAGTTCATAACTTTTGATACCGAATCGAGCTGCTTTGGAACGAATGCATTGTTTCCAGCTTAAATGACCCTTCCAAAGCAGCAACGATTCGTCTATCGATACTTCTCTGTGAGGCACGTAAATGGACTGGAATTTTTTATTTAAATAATCTATAATAGGTTTTATTTTAGCTATTTTCTTATCACGCCCCTGTACATGTATGTTGTTGTTATCAGTAAAGTGCAAAAATTTTAAGAGCATTACGTAATGATCCCTTGACATCAGTTTTCGAAACTCCGGCATACCCATCACACCCGTCATCCAATATTCCTCTAACCTACTTCTTACACATATTGACATAAATATCATCACACCTATAAGCCTATATAGTTCGGAAACCGAAGTTTCCACCCAGTCGTTCATGCGAGATTTACTTGGCATGGAGTCTCCGGTTTCAAAGAAACCGGTTATTGTTTCCCAAGCGTAATGATTCGTTTCGTGGACAATAGAATCCATCAGAGGCTGGTCCCAAATTTGAGTAAACAAGCCTAAAGGACTTGTTCCCTCAATTTTAGGACCAGCTTCTTCGTTGAAGTCCTCCCTGACCCCTCTAAATTCGTTAAAATCAGATGACCAAGTCAATGGCTCCTCACTAACTTCATCTTCAATAAAATCGTCATCTGATTCCAACATCTGCTGTAACTGATCGAGAGTCAATTCTTCCTCGGCATCCTCATCACTTCCAGAGTCGATGGCTAATTCTTCAGCCAGCTCAGGATCCAGTATGTCTTCATCCTATTAAAAAAACCAAACCCTAAACCACATGCAAGCATACACACAAACATAACAAAAGCGGGTATTGTTAGAGATGCCAACCACAATATTTTTATAAAAAGGAATAATTAGTGTATCCCAACGATGAACAGGAATAGAGATTCCTGTTCATTTTTATTCAATTAACTTTCAATATATTCATGCCATATTGCCAATTTCGCTGAATTACGTTATTGAGCATACACCAAACACCTTTATATCAATGAAGTTACAATACATTCATACCGCATTGCCAATTTTAGCAGAATTGTGTTATTGAAGCACAAACCAAACACCCTTAGTTACATTACCTTAGTTACTGGATGGACTAGATTTCTATCAGATAGTCCGGTGCACGATGAGAGCGGCAATAAATAAAAATCCCTTTCTCAATGCAAGTAATTTATACTTTCAAAGAGTGTTATGAAAATGAAACTTACAGGTTCTCGGCCAAAAAGATTACGCGGCTGACCTTTCGTACGTTCCTCTGGTACCTAAAAAATAATTATTTTGTAAATAACATTGCATGTTGTGATAATAGGTAATATTTTGTTTCGATAATCCTTACAATAGACATCAATAAGTGAGCAATAAGTTAGTATACATCTCGACATATTATTATCTTGGTAGTTAAAAAAAAGTTGAACATCTACTAAAGTTATCAAAAAAAAGAAAACCATTCTTACAGCAGCTACTTTTTCGCCGCCATGGACCAACTCATCCACGATCTCTATGGCTTCGCCTTCCACAGATAAATTTTGGGGCCGCCAAGGCTGTAATAAAATATACGAAATAATCAGTTTTTGTTTTTAAAGTAAAAGGGAAAGTTAACAAAACTGGAAAATAACATACTCTAATCCTCCCTGATCCAGATGTCTCCAAGACTACATCTCTGCCCCGAATAAGGGATCCCTGAGGAGTTCTAGTCACCTCCAAGCCGACAAACATGCTTCTGGAAGTACTTGGGGTTTGGGGTTCCATTTTAATCTGTCAATAAAATAAAATTATTAGCATGTATTCAAACCAGACATCGATGTCATCAGAAAGTGCTCACGGAGACAAAACTAACGAGCTAAAACACAGCGCGATACGAGTTACCGGAGCGTAGATCCTGTATACCACCTTCCGACTGCATCATCAGACCCTCGATGTCACTTCATCAGAAAGTGCTCACGGAGACAAAACTAACGAGCTAAAACACAGCGCGATACGAGTTACCGGAGCATAGATCCTGTATACTGTATACCACCTTCCGACTGCATCATCAGACCCTCGATGTCACTTCATCAGAAAGTGCTCACGGAGACAAAACTAACGAGCTAAAACACAGCGCGATACGAGTTACCGGAGCGTAGATCCTGTATACTGTATACCACCTTCCGACTGCATCATCAGACCCTCGATGTCACTTCATCAGAAAGTGCTCACTGAGACAAAACTGACGAGCTAAAACACAGCGCGATACGAGTTACCGGAGCGTAGATCCTGTATACCACCTTCCGACTGCATCATCAGACCCTCGATGTCACTTCATCAGAAAGTGCTCACGGAGACAAAACTAACGAGCTAAAACACAGCGCGATACGAGTTACCGGAGCATAGATCCTGTATACCACCTTCCGACTGCATCATCAGACCCTCGATGTCACTTCATCAGAAAGTGCTCACTGAGACAAAACTGACGAGCTAAAACACAGCGCGATACGAGTTACCGGAGCGTAGATCCTGTATACCACCTTCCGACTGCATCATCAGACCCTCGATGTCACTTCATCAGAAAGTGCTCACGGAGACAAAACTAACGAGCTAAAACACAGCGCGATACGAGTTACCGGAGCGTAGATCCTGTATACCATCTCCCAACTATCATGACATCATGTCATCAAAACCAAACGACATTTTGACTAAAACCAATAAAATAAATTTCGTAGATTTAGTTTCAATCAATGAATAAATCACAGAGGCTTTTGAAAGCATGCTGTATATTAGCGTCGCGATACAATACACAGACAGTGTACGACACAAGTAAGATGGCGGACATAGTGCGTATGTGTGCGTGTAACGGATTCTCAGTCTTGAAAAATATAAGATATTTACAAAATCCATGTATTTATTGTAAAAAAGTTAGTGTATTTCAATAGTATAATAAATTTACTATCTAAAACCAATTATATCCATTACAGAGGTATTGGATATAATGCATAAACTAACACGAAAGAAATATGTAACACACTCCATCTACTTTTGAAAAAGCTAAAATCCTTCTTTTTTTACTAAATCTATAAACTTTTACACGTAATTGCTTCGAAAGTAACTATATAATAACGAAATAAAAACATTTACATACCTGTTTGTAATTACAGCCAAAAAAGACGAGTTTTCTCACACGTTCTTCAGTCACTTTGCAACACAACGAAGTCACAATTTGAAATGACTTGGTTAGCTAAATGAACGGATGAAATTCATATTTGACAGTTGTCTATGACGGCTTCATTCGTTAGAAATACATTTCAAATAATAAAACACCTTATTTCTTGTTATTAGATATTATATTTGTGTAAAAACTACGACGAGTGCATTTGGACGGATCCGGAACAAAGCATTCCTAGTACATGCCCGGATACGGCCTAAAGCTTACGAAGGGTTAAGCATACAGACAAACAGACTAAAATAGCGGCTTTGTTTTATACTATGTAGTGATTTACACTTGGGCTGGGACATTACCCCAACATAACTACTGTGAGAACTTCCAAGATTAAAAGTACCTTTTCTGTTTATAATATAAGGTTCATATGAGAATTAAGAAATAGTTTGCATTAAGATTAACTTATATTACAAAGATCTTCTTGCTAATTCAGTATCTATTGACACATCACAGTAAACATTTTTTATCCTAAGTTTAGATCTCCGACATGATACGCATGATTCACTTATGAACTCAGTAGCTGATAGTAAATCAAGGATTGGGTTATTATCATCATCATTTCCAGATCGGAACAATGTATATCGGAACAACAGTATTATATTTTGTCAGTTTTATCTGTTCAATATTGTACATAAAGTCAAATGATGTATTTGTGTACAGGGCGAAGCTCATAAAAGCGGAATGTTTGGCTATGCTTGGGCGTTGTCAGGAAGCTCAAGAGATCGCAAATGATTCTTTACGATTCGATAGTCTTGATGCCGAGGCTATATATGTTCGAGGGCTCTGCTTATACTTTGAGGTATTGTTTGAATATCGTATATAATGTCATAAGTAAAAAGAAAACAATAGGCATCAGTAATGGAACTTTTGTGCCAAGATATAATTACTGCCTAATTTTGTTTGTTAATAGGTGAGAAAATTTATACCATTTGTTAGCACTCATAAGTATGTGTTGTGTTGTAACATTATAAGAATTATAATCATTATAATATTATACAATGCTTCCTCTAGTCACTGCTACTGCTAGCAAAATTGTATTTAAAACTTTGATTCATACTGAAGTAATTAGATTCACAGAGTTGATAGCAACTATGGTTATATATTTCAGGATAAGGACGAACAAGCATTCAAGCATTTCCAGCAAGTATTGAGACTAGCACCCGACCACAAGAAAGCTATGGAGACATACAAAAGAGCCAAGTTGTTAAAACAAAAGAAAGAAGAAGGTATACTTTGCACTGTTTATCTTTTGACTTAAAAGTATTAAAAGGCAGTAGGTCTTAATTGGACTTCACCACAGAACTATATGGAGGCTACAACTACGTTTTCAAGTGTGCCTTGAGTATATGGGAAAGGAAACTGAGAAAGAACTTTCTTAAATTATCATATGAAGACAAAGCATCATCAATAAATCAATCATAGGAAACTTACAGGAGAAACGACTTTGTTAAAAAAAACTACAAATTGTTATTTATGTTCCGTGGGAATGTATACACAATAAATTCTATTATATTACAGGAAATGAAGCATTCAAAATGGGACGATGGCATCAAGCCCTTAATTTATATAACGAAGCATTGAACATCGACAAGAACAATAAGGCTGTAAATGCCAAACTGTATTTCAACAAAGCCACTGTCTGCTCCAAGCTGAACCAAACCAAGGAGGCGGCTGAAGCTTGCACTGCTGCTCTCGAACTAGACGAAAACTATGTAAAGGTAAGTCACCATTTTGCTTATAGAAGATTGGCATGAATTTGTTTATTGCATAGAAACTTACACATTTTTTAGTAATAGAACACAGTAGTTATACAAGAAATAAATTGCTTGCAATGGCGGACTTATCCCATGAAGATGACTTATGAAGGGGTCTCTTCCAGTCAACCAGTGAATTTTTGTGCTTTAGCATGTCGTTATCTCTTACGTGGTAGACAGAGTCTGCATTCTAGAAAAGACTGAAAGGCCACATTCAGCTATTGGCTTAATGATGGAACTGGACTCAATAATAACAAGTTGCTAGTGTAGTGCCAAAAAAAAATACCAAGTTTATTAGCCTTTCCTTTAATTGACTTTTACATTTGAAATTAACATTTTACTGACCAAAATTTGTCTGTTCTTGCTATAACTAGGCTCTACTCCGCCGCGCTAAATGCTACACCGAACTCGGTGAATTCGAAGAAGCTGTGAAGGATTACGAGAGACTGTACAAGATTGACAAGAGCAAGGAGAACAAACAACTGCTGCAGGAAGCCAAGTTGGCGCTAAAGAAGTCCAAGCGCAAGGACTATTATAAAATACTGGGAATTGATAAGACGGCTTCGGAAGATGACATTAAAAAGGCTTACAGGTAATTTTGAAGTTCTATAGTTAGTATATAATATAAATAGCAAACGTAAAACTACGCCTGCCTTAGAGGGAAATAAAAGAATAAAAAAGAACATATATTACGCGCCGCATTGGAATTCTTACTAATATCATAAATACGAAAGTAACTGTTGTCTATTTGCCTGTTACACTTTCACAGACACATTCCAATTCGTATAAAATTTGGAAAGCATACCTATACATAGTTAAAAACCGAGTTGTCACATAGAATACTTTATTTATTTATAAATCATGTATGAAATTAATCATAAATGGTACCGGGACGCTACGTAGTTACACATAGAATGTAATGTTTGCAGGAAGCGAGCCCTCGTGCACCACCCCGACCGCCACGCCGGCGCGCCCGACGGCGAGCGCCGCGAGCAGGAGCGCCGCTTCAAGGTCGGCCTCCACACTCCACACTCCGCACGGCACACACCACACGGCACACGGCGTCTAGGCCTCCCATTACAAACTCATTTTTAATTATTAGTGTGACACATTTCGAACGTCACTCAATAATTGCCGCATCTTTTGTGTTCACAATATTAGTTGACATAAAATAGAAAATTTTAGTGCCGCTTCAAAAAAGTCACACAGAAGACGCGGTAAAAGAATTGCACTGCAGCATTTTTGCATTCAACATCATCAAATTCACAACAATACATTGTGATTTAAAGTATGTATGTATGTAAAATATCTCTGATAAAAGCTAGTATAAAATAATAATATTGATAAGAGTGTTGTGATTGCAGGAAGTGGGCGAGGCGTACGGCATCCTCAGCGACCCGAAGAAGCGAGCTCGCTACGACCACGGCCACGACCTCGACGACGACAACACCGGCATGGGAGGTCAGTTTACACGCATATTATTATCTCGCCCATGTATCAATGACTTTTATGAGTATTAGTTGAGTGCTGTGTAACCATAATCTAATATGGGTTAGGTTCCTCTGCAAAGGATGCGGAGATCAAACGGGGAGTTCGTATAACCCTGACTCACCCAATATAGGATCATTGGTCAAAAGAAGGGCAAGATGTAACCGGTCCTATCGGCAAAAGTAGATTATTTTTCACGGCTAACAAACTCTTAGGTGAAAAGCCCGTTACTAAAGTGCCTAATTCCTACATAGAGCCATCCAATTGAATGTTACCTTTCAGTCTACGAGACTGTTGGCGCTGTCTACTCCGTACAGCCTAAAGACCGTCTAATAAGTTATTTGCGAGCAGAGCCGCTGGCATACTCTGTTCATGCTTGTATTATAAATTTAAATGTTTCTAAGTAATAAATATGTATATGGAAGTTAATTCTTTCACAAAAAAACACTCCATATCTTATATCCACTTTCATGTTAAAAGAAATGTGGCAGTGTTTTGTATAGGGCTTACAACGGGCACTATTCATGTCGCTCGGTCATATAGACGATACCTATAAATAATAAAATAAAAAAATACAGCAACAACAAAAAAGTACAATCCCAGTTGGGACTTGACGTAAAATGTTTGTTTCCCAGACATCGACCCCAACGTGGTGTTCCAGTCATTCTTCAACCGCGGTGGACAACACTTCAACTTCGACTCGGGCGCAGGCGGCTTTTCCAATGCCGGATTCACCTTCCAGTTTGGTTAAACTGCCGACCGGCAACGCAACGTGACCATAAAACCAAGAGTGTACAATTAAAACTATAATTCGTTGTTCCATAGCTTTTCAACTAATTCGATCCCATCACACAAGTCATTCCAAAATATTGAACAAAGATTTTAATCAAAATTTTATGCCTTTCTATAGAATATTTTCCCAATATCAAATTAATTGTAGTTTAAAAATGTCTTTTGATGACGCAAGTCTTATAAGGGATAATAAAGGAATAACTAAGGTTTATATAGATTACAATTCATATTCTAGTAATTCTATTTATATAATTGACTGATTTGATTAAGTAATTTTAATTTTCCATTATAATTTTTTAAAGTGTTTATAGCGTCATTTTGTTTATTCTCAAAAAGTTTTGATAGTGTTTCTATAAAGCTTTCTGAACCACGTAAAACCTCGTACGGCTAATTCTGGTTAAATTAAGTCGCTCGCGACTATCGCGTATGGAATGCTAGTTTCTGGTGGATAATTGAGTGTCTTGTGGTATTTATGTGAATACGACAGTCGCTAACGACTATACTAAGCAGACTAGTTGCCGTACTAATTAATTTAAAAGTTCGACGAAAACAAAGTATCGAACGAGAAAATGGTATCGTGTTCAAACTTTTCGATTAGATTATACAATACTCAATCAGGAATAGAATGGACATGTTTGTTTTAGCCCCTAGAGGGACAGCTAGTGCCACAGGGTAGTGCGTAATAAATAAAAAGATAGTGTCTTGATTACATATTACTAAGGGTGCGATTACATTGAAATGTAAACGATATTTTGTTAGCCTGCTGGTAATTCGAAGAATAATTCAAAAATAAAAATATCCGAACGCACCCTTTGTATGTATTAAATTGTAAAAAAAAATTCTTTGAAAAAGTTAGTGTTATTGGTATTAAACGAGAAATTTACGCCTATATTCTATGTTATTATTGTACAAATCTATTCCTCATTTGAGTTTTCAGGTAGGTACAAAAAAAATTACTCAGAAATATAAACATTCATTTAATTGGCAAGAAGCCATAATGTAAAAATAAATCAAATACATAGGAACTTAGGGGAAGCATTATTTCTTATCACCAGGCTTCTTTTTCTTCTCATAACTCATTGCTTTGTCATCAGCTGGGCGTTTTGTTGTAGTTTTGCTTCCAATTCCATTAAATCTGGAAAAAGTTTAAGGTACTTATATTAAAATGTGCCACTACAATATTTTAGATTTGCAAAGATATTGCAATTGCAGTCTTTATTAAAACTGATAAAGTTACTATAAGTACACGCCCAGGCGAACCACTTAAAGGCTTACTAAACATTTTTAATTTGCCATGATCCCTGTATTCACTACATTTATTTTATACATGCATTGAGCTCTTTATGTAAGCTCATCTGTTTAATATATTCTTGACATCAACTTTTAGGACGTGTGTCGCTACACTAAAAGGATAACTTACTTCTTCATTTTAAAAGGAGTTTTCTTTTCTGGTTTTGGAGGCGGATTATTAGTTTTGAAAGATAGTACGTAACGCTTAACGATGTCTACGTTGACTGTTGTATTCTCGGGATACATTCGCTTCTTCCATTGCTCCCTTTCCTCTACCCACATCCTCTGATACTCATAAGATAGCAACCACTCTATACGAGACGGGCCCTCCTAAAATGTATACTAATTTAAAATTGTCAATTATTCGAATAATTAAATTAAATTATTTTAGGTACCTCCTTATAAAACTTTACTCCGTCTGACATCCGAGAACCTGTTGCTGGAAATATGTCCCTGACCAGATTGGGTCAAAGCCGTTTTCATTTGCATTGTATGATACTTACTGTAGCGTCACGATACCCTCGCCGTAAGATCATGTTAGTCAACTTATGTACGTAGCAGCCGTAGGTATAACTGTTACCTACGGCTCTGAAAAAGCGATTAGCATGCAACTGTGACAATTTAACATAATTTTCATAGCTAAGCACTTCGATGAAAGTAGAAATAAGACAATCTTCCATAATGAAATGAAGTCTATGCCACTTATGTCCTTTTAAATATCTTCACACGGAAATATCACACACGGCGTGAAGGCAAGACAAACAATTATTCTATGATTTTCAGCATACGACGAGAAGCAGGCTACACCTTTTAGGGTTCCGCAGCGAACGAGGAATCCTTATAGTTACGCCATGTCTGTCCGCGGTTTTAAATGGGGGGGCTTAATGGTAGAAAGCTGTAATTTGGTATGGGTATGTATATTTATAATGGGAAAAAGTTTAGAAAACAGTCTTGAAAAAATTAGCTAAATGAGTAGCTCTTATACAAGAGGGGATATTTTTTCCCCACTAACCTATCGTTGAATAAGTAGGTACCATTTAAAAAATATAACAATAAAATGGATGCGTTTCTAAGATGACAAAATAACTGTTATTTTATCAAAATAACAAGGAAAATCCTCGGATCGAACTTTTGGTTCAGAGGCGTCGGACGAATCCGACAACTGCGCCAAACATAAGTAATATAATAAATATGGTTGAGACTTACCATAAACTTCCATGGTTGAGGGTTATACTTAGGGAAATCCGATGATATTATATTATGGACTGGACGACACTGGGTGGCCTTTTCCCATTTTATACCTACCATACGACCCATTATTAACAAAGAACTATAAACATTTTATTATATTTTTTCTTGACAAAACCACGGGTAAACGATTATTATCTAGCTTTGTTATAAATACTCGAATGAGTAGATATAAATTAAGCAATTATAGTAAAATTAATTCATAATCTCAATGATGACTTGAATTTAGAAAATTGGAAAATTTATGATCTCTATCGATCTCAATGGCTCTTGACTTGACATTGAACACGTAATGGTTACCCATTATACATACAAACTCTTTGATTAAACAATCAAATAAAATATATATCCCCTGGCTCTGAGCAAATATCAAAGTAGGTAATAATATAAAAGTACTAATGCAAGCTCCTTTGTATAATTTAGGACAATATTCTCACAAATAAAGTTGTTAAAATAAATAACATTGCTATTATTTTGCGTTATGAGGTATTACAATAATATCAATGTTATTTATTTTAACAACTTTATTTGTGAGAATATTGTCCTAAATTATACAAAGGAGCTTGCATTAGTCAAAAGGTTATATACCTACAATGTCGGAAATTCCCTTATTAAGTACCTATATATATACAAGTATTGGTTTGTTTTTGTTTTGACCACCCCATTGGTTATTTATTTTAGCAAAAAGTGGCCATTCGCTTATGTTTTTCATTGTTTATTAAGTGACGTCATTTACTTACCTGAATTAATTGAACCCAGTAATAGTTTTCGTGGAACTGGATGGCCAAAAAGAGATAAGATCGAAGACTACAATATATATATTTTCTACACTAATTCGTTACATGTCTTATTCTTTTTCAATTAAGAACTAATTAAACAAACATTAGATATGCTTTTATAAAAAATATTCTTAACCAGTGTTACTGATCGGGAATACAAGTGCCATTGTGTAACAGTGTTACTCAATGGGAAAAAAATTCCCATTGGGAACAAACCTGCAAAGGTTGTGGAAGTCAGATGGGAGTCACTTCGTGTAAAAACACTCACCCACCAGGGCCAATGGTCAAAGGTATACCCCAGGCTCCTCTCAAGAGTGGTGAGAATGCAACTGGGATAAAAGCCAGAGGAAGAAGGTACAAACATTCAAATCTTATCCATTAGAGGGCAAACAGAGGTTCTCAATTTGACCTTTTTTTTTCAAGTTTTTTTCAATTATGAAAGTTTTTTAAATTTTTTTAGGAGTTTACACAGTCCCTACTTGACTCTGAATCACACTAACAGATATTAACATGTGACCTGCGGGGTTATTAATCACAACATTGAGAAAGCATAGGTTTATCTTCTATCTTTTTCTTTGGGTTTGATGGAAAGTCCTGCTATATCCCTGTGTACATGAAAAGTCCCACTGGACCTATGAAAATGATAAACAATTTGTGTTTTTGATATGTATAATTGGTTAAAGAAACTTGCAATCTGAGTCAGCAATTACTATTCAAGATAATTATCACAATATTTTATAGGCACATTACATTTTAAGTTTTGGGTATGTTTTCAATTAATTAAACATAACTATAAGCTATTGGTTCACATAATTCATATTTTTCAATACACTCAATGAGCCACCCAACCGGCAATGCTTTTAAATGTTGCATATTATACATTGGCTCATAAAGGTCTTTGAAAATAATATAGTGAGCACAATTACTCAGTTTACCATCTTTTTGAGCATGATATGGGATTAATTTTTCTGATTCTGGTATTGACTCTGGATTTGGTACTCTTCTGAGAACAATACCCCCAGCATCCATAATTAATTTTGTTAAAATTGCCTTTGTAACAACAATAGATTTTGTTATTTCATATCTAGTATTAAAATTGTGCAGATAAATATGGCAGCCATTGAAGATTCCAGGTAATTGTTTGTATTTATTATATCTGGAGTTCTTAGGGCCATTGTACACTTTTGAACCGACACCATTTACTTCATAATTATTAAATGGTTCTAATTTCTCTTCTGATGATTTCATGACCCATTGTGAGGATAGTATCCACACACTAGACACAATACCCTGCAGTACATCAATGCTAGAGGTACAGATACCACTATCATCAGTTTCCACAATCAAATGAGTGACTTTTTTAGTAAATTTAGCTTCAATATTTAAATTTGAATGGTGCTTTGATAATAATTTTAGTTTATTAATTATTGAACGTTGCTCTGAAGAACAAAACACTCTAATATCATCAAAATCTAATTCAGAATGTAATTCAGACATATGTGTTATATTTACAGTTTGGGTCTGAATTACATTACTAGCTGCTGTCAACAGCACTTTCTTCATGTCTTCGTTAGCCAGCTGAATTGGTGACTCACCCTTGCAGTTTCTTGAATTTATATCAGCTCCATTCTGTACCAATTCTTTCACTATATCCACATGATTATATCTTACAGCTTCATGTAAAGGAGTTTCATTACTTGGTCCTGGCACATTAATTAAAGTGTTGTATTGAAGCAACAGTGTCACAAGATCTAATCGGCCATTTTGAACTACTTCATGCAATGGTGTCCAACCAGCATTATCTTTAGTGTTAGAATTAGCCCCATTTTTAAGCAAGTCAATAACTTTCTCTACTTTACCAAGTCTACATGCTATATGTAGCATAGTTTCACCCTTGTGATTCCGTTTCTCCGCTGCTTTTAAACTCAAACTGGACACTAAAGAAGAATCCAGATCATTTTTTGTAGCCTTATTTGTTTTATCAGAAAGTATGTGTTTGCTTGCTTTCCTTGTAATTTTTTTAACACTTGTATTATCTTCCTTGTTGTCCGATATATTTTTAGAAGTATTACCTTTTGTAAGATCATACTCGACTGTAGCTTTATGACCTTTTGATTTGAATTTATTAAAAACAATGTCCAATTCCTTTGCAGATTCAACACATTTCTTTATTCGATGGTCAGAAAATGTATTACATCCTTCTAAGGTAATGTTACATATCGGACAGTTTTTCAAAGTTGAAGAATGTTCGGAACAAATAATATGGAAGCATTTACTTAGCATGACTGGATCCCTGCACAGTTCAGAACAACATCCGCAAGTGTAGTCTTGCTTTACAACATCTAGTGCTTTTAGAAATGCGTTCAAATCTTTTGAAGACATTGTGAACGGTTAACGTTTTTGTTGAAAGCCTGTATAATTTAGCACCAATATTTCACTTGAGTTTCGTAATAAATAGGTAAAAAGTAACTTAATACGCACATTTATTGAAAGTTACTATCTTCTTTCATTTGTCGCTCATTCGGGCAAAATATTAATTCAATCAGAACTTAAATAAACATAAAGTAAAAACAACTTTGACAGAAGCTGCTGGTAGGGATGGGCATTGAACTAAATGAACGAACGGTTTATTTCAACCGTTTAGTAATAATCCATGAAGAATCATCATAATTATGTAAATGCCGTAATTCTTCAACTTGACTCAGAAATTATAATGATATATCTGTCTCTTTCTCACAACAGTGGTTTTATGGGCGAAAATATATTTACACTCTTTTATCAGCACACTCTTCATTGCCTTCGATGTACCTACTTCTTTTGCTGCCGCTGTCGCCATCGAACATTACAGCTTTGTTTGTGAGAAGTTGTCGTCTAACTAACTAAATTATAACGTTTTTTTTTACGTTTTCCCGTGTTTTTCGACTTTGTACGAAGCTTGCATTATTTTATATACGTTAGTATTTTAAATACTAAAAAATATTGCATGCCTGAAAGAACAAACTGTTGATACTGTTAAATGTATTTCCATCTATATATTTACACAGTTATGCAATAAATATTTTGAGTTTGCTTATTAATCGAAAATAAACTATAAGATGACGTGTTCTATAGTGTATGCCAAAGCAAAAATAGGTTGAATCTAACCTTTTACCGGTAAGGGGTTAATATTTGTTAAATAAATTATTGTTTATCATAAAGTGCATTTACAACAATATATTTTAAAACCTACTACTTTTAATGTTCTTAGTTGTGAACTAAAGAAACTTGTAATATTCTCAATATTTCATTCACATCGAAAACATAAACACGGGTTCTAGTGTCGAACATAGCATCTTATCGATAAATTAGGATCTAAGTTATGTTAAAGTATTTTTTCTCGTTTTAGTTCACCAAGGAACGAATCTTGGCGAAGGGAATGGCTATAAATGATTGGCATAGAAAATATCCGGGCAGGAACAAAATATATTCATCTGTGCCGCGGTTTTCCAGACACCTTGCCTGGCGGATCTTCTCTTTGGTGGCGGTCGAGCCCGAATCATGGCTCCCGCTACAGGCCTCTTCAAGGGCCACGAAAGTGCAATCGATTTTACAACTCTTTTGGCAATCGCTTATCATAAAGTTTATATAATTTAGTCAAAACGCAGTCTAAAAGATTCAAAAAAACAAAAATATTTCAAAGAAGACACGAACAATTGTTATTATTTATCTCTTAGGTATTGATATCATTTATCTTTTAACCCTTTAAACGTGAATGTCGGAGTCATCCGACAAACATTTGCACATTATAATTATTTTCGGACTTATTATACCTAAGTATATAATGAATAATTTCAGTATCAAGGCGCACATAAACATTTGTGAATACAACATATTTGACTTACATTAGTAGAATGAAATCCTATTTTGGGAACGTTGCCGGCAGCAATTCCAGCAAAATTCTCAGTCCCTGGCAATGTTCTCGGGCATGGTACATCCCTAATTGCAGCCCTTTGGGGGATTGATTTATTTACATAAAGAGAAACCTTAATTTGAACTCGGGTATTTAAATACATCCTTACCAAATTTCATCACAAATATATTAATTTTCTTTTTAATTATCAGAATGGCATAGGTGAGAGATAAAATATTGTTGGACCGTAGTAAGGATTCCCGATGTAGAACCAAATCACAGACGTATTTTAAACTTTGTAGTTACAACTGTGATAGGAAATGAACAATCTCAAGTCACTCATCCATCAATAAAATATTATCGACTAAAGAACATCTCTAGTTCGCCATGTTGGTATCCCGGTTTATTTAGGTATGCACGAAAAGTATATGCTTATGGCAAGAGCCCTATGCATGTACTTTTCCTATAAAGTCCATAGGATAGTTTCAGAGCGCTACGTAAATGTAGTCTGCTTGGACCAATGGCAATTGAGTAATGTAGTCATTGTCGATTTCTATCGTTTTACACTAAGTGTTCTGCACTTCCAAGCAAAAATTTAATAGAAATTAATAAGAAGGTACTATTTATATAACTTAAATGAAACAAGCAAATGGATTTTTAGTTTTTATTTGATACACCAGCAGAAGCACAAAAAGCAATTTTTCCAGACTCCCCCCAATGTACCTGAAATAAAAGAAAATAAAATTTAAAGTACATATGGGACAAATCACAGAGTAAAATCATCCTAATAAGTAAGTTTGAGATGTGTTTAATGGGATACTTTGGTGCTCAGTAGTGATAGATACTATATTTCAAAATAAATAATCCGATGCCGCAAACAGGCCAACCAATTCTTTACATGGTTTGCTCTTATTGATTTACTAAGTTGATATCACCCAATGAAACTTTCTTTTCACCTGTAAAGATGTTCTAGTCACTCAACACAAGGAATTCTTTCTAAAAAAATTGGATTTGATTCACAGAGGATAAAAAGATTGATGTAAGTATGTAGTAAAAAATGGGTGATAATACAAATCAAAAATAGTAAAAGCATACCATACAAAAATTATTAAAAAATTGTATGCCATATTATAGTCCTCATGATATCATATTAAACATCACAAGGGTGGAGATGGCCTTACTACTATACCCTTCAATTCTTTTCATTAGTTACATCAAAACATAACAATGACCGCCTTGAAGGGAAATATAGATCTAAGAAAAATATTATTAAGTTCAAAAAGCTATCCTTCCTCTTTTAATCTTTGGGTAACTACAATAGCATTCTACAAAGATCATTATTGACACTTTTGAATGATTGTCAATTCAATTGCAAAGCCTGCCTGAACAGTTAGGACTATAAGATTTAAAAATTGCCATGTAAATTGTTAGTCTAGGGATTCACTAGGTATTACAGAAAATTTTCCCAATATTCCCTTATCAAATTAACCAGATTTCTTGTTTTACCTGATCGGTACCAGAGGCATTCTCTAGTTACCATTCATATAAATTAAGAGAAATCAGGAAAATCCTATCTTGATTAACTAGTTGTAAGACTAAAAGATGTTAATAACAGAAGAGAACATCAAAATTATTTTAAGTTGCATGGTGTCATTGTTTAAACAATTTAAATACGCTTAATAAGGAGACTTATCACATTGAGAGTTTCTGTTCAAAGTTTGACAAAAGAATTAAAACTAAATTATAACATTAGGTTAGGTAGGTATATACAAATTTTCATGAGAAATTCATTTAAATTAACTTCATGATATGTAGATAGATAATCTCTACTGTGTTAGTTGATACTAACTAATGATAACCACATGTTTAGCGTGGTATTTACGTTCGCAGAACATAACCTAACAACAAAAATTATGCACTTACCATTTTATTTAGACCTCGCGCGCATCTTCCTCCTTTTACGCTTTAGCCTCCGCATACGCTTCTTACGCCACTAAAACAAAACAAATCACACGTTAAATTTTACTACGATAAAGTTGAACTTATTCCATTTTCTTTTAATCGTAACATGAAAATACCTTTGCTCTCATGTTGTGAAGTTAAAAAGCTTTTAGAAAACCACAGAGATCGCGTCTTATTACTGAGGATTATTTTAAAATATTAAGATTCTTCGAGTGGCCCGGCACTGTCTAGCTCGACACGAGAAAAGAACTTGGATCAGACAGAATGGATAGACTGCACATGGGGACTCAAATAGTGATGGGACTCGAATCACATTTAATTCGAATGATCGCAGTCATTACCCCATTCGGATTGTATGATATATTGATTCGATTGATTGATGATTCGAATTGTCCAATTGATTCGAATCAAAAAGTTGATTCGAATCATACAGTGATTCAAATTGATCCGAATCAACTCTCTGATTCAAATCAATTTTCCTCTTACCTACCTTACAGGTGAGACCACTGGGATATTTGTACAAGTTTGTATTGCGATTTTGAATATTTTTGAAGTTTATATCGTGTTGAGTTTATATATCTATATCGAGTTTAGGGTTTAACTGGATTTGTGTTATTCATAAAGTGTTAGTAGGTATACTAAACTTGAACACCGTGTTGTATAGGTAAAAAATATGGTACCGGCAAAACAAAGTATTTTTTGGGTTATGACTTTTATATAAGCTAAAAATTTTTTTGTATATTTTCATTGCTTCGAATCATCAAATCGATCCTTATTGATTCGAAGCATCAGTTAATTCGGATCAAAGGCTAATTCGAATCGTCAAATCGATTCGTATTGATTCGAATCATCAGTTAGTTCGAATCGAAGGCTGATTCGAATCACCATTCGAACTTTTTCCTGATGATTCGAACTGATTCGAGTACAGAATTTCGATTCAAGTCCCATCACTAAGTCCCAAACTAGGAATGTGAAAAAATATCAATTATGGAAATAATCTATTAAAAATCGAAAACTATCAAAGCTCCGTAATATTACATTAACACCATTTGTGTATTCTTTCTGTGCTTTTAAAACAGTTTAGATGATTCATTTAATCAAACATTCACTAGATGGAGTTAGTCGATGAACTATTTTTTACCGACAATCGGTTGATATTATCGGTTCATATCGGTTCATTATTTGTTGTTGAAACTTCATTTCTCAAACTTGATTATTTTAAAACTTTAATATGTGTTGATTATATAAGAACTTACTGTTTCTGTTGTTTATTTTAAATTAATAAATCTATTGATATAATGTTTATTATGACATTAATTGAAAAATAAGAAAAAAAAATTACAATATAATAATAACGATTATTTTCTTAAGACAAATCGATTATTTATTATTCGTTTATTTTCGTTTTTTATTATTCATACTTAAGAAATAAATCGAATAGATAAAAATCGTTTTTTATCAGCAATGTCACATCCCTCCAAACCTACCAGACGTCAAGTCAATTGCAGAGTTACCAACTCTCAAACATAACTACAGATTATGTATGGCCTAAACAAAACGCAGAAACCCGATAAATACATCTGTAATCTTTTCTAATAATTTTTATTTACAATCTATTCTTTCGGTCATCCATATCCAAACTAATTATTAAATTATTTTTGTATGTTTGTAACGTACGTGAATAAACTCAAAAGTAATGTATCTTTAACCATTAGAATGCTACATTATCGGAGATTGCTGAAGGTATGTGGTACACATTTATCAAAATTAATAAAGAAATCTGGGGAAAAGACGCATCCGGTAACCTTTTCTTGCTTACGCTGGCCATATTTGATTATTTGGTTGATGATATATGCATACAATGTACTTCAAAAATAAAAGTTTTCAAAAGATCTATAAAAAAGGTCGCGACACAATATATCTAATTTCTATAATTAGGTAACTATATATTAAAAAAATTGTAAATTAAAAGGTATGTGGCGACATCTCTACGCCACTTGTCACAACATCAAATCACACAACAACTGTCAATCATCGCGAAGAAATTGACGCGCTCAACCAATAGCAGCGAATAAACTAAATCGCGATTTCAAGGATTGGAGCTATATATACAACCTCCGACACAACATCGTTGTCACCAACCAGGCGCTACGCCATCTCCCGCCGCGAGCAATCGCGGCGATCACGCGCCTCTTTAATGGTATACTGCGCTCGGGTCACTTTCCTTCATCCTGGAAAAATGCAAGAACCATTATGCTGCCCAAACCGGGAAAGGATCACCGAAGACCAAACGGATTTCGGCCGATCGCGCGCTGCTGAGCAAGTTCTCTCCGTGCGCCCTGTGCGCGCGGGAGTGCCACAGGGAAGCTGCTTGTCCCCGGCCTGCTACGCCGCGTTTACCGACGACATCCCTGCCGTTGGCCAGGTGGAGCTGGCGCTGTACGCTGAGGATGCGGCGTACTACGCGTCATCCATGCGCCCGCTGTACGCCGCCAAGAGGCTGCAGCCCACTCTTGATGCTCTGCCGGGCTGGCTCTCCAAATGGAGGCTCTCGGTAAACGTCGGCAAGACTCAAGCAATCGTTACGGGGACAAGACCCCATCCGCCTCCACTGCTACTGCTCGGCGAATCGGTGCCGTGGCGGCCGCGTGTCAAGTATCTGGAAGTGACCATCGACCGGCGTCTCATTTTCAAGAAGCACGTGGGAGACGTCGTGGCGAAGACCAAGGCAGCCAGGGGGAAGCTTCACGCAGTCCTCTCCTCCAGCCTCCCCCTGAGGACGAAGCTCTGGATCTTACCGAACATATGTCAGATCCCGCCTCACGTACGCGGCCCCGGCGTGGTACGCCTACTGTTCTGAGACCAACAGAAGAAAACTCAGAGCTCAAGAGAACCCCAGTCTCAGAGCAGTCGTCGGCGCTCCGCGTTACGTGAGGAACTCGACGATCCTCAGGGACTTGAAGTGGGAGGGCCTAGACGACTTTGTGGCCAGGCTGGCCACGAAGATGTTCGAGAGGGCGGACGCATCATCACATCGCCACCTGCGCGGCATCGCGCCTCTCCACGCCCGCCCTCCGGACCGTCGGGTGAAGCCCTCACCTGGCTGCCTTGCGGCAGACGTCGTCGCCCAGTGACGACGCCGCCGCCGATGGGAACTCCCAGAAGAAAGAAGAAGAAGACCCAGGCCGCCACGGCCACCCCATTGACCTGCCTACAGCTGTAGGCAGCGAAGAAGCCAATGAAGAGGGCCAAAAGCCCTGACCATTCACTCCGACTCCTCCTTAGGAGTTTGGGAAGACCCCTTGTCGTCATCGTTGGAGCCGCGGTTCCCCAGGCATAACACCTAGCCTGGCGGAAGATCTTCCATTTGGTGGCGGTCGAGCCGAATCATCGCTCCCGCTACAGGTACATTTTTAACTTGACTGCTACAGACAGAATAAGACATCTTTATTTGTAAATTGACGTCCGGTGAAAATGCTGGAGTGTAATGTGTTACATGCGACAATGTCCACAATAATGCTAGCCTATCCCGTAAAAGAAGAATTCCAATTTTATAAACCTATCCAGTAGTCGCTTTTTACGACATCCATGAAAGATGATGGAGTGGTCCTATTCTTTTTTTAATTGGCAATATAATGTTCAATTACTAAAGAAAAGACTAGGCCTCTGGGGTCTTAATTGTATCTTCTTCATAGGACTTGAGTCACTTTTCTTGTAGGTACTAAAATATTTTGTTAAAGATATGACTGTATGGGGTAGCACTCTTTGCCTCCTCCATTAAACGAGGGGAAAACAAAAAAATATCATTTTGACAAATGGGAATGGAACTCTCTGTCAGAGAGTCTGACAAACATAGATCAGAACAGATCAACAGATAGACAGACATCCCCTTGCAGGTTTTGAGTTCTGAAAATCTGCCTACAAATAACATCTTCATAAATTCTGCCTTCCAATGGAAAAATCTTTTCACTTTGATCGTCATAGTTAATGAAAAGGCATTTAACCGGTGTTTATAAAGATTTCGTGTACTCGTGTAAAAATTATTGTCTACGGTGACTGCGGTGGTTGGGCATGTAAGTCTTTTCGTTTTTCACTCTTACTTCAATTTATATCATACATATAAATATGTATTTCTATATTTTTTTATTTTAAAATTTGTTACGTTTTCACAAAGATATCGATAATTACTTCGGAGCGCTCGCCGGTATTTTTGGCTCTGTAGGAAACACGTGTATTTCGTTCTAGGGTTTCTTGGTTCAAATCCTGCCTCTGAAAATAATATTTTATATACTATTATAATTATGTATTTTGTTTTTTCAATGATTTTTTTTATTTTACTCATTTTGATGCAACAATTTTCAGCTTTATATTTATATTAGTTTTATTTTTCACAAACCATCTAAATCTTATATAAAATGTCCCATTCTGACGATACCTATAATCTTTACTGCGGCTTACATAGGTACTTGTATATCATAATATTTAAAAATTATAAAATATTAATATATAATTTCTATGGTAGGTAGGTATTAAGGTTACTGACAAAATAATTTTATTTGATTTAAAACCTACCTAGTATTCTACATTCTTTATTTCTGAATGTAGGAGGCGCCACTGAATGCCTATTACAACTAGATGGCGTTAGTGGTCCTGCTGTTAGTTATTCTAAAGTTAAGCATACCTACCAGTGAAGAACTCTCTACATAACATTTTGTCCAAGTAGATTAGTGTGTCAAGTTATCCAGATGTAATTAGAATTCTCAATTTAACAAATCACTAAGCCCAAAAAGTCACTTTTAGTTAGACTTAGGGTTATTTTAATGTTTTAATAGGGTTAATTACCAAATGGAAGAAACAAAATAACAAAATCTTGGACTTATGTCAAAATAAAGAATTGTTTTTGTAATGAAAAATGATGGGCTTAGGATATTTTTTCAGGATCTACTAACAAACTGGGTTGCTGTACCACAACAAATTGTGTGCTATTTTATATATATTAGATATTATTTCTATCATGTCCATTTGTCCTAAGATGAAGAAGAAGAATTCAGATTATTGTCACTTTCACCAGAATCAAAAAGATTGCTTTCTTTCATTAGTCCGTCCCTATGTATATACATATATTTCACAGTAAGATAGAAAAAGTTAAAAGAAAGTGATTCATTATTATCTTTAATGGTTTGATTTAAAACAGTCCAAGTTTAGTGATATGATTATATTACTAGAATTAGTTTAGTGAAGTAGATATCTACCATAGATTCAAATTAAACAATTTTATATTTAATGTTGTTTTCATTACATTATCAACTGTTTGTAACCTACAAGTAATAACCATACTTTTAAACAATTATATTGATACTGTTTACAAAAACAATACCTTCTGAAGAAATTATGAAATACGATCGTATATTGTAAACCACATTACTAAATCTCTAAAAAATTTGGAATGCAAGGATCAATTATAAATAAGCCACTCATCAATACACCATAGAAAAATGTTATTCTTAGTTAAGTATCCAAATAAAGATAGGATCACTTTTTCTCTTTACCATGGATGCTGTAAAAGGCGACTAAGGTATAGGCTTTTAAACTTGGGATTCTTCTGTTAGGGGATGAGCTAGCAACCTGTCACTTTTTGAATTTTAATTCTATCATTAAGCCCAACAGCTAAACATGGCCCATCAGTCTTTTTAATATTCAAGATTATTGGCTATCTACCCTGCAAGGGATATAGACGTAGCTATTTGTATATTAACTTCATTTATTCCATTCCATTAAATTTTCGAACTTAAACACATTACTTTCAAACTCACTTCAAAGGTAACTCAACCTGTGTAATTTGTCAAGTACCTATATATTTATGTATATTTTTTGATATTATAAACAACATATCTATCTGGGTCTGGCTGGTAAAACATAGTGACCTTGAACAAAGTGTACTTGGATGTGAAGCATTAAAAAAATCACAAAGTCCGATTTTGGTGGTTCTGAGTTAGAACACAGTATTGTTCAGTTTAGATTCTTGCATAATTTTATAATTTAGGTATCCATTCAGGAGATATTGAACCATTGTATCACAAAATGTAATTGATTTTATGATTTGTCAAAATTTGTCTTAATACTATTCATATGCTGGTTTTTAAGCAAGGGAATGTACTATGATGATTTAGGAAGAGTTCATAATGTCAACATGTATTGTGATTCCTGGCTTTGCATTTAATAGCTTATAATTTATATTTTTCAGCCACATGAATAGAGGTAAATTATCTAAAATAAGAAAAAGACATAAATTATTTTAATATGAACAACACGCAAACAACGACTAACAAAGATGAAGCTGAGGTATTTGTGTTATCACCAAATGTTCTTGAAAAACTAGGGATTGACATTAGTAATATAACACATAATGTTCAAGAACAGAAGCAAGTTAAGAGAAAAAAAAGTAAGTTTAAATTATTCAATAGTTAATATCTAAATTTAATTCTTAATTGCTTACCTTCATTTTGTAACATAATCATATAAATTTTTTATTTTTTCAGATAAATTCTGTGTAAATAATTCTTCATATTCAAATCCTGAAGGAATAGAAAATAATGTATCTGAATCAAGTAAAAATAATGAAGAATCTTCTATTTTAGAAACTGCAAAGTTAATGAATGATTCAATATTTTTAAGTCCTACATTTTTACCTTTAGTGGTTGATGCTAAAGAAGGAGAGGATGAGATAGCTAATCAATTAGATTTGATTTCTAATGAACAACAATCAGAATCAATTACCACAAATGAAATTTACAGCAAGGTTTCGAACCTTGAACATGTTAATTTTGAGGTGCAACAAGACAAACAAAGAGACATAGTATTGAGTTCCAAATATAAATCTGACAGTAGAGTATTGAAAGAAACAAACCCTTCAATAATTTGCAATAAAAATGTAAGGAATCATATGCGAATACCACTTGCAGTTCACGAAAACTGTGTACTAAACAAACAAACTAATTCAAATGACATCATATGTAGCAAATTAAAATTGGATGATGGTGAGATGGCAAAATCGAAATGTAGGAAAGAAGAATATGAACCCTATGGATTACTCAATCCAAATGATAGTATTCAGTCAATTCATATACCAAAACAAGACAATTCACAGACTATCCAAATAATATATGATTCAGATACAAACAGCATAAACCACAAGATAGAAAGTGAAAGTGTCAAGGCCAGAAGTATTCCAGACGATTTAATGATTCCTATTTCGTCGTCAGTGAACCCGGAATTCACAAATACTGCGGATATTGTTTTGGATGGAATTCAGTCATTTATTGATCAAAATTTTATTCAAACGCAGGAACCACATTATATAATTGCTACTTCATCTGCTTCTGAATTAATAAAAAATGTCAATGAAGTTTCTATGGAAACTGTCATTTTACAGGAACCAGAAATTGTAATTCCTGTTTTGCCAACTGAAGATATTCATATTCTTGATAATGAAATAAATCGTACTAATGGTACAGTTTTTAACAGTGGAAAAGAACTGCATAATGAAAGGAGAGAAAAAGATGTTTTCATAAGCCTATCCCCACAGTTGCCAAATATTTCAAACTTGAGTAAAAATATTGTCAATACACAAGAAAATAACATAAACTTTCTTTGTGAATCACTTGATGAAAAAAATAATAGCAGTAAATTAGAAATAACCAGTATAGACCAACATGAAAAGCTTATTAATCTTAATTTACACCTTTGCAATTTACAAGAAGTAAACCAAAATAATTTTGCTGATTTAAATGCTTCTAATCATATTGAATGTGAAGAAACAAGTGATATGGAACTTGATCATATGTTACATGAAACGGAGATTTTAACTTCTACTCCATTAGCACCTCCAGATATAACAAATGCACCTATATCTGACAAAGAAAACAAACAATTATACGAAACATGCGTAATGAGGGTTGAGAGAGACGATGTTATTGAATCGAAAAGCAATATTAGTACTGTTACTAATACTAAAGCAACACACCCGATAGAAGTAAACAGGGAAAATATTGCGAAGCAGATAGATGATTCTGTTTTTAATATCCCTACACCACAAAATTCAAAAGTCGTTTTCAATCAAAATCTATTAATATCACATGATAAAATGTTTGATTTCAAAAATACAAAGAATTTAGGTAACATTTCACCTAGTGGTAAACCAACAAACAAAAACATTATTTTTGAAAAAAAATCAATGTCATTATTAGACTGTCCTTATAAAGATTATGCCCAAGAATTTAGTGAAGGACCCAAAAGAAATATTGTTACTGCAGTCGACAATAATAATTTTATTTACAATTGTGGAAAAAATTATAACATGATGGAAGATTTCGAAAATTTACCAAATTCAGGAAATGATCTCAAAGTCATCGAAAATGTAAGGGATAAAGTAAAAGGTAATATTTCTACTGAAACGCTGTGTAATAATCATAGTTTCATAAAAAGTTCGGCAAAAGTTGGTTCGATCGGAATGTTACTAACATCTAAGACTGCAGGAAATGAAATGGACCTTTCATGTCATAGATTAAATAATGAAAATTTTCAACCTGGTTATGAAAACAAGGCTCAAGAAATAGCTAAATATTTGAAGCAGGCTTATCAAAGAAGAGCTATAAATAGAGGTGTACAAATATTAAAACCAAAACTTGGAAGCATTGTCAAATCAAAAATATTTATTCACGGTGTTGAAAAGCCTGGTGGCTCATATGACTGTAAATTAGATAGAATAAAAATTAAAAAAACATACGAAAAAAAGAAAAATCAAGTGAAAAAATCTGTGCCTTGTACAATTAAGGAAATTTCATTCAAAAGTATCAATAATCCAGAAGATATTTGTATTGAAATTAAAACATGCATTGACTCATCTCTTACGAAACGCCAAGAATATTGTTTATGTGGTGACTTTGGTAAATTAACACATATTGATGGTTTATATGAACATATTCACTTTGGTTCTAACAAAAGTGTCAATTGTCCGATTTCTACAGTGTTCGAAATATATAACGAATATGGAAGTTTTTCTGATATTGAAAGGAAAGAATACATTCAAGAAAAAGAGGATTGCCATGAATGTGATACTGATCACATTTGCTGGCAGAAATTTGAATATTTTGAAAGTAAAAGTATTTGTGAAGAAATGCAGTTGAACCACAATACAGGTGCTGATAATGAGATGAATACACAGATTTGTACAGAAATTCACAAGCAATCGGTTATATCAAGTGAAAATAAGACGGCACAGGAAAAGGAAGCAAATGATTCAGAGGAGATAACTGAAAATTTGACTGAATTAATAATAATTGATGAAAGTATAATAGTGAGTATGCCACACTAAAACTAGTTTTTGCCTGGGACATTATGGCAGTGGCAAATTATTTTTTCAATTTATTTTCTAGAACAGATCATTCATCAACATACATACATACAGTCACGTCTTTATCCCTTACTATAGAATCGAATCGAAATTCAGATAGTGGCAGTTTGCTAGCCAATCACCTAAAATAAGAGTACCAAGTTTATAGCCTTTCCGCCTTAGTCGCCTTTTACACCTCCATAGATGGAGTGGATTCTAAAGTGCTGAGAACCACATCAAAGCTATTAAAAGGTATCATCAAAGGTATTTGTTATAACATTTTCATCTTCAAATCTAGATCCACACGCCCAACACTTCAAAATAGCTCTTCATCAAAATACAGCTTAAATTATTTGCTTGATGCGTTAGTTGGACACATTTTAATTTTAATCTCACCTTCAGATTATATCATCACTATCACTACATATTGTTTCCCTCTATTTTTTTTTAATCTTGGAAAGTTGGGAATGATTATATTCCTGTTTGAAAAGTTGAAAAAATGGATTTCTGAGGAAGATCTACATCTATAAATGCTACAAGTACAAAGCCGGAACAATTCGCTAATTTTATAGGGAATGCAGATATTTTCACAGAAAATAATATAAAAATGTATGCATTATAGGAATCCCAGGAGGAAACTGTAACCAAAGAAAGAGAAGGCAATATGCTTGTGAATAAACAAAATACTAATGAAGACAACGTAATTGAAACTACTGATGTTCTAAAATTAAACAAAGTAAGTTTGTTTTATAATATTTATTAATTATAAGGATTAATCATCAGGATATGCTTGTGGAATTGGCTCTCTAAATGCACCTTTTAAAATATGAAATAAGTACCTTATAATTATATAATTATAGAAGTTAGATAAATGGTGTCGTGGACTTTTTTATAGATCTCCTAATAAAATATTCTTGTAGTACAATATAATTTTAAAAAATCCACAATTTGGCAAATGGTTACCTCTTTTTAATATTACAATATTAGTATAGATGTCATGAAATGGCCGATGTCTGTACTTGAAGGATATTGCTAAAAATCAATATGGGGATGAATAAATAACCAAAAGAAACCAAAAATGTGATTCTTAGAATTTCTGCCTGTATATTTGTACCCGCATCACGTGAACACTATTAATCAATTAATTCAGAATTAACAATTAACTCAGATCTCAATCAAATTGAATGTCCATTGCTGCATGGTGCACCATACTACTACAGCGGGCCATACATGCGGAATCGGAAGGCGGACTTATATTCTGTTATTGAGGCGAAATAGAAAATTTAATTAAATAATTTCAGCTGTATTTTTGTGTTCCACTCTCAGCTGTTTTGCTGTTTCAGCTTCACGACATTTTTTTTACTTATATCTTAAAAACTATTGGTTTTTGTCTCAGAAACGAAAAATAACGAATGATCCGGAGGAGCCCGCAATTATAAAATGTGGTGTGTGTAAACAAATTTTCGCAGAATCGGAATGGAATTCTCACATATCGAAAGAGCATTGTTATATTGCTTGGGAAGAAGGTCATAATTTTGTAAGTATAGATAAGAGATCGAAGTGATATTTTCTCTTTCTCTGATATCTAAATCTAATGAATTCTTCCATGTCAGTCTGGTAGCAAAGAAAAAACATTGTGAATTCCGAAAACGACTTAAATGGCTTCCTATCCGCTACTGTCCAATACACATAATTCTAAATCTCCTATACAACATTCTCCATAACCCTTCTTACCCGTCTTACCTGCGTGAAATTGCCACAGCATAGTACTGCTTCAAACAGCCACTCGTTTTCTGTCCAGGCTGTCAGATTGTGGAATTGTTTACCGCCAGACGTGATAGTAAATCCTTATCAGGTTTTAAGAGGGTAGTGAGAGGACACTACCTGTCGTTGTCGTCGTGATGCATCCACTATTCATTTATATTGTATTATATTATATTGTATTCATGTATGATTGACTTGATATATTTATTTGATATTTGTTACTTTATGATAATATGTTTTAGGTTAAAGTTTATATCTTAATTATTATGTACAATGCCTTTCTTTACACTTTCCTGTCCTGGGCCTGCTGGAAGAAATTTATCTAGAAATAAGTAGTGCCCTTATACTGAATTTCTCTTTATTTTAAGTTTTTTTCTTATTTTCCTTGTTGTACATAAATAAATAATAAATAAAATAGCATGGCAACCTTTCTCTTATCCGCACATATTCTTATCAAGGGGAAGGCTTGTTTATTAAACATTTCATTAACAAGAGATTCTGCCTTTCGGCGATGGCCTAGCAACCTGTCTTAATCTGTTTCTCCATTTAAATGATTAAGCCATCCAGCTGAACGTGGCCTTCAAATCCTTCGATACTGTCGGTCCTGCCTATGCCGTAAGGCATAGAGATTTGTTTTGCCTAAGGTTTATTATTTCCTATTTATAAATGATGATGTCTTTTTCAGGATTTTGATAATTTGTTATTAATGAAAAAAATTAAAAATAAATTACAAACCAAAGGAAGTCTTATATGTACTTTTTGTGGATTTGAATATGTCAAATTGGCAAAATTCCTAGCGCATGTAAAGAAATGTTACTTAAAAAAGGTAATTTTATCTTGTTTTAAATTTTTATTTTCGTCTAAAAGATCTTTCTGGAGTAAAGACTAGAACACCAAAAATTTAAAGTGGCTATTTTTTATATTTTGTTTTATGCTCTTTTACATATCATTGTACATTTTTATAGATATCAACATTCACGCTCGATAACGAAAAGCCAACCCCAACAAATTCAATATGTAAATGTGGCGTCTGCCAGCTTGAAGTGTCTGACGTGAATTGGATCGATCACATATCCAAGGAGCACCAATATCTTGCCTGGAAGGATGGAGATTCTCCATTGGTAAGAACTGTTTTGGCAAGCTTTTTTTGGCATCCAATGTTTCAGCCTACTCTCCAACCTTATCACGAATTAAACCATTTGTTTTAATTTTTACCTCATTTAGTGTACTATAAACTGATGCGATGGTTACCGATGCGATTTCTTATGGCAATCGTTTAAACATTAAGAACTTTTTATAGTTTAAAAATTAAAAAGAAATAATATGAATTCACAATGCTTTCACACAATGCTAAAAATAATATAATTTTTACTTTTCAGAAAATTGATGATGAAAATGAAGTAAATAGCCATCTATTAAATATAGTAAAAAAATATGGTCACCTTATTTGTGCCAAGTGCGGTTTACTTAAGAAATATACAGCTAAATCTATAAAAAAATATCTGATGCATATTGAGACTTGTAATATAAAAGTAAGTATTCGTAATTTTTTGTAGAGTGTAATGCGAAGCTTCGCACAAGAAAAAGTGGCGTATTAAACAGTCTAAATAAGTGTAGCAAACAAAAAATAACTACTGAAATGTTTTCGCGTTTTTGGCATTTCTATTCATCTTTATATGCAGGCAACTGTATATGTTCCCATGATATAATATGAGTTAGGTCATGAGAAGGTCAGATGGGAATTGTTTCATGTAAGACAGACTTACCCAATTCAGGATCATGATCAAATATGTGCTCGTGGCTTGAGATGTGAGGACCTACTAGAGATTTTCAGATGGAATGGGAGATGGAAGAAAAAGATTGAAGAATATTTCATAGTTAGGCATGTTAAGATATTTTACTGAGTAGCTTGTCATTTAAAAAAATATTTTCCATTTATTCAATTTTATGTTACAGAATGCCAATGAATCAAGCGCTGAAACTGAACAATCTGCAGATAAACCCGCAACGGCCGTAAAAGCTATTTACAAATGCGCAGTGTGCGAAGAAGATGTAGATTCTATTGAATGGTTTGACCATATTTCATTGAAACATAACTACCGGGCATGGAAAGAAGGCGAAAAAGCGCCGGTAAGCTGCATGACATTCAAATTATTCTTCTTATTCTTATATACTAATTATTTATGACTGCAATTAACTAAGATTTGTTTGGACAGAATTTTGAAGATAAGCAGATATGGTTGGATCACCTGAAAGAAATTTCCAGAAAAGCCGGTTGTTTGAAGTGCTCTAAGTGTGGTTTGATTCGGAAATACCCAAAGCCGTATTTGTACCATGTAACAAATTGTGATGGGAAAAAAATCGAGACAGACAATGGAAAGAATACGCAGCGAGAAACGAAAAAAGAAAAGGTAATTTTATAATTTTTAAATAAGGCTTTTGAGTGAAAGTGACACGAAATTGCATAATTAATTCAGAAAGCAAACTTACTTTAGTTATCAATGCAGTAAATAGCATTTCTTATTCAGTGAAGTAAAAACTTCAAAAACTGCTCTTTCCTTATTACGATTACGGTACTACTGTAATGCAAAATTCGAGGCGGTGCCTTGCGGCCGCTCGCCCAGAGAGTCAACGAACGTATGTAAAGATGATGCACGACTTTATCCGTCTAAAACCCTTAGGGTAAAGACGTGTGTTCTTACAGACTTTCCTATGTGATAAGATGCGTCTAATGAAATATCTTGTTATCTATTATTTTCATTGTTAGAATAAATCAATTGTGAAACAGGAAGCAAGCCCGAAACAAGATAAGCCAGATGACGAAGCAATAATTTGCGGGGTGTGCCGGCGGAAACTTCGGATCAATCAGTGGATGAGCCATATGAGAATGCACAACTACATAGCTTGGAAAGACAAGCAAGCGTCCGTAGTAAGTATTCATCTATGCGACACGCAAGCTTGTTGTACATTTAATACTACCTTAATTCATTCATCTATTTTCTGTCAGTAAGTGTAAAAAAACGGTATAATATTATGATAAAATTTCCAGAAAGGTAATGACCATAGAGAGAATCGTTTACGAGCTGTCATCGCCCATATTCAAGAGTTGGATTGTTTTAAGTGCGGATATAAGAGCGACGATGTTACGCTTTATCGGAAACATATCGACTCTTGCGCATCGAATTCCATTCACAAAATGGATCCTCCATTTAGTGAAGCGACAGAGCTGGCGCAAGAAGGTGACGGTTTTAAATTAATTATCTATTCTAATATTATAAAGCTGAAGCGTGTGTTTGTTTGTTTGAACGCGCTAATCTCAGGAACTACTGGTTCGAATTGAAAAATTATTTTTTTCTTTAATAGACCATTTATCGGGGAAGGCTTAAGGCTATTTATCATCACGCTGCAACTATTAGGAGCGAAGAAATAATAGAAAATGTGAAAAAAAACGGGGAAAATTATTTCTCCTTGCTTAAATGATGCCCAAAATAACTATTCCACGCGGACGAAGTCGCGGGCACAGCTAGTTAATTATAATAAGTGAAATCAGAGAGTGAAGTGAACACGTACGTTACTTTATTTCTTGTAGATTAAATCTATGATACAATAATACATGACACAGCTGATGAAAGAAGAGTGAGAAGTAGCTTATTTTGAATTTACTTGTCACAGTACAATGGCCAAGAGTGTTCGTAATTGAAATCAAAACGATGAAGGTTTAACATTATTATCTATGGGATATTGTGATGCAATTGAATGTGTACCCCATTCAATATACAGTAGAAAAAAGTATTTTTTTTAAAGATTTTAACAGTACCTACTTGTATTATTATGGCCATGTACCAATGACTATTTTCGAAGTTATGTACATTAGTTTGATAACTAACCTATGCTCTTACGGTGAGGGAAAACATCGTGAGGAAACCTGCACATTTAGGCAACGGGATGTGTATGTAATCATATGATCTAATATAGGTTAGGTTCCCCTGCAAAGGTTACGAAAGAAGAACAACATTGCAGAGAATAAAAGGCGTTTTTATTTGAGTTCTGAAACTTATTTCTTGAAATGCATTGAAGTTAAAATAAGTTTTGGTTTTCAGGTTTTTATGAGTGCGCTATGTGTCAAGAAAAAGTAAAATATGGTGAATGGAAAAAGCATGCTGTTGACAAACATTACAATGTGGCCTGGGTCGTTGGTGACGAACCTATTGTGAGTTTTATTTTAATTTCAGTATTGAGAAGTTTTTTTACAAAAGAAACTCAAGTTTTAACTAATATAAGTGACTCATGATTATTCGAATTTTCATTCCCTTCTATGCAATTTTAAAATTTTATCCCAATGCTTTTATAAGGCTCGCTGCTGGTTAATCTCTAAAACAAATCATTTATTTCAACAGGATATATTTAATCAAAACCTTATCGCAAAACTGTTGAAAGAGTATCTTCAGTATGGCAGATATATTTGCAAAGTGTGCGGTATAACTAGATCATCGGGCATCGGTTTTTTCGCTCATACAATAAATTGTGGACTCTCGGAACAGGTTGGTCTTATTATCACTTGCAAATTTCACGACATCTGGGTACTTTGCATTTTCTATCATTTCATTTCAATGGTTCCCAAGAATAATTACATACATGCTATTTATATATTAGTAAAAATAAATATTTTTCAGGAAGCTGAAAGGTTTAAATTATTGTGCGACATTTGTGATACCAAATACTTAGGCTTCTATCAAAGTCAGCACATGGTTGCGCATTCTCAGAAAGAGCTCAACCAAGGGAAAAAGAGAGAGCAGGAGAGCATGAAGAAAGAAAAGGAGAAGAAAGAAGAGGAAATCACTGTATTGCCGGGCCGCAGGCGTGCTGCCGCAAAGTGAGTCAGACACAAATAAGAGTACAGTAGAATATGGCCCCGCCCATTTTTCTTTATCGTAAATCACCATGAAAACTTACCCTTTCAGTATTCCAAACAATCTGTGTGCGATATTTATAAAAAATTGGTCAAACAAAAAAATTGGTTTTATCATTTGTAATATGAGTATGGATTGGATATGAATTAGCCTGTATGGAATGGAAAGACTGTACAATAAAACTTTAGAAAATCAACATATTGAGTTATAAAAAAAATTGTAGAAGAAATGTTGTTAATGATCTGTTTGTCATTTCAGAGCCAGAATGGTCATTGAAGAAACCGTCAGTCTTGTAAGTAATGATTTCTTTTACAACTAAATTTTCCAACAATGTTAATCTCTGTATCCTCACCCTGATCGAGAGTTCCAGTTGTTGTACTGTTTCAACAAAAAAAATATGTAAATGAATCAACTTGTAAGCAAACAGTGCTTTGCTTGAAACTGACTTACATCTTTCGCTACAACTTAAATTTCTGGTCATAGTCTGATACTATGTCCAAATTTATAATAAAAATGCTATCTACGGTTATGTATGAAAATTTGTGTTAAAATTATTAATTTATTAAGTAATTATATTGATGTTATGAATAATCAACTATTGCCTCAACTTTTACTACGTAGACAATAATATTTTTTTCCGTTTCAGTTTAAGCACGTTTGCGATATATGTTCATTTGCGACAGACGTCGAAGAAGAGATGGCAGTGCACAGGTGTCCGAAACGTCGGAAGAAGAGCGAGGACATTGATTTGTCACTGGAACCGGAGTCGAGTTCGGATGACGAAGACAACGTTTCCGAGGCCGACGAGAACATCGATGAGGAAATTGAGGACGAAGTTTCTGTGCCGGAAAAAAAGCGACATAACGATTACAGTAAGTTTAGTTAGTTTACATCGAAAACGTTATGAGTTGTGAGATGTATCCCAGGTTTGAGCCCGGGTCATGATGGAAATCAAACTCTTGACTGAGCGGGTAATTTAGTTTAGTGCTATAGTCAATTGTTTGATGTTTCATAATATTGTTGTAGGATAAATAAGAATGACATGTCGTTTTTTTCAGATTCTCCACCTAGGATTCCAAGAATACCATTTGTGGTTTCAGATTTAAAAAAGTATTTTTCAAAAAATGTCAAGGACACGTAAGTATATAATTTGAGCAATTTACGCAGAAGTCTGAATATAATTTAATAGCTGTTGCTCGCGATTTCGTCAGCCTTAAATCTCTTTAAATTGTTACTTATTATGTTCTTTTAAAGTTTAAACGATAACATTGAAAAGTTTCATGAAAATTCGTTCAATAGTTTTTGCGTATGAGTAACAAACGCACACATCCACACATCCTTCCAAACTTTCGCAATTATAATGTTAGTAAAAAGTAGGATAGAATCTCTCTCATATTTCCTCATGTTTAATCAGTAACGAGACACTATCTCTTTCTATTACCACTTTCAAAGAGCAAGTGAAGAAGAAGCGTGGGAACAAATTATAAATTTATGTCATGTGTCAAAGAAACATATATGAATGCTATGTTATAAATAAATAATTTACAGTACTTTAATTTTACAGCGCCGATTTCTTCCTGACTACTGAAACCCTTTTTCCCCAATGGACCGAATGTAATTACAAGGCAGTACCGGAGGACAAACTGTTGAAAATTCTGCCGCCTTTGGAAAAGTCTTGTCAAGTGTTTTCTCATGATAAGTGGTCAACTTATGACCGTTGGACTGCCGTCACTGATAAAGGTTTGTATTGCAGTAACTCATGAGTTGAATGTTGTAATTCAGTGTGTATCACACCGTGTGTGAGTCCTTTGCAATAAGAACTTATATAGTTTCCCCATATCCATCTGTCCGTCCGCAGATTAATTAATAGACTACTAGAAATCAGCTGTGTAAGAAGAAAAAACCCGTTAATTTCCATTTCCGCGAAATTCTCTCTTAGCCCACCCCTAGAGTAAGTACGGAATATTGTAGCAACATTTCAAATGTCTTTCAAAAAAGCCAGTGATTAAGGCTGTGCTTTTTCACTTTACTATTATGCTTATTTCCTAATACAAGGTAACTGTAATTTGCTTCAGAAAAACACATTAAGTTACGATTCGTAAGTGGTTAAGGTGAATAAGTCTCGAACTTCGAAGTTAATACATTGTGTAATTTTACATGTGAATTTATATATATTTATTATTATTATATATTTTTTTATATTGAAACTTCAGTGCTGTGTGGTTCCCGGCACCAATATTGAAAAGAATAGGACCACTCCATCTCTTTCCCATGGATGTCGTAAAAGCCACTAAGTGTTAGGAGATTCTTCTTTTAGGCGATGGGCTAGCAACCTATCACTATTTGAATCTCAATTCTATCATTAAGTCTATCAGCTGAACATAGCCTTCATATCAGTCAGTAAACACTGCAGGCTCTACCCCGCAAGGGATATTGACGTGATCACATTGATGGAGGAATGTATGAAATTTCAGATAAAACGACAATATTCGTCGGGTACAGCATACAGCGCCTGTCGTGGGTGCCGTCGCACGTGTCCGTGGCCGCGCACTCGGCGCGCAACCTGCTGGCCGCGGCGTGCCACGCGGGGCCCGACACGCCGCAGTACAACGTCGACGAATTGCCGGAACATCCCACACTTATACAGATCTGGGATTTTGGCGATTTTCAAAAGTAAGTGATTTGATAAAGATTTTTTTGAAAAATGTGTTATCCAAAGTAAATTCTAAACGTTTAATTTTTTGCGCTACTTAATGTCGGTTGGTAGAAAATAATACAAAACCCAAATCGAATGAAACTTCTTGACGACTTTTACATAAATACTGCCTGATGAACGATGATACTAACTAACAGTTCAACTCACACGATTCTGGCCATTCAAGTAAACGGTTAAGTTTAGTAGCGTTTTTGTGTCGTAGTATTTATTTGAACCATCACAATCAACCTGTTTTCATGTAAGAACGGTGCCAAAATTGGTATTTGGGCTGGTGTTACATTTCGGCACGGTGTGGGCCATGGACTGGTGCCCGTCGGGCGCGCGCGCCGAGCTCGCGGGCGCGGCCGGCTGCGTGCGCCTGGGGCTGCTGGCCGTCGCCTGCTCCAACGGAACCGCGTATATATTGTCGGTGCCGTATCCTTCCACTCTTACAAGGTACTTTTTATGAATTGTTTCTTCATATTGTTTGTTAATAATTTACAGAAAATATATATGAATGAATAGACGTGAGAAATGGAATATGCATTCTGCCTATTTGAAAAGAAATCTTTCAGAAGTGCTGAGAAAAGAAACACAATGAAAAGTATAATTTTGATAATTTTTCTGGCGGCCGAAGAATAGATTTAATCGATTTTTTTTCTATATAAGTGATCGAATGTCGAATTATATTGCTGATGACATTAAAATCTTAAAAATAATGACTCTTTTCTTTTACTCTTTTCTCAAATGAGCAAGTCGCATTGAACAAAGAAATATGTATTTTTAAATTATGAAAAAAGTAAGCTATAAAATTAAGATGATATATATAATGTTGTTATTATTTTATTTTCCAGTGAAACAATATTCTACGAATTAGAACCAGTAGCCCAACTGAGATTTTCCACTAAATTACAAAGGCAAAAATATCAGGCCACGTCCATTTGCTGGTCAATGGTAAGTGAAATTAGTAGAAAAATATGTTACTTAGAAGTAGTACCTTTATTTTATCTTGGACGTTTCAAATCATGTTACGATGATCTGTGGTCACCATATGTATAAGTAGTATAATACAACGCGAAAGTTTAAAATCAGTTATTTATTATGAACAAACATTTCCTTTTTAAATTTCAGCAAAAAGGCCATGGAACAGTTATTGTGGGATATTCCGATGGAACAACTGCTTATTATGATTTAAATACTGAGTCGCCTTTATTGAAGTCACAAGAAAACAACGTAGATATTTTTTATCCATTTAACGAGGAAAGAGTACATAATGGATGTATTACAGGTATGTAGAGTTATAATTACTATTTCATTTTTTTTTATAATATGCATCAAAATTTCAAAATAGAAAATGAATTTTGGTCTTCTCACTATTATCTTTTTAGTTGACCGCCAGAAATACCTGTCATATTTTTATTTGTTAAAATACTTATCAGCCAGTAAATATAGCAAGAAAATATTTATATTGTATAGTTTTTGATATTGCTTTCCGGAGTGATGTGCGTTCAATATGAACAAATACACAGTTTATATCTATTGCTCCGTGATGTTATATCTGCTATTATGGTTTCTTGTCTGTCTTGGATTTGTATAGGTATTTGTTTGTTTGTTTGTACATACGAAAAAACACAAAAATACAGTAAGACAAAATAAACAAAGGCGGACTTATCCCATTAAGGGATCTCTTCCAGTCAACCAATATTAGGTATTTTGAAAATTTATAAAAAGTACAGGTACACAATGCACACGTAACGTACCTTTATTTTTGATCATGTATGTTTCGAATCATGTTAACGATCATTATTATAAACATCAACCCGCATAACATCGAAATCTGCCAAGTGCCAGGATATTTTTTACAGATAGGCTTTTTTATTTCAGTTATTAGCTTGTTACGAGTATCATATGGTTTACTTTTTTGGGGTAACGCGGTTGATATACAAACTATTTTTATAATTCAGAAAAGGACATTACGCGCAATATACGGTTAAGGTTCAAGAGACTCGTTATCACAACTGTTTAAGGAAATAGTAGCGTCGAAGTACATTTTTAAAATTATAATGTATGTTAGGAAAAACCTACTCAAACTTTTTGGAAAAAAGAGGTACCTACTCTTTTCCAAAAAGTTTGGACCACAACTGATCGAAATTTACGTAATAAACATAAATTAGTCATGCCGTATCATAAGCTTAGCAAAGTCAGTGAATCATTTATAGGGAACTGTATAATTCCCATTAGTCGTCTGTCGGATCTAGATTATATTTGGATAACGGCTCCACTGTACACATTTTCAATTAATGATCGTTGTCGGTTACACTGGTAGACGAGCGCACGGGTGAAATGGTGATAGGTTTATCGGTTCCAATATCCGACAAAAATATGTCTTGACGACAATTCTCGTGTCTCTTAAACAAAATCGGATTCCGTCATGTTTAAATAGCTTCATATAAAATGTTCTGCTACTGGAACATCCGACTAAAATTCGCACCCAACATATGGGAACCAGCTCTAACTGAACAGCTTTCCTATATTGCTCGCTCTGTGTCGAACTTGCACTTCAATGAGTCACACTATTTGCAGACGTGAGCTCGTTCCCCGTGGCGCGCGACGACCGCGTGGGCGCCGTCAGCACGGCGTCCGCCACCGGCAGCGCGCTCACCGCCAGCGGCGCCCAGCACTGCGCGCGCCTGCGCTCGCACCTCGCCAGCCACGCCGCCGCCTTCCTGCCCGCCTGGCCCTCCGCCTGCTTCGCCGGGGAGGACGTCATCAGTCAGTCACCATATAGATAGCTTTACATTGAGCGCTCGCACCTCGCCAGCCACGCCGCCGCCTTCCTGCCCGCCTGGCCCTCCGCCTGCTTCGCCGGGGAGGACGTCATCAGTCAGTCACCATATAGATAGCTTTACATTGAGCGCTCGCACCTCGCCAGCCACGCCGCCGCCTTCCTGCCCGCCTGGCCCTCCGCCTGCTTCGCCGGGGAGGACGTCATCAGTCAGTCACCATATAGATAGCTTTACATTGAGCGCTCGCACCTCGCCAGCCACGCCGCCGCCTTCCTGCCCGCCTGGCCCTCCGCCTGCTTCGCCGGGGAGGACGTCATCAGTCAGTCACCATATAGATAGCTTTACATTGAGCGCTCGCACCTCGCCAGCCACGCCGCCGCCTTCCTGCCCGCCTGGCCCTCCGCCTGCTTCGCCGGGGAGGACGTCATCAGTCAGTCACCATATAGATAGCTTTACATTGAGCGCTCGCACCTCGCCAGCCACGCCGCCGCCTTCCTGCCCGCCTGGCCCTCCGCCTGCTTCGCCGGGGAGGACGTCATCAGTCAGTCACCATATAGATAGCTTTACATTGAGCGCTCGCACCTCGCCAGCCACGCCGCCGCCTTCCTGCCCGCCTGGCCCTCCGCCTGCTTCGCCGGGGAGGACGTCATCAGTCAGTCACCATATAGATAGCTTTACATTGAGCGCTCGCACCTCGCCAGCCACGCCGCCGCCTTCCTGCCCGCCTGGCCCTCCGCCTGCTTCGCCGGGGAGGACGTCATCAGTCAGTCACCATATAGATAGCTTTACATTGAGCGCTCGCACCTCGCCAGCCACGCCGCCGCCTTCCTGCCCGCCTGGCCCTCCGCCTGCTTCGCCGGGGAGGACGTCATCAGTCAGTCACCATATAGATAGCTTTACATTGAGCGCTCGCACCTCGCCAGCCACGCCGCCGCCTTCCTGCCCGCCTGGCCCTCCGCCTGCTTCGCCGGGGAGGACGTCATCAGTCAGTCACCATATAGATAGCTTTACATTGAGCGCTCGCACCTCGCCAGCCACGCCGCCGCCTTCCTGCCCGCCTGGCCCTCCGCCTGCTTCGCCGGGGAGGACGTCATCAGTCAGTCACCATATAGATAGCTTTACATTGAGCGCTCGCACCTCGCCAGCCACGCCGCCGCCTTCCTGCCCGCCTGGCCCTCCGCCTGCTTCGCCGGGGAGGACGTCATCAGTCAGTCACCATATAGATAGCTTTACATTGAGCGCTCGCACCTCGCCAGCCACGCCGCCGCCTTCCTGCCCGCCTGGCCCTCCTATTTTATTTTTTAAATCTTAGTAATTTTAGAAAATATGATTTTGCAATTTCACATTTTTCTGATACGAGTAGACGTCGCGACATCGTGGCATTCGTGTCGCTTTGGCGCGACGTTCCTGCTAGAATACATGAGTGCGCGCTAAGGCCACGTTCAAAGTTAGACTTTCTATCTCTTTTCTTCTTTCATTCAATATCTCATAGAAAAGAAAGAGATTAACATAACATTATGTCCACAGCAAATCTATCGGCTAACGAATTGGAGTACTGGTGCTTAGGGCGGCGTATAGGGCCCGCGCAGTGTTGCTGCGGTTGCAATCACTGCGCTCTGATGGCCACGTACATGGCGCCTTTCGTGAGGCTGGTTCGAGCTCACCAAACTCGATCCGATGTCAAGAAACAGGTCACTTATCTTTTTATTTATCTTTTAGCTTTTACCCACAACTTGGCCTGCGCGAAACTATTCATACCAGTTTTTCGCCAATCCACAATGCAAATCTTATCCGTCTTCAACAAAATTACTGGCCAACAAATTTGACAAATCTGGGATGTGTCTCCATCTCTCGATATTGGACACTGCACGCTGATGGTCACCTCAGACTGGTTCACGCGCACCATCCTCGATTCAAAGTCAATAAGCAGTTCTCTACTTACCTAAATATATCACGTCTTTATTCCTTACTAGGCAGACAGAACTAATAAGCTCGCTCTGTTGCTTAGCGGAAAAATTGAGATTCAAAAAGGTGGCTAGCCTATCGCCTAAAGGAAGTCCTCAAGTTTCCTTTAATTCTACTCACACCCATTTGGAGAGGATGAATGATAGCAGGTTGACTAAGCAGATATACAAGAAGAGTATGGAGGGAAAGGTCGGAGTGGGAAGGCCTAGACAAACGTATCTTAATCAAATTAAGGACGTCCTGGCAAAGGGTCAGGTCCAGAGTACCCGAAACCGCCCAGCTTGCATGAAGAGAGTTATGAATGTGGATGAAGCGAAGGAAGTATGCAGAGATCGTGGCAAGTGGAAAGATGTAGTCACTGCCTACCCTCCGGGAAAGAGGCGTGATTTTATGAATGTATGTCACCCATTTATAGACAGATAAATTAGTAAATATTTAGATTAAGAAAACTAACCTACCATTTATTATTTTGTTACAGCCGGTGGCGTGGATCAGCTTGAAACGTTTAGGGAAAAAAAGAAAACATTCCGAAAATAAAAAGGAGGTTACGCCTGAGCCGCTGACGTACGAAGACGCGGTGACGAAGTACGGGATAGAATTCAAATTGATCAACAAGCTTACAGATCAGGTAAGTTTCTAAAGTTACCTACTTCCTCCTGTCTCCTGCTTCTTCTGGTTTCATTCTGACCTCTTTGGAGTGGAGCCCGGGGTGCCCCTTTCGATTGTGATTCTGAAATGGGTAAGTCAGGTTTTTACCCGAAGCGACTCCCGTCTGAACCCTCGAAACTTTTACTGGGAAATATTATTGTTATTAAATCATAGAATTAATAAATCTAAGTAAAGTTTTGAGTAGGATTTTTCGATGACATATTACTTCTTCAGTTTGTCAAATGGTACAGATAAAGGGCAAAACTGATGATCGAAAGTTTGACGTCGATATTGACGTAAGTAATACGGCATTGTTTATTTGTGTAAGGAGTATGAAAATAGCTGAAATTTAATTGAGTCCGTGGTTTAATATATCCGTCAAATTTCACGTGAGTACTAGAACAGTTCACAATTTAACAATAGATAGTGTAGTGGTACATATTTATCTATACAGACGTAAGGAAACCTGTACAGTAAAAACCAATAAGGGTTAGGTTATCATTGTAAGGTTAGGAAGTCGCTTCGTAAAAAAACCTAAATTACCCAATCCAGGAATGCGGTAAAAGGTGCACCTCGGGCTCTTCTCCAGGGGATGTCTTCTTGTGTGTACCTTACCGACAGATTTTCAACAAACAGAGTGATGAATGTAAGTGATGCGAAAGAAGTATACGTGGATTAAATTAATCCGCCTGCTACGGCATGTGGAAAGTCTCTGCTCACTCCAGAAAAGAGGTGTAATTTTATGTATGGTATGCAAAAGGTTTTTGTTTTAACTGTACCGGTATTTAAGTTTCCATAAATATATCATTAAAAAATATCCATCATTAAGACATACAGCTGATGTGGCTTTACAGTTTTTTCAAGACTGTTGGCTCTACCCCGTAAGAGATAAATAAGTGATTGTTGAAAAGTAATATTTCTTTCCAGAATGAATATAAAATGTCCTTAACTCACTACAAGGAGATAAACCCGGAGTGCTTCCCGATATCGGAAATACGTTCCATGGCGTTTTGTCCGTCGGCGAAGCATCACAAACGACTAGCCCTCGCCACACATTCTGGCATAATATTCCTACTTAAAGTTTGATGACTATTTTCGTTAGCCTTCTACTGGGAAAAAAGCCTCTTTTTCAGCTAGTCATGGTCAAATAAACTTCAATAAATTAAAATAAAATTAACCATGAGCATCGGCTGTGAACTGCCAAGGGATAATGCCTTACATTTTCGATATACACCCTGGATGTTTCATATTGTATGGAACTAAATTCCGGATTAATTTTTCATGTTTCATTTCTCTTTATTACTTACTTACATTTTCAGAATGTATAAAATGATTTTATCCAGGTTGTTTATAAATTGTGTTGTATAAAAAGTGTAGTAATAACACATGATGCACAATGCGATTTATTGAAGAGAATATTTTGCCGAAAATAAGAAAAGTTGTTGATATGTTGTATATGAGTAAAAAACTTTTATTTAGTGTTTAAGTTCTTTTTTTATTGCCGTTGAAGTATTATTTAGTACGTAAATTTTGTTTATTAAGATTTTTAAGTGATACCTATTCAAATATGATAACATAAGAAAGAGTTTTGCGTGGGTTTATCCTATTTTATACTACTTCGATTTATTATTATCTTCAATCAATACATATAAAAAAACTGTAAAAAAAAAATTTGCCTGCACATTGAGTGTATTTTCAAAAAATAATTTATTACGATAAAGAAATAGTAACCATCTGTCTGTTTGTATGTTCATGTGTACACATTCATCTCCGGAACGGACGTATTCGAATGTTTTTTTTTGTTGTGGTATAGCTCTTATACACATACCATGTCCAACTTATAAGGTATAATTTATTTTGGATTCTGGAACAGCTGATGTCGAACTAGAACAACTCAGCTAAACTATAGGAGGTATCGCGAAGACGTCTTAACAAAAGTTATCACAACGCTACGCTAACAGAACAAACAAAAATATAAATCATTTCTTCTCTATATAATATTAGTATGGATTATTAAATTGTTGTCAACTGTATGTGCCCTGGGGCTCCGCTGCAGTGAGAATTCAGGGGTATAAAGTATTTTTTGTTAATCCAAATTATATCCTATGTAATGGCAAATTTCCTTGAAATTTATTTTGGCGAATTTGAGTAAATTTAATAACCTTAATCTTCGTATTTCCAATAACACGCAAACGGCGTTGCCTGCAACAGCTAGTTGACAATAAAAACATATTTGATACCATAATACCAAAAGTTAATACTCCTCTTGGTATGTGGACGACCAGATTAGATGTGCTTCAAATTGTCATCAGTTTTGGTTATATGTGGTATCGGGTAATATAAGTATTTCCCTTTTGATTTTAACCCTTAATTTTTAAGTTGTGAAATTTTGTACATTATGTATAATATTGTTTTTTAATTTAAAATAGGTAAAAGCTTGAAGTTTTGTTATGGTTATTAAGAACGGGAGCGAATATGTTTTCCGAGTTACACAGTTTATCAAGTATTTTTATTTGTACAGTTGTTTGTTGTAAGAGGATGTACAGTGTACAAGTATATGCTAGAACTGAAGTTTATTTTTTAAGATTCATGAGGTTATGTACTCCTTTTTTTTATTAATTTTTAAAACATCACAATTAAGTCCGCCGATATCAAAAGCTATTTTTATTCTGTGTGACTTGTAGTTACGGATGTATCACCATGATTAAGTTTTTATGGTATATTTTTGTTTGAATGATTACCAATATTAAAAATATTGGTCAATGTCATATTCAAATAGCCTGTTCAAATATTGGTAACTTACCGTTATATTAAACATCAGTAAAATAAGTAAATACATGTAATCTAAAATACTTATTTTAATATAATTGTATTTATTCTTAGGCTAGCAGAAAATATATCGGATATTATAGTGATACTAATATTAAACATTCGTTGTGTACCAATATTTTTTAAATGTGATAGAAACACTTAATGCTTGTTATCAAATAAACTTTTTAAACAACTTTTTATTTTTATTTTAATGTGACTTAGGTTATACTTTATATCGTATCGTAGACCGATAGAAATGTAAATATCACTTTCCTGTTAGTGGGAAAATATTTATAGTTTAGAAATATATTTACAAAATATGATACACTTAATGACGTCAAGACAACTTATAATTAAATCTACGATCACTTCCAAAGCGCAAATTAAGAGGATGTAAAATTTTGTTCAGAACCAGTTCAGTTGTTTTAACTTTAGTACACTCCAGAAATCCAGACATAAGATGCATTTGACACAATGCCAAGTTAGCAAAATGAAACGTGAAAGAAATGAGCGGGTTTATTAGGATGTTATTTATCGCTCCGTGCCGCGTGATGCCGCATTTTGCGTTCGACTGTACATTCGCCAGTGACATTAATATCGCGGGCGCGACTCCACGTCTCTACGGGCCACGAGACCGCGCGATCGCGATATATGTACCGATTTAATTTTATTTGAATAAAATTATAATACATTGAAACTCTTCTAAAATAACAACTTAAAAAAAGAAATAATTATTTAGAAACAAAAAATATTTTTGGCGGTTTGGTATAATGAAATTGGAACTTAAAAACTAAACGTAAACTTTTTTCTGAAATTAGTGAAGTGAACTTTATAATGATGATGGCCAGTGCAAAGTTGGTGCGGGACTGTAGTTCGGACCTCAGCTCTGAAGTGCGGTCGCTGTCCGTGGCCTCTTCCACGGAGGAACAGGATTCTACCACGACGGAGTCGGAGTACACAGAGGAGGAGAAAGAATATGAATTAGAGGACTTACAAATATTAAAAACAATCGGTAAGTATTTGAAATAAAGCTGTTTGTAGCTTTTATTAAGTATATTTATTTACCCACGGCTTAATTTTAGGAATAAAGCAATTTGCTGCTGAGTGATTTTTTAGATTGGCGAAGAAAAAAGCGCCAACTTTCGCATTTTTATAATAGTACCTATATCTAAGTTGGGAACACAAGAAAGGGAAAGAATATTTTATAGAGCTAGAGATAATATTTTATAAACCGATTATTTTATGATTTTGTTCAGTTTGGCCTGCAAAGAAGACATTAAATTTGCTTCATTATGGTTTTTAGTAGCGTAATGTAAATGCAACCGGAGTCAGGTATAAAATAAGTGTATTTATCATTATTATACATTTTATTAGTTCAGCCAACTTTCACTCTTGCTGTCGAGTCTCCTATGTACGCTATTTAATTATGGGTGTCTACGAAAGATTTGCTTTAAAATGTTAAAAGAATGAGTTCGTTTCTTTCCTCACACATCGTTCTTTATTTATTGCGTAAATTGATCTCACCTACTAATAAATCACTGTCCTGTGGCCCATCGTGATGGGAAGAGCTATCTTCTGAAATGAAACATTTATTTGTTTTCCATACGATGATTCTTCAATTATTATTAGATCTTTATTGTGGTACATACATTTATATAGGCGTACTAGAGAGCGGCCGCGGCTCCGCCCGCTTGAAACGAAAAATTTATTGATCGTTCCGTTATCTACCGCTCCCGCGGGAATTTTATCTTATTCAGCTTTTTGCCAAAACCGATTTAACCTCAAGAATTTCCGTCGATGCGGTCAAATTAGGTCAAAATATTCTTTCAAGTATAAATAAGTTTTTCATAATTAATTAAACCCCATACAATAAACGTGTTTTTTGCTCAATACATATATATAGGTAACAGGGAGACGCTTGTATATTACATTTCAAAATAAATATTTAAATATCAATAATATTAAAAAACGGCTCACATACAAAAAAGAATTTTTTAACCAATTTTGGTCGATTTGTATAAACGATAGAAACGTGAATATAAAAAAAAATATTTAAGTAACAAAAGTGATGATGGTACGGAACCCTTTGTGCGCGAGCCCGACTCGTCCTTGCCGTTTCTATTTAATCATAGGTTATGGTACACACGGCCAATAAAGGGGGTGCATACTTAATCTTGACGGTTTGTGTACCAAAGATCGATATAATTAATGCCGTATTTAGGTCCCTTGAAAAGATACGGGAATCGCATTTAAGTACCTTCATCAAGAGATACAATTTACCCATTTTAGGATTATAGTCTTAAGCGGACCCTGGGCACATCCTCAGGGAGAGGATGTCACCAAGACAATCACCAGGAGAAGTGTGGCAACAATTAACGATACAAATGAAAGCGTCGCTTAAATAACTACTCTTCAAGAGCAGCTAATTTTATAAAGAAAACTGATTTGTACTTTTTTGTTATAAAACTACTGGATTGATTTTGATCTTAATTGACAAACAAACAGACACCTTTAGGGAAAACAAGGGCTAATATTTTCCCGAAATTACTCTAGAAGCGAAGCTAGTTATACTATTATAGGTTTTATATTAACTTTCAGGGGGTATTTATTACAACTTGAATATACCAATGATTAGCAAAGGCGGATTAAAAGCGTTATAAGAATTTTATAGAAATCTTTTATATCTTCGTTTAATTATACATTAAACCTAATGTAGTTTATGTACATGATATAGAATAGGCTTAATATAGAAAACATAATTTTATTTGTTTATAAAGCATATATATACCATGTCAAAGTAAAAATGGCTAAATACGAGTATTGCTGAAGTCAATTCTATTATTTATTAGAGCAACTCCTACTCTGTTTATTTTAGTTACTTTTGCACACGGCTTTCTTGTGCCTTGTGGGTAAATGTCCAGTGTTTAAGAAAATAAAATTAAAAAATGTATGCTATAGTGTAACTAAATTCGGGATTGTTAAAATGTGCTTTATAAATTTTACGCGAGGTCCTAAGATCAAATTAAGTATAATAAATATTCATGTCAAAATTCCTTTTCGACCACAATATTACATTTAACAAAAACTGGGTAGGGCCTTCGTATCTGCCACATAGCTAACCAAAATACCTATATCAACTTCGTCTTTTTGTTTGTTTACTATTAAGAGAAATGATGAAAAAAAAATTACCAATTAAATCTCTCACACTACTCATACAAGTTTACTTAATGACGCATATTATTTAAATTCAATAACCTTAGTACAATTTTGTCGACTTTGTCATACCTAATTTTACGTACTTACGCCCAAACATATGAAGGACGAAAGTATTAGATATCGTATCAGCGATCTCCACTCTCGATAGGTTCCGTGGCGTACGGGCCGGGTCGGCTCTCGACCCAAATCCCTCGCAATATATGGGCCAAGGGCGATCGAGCACCGAGTTGACCTAGTAAAGGCTGCAGCCTGCAGCTGTGACATTGTAAAGATAAACACGGAAACTGGAGGAAATATTTTGTCTCTAATTATTGGGAATGTTAATGATTTATCAACGATTCATAATGTGGAAGTGTCTCAGATTTCAGTGTTTATTATGCGCCTAGATAACATAGAACTAAGTACATCCATAGTCCACGTTTTTAAATTAAAACCTAATTTTAAATGACGCCTGCAATCAATCTCTCTTTATACCCAATAATTGTCAAAAGAAATAGCCATTTTTGATACTATTGATAGTAAAAAGTATACTTAAGTCTACTATTGGTAACTTCGGATAAGTAGGTAACAAATACTAACATGTTCTTTCCTTTATGCTGCAATATACCTACTTACTGGGAATCGTGGACGTGGGAGATATATACAAAACTTGCAAATAGAAATCAAAACTTTCTATGCACATTTAAAAACGTCTTTGATTTAGCGTAGGTATATCTTATACTTAGTAAAATTTCAGTAACGTTTCACTGAAGTCGTTAATGATTATTCTCATTTAATTACTTTTTATGTTTCGGACAGACACATATGTGTGTTGATTATATAATCAACTTATCTTTGGTTTTTTAAATTAAATTTATTTGAAAACAAATCATTTGCCAAATGAATGGCGAAAGTATTCAACCAGATAAAGAAATCAGTATTCCGAATGAGAAGTTAGATTTCGTGAGAAGCTATTCACTTTTACTGCAGGTGAAAAGTTAGATGGATCTGTGGTGATAAGTATGTGTTGTAGATATTTCGTTGATGTTATCTTTTCTCGAGAAATAAAGAGATTAACTTTAAAACTTCATTTAATTATCTCCTGGCCACTGAAATAGTTGGTCTGGGGAGTTACTAAGAGTAATCTCAGTGAGGATCAGATTAACAGGAGAAGTGAGTTATTGTGCAGATGAAACAGAGCGCAAACCGTCGTGCGGGCAGCGGGATTGGGTTTGTGCTGTGCTTTATTCTCGGTCACCGCCCCATTTACGGTAACGACTTTACAAATGTGCGACAATCTCGTTACAACTTGCTTTGTTTTCCTTTTAATCTGAATAATCAATCTAAAAAAGGACGAAAAGGAGTTCTGCCATGATTTATTTATGATGTTTCTGGCATTCTGTGAAATTGGTCGGGGCTAATTAGAGAAATTCATAAAGCCAGAGTAACAATTGGCGAGCACCCATCCAAACCGATAATTGTTTTAATATAGCTTCCATAGTGTTTGTTAACTTCGGAATAATTAATGCAATAATAGAGTGTTAGTGTAGAATGTAAACATGTTTAATGAATGGTCTGAATACTGGTATCATTGCTAACATGTTAGCACGCGAACTATTGTGCATTGTCTCGCGTCATCTGCAAATATCTAGGGCAGTGTGCCACACAAACGTTAAACTTCTGATAATTTAGTGATATGATCCTTTTGTCAACTTTAATTTATCTCCAGGTGTTAATTACCAGAAATATTAATAAGGTTACCTATATGAAAATATATGCGATACGCAGAAGTTAGGTACTTGTAATTATATTTAATTACAAGGTGAAACGAAGAACGCACCTAACTAAATGTTATGTTAAATAGCTTCATTGAGATCCTTCATCTCAACCCATGTCTTAATATTTTTACACACAATAAAAACATTTGGAGAAAACTCGCAATAGTTCCCACCTGAGAGATCATAAAGATGTCGAGCGAGAAAAGAAAGTTGAATGAAGATTTATTGCTGTCCATTACTAATCCCGGGCCTCTGACCCTGAGTCGCGACCGCTTTTGTGACCTTTTGTTACAATGGCTCATAGTGAGCGTCAGAAACTTAGAGAAGCTAACAGTTATATTTCACGATGACTAATATCCCATAACAGGCTGCGTGTCGTGAATCAGAGTGCGGGGTTATTATAATCATTACTGGTATAACATCATCGGGTTAACATCTGACGAGGCTAGTTTTGACTTAACCTTTGGGTTTGATTACTTGTACTAATTCTTATTTTAAATACAGTGTTAATTAAAAATCCTACCTACCTTTAAATACCTTTATGGTTTTTTCCTTAAAAAGAGATATTATTTTTTATTATCCACTTAAATTGGTTCCATTGATTGTTTTGCCTTTCGCTTTTTTTAAAGAGAACTCTTTGTCTACTTATAAAGGTTTGACAAAAATACAGTTAATCTTACATTAATACATAATATATTATATTAAATATGTAGTGCCTTATTTATACTGGTGAGGTGACTGCAACTTCTCATATCAGTGCAGCAACCTTGGCCGTTTTCTTACACCTGACGCATTATTAATATCCAACTGTAAACTTGGATGCGGGTGTCGAAGGTCGGTTTTGATGATTTATGAGTTCTTAACATAATTTAAAAATTTCAACTGATCTCTTTTAATCCTGATACAGAATAGTATAATAACGTTAAGGATTTTCTAGAATTTAAATACTCGCCAGATTTGTAAAACTTTTTTGAAGTATGAAATGTTGGCTAATTTTTATAATGTGTGTCAAGGTACTTAACATGTTAGAGCGTTGATGTCTTTTTTACTAGTAATAAAAAGTTTGTTTACTTATTAAACATAAACTATGAAAATAATTAAAATTTATGATCTTTTTATGGATACTTTCCTGTAAATTTATTTTAAGTGTGACAGTTGTGCGACTTTTTTTAAAGACTAGACCGCGGTTCTGAACAGTTCCCGCACAAATTTTGGGAAATCTTTTCATACTCTTATGAGTAAGAGTATGCCCTAGACAATTAAATTTTATATTTCATCATATGATTTATCAAAATTTTTATTAAAATTTTGTTGAATGAAATTAATTTAACACTACTAATTATAACAAAGAGAAAAGGAAAAGGAAACTAGTATAACATTTTTAGGAAACAACGTACCTTTCAAGTCTCCCTGACCCTGGTGCTCATGGTTTAAGCTGCTACTATGTCAGTCACTCAGTAGAAGTAACGAAAGAGTGGTATGTATATAGTTTTCGGGATTCTCTCGATCTAAGTGACCATTTAATCCACAACAATTAAGTTACGAGGTTATGGTGCTTCGATACAAATTAAATTAGGTTGTGACAAAGTGAACATACTGGTGCCTTATTAGTTTCGCTATTGAATTAGGAGGGGTGCCATCACTACCAGGAGCTGTGACCTAAAATATATGATTGCGGATGAGGCGATCTAATGGCCGATACATCCCAAGAGCTAATAACCTCATCCTAATTATATCAAAACCGGTTAGTTATCTTTCATCCCAGTTTCTGAACTATTTCAATACACTAATAAATATTTGTACATCACACAATGTTTTGCCACACTAGGTCAGTTTACTCAGTCCAAATAAACGAAAAGATTGCATGTTGTATCTTATTTTTATCCATTATTCCGAAGTGTTCAATTTGGAACATGATTGTTCAATTTATGCAAGGTTGCATGTGCTAACCGCTAATATTATTATCTCGTAGACATAAATGTAAATAAACAAACATTAGAGTATTACAGGCGTCCTGCTCATTTTGGACACGCGACCTTATATAATTATCTCAAATTTACAATAAAAATGATATAGAGTGTGCTGTTTTTAGAAAGAAATTGTAGATAGGAAGATACGAATTTACAAATAAGACAGGGGAAGGAATTTATACTAGATAATTCAAAGGCCGGTTGGTAACCCATTCAAATTTACTTCTATTTATCCATGAAATTGTTTTCACAAAGTAATTGTTCTCAACAAAGGTTCTTCTTATTTTTACTTTTATTCTACTTGTGTTAATGTTCTGCGTTTATTTTGTTTGGTCACGGACGGACCAAAACATATCTCACTGCTAACAAGAACTTAACTCAAATTCAATTAACATACTATAACTCAAATTCTTAGTTTTAGAAAACATTAGTTACTCTTCTAGATTTAGTTAGGTTATTTTTGGTTTAGAGTCGAGACACGGCAGTCAGCATCTGCGAGAGACACCACAACTCACGAGATGTGTGTGCAATACTTTCTCCCGCACACACGGCGGCTAACACTGCTAGCGCCGTGACATTGCAACTTTACCGGCTTGCATCGTCCAGGTCATTACTAATACAGATATTCAAAAGCAAACTCATTTGCATTTAGATATTTTCATATGCAGGAGCTTTTAAAAGGAAAGATTGGATTATAATTTGTCTCAAGCTCTTAACATAAAATTAAGAAAGTGGTTTTTGACAGATATTTCATGAAATATAAATGACTAATATCTATTGAAAGTGGGTTTTGTTTTTACGCGAAGAGAAACTTTTATCTGTTGCAGGAGTTATAATTGGATACAATATTATTTAAATAAAAATTATTTATACTTTTATGACTATTTTCTAGTATTAAAATCCTTCTGAATGATTACTTTCAAAGGTAGAAAGTACTAAATTTAACTTTATTTATTTTAAAGCATAGGTGCCTAATTAAATAATTGTTACACGATTCTGCGACTATAAAAAACAATTGAACAAAAACCAAATAAAGGTCTGCTTAATCAATCGCGAACAGGTTTAGTTATGCAATGGCCACGTAACTGAAGACTGGTGGGTTAAGGAGCCAGTTTCGAGACGAAAAAAGTGAAATGTTTCGGAGAGTCAACAAACTCGAAAGCGGAGAAGCGATTTATGAAGGGAAGCGAGTATTTGTCGACGGAAACTTGATGGCTCCGACTGATTTCACAAGTCACAAGTGTAATTGCTGGCTATTTCTGTGTTCAATGCGTAAGTACGTACGATCGCGTTCATATCTGCAGTCATAGTTTTAAAATTCTTACGGGTTAAAATAGCGTGCACTGTGGTTCCACTAGATACACACACACATGCATATTTAAAAAGAATAAATATTCCTTCAAATGAATACGGTCTTTAATACCAATGATTACTAAGTAAAACAGTTTATTATTCTATGACATATAACATAACAAAACAGAAAGAGAGGGTAATCAACGATGGCCGAACTGGGCCCGATAATTGTCGATCGAGATATCGTCGTCTCTCATTATTTGCATAAGATTTGCCTATAGAGGGAAGCCTGCGACTGCCAGACTTATGTCTTATGTGTGTTGAAAGTTTGTCTGCACACGACCCTAACATAGGTAGTGGTTCCTTTGAAAGTTATTGGGTAGCAATTTTATTACTTCGTGTGAGCAAGTGAGATCTAAGATATATTAGATAATCTCGCTTGCTCACACTCGCTTGTTCTAGTTACTAGCGGATTCCGAAGTTATTCAAGGAATTTCTGTCTATTAAAAAAAAAATATATATTGTTACTGACAATTTTTAATGTTTCAAGGTGCCATTTGAACTAAGTAACTGACTGACTAACTAACTAACTGATATCTAAGAATTACGATACCCGTGTCTTCAAACACGGAAATCAGCAAGAAATATTAAACAAGAGGGAGCAAAATAAAACACTCAATAATTAAAATTAGTAAATTTTATTGAAACAGTTTACCTATAGTTTTGTTTACATATTGATGATTATATAAAGGTATACATACAGCATATTACACTAATTTACCTATCTCCTGTTATTAAGGTTACAGCTTAATTATTCGTTTTCATAAAGAAAAGATATTGAAGCTGTCCTTAAAATACTATCTAAGTAGTAGTTTTAATATAAACTGGCAGAACCTTTTACGCACTATATGGACTCGATACACAGGGTAGTTGTCTTGCACAAATGATATTGCATATCATCAATCGGATAAATACACCGCACAGTTGGTAACATGGTTTCTTGCAGCACTTGCACATAATGAGCAGCTGTAGCGCATCCTGCTATCCACACCTGTTCCCCAGGTCCAGCAGCACTCATCCAGCCCCACATATTTACAGATATGCGTCCAGACTCCATATTTGGCACAATATTTTTTTCTTCATACCGAGTTGCATTTCTTCGCCATAAATGAAGCCTACCGTGTTGCGATGACGTAAACGAACTTTTTGTCCGTAAATATCGCCGTGTTCCATTCAAAATCCAAATACTGCCGAGCAAATTCTAAATGTTTTTGCTTATTTATTTCGGATAAATACGGCTTTCTTGCTGGCTGTCTGTGGAATAGTCCCTCACGGTGCAAACTCGACGAACAGTAACCACTGATGTGTCGAACTGTTCCGCAAATGTTCTGCTCGGTATGAAGCCATTATTTTCGTACTGTTCCACCATGGATCTCCGCTGTGTGGCGTGTCGCTGTGTTGATAAGCGGACGACGGCCGCTGCGCGGTCGACTTTTTACACTACCCTCTTCTTGATGGCGCGTTACCCAACGCTTAACCGCTTGTTGTTTATTGTGTTATTTGTGTGAATGTGTGAGTGACAGCGGTGACTGCAAGCTATAAAGTTTTGCGAACTATGACTGCAATTATGAACGCGACCGTACCTACGTAGGTACAATCTGAGCATCGCAACGATAAAAACCCTACTAATAAGTATTATACATGCGAAAGTAACTTTGTCAACTTTGTCTGTCTATTACGTTTTCACGGCTAAACCACTTAATCGATTTTGATGATATTTGGTACAGAGATATAGTTGACCATGAGGAAAATCATAGGCTACTTTTTATTGAAAAATAAAGAATCAACACGGACGAAGTCGCAGACCGAATCCAGTTAGCTATTTTTTTGCAAATATGTGTTTTAAAATTGCAAAACTGGTTTCAATTTCTAAAATTTATTAAACATAGTTTCAGATTTGTTTTCTATAAGTAGTAGGTATGTTGTGCGTGTAATTATTCTTATGAAAACAATTTATTTCTACGAATGGCACTAAATGAATGAGTTGATTAAATTAACCTCTTGACTTTGGTAATGTATGTGCTCATCAATAAAATAGTGCACCGACTCAGTTTACATATTATAAGAACATACATTATTTAACAGTTGTTTATCGACTTTCCTTCACAATGAAAATTAATATTCAAAGCTGGCAAGTAATATACCCTTTTTACATAATAAATTCTAATGTTACTAAAGGAATTAGGATTTAACATAGAATACTGAATAATATTTTTTCTTATGGAAGTATGCAGAGATCGTGGCAAGTGGAAAGAGGTAGTCTAGTACCCCTCCGGGAAAGAGGCGTGATTTTATGTATGTATTTTTTCTTATCGGTCCTGTCCAACATTCTGTCCTGAAATTTATAGGTAAAAAAGGAAAAAAAAATCGTACATGCAATCTCAGAAAATTCTCATAGGAACTCTTATGATTTTTAAATAATTGAACGATTTCGATAGGATTCATGATAAATGCCTATTGCCCAAAGTAGGGCAAAGTGTGAAAAAGTGACATCTTGAAAATATGTTCATTACAACGAATCACTTCGTTTCGGGCTGCGACTTTTTAAGAGTTTGGTAGCATAAATAACAATAATGTCAAATACATTGGTTGCCGCGTGGATTTTTCCCCTTTCAGCGAAGGCGACCTACATTACGTGACTGCACACTCCCACGCTTCTGGGAAACACTCGTTAGTGTTATAACGATTTATAAAGTGTCAAAAGCAAAGTATCGTAAATGTTAAAATTACCTGTAACTTTCATAAAGCGTTCCTTGCTCTCATAACACGGTCAATTTTATAGTAATTTACGACAACGCGACGTCACGGAAAGTTTGTTTCGACATGCGAGTGATATGTTTGGTGATTGGTGAGGTATGGATGGCCTTTGTGATAAAATACAGGAGAATACCCGTTTTCAGTTTTTCGAGTGCAGGACAAAATAGAACAAGATAAAGAGATTTAGGTTTAAACATAATTAATTTCATGAAACACTAAAAACATGTTTACATTTCAAAAATTAAATAACTAACACGTATGTAAATAGGAAATAGTTAAACTACATAAGAATTATATTTTCGCACATAAGCGTAAAAACATGTCGTATGTAAACATCTTAATTCTAAATTAACAATTCGTCACGACATTAGTCGACGTCTGTAAAAAAGTTTCTTGACACATGAAAGAAAAGTTGTGCGTCAAATTTTCATCCCACACAGTGTATCAGCTATTTTTCAATATGCTTTATACTTAAGATTTTCATTGATTATTGTTTTAGTGGTTTATTTTATTATGTTGAAATATATTTTAACATTGTTATGAGAGATTAGCACATGAACTCATGTTGCCAAAACGTGCCGTCTGCCCGGAACTGGAAGCTAATAATATACAAATACGATAAGATTTTGATCCCTTCGCTTCATGCGCGTCATTTATCGATCGAAATACCGATATTTGTTCACTATGTATTTTGATCATACCGATAAATCATAATAAAACATTGATATGGTTATGATTTATGAAAGAACTATATCGACGTTGTTTTATATTCAAATACTATATACACTCATTCGTTATTTGTAAATTTATTACATCAATGCAATAAATTCAATAGTCAAATATAGAATAATCATCTTATCAGCTCAAGGTCCGCCAGAGATGATCTTCTTACAAATTCTCGTTTTTATTCTATACAACCCATTTGGTTACTAAGTATGTAATTATCATACCTTCATTGTGGTCTACAAAGTCAACATTTAAAATATTTGTAGACCAAAAGCGGAGGCTAAAATAACTTAAAGGTCGTTAACCCATTGTTTTTCCTGTGATTGTTTTTATAGCTATATGCGTCTACAGGTACATGTTACTTCTATTATATACGAGTATTCTATTTTCTTACAAAAAAATTCATAGTAATTTTCATTCGATACACCTTTTTGAGCAACTCTCGATTCAAACAAAAACAAAAGGAAAATAGAGGAGATTATTAAATATTTCTTGCAATACGTGTCTGTAACGTGTGTTTTACCTGAAGATACACAATGGAAGTGATCAAGGCAAAAAGTGCATTGCACAGACGCTGGTTGAAGCAAGCATCCGGTGCAGAGAAATTGTTTCCTGCAATTCGTATACATTCGTAGTAGCAAAGGCGACCTGTCTCACTCATTAGCGATTACTCGGCTCGCGATCAAAGGCCCTCGAACTGCCAGAACCCATGAATATAAAACACCGTTTACTGTCCACTCGCTCTCATTAAATATTCATTGCTTACCTTACCTGCATAATATCAGCGTAAGCATCGAGAAGTCCGAAACACGACTGATTGAGTGGATTTTTCTTGCGGTTTCATGATGGTCGGTTTACAGAATTGATCGGAAAGTATTTTATTAGAATTACATAATTTGTACAGATTATGAAGTCTACACATGGTAATATGTAAAGAAAACGAATGAGTTTTGATTATGTATATGGCACATTTTACATTTATACCTTTTACACTAAGCGCATCGTATAAATGATATGTTAAATGATATTTACTAACTCAACGCCCGGCTGAAAATCGAACCTATAATAAAGAATTATAAAATTATACCGTATTGCCTTTGTTTGAGTTTATCAATACTTCTTTTGTAGACATTGCATTTGGTATCTAAGTATAAGGTTAGTGTTTGTCGTGATCCCTAGCAGCGCACGCGAGGCTGGCACGCACCCCCACCTCATGTAGTGGGTAGAGCCTTCACTTTGTCACGAAATCCAATTTTTTGAAAAGTCGTTTAATGTAAACTAAGATTTATAGTATTATGAAACTTTGAATAATACAGTCATAAAAACTTATTTACATTACGTGTCTCGGTTTTCATTCAGTTTAGTAGGCATTGTTTTGTTCCGGTTTCTATTGTTATTGTTTGTACACTGCACAATGCAGTGAAAAAATGTTGATCGCTGGATTAGAGGACAGTAAGATGTGGGGTAACAAGGAAATTATTTAATCAAATTCAGTTAAGAAATAGTGGACGTAGTTTCCGTTGCGAATTATCCAGGTACTAAGTACTGTATTGCATAATTACTACTCTAGTATAAAACTGCTAAAGAGGACGTAGAAAGAGAGAAGTTAGACCAACATGTCCTGATTACCTAAATCGGGGACGTTATGGTGAAAAGACAGGTCAAGAGTATATATACCTACCATTTATCGATTCCTTGAAAAAAAAAAATGGATTTGGCAGCAAAAGAAGTAAGCGTCGCAAGTGGAAAGATGTAGGATATGCCTATTCCTCCGGGAAATAGGTGTGCTATGTGTAAATATCTATGTAATATATGTAAATATGTACCTACTTAAACAGAATGAGAAAAAAATAGTATTACACTTTTTGGACTTAGATCTGAAAAATTCAAATTCAAATAAATAGCTATGATACATCTACATAATACCTTTTAATATTATGTACCTGTGTACAGAAAAATCCGCCGTCCATTTCACAATGACCTATCTACCTAACCACGGGTTAAAATATTACAATGAAAGTTATAATAAAATTTTTAACATGAACCAGTATGAAATTATGTTTGCGTCTATTTTTAATTCATTGATAAGTACCGGTGTAAGATAAAAAAGTATTACATACGTAGCAAATATTATGCAGAATAACACGATAAGAACGCCTGCAGGCTTAATAAACGAGACTTGTTCCAGTTTAACTGCTCCACATAAGGTTACGTCACAGTGCCGGCAGTATTACTTATATGAATATAATGAGTTTGAGTAGGTAACCTCACTCAATAGATTGAAAAACAATGTTTCGCTCGAAATCTGAAGTGGACATACATTCGGCTAAACAGAATTTTTTTTCTTATGTGGATCTCCATAGGAAAAATTAGTATAATTTATATTTGTATATGCATAGACCGTTATTTCCTGTTTATAAAGATAGTGTAGTACTCAACAAAAAGCTTTAAAAAAAGTAGTTTTAATTAAATTCGTTCACTAGTTCTTTGGGTACAATAATAAATAACATGCGTAGATTTATATATTTTAATAATACATATATTTCCTCTTTTTTAATACTAGTATGATGATTTCTTTGCAAGTTAGTTAACACGTATTCTTAAGCTGCATTTTGAGGGAGTACCTACTACTTAAGTAAGACACAATAAAGTTAATTGTTGGCGACATTAAGAAAAGAAAGTGAAAAGTTACTGATATAATATAATTATTAACGTTCAGTCAAAGAATAAAGCTCTACGTGCTCAATCAAAATGTAAAGCTCCATTGAATAGATTTAGCTGATATTTCTAATTAATATAGAAAGGACTTCTTTTAAACATTGTTAATGTTTAAAAGAAGTCCTTTCTATATTTCTCAGCATGAGTTCATTAGATTGTCAGCAAAATATCAATAAATAAACTCATTGTTATACGCAGGGACTGGTGACTGGCCAGTTTGCGAATTCCAACCTTCGCTAACGTAATTTATTTCGGTCACTTGATTAAAACACGTTTCATTGACTACCTAGAATTAGAGACAATTGAAACGTAAAATGTTCTAGGTGATTGGTAATTAGTTCGTTTTTATATAGAACTTACAATCTTTACGTAAAGATTAAGTAAAACTATAGCTGAGGGCCAAATTTCTGGTTATGCCTCCCTTTTTCAGCTTGCCCCATTTACTAAAGCTCGGCGGCCTGAAAATCATTGTTTGACGTCGACAGCTGAGGATTGATACGGGACCCAATGAACTTAAAAGTGAGCAAGATTAGAACATGGCTAAGTGGAGAGACATTTAACTACAGATTTACGTTCTTGACACTTTTTTCGTTTTTTTTATGATGTCTGTCCAAGTTACTTCTATCTTATGAACGTAGATTTGTTATACAGCACATGTATGTTTCTGTGTACAATTAATAATTTCAAGCACCTACTACCTATATATAAATATCAGAGTTGGTTCATATTAATTCATATGTCGCAAATAGGTGGATGAACTAGACACCAGTGGGGACATGTTGGATATCTTCCAAAGATCACAATTATCTTCCATCCTTGACATGTGGTGGAGTAGGCAGACAATCATATTCATATTTCACCACCTGTACAAACTGAGGGATATTTCAATTTATATATTATCTGACAGTCTTTCAGCGGAATACTAAAAAAAAGTAACTAATGGGAAAAGTTTTTTTTTCAAGGGTGAATGAAGTCTCTTGAATTACATTTACTGAAGCTCTAGTGTTACATCCGCTCTCTGTCATGTACTTCACAAAAATTGCGTAAAAAATATTGTGTTTTTAGTAATTGCTGAAAAGAAGTGTTGACGCGACGCTGGTCCCCGTAGGAATGGTTACTGAGCCATTTATAATGTCATTTATTTATTCTGTGGTGTTGGCTAACAAGGTGATTGACTTATAATATAAGATATATTATATCTTTTTGACGTACACCTTAATCACTACGTTGAGATTATTAGCTAGACTAGAAAAGCTGTCGACAACGTAGGTAATTAAATATCAATACATTGGTAGGTTTGACACACTTAGACTGACGATGTGTGTACATTGCAAGTGGATATTCCCCCATCTTCAAAAGACATTCGGTTTGTTCACTATTAGTTATTTGAAACTACTTTATATTGATCGTTTTCAGACTGATCTAGATTCTTTTGTTTCTTTCAAACTTAAGTTTTAGTCTTTTTCCATATACCTACTGAATGAACTAGACAGTCCGGGCTAGATACACCTACATATATTCATAGATACATCTTTAAGTCTAGTATCTTTAAGTTCTGTGATAGAAGGTAAGCTTATTTTAATTTATAGTATTTAATAAAACCTTTGAATCCTGACGAGTTGCTGTGTACCTCTACAACTTTCATATTCACCAGGATTAATTAAACGATGAAAACCTAGTTTTATAATAGCTTATGCGCATAATTTACGAAATGCACTCTCTGAATTATAATTTAGTTGATCTTTCGTTTTGATTAATACTCCACGGAGAATATACCAATATCTTGGATGTAAGTTTAAGGATTAATGATGAAACAAGATTTTCAGATAAAAATAATAGCGTGTGTGACAGCTTCGTCGAGCTGAGAGAAGACAGCTGTGTTTGGACGTTAGTGACGTCAGGGCTCACGAAATACACCCATTTTGTTTTGTTCGTGATGATTTATTTATTATTGAATAGAGATGTAGTCTGGAAGAGAAACATACGTAGGAGGCGGCTTGTAATAAGAAATTAAATGATTTATTTATGTTCAATTTTATTTATCCGTTTCTTATCCATTGATCTAATTGTATTCAAACTTCACTGACGACTCTTGGTCGTTACTGTGTAAGTATGAAGACAATGAGAGTATGTAGATACTCGTATATAGGGAGCAGCTTTATCTAAAACTAAACCGAATTTGTAATATAATAAAAGTAATTTATTGACACAAAATTGATCTTCATAATTTACCACTTTTCGTTCAAAAAAGGCATGACTACTTTCATCATAAATGAGGTCTGCAACTTTCAGTTTGCATAAAATTGCTAATTTGAAATTCTTAATTATAGTTATTGCTATAAGGCTATGTATGTACTACATACGCCCCCGTCTTCGCCTGCGAAAAAGGAAAAATACCGTTAATTTCCATTCCCGCGGGAATTTCTGAGACATCATTTCTTAGTTCAAATTTGGCAGTTACCTGGAATATAAAACTTTCCGGAAATTAACTGTATTAATATACAAGAAATAAATATTTCTATTTGAACTGAAGGTAATGTATTATGTTGGTACAGTCATATTGAAAAATTTACCAAACCAATTGGTAGAAATAAGTAGTCCTTTTTACAAGTTTAAAATAATAATAAAAAAAAACAGGCGTCATAAACATATTTAGTCAAAATTTATTAACCTAAAAAAACCCTGCATTTTTCCGGGGACCAAGGATTCCCATAGCTTCCAGCATTTCCTCATTGCATTGAAAGAACTAAACATATACTGTGCCGACGCCACATAGAAAGTGGGAAAAGATAACGAAGAAGAAGAAAATTTATTACTGGTATTGGTTTGAATCAATAAATCAATTTAAAAAATTGATCTGGTTCAGTCGGGCGGGGCGGGTCGGATCTAAAGAAATTTTTCAACTGTTTAATATTCACTTACTTACCAACTATGTACTTAATAACTAATATATTTTGCAGGAAACGTTAATGCGAATGGAAAGTTATTCAACATGTATGTGGATCAGCAGATCATTTACGATTAAAAAAATGTTTAAGTAGTTAATTAATAGATATTTAAATTAAATCTAGAATTTGAATGATAAAATAAAAACTAGCGTTATTTCGTTAAATCACTTTCTAAATTTTGGTTTATTCATTATAACAGTGAAATATTAGTAAAAAAAATATTGGTTTTTGGTTAAGTTCATGGAAATTTTATGTAGACTTGGCGCTTTCAAAGATAAGTAGTAGCTTTCAGTTTATCATTCACTATGTTATGAAGTGCTCTGTTAATGGGCTGTGATAAATATTTTCTTCCATCAAGATATTTTTTATATTTAAGGGTTCATCAATTTGTATTTAAAATTGTGTCTTAAAAATTGCCAATACCAATATTTTCCATACATAAAGTGGGACTCTTTTGTCAATTTATTCACGTTGCAATCAATTCAACAGTAAAACACTTCGACGGCACACACGATTTATACACATATAACTCTTATTCATAGTACGTACCATTTTTATTCGTCGTAGTCGAGTAAGAAAATAAGAGACCCATTATTTTGAATCTCGGAATTGTTCATATCACAATTCCGAGATAAAGTTAGATAAACATTGGGTTTTTGCGTGTGTATTGCTTCATATTCGAATAAAGGTACTTACCCGATAACGCTTATGTGCAGAGCACGTACCCACTTGTTTTGTGTACATGTGGATTAAAATAAAATCATATACTAACTCAATGTAATTTCACAAGTTAACATCAATCACAATAGGATTTGGCTGGTCTTTAAACAAGTCAGCCGGTATACTTTATAGTAGAATTGTATTCAAGAAATGCATACAAACTAAAATTACTTATAAAAAAGGCGATTACAAACTCAAATTAAATTAACAAATTATACAGTCGCTGCATAGCAACTACTTCGTGTGCACAGAAGGCTGGCAACATAGTCATTTTGAAATTCAAAAATGAATAAGTTTAACTAAATTTTAGCATTACCTTTATGCAAATGCATTAATAATATATTTACTTATTTAAAATTTTAATATTATTCGTATTTCAAATAGAAATGGCAACTTACCTTTTTAATTTGTTTATTTATAAGTATCATATATAAAATATAATATAAAACGTAAACATTATCAAAAACCTACAATGGAAGAAATGCTGAATGCTGAAAATAATATTCGTTACCTAGTGGATTTGTTTCTATTCACAAAAAAAAAGTATTTTTAATATTTCAAGCAGTCTTTGTGTTGCCAACCAAACTATATCATATATGAGCATACACTGTCACTATCCATCCTTTGGAGTCCTTTCAATCTTTTCGAGACTGTTGGCCTAGTCTACGCCTTAAGGGATATAGAAGTGACGATATGTATGTAATAATCCAACGAGAAACTTCTTACAGATCTAGATGTGTTTGTACTCACATTCGTCATGTGCTTTATGAGCAGTGAAAGTGGTCCGACCGGCGCCCGACTCGTCTGGGGAATCGGTCACCGGTACCACTGTAGCCGCCACTTACTCATTTCCATTTAGATGACACTAGTAGAGCAGCCATTTGAGGATTCCACAAAATGAGTTTCCAAAAAAAGTAAAGATTTATTTTAATCATAATTTTTATAAAAACCGGAAAGGAAAAGTTTAAATTATCAGCAGGAAATCCCGGCCAGGGCAAGATGGGACACGAACTTTCCCTGATTGTCCTAGGTCTTGGAAGTTTATCTATATGAGTATTTATTATAAAATATAGTATCATTGAGTTGGAATCTCCCAACACAAGTCTCGAACTTACTTCGGGGCTAACTCAATCTCTGTATTCTGTTCCGTATATATATTTATTTATTTACTTAATACTCCCAAATCCCACTGAATTTTAGTCATACGATGTATCCGGTTTATTTAGGATATCTTGCTTGTATGTTAAATAAATATCGTAGGCGTATGTATATCTATTTTGGTCTCAAAGAAAGTTTGTTAAGTTATTTTTGAAAAAAATATGCATGCATCGAGATATAAATAGTTTGATGAGCATCTTCATATGGAAAACATCTCTATTAGATTAAATAGAAATGAGTCAATGGAACATTTTCATGTTATTTGTTATCATTTATTTTGGTTATCGGAGATGTGTCTATCAAGATTGTTTGATAAGATTCTTCTTTGATTAAACCCTCGCAATGTTCAGTCTATCACATAAATCTTTAGGACTTATCATTCTGCCTGTAAACTTAGGTGTTTACGATAAGCTAGAAATATCAAAGAGTTTTACTTTGTATTAGTTTGAATACAACGCAAAACTGTCCAGTATGATAATAAAAGATTTTGAAACCCAGAAGTAAGTAGGTATTTACTCAAAAACGACAGCTTCACAAATCCTTAAAATCATTTGGTTTAAAAACATCATTACATTTATATAACGTTTTCATGCTTCATTAATATTAAATAATGTAAAAATAAAGATTTGATTTAAGACACATATTTCAAATTTTATATTATTCACAAATTATGTAAAGTAAAAGACGCATTGTTTTAAGTAGGTAGGTACTACTGTTTTGAATACAATAGAAGACAGCATATGTCGTGCACAACTTGATAAAGAGATTGCCATTTTCTGAAGTCTGGGAATAAAAAACATGGCTGAACGAATTGTTGGTGTTTCGTGTTCCGTGGCGTGGTAATAAATACCTCCGTCATTCTGTACAGATAGCTACAGTACTTACTTGTATCTAATAATATATTTTTTTTAATTTATAGAACTGGCTGGCCTGGCTTTCATCCCAGTTAGGTCTTCCCGGAGGGGAGGGGATCTCGATCCAGACGTGAAAAAAATTAATAATTTGAAAATGTGCCGATCAGATCTATTTATAGATCAGGTCATTACAGTACAGTAGTACAGACAATTTTTTTTTACTGTTTCATTATATGTACTGATGATCACTGTACTCAAATAAAAACTGCTATTAAAATTTATTTATGTAACGAATGTAAAGATATCATTGCGAAATAAAAATAATTGATGACTTGATGACAAACTGTTCATATCACTTGTATGCTTACGAATAACAAGGTTGTTGTAAACTTTTCTATGATCATAATGTTTAAATTAAATCAAGGAACATACGATTGCTTCACCGATTTGTAACATTTCTTAAAAACTTTTATAAACATGCCAAGCAAGGTCCGGCTTCTTTCGCAAGGGCCTACGGAAATAAATTGGTGAAGAAACTGACGTCACGGGATCTCAAATTAACAAGTGTTACGCAAAATTACGATAGAAAAATATGTATCGCGTCGGGTTGGCCTTTTAACCTATATAATTAAACATGTCGGCGAAATACCGTTACTTACAGTAGTTATACAGTTTGGTTTTATATATTGCAGTTTATTTTTACTGTATAATCATTGTGAGACATGATACAATGCTAATATAATTTTTACCTGTATATATTATAAACCTCCTTCTTCAAAAAGCCGATTATTTGCTTTTTTGTTAACACTTTATTTGCTATAAAAGTGTGTTATTCAAACATCTGATAATTTTGCAGATAAACACTAAAATAAATCTCAGCACTTTTCTATTTATTTTCACAATTTATTTCGTGTCCCATATTTTATGACTGCATGATAAAAGAGCTGCTTCTTGGAGGGACGGTGCCGGTGACCGGTCGTCGGCAATAGGAATGTTGACACTCTCCACTGATCTCTATAATGTAAACTCTGTACTTCATAATTGGTAATGTTAAAATGGGCATCAATATTTTTGTTTCCATTTATTTCCAGCGTTATTTTTTAAGTTATTCCACATCGCAATTCAAACAAATTTTAATCACATGACACGGCGGCCCTTTGCTTTTAATGTTATATTTAAGTACCTTCATGTCTTGCGCGTTCAGGAGGCGCTTCAAACTGGGCCAAACACTAGCTGCTATTTTGTAGAGAATATTAGTCCAGTGTACCTGTATTATTCACGTCAGTGTTAGTTTCCATCATTACGGCGGCGATTCAAACAGCGTGGCTAGACAATTGACTGGTACTGGATCGCCCACGACCCTCGCAGTCGGTGTAAAACAAGGATAGCAAAGTATCCTATATATTTAAAGGTGTTCCTTTTTGTGAAGTACATTAAAACATGCAAAATCACATGCAAAGGTTGAAACATAATAATAACATACTGAAATAATTTAATAACTTAAATACGGCTAAATCTTTATATGTATAAACAAAAAAAATCATGCACCAACGGCATGCATCATGCATGTATGCACCATTCAAACAGAGTCATTGTCACTATCATATCTTATTCGAGAGTATGATAAGAAATGTTGTTTGTGAATACATAGTACAAGATAAATACTTGCAAAGGGACGAACTTTCAACCACAGTGCACTGATTCATTCTGATTCTGATCCTATTAAATGCCACAATAATTCAGGCAAAAGATGCAGGTTGGGCTTATGATACGCATCGGTATCATTCTACCGTCGTCGTTTGTTTTGTTTTAGTTCCAGGCAGGGTCGCCACGTAGAGAGAACGACGAACGTATTTAGATTCAATATTAATCTACTGTTTAATATACACTCCTCACTTACAACACTACACTATAGCATCCTGCGTGGGTCGGAGTCCCAAAACCAGGTTCAACACGTGTATCGTTATTTGACATCGATTCTTATGCCATATATAATTAAGTAGGTATATATATTCTGTGTAATTCAGGTATTATACACAGTCATGTAACATAAGGAACGACTTGGTATATTATAAGAATCGAGCATTTCTCAGAGTTCGTTGACGATGGCGACAGACTACAAATGGGATTATGGTTTACGAACGTACAGGAATATTGATTTTGTTACTTTGTTACTTACTTTTTGGACAAAAGAAATGTTGCATAAAAATAAAAGATAAAGATTTCAAAATTTAATTTTTTTAAAATGTTTTTTTACAATAGTGGAAAGCAAAAATGTGTTGTATCACGTTTTAAAAACATGTTTGATATTGAAATATTAAAGGGAAGTTTTAAACAACATCTTTTATTTGATGTTTGACTAAGAGATATTTTTAAAACTTAAATAATACAGTCACCAGACTATCAGGCATACATGAGTAACGCTCATTTTTCATCAGAGGTATATTTATACTACATATTTATGTACCAGTGTTTCTGTAACTTTAAAAGTGACGCAAGTGCTTGACGTAAGTTGCAAAAAGAATTTTAGGCCGTACCAGAGTCATCGCTCCCGCTAAACTTCTATCGTCCAGATGTCGATGATTCCTAAATAAATATAAACTACAATAAAATTTTGAATAATGTGTATTAGAATAAAGTATGTATTTACGTTTTTTTTTTAGTTTCATATATAATAAAGTGTTGTGTTCGTTTTTTCGGGATCTAACAATCATCGTTCGCGTACTCATAAAGATCACATGATCTATTTTTTTCTCGAAGCAACATAATATGCCAGTTATGTTTCAAACGTCATTTAATAACACAGTAATAAAAGCTAATTTCCGTGTATATTTCAGAGAAGCTAATTCAAAATCTTTAATGTTTTGTTCAAGTTTCCAGCTTGTCGCGTCTGAATTTTCTAAGGCCTTTAAGCTATTGGGCCTGTGACTTCAATTACCTACGTTAAGTTTACGTGCTTATTTACCGCAAATACTACGGAGAGAGTCTCTCCTTTAATTTAAGAGCTAACTCTTGTCGGTGGAGAACGATGCCAAAAATTAAAGATACCCGCTATCAGTATAAGAAGATCGGTTGAGTAACTATTAATCATTTCACAATATAAAATATTGTATTAGTCTATTTCAAATTTAGTTGAAGACTATTATAGACTTTTTGTCCAGGTTGAACGTTTCACTTCATTGGTATCCGAGTCTGAGGACTAATCAAAGAAGGTCAATTGTGAGTTCAGTCGTAATATGAATTGACAATGCTCCAGGAACCGTGAGCTCATTATTTGTATCATTCAGAATCACCTTGATTCATATCTCAGGGTTTCAATTAATTGTATTCTCGTTTATGTTTGAATGTGGCTTATTATTTATTTGTAAATACGACGTGAGATATAAGTTAGGTCTTAATTTAATCGAATACGAGGAAGAAGGCAGCAATGAATAGTTAAATAAGAGAATGCATTTTATTTATTATGAAAATGCGAATTAATGAACTAAGGGATAATATTTTTGGCTTTTTAAGTTTGAGTATTTATTAATTTTATTTTTATGACTAAAAATCATAAACATCCTAAAATTTACATTTATACACTAGCTTTCCGCCCGCGGCTTCGCCCACGTGTAATTCGGTTATATATAGCGTTTTTTAATGATCTCGACAGGGCTTTTTCTTCCACAGGCTGAAATCTTGTTACAACTGGAATTAAATATAGCCTGTGTTACTCAGGGATGATGTAGCTTTCTAATGGTGAATGTTTGAAATCGATTCAGTAGTTTCGGAGTTTATCGATTACATGTGTAAACAAACAAACATATAAAAAAATAGATTGTTCCTCTTTATAATATTAGTATACATACAAATCTATATAGAAAAAGTAAAGCGAGACAAAATCATCGTCTCAAAAGAAATTTACAGGCAATTACGTTTTTGACAATTTCATAGATCTGTTTAAGTATTTGCGTCTGATAGTCATCATCCCATGTGAATGAGCTGATGATGGAAGGTACAACTCCTCAACGGTTAGGAGTTGAAAGAAAATTCTTACGAAGTTATACGTACATGTGAGGCTATTAGGTTGACCTGATAATAAAAAGTAAATCTCATTAACGTTAAGAATTTAGGTGAAAATGGATGCGGACAAATTTCGTCTCTTCACTTGTTTCCTTTTAGCTGTTTGTATGGGTAGTGTTAACACAAAATAGGGATTTAAAGGCGTGATGTTATTAATGTTATGCATGTATGTACATAATTATGTATGTTAAAGAGACGACTGAAAGTTGTCATACAAAGTCTTTTTTTTTAAGGATGGGAAATCATCAAATGACCTCTCCCGCTCTGGGTGGAACGGAAGGGAGTGTCAGACTTTTACTGACTAAAACCCACCTCGTTCCTTCAGTTGCCCTTTGCGTTCCGGGGCCACGGTATCTCGTTAGAATTTTCCCGCAGCCCCGGCTCAGTTTATCCCGTTTGACATTTCAAAAATCCCTTCTTAGTGCTCACTTATGTTACTAAAGGAACCTCTGTTCAAAATCTCAGACTCCTATACCGAGCGGTTTCGGCTGTGCGTTAATAAATCAGTCACCCAATCGCACCCCCTAAATCACGATTGGAGGGAAGTTTGAAAAAACTTATAATGTCAAACATATTTACTTGCCTATGTACGTGTTCATGCCAAGTTTCAAGTTTATAAACCCAAGGAATAAGATTTTTCATAGAAACGTTTTTACCCCTTTTCCCCCCCTTGGGGGTTGAATTTCCAAAAATCCTTTCTTAGTGCTCCCCTACATATCCCAAGGAACCTACATTCCAAATTTCAGCTGTCTACGACCAGTAGTTTCGACTGTGCGTTGTCTGTCAGTCAGTCACTCAGTAACGGAAGAGTTTTATATATATAGATTCTTAAAAAGCATTTCACAAGTTTCCTAAAAGTACAGCTGTCATCATTTACCACCCAAGTTGAAATTTAAGATATTTGTTATCCATCGCATACCAAGGAATGAATACTTACAAAATGATTGGTATATTAATCGCTTAATAATTCATATAAATGAAACTTAGTTTAAACTATCCGATACCACACGATTTACATGACAAAATTTGTGTGCATTTTCAATATTTTGTTATATGAAAAGGAACCCTAAGATTTTATCGCAAGAAATTTATCTATCGTGATGTTTTGCGTGCTCCAGCCCATGGGTAGCTCGATTCGGATGCGAGAGTTTAATATTTACATACAGTTTCAAGAAATCGTATCGGGAAACTCTATTGACTCATTCGAGTAATATTCACAGAAGTGTATCCAAATACTGCCGTGTGGTTAAATAAACAAATTGCTAATCGAATATCGATTCAGACAGTGAGCAGCAGTTAATGAAAACAATCACTACTTAAATGTATGCTTAAAAGGAACTTATGTTTTAAGCATCAAACTCCAAACAAAAAGCTTACGTAAAATGGAGATCCAGAACCGCTTATTTATGATAATTGTCATTGTATAAGTTCTTTTGTTGCAATTATCCACATGATCGTACTACATTACTCGAAATGACCTTGAAACTTTTTCAGACGCCGTTACACTGACCTAAGGTGATACATGTTTTATTGATCACACTTATGTTTGTCAATTTCTAAGTAATTTTATGGAAATCTAACAGTAATCGTCAGTAAGAAAGGTGTTAGTCAGCTCTCTAGTTTAACCGCCTGAAGATAGAATTTAGTGTTCGTATAAGATATTTAAATTACCATTTTCTTAGTTGTCACATATTCATAAATATTATTAAAGTGAAATGTATAAAATTATTTTTTATCCTCAAAATAAAATATTTACTAACGGCCGTTCTGGATTTGTTCCAGGCACCGGGACCTTCGGCCGGGTGTGCCTTTGTAAAGACAAGGCTGCCGACGAGTACCTGGCCATGAAGATCCTCTCCATGGCTGACGTCATCCGCATGAAGCAAGTTGACCACGTCATGAACGAGAAGAACATACTTGCAGAAATCAACCACCCTTTCATTGTAAACTTGTAAGTTTTTTTTTTACTATTAAACGTAGGTAATATTTGCTCGTGTTTATTTGCCTTAAGATTATCCTTTTTCGTGGCTGTTAACAGCATCATAATCGAAATCGGTTCGGTAGTTTCGGTTGTGTATTGATAGAAGTAAGTCAACTAGCGTTTTAAAGAGATAGATATCGGATTTTTGGCTTATCTTGTCTGCATTTATTACATTGTATAATTCTATAACGTTAGAACAGAATTATTGCTAAGATCTCTTTAATTTTATCGGAGTGAGTGTCCGGAACAACCTCGATTTAAAGTAACAAATAGTAATGCAAATTCCCTAGCAACGGCTTTGGTTACTTACACTGTCCTTGGCATACTTGTGACAAATCGCGTGCGATATGGGTCACACAAATGACGGCGATCTCTATTTTCTTCGATAATGTCGGTCAATCTTTTATAGCTCAGGAGAGCGCCAAATAATATTATTTTAGGATGTTATCATAGAAATCGCAATAATAAGACGAAGAAATGCCGTACTTGCTTTAAAGGTATGATATGTCATCTGCATAGTACACGCAGTTTTCTGCGCAGTTGTAAAGCTATCAATTAAATATCAGGATTGAGATGAAAATAAATTGTTATGGTGTCACAACTATTAGTAATGACATCACATTCACCAGTACCACTCCTGTAGTCTAATATCATTACGACTTCTATGGACGCTATGTTTAATTTGTTTAATTTATTTTTCTAAAGAGTTTCCGCGTGGCGTCGTCGTGAGAGTTTAAAACAAGAAACAAGCCAAGTCCTACGGGCTTTAAAAATAAAGTCCTACGTTTAGAATTATCTAATCGAAATATCTTATCTGTAATAACACGCTGAAAAAGATAAATGAAAAATAAATAAATAAATGTTTAATTGACATAAATAAAGTTGATATTCTCAGATATATATAATTTTAAAATACTAGTATATTCACGTGATAGCTGACTGATAGACAACACACAGACGAAAATAGCTACGCTACTAGAGAACGGATTTTCCGAAGCCCTTGATGTGCAGGCTAGCTTTCTGTAAGTCTGCATGTCATCTGACTGAAAAATTTTGCCCAAGGTTTGCATGAGTTCCTTCTGATAGTCCGACTGAACCCGAGACTGATAAGCCCGACTCTTCAATTTCAGCAACACTATCCAGCGATGCACCGGAGTTTATCCAAGAAAATTGTCTTGAGTGCATGTGGCGGTTGTCAATTACGCTAGAGTAGACAGTGTTGGGCTCATTGCCAATTTTAGTACTAAGCAGTAGTGTTTGCCATACATTCTGACGTAGTTTTCTTTTGGTAGATCTAGTAGTTCGTCCTGGTCTTGGTTATTTTCGATGTAAGATTTTATTTTAACGTTAAAAAGATTAAAGTTTTAACTAATTATAATACTGATTTCCAAGCTTTCGAAATGATCTTACGTGTAATAGGTATACCGAATTAGTCTTATTTGTAGGTGCAAAATCGGCCAATTTACATATTTGTTTTAAGTTTTGATGAAATAATTCTCAGAAATTCATCAGTCAAAGACTTCTCGTTTTATATAGTTATTAAATTGTTTATAAACAGAAACGTGATCGTAATTATAGGAGGCAATTAATTAAATCACAAATATTTCTCCGATGCGAGTGTGGCAGCGGCGCCACCGCGTGCCGCACCGTGTTCTGTTTGCATTGTATATGACATATGCACTTATACGCGATATTATTGTAATAGTTGATAGGTACAGTAAGACGATTTCATTTTACCAAGTTTATTTTGGGTTATTTTCAAAACATATTGACATTTAACATTACGAAATGGCTAAGTAAAAGAAGTCCTTTCAACTTTCGGACGGCGCGGCGGCGCTGTCCGTCTAACTGCATTTCGCTGTCCCAATAAACGCATTGGTAACCAAAACGCGGTTGGCTAATACTAACCAACTTCTGTCCCTTTATTCATTCATCAAGGAAAATAAGAATAAAACTTAAATAAAGAGAAATTCAGTACAAGGGCACTACTTATTTCTAGAGAAATTTCTTCAGCACGCCCACGGCAGGAGAGTGTAAAGAAATGCATTGGCTTGTATACATAATAATTTAGATATAAACTTACATAAACTTACTGATATTAACAATGAAAATCCCTAATTTGGAAACTTTGCCAAACGGCGGTTCCAGTTTATTCAGTTTTGGTCAACTGTACTTATTTGTGCTTGGAACATGTAGTTGGCACTTTGCAGGCGTCAATTGCGAGCCGCCACATTTCAGTCTGCGCGCTGTGACGGCAAGCGGCGGTCTGGCATACATCTTGACACTTTTTAGTAGACATCATGATCTATTGGTTCGGTTTAAATTGATTGATAGTATTTTAGTACTGGGAATTGCTTTGAAAATGTATTTTGGAGTTAATAGGCATCACTATTGTCAGACTTCAGTGAAATCGCAGCATATCTCAAAAATAGATCAAAGATATTCCACTATTTTCGATTAACGACAGGGGGATATGTAGGTACTAGCAGATACTCGTAGGAGAAGAAATATATATATTACTTTATCATATACCTAATAGTACAATGACATATGGTTCCTGGTCCCAGGCGCACGCCAGGCTCCACCTTAGGGAGACCCAACCGGGGAAAACATCCGGACAACGATGAAAAGTAATGTAAGATGCTTAACTTTCTTCGTTCTTTCATTAAAAGGAGAATGTACGTTGCTTTTTTTATAATTTAGTAACAAAATATATGTCTCCAGGCGGTGGTGGACACATGACGACTCCTGCATCTACATGCTGTTTGACTACGTATGCGGCGGCGAGCTGTTTTCGTACCTGAGAAACGCCGGCAGATTTAGCAATAGCATCGGTAAGCTTTATTTTGTAATTATCTTAGTGTAAGAATCTGTAAATTGAATAAAATTAATCAAATGTTTAAAAACAATTAAAAACAGCTAGATTTTTAATAGAATGCCGGTAAAAACATGACGAGACGTTCTGGCAGAGAAGAGCGGATCTCAAAGTCTGCCTGGACCACGGCAGATCAAAATAGCCGTGAAACAGTGAATCTGTAGTCAGCGCTTATTACTACGATGACATGATAATGCAATTTATTTAGAGTTATCATAAAAATAATATGTATTTCTACGTATGAGCGTTGTAAATAAATAATTCGGAGCGGGATAAATAAATAACTTATTGGAGTTGCGCCAGCGCTCGGCCGCTTGATCCCACCCGCGGGACTTGCGCGCCTTGCGAACTCTCTGCGATTTCTTAGATTTTTTACATCGTATCGCTAAAAAAAAAATACATTTCATCATCGCTACAATCGATTCAATGTTATTTAGTAAAATTGAAAATTGTATGACAAAAACAATAGATAAAATTGTGTCCACAACCTGTGTCAATGGTTAGAAAATAATAGAATAGGATTGGGTTTTTATATGCCATGGTGAATTACACATTATATACACTAATAAAATTCAACATTGGCAAGAGTACAAAGAGAGATTTGTTATCTTATTAAAACGGTACTTTTGTGCTAAAAACATTTCTTGCATAATTTGTTAAGACGGGAGTTCAGATCTTGCGCGTGTAAAATGTGATTGTAAGAATAAACCAAATAAACGAGTGTAGCGACTGAGTCGGGCCGACGCGCAGGCGCAGGCAGACGATGTGACGCCCGCTTCGCTCCACTTCACGATTTGTATGTCTACTCTGTACTTATTTAGAGACACAAATAAAAATTAATTTGTTGAGGTGTGTTATGTCGCGATCGCGATATAAAAATAAAAAATATAATAGATGTATATTTATACGTATGGTATTAAGATTACAATACCTAGCAACAAAATTAAAACAATAACAATTAAAGTAACATAAACAGCAGAGTATGCCCTTGTAAGGCACCAAGGCTTACATGGAGGCGTCTCCGTGGAGTGATGTCATGGCACGATTGTGGTGTGGATGTGGGCACCAACCCCACATTTCCGTGTTCAGCGTCGCGTGCGTCGCCTACTAACTACTCATTTTGGTCACCATAAAACATTTCGTACAGTCGATGACCTGTGAAATTAGTCGACGTTTCTATAATTGCGCAATTCGAAACCAAATCGTGATAAAAAGCATGTAATTAGGCGGTGAACTTAATTATGCTAATTATATATTTCGCAGCTCACAAATGTTTTATAACAGTTCAAGGTTGAGTCTGTTTGCTTTTACTGACATAGTCTTTATTTCCAGTCAACATAGGTCGTGGAAAAAAAGTTAGTGTTAGTTTATGAACCTTAAATTTTTATATTTAGGATATTATTCATGGATAAAACGCAACTAGTTTTAATGAATCTAACATACCCACAAGGAAGGAAAACAAAACTGTTGTGTGAAAAAATTATAGTTTATAAATGTACACTTTTTATAGGTGATCGACATAATTAATTACGTTCAGTTTTAGGTTGACATGTAATTTAGCGCTGTGTCGCAGCACGTGTGTACTAGGATAATAAATTTGTAGTCGCCAAGTGACGCCCGAGCTGTCCATAGAGTCTGCTGGCATTGGCTTTACAGACTCAAAATAAACGTGATTTCTTTACTCCCATACACTTGTTGCATGTTTCAGCAAGACTGTTGTGACGTTATCTAATCTTGATGGATAGAAACATGAAAAAGGAGAGGACTAGCTGTAGGATTCTAATTTTAGGTTTAGCTTGGGCATCTTTTTTATTCACACATTTCGAATTTGACGATATCAAACATATGGTTGCTAAGGCAGCTAAGTCTAGGCAGATATAATACATATTGAAGATATGGATATCTTTACTCTATCATAAGCTGTGGGAAAGTAAAACTTGCGCGATAAATTATAAAGACTTTAATTTATTCCAACACAGAAAACACTTCTTCTTCCGAGCTTTAGTCCCGGTTGCATTCTCATCACTCTGGAGAGGATCCCGGGGTATGCATTTGATCATAAATCCTGGATTGGTTGAATCAGGTTTTACATGAAGCGTCTCCCATCTGGCCTCCGCAACCTAACCTGTATTGGATCGACACCTCGAGTTGCCTGAATGTGCAGGTTTTCTCACGATGTTTTCCCACACCGTAAGAGCATCAGTTAGTTTATATAAACTAATGTACATAACCTGTGCCCTTCTGCGCATCACGCATTTTAACCGGGAATCTTACCGATTTGACCACTGACGCTCTAAAACAACATAAGAAATACTGTTAAAATTAAATTCGCTAATGCGTTAATTACTACAAATAAGAAAAAAATACAAAAATATCTTTATAATTTACTTCCATCATTCCCTATCTTCCATAGTTTTATGATCGATTTACTTCTATAGCTTCATTTCGGTGAAAATCTTCGTCTGTTTACGTAATACATGACTATAAAAGTTTCTTATATTAGCATACTATTGAGACACAATAAATTGTGACAAAAACAAGTCGCTTTCGGTTGTGTTTTTCCACAAGTGACTATATCTTCGATTGTGATACATTATCAGACTCGAAGATATTCTCTAAACAAACAGAACTTTCACAAGTCTAAAAGCGTGTCATAGGAAAAGTTTGTTAGACATGTTAGCTTGAAACGTATTATATTTATAAAGCCTTGTAATATAATGTTTATTTCCTAACTATATACTAGGCTAGCGAGTGGGTGGCTAGAACAATCAACCCTGCATGTCCCGATTTATTCAATTGATAGTTTTATTACTATTGTTATTTTACCAGATAGTTGAAAAGGACAACGCCCGTTCATTGGAACAATAAAAAATAAACATCAGGAAGCTCTGACAATAGGAGGCATTGCATTGAATTGCCATTTGCATAGTTGCTTGACTAATGATAATTCAAGATCTATTTTCAACACCTCGGCACCTTGATAGTGTAGTTATGTCATGGGCATAAAGTATTTGTGTTATTCCACTACTAACTTACTACTTACAAATATAATTAATTAATAATAACAGACCAAGCATATGATTAAAAGGACGCATAACATGTTTACCTATATCTTATAAACATGATTATTATTGTTTGCCGATTGACTGGAAGAGATCCCTTCATGGGATAAGTCCGTCATTGCAAGTGATTTATTCCTTTTAGGTATAACTACGTACTATTTCTTGTAACTGTGTAAATTTCTGTGCAATAAAGATATTACAAACAAACAAACAAGATTATCCCAAAATTTGATTTTATATCACCCCAGGATTTAAAATCGTCACTTATGCGGCCAGTATCGTTCAGTAATTTCGCTTTTGTGTTGGATTTCCGTCAGTCATCATTACTTAGTAATGGAAGAGTTTTATGTATTATACTTAAACAGAATCTAAACAAGCACATGGCAGAACGTTTTGTTCCTATTGTTAGATTTTAATTAACAACTCTAATAAATTTGTTTACAGGGAACTTCTACGCAGCGGAAATAGTGTCAGCTTTAGAATATCTTCACGCTAGAAACATTGTCTACAGAGATCTCAAGCCTGAGAACCTCCTTTTGGCGAGGGATGGACATCTAAAAATTACAGATTTCGGATTCGCCAAGAAATTGACAGACCGGACGTGGACACTATGTGGAACGCCAGAGTATCTTGCGCCAGAAATCATTCAAAGCAAAGGGCATAATAAGGCGGTGGATTGGTGGGCATTAGGTAAGTGTCTGAATAAAACTAAAATTATAGAGAAATTGAAAGAGTAATCCTCTACACTCATTTGTTACGCTGCAACTAATTTTTATGCTAATGGGAATTCATTCTTTCTTTCATTTTATGACTATCTAATTAGTAAATGTATGGCAAGTTTAAAAATTGTTTATAAGTAAGAAATTAACGCGGCGACATAAAGGAAAACATATTTGATATGCCCTAATACTGAAAATATTATTTTCAATGGCAATGTCAGTTATCGCTATAAGTCACGCCATCTCGGGTCACCCGCGTTTCAAATTAATTCAAGGTGAATGTTATGCATATGGTGGTTAATATGCATGATTGTTCATAAAGAACATTATAATTTTCATGGTAATCTAGGACAAAAATAAATCATATGTCCAGTAGATCAGGAGCCTGTAATATTAATAAATTTATATGTATTGATACTGACAGAGTAGTTTTAGTCAATTCCAAATGAAGGCGGTAATTTAGGTTAGCAGGTAGGCAGCTGACGTCAGTTCTTGTTAGTGAATATGTAACTCACGTTTGCTTATAACTTTTAATAGTTAAATAGTAAACACAGTAAAAAGAATCGTCAAAGTATAAAAACCGGAAAATTTGAACGGTGGAACCCTTTCTTCCTCTTTTTAATATCCACACAAGTTCCTAATGAAATAATAAATTGTCATGAGAATCACTTGGATACATATTAATCACAAGTGCATAAAACATGGATTAAAGTTTGCCTAAATTAAAAGCAAACTTGCATGCATACTACTGACTTTTAAGACATAGTTGGAAATATGCGCTGTGATATAAAACTACTATTACGGGTTCTACGATAAATAGTACGATACGTATAAATTATTATACCTGAAATGAAAGTCAGTACTTGTAACCTATGAGATTGTCTTGTGATGCTAACAAGTACTTAAGTTCTATGTAGTCTAGCTAGTTATATTCATGTCTGCAAGTACATTAACAAACACGTTTAATAACGCCTGCGACGTTTTAATGCAATGTTTACATTATAATTATTTACTGCCTCGATGATACATTTTCTTGCCTCTTTACCAAATGGCTGATGCTTGCCAAATCATAAATATACGCTTTAGTAATTCATATGCATGAAAATGTATATGTGGCCTTATATCATATTATCCTGGCACCAAAAAGATAACGTTATTGCATTGTGGCTATTTATTTGTGCCGTTATTATAGAATTATGTATGCAGTACTTTCCATGAAGTTGAATAACTAGCAATCTATATTCTCTGAATTTATTACCGTATTACAAATTTTATCACATGATTATAGATACTAATCACTTTGCATGACATGTTAGGTGTATTTAAGACGACATTATTTGGCAGTATTATCAAAACGCTGTTATAATTGGATTGTTTGATTTTAAGAGCTAATTATAGTCACAATAATTGTGCTTTGGTATATAATTAAATAGTGGAACATTTTTATAACTAACTCATTAGGTATTGTTTTTTTTTATAATTTAGTAGTAGTAGTTTTTATAATTTATTTTCTTTCGACAAGTTATTATTTTTAATTGTAGGAAGAAAGAATGCCGTTCAAAATTTTCTGACGATGTTTATACAACATTTATAGCTTCAATGTCAGCACATTTTTGCGCTGTCTGCACATATTTAGAGCTCTTTGGTAGGCACAATTTATTAGTTTCAATTTGATTATCTGGATTCCAGGTGTCCTGATTTATGAAATGCTGGTCGGCTACCCACCCTTCTATGACGATAATCCTTTCGGTATTTACGAGAAAATCCTCAACGGACGAGTGGAGTGGCCCAGACATTTAGACCAAGTTGCCAAGGATATCATCAAGAAATTGCTAGTTCAAGATAGAACGAAAAGACTTGGAAATATGAAGGTAGGTACTTCTATATATAAAAATAGTATAATAAGATTATATGGATATATAATAAATACTGATGTGTGATGAAGAGTCTGGTTAATAAATCCCATATCTGAATATTTTTAGACAATGAAATCACAGTAACTGTCTAGACCGGCAATATTTGTTTACATTTCATAACAGAAAAAGTGTGCACAATATGTTTTTAATTATTCGTTGGTTACGTTAAAATAATGTATTACAGAGATTTAGAAATAAACATATCGTGATGAGCGTCTGTGTTTGATGAATGATGATGATGAAAGTGTGAAGTTAACTATGAAAGCGGAGTTTAGCACCCAGTGACAAGTTTGTTTATGTTACTGGTCTGAAAATACTCAGCCTTGCGCTTGACCCGCCGCGGAACTAAATACGGGTATACGGGATGACTATTCGTGCACTAAACTGGGTTTGTTCGAAGGATAATAAAAATAAAGTATATTTATTAAATAAATTATGGTAAGTATAAAATATTTTTTCTCACAAATCTTCATGTAAACTAAGTCGCGTCAAATGCTTTTCGCGTGTTGTAACCCGGTGAAAAACCCTGGACCGAAAAGGTCATTGTATCGGATCACAAATTTCTATTGGTTCTGCTTCCAATTTGAAACAGATTGTGATATAATAAATGTTTACTTATACTTGATGTTCACTTCAGACTATCGGCTTCGTGAATTTTGATGATTTATGATTACTTCATATAATATTTTGGCAACACTGTGCCGGATTTGCCACTCAAGATCCAAACCGGGACTTAATTTAAAATTAACTTAGTACCAGGTGATTAACTACAGCTGTCCAATATTTATTGTCTATACTTTAACTAGTCTAATGGGAGGAGGTTTATAAATACATAGCCAATACATCAACTTTAGCACCTTGTTTAAATTAATTATAAATATAAGTATACCGCATAAAACCTAAATACATTGTTATAAAACTAATATTAAAGTTAACGTTCCATATAGGAACGTTAATTTCAATAGTAGTTTTATTACACTCAAGCATAAAAATATTTATTTATTTTTTAGTTGGCGCTTTTCCAGCTTCTTCTATAGATAACTTTCAATTTCATCTAATCTCTTTCATGTCAAATATTCGTTTTAAAATTTTTGAAATAGGTTTCTTATATTGATAGTACCGCCAGGTATTGCTTGAGTGATTTTAGTTACGCAACTATTTGTAAGTAGTTATTAAGTACAATTTATTTAATCGACCAACAAATTGGTTCTAGTTACATAAATTAGCTGTGCCAGTACTTACGTGAATTGTGGGAGAAGTACTTAATAAATATACATAAGTTGGTGCTGTTGGGATTTAAAGTTTTAATGGCATACTTAATTTTAAAACAAATGGAGTTAAGACTTCAGACCAAATAGAGAAAACAAACACTTATTATTTAGTTAATAGATAAGTTTTGCTTCACCCCTCATACATAACAAACGATTTAATTTGATAAAAAAATCTTAGTTCTCAGAGAAACCTTGAGCGTTGGCCGCGATTGGCACGTATTTTTAATCTGCAGTTTCTAGTGGTAGAGATTTGCGATTTCCACTAGGTTTTTGCTGCGATGTCAACGTTGTTTAGAAAGCCATCCGTCAGGTGTCCACCGGCGACATCAAACAGCGGGCGCGACCATCTGAGTAATGTCGCATCGTCTGCGCAAACGCTGCTAGTAAACCTACAAAATATGGAGATTGCAGAACAAAAGCATGTTTACGTGAACATGAACTTTCATTTGTCCTGTTGACCACAGCGGTTTTCTACGTGCAAAAAGTGACCTTTCTGCAACCCTGTGTCTTATCGGGTAGACTAAAATAATGCATGTTTTATCATAGAAAGTTGAAAAGAAAAAAAAAGCAAATTAAATTTTACCATCAGGATGTTTTTTGGTTTGAAGTTGATGATGTTCTATCTTATTATAATTATTAGAGTTTTGATAGATATATAATCTTTATCTTTATCTTGATGCCATAGACAATAAGATTTTACTACGACTAGAAATTGGGGTAAACTCTATTAATATTCTTGAAAGCTTGCCACATAGTAATAATGGTTATTACACTATCGATGCCGTGTAATCCCCGTGGATTACATAACATTACGGCGAGAGTTCGCTTGGCATCTCTGTACGTATAATAAATAAGTCTCCGATGCGGCCGTTACTTCTAAAGCTAACAATTTACGACGGTTACTGCAGAACGTCGCCTAGGCCAATAATAACAAAGTTGCTCTAAATTCGGCCACCCACTGATGCTATATAGTCGACCGATTGTTTAAAACATCAATATCTGTGTTATGATAAATTGTTTCGGAAATTTTCCCGATAGCAACCAAGCGAACTGATTCATCCTATTTGTTTGATTTTAAAAACGATCTTATGTTTGTTACAGTGCGGTTCGGAAGATGTTAAACGGCACAGATGGTTCAAACACATCGACTGGGCGGACGTGTTCATGAAAAAATTACAGGTATTTTATGAGACTTATTTATTTACCCTGTATCCAAAATTGCAATGGATGATAGCTGATTGAACTGTCGAAGTCGTGGGTAATACCTGTTTGCCAATTCCCATTTGTTAGTGTTTTGGCAATGGCGGACTGTATGTGTACAGTTCCTACACTAATCAAAGATTTCGACCGGGTCGCCGTAAAGTTCGACTCTATCAAAACCGCATCGCCAATATAACGCTATTTCGGTTTATGTGCGTAGAGCGTAGATAAATTATCTATGCTATTTATACGCCAATAAAAATGATATCTCTACTTTTCTACATAATATGAGCATCATTCTTTATTTAACTATTATAACTTATTAAAGTTTAATATACAGATATAAATAAATATATACGGGACAATACATATATAGGTACAATAGAATATTCAGCAAGAAAAGTGTATGTCGTAGTTAGTTAAATCATGCAAAATATATTTTTTGTAATTTTCAGCCACCGATAATTCCGGCGGTGTCGTACGAAGGTGACACGTCAAACTTCGACGAGTACCCCGAGACCGACTGGAAGGCCGTGCGGTCCCTAGATCCAGACGAGCTCAAACTCTTCGCCAACTTCTGATGGGCTCGTCCGACCCACTATGGATATAATTAGATAATCTATTATTAAGTCAGATCAATGCGCCACGGAGAAGATTGTTTATCTTCAATGTCGTCACAGGTCTATGGCCTAAAAATAATATGTACGTCATTGATACTCGTTAGCGTCTCCTCCAGCATGGCTTCTGACAGCTCTTAATTGTTTGAACTATTTTAGGAACACTGTTCAAGCGAGTCACTGTATGTACATTGGCGACTGTAAATAATGTGTTTGAATACTTGTAGGTTGTGATTGAAAGAGTGTATGAAGATGTGTAATAACCGTCCGATACTAAATATAAATTATAATGTACTAGGTATTTCTTTTGACTGCAATTAGTGGGAGTTTAAATCGGCTGTAAGCAAGCATTTTAGATTGTTGACTTTTGGCACCAAATTCAAAGTACGTCATGAGCGAAAATATACAGGTTTAGATCTACTAAATTCAAACCTTTCAACTTTCTTGTAGTGCGAAAGCTCTGTTCAGAAATATTTAGATATAAAAGTTGTAACTACAAAGAATTTTAAAATGATGTGGCGACTGTGAGTGAGAAAATGGGTTTATCGTTGTCCTTATACTATGTGGCTCTATTTAGTTTTATTAATTAATGGTATTATGCTTAGATCACTTATATTCATACAATAAGTATGTTCATTAACAAACGATTCCATTAAATTTTTAAATGAACACGTGTGTACAAAAATACTTTACAAAAACCTATTATTAAATCAGTAATGCATTTATTTATTTGAGTATTAATTGTACATTATAATATTAAACGTATGTTTTAAATTATCTGGTTTCTTTAAATTTTATAATATTTTCAGGTGAAAATCCACCAATTGATTATTGTTGAAATTACCTTTCGATGCTTTGCAAATACACTTGCTTCAGATAAAACTATATGATAAATGTATTTATTAAAGTCATTTTGGATAAAATCACGCAACAAAATTCCAAGGCTTTCTAGTGCAAATTGTAGTTTATAAAAATAGTCTTATTTTCGTGAGTTAATGATGGATTATGTGTTTAAGATGAGATCTACTCGTATTTTTATAAATTGAACATAGTTTGATTTAAGGTAATAACTTTGAATACTACGTACATAAGTACGTAGTATCCAAAGTCCTTTAGACGCTATAAGTTATAAGACAAGTTTTCTACTCGTATTTAGTTGCCAAAGAGCTAGAGTAAATAATATGTTTGCAAAAAGTTTATATAATTGCACATCATTTAATACGACTTATTTTGTTTTTTATAAAACTAATAAGAAACATTCGTAAAGATGTCTGTCTTGTGATTTAGTTGTTCATCAAACCATGTTTAGTTTATAATATAGCCACATTCTTATGGATCTTTATTTATTTAACTGATATAAAACCAACTACTGATTATATAATTATTGTATGATTTGAAACATTTCATATTTTTTTTAAATATCTGAAAATAAAAGGGAATATTAAAATAACTCTTTTAATCATAAAAAATATTTCCAGCCCCTTTATAAATATTTGCTGTTGTGATTTTCATTTATTTTATTTTATTTTATTTTGAAATATAAGTGTTATTTATTTTAAAATAAACGTAGATAGTTTCTAATATCAAATTGTTTTGTTTCTAGATGAAAGAAAGTATCGCACTTTGTAAAAAACGATGATGATACGTGATGAATTTTAATTTATTCGTAAATTTGAAGAGTTATCATTATTTTTGATAGGTCATGCTATCGCCATTATGATATATTAAGTTCTGTAATCATTTGCACATTCAGGACAAGAAATTTAATTTGCACATTTTCATTGAAAATATCTTGTGTCATATGCACGATCGTTATTAATATAACAGGGTTTGTAAAGGTTAAATTAATAGGTAATAATTTGTAAATACACGAAAATAAATGTGTTGATAACAGATTTTATGCGTATTATTCGATGATGATATCCCAATAGCCCACAAAGCCCCGGTAGACTAGAATATTTTCCAACTAATATAAATATATGTAGTTTAACAAAAGGAAAACAGCGTTGGTGGTTAAATCGGTAAGGTGGCCATTAGCCAGTTAAAATGCGTTAAGGTACCCGTTGAAATTCTACCTCGGCCAAGTACCAATGATTTTTTCTTACGGTGAGAGAAAACATCGTGAGAAAACCAGCACATTCAGGCAACTGGATGTGTAACCATGATCGGTGCAATACGGGTCATGTTTACCTGCAAAGGTTGCGAAGGTCAGGTGGAAGTCGTTTAAAAACCTGGCTTTCCCAATCTAGTATCCATGGTCAAAGGCATACCCCGAGCTCCTCTCCAGAGTAATGAGGATGGAACCGGGACTAAAGCTAGGAGGAAGAAGAAGACACAGTTTAACAAAAGTGAAGGAACTTTTCTAGAATAATCGTATCTGTTAGCAAGGTAGATATATTCCGAATGTTGGGACGTAATAGTTAAAATCTACAAAAATGAGGTAAAAGCTATTCATCTCATTTTGAAATAAAAGCTTACGTAGAATCTGGAACGTGGCCTAAAGTTATGAAAGTTTGAATAAACGTCGAGAAAGAGGTCGTGAATGCTGGTGGTTATTTCCACTGACTTTTTGTACAAATCAGATATTGAAAGTGCGTTTTTCAATATATCTATCATTGTTGTTCAAAACTACCATTGAAATAGTTTTGTCTGTCTGTTGTGAAGAGTTGTGAGTCAGACTGTTCAGATCTAAACAAACCGTACGAGAGCCATACGTTACAACTAAAAGTGCACTGAAAACAGTTTAAAAAGGAGTAAATTTGATTAATACGACGTTAATGTAAACATTCTTAAAACTCCACCAAAGTATGCTATCAACTAGAAAATTCTTAATGCAAAGAAACGATTAAACCAATGTTACTTGATCGACAACTGATGAAATGATCTAATGAACTTTAATACGATAAATATCGGCGACCTTACGAGTATTTACGAATTTTGATAAGGCACATGCTTACTTTTCTCTCTTTATTTTTCGTTATCGTCAGAGAAAGATAGAGAGAGAAGTTATAATATAGGTATGTCAAGGAATATGTCGTATGGCCGAGGATTTATCCACGAATCTTTGGCTAAAATAAAAACTGTAACATTATATGATTATATGCATGTTATGATTATTGTACCACCATAGAAAAAAATATTTGTAACGTCAATCGCAATAAAACTGCATGAAATAGTTACTACAAAATATGACGTAATTTTTTACTGCTGTTAATATCTTATTTGGAAAAAATATAAATGTAAACATTTTATTTTTATATTTGGAGTCAAAGAACAATTAGATAATGGTATATGTGACCAGATAATATTTCGGTGTTTGTTGTTATTGTTTAACTGACATCACAAAGTTAAATGATTTTTACTCAAATCATAGTTGCTATTAAAATTTCTTCTACTTATTTCAAATATAAACATCAAGAACTCTACGAATACCTGCGTCATTCTACCCCATACTTTCAACGATACGTGAAATGAAGTAGCGTCTGTCTGTGAGAGACTGTGTGGTGTCTTAGATCTTTCGATCCATGCGACTAATTATGATTATGAAAAACAGGATGATGAAACTCATGGGAAATGGGTATTAATAAATTATAAAATACACTAATCAACTCAGCAGAGATATCGATACTATATCAATAAAGATAATTCTATTAGCGCCTGAGTATATCGCGAACATAGTACTAAAAGTCGTACTTTCGATAACACGTTATTTACTGACCTGTATTAACCATGTCTGTGCGTCACCTACCTCCTGATTTGGCAGAAAAAGCCAGGGTTGAATTAAACGAAGATCCGAAGCGATTGCCAAGTGATATCCAACATTTGAAAGATTGGTTGGCCAAGCAGCCACATTTGAAGGCTCGAACAGGTAGCAATATAACATAATGTGTTCGTACCCGCTGGGTATTATTTATTACTGTACAGGTCTTTCAATTTTATTACTTATTAAAGATTCTTTTCATTGAAGTTTATACTAATATAAACTTTTCAAAGTAGCTACTAGTTTACATAAGATTGCATTGTTAAAGTCAATAAAAAGCTAAGGTATTTTGTTCAGTGTCAATTTACAGCCGGATAACGTATAGGACTGAAATTCAAAACAATTTAAGAAATTTCTAAAGATCTTTAAAGAGTTCGTGGGCTAAAATGGCAAGAAGTAATGCTTGCTATATTTAACGTTAAAAACGCATGTTGGATAAAGATATAGTACAAATAATAATTGCGCTTCTTTCTTTATTTTATTATATTTTTTTACACGTTAATATTCCAGACGACCAATGGTTGGTGGCATTTCTCCGAGGTTGTAAGTATAGTTTGGAGCGGGCCAAAGAGAAGATAGACCTGTTCTATGCCATACACAGTACAGCTCCAGAATTGTTCAGGATTAACCATAAAAACCCAAGGTTTTTTGAAATTTTGGATTTAGGGTATGTATTTATTTCCACTAACTGTTACGTTGTTTAAACAGATTTAGCAAAGCATATGAAACGACGATAAGGTAGTTTTCAATGGATACTGTATAAGGCATTTAAAAAACACAAACAGCGATCAAATTCCCTTAAAGACTAAAATTCTTTGGCTGTTCGATCACGCTTAGTTGGAATCTGGAAGTAAAAAAAAAGTAAAGAATAGACCGACCAAGAATGGAGAAAACCTAATCATTGATAAATATTGTATATTTCTTCTATTAGGTCTAATTTTTTTAGATCTATTATATTTATCCCGAGCAGTGGAGATCTTACAAAACCAAAAATATGTTTGGTTCGGCCCGGTGCATACGATGCTAATAAATATAATATAATGGAAATTATGTCTGTCTCGCTACAATTACAGAAGGTGAATATACACCCGTTTTTTTTTAAATAAAAAAAAGTCTGATTTAAGAATAACTGAAACCTCTCAAGTAGAATTTACTATTTAAAGTACAATAAAATTACTTTTTCATTAATTTCATTTATCGTTAACCAAATTTTATAGGATTTGTAACTGTTGGTATGTTTTCTTAAAAAATAAATTTTTAATATTAATTTGGTTTAGATCATGATGTGGGAAGATGACCAAGCGATAGTGTCTGGAGTCAGTAGTATTCTGGACTTGGATAACGTAACTATGACGCATTTCCTGCAAATGACTCCGATGGTGATGAAGAAAATGGTCGTGACGTCTCAGGTGATAAAGTGAAATGAAAATATGTTGATCGTATATTTATTAAAACAGTACCCAGTTTTCATTTATGTATTAGATACTAATACTATTATATACTCAATTTGTAGAAAATATATGATCGACCTTTCGCATTTTATAATATTAATAATAATAAGTGTGAATGATTAATACTTAATAAAAACATTTAATGCATGCGACTTGATTTTTGTCGCTTGCAGTATACACAGCCCTCGAACCCCATGATTTTGATACCACTAAGCTCAAAATATATTTTTACAGATACTTATATTTTATTTTTAGGATGCAACTCCATTTAGAGTAAAGGGTACACATTATTTAAACACACCTCCGGGATTTGAAGTAGTTTTCAATGCTATGAAGGTTTTGCTTAACGAGAAAAATAGAAGCAGGGTCAGTATTTTTTTTTTTTAACATTTACAAATTAGTGGCTAATGACTGAGAACTCACTTCCTGGGGAGTCTCGGAGCAGATTCTGCCGGGAATAATACCAGAATGATATATCATATTCCTCTTGGCGTTCAGTTCCAGTTGTTTCCTCACCTCGCCGGAAGTGAGGAGAAATATTCCGAGGTTCACTTGTGACTACGATCCTGGATTGGGTAATGCCAAAATGATAATCAATGATTGTTATGTTTACAAATTAAATCTACGTTTAATTGTAATTGAAAATACATCTTATGTCATCATCTTGAGTTGCGTGGGGGTTTTTCTGTAGGATGAAGATAAAGCTGTCAAATAATTATCAGAATTGATATGTATTTATAATTAAGTGAATATTGTAAGATTGAAACGCAATATGAAAACGTTATGGTGTCTGTCAACCATCAGTTGCGATGTGACGATGTCACATTATCTAGTAATTACTACCTCTATTGTCTTATATTTTTCCGAATTCTTAGGATTTGTTGTGGTTCATACACACAGGACCACTCCATCTTTTTCTCATGGATGTCGTAAACTTGCGACTAAGGAATAGGCTAATAAAATTGGGATTGTTTAAGGCGGGCTAGCAACACTATCTAAATATAAATATCAATTTCAATTACATCACCAAATCATACAGCTGAAGGTGAACTTTTCAGTCTTTGCGGCACTGTTGAATCTGTCTACTCTGTAAGAAATATAGACGTGATTATATGCATGAATGTAGATATACTATAGATTTTACCTATCACACTCTATATCAAATTCATATCGTTTCATTATTATGTTCATTATGTTTATCTTCGTATTAAACATAATGTAAGATATATATGTAGATAAATATAAGTTGTAGGTTTGTTAATATCAGTAAGGTTATGTAAGTTTATATATCCGATTAATATGTACACAAGCCAATGCCTTTATTTATATTTACTTGTCATGGGTCTACTAGCAGAGATTTCTTTTGAAATAAAGAGTGCCCTTGTACAAAGCTTCTCCTTAATCTAAATTCTGGGTGGCCTTTTTTCTTGATGTACATAAATATATAAATAAAAATATACATTATGTTTTTTAGCTGTATGTACATAACAAGAATTACGAAGAAATGTATAAGGTTATACCAAGGGAACAGTTACCAACAGAATATGGAGGAAATGCAGGCTCAATCAAGGATATAACTGGTAACATTACCAATAATTAAATAAATAAATACGGGACACATTAGGTACACTGATTGAGTTAGCCTCGAAGTAAGTTCGAGACTTGTGTTACGAGATACTAACTCAACGATACTATATTTTATAATAAATACTTATATAGATAAATATCCAAGACCCAGGCCAATCAGAAAAAGTTCTTTTCTCATCATGCCCTGGCCGGGATTCGAACCCGGGACCTCCGGTGTCACGGGCAAGCGTACTACCGCTGCGTCACAGAGGCCGTCAAATTATATATATTTATGACTCTTATCCTATTGCTTAATATAAACCTAATTAAAAGAAATAAAAAAAGATATTGTTTATATTTAATAATTGATTTCAAACATGAATATAATGTTATACTCAAAAGCTACACCATACCGAATTAACAAAAATAGGTTTAGGTATAATTCTATGGGGGAAAAGTCCTGAAGAATAATTACACTTAGGGAAATGTTATTTTAAAAATGTCTGGAGAATGATTAGGTAAAACGTTGCGACTAAGAAATTCATTTCGAAAGACAAAACTAATGGTAGTTAGATTTTTGAACTTACCATACCAAGGATTTATTTATTAATTACAGATTATTGGAAGAAAAAGGTTCAAGAGTACAGTGCCTTTCTAGACGAAGATCTGCAGTATGGATCAGACGAGCTCAAACGGCCGGGGAAGCCCAAGACTGCAGAAACTATGTTCGGGGTTGAGGGCTCTTTTAGACAACTCGAATTTGATTAGTTGCCTACGTTGCCTAGTGAATCCTGATTACTGACTAAGTTAGTTGTAACGTACTAACCAACTGATGGCAGTGAAAGTAAAAAATATGTTTATTTTTAATGGTTTATGCGTCTTTTATTTATTCGTTTAGTTCATATGTTTCCTTTTAATGTATACTAAAAGAAACTTTCAAGCGAAATTAACTTTGCAAAATAAATAGTTTTGTTAATACTTACCAAATTTTATACATTTTGATGACAAGTTTCAGCATTGCACCTCTCTTTTAAGATAGAGTTCGTTTACAAAATCAATAACTCTTTAAATGATTAAGCCATTAAATCAAACATTTTGTAAAAGTTAGGTATGACCACTCATCTTATATTATACCTAGGTATCAAAATGAAGATATGTCAAATGTTTTCAAATACAACGTATTATTAAGACCAGGCAGACTTTACAAGTTTAGGAGTTCACCCAAAATAAATTTTTATATTTTCCGCTCTCAATACAGAGTTGTAATTTAGTGATGGTCTACTTAAAAACCAACAAAGGCGGAAATAATACTAAAGGCGGAAATAATAGTTTACTGGTTTTTAAAAACACAATAAAGTCAAGCTTGATTAAAAAGATAGCTAATCGAAGTTAGATAACACATGAGGTATCTGTAATCGTGCGATTATATTATTGAACAGTTTTGAAGTAGGAGACGTGTTGAGCTTACGTGGTGAACATATTTTGAAAATGACAATACGCGCCCTAAGTCCTGAATTGGCTGAGAAGGCGCGAATTGAGTTAAATGAAGACCCGAAAAAAGTAAAGGACGATATACAGCATCTAAAGGAGTGGTGCGCTAAACAACCCCATTTGAGAGCAAGGATAGGTAGAGTACAACTTTATCTACACTAATCTAAAATCTCCAAATATTGCATTAAAAGTAAGAAATAAGTTAGGTATTTAGTATTGAGAGCTAAAATGCCAAATTTAAAAAAAATATCTGCAGTATACCTTCTTATACTCACGTCATATCCCTTGCTGGGTAGACAGAGCTAACAGTGTCGAAAAGACTAAGGCTATTAAATTTTATTTCATTCCTTTAATTGCTAGCACATCGCCTACCAGGAGGAGTCCCAAGTTTAAGCCTACCCCTTATTCGCCTTTTTCGAAGTCCGCTTCAAGATTTTTCTTTGATAATCATTCATATTTTTACCTGTAATATTTACCTCTATATGTTGTACGACAAATATCTTTATAACAATTTGGCCTTGTTTGTAGAAATGATTTTTGATCAACATCAGTTTTATGGCTTTTCGGGCAGACAGATGACCAATTTTATAACTATTTTAACTACTACTGGATAAACATTTACCTTTCCTTTTTTTTCATTTCCTCTTAGATGACCAATGGCTGCTGGTGTTTCTCCGAGGATGTAAGTTCAGCTTGGAGCGAGCGAAAAAGAAGATAGATCTGTATTACACCTTCCGATCAGCTGCGCCTGAGTTCTTTGTTATCAAACATAATCATCCTAAGTTCCTCGAGGTTCTAAATTTAGGGTACGTAGAAACATTACCTGATCAGTGAGGATTAATTGATTGTGGATCAAGGGGGTGTGCAAAGAGTTCGAGCATGCCTTTAGGATGACGAATTTAAAATTCTTCAAGTCAATATTCAAATTGTGTTGTAACAAACAAAATGTTAAGTTTATCTTAACTTCTACGTCATAAATATTACATTCAGTAAAACGAAGAGATATTTATCAGTTTGTAAAAAATTGTGTAGACATGGGAACTTATGCAAATAATGTTTTCAGCAAACAATAAACTTTCATATATATATTTTTTTTATGTTATCAAAAAAGACAAAATTGTTGTCTTTTTTATTGATATGTAAATTATTATATTTATTATATATTTAATGTTACAAATACCTATCAACACACACACTGAAAGGATTTTACTAAATTTTTACAGATTATTATACTTTGGAAATCATCACATCAATTATCAATGAGTGGATAATGATTTTTCTTTTATTTCCTTTTTTTTTTCTTACTTTTATTTATTTTTAGGGCAATGGTGGTGTTACCCAAAACATGGGGTCCCGATACTCCCCTAATCACTATTGTGAGGTTTGGTAAACTCGATCCAAATAAGTACAACGTTTTGGATTTCGCTGCCACTTCGACTATTATACAGAAAGTACGTTTCTATTAAATTAGTTTTTTGTATTTGTTTAAAATCTCGGGGTGTGGTTAATTATCTCTCATGCAATGTCTTTAGGGTTGCCTGTAATAGATTAACAATGTGATAAGGCAGTCTTTATGAATTATGTTTTAGTTTAATTGTTTTTGTAATAAATTAGTTAACTAGTTTATTAACAAAATATTAAGTTTCGTCAACATCATCACCATTGCATTGTTATTCACAAAACTAAACAGAGCGTTAATTAAAATTAATTATATTAAGTAGGTGTACTAAAAGCTTTTTATTTTAGTTACTATAAAATCAAGATTTCTAATCGTGTCACATGAAAAAGCACGCTTTTTTGATGACCCTAATGTTTTTTTTATAATTTTAGATAGTGCTTTACGAGAATGACAATGCGTCTGTCGCCGGTATCCGAGGAGTGATGGACATGGAAGGCACATCGATGGCGCATTTCATGCAGATGACTCCAATGCTGATGAAAAAAATGACTGTCTTTTCACAGGTAAATGATGCATACATGATATCTGAAACGAAGTAGAATTCAGTTTCACGACCTTTTTTATTACATTTATGAAGAATATTCCATCAAAAATAAGTTCAATATTCATAATATCAATGTGTATGACAATAAAATGGCAAGAAAGTCTAATAATCTCCTTTTTTTAAGAAAAAAAAAACTAATTAAAGATTTACATTTATACAAGTTATTACTATATTACATAAAATAATTATTTTTCTTCGACTGAATTTTACATTAAAAGCAAATTTTTATATAATTTAAAAATGTTTATGTAATTGTTGTTCTTATTTTATGTCTGATTTATGTAAATAATTATTATCCCATACTTTCAGGACGCCATGCCGATCCGCATGAAAGGTTTTCACTATTTAAATACTCCACCAGGGTTTGAGACTGTTTTCAACTTCATGAAAGGATTTTTAAACGAGAAAAATAAAAGCAGAGTAATTACTTTTATTTCTTTATGATGATAAATTAATACTTTAAAAAAATATTTCCGGCTGCTTGCCGATTTCTTGTGCAAATGAAAATTTTACCGTGGAGGTTGAACTTCGAAAGTATTTTAATAAAGAAAATTAGGATAGATGCTTAGCTTTTGAGTTGCAAGGACACCAAAAGCAAGATGTAAAAACCAGTTACCTCGACTGGTTACCTACTTGGTTACTTGTTGAAATTTGGGCTTTGAAGCAACATCGCAAAGGATTACAACCAGAAATACACTTAAATAATAATTATTATTTTACTACCTACTAGTTTTGTATTCCCGGAGTGTGCTCCGGCTTACGGTGCCAATCATCTGCCAGTTTTTGTATTTTAAATTATCAAATATGTATTTATATTTATTAACCTAATTCTAAAATTTCAGCTATTTGTGCATAATAAAAACTACGAAGAAATGTATAAAGTGATTCCTAAAGACATTTTGCCAGCAGAATACGGTGGGAACGGTGGAACATTAGCGGAGATCATAGGTATCAATAATACATACATATGGTAACGTCTATATCCCTTACGGGGTAGTCAGAGCCAACAGTCTTGAAAAGACTGAATGGCCACGTTCAGCTATTTGGCTTAATGATAGAATAGAATTGAGATTCAAATAGTGACAGGTTGCTAGCCCATCGCCTAAAAAAGAATCCCAAGTTTGTAAGCCTATTCCTTAGTCGCCTTTAACGACATCCATGGGAAAGAGATTCTTTTTTGTATTGGTGCCAGGAACCACACGGCATTATCAATAATTGTATGAAAATATACTTTCCAGTATAATGGCTTATTGTAAAACATATATTACACAAGTTTTCTTCAAAATATAGAGACAGAAATAGCATTGTCGTTAACACAACGTTAAATGGTATCTTATAAAAAATTGGAAATGTACTTTAAAAATAGTAAAAAAATCTTTACAAGCAGTCGTAGTTAACAGTTTTAAGACTCAACCCTTACGGTTTTTTAAGCATACACCAATCACCTTACAACGTTTTAAATACAATCACGTCATTATCCCTAACGGGGTAGACAGAGTCAACAGTCTCGCAAAGACTGTAAGGTCTCGTATAGCTGTATGGCTAAGTGATGGAATTGAGATTCAAATAGTGACAGGTTGTTAGGCCATCGCCTAAAAGCAGCATCCCAAGTTTATAAGCCCATTCCTTGACTTTGCTCATTCCTCGTCGCCTTTTACGACATTCATGGGAAGGCGATGAAGTGGTCTTATTCTAATCTCCTTTTGTAAAAAAAATAAAAGTTACATCATCTACGAATGTTGTCGTATTGTACTGCAAGATCTATAAATAAAATTGATATGGTAAGAATTTAATTTTATAACACGATTTCCAGAATATTGGAAGAATAAAGTGCAACAATACAGTGATTGGTTAGATGAAGAAGAAAATTTTGGAGTAGACGAGTCGAAGCGGCCGGGCAAGCCAAAGACTGCAGAGGAATTATTTGGTGTTGAAGGTTCTTTCAGACAACTGGAATTTGACTAAATAAAATTTTGCGAGGTGCCAAGTTTTTCTTTAAACCTACCTCAGATCCAGGATCTATAGTTACGTTTCCAGACTGGTGAGGATGTGTCTGGGACTGGTGGGGTTAGGTAGCTAAGACATTATTTTCTGACCTGATCAATATATAGTTAGTAAAAGCGTTAAAGTAATAGTGTTAATGTAATTACTTAAACCTTTCAGACAACTGAAATTTGAATAAATTTCGTTTTTTTTTGAAATTTCAAATTTTTTCAAAATTTATTTTAGCCACCTTAATAACTGAGGGATCAAAGAAATTTTATAGTTTTACTAGAGGCCGCACGCGACTTCCATACTGACATCCTGACATACTCACAAACTTTCGCATTTATAATATTAGTAGGATTTAATCACTTATCAATTACCGAGTTCCACGCCATTTTTACAAGCTAGACTGGATTAGTAGGTAGATAGCTAATCGATAGCCGATAACAAATACAAAGATGTGTATATTATTATTTGTACAATAATAACCCTGGGCAATAGTAAGATAGTGGACGTACGTGTTAGTGCCTACGTGGAATAAATTATTTGAAAATGTCTATACGAGCTCTAAGTCCTGAGTTAGCTGAGAAGGCGCGAGTTGAGTTAAATGAAGACCCAAAGAAAGTAAAAGACGATATACAGCATCTTAAAGACTGGTTGGCGAAACAACCCCACTTAAGGGCAAGAACAGGTAATTTTTTAAAATGTAAAAAGTCCTTTTTTTAAAGTTTAATTAGTCAAATCACGTAGATTGAGGGTGCCTCAAAGGATACCTACTTACTCACCTAGACTGAGCTTATAACAAATACTTACATAAATATCCAAGACACATAGGTCAATCAGAAAAAGTTAATTTTCCATTATGGCCTGACCAGACAAATTGCATCATGGCTGAATTTTTGTTTTTTTGTTCAGAATCCGGACACTGCGCCAAACAAGACGTGAGACTTAGTTTTCAATAGTGTCATTGAATTGTGTTCAAGCCAATTTTTATGGTTCATCATAATTTTACTTTCAACCAATAACCCTAGCCGACGCTTTATATCCGACAATTTAAAGGAGTATACCGTTAATGAATAAATAAATATAATCTATTATAGTACTTGTTTGATATAGATATACAAATATGAGCAATATTTGTATATCTATATCAAACAAGTATAGTTAAATACTATTATACAAGATACCAAAGGTAAAACATTTGTGCACGAGTTGTTTTAGTTTTATTTCTTTGATTCATATCTTATTTCCGTAGTATTTCTATTTTGTTTATTCAAATCTTTTATCATATACTTCAATAATTTAACTATAAATAGGAACGTGATAAAAATTTACTGATATTTGGATGATGTTACAAAAAAAGCTTTTGCTTTACCTATTAGATTATTCATAAAATATAATTGTGTTTTTTTTTCTTTGCCGTCTGTTATTCCAGACGAAAACAAAATTAAATATTAATCAATTACATATTTCTTTGTAGATTTTTGTTCAAGTTTAACTAATGTTACTTACATTAGGGTTTAGACATATATCACATCTCTCTCTAAAACATCGATATATATATAAAATACAGATAAATCTTAAAAAACAAAACTAGGTGTGTCTTATTTTATACAATGGAATCATTTACTGTGACTGATTTTTCAGATGACCAATGGCTGCTGGTATTTCTTCGAGGAAGTAAGTTTAGTTTGGAGCGTGCGAAACAAAAGATAGACCTCTACTATACCTTCCGAACAGCAGCGCCCGAGTTTTTTGCCATCAAACATACAAATCCGAAATTTCATGAGATTTTAAACATAGGGTATGTCTTAGGTTACTGTTTTTGTAATATCTTTATTGCACAGAAATTTACACAGTCACAAGAAATAGTACATAATTATAGGGAGTAAATCAGTTGCAATGGTGGACTTGTCCCATGAAGGGATTTCTTCCTGTCAACCGGCAAACAATAACTACATAATTTCTTTTCTTTTTTTGTGATTTGGTATTTATAATTCTTATTAATACTATTAATAATAATATAATTTCTTGCAAATTTAATATTTACAATCTCAGATAAACATTTTTGATTGAAATTAATTTCAAGTCAATTTTTTATTTAAAAGATTTCGAATACATTGGTCAGGTAAATATGACAAAAAATTTTCATAACTACCACTGGCACGGCAATTGACAAAAACATAATCTTGCGATAGAAACAACTTTAACCAAGTATATTTTTATTTGTAACTTCATCCTTTTTATTTCCAGGGCCATGGTATTGATACCTAAGACGTGGGGCCCCGCTACTCCAGTCATCTCTATCGTCAGGCCTGGAAGGTTCGACCCAAATAAATATAATATGTTGGACATGATGGCCATATCGACAGCCATACAAAAGGTATGTTTTGACAGGAAATTTATTTCTCTTCCTGCTTGCGTAGTTTCGGTTATATCTTCACTTCTCTGGATAGGAGTCCGGGGTGCGCCATTATCCTGGATTGGGTAAGTTAGCTATTTTAGCTTCGGTCTGACTTCCGTAATGTTATTATGAGGTACATCTGAAGTAGAATTATATTAATTTCACATTAAATAATTAACTAAGCATACGCGGGGTTTCAATCACGTGGAAATTTCCAGAAAAACGTCTGTCGAATGAACTATTTGTCTCTATATCAAATATAAACGCTCCAAGAGCTTTTGAGTTATATAGTTACATATAAGAAAACAATGAAATAAATCATATCACTATGTAATTTTAGTATGATTTTACCGATTGAAAATCTTTCGTCCCTGTTGTTCAAATGAAATAATAATGACAGAGTTCTATTTCAAGGACGATGCACTTAGAAACATTTTATAGGAAGAATGATATGTGTGCTGCTTGCAGATCCTTTTTTACGAGAATGACAACGCATCTGTCGCCGGTGTCCGAGGCATCATGGACATGGAAGGTACAACCATGGCACATTTCATGCAGATGACCCCAACGATGATGAAGAAAATGGCGGTTTTCTCACAGGTAACACACACACAACCGAAAGCAAGTTGTGCATATATTCTGTTTTTGTTTATATATTGCCTGAATTCCCAACTGTTTTTGTTACACCGTGTTTGGCATTGTTTTGAAGCTTGCTCAACGACAATGGATGAAAAGTTTTCAAGCAAGTCGTGTTTGATCAAACGGCGTATGTTTCCGAATTTCCTCTATTCGGCATTAACAACTTCTTTATTAATAAAATAATGATTTCAGGATGCAGCTCCGCTTCGTATGAAAGGGTTCCATTACATAAATACACCACCTGGGTTTGAAACTATTTTTAATCTCATGAAAGGATTTTTGAACGAGAAAAATAAAAGCAGGGTAAGTTAAAAGTAGGTTCGTTTCTCAATCGGAGGTTTCAACTTTCAAATCGCGAAAGTCGAGTATAGGGAACAACAGCGGACCCAAACAGGATGAACAAACTATGTATGTGCCACCGCGTCTTCTGAATATTTAGGCCCCTAAAATATCATGGTGAAAATCATTTTTGCTGCTAAAATCGATAGATGTCATGTTGTAGTTTCTTTAAAGTATCTGACAGAATTACTTACAAATATGACAAATATTTTGCAATTTCAGTTGTTTGTACATAACAAGAATTACGATGAAATGTACAAAGAAATCCCCAAAGAGATATTGCCAGCGGAATATGGCGGAAATAGCGGAACTATGGCGGAGATCACAGGTATTTTCACAGTATTTTAATTTCTCAAAGTTTATCGTAGAAACAGTTTTATAATAAGTAATTATTTATTTTGTACCTATGCATTTACAAATTTTCTTGAGCTGTAATCTAAACAGCTAATAAGTTTATTTAATGTTTCAGAATATTGGAAAAATAAAGTGAAAGAGTATAGTGCTTGGTTAGATGAGGAAGAATATTTCGGCGTGGACGAGTCCAAACGACCGGGCAAACCCAAGACCGCTGAGGAATTGTTTGGTGTAGAAGGTTCTTTTAAACAACTAGAATTCGACTAAATTGATTTGGTTTGGGTATTTGTTTGTAATAAATTTATATGGAACAATAACCTCATTTGCTTTTATTTGAGTCACGAAATTGAACATTTCGAACATTCGTTTAAGCTTTACATATTGAGACGATTCAATGTAAATATAGGTTTTGAGATGACAACGCATATACTGATATTTTAATAAAAAATAATAAAAAGGAGGTAATTCACCAAAGTGATTCATAATGCGTGAAAGGTTGCATTGTAATAACGCAATATTATGGCCACTGACCGCTGGCTGGGCAATGATTATGCGAGGATTTTGTAATTAATTCGCGGGATGTTGCGTACATTTTCCTTCGTCCAACAATTACTATCCAATCCCAATTAGTGAACAGTTTAACAGTGTTGTTGAAAACGTTAGGCGAAATACATTGTTGTTAATGTTTTGAGTACCAACAGTGATAAATAAAATTAAACGGTCAAATCCTAGAGACTTAACTTAGCTTCAAAGTTGGAGATTTGCGTAGCGGGATACTGAACTATATTACATTTTATGGAATAGTAATATAAAGATAAAATTTGAAGATCAGCTCAATCGTAAAAACCATCTGATCAGGGATTGAATCCGAGATAAGGCTTACTACCACAGAGGCCGACTCAGCATTGTCGTGTCTATGTTAAAAAATCATATTTAAGACGATGTCAGTTCGTCCCCTGCCCCCTGAATTAGAGGAGAAGGCTCGCGAGGAGCTGAACGAGGATCCAAAGAGACTGGAGGCTGGTATTCAACATTTGAAGGAATGGATATCGAAGCAGCCACATTTGAGAGCCAGAACAGGTACTGAAGTTAAATAAAACTAACTTAGTCAATGAAAAGTGTAATATTCTCTTCTGTGCTTCTTTTTGATTTGTTTTGTATAAAATGTTATAAACTGTATAAAATGATGCTCAACAATTCTTCAATGTTACCGAAATAATACATGGCAAGATCACGATCGGAAAATATAATTTGTAAGGTCTTTGTACGATAAAGTCATGTAATGTGTCTGTCACTGCGACTATGATGTTCTTAACAAATGCATGATTAATTACTTGCCACTGAATCTTGACATTGTAGTTTAAACTTGGGAGGTTGTTGCCCCCGATAATAGTCATGTCTGGGAGACAATAAAAAAAAATACCTCTGAATAGACTTTTCTGCCGATACGTTTTGAATGTGTGGCGTGTGGTTCCCGGCACAAATAAAAAAATAATAGGACCACTCCACCGTCGTAAAAAGCGATTAAGGGATAGGCTTATAAATTTGGGATTCTTCATTTAGGCGATGTTCTAGCAACCTGACACTATTTGAATCTCAATTCTATGCTTCAGCCAAACAGCTGAACGTGGCCCTCGTCTCACAGAGACAAAAAACTCTCTTATTTCTGTATTATAGATGATCAATGGTTAGCGGCATTTCTAAGAGGATGCAAACATAGCTTGGAGCTGGCGAAGGAAAAAATAGACCTTTACTATTCTTTGCGAAGCACTGCACCAGATTTGTTCAGCTTGAAACCAAACGATTCAAAATTTATGGAGCTACTTCAATCTGGGTAACTTAACGTATTTACTTTAGAATTTATTTTAAAGAAAAAATCTCAATCCTTAATTTTAATATACTAAGATACTTTTGTTTTCATTCCTATAAAAAATTTGGATTTTGAGGAACGCATATCTACTTACTTTTTAAAGAGGTCAGACATCTGAATTAAATATTAATGTTTTTTTCTGACTTCAGCGTAGCGCTAGTCCTCCCCAAAGTGCTGAAACCCACGGACCCGAGAGTGATTCTCATCAGGGCGAGCGAGTACGACCCCAACAAATTCGTGGTTTCAGAGCTACTGGCACTGACCCTTGTGATGCAACAGGTGATTTCTGAAAAATATGTAGATATTTTGATCCCCAAGTAAATTTCAAGATAAAAAAAAACTATCTGTTACCGATTTGTTTTCTATGCGTGCAACAAATTTCAGCGAAATAATACCATCAAATAAAGCGCGAGGAGAAACAAAATTAATATATGGCCATGCACCTTATGTAACGTTCAGGTAGGAGAGGCAGACCTTTATCAATCTTTTGAACATTGTATTTCAATTGTTACGGCGTAAATTTGGTACTAATAAATCTAGAAGGAAGCATTTAATAGATGTTAAATAGTATTTACCAAACACATCGAAAATTCATACTACAGTTCAATGAACGCATCATATTGGTAGGAAAATTTTAGTTATTTGCAAGGACGCACAGCTCGTTTGTGTAATAGATACTAGCTACTTTGATTGTTGCATGGAAAATTAAATCAAATTCCATTTTCATATAAACGATTCCGACAATAAATCCAAAAACAGGGCTGACACATCGGTTTGCCTTAGAGTTATAAATCCAAAAATAGGCAATAAATTACAATACAGCAAGATCAAAAAGTAGTGATAACTTTTGTTTTCAGTACTTTTACAGTTTATTAGTAAACCAAACATCTTTTATCTGCCTCTTTTAAAACCAACCCTAAAATGTTTAAATATTTGCCTTTCAGATTTTGTATTTAGAAGACGATTCATTTTTGGTTTCCGGTGTTATAAACATAGTGGATATGCAGGGAGCGACAGTGGCTCACTTCCTACAAATGACACCTACCATGATGAAGAAAATGCTGGTCACTGGCCAGGTACGTATTGAGAAATCCTACAAATTTAAAGGGCCAACTGTAACTGCTGTAGTGTAGTTAAAAATACCAATGTAGACAATATGCATACGTCCATGATTTAGTTTTAAGAATATTATATTTGTAGATTGACGTCCGGTGAAAATGCTGCAGTGTAGTTTGTTCCGTCGCATCTTCTACACATGCGCTTTGGATGCGGTAGTAAATGTAGTTAGATTTAAGTGATGTGACGTCAACAAGTGATAACTAGTATGCAATTTTGAAAATAAATCTATTCTATTCTAAATAAAATGAATAAATACTAAATGTTTATAGCAACGTCAAAATTGCGATTATTATTAACATACACATAAGAGGGAATTAACTAAGAACTAAAACTCTGTAACAAATTATATTTTTCAATCAATTTTATGAGTCATTGTGCGTCTCTTTCTCTTCAATCAGGGTACCATTAAAAGATGAAGCCAAATGTAAGAAAAGCTAAATTAGGTATTTATTTACAGGATGCATCACCAGCTCGACTAAAAAGTGCACATTACTTGAGCACGCCCCCTGGCTTTGAATCAGTGTTGTGTATTGGAAAACGAATTATGAGTGAGAAATTTAAGAGTAGAGTAAGTAAATAATATTTCCAAACTCATATTATAAGTTTCAAGTCGGGGTTTTCAATAAGCTTATATCAAAATAATCCTTTTTACCCACATATACACATATATAATCACGTCTATATCTCTTGCGGGGTAAACAGTGTAATCTGGAAAAGACTTGGCCACGTTAAGCTGTATGGCTTTATGATGGATTTACTCATTTATTTAAATTCCTTGTCAGCTGAATCTGGCATTCAATTCTTTTCCTATGTCTAATCTGTAAGGGATAAATGATGTTTGTTAGTGTCCAATTTAATTAATTTACAATATAATTTTTAATATATATAGATACATGTTCATAAAATTAGGTTACGATTGCAATTTACTAATATAAAGTGAGCTGGACTGTTTTCTTCATGCGTAGTTTGAAATAGATAAATAATAATACTTTTAAAACTATATTTTTTTTTCAGTTGTACGTGCATAATAAAGGTTTGGATGATTTGTACAAATTCGTTCCTAAAGAAATATTACCGGCAGAGTACGGTGGAAGCGGCGGCACAATCAGGGACATTATAGGTAGGTTCTAATTACTGTCATGGTAGAATGCATAGTCCATCCCATGATGCCTTCGAAATGGCAGGAAGGCAGTATAGGAGGGGTTTTGTGCCGTAGTCTGGCACACTCGGTGACAGGAGTCCCACACTCTCCCGGCAGAAGGCCCATATATCGTCGTCCGTAATAAGATTTCCCCTCCGTTACAAAAACAAAAGGTTCTACTTTCTGTATAGGTTGATTATTATGAAAATCATATTTAACACAAACGAAATCTCAAATGAGTTCTTACACTTTCGCAGCACAGGGACCTATTATTAATAACTTTTGTATAAGTAACGTGTGTATAAGTTTGTCATTTTATTTTCTTTATAATTATCCAAATTATCCAATTGTCAATATACTTATTAAACATATGCAATAATTTCGTCAATTAAAATTGATCTTTGTTTCCAGATTATTGGGTGAAAAAGATAAAAGAATATGATGAATGGTTTAATGATGATCAAATGTATGGAACTGATGAAAATATGCGAGCTGGCAGTCCCAAAACTCCGGAAAGCATGTTTGGATTAGATGGCTCCTTCAGACAATTGGACTTTGATTAATTTGAAAGACGAGATTTGAAAGACATATTTATTTATTTGTGTTCTCTTATCAACGTTCATGTCTTAGCACTAAAAAAGGTCAACAAAGATATAACACATTCTTAATAATTTTTGCCCGGGGCTTCGTTCCCGTATCGTCAGCCACGCGTCCTCATAACTTTTGTCCCAACTGATATGTCACCTTTTCCTTTTACATATGTGCAAAAAAGTCTAAAAGCTTCGGATATTTTTCGATTTCATTGTTTAAAATTAACAATAAATAAATAAGTGAACACGTTAACAACAAATGCTCTTGTTGCTTTTATACCAACTTGTTTATTTTTATCCATGATATATACATGATAATATGTTTGCTTTTTAATCTTATGTTGTGACATTAGTTACCACGTTGTAAAACTGGGTATATATTTTGTGTTTGTGAAAAAAATATATGATAAAAATAAATTCCCAAGAAATAAAATGTGCTTTTCATTATAAAAAATCGCTAGTTAAGATTGACAAGTATTTGAAGACCCCATAAGTGGTAAACAGATTTTTCCGCTTATGCGACTGCCTCCTAAAGTGTAAATCACATATACGCCTTCATCCTTAACTGGGCAGACAGACCCAACGATCTCGCTAAAGTTAATGACTTCAAATGCATGCGGCCGAAGTCGTGTGTGAATTGTAGGACGAATATATATTTGACTGAATTGTAGTATTAAGATAATTTATGAAATGAATATTATTACACAACAACAACAAGTTTCGTAACTATTCATTTTTAGATTAATTATCAAAAACAAGATTTTAATTATGCTAATTCGTCGCAATAAAAATAAAAAAATTTTTTGTAATTATTTTTATCAATTCTATTTTCAGTTATACCTATATGTACTTATAGAGATATTATATTCGGTGTCTTTGTATCATTTGATAGGTTTCAGTGTTGAACTATGATCACGGAAATCTTTATAATTAATTTTCTGTGGGCACGATATTGTGTTAAAGCGGACGCGTACAATGTTCAAACTGATTAAAAGTTACACAATGGTTTAATTGTGTCATTTTGCTGATTACATTTTATTTTACACTATGATTTTTATATCACAGATGTAGTGTCCTCTCTACCGCCTCCAGGGTCCAATTTGATGGCCTTGATGTTTCAAATTTTTATAACGCCCTCAGGAGTCCATCGTCAATTACGCGACTCCGCTGTCAATAATACACCATATAGATTTGTACAGTAGGCATTATCTGCCAGATGGAGATGGTGAAACTTTATAAAATATAGATGCTAAAAATATTACATTTTTGATATTTTATATAATTAGACACGTATTAAATTACATCTAGTTATGAATTTATTTTCCGTATCTTTTCTATCCACTTAGGCATAAAATGACTTCTCTTATCTGAGATGAGTATTTGATCCAAGGGAAAAATGGCTTAATTCATGTCAAAGCCAATTTATATGAAATTGCTTGGACACTATCAGTTGCAGAATTAAGGTAGGTAACTATGGATATGTAGCAGGTGACGCGAGTACATCTAGGTACTGATAACAGCGTGTATTATCAGTGCTCGGTTCGACACGGCCGATAGTATTTGTATGTGTATCAGGCACAGTTTGTTTGTGACTATAGAACTGGACTTTTTATTGGACTGAAGCATACTTGCAAATAACTACATCGGTTAAAAGGTATATTATGAATTAAATATTTGATATAAAACAAAAAGTGATCGGAAGGAGAAACCAGTAGTGTTTAATTCAAATACAAAATTTGACCATTAGTACTAATAATTGCATAACAGTTGTTATTTGTTTTAAGGATTTATTATAAGCAGTGGGTCACTTATGAAAATATGATTTTTAAGTATAAAATGTAAAGATAATAAAAATGTATGTAAGGAACAATAGTTCCTTTTGCATGTTTTTATAAATATTTTATGCGTGCACACGAAAGTTAAGAACAAATAGTATTTTATTACATATTTTGTAAAGTAAAATCACGTGTGTACCAGAGCCGTCCAACGTATCTATCGAAAATACAAAAGTGAAGCTATATGTTTCTTCTGGATCTGAAATTTCATTAATAATATTTTACATGATATACTCATAAAGTTCAATAATGTCACTTTCAAAAGGTTAATACAACATAAATATTGCCAATTCTGACTCTGAAGTAAAGTCATTATCTAATTAATATTCAGAAAATATCCTCAATGCTATAAAAATAATTGCAAAACAATGGGTTTATTACATTCATGTAAAATTTTGAAAATAGTAGACGTTTCATTGTTCAGTGTTATTAAGTGTAAATAATTCTTGTCAGCTGTGAATGTGTTCAGGTATGATAATACTCGTATATTTATTTATTTCAATTAAAGCTTATTATATCTTTAACAAAATTTTAAAAAGCCATTCTAGTGCCAGAGAGGATTTTTGTATTTTAGATAAAAATTGCAAAATTTAAAGAATCTACTGTTACAAGTAAATGTTGCTTATTAACGAATATGAACACAACGAACAATAAATCCAAATTAATATTAAATTAATATTATTAATTAAGATTTAGAATTACATGAAGAATATTTGTTTATAACCCTATAAACAAATATTCTTCATGTAATTCTAAATCTTAATTAATAATATTAATTTAATATTAATTTGGATTTATTGTTCGTTGTGTTCATATTCGTTAATACCTAACATATTTTCAATCTACCTAAGTCCTTTTTATGTACTTCACACTTATAAAGTACAGTTGTGAAGATGTGGCATTTATGCCACAGTAAGTATATGTATATGCTTTTTATTATAATTTATTAATGATTATTAAAATTATGTATTATAATTATAGGCAAGCATTACCCTGCAACGTGGATGTACTATCTGTTAAGCCTGTTGCTGTGGGGGGCGATAACTGGATGACATGACTTTAAACAATTTTATTGTTTTAATTGAATTGAATTAAGATTCTTTTCATTTTAATTATGGTTGACTGTAAAAAATCCCAGTAGGAAGAAATCCAATTGTACATATCATTAAAATCCAATTACTACTTATTTTGTAATTTTTATATATCTACTTTCTATTTGCAACAAAGGCTTCACAAACAAACAATAGGTATCTAAGTATGGTATTTGCAAAATGTGTTGAAATTTTACAGTATCAAATAATGATACGAGAACTAACGCCGGAGTTAGCTAAGATAGCTGAAGAGGAGTTAAATGAAAAACCAACGCAGATAGCGGATGACTTGCGTTACTTGAAAGAATGGATCGCTAAGCAGCCGCACTTGATCGCAAGGACAGGCAAGTCATATTTTGTTTATATAGTAGATGTATTATACTTACTTTGGCGATGTTCCTGTGATATAAATAGCATGTATTTAATAGTAAAGTAACAGTTCAATGACTCTTTAATTTAAATTAATATTCACTTCATGTTACTCGTAATTAATCAGTAATCCGTGTCGTTTGAAAAGTCTCAGATTAAAGTAACAATTTTTACAAAAAAAAGTACTGTATCTTCTATGCAACTACGTGTTTAATCATTAGAAATTGGGATTTGTATTTTCATAAAATATTAAAAACTGAATATGTTTTTATTTGCAGACGACCAATGGTTAGTTGGTTTGTTGAGGGGCTGTAAGTTCAGCTTAGAAAAAGTGAAAAAGAAGTTGGACTTGTATTATACTCTGAAAACCACTGCCCCCGATATCACTTTGCGAATCAAACCAACTGATCCGAAATTTTTGGATTTTCTCCGATTAGGGTAAGTTTTTAACCGTTTTGAAAAGGGAGGAGGTTCTCAATTTTTTTAAGTAATCAAACTAGATTTTAATTTATAATTGAATAGGAGATATATTTAATTCCAGTATGCTCTCTAACTTTAGCAAGAACTTTATTTTCTTTTTCTATTTTTCAGGACTTGCGTTTTTTTACCAAAACCTAAAAATCAGTTATATCCTCGAGTGCTCCTCATCAGACCGGGGGCATATGATCCTGAGAAAAATCATGTGGCTGATATAATGTGCATTTTATACTATTTAGTTCAAGTAAGCTATTTAAGTACCTAACTAATATAAACGTACATTATTTTTATGAAAATGTACTGCGAAACTAGACACAAAAAGGTAATAAAATATTTTTATGAATATGAGTATAATAAATATTTCGCTTTCAGATCGTTGTCTTGGAAGATGATGTTGCCACTGTCATTGGTACAAGGATCTTGGTAGATTATCAAGGAGTCACCATGAGCCACTTTTCACAGGGTACACCGACGGTCCTTAAAAAATTGGTGGCTGTAAGTCAAGTACGTATAAAAACCATTCATCTTATAAAATTATTTATTTCTCTATTAACGATTTTTTTAAAGAAATAGTTTAACATTTTATGTATTTTTTTTCAGGATTCAATGCCTTTACGTCTCAAAGGCAGCCATCATATGAATATGCCGTCCGGTATTGAGATGATTTTCACTCTTATATCCAACTTTTTAAATGAAAAAGCCAAAGAAAGGGTAAATGTTACACTATAATATCGTATTTTTATATTAGATGTAATAATTATTTGCTAATAGCAATCTTACACAGTAAATCATTCATTTTATCACCATGCTTCCAACATTTCCTTTTTAATATGTAAGATATTTTTTTATTGCCAACTATATATGTATGTTTGACATTGAAACATAATAAAACTTTATGAGATGTGATGCCAACTTTATGGCAAATAAATAAAAGTTAGATGTAAATGTAACCATTTGTTATTAATTTGCAGTTAAAAATCCACAAAACGCACGAGGATCTGTTTGATTTTGTTCCTAAAGAAATAATTCCTTCAGAATATGGTGGAGACGGTGGTACTATCTCAGAGATTACAGGTAAATTAAAGGAATATGGGTCCATCATATTTGCTTTTGGTTCACAGAATTATTGCTTAAGCATACAATAACAGGTATAATCATAACATTCAACTGATTAAGCACATTCAAATAAAGGAAGAATAAACCGATACACAACACCAGTGTAAATGGGAAATTTTATCAAATTCTGGATGTTCTGATGAAGGATCAAATCAAAAGTACTCTCAATCAACAAACCTGCATTAAATATGAGTCTCTGCCTACGTAGGGGCGTGATAGTATTATGTATATGTATATGTAAATAAAATAATACTTCTTCTTTTAGAATATTGGGTGTCGAAAATGAAAGAATACAAGAATTGGATGCAGAAAGAAGAGCAACTGGGAACAGATGAGAGCAAAAGGCTTGGACAATCATTGACAAAAGACAATTTCAGCACCGAAGGGTCTTTCAGAAAATTAGATATAGATTAATATGTGATTAAGTGCAAGTAACCAGTAAAAATGTTTCATTTTGTAGTATCTTTTTTTTTTAATAAACCTTTAATTTTATTTTTGCAAAAATGAATACTGGTTTTATTTTTATATCAATAGTAGAATGCATCTACTATTGATACTGCTCCGGTTGAGGTAGTAACACACTGTTGTCACGAGACACACAGCCGCGAGAAATTTAACTGCTGATTAAAAATGATATTTTATAAATATAACTTTTGGATTCACCTGAGTAGCTAATGCTTTCTCTTGTACAAAGTGATAAATTTTTTTAGAAATACAGCTTCTTTTACTACTTTTTTGTTTTTCTCTCTCTGTCCTTAAAGAAAGCTCTAAAATAAGTAAGAGTAGGTATGATAATATTACAAAACTTCGACCAGACAGGTCAACTGGTATCACTATTCTATTTATAACCAAACTGTAACTAAACAATGCTAATTTCACGCCAATAAGGTGTGAAGAATACATAATATCCATCTATCTCGTTTCACATAGTCACGGAGCTACGATCTAATAACTAAATGAAGGTGATTATTATATGGTATATCGTATCTTATTATTCTTATTCACGTGAATGAAAAGTATTAATTTATTTTCTATTTTAAGGCAATTAAGAAGTAACAGTTTATTAATGTTTAAGGTTGCACAATTACATCAGTTTTATATAAGGAATATAGTCATGTTTGAAAGGCATTTAAAATTATTAAACTTAAAAACGATGCCTTTATAATAAATCAATGTGGCAATGTAGCAAAATTCAATTAAATAATGTAAACGATTACCTAAATTTTACTGTGATTTTAATGCAGGTAGTTAAATTATTAGTTAATTTAGAAAATGTTATAATCACATTTTGTCATCTAAAAAAATGTCTCTTTTGAGGTTTCGGATTTTAAGACAATTTCTAGCTCGACTCTCCCGGTCTAATCTTTGCCTGTTATTCAAATTCGAAGAGATAACTGATAACGTGCATTGCCTGGCAAATTAGAGCACATGTTTTCCTACATCATTACGTGTTTTATCGTCTCCGGAGGTGTAGTTTATTAGCCGTTGTTAATAGAAGGCAAACGTCATTTACAGGATTGCGTTTTTCAATGTCATTGAGTACGATTCTTGATTGTTTCAAGGCTTCAATCGTTCGAAAGGCTAAAATTTACATGACATTGAAACTAAGGTATTAGTCGGTGTATGTGGTTGTGGATGAGCGGAATCAACGAAAGGAGTTAGGTAAGATTTAATGATTCTTAAAATAAATAACCGCATTTGTTTTATATATCTTTGCAATCTATGGGCATACATACGCGACTGCAGTGCCTAATTATCTCTTATTTTGAAGTTGGTTAAAATTGAATAAGGCTTTTCTTTTAAGTGTTCTGAACTTTCTTTGTTATTGTTATCATGTTTTTTTTTATCGAGTAAATAATCTTCGCTTATATTTTAGCTCAATTGCACCAAATTAATGGCGTAAATAAAATACATAATTGTTTTATTGCTTCTATCTTATCATACTTATAAGCAGTCTATACACATATGGACACGTTTATATCCCTTGCAGGGTAGACTGAGCCAAAAGCCTTGAAAAGACTGATAGCCCACGTTCAGCTGCTTACTTCAATGATAGAATTGAAATTCAAATTGTGACAGGTTGTTAGCCCATCGCCGAAAAAAAGAATCGTTAGTTTATAAGCCTATCTTTTAGTCACATTTTACGACATCCATGGGAAAGAGATGGAGTGGTTCTATTCTTTTTTTTTGGTGGCAGGGTACTATACGACTGGCAGTCGACCCTGGTCTTATATTACAAAATAATGAATGTCTTATGAAGTTACACCAGCACCATAAGAAAAAAGAATAGGACCACTCAATGTCTTTCCCATGGATGTCGTAAAAGGTGACTAAGGGATAGGCTTATAAACTTGGGATTCTTCTTTTAGGCAACAGGCTACCTGTCACTATTTGAATCTCAATTCACATTAAACCAAACAGCTGAACGTAGCCATTCAGTCTTTTCAAGCCTGTTGGCTCTGTCTACCCCGCAAGGGATATAGATGTGACCATATGTAGGTATGTATGTAGTTTACTTTAATTTCGACACTGCCGCTACGGCTTTGATGGTCCAGTGGTTGGCGCGTGAGACTGTGAAGTTGGCGGTCCAAGTTCGTACCCCAACAAAACAAGATATTTTATTAAAAATATTTTTTTTTTGTGTTGTTTGAGTATTTTATTTAAAAAAACTGAAAATCAAAATACTACATATAATAAAACGGTAAAAATATTTTGTCTGTACATTTAATATTTTAATTGAAACGGATAGATTTTTTTTGTCTGTCTGTCTGTATGATCAAGATTCTACTCGAAATTTACGCGGACGAATTCGCGGGCAACAACTAGTTTTAAATATGAATAAATAGGCATGGGAATTCAATTAAATTTTCATTATCATTTTGTACAAGGATAATTAAGGGATTTTCCATTATTTATCATAATGATAAATTGGTCTCCGCTCGGAAATAATGATAACTTTGAAATTATGGTTAAAAATTGTAATTAAAGAGATAAATAAAATTGTTTTCGCTTACATATCTCAAAATATTATTTATTGCTTTATCTTACATTTTCTAGCTTCGTTTTACGGCGAAATGTTTTTGTGGAACGCGTTTAGGTTTCCAATTGAATTGATATATTAATTAAAAACGTATGTACTTTGGGCTAGTTTATAAGTTGATATTTATACAAATTTATTAGTATTAGGACTTTTCCACGATCGAAGTTTGTTCGTTTTTTTTCAGTTGAACCCTTTTATATTTTTATCTAGTTGGTACATACGGTGGTATCTAATCGCAATCAACCTGTAGATACGGGCACTTAACCTGGGGTATTGCAGTTACCGTATTGTATTTTTAACAGTAAGAATAAACCTATGCTATTGTAACACGTGCCTTTGTTTAGAAATCACAAATTATTTTAACTTAAACTTTGATATCTCTATTAAGTTATGAAATTGATCTGTAAGTTTGTATCTGGTTAATTTTTTTGGAATATTTTGATTAGATCAAGTTTTAAATTAAAAAATATAGTCTTGACCCTCCTTCCTTTTAGAATTGAGAACTCGTAATAAAGTGATTGTTAATTTTGTATCTTTTTAATGTTTCGTAAATTTTCATTAGCGAAAACTTAATTTACTTAGAACAGTAATTGGTTGTAATGGACGCGTAACTAAGCATGAGTCATACTTTTAAAGAATACACAGAACTCTAAATCTAACATTTTTTATCATTGCGCTGCCCGATAGTGACTAATACAGTCAGTATCAAATATACAATAACTTAAAGCTGAGAGATAACATGATCAATCGATATTATTATCGATTGATCATGTTATCGCGGTGTTATCATAAATAACTTAGTAACTCATTATTTGAAGCAAATACTTATTATTTTAATTCACAATATTTCAGGATTATTATACAAGATGACAGTCAGACCACTGTCTCCGGCTCTCTTGAAGAAGGCGCAGAAGGAGATCAATGAAAACCCGAAACGCGTGGAATCAGACATAGCGGCTCTGAAAGAGTGGTTATCGAAGCAACCTCATCTGCATCTAGTTCAACCGAGTAAGTACCAAGGTTAACTATTTATACAAAGTCCTGGACGTCTATTAATTAACTAACCTATAATAATTTGGTTGCATAAGAGTATACCAAAGTCATTATCATCAAAAACACTCTGGCGCTAGTCCCGGTTGCGTCCTCACCTCTCTGAAGAGAAGCCCAGAGTGAGTTGAGTGTGTGATCATTGTATTGGTTTGGTGAGTAAGGACTTTAAACGCACATTTTATAAGCGCGCCTGACCTCTTTAACGTTTGAAAGGGAACCTAACCCATATTGTTTCATGGGTGGTTTTCCAGTTGCCTGGATTTGCAGGTTTCCTCAGGCCATTTCAAAATCACAATATGTGTTCATTCAAAACAGTATCTAGCGGAATTTTTCGGAACCATTAAAGGTATTGTTGTTTAGTAGGAATGCTTTCCGTTATAGCATTTTCTTGTACCTATAGCGGCACTATGGATGTGTGCGTAGTCCCATAATATTTCATTAGATGGCGCTTTAAATGTTTTCCAGCTCATAGTACGCAGGATCTCATGAATGAGTAAAATACTTTATCTGAATATTTTCATAGTTTTAAAATTCAATTAAGAAAATAGTACATTCAGCTTATTATTTTCGGACATAATCTTTATTTGTTCCAAGCATGGCACAAGCACATTAAACACGATAGCTACACACAAGGTAGGTAGGTACATAACAATTACCTAATTTCGTCACATACCTAAGTACCTATTTAATCTAAATACATAAACATGAGATATTTTCTTTACAGCTGACCAATGGCTCCTTGCATTTCTCCGTGGTAGTAAATTTAGCCTTGAGAGAAGTAAAGAGAAATTAGATATGTACTTCACCTTAAAAGGACTCGTTCCAGAGTTTTTCGGAAATCGTGACCCGCTAGAAGACAGGATACAGAATATGCTCAGATTGGGGTAAAAAATTATTACTTATGCATAACTCATATTTCATAACTGAGTAAACACGGTGAAGTTTTAAAAATCAGCCAATTTTTGTAGTAACTTTTACTTTAGTTCTTACCTACATGAAACCTAGAAAATAGTAATAATATATATTGCGATTTTTTATAGGTATGCATGGATGAATCTTTTGTCAATAACTTAAAGAAGTAAGTAGTACTGTAAAAGTCCAAATTTCGACTTTTAAATAGGCCCAAAATATATAATTATTAGCTAAGTTGAAAAGTTGATCATAGTCATGCACGAAATTAAAAAGTTATTAATATTGTCAGAAATTTCCAGGTTTTAATTGTTAATTCAGTTTTATCCGCTTGGGATTTTTAAAGGTCAATTCTAACATCCTGTCTGAAATCCTAAAGGGACCAGGACAGTTTGGTAAATTGTGAGCTATTTAATAATGGACAAAAACCTAAGTGTATGAGTACAGGAGCTACATTTTTTTTCAACCAGAGACTGTTTCCGCCTTCACGACTGTTGTTATTTCCTTTTAACTAAAACGTCACTGCTTTCATCACCTTGTATAAAATATTTAATAATAAAACTGTAAAATAAGTATGCAGAGTGAAATTCACATGTATATTAAGTAGAGGCTGAAGGATAAAATCCTGCTCACAACTTGTGCTTCAAAATTACGATATCGGTTGGTGACGGGCAGCATTTAAAAGTATCATTTATATGATAGATAGTCTATAACATAACAAGTACACACTACAGGGCCGACCCTGACAATGCAGAAACGACACGAATTTTCTCAATTTTAGTCCTTTCTCAGATATTAAATCCTCCAATACCACCTGGTCGAAGTACACTGGCCATACTAATGTATGTCAACTGTTAACAAAACCATTTTACCAATTTTATTAACAAACATATATAAATATCGACGTTTTCTCGAAGGGATAGGCAGACAATAATCTTCCCACTTACCACGATCTCTGCATAGGTACTTCTTTCTCATCTTTGACAACACAACATTCAACATTTTTATAAACTGAGAAATTTTAATATTTCTAGGGTGTTTTTGCCGCTAAAGCACTGCGAAGGAGAGGATTCGTGTCGAACCTGTATCGTCCGGGTCGGAATCTTGAACCCCTCTCAGTACCACCTGGCCGATATGCTGAAGGTAGCTTTCATGATTACGGAGATATTGATGCTAGAAGATGACAACTTCACTGTGTCTGGTGAGGTAAATATTTACAAACATTTATTAATGTTAAGTTTTAATAATAGCTTGAATGGTTTGGTAGCAACGAAAATACAAAGTAGTTTGTTTGGTTTTTGGGATTGTAGAGGTCAACCAAGGGTCACGATGGGCCATCAACCTGTTGCTATTACTATCTATGGACCTCAATTTCATTTTGGAGTTATGTTGTCAATGGCAAAAATAATAAGTCATTGTTTTAAGTAGAAACATTACTTTGAATGCCTATATTTTAAAAGGATTGATGGACAACATCGTGAGGAAATAGTTTCCTGCAGGAAATTTTATGATTAGTGTTAACCTTATATAAGACGTCACATGTCAGTTTCTCCGTGTAATTATTTCCTACTCCTGGATCACAAAATGCTGATCAGTTTTATTGTCAAGATGTTATATGATGACTATGACTAATAATTATATTATGAAAATGTCGTATACTCATTGTTTTCAGGCTAATACATATATTTTGTTATAATTATATATGGTATAAGCAAACAACAAGTGCAATAAAAGATCAAAGGTTTAACGAAAAAGTTGTTTTATTTTGTTATAAAGGCGCTATGCAATATAACCTCGTGGTGATTTAGAAACTGTTGTTTGCTAAACTTCGTTCAGTAATTGTTTTAATTTTTGTTTTTCAGCAAGTGATCGTTGATATGAAGCACGTGGGTGTGGGGACCCTGAGCCAGTGGACTCCAGCGTTGGCAAAGAAAGTAATCTCATGCTTCGAGAAAGCGCTGCCCGTGCGCATGAGAAGCAACCACATTTTGAATACGCCTACGGGATTTGAAGCGGCATACACAATTTTTAAAGCATTCTTAGGAGAAAAATTAAAGAAAAGGGTGAGTAAACTTATAGCACTGATAATAAAATAGACAAGTTAAGCGAACTGATGATTTAATGATAAGTGAAAATCAGCATATTCAGGCAACTGGATGTGTAACTATGATCTAATACGAGTTAAGTTCCCTTGCAAAGGCTGCGAAGCGGAAGGAAAACGGGAAGAATAAAAACATTAAAGCAGTTTTGGTGCACTGAGAATAAATAATTGGACCTACCGGGCATAACATGAATTTTCATACATACATACATATAATCACGTCTATATCCCTTGCGGGGTAGACAGAGCCAACAGTCTTGTAAAGACTAATAGGCCACGTTCAGCTGTTTGGCTTTAAGATGGAATTGAGATTCAATAGTGACAGGTTGCTAGCCCATCGCCTAAAAGAAGAATCCCAAGTTTATACCTAAGCCTACCCCTTAGTCGCCTTTTACGACATCTATGGGAAAGAGATGGAGTGGTCCTATTCTTTTTTCTATTGGTGCCGGGAACCACACGGCAATGCCGGGAACCACACGGCAACTTGAACATGAATTTTCTTAAATATATTTTTTGTTTTGAATATTTTTTTATTTTAATCATCATGTTTTATTATAGGGATGAGCTATTGCAACAGTAAATCCATATTTTGCCACCGATATACTTAGAACTAAAACATTAAAAAAGTTGTTAAACAAAACCTTTTTCCCCAGATTTATGTCCACAATCAAGATTTTGAGGCTATGCACAAAATCATACCGAAATCTGTGCTTCCTGTCGAATATGGAGGGGAAGATGGTTCTTTGCAAGAATTAATAGGTAAAGTTATTCCAGAATTAAATTTCAAGGGACACAATTATTCTCCTTCTTTCTCCTGGCGTTAATTCCGTTAACATTCTCACCATTCATAGAGAGAAACTCGGAAGACTCATAATCAAATCTATGTAATTTTTTTTCTTGTGTTTATCAATTTCGATGTTTTCTGTGTACATAAATAAATAAATAATAATTCCAGAAATATTATTTTGTAATCACTGCTGAGTATAAAAAGTTTATGGCGTTTGGCTTGATGAGATTAGCTTCAGATTAGTTCTAAGAGTAGTACGATGGAAGTTAAGTCAGTGAACATTCCTGTTGTAGGATTCAGATAATTCGAAGTACAGTTTTGCCGAACGGATCTTTCAATAAGCAGTTGAAACCATTTTTTAAACAATATAACTTTTTTCCTTATATACCTTACAATGAAATCGGTTATCATTTTGTTTTTCAGATTATTGGAAAGTTAAAGTGGAGAATTATCGAGACTGGTTCATCAAAGAGGAAAAAGCAATCACAGACGAGTCTAAAAGGCCTGGAAAACCTAAAACATCGTCCGAGTTGTTTGGCGTAGAAGGCTCCTTCAGGAAACTTGAAGTCGACTGAGCTCCATTAGTTCAATATCAATGTTGTGTTTGTAATTCTGTGTATTTGTAAAGAATATAATGCTGTTATATAAATGTAATAATATTGTTTTATTGTTTTACTTCATAGAGGTTCAAATATCTGCACTTTGCAGGTGACTGACTGTAAGTTCAGTACAATACTGAACATATAGAGTGATGGGAAGTACGCGTAACACAAGCTAAGATTATTGTGATGAGTATGAAGTGGATATGCATAATGCATAAAATAATTACAGAGTACATTGATAATTTAAGACGATTAAAAATAGAATCAAATTGTCGGCCTAGGCTGTATTTATGATGGTACTAGCATTTTTTAATCCCCGCCTTGACCAGTTTTCATCCTACACTTGGTGTAGAACTAATAATATAGTAATAGCTAAATTAGACACTTAAACGACGATAAATATATTAACTAAATATTGAAACTAAGGATCTGATAAAATTCGGATAAAAATCTTATCCTCAACTAGATGGGTTAAAGATATGTAGTGTTGATATTCAGAGATCTCGAAGACTCATGAATCTCAAGTGTATATAAAGGGTTTTTACAAGCCCTAGCCGGTTTTGATAAAGCTCTCAAAAGTGAGGACAGAAATGTTTCCATTGAAACACATCCATCGGTAAAAAATCTTTTGTTACATGAATTAGCTCAAGGCCCCCGATAAATTTATTGTCAGCTAGAAGTTCATACGCAGTAATCAATCGCTTATCGTAATCTTCAGCCTTTGTTTAAGGTGCAATATGATTTGAAATTTAAGTGTTCATATGATAAGGGTTATTTACACGGCAAGAGATCGAGACGAGACAAAAATATTTTATTTTCATTACATATAGTTTTCTTAACAGCCCTTTCCTTTTAGTAGTATAAAGAAAGTGAAGGTATAAATAGCTCACTTTGTACACAGCTTCTAGCGATTGTCCCGGTTGCATCTTCCCTGGGGAAGAGGCCGGGCTTAACATATGACCATGATTTAGTAGTACAGGGACATCAAGGGATCATGGTCACACATTCAGTGGACACGATGATGCAGGTTTCATTACCATGTTTCTCTCCAGCTTTTCACCGGTTTCACCGGCTAGCATTAGCATACTTATACTTTTCTTGTAAATATTTTTTTGTTATTTGTATACATGATCGAGTTTAAAACAGTGACAATATTGATGGATGAAAGTATTAGCTAACGATGAAGAAATAATTTTATCCGCGATAATTGAAGTAAGTAAAAATTAAGTAAGTACTAACCTACCGGTTTTTTTTACTGTTGAATGCAAAATTGCATTGCATACATTTCACAGCTAAATGTAATCGCCTCGTATGGTGTAAACAGAGATTGTACGGAACGCTACGCGGCACGGTGCCCTCAGCTGTCAGTTGCTTGTTGTTGTCAGAGTTGCGCGCGCGTCGATTATGCGCACTCACTGTGAATTGATGTACTCGCCGTACAAAAGTTCTAGTGGTTCCTGAGCGACGATTAACTTCTTTCACTATGACACAAGAGAGTCTTAACGGCCGTGCAGACGATGAGTTTCAATCGTCATCCGGAAACGTATCCGAAGATGAAGAAATTGTGCTCAGGAAAGACGATGACATTACGCTAAGGAAAAACAAAGTGCGAGAAATGATCGTGCGCTTCGAGAAAACATCTCTAATAAACAATTTTCGCGCGTCTAGTGAATCTATAGAAAAAACAAAAGATGTGAACTTTGGAAGTGTTGTCAATCCGTTACAAGCGTATTTTCAACATTTAAGTCCAGTGACAAGATCTCAAGATAGGAACTCGAACGTATCAGTGAATTCCCTTTTATCAAATATTTCAGAAAATGGTTATGATTCAAGTTCATCCGGTTTTGTGTCTGAAAATAGGAAATCTACTAGAAGTAGTTTGCAGCCTCACCGGCCTGCGCCACCACCTCCGGAAACATTCAATGACACCTCATCGGTAGAAAGTAAATCACCTGCACCAGCTGAGGTTGATTATATTGAAAGACGATTTTCCTTTACAACACCAAACTCGTCGCCTGTTATAAGACGGCGCACGCGACCGCCACCGGTTTTACGTAGAAAATCAACAGCTGGCAGTCAAGGCCATGTCGGTGAAACTCATTGGTCTTACGGTGTAAGCCAAAGTGATTTAGAAAGACTATTGCGACTGAAACGGTCTGTGCCGTCTGATAACGAAGAAGATGTAAAGAATGAGAATGTTGAACCAGACGGAGATAGAAGAGGTAGTAGCAGCAGTAGTAACAGTAGTGATAGTGACAAATCAGATGGGGGTGCGGAGTACATCCTCAATAAGGACGAGGATAGAGCCGACACACTATCTAACGATCACTCCACTGATACATTGATAAACGAGGACGATGGCGATGCCCAGGATAATTTATCAGTTACTTCAAGTGAAACAAGTGATGATAATAGTAATATTTTGGACAATGTTAGCATTAAATCAATATCATCATTTGACATGGTACCCTACCAAAAATACGATAGTATAACCATATCATCGGATGAATTTGGATCAGAAGTGTGTCATGAGCCTTCAACAGAGTTCTTGACTGTGAGTGCAGTGAATGAATGGTGCGTTTCTCGAGCTGCAGAACCGGTACTAATACCTGTGGAATCTAAAAAGGAGAAGTACCGAAGGTGAGATCACTTGATTTTTCTGATATTGAGCGAAATATTCGCAATATCAGCGGTAGTTTGTGTCATGCCAAGATAATGGTTTATCGCTTTGCCTTCTAAATGTAGATATGATAAATGTGGTACGTAGGTACCTTGGTATTCATAATAGGTAGACCAGGCAATTTAAATATCATGTTTATACTTATTTCAATAATAATTTCATGATAATTAATGAGGTAACTGCCTTAATGAACATAACCAAACATGACTTGATACAATACAATCCATCTCATGATAATTCAGTAGAATAAATTATTGTTCATAAGCGACATCAAGATAGATACGTGCATTACATTATGTGTATGAAGTTTCGCCTTGCCTTTATGTTTATTCATTTAGTTCGAGGCAAGTAGGTAATAATTACTTGTCTTGAACAGGTGGCCCTACAACTTCTACTGTTTAATCAGTTGCATATTGTGATTACAAATACCTACCTATTTGGTCCCCATAAAAGTCAACCATACTAAGTACATACAATTGAAAATTACCTGTTTATAAATTATAAAACCTTTTTCTTTTTTTGTGTAATTTGTCGCGTAGTAATTAGTACTCACAATATATTTAATTTACATTTTCTATCATTTTGGCGCAAAACTACCTTCGCAGAGTTACCTGGTCATTTTTAAAACCTTATCCCTTTTCACTTATATTTTGACACTAGTTCGTGGCTTAATATAATTAAAGAGGGAAAGAGAAAGTGTGACAATTATTGACACTGCAATTTTGATGTGTTATGTAGTACAGATACGAACTCTTTTGCGATTTTGTTTAATACCGATTGCCACATGGAGGAGCCGTGGGCAGCAAGGTCGTCTATGAAATGTTTGTTATTATCGCCGCTTAGCGCATTTGGTGACGTACGCCCACAATAAATACTACTTTACATGTATTAAATAACTTAAATGGGATTCTAAAATACATTAATCGATACTGAATATTAACTGAGTCGACGGGATCGATACAAATGATATCGTTAGTTTTTTATGCAGAAGAGAAATATAAGGATCACTTAAAATTATTTTCATGGTAATAAATATTTTTAACCACATTCCAAGGAATGAAAAAAATGGAAAATCTTTGAGGAAATCGGGATCAGATAGTTGCATCAATTATGAACCTGTTTCGCCAGTCGGCTATTTTAGAGTCAGTCGGCTGTAGATAGCTTGCCAGGTGTTAGGCGGACTCGTCATACAAACATAGATACATGATGACCAATATCAACAAAAACGATGACAATATACTCATTTGCCCATGTTGATACACAGAACAATGATATTGTCGACCTTCCATGTTATTAAAATACAAGTTTAGGTACATATACATATATGTATATTGTCCGTGGCAAAAATAAACAAGGGTTAAAATCGTGACTTTGATTAACATACACTGGGGTAAGATGTGGGATACTCAAATCAATGTTCAGGATGAATAGTAAAATTACTTTTAAAAACACAATAACAGCGTGACTTACATTAAATGGACCGCATTGACAAAAATAATAATATGCAAAACGATACAAACTTTTGGCGTTGGACTATAAACTGTGGTTTGATATTCGTTCATTTATCTTTTGATCAATAGGGAATTAACATGCTTCCATATCTTCAGTTTTTTTTTAATTCGAGGTCATAAATTGGTATACTTACTTAAATATTTTTCGAAGAATGTTTATAAAAAATCGTTTGTTATTGTCATATGGAATCAATTCAACAAAGAAAAGAAAATGATTCACCCGAAATGGACATTATAACGGTGGTACGTCGTATAAAAATTAACTGATAAATTTATGGGTATTTCCCGGAATAAACAGTACGAGCATTGTACCTATGTTGACAATTAATAAAAAGCATACTACACCACAAAACATTAGAAATAATAAGAATGCCAAACCAATGCCGTGTGGTTCCCGGCACACACGTTGGCTAGCAACCTGTCACTATTTGAATCTAAATTTTATCATTAAGCCAAATAGCTGAGCGTGGCCTATCAGTCTTTTCAAGACTGATGGCTCTGTCTACCCCCCAAGGGATATAGACGTGACCATATGTATGTATGTATGTAAAAACAATGATGACATAACATCTGAAGGTAAAATGAATAGCAATATAATTTTCACAGCTTCAATTCATGTTTGAGTTTATGCATATTAACCACTTGCAATGCATCACAGTATGGTAAACACTGTTATAATCACTTGATTCGCTTCCTCCCCTACATTTGGGCAGGAAACGTGACGATTAACCGACTGATTTGGCTGATGGTATTTGGATAAATCGGTGTTAATTATTAAAAACTAGCCTACTAAAATATATACTAAACTACTAATATACTACTAAACTATTGTATGTATGGATCTAAATTTTATAGCAAATAATTTGGTTTATCTTGAGTAAGTAGAAAAGCGAAAGCAACAAAAAGGAAACTGTGGTGCTGTACTACTGAAGCTACCTTTTGTTAAAACTATCTAACATCATGGTTATAAGAGGAACTAAAAAATTTCATGTTATAGATAGAAGCAGGCTCCCAAACGAGAAAATTTTATTTATTATTTCTTACGTGTTATAAATTATATTTATACGTATGCTTCGTACGTATTGATACTAGGTGATTATCTAGTTTTGACAGACTACTAGTCTTGTTCTGGGTAATTCCTCGAAAAACTTGTTGATTGTCCAAATGTTAGTATTAATTTACTTACCCATTGATCCCATCTCCTTCTACTGTAAAAGCAAGGCTGATATTACCAATTTGCCATTTCTAAGTACATACCTACTATAGTTACGGCTACTATTGTGTGTTTTATAATTTGACTAGGTGTTTCCCGTGTCATCGCCGGCTGGAAAATGTCATTTGTTTAATAATTTTTTTAACGGTACTCTTTTCGGTTTTTGCCAACATCTTTCGGTCCGTTACAATTTTATTATATGTATGTATGTTATGGATATGGATAATTAAAAAAGTTGTTGCTGACGCAGTATTGACGTACGAGCCATTAATTTGGTGACGTCATCAGTGATATTTGGAATGTTTGTGTCTGTCGATCAGACAAGCCCAACGTCGCCGGCTAGTCTTTAAAACGCAAAATTACATTGGTTCTTGTGTCACAATTTTGTATTATATATTAAAATTGATGATTATGGAATGGTGGCTAAACCAAAAGAGCTAGGATTGTGGCAAGTCGCAAGGTACAGTCTCGCTCTAATGAGCAGCAGAGTGTCCTTAATTCTCAGCATTATGTACCCAGAACGATCTCGATGTACATGCAAAATTGTAGTTCCTTCCTGGAAGGTTCGGCAGTGACTATACCTTTCCACTTGTCACAATACTTGTGTAGTTTCATGATACGGATCATCGCTCAAGAGAGGGGCCTGAAGCTTTTCTTTGACTTATCCCTGCTTTTCTCGGTTAAGCTTAGAGGCGGATTTCTAAACATTCTGAAGAGGCTATCACGACAGTTATGATACGTCAATTATGATGAAAAGATGTAAATTACTTTTACAATATTAATGATTTTTTTTAGTGTATCAAGTAGAATTCAAGAATCTTTACTATATGTTACATGTTTAAATAACTAAACTATTTACGACGAAAAACAAAAATGAGTTTAAGACTGCACTATAATAAATTGATAGTTTTCGTTCCTGATAATACACACGGTGTGATGTCATAGCTGTGTGTGTATTTTTGAGGAGCGCAGGCGTAGTCAAGGCTACCTCTGTATTTAGCTGCCCAGCATTCAAATTGCGATGTAATCTTCTAAATATATAAAATAGGACACTGATTAACTGAATTATCAACGCACATTTCCAACCATTGACATGTAGTTGTTGGTTACATAAATGGTCTTAATATGCGCTAAGAATTTTCCTTCCTCAAAATTTCTTCTGGTAGTTGAAATTAAGAGGTTTCCACGTTAAACGCGGGCAGATCCATGGGCGAACTTAAGATACATATAAGTATAGATCACATCTGTAATCGTAATGAGAGACAACCAGACTTTCGGTCTTAACCAGACTGAGAGGCTTCATTCAGCTGAATTACTTAATGATGGCATAGTGACAGGTAGTTAGTCTATCGCCTAAACGCAGAATACCATGTTTATTTGCTTTAATATTAGCATTGTTATAGACATTAAAATATTTTACGGTAACTTATGACTCAGTGATAATGCTAATGTGTGTTCAATGATAATTGGTTCGGTTATTAACTGATGATAAAAATAAATATTCTTTTATTTTAAAGTAAAGATAAATGAAGACCATAAGAATATAGATTTCCTTATCTTTTTATCGAGGCTTGAATCCGGCTCTGTGGAGGCTGACTGACATAACGTTTAGCCCAAATCGCTGGGGCGAGATTTGAAGTTTGGCACGTAGTTCCTTATCGTCAAGGAGTGCACTATGAAGGGATTTCCCGGAATTCTCACGGGAAGGGAAATTTACTGGATTTTTGCCCAGGCAGAGGCGGAACTTAAATGTTTTGTTAATGTCAAAACTTATATAACGTTAATTAAAGCTTATATTTTATCGCAAAATAAATACCAAGTTAAAATGTGCGTGGCGATAATTGAAACAGAAAAAAATAAAAAAAAGTAAAGTTGAAAGTGGCCAGTGAAAGTAATTTGGTTACTAAAGTTAGACTATGTTGTGTGTATGCAGCGAATAACTGTGAAGGAAAATACCTGCATTTCTCCTCATATGTTAACAATTATTTATACTTCATTTAAATAAATTATAATATGATTGTTATAGCTGTCGTAGCCATATTGCTGCTTATAAATAACCATTTATTATATACTTAGGTCTAAAGTTGTAGTTTTTTAAAGAAAGGCTTTAATGAATGCGAAAATGTTTAATGGAAGAATAAAATAGAAGAAAACAGGACTTCTTCTAATATCAAAAGATAATAAACGTATCATAATTTTCACTTCTGACCGAATATAATATTAAGTAAATTAAGGCTGTTTTGGTAGTTTGTAAATCTAATAAATTCTATTTTAATAAAAACTACCCGCATAAGAACAGGTCGAAACATAAAAAAAATTAAAACGACTTTATTACGTGTCCTGAAATTGTAAAGTTTATGCCCAAATCATTGATGTAGTAACAGTGTATTCGATACTAAAAATAATGTTTTTATTAGGTGCGCGAAATCTTCATTGTCAATTGTATTGTGTAGTTCGTCATTGTTGTCGTATGCGCAATTGATTTGCATACATACAGAGAATGATCAACATTTATTTCATTGTAAACTGACCACAAAACTATACCCACGAGCACCATCAAAACCATTTAATCATTTTTCATAAAATTTTGTAACGTATAGTAAATGGAGTAAAACATAGGGTACTAAATTAACGCGTTCGGAGCCGCGGTCCAAAAATGCGGTGATGAAAGGAAGGTGATACAATATTGTTTTGTGGTTTTTGGATAATTTTAGGTACAAAACAAATGCCCCAAAAAGAATTACTAGAATACGTACTTAGCACGCATTTTTATCGTTGTGTTACAAACGATTTGTTGTTTTCTCGAACATGCAAGGCAATTTACAGACGTTGAGTGAAAGCCGAGTTCCCGCGGGGTATATCTGGACTCCATAAGATTTACGAAGGTGGAATTTCCCAGAGTTCTCACCTCGCTGACTGATTTGTTCTCTTTGGCTTCCATGATTCGGGCTCGTGTTCATTGTTTACCTACCAATTTCATTAGAGCGCTGGTTTTTTCATAGGTGCGTAGAATTAACCTTTCAAATTTAGCGCCACAATTCAAAATTTTTCCTTTATTTGTTGTATTGTAATTGTTAAAAGTATTTAGGTTCGGGTTGCAGTTTGATAGGTATAAGTACGATTTTTTTTAATAGGAATTATAAATATTATCAAAAATATATTACACGTATTGCAATTTACATGCCAATAATATAAATCATAAAATATGTTTAAATTGCGAATATTGAAAACTTTGGTAACAGAGAATCTATAAAGAACCCACCTTCGCGAGTATAGGAATACGTTAGCGACCGCTAAATCCCTGAGCGTTTCCTGTGATTTATTACTGAGCCCTTAATTGAGTTTTCCTAGGAATATCGTATGCATAGCTGATTCGACGATGAACTTGCGACTTCCAGAATATATTTTAGTATAAAAATATCCATTTTCTTGAAAAGTACACCCCTGTAGAAAAAAAAGCGTAGTCGTTATTTTTTTCTAAAGATTGTAAGCTTTGTATATTCCATAAAGGAGATTCAAATGTCTGTAGGTGTAAATAACAACTTTATTTCTTCATCAGGAGACTGACGGAACGTGTAAACGAGCTGGTCCACACTGAGAACGTGTATGTGGATCGTCTGCGGCATGTAATAGTGAACTACATGCCGGAGAATGGACGGGGTGAACTGGACGTCAGCATGCCCCCATCCTTGGTCAACCTGAAACCTCTTATCTTCGCCAACATCGAAGACATCTACAGGTTTCACTCGGAAGAGTTCCTACCCGCGCTCAGAGACTGCGAAAATGACCTTAGAAAGTTGGGCCAGTGTTTTCGACAGTTTGTAAGTAGTTTTTTTGTGATATAGATTTGTTGGTTTGTAACTTTGCCTACGCCTTCGTTATAGTGTTTGTTTAGTTTGGGCTAATAATTTGCTGTGCTGAGTGACCATTTGTCCCTCTTAGTACTCTCAACTGTGTAGATGTGTTAACCGTGAAGAAGTGACAAAAAGTATACCTACAAACTATATTTCATAATGGGATAATTTATCAATCAATATAGCTAACAATAATCTAACAGTAACTAGAATATACTAATGTCCTCTCTGTGTGCTGTAATGATAAGGAACTGATACCGTGAAGATAATGTCTACAAGGAAAAAAGTATATTGATGGATGCCCATAACAACTTCACGTAAAATCTATCAGTCAATTTGAAATTATAGGTACAATGTTTCATAAGTATAGTAATTTAATGGTGTTACATATTAATGAACGTGTCTGAAAATGATAAACTAGAAATTGATAAGTTGGTCGATAAAAAGCATTTCCTTGTACAGCGAACCAAAAAGCAGCGATTCCCTTGAGTACGCTTATGAATATTGTTCAACAAAAGGATGGTATAATGACCTATAGAAAAACGTAGAATTGTAAATAAGTGGTTACGGGCTGATGCGTAACGGCGCGTTGGAGCGTTATTTTTGAGCTAACCATAATAATTAGATAACTGAAATCTATAACTTCTGGCTATTTATAGTTATTATTTTAATAATAGCAAAATAATTCAAAAACTTGTAATAACTTATGGGTTGATAATCAGTTACTAATTCGATGGGGTTGATGTACCATATTAGCAATGCACGATTCACGATCTTGTTACGCATTTTTCTACAACCAAATGTCACTTTTTATATCACTTTTAGTGAAAGTAATTGAATTTGTAGAATTGGTGTTTGTTATAATTTTATTGTAGAAAAAGTAGCAATACTTTTCAATGGCTTATTGTATTTAAAAATAATTCCTAAAAATATTTATTGAATAAAAACGTACTTAAATACCTAATCCAGCGATAAAGCGTATTTACATCTTAGTCTCAAGGTTGTATATTAATAGATCACAAAGGACAGATAAATGTTTATCAGAGAATCTACAGGTTTTGTTCAACATTCTTATTATCGTGCTTCTTTTCTGGAGGGAAAGGGGGAGAATGCATCGATCTAATACCACGGTCCCTGAATCCTCTTTGCTTCACCCACATGCGTACACTACATAAAGGTACTTCAACTGGGCCTTCCAGTTACAACGCTCCCACTTCCACTTGCCTTGAATTTTGCCCAATAAGTTTAGATATAGTAAGTTTTTTATCGAATAAATTAATTTTCTTTTTTGTTGCAGGAGCAAAGGTTCAATATGTATGTTATGTACTCTAGGAATAACAAAACTGCCACAAGACTAGTATATGAATATAAAGACTTCTTTCAGGTAAGCTACAAAGCAACAAATGTTGCTTTTATTAAAGTTAAAAATAAAAATACTAAAATATCTTGTTTTAATAAAAAAATTGTAATTTTATAATAAGTACTTATGTAGAATCTATTTCAGCTTATTAGTTACTAACCTACTAATACGGTTTTCCTAGTAAAATTCCTTGTCAAATTGATAAACTGATTATAATCTTCAATCGACTTTGCGATAAAATGTATTCAGAAAATAGTAGTGATGCGATTATATCTTAATCGGTAGTTTTTTTAACAAAATCATTCCAAAATAATTACGAAAAAAAAATAATTATTATTTGTCAACATAACCCGCGGAATAATTTCGTATGAGCTTGAATTGAATAAAGAGCGGATTAGACTAAAATCCCTGCCAGTGATAAAAATCAAGAAAATGTAGGTCAACTTGAACCAGTTTCCAGTTTAACTGTTTACGGTATTGACCCTCAATAAGCTGATTAACCAGTGATATGTTGCGGTATGACACTTGACGACGAGAATTGTTATAAAAAGCATCTGATTGCAGCGTTATGCTGGCCGCAAGCATGCACGGCGCGCTGCAGCCAGGGCCGTTACTAAAATTAAAAAGTTATTACGGTAACCACTTGTATGGTAGATTTGTGTAAATAGATACGTTACATATGATTTTGCCGTATTTATTGATTCCAGGGATGGAAATTTATGGACGCGCGAAGTATATGTATCAAATTAAAAACAACATTGATAAAAGAGTAATATAAAGATTTATTTAAAATTAACTGTGTTATTAAAACGGAAAGTATTTTAAAATATAACACATTTTGTGAGAAACAAATCCTTTAAAAATATCACATTTCTAAGATATGACAACCCTGCACTATCCAGCGGTATATAATTTCCTCATTTGTTTAACTTTACGGTGTAGAGTAGCCGCTGCCTCGAACAAGCGCCTAACTGTAGCGTCACCGTTACACTAGGAAGTATAATAGTGTAAATGTATCATATCACCACATTTAAAATTTTATTCCGTTATCATATAGCAAAATTAGGACGAAAGTCTGAATTGCTACGTAATTAATCATATGAATATTTATAAAATTTAATATAGTTTGAATTTTTCTTGGAGTATTAAATTGTTGTTTTGTTTTGTTTTTTAATAATCTTATAGTTAAGTAAATGTATGTTTTCTTCACGCTCATATTGCAAAATTAAGTGATTGCAATTCTGTTCTTTTGAATATTTTCTTATATTACAGTCTTGCACTTGTTGGTGCTAATGTTTCCTCTTTATTGGTCAATTTTGTTTCGCCTATGTTACGGACTTACTGCTGATGATATTATAGTAATGATTATTATCAATTGTTGTAATATAATGACAGTTATTTCAAGTTCCTATTACAACTAAGTTATCGTGCCGGCTCACGCCATTTCCTTTCTAACCTTCTCAGTCTACTTGCTTGGATGAAATTCTGCTCCAATAATCCTCGACCACACATCATTCGACCCAAATTGCATGAAAGCTGGCGAAAGCCGATAAAATGTTATTGATACTAATATTGACGAGAAATTACGACAATAGCGACACTTGATATTGATCGGGTGCTATCAGAAAGTGCCATTTAACATGATTCTCATGATAGGTAATTGATGTATTCGATAGGAGCAAACTACGCAGAAATGTGAATTAAGTTGACAGCATAATTTATTTTATGCTAATCTAATGCATATAGAGCATAATATGAAGTGTTGATTTATTAATTTGTTCATATAATCACGTCTGTATCCCTTCCGGGGTAGACAGAGCCAACAGTCTTGTAAAGACTAGAAGGACTCATCGCAAGCTGTATTCCTTAATGATGGAATTGAGATTCAAATAGTGATAGGTTGCTTGATGCCCAAGTCTATTAGTCTCTCTTTGTCGCCTTTTACGATATCCATGAGAAAGAGATGGGCTGGTCCTATTCTAGGGTGCCGGAAACCACTCGGCATCGGTTAAATGTTAAAAATCAATATAGTTGTAATATTTAAACAGATTAAGATGATCTTTGGACCTTATTAGTAAGTATAACTAATAAGCGTTTGATGATCACTGATGACACAGTAAAATAAAGTTGACATTAGGAAATGAAACATGCAGTCACTATTGATACACAAGGAAGTAAAGAGTCGATTTTATTTTCACTTCACCTAATGAACAATATGATTCGTATAAATATTTACTTTGCACGATGTACTTTCTCGAGAGAATCAGGCACAGTTTCCGTAGATAACTTAACAACTAAGATATATTCTTGTGCAAAATATAAAATATAATCTTACTTTACTACTACTATATAATACTACTTTAGTTATTGTTAATAGATTATAAAACTTATGAGAATTCAAGTCTGACATATTAATAATTGTTTAATCAGCTCATTGACCTTTCTTAGAAATTACATAAAGATAACAAGATATAACTACTTATTTAAAATTGATAACAAATATACATATATAACTTCCAAAAAAATTATCACTTTAAAAAAAATGCCTCTGTAAACAATTAATTTTTTTTTTAATAGAAATCGAAACTTCGAATTTTGTGTCATTAAAAAAGAAGTTCTAAAAATGTTAAATACTTACAAGACTGTTATCAAAATGTTGTATTTAAATAAAATATTTTTGTCTTAATGTCGTGCACTCAATATCAACTTAGTTGATTATATACTAACAAAGTTATCTTCAGGTTTGAAGATATCTGTTCTGTTTGAGATAAGAAAATTTCGTACAAATATAACCTATCTGCCCGGCAGCATGACGAAAATGTTAGATCTACAGATTTTAATATTTGCACAACTTACGATTTGAAATTATTTTTTTTACTTTCAGAGGCGGCAATTAGATATAAGCGATAGACTAGACCTTTCAAGTTATTTATTAGAACCAATTCAAAGGATTCCGAGGTACAAACTCTTCTTAGTGGACTTAGTGAAGACTTACACTAATTTTGAAAATGAAAGGTGTGAGTCAGACTCTAGGATATCCAAGTTGAGTGTGGACAGCGACGAGACTGGGGGCAGTAATGGTGAATCCTCAGATAATGACGAGACTCCCTTTGAAAGTCTTAAGAGGGCGAAAGCAATGATTGAGCGCATTTTAACTGCTATAGATGAGATCATGGCTTTGGAGAATATTAAAGACTGCCCGGTAAGTATTTAAATACAAACAGATCATTTAAATACCACATACAACGTATTTATTATCTTTAAAGGGTAGATAGACCCAAAAGATTTTTGGGTTAGGATTGCTTGATTATCCCAATTTTAAAAGCCTTTGATCTTTTTTTAATCTGCGAGGCGAGATGTACCTCTGGGACACATTACGCTTATCTTTCAGAACAGAATTGAAGTGTTTGTTTTTTTATATACAAACATAAAATGCCACTTTCTGCGAGGGGTCGGTAGACTTCTTATGACGATTTTTTAATTGAATATTTTTATGGATTTTAATGACATAATTTGTGAAGTGGTTGCCAACTCATTGTTCATTTTATACATTCTCGTTAGTTGACAAACAGATTCCAGATTCCGTGCATATTTTTCTCCTATATGAAATTCAATACACAATAATGATTGTGATGTAAGTTGTGCCGTGTGGCTCCCGGCACCAATACAAAAAAGAATAGGACCACTCCATCTCTTTCCCATGGATGTCGTAAAAGGCGACTAAGGGATAGGCTTATAAACTTGGGATTCTTTTTTAGGCGATGGGCTGGCAACCTGTCACTAGTTGAATCTCAATTCTATCGTTAAGCCAAATAGCTGAACGTGGCCATTCATTTTCAGGACTGTTGGCTCTGTCTACCCCGCAAGGGACATAGACGTGACCAAATGTATGTATGTATGTATGTAAGTTAACTCGCATAAAGATAAGGTGTAGGCCAGGTACAATATTCCTCTTAGAGTCAAAATGCACACACTTCAGGTCTTCGGAAAAACTTCATTTGGCTGGATAGTTTTCTTCATATAGGTACATATCGTAATAGTTGTTCACAGTAAAAGTTTACAAAATGAAACATTTTCTGCTATTTTAATATCTTGAAGACATAACTATCTAACAAGTGAGGAAGAAATACGTTTGTTTGTATGGACATTTCTCAATATTGACCAATAATGCTATATTTTTCAGCCTGAATTGAACTTGCTTCAACAAGGAAGATTGTTGCGCCAGAATGAATTCTACGCTATGGACATGGCTCGGCGGAGACGGCAGCTTATGAGGGTCTTCCTCTTCGATAAGCTGGTACTCATCACAGTCGTTTTTCGAAAGGTAAGTTTTGTTTATAATGTTGAAATACACACATGCATACGACTTACTTGAAAGTTATCACGTGCAATTCGTAGACCCTGTAGAGAAAACTGTTTCAATTTCAAATTTAAGAAAGACATTTTCTTACCTCATGGTTTAATTATCATGCGGCTGTTGAAACTTATTTATTAAGCTCCATTGTGGACCACAAAGTTGAATTGGCAAAACATCGGATTCTTATGTTATCTGTCCAGTCCATGCTCTTCAGCTAGTAATTTGAAATTTAAGGAAGCTTATGTCGAAAGGCTGATAAATGGTATTATCCGTTACGTTACAAAATTAACGCAGTAATTAAAACGCTTATAGACGTGCTATGTAGGTGTGGCCATTTGTTAGCTCGCTGTTATGGCAGCAAATTGGGTGATAATTTGAAACCTGGTATACGGCTACATCAATAGCGCCGTAACACTAGATTAGCGCTTTCGTTTAATGCAATGTTATTGCAGTACTTATAATCATGTTTTAATAATACTTGTGGGGCATTATTTAGAGCTATCGCTTACATATCTAGTCGATAAAGAAATAAACTATGCGATAACCACTAAGAAATTAGTAAACTATTGGTATTCAGCTTTCGTTCGACTGTCCATAAGCACGAGATAAAATTCTAATAGATTATTAGATGAAGCACGGTCTTGAAACAACAAAGATTGAAGACACGGTCTGATTTTTATAGAATTTAGAGAGTAACAACAAAGCGGATTTACTGCGAATTCCATTTATATAAAACTTATTCTATGATATCTGTTCAAAAAAATTATTTCAATATACACTTATTATATTTATACAATCAAGAATAGAATGATCTTATATTTTCTGACTATTTTCCGACTATTTAGACGACGACCAAAGTTATATGTCCTTTTAAATGTTATGAAACTTTTTTATGTTATTTGTTTTATTACAATAAGGGTATTTACATATTAAATTGGTGACTCATGATTAATCGTGATTCATTTGTTATCACTTGCAATGAAAATATAAGCACGAACAACAACTACTGATGTCTGCAACGCGAGTCACTAACGCCAGATAAAATGGACAGCGGACTTCTGTGCAAAATAATTATGTTCGCATATTATTTCCTTTTGTTCTTATTTTTAGTTGTTAAGTCAGTAAAGAACTAAACTTTTTATATTTATGACTATCAATGAAAGTGCAGTAGTAATAACCGTGTAAAGCTAATACTTTTAGGTTACATACAATATTCGTCAGTTTCGGGTATTCTTGACCTGAACTTCAACGACCTCAAGAAAGTTACAGTTTATTGAAATATATGAGTTATTAAACTAATTTATTAACTTCTGTAATTGTATTGCCGAATTGACATTAGTTTTTGTGATGTAAATAAATAATATTTCAACAAATTAAGTCACAAGAAAGACTAAAGTACAATTAAATGAGATGCATCTGTGTTATTAAGCTACGAGACACTACTTGAACCTATATCATAATGATTAACTGTGTATCAGTTTCGAAGAGTACAGGAGTGTATGGCATTTTCATTTATGGAATAATAAAACATTTGGAACTGTGGTTGAAAAATCAGCAATAAACATATGGCTTGAGTGTGGATTCAACGCCGTAATGTTTTTCTTTATTTAATTTTTGATTTAGAGCTATGACCTACATACCTATTACCAAAAATTCGATATCTTACATAGCAATTAAGAGTTGTCTGAGCAAGGCTGCAATGTTGGACTTAGCGTGCGTACACGTCTATGGAACTACAAAAATTGGAAAAAACACTTACCTTGCATGCAATTAAAAAATTCCTCGTTTCTTTATACATATGCATGTTTATTGAAAAGAAAATATTTCTATACCGTCGTTAGTTTGTATTGTGGTGCATTACGCATTTCAAATAGATTGTGGTAGTCGCTTCGCGCTGGCGGCAGACGCATATAAACGTAGGAAATTAACTAACAGTGATAACTCGAACCTATAGAACCGTATATTGGTAGGACTAATTGAAATCTCTTCGTATATAGACCTACTATTAACTGAGATATGAACAGCTTTTATAAAATAACTCGTATTGTTTATCACGTGAGTATTGACATGCTCTTTAAAACAGTAAACAAAATTTTAGCATTTCCTTGAATGAATATGCAATCATCAAAATCTGTCCAATTGTAGGTTTTTTAATATAAATTAAGGACGAATATAAAACCTCAACTTGATTAGTAGAAAGAAGTTAGTATCATCAAAAACGTACTATCAGTCTCAAAGTTTCTTAGGGTCTAGTTGAATCTGTTTAATTTATCCCGTATTTATTACTTAATTTAAAACTCGACCATTTTCTTACACTATTACATTACTAACAGTCGTACAATACAATATTTAATTATAACAATAATTTAGCTTAAATTTCTAAAGAGCCAGGTCAATCGGCAGTCGCGTGACCTTGCTATCCAACTGTTAGTATATGCTGTTACGTTATATGATTGTCCGCTAATTATCCACGCGTCGTCGGATTCAGTCGACAGGAAACGCGATATGTGGGAACTCTTGGGGAAAACACCACTTTTATACAATGTCAGTCGCATTTTTTCTCGACTGTTGATAGAATATATCTAGTGGATCCATAATTATGTAGTTAATCGAATTTGAAGAAATAATTGAGATTGACCACCAAAACATGCACAACTAATTAATTTATCTAGAAAACAAAAAAATAAAACAATTGGTAGGTATTATTTCAAATAACCGATTTTAATATAGTCTAAGATACATAAGTTTTAATAATAAAGCAGAAACTGGACCTATGCTTGCCCCATGAAACATATTGAATATTATTGATTACATTGTCTCTCAAAATATGTTTTTTTCGTGGTTATTCTTCGGAAAAGAAAAAAAATATATTTATAAACAAACTTTTTCTAAATTTTATTACTTTTACAGGTGTTACAGGTTGACCAAAGGGCGACTCCAATTTGTTTTTCCTCTCATTGTAAATTTTTATTATTGTCCTTAATTATTACTTATTATTTTTATTTCCAGCAGCCAAGAGTGGAATGTTTCATCTATAAAGACCACATACCAGTGGACGATCTCGGCATCACGGCGAAGGAGGAAGACCATCACAAGTTCACCATCTGGTACAAGAAACGGAACCTTAAATCTTACAAGCTGGAGACGGCTGAGACAGCAGTCCGGGAGACCTGGGTGGAGGAGATCACCACTCTTCTGTGGGAACAGGCTATGCAAAAGAAAGGTCAGTTAGTGCCAATAGTATCGTAGGTAACTTACATTTTAAAGTGCAAATCTACCTATTTGGTGAAGATTACGTAGATCGATTTGCAGTGTAGCAGCGGTGGTTAAGAGATGACCCAATAATGGATGCGTCAAGTAATTTCACATTGAGGTGATACACCGTATGAGCATGCGTTAAATTCGATTTACTGGTGCCTGCCTTATAGCAGTATAATTTTCTCCAATCTGATTAAATAACTGTTAATATTATATTAGGTAAAATATGTATTAATATTCTCTATTGACAGCAACATAAGTAAACTCAAAATTAATTAGTTTTCATCACCATTTACCTACAATATCTAAGTTCATATAATAATGATCACGATAATTGCTCGCCGCAAAGCGGGTTCCCTTGTTTGCCTCACGAAGTGGGCATAGTCTGGGTATGTCATGGGTGGTCATGGGCATAGTTTCACACCTAATGTAGAATAGGTACATCGTGCTATTATTTATTTCAAAGACTTTAATATATAAATACCGCCACAACAAATACAAAACAGTTATTATCTAGGATGTCTACTAAATCATATAATTAATTGTCTTTTGGTTATCTGCACAGAGGAAACGATATGTTTGCTAAACATTTATTGTTTACTCGTGAAAGTGACGATAACGTCATTGCTTTATAAACTTTAGATTGATATCGATAAGAAACTCTTTTTCATAAATGCATACATATAATCACGTCTTTATCCTTTCCGTCTCACAAAGATAGAACGTTCAGCTGTATGTGTTGAAGATGGAAATCAGATTCAAATAGTGACAGGTTCCTAGCTCATCGCCTTAAAGAAGAATCCCAAAGTTTATTCCTATTTGCTTAGAATAAATACAAAATAATTAGTCTATCCCTATATGCTTAGGATAAATACAGTGTATTCTTAGCCATACGCTTAAATACGATGTATGTTATACCTATGCATGTATTTATAATATACAGGGAGACAGAGCTAAAATTCGTAAGAATCGAAGGCAAAGTTTAGCTGCAAATTTTCGAACGACATCTAGCTCATCGCAGCATATCCTTATATTTGTGTTTTATTGTTACTACGAGTATACCAATATGTAATCATATTATACCACAGCTGATGATAAAATGTTCTTGTATTTGCCATTCTAAGAGCTACTACAGAGGCTATATTCTCAAAGTGGACATTAAATAAATAGCTAATGGTGTTTGATAATGACAGTTTACTAAAGATCCGTTTCAGTCCCCACTGTATTGAATTCTTTTAAAATTTATTCCCCTCGGTGTACGTGTTTACGAGTTCTCGTAAATATCGGTTTGTTCTCCAAGTTGTAACATAATATACAGTAGTAAACAGTTTGAGATGAATGCTATGAATAAAGTCTGCTACACACAACAAATAAGTTTCCATTAAAATATATATTTTTAGCTTCATTACATGTGATGTCGAAAAACTATGTTAAAATGACATAGGTTTTTTGACAATATCCCATAGAAATTTTCAGAAAAAACCTTAATGAATAGCCTAGGTTGGGTAGGCCCTGGTCTTGTCTGCGTTAAATTTCTTCCAAATAGGTCCAGTAATTTTGAGGTTATCTCTTTATTATTCTAGTATGGGTTTATTGGAATCTACGCCAAAAGTGGCAAACTTTAACCCACGCGACACAATTTAGTAAATATAAAATGTCGTTTTTATTTAAATGTTTGTATTTGTTTTTTTTAGTATTATAAATTACATGAAATATTCATACAAGCGATAGAATACATTACAGTGGATTCACGGCTTTATTCAAGTGGTGACGGCAGCGCGGGAATTATGTCTCTAAATCAAGTGCATACCGCGTTTGTTTGGTATTGTACTCTCGTAGTTACATCAAATAGTGTCTTCGAAATATTCGGATGTTATGACACTTATGACTCAACATCGGATAAGGTTTTGTGAAAATTTATTTCTATTCTCGCTAAGGCTAGAATTCTGTTGATAAATTTATTAAGTTAATCAATATCTATTAGCTCATCCGCTAATACATGAGAATTGCTTTTTTAAAGAAGCTATAATATCATTTGACCTTCAAGTTTCAAGAAAAAGCAGTCTTTTATGTTTGATATGAAGATTTATAACCCTGCATTAAAAAGAAGCGTCCATTCAATGCATCTATTGAGAAGGGGTCGACGACCCTGATATCCAGATCGAAGTTAACTCGAGCCTACTTCTCATGTAGAACTTACGAGTCCATCTGGCGAGCAAGCCCAACTAATTCCCGCATAGTTAATATGAACAAACTTTTTAATTGTCCATCATCTGCTCCCCGTTTGTACGTGACGGAAGGAGCAGGTTCTTTATCGTCCTCTGACGCACGCGGGGTCGACGACTCGCTTTTTTATTGGACACTTGCGACTTGCATGTGCACTTGTGCAGCATCGGTGGGAACTCATGGGTATCAATTTTTTTTTAACAAGTGCTCTATAATATTTTGCACTGGATTTTTTCTCACACGCTATGTTTTGCTCCTGTTTCCTATTGTAATGATATTTTCGAGACCATTATTACGAAGACCTTTTTGATTAGATAGGAATCACACAAGGGAACGCTCGAAAGTGCGATCGTTTCAAATTCGCGCCTTTACAATGCCACATTCCTCGTTGAGATCAATTTGATAAGCAAAACGGGCATTTAAATCTTTCTGTAACGCGTTTCTTTGTTACTTCATTGCTATTTAACGACAATTGCTGTTTCCTCAAATAGTACAATAGGCTTTTGTCTAGTGTTGTGTGGCTACGGAAACATTGGATATCGGATTCGTGACTCATGTATGTTTTGACCGCAGATTAGTAGTTACACGATTTCACTATGATTTCACTAAGGTCAGAATTTATTACAAAATAATCTCAGTCTTATCGATGTGTTATGATGGTTCTTATAAATAAAATAACAAATATTGCATAAATAATTTGCATTAAAAATATCTAGGCTTGAAAATGTTTAGGCTTGAATGATTCTTTCCTTAATTATATTCAAAGTGATCTTCTGATTCCGTCGTCTACTAGGAAAAATACTTATACATTTTATAATCAAAACGCCATAGAAGATGAGGATTTATTTTTAATGTTCATATTGGCGTTTGTTCCGATTGCTTCTTGAAAGGAGCCCAGGGTCTACCAGTGACGACGATCCCAACAGAACTTACGTAGTCAGTAGTTTTTTTTTTTAATCCAAATCTAAGAAGTAAATAAAATAAATAAGAGTAGCAATATAAAATCTGTGTCACGCATTACAAAGACGGTTGCAGCCACTTGTCGACTGCATACGGCCAGATATAGAGCAATTGTGATAGCTATTATCTATAAATAGCAATCAGTATTTATGGTCGGATGTACGGCCGTTAGAGGATTAATGCTTAATGCATCCAGCCCCGTGAGGTTTGATGGAATTTCGGCTATTACGAATTTAATGAAACAAATTCTAAACAGATATACACTTAGACTTGTTACAGAAATATATTTAAACTTTAATTATAATTTTACAATTCAATTCGTCAATAAATATATGTATAATTTATGAGCAATATGCAGCGTCGTAACTATAAAAAAAAAATATTATCCGCAATATGGTTAGTTTACAGTTGTCTTTTCATTTTCATTTTGTACACGTTAAATGTAGCTTCTGCATTTATTAAACTAAGACTGCTTACTTAATGTGTACTGTACATTACATACATATAATTACGTATATATGTATGTTTTACTGGGTAGACAGAACCAACAGTATCGCAAAGACTGAAAGGCTACCCTCAGCTGCTATCCTGCACTAACATAATAAACAATATATGACGAATTTGAGTACTTTTCAAATGTTCATATTGTTCGTGTTTCAGTCATCATAACAACATGATGTTTAAACCGCTATAGACAATTGTGCTGGAGTTTATCAACAAAATGATACTTCCCCGCTAGTCTAAGCAGTAGGTAGAGAATACAAATTCTATTTTATTTCTTTCACATCTTATTATCCACGTATTTTTGGCTTTGATGCACGGATTGTTTGAATTTAAGGGGATCCAAAAGGAAAAAATAAAAATACTCGATCGTGATTTCAGCGTTTTCAAAGCAGTTGCAACTGCATTGCCGACTAGTGTTTTCATAACAGTATTTGTAATATTAGATTGCATTTTAATACTATCTAAAAAACACTACCGGAAGGAAATCTTTTATTTTGTATTTATTCAAATTTCGGTGTTAAAGATAACGTTTGTTTCATAACATAACAAATAGTAATATCGCTGTATAAATATTTGGAATTACTGTTACTCTCGGATTTTCCAGTTACGGGTATATTTGTTTTTCAGCGTAACGTAGCGATTGCGCAAGTTTTCGTGGAACATTTTCTTATCTAGTTCGTGCTGGTTTTTATCAGTTGCACTGAAGTCAGGTGCGGCCCGTGCCGTGATATGGCCTTAGTAATAGTATAGAAGATAAGAGTATGTATTTCGGTACCCATAATATAAAGTTGACGACTGACATCCATTTAAATTGGCGAAAAAAGTAACTTTATGATATTATGAATAGAATTTTTGGAAAAGTTTTGTTCAGGTAGATTGATCACTAGTACGTGGCGTGCCTTGTGCATTGAATTTTCTCACATTACATCTCAGTTGCGTTCCAATAAGATGTAAGATTGCGTCAAAAAATGACATCTCACTCAATTACATGTTAGTCACCTAAAGAGAAAGGCCAAAATTGATTTATTATGAAACACAGCGACACTTGCGTAATATTTTAAACGAGTATTTCAAGCTATCCGACGTAAAAAGATTTTTTAGGTTGACGGGCAGACACTGTTCATAAATACATACATACATATAGTCACGTCTATATCCCATGCGGGGTAGATAGAGCCAACAGTCTTGAAAAGACTGATAGGCCACGTTCAGCTTTTTGGCTTGATGATAGAATAGACACTGTTCATATGATCATAAATTGTAAATACAATAAAATTAAAGAAAACGGCATCAAAGTGACTTTAATATACAAAGTGATCTGGTTGTGACTAACTTTGATCATTAACCTACTCGTATACAATTACCTTGACTTTGTTTAAACTTCTTCGTCCATCAGTAATTTCTACTTCGATCGTCTGTTTTTATCAAAATGTCTCTTATGAAATTTAAGCTTACAAAACTGTTTCTTCAAACAATAGATGTTAGGTTTTTTACAAGAAGTAAATTTAAAAATATCTTGAATTAAATTAAATTGGCCTTTGGCCATTTGAATTTCATTGGCTTTCGGCTCTGACTTCCCCGCAAGGGATATAGACATGACTATATGTGAATGTATATAATATGATCATTTCAATAAGGCCCAATAAAACCCAACCTAACTCTTTACTCAGATTTTTTCAAAACGAAAAGTTGCTTCTAGAATATTCCTAAAATAAGTAAAATAAATGTATCGTTTTCAGAACTTTTGCTGCAACAACGCAACAAAAGGATCTCCACAATATCGATGAAAAGCCAGCAGTCGGCTGACAGCGACGGCAGGGACGACGATAAATGTAAGTGAACACATTCTCCACGTCCACAATACGCTCACCAATGTTTAAGAACCTAGGAGAACTTTATTTAATTGTAATATCATCATTGAGCATCAATTTAGAAGGTGGTACCTATTTTTTATTTTATTGCTGGGGGATTTGTTTTCGTGTGCACGAAATAAGACCAATTCCTCATGATGGAGACTAGCTACCAAAAGATGTGCAAGCTGTTTGGTGTCCAGGCTGTTAACAACAAAATAAAAAATATATCTGTTATATTATTTCTGACATCAGCTTGAGTGTGATAAATAAATATATCGACAGACAAGAATCTTAAAAATATTTGGTATTGGACATATATTAGTATGTCCGAAGGAAACCCTCTTCACGTTAGTGTATTGGTATATAATTTTCGCATTGTAGCCGTCCTTTAGTTATCGAAGATTTTCAGTGATAGCTTTTCAATTGTTATTTAAAAAAAAATCAAGAATGCATTTCTGAAAGTTTTACTTTTGTTGAAAGACCTGGCAATGTGCTAGACGACATTAATAAGTTTTTGGACGAAAGCCAAAGAAATCTTAAAGAATAATCACACATAGCTATCATTATATGTGATTTTTTATATTTTTAACATTCTAAAAAAAGTATTTTAAATTGATGATTTGCCCAGTAATCAAAATCTACGAGTCTCTAGTTGTTGTAAAAAGCCTCTTAAACTATATATTTCGTTTAAAAAGAAAACTAGATCGAAGTTTATATATTTATGGCATCTGTTTATTATTGTTCTTGCATATGAAAGTAATTCTATAAACGCTTTACTGTCCACGTGGTGTCACAACATTATGATAAAGTGCATGTTTTCGCTTACGTTAACTATGTAAATATACTTTACTGCGGCTCTTAATAAAGTACAAACAAAGTTAACGTGACCCACTCCTGTCGACAGTGAGTTATCATTTTGTCACTTGTTGAGTTGCACCACTCTTGCAAATACACTAGTTTACAGAAAAAAATACCTCATCAGCATGCGCTTAGTTCCAGTTGCATCCTATCGAGAGTGGAGCTCGGGGTGCACCTATGACCATAACCCTATATTGAATGAGTCAGGGTTTTACACGAAGTGAATTTCGTCTATCCTTTTAAAGTTTTGCTAAAACATATAAGATTATGGATACAAAACCAATGTATGGATGTACTTTTAACTAACCATAAAATGTCAGTGAAGACAGGTTATTGACCTGCAGGATAGACCGAGTTATTATTTTTAAATGGTGTTGTTTTGAGTTTTATTATTATTTGTATCTCATAAATTATTATAGTACCATATGTAGGTATGCGCTAAGGAACAATTGTTGGAAACTTCACGGGTATAAATCCCTGGTTTAAAACTTGTTTAAAGATGAACAGTGTACTATTTTATCAAGAATATCGTTACAATACAAGCATTTCATAATAGCACTTACGTTTTGCACTTGTTTTTACACTTCAATTGCTATTCATGGCTTCGTGGTAACATATTGACAGAGTTTGGACAATGTTATTAAATATTTTACCATACAATATCTGATCATGAGCATCGGAGCTTGGTGTCGGATTCAGCTTTACTGGTACATATAAATACATACATATTACGTGTTTATCCCTTAAGGGGTAGGTAGAGTCTATTGACTAGAAGAGACTTGATGGCTACGTTCAGTTTTTCATTTACAAAATTGATCCTATGTTCAGGTGATACACATAGTCTCCATCAAAGATGTCCATGCCAAGAGACGTCGTTCTTCTTTAACGAACAAATAAACTCTCTTCATTGCACATAAGAACTACAGCATAACAATCTTTTCATAAGGTGATGCACAGGTGTGAGTTATTTAAATTATATAAATCTTAATCGAGCTATTACAAGTCTTAATTATTTTTCGGTACCTTCAACTTTATCATTTATTAAGTCCGATGTACATGTCTGTATTTACTCTATTTATTAATCCTGTGCTTACATGAAGAAATATCTTTCCTTCAGGTTCGTTAGATGGTTTCGTAGTCGTGAGGTTGCACCAATAGCTTTGTAGGTCAGTAATATTTAGGCAACCTTCCAATATTCCACATAATATAAGAGGGCGGTTTGGCTTACATCTTCCCTTTCCTTATGAGTAATTTGTTCCAATTTATGGTCCGCAGGCTTACTCTTCTTTATGTTTGGTTAAAAGTTTAAATGGTTTTATGTTGATGTGTATTTTTTTGCTGCAAATGCTTGTTCATATTGAAAACAACAAACGTTTCGTCTCACATTCTATGATGCCATGTTTCTGTATATTTGTTGTCATTCATGAAATATTACAACTTTTGGCTTTTTTAACTTTCCTATCGGGGGTCTACTGGAACAATTTCCCTCGAAATAATTGTGCAAAAACTAAATACTTATTTTACGTCCTATGTTTTATCAATATGAACATAAAATATATACAAAAATACGTATTTTTTCCAGATAATTCACTTCGCGGCGTGCCGGGCGAAGTTCGTCGATTCGGTGAAAAGAAAATCCGAAGGACGACGTGGTATTACGAATGAGCTCATTTCGACATTTATGTGTCTATCGCATTACATATACCTGTGATTTTGGCAAAAAGTTTTGTCCTATATGGCAAACTCATATTATTTCACGATAGATGTAAAATGTAAATAATTTTATACAGGTTTATAACAATACTTGATATTGCCCGAATTTCCGTAAACGTATCTTTGTAGTTAATTCTATGAGAACAATAGTCTCATCTAAATAAAATTCTAATTCACTTCTTTCTACAAGTAAATATTTCAAGTAGATGAAAAGTAAAAATGAGAAATTGTAACAAACATGAATATAAACTCATTTCGCATTTACGATAACTCTCAAAATAGTATAATACTTTTCAAAGCATAGAGTTCTTCTCTGAAAAATATAAGTATTAACTTAGGTAAAGTATTTTTCAAAGACTTAATAATGTATAGTAATGTCGTTATCATTGTAAAGTTCAAATATGACTTGTTCTGATAATAATTGTTTTCTAAGTAACAATTTTAATTAAATACGAACATCTGTATGTTATTCTTGTGTTTGGGCAAGATTAATGAAATCAGAATACACGATGAAGCTTAGTAAAAGGTTTCAACTGTAAATTGTGTAATAACTTACATCGTAATATAGTGTAATTACAGTCATTATTTTATGAAAAGTATATGTATTGTTAAAGCATTATTTAATGTTCTAGTTTTTTTTTGTAAATAAGTGTTAGTATCAACATAGTTGCTATAGTTAAATATCAACATATTTTGTAAATGTTATATTTTATCGAAATCAATAAACTGCATTCTTAGAACAATTTTAATTTTAAATAAGTAGTTATAGATTTCCCAAATATTTAAATCTTGAGAGAAAATATTGTTTTACAGCAATTTCTTGTGATACTCGTTTGCGAAGACAATCGTCTCACTTCGGCGATGATCACAGTGCACAGCAGACTGCGGGTGTTAGGTCGTCCGTTGCTCTGTGACGGTAATGCAGCAGTGCATTTGCCATTTGTATCGCAGTTTGCAGTCAGCAGATCTCTTGAACCTGTCGAGCCACTTGTTTCGTCTTCATGGCTGGAAATTGTCTAAGTTCGTGCTTTATTTTGTCAATCTTTTAGAAATCGCTTTCGTTTATTTGTTTTATATTAGTTTGCATTTATTGCACTCGCGGGACAAGCTTAAAGCTTACAGTGGTAACAAGAAATTGATAATTTCTTTGATTTATCACTGAAGTCTTATATTCGATATAATATTATATTTATTATATATTTATTATAGTATATTATTAATTTAATATTATTTCATACATATAATAACACAGCGCATATCACAGTTATTAGTATTTCGTTGTGTCACTCATAACGTGGCTTATAATTTTTTTTGTTCGAGCCGAGTTCAACACGTCCGTCGCAGGCACTAGTAGCAAAAAATAATAATAAAAATAAATTATTGGTGGTGTACCACCAGGACTTTAAACAATATTAAATCTCATAAAATATTTTTAAAAGAGAAGAACAAGTCGGGTTGGTATCAAATATGAATGTCAAATCTGAGTTAATATTATTTAGCACGGCTCAAATATAAGTTTGGAAACATATATCATATCATATACATACATAAAATCACTCACCTTTCCCGGTGGGGTAGGCAGAGATTATATTCTTCTACTTCCTACGATTCCTGCATCTTCTTTCGCTGCATCCACATTCATCACTCGTCGATTTTAGGTACTCTTTATACTAATTCACCCTTGTATCAAGTTTTTCTCTGTAACCATTTATTTAAGCTATATTATCTACAAGACACGATGAGGAAACTAAATAATATTGATGAAAACCACAAGAAATTTCCAGAAAAATAATACGAAGTCTGAAATTCCTCTTGAAACAAGCTCATAAAAAGCAAGTTCAACGAAACAACCAGTAAGTCGTTGTGAAAAGAATGAATTTTTCTCCAAGAAAAATAAAAAATATGAGTTTCAGAACCTTAGCACCTTAACGTGAATCGAATTAAATATTTGATTTTCCCCAATCGGATTTAATATTAAAACATTTATGCGAAACATAAACCTTACCTTTTGAATTCCCATTCTGGGTCGGTGAAACGGATTTATTTGTCATAAAAAATGTGAAGTAATGAAGTACGTTTAGTTAAAATCCGCAATGCGAAAAATTATAACTATGCCTGCGAAACGGGGCGGATATTCCACCTGAAGGCTAAATTTTATTGCCTTGCGCCGTTTTCGAACAATTGCATTAATAGTGTATCAAGAAACGGCTCGCCGGCTTCTTTACGGCTATAGAGGCAGGCGTTGGAATACAATTAAAGTTTTAATATTTTAACACTCCAGAATTACAATTTGAACTGGAGCGGTGTTATTAAATTCTGAACAAATTAATTCTTACGTGTTCACAATAAATAATGGCGTAAATCGCCAGTTGCAGGTTTATTGGAGAAAATATTTCTTCCTTTTATCATTATTTGTAGTAAATATGGAGGTATTCTATATCGATACATTAAAATTTGTAGGATTTTCCTGTTCAAAGGAAACCATTCGTTTTATAAATAACATATACTTTTATAAGGATGAAATTGTTTACTGATGTTAAGCTATGGTGACAAGCGGGTCCACAGGGATTTTTTACCCGTTAATTCCATCCCACACACACGCGACTATAAGATTTGCGGCAATGTGGGTTCAATATGATACATTATTACAAAGAAAGCTAGTACAAACCTTTGCACTTCGACAAAATATAAAAAACCTTTGCAAATATGTTATAATAGATTTTTTAAATTAATAATTATGCTTGCTTGTAAGCATAATTATTATTTGAAATAATCTAGCAAGTATACTTACCAAGTTTATTTATAGTTTGTATACTATTCATTACTCAATTTATTCCACGTTCCAAAGAGATCATAATTCTCAGTTACCAAAAGCAGAAGTTGAACCACAAGAGCAGTAAACCATCGTGGTAAACATACTCTTTTCCCGCTAGAGGCTATTCAAATTTCATTGCCTCTACTCGTAAAATATTCAATTAGGGCTTCGAACAGACCCGCTCGGCATCGAGAATGTCGTCTGTGCGAACTCGTTCAAAATTGGATCTTTGTTTATACAATTCTTATTATTTTTTGTGTTCCAACAACAGTTTCGTGCAAAGCTCAAAATGACGTCTCGAAGGATGGGGAGGTTTACGGCGCCGTTTCTCTGAGCTCTACTTGTTCCGACAGGAGTCTTTCCTGGCATCTTTAACACTCCCAAGAGGGTACATTTATATATTCGCAACACGGAGGTGGTAATAAAACTGCGTTATCCTGGTCATTATTTAGTCATCGCCTGGCCTTTTCGTGGAAATAAAATGCAACCGAATGACTTGATGCGTTGCAGCTTTATGCACTATTTCGATGTAATAGTTAAGAACGGTTTAAGCTTTGTGGCTTTTGAGTTTGATGAGGGTGTACGACAATTTTAGTCTGGTATATCGTTCGAGAGTTATGTGAGCATTAAATTATCAGAATTAATTTTAATAAACTTTAATTTTATAACTTGACTTTTTCCTATTCCCGAGGTGAAGCCAGCTTATCAAAATATATAGGCTGCACCGTTAATTATTTAGTCTTCTAAGTCTTGAACTCAATTTCTACATTTCCCAATCAGTGTTCTTCATCGCTGTTTAAGAAAGTTATTGATGTGAGATAAACATCAATAAATTTTGCAAGAGAACAAGAAAGCGATTTATAAATTTCAATATTTACAACTTCTCTACTTTCATATCGTGTATAACTTGTACCATTTATTACTTAGTTCATATAGATAATCTATAAGATAGAAAGAAGGAATTTACACCAATTACTGAGAATGTAACATAAACCTCAGCTATAATATAATTAATTCCAGTTATTTATCCTAGCAATAAACAAAACGGTAAGAAGATACAGGTAAGTTATTGAGTATTAGGCACGGGATTGGTCATAGGTCATGTCGGGTTACGATCTAGCCATTTTTACGAGCTGCCTCCACAGTCAAAATAATGTTGGTGCAGATGCAAGTCGTAAGTAAAAATTAATTTACACGTAATTTGAATGTAATAAACATTCAAATTCCATGTAAATTCATTTTTACTATGCGTGGAAGTAAAGAAGAATAGGACTCAATTTATTGCAAGTGGATGATGTCTATGGCTTCAAAGGAAACAGACCGAATCGCTTAATGCAGGTATAACAGCTGCTTCTCTTCCCTAAAGTTTAAAGTTTTTCAAGAGATAGGATTAACAACTTGGGATTCTTCCTCTGACACTATCTCGGGAGTAAAGAAAGAAGCAATTAAGAGAAAGGATTTAAATTTCTATTCTTAACTAGATTAAACATAAGTAGATATTTATTGTCGTTGAATTTTTAGGAACAACGTTGACTTAAAATTACAGATAGATATAGTGAATACCCTTTAGTGCATATAAAATTATAACAATAAATTTATCCTAAGTTTAAGGTAATGTACATATTAATGTAATATAATGTAAGTTAATGTTATTGTAGTGAAAAAATATCTACATAACAACAATTAGCTGCCTAGAAAGAAGACCGAAGAAATTTAAATGGGATATTGGAATACTGATCTGTTCTCTCATTATTTTTTTCGGGCTAAATCTTATTTATCCGGGAACATAAACCCGGCTTCAGCAAAAATTAATTGGCACCAAGCTCTTTCATGTCGCACATTAAGTGTTGCCGGTTTATTGTTTCAGTGGTTCTCTGTTATAGGCTTCATAAATCCTGTTTTGATGATATTATTCGAAGTTTTTAGAGTCACTTTTTTAGTTTCTTTAACAAAGTTATATTCACAGAACTCGATATTATATTAAATTTATATTATTATGTAAGGCTATATTATTATTAAAATAGTATTAGGTATATTCTGTGTTATTAAAACAAGAAGACACGATATCTATTGATGTTTCTATTCAAGTGGCGTTTTCAAATATATAATTTTTTATATATTTTTACCTAATTGTGCACTGTGTAATCACATAGAAATAAGTAGGCGAGGTAATAAAAGAACAATCTGAAGTTTTTCATGCCTTGCATTTTTAGGTAGATATAAAATGTAAATCTAAATACAAAACAATTCCTGAAACTGCCGAGCTTGCATGAAGAGAGTTATGAATGTGGATGAAGCGAAATTTAAAAATGTTAAATTCAATTATTCTTAATCGATGAATTCTTTTTTATTAATTCGCTTAGTATAATGGCTGTACTTACTATTATCTCTCCATAGTTATGACAATACGTATTCAAAGCCTCGTAACTTTAGATTTTAGGAGACGCCTGATCCCGTATAAACAAATAAAGTTCACAGCACGTGTGATACCAGACTACTTTGCTTTTTATTTTTATGAGGGGACCAAATTTGGCGTGTTGCTGAAACGACGGATCATAACCGTTGGACACAGCAACTGTTTGCAATCCTATCCGTAAACCAGGCGTTGTTATGCTTAGAAATATACAGCTTATATAAAATTAAACCGTATTTCTTCAGGGTACAGTCTCATTTTGCGTTACTAAGGCCATTGTTGTGGTTGCATTCAGAAGCTGTTTTACTCACGCGTAGCGATTTTATTTTAGTCGCCATAAAAAGAGCCCGCTTTCACCTGGCACTCCTTAAAGTGCTGCCTGCGGCTAGCGCTGGACACACTTCATTAAGGCCGTAAGTATTTGTATCGTTTCGCTTTTTACAGTTTTCCTCCGAACAAAAGCGGCTTACGCTAGCACAATCTTCAATTTTCTAAGAAAGGCTTACAAAATAAACAAAAAGTACTGTTGCATCGGGATTGCCCTTTTGCTTACACGACACGTTTTGTATAGAACTGGTAGAACAATGAGAGCATATTGCGCTAAGATCACACATGCGGCTCCTTCAGATTGCCAACAATAGAATAGATGGGATTGCAGGGAAGCCAACGAGTGCACCTGCCCGCATTTTTGTTGCGGTTAATTTAAATTCTGCCTCGTTAATTCTTCACAATAACAAACCTGATGAGAGTTTACAAACCATTTGAAGAATTTAGGGACCCACCGTGGCAATTTCGTTTAAAATATTATTTACATACAATTTATAAATATATAATTAGAGAAATAATAAAAACTGTTACAAAGGCGATGAAAGAGGGCAGAGTGATTAACAAGGCATTGATGATTCTGCGTTAGACGCCCACTGCAATTAGGTACTTGATCAAACTATTACGGGATCATGGTCATATCGCAACTGGGACAAACGCTTGTATGATGATCACGTATAAAAAAACGAGAACATCTAAAATCTTAGAATATTACGGTATATTCTATGTGTTCATTATACAACATTATTTTGCATATTTTTGTTTAAGTACAAACACTATCAATCAAGAAACTCGTATATGTACGATAGTATTTCGGAAAAAGATCCTTGAATCTATTTCACTACGTATTTTACTAAATCGCCACAAAAGACTGATATTTTCGTCCCTTGGTACTGAAGAAAGCTTTTTAGGCAAATTTCACAACGGTTCAGATTTTTATGTATCAGGCCGTAAACTTGGAGTATAGTTTTATGGAGCACGGGCATGTTTCGAAAAGTGCGTCTAGTTCCTGAATTTTAGTTTGAGTCTAGATATGGTGTTTTCTGTTTGAAGTATAAATACAAGTATATCAATGTATCTCCAGTTTTTTTCTGTTGAAATAATTTTTTTTTGTGAATAGTTAAATTATATTACTGCCTTCTCTGCACCTGACTCGACCATAAAGGAGGGATTCTACATACATACATGAGACCGAAAATAAATATCTAAATCACTTAATTGTTGCCTTGTGATTATTCAAAGTTAAAATTTAAGTTCGCATTGCAAGTCTCAGAACGCGAGACTAAATTGTTACATATCTTTTGCGAAGTAATTACGCAGACTAAATTCTAGACATAAATCTCCAAACAAGCTCGGTATAACATAAACAAGGCTCCCAGACTAGTTACGTCTGAAGCACGCAATAATTTTGGCTCGGATTAGCTGCGACTGCATTGATGAAGTGGACAATACCACTGAAGGTGTTTGTGTAAAGTTGACGCCACAAACCGAAGCTAGGTATTGTGCCTGATTCAAACTTAATCGTCTCTAGTCGCGGTTGATAGCAAACAGCAGTTAGTCAGGTGTTTAGACTCCGCATCAGGGAGATCCATTGCAGCCGTGTAATCCCGTGTAGGCGCTTTGACTCACGCTCCAGCTTACTTTTATTACCGTGCCTGCATCGCGAAATAAAACAAAATTGGCAGGAATTTATGGACCACAGCCTCAGTATGGCTAGTGGGGTGGAAACTTTTCAATTTGAAACGAATAACTTGTTTGTCTTGTGTAATAAGGAGGGCTTTGCAGCGGTAATATGGGGCGCTATGGCTGTCGCGGGCTTTCTGAAAACTACTTTCTGGGTTTATTACCAGAAATGTAAGTTGAGTTGTTAGTCAGGTGCGGTTTGAGGGCGTCATAAAATAGTACCATTGTTGTTCTTATTTTCGTCTCTTTTGCGAAGTAATTTATTTGTGTGACATTCATGTTAGAACTTTTTCAATATGGTTCGTGTTGTAATAAAAGTGGAAATATATTTTTAACAAGAATACCTAAGAGCTTGCGAAAATGTTGTCATGATCCTTGATGTATTTAAGTTATATTGCCCGATATGTATATATAAGTAGACCTTGGCAAAATGTGGTAAACAATTTTTTTTGCAGTTTTGCTATTTCATTGGGAATTCATTGAAATCCTTAATTAAATGATGTCTAAATCATTACAACTGGGATTAGCGTACAGATAGATAAGAATAATTTTAGCGAAATCCATTTAAGAAGTAAAAGTTAGTTATCCTACCCTTTAAGTAATAAATAACATCATGTAGTCGACCCTATCTACTATACCTCGCATCTACGCCATTGACTAGAATCTCTTCCACATTTAAACCAAAAGACAACATAATGACTTACAAACATAAGTAGTATAAGGTGAGTCAACCTTTCCATAGACGCGATGCGATATCCGCAATATTCTTTAGCAACAAATTGAATGTTAAAACGCGTTACCTGCCCCTAACTGAATAAGTTACGAGGCTTGGAGCTATTGGTAATGAAACTTGAATGACCTGGGGCCTGCGCCTCGTCTGTGGGATGGAGTTTCCATGTTTATGTACCTCCGCGGTTTATTCTGTAACGTTAGAGCCTCTTCTAAATTAACGACCTTTAAAAGGTCGTTATTGAATGAAAACTGCTGACCACGATTCATTGTTACATAGTAATTGGACGGTTGAGATTTTTAATATTTTACAATATTTGTTTTGTAATATTAGTGATAATTATTGAATACTAGGTAAGCAATATATTATAATAAGTAACATCGATTATTAGAAAAAGAGAGTGCAGAGAGATTTGTTTTACGACTTTCATAAAATTCGGGTTAATCCATTACTTCAGTTCACACAGAATTAATATTGAAGCTCATTATAGTAATGAACTTAATATTATATCGAATTAAAATTTGCTTAGATTTTTAGTTCTAGTGACTGACAAATAGATTTCATTTTAGACGAAACGACATCGGAATCTGAATTGAGTGAAGAAAGAGGAACTTCAAAAAGAATTCAACTTGCATTATCATACGGAATATAAAAGTGTCATCACAGCGCAGAAGTACATAACGCATACAATGCAAAACAAGTTACCTATGAAATGCAGTTGCAATGCAACGAAGTCGCAACTTGCCAAACTACATTTTGCGAACTTACTACATTTCGCTAACACGAGCAATCGAAAAATAGAAAGTTGGGAGCAGAACCGCGGTAACACGGTAACTGGCATTCTTCAAGAGCCCGGGTGGGAGTCGCTTCATGGAATTTATTCAGTTTGTTGGAGTTTACATTGGCTTGCCTTCGTGATTTCAAGATCTGTCATGGCTCAAAATGTAAGTTTATTTTTACTACATTTTATTTTTAATTTTGCTGTATCTCTCTCTTTGTTAATATTGAGTAAGGCTAAAACCAAGCTTTTTTTAATTAAAGAAATAGATAATAAGATGGAAATATATTTCTCTTTAATGTAAAATCTTCATCCATAACAGGATTTATTCGAAGCTAAGCCCAATATTAGTTACCTAATCTAAGACCTGAAGACATTCTAAGACAATTTGTCAGAACATAAACAACCATAGTTTGAACAAATCTGTGTAGTCTCATCTAAACAGTAGAGTACACGCCCAAATAATAGAGTTCTGGCCGGCAAGAGTTCCTGTTGTTACTTCTTGCATCATTTGTGACGTCTCAGCCGGCGATTATCAAAGCAATCAGCTCTCCGCAAACTGTTGCCAGACCAGTAGGGTTTGGTGATGAATCTGTCGATATCGATAAAGCATGCGACTTTTTGTCAAACAGCAGTAGCGGCTCAGCAAATGCAACCCTGTACGATGGTCTTTTAAACTAGACATCCTAGTTGTTCACCCCGAACTTAGAGCTCTTAAACACTATGTATATGTTTAGGTATGATAAATGTTTATGACCCAAAGCTGAATGACTCTAAAACTATTTTAATTATACAGCACTTAGTTACAGTTCAGCAATTGAATATTTTTTTTAACAACATTGTAAAAATTTCAAAATCAACTTCAATATTTTATCTGTCAAAGATACATAGTTTTTACATTGTTATTAAAATCAGACTTACTGTTTGACATATTTCTCTTGCATTATAAAAACACATATAAAGAAAACATTTTTTTGTATTTACTAACTATAAATCTAGAAACATTTGAGTAAAGATTAACTTTATTCTTGTCATTCGTCAAGCTCCATGTTTATGCATGTTGCAAGAATTAAAAAAGACAATTTTAATCTAAATAAAACATTTTAATGTAAAAATTCGATTTACACGTTACACAATATCGACATGTTAAATACTTGTAAGTGACATCACTAGTGTAATTGACGAGTGTTTGCTCAAGTTTGGGCGGCGAGCACTGGGCGGGCGGAAACACTGAGGGTTGTCCTTAGTTTAACTGTTGCGTCTTTTGATTGCTGGGAGCTGGCCATGGTGTAAACTTGAATGTTCATTTCTAACTTATTTTGTATTATAATCTACAAAATTTAGTATTATCTATCGCAAAAATGTGAGGGTCTTATTAAACAATTTTTTTTTTTAGGTAAAAAGAGTAAAGCTTGAGTAGAATTTCAATTGAAAGAATTAATAATGTACCTATTTATGTTATATGAGGTTCGACTGGCAGAGAATGCCTTCTGGCATTAAGTCCACCAGTTATACATTTTACGTGCATTTACGTTTATTTGGTTAATAAATCCGCCTCTGAATGAACATTGATCAAGACATTATAAAGATCATAATCTAAAAAAGAGGGGCTAAAATAGGGTATTTTATTATTTTATTGTCAATTTTGTTAAGTAATAAACTTATAGTTTGTCATTTAGACATTTAAGTTCTGCTTACAGACTTACTTCATGAAAAAATAAGAAAAAACAAGTGAAACCTATAACTACCTCGGCTTCTTCGGTGCTAATAAAAAGAAAACCAGCCGTGATACAAGATTAGGAAGTTAAGCGGTGAAAATCGGGACAGTAAAAGTGATTTACATTTAACACAGAGAGAGGAATATATACTTCGAATTACTAAAGCAATTCGGTGCTTAATTCGTAGGCCAAGAAAGATGGGCGGGCAGGCTCGGCGTCGGCACCCAAGTTTAATTACAAAAGCAGGTTTATTCACTCTAATTCCAGAATTTTGCATTCCCCACGCGAACCGCGGAAGGGTCAGACCGAAAGAAAATGACATTCGTTATTCTATTACATAGCGCAGGAGAAAGAAGAGGTACTTGTAATTACAGGGCTGCTGTACAATCTGCTCTCCAAAACAGTCGAAGTAGGTACTTTCCTTTAATTTTAAGTGAAATTACATTAAGTGTATTTATGCCGCGAGAGTTAAATTGAAACGGTTTTAGGTTTTAACTTCCCTTTCACAAACTGTTTTGGTTGAGCTTTTGTAAATCTTTCATAAGCTTTATTCAAATCTGTTATTTTTTACTAAAATTGTATATTACTATGTAAGTCATAAAAGCGGATTATGATTTTTTGTAGCTATTAAATGAGCCGTAATTATTTTTTAACGTCATGCTTTAATTAACTTTATAACGGCCTGAGACAAATTAGCATTCCTTGTGGTTATTACGGCGGATCAAATTTTGCTTCAAATTTCGTAAACAATTTTGTTATAGGCGGAATGTGGAACAATCTAGGATTAAGGCAAAATGGAGAAAATTGTGCTGTTGCTTTGGTGTGTTGATTATAGTACATTGCAAATATTGGTTGGTTATACCAATTTATACTTTAAAATATAAAAAAAATAAAATCATAAGCGTCTGAAGGAAAGGCTTACAAATTTGGGATTCTTCTTTAAGGCGATGAGCTGGCAACTTGTCACGATTTGATTCTCAATTCCATCAGTAAGCCATAAAGCTGAACGTGGCCTCTTTGTCTTTTCAAAACTATTGGCTCTCTTTACCCCGCAAGGGATATAGACATGATTATATGAATTTATGTAAAATTTCAAAATTACGAAATGTCCTTTCGATTTGAAATAGTGAGTGTAAAAACTAATTACGTAACAGACGTGCGTCAACCTTTCTCAGGATTGGAGTAGCTACATTAACAAAACCTGTACCTAATTATTCCAAACTAAGTGAAATTAATGGATTGCGGAGAGTTACCGTATTTGGATACAACAATTATTTTGTATTACGATCAAGTGCTGAATTGATTTGTTTCCACATTGATTTGTTAATGTTCTTTGGATATTTTAGTAATACAATATTTCCGCCGTCGTAACCTGCAAGTTACATAACTTTTGGTCATTTTACACTCAGGCAGCATAATCCAACATTACTTGGACAGTATAATTCAACATACGGCCGTCAGGCTCATACGTTCAACGATTCTGGCGTATGTGGTCCCAAATATTTCTTTTTCGGCTATATTATAGCCCTACGAACGTCTTTTTAAACTTCGTTTCTTGGAACATTTTTGTTTTGCTTGCTGAAACATTTTCATATGGCTAGGCCTTGCATCTTTTTTTTTTTAATTATTGTTTGAATGGCCATCATCATGCACTTGTGGGTCGGCTATAGCCGGCGAAACTGCCGAAGTTACCTCCACCCCGTCGTTATGAGGCGCGAATCGCCCGCGTTACAATTACAACGCGGCCCGCCATATTTATGCTGGCGGTAACCAAATTGCCCCGATATTATTCCATCCCATTGAGTGCGAAAAGCGCAAATTAAACCGATTTTATATTGGACGATTTTCCTCAAGAACTCCGCGAGATATGTTCGTTGTTAGATAAGAGCCGGGAAGATTGCGTTATGAAATAAGAAAGGAATTGCACGTTCTAAAGAGTTGCGCTTCCAGTTTTCCGCTTTGGAATAAATAAACGCCTCGACTTTATCTGGTTTATTCGTGATTGCAAATAATTTTGCAATTTTCTAGCCAGGAGTGCTCAATTTGATTAAAATATAAATGGTCTCTCTGTAATTAACAATACAATATGAAACTGCAGAGTTGTGTTTCATGTAAAATGTTTTTGGTTGCAGACATAAATTGTTAGGATGTTTTCGTTGTTATTATACGCGTACTTTAGTAATAGCGTTTACTGCTATCAAATTATATTTAAATTCTATTATAAGAAATCATGAACAGAACCTAAATACGATTTTTTTTTATTCCTATATTAAAGCCCAAAATCAGCTAAATCTTTTTAGGATTCGACTAAAAAACAAAATGATTTAAAACTCAATTTGTTTGCCTTAGCATATAAAATATTCCTCGAGTTGTAACAACGAGCGCGGAGTGGAACCGCGAAACACTACTAAAATTTTACAACTGAGTTGCTCCCCGCCCTTCGCATAAGCGAAGTGTTAGAAGAAAATGGAAAAGCAACCAAAGGATATATCTTTGAGGGGCCAGATATTTGGGAAACTATATAGCCTAATGAAAGCGAACGAGGGCGGCCGGGCGCTAACAACTAATTGGCTATTCCGAAAACTCATTTGAACACAAAATGGATTCCGTATTTAAATTTCAGCATTCCGTAAAACAACGGTAAAAGTTGAACGCATAAGGCATTTTGGTTGTCAAAGATTTACTCGCTTTCGATTATTTGTGAAAAATTCCGCCTATAACGCCTTCAAATATTGGGCGAAAGAATACCATATTAATTCGCAATAGAACGCTCGACGCCATCATTATTCAGCAGGAATGGAGTAGGTACATTTGAGCTGCTTTTGGGAATCCAACGTCTGGCTTGGCTAATGACGACTGTGCTCTGAATACAGAACGGATCGCTTCTCCGGCGGCCAGTGTACCAATTCAGCAACACACATGCATACATCTCACATACACGGTAGCCAGATTTGCCAATATATCCTAGAGAGTCCTTTTTCCAACTTAAGTAACTATAAATCAAAGTTCACTTTCTCTGTTGTGTTAAATTGTGTTTTGTTTAAGTCGTTCGTTCCGCGTGCGTTTGCTCGGGTAGTTCGCGACATATTGTCTGAGAACTCCGCCGACGCTTCTCCAATAAATAAGCAGGTCACATATTGAAGGGGGCGGAGGGGGACACAATTGTAACTTTCCTGCTCCGGCTTACGGGAGGCGAAGTTTAAAAAATACAAGTTTCCTTGCCCCCGGCACCCGGACACGCATGACAACGTTCACACGTACGCGCCGCGCAACCTCTTCTCGCAAAACGAAAGTGCGGAAGGATTATTTATTAATAAGAAGGCATACCTTAGTATTTTCTCGTTTACTCACAGGAACCTTTACAAATCATTTAACGATTTAAACATTGTGTAGAGATTAGACGGCATATTAAAAACAATACCAATATGCACAGTAGATGAAAGAAAACATCATCAAAATATGTGATCTCAAAAACTTTTCTCCAAAAGATTATCACAGACCACTCCCTTTTACCAGTAGAAAAATATATTTTCCATATATAGAATAGATATAGGATAAAATAAAAATAGTCAATGTTGTAGAAAATACTGAAACGGTACGGGAATTCTATTACCATTGGTATTCACTTAACATTTCTGATGTCCATCCACTGTAACGTTAGTCGGAATAACAATGAGAATCCATTAAATCTCCAAAGATTTAGTGCATAATAAGTAGGTAGATACTTTTATAGGAGTTCGTTATTCTCAAACTTGAATTTGCCTTTGATAATTTTCTCAGCTTCTGTCGCTGGCTTACGAAGTGAAAAGATTGAGGACTACTGAAATTGAAGCTTATAAAAACGTCGGTGTTAAGTGATCGATCAGGAGTAAAAGTTGTTAATCTTGTCTCGAGCCGCGAGTTCCGGCCGCCGACTTCTTGGCGTTACTTAAGAAAGGCGGCACAACAAGCAATTAGTATGCAGCGGAGCCGCGCAACATTTTTTACATTATGCTAAGTCCCAAAGAAAAAGTAGAAAGTCCACGTCTTGGGGTGGCACTCCAGTGATTCCCAATAATTCATTAGAGTGTCTTCACGGGGAACGAATTAAAATTAATGATTCGCGAGGACAGGACTTTCTCGGTAGATTTCATTGTGTTATCTAGTCACTTTTTATCCAGCGAGATAATTCAGAGGTGTCGGCGTCTAACAGGTGCGGCGACTTGTCTCCGTTAGGGTTTTACGTGACTTTTAAAGTGACGCGAGGAGCCACTTCGTATGACTATTGTGAGCCCGTGTGGTTCTCAACGTTTCAAATGAGCTTTTGTTGCTTTTACCTCACGTCTCTCCGTGCAAGTATTTTTCCATCTTTCAAGCTACTTGACACAATTTATTGTATGTAATTTTATTTCAGCTTTTAACTTTCGCTTCACATAAGGACATACGAGTGAATAGGTATTGCATTTAAGTTATTTATTGTCTGTATTTGTAGTACAATAATTTAAAGTTTAAATTAGATTAGATTAATATCAGTGCTTTTCAGTTCCTTTTCGAAATATTACATACCTACTCGTAATACGTAAATCCTAACTTATGGTATAAAATGTATCCCGGTATAATCCGAAGTTCTAGAAGGATTTACGAAAAAAGTATATAATTTTTTAGGTAGCGCTAAATTTGCGAGGTTATTATTTACAAAAGGGGCAATGCTATAGATCTCAATTATGACACATGATACCTTCTTGTCACATGGACTTACAAAATAGATAGATATCTTCAATTTAGGTTTAATATCTGTTGATCCCGTGCTGGGATTTGTCGGGACATTGTAGGGATGATTTGATGAGAATTTGGCGGCATACAAGTCATGTTTCCAGTTTCGGGTCACGCGCCGCCTGCCTCAAATAAGGCTTTGCGCCCCCGACGCCCGATCTAAGTAAACTGCAGAATACTTAATGCATCATATACTGGTAATACTCGGTATTCAAATCGAGTTTGTTATGAGCAAACTATGTTAAGATACTTCCCTATAATTTAGATTACATTGAGGAATAATGGAAGTATATTATTTATGTAGGGAAGTCTGTTGGGGTGAACGTAGATATTGTTAAGTGCAATGAAATAATTACAATTCAGTAAACAACATAATAACACAGTGTTATAAATATGTATATAGTTTTAATAGCTTGCATTAAAATATTCAACTTCAAAAGAATGTTCGTATTATAGCAATTGGAAAGATTCTGCACTCGTTGGGATAGAGGCGTGATTTTTTCTACATTATATGCATAGTAATTACAAACTAAAATTAAATTAACAAATTGTACAGTCCCTGCATAGCATCATATGTTTAATATAATAATGTAATGTAAGTTCAAATGTTTAAAATCTATTATTTTAGAATACTTTAATAATCCGTTGAAGAACTACCGACTAACTTACTTTGTTTTTTTTTGCGAGACGGTAATATAAAATATATACTTGACGAAAAAAGCGGATGATAACGTGACTTGTGGCTAATCGGCTGACATCTCAACTTTGTTGTTCTTATTGGCGCGATGTTCATAAGCCAGGCCGGGCCGCGCGCCGCCCGCATCCTAAACAGCGCCTTGCGACGCCCAAACAAATTGACGACAGTATCTGTTGGCAGTTCCCTGTCACCAGACGGGGGTTATTAGTGTCCGTGCAGACGGGCGTGTATAATTGCAATTATGTTTTATTTTGTTTTCTTTTTGTTTACGTAAAAAATGTTATGATCGCATCCTTTCTATAAAAATACTATAAATTTTCATTAAATGTACAGAAAATATCATCGTTTTTTTTTTACAATCACAACTACTTCTAGAGTACATACATACATACATAAAATAACGCCTCTTTCCCGGAGGGGTAGGCAGAGACTACCTCTTTCCACTTGCCAAGATCTCTGTATACTTCCTTCGCTTCATCCACATTCATAACTCTCTTCATGCAAGCTCGGCGGTTTCGGGTATTTTTGACCTGACCCTTTACCAGGACGTCCTTCTTACTTACTTCTAGAGTAGCTGATTAAAATGATTTCTTTCTCAAGTAAAGAAAGAGAGGTCCAAATGTAAAATAATATGTATTAACACATTTTCTTAACCCTAGCCTGGAAAACCTCTTTGTTTTAGCTATCGGGGAACGTCGGAAAGAAATCTCAACTCTTAGTCTACAATTGTATTGATGAACGTTATAATATCTAAAGTTACAAAATATTAAATCAGTGAAATAATATCAAACATAATTATGTCTATTATGAAAAAACTTCTAAGTCTTCTAATGAAAAATAATTAAAATACTCATATATCAATAAAATATAATATATTTATTAATTTATATAATTTTTATGAGGTCGTGTGCAACATAACATGTCTATTTTTTTGTCATGTAGTTGTGAGGACTAGCGTTAAAAATTCCGAAAGAAACAAATTGTTTTTTTCGGTGAAAGAATCGTTTTTTACCGTTTTATTGGTTTGTTACATTGAAATATATCAGAATAAAACCTTGGGGAAAAACGGTTTTATTAAGATTTTCGTCGTTTGTTTCGAAAAATAAAAAAAAAGATTGGAAAACTATATATATATATATATATATATATATATATATATATATATATATATATATATATATATATATATATATAATTATACATAGAATATATATATATATATTCTATGTATAATTATCAGTTTTTAAAACAATGATGCATATTGTAAGGTAATCAATACTTTTCCTATCGTATTTTCCGTTTCGTTCATATTTTTCCGTTTTATTAATAAAAAACATGAAATATTTCATTCTTATCTTTCTTGAAACTTTCATAAAAAACTTGTATAAATACGAGGCATTTTGAAAAAAACCGGAAAATTTCCTGCTTTTTTCAACCCTAGTGAGGACCAATAAATGGCCGAGTGTTTGACAGTAAGTTAGGGCCCAGCAACTTGTCACTAGTAATTTGAATCTCAATCCTATCATCAAGCCAAAAACTAAACGTTGCCTATCAGTCTTTTCAAGACAGTTGGCTATGTTTACCCCGGAAGCGATATAGAAACAACGTTACATGATCTAGTATAAAATGCTGCGTTTCACCCGCTCGTCTGCACCTCATTGCGTATAGACGTACGATCCGTACGAACGCCTGTTTTCGTTTTAATTGGTCGCCAGTCATTAGGGCCGGCTACAAAAGTACGTGCCACAGTGTATCAAGTTGATTACTCAAAGTAAGTGTTACATTTTGTCCTGCGGTCGTTTGAAATTCAGAGTTTGTCCCACGTGTGCGAAGACATTAATACACGTTCCGATAGTTCTTTTGATGAATTAGGGTGGAATGTTCAAACTAATATTTTCTTGTATTACTATAACCGTTAATGATTATGTCAGCTGATTTGATAATATATATTTTTAGATATCATTTTAATAAGTTAAATATATACATAAAGGGGAAGACAGCAACAGTCTCGAAAAGACTGAAAGACTATGTTCAGCTGTATTGGCTTTATGATGGATTCAAAACCCATCCCTTAGTCGCCTTATACGACATCCATTGGAAAGATACGGGGTGGTTCTATTCTAAAAACCACACGGCACTCTAACGTTTTTATGAGTTGTTTAAAAAATTTTAAGAGCAGTTATATAACATTTATATGAAAACTGGGTTTTACCCGCAGCTACGCCTGCGCGAATTTACCGTCACCACCAAGGAAATTTTTTTTTTACAAATTTCACGGGAACTATAGTTAGACGCCCTAGACGACCCTAGAAGCCCTATGGCCTTCTCCAGATTCTTAATTATATTTACGCAAAATTTCAAGAAGATTGGTTCAGTAAGTAAATAACTCGTGAAGAGAACAAAAACAAATAAACTTACTTTCGCATTTTTTATATTAACTGGTATTTAATTTTTTTTCGTTAACAGAGATCATTAAAGAAAATATAAAACCATAGTATCATCCTAATAAATGGCAATAGATTTTAAGGCTATGAAAAAATATATGTGCGTGACTCGGCAGGCGCCGTGAGGTCGCCGCGCCGTACAATTGTGTAGTCCTAGAAAAGCTGTCCAGATTAACTTGAGCTCCGTAAATATACAAAGTCTCCTTTATCAAGACTGATAGTCAAAGGTTTTTGCGGGGAAAGGAAGGCCGACTTGAGCTAGTGGGGGTATAAAGTGGCTAATATGAGCAGAACACGCGTATGGAAATTACAGTGGAATCAATCACGAACAGCCAAACATGGCTCGCAGATAGCACAAACAATGCCTTTCTTACCTAATGCTTTTCTATAAAGGTTTTTGTCTTCATATCTATTCTTGAAAACATTTTATTTTTTGTAGATATATTTATGTATAAAAATATAAATGTGACTACATTTTTAACCAGAAGCTAAAAATAAAGCGTGTTCGTGTTCCGCTAACGGAATACAGTTGTTACATTTTTATGTACATCGACTTCTGCAGAAACAGGAAGACCTAGATTCTACGACATTACAGATACAATTATATTTTCATCGCAGGAAATTGTTTGCGTTTGTGCTTGCTCGTAATGTTCCCCTTATGGTAATCTCAGTTATATTGAACACACATAAAATCAGATAATAAAATACACATCAGAAAATTCAAAATCACTTACGTTTCAGTAGGAAGGCAGACGGTGTCCTATATGCCAATAAAAATGTAAATATCACCAATAAAATTTTGCTTTGAAGTGTGTCGGTGGCCGGTAGCTTTGATGTGGCGTTTCGGGTATACCTAATCAGAACTCTCATGGCTACAGTAATAGCTTTATTCCTGATGTCTCCGAGGAGTGTTTGAAATGAAAAAAATATCAAAAAATATATTATTTTTTTTGATACGTGTATGACGTCATTATAATCCCTGCATTTTTGGCTCTTCCTAGAGAAATATTGTAGTTCTCACAAGTTCATTGTGGGAAAGGTCTAACTAATAACGCACTGCCATTCATTGCGTCCATTGATCACCATGGTTCTGTTAAAAGACGAACCTAACTGGAATTGCGCCATGGTTACCAAGAAATTTGATTCGAAGCTCAGTGGCAATTCTCCGACTTTTCCTCTGTTTTACGAATACTAATGATTCCATTCTAAACTATACGTAAAATCAACATAATATGGCTTAACTTGGTAGACAAAAATACCTTTATTTACTCCGCTACGATACACTCCAACAACTTAAATAATAAACTCGTTTACTTTACATTCGAAACAGAAAGGAAAGTTTAAATGTAAACATAAATGATAGAAGCATGTGTGTTGAGAAAATTACTGGATATTGAAACTTACAAAGTTTCTTTCATGAAGATATATGGGTACGTTAAGAAACTTTCGCCTGCAGTAACTCTTGCACAAATTTTAATGCGACTTTCGGAATTGGATGTCTCAGAGGTCGCAAAAATATATATATCATGGAACAAGTTCGAGAAGTACGCAATTAAGACGCCTTCGACCCTAGGGGAAACACTAGGTACACCAGCGAATTAATATTAACTTGAGGATCTAGTTCTAAATTAAATTATTATTACGAACATTGTTCTGAAAGAGAAAACTAAAATGATTAAACATAATCGAATATTCTTAAGCTAGAAAGTAATGCAAGAAAATCCTTACATGCTGTAAGAAGTTATTGAAGGTTCATCGTCCTCCTCACATTAGTTTTTGTGGCATTCTCATTCTCATAGCTTTAGAGAGGAGCTCGAGCTCGGTTTTAACTATGTCCTGCAATTACAGGAAGAAAAAGAACCTTAATGACGATTTCTTATTTGACAAAAATCTGCCTTGAAAACTTTTGGAACAATAGTTGTGAATGATTTTAAAGAAGAAATTAAGTAGTACATCGTTCTTTGCCAGAACTCAAAGACTATGAAATGTGGTACAGATAAAACATTTTCTTAGAAATTACATCACATTATTACATTATTCAAGTAATGGATCAGAATGACTATACGGTTTAGTCGGTCACTATTGGATTTGTCCATAAAAATTCATGGCTACCGTTAGCAAAATACGCACGACATAAACTTATTCATAGAATAATGCTGTGATGTTCAGGGGTGGAAGAATTTCAATATGTATAATGTTATGCAGGTTGATTCTTTGAGCGCGGGTCGACCACGGAGCATTTGAATAAACCGATATCGAGAGCCGAACAAAATATTGTCCGATGGATCGCAATGTAAGGAAATGACAGAAGTAGAATAATTCTATCCTGTCGCAAAAATTAAGTGTAGCCTGATCAAGATGTGAACATAATTTTTCATGAAGAGAATATTATAAATACAGTGCTCATAACGAAAAATTTCATCATTTCATCGTAATGAAAAACACTAGTAGAAGGGTTTCGACAAGAAACGAAGATTTAGCCAGCTAATGAAGAAGGAACAAGCAAAAAACTTATCGTAAGAAACTGAGATAAGACAGCTAATGAGAGCAGGAAATCTGCGTTGGATAATACTGAGATAGTGTTAACCTTATATATGCTTATTCATGAAAGCACACCTAGGCTCTATCTTTGCTCTGTACTCTTGCAGCTTAAACGCTGGGTGACTTCAAGACATTGAACAACATACAATAAATTATAATCATTCCCCAAAACTCCTATACCAAATAATAATATAATCTTAATAATCCTCCTATAATCTTGTAGCTGTCATAAAGTTGAATTCTTATCGAAAATGAACCAACAAACATTTCTGAAATGCTTTTCGATTGAGTCTCATATCTTTCCTCTTTTTAATTTGTATTTAGAGGTCGCTGTTTAGTCTAACCCGGAAAATATGTATGTTTGCCTCCGAGCTCTTATTAGATTCAGAGTATCGCATTGTGGAATGTTTGGAACTTATAGTAATGGATTGGATATAAGTTTTTTTCCCATTAAAATAAGTGTTTTGTATTAAATATAAAGTAAATATTACATTGTATTGATGATAGTTAGATGGAAGGTATACAAATACCAAATCTTCCTCTTCTGTAATAACAGTATTTTTTTATTAACTGTTGGATTATCTACTACCCAATCTGATCTTTTTCTATATTTTTATTCATTATTTTAGGTTGTACAATTATATCGCTTTCAGTCACACGTTGTATCGCATTCTTTAACAAAACATATAGCAACTGATGGACAATTTAAATCTTGATCATTCATTACAATGGCGATAGAATCAACGAGTACGCAAGACAATGCGTCGTCAGAATTGTCGTCACATCAGTACAGTGGGGTCGTCGCGTGGGTAATCCATGATTACCGTCCCGCTCAGCAGATCGGGCCGGCCATTACACGTTGTACCAGCACTTACATTAACGCCAGCCTAGATGAAAGATAAACATTTCACGTGAGGATGGGGCGAATCCGTATTCTCGTCACACGGACCGGGTTAATTCAATAGCTGATTGGATTTGGGGCACGTTGATCTGAGCGCGGCTTTATATGTAACGATTTTTATTTGAAATTAGTCGATACGATTTTTTAAATAAAATATCCTTCGACAGAGAACTCACTACAATAATATCGAATCAAGCCGCAGTCTCTACTTTGTATACCCCTTTACGGATACAGACGTCATTATATGTAGTTATGTAGAAATAAATTTGTTATCACAAATATGAAATTTCTTAAATATAAGAATTTAATAAATTTATGTGCTCTCATAAATTGTCTTCTAATTTTTTATTTGTTTAACTTGCTACCGATTTATTTTCACGAAACATGTACTTAAACGACAGATTTAATGCCTATGGCTATTTTACCGGCCAACTGAGTTAGTTAGTATACCGTAGACAGGGTAAAATTCGTGATAATAATAATTGTCATATTAAGGGAGGTAAATCTTAACGATAAACAAGATTTTTACAATATAATTAGTCTTAATATAAATCCAATGTTCAAGAAAAGGAACATTGCACGCAATCGAATCGGATAGTGTAAATGTAAGTGCGCTTAGGGCCCACATCGCTCGTGCTTTTATATTCCATCTTGTGTTGACACTGCATTGTTCTGAGGATTTCCTATTTATTGAGCTGATTTGCTTGCATCACGCCGCCTATGGTCCGTCGCCAGTGGTGCATTTCAAAGGGAATATTGTAATATTTCGATTCGGGGAATTGAGTAGTAAACTCAATATTTGAGCAATGCGCAGAGTAAAATGACATTTATTTTTAGGTGTGTGATACAACATTTAGTTGGCATAGTTTTTACTCAATAAGATAGGAAATCTTAAAGTAACGCTCAAAATATTTAATTTTATACTATAATACTTGGTTTGTAAAATTATTTCTAAATAGGTGACATAATAATGGGATGGAGTTTTTTTAGAGACACGAGTATCAAAAAGATAAAGCCATGAGATTTACTAACAAGTCTTTGTTAGATAATCTTGTAACAAAAAATATAACATATTTATATAAATATTCGATGTAGAATCGGTAGCACATTGGTCTGACTGATAAAAAATATATTTGCGAAAGACACGTAAATATATTTTTCAATTTCACCCGGCACATTCGTGTGACCTTGCTCGGTACAAGTTGTCTGGTTTTATGACCGCCCTTCTCTTGGTCTGGAAAGGTACGAAACTATTGGACATTTTGACTTATAGCATCATTCACGTTTTAGTGTACCTTTGAATATAAGTATGTATATTACATATTGATGTACACTGTACCCGGGTATTTTACGACTGTCGTCTAGGTAAATAATTTATTTCCGTACAAATGTTCGTTGAACTAGCAGTTCACATTACGCCTTTAGATTTGAGATGTCGCTAGTAACTTGTAAGTAATGTTTAACATTTAGAATTGATACCTTGTATTTATTTACATTCAGTCAGAAAAGTATCGGGAATGGATTATTTATTTATGGTTCCAAATTCAAATTTTTGTTTTTTTTGTTGTTGTTAGATTGGCACAACTGTTTTCCATTTTGGCGCGGAGTTTGAGTTGCATCTGTTGTTTACATTAAATACAGTGCTATTTTTAGTTATATCATATCTAGTGTGTATTGCTAATTTCATAATGGATTAAAACATCGAACAAAGAGTTTGTCTTAAATTTTGCATTGCCAATGGAATATCGTGTTCGGAGTCACTGAAAATGTTACAGAAGGCTTACGGTGAATCGACTTTATCAAAAACTCGTGCTTATGAGTGGTACAAAGCGTTCAAAAGCGGTCGAGACGTGATGGAAGATTTGCCTCGCTCTGGTAGGCCATCAACGTCTGCAACTGAAGTTAACATCGCAAAAGTGAAGGAAATAGTGACTGAAAATCCTCATTCAACTTTGAGAGAGATAGCCACCGAACTTTCTGTATCTCACGAGTCGATCCGTACCATTTTAACTAATAATTTGGGTATGAAACATGTTGCCGCTCGGCTAGTCCCAAAAGACCTGATTTTTTTTCAAAAACTCAATCGCATGAGAGTCGCTGAGGACATGCTAGAACGAGTCAATTCCGACCCAACATTCATGAAACGCATTGTTACTGGTGACGAGACGTGGGTTTACGAGTTTGACATGCAAACTAGTCAACAAGCTTCGGAGTGGCGCCTTCCAACTGAACCGAAACCGAAAAAACCACGCCAAAGTCGTTCAAAAGTCAAAGTCATGTTGACTGTTTTCTTTGACTATCGCGGTGTTGTGCACTCGGAATTCTTGCCGGAAGGTCAAACGGTAAATAAGGAATATTATTTGAGTGTTATGCGGCGTTTAAGAGAGCAAATCCGACGAAAAAGGCCAGATTTGTGGAAAGAAAATTCTTGGATTTTGCACCATGATAATGCACCTTCGCACAAGGCCATCATTGTGAACGAATTTTTAACCAAACACTCAACAAATACCATCGAGCAACCACCATATTCACCAGATATGGCTCCAGCCGACTTTTTTCTTTTTCCTAAACTCAAATTACCACTTCGTGGCACCCGTTTTCAATCGGTAGAAGACATAAAAGAGAATTCGCGGCGAGAACTGACCTCAATTCCGGAAACAGCGTTTAAAAAATGTTTTGATGATTGGATTATTCGTTGGCGTAAGTGTATCGTTTCTAAAGGAGCATATTTTGAAGGTGATAAAATAAATTTGGATGAATAACAAACAGTTTGTGTATTTATTGATCTTTTCCTGCTACTTTCTTGACAGAGTAGTATATTGCCGAACATGTAAACGGCCATCTTCAAGTCGAGCGGTTGATGTGTTCCATCCACCAGGTGGTGACTGGGACTTGCGGCTTAGCGTGCTTTCCAAAACACGGAATCATCTATGAAGTTAATACATAAATTACAACAAATATTGATCCTGGTGAATGTATAATAACATCTTTAAATCAAAATTACACTTCCAAGTACAAAAAACAGGAACAAAAATAACATGGGCGCGACATAAAATCTTATATAATATTATACAAATCTCTTCTCAGGAGTACCATAAGGTGTATTTGAGCGTCGATGACACGCGGCTAAAAGACGAGGGCGGCGTGTAAAGCTGTGCGGTGTAAAAAATCCCCTAATTTAGTAAACAGGGGCCAAATGACTCACTTCACGACGGGGCGCAGCGTATTCGGGGACTTAATCTTAACGGGATAAAGTAAAAGGAGACATGACCCAGGTGGCACGCCGGCAAATTAGGGCCCTTTGTCTTTTTGTAACGTCGCCTATGCGGGCTCTCTTAATTATGAGAAAGGGCGGTAAATAATAATTTTGATACACATGTGCTTGGAGTTGTTTGCGTTGCAAGAAATTGAATAAGATGCTTTTGATTTCGCTGTGTTCATATTTTCAAATATTTTAAAGATCAAGTTTATAAAAGTACCAGGTTTTGCCAGAATAGAATATAAAAAGGCCACTCTATCTTTTTTGTCGACTGCTCCTTTAGCATAAAGCGTTACTAAAGTAGTGTAATAATAGTTGTGGTGTCAGATAAAAAGCCTAATCTATTCAAAGTATATTAAAGTATTACTTATCTACCTACTTACATACGATTTTAAGCGGGCCCCTAGCTGTGAAGGCAACATCTGAGAAATTGCTGCGATGGGAAGGACAAACTTACGCAAAAATATTTTATTAAAAATAATTGCAGTGGTGTGAGCAAAAGTATCTGCTAGTAAGTAAAATAATAACAAGATCAAACGTTAAACCAAAATATTTGCTGTAGCATGTAGGGCTCTAATGCGTCTCGTTTTTACGATCGCAACGTGATAGATCGCTGCCTGTTGCCGCTCAACGCATGGAGACTTCTAAGTATATTTGATTGATATTTGATACTTACTACTTACATCTTGAGGGATGTCTCGAGTTCAATATCCATTCGTTTGTTGTTTTTACTCTCAGAAAAGTAGAATTTCAACAATGAAATCTTAGTCGTTTTAGCTCTTAGTCACGTGAGCGTGACTCCCGTCTTCCCGTAAGATAAAGTAAATTAAACACATAGTTATAAATCTCTCAATTTACATTTACGGCATCAACGGAATGGTTTTTCGTGTTTAAAACACAGCATAAGGTGTTGGGCCGTCCAGTCTAGTCCGTACGTGTGGGGTAATCGCCTGGCGTCGACGTCTCTGAAACACGGAAAACCGTTCAGACCCCCGACCCTCTCCCCCCCCAAACGCCCACCACTTTTACGATGAATCTTCGTTTCTCCACATCAAGAAGTAATTTTAGTGTTCCTTTGCCGATTCAATGATAGCACTCGCCCTGATTGGTTAAGCCCCTCTTTGATTTAATTTCGGGTTAAGTTGCTCTGCGGTCGGACCCTGTGGGATTTGGATACATTGCGCGCTTGACGCTAGCCAGATACTCGGGTTGGTTTGCGTTAATGTATAGCCATCTTGACTTGGGTCAGATAATTATTGTCAGTGTGGTAAATCAAAATATAATTGTAAAATTTAAAAATCTAAAAAGTACAAGTAACATCTATAACCACTATTTAATGCTCGTTCCGAAGTCATAAACCAAAAGATTTTTTTAAAAACCGAATTATTTGAGGTGAGCTACATCATTATACTTGGAATTCATTAACGTAATTTTAAAAATTCGTTAATCGTGGAGCCGGTATTTACACAAGGACTCTCTCAATTGAATATTTTTATCCATATAAATGTAAAGGCTTGTCACACCCTCTACGCAACTTGCTACAAGTTAGCTACGAGGCTTCGTAGCTGTTGAAGCTACGCTGCGTCTACGCCAGTTCGCTACAGGAGCTACAAAAACTAGACTTAGGAACTTTTGTCATTACATTTTATACGAATTCGCAAAATAGCTAATTTGCAATATATAATATATATACCTAAATAAAAAGAACTTTTTCTGATTGGCCTGGGTCTTGGATGTTTATGTATATACATATTTATTATAATATAGTATCGTTGAGTTAGTATCTCGTAACGCAAGTCTCGAACTTACTTCGAGGCTAACTCTATATCATCAAAATCAAATAGCCATATATAGGCATACAATTTATCTAAATAATCTGAGATGATCGTGTTTTTCTTCCAAGTCGTAAATTCATCAACAATATACGAAGTATATATTTCTTATCCTAAAACAAATTGTACCTACTCCTTGGGTGTACGAGTACACTTGTAATTCGTTTCAAACGCACGCATGTCCCATCTCGTCCACGGGGCCAGTTGTCATGAATACGTAATGGGAGAGCAGGACGCGAATTCTTTCGTATATTATTCAATCATTCGTTCGGCGCGACTCGGCTTTAATTTCATGGCGGGTGCACACGGCCCGGCTGCCTCTTAGTGTGGAGGCGGCCTTTGTGAGATTTGGTACATAATATTAATTAAATATTGGTGCTTTTAACAAATATTAAAAAATGAAATGTACAGAAATTAAGATTGAGAATCTCCAGTAAGAATAAAAGAATCTCGATAATTTATTCACTTATTATAATTTCTTATTCGTGTTCGGGTTCTGATATTTGGAAGTACTTACGTCAAACTTATGGATTTTGTTGTACTAACTTATCCAATAAATGACACTGATTAAAAAATGGCAATATGTATTTGAAAATTTTTCATAAATATACTGGAGTAAAAATTGAATGAGATTTAGATTTAGAATTAAGCAACATCAATAGAATTTCGAAATATGTACCCGTTGCTTTTCGGCATGAAGATTCATTTGTACAAAAAAGCCGATGCCACATTATTTGTCATGCCACTACTGAATATTGCGAAAAAGACAATTCTTATTCTAAAAGGCGGCGGTGGCGTGGATGTGAGGCGTGCGTACCGTTTTGATTGAAACCGCCGCGGACGCAGAATTGAAAACGCAAATTTAGTGACACATCTATTAACGAAAATGTGAGCACCAGAAAATAAGAATGTAAGACGTGAATACACGATATATTTAAATAAAAAGGTAGATGTATACTGGCTTTTTTTATTAAGGTTAGTTCATAAAGTTCCATGCTAGTCTGGGGGCGAAGAAAAAACATAGTTTGTTTCAGCCTACCTGCTCAGAAAACCAATTCAGGTCAATGGCTTATAAACTTAAGATTTTTCTTTTTGGCAACCTTTCAATATCTGAAATTTATTTCAATTGACGGCCTCTGTGGCGCAGCGGTAGTGCGCTTATCTGTAACACAGTTCCAGGGTTCGAATCCCGGCCAGGGCATGATGCGAAACGAACTTCTTCTGATTAGCCTGGGTTTGAATGTTTACGTATATAAGTATTTTTTATAAAATATGGTATCATTGAGTACAGTTAATATCTCGTAACACAAGTGTCGAACTTACTTCGACGCCAATTCAATCTGTGTAATTTGTCCCTTATATATTACTTATTTATTTACATCAATAAATTTACAGCTATCCTTACTCTAGGAAGTTATAAAGGATCGAAAGAACGTTCTTACAAACATACCGGTCAAAATCATAAACCTCCTTTCGCTTTGTCGTAGTTGGGTAAAAAACCTAAATATACAGAAATAAAGAGAAATGTTATAAGGAAAAGTCAAGTACAAAACCATTTCGGGGTTGTTCACCTTTTACAACTATCCATTGGGGATGGAATTAAAATTCGGGAGACAGGCGACCTTGTCTTGTAGGCATGCTCTTTATACCGCGGGGGCGGAGTGTCAAATGTATTCTGTTTTAAATGGAAAATAAACTATGGTATTTTATAGTAATATATCTTTCTTTTATTGCTTATTATCAAATAGTGAAAGATAATTGTTTATCTGTAAATAAATACAAAAAGTCTTCGTTCACGGCTAGTTATCAAACAGCAAAAAAAATCTTCATCTGTAACTGGTTACAAAAAGTTGCAAAATTGGAAAAATAAAGCCTAAAGTAAAAAGTATGAAAATTTATATAGGTATCGTCTTAATTTTTTAGTCTCTACACTCAGTTACCAAGGTTCGGATTTTTATTCTTTCTGCCATAAAGTAAAGTAAAAGTCTTGTTTGTCACGAAAAATCATCAATCTACTGTCTCTAATTATACATTTCAGATGTTAAACTTATTTCCACTAAACAGTAAAATACTACCACGCCACGCTTTACCACGAAACATTAATTATTGTAAACAATTATTCAACAATACGGACATATACAGTACAATATTTCACACAGCCTGGCCGCTGGTCGCTCGCATTCGCACACGATTCAAATAAAAAAGTCTGCCATCACTCAAGTATGCGCCTCTATTCACCCGCTGCCTAGAAATTTGCTCTCTTTGTACGTTGTATTAATATGGACATACTTGGATAAGATAAAAATAATAGCTTCGTTTATTTTATAAATTTTGCTGGCCACATATTAAAATACATAATACATACATAAAATCACGTCTCTTTCCCGGAGGAGTAGGCAGAGACCTCAGAGACCTCTTTCCACTATAAAAATAAATTACATTCATATTAAAATGATTGCTATAAAATATAATATGGTCCTGTTGTAATTATTTAGTGCTAAATTGATGTTAAGAAATGGTTTGTCTAATGGAAGAGTAAGTAAAAAGGTAAAGTAAAACTGATTTACTTTGGTGATTTCACAACTTCACAAATGAAGAAAGTAAGTGTTATGTTAACGTAATTGTCTATAAAGCAAACGAACGTAGGACTAACCTGTTTATTTTTGTACATATTACTGTTCCTTTTTTGTCTTTTTGTTATGGTTTTTTATGAAGAAATTCTTTTACTTTACTTACTTACTTACCTCTAAAATAGTAAGTTGTTATGTAAGGTGAAAGTTTTTAAGTTTGTAATTATATCCCCGGTTTCAGAGATGGGACTGATCATATTCTAATGTTCTTGGATAAACATTGTATTATCCATCCTTATCCATAGTAATCGAACGAAGCGTAGAAGCGTTAGGTTAGCAGCGAGATGTGACCCCGAGTTCTACACGGTCCTTGCAAATGGACAGGAAAAAGACGCGGGAAGAATTCGTGGGAGCTTTTAATTTAATATCGTCTGACACCGTATTGGAATCGAAAGTTTGGCAAGGACGTGCGCCGCCGCTTAATCCAGTTTGCGCCTTAATATTTATCGCTCGCCTCATTCGGAATTGGAATGCTGTAAATATCATAAAAAAGAACAGGAGTTTTAAATTTTATGGCAGGCAGTGAGTACCTTCTAACATTACTTGAATTTTGTCCGGTAGCGGGATGAAATAGCTTAGTAACAGTTGATCAAATATTTTTAAAATAATTAGATAAGGTAGCTCGCAGCTTCTACTACATAAAACAACAAACCACTTTTATTTCTCGTATGAGGTTTGCATTTCTCGTTTGATGCTTGTTGAGTTGTATCAAGAAACATATCAGCAAGTAAATTTTCAAATTTCTATGTATCTCAATAGTAACGGCTTTACATTGTCTTTCAGCCAGTCAGTAATGTAAGAATTTTGTTTAGATTGATGTTATATCACTATTGATTGATTATCATATTTTAATTAGTGTTAACTATGACAATTTGGTATGAGTCTAATAGTGTGTCCTTAGTCAAAATTGCTCATACTTACTTACCATTATTAAATACATCAAAGGCAAAACACAAAATGTACCTACACTTCTCCTAATATGACCTTTTTTCGTCTATTATTTGTGAGCAACACACAAAAAACAAAAACATTTTTTCCAAACACACATCAAACATAGTTCCCCTAATTGAACCACGTAGGACGTAACTTCGTGCTGAATTCTCTCAAGGCGAGGAAACAGCGTACGCATTTAAAACAATAAAAACACATTCGCGCCTGACGGCAGGATGAGTGAATTTTCGCTGAAGGCAGCGGAGGAAGATCGCGTAATGCTCACACCTAGAGCTCAAATGAATCTGTTGAGGATGTGGTATATTTTTTAACTATAAATCATTTTAAATTAATTTACATATTCTTAATACATTATTTTCGAATGCCAAGTTTAGCTGGGCGGCTTGAATAGGACTGAGATTCATAATTGATCAAAATTTCAATCTTTGCTTCCTTCAACGGAAAACCAAAAATTCTATTTATAATTCAACTTTTCAAAAGTGCATATTGGGCTTTGTCATTAAATATCACCGGTTTTGAAGGTTTTCCTTTGCCAATCGTCAGCACCAATATCTTGTAAGTAGTACAAAATCTTTTGGTCTGGTGATCTTGGGCGCCAAACAATCGAAAACCACACTCCTGATATATGGTTTTCTTCCTAGAAATATTATCTTATGTCAAATGTCCAAAAAGTATTTATCAGCTGTTATAGTGTATTTTTTTTTCTATGCTCCTTAAGACTTATTTATGAGAGACGATGAGTTTGCCGTCTTACAAGTATTTTAGCCCACTAACCTCAAAACATCAACTTCTTGACAAATGTTGTAATATTTCTGAAATAAAAATTAATGGCGCATGCTTTGTTTCGTTAAGATTCTTGTTTATATTAATACTAATGACTCTTAAATAATATTAAACTGGTCTTTATAATACATTTTATTGGTTATTTTACTTTTGCAATATTATGCTAAGAAAAATACTTACCAATAGAAAAAAAGATTATGTCATGCTTTAAAGTATTTTGGTTGCTAAGGTGAAAAATTCAACCAAGGAAGAGATGGAAAATGACTTCTTTTAATATAACTTGGATGTCTATGTTGAGTTAGTTTTCCAGTAACGGAAAGAAACTAACTGAAACTTTTTGCGGATCAATCTGTGTAATTTAAATTAAAGCTGAATAAAAGTACGATAATAAAACAGAAAAAAAAAACAAAATAAACTTGCAAATTACACCACAATTTGCCGACGTAAGCACATCTCATCAACCTCTTACCTACTTCTTTCGCTGTTCGTCGGCGTCAGTAGGGCAAATTTCATTTACCCCAGGCGAAGGCAATATAATGAGGATGTAGAAGACTAACTTAGATACTGTAATGTTTAAAATTCCTTAGCCAATAAAAAGTTTTACCACTTTCACACCAGTATTATATTGTTCATTATTATATTATCAGTCAGTGGTTGAGTGCACAGGGTTAGGGTTCAACGCCATGTACTCAATGACAAATTTTTGAGTTGCGTACATATTTTTTTGATTTACTCTTACGGTAAGTGAAACCTGTTTTATGATCCGCTGTTTGTCGGAAGACAACGTTCCCTGGGTATTCTCTAATTGTACTAGCTGAAAGTGCTTATTCCTTTAGACGCCTAATACGACATCCGTGAGAAAGAGACGGAGTTAGTGTGATGGTTCTATTTTCACCGGTGCCGGGACCACAAAACACAACAACTAAGAACTACTGTATCAAATAAGTACACTGTATTTTATATAAATAACGTGAAAACTTCACCTCGCAGAATTTAGAAGAATGATGTGTTTTTAACAAACGACAAGCTTAACATAAGCTGAAAAATACCTGAACAAATTTTTTTTACAAATTATCTGATTGCATTTTATCAAGTATCTATTCTATGTAATCATTATTTTGAGAAGCGCGGAACTTGGTCCGAACACGTGTTAACACCAGTCGTCTTTGAAAAACTGGATAAAGACCTTATTTATATGGGGCCAGCGTGCGACGCGACACAAAAGAACATGATAATATAACTGTTAGGGACCTCGCTAATGCGATGTACATAATGTTATTTACCAGTTGCGAATTACCCTCTTTTTATGCCTAAAAATGTGATAAACTTGTTTGTTCAGACGTAAAAGTGAAGGAAAGCCTCAAAAGTTTTGCGGGACGTGTGATGTTGTTATGAAGTTTGAACGTTTGGATTGATGTTTAGGACTTGGCAGGAGAAATATATTTATTTTATGATGTTTAAGCTTCTTATTAGTTCCTATTAGTTTAAGCTTCTTATCGTCATAAATGTATTTTTTTATGTTTTGTTTGATTTTGAAATTAGAATAGTAGCTTTAAGAACAGTCCGTTACTTTTATATTTGATTTATTTTATTTACCCATCGGGTTGGTTTTCGTCTCGCACGTACTAAACGATATTTGGCGATCCCTAAGACGCACCGTTTGTCACGTACGTGACGTAGCGGACAAAATGGAAACTTTAGTATGTTGCCGAAACGGACAAATAAATACGTAACTGTTTTGTGAAAAATGGGGGTGTGTTACCCTTTAACGTTCTTTGTTGTTATCGTAAGTGTATAGCCCAACGTATGTCAATGGTAGGTATAAATTCTTGAAAAGATTGTAATTAGAAAACGAGAAAATAGAAGTACTTAAATAGTTTTTCGCAGTAGGTTCATAAAAAGAGGTTTGAAAAAAATTTCATGTTTATTAGTCTTGGCATTATGCCACGATTATTTTAATTCGGAGAATAGCATTAATAAAGTAGTTAATTATCTTAAATAACTAGGTGAGCAGTGAAGGCTAAGGATTTGTCTCCTGATCACGCAAAAAGCCGAAAACAAAAGTGATACTTAAGACTTATTTCAAAGAAATCATTTATTTATATTCTACAAAATATTAAAACTTTTTAATTATTAATTTAGTATGTGAACAAAGTTTATTTATTGGAGTAAACAAAGTGCAAAATTTTTTATTTACAGGAATTATACAAAGATGGCGCTATACTATGTTAAAGTACGAGTAGCATCACTAGATAGTTACATTGATAACTTCAAATTGATACTTATTAAAGTCCGTTTTATAACCTACTTTGTTGATAACATCAACCAGAAAAATATCCATATAAGCGCTTATGGTAACCGATTGCCAAGACGTCGGCCAATGCAAAATTTTGAACACCATTACCCATTCCAACGTGGCGGTATTTTAAAATAAATGCAGTATAAGGGTTAGGTTTCCCTGCAAAGGTAGGTGAAATTCAGAAGGGAGTCAATTTATGTAAAAAACCCAATCCATGATAGTGGTCACACCACCAGGCTCCTCTTTGGAGAGGCGATGCGATGATGGTGAATGTGGTGATAACACAATTTGTGTAGGTATAGCCTATCGAAGTATTTTTCATAATAATTATCTGGCCTATAAAACTTGTTTTATTTTCAATGTCTGCCTTTTGCCATAATGACATAACGATGTCATGCCAACCCAGCGTCTCCAGAAAGGGGAAAAATGGAAACGCTATCAGAAAATAAATCACAAGTAAATGAGATATTGTACCATTTCGATGCGGCCCCTCGGAGACTCAAATGGAACTCGCAAATGATGACAAAGTGGACAAAAACGAAAATTAATATGCCTTTTTCACATCTTATAAAAATTTACAGCGATGTGACGAGACATCTAGACTAGATGGATGCGTTTGATTTGCGCTGATGGTAGGATGGAGACAACTACGACTGCTTGCTGTAAAAATATGCTATTTTTTGCATATAGCCATTATATTATTTACTATAAACATAAGTAAATCGTGAATATGATTTAATAAGTACCTGAATAGGTACTTATTTAAAAAACACCTCGATAGTTATTACGTATTACATAATGTCTAAAAATGCAATTCAAAAGTAACTGAAACTTAAGTAAATCTAAAGTAAATACATATATTTAAGTACGGACTCAATATTGCGGCGTCATATTTTAAAATTTTTAATAATGCCATCCTAAGCGTCCATTTTGGTTGTCCTCCCTTAAGTGAATTATTAATTTCGCCCAAATTGACATCCAATATACATTTCCTCTTGATTGATGGACGGTTTTTTTTTGTTTAATAATCAGCAAGTATGATGCAGAGCAACGTACAAAGTTAAAACGATTGTTATCATATTTTTAAAGGTTTAATTAAATTTCTTTCACATGGAACAAAATACTTAATTCGCTCGATATCTATTTGTTAATTTTCGATGGTTGAGATATTTTTTATTTATAAAAAATTAGCTTTGGCTTGCGGCTTTGCTCATTGTTAATCTGATTTATTTAGTCCTGTCATGGTTTATTATGGATGAAGATTCCACCGCGCCGACGACGGAGCCATACACCGGTACAGTCAGTCATCACAACAGTCATCCTGTAACCGCGGTCGGTGCAACCCGGTCGAAACGTCAGTTATAAACGGTACCTATGTTCGCGTTAATTCCCGTTTACATACATGAATTTGCCTATTATCTTTACGTAACTCGTGACTTTCAACTCACAATTATGTTCCATGTTTATCATAATACAAATCGCCTTAAAATAAATTGTAAATAAACAAAAGAGACTTTGTACAGTCTCAGCACGACTCAATTTAGAGTGCACATGGTGGTTTCCCCGAGTTTACATTTTCAATATTCGCATGTAGGGTGCATCATAAATCTTAGCAGCCTTGCAATACAAATTATATAGACCAACAGGTATTGCACTTCATATCATTTGTTCTATGATAATATGTGACGATGATTAGTTTTGAAATAGAACAACGCGTTGATTGGACACTGCAGCTGGCCACCGTTTATTTTATGTTATTTCTTGATATCTCATTTTCAAGATTGGGCTATTATACTCTTAATCGATTTTTTTTAATTAAACCGTGAAAGTACACCCGCAATATATTTAAATATTCACGATAATATATATATATGCGGTATACCGCATGACGGATTCTGTTTAGTTACGTTTCCTAGGTGTTCGTAGATCTGTAAAAAGCTTTTATAGATAAGACCACTATTTTGTCACCACGGTAGTTCATTAATTTACTTTCCAAGGTCTTCTTGGATATAGACAATGTCAATGACATGCTTTAAGCCTACCTTTACATACCTGTTAGCAACTCTCGTGCTGGTATATGTCGCTGAAATCGCTTATTTTGTTTCAATATCCTCGAATTATGATCAAAAGCGTAGTAAATTTATGAATGACTATTCTGTAATCTAAATATTTTGCAGTTGCAGCGACAACCTGCATGCCCCGCCTTAATGTTTAATGAAAATCGCTGGGTTAACGTTTCCTTCTAAGTCATTTTCTAATGTCACATTTTAGACTGTTTAATATTAAATTGCAGTTTGGTTGACAAAGATTAAATTTCTTTAGAAATGAACAATAATAGTTTTTAGTAACATTTCATCATTATCGCACCAGATGCACCTTGATCTTATTGGATGATGGTAAGACATTTATGTAGTTTCCTAATTGTGCATGGTTTTATTTCAATATTTACATGTAATGATTTACTCTCCGTTAGAGAATAGGTTAGTAAACAAACTGAGAATCATCATTGGTATCGAGGTAAGTCACCTTTACTTGTTTACCTAGACTCTGAACGCTACAGCTACTAGCCCGCTTTTGGTTACAATATATTTCGTCCAACATTTATTTATTACCTTAATTACCAGCGATATAACAGGATTAAAAATATACATTAAGAAATCCGGTTAATAGAGTTGTGTGCTCAATAATTGAGCGTGCCGTCAATGTTTAATCCGGCCGAGCGGGCAGTTTATCAATCGTCCAAAACAACATATTTCAATATCCTCTGATTAATACCCAGCCAGTACGCGGGAGAACGCGAAATTTATGTACTGCAACCGACCGGTTTATTTCATTTTGCTTTTTAAATTACGAATGTTTGGCGCGACAATCGTCCCGTCGCGCCCATCTGTTGCGAGAGCAATTAACATTTGCATTAGGATTTCTGTTACGACCCGTTATGGCGCTAATCCTCTTTATTTTTAGCACTTTTGTAGTGTATCGCTGTGCTATCCGATTATACTGCTGTTTGTTTGAATGACACTCTTATCTATCTTAATCCCAACAAATATTATAAATGCTTCAGTTAGTTTGTTTGTAACCTCTTCACGAGTTTTTTATTGAACCAATTTTCTTGAAAAGGACATGGTATATTTACTATCCCGGTAAAAACTATAGCTACCAAGGGATTTGCTTTTGTAGGTGGCGCTAAATTTGCGCTAGCAAAGCTGCAGGAAAAAGCTACTAATTTACTAAAGCCGATTCCACGTAAAGTATCTGCTATTGTTATATAACATAGGCAATTTAATCTAATAATGATTCAAGCACCGTAAGCATATTTGCATAAGGACATAATTGATGGGTAAACTAATTTAATGTTACCTAGCAATTATGCTAAGACGCTCATGGTTTACAACGCCATAAAACGTACTTCCGGTCCCCGAAACTGCACCGGAAGTAATAAGCAGTGCAATACTCGGGGTCATAAATTAGAATAAGCAGTTTCAAGTGAAGAGGGAGAGCCGCCTCATACCGAATTTGTTATACTTTAAAACAACATGGGCGCTAATTAGTGTTTTTAAGATATGTAAAAATTGCTTTATTTAGTGTTTACAATATCAATACTTAGATTATAATTCATGAAGTTTTTCATTTATGAATGATTTGACGTGACGTGTTGTATATCTCTAGAATTTGATATCAGACAAGTAATGGACCGACTTACTATATAATAACAGATTTTGTTTTGAAAAAAAAAATTGTACCACGTGTAAAATTGCAATTATTAATGTATTTGTATGTATTTTTGTAATAAGAATAAGAAAGTTCCTATTAATTGAAAGGTATATTACAATCCCAAGAAACAAACTAATTCTTATATGAAAATAACAACATTTTGTCGTTAATTTGTTTGTAAAAGTGTGCAGACGGTAAAAGTTAACTATTTATTTAACTCTGAGGCGGACGCGACTCTAAAATGTCTCAGCATTCGTATATTATTTAGAGGCTTTATTCCCTATTCGTTACAGTTTTAATTGCGCACTTTTTCATTAGCAGAATCATTTGAATCTGAATTCTATATCTAATCTTGCTGTAGGAAGCCACACAGATGAATGCGGCCTTACAGTATTATTGAGACTATTCTACCCCGCAAGGGATATAGACGTAGCTATATGTATGTGTGTTTGTATTTAGAATCATTGTAAGCATAGAAAATAATAATTCTTGCATGATTTATTGTTTTTTAAGATAAAGCTAAAATTAAGCAATGTAAACTATTGGGTGTGTTTTAGTTTTTATTTTATATATTTGTGTTTATTGTATGTGTAGTTACACTGCCTTTTTTATCTCCCTCCGTCCACTAGTCGTCTGAAATAATCTCTTTAAAAGATCTTCCGTAAAAAAACCTTGAAAATGTAACACTTATGTAGTATTAAGTATAAAGTTGGAATATGAGTTAATTATTTTGCAGTAAAAGAGCTGTTCATTCAATAAAGATGTGGAAAAACGGAATTAATGACCGAGAACAATATTCGGCGGGAACACATATTTATTGCATATCTTACAGGAAAATAAATATTTTATCGACTAACTTTTTAAATAAAAAGCTATTTTATTTAAAAAGTGATAGTTATTTATAGAGTAAAATTTTTGTGAATTTGTATTTAGTCTGTGTCTGTATTAGAACTATGGCGAATAAGGAATTAGTCAAAACATGCTCAGATTCTGAAACTAACTTAACTTAATTCTAACTTACAATGTTCCAATTGCTCGTTTACATGATTTGTGCAGTTAGACTTATTTGATACTTTACCGTAGTAGGATTTTGGAGTGGAATTCAAATTCTTTATTAAGAAAGTTGCAACTTAAATTAGTTTTATATAGATAATGTGCATTCGTTCATAGTAAAGATTAAAAAGATTTATATTTGCCGTGTGGTTCCCGGCACCATTAAAAAAAAAAAGAATAGGACCACTCCTTCTCTTTCCTATGGATGTCGTAAAAGGCGATTAAGGGGTAGGCTTATAAACTTGGGATTCTTCTTTTAAGCGATGGGCTAGCAACCTGTCACTATTTGAATCTCAATACTATCATCAAGCCAAAAAGCTGAACGTGGCCTATGAGTCTTTTCAAGACTGTTGGCTCTGTCTACCCTACAAGGGATATAGACAAGCTATATATATGTATGTAAGATTTATATTTGTAAATTGACGTCCGATGAAAGCGCAGTGTAGTTTGTTCTGCCACTTCTGTTATGTTGACATCGGTAAGCGATACTTAGTATTCAATTTTGAAAATAAATCTATTCTTTATACTTACTTTGAATCAATGAGAGCGCTTTATATAACGTGAAGTAAAGAAAAAAAAATTTTATATAGAAAAAGTAATTCACTCCGAACGTGTCGTGTATTTAAATAAACATGTAGGTGGCAATACAGAAAAACACAGAAAAAAGTAATTTCAGAGCGCGTGGGAATAACATTGTAACTTTATTTGCATTGAATATTTGCAGGTGGCAAATTTCAATATCATTTTTATTCAATTGCTTCTACGTTTATTAACAAACACCAATTAAATAAATAAAAATGAAAAAAAAAATTTCATTGATGGTTAATAATCATTGGTGTAAGATTATTAAAAACAATGTGTTGCAGAAAAACATTCTCCATGTTCATACAATCCGAATTCCGGAGGTCCCGCGTTAAAATCCCGGCAAGGGCTTGATGAAAAACGGTCTATCACTGATTGACCCAGGTTTTGGATGTTTTCTATATAAGTATTTATTATAAATTAATTAATTATGCGCCGTGTAGTTCCTGCCACCAAAAAAAGAATAGGACCACTCCATCTAGTTCCCATTAATGTTGTAGAAGGCGTCTAAGGAATAGGCTTATAAACTTGGGAGATTCCCTTTTAGGCGATAAGCTAAAAACCTAGGAAAAATACATGCATACATACATACTAATAATAACATCTATATCCCTTCCGAGGAAGACAAAGTCAATAGTCCAAAAAAAAAATAGATAGGCCAAGTTCAGCTGATTGGCGTAATGACAGAATTGAGATTAAAATAGTGACAGTTTGTTAGCCCATCACCTAAAAGAAGAATTCCCAGTTTATAAGCTTAATATTCGCCTTTTACGACAGTTACGATCCTATTATTTTTCTATTGGTGGCAACCATACTCCAAGATGGAAATAATTTCATTTATAAAAAAGTATTTCTCATAAACAGCGCACGGCTTCCCGTAATTGGTATTCATTTGATACAAATAGCTTTTCCGATCTCATAAGATAGGAAATCTACTTTATCGCGAAGTAGAGAAGAATGGGCATGTTCCGGTGCCGATGTGCTAACAAATGAAATTAATGCATTTCTCTGGAGAAATAAAATGTCATTAGTCTCGGTCGATGAGCCCGGCCAGCCAAGGAGCTCGACATAATGAGAATATAGAAGGGAGAAAGGGTAACTTAATTTTAATGTTTCAGATCACTAGTGATTTTACTGAAAAATAAGGAAAAAAATCGTTCTGATTTTAACACAAAAAGGACGAAAGGACGACGAGAGGTGAGGATTTAACCGGTACTATAACATAAAGAAGAAGATGACACACAGACACACAGACACATGAATTTTTACTATACGCATCGCTAAAAATTTTGTAAGAAAACTGTCTCCGTTTACGTACATTGAGATTAAGAGTAACTCGGTTGCGACACTAGAGTAATTACAGCTGGGTCACAAAACAAGATTATCTTTATTTTCTCCTTCCTTGCTGACCTAAGTTAAATTCTATTTTACTGCACTATTTGTAAGAGTTACTGCATTTTTACTTCTCGTCAGACTACAAAGTAAGCATTATTTGTTCCAGAGTTTGTAACTTATACAGTGTGGAAGAACAAGGTGTAATCAAAGTTCAACGGTAGTTCTATACATCAATATGGACAACTTTATTTTGGAGGAGTTGAAAGTACTTAGTAGTGGAAAGCTGACTTACGTTCCATGTTTTTTTTTTCATGTGGAAGTATGCAGAGATCTTGGCAAGTAGGAAGATGTAGTCAATGCCTACCCTATCGGGAAAGAGGCATGTTTTTGGGTATGTTTCTTGAAAAAATCCTGAAATGAAAACGAGAAATTTACCATATTTTTGCAATTCCATCATTAAGTCATACAGCTGAACTTGGCTATTAGTTTTTTAAAGACTTGATGGCTTTGTCACCCAGCGGCCTGGAAGGAACTCTGGAGTTTAATGCAAAAATCATACCAGTTACACATTCCTGTAACAAACAGCATCGTGTAAACTTTTAGTAGTGTCAATGTTAAAATCGGTTATTTCCGCACACCAAAACGCAATAAAACTTGCCTTTTTAATCTTTCCTGTGCAAGTCAGAATAAGTGTCAGGGTTTAAAATAAAATCTTATTTCATAAGATTGTTTGGGGTATCTATCTAATTTTTTGATAAAACAAGTTCCTTAAGTTGAATATATGATACTTACCAAATCGATTTGAGTATGTTAACTACTAAATATCAAAAACATGTTGTCGCAATCATAAAGTTTACGAGATGACATCGTTTCGCTCTTTGCCGTCCAAAAGGATTCTGGATGTGTAGTCTTATTTTATCTAAATCCTAGTCTGTGTCCCGCGCATAAATCGAGCGCTAAGGCACACACTGCGTGAACATTTTCTTATTTCCTCGGCAAACGTGCCAAGAACTGTAAATACGGATGTGCTCTTTTCGTTGAAAAAATAACTATATTTTTTATACAAAAATTCAATATATTAAGATAAGGAGACGCTAGGGTGTGACAGGACTTAAATTTGATCGGATTATATGTAATAGGTATGTTTGAAGGTATTATTTGAATATATTGATTCTTATTATGATATTACTAGGTAATATGTAAATAAGAATAGCTTTATGAAGCATCGGTGGGCGGGGTGGCTTATAATAATAGGAATCATGCTTGGATTTTGATCGGTGTAATATAGGCATACATCAGCAAACTAAAATAGCTCTAAGAAGGGACTTTATGTAAGTTTTATCCTGTTAAAAAAAATTCCTTTTACCACCAGTTTTAAAAATAAACAGCATAAGTAAGTGCAAACTTATTCGCTTCACTTATCAGAATTAGCGAACAAGGGTTAATAAATAAAACAGACTTTCAAGAAAACAAGACAGTACTTTTTGAAAATCGTGTTTCGCTTGTAGAGCATGGCGGTAGATTGCAAAATTGGAGCTTTGCCATTGCAGTAAAAGTGGGAATAAATCGGACGCGACGCGTTCTCAAATGACCCAGATAAAAAAAATGTTTAGTTTCACAATCGAGTTAGTTAATTACGATTGGAGACTTCGCTGATTTAGTTCGCTGTTTTTTCATGAGATGGAGTTACTGATCTATAACATAGACTTTCCAATAACGGATATAATTAATGACTGATCTATGTATCTAAGTCCTGACTCGGCTATGTAGCAATGACTCGTTCCTAAATTAATTACATCAGTTTGAGTGTTAACTGTTGTGCTTACGAAGAGAGAAAACAACATGAGGAAACCTGCACCTGCACATTCAGGCAGCTGGATGTATAACCATTATCCAATAAGAGTTATGTGCCTCTGCAAAGGTTGAGGAGCTCAGACGGGAGTCGCTTCGATTAAAATCATGGCCAAAGGTGCACCCCGGGCTTCTAAGAATGAGTATGTAACCAGGACTAACGCCAAAAGAAGTAGTACTTGTTCGACGTCGTTAAACTGATGATTGATTAAGTATTTAATACTCTTTCAGAAGAGAAAATTCAAAGCTTTTTCAAAAGGTAAACAGTAGATAAACGCGCTGATGGAGTCCCAAAGAGATTTGAATGCGAAATAAACGTTATTCAGTATGAAGGTAGAAGCACTCTCGTGTCCGTCCAAAAAGGACAGCATGACACGAATTCCGCCGACCAGCGCTCACTTGACCCGAAAACGTTTTAAACCTCGGTTACTGAACGAACAGATTTATCAGTTATCAAATTGTAGGTATTTTTGAACCGACTCTACAAATGTTTTATTGTCAGTGCAGTTACAGCAGCACTTTGGTTATGTTGATGTAAGAAAGATCAATAAATAAATACATACATACATAAATGAATTATAATATTATATAAGTGTAGTGTGGTAAATGTAATGTTTTTTTCTTTTGTTTTGTGTCGCCTGTATATTATTATTCTGTAGTCGGTTACGTAATCAGTTGAATCCATATTTATAATAAGTAGAGAGAAGATTCGAGATTGTGGGCTCTGTCTACCCCGTAAGGGACAAAGGTGTGACTATATGTATGTATGTTATATCTACTTTTTCTTGATCTTGTCACTATTTCGGAATTCCATTGTTAGCATATCTAGCTAGACGTGGCTGTTGAATCTTATGGCTACTTATAAAACACAATTTTAATTTGTGTATGTTGGTTGTATGCATGTATTTATGAATAGGATTTCTTTGCAGAGATAATTGCAAATAATTTTTTCTACAGGAATGAAATTTACATAAACGCAATACATTATTTTATTAGGTTAACGGATTTTTCATTCTATGATACTTTGGATATATTCGTATTAGTTAGTTGTTTACGCTACTAATAAGTATATAGTAATTCAAATATAGCTCCAAAAGGAAACAGATTATGGTTTATTGTTTCTAGACCTCAACCAATGTTAGGGCGGGCTTTACGATTGGAAGCAATTCTTCTAATCCATTAGGCTGTCTGATGTTCAACTTTTATGCGTGTCCTACCACTGAATGTCTCGCGAAAAACGACTAACTTCGCTCAAATTATTTTCAGTGGGGTTTTTACGATAGTCGTATCTTTTTACACACGCATTATGTGTAGATATGTGCACATAATGTTTAGGTGTACTGGCGTACGAGCGAAGTGTCCATAAATCGAATTCGTGCGTCGTATTGTACCGTATACTTCATCGTTTCAAGTTTTGGAACTCCAATTGTTCCGTATCAGGTACGTACTCGTAAAGGCGATAATCCATTGTTGCGTGGAGATAAGATTATTCAGAAATATGAAACCAATTCAATTTATTTTTAAATCACCAATATGGCTCAAATTACTTACAGTATACTTTACAATAATTTATTATTTAACAAATCTTAAAATTTATTGTAATCAATTTCATACTTTTTTATTCATTTCATAGCACACTCACGTACCTTTATCACAAAGTAACACACATTCGTTGCCATAATTAGTTGTGTATGCCTCAATAAAATATAGAGATTCGAAAGCATGGAACTTAAGTTTATTATCTTAATAATACGTTACAAACACCTTTTTACACCCACCTGCTTTACAGTTTATTAGATCATCCATTGAGCTATGGAATAGTGGACGAATACCCTACCTGTTTATAGATGTAGTAAGTCGAACGGTCGCGATCGAGAACAAAGGGTAGGATGGTGAAATTATAGTGTAATCTCGTTCGGCTGTGTCGTAGCGCCGCTATGTCTGGCCTCTGGGACCGTTGACTTCCATCTAGTTCCATCCTTGCAAATAGGACATACATATCACACTTTCAAGTTTTATCTTTACTTATTTATATTATTGAAATGCCGTGTGGTTTCCGGCACTAATACAAAAAAGAATAGGACCACTCCTTCTCTTTCCCATGGATGTCGTAAAAGGCGACTAAGGGATAGGCTTACAAACTTGGGATTCTTTTTAAGGCGATGGGCTAGCAACATGTCACTATTTGAATCTCAATTTTATCTTAAAGCCAAATAGCTGAACGTGGCCTATCAGTCTTTGCAAGACTGTTGGCTCTGTCTACCCCTCAAGGGATATAGACGTGATTATATGTATGTATGTATTATTGAAATTTAATATGTGTATATTTTATATGTCTTATATGACTTTCCAAAGAGTATTTCCGATTTCATTCTGTTTTCATTTTATCACAGCTGTTGGCTTTCAAGCAGTTGGCTGAAGTCTAGTTAGGGCAACATGTGAGAGATACTTTAAATGTAGTTCCATTTCACTCTTTTTAACCTCAACAAAATTTCAGCCTTATTAGTCTGTATTAATTATTTTGTAAACTGTTTTTTAGGCTCCAAAGAGTTTACTCCTCATATTTACCACAAATTAAGCCCATAAAATAAATACTATTTATAAGTAGAAAATTATATGGACAAAAGCTAGTATTTTTAAAACTCTGTCACAGAATGTAAATGTCTACATAGATCACATAATAACGATGTAAGCTCTAATAAGATGGCTGGGGTAAGGCGGGATAGACCGCAATCAGCTGGTTTGGGGAAATCGATGTGGGGTTAACTGACGCGTGCTGACGTCATACAGACCAAGGTTTCCTAGTAATTATTCTTGAAGATACTTTGTCATGGGATATTAAGTTGTTATCTCTTTTATAAGCATAGCGTTTTTTGAATAGAAATAATTAAAATAATTAAAACAATGAAAAACTTTATTGCCAAATTGAAAAACCATAACGTGTATTTTGGAAAACTCCTTTTTGTTGGATTCTAAAAACATTAATATTATAATCCTATTTAAAGTAAATAAAGTTATATTTTAAGAAGTAAATGTCACAAACGTTTATGCGCAGAAAGGCATAGGTTCGAATCCCATCTCGGCCATGTACCAATGACTATTTTCAAAAAAATTTACATTAGTTTAAATACAAATCGATGCTCTTACATTGAAGGAAACATCGTTAAAAACCTGCACATTTAGGCAACTGGATGTCTAACAAACTGAATGTCTACTAAGGTCATGGAGGTCAGATGAGAGTCGCTTCGTATGAAAACCTGACTCACCCAATCCAGGATCCTCTCCTGAGTCATGAGGATGCAACTGGGACTAAAGCCAAGAGAAAGAAGTTACATAAACATTTACTAGTTTTAACTGGACGCCGAACAATCGGCGTGTTTTAAAAAGGATCGTAGATACCAATAGTAAAAAATTACGTGATCTTACCTTAGATAAAATATAGAAGACGTGCCTAAATTTTCATTGATGATTTCTTGGAAAAACGTGGAATATTAAGCAGATAGCTATCGGCTCCTGTGACCCGTCACCGAGGTCGGGGCATTTTTCCAGGTAATCCGGGGGCTTCCGACAAATGGCCGTATCGCGTTAAATGACTTTTCCAAGGTCCACCTTGAGCGTATAGGGCTTACAAAGATGTTTTCTATCGTATCTTATGAGCAGATTTAAGACGTGTTACCTAAAAATGTTTCAGGTTATTTATTTTTTCTCCTTACATACTCAATCTTGAGTGTTACATAAAACTGAGTAGGTGTGTAAAAAAATAACTACATGAATTAATTTCTGAATCTTTTGATGCGTTCACCTACCCTTTTCAATTACAAAGAAATGAGATAGTTATTAACTTTTAAGCTTCTTTTTGTCAAAACTTTCTTGTGCAATATGAATCCCGCACCATACCGCCTGGCATTAATTTTTAATAGCAACTTTACAAAATGTTACACTACTGACATGAAAATAAGGTAGGTAAGGACTAACTAGAAGTTTTGTATGAAGTTTTTTGTGATTTCTATTTAACATCCTTAAAAATACCTAGGCGCTAACTTTTGGTCTTGCTTGCTTGTAACCCCGCAAGGTATATATGTAGATCTATTAAAATTATGTATTAAGAGTGTGTTTTTTGCTAACGAGAATGAATATTAAGAGATCCGGCGTCTCCTATGGAACATAAAGCATAGACCAGCGGCGCAGACGTTACGTTACATAATTTACTGAAAAAATAGAAGAACAGAGGGTAAACTTAAAGATTTTAAATGCGGATTTCTTATCCTAATTTTTAAACTTCACAGTTAAAATAGTCTATTTCATTTACAGGGCGCATCTTCAAAATACTATTTTGTAATTACCCAAATATAAGTTTAAGGCTTTATGTACAAAATTATAAGTATGACATCAAATTCGTTGTTAATATTCATACTTCCGTAAAGTTTAAGGGTCAGCTTTTGATGAGAGTAAAATTATTTTTGTACATAATAGAATTAATGGAGATTTTTAAAAGAGTTAAAACAAAAGTTAAAAAATTAAATTACTCTGAAAAACCTTTAGATCTAGCGATGTGAATAAAGTGACGATTCTATGTCCCAGATATTTTACGTTTTAACTCTGTAAAGCTGTTTGTCGTGTCACGCTATTATACGCCATGTAAGGGCCGACTTATTGCCAGTGTTCAGATATAACTCACTTTAAATTGTTTTTCAAGTAAGAAAAGCACTTTATTGCGTTACATTGGAACGCTTTCTCATTGGAACATTGTAATAAAATTACACTGATATTAAGAATTATGATCCATTCGATAAAATTTCGAATGGTTTTATGCTTTTTGCCTTAATGCCTACTCATATTTATGTTGTGGATAAATTACAACGGTGAAATATTGTTGCGAATTTATTTGACTTAATATTTCGATAGGTAATTTAATGCGCAAAATAGTATGATAACTTTTTTGCGTGTCATGTGTATTTTTCCATATTATTTCTCTCTCTCTCTCTCATCATCTTTTCGTGTTGCACATTTCCGCCACTTTTCTACGGGATCTGGTGTCCGCTGCCAAATTTTATGCTTCCCATAGTAATCATAATTTTTATGTAGATATCTTTACCTATATAAATTTGGGACCCATCTGACGAAGACCAATATGAACATCCGTGCACATTAATACCGTAATTTTAATATCCGATATTTTCCCATCACGTACGACGGTAATTGAATACGTGATGGTAGATGTCTGATGTCGGCTATTTAGTATGACTTGGAGTTTCTTTTTATGTACTTTTCAGCATTTTATTAGTATAATACAACAGGCAGGCAGTAAACATTCTTGTAAAATTAATTTTATGGTAATACAACGTGGACCGCTGGCGTTGTATTATAAGAAAATGAGTACTAAACTCTTGTCTCGTGGAAATGTGCCTGGAATATACACATTTCAAGTTTGGAATAAAGAATTTTGGAAGAGTTCTCGTTGAAACATATCTTAATTAAAATAAGTTAGTTGAAAAATACTTATGCGCAAAAATTGCAATAATAATTTCTTTAAAAAGTTATAAAAAAAATTTTTTGGTAACTTCACTTGTTCAATTTTTTGATTTGAAAATTAATTATTTAGTTAAACTATTTTTTTCCGTATGCGTATATGAAGTGCTGAAATAAAATAACCAATAATTAAAATGTTCTTTTATAAATAAATATAAATGCACTAAAAAGATTTACACTCAATGCTGCAAGTAAAAAAACTAAAAATTAGGTTGTGTATTTATACAACTAGCTTTAGCCCGCGACTTCGTCCCCGTGGTCTTTTCCCCAAATTTTAGCATATGTTCTTTCTCAAGGTTAACCCAATCTCTGTACCAAATTTTATCAAAATCGGTTCAATGGTTTAGGCGTTTCTTTCGTATTGATAATATAAGTATGAACGTAGGAATTTTTCTTAATAATAGCTAAACTTTCATACGAGGAAAAGCCGGCGCTTCTTCAATAGTGTCTCGTTTTCCAACAGATTAAACACATTTGTGACCTTACTGCCCATAAAGTAGATCGGTGAACTGCAAAATATTAACAAAAGGTGTAACACTGACTACAAGTTTGAACTAAATTGTGATAAATAGCCCCTTGACAAATGTTGCATTACGATAAATTAAATGAAAAAAAAAAACTACAATTGACGCGCTTTGGTTAAAACTATTTTTCTTATTATTTTTCGTCTGTTTGTCATTTTGGGAAGTTCTATAATACATACTGTCTTTAACATACCCCGAAATTTGGAACCGACACCTGAAAATTTACCCAATGTTTTAAATGTACCTACTTATGTCAGTCAGAAACAGTTGTATTTTTGCACACTGCTACATTAGATGTTAAGTAACATTTACGATACCCGAGGAGGAACTTTACTGCAACTCGGTTTTATGTTATGAACGTACAAACGTGTCGGGGCGTCTTATTTACGAATAATAAAAACAAGGAAAGCGATGAATCTCTAGCCACTTCATCTCGCTGCTTTAATATTTTACGTGACCCCTTAAATTTGGGTAGCAACTCGGTTGACGGCCGAGCGCACTTTTCATTAAGTTCTGATTACCCCGGAGTTGCCGAGACAAGATCCAGGAGATTTTTGGCGAAGTGCAAAAGTTTTATGATATTATGATTACTTGCACGAGACGAGACGAGGTGCGGGCACGTGACGAGTTGGCTCGTTGGCTGGTGATTAAGCAGCCGGATGGCAGACGTCTTTGTTTTTATAGTTCTAGCTTTAGTGCACCCATCTGCTTTTAGGAGTTGAACTGCTTATATTCAATATTTAAAAGGATATATTGGCCCCGTCAGAGCTAATAAGTGTTTATATTTATTTATTATTTGACTATAAAAATGATGATGAGTGATGTTTACATTTGCAATATAAAATCAGTAATTCGCTTTTTATGTAATGCTTTTGTGTATTATTGTATTAATATCCAGTTTATTTGGTACTTCCAATAAAAAGTGACTGAGAAATTTAATCAACGCAAGCCGAAGCTATTAAACTCATTTCGCTTTAAACCGGCATAAAATTGAATCCATACTTATTATATTATAAATGTGAAAGTGTGTGTGTTTGCCCATCTTTCACGTCAAAACTACTGAACCGATCTTCATGAAATTTTGCATGTAGTACAAAAAGTATAAAGGACACTTTTACGCGGGCGGCCGAAAGTTAATAGGCAATAAGTTGTAATATTCTATAAAAGTATCAATGACAACAAAAATATTCATGTCGTGGGCATACAACTAAACCTTGTCCCCTCTATGGCGACGTATACTTTGTACCTGATCAGTCTTAATCATAATATAGTGTCATATTCTTTCCTTGTTATAGTTCTACGTGCCAATTACCAAGCACTAGAATTTTATGAGCGGAGTCTCCGACACTTGAGTGTTTCGGAATGACGACATCTTCCAAGTAACGCACATGAAAATCATAATTAAAGACCCTCCGTCGGGTAATGGTAGGGAACTTTTCCCATTTTGGCATGCTGTGGAGTTATAGTCTATAATAAATCTAATATTCGCAAGTAATTTAAGTAAGATTCCAGTGGGAAGTTTGTGGAAAAATGTAAATCACTATGAGAGTGGGTGTGGGAGAATTTTGTGTTGTTAGATAGATTGTGGATACCTTTTCAGATTTGGTTTAAATTTCGTTTTAGTGTAAACTACTTACTAAATAACACGATTGACTTCTTTGTCAAAATTTGAACCAATTTTCAGAAGAATTCACGTCAGTGACGTGTGGTTCTCGGCTAAAGGTGACTAAAGGAAAGGATAAAATCTTTGTTTTCTTCTTGTGAGCGATGAGCTAGCAACATGTCAGTATTTGTATCTCAAAAAAAATGGGATAACATATTTTGTTACTTTATGGTTAGACATACTTGTGCATTTTTATTAAACTACCCTGCTAAATGCAGATTTGCAAGGAATCTCTGTATTGACACGCGATATTGAGATCGTAAAAACTGTAAGAAAATATGAATAGATATTTAAACGCTCATTGTTTCCATCCAGTTTGTCAAATTGGAAAATATTGCACGAGGACAATTCCATCGCAATATTAATATTTACCTTTGCAGCGTCCAAACAAAGACTGCATTCATATTCACCCCACGAAAACAAGTAGATAAAAATGCAAACATGCGCAATTCTGTCTCGAGCGGGCGGCGGCGGGTAGCGTTTTGGAATGAGCGCAATTCATATATATCGGGACCTCAGGGTCCATGAACGTTATCTATAGATTTCTTAGTGCATTAATCCTGGTATTGCGCAGCTGTGCACCTAGGGGATCCTGATATCTTCCTGCGATTAAGGTCCAGTAGAAAATTGCATGATGAAACTCTAGATTATGTCGAGTATTCCTGATAGCAGACGTACCTAACTAGCTTCACGTTTAATGCATTAGGTGACAACTGGTCATAAAATACTCACGGATTCGTCTTAATATTTGCCGAGCTCGGTTTGTTCTTATATTCCGTACAGCTGATGTGAATCGTTCTCAATACGTTTGGGACACAACTGTTCTCCCGGTCATATGAATTTAGATCTGCCGGCGTATTAGAGGGAAGTACCATAGGGCGACAGGTAAATCGAACCCAATAAAGGCCAAAGGTAAAGCTATAGCAGTAAATTAGAATGTGTTCTTTCAAGTAATATCTTTAATATAAAAATATTTTTGTTAATCTTATCAATGCCAACAATTTTAACTTAGAACTTAGAAAATTAAACGAAAACATCTTTCTCCGAAATGAAGAGAAAATTATACATTTTAATTAAATTACCTACTTATAAAGGTATTGCGCATGTTTAACGACTGGAATTGACAAGATGTAAGCACTTAAAGACCTCACCTATATAATAGCTACAATAATGATTACTTACTTTATTATCTTGGAGGAAATCGCGAGGAAAACTGCACAATGCCTGATAATAAGAAGTTCAGAAGTTAACGGGATAGGTGAGGAGGGCAATCGGGACTAACGCCAGGAAGATTACCCAACAGTAGGCCTCCTTTTAGGTGAACTACCTAATAATCTGATAGACAAATATGAAACCCTGAACTTAGAGGACTGCATGGGAGAGTATTACAAGGCTATCTAAATATATTTCAGTCTATTTACAGGAATTACTAGATTAACCAACTACAAATCTGCCCCCGTAGTATTCCTGATAGCTACCTAACGCGCGACGCCGTTTTTATCGCGCAAAAAACGATCGCTATTTCGCTTTTTATTAGTTATAATTCTTCATTGGCGTAACGTATACCATAATACCGAGGCTGATCGCAGCAACGTGACTATAAATTCAGCGTGGGCAGCGCAGCGGCCGCAAAAGGCGTTTTGATGCGATTTCCGGCCCACTTTTAACGTTATTTCCTGCACAATATAAATTTACGTTGGAAAAGCATTAACTTCGAATTTTGCTAGCGAATAGCCACTCTTTAAGTGGAATCTGCAATTAACCTTTTATTGCAACAAGTACGTACATATATGTTGAGATTTACTTTTAATACACTAACTCAGGTATAGGTACTTATCTTTCACTCTTTACAAACAACATAACTAAGAAAATATAAGCGCGACTGTCTTCTTTTGAATGAAATCTTAACTATAACTCATAACATAATGTCTCGTAAAGCGAATTAGGGTAAATTTAGGGGGAACGAGCCCCTTAAATGAAATTTTCGTAACATAAAGTGGCTGAGGCGATGTCACGGCGCGGGAGCAGTCTAAACTGCTTGGGATCTGTGGCTCCTTATGTTTTCTAATAAATTAGGAATATTTACCGGCACACCGTGGTTTACTGGAACATAATTATTTTAATCTCGCTTGAGACACTCATTACGGGGAATTGATGGCAGTAGGCTTTTCAGCTGAGACGGGCGGCGAATTTTTGTTTTAACCTACCTACATAAAGAAAAAAGAACCTTATAGGTTGACAAAATAAAAACGCTTCTGTTATTACATTCGTAACATAAATATTTTTTTTCTAATGTGCGATTTGAAAAAATATTCCAAATATAACAGCTCACAGAAAGAATGTTTCCCGCGGAATTTGAAGTCACAATGTCCCTTGAGTCAGTTTTCACTGATAGTCGACTGTCGCTTTCTACGACATCCACACAAGAAGACATGGAGATATAACGAGTGTCCCACCATGTCATAAAACAAACTCAGTTTCACCATAACAAGAATCTGTTATATTGTTTGAAAAAGATTTTATTAAAACTAATTGGTTTACATTTGCATGCGCTTTCACATTTTTCTGAGGTAACAGTGTAGTGGGTCCATAATTTAGAGCTCCCCAGGTGCGCCCCGGCTTGTGGCTTATAAGTACATAGAAATTTTAATTAAGAAAGTCTGTCATAATCCACATGAGGCAACGGTACAAAAATGGTTCAATTTCTATGAAGTATATCCCTTTTTCTGTTGCCTATTTTACGGATGATAACACACTCGTACATACATACTTACATAAATCACGCCTCTTTTCCGGGGGGGTAGGCAGAGACTACATCTTTCCACTTGCCACGATCCCTGCATACTATTTTCGCTTCATCCACATTCATAACTCCCTTCATGCAAGCTCGTCGGTTTCGGGTACTCTTAACGAGACCTTTTGCTAGTACGGATGATTAATATTTGTAATATTGATTTTCAAATCTCTCATTATTGAAATACTAAAATAGTTTGTTAACCAGTATTAATAACAACTAATTACGATTATATTGTATCTAAGGTATTGCAATCTTTACTAAAAAATGATCTTAGCTACAATTGAATGTTTTATACTAGCGACCCGCCCCGCGACTTCGCATTTATAGATGGAAACATTCCTCAGGAAACCCTCTTTACATATTTTAAAAAGGAACAAATCCGTCCACAACTTTCCGAGATTAGCGCATACATGTAACATAAGAAGGCAAATGAAAAGAAAAAAACTCTTCCAAATCTATTCCCTCTTAGCTATCAAGTTTTCATAACTTTAATGTCTCAAATAATATCAAACTCTTTAAACTTTAAAGTACCTCTTATTTTCACCTGAATAAATATATGTTTATATGTATTATTTAGTGAAGACATCAAAAGTAATTAAACAAAGTTAAATAAGAACGTGATCTCTTAACACTCACGCAAACAACATTTCGTGTAATTCCGCAAAAGCTTTCATAATTAAAGCGCCTACCTCAACGGCGCAGCAGTAGATTGGGCGCCATCAAATATGTAGTGAGGTCTACCATCAAAACCTTTTTACGTTGGGCGCGGACAGTTTTACGCAGATGTCTAGTCACGGCTTAAGATTTTCCTGCAAGCTTAATTATAATAATAAGAAAATAATGCCTACTATACAAAGTATATTTGCTTTCATTTGCAAAAAAAAAAACAAAAATAGATTAAGATGATTATTTGCTTTAGTAGTTTACACATAATACTTTTTTATTCATTCAAGGCATACAAAAAGTTGTGTTGACAGCAGATAATCATGTTTAATTATTATGATAGGTTTCTAAATGGAAAAACTAATGAGATAAAATGGTTTTTACTTTATAAACCAAAACACTTAACTTTGTTTTACTTAGGTGGAATTTCATTAAAATTCATGGAAACCTTAGTATTTGAAAAGGTATTGAAAGTACGTTGTATGAAAACTTACCCTTCCAGACGACTCTTAACGGTCTTATAAATTAGTGAAACTCTATTAGCGGGATGTTCGGCCAAACGAATTTGCGTTATCGCCTCTGTTGGGAGGACGCGCCACGCATACTAAGTGCGAAGGAGCTTCGGAACTTGCTGTTCCTGTAATTACTTCTTTAAACGAAGCCTCCATCGGGGCCGATCGCTTTTGTCCGAGGGAAGCACAGGTTGATAATCGAGTTACCCGATGTGCCTGTCTGGTTTTGTAACATTATTTTGATGTTTTGGTCGGAAAAGTGATTTTAATTTTTTTTATGTACAAGAAATATTTCTATACTAACTTTTTAGTTTCCTGCCATGTTTGTGCCATGCAAGGTTATATAAAACTTAAAACGCTTAAAGATAGGCAAATTGTTTTCAGACTACTCAACGGATATCAAAAAATTAAATTCTGTTGAGAACCAAACACAAACTTATCACATCTTCCTCATTATCAAATTTCGACCGTGACAATAATCTGCAAAAATTTGTCTACTGCCTACCGCTGGAAATCACACAGATACAATTACATTTCTAGAAAAATTATATGTCCGTGGACCCAGGAGGCGCCGCGTCGTCGTAAAGCCTGGAGACGCGAGGCTCGTAAACTTTAACAGGCTTACTGCAGTGGCCTGCTGCCGTGCGGGTGACCCTGCAGAGCCAGTGGATTTACCAGGCAATATTGCACACTTCGTGCCTGAAGACCTTAGCCCCAAGAAGGTCTTGGCAAGGCTTACCATTTATGAGGACAATACAAATATATTGAGGACTTAGTTATAAGTGATTTTGGCCTTTAATTGCCTCCTTCGATATCTAAGCTGTTTCCGTTCTTGACAATGCGTTATTTATGATGTGAGGACATACAAAGAGTTTGAGGATTATTGAAGTTTTATGACCTTATGTTATTATATTATTACCTTCTACGATATTAGCGCGATTGTGATAAGTACACCTATTTTACTCCATACGGGTACACTACACTATAGTTAAAGAGAAGAAAAGCAAGAATATATAAGAAAGATATACAATATTTTTTACAAACGTGAGTTTCAAGTTATTCTCACTCGGTGCGGAGTGAAATTAAATTGATTAATTCTCTTTGAAGATAGTTTTAAAATTGCACGAGCATGTCTACTTAGTTCTAAACAGCTGTAAAATGAAACTTATATTACTTGAGAGTGCATTTACCTCGTCTCCTTTACACCTCGTTAGAACAAAATTCTTCGGAACGATTTCTTGTGTATCTATGAGCACGAGTAACAAGTCTATACGATGTGAACAAAACAAATAACAAAATAAATTTGCTTCCTAAAGGAATTAAAATAACAACATGGTTTCGTACCACATTCGTACTATTGGTTCTGTAAGAACATGAAATATTCACTTTCACTAAGTGATGTAATAAATTTATCCTTTTTAATTTAATGTTATTCATCATGAGACTCAAAATCTAAATGTGGTTAAAGGTGGATCTTCACGACTAAACAACCTGAGATTTTAATCATATTTAGATAGATAGATAAAACTTTTTATTGCACCAAATGAGTAAAACATATAAAACAGCACAAAACAGATAGACATTAAGATCGTGCAGTGCAGGTTTCTTCATGATGTATTCGATCTACAAAAGAACATTTAATACCATTTAAACTAATTAAGAAAGATTCATTGAACATTTTTAGCTCTACAACTTACAAGTCTGTTGTCATAACCACTATGCCATTGACGCTATCGCTTGAGGCTTAATTTGACTCTGTTGTTCCATGGTAATCATGTGCATTAGTGGAATATTTGAGTGATCGTATTATCCCATCTCCCCAGGCCTCCCGGAGAGAGGTCCCGCAGAGAAGTGATCACATTTTCCTTTTATTTCCCTTAATTATCACAATCTTCCTGTCAATATTGGCATCTAAACATTGATTATGTTATTGTTTCATTTTAAATAAGACCTAATTGATTTAGACGAACTGTAAAGAAATAATTGTAGGCATTGTTATTCTTTTTAATTCAATTAATTTTCATCTTTTTCTTTAGTTTTATTGAATTTGTTTGACGAAAATTAATGAAATTGTTTATTTAATTTTATCGATAAACGGAAGGAGCTAAAAATCACAAACATTTCAAAATCCAAAATTTGAATGCAATAATTCATATTAACTATCTGATTATGCATACATAACATAAGTAGGACCAACTCTTTTCTATATTACCTTTGTACAAAGAATGTTTTACCATATATATTTTCTACTTCAGCAAAATACGATAACGTTAATTAAAGTGAAAGCATTTAGTGCTGCTAAGCACTCGTAAACGTCCACATTTACACATTGTTGTCTGTTGCTCATTAGTTTGTGACCTACTTAATCATTAAATCCCTACAAATGGATGCTATTAGTTTAGTGCTTAAAGTAATTTGGTTTTATTTTTAAAACAGCCTTGAATCGTGAGTTTGATAACACCTTTCTTTCCGTTTCAATCTATTCTCGATTGTGCTAACAAAATTAATATTTAAATATGCCGATATAAAGATAACTAAGAAATAATATCCGCGTCTGTTTGTGATCTCTATCTTTTCTCTTTCTATCTCTAAAAATGTTTAGAAGTTTAAAAAGAATAATACAATTTACCTCACTATTAGGTATAACTTTTCCCTTTGAAATTTCAGAATTTTACTTCAAAGTTTTATATAATACGTGAAAATTCTATATAATTTTGGCAATAATTCTTCAACAACCATCAAGATACATTCAGTCAGAGCACTTAAAGTTATAAACCCGGCTGATATCTATCTGTCACTGTAAAGAGAAAATATTTTGTTTTCAAGCAGAGTGCGCGCACATCATCATTACTGTGCGTAATTTTTTCGTATGTGCCATTCCCGTTCCTGTACTTTTATGCCTTCCCTCCATAAAGACAAAAGGGACTTTGAAGTAAAATCACGTACATTTTTTGCAACTTACTTAGGAGAGATTCAGCCCCTTGCCTTTCATGTTAATATTTTCTGGGAAAACATTGCGGGGACAACGCATGGAAATTACATTTAGATATTTGCCCGTGACGCGTACGTCTGAGTGTGGGTTGGGATATTATATTTTACGTGAATAGAATATAATAAAATGTTTAGGACATTCCTCGGCTCGATACGGGCGTCGGCCTTAAGGTGATTACTATACGCGAACCATATTGGATTTAATACTATATGTGTTACATCCACGTTAATACTATAAGTGGTCAATAGGCACTATGTTTTGTTTATAGAAGACAGATTTAAAGCTGCAAATTCGAAGTTGCATAAAAAAGTCGATACATTTTTTTATTCCCTTTGTCCATAAGTACCTGTATGTAGCTATTTCGGTTGAGGAATGAGGGTGGCACCTTAACAAAAATACAGGTAATGTCGATTGATATGTAAATGAAGGGCTCCATTTCAAACTTTCTTTTCGGAACGAAAATCTTATTTACTCATTCCATTTAATAAAGGAGTTTTTTTACAACTTTGCGCGGACCCTTATCGGAACAGCTTTGTACAAATTTTATTTATCGCTGTTTACATACATATATGTTATAACACTGAAAGGATCCCTTTCAGCTATAATTAATAAAAGTATATAATATAAGAATTTTATTCATTCATTCAAGTGTCTCTACGTGATCTACAATATTTGCTAAAGATCAAATAGTATGAAGTAGAAAAAATTGTTAAATCAAAGACGTTCAAACATTAAAAGTTCTAGATAAACATGGAGTTTTTATTCGACTTTAATCGTCAAAGTGAAAATTTAATGAAATAAATTCCGTAGTTTTGTCTGTACAGTGAAAGACTGTCAGTAACCTCTGCCTTTACATTAAATTATTGAAACAAATACGCAATATATATTAAAAAGAAAAACTATAGAGGATACCGAAGATATTTTTGAGTGTCTCAGGGCCCAGGATATTGCGTTTTAGCGTCAATTCCGTATACAAGTGGGCAATAACTGAGCAATAGCCGCTAAGGTTTCATATTGCCCGCCCACAAGTGGCGTGGTGTGCCCGCACTTGTACTGTACATGTATCTATTCCATGTCAGTATTTTATGGGGAAAGCAATTGTATTATTTTATATCTGTACGTTGTCTGGTTTAAGCAGAATGAAATGAGCCCAAATAATTGCTCTCTGATATCGTGTGAGGAGTCACAGAAAGCACTAACGACTTCTTCTTTGTCGTTACCTATTCTGATTCTCTACGTGGGGTTGGCACAGTATGTTAGTTTTATCCAATTTATTCTGATGCTTGCCATCTCACTAGTCATACTCTTTTCCTACTCATACTTTCATTAACGATGATCACCCAACACTTTTTCGGTCACTTCCTATTACTAAAACCTTCCATACCCTCATGGCCCTCAAGTAAGCACTAACCACTTCTGGATGAAAAAATCCTACGGCAGTGGAGCGTTTTTTACCAAAATTTTGAATACTACAGCAGAAGTCGAGTTTTGTGACATATTTGAGAATAAAATAGAGACAAGAATAGGCTTTTCTTTCGATTAGTAATTTGCAATAAATTCGTGTTGTCGACAACGAAACTATGTCTAGTCGAAAAAAAAATGAATACTAAAATTATTTCGTTGGATAGAAGTAACTTTCAACAATGGGACGGGCACTTTTTATCCCGAATGCATATTTATCGACAGCTCTTACATTTTATGAGTCTTTAAGTTTATCTACATTTGATCGTTTTTATCTGCCATTAAAAAAATTGAATGTTCATAAAATGCATCATCATTCGTTTTAACGTTTTTAATCTAGTCGAGTTTCTTTACCAAAGGTACATTTAATTTTAAGTTTTTGCTCTAAAATAAGAGTTTTTAAAAAGTGTTAAAATAAATTAATTTTTTTTTTTTCTCTTTATTTGTTTACAAACAGTTTTACATTATATTTATCATGTACAGTTTATATCTATAACAAGTATGTGTAAATGCAAAACCAAAAACGTAAACACAGATTACTGTATTATCTAACATTGAGTGTGCTGTAATAGTATATTCGTAAGTGTATTGTGTAACTTACTAATTCTTTTATTTTTGAGAATGTATTTTATAAAAAAAAGATTTATGTGATCTATACTGACAGTCATAGGTATTGCTTTCAGCCTTTAATTTTACTATTCTTTATACAAAAAAAAATCTAATCAACCTTAAAAATAATTATGTCCAGAGTATTAAATTTTTTCCTACCATTTACCCTCACTAAGTTTACGTAATTTGCTGAAATTCAGTTAAATATTTCTCGAGGAGTGAAGCATCAGGTTATCCTATGTAATGAGATCTTAGAGGTGAGTCATAGCTCTCTGGGGTAAACCCGCGTCATACTTTCAAGGATGACTAATAAGAAAATCTTCACTTCATTTCAGTTATTTTTAGTCAGTTTTTAGTAAGTCAATGTTAGCTTCAAGTACTAATTTGTAGTAATGTGATCACGTAGAAAGAACCAACGATCTTTGAAAGGCCATGTTCAGCTGTATGGCTTAATGACGGAATTAACAATTTTTTAATCAAAATATTTGTGCTCAGATAATTCTTTTTTTAAATTAAAATAATTGCTAAAGAAGAAAAACAAAGACAATTGTAATTATATCCACACAAAATATTATGGTATTTAAAAAATATTCAAGAATCTCTATTTGGAATTTTGCAGCGGAGTGCAACTCCAAAAGAAATAAGACTTTTTTTTGTTTTGCCAACTACAGATCTACGACACCAGCTTACAACTTAATGCGATATGTTGGTTCTATTAATTAATTAAATTTTCTTAATATATTCGGCGATCTAACATCTATTAATTTGACAACCATAGACACTTTCGATAATTTTCACCTTTATTGTTATACAGATAACAAGCACGATTACTATTCCATTCGGGTGCTTCCGAGGTGTCGTTTTTAGGAAAATATTTTAGTGTTTGAGGCAGAGTTTGTAATTAGTTTGGCGGGCAGGTGCCTTGGCAGTATCGTCACGTCGCATAACTTTTTCATTTGACGCGTACTGTGTTACTTCGCCATTTCTTTTTATTAACAACGTAACGAAAATGGGAGTAGGCTTTATGAGGAACAGATACCTGATGGTTTTTCTAATAGAGCCCTACATGTTTTTGTTTTTTATGTTGTTTACTTGTTTATAGAACTGATGCTCTTATTGTGAGAATAATAACGGGAGAAGGAAACAAAAAATGAAGAATAGAGAACATTTTTGGATTTTACCTAACTACATCGTATAATTAAATAGTCTTGGCAAAAGTTTATAGAGTACCCGAAACCGGCAAGCTTGCCCTAAGAGACTTATGAATGTAGATGAAGCGAAAGAAGTATGCAGGAATCGTGGCTAATGGAAAAATGTAGTACGTAGTTAGTATCTGCTTATCAGTCTGGAAAAGAGGCGTGATTTTATGTATCGTATCGTATAATTTTTGTGCCTTATTTTTAATTGTTTTGTAGTCAGTACACTATCTTGTGCATTTTTTTCTATCATAACCAGTGATTTATTTATTAGACTATGGGTTATTTGAAATGTTGTTATATACTGAGCTTCCTAGCAAAATGCAGTAAGTCGCTTTGCGTAACTTCCCGTTGATCCCTTGTTGTTGCATGTATAATTGATGAATTGGTAATGGATAGGTTTAGTTTGGTTTCAGAGGTTCAATTTACTGAACCCACAAAAGGGATCGTGCCTACTACGCATAATGTAAATGGAGGACTATTAAAATTGCATAAAATTAAGTACCAAGTTATCGCAGAAAATCAAACTGATTATCTACTAATTATGAAATTAAGTTAGCACAAATGACTAAATAATATACACAGCAGAATTGTTCAAAATTATAATAGGTACTTATTTTTATCAAGATTACATTTCAGCGATTCATGAAAAATATTTGTATGTACGGAACAGTCGATGACGATTAACAGATTATGCAAAAAACGTGGCATATTATATTTGAGAAACTACAAAAGCTGACTTTGTTATATTATAAAAGGTGAAATACAAAAAGGCCACACTAAAAAACTCTTTTTATTAGTTTAGACAATCGCCCACGGCTATGAGCAAATGTTTTCGGTGTTCTAAACAACGAAACGCGTTATGAACAGGATTGTTCTCGGTTTCGATTTATTCTCTTTGGCACCACTATTTAATAAATAAGTCTTAACATCGGTTTGCAACTGGAAATTGCAAAGATTGATAGATATTTCTATCTTTTTGGTCTCCCCTCCTGAGAGAGAGGTGACGATCTAACCGGGATTACAATAGTAATAAATAAAAATAAAAGGAACACCAAGAGGAAGAAGGTTTGGAATAATATTAACAATTCAAAATATAAATTATCCCAATATTAAAATAAAAAAAAACATGACCGTGAAAGAAGCCGTGAAAGTGCCTCACATTACCCTCATAATTTTGAGCATCATTTTGAAAATATAATAAGTATTGGTTAAACGTGTCATATATTTATTACAGTTAAATACGAAAGATCAAAAATAGCGGCAGTCTCAAAAATATCTTCACAAAGTCATCTTTTTTGGAAGCATTTCACCATATTTTCATTTCTTATGTTTAGATCGTTGAATTTACAATATTATACATATATATATATATATATATATATATATATATATATATATATATATATATATATATATAAAGTAAAACCGGGCACGAAGTCACCGAAATAAAACTTCAAGTGTGTAGCTCATTTTCTAAGTTATACAAAAGCAATTATATTTGATTTTATAACAAAATTAGAAATAGTACTTTCCATAAACCTAGAGACCTGAAATTTGATAAAGAGATAGAATTTGAAAACCTTCAAAACTGGGATTATTGACGATAGGAGTACAGATGAACCTGAGGAAAACGATCAATATTGCCACATAAAACATTTTTGTAAGGTCAAATATTTAAAAGAGGTCAGCAGGAGCATAACCTTGTTTGTAATCTCATTCGGGGAACAAAATAAAAGTAGGTACACTTTGAAGTGAAATCACGTACCTCAGAAAGTTACTTAGCTTAGGATACAGTCTTTGTATCTTTTTGAACATTAATAATATCCACGGGTAGCTAGCGGGTCTCAAAATTACATGTAAGTTAGATATTTTATTTTCTTATGCAGAGCGTCAAGACCGGATATTTTACGTGCAAAGAATGTAATGAATAAGGACATAATATGTGCTATTTTTGTGTAATACGTCTTTCGAAGCCTTATACTTTCTATAAGTTAAAATTATACATACATACATATTATCACGTCTATATCCACTGCGGGGTAGGTAGAGGCAACAGTCTTGAAAAGACTGATAGACTGTTGGTCTTAATAATAGAATAAAATAGTTTAAATTTACATATATCCATAAATCAAATGGAGCTTTACAATTTCAATACTGCATCTTAGAGGCTAGAAAAAACAGGTACTTAATACTAAAACGATTGTATAATGTAGAGAAATGTCTGCAGTTCCTCGCTTTCTGTGATCACCTGGATAGGTTTCCCTAATAAAAAAAGGCTAATCGCATATAAAACATACAAAGAAAGACATACAGTCACATTGAAACGCCTTATTCTCCTATTTCGATGTCGGTTTAAAACATTGCTGTTTACAATATATTAGCAAGAGTAACTAAGTCCGTGGTAATCTCTAGTGCAGGAAGAGCACTAAATAAACGGTCTAGAACAGTGATGGTGATAAGTGGTAGGCTTCGAATGAGTGCCGCAGTGCGCTTAGCGTTGACACTGGCGCCGCAGGGCCGGCACGCGACCAATTATTTAATACTACAGCTAACCCGCTTTACAATGCATCGTGGCATTTGTACGAGTAGAGAATTAAGGATTTTCTTTTTTTTATTTGTTTTTTTAAGAAGATGTAAATTTATTGTAGTTTTTTTTTTTTTAAATAAGCGTTTATATTGGAAACGTGGATGCAAAAAGGTATGCAACTTATAACTGTGATGCTGTTGAGAATGTAAATAATCAGGGATATCAATTTTATTTTAGAAGAACTAACTAGATAAACAAGTAACTAAATTTTTTGGGAAAGTTTTTCAGGTGCAATACTTTCATTATACGGAATATGACTATTTTATGAATACTTATAAAAGTTAGTGCTCTATATTCTCAAGCCAGAATGAATATTCTAAGCAAGAGGCGTTTTCGCGAGGTAATTTTAATAAAGCTTGGTGTAGTCAAGTTCCATTAGAAAATGGTTTGGTTACGTGCTTGCGGTACTGAATGTAAGATTTTCTTTTGCTTTCATACTTTTATACATAAGAAAATTTAATGTGCCGTTTAGTTTTTAGTATCAAACTTGCTTCTTTTTGACACTGCTGTTATAAAAGGTAATTAAGGGCTTAATGCACATTTACATATATTTTTTGGATCTTGAAAGGATTATCCCATAACGTCAACATAGACTTGGCAGATGGCTCAATTAGTGATGAATTTTCAACTTATTAAACTCAGTCACTGACTTGGTAACCGATCAGGTTTCGCAACGAGACCCCGAAGCTCACGGAAAATCACACGGGTAACCAAAGCCAACTTCCTACAGTTTTAAGCACATTGACTTAAGACGGTTGAAAGTATCGAAAAAAGATTACATTTAAATAATATCACCCCAGCGTTCACTAGAACGGCAATTGACTTCATGAAATCTGGCCTCCTGGGCGCTTAGCAATCAACCGGAGGAATGCCCGGATCTAACAGGGATGCCTTTTCGCAAGGACTAAAAAGATTCTTATCAGAATAAATGGCTGTTATAAGGGCACAGGAAAATTGCAATTTGTGACGATATCAGCACGGAATTAGCAGACTACGAGTTTTTAAAGTGCCTTTTGTACTTTTTAGAATGAAAAAAAAAAACTGAGTGATCTTTTTCACATATATGAAAATTGTATTAGTAAATAAATATACCGAGTCTGTGCGTTCTTATTAATATCAGTATAATTATTGAAGTAGGTATTCAAAGTTGATTTCATTATTATAGTTTTTTAGAAAATAACAATTCTTTGTTATTTCTTATTTTTATTACGTCTTAACAATGCTCTCTTTTCAGATAATCCTGTGACAAGGCTTTTTGGTCTCTGTCTTTTACGTTGCCTTCAGCTGAAGGTTTATCTGGAAAGTAGATTCCAGCTACTTTGTTGTCCAATGTTTGTCTTATTCTATAATTCATAAATGTAGCTCATTTGCTTTTAAATCTTCAGAGTGTACTCTGACTTCAACATTTGTATGAATAAAGAAAATGGAAAAGAAAATAAAGAAAGACGGACTTTAAAGTAGGTATAAAAAGAATATCACTTATATGGTAGTAACTCAATTGCATATATAAGTAGGTGCACAGAAAATCCAACTAACGTAAAATTTTATTCCATTTTTGCAGTAAAGAAGAAAATTTAAACACGAAAGAACAAAATAATAAAAATACCTATGAGAAACATTAACTCAGCCATTGATTAACAGAAAAGTGGTAGAAATTTAATCCATGAAGTTTAACTGGCGCTCAACCAGCAAATCTCTCCGAGTGGCTAGCTTCATTATTTCATAATGTTAATGGCTGGGGGTCTCCGTAAACTGACGTTGTTTAGTGTTCTCTAAGGAGTTGACCATTTCTTAGACCTTCCTTGGATTTGCGGTTACGTACGAGTATTAATCCATTACACGTCCAATAATGAGACAATAGGAGAACAATAGGCTTAATGGCTGTCGCTGGCCTTTTAGTTTCGTCTTCATTATTGTCGTTTCTTTCAGATAAACTGTACTCTTTGTGAAGTTGAATATGTGTAAGATACTTTTTGTAGGTAGTAATAGGTGTTTAGTATCATAAAACATTGAGTTTACCTATATAAATACTTGTCAGTAGGTATTATTAAAATTAATATGTTAATTCATCAATATTTATTCGCAAATGTTAATTAAAGTGATAAGCTGTACGCGAACGAATTAGAAACTAATTAAAACCTAATGGTACTAAATGCTCACATTTAATTAGCCAGCTCACATTGCATTAGTATATATTTTAATGTTGCGTTAAATTGGCCTTAATTTAAATTATGGCGTTCAAACATCCAACTTTCAAATTGCATTAATTCATCGTTCCAGAACCATTGTTACTAACTGACAATTTGCTTTCTTAACCATTATTTACTTCTATGTTAGGTCATCTAAAAGTAATTGGAATAAAACAACGTTTGTTTGTTTATAAATATGTAATTTATTGTACATAACTAATTCTCATCCATGATTCTTTTTAATTAACAAAAAAATATCAAAACATCGAGCATCTTCGTAGGCATACATTTTTAACCCAATAGTCCCTTTAGTCCCTCCGTGAGTTAGTGTTTCACCATCAGGGATTTCAAGCCGTGTTTACGTAATAGTGTTCCTATGTTTCTAGGGTATAGACACAAATAATAGCTTACGAATTATTGATGGAGTTACGTACCTTGTACGTAGGATAGTAAAGCGAGGCCAGTATTAAGTAATAGTAAGAGAGACACAAGCAAAAGCTGAATTCTACTAGATGAAAATGTTGCTCTGGATGAGAGAAGTTCCGTGGTGGAACGGCTTCAAGAACTCCCGCATTCGTAGAAGCCTTCATATCCGTGACAGCCTAGACTGCAGAATGAATAAATGTTTGGCTATGCTATCTCTGACGGGCCCAGGTAGAAAGGGGAGCAGAAAATAATGTGGATACATCACAAATGGTGATATGCGAGCCACTGGACAAAATAATAGGGGAAGTATTTGCAAGCAGACGCCGAGCCCTGAACAGCGGTGGGGTTAGAACCTGGGAACACTATTAGTGACATAATAAATAATCAACAAATATTCTGTCGTTAAAAGAACACATCGTGCAGCTTAATTAGAAAACATTGAATTACGTAGCACTCTCGTACAGATTCAGGGTTCAAGTGCACCGTCATTAATTCAATTTACATACAATGCCGGCGTGATGTGCTCCGCGAGACAGATAATCGCGCAAATGACTTTTCGAACTCTGCTTCATTGGATAAACTTATGCAAGAGGGAGTCATTTTAATCAGCGTTGAATACAAATTAATGTTACTAGTTATAAAACAATTTTATGATTCAAATTCGAAAGTTTTCAGTTTATACATGATCAATGTTTTTCTAATATAAATATGTACGCTACACTCTCTGAGGTTAGTGTTAAAACTCATACTTCTACAATATTTGATTTTTTAATATATAATATCTAACCTATTCAATAACCTCGAACTCATGTTTGCCCTCGCAGTCCTTCAAATTCAAATTTTCAATATTTACCTGCACAGCCTTAGCCTTTGTCTTTTTGAAATGCTACTCAAATTTCGCATACCGCCATCCAGATGCGAGTGGGGGGAGCATAGAACGGTAAATGAAATGAAAACATTGGAGTTTCGTTTTCATTCATTTAATTAGTGGGAGTTTTAAGCGGCGCCGCTGTGTCGGCGACCTAATCGACGATCCATTTATACATTTTATCGCACCCTTTCACACATTTGTATACACTAGTATCATTACAAAAATCGATTTGTAGATTGGTGTTTCAATTCAAAGTACATTAGCACAAAAGTTGATAACCGGTTTAACTTATTAATTTAAGATTAATTCTTTTACAAAGATATGGAAGGAAAGTCTGATATAATTGATACTACATCAAAGCACAGCTAAAGCCATAATAAATCTATATCTGTGTAGAAGCCATTTGACGTTAATTTTGTATAATTAAATATTTGAATGTCAGTATTTGTTTTATGGACTTAAAGGTCTAATGAGGAATGTTTTTATGGAAATTCCGATGGCAGCGAAGCACAGGAGACAGAATATACAAAGTACCGAGAAAAAATCTTAAGTTGAGTAAAAATAAGCCACAAAAAATATAATACGTCCGCGTCAAAGACTCTAGCGACTAAAAGCAAAAAGAAAAGGTATAATTTTCAGGAAATTAAATGCGAATTCAATTACGCAATGATCTAAGTGACACAACCTACATAAAGAGATTAATTAATAAATTGGAGTGGTGCCCACAAATGGGTCGCAATTAGCAAAGGCGTCGATTCTTATTTATTCAGAGGGCTCGGAGGACGGAAAAAGAAATAGAAGGAAAAATCTTGAAATAAACATTCATACGAAAGGAGGTGAACAGGAAACCAGCGTGTTAGGCGAGTATTGGAGATGAAATTTTATTCCTTCAGCCGCTTAAATTTAATTTGATTTTATTTTGTATGTAAAGATAGAAAGTGGTAAGAGCGCGGGTGGTCGAATTGGTAAGGTTAAAATGCGTGATGCGCAGAAAGACACAGGTTCGAATCTCACCTCGGCTATGACCAATGACTATTTTCAAAGTTATATTTACATTTGTTTAAATACTAATTGATGCTCTAACGATGAGGCAAAACATCGTGAGAAACCTGCACATTCAGGCAACTGGATGTGTAACCATGATCGATCCAATACGGGTTTGGTTCCCCTGCAAAGGTTGCGGTGGACAGATGGATTTTATTTTTGGAATACAATTAAGAAAGTTTATTTTATTATTTTTAAGAACTGATCAGGTAAGTTGTTAATTTTAGGTTATTATGCTTAATGCACTTCAGAGCTAAGATACAATGAAAAAAATAAACAAATTTAATATTTATGTACAATAAATTCGGAGTTATAGAAAAAGTTTAAGAGTATTCCTTTATTTCTCATTTTTAACACTCAGGTGTATAGTAACCCCACTAATATAACATGCAATTTTTCACTCATATAAGGTAGGGTTCCCTAGGGAGAGCTAAAACACCGCGGGTAGCACTATAAAACGGGATGTTAGTAGAAATACTTATAAAAGTAGAATAAAACTCAAGCCGCAGTCACTTTTATGTGATTGTAAAATCGGTTACTCAATGATACTTTACCACTTATTGATATTTCAGTATTGAAAGTTAAATAAATGTTACACCATATAGATTTGATATAAATATTAATAGCTAGGTAGTGTTTCAATAAATAAAGAATCGATTAATTTTGAACTAATATAAAGCAATGGTTTATTTGAGTTTGTCACTATCCATTCCTAAATCTACGATAACGAAAATGCTCGTGAGGGAACATGCACACTCAGGCAACTGGATTTGTAACCATGATCCAACATGGGCTAGGATTCCCTGCAAATTTGCGTAGGTCAGATGAAAGGCACTTCATGTTAATACTTGACTCACCTAATCCAGGATCACCGCCAAAGGCGCACCACCTCCTTCTCCTCTCAGAGAGCTGAGGAAGTAAGCGGGATGAAGATGACGTATTAACCTTATCATCATATCTGTATCAAATAGCAGAGACCCATCAACGCTACACTTATCACACAGTAATATCCAGTATACCCATTTAATAAATAATTTATTGCCAACCAAACAATTTAGCGCATCAAAAAAAAAAACCTTATTTCATCAATCTTGTGTTCATAACTCAAATCAAAACTTCCATAATTAAGTCATTTAGGTTAAAAGTAGGATATGTCCACCCATTATGGGTCAAAAACAAGATACAACATGTGTATGATTTTTGAGGCTCGTTGATTTGTGAAAGTAATAATTTGGCTCACGATAGACTACTTTTAATGTGATTAATATTTTAAGTATAAAACAGGTAAGTCAAGATTTATTTTCTATTGTAAAGAAGGATTTTAAGAAGCGTAAGAAATTCTTACTGTCCTATGTTACAATAAAAAAATAGATAGATAGATAATTCATTTATTTGATTTGCTACACACAATAACAAATACTAGCTATCATAAACGTAAATATTCTAAATTATTTTTGAGGCAACTTATATTTTGTGTATAGTTATATGAATTTTAAATGAGAGAAAATTCTAGTATTTATTGGAAAGTTAAATATCTGAACATGTTTGGGTTTTTTAGGTTGCTGTTCATTTTATACGGTGGTTATATTTGATTTTAAGGGCTCTTGTTACTCCGCGGTGCTCGTAAACCACGGTTTAGGCCATACTAAATGTCAATGTACGTACAAGGGCAAAAGGTATTATCTGATGCTGTCGACTGCTACTTACATTTTGCGTTTTTTTCGTGATTGTCTGATCTGAAATGAAAAAAATATAAGTACTGAACGTTTGTTTATTTTAAAATTATAAAAGCAAAATTCGATTTGTCATTAAAATTCTTTATATCGATGAGTCTAAATTAAATATCTAATAATAATTACATGTAATGCAGACCACAATTTCATACTAAGTATTTTATTCGGCACGCGCATCGCATGTGGAACTGTGTTACTGCAACAATTAATTGCACTAAGCACTGTTTACGCAAATTAATGTTAACCAATATCCTATTCTATAAACAGATTTATGTAAAAAATAATACAACTCATATCTTTATCGATTTTCCGATGTGCCTATAGGCTCAAAAGTTTCAGTTTTCTCTCGCGCGTTATGATCCGTGTTGCAACAATACAATTGATGCACACAAGCCAACCCTCGTACAACATAAAATTTTATGACCGCGAAAATTATTTATTGTTGTTTAGAGCCACCGCAGATTTTCTTGCTACGAGTATGTTTTATAGTGTCACGTCAAAACGGCTACATCCGAAGCATTTTTTGTTTTATTAAGCTTTGAAAACGCGGGATTCAGATTCAGATTGCATTGATTTAGTGTGCTATCGAATATTGTTAACCTTATTTAGTTTTTATGTCAGTAACGTGCAGTAGCCTGTTTGTCGTTTTCTAAAAGAAATTTGGGTATGTAGAAGAGCCTTATGTATTAAATTAAAATAAGGAAAATAAAAAACCACAATATGTTTTTAAAGTTAAACGTAGATACTTGAGTCACCTTTTGTTGTATAAAGAAGATAAAAATGCGAACGTCGCATTTCCATGTTCTTAAACAGAACTTTACGTCTGCAAAGATTGCAAAGGTCAAACGTGATTCGTTTTATGTAAAAAACTTTAAACTAACCACACATTCCAGGAACGAGGTAAAAGGTGAATCACAAACTCCTATCTAGAGAGTTGAAGACGCAACGCAACGATACTTACGAAAGGACGACAATGAGTAAGTTACAAAAACTAAATAACACGACCTGCGAAATCAAAACTTAGGTTTTAATTGAAATTAAAGCTGAAAGTTTGATCGCCAGTAAGAATGGTTTAATCCGGCCATTGATACCTGTCGCCGGCAGTAGGATTACGCCGCTGCCAACCGACTCGATATTTTTATCGATAAATACTCGCACACCTCATATTTTATATTGCGACAGATATGGCTTTTACATATTTGAACTGCTCTTTATGGTTAAACTGAATCGATCATTTTTATTTTTAATATTATAAATAATTTATGTGTGTAAGTAAATATTGGACTGATTTGTTTATTCACTGTTTGATTATAAGGTTTAATTTATTGTTTTCTTTATCAGTAGAAACCAGTCATGTTGATTTTCTCTTTCTCAAAAGATTTTGTTCAATAGTCAAATAACTCGAGAACATGGTAAGTTGGACATTATTTGCATTGCAATTTCACATTGCAAAAACCGCCTTCCTTTTGACCTCGGTAAAAATGCTCGCTATAGACCACAATGGAACTAAATTCCTCATTAAACATATGTTGGCAACATTTTACGAGTTAAACACGGAACATATCTTCTCAGGTAAGAACTGGAGAGCCGCCAACAACCTGTAGACGTTCCCTAAGATATTTACTGCAGTGCAATATAGCAATTTGTTTTTTGGTAAGAGTTATCGCCAATGCTCTTTTATCAGATTAAAAATTAAGGTCTTTTCATGTTCTCAGTTTAAATTTATATCAAAGGTTCGTTTCTCACATCAAACGGAAGAAAGTAACTAGAAATAAGAAAATAAGACATTTTCACGTTTTTATCCTAGACGTGGTGACGACAGAGCCCACAATCACAATACTCGAAGGCTATGTTTACTGGATGGCCCGATGATGTAGATAAAGCTATTTTTATTTGCTCCCAGACCACCACGACTACTACTTACTCCGTAAGTAAATGGACCAATTGATACGTATTACGTATGTATGTAATATGTATCATAAAATAAATAAATACATAAAATCACGCCTCTTCCCTGGAGTAGACAGAGTCTACATCTTTTCACTTGCCACGTACTATTTAACAGGAGTAGGATATTACGGTACACGAGGTTCAATACAAGCATATTATTCAGATGTCGATTCGGCCAGCACCTGGGACACTCTAATTCAGACGACATTCGGGACGCAACATGTTCGATAACTTTCCTACGAATGTGTTCTGGTAATTGCTTTACCGGTATTATTGTTATTGTACTGTCGTTCTCCTTTTGCATTAGACCCAGTTACATCACTACTTTAAAGAGAAGATAGAGAAAAAGAAGTTAGAATCCGCCTTTACAATGGATTGGGCGAGTCAGGTTTGTAAACAAAGTGACTCCCTTCTGACCTCTGCAGCCTTTGAAGGAGAGTGATGCCACATACTACCTACATATAACTACGAACTTAAATGTGCAGAGTGTCTCACGATATTTTAAGAGCACCTCAAACAAAAAGTGTTACTAATTGAAGTGTGGATATTGATGAAATAAACATAAATTTAAAAATCAAAAAAATCAATGTTAACAATACCGCAATTATTAGATCAACATCATAATTTATGGTGTGACTAATGTTGCAATATTTAGCATTTGATAAAGCATATGCTTTATTCTGAAATCAAATGCTAAATAAAGACAAAAATAGCATTGTTATTAACCCATTCTGCAATTATTTTGATAAAATGACATCAAAGAGTTATGCATTGCATTAATTAAAACAACAAAAGGTCAATGATCGAGTCACTGAGTTTCACAGTCGCCGATAGTCAATTTATGATCATGTTGTTATTGGAAACACAACCTAAACGAAATGGGAAAATGACATTGGCAAAACATAAGTATGTACAAAGGAAAATAAATATTTGATTTGATATCGTATTCTCTTATTGGTATTTATTTACCTTACCTTTAATTTATCGTTATCATGATTTTAACACAGAATGATACTCCGCAACTCCACTTACTAGACTAAAATCAAGTGTAGAATAAGTACAATAATATAATAGTTCTTATGTTAGCTCCAGCTTACGAGCTCCACGTCTTGATTCTATTATACTCTGCTTTTTCAAATTTGAATAAGAATTTTGAAGTTTTACATAAAATATGACTACGTATATACTTATTGAATTCGTCACTGAAAACAATCGCAGGTCGTTGTTATTTTAACTCTGTTTTGGTAGTTTCTACGCAGATATATAAATACCACACTTAGCTAAATCATGACAACATAACAAACAAAGAATATAATCATTTATTCTACGACTCGACAGGGCCAACTAGCAGATTTACTAAAAATAAAGAGAGTGCCGTGTCAACATAGGGTGGAAACGATGGAATTATACGGCACAAATTACATCATTACAAAGCACGGCTATACGGACGTCCATTTAGTTTCATAAGTCCAGACACAGACAACATCAGATCTAGTTCAATGTATTTATTTGATCGTGGCAATCATTACGAGGACCACAAAGATCTTATAGTTGATCTGGATTTTTCCTGGGATTTCGATACGTTAACATTGTGACAATGCTTTTTCGGTAGGTTTCTTTATGTGTATGAGTTATATGTAGAATAAGTTTCAACCTATATTTAAATAGTCAGGATAACATTCTAGCCTATTAACCTTTTTGTAGTACTATCTATTCGGGTCGGTGATCTAGCTTTCAATCAGTTTGAGCTGTCTTATATTGCTACATAAAGTTGACTTACAGCGGTTTGCCACCGACAGCCTTTTACCTTGACCGTGAGAAGATCGTGGTGGGTGGTCCTGGTCATACCGCGCATCACTCCACGCGACCTTGCATTTGTAGCTCTTGTTGTGGCAGACGTAGTATTGCAGAGGAAAAGTTGGAGGCACTCGAGCAGTCCATTTCCATGGTAGCAGACATTTTACACAAATAATAATTTTTAATAACCTTGTTCTTACGACATCTTTTATGTCGTTTATAATGTCGTCACAATTCAGGTACAATTCCTGCGACAGTCCATGATCAGCAACAATTAGGTAAACTACGCCGGTGCAAGTAGCGTGGGTATAAAACTTTATGTACGCATATAAATTTGGATGCCGAGACATGTTTTATTGTACAGTCGTAAAATTTGGGGTCGGAAAAGACCGACATATTTAATAAATACGAACAAGCTCGTAAACTCCAAAGCAAGCGTCTTCGTAGTATCGATAATATCAAACTATTTCGATATTCGAAAGTACTTAGCAATCGATTAGCCGCATTAAATACGATTCGCAAACAATATTTTCAGAGTTTATATATTTGTGAGAGAGATATAAATTTAACTTGACAAGTATATTTTATGATATGACGTGACTATATTTTTGGAAAAGGCTTTCATACTAGTATCTATAAGTAAATAGTTATAATTATTTACTTATAGATACTAGTATGGACAACAAATTAAGTTCAAAATCCGTGGTAGCTTGTAATACTTTTTTATGAATTATATGATTGATAAAATAAAATAAATAAATAAAAATAAAAAAGCCTTTTATTAAATAAATAAATTTCTCATTTCATGCTACATTATTTGTTTAGTTTCATGCAATTCATTGATTCTTATTCATTTCGCATTCAAATTATAAAAGTATGTTAATTAAGTATTTTCAATTTATGGATTTATATTAATTTCATTATCAGTTTGTTATTTATTTATTTATATTAATTTTTTTTTTTTTTTTGAATGAGAACCCCTCTCTAGGGTAAAGGCCTCCTCCATTTGTAACCAGTTCTTTCTGTCTTTTGCCTTGTTGTACCAGTTTTCTCCTGCTTTTCCTTTTATGTCATCGACCCATCTTTGTTGTGGTTTTCCCCTTCTTCTCTTTCCTACAGGTCCCTTCCACACTACGACTCGTTTCGTCCACCTTCCGTCTGTAGTTCTGGCCAAATGTCCTGCCCATTTCCATTTTAATTTCATGGAGTGGTGTAGGAAGTCTATCAGTTTCGTTTTCCGTCTAATTAAGCTGTTCCTAATTTTTTGTATTCTTCGTATTTTTAAAATTGATCTTTCCATGGCCGATTGACATATTCTTATTTTTTCTTTTACCTTTTTCGTGTATGTCCAAGTTTGTGCGCCATAGGTGAGACAGGGAAGAATTACGCCATCTATTACTTTCTTTTTCAGAGCAAGCGGCAGGTCCCCTTTTAATATTTCCTTATGGCTCCAGAATTTTTGCCAAGATGCGTTTATTCTTCTGGATTTTGGAAGAAAAACAACAATAGTTTTTCTTTTGACTACAACCCTCCAACAATACCTAAAACCACTGCGTGTAAAAGGAAAAATCCATATACTTTATATATTGGCACTTACAACGTGAGATCACTGGCAAGCCATATGAAGCTAATTGAACTTACAAATGCATTAAAAAATATTAAATACGATATTATCGGACTGTCAGAAGTGAGAAGATTGGGTAGCAGCATAGAAGAACATAAAGAATTTATACTATGCTACTACGGTGAGACTAAGGGACATATGATTGATAACCGAGTCCATATTCAATATGAATTTTTGGTGAACATACAAAAAACATATACGTATACCCTAAGCGCTTAACAACTAAATATAATGAGATATTGTGTTTTACTAGCAAAAGGTTTTCTATAAATACCACAATCATATTTAACCGTACAAAATTTGCTAAAATTTCTTCGAATGTTGTTTGAAAACATGTAATTTAAAAATGAGAAATGGCATCAATTGTAAAGTCATTGTACAGTAATTGTCTGTTATTTCCAGTGGCGGCGATAAAACGCGCTTTCCTTGAAAAACGTCTGAATTGCCCTACTGGATGGCGCCAACCTTTGACTCACTGTCTGCTAATGGTTTAACCTAAAAGCTATTCCCTGCTTACATTTCTATATTTTTAAAAAACAAACTTTATAGCCCTCAAATGTTAGGTACAGTAGGCAGTGAAAACAAGAATTTTACCTATGGGAATTATACCTATCAATAAGTTTAATTCTACAGGTTGTACAATTCGAAAAATTATTTTAGAAAGTTTTAGTAAATTAATAATAAATGCTTACAAAAAAAGCATTGTTTAATACCTTAAGTGCCGTGTGGTTCCCGGCACCAATAAAAAGAAGAAAAGGACCACTCCATCTCTTTTCCATGGATGTCGTAAAAGGCGACTAAGGGATGGCTTACAAACTTGGGATTCTTTTTTAGGCGACAGGCTAGCAACCTGTCACTATTAGAATCTCAATTCTATCATTAAGCCAAATAGCTGAACGTGGCCTTTCAGTCTTTTCAAGTTTGTTGGCTCTGTCTACCCCGTAAGGGATATAGACGTGATGATATGTATGTATATAATACCTTAACAGCCAACAGCCGAAAATAGTGACAACGAAAAATCTAACAGTTTCATGCGATAAATCATTTATTAGTTACAAGATAACAATGCAAAATTGTAAAAGAGTTTTAAGTTTTGCTAGAATCTCAAAATAGTGCTGTAATTTCCGACATTTGAACAAGATAAGAAGCATCGAGATTTTTCCTGAAGATTTTATTTGACGAAGCGCAGGAAATCCAGAGGAAAACTGAAGCTATGTATTTTACTGTTATCGCCATTTTTCTTAGTCAGATACAGCCTGTAGTTAGAAAATATATCTTTTTGAAGCATTCTTTATGAAATTTTCTTGTACACTACACGTTAGTAGTCATTTTTAACCCTATAAGTTCTATATCAAAATGTTCTTAAATTTAATTTTTTTGACCAAGTTTTTATTTTTGGACGTACCTTAAAATTTTTCTTTTATAATAAGTTAGTACTTTAATTTCCTTTGAAACATAAATATACCTGATGTTAAATTAGTAGACCAGGCGTATTAATTTTTTTTTCTGAATGTATTTTGCATTGTAGAGTTAATTTATTTTAATAAAATTGTTTATCCTTCATTGCACTCTATTTAGTGCATAGAATATTGAGGGTTTCCAGTAGCATTACGTAAATTTTCAAGTGAAAAAATTACATCAACCTTCTTTATTCCCCTATTTTTTATCTAAGCTTCTTGCAAAGATTTTTTGTGGATGTCATTTAGTGTTAATGCCTGTTGTGGGACGAGTTGACTACGAATTGCCAAATTTACTCTTGTTTCAGCCTTTGGAGCCTTAAATCCTCTGTTTGGAATGAGCCAATGCATCTTAAGCAAGGGGATGCCACTTTAAATTGTTCACAAACTTAGGAAAGATATTCGCAGGATCAGCAGATATTAGAGTTTTTATTATTTATCTTTGCGTAAACAGAGTTTGTGATAGGTTATCGCGGACGCGTTTTTTGTGGGAATCAAATCCGGGACATGCTGGCAAAGGATAGGCCAAGAGTATCCGAAATGGACGAGTTAACATGAAGAGACGTATTGTGGATGAAGTGAAAGAAGTAAGCAGGAATCGTAGCAAGTTGAAAGATGTAGTCTCTACCTATCTTTCCGGGAAATATAGGCGATTTTATGTATGTATGTAGACTTCATATTAATTTTATTATTTTCTGCAAAAAATATTTCATGAAACTTTTCTTATCTCTTGTATATCCCAATTATGTTCTGAGCAGGATTATAACTTATTGCTATCAATGTAGACGTAATAAAATACATATCTCATTAAAAGAGTTTTATCTTAATTAATGAGATTTATTTAATTTCAAAACGAATAAGATTATACATTAAGTACTTGATTTTAAAATTTACTAAGCTATTTTTTGTTGAAATTGTAAAAAACCTCAGCCTCAGTAATACAAAGGTGAGTCAGGTAGTCTTGTTTGAAAATGTATACCATATTAGACGGATAGACAAAACTACACGACAGTGCAAAGTACTGGGCAGACATCCAACTAAGCCAGCGTTTTCTTTTATACCGCTGATGAGAAGGACCCCAGACAACTTTACATTTGGTACGTGACTGTGTTAGCTCGGCAGCAGAATGTTACATGAACTTGTCATTTTTGATTCGTCTTGAATCATTAGATGGATGCTTGAAATTACTTTAAAGAATACAAATAAGCGATATCGGAGACGCAGTGTTTGTTTAACCGCGTGTAGGTATTTCAGTCTCACCGGCACTGCACAGAGCACTATATATGTATATGAGAATTAACATGCTGTTTTAACATGAAACAACTCTCTTCTTTTCGAATATACGAAAGGTTAGGGGAAAATATCATAAGAAAAACTACACATCAAGTTGCCTGGGTGCGTATCTGTATAACCACAACCATGATAGTTACCCATGCATGAACATGGTCTGAACTCCGCAACTTTTGCAGGGGTATCCCCCTGCAAAAGTTGCGGAGTTCAGACCTAGTAATAGACAAACCCCGAGCTCCTGTCATAGAGACGAGGACGTAACTGACGGTAGAAGGATGATATTTTAATAATTTTGAGTTAAAGATACTTGAATTTTGTTAGAAAAAGTCGAAGCGGAAACATTATATTAAGCTTGCTATCTTAGTGCACAAAGCTTAAGGCTATAGGCCAAACTTCAAGGACATAATACCAGTAATGGCCTCATTTGTCCACTGCAATGAGAGAGGCCGCGTTCATTAAACAGGCGCTCAAACTTGCCCACTCGTGAACTCCGGCTGCAGTTAGCGCCGCTGTCTAGTAGGAAAATATCGATCTATTGTATAGTAAAATGTTTACAATCTGAAAGCCGCCATGATTCCCATAGCTAAATATCTATAATAGATTCAATAGATACTGAGAATAATCATTAGTTTCACCATTACGACTATTACAGATTTTTACAAAAATTTAGCCCAAACTGTAGGTACTTAAAAAATTTCAAAACTTATCTTATCTTATTGCATCTTACATTCGGTAAAAATTAATAAGTGACGATCACTATTTTTCTTCTACTAAATATTTCCTTTTTTGTTAGCGGCCAGTGCGATTTACAATTTAAAACACAGATCAATTATTATAAAAAAATAAATGCATGTTAGCACGGAAGTAGCAAAATAATTTTAATACCGTCAAACTTTGTCCATTTAATTACTACACTTAACATAAATTTAATTTTCGTATTAAATTAAAATACAACATTTATTATGCCATTTGTACTGCAAGTAATAAAATATAAATGGATTTCATCATATATTTATTGCGCAGCAGATTACGCTATTCCATATCACAAGTAGTGCTATTTTCTCGAAATAGTTTGTCAAAGCTTTTAAATAAATTTATAGGGGCACAAAGTGAGTGCGGAGCATTTTACGATAGCCGGTTTATGAGAATGTTATGTGGGTTTTATTTGCTTATATAGGCTTTTAATGGCATGAATGTATACAATGTTGCACTGGAATTTCGTAAGAAAATTGTTAATTATTAAGTACAAACTGTAATTCTCAATTCAATTTTTAGGCTTACTGAAAAATCGAGAGCAACACAGCATATTTTGTGCCTGTTTAAGAAATAGAAACTTGAGTATAGAGAAAAAATACTCGTATATGCCTATGTTGACATACACCCATTAGCGATAGGGCGTTTGCCTGTAACACAGCAGATCCAGGGTTCGAATCCCGACCAGACCATAATGAGAAGAGAACTTTTTCTCATTGATCTGAATCTTGGTCATTATTTTTATATAAATATTTTTTATAGTATTGTTGAGTTAGTATCTCGTAACACAAGTCTCGAGCTTACTTCGAGGCTAACTCAATGTATTTAAATTGTCCCGTGTTAGTTTATATTTATTTATTCATTCATATGTAAGTATAGTGTCAAGTTAATTATGTGGGCTACAACCGGAGGTCCCAAAAAAAAGCAAAGTTATTTGAAAAGATTTAATTTTAAAGTAAAAATTACATTTAGTTAATTATTTCTAAGACAATGACAATGATCGAAGTGTGAATCAAAAGTAACATGATTTCCGTATTTCCGATATTGCGAAGCCACCGTTGACGTCATAGCGAGTCACGCGCTGCACGTTATGCCGACGCTGCACCGCGGGCCGTGTGCAGTGTTGTTTTAGGTCAACGCTGCATCGGCGATCTTCATAGATTAGCACCGCGTAACACCTCCCGCCGAAGAACAGCCACCACCGATGATTTTCGTAGTAAATTGAGGTGGGGGTTGGTTACATCTTGTCCTCTCGCTGGGTTCCGGGATGGTGTAAATCCTTTCAGGTTGATCTGGACAGCTTTGTGGATTGTCATCTGTAGTCCCCTTAGAATTTAGCACGTATTTGCGATAGGCAACGTAGCTAACGAGTGCGCATGCACCGAACAATGATAGGTATAGCGGGATCGTAGTGTGATAGATTCCGTAATCATTTGTAGCTTGTATAATATGTGGGGATTCTTGCATAATTTTTGTGTTGGTAGTATGTAAGTGTTCCAGATTTATTGAGTTAAGTTTCAGGGTTGGAGCTGGAGTCTGAATGTTCGTTTCTTTATGGGGTAGATCCATGATTTTGAGCACGTGGCCTTTCAAACGATCTTTCTTGTTAGTAATATGTAGTTGAGATGTTTCTATATAGCAATTCTGTGGTATAGTTAGTAGATAGCTGCCGTTAACTTCTTTGTAAAGGTCTTGTCCGCAGGATAGGTGAATCTTCGTAGGAGATGGGAAGTTTATGGTGTAATATCTGTCATCAAGTTCCTCGTAAGCTATTTGGTCCAAAGTGATCGCGATGGGCTGGCATGTTGGATTCCTTTTCTGTGTGGTGATAAGTTCAGGTATGCAGCTCTGTGATGGGCGGTTCTGCAAACTTCGTTTTTCCTCGCATATAAACCATTTACTAGACTTCGGGCATTCAGCCTCTATGTTCTTGAAATCTTTCTGGAAGATGGCTAGGAAAGGAGAAGGCGGTATAAGGACTTCATGAAATCTGTTAGGTATGATAGATAACTTGTATAAGTCATATATAGGAAGCTGGAAAATTGGGAATTTATATACTATTACTATATTATTTCCTACGTAATATGAACCTAATCTAACTAACTCATAATATTCTCTGATGTCTAAATCAATTATTCTATCTCGGCCATATATAGCTGTCAGTTTGTGTAATATATTCCGTATTTCATCTAAACTAATAGCTGAATGGTGCATAGTAGAGGTTCTTATGAATGCTAAGATGTTTTGTAAACGAGTTAATTCTTGTGAGATAGAATCTACGTTATCGCTAAGAATGATAAGCATCTGAGCTAGATGTGCATATTTTATTAAATCATAATCCCTACTTGCATCACTTTCGTTAATTCTATTAATTAAGTCCGCCATTTTGTTCTGGTTCTTTACTATATCATTGATAATTTTGGAATATTGGGAAGTGAGATCTTTTGTTAAACTAACATGTTGATTAAATTCGGTAGCAAGCCTATGTTCGTCTTCTTCGAGAGCTTTTATTGCGTGATTATAATGTAGCGCATCGGTGTAATCAAGGTTACCTGTAATGCTTTTTACGACACTGCCGAGACCATCTATGAGACCTCTCTTTACACGACCCGTCTCAAAAGATTTAAGTTGCTCAGACACGTTTTTAAGTTTATTTTTAAGATAGTCTATATGAGGCTGGAATAATAAATTAGTTTTATTGTGAAGATCGGGGCTGCTAGTTAATAACTGGTCATTTACGGAGTTAATTTTATCTTGTAAAAGGTCCAAGTTAACATTCTGAATGAAGGAGTGATGATGGGATATGATTTTAGCCTCGCCTAGTTTGAAAGGTAAGATGCCGGGTCCATTGTCTAGGCTCTCAAGTCTTATCTCTTGAGGTAGAGCCATGGGCAGGACCAGGTGAAGGATCAGGAGCGTCCTGTAACAATCGGGCGGTTTTAGGAACCCTTTTAAGTCTAGATTTTGCGATGGGACCACGTTTCTTCCTCGTATAAATATGAATAGGAAGATCCGCCATGACGATATCGTGAGTGTAACGGGGAGCTACTTTTTGCCTAGAAGCAAATGGATTTTTTATGAAAATCTGTTGCTCGGGCGAGTGATAGACTTCCGGCTCACGATTACGATTATGGTTATCCGTAAGCTCTTTGCGGGTTTCGTTACATAACTCGTGAATCGTTTTATATGCTTTGGTCATTTTATCTTTATGATTAGTCGCATATTGTTGCATTAAATGTGCGGATAAATCTAGATCAAAAGGATCGCGTGGGTCGAAATGTCCAGTGATAATTTCTATAGGTTTACACTTCGTGAAACTGTGAATACTACTGTTATAAGCCAAAAGGGCATAAGGCATGAGATTGATTACTGATTCTCCTTTTTGACTGAGCTTGAGAATACGAAGATGTTCTAAAATCGTGGCGTGAAATTTTTCAACAATACCATTTTCATTAGGGGTATTCGGTGCCACCCTATGATGCTGGATTTTATGTAATCTTATAAACTCAGAGAAAAGTTGATTTGTGAATTCCGGCCCGTTATCGGTAACTATAGTAATTGGTATTCCGTGGTGAGTGCAAAATATGAGCAAAGCTTGTACAACACTTATTGCAGTTCCATCCCTTAAGTGATATGCCTGAGCGTATTTAGAGAAGGAATCAACTATGGACAAAAACTTTTCACTCTGAATAGTTAGTAAATCGAGATGCACTGTCTCAAATGGTTTGCTAGAAGGTGGAACTAATTTAAATTGTTGTTTGATAGGGTTGCGATCGTACTTTGCTTGACCGCAAATAGTGCACTCGTTTATAAATTTTGTTATTTGTTCACGCATTTTCGGCCAGTAATACTTATGGGATAGAGCTAAGTAAGTCTCATTAATACCCCTATGATTAGTTTTACCGTCATGATATTTGTTAATGATTTCCTGCTGCCTTAGATATTCTCGTACATTGTCCAGTTCCTTTTTTGTTAGTACTAAGTTCATTGATGAGTTTTTAAAGTGCTTTTGAATGATAGGGATTATGCTGTACATACCTAATGTTGGGTTAATTAATAAGCCTGTCTTAATTTTTGGATGAACGTATTCTTTAATGGCATTAACAACATCCTCTTCTAAAGTAGATTCTGACACTTGTATAGTGATACGGGTGTGAGTATCAAAAGGTTTAGTAACGATCGTTCTGCCTTTGATATCACCTACTATGTTGAAAATTATTTGTTTTGTGAATTTGTTCAAAGGGTCATCAGAAATCGGGACTTCTAGAATGGGATTTTCGTTATCTGTGTGAGCTGTAGCGGTACCAGAGTTATCGATAGGTTCATTAGCTGTGATAGTTCTAGATTCGTCAAGTGAAGGTGTTTTTTCTGATGGGTTAGCTACGATGGACAAAAGCTCCTCATTATTGAGTTCCAATCGCGATAATGCATCTGCATTAGTATTGGATTTACCCTGTTTGTACTCTATGGTAAAATCGTACTCACTCAGCTTTAACCGCCATCTCGTTAATCTGGAGTTAGGCTCCTTCAAGTTCATGATCCATTGAAGGGGCTTATGGTCCGTGATAATTTTAAATTTCCTTCCGAACAAATACGGCCGGAAATATTTGGTGGCCCATACGATGGCTAAAAGCTCCTTCTCAATGGTGCTGTAATTTAATTCGCTAGAATTAAGGGTACGTGAAGCGTATGCTATAGGTTTGTCAGAACCTATTGGACCTTGAGATAAAACAGCTCCGATTGCCACATTAGAAGCGTCTGTTGTTAAAATGAAATCTTTATTAAAATCCGGATATTGTAAGATGGGATCGTTAGTAAGGAGTTTTTTACAATGTTCAAAGCAGTTTATGTATTTTTGATCTAACGTTATTTTACTACCCTTCTTTAAGCATTGTGTTAGAGGTTTGGTTAGTTTAGCGAAATCGGGGATAAATTTCCTGTAATATCCGATCAGGCCGAGAAAACGTTTGATTTCTGTAGGTGTTTTAGGAATAGGATAGTTTTCTATTGCCTTGATTTTGTCTGGGTTTGGCTTAACCCCTTCATTACATATAATATGACCTAGAAAGCTGGTTTCTAACTTTAAAAATTCGGACTTATCCATTTGAATTTTAAAGTTAGATTCCCTCAGTCTTTTGAATACCTTTTCTAGGTTTACTATATGCTCCTGCAGGGACGTGCTAAATACTACGATATCGTCCAAATAGACAAGACAGATGTTGTTAAGGTCTCTAAGGATATTATCCATAGCTCTTTGGAATGTGGATGGAGAATTCTTAAGACCCATGGGCATACGAAGAAATTCGTAATGGCCGCTTTCCACATTAAATGCTGTTTTGTGGATATCGTCAGGGTGCATCTCCACTTGGTAGAATCCACTAGCCAAATCCAGGGTGCTAAAATACTGACATTTACCAAGTTTGTCAAGTACGTCTGTTATATTCGGTATGGGGTATTTGTCGTCAATCGTTTTCTCGTTAACCTTGCGGAAGTCCACAACAAGACGCCATTTAACCTTGCCGGAGGCATCTGCCTTTTTGGGTACAATCCAAATAGGAGAGCTCCAAGCAGAGTCAGAAGGTCGTATAATGTTTTGCTCAAGCATCTTATTAATTTGGTCTCTGACCTCTTGTCTGTGGACGTAAGGATATCTGTAGGTTTTAGTATGTACTGGAATTTCATCAGTTGTTCGGATGCGATGTTTGACTTTATTGTTAAATGTTAATGTCTCTCCCTCAATATAAAATACGTCCGCGTACTTTGCGCAAAGATTTCGTAAATTAGCGAGTTCCTCTGGATTTAAATGATCCGTGCGGAGACGAGATAGTACGGCGTTAACTCGATCAGACGGAATCTCTATACCTTCACTTTCAATACAAAATAGTTCAGCTTCTACTGGACGATCCATTGAGAAAATAACGTCATTTGATGTAGGGTTAGTAACCTGTACCCAACCACGGTTACTTTTTACGGTAGTAAAGCAATTGGATACTAGGCAATTGCAAATAATTTGATCATTTATTAGCACTTCCCCATCTAGCGTATTAATAGGTACTCGGATCAACTTCGAAGAGTTAGCGGATATGATATCCTCGTATAGGTTAACATTACGAGAATCATACATCTCAATAGGTAACTGGGCATGCGGGGTTATTAACAATTTACGGTTAAGATCAATCTTACTAGCCCACTTCTCAAGTAAATCAAAACCTAGGAGTCCATCGAAGTAGTTGTGGAATTTATACACAAATAGATTTATATTACTATTTTCATTAAATTCAGAAAAACAAGGTAAAGTAATTGAATAATCATTCTTAATAGTGCCGTGAACATTCGTTACTTCGAAGGGCTCGTAGTTTAGTGGTATATGATTATAAAATTTGCTAACTGCTTCCGGACTTATAAAAGACTGATTCGCCCCGGTGTCGATTAGAAACTTAAGTGGGGGATTTTTAATTTGTATGTATCCGAGTTGTCGCTGTATATGAAAATTTAATTCTATTTTGGTTTTTCTGATTTCGAAACCTTTTGAAAATTTTCGGCTTGCTCAGTGACTGTGTCATGGTCTACTTCCTCCACAACCGGAGTACTCTGATAAGAATATGGATCCTCGTAGTATCTTGGGTCCAGATACTGTTCATTATTATAATAGTATTCTTGTTCATAATCTGTGTAGTTATAATCATTGTAATCATTATAATAATCGAACTCGTTAAGGTTAACTTCGCGTGTTTTAAAATAATTACTCGGAGGAGGATTACCAAACTGTCTCCAATCACGACCCGAAGGTGGTAGAGGTTTTGACACAAAATGACTAACGCCGCTCATAGGCTTAGGTGTATTATTGGCATTAAATGAAGGTTGAAACTGAGGCCTAGGAGGTATTTTAAATACATTACTATTTGGGTTATAACCATGCAAGGGAGCACGCATCATTTGTTGAGTACGTGTTAAGCCGCGGGGTGGCTGGTTCATAGGCATGTTAGACCTCCACCCTTGTGTCTGAGGCTGTATTGGTTGCGGTCTATAAGGACCAGCCATGTTAAAAGGTGTAGGTTTTGATGGTCCCGGTATATTAGGAGCGTTAAACGGTGTAAATTTAGGAGTAAAATTATTTAAAGGCAAGTTAAATTGATTACTAGAATGTGCATGAGACCAGTCCTTTCTAGCAGGTCCACCATCATTGCGGTGTTGTAAATATAAGGTATTTAATTCCTCTTGTACGAATTCTAGAGCCTTTTCCATAGACTCTGGGCGCATGCACCGAATTCTAGATCCAAGAGGGTCTTTAAGGCCTCTCAAATAGGCTTGAAGGGTTAATTTTTTGTAAAGCGTTCGTTTAGCCTCGATCGTGGTAGGGACCGTCTCGTGAAGCGAGATAAAAGTCATTATCGTACTAAAAAGATTTTGGCATCTTTCGTAAAACTCCTGAGGACTACTGGACCCTTGAGTCTGCATGGATAAGTCACTGTATAAAGCGGTCTCATCTCGATGGTCAGCGAAATTATTAATTAACGCAGCTCTAACACCATTCCAGGTATCCGGGATACCATTAGCATTTATGTACCTCGCGGCGGGTCCCGTGACCTTATTTAAAATTCCGTTAAGGAGAGCTAGATTAGTTAACTCGTGACCCGGTTCAGCTCTAAAGTAAGTAAGTACCAATTGGTCACATAAACTAATAAATCGAGTTAGTATGTGCGGATTGCCATCGAATTCCGGCACTAATCTAAGAGATTTATAGATCATATCAACTTCGTTATTCGACATTTCGTTTGATTCTAAATTCCTATTCTCGTCTATTACTGCTAGCCTACTTCTATCTCTATTGCTAATATTTAATCTACTGGAACGGGATTCACTTGGATGAAAAATTTTGAAAGCTAAAATAAAACACACACAAAGAAAAATTAAAAGGCAAATATATCATGCATAGAGATTGAACAAGATATGAAAACGATATATTAAAATATATTAAAAGGATAGGTTTAGGAATGAAAATATATTAGAGGATTACTTAAAAGGTTAAGTGAGCAAGGACTTGAAAGATTCAAGGACTTACAGCATAGCTTTTTCTTGGACGAATCGATAGCTGGATTCACCTCTGGACTGCAGCGCCCGTAGATTCTTGAAGTCTCGATGAAGGCTTGAAAGCTCAACCAGTAGCGATTGGGAGCAACGTTTCGTAAAAACCGATCGCGCACTGGCTCGAGTTATCCTACCGACTGCGCCAATTATGTGGGCTACAACCGGAGGTCCCAAAAAAAAGCAAAGTTATTTGAAAAGATTTCATTTTAAAGTAAAAATTACATTTAGTTAATTATTTCTAAGACAATGACAATGATCGAAGTGTGAATCAAAAGTAACATGATTTCCGTATTTCCGATATTGCGAAGCCACCGTTGACGTCATAGCGAGTCACGCGCTGCACGTTATGCCGACGCTGCACCGCGGGCCGTGTGCAGTGTTGTTTTAGGTCAACGCTGCATCGGCGATCTTCATAGATTAGCACCGCGTAACAAGTTGATAAACATTGATGATTATAATAAAACAAATAACGAGAGCATACAAAATAATATTATTTGCCTTCAAATGAACTCGCTCATTCGAAGAATTTTAATATTTAAAGAACTAGTCATGAGTTGTTATTTTTGCGACTGGGAGTCGGGATTTATTTTATTATTAAGCAGAAAATGGTCGGTTATTTTTAAATCCCATTTTTAACATTCCCAAGGGAACAAAATTCAAGGCCAATTCCCGCTTTACGCCGCCGGCGGAGTAGAATAGAATAGAATAGAATAGATTTATTTTCAAAATTGGATACAAGGTATCACTTATTGACGTCACATAACTTAATTCTAATTATAACTACTACCGCTTCCAAAGCGCATGTGTAGAAGAAGCGGCGGAACAAACTACACTGCAGCATTTTCATAGGACGTCAATTTACAAATATAGATCTCTTAAATCAAAATCGTGGACGAATGCACATTGTCTACATTAAAAAACATGTATGAATGTAGAACTGATTATGTCAATACGAATATTTCGTCAAATAAAATAAATATAAAATAAAATATGTACATACTGTACAAATTATGTCAAGATCATGTCAAAATACACAAGAATTAAGAGGCTATTATGTCCAGCTCGGGCCACACATGTTTATCATTAATATAATCATCCGTGCTGTAATAGGCTTTCCTACAAAGCTCAACTTTAATATACTGTTTGAATTTTCTATCATTCATTTCAAGAACACTTTTTGGTAATTTATTATAAAATCTTATACAATTAATCAGAAATGATTTCCCTACCTTAGCCAGCCGATGTGCTGGGATCGACAACTTGTAATTGTTCCGCAGTGATCTACTAGTACATTCACCTACTTTTTTGAAAGAGTCTAAGTTTTTCCTAACATGCATGATGTTATCGAATATGTATTGGGAGGGCAAAGTTAAAATATTTAGGTTTTTGAAAAAATCTCTAAGGGAATCTCTTTGTTTAAGACCGTAGATATATCGAATTGCCCTTTTTTGTAAAATGAAAATAGTTTGTATGTCTGCTGCTGATCCCCAAAGCAGTAGACCATATGACATTAAACTATGAAAATAACTAAAATATACTAGCTTAGCAGTTGCCACATCCGTCAAATGCCTAATACGACGAATAGCGTATGCTGCAGAACTAAGCCTTTTAGAAAGTTTTAAAATGTGAGCATGCCATTTCAAATTTGAATCTAATGTTATTCCTAAGAAAGTAGTACTATCAACAAAATCTAATCTTTTACTACTTATACTAATATCCACATTTGCCTGCCGCACATTGGGAAGTGTAAACTTAATGCATTGGGTCTTATTTGCATTTAACAATAAGTTGTTCATTGTAAACCACCATTGTCGTGGACGTACTATGCATACGTATAGGTACTATACGTATTGGTACGACCAAAATCTGTTTTCTAATTACCTATGTCATATCTCTAAATTTTCTATTTTGCACAAAAGGCCTAGCTAAGCTTTGCATTATAAATCAAAACCCCATTTCCATTTTTCAGGCAGGGCGCCGTCAATGGCGCCACCTAACGGCCCCTAATTGCAACGTAGGCCGTAACAACCGACCAATTCTAGTTGCACCATTATTACGAACAATAACCGTTTACCTGCCGCCGATTCAATTCCGCCAACTTACCCTGCAGTCCTGCACTATGCCTGTGTTGACACAATTGGATTTTCCCAATTCCATATGACAAATATACAGGCGCACGTATCGGAAATAAATTAAGGCCGGTCACACACTGCGCTATGTTTATTTTGTTTGATACACAGAAAAAAGTCGAGCAGTAATTGACGCTGCGCTGTGAGTGGTTTAAACAAAGAGTGGTGGATCGTATGCATATTGATGATGTTGTTTTAAACAATTATGTCAAGTCAAGAACAGCTTTTTATATGCAAAGTTAATTGAAGTTTAATGTTTCGGGCAATTTCTTAAATGTAAGCAACCGACCACAGTTCTCTCTTAGCAGCACGTTAATGATTTAATTATAACTTTGAAATCTTGTTAAAAAAAACTCATTGAAGTACACTTTTTAGGCTGTCACAAAGATTTCGTCACTATTATAAAATCTGTGAATTTGGCTTAGTTCTTAACATCGTCACGTTCCTGCCTCCTGCTAAGTACTCTTAAAGTAGTAAATCCAGTCGCAACAAAGATTATAATTCTCTTCACGCGTTATCTCCCGAACCAATCTTCTTGAAATTTTGTGTACATATAATTATGATTTTAGAGAAGGAAATAGGATAGTTTTATCCTCGTAAATAGTAAAGTACCCGTGGAATTTGAAAAAATCCTTCCATTCTTTTATACTCCTAAGTGGCGTTAAATTCGCACGTGTAGGCGTGTTACGGATATGATATAAAACTAGCATTCAGTGTTTTTAGCAAAACAACTACATTATCATTAACTTCGTATTGGATTTCATTCGTGAGGTTGAAAAAATGTCTTCTCCCGGTTTGTCAATAAACTTGAAAACTGTTCTCACTTACTGATTTTCCAGATTTGTTAAAACCGACTGCCTGAAGTTAATCTATTTGTGATTCGTAGCATTTGATGTACTTGTGACTTTATTCATTTTTTATGCAATTCCCGACAAAGAGAAGTAGAGTAGTCCTACCTCAAAGTGTCGGAAACCACATGGCACACCAAACGACTAAACAAATTATAATCAGATTTCAAATGTATATTTTAATTAAGTAACGTAAAAGAAAAGCTGTTTTAAGCTATTAAGCCTTAATTGTCGTAAACGTATTTTTGTAACATAATCAAAGACTCAGCAAAGTCATCAAAGAATTCAAAACATACATTATCATTATTTCATTGGTTTCCGCCACTAAGTGGTACGCAGTAGGTAGTCGGGTATTTCTTAGAAATGCAGCCGCAATGGCGTGCGATGGCTCGGTACTGGCTCAGCGTGGCGCACACTTATACCGTTGTCGGCCTAGCTGGAACTATGCCGACACACTGCTTCATTATGTCAATTATTTTGTCAACGTTTTCATAGTTATAAACTGATGTCTTTATGTAATATAAGTCTACACTGGTACAAAAACAAAAAATGGGATTACTCGTAAAACATTTTGTTTCTATTGCTGTGTGGTTTTTGGGCACTTTATAATAGAACCACTCCATATTTTTCCATGGTTGTCGTAAAAGACGATTAAGGGATAGGCTTATTAACTTAGGCGATGGGCTAGCAATCTGTGACTATTTGAATCTGAATTCCATCATGAAGCCATGCTGGCCTTTTGATCTTTTCGAGACTACCCCGCAAGGGATATGAACATGACTATATGAATGTATGTGTCTATTGAGTTGAACATCAAGAATTGAACGGCTAGTTCTTTTTTATTTCTTGTCGTGCAATCGCTCAAATAAGAAAGTATAAATAAAGTACAATAAATGAATATAAACAGACAAAAGTAACTTAATTATATTATTTATCGATTTATATCTCACTTTTGTTCGCGTGCTCCCCGCCTTTTCTCCTCGGCTAACATATTCAGTACAAATGGAGGCAAAGCTCCAGTTTATTTAATTCCGTACATTGTGTAGTAAATGTAGCGAAACATCAATCTCGATCAGAAAACGCGAGGGACCGTCCGGACCCCGCTGCAACCTACGTGATCGGACGCTGTGTCCAAATGGAATTACCTTCACTGCATTAGCTATGTAAGTACGAATACAGTGGTAATACAATGAGAGCGTTTATGGTAGAAATGATTAAGCAATTTACATACGTATAATCACGTCTTAATCCCTTGCTGGGTGGACACGGTCTCGAAAAGGGCCACGCTCAGCTGTTTGACTTAATGATGGAATTGAGATTCAAGTAGTCACAGGTTGCTAGCCCATCGCCTACAAGAAGAATCCAAAGTTTATAAGCCTATCCCTTAGTCGCCTTTTATGACGTCCATGGGAAAGAGATGGCGTGGACCTATCCTTTTCTATTGACTCACACGGCACGGCTGATAAAGCAACTGTATAATAAAGCGTGATACCGAGGTTAAAATCCTACCCAAGCTGTATCTGTATAATTTTGTAAGGTATTAAATCAATTTCAAATGGATGCTCATATGATGAGAAAAACATTGCAAAGAAAGCACGTCTGAAGTATTTGATATGTGACCGTGATCCAATACTGGTTTAGGTTCAAGTTAGGAAGAAGTTCCTACTTCGTCTAAAAACTTAACTTACCCAATTGGGCAAAAGCCGCGCCACGGGCTCCTATGAACTTATACCCACACATTTAGCACATCTTACTCCTCACGTGGTAGACAGAGCCAATAGTCTTAATACCTATGATTATCAGGATGGTTTTATGATGGAATTAAGATTCAGAAATAGTGGCAGTTTGCTAGTCTAATTTAAATCTCTTGAAAGTTTATGACCCTTTTCAGTGACTTTACAATCTGCATGAAGTGTATTAGGTGCTGACACTCACATGGAAGTTACTATTCTATAAACTAAATGTAGACATAATCACTCTCAATTCACGTTTACAAAATGAAAACCTTGACGCATTTTTGGTGCTCCACCTCAGCATTGGTAAAAGATATTCGTTTCAATAGATATAGAACAGAAGGAACAAATATTATACCATCGTAACGTTCATATTCATATTGCTTGGACCTCTAATTAAATTCCCATAATCCAATGAGCGTCCACATTCAACAAGTAGCAGCCGACCACAGTTCTTATTCAAACATATTGAGTTGCGGTTCGCTGGCATTTTAGAATATTCCATCTCTTTCCCGTAAATGACGTAAAAGGTGACTAAATGAACACGTATAAGGTCAAGTGTAAGCTCATTTAATAGCGAAGAAAACAGTTTGCTCCAGCAGTCTTTCTCGCTTGAAGTCTTTATTTTTTAGTCCAGCTATAATTTAGAAAATTATGATACTGCTAATAAAGTCTCTTACATCAAACATTTTTAACCTCAACCGATTCCAAATTCACAACTAAATAGTAAAATATCCACATGCACATTTTAAAAAAGTAAGTTGCTATTGTTACTTCGTTCAGAATTGCACCTAAAAGGCATAATGAAGTGAGATTTCGCTCGGCAAAGTTTATTTTTCACATCGAGCGTCAAAGACTGATCTTCCAAGATTTTCTTTCCGCCAATGCACCACAATGCTAGGTTCAAAAGAGCCTGATGAATTCCCATTTCTTTGTTTCCGGTCGCTGTGCCTCGACGAGGCATTCCTTTTTAATTTAGACCATTTCGCTTCCTCTTTTTTTCCAGTAATATATCTGGATTCGTTCATTCTTCTTGTTGACTTTTCAATATGTTTTCGGGGCAGATATTGTATTGGTTAAATGCGGTAATTCCAAAAGATCGGGCGGTTACACACTAGCGTTGATAATATTTACATTGTTATTAATTTTCACTTCTTAGAGATAAGACTTGTACCTTGTCAATGTGTTCATTAAATAAACCTAACTTAAAGCATAATCAAGGGCAACCTGTAAAAATAAAAATGTATTTTTTTTTTTATTATATACTCCCAATAAGGAATTGTTCCTACTTAATAAGCGAGAAATACATATTTCAGTCAAAGACGAATCATTTGGTTTTACTTAATTTGATTCTTCATTTGGTATTATTATTTAATTTAAATATTATACTTTATTCTTGAAGCAAAAAATTTTACCGCCACAGACAAATATTATAATCCGTCATCCATTACAACAATACCGTAAATATTGCGATGAAAGGAACGCACTGCACAAACATATTTAATGTTGCAATACTGCCAAATTGCAATGACCTTCCAGTTTTGGCTCAACACACTGGTACTTATGCCATGTTGTAGTGTCGCTTAATTCCGACTTGAAAGGAAAGACTATTTTTAACCAGTTGAAGTAGACAAGTCGCTTTTTCTACGCATTCTAAAAGAAAAGTTGCAAAGGAAATTAATGGTAATGGATGAATTTTTTCATCAAATTTATTTCCCGGTTACTAACTAAAAACTTAGGTACTTATTTCAAAACAATAGTGAATACGAAATCCTCACGACATACAGATGAACTGAGTCAGAGAACGAAGTAAATCAATCTTAGTCAGGAACGGAGGGGATAGGATTGAAGATAGCTTATATGTTGTTCTTACTGAAAAATCCCCCGTGAATGTATTATTTTGTCATATAAAACGAATGTACATCCCTTTATAAATAAACATTTGAATTAAGAACGGGATGTCTGTATCATAATTAAGTTATTGTTATCGGATACTTATTGTTTTAATAAATGACGAAAACTTTTATGTACATTGTACTATTAAGATAATAGAATAGTCATAGACTATATCAATCATCATCTTCCTCTTGGCGTTAGCCCGGGTTGCGATTTTACCCCTCTGGATTCTGGGGTCCGCTTGTGACTTTGATCCAAGGTTAGGTAAGTCATGATTTTACATGAAGTGAATCATGGTTACACATCCAGTTTTCAACCGTCCCGGAAAACACAATTTCATTTTTATTACATTTTCAACAAAGAGAAAATAATGCTGATTTTCCGACTTGAAAATTTCATGCGAATAAAACTACAGACAAAAGCTAGTATAAGTTTGGCGAATGTTTAAAGTTCGTAGATGTGGAGGTCCCAGCAAGTCAGTTGCGGTAACCGTCAGGTGGTCGTTATAAATGGAAAAGGAAATATAAAACCGGGCTAAGAATAGCAAATGTAATTTTGAGAGTCAACTCCATGGCTGCGTGGGTTGAACGCTAAGCTGTGCACGATAGTAGCCACGTGTTAATTTCTCGTTGGCCACATAAAATATATAAAAACGTTATGAACAAATCCCTTGTTTGAATTTAGTTTTGTGAGTTTTTATTGAGAACTTGGTGGATATTTCGACATTTAAGTGCAATGCACACATGGTGTCGGTAGTCGAACGGTTATGGTGGCTGGCTTAAATGCGCAAGTAGTGCGTGTGGGGAGCACAAGGTTAAATCCCACCGATCATGGACTAATGCCTATATTTTGAAGTTATGTACATGAGTTTTAAAACAAGTCAATCCTCTTAAAGTGAGAGAAAACATCGTGATAAAATGTGCATATTAGGCAACTGGATATGTAACCATAATTCAATATGGGTTAAGGTTCCCCTGCAAAGGTTGCGAAGGTCAGACGGGAGTCGCTTCGTGTAAAAACCTGACCCACCCAATCCTGTATCCATGGTTATGGTCGTGCGCAGGGTCCTCTTCAGAGTGGTGAGGTTGTGACCGGGACTGACGCCAGGAGGAAGGCGACAAGGGAAAATAATTTTTAATAATTTCACCGTTCTACTCGAAAGTTTTTCGCAACGCATGTAAAGTCCATACGCATAACATGTCTCTGCTACCATCAGCAGTGGAAGACCGCCTTAAACAAGGATGTAATCCTAATGTGAAGTGAAACATCAGTGAGCGCGTATTTTATATGCTAATTCTGCACCAAAACTTTAATCACGAGTATACAGAACCATCCTAAGTAAAAACAGGCGATGCCGCGAAGAGGCACCTCAAGAACGTTTCTATAAATAGAATTGCAAGAAAATAATGTAATTCCCCGGGTGAGAGAAGTGGAATAATAAGTTTTTTTCCGAATAAAAGAGCAAATAAAAGCGTTAATGCGGCTGCATCGAGATTTTCCAACTGGGAAAAATTGCTCTTTTATGTAAGGGCGCTGTAAAGGAGGCTTTAATGAAAATTCTACGCTGTCCCGGATAGACAAAAGTTTCGCCTTGCACAAAGTAAACCCGTCTTTATTTCGTAATACGTGCAACATATTAATATTTTAATCTTCTGTGGCTGCGGCGCAAAGATTGATGGAACATTATGAAGAAATAAAATGCATAAAGAAACATTTTTATATCTACCCTACATATTTGTGTAAGCAAATACTTCAATTAATAAATTTTAAAGCCGATCGTATTTAATGTCACTTCTGAAATATTTATCATACCTTCCGAAAGAACTTCTTTGGCTAGCGTGGGTGTGTTTTATAAACGCCGATTCTTCTTATGTCTAAATATTGCTATACTAATATTATAAAGCTGAAGAGTTTGTTTGTTTGAACGCGCTAATCTCTGAAACTACTGATTCGAATTGAAAAATTCTTGTTGTGTTAAATAGATCATTAATTAATGAAGGCTTTAGGCTATAAACCATCACGCTGCAACTATTAGGAGCGAAGAAATAATGGAGAATGTGAAAAAAATCGGGGAAAAATATTCATCCTTGAGGGCTTCAATGATGCCCAAAATAACTATTCCACGCGGACGAAGTCGCAGGCACAGCTAGTTCTTTATATTCAGCTATGCCCCGGAATTAAATACCAAATAAAAAATGTAAGTACGCAATATTATAAAAGATAAATTCGCTGTAAGTTGTTTTAACAAAGCGATTTCGGAAAACCTACTAGAAATTATATACTTATTACGATTTTTGTTATCTTACCCGCTGGCTATCGAAATACATTTTCAATATCTGAACAATTATATTTGGCAGCTTACCAGCAGGAAAACACACAAATAAATATAAATTTCATATTTTATTTCGCTTGTATTAAGTACTCAATCGCATCAATTGGGAAGGAAGTTACTTGTTATATCTATGGAAATAGCCAATTTGAATCTTTCTCTTGATCAAAGCCAGTTAATGAAAAGATATTAAAATCTATGGTGCATTATAGATACATTTATGAGCTACAGATTTTTATATCAGGTTTTAGAGATGAAATTGAATTTTTTTTTTCTTCTTCTTGCAATACCCTACAGTTTACTACAAAATACACTATGTAATTGCAGATTATTAGATATTTTATAGAAATGATACAAAAATGTGTAACGTTGGTAATAAAAGTTAGAAGAGAGGGAAATAAATATATTCAGAATTCTATTTTAACGCAGATTTTTCCGAATCACGCGTAAAGGCGAGTCGTTGTTGCAGTTCAATATGAAATTTGCAGATAATGCGCAGTGACAGTGACATGGGTAGCCGCTCGGCCGACCATAAAAATATCTGGCTGCAACGCTGTTTATCAGTTATTTTAATATCAAACGTGAGGCTCGCTCTTCAGTGACTATGTGGGACTATTTTGGTTTGTGAAATACTGCTTTTTAATTAACTATTAGAAAATTTCTGTAATCATTTACGAGTGACTGAATAGTTTTTATCGAATCGAGAATGTCCTCCTCGTCCTAATTATCTTAATCCAACGAGCTTACTTAAAATGGGTGATGAATGTGGTTTAAACGAAAGAAGTAAACAACGATTAACCAAGTGGGAATATTTGCAGTGTCTGTTTGCCCATTTCTGGAAAAAGGCGCAATTTCGAAAAGAAGGTATATCTTATATTCGCCTATTAATCTTTTAGATATCCTGGTGCAAACGTCAGAAAAAACAAACCTTACAAATACAATTAAGAATAAGGTGAGTTTGCCTTAGAAGGCCACATTACAGCATGTTATTAAAAATAAAGACTTTTTAAAAAATATCCACAAAACTTCTAGTCTATTGACGTTTACCTAATAGTGTGCAAAAACATACACTAGAACGGCGGGTACATTCGGAGCTTACCCTGTAAATATTCACCTGAATCCATGTCGGACATGGTTCAAGGCGCTCCTTGCATATTGGTGGAGTACCCTCGTCAAAGTCACGCCTCATTGACTCGCCCGAGTATCAACTGTGAAGCAATTTATTTTATATGAATCTTCCACCTCCTTGAGGTGCTGTCAACCAGGTATTGACGATTTTATGTTAATTTTGATTATGATGAAATTTTAAGGTATATTTTTAGATACGTTTTATATTTAATTTATTTCCAATGCGTAACGATTGTATGCTACCGATTTTCCGTTAACTTAGTTACAACCAATTTCCCAGTGAGTAATCAAAAAATACTCGTGATGGGAATGACCCGCTACTTCCATTAAAGGTTAACAAAATTAAGACTACTATTTTATGACACTAAAAAAAAGTAAAAAAAAGTAAAGTAGGTACTAAAGGTACCTTTGGTCTACAAGATGAGGACAATTATTTTCCAAATTACATGGTAAAGGTATATATACCCTTGGGAAAAATGGAGCCTAATATTGTTCTCAGATTGTCTTTAGTATGATTAATTTAAACCATATTTTCCTATCTCAGAAGCATAATAATTACGCCATTCTGACTAGACTTTCTGTTCAAGGTTAAGTTACAAATGCAAAGTAACAGTAGATATTTACTGCTTGATGAACTTAAACACAGTATATCGTTCTACCATTTGTTTTTTATACAGCTGGCATCTTTATTTGTGTATATATTTAATTTTTAAATTTTACGAAAACCTAACTTTAAACTTTTATTGTGAGTAGTACTAAAATCTGCTATTGCTGTTATCGTCGCCCAGCGGAAGATTGTTTTAGTTGGAAGTCTGCCATAACGGCGTAAGGAAGTACAAAGTATAAATACATTTTGCATGCCACTTAACAGTCTGCGCAATGTATCATGAGCGAGACAGTCGAGAGTTATAACGTGAATGGCAATTTAAAACAAAGATAAATATTCTGGAAACTCGAAAATGTGCCCGGAATGTGGCTTCGATGGCAAGTCGGTTTTTGTAAGAAAAACTTTAAAGTAACAGGAATTGTGTTGAAGAAGTAAAAAAATATATATTTTGTCTGGGGAACACGTGGTCTTTTAAGATATCATCTTGCTTGTCTATCAATAAAAAAATCTTTTTTTTAATTATAGACAGTCTAGAATGAATCTCAAAATTCATTAGAAATCATTAAAAATCATATTTCTGCTGGCTAATTAACGCTGTGAATGATTAATTTGCAAACCAAGTTCAGATCATCAGTATAATCATCAAAGGAATAGCAGAATTCACAGTTCTTTTTGAATCATCTATTTAAGAAAGATGTTCAGATTATCATTTTTATTTTCCAATAACGTGCGTTAAGATCACAAACTTTTATTAATCATTTCTGTGACTTCCATAGTTTGCAGTTCAGCTCACACTAATCAGTTAATTGCGAAGTGCACCCGGTGCAGCCGACTGAAACTAGATAACCGATTTATAAACAACCTTATCTATTCGTGCATGCATTTTTAATTCACTTTCTCGTTTACTTTGAACTGCTTTTTTAAAATAGGTGCATTGTATGCACATACACTAACGGTCGTAGGGCCGGTCATAGTTTGGAATTGGCGCCGCTCGTTTCCTGAGCTTAATCCATAGTCATAAGTTAATACTTCCAATACTTTACAAGACAATAAGGAATTTTTGAATTATGATATATCTGAGTCCACAATACCAATTGTGGAATAACACATAAAAGCAACCAATCTCCGTTCCTTGTTAGGTAAAAGTCAAAGAGAAATAGAGCCATACTGGTACACCTTTTGCACACATATACCTTGACTTTGCCAAAGAAGGTCAAGTCAAGGAAACCTGTACCTACTATAATGTATTGATTTACAAACATTGACGTGTATTCAAATGCACTATGCATTAGAATTTTATTTATTGTGGTTAAAAAAGTAAGTTCCTTACTTTTGCTTTTATCCATTGAAAAAGTTTGGTAGATTTCTGCGATATTGAGTAGAGCACCAAGTAGTGCAAGTTATCGCAAGAAAGTGGTTGTTCACTGCAACCTTGTAACGTGTTGGCGATATCAAAAGCCGGATTAGGTAACTTAGAACTTTAATGCAGTTACAATACTTGAAAAGTGCGATTCGCCGGAAAGTTTCGAGTGTAAGTTGACATAGTTGAGGGGTAAAATGTAGACGGAACAGAAAAGAATTTCGTGGTAAGTTGTTAGGGTCCAGATTTTCATATTTTAGGAAGTTTTAAGAATATAATAACTTGCTTGTCACTATGGAGAGTCAAAGTATACCTAAGTGTAAACATTACCATTATATTTATGTAATGTTCGATGTTAAATTATCTTCATAAAAAAATGAAGGTTGTGGTATCAAATAAGGGAAGAAATTAATTATGAGACGAATAATGTTTACAAGTGGTGTAATTTATAAAATAAAAACAACTTTAGGTACGTTTAAAATGTGCGTAAGAATGAAGCCTGCCTTTGACGCTTTTAGGAGTTCGGATTCATTAGGGCTTCTAGTGCTTCTGCCCTTTCGTGTTTTGTAGTTTCTTTAGTTTGTGGTGTCGAGGATGCGGCGGTCGGCGCGGCGACGGCGCGGCGGCGACGGCGGCACCGGCGGCGGCGGAGGCGGGCCCCGGCGGGCCAATGGCGCGAACCCCGCCCGCCGCCCCGCTAGTCAGCCCAATACACCCAGCTCGCCAGTAGGTTTGTGTCCTTTTGGCTGGCCGCATGACTCCGTATCTCGCTTCGACGCTGTACTCGTTGTAACCTGTCGGCACGCGCTTCACCAAGCTTCTGCCATAGCCTCACGGTCACTGACAGTTTGTGAAGTTCCGACTTGTGCAAGCAGTGAACTCCTCCGTGCAGCGCGGCAGTGCAAGGTACTGTCCACTTCACAGTCCATGGGGCTCCCCGCGCGACTTCACCCCCGCGGTCGCCCTCTATGACACGCGGGCGCATCATGATCATCCTTATCGTATGCTTAAAATGATCAATCGGGTAATATGAAAAAAAAAAAATGACAAAATTGAACACATCCTACATATGTTTAAAGGTAAAATATACCATATCCACAGAAATCGGAATGACTTATTCTAATTTCTATGATCAAATCGCTGTTTTCGGTTTTGTTTACAGTTTACTGCGATGTGTTCAAGGTAAATATCACAAATTGGCCTCAATGAATTTTAATCTGTATCTCATAGCAATAAAGTCCAAAATCGCAAGAAAAGTAAGTTTATTGACAATATAACGACCGATACTTACCGTATATTAAAAAGTTATTATTCAGATACCTGTTGACTAAATATTATATTTTCCTACAAACTTTTTTAGCATTAAACATAATTCTGTACCAGTACCTAAATCGTAAGTTAGTTTAACACAAACGACCACCTTAATATTCAAAGACGAGAAAGCGAAGATCGGCGCGCCGAGCTAACTACATATTCAATGCGATGTAAAGCTTTTAGGGTTCTGAAATCCAATCGCATTAAAACACCAAGGGAAACAAAGGGTAAAGATATTAGATTCGCAAATAAACATAACAGTTTCCGTTTCATCGCCTTGAACGAAACCAGACAAATTAAAGAACATTTCGTAAGATCTTTGTTGTTAGGGCCGGTACAAATAAAGCGGAAACTTTGAAAAGTCGTTGCTCGCTGCCCTTCGTAGCAGCTTGTAGCGCTTCGTAGCACAACGCTACGAACGGCTACGAAGTCTACGAAGATCGACACGGAGATTTACCTTGTGGAATAAGTAATGATCATGGCGCGGTACGGTTTCCAATGTCAGGGAGGTCAAATTAGTGTTCCTATGTGTATGTACAAAGTCACAGGTAAATGTAATACATATTTCTCTACAAAAAATATCGACATATCTAATTAGAATGCAACTTGATTTAACTCTCAGCTCCGCCCGTATTAAACTATGCTTCATATTATTCACATTCCTAAAGGCATTACGAAAAAACTAACAGAAATATTTATACCAAGCTTTGAAAGCGTCGGTGATCGCGATCGCGCAGAAAGGCACAGGTTCGAATCTCACCTCTGACTGTTCGAAGTTATGTACCTGCATTAGTTTGAATGCTAACAGATGCTCAAACGGTGAGGGAAAACATCGTGAGGAAACCTGCACATTCAGGCAACTGGAAGTTTAACCATGATCGATCCAATACGGTTTGGGTTTACTTTTAAGGGTTGCGGAGGTCAGATGGGAGCCGCTTCGTGTAAAAACCTGACTCACCTAATCCAGGATCCATGCTCAAGGGTATACCCCGGCTCCTTTTCAGAGTGGTGGGGATGCGACCGAGTTTTAAGCAAGGAAGACGATATAATATTCATCAAAATCTGATCAGTAGTTTCACTGTAAAGAGGTAACAAATAAACTTACTTTCGCATTTAAAATATTAGTTAGAATTGGAATTTTATAAGCAACATACTGCTTATAACATTGTTTAAAAAAATAACTATTTCGTTTTACCCTTAAAATATAACGCTCCTTAGAGCAAACTGCTTCATAAAACTTAACTATGCACCGTAACAACGACTAATTATTAGGGTGGGTTTACATAACGTATTTACGAGCGCGAGATTTAACGGCCTCGGTCTCCGGTGGTCTGTTATCGCCCTATTAAAAAGTTGTACTCGGAGGACGCGTAAATAACATAATATGCGTAAAGAATGAGGTGACAGTGTGCATGCATGTATTAATAAGAGTGTTTTGGAGAAGGAGATTGAAGAGAGAGTTTGCTATTTGTACTATCAGATTGCGCTAGTTAACTTGAACTCTCGTCATGGTCAAACCTCGGTCAAATGAATGTAGATACAAAGGTCAAATGAAACATTGTTGTAAAGAATAATGACAAATGTCAAATTATAACAACCAAGATTGGAGCCCTTAATTGATGCGATTCTTATGTGAATGCAAACTAATGCTAATAAACGTTTTAAATATTTCTTAAAAGATGTTTTAATATCAATATTTGAGAAAGGCAATGAAACTGCCAGATTCTGATAGTCAGGCAGTTGCTAAGCTAAAAATCATCAAAAATCTGGACAAAAAATGACTTTGCATACATTCAACATTAAAGGGCTCTGAGATATCCAAAAACCAAAAATATTATGGTGAATATCCTTCGAATAAAGAGACAGAAAAAATATATTATCCTTTTCTACAGCACGAAGATTACAAGAATCTTATCACATTACAAGTACCTCGTAGAGTTTTGCGAACCGTCAGCTTCATTAACAGCCCCTGTTCCCGTCTGCCCAGCCATCACTCCCAAACTTCCATGTTTACGCCGGCGATGATACGCCGACTAATTTCAGTATTTACGACACTTCCTTTAATACTTAATAAGAAAAAGTTGGCCGACGCGATGAAACTCGTGCGACGGAATTATTAGCTGTAGGGGTTTTAATTTTATGGCCAGAATTAGAGAACTTTAGATTTGACTTGTTTTACGCTTTGACGTCTTGAATTATTTCCGTGTCTTGGTTATTCTGAAATTCGGAAAAACAACAATCCAGCTGAATGTGGCCTTTTAGTTTTTTTTGCGATTGTTGGCTCTTTCCCCGTGGTAATTCTTTTGCATTCTTGTCAGATTTTTTACCATTACTTCTCTAATTAGTTTACTAATGTTGTTGCATAGTCCGCCATCTATTTGACTGACAAATGAAGTGATTTTATTCTTAATATTCTGCCGGAAACCAATTAGCTAAAAATGACATTCATAAATTAATGATGAAATAAACCAAAACAACATATTATCCATCAATTTATTATTGTCTGATTGACCGATAGCAAAGTACACAAATTATTGCTTAATTAACTCGAAAACTTGTGTTGGTTTGTAAACAAATACCTATCAGCTGATTAAATGAACCGTGGGAAATTTCACGTTTATGCATTCATTCATATAATTTCATATAATTTGTTCTGTAACGAAATTGGGAGAAGATTATTAACTCTCTCTTATACAAAAAATAACCAGTTTCGGCTTAAAATATCAAGCCATAAATTGACACCTTATATGCCGTTTTACGTTAAATATTGTAAGTACTCCTTAATTCATTCGAAAAATGCAAAATTAAAAAAAACAGTAGCATATTTTAATTTCAATAACGTAATCATCTTTTAAAGCGAGTTTTTAGTGATTTCTGTGGGTAATAAAAGCAAAAGCTAGTTCATATAAACATGCACTGCGTTAAAATACAGTTTTGATTTCTTGAGTATTGTTATTTTCTTTCACTCGTCCTTAAGCTAAAAGAAATTCCATACTACTGTTGCAGTAAAAGGGTTAATTACAATACAACATATTTGAAATTTAAAGGATAAATCCAATCTATCATTAGGAAATGAAAGGGAAATCATAACGTATGAAACGACTTATTTTAAAACCTAAAACTTGAAGGGTTATTTTAGGCATGTCTAGTGTGCTACGAAATCGTAGCAACTTCGTAGCACCGATGTGTAGCCACGTAGCGCCCACAAAGCGTATAAGATCCTATCTGTATAATAATTGCATAATAGCATTAATTCATTACATTAGTTAGAGGCAATACATGCATGGAGGTATTGAATTACACGTTATAAATTAGTTTATTCGATTACTAATTACACGTTCCGTTAATTATTTTCATACGATAGTTCGAAAACGTGCTGAATAATATATCAACATTGCGAAAATATCGGTACGAAATGGTAGTTTGCAGTACATTGTTTCAATATTGTATTTGAATTCTAAACCAATATTTACAAATACAAATATATTTATTCAAAATTGCTTGTAAATATTCGATGAGAAATAGTACAATTGTGGGGAATATTCACACCAATTTCCCAATAACAATGTATGGTCTCGCGTCCATTTCCTTTTTTTTTCTTTATTCCGAATTCATTTGAAAAACCTCGATCGCAACCGAAATGAAAATATTTTTGTGTAAAATCATACCAAATTATTAATGCGAAAGTTTGTAAGCATGTGTATGTTTGTTATTCTTTCAAGCAAAATGTAACGAATTTAGATGAATCGAAATAAATAAAAATAGTTTATTTCTTAAATTGACACCGGATTATATATCTGTTTGCTATTTTTTTAAGTTGACTGATAGAGAAAGCTGTTAATACTAAGTTCGTCTATTGTACTTTTGAGGCTCAATAAAGTTTTTAATAATAAATGTAATGCTAAAAGCGCTCACTTATCACGTAATATCTAGAAGCAGTGGTACGTACAAAAAAACCGAAACCTTATTTATGTAAATCGCGCTCACATCTTAAGATTCCCGCAGGAATATAAAAAAAACGAGGCAAAACGTGCGCGAAAGTTAATATGCTTTTAGGATAACGTACAAACATATTTAGATTCGGTCATATAGACTAGACAGAATAGACCTAATCTTAGATAATCTAGATAGTGGATGATAAGGAGAGCGACGCCGGTCGGTCTGTATGTCTCGAATAAATAACTGGAAAAATAAGCTCATTCTGACAAAATATTTAGTATGAATACTAACAAGTCTCATGTATTGACATTTTTATTTTGTTTATACAATTTAGTCCACTAAAAGTGAATCATAATGGGTAGGAAGAAAGTTTCCTTTTAATATTGTATAAAATATATAAATAAAATAAATTGCATAACTATCACATTGCTTTTTTATCCTTTATATCTAGGTAGTCGTGTGGTAGAATGTTGTCGAATGAAACTCCATCTTATAGCCATTGTTGCCGTCAAAGGCGCCCAAGGGAATAGGCGCATTCATTTAGTGCAGTTTTTGCTATGATCCAATATGGGTTAGGTTTCCCTGAAAAAGTTGTGAAGGTCAGACGGAAGTCGCTTTTTGAAAAATCCTGACTTATCCAATCCTGGCTCATGGTCAAAAGACGCAACCATGGTTCCTCTCCAGAGAGCTGAGGATATGACCAAATAATGCCAGGAGGAAAAGATGAATTATCTTGCTTTCATTTACAAACTACAACCCAATTTACTAATTACTAAAATAAAACTCATCAACGTCATATCCTTCCCAACACGAACTCATCAAATTATCAATATTTAGTCAAATTAAATTAATATGAAGTAATTCCGACGATCTCTCCTCCAATTTAACGGGTTGTCCGTATTACGACAGGTACTTAATTATATTTCCGAGTAATTAACCCGCGATCACTCCATTGATCGAACGACAAGGATTTTCCTGAATTTCCTGAAATCAATTCCGGTAATTGGATATCTTTAAGCACTTTGATCTGCGAAATGACTGCTGGCTCGTCGTCCTAAACAAGCAGAGCCGATGCTGAGCCGCCAGCAATATAAAGATTGTATTTCACTTGACTGTAATCGTTACCGATTCACAATTTTGTTGTTTCGAATTGAACTATAAACTTTGCTTCTTTTTGGACGAAAACACAAAACTCTTTCCTTCAATTGTTATACTTGTTTTTTGATTTATTTAGATTAACCAGAAAAAGAAGTAGAGCCACGATTCGCAGAAACTTATATTTGTTATTATTTTATTATCTGTATGGGAAAAAAATATTCCAAAACAATAATCTTACTGTTTTATCTTGGACGTTTAATACTTGTATTTTTATAAATAGTATAATGCAACGCGAAAATTATAAATCAGATACAAATCTTAATTTATTAAATTCTAAATTACTTGTACAAAATGCAATTTTTTTTTTAATTTTATAAAAGTTTGCCTTTTATTAAGTATTTTAATTAATCTATTCACGAGTCCTTAAAGTTGACGGTAAAAAAAATGTACCATTTTTCTTTTCATCAAAACTTAGTACTAAGCGGGAACAGAACTGACAATATTAAATTTGGACCGTAAGAACAGAAGTGGCTATAGATTTATTGGCGTCGTGATAAACCGTCCCGGCGAGCACCATTCGTCCATTACGGACGTGAGTTCTCTCTAAATCTGCTTTTGCTTGCAGACAGACTGCTATCTGAATATCAAGCTAATTCAACTGAATGTTTAAGATTAGTTTTAAAATTATTTTAAATAAGATATGATATAATCTAGTTTAAAATATTCTTGTGTTAAAAAGCATCTAGTTTAAAATATTCTTGTGTTTTAGTGAAAAACATAAACGACTTCAAATAGTTTCATCGTTTTCCTAGCTTTTCTTGTCAACTTCTCTTACAATAACTGGAAAAGTAATAATAAATTTCTTTTTAATTTTTGCATAATGATGAATAAATAACCACTACCTTAAAACACTACTTAGAAATTATACCAAAAATTACCACGGTCTATAAAATTTTTAGAGTTCTCTCGACTTCTCATTGTTCCTATTACCAGGTCTTGAATTTATGATGAATGTGAGACCGACAGCAGTTGGTATATCCTTTTAAAGGAATTAGAGTCGTCAAAATCATTTTTAATTGGCCGAGTAAGCGCACAAAATCATACAAAAAATAAATAAATAAATTATCATGTTCTCTTGCTGTGCAAGTTTCCTCACGATGTTACCTTACACCGATTAGATATCAAACAAATGTATCTCAGAATAGGGACATCGGTTCATTCCTTACACCGGCTAGATTTCAAACAAACGTTGTATCTCTGAAGAGGGGTTCATGGCCACGATAAAATCGCCCATCTATTCTCCTGTCTGCAATTTGCGATTGAAACTATTCTTCTATAATAGATTTTTAATCCAATTTCACATATAACTGTGCACGCAGATTATTAAATCACAAAACGTCGCTACATGAGAAATAAGGTCATATTAGTTTAATATCTTATCAAATCGTAATCGTTCGTATCTTGATCAAATTAAGGACGTCCTGGTAAAGGGTCAGGTCAAAAGTACCCGAAACCGCCGAGCTTGTATGAAGGGAGTTATGAATGTGGACGAAGCGAAAGAAGTATGCAGAGATCGTGGCAAGTGGAAAGAGGTAGTCTCTGCCTACCCCTCCGGGAAAGAGGCGTGATTTTATGTATGTATGTATGTATGTTAGTTTAATAAATTTAATTTTCTATTTAATCAGCTGTAACACATAAACAAAATCACGCCTCTTTCCCATAGGGGAAGGCAGAGATTACATCTTTCCACACGCCATTAACCATATAGTTCGCCATTAACCTTTGTCCATTAGAATTTCCTGTCCCAAGTAAACGTACTTCTCAAAAAATCAAGACTTAAACTCACAAATACACACACATACCACGTTATTCACACATACCTCATGAGACAACAACAAGACAAGTAGACAGAGCCAATAGTCGCAAGACTCGATGGTCATGGAAACAAGGTTCAGAGATTTCTGCTGGTAGCTAGCCCATCGCATAGAACAAGCATTCGATGATTTTCAACCTTTGTTGATTACTTTTACTGGCTACGCGGAAAGTAAAGTAGTTACAAGAAATCCTCTTCTTCTTTTTCATTATCCGGGTTTATCATAATTAAATTTTTCATGATTTTGTTTTATACTCTCAATGTTTTACAATTCATCCGAGGCAAGTGAGTAGTTCTGATGGGCCCGCACGCTGCTAACTGTACCGTAGAAATTTTGATGGCTGTTATTACACAGTCCGTTTCGGACGTATTGTACTCGAACGTATACTAAAACTGTAGATTTTAAACGAATTCGCGACTTGAATATGCTCTCTTTGTTCGTGTAAGTGAATCGGTGTTTATATTTGTGATTCATAAAGTAATTTTGTTGTCAAATTGAGAAAAGGCTGTTATTTTGTTTCCTTTGTGATTTTTAAAAAAAATTCAGTGACGTAACACGTAAACATTTTGAGTTATTGACCAACTTTTTGCTACACAAGCTTCTTAATTATACATAAACACATTTTTTCTAAGTTTATTTAGTGAATATACAGTTTATCCCATCCAGCTTGGCAGTTGTACACAAAGCAATTAACAATAACACGTTATCAGACCATTCGCATGTTACTAAATCAGTTATTAATGCAAATGCATCCTCCATTAAAGGCAGTTTGACGCGCCGTCAAGTGCCACTCGGAACATTCGGAGTTCGGCTCGCACGACGCTAACGAGCTCACAGACATTAACGGTAACTATTTTTAACCGATTTCATAAAAGAAAGGCTTTGATTATGACATGTTTAGTTTAAGTTGCTGTATAAAGTTTAAAAAAAAAAGATTATTTACATGATCCAGGATCTTGGTGATAGTTTCAAGTTCCTTTCCAGAGAAGTAAGAATGTAACAGAGACCGCCAGGAGGAAAAAATATCTTATTTTTATTGAATAAGTTAAATGAATAAATAATCCGAAATAATCTATAATGTATGAAAAGAGTTTTACGAGTGGAGGAAGTAAGTTAAATCTCTTATAGTCGTAGCAAGTGGAAGTCCATAATAAATATTATGTATATAGGCTGGAGTTCCTCGCACCGTCTCTACGCGGAACTCCGCACTCCAGCGCAATATTTTCATTTTCGTGACATGCAGCTCCCGCTTCTCTGGCCCTAGTAGCCAGATTTCATTGCAATATTCTCAACATTATTATAACATCATTCATATAAATAGGGCCGTAAAAGACAAACAGCAAAAAGTTGCCTATTGGTCTTTTCATGAGACGTGATTTTATGTATGTATGTATTTTCATTTCAAAATCCGTAAAACCGTTCCAAAACAAGGCAACTTGCTTCTATTTTTAACATTTCTGACATGAGAGCGTTCACGCAATATATTTTAACACAAAGTATGTCATCAAAAAACTTTAATAGATACATCCTTCATTAACGTTTCATGTGATAATATGTACAATAAAGAGAGACGTTAACAATTCACAGCACGTTCAATTAACTTCAGTTGTCCGTCATACGTCTGACGCCTGACGAGTGGCGCTGCACTCAACGTCACTTTATGAGCTTACTAATACGTTAAATCATTTCAGTTTTGTAACCAAATTAATACATACTTAAAATAACATTTCTTTCAGGGGTAGACAGACTTTGTATTTCCACTTGAAGTGATTGAAAGCTTCTTCGCTTCATCCGCATTCATTATTGTTTTTATAAAACCTCGTCAGGTTTAAAATACTTTTGACCTGTTCTTTCGCCTGGAAGTCCTCGATTTGACCAAGGGTACGTTTGTCTAGGCCTAGGCGTTCGTCTAGGCGTCTAGGTTCTACGTTTCAAATGACAGTTTCCTTTTACATTTTTTAGGAAAACTAACTACTTTGACAACTTTTTATTAAATAAATGATAATAAAATACACGTATAAATTAAGAAACTTTACTTTGAAATAAACCACATTATATTATTATGAGTCGAATCGGTACATTTTTTTTAATAAGTAAAGAAGATATTATGAAAATACCAAATGACTAATGAATTGTAAGAAGTCTTTAAAAGTGATAAATACATCTCTCAATTCTCTTTGAACTCAATAAAATATTACAATACCCCGGTTCGCAAAATACTTTTTATTCGAACAAAATACGAATATTTTTCCTCGGAAGATCAAAGGCTGACAGGATTATTCCACTCGAGTCGATTGAGCACATTATTAGGCATTTTAATACATCTTTAGGGTCGTAAAATTACATCAGAGTTTAAATGTATTTTGGGCACTTAATAAATTTGTTTTTACTAGTACGTATATCAGACGTTTCAGTTTTTTGATAATCCTTGGTGTTCATTTTTTGTTAAATTGTATTTATTTTTTGCATAGGGCGACTTGTGATGATCGTAAATAGAAAAATAGAACCCAGAACTTTACGACTAAAAGCCAAAATCCGTACATACCAAACATCCATGCATAGTCATAAGAAAAAGATCTACCATTATAGTACGAGTATTTTACATTATATAATTTTTTCATGAATACAGAATTCACATTACGCCATATTCCCGACGAGAACTCTCAATATTCCCAATGCCAAGTGATATTTGTTTACTACTCTCAGCAACTTTATTGAAAGGAGATTTTCAGCTGTAGTGTATTGTCATGCCGTCTAGATTCCATTTGTTATATCAGGTTGCCGTCGCATCAAGTAAGTGAATCTAGGAACGTGCTCGGAACTGCAACGATATCACCTGACGTCGTTTGTACCCGTCCAACCGGATTAGAACCCGGATATATGCGTAAATCGACAGTTTAATTTACGCTCACGGATTTTCACTGTTGGACAACGGTCATTAGAACGCGCGGGATCTATGGCGCGTCCATTTTGGTTAGTGTTCGATTTTTTATCTGTGCTAAATTGCCACGCTCGAAAACGGTCGTCTGATAGCAATTTGACAAATTTATATTGATAGGTAGGGGTTTTTGGAAATATAGCAGTCAACAATAGTAAAGAGTCAGGAATAGTGTCGGGAAATTTCGCTTTGTTTGTGGACCGCTTCTGACACTACACATCTTACCAGTTGCCTTATCGTGGATGTGGTAGAGGTGTCTGAAGGAAATCACAAAAAATGTAGATCATTCTTAACAATGTTCGGTATCAGGTAAATTTTATTAACATTGTTTTATCTTACATATATTTATGTTATTATATTCTCAACGAAAGATGTATTAAATCAGTATTCAATGTTTATATCTTCAAGGAAAATATCATATTCCTTTCCTTTGCAAACTATGGCGCTGCCACTCCATTACGTGAAGTTGGATGGAAATAGAATATTCTGGCACTCATCGGGTTAAACCGTCAATAGCGTCCACGTCTAAGCTTGATCATCCGATTCTGTCCAAGTTTCCCTTTGTCCAAAGCGGATTGTATTCGTACACCCGTCCGACGTACATTGCTTTGTCGGCTCTATTTCACAATACCGCTTCCCAAACTGTAGTATCAATATCAATCATCTATTTGTTTAAAATCAAATTCTGAATCGATATTCACGTTGCTCGTTTCGTTCGGAAAATAATTGTTATGTTATCTAGCACATTTGTATCACACTTTTTTGTCAGTTGCTACATACAACGTTTGTGAAATTTATTGCGGATTTTATACGTTTTTAATTGAAGATATTATGTGAGAAAAAAATGGATTACCGAGTGAATCAAGATATCGGGCACGTTATAATTTGAATATTGAGTTTGAACTTTTCATACACAAAAATATATGTAATTGTTGTTTTTAGATGTTTCGAGGCGCCCGACAGGTTAAATTAAGTAAAGTCGGTTATTACGCAACAAATTCTATTTTTCTCCCTATCTTCATGGAAAGTTTTATAAAAATCGCTGTTACGATGTGCAACATGTTATTAAATTAACTATGTACATTTTATACTTAGATTCCCGTGACATCGCGGCAAACTTCCCTTGCGTTTGCGTTATTGATCCATAGACAAACTTAATAAGTAGACAGGAAACTAATAGCTAAGTTAACGAGCACTATATCAAAGGACCAATATATTTTGTTTGCATAAAAGCGCCTAGGATGAGGAAACATTTTAGGGTCCCGTATGATAGAAAAATATTTGTAATATATATTTCTCTGCGCAAATTCAGAAGGATTAAAATATTATTCTTACCTTCCAAATAAATAAAGTATTACAAGGGTATATATAACTTTGTATAAAGTTCAGCATTAAAAAGAAAATAGCAGAGATCCTATTTATTGCCTTGCTTATATAAATATATAATAGAACAAACGTCTTTTCACTTTTTACCTGTCTTTAGTATCAGGAGAGGATTTATTTTGTTTTATCAGACAAATCATAAAAACGATCGATTAATATAACAAAACTTTTTTATCACTAAGTCCCAGTTCTTACTTGGCCACTTTTTCATAAAGCCTCTTACACACTTGATACGGAATTTATGGAGACAAGACGGCGTAACATGAATGTTGATTAGAAAACCGAAGGTGGGGCTTTAGAGTGTACGCCAACCGTCAATATTTCTTCTAGTACTTATCGTAAGGCTGGGCATATTTCATGAGTTATTTTATGGCTCCGAAAGTGTAACGTTACCGTGTATGATTAATGCGTCGTTTGGCCTAGAAAACGGAATATCTCCTTACGTGCTGTAAGTTGAAAATGTTTAATTTTCATGTTTTTTTGTGTTTTAGCTTAACATGTTTTTAGTTTTACATTGTTTGTATACTTTTGAATAAAAACGAGTAAGTTAACAAGATTTATGTTATAAATAAATAAGTATACTCGTTACAAATCACACAGATTGAGTCAGACTGAAAGTAAGCTCGAGACTGGTTTGTTAAGCGATATTTATTTTCCAAAATTAGCAATATTTAAAAATAGTACGTTTTTCGTCGAGTGTTCTTCAAGAACTTAAAGAGCACTATTTTCATATCTTTATGCTGTAACTCCAAAAACTGCAGTTTTATAAAATATTAACCTGTTCAAACCTCAAGGATAAAAAGTACTGCAATATTAAAAAAGCAGCTACTGCAGTAATTTGAATGTTTTTAAATATTTCCCGTGTGTTTCGCACTTGGAGCGAAGTTGGCCAACTTAGCTGTTAAATAAACAGGCAGAGAGCGACTCAAAAGAGCTGCTTTCAAGATGTATACCCGCTTACCCCGCTCAGTTAGCCTCTACTTGCGCCAAGGGAAATTTAATATATCTTTTTGAGTCGATATAGCTTTGAATCTGAAGCCGCTGTGGCATTGATAGTGAGTAGAGATACTAACTGTACACTATTGAGATTTCTGGTAATGATTATAATGTATATATCATTCTAATAGTATTTAAATTAAGTTTATTAAAATTAAATGTTTATGATTTTTTTACTTACATCGATAAAGCAGTTCAACTTTCCAACCTATGCGAGTGACAAGTTTGTGTTTGTATCATGTTACTTAAAAAGTAATATGATACAAACACAAAATATTTGTGACAGTGCGTTACGGATACATTTTCATCTTTTGGTATATGCCCTGCGAAGGAGGCCAGGGTCCACCTATCCAGGCAACTCATTATAAAGTATGAATACATGATACACAAATCAGTGTTCACAAAACTGAACTAAAAACTTTTTTTTTAATTCTAGCATATTTTAAAGGCCATAGGAAATACACCGTTGCCAGGTGAAGTGAAGTTGCTATCTCGGCCGTGAATACGGTAGGTAATTAAGACTAACGCCTAGAAAGTATGCCCCGCGTTTTAAAGCGCTGCCGCTTAAGCCTAATGTTTTATGAAGATGGATTAACGGTGTAATTTGATCGTATCACATTAACTTAGGTAGTTTTTATTGTTTCAAGTTGGTGTAAAAATATGTAAAAAGAGAATATGACCGGATTATCAACTTATGTCTAAGTTAAACACTGAACGAATTTGCCTGAAGCTTGGAACAGACAGTTTGCATTACTTACCACCGTAACAACCATCGTTTGAACTGGCAAAGAAATTCTAAACAAAAATGTCATAATGCTAATACTTTCAGAAAAAAAAATATCCAGTTAACTTGAATATACATAAGTGATTATTGTAACAAATTAAACATAAAATCTGTTCACTCATACACCATATTTTCTTTTTAAATCATATAAAAAACAAAATTCTCTAAAGATAGATTAAATATTTCTCGTTTATGAACATCTGACTTATTCAATTAAATGGACGATCAAAGTAATTATGCAGTAAACATCAGCTAAAGCTATTTTATGGAAAATTAAACCTCGGCACTAGCAGAAAGTACTCGTAGAGGTTTAATCGGCGAACTGCGTTGGTAATGCGATCACAATTTTATAGTTACAAATAACAAAGTTGCAGTTTAAATTTTTAATTATATATCAAATATAAAAAATAAAAATAAATATGTGTTTTTATTATACACACATACATACACCATGTTTCCTTTACGGGGAAGATAGAGCCAAATCATGAAAAAGATGAATGGCCACGTTTAGTTGTATGACGTGATGAATTTAAGATTCAAATAATGATAGATTGCTAGCCCGTCGCCTAAATAAATTTTTTTTCATTTCATGATTAAGGTTTCATTTAAGATACGATGCTATCTTCATAATATGTTACTGTTTTTTTTTTAAATAGTTTACCCATATCAAATAACATCTATAAACATAGGCATCGGAAAACCTTTGGTACAAAAGTTCGAGTAACGTTAAAAACAAAATTGTACATTTCCGTTCCAATCAAGAGCGATATTATGAAGACTCAAAGGCCTTTGGTTTATTATGATCTTTAAGGAACCTTTTTTTTAATAAGACTTTAACGTAACTTAGCCTTAATGACTTTATTCAGCCAATGTCGTCCCAAGTAATGTTAATTAGATAATTTAATTCCGACGTTCAGGAGCGAATACTCAAGTGGAATATTCTTTCATCTCAGCTGTACCATCCTGCTATTGGTAGATATTTAAGATAAATTCAGGAGCAAAAGCTTCGCTTGTTCTAAAGAATTATATTGTTGTCTTAAATATTTTTGCTTTAAAATACTTAATTGCTTATTAAATTAGGATAAAAAAACCCAATACTAGAATGTCTGAGTTTTGTTTTTTTGCACCATGGGAGTCTTTGTCTTTAGGAAGAAGTTATCCTCAAAATGATAATATGTTTGTTAGTATGTTTTATATCAGCTTATGACCGGGACTTCACTTCTGTAGATTAAGAAAAATTTCTTCTGCAACAGCTAATGCTTCGTCATCACAACTGACTATGCGGCAAATTTAAAAGGTCGTTGGATAGGTCCGTCACCCTCAACTTTAAGAAAATATTGTTTTATTACCCCTGATTAAAACACAGATTAAAAGTATTAATCAAGTATGAAGTAATGTATCAAATTTTGATAATTATAAAGTCCTGTGATTTGTTTGCTTTACCCAGAACCACCCTACATAAATATTATCATGTCTATTTTCCTTCCGGGGTACACAGAGCCCACAGTATTGACGAGTCTGAAATACCTATAACTAGAATCCCAAATTTATTGTCACCGTTTACGTCATCCACGGGAAAGATATTGAGTGGTCCTATTTATAGTGTTGAGAACCACAAAGTACTGCCGGGAACCACACGACACCGGAACCATCAGATTACCACTTCGGATAGCAATACTTAACTATTTGACTGAATAAGCTATTAGTAAAATAGCCAATAGGATTACGATCAGTCTTTAATTAAACTGTAAAAGCTGACATTCCTGTTTAAATTTAACAAAACAAGAAGCACAAGACCAATGAGCAATTATAACTAGTTATGTTTTTACGTGCAGGATTTAAATGGCTGTGGTTTATTTATCTACGTCAGCATTTGCACTTAATGCCTGAACTGAAAACGTTGCAACATTTGCAGCTAGCATTTCACTAGCATTATACTAGTTCGCGGTTTGTCTGTAATAAACATAGTTTCGATGTAGGCACACGATACACTGCCGTATCGTGTGCGACACACAAGTATTAAGTTATTGCGATCTGATCACCCAAACGGTTCATTATCCAATTCATTATTATTATTACTTTTGTCCGATCTGATCCACTCTGAAATATTTTTTATTCCGTTCTGATCCCCCTTCCGTTTTAAACAAAGGAACAGAATTGAATAGAAAATAATTAAAATAAAACGGCTCCACTAGGTTATCAGATTTTGGGGATCAGTCCGAAATAAATCCAATTATTATGTATTTGTGAACTATCCGGCTTTGTAGAGAGAAAAAATTATATTTGTTATTTTATGATATCATGTTCGAGAACCTTATACCTTTTTTAGTTAAAAATAATCTTCTTATTTATCTTCTTCAGCACTGATTCACTCATTGTCGGGTATAGGCCTCTTTATGGTCTTTTCGTTGTTATAAAAATACCTAACCTACGTACCATGAAACCTACGCATAGGCTTTGTATCTGGCATCAGCTGGAGGTTTCCTTGCGCCAGACTTGCTGATACGTAGTCAAAGACAATATTCTAGAAATTTTTCATTTTATTTTTCTACCCTACTCAAATGAACTTTTTAAAACGTAGATTTATAACTTTTCTCAAAGTAAATTTAATCTTTTTTCGAGAATTATTTATTTCCTTTAGGCGACCTTGACCATCATTATTTGATAAAACCCCTGCTAATGTAAAGTCAAATCGTCAGTAAGAAATATTGAAATCTCGTTTCTGTATTTCAATCTCTTTAATTAAATGAACTATAACCGAAGTGCCCGTGTGTCCCGGCCGGTTATGTCCTGGTTTCATAGAGCGGGAATCTCGTAGATATCTCGCCCATAGATTCCTAAGGCTGTTCAACGATATTCACAACATTTACCTACTACACAAGAGGTTGATGACGTGCGGTTATGGTTATATATATGGAAAGGGTGCAAGATTTGTTTATTTGAATTACTACATCAGATACATCAGCCGATCAGTCTTTTCAAGAAGTTTGCTCTGTTTACCCCGCAAGGGATATAGATGTATTTATATGAATGGCTATATCAGAAAATGCTTTAATGTAGTAAACAAAAGACAAGGAATAACATTTTTTAAGCATTTACTAAACCTCTTGCACCATTTTAGGTAGGTATTTTGTCCTGGACAGTTAATACACAATAAACAAAAATACACCTATTTGGAGTTTCATGTTTTTAATAACATGTTTTAAATAACTGAATTGAGTTTCCAGAATGAATTTATACATTTTAGCGGTAAAAATACTGTTACATTGGCCGGATAACGTCACACGTCGGACGGAACGCGATGAAATGTGCTGATTCGATATTTTACAACTAATTAACTTTAAATAAACGAAATATTAATATCACGGGACTTAAACAAAGTAAATAAATAATTTTAAATTATTTGTTGGATGATGATTTATTTTATCTACAGGAGTAGACATGCGGTGTTTTCTGTCTTAAAAAAAATTGTTTTTTAGTTTCCTTCTTATTTTGAAGATATCTTATTCGATTCGTAAACAATCACATTAAACTAACTTTGTTAAATGTACAACATCATATGACAATTATATTAACATAAAATGAAATAATGTATCATGCACCGTTCATAATAAATTGGTTAGCAACGAGTACTTGACATCACTAACTTTAACAAATTTCAGAATTAATTAAATTGCTAACTGAAACTTACGTTTTGAAACGTTTCCCCGGTCGGATCTCTGAGTAAACATCGCGAGAAAATCTGCACTTCTCAGAACAAACTCGGAGTTATCGTGAAATGTGTATGCTAGGGGCTATTAGTTTAAGCCTTGTTTATAGTAAATGTGTCTTAAGTTTAGCAAGTTTGAAACTTTTGTTTGAACAAAGATATTTAACTTAGAATTTTTTTGTAGGTTGTATAAAATCACAGGTCGGACTTTTCACATGATTCTCTACTGTAAACAACAACCTGGTGTTAAAGTATATTTAACTATATGGTAAAACAACTTATCGTGCATACAAGAAATATACTTAATCATTTTCCAAATTTATATAAGTTTGAAACAAATAAATAAAGTTGTATACTTTTCCCGTGATTCGAATCCATAACTTTCACTCAATTACTAAACCTTGCAGACAGTTCATAATGAGAACAAAATTTAATATTTGTATCACACATTTGTTGAACAAACTAGCACAGTGCAATGCCCAATGCATTTCAGAACGGTAAACATACATATTTTTGTAACGACATTAAAACAATGTCTTCATCTAGGGGAGATAAAAAGCGTTACATAACAACATTATTCAAAATCAACCAACCAAAATCAGAAGTTAATTAAGTTGACCCCGCAAAAATAATCCGTGAATTTTAAAAACAGACCTGATGAGGCGCTAATACTTTGAGCCTTGTGGACTGATGACGTAAGAATTTTATTACCTACGGATCCCCTCCTCCGTTTCAAGAGGATTAACTTGTAATCCCACTGGAGGACCAATATCATTCATTAGAATGCTACTTTCAGCTTTATACGTCAGACATGAATGTTTTCATTGCGCGGGAATGATTTTAAATTACTTTTTAAAGTCATTATGTATGAACGTTTAATCTGGTAGGATTTTTTTTTAAATACGTTCTTTATATTCTTTTTTAGTTCGTATGAAATTTTCTTGGTATAATTTTGTGACAATAGTAGGAAATATTCATTCATTTCAATACGTTCGTTGATACTATACTGTTAAGTACCACTTTATCTTTATTGAGTTTGTCGTAGGAGGCGGTAATAGGATGAAATTTAACAATAACCAATATCAAGTGCATCAAAATTAACAGGGTTTTAGGTGAACATCTTTTTGTTCTTCAATTATTAATAGAATCAATTAAACTATGAGCACAAGCAATTAATTATCAACACGCACGCGTTGAGCTGTGCAAATTTTATTCCACAATTCAACCCTTGCTTAAGCAAACCAATCAATGCACTGTTACCGTTGTTTACTCTCCAATTACCACTTGAACGGTCCTTAACTGTAATCGCATTATAAACTTGATACAGTGGTACAAGGGCAATGCTATGAGCCGTAGTATTAAATCTAGATTAACGTTTGGCGTTTCCGCTTCGTCGGATAATCAACAGGACTATATTAAAGCTATCAGTCACGTGATGTGGCGTGGTTGTGTTCCTTGAGAAACATGAGCCTTTAGCCTAGTAATTAACGCCGTTCTAAGAGCTAATGTCTTCTTATCACATCGGGAAGTGTTAATTATTGTTTTTAAGAAAAACCTATTCATATAGGTATCATATTCAGAAGACACTAAAGGCGACGTATCAGGAATTGTAATAGTTCAAATATTTTAACTTATGTGATGTTTTGAGTGAAGTCAACAAGTAAAATAAATAAACTGAAAATTATTACAATAATTTGACGTAATGAAAAATCTTGATATTATTGTTCCAAAAGCACCAATGCCTTATCTGCAATTAACCTACTTTACCTGGTTGATATCGTGTCCAAAACAAAAACCGCGCTTTTAATTGGTTTTACAATTTGCGGTTTATTACCAATCAACAAAATCGTGAAGCCAACAAAGTGTTTCATCGATTTTGAATTTGTTTCCAATAAACATATTCTAAATCAACTTTCATCGCAATTTTGATATGAAAGAATCGTTCAAAATCCATTAAATGAGATCGTCTGTTTGATTTCCCTTTTTCATGTACAGTCAACTGCATATCAAGTTACCCGCGTTGGAATTCTATGAAGCGGTAATATAGGTCAATTTGCAGTGAATTTGGATAGGTTAATATGCTGTTGACTGTACCCTTCAAATGTAAACGATGGTTAATCAGTACAACAGATCGTTTGTACATTAACATCGAACACAATACGGAAACACTGGCAGTGGCCATCCTTTACACTCAAATTACCGAGTTCACAATCGATTTCACTGACGCGACTAAAATTGACATCGCATTGAAATTAACACCAATGTTGTGTTAACAGATGTAAACAGAAACCTGAACTTATTATTAACTTTTCACTTTTTATTGAGCACATCGCTAGGCAAACTCGGCTAAAACTTCAGTACTTGTGGCTTCTGGCACTGAAATATTCCTTTTTCAAAAACATGTAGCTTGATTTTCTAGAATAATTTAATTCGATGTGTTGCTCTTAAAAAAAAAACACTGGTAGGTACATTGCCGCAGTGGGATTAAATGGGGGTAAATCTTATCTAAACAAAAAACACAGTGGTAGGTGTACCAATCATGAATTATCGCCTAATAAATAAATGAATAACGGTGCAAAAACGAAGCACGGCCAATCCCGATGTGCGATATGACGCATGGAGCCGTCCCCCTCGGCCATTTGAATTGAGGGGAAACCTGTCTCGTGCCGCTTATCGGACATCTATTTATGACAAATACTCACGTTTTTGCCACCATTAATTAATGCAAATGTTAACCCTTTTGTTTTAAATCCAAGTAAAAAGAAGTCGTGACGCGTTATTTTTCGAATTTCGTAATAGACGGGCCCAGCGATTTTTATTTGAAAATACCAGTTCCTCTTACTTCATTCAGAGCTTCGCTCACATAATTTCATGTTCGTTCCATTCATACATCATTTGCGGATAGGTATAAACACCTTTGTTCAATAAATTTTAGGGATTAACCAACAAACTTTTCCTGCTCAATAAAGGTAACACGAAAAACGCTGTTAAAACCTTTCCAACACGCAAGTATGCAGATAATAAACTTCCCTATACCCGGATTACTCTCCCATCCCCAACAATACGTTTTGAAAAACCGGCAATTTTACAAGCGAGGCGACTTTGCGCCGTGCCTGCATTAATTGGATGCACTGACCGCACGTAGTCCGATGAAAATATTTACGTAATATCCCGCTATATATTGGGATAATGTTCAGGTGAACGCCCGCCCTATTATGAATATAACCTTTGGAATGCACCATCGTGTCCCGCTTTACGGTTATAGCCGTAATGAATATGATGAGCGATGTTAGGGTTATCTTGCAATTAGTTTCATATTTCTAGGGACTGCTAGTTTCGGGAACGATGTTGTGGGTTATATTTATATTTTAAAAAACCAAATCAAATTTAAAAGTGTGATTTGGTTACGGTTCATCGGGTTTTAAAATTCATCCCTGGCGTAATAAACATTATGAGTGATGTCAGGGCTATATACTCGTACGTGTCGTGTAATGCTTTACCATAAAGCTACGTTATCACTATTACAAATTTAATTAAAAACAATTCGTTTCCCAGATTTAAGAGCTGATAAACTAGATGAATGGAACATTTCCTGAACAACCATCGAACAAAAAAACGCAGATTGTTTCATAATCCCTGATGAGATCGAAAAAAGGAACGGATGTTGGAGTGAAAGCGACCGCGGACGTGATGCAAAAGCAATTGCTTTTCTGTCGATAAACTGAACCAATTCCTTCCTTCAATCAGGTGATTTATAGAGAGAAATAATAAATATACTAAGGATATAATTTTCATATAAGATCTCATTATAAATAATACATCCGGAACAAACGATGAATATGATACCATATATGTAGATGGGTAAGATACGGCGATGACCGATACGATGATAATGATATTGACGGTAATGTTAAAATAAAAATAATCCCTTTGCTTGAGATACGCACAAGCAACGGTAAAAGTGTAACTGAGAACACGAAAAGATAAGATGAGACATTGACACAAAAACTGCAATCGATGATGAATTGATTTTGATGCTTATAGGTCATAATATATCGGTGTATTGTAAAATGCACGTTATAGTTGACACAAGCAAAAGCTTTCGAGGCCACGTATAAAAAGAAAACAATATTACCGCTGCGGTTTCGGGAGGCACATTAATATACATTTGGTCGGCGGGGCGGGGACGGGAGGGTCACATTTTCGTCGCAAATTGAGCAACAAAATAGGTACATTTAGCTTTGCTTATTTATAGGGGCATTCCAGCACAGAATGAGCGCATAAATTTTTATCCAATTATAATATTCCCATGTTCCCCCATAAATAACCTTATTCAGATTCTGCATTGCGAATAGTGAAAACGTTATATAATTCACAATTGTATCGGAAGCCGTGATACTATTAGGGTTGCCGTGCAATTTTAAATATTTTTGTCTCTCTTCAATGACACACGATTCTCTTAATTAGTTTAAATTACAGTGTTTGCCAGACGCGCAAACAGAGACCGTTAATGAAGGCACCCATTCGCAATTCTGAACCAAAATGTTCTTTCATTGCCGTTAAGGCGAAGGGCGTCGGAACACGCCGGTCGGTTGCCAAAAACAAGCTTAATAACAGTCTGGCAAACAGTACAAATGACGCGTTAGTGACAGCGAAACACAACCATCTCTCTCGGCGCCGACTCAGAAAACAGGGACGGCAAACCCGTGGAGGTTTGACGAGCGAAACGGAAACAAGACAGGTTATTATCTCCCAACGAGCCAAAAGACGTCAAGAACGACTCTGATATTTTCCACACGTTCGCGGCTATTCACTGGAGACTAAGAACGAAAATTAGTTACTGAACATTTTCTTGTTTTTGTCTGAATGCGTTGCGTGATTTTCTTTGTTATGGAATAACAAACACCTTTGAAATTGAACTACGCGCTCTGAATAGCAAGGAGGCTGGATATATTGAATCCCTAGTGTCATCAGAAATGTCTTTCTAGTTAACGAACGGTAGCTTCATTTTCCAGTGGCCGTGGAGGTGCGGAAGTGGAAATTATGAAAGTATTATCTGATAAAGCTACGGTGGTTTCAGTTACGAGAAAAAATGTGAAGCACGAATTTGAATAATGTTCGTGTATTACGCTCGGATTTTCCACTTAACTTAGTATACCGTTAGTGGCTGGCTTCATTATATTTCGTTAATAAATTCGTAGTTATTTTTTTTTTTTGGTTACGTGGTGAAGTTTTAAGTATTTTAATGATAGAATCTGATCAATGACAGACAAACAAAAAGCTTCAATAAATTTAAATGTCGACATACGCACTCATCTTTATCATTTCCATGGTAAAAGTTAGTGTCCCCCTAAAAGGTTTTAGGAAATATAAATATGACACCTTAACCAGCCAACACATCAGCCAGTTGACAAATAATTAGATAACTATATGAGAGAGAAGAAAGTACAAAAAATTATCGTCATAATAATCACAACTCAGTCTTAACTGACTTAAAAAAGTAAGAAGGTACTCAATTCGGCAAGTATTATCTAAAAATTCATTTACGTCAATGGTATAAGTAAATTTGTGAACTCAACAAAATGCCAAAAGCACTAATGAAATAACAGTTGGTAAAGAACTGGAGGAATGCAAAACGAAAGTCGGTTTAGCCGACTGTCTATATAACCAGGGGTAATGGGACTTCGCGCCGCATATTTTTGGACTTAGCCGCATATTTCGCGACCCGCTCTACGCCGCTTTGTGTTCTTTCGTTAATTTTTTTTAGGATTAATTTGTCTGCGTATTCAAATTGCAAATTGTGAGATAAAAGGGTAACCCCTTTTGTTTAGAATATTTGCGTAAATATGGTATGCTACTGTTATAATTTAAGTTCTAAAATAGCCCTTTTTATTTAATTAAAATCATTATTATTAAACTTTTGTTAAGTCTATTGATGGTGTGCAAATTTTGTAAAAACCATAATGACAACATATAAAAAAAATTACAAACATACCTACCTATATGCATACAAAAATTTCTCACACTTGAGTTATAATGAAAAATATTATCAAATTATCTTAGTTCTAAAGAGCAAAAGGTGGCATCTCATCTTAAGTTTTTTCTTATTCTTAATTATATTTTGTGCTAAGAGTCAATCGATTTCTTAACATCGAAATCAAGCTATATAGAACTAATTTATCCCAGGCAAGTCATTCCCTTTAAAGTCGCACGAAGTTTTGTACCACAGATAAGGATCAAGGCGGCGCGTGTATACTTTGATGGCAGACGACGTTATCCTAACTTACGACGCTCGGCGCGATTCAATATCCCCTTTATATTTTGCTTCTGATATCCCATACCTCATATTCAAGGATACGTTTTCACAAAAAGAAAAACAGTATCAGACGTATTCTATCTTCTACGGCTTGTATTTTTCACACCAGATTTTGCACTTGAAATCTTGTTTGTAAAGGAGGATGACATCGGATTTAGTTATATGAATTTGTTGGTTTTTTTGTATAACAATACGAAGAATTATGTTATTACCTTAATAACTTTTAATTTATAAATTGAACAGTCCATTTTCAAAATAAATGTAATTATCAAAAAACCGATCGCTAAAACGATCAAAAATCTTTTTTCAACTTGCTCGCAACACCTGACAATGCTATCACTCGGATGCAACGAAATTTTATGAAATAAAGTTAATTACCCTAAGTTAAACATAAGCCTTTTCTGATATAACACGGATTGGAAGAACGGAATTTATTTGTACTCGTAATACAATAACAGAACTGAATACCTGAATTTAGACATCATAAACAAATATTTAACTACGGGGCGTATAAAAACACTATGTCTAACTCACTAATTTTCACAAGATACACGTCGCGGGCATAACTTTGTCTCCCTGTTTTCCTGTATTTTCCCCTCTCTATGAAGGAGCCATAAATCAACGGATGTAAATCTGTACCATCCACCGGATGAGTGACGCCCCATTATCGCGACAGCCCACCGCTGCAGCCTAAAACTTCTTTAACTTTGAGAACATCATGTTTATTAACTTATTTTTCTTTATTAAGTTCTTTCATAATATTCCAAATATTTTTATTATAAAGTACACCAGAACGTGGGTTTCCAGTGTATGGACCCCGTGACAGAGACCCCATAAGACGTGATTATACTCGTAATGTAATGTATGTATGTTTTTTTAACTTTTGTAGTTGCTGGCACTTAAGAATAAGACATGTGGTGGATGGATGTCGTAAAAGGCGACTATGAAAACAAAAAGATTTTTACAGTGCAAGCTTCCATGCTGATGCGGTAGGGAACAAAATATCTGTGCCAACTGATTCTCTTCTCGCGTGTAGAAACGCATTTGAAACTTTGAATTATTCTTTTAGGCCATGTCTTTGAATCTTATTTCCATTATCAGGCTTTGTTTACTTTTATGAGATAAAGGCATGTTATGTGTGTTTGCCCAAATATTTATTTGTAGCCGCTGTTGAAAGAATCTCGGTGATAGAGTGATTTAAAATCCAAATATGTACGAAAATGAAAGTCAATTTTTCACCCGTTAAATCCTGGCACTACATCAACATTTGTCTTAAGAAATAATGGAACGTCGCTCAACTCCCGGCCGATTTTTGTTTGGTACAGTTATTTTCGTAATAAGCTAACACGTCTTCTATTAGTACAGTCGCATCCATCACTCGGCTTTACATTCCGACAACATTTGCCACGGCTTACTGAATATTGTGTTTATATGTTTTTTCTCTTTTCAGGTAAGATTCGTTTTTGCTGTGGTTCCTGATCGTGGTAAGTTATTTATTTTTAAAACCTACAAATGGTACAATTCAAAAATATATCTTGTGTATGAAAGTCCTTGTCAAATTTTAATAAAGGAATGTGTTGCACTTAGTCCTAACACATAAGTACCTACTTAGTTTTGGTTTGAGAAACTTGTTTACTTATCCCATGGCTAGGAGGAACTACAAGTCAAGAAATTACTGAGAAGTTTCGGAAAGGGGCAGGTTGTTCAACCTAAAGCAAGAATGTGAAGATTTTTCCGTCACTGACTTTTAAAATTTGCGCAGTGCTCCTACGCAAATTTTAGCAGCTAGAATACACTTTATTTTTTCCTCACTACCAGACATAAATAATATAAAGATACGATAACTACAAACAGCACTCAAGGGCAATCGTATCGTAGGAAAAAACAAACGATAGTAAAGGTAATATTTGTTCAAAATAGTCTACATTGGGAGCAAAGTTTTCCTGCTGCGAAACTTTTTCGAAGAAAATAAGAAAAAATGATTTCCTTCACAATTCTAGTAATCTTATTTTGAATCACTGCTATTTTAGGACCATCCGGAAACTATAAATCATATTGATATAGGTACTTCATACAATTGTTTTCACTTATTTACAATTATTGTTATCCTTTTGAACATTTTTTTATTTCTTTATTGAGGCATCAAACAGCTGTGTACAAGTTTCCTTAAGTAACTAAAATATTAATCTTATATTTGACCTACCGTATCATAAAATAGTACAAATATAAAGCATGGGTAATTTTATTGGGTGAAAAAGTATTTGTCAGCAAATTATTGTTATATATATACAAAATGTTAATATTTGAAATTTAATTGTATTACATTTTTAAATGTTTAATATATTAAATGTTTAATATAATTTACTTTTGTTTTCGGTAAGAAATAATAACTATTATCCTATCCTAATACCAAGTCCGAATTTCACAAACGTAATTACATCTGTAATATATAATCAAAAGTTATCTATATATTATTATTATATTATCTGATAGTTTAATATTACAGAGACATTATAGTTATTATGCAGGTTATTAGACGGCCAGGCTTATAAATACATTACCCGGAGCTAAGATGGTTCCTTTAAATTCCAAACATACATACCTACATACATTGCCTACCATTTCCCAGACCAGAACTTGCTAGCGATTTTGTTGCCAAATCAAATTAAATCCTCTGCAAAATATTGTATGCAGTTGGGTGACATAAATTGTCTTATAAATTAGTTAAAATACCGACGTTATTTCCTTAGTGCAGTAAGTTATAACTAACTTAAATCAAGGTCCGATTCAAAATTGCAAATTCGTTTCTTAACAGGCACTGTTCAAACTTTACAAAATCACTTAATCAGATTGGTGGTGGTCTCCTCTACCAATTTTGTTAACAGACTTTGGTACTAAATGAATTAGGTATTCGCAGGTAACTACCATTTATTCATATCCGAATAGAATTCAATTATAACAGAAACGCTACCGAAGAGTTATTTCGACGGCTAAGTAAAATAGTATGCCATTAAAAACACATTTTAACGGTCCATGTAAAAAATGTAATGAATGTTCGACGACATTACAAGTTGTGAACTGAAATCATAACTCACTATAAGTTTTAATACGAAAATATTGTTAGCATTTATAACGATTATATGCAAATCCAGTTAAAAAAAAGTTGTGCTAGTCGTATGAATTTAAAACAAAAAATACTTCCAAAATTTACAACTAGATGTCGTTAGTAGTAAGGAAAATGTTTTGCCACATTTAGGGCAGTAAAAACATTGGCGGTTTTAACGTTACAGTATTATTAGGGTGCATTGCATGTCAGATATGCAATGGCGTGTTTTATTTTAGCCAACAATATCGATCCAAGCCGTACTGCACTGGGCAACTTTCGCGTTTTCAACACGCGAATATTTTTGTATGAAAATATTTAATAGGTTAAGTTTGCAAATGAAGGCGAAAATAACTTGAATGATAAAACTTTTCGCTAATAAATTAAACACTATTATTCATTTTGCAGTGAAAATATTTTAATTTATTGAAGTTGTGTGCTTTCGCCTTCTGTTGCTAACTTCAATGTGAGTGTGTTATAAAAATATGAAATAAAATATTATACCAATTCAAACAGTTCAATAAGATAAAGTATGTATAATTTTATTAATTATAGATACTCGTATTGTAGTATTTGAATTATCCTAAAATGACAAAGAGAGATTAGGTACACTCATTTCTTTTCTTTCACTTAGAAACTATGAAATGCAATTTGTAGATAAGAACTAATGTTCATTATAAGCAGCCAGTTAGCAAACGGTAGTATTTTAGCGAGATCTTACTTGAAATGGACGATGATTTGAATGTTAACTTGGTTTTCATAAGTAATACTTTATTAGAAATTACCAACCCAAGCCCGCAGAACTTAAGTGTCTGCAAAATATTAAGAATTCATTGTTTCTAGAGATATTATATACATGGAGAGAAGATAGTAATAGATATTAAAACATGAACAACAAAGTATTGTTTAAAGTTATTCCACATTATGATACTTGTCACAGTTAAATCTTTTAAAATTAAACTAAAATGTCGTATTTTAGATCGTCAAAAGTCAAAAGCCGCTTCAATATCTTAATTTTTTATGTGATATTTTTTTATTGTCATACAAACTAGCAATAATAAGTGTACAGAGAGAGCAGTTATATTTTTTTTTTTATATTTGTGTTGTGGTATATATCACGACAAATACAGAGTAGGGCCATTTTGTTACAAAATTTGTTATTTGTTTGGTTTGGTTTAATGTTTATTTTTTATTTTCTTCTTTCTTCCTCTCTTATCCATGGCCTCTATGGAGTTAGATAGTTAGAAAGGGAGAGGTCATTTTAAATTCCGCTTTATTTTTTAAGCGATATTTCAACCAAACTATGTTTTAACATCAAAATAAACTCGAGCCGAACACCTCAAGTAACTCTAAAATAAATTAAAACTTTATCGATTGAGGTTAAATCCCCGAGCCTTCAACATAGAATCTTTAACAAACAAAACTTTTTCGTGAACCTGTTAAATTTGAAAGGGTTAATGATATTTCTTGCGGCAATAAATAACTTACAAATTGTTAAAGGTGTCTCCGGGGCACAGACGCGGGCAGCACGGGATTCGCGACTACGAACAACTTTTTCCACTCAAACTTTATTTTGCACCTCAACTCGTGCCGTCTGTTACAAATTCAGTTAGTACAGAAAAAGGTGCTCAAACATAAAATTATGAAAAAATATATCTATATATATAAAACTCTTCCGTTACTGAGTGACTGACTGACAGACAACGCACAGTCGAAACTACTGGTCGTAGACAACTGAAATTTGGAATGTAGGTTCCTTGGGATATGTAGGGGAGCACTAAGAAAGGATTTTTGGAAATTCAACCCCCAAGGGGGGGAAAAGGGGTAAAAACGTTTCTATGAAAAATCTTATTCCTTGGGTTTATAAACTTGAAACTTGGCATGAACACGTACATAGGCAAGTAAATATGTTTGACATTATAAGTTTTTTCAAACTACCCTCCAATCGTGATTTAGGGGGTGCGATTGGGTGACTGATTTATTAACGCACAGCCGAAACCGCTCGGTATAGGAGTCTGAGATTTTGAACAGAGGTTCCTTTAGTAACATAAGTGAGCACTAAGAAGGGATTTTTGAAATGTCAACCCCCAAGGGGGGGAAACGGGATAAACTGAGCCGGGGCTGCGGGAAAGTTCTAACGAGATACCGTGGCCCCGGAACGCAAAGGGCAACTGAAGGAACGAGGTGGGTTTTAGTCAGTAAAAGTCTGACACTCCCTTCCGTTCCACCCAGAGCGGGAGAGGTCATTTGATGATTTCCCATCCTTAAAAAAAAAGACTTTGTATGACAACTTTCAGTCGTCTCTTTAACATACATAATTATGTACATACATGCATAACATTAATAACATCACGCCTTTAAATCCCTATTTTGTGTTAACACTACCCATACAAACAGCTAAAAGGAAACAAGTGAAGAGACGAAATTTGTCCGCATCCATTTTCACCTAAATTCTTAACGTTAATGAGATTTACTTTTTATTATCAGGTCAACCTAATAGCCTCACATGTACGTATAACTTCGTAAGAATTTTCTTTCAACTCCTAACCGTTGAGGAGTTGTACCTTCCATCATCAGCTCATTCACATGGGATGATGACTATCAGACTATATTTGTTTACACATGTAATCGATAAACTCCGAAACTACTGAATCGATTTCAAACATTCACCATTAGAAAGCTACATCATCCCTGAGTAACACAGGCTATATTTAATTCCAGTTGTAACAAGATTTCAGCCTGTGGAAGAAAAAGCCCTGTCGAGATCATTAAAAAACGCTATATATAACCGAATTACACGTGGGCGAAGCCGCGGGCGGAAAGCTAGTTAGGAATAAAGTATAATAAACTTGTGACCTTTTACAAGTACGGCAAATGATTTTACAATCTCCTGCCTGCCTTGAACGTGAGTGGAAGAAAATAGATTTATCTTTCTGTATATATACATACATACATATAATCACGTCTATATCCCTTGCGGGGTAGATAGAGCCAGCAGTCTTCAAAAACTGATAGGCCACGTTCAGCTGTTTGGCTAAATAATAGAATTGGGATTCAAATAGCGAAAGGTTGCTAGCCCATCGCTTAAAGGAAGAATCCCAAGTTTACAAACCTATTTCTTAGTCGCCTTTTACGACATCCTTGGGAAAGAGATAGACTGGTCCTATACTACTATCCAGTATTTATCTTTCTGCATCCTTATTATTTTGCTCGTCAACCGTCTGTCTGTTACTAGCAACTTGTATTCTTCGAATGATTTAGTTTGGAAGCACTTTTTCATAAAATATTTTCTTTTGAATCTCATAAGACGTATTAATGTACAAATACCTCGATCGTTTCTAAAGCGACAAGTTAACAGAGGAAAATTTTACTGAGATATTTTCTGATAAAAATATTTTATATTGTAGAATACTATTGTAGACACTCATAAGATGTCGAATTGAGTTTTGTTACATCATCATCATTAAAAATTAAAAAGAGATGTACAATTGAGTGTTTAATGGTCGAAAATCCTCAAAAGCAAAAAAACCTTTATAAAATTATTGCCTTTCCCTTGAAATTAATAAGCACAAAAATCTTAATAAGCAATGTATGTAATAATAATAATATGATAAACTAGCTGATGCCCGCGGTTGCATTGCGCTTGCTACCTATGTAAACTCCAATCTTTACCAGACTTAAAAAGTTAATTTTATAGTTAGTACTAGTATCCTATTACCGTGCTAACTTTATAACAAAATTTTATTAGCGACCAGTGATTTACAAATGCCCTGGTTAGCTTGTCATCGACTCTTGCTATTTTGGAAAGGCATCTTTATTAAAGGCTACATCTTGGCACCTGGTCTGGCAACATCAATGTAAAAAATTTCATAATTTTTTATAAAGAACATTGAAATGTTTCTAGACAAATATTGTGGTCAATTAACATAAAAGAGAAAAATGTTTTATGAACAATAAAGGCTGTGCCGAGCACACCAGCACTCCACCGCTCCTATGTGCGGCGCCTCTGTCAAATTACATATTCACTTTTTATGTCCCCAAGTGGAGCTGTTAAATTTTCCATTGTTTCAATTACAAAATGCGAGGTCAGTACATTTTTTATGAAGATAAATGCTTAAAAAGAAATACCTATGAACCTATTATGGTTTACTTGATAAAAATATTAAATTTGAAATGGTAAGATTGAATGCTTTAACCGTGAAAACGTTGTGTTGGAGATTGTAGTTATTGTAATTCGTAGGAATTATATATGTATACTAGCGCGATTATGCATTGAACTATTATAAATACACATATGAACTATTATAATTTATCAGACTATTTATATATATGTTTAAATAATCACAGTGTTATGCTCCATAAATTGTCGAACAATATTTTTTGATACATTACAATACATATTTTTATTTACATATCAAAAATATTGTTTTTTTCCACCGACATCCGACATTTTGTTCCCTTTCACTCAAACTGTTTTATAAGTGAAAAAGACAAAATACTCCGAGTTGGTTCCCCAATAAATCTAGTCACAAGATAAGACTCAATAAAGTCGCCGGTGGCTGGAGCCTGTCATAATTTTAAGAACGTTCATAAATCCATCACTATTTAAGCCCCGAGTCCACAATATTTTTCTTCGGCGGTCCCGCCGAGGTGCGTCACACACGTGCCACATAAATTCCGATAATCCAGCTCGTGTGTTGCCTACTTTACTATATTCATAGCCAAGAAGCTCAGAATTTATAAAGACCTTTTATTAAGGTTATTAACACCTAAATAAGTTGAGCTATAGTTTACTTAGTGCTTGCAATAAAATATTATAAAGAAAAAAGAAACAAAATTTATTAAAACGAATACTAATTGCAATTCGAGATTGTTCCTATTTTTTTTTAATTGTAATTATCGTATTGACTTTGATTTGAAATGAATATTTAAATTAAAATTTCACAAATATTTTCCTCTGTTTAACTCTACATTGTTCTAAGTTCCTATTCATGGCTATTATTCATGAGTTTGTTTTGCGGGAACACCGACAAGACTTCATAATTCGAGTGCAATATCGATGCTTTAGACGTTTTATGTTGTCCCTGTCTCGTTGTTTACGAAGTCAACACTTGCTACACTTCTTAGCTGTTAGTTTGTTGTTGTAGCTGATATTATCCTGAAATTATGGGATAAAAGGACGATATTATATTTTAAGTCTAAAAATGAATTTACTAAAGTCATAGTAGGTTAGTTATATTTTGTTGACCTACTCGTATGTGCTTGACGCTGAGTGATTAGGTTTAGGGTTCTATAATTTTGGTTTTTCGTTGAGTTAGTTTACCAACTCAATGATTGTATTCACACACATAGTTGAACAAACAAATAAATTTAAAAACAACCATCAATATTGGTGACAACCTTTTTCCTTTCTTAAATATACAGGAGTATAATTATTTGCATAATTTGCCACATTTCGGCGTTATAAAAAATAAAGCAAAAAACCACCTTACATTTGTAGTCGCTTAAATAATCAGCGGTGATATTGAGATAAATTGGTTTATTTATATATTTAACCAAGTTCGCAATAATATTTTAAAAACAATTCTATTTTTTTATCTTAAGATCCAACGCACGAATCATATCAAATTTATTTCTGCGCAGTGAATAATTTCTCAATTTTCTTGGGAAATTTTCTATTTCATCCATGTCCCAGTAACAAATTGGGAATAATCGTCATGTGTTATGAAGTTTCGGTCTTGTTTGCATTCCGCGAGTGAATCGTCTTCACAAAATATGGAAAGTACAAATACTTTTCTCTACCTGACTTGACTTCGTTAAAAAGATTTAATGGTCGTAAAATTGATGATTAAACTTTATAAAGGCAAAAAAGTCAGTTCTTCTTTGAGAAAAATCCAGAGTCCGCTTAACTTCAAGTGAGTACTATCAGAAGCAGTACTTTTGGCATACTGAAGTTTGCTGTAATTTTTAAATATTTAATAAAAAATTGTTAATTTATAGCACCTACACAATTTTATTTGTTAGTTAAACGTTTTGAGTGGTGTAGTGTTTTTCAGGTGAGTAAACAAATTTTATTTTTCAAAAAGTTTCATTCCAATTAATTTTTTCGATTTCCTATAATTTCTAAATTAATCAAACCTTGTTTCAACCAAGTTCCGTGTTCTTTTTAATTTGTGTTGTCTCCTTCAAATTGTATTAGGATGAGAACGTGACCCGCAGGGGCTGTATGTAGCGTGTTGGAATTCAGACTGTCGCTTTTTACAAATTAAACTCTGTAAGAGATAAATCATTCTCAATGCTTGTAAGGGATATAACCCATAAATTTACGTAATTTCACAATAAATCAAAAAAATAATTGACTAACATTGCATTGTTTAAGATAATTTGTAGTAATAATCTTTTTCCATAAATTTTATCTTAAATTTCAAACGAAATAATAATTATGACAAAACTAATGCAGTTTTCAAATAATGCCATTAAATTTTGTAAAACCCAACATAAACTAACTTATCCACCCAACAAAGTACCTATATCCTACCTCGAAATCCCGTCTTCTTACTAAAACTTCATGTTTCTACTAACTAAGAATAAATTCCACTACGACGACCCAAGGAAAGCATCAACATGCACGTCGGCTAGATACGAGAATGTTTATCGCGTAGTGCCGACATTATTGGACTTGTCTTTCCGTCGTTTAAGGCAAGCGGTGATGTGTCTATTGAATTTGTTGTCGAGGGAAATAGGGTTATCTGCCGTTACTACACATAGGTAGAGCTCATCGTATTAAAATTTTATACGTAAAATTACATGCTGGCTCCGCTGTGCTTTAGGGAAAGGAACTAGCTGTATCTTTAAACCAATTTACAAACACATGTAAACACTCTTACATGCACGTTTGGTAATGAAAATATATAGGAAAAGGCTGACTTTTTAATATGTCACATTTGGATCTATAAATATATAGATGTATATGTACTAATCCTGCACGAGGAGCAAAGAGAGCTTTTGATCAGAAGTCATACAGCGTATCGAGTTACCTTATTACAATTTTAAATAGCATCGATCACAATAACTGTTTAGCAAGAACGGTGTAAAATATGAAATCAATTGGAACGGACTTTTCCATTAATAAAGGAAGTCGGCAAGAAAGGACGCCGTGTCCGCTCTAATTAGGAGTCGCGACTCGAATTTTCAATGCCCCCCTGTCGTTTTACTAATGGCGAACAGAAATAAAAGTTTATATTTACTGTGCGTGGGTTCTTTTCTCTGAATGAATATTTATACTTTCCCTCTTCACTTTATTCACCTCAAAGCCGCGGGTGAAGTTTTTACGGGAATACTTTTTGCATAGATATTTTCTTTGACATTTTCTTAGGATTCTAAACTCGGATGTTAGACGTTTCTGAGCGCACATGAATATTTATGTTAACTTTATTTTACTCGGAAGCAAGGCAATAGTAGAACGTGACAGGCTCAAGATCTTTTACCTTGAAAAAAATGACATCTCATGTTGTTTTTAACAAAAGCGCTTTCCTAATATGTCTGAAACAAATCTTGAGGATGACAAGACTTGACAAGTAACATCATCGCCGTTAAGACGTAGCCAAACCAATAATCACAAGAACAATTGCTAAAGATTGACAGCCGTCTGGCAGTTCAAAGCCCCCAATAAGTCGTCTTGCTGCACCAAGTCTGCTTTGCAAGAGTGATGATGCTTAATTTTAATGACGCGTCGCCAACCGAGAGCGTCACCCGCGCTCCGCACGCCGCCCAGACGTGACCCGACTACACAACTACCAATGATATTGGAAGACTACGACGTCGACCAAAAGTCTGACGATAAATTTAGTTATTACTTGTGAAAATAGACGGAAGGAGATCGCTAACTTGTCCTTGTGAGAAGATAATGGATCATTCGGGGGGATGTTTTTAGTTACTTCACGAAAAAGGTCTCGTTAAAAGCCCCTTTATGTGAAGAGTTTTCGAATTGTGCCCCGGAAAATTCGCATTTAAAATGAAACTCCGGTACAAGTTTAGCGATCATAGGAAAAGTTCATGTACATAGATTGAAATTAGTTTTCCGAGCTTGTTTTGTGGGTGATTTTGTAGACAATGAGGATCATCCGACAGAAATAAGCGATTGAGATAGTAGCTTGTGTGAAGTGGCTTGTGGAAGGATGCCGCAATATGAGATTTTCATAACTGATCATCAGTTCTTTATCAATTAGATTTTCTATTTGAGGATTATTTAATAATTTGTCACGAAACCTTTTTTTTCCTGCGAATTGGCTATTCACCGTACTTTAGTATAACTCGACGACGAATAAAGGGCGATTGAAACGAATTGACAAACACGAACATGTATTAAAAAACTCACTTTGATAACGACATCGTCAATAAATCAATGCAACACGTATATTTGGTTTAAACGTCCAAATTGATTGTTTTCACAACCCGGCCGCCGGACGGAGCGTCACCCGCTGAAATTGTACAAACAGCGACGTATATAAAATTAAAGACAGCCGCAGGCGACTCTCTGTCATTCGTCCATCTATCTGAATTTGTTGTTTGTTTCGAGTGCATTCATCGATCAATGTTTTCATACAATGACACATGGTACTAACCATGAACATTCAGAAATATTTCGTTAGTGAAAAAACCTCCTAAAGTCGTATCTGTTTAGATGAATAAAATTAAAAATGCTTTTCTGAATAGGTCACCATAGCACAAGAAAAGGTATTTGTAAATAACTACATTCTTTGTAAAAAGTATTATAAAAAAGGACAAAAGGTGACCTTGCCGCTGATGAATACCACTATCGGATTATAGCAACACGAATGGCAAAGAGAATTTAAGGAGACACAACATTTTGCGTTTTTAACTCTAATTGGATATACAGGAATGAAGGTCAATGAGGTCACGTGTGGCTTACACGTGACCTCATTGACCTTCTGTAGATATTAGTGAAAATAGTATAGTATATATTCTAAAAGCAGCAGTTGCTAGCCCAGTTATTACTAAAGAAGATGAATTACAGACGATCTCCAAGCAAGTCCTTAAATTTAATTTTATAATCCGGTAAACCGGTGGACGGATTTCGGTTTAATTTATAAATGATTATTATTTCTTATCCGAAATTCCACAAGAATAAAGCTAGTTTTAAATAATATAACCACGGTTCAAGAATACAGCTCGTATGAATAAAATGCATGCTAACATGTAAACGATGAAACGCGATCCAACCGCCCATCAGTTACACTACCTGATATCAATAGTGGCGCTCCAGGGTGCCTCTTTGTCTGGACCGGGCTCTTTTGTGAGAAATTCCAATTAAAACGTCATACTTTTCGTAGAAAAAACTGTGTATCAGCGCGGCTTGCAACAATACCACATCAATACCCGCCTGTCAAACATTCTATGCGTTCGGTACTGCCATAAAATTTGCGCTAGAAATACTGAACATTTTCAACGTGCACCAATTTTAGGGCATGTACCCACAGGCGAAATGAGTGAGGAGTTTTAAAATGAACATTGTGTATGAAGGTTAATTCCGTAGGTTCTTTTCAATGTTTCGCTTTACTTATCTACTCTTACTTATATGCAAGTGGAACATGGTATTGAAATGGAACTTAGACCAAGAGGAACATTTTAAAAATTATGGGTTGATTGCACTCCTTGGTGTATATTTTTTTTTTTATCAAACTCCCATAAATACATACCTTACTTAATGGCGTAGTGATTAATACTCGGCTACATAAACGGCTTTCAGTACGATTCTCAGCGGGAAATAAAGTTTTTATAGCAATACCCTACTCTTGGTCAAATCGGGGACAAGGAATAATGATCAGGTCAAAAGTATCCTCAACCCTATCCGAGGAGATTTAACGGAATTAATATGCAGAGATCTTTGGAGATATGTAATTTCTGCCTACCTCTCCGAAAAATAAAGCATATATGTATGTTTAATAGTTTGAAATGGAAACTTCCCTTTATTTAGTGAGAGAGTTTGCATTGCAGTACATTGCGCGTTCATTGCCGGTTTTCATGCGTAATTCATGGCATAGTCGCGTAGTGCACGACGCATTTCAAATGTAATTTCACACGACTGTCCGCTGTAAGGCTCCCATTTAATGAATAAGTTGAGCCAACTCTGTTTCACGAAGCTAAATGTTACTCTGCGATCTTGTTACGTACAATTACCTACCTATTCATTCGGATAACGTATGGCTGATTAGTTTCTGTACTGTTCAAAGATGTGTATTTATTTATCAAGCTTTGAGCCAATTTGGCAGAGGGAAGTTATAGAATATATCAAAATGTTTTTCAGTGTGCCGTGTGATTCCCGGCACCAATATAATAAAGAATAGGACCATTCCATCTCTCGCCCATGGATGTCGTAAAAGGCGACTAAGGGGTAGGCTTATAAACTTGGGATTCTTCTTTTAGGCGATGGGCTTGCAATCTGTCACTATTTGAATCTCAATTCTATCTTAAAGCCAAATAGCTGAACGTGGCCTATAAGTCTTTTCAAGACTGTTGGCTCTGTCTACCCCGTAAGGGATATAGACGTGAATGTATTTATGTTTTTCAGTGCAAGTTGGTTGTAGAAATCAATTAAAGTACTCGCCTACAGATCGTCTATATATACTTATTTATATACAATCAGCTAGTCGTGCCAATTTCCAAAAAAGGACCTTATGTTTACTGTAATTAATTAACTGTACTCATACAAAATTTCAGCGAAATTGTTCCACTTCGAATATGTTCCGACTCTTAATTTGATATAATTACAATTTGGTGATAAATTAAACTAACAATATTAATATTGGAAGTAAGAGCAATTGTTACTAACGATTTAAAAATTAAAGAGTTTATGTTCTGACCCTAGGATTTGGAATAATAAGTGATTTAAATTATTTTATTATTCTAAGTTCACGGAGTCTTACTAAACACATTACCAAATCATTAGGATCTGAATTCGATACATTTTTCCAACAGGTCTGTCCTAAATCACTAAGCAACCAAACTGAATCTGTGATTAAAAGGCTCGATTGTGATGGAGTCAACACAAGTTTGCATAATGTCCTGGCTGGGTAGTCGGTGAAATCGGTCTCATTAGGCAAATCGTCAGCGCACTCCATCCCGACAGTGTTTGTCTAACCAATCAGAAGCTATCTGCAATGGAAACGCGAGGGTATAATTTACTGTGAACCCAAATTTCTTACTGCATCAGACTAAAAATCAATCTTCTCGCCCTTTCTTAAAATAAAATAAAAAAATAAATATACCTATACGGGACAAATTACACTGATTGAGTTAGCCTCGAAGTAAGTTCGAGACTTGTGTTACGAGCTACTAACTCAACGATACTATATTTTATAATAAATACTTATATAGATAAACATCCAAGACCCAGGCCAATCAGAAAAAGTTCTTTTCTAATCATGCCCTGGCCGGGATTCGAACCCGGGACCTCTGGTGTCACAGACAAGCGTACTGCCGCTGCGCCACAGAGGCCGTCTGAATAAGTAATTAAAAAATAAGTAATTCTATTTAATTACTTGCCATGTAGTTGCAATAAATCCAAACTAACTGTATTTTCATCAACAACAATTATTCATAAAAATTATTGAACCGATATTCTCATTGAAACAAACAACACATTCAGAAATAAAAAAAATAAGCTAAGAAATTCTCATGGCAGCGAAGTCCCACATTAAAACTAGTTAGCCAATTAATGTGATGTAGAGTTAAGATGCTTTAAATTGAAACTGAAAATAAAGCGTTGACTCTTAATTTTTTAAATTTAAATTTATTTTATACTGAACTATTAAATATGTTTTACCAATAGACAGATAAAATAATCTAAATCTCACATTAAAAACAAAATTTTAAATAATATTTATGTTTCCAATGGCATTATAAGATGCGGTCTTCTTTTTCATCACACCACATAAATTAATATTATCTATACAAAACCACACAAAACGGCGATTAAAAAATAAATCTTACAGTATGTACGCTGCGCTAAAATCATTCGCAAACATTTTGATTCAATGAAAAAGCTGATGAATAACAACTTTCAATTTTTGATAAAAAATGAAATGGTTCAGCTTTAAAAAGCTCTCAATATTAGCTCTGTGTTATGAAAAAAGGACGCCGTGGTTAGAAAATAAAAACTTTTTGCAATTTTTGTTTCATGTCGTATTCGAAGCTAGCACGTAGCTGTTTGTTCAATTCGAAAGGAAAAACACAGAATTTTATTTTATTTTTCCTGTGTAATATACTTATCTGAAAAACTGATCGCCACAGCTTCAATCTCTTGACTAATCTGTTATTTATAAAGCACATACATTTGGATAAATGATGGAATGAGATTTTGGGATAGTAGGTATTAGGTTGCTAACTCACCGCCTACATGAAGAATGCCAAATTTATAAGTTTTGCTTTGATTTACCTACTTTTTTTCATAATTATCACCGCTACAAGACCAGCATGGAAGATTATTCTCAATTCAAGGGTAAAATTTGAATGACAAGTTTAATAATTAAGAGCAAGATTCAGAATAAATACTTAATGAAACTATTATTAATCTATATTATTTTAGAAAAATACATACATACATACATACATAAAATCACGCCTCTTTCCCGGAGGGGTAGGCAGAGACTACCTCTTTCCACTTGCCACGATCTCTGCATACTTCTTTCGCTTCGTCCACATTCATAACTCTCTTCATACAAGCTCGGCGGTTTCGGGTACTTTTGACCTGACCCTTTACCAGGACGTCCTTAATTTGATCAAGATACGTTCGTCTAGGTCTTCCCACTCCGACCTTTCCCTCCACACTCTCCTTGTATATCTGCTTAGTCAACCTGCTTTCATTCATCCTCTCCACATGACCGAACCATCTTAACATACCCTTTTCTATTCCTGTAACTACATCTTCTTTCACATCACAACATTCCCTTATCACGCTGTTCCTTATCCTGTCACTCAATTTCAGAAAAATAAAAAATTTTAGAAAAATACTTTGACAAAATTGACATCTTTTGGCAAAAACATATCATAAAAACCTATTTAAAAATGCTATTAGCCAACAAAGGCATTTTTCCCAACTTGGTGAAACGTTCCGTAGATTTATGAATAAACCTTTCAGGAAGGTTGTGGCCGTGAAGTAATTTAGGCGTATAAGGAGACCAGACCACCGAAATTAGATCGTTATCATTCCACCGCTGTCGCTAGAAAAGATCATCAGAGGCTCAGTAAAAAATAAATGTGCCACTAGTATGTCGATAGGCATAATGGAATAGTCTTTAACATTCGGTAGGCTAACTATACCATAATCTCCCTCTCTTATCTAAACGTTTTCCCGCCCTTGCCCTCTTGTTCAGTTTTCAGACTTAATTTAACATATATATTAAGGTCAGTTTTCGACATTTGTGATCGACACAATAATTTTTATATTATGTTAAAAATAATCTCCAAAATTTAACATGACCTCGTGAACCGAATATAACTCAAAATAATTTTGAGGCCAAAGAGTCATCTTACTTCAAAATTTATTCTGTTCCATTGTAAAGAAACCTTAAATGAAGTAAAAGTGGTGCATTTTTTTCCGAAGGCCGCCATTTTGTTCGAACTTATAATTTAAACAAGCTCGGGTGGTTAATTAGCTTGTTAAATTAAACAAGTTCAACCTACTTTTTATGGTTTATAAGATTTAAAAAATCTATGCTTTAAATTCATCATCGTAATTTTTTTATTTGGACAAATAAAAAAGTTTTATATAACATTTTATACAGTTTTATTTCATTGATTGTTGTAAATTTTGAAAGATAGTAACGTAAACTAATCACGGACAAATGATTTTCTTCAGAAATGCATGTTTAATCAAAACATGTGCTGAAATTAGATAACTTTTTAAAACTTATATTGCCAAAGAAATGAACTTTCATTGGCAATTTCTTCTAGCTAAGAATAAATTTTAAAGTCATTATTTAAAAAAAAAAACAATATTTTACTTCCAAAACTTGATTCCGAACCTTCGCTAAGACTATAAACATTAATTATACACTAGTGAAACATTGGTAAGCTACAACTAGTCTCTTACTCCGCCAACTCGTGTGTTGATACTTTTACTTAAGTACATACTTCTTTCGAAACTAATGAATTCCCAAGGCGCAGCGGTTCGTTAAAAATAATAAAAAAACAGAGTTTCCACTTCGTTCCCAAGTTTTTGTTGAGTAGTTTCAGTGACCCGAACATTAATCTAGTTATAATTCCTTGCGTTCTTTTTGTTAAACTATTCAAAAGTGAATAACTGCCGCATTTATTGTATTTTATTTCTTATGTTCCTTTTTCTTTCGAATAATATTAAAGTGCTAGTACTTACCAGGCCTTGAAATTATTCCATGCATTATTTAAAAATGTTTTTATTTCTTTTGTCATTTGTGAAATATACGAAAAATTTAATGAAACTTAATTTTTCGAAACAAATACAAAGAACTAATTAGGCGATCCATTGTTTATGCAAACAGATTAGATTATAGGATTAAGCAAAGCATAATAACAAGCTGTAAAAATTACACAAACAATTTAGCTGCATCAAAATTTATTAAACTGACTTCCATATTATTGGAAATCTTATTAAAAGACTTCTTTTATCTTTAACAGTAAAGGCGATAGAGCGTCATTTCAACTGCCATAAAGGCTTTAAGTTAACATTTTAAATCTATTTTAAAACTTTGAAACAGACAAATTAAGCCGCGGTCCCAGACGCCATAGATACTAAATTTAAAAGTCAAACTCATTGAATGCAGCAATATTAAACTCAAAAGTATTCTGACGTTATCTTCTGACACGGAAAGTAAAAGTGCATTCAGTTTTATATTAATATTTAACGAGCTTTTATCTTCATCCTCAATCATAAGAATAAATGACATCGTTATTACGAGAGCTACAAAGTATGTGTATCTTGGACAAAAGGTGGTAATGAGAAAGGACAATCTAACTAATAGAATTGATAGGCATACAAGATTAGCAAGGGCAGCATACTCCAAGTTTCTGCATGAACATTTCTGCTGAACAGCTAACATATACCACCAGTGTATACTACCAGTTACATACGGCGTCAACACTTGTGTATTTAAAAAAAGATTCTTCAAAAACTCCAAGTGGCTCAGAAAGCGTTAGAGAGGAAGCTGGTTGGCGTAACGTTACCGTAAACGTACCAGTGGCTCAGAAAGCAATAACGTAAAGTAAATTGACGTCACAAAGCATATTGCGATACTTAAGTAGGAGTGGGTTAGATTGCACGCGAAAAGGGTTCGTGGTGCAAAGCCGTGATGGAGTCTGTGTGCGAGAAACGCCCGCAAGGAAGACCCAAGATGAGTTGGTATGATGATATGAAACAAACAACCAGCATGAAGAAACTGAACGAGACCTGTGAGAGTCTCCTTCATTTTCTTCTTAAGCGAATTAAAATGCTCTGACGAGCTAAAACTTACTTTACACTGATTATTATAAATGCTGATTGTTTTTGTTAGGTTGTACGATCGCGTTCATATCTGCAGTCATAGTTTTAAAATTCTTACGGGTTAAAATAGCGTGCACTGTGGTTCCACTAGACACACACACACATGCATATTTAAAAAGAATAAATTTTCCATCAAATGAATACGGTCTTTAAAACCAATGATTACTAAGTAAAACAGTTTATTATTCTATGACATATAACATAACAAAACAGAAAGAGACGGTAATCAACGATTGCCGAACTGGGCCCGATAATTGTCGATCGAGATATCGTCGTCTCTCATTATTTGCATAAGATTTGCCTATAGAGGGAAGCCTGCGACTGCCAGACTTATGTCATTTCAATAAGGTTGAAAATTTGTCTGCACACGACCCTAACATAGGTAGTGGTTCCTTTGAAAGTTATTGGGTAGCAATTTTATTACTTCGTGTGAGCAAGTGAGATCTAAGATATATTAGATAATCTCGCTTGCTCACACTCGCTTGTTCTAGTTACTAGCGTTACTTGGATTCCGAAGTTATTCAAGGATTTTTTTTGTCTATTTAAAAAAAAATAGTGTTACTGACAATTTTTAATGCTTCAAGGTGCCATTTGAACTAAGTAACTGACTGACTAACTAACTAACTGATATCTAAGAATTACAATACCCGTGTTTCAAACACGGAAATCAGCAAGAAATATTAAACAAGAGGGAGCAAAATAAAACATTCAATAATTAAAATTAGTAAATTTTATTGAAATAGTTTACCTATAGTTTTGTTTACATATTGATGATTAATAAAGCTATACATACAGCATATTGCACTAATTGTAACATCTACTTATCTCCTGTTATTAAGGTTACAGCTTAATTATTCGTTTTCATAAAGAAAAGATATTGAAGCTGTCCTTAAAATACTATCTAGGTAATTAGTAGTTTTAATATAAACTGGCAGAACCTTTCACGCACTATATGGACTCGATGCACAGGGCGGTTGTCTTGCACAAATGATATTGTTGGTATATCATCAATCGGATAAATACACCGCACAGTTGGTAACATGGTTTCTTCCAGCACTTGCACATAATGAGCAGCTGTAGCGCGTCCTGCTATCCACATCTGTTCCCCAGGTCCAGCAGCACTCATCCAGCCCCACATATTTACAGATATGCGTCCAGACTCCATATTTTTTTCTTCATACCGAGTTGCATTTCTTCGCCATAAATGAAGCCTACCGTGTTGCGATGACGTAAACGAACTTTTCGTCCGTAAATATCGCTTTTTTCCAGTCAAAATCCAAATACGGCCGAGCAAATTCTAAACGTTTTTGCTTATTTATTTCGGATAAATACGGCTTTCTTGCTGGCTGTCTGTGGTGTAGTCCCTCACGGTGCAAACTCGACGAACAGAAACCACTGATGTGTCGAACTGTTCCGCAAATATTCTGGTCGGTATGAAGCCATTATTTTCGTACTGTTCCACCATGGATCTCCGCTGTGTGGCGTGTCACTGTGTTGATTAGCGGACGACGGCCGCTGCGCGGTCGACTTTTTACACTACCCTCTTCTTAATGGCGCGTTACCCAACGCTTTACCGCTTGTTGTTTATTGTGTTATTTGTGTGAATGTGTGAGTGATAGCAGTGGTGCAAGCTATAAAGTTTTGCGAACTATGACTGCAATTATGAACGCGACCGTACATCCATTTCATGTATTACCTACCTGATCCGACTACTAGGAGAGAAAGTTCACAGTTATTTATTCTTTTAACAATGTATCAAACAATTTCCATCAATCTGACCGTCAAATCAAATATTATTCGGATAAATCGAATTTATACAAAAAATATATTCGTATGCAACTTTCTCACAGTGTCGTTTACATTCTGTGTATTTGACATACAATTTTACCTTTGCGAAACATTGCGATTCGCTGCCAAAAATCGGCTTCACACCGTCCCCATTTCGCGAAAACACATTCCTACAAACTGGAACAATGTTGTAACTCAAACGGGCCCCGAATAAGGTCCCTGCGGGGCGTTACATTGCTTACAGGGTTTTCTAAGTGTAAAGTATAAAGGTCCACATGGCTGGTCCGATGCCGACGACGGTAGTCACGTACCGCCTTATCTTACTCCCGAAAACACTCACTCACAACTGAATCAATATGACAAGCGTTCACTTAGTTCGGATTGCTTAAACTGCTGAGAGCAATCCAAATCAAAGGGCCAATTTATATTTAGTTTCCTCGTATTTTTCTGATATAAACTGTTTTCCCGGGACAAAATAATTGAAATTCACTAGTACACTTAACCCTAATTCGATTGTCTTTTTGATTAGAATGTGTAGTAAATATTCCTTTTAAGAACTTGACAATGAACTACGACAATCCGTAAACATTGTTTCCTGAAACAATATTGACGAATCAAAATCTAGAAGTCAACTTTGTGAAGTCAAAACAAAAGGGTATGGCGATCAGCTCCTCGCCATCCTATCTCCTTTGCCTAAATCGAATGAACACAAAATTAGCATTTTATCTCAAGTTATTAGTAGGCCCGTAAATGGCACGATCCCCTCCCCTCCCCGTCCCTCTCCCCTCCGCCGCGCCTGTCCAGAGTCCCCAGATCGCTGATTGAATCGCTCCGATTATGACGTTAATCTGTTCAATGCAAATTGGACGAGCTAGTCGTTTTCATCCCTTTATCAGAAATCCTCGATAAAATATTCAGATATTTATTGTTTTGCCAAACATCTGGTACCAGTTGGCGATTGATGACGTGATGAATATCAAATCTGTAAATAAGTGAAGGATACCTGGTTAGTCGGAAATTACTATTAAATACTTATAGTAAAAATATATTATACTTATAGTAAATATTAAATACTTATAAAAAAAATTCATTTTTGTTTTACATGACATACTAAACCCCATGATAATTATTATTTATCAAAATATCAAGTAAGTAATAGGTATTAATGCGGAGTTTGTGTGTATGAATTGAGCATTTTTTTTTTTATTTATTTTAATACGAGTAACTAATATATATTTTACAATCAATTGATTGCTCCTAAACACGAAACAAATTTAAAATAAATACATAAATAGACCAATATCAGAGACCCAATCCAATCAGATATTTAACGCAGATTAAATAACCCTATAATAACGTTTGTTAAGAAATGTCGGGATGAACGCTGCGGGTACAAATAGGTACCAATCAAATCTCTCCTTCATTCTATCGGCGAGATCCAAAGTAACAAATCGGCGATCTCCCAAGTGGGTACACAAGTTAATGAGAAGATATTTGAAAACGTCTGAAAAGATTAAATGTAAGTCGTTTTTCAACAAAAGCCTCAAAACATGGAGTTCACAGAACTTTAAAAAAACTATCTGAGAAATGATTAAACACACATACTTCATACATATCATCTATAAGTATGTATAGTGTATACCTTTACCAAATAATAATTATATTTTTTAATTTAACTATGGCCAATATTTTCAAACAACTGTGTTTCAAAACGGTAATAGAAGAAGGCAAGAAAAAAAAATAGTATTACGATAATAATTATTAATACACAAAAGTACTTAGCGTAACATGTGGATGCCTTATCATACGCAATTTTATTTATTTGAATTGTGCTGCACTTTTTTACAAATTAAATTACAACTGATGAATATGATACTACACCATATCCCAGTTCTCTGGCAATTGAGGTAGAAGAGAAAACTTCAACATTCCGGCAACTGACAACAATACATAAGATAATTATGATCCAAGTTGGGTTAGGTTCCTTTGAAAAAGTTGTGGAAACCAGATGGAAGTGCCACCATGTAAACCCCTGAGTTACTTACCCAATCGATCTTGATCAAAGGCGACTAAGGGTTCCTCTTTGAACGCTGATGATTCTGTTGCGGTTATCCTTCTGTAATCAAACTATTTTGACCCAGTACTAGCAATCTCAAGTATTGGAAAGCTGACGTCGGATCTCAGAACGATCAATTCCTATTATGCAGATTTTGTGGCTGGAAATTACTCGTTCATTTACTAGTTTTAAGCCTAAAGTTGAAGAATGTTTTATTATTTCTGCTAGAGAATAATTTATCAAATGTAGGTATAAATGATGATGCAGGAAGGTATTGTTTCAAAAATATCCCCCTAAACCAAACGTAAATTCAATTACCTATAAAAAAACCGGTTTACTCATTAAATAATACATGTGTCACGCCTTTATCCGCTGGGAGATAAACAGGGCTAGAAGTATCAAAAAGATTAAAAAGCTTTCTTCAGCTAGATAGCTTAATTTTATGTTATCTGTACAATTTTTGCATATTTTGAAATAATGTCATGGAAACATTGTTAAGTAACAAGAGAATTATAAAACGGCTGAGAACATACGAATAACTTGGGCCAACTTGAGGGAAAGCTTTGATCGGCTTAACCCAGTCATAATTAACTTCCGCCAACACGGTCACCATGACAACTGCCAGATTTAGTTCAACCGCGATTAAGACACATTCAATTGAGATTAATACACATGCGAATTCAAACTGATATTAAATTTGTTTAAGGTCCAAATCATAAAAATCGGAATTTATTTAGATTTTTGTAGAAATCGATGCTGACTAACTAAAAAATAGGACTTTTGACCCATTAGGATTTTACATAAAACAATATACCTATAATGTATTTTTGTTCAAAATTAGTTAGAAGCAGTAGTTAAAAAAGTACTATTGCCGGATAACAAACGGAGTGTGCGAGCGAAACAGAAGCTTCAGTATCCAGTAATTGTACAAAGAAAAAATTTCGAGTATTCTGAATCTCACCGCAGAATTTTCTAGAACTTATCTGGCGCGTCACGTCCGAGCCCGCCAAGGACGCTCGTTACAGCCCCGGTCTAGCTGTACACACAGCATTTTCATTTCTTGCAGTTTTTCCAATCGACTTGCATCCAGACGGCAATTTCTTTAAAACGGTAATACAACTACCAACTTGAAGGAAATATCGTAGTGTTTGCGTTTCTTCTTCCTTAAAATCTTCGGGGTTTGCGTTGGTTCGTCTCAGGGGGTGACATTGATTGACGAATTTATGTTAATTTTGACGTCAATCTTTTTATTGGTAAAACTGTATTGATGACAGTCACCGATAAGGCTGTTAAAATGGGAAAATATTATAGTGGAAAAATTTGATTATCGTTGGAGAGATTGTCGAAACGCTAAGAAGAAGTTTTTTGTCATCGTAACTGAATTACATCTGTCACCTTTTAGAAATACTAACTAGGATTTTTATTTTAGCTTGAAGTCGTTAATTTTTATTCGCTTCATAGAAATCATGAAAACAAAATATATATTTGTAATTGAACCCTAAAATCACGCTTGTTATTTTTTTTTTCATATCGTCTTTCGGATCTGCTGGAAGAGATTTGTTTAAACATGGGCAACACAAACAACGGTTCTAGTTTCTCATTGTGACATGTGACATTCTTCTTTCTGGCGTAAATCCCGGTTACATCCTCACCTCTCTGGAGAGGAGCCCGGGCTGCGCCTTTTCACCGCATGATTCTGTACTGTGTGTAAGTTAGGTTTTTACGTGTTTTCGAATCTGCTATCTGTACACATAAATTGCTTAATAAGTTCAAATTCAGTGCATCATAAAATAAAACTCTTTCTTTGAACTCATTGATCACTTGCATCATAATGTATGCTCAGCACGACTGAAACTGAAGACATACTGTCACAAGCAAACTTCACCACTACTTCAAGTCGACACTTATTATTCTGAACGAATAATATTTTTAGTTTTGAAAAGTGCAAAGTTGTTTGTCACGACCTGTTATTTTTACAGAAAGGTAGACTAGACTTGAAAATAAAAGAATTAAGATCATGATAAGTCAAAGGCTATAACGGTAGCGACGGTAAAAAATTCTAATATTTTTATTGAACGGGATAAAAGCATAAAAATTATGTGTTCCTCTAAACCCTACTGCAATGCAAAAAGTAACAGGTTTGTACGGTCGCGTTCATAATTGCAGTCATAGTTCGCAAAACTTTATAGCTTGCAGTCACCGCTGTCACTCACACATTCACACAAATAACACAATAAACAACAAGCGGTGAAGCGTTGGGTAACGCGAACAAGAAGAGGGTAGTGTAAAAAGTCGACCGCGCAGCGGCCGTCGTCCGCTAATCAACACAGCGACACGCCACACAGCGGAGATCCATGGTGGAACAGTACGAAAATAATGGCTTCATACCGACCTGAATATTTGCGGAACAGTTCGACACATCAGTGGTTACTGTTCGTCGAGTTTACACCGTGAGGGACTATTCCACAGACAGCCAGCAAGAAAGCCGTATTTATCCGAAATAAATAAGCAAAAACATTTAGAATTTGCTCGGCAATATTTGGATTTTGACTGAAACAAAGCGATATTTACGGACGAAAAGTTCGTTTACGTCATCGCAACACGGTAGGCTTCATTTATGGCGAAGAAATGCAACTCGGTATGAAGAAAAAAATATTGTGCCAAATATGGAGTCTGGACGCATATCTGTAAATATGTGGGGCTGGATGAGTGCTGCGGGACCTGGGGAACAGGTGTGGATAGCAGGACGCGCTACAGCTGCTCATTATGTGCAAGTGCTGGAAGAAACCATGTTACCAACTGTGCGGTGTATTAATCCGATTGATGATATACCAACAATATCATTTGTGCAAGACAACTACCCTGTGCATCGAGTTCATATAGTGCGTGAAAGGTTCTGCCAGTTTATATTAAAACTACTACTTAGATAGTATTTTAAGGACAGCTTCAATATCTTTTCTTTATGAAAACGAATAATTAAGCTGTAACCTTAATAACAGGAGATAAGTAAATGAGAAGTAAATTAGTGTAATATGCTAAATGTATACCTTTATATAATCATCAATATGTAAACAAAACTATAGGTAAACTGTTTCAATAAAATTTACTAATTTTAATTATTGGATGTTTTATTTTGCTCCCTCTTGTTTAATATTTCTTGCTGATTTCCGTGTTCGAAGACACGGGTATTGTAATTCTTAGATATCAGTTAGTTAGTTTGTCAGTCAGTTACTTAGTTCAAATGGCACCTTGAAACATTAAAAATTGTCAGTAATAATATTTTTTTTTTAAATAGACAAACTCCTTGAATAACTTCGAAATCGGCTAGTATCTAGAACAAGCGAGTGTGAGCAAGCGAGATTATCTAATATATCTTAGATCTCACTTGCACACCCGAAGTAATAAAATTGCTACCCAATAACTTTCAAAGGAACCACTACCTATGTTAGGGTCGTGTGCAGACAAACTTTCAACTTTATTGAAATGACATAAGTCTGGCAGTCGCAGGCTTCCCTCTATAGGCAAATCTTATGCAAATAATGAGAGACGACGATATCTCGTTCGACAATTATCGGGCCCAGTTCGGCCATCGTTGATTACCGTCTCTTTCTGTTTTGTTATGTTATATGTCATAGAATAATAAACTGTTTTACTTAGTAATCATTGGTATTAAAGACCGTATTCATTTGATGGAATATTTATTCTTTTTAAATATGCATATGTGTGTGTATCTAGTGGAACCACAGTGCACGCTATTTTAACCCGTAAGAATTTTAAAACTATGACTGCAGATATGAACGCGATCGTACACGACACTATTCCGAAAAAGGGATTTTTATTCGGGAAATGGATTATCCTTTCGACACCACGATTTATTTTGACATGAACAAACAAACAATTTTTATTAAGGGACGTCAAAGTTCGCGAGAGTTACGCAATAAAAATCACGATGAAACTTTTCAATAAACAAAAGAACAAAACGATTAAACGCGAACGGATCAAGTTCCGGACAATAAAGTGATTCATAGCCGTTTGAATGATTTAAAGAATCTAGAATTTAAAAGTTTCCCTCCGAGTAGATTTGCGGAGCTAGAGTTGAGTGAGTAAAATAGTAAAAGTCTAAAGTCAATGTTTGCTGTCGTGATTTTGCCCTCGGCCGACGCTGACGGGCTCAGTCTGTTACGTTGTGCAATGTGCATGCCATTTATAAAGTGCAGCTCAAAGGCTAATAATGTTGTCATGCCAATTAATCTTACGAAATGTAATTGGTCGTAGTGCCTTTTGGACGATTTTGATCTACTATGTTCATTGACTGCGTCGTTGAGGTCTGAACTTCTGGCCGTTAAAGCAAAGCATTAATGGAAGTTAAGTTGTAAGTACCTAATGGAAGTATAAATAAGACCGGCATAGAAATATATTCCGGTTTAATAAATTAAGTTGATGCAGGTTTTATTTATTTCTCTTCTATTGTTCTAACCTCCTTGTAAAGAAAAATATCAGCTACACATACACACACAATTAAATTGACTCGTTTTTTTTAACGAATTCATGAAATTTAAATTACTTAACGAAAACAAAATGGGTTATCATACACATTTCGTTTTCATTTTTGAAAGCCCAAAACAAAAATCTCAACCTAAACTTATTCATTCACATTTCAATTCAAATAAAGCTTAATACCAATTTCATGAGGAATATAAAGACACTTCACTCTGAACGCTAAAACGAGTGAAATTAAATAAAAATGTGCAAACATTTAAAAAGTCCAATAGCATTCATAGCAATTGTTTACATTCGGAAGGTACTCCCAAATGGTGAAACAAAACGCTGCAATTGAATTGCGTTCGCGCCGTTATGGAGCTAACACATGAATAATATAAATTCAATCGTGTTCAGGCAGACCTTATTGTCAATTGTAGCAAAATAACGTTGAAATAGTTCAGCTGCGAAGCCACTAGTACAGGGGAATGCAGTATTAAGTGAACTGTTATAGTATGTAACACAAAAGGTAAATTAATACAGTAATTTGAAATTGTTTTCGAGATATTTTCATTTTACCGTCGTCTAAATTTTAGGGCTGCCTGGTAAAACATACATAAGAAATTGTATAAACTAACTGAATTGCGTACGTACTCCCAAACGTATTGATTTTGCAAAATCCTTATAGTATTCCTTATAATATACTAGATACAAAAATACAGATCATAAAACAATACTAAAGGTAAATAACTTCCCTTTCAGCATTCCACTCCTAAAGCTTGTAAAAGCATCAAAAGCCAAAGAAACGAGTTCAATGAATCCTAATATGAATGTTAAAAAGGTTGGAGTACCCGTTTCAATCAGGCAGCCGATGCCGGACAGGCAGATCCGAATGTCAAACATTTGCTCTCGCGATTCCGCCTCGAGGGCCGCTGGAAATGACATGCACTTCTTTATTCTACGCCTCTCTTAGCTCCACTATGCAATTGCATGTGGAATTCTGCAAAGGAGCGTCGAGTTTCGAGTTGAATGGGTTTTTCAGCTTGTTTTATATCTTGAATATTGTATTAAGTAGCTCCGCCATAACAATGGTTTATTTTTGTTGTTTTGTTTTGTTTACATAACAGTTTTAATAAATATTTTTTATAGGCACTGTTGACACTTTACTTTCTTACGGTAAGTAATTTTTAGAAAAAATATTTAAATGCAATATCCTGTACTCTACATAAGTATATTCGACACTGTACCTGCATATCTAATTGAAACATAAATTACAATTTCCGGAAAAGCGCGTTACATATTGTTACTCTCATGCCTACGTATAAATTATAGGCGACAAATTTAGGGCACTGAATCAATGTATGGTTAAATTACACGCCATTATTAAGCTTGCTTCCGCCTGTGGCTTCATTCCCGTATAAATTATGGCCTAAGTGTTAATCTGATATGTAAGTTTTGTAATTTTAACATTTAAGTTTTATATTGATGCAATATCTATCTCTGTTCCAGCTTACTAAAATAAATAAAAAAATAATAACATAAATAGAACATATGTATAAAAAATTACTAAAAGGCCACTAAGAGAGAGATATCAATTAGATACTAGAGACTTAAGCTCCACAAAAATCCAAGATGAAGAAGTTGATAAGACTAATCTATCGGCATTCTACTTTGCCGGAAACCTTAATATTACGAAATTATTAATATATTCAAAAAAAATTTGGAAAAAAATAACATGACATTATCCATTAGCAATTTTTCTGATTACTAAGCCTACGTTTTGATTTTTAAAAGACTTCTAACAGCCTTACTCCACGGTTGAGCATTAAATTAGCCCAAATTATAGCTCTTAAACTAGTTCAATAATGTAGAGATTTTTTTTTTGTAAAATAAGTTTTGATGGATGTCAGTGCTAAAAATTGTGATAAAACATTATTGATAGAATGGGAAATTTTGTTGATCCGTTTAATAAATGCGCCGTCGTTCTGAGCCAGCAATTTGCATCGTAATTAGGTGTTTGTTGTATATTTTAACTGAATTTATATTTAGCCTTATCACCAGTCGTTTCCTGAAACGCCTTATTTATAGTAACTGACACTTAAATAAAGAAGAAGAGATATGCAACTTTTAATCTAAAAGAGAATGGAGATGGCTCATGGCGAATGGAAATAGCCATATACACATGGGTTGGCATGGCTTCAATTCCTATGCAGACATTTCTTTGTACCCTTGTTTTATGTCAATCGAAATTGCCTTGTTTCAAATATAAAAAAAATAAAAGTAAAGACCTTAACGATAAATTTACCTGTATTATTTGACTAAGACCAAAACAAACCAATTGTATTGACCACCGAACCGATTGTCAAACAAACACTCTCTATTTGCTATTTCTATAAATCAACATGGCCCATTTATGCATCAGCAAGCAGCCGCTTGGATCTACCAATTTGCGAATAACATAATTGCAGAATTGTGTTACATGTAAATGGCACCTATTAAAATGTTCCATAACCACGTTCTGATATCCCACACATGTGGATTCAGGTTAATTATGGCTTTTAATATAGGTGTCTCCTTTGTAAAACCTGTTATAAAACACTTTTTTTTATTAATTGTTAATTTTTATTACAATGGGTAAACATAATTTGTGAAATTTTCAGCTTGCTAGCTATCACGGTTACAGTACGAGATACAGCCTTTATTTCACTAAGTTCACCAGCTTGATTGCAATAAAAACATCATTCTTTTTTTTTAATCTAGACCTACATCATGGATAAATGTATGGCTGAAACAATCTTTATATGAATATTATTCATTATTGCGCTAGACGTATTCTCCTTTAACCACACAGACCAACACTCAACCTAACTCTGTATACTAATAATAGTGTGAATGTAGCTAAGTATATTACCTACAGCAATAGTGCGGTTTGCTCCGTGCTCAATAGCCCGGATATCAATCAAGTGATTTACATCGTCGGCGCATCGCTCATTACTCATGCGGATTATTAACTTGAACCATTCACGGCTGTTATGTATGTAACTCTCTCTATCTCTCTTATTATAGGACATTTTCGATAATTTTATCATATATCCTTCTCTATCTCTCATTATAGCATATAATTGTATCCTCATGGCTTTAGAGGTAAAAGCATGTTAGTGAATCTTCAAAAGATTTCAAAAAGTTTTTACAGTCTCCTCCCTGCCTAATACTAGCTTTGAATTTACGCTTTTGGTCGAAATGTTTTCTATAAATCTCAGGGAAGGTCCATGAATGCAGTAATTGATAATGTTCCTAAAAATATTTCTTTTCGCGCTAACTTTGTATTTTTATTTTTTTTAAATCAACGCAAGAGACATTCGGGTAAAGTATCCAGAATAGTGGCAGCGTTACCTTAACTTTAACGTTAAATTCAGGTACATTGCAAAAAAATTGTATTTCTTTTTTGTCAACACTGCACCAAGAACTTAATCTTTTAAAAATATGCTTAAAAATATAATGTTCATTTGGAAATATTCAACAAAGGTAATTCAACAAGTATAACGAGTGCGCCGGTACAGTCGGCACGCGATTCGCAAATAAACCCACGGAGATAGGACCAACGTTTTCTACATGCAATAGGCCGTTGGAATGGAAATATAAATGTTTGTCTGTTTTGGGGTTTCCTGCAAAAATGGTAAATAAATTGTTCGGTGAGGTAACGGTGACGTTGGTCCCATTGGAGGGCTCAATTTAAATTGACATATATGAAATTATTATAAGAACGGAAAAGAGTCTATGTTTTAAGTCATACTTTAACAATAGTGAAAATATTTTGAAGATTTTTGGAATTTGTGTTGCATTATTTTTTGCGCTTATATAGTTAAGTCATCTTCTATTTATTTAGAGTCAATTATACATCAGAAACAAAAATTCATTTAGACATATTCTCAAGCAGACAGAAATAGACAAGTTTATTTATCTAGTCACCTGATATCGACCTCAACGTTACACCAAGCATATTACGGTCATATTACCCTTCCAACCTCAATGATACCGATAAGGTGCGTATACATTAAGTACACCCTTAGAAAATTCACTTCCAATATCACATTTGATAACAAAGAAAACGCGTTCACCGACAAGATGTTCTGAAAATACTTCCACAATCTAGCTACCTGTTCACCTGGGCCGGCCATTGCGGGGTTCCCATAAAGAAGAGTAGTCGGGACGCGCCAGGAAGGGTTTATCGTTCCTACGGGAGCGTCCGCCGGCCCGACACTATATCATTGCTGGCTCTATCTCTACGTATACTCCTTTGTACTTGGCAAAGCGTAAAACTTTGAGGAAAACATTGTCAATTTAAACTGGGTATTTTAACTTACAATTCTTGCTAAGGGAGGGATATGGTCTGGTTGTGTTGAGTATGATTTTGTGCCCTTAAAATAATATGTTTTGCTAAGTTATATTTCTACTTAATATACATGAGTTGATTTAAATCGTCTTTATTTCGTTATCTTTAAAATGTTTTGTAATATGAGCGGCATGAAAATAAATGAAATGAAATGTTTGAAAAAGGTTTATATGTGTAACGCAACTGAAAAGTAACTTAATTTATGTACCTACATGATAACCTTCCTGTTAAAAGTCGGTAAAATATACGTAACGTAACGTACAATTTGTGTTCGCTATAGCCCATTATAACAGACTGCAATTTTATGCACAATCGAGTTCTGAACGGTTCGCGGTATAAAATCGAACAGCACATTTATTTCAATTAAAAACGATATGACAATGCACTTGATGTCACGTCCGTGGCTCTCAGCTATATACCCAACAATAACTCATTTAAATAAGCATGTAATTCGTTAAATAACTGAATGTTTTTGTACGTTATTGTGAAACATTAATCGGTAATGCGTCTCTGTCAATGTATTCGTTATGAAACGCTTGGCGCGTTCTGCGGTTGTCGCTTTGCTGATATTAAACATTTTACAGCTAATTTTTGTCCACGATTATACAAATATGTTTTTTAATGTTGTTTGTAACTAATGTGGTATTTTAATTATAAAAAAAAATATGTTAATTGACGATATCGAATAAGAAGTCCATTTTTGAAAACGCCATAAAAATTTTAGCTACACTATCGAATAAATACAATACATTTAAGAGAACTTCCTTAATTTTATCTACCAAAATCTAGATTTAAACATAGGTAGCGTACTCGTAGGTTTGCATAATAGCCATTATAAGGGGTAGTTTATATTGAGCCTAGTCATAACATTATCGGGGCTCATATCTCGATATGAGCGGATGCTATACACTATGCGCAAGAATGGGTTCATTTTAGCGGCTTTATGTGAAACGTATGATAAAAGTATAACTTTTAGGTTTTGGTACAGTTTTTTCCAGATATAAAAATAATTAAATTCGAACAAAAAATGTTGTTATGCGTATTTAAAAAAAGAATCCAGTCTTATTATTTCACGACTGTATCGAAAATAGGCGACTTCATAAATGTATCCACCTAACAGCTACAAAATAGTTCAAAAAAGGAAACTACGGGAATTACAAAAATAGAATCTATTCGTAGCGGTTACTATGCAATCTGCTACGAAACTATGAAAGTGCTACGAGCACTCTACGAATGACACTTGTCTATGCCACTCTAATACTACGAGTAATGCAATAAATACTTCTACAAAGCAATATAGGACGTGTTGCAATGCAATATGCTGCATATATCAGACTTAAGTACAATTAGGGTCACAAGTGTTTGTATGGTGTAATATGATTCAATCATACAATTTTAGAATACTTGTTTAAATGATAAATAAGTATTCAAATTAACTTTGTTTTTTAGACTTTTGACAGGGATACCAATTACTAGGAAGAAATCTTGGAAGGTCCAGTCCATCTCTGTACACAAAATTCATCAAAATTGGTCTTCAATAGTTATCGAGATTTGCAAAACAAATAAAAATACACATCTTTTTTCTTACTATTAAAAAGTATGAATAAAGACTTAGTACAACATTAGACATCAGCAATTACGCAACCACTTCTAGGAAATACTAAATATAATTAAGTGAGGTGGGATAATCATTTACCAAACCGCAATAAAAATTTGATTAGATAATGGTTAAAAAATAAACATACTTATTTAACTAATATTCATCGATAATAATTATTGATTCGTCTGAAAAAATTGTTTAAATGGCCCGGATAATCTTAAAAAAAAATCGAATATCCTTTACTATAGCTATGTTTAAGTATTCCAAATATAAAAAAACTATCCCACATTTGCATCAAAGGGAAGGTAATTTTGTGTGGGTTCATAAAGAATTTCTTCTGTCTGTGACTGTACCATCTCATACGGATTCGAGTTACGCGCCGCAAGGAGACTTTAGTGTACCCGTGGGATCTCGGTACACCTGAACTGAGCACATTGATTTTACATGACCTTCTACATACTCACTTGCACCTTATCATCTTAAAAATAAAGCTGAAACTACGGCACATCGACAAACTCCGACGACGTAGGCAGTAAATGTGGCTTAAGAAAAACTATTTTGTGTTTTTATTCTGGTAGATCCTGACTTCATAAATTAGGCATGACGTGGAATGGCTGCAGTCAACTCTATGTCGTGTAAATAAATAAGAATTAGTGTCTACATTTTGAATAAAAGGAAGTTTAGTAAAAATCTATTTGTAGTTTTGTAAATTGCTCGTCTTAAAATATATTATATCTACAGTTAAAAATATGTTACATATGTGAAATAAAGACTAATAATACAGAAATAAAATTGCTAGCAAATTCGTTAAATAGCCCTAGTAATGCATGAAACGAATAGATTTACCTGCTAAATAATTATAGCCTTCCGCGGTTACATATGAGTTTGAGGCGGTTTCTTGCAAGGGTCCGTCCGGTACCCAGGGGTGAAGGGCTGAGGAAACTTTTGGGTCTTTATTTATTGTTATTGCCTCATTAGGGCACCTACCGAACGATATCCAACAAATTACAAATAAATACACTTGCCTACCACTTTCCGAGATTCCTTTAGTATACACAATAGTACTTAATCCTCATTGAATTGGCCAGAAAGCAGGGCAATTCGCGTTGTAAAATAAAACTGCAAAAAGTTTAGTCATAAATTCAGGTTCATAGTGGGATAATAAAACGTTCAACTCATAATACTATTATTTTATCGATGCACAAAGCTCGTATGTTAATACAGAACGGCGGGCGCATAGTTAGCTGTAACGAGGTAAGCGCTTTCAGTATTTTCAGGCAAAATAAATACCTACCCGATATATTGATCGACGATCCGACCGTAATCTGCTGATGTTTCATTAAACTAAAACACTGAACGCAAATTACGCGATTCAAAGGAGTGCAGGTATTTTCGACTTATTGAGCGCAAATTTTGAAGACCGCAACCCTTTGAATAGTCAATGTCGCGTACCCTTATCTAGCCACAGAAAGGCGACACCGCATTACCGGTATTATGCCACTACTCAGCGGCTGTGCATGGCTAACCGAAACTCTATTTTCGCGAGAGGGTTTACAGTTGGGAACCGTATGCATACAGTTTGAAGTACAGGGCATTTTCAAAGTGCAATTTATATTGTATTGGAAGTTAGAGCGGCGCGTTTACCCTGGCTGCACAATATTTTGTGTCGGAGCAATGTGCCGCGCGGCTGAGCCTCGTTCCGTGTCCTGTGTCGAACACCCTAATACTTTCTTATTTCTGTGGGAAAATGTAATAAGCATGAGTGGAATACACTCACCCTAACGTCATCTAAAGTTGAACAAAAGTGTCACAACTATACCTATAATCGACTTTCGATGCATACTTTCTCCTTCAACATAGAAATAAAAATATTTAAAATTAAATCTTTATTCTTGTTACTGGGAGATTAAATAACGAAGAACAGCTTGTTGATCCACAAAATAATACTTGTAATATTTCGACGTTTGATCCGTTTACTTCACCACTTGAAGGTCAGATATTACATTTCAAAGTTCTAAAGTAATTAAGTTCCTACTTATAAATTTCAAGGCGTGTTTGATTTTAAAAAACATTTATTAAGAACATATTCAATGACTGATATTTTTTTTTTAATTCAACCACATATATTTTTTCAGTACCTGTTTCATAAAATACTAGCACTGAAATACGCGTATCAAGTGACGAGTACTGTACCAGTTTGCATGTCACAGGTGTATTTTCTCTTCAGTCTGTATCGTTGTTCGGAAACCCGAGCCACGTTTAGCACTCCCTAGGGAACCTTGCTCCTATATCATTCCCGGCTATGTCCACCCTCGCAACATAATTATTATATGTATTTGCTTATACATATATATAAGACCCGCTTTCACCCGCGGATCTGCCTGCGCGTATTTAGCGTCACCTAAAAAGAATACGGGTTTTACGCAAATCCCCCGGGGACTGTAGATTTTACATACATACATATAATAGACATGATTATATGTATGTATATAAAAACTACAGTCCCTAGTAAATAGTGACAGGTAGCCCATTATCACCTAAAAGAAGAATCCCTAGTTTATTTTCCCTTGGTTGAATTTTACAATCTGCACAGAAGGAGTCGCAGCTGACACGTACTACGAGTACCATGTTTGTTACCTTGCTTCCAGTCCAGCATGGACGTTTTCACAAGATCAATGTGCTCCTAATTCATGGAAAAGAGGTGGAGTGGTGGAGATTTTTCCAAAGTGCTGACTACCTAGTAACTCTTGAATGCTCTCTTTATCCTTTACCCGAGGGTATAGAACTGGACGTGCTATTTCCAATGTCTGTATGTAATTGTACTAAATCCATGAAAATCGGACGTGTACCCGAGTAGTGTAGTCCATGTGGCCTGTATTTATTTACATATAATCAGGCCGCCGGTGATCGACGGTGGCGGCAAACAATCCATTACGGGCTATCCAGCCAACGACTGACTCCCACCCAGCCTATAGTGCAGGGGATGCATTGTAGTTCTACAAATACCTATTACTGTATTAATAACCAACAGAGTCAAGAATCGAAAAATAAGGTGCGTCATGTGATAAAGGCACAGTTCAAATCCCGCCTCGGACTATGTATCAATGAATATTTCGAAAATTATGTACATTAGTTTAAATACTAACCGATGTTGTTATGGTAAGAGAAACATTTTGAGGAAACCTGTATATTTATTTGCATCTGAATGGGTTACCATGAATTAATATGAGTTAAAAACTAAAATGAAGCGGAAATGCAGCCGGAGTATTTAGTACCTTGACACAAGAGCAACTCTTCAGATTAAGTAATAATTATTATTTAATGTTTTTTTTTTCAGATTACGTTTAGTTGTATTTAATTTTAATTTATTTTATTAATTTGTGTTAAATATCTATATGTAAATAAAAAAAACACAATAGTGAGTTCCATGAAGCCTTGCCCTAACATCCAGCAGGTTATGCATATAGTGCGACGATATGGATGGACGGCAAACACAGGAATTTAGACCAGTTTGCTGTCCCCCGATGTCAATATTGACCCGTATTGACTTTTTGATACAAACAGACGTATAGTACATTTCTTCACATACGGAAATTAAGCTAAACAATCTTGATAGACTTTTGGCTAAAAAAAAAGAAAAATACGTTTTAAAATTAATTTATGAGAAAACAATATGAAATAATAGAGATCATAATGAATTTCTTTTAATATCAATCGTACGTTACTTAAGATTTTTTTTTTAATCAATTTTGTTTTCGTTTATTTTTAATAATAGAATCTAAGCTTATGTTTACGTTATGTACAAAAGGCGGCCTTATCGCATTATGCAATTTTAGTATCTAAAGAAAAAAAAAAGTATACTTATGCTAAGTTAGTAGGTTAAAGTAGTGATGTTGCCCGCACTACGAGTATTAATATCGCCTTTGTTTGGTAATGAGCATGATTCCATTATCATAAAGAAGTGAATATTTTATGACCTGATTGACAAATGGTATCATATACCGAATACAAAAGTAATGGTCTTGTAATGTTGTAGTAGGTACTAATTCTTACGTCTATGTCTTTCATGATCTAATGTGGGCGAATGTCTTTCAAATTTGATAAGCAATAATGAACATCATTGTAGGATTAATTTGATTATAATTGTATAAAATTTAAAATGCGATAGAATATATGATATACCAGTAACATTATTCCCTAGCGATACCAGAATACAAAGCAGACCTCTGTGCTGTAATCCATTCAATGTATCACTATGCAACTCTTATCTTACCGCGTATAGCCACGCCAATCCGTTACCGATATTTAGGCAAAATACAAATTCCTTCCTAAACCATTCCAATACCGACGTTGCGGCATGGCTACTAAGCCGATTTTCGCGTTTTCACTCAACAACTTACAACATTTCAGTTCGTATAATCCGCCTGATATTGCAAGGCTCGTCGATGCATTCACCGGAATGCACGAAATTTTCTATAAGGATAAAAGCAAACAAGATATCCATCGGACCGATGTTGCAGGACCCAACTATATAACGGCAGATATTTTCCCGCGAACGACCGACAAATGGGAGTTTAAAAGCAATGAAACACTTTTATTTGCTCGTGTTAGCCGCTGGCCGATCAAGCCGACATTTCATAAAACATTGAGGCTTTCATCGGAAATATTTTTCAATGTTTGTTTATGAAATTTTGCCTTTTATTTCCGCTTAGTGCAGCTTGTAGACGGGTAATGTTGGAACTTTTTGGGCGTGTAATAGCAACAAAAGTGACCATAGGCTCCGGGAGTGGCGGTGCCGGTAAATGCAAAATGTTTCCGCTTTTGGCTAACTGTCAAACACAAAATATCTGTTTCAAAGAAAAATACTTCGTTGACTTGGGTGCCATCAATTATACAGAACTACAATGCTGATGTAATATACCTATGTATATATTTTAAATATCAATAATTTAAAAAAAATACACAGATCGTGTTTGCTCTTTTGGCTCGACGAGAATCAGTATTATGTTAAATGTTGACCTGACTTACATATAAGATTTTTGATAAGAGATGGAAAGACAGTGTGAAGCTACTTCGTTTTAAGTATAAATTCTCGTCCTGTAACATATTATTGATAATCCTAAATCACATACAAACAAGGGCGATATCTGTTAGTTACTGTAATTTTCACCTCAAGTTAGTTAATGTTTCCAAAACAACGGTTCTAACAGCAGGATACCTATTTGCGGCATAAACTTTAACGTGACACGGCCTATGCACGGTGCTGTTTTAAATGTTAATCGAGTTTAAAAACTCAATTTTAAGGAATGTTATACGCAGTTAATGTTAACATACAAGTTACTTGGGTGAAATATTTTCATTAAATCTTTTTTTTTAATACATTTATTAATCTTCGATACTATAAGGATTTTTTATTTTATTAGTTTTTTGTATTTTACTATAGTCGATAATTCCAAATCCGGATAAGCGTGGCCTCCGCCGAGTCTTACTTATCCAGTAGCGAAGAAAAAAACATAATGTGTGCTGGCTACTTCTCTTCCCGTGTTTTTAAAAGTCGATCAAGGAGATAATAAGCTTGGGATTCTTCTTTTAGGCAACGAGCCAGCAGTCTATCACTATCTCATTTCCATCTTTGACCCCCGCAGCTAAACCTGGCCTGTATTTTCGAGACTGCTGGCTTTGTCTACCTCGTAAGGAATAAAAACTTGATTCAATGTATTTATGTTTGCATGCAAATATCTAAGATTATAGACGTAAATATTTTACTATGCTATATTTTTGCTGGCACATTTTTATTTATAAACGCCTTTTCATATCAGATCATTCAAAACAGATTAAATAAAGCTCTTTTCGTGCGAGAAGCGGCGTCCGTGTTACGATTCACTTATAGGCTCAGTATTCACTTCGTCTTTTGTATAGAAATATACCTTTATTAATCATTTTATACTCAATAACTTTACTCCAACGGTTTCACGGTTTCTGCGTTTTCTGCCCTCTTCTCTTATTATATACATATACATATATCTCTCTCAGTCTTTAATCACAGCATACTAAATAGCATTCACAGCATTTTGGATGAAAAAATGTTATGGTCGGCTGGCTGCCAGCTAATAACGCGTAAACAGTAATAAGTATGACAATTTGAATTAAATTTTGCTATAATGTCATAAATATGTAACAAATTTAATTTTAAAAAAATACCATAAATACAGGAAAAATATATTTATCAAATATCATGGTTTTATAGAAGTATCTTTCAATTGGTTCAAAAACTAAAATTAGTTTACTTCGAGACCACTAAAGCAAAGAAGACAAGCAAAAAGAAAAGCAGTTGTAGGAAACCCGATTACACGACGACTTCGCAATCTAATGCCGGGGCCACGCTGTCGGGTCGCAGGTCGCGTCGACTACAAACTACAATTAACAGAACCGTAGACTATAACTCACTAGCACTGACGCACGCTATCGCCCGCCTCGTACCCACGACACTGAAAATGCTACTTTTAACCACCCACTATTCGCTGTTTGTAATTTAAATTTCGTATTAACATAGTTTATTGCAGATGGAGAACGTTTTGTTAATACGCATGTACTTTTGATTTATCTACTGTTTTGTATTCTAGCGCTGGACTAGATAATACAGTCGGTGACAAATTTTTACATACATAGCATTTACAATCGTATGCATCCATGCATTGCTTTGAAATAAACCATAGGTACGATTGCGTTACATACGCATAACTGAAATAATACAATGTTTTTTCGTCACAATGGTCCTTTTTTCTTATAGAATGGTATTGAAATTTTCATTATAACGTAAATGGCCTCTTTTGTGGCTCTCATTGCTATCGTGGAGCTATTTACGAAATTGGATTAAGCATATGTCTCATCCGTGTTCTCCGTCGGCACGTTATAACCAAAATAAAGAAATAGAGAGAGAAGCGTTGATAAACTTTGTGAATTGACTCTTTGCAAATAATATCGAATAATTATTTTTGAAGCCGCATGCTTCAGAGAGATTTCAACCCACGGCTGACTCTGGTCTGAGGCTAAAATCTACCGATTTTCCTTCCAAATAATTTCTTATATTATCAAGACTTTATATTATGTAAACTTCCTTGCACAATCTCGATATCTGAAAAGTCATTTAAATAAAAGAAATGATATGAATATACACTAAATAACATCTTGTGTTTTTGGAGTTAATTTTGTCAGATTAACCAAAATTAGATATCCACCCACGCCGTACCAATAACTACGTCATCTTTTATTACAATACCAACGTAAATATCATTCCGTATATTTACGATCGTCTTAAGAGAGACCTCATAAATCTAAATAAAGATAGAAACTCTTCTATCTTAAGAGATTTACACTTATCTTTTAATTAGCCAGCTATATAATCAGTATGTAGTGCTTTGTTACAGTGTTAATGTCAAGGATAATATTATTAAAATTATAATAGATGTGGGACAAGGCTAATATCTTACAATAATGATTGATAATTCAATGATAAAAATTATTGGCTTCTCGTAAAACATACCTGGCTAATTAACATTAATTTAAGATATCTATATTTTCGTGTCACGAAAAGTCGTGACATTATTATTTTTGTTTTAACTTTAATAATTCAAGCGTTTTAATCTATTAAATCTTAATCCAGGGTTTCGAGATTGTTGGCCCTCTTACCCCGAAAGGGATACGTGATTAATTAAGTTATTTTTGTAATAATTTATGTGCAATAAAGAGTATTCATTCTGTCTTTATGTATGTTGTATGTACGAGTAAAGCGCGGCATATTTCAAATATTAAGTGAGCAATCGCCGCCTTATTTAGTTTCCTCCACCTGAATAGTTCCAGGAAGAACGCAATTAATTCTCTCGGCATAGTCACGAAAATTTTTCATTTTAATTAAAGCCCGCCGGATCGCTAGCTAATTAACCCATTAAAATACAGACTCTCCTTTCATTTTATCTTTTTTCTCTGTGCGTTCACTTTCTTGCGATTTTCCGAAAAAAAATATGGAAAGACCCAATGGTGGCGACGGGCGAAAAAAGTAAAAGCGGTGAAGCTCATTACGTGAAATCTTGAGTTTCTGTATCTTGATGTGACGAATTATAAAAGAATATTATAAAAGGAGAATCTCAAGTTTATTACTATCCCTTTGTGGCCTTTTACAACATTAATGGGAAAGAAATGGAGTGTTCCTATTCTAAAATGCCAAGAACTAAACGAAACTTACATACTCGTATATATTATATAATTACACATATTTATTACATTTGTTACACATAAGTAGTTGGCCTTAAACATTTACGATTGATAACCTAAAAAAGTAAGGCAACTAGACGTGTGAACATGATTAAAGCTCAGTTATATTTTTAAAAATAACTTGGGCAAATTTTATACATGTTGACCATTCTGTCAAAATTTGTCCATGGTGGGCGCACAAAGAGATTCAAAGATACGTTGGCAAAGGATGACAAGAAAACCAAATCCCTTGTTCGAATAATAATTAAAATCTTTATTAAAAAATTAACAAAACAATCCTCGGTAGATTGCCAGCTAAAATATATTTAACTAATTAATTTCAAACCCGTTTCACCTAACTGTATAAGCGATTGCAAAATGTAATTAAATAAATTAAATTTCTTCACGAACAAAGTAGGTAGAGTTGCTCATCAAAATAAGAAATTTGGCGGAACGTCGACAGTTAATTAAGCCATTAAAATTTTTCATCGCTTTAAATTATTATTTTCTGAGGAGAATGAGATGAAAGATTTTAAATTTTCTATTATAATATTGAGAAAAATTACCTTCGATTAAAAAAATAACTAAGTTCAATTAAGAAAATTTCTTCTATATTATATTCACCTTTCTGGCAGGTTAGTTAATTGTCTGCAATGTGTTGTCTAGTATATCTGCAATCATCATAGTTACGAGTATGCGCTATGTTAAAACAATGAAAAAAGTGCAGCCTCAATTTCAATCACGATAAGCCATATAAAACCTCTCCTCTTAATGACACAATGTTCATACTTTGTCTGTTTGCACATTGATAAAAATCATGAAAGGGGCTCGTTCACAATGCGAGCAGAAACTTGTTGCGGGCATAAAAGAGCGCGACGAAACTCGGAGACAAAGGACACATGTCAGACGAGGAACGTAAGGCCGAGCACACAAAGCGAGTAGTACAGTCAACAAGACAAGCGGTAAAGCCGCGATCATCTGAATGACGAAGCAATTACGTGCATTCAGCCCGGAGCGCAGTCAGCCGAGGCAAGTGGTGAGATTGGTTTCAATAAAAGCGCAATCCCTCCCCCATGTTTTTCTTTCATCACTCAACTTTGAATGGTGTTATTCAGTACGGCATCACCCTGTTCGCGTATTGGCTGAATAATGAGTAATTAATGAACGCTTCGTTTTGTTTCAGGTAATTTTCCAAATTAATCGTTGTGGAAGTTTCGACAAATTGACAGAAGTAATTTGATTTGCCTTTGCTATTAAAATGTGATTTAATATGTCGCCTTTGTGTTGTAATTATGCGTCTTATCCAAATATTTGTAGGATGGATTGAGAAAAATATATTGTGACATAAAAAAAGTGATCGTTCGGAATTCAGCCACAGGCCATTAACAAAGCAATTCATGCTGGTTTACGCCGCCGCTAAAAATTCATTGGGGCGTAAATTAGAGTGAAACAAGCAGCATAAACCCGTCCGGGGCACGTGCCGATGCCGGCTACAGAAGAAATGCTCGCATCCGACAAACGGATCATTAAAGTCTGCTCTAAATGTGCCCGCGGCTGCGCTGATTAATCATCGCGCTGTGATTAATTAGTGGCTCGTGAAAAAACCCGATGAAAAGCTCATCGATCCCCCGTTCTGCACCCACCCTTAGACAAGATTAAAAACAAAAAGTCTATACGAGATAGTAATCTGCGGTGAAGCGCAACTGACCCTTCCACTTTTTATGCGTCAAGAAATTTACTTCTTAATTTTGTCATTCGAACATTTCGTTATCTTTCAAGTTTTACATAATAATTGCATTGACTCTGAAAGTAATGTTTGATTTTATTAATCTCAGTAGATGAGATACTCGTCTTTAAGCAGGCCAAACTCATAGTTATTACATTCATCGCCAGGATGAAAGTACTCAGTTCAGTTTGTAATAAAACAACTATTAACAACTTCACGATCTTAAATTGAAAATTTCACAAAAATTCTGTTCGAACATTTGTTTTCTATTTGGCACCCAATTCATAACGCGTGAAGCCAACTAGAAAATTTCAGATGACAAATTCAAAAATCCCGAGCCAAAACGCAAACCTGACTATCTATAGGGTAACATGCTAGAAAAACATTCTAGGCAAACAAGTAACGCGTCACGGAGATGTACTCTAACTGATTGGCCCATTCATTGAAGTCATCTGATGAACGGCCGACAGCCGCGATTTATATCCAAATAAGCTATTCCTCATATTACAAGGGGAGATTTAAATAGCCTACATTGAACTTTATGACTAGAGATTACATTCTGAATAATGAAGAAGATTGGTGAATGTTGTGATTATTATTGGTGCATGTCATTTATTTGTGGGTATTGTATAAACAAATTGGTCTTGGTTCAACCTGCCTTTCAATTACGACATGGTGTCAGGTGTCGTCTAAAATAATTAATTTTCGGTATAAAAAGTCGACTTTAAGCTAAAATTAAGTGTTCGTACGTAGAAAAAGTGATAGTGTTTTATTATTACTATGGAACACGCGCGTCCGCCATCGGAATTATGCCTAGAGGGCGGGCCGGCAAACCGCGCTGACGCGTGGCGAAAATGGTACAAGCAGTTTTTGGTGTTCCTGAAGGCCTCGGGAGTCTATAAAGAACCGACAGATGTACAAGCCAGTCTCCTCATTAACCTGATAGGCTCAGAAGGTTACGACGTATATACTACGTTTAAATTCGAAAAGGAGACTGATCGGGAGAATTTCGACAAGTTGGTCAGCAAATTTAATGAGCATTTCGGTACGAAACAAAATACTACCATGGCTCGTTTCAAATTTTTTACAAGAAATCAAGAAAATGGTGAATCTGTCGATGAGTACGTCACAGCATTGAAAATACTTTCGCAGCATTGTGAATTCGAGCATCTCGAAGAAGGTCTGATACGCGATCGTGTTGTTTGCGGGGTCACCGATGGAAAAATACGTGATCGATTACTGAGAGCTGAGGATCTGACCCTCGCACGAGCTGTGAAGATTTGTCAAGCTAGTGAGATGTCTACAGAGGAAAAACGGCAGATAGAAGGAACCAAGGCGGTAACCGACGGGGGCGCGTCGTCGGCAGCCGTGGACGTGGTGTACGGCGGCGCAGGCGGACCGTCGCGAGCGGCGCGTGGCGGCTGGGGCCGGCCGCGGCCGCGGGGCCAGCTCCGTGCGGCCGGCGCTCGGGGAGCGGCCACTGCAGGCGGCCGACGCGGGGCAGCTTCTAGGAGTGCGTGTCGGGCTTGCATGAAGGATCAGTGTGACGGAGACTATAAGTGTGCGGCTAGAAATGCTCAATGTTTTTGGTGCAGTGAACGGGGACATTTTAAAAGTGCATGTCCTAAGTTAAAGAGCAGAGTATACCAAATTGAGGAAGAGTTATCAACTGACGATTCAGATTTGTACTACGTCTCCACGGTCGACAATTTCGGTGACGGTATGGACAGCCACAAATGGTATGAGACTTTATTTTTATATGGTAGTGATTTAAAAGAAAGATTTAAGCTAGATACTGGTTCGGATTTAAATGTAATGTCCTTGAAAACATATTGTAAATTGGGTTTGAACTTATCAGAGTTAACATCAGATAATACGAGAGCTTTATCGTTTTGTGGCAATTTTATTCCTATTGTTGGATCATGTTACATCAATTGGTTTTATAAAAATAAAGTGTATAAATTACGTTTCATAATTTCTGAACACGACTGTCAAAATGTGCTGGGCAAATTTTCTTGTGAACAACTAGGCTTAATAAAACGTTTATATTCAATAGATATTAACCAGTATGATGATATTTTCAAAGGTTTGGGAAAGTTGCCTGGCAAATACAAAATAGTAACAATTCCGGGCGCGCAGCCGTCAGTCTGTCCCGTTAGAAAAATACCCGTGGGCGTACGAGATAAGTTACGAATCGAATTAGATCGAATGGAAAATCTAGGCGTTATTAGAAGAGTGACGCACCCGACCCCGTGGGTGAATGCAATCGTAGTGGCGGCGAAAAAAGATGGCAGCATTCGAGTGTGCCTCGACCCGCGGCCGCTTAATAGGGCCGTGCGACGCGCACACTACCCGTTGCCGACGCTCACTGATATCGCGACTAAATTAGAAGGAGCTAGGTATTTTAGTAAATTAGACGCTCGATCTGGATTTTGGATGGTTCAGTTAGATGATGATAGCGCTGATTTATGTACGTTTGGAACACCATATGGCAGATACCAGTATCTACGTTTACCTTATGGTATAAACTGTGCATCTGAAGTTTTTCATCAAAAAATACGTCAAATATTAGAGGGCTTAGAGGGCGTAGATTCATTTGTTGATGATGTCATAGTTTGGGGGTCTTCAATTTCAGAACATGACGAGAGGCTTAAGCTTTTATTAAATAGGGCACGTGATGCTGGTATTAAATTTAATAAAGAAAAATGTGAATTTTGTGTTCAAACGGTAACTTACCTTGGACATACCTTTAGCTCCAAAGGTATGCAAATAGATGAAAGTAAACTTAAGGCAATTCGTGACATGCCGAATCCGCAAGACAGGAGTTCATTAGAGCGTTTTTTGGGCATGGTAAATTATTTATCAAAATTTATACCACATTATTCAGAGATAGCGGCTCCTCTACGTATCCTTTTGAAAAAAGACTCTGTATGGAATTGGGACGAAGTACATGAAGCGACCGTGCGGCGTTTAAAAGAGTCAGTGTGCGCCGCGCCTGTACTGGCTTTGTATTCTGCGCGCGAGCCGGTGCTGTTATCAGTAGACGCGAGCTCTCGCGCGCTCGGCGCAGTGCTCATGCAGGGCGGCCGGCCGGTCGAGTATGCGTCATCCACACTCACCGACACGCAATGCAGGTATGCTCAAATTGAAAAAGAGCTGTTGGCGATCGTGTTTGCGCTCGAACGATTTCACCAATATGTTTATGGCCGTAAAGATGTCACAGTGGAGACGGATCACAAGCCATTGGAAACGCTATTTCATAAGGCGTTGGATTCCGTTCCAGCCAGACTGCAGCGCATGATGTTACGTATACAGGGATACGATTTCAAGGTTACGTATAAACCTGGAAAATATATGTTCGTTGCAGACACCCTTTCGAGGGCACCTTTACCTGAACAGTTACAACAAAAAGTAAGTGATGAAATTTCGGAGCAATCATGTTTTCTTATAGAAAATGTTAGGTTTAGTGACAGTAAATTGAGTATGATAAAGGAGCATACAATGAAAGATGAAGAATGTCAGTTAATTATAAGATATATAAAAAATGGCTGGCCAAATTATAAGTATGAAGTGGATGAAAGAGTAAAAGAGCAGTGGTCGTATAAGGAAAGTTTTGAATATGTCGATGGTATAATATTTAAAGATAATTTGGTTTATATTCCATTTAAGTTAAGGTACGAAATGGTAAAGCGAGTTCACGATGGGCATATGGGTATAGATAGATGCAAACGGCATGCGCGGGATGTGATGTTCTGGCCAGGGATGTCTCGAGACATCGAGAGTGCAGTACGCCGCTGTGCGACGTGCGCCGAGAGGGTGGCGCGGCCCGCGCGGGAACCGCTCTTGCCACATCCTATCCCGAGCCTGCCGTGGGCTAAAATAGGCTCGGACATATTTCAGAACGGTAACAAGTATTTTTTAATCTTAGTCGACTATTTTTCGAATTATATCGAAGTTTGTCCACTGCTGAACATTACTAGCAAGACAGTCATAACAGCGATGAAGGATCAATTTGCAAGGCACGGCATCCCACAGGAACTGATAACTGATAATGGGCCAGCGTATGCCTCGAAGGAATTTGCTACATTTAGTAAGCAATGGGGGTTCAAACATGTTACGAGTTCGCCGAAATATCCGGTATCAAATGGACGAAGTGAGAAGGCAGTACACATAGTTAAAAATATGTTAACCAAATCTTTGTCATCTGGTTCTGATTTCTATTTAGGGTTGCTAAACCTTAGAACAACTCCCAGGGATGGAATTAGCTCACCATCTCAGTTACTTATGGGACGCAGGCTTAATTCCAGGCTCCCATCTCACGACTGTAAACTGCAACCCAGCCGTGACAACCGTGACGATTATAAGGCTATCACAAGCAAGCAAGCCCGCGACAAACAGCACTATGATAAACGAGCACGAGCGTTGCCGGAGCTGCGGGCTGGGCAACGTGTGGTGATGGTGGACGCCGGAGACAGGAAGCACGCGCGCGTCCAGGCGCGGGCGCCACAACCACGCTCCTACTTCGTAATAGACTCAACAGGAAAGCGGTACAGAAGAAATAGACGCCATTTAATTAATGTGGAGGCAGCTCTTTCTTCTCCATCCCAATATACGCCCGAGGAGCAAGAACATTACGAGGAAGAGGATTGGTCCATGGCCGAAAGTGAGGACAACGCAGATGATCCTACGTTTGTTTTAACCAGCGGGGATGGGTCGCGTCTCTCTGAGGACTCCCGGGGTGATATTTTGAAAGGCCGGTTAGATCGCGCGCGCAGACCGGCGGCTGAGGCGGCCCGCACTATTATTGCCAAACTAAATAGGGAAAAATAAATCATAATGCAATCTGAGCTTAAAATTAGAATTGTATAAAATTGGTATAAAAGATTGTACTATGTTACTTCACCCAAGCTGTTATTGTTAATTGTCCGACTTCATAAAATTAAATGTATGTAAGTATTTTTATTTTTGTATGTATGTTCACCAATTTTCTTAGTCATTTTTTTTTCCAAATTTTCGATTAATATATTTTTGTTTAAAAGGGCTTATATATATCAGCGGTGATCCCATAAAAATTACAATGATAAGATTAGCCTTTATAAAAAACTGTAAAAATATACATTAATCTAGATATATAATATATATATATTAAGGTATGTAGTATTGAAGTCGGTTATATGTTTATTTTTCTTGTTTTTTTTTTTCTCTATGTATATTATTGTTTAAGTTGCTGACTCATAACATAACAAATTATTTTAATTTTTTTTTTCTGTTAATTTTTTTTTTGTGAGGGAAAGATGTTGTGATTATTATTGGTGCATGTCATTTATTTGTGGGTATTGTATAAACAAATTGGTCTTGGTTCAACCTGCCTTTCAATTACGACAGTGAATATGGATGAAGCAAAAGAAGGATATAAAAATCAAGGCAAGTAAAAACTTGAATGAAAAAACTGTAAACAATTCTTATACAAATAAACCTAAAAACTTCTTTTAAACAAGTCATTTTATAAGGACAACAAATACATTGAACTAGCCCAAATACAATCTTCTCTATGCATAATTTGAATAACTCAATTACTCAAAAGCTTTTTTAAAATATTTCAGAAGGAGTTTGGGACATGAGTCATTGTCGCGAATTTAATACGATAAGTGCATTTTATGAGCGAAGTTTTAAATGCGTTCAAATTGATTACACAGATTGGATGACTCACAATAACAGTTTTAGTGCGCAGCTATTTGGGGGGACATTTTTCTCATAAAATGATTAAATAAAAGAGTAAATTGCAAATTTGCTTTTACAACTTATTTGAGTAGGTGCTAGGGATGAATACTCACTAATGGGTATATCGATCACACATTCCACATCATATTTATCAAACCCTCTATTTCTCAATTCCCGATTACATATTTAGCTGCTAAGAATAAAGCGGATTTTATAGAAAATCAGCTCATCGTGGTGAGTTTAAGTAAGTATAAGTGGACTAAGCTTACATTTTTCACCGCCTGTTTATATTAATATAACCTTACATCTGACGTTAGTCCGGTTTGCGGTCTCAGCTCTCTGGAGAAGAGCCTGGAGAAGAGTCTGGAGAAGAGCCAAAAATGGTCATCATACATTATTGTGCCGTATGGTTCACGGCACCAACAGAGAAAAGTATAGGACCACTCCATCTCTTGCCCCTTTCTTAAGGGCGAAATAAGCTTATAAACGTGGGATAATTCTTTTAGGCGATAGAATAGCAATCTGTGACTATTGAAATCTCAACTCTATCATAAGTCAAACAGCTGACGTGGCTCTGTCTACCCCGCAAGAGATAAAGACGTTATTATATGTAGGTATGTATGTTCGAACATACATATTATAACGGTTTTATCGATTACAGGGTAGACAGAGCCAACATTCTCACAAATCAAAATCAGCTGTGTGGCTCAATGATACCCTGTCGCCTAATGAGAATGCCGAGATTATAAACCTATTCCTTAATCGCATTTACGACATCCATTGGAAAGAGATAGAGTGGTCATATTCTAAAGTGTCGGGAACCACATGGCATAATTGTTCAAAATGCAAAATAAATCTTCATTATGCAATGCATGCTTTATCATGCTCCGATATATCAAAGATCATCAGCCAGTTTATTGACACATGATTATCTATTAGTGGCAACTAAAACTATTGGTCAAAAAAGTCTCTGGAGGCCTCCATTGTAATTATAGGCAAAATGAGGTCGCTGGTCGTGAACCTTTCTAGACCGACTCGTAATTATAATAATTGCAAAACTTTTCCATTACAGCAAAGATACATTCGTTTGCTTGTACAAAGAACGTTATCTTTTATGTTTAATTAAGTTTAATGCCGAGCTTTTATTTAATTATTAAGAGTAGAAAATATCCAAAATTTACCATACAATTATAATGTTAATTAATTCGTACAATCGGAGAGTTGTTAGAACATTATACCTAACTAAACTTAGAACCTGCTTAATATTAATCGCGCCAAAACAAATTTTAAAACAATAAACAGAGCAACAAAATACGAATTCCAAATATGAAAATATAGTACCTACAAAAGCAGAAAATATAAGCAGCGGGTCAACGAGGCCATGAAATACAAGATTCCTAGTTCAAACTTTACGAGTGTTTCATAATCCGGTGTGGAAACGTAAAATTTGGAGTTCCGTGCCGACGCAGCAATGGGTCTACTGTAAAATATTCCAAGGGAGCAAGTGAGGTATAAAATGTAAGAGGCTACTCTGTGTTTACAGCGGACATGGCGTGGGTTGGGACCTCTCCGCGCGTATCGGCACCCTGGGGAGGCCGGCGTGTTCGGGGCCCACTATAAAACGACGCCCATATACACTTCGCGTTGTATGAGAAAAATCCTTTGTTACATTGATACACTTATGCCATTATGTAGGGTAAGTTTTTGTGTACTTTTATCATGTTACAGGGCTATGGTACGGTCGCTTTTATTTGTATGGGAGCATGTTGTTAAAATTGGCGCGTTATTGAAATATAATGTGTGCGGAAAGTAGACTAAGGAATAGTCTTATAAACTGGGATTCCTTTTGTAGTCGATGGGCTAGCAATCTGTCACTATTGGAATCTCAATCCCATCGTAAAGTCATGCCGGTTGAAAGTGGGCTTCCAGTCTTTCAAGACTGTTGGCTCTGTCTACTACACATATAAATGTATATGTATGTATAAATATTATATTCTTACACCGTAAATTAAGTAAAAGTCATTCGACTATTTTCAAATTTAGCTAATGTGCAATTTAATAATAATTAATTGACCTCATTACCAAAGATAAAACTTAATATTAATATAACAAAAGGTAAATTAAAAGCCCGACACATCTGGTCCTGACCTTTGACAACATGCCACTCATAATTAAACACCCTATTGTCATAAATTAAGTTAAACTACTTGTCTTTACATCTTAACCCAAAGTACTTAATCCAAATTCAATAGAGGGAATGTGGATATTACGCTTCATGTTTACCCAAGCACAAATCTTTAGATGACTTTCCATTTAAGTTTGTTGGATTGTGCTCTGCCGTAGGTCTCAACTCTGACGGCGACAACTTTGTTTCATTGTAATTCCTCGCTGAAACACAATGATTTCATGTTCAATGTTATCTTCTGGTTATTTCCAACAATACCAAAATGGTCCAAATTTTGCTTAGGGTGATGTTGTTTTGTAAGCCAAACGAAAACTTAGTTCTGTTTATTTAAAAAGCGTAAAAACATTTTGAGACAAAACCGACTAATCCAATTATTATGACACAAAATTCAGTCTCAAATAAGACAATGTGTTTGTTACACAAGAATCTTATTTAAATTTTGTGTAGTAAATATAATAATAAATCTTATTTAAAAATACATTTACTTACATCAGATTTAGTTCGAGCCAATTGCATAAGTAAATCCTAAGCGACATCGCTAAATTTTAACGAAGTTCGTTCAGCCATTTGGGTTAATGTTGTGAAATCTGTAATCAGTTTCTTTCATATGCACCTATCAATTCCAAATATCATAAGCATTACAAACCAACACCTTCAAAACAAATGTTAACTAACGTGCGCAAATCACCCCGCACGGGTGTGACCTCACCCCTGACCCCACAGTGTTGACACTCGGATCCGCGAAATTAACCAGAAAATATAACGCGCCGCTTCTTAGCTACAAAATGTACATAATTAGAAAAGTTTTTGCGCTCACCCCGCCGCCCGTCGCTGTCACCGACTGACACGGCGCCCTATGTCCGGATTATAATTTTACTGAACAAATTATTTACAAATTGTGTTTCTTGCTGACAGTACTTTTTACTCTTCTACTCGTGTTTTTCTTTGTTAAAAATTCAGAGACAATATATTTTATTTCTGTAGATTGCGGCTTGAAAATGAATAAACCAACACACAGTCTACCTAAATATTCCCGTTATGAAACTCTTACAAAATTAAACTAGGTGTCCTGGTATTCTAGATTATATGACGTACATTTGCGATGACATTGTATTAGAATATAGTATGTGTATCGTTAGATAATTAAAATACATACCCCAAAAACATACTTAGATACACACATAGTTAAAACAATTGAGTATTGATAGTTTGGACACCTATGTAAACGCAGAATTCAATATCCTGACTCCATCCAGAAATAAACAGACTTTTTCTACCACAATCGCCAGCACAACTTTACTTACATGAAAGTTTTCGTATGTTAGGTCTGGCCGCCGACCGCCCCGTCACATAACGTCTCGTTACACGCTACTCTCTTAATCTAAACAAGACAGCTGACTTCCTCTCGGTCTACATTTTAAGCTGAAATAATGGTCTGCTTTCTACTATTTTCTACGTAAATTGGTCAAAAATCCAGATTCTAATAAGTCGGAATTTCGTGAGGTTAACTACTGTGCTATTAATTAATCCTATTTGCACGAGATCATCACTTCTACTAACAAGCTAAGAACTGATTAAAAATAATCTTCAATCTAGATTAATGTTGATAATTTAAAGCAGAAGATACTACTACTACTGTATTGTGAAAATGTTGATTGATAATCAGAACAGATTTTCTGAAATTTGTCATTTTTAAACTCTTAATGAAATTGGGACTCGTACAACAAAATTCTATTTTCATTTTTAAAACCTGTCTAAAACGGTGTCTATCTAGGCATGGAATGGCCGTAGTTAGAGAGCGTATTATAAAAATACCTAATTGTCGTTTTTGGCACGGCGTCGTCGCGTCATCGCCGAGTAAGGAACCCACCAAATGAGTGTAATTACCAAAGTTTTTATTACTAAATGTGAGCCAAACCGAATTGTACAATCGTGTTCTCTATTTTGGCGACGAGACGCTTCTTGTTTTAAGTAACATCGTTTTCATTTGCTCGATCTTTAGCAAAGTTTAGAGGTCTTTGGAAGCTCTTAAGAAAACTGAGTGAAATACAGTTTGCTAATAATGAGGACTATTGGCAAAAAGTAAGATGTTGTAATACTTTTGTTCGTGAACTAATTTTCAAACGTCATTAGCATTATGCACGTACCATTTGAAGTTCAATTAATCGATAAGATCCCTACTCTACGTTAATACGATAAAATTGAAAATTTTCATCGAGACCAGATCTATATCGATGCCGGGAAAGGGGTCAGAGTGCAGCACAATGAGCCGATTAGTTCTTAACGAACCCGCGCCATTCGGGACGAGAAATAAACGGGAGCAAGAAAGCGCGCTCCACACCCACGGGAAAATTTGCGTTCGTATTACTTATTTCATTTTCTTTATGCTGGTTCCTTGGTGAAATTGAGATGTAAGATTTTTTTTAGTCTGGATATTATTTTTGATCCGTGTGTTTGGCAACCATAGGCACCAAATTTAAATCTTTTATATTATTAGTCTCGGTTACATCTTCTTACTGCTTACCTAGTATTTATATACATTCAATTACAATAAGAACAGCATTTTTAATATAGAAAACCCGCTCATATATCAAATAGCTCTCAAAGCTAAACTTGTCCAGACCGACTATTATCATTAATCTCCAAAGTCGTTTGATATGTATTTATAAACCTAAAATCCAATCTGACACTGTGTACTTAATTATGATCCAAAATAGTGAAAGTATCGATCTAACCTACCCATAATACAAAAGAAGAACCCAGCTTCCCCAAGCGCTAATCGAGCTGAAGGAAAAACATCGAAGTGCGCTTTATACCGACAGAAAATACACATCGGTGCTTAGCACGTTTAAATCTGTAAATTGGAACGATTTTCTTCGAAAGGCATTAACGAAGCGTGGTCGAGGTCAATGCAGCTCTGTGGAACTATTGAAAACGATACCCCAGACATTAGACCGAATGCAAGAATGCCACTTACTTGCAACGCTCTTTCCTAGAAAACAACATTGTTATTTGAATGCCAGACCGCTTTAAATGGTTTATGTTTTTAATCGTTTGTGCAATAATTGCAAGCGTTATTTTAATCAGCTCCTTGATTTGAAGAAGTGGTATTAGACAGAGTATTTCTTCAGAAAAATATCAGATCCCTTTCTTTGATAGTCGTAAGAAGCAACTAGGTGAAAGCTAACTAACAATAAATATGTTTCTAATTTATTAAATCTTGGCAATGCAAAATAAAATCATTGGTACATGACAGCAGAATGATTCGAACCTATGCTGCTTTGTTTCTTGGATAGTTTAAACACTCTACCACCGCCGCTACAAAACGGCCATAATATATATTTAAATGTACTTACGACTTTTTCGAAATCAAAGGCCCAGAATGCAAAATTGTAAAAGAAAGAGAAAGTAGAAAAAGAGACATACGATCCAGAAAAGGTATCAACTTGTCCGGAGGCAACATGCAATCGATCCTAAAGAAATATTGTCAATATAAGAATAAAAATTAGAACTTGTTGAACCGAGTTACTAAAGCTACTATGTAAGTAATTAAAGTTAAAAAGACCTTGATAAAATTATAAGTAAGGACGAACATATGCTAACTACCTCAATAGTCTAACATTCTAAGTACTCATTTCCCAACACTATACGTATCAAAAGTTAGTCTGGCGAGACTCTTATCGGCATTATTTACGAAAACAACTGCAATAACAACGCAATATCGATAATATGGTTCATTTAGAGATGCAAATGTCCCAGACGCCATCCCACTTCTGATATTGCTCATGATACACCCCCACCCCCCGCAACTTACCTCGCCAATCTTCACTTTTAATCGCACCTTCAGGAATTTATTAAAAACGGTCTTCGATTTTTTAATCAGCGCTACACAGCAGCATGGGGCAGTAAGGTTTGAATAAAATTCGTCGGAGAAACTATTTTTTGTTTTTCTATTTCAGTCTCTACTAATATTGAGATAAGATGCGTAAATAGATGCGTCTAACTTCTTGAAATATGACAAATTCCGTTCTTACTCACTAAAACCTATTGTCTAGATTTCTATGATCTAGCAATTTTTAGTGACACTTTAAAGATTTACTTAGTTAGTAAATCGAATGCACTGAACTCAAAAATATTAGAAAGTTAAATAACAGTAGTAAAATTAACAACGTTACTTAACATTTAAAGGCGAAACTAGCGTCTCTTTCAGATAAATATATTTTTGCCAACGGTACCAGCGCTGCGATAGTCGTACTACGAGTATTTTTGTTCTAATTACAATTTACGGGAATTGAAACTTTCCATTATACATAAATCACGTGAAAGCACTATGTACGTGAGAAAGAGCACTGAAACGTAATAATTTAAAGAGTTACTGAGTGAAAACGTCGGTAGAGTTGTAAAAACTTCATTCTGTGAATTTCTACTGGGAAGTTGTGGGTTTAACTTGAAATTTATGCTGTGTGAGTGTTCACAATGTTAGGTAGTGTTAGCAAGAAGGAGCATGTTAGCTGCACATACATCACCGAGGACGTGGCGTATCGCGGTGACACTGCATACTGCATAGCATATGCATGCATGCAGGCCTCCCGTCCTCCGCCGCAGCCCGCCCTCAATGTCACAACTATAAACATGCTCACCGTATTTAGCTTTGTGGACAAACATATAATGTGGAGATGATTAAAATCGTCTGGGATTAAAGTGCAGGTATAGGAAAACACATTTATAGGCTGCAAATAGGCTGCGTCAGAACATTAGTTACGTACCTAAGCTTTATTATTTAGGGAGGATTGTCGATACATTCTGAACGTAAATACATTAGTTCATTATCACAGCCTAATCATCCTAATTTTATACGCCAACCCACCAAATTCCCAGAGCGACAGACAGAGTCCTCATCGTTTTACTTGCAGTATGCAGGGATCATGTCCCTGCATACTTTTTCACTCTATCCATTTTTATCACTCTTTTCATGCAAGGACATCGATGTTAATTTCCATGTAAAAATATTTTTTAAAGGCTTTACTTAAACAAAAATAAAATATTTGTGCACACACGAAACTGCTCCAATATTTATCTCTCGTTTCACGAGCTTATTGGAAGAAATTTATTTTGAAATTAGTAGTACTTTGGTACTACAATATCTGTGTTAAATACTCCTGTATATTCTTTTGTGTACATTAATTCATAAATATAAATAATCATGTCATTGATTAAAATAAATGAACGTGTGAAGTCAAGCATGACGACGTGAAAACAAACAGGTTTGAAAAACTGAATTTACTGCGAATGTAACAAGTACATTACAAAAATCCGGGCACGCCACCTTTATCTATAATGTTCTGGCGTTTTTTCGTGGTAAAGTGTTTCCTTTCCCGATCTATTTCAGGCGTTTTTGGGAGATTACATTTCGTTTTGTGGCATACCCTTTTTATATCATTCTGCTGTTAGAAATCAGCCTCAGACCCAATTTCGATAAAGGTGTAGCGGGATAAAATTTAACAAATAACGGGGCGAATACATACTATTTTATCCATTTATCTGTTTATTTATAGCATCAATTGTGTTATAAAAATACCACCTTTGTTCGTAAGATCAGTTTTTGTTGTTGCTGTGTATCCATATAAGTATGCCGTTATGTAGAGAGCATTTGAACATAACTGTCGTAAAAGTCTAGGTAAGTATTCTAATTCGAACTAAGGCTCCTCCAGATCTATGAGATTTTTGCCAACTTGTAATAAAAGACATAGGTCTTTCTATATACATACATATATATATAAATTTATATTATAGAATGATGCCCACATTACCAACTATCAAGTCTAAGACAAATTCAGTACTAGTCACTTGAACCATCATGCTTACATTTCAATTGGGCGAAACTTATGCCTACTCGTATTATATATCGATCATGGACAAACAATACCGGTCAATGAAGTTGTTTGCCAAAACCAACAGCATATCTACCCATAACCCATTTCTTTTGGTCCTGTGATAAATTTTAAAAATACATTTGTATAATAAAATATAGATATTAGTTAAAGAATTCAATAAGACCATCTGTTTTTTTTTTTCATTTTGTTTTGTATTATCATAGCAAATTAATAAAGTTTACTTTTACATAAAAAGTCGGATTAACGTTGTTTACCTTTATTTCAATACTTACAGAAATTGACTGTAGGTAGTTATATTTATGTACAAAAATAAAATTTACTAAAAAGCACTAAGTAACGATTTACCCATTCATAAATCAGGATAACTTAACGAACTTATATTCCCGGATACTCTTGCCAACGTGAACAAATCTAATCTTTTTAGAATTCACTTATATTCTACACCTATTGTCTGAGTCAAAACTATCACATTAATTTATAAATTGAATACAAAAGCTTATGACTACGAGTGTGCTATTGCCAATACTTCTTTTATTTTCAATTTCTCTTATTAATCAATATAAATAAAACTTTTGCTTTATTGTGATTGCTAATTAACATTGAAGCCGAAACTATTTGACATAGGAAGCTGAAATTTAGCATGTATATATACTTCTTGAGAAGTAGAAAGAACTCAAATATAGACTAACCGAAATCCGAAGTGATATTTCGTTTTACTAAATCAATTAAGTTTTCTCGTATTAAACGAAGTACTTCATAATTTTCCGACCCCATCAATCCTGTGCCGACAGTCTATACAATAAGAAACGTTTGTACATTTCACCGGTATAGCTTCCATTTGATATTGGATAGCAATTTATTTATCATACATATTGCGGCTGCGGGCGGCTCCCAAACTCAGGGAACGTCTTTCTAGCTGACGGAAATCAGGAATCGAATACGTGTAGGGAATTTTCCTTGGCTGTATCCTCGTGGTTTATGAAGGAACATTAGAGAACCGTTAGTCAACGATGCTGCTTATTAAGGTTTTATTTATTCATCACTAGCTTTCACCCGCAGTTCCGCCCAAATGAAAAGTACCCTATGTCCCTTTCCGAACTCCGAACCAAAATGATACACAATATTTCATAGAGATTGATTTCATGGTGTAACAAACAAACTTACTTTCGAACTTAAAATATAAATTGGGTTGGGATCACGGTGTGGACGTTCTGTTGAAAAGTTAAAAGGGTCCTTAACGGGAAAGGCTGTATGTAAATATTATTGCACGTGAATGAAACAAAAGAATTATGCAGATATCAAGGCAAATAAAGAAATGTTATCTCTGCCTACCCGTCTGGGAAGGAGGCATTACTACATGGTTAAATGGTGTGTGCCAGCTTCTTTCCTCCCCGTACAGATTTATGAAGTCAATCAAATGCTTTAACTAGGGATTGTTCTTTTAAGCGATGGACTAGCACATTCACAGCTCCCGTCATTAAACCATTCAGCTAAACATTTCCTACGAGTCTTGTGACTATTGGCTCCGTCTGTTATATACGCAAATACACAAAAATACTAATTTATTTATTGAAATAAGTGATATTTTATAGAATTATATGAATGTCTGCAGACATGTAGGTATACTCGGAGACTACGAACAGACGACGTTATCCAATCTGAGGTTAGACTATCAATAGATGTAGCGTCGCCTGCAACAACTTTGGGGTTTATCTGCAAATTGGTTAGTTTACTCAACTCAGTTTTAGATCAGTTAACTTCAAAATACCAATTTAGTAGAGCATAAATAGAATATTTCAGCGAATAACCCTTTTCATCCTTGTTGAAATCCCGGGCGGCACCTGTCTGCCTATGACGGCTGGTCGCAGAAACTTGAATATAGGTATCTTAGCCCCAAAAACTAATCTTAAAATGTTTACTTATAATGTAATAATGTGTTTATCCCTTTCAGAGCAAACAGAGACAGTGTCGAAAAGACTGAAAGGCTACGTTCAGATGGTACAAAGTCGGCCTTGAGATTTAATGAGTGACAAGTTTCTAGCTCATCATATAAATCGATAAAAAAAATCCAAGTTTATAAGTCTTCCCTCAATCACATAACTGGACCGATGTGCTATGTTTTTTAACAATTTAACAAATAATCATAATTAAAATTTCAACTTTCACGTGCAATTAATTATCAAAGGAGACTTCGCTTGTGTATACATTTTTTTCAGTTATAAGCGAAAGCAGCACAGCGCGGCCTTTCTACGCTTACAAATCTAGATAATGGCAGCTCGTTTCTAGTATAATAACGAGAATTTCCATAAAAGTAAAGTTTACATACAAACATGTCGTACAGCCTCGTGTTCTATAGTCGATGCCTTTGACACTCTAGTCACGTCTCATATTTCTTATTTCCTTCGTCTCATTTGTCCCCGAGACGTCAAGTTATCTCAGTGTTTTTACCGAATATGTGATGGTTTTGCTAACGGAAACTTTTAATCTTCTAACTCATTACAACAAAGCTTGATTGTTTACGTTTAACGTGTATTTATTTTGTTAATAAACTCCCGCTACTAACAAAGAACGACTACATCTTTTAGTGAGGATTTGTAATAAGAACTTAACGTGCGGAATTATTATTAAAGTTGACGCAAAAGCATGGCCTTATCAATTTATACGTCACTTGTTCATTACGCATTAAAAAGAAATTCTAATTTTATAGTAATAAAATTAGTGCATATTGGCCTAATTTTGAATATTTTATTCATATTTATACAAACAATATCTCCTAAATGTTTCGGCCGGCATTCCAAGTTACAATTTCGGTATGAGTTATTGTTAACAATCATTTTAACGATATTTCTCCGCCGTCTTTCGTTTCCACAAACAATCTGAGCAGAAGATAATTCGCATAATGAAATAATGAGCTAAACTTAAACGAGCTGGTAAATTTATGTTTTGTGCGGCTTAAAAACACAGCTCTCCGGAGATTCGCAGTTACGGAACTGAGTTAACGTTCTGTTTAGCTGTTTTTTCGTCCAACTCGAGTCTAGCTTGTGGTCCGTTGTTAGTAGTTTAAACTTTATGCACCTACTGGGTTTCTCATACGCTTCCTTTTTTGTATACTGGCGAATTTCCCAAATGCCGCTTAACGGGATAAAATCGATTGTAGAAATGAGAAACAAAATGCTTACGGTTTGTTCCATCTTATCCAAATTGTGTTTGATTATGTATTTATGAAATACATACTCCAATTTTATTTATACTCGTATCCCTAAAGAAACATAACATTGTTTAATTATTCTTACTTTACTTTAATATTAACGTTGCAGTATGATTTAATTAATAAACTTTTTTCTTTTCAAAAAGATCACCTAATATAAAATATAATACGCCATCGAATACAAGTTCTGTCATAAAATTCCCGTGAACAAGATTGCTTAAACGACAGCTGTTTCATAAATCATTTCATCTTTACCAATATTTTAAAATAAAATCTCCCGCCGGGAACCATTTTCAAAAATAGTTTCGGGGAAAATCTAATAATGGCGCTGATACTGAAGCAGGATTGCGTTCCGTTGACTCAGAAGTAGGTCCGGTGTCTTCTTCACTTCAGGCCTTCTCAAACTTTACATGTTTCATATTTTAATAAATAAATCGTATGGCGTTAAATGTCTATTACCATTTGATAAAATGTTTATAATAATTGATACTATTTAGGGAGCGAAGTTTCGGGCTTAATTGTATATGTCCAATGCCTTAAATTATTACTCGCGATTTAGAATTGTCGTCAGCATTAATGTTATTCGCTGATAGCGTTGAGTGATTGGCTGTAACAACTTGTGGCGTAGAGATGTCGCCACAACAGGAAAAATTATGGTTATTTTTAACTAAAGTGTCTAAATGTGAGCAAATTAAAGCGAATTAAAAAAAATGATCTATAAAAATTTAATTAATTCGGAAGCTATTTTGGGACCTAAGAGTAACCTTAACTAACGAGCTTGCATGAAGAGATTGATAACAAAAGTTACTTTTGAAAAATTTGTTGATGTTTGAGAACCCAAGAGATGATATACAGCTGCCAAAAGCTATATTTTCGTATAGTGAACCATCCAAAATGGAACATCGCTTTCAACAGTCGCTTTATTGACCAAATATAAATTAAGATAGAGGTATAATAAGATTGAGAAGCTCTGCCCCAGACTTATATAATCTAGAATTGTAGGAAGCTGATTATCGCTGGGGTGTGGAGTAACTTGGGAGAAACAAACACCACGATTTATGGTTAATGGCCCTTAGCCAGACGTTAAAGGCAATGAATTCCTTACGTAAACAACTGTAGGGTCAGCAAATTGGTAAGAAAACAAATATGTGGTGTGGGATTACGTCAGTCGGACAATATTAAAAGGAAGGGGTCAATGTACTCATATTTACAAAAATAATATTGTAAGTTGGAAAATAGGTACTATTGGTATTTTTATGCTACATTCTGAACAGTTCAGATCAGTGTCTGCTGTTGTGATTTACTCGATATGTCTTTTTCTCTATTAGTTTAAATTTGTAATTATGCAAAATACGAACTAGTCTTTTAACTATTTATTTTGAAGTAATCAAAAAAATATGTGAAAAAACTAATAATATAAAAAAAATTAAATAAATGCTGTTTAACAAAATAATACAATTTGTGCTTACCGTAATCAAGATTTCGTAATAAAAGCCTCTAATTTCCACAAATTATTTACATTATGATTAAATTTAAATTCGTATTATGCATACGGTAGGTATACATCACCCAACATTTCAATATTTTAATCAACATAAGACTCAAATCTTGTATAGGCAAAAAAGGTCATACTAAAATATTCTAGTAGATGCTCTTATATCCAACGATGCCATAAGTCCCTGGCATCTTCTGTATTACGCCAAAAAACCTTATGAATTTGTATGAGATTTAGCGTGATACACGCGCGTGACGTTTTTTATTGATATAGGATAAGCTAAGCAATCGGCTTGTGCTAGGTATACACACTCAGTTTCATTATTTGATAAATTAAGACAACTTTGGTTAAAAAAAAATTTCACTCCGACAAAAATAACTATTTGGTCATTTTTAATCAATCCGTTTTATCAAACCTTATCCACAAATATATTATAATACATATTTTGATTTTCATCTTTATTCTGCAAACTTTAAAGGGCGCAGCAGTCTTCTATAAATCCTTCAATTAAAAAGTTTACGGGAGAGGTGCTCTAATTCCAAAATGAAGCACTAACAAAGCTCGAAGATTTCACGCGGTAACAACTCTTACAAGTTGGTGCAAGCTTAAGTGTGTCGTCCACGACGCAAACTTTGGAGACGAGAAGTCAACATGAAGAAAACCCTATTTACCTCCCTCCACAAACGAGTTCTCTACAATTAGGGAAACGAATTCAAATATCTGTGAGAAAATGAATATTTTTCAAACGCTTAAGGCAAAGTTTATCCCGAAGTGTTCCATCGAAGTTTATTGCCCGTAAAATGGTCCATAGAGAAGGCTCACTTTGTTTCCAACGGCACAGGATGCAGTTTCGGAAGCGAAACTTTGCGAAAATATTGTGTTGGATATTAATTGTTCGCGAACTCGTGTTTCCACGTTTTCATATAAATTTTGCAGTTTGCATTTTGTGTTATTTCTCCTCAGTTATTCGACCAAAGCTGGCTAATTTCGGTAACAAATCGAATAATCCCGCTCGAGCGTTAAAAAAGTTGAATGAGCATCTATTTCCCCCTCGATCCGGCTCTGGGAAGATTAGAAAACACGTTTCGGAGAGCTCTCGAACAATTTTCCGTTTACGTAGCGGTAATTGTCTTAGAACAGGTACGAATAGCTATCTCTCGGTCGGCGCGCGGCGGAGCGCAGTGCGGCATCGCCTGCGCTCGCCGCCGCCGCGCCCGCTGCCTCCACGGTCCTCCGATACGCTACGTGCACTGAATCCTAATTCCGAACCGAGTGTACTGATTTTATTTTTACCTCCCTCATCCTTGATTCAACTATGTAATAGTTATCTTCTGACGACCGGACCCCATTCTCTCACTTACATATCTTTAATATACTAATTTCTAAGCCATTCTCAGGCATAATAAACGCGAGTTCATTGCGATTTTTATGGTTTCGGATCTAACAGTTCCTTTTGTTTAAATTATGCAGAAATCAATTCGGCGCAGTGAGGTGGGCCCTGATAAATAATTCAGCGTTGATTGTAACGAGGGTCTCAGCCGAACTAAATGTTTCCTGGGAGCGTGCGGTGAACAATATCCCTTGTTTTCCTTATCTCTGTAAGAATCATCTAGTGTGTTCCAAGCTGTCTGATTGTGCTGATAATCCAATGATTCTGTATATTTCAGCAGATTCTGCCGAGCAGGGTATTAATGAGATTGTGACCACACGAGTTGAACTAAAGATATTTTGCGGGTTCCAAATGCAATCACGAACTCCCCTGCTTTGGATTCTGTTGGCGTCCATCGCCCACTGGACTCCACTAATTTAATTATTTCATTAAAATAATCTCCGAAGACCGCATGCCAGGAAGTCTGCAGTCTACTCGGTATACCGTCGTCGTGGGTGTTAAACAATTTTATGCGAATTAATCGAATTTTAAATTGAATAAAAGCGGCAAAAGTTCAGTTGGAGAGTATTCAAAGATGTTCGATATAGTTGGATTTCCATTTTATGAGCTTGTTCGAACTTGCTCCTTTACTATCTACAATAAAACCGGTTAAGCGAGTGTTTCACAAAACGAGTTTTCCACCACGTCTAAATTTCAATTTTATATTTATGAAGATTAACTCATTTTTATTCCTTAATAATTTAAACACTTTAATATACTAACCAAAATAATCCTTTACTCGCTGTATATCCCTTTTTATGTAGTACCATATTATTGGACCACGACGCTCTTTTTTATTCGATTTAAGTATTAAAAAAACATTTCATTTGCATTAATCAGATAATCCACTAGCCCAATTACTATTACTACTTAGACAAATTTAGTAATGTGAAGCAATAAAAAACACAAACGTGCTAACACGTAAAATGTAGATATAAAGTCATATATTTCAAATAATTATATAAGTAGGAAAATATGAAAACCAAATTTTCTGCAAGCCACTTTACCGGAAAAGACATTCTGTCCGCACCGCGCACTTTAAACAGTACAAATAGCCTTAAAATTTAATCGTTTCCCGCAAAGATTTCCCCATGAAAAGTTTCCCACTTGAAACTTTGCCACTTCGCCGAAGCCGAGACGCGCTTAACAAAGCTGTTTCATACTTACATTTTTATATCGGAATGGATCGTCACGGTCCGTTTCACCCGGAGGCCGCCCGACCGCGAAAAGAAGCGGCATCGACCAATAGGTGACGCTACCTTCGTATTCCAGTCACGTCTAGAATTTCTTATATTTCATCTTTTTCTACGGCCCGAAAATGTCATCGAATACACATTTTCTCGTAATACTCATAAGCCCGGCCTCGGCAATGTTCGGCTCCCCATCACGTGATACTTACCCTTCCCCTCGCGCCCCGCGCCCCTCGCTACCAACAAGTTCACCCATGCCGTGACTCGCATTACAACGCCATGTCAAAGCCTCGTGTAATGGTCGACCGTATCAGTTATCATTGACACTGTTATTACTTCGAAATGTTCAGTTCAATACAAATCTTGCTTAAGTATTTTATCTCTTATCATAAAAAATAATGCTTACGTGTCTTGTGGTTGCCAGCACTTTAGGATAGAACCACTCCATATTTTTCCATAAAAGTCTTAAAAGGTGCCTAAGGGGAAAAGGAAGAAAATAATAAACTTGGTTTATTGTCAAAACAATGATGGCATTGTTAAATGTAACATATTCAATGCTCCATCCCTTTATCCGCTAGTATGGACGTATTAGTTTAATAACGCAAAGCCGAAGGAACCATTCTCCGGGAAAAACTTTTAATTGCCCACGAAGTGAGTGGGCGGTGCGCTAACCTCACATCACATCCGTGTAGGATTTAGGGTTGCATCCTGCCTGTTATCGCGAACAGGTAGGAACATGCACCTTGCACCGAACACCGTCGAAACTTCCCGACAACAGAACTAGTTTGAACTCGGAACTTCATCAGATACGTGCAGGAAGCGATTACTTCGACCTAGGTGACAAGGTGGAATACTCTTGTTATTGTTGACAGCCCTAAATAAGTTTGCCGGAGCTGCTCTGTTATTTCAACGTAACCACAATACAAAATATAGACTGCGAAATTTCTTTTCTTAATGACAACTCTATTTGTCTACAAGTTTTTAATATTGCTATTTAGCACGCAAAACATTCGCGTAGTATAAACAATGTAATTCAAAGTTAGAAACTATATTAAATTATGCTATTGAAAAAGTGCTACAAGAATTATAAATTTTTTCTTAATTTTTTTTCAAGTAAAGTCATTTAAACCAACTATTTGTTAGTAAATTTATTTCGCAATCAAGGTCTACTATCTCATACTCATACTATATCTAACCTGGTTCAGAAAGAGTGAAGGGCTGTCCAGGCTTCAAATCGCAACTTAAAAACCAACCCAATGTAAGCATAACTATTAATAAACTGTTGAATCTGCTTACAAGACAGTTACACTAATTACGTGTTGAACACAGTTTAATCCTTAACTAAAACTCGTGTTGATGCGAAGCTATAAATTAGACTAAGGGCCATCGTCCACCCAATTATGGATGGCACGGCAAAGGCAGTTGCGACCAACATTGTAACTACACCGCAGCCAGCTGTGTGCAACTGTGCACTGGTGCCTCTGGTTACGAAACATGAGATGTAAGGCTGCAAAACCCTGACATAAAAATCATTTTATATTTATGTAATGTTATTTAATACTAAAAAAATTTTAGATCATTTTAAAATTTATCATTGACATGGTATTATTTTTGGCGTGCTACTTCTAATCTAGTACAAACCAAATGCTTATTCTCACTTTTTGCCTGGTCCATACCAGACACCACAAAAACGTTTGCAAATATTTCCACGGCGTATAATGATTCCTATACTTACGTATTAAAAGGGTCTTGAGGTTTGAAGGGAGGCTTGATAAGAGACTTATTCGGTAAACGACCTTGCTCTCTAATAATTTATGACCTACTGTTTATTTTGAGACTTGATTCAAAAGCTAATAAATTAACAAGCGCTCCGGTTTGATGAGACACTAATACCAATACAGTTTGTTAAAATTATTTATATTGTTTTAGGCTTTATTATGTAATATAATTTGAAATCGTAAGAAGAAACACATGAACAAAGGCGTTTTATACTTACATTTCCTTTTATGCATCATTCAAAATCAGACAGTTTACATTAAAGTAGACTAAGTGTTCTACCGTTACACGAACCCACCTATAAGAGTATGAGTCATGATGAGTCATAATAAGCGGGAAAAAACTGAACCATGGTTCTAAATATGTGAAGATCAGAATTATAGTTTATAGCTTAACACTAGCTTGAAGTGAATAAGGGTTGCAAGTATAAACCATAACGTGGCGTTATAAAACTGTAAAACTAAATCCACCAGTTATACATATTTATGATTAATTTATCTGTTATCAAGGTGATGCCATTTATTTCGAACTGTCAATAAGAATTCTACAATCAAATTGTACGGTGATGTTTTCTAAGAATGCTTATTTGACGTCCCTTTCAAGAGTAATTTATATGCGAAATGTGTATCGGACTGTACTAGGCAAAGTTAAGTTATTAACTGAACTTTGATTAAGATTTTAAATTCATAAAGCACATTTAATTATTATGTTAACGAAACCTTCTTTTGAATAATATTAAACGTGGCCTGTCAAAGGAAATTAGATATACAGTGGGGACAACAAAAATACCTTTTTTTATTATTTTATTAACTGGAATATGCTTTTCTAAGTCAACGTAGATTTTCAATATCATTTATGATTAAATTTTTTTGCATATGTTCACACCAGTCTATATCGTACCAGCATATATGCCATCAGACAAAAATCTAAATGCATCAGGAATAGGCAATACAAGCAAGTAGGCAAAAAACAAATATGTTGTATAAAATGAATTTAGTTTAGGTGTAAAATGTAACTGTGACTCTAATATACCTAGACATTGAAAAGTTCTTCTATATTTTTACAGGTGTTAATAAATAATAGAGTTGTCATCAACCTAATGCAGCATAAAGAAACATCAACACACTCTCATTCCGTAAAAGTACTAGGGCAATATAAAAAATGCATATGTTCCAGCGAAAGTAGTAAAATAGAAACGAATGTTTTGTTTTTAGTACTACCAAGAGGTCTTTGGGAGGTGTTTTCGTGGTAAATTATGCAGAAATCAATTCGTTGCTACGGACGGGGGCTGCCTTACCTTTGATAAATAATACATTTGTAATTGTAACCAAGTTGGACCAGAATACTCGTATTTGCTTTAGATAGGAATGAGTGGAAATTATTGAGAAAGAATTTAAATAAATAGACCCAGCACACAAGGATTCACTAAATTATCAGTTACAATATTTTGGTAGGAAATGAGAACAACTTTTAAAAAACAGTAAATTACAAGTACCTACTACGTATAATGAATATTATAATGTTAAATTATAATACGTATAATGAATATTATACGTAGTGAAATTTAGTGGGTGAGCACTTAGTAATTATAATGTCAATGCGCCGTTCAGCTTTTACACCCCGAACTCTTAGCTAACAACATTATCTTAGAGATACGACATTAGCTGAGACACAGCAAGAATACTTTACCCTGTTATTAGTTTTAAGTCTTCTCAGAAATTCATAGAAGCTGCAAGAGCAGGTAGGACCGTATTATCGGCAAACGAGCTCAATATATTACGTGTTAAGGTGCTAATGTCTGGAACACTTAGTATCGGATCAAGATAGCATCTCACGTGGAATCGACTAGCAGTATACTGTTTATTTTGTTTGATTTTTCAGGTATATTTTTCATAAGTCATCATTTGTTATATTCTTAGCAACGTTTGGTACTTGAAAACCTAAAAGAGTCACAAGTTGGTAAACAAAATATTATCTAAAAGCTAATTTCAGCTCTTTATTACAAAAAATTTTGCACAGCAAATAGAAAGGAAACAGTTTTCCAGAAACTTTCCCAAGATAAAAGTGAGACTTGTCAGTATTAAATTCTACATATATACAGACATATATATATAAAAAGATATATACTAAGTGACGTTGAGCTTTTCGGCTGTGATTCAAATAGTGACAGGTTGTTAGCCCACTCCATACAAATTAAATTCTATATGTAGTGTACGCCTATATTTCTTATATTATTAGTTGCAATTGTAGAGATTAGGATTTTAATCCAACTAAGCACTTAAAAAAATTGATTCAGATGTTTCTTAAAAAAATAACTTCCTTTGACGGGACTTGATTGTAAAAGCTAACTGTGAAACAAAGGTCGTATAAGAGCACTACACGAAGAATCTCGTCAGGTCGCTCTTTAGCTGTTAGCTGTGAACAAAGGATATAACAAGCGAGATAAACTTTATCACTTCTTCCCAACACTAAAATTTAGGAATGTGATGCATTGCAGAAATTTTAAAGATCCAAATGTATATCATAAAAGTTGTGTTATTTTTATATCTTGCCCCAAAAGTTGCTTAATATTTGAAATTTATGTCTTCGGCGTCGTATTCTTGTATTCTATTAATACTGTTTATATTTATAAGCCTGATAACTTGAAAGCAAACTATAAATTGTCAAGAGCTTTTATTTCATCGCAAATCTAGGGACTCCAAATATCAAGGTGGTTTTCTCAATATTACATTGAACTTCTTCAATAATTTTAATGCCTAATTTTGTCTGGTAGTGAAGTGAATTCACTATCAGACCAAAAATCACAACTATAAAGCATGTAATTATAAGCAGATAGTTTATGCCAGCTACTTTTCTTTCCAAACAGATTGTAAAAGAGGCTTTTGATTCTTCTTTAAGGTGATGGGCTAGCAAACTGTCACTATCAGTATGTCAATTTCATTACTAAGCCGAACGTATCCTTTAAGTCGTTTCGAGACTCAAAAAAAAAAGACTGTAGGTTCTATCTTCCCTTTTAGGAATAAAAACATGATGAACATAATGAATTTTTGTCCATATTTTCATGCGGCCCACTTCTCTGCTACATGAAGTGACATCAGAATTGGTGCCAATATCGAAATCCAATCAACGGTCTGTGATTGACAGTCAAAGCCGGCTACCGTACATGTCTATCGTACAGATGGACTGCCACTACATCTTGCATCTACCTATGTATGTATATAAAAGAGTATACTGACTGACTGAATTACTGACTTGTCTAGAAATTTCAATTTGGTATGAATATTCCTTTTGCGGTCTATGGGAAGACATCTCGAATGTCCAGCGGGAAAGGAAATAAACGAGATTTTTCGTGTTATAAGTACTTACTTATTACATACTTATTGTACTTTATTATAACCCATCTAAATTATGACACCTTTATAATTTTACATGCATACAGAAAATCACGTCTCTTCCCCGACAGTTATTTTTTCCACTTTCCTGCAATCTTCTTTGGGTTCGTCCACATTCTAAATATCTCTTCGTGCAAGTTTGTCTGTTTATATTTTTAGTGTGCAAATAACTGAAAAATATTGTTTCCGTAATAAGATTCAAAACAGCTATTTTTTATTAAAGCAGTATTAAAATAAATTTTTTAACTGTTTAATATTATGTTGCTTCAAAAATTGTTTTTGGGTGAATATAAAATAAAACGTTTCGTCATACCTCGATCGGTAATCTAATCAGGTAGGTACCTGGAAATAGATGCTGATAATTTGTTCCATCAGATTTTGTACAATCAACATAGCCATCGTCACCTAAACAGGAGCCTGTCGCTGTGCATTATCCTGTTGGCAGCTGCTCAACTATGTTTATCGTTCAAGTGTCGAGAGGTCATGAATTTATCTGGATGGAGCTCGATAATCTTGATATAGCTTTTACATTATTTAAAAGTACCTATGAATTGTTCATATAAAAGTTAGGATAATTGCATTTTTACAAATTTCCGTTTTCGAGTTTTAGATATATCCATGTTTACATTTCAACAAATGCGAACTTATTTACATGTGAACGTTTTCAACTTTAGAAATAAACTTGAGGCGCAATAGCGAAATGGAACAGAACATTCAGTGCCCTTGTTACAACGAGAGGAACACTCGAAACGCGAACCCTTTTTCAATAAGTATGATCGAACGACGGAGTTTCACGACGCTGGAAATTCTTGGGCAGTTGAAAACAAGTTGGCCTGCCCTGGCAATATCGGCAAGTTCTCCGGCCGCAGCTGGCTCGCCGCGCCAATGTCTCAATAATCCTCAAGGTACCCTCCTAATCGACTCTTCCTTAGTTCGGCACAAGTGTGACTAACTGATTAATTCTGCTATTCTGAGTACGTGCCTGTTCTGTCTTCGCCCATTATTGTTTGCCCCACACTTTCGGCCGCTCGTGTCCCATTATTGGACGATATTAGAACCATTATTGGTCGAGTCGTGCGCCTTCTATTTATACGTAGCCGAAGGACGGCCGTTACGCACTATTGCGTATAGTTTAGGATTGTAATTGCCGCTATTTTGTTAGATTGGATCCGAATTCGTTCACTTAGCTTTAATGGTTTGTTCTTATTCTTGAATATGGGGTATATTACACCGATTTGCGGTAGTGTGTTTTCATGAGCGACATTTTGGCTTGTATATTAATTAACTGGGGTGCTTGATCTTGGCTTGCACTCGCCTGAATTCTGCTTGCGCCAAGATTAATTGTGGCATCATTCTCAGTTAACTTTGTATCGTTTGATATTAGACCTGAGGTATTTTAATTGTGAGCGTCCGTCATTTTAAATTACAATGTATACCGTGAATGTGTGTTCTTAGCAATTACTAGGTCGGTTAATACTCTTTTTAACTCCACACCCAATTATTTGGCGATATTAGTTCCTGTGGTGCTTATATTTCCTTATATCTACATGTGTACAAAAGTAATTGGGGTGAATGTGAAAGATTAAAAAAATGGTATGAATATTAAAATAAATTATAGTTTAAACTTATATGTTTGTTACTTCCATAAACTTTGATGAAAGTAATATCAAATTGCAATACCCTCTTGGTCAATTCTGAATAATAAAAATAAAGAAAAAGTAACAAGTATTTATTCATGAACACCATTACAAAAAGAAACACCTCAGCATAATACTGGTTGTAAGCAACATGCTACACAGCCAGTTCTGATCTTCGGGGGTGCCCATGTTGACGTCACGAACACTCGTATTCTTAAATCATCGGAAACGATAAAGGTACCGATTCTTGACTTTGTGAAAAGTACAGAAATATGTTACCTTTTTATTTGACAAGTTAGAGCAAGAAGTAAAATTTACATACGTACATGTAGTTAAGTCTTCATGCTTTGCGGGATAGTCAAAGCCAACAGTCTTAAAAGTCTGAAAAGCCACGTTCAGCTGTATGGCTAAATGATGGAAATGAGATTCAAATAGTGACAGGTTTTTAGCACATCGCCTACAAGAATCCTTACTTTACTAATAAATAGTAAAGATTACTTATTAAGAATAATTATTAATAAAAAAAAAAATTTTCTATTGTTTTTTTTTATAAATCCACTAATACATTAATAATGTGCGTGGTTACCCTATGCGCAACAGTAATAAAGTTCTAATAATTGTACTATAATATTTTTGCGTGACATTCTCTAATAGTTTTGCTCTATTTGAAATTATGCCACTGAGTAAATAGAACATTGGCAGCTCCAGCAAGAAGGAAGTCAGTTTCCACAATTAGTTATAGCGCACATTTAATTATATCACAGCTCATTCATGCCCTGGTTTGATGCCCATTATTATAAGATCTACAAAGTTGCAAGGTACTCGTAACAACAAGCTGACTTCGAGTTATGTGATTATTGACTCTATATACTCGTACTTCTTACGAGATAAAAATATATATGAAAGTAACTCCTATTAATAAAAGTTATTTTAAAAAGATATTTTGCAATAATAGGATAATAGTGACTTGGAGAGTAAGTGGGTCTCGGAATGGCAAAGAAGCTATGAACATTACAAGGTTAACTTCTTGCCGGTTAATTGATGTATTCTTGTTGCTCTGCTTTTTCCGATAAAGAGAAGATTGTTCTACTTGGGCCCCGGGCGGCAGGACGCTATAGGGTTGCCAAACGGGCCTCCAGAGAAATCTACTAACTAGAAATAGCTTTTAAAGTCCTGTAAGTATGTACTGAATGCCTTTTAGAAGAATCTGGTACTTTTATATAGCTTAGCGATAGTTTAGTTTAGCAGTTCAGATTTTTATCGAATCTCACAAAAGGTGCTCTACAATCATCTTATGGGCGCGTTATCGTAAAAGCTCAGGCCATAAGTACCTACTCTAAACCAGCTTGTATAAAAACATATAGTATGAAATATCAAGAAATATAGAAAGACGTAATTTTAGCTTACCCTTCAGAAAAGAAGCTTCATTGATTATATATATCTAAACTCAAACAACATCTAGGTATCTCCAATGTTTTGGTCTATGGTGACCCTAAGGCGCGCAAAGGGGGAGGTAAGATAAAACGAGGGTAGATCACCAATAACTCGCTCCATTGTTTGTTGGCGGCGGTCTTAATAAGTTCCCCGAATTTATTATGATTTGTAGACTCCCTTGTCGTCTTATTACAGGCGTTTAACCATAGTTGAGTAGGGTTTGTGGCGAGTAATGTAGACTTATGGGGTCCTTTACAACCGCAGGCCTCGGATTTTTATAGGTTCAACCTTGTTGTCCCTGTGCTATTGTAAAGTTGCGTGTTATACTTTTGATACTTTTACTTTACTTTATATTTATCTTTTGAATAGAGCTTCGCTCAGGAAAAAAGGAGGAATCCAAATAGGAGCTAATTGTTTCCGTCATGCCTAATTTCATCTAAATCAGTACAGGAATTACTGAGTTATTGCTTACAACAAATCTCAATGCTTTTCAATATTAGTGCGCATACCGTTAAAATCAAAATATTTGTAGTAGGTCTATCATATTTTGATAGAATGTATGCTTTTATATCTTACAAGACAGACCATTTATACAATATTATTCCAAACTTATGGCACTCTTTCTTTGGAACGGGAGTCAAAATTTGATTAACGATAGGTTATTTTGATAAATATGGTGATTTATTCTTGATTGATTTTACTACATAAACTCCGGACGCACTTGACATCAATCAATAAAATTAATGGGGCCGATGGAGGAATACAGAGCGATATTGGAAATTCGACGACAAAAAGATTTTTCTTTTTCCCCTCTTGCTTATTATTTCAATAAATAAATTAAGTACTTAGCAAAAGGGTTTTGTACAGTCAGATCGAATAAATAAACCTATATTAAAGGTTTCTTGAAATCGACGAACTTTACAACTAGTTAAAGATGAAATCTTAAAATAATGAATTCTTGAAATCCGCTCCTGGCTTATACAAATATGTTGAGTTTTGTGCAAAAAAAAAGGCCTACCACCTTTTAGATTGTCCTTCAAGCGTTCAAAAGTTATTATCTTCGTAAAAATTAATTTTGCTTTTATTTTTAAATGAAATATTTCCAATTGGACTTTGCCAATGTTATTTTGAAAATCAAAGCGAAACTTTTTGTATTAAAATTTTTCTTTAAACGACTCAAATATTGGATCCTACATCATACTAGCCGGATACAACACGTTTTTTCTTACTATTTATCTGAATACCAAACCATTAAAGAAAACATTACAGTTGATGACGTTATCGAAGTTCTATTCATTAATATGCAACATTTGTGAAATTCCTCCTGAAGTTAATGCGATTATTCACAGTAAGATATGACTTCATGGCCTTATTATTAACGATGAACATGATTCAATAAATACACACATTCCCAAGGAATACCTACGTCGACTTTATCAGGACCAAATGAAATATCTCGTCTGAGAGAACATAACGTAAATATACGGCGCTATTAATGTCATGGATGACTGTAACGATATTACTCGCTTCAGTTTCCAGAAAACATTTATGTATCATAGTACGTCGAAACACATAGATATTTCGGGGAACAGTATGGAAGATATGGTAAATCCTTTATGAATTTTTGCGACCGCAATTTATCATTCACAAGAAATTAAAATTGAATACACGATAACGGTCAAAAGTACCCGAAACCGCCGAGCTTGCATGAAGAGAGTTATGAATGTGGATGAAGCGAAGGAAGTATGCAGGGATCGTGGCAAGTGGAAAGAGGTAGTCTCTGCCTACCCCTCCGGGATAGGGGCGTGATTTTATGTTTGTATGTTATACACGATGAAAGAAACCTGCACATTATGTCACGTCTTTATCTCTCACAGGGTAAACTAAGTCACTTTTATGGCGTAATTACACAAAACCCTTCATAGGATAAAGCTACCGATGTATTTAATTGTTTCTCTTTTACTTTCATTACATAAGTAATCAATACTCTTATTAAGATTTCGATGTAAAGTTGAACAAATGAAAAGAAGACTTACAACAGAAGACTGAAATTGTAGCTGTTAAATTGATTTCGCAATTTATTCATTTGGATCAACACGACACAGCAATGTACCTACGTTTTTGAAGATCCTATTGTAAAAAACGTCATACCATAAATAATTGGTTTGCTATTATGACAGCCAGGCACAGCTCGTGCATCGCTTCTAATTATGTCCGTCTATTCTATGAAACTCTGCTTCATCAATACTCGTGCGACCTACGAGAAAGTGGGGAACTTTCTCGTCCGAATATCACAGACAAACGGAATTACCCCGATGTTGTATTGAATTAGAGGAACAAGCAACACGGCTAATTATCTTCATTACGGCGGGACACAGCGACAGACTCGGTTCTTAATTACTTTAAAATACAAAATGGTCTCTTTTTCGCACTAATCAGATATAGTGCATTGCTTCGCAAACTCGGGACGTGGTTTTCTGTTAAATTGTTCACGAGTGTTTCGAAATGTTTGTCTCAGATTTTTTTTATCTCTTCAACTATTAATAGATTGACTTTGAGACATCTTAAAAAAATTTTGCAGTTTAATAGGTAATAATCACGATAATACCTCGCAGAGGGCTTTTATTAACCTTTCGTTATGCTGATAACTTTATCCTATTCTCTCATTTTCTCAACTTGTCTGAGTACAAAAATTGCCGTCTTCTAGGTAACTAATACTTACTTTCTTAAAACTAATTGGACACTTCGTGTACCCAGAGTGCGTGTATATCGGTGTCATAACTACGATTAAATATAGCGTTCGTAATGTTCAGCTGTCACGTTTACAATTTATTAAGAGCACACGGTGATAAATAAATTATAATTATGAACTACGTGTGAAAATTACACAACCAAGGTAATTATGGTTGCTAGGTATTTTAATATTTGCAGCGATTCACGGCATTTTGCACCATTTCAATGTCATTGCATAGCTGATTAAGAAATTAGGTGCCAAATGATTATTTTCTTAGAAATTATCTGCAAACAGGGCCCGTCACTAGCCTGTAATTTAGAGTGACAGTGTTAAATGGTTTGCTATTATTTGTTTACTTTAGTGAGTGTTGAAATATTAAATAGGTCGCTAACATTACTTAGCGCTTAACTAAACAGTTTTTAAGAAAAAGGTAACAACTCCCCAAACCGATATTTCTGTTGATGTATGGAATGAGAGCAATTAGAAATTAATAACAATATGGGGACTCAAAATTATAAATAATAACATATTCTTAAACCAAGATTTTTATTTTATTTTATTTTATATATTTGGATGACCAACAGCAAGTTATACAATCATTAGATTTTCAATTATACATTTAAGAGCCAATTACAGGTCTTCACTAATAAAAACAGTTTAAAAAATAAGATTTTCGAGAACGCCAATTAAACACACACTAGTTAATTATAACATTGAAGCAGATGCTTAAGTGCATACATGCTGTGAATAATTAGTCTTAAAGATAGATTCCAGATAGATAAATAAACTCTTTATTGCACCTTATGAAAAAAACAACAGCAAGAAAAACACAGGTTATGAGGTACAATGGCAGACTTATCGCTAAAGCAATCTCATCTAGTCGTACGATATAGACCATACCTGCGTTACACCCATATAATTACGTCTATATCCCTTAGCGGGTGTAGATAGAGCCAACAGTCTTGAAAAGACTGATAGGCCACATTCAGCTGTTGCTTGCCTTAATGATAGATTTGATATTCAAATAGTGACAGGTTGCTGACCCATCACCTAAAAGAAGGATCCCAAGTGTAGGTACAAGCCTATCCCTTTTCTCGCCTTTTACGACACCCATGCGAAGAGACGGAGGGGTCCTATTCTTTTTTTCTATTGGTCCCAGGAACACGGCACAATAGATAACAGGTATAAACATAAACAAGGCTTTCCTATTAACAGTGACAGTAACGCACGAGGCGGCAGAAAAATAATTCACGTGCTGTGTTATCCAAACGTCCAGAAGTACAGGGCAATAAAGCCAGGCGAAAGCAATCGGCTGGCTTCGCTGCGCACAATTCTCTGCGTCACTCTATTCCCACTGTTCCACGCTCCAAGTGCAATTTCCCGCGTCGGTATCGCGGGCGACGTACAAAAATTGCTTTTCTGAACGTTGAAAATATAGAGAAAAAAGGCTCGATGCAAATTTTTGTAAAGTCATTCGGAGGCGTGCGTTTGTATTTCTCGGGTAGGGTAAGGCGAACGATTGTCGTCGCGGGCATTCCTTTATTTTGTTGGGGATATTGCGCGTCGGGTGCAGGCGCGCCCGCCGCCTTGTTTACCGCTCGGCAATACGCCGTACGAACCCGCATTCAGCTCTCCGACTCACAGAGCATCTGCCTGCTCTTATTAAACGTAGTCTTGCGGCTATGTCCGGCGCACTTGCCCCTCTAGCGATCTAATGAACCACACACGGACAGCCAATGCATGCATAAATCTACATGTTGTTTACCGAAAGCTTTCAATTTTACCACTACCATAGAGATGAGGGTTAGCAATTAAATTGATAAGTGTGATTTAATTGAAGTAAATTCGACAACAGTTCGAGTAAATTTACACGAAAATTCACAAAGTGAACCAAAACGCGATCAAATTAATCTAATTCTAACTGAATTACGGACGACGCGTCACTGTGGGTTTTGGTTTTCCGAGTTGTTTTCCAAGCAGTGTGGGCCGCGGGCTGATCGGACGAGGTCAAGGCTCGATTTGCTCGTAAATACAAATAAATGGGAATCCGCCTGAATCTCATTGCCGATGCTTATCATATTTTACGGCTTCGTAAACTAGCGTACAAATGTTGCAATAAGCAGGGTATTGTTTTACGACTTAAGGCTCATTGTGGCATGATAGATCGTTGGATTGATAAAGTTCATTTGTATATATTCTGCATCTAAACCGTATGCAAATTTCAATACTTTATACCTAATTAACCAAAATGAAAAATTCATTTTTTTTTTCAAATTTTCAAACCCTGTTTGTTAGCACTTATTAATCTCCAAAACTACTAGACGGAAATTCCAATTCACAATAACACAACACTGTGGAATTGAGTTAAAATGTAGTTCGGTTCAAACAATATTACGCAGTTTGCGTTGGAAAATGCAACAACTGGCAATTATTAAACCATTTTTTTACTAAATACTCGTACTTACTTAAAAGTTAATATATTGGTTAAAAATAAAATGATAATGTTGTTCAAAAATACTAAACTAACGAGCTTCCTGCTGCAGAGTTATGTATGTGAATCAAGCGAAACATGTAGGCAGCATTCATGGCAATTGGAGAGACGTCTTCTCTGACTACTCATACAGCGAATAGACGTGGACATCCGTCACATCTTAAATATACATGTCACAGATAGTTTACAGATTTGACAAAGATTTATTTGCGATATATTTTTTTCAGAACAACTTTTTACTTTTATAATTTCAAAACATGCTACCTGTTTGCCTCTATTGACATTGGAATAACCAATTGCATCTTGTTACAGGTTCCGTTGCCTAGCCGAGAGATAATTTGCGAATCGGTAAGTCCTTGGTTACCGGCTATTTGTATTCAAGCAAGTCTGCTCACTGAGGAAATCGACTGGATTCATCTGGGATTCGGTTTGGCATCGATATCTAATCGAATTCTCGGTAACGTAAACTTCCTTAACGTATAAAAATATACATGTCAACAGACGGATTGCTAAATTCATGTTTTATAAATCGTTAGCTGTTTCGCATCTTTATTTATTGATAACTTCATTATTTTTAATTATAGGCAATAAGCCGCCGTTTGGCCATTGTTTAGTAAAAAACCAATTTTTAACAAACCTTTCGTTAAAATTTTATATTTTACTTGCAGACAATTTTCAGTGATTGCTATAAGTACTTCATGATATCGGAAATAGTTATTTACATATAGGTAGGTATAATCTCTATACGTATATGGGTAGCTTCCTAAAGCGATACCATCTTATTTTTATTATTATTTTTGAAAATAAGGCAACTACTTAGTTTTCTCAGCTTCTTGTCATAAATCAAACCGCAGAATGCCATTATTAAATTTTACGTCTAAAGTTTGACAAGCAAATAACGAGCAATCTTTAGGACTTTCAAGGATTTCCAGCAAATCTGTCCAGATATAAAGAATTGATTTTTCCTTATAACTTTAAGCTAGACTTTAGAATTACGTCAGGTATTGTCACACCTTCGGTCAAGTAATCAATATAACTATAAACACTTAGTTTAGCTTTAACATTTTTTCTCTACATAAAGATTGGCAGGGCTAAATTTGTTAATATCATTAAGCTTGTTTTCTTATAGTTCTCGTATCTATTGAGTTTCTCCGAAAACATAAAGTTGAAATCATTTCATATATTTATCGTTATATTATTTATAGCAAACTTTGCAAGATAAATGCAAAACAAAACACGCTTTATTTATACGAGCTACATTTTCAGAGCATTTACCTTACATTACCATTATCGCATCCAATAAAAATTTAGTGCTACTCCCGATTCGGGCACGACGCTTAAATTGGCTCGCCATACCTTGGATAGGAATATTATAAGGGAAAAAGTGTATCGAATTTCTCAATAGCATTATAGCACTAAAGCAATCATGTAACGTATATCGTACATATATGTTTTAAAACGTTTGTCGATAACAATTTTAGGACAATTCACATAGGGTTCATGCGATCATAAAAGGTCTCCACAAAATCCAAATCACATTGCTAACAATTGTAAAGAATTTTCAATATGCTAATGCTTTCAGTACATTGAAACATGCAGATAATAATTGTGATAAGTTTCTCAATACGCCATATTGAATGCGTTTATTCCTGCGCTGAGCACTGAGCATCTTCCTATTTTGTGCTGGAATGGGTCTAATATGATGCCACAAGTCATTCTGATTTATTCTCTCTCGTTATAATTGTGCGCTTGGCTGGCGCGCCGCTATGGCTGCTGTTGCAATTTTCATGCAGCCGATCCGCGAGAATGGATTTATTCTTTCTGGCAATTTGCTCTCCCTTATTGCCGAGCTAATTTAATTTAATCGTTTTTGAGCCTAATTTTATAAATGCAGCGATGCTATTAGAATTTGAACTTTTACTGCTCTTGTAGTTACTTCTTCTACGTGGGGTACGTCGGGTTTTCTAGTATGCGTGACTGTTCTACGTTCGATCTTCTACCTACGAGTTATTTATAAGAGATATTATATTCAAATTAATCAAGATATAAAATTTTGATGTTGTGTACACTGTCTGATATCGATCTTTGAAATAACACCTGCAGGTGTAATTTTAGCCTTCATTATTATTCAGTTTCATTTTGTTTACCTGTTCGCTTTTGTTCCGAATCTCTGATGAAAGCTCGTTAAATAAGCATGTTGGAATAAAAATATTATGCAAATGTGTTGGATTCTGGGTTAATATCGGCACGGGAGATTTCCAGTCGTGTTAACTCGCTGAAACCGTGCGAAGGGCGTCTTTAAATAGTTCGCCTATTTGTTAGCAGAGTGAATCACCGCGTGGATACAAGATGTTATGGTTTGTGTTGCAATGCAAATCCTGGATTGGCCGTTACATGAAGATGATATATTAAGGCACATGTAGTTATTAATTTGAGACATTTAAATTCTGCGACTTGAATCTGCGTTGCACATAATATACGATTGATTGTCGTTCTGAAATATATTCAACATCTCTCAAAAGACGTCCCAGACACATCTTTGTGAAAATGACAAAGACATTGGTACAGATATTATCAATTGCAATACAAAATTATTATCGTTATTGAACCATGTCTAGTATACTACCTATATATATACATACTTCAGTTGCTCTGTCCAAAGTTGCTCGAAATATGATGACTCATAAACATTACTAGATGTGCAAACTTTTTCAATAGAAACACTAGTAAAACAAAGTATTTTATGGGAAGTGATGACTAACCATTTTTATGTGTCTTCCAAAACTAGAGTAACAGAGGGGGCTACCGTCTCCTATCGTCTTCGAGTCCTAAATTGTCATTTTAACGCATCAGAACTCCAGATCCCCTCGCTCGTAATCACAAGATTTTCTACAATACAATCAATCGTCAACTTTTATTTGACTTTTGTCAGAAATAAAAAACAAGTAAACAAACGGCGGGTTTCGGATTCTGTGGATCCCGGCAAAGTTTGAAGGTGAACCGAGGACCGTCGCCCTAATAGAGAAGAAAAATACGTTAATGTACCCTCAGATCCCGAAGACAAATAAACCGATGCGGACAGGGACGAAATAAAAGCGGGGAGGAACGAGATAAATAACAATGATCTGGGACAAAGACCTTTACGTGTTTTACATTAATGAATAAACTAGAATTGACACAAATAAATTCTATTAGGAAGAAAAGAAATGCACACAAGATATATATAATTATTAAATGTGTAACATATAATGAAGAACTCGGAACGTAGTAACGGCCACTAATTGCAGTCGTAATAATGTTATGAGAGTTAGTGTTCTTGGCAGTAATCAGGTTACAAAATGAGCCAAAATATTTGATAACAAATCAAATACCTAATTAAATTGAGCATTATAGTTTTTTGTGTGCGTATTTGTGAATGTTAACATGATCTAGTCTAGTATCTTGTTACTCTTATGAGTCTGCGTGTAACTTGTCTATAGAGTGAAACGCGGGAGGTTGGTTCACAACACACTATTTATGCTCCTAGCCTTATTAGACTGATCATATGAACTCACAAACTTTTGGCTTTTAAAGACTAATAGTTTTAATATTATGACTAATTATGTATCAGTGATATATATAATATATGCAATAGATTGGATTGATAGAAGCATATCTAATGTCAATTACTTGTTCCGCGATGCAGAAGAAAACTAACTTTTAGTCTTAACAGCATGGGCTCTTTTTATGAGTTTCAGTTGAGTTTATGAAGTCAATCGTAAACTTGCATTATTTAAAATTTGTAGGTCAAAGAAAAGTTAATTAGATTTAACAAAACCTATACGATTTCTAATCAAATGATAAAACATGAAATAAAATCAAAAGTTCTCCCAACTTTTTATATAATCCCCAGAATGAAGCAAAATCTTCAAATTTAACTTCGAAGGTCGCCGGTCAAAAATTTAGGTTCGAAAGCCAATTCGATAAATTATTCTTATTCCTTGTATTAAACTGAAATATTAGTTCGTCTTTTAAAAAATTCGACTCTTGCGACTTAGATATATTTATGCTGATATTGTATTGTTTAATGTGGACGCTGTCGCAAATTAAATACCTATTTAATAACATACCTAAAACCATCATCAATGGTGGTCAAACGGATAAGAATGTATAAAATCAAAACCTACCGCGGATATTAAATAATTTAGATTAGATTTTACAAGAATTTAGATTACTAAGCAACACTTAAATGGTAAACATAAACATCATGAGGCAAACTGGAAGTGTAAAAATGGTCCAATAAAAGTAAGGTACCTCTGTAAAGGATGTAAGACCAGCCCACAAGTCACTTCGTTTATAATTCTGACACATTTCTATTTAATCGTGGTCTGAGTTAATTATCCCCTATCTCTCCAAAGGTGAGGATGCAACCGAGGCTAACAAATAGCAAATTTTAATTATCTTTAATTTTCCATACATATAGTCACTTCTATAAAACTTGCAGGGTAGACAAATCCAACAGTCTCGAAAAGACTAAAAGGCCACGTTTAAAATTGCCAATTCTCATAAATCTGGGACCGAAGCAGACCCAAAGCCGTGACTCGTTCTAAAGTACTCGAAAATACTTGAAACGCGTCATACTAAAAATATTTCACGATATTCATAGAAACAACAACGTCTAAAATTAGTCGATTCAGACTAGCTATTAAAGTCTATTCTGACGGCTATATAGCTACTATGTTACACTTTTCGTAAGACATAGCAGTTTGTCTCACAATAAACTTTTATAAATATACAGCTGTTGACATCTTATCATTAATGAATTCTGTGTTTTGAATAGCCCGGTAATATATAAGTTTATGTGGATTTATCTGTTATTTATAAAATATTTCTTAAAATTACAGTGTGGTCTTTTCCACGCTTTTTATATTGCCTATGTTCCAAATATACACCTTAGTATAATTGTCAGAGCATTGGTGCGTGCGCATGTTTAAATTTTGATATCATCTGGAGTTGGTTTGGCACAAACCAAGTTTCAAGACATGTCATAAAAAATATATAGGACCCAGGTTAATTCCATAAATATCAAATCGTTATTATACGAATGAACTCTGTTGTAAATAATGTCATAAACTTATTTCTAACGTACGTCATTGGCTTACAATTAGTATTGGAATTACTGCATAATACTACTATTTGTTGAGAACTATAAATACAAATTATCAATAATCATAATAATCATTCATCACAAACAATATTTTACTTCTCTATTAAAATTAGCCAAATAAAGAAGTCATCATAACAATTTTCGAATCTCAGCGGCAACTCGAATAAATCCTGACCCCACCATCCATTTAGACTGGAAACGAATTTCGCAGAATCTTTTTGTTCCCGTCAAGCTGGCTTGTCATAATCTTCCTCCTCAAAACAATGTCAGTTTTAATTAAAATACTTTAAAACAATAAAACTTGTTAAAGGAGAACAATATCAGAGCAATTGTGTGTCTGTTTTGTTTGTATAATTTAATTTGATTTGAGTATTATTTATTTAATGTTTACAGTTTAAATATGAAACGATACATTTTTACAAGTACGACGAAGTCTTTAAATACTTCAAATATTCGACAAGTTTCTTTTTTTTTAAATCACATAACTACAATTATAAAATCATACTTCTTTCCCGGATGGGTAGACAGGGATTACATTTTCCGTTTCATCTACATTTATTACTCTTAATACAAACTTGTTGCTTAAGGCTACACTTGATCGAACTTTCGCTAGGCATCGATTTGATCAAGGTATATACTTATTTACCGAGTCTTCCTCGTTCCAACGTTCTCATTCCCCACACCTCACATTCCCCTGGTTAATTTATTTAGTAAGACTATTTTCATTAATTACTGTCTAATCTATCTATGTAATCAAGCACGTAACTTCACATGACCGAACACCGCCTAAGCCATCTCCAACATAGTACTTAAATTCAATTTGTAAAATTCACAAACTGCGTGGATGGACCCTTAGTAATTTACAACAAAGAGTCGAACTAACGTTGTTTTAAAACGGGGGCAGTAGGCAGTATGTCCAAATCGGATCAAGCTAACGAGCTCTCTGCAATTAAGCTTGCCCCGTGACCCTGGCTTGTTTTCGTTACATTTATATCAAACTGTGCCACTATGGTATCTAGCACCTTGTAGAAAATGGTAGTATCCTGATAAGATTTTACTCCATCTCACCAGTTCATCAAATGGAAGCAAATAACATCGTACCAATGGAGATACAAGTAGATTTAGAAGAGAGAAGATCCCCCAAATACCTTTGATATTTGGACTTTTTTGTAACATATTTTATAATAGTTTAAGTTCACTGTATGGGGACTTCAAATGGCTATATATTTTTCTTCTATAATCTGATCTGATCTCATTTAGACTTTGCCTTAAAAAATGTGAGTTACGTAATTAGTACTTTTTTAAAATTTTGATGCCTTGTGGTTTCAGAGCTAAACAAAAGAACACGAAAAAGAAGCCCAGATATAAAGTGTTTTAAAGATGTTGTAAATATTCAGTTTCAAGACTTAATAACAAGGATTACATAAATGAAGATAAGAGCAACATCAGCGCAAGCTAGATTGCAGTCTAGACTAAGTCGGTGACTAATTACTAATAAAGGACCTCCACGCTTCGTTGAAACATTAATCTTAATGTCTGTACGTGTATTATCATAAGATGATCTACATACATATATCTCGGGACTTCGGATTTGAACAAAAGTTAGCTAAGTGTTACCTAGATTCATGAATATTTACTTTGAATATTGTAATTGACTGTGAATATGTAGAACGAGAAGAATGGCGTGTATTTACTTAGAGGGATAAAAGACGTTTTAAAACATAGAACATGCTTAAGTCATTTGACTAGTGAATATTTTTCTTTTCTTTAACTTCGCATTAGAGATAGGCCACGTTGAAGGAAATTAATAATAAATTGATCGAGCCGAAACCATATACAGGGTGAAATAAGATACAATACTTATAGCTTTATTATAGGAGAGTAATTAGACCCGTAGTACAGTGGAGCGACCATCGGCTTAGTTGCGCAATGTGTTTGTATAAAGTACTTATGTTAGATTGCCTTAAATTATATATGTTTTGTGGAAAACACATCGCCACCCTTACACTCCAGACAGAACAGTTACTTATATATTGAGACAGGTTGTTGGTATAACGCTTAAAATAAAGAATTAATTCTTTTTTGTAACTAATATACTGAAACGATAGCAATGAGATATGCTCACGTCTATATTATAATAATAGTTGTTACAAACATGAATTATCTAGTTCCTTTATTGTTTGCCGGTTGACTGGAAGAGATCCCTTCATGGAATAAGTCCGCCATTGTAAGTGATTTGTTTCTTTTATAACTATGTACTATTTTCTTGTTACTGTGTAAATTTCTATGCAATAAAGATATTACAAACAAACATATTAAAGACGAGCCTTCATATCTACAACTGCCATAATACAAGTGATATCGGCCGCTGTCGCCATGAAGTCCCGCCTTCACCCTCCACCCACAACCCCTTGCAGTAATGAATTCCAGCTATATGGTGACCTAAAAACTCCGCAATTATTGCCTTAATTGCCCCATAAGTGAATTGAGAACCAAACATTTGCCTGGAGAATCGAGTTACTCTGGAATTTTATCGTAAATATAAATAAAGTGAAAATACGAGCCGCAAAGGCACATAATATTATTATAAATGCTTATTATTAATATTTAAAACGAACTTTTTTTCTGGAAATCGTAGTGAAATTTGTACTGGTAAACATGATATGACATTTACGAGTTTGGTACATAGGGATTTTATTTATTTTTAATTCCCTAGTTAAAGAAAACAGCAAATATTTTTATTTTATTAATTCTATATTATAAGCTCTCTGAGTTAGAATAGGTAAACAATATGAGGTTTGGAGACCGGGCCGCCGCCTACGCACAAATTAAAAAGTTAATCAGATGTGACACTTCATACAATTTCTCTCGTGTAACTCGCTTACAGGATACATACTTAATAGATACTCTAACTCGATCTACTCGTATCTCACGGAATAAAGTTATTGTTTAAGTGTTATATTGTTCTATACAATAAGCTTCCTGTATATTTGTGATTCTTTTATGACAATTAAGAGTAAATTAATTGAAGTAGGTATGTGATATTTTTGAAAAGACTAGTTTTATTTTAGTTTTATTAATATTTCTTGCTAGTAAAAAAAATACAAACTTCAAAATTCTGTTGACTTGTTAAGTACTTGATTTAGTAACAAAATCATATTAAAGTAATTGCGAGTTTAAATTTTTTAAAACTTACATAACGCGATTATGCGATTACTTTTCTCTGTTCTAAATATTTAGTGGCCACTGGTAACGCCGCCGCTTACCAGCATACCGTGACCTCCCATGAGCTCTCAGACATTCTTCGAAACACCGAAAAAGCAGAATCTTCCTATTCCATGACAGCTCTCAATGTATTGGACTCGTTGTAATAGCAAAAGCGTGTCTCATAAAGAACATTCTATGTTTTGTACATCTGGCCTGTTTCATTACGCGACGCTAGGCCCTAACGTATTCAATATATTATATCTGAGTTATAAGCAGATTGTATATGCAAAGTTAATGTAGTGTTCTTCTCTGGGAGTTCTAGGGACCGTTTATTAAACATAAGTGCCGAGAACTACAGTGAAAGGCTCGTAATTATTTGATTGAAATTATAATTTGTACGTGCAGTTAGTAAGAATATTAGTGGCATTGCTTTGAAGGTTCATTTACCCAATCTAGTCTGACCTTTCATAGCTAACGTTCAACTTGGAACATAATAACGGTCTGAATTTAATTAAACTAAACTATCAGCATACTAGGTATTACAAATTTCAAAAATTATTTTTAATATTAAATGGAATGGTTGTCTATTATACTTGGAATTCTTGTTTTAGAGGTGGCAACCAGTAACTTTCAACGTGACAAATGTATTGAATATTTATTAAACAAAGAAATTTCCTGTTTTATCAAGGTTTTATCATTATTTGTTACATTTGTTTTGTCATTAGAACAGTTCAATATGGAAAAAGGTTATTCTGACTTTAAAAACTAAAGGCAACCTTTCAAAATAACCGAACTAAATAATTCTCATAAACAACACTCGACAATAAATCGATGAAAATGAAAATTTCACAAGACATCTTAGATTTTGTGTATGAATGAAGAATGCAATAGGTTGTCTAAATCGGCCGGGAACTCTGAAACAAATTCAATGCTGGTGCTCGGATTGCGCCACACTCATAAACTTTAGCCGCACGTTGTTCTTGCCTTTCATTTTTAAACACGTGATTTAGATACTGAAAACTTTCACATTCTGCTTCCAAGTGAAGTACACTAAAAGCAAGCTTTGACATGTCTAGTAAGTTGATGTTTGTTATTGCTTAATGCTCGATGTTACTTTTTCCTCGTAGTGTTTCCTATTTAACTTTATAAATGTTGGAAACCTGGTCTTTTAGTTCTTTGTTTATGTTTTATTGTATTATTGTTCTTTTGATCACTTTTCTTCTCAAAATTGTATTTTATTTTGCGGCACTCTTTTTGTAATTTTGATACGTCACGCTTAGTAATATATGATTGAGTAATTTTAAAATTGTAAGGTTTATCAATAGCTATTTCAAAAAGTGGATAGACACCTGAAAGGAAGACTAAAATGAACGTGATTAATTTAAGAAGATTAATGAATCTGGGCTAGCAGATGCAATTTATCAGGATAAAAACGACGTCTTGTCATTATTTCTCTAAACCGAGGGTCACCACACCACGTGGTACAGTGTTTCATACAATCCTTTGTGAAAAGTCCACAGAAATTAACATTAACGTCGCATTATAATTTAATATAAGCGGATTATTCGTCGATAATCCTTTAAGCCCGGTACGGCCGGGTTAATTGAGGCACGAGACGATGAGAAACTTTGAAATCATATCAATGTCGTGATGTTTTTTTACTGTTTGTAATTAGTTTTTAAAGTATACAGAAAAAACATAAACTGTTCTTGATTTTTCTTTTACTAAAACATAATTAATCAGAGCACTAAGCCCAATTACAGGAACTACCTATACGCTTTTTAGGGACTATGTGTCAGTCAAATTTTAAACAGACGTATAACAACTTAAAGGTACACTTATTTATTTATCAAAAACGTACGTAACATGCGTAAATTTCAATGAAAATCTAAGTAAAGTCAACAAATTTTCTACGTTTTATTTGTACGCTTTTGGCCAAACTTTTGTGTGACAGTTCCAGCACTGTAAATTATTTGTGTCAGCTACAAAACTGTCAGTAAGAACAAAAGGCAATGCTCGGGAAGCGTTGATGTAGCGACTAATCTTTTAACACGTCAGCGGCGCACGCACATAAATTGAGGCTGAATAACGGAGCGGTCCCAACAAACTCACCTTCCTTCTCCCCACTGTAAATTCAGGGCCCACTCACTTATCCCGAACAAAATAATCCAATTTTTGCCACACCGGATTCGGAATTCCGTTTCACTGGAATGGGAATTATGACCAATCAATTCCCCATTTGCATTGCTGCAAAACTTTGTTTGTTTGCAGTTGTAATAACTCTTTCGTATAGCTATAAAGTGCATTAACATTACCTACAGCGTAGATTTTATAGTATAGATTAAGCCGTTAAGCTGAAAGTAGTCTTCGTGTTTTTTGAAGACTGTTGGCAATGTCTACCCTGTAAGGATATGAAGACATGATCTATATGTGACTGTATTTAATATTATACAATAGAATAAGTGACGCTGATAAATTTAAAGTAAAAATAAAAACTAATTCTTACTTTGACATTCAAAAATAATAAACGAATCTCGCAACGTGCAGTAGCCACCGGAACCAGTTCTTCATTATTCCATTTCTATTTCCCGTAGGAATATGATTTATGGCTTTAATTTGGCAAGGTTGGCGACGACAGGCCGAGACATGTCGGAGTGTTTTCAAGAAGCCATCGTGCAATTGTTTAATTAATCTTAAGCCACGGAAGTGCTGCGGGTGCACTACACTTGGCCCAACTTTAAACTCGTTAAAAGTTCCTTTGAAACATTTGGCGCCAGATAAGCCGCAGCCAGACTTGAGATTCGAGATTGTTAACTTATCTAGTGATATAATTAAACAAAATTTCACGCTTCAATTCCAGATATTGCTCGGCTAAACGCTATTGACCGTTTTAATACTTAAGAATTACTGGAAAAGATTAATTAAAGCCTGAATAAAGCGAAAGAAGTATGCATGGATCGTATGGTAAGTAGAAAATATGGTAATGATGAGTCTTTGTTGACCCATACGGAAAAGAAGTGTGATTTATGTATGTATACGTAAGCCGTACGTTTATATTTTTAAAACATATTAAATAATGCCAGTAATTGTTTGTTATCTAGGAGACAATGCAGTGTTAGGTCGGTCAATGAAGACACTCCAAGACTATGTCGTCCTGAGAGCCGGGAGCTTGTACACGCGGCAGGCGGCCGAACAAGGCTCATTCCACGGGAACAAGATGGTCGACAATGGCCCTTAGTGGATAATTACTCAAATAGATTGCCCATTGGGGCATTGTCTATGTGTGCTTTTGGTGTAATCAGCAATATTCTCAATGGCACAGCAGTTTATATTGCGTTAATATTTCGGAGTAAATGTGCGGTCGTGAAGGTTAAACTGTGTACTTTGATAAATTAGAACAGTGATGTGTTATTACAAACATAGCTTTAATAATTCTTTATGAAAACAAAAAAGTGTATATAGGTGGGTATTATTTTATTGACTTATTGTTTTTTCAACAATATGGATATTTCAAAAGTGTTGCGATTAATTCGAAAATTAGTTTTTCCTTCGGCAACTAATTCACGAGAGCGAGAATTTCGACGTCGAGAATTGCGTCCGGTAATGCTGCTGATCATTCCTTACCAGATATTTATATATCTGGTAAGGAACATATATATATTGTCAGTTTTTTTTTTTCAAATTTCTCTATTCAACGTCAGTAATGTTTAATCAGTGGTTTGATCAACATGTCCTCGCCGGGTAATATAATTACAGTTAACAGCAGTGCGGCGACGTTATCGCGCGTATAAATTAGGGCGATTTACATTGCGGACGCGACATGGCGAGCGATTATCGCAAGTGAAGCAAGGAAGTATTGCCTACCGAACATCCTTGCATCTGAATCGTGACTTTCTTCAATTGTATACGTACTGATATAACGCTAAATTTTAACTAGTTTTTCTTTACATGGGCAGCAATTATCGCAATTGAAGCAAGGAATGAAACCTAACGAACATCCTAGGATCTGAATCGTGCCTTCCTTCGACTTTTTTCGTTTCGACATAAAGCTTAATTTTATATAGGTATGCAGATTTTGCAACTATTATCAAATGATGTTGTGCCTATCGGCTATAAATATCCTCATCTTCTTTGCGTCTGACTAGTGAAATTCCATTCTGGTCTTCGAGGTCATCATCGTATACAAAGCTTTTGTAAGCTTAACTAAACATTCATTACACTGGATATAGCGAGATACCACTGCTCACATGTTTTAAACAGATTATCAATAAATGAAACTGAAAATATGGTTGCGGTATTATAACAGAGATTTGAATAGTACAGAATAGAATTCCCTTAATTATACAAAAATACTTATCCTACACTTAAGATAATGTACAAAAAAGAAAAGATAGATACATAAAATTGAAATTAATGAATTTAACGCGCACTTATTATAGGTATCACATTTAACATGAACAACTGACCGCAAACTGACACAACCCACCGACGACCAATGTTGAGTACTGGCAAAACATTCACATTCCAACATTCTCAATAGGTTAATAAATTTAGCAATTATTGTATTTTAATAAAATTCTGCAAAATAATCCTTCATTACACTAAAAATACATGTGATTTTAACGTTAAGGTTCACGTGAAATCAAATTAAAGTCATTTATTACACGTTAATTCGAATTACATGCGTCACACCGCACATATATTAAATTCTCATTTTCCTGGCAAAACCTCTGCAAATTGCTCTTAATTTACCCGAAACGTACAGCCCTAATGGTTAGCATATAAGCAATATCACTTTAATACAGTGCGAAGGAAGGGATGCTTATACCGTAGGGTTACCCCCGAATAATAACTTCTCCGTAATATTATTTATTACAATCTTCGAGAAAATCCCTTGTGGTATAACACTACGCAGATGTAGAATCCGACCTTTTGAATTGTGATAATAAAATACAATGTTTATAACTACGAAATTTACCCCTTGTATAATAGCTTTTACTATTTTATTTGTACCCATAATAAAGTCGGATATTTAGCATACGACTACTTTAAAACACAGGAGCCATTTTATATTTTTGACAGCTTTCTAGTATCATCTTGATTTATGACAAAAGTGTAAACTAAAACGATATTACTAACTCCACATCTTTTTACTGAATCCCAAGACAAAGCCTCATGCAAAATGATAATACTAGTTTTGGTCAAATGGCATTTTTTTAGGTAAACTCGCAACAAATTTGCCTTTGTATAATCTTGAGACATACTCAAATGTATAACTTATTTTGTAGTTGCCACCCGATGCTTCGGTCTTTCTCTTAGTGATAATCTAAAAACTACTGAAGGGATTTTCATATGGTTTTCAGTGCAGCTTATTCGTTTGAAAGGTTTCAGTGTTTATCAGGCCACCAAGCAGGTGAATCGGAAATGAAAATTACGAGTAGTTCAAAAATGATAATATAGCATGATTTAATTAGTCTAAAATCATATTAAAGGTAATTCACGTCGTTAGAATCCGCGTTGTTGGGGCATTTGATTTATAGCGCTGGATATAAGACGGATCATTAGCGGGGCTACGGGCCCACGTCGGCGGGACAATGGCCCGTCTTTGACAAATTGTCCCACATTTGTCCTCAAATGTTTCTGCATTTTAAACTGTTCGTTAATTCGTCGGTTTTAATATATTTTCATAAATAGGAGAAATTCACTAAAAAAATATGATGTTGCTCCCCATATTTTTGTAGGTATTTATCCAATAATTTTGAAAAACATTTTATAAGCATCCCATTGTGAATACTTTTTAAAGTCAACTTGCATATGTCAGTACTATTTATACTTTTTAATTCTAAATAAGTATCTATGCCGAACGGCTTAACGTGGCCTTTCACTTTTTCAAGATGTTTGGCTCTGTCTCAATATACAATATAATACAATAAATTCAGTTTGAAGCGTCCAATAACAGCGGAATATCTCAATTCTTCGCCAAAACCCCGAAACTTACTACATATTACATACCTAGTAGGATCCAACTACTGCATTAGAAGGCTGAAAGATATCGATGAAAATCCAGCATCCAATCTCGCGGGAGGGCTGGTGCTTCCCGTATACAGAAGCAGCTTCTGTCTTTCTCTTAGTGATAATGTGAAAACTACGGATGGGATTTTCATATGGTTTTCAGTGCAGCTTATTCGTTTGAAAGGTTTCAGTGTTTATCAGGCCACCAAGCAGGTGATGAAAATGAAAATAACGAGTAGTTCAAAAATGATTATATAGCATGATTTAATTAGTCTAAAATCATATTAAAGGTAATTCACGTCGTTAGAATCCGCGTTGTTGGGGCATTTGATTTATAGCGCTGGATATAAGACGGATCATTAGCGGGGCTACGGGCCCACGTCGGCGGGACAATGGCCCGTCTTTGACAAATTGTCCCACATTTGTCCTCAAATGTTTCTGCATTTTAAACTGTTCGTTAATTCGTCGGTTTTAATATATTTTCATAAATAGGAGAAATTCACTAAAAAAATATGATGTTGCTCCCCATATTTTTGTAGGTATTTATCCAATAATTTTGAAAAACATTTTATAAGCATCCCATTGTGAATACTTTTTAAAGTCAACTTGCATATGTCAGTACTATTTATACTTTTTAATTCTAAATAAGTATCTATGCCGAACGGCTTAACGTGGCCTTTCACTTTTTCAAGATGTTTGGCTCTGTCTCAATATACAATATAATACAATAAATTCAGTTTGAAGCGTCCAATAACAGCGGAATATCTCAATTCTTCGCCAAAACCCCGAAACTTACTACATATTACATACCTAGTAGGATCCAACTACTGCATTAGAAGGCTGAAAGATATCGATGAAAATCCAGCATCCAATCTCGCGGGAGGGCTGGTGCTTCCCGTATTCTTGTAATTTCTGAGGCATAATTTTATTTATTAGACCTCGGAGGCGAGAGCACCCCATTTTCCGCGTCATTGACTTACAACGGCACTCCATAACACTTCGCACATATTTCTGTAGCCCTCTCTCAGATGCTGGATCCCTCGCACCTCATTATATTGAGGATGACATTTAATAAAACATTATAGGCGCCTCACAAACGGTTTTCAATAACCACCAGGCTGTAAGATAAAGTCAATCATTTGAAAGCGAATGAAGTGATCTGATGTGCGATGACGCAACTTTTGCTGACATTAAGGAAAGAACCCACACATCTCACAAAATAAGCAAAATGTCATTAGTGTTTGCCCAGAAGAACTTCGCTCCCATATGACTTCAAAACCTTTCCGTAGTAGCTACGCATACTTGAAAGATACTGTTTTCATAATCTTCCAACAAAATTGACTATGTTTTAAGACTTTTGATAATACATCTCTAAATATGACGATAATTAGCAAATTTATCTGAGAGAGAAATTAAAGAACAAAACATATTGTCGCATTCATTGACATCACATTTGCAAATATGCTCTTTGAGAAGTATGTTTTCCGTGTAAATATTACAAATGTGAATGAGAAGATAGAACGAATATCTATTAATTCAGACTCAGAGAGATACACTGTAAATTGAGCTTTAACTGGCTTCGGATAGAATCTCTCATTTGCTGGCAGTAACCACATGTATTTACGTTTGACCACATTTTATTTACACCTTTTGTTTTAGTTTTGTAATCAGTGCATTCGGCCACTCCTGGACAGTTGACAAATTGCAACTCATCCGGACTCACCGCGCAATTAGTTTTAGCGGGTTCCGATACCGCATTTCTATAATTTATAAACAAACAAACATTGGTTTTAATACACCCGCTGTTTATCCGTAGGGGTAGGCAGAGACTTATTCCTTATTTTGTCCCGATATCGGCATACTTCTTTCGCATCATTCAGTTTCTCTCTTCATGCGAGCTTATTGAGTTTGGATACTCTTTACCTGAACTTTCTCCAGGATATAGCAAATTAGGTATGTTCAAGTTACGACGTTTGTTAGATCTTCCCATGACAACATTCTCATTAATTAGGTTTATTTAGTTTATTTAAAAGTTTTGAGATTTATTTAAAGAAATGGCAGTTGTTCCATTGTTAGCTAATGAAGTCATCAACCTAGGAAATATATCCCAAGTTCCCAAGAAAGCAACAACACGACAAAAATGTAGTTCCTTGGGAATGTATTTAACACCTAAACAACTATCTCGCTGTAAATTCTGAGGTTGAAATAAATAACCAGTACGGGTCTATTTCAACCATTAGCTTCTGAAACTATTAAACTCAAATCAATTACACAACTAAGAGAAGTATTTTCGTTCACGCGAAAGTTTGTTGCCACAAGGCGTGAACTCGATAATTTTATTTACTTTGCACTAGCCGCTGTCCGTGTGCTTACATGCTTTTATTGAGATTTTGTTTTTCATTTCCAAAGTAATCCTATTATTATTTTTTTAATCCCTTTTGATAGCAACAACAATAAATTAGATGTTTGGTTAGGAGCTTGCATGAAGGGAGTAATTAATGTTGACGGAGCAAAAGAAGTTTTCAGGGATCATGGCAAGGGGAAATCTGTAGTATTTTTGTACCCCTCCGGGAAAGAGGCAAGATGTATGTATGTAAATTAGGTATTTTATGATATTTCAGATTTTATGAAATACATTGTTTTTATTCAAATGACTTAATCAAAAAGAAAAATGTCTATGAAAGCAAAACAAACCCCTGAACGACCTTGAAATCTGGTATGAAGATGTTTATGTCAATCTCTAAAGTAGGATTTCAGAAAAAATATTATTGTTAATAATATAATTAGCATGTTAAAATTAAATTTATAAGATTACCAACATAATACAAAATAATAAACAAACATGTTTATTTTTTAATCTTAATTTCATCAACTTAATACCTTCTTACATCTTGATACTAAGAATCTGTAGAAAAATCTTATTAGAGCATTATATTCTTTCAGCATAACCTGCATAACTTTACGTTTGTGCTCGGGTTTTAAACCAAATTATTAAAACGCTCGAATTTTTAACTCTCCTTTATTTCAACGGAGGAAACCGTAAGAAAATAAGATGCTAAGCGTAGTAAGCACTTAGTTACTGGGGTGCATTTAAAATTTCGGACAATTTTGTTATAATTCAGGACGTTTGCTCGGCAATACGATTTGAATTTCAAAATTTTCTTTCCTGTTATATGAATTTGTTGCGGTTTATTGGTAAAGTTGTTAAGTAGATCTAAATATCATTCAGTACTGAAAAATATTTTCAGTAATTAATATCAAATCTTAACTGTATCACGACCATATTAAAGTCCTATTAGCTGCCACCATGCTTCGCTCCCGCGAGAATTTCGGGATAAAAATTAAACTAAGTATTTGTTATTCTAGGTTATAACCTACCCATGTACTAAATTTCATTAAAATTCTTCACGCAAAAACTACTTTATGTCAATACCTAAAAAAATATAAAAACTAATGCTGACTATGTAAATATTCTTTCAATATCCAGAGACATTTCGAAACTAGTTTAACAACAAAGTTATACCTACTTACAAGTTGGTAGGAAATTTTAGTTCGTAGTACGTTTGCGCGGGCGACGGGTGTTGGATTTTGATTTATCATTTTAATTTGGGTGCGGTGACGACGGCCCTGGTGCCTCCGGGGCCTCGCGAGACTTGCCTTACACCCGTTAAAATTTAAGCCCACCGATTATACCATTACAGTGGATAACGTTTAATTAAGAATATTTCGTGGATTGTCAGCCAAACTTGGTTTTATTAAATACATACTGACCTAAATATTTGGAAAGTCAACCGTATTTTAGGCAATAAAGAAGTCGCGTATTCACAATATAATTAAAATAAGGTTGAGTCGGAAAAGCCTATAGGTATAGGGTGGGAGTTATAAACTGAGGCAAAATGACGTCACGCATAGCACCCCCTCACCCGCCGACGCGCCGCCGCCGCCCGCGTTCATTTGTTTTCTGATGTCACTTCTTATCTCGCCTCACAATTATTACAATTTGTCCGCTCCTCCCCTTATCTTAGCAAGTTTGCTACTTCAGCATAAAGGCGACCGACTTCAGCAGATTGGCGAGATCATATTGAAGTGAAATCCTCTGTTTTTTCTAATTTCGCAGCAACGAATTTTTCAAAAGTTTGAATAATGACAGAGTCGTAAATTCTGGAGGTTGCCACGAAACGCCGTAGACAGACGGCCGCTCGTTGTTTGTTGTTTTGCTAACTTTAGGCTTTCATCGCTCGGCCGACGGCTGTTGTTTTGATAGGCCATTTCACCCAACCTGCACTTTTTCATAATCTTTCTCTCGCGGAAAACACTCATGGAGACAGGTGCGCCAAATAAACAACTGTTGTGTAGATTGTGTATGTTGGTTATCAAGATGTTTCTTACTATTCATCGTATTCCTTTTCTGAAATGGATTTCTCACAACTATGAATAGTATCATTTAGAATAACATTTTGTGCTGTCGTTAGTGCATTGCTGATTGCCGATCAAGTTTGCTATCTCCGTATTTTTATCGCTCCTTCTTTGAAGGGGAGCTTGCGTACGCTCGTTGTCGCGACAAAATGTTCAATTTTAGATACAAATAAAAAAGGTCGGACGCGTTGCGCAGAATATTAACGGCGCACAATATGAACGTAGGCATCCGGAATTCACGTCAAAAGTACCAAAACGGTGTTATTCTTTTCCGCGGGGCGGTAATAAGCCGGTCCCAGCCGTGCCGCGGATATGAAATCCAGAAATGTTTATGGTACGCGATTATAGCTGGCTTCGCATCTGATCGGGTACGCGGATGAAAGGATCCACTCGTAATTAGAATCCTTAAGGTCTTTTGTAACAGCGTAATTGTTTCCCGTTGTCGCCTCGAAGCAAACAGTTATTTCTATGAATGGAACGACTCAAATACAAAGAGGAGACTGCAACCGTGACGCTGAGAGCTCGGGTTTGTTCACGGATTTGTCATTTCGTGTTTTGTTTCCGCTGAATAGAATTCAGTTTCATTTGGTTAATTTAGCGAAGCCGGAGTGCACGTGTCACGAAGAGAGTGATTGAAAGCGTCAGTTGTATGTCGACGCATGCCGGTGTCGACCTGTGCCCTGGTCGCTCGCCAAACATTGCGTTTAATTGCATACCTAATTCACAAGCGCATTAGAGTCCGGGCAGGTATAGACCTTTCAACATCGCCATCATCGAGTACCAATTTAATTCTTATCGAGTACGGCAACGTGATAAATTATAATAATAAATATTAGAGAAAAAACTTACTAAGGAACAGAAGTTATAGAAGTTTTCAGTTATAAAAACTCGAGAAAAGGCCGTGCATAATCATTTTTGTACACTAGGTATAAAAAATAATGCGTTAACCAGTAAAACGTTCCCAGTAAACATAGATATACATAATAGTCACGTCTATCCCTTACGGGGCAGACAGAGCCAATAGTCTTGAAACAACCACAGTAAAAACATGATTAAATTTACAAATTTCCAACCCAAAAGCCTAAAATACTTTTATTTATTCAATGCAATACCATTATCTTTGAACGCTAAATTGAGCTAAAATTTATAACACAGTCACTGCACAAGCCATTGCAGCGACTAATGGGATTCTCAGTGAATACTGCCAATAGGCTAATTGATCCTTTCAAGTAGCTTAATCATCTAGCTAGAGGTAGGTCTGTAGGCGACGACACATATGTAGCTCACTACAGTACAACACTACATGGAATACAGTACATACATGGATCGGTACACCGCAATAACCCGGAGCCATGTTAACACGCTTAGAACAGATTTGCCTATGAATTGTTCAACTGCAATTCGATTGAGTTATTGCCCGACAGACCATCAACCCTAATTTTAATTATGTAGCGGAATGTTCTCTAATTGCTCAACTCCACTTATTACTGCCCATTCTTACTGTCTACCGGCGCTTTTGTCCAACTCGCTAGGGAGCCATAGTCTAAAAATTCCTCGAGAATTCTGCATAATGTCAAAGGTTCTTGAGCCGTCCTTATTACAGTCCTATTCGCTACAACTATAGCTACTCGAGCTCAATACGTGAGTTCAGTGTGGTCCTTCAATAGACTCCTGTAATAATATTTGCATACAAAGACGATCCTGCCTGCTTTGCGCTTTGTACGCAAATTTGTAAATTTTATACGAACTATCTCGAGATACTTGTTTGCAAAAAAAGGTAAGGTTGCGTAATAAGAACATCTTGTAAAGGAAGGAATTGAACTTAATAGTTAATTTTGCTCATTCGACTACTTAAATAGGAGATTTCATGTATATTATGTGCCTGATCGAATTTCTTATAATATTTATTTATATTAATATTTATTATTTATATAAGCCGTTTGTTCGCTTAAACCTGATAAATTGCTGAAAAATTCAAACAAGAATATTCATTTAACGAAAATGAATCTATTAATAAGCATCTACCCACATTTACGGCAACTTTCCCTCAAAAGCCAAAACTGTATTATTGTGGAGTGTGGGAGTAGAGTATGGCACGAGAGCGGAACAGAACGGATTAAATTGCAAGTGCGCTGATGTATTTATAGCCGAGCCGGAGCATAAAATAAATATATCATAGGGAGATAACTCAAAAATTAACACATGTTTAACATGTGTAGATAGATAATACGCGGGCGTCATGGCAAGATGACATTTGAAGTCTATGCCTTACCCATCCAAGAAAGAGGCATAATTATTTGTGTTTAAGAAAATACCACAAAACTCAAAATATTATGTACTTACATTTGAAATTGGCGTTTGGTATAGGAGAAACAACTTACTTAAAAATTTACAACATTAGCAACAATAGACAGTTATAAAGAACCATTTGAAATAAACTCTATAGACTAATTATGTAAGCATGTTTTTATACTTAAAGGGAAGTTCTTTAAGAACTAAGAAGATATATCTCAATGCAATGAATATTCTTTTAAAATTCTTTATGACTGTATAGTGTTGCTGCAGCTCAAATCGCACTCACAGTTTATTCCGTACTCTTTTTATTTTAGGCTGGAGACAAACGAGCACCCGCGTGATGGACCTGCCTCGTTATGGGAATTAATCGAACTTGCAGCAAAATGCGCACCTGTACCTCTAACTGAAATATGCTTTGTGCAACGCGAGTCAGGCCGGTAGGGACTTTTGTTAAATTCATCACTTCAAAATACTTTAATAGTTCTTTTATTGTTTGCCGGTTGATTGAAAGAGATCCCTTCATATGATAAGTCCGCCATTGCAAGTGATATACATATTTATTTTAAAACCATGTACTATTTCTTGTAACTGTGAAAATTTATGTGCAATAAAGATATTGCAAACAAACAAATATGAAAATAATAAACGATTTATACATTATTTACACACTCAATCGTTGTGGGAATTAACCGAACTTGCATGAATTTGCGCACCTTAACTGAAATATGCTTTGTGAAATGCAAGTCAGGCCAACGGGGACTTTTGTTGAATTCGGCGCTTAAAAGACGTATTGACATTAAATCCTCTATGCGGGAATTACAAAAAACTTTAGGCAATTATTTAAATTCTGTATTCTGTACGGACATGAGAGCTGGAAGCTTGTAAAGAGAATATTATTAATCCTCTCCAAAATTTTAAATACAATATTAACTTTATTTTTAAAATAATCCGCGTATAAAATGTAGTAAGAAGTGCTTAATAAATATATCAAATTAAATTCGAAAACATAATAAGTGCTACCTGACCGGTAAATGGTAACGTGTGACAGAAATCTAAATAATGAAATTGTTTATAAGGATAAGCAGATTCATTTTATAAAAGAAAACAAGTCATGTCATAACCTTTATTTTTAATAACTTATTTCGCTTATGTGGTGGATTTTTAAACCGAAATGAGCACGCAACGCAAGCCACAGATAACAACTCTATTTTGGTTAAAAAGCCACAGAATTGCATTACTGGCGGCCATTCAATACTGGCAAGTTGATATTGCAACCGTGCACTGTTCAACGTGAATCATTTATAATTGCTGAATAAAGTTGCTCATTGGCTCCTATTTCAAACTTCAAGCTTGTGTTATGGTCGGAGCAAGTTCGCGCGAAATATATGTACGTGTACGATTTGTAGCGTAGAACTCGTATGACTGACTTCGAACTTTAAGCAAAATTTTGGCGATATGTTCACTTAAAATCTATATCTATATATATACGAGTATACATACATATATCACATTTTATACCTTACGGGTAAGACAGTGCCAGTATCTAAAAGACTGAAAGTCCAAGTTGGACTTAATTATAGAATTTAGATTCAAATAGTGACAGGTTGCTGTCCTATCGCCTTAGAGAAGAATCCCAAAAGTTCCTTTTTCCTTTATTGATTTTGAAAATCTGCACGTGGACAAACTTTTTCTTCGTTACCAGACCAGCATATCAGTTTGCACTATATGAATTTGCCTGTTCCCTTAGTCGGTTTTATGACATCCATATGTAGTGCTATGCCAAGCTAAGCTCTAAAGTGCCCAAACGTTACTTCTTCTCACTTCTTCATGGCATATTATCTTCATTTTTTTTTTACGTAAAAATTTATTCTAATATATATATCCATTTCATCTTATGGTCCACACTAAACCAATTTAATCAAATCTTATTTTAGAAATTTCGATCGAATCCGTTGTTACTTAAACAATGATTAAGAATTCCAAAACGTCTGTTTTTTCCATCGGACCATATTCCAAAGGATACATTTCAAAACAGTGTGTGAAATTGTCCACGAATAGTTCAGTCCGGGCAGTTGCAAACTTGCAATGGATCGCCCGCAGCGCCATCTGCGTCCTGAAACCTACATTGTGATAAAATAACCGCGAAATCGCATTTGCGCGCACGCCATTCAGCGCTACGCACTCGACTTGGCATTCCGATCGAATAGCCAAATATAGCCCTGTACCACTATCGAATATAATAGCCAACTAAAGTTACGTATCATAGTTATTTAATGGACAATGTTTGGGTGTTTTTATTTTAATAAAAGATACAAGCTACGTACAGGATAAAACTATGCTTTGTTTTCTTCTATTTCTTCTCAACTCTTTTTGTGCTTTGATAACATTTTTTTTTAATTTATAACACGGCTGTTCAATCCATACTTAATATGAATTCGGGAATCTATTAAAAAATTCACAGTTACAATGCTGAACAGATTTTATGGCATTTGGAACAGAGATAGTAGTTTGCATTAAGATGCGATGACATACAAATGCTATATTTATGGCGGGAGAAATCACGCGTAACAACTGGAATTATATCAGCCATCCAGCATAATGCTCTTAAAATAATTACTTTACAATCCTACAAATTTATAGACAAAACAAACAAGGCTCATTGCAGCCTATTAAAATCATACCAGAAAATGTATCTAAAACGAGATATTTCAAGTAAACTGTTAACAATACAAAGACGGCTTTGACTGGAACACAATGCTGCCAGCAGTCGGCGCGCCGTATTGTACTCCGATCGCTACATCGAATATTTATGGTCTCGCAAACAAAACTCGAAGAAGCTAAGTGGTCTAAGTTGGCGCTAATTTAAGATTTCGCCGAACCGAAGGCAGCCTGGTTCTGTGTTGCCAACACCAACCTAGACTTAAACTACCAACAAGCTTATAAATTACAAATCTAATTAACTATTTTATAACGATAATCAATAAAACTATACATTTATGTAATACAGAAGAAAATTCTTCTTTAAAACTTAACAAATCAATTGGTATGGAATCTGACCAATTTTCACTTTGCTCATCTTATAAGATGAGCAACTTCAAATTGATATAAAATTTTAAAACCGCTCTTATTAAATAATGAGTCTAGAATGGGAATTTTTATGTCAATTATGATTCTTGCAAAAAAAAGTTAATTTGGACGTTTAAACTAAAAACTGTGTAATATTGAAAACACTGTAAATCTACCATTAAATCTGTAGAGCTGGCTACACTTCTTGGAGCTTGGCTCAGTTTGTCATAACTTGGCTCGTTATTACCTCCTGGACACATACTTTGGCACTTCTTTTGTTTGTAACTGATCAATAAGTCTACACCTGAACAGACTTTTAATTAATTATATTAGGTAAGGAAAAATTCATAACGTCGGCAAATATTATGTTCGCCGCAATCACTGCTATAGAAATTCGTTTTTATTAACACCTGCCCAATTTCTGCTTTGTGATTAATTAGTTTTCGGATTACGTTTACTTATCGTTTTTGTCACGTAATGTTACAAGAAAACTAATAACAAAACGAGTAAAATCATATAAAAACTTACAATCAACGTAATTACATATCAAATACTAATTGGCTCATTAATAAAGTTAAACACGTATTTAAGATGAAACTCAATTTTCAATTACCTTATTCATATAAATAAAATAATTAACATGATTACTTAAATAAGTGGAGTTGTTAATTGACTGTTACAGTTTACTGTCCCTTCTTTCAAAGTTTAAACGAGTCTTTGAAAACTAGTGAAAATATTAATTTTCCTATGCTTTTCAAAAACCCACTTGAATAAAAGACCTAAATACTTAATTTTATGAGTAATATATTCAACATGTCGGAAAGCAGCAACCGCCAGCCAGGAATGCCTAAGAAATTTTGACATGAAAGAACTGCAAGCAAATTAGCATAAGTTATTTAAAATTCAAGCCGTATGAAATACTTGGGCGCGGAGAGCACGCTACTAAAACGGTCATTTTACACGAGCGGTAAAAAATATCTACTTTGTACGTTACTACGCCGACTTGACATTAGAAAAAGAAAAATACGAGGAAAATAATAAATAGCGGTATAATGGCGATCTTCACGCGAAAGATTAGCCGCAAAAGCCAAGGGATTACCAGTATTTATAAGGAGAGTTAACAGCATGCCAGGGCTTGTGAGGCGTCTTTAAAAATACGTTTTATTATATTGAAGTAGATAGATAGTATCGTTTTTAAAATAAATAACTTTGCCATCAATCTCTTATCCGGCAACACCTTATTTGTTATACACTGTTGTTCTACCGTCAACTTGCCATCTTAATTTATAACATCTAATAGTGCCAAAGGCTCGACTGGCTGGCGTGGTGGTCCCGACATTAATGTATGGGAGTGAAAGTTGGGTATGGCAAAAGAAGCATGAAAGCAGAATTAATGCAGCGGAAATGAGAGCGTTAAGGAGTATGTTGGGTGTAAATTGAGTGACCGGATAAGGAACAGCGTGATAAGGGAATGTTGTGATGTGAAAGAAGATGTAGTTACAGGAATAGAAAAGGGTATTTTGAGATGGTTCGGTCATGTGGAGAGGATGAATGAAAACAGGTTGACTAAGCAGATATACAAGGAGAGTGTGGAGGGAAAGGTCGGAGTGGGAAGACCTAGACGAACGTATCTTGATCAAATTAAGGACGTCCTGGTAAATGGTAAGGTCAAAAGTACCCGAAACCGCCGAGCTTGCATGAAGAGAGTTATGAATGTGGATGAAGCGAAAGAAGTATGCAGAGATCGTGGCAAGTGGAAAGAGGTAGTCTCTGTGGCGTGATTTTATGTATGTATAGTCCCAATCAATCATTCAAAATAATTAATTTAAATCAATCATATAAAGACAACAAACGCAAACAATTTCATACGTTAATTACTCTCATCAGGTCCTGGACCCGCAAACTCCCGTCCAGCATGGTCCCATTGCGGACGACAACTTTGCAATAACTCGTTTACCCGGCACCACCTAATTTGCTTGCCTACACACTGTTGTTCAACGGTCAACTTGTCACTTAATTTATAACATCTTGGATTCCTGATGTTCATGATACTAGTTTGTTTGTTAATTAATAAAACAGTGACTTTTGAGTAGATTTTAAAATAGAGAAAAAGTTTTAAACGTCTGATAGTATTCAATAAACAATAATAAGTACATACATATATAGAAACAATGTCCATACCATTCTCATCCATACTGTTATACTATGTTGTATAACAAGTGAGCTTGTGAATTCATTTGTTTGGTACTTTTTTATGCTTAATCTACTAGTGCAATCTTCTTTAATTTTTGCACAAACATAGCTTTTAAAATACCTACTGTTCTCATGAGATTTGCGATGAATGACGATGTGCACGAGGGAACTCGCGGAAAACAGTTTCTTCGCACGGTCTTATATTTTATATAGGTACCTCTCATTTCGACAACATAAGACAATCTGGCAACCCGGAGCGCCGCCGTAACATGTGCCTCTGCCTTTATAATACCGGGACTATAGTGTTTATGATATTAATATTGCGGTACTAAAGTATTATGAAGTATATTATTAATTTTAATAAAAGTGTTCTTATTTATTGTCACAAAATTTGGTAGCAGTTTACGTAGAACCACGCTATTAAACAATGGGTCCTGGTTTTTCTAGTAAACGTTTATTAATTCAGCAGCAATCGAGAGATACAACAAAAATCGAGATTTAATACGAAAACGTATTTCATAAAATTCTGAATAAATGAGATATTTAAGAATATTTCGAATTCCATGGTTTATTGCATTCAAATATTTAATTCAAATGATGTTGTTCTACTTACAAGGCTAATGAAAAATACTCGTATTAAACTTAATGATTAGGTAATTACTCCTCGGATACAAGTAGGTCCTTGTAGGTAGGTATATAATCTAGAGATTCAGATTATTGTTTTTAAAAGAAAACTTACTTGTAAAAAATAGTTTCGTATAAAGTATCTGTTAGACTCGCACTAGCAGCACTAGCCTAATTTTATTAAAATCAGATACATACGCCCTGACAATTACCATGTCTCAACCCCTACGGACAGACAACAGACAGTAAACACAGCTAGTACCTAGTCTTATAAGTCTTTAAGAGCACAATAAGCTGTATGGCGTAGTATTGTAACTGAGATTCAAGTATTTTAAAATGAGAAAATAATATATAAAAAACCGAACAAACCTTAGTATCCAGGAGGTAATGAGTACAAACTGCGGCCGCGCGGTTAGCTTCGCAGTAAATTAATGCAAGGCGAGCCGCGGGGAAGCAACTATACCGTCCCGGAGGATCGTTCCTACCAACCGCTGATTACCCTCGAGTTCATTCTATTGATTATTTATTTTTCATCACCATCTTGTTTCAGTCGATGTAAACGTAAAGCTTTAATTTGGTTTCTATCTTTGAAAAGCTGTACCATTAAATTCATTAGTTTTAGACTTAACTTGTTGTAGAATTGCCCATGATTCTGAGTTATTCAATTAAACATCATAATTTTTCACATGTTGTAAACGTTCACTGTAGTGTGTATAATGTTGTGTGTGTATGAATATACTTCAATTCAAAGTCACTCTATATCGAAACACTATAAAGACTCCAAGCAACGAACATATTTCATACATACATTAGTTTCAAAAATGAATAATTCTTCTTCACAACTTTAAAGTAGGTAGGTAAGTAATTTCTCCGAGACAGATATTTTTCTACTGATATTACTTCCATTGACTCCGTAAAGCAATCAATTATTTACTACCTTTTCTCAACTCCGCAGTTAAACTTATAATAAGTTTAAAGTATACCTACTAGTTAACTTCAACATATTGGACGTAATTTAGCGAGCAATTGTGCTAACTTTTAAATAAGGTTAGAAAACTTATGTTGTAGGCGGTACTTTCTGGGAAAGATAATGTCAATGTGATTTCCTACATCGAAGAAATTTGATCATTTTGTTTGGTAGTCAATATTGGCCTGGGTCTTGATGTTTATCTATGTAAATTTTTTAATTTTAATTACAACATATATCGTTTAATTGAACCCCATAAAACAAGTTTCAAACTTGCCTTTCGGGGCTAGCTGAATCTGTATCTCTTTTTCTATCTTATTACCTAAGATGGAAAAAATGCATGCAAATGACACAAAGATTTAGTTTCTCGCCTCTTACGACATCAATAATAAAAAGAAGGATTGGTCTTAAAATTCTGGGAACCACATAATGATTTAATTAAGCTAAACAAAACTAAATATACTCGCATTAATTAATGTTCAAGTCAAATGTAATTAAATGGAATTCAAAACCCTTTGAAATAGAATAACTAATATACATTAAAGGGGCGAGTAATGAGTTCAAAAGAAATGTGAAATATTGCATGCCTAATAATATTGTGTGAGGACGTGTAGAATCCCACAATTTGCAATTACTACAGTTCGTGGAATTGCACGAATCGATAGGGGTCATCGGCACCATAGACACCATACATGAGGTCGAACCCTACTAAGGGAGTCCGCCACATTATACCCCACCCTTCACCCCTTGATCGGAATTCCTGGAAAACATTGCAACGCCAGTATTCTTTATTTCACCTGGGGTGGTCTAGGCTTCGATTATTTATTGTTTTTTCCTCTACATAAAAATGTAAAGCGGGTAATGGAAATAACGGATAGGAATTAAAAAATATTGATAATAATCTCGTTTTTTTGTTTTTGTTATTATAATCAATTTTACAAACCCACTAGGACTGCATCAGGACGATTCAAAACGTTTCTGAAATCTTAGTAATTTCTTTGATTTTCGGATTTCTTTTGAGAATTTCAAATCAGCTTAGTCGGAGAAAATATCCGATACAAGGTTGCTGCCTGCGCACATTGGAGTAAACATGACGGGAGCAACAAATATCCCCAAGAGACATTGCTACCTTTGAGAGATCCCATATAAAGCGACAATCTCCAAGAAAACCTCCACATTAAACATTTGAAGTCTGAACTTTACTGTAATCCGCGCCGGCACAGACGCGTTGTTGTTTAACTCGATCTGATACTTTCTCACAGTTTCCTTTACATCTCGCTCCGAGAAATAGAAATGCGAGTACGAAACTTCTTTTCCAATTTTCTCTCAATGGCCATTAGGATGAGAAATGTAAAGTAGATTCCCGACGAAGTCGAGATATGTGTTAGAAAGAATGAAATTTCAAACTGAACTGGCGCCGAACGGGCTTGCAGATCTCAGCCGTTGGAATGGTTGGATGCAGACAGAATGCAAATATGCATGTATCACGGGGTTATCTAGCACTCACGTGGCTTTCAAAAGATTGTGAATCATGCGATAATACGGATTCGTGTGGTGCTACAGCCGCTTTATCTCTTAGAAAGTGATAATCACGTCATCACTCACATGTTATTGCACGACTGGCCTAGATTCTCGGCCCAATTTGGTAACAATAAGTTTTAACTTTTGAATCAACATTTTATATGTATACCTAAAAGTATTACGTTACCTACGAGTACCTAATTTTTTACCTGTTTTTGCAAAAGTTAGAGTACACAAGCTAACATAATAATTCAATGATAACAAGTTACTATTTTCTTGTTACTGTGCAATAAAGATATTATAAACAAACAAAGTTAATATAACTTGCACCACACGAAATCTATACATAATGGACCTGACTTAGTTATTATGACATTGTGGACTTCAGGAACTCTTAAGTCGGTACACGGACAATAGGGTAATGATACTCGTGATACTCACGAATTGTTGTCAATATCAAACAGCTTTAGATACGGCTAAACGTAAACATTATAATGAATACATAGGTTTTAAGATAAATCTAATTTGTTTAATAAACGTGTTTAATTTCTATATGATTGTGCCGTGTGGCTCCCGGCACCAATACAAAAAAGAATAGGACCATTCCAAATCTTTCCCATGGATGTCGTAAAAGGCGACTAAGGGATAGGCTTACAAACTTGGGATTCTTTTTAGGCGATGGGCTAGCAACCTGTCACTAGTTGAATCACAATTCTATCGTTAAGCCAAATAGCTGTACGTGGCCATTCAGTCTTTTCAAGACTGTTGGCTCTGTCTACCCCGCAAGGGATATAGACGTGACCATATGTATGTATGTATGTATTATTTATCCACAGTTTGGTAGATAGCACTGACACGATTTTGGTAAAAGATTGTTTGTTGGTCTCACATATATCAAGTCTGCACTGTGTGCGTTAATATCAATCATTAATCCTATAATAGCTATTTTTGTTAAAATAAACTTCTATAACCGTTGCCAAAGTGTTGAATTGCCTTACGCAGCGTCAACAGGTTACTTGAGACGATTTGTCAGTTTGTTATTTACCACGGACGGGACTTACTTGTGAGTACCTCGCTTATTTGCAAGCCAGCCAGGCACATTAAACAACAGGCCTATAAGGTACCTTAAAGTTTTTGACCCCGCGTCGATCCGTTTACATCTTTGGAAAAGGACCTACACAAGGCCAATTAAATATTTTTATTCCATCACGATGGAATAAAAATATTTAATTTCTATGAACGCAAAAAGTTTTAATAAATAAAAATCAAGAAATAAAATTTTATAAATAAAACATATAACTTGGTAACGTTCTCGTGGAAATAGCTGAGCTTCGTAGATTAATATTCTAGGAAATTATTACTGGTTTTGAAATGCAAAAAATATATATTTTACGAAGTAGTTTAGTAAGTAATTAACTATAGTTTATAATGAAAAACAATTAGGTACTTAAACAAATCACGTAGTGAACAAAACAGGTGAAAAATTCCAGTAGGTAAACTTTATTGCTCCAACGACCAGACTAATGCAAATTAAATGGAGGATTCTTTGTAGTAAGCCGTATTTTCATATTAAGAGCGGGGCTCCTGCTGGCATAAACAATTTGTTCTTAGAAAGGAAGTGGGCGGGAAATAAAATTAGAATGTATGTAGAAAGATGCGTTTGAACAGCAGGACCTAAATCTATTTTGCCGTTGCCCATTAGCACTTTCAAATATTTCTTTGTAATAATTTTATATATTATATATATTTCTAAATCTCCAATTAAATTATTATTCTAGGTAGTGATAGACTGAAGGATGAATTTGAAGATTTAGAGGAAATAAGCGATATTGAAGATGGATGGAAGGAATTTAAAGAAAGAATTGTGAAAGTAGCTGTTGAAGTGTGTGGTGTAAGTAGAAGAAGGAAAGGAAAAAATCACAAAAATGCGTGGATGAGTAAAGATGTGCAAGAACTTGTGCGATTAAAGAAGAAAGCATGGCTGGATTTGTTAGCAGCAAAAGCTAACTTAAGAATGCAAGAGGTTATAGATGAAGATGTGAATGAAGCACGTAAGGAATATAAGAAAATGAAAGATTTGGTTAAGAAAGCTGTGATTAGAAAGAAAGAAGAGTATAAAGAGGATTTTGATAAAAGGCTATCAGAAGACTTTCAGTCAAATCTGAAAGTATTCTGGAAATCCGTAAGGTCAGCCCGAGGAAATACTATAACCAGAGAGCTGACTAGGATCAGATGCCAGGATGGTAGCGTTGTGAAAGGAGAAGAATGTGTACCTACTAAAGATATGGAAGGACTATTTTGAAAGTTTATTTGAAAAAAAGGAAGGAAATAAGAAAGATTTCTGCTATAGCGAAGAAAAAGAGAATGAGATGGAAGGCGAAATTGAAATGTTCGAAATTGTGGAAGCACTTAAGAGTATGAAAGCGGGAAAGGCTGCTGGGTGTGATAGAGTGTCGGTCGAGATGCTTAAAGCAGGAAAAGGCGTAGTAGCTAGTCAGTTGTACTGCCTTTTCAATTTGTGTTGGAGAAGCGGCCGAGTACCAAAAGATTGGTGTAAGGCTGTTATCGTGCCACTTTACAAAGGAAAAGGGTCACAGCTGGACTGCAAAAATTATCGTGGTATAAGCCTGCTTAGCGTCGTCGGCAAATTGTATGCTAAGGTATTGATTAATAGAGTCAGGAATGAAACTGATGACAAAATATGGGATGCTCAAGCGGGATTTCGAAAGGGAATGGGATGTACTGATCAGGTCTTTTCCTTGCGGTGCATAGCCGAAAAGTTTTTGGCCAAGAGTCAAAAAGTCTATTGCACATTCGTAGATCTGGAAAAGGCCTATGACAGAGTTGAGAGGAATGAATTGTGGTCAGCACTTTCTATGCATGGGATGAGCAGTCTCTTAATACGAGCACTGAAATCCTTATATGAGGATTCGAGTGCTTGTGTCAGGATAAACGGAGCGCACACTGAGTGGTTTAAGATTGAGAAAGGCGTTAGGCAAGGATGTGTTGCGTCACCGTGGCTGTTCAACCTATTTATGGATAGCTGTTTGACAGATTTGAAAGAGTCTAAAAGTGGATTAAGGATGAATGAGTTACTCGTCAAATGTCTGCTCTATGCCGACGATCAGGTTATACTGGCGTTATCAGCGGAGGAGTTACAGGAGATGGTAAACTGTATGCATGAAGCTTTAAAAGAGAAAGGAATGAAAGTGAACGTAAGTAAAACTAAAACACTGGTTTTTGAAATGGAGAAAGAAATGACAGCATGTAATATTTTGATTGGAGGAGAAAAAGTGGAGCAAGTGAAAGAGTTTGTATATCTAGGATCAAAGTTTACATCAGATGGCAAGTATGATAGTGATATTGAAAGGAGAGTGAACGCGGGGAACATGGTGAATGGAGCTTTGCATGCCTTTATGAGCAGTCAGAAACTATCCAAAAAGGCTCGACTGGCTGTGCACAGGGGCGTGTTGGTCCCGACATTAATGTATGGGAGTGAAAGTTGGGTATGGCAAAAGAAGCATGAAAGCAGAATAAATGCAGTGGAAATGAGAGCGTTAAGGAGTATGATGGGTGTGAAATTGAGTGACAGGATAAGGAACAGCGTGATAAGGGAATGTTGTGATGTGAAAGAAGGTGTAGTTACAGGAATAGAAAAGGGTATGTTAAGATGGTTCGGTCATGTGGAGAGGATGAATGAAAGCAGGTTGACTAAGCAGATATACAAGGAGAGTGTGGAGGGAAAGGTCGGAGTGGGAAGACCTAGACGAACGTATCTTGATCAAATTAAGGACGTCCTGGTAAAGGGTCAGGTCAAAAGTACCCGAAACCGCCGAGCTTGTATGAAGAGAGTTATGAATGTGGACGAAGCGAAAGAAGTATGCAGAGATCGTGGCAAGTGGAAAGAGGTAGTCTCTGCCTACCCCTCCGGGAAAGAGGCGTGATTTTATGTATGTATGTATGTATGTATTCTAGGTAGTGCCTATACATTTTTGGCAGTATTAGTAATGAAAGTTGTAAAGAAAGTGAAACTCCATGTAATCAAAATTAAAATTTATAAAGCGATGTAAAATGAAAAAAACAAACAATGTGACGAAAAAGAAGTTTTAGAGAAAAAAACTTACACTTAAATCCTACTAAGCCAGAGTCTCAAATTTGTTATAACCACATAATTAATATGACTTACACTGAAATGTTTAGTTTTCTCAGTTGAAGTTTGATTTAACATATCCCATTCATCTTGAGTCGGAGTTAGTTCCCGCTATTTGTCTAGCGAACACTTTATCCTATTCCCATGACAATCTCACGTTCTTAATAGTGGGAAGAGTACTCATTTTAAAGTAAAACTTCATAAATTCAAATTTACACAGAGCCTCGCGGAGCGCCTTATAATTTGCTCTGCATATCTAAAAGAACCGCTCCATTCAGGTAAGCGTTTGCTCAGACCATTGATTTCAGAAGAATCAGTCAGTGGATGTGTTATTCCAATTTTACCTAAAAATAATCTTGTATCGGTTATCGATTAGAAACTCTTCAATTGGCTTCTTCGAAACTGAGTTACATAAATAACACGCATAAAAAACCTTCTACCAACTTGCATTTTTTTCTCAGGTTTGAGTAGAGTAGGGCAACACGAAATAAAATATCTGTTTTGTCATACAATTAGTAATAACAAACAAACAAACGAATAAACATTCGTACACACATAAAATCGGGATTCATGTCTGCAGGTTTAAGCGGTGACAACATCTTTTCACTTGCCACGAACCCTGCATTCTTGATTTGCTTCATTACATTTATTCATTAAAAAAATACTTTTTGATTATTATCATTTTCTTTTAGGAAATGATTTCATTAATTTCTCTCGGGTCAGGAAAAATCAGTAAACGTTATTATACCGCATCTGCTAACTGCGCATATCTATTTCCAGGTCAAAGCTAGTAAGTTTTCACCGTTATTTCTTTAGCTGAGAATCCCCTCGCACAAGTTTAGTTAGGAATTCGGTAGCTACACCTATCTTTGTATCGTGCCACATATTTTGTGTAGGCGGGAGATAGGGGAGCTTCCTTATCCCTGTGAAAATTTTCCTAATCTGTTTTCGGGGTTCCCAAAGACATATGTTACGATATTCTTATGTTCAGTTATGTTGTATGTATTCAGTTGTGATACATATTTTATACATTTTTTAACCTAAAACCATGTTTGTTAATTTTGTAGGTATTTGTTTTTACTACAAAAGTATAAATATTCTTTTAGGTTGGTGTTCCTGGCACGCTTGATCTAGTAGACAATGCATAGAACTAGGTCTCATTTATTGCTGATAAAAGTATACATTTACTGGAGCACACATTTGCATGTAGTAAATTAATTCTTAACAACGAATTACCCTAAATATAGTACAATCACAATATAAAACCGCTCTGCGACACTAGTAATTAATACCAACGAGTAGAATCTATATGTTCAGAGGTAAACATAAACAATTTTTAGAGGGTAGAGGTGTCGCAACACGAATGCTGAATACCTCTCCCGTGTAATATTGGGAAAAAGTTGTGCACCGGCGGATAGTTGCGGGGGTCAAGTTAATGATATCGCCGCCATTTGTGGACGAGTCCCCGCACTGAATTGCGCTCGGGCACGTTAATGGGCTCAGCTACAGTGCTCTGAATATTTTAAAGGACATTCGCCGAAATTACTACAAAAATAATGTCGCTTTGCTTGTACCGAATTACCCGAGAAACGGTTTAGAGACCGGCAATAAATATGCACGGAATCCTCTTCCCATTGCCTCTTTGCAGATTGCTTTTTTGGATTAAACGTTTTCAGTAGAGGCATTTTTTTTTTTTGGAATAGTTTTCCAGGACAACGTAGCGTCTATCCGGAAAATACCATAGAGTAAAAAGATATTGCCTTAAAGAAACGTACAGAAGTTATCTACACGTACGGTAGGGATCGCTTCAGTACAGTTCGTACAGTAAACCGTTAAATAATAAATGAGGTTCAGTGATAAAAGAGCGGGGTAGAGTCCGCGGTTGCCGACGGAATATTGGCTACGAGAGCGCCCGCGCCGCCGCGTGCAGACAGCGCGCTACGTGCGCCGCATAATGCACCACCCCGTACAACATTCAAAACTACCCTCCAGCAAAATAAATTCGCCGCAGCTATCTTATTTACTCTAATTCTCGTTCTGAATCCTTTAGCTCCCGGAACTTTGTGTTGTATAATCATTTGAAAAAATTGTACCATGAATTTAATAAAGCCAAAACAACTGAAAAATCGGTAAGTTCCCAGAACCGTCGAGTCCCAAGCTGGATGTTTCGAACTTCTTATGCATTTTGCAAAGTGCAAAAGTTTTCCACACACGGTGGCATGCCGGGGCACGCGATGCATGCGAACGCGAAACGACCTCCCCTAACTTTTTCGTTTTGAAAATCTTCATTTAAATAATGTTTCCTCAAATAAACGCGTATCGTGTAATTTCTCGCTCCACAACTGTCGGCTTCCTTCAGCTTCTGGCATATTTTATATGGTGGAAAGAAACCAATTTCCGTTTCTTTGTTAGTGCAGTATTATAATGCGGCATAAAAGCTTGTAAGAATGTTTCTACATTAATAAAGGTATATGCGAAAACTCTACGGACTAAGCAAACACTGAATTAATGGTAATTTGTATTATATCTGCTTTTTTATTTTAATCCGAATGTATTTTAAAAAGGCATGAATAATTCAAAGCGTGTTGTAGAGCGTCGGGGTAAGTTAAAGTTGAATCATAATTGATTCATTGCTCTGCAAGACAATAATGCTCAATAGTTTTAAATATTTCTCTTTGTTCAAGCTTTATTGTTCTGAAAGTTCAAAATATTACATACTAGCTTTTACCGGCAGCTTCACCCGCGCTGATTCAACACCACCTACACGCGCGCAATTTAGCGTCGCCTACATATTTTCTATGCAAGATTTTCGAAAATATCCCACGGGAACGATATTTTTGAATGGGATCTTACTCTTTTTCATATCAATACTAATATTTTAAACGCCAAATTTGTTATTTACGCATTCGCGCCAAAATTTGGAATAGATATAGCCTTTTTTGTATTGGTGCCGTGTGGTTCCCGGCACCAATACAAAAAAGAATAAGACCACTCCATCTCTTTCCCATGGATGTCGTAAAAGGCGACTAAGGGATAGGCTTACAAACTTGGGATTCTTTTTTAGGCGATTGGCTAGCAACCTGTCACTATTTGAATCTCAATTCTATCATTAAGCCAAATAGCTGAACGTGGCCATTCAGTCCTTTCAAGACTGTTGGCTCTGTCTACCCCGCAAGGGATATAGACGTGAACATATGTATGTACGTATATAGCCAAAACCCCTAAGTCAAATATTGTGTTACCTATTGGATCTAACTCAATGATACTAAATTATAATTAATACTTAAATAAATAAAAATCTAATAATGATGCCAATAAAAAAGTTTTTTTTTTTGACCTGACCTGGGTTCTTTCTCCCGACGTAATTGAGCTGGGTCAGAAAGCCCACAGAATAGCGACGAAATTACCAGAAATAAAAAATGTATTAAGCGCCTTGGATTCTCACTTATGCAAGCTTCTGCCAATGTAATGTCATAATGCCTTTTGTCTTCCAGTAAGTTTAGCTCCCGGCAAGCAAATTGGTATCTAAGTTGGGTGAACTATACCATCCACTGTCCTCAGAGTGATAAATGAAACTGGACCACGAACTGTTTACTTACAACAGCAGCCTTAAATAAGGCATTCAAAATTATTGGGATGGACCGTATATGTTTTCTGCCTAATTCGTGCTCCTTTTAAACACCTGGAAATCCTTCTACATCTGAACCTCTTTGTCGTCGCTTGATACATATACATATAATAATCACGTCTATCTATATCACTTGCGGGGTAGGCAGAGTCGAAAATCTTGAAAAGACTGAAAGCTCACGTTCAACTGGTATAATGTTGGCATGAAAATAATTTACTTATATCAATAAAAATATATGATACCCTGACAACTAAAACGAACACTAGTTCTGTTCATCCAAGAGTCCCTGTGCGCGCTAAATTTGAATTCATGTTACGAACGACATAAACCAATTAGGTACCAAACGGAGCCAATGGCGGCGAATGGAGATATACCCGAGAATCGATAATTCACAATATGCCCGCTAGAGGGCAACTCCATCGGCGCCGGTGCGCGCCCACACCACCTCCTCCACGTTGCGCAGCTAGGCAACTATCTTTGTAGCGGCGGTCAATTGACGAATAATATTTTTACATCCAAATTTATGAATAAATTTTTTGAGATGAGATTTAATATACTTATTTATTGTATGAAATTATACCTTATATCGGTTTATTTAAAAATAAAAAAGACTAAGTAAAATATTTTATGACTCTTTTTACAATTCGTTTTGAAAATAGTAGAGTCATTATATTTTGTATTTAAATTTCAAACTGCACAAAGGATTATTAATAGTAAAAACTCAAAACTTTTAAAAAAATACTTAAAACATTGTAAAAATTTTTTGCAAGTATCGCACACACAAGGTTATATTAAACAGTCTCTTGTAGTCAGCTGCTGCTTAGCTTGCTGTTCCGTGTCGCGCTTCTTGTCCGCTTTCAATGTTTTCCGTTTTATTTTGTTATTTCTGTAATGCAAACCGAAGTTTTAACTAAAATTTATGTTATTGCATGAATGTGAAATAAACTGTGCAGTTTTACAGTGATATCGGCCCCTGGAAAGCAAACAGATCAAGGTAAACGCCTTAATATTTTTGTTTGTCGTGAACATAACCTCTTTGACATCGCATACGATGCTCAATTTAAGTCTTTTGCCTTTTAAAACGAACTATTTTGTGATGATTATGTAATAATTCAGTTATGTATGAGCAATTATGCTGAATAGCTTCATTGTTTACATAATAATACGTAATGTGTTTATAGTCAATCACTTCGAAGAGTGTTCAATATAGATATTTAGTCAACGAACGGATATTTTAAGGTTTTGATGTCAATATTAGTTGTATTTAATAGAATCATAATGTTTTAAACATAATCGTTGCAAGCGATTCTGTTTGGTCAAATCCGGCTAAAATTGTTGACAATATGAATCACCATGACGAACAACAATGTAGTAGTTGATAAAACAATGAATGACATTTTGTTGCCATTGAATTCTCATAGGGGGCGTTAGTCGTCTGTTCCATGAGTCCAGTCCCATAACAATGGTCCAACAATGATCAATCTGTCTGTCGAAAATTATTGTCCTTTCCAGACGTTGAAACTTTTATCGAGGAGACGCACATGTTGTGTCAAAAATTACATACATGTGTATGTGTGTCTCATGTAAGTAACCAGTCCATCATCCAACCAACAATTTATTTACCTCCTAGAGTAAACGATAGGTACGCCTGCGACTCCGAAAGCGTAAAAAAGGCAGTGCCGTGGGGTTCCCGGCACCAATACAAAAAAGAACAGAACCACTCCATCTCTTTCCCATGGATGTCGTAAAAGGCGACTAAGGAACTTACAAACTAGGGATTCTTTAGGCGATGGGCTAGCAACCTGTCACTATTTGAATCTCAATTCTATCATTAAGCCAAATAGCTGAACGTGGCCATTCAGTCTTTTCAAGACTGTTGGCTCTGTCTACCCCGCAAGGGATATAGACGTGACCATATGTATGTATGTATGTATATATCAATAAGTCTCCTATGCGCTTTTTATATATTCCCACCTACCTATAGATTTAGGTTTTACTGATTTTGGCTTCCATGCGGCCAATTTCGGAACCAGTTTCTAAATTGCATATTATTCTTTCCTTAAAATTGGTTTCGGTAAACGTATAAACTTCATAAGTAGGCTTCTGAAGTTAGAATTGGTCTACAGGCGATAGGCAAAAACTTTCTAAATTTAAATTCTATCATTAAGCCATCCAGGTGAAAGTAACCTTCAAGTCTTTTTGAGACTTTAAATCATAATATATCTTTGAATAGAACAAACATAGACAAGAAAGAAATTATAACTGCTCACCTTACGTATTTTTTTTAGCAAAAATTTTCTCCTATCTGGTTGTCTGATACTAAAATTTTAATACTTTTGTTGGAAGTCTGACCAAGAAAGGAGCTCAAAGTGAAGTGTTATTTAAGCTGGAAGACCGCCTGTCTCGGCGGGGAGCTAGTTTCGAAATAATTTAATGAGAACGTGTCACTAGGAAGACCATTAGCAGTGTTCCTCATAATGAAACCTGTGACGACTTAACTATAACTGTTATAGGTTGACACTTCAATCTACAAAGAGGTGCGGTTTTGTCAGCTAATGTTCTCCTCTATGTTGTGTGTTTGTACGTATGTTCAATTTTTGTTTTAGAATCATATCGTTGTTGTCATACTATAGGTACCGAATTAGAGGCTAAGAAGGCTTTCCCATTTTAAAAAATTAGTTTGTGCAAAGTCATCTTACAAAGCCTTCCTATTTGCGAAATATGACATTAGTTAAGCGCGTATTCCACTTGACATAATTAAGACGTCCTAAATGTTTCAGTAACCAATTCAGACAAGTGAAATAGCATTAAGCAACTGTCTTATCTAAATTAACATAAGTGGAATTTCAGCCACAATAAGTATAGTATTTTAAGACACCGCCGTCAGATTGGGATTGAAATTAATGAATGATGCGTACCGCCTAAAATCATTAATCGATGTCTCTTCAATACTCGTAAGTAGTATAAAATGTCCAGACTGATGTCTTTACTTCAACGTTAATGATGCTGTATAAAGGAACTATTCGTAGATTTTGGCTGGTTTTATGCCGGCCGTGCCCGAGTACCACCTCAATTTTAAGGATCAAAGTATATATATTGTCATGTCCAGGAATTCCGAATGGAGTTTTCCTTGAGGATAATGATGAACGTCCTTCTGTGATTAAACTTTCATAAAAATTACACAATGATCTTTCCTGTTTCTGCTTTACAAAAGTTTTTGGATGGTATTTTGAAAAAGTTTCGGCATTTATTTTACATACTTCTTTCATAAATCTAAGTTTATTTTTCTTCTCTTTTATCTTAGCTTTTTTTAATTATAGGCATTTGTTGACAACTGCTACAATAATTTTAAGAAAAATATTAATTTTCTTTTAAATCCCATAAAAGCTTCTACCTTCTTATACCTTTTGATACCTATCTACAAAATTAAATGAGTGACGCGCTAGAGAAGAAGCTTTCGTAGACAATTTCGTAGCACGGCCATGCTAGATAGGCATCGCTATTGTCACCCGCTACGATGTTCACGCGACCGTGCTACGAACTTCCATCGATATTGTATTAAATCGCCGTTAGCGATACAATATTTTTCTTTTGATCTATCTATGTGGTCCTATAATAAAGTTTTGTTAGTAATTTAAGCGGTATTTTCTATCTGACCGTAATGTTTATAAAAAAATTTGATTCAGATTGTCTTTTAAAAAGTCGGAATCACCGTCCCCTCAAACACGCCGATTAATGGTTATTCGAAAACGCTGTTAAATGCAGATGAGTGGCTGCATAACATTTGCAAATGTCGACTTTTGTCGAAAATGTCCGTCTCGTCGGCCATATTCCGTTTAATGTCGCAATATTGTGAGCGTCGGCGGGGGCCGCGGCCGGTCGCATGCATTTACATACATTAATGTGGATGCCGCACATGCATGCACCTACCCGAATATGTGTGCGCTGCGAATTAACTGTAATTGAGCCATTCGGACAGTGGCAGAACTGCTGCCTAGTTTGCCTATTCTGCCAACACTTCCCAAGCGCATGAACATTCACATTAGGTCTCTGGAAATGCAAGATGTTAAGGTAAAATTGAAAAACTTATTCACAAAAGTGTATTTCATTATGGTTAATTCCGGTTTAGTCCTAATCTAAATTTTATTGATTGTCACCTTCTGTCTATAACTTTTACACAATTTATCCAAGATATCAAGCTTCAATGCCAATATCTGAGTATTCAATCGGGAAAACGCTGAGGAAGAAGAATTTTAAGATTCAAAAGTCATTCGTACTTTTTGCGACGCAACTCGTAACCGATGGCAGTGGCAACGCAACGGGATATTCATCTTCACCCTTCCCTGAGAAACAAACAGGGGCGTCGGAATTTTGTTATTAGCGTTACTGAGGGGGTAGGTGCCGCTACCGTCGCACCTGACTGATTGATAGCACTTCTTTCCACCTCGGGTCGAGCTTGTAATCGAGCCATTAATAAACTTTACTGCCTCCAAGTTTATCCTGCGGACTCGTTATTTGCTTAATGGGCTGGCAAACGGCCGCACGAGACACCTGTGCTGGCCCGCTCATTGCTAACCCTAATTGACATATTGATGAAGATGTTCCAAGAAGATGAAAGCGCCAGCTACGTCACCTTATTAGGTTTTTAATTGAGGGTTATTTTCCTTTCACTGTATCGCTACCTTGTAGTACTTTCTTCAGTATATACTAGAACATTTTATACAGGCCTCGAATATTGTATATAGATAATTTAATCGTTTTGGTCACAAGATTGTCCTGTGATATCTACTTTTATAGTTTTCCATATTTCTGATGATTAATAGACTGAGTTCCAATGATAAGTCAAAAATAATCCCACCGTGCCAGCTTTTTCTTGTTTTAAATTTAAACACTTATAATTAATTGATGAATGAAGTTTTAAATAAACTAAATAGGTACATAATATTAATCTAGTTTTATAGCGAAACTACGAAAGTCGTTGAAGTACTTAAATGTATTTTATTTAGGAATTAAGTCTCCAATTTCAGGAATTAAGGAAACAAATGGAGTCGGAAATAATTTTATTTGGTTTCCAAATTATCTGACAGTGGGTCGAGCTAATGTCACTCGACGCTTGACAAAGCGACTGTTGGCACGGAGAGCCTTTGCTCGCAGCTACGTAAACAAAGAAGGCAAAAAGGTTGGAGCAAAAAGTAATAAAAGTTTTATTTACGTTCCAGTTTATACTTTAAAAAGGGAAATTACAACTTCAATAACAGCAGTCTTAACGATTATAAATTAACGTTGTTTTTTTATTGTCTTCGAACTAAAACACTTGTAAATTAAAACTTTGTCACGACTTTGCATTGCCGTCTTATCAACTGCGAAAATACTCTTTATTTTTGAAGACTGCAATCCGAAAGAGATAATTGGATAGTCATTATGATCAGCCACAATTCACTCCCCGGAGCTGAGTGTATTAATGTCAACCGCAGGAGGGGGAATGTCGCTACTTTGTCAGGCAGCTCTCGGCACCGAGAGGCTTAACTTGACAGAATGTAAACGACAAGGAGACAAGGGAGAGGCGGCGACGTAAAAAAAGGGCAAAGCAATAATTGCGGTGTAGTGCGGTATCGCTAGGGCCGCCGCGGCTGCCGCGCTGGAGTCGGCCGCTTCCTTCCGCCCGCCGTGATTGAAAGTTGACATTGAGCGGCGCGGGGCGGCGCCAGGTACGGCTCTCGCTATTTTTGACCCCGCGACCTATCGCTGCGGCGATCGACCTCGCCAGAAACTTGCCGTTTTAATCGCGTGAATGTGCCACAACGTTTGCAAATGCGCACAGTAAACCTTTCGTGTTTAGCTGCAAATTTGTTATCTTTGCTATAATTTTAAAAAGTTGAAACTCCAATTTTCAAGAATTTATGAAAATTGTCGTTAGGTCGATGGTAGCGCTGTTGTGTAACTATTTTAGTTTTCAAATTTTTAACGGCCTGTCCACATCTCATCAGTATCCAAATCATCTGTCTAAAGATGTCGTTGAATCAGCCGAAAGCGAGTGCCATTCGAACTGGGTCAACGCCTACCGACAAAAGGTGTGGCGTCAGATAAGCGACATTTCCCGCCGCCGCCGTCCAGCTGCCGCCTGCCGCTCCTAAAACAAAGAACAATGAAATATATCTCATTTATTTACGTTTTTTACCGGTTCTCTTTTTTCTTCGTGTGCGCCCAATGTATAGATAATCATTAGGCGTCGTTTGCTCGGCGCCCTTTAATGTGTTTGCATGCTCGACAATTTGATACCACGCCTGTTTGCATTGTTGCCGTTTTGCCTTCCCGATTAGGGTCGCATTTGAGCTCCATATTTATTAGAGCGTAGGACTCGCGACACGACTTTCATTTTATACGGATCCAGCTCGCTGCTACATTATAAAATATATGAAAGCGGTTTACTTTCCCTTTCAAGGGTTTAATGGCATCATGAGAACAATAACACCGTAAAAAGAATATTATCTTGCATTATCGCGAACTTACTTTTAATTTTTTTTTATCCTGTTTGGCAAATGTGTGAAAAATTATTCACATTTACTTTATTTTGAAGAAGACAGTAATCTCTACCCAGAAGCCGCACTCATTAGTCGAAAAAAAATAAAAGCCCTTTAATATTTGGAATGTAATGCAAACATGGTGTAACTGGATAGTGATTGGTAGGGCTGTATAGAACGCCTGTGGACGGAAGGACGCGTCACTCTGCGTCTGCTGCTTTCAGACGCGCCGCCGGCTTCCGACCTCTGACACGGCGCGACACTTGACTTGCAATGTAGCTACTTATATTAAATGTGTTCCCTGGATACACATCGACTTCTTTATTTCGCCTTCGCTGTCTTAACTTTACCACTGACACTCTTATCACTAAGCAAGCTATCTAGCTAATTTATCGCTCCTGAGGATCTCGTTGAGAGCAATTATGAGTTGGCTTACGTATTTGTCTTATAGTCATGTACATGATTTGCTATATGCCCATTTAGTCAGATGGGCTTAATTGTTTGAACCACTTTCCTTAAAGTCAAAATACAGTGTAATACTGAAATAACTACCACCAATTCCATACACAGACAGCTTAACCGTCAAACGGAATAATTTAATTTACATTTAGAGGCTAGAAACGAACCCAAGTTAACCTCAACGAATTAAACTCGAAAATGGCATAACAAAGTGTTTGAAAATGTTGCAGGACGTTCGGCGGCGGAAGGACGCGTCTGTCAGGTTTCAGAGGCGGTGCTAGTTTCCGACCTCGGTGACGCGATGTGCCTCTTGCATGCGATGCAATGGCACAATTATATGTGGTAGTGAGGTTTTAGGACATTTAGTATCTTTAAGAAGTTGGGTATAAGGGAGTTAAGTGAGAGAATCTTGTTTTGTTAAGGCTCGTGATAACTAGGTTAAAATACAATGCGGATACATTAGTAACATCGACATGCATTTGAAGTTTTTTGCGTTACTTGCTATTTGTGCCATTCACACTGTTTATCATTTGTCAAGTATCAAGAAAAGCTAGCAATCAATGTCACGGACAGCATATACAACTTTACAATAGCATTAAAACAGCTCGAAGGCTTCTGATCTGATGAAGGCATTTACGTTATAATACGTTACATTATTTTTTTAAAGAATAAATAAATTCGTCCTGACGGTTCGACTGAATTGCAATCGTTGTTGCAACCCGGTCGAACAGTATGTTGGCGTTAATTCCAGTTTGCAACGCGAAAGTTTAAATGGATGAATATTCTTATAAGTCAAGGAGCGTTAATAGTTATTCTAAATGCTAATGCCAATTAATGATTTGACAACAGGCTTCTTTGGTAAATTTTAAAATATTTGTTATTTATACTTTTTAAATATTGGCGATTTAACGAATTTGTTTAATCGCAACATCAACTTCCGCTTGAATTTTAAATTGTTCATTAATCGTAACAATTGCGTTAAAAATACGCTACTCATGTACGTTTGTTGAAATAAATAAATCACATCAACTTTACATGGCAGAAAAGTATTTTCAGACTATTATGATTTTCACTTTATATTCTGTGGTATAACACCGACACTGATTTTTGGAGGCCGAGGCGCACCTACTTGTTCGTAGTTGAATTCACGTAATAAAGGCGAACAAAATGCAACATTTCTTATTACTTGTTTTCTGTCTCTCATTTTGTCTTATTTCTGTATAAGAACATGTTTCATTTCCAACTGTTGAACCAAAACTCTGGTTCTGCGATAGACAGGCACAAAGTAAGGAGTACCTTTACATGATCTGAAAAAACTAAAACTTTTAAAAGGTCTGTTTGCTTTTAATACCAATCCACCTTGCAATCTCCTAAGATTTGATGTACTTACTCGCAATATGAACTTTTGTCGACTACGACGTCTACAGGGAGGATAGTGATCCCAATTCTACTCTTACGTAAACGGATCTGGCATAAAAATCATACTATTTTTATATCTAGCTAGCTCAATTTCTGCAATTTGTCTGTATAATCAAATTGAATTGATACTCGAAAGCTCGTTTTAAAAAAATCTACGATCATAACGAACACACATGCGATGGAAACGTCACTCGAATACTTAGCAAGCTGAACGTGATCATAAGCAAGGTTTATAACGTGCAAAGTAGTTCCCCCAAGCCCTGGCGTAATGCCCACCATCACGCGACACTGACACGGCATTCCAAATGTTTAGTCCCAAAAATATTTTGTTTACAGAAATTGTATAGCTCCGTAGAAATCTGGCACACAATATCGTCCTCGCTTAATATGGATGCTATGAAATATTATTTATACATACATACATACATACATAAAATCACGCCTCTTTCCCGGAGGGGTAGGCAGAGACTACCTCTTTCCACTTGCCACGATCTCTGCATACTTCTTTCGCTTCGTCCACATTCATAACTCTCTTCATACAAGCTCGGCGGTTTCGGGTACTTTTGACCTGACCCTTTACCAGGACGTCCTTAATTTGATCAAGATACGTTCGTCTAGGTCTTCCCACTCCGACCTTTCCCTCCACACTCTCCTTGTATATCTGCTTAGTCAACCTGCTTTCATTCATCCTCTCCACATGACCGAACCATCTTAACATACCCTTTTCTATTCCTGTAACTACATCTTCTTTCACATCACAACATTCCCTTATCACGCTGTTCCTTATCCTGTCACTCAATTTCACACCCATCATACTCCTTAACGCTCTCATTTCCACTGCATTTATTCTGCTTTCATGCTTCTTTTGCCATACCCAACTTTCACTCCCATACATTAATGTCGGGACCAACACGCCCCTGTGCACAGCCAGTCGAGCCTTTTTGGATAGTTTCTGACTGCTCATAAAGGCATGCAAAGCTCCATTCACCATGTTCCCCGCGTTCACTCTCCTTTCAATATCACTATCATACTTGCCATCTGATGTAAACTTTGATCCTAGATATACAAACTCTTTCACTTGCTCCACTTTTTCTCCTCCAATCAAAATATTACATGCTGTCATTTCTTTCTCCATTTCAAAAACCAGTGTTTTAGTTTTACTTACGTTCACTTTCATTCCTTTCTCTTTTAAAGCTTCATGCATACAGTTTACCATCTCCTGTAACTCCTCCGCTGATGACGCCAGTATAACCTGATCGTCGGCATAGAGCAGAAATATTATTATTTATACCTACCACATAGGTAAGTATGCTATTAAATGCTGTAAGTAAATTTTTTACTCAAGCTAACTTAACACCGTGGCAATATTTTTTTAAGATTGGTTTAATATTGAACCGATATAGTAGACGTTTAAACTTTTAGTATGGACCAATAGACTCAAGGCGTATATGCTAAAAGCGCAAATTACTCTTCATAAATATGCCTCGAAAAATATAAATAAACAAGTAATGTTAACTTTTTAATAACTATTAGTCGGGATTGAGATTTTTAATATGAAATCTAAGCTGTCTCAGAACTTTGGTACACTGTACGCTAACATTGTAACGACTTAGTATAGGAATTGCGACGTGATTGAAACTTCACACAAAGGCTACGTAGTTACACAAGTTTAGTATTTTATGAGGTAGCCACTCATTGTTGTCGTCGTAACGTTCGTATGCGCTATAAAACTGTCTAATGCTTTCATGATAGAGTAAATCTCAGACATACTTCACTAATTCTTGTACTGTTTGAACTTAAAAATGCCGTAATTTTAATCCTTCTACTTTTTGAAATTGTAATTGGTAGGTTAATAAAGTCACTTATAATTGAAATGTTTTAAAGAACTGTGTATTTTACGAAACCATTCACAAGGCTTAAGGGTGTTTTTCACTATGATACCCAATTTGAATATTTTTAAATTGAACTGTTCCAATTTTGCTATTTTTTTGTTGAAAACCTAATATCAAATTCATCGATTTATTTAAATTCGTTCGTTCGGTTTCCCAGTTTTACGTAACATGAAATCAAACCATGAAATAAGAATCGAGGTCAGTCCAACTATCACAGGTTCTCTAATTTAAATATTCGTGTATTTGATATATTTCTATTCAGGACTTTCCAATTTCCAACCACTGAGTCTTGCAGAATAAGGCAGAGGAGCAGTGTCGTATCAAAGAGGCTATTATTTTACGGAACAATATCTGTCCGCAATACGTTTTCAAGTTTTTGTGCGCTGTATATTCGAGAAAATAGTTTTATGTTGGCCATTGTGACTTTTATTTTATTTTTCTTTATTTTCCCTTGCGCAGCCGTAAAACGTACCTGGGATCGGAGCGGGCTCACGAAAAATTTATTATTGAGACCTTTTCGCCCGAGCTCCATCGACAGACATTGCGAGGGCGAAAGTTATGAATGACACATGTTTTGAAATATTACCTGCAGTGAACTGCTTCCAGAGGAAATTTCATAGGATGAGAAGTTTATTTGTCGTGAAATATGTGGGAGTTTTATGAGAGCAGGACACTTTTCCAATGCTACGTATCAAGCAATTTTCTTACACTTTTCGGTCTATGTCGCCGCGTAATAAGGCTGAAAAGGTGTATTTGGGAAAATAAAAGTGTGAGGTGCGACAAATTGGATGAGAAAAGTTTCTTATTCAGAATTGAGCCCTTAGTTACTTTGCTTTTCACGCAAAGTTTTGGAAAGTAAGGCATATCGGATGCTATTGTGAAAGATAATCTCAAAGATTCACTATTCACAGACTAATCGATCACAAAAGGTTCATACTGCAACGTTTGAATAAACATGAGTGGTTTGCGATGTTCCTTTTTAAAAGACCTTATTTTGTATACATAAAATATTACTAATGTTAGATTATAGGCCTTTGCTGTGTTAGTACTAACGGTCTATTTTTCTGTGTCAACATTTTATCAAAATCAATCCTGTCCAGTTTTTAAAGGGAAAAATTTCATATAATTAAATACTGGTTATTCTTCACTAACAAAATACACTTGTTTCACAAGAATATGGATTGTACTTTTTAAATATTCTGAGAGAAAGATTATTTAGAAAATATTTAAGTAACCCAACACAAACATGCAAAAGTAGAAACAGCGCCATTTTATTAAACTCAATCTCATTATAAATAAGGTCAGGTTCTGTAGAAGGCACCGCACAAAATCGAGCATCAAATTGATTGATTCCTGAAGCCAATACTGGCACAATAAATGGAAATACGCCAACAGTAATAAAGTCTAAACGAGCCCGCCTTCGGAACTCGAGTACAAAACAATATCCAATATTCTCTTTAATAGAATCTAATTCTAACAAATCCATTTCCTTTTTTTTTCCTTATGAATAATATTGCAGATAAGACGAGTCCATTGAATCGATAATTACTTAGTTAAATTGTAAATCTTGCTGCTACTTGGAGTTTATTTCCTCAGTCAGTAAAAGTGTATGTTGAAATAAAAATTTGTCTGTCTTCACCATTTTGTTTTACTTCGAAAAAGATGTTTTTCTAGATTTTTCAATACAAGGGAATATCAATTATTTGAAATGTAGGTATACTTTTGTCCAGTCTGCATCGATAGAAACATATGATCTTTAACAACATGTACATTACATTACTTATATATATATGTATTAATATTCAATTAGTAGTATGCCCTTAGGTACGTTCAAAATGATTCTGTTCACCAATTAAATATAATTGAATTTAACTGGCAACCTGCGCATTCCGAGTCGCTGGTCCTATCAATCCTGATTTCGACATGTGTCGGGCACATGTGCTTTGCTCTTTTCAAAGACAGACCTGATTCGCCATACTTGACTAAGTGAATATGTTTATATGTGAGAGATGATGTTGTAAGACATACGAGCGAAAGTAGTAAGTAACTATCTTATGTCTCTTAGAATACATATGTATGTCGTTGTCGTTGAACTAATTTATTATAACAATCAAAGCTACAAAAAGAGATAACTGTTATTCTTCTTTAAAGTAGGTACTCTTTTTTAATATCCTGTTTTACTTTCTTCATTTGTTTACTTACCTATGTATGGAATATAACAATTAATTGCCAGTATATAATATTATATTTGTAAAGGTGAACGGTAGGCAGTTGAAACTCGCCGGTCGGCCTATTTTATTTTACTCAAGCCCTTGGGAGATATAACACGATGAACAAAATGTATGATGATGACATTTTTTTATTTGGCCAATTATGGAAATTTGCTGGAAACCCGCGGTACCTGGCCGGCGCTCGCCATCTCCAGGGACCCTGCACCTCAACTTTGTTTACGTATCCAACCCAGGGAAAGTTGATAATTTCACCTTTACTTCGACAGCTGCGCTCAGTTGTGAAGCATACTTCTTCTTTGTCGTTTCTCTCTTGGCAGAGCGTTCGTGTCCAACGTTTTCCTCAAGATCTTCTGCCATTTCTCTTTGTTTGAAGACTATCTGGCGCAGTCTGATACGCACTTTCATAGTTCTGATTTTACTTGGTCAGTCCAGCGCATAGCTGATCGGATCGACCGCATGGTCTCGTTTCCTCCACTTTACCCTGCACCACCAGTCGCTCTAAGGAGTTGTTTTCGCGTCGCGTATAGCATACTGCAAATGATTAATTATAAAGGTAATAAATAGTTCGGTTCTTAGTTTAGCGTCTAGATGTTCCTTATGTCGAACTGTATCGCAATTGGCTAACATAAATAAAAATAAACGAGTAAACATTTAACTACTTACTACAGTAAGATGCTAGTATTATAATAAAACTTACTTAAACAAAATCATTTTCTAAACTGCAAATTAATTATAGATAAGTCAGTGCCTCTACACTTCCCGCATTATTGAAAATTAAAATTTCATGAGGTACTTGGCGTAACATTCACTCATGTCAAATTCAGACGCCTTGGCCTACTAAATGAAAGTTCGTTCTGTCTGATATTAATCAACTCATTCGCTAGATCAAGATCTAAATTGTAAGTCCACAAAGACAAGGACGCATGCCAGATTTGCCGAGTAGAATAACTATCATTACTTAACATTTTTAATTGTTACTTTTATTTTTATTCGTAATGAACAAATACTACTAGCTAGAGTGGAGTGGTTTTGATTAATTTGAGACAGATAGATGCGTTTTTTACGTGTACATTACGCACTGCTACCTTTGCGTTACAAAGCTTTAAGTCAAATCTAGTTGTTAATGAGAAGTAATATAAAGAAATTCCTATTTTCAAAACCTTAAAAGACGTTATTTGGAATTAAATATGTTTAATAGTTATAACAAGCTATTTGCTCATATGACTACTTTTCATAATGTTATCTTCCTTGTTTTAAACATTTTACACTAAACGTTATTTTATATTCCACTATGCATAAAACTTTAAGTGGAAACCGATTTGTTTATGCTCGTAACTGCATCATAAAAATAAACCGTCGACAGCCCGTAAGTTCATACGAGTGCTAAGGCTAATCGGATAGGACGACTTATTACACTTGGTTTGTTCAGTCTAGCATTACACCACGTGTTGAATACGTATTATCTACGTAATACTTACTGGGCACCAGCAATCCTCGCAATAATAGGACTTTGTAAAAAAAAATGTCAGCAAAATCACCACATTCGCTGTGAGCTTCGTGCAAACCGCGTATAAATGTTATCGGTAGCTTAATTTTTCACATGGTAATTCGAGTGTCCGATCGATATTGCATTGCACGGCGACGCAGTAATATCGGATCGAAAGTGGTTATCGAGTGGGCGATCGGTATTTTCCCGACGACCGACGCCGACGCCTGAGTCACCGCCGCTCGCCGATCTATTCGCGGAACTTCCTCAACCCTCCGTGGAGGGTTGCGTTTGCTAATGACCGACCGACGACGACCGTCCGCCAAAATGCAACAGAGCCATCGTGCGAAACTGCACCCTCAAAACCACAATGGTAAACTCCAATATTGTTAACTTGGCCATTACTCAATCATTGTACAATCTGGTGCGTGTTTATATGCAACCTTTCAATCGGCAACTTTATTTTGATGAATATGCATGAAGTAGCGAAACCAGCAGCGCGGGTAACATAAAACGCCATCGTGAAAATTTAATGACATTTCCTGGTAGCGCCGTAATGACTCATATCCGTCGAAGGGTTAATTTTGACGTGATATCGCAACTTAAAATCGTCAATTTCCTATCTTTCTTTGAATCGAGTTGCGGGGGTAAGGGACTAAATTATATGCTGCACGGTCTCGCCACAGTGTTTGATATTTTTTGATAAATAAATGAGTAGTAAATATATAAAGGTTTTATTTAATGCTGTACCGAACCGGGTTGGAACTTGGAAAAAATTGAGAAAAATCTGATGGGCCTGTTGTGGTCCCTGTTGATATAATATAGATTTTGGACACTAAGATTTCTATGAGTTTTTGCACAGAAATAGAATATACCTACTTTACGAGTAAACCAGCCCCAAACAATTACCTTTCCATTATTTTTTTATATTAGTATTAGATTTACGAATCAGACTTGATTCTGCAATATTATTGGTAAGTAAGTAAGTTGCCGTGTGGTTCCCGGCACTATTACAAAAAAGAATAGGACCACTCCATCTCTTTCCCATGGATGTCGTAAAAGGCGACTAAGGGATAGGCTTATAAACTTAGGATTCCTCTTTTAGACGATGGGCTAGCAACCTGTCACTATTTGAATCTCGGTTCTATCATTAAGCCAAATAGCTGAACGTGGCCATTCAGTCTTTTCAAGACTGTTGGCTCTGTCTACCCCGCAAGGGATATAGACGTGATCATATGTATGTATGTATGTATTGGTAAGTATTTCTATAATGTCAATGGTAACTATTATATAATACACAAACACCGATTTTCTACTCCCACTGATTTATAGATCCAATTTTCCTATATGGCGAAATGTCATTCAAAGTATATCTCTGGGACAGAAGTTCAAAATGCCATACTGTACCCTATGGAGTTCTGTACATGTTGTATGTACGACATGTGTATATGTTTCTCTAGCGAATTCGAGCGTTGGCTTATCAAGGCTCTATCTAGATCCAGTATTCTGTACCTGTGTACACACAAGTAATGAGATTTTCTATTCACTGGAACCAGACTCCTGTAATACAAAGTTCATAGTAATTTGCATTTGTCAGGTTTTGAATAGCTTCCAAAAAACGGTTGCTGAAATTTTTAGCTTACAGTATTTACTGTAGTTGTTTAATTCTTGCTTTCATTGATGATATCATTCCTCTGAATTTCGAGATTTAATTTCTGAATGTACGTTCAGGTACGTACTTACTTAATAATGCTTTAAGGTATAAGATACATACAATTTACTTTTGAACTAGTTTATTACGTCACTAACTTTACAAGATTTTGTTAACCTGTATCGGTCAGTTGAGTTGTGTTCTGATTGTTATCAACTTGCTTCTAATTTCCTGCTTCCAAATGTGTGTCATGTATCTAGATAGTATCACAGTACAATATAATATTAATCCAAATCTTCGAATGGGTACGCAAACTCTTTCTTAATCGTGAACAATACATTAGGACCATGACATTTTCACGCTAGATTCTTACTTTCATAAGCGTGATGTTATCATAACATGTGACGCGACGGGAGTTGTGAAATTGTTTATACGAGTATATGTAAGTAATGTTGTAAAATAAAACAGAAAATGCCTGCAAATTATTTATTGTTAGTAAGGACATAATTTGGTTTTGTGGAATTATGCGATTCACTAAAAATCTTACCAATTTACATTATAAACTTGTGATCATAAACCAACCATTAATGATCACATGAAAAAACTATTGTTTCACTGTCAGAAAAGCAACATATGAGACAATCACAAAAACCATACAACATGATATGAAAAAGTTTTGACTAATATAACGCTTTCACCTTCCATCTGGATTTCGCGTGATGCACAATTCTTTAAGATTGTATAGCCTGAACTGTTTGTTCCTCGTATTTGTAATATTTCGCAAAACTTATTTCGATGCAGGAGTTGGCTATTTTACATTCACTTACTAACCACCTTGGCCCACGCAAGGTGACTCAGTGATATTAAGTATCCACCAATGACGTCTGCGAAAGTACCTAGGCATTCGGGCAAATCCTGTTCGGTTACAGATAATCAAATATTATCAGATCAGATTTAATTTTTAAAATTTTATTTTGTCTGCTTATTTATAAATAACATTATCACTACTTATCTTGGATAAGTACCTAACGATAACAAAAAGTGGTCCTTTGAATCATGTCAGCTTCTGTTTCCTTTAATTGGTGCTTGTGTTCATTTGTCGGCTCTCATGGTGTTATTCATAGTGAACATGATGATGTTTCTAGTGAAGTTAGTCATAGTTCCTCTGTCTTCGCATCTCTGAGGGAAGCCTGGCCTCCTTGACTACGATCAGATTAGGACAGGCTTTAAATTCACTCTGATCTTCGCAACTTTTGCAGCGGCCATATTTTATCACTATTACACTATTACACAATCTCTTGCCTGAACGTGCAGGTTTCCTTACGGTATTTTACATTCATCGCAATATTTATGTCTAATATTCTTATTAAAATTTACTATAACTAGGTAGCATAAAGCAATAGATGTATTCTTTGTTGCCAACCGGATAGAAATCCAAACAAAAAAGCAGTCCCGACAACAGTACCAGCTCATTTCCTGCAACATAAAACACCGACGTCATAATAAATAGAGCAATAAGACAGCCGTCTGTGCCTGTGCGCCACATCACATGCACGAAACTGGTTCTCCAGCGAAACAATACCTCACCCTGCCTCTTACGAAGCATGCAAATTAATATCTAGCTTCATTTTACAAACTGGTGAAGTACTGATTTTTGGTAATTTTTTTATTTCGAACTTTGAAGTGATTAAAAGTTTGTCGTCTTGATTAGATGTCCTTTCATTTCATCTTTTGGTTCAATTCGAAACAATCTCAACACGAATTTAGATATTTTAATCGGTGACTGTTACTAGTATAAACCATACGTAATATATATGTTACTACCCTAAGGAGTGCAATCAGGTCTAAAACTCGCGTGACATAACGTGCAAATTTATGGCGACAGAGGGGTTTCGCAAACTGGTTTTGGTTCCAGTCTGCACACGAGTCGCCGGCGCAGCCCCGCCGCCGGTCGTCCTCGGATGGCCTCTGCACTTTTTGTGTAGCCAAGCGTTTTAAGATTCGAAATAACGATAAAGAGGATGAATGGCTAATAATCCCTTTATATAGCTATATGCCTAGGCAACATGAAGAATACAAGTTTTCTTGTTTTAACCCTACAGATTCGATAAAAGTAGGTATAGCTATATAGAAATTTTATAACTATTCGATTAAAATGTATTATACCCTTCGTTCGTGCCAGAGTCAAATTCGCACTTGTCCTGTATTTTGCTCTTAGCTTCAGATAGTATTTCCATTTCCCAGAATGATAAATACTTACTTGAAATAGTTATTCTGAGAAATATAATGTATTCATACGATTCTCGCTTTTGTCATCAAAATTGTAATCACTTAGAAGGATTTTAAATTACAATTTCATTACAATATGTGTAGCAGTAATAAGTAAGTTAGGTACTGTAGCAACCGCTTGAGTACAAGTAGGTTGTTTATATATTATACTACTAAAACAATAAAATGGTGCATACGGACCGCATTGCAAAAACCGTTGTTCCACACAATTTTGCTTATACATTTTATACAATTACAATTACCTGAATAAATGCATTAGTCTCAATTTTAAATTATCTGCAAATGCATGACTAATATTGTATATATTTGTGTTGTTGCTTAAATATGAGTTACGATTTAAATTGACACACAGTGATCACACATATGGTTGTTTATAAATACACGTTTCAGTTTACTCACAATTTGATTTGCAAGCGTGTTACCCGCTCTACTCTGGGAGAAAGTGCAACCGCCCCACTTTCCACTAACTTGACTAAGACATACGTAATTGTCCAATGGAAACGAAGCTATATTTGTTGGTGTACATATGCATTGCTACTTATCTTGTTTTTCTGTCATAAATGCAGTGAATTAGAGAACATACTTTTTATAGTCTCTAATGTCCTCATGATTCGTAATAGAATTATGAATTCTTATGGTCTATATTCTGAATCTGCGAGAGAGGAGTTTGTATTGTAATTTTTATTCTAATGATCCAAGAAATTTGTACTTGTACCTTTTAATACTTATGTAAAGTTTAAGTAAGTTTTCTGTTGACAGACACTCTTAGGTCACAAGTTGTGTGGAGATCTGAGACCCAAATCATTCTTGGCAATTAAAACTGTTACCCAAATCTCGTTTAATTTCAAATTCACTAATTTTTTCCGCAGATATTACCACCCGCCATCACTATTTCGATTGATCGAGGTTTGTAAAGGGATAATTTGGTTTTCACTACTTTTTCTTGAAATTAAATACCATGCATGTAAAGCAAATAAGGGGAAATAACTTAAATGAATATGAGTAATGTGTATTCTGTACCTTAATTGACTTATATAGCAATGTGGTTTGAAATATAAATACTTATGTAATATCTGAGAAGTTGAGTTGTGTCATCTGATACACCAGAGTATATTGTGTTACAAGGTAAGGCTCGGTTCCTTGGTTATGGTCTAATAACTGCCTAGATGTTCTACTGATAAAGTGGATATTACACCTCGGTTATATTATTTTTATGGGTAGTTGAAGTATACCCTTATCAAAATTACATAATTTTTCGCTAACAATATGTGCGTGCGCATCTGATGTTTTATTAATGTATAAAGTATAAAAATACTGACAATCTACACACTCTGTTTTTGTGCCTTAAATAAGTTGTCTTTGAAGTTAAGTACTTGACTGTGTTATTTTTTATCTTCAAACGGGACTAGTTGTTGTAACATTAAAAATTTTATGTAACCCTAAAAAGATAATTTAGGTAGTGGGCCACGAAAACATACGTCCTCGATCAATATTTTCATACAGAATAAATGTGGATTGCTAGGCGAATTAATTTAAGGAAACTAATAAATCCTATAGTTGCTCTAGTCTAGCTAGTAAGAGCTGAATACGCATGGCGCCTAAAGTCTGCCGCGTGGGCGAGACGAGAACTGAATCCACTAGTTTTATTACTTCCATGCAATTCCTTTATATGCTAAGACATAAATTCATGTGTACTACCATAATAATGGCGCGTCACTGTGAGTATATTATCTGGATCTGAACATACGACCATTCCGTATGGTTCCTAAAAGAACCGTACCGTTACCTCTATTAAAGTTTCAGGGTACCCAAAATACTCTGTATTACTCTGTGCATTTGTTGCAGATTCGGGCGTATTATTTAGATATATATACTTGAAATATAATATAAATAAGATTAAGATTAATTGACGTAACAATTTTCCGAACAGTCTTGACTGCTCATTTCTTAACTCTCATATCCATCTGCGATAATTAAAACACCAACTTTTACAACAACCTTTCATTTTCCTTAGATTTTGGGATAAAATGTAAGAGACTGAATTGACCCTAAACTGCTGAAATGAACTTCCTATCAAAATAAGCTCGAACTGTCGTCTACTTCGACATGTGGGCGAGGATATTAAGGTCGCTGGGCGTTACGTCATGCCGTTAAATAAAATTATATAAAGTCGTTATTGATAACCCTTGACATTTAGCCGGCGAATCTGGTAAATTTATTAATGTATATTTTAATGTTGTTCTAGGTACTTAAACAGGATAGTTAGCGACATATTGACGTTGACCTTAATCCAATGACCACAGTCCCGTTTTGCTGTTATTTTAGGCGTAAATTCGCGTTACAGCATAAGTTGGGGGAAACCCATTATTTTAGCAATTTTATGAAATTTCTATAATTCTGTATAAAATCTGACCAAGATTTCGGAGTTGCTTTGTCTAAAAACCTGTGTTAACCTTAGTTACGTTAAAAAAACGGAGTAGCTTTGTCTAAAATTCAGATTCATGGTCAAATAGCGTACTCCGGGCTGCTCTCACGAGAGGTGAGGATGTAACCGGGACTTCGCTATAAGGAAGAAAATAGCTTAATCAAGATTTACTATATCCTTACATGTTTTACGGCAAGGCTGAGTCAAATTAACGCTGATATTATTAATATGCTGCTATTAAAACCACAGGTTACTTCAGTCGGTTAAATTTAAAGCATACTTACTTATAGCGAAGTTATTTTAGTGTCGATGCAATCTGAACTACAGACAGATGCAGATATTCGTTCATGGAGTGCACTGAATTCTATATTTGGACACGATTCGTCGCGCTGATTCAGAAACAAATGTTCTGAACGCTTTCTAATTCTAACATTATGCGATTATTATTCGTATGTTCAAGTTATGAGAGGTTTTCCTATTTTCTTTGTTGTTAAAATCGCAGTGTCTCCAATTGGTATTTTATAATGAACAGCTCTAAACAATCAGTAAGGTATGTAAGATGCTTTGGGTTAACCGGAAGACAACGATCTTACTTCTTCACATAACAAGACCGTGAAAATCAATTATTTAATTTACATATTTATGTCAATATCTGAAATTATTGACTGGTAAATCTTGGACTGTTAAGTCCAGCTTAATATGTAAGTAATGAATTGAAAAATAAAAAATAAAAAAAACTAATCATGCAAGTTCAGTAAATTGGCAGCTCTGACCAGACGTGATCCTTCGGCTGGTGTCGTGAAAGAGCGAGGTACTTAGATTTTATTCCTTCTGGTGCCATGCCTACCAACCAGGCACCCTGCTTCCAATGGACCCATTTGCATGCGCTTTGTGGGCGACCTCCGCCTACCCACGTTTACACGGATCGTAAATTTTGTCCTTTTACATCCAAGGAGGGATTTTTTCCACGGGAACAGATGTCCATTTTTCCGTAAAGGGCAAATTTATTGCATGTTGTCGCAAAATATATGTATTATAAAATAAGTCTTTGAATTAAAAGTCATCGTTCGTAATGTGAACGTTGACTCCGTTTTCCAAAATACCAAAGTTCAATAATATTGTGACAATGCAAAACATTTTTTTATCTGAGTACATCAACTTTACATTGACGATAATTTAATAGGTTCAGAGAAGTGAACGTTTCATTGATTTAATACTTCATTAAATGTATTTACAGCTTAACATAGACATCGTAAAAACATTAAGCCTTACTATAATTGGAGTAAAGAAGTCGAGATCGATAGGATCGGCAGACCACTCGCGACAGCAGCTCGACTCACTTTCTAGTTAGCCGAGCCATTGTTAGTTGCCACTAATTTATCTAATGTTAAAAGTCATTCCGATTCTATCTCCATACAAAAGGAAGTTTTTTTTAAATAATACCTAATTTATATAAAGTCCAAGAAAATGTAACTGTCTGTACTCTGTACACAGATACTGGACTGAGTCATACTTTTGGTTATTACCGACCCGAAGGCCGAATACCACTTTATGCAATATTGGACCACTCGAATGTTTCGCTGCAATCGTTGTACCTACTCCATTAGACAAATCTGATTGTTCCGTTACACGTAGGCGACTAATAGAACGCATTATCTATCAATTGCTCGTATCTCGGTGATCAATTGACAACTTTCAAGTACGAGTAATGTGACTTGGGTGAATTAATAACTCTTCAAGACGTGATAACTCTCTATTACAAATACAAATGACAAGACTAAATGAATCAGTGGCTTAAAGACGAACAAAAAATCACAGTCATAAAACGAAATCATCGAGCGAAACGGATAGCAGACTCACCCGATTACTCAGCGTGTAATTTCGTCCTACCAAGTAGATGGGGCGCAGCTTGAAGAATAAATCTATCAATAAATATTAACAGAATGATTGTGAGACGATACGCAACGTTGCTTACAATGTGATGGTAAATTAAACCGGGATTCAATGGTATTAACTGACATAACAATATGCATTACATATTCTGAAACCATCTTTGAGTTAATAGGATTAATTTTTAAATAATCTGAAAAATGACCGTTTTTCCTCTTATTAAAATACCTATCGGTCGGTATACATGGTTGTTTGATTAAATGTGACTAAAGCTATCATTATTTATTTATTTATTTATTTAAACTTTATTGCACAAAAACAAAAATGTACAAAAGGCGGACTTAATGCCGCTTGGCATTCTCTACCAGTCAACCAGCTGACCAAACAGAAAAAACTAAGTTGGTGGTGCGATAAAGTGCACATGCATACTGACAAAATACATACATTACAAAAAAAAAATGCGTAAATACATACAAGATACATAATATACACTATAAATACATATACATACATAAAATATATAACATATATAATTAGGATGACCCATCATTAATCTGCCGAAGAAAGAACCCCTTCACAGCATGTTTGAACGCAGAGCGACTAGGAGCTCTCCTAATCATTTCAGGAAGAGCATTCCAGAGCCTCACAGCCTGAACCTGGAAAGATTTCTCCAAAAAAGTAGACCGGAACAGAGGAGTACGCAGAGTCAGGTTGTCTGCAGAGCGAAGAGAACGGGAATGGGCGGAACTCAGAAGCGGGAATTTAGATTTTAAGTAAAGAGGAGAGTGAGCATCATTGAGTAGAGAGTACAACAAACAAAGAATTCTGGCTTTACGACGTTCAGGAATAGGAAGCCATGATAACTGCGAACGAAAAGAAGAAATATGATCGTATTTACGGATATTAAATTATGCATGTATTGTATTTTTAGCTATTGGCAAATAAACAGCAGTTGAGCATGTGAATTATTTTTAAATTTCATTGACTTAGGGTTGTTAAACCCTTATATAACCTAAAGCAGTTGATTGTTGAAAAAGTGTTTAAGCGTAATGTCCCATTTCATTAATCTATCTTCAAACATAAAATGTCATCAATATGTTCTTTTCTTGTTGCTTGCATGAAGAGAGTTATGAATGTGGATGAAGCAAAGGAAGTATGCAGGGATCGTGGCAAGTGGAAAGAGGTAGTCTCTGCCTACCCCTCCGGGAAAGAGGCGTGAGTTTATGTATGTATGTATGTATGTATGTTCTTTTCACCCTTATGATTAACTAGCGACCCGCCCCGGCTTCGCACGGGTGCAAAATTATAAATGTTATTATACATAAAAACCTTCCTCTTGAATCACTCTACCTATTACAAAAAACCGCATCAAAATCCGTTGCGTAATTTTAAAGATTTAAGCATACAGACAGACTAAAATAGCGACTTTGTTTTATACTATGTAGTGATTCATTATTATTGTGATACGTACAATACCTATATCCTTAAATCATTTATAAACAAAAACTAGATAAATGTTTACGTTTGCATATTTTATTATAATTTATTGTTTAATTTGCAAATCAAAGCTATACTAACAAATAAGTACTAACCTTCCTTGTACTGCGCGAGTGTAAACACAATATTTACATTATTTTAACGAACTGTTAGCGTTCTGCTTTAAAGTGCATGCTAAATATTTAGCAACAACAACGAGAAGAGGTACCTATAAGTAAATGCCGCGCCCGACGGCTCAAAGGGTTTTGTCGGGGATAAGTCTCCGGGAAAAGTTTTCTTTTCAAACGTCAATCACATTTTCCGCTTTTCGAACTTGGATGCCGTAGCGTTATAATGCACTCCTATAATACTTCTGTACTCTAGAAGATTTTCATCGATTTGCTCATTCATGGTCCTTTTATTGACGAGGTTCGGTTGGGCGTTGTGAATATTCATCGTCAACTTCTCCGCATGTAGCCTATGCCTATGGTTCATCAATTGTATAATTGTAACCCAATGATCATCTAACATGTTAAAAATATTTAACATCATTCACAAAACTCAAATGTAGAAGGCATTGCACTGGATTAGATGATATCATTGAGTGCAGCGGCCGCTTCGCGACGAACGATGGTGCAGTTTGAGACATGACCTCATTATATTAAGCGATAAGTTTTATGTGGAAATGAAATCAATTTAATATCAAGATACTTTAAATCAAGGCCAAAAGTAAGAACTAATGCTCATATAGCGTGTGCGGTCATCGGTTTAGAGTTCTCACCAAAACTGTTTTACATTGTTAGTTTGTATTAACGTCGTCGCGAACGACGAAAGCTTTAGCTTCACAATAAATTATTATTTACTAGCAATTTTTTTTTCAATAAGCCTGTTTCATTTTAATACGTTATTAATTTTATTATCACTTTTGGGCGCCGCATTTTACGTTTTTTTCAAGGGCATGTTTTTTAGTTGGGAAGCAATTGCTAACTGCTGATAAATTTGCGGTAAGGTAAGGGAGGGTTATACATTTTTACAACTGGATAAAAATGTGTCAAGCTTATTACTCCCGAAGAAAGGCAAAGGACGCAACTTGGGCTTGGCAATTCGCATTCATATCATACTTTAAATTTTCCGTTAAGCTTAAAAATGGAGACTATATTTGTCACTCTCTCTTAATATCAATAAATAAATATATATTATTTTTAACTAAATTCAATGTTACCTAAATTCTGAAATTCCCTATTATAGATTCGTGATGTAAACAGATTAGCTGGCGTTCAATTAGGGTATATGGTGCTTGCGGTGCGCTCTAAGTGGTGGCAGCATTGACGACGGATTACGCCTTCGTGTTTGCACACGCTGAAGTGGACGTTTAGCGATCACCGCTTTAATGCCCTTCGCCCATTCCCGAACTCCGATTCAACGGATTTATTTACGACATACTGGACAGTAAATATAATGACATGGAAATGTGAAAAAAAAATATTTTCCTATATTTATGTTTTCAGTCTAGCATAAAATTAATAATCAATCCGCTGTGCATAAAAAAATTATAATCTCCCACTAGTCTTGAAGATACCACAAACAGTTGATTCACTCATGTTGTTTCTTTAATAGGCATACACGTAATTAATGTACGGTGAAGTCAGTCACCTTGCCATCTTGCACCGACGGGGGCGAACACGTGGGTTTCTTGTCATTGAACTTGACTTTAGCTATACTTATCAATCCTGTCTACACTATTTATTTAAAGTTGAAACAGTAATTGTTTGTGAAAGTTTTATCTGAAGGAAAATTTTTACATTCAGCTTGTTATTTCTGATATCGAAAAGAGAATCTATGTACATTTTGGTGGATGTGAAAGATAATTTTTATTATAAAACAAGTTGAAGTTTTGATGGGTCAAATAGGACCCATCAAAATTCAAGGTTACTATAATAAGCCGAAAATTTACACCATATCAGAACGCATCCATTTCCAACGACACGCACATTTTATGGCCGCTACGAACACGCACTCCACACAGAATAAATGTGAAATTATTAAAATTAGGGCTCTTTATGAACCTCTGACTTCTGGGGAAATATGAAAATTGGAAAAGTTTGGCATGATAATATATCCGTGTCTACCTTATCTTATATAATAGAAGTCTGCTTACTGTACTTGAATAATTTTAAGCTTAAATTTGTTCCACCACTTTTAATTTTATTATTGTTATGACCGAAAATTCGAGCGTGTTTTGCCATTAGCCGCTCGAATTTGGACTTTTATGGAAACGTGACCTAACTGAACGACAAGTTAATAGCTTAGTGTGGGTGCGGCGATTCAGTTGTTCATCCATTTCGTCTTGTTTATCGATTAGTCAAGAATCCGCGCCCATGGGCCAACTTATGTCATTTGGCCGGGAGTCAAGGACGAAGCTGCTCGGCTCGACAGTCGCGCCGGCCTTATTTGGCGATTGGTGGGCGCCAGTTTTACGACTTTGCCTTTTTTCCTACGCCCTGTTTCCATGTAAGCTAAATTTTAGATAATATGTATACGTAGGTATATGTTGGCTTCGCTGTAGACATAGAAAACATTGACCCCAGAAATATCTTGATCATGTCGCTGAGATATCTATATATTATCTAACTAGTTGTTGCCTGCAAATTCGTTTGCGTGTTATTGGAAATACGAAGGTTAAGGTTATTAAATTTACTCAAATCTTGATCATGTCGCTGAGATATTTATATATTATCTAATCTGTTGTGCCTGTGTTTCTTGGTAGTTTCTTAAAGAAATAAGTTTTCGAGTATTTGCAACAAACGGTTTATATTTATTGCTTTACTTAAAGTTATTTACGCGAGAAATAAAACAACGGATATGTAACAATCGGATGCATCAACCGTTTGGGTCGGTGACGGGTTCTGTTGGCTGGAAAAATGGAACGTGACATTTTAAATTTGGCGCAAAGCTCGCGACATTAATCTGGCGCGTCGCCGCCCTCGCCCATGCCGTGCGTGGCCTAATCCGCCCGCTCCCTCAACGACCCAGGAAGATGGAAAAATCTCGAAAGACTCACATCAAATTACCAGCTTTAAAGCGCTGTGGATTCCCCAAGGCTCGAAGCGAGACACCTTGCCTTTCAGAAGCGCCCCTATATAATGTCGCCATGTCCTTCGTAAAGTTTGGCAGGTACAGGCGAGCACGTGCTTTTGTCATAGTCATACTTTCCTAGTTTTACGTACAACGTGTCTCGCACTTCGATTAAGTTTTGAAACCACGTTCCTATACAACTTAACTATATAGCTCTTGTTTAAAAGTTTTTACGTAAACACAAAAGTTTGGTCTGACATCCACCGCTTAAGTACAAGTACATACTCGTGTTTATGAAGGTCCTCACATTTTGATTATTTGGATAATTACCAAAGGTATTCACTATTTTATGGTTGAATTTCGAAATTGATATATTGCATACACCACATCTGAATTGAGCACTATTGTAAGTGTGATAACGTCTTTTTTTTCATTTATCTTTATAGCTCCAAACTTCTCGGCTTTTCTGTAAGAAATTCTTCCTGGGCACATAAACTACACAACTTTTGTTTACCACAAATGTATGCTAATTTAAAGAAACCTGAGTAACAACGTGCAGGGTAGGTTCAAAAAGATTAATGTAATTATGTCGGAGGAAATGTTGAACAGTGTTATAATTACCGAAGTTTAGAATTGATAGCTTTCGCTGTTGAGCTTGAATTACTGGTTATTTACGACGGAGCTTGTATTTGTAAGCGCCAGGCACGGAACTTACAACAAATTATTTTATTACTTACGTTATATAATTTACACATCTATCTAATGAATCCGAAAAAGAACTTCATTTGAGTACAGAAAGAGGACACCAAGATGGTCGGATGATTAAAAGGCATTAAATGGTGGAGGAGACAATGAGATGTTCAAGCTTTAGTAATGTCAAAAAAACTACAGACGTCACTGCAAAAGTTCTATATTTAATCGATTTATATAGGTCATCCTCAACCTCAAGTTTCACGTATTTGAACCACCACCACCTTGTCACCTTCATTACCACTCTTTAGCAAATGTATCAAGTGTTCACAATAAATAACTAACTAGTATATTTTAGCATTCCTTAATAAATCTAAGTAATTTTCATTTTTGCCTCTTCAGTCACTTTGCATACACGTGTCTTGTTGACTAAACGAATAAGTTCACGGTCGAATTCGCGCAGGCGGGTCTGTTGTGACGGAATCCAATCTTGCACATGTCGCAGTGCCGTAATGAATTCAGCAATAATTAGAGTTGCCACGCGAGAGCTCGGGAAGCTTACCGGCGGATGTCACAAATCCTAGCCAAGGGCCGGGGCGTGTAATGCAAATAACAGTGTTTACCTGCGACGCGGGAGCGTGGCTCCAAGCTCCGCGGCGCGATTCATAATAACGGCTTTTATTTCCGTAACTAGCTACGCGACGCTCTCATTTTGTCGGTTAACGCGTATTGTGTCACGAAAAGAATGCCGCACGGTAATGGAGTTTTCAAGCTCGGCTTTTTCACCCCAAATAAAAATGATAGAACTAAGAAAACGATCCGATTGCACTGTTAACTTTGCCACTAGTAAGATTATTGTTTTAATTTAACTCCCCACTTGGAAATTTGCAACATAAACACAGCACATTAGTGGTACCATAGTGTTCGTTATTCATTACAACCTCGTTGCTCGATTATTCCAAAGTCCCTTGTTTCTTAATTAATTTACGCATTAACAAGATAATGGTTATTATTTATGGTACAATTTTCACTTTACGACCAAATTTGAGAGATATAGGAAAAGGACATCGTCACCCGGGGATTTTTTTTCTATAATCAATTTTCTTGTTTAACTTTAGACCCTTTCTATGATTTTGTTACATCGCAAAGTTATTTTTGTGATTTCTTAAAGATTCAAACGAGGATTTAGAAACAATCGTCGCACTATAGGCATTCTACTCCTTATTTAACACCGCAGGCCACCCTTTGAGAAATTAAACGAATAACCTTGAAATGAATAGGGTTGCTAACGATAAGTGGGTTTAAGAGTAAACATGTTGGCTTATATTACCCTAAAATCTCGTTTAGCATAATTAATTTGTTTGATACATGAAACTGCTTTATAAACTTGCAAAAAGATAACTCACCATGAAGGATCTGGTATAAAATTCTAAGAGTATTGCGTCATCTCTTTAACTGTCGAAAACCAGCAGTTTCCTCAACCGCAGAGAAACCGAAAAGAAATTTCTAGCTTTAATAAAAAAAAAATTCGATGGATTACCCCAAGTGTCACTCAAAATTACATATCTTTTGGAATTTTAAAGAAAATGAGATTTGTTATAGATTCAATTATAAAACTTGGAAAAGTATAGTTTCAAGTATGATAGTCAAGAGCTAGTCATGATAAAAATGTGACTTGAAAAATGTGTTGAAAGTACGCGCTTCAAACTTATATTTCAGGAGGAAGTCTACAAGAAGCCGCGTTGAGAGGCTATTGCGAGTTTAACATTGGTATAATTTGCGGGGCATATTGGAAAACTTGTAATTGGTTTAGTTTTATATTCGCGCTCAATGTGTGCTCAGTGAACTTAAATGATATCGTTTTGGAATTGATCTGCGGTACATTGCCTCCAACTTCCTCAATCAGCGTTGATTGTTTCCACTTCCAATTAACACGATACACATCTGAAATAAATGTCCTAACTTATCAGGCGTCTTTCAGTATCTATTTTATCTCCTTACATGCCAATACGTTAGCTATGTTGTCAATAGTTGTTCTTTAGACAATTTATTAAATTAATGTCTAATAATATTTCTTTGTTTCAGATTTTGGCCCGGAGTCATATCATTGTAAAAGAGCTCGCTTAAAAGTAAGTCTAGATAAAAATTAGTTTTATAATTTCACAACATAATTGGAACCTTAATAGACCGTTCCCGTCCAAGTTAGTTTCACTCACCTACAAAGTAATCCTGCTCTGCATAATATTTTTGTAAAATTTGTATTTCAATATCTTGCAATGTCCTCGTCATATTTTTCATGATTACTCTTGGCACAACACCAAGATCTCACTCGGTTATCTTTCGTAACTGCGCTCAGCAAAAATGACTCAATTTTTTCGATTTTCTCTGAATTTACTGTCTACGCAAATTCACCTTTGTTGCACCTCTTGGAGCAAAACGTAACAAATAAAATTTTTTAACTAAAATAATTACATTTCAACCATCAATTACCGCGTGGAGGAAACTCATTTTGTAATTCAATTAAAATAAACTAGGAATGTAAGGAAACTGATCTGTCATCTTTATTTAAAAACGGTAAATAGCCTTGAATGTTAAAATAAAGATAAAATTTGCATAACTAGACAAAGAGCAAATAAGAATACAATCATAGCTTATATAGTCTAACATTTTGTAAAATAACGTCCACATCATTATTGCCAATGCAAAGATATCAAGTTCACAAAAGAATAAGAATGTTAAAAAATAAAAGGGCCTTCTGAATGACTGTAAATTGTGCATGGATCTAAAAAATAAACAGCTACTGAGCCTGCTCAGATATTTATGAAAGGTTTAGTAACGAAAGAGGATGTATGTTGAAAGTTTTATTTTTATTCGCATCTTCTGCACGAAGGTCGTCATTTGCTTAAACTATGGGCTCGCCATGGTGCAAAATATTTTGTAGAAACACGCACCATTGTCTGGAGCTACTGAGGCGATCCACATTAATAAATGCCAGATTGCTTTCCCTATAGCCTATATACCTGACTGTGGAACTATTGCATTCATTTCTACTTTTGTTCATTTTGCAGCCATCTTGGCTGACGCTCCTATTGTCTTGTTCTATTACCTTAATGAACTACTTAAATCCTTTGTTACCTTCCTAATGTGTAATTTTGAAAGTTGCAATGTTTAAAGGAAGGTAATCATTATTTGATGTTTGAGTATTATACTTTTTTTAATACTAATTTTAAAATTTATGGAAGTCGGACAGCAGCTGATTTCATTTCGGTTCAGGAATGGCGATTTAGTAAATCCAATCTGAAAACAATATTATCTAAAATATAGTTGGATGCATTTTATTAAAAAAAACTTATGCTTCTAAACAATATTACTCAGCATTTCTATGTGGATTAAGGTATTATTTTCTCAAAAAGTGCCAACTTTTCGACGATCGATCGATCATATTCTTATGATAATGTTATTTTATTCTGTAAATATGAAGCGTTGAATAATGGCGTGTGTTGATTTAGGCCGGGTTATCCATCAATTTTCGCACCTCACCTTGGTAGTACTAAGTATGCTGCTTCCCGAAAAAACTTTGTACTAAACTCGTGATTTCTACTATATTTTTAGAATAAATCAATAACCCACGCTCTTTCAATATCCATTTAAGATTAGTCATAAATAATTGAACATGGTCGATATACCTTGCTAAGAAGACAAAGCGATGTCATTTCCAAAACTTTGTCAATTTACGTCGAAACTGTAAAGCCCCTTGCCGGTTCATGTCCGCACTTGGTACAAAACTGAAGGAACATCAAGAGAACTTTCTACTTCAGACTCCCAGGCACAGTTATACTTTCGTTGTCTAGAAGGGGATCAAACTGCGGTGCATTCGCGCAATGTATTATGCAGTCTCGGCGTGTGGCCGCGTAAGCGGCTCGGGGCTCTCTCTGACGCAAAACATTACTATTCCTTGAGAATTTTCTATTCCAAAACTTCTGGGAAGCCATTCGGTTTCAAATGCCATTCATAAATTACGTACGATCGATTTCCCGGTTGAACGTTTCAGAACTTTTTTGTCATTTTTGTTTTATTGTAGTCTTTAGACTGAGAGATTTAATTCATTCTAATTAATTTGGACTTAATATTTAAAAAACAAGCAGTTCCATTTTTTATTCATTCATATGAACTGGTGATTGTCATATGTTTTATTATCTCGATATCTATGTGCAGGTGGATTACCTAGGTAAGCTAAGCTAATCGCATCTCATTTCCTACATGTGGCTCGTTCTAGTGGGAAGCACAAATGAGATTGTGGGCTGACGTGTCGTTCCGGAGACCCAGTCGCACTTCACATCAAACCAAACTAGACCGCTTCGTAACGCCTACTCTTCCGAGCCTTCTATTTTCATGTGAAAAAGGCTGTAGAATATTTGAAATGTCAGTTTCTTTAAATTTCTCGAATAACACAAAATTGCATTTAAATAAAACTTCACATCTTAAAATGATTATTCAAATTACCTATTGTCTCGTTTGATTCAACGGTTCTAATTCATATAAAGTTAATCATCCCAACTAATATAAATGCAAAAGTACGTTTATTTGTTTGTTAGTTTTCTACGCGCGTTATCTACTGAAACAAGCTTGAAATTTTTCGTATATATAATTAAGGGTCTAAAGAAAAACAGGAGACTTTCATCCCGGTAAAAACTATAGTTCTAGTGGGATTTGCGAAATACATGTATTCTTTTGAAGGTGTCGCTAATTTTGCGCGGGCGAAACTGCGTGTAAAAGCTAATGTAATATAAATGTTTCAAGTATTTGTTAAACTAATATCTCATCGGACATACAATGTATTATGAAAGCAATACTGGGATCTCCAAAACTTTAGACGTTCTCGAGTAAAGTTGAGAACTATTCAAATAAGGCATTGGTTTAATTCAAAATTTGGTATTGCATACGTTCCACCGGTAGGAAAGTTTGCAATAAAGAGAAAGTCAATTCAGTTAAATCACAATGAACGGCTTTTCGAACGAATGGAGGTCCTTTATCGCGTTTCACGCAAGTTTCTTCGGGCTCTCTACTTACACGATTAATTTGAGTCTATAAATCCGTATTAAAAGCGGAGCCGGGGCCAGCCGTCCGCGCAACTCAGTGTAAGTAAGGAGCTATTCTGGCCTTATTGTTCTCACTTCACCTGTTTCCTTCTAAACTACTTATCGTTTCATCTATAACTGTAGCATGACAGGCTTGAGTGTAACGTTTTGGCCGGCGATCGATCGGAAATTGGTAAGGTCCAAGTGTCGGTTTGTCCAGAGTGGCGGCCGTGCACGTCACAGCCAGACAGACAGGCAGCGTGCGCGGCGCCCGCCAGACCATTAGCCGTCTGCCCGATGTGGAACGCTCGATAAACTTGTAAAAACGCCTCTTACCCATTTAATTTTATACCCTCGCTTAAGCGTTGCTATTGGCAGATTTCTTCCTCTTTTTTTATAGGTCCGTCATTGACTGTATCACAGTTTCTTATTTTGCACTGCTTTGACGTCGCCTTGTTAATCTGTACTTAATGACATTTAAAATCCAGATTTTCTATAAAACTGAAATAGTAACTTTGAAAAAAAATAAGAGCCAATTTGTTTTCGTAGAAATACTCGCATTCTCTGTCTTCTCTTGAATATAATATTTAATCCCAGCCTATTGTTCTTAAAGAACGTTTCTCTTTCCGTCATTCTCCAATATTGAGATGAATATCCTCTCACGGCTCTACTGGAAGAGATTTCTATTGAAATAAGTTCAATTTCTATTGTAATAAATGCTCCTGGATATAATTTTGTGTACATAAATAAACAGAAATCAAATGTTAAAAAATGATTGTTTTTCATATCTTGCAAGAGTCGCTGCAAAATAAGTTGCAATATCGAACGCTATATCACTTTTAAATACTTAGCAAATATTTTTAATAGTATCCAACTTTACGACAGTAGAACTCCTTTAACCATTCTCTCTCTTTGAACTTCTTGTTTGAAGAATACACCGCGCTAGTCGCGAGAAACTGTTATTGATACAAAATATTTATGACTTAAAGTGATAAAGTTTATATTGCGGTAACAGTTTTATTTCTCTCGTGGAATAGCTATATAATTTTTTCATACCATATAAATATGATATTGACCAATAAAATGCGTATTACCACATATATCATTTAACGTTAAGGCATATTCTAAGTGCAATACATTTTTATACATTTTTTCCTGCTCTATAAGATATGCAGTAGAGCTTTGCTACAATGCTCAAGCTCTAAAAGTATGTTCGTCTCATTAAGCTAAAAGCACTGAATAAGATATACTTTGAGGAAATAACATGGCCATAGAGGTGTATAAAATTGTAGTATCTCCGTGATCAAACTACTGGAAGGTTGATAGTATTGGATTGGATCAGTTTGAATTTTACTTTCGAGCCAAAAGTCCTTACGTTAAGTATTAGTGGGAGAGTACAATTAAGAAATTTTGAAAAAATTGATGAAAATTAAAATTTGAACAGTTCATCAACCGATTTTTTTTTATGAGATAAGGAAAACGTAGAGGAAAAAATCATTAACTGTTCACAGAATAATTAGTTCTCTGTAAATACTGTATGTAAGAGCATAAAAATCTCTTCAACTTTTAAATGAAAAGCTTTAGCGGCTTTGAAGAAGAAATCAAATTGCTCTTCCATGAAACTTCTTATTTATTAATTCTGAAATCAAATCATTAATTCTATGAAATTGAATGACTTGTCTACCATATAAGCGTCTTAACTCCTAATTAGAATATAAAGGAAGTTCAATACTTACCAGTTGTTGGGTAAGTAGCTACGCGAACTTTTATTCATCGAATTTGGTTACATAACGAGAGTGAGTAACGTGGCCTTATTTCGATCATATCCCGAAAATTATCCGTTTCATCGTTATTATCGTTTTATGGAACAAAGTTTAATCGGGCTTGGTTTTTTTAAGAGCGTAGTATCGCGGGCATCGTATTTATTAATGTTTTAACAATCATGTCTAATAGTCTTATTAAAAACTTTCTTGTGACAAATGAGAAAAAAGTGTTCACGCTTTGAGGTTGTAAGTACCTTCTCCTTTTCTTTAGCATTTCCATCAAGAAGATAGTTCATATTTTCAAATTGGATATTATAGCTAGTGGATGGTGTAAATAAGCCGTATGGGGTATTTCTGCGCAATGTAGGCGGGTTATTCTCGCGGGACTTAATTTGTTGCTCTCTTGGCGCCTCGCATCTCGGTTTCAAACGGCGTAACGCGACCTTACCACTTCCCCTCATGACATCGAGAACTCGGTATACCTTCTAGTTGGTACATCACACTCCAATATTCCCATCCAAATTAATAGTCTGAAATAAAAAATAAATGTACAAACAAATGCCTGCATATCTGAATTTTCATAAAACATAATTTCGCTTTCATTTCTAAAGATGACATTTTTTGCCAAATTATAGAGATAATAATTATATGTGGCCGTCCAAGCGAAAAGAGCCCACTGAGCACTTTCTAGTTTCCGAGATATTTGAGATTTTGTGAAAAAAGGTAGAAAATTGGCATTATGCGATTTTAATGGATTTTAATGCAACATGCAATGGGCTACATTTTCGTATAATAATCGTCTGTAAATAACGAACACAACGTGAGAAAATTGCAATTATATGTTTAGTGAAAAGGGACCAGTTATCATCACTCTTTAAATTGAATGATTGAAATTGAATTCTATAATGATAATGAGTTAAATAACAGCTAATGTCGATGTTTAACCAACCACAAAGACATCTACTGTCAACAGCGATATTTTATAATAGAGATTTTTTGACTAACGGTGTCGCGCCAAATGTCCATAAGTCACGAAAAGCTCCTTACAATTGTTATAATTTACAAACCAGAGTACTCCAATGATAATGGTTTAGTTTTACCTGGCCGTCTACCAGGTCACCGATATAATTCTGATCTAGTAATACTTCCTTGCAGTATGACCAAATCATACGTTTATAAAACATATTGTGATTCACTAATTTCACTGAATAATATTCCTGTTGGTAGGAGTACTTGGTACGACCTCTGGGAAACATTTTGCCCAAATGTTGTTGTGCAGAAACAGAAAACTGACCTTTGCGCAGTTTGTCAAAAAAATGTAACAACATTAGGAAAAATAAACGCTTTGAGTGAAGAAGAAAAATTAAATCTCATAATTAAATCAAAGCAACATTTAGACCTAGTACAAATTGAAAGAAAATATTACAGTGATATAATCAGATGTGTAAGGGATTCATTCTCTGAATCTTTTCCTATGCTTGGACCTCATATTACTTGTAGTTACGATGGTGTTATGCATTACTCTTTTGATTATGCTCAGCAAGTTCATTTACCACATAGCTCTCAACAGATTCAGTCAGTTTATTAGGTGTTTCTGTAGAGCCATTAAAGAAATTTGTCTTATATATTATCCCTGAATCATGTCATACAGGTAAAGGGGCTAACGTAATCATTTCATTACTGCATCATTTTTTTGCAAATTTCGGATTAGGTGAAACCGATGTTGTGTGCCACGCTGATAACTGTGCTGGGCAAAATAAAAATAACTATGTTATGCAGTATGCTACGTGGCGAGTTGTTACAGGTAGGCATCGGTCATTTCGCATGTCATTCCTTCCCGTAGGGCATACCAAGTTCGCCCCAGACATGTACTTTGGACTTTTTAAAAAAAGTTTTAGAAATAGAGAATCTAATAAATTAATGGATTTGGTTGTAGCCGCAGTTCAGGCTTGTCCAAAAACTAACGCAATTACAGCTGTTCTCACAGGTAATGAGAAAGGTGATACTTTTATAAAAATGTATGACTGGGCAAAATTTTTTCAATCAGATGCTTCTACCATAAGCCAGCTATTAACATTTTCTCATTTTGAATCTAACGCAAATAACAAAGGGCACATGCTTTGCTACAAAAATATTTCTGAAATGCTACCATCGGTCGTGGCAAAAGTTTTAAATCCAAATAAAGTAGGTATATGACCAACTTCCAACAGAAATATTCCCGTCAGGTATGACTATAGAAAGGCAATGGTATTTGTATAACAAAATACGTGAATTTGTCGAAGAAGAATCTAAAGATATTTTGTGTCCCAAACCAATAGTCTTAGACGACATATCCACTCCTAGTCAATGTAGTGTTCTTAGACGACATATCCACTCCTAGTCAATGTAGTGTAGTAGAAGGAACAACTACTTCTAATACATCATCCAATCAAATTGCTAACAGTGTTAGAAAAACGCCAACTTGTTCATACTGCAAGGAAGTCGGTCATAGGAATCAAGTAACAAAACGGGTCATATTTTTGTCCAAAGCGCAGGTCAGAAAATATTTGAGATTTAATTCTGACTTTTGAAACCTGTAATAGTTTAATTCTTTTTTTTTGTAATGTGTCGTATTAATGAATTTTAATTCATTAATTTTTATTCTTTTGACGTAAATTTAATCTGTTTTTGTATAATGTCCTACGAGTAGTATATTCTTAATAAATGTGTGTTACAATGTACGCGAAATATAACCTAAATTCGGTCAACTCGACCCATTTCCTAAACTTAACATAACTACCAATTAGTTTTAAGTTTTTATTTTTTTATTCGATAGTGTTGCCATAATAAAAACTAGTCGATTTTATACTTGATATATTTCTCTATTATTATAAATAAGAATCTATGTAACTGACATCTTGATCTCTAGCTATTACAATTTAAAATTTTATTGTATTCAACTGGGCCCTTTTACTAAACTTATTATAAAGTTAGTTTTAAGCTTTTATTTTTTTATTCGATGGTGTTGCCATAATAATAACTAGTCGATTTTATACTTAACATATTGTTCTATTATAATAAATAAGAATCTATGTAACTGACATCTTGATCTCTAGCTATTACCATTTAAAATTTTATTGTATTCAACTGGGCCCTTTTACTAAACTTATTATAAAGTTAGTTTTAAGCTTCTATTTTTTTATTCGATAATGTTTCCATAACATTAACTAATTGATTTTATACTAAACATATTGCTCTATAATAATAAATAATAATCTATGTAACTGACAACTAGATCTTTAGATAATACAGCTTAAACTTTCAATGCCTGTTTCCCAACAATATGATTTTTGTAAGTGTGAACTTTGAAATTTTTTTATTCCAATAAATGTTATTATTATTTATTTATTTTTTATTTCATATGATCAACCAACTATTTAACTATCCAAATATGGCCTTAACTCAATACCACCCAAGTGGTACCTTTATGCTTGGACTGCCACATATTTTTAATTCTATATTTAATTTCCCAGCGATCTATTGAAGTTTAATGCAGATACCATTTTTTGAAATCTACTACCATATTGTAATGAAACAATTCATCGTATGCATTTTATTCGAAAACCCCAAATTAATGGTGAATTTGTGTAAAGAAAGCGACTAAACGAGCGGTCAATTAACCAAGTTCAAAGCAACGGGAGCAGGCTGTTCGTTACACACTTGCTCAAATTGGCGGCGCCCGCTCAGCTGTGACGATAATGACGCCGCGAGACCTCGCAGCCCCAGTAGACTACTAAACCAACCAAACTTCTCTGCAGACACTCCTCAACACTTATTCATACCAAAATACCACTCAATTTTGGCATTAACGCGGAAATTCGTGGTTTTTGCGGCACATAAACAACCACCACACGTGCGCTCTGACCGCCTATTGATTATTCCGACTTAAAATGCATAGTTTGCATCTCTGTTGTCGATCAGTTTCCGCCAAATGTTCCACTGCGGGCGCTTGGCAACCGCACTGTGTGGTCAACCCGCAATCACCCATATAAATTAAGAGGTTCATGATGCGAACTCATATGAATAGTCTTTTCAGTTATGTAGGTACATTAATGTTGATTTTCTATAGATTTGCTCTTAAACATGTAAATATTTATTGAGAGTGTTAATGGGGACGTCGTGGATTTGGAAGGGGATTGCCTAGATGAACGTACTTACCTCAATTTAATAGGGGATGTCCTGAATTAAGGTCAGGTCAAGAGTAGATGAAACTGACGACATTGCATAAAACGAATGATAAATGTGGATGAAGCGAAAAAAGTGTGCAGGGATCTTGGTGAAGAGAAGTGAAAAATATGTAGCCTTTGCCTATCCCTCTGGGAAAAGGTGTTATTCTATGTTTATATATGAATGTGTTCCAATTGCGAACCGTGTATCGGCAAGTCGTAATCATAGCGAGCTCGATCGACCACTGAAAGCTTTTTGAAAGCTCGCAGCGACGCGCGATGAAAGGTTCATGCCGTGATTTCAAGCGAGTCATTGCGACTCGTCAAGTGAAAGTGATAATATCTTTTCTAGAATATACAAATATTTTTAAACAAAATTTGATTGAGATTTTTTTACGCTGGCTGCGCTTCTTAAAGGGAATGGCAAACATATTACTAAGTTCATATTCTGCTTAGAATATATGCTCAATGTGACACCTCACATTAATACATATATATAATAAAACATAAAAAAAAAATTGTCTGTACAATGAATATAATTTATAAAAAATCAAAACGATATAAAAATAGTAATCGAGAATGAATTTGAAAAAAAAGTCGTCTGTTTGTATGTTTGTTTGTATACGCTAATCTCCGGAACTACTGAACGGATTTGAATAAAACTTTTTGTTGTATAGCGCTTATGTCTGGCCAACATATAGGGTATAATTTATTTTGGAATCTGGAACAGCTGATATCGAACCATAACAACTCAGCTAAACTTTAGGAAATATTGAAATGACGTCTTAACAAAAATTGTTCAATCTGTTAAGCATTTTCTGTTAGCGTATAAAAATCGAAAATCTGCAACCCCTATTGCAGAACCAATATAAACCAGCTAAATCATCTGAATAATGGAAACGATGTCTTGACAAAAGTTGTTCAACCTGATGAGCATTTTCTTTTGGCAAAAAAAGAAATAGAAGATCGGGATCATGTGATGTAAGAGCCAAAGGGACCAGCTACTCTGTAATATGTACCGAAATTTGAGTAAATTTAATAACCTTAACCTTCGGATTTCCAATAATACGCAAACGGAGTTGCGGGTGTCAACGAGTCGTAAATATAAAAACAAAGATTTATTGAAAAAATGTATTGTTACCTCATGCAACCTCAACTGTGAAACAAGTTCTAACTACTGAATCGGCAGAGTTATACTTCTTTTGCTGTCGGATTTGTGAAAAATTGCTAAATAATGCGCCCTCGGCCATGCCTTCTACCCACCCCTAATGTCTTCTTAATGCTGCATGGAGTTGTCACATTGCACATTCACATCTTCTATTTGTCCTTACTTTACGCCATTCGACTTTATTGCCTCTATGAATTGTCTGGAGCACTATGTTGAATAAACAATAATGAATTCATATTCTTAAATGTTCTAGTTTTAATTAATAATTGATTATCATTAACGCCATATTACCTAACACTAGATAAGTGCGCAGTTTGTTAAAGTATGAAAAGCTCCATTTGAACGTCGAGTTTTTTTAACTCGTTTTAACAGCGCCGGCCCGCCGAGCACTCCTTTTGTTCGGAACGTGATCTGGTCGAGATGAAGCTTACCGCCGTTATTGCTCGCTCCTCACTTCAATCCAGTTTGTTTCTGCTCGTCACACTTTTGCTGTTTCTCGTATTATCATAGCTGAAATGATTTTCCGTCTCGCCGTGGACGATTTTCCCCAACGACGACGACTGGAAATATTTCCGCGCCCATTTGTTTCCGTGACGTGTAATACGTAAGCACATTACATTTTTGTAGGCACCGTTCGTTTCGCCGCCGCCCTATCTCTGCGTTCCATAAGGCTTCGCTTCCAATATAACGCTTCGGAATGACAAACGGTTTACAATCAAATGTGACGTTGATATTACTGGAGGACAATTTTAAAGCGAAATATGTTTCTTTTCTACTCTAAAGTTCTATATTTCATAAAGTGTCATCTTCAAGTTAAATTTTCCATTCGCTTAGGAAAGAGACAACCATTTTTCTGCGCATCTGACTTTGAGCCACACGCCTTGCCCCACCATAAATTATCAGTGCAAAAAACTTTAAAAGCTATTATAACTCTGTTCCATAGGTATAAATCGTAACCTCCGCGCGTGATTCATGTTCTTGTGTTCCACTTACGATATGACTAAAAGTTAAGGATCTTTATTTAGACACCTAAGCTAGCTTATTTAATTTTGGATATAAATCTGAATTTTGCCCTATAAGTTTTTGATATTTTTATGGTATAAAACCATTTGATTTCTTTAATACTTTCGATAAGGAAAGATTTGCAAAATCCGGCATTACTTTTCTAAATTGTATTTTCTTCATACTAGACCGGCGGAATATAATCCGTATAGTGGGTTAACCCTCTTTACTCCGCATTATCGACATGTTAGAGGAAACAAACGCATGTTTTGTCACTTTTGACTCGTTTTCCGCAAAAAGGGTTAAATCGGTATTTTTAGGGATATCCCGTGTGTCGTAGCAGCTAATACCCTTGTTCGTCAAAATAGCATTACGGTCGGGGCCCCTGTCGGGCTGAGATTTGGCGTACCTTAGTGACTGATTAGCAATTGCTTTGAGCTGACGGACGCGACAGGTGGTCGAAGTGCGGGCGGGAGCTTGACCCGCGCGCGACTCGCTCTCCTGATTGATGGCCGCGCCACGTTCCCATTTTGACTTGTGTCCGTGTTTGGATGGCGTTTGGGATATTCCAAAAGTAATTTTGTATACATGCATATATAGTTTTGTCTCGTTTTTGAAGCGTTTGATATATCAATCGTCAAAGAAATCAAGTTGAATTTGAAATTATTGTTCAAATAATGTTCAAAATAAATTGGTATGTTATCCCCTTTCCCTTCATCTTGGCCGATTATCTTGATATTCTGTATACTTTTTCAAACGATGTATCTAAAGAAGTAAGGAAATGATCAGTGGCATTAATATAAAAAACTAGAGGCCGCCCGCGACTTCGTCCGCATGGAAACCCTATCAATCCCGCGGGAACTCTGGGATAAAAAGTAGCCTATGTGTTATTCTGGGTCTTCAGCTACCTACATACCAAATTTCATGGTAATCGGTTCAGTAGTTTTTGCGTGAAAGAGTAACAAACATCCATACAAACTTTCGCCTTTATAATAGTAGTAGGATAAGTCGAATTCTTTGCAAACCTCTGAACATCATTTGGTAAAACAACAAAATTCACACAAACTCATTGTTCTATTATTTTCCTCGTAATCTTGCTCATATTCATAACATAATGAAATTTTGTCATTCATCAGGAAGTAAGCTGGTTTTATTTACGCAAATACCAAATGTCGATTGTCTAGTCAGATCGGTCCCACGATCTGTGCCCGCGGTCTAATAACCCGAGGTCAAGTCTTGGCTCATGCATATTCACGCCTCATCCGACAGCGGCTCATCTGTAACGGTCCTGCGACCGGTTGTATGAGCCCATTGTTGCATGTCACACGCTGTCGTCGCCGCCATTCCGCTGGCCAGTGGCGAGCGCCTCATGCGATGCGTTACTGCAATGCAAATCAACCACGCATTACTCTTTTACTGGCAATAATTACGTTGCCGAACCGGTCTGTCAACTCTATTTTAACACTCATTTGCGAAAAACTTAGATAATACACGACCATTTATTGCGTCAAATTTATTTTAATGGTAGACGTTCTAAATACGGCGCATAGCAATTTTTGTTAACAACATTCTGTTGCACAGTTGCAACGCGCGATTCTCTTTTTTTGGAGCGGTCACAGCAGTCGCAACGTGCCGGGAGGCGACAATATTTTCGCGAATTCACATCGCATCGCCTTTTATTGCGGCTCGGCGGGTTATTAAGATTACAAAAGCCGGGTCAGTTTTTAAACGCCGCCAGTAGATATTTATATTCTAATTAGGTGCCGGCAACAGCGGCCTGTGAGGGTGCATGCGTAATTGCAAATTACTTTTTTTTTTCTTGCACGGTATATTATGACATTATTTTAATGAAGTAGACGGATGTGATGTATGCGACATGGCGGTTGGGTTGTATCCGTGGTTTCTGTAATAACGCTAATTTAAAACAACACCCTCGGTTCATGCAAGTGGCCACCCACGTGATAAATTGGAGTCATTAATATTTTTTGCTTATGTGTAATTTGTTACATTGTCACATTCAATTTGCGTTTTAATAACATTCAATCGCAAATTTGACACACGTTGAATGGAAATTAATGTTCAATTTATATTTTAAGTAAGAAAGTAGGTACTTTATAAAACCAAATACACTCGCTATTACTATGATCAATCATGATAATTATACATAATATATTGAATTCAAATGTATATACCTAAAGGCAAAGGTCAAGTATCAACTCGCAACTTAAATGTCATGTTTGTCCGTTTATGTTTTTATAATTCAATTTTGATGTGCATCGAATCGGCTCAATGTCGATTCGTAGCCGGAACAAAACAGCTCGCCGCACCAGACGGCGATTCGGAGCTAGATAGCCGCGGTAGTGGCAAAAGTGAATTACTTTCAAAAACAATAACATTGTTGGACGTGAAATTGTTTAACTCCACGGATTGGAATTGTTATATGTAGTTATTGATATCTTTGTCATTGGGTTTCTTAGGAAATCAATTTATGCTGTAATGGTATGAAACTGTAATCCATTGTAACTTATTAAGCTACCTTAATAAATGTGAACTGCAACAATAATTACAAAAAAGAAAGTGATTTTGCTTATCCGCTTTGCAGATCAAACATTACCACCCAAATCGCAAACAAACTACTTTAAGGGCAATTTTATCCTGTAGTAAAATAAAGATGGTGCAGTAATGCATTTTACATTTTGAAGGATCATTAAATTGCGCATTACTCGCCCGGCCCGGCGAGTGGCAATTAAAAAAGAACTGTTAAGACGCTCGTAAAAATAAAGTCGTGTTCTCAACTGATTAAAAAGTCTTCGCTAAATCTTAAGCGAGCGCCACACATCTTTGTCTAGGAAGTTTTCATTTGAGACCATAAATACATTCTTACTATGAAACTTCATGCTTTTTTCTACACATTGGTATTGCTAGAAAATAGGAATTATTTTCCCAGTTTTTCGAAGAACACCACCTACTGGCTATTAATGAACAGCATAATCATTATGGGCTTACAGAGAATTCTTAATTACAAGTTTATTGCGCTTTCATTTTCAATAAAAGATGCTGCCATATTTTTAAGATCTAAAAAGATTCTCTCTTTGGTTACCATATAGTTTGTTTATTATATACAATCTAGATAAACAATCAAATTATTTTCACGAACTTGATTAGTCGCTGGCTTAGTTCCGCTGTGTCAAGATCTATCAATTAACACCAACTCCATCGGGTTTCAGGTGAATGTCAATTAATGTCAAATGTACCGTCATCGCCCCCGGGGGCCGCATCCGAGCCTGGCTTCTAAATCTATATCGATGATATGTTGTTGCTAGAATAAACAGTAAAAAATTTGCAATATTATTGTTTAGTGAATTTACTTACTTAATATGATTGACCAATTGCTAATCCTAATTCTATGGTTACACAAAAATATTTAAAGTTTATGTATTATCCTAAAATTAACACACTTTCCAGTTTAGAAGCTGCATATATTCTTACGCAGGATAAAGACTTCAATTACAAAGTGCATTTCGTTGTTTATTGGGTTAATTTATTCAAGAGCATTCGTATATTCAGACTACCTCACACGGTGATAAGTAATTCCTTCTCATAATAATTTCTTACCGATTGTTCCACCCTTACAGATATGGCTTTAGAAACCATATTGGAGTTTGACATTTTGACACAATGGTGTCACGGAATGTGAGATCGGTGTAGTGTAGTACATGCAGTTTACCAGTTGATATGTTGCGAAATATCGTCTGCGGTTACAATAATATCGCTTTATACATATTTAGAAACCTGTACAGGTCGGCGCAGTTATTCAATCCGCGGCCTATTTGCGGTCAACAACACCTAACACCTATAAGTACAATATATGCAGTAATATAGTCTAGACAAACCTAAACCTGTGTATATTCCTTAACATAATTTTGCGCTGGGATTCGTTCCTGAACAATGTTACTCTTGAGGGTTTTCTTTGTCTCTGTGCCAAATATCATCAAAGTTGGGTTATACTATTTAATATAGACTTAACTAGAATTTTTTCCACTTTTTATGATCAACGCTGACTTAATTATAAAAATTAATTAGCAGTAATGAATCGCCACTCCCGTCACGGCTGCCGCTTCAATTAGTACACAGGTTTGACATAGCAACATATTTGGCGGTGGGGAAATCGGTGAATAAACGTATGCTCACAATATTGTAGTTAAATGTTCACTCATCCAGTCTAGGATCCATGGTCAAAAGCATACCCCGGACTCCTCTCCAGAAAGGTGAGGATGCAACCGGCACTAAAGCCAGGAGGAAGTAAGTAGATTGTAGTTAAACGTTCATTGATATCAGTGCTCATCGGAGATCGTGTACTAGCACTCAGATTACTTTATTACAGCTTGATATGTCCTTATTTCTCTTTTAATAAATCTCAATCAACTAGCTAATATTATGTTTTAAATCGAGTAACTACAAGTACACTCAAAGGAAAAATATTACATTTTCGTTATTCATCAACGCAAAATAAATATTGGAACACTTCTTCATTACGCTTACGAGCGACGCGTACGACGAGCCTAATAAGTGGGTCAAGTTACCCTTTCGGTGTAGAGGAGTGAACAATCACACGCGCCGCCCGCCTAATTGAAGTCCAATGTCGCACCGCCCGCCCACGGTGATTGATACCGCCCGCCGCAGAGCCGGCTTCTAATTTGATTGTGATATTGTTTGGACGCACTGCGACGTCACTCCCGTGGGCAATAGTTGGCTGGCGAACGCGTGATGTCATCTTGATGTGGCTGATTCTTCACGCACTAAAGCCGAGTCTATCTCCTGCAACAAGCAAAACATTAATATAAATTTTGTTAGATTTTAGATGTTAAAATAAAACACTGTTGCAGGAGACCTTTAGAATGAATGCCTTAAAAATTGCACGATTATCTCTTCCCATTCTGAAAATTTATGAGTATGGATTTCAGATTTTATGTGACTTGTACAATAGAAAGATTTTCAATGATGATGAAGAAGAAGTGTAGTAATAATGGTATATAGCACCTAATTTAAAAAACATAAAAAAAATTGAACAACATAGCAATAGGGCTAATTGGTTGCACCATCAATATCCATTAAAGGCGCCACACGCAAGCGTCGTCGCCAACGCGTTGCGCTGCCGCACCGCCACCACGATCAACCGATACCAAGCTACTCTATCTCGAACCCTGATAAGGGTTTGCATTTCCGTCTCTGACCCCGGCCGGAACACGGAACCACCGTCCATTTTACAGACTATTCCCTAAATAAATAAGTAGGTTGCTTTATGAATACAAACATTAACCGATCCGTCCGCGTATAGTTTAATAAGTTCGTTACACTATAGCACTCGTACTTACAACGCTACTAAAGAAAGGGTAGCCGGCCCTTATTAAAATATCAAATTGTTTGAGCGTGCATCAGGCCGCGGGGTGAACCCATTTAATTTCAAACTTCTTCACCTCGCCGGCGATCCTAGTAAAGGGTTTACCCTCTGTCCTAATCTTTGAACTATGACTTGACCGTTAATACGAATTTATAATTTGTTCTTCGATTATTTAGTATGTCGGAATGGTGAGCCGAGATACGAATAAATTAGTTTCGTGTTTTGGGAACAAAGCCGGGCCAAAGTTTTGAGTAACGGTCACAGGATCGTTGTAAGAGTTAAACTTATTCCACTATCTGTTGGAGTGTTGTTTATTAGAATCTGTCTTGTTTGTTTAGTTCTGTTAACTGATAGTTGAACCGTGGAACTTAACCACGACTTAAATAAAGCTACAATACGCAACCACGTTATGTTATTTTACAATGTGTGATATGAATAAGAAATACAGCCGCGGTTCTCATAATCGGAATTTGGATGCAAAAGAAAACGTTATGACATTCATCCGTACTTACCACTCTCTATAGTCAATAGTTTTATATCAATCCGGATGCCGTATTGCACAAACCTTTATATGCAATGGAACGATTGAGCTACTCAAATCAAAACACGTCGTCGGCGCCATCAGCGGCTCGATCTCGTGCTAATGTGGTGGCCTTGCCCCGTTGTAATCAAATTAGATGCGTGACGTCACCCACTCCAGCACTATGCTAATTAACAGCCGAGGATCGCTATCAGTACCACCAAGCGATCTACATCACACTAAATACATAAAAGAGAACACTGATTGACTGACATACATATGTTGCGCACAGCACAAACCGCCGAGTCTGGAGATTTGAAATTTGGTAGTTTTCTTATGTGGCCTGGAGGTGGACTTAGAGAGAATCACCCAAAATTGTCCCACCCGTGGGAAGGGATATTAAAAGAATTTTTCATTATACGTCATTAGAGCCGCGATGCTATTAAACAGGTATATATGTATGTAAGTACCTGAATATTTCCTAATCCAGTTTTAGTCATGGCACTCAATTTACAAGTCTTTCAATCTGGTGCACCGATTGGAACACTTGTTTCGTGTTGTTATCTTATTCTTCTAGTCCGACACAAAACCGATATTCGGCATTATGTAACCAAAGTAAATTTACGTAGATCCTAACAGAAATTTGTATCAGAATAATACTTAGGTACAACAATTATTGTAGGTATGCAAATTGAAAATGACCAGCAACTATCCCTGATCATGTGTTCAAAACCATTTGAAGTATTATTACTTGGTTTGAAACATGTGGTTTGTCTAACAATGTCAGCAATGCCGGCATATGGTGATGTTAATGTATCTCTAGTTATGATGACACCGAATCCAATTGAATTTTGACACTATTGTAATTTACACTGTCCTGTCGGTGCGCGTAGGTCGACATCGGGTAAGCGGCTACTTCCTTCATTACGTCACACATCTTGTGATTCACTCACTCGTTTTGCTTCTAACCACACAAATTTGGTCATATTTGGATATTCAACTGCGACCTCGTAGCCAGCAAGAAACATGATATCGTCATCACGATCTTTTAGACTGCAATTTGATCATGGATTTTATCATTATTTCGTTTTGCATCTAATTCGTAATGCTTGTTTATAAAGAATGCTTCCGTCGAGGCTATTTTAAATTCTTACAGTAATATATTTCGATAGAAATAGAGATAACAGTGGAGCATGGAATACAAATACGAGCTTGAAACAATATTACGATTATGTCACTCATAAAGCAAATGCATTTATGGAGGTAGCGGGGTGCTATCTTTGTGCGACTACCCTGCTGCTGATATGAAAAGCAGTTTTCAGAGTGATAAATAATAGAGACAACCAGTGCTTCGTGTGGCCCTGGGCCTGAGACAAGTAATGTATCCCTCTGTAGTAATACTCCATGAATAGTATTTCATGTAATAATAAGGTACCATAAAGGTTTCACTAATTATTTGAACACACTTTCTGTTTCGAAGTTTTGATGTCGCAGATTTTTGAAAATATTTTATTTACAATCTCAAATCTTAGTCGATCGCTACCTAACCTCGTTTATAATCCCTTTTGTCGGTATTATCTCGGCAGACTCCTTCCGCGGCTCGGGAGGTGGGAATTCCGCACACAATTCAAGCAACATGATACCGTAAGTAAGTATTCCCAGACGGCTAATGAAACTTCGCAAAGCCAACACGAGACCGCGCTTATTTAGATACCGCGATGCCGTGCAGATGACGCTCAAACAAATCTCAATATCTAGCATATGGTATGAATATTTAGAGCTCGCAGCACGCATCGAGCGTTTCTCTGCACGGTTATATATAAGACATCGAAAATAGATTGTGCGAACGGGGTTAGACGCACCTGTTATTTGGCTTTCAGGCGTCATCGGGGGTGGGCGCGGGGGGTGGGCAGATTCATTAATAATGGCCCGCAATGAGACGCCCTTATTTACGAGCTGCGGTTACAGAGTCGAACCGCATCGCATATAACGCCGCTGTTCCATCCGCGGCCGAGCATCAATTAGGTATTACAAGATGTCCATTCGACAGAAGCATATCTTATTTAAGGTAATTGCAGGGCTGTGACTACCAGCAAGGGATCGAAAGTATTTAATGTCAATTGATAGTTAAATCCGGAGTAAGATATTCGAAAAATAGAGCACCTTCTGACGTGCTCTATTTTTCTATAATCTTACTCCGTAGCAGTATAATAGTTATGTACAGGACAAAAATTATTGGGTTCATCTTTTGTAGAAAGATTTTGACCATTTTTCACTCCCTTTGTCAAGGCAACCAAACATTGTTATGAAATATATTGTAACAGACCAGCTTACTCCCAGGGTATGATTGTGAATCGTGACTGCATACTTTTTGTTTGATTTTATAAGGTGGATATTCAATCGGCTTAATTTTCAACAATCGTCCCAATGAGTTGATTTCATTTAAGCACAGCATGTTGTTACATATAAGGCAGACTAGGCTGGACTTAAGCAGACGAGAAGTTCAACACACTCTATTTGTAAACCACTCCATTGTCACCGCGTCGTGTCGGGCTTGTGCTTTGACAGATTTGGACAAAAAGTATCTATAAGAAGAAACCGGACAAGTAATTTCGATGGTCACGCTTTTGAAATATCCTAAGATGTAGTCGCTCAATCTGTGAGAATGACGCTGCATCATTAGGGATATCTTTCCAGTAAAAGGAAACCACTTTCAACTCGACAAAAATTTGCCAAAATGATTATTTTTACAAGCAAAAAACTGTTATAATGTATTAACAGATGGCAAAATAATAGTTTTTAATGTAATGAAAGCAATAGCTCTCATTGCAAGTGAGCGCACTGAAAATAATGCGCAGCTTTTTAAAACAGATTGTTGTTCATCGCGGCGGGAGCAGTAGAGCGTGCATGACTCCATTTTTGATTTCACGCCGGCTTATTATCATTCACCAAGTAGGTATATGGCTCTACTTATGTAGACACAGTGATTGGCATTTTATTTTGCCGCAACATAAAGAGTCTTTTGTATCTATCTTATGAATGTTCTGACTCACTGGCTCTGCCGAATTTCGTAGTTATTACTTACAAAAATAAGTCATTATTACGCAATGTTTTCCTCAATCCCGCAAATTATTTGCGTTGGGAAGTGATTAGAATTCCATTTACTACGTTGAATATCTCTCTCTTACAGCAAGAACTAAACCATATCAAAAATTGTATCACGATGAATTTATGAAACTAACAATTGTATCTGTCTAAATTCGTGCACGAGTAGACAGACATTCTGAACAGAGGTGGCTAGGTGAGGTAATCGACCTTAGGAGCCACTTAGCACGCTGCGCGCAATAACCGGGTTCTCGCTGCGTTTCTCATTGCTTTCAAAATAATTCGTTTAATAACGGCCAGACGTCATACAATGCTCATAACTGTCTAACACTAACACACATTTATCCAACAAACGCCACATGCTATAACTTTCTTAATAAAAGATATCATTATAAATTGCAACACGTATACCACACCTTCTCGGTGTTACGATTTCAAACCATAAAAAATGTACATCATCTAGAGTTCGTCTAATTAACGTTTAAGCATTTGATAATTGCTACGTTTATGGTGATCATATATCTCAATTAAATTAATTCCAAGAATAGTCTTGAAAAATCACCGTTAGTAAGTAAAGCATCATTTGCGAAATTTATGGACGTCTATCTGTATTGGCCGTTTCACCACGAGTAACAAGAGTTGTCAATGCATGCCAATAGAAGTCTTTCATTTCCGCGCCCACGTCACGGATCCGGAACCCGGAACCCATTTCAGGATCATTGAAGATGGGCAAACGTAATGTTTGCCTCGCGGAAATCGTGGACATGACGACTCTACAACCGAAGCGATTCTTACTTTCAGGAATTTGTTTACGGTTGATTTGTTTAGTGAATACTTTTCAATCGTCGACATCGATATATCGATAAGAGAATCTTACTTATTACCTTTAAATTATCGGAATAGGCTTAGAATATTGTAAGGGCGACAAATTGCATGACAGGAAAAGGGTCCTAATAAGATGTTTTTAAAACTAATTTGGAATATAGCAATAAAGGTTATTTCAAAAATTTTGCAAATCAAATTTAGCAGTAACTACTAAAATTAAGTGGAGGGTAGTTGATCATTAGTAGACAAATTTTTTCTTTCCTCAAAGTTCAACAACTTGTAATAAGTATTTGAACAAGTTGAAATAAGTATTTGATGAAACAAATTAATAATTCATATTTCACTAGCGTCTTCATGATCCTAGCGCGGGTTGGCCAATTACGGCGTTGCGCTTCGAGGAAGCTAAACAGTTTCTAAATTCTTCGTATATTTAATTTAGCTTAATTGGTGTGTGGATACGCGACGGCAGTCGACCGAGAATCTCAACCTCTTTGTTGGCGAAATCGTGTCTGAAACGGTACCCCAGCGAATTGTTTATGTATGGCTATGTATTTAGCAACGCGGCTTTTACTAAATGCGTAGGGTAGCGTAATCTCGGTAAATCATAACAATAATTTGAAGATAAATAAATTTACATATGTAAAAGTTAATCTTTTTATACAAATAAAACTTGAACCACATTGAAAGTAAAAATAAGGAAGCTTTTTTTTCATAGTGTTAAGTATATTAGCCAAAGATAAAAAAAAAACGTGTAAAAGTATTTATATGTTTATTCCTTAAATGCTACACATTATAATGACATCATCATTATTTGTGTCTTATGTGAGGTCCAGGATGATGTCAGAACGCTTCAATACATTATGATTAATAATATCGTCGCAAAAGGAAAGGACAATCGTGATTGTGGGTGCGTAAATGGTGATGATTTGAATGGTACAGGAAACACGACGCGTGCGCAGTAACGCGATGTGGAGATGAGCTGCGTGGGCGCTCCTCCGTTGGCTTATTTGCTCAACAATTGGCCACTCACCGGTTAAGCAAAGCTGAAAATGACACAGATGTGTTTTGATGACGAAATTGTGCACTCTGTATTCTAATAATCAACGTTCTGTACTCTTGTCGGGTAGAGTTTGGTGGAACTTTCTTCATTCATTTCTATTTTCTATTTAAGAATTATATCCAAGAAAAGTTCTTATAGCAAGGATTTACTAAATTCCCGACATATATACATATAATCACGTCTTTATCCCTTGCGGGGTAGACGGAGCCAAAAGTCTTGAAAATACTGGTAGGCACGTTCAGCTGTTTGGCTAAATAACTTATTGTAAGCATAGTCTCAATTTCATCATTTAGCCAAACAGCTGAACGTGGCACATTGTTCTCAAATTGTACCCTTATATCCGAACAAGAGAGGTGCTCGATGTGCTTACACGTGCGTTGATTGGTACAGTTGTCTTGACATGTGTTGTGTATAAAACTTATTAATTGTTCACGTGTGTGAGTACCGCGTTCGGGCGTGGGACGGGGCAGTGCATTTTTTGCGGGCGCAAGATGAACGGCTGGTCGTTGAACCCCATGGCTTGTCTCGGCGCCGAATTTCGCCAACGGAGCGCATCTTCCAGTCGTTTATTCAAAAGTGCATTTCACATTGTTTCATACATCGCGAACACAATCATTATATAACTTATAGTAGATGGAATATATTTGCTTAGTAAGTTTGTCAAACTTAACATATATATGAGGTCTTTATCCCGTAAGGGGTAGGCAGAACCAATAGTCATCGACTCGAAGGGCAAGTGCAGCTAAGATGTCGGAATAAGCTTCAGAGAAAGTGATACATTGCTAGCTCTCGCCTGAAATAAGAATCCCAAGTTAATAAGCCTTTGCCTTTCCCTTATGGAACCGAAACCATTAAAATAAAAGGAATCAACAATTTAGAATTGTACTTATTATCGTAGCGCATTGTGTTACGTCTTTCTTCTTTACTTATCACATTCAGGTCAAAAGTGAACGGTGCTAAAGAAAATGTTGCAACATAAAATTTTATTGTTATTTATTTCTACTTAATAATGCTGTCTGTTCTTTTCTGTTGTTCTCAATTGTAGATAGTTAAAGATTAACTCATCGTTAATCGGTTTAATTCATTTATTCGCAGAATTCCATTCGCAAGCGCTAACCACAAGTAAAATTAACTAATTTGCATTACATTTTTAATCTTTTATGCAGTCGAGCAGTTTTAAGTATCTAAATAAATAAATATATACGGGACAAATTACACAGTGTCACTAAGCTATTGAAACTAAATTAGTCTTTACTTTTATATCATGTAAAAAAACCGTTTTGTAATCTTCTTTTAATTTCCATTGAATACTGCACTTGTATGTTGCCAAGGTAGACGATGGCGTGCGCACCACTAGCGCTGCCGCCAGCAGTGGCGGCACGCATTGTGAACACCCGGGCGGGCGGCACGAGTTACAGCTTTCAGTACTCGCAACGAGCTAGTAAAAAATATCTTAAAAAACAATTAATTAGCACCATTTCTTGCACATTCGCCGTCGCAACCCGTGGAAGAATGTGTGCTTTATGACTTTATGAAGCGCAATAATCTCCGCCGGCTGATGTATGGAGAAATGCGAGCCGCAGACCAAGATAATGTGTAATATAAATTCAAAACGGTGGTTTCGAGCAAACGAATATAGGCTAGATGAATAGCGGTAGAGTTATAGCTCACTGTTAATTGCTTTCGTATGAATAATCTAAATAAACATTTTTTGACGAGATAATATTGACACCAACGAGATATATAGTATATTGCTTAAAGAGCAGGACCATTACGGAGATAGAAAGCCTGTAATTAAAATGTGAAAAGAAAAGACTAGTGAAATATCTTCCAGATGGTAACACAGCATTCACACAAAAATAAACAATTCTATGATTACGAAATTAAAAGCATGGCACCTAAATTATATGTGTATTTTATTAGATATTTAATATACATGACATAAAACATAATATTTGAAAAGTTTCTTCAGTTCTGCGACCTTGTTTCGGACATTGCCTCGATGGACAAATGATTAGTCGCTCCGTATTATTAAGATGAGACGAGTATAAAAAGATTGTTAGGTATTTTTCAGACAAACGACCATAAGAAGCAAATAAACGAGCTTTTAGAAGTCACGCTCTATGAGCCGCAAAAACAGACACGTGATTCGCGGGCCGCGCAGGGTATAGCCGGTGCACGCTTGACTGCATCGCCGTGTGCTGTTACCTTGAACAAATCCAAATTGAGCAATAATTCGATGTATGATCGGAAATAATATCTTTAAAAAATTGAACACGACTAGTACAGATGGATTACTTATATTTAATTTACTACATTCAATACCAATCATATTCTAGCATTAAATTTATAAAAACAGGTAAAACAGAATCATGTATGCATCTGAATTGTAAAATATCATGTAAAAAAAGAGTAAATAAAATAATGAGAAAAGAATATAAAGCCCTTCTGGCGAGGAGGCGACGGCTACTGGAAGAGTTACTTCAGCAGATGCAACTTCTCTTATCAGTGGTCGATTTGTTTGGGTGAAGTACCAGCATCCTTTTAGGGAGGGTGTCCGTTCTGTGAAGCGTTTCGTTCTATTCTTTAAAGGGTTTCTGTGTCCATTTTGAAGAGCGCTCCGTTCTGTTCCTTAAAGGGGACGCTAGCTTTAAGGGAGTGAAGTGAATAGGTAATTAATAGCTTGTAGCTTTTTGACAAATACTAATTAATATATTAAGTAGATATAATTTAAACCTAATTTATTGAAATATAAAATGACGTGAATAAGCGCCTGCGAAGGCCTCTTCTTATATATAAAATTATCGTGTCACAATGTTCGTTCCCGTACTCCTCCGAAACGGCCTCACCGATTCTCATGAAATTTTGTGAGCGTTTTGAGTAGGTCTAAGAATCTGCCAACATTTTTCATACCCCTTAGTGATAAGGGTTGTCCACCCTTAACATTATTTAACTAGAAATTACTTAAAATATTTATATGGCAAAACAACGTTTGCTGGGACAGCTATTTTCCGTATAAAATATTGATTTGATTGAAGTATCAAGAGTATGAAAGAAATAAGCGTGAAAAATTTATCAGCACACAAAATTCAAGTGTGTATAAAACGGAAGAAATTCAATAAATAATCATCATCTTATTTAGGTAAAAAATTGTTTGCCCGACACCTACATGTAATTAATTATATAATGTTCTTACACGTTAAAATGGGATAGTGTTTATATTACAAATCATTAAAAGAATTCATGATTCGAAAAAAAAAATATTTTTCCCCAAAATGTGCTATTTAGACGGTATCATTACTGAGTCCCTTAATTACTCTTGAATTTTTTTGGTTAAGTTTAGAATTTAAAGTAGGCGTGCTTGTTATGCTTCTTATCATTATGTACTGAGCTTACTCTGTACGAAGTGGCACATAAAATGTTAGCTGTGCCGCACAGAAATGTAGCATGCTGGAAGTCCAACAGAGTGCGCTGTGCATGTCCTCGGGCAGGTCACGCGCCGCACGCAAACCAGTTTCGCGGCGCACTTTCGCCGCTCTTCGGCTGCGCCCGCGCCCTCATCTCTCTCACTCCACCTCTCATGAAAATCTATATATTTTTGTCCCGCTCTTCCCCTCGCTTAACCCTACCCTAAATGACGAATTATACTATAGTGCCAACGCCGCCGCTTCGTAAATGTGTTACAGAACTGCAAAAATCGAAAGCCCTTTGTTCTCAGAATTCTGCCCGCAAAGGTGCAAAAGCTTTCATATTACTACGGCTCTCAATTCGTGATCTGCTTCTCTATTTTGCATTGTTTTTATGAAGAGTTAGGTTCTTGCCTATTCATTATGTGCTTGAAAAATACAGGACGGTTGTTTATAAATAAAATAGTCGTATTTTGCTTAAATGTAGGCTTAATGGTCCAACGGATAGAAAGTACGATAATCTTCTAAGTAGCAGAAAAAATATTTTATAGCCGATTTTTTTTTAAATATTTGAAGCTACTTTTTGCCGTGCATGAAAAAAGAAAATGTTGTATGTTCAAGAAGTGGAAATAATATGTGCAAGTGCAACACATTGACCGGCTATAACTCTACACAATCGACGGGGCGCCGGGCGGGCGGAAGTGTGGCAGTGGCGAAAAGCTCGCAACTGCATGAGGAGAAAGGAAGCGGCGCGCCGCGCGGTGTGATAAGCGGCCGGCTGGCGTCAGACGCGGGGGGACTGGCGACGCGCGGGGGTTAGGGGCGCGGGGTGCGCGCGCAAGGCAGCCCCCGCGCCGCGCCACTCGTCTCCCGTCAGTCGCCTGCCGACTCTCGCTTGAGCTTGTTTGACTCGCGCCGCTCCGTGCACCGCACTCGTGCCCCGATCACGACGCGTGCCACCCCGCTGTGGCCGCATACGCGACCTCTTAGCTACCGGCGAAATATTTCTCCTAACTTACGTGCAACTCTCATTTTTAACTTTAGGACTTACATCCATTACCTGGCTTGTAATACCTCTCATGTAAGTGTTCTCATTCTATTTAATGACGATACGATCTCGTCGATTTCGGAACTCGCGTCGGAGTGTGCCCGTGAAAGTTTGTGAATAAAAAAGCTAGTGAATTTTTCGGTCGTGCTTTGAATGCATCCATTAGTGTTCGTTGTTTGTGGACGGAGTTGAATCCCCGGCGATTTCCGAAATTCGACGGTAAAAGTTTTCAACAAAAGGAGCGAGTGGCATGTTTGAACAGTTGGTGGTGGCCCCTTCCACTCGCTCCGCGTGGATGTCGCCCGTCGCATGCGAGCTTTCGCTTGGTGCCCGCTCGGTGCAAGGGCCGCTGATCGCACGCAAACCTCAAACTTATAGCTTTACTCGATATTGCCCATATTGTTAAAGTTACTCTCCATAGAACTTTTGTCTTTTACCTGACTAAACTCTCGTAATGGCAACTCCTAATATTACGTTTTTTATTTCTTGAATACCAGCATAATATTGTTCTTTGGACCAATATTTCAATCTTGGATTTATTTCACAAAATTTTAGTATTAAGTAATTAGAACATACTTTTTTTATTATTATCAAATATCATGTATTTAGTTTGATTCCCCTATAGGTACATTTTGATCCTTGTCATTTTACAATTTACAAATTTTTACTGAGATGTGCAGAATGAGCATGTCATTTTGTAGCATTGAACTCAAAACAATTTTTATTCCTGATTTCACTTTTCTAGAATCCTTGAAGGATCTTTTCAATATTTCTTGTGATGGAATTGCTAGAATATAACCTAGTTGCGTAAGATGATAACCTAAATATTACCCAAAATAACGTAAACTTTATGACGTTAATTCAAAAATGCATATGTTGAAAACATCGACAAATATTTCTTACTTGTCATTAGAAGAGAAATTACTTTCAAACAAATTGCAACATTGCGACATTCATGCCATGATGTCATTTTGCAATCATAAAAAGATCTAATGTCGTGTTAGCTCGCTATAAAAACCGATAGAAAACCTGAAATGTTTAAAAAGTACATATAAAATGGTTAACTAAAATTTATAAAATTCAACAGCCTACTTACACCTTTGCTTCATGTAGGCAATATTACGAATCCAATACTTGCAAAAAAAAAAACACAAGTTTTAATTCACAGCTTTTGTCTTGTTTTAACGAGGGTGACTAACGGCTGGTTCGTTTGTTCCTTCTACCTGCTCATGACAATACGTCAGTGCATTAGAGCTCATAGTAGGTACCTACCTTTTGTGACTTTATTTTTATTACTGTTCCACTGACTGTCTCCCTAGGTATTTTCTTAGTCATGTATATTTTATTATTATTCAGAAACTCAAAATTTTACGGTCCTATTGTTTGTTGAGATAATTTTCAAAGTATTTTTGAAGGCACTTTTGACAAGTTATTTTGGGCTAATTCGCATCATCTTTTTATTCGGTATTTTCAATAAAAATCAGGGACACTTAAATAACATTAGTTAAAAATTATAAGTGCAAAATATTTGACGTTGGACCGAAGGTACTTTTTCAACGCAATCGTAACTGGCTATAACAAACTCTAAACGGCTGATGATAAGCACAGCGTTATCGGAATTAATTATCTTATCTGTGTAAAATTAAACGGATGTGACACAGCTAAAGTTGCAGATTACGCGGACAAATTAATCATTGATAAGAAGCCGTGAATGCTTTTGTTGTGCCTGGTTTTCTTGCCGTAACATTTTCAATTTTATAAATAAGCAATTCTAGAAATAAAGTTCTTTTATTTAGGGTCTTGGATGTTTATCTATGTTAAGTATTCATTATAAAATATAGTATCGTTAAATTTGTATTTCGTAACACACATTTTGAACTTACTTCGAGACTAACTCAATCTGTATAATTTGTTGCCAATTTTTTGCCAAACTGTAACAACATAATATCAAAGTTATAGACAGTCAGTCATAATCTTAATAAAAATAAAATCAGAAATGGAAATATTAGCTGTTCTTTCTTAACAGTTAGTTCGTTAAGGAAAAAAGTCACCCTTCCAATTACTATCTCAATATTATTTTCGCTTTAGTAAAATGTTGTGTTTTGGTGCATCGCCATTCTCTGGCTCTGGGAAACACCATCTTCGATAAGACATGCACATTAACGAGCGCGCTGCAGCGATAGCGTCGGAATCGTGTAATTTGCGCCTCGTAAATTTAAGCCGTCGCAAATTTTTCGCCTCTCTTGCTAATTACCAGTCCAACGTCGTCCCCCGAGACTGCTAAATGTGCCGGGCGCATGTCCCGAATGCGAGAGTAGCACTAGTTGGGATCTGTTATACGCCGCAAACGTTAAACAATAGCCTTTGTTTTGGTTGCTAACCTCATGCGTTTCCTCAACTAATAATATCATTCGTTTAATAATCAAATAACGTTACGATTAGTCTAAACATTTTATGTATGATTTTTAAATATTTCTTTCTCTTTTTCTGCATCACGCGTGTTGACAATCAATTGCGATGTGATATGATGTGAGAAAAATTGTTATATGAAGTTTAGTTTTCTTCACTTTGTCCAAATTTTCTAGATTGCGTGTGCCAGTATCATCTATTAAGTTGGTAAGGTCCATACCGATGCCTAAAAACGCAATATATTAAAACTGTCGTGAATTATTTTGTCCTCTTCAATATTATTAGGTTTTCCTTTACCGCATGAGTCAACCGGCTATCGTCCATGGCCAGCAAAATGTATAACCACAAGCAGAATAACAAATGATGACGTTACGCCTCGTTGTTGAACCTCGCATACATATGATTAAACAAATATACACTAGGTATTTGGTGATCTTAGGTGATATTTAGAGCTGATGTTTCTATGAAATCCGAATCTCCAATTGGGTAAGCATAATATATATTAAAGTTATACAAACTCGTATTTAATGATATAATTAAAAAAAAACTTTGTTTTATTTTAATTATATCATTAAATTTTATAGAATAAAAATTCCGGCCGCACATAAAATGTGTTACCATACATTATATTAAACTCACTTGGTTACTTCATCATACGCGCGAAGTTAAATATACATATATAACTTTAATTAATCATACATTAGGTATATGTATGAACAGCAAGAAAATAATTGTTGAAAATATGCTAAAACGGTGTTCCGTAGAATGCATTTGTAAAGCCTGAAGCAGCAATGGAGCGAATCGAATTAGCGAAGTCCATAAGGTTTTTGCAGTTATCACGACGGCGACCAACCGCGACACCATGCCACAACCCAAGGTCGAAGTGTCTGCTCCGCCTTCCGCAGATCTTTTCCATTACAGCGTGGCCTTGTGTCTGGCAAGTTTTTGTAATCGTCTATCGCTCCACTTAATTATTGACCAAGCCCCGGTAACGATAAGACCATAGTATGATAACAAAAGCGGTCACGCTCTGGTCGCTGTTTTGCAAATTCCATAATATTATCGGTGTTTTAATTTAAAACTTGGCATTTCCGTGTTTACGGCCTCCAAGTAGTAAATGTAGCAGAAAAAAAGAACCAAGAAAACAGGCAGATTTTATTCTATAAACGTAACTACGTAAGTACCTTTCAAAAACTAGCGCCACGTGTGCGACCTTACCCCGATTACTGTCCGGTTTCAATGAATAGAATATTGCAACAAAGCCTTCGAACGTATAAAGCGTTCACTTTCAGATAATTTAAAAAACTAAAGTGGTTACGGCGCGAAGTAGTCATACTGAGATTTACCTCAACATTAGAATTATATTTGGGATTTTTCATGTGTCCATGCGGCGCTGTGATACAACACCTATATCATATAAAATCACTGAACTATAATCACTCAATCATACTTTTTTTTACTTAAGATAATACGGTTGAAAGTTAAATATCAGTTTGCTTTTTATTGTTTTTTTTTTTTATAATTTACTCACCTGCTCAATTTAGTTTGCCAGGATGGCTTTTCGCATTCCGATTGTCTTGATAGCTCAGTGGCAAGAGCACCCCACCCCAAAGGTTGGGAGACCCAGGTTCGAGTCCCGGTCAAGACCGTGGATGCCACGAGCAACCTGGCCTTAGTTTTCAGTTGCTTGTATTTAATTTTTAATAACACTATAAGACTAACTCAGCCGTATTCTCTGGGGATATTTAAGAAATCTACATGACAATTTCTTTAAAGCAAGTTGATCGAATCGCCGATCAACAAAGGCGCCGTTCAACTGTTTTTTCGCCCTCCACCTCCCCATCTTCGCCCCCGACCGCTCTCATGAGATTCTTATTTAGATTCGCTTCCGTCTGATTGCTCTTGGTAATCTTTTCACTAGGTTATTGAATGTCTACCCCGTGCGTGTCGGGAACTGGAGAAACCCAGACGACGTAGAAGAAAAGACGCCGATATCCTTTGACGCGAGCATTCTCAATATCTGGTTAAATGTTTAAAATAAAAGCGATATCCATTTGCTTTGTGCTCTCTCAGTTTGTTTAGCTTTGCAGCAGAATAACTGCAATCTGATTCTGTTTAGTATTTCGTTGCATTTCCGTTTCCGAACCTCAGGATCTAAAATAAGCTTATATTTTTAAAGTTAAAACAAATAAGAAGTACAAATAATAGAGGCGTCATTAGAATGAAAAAAATCTTTCAGGTAAAAATTTAATAGGTATATAACTTGGACAAAAAACGCAGAATAATTGTGAAGTTAGCGTTATTGAAGAAAATGTTGCAGTGCAGTTTGTAACCACTTCTTCTGCACTGACGCTTTATAAACGGCAGTAAAATTACTTAAAACTAAGTAATTTTTTTGACGTCGACCAATGTTGTGCAATCAAATGATATGCCAATTTTAAGGGATGTTTGAAATGTACCATAATAATGAATAAAAATGTTGAATTTTAATTTGACACATTAAGCCCTTATGGGGAGGCCAAGCCAATTGTATTACTTAGACTCGAAGGCCACGCTGGACAAAAAAATATTAAAATTATTCGACCGCAGCATTGTTAAAAGTATATCGAATTGAAAGAATTGGCAATAGTTTATTTTTTATCCATAATAACAGTCTCATTGCACAATACATAAAATAAACAAAATAATATGAGCAGCGCCTAAATAAACGATTTAAATAAAAAAATGATTTCGTTGTTTTCCACTCGCAGCGCTTGAGGCTGGAGTCGCGCGGTATAAAAACACCGTTGCATCCATGTTGAAAATAAAATTTGAAGATTTATGCACGATGGAGAGCGCGACGTTGCGTTGCCGCACACCGGGCTATTTTCAACCAGGTTATGCTTTAAATAGCGCATTACGATAGGATTTGGTTTCACGAGTTTTTCCCTGTTCCCGGCCTCAGGTGACGCCTACATGAATTCTTTTCAGATTCTGGCTCTTAGTGTGCCAGTTATGATATTGTATCTCGTAAATATTTGCACAGTTTAGATTTGTTGTTGTTTAGAACATTGTCGCTGCGTTTGTGGCTTTGGCGGACGTTATTACTGTGCGACACCTGTCCCACCAGCCGTTCCCTTTCCATTCAGCTGTCACCCCTTCACCCCCTAAATTTTAACACCGACCAACGTCCATTTGCTAATAAGCTGTAGCAACGGAAGTATAGAGACGAAGATATGCAATGTACTGGCATATAACATGTGACGTTAAACTTCATTAATGTTCATGTTGACTGAGATATCTGCATTATTGACACTTTTAGGTAGTTTAATTATAAAGAACTCTAAGTTATGTATAATGTGAGTTGAGTGAGCCACAAAATAACAATAAATATAAAACACCAAAATAAATTAGGTAATACTTATTCTTAGTCATTACCTCATTAATAAACAATCAGGTACTTAGATAACTTTCGACCTGTTAACGTAGATAACAGGGTAGCAAGTTCGAGGCAACATTCTAATGAGTAGGTATACAAGTGCCCGTCAGCTTTGGTACCAATAATTCGTTTTACTGTTAATTCCATGTATTACAATTCTGCATACCATGTTGGCGAGTTACAAGTTAGCCACGTACAGCCTTCAGATTTTACATGGTGAGGTCGTCGGGAACGGCCAAGTGCAGCTATTCCCGGCGGCGTCATCAGCGCGGGCCTATGAACGGCTCCTGCGCGTGCTTTCTAACCCGGTAGCCGCTTGTGCTTGGCTCCGGGGCTGAACGCCCGGAGAGTAACCAGTGTGTTTTGTTGTTCGCAGAGTTGAGCCCCGCACCGCACCGGCTTGTTCGCTGACCGCCGAGCCGCTAATCTCGCTTTTTCGCGCCCCGCCGTCGCCCGCCAGACCCGCACCGGCCGCCGCCATGCTCGCGCACCAAGCACCGCTCGCCCTGTACTAAAATCAATCGTCAACATCGATAGGAACGAGTGTGATAATAATAATTTAATACTTGCCTAAACAAGCTTGCAACGTCGGTGTCTTTAAATCTAACTTAATTGTAAGATTAATCTTGTAGAAATAACGTACGAATTCGTAATTTTCTTTCGTCTTTCGCCGCCGCGTCCGCGTGTGTCGTAGTGTGTGGTAGTGAGGGTGCGTAGTCTCCGCAGCAAGAAGTGTGAGAAGTGTATGCTTGGAGCGCCCAGGCGCTTAACCCCCGCGGCCTATGAGCCGCAGTCGCACAGTGTAACTGCGCGCTCTTTTTACCCCTTTGACTACATTGGCAACGATGGCCATGGTGAACATGAATAGCCTTCTCAATGGTAAAGACTCTCGTTGGCTGCAACTTGAAGTGTGCCGAGAATTTCAACGGAATAAGTGCTCGCGACCAGACACCGAGTGCAAGTTCGCGCATCCCCCGGCAACCGTCGAAGTGCAGAATGGAAGAGTCACTGCTTGCTACGACAGTATCAAGGTGAGTGTGACGGCATTGTTTCTTTTCCAGCTCTTAATTTATTTTCATTTTGTGCTACAATCGAGCAAATCAAAATATTAAATATTATTTCGAATAAAAAATGAAAACAAAGTCCATGGCCTACAATTGAGCCTGAATTAAAACAGTTGCCAAATAATCGCACTTATTATTCTTACTTGAATTCAAACACGTATATTGAAACTAGATCATTACTGCTTGAGATTTTCAAAAACATACTGCGATTTTCCGGGTGAACAAGAAGCAACCCTCGAGGCGACATTTCGCCGCCGCCATTCCACTCGCCGACCTCAATCTCAAGGCTAGTTTGGAATTGGTGACGTCACCGCCGCGCCGCCGCCGACGTCTGGTATTGTATGAGAATTGGCAGCCTTTAAGTATTAATATGTCGTAGGACAATGCTCCGCTCAAACTTCATAATCATTAATCATCATCAACCAAACTGCGTAATTTTATATTAGGAAATCTTTGAAAATTTATCTACAATCTACAAAGGGAAGTGCAATAATGAAGTACCTACCTACCTCATTAAACAAATGCTTTGTTCGAATAATATGATGTCATTTTACGTACCTACTATTTTGGTCAGTTTGCGCTTGCATTACGTGATAGAGCGTTATCAACGCGGTGGAACGATGTGATAACGCGTAGGTATTTCGGGCGTATGAAACCCGATAAAATTATAACTGACATGTTAACCGCCACCGCGTTGCATTATCGCCCGAGGGCTGGTATTTTAAATCATTGTGAACTTCGTTCTATCGTATTTACTGACATTTTATTTAAAATATAAGTACCTACCTATAAGAGTTTCAGTAAAATCTGGAGTCACATGACAAAAACTCTTTCGTCCATTTTACGTAATTCTATTTTGTTATTCCACAAATTCCATAAATTGTTTTCTAAACAAAGAAATTGAGATAAATAAAAGGCACTTTCTCATTTCTTAATATTTCGCTTCGTATTTTCCTTTGATGCTCGGCTGAATAACGCGATCAAGAGATAAAACGCACTGGGATCGGGACGGAGCCCGCTCACTCGGCAGAGATTCCTATGTATAAATGTCGCTATTCACTTTTCAATATATAGATACTTATGATTAAAGTACCTTCGGAGGTGACCTGCCGCGTGGGCGGGAATGACACACGGCAGACCGTTTTAAAAGCTAGTTAGTATAATGTTTATTTCGGTACCCCTTACGTCGTCGGCAATAAATCACTGTTATTTCTTTTTTCATATTCGTATTGGCAATATTCCACGTCGCTTGCTGTTCATTCTGTATCAAAATATCTTAATATTTTGGTAGTACTGCACAACTAATTCTGTGATTGCGTTATTGTGATATCGGTTTTGACAAGATACGTAGTTCGTTAGGTAATTCGCTTTAAGGCAGGCATTGAGTTGTCCGCCGACACGCTGAACAATGCTCTGGTGTACAATGTGCGGGCTTTGTGAGTCGTGGTATCTGCATCGCTGGATATCCCATACAATGCCCGTACGACGCCGAGCTATCCACACGTCTGACACCGCATCGCCGATCATGGCGTATCTTATTATCTTAGCCTGTAAACTCCTTTATAAATATTAATTTATGGTATTACGCTTTTTAAGAGAGCTAATGTTCTGGTCTTCTTTGTCTATATTTTTGGCAAATAAAACATCTCTTACAAATTCATTTTCACAAATTGTAATTCTAATTTTGATCTTAGTAGAAATCATTCTCATGACTCAAGTTTCTTTCCACGTTTTATTACCACGTTTTTTTTATTAATTTGTTTATTTATATAATCTAAGAGCACTAAAGCCTACAGTGCCCAGCGTTTGCCACTTACATAAACTCTCAATACTCTAAAGGCAAATATGTAGATATACCAACATCCACTTTAAACTTCCTCCGGCTAAAATCTGCCGATAAAACTGCACACATACGATGACTGTATAAAACTTCACATAATCCCCGGGAGAATGTGAAACGTGTACGGTCGCTTTAGCACTAATCTGTACTATAAAAAGCATCAGACTGACGCAGGACGCTGCTTATTCTGTTGACCGGCGATGGAGCGTCCAGATATTTAACTGAGAGGATGAAAAAGTAAACAAGGACTTTGTGCAGAGCGCTGCTACTCGCTTTGAAGCGCCGCCGTCGTCCACCGCGGCCGCACTCTCGTCTACCTAATCGTGTATAGCGTAAACTCCATTCTTTTGCTTTCGATAAACGAATTGCTTTCTGTTAAAGTCGTTTTAAATTATTAAACTTGAAAACAACGTTCATTCATTTTTATTTGATATTAAAATCTACTTTGGCTAAGGTCGACTTTTGAAGGTCATTCAAAGCATTGTCATGATGATGATGTCTTATTTATTTGAGCAATTAAATGTTAAATTAAGTCGTTTAAATGTTTTTTTCATGCAAACAAACATGACAAGAAATATCGGCTCCTAAGATTGACAATACCCCATAGGTACTATTGGCAAACAGAGAACTATATCAATAGTTTCAATTTGGTACCGATCTATGTAAGCTTTCGTGAAAATTGTCAGAGGCGTAATCGAGCTCTCTTCAAACAAACCCACAAGTCCTGCTTCGCCCCGCACTCTTCCCGCGTTCTGTGTCACGCGAAACGTCTCCCGTGATTAAGCCTTCAATTACGCGATATGACGAGGGGGTCATATTTGATTAGGCCTCCTGTTGTGTTGATTAAGCCGAGCTTATTGCCTTATTCACTTACACAACCATACGTGTCATACCTGACGAACGATCAGCCAATTTTCCTGAGATCGGTTAACAGATAGCTGTGGTAGATCATTTTTAACCCATAGTGCATAATGCCCGTGTCAAGCCCTCCGCACTCTTACTTCTACAAAACGCATTTAAAGGCTGGCAAAAATTTCCATCAAAAGTGCAGGAAGTTTCTTTGCCAGCTTTTATATTTGGAATCTAAAGAGATTCCAAATATTTCCAATGGATGTAGTAAAAGGCAATTCAGCGATACGTTAATTCACTTGGGATTACTTTTATAGGGGATGGGCTAGCAACTTGTCACAATTTTAATCTCAATTCCACCATAATGCCAAGCTTAACGTGGCCTTTCAGTCTTTCCAAAACCATTGGCTCTGTCTATCCCGCAAGGGATATAGACGTTACTATGTATGTAAATAATTAGGTACTTCAGGCTGGCAACTACCGAGTTCTTACATCCCACAAACAATTTTATCTTAATAATTTTCATTTTCCTTGTTTCTATCTTGCTGACCGAGTAAAATAAGTGTTATATTTGGATCGGATTACCTACTTTCGCTCCTACCTACCTAACTACCCGCCTCCTCACCCACATAACTAACATGAACGTAAGTTAAAGTAAGCTTAAGGTTAAACTACTCTATAACACATTCGTATCGTACGATTGTAACGTATGTGGACTGAAGCGAGCTTAAAAGTATGTGAAAGTCAGTCAGATTACCAATATAAATGAACGTGGGTTTTTGAAATCGCGTGGTCTCTTGCCTCCTGTGGGCGTATAGGATGCATCGATTCGGTCGCGACAGCGAACAGCTTGCACTGTACTCGATCCCATTACTCCTCGCCCACCTGTTCACTTTCATCGTGAAACTGATTTTCTTCTACATAGTTTATATTAGTACTAGTTGTCGCGAGAACTAGCAAGAACAAATAACCTTTGTTTATCACAACAAACACGGCAGCCACGCCACAATATTATGTAACCGGAGTAAACCAAAATTAGCCAGCAAAGTGGCAAACCGCCATCCTTACTTCTTGGAAAGTATAAATTGCTTCCAGCAATTCACTCGACACACTCGATATTGCAAAACTTTCTTGCTGTGTGTTTTTTATTGTGCTTCATCAAACAAAAATATACTTACAGGATTTTCTTCTTATCGCGGGATAACTTTGTTCAAAGAGAATTGATTTCTTTATTCCAGTCAAACATAAATATAAATAGCCTTTGAGCAACTCCGATCGTCGACCGTCTGCACCGATTCGCAAGTGAGAAAAACTCACTCGGCAGATGAAGAGCAAAGGCCATCATCTCTTTAGCGTCTGAGCCAAGGGTTTCAAAAACCGTCAGACAAGTTTTCAGATACAGAAAGCTACTTATACCAACACTACGGCATGCCAGATTTCTCAAGATGAGCTTTTTTCATCGGTCAATCGGTTTCCGTTATCACCATTATATAAGTTTTTAGCAATATTGATGTACTTGATGTACGAAATTGTATGTGTATGGCTTTAACTTTTTAAATTTACAAGCTCAATTTATTCTTGCCTCAAAAAATCACGAATACACAATTCGCCTCAAATGGTTGTTTTTCCCGGCGTTCATTAACTTTGCAGCTCGACCATCGCTGTAGCGCACTCGCCTCGCGTGCTATCGTTTGCATTAGTTTTAAAAATCACTTAATCTGACCCAGATTGAACGCCAGCGTGCCTCAAGTAATTGCTGCATAAATTGTCGTTCTCCATTTTAATTGTGCTTACTATTTGCTTTCCTTTATCTTTTTGGGAGAATTTCATTTATTTTTTAAATAACTTCAATTTGCCTTCACTTTTTTTTCATCGCATTATTATCAGACGATACGTCTAGCATATTCGTTTCGCAACTAATAATAACAGGATTTAATAAGATATTCAACTTTCACCTTGCATGATAAGTGGGGTGTCACGTTCCATTCGTTCTCGCTTTTCGCCACTCTCCGTCAAACTGCACCGCAATCTTAGTCATGCTCTCTTGAACATATGTATGTACCTACTTATATTTTTAATACATGAGGCAAATCAAAAAATATAACGTAAGTATCCAATATACACTATATCAGCCCAGATACAGTTAGCTTCTTTCTGAAGCTTGCGGAATTTAACCTGATGCGATTTAATTTTCGGTTCAAACACTACTAAATTCCAGCGTTTCAAAATGTTAGCGTGTTCACTCTATTTGTGCTTTCTAAAAACGCCGGTCTCCAAATTTAATCTTTCCACTGAGCGCAGAGTGTGGATGAAAAATATTGTCGTGCCGTGTCCAGACTAAGGTATATTTTTAGATGATGCTCTCAACTTCATAAAGTTTCATTCCACTTACACTGAATACTTCTTGAGAGCCGTGGCCGAAGTTGTTTTTATTAAATTAATTAACGTCTGAGTATATTTTATGCTCGAATAGAATGACTATTTCCCACTACAGTATTTTCTAAGTCGTCAATAAAAAATACCACGAATCGTTCGCGAATGAGGAGGGGCGGCGTGCGGCGCATTCCTACATGCCGCGCATTTCCATCCGATATTGCGCCGCCATTATGCCTTGCTTCTCGGCCCCCAGCCCCCGATCCTCAACCCGCCGCCCTTTAATTAAACGGTGAGGCCCGAGAGACACGTCTCCACTCTCCACCAACAACGTGGAAAATCACGTAAATAGCTTCAAAGTTACTCCTCGCCCGCTTCTGTCCACTCCATTGATAAAAATCTTCTTGATTTCAATTATTTTTTTATCATTCCTTTTTGGAAGGATAACTGCTAGTTGATTTTAACACAGCTGGGTAAAAAGATTCAGTGTCTCCTAATGTAATCTGATCAGCAAATTGGTCGAATTAATTAATAGGTTAAATTTAATCAAAATTTGTATTCATATTTGTTAATGCAACTGTTTAATGCAAATCATTTTTATAATTTTTAGACATTAGCTAATGAACTAGATTTTTCGCCAAGACAATGAAGTTTTGTCTAGAGTCTGTTGCTAAGTGAAACTGTGTGTAATTTGACGGCATTAACCTCCTTTCTCGACACATCGCCGTAATAAAATGAAGGCAGCTCTGACGGGGCCCATAATGGTGCTGGCAAAGCCTTCGGCGTCGGGTATCGGGTGTAATGAGTGTGACTTATCTGTTCTCATTTGCATGCGGAGTGTATCAGCCTCGACCTTGGCACCTTGCTGTATGCCATACACGCCGAAATCGACGCCATGCCGCCAGCCGCGCGTTACGTCACCGCACGCTCACACGCACCCGTCTATTTCGATAGCGAAAGTCTAGCCCTTTGTGGAAGTTACCGATAGAGTTCACAGTACTGACTGCTACTGTTTTTCCACGCTACAATTGCCTACTAAAAACAGACCTATTCAATTTGTTAAAATGCGCTCAGATTATCACGTATTTTTGAAAATCAGATATGGTATCAGAAGTTCAGAACAAAGGAGTTCATATTTCCTTAACTTGACGTTACATTACAGTCGCGAAGCAGAGCTTTATCTACGGCTAGATCACTTCAGCGGCCTCGCGACTCCGTTTTGTTGAATAACTCAGATCGACAGGCAATCGTTTTGGAAAAGTGCATTTTCAGCCGGAGGCGAGACTGCTCTATGCGCCACGCTTTAGCCCCATCGACGCTTTACATGACAATTGCAATATCCCCAGGGCATTCGCCTCGATTCTCGGTTGCTCCGTTGCCGGTCTTAGTAACTGCGTAGGTAGGTCGCTTACCTGTCATATTATAATACAAAAAAAATACATAGGCTTTATACGAGTATACATTGTTTACTTTGCTTTTATTGTCCCGGGAGAAAGTCATTCGCATGTATTTCAATTACCAAGTGAAAGGTGTGAAAGTAGAGTACAATAAAATATATTACAGAAACATGCAATTGTTTTAATTCACGCGTATAAAAAATGCGTAGCGGTCAATAATAGGAAAAGACGGGGAGACGCAGTCGTTCTTCGGTTTGCATAATTGAATACATTCTCTAGTCGCGTCACGCGCGCTCCATCCGACTTAGCATCCCTAATTGGCCTACGTATTATTTGCCAATTAAAGTGAATTCTCATCGCAGACGTGACTCGAAACCTGTATGGTTTCGCGCAAAGAGATTCTCTCCCTGGGTAGTTCCCAAATTACAATGTACACAAATAAACCAAACCCGCAGTGTGAAACTGAAACTGTCACTTCATGAGTAGGTAGTTAGTAGGTATGTATAATAAAAATTGATTGTGATTTAAGAATGAATAAAATTTCTTTCAACACGTCTTGATTATTTTGATTTACTTTAGTTATAGGTTTTGGTGACTCGTTTGAGACACTACCAGAATCATCATTCTGTTCTTTTTCTCCAGACATTTAACCTGTCGTCAGCCCTGCCGAGCAAATATTCGGAGCAAATTTTTCATATTCTAGATTTATAATTGTCGAAATAGTCTTAACCAATGGCTTTATAGAATGGATAATGTGCATAGTTACTTGAATGGAGTACTCTTAAACCTTAAAAATACAGCACTAAAGTTTCCGCGTGGTATTTCAATGTAGGGGCAGGTAAAGAGTCGTCGGGAATTCAAGGCCAGTCGTGCCTTGAAGAAATCGAGTACCCGATCCATCCGGGAATGCCTCTCGCTCGCTCCCAGCAGGAATGCGTGCAAAATAAACAAGTCGCGGACTGGTCCGGTTGCGCATCGTGCACTTTGCCTACACCGTTAGGGCTGCCATGTAACAGAATGTAAAAAATAGAATTGCTCTGAGCAGTGTTTACAAAAGTATTAACTTACGTAGTAACCTTGTTTTTTTACTGAGCGTTATGAATCATCTAGAAAAACTTCTTAATTATCTTTAACTTGATTCATGTTACGATACTTGTTACATCTGCATCGAAATTAAAAAAAATCTCATTACTTTACTATAGAACTGATAAATAATTAGGTTTTTTTTTTTTGTACTTTGAAAGAGTAGGTATGTTACTCTGTTACCTTATACCTTAATGTACCTACATATATGCATAGATTTGTAATATTATTAGGTTTCAACTGAACTTATCTACGTATAAATTAACAAAATAAAGATAATTTACTTTTTGAAAGAAAAACTATTTGAATAAAAATAATTCATTTTATATTTCACTAGCTGACCCGCGCAACTTCGTTTGCGTGTATCCCGCTACTTCGACAAATACAGTCAACGCACCAACACATATTGGATACTAATTTTCAATTCACAATAACTTCTCTTTCCCTTAACCGCGTTTAAAATATTAAAATGTTTTTTGGTTTCTGTGACTCTTCTTTGATCGCCCCCCCTATCAGTTTTTGGAAAAAATATTTAAGTAATGTACAGATTTTTTTTTGTCTTATATGTATAATATCGTGATATCTCCTAAACTATATGTCTAAATAACACACTGTAAACTGCAAAAATAATCTAAATTAAATGCTCGTGATGATGAACTTACTTATTTTGATAAGGATATATGTATTATTGGTTATATCACCAGTTAAACATCACCCAACGAATTAAGTGTTTTTTTAATACAGAAAAGTAGTTTTTGTGACTTAAATAAAAAAGCTGGATATATGTCATCGCGGACTTTTTTGTAGAACTAATAAAGACCAATGTTTTTGCTATACATTGTTCTTACTTGTATCCAACGGTATAAGCGGCGCACGCACAAATGCAATCTTCAATTAGATTTTTTTTATGACTTCTTGGACATAAATCGCTATAACTCAGCTAATATAGTTTCAATGTATTTCAATTATATATAAAAACCTGTCGGAGAAAATACTCTTTCTATTAGTGAAAACCGCATCAAAATCAGTTGCGTAGTTTTAAAGTTTTATGCATACGAAGGGACTACAGACAAAATGGGCGACTTTGTTTTATACTATGTAGTGATAACCCTGCGCTAGTGGCAAATATTGCCTTTTACCAGCGAACTCTTAACTCCCACACATTATTCTGTATCAGTTCGATATATCACATTGCTGATTTATACCCAACGTACAGACAACATTTCTCTACATTTAAATATTTTAGGACGTGGGATGTATTTATTTTGTTTAGAATATAACTAAACTAGCCAAAAGTAAACTAAGCCAATTGAGTTTTTAACATATATTTTTAATTTATAGTTATCAAACCAACTTTCGATGTCGGCATCGGATGCCTATTTTAAGTGAAGAGAGAAATATCGGAAAGCGGACCCCGGGACCTGAAAGATGTGGCTATGAGATATTATTGTAAACTTTTTCTAGTTACGAACAATTAATATAAGAAATATACGATTAATATAATAAGAATCGCATGAGATATTTGAGTATGTGTTTAGTCAGTGCAACAAGCCAACACCGGCCATACGACACCGTCCATATATCTTGCGGCGTTCAGTCAGCGTGATGTATCGCCAACGATCAGTACCTGAATTATTGCTTGGACGCAGGACGATCTTCTAAGGATTTATAAAACAATGAAATCTATACAAAATGCAATTAAACATTATGAAAATTTTGGATTGGAGCAGACTGGAATATTTAAAAATTTAGGTAACTATCTACATACCCAAAACTCAACGAGGCGGATTTTTTCGTTCAACAGATAGATGAATTATATTTCCAAGCATCTGAGCATATATTTTATCATCGACATAAAGCTTTTGTAGTGCATCATACACAAAACAATTTCGTTCAATATTAATGTAATATGTAAAGCCTTTAATTTTTAAGAACTTTTGCGTTCTAAGTTCCGGTTTCACATGTTAGTTAATAAACAAATCGAATCATCAAAAAAAAAAATTAATTAAAGACTGCAAGCGTTTGATACTAGTACTACGGGAACAGCGCAAGGGAAGCAATGAAGTTTTTGTCGGCAGGTTCGTTAGGCGCGAGGTGGCATGGCGCGGCTACAGTACCTACTCGTGCTCAAGAGCGCTCCTCAACTCTTTAACTGCCTACATGAAGGACACTTCACAATGCACTCTCCTATTATAAACTGCGCTTTTAATGGTTCATGCCGATTTTAATTATTCGCGCTGTTTTAGTGGAACAAGCTGCATCCGAGTTGCAGCATCAATGTATCGGCATATTGGTGTTCTTGTTCGGTTTAATGAAATTACCTTGTTTTAAATCGTTATGAAAATGTATAGTGGTTACGTTAAATTCTTACGAATTTTATGATTTCTTGTTTTTTATCCTTCACATCTAAAGATGTAAACGTGTTTCTAACGATTTTTCCAAGCTTGTGATTTACTTCTAAATCAATTTTTATGAGATGATTAGCGATTACATGTACGTTTTTATGTACATAACCGACACCGTAGCATATGCCTGCTCATTCACCATGCATGCTAAACTCAAATTCTAGCGATAATCCCTTTAGTTCAATATAGGCTGACTGCTCTGGCTGCAGCATCAACAAAATCTATTAAGTGCGCCAGCTCGCTCCAACGCAGCATGCAACAATGTAGGCATTGTAGCGTTTGCTACGGCTCGCAACTAAACGCTCTGGTGTGCTCCACGACCGCGGATTACCACACGCACAATATCCACCAAATTGGATAATACACTTAAAATACAATCGCGCTATGAACGCGCCGTAATCTAGTGACGCCGCCGCTGCCGATGAGCATATTAATTTGTCGCGGGAATAGGATTAGCGGGCGGGAGGGGGGCGCGGGTGTGTGATACGATCACCGGATTACATTGTTGATATAAAATACAGCTACTCTTGTAATTACATGTCTTTTGTTCTAATGCTGTCAAGATTCATGACAATGCAGACACTGAAGCCAATATTATTATATACACAATAAGTTTCGATCTATTATAAAATATTGGGCCCTACAACTTATGCAAAATATTTTACATTCATAAGATTAGATTACAAAAATAAGCTATTAATTTACACAATTTAATTAGTTTCCCATTGCCACTGCCAACAAAATAGGATATATTGTTTGAAAAAGTTAGCGTTCTTACGTGTCAGGTATCATCACAGTATGTATGCGTGGCTCCAGGTCCCGGGCGGCAATATTTCTTTCTTTGACAGCGGGATCGTCTCCGCGCTCCTCGCCCCGTCCCGTCTTGCAACTTCCAAGCGTCGCATCACTGTTTCGCTTTGCGAAAAGTTTTAAACTGTACACTTTAGGTTCTTTATTGTCTTCACGGGACTCGCTTGTCTTTCGGTGTAAAATTTAAACATCTACTTTTATTTAAGTTTCTTATTCTTGGTACAGCAATCATAGGAGGTTAAAAATTATTACTCCAAGTGATGTAACAGTGAACATCTGTCCATATTGTTTTAGCTTAGCAACAGGAAGCGGCCGTTATATATCTCTGCATTGCGTCGCGATAACAGGTTTTTTCAGAAAGCTCCGCCCTGTGTCCTCTTTATGCTCCTCCCTTCGGTTCTTTCACGGCTTTACTTGTTGAACAGACACGTGAGGGCTTGAGAAGCGCGGTTGTGTGATTCGCTGCTCAGGTGAGCCGATGCCTTACAAAGATTTCTAAACAACTGTTATAAGCAGCAGCGTTTATTTCATAAGAAAGAATAGCAGTATGTTAAAATGGGGTTTATAAATACGACCTTTGAAAATTTTAAAATTCGAGTTTTCTACTTATCAAAAGAGACCTTACCCATTTCTCAGTTGCCAAATCAATAATTTTACTTCAGGCCGTTAGGGATAGATTCTGTTAACTTGCAACTCACTTTTGATGTATCGCTGTTTTTGTAAAGTTTGATGCCTTGTAAACAACATAGCAAGAAAGTTTCGGGTCGGTCCGCCGCCGTCCGTCTCGTATCAGATTATTTTGCCCCGACGGAGTCCTCTCTTTTAGAAAGCGTTAAGAATTATTTTATGTTCATTACTTTTCTAAGTTCTAATATAAATATAATAAGTTCTACGTATAGGTAAATCTTAGTTGTTAAATATATTACCAGTATTTTAGTCTTCTTCGTTGATTGAGACAGATTCTAATTACAGAGAATCATTCAGTACTTAATGTAGGGAGAGACTGCTAGTAGAGTCGGGTCTTTGTATTGGATTACTAAAGCAGTGGGGTCGATAGTAAAACAATGCTCGAACCCTACAGTTTTACGAGCTGATGTGGAGCAGATAACATTTTCAGCGAATAAACAGCACGTAAACTCGTAAGCTTAACTTCATAGTATTAGTTGTGCGAGACTGTCTATAATCTACCCATAAGCCAATTCCCAAGTTTCCCAATTTATTGACTATTTAATAATGAATAGGAATAAAAACTGTCTATTTAGTTTACTGGAGGCTTTTGTGTGTACCTACTGTTTTGATGTCTAAAATTGACATTGAGGCTTTTTGCAAACTTTGCATTTTATTAAGAAAAAAATGATGGAAACAACTAAAAAATAGAGACAGATCGTTCAAACAAAGAAAAAGGGCGTCACGCACGTAGTAGGTATTGCAGAGCTAACAAAGGCCAGATACTCCGCTAGCGGCAAAATCTCACTTCGATCTACTCCAAATTAAGTTTTATTCGAACCTTCTTGCGATCGTGATCTCAGACACGCTTGATTAGAACTTTAATCTAATTTTATTTCCAATTACTTGTGTGATCTTATCTTTGATTATATCGTTTATTGCTTTGAGTTTGTCGCATAAAAATATTCAAAATTGTTTGTTTCGTTCCAGGTACCTACAGCATATGATGATAGTAATAGGCGGGTAAGCGAGTACGCCGCCGGTCGGCTTCCTAGGGTTTTATGTAAATGGCTACCGATAAACCGACCTCCGCCCGCGCGGCGACGCTCATTTGCATTCATAGGCTCGTAACCCTTGCTCGCTCTTCCTTCGCTTATGCAGCCTCATCCGTTGCGCACCAGCGTAAAACTTGCTGCCTTGCCTTTTGCACGATAATTTATGACTCCCTACGTAATACGTCCAGGCAATATGAGTTTGGCGTGTATCTACAACATCTACATCGGAGATCGTGAGGTCGCGGTGTTGTCGTTCGATTTACATATTATATTAAAGTCGCCCGAGCCCCAGCCTCTATTCCTCGTCGCCACCGGCCGTTACGCTCCAACTTTTCTCAATTTTTCCGTCCATAAAGCGTCCGAAAGTTTCTCCACCCGCCGCGTGAGGTCGAGTGTAAATATACTTTTTATAATGTACTTAGTTACTCTGTCGCCCTCCCTGCTGAAATGATTACTTTTGATAAAGGTATCATGATTAAGTCGGAGTCAAATAAATACTAGTTATATTCTTACCCGAATCCATCACGTCATTAACTGATTCGTCAACAGTGCTAGCAAAATCAAACAAGCCACATGATATAAAGTGTGTGTGCGTGAGTTTGCGTCTCGTCTGTCGTGTACACACGACCCGCAACCCGCACACCTGGGTAAACTCGCTCCACGCCGCGCCATCGTCGAATCTCGCCGACCTTGACTTTAGTCATCGACTTCTTTGCACTGTTGTCTGGACATTATTCACATTGTATTAAGGCAGATTCAAATTAAACGATGATCGAAAGAAATATTAGGTAAAAAAAATTAACTACTCGAACTGGAGTTGACTAATTGAAACGTTACAATTCTATTATTAACATACAAAGACATTTTTGGACTAGACTAAAGCAACGAGACTGACGTGTAATGTAGAGTGACAGTTGAAAAGCCCATTGATGGAAGCTCGCTTGACACGCTCCTTCATCCAGCGTGACCCTCGGAAACTCGTTAAAACTTTTTGAAACATTACATACGCCTCCCTGCATTAACCCTTGGTATTATTTTCACTTCCTTTACTTGCCCAGCTCGATCTTCAACAGAACCAATTTTTCCTTTAGATACAGAAAATGATAATGATGTATGTAAAACCTCTCTGAACACCAAACACGGAATTCCTCTTTGGTGTGATCCTATGACTTAGCCACATTTATGGGTGGATCAAATAGAATGCGGGGCGCGCGGGACGATTGTCGGTTGACTGTGGCCCGATAGCGTCAATCTAACGCTCAATTAGCCGAATGCGATTATCCGATTTGGATCCAGCATCGCGAGTCTCCGCGCGGCCCCAAGACAAGCCCGCCAACTTTATTAATTAAGCCGTGTCTTATCTCTTGTTAGCACTCATTCCATTATTTGTCTTTTCACCGCTCATTTCCATAATTTCATCGGCGAATAATTATTTACTACTAACGCGGAGCATTTCTCATTGTGGTTGCATATTTTGTTGTCGTTAAAGTTCTAAAGTTTCACTTGCTGATGTTGAACTTGGTCCCGGCGGAACATGATCTCGCTAGTTCGTTGGCGACTGTTTATATTTGTATCGCATTTCGTTCAGAATTAATGCTGATCGTTGCATTTGCATTTTAAGCATAGACTGACCACAATGGCATGCAATTCTACCATTGTTTTCCGCTACTGTGACAATGGCTTTGTTGTTTAAATGATGCGTCAGTCAAGGGATGTGGATGTGCGCGGGCGGGGGGATGGAGACCAGTCTCGCCCTGTGTGTGTTAATTAGCCTAATTGACATCGCGAGGCGCGGTGTCCGAGCGTTTGTTTGCACTATCGCGTTACCAAGGATGACCGGCGTCGCATATACTGTGGTCTTGTTACTTAACATCCCATGTCGTTTAATATGTTTATCGAAAATTAAATATACTGAAATTTAAAGAAACTTTATTGGCAAGATTCGGGATTTGTAATAAAAAGGGGTGACGTCGGCGTCTGAGGGTCCTATCTAGTCGATCGTGTAGTGAGGAACGCCAACTCAGCATGGCGTCATACGGTACCATCTAGGCATACACCCTGTATCTCCCATTCGAAAAGGTAAAACTGCTACGAAATTTATTTTATTCCTTAAATGGCCCGAATAAATTGTAGTTGGTACGTGCACTGAATTGAAATGACCCTTTGCCGTACAATTCGAGATTTTGAATAGTACTAGTTATATACGTCGATTCATATAAAAATGGGAGAAAGATAGAATAAAGAAGTTGCTTGACGTAATTTATAAACAAATTGATATAGGTATACAAAAGCCTTTCCCATTATTGATATAGAAAACACAGGTGGTATTCTGTTGTAGTGTGCTGTTAAGTGTAGGGACGAAAAGAACAAAAAGAAAATATTCCGAAACAAACATGGGAAATGTGAAAATGAAATTACGTTTTGGGCGAGTGAAGCCGTGGGATAAAGCAGCATGTCAGCATTGATTGGCATGACAAGTTATTCCCACTTACAGATATAATTGAATACATTGCGTACCCGCCTGTTACAAAATAAAATAATTATAAAAAACTTTTAAAACAAGCTTTTATTTAAGTGCCCTAAAAAGATCAAAATATTTTTTTATATAAATTGAAGACAAACATTTCTAGCGAATCAATATTTTTATCAAAACGGCAAGTACGAGCAAGAACTTAATTTTGCGATCGGTTACCACTAATGAATATCTCTTCTCGACTCCATCAAATGAGCGTGTGATTAATCTCACCCCGAACAAAGGATTGCCGTTTCCGTGGGCCCTCATACGATCGATCACTTGGCTCTACACGAATAAAAATAATAATAAATAATAGGGCTGGCGCTATTGTACTTCGAGGCGTGCGTGTCAGCGATAGTTTTGGCTATTTCGAGTAATATTGACTTAACAATGTCCGAGAGTGGTATACTAGTTTTTCTGTATTGTGTATTGGACCTCTTTTCTATTAATTACTTTTGGCAAGGCCGTCCAATAAGTCAACATTGTCCGGATAGTATATTACATGATAGTAGATCATCAAAATAATCCCTTTTGTCGGAGATGTCACACGATATATTTTGCGAAACTTAAGTGGCGTATATTAATCAAGGTACAGAACTGAACCCTCCATGCGTGTTTATCTCGGCACTCGACCTTTTATTTAATATATAGCACATCTTCTCTCGATAAATAATATCAACCGATCTTGGTACCAGTTTTACTTACACCTTTTAGATATTTTTCATAGATCTTTATTATAATTCCTATGGCATTTTGAATATTAGACAAACCACATTTCAAACTACATGACAATTACATAAAATCACCTAAACTATCGAGGGGATAATAATAGTAAGGTTATTTTCGCAAGCAATGGAAACTGTGTAGTTATATAAAATCTCGCGTATTATAGACACATTGATGGATGATCCAGGGGTCGCATCACGCCACCCTTCTTTCCCCACTGACTCACAGAACGTCATCGCGTCGAGAAAAAGCCATTCGACGGCGCTGTTGCCCGACTTTTTGACAAGAAATATCTGTAGTTTTATTATTACTAGTACCTACACCAAACAATAAGTAGTTATTATCTTTTTTTTTTTGCCGCTCGTTACTATATATGTAGTACCTGTTTTATGATATTTATACTGTATTTGACAATTTCTAGTTTGAAATAAGGTCGACTTTTGTTTAATATCTTTTGAATAATTTATTTCACAACATACCTAATATGTTGTGATTTTACAATATGTTTCAATATGTCAATCATGTTGTGCTAGACATCTTGACAAACGCACAATGAACAATAAAAAAAATGCAGTGAAACTCGATTCATATTTTGGACAGGCCGATCTTCGATGCTACTTACGCTTCTGCAGGAGTCGCGCTTTGCACATAAATAACTTTATATGAGCGCTCTAAATCTCATTACTGCTGCTATAGTAGCTTCTAAGGCTCCAGTCTCGGATGTACCGAGAATATAAAGCAAGCTGTATCTCGTCTTACAAATTAACTGTGTCGTTATCACAACAATAGTGTAGTTGTTTTGTATTTAAGACGGTTTTTATGAAATGGGTGATCGCCATAGTGTCTACCCACGCGCTGTTTCTCAATGCAGTCGAATTATACAAAACGTGAAAACAATAATAATGAGATCAACAACAAAATATATGTTTTAATCATTTCTGGAATAGTCACTGGCCAGTTTTATGAATTATGTATAAGATATTAACTATACTTAACTACACAAATGGAAATTGTTGTCAACGGTTTCCTATATGTATACATCATACTAGGAAAATACTAGATCCATATGATGTTGATATTGATGTTGAGAGTATTCATAGTCCGTCTATCTGGATTGTTCTTCTTTTAATATGAGAATGCACAAAACGCGTCGGATGCATTCATCAACTGCCACATACCCACACAAATGACGTACTATTTTTCACCATTTCGCCTAGACGCGTGCAGAGGCGTTTGCTGAAAAATCGAGCGGCCACTAAAACCGACGCCTCGGCCATGTTGCGAGCCGATAGCGTAATACCTAAACAAATGGCTTCCTTTGTCGCTCCTTTTTATTTTATAAACGTGAGTTATGTTGCTAAGGTGCTACGTGGGTTATTCAGATGCCTCGAGACGCTGCGAGGCGGCCGCCTTCGCTCAGCCTTATTTATGAGGCGTAGTAACTAACAGCCAGCCAGATAAGTCGCCGGAGACGAGCTGGGGGCTTAGCGGGCCGTTGCACTTTTCGCGATTATTTTTATTTCCCTCTCAATATCGACTCGGGATCGCTTTCAATCGCCGTCCGATTAATTGGCAAGGACTGGGCTCTCGGTAAACACAGCACACCGTTCTGCCATCATTCCCGTTCCTATTAAAGTTTCTTTGCTGATTTTGAACAGTATGTTCGAGATATTACTGATTTAAAAATATAGTAATATAGTGCTTATTGTGATATTTAGGTATTCCATTAGAGAAGAACGTTTATTTAAATATTATTCTTAAAATCTTGGTCTGTTATAGATTTCGATAAATTTAAAGCCATATTGTTCTCGACTGCTCATTTCCTATTCCACCACGAACTATTTCGGTTGTCAACTTTATGAACACTATTTTGGATATGCTACAAATCGATGAATTCAATTTAGACCGTAGATGGCCGTGCCGGCATTAGTAGCGTACATCTATTCGTAATCTCTGAACAAAGAGGGATGAAATTTTAATCGGTCGTGCTGCCACCGGCGGAGTTGATCACTGTCCTATTGTAATGAGAAAGCGCTGGCCCGTCGCGAGAGTAGCGCTGCAGCACGCCGCCATCTCTGTTTGAATAATACATAGATTTTCCGATGGCATGGTCAGGTCACCTCTCCGCTTTCCCGCGAACTAGCGAATCGATCCCGACTTCGACTTATATTTTATTTAAGCATCAGACACGTAGGCTGTACATAGGATATATACAAACTGAATTTTTTAACATTTTGCTGGCTTGTTCTTGGATTTTTTAAGTTCAATTTTTTTACATAAATATGTTTTGTCAACAATTAGTTTAAAAAGTCTTACCATGTCAAAATGATTTTTTTATTTTGTAATAATCAAAATTTTGATTTCATAGCGTGGCGTTTTAATTTTTGCAAGTCATTGCCATGTTTTACTTCCTAACTTAATGCATGAACAAATCCATCAAGATGTTATTAAGACCGATTTGATTAAAACTTATTCAAAAGAAAAGCTCTTAAAGCTAAAAATAGACAGGTGTTCCATTTTGAAATGAGAATATATATGTTACATTTTTGTTATTGTTTAAAAATATATAATTTATGTCCGACTCAAAGATAAGGCATAATTAATAAACATATTGTGTATCAGCGAGGTTGTTAAAACACGTTTGTTGGCGTGTCTGCCTGTTGTCTAAGATTTCTTGAGTAATAGCTAATTAATTACGCATGTACATAATATGGTAATGATGTCGTTGTTACTTGACTTACGTGACTTAAAACTAATTAACACAACGAAATGTGAACTTTTGCGTCAATAAAAAATATACGGTTGTATGAATTATGCACATTATGCGTTTAAAGTGCCTTTTTTATTTTTCCTCACAAACAAACAAACATTAATGTAACTATAAATCGCAGGTGGGTTTAATGTGAAAGGTTTTTTCTTACAATCAGTTTACGTAGGTGTAAAACATGGATTTCTTAAATATCACTTTAATATTAGCCAAGATTGTATTCAAAGTAACCAGAGTGTGCAGTTGGCGATTAATTATTTTTATCATCCTGCTGTTAGTCCCGACCTCCTTGGGAAAAAAACATTAATATAATGCCTTTGACTTCGATCATGAAGTGGGGAGGTCAGTTTATTACAGCAAAGACAAAAGTTTTACCTCCTCAATACCCTGTAAATGCCTAATTAGGAGTGTGTTAGTGTAACATATTCAATGGCCTCAATTTTCCAATTTTCTGATGAATTTATATCGCCAAAAGGCATCAGTTAAAATTTTTCAGCCGTAGTGGGTTGGATCCACTGACTCCTGTTTTTATTTAAATATGAAATGTTAATCCACTTTTAAAGGCAGAATCATTCTTACACCCAAATATTTCAAATCAAATCACAGAGATCTGCTTTAATAAGTTGTAAAGTTGTGTTGGAGGGCTCCCGGTTCGATGCTACGGCGGCGACTGTCGGGCAATCTCGTTAAAATCTACGACGAAACTCCGCAATGGCGTTTTGCAACCATTTATGAAATCACATGCTGCTACTACCTCTAGTTAACTACTTACTAAAGTTATTATCTTGCAAACTTTCCCCGCTCTCGCTTCCTTCTACCACGCAGTTTCAGATATCAGGGTTATGTATCCCATAATTAATGTTAAATACCAACACAATCAGTCGGGCTGTAATTAAATATACTCTACTGAGTCCAGCTTATCCAACGATGTTTTCAATTCAAGGAAATAACTCTTTGGATTATAAAATAAATAAAGTTTTATTGCTTGAACTATCCCTTTTGTACATGCAATATTTAGTGCATAAATATAAACATAACATGCGCTGTGCACACCGAAAGATGTATTCATATAACGAAAAAAAATTTTTTTGGTTCATAGTCAGCAGATTCACGAATCTCCTTATGCTCTAATCAACTTAATAAAGTAATAATGAATTAGGCCTTATCCGCAGTATATTTATTTCTAACAAATAAATAAAAAAATACTAGACAGATTTCGATGATAATTGACACAGAAACAGATTAAACCTTCAGGAATAACACAGGAATTTTTTTGTGGTAATTCCCAAGTGACGAATAAGTTGAAGGGCGCAACGTCCACTCCCGCCTTGGGCGAGTCGTTAAGGATATAGTCGTCCGCCGCGGCTTGCCCCTTATCGCGGCACTGTGCGAGTAACGACGCCTTCGATCGCCGGCTAATGGCCTCCGCGGGCCCACTTAGATACGCAAATGAGCATCGGCGAGTGTCGCCCGTAACCGCGGTTACAAGTACACATTACTCAACACAGAGGCGGCGCGCCCGGCAACTCCCCTGCTCTGTGCTGCGTTGCTAACTGATGATTTGTAACGGCGACGCCTCAAAGAAATTGGAATAATGTATGAAAATAGGAATGCCGTATTGCCCTGTATCCTACAGGATATATCCTACGTGTCGTTCTCTATAACTCGAACTCTACTCTCTTCGTTTAAGTCGAACGCAGTTGTAAAGCTAACAAACATAACACAAAATTGATATGCAATATGAAAACGTTATGGTGACTGATAGTTGTGACGATACATCTATAAGTACTTACCACTTCTAAAGTCCTATATTATTCCGAATTCTTTGGTCCCAATGAATGCTAATGACCCATGAATATCATTATTTCTCATCATGTCGTCTCTATAAATATTTCCCCAGAATTTTAAGGACTGGCGGGAAATAAAAACGACCAACTTTCCCTGTCATTAAAATGTCACTTGATATTTCAGTTCCAAATTAATGACGTTATAAATCCGAGTCCCATTGATTTTCCAATCGTAGTCACTTGTCGCTTTCCAGACAAATATTTGCTTTCATTTACATTTACATACATAGATACACAAAAACGCATCTTTCCGGGAGGGGTAGGCATTCCCTCTTCATGCAAGCGCGTTTACACAGAAAGAAAATATATGTGTTATACATATGTATATTTTTTCTTGTTGTATAGTAAAAGGTTAGTGTTTTTCCTAGAAGTTATAACTGTAACTCATTACCATTCAGACAATTACCTACTTCGGGTAACCCATTTGCGTCGGAATGGAGAGCACCATCAACGTTTTGTTAAAGGCAGTCGAGCAGTTAGAAAATACTTTATTTCGCATACATAAACACTCTGCTTGGGTTTTACGATTATTCCTTCGGTAATTGGAGAAGAAATAGTCGGAAACAATGTTCTGTTGATCGGGACGTGATAGGAATCGCTAGGTTTGATTTTTGAATAAGATTCATTAAATGTAGTCAGTGGAGACGTGCAGTTTATGAAATTTAAACGTGACGTTTAAAATTGATAATGGATCAAAACATATTGCGATTTAAGATCTTATCTGAGTTATGTGCTCAATATATATTAGAGTTTTAACCGATGCTCATATGTGAGGAACAACATGAAAATGAATGTTCCAATATGGGTTAGGTACCCCTGCAAAGGTTGCGGAGGTCAGACGGGAGTCGCTTCTTAAAGAAACCAGACTTAATCAATCCAGGATAATTTCAAATGGCGCACCTTGGCCTCCTCTTCAGAGAGGTAAGGATCAGAACTATCGCTAAGAGGAAGAAGTGTCGAATAATTTGAAGACCCCGATCACATCCGGTTAGATGAATATTAATATTGGCGAGTGAAACGAAACGGTGACAGCGCGTTCCCGAACTACACCCTTGTGGGCAATTGCCACTAACGAACACCAAGGCCCAAGTAACTTGAAACCTTAACTTATCTTGCTAGCAGCTAAAATTTACAATATTAACTTTTTATTCCTAATGTTAACATTTTTCTACTTGAGCTTACAAAACCCAAGTAAATTAAAACTAAACTTAATTTGACAGCTTAAAAACAAAGAAGAAAAAAATCTAAACTTTTTATTCCTCGAAGTATTTTCTACTCGAGCCTAGTAAAATTTCCTGGACCAGAATTATCCATTTGAAATTCATAATCTACACAAAGAATTGACAAGAGTTTAACATGTCAGTGCCATGGGAAGCCCGGGGGGGATGAATAAACCTAGTGGAGGACATGTGTCAGGCGGCGATCGCCGGGCCGGCCGTTTTTGTGGTGCCCGCTGGGACTGGATATTTCGGAAACATCTTTTTAGTCTGTATATTTTTGGTCATTTTTTGTAATCAAGTGCATGGTAGACTTGCTACAGTAAAAGCTCGTAGCTAATGCATTGTGGAGTGCTACGAAGCAGTCGTAGGCCGAAACCTCGTAGCTAGGTCCTGTGACCTTAGCCGAGTCCTCTTCGGTCAAATAATATGTGGATACGCTACGAGAACCAAATTCGTAGTTTAAAATTACTTCGTAGCGGGTACTACAGCAAGTGCTATATAAGAACGGCCCTACATAAGCTTTTGAAATACTTATGATAACGTATACATTTGATAAACGAAATGTTATAGAATATTTCGTAAGCTGGCCATCAATAAATTGAATACGAAACGTATAAAATATAATAGGATATAAGTACAGGGCTTTCATACTAAGTAACAGAATATGATATTGAATTGGTAAAATGCTATATTCGAACGGATACTAAAAGTATTCCTAAAGAGGATAGTCGTGTCGTTCGCGTCGTTTGTCACGTATAATGCTCTTATAAAATTTTATTCCCCCCTAGAACAGGAACAACCAGCAGACGCGCCTTACTGTCCACTCCGGGAAGCCGAGACATTTCCAATTTTATTAAATGTTGCCACTCTTTATTTCTACTCGTACTATAAAATTAACGTACGCGTCACGGCACTGCTGTATTTTCACGACTGATTTAAGTAAAATAAACGACTTGTAAATTTACGATTTCGTTGATTCGGCGCTCTGAAACGAAACAAAATTAAGATGTTATTAATAATGCACTTGATGAGGATTATTCATTTATAGTATTACGTCTAAATTCCTTGCGGGGTAGACAGAGAAAACAGACGTCAAAAGACTGAAAGGCCACGTTAAGCTGTTTGGCTTAATGATAGAATTAAGATTCATATTGTCAGGTTGCTAGCCCATCGCCTTAAAGAGGAATCTGAAGTACAAGCCTATCCTTTAGTCGCCTTTAACATCCATAAGAAAGAGACTGAGTGGTCTCTTTCTTTTGCCTATTTATGCCGGGAACCACACGGCATATAATCAGTATATTTAAATGTATACATGTGTATTAAAAAGATGTTTGAGCAGCAATCCGGGGGCGCCGAGTAGCCGCCAGCGCGGCGCCGCCCAGCTGTAAATGGAGTGCGCATTAATACCCAACTATGTAATAAATGTTATTGTTTGCCATAAAGTTTGTTTTATGAAGGTCGCCCCCTCGCTCTTGATACTGTCCGACCTTTTAATAAAGTTTAGAGTTCCTCTTAATCCCTTATTATCGAATTTACTCCAGATAGGAAACTGCGTTGCTAAATCGTCATTTAACTGCCTGATATTCAAACTCTATAAAGAACCATCATATTTGCCAAGCGACTAGAAAATAGAAAATGAAATATCTTGTTTTGATATTTCGAAGAGATAGCCGATGTCTGCAACGTCACCGGAAAATCACAGTCGTAGAAAACTCGCGCTTAGCTTTGCAGGAAAATTTTCTGCCGCGTTTCAATTCGCTCCAAGCTATGATATGTTTCTAGTATTTTAATTTTATCGAATTCAATTCATAAAATACGGTGACCAATAAATTACAAAACACACATTTTCGGTGCACATGCTAGTATTTTACAATTTCTATGCTCAATTGACTCGATGTCGAGTTGGTGCGCTGTTAGAAGTCGTCAGGCGAAGGGGCCTGATTTGTATGTAAGTCAAGCCCGTACGATGCGGAAGGCGGTGCCGAAAGACGTTCAGCGCAATTTTTCAGCGGTTCAAGTCCGTGTTCGGCAAGCCGATGGCGCCGCAGTGCACCGCCCGCCGGCCCACACCTGCTCCCGCTCCCGACTGCTGCAACTTTAATCCCCCAATCCGCCGCCGCACGACCGCACACCGGCGCGACGCTATATTTCAATTAATTCGGCCATCCATTCCGACGTGAAACTTCGCAGCGCTTAGCTCATAACCCCGCCGAGGACGCTCCCAATTTGACATGTCTCTCAAATCGCCCACTCGACGTCACCGCACCGCCAGCACCGTCGTATCGCATGCTCCTAATCCCGCCTTGATGATATTATTTGCAATTCGCTCATCTTTAACTGCGAACGCCGTCATATTTCCAGCAATAAATCTTGATTCGCCTCGGCTTTGTCGACTCGTAGTGGTGATTCAACTTTTTAAACCCAATTAATTGTGAGTTTTGTTTTGCATAATAATTGCTCGTTCTGCTGAAGCGGTGTAGTTAGTCGGCCCAAGTTTGGAGTGCACATTGAGGGGAATAATCGGCAATGCTTTAGGTTCATTTGTCGCTATGAAGCGAGGGGTTTTTCGTCCGGTCGCCGCCTCAGCCCGTTTAATGAACGCTCTCACTCTTAACACTCCTCGGTCTCTGTGGAATTCAACACGTACGATCGCAATCATTCTTTTGGACTTCTGAAGGGAGGGGGAATTAATTTGCTCAGAGTTCAAATAGATAGTAATATTGGAATGTACCTACTCCCTGAAATATAATTAGAGTAACTAATTTTTATAGCTAAGGCAGCATTAATTATTAGTAGGTATTTGGAAATGCATTTGTATGAAAGAATTTAATAAGATGTCTGATATCAAAAACATAAACAAAATGTCCACATGCATACACTACCACAACCTTACCTTAGCTTGCTGCCGCGTGCTAACAGCTCTATATCAGTGTATTTATGTCAACATATCACGTCAAAGTATAATATTGCAATGTTTGTCGGCACCTGACTGTTATTGATCGTCTCTATATTCGATACCTTCAGCTGAATTCCGTTCCAATACTGGCCGCCATTATTATGTGATTATATTATCATATTTAATTTATCGGCTCATTTCTTATTCTTCGCGCGGCTAGCGTGCACGTGGCGAAGCGCCGGCGAGCGCTGAGTCAACCGAACCCGACCACCCGGCTCGCTCCACCGCAACTGAATGAACTTAATTTGATTCCGATTGTGTGAAACCCTACCTCTCCTACACTTAATGACTTAATGACCGAAAGGACTTGCAATTATTTAACTTACGTCTTTTGTTATATAGTCCTACCTATCTTAAATCAAACCACAAATAGCGTTAAAGTCGAATCGAATTTTCTCAATTACATTTCACTAATTAAAAGAGTCGTGGGTTACGAAACATTGCATTCGATAGTTTACCTCGTGCGGTGGTGGCCCGACAAAAACCGCAAGTAACTTTGTACAATGACATGACATTACATAGTAGAGAGGGCTCGGGCGAGCATGTGGAGGCACAAAGTAATTAGATAGCTGTTGTATTGTTCACTTGTTCAGCGCTTTTCCAATGAGCGACCGCCGGTCGTTTTGGTGTTTAATTGCGGCCCAAACCGTAACGGACAGCGGCCCGTTTTTGTACGCCACCCGAATGAGATGAACCGCGCATCCCATAATGACTCCCGCCTCAGAGCAAATTCCAGAACTATAAATAGCTATATAAAACCTTTTGAATTTTGTAATTAAAAATTTGTTATTATTTTTCTCATATTTCTTCTATGCAAAAAACTGCGAAAGCTGCAGACAGTACAACAGGAAACTAACCTATTCACTTCGCATATTTTACCCTTTGCTAACCAGAACCACTCTCCGACCATAAACTATGCTCTAATTTTTTACTTTTTACTTCAAGCCAAGCGGAATGCTTCGATTTTTAACTCATTAATTTTTGGCTTTTAGCGAGTTCATATTCGCACTTCGTAGTTAATTCATTTAGCTGTTAAGTGAGGCGAGATGCATGCGAATGAGCATTGACATTTCGTTTGAGTAATTAATAAATAATTTTTGTATTCATCTCGATTGGCTTTGTGAATGAAAATTGTGTATTTAAATTTTAGTAATTCACTTTACTGCACTTTATCGCGTTTACTCTAAACGCCTTATCGTTAATTGGAGATAAAAAGAAATAACAAAAATATGTAGTATCTAGTACAGAGAATGTTGTGTTATCAAAAGTTTCAAATATATACGTAGCAAAATTATGTTACATTAAGAATTCCAACAGTTCAAATCAAATCGAATCAATTTATGTGTCGGTAAACAAAAAGTTTGTCGTCTCCAATCTATCACTAGAGTGGGGCCAGGGCCGCACTCAACGCCGCGTAAATAATTCACGCTCTCCGGGCGAGAGTCAGCTTGGCCGACTCCGATACCTCATGTAATTCCATATTTTCGCACCAACAGTTACCGGGTATGCATTAAGTTTTTGTACGAATCTATTCACACTTAAATTTTCTCAAGTTTCACGCATTTTCTTTACAGTTTTGCTTTACTAAAGTAATTTATTTGTCGATGTAATTAATAACTTTATGACATAACCGTAAATTCAAATTTGCATAATACCGGTACAACAAGGTCTGATACAACAGATCTTCATATAACCCTTTCGATGTTGCAAACATTGATCCCATCAAAAACATAGATCTTATACCGGCGGTGAACATATCAAATTCTATCGTGTTATGTTCCTTATGTTATACACATTACATATGTTTGCATTATTAATTATAACGTGTGATTAATAATGACAAGCGTGTTGTGGCTTGTACACATGTATGGCCCCGGGCGTGTGTAAGACGACGCCTAACATCGGAAACCACGATAGCTCTCCTATCGGTGGTTCCGGAAACTGATCCTCGCATCGAAACGTGCGTAGAAACGTTCCCGCGCCGTCACGCGACCATCATTTGTCATAAAAGTCTGCCACATCACGACTTATTAACATTACTGTTTCTATCGACCTTGTGGCACTTAACGACAGCTGTCTAAGACTTTTATGACTAACTTGATAATTAGTACTATATATGAACTTTTTGAAAGATACTCTAGTACTTTAATATTCCGATAATTAGTACATTTTTTGTGTATATGCAAAGTGACCTGCGTACGTGTCTGTGCAAATGTCTATGTTTTAGCAATTATCGATCCGATGCACTTAGAGGCTTTCCGGTCGCTGTCAGACATAACTCCAGTCTATTGATGCTTGTCATCGTCGCCGCTCGCTTGTGAGGCGCCGTTCGTTTACTAGGGAATAGATCATGACAGGGAAAAGTTTGCTCGTTGGCGTCATCGAGAAGATATTTTTTCGAGGTAACCTCATTCGTAGGCCGAAACAAAGAGGCGCAGTTCCGAAACAATCAAATTAATTTTCTCCGTTGTTGTTTAATTAGCCGGCGCTCTTGGATGGCGCGGCGGGCGGCCGGTGTTTATCATGCCATACAATCGCGCCCTCACCCCTCCCGCGCCCCGCTTTTACCAAACCCATTATTATCAGACTCAAGACTTTACACTGGAGTAACTTTGATTCGTCACTCCTGCCATTAATGTTATTGCAAGACATTGTTTAGTCTAATTGACTTCACCGTAAACAAATCACTGTTGCTCGACTAATTTTGATTTGTGTTTGTTACAGGTAATCCTATTTAAATGTTATTATGACAACTGATACGGCAAAGTACCGATATCGTAAGATCATGCGGTATTGTAAGATGAATGCAGTAGCTAACAAGTAAGTTACGTTGAATTTCATTATAATTTTGCCAGTATGGACTCATATGTAGTCGAGACAAACCATGACAGCACAGAATACAAAGACCTGGCGTCCACTAGACTCATTGACATATTATACTTATTGGAGTTGAAGGGGAGAAATATGAAACAGAATAGTTTGTGTGAAGCCTCACAGAGTTAATCTGAAGCCGTATTTAATTAAATTGTCCGGTAGGCGGACGTCCCCGCAGGTTATTCGGTGGACAGCGGCCATCCTGCGTGGACGTTTAATTGTGCTTCTACATATTCTGTTTCAATTTTGGACCCTTAGAAGGTGAGAATTTAATTAATTTAACAAATTGGATATAATTAAAATTTGATATATTTTATACTTTTTTTTGTGTGTAAGACGGGGACCCAGATAACTTTCGGATTCTACTCTACCTAGTTGAGTCCTAAATCTTGGGCGAATAATCGTAAGAACCAATTCACATTTTAATTAATTTCGCAGATAACTCAGTGTCAATCCCGGAAATTTAAATAATTAAATTCCTTTCTCGTCTTCAAATCGTGTAATTGTCACGTAAAAACTTGAAAATACGTCTCATAAAAACCCCTGACTATGAAAACATATCCAAGTCTTTAAAAAAGTCAACGTCTTTGTTTCCGTTGGTTTGTTTGTAGAGGCTTGCTTGCAGTGCCATTTAATCTAATTATCCAGCGATACAAAATAATAAGAGTTCAAACTATCAACGCATTTAAGTGGAACCTTTTATTTTAAACTTGAAGAATGTGCAATAAGATTCTCTTAAAAAAATAATTATTTTACACACAATTTCTTTGTTTTGCCATTGCCATATGTATTAGGCAGTGAAGAAACGTTTCTTTTTTCTAAAAAGGAGTTTATTTTCGTAACGTATAAACGAAATTAAGGTGCCTAGTATTATTTATTAAGAGCCAATCCTAGTGAGAAAAATATATACAGGAAATGTTTCTGTAGTTTCTTTATTTTTTGACAGAGCTCTTCAAAAAACTTGCGCGAAGTGTGCAAGCAGTTCGCTTCATTCCGATCCGACCCCCTGATCTGGGCTCTCGCCCCCACAGCCGCCGCACCAAATTCAGCGTTGTTTTTTTTTTGTTTGATTTCTTTAATCGCTTAGTTTGTTGCACATTCTTCTATTTACTGAATATGTGGTGTTTTCGAGAAGCGTTTCAGAATAAAGATTTAGAAAGATTACAAGTAGGTATGTAGAAGGCATGCAGTATTTTGAAAAATGGTGAATGCTCTGTAAATATTTGCTGTCCTCTAAATACCTCTCTGGTCAATAAGCTAATTTAATAATTAGCTTAGGCTTAAAAAGCCGAGTTCAATTTTCAACTAATTTCTCCAACAAATTCACTCTTCCCTCTAGCTTTTTAGAGGTTTACACTCTGCTCGGTTTTCTTATCAAACGTTCTCCCTTATTTTTGGACATAAATTAACCTGTGATTTTTTTTTTATTGCGCTCACTGTCTCTTATAAGCTTTTTATTACAATTATGAAATATAATCATCATAAATATAATCTATGTTTATAAAATTATGTCATTAAAGGTCCCGGTTAACACGCTTAAAATATAATTACGGTATTTTAGTATAATATAATTTAAACGGATTCACTTACCCTTTTTCATACGAAAGGAATGATTCTTGGCGCCCTAGTAAGGGATTATTTCAGCGGCGACCCAGACCTGACCCCGGGGCTGACCTCGCCACATGATATACACACCCTTCATTCTAACCTGTTTTACGAGATTACGCGATAAACACTTACTGGAATAATATTATAAGAGTTCCACTAACCAAGCGAAAAGTATCAAATTGAGTTTGACGTGTACCTTAACTATCCATACATACATAGTTACGTCTATATCCCTTGCGGGGTAGACAGCCAAACGTTTTGAAAAGACTGAAAGGTCACGTTCAATTGTAATGAAGTCTATAAACGCTATTCTGACATTGAATATTTTGTGATAACACTCTTATCTGTGCAAAGCAAATGCTGCTATTGCACTGATAATAAATTCCGATTATATTTACTAGCGTCAACAAATATTTTTCCAATAATATATCAATAAGCAATTTCCGCGACACGACTTTTGATTCCTATAGCTATTCTCCGATACGCTATGTTATTTGCGAATATAGACTTGAAGGAAGATTACCTACGCATTATTTCATTCAGCACAAAGCTTCTTCTTCCTCCTGGAATGGATCCCGATTAGATCCTCGCTTCTCTTGAGAGGAGCCCAAAGTGCGCCTTGGACCATGACACAGGATTGAGTAATACATCTACGAGTAGTAGGTACAAAGCGAAAATCACAAATTAACTTGTAGTTAAGTTCTTCGGACATATGGCTAATATTTCGTCGACATTCTAAACGGCTCAGCTCGAGTGGTATTTGTAACGGGCGTTATTAATAGCGGCGATAGCAGACCGGCCCGCGGGGCAACACAGTATACGTAAAGCCGGATTTGCATAGGATAATGGGACCAGCATGCAGCGGCAATGTGCGGCAGGGAAGATCATTGCGGTTAAGCGGAAACGTAATCTGTTTTAAAGTTTTATTAATTCTGTTTTATTTTTCCTCTTTCTATCTTCCTTTATCTCTCTCTTCCCTTTGTTCCATTTGAACCCACTGCCGCTTGGAGTCCACTATCTGACATATATTTCTCTTTTCACTTTGAACGGTCTCCAACAAGTTTTGAGATCGTTGGCATGTATTTAATCTGTAGCGACGTCAAATCGAGTCAAAGCAGAATAAGAACACAAGTGATATAACAAATTTTCCCAAGTCGCAAAAAGTCCGGTCACATTTAAACATTCACAGTTTCGCAATCGCTGTTAATGTAGAAAGTTTCTCATGTCTTTTTTAATTAACATTAATTAAGACCTCTACCGGGCATTGACTTGTTTTATTCGTTAATCTGTTTCAAAGGACTAGAAACGAAATACTCGTTTCTAGTCCTTTCAAACAGATTATCTTACATTGTCTTACAAATAGTCGTGTGATTCACATTCAGAAACCGCCTTTGTCATAATTATCTCGGATAGTTAAACCTTAGTGTCACATCACATTGAAACTGCTTACGCGGATAGATCTAATCAAGTGAATCATAATTGCTTTCACTATCTGTCTAACATATTATAATATGTTACTATCTAAATCATTTTACAGTAGTCATAGTCGTCTTATTTTGCATCTTTGTAGATGAGAAAATGAGATAAGACAATAGTTACCTTTTTAAAAACATTGCTTTATAGGTAGTTATTAACATATGTTTTTTAAAGGTTACTTATGTATTACAATAACAGTCACGTTATGTAGTGAATACAGGAACAGTGTTAAACACGAAAAAGAAAAAGAATATCAATGTGCATTGATCGTTAATTCGTTAAGCCACATTTGATAAATGAGATTTATCTACGCAATAGAGAAAAACAATAGTACTTGTTACCCTTAATCGCGTTCAGTGTCTGAAAATGCCATTATCGCGGTCAAAAATAGAAACACAATGATGATAATTGGCGAGGGGACTGTGGGGGTGCGTGGGTGGCCGGGGGAGGGAGTCGGTCGCGTGCCTGATGTATGCGCCGCCGCCGCGACGCCAGACCCGCCGGCGCCACGACGCCGCCCCACAATGCAGCTATGGCGTGCATTCGGGCCCATTCCATACCAGTTGAGGACCTTACGCTTTACACCGTTTATTGCCATTTACGACCGCACGACATCAACTATCAAACCTTTACACACGACCCATATCCCCAGTACCCGACCACTCCCGGATCCCATCCTGTTAACTATTCCCGCGCCATCAGTGACCGCCCTCTGATTGATGTATTGCGTAATGACGCGGGAAACTATTTCCTACGTATTTCCTCCACTCAATAAAACATCAAATATGCTTATTTATGTGTCCGCGTCAGTTTATTTGGGGCTTTGTCAATGCGGCCCGTAGTGCCGACTATACTCCAAAGACCGTCATTTGTCAAGATTATGGCTGTTTGGGGATTGAGATATGAAAAGCGGTTATTGTTTTGAATATTTTCCTTTTTGTTCAAGGGCTTTCTGTAGGAGCTTATGGTTCTTGATTCGTTCCTCATTATTTTTTTCTAATATAATCAAAGAATCTTAATTCATTTCATTCAGTATTCGTTATTGTGAGACCGATCTACATATTTAAAAAGTGCACCAGTGGCACCAACAGTAACTCCATGTTCCAAATTTTATAGCGGTAGGTACGACGTTTGTCTACGACGGAGACAGTCGTAGCAGCTATTTTGATCGTAGGCTCGCTACTACGTGTAAGCATGGTAGACAAATCATTTTATGGTGAAATTCGAGAGTGCCTATACATTCTTTGCTTTGAAGGAAATAATGCTGGTTCCTCTTGAATGAAAACATAAAATTTTACAATTCGAGATCTCTAATTAGAGCAGAACTAAAAGTTGTTGTCACTCGCATTGCACATCTCTTACATCGCCATACTTGCTCTCAATTTACTACGATAACATTGGCAGTCTGAAATAGGGGAGTGTGAAGTTAATAAGACGTCACAATTATCACGTACGGAACTCGTTCGTCACGGCTTGGCGCCGAGTGGCAATTACGGTATTTCATCCTCAATAAAAGTGCACTCAAGCGCCTCAGACGGCGAAGGTTCCTATAAAGCTAATGTGGACGTATAAAGATTTAAATGACGGCCCGGAGGACGGACGGCCATCGCGGCCCGACGGTCCCGGCAGTCAAATAAAACGTTATAATGTTACCTATGTGTGGTGGGTAGGTAAGCTTTGGCCATTCCCGAAATTACACGTGTGAACGTTTCTTTCGATTACTAATGTTGCACGTGTACTAATTAAATTTAAAATATCCTGTTTCGGCTACTTTTTTAACATTGTGAAATATCAATCCCGTAATTAATTTAGTTTCTAGTAATAGTAAGATAAAACTAATTACATACAAAACAAATAATCTTTTATTTTATCAAAACTATCATTTTATCAAAAACGAAATCAACATCATGCTCGTTATTATTAGACTGCGAATAACGGCAGTCGTATACCGTGAGAGCAAACATTTTGGCGATTAATCTGAGAATACTGTGCTATATTGGGACGCTGGAGGCGGCACATTTATTTTATGGGCCGGCAATGTTACATACGCCATAAAAGTCGTTAGGACCGGCGTAACGTCTCGCCGACGTCTTGCCTGCTTTAATTATACCTAGATAATGCGACGCCGACTGTACTGGGCGCCCCTGCCTCCCGCTCCCCTTCGGCATTCGCAACATTAACGTAACACGATGCAATAACATTCCGCTACTCTTCCTAATGTACCGCCTCCATAACGCCATCTCAAGTTTGCACCCCAAATACTTACAATGTAACTTTCATTTTTACTCGTAAATCACGGTTAATAACTCACAATGTAAGGAAATTGATTTATGTGGACGTGTTTACCAAGTTCTCGGTTTAATGAAGGAGTACGTCGGAGGACGAAATGAAAGGCCGCCCCATACATACGTAACAACACGTCGCCGCCGTGACGTCGTCGGATAACTTTCCACAATGAACAAATAAATTATGGATGCATATTTTTATGGTAATGCTTTATGCAAATTATTTTTAATAGTATCATAAATTTAAAACTTATTACTTATTAGTTTATAATAAGTAATAAGTTTTAAATTTATGATACTCACTACTAGTTCAAAGGGATGTTTAATTCTAGATTGACATAACTTACATTATCAGTCTTAGTTTATGTAAGGAATTGTACAGGGATGCAGATGAAGATTTATAACGCGCGCCGTAGCGAAGACTACAAGTTCTCGCATTAAAGGAATCCGGGACATTAGCCTGCAAGATGCCGCCCGAGATCATAATTAAGTGCCGCCAATTTATCGGTGTGACCCGGACCCGAAAACTCTTAAACTCCCCTTATCGTACCTACTGAAGGCGCTTTATTTTGTAGTTAGTCCGCTGCGCAGTTATCGCGTTTATCTTCTTCCCAATAATATTAATGACTTTTTTGTCTCAATCAAGTTAAACTTTTCAGTCGTAAAATTCTGACTTTTATGTGACTAATGGTTTTGTGAAACACACAAGTGAAAATGAAATAAGCTACATCGGTAATGGATACTCTCAGATGCTCTAGAAGCTGAAAGAAACTGATATCGCTCAACGTTTTCTATTAACTTCAGTACAAAAGCAGCGAAATACCGTTACGGAAACGTCCTAGAAACCTTTGTTGAGATAAAACTATTGTTGTCTGCAACTATTACAGATATCTAGTGTCGAAAGTCAAAAATGGTCTGTTTAATACGGTTCAAGTGAATAATGAGGCGAGTGTGCCGCTCGAGAGGAGGGAGTAAGTCAGGGCGAGACTGTGTGACGGTGCTCCGTCTAGCTGCTTAGACTAATTACTGCAGGAGTCTGGCTAAACTAGTTAGTCGGCCCGCTCGCCAGTCGGCAGCGCAGCTTCTGTGACGTCATTCCATATCGCTTCTCATTACACTACACACTCCAGCTCCGCTCTCAAGACGCTTATTTCACCAAATTACATTCAAGCCACGTGCACATTTCCACTATTTGCATAGCAGTGTACGTTTGATTGCGACCTGCAGATTACGATCGAGTTAAGGAAATTGTTACGGGCTGCTAATGAGCGTTAATATTTTATTTTGCTTGACGTTTGCCTACATTTTTTTTAACTTTTCCTTTTTACTCCAACTCTCCTTTTCACATTCTATTTTCCTAATTGACTTGGTACCACGTCTTATAATACCCCTGCACTAAGACCATCGAGACAAAACATGGGTCAATTTTGTTTTTTAGTATTTTGGCTGCATGGTATGAATGATAGTTCATAGTAGATTTCGCTAACGTGGAAATTACTAGAAGCAAATTATTCCTGGAGGTCTAATATATCTCAGTGCTAAACTTTTCATAACCTGTTCAGTAATTTATGAGGTTTTTATTAGATGTAGGTAGTACTTTCTTTTGCTCATTTATATTTATATAAGAATGGATTTAAAAAATTAAATACCTTTAAACCTACGAGCATTTTTGCGGAACAACTCAACATAAAAAATAAATCATAATCAGAAGCATAACATTCCACCGAGAATGTTCAGTGACCTCATGATTTTTCTCCCCGGCGGCGCGGCGCGTTAGTAAAACGGGCAATTTACGCGAGCCTATAAGTAACAAGATTCATTAAGGCCGTTACAAAGTGGCGCGGGCGTTCTTAAAGCGAATGGCCCTCGAGCTTGCAGCTTTCATAATGGGCGCACGAGCCGGCGCCGGAGCGAGGATTTAATGAAACACCTGGAGAACGCGCCCGCTTCCGATGCATTAATCTCGCACTCTGTATTAGCGCCATGCTGACCTAACCCACCCCGAATTATTACATCTAATTCCGAAAATACAACGATTACAGCGCGTTTTATGGCCGCTGCAGTGGCGTAATTTAAACATATAGATTGGCTTGTTTGGTGACCAGCGCGTGCAAAGTCATACTATTGTTTAATCTGTATACACCTATTCTAAGAAAACTTAATTAAAAAGTTGCTTATTTCTGATAAACTTATAATTTTGGCGAATGAAAAAGTTAACAAACTAAATAATATTTATTTCGTGATCGAAAGTAAAAAGAAAATGTATTTGTTTTAAAAAAATCCGAGAAACACAAATTGGAAATGCATGTTTATTCAAAGTTAGTGATGAAAACAACGTTGGCATTAGCGTTCCAATGTGTGCAGCTAATATCACAGGCCGGGATAAACAAGGGCTGACCGCCGCCGCCGCCGGCAAAGGCAAAAGTGGCCGAGATAACTCCGCGCACGAATGCATATTTTAACGTTAAGCTACGGTACCGCGATGCAAACTTGTTGGGAACTTTACCAGAGTGAATAATTCTTACTTTAAGGCTACTTCTGACTTTTTGCTCTGTTTATTTACTTATGTTATTTCAAACGAACGGTTGGGGGCGAGAACCCTCGCACAAAATTTCAAGCAAAAATTGGATCAACTCTGTCACTGTTGTCCCAGAAGATTCAATTATGTAAGAATACGGTTATGTACAAAAGTGTAAAATCTGAAAAAAGGTGTTTAAATCTGATATCGATTTTATGTTAGCTTGCAAATATTTGCGAAAATCAAACGCTTTTGCCAGTTCATTGAGGTGTTTGCTAAATTGATCTCTGTTAGCAGTGGACGAGCATGAAACACTGTCGATAATTAGTGGGATGAACGGTGTAGGCGTGTTGGGGTTACGTCAGCAGCAGCGGCGGCCCGCGCAGCACAGCGCCGCCCAGAGTAAAAACGCGGCCACGCCGACCGTAAACACGCGCCCCTCTCGTATGACGCCTCATTAGCCACTCCCCTGCGCCTCTATAAATCATTTTAAATTCAAATTCTACTTACTTTCAGAATTGACTTTGCTTACCTAATTCCCTTCCCAGCCACAAAATTTTGCAAATTAGATTTCACCTTTCCCTCGCTTCAGCTTGTCGGAAAAAAATTATTTGTGGCATCCGTGCCGGATCTTGGCCCATGATCGTATTACCCTGCCTGTGATACGAGAATTGAACTCTCAACACCTTGTAATCAAATATTGGAAAATTACTTCACCTACTTAGTTAATAGATAGTTAATAGATCTATGACTAATAATAGTAGAAAATAAAATGGGATATCAATATTATGAGTTCAAATATTATTAAAGCGAGTAAAACAACCTTCCATTATGCTAGTGCAAAACACCTCCTAATAAAGTGTTCACACACTTAAAGTAAATTTGTTGATATTGAAATACGATACAAATTTTTGAATTAACATAATAAAAAAAAAGGCCAAACGCAAGTTAATGGCGTAAGACCTTTTAAATACGACTCCTCTATGAAATAGTGCGCCTCCATAATTAACCAACACAGATAAATTTACTGATTGCAATCGTCCATCACGTTGCAATTAGAAGTATCGAAAGGTGAGTTCCAGGCGTATATGTGGCCACGTGCCGCAAATGCCGGTCGCTGCAGGAGTTGGCACGCCCCACCGGCCCGTTCTATTCCCGTCTGTCCCTGTTAAACAAATATTTTTGGCAGCCACTTTCGTGCGTACAAGTGGGTAGCCGCGCGGCTATGTGACGGGAGCATGTCATTCATCGGATCGTTATCTCATTGTTTTCTCTCGTGTCGATTTGTCGCTACGCATGCCTGTTTGGCCAATAGTAAAATAAACTAATGCAGCGTGTGGCTGGTCGCGCCGCGGCGTGTCTCCAATCCATCAATCCTGATCGAATGTTCTGATCGATTAACGACGCGCCTCACCCGACCCGATCGGAACGCATTCTGGGCGTCTAGTTTGGCTCGTAGCTTTGTTCCGATAGATTTACGGCGTTCATTGATTAGCTGTTAAATTACAATTGTCTTTAGACCAATACTCATTGAATAAAATCGTGTGATTCTCATTTACAATTCTGGATGAAGAATGATGTAACCGGTTGGCATAGAACGGCATAACAAGGGTAGCGGCGCGTGCCGACTGGCGAGGACTGTCGTCGGCCCTGCTCTTGAGAGTTGTTCGTTATACACGTCATAGTTGCAGAGTGCACTCGGCCGCCTTGCTACACTTACCGTAACGAGACACAAGCGCTCTCTTCATTGATGTCATTTTTGCCTTAATCGAGAAGCGCTGCCAAGACTCGTGGTAAGCGGCTGACTTACTATCAGACAAAACATAGCGAGTATCTAACCCAACTTCAACGTTTTCCCCTACAAATTTAGTTCAAATGTATTTTCTTTGAAGCAAAATCGTTATCTCCGGGAAGGAAAGCAATGAAGACACTGACTCCCGGTTATCCCCTCGTATTGCAAGTGCGCATTGTTGTTTCATAAAGGACCAGTTAAGTTTGCTCTACCACTATCACACAAAAATGTTATTACTTTTGGGCGGTTATTGTCCACCCACACCCGCCGCGCCTTTCCTCCCGACCTCTTACAATATAAATTACCTATTATGTATGTATATTGAAGATTTCTTTTAATCCGTTTGGTCTTAATCTAAAAATATTTCACGTCGTTCATAATACATCATCATCATTATCATGTAACGTTTATCTTGTTATCGCTTATCAAAATTTTCCTGAGATATAAATCTCTACGAAGAAAAACATGAGAACGATAATATTTTGACCTAAATATTTTCACTCTGAATTGTAACGGGTTGGGGCACCAATATAAACAGAGCTTCCACAAAAGGGGGGAATGTTGCCGAGTCATCGAGTTCACATGACGTAACTCGGCAGATAGACGCTGATCGAAAGGCAATTAATGTGTTTCGCGTTCGGCGGGCCATCCGTCTCGGGCGACGCGGCCATTTGTATCGGCGCGAGCGTCCGTCACACTAATCGCCGCATGCACCGTTCACCTGCACGCCGCCGTCGTGCCGCATGACCCCAATGGCTCACTTGCTCTTTGCTGTGATTTAGACAGAAAATACCTATTCATTCGTACAACACATACAATCAACCCATGGCACTTTTCAAATATTCTTACTGATTATTGTAACTTCATTCTTTCAAATATTATAGGTAAGTTTGCTTTAAATTCAAATTCCGTATCAAATTAAAATTCTGTACCGTAGTATATTCACTCGTGTTGCGAAGAACGATATACAAAACCTTATTGCTTTAGAGTATATAAGAACATAACCTAACAAAGTCAGCAATAATAGTCGCATCTGTCCCAGTCTATAAATTAATCCGAGTTTGATAGACCCGAATAACTTATCATAGTTATGATGAGAACGTGATCACCCATTCAAGTTTAACAAACGGTTGGTAGGAATCGAAACTCGAGTAAAGTAGACGGCGTAACAGGAAATAATAACTTTATCCCAGCTTAAACTGAGAGTACCGTCCGACTAACATTAACATTATGCCTGCCAGTAACAAGTTAATCTAAATGCAGCTGACTGCTTTCACTAGTTAGTTGTAGCACTAGCACGCATCGCCAAAGTTGGCTAACTAAGAACATTCGGAACATGTCTGCATCTGATCTGGTAACGCCTGGCGCTCGGTCAAACAATAATATGCACAATCGGATTTAACCAGATCACAGCTAAACTAAATCTTCTTATAGATAAATCTATATGTATTTTATTCATGTTAAAACTACTGATAACATCGAACGTAGGTACTTTAGAAAAGTTACTCGATAAATCACTCGGGACTCGTTCCGCGGACATTATCAGTAAGCGAGTCCCCCAAGTGGAGTACTGAATATTCAGATGGCGTTTGTTTGTATACGTATTTCTTTGAAAATGCGATAAGCGCTTTTCCGTTTTTTCGCTGAATAAAATATTGCGCCGGAGGCTCGGCGTACGACGATAAAACGTCCGCGAAGCTCTTCCCGTCACGTAGTGCGACAGTTAATTACGCGGATGTAAATAAATCATCATAGACGGGTGCGGCGTGCGGCGGAGGGTTTCGATTCCGAAAGGCAATTATCTCGCGCCTCATTGACGTCGAAAATGAGCAAAACCCCGCGCTCGCCACCCGACACGCCTCAGAAATATTTGACGCGGCCTAAGACGCTGTTATAAGGAAAAATCGAGTGGAGGATTTCTGGTGGCTACGTGCCCGGCTCACCGCAATTGTGATGCATGGAGGGATTTCCGCACATTCGCCCGATATTGAGCCGAAACCTCCCCGGCACATATTGCTTATCGGAATGATATCGAATGAGGTCCGCCATTTTCGGCTATTCTAAGCCCCAGAGGAGTCGCTTACCTGAAAATGTCGTTCTTATCTTTTCCGTTTTTCACGTTTTCTCCAATACATGTTCTTCTTGAATAAAGAAGCAGTGTCATTTTTAATCTAATAATTATTTTATGCAATTCCAGGGTCGGTGTAACCGCGAGAAGCCACCCTGCAAATACTTCCATCCCCCACAACATCTCAAGGACCAGCTGCTGATAAACGGAAGAAATCACCTCGCGTTGAAGAACGCGCTAATGCAACAGATGGGTCTAACGCCTGGGCAGGTGCTGCCTGGCCAGGTCCCCACCGTGGTAAGATCCGCATCTCTCTCCACCTCACTAGCTTCGAGCGATCGGTCCTAAACATGTAGGCCCTCTATGCACGCAACACGCCGCTTTCGGTGTACTCGCTACTTCGTACTATCAGCGTTGTTATTTACCAAACACGTAGTTGTTTTTATAAAAATAAAGCGTTTAAGTTGTGCCCAATATAAATTATTTTACATTTTTCAAGTTTGTTATCTCAATTCCATAGTACAGTATTCCATTTTCTTATCGTGTAAGTTAGAAGTAAAATAGTAATTTACTTTATCCTAGGCGGTAGTACAGAATGCTGGATCGAGTTCCGCACTTCAATTTAAAGTTTTGCTCAAGTGCGTGGACTTTTAACGAATTAGTAGAAATGTGTTTACTTGTTACGGCGACATAGTTAATTCTTCTGGCACAACTTAAACTTCGCCGCTGTTGGCCGATCGCTCCTCACTGCTTGTGCATGTTTGTACTTACAATTAATTTCTTAAGTGGCATGACTTGACTATATCCCAATTTACTCACATTGTTATGATCTGGGTATAAGCGGTAATGCAACTTGATCACTGGAACCCTCACTTTTGACACTGTCGCTAACATTGCGGCCCGTCTCTCCTCGACGTCCCTCCTGCACCGCTGTTTGTCTATGTTAGTAATCGTTCAGGATAGCGTTAACATAGATCTACGCTTAATACTTACCAGTAACATACCTACAACTACATGTCAACGACGATTGCCTGACGTCAATTAGTAAAGCGCTGATTAATTATTTACTAGCAAAGTTGGGAGTGCGGATTACGTCACCAGTATCGACTGAATACTTTTAATCGAGACCTGGTTGTTGCCACCTCGATACTTAGCTTGACTTTAGGGTTTCTCTCATGCTTAAAACTTGATGGCGCGGCAATTTGAATTTCATTCACATCACAATCTTTACGCGAGAATACAGCAAAGTAATCGTCGACATGTGATTGTACTGTAATATACTTACGGCGGGGTAGTGAGCGACGTCGAAGTTGGCCGGCCGTCGCACGATGAGTAGCGTATTGTGTGGTTTTGTGTCGAGGTGGGCGGCGTGAGCGGCGCGGGCGCGGCCGCCAGCCACCTCGCCGCGCTGGACCCGATATCTCTGGCCCTGCTCGCCCCGCAGGTAAACTTGCCGCCGATCGCGTCGCACCACCACCGCATCCTTTATTCCCTCGACCCTTACAACAGTTGCCAAATACAAAAAACTAAGGGCCCGCCACGGCTTCGCCCGTGGTTTATACTTAGCAAAAACGCCCGCAGATAATGTAGCTTTTTTTATATATATAAACATCCAAAACTCAGGTCAATCTAAGAAAGTTCGTTTCTCATCATGCCTTGACCGAGATTCGAACCCAGGACCTCCGGTGTCACAGATAAACGCACTGCCGTTGCGCCTCAGAGCCCGTTATTTTTAACGGTCAAAGATTTTTCATATAGTATTTACGAAGATTAGCCAAAGGTATAAAAATTAAACATTACTAAATCTATTTTGAAGTTAAGCATAATTCAACCTTAACCGTGCTTAGATCTAAATCGAAGATTTGCGTTTCGAGATTTATTATGTAAGTTAAACTCAAGTTAGTAAACTCGAAGTCTATTTTTGTAAAATGTATTTTGTTATAGGTAATACGATGATGTCAATTCACATTTATAATTAGCATACGAGTATAATGTTTAACATATCCTAGTATGTATGGCAACTCTCCTCATGTCCTCTTATTTAAACCCTTGGTTTGAATCTAGCACCTGATGTGAATGATTCGCACCCGCCTATCCCGCTTCCAGTCCGTCCTCGCCCCTAAACTACTTCAGGTGGTCGGTGGGTAGCTTGATTGGAAACACCATATGCTTATTTAATAATACAATCCGTTCTTTATTTAATGCATGTAACAGCTTGTCTGGCTAAGGTTTAATTATTCTGTAAATCTAAAACCCTACTGATTTGTTATAGTTTGTATCGTTTTCGTAATCATTTATGACGTCCCTATTTTTTTAATAGAATCTCGTGTGATACGCAAATTGAACAAAACATGATGTCCTAAATGGTTATGAAAAATAGTAAATTTAATCAGCACAAACGATCTGTAATGTTTCTTTACAAGAACAGTTAGGTATTTTGTGCTTGCTGCAAGAATTAGGCTTTTGGTATAAACTAGTGGAGTTAGTCAAAATGGATTTGAGTTTTGCATTGCAAGGTGGCGGCATTGGTTCTACGGAGTTTGTTTAACTCTTTTTGTTTGTTCGTTTTCGTGGCGTAGGCGACGTCGCCCTACCTGTCGGGCGTGCCCGGCGTGGGGTCGACGTACGCGCAGTACTACACGCCGCAGCTGGTGCCGGCGGTGCTCGGGCACGACCCGGCTGCCGCTGCTGCCTCGCCGCTTGGCGTCATGCAGCAACCCGTCTTGCAGCAGAAGCTGCCGCGCACCGACCGCCTAGAGGTAAATATCGATAAGTTTACATATTGGCTAGAGAATATTCGAGTAGCGCTTCCCGGTGTTGTAACTTACAACGGGGGACTTACATCCGGGACTTACAACCCTTAAAGTCAGAGTTGTCTGAATGAATATTCCGATGCTGGCAGAAAACTCAGAATGTTTATACATCTTTACAATAAATGAATTAAAAAAGTAGAATAATTTCCTAAAATTGTTTTCAAAATTTGTGCTTGCTAAATTAGAATCCAGTTCTCATATCATGAACAGATTATCATAAATCCAAAGTATATAATATTTTGAGTTATTTACCGGCTGAGACTTATAATAAAAGGCCGTGGTATTAAGGAGAAGTTGAGGTCCCTACTGTAAGGCAGATATAAGCCTACGCCCCTCCCATGTGTCGTGACGTGCCGGCGCGCGCGCACCGTCCTCGGCGCCCGCGCGAGCGCTTCTGCGAGCAGCACTCGCTTGATACAATCTCTTTTTGGTGAAGGAACTACACTGTTGGCGCAAATTCCCGTTTAACCCCATTAATCATGATGAATGTTAATACAGTTTTTTAAAACATTTTTGATTTTTTTCGTTAAATAAAAGTTGAACCCTAGTGTGGTGAATTGTGCCTAATACGACGCAATAAATGACAAGACAACACTAACGACACAAATATTAATAATTTTTTATCCTTCTCCATAACCTCATCTTTACGAAACTAAAAGTATATTTCAAAGAAATAAAAAAACGTAAAGTTTGGAAAAGATTTACTTTTAGAATTCAATTGTCGGTTAGTATAATATATAAATTTGCGCATGCAGTGTAGTTACGCCATTATGCTTAATTGATCAATCGAATCCAAAAACCCTTTACCTTGTCTAATATTTGTCGAAAACGAACCCGAATAAAAATACGAACAATGCGACGGATGCGATGCTCTTTAAATTGGAACTGGATTGGATTGTAATAAAAATATGTAAATTACCAGAATAAATTCTTAGAAGCGGCGTCGGCGTGAAATTAGCTAATCCCAATTGTTCAATGAATATCGAAATAGGTCGCGATCGCGTTATCGACAATATTATACACCATGTGGCCAAGTCTCGTAGAATGAGGGTTTTCGCTTTTTCTTGCCTCGCCAGATTGCTCTTGCGAGGTGGTCGAAATCTAAAACAATATTAAAGGCAGAATATTAAATTGGCCAAACGTTAGATTAACCACGGATAGAATAGAAATTTGTCGTGGACAACCGGCTACAGAAATTAAGCTGACGCGTATCGGAAAACCCTGATTGTGAAAGACACGCGTTCACAGTCGTCAGCCTCGTGCCTCGCAATCGGCGCGATGTAGATGTAGGGCTGGGCTAGGCACGAGCGCGGGTCGCGAGCGCCGGACATGGCTGGTGTGTGGTGCAGGTGTGCCGGGAGTTCCAGCGCGGCGCCTGCAAGCGCGCGGAGTCAGAGTGTCGCTTCGCGCACCCGCCGCCGCCCGTGGCCGCGCACGACGACGGCTGTGTCACGGTGTGCATGGACGCAGTCAAGGGCCGCTGCGTCCGCGACCCCTGCCGCTATTTCCACCCTCCCCTGCACCTGCAGGCGCACCTTAAGGCGCAGGCGCGCGGCGCGGTACGCCACCAGGCTGCACGCTCTCGCCTCGCTGACTCGCGCTTCTCTTCTTCCGCTTGGTTTCGCCGCGACGCCGCTTCCGTTCTGTTCAGTTCGCGCAAGTCACGCTTCCGTCGCGCTCACGCTTCACTTTTATTTTGTTTTATCTTTCGCATAATCACCTTCTGCCGAGCTTTAGGTGTATTCTGTGCATCTACTACATCGTTATTGTTTCCGTCCCGTCCTGCGACGCTTCGCTTCACGTAGACGGCCGCCGCAGCCCAGCAGCCGGCAGCGAGCGCGACTTCGGAGCCGGGCAAGAAACGGCCGGCGCCCGCCGAGCTCGAGCCGCCACCGGTACAGCTGCTTTGCACGCTTCACCTCCGTTCCTCTCCCGCCCGCACGATCCCTCCGCGCGCCTCTCCCGCCCCCGCAGCGCGCCCGGCGACGCCCTGGCGGCCCGCCCCCGACCGCCCGCGCGTCGCCTGGCGCGCTGATCGCCCGACCACCCCGAGAAACTCCTCTCAACCGTTTGTTTCTCGTTTCAGATGGACATGAAGAGCGTCGGATCCTTCTATTACGATAACTTCGTAAGTATCACTTCGGCTTCGAAGCCACGGAACGAGGTTCACGTCTCGCTACTTGCCGTCAAATATTAATTTAACTATTACTTATCTTTTACAGGCTTTCCCCGGGGTGGCATACAAGCGGCCCGCCGCCGATAAAGCCGGCGTACCAGTGTACCAGCCGGCGACCACTTACCAGCAGCTGATGCAGCTACAGCAGCCGTTTGTGCCCGTATCATGTGAGTACCCCGCGCCCGTCAGCTCCGCCCCGCCGAGCGCGGCCGCGTGTTCGGCGCCAGCCCCGCCCGCGCTGCCGACGTTGCCTGCGCCCCCGCAACCCACGCCGCCGCCGCAGCCCGCTCCGCCGCAACCCGCCCCGCCCGCGCTGCCCACGGACTCTGAGGACTCGCTGGAGGGCTCGCCGCCCGACCCGGCCGCAATGGCTAAAGAGGTGGCGCAGAAGAATTACGCGGCAGCAATCGCTATCGCGGCGCAGCACTCTGCTATGGCGCACGCCGCCGCTATGTATACCCAACAAGCGCTGAAGGCGCGCGCCGCGGTTCCAAATTTGATGCGAGCGCCACTGATGATGAGGCCGGGCTGGCCCGGTCCCCCCGTTCCCATGCCGTACTACCCACAGCAGTACATGTACTCGATGCCGCCGCCCACGCCCCCCGCGGCGGCGGCGGCGGCTGCGGCAGCGGCAGCGGCGGCGGTGAATCCGTACAAGAAGATGAAGACCACATAGAGCGGCGCTCGGCGGAGCGCGGGGCGCGGGGTCTCCGCGTAGAGACTCGTACGTGTGTGAATGTCACCCCGGCCTGTCGGGGTGATTATAGCGCTAAGTGTGCTGTCACATTTGTATTGTATAATTTGTAAGGACGAAGCGAGCGGATTCTCCCTCGCGGATGTCTCGGTAGTTTTACGCTATATATATATATATATTCTATTGTGTATCTTACTCACCGTTTTGATCCTATGCGTGGTGTATATTTTCTCATACCTATATACGATCCCGGTAATAATAACGCTTGAGATGCATGACTGTACGTTTTTTTATTACCTCTTGTCGATCGTCGTTTACCGTGAGTACGTCGTCGTACTGAGAGTTAGCGCTTGGTCCGTCGATCCCGCTACGTACACGCTTGTTCCCGGAGGAAACCGCACGGGTGCGCTTTGGCCGATGTGTCGATCCCGAACCTAGTGGTTACCGGCTTGCGGCAGCGGCCTGCAGCAGGTCGCAGCACCTAACACAGCCGCCTTCTAATTTTCGCATGGATAGAACCCACCACCCCTATACGTTTGGCTCATCAGGTATTATTCTCATTATTCTAGTGGCTCCGTGTGTGCTAAGTGTGCCGGCGTGTTCATCAGTTTAGTAGCATTTTCTTTCGGTCGCACTCCTTTTTATTTATTTTGATCGCTTTCTGTTACATGCCTTCCGAATGACCGCTTCGGCTGTCGTCCGCATTGCAATCTTTTGTCGCTTTATGTGAAAGGCTGCGCGCCACCAAACGCGCCCTATGTCGTGTACACGGACGAGCGCGGACAGGTAACGAGTGCCGCGTGCCGCACCGCACCAAACCCACACACGCTGTCGCATCCTACTATGAAAGGATTTACTTTGCTCACTGTCAAATGTCGTGTCAATAGCAAAAAAATCTATCCGTGTTAGGGCTAGATTTGCAGAAAGCTACAGTTATCATAAATCTATTATGAAACTGAGTGCCGCCTAAGCGGATAATACCAATCGCAACATAGTAACAAGAATATTTATTTACGCTATTTTTACTACATTTGACAATTAGAACCTTCATTGTACGTTAGCAATAACGTATCTTGAAACCGAACCCTGGCAAGAAATTCTTTTGAAGTACGATTTGATCGGCGCCCTTATTTTAGTACTACGCTATAATATTCAGCCACGCCAGCTCCTGCATATAAAGCTATCAAATATGATAGCAATTCCATTACAGGCTTTCTTATGTTTGATGCCGTTGCGCTCTTCCGGCCAAGCAAACAGAGCGAGTGATCAATTTGTCTAAACAGGCATGTACTTACAGAATATTAGGTTAAAATATATTGGTGCAAACACACTATTGTCCCGCTTTTGAAGTAAAAGATATTTGACGTAGAATTACATATTTTTTTTAATACCCAGGACTAAATATATAACTTTGACAGTGTACAATGTACATGCCATTTAAGTATTTGGAACAAATAGTTCACGGGCTCTGATGAAAACCACTTCCTATGCGTTACTGACAACGCTTGATATGACGCTTATCACTTCCTAATCCGACGCTATGAGACTTGTTCCGACACCAAGCTTCCCCTGGGCCCTCGACAACAAACCACGCTCTCTCACCGGCTACCCGCATATTGCCTCTACCAAACGCCATAATGCTTTGTAATTTATGTTGACGCTCGGATTCGCAAAATCTATCACTGATGGGGCCTCGTCTTCGAAATATACTCTTTTATTACATTCTAAAACTTAGTGTAGAAGAAAGAGTCATTAGTAGCTTGGTTAGGGTAGAGAGTAACTGAAATAATAGAAATATTGTTCAATTTGTAATACTTGTACTATAGTAAGTTCGCCTAATAATCGTGGACGAGGTCTTAATGCTAATCTTCCTTATAGGCCTAATTTTAATAGAAAAAGGTAATTGAAAAAGATGACTCATGGAAATGTTGCCTAAAACTATCGCACTTGTAAATATCATTTAATTTCACACGTCTCGTAAGACAAAGTATGTGTTTCATTTATATGGTCTCATTTTTCCGAAGTTTCTATCTATGGAATGCATATTTTGAATTTTAGAGGAATTTGTAATTAAATGACATTTCTGAGCGCTGTTATTATTCCTTTGGCTTATTACCCGCTAAGCCAGTAGTAAACCTTAGGCTTGTTTTAATTTTCATGCTTTCAACAGACTAGTAGAATAAGTGCTTATTAATATCGAGCTGCAGCCAAACATCACGATCACTTCTAGAACGGGCTATTCACAGGTCAAGGTGCGCTAAGATCTAAGCTTTCATTCGGCCTACAACACACGCTCAATAACTCAATCGAGGACAATTACTTAAATTTATTGTTCTTCTACTTCGGCTGAAGACATCTTTCTCCATTGTTTGAACAGCAGTAAGGGTGTTTTAAAACAGACTAGAAATAAAATTATTGATGCCAACCAAAGCCGGAATAATAATAAGGATATTCGGATGCTGTGGCAATGGCGAACGAAAAGCAAAACTTGATGGTAATAGCTTAACAGGCGTGTCATAATGTTTCGATGTCATCATCCATCAGTCATTAATCATGTGCTATAACTGTACCGAGTATTTTGTATTGAACAGTTGATGCTACAACTTACTTGTTGATGATTTTAGTTTTGTATAGTGAGACAAACTTGCTTTCAAATGTGGAAGAAGTCACTCTACAGTATTGCCTTGCTTTACACCTGGTAAGATACAATCAGCTTATATAATATCCTCAGTTTTAAGTGATTTCCTGTTTGAAGCCTCTACTGAAACACGCCTGTCACTTGCATGAATTTCTGCAATAATATCCTCGACGCTGCTACTGTGCTTCTAATTACTTGTTCAAACATTTGGCAGTTTCAGTAAAGGTGACTAAAATATTTTGAATAACGAAGCCTTTATTCTGTCCTGTTAATAAGTTGACATTTAGCTGATTGATAACAATTCGCACTAGTCTAACAAGGTTCCATATGGCTTGTACAGAATGCATTGCGATGTCACAGTCAACTTCTTGATGGGAAGTAAATTTCACCTCTGCTAGTCTCAACTATCAACTGCTAATGGGGGATTAGATTTTTATGTATAAAATTAAAATGCTTACCGTAATTATTTTCGTTTAGAAATTATCGCGTAGTTGGTAGTTGAAATGACGAACAAGGTGGATGAAGGAAAGTCGAAGTGATTTCAGAAATAACCATAACACTGTAAATAGTATATCAACTCGATAAAAGCAACTCGAAAAACATGGGGTTTCCTTATATCAAAGAGTCAGGTAGCGCAATTATTCACTTCGACTTTTCTTTATAATGCTTAAAGAGCTTCGCCGTTACGGCTTCAATTCCTCGCTTACGACTTGTTGAGGCCTCTCTGATGCTTATTTAAAGTGTTCACAGTAGACGTAATAATATATTTGGTTTTCTTTTGTTTGTCGTACAGTAACCGCACTCTAATGGTCATTATGTTGCAGTTTGTACTACCACTAACATGTCACGTCCAGAACTGTCATGTAAGCTAAAGGTATAAGTTTAATTTGACTTTTTACATTAAATTTAACATGCTGTGTACCGCGGCCGCGGCGGCATGGCTGGTCTCCAGATATCATCACGTCGACACTTGTCGCGCTCCCTCACAGCCTTTTTAAGCTTTGTTATAGCAACAGTTGGTATTTATGGGAACACCTTTCGACGCTACAAAACCTCTAGAACGCCCCGCCCTGGTTACAGTTGTCTAGCATCATGCTTTAGCTTTTTTGTAAAATATAGTCACGCTTAAATAAGATTGGCTGCGCAATAATGATTATACTTCAAGCGTTCTGCATGCCATTTAGATCTTATATATTCATACTATGTGCATAGTGCGACGTACTTTAACACAACTCTCTGACGGTAACGGAATCTCACACGAGAATAACTTTAAGCAATGGGCTAGTAATCCATTAATGCAGCGTTAAAATAATTGTGTAATAGTAATGTTAAATACAATATAAAGGTGACACACATTACGTGAGCGCACGTACTAAAGAATGCTTGGAAGGTCCGATCATATTGTGCAACGAATCTTGTAAAGTTATTGTAATATTAAAGCAGCAATAATATTTGATTTGGAGCAATTTCCGCCTTCCGTGTGTCCCGCCGATTTGTGTTTATGTAGCGACTGAGAGAGTACACACGCAATGCAATTGGTTCTCTACCAAACGAACATCGACATAACAACGCGTATTCCTTATACCAATAGAACATATACTTTTGAGATCTAAGTTAGATAGTCATCCTTTTTCGTTATACTCGTATATTTATTTACAATACACTTGCTCTTTGATATTACAAAAACTGTTTCAGCAGTATTTTTCAGACGGCTGTGCATTGAGGATGATATTCAGTGTCAAATGTATGAATGTCACAACAAGGCGATGATCTAGAGTTAGAATTAACCCTATTAACATCAACTCACGAACCATCGGTATGACCGGTTACATCGGTTTTCCGACTGTTTGTGAAGTAGAATTAATTTTCTGGACATATAGCACGGTTTCGCCACAATGAGCAAGTCATGAACTGTCGTATACAATAATCGTAAATAAATTCCGAGACAAGAATAAGTCTGGTAGAACAGAATATATGAGACCGGCAAAGAGATAAAATAAAATAATTTAATGAATTATTAAAAGACATCAAGTTTCTTTTAATTTCAGAAAAGCCTCTCTACTTGGCAATTTATATTGAAGTAACATTTCATACGTGACATGTGAAAATATCGTGTTCAGAATTTGTCTTTGTGGAGTACACAGTGCTTATATGGACGTAAGTGACGACATGGATACTAACAGGTTCTTGTTGTGTTCACAGTTACTGGACACCCTCCCGGTGTGCCAAGATTTTAATCGACAAGGATGTTCGAGACCTACCTGCAGATTTGTTCATATTCGTGAAGGTAAGATATATTTTTTATCGCTTTTATCGAAATTTGAAATAAAAAACTTACAAGATGTCCCCGCGCATGTCTGAAAAGATTTTGGAGAAAGAAAAAGATTACATGCAGTTAAAATAATCAAAATTATACTAAATCCTACCAATCCCTTATATTTTTTTGCATGTCTCTAGTAAACTTTTCATATAACAGCACTATGTATTCATAATGTAGTTTAGTAGAAATTAGTAGTGTTTATTATAACTGGTTTTTGTAATACTTGATTTTTGTGTTATTTTTGTTACCATTCGTGTAGATTCGAGTTATGAGTAGAGAAACTCTATAGATTTAGTTCTGAGTAATTATACTTAAATTTAGATTAAATTCTTTATCATGATTAAATTGTTTAGTTGTGCATTCCCTTGAAGGTTCAAAAAACAATTTTCATTGTCTTTTACAAAATTATCAATCCCTTGCTTTTACCGATAGGCAAATATTATCAAAAAATAACTACCTACTCATGTTCATTTATCACTTGAAGTAGCATAAAATAAACACTTAGATATGTTGCGACTATGACTGCAAAAACTATAAAAATGCTTTCAGTATTTGGCCTATAGTTAAAATTTTTTGTAGAACAAAAATCATATCAAACATAATTTAGAATATCTTCTCCTCATAGGTAGGAATAAGTGTAGCACCGTTGTGTCCGCTCTAATTGTAATATATTTTGTTCTGTTGCGGTATTCCAGGGTGCGGGCTGCAGGTGGTGGGGTGCCGCGTGGTGGTGTGCCGCGACGCCGCCGCCGGCACGTGTCGCCGCGCCGCCTGCCGCTACTACCACATCCCCGTTCAATTGCCGCCAGCCCTCAGACCCCCCTAAATAGACTTCCTCTCCCCCCTCCACCCCCCCAACCTCACCCCGTACCCTCATTGCCACACCTTCATCTTCATTCCTTCCTCCATCATTTAAAGCATCCAATTTTTAGACGCGTTATGCCAGACGAGCGAAATGACAGATATTCAAAATACCAACGTCATTCCCAAATACCAATAAAAATACAGCCAATTGGAGCCATGGCTCTTTTTTGTTTAACTTTATTGTGACTTCGCATGGCAGGTGTTTTTCATCGACAAAGTGCGATATGTGGGTTAAGACTGACATGCTGCATGACTGACGATGCAAAGCCTGTCATATTTTGTCTGGTGATATTTATGCGTATATATTTCTCCCCTTACCCGTCCCTTAGCCAAGCGTCGCCCGCGCCCAGTTATCCATATCGATCGCGCCTCTGGCACACTCGGGGAAGTCCCGCGGCGGAGGTGGTGATATTTAGTGAATATCGGTTAGTGTAGCGACGAGGCCATCCGGCCCCGTCGAATGTGAGTAGTAGTCTTCGGGAAGGAGTGTGTACATAAGTAGCGGGATATATTTCTCAGGCACGGTCATGCGATTGTGATATGAATAGATTTCGAGACGCCGGAGCCGTTTGAGTAATTTTATCGAGATCGTACCGAGATTGTCGAATAGTAGTTAGTGAGGTTTCAAATGTTTTATTACTATTGTATATTATTTTTTAAGATACGATATGAGTTCCTGTAAAGATCGGTGCGCGCAGCACAGACACTTTGTTGTATATAAGCGATATAATATGTACGGGTGGTGGAGCGGCGCTCGCCGTAGCTCTGCCGACGGCTATGGCCGGTGTCAAAAGTTGCATCACCCCACTCCTAATGTGAGCATTTTGTGAGAATTATGTTACTTTTTATGTACGTTATGAAATTATGTTTTTCTAGATGACAAGTTTTACACTAGATTAGATTAAGCGAATCAGTAATGGAACACCAATAGCGTAGCCGCTTCTCTCCTTCGGCACCTGAAACTTTTGACGCCGGAGCACAATTATTGTTCACGTCGGGTCGAGGCCCGTCACACTTAGCATAGAGTATCACGACACTCGTAGAGTGATAGAGGACAAACATTCGAAATACAATGAACGTTATCGGACAATATTTAAAAAAACGATAAAGGCATACTTCCAAGCTATTAACCTAAATTCTAGGATAGAACGTCGGCTTTTATTCCAGATAGATTTTGCTAGATAATCATTCTTTTTCCCGATCGAATCCCGTCTATCAAAGCACAAAATATTACCGACGATCGAGTCCGATTACCTCTCGGTGAGTGCAGCATAAAGAAATAGCTACCTACTTATATTGTTTTCGACACAAACAGTATTAACGTTTTGATCAAATTTATCTCGTCGTATGTATGTAGAGGTGATATGCGGATAGTAAGAGAGTGAGAGAGGCGGGAGCGCGTCGCCGGCGCGGCCTGACAGTCTCCGCTGCGCCGGCGCACGGCCCCGAGGGCATGGAAGCCTAATGCCTAATATTATTCCTAGTCCATATCCTTTTTGTTGATCAGTCATGCGATTAATGTTAGAATAAATATTAATAATTTAATTTATTCCTCCCATTTAGTGGATATTTTGATAATGATATATTAATAATGAAATATTTAAGATACATAATACATATTTGATTCTAAATCCTGATAAAGTGACACTACTTTAGTAATTTAGTCGGGGGGATACTTGTGCCGTGATTATATTTTTAGGTATATATTATGAAATAATTCCTAGCGTCGGAATTAAAGAAGTGATTAATGTGTAAGCGTGTTATATTTATTGTCGTAACGTAAGTGGAATGCCATATCGATAAAAGGTGAATATCGGAGTGGAGTCAAACTCAGTAGTAACTCGTTGCGTTTGTTTATGTTGGTTGTTATATCGGTCCCGTGCTAAGTGAACACTTCACTTTTATCAATACGGCACTATGACTCTTATATATAAGTTGTCATTTTATTTTTTTGTTGAAATTTATCTGTTCATGAATTATTTGTTGCCTATAATTTTTATAATCAAAATTTTATGATCTGACGCATTTATTGTAAGACAAGCGATTACTTTTATAATTAATTAGTGTGATAATATAATTATGGTATCAAATTGCCGTTGTAAAGATTGAACATCGAAAGTATCCTTCCTGTTTAGAAGGGACTCTTCAGGCCCGAGATTTCTAGCGGATTTTATATATTTTTCTTTTTGTTGTATTTTTAATGTTGCGTGTGTCTTACACATAATATATTTCATTTTTGTGATATTTTTAACTATAAAGTACTGTTATTATAATGCATAATAAAAGAATAATGATGACCTAATTAAAATATTCAAGATATTATTTGTAAATCACAAAAAAAAAATGTAAAACTGTAAATATATTGACAAAAAAAATGAACTGCAACACAATAATTGATTACTATATCTCTCATCAAATACATTGTAAGTTGTTTGAGTACCTAATATTGGTATCTTATAATGTAGTAAGTACCTACAGTCTACTTTAATGCTAAACCGGTCCAGTGAACAAAGTATTGATAATATTGTGAACATTTTTTTATTCACGAACAATCACAGAAAGTACATGACATTGTAATATTATTTATGAAATTACTATGTGATGTGATCTTCGGATCAATTTTGAGTACAGCATAGATAATAAACAACTGAATATGTGATTTGTTTGTTTTATTTTCCTAAGCTTATCCATATCTCTATCGTTATTAATAGATATCTGTTTAATATCATTGTAAATGGGAACCTTGAAAACGGAAAGGCCGAAGACGAACCTACTTGACCAAATTGGGACGTCGTAACAAATGGTCGGCGAAGAGTACCCCAAACAAATAATCTCGCACTATTCATATGTCAACCTACTTGTAGAGTTATGGTGGCAGTAATTTTAGAACTGGCGACCCGCCTCGGCTTCCCACAGGAAGCATTTATAGATGTAAACCTTCCTCGGAAAAACCTCTTAATATTTCAATCGGGAACAAAATCGTCCATAATGGCCGAGATTAGCGCATAGGCAGGTCATACAGACAGAATATAGGGGAACTTTATACGTAATACCTAAGTAGTGATTAAAAAAAGACTGAATCATTCCGATTTTTATTGGTTTACAAAAACATCCTAAAATCTGTTAGGGAATCATTTAGGTACATGGGAAGCTATTTCCGTCTACCCCACTAGTCCCATTGAGTTCTGACCTCTAGTCGCACGAAAGAATATAACCAGGAATTAAATAATAAGTTAAAATACAGTAAGGTCGCAGCAAAAGCTTAATATAGATGAACTGCTTATTTACCTAACTTTGAGACCACTGAATTATTAAACACTAATTGGATAAAGGGTCATAGTAAGTTAAGTAGGTACTTTCAAAACTTACAGTCCATATAAATTTGATGCCTCACCTCGTTCGATCACGCGGATGAGGTCCACAAAATGTAGTTCTACTTACTAACCACATTAACTGTGTGTCCGAGTCGAAAAAAGTTTCGAAGGTCAGAGCGTTCCAGTTGGTGCGGAATATAAAACCAGTAGTGTTTAGAAGTAAAAATGTACATAATCCACTTTATCTAGGTAAATGGATAATCTTAATGAGAATAAAAATGTACATAATCCACTTTATCTAGGTAGATGGATAATCTTAATGAGAATACTTGCAATTCTAATCCGTCTTATACGCTTGTACGGCCTAAACTATAGGCCGCTTTTTATAAAATTTTAAATGAGTGTAAGTACCTACTTTAGTAACTAGATAAGTTCAATACTCCACATTATTAAGGAACTGCAAAAAAATGTTCAACTAAAGACTACTCAACATTAAAATTGGTCTATTTTAGTTCGGCTGAATCGGTTGATCAGCAACACGCTTCTTTTGATCGTAAGGGAAATCGATTACCTACTTGATAAAGCAAAAATGGAAGTATTGTAAGCTGCTCTTATCCATTAAGTATTATAAATTCGCAAGTTTGTCTCGCTGTTATACTTTCACAGCTAAACCAAAATTGTGTTGTGATAACTACTACCAAATACCAAACTTATTTAGTTATCCCGAGTTCGAACTCTATAATTGCTGTCTGATAAATAACGTTAAGGAAGTCCCAGCTAATCAACTAGTTAAGTTCAAGACTATAATTGTACCCAAATCGGTCAGTGTCTTCAACAAAATGGATTCCACACCATATAATATAGTTTATTTTATAGAGTCCCTGACCTCATTTTCCAGCATAGTACGCGCACCCTTCGTTGAAATCGTGAACGAAAAAATTTTCTATTGTTAATAACATTGCCAGCAGTAATAGAGGGTCACTTAAAAAAGTAGGTATAGTACCTAGTTATACCATCTTCGATACGGTGATTATTACGCACATAAAAATTATATTATATGTAGGTAAGGTTACAATATAGATACAATGAGATTTATCTTTACATAGGTAATGATTAAGTGGGATTTCAGCATGAAATTTAAATAAATAAATTGCTATTTCATTTATATTTATGTCTCAAACCACTATGCTATCTTTATAGATAGTTGAACAATTGTGAATTCTTACAGACGAGTGATATATGGCGTTGCTAAAATTAATAATCACCTATTTTTCGCCGTGTATTTCCCGGCACTAATATAAAATTGAATAGAACCGCTTCATCTCTTTCCCACAGATGTTGTAATAGAATATTAAGGGATAGGCTTATAAACTTGGGATTCTTCTTATAGGCGATGGGTTAGCAACCTGTCTCTATTCTATCTTTCATTAGACTAAACAGCTGAACGTGGCCTGTCAGACTTCCAAGACTGCTGGCTCTGTCTGCCCCGCAAGGGATACAGATTTGATCATATGGATGGATGGATGGTATTTCAATAATATTCCTGACTTGCTGACTTGACTTTTTTCTTTATATAAATGTATCATGGGCGGATGTGAAGAAGTTTAAAAAATAAGTCATTACGTCAACGTCAACCTTACATACTACTGTCAATGCTAACTGGATGTCAACTTTATTTTTCATCATGTAATGTCACTAGCTAGTATTGTAATGTTCGCTTCGCGAAGAAAATTGTTAATCTTGCGAAGATACATATTTATTTCTTTCACTTTAAATACATATTTTTTGTCTATATTATTGTCTTTCAGTGCTTTAAAAGATAATTATTATGTTTTCAAATGTTTGGATATGAGAAACATCTTTAAAAGGTGGTAAAAAGGTAAGTTGTCGAAACTTATCGGGGTAATTTACATTACTTGGCTTGTTCCTACTTTAAATAATCCTCATTTGCTTTCAGCACCGTAACAATGTTTGCCAGTTTAAAAAGCAAGATAAAGGAGGAAACTGGTAGCGATATCAGTAAATTGACAAGCAGTTGGCGTAATGGAGCGTTTTTAGGTCGCATGTCGCTTAGAGACGATTCTGTAAGTGTAAATCTGTGTTTTTAATGTTGAATCTACTTTCCTGAGCTAATTGAAATTGTTTTAGTCCACAGCAAGTCCAAGTAGTTCGGGTGGGCCAGGAGATTCGACGTCTGATGTAAGTAACCACTACTATTACTGTGTGCACTGCACATTCTTCTTTTGTAAGGTTTCTATAAAGCGTCCTTCAAGTACAATTCTGGTCTTTCACAACAACATTTCCATTTATAATTGTGGAAAAACCAAGCTATGTTTCTCTTTTATTTATATTTTTTGTTGTTGTATTCTGTGGATGTATCAATTTTATTTTCAGTCTATTTCCCCACAATTGGAGTCATATTTATCAGACCGCACGGGTGGCCAAGTGGATCAGGCTGGCTTGCAGCAACAGTACTCAACTCAGTTGGAAGTCAAACTCAAAGACAGAGATGCTTATTGGGAGAAGAAGATTGAGGAGCTTAAACTTTCTTTAGCTTCTGTGCAGGGTAAGTGCAATATTTTTTATCATATAAAAAAATAAAGATTATGCTAAATTAATTGTCCTACTGAACCTTTGCCACCCTGTGAGTCACAATACTTTTTTATCCTAACTGTTCAACCATCAATTCTTGATTCTCTAAACAAAAAGATTTTATTATAGTTGTAGTTAAGTACAAGATCAATATTTTTTGTACACATTGTAATTGTGGAGAAGGAATAAACATTATTATCATTATTTGTCTGTTATGTTTTCATGGCTTAACCAATTTTTAAGGTATACTAAAGATATAGACAAAATTTTTATGAATATAGTTGCATATCATCAAAGGATGTCATGTTTGGAGGAGTTGTAATATTATATTATATCATTGCAAATTACCTGGTGTATTTTTTTAAATATAGGATCAGAAGCAGCAGCTGCGCAAGCAGTGGCCCGTGCGGCGCAGGCAGAGGCTGCGACTGCGGCGCGCCAACGAGACGCGGCTGAAGCGCAACTGCGGTCGCTACGGGAAAGAGTCGCCGCTGCCGAGCGAGCACAGGACCGGCTTGATGCCCTCACTGTATGTATTACCCTGGTCTTTCCCCTGTGCTCTCTTTTTTACTAGATTTTAGAAGATTTATTTTAATAATGCTAATTCCTTTTGATTTATGGATTAAAAGATGTGGTCCTATTCTTTCCCATGGGTGTCGTAAAAGGCGACTAAGGGGCTTAGAGACTTGGGATTCCCTCTTTATACATATGTGAAAAATTAATTAATACTTATTATTTGCAGGAAGAACTCGAGCAGTCTCGTCGCGAATGGTCTCGCGAGCGCAGTGAGCTGACGAGCGCTCTGAGCGAGGCGGAGGCTCGCGCGCGCGACCTCGCCGACCAACTGGCCTTAGTCAAGGCTGCTTTGCCTGCAGACAATGCCATGCATCACATGCATGAAGATGGTAACAAACATTATGCAAGGAGAATTAGAGCAAAGCTGTGGTTAAAGCTACCTTTCCCACAGACAAGTATGGAGATGATAGGGAATATTTCCACATGGCTTTCTTAAGTTTGCAGGAAGACATTGAATGCTTGAGGTTACAAACGGGTGAAAGTCTTTAGGTGAAGTTATGGTAGTGGACTTCTTGAAGGTTACCTGAGGAATTGTTCGCCTTCCTACACATTATCATAATCTCAAATTTCCAAATGCACTTCAATTTTAGTTGGGTCTTTAACAATAGAAACGACTGTCATTTTTCATATCATTTAAAGTATTAAAAAAAGCAAACAGGTTGCTAGAGTTCCTCCCAATATATGTCATCGAATGACATGGCTCCTACCGTTTCGAGTCCCGAAGCAAAAATGCTGAGAAAAGAACTGTGCAGTAATGTGAAAGTGAATTGATTGCTTTGTTGCAGACAAACGGGCGATGACAGAGTCGGGATGCGTTGATTATGATCGAGTATGTCGCGAACGAGCCGTGTTGGCGCGACAACTGCAAGAGGCTAAGGTTGCTTTGGCAGATGTCAAGACGTCATGGAGTGGACAGATAGCCTCGCTGGAGACACAGGTAGCTATATTCAACTAATGGGAACAGGTACCATTGACCATTGCGAGGTACCGGTACCTGAAGTATCCGCCGATACTAATCTAATTTATGTCAGAGTAAGAAATTGTGACTAGTGAGTGACTTTAGCAGTTAATTGGCATAATCGGGATCCAAGCTAAGTTTTAAGTCTTTTTTGTTACTGCATATTAAAAAGTTTATTTAGTAGATGACTTGTACAGTTTAAAATTATTTACAAAAAAACAATTATGTTCACTTTGAGGTGCATGGTGTGGTGAGGTTTACAATTGCGCATGCCCAAGCATGGATATATTAAATCACTTTTGTCATACCCAAAAACTATCAATACACTTTATCTAAAACACTTAACTCTTGTTAAAACCACTCAGCTTTAAATATAACTGCTAATATGCACCATGGAATGTCACATTAACTGATCATAGGTGGCGCGACTGTCGCGGCAAGCGGGGGAAGAGGGCGCGGAGAGGAGAAGAGTAGAGTTGGAGAAAAAAGAGTTACAAGAGAATCTAGTTAACATGTCGGCAGAGCTGGAGAAAGTTCGACAGAACTTAGCTAATAGCGAAGCTAAGGTAAATTATGGTTCATTTCTTCTTTTGTAAAATAGTGTATAGGTATTACTGTTTATAGGGTTTCTACAAATAGCCCATAGTTGTCTCAAAATTAACTTAGGCCTATAGGTTTTTTTCTAGTCAAAAAAAATATATCATGCCATTTTCTTAGTAATAATTGCATGTTGTTGACATTTAACTTAATATTAACACTATCATTAATGTATAGTTTACTTGCGCTGTTGTTAATCATCTCATGATATCTGATACCACGGCTGCGCTGTATATAATCGGGTACTCCTTATACTCGTATTAATTATTAAGAGTTTTCTTGTATGTGATGATCTGAATAGTGTTGCCGAACTATCCATAATTTCATTCGAAAAAGGCCACACTTTAGCAATACTATTGAAAGTACAATCTGATAGTTCATCAATAGTTTAACAATGAATAGTTACTTCTATCGAGCAGCAACGCTTGATCCTAATATAACGTGGTTGTCACTTTGGTGGGGCGCGCGTCAGGTGGTGCGGCTGAACGGCGAGGCTCACTCGCTGGCGATGGAGGTGAAGGCGCTGCGCAACTCCCAGGACCACTCCGCCGTGAGTTCCAGCCTCTACAGCATTTAGATTGTAGTACAAAAAAATGCGTTGTAAGTTCTGAACGCATGCGACGTGACGCGATTTATTTGGTAGGGAAGTAGCGTCTCAGTGTTGCGCGATCTTTTCCTTATAAAGATGGTTTAGCACAGTCGCTTGCAGAGCAATTTGACACTTCCCCTTGAAGTTTTTGGCTCAGTTTTTTCTGCAATCTCGCGGTACAGGGTTTGTTTAAAACAAATCGACATAAATAAATAAACTAGAGAAATAATTTAGATAGAGGCGTAACATAGGCAAAGTTATTTGGTTGATTCGGGTCACGTCGTATATCATGTGCGTTCAGAGCTTTAGCAAGCCCTGCACCGTTCAGCTTCATAAACACTAAACAAGGAAGCGAAACATTTTGCGCAAACTCACCTCATTTATTGTGTCAGACAAAGAGTGAGTGAGACAACAAATGATGCCTATATTACTTAGCTAAAGTTACATTCATAAACAATTACGATTGTCAATTTTTGAACACGATTTATTTATTAAAAAGTTCATTTGTAAGGTACATTTTGAAGCGTGCATACACAATCACACGTGTAATGTAGCCATCTTGGTACACCCAATATTTTACCTTTTTTATTTAGTGAATATTTTTGCATGTAGTTTTACTATTATTGATTTAATTTGGGTGTTGCAATGTGTATTTAGTAGTTTTATAAGAAGTTGAAGGCGTGTAAACAAACTAAGTTGTAATGGCAGCTAGTCAATGAATTTCGTAAACGAATATATTAAAGTCATTTTAATGAGTGTAGATTGTATCTATAAGTACTAAATCGGTGATAAATATCGTATGAATGAAAGTTGATACAGGTCTTCTCTTTTTTTGTTTACATATTTCTATCTTCTATGGTTTTTTTTTGTTAGAAATGAAGATTGATATAGTATACAACATATATGGGTAAACTTTGTAATTTGTAATTACCGTCCATTTTAGTCTTGGACATAGTGTGAGACATAGTCCACTCCGAGCTACTCGGACTGGATTGCATTAATATACCTATGTATTAGATTTTGGATGTAGTTTACGGAATACGTAAATTTAAAAATTTTACTTTTTTAGTGATTTGGTTTACTTTGACAACAAAAATAGAATACAAGTATTTTGTAATAAGCCTTTATAAATCCTGATAGTACACGTATGTCATGTTCTTGTTTACAGAATTTCCTTGTTAGTTAAACGTTTTCGCACGCCCACGCGGGGTTAGCCTTTATGCCAATATAATATCTGAATAAAATCTTCATCAGTCATCTAAAATCTATGCGTATAACGTTTCTTGTGGATTTTTTTGTATTGCTATCGATTAGAATTTTTTTTCATGGATAACTAATTCTACATATTTTTCTATTTATCAATTCTTCCTTTTTTCTTTTCTATTTATTTAATTGAATTTAGCATTAAGAAAATGATTTTGCTTTCCACTTGACTTTAGCTTAGTTTGTGCAATTTTAGGTTGTTATTAAGTAATAAAGATAGAAATATAATGTGTAATCGCTGTTATATTCTTTTTGTTGAAGTTGAAATAACGAACATTTTATTGTACCTTATTTCAATTTAAATAATTTTGGGTCAAAGTTGATTTTAATACATTATCTGCTCTTAAGCTGATGAATACATTGCCATTTCTAATAATTATCTAACAACACTTGGACATAGATTTACGATTGTACACATAATTTGCCAGTGCTGACCACTGTCAATATTTTTTGGAGCTGTGGTTACACGATTTTATGTATGTGATGCACTACTGTACTGGGGCTCTATCTTATTTGTCACTCTCAAATTGTCGCGGTTATCTGCTATAATTCTCGATAAGTTATGATGTACACGGCACGTGATGATAGTGACGGTGCGTCAGTGACGCCTTGCTCTGTGGTGACACAGGTGGTTTCAAGAGGCTTGCTTGTTTTGTGATAAATATATTTTTTTACATTCCACGTAAGTTATTTTAGATTTATCATTTTTTTTGCCTATAAATTTTAGAGATTATGTTGCAGAATAATTGCAATTTTTTTAATAAATATTTTATTTAGATTAAATACATATTTTTTTTATTTTACCTTGATCATCTTGTTTTTGTATATACTGCATGTGCTGTGAATGTTAAACTTAACTCTACTAACATTTGCTATTACCTACTAGTTTGCACGATCTACCTCTTCTTGGGAACATGTGGATGAATTGTAAACAGTTGCGCTTTAACGTGGTTAATGAAAATTATAACAAACATTTAAGGCACAGGTGAAATGAAGAAACAGATTTTGTTGAACTTTAATGAGAAACTTTTCGTTATTTCTAATCAAAGGAATAATAATGTTATTTTACACAAGTTATTTTTATTAATGGTGGCAATAAATATTCTAATGAAATTCCATGACGCAATAATAGCCACTCGATTTACGGAACTGCCTGCAAATGAGTCGATGATTGCTTATTTAGTTTGTGACTGTGATATAATTTATATATCAGTTTATTTGTTTTAAGGCCAGGTACATTAACAAAATTGTTTCTTTTTTATAAAAAGTTAATTACAGAGAAGCGTGAACAACTTGTTATCGGCAACAATAGTGTTTAGAAATTAGTCTATTATGTTAACCGCACTTCGGGTCGATTCGGTCCGCTCTTTTTAACGTTAACACGAATAAAATTCACGTCTATTAGTAGATAAAACTGCAGTTTTAACAATTTGAAAGGTTATATAAAAAGTGTTTATAACTTAAAATTAACTATCGTTGATAGTTTTCGGTTATCGAAGCGGTTAATTACACAAATATTAGTCAAAATCTAGGTTCAGAGCTTAGTGAATTAAAATTTCGCTTGCAGGATATAACGATGGACCTTGAAAAACGAATACAAGAGCTAACAGAAGCAAACGAACAACTGAACGTTGCTTTGGAGAATGAACGGACCCTGGTGAAGATCCTCAAAGAGAAGGTGGACAAATCCAACAGGCTGTATGACGAGCAAAAGGCTGAGGTGACCAGATTGGATATCCTGATGACTGAACTCAGAAATGACTGTGTGGAGTTGAAAAAGAAATATGACATGTGAGTTTTGTATTTTAAATTATTATGTATCTACCTAACTATTAAATGTTTAAAACAGGGCATTGACTGACTGAATTACTGACATATTAGCACACAGCACAAAACTCAGAGATTTGAAATTTGACATGTAGTCGAGGTCTATAAGTGCACTAAGAGAGCATAAAAAGAAGGTTTTACATAAAATGGTAAACAGGTAAGCATATAAAACTTATATAGTGACCTGCTCCTACTTCGCATAGATAATATAATAATGTGAAATTGACTATCAATTGAAGTATTCCGTTATTAGTAAATTCATTACCGAATCGGGGCTGCAGGATGTCTAATCTTGAATACGGTTCAGTCGTTGTTAAATCCTCTTTAAATTTATTACCGGTACAATCCAACGTTATCGAAGAAACTATTTATTTGATCATAAGCACTTGTTAAGTCAATGTTTTTGGCAATGTCTTATCGCATACTCTATCACTGTGTAAAACAATCTATCGGAATACTATCTAGTCTTCAAAGAGTACGCACTCTTTTGCAACCTATGAAGATCATATGTTCAAAAGGCATCGAAATTATTCAGGGAGCGGCGAGAGAAAGACGAAGCTATACTCCGCAACGCACACATGTCCCAGTCGATAGAGATGTGTCAGAGCAACGTGCGCTACCAGGAGACTGAGATATCTGACCTGAAGGCGAGGATAGCAGAGCTGGAGGCCGTCATAGCTCAACACAAGGAGGTAAGATCATACAACTGTCTCTGTCTATCCTTTTAAAAATAGAGCAATACTCCGCGAAACACATGTCTCATAAATGATTTCAAAATATTTTTACTCAGACTGGTCAAAGATATTTTTCACTTGATTGCTGTTTTTTAGTACAGTCAACCGTATAAGGTATCTTTTAAATTGAATGACGCGGTAATAGAGTTGAATTTGCAATGCATTTGGGTAGACTGTTCCTGTATGTATCAAATTTCTTTCAGAACCAAGCGGCGTGTATGCTAATAAAAGAAAATGAAGAGACGAGAAAAGCGGAGATCGAACAGTTGAATAGAAGAGTCCAGGAGTTGGGTGAAAGCGAAGAAAAACTTAAAAAGACTATTCAAGACTTTGAAACTGAAATCTGTGATAAAAATAAGGTGAATTGTATACACATACAAACAAATTTGTATTGGCCTCTGTGGTCCGCTGCGCCACTAGTGCGCTTGGCTGTGACACCGAAGGCGGGTCGGGTTCGAATACCGGCTAGGGCATGATGAGAAATTAATGTACTGGTGTGACTACGGATCGACTGTGAATTGTTGCGGCTAAAAACTAATGGACGATTTCCTTACTTCCAGAAAATAAAAACTTTAGACAGTCGGATAGCGGACATGAAGAAGACTTTGCAGCGGGAACTACAGAGCAGCAAGTCGGACCTCTCTTCGGCCGAGGAGCAGGATATTAGCAGAAGGTGAGCTTTTTTTTTCTATTTCTTCCGTTTCAGTGTGTCACTGGCACAAATATATGCATTGGAATTTCTTGAAAATTAGCATGCCCACGCATCATGACGGAAAAGGTCATTTCAACAGGGCGAGTGCGACATCTTTACATTAATTTATACCTATTAGTTTTTTTAAAAGCCGAGCAATTCCGTGAAAATAGTACCAGTGCACGCTAAAGAAATTTCCTACGGTTTTCATTAACATGTTTGAAGGTCTAACATTCAGGCATGTCAGAGATGTCAATAACGGTGTACCAAATTGGTGCATATTAGGTATAGCAGTTTTTGAACCGCGTAGGCATTACGTATTACTACGTTACGCAACATTTCTCTAATGCCAATTAAACAACAACATTTCACTAATTGCTCCAACATAATGGCCAATAACATCCGGTAACTTTTGACTCATTGCTCGTCAGGTACTTAAAGCACGTTGTGCTGCGGTTCCTGACAGCGCGGGAGTTAGAGGCGCGCCAGCTGACGCGCGCGCTGGCCGCGCTGCTGCGGCTCTCCGCGCACGAGGAGGCGCTGCTCCGCGCCGCGCTGCCGCCCAGGACCGGGCTCGCGGCTTGGTTCCCCTCACTGAACACTTGATAAACCCCGGCAATGTTTGAGACTTTCATTAAAAAGACTCAGTCAACACTTGAGACTTCGTCAACATTGATAGATTCCATCTGTTTTGGTCGCTTTCTCAACATTGGTAGACTCCATCAGAAATAAAATTGTTTTGATCGCTTTTCTTACGCTCGCACTGCACTATGCCGGCCAGGATCGGGTTTGCGGCTTAGTTGCCCCTCATTGTACACTTGATAGGCTCCGACAATATTTGAGACCATCGTCAAAACGTGAGACTTCGTCAACATTGGTAGACTCCATCAGAAATAAAACTGTTTTGGCTCTAGACGTACTGCCGTTGTGCAGATTTAGTGACTTGGTTCCCATCACATAATAATACTTACAGGGTGTAAATATTAGGTATATTTCCATGAGTGATATGTTGACGTCGTGCCTATTTTCCCCACATATTCGGACAAAATTGACAACGATTGATGGAGTCTCTATCTGATATATAACAGTTTCTGAAAAGTGTTGAGTCTGAAATTATAAAACATCGGCTGTCTACGGCTGACATGAAATCATATTTTTATACACGCTTGCTGACTAGGATAACAAGCAGTTTCACGTCTGTTCATGAGTGCTACCACTCCACACCAATACATCAAGTATTGCATGAAATATTCTTCTAGATATTGAGCATGTTTAACACTATTTACCAACTTCAGTGTATCCGAATTAATGTATTGATTACAAAAACAAGGCTTGATAAAAATCTGAATGTCTACACAACTTCACACTATGTTCCGATTTTGGAGGCGAGAGCGGGTGATTTGTTATTGGTTAAGGTAATTTTCACATTTTTTTTTCGCTTTCTGTATGTATTTTTATGAAAACTCACTCAGTTTTATCGTCCGAATATGCTGTGAAAATTACCTCAACCTATAAAAATTTAAATAGACGGACAGTTACAAATAGCAGGATTTCTTTTTATAATATTTAGAGATGAGGTCACTTTAGCTTTATAGAGATTTATTTTACGAATAAAATATGACACGATTTGCCACTAAAAATTATTTCAGTATAATAGAGATCTCGAATATTTAATGTTGTGTTTGTAAGTGAAAATCATTTGTTTATAATGAAGTATTGTAGAATCCACGTTGATTATTTACGAAGAACATAATTATTTATTGGTTTCAATTTTGAGGAATTATTTTTTTATGAAATAATTTTATGTGATGATATATTTATTTTTGACGAAATTGATACTAGTAAATTCCTTTACAAAAAAAACCTACCCGTATTAACGTAGAATTTGTAAATCATTATGATATATTGAAATTAGGTTATAATAAAAAGTGTAATAGTATTTTTACAGTATTTATTAATGTTTTAATTTTGTTATGTAAAGTGTTGAAAGTTTAAATGTTTGCCTTAATAGTTGCTAGTCACTTGTATAATTTGTTTATGTGTAGATATTGTTCACCGCTTCCAAATCATTCCATACTATGGGACCCTGCAAGTTGTCCTACTTCGCAATAAATTCGCTCATAAATGTTTGTTCATATTATAATAATAAAAAATAGTACAACGAAAGATTTTAGAAAATTTCAACAGAACCGATGCCGCAATTAAATATTTCTTTTCTATATTAGATGTGCCATCTTACATTTGTTCTAGCATTATCAATTTTTTATCTACGTTACTATGTATTAGACATCGAGTTTCTATTCTCATTTAAATTAGAATTATTGAGTTTTTAAGCCAACCAGAAAGTTTTATTTCATGTGAAAATTTAATTTACTGCTTGGAGTCCTTTTGCATTCAGGCAACTTGCAGATTAACCCGATATATTTTGATAACTATTGTTATATTTTAATTTTCATGTAGTTCATGTTTAGGTGAGTACATAAAAATGTATAATGATTTTTGTAATATTAGATTTATTTTTTAATTAAAATGACGAGTTGATAACACATCACAATATTTATGTTATATAAGAAATAGTAATCAGGTGCTTATAAAATTATATATCTATATAATATGAAAATAACTGCGGAACTAAACCACTGCCCCCTAAATAAATTAAAAATAGCAAAGTGAATTTTATAGTATCGTTGTAAGGCTGCGCTTTATGGTAAAAGTGCATTTTTACCAACTACTGAGCGTTCTAGTAATAATTACCCTTGTAAGATGATATTACGAAACGAGAACAATATTCGAACATTTCATTTTTGCGAGAGAAAATAATGAAAAAGGATTCACGCCAAAGATTTATGCGTCGTAAAGTCATAGCGGATTGGATTTACTGGAAAAAATGAAAAAGGTTAATTATTTAATTATGTAGATACAAATTGATCTGAAATACATGTCAATAGTACATCCTGATTTGTTTTTTTTTTATATTAGTTCGATCTGATCTCAGTACCTACTTTTTATGGGCGATTGAGTAAAACAAAGGTATCCTGTTTTATCATTTATTTACAACTTACATAATAATTTTCAGGAGCAATTTTTAACTGCGTATTGTACCTAGTCTAGTGTGCAACGGTTTTCATTTAAAGGCACCATATTCTAATGGAAACGCCTGTAACTTTATGAGAAAACAAATTATATTAAGGAATGAATATAGCAACTGGATGGAGGCTATTTCACTCTTCACAGCTCCTATATAAATTTCCTCAACCCTCCATATAAAAGTGCCTCAAATAAAATACGTTTACAAATATTCACAATAGGAACTTAAAATATTCAAGTACAGTGCTTCAGAGGAAAAGACGAATCTTACCAAGCCATCGTCTGGTGGAATGTTACCTAGCTACAATAAATTTATCTACACAACTTTGGTAAAAACTATTTGTTCTAGAGTTACATGTTTATTTCATTTAATATTGCTTTATGTTTCGTGATATATAAATGATTAGAGCTGGCGTCAGCGGTGCCTACCTCTACCCGATACCTACTGCTACACCCCTATAAAATTTAATGTCATATCACACAGCGGAATCACACGAAATAATTATATCTCATAATATTGCACATTATCAATGCATTCTCACTTTAAAATTCAAGGAGACTAATAATAAAATATAACCTGACTGTGATTGAACATAAATACAAGTATTTTGAAAAAGAGAAAAAGAATAAGAATTGCAATAATTCATTTTTTTAATAATGCCAAGAGACACTTGACTATTTTAACTCTCAAAACTCCCAATAAAATTAATCATAATAAATCCAAAAAAGTGATCGTAGTTTATTTTTAGTTCAACATCGGTAACCATTCAGTTTTCGTACTTTGTTAGAAAATATTCAATGTCTTTTTGGATTTTACTATCATTAGCTTAATAGGCTAATAAATATAAATAAGACTAGACAACTAAATGTGTGCACATGAGGTACACATGCGTAAACGTTATATTATTAAAAATAAAAGCATAATTATAGGACTCTTATGACATGACTCGGACCTTAACTTTGCGCGTGCACACATTAGTTGCATATCCTTATTAGATACGGACTCGAATAATTCTCTCATTATAATTGTATATATTCGAAATTTCACTTTAATTGATCACAGTTTTCAAGCGTTCTGTCAAAACAATGTTTGAGTTAGTATTTTCTAATCGCGCAAATTTACTAAAACAATTTCGAAATTTGTTGCTGCCACGCTTTTTCTCATAGTTGTTGATTGAGATATCGCACGACTATCATTTGAGTCAACCCCATACGTCTCCTAAGCATTTATAACGTCAGATGGCTCAAAATTTCAAAATTCAAATTTCAAAATTTCAAAATTTTTATTCATTATTATAGGAGATACCTCCATATCGCTTAATAATTGTCGTATGGTTTAACAACTTGGTTGACGTCAAATAAATTACTTAAAAACTAAGTTTACTGCCGCTTCCAAGGCGTCAGTGCAGAAGAAGCGGTAACAAACTGCACTGCAGCATAAAATGAATCTATTGTGGATCACTGTGCTTTAGTGAGTGCGCTTTATTTCGTGCATGTGAAAATTGGCCCTCGCAATAACCGTCATCTCAAATTCTCAATTTTTCTAATTCTCGATATACCCATATCCATGAGAGGACACATGTCTAATTGAAAGTATGTTTCAAGTGGTACCTGCGTTATTGATAACCCATTGATTTTTAAATGCCCTTCGAACTCACGAAGGTGAATTGACATGATTTATCGTGCGATATCTCAAAAGATTGGTTACGCCCGCTTATAGCTTTACTTTGCCGCTACAAATGTCGCTGAAGAGCTGCGATGTGATTGGTACGAAGTCGTCGCCAGACCTGAAGTACAGGGGCTCCTTAATCACGTCCGGGTCGAAACCCTCCTTTTGGTACTGCAGTTTCTTCAGTTTGAATGTACCTGTAATAGGGAAATTAATATAAGGAATTTAGTCAATTCTGGAGCTAGACACGACAAAGAAGTAGATAAGAGAAGGTGATATAGGTATGAACATGTTTTAACAACTTTTTATTCTGTATCGGTTGATTCATCATGAGTAAAGATTGATGCCCATAAATAAGTTTTACAGTCTTGAAGCTTTCTACCAACAATCCAGATTAGTTGATTAGATATAGTTGTTAGCAAAACAGAGAATTGGGTTTGTTTCCCTCCCTATACTTGAAACATTTATAGGTTATTCCCACATGAAACTGCGGTCATTCATTTGTATTTTTATCCCTCGCACCTTCCTACGACGTATGTGTAACCTTTTATTTTGTCTTCGCTGCCATAGCTGCGTATCTACAACAAGGTGGCAAGGGAACATTGGTTTAAAGCACACTGACCAGTGATCTCGATATCGTCCATGATCCGGAGGAACAGCGGCCTGGCGTACGAGGGCAGCGAGTCGTCGAGGTCGCGCGCCAGCCGCCGCAGGTCCAGCGCGCGCGCCGGGTCCGCCACCGCCGCCATGCCCGCGCGCCCCTCCGTCATCGGGATCTGATGACACATTATTCCGATGAAAATGCTGCAGTGGAGTTTGTTCCGCCGCTTCTTCTACACATGCGCTTTGGAAGCGGTAGTAGTTATAATTAGATTTAAGTTATGTGACGTCAATAAGTGATACCTTGTATCCAATTTTGAAAATAAATCCTATTCTATTCTACAGGTATCTCTCTAAGTACTTAATAAGGCCCCTCTCTCTGGGAGGGACTCAATACGGACAAAGAGATATTATTACCTACCACTTTTATAAGTGACACCGTAAGCACCTGCGCAGCGAAAATAAAGCCTGTCAGTCTATCAGAGTGTCCTCCATGGTGATTGGTCCACTTCATCTTCGTCGGCTGTGGCCACATTCTCTCACTACATTGTAGATATTTCCCGTAAGATCCCTGTAGTACATATACAAAATTCTAGAACCCTCACCGAGACACCGTAGACCACACAAGCCCTCCTGCCCAGCACTGGGTCCATGGCGTCCTCCACTTCGGCCGTGGCCACATTCTCTCCCTTCCACTTGTAGGTGTCTCCCGTACGGTCCCTGAAGAACAGGTAGCCCAGCTCGTCAGCCACCAGGATGTCTCCACTCACGAAGGCGGCGTCCCCTTTGCAGAACACGTCGCGAACTAACTTCTTGTTGCTGTCCGTCTGAAATGGTTAAATTGTGGATTAAGAAATCAACTTTAGACCTTTTATATAATACAAGCAAATAGAACTTACAAAAAAAGACATCTCACAATTTTTGATAACATTTCGGCAAGGCTCATATAGTTAAGTAAAATACCTATCAACTATCTACATGTACGAACGCATAACAAATACAGATATCATACCTACCTTAGTTACCTAGTTAGTGCCTTTTTAACGACTTTACAAAAAAAAGGATGGTGTGATCCTAATGCTACCACCTACTATCTCAAAAACTACACGCCTTTAGAATTAAGGTCGTGATAACAAGTAGATATATGTAGCTAATTTTAAGACTCCTTGTATCAGCAGAATGTGCAACATAAGTATTTATGACCACTTACGACATAAACAAATAAATCTCATCTGTACATATTTCGTTGTAGTTTGATAGTAATGATTTATTTGTTTATAAATTGTGATAAAAACCAAGAAGAGACAAAGTGCAAAATGAGATATGAATGTTTACGACTAAGTACAAAGTACGATTAATGTTTCCAAGGCAAAAATAGGTGTTATTTCACAGAAATAATAAAATATTTGCTCTCGCCACTGGTAGTGTACTAGTGTGTGGTAGTGTACACTGGTAGTAGGTAATATCAACGGGCAAATAACCCCAAAAGTAACATTCATACGAATACTTATTCACATTTGTCATACCTGATAGTACTGCGTACAAAAGCAAGAAAGAAAAGTTATACACTTATTCTTAAGCGGTCATCTTCAATTTCAAGGTTCCCGGCTAATTTTAATAGCTACAAATGCCTAGGTTAGTACGGCGTCGTATTAATAGCCGCCAGTTGTTATTTACCTTGTCGACGTATCCGTAATATTCCCTGGACGCATTCCCCTGCGCAATGAGGCCGATAAACATGCCGGGTTCGTCTGGAAACACATAAATTAATCGTTCAATAAAACGGGAAATGCATAGACAAACCGAATTACGTACTACTAAACGTAAACCTGAACGACTACGTCTGATCTTTAATTCAGTTGATTTACCCGGATCGTGTTTCTAGGCTGCTCTGGTCCTAACTGGATGACGTAAACAGAACGAGGGCTAGGATGACGATTATTGCGCAGTTTATTGAGTAGAAACTTACCTTTCTTTCCTTCATATAAGTAAAAAAATTACAGTAAATTTTATATACCTAAGATTGAGGACTAGATGTTTACATTATTTAAGAGTATTTCCAAGGATTCGACTTTTGGTATCCTGTTTGGTTTCCTTCCACCCAAAGGTTGACTGGAAGAGATTGCTTTAGCGAAAGTCCGTATTTGTACCATCTATATCTGCTTTGTGCTTGAACGGGCCGAGGGTCTATTGGGTCGTGTCAGAATAAAAAAGAATTTCGGCTGTTCAAGATGCGTCTTGTCGTCGTCTCGTCTCAGTGTCGATTGTCCTTTTTTTCACAGTGTGTCAGTCAATTTTGGTCATTAAAATTGTCAAGTCAAAGAGTGTTTGTCCATGGAGGCTGAACGGCCGTTACAGTGCTGTTTTGTATGTTTTTCTCTTATGGTGCAATAAAGAGTTTTATCTATCTATCGGTATAAGGCCCAGGGGAATTAAGTTCGGGAGTTAGCAAGACACAAACAACTCACTGGGCTGGCATCGAACGCAGTACCCGTCGGGGCCCCGCAGCAGCGCGCCCTGCTCGTCGGCGCGCACCAGCGCGATGGGGTGCAGCCGCGTCGGCACCAGCTTCGGCAGGAAGCCCACCGCGCCCACTGTGTTGTCCACGTTGACTGTAAATAAGTAAATATGTCACGTTTATTTTCCTCAGGAGGTAGACAGAGACAACAGACACACATCTGGAAAGCTATGTACATCAGCCATCTAGCTGGTTAGCTATCCTTTCATCTCGAATGTATCACGTTTATTTTCCACAGGAGATAGACAGAGACAACAGACACAAATCTGGAAGGCTATGTACATCAACCATCTAGCTAGTTCGCTACCCTTTCATTTCGAATGCACAGAAGGAATTTTTCCAAGTTTATTTATAAGCATTTCTTTCGATTGACTTTGACCAACAAACTAGGTACTCGTACAAATATGCACATTTTACAAAAGCGACTTCGGTATTGCATGTTTAATACCAAATCAAAAACCTTCCGTCGCCTCCGTCAAAAATTCAGATACTTATAAGTAGGTAAAAGAAGAAAACCAATTGGTATAGATATGAAAAAAGTGTAAAAAAAATGCTATTCTTAAAAGAACTTGATCATTTAACGTTGGTGTACAGTAAATCGTAAAGTATTGCGATTGCAATACAGCGCGGGAATTTGAATAATAACCTTTAAGTTTATAATTTAGAATAGTTTTTTAAGTATAAATTTTTCATTTTGTGATACTAAATAAAATTAAAATTATGTATAATTATACTTAAGGTTATGTGTATACTCGGCCTAAAGTTTTTGTTTATTACAATAATAGTTAATAAAGTATCTACCTATATGTATAATACTAAAAAAAAGTATAAAATCAATACTCACTAATATTAGCGTTGCCCTCCGTGGCGCCGTAGATCTCGTTGATCTGGGGTACTTTGAACCTAAACAATACATAAAGTAATCATTAATTATCAGCAATCGAGTACAAACAGCGATTGTATTGTAAGTACTACATACGGTCACCCTGACACTTGACCCTGCTTCAGAATAGTTTAATTTTTAATTCTCTCATTAGTTCACTTTTAAAGTCTATATTTGTTACAATTATTTTCACATTTCCCTGGAGTTCGCTTGCGGGTAATTTTAAACGAGGATTTGAATATTTGAAAAACTTATCAATTATTAAATAGATTTCTAAATTGGTCTTTAATCTACGTATACACCATCATTTATAGTTTTTATACCCCGCGATTTCAGTTCCCTCGGGATCTATTTATCTCTGAAACACATTTCATCTAAATCGTTTGTTTAGGCGTTAAAGCGTAACAGACAGACAGAGTTACTCTTGCATTTATAATATTAGTAGGGACAGTGATGCAACACATTACCTGTCGACCATTTGCTGCCAAATAGCGGGCCTCATCCCGTTGCCGACCATGATGCGCACGCGGTGCTGCGCGTCCGTGGGCCGCGGCGGCTGCGCGAGCAGGTACCGGCACATCTCGCCGATGTACTGCGCCACCTAGTGTGCGAGAAACAAACATTTTAAATATATCATAGAGCTCTAACTGTGCCGTGTGATGTCGGCAGAGTACACCGTATATATCTTCCCGTGGGTATCGTTAAAGGCGATTGAGGGAATACGCGGGAAATGGGCAGCAGCGTAACCTACGTTGGTATGATATAACTGCGGTCACCAACCGACCTATCCAGCGTAGTGTCTATGGGTAATATCCTGCCATTTTTGGGGAGGCTTTAGTCCAGTCGTGGACTTTTATGGGCTGTTAAGGTACTAACTACAAATAGTCTTTGTCCTTATGGCTGCATCTCTACGGAAGTTTCTCCAAATCGGCGCATAAATATACTTGTGACTTATTATCATCGGAGCTGCGGTGCCATACTTAGCCTGGCGGTACCTACATCTTCCTTATGGACGTTGAGCCATAAACAGCTCACGCTATACCTACTCTTTACCCCTAGATCAACAGAAGTGTTTGTAGTAGGTAGGTTAGGTACAATAATTCAATAATTTCAAAAAAGGTCTTCCGGCCTTTAAAAAGTCTCATCAAAATTTTTAAACCAGTTCTTTTTATAAAAGAAAGAAATATCAAGCAAAGCAATAATTGCCCAAAAGTTAACCAGCCATTAAATCATCGACGGCAAACATCAAAACAGATATTATTGCTTAAATTTAACAAATGTTCTGCAGAGTACGCAGTTTATCGCGTGTTGAACTGTAAACCTCAACAAAGAGTGGGTAACTGGCGGATCGCGTGCCGGCCGCTCGATGCCGCATTCGAAAAGGTATGTTAATTTGCGTCGCTGTGGACTGGGATAAGTAACTTAATTGACTTTGTAAGCCATAGGCTTAAATATACTTTTACATCAAATTTAAACAGAAAAAGAGTTATACTCCTAAAAGACTATCTATCTCTGCGAACGGATATGGAAATGAATAATTTTGAATGAGAACAGTTTTAGATACGATTCCAGAAATAATATTGATTTCATCATATACTAGCGACCCGTCCGGGCTTCGCACGGGTACCATTTATGCTTACGATATAAACCTTCCTCAGAAAACCCTCTGTCCATAATTTTAAACAGCAACAAAATCCGTCCATTCTTTCTGAGATTAACGCATACATACGGACAGAGAAATAAAATATACTTACCGTACAGTCTTGCTTAATACAAATATTCCAGTAAGAAGTAAGAAAAAAACTGAGTCCAAGAACTATAGAACAAGTACGTGGACTGTAGCATTGTCAACAGTAGAAAAGACTGAAGAAAGAAAGAAAGAAAAATCTTTATTTGGCGCAAAAGGTAACTTAACATTGTTCATATTCATAGAAATAAAAATAATGACATGATGCGACAAAAAGGGTTTCACTCAGCATATGCATGTGTATGATGAAGTTACACAATGCGATGATTTTCAGAGAAACCTAGTACGTAGGTTTCCTCTTTTTAAATGTCTTACCGTGCAATCATACTTGATGCAATCAGTCCAGTAGTTGGAGGCGGAGAACTTGGAGCGCAACACGGAGGGGATGCCGTCCACCAGCGCCGCGCCGGTGCCCACCACGCCGCCCGCCGTGTGGTACAGCGGCAGCGAGTTGTACAGGCGGTCCGACGCCTTCAGGCCGAGCATGTGGACGGTGGCCACCACCACCAGCAGGTATCTAGGAACAATTACTCAGTTAGTAGTAGGTATATATATATTTTAAACTGTAATATATTTGGAACTGACAAATAAAGCAATGCTTAAGTACCTACGGGACGTAGATGTAAGCTGAAAGTGGTCGTGTATGTCCGGAACCTTTAAGGCATGATAAGTTCAAAGAAATTCAGACGATACTTTCAGAAATTCTTTCAACTTATCACGCCTTAACGCGTTTATATTTAATTGACGTCGCTCACGTTAAATACTAACTTGGAATTAGGCAGCACCGCCGCTTTCGGCATTCCCGTGGTGCCGGAGGTATAGATGTAAAGCAAAGTGTCTTTGTAATGCAGCTTCTCGGACACAATGGGATATTCCGGGGGGTGTTTCTCCATCTCAGCACCCAGGTCGATGACCCCTGGCTTGCACTGCCCGTATAACTGGAATAGTTTCAAGTCTTCAGGAATTTGGGCTCGGACCTCTTCGACGGCTGAGAACAAATCAAAATGTTTGTATGTAAGTACAGAAATCGAAATATACTTCATACTATGTTAGGTACGATCATTACTAGCTAGTTTTGCAGCAAAGGCTTTCTTCTAAACCTATCAATAAATAACCTCCAACTTACCATCAGCCAGCTGTTCAGAGAAGACGATGGCCTTAGCCTTGGCCACCTGGATGCAATGCAGCAAGGGCTTGTGGCGCAGGTTGCTGTTGATGAGAGCGGACACCGCCCCCACCTTGGCCATGCCCAGCCAGGTCCACACGAACTCGGCGCAGTTGGGCATGAACACGCAGACCACGTCGCCGCGCTTCAGGCCCAGGTGCTCCTGCATCACCCGGGACACTTGGTTGGATTTTGACGCCATCTGCAAGAAAACAACGGTTGAATATGATTTTGTATGTGATGGAATATATGCGGGACAATACACTCAAAAGTGTAATTGCCAAGACCAGAGATAATTGTACGAACTTAATTAAAATTTGAAAAGCATATTTCTTTTGATTTTATTTTTAACCACCTAAATTACAATATCAGTTTGATCTAAAGTTTTGACTGGTAAAGAATGACTTATGACATAAAGACTACCTATTTGTTGTACACTACTTTAGGTGCAATTAAGTTCAAATAAATAAATTTAAAAAATCATCTTTCTCTTTCTATATTCACAAACCGAATTAAAACAAATCCAATACAACGTTCAAATTACTAATTGAAGATTTGCCTTTCGTATTCTTTAGATATTCATCTACATATACTTAGTATATTGGCGTAATGTAACAGAAGCCGGAAATATGACTGACAGAGGTATTGACCACGGAATATTACGAGAACGTGCATTGTATATAAATGAATTATTTGCCAGAGTAACGGATGCCTGTCTGCTGTGTTATGATAATGATAAACACACGCTATCAAATTATTCAATGTCAAGGCTTTCATTGAAATGAACGAAAATTATATCAAGACAGATTATGTTATTTAAAAAAGTAATAAAAAAGGGGAAACAACTGTGATTATCAAGCACCTAATAAGTTTAACTAACAACTAAAATTCCATTGTATTCATATAAGTATTTCAAACTTTTTTGAGGCTTAAAGCTACGACAACAGGTGAACTTAATGCAGCATTATACTATATGGCACTCTTATGAACCCAAAACATTCTGTGACAAATAAAGATAAAACCTCTATCCTAGCAAATTATGCATACAACCTCTGCAATTTTAGAAACAAACAGTCTTCCAGTCCGCATCCGCATTGCATTTAATCCAGTTAATAGCTACTTGTATATTCCATGTCCTGCCTACTTTGGCGCAGAGGCGCTGGCCGCTGGAATACACTTACATAATGCAACAAAGCTACGGCTTCTCACACGAATGTAATTCCCCCTTTATTATTTTTTAGGTACGGAACCCTACAAATATATTATCATTGTAAGACATACCTCTCCGAAGGTCCAGGTTCGGTCCCCGACGACGATGAAGCAGGGTGCGTCAGGGTTGCGGAGGGCGCGGCGGGTGAACAGCTCCGCCACGGTGGCGTCCTGCCGGCCCCAGCGCTTCGACCGCACCATGCCGTGAGCGTAACGCCATAGGAATCTGACGACAAATTCAAAGTTATAAGAGCTTTTGTGTTAAATAGATTCACACATATGATCATGTGTTTATAGGTTACGGGGTAAACCACAGAGGAAACAGTCTTGAGATTTAAATAGTGACATTGCTGTCCCATCGCCCCGAAGAAGAATCCGATATTAGCCTTTCCCTTGATTGACTTTTACAATCTAAATTGGTAGATAAGCAACAGCTGCACATATATGTTTTTTTTTTCTCTTTCTGATCAGCATGGAAGTTTGACTAGACAAATTTGCTTCTATTCTGTGTCATTCGGCAGATTCATTGATTCGACATAATTCACATAGCACGCGTGAATCTAGGTTTATCTTCATTCAATACCTCAGACATTCGTAATAAGCGTCACATTGTTATCAGAAATAATCTGTAATTTCTCGCAAAACAGTCAATGTTTATATTATTTGATTATCATACTATATCATATAATATCACTCAGGTGGAGGACTGAGGTGTAGTTTGGGGCCGCATTCATACAGAATATTCTGTTTCAAATATCAAAGCTAGGATAGATAGATCAAAGTAGGCCAAACCCTGTAGTCAAAACATAACCCTTGCTTTGCAGTCGGGCAAAAAGAGGACTTCAGACTTGCTACTAGATTAAAGTATCGACTGAAAGACGATAGAAGTGGAGGATACTTCACTTAAATAGCCGACAAGAGCTGGCTCTTAAGTCTAAGATGAAGAAATTCAATAAACGACGGTGGCCCTATAATGTGCATAGATCATAATAAATCATCATAAATATCATGACAACCAAATTAGAAAATTTGTGTGTATGTCTCCATTACTATTTCATGCAAAATCTTCAGAAAGGATTATATAGTTTCATTCTTTTCAAAATTTTGGCTTCCACCGGATTTTCGGTGATTCAGAGACGCGAAGTTATGAAATTGATCGATGGATGATTATACAATCTGAAAGAAGGTTAACAGGAACAAAGGCAAATACAACAGGTATTATTAGTAAAACAGAAATGAAATTAACAATAATTAAGTGTAGTGAGTGTGTAGAGTATGAAAGTTTTGTAGAGATTTATAGTTTGTCAAAGCTTCACAAATGCGCAGGAAACAGAGTGAATCGCAATACGTTGACATTTCCAAATTTCAAATGCAATATGGCCTTCCTATCTGTTGTTTCGTTGCTATTCCTACGATACAATTCGATGTTATATGAGCATGCCGTGCACCGCACCTGCCACTCTGTTACATTTTCTCATAGATATACGATCGCTGTGTTAATAATAAACGAGAGAAAATGTCATGTGTACGTCTGAAAGGTTGACCGTCGACACGAGACCAACTGTCGGTTTCATTACATACGTCGGAGTATTGATTGCTAGTTATTATCGCGAGTAGTCTTTGCAAAATCATCCTTTACTATCTCGGTCCGCCAGGTTTTGCTTACGGGGGAACGGAAATTAACCTAGGCATGCTTAATTTTCTTAGGATGATAATGGGATTTACCTGTAATCCATAGAGTAAAACATTTATGTAGATTTTCTCAAAGTTCTACTAAAAGTATCTGAAAGTATTTTTTTTTTCAAGTTTTAGATACATGGCATTTTTTTTGTTCACGGGAAATAGAGAATCGATACTAATGTTCTTATCTGATGTTTACTGATAGTATCTTACGATTTATTTTTATCTAAGTAGGTAGGTATCTATAGGTAACATAGGATGTTTGCAAAATTAATTTGAAGTAAGCACTCCCATAAACCCAAGTATTTTAATTGTCCCAAGAACAAAGTGTCGTAGGTAATTTTCTTAAATTGTTGGTGTTTTCTATTTTAAAATTTCACAACACACTACCAACCAAAAACAATTAACAATTAAATATTTACCAATAACCTACATACTTGATCTTTTGGTGTGTCTACTATATTTGTTTGATAATGTACTTAAATATACTCCGGTATTAAGGCACTAGTGTCATAAAGAAGCTTATTTTTCTTTGCGTATCTTCTTCTGTCTTGTAAAGCTATAATGTTCTAAAGCGAATAAATGAATTAACTTTACTTTTATTTACATGTGATCAAAATTATTTGAATCCGAAGTGGGTTACTTACACTGCCAAACGGCAATGCACTAAATACCGCATTGCGCATCGGTCTTATCACGCGAGAAGTGCCACTAAAAGGTCCTAATATTAACCTACAAGATGTATCAAGATTGTTTATATTAATTTAAATACCTTAACAAATGGAATTATAGTTTAGTTATCGTTAACACCGCTAGTATCCAATAAAGGTATAGGTGACCTAGTGTGGAGGTAGCTCTAGTCGCCTTGGTGGGGTGTGGGAAATGCTAAGCGCTCAATGTCATTGAGTTAGTAGCGAACCTTAAATAAGGTGTCGATGCAGACGTCACGCGACGATTGACGCCGTGACGACCACTATATAGTCGGGTGATCGTAATCCCATTATTACAAGAACTTGACCTTGCATTGTGAAGCCGTCACTCAAGTAGAGAAAATATTTTAAATACCTCTTGCCAGTTAAATAAGCATAGCCTTAAATGTAGTGAATTTGTATTTTATCGCATAAATGCATGTTTCAAACGAGCAGACAATACTTTGCAGTGTAAATTTCTTAGAGATAAAATATTCGTCATTCATGAATATGTCTCTCCAAATGCTGTACTCTCTCTCTCTCTCTCTCATCTTTGTTCCTGGTTGCAATCTTCACCGCATCGCTCAGAGCCCGAGGTCCGCTTTCCTGGATGTTTCTCTATTTTTACACTATCTGGTAAAACTTTTTTAAATGTGTACCTACGTTATCAGCATCTTAAACACTTTGGTACAATACAAAAATTATCGTTGCAACACTATACAATAATCTCTCTGGACTATCTAATATGTGTAAATAAAAAAAAGTGAGTAAATTTATACTTTTAGGTCAAGAAACTGAGCAGTCAGCTGACAGTTATAGTCTTAACTACAGTTTAGTTTAAAATATATTTAAAGATATGAAAACAATATATTGTCATGGATCTACTGTTTTATTATTACAATGTACACTGGAAGCGTCTAAAGTTCACGTTATTTATAACAGCGTTGGTACTTACTCTCCGTGGTTCACGTCAAAAATGTCAAAGGTGTATAAATAAACGTATTATGTGTATATTTCCGTGTCATGTCACATCCATTACAGAAAATACAGCATTATTATAAGACAAATTATGTACTCATTTGAACCTTAGCGTGGCTTTTCAGCCTTTAAAAGACTGTTGGCTTTGCTTACGCCACAAGAGATGAAGACGTGATTATATGTATACGTATGTGTGCAACATAGTTATTTTATGTGTACCTATCTACAGTACTAAATTACATAACAAATATAAAAAGTTTTTGAGATGTTCAGCAGAGAGTGTAATTAAAGCTGTTGTAATAAAACTTTCGAAGTTTCAATTTGCGTTTAAGTAAAAACTTTCTTTTCAGATCATCAGAACAGTTAACTAAATTTAGTTTACCTTGATCGATGCGTTATAAATAGTGAGTAGCGCAAGGTCCCGTGGGAAAAACGATTTGTTAGCTACGAGTAGCAGTTCAGATACGATACCTTGAAAAATAGTAAATTTACAACTAAATAATGTTACATATTGACCAATAATACTTAATTATTTATTTACTAATTCATATTCATATATTTTAATATAATGTATTATAATGCGAATATTTTTACGACAATATACCTAACACATTTCAATGATATAAAATCTAATTTCAAAGCAAGTTAAGGTTTCTTACGAAAGACTATCCACGCAGCTGAACACACAGCTCGGGTCGAAGGCTGTTAGTAGGTAGGTAATGAAAAATCCACTGGTTAAACCATTAACGAAAATCATTACCATGCCCCTATAACGAGTAGCGTTTCGCTGTATCTCCAGTTTTATGCAGTGAAATTTAAAAAAAATTAAAAATAAAAGTGATGCCTTCAATAATAAAGTTCTTAACTAAGAACATTAACACTTATTGTTACCGTACTGTTGCTATTTTAATTAAACATTTGCTTTTAAAATTTTCATTTTATATGTTTCTTTTTTGGAATAAATTGGTCGAGTATGCAGCTGTCGCCTGCACCGCATACTCGGCCAATGCATTGTGCTGCGTCCACACCGCGCCGACGGCGGCGGGCGCGGTGGCGGCCGATCGATGCCATCCTCCGTACCATAGTCACCTTACGTGGCCGTACCACGCTTCAAGGCCATTATAAACTGTTCGTAATAACGCAATAGTTTATTATTACTTAATTACCTACATATATACACGTGGCCGACATAATATGTAAGCTATATACGGCTACAAACAACTTTCTTTAAATAATATGTTTACACCTATGAATTACACACAGAGCTACCACTCTTGCCAGAATAAACAATAGAAAAACATTTCATTAATACGTCGTAACTTATTAAATCAATAATGATAACAATTTGAACAAAGGTATAGGCGAAAGAAGATTAAATTTATCAAAAGTTGAGTTAAGTAGTAAGTATGACACGTGTATGATTATGATAAAATAGTAATATTTGCTGCCTGTGGTGTGTTTGTAGAATTTTACTCTGTGGTTTTACTGGTTAATCCATAGGCAAAGCAAGCAACGAATAATAAAGAAATACTGACGTATGGGTACTTCAGAGCGTACCTATCAAATATTTTTATTTTACTACGATATGAAAAATTTGACTCCCGCAGTTCAAGAGCGGTTTCTACTCGTTTTCACAGATATATCTGGCTCTCATATATTTGGGGCTGCTTTGTTTCCAAAGAGATTGGAAATAAATTTCTTGTAATCAACCTGATGATTGATTAAAGAATTTTTGTTCGTTGAAGATACTTAACAGAATAGAATTAAATTGGTAACGTCAGAACAGCTACGAAGGCTACGATAAGGTCTACATTTCGTAGACTTTGTAGCGAGTCGTAGCTGTTTGAAACCTGAGTACCTAAATCGCTTGTGTTTTAAGCTAAAGAAAATTAGCAGATAATAATAATAGAAAAGTTATTGCGTGTTGATCCGTTCCCGTATAAATCTATAAAACTTCGTCCTTTGCTGATCCCTCGACAAAAAATCAGAACGTCATCCCGAAACCTACTTTCAACAGCTATAACTATAACGTAAGTTGAAAGATAACCACAAAAAGAAAACATTCACGAAATCCAAAATACAAGTAGGGTTAAAGTTTAAGCTTTGTAATTGTAACACAGAGAACGTCGAAGTTAAATGATGGACTATGCTATTTGTTTACGTAATCACATGACAAACATTTAACACGTTTAACCCACTTTGGTTAGTGACAAATTTATATAGTTACGTATTGATTAACGTATCAGTTTAACACATATTTAAATGCTGATTTTACTCCAAGGGCAAAGATTTACGAAGTAATAAGTACTACAGCAATTGAACTAATTATAGAGGTAGAAATTATGGGTTTGTTGAAGAAATTGGCTGAGATGGTATGACTGTGTGATAAAGATACTAGCAGACCATAACGAAATGACAAGAAGAAAAAATAATAATGGGTTTAAAGATTAAGGCTTCTAAACTCGGGATTCCTCTTGTAGGCGATGGTCTAGCAACATGTCACAATCTCAATTCCATCATGAAGCCATACAACTGAAAGTGGCCTTTCAATCTTTTAGACTGTTAGCTTTGTGTACCCCGCAAGGGAAATAGACGTGACTAATGTATGTATGCATATATTATTAGATTGACATTAAAACTTTCCAAGGAAAGGTCACAATCAATTATTTGACCATCGGATAGCATGACCAAAAGAAAAGGTTTAACCTCACAATGTATTATTTCTTATTATGTCCTGGCATGTTATTGTACTCCTCACTCACGTGTGCAGGTGTGAAAGCTCACCTTTAAACATAGGTACGTTAAACACGTTTGAGGTACCTAACATAGAACGATCCAATCCTAACTATTTTCTTTAATTATCTGGAGTTATTTCTTGCACTTAACATTCATTCATATAATCACGTCTATATCCCTTGCGGGGTAGACAAAGCCTGCAGTCTTGAAAGATTGATAGGCCACGTTCAACTTTTAGGCTAAATGATAAAATTGAGATTCAAATAGTGACAGGTTGCTAGCCCATCGCCTACAAGAGACTACATCTTTGACTTTACTATCGTAATAATTTTCTTCTTAGGTGGATGTAAAAGTATATCGTTTTAACAATCTGACTGCATGGATGCTTAATTTCAACAGAAAGATATAGTAGTAGAAAACGATCTTTTGCTTTATTTATTTGCAATAGAAATCATAATCATCTAATAGATTATTCTCCCGGATGTTATAAATTTTATCTTCAATCAATAGAAAAAAATTTATATGTATGGATGTTATCTGTATCTAAATTGTGAACTAATTGTCCGTATCAGGTCACAAGTGTACATGCTATCATAATTACATTTCTATAAAAAATCAGTCTCATATTTTTTTTTTTAACTTATAGTAGTTTTCCGAATATATATTAGAACAGACTGATAAAATTTCCAATGTTTTACGTATTTATCATCATCAGAGCTGCAGACACATTAATCAATCAAAAATAATAGTAGGTACATAGATAACCACTCAGAGCCGGATTAACCCTGTCATGGGCCTGTAGGCGCTACAATTTTCGGGCCCCTTTTCTTTACGTATTCTGACTGACTAAATCATGTGATGTATTTTTTTAGCCTTCTACTAGGGTTGCCAACATTTTAGTGTCCAAATATAGTTTTTTTTACGAAAAGCTTTTAAAAATATAATACCTTGCACATAAATATAGTATTTTAGTAGGGAACAATAAAAAATTACATTTTACTAATTTATTTTTTATTTTTTACTGGCCAAAAACTATATTTTTTGCACTTCTTGCATTTTTTAACAATTTTCTCTCCAATAAAACTGGCAGAAGGTTTATCGCAGTAAATTTTTAAATTACTATAAATCAAAAGCTCATTTTTAATATATATAACAATCCTTTTTATGAATGCCGAAATAGCGGGAACAGAACGCAGAACATTGATATAAAATATAGTATTTCGTATTATCGTACTATATAATTATTTCTTCAACAGTATATAGTACGGAGTCCCGAAATATAGTACAATACTATATATTATAGTCCGGTTGGCAACTCTACCTTCTACCCACATTTCTGAATATAATTCCAGATATAGGCATGGATGACATGACGTCCTAACTCCTATGGGATCAGACATCGCAGGCTATATCCGTTCTCAACGCGGATTGATTCCGTGTTATTACAGAACAGTCTTTCGCGCAGCACACGCTTAGAGTAAGCGTACCTACGTTTGATTTCGCCCTAAGTCTAGGTGTTTTCTATGTATAAGTACATGAAAAATTAAACGCTACTCAATAATTTTTAATTTAAAATATATATTTAGCCAAACGCAATAAACAAAGGAAAAAGTGAAGTGCAGTTCTGTTAATTTAAATAGGGACTTTTCTAACTTTCTTAGATATAAAGTCGTTTACGACTTCTTCGATGTGGACCTTTCCAATATATCATTTTCAATTGCCATTATCGACAACGACAATGTTAAGGATCAATTTATAAGATTTCTCAGCAGCTACAATGTTATCTTTCCCGGCATCCCCCAATTGTAAGACGAAGTACTTGAACTGCACCATCTCGTTTATAAATTCACGCTCAATATCCTCAGAATAAAGGTCACAAAATTTTGTACAAGCCTCTTTGATTTGATCGTCTGTCTTTATTAAGAAATCTGTTAAAAATCCAAATAGAGAGTTAACTTCTTGGTAGCTTTCTAGTCGTCGTGTCAATTCTGAATGCAGCACGTCCAGTACAGGCAAATAAGTTTCGATTTTCAACTTCTCTCTTCCACTGAGTATAGCTTCTTCTGCAGGTCCGTCATCATGGTGTCTTTTCCTTTTTCGTACGCGCTGATAGGGATACGTATGATACGTAGGTTATAGGTATTTTGAAAGTTTCGGAACTATTACGCTACAAATTATTATCACGCTACGGAAGCTTACAGAACGCACCCAACAAATCGGGGATTCCCCCAACGTACATGAAGTCCAGTTAGTTGCGTTTCGAAGGATTATATTAGTTCTAATATTAGATACTAGATGGTTCTGTATGTATAAAGTGTTACAGGTGTTGAAAAAGAAAGAATAGTTTTGTCAATTATCATTTTCGTTCAATTCAAAAAAAATTATTTTCGGAATGCAGTGCAGTGGGCGGGGCCCCTGTCGATGCTGGGCCCCTAGGCAGTTGCCTACTCTGCCTTAAGGTTAATCCGGCTCTGTAACCACTCAATAAAACAAAAAGTTACTTAAAATTGAGGATCTCCCCACTTATATTTTATATCATCGTAACATTTTTGCAACTGTTTTTTTTCGAAGGATCCTCAATCGTTTTGTTTATATTTGACGTACTTATCTTGCATGGCGGCCTGATAAGGTCACTAAAAATAATTTCGATGCACTATCTCTTTACTGCTTTTGTTCTACTTGTCTCCTACGACGAATCACAGCAAGAGGAAGAGCTCATATTCTAGTGTAAAGTTTAAAAAATCTGAAACACCTAGTAGTACTTATAATAACTAAACAAATACCGTACATACCAGTAACCAAATGGTAAAACAAAACCAATGGTGGGAAAATTACAATATATCATTATGCCAATTGTCAATACGTGAAAAAACTACTACATCGCCTAAATCATTGCAGGATAGAACCGCAAAATACTACTCCAATATGTAAAGCCCACCTTCGGCTAGCAAATTTGCGTGATTGGAATTCAATTACACCGCAAAATATTATTATTTGCAATTCAAAAGAGCAATGCCCGAAATAATAAGTTCTCAGTTTGTGACTAATCCGATTTGCAAACAGAAAAAAACGATAGGATCTCGCACCGAATACAAAATTCAAGACCGCTGATTAAGTCTCTGCCTAGACCCTGCGGGAAACCTGTTTATTTATAAATATTGCACCTTAGCCCATTGTAGATACAGAATAAATAGACACGATCACGAAATTTATTTACATTTACTTAAATAGGTACATGCGTTTAAACAGTTCCATAAAACATATTGTAGAAACGTTATACCTATCCATTGTTATATAATTTGTTGAACCAAATTTGTGCTCTACTTATAAGAAAACAGCTTCTATGGCCGCGGGAATATCAATATTATTGAATATTTCCTCACATTTAAAAAATCGGATATAAATTAGGTAGGCATAGGTACACATTTACCATTAATCAACATTTTGCAAGCTAGTAAGTACTGCTGGTTTTATTGATGTTTCAGCCGGTAATATTTTTCAGTAAATTAATTACTTATTTACCTGCGTGAAATAACCTATACTGGTAACATAATCTACCGAAGCATTAGAGGTACCTACGTAGGTACACACGTAATAGGGAAGCTGTACAAGACGATAATATGAAGCCGTTTTCAATGTCATGTTGTTGCAAAACGTCAAATAGGCAGCTAAAACATGTAATTTTTAATAGAAAAACAAAGGTACTCACTTGGTATCCCTGGGCAGAGTTTTGATAATAACATAAATGCACTTTCTGTATCGGTAGAGGCACGGCGCGATTGCGAGCAGAGCGAAGATCGCCGCTTTGGAGAGCGTGCTGAGCACGGCGGCCATCGCGGCGGCCAGTGCCATCAGCGCGACCAGCGCCGCCAATAACGCGTCCATGCTGGCGATCCGCCCAGTGCGCCTACTTGCCTGCCGGCTATAAACAAGATTAGAGCGGCGCGCACGGTCGCCCGCCGAACACAGCGTCCATACACACGCGGCGCGGTCCTTCGAATGACCAAGGATGGGGTGCGTCGCGCGCCGCTCACTCAATGGCGGGCCCGACTCCCCTCGCCAGCTGCACATGCGCGACGACAGCTGATCTTCGAAGGATCACGCCACACCACCCCGATCACCTCATTTAAAACTTCTATAAAATATATACTTGCAATGCGGATATTGCGAAAATTTCGATGTTTACGCGGGTGACATTTCGCCGTTAAAAATGCGCTGAAAAAAAAATTTGATTTTTCTCGCGGATTCCAAATTCAATTGTGATTAAACATGACCTTTGTCTTGATAGGTTTTGTTGATTTATTATTTTTTTGTCGTCATCTTGTAGCTAAAGTGTGAATTTGAAACTTTTTAGTTTATTTTAAAGTACATAACTTATTAACCGACTAAGACAGAAGGAGGGTTTTGGGGTAATATTTACTCATTTCATTTTATAAGTACACGCATCTACAAAAAAATTATGTTAAAATTTCTTTTGAAACTTAAATTACAATCGAAGTCAGTTCACTACTAAGAAGTACAAAGTATACCTACTTTACTCTGAGACCTTATCTTTATTTTCAACTAGCTGTTGTCTAACTTCGTCCGCGTAAATATCGAGTTGAATCTTGATCATACAGTCAGATACAGACAGACAGACAAAAATGTTTAAAAAAAAATCTCTATCCATTTCAGTCAACATATTAAATGTACAGACAAAATATTGTTACCGTTTTATTACATGTAGTATTTTGATTTTCAGTTTTTTTAAATAAAATATTCAAACAATAAAAAAAAAATATACTCAATAAAAAAAAATCTTGTTTTTGTTGGGGCTCGAACTTGGACCGTCAACTTTACAGTCTCACGCGCCAACCACTGGACCATCGAGGCCGATGCGGTGGTGTCGAAATTAGACTACTAACATACATATGGTTACGTCTATATCCCTTGCGGGGTAGACAGAGCCAACAGGCTTGAAAAGACTGAATGGCCACGTTTCAGCTATTTGGCTTAATGATAGAATTGAGATTCAAATAGTGATAGGTTGTTCGCCCATCGCTTAAAAAAGAATCCCAAGTTTGTAAGCCTACCCCTTAGTCGCCTTTTACGAAATCCATGGGAAAGAGATGGATTGGTCCCATTCTTTTTGTATTGGTAGGTACTACACGGTACTAAAGTAGACTAAGGCCCGGCGCCCATTATCGGCATCGGCAAGGAAAAGGATCCTTCGGCATTCTACATGCAAGCGCACACTATCGGCAATTATGCTTTGGCGAGGCGTCCTTAAGGATGCCGCACCGTCCTCTAGCTTGCCGAAGCGTCTCAATATCGTAGGCGCCGGCAGCGTACCGAAGGTTGCCGAAGTATCCCGAAGCATTGTCAAGGCTGCCAATACAGCAGCCTCAAGCATACCGAAGCGGTATTTTTGTTATTACAACCTCATCACGGAAATTTCTACTTTATTGCCATTATGTTATAGTATTATGCTATTTGCCACCTAAAATCCTTTTCCTTGCCGATGCCGATAATGGGCGCAGGGCCTGACAGAAAGACAGACAAGAAATTAAAAAAATATATTTTTGCTTTCTATTATTCATTCTAAGTGTCCCTCTATCCATTTCAGTCAAAAATACTCAATGTACAGACAAAATATTTTACTGTTTTATTATATATTTTAAATTTATGTATGTACTGTACTTAGTATTGTTTGAATGATTCAGTTACAAGTGTTTAGTTTTATTTTTATTATACATATTGCTCCGACAAAAAAAAACGTGTTAGTGTCATTCACCGGGCAACAACTTGTAATCATTCGACATAATACAACAGATTTAACACGTTTATGTACTTAGGTACCTATGACGTCGGCTAAAAAAAAAAATCAATAACACGTACTAAGAAAGAGTGTATAAGCATGACCAAGAGGGTTTATAGAATTACAGTAAATTCGCCAACTTTTAAATGACGTTTGCATATTCGACAATGTTTGCGCCACGCTTTAAATCAACCAATCAGCATGTTGTTTTATACTTATATCTACGGAGTCAGGTCAGGATGGAAAGTAGTGCTGGGGACTGAGCTGCCGCCGCCTTTGTCTTGAACGTTTAGACAAGAAATAAGTACCTTGTCAAGCATTGTTAATACGCTTTTGGTATTATTTCCATACATTAAAGATGGAAATATAATCATCTTCCTGGTATTGGAAACAAGGTATTGGGACTCGAAGATTACTAAGAAATTAGTCATACTTCTTTAACTGGGAAATTAAATTAATAAAGAAATAAAACACTGCAAATATAAAAATATACATTTAAGTACTATACAAATACATTATGCTTTTCAGATCACTGATTGCTTTAATTACTTCAAATAAATACAAAATATCATACCAGTCTTAATTAACACTATCTTTTTATTATGTCTACGTGTAGGCAAACATACGATAACATATATTTGTAGTAAGCAAAATGTACTTCAACAGAGTTTCTTATATTCTTTCTTACGGCGAAGAAAAACATTGTAAGGAGGCCAACACACTCAGACAATTAAATATTACCTAAAATTATATGACCATAATTCAAACTAGGTGGAGTTTTCGAGCTAAAAACTCCCTAACCTTTTTTTAATAATATCATTAACTCGCATTATTGGATATACTTTGTTACTCTTTCACTCAAAAAATACTATTACCTACCGACACCAAAATAGTACAACCTATTTGTTAATAGACGGCCGCTAATACGATAATGAATATATTTAACAGCAAGTTAAATTGCTATGCATTTTGTATGTAAGAAAAAATTACTATCAGTTAGTTCCGCAGTATTTTTTTTATTACTCGATTGTATAGGACGTGCCAATATGCCTTTGACTCATATGTTTCTTAGTGGCGAATTTTCATTTTAACTGCAATAGCTTTATAAGGGAAAAGTACATTAAAATATCCTTATCGCACATACATATACCCTCACTTTACTATTCTACCTAAATAAATATTCGGTTATTTCCAAAAACAGAAAACCTGTCAGTCACAGGACAATAGTTTTTATTTTACTAACTTAATCGACTGACAGACTTTATTCCTTATTATAACATAGGTAGCGTACATAGTAAAATTAAATAACATAAAAAAATACAACAGCGTTTTACCGTCACCACATAAAGCGGAACAGTGAGTTGAAAAACTTTGCTAATTTATATAGGGTAAACCGTATAGCTATTGCCCACTTAAGGACTTCAAACACTTTGGCTTCAAACAATAAAAAAGTATTACAAGTTTCAACCATTTATAATTTTTTTCTTATGTCTAAATAAGATCTCCATCAAAGTGTTAACGGTTTTTAGTTAAAACTTACATGGCTTAGAAAATAAATAAACAAATTTAAAATTATCCAAAAATGTACAGTTATTGCCCAGTACCTTAAAATGATAAATTAGACTTTGAACTTTTGTCACTCCTTCTGATGTTCTTCAAAAATGCCTTCCACAAACCATCACATGGCCTATTTAAAAAAAAAACTAATTTGGGCGCGGGTTTTCTTCCAAAAACTTTTGCACGGAGTCTAAAATGTCTATTTCGAGGAAATCCTTTTCTAGCCGATATTATTATCCAATCCTCCAAACTACTTTCTTCAGACAGTTAATATAGGTGACTAACTGTGCCCGCAACTTCGTCCACGTGGAATAATTATTTTGGAATTATTGAAGCCCTCAAGACCCTCAGTATAGATTAGTATAGATGGTCCTGTAGCAATAGATTTAAAGCTTACTTAATTGAAGTTGAAGCGCAGTCAGAGTAAGAGAAGAGGGGAAAGGATATAAGATAAAATGAAAGATTTAAATTACTTTTTAAGTGTATAGGAACAAACGGGCCAAAAAATACAATAAACTTGACTCTTGTCAAACAGACATTTTTAAATTTTTAAGACATTTATTTGCATGTTTAGTTTTAATTTCTTTTTGTAGTACTGGTCTTTAATAAAGCGTGTGATGTAGTTTTGAGGGTTTTTTTAAATGTGAAAATGATGATGTTTAATTTAAATAAAAATAGGCTCAAACGGCTCAGAAGCATGGGTATAGTCTATGTTTAAAATGATGCAGTTGTTTTATGTCACCGTGTATAGTAGCGGAGACTGGACCTCGGATCACAGTATTTTTCAGCAATTTGCCTTGTAGACAAATTGTTAGAAGCATCTTGAAGAGCTTCGATAGCTTTCTGTAAATTTTCTTTACTATATTGTACTTTTGGTGACTTTGGCATACCTACTGTAAATAAAACAATACTAGCCAATAAGATGTGCATAGCGATTGGCTACCCGCACCCACGAAATAATGTTAACAATATTTGCTACATTGTCAATATTAATATTAAATTATTGCGTGTGTTTGGCAAAAATATTGACAATATTATTGTCACAATATTATTGCGCGTTGCATTAAGCTAATAAATGTGACGGCAACATACTTCACTTAATCAAAAAATTGCCGATAATGATTGCCCTGGGCAATAACTATACATATTAACCATGGCAATCACTAAAATTATGGTGGGCAATAACTAAAAATATGCCGAAATACGTACAGCGATTGCCCACCATTAAAAAACCGTTCAATCTAATCTGATTGCAAATATTTTCATTAAAAACATAACATAACACTTATGCTTTTGGCATAACCATACACCAATAATGAAATATCAAATAAAATGCAAAAAAAAATTACCTCTAAGCAAGTAATTCCTTAAGAAAATTGCTAAAATGTTTACCTGTTTGAGTAACACGTTCACCCGTCTTGACAAAATCTACCATTAATGTTTTTTTTTCTTCAATGTTTACACTTATCAATTTTAAAATCTACTATAAATTGACCATAGAGTAACCTAGTAAATTATATTCGAAACAAGTACGAACACAAACTTTGATTCAGATTTTTTTTCTAAAAACGGGCAATTACTGCCTGTGGGCAATCACTCTCTGGTTTACCCTACCTTTCCAAAATAGGTTGAACAGGCAAACTATTACTACGATTAGTGTTATCCGTTTTTAATACTCTGTTGCTATTTTTTCTGTCCATCTCCTTATAAATTTTAGAAAGATCTATCCTCTTTATCTCTTTACTATAATACTATAATAAAAGCTTTCTTAACATCAAAGAAGATTTCTGTTCAGTGTTTAATTTTGGAGTTTGATGAAAAACAGACAAGTGACAGACTGTTAGTTCTACTTTTAATTATGTTCATTGCAAATATATATTACGTATCTTTATTGACAAAATATATATATAAATATTCCGAATTTGGTTTAGTGGACCTAGTTCTCAATTTATCTGCCCGTTCTCGGCTAAAATCTTCACACACCGTCACATAACAATACCTTTATTGCAGATACCAAAACCATTCACCTTAACCCAATAAAAATAACAATAAGACTAAAACTACCTGTATTTTGCCAATAACGAAGTACATAATCCTTAAAACGATCAACAATTGGAAATTTTATCTAAAGTTTATATATAAAGTTAGTATGCAACTATATTTTATAAATTCGAAAGTACAAAAATATATACATAATTAATACGAGTATATAATGCAAATAGAAAAATAAAGATTTAGAGTACAATTTCTATATTATGTTTATTGTATATACGAGAATATATGAGATTGCAGGATACTTCAAGAAAATAAAATAATACTGACACTATTCAGAATAGCTTTAAAAAAGTATAAATATTACAGGTTATTGTACAACATTGCACAACATATACATATATAAAAACAGTTTTTAATGTGAGTAAATGCGCTTTTAAGAATGCATAAGATAATAATAAACAAATTGGACTAAACATTTAAATACTTTGCCTTGAGATTGCCGTATATAAAATTAAGTACAATTGAGTATTGCCATGGAAAAAATTAGAATAATTGATTGAAAAGATAAAGCTGCGTTTTGTGCGTTTTTTAACACAATGAGAACACTATCTGACTATATTCGCAAGATACTTTGCTTGAACTCTTGCCATCTCTCTTTTTGTAGTAATGAAGACAGAGATAGCAAAATTCGAGGCTGTTTTCTCTTGCTTTGTTAGCGCTTTTAAATACTCCTATCGTAGGTATACCCATAACCACTTTCTAGCGTGTAAGATTTAATTTCTATAATTATTACATCAACTTGCTACTTTTGCGACATCTGACGGAAACTATATGCACTAATTTACCAAAATATTGCCTGAGCTTATAAAACATACTATAATATGTAATACTCTCTAGCGGGCACCAGCGGCTTCGCTTGCGTAAAACGAAGAAACCCGATAATCAAAATCCTTTCTTAGTGCTCTCCTACACTCCCTAAGGAACCTTCATACCATATTGCAACTTTATACGAGCAGTAGTTTTGGCGGTGCGTTGTCCGTCAGTCATCTAGTAAGGGAAGAGTTTTATAGTATACTATTATTTGAGTTTTAAAATTATGCTAAGCTCATTCACAATGCAAACTTCGAATTATTAATGTGATCTAATTTGTCATTAAATTTGCCATTTTTTTAAATACAGGGTTATTTGTAAAACATCAACCTACCAAGGTTAAATAACCAATATCATAAATAACCCTAATTTTATTTTTGTAAGACTTGTCGTAAGTCTAAACATTAATTTGTTTTGTGTCCTGTCGTAACTTTTTTAAAGTCGTCCACTTCACAAATTTGTGACCTAACATTATTTTAAAAGGATTGAACTTAGAAATAAGATAGGTGCTAACAGATCACAGTCTAATTTGGCCGCTGTTGATCTTCTGGTACTCTTCAGGTCCAAGAGGGAGGTATTGGCCGAGTTTCGTGTCTAAATAGTAAAGCTTGTCGTTCTTTACCAGGGCTGGGTCAAACCCCTCCTTTTGGAGGTCGGTTTTCTTCATTTTGAACGTACCTGTTGGCAAAAAGATAAATAATAAGTTTAATAAAATTATCTCGTCTTCAATTTTTTCATTTCCCACTCGGTCGGTTATTTAGTTTCCGAACTGACTGCAAGCAAATTCACGTTTCCGTGGTAGAAAATCTTTCTTCTTATTAACATTCAAATAGTTACAGTTCACCAATATAAGATTGTTAGGTAAACTTCAGAGTACGTTATCCTCGCTCAGGTAAATCCAACGGATACTAGAGCTAGGGGAAAAGCCTAGAATCGTCCATTTTATTGCTATCCTGCTCACTCGTATGTCTATCCTCTTCAAGAACAGTAAGAAGGGTTCGGTTCATCGCAACAATTTAATATCGATCTCCAGGTATAGTCTGTAGATATAACGTATGAGACGCTGTGGAAGCGGGCGCACCAGTCATGTCGACGCTGCGCATGACCCGCAGGAACACGGGCGTGGCGTAGGCGGGCAGCTCGCGGGCCAGCGCCGCGCGCAGCTGCGCCAGCGACAGGCTGCCGTCCGCGTCCGCGAGGCCGCACATGCCGGCGCGGCCTTCCGTGTTCGGCACCTGGGTTCACAAAGTCATTTCATGACAAAAAGAACGGTACGTCATGGTGCAGCGTAAACAATTATATAATAGATCAATTAATGCAAGAGGAACATAATGATAAGCGTAAAATTCACGCGAGACAAACGTACCAAACGCAGTTGCTGTTTTAAAGACGTCCTTTTTTTAATAGAAGTTAAAAATTATGACCAATAATTGTAGAGTTGCTGTAGATTATTGACTATTATCTTACTTGAAACAATATCTGACAATAACAAGGATACAGGGTGACATTTAAAACAACTGCATCCTTTTAAACATAGACTATACCCATGTTTCTGAGCCGTTTGAGTCTATTTTATTTAAATTAAACGTCATCATTTTCACAAAAAAACCCTCAAAAACTACGTCACACGCTTTATTAAAGAACAATACTACAAAAAGAAATTAAAACTAAACATGTAAATAAATGTCTGAAAAATAAATTATTTTTCTAGTATAAAGATCAAGTAAAGTACAGAGTTGTCGAGATCGCTCAGCTGAATGAATTGTGTCGTTGACCTCTGAATCTTACGCGTCGCTTTTCAGCCGGCCGGGGTGATATTACGTATTTAGGATCGTGGATTTAGATACTTTTATTTTTTTTCGTACTTTCTGAAATATTAACCGATATTTTTCTTTTAACGTTTTTAAATATCCTTTAGATGAGTACACTTAACAGTTAAATTTATGTAGGTGAATTTAAAGTCACCCTGTATATTAATCCTGTACCTATACCATACGTCTTCGTTTTTTTTCTAAAAATTAAGTTCGAAAAATTTAATTTTTAGAAAAAAAAATGCCTAACATATAAGATACCGTTCGATTCTCACTTAAAAAACTACTTAACATAATCAAGATTTCACCAGTGACTAGGTAGCGTTATCTTGGATCTTCGTCTTCTGAGCCTGAAAAAAAAAGTGAAAGCAACTCACCAACACGCCATAGACAACCGCGTCTCTATGGCCCGCGACGCGAGAAATGGCGGCCTCCACCTCCGTGGTGCTGACGTTCTCCCCGCGCCAGCGGAACGTGTCGCCGGTGCGGTCGCGGAAGTACAGGTAGCCCAGCTCGTCCGCCACCAGGATGTCGCCTGGGGATATAAATAAATAATCGAATTTAACAAATGTAGCTGAGTCGGCAATATAAATGAAATCTCTCTAAGTAGTATTAGCAAAAGTTGTAACGAAAAAAAATTGCTTATCTTTAAATTATGATATGATATCGACATCCGATTAACATTAGTTTTTCTGATGATGACTTTAAGGCTTGCGTGTTACAATATGATGAGCTCAAGAGAAAGAAAGCGAACTTACTATTCGATGGCATGGAACACTATTTTTTTCAAAATAAGTACCAATATGTTTATTTTACCTGATATAAAAGCGGAGTCTCCTTTGGTGAACACGTCCCTCACGACCTTCTTCTCGGAAGCGGCCTTGTCCACGTAACCCAGGTACTGCCTAGACGGGTTGTTGGGAGATATCTTGCCGATAAACACGCCTGGCTCGTGCGGTTGGGCTAGCTGAAAATTATATATACATATAGTCACGTCTATATCCCTTGCGGGGTAGACAGAGCCAATAGTCTTCATAAGACTAATAGGCCACGTTCAACGTTTTGGCCCGATTCAGTGCGACGCGGATTGTCCGCGCGCGGGTTAGTGCATTTGTCCGTCGCGGATGAATTCGTAGTTCAGTGCTCTGCGGACAGTGATTGAAAGCGGTACAGTCACAGCCTTGAATTTGGTGACTGCTGCTTATTTATTAAACTGCAGAAAACCTCGCCATAGAAGATTTAATGTGCACGCAATCGTTGAGAACAGGCTTCTTAAAGGAGAATTTGTTTCTTTATTTTGTGAATTGCAGGAGGACGAAATAAAATTCATCAAATATTTCAAAATGTCCACCAAGACATTTGAAGAGTTGCTGACAAAACTGCAACCTTCTATGGTTTATTGCCATATGTACAAGAAACCAATAAGTCCGCGGAGAGATTGGCTATTACAATCAGGTAAGTAGGTATTTCGTTTCTGTTATTCATTCACATAATTTAAAGGTTATATTAATAAAAATTAAAATACATGGAGGACCAATGCCGACCGCGCGCGGAAGAGCGGTGCGGACCGATCTCTGACCGCGGCGGATAGCTCTCCGCGGCGCGGATGGCTCCGCATCGCACTGAACGGCTTGTATGGGCTACATGCATTTTACCGTCCGTCGCGGACGTCCGCGTAGGTCATCCGCGTCGCACTGAATCGGGCCTTAGAATAAAAGGTAAAAAAATGACGCACATCAAAAACGGTGTGATTTTAGGCATCCCAGAATAGTATTACTCTTATTATCCATACAACACCATCGGCTTGATAAAAAAAAAAACATAAAAGGTGCCTTCGAAAATTATGCCTTACAGGAATGGCACACATTATGTCTTAATGGAAGAAATATGAATATTTTACCTGACAAAGACCCCTCGAATCCCTGATGGGCTCTCCAGTCTCCTGGTCGACCCTGATAATGGCTATCGGATACACTGACGGTATTATTCGCGATACAAATCCTATGGCTCCAGGCGTGCCATCAGTGTTCACTGAAAATTGAAACAAGGCAATTATATAAATACAAACATTTAGGAGTATTTCAGGGTTGACATACGGTGATGGAGTCATGAGAAATCCAGAATTATAAAAAGTAACGACAGTAACAGACACAAATCGTTAACTTACATATATTAGCATTTCCTTCCGTGGCTCCGTAAAATTCTGTCACACGCTTGATATTAAATCGCTTGATGAAGTCATTCCATATCTGAAATTTAAAACAAAACGGTAAATTTTCAAATTTTTAAGGTAAGAATGGAATGCAGTAAGTTTTCAATTACTACCCTCAATCTTAATGCAAAACTTTTAATTTTATCATAACAGATATTAAAGAAAAACTGGGACCTTTTGGAAGTAAAAATAATTCAAGAGGTCAAATTTTCTCTTATGCCACACAATAGTTTTCCACATTACCTGAGGTCTCAGTCCGTTGCCGTATATGATGCGCACTTTGTGCTGCGTGTCGGCGGGCGAGGGGGGCGTGGCCAGCACGTAGCGACACATCTCGCCGATGTAGTGAGCCGCCTGCCGGACAAAATAAATTTATTTGTAATACCATGTACACAAGGTTAATATATAATTTACGCAAATTATCGCAACGGCGGACTTGTCCCATGCAAGGATATTTTCCAGTCAACAACAGGATTGAGATTGTCGCGTATAACAATTAATCTACATGTTACGCTACTCATGACCATACTTGTTATCCCTTAAAAATTAGCTTCTTGCTTAAAAGAGTAATGAGGAATTATTAAAATTATTGCGAAACATGATTTATTTTTTCATCTCTTTAAACTGTGCAGTTTTCTTGGCATTTTCGATGAACGACTACCAATAGTAAATGACAATGCTATCTCACATAAGCTCGATCGTGCATAAAGGTGGCAGGTTCTTTACTCCAAACTCCAAGGTCGTTTTTACGTAAATTCTGACTGGGCGTTATCGTAACAAGCCATAGGTAAAAATAATGAAAAATTCTAAATACGATTTGAATACAAATTGAACGTGCACCAATAAAATCGACTTACGGTCGCGTTATACTTCGCACAATCGGGGAAGTACTGCGAGGCTGAGAACTTAGTCTTGAGTACGACAGTGCAGCCGTGTATGAACGCCTGGCCCACGCTGATGACGCCGCCCGCCGTGTGGTATAACGGCAGGGGGCAGTATACCGTGTCGTTGCTGTTCAAACCCATGAAGTGAATGCCCGTCGTCATGAACACGAATCTAGAGTTTTGTAGAAAATGCATGTAAATTCGGGTAGATGGGTAGATGATTATTCTGAAAGTTGTGTATGGAATTTTGTAATGTATTATTGTTTTCTGAGAGTGTCATTGAAGTTCTGAAAAAATAATCTTGCTTTATTGTTTACACGCAAAATGTAAAGTTAAGGTAATCGAGAAAGAGCCGTTGGGAATTTATGGATGCGCTAGGAAAAGCTTCAACAACCTTACTCATAATGATTAGAACACGTCTGGATTTCTTCTAACATTAAAGTAATTATTTTATATCTGTGAATGACACACGCGTAAGTTATTTTGTTACATCCATTCCCTCTGATTATAGGACTTCTTACCTCTATAAATTTCGTATAGGTTGATACTCTTGTCATGAGTTAAACCGAACAACAAACTGTCCACAACAATTACCTAGCATTGGATATGACAGCAGCTTTAGGTAGTCCCGTAGTTCCAGATGTGTAAATGTACAGGAGTTTCCCATTAAAACCTTCTGCGTCAGCCAATGTCCAGGGTGCGGGAGCGGTGGTCTCCAACAACTGGGTCAAGTCTGGGATGGCATCCCCTATGGAGGTCTTGGGGTTTGAAGTGTTGAGTGGACGGTGGGTGAACTTGAAAAGTTTCAGAGATGGGTCCAGTTGGCTGGAGATGTCTTGGATTGCTGAAAAAAAGAAGAGATTGTTTGTTAAGAACATAGACTTTTAAAAGTGTTAATTTCTTTTGAATAAAAGTGTGAAACAGAAAGCCAGAAGTAAAGTCATATTAAGTTACCCTGCATGGAACTCAAAAACGGGGTAATAGAGGCGAAATTTTAGTGACCATGGATAGGTTGACAAGCTGTTAACTGTACCAATAGTATATTGATAGTGATAAGTGAAATAGTTTTTGTCATTATATAAAACCAAAATAATTATGACAATTATTATGTGTAATGAATTTTTTTTTTATTTGTTAGCAATTGATGCGTACAGAATTTATACAAACTAAAACGATTTGCATTTCTTTCTATACAGTATAGTATATCCACAGTTCTTATCTACAAATAAGAACAAGTTACAAAGACACAATCAAATCATAGTACGTAAACCAATAATAAACCAAGCTATTGAGGGCATTGCCCGCGTAAATGCATATGATTGTATAGTATTAAGTCGTAGTTGTGTGGTCATTTCCGAAACGACACTTGTATTAGTAATACTAAGTTTACCTAATTATTGTAGTTAAGTATTTGTAAATGTAATAGATAGATAGTGTGATAACCTCGAGTGTGATTGTAAAATCTTAAAATTTATTAAGATGAGCAAAATGCAACTAGTAAATTCTAATGTAGTCAGGTGCAAGAGGCGATTAGGTAACTTGCAACCACGAGTATCACCACAGTATAACCACTTAAATCTATACTAATATTATAAAGCGGAAGAGTTTGTCTGTTCGAATTGAAAAATTCTTTTTGTGTTGAATAGACCTGACGCTGCAACTTTTAGGAGCACAGAAATAATGGAAAATGTGAAAAAAACGGGGAAAATTATTCATCCTTGAGGGCTTCAATGATGCCCAAAATAAGTATTCCACGCGGACGAAGTCGCGGGCACAGCTAGTAAATTATACACCGACGTACATACCTGAGGTAGAAGACGAATTTTTGTACGGCGCGAAAATATAGCGGTTGAGCCTATCAGCCATTTTATTATGAGCGAGATAGAAAGAGACTGTTTTGGATTTAAGTTTAATGTACTTGTAATAATATCGTATTTTATTGAGATTTGAAACAAAAAGAAAAATTAAAGTTTATAAAATATAGTCTTCAATTTTAACATTATTAACACATACTCATTAATGCACTTGGCATCAGAACACTTCACCTTTGACTCGTTTCTATTGTTAATTTTTCAAGAACGCTGGAGGGCATAAAGGCTCTTAATAATTTCCTAACTTATGTTATAAATACGAAAGTACTCGTATGTTCATTTGTTTGTTATTTTGTTGTCTCTTCCCGCGTTATCTAAATAACAAAATCTTTTTAAAATATTGCGTATAATTGTAGTCTGGAGATGGACTATAGTCCCGTGGGATATGCGAAAAACGTGTAAGTATTATTTTGTAAGTAGCACTAAAATCGCGCGGGCGAAACTACGGGTAACAGCTAGTTCTTAATCCTACTACTATTATAAAGGCGAAAGTTTGTATGGATGTTTGTTACTCTTTCACGCAAAAACTACTGAACCGATTACCATGAAATTTGGTATGTAGGTAGCTGAAGACCCAGAATAACACATAGGCTACTTTTTATCCCAGAGTTCCCGCGGGATTGATAGGGTTTCCATGCGGACGAAGTCGCGGGCGGCCTCTAGTAATTTATACTCCTATTTATTTTTGAGGAAGTATCAGAGCCGCAAGGAGTTCGAGCAGTCTTTACTGAAGAGATGATGTTTGAAGTTAGACCAAATGGCATCTTTTGTTGCGCGAGCAAATTAAAGGAAGAAATAACTACTTATATTAAAAGCGTTGTGTAAAGTCAAACGGATGCCTAAATGAATAATGCTCTATACTTTGCAATACCCAATGCATAAAAATACTAAGAACATCGTGGTTTCGTGAGTAAAAAAAGTCATTCCCACTAAGAAGTAAAAAGAATATTTTACTAAATTGTATCAGTTTCCACTTGCCGGTGTAACTAATAGAGTATGGATAATAATTATTGTTTAATAACAGCTAACAGTGATAACAACGACAGTTATTAGCAACGACACAGACATGGCTAAACTTTAGGTCTGTCGAGTACAAAACAAAAAAATGAGTGTACCAATTAAATATAGAAGCCATCAATATGTTTAAAATTTTACATATTATCACTAATGAAGTCGTAATTACGTTATGTAAAACACGCAGGCACACGAATGTCTTAGTAGGTAATTATTGACTTGTTTACGTAAAAATACGCCTTCATCCAAGGTATGTATAACATATTACATCCGATATAGTGTTCCAATGGTTGGGTGGTTAAGATTTCAGAGTCAAATCAAAAGCGTGCCCGTTCCAGACTTCTCTTGAAAGAGGAGAGGGTGCAACTAGAATTAACACCACGAGAATGTTTTTTTTTAAAGATGCGAAGATTTCATTGTCTTGTCGGCCATGTGATGATGATGTGACATATTCTTAAATTTAAAAATTTAAACTCACGCTCTCGCCTATTGCCGCGACTTTGAACATTGAACATTAATAGAATTACAAATTAACTAATTAATTCGGATCCATTGAATCAAGTAAGTGTTGTATTGTTAATTTAAGAACATTATGACAACATTACGTTGTAGAATCTTCGACATTCTTTATTCAAATGCTAAGATTGCAATCAGATAGAATGATTTCGTACTTATAAAGTACATTATTCCCTTATTGGGAATTAAGTTCTCAGAAATAAAACCGTATTATTACACGTATTGAGTACAACGTTTAAAGAATTCAAAAAGGTTACCTAGCAGATTGATCTTGAACAGAAGAGGTCATGGTGCAAATGACTATGATGCATTTTATAATTTGGGTACAATTTTTTTCTCTTATAATAGCCAACTTTCGTAGTAACTATTATTTTTATTGCATGTACGAGTACTACGTTGTATTCTATTTTTTGTGATAATAAATAAATAACTTTATGTCCAATAAAATCAAATGCTTTCCAGCTGTCAACTATAAAGCTTTAATCGCTACAGGCATTACATATAGATTTTTACATGCTTTGCAAAACCATAGGTAATAAATGTTACCTGAAAGGTATTCCTCGGAGAATATCAGCGCATCACATTTGGCAACATTGATGGAATGTAACAACGCGTTTCCTCGCTGGTTGGTGTTGATCAGAGGTGTGACGGCGCCCACTCGAGCGTTACCCAGCCACAGAGCGGGCAATTGTGGACAGTTGTTCATGAGCAGGGCTACAATCCGGCCCTTGCCAATGCCCTGCGCCCTCAGAACCGCAGTCATGCGTAAACTGTAGTCTTCAACCTGGAAAAAAGAATTGATTTAAGTTTTATTAAAAAAACTATGGAACTTGTACAAACCAAGGGATCAGTCCAAATTGGATAAGCACAGTGTTTGTTCTTAATTTTATTTAAAAATCAGATTTCTAAATTAAATTTGACAGTCACCAAAAATTTATGTTATTTGGTGTTGAGTGTTGTTTTTTTGGAAATTATATTTTATTCAGATGTTTTCATGACACATCAACCAATTGTTTAAAAAAATTTATTAATTAAACCTTGAAATTTCGTTTATAGCTTAAACACTACATGACATTTTGTTAAGCAAGATGACACACATAATGGGAGAAAGGCCACTTGGCAAAATGTTGGGTTTTCAAGGAAAGGGTCATTAAGCAACAATTTAAAAACCTTGGTTTAAAACAGTTTTGTACAGACCTTTAATTTTAGTAAAGCTCTTTTTTATACATTTTTATCATTTCCCTTGGGCACAAAATCATATAGATATTGTTGTATCAACTGTTGGTGAACTGAATAAATAAATAAATATAAAAAACTAAACTATGCTAAACATGGTATTGTAGCTGTTCCAATTTACCTTTCTTGTATTTGAATAGAGTAAATAACATTTTACAAAATAAAAATTCTATGAGTCAATGGAAAAATTAAAATTACCTCCTTAAATGTCCACACTTCATCCTGGAATAAGAAGCATTTCTTGTCCGGATGCTGTTGGACCACATCATGAAATATGTCTGGGAGAGTCCAGTCCTTCCTTGTGAACTTCCAGGCCACCCACAGTATTTGGATGTAGGAGATGAGTGCCCTAAAAAAATAAAACATATACCTCATTTATATTAAGTCTATAGTCACAAAAATTTAAGTACAGTACATATAAAAAAGCTCCTGAAATACCCAATCTGTCTTTGAATTTGTCACATATACATATAAAGATTTTTTTTAAATGCTCTTTTGGCACATTAAGTTACAACCACAGAATTTATTATAAACTAGTCAACAGTTACACCAAATATAAAACATTTTTTGTTAACTTAATTAAATATTACTTATTGGATATGTCCAAAAACAATGATGTTAGAAGCAAACACAATCTTTATATACTAAGATTATGTATTAAAAGACATCACTTTCACTTATGAGAATTATGCAGGATAAAGATATGGTTGAGTTACACAAACACTTTCTATGTGTTTATTTCTAGATTGATCTATTTCCTGTTTACAAATGTAAATTTTTAGATGATTTGTCATATTTTTGTATAAGTCAGAATGATATTTCAATTTTATTTTGAATAACTACTGTTACCATACACTCATATTAATGTATCAAATTCTTACCAAAAATATAAATGAAAAGCTGTTTTTCCTCATTGACACATTGACAAAATAAATAAAACCATATTAACTATGTAGTTTTGTGCTTAACAATTTAATAAATAAATTTATAGCAGTGGACAGTAAAATTAACATCCAATTGCATTATTTTCAAGAATTTTTTTCAAATAAATAATTTAAAACATTAACTTTGCATTTTAAATTATTAATTTTGATAATAGTAATACGGTCAAAAACATAAAACTGATTCAAGGTATGACTTTTTGACACACAAACACTTTTCACTGATAAACAAAAAATAAAAGTTCTTTGAAAACAATTAAATTGATGTTTATTTAAACTATTATTTTAAGGTTATTTAAGTTAGTTATTCATAAACTTTGTACAATTGCGTAGATACTTGTTTCTTACCTTGTATCTCTGACAACAGTTTTTAGGGCAACATAACACCATCTTGAATGGAAAACTACTCCATAAAAGATCACTAGAAGTACGGAGACAGCTACAGTGCATAGGAAACCAAGATAAATCCAAACAGCGACACAAGCCGCTGCTACAGCAGCGAATGCCAACATCATCACGACTACTTTCCGCCACGAAAAGCGGCTAACTGACCAGCGGTGACCCACAATGGTGCTGTTCCCAAATCTTGACTACCAGTCCGTCACGATGGCTAGAGCCAGTTCAAGAGAAAAGGAAAGAATGCCTCGAGGTGGTCTTCAATTTAGTAATGAAACGGTAAATTTACTTCGACTTTTTCTTCGAAAACTTTTTACAATAAATAGTTCACGATGCGGACGAATAAAAACAGATAGAATAAAAATCAAACAAAACAAATGTCATTTAAACATACGGTCACGTCATATGTCAGTATGATTTTGACAATATATGACAGTAAGTTGACTGTTTTTTTCCTATAGTTGGCTTATACATCAAACTCTTTCAGGGTTTATATCAAACAAAAATATTTATTGCGTAACTGTGTAGACATGGTCTCTGTCTATAGACTTATGTTCTCATTTTATGAAAACTTTTAATTTTACTCCTGTTATTTTACTCCTGGGTTCCTGAAGGAAGTGTGTGTATTTATATTATGCAGATTTTTATATAAAGGCCATCACGCCCATTAAACCACAGACAGAGAGAGCTACGACTTTGACTTGACATAGGTCTTCAACGGACTACGATCTTCGAGTGCTGATTCGAGTGCAACAACTGAGATATTGAGAACCTACCTACAATCTTTCTCCCAGAAAGGTGAATCGTGTTTTATATTTTAAGGACATTGTAAATCGTAACTTTCTTCTTTCTTCTGTCTTAAATACCAGTTACATCCTCACCGCTCTGGAGAGGAACCCGGGGAATGCCTTTGACCATGGATCCAGGATTAGGTGAGACACGAAACGACTCCCGCCTGACCTCCGCAACCTTTGCAGAGGAACTTAAACCAGTATTGTTTCATCAACAACTAGTTGCCTGAATGAGCAGGTTTCATAACGCCTTCCCTCACCATAAGAGCATTGGTTAGTATTAAAACTAATGTACATAACTTCAAAAATAGCCATTGGTAAATGGCCGGGGTGGGATTCGAACCTGTACCCTTTTTGCGTAACACGCATTTAAACCGGGCACCTTACCGATTCGACCACCGACGATTTTATTTTAACTTACCTATAACAATAAACCAATAAAATATTTACTCGTTTAAAAGAAAAAAACAATGAAAAAAGAGCACAAAGTCTGACACCGGGTGCTCGCTACGCTGTCGAGTCGACTGGTCGTTTGAATTCCCCTATTCGTTCTAATTAGTTGGGTATTTTTAACGAAAATCAACGCGATTTACCAGAAGCGGGGTAGAAAATTTCTAGTAGTACCACAATAGCAACCAGGATTTGGGGCTCGGCACTTGGCCGATACTCTTAGATTGTCAAGGTTATTTTATTATAAACCATTTAAAAAATAGATATTGCACAGTGTAATAATATAATTTCAAACTATCTATAAATAAAAAATGCATTAAGTACAAAAATAATTACTAAACTTTTTAAAATAAAACTTTTTAAATGCCTATAAATATATTTTACAACTGACGTGATTACATATTAAACTACCTACTTATATACAAATAAGAAATAATAGTTGAATTGGTTAAATTTATACGAAAAATTACGTTATTAAAAATACTTAGACACCTTACGCTCATTTTAGTAGGTAGGTGGCAAGTATGGTAAGGAATGGTACAATGTGAATCTTTAGGACTTTTTCACAGGTTCTAGAGGAGTAGGTACCTACTCTATAATAATAAGACACGCAAAATAGCAGACATTAAACCATTAGATACACATTAATTGGTGATGTCTGAAGATAATTTTGTGATTATCCGGCACCATGTGTTATTATTATTTATTGACTTTTAATAATAATCGAACTCAAATTTTACCAATAATTATCATATTTCATGATGATTAATGTATTTACAATATTTTACAGGATGTTGCATAAAACAATAGTACCTAGGAAATGCGTCTACCAAAGACAATATAATACTCGTATATAAACAGCAGGCGATCACGCTTACACTATTTATACGCCTCTTTACACGTTTTTACTTTAAATGTCATTTTACTTTATATGTGGTTATGTTTAACTTTGTACAATACATACATACATACATATGGTCACGTCTATATCCCTTGCGGGGTAGACAGAGCCAAGAGTCTTGAAAAGACACACTTTGTACAATAGGTATCAAAATTTCTACAATTGTAGTTAAACTACCCACCGAATTTTATTAACTACATATTAATTATCACATCTGAAATTTCAACATTCATAATTGTAATAAATTACCAACTTATCATAAATCCCCATTTACGCCTATACCTAACTAAATTAAAATCACAGTCTAATTTGTCCAGACACAAGTTTGTCGTACACCTCTTGGTCTAAAGGAACGTATTTGTTAAGCTTGGGGTCGAAATAGAACAGCTTGTCTTTGACTACCGCTGGGTTAAACCCTTCTTTGACTAGGTCCACCTTCCTCATCTTGAATGTTCCTGGAAGAAGCAAAAATGATATTAAAAGTGTATTGACATCGATTAAACAAGAGTAGGTACTAATCTAATGATAAAAATCCAATTTCATGTGATTTGCATCAAATAAAAAAAATAGCAGTTATTTCATATCATCGTACCTACAAGTCTGAACTTCGTGGAACATAAATCTTGAAATACGGCTGCATCAATACACTATATCTGTTTTCCTTTTTATTCATTTGAATATGTTTTTTATTAACCAATTAATAAATACATATTATACAATTAATAATACACTAGATTATTATTCCGATTTCAGGAATTTCATTTCGAGGAAGTGGTTAAAAAAAGTCCGCATCTCCAAAAAACTTACCAGTCATATCCACGCTCGTCATAACCCTGATGAAGATGGGTCTGGCGTACTTAGGCAGATCCTTCGCCATATCCTTGGCCAATTTATCCAGGTCTAACGTCTCTGTAGGGTCTACGATGCCACACATGCCAGCACGACCTTCGGTGTCTGGCACCTGGAAAGCAGTATTATTAATTTAGTGTCTCTACATTCATGTTTATTATCGTCTTGAAATTCGTCCCAGTTTCTAGACCGTCGGAGCCTCAGTGCCCCTTGGCCATTACTGTACTTTAATATCAGAATAAGGATTTTAGTTTTTATTTCTGTTAAACCACACCACTATCTAGTAGGATAAGTAGGTACCTGTGCGGTGGATAAAACCTGATGAAAAAAGAACTGAGAAAGTTGAACAAAATTTTGTGTCAGCTAATGGTCATATTAATTCCCTGTTATAAACCTTTTTGATCATGCCGCTTTATTTGTCAATACGTGAGCTTACCTCAACGCCATAGACAACAGCATCTCTCTGATCAATGAACTTGGAGATGGCGGATTCCACCTCTGTGGTGCTGACGTTCTCCCCGCGCCAGCGGAACGTGTCTCCGGTGCGGTCGCGGAAGTACAGGTAGCCCAGCTCGTCCGCCACCAGGATGTCGCCTGGGGAAAGAAAAGCCATTGATGTTTATCAGGTGAAATCTAATAGCCTCTTAGATTCCGCCCAATAAAATAAGCATAGTCGCCGTATGAAGCAGTAGTATTATCGAAGCCATGTTATTAAGGTATTCCAATTCTATATAGCCGAGCAGGTTAATAAAAGAAATCAAAACAAGGTTAACGTGTCAACTAACCTGATATAAATGCAGAGTCTCCGAATTCAAAAACGTCTCGAACAATCTTCTTTTCTGACGCCGACTTGTCTACATAGCCAAGGTAAGCTCGAGACGGTAAATTCGGGTTGATCTTGCCAATGAACACTCCTGGCTCGTTTGGTTTCGCCAACTGTAAATGGCAACATTTTCTGTAGGTTTTTTGTCACCTTGTGAGTTTGAGATTGTGGAAAACAATTTTTTTCCATTTCTGTTTTTAAATAACATTACAATCAATACTTTGTTTGTGCCATACTTATCTATCATCTCACGTTTCTATTGATGCAAGCTTGTTGCTATTTATGGTATGTATATACATAAGTATATTTGTCTTGGCTTACTTTCCCAAGAAAGTTCGTCGAGATTACCAATAAATGTTTGAGTGAATTACCTGACACAGTCCTTTAGAGTTCCTTATGGGCTCTCCTGTATCTTGGTCCACCTTGAGGATGGCGATGGGGTACACGCCGGGAATGATCCGGGACACGAAACCTATCGCTCCAGTCTTGTTGTTCACGTTCACTGCGAAATTGTAATGAATCATTGGGAGAGAGAAATAGGAATGATATTATTGTACTTCCGCGTCAGTGTTTCAGGTTTCAAACAACTGAACTAATACCAGTTTTGTTTGTTGATGAAGGAACTTACCTATGTTAGCATTGCCTTCTGTAGCTCCATAGAATTCGCTGACTCTCTTTATGTTAAACCTTTTCACGAAATCTGTCCAGATCTGTAATAACAAATAAAATATTTGTATGATACACAGCCAATGCAATTCGAGATAGTATATAGTATAGATAGTAATCAGGGGGCCCAATGTTGGTATATTTTAAAATCTTAGGTGTAACAAAGGTACTCACAGCAGGTCTCATCCCGTTGCCATAGACCACCCGAACTTTATGCTGCTTGTCAATGGGAGACGGTGGCGTTGCCAAGATGTAGCGACACATCTCGCCGATGTAATGAGCTGCCTGAAATTTTGAGTTTCGAAATCGTTTTACTAATATAAAATCTTATTATGTACAATCGTATTATAGTTCTTTTGTTTTATAAAAGTTTTATTCCAGTTAGGGTGCACTGTTTCCGGATTTTTTAACTTTAGGATTCACTAAGAGTGGGAATCAACAACCCAACAGTTCTTTAATTTTTTCTAAGGGGTTGTTCGATGTATCGTGTCACTTACATCCGACCTCAGATATTTTCTGGCTCAGAGAATGTTAATTGCCTCTCAAGATGCTAATAATTGAAGAAATGCGCTTAGCTCAACTAACGGGGATAGTACGATAAAATTGTAACGAACAATAAAAAAATTGAGAATCTCAAAAACATACCGTCGCTTTGTATTTGATGCAGTCCTTGAAGTAAGCCGACGCAGAGAACTTGGCTTTGATAACGACGGTGCATCCAAAGATGAATGCCTGTCCTATACTGATGCAGCCTCCCGCAGAGTGATACAGAGGCATAGGACAGTAAATTATATCTGACTTCTTCAAACCACCCAGATGGAACACACCGGATGCCATGAATACCATTCTGTAATAGAAAACGGACTTTACAAACGGATGAGGAGAGACTAGTTAACTAGATAGTAATCATAACCAACTATAGTTAACCTTGTGGTTCTGCTTGCTTTTCTAGACTTGACTAGTTTGGATATGTAACTAACTAAGTATATTATTTAGCTAAGAACAAACTAAGTTAACAAATCAGAATAGTTTCTATGAAAAACGACTACATTTTCCAGTTTACAGAGAGAGCAGAAGTGCGCTTAGGTGGTCACCTAAATAGACTAGGCATACCTTGAAGACGATATAACTGCAGCTTTTGGTAGCCCAGTAGTGCCAGATGTGTAAATATAAAGGAGCTTGGAGTTGAAACCACCTCCTTCAGATAAAGACCAGGGCGCAGGCGGCGTCGTCTCCAGTAAGGAGGTAAAGTCATCTGGAGAGTCTACCACTTTGACTGAATCAGCTGACGTGTTTTGTGGGCGACGTGTGTATTTGTACAATTTTATTGAAGGATCGAGCTCTTTTGATATTTCTTGGAATGCTGCAATTGACAAAAAATCACAATTAAGCCTTATGTAGGCAGAAGTTCTTATATCTTGGCTGTGATTCTTTTTATCTTTGGATGGTCAATGTGTTTAATCCTTAGGTATCAGATAATTGAAACTCCATGAAATAGATTCCATTATTATTTTGAATTCTAATACCATCACTTTATCAATAAACAAAAGTAACTTCATTCTCAGCCTTCGGAATATGTAGTTGTAAAACCAAAAGTACCCTTCAGTTGTCTTACCAGATTCAAATTCAGAGCCGTAGATAACGCAGGTGCAGTGGGCAATATTGATAGAGTGCAGCAAAGTGTTGCCAGTTTGATTGGTGTTGATAAGAGGCGCTACACCGCCGATACGGGCGATTCCCAGCCAAGTGGCCGGCAGTTCGGGACAGTTGTTCATCATCACGGCCACCACTTCTTCCTTCTTTACGCCCTGCTTCTTGAGCACAGCGGACACGCGGAGACTGAACTCTTCCACCTGAAGTTAATAAAACAGGTTCTGTTGTTATTAAACTTATAAGTTTGTTGTGACTTCTGTATAAATCAATAAATAAAGATTAAATAGAGAGAAATAAAGATAAAGAAGCAAGTGCATTGAACGATTTTAAAATCTTGTTTAACGTAACGTATCATAGTTGTTCACCAAAAGTGAACTTTTGGAAATTTACAAGAGTAAACTCAACCAAAAGCTACAAATATTATATAATTAAGTTAAGTTCTTTAACTTTTTTTTCAAAGAATTTTAATATTGAGATGAAGAACAAATTGAAGAAAACACTCATTATGTATCATAGTAATATTAAAACTATGTAATCTTGGTGGATTGAGAAAAGTACCTAGTGTAAATTAGGTAAACCACAGTTAACAGTTTCAAAACACTAATTGCAATATAAAGAGATATCTGGAGAGTTTTTGTAGTACCTTATAAACTGACTGTTTATTACTAAGACGTGATAACAGTTTTATAAGTTAGTCTGTTACTTGCTATTATTATTTGTGACGTGTTTTTTTTAACAGAGAAATGCACTTCCATATAGACATTGAGTTGAGTTTCTGACGCATTAGCAATATACCGAATACATCATTCTTTTGTCGAAAAAAAAATATGTAAGTAAGTAAGGTGTGTATTTTCTGTTTGAACTTTGGATAGATTTGTTTAAATTTCAAATTATCCATGAATGAGTGTATTCCTACTAAAAACTTGTACAATTTAACCTATGTTTGAGTTCATTATCATTGTGTCTGGGCCAAACATTCATCCTGTGTGTGTTAATTGTTCTTTGGAGAAAAAAGAATTTGTCAAGACTATGCATGTCATAAAACTAAGTAGGTATAAGTGTGCAGAAGGCAGTGACGATATTCTCGTCAAACCAATATATGTGTGTGTGTATAATTGATTGAGGAAATAAAACTTTTTGCGATGCTTACCTTTTCAAAAGACCATGATTCCTCTTCAAACAAGAAACATGGTTTTTTGGGATGTTTCTTCACATGTTGATGGAAAATGTCTGGCATTGACCAGTTCTTCTTGTTCAGAGACCGTGTTAACAACAATATTCTTATGTAGCAGTAGAGAGCCCTGAAAAACAATGTTCAACTAATTATTATTAATTACTCAAATGATTTTTCTTTCATTTAAAAAATCTTGTTGATTAACATATTGTAACATGTACTTGGATAATAATTTGAGTTAAACTAAGTTTTGCTTTGATGTAGGTTTAACATGATATTAAAACATTAAAATCACAAAAAGATAAGCACCGGTGGTCTAAAAAAAAATTGATTCATAAAGTATTCAATAAAGGGCAATTCACATACTTGAAATCCCTGGGAGCAGTCAAGATAGCGACGTATATCCATCTATAGAAGAATATGATGATGTAGACGGCGACAAGAATGGCCAGGACCTGCAGGCTGGTCTGCCAGCTGTCGTAGACCCAAGCCACAGCGCACGCCGCCGCAAGCACACCCAACGCAATGATCATCACGATGATTTTCCCCCACGATGTTGAAGACTCGTCGTCAACTCTTGCCCCCCTCTCTACGTCTTTGCTTGATTTGTCCTGGCAAGAATGAATTTATAATGAACAAATTGAAGAGCGAACTTGCCAAGCATCGACCGACATTTTACATGTTTACCAATCAAGAAAAGTGGCAAGTATGATTATTTTTATTGTCTTACAACTAATCAATATGAAATCTGATTATATAAACGTTGATAATTATCTTATCTGGTGTCTTATCTCATATTGAGTAGTAATATTATTCAAAAATTATCTTCATTTGGAATTTGCTATACCTTTTGGGATTTGACTAGATTTGCATGGACATTGTAGCATATTCAAATATCTTGTTTTATATGTATAATTATGAGTAAAGGTTACCTACTCCTTAAATAAAAAAAGAATTAGTTTAATCGTCACTACGTGATAGATCCGCAACGCAATCCGATTATTACATTACTCGATAAGATAAAAAGTTAAGTAACTTATAAATATTTGCGTGCGTTAAATCTCATAGATTGTTGTACTCGTTGGTGGTTAATTTGTAGATCTGATATTGATATTGTGCCGTGTGGTTCCCGGCACCAATATAAAAAAGAATAGGACCACTCCATCTCTTTCCCATGGATGTCATCAAAAAGCGAGTAAGGGATAGGCTTATTAATCTTATTATGTACTTGGGATTCTTTTAGGCGATAGGCTAGCAACCTGTCACTACTTGAATCTCAATTCTATAGTAAAGCCTAACAGCTGAAGGTGACTATCAGTCTTTCAAGACTGCCGGCTCTGTCTACCCCAGAAGACGTGTTTGAATGAATGAATTTGATTAACAAGTAAAGATTGTGTTGTTAAAGGAGAGTCATATCTGTTCAATTACTTTAAACTTACATAATACGTACTTTACGTAATTCAGTAGTTTGGCGGTGCCACTTGCGGTTTTAGTACATTCAAGCTTCAAATCATATTCTACAAAAATAAACTATTCGCATCGGCACATTTTAAGTGTATACAACAACCTAAATGGGTACATTTGTTTTCTACTTTTCACCTTCATTTGCTGTGTAATACCTGATGTCTCATTTCTCATTCTCCTGACATTAATACAGATTATATCCTAACTTGTCTGAAGAGGAACTCGGGGTATGCCTTTTGACCATGATCCGAAACTGGTTAAGTTTATCTCTTAGGTATTCTCTTAGGTAGGTAACTTTTAGGTACGTCCAAAGATGACTTTTGAGCATTGGAATCTAAATTAACCACAATACATAGACGTGTTGTTGAAATCTCAAATTTGCCTCGTAATCTGCAGATTCATGTCGTTGTGTCAAGTCGAGACGAATAAGAAGAAACCTTCAACTATGACGACTCTTTATAAAAAGTAGAAGGGCGCAAAACAAAAAAATACATGAAAAATAATGTCTTTAAAAGTTCATTTACCTAATTCAAGTTGGTAAAACAATTCTTATTTCTGTGAATATGTTTATTATCTACATTAAGTTATAATTAGATGTTAAAAGATTTTAATAAGGATAAAAAGTAGTGTCTTATAATAAAAAAAAACACATCACGGCATCGGCCTTGAACCCGTGACCTAAACCTATATATTGTATGGTCTGCGTTCTAATTAGTGACAAACGAATAGAATACACACTCACGTTTATAGATTCACTAAAAATAGAGCACAGTTTTAAATTGTTTGGAATTATGTACAGACCTATTCGATTTCCTTATCGACGACAGCCGTATTACCTAAATAAACAACAATGTAGGTATTTTAAGTGATTAAAACGACCCACACGTGGTATGTATGGCTTCTATCAATACAACAGACAAAACAAATAATAAATCTAGAACCTTTTACTTCAATTAAGTACTAACTAAAATTAGTAGAGCGTTACTTACAGACAATTAATAAAATGTTTATAAAACACTGCGATAAAACGGTCTGGCGTGTTATCTTTGCGGCTGTAAACACCGAACTAAATGGTACCCATCATATAGCGATCGTCAAAATAAATTAAGCGCGTAACGCAGACGCTGGCTTTAAAACTTATTGTAAAGACTTCAGACATTGTTAATTAATATAGGTTTATACTTCAGAATGTTCCATCACAATTCTATTATCAGGAAAAATGTTTGCAAGTTACCATAAATTTTAATAAATTAAGAAACAGCGTGATAAGGGAATGTTGAGATGTGAAAGAAGATGTAGTAACAGGAATAGAAAAGGGTATGCATAGATGGCTTGGTCATGTGGAGAAGATGAATGACAGCAGGTTGATCTAGCAAATATACAAGGGCAGTGTGAATGGAAAGATAGGATCAGGAAGGCCTAGACGTACGTACCATGATCAAATTTAGTACGTCCTGGCGAAAGGGTACCTACTACAAGAGTACCTACCCGAAACCGCCGAGCTTACATGAAGAGATTAATGGATATAGAGGGATGTAGTCCCTGCCTACCCCTTCGGAATAGAGGCGTGATCTTATGTATGTACCATATGTAGGTATCATTGACAATTTTGATGTAATAGTTTTATTTCTATGGATATAAAAAGAGACTTAATTTTAACAAAATACAATATAATAAATCATTAATTTATTAATTGTAACTCAATTCTATCATTAAGCCAAACAGCTGAACTTGACCTATGGGTCTTTTTGAGTCTGTTGGCTCTGTCTACCCCGCAAGGGATATAGATGAGATTATATGTATGTATGTATTAATTTAAGTTCTTTCATACCTTATTCTATTGAACGTTCCCAATTTTATAGCAATTTATCGTGCATCGGAATTTTAACCAATTCGTTAAATAATTTAGGGAAAAATTCTTAATAGTGATTTATGTACAAAAAATTGTAACATCAAAAATGTTGAAACACTGTACTGTTCTCATAAGTACAAAATAAAAAATATAGGTATGTACTAAAAGTAGAAGTTACTTCTTAATTATTTACCTTGTTATTTGCTTCAGTCTTGTTCATATTGTTGTCAACAGTCACTTCGTAGTTCGACATTATATTGAACCGTTCAATAAACAATTTATCTAATCGTTTAAACTTTAAAGAATTAATTTTATTCCTCTCCTATCTTCATCATCCTTGCACAGTCGTGTGTATCGTTACGATCTGAAACAATATTAATAAGAACATTAAAATAATTTTGATTTTTGAAGTACCTAATTTACTAATAGTCATATCATTAACAACATTAACTATATTGACTATTATTACCACCGTCGTAAAATACGTAGGTCGATTTTTACAGAGTTATCAAGAGATTCTTTTAACGATAGGTTCATAAATACTTAGCTGTGATTTCTATGCCAAAAAAAGATAAGTGACTGAAATATTGTTTTGCGATCGGAAAATTATAGAGGTAATTATACGAGGCAATAGACTTAGGACTGAGGATGCCAAAGACAGAAAATCTTCGAAAAACGAGTTGATTGATGCAAATTCTAAGCACGAATTTGTTCTCTTTATAAATCCATAGGACTCCGCAATACAATGCTATCAAAAATAAAATATTCGGCCAACCATTTGTCGGCCCCCTAAAAAGGGGTAAAAGTGGAACGGCAATCAAGGGATACTACCTTATCAGATTTTGTACAGAGTCAGGAAAAGGTTGTAGTGGGATAGTGCACAAGGAATTTTTAGAATCCGGTTTTCATATAAATAAGTACGTGAACAGCAGGAAATAAATTACGATTTACACAACAATCAAGTAGGGCTAAGGCATGCGACATTTTGGATTGATATTCAGTAAGTATACATAAATGTTAATCACCTTACGCTTGAACCCAATGGAACCTTTCAAAATTTCAAGGTCAACAGCCTCAATGAAAGCAAAATCGATGTATTTGCGTATTTGGGCACGACAGCCCCATTAGCAGAGGGTCGAAACGAGACAAAAGGTGCCACGCAAGTACTTAGAAATACTTCATATTTATGAAGGAAATCCATGAAATGAAAGCAAAAGTCAACGGCCTTTGGACAGTATTACGTCGGCAATAATGATGGCTGTACCTACTGTATTCTTGGCGTAATGTCATGCTCTCTGTTATACTCTTATGAGGTAACGGCCATTAGGTATACCTACCTATTCAGATTTTTATCAACAAATTATTTTCATTTTAGTTTGTAGCAAATTAACTCAATCACTAGGACAGATTTTGACCAAATTTGACACCGAGTTGGACTTAATGTTTTGCCCGACTCTCTTTTTTCCCTAAAGCTAATTTTATTTGCACGGTACCTACTTTCGTCCTAGGTAAAAGTTAGGTTCAACAACATGACATGCACAGATTATTTCATAATCTAAAGATTAACTTTGGTATCGAGTATTCTTGCTATGCATTATTTTAATGTTGATAAGAAAATGAGCGATGTAATGAGTTTGCATAATATGCCAAATTACGAAATGTAACCGAGAGACATTAGTAGAATACCATTTTTTTTTTTTTAAACAGTAAATATTACACAGTTTGAGTTAGCCTCGAAGCGTAACATTCTTGACGTTAAACTTTAAAAATTTCCTTGTCTTTATAGGTATCTACATTTATTACGATCAGCTTTAAATGGAATTAAATAAATATGCAAAATTAATGCGAAACTGCAACAAGCGTCAATTTCCTGCAACTTAACCTTTTTCCGATACTAATGACGTCACTTGCGGCCACGGCCATTGGGCTTTCCCAACTTTTGCTCACGTGTAGACTTTGCCTTATGAATTTTTCCGTTTGCAAAACATTTGTACCCTAAACTGAACAAGGACAAGACAAGTCGTTCAATATTTAAATTTATTTCCTGTCAAACAATAGTGTGTGTTCGTCGACGTGTTCTGTTCATATTTCATTTCTACTTTTGAACAAGTTCAAGTACCTACTCATACTCGTACCTACGTACATATTATATATTAATTCTGAAACCAATACTTTAGAAGGCTATTGAAAAATTTTGATAAGGCGCGCTTATGTCATATGACCAAAAAAGTTCATATAACGTTGGTAATAACCTCACTATTCAACGAGAGATGCATAACCCAAAACTTATCATGCTCTGACCAAATGTACACAATATCTTACGTCCAAGGCGATATAAAAATAAAACCTTAAAAATTAAGATGATGAATGTACTAGAGGGAGCCAGAGGAACCCTATTTTGACATCACTTCCAGAGTTACAATTGCAAGACAGTGGAAAAGCACCGCTCTCGCTTCGCCTTCACCGTCTTTTGTTCCACGTTCGTTGTAATGGCACCTTTCTTCATTCTTGAGTACTGCTACAAACATGAAATTTGAACTTCTTTTTTACAGTGACGAAGGCATTTATTCACTTAGTTTTTTATGAGTTTCTTACTATCCGAACTTGACATTCCTAATTCCGACGATAGCAAAAGACTATAACTAGTTAACATCACCTCAACAAATTACGATGTACTTTAGTACCTACATAAAAAATACAAATATTTGTTACCTCAGGAATCTGCAACCGCTATTAAGTAGCTTTTATTTCTGTAAACAAAGTATTCTCATGTGTACTTCATTGCCTATATAAATAGTGGATATATGACAATAAAAAATCCTGAATATGGCTGTTTGTTTTCTACGTTGAAAAAATACTTGACAATAGTTTAAAAGAAACAAGATGGATGAAGTGTGCTCGTCAATTTGTGTTTATGTCCATGATCACAACATCTGCTGTAGGTACTACTGTACGCGAACGAAGCACAGACAAAAGCTAATTAACAATACACTTTTCCTTAGTTACAGAAAATATTATGCAATACTTTACCAGACAAGACGTCATACTCTACACAAATTTAATCTATAAAAGATTTGAATACCGATCTAATATTTATCTGACAAAAAGTCCCGGCGAGCCAGTTTTGGATTTAGATTCTTTACAAGGAGTCGTCGGCTGTTTGCACAATTAGTTTGTCAGTCTCTGGACGTGATTCAATATTATTTGCCTTAGTTTTGTGTGTTTGTCTGTGTTGAAATAAGTAAAATAGTGTTTTTTTTTTGGGATTATGTACCTTTAACCAAATTAATCTATACTATAAGCTTCAATGCAGAACATAATTACCTAATGAATGACATAATATCTCATGATTCCTACACGAACCCATAAAATATGAAGGCAATATCAAAGACAATTATGCGATTTAATGACATGACAGATAACTTTATTAGGTATTCCTATTGTTCTTTAGTCGTTTATATTAGAAAACAGTGTAGATATAGTTTACCTGAAATCCATTATCAATGAAAGAAGTGTGTGCTATATACAAGATCTAAGATGCCATTAAACTGATTTACAAGCACGCATAACGACGTTGATATCTCAGGCTTTCATGCCATCAAACGAGAAAGTAAAGTAAAGATTACAATATGATAAGTGAAAGCTTAAGCTGTAGTAGCACATCTCTTAAAAAACTTTTTAGCATTCCAATACTTTTGTACCACATTGATATAAAATAAAATTCAAGTAATCAAATTTCTCGGGAATTTCATGTTACATAATAATATTTGGTAGACAACGTTTAAAACTAAGCGTTCTAGAATTAAGTAGTACAAATGTCTCCAGGCGTGAAAATTTTATGTAACTATTTACTTAGTATTTGTTAGTACATGAAATCTAATCACATAATCGTGATTTAATAGTTAGAGGTGACTCCAGAGTATAGGAAGACTCGTGGCCTTTATAATTACAAAAAAATATTTGAGCAAACAAATGTTTGTAACGTGTTAGTGCTATAGTGTTTATTAACCAAGCATTATTAAGTGTCATCAAATACGCAAATAGCACTTTATAAATATGTTTTCCGATTAATTCGTAATAAAGTGACAAACCGTAGATCAAGTGGCCTCACACACAAACATTGATTTTGCAGGTAAGGAAACATTCAGCCTATTAGCTTTTCTCTTGTGAATTAATCGAATGTGTCATGTTTAACATAAAATATTGAGAATAAAAAAATAAACCATGCAAATTACCTAAAATCAGTATAGTTATAATTGCAGGCTTTTAATGACATACAGAAAGGTACTTACATTAATCTGTAAAAGTAAGGCACGAGCATTAATATAGGATTACATTATTCCGATTTTTATAGGTACAATAATTTTTGCCATACATTAAGTTCAGTTCACTAATTGCCTTTTCTTTCAATGGGTACATAAAAGTAGAGCTACTTGATCATTAAAAAGCAAAAGATAAAATATTTCAATAAGAACATTAAATATTCGTACATATACAAAATCACGCCTTTTTCCCGGAAAGGTAGGCAGAGGCTACAACTTTCCATCTGCCAACCTCTCCATACTTCTTTCGCTTCATCCACATTCCCTACTCTCTTCATGCAAGCTTGGCGGTTTCGGGTAAATTGTCAAAATCCCGATAAAGCATCTTTTTTTCCTTGGAACAAGGCGCAAGCAATAGGATATTTCGATATGAATTTATGCTATTTCTTGTTTACAAAGGAAAATTTCAGTTTAATCTATTTCTGGTCTCTAGATGTTTTTAACGTTGGTAAGTCCGATAATTTGGTATGCGCACCGCATTTTCCGTGTCAAAGACTTTGTAGTAACGGCTTTGTCATTTCGATGAAACGGTACTCATACAATAAATATTTTTTATTGTAAAATATCACTACTGGGAAAATAAAACAAAGAAATTTTTAATTTTTTGAGCGGCATGACCAAGTAATTTTTTTTTTAAGTATTTCTGTTATTTACTGAGATAGAAATTTGTTTTATTAAGTGTTCATTCTACTTTTACAGTTTTACAAGAATTTATACGCGGCTCCGTCCGCGTGAAAAGTATCTCTTTCTTCTTTCTCTAGACTCCACATTAAAGTATGTACCTTTGTAAAATTTAATGGAGATCGATTCAAGGATATTATTAGTAATACAGCACTTAATTAACACTTTCACTCGAAGTTCGTTCATAAAACTTTCTATAAATTGTTAATATGGTGTGAATTTTGATCGCCCTATAAGCTTTATTGCACCATCGTTTAAAACGTGGAAGAGTAAATTAATAATTAATTTTGAGCTATTTTTAGATAATACGTGATACCTAAATAGTGGCAACAGAATCTTCCAGTGCGGCACGACAAACTTTTTCAGCATTTAAAATATCACTTATGTGCATTGCTATTATGAAACATTTATTTTAAAAATTCATACAACGATAATTGAACTCCTGAGAAACAGCAACATTTTAATTGTTAGTGTTATTTATGAAGCGTTATTGAAAAGACTTAAACGAGCTAAAATATTTGACATTTCTGAGAAAAAATCACAAAAATGTGTGATAGTAATATTAGATTAAGGTTTCTGTTATTTAAGAGAGTGCTTTGTAAATAGGAACATCTAAAATTCCCACAACAAGTGCGATGGTTGTAAATTTTTTAACTTTACAGATTTATTTTTGATTAAATAAAGAAAACATGGTGTTACCTTGTTGTTTGTGCGCAAAAATTATTTTGACTACTTTTTACTGAAGTAAGTACTTTTTACTCAATATATTACCGGCGACATAGACTTACCCAATCCAAGGACGTGGTCAAAAGCGGACCTCGGGCTCCACCGCAGAAAGGTTAGGAGTCAGGACGCAACGCTACCGGGACTAACACGAGGATGATGGTGATTCTATCAACAACAAGAAATGGGGTGACCTTATTTTGTTCTGCTGGATAACTGAAGAATTATGGGTTTAACCTACACTATCGTTAATCATATCACTCACTGAATCTATCATTTCCTGGCTTATGAAGAATGGTTTCGAATGATTTTGGTCACAGTCTGTTAAAACCGATAGTAGGTAGTTTATAATAAATTGTATCAGAATTTTACCTATTTTCTGAACGCATATCATGTAATTGCTTTCAAAATGATCTACTTATTAGGTAAAAAAGTTTTTTGTAAAGGAAAATAATTTAAGTGCTTCTAATTAAGGTGGTCGCGTAAATTTCTGTCTTAAATAGAACCACGCAATCTCTTCATTGAAGTTATAAGGTTGCGATGTCCCTTACCAAAATCTATCCAATCAAAATCTGTAACAGACACGTTTTATTGATATTTAGTTTATATTTTTAATTACAATACAATATCATCATTTCCAATGCCACAACAACACGATCGTAAAATTTTACAATACAGGAACTCTAATAAAAGTAAAATTGATTGACGCTGTTTTGTTCACCGCATTGTTTGTACCGTGAAATACACAAGATTTATTCAAATTAACACCTCAGTGTCATACCGGTGTGACGAAAGGGTGATGTAGTCTGTGGTAAGTATAAACATACATAAAATAACGCCTCTTTCCAGGCGATATCTTCCTACTTGGCAAAATACTTACATACTTATCCCAATTCTTAGAGTTAAAACTATAATCTATTCGGATTATAGTTTAAACTCTTACCGCATAGGCATAAACATTATTTTCCTGTTTGTCAGAAGTTAATTTTACCCAACATTTTTATTCATTGTTTTTTAATGAGGAATAACAATGGTTATTATTTAGAGGAAATGCAAAAACTACATACCTAATTAGAAATTGGTATTCATCGGCGTTAGCTATTGATTATTGGCAGTCACCAGTCACAGACTAAGTAACTTATTTATGACTAACTTTAAAAAAATGTACTCTTGGTCCGTTTGTTTAGCTTAGAATATCTCAACATGTTTGCTTTTGTTTCATGGTTGTACTAGCTTTCGTTCGCGGCCCACGTGAAGTGTACTCCACAATATTTATGCAATATTGAAAAGGGTTCGAATCCCGGCCAGGGCATGATGAGAAACGAACTTTCTCTAATTATCCTGGGTCTTGGATGTTTATTTATATAAGTTTTAATTGTGAATTAATATAAAATATAGTATCGTTGAGTTAGTATCTCGTTACACAAGTTTCGATCTTATTTCGAGGCTAACTCAATCTGTGTACTGTGTACTATGTGTCCAAAAAAAAATTAAAATTTTCACCCCATCGTCGTCAAAAATAAATAATTAGCCATTTCGTAATATATGGCATCTGTCTCCAGTAATGACTGGGAATCTAGTTCCTAAAGAAATTACAGCAACAATATCGGCTTTTTAAAAAAGTACACTTTGTGCATTGTCAAAACTACATAGGTCTTAGAGAAAGTGAAAGTAAGTTATTGCAAATCTTAACGATTGAACCGAGTAAATGTGGTAAAAGACAACATTGTCATGACATTCATAAACCTGAGAAACAGTAATGTTATAGACATTTACGCTAAATATAAACATAATTTTGCCGATTTATATAAGTTGGCATTGCCCCAATAATTTATTGATTAGATATTATTGACTAACATTCATACGTCACTGACATTGAAGCGACTATTATCTTCAATCATTCTACTCGTATCGCCAAATTTTTTCATTTAATTGATTCTCTGTAATCATTGCTTTTTTTAATACTTCAATACATCTATTCTATAAAACAATAGGTAATAATAATATGGTAGATCTGTTTGTACACGTTAAAACTCTAGAAGGATCTTTCTTAAGGTCCTTCCTGTTAGTAGGATGAAATTTTTTTGTAATTTCAGTTTTCCTAAAGAACAGCTGATGTAGTATCATGAAAGATATACTCTTTTCCGGGAACGAAGTAACGGGCAATTTTAGTTATAAAAATAAATAAAGATAAAATAAGTTTGTAAAGGTAATCCTCTGAAGTGCAATGTGACTAATTGACCATCAATTCGTCTTCAATCCGTGACTTACTGATGTAAGAGAAAGCGAAAGTGATGTACAGTCGCCATCGCTATAGATGAATAATGACGTATGTATGAGTATAGTTTGCCATCCGTCAACATGGCACAAACTGTGCAATAGGTTGCGTAAAGTCGCGTCCGCAGCCATACTATTATTTACTTTGTACTCTACTCAACTATTCAAAATAAATAATATTACCATGCAATTACCCTTGTACTCTATCATCTTACACACATCACTACATATTATAAAGTCCCCCTATTTTCTTTGTATTTATGCGCAATTCGGAAAGGTGTGTTCCTGAAATCTTGAAAAGAAGGTTTTCTTAGAAAGGTTTGTATCTAAAAATGCTATCCGTGCAAAGCCGAGGCGGGTTGCTAGTAACAATAAAAACCCAATTTGCTATGGTTTTTGTCACCGATTATAGAAAACATGTAAGTAACTCAGTATTCGAAATTTGATTTATTTATATAGCTGCCTCAGCAACAAGTTGCTGTTTACACGTGTTTTAAATTTTACTAGTAGTTTGAGAGTGTGACAATTTATTTTACTTATCAATATTTTTCGTTACAAAAGTAAATTATGATTATAATTCTCAATAAATTGATGTTTATTCCTCAAGTAACTTTGTAGACGTAGGTAACCAAACAATAGACGCAGGCTACACGATTGTCATTATATGTAATCAGCTAATTATTTCTATGAATTTAATTATACCTAAGTAAATATAACACGCAGTATAGCATGCAAACGTAATTTTCAATTTCAAATATGTATAAAAAAGTAATGACGTATAAACTTATCCCAACTATTTATTATAATTGCGGATGTAGATAAGTAAAATTGATATAATTCGTTTTCACCCCAAACGGCTATCAGTTTGATTACAGCGCATTTCACATAAACTAAATACAAGCATAGTTTAACTATTTTAGTTTTGTATTAAAAACGGAAATGATTTATCTTTTCCGGTGACTAAATAGGCTAGATTCATACTTTGATGATCTATACCCAAACAAAGCCACTGGCACCGGCTACTAACTTGTAATTATCTACTTATTATATGTAGGTAATTATTTTACTTGTTTACTAAAAATTACCTACTCTTTAGTATAGTGGACCAGTTTCTTATTGCGGTGGAACACTTTTCTTTTTGCTCACTGTACTAACAATTAAATGCAAGTAATCGCGAGCGCTTCTAAAAAAATTTACAAATAGTTTATAAACAAATTTGAGTTAGGGTTTGGTCAGTATTTATCGCTGTACGATAATTAAATAATCAATCAAAGATACAATTTGTACTATAATTCGGCTTATCTTTTCGTAAGAGCAACGTTCAGGCCTTTCGCCTTGTAGATATGTAGATATAGAGTATATAGACAGTGGTAAACATAAACAAAATTATTTAATAACATATCTTTCTGTCATTCTTTATTTCGAAAGTCGTTTATTTGACATTGTTTCAATATTCAATAATAATATAATTGTACTCATTGCTTTGACAAAACATATACTAGTTACTTATTGAAGTAACAGGGTAATGATAAAGCACCTTAGTTTAATTAGGTTACGAAAGGGCAGTTCCGTAATCCATTGTCTAGGTTCGTTTATTTATAGTCTAGAATTGTTTAATTGCATACGCAATCAATCAGTTTACCTCAGCTATGAAAGCTGCCTCAGCAACAAGTTGCTGTTTACACGTGTTTTAAATTTTACTAGTAGTTTGAGAGTGTGACAATTTATTTTACTTATCAATATTTTTCGTTACAAAAGTAAATTATGATTATAATTCTCAATAAATTGATGTTTATTCCTCAAGTAACTTTGTAGACGTAGGTAACCAAACAATAGACGCAGGCTACACGATTGTCATTATATGTAATCAGCTAATTATTTCTATGAATTTAATTATACCTAAGTAAATATAACACGCAGTATAGCATGCAAACGTAATTTTCAATTTCAAATATGTATAAAAAAGTAATGACGTATAAACTTATCCCAACTATTTATTATAATTGCGGATGTAGATAAGTAAAATTGATATAATTCGTTTTCACCCCAAACGGCTATCAGTTTGATTACAGCGCATTTCACATAAACTAAATACAAGCATAGTTTAACTATTTTAGTTTTGTATTAAAAACGGAAATGATTTATCTTTTCCGGTGACTAAATAGGCTAGATTCATACTTTGATGATCTATACCCAAACAAAGCCACTGGCACCGGCTACTAACTTGTAATTATCTACTTATTATATGTAGGTAATTATTTTACTTGTTTACTAAAAATTACCTACTCTTTAGTATAGTGGACCAGTTTCTTATTGCGGTGGAACACTTTTCTTTTTGCTCACTGTACTAACAATTAAATGCAAGTAATCGCGAGCGCTTCTAAAAAAATTTACAAATAGTTTATAAACAAATTTGAGTTAGGGTTTGGTCAGTATTTATCGCTGTACGATAATTAAATAATCAATCAAAGATACAATTTGTACTATAATTCGGCTTATCTTTTCGTAAGAGCAACGTTCAGGCCTTTCGCCTTGTAGATATGTAGATATAGAGTATATAGACAGTGGTAAACATAAACAAAATTATTTAATAACATATCTTTCTGTCATTCTTTATTTCGAAAGTCGTTTATTTGACATTGTTTCAATATTCAATAATAATATAATTGTACTCATTGCTTTGACAAAACATATACTAGTTACTTATTGAAGTAACAGGGTAATGATAAAGCACCTTAGTTTAATTAGGTTACGAAAGGGCAGTTCCGTAATCCATTGTCTAGGTTCGTTTATTTATAGTCTAGAATTGTTTAATTGCATACGCAATCAATCAGTTTACCTCAGCTATGAAAGAATACAGAGCCGAAGCCGAAGCCGAAGCAACCGAGCTATCTATAGAAGGAATTACTGATGTTTCCTTTTGAACGGAAAATTCATGCAAATTTTTGCATCATCAAGGGATTCATCAAATAATTTTTCACAGAATAACAAAAGAAGTAAGAGATAGTTGACCTGATCGAAGATCAACCCCTTCACCTATAGTGCAAAGGCAGGACTGAACACGACTTAAGTACCTACCACCCATTGCGTTAAACAGGCCGACAATCATATTTTAGTTAAAATACAACTCTAACTACTTACTCAGTGCTATCTGAGTGAGGCTTTACGTCTTATAATAGTTTTCAGCTTATTGACAACTAGCTGTTGCCCGCAACTTCATCCGCTTTAAATCAGTATAAATAACTTAATATGTTAATCCAATGTCTTCTCAGCAATATTTCTACAAAGTGTCATGAAAATCTGCTCAATAGATTTTGCATGAAAGAGTAATAAACACACACACATCCATTCGCATTAATAAATAATTAAATAATATTTCATTATTTATTATTTTATACACATTACACATATATTTATACCTACATTATTAATAGAAAATTTAATTAAAATGAACTCAAATTGAAACTAAAGCTAAAACTATATTTCTTTACTATCAGGATTATGTATTCATTATTTGGATTTACTAAAATATGTATCATGCATGGCAAAGTTTCTATTTAATCTGTTGGAAAAACGTGATTCTGTACTAGATATAGATGTCACACGACGTTAACATTGGTGTACAATTATGGCAGATTTAATGTGGGTCTATCACTCTGCCGTTCTACTTGTCATTGTCTTTGCAGCCTTGACAATAGTGCGGTTTCATCATTGGTTCCTATAATAAGACCACTATATATGATGCGTTTATGTCGTGAGGGTGATTTCTTTAGAAATAAGTACAATTTATTAGTATCGACTCTTAAGTTTAACATTTCTACATGTTTTCTGTGCACATAAATACTAGCTGGATTATTTATGGAAGTTTATTTAAGACAGACGAAGTTCTGTCACTTAGTCTTCGAACTGAACGTGGGCCTTCGGTCATTCTGACACTGTTGGCTCTGTCCTACCTTAAGGATTAAAAAGTAATATCGGTCCTATTTATTGTTTGTTTGTTTATAATATCTTTATTGCACAGAAATGTACACAGTAACCACAAATATTATATTAAATCATTTGCAATGGGGGACTTACCCCATGACTGGTTGACTGGAAGAGATCCCTTTCTCTTCCAGTCAACCGGCAAACAATAAAGGAACTAAATAAAGCGCAAGTTATAAATATATCTGAGCAGTGTAAGTACATATTTTGTTTATTTTTACACTTCAAACTTAAAATTACCTAGTACCTAAGTTGTATATACTTAGTAACTTTTGCCTGGGATTTCTTTTTCTTAGCAAATTAAGATATACTGAGCAGCTTTGCGTTGAATGACCTTTCTTTTTTATATTGTTTTTTATTTTTGAATTTTTTATGCTTCTCATGGTAGGTACCTACAACTTTAATTCCAACCATATCTTGTTTCCATTGTATGCAAAACAAGCGAGAGTTTATATATTTTTTAAATTACTTTGAGAGCAGCATTTATGAAATGTAGGTATTAAGTTTATTATATAGGTAATCCATGTTTTTAACAGAAGTAAATATCTTTCTTCAAATATCGATTAATATGGACGATATAAATGCGCTTCATCGATAAGTTTTCAAGCTAATTATTTTACCTAATTTTATACAATTAAGTATTTACTTTCAAGATTTCTGTAAATTTGTGATATTTTTATCAACGTTAATTTGAATGCTTGCTTGATTTATTAACCGATTTTAAAAAAAGGAGGAGGTTCTCAATACTACCGACCTTTTTTTAGTCCATTTGGTCCTCAAAGAAGGGAAGCGAAGTCAATAAGACCCCTGATATATAAAAGTAGACACTGACTAACATATCACCCGCTGTTTTTTGGAAATGTAACATGGAGGTTCCTTGTGAAGCCTAGAGGAGCACTAAGAGAGGATTTCTCGAAATACCCTCAGGAACGGGTGCATATAGGTACTTTTATAAAGGCACGTGAAGAATATTACCAACCAACACACTTTCTAATTCAATATGTTAAATTATTTAACATACAACTATGATGTGAGGCGCACAAGAACGTGGTTCAAAAGATCACCAGGAAACATTATTGTTGACATCAACATTTACCTACCATTAATTTGATGAGTTACCTTAAAGTAAGAGAAAAAATATGTACCTACGTAACTAAAAAGATTGTCCTAATTACTCTGCTCGTTTCGGTTTTTCTAATGTTCTGGTTTATGCTGAATGAATTAGATTGCTGCTTTAATGATGGTGTCAAGTCCAAGTGAGATCATTGCGTTTCGTCCAAAGGTAAAACCTAATTAAACATCAGACTTTCGCTCGGGTCTTTAATTTTTTTTTTATTAAACTTTTTTAAATTATCAAAATCCCCGGTTTTTCAGTATATTTGTTGCAAACAAACACCCTTATAAATATAATACATAAATTCATTTAATTTCGAAGAAGTAGGCAGAGAATCTATGTTTTCACTAGCCAAACCACATGATTCTTAAAATCTTATTTACTTCATCCACTTTCGAATATTTTCAGTCAAGCCAAGCGTCGCCACCTAATCTTCGACCACAAAAGTAGCAAATATTCCATGTTATCTTGAAATGTACTTTACCTACTACAGAAAAGATTAAAAGCAAAAACAACCTTGTGTGGTCTAAGGAATATTTTTGAGATATGTAATTATAATTAATTCAAATCCCTATGTATCGATTAGATAATAATAAAAAACCTCTGTAATATGATAACTAATTTCGATAAAGCATTACAGAGGTTCATATAGATACATAATATCTCATTTATTACAAACGTTTTTAGCAAATCTATCATGCCTACATGATAAAAAAATAACAAAATAACTATTCATTATGTTTTATATCAAAAAGAGATTATACTATACAATTTGACGGCCTCTGTGGCGCAGCGGTAGTGCGCTTGTATGTGATACCGGAGGTCCCGGGTTCGAATCCCGGTCAGGGCATGATGAGAAAAGAACTTTTTCTGATTGGCCTGGGTCTTGGATGTTTATCTATATAAGTATTTATTATAAAATATAGTATCGTTGAGTTAGTATCTCGTAACACAAGTCTCGAACTTACTTCGAGGCTAAATCAATCAGTGTAATTTGTCCCGTATATATTTATTTATTTATTTATTTATTTATACTTATGTCTAAATTCTTTATTAGGTATATCAAATGGTAAAAATAAACAATGTTTTTATTCTTGGTTTAATCACACTATTTATTTTTTATCAATCTGTCTTAGTACATAAGCATCAACAACAGAATATGTTTAGAGATTTTCACGACTAAACCCTTAACATTTTTATGAAATATAAGGAGATCTGAACAATATCCATTAAATCCAATAGGAGTCCAAGGAGAAGAAGTTGTCCTGAAAACGGTGTTCGCGTACCAATACGAAATCAGACTTTACCCCAGAAAAGTACAGCACAATAACACCGTACCTAAACCACGACCGAGGTAAGATTTCGGGTTATGCTAGTTATAATTCGTTTTTTGGACTTTTTGGCGGGAACTCAAACGTCATGTTGCTTGTGCTGTAAAATTTTTCCCAAACGTGTGTTTGATCGATCATCAATGATTTATAAATGGATTTCTAATTTTTAGATGTTCATGACTAAATATGAGTGACTTTTGATGTTGTCCCAAAAAGTCCCGGAAAAGGGCGAAGTGTTACAAAAATTTTACTCGACTATTTCTTTGCATACCTACATGGGCGCATAAAAAGTTTGATTGCCACATTTGCCACATTGAAGAAAAGAAAAATATAACATCGTCTTTTAATATGTATTATTTGAAAATTCGGCAACTTATTGCGTTTTTCGGTTTTAGCAATCCTTTCTTCTTTCAAAATTCGGCAAAATTTTTGCGTATGTAATCCATTAAAAAAAATTATGCACGTTTTAATATCTATCTGTAAAGGAATTGCACACGTTCACGTTCCTATGTCTTTTAGGATGAGGAATATGTACACTGATATCGAATCAGAGTATCTAAACAATAGGTATTTTGTAAGTATTCCTGTGCAACTGAACCTGACCACCACCACTCTTTTTGAGACTGTTTGCTCGGTCTATCCTGTCAGGGATAAAGACGTAATAAATTATATAGATAGATAGTCTTCTGTCTCAAAATCACATTACAATTGACATCAGTAATTTCTTAATGGTACACATTTGTTAGCGATAAAAGTTTAGATACATACAATCACGCCTTTTTTCTGGAGGGGTACCTAAACAGAAACTACTATCTCTCTCTATACCTACATAAACAGTTAACATATTGTATAAACCTTAAAAGTTTACATTTTCGTGATCGTTTTCATAATAAAGTAACATGTAAAGTAGGTACTTTACACATCTTGTATTGTTATAGCACGAACATCATATCATAACTATGCCAATGCTGAATCTCGGTGCAATATCTTGCACCAATATACGTAACAATGTATCGAAGGTGATAATGAATATATGAAAAACTACTCTTTACTTCTGTTCTCTTCGATGGATAAATTGCTTTCTTACTACGAGTAATATTACACATGCAAAAATCTTCCTGCATTTTTGTCGCTTTCACGGCTATATCACTAGACCGATTTTGATAAAATTTTTAATGTTAAGTTTGATATGCGAGATCAAACACACCAAGTAAGTACTGTTCTTCTGGAAATCCCATGAGAACGATAAAAAGGAATTTTAGTTTAACACCTGCAAAGCTACTCTGGAAGGACCTAACTAGACCTATCGAGACGACAAAGATAGACCATGATGTAAGTAAAAAGTAGAACACTGACTGATTTTTCATAGTGGTCTAGGGATTCACTAAGAAAGGATTAATCCAGCGGGAAGGAAAATAACAGGAGGTAGGTAAAAAAGTAATGGAAAAGAAAGATGGATATATAGATATCATATCTTTGTATGGAATTTGCGTATGTCATGTCCCTACCTAGGTAAGTAAGTTTTCATGTTATGTACCTAACAGCTAAATGGATTTGCACTTTACATTGCCAAATATTATCGTATTAAATATTATGCCATATTTTATGCAAATGCAAACTTAAAATGCTTAAGTACTTACGTAGGTACTTTGATTGACAAGTTTAAGCTTACTATTCTTCGGAATATAGATCAAGAGAAAAAAAATACATTTTCTGTGATAGAGTTCTAAGTTTGTGGGCGTATGGTTTCACCATCAGATTTTGGTGCTACCGGCGTAGCAGAATAGAATCATTCCGTGTGTGTCCGTGTGTCTCAGTCGCAAGAGGCGAAGGCTTTGTTTTTGTATAAAATAAAATCCATCTTCGAATTTTGTAAGTGTTTATAAAACAATAACCATTGTTACCCACGGATTGATAGCGGTATAAGTAGGTAAGTTCATAAGCAAAACGTGATACAATAACTTACCAGTGGCCAGCAGTATAATCCCAATTGAAAAAAAAAACGCCGCGTTCGAAATTCGAATTGTATATTTTTTTATTATTTTCGCAATTTGCTGCGTTTTATTTCCACCGCACCGGCAGCGCACGGGCGTGCTAGCGACTCTGTGAGCGTCAAACCACCAACGAACGGATGCGTGCCGGTGGGGTACTAGCTTAGTGATTGCTGGCTAAGTACTTGATAAAATCATCGTGGGAGATAGAAACACCGCTGAACACATATACGCTATTGACTGAGTTGCCAATAAAACGTCTTCAGAAGCGTTCGACACGTGCTAGAAAGTCTAATCTCACATAATGATTGATGATAGTTTAGTACCTATAGCTTTTTGTTATCACATTGTGTCCATTGTAATTACTTTCTTAGGTATGCGAAAGGTTGAAAATCTAGCACGAAAATCATATTATTATTATTCTTGCTAGATTTTAAACAGTTAAAAAAATTAAAGGGAATTTATCATTTTTTTATTGAATTCATTCATTTTTCTTAGTCATAGTACTAATGACGCATTTATCCCTTACCGTGTAGGTAGACAAAGCTAACTACATATCTAGGACAGATTGGAAGGTCACGTTCAACTTTGCTGCTATGAAATTGGGATTCAAATTTAACCTACTTAGTAACAGTTTGCTAACCCATTGTAGGTAACGATGTAAAAGTAGAATTCCAAGTTTATAACCCTTCCTCTTGATTGCCTTTTAAATCTGCACGGACAGAGAAACAGCTAGCATAGGTATACTATGTATTTTCCTTCACCAGACTTATATGAATGTTCGCCTATTTCCTTACGCGCCTTTTATGAAATCCATGGGAAAGAGATTTATTGGTCCTATTTTATAGCGCCGAGAACTAATTAATTTATGTACTACCTATAAACATTACCCGACGTATTGTACTAGCTAGGTAACTTAATTCAGTTATGTACGTACCTACAAAAAAAACCAATCCTAAGTACAAAAACCAATAAATGAAAAGTAACGTTAAAATACCTACTTATATGAAGAAAGGTAGTCGTAAATGTAGACAAATAAATTATAACCGTTATATTGGTTATAGTTAGGTACAATACCTAAACCGAAACCTTTAGATTGAACATATATCTAAATGTGAATGAAAATCTTGCAGCTCTTCAAAGAATCAAGGATGAAGTGCTAAAGTGCTAATTTATCACTCAGGTTCTGTCCAACCGGATGAGTCGATTGTGCGCCAGTGCTCGACCTGTGATCCGTGACGTAAACTGACCAATTTCTAGATCATATTCTAAATAACCTAGTATGTACCTATCACTTAGGTTTAGTAGGGAGACAATCAGTCAAGAAAGATTGCGCTGTAAAAGAAAGCAAAGACCAAATTGTGGATCCTGACCCATTTTTAATATTTCCTTTGGTTTTTTATTACCTATGTTTACGTGTGGTTCCTTTCGCTTGAGAAAAGAACAAACTCATCACTTTGACTTATACATCGTAGGAGTCGACTAAGGGAATATTTCACCTAGTAAAACACCAACGATCGTGTTACGTGATCAGACGACAATCGCTATAATAGCAGATGTATTAGGTAGCTATTAGTACATGACTTAGCTACTCTAGAGCATGGTCAAAAACGGAAAACAATGACGTCTTCACTTCACCCTAGTCTGTGATCAATAATAATATTACATAGGTAATTGCACCCAATAACCCTGTACTGTAGGTAAGTCCTTATATTTGGGCATATGCCATATCCTTATCTCACTTACGAAATTATATATTGGGGGTAATTCTGTTAATATTCAGTCTACTTTTGTACTTAAAAAAAAATGTTTACGTATAATCCATAAAATGTATTCGAGAAAAAAGGAAACCTAACGCTAACTAATATATACATACGTTCTCGAATTATAAAAGTATATACAATAGATACTCTTTTATTCAAAAATAAATTAAAAACTTGGTTATTAAATAATGTTTTTTTTTTATAATTTGGTTGAATATTTAATTAAGCATAAAAACTTTGATTAGATATAAACAATATTATATGTAATGTTATGTTTAAAAAAAGTTTTATGTCTGTATTATTTTTATATACGTAAGTATTTTTAATACTAAAACATATTGCATGCCTGAAGGGGAAAACTGTTGATACTGTAGTAATCTACATGTCTACACAGTTACGCATTGAATATTTTGAATTTGACTTCATAAGATTATCGAAAAAAAAATATATCCGGTATTGTAACACTCCTAAAGTTGTACTTGTTCACGTCTTCTTTCTGTTCAACAGAGGTTAATTATAAACTACATGGCGTTTAAATTCCCGCCAAAAGCATCAAAAATGCGAAAAGAACTGCCTTGGCGTCGCTCCTATCAATGTCACAACGACTTGATTAAGTAACTGCCATTTGGCATTCCATGTGTATCCGTCATATGTCAAAGTTATTGTCATCTCGGCAGTCTTTGGCTGCCGGTCAAACTTAACTTGAATGTTCGTTTTTATTTTTCTTACATAGTACATAATTTATTTAATAATCTTTTCCCGTTGAGTCACACCAAATCAGTAATCGCAGTTATGTCTCATTTCAAATTAATTTCTTCCACAAAGGCTTCCAATGTTATACCAGTTAACAAATATGTATCTGAAAAAACTGGCCTCACTGTGGTCATAGCTGATGTGGAAGGTCCAGTCGTAAACGGTTTCTTTTGTCTAGGTAAGTGGTATGAATAATATATAGGGCTAATTTTAACTGATTATTGTGGTAAGTTGGAATTACATTATTAAAACGTTAAAAGTATTTTTTGCATCTACCTCCATGCTTACTACACCATGTATTCTTATCAGAATATAATAAGAATAAAGTTTATTTATAAAAACAAGAAAAAGATAATAATCACATTGGGAAAATGTGCACAGTAGTATCTAGCAAAGATAAAAATACTGTAATATTAACATTTTGCATTTCATCAGCCACTGAAGCCCATGATGATGATGGGTTGCCTCATACATTGGAGCACCTTATTTTCCTTGGCTCTGAGCGCTACCCCTATAAAGGCATTTTGGATCTATTGGCCAATCGGTGCATGGCGCAAGGAACTAACGCATGGACAGACACTGATCACACCTGTTATACAATTTACACTGGTGGGGATGAAGGAATGTTGACATTGTTGCCGATTTATTTGGATCATATCTTGAGGCCCACACTGACCGATGAAGGGTACCTCACAGAGGTGCACCATATTGATGGTGAAGGAAATGATGCAGGAGTGGTGTATTGTGAAATGCAGGGCCGAGAGAACAGTGCAGACAGCAGGTGAGATTTATGTCTGACTTGAAATTTTTATTGCTTATGGAATTTGTAATACAAGTAAAAAAATCCTTAGGCAGGGTAGTCATAAATAATATATTGCATTTAAATTGTTAAGCATTTATTTTCTTCTTTTTTTGTAGATGTGAATTGCAATTGTTAAGATCCATTTATCCAAAGTGTGGATACTCTGCAGAGACTGGTGGGGTCTTAAGGAATTTAAGGATTTCTACTGATAATACCAAAGTATGTACCTATTGAAAAATTGAAATTATATTTGTTTTTTCTTCATACTTAATTAAATGCACTTTTGGACATTTATTATATTGGGAAATCAACTGAATCACCTAAAAATTATTAAGGAAGTTATCTTCATTTCCAAGGTACAATTGCCTTGATGACCAAAATCTCTGCTGTATAATTTTGGAACACAAAGATTACTTTGTATACAGTTAACAGCATGTAAAGAAGGTATTAACCTTCTTTACATGCTGTTCCCAGAGCCTAAGCTTTGTAGCCCACTGCTGGGAATGATGTAAGATAAATATAATTTTTAGTGAAATACCAATTTATTTACAGGTAAAAAATTATCACAAGAAGTTTTACCGTCCGGAGAATCTGACAATCATATTGACAGGACAAATAGCAGCTAATGATGTTTTCAAAGCTTTGGCCATAGTGGAAGATGATATCATTGCAAAGGTAACTAATAAAGCTAAAATGGTACAAAAAGAATTTGAATAAGTGGGCCACATAAAAGTATCTTTGTATATTATCCATATCAGGATTAGGGCTTGCAAATATTCTAATTTTTTTGGTATTCGAATATTCCACTTTTTTAAAGGAAATATTTGAATTATTCGAACTTAATAAGAATCATTCATAAAATTCAAAATATGTTATAATAAACAGGATTTTAATAGCCGTCATCTTATACTATAGAGTCTAAATTGAAGAGAAACACTGAAAAAAAAATTGACAAAAATTTAAAAATAACTTTGAATTTGACAAAAAGCTTACAAATGACACTACAATTAAAGTTAAAGGTTAATAACATAATCAGTAATCACATATTCCCTTGCCGTTGCCGCTGATTTCTGAGCTCTCCCTATGGTTTCCGAGCTTCCAACCAATCCTGTCGGGCGGGGATTCACAGGCGCGAAATTTAAATTTTATGCACATTCAAGTTCTGATTTAGGCGTTCAGGAAGTTCACCCAATATTCGAATAATACCGATTTAATATTCAAATATTCAAGCTGATAACACACACTCATTCTCAACTAAGATTACCACTAATTGAGGCGTAGAGAAGACTTTAGAACCTTCAGGTATTCTTGACATTTATACTCAAATAATTTGTTTGTTTTGATTGTATACTCTTTATTGCATGCATATAAAAAACTATTTTTGTTTGTCATTTTATTAAATATGAATTACATTTATTATAAATTCTAAATGTTTTTTATATAATTTATTAGAGAGAAAAGGAACCTCAAGAGGAATGGGTGAGGCCATGGCAGACTATGCCACCTCCTCCACAGTATGGCGAATATGAGGTCTTTTGGCCTGCTGACGCTGAAGATTGTGGCATGGTATGTTAGAATTTTTCTTATAAAGCTTAATGTTGTGTTGGATTCATTAAATATGGAATTATGGTGTTAGCTATCTAAATTCGTACAAAAAACGCAAACTTGGATCTTTCTTTGATTTTGTTATTTTATATCATCTTATTTCATTAATTAATTATACACTGGCATTTGCAAACAACTTCACTCAATTAATTAGCACATTTTTTAGCTAGCATTCAAGCTAATAAAAATTGTTAAGTATCTTTGATTCCTCTTGTCTTTAACTCATTAATTCTGCGATAAAATGTAACAATGTACCTATACCTTTATTATACAACATAACAATTCATAAACAGGTGGTATTTGGATGGCGAGGGCCCCTACTAACTTCGGCGACTGCGCACAAAGAGATGACCGCGTGCGCTGTCTTACTCCGGTACATGGGGGAGACGGCCGCGGCGCCGCTGCAGCGCTACCTCGTGGAACGGGAGGACGCCTTGGCTGGAGATGTGAGAAATTGCCTTTTTCATTACTAGCAACCCGCCCTGGCTTCGCACGGGTAAATAAATAAATAAATATATACGGGACAAATTGCACAAATTGAGTTAGCCTCGAAGTAAGTTCGAAACATGTGTTACGAAATACTAACTCAACAATACTATATTTTAAAATAAAAACTTATATGTATAGATAAACGTCCAAGACCCAAGCCAATCAGAAAAAGTTCTTTTCTCATCATGCCCTGGCCGGGATTCGAACCCGGGACCTCTGGTGTCACGGACAAGCATACTAGCACTGCGCCACAGAGGCCGTCACGGGTAGCATTTATAGATATAAACCTTCATCAGAAAACCTCCTACATTTCAAACAGGAACAAAATCCATTCATTTTTCGAAATTGGCGCATACATACAGACAGAGAAAATAGGATGACTTTATAATATGTAGTGATTTGGTTCAATTTGAAGACGTGTTAGCGAGAGGAATCAGATTGGGTTAGTCTATATAAAATTCTAAGTTGATGTTCCAGATTGTTTGATTTCGCGCCATAGATTAATACAACAACAGTTAGTATAATATTAGCAAAGAATATCCAGGATGTTATATCTCAATAATCTCTATACATAAATCGCGACTGTTCGCAGGGCTATGTCACGACTATTGTACTAGTTACTTTAGTACTTCTATTATGAATGATTTTTCTCAATGAATCATCCTTTTCATACCTAGATCATTGACAGATATTTCCGTGTGGGCAGTTTTATTGCTCACAAGGACAAATTATTAGAACTGCAATTAATAAGAGGAGTGTTATTTTGAATTGTACACATACATATACATATGGTCACGTCTATATCCCTTGCGGGGTAGACAGAGCCAACAGTCTTGAAAAGACTGAATGGCCACGTTCAGCTATTTGGCTTAATGATAGAATTGAGATTCAAATACTGACAGGTTGCTAGCCCATCGCCTAAAAGAGGAATTCCAAGTTTATAAGCCTATACCTTAGTCGCCTTTTACGACATCCATGGGACAGAGATGGAGTGGTCCTATTCTTTTGTGTAATGGTGCCGGGAACCACACGGCAGTTGCATGTTGAGTTTGAACAAAAGATATTTGGTAATCGGCACCTGTTTTACGAGTTTAATAGCAGTCTTTTATATAGGATAAATTAAAGTCCCCATGGTTCCCGGAACTAAAGAGTAGGACAACTTCATGTCTTTCCCATGGATATCGCAAAAGGCGACTAAGGGATAGACTGTATGTATAACATATAACATACATACATAAATCACGCCTCTTTCCCGGAGGGGTAGGCAGAGACCACATCTTTCCACTTAAATAAAAAACACCAAAATTATTTAAAAAAATAATACAATTTATATACAAATATTTCTTGTTTAATAGTATAAGATTACCCTCCACAGGTGTCATACAACATGACGGAGAACCTGGCAACACTGATTAAGATCGAGGTTAACAATGTGCCAGTTTGCAAGCTGCGGTTGGCCTATGAAGAAGCCAAAAATTGTATCAAGACCGTTCGCTCCGGACAGGACCCCATTGATATGGAGCGGATAGGTAAGAGGTTCAGATAATCCTACTACTATTTTAAAGGCGAAAGTTTGTATGGATGTATGGATGTTTGTTACTCTTTCACGCAAAAACTACTGAACCGATTACCATGAAATTTGGTATGTAGGTAGCTGAAGACCCAGAATAACACATAGGCTACTTTTTATCCCAGAGTTCCCGCGGGATTGATAGGGTTTCCATGCGGACGAAGTCGCGGGCGGCCTCTAGTAAATAAATATATTCAAGACAAATAACTTACACAGCTGGACATGAACAGATAAATAATAATTTTAAATTTGGAATTTTATATTGTGTATGTGTAACAGCGAAGGAAGTATGCAGAGATCGTGGCAAGTGGAAAGAGGTAGTCTCTGCTTACCCCTCCGGGAAAGAGGCGTGATTTTATGTATGTATGTATGTGTAACACTCAGTGTGTAACACAGTTCTAAAATGATTTCAAACCATGTAACTACACTTAGGTATATGCTATTTAAGGTAGATCGTTATCATCTTCCGCTTTCATTCTCAAATAATAAATTTGGTTTGGATATAATTTTGCCAAATTAGAGAAACCAATATGTGTAACTTCTTAAAACTCTAAATATTGAGTTGTTATCTTTTTTTTAAATCCTATTTTTTTTAATAATTGATTCGACTATGCCAGCATCATAGAGAACTTCATAAGACTTTAAACTTTTTGTAATCATTTCTCGCAATTAAAGTTTAATAATTTTTTTGAACAGAGCGACTGCTGAAGAAGCAACTGCGAGAGACACTGGCCAGCCTGGAGTCGGATCCTCATCACGCGATAGCTTTCAGGTGTATCGGGGATCAGCTCTACTCCAGGGGTGAAAACGACGTCAGTACCTATATGATATTTATTGACTTTTGTAGGTCCACCTTTATGTAAATAATAAATTAAAAAGACATTTAACATTTTATATTTGTCATAGTTAAGTATTTTTTTTATTCAAGCCAAATTATTTCATTTTTATATGTTTAGAAAATCATGACATAATTAGGTATATGCAATCCGACGTTTAGTGGCGGCGGCCTTCTTGAACCGACTTCCATGGAATTATGTAGTATTTACCATATAAATAAATCAAGACCTCTCTGTGTCTTTGTAATACTAAAACCGATTTCAATGTCCGGTCCGCCGCACGCGCACGTAATGAAACGGCGTCGCACGTACAATGTTACAGGGCCTAATATCTTAAACTTAATATCGCATGGGCTGAATGCATTGTTGGTTTAGTTGACAGCTCGTCATTTTACGTATTTCGGTATTATCTTAATACTAATTTAAAAAATAATTGTATTTCAGTTCACGTATCGTTTGAACCCACAAATATCTGTGAACGAACTACTGAAGGAGGGCCGCGAGTTCTGGCTCAACCTGCTCAACAAATACTTCACCGACGACATGGTAGTCATACTCGGGGCTCCCAGCATTGGACTGCAAGAAAGGTTCGTTTTTACCGACATGTTATATAGGTGTGTGGCGTCATCTCTACGCCATAAGAGCCAACAAACTTCAAATGTCTGATAGGCCACGTTCAGCCATTTGTCATAGTGATAGATTTGAGATTCATATCTAACTACCCCGTCGCTTAAAAGAACAATCCCAAGTTTATAAGCCTTTTACGATATCCATGGAAAAGAAATGAAGTGATCCTATTATTTTTTCTATTGGTGCCAGGAACCACAGGGCACATCTGTTACTGTAGAATATGCAGGTAAAACTTAATAACAGATCCAGTAGAATATACATGATTCTCACGGTATTTACTCTTAACGTTAGCTATTACAATATCGACTTTTCTTTTTTGAGTTATAACGCATACAAATATCTATATTTTTTTTAGTATGGCACTCGCTGAGAACAATAGATTAGCTGAACAGAAGAAGGGGCTAGGGGAATCGGGCCTAGCAGAGAAAGCGAAGCAACTGCAAGCCGCCATAGAACATAATGAGGTATCAATTTCCTACTGGATATATGATTCGTAAAATTCTTTGCTCAACACAATATGTATACAGGGTGACATTTAAAACAACTGCATCCTTTTAAACATAGATCATACCCATACTTCTGAGCTGTTTGAGCCTATTTTTATTTAAATAAAACGTCATCATTTTCACATTTAAAAAACCTTCAAAAACTACGTCACACGCTTTATTAAAGACCAATACTATAAAAAGAAATTAAAACTAAACATTTTACATGTTTAGTTTTCATAAAAAGAAATTAAAACTAAACATTTTACATGTTTAGTTTTCATTTCTTTTTGTAATGTCTGAAAAATAAATTATTTTTCTAGTATCAAGATCAAGTAAAGTATTGAGACAGTATCAGACAGAGTTGTCGAGATCGCTCAGCTGAATGAATTGTGTCGTTGACCTCTGAATATTACGCGTCGCTTTTCCGCCGGCCGGGGTGATATGACGTATTTAGGATCGTGGAACATAAACCTCGCTCAATAACTTCAACCTCGCTCTGTTAAAGGCGACCTGCATCCAACTATTCCCCGCGGCTCACAACAATATATTGCTATCTCTTCCTCACCATATCGCCGAGACAGAGACGAGAAGCACATTGCGTTCGGCCAATGAGTACCGACTGTTGCAGCACCCCCCTCCGGCCGGCACGCTGGGCGCGGTGCCAGTGCCGTCGTGCGCGCGGCTGCGGCTGCACGCGGTGCGCGCGTGGGGCGCCGGCCGCGACGCCTGCCCGCACTTCGCGCTGCACGACGTGCCGCTCTACACGCGGGTGCAGAGCCTCAACACCAACTTTGTTTATGTGAGTTAATTATTCAGTTAAACTTTATTGTCAGCTTCGTACTGGAACGGGTCTCAGGGTTGCTTGACTATTAAAATTCGTTCTTAAAGTAAGGGAAATAAAAATCATCGTGAGGTAACTAGCACATTAATGCAACTAAACTATGTTCTACCGAGAGCAGAGGCAGTTACTCTGTGTAACCCGTGTTGATGGCAACCTGCTGGTTTCCCCAACTCAATTGGGACAACGCCAAGTAGATGAATGTTGTCAACGTTTGATAAGTTGGTAGTTTTAAAAGCTTTATTGAATATTTAAAAATTGTGTGGTAAAAATCAAGAACAATTCATCTCCAATGTGCAATTTTGACGGCTTCAGTGGCGCAGCGGTAGTGCGCTTGTCTGTGTCACCGGAGGTCTCGGGTTCGAATCCCGGCCAGGGCATGATGAAAACGAACTTTCTCTGATTAACCTGGGTCTTGAATGTTTATCTATATGTGTAAGTATTTATTATAAAATATAGTATCGTTGAGTTCGTTTCTCGTAACACAAGTCTCGAACTTACTTCGAAGCTTTCTCAATCTGTGTAATTTGTCCTGTATGTATATATTTAAACTACTAATATTAATCCGCAAAATATTCTAATACTTTATTACTTAAAAATGTATTCCAGATCAACCTCCTCCTAGACACGTCACAGCTGGAAAACAAGATGCGCCAATGGATTCCCTTGTACATGAACGCAATGGGCGAACTGCCCGTGCGTCGGAACGGAAAACTTATATCTCATGAAACAATCATCTCTGAGACTGAACGCATGACTGTCAACTTCTCCAATTCTATAGGATTTGGAAAGACTGGGAACTATTCAGTCGGATCCTACGGGCAATTTCTGCATATTGGGATTACGGTAAGTGAAATTCTACAACAATTTTTTTTCTGAAGAGTAAGCTTATAAATGGATGGCAATCAACTTCCCAAATTTTCTATTCAGTTTGAAAAGTCTGGTCGACTCCTACGGGTAGTGTCTATATGTGACGAATTACATTGAGTGATTTCCTAAACTGAATGATGTGTCATTTTCTGTCTCCTTCTCATCACACCATTTTCTATGGTAGTGTACTTGAAAGTTTAGATTTCGCAAGAGAACATCTTATACATATTTTTTTAATTAAACTGGGTTTTACCCGCAGCTTCATCCGCGGGAATTTAAAGCCTCCTACAAAAGATTACAGGTTTTTCACAAATCCTACGGGAACTATAGCTTTTACCGGGATGAATAGTACCCTATGTCCTTCCCTAAACTCTTACATTCATTCAGTAGGTAACGCGTGAAGAAACAACAAATAAACTTACTTTCACATTTATTACAATAAATAAGTGCTATGTTGCTTAAAAAAAATGTATTAAAGTCATATTTTTCTTCCAGTGATTTTCGCTTTCATTTCCAATGAATTTACTTCACAATGATTTATATGTCCTTTTACATTTTCAGTGTGAGCCGGTAGATTATGAGGATGTGGTGAATCTTCTGTACGAAATCCTGTACTGCTCCGAACTGACAAAGGAACGGTTATTGGTATTCGTTCAAAGGATGATCAATGATGTCTCACAGGTGAGAACATAATTTCCGAACTTGAAGTTTTTGAAAAGATAAAAAGGTAAGTTTTCTTCTTTTTCCTAGCATTACTACAGGTTACTTACCTTTCTGGAGAGGAACCCGGGGTGCGCCTTTACGAACATAATCCTGCATTAGGTGAGTGAGGTTTTCAGAGGAAAGCTTCCATACACTGTGATTTATTTAAGATAAGCATACAAATATCCATATTTATTTATTTTGATATCCACATAGAAATATTGTCTCCTATACAGGGTGTATGGTAAATCGCGTTACATATTGAAGAACATAACGCCAGGTTGAGGAGTGGACTAGTACCAATGGAATCAATTCTCTGCTTGTAAAACGGTCCTTTGCGCAGGAAGGGATATAATATTAGAGAAAAAAGTAGAGATCACACATATATAGTCTTATTTACAAATAATACAGGTCTCAACGCACGCGCACGTAACATAACTTTATTCTATCTCGGACGTTTCGAATCATGTTACCATGATCCATGATCATGATCACCGAACAACTCACGGTATGTTTGCATGGTAACCATGGATTAATATGAAATAAATAGTATAATGCAACGCAAAAGTTTAAAAACACTTATATTTAGTCTCATAATTGTTTTCTACATTAAAGAATTTGACTACATTTTAAAGCACATACTTAGTGATTTTTAAAAGCTTTCCCCAGCCATTATTAGTGCACAATTAACTTTTTATTCCTCCAGGTGCGAAGGAACGGTCACAAGATGGTGTACGACGTGTTAAGAGATGCCGTTTACAAGGAGAACACCAACGTCCACTGGTGCTCGGTGCTGCGTCAACAGAAGTTCCTCAAGAACCTCTTCGAGCAGCTCATAGCTGGCGGAGACTCCGCCGAGGCAGGTGAGGGAAACTTAAATATGGAAACTAGAAAATTAAATATGGAAAGTAGACTTCAGAAGACACGGCGTTTGCATGGATACCTGTTGAACGGAACGTAACAATGTTATAGATGAGACAAATAATATTGTTCATTCATTCACTCAATCTCCGTCCATTTTTTCTTCAATGTATGTGTCGTGTAATGTGTCTTAGAAGTTAAAATAAAACGATTCCGTGAAGATATATTGAGTATAATCTTTTATTCAACTTCCTTCTATTGCGCTCATCTTCCTCCTGGCTATGTCTAGGTTATATCCTCACCGCTCTAAGGAGAAGCTTGGGGTACGCTCATGGATCCTGGATTGAGTTGAGTCATTTGCAATGATTCATTTGTGCTTTCGTGTTCAACTTTAGACTTAATCTTGCTTTATATCTAGCAGATTGATGTCAAACACACTCTTAACTACCTATGCAACGAGTATTTGTCATTCACTGGTTTTTTTACAATATAACTCAATTGTTTATCTGTTTCAGCTCTTAGGGAAGGCAAGGAAGCGTTCCAGAAACTTCTAGAACGTCCTTGGTTGCACTTGTCCTCCGACTTGGCTAAATACAAGCTGTCCGCAGAGCCCTGGAAGAAATTCGCCACCAACGACATTAAGCCTGTTGAGTAAGTTCTATTCCTTCAATCCTCCCAGAATTACTCCCGTTTACACTCACCTCTGGAGAGGAGCCAGTCAACACGTGAGTCGTTTAGTCATCACGAGACTGTCAATCATTACGTGACTCGGTCATCACATGACTCGTAATGACATTACTTATCTTGGTTGTCAGGGAATGTGAGTCTATAATAATACGTACACACATACATACATATGGTCACGTCTAAATCCCTTGCGGGGTAGACAGAGCCAACAGTCTTGAAAAGGCTGAATGGCCACGTTCAGCTATTTGGCTTAATGATAGAATTGAGATTCAAATAGTGACAGGTTGCTAACACATCGCCTAAAAAAAGAATCCCAAGTTTGTAAGCCTATCCCTTAGTCGCCTTTTACGACATCCATGGGAAAGAGATGGAGTGGTCCGTCTATGATGTAACTATGTAATAATACGTGTATGATGTAACTATGTATTCACAGACCGAATCTATACTACGACGCGGAGCTGATCCGTGAGACGACTGGCGGCGGCTTCATCATCGGCATCGGAGGCCTCGAGTCCTCCTTCACCGCGCAGTTCAGCGACGGGCCGAAGGGGCACTCCATACCCGAGGTCGCGCCTCTAATACTGTTGCTGCAGTACTTCACACAGCTCGAGGTAAACCGATTTCGTGTTCGATATTTAAAAATCCTGAAAACGCTCTGACAGGTCGAGGTACTTAAATGGGATTCTTATTCTTATTTCGAAATTTGAAAATTTTGTAAATATTGGCCGCGTATAAATCTTCGTTCATAACGTATTACAGCGCCGGCCCACGCGGTATTTCTATACTATAACTTCACGTCCTATACATGTGATACTTTTAGAGAATTATTTAATTAAAAATACTGGCTGCATGATTTTTTTTTAAAGAATAATTATGTACATGATCCATCTTAATTTGCATTCTCGTGTCTTCGTTCAGTCTACTACAATTACCAATCTCCTTCAAGACTACAGGCCTACTAGTAGCTACCACAAACTTAATTTTCAGCAAGCAATTTATTACAAAAATTTTAACAATGTTAAAATGAAAATAATTTAATTTCAGGGTCCGATGTGGCGCCAGATCCGCGGCAGTGGCTTATCCTACGGGTATTCTGTGCGGATCTCGCACAGCGAGGGCAAGATCATCTCCGCCCTGTATCGGGCCACCAACGCTGTCGCCGCTTACGACAAGGCCAGGACTATATTCGTGCGTAATATGTTACTCACTTCATGTGACAACGAATGTATGAAACTTTGAATTCTAACAATGTTCCTGCAAACATCGTGATGACATGCTCTCTGTAGCGCAATGTTGATTTGTTTCAAAGTCACATGTTCCCAAGTTAATAGCCCCGTCATGTCAAATAAAAAAAACCTTTTAATTTGTTCCATATCCATCAATGGGTTGTCATTACAAATAATTAACCAGAATTGCTTTTATTGATCAATTTTATTGTTCCATGGCTTAAACATTATAACTTAAGTTGTTGTCATAAATTATTGTTACAGCAAGCGTTCCTAGACGGCGGTGAATTCGACGAGGACCTGTTCCAGTCAGCCAAGAGCACGGCCATCTTTGAGGTGTTGGACTCCGAGAAATGTCCGGCCGACGTCGTGAGCCAGTCGCTGCTGAACTATGTGCAGCGCTGTCCCGAAACTTATAACAGGTACATTTGTTTAGCTTGAAGGAAGCTTTACGTGTGATTCCCGACAATAGCTCCCGTAGAATAGAACCACTCCCATCACTTTTTCAAGGATATCGTAAAAGGCGACTTCACTTGAAATTCTTTTTTTATAGGATTGGCTAGCAACCTGTCACTATTTGAATCTCAATTCCAGCTTCAAGCCATATAGCTGAACGTAGCTGTTCAGTCTTTATGTGATTACTCTGTAAGAGATAAAGACCTGATTATATATGTATGTTGAAGGCAAGCTCAACTCAATGCCAATATCATTCAAATTTTCAACTTGAATTTTTGCTTATTGGTCCGAAATGTGATATGCAAAATGGTAGTACATTTCATTTTTGTGTTACGTATACAATTGTTGGCTAAACCATTTGCTAAGCTATGTTTTTACGGTGAGATAAAATATAGTCAAAAATCTAGCAATTTCTAATAACAGAATAATCAAGATAAATTCTCCAAATCGGAACGTTCCCATCAGCGCCATAAGCTGCTAGTGTGTTCAAGAAATAACAGTTAGATACCTCTGCAAGATTACAACTTCAGTATGAAAAAACTTGACGTCACTAGTAACAGTCAAACCCAGAGAAGTGACTAACGGCGATATGATTGTGCCGCAGGGAGCTGATCTGCGCGCTGTCGGCGGCGCCCGCGGCGGCGGCGCGCGCGGCGGCGCGCTGGCTGCCCGCGCGGACCGGCGCCGGCGCCGCGCTGGCCGTGGCGTGCCCCGTCGGCAAGGTGGCCGACACGCAGCAGGCTTTCAAGCAGTCAGTATACAGTGCATCCTGTTTGCGTTCACCACATTTATTTATTTAAAACTTTATTAAGCCTCGCTTTAAACTTTACTAAGGGCTGTTTGGCTTCATGATGAAAAAATTCTGATTGGGGCCAGTGTCTACTATCTACTATCATCGAGCTAGTATCCCATAACACAAGTCTCGAAATTTGGAGCTAGCCCAATCTGTATAATTTGCCCCTAAATATTTATTTATTTATCTAAGCTGCATGAAATAACGCCCGCACTTAGTCCTCTCCCAAAAGTTTCATCTTTCACTGGTTGGGTCGAACGATACAATACTTATACTTAAACCATCAGTAATAATTACTCTGAACAATACCTACCCAAATAGTAACCTTATTTACATATCAAAACAACAGTACATCAACACTGGCACAGGCTACATAGTAGCTCCGTAAATATAAAATAACTTAATATAACGACATTAACTTCCCAATCCAGGCCTGCCCGTCGAAAATCATGAAACGATTATGAAATGAAATTTTATTTTGCAGATTGAACATAAACTTGGAAGCCTTCGAATCAATGGAAGCCTCGCATTTTAACAAATAAGCCTAAAATAAAATAAGTATTAATAAATAGTATATGATTGAAAAAACTTTTTATGCAATTTTTAATATATTACTTGATAATTCTTGGCTGTGCATTAATTTATCCTTACCTCATTTTACTGTAGTTGTGTGCGATAGAAAAATCACATTTATGTAACGCTAAATACCTTTTATTCAGAAATAAAAATTATAAATTTTTTGTCTAGCATTTTACTAAGCTATTATATGCTAAACATATATATTTATTTATCCAAAAGAAAGTCAATTAAAGGGTACCCAAAGGTAATGTACATTCCCTTCACTTTCTCAAACCAAGACGTAAGAGAAGGAATAAGCAAAAATTGTGTGAAAATGACGAAAGACTTTAATTAAAACATCAAAATATGGTGATGATAATAATTTTAATTACCATTCATCTTAAAGCTATGTCTATACAAAAAATATAACTTAAATTTAGTAAGATATTTAGTGAACATCATTATAAATCATCTCACAACCGCTGCAACACCTCTGTCATAAATTCCAACCCATCCATAGAATAATATCATTGTTCAACATCTCGTTCAGTTAACAGAAACACTGGTTATCATTTTCAACAAATAAGAGAATGCAGTGAAACCTTTCACTCTACTTTATTACATACATAAATACCTACGTGTAAATATTTAATTTATTATGCTAGCCACATTCCTATAATTAAAATATTAACCGTACAGTGAATTGAGCTCTCCACTACATTCTGCGTAAGAAACTGTGCATCAAAGAAAATAAATTATGTGAAAAATAATTCAAACAGTTGAAAAAAATGCAATGTAAAGAAATTATTAATATTTCACATAAAAATTGGCCCATATGTATATATATCCAATGTATATAACATGCTAACGAAATGGCTTCCATAAACAAAGGGAAATTACTGAACAAACATATTCTACATTTGAAAATTTTCACAGAACTTTATTAATTTATTATTATATAAAGCTTCAGATCATTCTGATAAATCTAAAAGTTTTTTTTTAATTCACGGCCACATCCTATGAATCTTCAGAACTCGAGAAATAAAACTCGAGCATTGGTTAATACTGGTTAATTTTGTTTCAAATATTGCCCAAAATGTTTGCTCTATAGGTACAAAAATAAAACTGGCCTAGGCTATATTTTATTACAAAATTAATAGGCCATTCCAATAATCTACCACCCATAGTGAGGTTATACATTTTGAATAAAATAATTACTCATACAATGTCGTAATTGTACAATAAAGAATGTTTATATTTACAGATTTTTAACTTACATAATAGAATATATAATCGTATATTTTCAATCGAAGATTTTATGCATATTTGATATGCAGATAATGCATATTGAAGCACCAACAGTAATTTTTTGCGAAACATTAGAGCATGTATCATGATTAATATACTTTTCGCCTATAATTTTAACAATCTGAATTAGAATCGAAAGGATCGGACGTTTTATACATTACAAGATTAAACATCGAAGATTTGGTAAACGTTAAAATTATACGTAGTCTAAAATTATTATTTTATTATAATTCGCTATAAATCTACTCGAATAGAATTCTCTAATAAATGAAGGACTAATTACATTAACATTACCACTACGTTGATAAAGAGGCGGCCTCATTTACAATCTACCTACGTTGGTAGGGACGCACCTGTCGCCTACTTGCGTGGCGTCCCACAACTATGTATAGCAGTTACCGACATAGTGTCACATTAGTTATTATGATCTTATTACTTAGAAATTGCTAGAAGCAATTCCCAGGGGCTTATTACGAATGTTGTTAAAACATATGTCATCTCTTTATTGTTGAGGATAGAAAGAAAGCAAAGTCAAAAAATATGCGTTGTCAACGTTTGTGAATAGAACCCACACATCCCCATTTTAAACGATTTGCTATCAACAACAGTTTATCCGTGCTCAAACATGTGACAATAGTGAAATTATATTTCATGTTAAAAGGCAACGTCACTCAATAATTGTACTGTTGCAAATTTTCGTATTTGTATCACGGCAAAAGGCTACATTGAAATCTGTTTTAAATACAATAACTTTACATATTTTAATACAAGTTTGTTGCTAGCAGTTAAACGCATGATCTGTACTGACTCCGATGTAAGACATCACGCGCTGACGGCGTGCACGACTGTAGGGTCACAGGTGAATGTTTTGTAGTTTGTCAAACGACAAAAATAGTATCAATGATTGCGCGGTGACGTAAGAATATATTCATACTGTGTTGATTGTGTACGATATAACGTCACGAAGTAAATTGTCTATGTTAAGGAAATGTGGTTGGTATAGATATATCAACGTGTAAAACTTGATCGGGTACCAACAATGACGATGTATATCTTTTTCCGGTTATTTTAAATATATAACTGTATTCAACTACATATATTCTTAAAGCTTTAATATTTTTTTATCATAACCTGTGTTTTGGAATTAAAACCTTGAAAATCGGCTAGAGTTTGACACAGAAAGTTCACCCAAAAAGTAAATTTTCTTCGTGTAGTTTTATAAAAAAGGATCACAATCAATATGCTGACCTGCCTCAGTGCTCTTGCAAAGCTAAACATGTAATAATGCATCAACGTAAACATTATTTAGACGGCGTTTGAAAATATTCGAATATTTTTCATCTGGGTAAACTTTCTGCATAAAACAAATTCCTTGATTATGAATCAAGGCATTGGTTTTCGCGATGTTCGTACGTTCCTTCAAAAGAAATGAGAGTTACGGCGGTCTCCATAGAGTCCGAAATAATTTAACATGTTTTCTGATTTCTATTAACGCATCAAACAGTTATCAATCAGCTAGTAACGAGAGGTTATTCAGCTAATTTCGCTTTCTATATGTAATCGATAATCAGGATTCGTGTGATCATTCGAAGACATGGCTTGTGTTTGATTTAGTTGACACTGAAATCGGACGCAACTAGAAATCTTAATAAGAGCGACTCAAAAATTTAAACTTATCATATCATCTACATGAAAGCGCTTTTCATGTGTATTTTTTTTTTTTTTGAAAGAAAAATTTTGAGAGACTTATAAATGTCGCGTCTCGTTTCGGTGTGAAATGACATCAAACAGGCCATGTCAAGGTCGTGCATTAGCCCCGCAGATGCTTAGACCATTTCATGTGGACAGCTTCAGTGGTCGGTCAGCCTTTTCCAAGGAATATTATAGAGTTACCGTTGATCGGCGTAGAATCGCCCCGCCCATCATATGTATGGGCCTTTTCCACGTCATAAATGATGTTACATCATTGAATTAGCATCGATCGGAGGCGCATGGTTTCTCAGCGCGTCTCTGATGTACCCGCCGATGCTGCCGTCGGCCACGAGGTGGAAGAAGAACAGGTGCTCGAAGCTCTTGAGGGAGATGGAGCGCAGCGCGGGCAGGCGCAGCAGCAGCGACGCGAAGCGGCCCTCCTCCGCGCCGCGCGAGCGCCGGCAGTACTCGTCCAGGCACGAGAACATCTGCAGCGGGATACAGGTCTCATGTAGAAAATCAAACAATCAAATAAATCTTATTCTAAATACACATTTAAATGTGGAAGCATAGATTCGAAAAGACTGAAAGACGTTTAAATGGTGATTTTATGATGGAATTATATACGTACATATATATAATCACGTATCCCTTGTTGGGTAGACAGAGCCAACAGTCTTGAAAACACGGAAAGGCCACGTTCAACTGTGTAGCCTAATGATGATATTTTTAAATTCAAATAGTAACAGGTTACTTTCTCATCGCCTAAAAGAAAAATAATTAGATAGAAGACAAACAGAATTCGCTTCGAGTAAAAAACGAGTTTATCCTATCCGGGTTCGTACACATAGCCGCACCTCGTTCTCTTCAAAAATATAAAGTCGCAACATAAACTTACGCAAGGAAGACGATAAGCTGAATAAGAGAAACAAAACTCTTACCTTCTCTCTCAGAACCTCGACCTCCTGCCGACTATTCAGTCCTTTCACATCTGAAAAGATATAAACATAATTCAAATTAATTATATTAAATAGAGAAATATGGTTTACGTTCGAAACTATCTTAGCTTATCTCGAAGGAACTACACCGGTGGATCAAAAGCTCAGGTAAAAACTTGGGTCTGCTTTTTCAACATCTGAGAGAAACGATACATTCGTAAGTATATACATTTGCGGCAGCTACATGAGTATTTGAATGGTCCGTCACAAATTTTATTATACTTATTATGATGTTTACTTCCACCAATGTCTCAAAACTCAATCATTTATTGCATTCCATAAGTTTACACGGTGTCAAAAAAAAATATATACAGATATGGACTCTCATCGGACACAACAATTATGCAGAATAAAGGAGATCGCAAACAAAATATTTATTGTTATATTTTTTGTTTTTTTGCAAATTACATAAATAGTATAACAAAAAAAATATTCACAACGGTGGGTATAGTAACTGAAGAATCATATTTTTTGTTTTATTTCATTTAAACCACCTATAGTGATTTATTACTTTTTGTTAGTAATGTTTATAGAATATCAATTTTAAGTATTTGTCCTCGATTCTATTAAAGAAAAATGCTTAAAGCTTCCTAATAACAAGGTGACTGACCCGGGTTGAGCAGGATGATGGCCTTGAGAGCGACGTACTCGGCCTGGTCCATGCGCAGCGTGCGCATCTTCAGCGACAGCTCCGACAGCACGCGGTCGAAGATCTGCCCCACGCCCGCCTGCAGCGCCGAGTTGCGGTGCAGCGTCATGCCTGGAAACGTTTAATGTATTCTTCATATTAATCAACCGTTTTTATTATGAAAAGAAACGACACAGGGAATCAGTGTGGCGGACAGTGTCACTTGTTTTTTTATGATTTTAATAAATATTTATATTGCTATATTTATTTTTATTTAGTTACAATTTAAGGTTATGGTGTTGGGTGTTAAAATGTTATTCCAAAATATCTCGGTATTTAAAATACTGCCAGGACCTCCTAGAAACTTTCTACATGCATATGTATGTAGACAGAGCCATCAGACATCTCTCAGTCGCCTTTAACAACATCCATGGGAAAGACATGGAGTGTTCCTATTCTTTAGAGCCGAGATCCCTATCCTTTGACTAAGATCTCTGTAAAAATAATGTAAACAAATTGAAAGTAACAAAACAAAACTAACCTGGCATTAGACACATTAGTTGCGGCGGAGATGTGGTTCTCGATCCGTCAACATTTTCTCGTTCGTCGGTTAAATACTGAAAACAAAAATAAAATAACACATGTTTATTTTAATGTTGTCTGATTATTATCATTATTTGACGATAGATGGCGTCCAAACAAATACGACTCTGTTTTTGATTGCAGTATCTTACCTAAAACAGATCGATGCTATACATCTAATAGCCGTGTGGTTTCCGACACTTTGGAAAAGGACTACTCCGTCTACCTCCATGGATGTCGTAAAAAGCAACTAAGGATCAGGCTTATAAATAAGAATCTCTTTTGAATTTGAATATCAATTCCATCATTAAGCTATACAGCTAAACATGACATTCCCGTCTTTGCGAGACTGTTTGCTCCGTATTTGGAAATATTTAATTGGCTTGTGTCACATTGCGTCATTTTTAGCGGATCCAGAACTTAACAAACAATGCAATGGGGACTATGCTATAATGAGACAAAGGGGCAATGATAAAATGATTCCAAATCAATTGAAATTTTATCAAACATTAGGTATTGATACACACATGCAACCTTATCATCAAAAATGCGCAGGTGTGCAAATTCCGAGATATCGATCCAAAAAACAGGTGATACACAAAGCGCACATCACAATACCTTTTGTTTGTAACCACCAATCAAAAAGAGAAATGTTATGATCTTAATGTAAGTTACTTAATAACTATTTTTTCTTTTTCATTTTTTAATGTGTACCCGTGCTTCTATGTCTATTTGAGCCAGCCATGCTACCGGACCAGGTCTTAGACCTTCTCCAATATCTTCTTGCATTCAGTTAGAGCCAAAGCGTTCCTTGATATCATAGACCCAATGTAGTGCCAGGTGGTCTATACCACGCTTGTTGGTCCACGAGATCCTAAATACTAAACTAAAGACATAGGAAATCGCGATTTCAGGATCTGTAGCCGATAACAGTTTGCACATGTGTTGGTGGTGATAACGTTTAATTGTATACAAACAATAGTACAATACCTCCATAGACCTCCAGGCGATGGCGAACAGCAGCAACTCGTTCCAGGAGGCCTTGATGAGCGTGACCTGGTCTTCCAGCTCCAGCTGCGAGAAGTGCGGGATGTCGCGCGCCCACACCACCAGCGCCGCTATCTGTTTGTTGCCTGCAATTTTTAAATTAAAATTTTTACTATTCTGTCGAGAGTACGGCTCACGGTGCGTCGTTAAAAGGGACTAATGGAATGGCTAATAAACTTGGGACTCTTCTTGAAGGCGATGGGCTTATTACCTATCTATTTGAAATACAATACCTTCATCAAGCATCAACAGCTACAGCCTTTCAGTCTTTTACAGGACTGTTGGCTCTGCATTCCCCGCAAGAGAGACGTGATTACATACGTACACGTATGTACACGGCTCTGTCGGCATTAAACGGAAACTCCCGTAAATTTACATTCCCGTGGAAATTTCTAAAAATCCTCTCCAATATTATTAATCTAAATAACTCTCTCGTTATAAAGTTATTGCATTCCTTTTTATATTATTTGCTGGTGAAACCTCCCATGCTGTGAAACAAATTGGCAACGGTTTATGGTGAAGTTATGTGCTAAATTACGTTGCTAATCAAATTTTCTCTTTCATTGCGGTACACATTCATAAAACTAAGTTGTTTTGGAATTAATAGATTTTAGAATAATCACAACTTTGCAATGCCTAGGAGATCAATATAATCATTCCTTATATCGTTATAAATATTAAATCACTGAAAGTAAACGGAATTATGAAAATAAAAATATATTCTTCGTTTTCATTCAGCACATGCATTTTACTAGATAAATTCCGATAAAACCCTTATAACTATTTAGTTTATTTTTTTATACATACATACATAAAATCAAGCCTTTTTCCCGGTGGGGTGGACAGAGACTACACTTTTCCACTTGCCACGATCTCTGCATACTTCTTTCGCTACATCCACATATATTATATATTTATTATATTTGATGCAATTTATATACGTGTATTTACACGGCCACTTCACTTGTAGATGATACACTTGAACACACACAAATTGAGTGAACTGCAAGCATTTTAAACGCATAGTTTCTATTATTTATTTGAATATATTTATACATATAACATGTAATATTACATGTGATTAAAAAAACTAGTAAAGCTCCTGTAATGAACATTCTAATATAAAAAAATCTCATACAATTATTATAATTATTCGTATTGATGAACAAAAAAAAAACTTTAGTTATAATAACTACTTACTTGACGCTCTGTGTGGCCCGTTAGGGATTTAAACGTGCCGTAACACAAATACCTACGTCTGTATTGTTGGATCAAAAGAACAAAAAAAAGTAAAAAATTGGTAGAATCTCGAATATTTGTGACGGGTTTGGAGCGACATGCATTAACAAACAAAGGGCTACTTTCGAGTTCGCTGCAAATTGTCATCCGTCCTTCATCGGGGGCACGCGATAATTCCGAGAAGTGTAGAAAATAAACTATGTATTCCAAACATTCCCACCGCTATAGTTTTAGATGTTTTGTCTCATTGATTTGTTGGTACTAACCAAATACAGTCAGAACGAGTTTGTGATTGGACAAATCTACGACAAGTTAGATTGTTTCATAAGGGTTTTGTTGGTTGGGAATGTTTCTAAACCCACAGCAAATGGCTTTCGTAAATATATTTTGTATAAAACGGTTATCTTCAGAATCCGAGTCATCAGAGTTTTCTCCATTCATGCAAATGAATTTTAGTGCAAACCATTACATTATATTATTTAACGTGATAAAGATTTGCCAAAAGCCGAAGTGAAATTTATATAATAGGTTTATTATTTTTAAATGCTTCTCGTTATCATCTAAATTTGGTAACTTCAAATAAGAGTACTTATAATAGCGGTCCATTAGCGTAAATAATTATCTTGTTATTAAGAATAAATATTAAGCATTAAAATTCTGATATTATCCACAGCATCCGCCATTAAAATACAAACCAGTTTGCGATTATACACACACATGTGCTATCTTAATTATGTACATAACATCAATACAATACATTTACGTGTTTAAGTTTTTTGCCTTGTCGAATTAATTCATTTTACTTGATTCATAAATACCAAATCAAAATGTAATCAGTATCGCGCTTTTGAAGTAGTATTATGACACAACAAACCTGATTTCCATTAACACGAGTTTCAATCGAGAAAATTTGCACAATAAGTAAAAATACATTCTTTGGCAACACTGAAGCAGTTCGCGGTACTAGATTTTAAAAAGTTATTAAATCAATTAATATGAAATTCCTATTCACACATGCGAGAGTACAACAGTACTCAAACAAAAAAATAATACATGCTTCAACGTGCAATTTCTTTCAAGCAAGCGTTTGGAAATGAATAAAACAAAGTTATTAATTTAACAAGGCGTTGAGTATTAACACCCTTAACTATTTGATATTGTAATAACAGCCAGAGAAAGAACAACAACTTAATCTAGTTTGACAGGTCTCTGCACTAAAGCCAGTACTATTAATAATTCTGTGTAATAGCGCCACCATTGGAATGTCAAACAATGACGGAGTTGTGCAAAAATAAGTAGTAATATATCCCTAATATACACACCTATCGCATATATAATATAGCAAATCCAAACAATTTATAAAAATACTAACTTAAAACATTTGTCTCGAGCGAAATCTAACCTTAAACCGCACATGGAAGGAAGTGGTTAAACTGGGCTTTTCCAGAAAAGAAATGGATAAAAGGAATTATTCCTGTTTTTATCTTCACTCATGTAATAAAGAAACTTTATGAATGTAGGTAAACTCGTATACAATTAATTGGTCTAAAATTATTGCTACAGTATGTTATTGTGTTATTACTCGTGTACGGCAAATATCCAAATACGATTCATTTCATTCATAAAAATATTGTTTTTAATAGGTATTATATGATATATTTTCACCCCATTCCGTGTCTCATCAAGCTTAAATCGAAAAAAAAACTGCTGCTGTTTAATTTAACCCGTTTTAAATGTTACTGATGAATACGCGAAATGTATTCCTTTAAATAAAGCCTTTTATTGGAATGTGATTCGCCATTGTATTGTTATGGTCATCAGATCGAGCCTATTCGGGCGCGGCTAACTAGCGGCTAGGGCGCGCTTTCGCGTTTTTGCTCGGATGCTGCAGTTTTCTTCAACCGGGAGAATAAAATCGAACAATAATAAGACAGAAGTGGTATTTTGAAAATATGCCTTATATGGAATCATGCTCGTTTGTCACGCCAGTTATCATCTTGGTTATATTTCAATGAATGGTTTCATTTCTTTTAATTTTTACTGTAAAATGCTTTACTTACATACACATCTTACGAGCGAGAAATCTTACGAGAAAGGGCCAATAGTCACTGAATGGCCACGTTCAGACGTATGGCATAATGATGGATTTTGAGATTTTCTTGTTACAATCCCTTATTATCCTCTAAAAGTCTTATCCGACAACGATCCAATATTTTTTCAAATATGAAATTTTCTACCTTTTTAAATATAAAAAGCGTATTAATGATGTACAAGAATTCCAAAGAATTCAATATAAATCATTGCAAAGTGAAGTCTATATTTAGTGGGTGATGATCTATGACACTAGCGAGCGGTAAGTTGTTCGTGACGTGAAAAAATATGTAAATGTCATTGAAGTGTGTCCCATTAATAACACACAATTATGTCACGATAGCCGCGTATCTCATGTACTGATTATTTATGTGGCTTTTGTACATAAATTATAGCATATTTTAAACTCGTGATCTCAATAACTTATAGAACGCGTTGATGAATTGGTAGGTACCTAGGTACTTAGGTACTTAGATTCTTTTTAAATGACACAGCTAACGATATATTGTGTTCATGTCCTTTCAATTCCAATATAAAGTGAATCCTAAGAATATTTTATGATATTTACTAAACGCGCATGTAACGTACCTTTACTTTATCTCAGATATTTCGAATCATGCTCCATTAAAACTGTTTACGAGTTCACTTCATGATCGTGTTCATCTCGCACCCCGGGCTCCATTCTATAGGGCTGAGGATGCTACAGGTACCAACACAAAGACTGAAGACGATAAAATGTAGCCTAAACTATTCTCACCTATCTGACAAAGGCTAGAGACTGGGGCTCTGAACTTGGGGGGCACGTTGCTGTCGGGGCCCACGCGCAGGAACTGGAACTCCTCGCTGGTGTCCGCCACCAGGGCTTCCATCTCCAGCAGCCGCTCGATGGAGAGCTCCTGGTAAAAAATAGCAAAAACATCTAAACAAAGATATCAAAATTGAGGAATGTATGATTTTTATCTTCTTAGCTTATCGACTCATGATTAATTACAACTAATAAGATTACAAATGCGAAAGTAAGTTTATGTAGTAGGTATATATTGTAGTTTTAAAGGAAATTGGAAAGGGTAAAGATGTAGGAAAAAGCTGTATTAAAAGATTTGCCATGCATATAATAAGTGATTACATCAAAAGCTACGCATTTGACAAACACTTGCTTTGGAGTGGAACATATTTATGTTTTAAGATAAAGGTAAGTATATCTAATAATCCTTGTATAAGTAAACCTTGAATATTATGCATCAAGGAAAATGCATCACTTAAACTTTTATCTAAAAAATATATATTTAAATGAAATAAAGAGATTATATAAAACAAATTAATCAGAAAGAAATTTCAGTATAATTGCCATCAATACAAACGCTAAAACCCATGCAAGCTACGTCATAAAATTCAAGACAAACATAATAAAAAGGCGGTTGATGGCGTAGGTAGGTATCGCCACAAAAACGTTCAAATCAATAGCTTTGGAAGCAGCCAATATATTCGGCAAATATAAATTGCGCTCCGTCATCGTATCCAGGGCCGTATCGTCTACGTCAGCGGTGGGCGACGGTGGCGCCACCACTTAGGGGTCCATCATATCAAATAATGTACTAAAAAATGGCCCTAATATATGTATTTCTCTAGGCTAGAGGGAGTTATATACACCACCAAATATTTGATTTTCGAACTGGAGATTTTTTACGTAGCCGATAAAGAAAGATATCTGCACGTCAAACGAAACCAGTGTAATTTACAAAATAAATAATGCAATGCAAATGCTCTAAAAAAGTACGATAAAATAATCAAATAATTGTACAGTAAGCTACGTAATGTGCAATAGCAATTTGAAACATTCTGATAATAATATGAGTCAGATTAATAAAAACCAAAATCTGTTCATGATACGGCCCTGGCGCAAAAGAAACAACAAGATACAAGATCGATAGGATAGGCAGAGCAATAAACAATGAAATCTGTGGCGAATCACTTCAACCATTTTTATTATAGCAGTTTTAATTAATCGCCGACAGTGCTTTATTAGATTTTGCGATTTCATTAAGGTAAGGTGAGTTATAGCCGTCTTTTCCTTTGTCTTTGTTGTCTGCAAATATGTTTTGCAAGAATTACTCATTGCGAATCAGAATGCAAATATAGATAAACCAAGGTCCTTCTGAATTTAAATAAAATATAATCTCACATTCATGTTTACAATATTTTTATAACAGAAAAAGAAAGATTTTTCTTCATGATTACAAGTATCCAAGTAAAATTTTTAAAATATTGATAAATATTTACATTTTTTTTTTAATATTCAAGATATATATTTATACAATATTTAAATTAATACACAGTTCCCAACACTACGAATTCAATCAACATTCCATTTTCGAACAAGACACATATCTAAGAAGCAGGTGCAAACATATCTAATTTACAACATGCAGTACCAACGGTTGCACAAATGAAATGTTCTAACCTCTGCGCTCACCTGTACCGAGCTGCTGGGGTGCGCGTCCTCGGTTCCCCTCGCCGCTCTTTGCCTCTCTTCCTGCACGGCTTCCCGCTTCATCCCGCACGCGAGGCACTTCTGGTATCGACAGTACTGGCATCTGTTCCGTTGCCGTTTGTCTATGATACAATTCCTCTCTTCGCGACACGCGTATGTGAGATCCTTCCGAACCGTCCGTTTGAAGAAACCTTTGCATCCCTCGCAACTGAAAATTAAAGATTTGATGTATAAATAGAATATCTTCAGATATCAAACATAATAGAAGTCTAATAATAGGGTAACTCCAAAGGGTAAAATAATGATTCGACTTCGTTGCAAAGCTCAACCGCAAGATTATCCTTATTTATGAGGTATGAAAAAATAAAAACCATGTTTTTTAGTCTCCATTTTGCAGTGGCAATAATGAATCTCTTTAACGGTACGAGCCAGATTTCGGTGACATTAATGGGATTTGTTCACAATCAATTAATATTTGTGTTATTAATGCAGACGATGACATATTTATAGTAACTTATAATCATCCAGACGAGACAGACCAAAAGTTTCATCAAGACCGTAAACTTTAAATAATCTGTGTCGTAATTAAATATGTCACCACATAATCTCACATTGCAGTTTCACATTATGAAGTTAGGCGCGACATTTATTAATAGTATAATCATAAAATAAGATTTATTCCATCACAATTAAGACATGTCGAGTGGACACAGAGAATGCAACGAAACGACCGGTCGTAAAAACAAACCTGATTAAAAATAAATTACGATCTAATAACTATAAACAAACAAATAATATAACAAAATAGATTCCTGTGAGAAAATCTGTTTCACATTTTATTTGTAGTTTTTATGGCAATTGATTAGCAACACACGAAGATCAGTATACAATTTCTTGATATGTTAAAAAGGCGGACCCTGGACTACCTAGGGGCGAGTACGCAATTGAAGATACGCAAAAAGGATAATGATGACATAATTAATACGTAGTAGGTATATCAAAGGAAAATCTATTATTAATGAGTTTGAAAATATCAAAAATGGAGAAGGGCAGTCTACTGAGTCACACGCATTATTTGTGTCTCGTGGCGGCTTCACTTCACGATCGGTCATTGTGGGCACTCTCCCGGCGACAATGGCACATTAAAATGCTCTTAAACAGAAGGAAATAAACCAATAAAACAAAGAACGTGAAGCCCACACTCGCTCTATTTTAAAATTTTCAAGAACGTGCTAATTAGGCGAAATAATTAGTCATCTCATCAGGTTCAACAAACAAATCTTTTTATATCTCTAGATTTATGACCGTTAGTTACTTTATATTTCTTCATTATCAAATTGTTTTGTTGTAAACGAGCCAAGTAACAATTTTAATCAAATGCAGAAGACGAATTTATCATAAACAGTACCATTATAACGTAAATATATTTTTAATTTTGAAGTTTAAATAACAAAAATAAACATAAAGAATATAAAATACGGTCGAATTGAGAACCTCCTCCTTTTCTTGAAGTCGATCAATCGAATCAAGAACACATTATTATGAATTAAATAATAATTCATTTGTACGTGACCTTCCCGTATTTTTGAGAGTAAATATTAAATATAATTATGTAAATATGCCAAATCGTAAAGGGATCGTAGCCCAGTGTTTTTTTTGTAAGCGATGTGATTCTTTCAACCATTTTTATGATTTTATGATATCAGTAGGAATAGAAAACTAAAAAAAAGTAAAATCAATTCGAAAAGAAAATCCATAAATAAATGTTCCTTCGAACAAAAGGTATAAAGGAATGACTTATACATATTTAAGATTATTAATAAATATAAATTATCAAAATAAATTTTTTTGTTGTTAGGTATTTATTCTAGGTTTACAAATGTATCTGTTATTTTTTTAGAAATTAACACAGATACGAAGCCCCGAGCGGTTTCGTTAATAATAAACATGCAATCTATACATACAAAAAATTAATAAAAAAAGAAATCATGAAATATTTTTTTTACTTGCTGCATCATACATGCACAAACAACTTGTTTCGTATTTGCGGTTTTAAATGTCAGACATTATAAATCATTACCTGTGTTTACTATGCACAAACACTATAATTAACACATAAATGAATATTTTTTAATATACATATTTCATTTTCGTGCCGTGTCATTTGTGTCTCTACCCCACTGTTGCTCTTTCCCACGGATATCGTAAAAGGCGCCTAAGGACTAATACTTGGCATTCTTATTTTAGGCGATGGGCTAGCAACCTGTCACTATTTGAATCTCAATTCTATCATCAAGCATATCAGCTGAACGTGGTCTATCACTCATGTCTGTCAAGACTATCATGTGTGATTTTCGTGATTATGTGTGTGTGAGAATGAATTTCGACAATTTCAAGTACCTACATACTTTATTTTTAATTTAATATTCCACATGAAATTATAGTTCTGTAATTAACGACACTGACTTTACTTTTAAAATCAAGCCTAGCGCATTATTTCCGTGCGAAATTAAATAGCGCATTATTTCCGTGCGAAATTAAATTTCATTCTAAAGTTTAATTTCCCGAATGTACGAAGATCTACACTTGATACATTTTGCAAGTCTGCCATTCCGCTGATCGTGTTTATCTGGATTGAGTAATGTAATGAGGCAAGGGTTAATCATAATTTATAAGTTCGCCGTTTCACAACAATAATTTATTTTGCAATTTCCATTCGTTCCCAATTCACAAACTTCGTTATAAGTGATAATTTTGGTTTGCTTGTTGTCTTGTCTTGTATCCTACATAATCAGTGGCAGATAAGCTTTCTTATGTCTATAATTCACTCTCGCGACATCGCTAATGACATGATTACCTTTAAAATCGTCAACCTGCGTTAATATCGCAACATGTTTATTATTGAGAAACTCTACTTTCGATTAATAATAAGATTGAAAAGTGATTTTCCTTGTGTAGTAATTCAAGATTTAGTTAAGAGACATATAAAAATAGCTTTAGATAGCATATATTTGGTAGCTTACAGTGAAAATAAAGTCATTAAAAAATTAAAGCCGAATTTTTCGCCTAACAGAACTGAAACTTACAAAAGGATAATAGACTTAACCAAAGTTTATCAATACGGTGATAAGCAAATTTTTACAACAGCTTGTAAAAAAGGAATAGAACCAGAATCAGACGATTTGAGACAAATAGGCCTTTAAAACCGATCGTACCGCACTTATAAGATCTGGCACTGTGAAAAGTGGTAAGTACAATATTTTGAAGGCCTTTGCACCACAATATGAAGCAGTTACAAGTAATCGATATAATATCATCAATAAGTTGAATAAAAACACACTTAAGTATATTATTTCCGATGGTAGTAGCATTATTATCATCGAGTGAATCACATTTCCAATGAAGCAAACGATCGTTAATGATGCAAAAACATATTATATTGAGGCGAGATGAATAAAAAAACAACTATTTCGTTTGCCATTGAGACTGATGATATCTTATTGCAATAAAAATAAATGCCAGTATTGAATGCGCAGGTCGCAAATCCTCAGGTGAATAATTGCATAAGATTTCGAGTAAATTATAAATGGAGGCAAATCAACATTCAAGCTATCAGACATAACCCATGTTAATTTGTTTTCTGTTATATTTGTAAGCTAATTTGATTATTACGATTGTTTCTTAAAATCAACTAGTAATTGTAACGTGATGAATGTCACCAAAAGTCATGGACTGCAGACAGCATTTTACAATTGAAGAAACTGAAATTCAAATAAAAGTTGGCAAAAAGCATATTTAAGGCACTCCAAATTGTAGATATGGTGGGACGCCGATTTTATCAAAAACGCCATAACGAGAATACCAACCTCGTAGGTAATTAGAAAACGAGTTCTTCGAAGTTCTTTACCAATTTAGTTTTTTTAACTCAACAATGTTTTGGGCGAAACGATTTGGCATTTTACGTTACCAACTAGATCTTTATAAAAGGTAAAAAACAATAAAAAATATTGACTTTTGTATGTTTGATGTGATCGGAAAAGGGGTAGTTATCCATACCGCAGCAATAGATAGATTACATGCCAATGGCTGTTACATGCATTAAAGGTACTTAGATACCATCACAAATGGGTGATTAGGTCATTAGATTGTGTAACGTCATACACAAAAAAGCTATGAGGTATAAATAGTCTTGCTGTGTACGTGTGGCACCCACACATGCGTACGTGAACAAGTTTACACCTCACAAGACTGGTATTATTTACTCCAGACTACATAAAATATTGTATTCTTATGGCCAGTGAACATTAATTGAATTTACTGTGGGACCGCAGATGCGAAATGGAGGCGCGAATCGTCCGAATTAATGTTTATACATCATCTTATTGTGTCGATGGATTTTTAAAACTGATATGAATAGCTGTGGGTGTGCCACTTGGCTATAAGTCAAGATGCGGAATTTAAAAAATGACGTGGAAATCCACAATTTAAATCACTTATTTACAACAATTTAAACAATTTTTACCTGTACCTTTTTCGTTATACATATCTTATCCCGCATACCTTAGTTGTTTTGAATTCAGCAGACAGTAAGAACATCATGACCGCAAAATGGCTGTTCTATCTGATGAAACCGATAAAAATGAAATTTTTTATCGAACACTTAAAATTTAATTTATTGGAGTCTTGTTTGGACATCGGACAAACACGGTCGTGTCCAGCACAATAGACTGCAACATCTGTTGGCCACTTGCAGTGCCGATTGCAATGAGGCTACTTTGGCGGGAAATTACAAACCTTATAATATTCTATAAAGGTTTGCATAAACTGTATTGTGAAGTGTTGTGTTATGATGTGTGAGATTAGCTGATTATACATGCGTTCGTGTGGCAGAAAACCCGGTGAGATCTTTCCTTTTTCCATTGGCTTTTGTCGTACAAAGCAGCCAAAAACAAGCGTCAGATGTTAACAATATCTAAAATTCATCTATAACTGCATAAAGCCAAAAATAATATCACCACTTGATATCGCTTAAGTAATTCTATTCAAGGACGTATAAGAAATATTTTTTCTATACGTAAGTATATATGCTTCTATATTCTATCTTGAAGACACTTAACGGGTATATTTATTACTAAGACTAACTAGGTTGTTTAAAAACAATTCTGTATGTCCAATTCCCTGATACCGTTACCACGTGGGCTTCATAAACCTAAAATCTACATATTAAAAATCATAACTAAATCCAAACAATACTAAAATACAAGGCCGCTTGGGCAATTGGTCAAATAGAAAGTTCTCCTATCCCATTCCAGCTACCTGCTCCACAATGCCAAGGGACAAAAATTCACATCTGGCAAAAACAATAGAAGCTGGGATCATTAAAAAAAAAATCGGCTCTTAGACCGTTCACTACATTGCGTTTTGTTTTTCAAATTGCACAAGATTAATAATACTAATGCATTTATATTTCCAGACAACTTTCCTTCCACAGATCTTACCAACCCTTAAAGAACACATTATATAAAATAAAACCAACAACGCATACACAACATCATCACCGATTGTAAAATAATAAAATTAATCTGGACCATCTGCTGCATGGAACCTTTATATAAATTCAAAACCAACGTTCGCCCCGTAGCGGATGGAAACATGACATACCTACCATACATAGTATATAATATTGAATATGATGATAAAACAAATTAAACAGAGAACAAATATTAAGAAAAACAAAAAAAAAAGATAAAGGCGTATCAAAACGGTTAGGTATAATCCTAGCAAAACACGACAGAAAACACAAAAAGGCGTCAATCTCACTGATAACCTCAGATTATAATAATACAAACACAATGCAATAGAAAAGAACCACGTCACAAAAATACGGCCTCTGTTGCCGAGCTGGAGCTAGAAGACATAACTAACTCTCATAATAGTGTATATTAGTATTGGAAGCCATGTAGCGAGCTGAAGAAAATCAACACATCAAAATCAATGCTGGAATCTAGAGGAATTATGACAGGAATCAAAATTGAAAAAATTTAGGAAAAATGGAGTATTGAAATCAGTGCTAAGAACTGGAGAAATCAGATTGGAATCAACGCTATGATCTATGATCTGGAGGAAATACTGAAAACCGATGTATTTGAACGAATGCTGCGAACTTCAGAAAACAAGACTTATTAAATCAATGCCGCGAATTTAAGAAAACACGACGTATTGGAATCAAGGCTGTGAATTCGAGAAATAATCATGTATTATTATTAATGCTACGAACTGATAGAGGTATTGGAGTCAATGCTGCGAACCTGAGGGTACACAACGTATTGGTATCAAGACAACGAATTCGAGAAAAATGAGGTATTGGAACTAATGCTGTAAACTGATAGAGGTCATATTGGAATCAATGCTGCGAACCTGAGGACATACAACGTATTGGTATCAAGACTACGAATTCGAGAAAAATGATGTGCTGGAACGTATGTTGTAAACTGATAGAGGTCATATTGGAATCAATGCTGCGAACCTGAGGACATACAACGTATTGGTATCAAGACTACGAATTCGAGAAAAATGATGTGCTGGAACGTATGTTGTAAACTGATAGAGGTCATATTGGAATCAATGCTGCGAACGTGAGGAAACATGATGTATTATAATTAATGCTGCGATCTGATAGAGGTCATATTGGAATCAATGCTGCGAACGTGAGGAAACATGATGTATTATAATTAATGCTGCGATCTGATAGAGGTCATATTGGAATCAATGCTGCGAACCTGAGGACACATGACTTATTGGAATTAATGCTGCGAACTGATGGAGGTCATATTGGAATCAATGCTGCGAACCTGAGGACGTACAACATATTGGTATCAAGACTACGAATTCGAGAAAAATTATGTACTGGAACGTATGTTGTAAACTGATAGAGGTCATATTGGAATCAATGCTGCGAACGTGAGGAAACATGATGTAAGTATTAGAAGTAATGCTGCGAACTGATGGAGGTCATATTGGAATCAATGCTGCGAACCTGAGGACACATGACTTATTGGAATTAATGCTGCGAACTGATAGAGGTCATATTGGAATCAATGCTGCGAACCTGAGAAAACGCAACGTAGGTATGGAAATCAAAAGATTGAATCCGAGGAAACACGATATATTGGAATCAATGCAGCGAACCGATGGAAATTATATTGGAAGCAATGCTGCAAATCTGAGGAATCATGACGTATTGGAATCAAGACTGCGTACTCGAAAAAACATTATGTATTGGAATCAATGCTGCGAACTAATAGAGGTCATTTTGTAATTATACTGCAAACCTGAGGACACACAACAAATTGGAATCAAGAGCATGAATTGGAGAAAACATGATGTACTAGAGTTAATACTGCGAACTGATGGATATCCTATGGGAACCTGAGGAAACACGGGCATTGGAGGCGAAAATGAAATCTGGAAAATACGGTAGGAGAATATACGGACGGCATTGAAACTAGGGCGGTAAACTAGAGGAAATAACATCGGAATCAATGCTTCTAATTGGAGAAACACGACGCATAGGGTCCAGTGCTACAACTGGAAGTGCACATACAAGAGACACGACACATTAGAAACAACACTACAAGCTGAATCAACACCTCGAACTGGAAGAACTCATATTGGACACAACGCGGCCAACTTGAGAGAAAGCCACAGGCAAATTTGGATGACAAGAATAAAGGCTTGAAGATGGCGCAAGAAATGACTTGGCGAGTGCAGATCTGAAACAGCCGACCGAACCGAACCACAAAAACTATCAAAACGGGGATAATTTATTAAAAAGGCCTCATGAAATCCTACACTACATATTCTTCAGAATGGGCAGACATCGCGACAAATAATAAAATTCATCACAGCAGCATGAGATTTCTACGAAATAAATGAAACTGACAACGAACCATTAAAAGAAGAATTAGAAAATAAGAAAGAAGGAAAGACGCAACACATCAACGCTCTCCTCCGTCGCAATACCCGTGTTCCTCAATTCCTATATTGGCTATAGGCTGTATAGTCGGTCGATTGTGGTCGACTGGTTGCGGCTGGTCGGCCTTCCTCTCCCGTCCCCGAGCGTGTCACTCCCTATAAAATCTGTGCCCCCTGGTGTATCCAGCTAGACTGGGTCAGGCTTTGCTTGGCTGGGTGTGGTACCAATGTTCATGTTGTTCATGTTCAACACTTAAAATTTAATTTATTGCCCATAGAAATCACACCCATGTTTTCTCTGTGGTGGAAGAAGTATAGTTTTGTCTCCTGTGACCAGTCTAATATTTACTTGCACTACTGATAAATATTACTCCTTAAAACCTCGACGATGTTAGATAATTATGGCGATGGTAAATTAAATCACAAGGTCAGGTATATAATATGGGAATTATTTAATGAACAAAGACATATTCAAAAAATAGTAAAGTAATATTCTGATAAATAGCCGGATCCGTCTATGAGGGACCAAATTTCTTTTTTATCGCGATAAATATCGCTATCACGGACGACAATGTCATGAAATACTTATAATAAATGATAAAAAGATACATTTATACATATTCCATTTTGTCCAAAATTACTTTCCATTTTCTTGGTCGCCGCCGCGCCGCTGGTTGTTCCTTTGATAGAATTACTTTTATTATTTTCGAGGATAACGTGATCAATTATTTCGGAATATCTTTCCCAGAATAATGAACAAACATTTCACCATTTTATGTTCGCTTGATTTTTTGCTGGGTATCAACTTAAGTCAATAATTTGGAATTATGGTACATTTGACAATTTATTTGCAGGAAACCCGAAGCTATATATATACACCTTAGCACTTTACTCCCAGGGATTATGTATATGTGTATGTGATTTTGAAAGGGGATTAATTTGACCATAGTATTTAGTGATTTCTTTATTATTTGAAAATGTTTATTAAGTTTAAGACTAAATAAGGGATAAGGCGTAGTTTACCTATGTAATGTGTAAGTATGTGGGATTTAGAGAATTTTTTTCGGAAGTTTTGAAAAATTGTACCTACATACATAAAGTGCAAAGAATACTTATTTTATCATGTACAGTATAAGTCGATATTAGTATAATTTGCTGTCTGAAAGTCAACTAGCTGCCGACGTCGCCGGCTCAGTATAAAGTATTCTCAAGGTGAAAATTAAATATCTTTTGCATGGTATTTGTAAGTCGATCGATAGAATTGTAAATCGACGCTGTATGACATACTCTATAATAAAGGTTGTAACTTATCACTAGATCTACACTATAAAAAGGAACGAATGGTTTATCATGTCAAGAATATTGTTAAGCAAAATCAGTTTGAGTAAATAAATTCAGTCCGGAATAAGCCTAATTGTAAGATAAATTTATTTCGTTCGTTTCATGATTAAAATTAATAAAAAAAAATTGGTTGCGTCGTGTCGAAAAATTCACGCTCGAACAATTTAAAAGAAGAACGTCCTATAATGGGTAATTCCGTTTTTTTTTCTGGCGGACACTTGATTGACTCATTATTAAAAAAAAACATTTGTAAAATAGACTATAAGAATTCATTCTGTGAAAAGAAGAACGGAAATCATTCAATAAAATCATAAACAATTTTAAATTGAAGAACAGACATAACGTATTCTTCCATCTTCAATCCGACGGGAACCCCAGGGCATAGCTAGTTACAAATATTTTTAACGCGTGCCTCCCACGCAATCCCCGACCAATTTCAACCAAATTATTTTGAAGAAGGTGTAAAATCTTTAATTTTGCGCATGTCATAACATTATTACACGCAACTGTTATACTATGTTTTTTTACAATCTTTGATTGATATAAAATTGGTCCAAGATGTATTTACACTAATATGAGAAATAAAAAAAAAGAATAGGACCATCTCTTTCCCATGGATGTTGAAAGGCAACTAAGGGATAGGCTTATAAACTTTGGATTTTTCCTTTAGGCGATGGACTAGCAACCTGTCATTAGGTATTTAATCTCAATTCTATCAGCAAGCCAAACAGCTGAGCGTGGCCTATCGGTCTTTTCCAGACTGTCGGCTCTATCTACCCCGCAAGGGATAAAGACGTGATTAGACGTAAGTATGTAGAAATAAAAAATAACAATGGTATCATAGTTTATTTTAAATAATTACTATTTCTAATTTTTCCTGGACTTAAGGTTTACAAATTGAGAATATCTTTTGCGAACTTTTGTTGGAGTGTGAGGAGAGAGAGGAGACAACAACTTTTAAAATTAGTATGCCGAATGAATTACACTTTCTTCAGTTACTAAACAAAGAGTACCTCAGTAAATAAAATAAATTAAATAGAGTCCAATAAAGATTCTACAGAGAACTTATTTTAGTAACAAGTTTTTTAAAAACTTGTATCGACGAGAAGCACATACGAGAATCATACATATATTGGAAAGTACTAGTGTCTAGACTTTAGACCAGACAATAACTATTCCTATAAATGTTCGTGATCGCAATTATGTGGCGTATATGCTATTATATGCAGAATGTCATGTACCTAAAGGCGAAAATGGTATGTAGCATACTGGCAGGTGGCATGAGACATGTTGAATATAAGTCCAATGTTCAGAATCGGCAAACTGAATCAGTAAACTGAAGCAAACTACGAATAAATTGGATATGTTCTGTTCATACTAATAAAAGCTTGTTTTTCTAGAAGAATGTTCATAAAAGTATGTACACATTTTAATTGTATCTTCAATCTAAAATACTGAACAATTTTTTGAAAATATGTATGTATGAAATTTTTTCGACTTTCCACACAAAAATATTTCATCTTTCGCTACATATTAATTAGGAAATATAAGTAATAAAAAAAATATATATTATATTAACCAAACAACCAAATCATTTGTCTGAGTTCTGAGATGTATAAATGTTACGTGGTCGAAAAAAATCAAAGAAAATGCCAGAAGTTCCCTCAAAAATACCGTAATTTTATTTTTCACTTTGGAAAGAAAATGAACCCGTATTGTAAGATTTCGTCGACAAAAAATCTTTGCTCTTTATTTGTACAGGATTTTCTCTTTTGAAGAATTTTTAATGAACTCTTAGGATTTGTTTCATGTTTGGTAGGGACAAACAAAAAACATTAATTCGGGGAAAGTTATAAAGTACATACCTAATGTTAGTTTACTTAAAAAATATTTTGGAATTTGTACACTATTATATTTTTCCAATTTATAAAAAGTTAGTGCCTACCCCTAGTTATTTCATAAAGTATATGTAGTGGCCACTCACACGTTCAAATCGTCGTCATTTCGTTTTATTTCAAACAAAATCGAAATTGTTTTATACAGGATTATACCTAACCTATATTATGTAAGAGGGTAAAATTGTATAAACACATTTATTTATTTAAAACATATTCATTTTATTATTAAGCAAACATGAGGCAACATTATTGGTATAATACGAATGAATGTAAATTTATAAGGACAAACATCTCGGGCGTCAATACGATACCAAAAGAAGTTGGGATCATGTTTTAGGAAGCGGAGAGAAAATTTATTCGCATTATACTCGTACCGAATGTGAAAACAAGTATTTTAAATAACTGAAAAGCTAAATGCCTCTTTTATGAACGAGGCCCGATACACCAAGTGGTTTGAATTATTGAATAGCTGCGCTTAAAGGTTTTTTATACTTGATCAAAGGCTATATAGAAAATTGATTAAGCATAAATTTATACTTAGGCGTTCCTGAAAAATAAAAATACAAACAGTATTTTTTGGTTCTCTCCTACACTTCTACTTTCCCCTATTTACTTGGCGGTCGGCCCTGCTAAATAGCACTTTCTGACTATGACATTTGAAAAGTAACAAACTATTTGTATGCAACAAAATTTTTATCGGACAAGTGACAAGAATCGACCCAAAAGGAAGACGTACCGTGGCATAACCTTATATTTTTAAGGTAAAAGCATTACACGCCATAGAAAAATTCTCAAAAAAGTTATTTTAGCATAAAAATTTTTTACGCAGTCCAGAAAATTGGTAGTTATAAACGATAAAATGTTAACATGTGATTCGTGAAAGGTATTTAATTTAAGTCACGCAATTACAGTGCCAACAAATGCTAATACATTCTAAGTATTTAGTGATAAGTTCTAGAATATTCGTGGTCAGCAGTGTGGAAAACGGCACCTGGTGACTGAATATCGACCGTCGTTGATTAGGTTTGAAAGAGGCTACGGCAAAAGGTTTTACGTTATTATATGAGTACAGCTTTTGGAAAAAGTACCATAAGGGTTAAATTTTATTTACCTATTTATTTATAAAAAGTATCCAAATTACTAGTTTGAACTTTTATTACACTGTATATACCTATAAATGCACAGTTGTAAGGTAACAGAGATTGGAAGGTATAACAAGTCAAGTCAGGAAAAACATAAATGTTTTAGTTTGTTTGAATTTAATATAAAACTCAAAACGTCATCAAACTTTGACGACATGGACATTGGCTACCAAACTATTGTTGCGACTTAGAAGTTCAAGTTGGCAAAATCTCTTGACGAAGATTTTCTATTAGTGTAGGAGTAAAGCATACCTAAAGAAGAGCTTCTTTTTTGCGCTTTCTCAAAAGCGTCCATAAGTTACCTATAATAACCTAAACGATGGTTTTTTAAACTTCGATGATTATTAAGTTACTAAGCCACACAATATTTTCAAAACTTACCTGTATACTCCATAATGTTTCCCAGACGCCCTGTCACCGCATATGGAGCACAGGTGTTTGGAGCCACTCAGCGGATGGTTCGGAGGGTAGTTCTTGAAGGACGGGGGCGACGTCGCGTCGTCCCGGAGACCGTCCAGCATCGCCGTGTCCGGTTTCATCTCGGGCGGGGACATCGGCGACATGAAAGACGTGTTCTCCAAATTCAGCCCTGAGGACAAGAACACTGAACAATCATTTTTTTGATTACTTCAATGATCCATAGATCTGTCGATGATTAGGTGCAGTTTTATGATCATAACAAGAAAATCTAATCGCCAAGTATGGGAAGTATATGGTTTGACGAGACCAGAAATTTCATTCTCTTATGTCTCTCAACAAAGTGTTTTCCTACTTTCATCCTGAGTTATATCATACAGATTCCTACATTCATATATTCTCTTCATATACTTTATACTGATGCCCAGAAAATTTTAATAAACGAGCTAAAATTAAAACAAAAGGCGACAGATGTACATTTTCAATTTGGCAGACACCTGCCAGTCGTGGTCACCACATCACTTTATCTACAAATTTAATCAATGTGAAAAACTGTTGGTCTATGTAGTTACAGATATGGAACTATTTTCAAATTTGCAACCAATATTTTTTTTTAGGGTTAAATGCAACTTCAAGTTAATGCAGCGAAAAAGAAATAAAAAGTTTGAATGCTCAAAAAAGCAGGCAGACCGGTCCATTAAAAGAGGGGGGGCGTCACAGATAAAAAGCAAATAAACACAAGCAGCCAGCCAGCCACCCTCTCTCGACGACGCCACGTTAGAAAACTTTAGCTTTACTGTTTACAGACAGATGTGTGCCGCCGCTCTTTCTTTCGCCGCGCCGCGCCGTATGGATAGACAAACTACAAATTAGTTTTGTTTACTACTCTCCCAAGGAACGCTAATGGATTGTCCAGATTTTATGGAGACCGCTGCACTGATCTTGATGTAGCGAACATAAAACATACAAAATGAAATAGTAAAAGTTTTCTTAAATTTAGTGAAATATTGTTGTAAAGGCTTTGTTCGTTTATGTCAGCGGTGCGCTAGACAAAAGTGTTACAAGAATAAACACAAAATAAACAATAGATACTTTATTTATTTAGAAACGGGATAGTTCATCTTTTTGGTGTTTGTCCTATCCTGACAAACACCAATAATTAGTTATAATATTGGCAAAACTAATAAATCTTGAGGTAACGTTTATGATGACATATTGAAATACATTTACCAAACACATGCGTTGTCAAAAACTTTATAAATCGACATCAAATCAGCTTATTTTATCAATATGTTCGGTATCATCAATATTATCAGTTGCTTTGTAACGATGAGGAATAAATTTATAGCTAGAGGGGATTTTAAAGATACGATATGCGAATCCCAAATCAAAATTACAAAGTTAAACAGGAAAAGGTTCAAGGTGGGAATAAAACACGTGAAATGATCTCATTCCCAAATAAAATACAATATACGAGACGTTTCCGTTTACAATTTGTGAAGGTGGACATGTGACAGCAATGGGGCCGGCATTTTTAGTTCACAATATTTTGTAAATTATTGTTGTCGCCTTATTAAGTTCACTTGATAACCAAGGGAACTTGGAAATACAGACGTACCAGTAAATAAAAATACCTTAATAAAAAACAGAATAATGGAGAATTTTGCACTCATAATCTCCAGGTTGGTGAGGCACCTCTGCTCATTTTGTAAGGTTATAAAGACATGATTCTTGAGTCATACAACACATTTATGTGAGGGTAAAGTTGCTAGAAAATTATAACCACCTAAATTATATTCGTATCGGCAAAATCACCTATTCACCTTGAAACTTCAAGGTGAGTAGGGTAGGGAAACTGCCTAATTTGATCCTTTGACGGAAACCTACACATGGATTACTAGTTTTTGAACAAAACTTGTATCAAATCAAATTTTACATAGATGGAAACGTTTGCCAAGCGTTGAAAGACGATAAAATAAGCTGAAATTTTAAAATTAAACTTTTCATATACTTGGTGTTTTCGTGAGAAAATTAAAATCAGTAATGGATTGTAAATTAGTTAAAACATAAAACGATGAGGTAGGGCGGCCGACGACTTTATATCAAACAGATGACTCCCTAATGATTAATTAAAAACGAATGCTAATAACATGTTGCTCAAATTTCTAATTAAGAGTAAATTGAGTGTGCGATTCTGGAAATTATATATTTACTAGACAGTAGTAGGTACTCATAATATCAAAAGACAACGTTTCAACATAACACAAGTAATCACGGTTTTCACTGTGGCGAGACGGCATTACATCGTGCAGTTTGAAGTCCCATGTAATTAACAAAGTCGTCGGATATATGTGATTACTTGGTAAGTGTAGTGAATAATCACTGTGGACATACGAGGTACGCTTAGCTTGGTGTGGGTATGGGTAGCCGATGACGCCGAGTTGAAATTTATGACAAATCGTTATTGGAGTCAAATGTATTGGTAAATATTGGTAAATTTATTCTATCATAAAGCCAAATAGCTGAACGTGGCCATTCAGTCTTTTCAAGACTGTTGGCTCAGTCTACCCCGCAAGGGATATAGACGTGACAATATGTATGTATGTATGTATGTTATTGGTAAAACATTTTGTTTAAAAAATCAAACGGCTTGTTTTCCATTTGAGATAAGAAAAATGCAATACTTATGTTGGACAAATGGCTCTCATCTCTCTCATCAAAGTATCCTTAAACTTTTGTTCTCCATGTTTAGTGAAAAGTGACATATTGAAAGAACGGCAATTATATAAAAACCAGCTTTTGTATGCACATATGTTATGTACGAAGGGACTTTTTTCATATTAAATTTATTACCATCCACAACATTTTTATTTTGTCACCAGACTTGATTGCTCTTACCGTCTTTAGTTACCGAACTCAAGGTTTCATCGCCTACGTAGAAAAGTCTAACAAAACATAATTATGTATATGCTTATTTTCATCAAAAACTAAATCTGGCATTTGCATTAAGTTGCAAAATTTATGTTAACAATTTACCTTAAACTGCCTATAAAAGGAGCAAAACATTATTTACATTGCATGTCGAGGGAGCAATCATTGGGGACTAAGCTGGACTGCGTTGGTAGAGGCTGGAGAAAGCCGGCCATGGGCGCCGGGGTAGCCGGAGACGGCTGCTGCGGGCTCGGCGGAGGCGGCCGCGCCCAGTTCATCAGCGCCGTCACCGACATCGTCGGCTTATCTTTCTTCGCCACCGACATGACCATGCACTAACATCCTCACATCACTATCAACCCCATGCACTGCGTTGTACGTCGCAATAACACTATACAAGCACAAATCTACGCGTCAATTTGGCGGCCCGTTGCAACTATCGCACTCTTTTCACGATCAATTTACACAAGTCCATATCAAGATTCTACACGTTAATAATATAGAAATTAATCTAAATTAGCATTAAACAGTACAGTTTGGTACGGTAGGACGCGAGCGAATGGCCATACACAGACAGATATGACACTTAAAAGCGTCACAGTCGCAGCGGTCCGCGCCGGGGACAATACAGACGTCGTTGTGACATTGTGATAGCGATAGATACCCGAAGTGCGATATCGCGATGCAGCTCAGCTCGTCAACAATGCCCCTAAAGTTTCAACACTGATGGTAAACTAGTGACTAATACGCAATTCAATGAGCTCAAACTTGACAAAAAATACGTAGGTAAGTACTGCCGACTTCCGCGCGGTTACTGGCGTGAAGGTCTTACCTGGAGCGCTCAAGGTCCGCATATAACCATACGCGTAAAAGTCTCATTTTATGCCAGAACAGTCCTTATTATTAATTTTTTGTTATTTAGTAAATGAAAGCGAACTAGATGATTATAAATAAAATATTTGCATCTGATGGATTCATCTAAATAATTGAGGTTGTTACTAGTTGGCCTTCGTGATCGCGGAGCGGCTTGTTTCTGTAATTAAGTTTTGCGTCACGCGTGGACCGCGCTCCTCGCTTTAGCCCCTGTCATATAAAAATTCGCTAAGTAGAATTAGTATTTTCATTATTTAGCGATATTTCCTTCTGTAAAGTCGCATGTATGATCACAAATGATCTTTAGACACCAATATATAATAAACTTAATCTTATTTCGTCATGACATTGGCACGCGAATATTGTATGTACCCATTCAACATCTTGTCAATCGATAACGAGAACAAGAGAAGATATTGAATTTAAATCAGGCACGTATATTTGCATATTATTTGGATGATATAAGGTATCTAGTTACGTTTGCGTTCACACTGATTGGGATGTAATTGACTTCAAACGAAGCATCAATTATCTTAGAGCTACGCCACAAAACTCGATGGCGTTTGGATTCAGTTCATAAATGACCGAATTGGTCACTTGCCATATTTTCGGTAGATAGTCACAATCTATAAAAATGGCGAGTTGTTCCAAATGCGGGTATTCAAAGTTTATTTTTAAGTTTCGGTCCCGACTCGAGGACATGTGCGGCCTTGGAGCACATGCGTGTAGGTACTCACACGTGTGATTTAATTCCGAACATCTTTAAGCAAAAAACAATGCTGTATCCGGCTGTGTTCAAATAGCAGTAAATTATATTTTGAATTAATAAATTATCATTTGAAATATCTGTAAGGGAATCCTCTTGGTAAAAGGGTATGAAAATTGTTGGAAAAATTTCGAAACATAAATAGGGTCGAATAAGAAAATTATTAGATTAAGTAGTATACGAGTATATATAATTGGTAAGCCTCGAAAGGGTCGTCCGCATCGCGATTAATCCAATTCATGGTGGATAACAGGAACAGGAAACTAAATTATGAGAGAGTATATCTATAGACAAGTCAGTATAAAATATCTGGGATCATTTTCTCTTCATTATGATTTGTGAAATACTTAATATTAATTGAAGGTTTCTATGATAATAGATAAGGTAGGTACTGAAATCTTTTATATACGTACGTAACTAGCCTACGTAAATATTTTATGTTAACGTCGGGCAGTGGGTGTCAGGTAATTGGGTAACCATAACAATGTTAGCCAAAATTCCAATCCACAAAGGCCAAACAAAGTGCGAACATTTAAGAAATTAAACAACAAAAGGTTTAGTAAAGCAAACGCTCAAAATAGCTAATAATGGAGTAAATATCTTACTTTACGCCGTGGGCGTTCAGATATTATTCACGCTCAATTCAAAAGAAATCATTGAAGCGAGTATTTGTATCCTTATAAGCACAATATAAGGATAGCGACCGATATGATATGAACACATTACACGTAGCTGTCAATCAGGATGTAGGTAATATTCTTGACAAGGGTGGCGATGTAATAGATAGCCTCTCTCCTACACGAGGGTCTTCTCTAGGATTGAGTTTACGGAAGTTCAACACCGGTTGTAAGAACGTAGACGCTTTTATATTATAGCTGCTAATCGATTATAACTCTTGTGTGCAGAAAAGCATTACGTAACGACATACAAATAATGTGCCGAAATTCCATCAGTATCGCACTCTAAAAATGGTATATTGAGCTATTATGATGTTGTTAGGATTGACGGAACACACAATGGGAATCGCCCCAACAATGACTAAGCGAACAGTATACATACTACCGGCAATAAACATGACAAAGGCTAATTATTCACATCAGTTCTATTCCATAAAACTCATGAGAACGAAGAAATATTAGGAGGAATTTGATTTATATAGGTAAGTAGGCAAGGAAGTTCCCAAAAATTTTGACTACAAACTGGTATAAAAACCGCCTATTCTAACGGAGACACATGACTTTAAAACAAACTATACACACGTAAACGAAACGAAAGTAAGTTTCAAATCTTTGGGTAAGTCATAATGAATTAATAAACAAAGATTTTCGTAATTATAAGCAACGCACCTAGCGTGAAGCTGTTCGCAGAATTATCAAAGAATGCTTCTACTTTCATGCACTTTCTTCGAGCGTGCATCCGTGCATGGTTATGTGCAATGTCTGCCCCCCTGCGCCCGCCCCGCTGCCTTCGCGCTGCTATCGATCCGCGACCTTCACTTGACGAGAGCCCGTCAGACACAAATTAAAATTGATATTAACGACGCTTGCGCACCACCACATAAAACTCACTTGTATGTGGGTACTAAACCTAAAGAAAACTCTTTCACTTTGTCATACCAATGATTTAACAGCGTTGAAGGAGCCTTTCTGAGCCGTTAATAACTCTAAACAAGAAGAAAATTTTTCTTCATACTTTTCAATACATTCTAAACCTTGTGTCGTCAACGCGAATCGCGCCTTTTTCACTGGGACCCGAGACAGAGCATTATAGGAGCAAAGTCAAGCGGCTGCCCTAGACTTGACCTGAGAGCGAGTTGTGGTGCGGTGAGTCAGGCGCGGGGGCGGTGCCGCCACGCCAGCCGCCTGCATTCGCCGCGAGATATGGGTAAGCGGAACGCTGAGCGCGCCACGGGGGCCTGCGACCTTGGCGATTCGCTGACGGCTACAGGTGTTTTTTGTTTGTGTACGAGATCAAAACGATGCTGGCTGGGCAAGCTGCCGGCGAGATAGGTAGACCCGAAAATGCGCAACCGGAACTCTGCCCAAAACAATGCCGGTTCGCTTCCAAATCTGGTTTCAGTTCTTTTGTTTTAATGCACCTATAGTTTATACATGTACATAATGGCAATGGTTAGACCAGTGGTACAATATAACTTTTGTTTTTAACCAGTACATTATAGGGTTGATATTTTTGTTAAAACGAAATAGCTAATTATACATTTAAATGAACAAAATCCTTTCACATATTAATAAAACAACGTGACAGACAAAATAATTTAGTAAATGCTTGCATGCATCATCAATCATAAGTGTGTGTGTTATAACGAAATAACCCATATATTAATCCAAAAATCCGATCACAAAGAGTTCACGAAAAGAGAAATACGATTTGGTGAGTATGTACAATGCGGTTATGTAACGCTCAGTGTGCCGGTAAAGACCTTGGCCGTGACCAAGCCAACACTTCCCGCGGCGTGACGCCAATCTTGCGATTAGGTACACGCAATAAGCGATTATATTTTAGTCAAATAAAAATAAGGTAACGAATTATTTTCCTTGCAAAAAGAAAAGTAATGCCCGAATAATTAGGCAGGGTGGTTGTTACCAATGTAGGTACACGCAATAAGCGATTATATTTTAGTCAAATAAAAATAAGGTAACGAATTATTTTCCTTGCAAAAAGAAAAGTAATGCCCGAATAATTAGGCAGGGTAGTTGTTACTAATGTAGGTACAGCGGTTTCTTGTTATACAGTCACTGCGATACCGAACAATAACATTTTACTTTGATAATCATGAAGTAAGGTATGAATTTGGTCACAATAGACTTATCATCATAGGAAGACTAAACCAATGGAGGTGATGATAATGTAAGTCATGTAGGTATGTCGTTTCAAATTTATAACAGATAAAACAAACCTATAACAACTGAAGGGAAAAAACCGAATAAGCCAACTATAGAAATATCTCAAGAATGAAAGGTTTAGTAAGTGGTAAAATCGTGCTGCCATTGGAGAATTTTTGTATATTCGAAATGGTTTCTCACCTACAATACCTTTTATGTGTACACATTTTACGCACAAAGAGATTAGAATAGGAGGAACAGTTCTATGACAGTGGTTTTAGAACCATTACTTTTGAATCAAAAATAACATAATTCATACAGAGGAAAAAAATTGTGTTAGCAAATTCAAGATTGTTTAAAAGAGGACGGGCGAGGAAACGAGTTAATGCAAATCCACATTAACAAAAAAGCAACATATTAGTATTCTCAAAGTGTGTTAGCATGAGGGCGGCAATGAATTCTAATAAACCAGAAGGCCTTGACAATGATACAATCGTCTTGAGTAACCGCTCTATAAAATAATAAGGTTTTTACTTAGCAAATTGTAGCATTCATTAATTGTTGTGGTGTTTGGTTTAGTAAGTTTTGATATTTAATGCGGTCAATTTTTGAGGAACATAGTAATATTTTCTCTATTTTACTGTGTTTATGTGTGTTAAATCTTTTTAAAGGTTTATTCCACTTTCAACAGTTTTGTGTCCTGAAATCACCTGGGTGATCAAAATCAACAAGATTTGATTCCACATTTTTTTTATTTCCTGTAATCACCTGACGGCAAACACCTGGGAGATCAAAATCCACAAGATTTAAAATATATTTGCATCCAATAAGTAATTGGCATGATGAAAAGAATTTAAGAATGTAAATGTAAATATTACCAAAGATAAAAACACTAAAAGGCCTAGCACTAAACAAAGTAGTTTGGAATAATTAAGCAGCAAAATTAGCAATGCTGAAGAAAAAAATGCGTATTAGGGTGTTAGATGGTCTAGGTAACCAAACCAAGGTTATCTGCAAAGGCACTGCGCACATAGTTGTCAAAATAACAATATAACCTGAATGCAAATGCATCATTAAAGATATAACAAAGGTAGGCTTATATTTACTTTTCACGCTGTCTTAAGGTGATGTGCACCAGCAAAAAAAAGATCTTCATATTATAAATTGACTGGCTAATAAAGCTGTTGCATCACTTGCTGTCTTAATACTCAACAGTTATAATTTAACAAGAAAGAAATTCGCATTGAATTTCTCAAGAATCAAATCGCTAAATTTCGCTCTCATTATCAAATACACTGCTTTGTAAGTGACGATGAAAACATCTTGGGTTTTATCAGAACACGTTCTATAACGCTTAGCGATTTAGAAAGATATAGATGTTCTTGGTAAGGAAGACTAAAAATTTGATGCATTACATTCAAATGGAAATGTAACTACTAGAGCGATAGAGGCCAGATAAATGTATTCAAAACACCTAGAGTCAATACACTTGCAACCTTGCAATGCTCTTTACGACTCGTGTCAGATAAAGACATAAGGGCATTAAAACATTACAATTTTATATGCACACCGGTGCAAAATTGCAGAATTATGATATCTTTTTGATTCCCAACATTTACCAACAATATTACGACATGCGACGCAACTTCAAAACAATATACATGCAGAGTACATTTAATTCTTTTGTAACGAAATTTTACTGCTGCTGAATAATCAAATGAATCTATTATGCATGTATATACTATATCAGCATTGAAAATTGCGATTTTAAGAAAATTGCGCTTTGATACTTATGGTAGTTATTATCAATATGCATAAGAATTATATAAATGTATAACTATAATTTAAATAGAAATACATATTTTGCATTTAAATGGTGTCGCGAAGAGAACATATTTATAACTTTTTAACAACTTTATATCTTTAGCAAGATTCTTTGATTAAATTTAATCCTACCTACAAATATTCAATAAAATCGTTTAGTTTAAAATGAAGTGCGACTTAAGAGGATGATCTGTCCCAATTTTTACGCATTGCGTATTCTGGAACGTTAACTCAATACAATCCTGATGATACCCGACCTATTCAATCCGATTATTGTGACTTAAACAGAATGCAAAAATAAATAACCTAATATCCAGTTGTTGTTCCAATAATGTTAACATATTATTAAAATTTGAAAAAATAGCATATTTTTAGGACTCCGAAAGTATACGAAACGAGCTAGGATAAACTTCAGTTTTAAAGTTGTCAGGAATGCCATGACAACCCTGAGCCTGAACAGTCGAGTGCAAATATGCATCACAATCACAAGTGGCGCTGTTGCATAGGGGCCGCCGTAGTTGACGTCACTCATCAAAGGTTACTATCAAATTACAGTTGAAATGTGTTGAAAGCCGGTTGCGGATCGTGCATCGATTTTCAGAGTCGCGTCGCGTTCGGCGCGAACTCGCGGCCGGTGCGGGTGGCGTCGGTGCTCTGACTGGCGCGGCGCGTCCGGCGTCCCCGCTCGTGCCCCGCGCCACCGTTTGTTTTGCTGTATTTTCGTTGTTAATCATTCTCCTTGACCTTGTGCGACGTCGAGTGGTCCACTGCACACGACTGCGCACCCCTCACCCTGCAACCCGCCCGCGATGCCTGTCGCCGCCGCATCACACGTGCTGGTCCTTCGAGCCGGATGCATTGTATCAACTCCGGTTTCTGCTTGTTGGATTTGTCACTTTAAATCAACAGATGTAATTCAACTTTCACTCATTCTTAATTCCTCAACTTTTAAAGACCACGTATAGTCTTTCGATGGATAAGAGTGGGCAAAGTATCGCATGTAAAGTACTGTGGTAGTGGACTCATTTGTTGTGATTCTTTTTATTCATCAAGATTTAAATTTAAGGTATCAGCCAAATTAATCACATCATGAAGTCTTATCTTATTATGAAGGACATCGATCAGCGGAAACATTGATGTCAGCATTAGTATCCATCGTACAAAGGATCTACGGAGTATAAGAACTCGTACCAATGCCAGAGGGACGCTCATTATTTTAGTTAGTTTTTCTTCATTAATTTAGGTACATTTTACATCTTACTCACACGTATGCTTTCTACTGCTATTTTAAAAAGGAGAATTTCCGCTATTTACATTAATGACGGAAATTTGGCCCCTATTCAATAAGCTTTGTATCTGTCTAAGAATTTAATCAACAGTGCAGGTGCCGCGATTTCATATACATATATAGTGTATATGTATGTATAATATAGACCTTTTTAATCATCCAACTAGGTTTTTCAACTCGGGAGGAAAATATCTGAAATCTCAGAGATTATCAGTTTTCTGCCGCTTAGCAGACGAGGCGGACAGTGGCAAATTTATTAACAACAAAGTTTCAAATAACGAAGTAGGGACATCTTTTTGCACACCCCGCAATTACAAATTTGTGCGTTTAAAAAAATATTAAAAACGACTAATTGAATTGAATGGATTTCTAAAGAGCGCCCTTAGCGAATAATTCAACCTACATGATTCGGATACGTACTAACTAGCTACCGCTCGCGACTGCGCTCACAGGTAAATAGAATCACCCAAAACCGTTGTCTTTTTTCGTCGCATTTATACCTAATAGGTACTAGAGTTTTACAATAAGAATATGTGAAAATGTAAACCTCCCTTATATGTGCAGTGCAGCCTCAGGTAAGTACAGTTGCCTCGAAATTAAATACTGTCTTGGGACATGAGGCGCCATCTAGTAATAATCCGTGGAACAAAAATGAGCTTTTGTATTGGTTTACTTTTTGAGGTTCTGGGTTGTGTCAGAAGTCAAAATGAAAAACAAACTAATGAAATGATATTTTTCTAATGAATGAAATGGTAGTTTTACCTTGCATTTGACAAATGAAAATTTTATTAAAAATCATGCTTATATATCTTACTAGCAACCCACCCAACCAAGCCCAGCTTGACGGCCTCTGTGGCTCAGCGGTAGTACGCTTGTCTGTGACACCGGAGGTCCCGGGTTCGAATCCCGGTCAAGGCATGATGAGAAAAGAACTTTTTCTGATTGTCCTGGGTCTTGGATGTTTATCTATATAAGTATTTATTATAAAATATAGTATCGTTGAGTTAGTATCTCGTAACACAAGTTTCGAACTTACTTCGAGGCTAACTCAATCAGTGTAATTTGTCCAAAAAAAAAAAAAAAAAAAAAAAAAAAAAAAAAAAAAAAAAAAAAAAAAAAATTTACATATAATCACGTCTATATCTCTTGAGGGGTAGACAGAATCAACAGCCTATCCCTTAGATGCCTTTTACGACATCCATAGGAACAAGATTGAGTGGTCCTATTAGTTTTCAATTAATATATTTAAACTTCCCTCAGAATACCTCCTTTCAACATTTCAAACAACAACAAATACCTATAGTAGTATAGTCATATGTGGAGAATATATACATTACATTTGTTTTTGTAATTAAATAATTTAATAAGTAATAAATAAATTTTTAATTTTATATATAGTGTATATATTGTTAGTACCCTATGTCCTCCTCTGAAGTCCACGCCACACATATAAAAGACAGACAAACAAACACATACATACATATAATCACATCTATATCCCTTGCGGGGTAGACGGAATCAACGGTTTTGAAAAGACTGAAAGGCCATGGTCAGCTGTATGGCTTTATGATGGACAAACACTTTTTCATATTTATTATACCTACACATAAGTATGGATAATAAACAGTCCACCCTATTGGAGAATTGTTTTTTACAAGTTATTTATGTTCTCTGTCAATATTTGCTGTTCATGTTAGTATGTATAGTCCATTTCTATAGATACTGAAATTAAGATAAACAATCTTGATACATATTTTTGTTGGAAAATACATTTTAAGTGAGTTTATAGCCATGAGAAGAATAAGCAAAATTAAATAACAGGTGCCATGTGCCAAAAAATAAAAAACCACTTCATCTCTTTCCCGTGGATGTTGTAAAAGGCGCCTTAGATATAGCTTATAAACTTAAGATTCTTCTTATGGGCTAGCAACCTGTCACTAATTGGATTTCAACTCTATCATTAAGCCAAATAGTTGAATGAGGCCTATCAGTCCTTTCAAGACTGTAGGCTGTCTATCCTGCAAGGGATTAATACCCGATTATATGTATGTTTGTATGTAAATAACAGATGTCCTAATGAATAACTTCTGGTGCTCCCAAACATAGTTTTCTTAATAATCTATTATGACATGAATGTTAAGATTTATTGTCTGTTTTTAGTACCTAAATAAATTGACTTAATATGTATATTCACAAAGATAACTAAATTAAGAATATTCAACATTAATAATAACAAAATTCGCCAATGAACCAATTTAAAAGAATGATTAAATATTTTGATTTATAAATTCCATCTATAGCATTACAATGAGATGTCATCCCTTAGGAAACATTACTATCCTTATTGTATGTTTAATTGATGATATTATTTACACAATGATCTAACACTACACAACAGCAAAAGATAATTAGTTTAAAAGCTTAGTTTTAAAACTTGTGAAACGGAATTTAAAAAGTTGATTGGACTGGACATCAATTCATATAGTATATGAATGCATAATAGTAACTAACAGTGGTTTGTCTTGTTTAGGGATAAAAGTTTCATTAACACTATCACATACAACATTAAACTATGTGTGAAAAGCACTAATTCAATTAATATAGGATAGATAATCTGGTGGTGGTCTGATATATAATCGTGTAGGTAACTTACCTGATTCTCTCGAGGGCTCCATCCTCTGCAATATTTTCTTAGAGATTTCAATGGTTTACTACTTTCATAAATTAGTAGGTAGTACAGTCGCAAAGATGAACCTGTCAGTAACAAGGTCGATGAACTAAATATACCTATACAACAAGAAATACACTGGTTTGTAGTTGCTAAGCTATGCTATAATAATATGAAGCACACTAATATATTGGTTGTGTTGACGATAAATGCAATTAAATCTCAATATATAAATAAATTCTTTGGAAGATTTTCTTATAAATCATCTTCCAAAAATTACAATCGCACAAGATGACATTTATCAACTAGCCTAGCGTCACGTCATAGTAGTTTCGTTCAAAAATTGAGGAAAATTCGATCAGAAATTATATAGGGCTCTGCTCTACTCGTCTCAAACCAAGGGCTCGTCCACAACTCTCCAAGATTAGCATAGAAAATATTTGTATTTTTGTTAAGAATTTTAACATAAAAATGAATGAAAATTTAGCAAATGGGAATAAACGCAAGCATTTTTCCTGATGGTTCGCCCGGGATGTATAATACAATTTAAAATCATATAACGCGAAAGTTAAATAGTATCTGACGAAAGGGGTATAGGCAATTTTGTATGGAATTGCATTAAGTAGTCCCGGTTATATACTCGCCTTTCTTACTCTGACTATGATCCAGGATTGAGTAAGTCTGGTTTTTACACTTGGCGACTCCCATCGTCCAAAATCTTTACAGGGAACCTAAGCCCTATTGGATTTTGGTTATACATCCAGTTGCTTGAGTTTCCAGATTTCCTTGCGATTTTTCCCTAACTGTTAGAGAATTTTTTTAGCATACATACATACATAAAATCACGTCTATATCTCTTGCGGGGTAGACAGATCCAACAGTCTTGAAAAGACTAATTGGCCTCGTTCAGCTGTGTGGCGTAATATTAGAATTGAGATTCAAATAGTGACAGGTTGCTAGCTCATCGCCTAAAAGAAGAATCCCAAGTTTATAAGCCTGTCCCTTAGTCGTCTTTTACAACATCCATGGGAACGAGATGGAGAGGTCCTTTTCTTTTTTCAATTGTTAGCACAGAACCTATTGTACGAGTATATTAATGAATTAATTAATAAGTTACAGTTACACATGAAATCACTTAGTATTGGAAGAAGTAGATAGAGTCTTAGGATAAATTACTCCCACCTGTGAAGACTCGTGAGTTTTGACAAGCTTTGAATTTTGGCAAGCTGGCCACTCACATATCATAATTTTATAGTTTTAGGGCTCACTTGAAGTCTTCCTTTTATAAAGAAGTAAAAAAAGATTCAATTTCAATAAATTCGAAGTAAAAAAATCTTTTTACTACGCTTTTTTTTAACCTATATTCATATAGGAAATCTATTACGCTTACGCCCGTACAGTTATGACTTGTGAGTCTTAACTTTGACAAGCTGGCCACGCCTTGATCACATTTCTATATCACATAGATCTGTGGCAGGCAACGGCAACTCTAGAAAAATGTTAAAAAAATGTTTTTCATAATTACATAAATGCATTTAGTTACTCTATATCCCTTATGGTATAGACAGAGCCTATCCAGAGCCGGTCCCGAAAAGAATGAAAGGCTACGTTCATGACGTATAGCATTAAGATTCATATAGTGGAAGGTTGTTAGCCTACAAGAATAATGAAGATTTTATAGACCTATCCCTTAGTTGCCTTTTACGAAAATCTACGGTAAAGTCGGTACAGATATGGATTGGTACTATTTTAAAGTGCCGGAAACCGGAAACCACACGGTATTTAAAAAAGGGTACAATTTAAGGGCTCACCAAAATAGCTTTTGTTTTCCAAATTTTAGTACCCAGTAAAATAAATTAACTCCATATAAATTAAAATCAATCTATACTTAGTTTCCCAAAGTAAAACGTATTAAGCTTCAAAATAAGTATACACACGTCAGAATAATCGTACGTTGTGTACAAATATTCTTTTTGATTGCCAAAATGGATAAATGCTCACCAAATATTGTTTCACTAAAACAGTAACATTGATACCAAAATGTACAGTTCAAATTTGCTTTATTGTAATCAAATTATGTAACCAAAATCCAAAATATATTATGGTCAAGCTAAGATTACGTAATATAAACGTAATTTATACGTAAAATATAAAGTGCCATTGATTATTTTTAAGTACAAATTAATCTTATAAGATAAGATTGTATAAGACTGTAATTATTGTGTTCCTTTTGAAGTGCCATTGATTATTCTTAAATTAATCTTATGAACACTTTAATAAAATTTCTGTTTTAATTTAGATTTTTTATTTCCTCATCTACCAATGGTTTGTTTCATTGTATACCTTAGTCATTATCTGGTAGGCGTTTAAACACAAGCCATTATAATGTATGTATGGTAAGGGTAAGTAGGTACATCGCGTACGATTTTAACCTGTAGTTTTTTGTCGAGTATCTTCCCTTTACCGTTCGACCCGATGACTTAATGATGCGTGATGGAAACAAATATGCATATTGGATTATTCAATACATTTGCTTGATGATGATGCTTCCATGTTGCTGCTGCTGGTAGCGAAGAAAAATCATAGCGTGCGGCAGCTACTTCTATAAACTTGGGATTTTTCTTTTTGGTAATGGACTAACCCGTCTCATTCTAATCTCAACTAGGCGGTCAGGCCAACGATTCTGGTTTAAAATCCCGCGGGAATCTTAGTAAGTATGGGTATGAACTTTGCAGTAAATACTTTGATATTATTAAGCCGTGTGATTCCCGGCCTTTAGAATAGGACTACTCCATATTATTACCATGGTTGTCGTAAAAGGTGACTAAGGAATAGGCTAATCAACTTGGTTGGTGTTCTACTTGTAGGCGGTGGGATAGGACAACCTGTTACTATTTGAATGTACCTACCTATCTCTACATAGTGTTTTATAAAGTTAATAAGTACCAAGTTAATAAGTGGTCGAGATGACGCGAGAGAAATGTAGACCATGTAAATCGCAATTATCTATTGTTTCGAATTCCCTGCGTGATACAGTTCAGATGAGAAAATCAACCGCCATAGTAGGTATGCAGTATCAGTTGATCTGAAAGTCTGAAACCCACTCGATACGGGAAGTAGTTAAGATAGGTACATAGGGATGTACCTATGTACTTATGAGTATTCTACCTAGAGGAAGCATAAAGTAGAGGCACATGATACCCTACCTACTTAGGTACTTTAATATATTAATCTTGATAACCCTGTAAAGAGCACGACACGATCTGTTCATAAGTATTTGAGGTCAAACAAAGCTGGCATTGATTACCTTGATAAAAATCATGAAATAAGCTGTGTTTCAAGAGATATTTTTTAATCAAGGGGTGTTACAGGGCCGGATTGTGGAGGATATCGCGAGAGGGGACTAAAAGTGTCACTCTGAAGAAAATGGTTGATATTGCACAATGCACCTACTTACCTAATTTGTCATTACATATTATTACGTGTTTTTGAGTTAAAAAGAATTAGATTGAACAAAAAATGTTAACTAGATAATCTTGAGATTTCGATATTATATCATTGAAATCGGTCCAATGTACAAGGTCACATGTTTTTGCGGTCATCTCTTTTTTAAATCTAAGTAAGTACCTCGCAAAACAACTGGTACGTATCGGTGAGAGGCCAGTTTCCCTGACGCTGTGAATGATTGCCCGTATAAACCAAGCCTTTCGCTGTCTCTGAATTTCGTTGATACCTCTACAACCTCTATGGTTTACCGAAGAGATTGAGGACAGTTAACGTTTGAACAGCCTGTTTATGAACAGCCTCAGTTTCTACTGCACTAAACAAAGCAAAAAGATAATGCACCTTAGTATTATTAGCACAGCAAGCTGAGTAATAAGTGGGTATCTATTTATGGTGCACTTTCGCCATTCCCAACTTTGTCCCCTTTCGGTAATAAATGGGAATTTTAAAATAATAATATCACATATTTTTCACCTGGGGTAATAAATGGCATTTTCACGGAAACATCCCAGCCCATATTACTTTGCCACTTACAATCCAACAAATAATGATTAACTTTTAATTTAGGGCATATAGGAAAACACTGTAATGATATTTTAACCTGACCTTTAATAAATAAGTAGTCAACAATTATTAATCCAAATAATAAATATGAAAATATTGTCAGTTAGGAAGACATGTTTTCAACAATTCCAAGAATTTTGTTTTTAATTTATGTCTGTTAAATATTCATGATAAGGTTTAAAAAACGTTACTGCTACGTATAACCTACCTAAGCACTGAATCAAGTTAACACAATAGAAATTATTATATGTGTAAGTAGTATACAATTTTGTTGTACCAATGAACAATGAAATTTATTTGAAGTTAATAACAAACCAAATATTCCAAATACCTACCTACCTGAATATTAAGAAAAAACTTAAAATCAGTTACAACTGTGAGTGGGAAGAGCCAGAGATATCTACCTGTACATATTTCATTTGAGATTATAACGATAGTTTCTTTCATCAAGTTATTATCCATTTGTCATGTACAGGGTGCTTCTTAGAAATGTATATTATGTTCATATTGTAGAAGTATCTAAGGTGTGGTATACTTCTTTTGTTTGTGGCTCACTGTACTAGCGATAAAGATATAAACACTGTGATAACATTATGAATTTAGCTTGCTATGGTTTGTTTTAACAAAGTATAACAGAGTATTGCTAATATTAAGGTTCTGTATACATATAAATGCTTTTCTTATTTATAATTAATAAAAAATGGTGGTCGTGTGAAACTATTAAAATAATTATCTTTCTGGATCATTGAATGATTGGCACTAGATGATAAATATAAGTATAAAAAACACCACATTTTGGAATGTCATACTGACCAGTCTTTAATTCTACTATTTCATAATATATTATCTGATCTGATAAACTTTCAAGTAGGTTTAATCAGAAAAGCCACTTTACACATAATGAAGATAACATGAGTATCACTCAATAGGTATGTGTGTCAGTTTAAATTAACAACTGCATAATATCTATACCTCGTTCTGATAAGTGACCGATAAACTTTCCCACCAGAAATTAATAAACAATATCACAAGTTCACAACATACAAATTTTATAATCAATCACGCTTGTTTTATCTTTAATGTAACTGGAATGCATTAAGTACCCATTAAAAAAGTTGTAAAATATGAACCTAACTTAATCTTATATGTCAAATTGTAATAGACCACAAACAGATTGTACCAAGGTGAGGCGAAGTGACCTCTGCAATAATAAAACTTGAAACATGTCACACTTGAATAAACACTGTCTAATATATGTGTATGAGTAGGATTAACATTATCACAGCTATGTTACAAAGTTATTTTTAACAATTTCATCAACAATCACCAAAATATTAAAGGCACTTCCACAATCATGAATAACCATAAATTATCTTTATCATTAATTAGTTTCATTGATATATGTATATGCAATTATTTAATAAATATTAAAAGTATAATCCTCACAAGCAGACTTCATTTAACCTTTAAATGACCTACAAGTACAAAACCAGTCTGTAAACAATAGGCATAAAATGGAATGAATTGATGTAAAAAGCATTTAAAAGTGATTTCAGTATTATTCTTATTCTTAAATTACAACAGAATATCACCATTATAAAACAAACCTCCACCATAAAAAAATGTGATGAAAGAAATTAAGATTTTTCCACTGTTGCTGGTTTTTTCCACTTATAAGAACCAGAGTATTTGAAATCATAGCTAGACAGCCTCTCATCCGCCTCTTGAGGTCCCCGTGACCCATACACATAGGGGAGGGGTTTAATATGCTGCTCTTCAAGCTTTTTAAGAACAGGAGTGAAGATCCTCCAAGCCTCCTTCAATTCATCATTTCGTACAAAATGCATCTGAGTTCCAGTGAAAACATCTAATATCAATCTCTCATATGCATCAGGAACATCAGCACCACTATAACGCATGCTGTATGTCAAGTCCAATTCTGTCTCCACCAAGTCAAACTTCATACCTGGAGATTTGCTCATGAATTTCAAATATAAAGCTTCTCCTGGTTGCACTCTAATAACCAGCTCATTTCTCTTTGCATGACCATCAAAAATATCACCTGGAACATCTCTGAACTGTACTCTTACTTCAGCTTTCCTTTCATTTAGAGCCTTGCCACAGCGCAACACAAAGGGTACTCCTTGCCATCTAGCATTATTGATATGTAGTGCTGCCAAAGCATATGTCGGTGTCACAGACCCTTCAGGCACAGTAGGGTCATCAAGATACCCAAGAGTCTCTTCACCTTTACCATCAGGATTACCTACATATTGGCCAATCAAAATATCATCAAGCTCTATAGGTCGTATATGCCTTAGGACTTTAACTTTCTCATCTCTAATGTCATTTGGATTCAAAGACACTGGTTTTTCCATGGCCACCAATGAAAGGATTTGTAGAAGATGATTTTGCATTACATCACGAATAATACCAAAGTCATCAAAGTACCCTCCTCTGCCTTCTGTACCAAACGGTTCCTTAAAAGAAATCAAGACAGATGCAATATTTTCTCTATTCCAGGAGGGATTGAATATCTGATTAGCAAATCTTATTGTCATAAGATTTTGAACCATTTCTTTCCCCAAGTAATGGTCAATTCTGTAAAGTTGCTCTTCTTTAAAAAGGCCAGCTAAGTGATTGCTCAGCTTATTAGAACTCTCGTCATCTCTGCCAAAAGGTTTCTCAATAATTACCCTTGTGAAGCCCTTTATAGATATACAAGCATTTTTAATATTTACAGTGACATCTTCAAAGACAGTAGGAGGAACAGCAAGGTAGAAAATTCGATTTGCTACTGGTCCTTTTTCATATTTTGTGATAGACTGATTAAGGAGTTCATAGTCAATTCTCTTATCATATGATCCTGCAATATAATCATTGTTTGCCCAGAATTTTTCATATTTTTCTTCATCACCTGGGCGTACTTTTATATACTTGTTGCATTTTTCCTTCACTTCCTCTATTGTCTGTTTTGTACGAGCATAACCAACAAATTTAGTTTTTTCAGGGAGCAGATTATCTCGATATAAGTACCAAATTGTTGGATAAATTTTCTTCCTAGCGAGGTCCCCTGATGCGCCCAATAAGATAAAAGTATGGGGATAGTTGAAATCTGTTTTATTTTCCATTATATATTGACTATGACAAATAATACCACTTATTGCCTGCTTTAGTTAAAGCCAAATTCAATGAGTCGCGCTAAATACAGTTTTTCTTTATTCACTTCTTGTTGGAAACTTCAATTCACTTTCTAATTTACAAAATATTCACGATCATACTTATAAAGGTCTAAAACTACAAACCAAGTGCTATTATAAAATAAACTAATTCACTCAATACAAGTGGATATAAACTTATAAACTCTCACATAAGTTTGTTTCCTATAATTAAAAGCCCCCGCAACGGTGAGTGATGTGATTGGACAATTCCTAAATTGTCTTCAATTACTATTGGGAGTTATTAATTTCAAATATTTTGCATCAATCGCAGCCAAAAGCGGTCTTACGAAGAGTTAAAGAAATGGCCAACGAGAACTTGAGCTTTATTGACGGATTTGACATTTAATTGACATTGAAAAACTTTTTTAAAGGCTTGTGTTTAAACGCCTACCAGAAATGCACCTATATTACTTCCAATAAATTCGAAGTGCCTGCCATAACGGATAAATGCTCACCAAATTGTGTATCACAAAATATTCTAGAAATAAAGCTATTTTGCTTTTTATTACATTCTATAAAAATAAATACACACCTTTAAAGTCAATTTGAGTCCAAATTTTGTAAATTATCGCTAAGGAGATGTTACCAATATTTTATTTTATTACTTTCATTTTAGTTATCTATGCTGAGGGAAAAAATTACAGTCAACCGCAAATATTTTTTTCATACCAAATATAATATTGATTACACCAAACACAAGTTACATAATTAATGCATTATGCATTTAATTATGTATTTTTATGCAGTTACATAATTACTTTGTTGTCAATTATTGCAACACATAATGACTAAGGTATACAATGAAACAAACCATTGGTAGATGAGGAAATAAAAAATCTAAATTAAAACAGAAATTTTATTAAAGTGTTCATAAGATTAATTTAAGAATAATCAATGGCACTTCAAAAGGAACACAATAATTACAGTCTTATACAATCTTATCTTATAAGATTAATTTGTACTTAAAAATAATCAATGGCACTTTATATTTTACGTATAAATTACGTTTATATTACGTAATCTTAGCTTGACCATAATATATTTTGGATTTTGGTTACATAATTTGATTACAATAAAGCAAATTTGAACTGTACATTTTGGTATCAATGTTACTGTTTTAGTGAAACAATATTTGGTGAGCATTTATCCATTTTGGCAATCAAAAAGAATATTTGTACACAACGTACGATTATTCTGACGTGTGTATACTTATTTTGAAGCTTAATACGTTTTACTTTGGGAAACTAAGTATAGATTGATTTTAATTTATATGGAGTTAATTTATTTTACTGGGTACTAAAATTTGGAAAACAAAAGCTATTTTGGTGAGCCCTTAAATTGTACCCCATTATAATCACGTCTGTAACCCTTGCGGGGTAAAAAGACCTTTCTTCTTCCTCTTGTCTTTAGTTCCGGGTGCATCCTCACCACTCTGGAGAAAAGCCCGGGTATGCCTTTGACTATGGATCCTGGATTGAGTGAGTCAGGTTTTTACACAAAGCGATTCCCTCCTGACCTCCTTAACATTTGCAGGAGCACCTAACCTGTATTGGATCGATCATGGTTACACATCCAATTGCCTGAATGTGCAGGTTTCCTCACAATAATTTACCCTCGCCGTAAGAGCATCGGTTACTATTCAAACTAATGTACTTATATTACTTCGAAAATACTTAGTAATTGGCACATGGCCGAGTCGGATTTGAACCGGGCACCACCGATTCGATCACCGACGCTCCACTTTCACCGCAAAGTCTCGAAAAGACTGAAATGCCACGATCAGCTGTATGGCTTAGTGATGAAATTGAGACTCAAATAATGACAGGTTGATAGCCCATCGCCTGCAAGACGAATCTCAAGATTATTAGCCTTTCCCTTAGTCGCCTTTTACGACATCCATGGGAAAGATGTGGTACACGTTTGATAAGGTAGGACCCACTGTACCTTCTTAGGTTAAGTACTTACGCTAATGGATGCTTTTACGAGGAGGAAAAATAAAGCTAGGAAACCTCAGCACTGCATTAAGGTAACCAAATGATGGGCGAGGTTCCACTGCAAAACTGCACTTGCGGAGGTCAGACTGTCGCTTTGTGTAAAAATCTGACTCACCTACCCAATCATCCTGTAAGTCTGGGTTTATGTTTATAAAAACGTGATCATAGCATAGGCAGTAATAAAACTTGTGAGTAAAAGACAATTCCTTTTAGTAAAACCAAAGAGCATAGCCAAAAGTATGTGGGCTACTAGTAGGTACCTATCGCTAGTTCGGCAACACCGATGGAAAAAATTTGCCCTTTCTCGTAAATGTACCTAATTAAAGTAGTATACCTAAATACATATTATATATATATAGGGCTCATGTTTTCAAATCTGTGATATGGCTACATTACATCATTTTATTAAAAAGTTAATGGATGATTAAGTTTTATTCATATCATTGCCAATGTACACTCTACGAAAATAACGAAGTATAAACAATCAAAACGTAACTAAATTAATGCCGGTGTTGCAATATTGTATAAAATTTCCCAATATAGTAGTTTTGTGCTTGCACATATATATAGACTTGTACCGATATTATTATTTACCCAGTTAGGAATTTTGGTTATAAATTCTTACTGTTATCAAAGTGCCTACGCAGCTCTACACAACGTCGCGTTTCGTTGTGTCTGATCATGTCTTAAAAAAGGGAGATGTTAGAAGTACTTATAATCGACGAATATGCATGAACAGAGTAATCCGAGTGGAGGACGCGGAAGAAGTCTGTAAGGATCGTAGCAAGTGGAAATCCATAGTTTCTGCCTACCGCAATGAGAGACAGGCGTGATGGTATGTATGTACAAACAACTTGATGTTTGGGTTCCCGCCAAAATACCTTGCAGAGATATTGTCGATCACTGTTGACACCGTCGTTTAGCCCATGCTGAACAATATTATCCATTAGCGTTTTGCCAAAAGGTAGACAGAGACAGTAGTCTTGAAAATATTAAAATTTCAATTCACAATTTTTTTATTTGTTCTGTGATTAGAACTAGAACTAGAGGTGCCTTACGAATTTCGAATCAAGCATTTATGATGAAAAAGATAAAATATCATCATCACTTTCAATTCCAAACTGATAACAATTATTTTATGCGAAAATTTTAAAAGACGACTAATTAAATGTAGAGAAGTTAAACTTTAATAATAATAAAAACTACCATGCACTGTACGTTTGGTAAATGTTATTTTCAATTGGTTACTGGTAACATTAATGCTGTCAGCTGAGTTGATTATCGAGCAATGGTGGTGTTATGACCTAAGAAAATAAATCGAATTCATTGTCATTTATTGCTGTGTTATTTCACTATAGCTCAACAAATATATTTCTAGATGAAACATTAGCCCTTAGGGTTCTGTATGGTATAATATAAAGACATGGATTGGAGTGTAATTGTGTGATATCTGGAAACTGTAGTTGGTAAGTGATGAATCTTTGTTGTTCAAATGTCTTCAAACGCAAAAAATACCACGTTCCACTTTAACGATCTGGCATTGTAATAATTTCGGAAAATGTTGTTTTGGATGATATCTTTGAATAAGTAAATGTATATTAGCGTGATCAAAGACAAGCACATCATGTATCTTGTTTGCTGTAAATTGTTTTGATAAATCCCAGGTGTAAGGACTATTGTTTGTTTTGAATACATTTTTTGCTTTTTGACTTGGACGCGCCGAAAGTTGACGTAAAGGGATCTTCCTTTGTGTTTTTTTTTATGTAGACCCAAATTTGTTCCATCATACGAAATATTTAGTACATTTTAAATTGAGTAATAAAAATAAAAGAAAGCATAATATTTTAAAATTATTTCACAAATACCATACCAAAGAATGTAAGTAAAATATTGTAATAAAACTTAAGGTTGATTCTAATGCTTGGGTCATCAATGATATTGTAAAAATTAACATTAATTGAATTTATAATTTTTTTTGCAGTCTTGGTGGGGATTATCAGTAAAGAGCAGTAGTGCTGGATTCCTTTTGATTTCAAGTTCAGTTCTCTTCATTCACAATGTTGTATGTGTTCCATGTAGATGCTGGTCAGATGACCACCTATGACATGAGTCTGACCTTGCAAACGTAAGTATTTTGCCATTTAATGTACCTACTGGGTAAGGCTCTCTAGCAATGGTTGTACAGGTCAAATGGCTTCATGCAACACTTTCCTGAAAACCTCATCATAATAGGTTCAGCGAAACGTGAGATAATCATAGACAAACATATGAACATACAAACTTACATACATACATGTCAAACTGAGAAAACCTCAATCTTAGTGCGCCTCTGGTATGAGAAGAGGTTGAAGATCCAAGCCTGTTTAAAAAATCTAGCTGTTGCCAGCAACTGCAACTTTTGTTCATATATCTCAATAAATAGAAGATTACCCTCTGTATTGCCTTTTAAGTGGTGAGGGGAGAAATTTTTAAATTAGGTTAAATGCTAGATTTAGTACATGAAAGATAATAAATAAATGTGTATTTGTATTTATGTATTGTCTTAGTGGAAATCCCTTCCAAAGTTTTCCATTTTGCTTCTGTTAAACAGAGTGGCCATGTTAAAAGCTGCTATAGAAAGAAAGACGAAGACACCTTCAAGTTCCCTGGTGCTATTGGTCAGTGGTGGTGAGGTCCTGAAATCTGACCACATGGTGTCATCATACAGTGCAGGCACAGACACAAACCCTATATATATGTTTAGTAAGCCGTCAGTTAAAGAGAGTCATCTAAAGAAATCAAGTAAGTTCTATATTCCATTCACTAGTTATTAAAATATTTCAAAACTAGGTAATTAAGTCAATTTACTAACAAATAAGTTATACAGGTCCCAATTAATTTAAGTGTTTTCAATTATTACCTCATTATGTGGTCAGCAATACAATAACATCAATTAGTATTACTAAATGGTTCTATAAACCAAACCAAAACTTGCTGAGGCGGTTTTTATTAGAAACTATTACATCATTCATGGAGTGCATTAATCCATCATCATCTATAGTAATAAAATTTAAAAACTTATGTGATAAATATAAATATAAAGAAATGAATGAACTTAAATGATGGAAATCTTTACTGCCTCAGTCTTGATTTTCACTTGCAGGCTTATTCATGATTGTAAACAAGGTATATATATTTTATTTTCCACTTTTTCTATATTTGAAATGAATAAATTGTGAGAGAGGGGATGTGCCAATTACTCTGATACTCCGATGCTTTTATGGTGAGGGAATGAATTATGAGGCAATTCACCCATTAAGGCTGAATGAGTAAAGATGATCTAAAACGGGAGTCGCTTTGTGCAAACCCCGATTAACCCAATCCAGGATAGTGGTCGCTCATGCAACACGGGCTCCTCTATGTAGAGGTGAGGATGAAACCGTGATTTATGCTAGAAGAATGTAGAATAGTTTCGAAGACAAAACATGATGCCTTGTCAACGTTCGTGAATAAGCCTTCTGAAAGCGCGCATATGGTAAACGCGCCAATATTATTAACAGTGTGCAGCGATCTCAGTCCAATATTGGAGTTAGAATCAGGTGAATTCCGGAGTGGGGAGAGGAGTTTCGATGGAAAGTCGTTTGCTGACCTCAAGGCGAGCGTGGACAAGTGCTGCTCTCTGCCAGCCACTGTCAGCACGGTCATAGCCTGCGCGACTCTTGCGCAGAGGTTCAGTGACCTCGCGCATGAGCTGTCTAGGAGCTGTGAACAATTGGTACATGAGCAGCATCTTCAGCATCAGGTATGTTAAGCTATCAAGTAACGTCGTCTAGTCTATTTGATATTACTAAAAATAGTCGGGTATTGGAAGAAGTTTTAACCAATGCATGGTATATTGTTGGTATTTCTATACTTACATATGTAGGAAATTTTTTAGTGTAATGAGTTTTTATTTAATAAAGACTTTTCCATTGTGTGTTGAACACTTGGGTGGGTATAAAAAATAAAGCCTTTTATTGACATTGTACTCAGGGTTGGGCGGCAGTGGTAGCGAACTTAGAAGATATATTTAACGAGTTTTGCGACAGATCAAGAAATTTCAAAGAAACGTTCAAGAAGCATCGCGCGAAAAAGGAGGAATACCATCAGCAACTGAATACGTAAGTTCATTAGGACGATGTCATTTAGCGTCATCTAATGCATATAGAAACTACGTCTACTTTTAATAGAAACTAATTAGCATCGAGATTAATAAAAATAATTGTGCGTTAGTACTTCAATCACTTTCTCTGATTAATCATAACTGTGGTCCGCTTAGCAGCATTAAGTGCCCTCCTGTACCTAATGCTGTTAAGCGTCCTACACTCCAATATTGTTTGTTTATGCTCTACATTATTTTATTATAAAAATAAATGATAATTGTAAACAGATCCAATGAAAGATGATTGTAGAAGAAAACGAAAAAAATATAATCTTTTGCCTCATATCATCCTGAAAATTGACGGCGCTGTACACGTTATCCTGGAATTATCTAACATGTTTCCATGAAGCCTCCTGACACTCTTAATGTGATACAAATTATGAACTACTTTGGTATAATTTTCGTTTATCACTAGTAAAATAATTTTTAAACCAATGTCATAGCAACTACTTAGGTTTTAATTCGGCCAATGCCAGATATCCTTATTGAATCACACTCGCTGTTGACTTGTGGGTCATATGGACGATATGTGACCATCACGATTTGAACTCATATAGTGTCGTGTCATATAGTTTTGCAAAATTTGATGCTGTTTTATGAATATGATAAAAAAAGAAAAATAACTCATTCTTTGGTAAAAAAAAATTAAAAATAGTTATAATATGTTCCGTCAATTAATGTTTCAACTACAATAGCGTAAATGTTTATTATACCTGAAAATTACGTGTCTTTCAATTTGGTTGTTGAACCGGTTCTCTCAAAAATTACACATCTTAAGAATTTGTACTTTATCAATGCTAGAGTAGATAAGAAAGATTCTTGGAGCGTTGAACCTATCGTAGATAAACTATACATTTACTATGCATTATTTACCTTACCTGCCATGATTCATTACTAACAAGTACTTATTGTTTAGCAATGAGAGCGTGACGACTGAATGTAAGCTATTTACTTTGGCATGAGACAAAAAGTAAATAATTATCTGTGGTTTACTCACATGTTAGTTTGTTGTCTAGCAAATCAATTTATTTGACATCTTAATAAAAAATTTAATTTTACTGGCTTTCAAAATTATATCGTACGTACATATGTACGTTTAAATGTAAATGAACACAAAATAGGCAAACGTTTATTGTCTTTGAACATCTGTCATATCAATTTAATTAATTTTTGCTACTTTACCAATGATTATTTAATGGTACGGTCGCGTTCATAATTGCAGTCATAGTTCGCAAAACTTTATAGCTTGCACCGCTGCTATCACTCACACATTCACACAAATAACACAATAAACAACAAGTTGAGTAACCCGCCCTCAAGAAGAGGGTAGTGAAAAAAAAAAAGTCGTCCGCTAATCAACACAGCGACACGCCACACAGCGGAGATCCATGGTGGAACAGTACGAAAATAATGGCTTCATACCGACCAGAATATTAGCGGAACAGCTCGACACATCAGTTTACTACGGTTACTGTTTTATGTTTGCACCGTGAGGGACTACACCACAGACAGCCAGCAAGAAAGCCGTATTTATCAGAAATAAATAAGCAAAAACGTTTAGAATTTGTTCGGCAGTATTTGGATTTTGACTGGAAAAAAGCGATATTTACGGACGAAAAGTTCGTTTATTTTATGTCATCACAACACGGTAGACTTCATTTATTTATGGCGAAGAAATGCAACTCGGTATGAAGAAAAAAATATTGTGCCAAATATGGAGTCTGGACACATCTCTGTAAATATGTGGATCTGGATGAATGCTGCTGGACCTGGAGAACAGGTGTGGATAGCAGAACGCGTTACAGCTGATCATTATGTGCAAGTGCTGGAAGAAACCATGTTACCAACTGTGCGGTGTATTTATCCGATTGATGATATGCCAACAATATCATTTGTGCAAGACAACTGCCCTATGCATCGAGTCCATATAGTGCGTGAAAGGCTCTGCCAATTTATATTAAAAGTACTAATTACTTAGATAGTATTTTAAGGACAGCTTCAATATCTTTTCTTTATGAAAACGAATAATTAAGCTGTAACCTTAATAACAGGAGATAAGTGGATGATACAATTAGTGTAATAAACTATATATGTATAGCTTTATATAATAATCAATATGTAAATAAAACTATAGGTAAACTGTTTCAATAAAATTTACTAATTTTAATTATTGAATGTTTTATTTTGCTCCCTCTTGTTTAATATTTCTTGCTGATTTCCGTGTTTAAAAACACGGGTATTGTAATTCTTAGATATCAGTTAGTTGGTTTGTCAGTCAGTTACTTAGTTCAAATAGCACCTTGAAACATTAAAAATTGTCAATAACACTAAAATAGACAAAAAAAGATAAGAGTAGTTCTAGTAAATAGAACAAGCGAGTGTGAGCAAGCGAGATTATCTAATATATCTTAGATCTCACACTCTCACACACGAAGTAATAAAATTGCTACCCAATAACTGTCAAAGGAACCACTACCTATGTTAGGGTCGGTGCAGACAAACTTTCAACCTTATTAAAATGACATAAGTCTGGCAGGCTTCCCTCTATAGGCAAATCTTATGCAAATAATGAGAGACGACGATATTTCGATCGACAATTATCGGGCCCAGTTCGGCCATCGTTGATTACCGTCTCTTTCTGTTTTGTTATATTATATGTCATAGAATAATAAACTCTTTTACTTAGTAATCATTGGTATTAAAGACCGTATTCATTTGAAGGAATATTTATTCTTTTAAATATGCATGTGTGTGTGTATCTAGTGGAACCACAGTGCACGCTATTTTAACCCGTAAGAATTTTAAAACTATGACTGCAGATATGAACGCGATCGTACACTTACGTATGTAACTTTAATGACATACTCGTACCCTTAAAAATACCCACTTGTCTAACACAGCATTGACCTTGATCATCAAATGCCTCACATCCTTGAGACAACTTGCTCTAAGCCACTGACCTTAATTACCGGCATACATTTAGCTATATAGTATATAGCACATTTTAATACACCAGCGAGATGCACTGTTTCATATAAACAATAATATATAAAATATATGGACATAATGTTTATTGAGTCCACGTTATAAGGAGTACATTGCTTGATAGTGGCGGAACAAATAGGAATTGGGTTAGCTTCCGCGTTGAGGCTACAAATATTTACGCTCCTTTACGTCTTACATCTTTATTATGCAGCAGTTGCATTTCTGTCTAGTACCATTGGACATGGAGACGAGACGATATGTTTGGCTCTTTTCAAGGCATATAAGAAACAAATTAAATTAAGGACGTCCTGGTAAAGGGTCAGGTCAAAAGTACCCGAAACCGCCGAGCTTGTATGAAGAGAGTTATGAATGTGGACGAAGCGAAAGAAGTATGCAGAGATCGTGGCAAGTGGAAAGAGGTAGTCTCTGCCTACCCCTCCGGGAAAGAGGCGTGATTTTATGTATGTATGTATGTTTATTTTCTCCGTTACGTCATCAAACTGTCTCCGCAACTGTATGTTGTCAATTTTATTTTTACGCAGTGTGACCGGGTACTTATGTAAACAATGAGTGTCTAAACCACATATTTTTGTAATTTTGTGGCGTGTTATTGATGGAATATTTAAGTGTCAAATATTGTTTACTGGATGTACTTTACTATCTGTTACTAACATTAAGAGTTAGAATTGATTAAGTACAATTGAATATAAACCTTAAGTGGGTACTACGGCCATAATCTTTCATAAGCATGTGAAGACCAATGTCAATTTGCGAATTGACGATCTGATTGGCGCAGTTGTCGGGTTCTGGCTTCTGAACCAAAAGATCCCGGGTTCGATCCCCGGTTAGATATGGAAAAAAGCTTTTTCTGATTGGCCTGGGTCTTGGATGTTTATCTATTAAAGTATTTATTATTAAATATTGTACCGATGAGTTTATGATACAACACATGGATCGAACTTATTTTGGAGCTAACTTGATTTGTGTAATTTGTCCCGTAATAAAAGGATAAATTAAAAAGGTTGAAGAGTTTCAAAGCTAACAAGCAAGAATTGAGAAATACCCCATGGTGGAATATTATATGTCATGTTGCTTGTTTTAGACTCAACGAAGTATTAGAAGCACTAGGTAAAATTCCGATACTGCCGGCGTTGCAAGTGAACGCTGAAGCCCATCGGTTCTCTGGTTTCGATGTGTTTGAAGAGGCAGACTTCGAGGGAAACCTATACAGGGTCAGCCATCCGCTGGACAACAGCTCGGAGACGAAACACCAGGAATTTGGAGTCGAGGCGTTCAAGTTGTCTGAAGAAGATGGTAAGTAAATTGTTATAAAAATGATTGTATTGTATAGTCTAAGGTTCAGTTTTATTATATATATTAATACTGAATATTTGTATTATTTAATTCAAATTTACAAATCATTAAAAAATTATTACGCTAGAAAGCTGTTCCACCGTGTAACATAGAAGCTAATAATCATTTAATCGTGAAGGCCGACTAGATGCTAGTATATACTCGTACGTGTGTAATACTTATATCCGTATTAGTACTCGTATCACAATTACCGCCATAGTAACTCATGCGAATCTTGACCTCCGACACAAAAAGTAGAACAATAATAGACTTGGCGTGTATGTGAGGTGTATTTTAATGTATAATGCGTTACTACACACTTCCGGGCTCTGGTAATGAATAATGTTTTCTCTATGGCTTACTGATAGCACTTATGAACGTTTTTTCATGTTGAATGTCCTACGTACTTTGTTTAATTTTAATTACTAACTTACCTAGAAAAAAGGTGAAAAGATATATTTAGGGTTAGCAAAGTTGTTGCACGACTTCTCATGTTTCATGACTTGATACTTACTTGGACAGTAAAGGAATAAAATTATAAAAAAAAATGTTACGGCCTTTTTAATTCCGCTCTTAATATCATTAAGTTGTAAGGTGTCACTTTAAGGTGAAATGGATGGCAAAGGTCAGTAATTATAAATTTTTATATAATCTGACATTCCTAATCTTACCATTATTATATAATTCATTCTCATTGAATTTCGGGGTACCCAACCAAAACTATGCCAAATTTCACATGTTTAGCCCCAGAATTTTGACATCTGCATTGATGTCAATCAGTCAATCAATTTCCTTTATACATTGTTTATAGATTGTGTCATAAAAGTTATATTGATTAAATAACTTGGAAAGATCTGTGCACAATTTACAATGAAACACTCCTAGAACTTAATGGCTAATAGTTTTATGTGTGGGAAAGACTCCCAACGTAAATATTCCTAAATAAATACCCATTTGAAATAAATCCGTAATATTTATTACAGTATTCGAACAAAAAGATGCGGCAGCAAAAAAGGATTCGATGCAGTCGGACGACCGGCCGGTGCAGGAGTCTGACGAAGGGATGCGATTCGGAAGGTATTCCTCAGAGAGCAAAGATGAACTCACTCTGTTGCATTGGATATTGGCGAGGGGCAACAAAGATTCGTTACAAGATATAATCGATTACTGCCAAAAAGGACTCACACTGGTAAGAAATATGAACATTCTGTATATGTAAGGAACATGAAACTTTCATTTTATACACAATAAATATTATATACATCATCACGTCATTATCTCTTACGAGGTAGGCGGAGGCAATCCCAAGTTTATTAGCTTTCCATTGGCTAAATATTATTTTTAACTGAAATACTTTTTTATTCTTATGAACGCCCATGTCAAAGGCGAATCTACGATTTTTTGATAATGGTGTTTGATTTTATGTTAACAATTACTTGATCTCCTTCTTATCACAGAGACAGAGAGATATATAGAGAGGGATAACATAAAATATAACAAATGAACGAGGTTGAACTATTTACACACAGTCGAAAATTAAACATGTAGGTAAACATATATAACATACACGAGAAACTAATGACTGATTTACCAATGTCAACAACATAAATGAGTATACAGGCCTACTGTTTGCTACCAATATATTTGAATAAGTCGAATTATTTTCTTAAGGAGTCTTAAATCTTAATTAGTGACCCATTTACCAATTATCTGTGTTGACTGCGTACATACTCGTACTTAGATTGAACTGGAACTAATAACGATGTCAAATTGTGATCTAAGTACATCATATGTTTAGCTACGAATATAGGTCTAAATTTTGATAACAATACATGATTCTATTGTGATTGCGAAATATTAGTTTCTACGCACTTATCGGAAAGGTATAAAATCTAATCGTGACACACTTTTCGCCGTGTAGTATAAACAAAACAATGTGTTTCTTGAATATTGCGTAGAATTATACGGGACCGATTGAATAAATTATATACATACATATTATCGTATATATCCCTTGCGGAGTCGACAGAGCCAACAAAGTTTCCAAGTCAATTTTCCAAGTCTTGAAAAGGCCGAATCACCACGTTCACCTGTATAGCTTAAATTGTATTGAGAAACAAATAGTGACAGGTTGCTAGCCCATCGCCTAAAAGAAGAATCCCAAGTTTATTAATTAGCCTATCCCTTAGTCGTCTTTAACGACATCCATGGGAATAGCCAGAGTTGGAGTTGTCCTGTTCTATAGTGTCGGGAACGACACGGCATCAAATAAATTTATTTAATTACCGGTATTATATAAAAATACAAAAAAGAAAGAGAATGATTGAAATCTATTTTTGTTTTGGAAATTTTAGGTCGTTTCAAGGCCATTTGCGGAACTGTATTTACAAATTTGCTTAAACATTCATGAGAATAATAATTATGTACGTCATCAATAAAGTTTCCTAGTTAACTCGAATAATAGATTAGCGATTGTTTTTGATAGTAGAAAGATAAATTTCACCTTAGGTACATATATACATACTATATAGTATAATCACGTCTTTATCCCTTACGAAGTAGACAGTTCACGTTGTTGTTAATCTATATGTAATAAAACACTAAAAACTGTTATTTTAAGGTAATAATTTTATTTATGGTATTTTTATGTAGGTAGCAGCGACGCCGTTTTGTTCGCGCGTAAAACTATCGCTGTCCGGTTTCCATAATAAAAGCGGAACATCTACTAACTGGTCCTTTACTATGAATGCAATCAAATTACCGCCGTCAATTAGAAATGTACAAGTAGATTTATGGATTATCTGAAAGCGTTTATCGATTTCCATATCTACCTGATCGCTGTTTTATTACACGTTGGCACTGGAAAATAGACATTTTGCGAAATTAATGTTCTATTAATTAGAACATTTTGGTTTATGTATCTTAGAATGTGCAAGTTTTGCACCTTCTAGGTTTTCTTTTTATTTCTACAGCCTAATTAACTTGTTTCGACAGATCGAGACAGAGCCATTGAAAGAGCACGAAGAAGAATTATGTCACATTCTAGAATATGCGAATCTTCACGGTTTGAAGCAGATCAAGGGCATAGAGGAACGGTTGTATCGCCTCGATCAGTTGTTGAATGAAGTGAGGAAAAGGGAGAAGGACCAGCACGATCAGGCTGCCTCGCTCATACAGGTAAAGAGCTTTCTTTCTGTGACACCATACATAATGATAGCGTCTCTTGAAGGATGAGACTACATATTTTTATTTGCCATCAATCCCTGAATGCTTTCGTTTGCTTTATTCACCTTCATCGATCTTTTATTCACACTTACACATCGATAAATTCGAGAATAGTAAGTATAATATTCGAGGAGGCTTTACCTCTTATAGATAATTGTAGGCGAATTTCTTTTTAGGAAAAGAAAAGGGACAATAAGATGTTTACACAATTTGATATTAAAATTTCTTAACACAAATCTTTAGAAAAAATTTTAATACCACCTTACGAGTATAAACACAATATTTGAACCTATATAAATATTCATTATATTTTCAGTATCGCGAACGACTAAACACGGCATGCGATCCGTCAGTGCTGCCAACGTTGGTGCAGTCGCACCGGTGTCAACTAGAAAAACTGCTCAAAGGACACCAGGCCATAGCGGATATCCGCAGGCGGATCATTAAGTCAAAGGATGAACTGTCTTATATTTTAAAGTCTAGATTAGAGTAAGTTTTGTAAATGGACTTCCTTATAATGCCATATCAATATAAATTTAACCTCTATGAATTACGAGGATGTAACATAATGCAAAGCAACTTCGTTATTGGAAGCTAGTTAAACAAGAAGTATAAATGAATTTTGGATTGCATCTTTACTAGTGTGAGACAACAACATCCTCGGAGAAAGTCGAATAAGAATGAGTCTTTTAAATTGACCTTAATCTTCATATAAAACTCCTTTTCAAATAAACCTGTTATAAGAGAATATAAATGATAACTATCTTATAACAAAATGCTTTGTTCCCAGGGCGGTACTAATGATAGAAAACTCGATGTCCGTGCAAGATGCGCACGGAATGCTGTCGTTCCAATGTTTCAATCGTCTCGCGCGGTATTTCGTGATAGTATCGCAGCTACATCGCGCCCCTGCCGTTTTTGTGCGAGCCGTACACGAAGTAGCTAGACGCAGGAAGTTCTCTGAAGCTCATCTTAAGGTGAGAGTGTACTTTTGTAAAAAGATATGTAAAGATCTTCTATCAATGCTTCAATCGTCTCGCGTTGTTTTTCGCTGATCGCGGCCCTGTCGTTTTCGTACTAGCCGTGCACGAAGTAGATCTTAATAAGGTAACAGTGTATAGATAGAATATGAAAAAGTACACAAACGGTGTAGAATGATCAGCCTATAAAATGAGAAACTAAGAAAGTACCTACTCCTGGTTTTCAAACTAAAAATATTTTTCTATAATTTTAGTGGGCATCAGATCTAGCGTCGAAATTGCAGAAAATCCACGAAGAGGAATCATCGAGGCGACAGGATTTCAACACTCTCTTCGACGGGCACTTCCTCAAAAGTTTGTTCCCGGGCATGACAGAGTTGCCCCCGCCATTCGCAACTCAAGCGCCGCCCGTGTTCGACGCGAAACTGCCCAGGATCACGGACACCGATGTCGAGTACATAGCTAAATCGTTCCCGCATTTGACTGAGGAAGTGCCCAAGTATGATATGGATGCCACAGTTAAATTTTTTGAACAAAGGTATGTACATATTGTTTAAGCTTGTTTTTACCGTGATAAATCTATTTTTTTATTAGTGCAATGCAGTTTTTAGGTTTAACAAATAGTAATTCCCAGCTGTACTGCTAAAACTTAAATTGTTTTTTCCTTTTTCAGACTTGTCTCAACAGATGACAAAGATAACGAAGAAATTGCTCAAACAGAAGCGTAAGTATTTTTTATTATGTTGTTCAAATTTGATTCAATTTAATAATTGCTTAAACACTTCAGTATAACCGTCTAACGGAGTATGTTGCTAATAACGAGTTCTTAACAGCTCATTTAAAGTTTTGTACAATAAATTTAATAATCTAAAATAAATAAATATATAAGGGTCACATTTTAAATATACCGACTGAGCTAAGTCTCAATCTATTAGATATTGTTTTCCTTCAGTGACGCAGAAATAGAAGCGAAAGGCGGCTATTTCGAGGACATAATCAGGGCGACGCCCGCGCTGAAGGTGGACACGGCGACGTGCTGCTCGCCCGCGGTGGCGGCGGCGGCCACGCTGACGGAGGTGCGGGTATCAGTAGTTCCGGGCGACTTCGATAGCTCAGACTTTTACATCGAGGAGTCGCTGCCCTCCAGCTTGGAGTGGGGCCGGCCCGGACAGGTGCATACATAGGCGGACGCGAGCGGAACTGAACGGATCGAACTCGATGTGTTATATATACCAACATATATTTGTTTCTCTAAAGGGTCCTTCCAGTTTTTTCGAGATCTCGAATAAACTGGAAGGCCGCGTTCAGCGGATTCGTATATTCAATACTTGTGTTCTCTGTTCGCGTGCAACAAATAATTACCACTTTGCCAGATTTCAAATCTGCAGACCTTTTTGGACTGTCCGTTGATATGTCAAACAGTGATTCAGTGTCCCCTTTGTATAAATAGATATTTATAAAATCTAATTTCGTTTTTAACTAGACGAATTTCTTTTTTCTATAAAGTTTAGTTTTTCTTCATTTTCGGCAAAAGCATGAGAAATATTTGTTCTCATTTTCACTATTGCGGTTTCAGTAAAATTGTTTTACCATCGAAAGTTTTCGATCCGTTTGTTTCTTGAGTGTATAAGCGCCATTCTTTTCGCAATCGCCGTTTATGTGACACCTCCATACAACTATATTTCCAACTATACAACGGGCCACTGAAAAAGTGATCATCTGTAGGTGGTATACTTTTCTATTTGGCCCACTGTACTTGTGAGGTATCACACAAACGTACGTGTAGCTGTTTTATGTTGCTCCTGTCTCCACCGGCCCCGTATCAGCTGTAGCGTAGTGTTTTATTTCGCATTATCATTTCAATCTTGTTTTAAGTCCTTTAGTTTTTTAAACAAACTTTGTTTTGTTATGTGACCTCGTTTAACCTCGCTATGTTTTGTTTTTTATTCTAAAATATACCCACAGATTTTGATTAGGCTAGATGTCACACGTTCATTGGATAGCATGAAAACCGAGCGACGACCATTATTTTTCGCAACGGTATTGCGCTTGTCTGTGTCACAGTTAGTCCCGGGTTCGAATCCTCGTAAAGGCATGATGAGAAACGAACTTTCTCTTATTAGCCTGTGTCTAAAATGTTTATATATTTAACTATTTACATACATACATATGGTCACGTCTATATCCCTTGCGGGGTAGACAGAGCCAACAGTCTTGAAAAGACTGAATGGCCACGTTCAGCTATTTGGCTTAATGATAGAATTCAGATTCAAATAGTGACAGGTTACTAACCCAACGCCTAAAAAAGAATCCCAAGTTTGTAAACCTATCCCTTAGTCACCTTTTACGACATCCATGGGAAAGAGATGGAGTGGTATTATTCTTTTTTGTATTGGTGCCGGGAACCACACGGCAATTAACGGCATTTAACTATTTAATATAAAATATAGTATCGTTGAGTAAGTATCTCGTAACACAAGTCTCGAACCGTGTGGTCCGCGTCCAATTCAGGATCCAAGGTCAAAGGCGTATACCTGGGCTCCTCTCCATTGTGATGAGGATGCAACCGGGACTAAAGCCAGAAGAAATCTAGTCCAGCTTTAATCATGATTGAACATGATAAAGTTCCCCTGCAAAACCTGACTTACCTTCCATTTTGCACTAGTTTAGAGTAATGTTAACTAACACACTAATTCAGGGTGTAATTTTACGTAATTTTTTTTTTGTTTGCAACGGCTAACGCGTGAATAAACGGCTTTTTGCGCGGCTTTATCTATCTGCGTTTTCATCCGTTGCTAAATAGACAAACTTAGTTTTTTCACTTTTTCTCCTACAATAAAAATTCTGTCAATTCATCGCGTTTTTGAAAAAACAACAAAACGTTGATTTGCCTCCGACAAAAATGATAGCTCATTGATAAACGTGTGATGTTTGTAATTTGATATAAGCCGGATATGTTTGGACAAACTTCTTGTGGCATCTAGAGTAATTATTCTTTATCAGCAGAGTATCTGACTGTATTGTAAATGAAATATTCGTTTCAGGACAATATGGACACACACAAAATCAACATGGAAAAGCTACAGGAATTCCTAATAAGTTTATGCAGTTTATGTAGAACTAATATTATGTTTATTAAAGAAGAATTGGTTAAATTAAAAGGTGAAATTAATGAACAGAAGAAATTCGTTAAGGGTAAATATTTAGAAATTTTAGATGGGTGGGAGAGAAGTAATCAAGAGGCAGCTATAAGATTTCGTGAGCACACTCAGAGAATGACTGTAGACCACGAATTAGAGTTGAGTGATATGAAAGCGGCCATGACACAAAAAGATGACGTCATAGATTCTCTCAAAAGGGAGAAGGAAGATTTGAAATTGGAACATCAAAAAGATTTAGAGAGACTAGATAAAGAGCATCAGGACACCAAAGATCTTTTGGAAAAAACTCGAATGGAAGTGAAAGAGCTAGAAAAGAAATTGGCGGAATATGATGCGAATAAACAAGTGGAGATAAAAGAGTTGCAGGAGAAGATGCATTTGGATTACAAAGCAGAGATCGAGTCATTGCGGTCTAGGTAAATTCGTTTTTCACGTTTTCTTTTGTACAGCTTTGATGTAGATCTTGTAGCAAAGAAACATACTGTGTCTAAGGTGCTTCTCTTTCCGTACGAATTTTAAAAGGCAATTGCTTCCTTGGGATGCTTCTTTTAGGCGAAGGGCTACCAAACTTTTATTATTTGAATCTTAATCCCAATATTGAAACTCACTGTTGAACGTGGCATTTCAGTCTTTTCAAATGTTCTTTGGTAATGAACTGTTTGATTACATTTATCAAATATTTTAGGTTCCGCTTAGTAGCAATCACAAATATGGATCGTTCTCCGTCCGAATCGAGTCTTGAGAAAATAGAACGAACCGATGTTATAGAAATTTCCAGTCACAACGCGATCGTCATGCAGACGAAGGAAAACGCCGAAGTGGAAAAGGAGGAGGCGGTAAAAGAGGCGGTCGCGAAATGTGACGCCGATTGGAGACTTAAGCTCGAGGAGGAATTGAAATCCTTTAAAAATAAATATGAAAACGAGAAACAGGTGAGTGTATTTCAAAATAAATTGACGCACTTTTTCCCATTGTGACTAACTATAAAATGTTTGTTGTTGTATAGTCACTTTTGTAGCCTTAATTTATTAAAATAAATAAACTGGATCTTGAATGACAAACTGGGACAAATATCAATATTGCAATGGTAAAATATAAATGGGCTGTCAAAATGTAGGCTCTAAGGGTCAGGATGATAAAATAACATCTCTTCAAGTTTTAGTACAATGTAGTAACATTTTCACTATCTTAATTTGTTTTCAGGAAGAAACTATGTTATGAAAGTATTAAGATTTGTTTATATTGTTCTAGTTTGTCTAAATAAATTTATAGGGGAACATAACAAAGGTTGAGTTAGCCGTTAAGTAAATTCGAAACTTGCGTTACGTAATACTAACTCAACGAAAATATATTTATAATAAATAATTATATAGATAAACATTCAAAACCCAAGGTAAATTAGAAGAATTTCGTTGTAAATATTATCCTGGCTGAGTTTCATATAAGGGACTGCGCCACAGAGGCCGTCAAATTCTAGATGAATACCACATTCGTTGGTCCATCAATATAAAACTTGTGTTACATTGCAGGTTAGTAACGACGTGAGTCGTCGCCTCATCGCTGAAAAGGACCGTCAATTGGACGCATTACGCGAGCGAGAGCAAGCGTTGGTCAGGGAAAGTAATAAGTACAGGGACACAATTCAACAACTCACAGATCCCGAGACCAACGATTACGATGCCCTGCTCAAGACACAGGTGAGATTCTGTTAGATCTCTTTTTGTAATATCACTATTTACAGCGTATCCTTGATCGCATTTCATCATTGATGAATGTATATTCATACGTCTATATTCTTTGCGGGGTAGACAGAGCCAACAGTCTTGAAAGACTGCAAGGCCACGTTCAGCTATCTGGCTTAATGATCGAATTGAGATTCAAATTCTCTCTTATTGAACTCTTATTGAATTAGGCAGAGCATTTTTCGATCTCTCATTTATAATTCACATTCAAAAACTACTTTTCATTTTGCGGAAATAAATTAAACGATTAATGAAGTATAAGAATGGTGTTTTATTTTTAATTAAACTTACCAGTTTTTACAACTATGTATTATGTAAATTATTTAATGAATCTAATTAAGTCTAGCTATCTAATGAACGTTAATATTTCATACTATCTAATGAATATGTGGCATACAGTCTTATGAAAATATTTGTTAAAATAATTGTAGTTCGCGTCCCTTGAAAACGACAAAGCCGTGCTACAGCAGCAAGTAGCAGATTTGAAAAAGGAGTTGGAGAGGAGAGAGGAAGCGGAGAAAAGCAGAGACGAAGCGGAGAAGAGCAGAGAAGATGACAGCGAGGGCAGGTTTGTATTTTTTTAAATAATATTTAAGCTTTTCCAGTTAGTTTCGTATTTTTAGCCTTAATGTGTTTTAAAGGTTAACCAAAACTAATCCAAGGAAAAGTTTACAAACGCTGTATGACGTTCGAGATCCGTCATTGCCGAATTAAAAACAGAGTTATATATTTTATTGTTAATAATCAGGATTGAATTGCTTTGCCCACGGATCATGAGAATCGTAACAGGATCAACATTTATAATATACTAGCGACCCGCCCTAGTTTTGCACGAGTGCAATGCTGATGTTATATACTTTCATATAAACCTCTTGAATTATCTAATCTAAGCAAAGAACCCGTATCAAAATCCATGCGGTAGTTTTAAAGACTCAAACATATATAGGGAGAGATAGCGTAAAGCGTCTTTGTTTTAAACTATGTAGTGATTTGAGGGGTATTCTCAGATCGTCCCCCAAGAAGGAGACGGTCAGCCGCCGCGGCGTGGCGCACACGCCGGTGGGGCTCCCCGGGGGGACGCTGAGCCTGTCGTCGTGCCTCCCCGGGCACACCGTGCTCGTGCTGTGGGACGCCGCCCACCACAATTACACCGTGCTGCAGGTAACGCCCTCGTAGATCATGCGCGTCAGCTCTCATAGATCATCAATTTAATGACATCGTATGGTATTCTGAATTTTGAATCTTTGGTCTGGCGACGTCAAGCTAAGATTTCTTCTACCTACGCTCGCTGAAGGAAGAGTTGCTGGACATTCTAGCTTGCATACCAACGTATGTAATCGGAATTAATTCTAGAGGGAAGAAGACAACGTATACGGGTTTGAGTATAAGCTTTTGTTTTTTTTTTATATTGAAGAATATTAATAATTCATTATTTTTGTTATAGGAAGCTCCGGTCATGTTCTTTGTATATAGTGATTGTCTGGCCGCCCTTGATCTCAGTCTGAACGTGAAAAACGAATCGGAGCGCAAACTGTATGCCGTGGCGACGGTCGAGTCTAAGGAGTACTGCTATGCTAAAAGGGTAAGTGTTCGTTTTATATATAATATGTTATTTATTTTGTATTTAGCTTTTTATTGTTGGAATTATAAAAAAAGTTATGGAAGTGCCTTATTTTACATGTTTATTGATTATAACATGAATGTATAGTGTGTCAAAAAAAAAAGGTTGTTATAACTATTTATTATCTTTCCCGTCTGTTAAAACTAAGTTTTATTTATATCCTAGTAGTTTTGGCGTGAAATAGAAATAGACTCACCAACAAACATTCGAATTAAGATATTAGCTAGCTAGAGGAAGAATTATATTACTTGGAAAGTGTTAATTTCGTACCGACAGGTGGCGCTGAGTTCTTATTTCTTTTTGTGTCAAGAATTTTTTTTATTAACTGTTATAATTTAGTACTCCAGTTTCTTTCGTTTTTTCTCTCGCCTTGTTTATTCAAATCATATAAATTCTAAATACTTAGTTGGTATACTTCGTATTTAATGGATGTCCAGTTATAACGGTGAAGCTACAGTATTACCACTATTAAACGTTTCATCGAAAATATTTGAGCGGTTGTGCCTACCAGAGCGCATCATTTGAACCTGCCAACTGAAGTGTCCGCTTTTGAGACATTTTGTTTATGGATTTTAAGTTTAATGTACTTGTAATAAGGTCGTTATTTTTCGAGTTTTCATTCGGCGGTAGATTGCGCTATTCTGCGCCGTCGAATATTGCCGAGGTGACTCATAAAAGGTTAGTACTTTATGTATTAATGTACGTATACCTGCAGAGTGTGAACCGCTACAATATGCCGCGTGGTTCCCGCTTCTACCGCGTGCACGTGAAGCCGCTGCGCGCGCAGCCGCCGCCGCCGCCGCCTTGCTGCGACCACAAGCATAAGCAGGGTTAGTCATATATTCAATACAATAGTAACTTAATTAAATTTTCTTCTTTCGGGAATTACAAGGAATCCTTTCATTTAACATTGCAAAAAAAACTAATAATGTCACTGGTCTCTGTCCTCCGGTAATAAGTGGTTTTTACATACGTACTTACGTATAGTCACGACTTTATCCCTTGCGGAGTGGACAGAGCTGACAGTCTTGAAAAGTATAAATGGCCGCGTTCAGCTGAATGGCTAAACTATGGAATTGAGATTTAATTATTAACAGATTTCTAGCCCGTCGTCTACAAAAACAAATCCCAAGTTTATTAGCTTTACCTTCGTCGTCTTTGACGGAATCCATGGGAATGATAATTATATATTCTATTCTAAAGTGGTGGAAACCACAAGGTTGGTGTTTATTCTTGAATAAAATAAGCCGAAAAATTAAACTCTGCAGTCATTTTGGCCAATCATGGTCAAGAGCGGACCCCACCCAGGAAGACCACAACCGGGAAAAAAATCATCGGGTTAATGATCTTTGTAAATCATTTACGTATAAGTCACTCATACGCTTATCTCATTGCTTTGGTCTAATTTACTTCTGCCAGTAAACTAGCCTTCTTCCTATACCTCCAAAAGTTTATTTTTTCTAATAATGCTATATTTCTTTTGTCTAATTTATTAATGCTCTTAATTTTTTTAGCGCTATGACACTATCATTCATCCTCCGCTGCTATGGGTTCGCTTGGTCTTCAAACATTTTTTTTTTGTTTTAATTATTAACAATTTCTTAAATAGTAAAGCGTGACAATTAGCCGAAGTTATTGGTAAAATTTGCTTTCATAGAAGAAACGAAATGTTTTGTTAAGTTATATTTACGAGCAGATGATGTTTTATATAATCTTTGTATGAGTAAGTATACCTATAACAAGAAAATATAGCTCGATAATTTTTACTGTGCTCTTTTTAATTTTTTAATCGCATATTTTTTTTTTAGTTTATTAATTTTAATCTTAAATTTGAAGGCCAAGCGTTAGTTCATATTGTTGTAACAATTTGTAACGTGACGCGTTGCGTTACAGATAAAATGAAGCGCAGCGTTCTCTCCGTGTTGGGCGAAAACCGACCGCTCAAGAAATGGTTGACCTACATGCATGCCCCAGGTCTTTGCTTTTCCTTCTCATTTTGTTTTTGTATCATAAATCTTTCTGTATTGGCATCTCCCTCTATCTTAAAGAGGATAGAGTGAGCAGAAGTTATAATAAGGGAAAGAAGAGCTTATATATTTTATTTCTTCAAGCTAGATATTTATGGCTCTCGCCGCAAATAAAATAAAAAAAGTAACAAATTTAAAATGAATTCGCAATGATGTTTACAAATCTGTAACCGGTAAAGATTTATGATGCCTTTCTGTTTTTTTGCATGCCCTTTTGTTTTTCATTCTTTAATTTTGCTATTCATTCATCTTTTATTCTTTTTATAACTTTAACATTCAAGAAAAATGTTTTGGAAAACACTGTATGTATATAGTACGAGCTCTTAAAAACGCATGTAATAAATCCCAGTATAATTTAATTTTGGGAGTACATTGTGGGCATAAAGCGCAACCGTCGTCCTCTATATTTTGTTAAGACTAATGCCAAGAATGAATTTATTTTTGTTACGTCCAGACATGCACAGATCGGTTGACAACAGTCAGTCGACGAGTTCGACCACCGACGATGCTGGTGGTAGCGGTCGTGCTGAAGTGGCTACCGCTACCCTCATCAACTTGGAGTCCCCTAAATCTCCCGCGGAACCGAGCGTAGCGTCCAGCAGTAGCGCGGCCACAGTGCCCGCGACATCGGAAGACCAGCTGGATTCTATAGAAGCCAGCGAATGGCCGGCCAGGATGCAAGTGTCTACTGCTAGCGCAATGTGAGTTTCATCAAGTCATTTCGCTCATGGCAGAGTGGTCGTGGGGGAACAGGTCGAGTGACAAGTTCGGAAATACACCGCCATTCTTGTCGGATCTCAGCTCTTTAGGTAATTTAGTTTGTTTCATTTAGTCTGTTTCATCTAATGCAAGACCTGTCACGCTGGTACCTTCGACTTTTCACCACCACTACACAACGTGAGTTTGATTGCTTATTATTTCCTTAGAACCTAAACCTCAGAGGATTCCATCAAGTCAAATAATAGCCCAGCGATTTTGGCAACTACGTCGGATGACCTACGGGATCTAATTAGGCTTGTGAATAGCCAGCTAAGAAGCAAATGGCCGCCGCTAATGCATTGAGATTTTTTTCAGGTTATTTTTAAAGTCAATACTGGATCCAAGTGGATCCAGGTAGCCGGATCCTAGTGGATCCAGTTGTGTCGCAGCCGTGAGAAGACCAGGCGAATTCTATTGAGACTAGTGAAGGAGACCTAGAGAACACAACTGTAGTAATGTAAGACATTTTTTAAAACATTATTGAAGTCCTCCGAAGATCGGAGTCGACCCAGCTTAGCGTAGCGATAGACTGGAACTATTGCGTTGCATGTCTATTGTCTATAAGTATACAAAAGTTTATGGTAATATTTTCTAATATTTGATAGTTCAAAGCCAAATCTTGTAATAAACATTCTGAAATTCACATTGGGTTCAATTAAAATCATGTCTTCCTGAGTTGCCGTATCCATTAGGTTTCATATATATTCATTCTTGGGTTTCATATATAGGGTCCAGCATATAAATGAATTGTTTGTCATGTTGCAATTCTCCCCCGACCCTTCTAAGGCAATGCAGAGTCACCTTTTTTGTATTGAGATCTTAGGTGTAATTTTACGGCGAAAAATGTCGCGGGCAACAGCTAGTAGAAAATAATCTTTTTGGTGCAATAAATAGTTTTTATAATTTTCAGGACGGACATGGAGTGCAGCGTGGGGCGCTGCGCGGGCCCCGAGGCGGGCGAGGCGCCCGAGCTGGCCGAGGAGGCCGCGCCCTGACGCCGCCGCGCCCGCCCGCGCTGCTGCCGCTAGCCCTCGGGGACCACACGAACCTACGCGTCACTCAAGTGAAGTGCGCTCGCCGTTACGTTCTCGATTCCAATTTTAAACGAGTTTTGAGTGAGCGGCCATTTTGTCGACGTCTTCCGCTACTCTGCGACCCTGGTGGTCTCGCGATCCGATGACGGATCTTTGTGATCGATGAACTCTAATAACGTGTCTTTGTGATCATATTATGTTGATAAAAGTTAACATCAAAATAGCTTTTAATATTAAATTACTCTTTATTTTTAGATTAGATATTATTTTCTTATTATGAAGTGGCGTTTGATTCGAATTATTTCATTCGACGGTGATTTCTTCACAATAGTACAAATTTGTATAGTCGTAAAGCTTTATATTTTTTTTTGCGAAAATATTCGTGAATACCATTTTTTATTTTTTACCTGTATGAGTTGTGTTACTAGTTTAACGTGATTGGTATATTTTAATATCCTGACATACATTTTGGAACGTTATATTTTTGTATTGTATTGTGCATAATTTCAATGATGTAAGTTTATATAACCGCAGCACAAAGTATGTGTAAGTTGACCAATCGATTACCATCAATTGGTCGACTCAAAGCGGGAACAATGTTGGCGAATGACGGTCTTATGATAAAATAAACAAAATTTTAATACCAGAACCTTCTCATTTTCATTTGGCTATTAGATATATCTTTTATTCGTATTTATTCTTCCTTAGAAATATATTTTTTAATACGAATTGGGGGTGCAAGGAGCACCGAACACGGAAGATTAACTTATGGTATGGAGTTCGCAGATATTAGACGTATTTTTAGAGAATAGATACACATTCATCCCTAAGATTCTCTTTAACTGTTGCCTCCGATCAAATATCTGTCAAATGACCATTTTGTGACGCCATCTTCCATCCCTTTTTAAGACTGCCTACAATGAATGAGTTTATGTGGCTAGCGTAGCGTGTATTCTACCCGCATTAGCTAAGGGACACTTTTCAACCTTGAAGGCTTTCCATTGATATGCGGACTTTGTTAATGCCTTTTTCGTTAATCGTAATATGGTATGTGACATGTATCGCATGGGATAACCTACGATTTTATGGACAATAAAGACGACATTTGACCTCAATAGACCTTTCAATTAATTCCAACATCTCATGGCGACCCTGCCAATATGTTTGTAATGACCGCTCCCATTAAAATGTATTACCGGTTGCATATTCTGGTGCCTGTGGTCAAATTGACATTCAACATGCTGGCAAATTGCTTGAAAATTTTGAAGACTGCCTGACTAAAGTCCTGGAACAACAATGCGAGGCATTTGTTTGTAGGTGTTTTTGTCAGTAAGTAGCTTCCATTTTATAATTAACAGATAAAGTAAATGTATAATTTTGAACGGGACTTTAGCATTTACTTATACAGGCAGTCCACCTTGGCAATCAGATTAAATCCTTTAGTCTTTATATATCTCGAATCTCCTTCAATAAAAAATACTTTTAAATTTTGTCTTTCTTACATGAGGACCGCGATACAAAATGGCCATAAGACAAGTTATTTTCGATCAATTTTGAAACTTAGTCACATTGATTGCTTAGTGACAGTCGGTCAATTTTTTAAGTAATTTTTCTCGAAGTGTTGGTAGGCTTCTGCGAACAATAACGCTTATAATCTTGATCTCGATTTTACTCGAACTCTTCGACTTCTGTAGATAGTGTTTACATCTAATTTCAAACCTTAGCTATAGTATGATTGATATTAACTTGAGGTATATATATTATATGAAAGGGACGGGGCACTCGTTAGCGGCCACCTCCTAAATTGTTTTTCCAACCAAATAACGAAATACGGTCGGGCTCCTAATACGCGGTGGCCGTTTATACCGAGAGTGACTAACCCTTTTATGTAATTAGCTATAGTGTTTTAGAATTATAACCCTTTTAATGCTAATGCTTATCCAGAGTGATATGATCATATTTTGTATCTACCACGTAAACATCACCTAAACGGAAAGTTAACATAGAATTAATAGTAAGAAAAGCACAGACACTTGCGTCCGTAATTGTTTTAGCGGTTCTAATGTTAATTGTAGATTTGGTCGAAGCGCAAAATGTGAAGTTGTGTTGTAAAGTATGGGGCATCGCTTCCTGTTAAATTTGTTTGTGGCCTTAATGTTAGTGGCACCCTCTGTGGGGCCACGTCGTGCCTGCGGCCTCGCCTTGCTGGGACAGGCAACGGGGCTGACAGAGCCGCGGCAATAGCTGTGATACAACGTGCTGTGCTCCCTCGATCCTGAATATTGTAACCGATGGTTTTACCAGTACAAAACTCGCGAATTCTAACCGTAATCAATTAATATTAGGCCTATATTTAAGAATTAAAATTACCGATTTAGTTTGAAATTTTAGCTCGTTTTGTACTAATAAAACTTCTCGTCATGGCTCCGGCTACATCAGACTTTAGTTATAACAGTTGCTTTCCTAAGTCAAATATATTAAGCCGCGCGCAAAGTGATAATTTTGTAAGAAAATCTCTTTGCGTGTGGTTAAGTGATTCACTGGAGTGCGTCAGAATGAACGGTTATTTAGTGTAGGTAACATTGAACGTATGTTACGTATAATACTTACTAAATATTGCTTACTTATTGCTTCTCATTCAGAGAGAATTGCTTGCATAGTAAATCAGAAGAAATAACACACTTTCGGTTGATTATTTCTTAGTCTGACATTGGAACGGATGGTCATCAGGCGTTGTGTTTTTGCTACGTAAAATTAATAAAATTTTGACGGTAAACACAAAAATACACCACTTATACCTGCTGCTAATTCCTAACCGAATAAAAAAGCCCGACGAAAAATAATTAACTAAAACTACTCTCGCATCAATACGTAATGATTTTCTCCCGAATTTCTTCTAGCGTTAATCACGGTTACTTCCTAACATCTTTGCAAAGGAGCCAGGGATGTGCCTTTCCATGATTCTAGGTTAAGTTAGGTTTTTACATGAGACACATCTGACCTCCGCAAACTTTGCAGGGGAATTTTACCCATATTCGATTATGGTAAAAGTGGCACTAGATGAATGTGTCTATGCCCTTAGACGCCTTTTACTTTACTTTATCCATGGGGAAGAGATTAGGAGTTGTCCTATTAAAGTGCACACAGAATTAAATAAAAATTATATGTTATACTATAGTTCAGATAGACCGTTGGTTTTCTATCATGTGTTCCACTTTTTATGAACATTACGGTATCAAGGTTGAATGCAAAAAAATTAAATACTCCGTTTTTTCTTAGTGACGTTATTGCTTTTCTTATTTTGTCAGGAACTGAGGGCGTTACTTTTTTCTTTGTTTCCTATAATTATTTTAAATTCAAGTGATATAAAGAAGAGAAAAACATGGACAGAAATTATTGACCTATGACGATTTTTAAATTCCACGTAGCAAAGATACAATGCCTGGTGACCGGCCATTCTGATGTCAGTATAACCTAAAAGTATTTTATTTTTTACATACATACATACATAAAATCACGCCTCTTTCCCGGAGGGGTAGGCAGAGACTACCTCTTTCCACTTGCCACGATCTCTGCATACTTCTTTCGCTTCGTCCACATTCATAACTCTCTTCATACAAGCTCGGCGGTTTCGGGTACTTTTGACCTGACCCTTTACCAGGACGTCCTTAATTTGATCAAGATACGTTCGTCTAGGTCTTCCCACTCCGACCTTTCCCTCCACACTCTCCTTGTATATCTGCTTAGTCAACCTGCTTTCATTCATCCTCTCCACATGACCGAACCATCTTAACATACCCTTTTCTATTCCTGTAACTACATCTTCTTTCACATCACAACATTCCCTTATCACGCTGTTCCTTATCCTGTCACTCAATTTCACACCCATCATACTCCTTAACGCTCTCATTTCCACTGCATTTATTCTGCTTTCATGCTTCTTTTGCCATACCCAACTTTCACTCCCATACATTAATGTCGGGACCAACACGCCCCTGTGCACAGCCAGTCGAGCCTTTTTGGATAGTTTCTGACTGCTCATAAAGGCATGCAAAGCTCCATTCACCATGTTCCCCGCGTTCACTCTCCTTTCAATATCACTATCATACTTGCCATCTGATGTAAACTTTGATCCTAGATATACAAACTCTTTCACTTGCTCCACTTTTTCTCCTCCAATCAAAATATTACATGCTGTCATTTCTTTCTCCATTTCAAAAACCAGTGTTTTAGTTTTACTTACGTTCACTTTCATTCCTTTCTCTTTTAAAGCTTCATGCATACAGTTTACCATCTCCTGTAACTCCTCCGCTGATGACGCCAGTATAACCTGATCGTCGGCATAGAGCAGACATTTGACGAGTAACTCATTCATCCTTAATCCACTTTTAGACTCTTTCAAATCTGTCAAACAGCTATCCATAAATAGGTTGAACAGCCACGGTGACGCAACACATCCTTGCCTAACGCCTTTCTCAATCTTAAACCACTCAGTGTGCGCTCCGTTTATCCTGACACAAGCACTCGAATCCTCATATAAGGATTTCAGTGCTCGTATTAAGAGACTGCTCACCCCATGCATAGAAAGTGCTGACCACAATTCATTCCTCTCAACTCTGTCATAGGCCTTTTCCAGATCTACGAATGTGCAATAGACTTTTTGACTCTTGGCCAAAAACTTTTCGGCTATGCACCGCAAGGAAAAGACCTGATCAGTACATCCCATTCCCTTTCGAAATCCCGCTTGAGCATCCCATATTTTGTCATCAGTTTCATTCCTGACTCTATTAATCAATACCTTAGCATACAATTTGCCGACGACGCTAAGCAGGCTTATACCACGATAATTTTTGCAGTCCAGCTGTGACCCTTTTCCTTTGTAAAGTGGCACGATAACAGCCTTACACCAATCTTTTGGTACTCGGCCGCTTCTCCAACACAAATTGAAAAGGCAGTACAACTGACTAGCTACTACGCCTTTTCCTGCTTTAAGCATCTCGACCGACACTCTATCACACCCAGCAGCCTTTCCCGCTTTCATACTCTTAAGTGCTTCCACAATTTCGAACATTTCAATTTCGCCTTCCATCTCATTCTCTTTTTCTTCGCTATAGCAGAAATCTTTCTTATTTCCTTCCTTTTTTTCAAATAAACTTTCAAAATAGTCCTTCCATATCTTTAGTACACATTCTTCTCCTTTCACAACGCTACCATCCTGGCATCTGATCCTAGTCAGCTCTCTGGTTATAGTATTTCCTCGGGCTGACCTTACGGATTTCCAGAATACTTTCAGATTTGACTGAAAGTCTTCTGATAGCCTTTTATCAAAATCCTCTTTATACTCTTCTTTCTTTCTAATCACAGCTTTCTTAACCAAATCTTTCATTTTCTTATATTCCTTACGTGCTTCATTCACATCTTCATCTATAACCTCTTGCATTCTTAAGTTAGCTTTTGCTGCTAACAAATCCAGCCATGCTTTCTTCTTTAATCGCACAAGTTCTTGCACATCTTTACTCATCCACGCATTTTTGTGATTTTTTCCTTTCCTTCTTCTACTTACACCACACACTTCAACAGCTACTTTCACAATTCTTTCTTTAAATTCCTTCCATCCATCTTCAATATCGCTCATTTCCTCTAAATCTTCAAATTCATCCTTCAGTCTATTAATATACTTCTTACCTACATCCATATCTTGCAAATTTTCTACTTTTACTCTTTCCAAAGCGCTGGTTTGCTCCCTTACCCTGTGCCGCCAGCGATTGAAGATACCCCTTATCCGGGATATCACCAGTAAATGGTCCGAGTCAATGCCAGCACCGCGATATGCACGGGTATCCAGCACTTTGTTCTTCAATCTTTCATCTACAATCACAAAGTCTATCATACTTTTTAAAATACCTTCCACTCTTGTGTAGGTGTGGATCTCTTTATGTTGAAACATTGAGTTCGACACAAAAAGATCCCACTCTAGACAAATTTCTAATACACTTCTTCCATTATCATTCACCTTTTCGTCACCAAACGCACCAAGCACCTTTTCATATCCATCACGCTTTACACCCACCCATCCATTAAAATCACCTAACATAATAATCTTCTCATTTGGCTTGGTAACTTTCAATACTTCTCTTACACTATTCCAGAACTCCTCGTTTTCGCTTTTTGCTGATGTTGTACCCCTCGAACCCACATCCCAAGGTGCATAAACACCTAGAACGAAGATCCGAGTGATTCTATTTTTTCTTATTTATAATAAGCTTTTGTGCGGGACATCGCTCCCATGGGAAAATGTACTTTGTAAATAGTATCTATGTTATTCTTAAAGGTCTATTCTATCTGTGTACCAAATTTAATCAAAATCAGTTTAGTAAAAAAACAACTTGGTATTTTCTCTTTATTTTTAGTATGGATGGTAAGCAATAACATAATTAGAAGCACGAATAAGAAATATTTAGACATACGTTCAATGTTATCTAATATTAGTGTCCGTTCGTCTAATGGACTCGTAAACTGCTACAGATTTACCTTGCAATAAACAGGCATTGTATGTTTGTAATGTGTATATTTTGTGATATACTGTGAATCTTGGGCTCTTGCAGTTTTCTTTTAAATATGAAAGTTGCTGGGAGGATTGTTTAGAAGTTTTTATTTAGAATACCTGTTTATTGCGAGTTAAAAATAAATTGATTCTGTTGAGTGGTTTACTAGCTATATATAAAATATGGGTAGCTTTGTTACAAATCGAATCATTTATTCAGTCAGAGAGCAAGAAAAATTACTTTTTCGTGGTAATTTTTTACTAAAAAGTTACAGCTAATAATTGTTATTGTACATAGTTGTTTGCGGAGGTAATATAATAGCTGTTTATATGAATCATTTGAATCGTTATCTCGATACCGTGATCAGGGAATCTGAAATTTACTTTTGATAGGAATTACGACTTGTAACATTTTAAGTAGGAGTAGCTTTGTCATACTTATGATATGAGGACTAAGTAGTACAGTTGCTGTATCATAAGTATGTGTGCTACGGGCTGGTTGTGTTCGGTTCGAAGCCCTCAGCAACCAAAAAACGTGAATTTTATGGTTAAGGGTTTTTCGTCGTGAGATAGTGTCATGTTACTGTGTCATACAAAATGGTTTTTGGAATGTTTTGCGATATGTTTATAAATTGCATAATAAATCTTATTGTGGATTGCTTAATGGACTATTTTGTAGTGACCAATTTTATCTATAGCGAATAAAAATGTAAAATTGACAATTTTAATGTAATTTTTATATACAATAAATAAATAAACGATTTTATACAAAATGCGTTTCATTTTACAGTCTTATACAAGGAATACTTACTATATTAATAGATTTCTGCGATTACTACCTATTTGATATTTAAATAGAAACACAAATAAAATAAGAATTGAAAAAATATGGACAAAAACGAAGATAAAACCTAACAATAACTGGAAAGTGTTCATCGCCTATGAATTTTAGGTTCTATGGTCAGAAATCATATTTTAGTTCGCCAATTTAAAAATTTTGCGGTCTTGTTTGTACCTTATTGTGCCTGAAGTGCTAGATGTAACATACTTTATTAAATTATAACATATGTATGTAAATTTTGATAAAATATTAAAATTATGCTATTAGGTAATTTTTTTTTAATTTAATTAAATTATCAGTTTTTAATCACTTATTATTAAAAATTAATAATTTGATAAATATAAAAGATAATATCGATGATCCGGAACGCATCGGTTTACCAGTGACATGAACGCATCGCAAATCGCCAAATATTCAAAAACCGGTTGCGTACGAACCTCAGCTACGAACGGGTACGAACTGACTTCACACCATTCTGATCTGATTTTTAAAACGAGGCGAATAAGTCATGCTCATACTTTACTGATTTATTACATTTTATTTCTATAATGTAGAAATTAACAATACGTAACTGCCATTTACCTCGAGGGTGAGTTTTCATTATCTACTATCTACAACTGTGTTCTTGTGTGTAATTTGTCCCTTATATATTTATTTGCCTTATGCATTACCGTCTTGCGGCCAAATTAATTCAAATCTACCCCTGTAAATTGATCAAACTTTAAAAAGTGCAGCATCACTGCCTAAGCACTATTCTGATGTTGTGTTACAACTTACAACGCTTTTCAGGAATAAACATTTGCCTGAACAAGAAACATTTAGTTTGAAGACTCCGGGAGCGCAGTTCCTACCAACACCAACATATTCGCATCTTCTCCCTGGACACCTTAGTGTAAATCTCCAATGGTTTATGTGGACATGGCCTACCCTCGAGCGGATTCCAGAATGTTTCCCTGACTGATCTACAGGAGTACTAAGCCCAGTGAAGTGTAAGAGTGTTATGTTCTTTATGAGAAACTAAGGCGAAAGACTTGGACGTAAGAAGGAAGAGGAAGGTTAGCTCAGCTTTGCCTTCTTAAAAATAGTTTGGAACTCCACCCCAGAGATCGAAGTTTAAAAAATAATATAACATACAGCCAGTTACCACCAGATATATAACACAAGAATTAGGCCTTACTGGCAAGGGATATTGTCTTGGTAGTTCAAAAAATTACGCCCAAATTTTACTTGGAAAATCGCCGATTTCCTATTGCGGATTTATGTAACTTACAAGAATTCAATTCTAATAGATTTACACTTTACATGCAATCAGGAATAGAAATACGAAAATAATAGTATCCATACTGAAACCTAACCCTACTTATTATGTAGGTACAAATCTGACTTTATAATGTTAAACGTTAGGTAGGTTAATACGTAAGAGGGTACAGGCATCGCCTCTTGTTTTGCAAGAATATTTTTTTCGTTGAATAGGAACATAATATGTATTTAGTAACTGCTTGTCCCTATTCAATTTATTTTTAATCGTATTAATTTCCTCCTCTAATTTGAGTTTCCAGTCCACCTCGCACTTCGAGACCGCCTCTTTAGCCGCCTCCTGCTTCTACACTTTGACGAGTTCTCTTTGGTCTGCATGACCTCTCTGTCTCGTTTATCTACTTTTAGACAAAACCTTTATCTCGGTACAAGATTCATTGTGTACCTATAGGAAATATAAAAAAGTACCCATTCGGAATAGTACACCATACCACAATATGACAAATACAATTTACTATTACACATATTTCTCTGAAAAACTATAAGCTAACCGCAGTTAATAAGTGTAACTTTGTGTTTTTCAACTACCTTCACTATCGATACGAATCATATTTATCGTTGAGTTTCATTTAGTTTTACTAATGATATACTTACGTGTATATTATGTTATATTAATATTATGGTCGTGATAGTCGTTGCAAAACCCCCTTAATTGTTCAGGCACACGTTAGGAGCAGTCTTGTTGGTATTTGTACAGGTAAACTGGCTATGTGCTCTGTACTTCTTCCATGGTCATAAACCTAGTCATATCCTCGCATGCCAGGATAAGGCTAGCCATTAGCTGGGGGGTGCCAGACCCCATGGTAGTGGTGGCACGCTCAAGACTAGGTTCGCCCCTAACCATGCATTCCTCGTCGCGGCAGACCGTGAATTGTCGAATACTTTAATACTGCAATTAGAGTCATTCGGGTCAAGTGTGCGCACTTTGGTAGTTAAGAGCTCACTACATGTAAAATAAAAGAGTTAAGGATAAGAAAATATGGCATAGAGATAGACCATTTAATAGTCTCTTACTTGAAATATAAACAAGACCGAAAATCGTGATAACTTTTTTTATATAAGCATTTTTTGTATATAAATCGAGATGCGTCCACTTGACCCGCGTTGCGGGTAACTGTGCGCATCCTTACGGGGTAAGTATACGCATACGGGGTAAGTAAGCGAATTGTTTGCTACAATCGAAATAAACACATCTTTCAGGTTAGATATATTTTTATTTATTATGATCATCAACAGTACTAAACAATGAAATAAAAAACAAACATTTTTAGACTTTTAGTCCCGACAAAAAAAATCTTATAACATTTTCAGTACTAAGATATTTAAGATTAACTTTATGAGATCAACGTTTTCTCTTAGTAACAAATAAAAAAAACAAACTCGTATCAAAAATAATCCAATCATTTTTGCAATAATTCTAAGAATCATCATCTATATTTTAACAATAATGTCTATTAAAATCTTAAACATGTTCTTTTAAGAAATATCAGCACAATTATCGCAGACAAACACTCCTCTTTCGTATGCAGTGCTTGTGATTTGCTCTTCGGTTACTGGCATAAGATCAGGATTTTTTCGTTTATAATTTCGAGGCGTTGTAGGAGGTCCTGCAAAACAGAAAAACTTATTATGGTTAGACAGAAGAGAAGCGTGCGCATGCGCACACTTACCCGCGCACACTTTCCCCGTAGTACGCATTTTAAAATTAATGATCATGATACAAACTGGATACAATTCTAACCTTAAAACTTTTATAATAAATAGACCACAAATATATACTAAATCATATTAAAAACGACTTACCGTTTTGAATCCAATAATGTGGATACCACACTGTTTTCCGTCAGGTAAAAAACTGCAAAAGCTTACAACAAATATTTATTTATACGAAAAATAATTTGTTCGTCCGCCGCACGCTCCAGTGACTCGTCGCGACTAGCCGGCACGCGGGCGGTCCCTGATTTGTCCGAACAAACGACGCATCCCCCGCTCTCTGTTCGGGGGTTATAAGCATTGCGCTCACTTACCCACTGCGCTCGCTTACCCCGAATGACTCTATGTAGTGGATTTTAATTGATTTTTACAATTAAAAAATATAACAAAACATATGTTAAGCAATAACACAATAATATTTATTATGCAATTTACATACCTGTCGCAAAACATTCCAAAAAAATTGTATGAGACTTCGCATTTCCCCCCGTCGGTATTGAGACGTGATCGGACCCGGACAGCGTCGTCGTCAGTTAGGTATTTTTTAAATTTGTCACAATGCGATTCTCGTGAGAAGTAGGGAAAGTAGAATGTCCGCCCCGGCAGAGAATCGCTTGCAATTAGCTGGGGGCGTCCAACCCTATAGCGGTGGCACGCTCGTGACTAGGCTCGCCTCTTGCCATGCTCATCGGCGCGGCAGACCTTGGATTGACCGATAGTGGGAGGAAAACGGGGACTTATTAGAGAGAGGGCGAAGGTTCCAGGGAAGGAAAGAACTGAGACTAGTAGCTCGAGAAGCCGCTCGATGGTTCGCGTTCCCCTATACAATACCTCGCTTCTGGACTGGCAGGTAGGTTGTGTATGTAAGTAGGATCTGAAAATGTGGATTCATGGATGTCCACAATTTATATAAAGACCACGTTCAGCTGTATGGCTTGATGTTGTTTTTAGCTTTTTCAAGATTACTTTTATTACCCCCGGAAGGGATATATTGATTATTTGGCCTAAAAAAGTTGATAAAAATAATAGGATTACGAACGAAAGTATTTCGTTGCAAGCACATTGCAACAATATTCTTAATACACCCACCAGCTTGTCACTATCGTATTTATTTTTAATGGTTTTAATTCCTCCTCTAAATTGAACTTTCAGTCCGCCTCGCACTTCGCGACCGCCTTCTGGTTCTCGACTTGGGCGTTCTCTTTCGTCTGCATGACGATCGCGGGATGACTATCGTTTATCTACATTTTTTTCCGTGTAGGATTTTAAAAAAGTATTTGGAATAGTACACAATACCACAATAAGACAAATACAATTTAGGATTACACGTGTTTCTCTGATAAGTTATATCCTAACTGCAGCGAAACTTTGTGTTTTTCAAGTACCTTCACTATCGCTAGAAATCGTATTAATCGTTGAGTTTGGCAAGGTGTTGTTTTTTGTTTCTGGACTAGGCGTATGGTTTCACAGAATACAGAAAATTCTGTATTCTGCGTATCGGCTGATAAAAGTTATATTGTCAGTAGCTTTAAGTAACTTTTGTAAGTACAAAAAATAAATAGACTTTATTATACAAAATTGGTTTTATTTTATATACAAGAACACAATTTTAATAGATTTACACTTAACATTCAAATAGGAACAGAAACTTAACTAAGAAAACAATCGTAAAAATATAAAAGCCTTATGTAGGTAATCTTAATTAACCAATATATATACAAACCAGTATTTACAAAGTAAGCACAGTACTACTTATTGGAATTTGCATTGTTAGAAAATGCAGTGGCGATACCGAATAAGGTACGTTTTTAATTTGTACAGTCTTGTTTTATTTAATAAACAATAATAATAAATACAATAGATGAACAAGCCCTTCACCTCTCCTCGTTTTTTGGAAGTAACCTGCCTCCAAGGATGTGTAACCATGATCCAATATGGGTTCCCCTGCATAGGCTGCAGAGGTCAGGCGGGGAAGTCATGTATAAACCTGACACAAGCGTATCGCGACCTCCTCTTCAGAGAGATAATTTATTCCTAAGAACACAGATTTTAATAATTTTTACAATAATATTTGAATAGGAACAATTATTTTTAATAAGCTTATTTTATAAATTTTGGCGAGTTTTAAAACAGTCATATTACAATATATATATAAGCTTAATAAACTTTATTTACATTGTGATTACTTATGTTAAAATAATTTACAAAATACTAATTAAGTTTATTAATATTATAAAAGACTACCAAAAGCGTTTATAGCCGGCTCCTGGTACTCATTGCAGTACCCACCCTCGTAGTTCCACACGTAGTCGACGTGGGAACAATCCTGCGGGTATCTGCAATCCTGGCTGTACATGACGGGTGACATGCTTTGAGCGCCCTCAGGATCGTACTGGTTGTAGGTCTGCTCACAGTACCCCTCCGCTTGCTGGTAGAAACTGCCGAAGGCTTCCGGCGAAGGAGTTTCGCTTGACTCTGAACAACCCGTACGCTGCCATTCCCACCAGATCTCGTCTTGCCTAGTGTTAAGATTGGCAAAGGTGGGTGGCGACTCTAACGTGTTGTCTTCGGCTGGGAAGTCTAGGCGTATGGGCTGATCCAGCTGGAATATTTCTTCTGGATGAAATATTTCTTCGGTAGGTAGTGCCGCAGGGTCGTACTGCGGGCACTGTGACGGCGCGGGGGGAACGGCGGCGGCGTAGGCGGCGTATTGTTGAGGTTCTACGGACATGGCGGACCAGGGCTGCGGCGCGTACGCCTCTGCTGGCTGCTCGGCGCGCCACCGACACGAACATTCGAATGGAGCGCATGTGCACGTGAGACCTGTAAAAAAATAAAGATTATATATTTCGTTTTCGTTGGAAGGTATAGCTTAAAATAGTTCAAAGATTTCCGTCCTATTGCCTTTGCCTTCATTATCAATGTTTTCTGTGTTACCGTAATTCCTATCACTTCGAATGCCTTAGCCTATGCTGTAACGGTGAGGGAAATCATCGTAAGGAAATCTTCCAACTCCAGCAACTCAATTATGAACTTTAGGTATATGTAAGCGTACATATCCGCTGTATGTAATATTCGTAATAAACATTTTATTACTTCAGGATCGTGGTCAGGCTAACCTGAACCCTTTGGGAGAGGACGCAACGCCAAAAGGACGATTTTGACGAGATTAGATTACAGCATTAATCTCAATCTTACCTTCGAACTTAGGTACACCTTATTTAAAAAGCAAAGCACTCGGAATAGAACAAAATACCACAATAAGACAAATATAATTACAGATTTTCTGGGCTAAATAGAACAATTACAAAAAGAATAGGAAAATGAATGTAGGGGTTCATCAAAATTGCGTCTTAAAACTACCCACATTACGGTCACAGATTAGATAAGGTTAGATCCATTACGAAACAGATGCGCTACCTACGACGTAGCCAAAACGCGAAAATTATATACTTCGAACCATAGACGTAAGCCTAATTAGATAAGGCAAGTTAATGTACGAAAACTAAGTATTAATTCTGTTTAAGTACCGGGTAACAGGGTCATATCGACTGATGTTTGGTGGATATTCTACTCAAAACAGCTCAATCTCAGATCTGAATTTAGCGATACAATTACACACTATACACCATAGTTATATATTATTCTGATTTCTATAATTTCGATAGGTACCGTATAGATGTCGTAAAAGGAGACTAAAAGAAATTCTAATGAAATTGTGAGGACGATGGGTTAGCGACCTGTCACTATTTGAATCTCAGGACTTGGACTTTCAGTCTTTCCAAGACTGTTGGCTCTGTCTACCCCGCATGGGATACAGACGTGGCTATAGGTATGTATGCATGTACTTACTTCGTTGGCTGTCAGGGATGAGCGGCGGAGGTGGTTGTGGATGAGGATTAATCTTCTGCTCTTTGACAGGTTTCTCAGACTCTGCAATGGCGGCTTCTCTAGCTAACATCAGAGCTAGACCTCTGACTCTTCTACCTGCCCCCAGTGAGCGTCGGACTTCGCTGGCACCCTGTAAAGTAATTAAAGGTTTTTGTTTTAGAACAAGTACGTGTTGAATCTAACTTAGTAGATACTTGATTATTGTTCAGATAATGATTTGGAATTAAAACGTTTTCGGGTGAAATAGTAAAAAATTATAATAAGTAGAAAATTCAAGTCACGAGTCAGAAGGGCTTCTTATAAAGATAGTAAGTCAGATTTGTCCGCTTTACTGTATACAATTAGATTTAAATTTGATTATCGTTAAGGAATTTAACCAATCATCTTGGGAATCTTTAAGGCGATGAGCTAGCAACATTTATGAGAAATAGTGGCAATTTGAATCTCAATTCCATACAGGTGAACGTGGCTTTTCAGCCTTTTCTAGGCTGTTGGCTCCGTCTACGCCGTAAGAGATAAAAACGTGATTATGTACGTATGTACTTTATTATTTAAGTGAGGATCATTTAATTAAATCTTTGATTATCAAAACAATAGTCTTACCTTAGCCTCGGGTCTCGGATGGTCATGGACACCTTTAGCTTGGAAGAAGATGGCGTCTTCTGTGTGTCGCCAGAAGTGGGTGACTGGGTACCCGCAGTGGCCACGGCAAGGCTGGACTTCAAGGCGACCTCCGTTGCACAGCCGGTTGGGACAGAGCTTGCCTGGTGATACAAAAATACATTAGATTCATGAAATAAAAAAAGCAATATTCAAATTATGAATGTAGAATTTAAATGTTTGATAGTAAATGACACTCTTTTTTATTGAAGCAAATGCCAATTGTATTATCAGTATTTAGTCGCCTTTTCAAAGCTCAAAAATAAAATAATTGTCATTTATTATGATCAGACGTGCATGATTTTCTTCTTTAGTCGCCACTATTGTGTTAATAATTGAAGCAATTTTTATATGCAACGGTTTTGACATCGGAATTTTCAAATATATCCTGACGATTTGTAGGTAAGTATAAAATATTAACCTTGTTGTTTTTTCCTAGCCTTATCACATATGGCCGGCCGGAGATGCACCTTCGACCCATCACGCAGTCTGCACCTCGCCGAGCACACCACTACTCCGAGGCAGCTCTTCTTCAGAATATGCACGTTATGGTTATTGGTGTTCCTCATGGCCCACCCTGAGGAGTGTCGACGGGCTTCCTCGCAGCTCTTTGGGTAGACCTTCCGGACGTGGCCGTTACACCACTCGCTGAACTGGTCGAAGTTCACCACCACGGGTACGATGGCGTCGTTGATGTCCCATTCTGGTGTGCCTTCTGTCATGTCACCGTGGCTGCTGGGGAGAATGGTAAAATGAATAAATGTTGAGAAGAGTTTATAATGTTTTTATATTTCATTAATAAATAAAAAAAACGGTTGCAATGTTACATTTTTCATTTATTTTTTACTTAATGCACGTAAAATGTGCAACAGGTGGAGTTAATTCTTTTAAGGCATTGTCTACCAGTCGGACTTTCGGAACAAACTGAGATAGTATCGGGTGGGGCGGTAATACATATATACATAATAGGTTAATACACTTATATAAAGTAGTTTACATACTTTAGTTGGATGAATTATATTAATTTTACGAAAAAGTTATTTTCGAAAAGAAAGTTTATGGGCTTGCTCTTTGATGGATATTATATATCACAATTAGATATTTCCGAACATTATAAAAAGGGCTAGTTTTCTAAGCTAGAATAACTAGGTTCTATAAATACTTGGAACAATATGTGACAGATAAGATTTTAAAATGTTTTCTAAAAGGGATGGCTATCTTACAAATTATACGAAACGAATAGGATGAGTTTTCTAAGTTAGGTAAGAAAAGTAACATGCTAGAGATTCTAAAAAAATATTTATACGAAAATATCACATAGTAATTACGAAGTAAAAATGGACAATTAGTACTTATAGTAACTACGTTTTTGCTGAACAGAATGTTTATTTATTTATTTATTTTTATTACATTATTATATTTATTACACTTTCCAACTACTGAACTCACAATAATTAAATTCTTCCTGACATTTTTGGATTACCCTTTAGAATCAAGTTGAACAAAGCATCAATTTGGCTGTGTAAACATGGAGGAGTCTCGAGGAACAAATCGCAGAGTAAGCTCCCCTCAGCCAGCCAATTGCCTCGGAATTGCCGTCTGAAGGGGCTGCCTTAATTGGATAAATAACTTTGTGTAAAGAGAGGAAATATAAGTAAATAGAAAACGGCTTTAACATCGTTTTTATGCAGTGTTTAAAATGATTATGTTTTTGGGATTATAGGTATATCTATTATGTGTGGCTAATAAATTTGGGATTTTTCTTTCAGTATTCTTTTATTAATTTAAAATTGAGAAGTAGTAGCAATTAATTATGTTATTTTAAGTAATTTTCTTTCTAAAACAAGACACTGTCACTTGTCGTTGAAATATGTAATACTTAAAATCTTCAAAGTAGTTAGTTTGGCAGTTAGAATACAACCAAACCACCAAACCGTACCAAAGTAAGTACAACACTGTTTCAATATGTAGGAATCATGTCATTATTCTTATAGATAGCAATTTGACCGATACATTTAAATCTCAATTTCATCACTTAATCAACCAAAGGTGGCCTTTTAGTCTCCTCCTGAGGTTCAAAAATATGACGGTAGAATGGGAAAAAGAACCATCTTAATTTTAAATCGAACTTTATGCAGTGGCAACGACTCGGTATTAGACAGATTAAACATCGGACATCAATTTCTATTATCGAGAGATTTAACCCAAAACAGATTTTACTATTACATTAAACAGATAGTAAATAGATTATTATTCTGCTCTCTAAAGTTCGTGAAAGCTCGCATCCAAGTTGTACCAATAGAGCGAGGATAGCGTGACGTCATGCCGTCTCAACAAGCTCAATTGGCTCCAATTACCAGCCTTCCCCAATCCACCCTGCTTTGGATACCTACTACCTATAGTTTTATAAACAGGATGATACGACACGCATTTTAGATCTGACTAAGATACCGAACTATTTACGAAATGCATAAAAAAGTTAATACTGTACCAAAAGCGAAGAAGAAATCCCTTCATGGGAAAAGTCCGCCATTGCTAGTGATTTGTTTCTTTTATAACTATGTATCTACTATTTTCTTGTTACTGTGTAAATTTCTATGCAATAAAGATATTACCAACAAACAAACAAAAGCGGATTTTGGCTCAACGTGAAATTAAAATCCCTAGCTAACATGTACGGCTTTATGCGAACAATAACTTGTTTACTAATTATTAAGATTTCTTTTAGCATGCCATATTTTTTATTCAGTGTACATATTGGAATGATACGCAGGAAATCTTATTAGAATAGGACGTGGGTAGGTACTTTTTGGAACGATTACTAATACAAAAGCATGACGCGGGTGAAGTTTTGGTCATAAACTAGCATGTTATAAAATGGTGTAAATACCTGTCTCCATCATATTGTTTATAATAAATGCGAGCAACAAATGATCTACATGCTACTACTATGATCTACGACTAAGTGCTACGAGTGCTACAAACATCTACGACGTAGCACGTCTACGATATTTTTTTATAGTAAATCGATGTAGATTACTTATCTATTTATCATACATACATATCACACATCTCTCTAGGAGGGGTTCAACATGGTGACATTCCTTTTGACATCTGATACATGCAAGAAATAGTAGGTGGGTGGCTGGCGGTAAAGGTCAGGTCAAGAGTATCCTAGATCAACAAGCTTTTATAAAAAGATGGAATTGGAATGTGAATAATGCAAAAGAAGTCGCAAGGAACGAGTACGGTAGTGCAGCGATTAGTCTCTGCCTACCGGTTCGAGATAGAGGACTAATAATGTAAGCATTTTATGTACTCCTACTTCATTTTAGTGTATGATCAAAATAAAATAAGCTGTTTAAGCTTAATGAGGCCCTCTATTCTTTTCAAGTCTGTTGGCTCTGTCTACCCCGCAAGGGATATAGGTGTGATAATATGTATATGTATCAAAAGAATCTTTGAGGATCGAGTTGGTTTTAAAAAACTTTCTTAAACGTAGGAAATCTATAACATTAGGTAAAAGTCAGCTTTTTTCCAAAAAAAATAAATTAATGGTCCCTTTTAAATATTTTTAGCCGCGTAAACCAATTTTTTTACTTATCACAGATTAGAAAAACGTTTAGGCTTCCGTATTATTTGCTCGCCAATGAATACGGGTTCCAGCCGCGGATATATATGTAGGTAAGTAGACTTATATATATTTCAGAAACTTAACTATCTAATAAGTATCTTCTATAATCCAATAAGTTTGTATCCAACTGGAAATTGCAGGTCTACGTTACTCAGTGGCATCATATCTAGATCCGATTGACTTATAACTTTGTGAGTTGAAATTTCCTTTTTGTTTAAGCACAAGGTTAAGTTTCTTAAGCGAGTAAAAAGGTAATGTTATGAGTATATTATAACTTAGCACTTTAAGTTATAAAATACTTTTAACTTTGTAAAGCTGGACGTATAGGTACCTAATTAGGTAGAGTAGGTACTTAATTGGATTTCTTATAAGAAAGTAAGTAAGTATCTAATTATATTTTCTAGGCTTTCCTCATGTGAGGATTTCCAAAAAAAGCTTCGATAATTCTTAAAAAAGCTTCGTCAATTTTTAGGTTTGATTAGGTACCTAAGTATTTGGTTAGTGAAAACATAAGAATTTTTGTCTCTACTCTGATCATCTAGGCAGAGACTTCATCTTTAGGTAAATAAAAAGTATGGTTAAAATTAATTGGTAAGTAAGTTTATGTTTAATACTTACAGGATCACCATCTCTAAAACTATGCGCTGGATTATCGTCCTTATAATCCTTCACACACGCCTTCCACTGTCACACTAACACTAAAACGAGTTCACGACTTTAAACAACCAATTTTCTTATATTATATGAAATAAAATGTTCACTATAGGATTCAGACGATGCGTGTGCGCTCCAAACGGAACCTCAGAACTTACTAACTTGAATAATGCAAATAAACATGGGGATGTTTTCCCCCACCTTGTTGACTCATGGGGAATGCAGATAAACCAATAGCGGCGCTGCATTTGCGAGACGACGCCCACTAACCAATCAAAACGCCCGGAGCAACTACCAATGGGAGATTTCCACACTACAACTTTTTGTTTTCCAGAAAAATCGCTTTTGGGAAATTTGTATATCGTCGTGTAATGTTGAAGCGTGTAATTTATATTCCTATGTGGAAAATCGATTTCTGTATAGTAAGTACGGTACTTACCTATTTACGTTTGAAACATAACGATGCGCTGTTTCATTAAATGTAATTACACATTTATTTTTTGTTTGAGAATAGTAAGATTGGTCAGCAATTAACTAACCAATAAAAGAACACATTAATTGAGATTGTAATTAAAAAAGTTCTATATTTGGAAGACATGTTTCATGCACGGAGGATCTCTTATAGGTAATACTTCTTCTTAAGTATTCTTACCCTATTAATCTTAAAAATTTTAGATATATCACTAAACCCGTGTGTTTAAGGGTAAACCCTAATTAAAGAATACTTTTCACCTTTTTTTCTATGAATGTCGGAGAAGGCAATAAAAGGCTAGAACACTGACTACTATCTAAGTAGTGCAGGTCGGTATCATTGAGAGAGAAATAAAACGATTCATAATCTTTGCTTAATTGTCTTTCTTACAATTTTTATCGTTCTTAGGCAAGTGCTTTCTTTAGAAAACCACGTTTAAGATGATGAGAATAGAAGCAGGAGTACCTATGCTGTGCAAAGAGAGAGGGAGAAAGAGAACAATTTCACTCATTTCAATAATTTCTAAACAATTAGGTACACAGCACCTATTAAATTGACATTCACTTAGCAACGTGTTTTTAGCAGACTTAGTGTGAACCTTATAGGCTTAATACACGCAAGAGAACGGTGCAAGTATTCTACTAATACCTAGAAGGAAAGATAACATTTCACAACGTTTGTAATTTTTTTTAATTATCTGAATACATGTGCGTTAGGTAGGTACCGCACTATAGTCACTGTTTATTACATAAATAAATATTTATAATACTTATGCAGGAATATGCTAAACTCGAAAGAGAATATTTTTACAGCTAACTAAATATATTATGTAAAAATTGGGACAATAAGTAGGTAAGTAGTGCGATTTGAGGGCGCGCCATGCGGGTTGCTCTTCGTGGGACGCTCTCACTCACAAGGGAAACTCAATTGGTTTGAGTCCCTTATTAGGTCGGGCAGACCTTTTATGTTATTACTAGCCGTTGCCCACGACTTCGTCCGCATTTGATTTATTATGGTATTCAAATGTCTAAGTTTAATGAAAATCAGTTAAGGTTTTTGCGTGAAAGAGTACCTAATGAACACACATCCACTCATCCTTACAAAGTCTCCCATCTATAATATTATAAAAATTGTTTTATTGCTCCAACTGGTCTCGAGATGAGGCAAGGAAAAGTTATCAAGGATTAATCGCAAGAACGCTGTGAAAATGATGATATAAGTAAGTATTTACTTAAAATTAATTTATTTCTGACTGACTGATTGACTAACATATAAACGCACAGCCCGAACCGATAGGTCTAGAGATTTTAAACTTGGAAATGTGTCTAGGAATACTTACAAGGTCTAGGGATGCACCAAGAGAGGATTAACGCGGGAAGAAAAATTAATAATTGGATTTTTCACTTTACGCAGTTTATTTATTTGTTTGTAACCTCTTCACGAGTTATCTACTGAATTAATCTTTATAAAATATCACGTAAGATAATAAAGAATCTTTAGAAGGGCATAGTGTAACTTTCTTCTTGGTAAAAATAATAGTTCCCACAGGATTTGCAAAAAATCTGTAAACTTTTGTAGGTGCCGCTTCAATAATTTCATATACTTAAGTCAATTAATCTGAACAATGTATTCTCTTGTCCACATTTCTATTCTTAGTTTAGATAGTTGTGGAGATAACATTGTTGAAGATAATGCGACAGTGCAATTTGTTACCGCTTCTTCTGCACTGACTCTTTGGAAGCGGCAGTAAACTAAGTTTTAACTAATTTATTTGACGTTAACCAATGTTGCGAAACCAATATGGCAATTATCAAGTGATATGATTTGATGATATGATTAAAAGCCAGTTAGGAATATAAACGAAAGTTGGTGCATATATTTACTTTATACCAATGAGTAATGTTTGATTGGCAGAGGCTCTCTTGCCAATTGACGCCCAGAGGTCGTGTGATAGCAATTTGCGTTCCCGGCGGCCGCGGAAGTTGCCAATTGCGAAATAATAGCCCTTCCCCCGCAACACGGGAGAGACAATACGATGTAACCATTAATTTTAGACGTCGATAAAACCTAAGTGCCGTGTAGTTCCCGGCACCAATAGAAAAAAGAATAGGACCTGTAATACGGTGTAGATGAACGTGCCTAATCCCTCCGCCTCTTCCGACATCCATGAGAAAGAGAAATAATGACTATGAAACTTATGCAGAGATCGTTGCAAGTGGAAAGATGTAGTCTCTGCCTACCCCTCTGGAAAAAAAGCGTGAAGGAAATAGACGCAGTGGTAATATTCTAAAGTTTAATACCGGGAACCACACGACCCAGAAAACAAAGTATTTTTGCAACCTACTTTTAGGCAAATTGATCCTTGCTTAAAGTATTTAGATAATATTATCTACTTACTGTTTGTTTCAAGCCCTGTAGCACAATGGATTTCATCAATTTGCATAGAATTTCGCTGAAAACATACAGTTATCAAGTGGAATGAGTAACCGCCCACTCTTACATTAGCGAGCGTGCGACTACGCCCACTCATAACTGCCTTCTACACATCTAAGTAATAAATGTTGTAGCGATGTCGTACATTTTGATCGTTAGGTACAATTTAAGTATTAAATGTACCTATACATTTATTTTATAAGGAACTTAATTGTATAAGTATGTCAACAACAATCTGTATATCTCGGCCTTCCTTCCTCCTGGCTTTCGTCCCGGTTGTATCCTCACCTCTTTGGAGATGAGTCCGGGGCATTCCTTTGACCCTGGATCCTGGAGTGGGTGAGGCTTTTACACGAAGCGACATGCTTAAAATGTCCAGGCAATGCATGAAATATTATTTAATTCACACTTGGCTCTTTTTTAATTACTTTTACCACTTTATATTTATTGTCAGTGCCCGTTTCCCGCAGGAGATATCAATTACATACAGTGCTGTTATTTTATAAGAAAAAACTTAAAAAAATTTGTAGAGTAACATACCTATGTAAGATATAAAAGCATAGGTATATCTACCAATACCCATCCACTATACAATAAGTATACCTAGAGTAAATTGACTTGCGGTGGAGGTGGAACTAAGTTATGCTTAGTAGTTACGTAGTTGTTTTGCACCGGACTTCTGCCTTGTCTTCACAGGATGCTTATCTTTGCTAACTTGCCTTACAAGTCACGACACGAATTAAGGTAACAGATTATCATTTGTACGTGAACTTAAGATATTTTTTAATATAATTATTTGTTCGTATAAGTATTTATTCAGAATTTAAGGTATTTTTTAATATATAACAGAATAAAATAAACATAAATAAAAAAGGTATTTTTAATGAAACAGAATAAAGAAACAGATTTTCATGAAAATGCTTAGTAGATGAAAGGTGGTCCTATTCTTAAGTGTTGAGAATAGGACAACATTGAGAATAAGAGCAGTTTCGTCAGCCTCAATGTAAGCTCAAAGCCAACGGCTATAGAAATCGAAAATGTGCTGTAACAAGTGCAGAACTGTAGTCGTAATACCTTGGTAAAGATTTTAAATTCCCAAACGAAATGTTTTCCAAGTCTATTGTTATATCGCCAGTCTAACTGTCAACTGTAGTTATTTATCATTAAAATTAAATTTTTTAATATACCTACTCAAAAGTTAAAACCTCGCCGCATGTAGTGCGATGTAGGTTAAGTAACTACTTATAGCTAGCTGCATTTTTGTTTAAACTCTTATTCTGTTTTTATATCGCCGTCTATCCAGCTGTCAACCGTATATGTTTTATTATGAAAATTGTATTTTTTAGTATCAAAGTTAAAAACCTCGCCGCGTGTCGCATGTTAAATGTGGTCTCCATGGCTGCGCCCGCATGCAAGATAACGGGCGTTGATAAATTACATGTATGTATGTACCGCCTTTCACAACAAAACTATTGCGATTTTCACCTTGTCGCGTTTCCTATCATTTTTCAGGAAAACGTGTTTAAGCTGTCGTTTGCTTGATAACTTATACTATACTGTTTTATTGATTAAGCTATGTATAATAGGTGAACTCAATGTTTAAAGCATTCTCTATCGTGTTTTTTACTGATTATAAATATTATTTTGTTTTTCTTTTTGCAATATAGTGTTTTACTTACTTATTTTTGGCAAGAACGTGTTACTCAATTTATTCAAAAAAATGTTTTTAAGAAATTGGAAATATTGGAAAGAACTCTTGTTTCACGAAATCGTATCGTTGAAATAAGTAGTTCGTAGTATTTACCCATATACTCGTAGCTTGTGCGAATTCTGACGAATAAAATGTAACATGAAATTTAAAATGTAAGTTTATTTAGATATCTGAAAAGATAGCTGATTAAAGAACAAGTACCTAAAACATATCTATATTACCTAGCTATGCGTAAAAACCTATGTATAGTTTGGTTTCCATTGGATTGTTTTTGACCTAGGAATAATAATGAGAATTTGTGGTATTTCCATATCTATGTGTGGCCCTGATTCATATTTTCCACTAAGGTATTTTGCATATCAGTGACAATAAAACGTCATTGTATACGGTATTATTAGTCGTATGATAATACAACGAATCCAAAGAGATATCTTTGGAAAACATACAATAAATAATTTGGCACCATTTTTACCTAAGGAGGATATTCTTACACATGAAAAATAACTTTGTTGCATTTAGAAAATATTTAGGCCTGCATTAAGGTAAGTAACTTACGTACATATAATGAAACTTACTTAGTTATGTACATAATCTCTCTTTGCATGTTCTCAGTTGAACCGATTTGACTAAGACGAGACTAACCTAACCTAACGGCAGCTAGTCATGATGATACCAAATATTAGTTTTGCAATGTTAAGTCAAGTGGTTGTTATAACACAAGCTTTTGTCCGCTGCTCCAGCGCCCGCTTTAAACTAAACGTCCCTTTTTCTCGTTTCCTACGAATTTCAGGAAATCTTCTCTTATTACATACAATACTAACTTCTTAAAGGTATTACAATAAGAGAAGATTTTCCAGTAAACTGAGGAATACTTACCTGTACATATCACTACCATACTAATTACCTATACTTACTCAGTAATACAGAGTTTCATAGACAGTTTTCGATTACATTCTCGCATTATCGCAATGGTAAACTGGTGACAATGTATTAGCATTAAATTTTACCTTTTGTTAATATTGTGTACAATAAACATAAACAAATTAGATTTAACAAATTCAATACATATTATTCTACTTTTATACTCGAAACAAAATAGAGGGTTATGATTTTGACTTGAACGTTTTTAATGTAGATCACAGCGCACCCGGCCAAGCTGTTTCCAAAGCAACTCAATTGTGGATCATATTGCGCATTTTCAAAATCGCATTAGTTATACCCAGTCTATTGTCGCATTGGAAGTCAATCAGAAAATCGTTGCCGCGACAGTTGCGCGATTGTCGCGTCGCGGGGGCGGTTGTTTGATTAACTGTCTTTCATGTGCTTAGTGTTGCCCCGCTCGATGGACTATCGATAGTTTGAGGTAGAACAATGATATTAATAGTTATCGCTATTGTCAATATTATCCTACTTCAATAGTGTTCTCAGAGACTTCTCTTCCTTACGGCGTTAGGCCAGTTTACCTACACCTCACCTCTTTAGACCCTTAGAAGAGGTGCGCTTTGACCATTAATTATCCTGGATTGGGTAAGTAGTTGTCTAAGTGTAAAACTATCAAAAGTAATATACCTATATGTTTTAATACAATATAAGTATTTGAAATGCACTACTATCAATAGTTTTGCACATTCGATAGTTGCATAGCAACGATACTATCGATATGTTGTACAGCTATTATTCTGAAATGGGTGTCAGATATCGATAGTCAAACTATAGATAGTTCAGCAACACTACATGTATTTGATCCCGATTGTCGGCGGATTTGTTTAATTTGTTCCTTTGTTTGAGGTTTGTGTGGAAGGGCGTGGGGTTGTAGGTACGAGATATGGAGATGTGTAGGTGAAGGGTTATCTGCGGTGTCACTGACAGATCGCGTATTGTTCAGTCCGATTTGGTCATTGTCAGCTGGTCCGTTATCTGATCAATCGGGGAGTCACTATAGGTATGTTATTATCAGGGTAACCAGCTGGGTAATGAATTTAATCAGGTTTATGAAATCTTTGTATAATTAAACCCTTTTTTGGCCTCCTAGCTGATAATTGAAAGTATAATTTGAGCGTATAAATTTATGAGGATTGTTAAAATACTCCTTTACTGCTTATATTCTGCAACTCTTTGCCAAGCAATTTTTCTTATTTAACCAGCTTAGATATTAATCTTCTTCATCATGGTGCGACTGTTATAATTTTATTTCTGTCAATCCCACTGAAGATACCATTATTCGGTTTATTCCACTTTGGTTCTACCTATCATTTTCAAATGAAATTTCTCAGTTGTGAACTATGTTCCATTCCGTACAATAAAAGTGTAAAACAAAATTTACAGCGAATTTATTTGTGTGTCGTTTTGGAAACCGTAAAAGTCCTCGCTCAAAACGAGGAATCGGCATCGGGCAAACAGTCGTGCGAAAAACTTCATCTTTGTCCACATGTCGCTTTGATCGTCGTCTGATCGCTAATTCGGTGTTTGCACTCCATTCTCCCCACCACCCTGGAAACGACAAACAAACAAATAGATAAATAAATTCAGCTATGTAGTAAGAGAAAGAGAATAAGAGGAATTATCCCATTATGATCAATAAAAATAGTATTAATTTTTATGAAAATTTTCAGCCGGCTAGCATAGTTAACAGGGTTTATAATAGGTGTCTTTTGAGTTTACTGAAGTTGATAAACTAAAAAGGATGATGCGGATATATAGGACTTTAGATTAGTGAGTTTCACCGTAAAAGCGTAACAGACAGATAGCAAACTTTCGCATTTATTAAAATCATAAAGTGTGCAAGCAAAATCATTTCAATCAATTTTTCGAACCCAAACAGAAGCTAGCCAAATAAGCGCATAACGAATTAGAGTCGTTCATAAAACTGCACTTGAATAAATTTAACAAAAATAACAATCAAAGTTATACGTTCAACCCCAGTAATTTGTGTCATCGTTTGTATTTTAAATGGAGATGTTTTGCATAACATGGGCGCTGCGCAAGATTTCCGCATAAAAATGACACGGCTTTTAAAGTCGAAGTGATATATCGTGAAATTATGCAAACATTGCATCTATTTAGCTTTTGTAGTGTTAAATGCATGAAATAGTTTGAATTCTCATGAACTTAATTTAGTCTCGAAAAACAGAAGCTTCAACAATGCAGACAGTGTAAAACTGAATACCTTAGGTAGGTTGAATTTGAAAAGTTATGTGCTACATCAATATCGTCCCAGGGCCCGGCATCTATGACTACGACAATTCCTGGTTATTTTATTGTACAAATCGTACCTACATGTTGTGACGTATTTTAAAAGTTAAAAAACGGTTATGGCACTGTTATCTCTTTAAAGCGAAATGGTCGTCGAAGTAATAGGTAAGTATTAAGTACTTTAGAGTACTAATTAACCTGAGCGACTGCCCTGAGTATACATCGTTAAATTGTTTTACATATCCCTATGTCACCAGAGTGGTGGTTATTTTCATGAGTTCTTTGTTTTTTAAATCAACTAACTACTTATAATCGCTACAAAATATTTCTAGGCAGTTAAAAATCGTGAGGTCAAATTTTATCATTTTTCAACGATCACCCTTTTGACGAGTTCCAATATAATAAAAGTAATTATGACCAGCCCATTTCACACTCACCCCAAAACAATGGCGGATTACACGGGGAATGTGGGGTTTACAATGAAGATGTTGCGTGATTTGGAGATATCAGGTCGTGGGAACCCACCTTGATTGCTGGGTTAATTAATTGGAGTTAATAGATGATTCATTTGCGGTGATCCGTGGGAAAGTGATCTTAGATCATAATTGGTATAGAATAAGTATGTAATGCATACATTCATACGAGTATAATCACGTCTGTGCCCCTTGCAGGGTAGACAAAGCCAACAGTCTACAACAGGCCACGTCCTAGTTATAATCTATGTCTTTTTATAGTTACTTTGACGATGTTGTAATGGATGGTGTTGAGTTGTTCTTATCATCACGTGTACTAATTTAAAGTACATTTTTGGTACCAATAAATTAATGATTCTACTTTGCAATCAAAATTACTAAGTAATATTGAATTTAAATACTCAGTACTAAGAGCGGCCTTATCGCCTGTAGAGGCTGTGAATCTTCCAGCAATTAGCCGTAGAAGTAGTAAATACAGCATACAGATGCATTAAAAGCAAATATCCATTTGTTTATAATTCGCGTTTGTTTAGAAAACAACTCCAGCAAATCGGAAACATGATCACCTAATAAACTAATCTCCATCGGAAATTCGATATTTCACATCGGCGCATTATGAACCAGGCCCAATGGAACTATAAGACCATTAAATTTTATTTCAACCCGCGACTGCCGGGGGTCGGATAGAGAACATAAATAATGGCAAAAAACATATTGCGTCTGCGCGTTTGTTGCTCTTCTCATTATGCGCAATTAGCGACGATTGTGACTATTTGTGACAGCGGTCTCTGCCTGTGAACGGATTTTGGTCGAACTGGGAATTGTTAAGGGCGCGTGGCATTTTGATGTTTATTATCTCAGTTAGTTTTTATGTATTTTATTAATTAAAATTACGGTATTGTTAAATATTTGAAAATTATTTTTATAATAAAAAAAATGTGGCTTACTTGCTGATACTTAACGTAGGGTACCTTACATGTCTAAAGTAACAAATTATTTTAATAAAACCAGGTGGACTGAAAACGATCGAAATCCGACGAAAGCAAGTACTGGGTTGACACATTTCATTAATTTGTAATACAATACGGATACAATTTCTCAATTTGTATAATCTAACATTAAACAGTGTAAGCCTTTGTTTAAATACTCCTCATGTTAACCCTGCGCTGCGAATGCATTAGTAAAATTAGAGCGGTGGGAAAGGGTTGCGGACAGCCCCAAGATTCAGGATGCTTTATGTTTATTGTTATTGGGACAATATTTGTACACCAGAGATGTACGGTTATGGTTATCACCGGCAGATGATAGTCAATGTCGTAATTCGTATTCTAATGGTTAATATATATTTTTTTGAAAATTGTGTTATCTTTATCTACATTGTTTTTTATAACGACCACAAGCTTTTGCAAATATTACCAAATACAAAAGATTTGTTATTATTTATGTATTGTAGTTATATAAAAATTAAAAGACATTATTACATACGCTTAGTTCCATCAACTTGAAATTTCAACATGTTATTTTAAATCTTAGGTAGGTATAATAAAAAAAATGCTTAGCCGGAACTAGTCAATAACCGATAACAGCAGGGAAATTAGACGTGTATTCTTGTGATCAATGATCAATCAATGCCTGCGGTCAGCGTGACCACAACACGTAAATACTATTGTAATTGTATCCGTTTATCCTCTCGTTTCAATAGTGTTGGGATCGAATGGCCACGCGCGCGCTTTGTAAGTGTTAATGTATGGATTGTTTGCTGCGAACGAACTTTTAATGTGATTTTAACGAATACGTGAATGCCTACGCTGAAATTTATGGATTTTGGTTATTTGTTAATGCATAACTAATTATCTATTTATAAGGTTTTGATCAGATTGGTAACCGAACTCGACAGGGGACCAAAATTATTTATTATGGACAAAATTTGCTCAGGATGTTTGGTAGGTATTTGTAATGAGAATAAGTATATACTTATTCTCAAACATCCTTCATCCATCCTTACATATGTAAGTATTACTCTATTGGGAATAATTACAAAATACTCATTTATCCCAACTAATAATAAAATTCGAAAGTAAGTTTATTTGTTTGTTTCTTACCTCTTCACTGGTACTAAATAAATCTTCCTGAAATTTCAATTTACCTATATTCAAGAGTGTGAAGAACGGTTCTTTTAATACTGGTAAAAACTACAATACCAGTCGTTTTATCGTGTAAGTATGATAAATACACTTTCGAATTAATATTAGTATACATAGATTTTAATACAATGAAAAGTCGTAACTAACATAAATATTCTTGTAGCCAGTTCTATTCGTAACTTAATATTAATTTTTAACTTTCTTTCATTACAAATCAATAGCTATCAATAACTGCCAACAGTGAGGGTATGCGTCGGGGAGGACCCCGGGATCCGATTGGCCGCGGTGATAAAATGCACGCCTGACAACGCGATTAAGGGTTACGAGTACTGGTGGATCATTAAAACCTATTTTGTACGTTTGTGTTGCTGGATGGTTAAAATAGTTTGTGCAAATTGAGTGAGTCCATTTGTGCAGTTAAAACGTTGGTAACATACTTACATACATATAATCGGGTGTGGTTCCCGGCATCAATAAAATAAGAGTAGGACCACTCCATATCTTTTCCATGTATGTCGTAAAAGGCGATTAAGGTATGGACTTATAAAATAAACTTAGGATTCTTTTAGGCGATGGGCTAGCAACCGGTCACTTTTTGAATCTCAATTCTATCATTAAGCCAACCAGCTGAACGTGGCCTACAAGTCTTTTCGAAACTGCTGGCTCTGTCAACCCCGCAAGGGATATAGACGTGAAATATGTTTGTATGGTACATTACTAATTTTTTTTACACTTTGATAGTAATTTATTACTGATTTCTACAAGGTATAACAGAAGTTAAATAATAGTCAGAATTTTTTTTTTCAGGGTAACAGGGCAAAAGAACTATGCAAATCAGCCACACATGCATCCTTATGTATTTACCTACCTACCTATTTGTACGACTACTGTCAACATAAATAGTTTTCCATGCACCTTTAAAAGCACCAAGGCACGCGCGAGCAACTTCCAAACATTTCCTTTTCCTTATCGCCGCTATTACCGGTAGTACATGGGTGACGCGCGCGATGCGCGTGCGATGCACGTGGAGGCGCCAGAGCGTGCGGTGCACGTGAGCGCGTCCATCTGCGACTTCGACCACCTGAGCTACTTTACCTGGGTTTTACACTTCGGAGGAGCGCAAGTGCTTGTTGTCATTAGAAGGTTAAGTTTCGGGAACGTAGTTGGGACGAAGTGAATTGACAATGTTAAGTTATTTTAATACTGTGTTTAATAATGCTTTTTCTTTTTCCACAACTTTATTTATGAAATAGAAATGAATGAGACAATGTGCATTATTGCAGTAAATGCTGCAAAGTTACAATAGCTGCTGCTTTTTGCTAGTCAATCTTTAGATGCACCATGCAAAGTTTATTTGAGTTAGGCGTATATTATTATTAACGTATTAGTAACGTATATTATTAGACTATTATCAACTACAAATACTACGGACATCAAAGCGCCTACTTGACATTTCTGGCGAAATGTCACTCAAGTTTGCCGACTCACAAAGGAGCGAGTGGGGTTCAAACCCAAAATCAGTGTCGGATGCGCCCGAGCACAATATTGGACATCAAATCGATGCGTTTACGTAAATATACACCAGTTTTATTATCTGCAGAGCGATTGTGGCCGAGGCTGATCACCCCTCCCATTCACCAAGGATGATTGATCTACGGCAGATTGACAGATTTTTTATAAAACCACCCGAGGGTCCGCACCAGTAAGCGAATATTAAAGGCAATTGTTGTTTAATTTTTACATTCGAAGGGCGAACGCTCGAGTGTTGTAATAATGTTTTGATAATAGCAGTATCCGTTCAGCTCATATTTCTTATTCAGAGTGCGTGGGACCACTGTTGATTGCATCGAGTACTCTCTTTGAATTCAAAATGTTTGAAAAGTCCGTTTGTTTAAAACACCTTGTTTAGTTCGGCCCTCAGGACTGATACGATCTCGATTGTTAGTATATGTAGGTAATTTGAATCTTAACTAGGTACTTTATTAGGCTATTCCGGTGAATATTATCAATAACATAAAGAAAAGAGGCCGAAAATATTTTGTTTTTTTTTTATTTATTTCGAAACTACATGAAGTTTGTTTGATTACCTATTGCAAATGCATTATTGCAATGCTTTACTTACTATTGTTATTATTAAAAAAAAAACTATAATCGAATATTTTTATAAAGAGTCCGCCACAGCGAGCTTTTAGCGGATTATCATGTGGTCAACTGGTTGAAATGGTTAAAATGAATCTAGTTACAAGTTTCATTTAATCTCATTCATCTGTCACATATCGACAGCTTACTGTCGAACCGAAGCTGACCCTTGACGGGTGCGGATTATTTTTTTATTCCTTTTTTCGTATTTTTTTCTTTCCCTCGGACAAAACCGCCTCGCCATTCGATGCTTTAACACAATGTACCCACTGATCCTCATTGATCGCCAATTACCGGACATTAAGTACCTTAAGCGCTTTTCATGGCCATTATTTGTAGTAACAAATCAAATATGAGAAAAAATACAAAGACCCATTCAAGATCTTTTGGCATACGTTGATGGGGATTTTTGTATGCACCCTATGCATTTTTTTGTACGTAGCTGTATAATAGAGTATTTTTTTATTAAAGTTATATAAGCGATTGTCGTTCAAATATGCGGAGTTTAAGGTCAAAATGTTTCTACCTACTTACTCGCTTTGATAGGTATTTCAGTTCTGAATAATGAAGTTGCCATTTTATTATTAGCTTTTGTCCGTATGTTTTTGGTTTCTTTGGATTTAATCATCGATTATTATGACGCGACAGCATAAGTATTGGACAATTAACTACGATTACTGCTACTACTACTACTTACTACGATTGGTAAAAACTTTTTCACAATTCTTTTTAAATTTTTTTTAAATTTTTCAACCATAGATGTTTTTGTAAAAATTGAAATATAATTCAAACAAGTAAAACGAAAAGTTTCAGTAAACACACGATGTTTTAAAAACAAGTTACGCACGCATGCGGCCGTGTAAATTGACGCGCGCGCACGCATTCAAGGTGTGCGTTTACCGGCGCACGCGTCGACGAGTCCATTGTCACACCCGTCACGCTATTGTACCACACCACTCCAGCGCACCCAACCACGCATTATTGCATTTTTATTGCGCATCTTCAAAGCTTTGTTACGTCTTTTATTTGTTTTTTATCGATAAAAACGTCGGCCCGCAACGATCTATGTTTTCACGGTATAATTCGGCTAATCTCATTCCTTTATTAGCTTATAAAAAACTATATGAAATATGCCATTGTGTTCTTTTTGGACTCAGAATAGTCCATGTAATTCGGAAACATCAAGAATGTATCTAATATTTGCTTTTAAAAGAGATAACTATCGAATTACGCTTTGTGCCATTTTGATCAATGTTTTTTACACATAAAGCATTTTTCCTTTTTGGGGTGGTCCGTCCGTACAACGTATCTACAGCCACTTCCGAAACGTACTTTAAAAGATTACAAGTATGATTTAAAATAATGACTCTAATTTTATAAACCTAGGTCCTTTGGGGAGCCATATTATTGTGTTGGGATGGCACATACTTATAAAAACTAAAAAAGAAGCGCGCTAAACTAGCTTTTTATATTTTACAGTGCAATTGTTAAAGATTTTTCTTTCGCATACTTTCCACGCTTGTATTGAGATGTTCTATCAATACGGATATCTCAATAACCTTAAGATGAATAATGTTCCGAGACGAGACACTGAGTCACGCCAGCCGCGCCGTCTGGAGAGGCAGACATGCGGGCAGTCACTAGGTCAGAAGCTGGAATTGCTCTTAATAGAGCAGGTTGGGAAAGGTCGCTAATGATTTAATAGGCAGCTGGGTTTCGGGATGATACCTACTTTTAATTTGATTATGTCTCTTTTCTGGATAATTATCTCAGTCGCCTTGGGGAGAGCATTATTTTTTTTTGTATGTGTTCAATTCTCTTTATCCTGCTCCATTTTGTATCATTTACGAGGTAAACTTTTATTTCATTCCCTAGCTAGCTACACACGAAGTCAGTTCAGAGAGACAGAAATTAAGACATTTAACACTCAAAAGGTTATTATGTTTCTTAATTATTACTGACAGTGATGATGAGACGATCCTGTAAAGTCGTTCCAAATTATAATGTATAAAATGTATTTCTAAAAACACATTTTTTATGCGTGAGAGCATAAAGCTATCTAAACAAAATACGTATTTATAAATATTGTTACTTTATGATCTCCTACTTAGCATACATTACTGCATGATTACGCATGTTTACGTCTAATATTTCCATTGTGTTATAACCGCAGCCCGACAAGCCAAATATTGTGATAATCCGCCATCCTCATTGTCACTCGATGACTTGATAAAAAAGTTTATAAAACGACCGCGCGCATCCCTCGGGAGCACTCGGAAAATACTCTCCTTCCCTCATTCCCATAATCTATTCCAATTAACTGACAGCACCATATTGTGATATTAACACAATGCATGCTACCCCTCTGTTATGCAAAGAGGCCAAATATCTAAAATGACTCTTGGGTACAAATTATATAAGACTAATTTTGGATCGCTGGATAGCTAGGAGCTGTGATAGACATTTTGATATGGTTAAAGAGATCTTATTGTGCGCATGCTACGGTTTTGATTATAAAACTAGTGCCCACTTACACGCCTTCTCTAACTTTCCAAGCAATTTCGTTTCTATTAATGATATATTTAAAGCAGAATCTAGATTAGCAAATGTTCAATTTATTGTAAAAATAAACATGATGTTCATTGAGTTTATGGGATAGAAATGGGTTAGTTGGCTAGAAGGGACACGTCTTAATAATTCGATGGTTTCTTCAAGTTCAATTGGATACTATTGTTGTTCAATTGATTTATCGATGATATTTTGAGATTAATTATTGAAAATCCTCTTATTGTTAGTAGTTTTGGGGAAAATGTACATATATGTATATTATTTCCTGTGTTATTAAAAGTAACTATACCTATTAATGGTAAATTTGACAAGTTAAAGTGAAGTAGTTTTTTTTTGTGTTTTACACAACTGTTTAGATATTTACAATTAAGTTATTATTATTTTAGCTGGAGAGCTAGTGAACCCTCCGAGTAACGGTGTTCCTGTAAGGCTAGAAATTTGTAGAGTGATGATTCATAGCACACCAAGGCCAAAAATCATGACCTGGCAGGCATCTGCCCTGCACGTCATCATCACTTTTATTTCTTAAAATGTAAAAAAAATAGGAAAAATAAACTTCCTGCTGTAAGCTTCAAAATTTAATATCATCTATTTTATTTATTGATAATTATAAAAAAAAAATTGCCAGGCGATTAGAGTAAGCACAAGTACCTGCCAGGTGCATCGAGAACTGCACATTTTAGGAAGAAAAATAAACTTTCTTCTGTAAAGTTGAAATTTAAGTATATGTTTCAGTATATCATTTAGAAGAAATGTGTACAATGACAGGCGGTTCTGAATAGCATAAGACCTTGACAGGCGAGGGGAAAGATGCTCAGAACGTGCTAGTAAGAGGCGTAACGTAATTGCATGTAGAGTCAGTGACATGAAAGAAAAAAATAAAAGATGCAATATCTTTTACTAATTGTTATGTAATTTAAATTATTTTTCACATTAATTAGCATCTTCATCCGACACTTCCTCACTACTACTTTTTTCATCTTCATCCGACTCTTCCTCCTCTGAAAAGAAAAATATATTTCAATCAATTAATAATGTGATTAGGAATGGAATATCGCGTTCAATTATAGTATATTGAATCAAATAACTGTATATTATCTGAAATATATTCTTCAGTTTCAGTTGACTGTGCTTCGGCAGTATCAGCATTAGTTGGTTCTTGTAGTAATATGTCATATATAGAAGAGGGAACCGTATCCCCTTGAAACCAATTGAAATCGTAGAGGTCATCGATTAAGTTCCAACCGTTATTTTCAGGAGTAAGAAACGTTGGTTCCTTTAAATGACTATTTCGCCAGATATTTGTAATATATGCAGCCCTTAATAATTGTTGTTGCAGTTCGCGTTGACACGGTGGTAGATTTGGTGCATCATAACTTATTATTTTTTTCATAAATATTTTGGTGTTATTCGTGTCGTCGGTGGTAAGGAACTTCTCATAACGTGCCTCATTCAATTTTTGACATTTTCAACCGTACATTTGGCACACAAGTTTCTCTAGTATTGAAAAAATCTCTTCTTTCTTCTCTATTATTTCTGCACTTCCTAATGCTGCAAATGCCTTTTGATACTGATGAGATTTTTCTAATAGTTTAAAAGGTCTTTTTTTTTCCTCTTCTTAAAAAGGACGGGTTAAAATCGCAACCGGTAAATGTATGAAATCCTGGTAAGCTTTGACATATCGAGGGTCCCAATTTTTCGTATACTTCAGAAATGTTGATCCATTTTTTTAAATTGTTGGTGCCATATTAGATGTAGATTTTTAATTTATTACAACAGAAAACAAAAACGCATCGATAAATCTTTTTTAATTTTTTTTTATCAGAAACAAAAACAGCCATTCTTAAAAAAAGAAATAAGAATATGACTTAATCTACTCACTACAACACATTTCCGGCCAAAACGTAGATTACCACATGAAAACAATATACACCTTTTATGTAACACTTTATAAACTTATACACTTAAATATACCAATCTACGTAGTATAAACTAGGAACCCACCTCAAATGACGCCAATAAGTTACGAGTATAAATCATTTCAACGATACCCAGCAACACAGCTTTAAGCAAGTTGCACTTTAAATTTACAATAATACATAAAATGAACATTATAATCAATTACACATGTATAATAATAATATTATACGTTAAAAATTTGCACATATGTACATATTCATACTTACTTATTACATTATCAAACAAAAGAGCGTATAGCAACACCCGCATAGCATCCAAATAAATAACACACATTACCTTCCTCGAAAGTATTTCCTTCACATTACTCAAGATAGCAATAAATAATAATATAAAATTTAAATTTTCAAAGTCACTCAAAATATGCAGCGTAGTAATTCAAAAGTAGGATTCGTCTTCATATAAAAATCGTTGACACTCGCACGCTCTTAGCATCTTCCCCTCGCCTGTCAAGGTCTTATGCTGTTCAGAACCGCCTGTCATTGTACACATTTCTTCTTAATGATATACTGAAACATATACTTAAATTTCAACTTTACAGAAGAAAGTTTATTTTTCTTCCTAAAATGTGCAGTTCTCGATGCACCTGGCAGGTACTTGTGCTTACTCTAATCGCCTGGCAATTTTTTTTTTATAATTATCAATAAAATAAATTGATGATATTAAATTTTGAAGCTTACAGCAGGAAATTTATTTTTCCTATTTTTTTTACATTTTAAGAAATAAAAGTGATGATGACGTGCAGGGCAGATGCCTGCCAGGTCATGATTTTTGGCCTTGGTGTGCTATGAATCATCACTCTACAAATTTCTAGCCTTACAGGAACACCGTTACTCGGAGGGTTCAGTAGCTCTTAGACTATTTTTAGCCAGACTCAGAATAGGTCCATCACTAGGTACCTTGCCGACCAGGAAGTTATTATAAATATGTAAACTTAAATCTGCCATAATGCTGCCATAGTCAAACGCTATTGACACGCATGCGAAATATGTTTATTTTTTAAGATTTAAATTACATATTGTATAAAATTAATCAGGCCTGTGAGTTTGTTCTGATAACACATCGAACGTTACCCGACGTATATTTGGAATGAAGAACACAAATAAGATAAATATATTAAGAAGATGTAGCGGGAGCGATGATTCGGCTCGACCGCCACCAAAGGGAAGATCTTCTGCCAGGCTAGGTGTTATGCCTGGGGAACCGCGGCTCCGACGATGTTGTGTCGGAGGTTGTATATATAGCTCCAATCCGTGAATTCTTTGAAATCGCGTCTTAGATTCTTCGCTGCTATTGGTTGAGCGCGTCAATTTCTTCGCGATGATTGACAGTTGTTGTGAGATTGGATGTTGTGACGAGTGGCGTAGAGATGTCGCCACCAAGACATTGAAAAACTGATTAAGTAACTTATCGTCAACGCGTAGCCCAAACCGTTAGTAGCAATTTAAAATTTGGCTTAGGTTCCAATTGTCTAGAGTCCACCAAGAGTGGATTTCCCGAAATTACCGTGGAATGGAATTTAAGAGGATTTTAAGTATCACGCGGGTGGATTCCTGGGTGTACTCTAGTTACTAGATTATACTAGTTACTATACTAGACTCTAGTATAATTATAATTGTAATAAAGTATAGGTAGTTCTGTCGCCAACGTCGGTCAATAACATTACACCGCTATCTCCCAGATAGGGCAGCTAATCCCGCCGATAGCAGGTCTCGACCCCTTCAATGCAGCTATTAACTCTGATATAATCACCATTGTCTTTGCCCTTTCCCACAATCAAGGATTAGGGTGTTTGAAGCACCGGAGGGGATGCATGTTCTTTTGAACTTCCTCATGTCATACGATATTACGTAGAGGGTTGTTTGCAAATACATTTTGTGTTATATTTAAACAAAGCGATTTAAAGGGATTTTTAAGTGAGCAGTCAAATTAAGTATTATTTTATTGCTATGTACTTTACGGGTTAAATTATCTGACTTTCTATCACAACAGTGCCAATTTATGAAATGAAGGCAACACATGCGATCTAGAACTTGAGACCTTATCCTGTATATTATTTCAGAGTCTAACTAAAAGGTACCCTTAAATTAACTTAGTTTAGTTTACAATAAAATTACTTCTTAAAAGCTGTACAATTATAGTAAACTAAAATTCATGTCTTAGGGACAGGTGAAAGCATCTTAATAGTTTGCTAGTAATTTCATATTTTTATTGTTTTACAGGTTTTCTCATGTCATTATGTTTTAACAGCAATCGAAGAACCACAAAGTCAATCTATTTGAGTGTTTGTTGGCAGCTGTGAGGTTTACGTTTGCAGACACGCGTCTATTCAAAGAAAAAGTTGAAAAATCGCTTCCCACACAAACCGCAAGCGGTCTCGATAACATCGATATGCCAATTTGGATCGATAACTTTATATCGATATTAAATGACGATTGTTAATGAGTGACGTTCTCAGGAGCCAGCGGGGGTCGGGGGAAGATATCTGCGTGTGAGATCTGACGATTTTATGACTCGGTTCACAAATGTTGAGGTGAATTTTGGCGTATTGTTTCCAATAGTTGGTTTTGAATAGGCTGCTATATTGTAGTTGCTGTTGTTATTTGTATTATGTGAATATTTGAAAGCTTTTGAAATTGAATTTAATTATTGCTGTTCTTACCACTGGTTTAATAAGCTAATGCGTTCAAGTGATATTTTTCTTACATTTAAAACGGCAACTAGATATATTATTCTGATTGGGTCAGTGAGAATTTGATACATTTTCATTTACCACTCTTTCCCGGCAGGGTTTCCTTTGTCCCATTCCAGGATCCACACCACGCGTATTCATATTAAATAACTATTTTTCAGGTGGTGTGGGGCCTCATGGTGCCATGTGTGGTCTGCCTTTAGGAGAACCCTTTCCATACAGGGTAAGCTAGGCTCTAAACCAGCTGATCCCCGTTAGGAATCAGCATCCTATTGATAATTACCATAAGTGTACTATAAAAATTAGTATGACGTAACTTTTATACACTAAACTAGGTTTCGCCCGTGACCCCGCCCGCGTGAAAAGAACCTACCCTCTGTCCGTTCTAGTACTCCATAGTATGCAAAATATCATGGATATGTTTCCAGCAGTTTAATGAAGAGGTAACAAGCAAACTTACGTTCACATTTTTATATAAGTTAGGATAGTGAAGCTATCTCTTATTCTATCATCTCTCAGCAGGCAGTCGCATAGGTAGGTACTATGCACGGCGCGCGGCTGCGGCGAGGTCTAAATGCATGCAGGTGGCCGACACACGATACCCTATTGAACTGGGATACTCTGAGGATCTCCATTTATCTCTTATGAAAAGAATTCCCGACAACACTCTTCGCTACTAATTACGCGTGCCAAAGAATAGTTGACAGTTTGTGCCTAGTTGTTTGGTAGCTCCCAGATGATTTCATTTCGTAGTTACTTCGAGTATCTCTTAGAGTATTTCTTAGGAATATCATATGCCTAGGTTAAATATTAAACTGGAATGAGTAAAGGTATAAATACGACTTATACATACCCACTGTGAATAAAATGGACATTAAATATGAGAGAATACTTGTGTTCTATTTGTGAGTTGTCTGCTAATTAAAGTTGATGCCATTTCGATTTTAATCATTATTTTCAGCGTGTAAGTTAAGGTATATTTTTCCTTTTTTTGATGTGAATTAAAAATTTACAACCATTAACAAGAATTATCTTCATTTAAAATCATATTAAATCTTACACTCCATACAAGCCCTAAGGAACCAAATTTTGACTGTTAGATAGGAATTTTAGTTTGAATTGATTAGGCATTAATAAAGAAATACCTACCGTTAATATTTGTTTTTCTATCATCATTGTGAGTCATACTGAAGCGCGCGCGCATTTAGCGAATAATCAATTCATTGGAATGAAAAGCTTGAGGAACAATTCCCTTGGAGTGCGCATGTGCGTTCTATACAAAAGACTGCAATGTTCGCCATGTTTTACTCTCTTTGCAAATGTTTGTCGCGAGATGATGAGATCATATTGATTATATCATATCTGCTGTATTGGTTTGGACCTACTATTGAAAAAAGGTCAACAGAAATAGATGACTATTATGATTTTCAATAGAGTAAAAAATATAGGCAGATTCACGATTTATTAGATACTTGTCTGAAATAATACATGTTGTATCCTAAATTTTAAGTAAGTAGTTAGATAAAAGGTTTGCATGGTCTGAATTGAATGATAGCTCTGTTTACATTTATAGTTCTTATCTTTACTACTGTAGTGATACCAATAATGGTGTCAATAGTCAACTTTTTACAAGTGCAAACGGAAATTTGACTTCTTCTTACGTTTTGATTCATGTTTGTATACTTGACTAATTTTGTACATAGTGCAACAATGCAACTCACACATATATGACAGTGTCACTGCTGCAGTAATGTGAGTGTAATTATGAAATCGATTACACATATGATCCCTGAATTGCAATATGAAAAGAAAAACTCATCTTACGAGCACTAAAGCTATGACAGGCAGCTGAGTTTGTTTATAATAAGTCGATAAGGTAAATAGAAAATCGATTAGAAATAAATCGATGCGCTAGCCGACGCAGGTGGCTTTCCTCGTAGAAAAGTTTTTGCCGTGATACGAAGCCCGGAGGCAGATGTCTCGGCTTCGTGGCGAAAATTACCGGCCCCTATAGTCCACTAGTCATAATCTAGGAATTAATAGCCAATTGCTAATGACAAAATGGAAATGCAGACGTTTGGTCAATTACATGTGAGACGTTAGATTCTAAGGCAAGCATACGGGCTGGGACACGTGCTGTATTATTTATTATTTGCAGGAAATATAGTGACATTCGTAGTAAAGTAGGACTCGGCAAAAAAATATTATATATTTATATTGTATATATAATTGAAAAATAAATCAAATGTCCTCCTTTAATAAAATCTAATTGGGATGGTCCTACCAAGGCAGAACCGAATTGCACTCAATAATTTTAAAAATAAAATGTAAGATATTGTAACCGGCGTCAAGACTAATGCAGATAAAAATTGACAAAAACGTCCTAAAACAAGGATAGTGGAGACTACCGCCATTCGAAGTAAAGCTCTCATGACTTAATAAAATCTTAATAAAATAAAATGTATTTTTTTAATTAAATCTTACTTTGTGTTCAGGACTAAGACAGACCCAAGTAAGCACGTTGCCAATGATATTAAAAATGCAATGTCAGAACTCAATCTCAGCCGAGGTCAGAAATCATATATAAAAATGATGGAAAATGGTCCTAAATCAAGGATAATGCGGACTTCAAAGTGGAGCATTAAGAGTCTCGGGAAGCAGAGAAACTAAAGAATATAAGAACTAGCGAAACTAATACGACGGAGTTCTAAGGCTCGGTACTCTCGCCGAAAAGTCCAGGGCTTCCTTTTAAAATGTCTGTAAATTCCATACCCAATTCCATCCTAATTCCAATTCCAACTACTCGTTACTAGTTGACTTTTTTAATAATAAAAGGTCTAACCTTTTTTTTCTGAAATATACATGTTCTCATGCCATTTGCAGCATAACTCTCGCACTAAGTAGCGGCCAAGAGATATGTTGATATCGAAAAATATAATGATTCTCCCATTTCCTTAATACATTGATATGATAATCGTTGCAATAACATTATTCCAAGTCAAAACACCCTTCATCCAGATCAAACTGGTTCCAAACCAGTTTATTGATTACCACAGATAGATCGGTCTGCCATTATCACAACCTGTATCTTAATTTAAACAGAAGTAATATTTATCCGTTTAGCCACATGGCGTAGGTGATAAACCACGGCAAACGTAAATTGTCCAGGGTGCAATTATCAGGCTGTAATGCCTGGAACAAAAAATAGGCAAGCAGGAGGTGGATTATGTAGTAGATTCCGTATTTGATTTTTATATTAACTTGAATGCTGGCCTTCGATTAACATTAGTTCGGTTGATACCTACCCGATTTTCTTAAGGTGATCCAAAACGGGGCTGGCAGAGCCAACAGTCTTGAAAATACTGATAAGCCACGTTCAGCTTTTTAGCTTGATGATAGAATTGAGATTAAAATATAGTGACAGGTTGCAAGCCCATCGCCTAAAAGAAGTATCTACAGTTTATAAGCCTATCCATTAGTCATTTAAAACCAAGATCTAATATTGGTTACCTAGCCACCTGCAAGATTTTGGTTAGACTGAAGAAAATTTTACTCATTCACTTAAGGGTCGAAGTAAAAGAATCCAGGCTCCTTATGTTTAGAAAAAAAAATACAATCCCGTTTCCCCTATTATGGATCGGGAACCCTAGAAATCTTACGACCGAGTCACTTACGTAATGTGTGGATTGTCCATACAATCGCAACTGGTTTTTACTTACTCATGTTCTGAAACATAGGGCTGCCAAATCATTAAATCCATTCTATTAAAACTGTTACTACTAAAGTTATTCAAGAGACGACCTTTTGTAATCAAACAAGTGTCACAAATAAGTACCTACCCACATTCTTTCTCATGTATTCAAAATATATAAATGGGTAAAAGAGATTTTTGTTCAAAAGAGCTTCTTCTCAGCATATTTTTGTCCACTGCTGAACGTATGCCTCTTCAATGGATTTCCACTTTGATCTTAATGCGGCGATCCTGGTCCAGGTCGGCCCTGCCGTCTTTTTGATATCGTCCGACCATCTGGCAGCTGGTTTACCCACACTTCGTTTTCCTGTACGGGGTCGCCAGAATAGAACCTTTTTACTCCATCTCTCATCTTCTCTGCGGCAGATATGTCCCGCCCATTGCCACTTCAGACGCGCTATTCGCACACTTATATCAGTGACTTTTGTGCGCTGGCGTATAATGTCGTTTCTGATCTTGTCCCGCAGAGAGACTCCAAGCATTGAGCGTTCCATGGCCCTCTGAGCCACTTTTAGGCGGTGAACGGTCCCGACACGAGTCCACGTCTCGCAACCGTAGGTCATAACTGGGAGAACACATTGGTCATATACTCGAGTCTTCAAACTTTGGGGTATTTTTGACTTGAAGACATCTGTCAACTTTCCAAAGGCCGCCCAGCCCAGTTGTATGCGTCTGTCGATTTCCTTTTCCATCGTGTCCTTCCCTAACCCGATCTTTTGCCCCAGATACACATACTCTTTAACTTTCTCCACCGTTATGCCGTTAATTAGAATCTGCGTTTCCGTGGGGCCCATCCACTTCGTTTTCTCCAGATTCATCTTTAGGCCCACTTTCCTTGACGCCTGGCTTAAATCGTTGAGCATCTGTTTTAGATCTTCAGCTGTCTCGGAAAGTAGAACGATGTCGTCCGCAAAACGAAGGTGACTTAAATGTTCTCCGTCTATGTTGATACCCATGCCATTCCACTCTAAGGTCTTAAAAATATCTTCAAGGGCATTAGTAAAAAGCTTCGGGGATATGACATCTCCTTGGCGTACCCCTCTTTTGATATTTATTGTTGTGGAAGTGTCCTGTATCTTTGAAGTTATTGTAGCGGATTGGTATAAGTTTTTTAGCACCTGAATGTATCTGTAGTCGATACGGCATCTCAGTAGAGAGTCGAACACGGCCCAATGCTCCACAGAATCGAACGCCTTCTCATAATCTACGAAGGCAAGGTAGATTGGTCTATTATATTCGTGCGTTTTCTGTATCACTTGCCTTACAGTAAATATGTGGTCAATTGTGCTGAAGCCTGATCTAAAGCCTGCCTGCTCTATAGGTTGGTGTTCATCGAGTCGTTTAGTAATGCGTGTTGTTATTACTCGTGAGAATACTTTATAAATTTGACTCAGCAGTGCAATCGGGCGATAGTTCTTCAAATCAGTTTTGTGGCCTTTTTTGTGGAAAAGTACGACGAGACTGTTGTGCCACTGTGTTGGAATAACGCCTGAAAACAACACCTCATTAAATATCCACCGGAGTTCTTTAAGTATTGGGCGTCCACCAGCCTTAAGCAGTTCCGTGGTTATGCCATCTTCTCCGGGAGCTCTATACTGTTTGAGCTGTTTAAGAGCTAGTTTTACTTCATACATACTTATTTCTGGGATGTCTTCAGTGTAGTGTCTCACTAGAGGAGCTCTCTTATCGCTGGGGTTCATGGTATCAGATTTTTTAGTATGCGAGTCATACAGTTCCCCGTAGAATTCGGCAATTACTTCAAGCTTCTGTGACGTTTCCGTGACTATTTCTCCATGCCTATTTAAGAGCTTAACAAGTTGAGTGCTGCCATTTTTCGTAGCTCTTTTGAAAACTTTCGGTCCTCGGTGTTCTTCTATAAGTCGTTGTATTCTCTCGGTATTCCGATTGCGTACATCTCGCCTTATAGCCTTCGAAATCCTCTTATTAAGCTCACGGTGTTGTTCTGTACCATAGGATTCTGAGTTGAGATTTCTTCTTTGTTCTAGAAGCATTTTAGTTTCAGGGCTAATCTGATCTTTAGCTCGAGATGTTAGTTTGAAACAGTCACGTGCTGTGTTTGATATAGCCGCTGTCAGGCGATTGTATTTCTCCTCTAGGTCATAGGTGGAATTTCCTGGGACTGATGTGGTTAGTATTGAGTTCAGTTTTTCAGCAAATTTTTTATGAACTCCATTGGGAATTTGTAAATTTGCTAGGGGTTTTTTGAGTAGCTTTTGTCTTTCCAATTTTGTATTTATGACTAACTTTCCCCTAACCATTCTGCGGTTACTCATCTTGAGTTTTTTAAGCACTGTAACGTCGGTTATTATATGCTTATGGTCGGTACATATGAAGTCTATTTCATTCTTTATTTTCCCACCTGGTCCAGACCATGTCCATCTTCTTTGGGGTTTTTTGCAGAAATACGAATTCATGGCGTAGAATTTTCTTGACTCCAAGTAGCTGGCCAACATTTGACCTCGGTCATTTCTTTCTCCAATCCCGAAGGGACCTACATAATGGTCGTCAGTGGTCCCGGGTCCTAATTTGGAGTTAAAATCACCTAGTACTATATTAAATTTAGTCTTCTTTCCAGCCGCTAACGCCTTATCGAGTAGATTAGTTTTAAGGTATCTTCTCCATTTCGCCTCACTTCGCTCAGCCCAATGATATCCCACTTTATGCCCGTTAGGTCTTTTTCCAGTTCTTCCAGTCTCGGTTGCAATCTAATCGTGTCCGTATTATACGTAGCCAAGTATAGTTTTGTTTGACAGCCGAATCGTACCCAGGGATTCTTCGCACCCCCTGTCACACCGTAACCATGACCGCTGTCGTAATCAGGAATAGTGTGACGGCTGGGGACTGGGGGCCGTTGTTTATTTGTGTTATCCATAAAGGTTAATTGCCATAAACTCGCCACGTTGGCAAAACGTCTTGTCGAGTCAGTCATTTGAGAGGCTATTTAGTTCCTCATGGCCGCTGTAGCCAGTTTTCGGGTTACTTGACCGCCGCCCGTGACTCGGCGTTGGTGAATTTACGGCAGTCTATTATCACCTCTCTGCCTACCCTCCTTCTTTCTCATCCGGGCTTGGGACCGGCAAAGGCGTCAAAAGAGCTATTTCATATTTAATCTTTATGTTGAAACCAAAGCAACCTATCACGGCCCCTGCATCTCAATCCCATCATTAAACCACCCAACCAAAAGCTTTCGAGTTTTATTGCTATTGGTTCTATCTATCTATCTATATATATAAAACTCTTCCGTTACTGAGTGACTGACTGACAGACAACGCACAGTCGAAACTACTGGTCGTAGACAGCTGAAATTTGGAATGTAGGTTCCTTGGGATATGTAGGGGAGCACTAAGAAAGGATTTTTGGAAATTCAACCCCCAAGGGGGGGAAAAGGGGTAAAAACGTTTCTATGAAAAATCTTATTCCTTGGGTTTATAAACTTGAAACTTGGCATGAACACGTACATAGGCAAGTAAATATGTTTGACATTATAAGTTTTTTCAAACTACCCTCCAATCGTGATTTAGGGGGTGCGATTGGGTGACTGATTTATTAACGCACAGCCGAAACCGCTCGGTATAGGAGTCTCAGATTTTGAACAGAGGTTCCTTTAGTAACATAAGTGAGCACTAAGAAGGGATTTTTGAAATGTCAACCCCCAAAGGGGGGAAACGGGATAAACTGAGCCGGGGCTGCGGGAAAGTTCTAACGAGATACCGTGGCCCCGGAACGCAAAGGGCAACTGAAGGAACGAGGTGGGTTTTAGTCAGTAAAAGTCTGACACTCCCTTCCGTTCCACCCAGAGCGGGAGAGGTCATTTGATGATTTCCCATCCTTAAAAAAAAGACTTTGTATGACAACTTTCAGTCGTCTCTTTAACATACATAATAACATACATAATTATGTACATACATGCATAACATTAATAACATCACGCCTTTAAATCCCTATTTTGTGTTAACACTACCCATACAAACAGCTAAAAGGAAACAAGTGAAGAGACGAAATTTGTACGCATCCATTTTCACCTAAATTCTTAACGTTAATGAGATTTACTTTTTATTATCAGGTCAACCTAATAGCCTCACATGTACGTATAACTTCGTAAGAATTTTCTTTCAACTCCTAACCGTTGAGGAGTTGTACCTTCCATCATCAGCTCATTCACATGGGATGATGACTATCAGACGCAAATACTTAAACAGATCTAGTCCAAGATCCCAGAGCCGTAAGACACAACTTATTTTCTAAAGAATGGATCTTTCGATTCTCAGTAGTCTTTCATGTACTTTTAATACCTGCATGTTTGTGAGACTTGCCCGGTGACACCTGCGTAGGTACCAGGCGAGAAAGGTAACTAAAAATCACAGTTACCTAACTTAAATTTTTATGACTGATTTTTATATATATTTTATAGAATATTACTCTGAAGTCATATCAGAGAAGTCAGACGCTTTCCATGCGCCAGAACTTTTGTCAGACGCTTTAAAGCTCTATCAAAAAAAAATTAACTTAATTTATTTTTAAATGTCTGACTTTTATATATGTTATTCAGATAACTATTACAAAGTTGTATTAAATCAGTCAGACAGTTTGTAATGACCAAACCCCCTTAAACACAAGAATTACTCAGTCTCGAGTATGAGCGCGATAGCACAATGCGCATGCGCGTCAGAGTAAAATATCTAATATTTGAAAAGTACTTACTGTTTTCAATTTAATTTTTTTGCAAATCTATTATTATATTTGTCATTTTATTTTTTAATTGTTTATGATTTTATTTTTACAGAAAATGCTGCCAGAAACGACAATCTAACTGATGATGAGGACGATGACTTGAGTGGACAGTATAGAGATTTAATAAATGATGAAATTACAAATGATTATTTTGATGAAATAGGCTCAAAAACTACTGGACCGATTTTAAAAATTCTTTCACCATTCGAAAGCTACATTATCCACGAGTAACATAGACTATATTTTATTTTGGAAAAAAATAGGGTTCCGTAATATATTTGGATTTTTCGGACATAAACTGAAAAAAATCAACCAAAAAGTTACTTATTTTGCGTACGCTGCCTAAACTACAAAAGATAGAACCATAAAATGTTTTAATTAATTGTAGATCTTATAAATATCTACAAAAAAGTCCGCGACACACTATACCTATCTATGTCGAGTGAGGCACAACAACCACATTTTTATTTAAAAATCTTGAATTTTTTTTGGTCTACATTTAAACGCGTTTTTTTACTCATGATATTAATCCTTATCAAAATAAATAATTTCATCAATAAGTACAGTTTATGTAGATAATATTTGGTCTTGAATGATTAAAATTGGACGTTTGGTTTTGAAGTTGTGGTGAAATTAAAATATTACGATTTCTGCTGCACGGTCCGTTGCGAAGTGCTCCGGCTGCTCCCTACGCAGCGGTCGTGCGCGAAGTCTAATAATTTTCATGAGATTATTTTTAGCTTTTGTTCTTAAAACTACACCTACGCAAAAGTTCTTCTTAGATCTAAACAATATCCTAAAACAACAGGTTGCGCTGCGGGACTGCAGGCAGAAGTGACACTTTTGCCGGGAGCAAGACTTAGCCGCTTTGCGGGCGGTCCTTTAGTTAGTTCTAATAGAGATACATATATTTAGTATCGGCTGTGCATCCGTGCGAAGCCGGGGCGGGTCGCTAGTTTAAAATAAAATAAAATGTTCATTCTTTTTGAAAGGCTATTGCTACAAAAAAATTCATTTTCCCCTATTTATATGCAATATATTATATTATTTTAAAAATGATCAATTATTATTTTAATTATAAATTTCATCGTATTTGAATAGATATGCAAAAATATGAAATTGAAAACAGTAAGTACTTTTCAAATATTAGATATTTTACTCTGACGCGCATGCGCATTGTGCTATCGCGCTCATACTCGAGGCTGAGTAATTCTTGTGTTTAAGGGGTGTTTGGTCATTGCAAACTGTCTGACTGATTTAATACAACTTTGTAATAGTTATCTGAATAACATATATAAAAGTCAGACATTTAAAAATAAATTAAGTTAATTTTTTTTTGATAGAGCTTTAAAGCGTCTGACAAAAGTTCTGGCGCATGGAAAGCGTCTGACTTCTCTGATATGACTTCAGAGTAATATTCTATAAAATATATATAAAAATCAGTCATAAAAATTTAAGTTAAGTAACTGTGATTTTTAGTTACCTTTCTCGCCTGGTACCTACGCAGGTGTCACCGGGCAAGTCTCACAAACATGCAGGTATTAAAAGTACATGAAAGACTACTGAGAATCGAAAGATCCATTCTTTAGAAAATAAGTTGTGTCTTACGGCTCTGGGATCTTGCTCTAATCTATGAAATTGTCAAAAACGTAATTGCCTGTAAATTTGAGGTTTGCCCTTGATTTCCCTGGAATACCATCATCAGATCCTGACTAGGTAACAACGGGACCAACTTGAAAGTATACTCTACCGAACAAAAAAAGAATCACGTAAATCGGTCCATAAATCTCGGCGTAATCGGTATGCATAAATAAAACACCCGAATTTTATTTTCTATTAACTATCACGAGTTGTCTCGATGCTCGATAGATGGCGTTGGCATCGAGATAGATCGCGCTATGGTTTCGTTACCGTCCTTTAGCTAGGTAGCGTAAAATATTTTAATTTATCGTGTAATTTTAGCAGCGCCCCTAGCGGACATACGCGAAACTACATATTACACACTACAAATATTTTGATTTGAAATTATTATTCGTTTGATTCATTAACTTTTAACTTGACTTATTTAACTTATTTTACTCTCTATTTCAGTTAATTTTTGATTTGTTGATTAGATTTGATATTTTTGATAGTGATAGGTGTCGAAGTGCGAGAAGTCTTAAATATTGGTTAGTAAAAAATACGTATCAGTTGCGGAAAGCAGGATGGCACTAAATAGGATGGGATGGGACAGAATAGGACTGGACGGGGCAGGACGGGACACAACAGGTTGGGACGGGACGGAACAGAACGAGAAGAGACGGGACAAGACGGGAGAAGCCATATGAATTTAAACCAAATATAAACATAAAACAGCCCCGCACGATACGGGATAAAAAAAATGGGTGAAATTTTATGGCGTATCCTTATAATATAAATACATTTGCGCGGGCGAAGCCGCGGGCAAAAGCTAGTCCCTTATAGGATAAAGATGTGATGAGTATGTATTTTCTACTAAAAAAAAGAGGAACGGCTAAGACAAATTACCCTAATTAGAATCGGGCATGTTCTAACGTGGTCATATAAAAAGATCCTAAATCAGAAGTTAAACAAGTATGCAAGTTCCTTTGCAAGGATCGTGGAAAGTGGGAATTGTAGTCACCCCCAACGCGTTCGGTTAAGAGGCGTGATTTAATGTTTGCATGTAATTATATATTTATTATTATTTTATATTTATTTATTTATTTAATTGAATTTTGCTGCCAACCCTGCGTATACTCACGTGGATATTGTTCAGCACCTGTTCGCTAAATATACGAAGCAATCAGCTCACACATCTGCTAAACTCGATCGTTATGCAATAAGTTAAGTGACCAGTGACCAGATGTGTACTGAGGTTCTTTGAACTTGAATCCATTATGAGGTCTCTTTGAATAAATTAAATGATACTTTATTGGTAATAGAATTTATTGCTAGGAGTATGGTAAACTCTTGGTGAGGTTATGAACCCGGCAATTATTCTATAGAAACCTTGTTATTAAGTAAGTCACCTAAAAATAGGTTTCCTTTTCAACGCAAATCTTTGTGATTTCATCATGTCAGCACGTAAGTTTAACTGACAATGCATTGTCGTTTCACCAATAGTGTTCGAAGCGTTTCGTTTGTTAACTACTTCTTTGCATTTCATTTCCGAAATTCCTCATATGTTGCATTGTTTTATGCTTTCGGGCAATTAATACGCACTAGTACTTCAAATTTAATTTACTCTTTATTTTTACCAGTTTTGCATACCTTAGAATCATTAAATTTATAGGATGACTCTCAGTGGGTTTGGTACAAATACTCAACTCTTAGAAAACTAAGCTTGTGCAAATAAATGTAATAAATAGAATATTATCAGTAAAAATGACTTAAGGTACTTTTTCTAGAAATCGTGCCCGAGTGAAAATAAAGGTTGTATTTTTGTAAGAACGTGACCAAAATATGCGGAGTATGTTATTAGTTCAGGTTTGCGTGTTAATTCTGTCTATTAAAACAAAGTAATGTCTCAATTACAAACTATTACTGAGCTACGCTTGGTACGGTAGCTGCTATGTGTGAGGTCGATTTAAACGTTTAGTAAATTGCTGTTTAACTTACATGTGTGGTTTTTTTTATTTGTAAATTATTTTTAATATTCTTAGCTTTTCGCTAAAGCTGTGAGATTTTTGTCAGAAGGTGCGATGGACCTTTGTACCCTGCGTGCCATATTAAAAATGTTTTTTTGTAAAATTGATAAAATACGAGTCATCAATAACATGTGTTCATTAAAAGTATTGCAATCATAGTTTTACAGCCTAAACTTTTTTTTTTTAGTCAATTTGAATCATCTCGGAATTGTAAATCGGCCGTTAAAGACCGTTACTTCAAACGTTATTTTTTAAATCGTCATACATTAGAATTTATTTGTGTTCGCGCATTTCCCATCGCGGCACGTGCGACTAATTGTGGACCCGCATCCATTGATTGACGTACACTACACCACAATACAGTTTCACTTTCCACCGACACCCTACATAATGCAATTATTAACTGTTTAAAGAATTAACCTAATAGTTATCAAGTTGATAGATTTTGGCATGCCATTGCTTTAATGAGTGTCTCTCGGATTCTGATTGCTGTGTCTACTAGTATTTTAATAGATTTTTTTTTCGTTTATTTTTAGCCATAAGAATAATAGTGGAAACTATTGAATGTTTCATAGGTTTCTTCAGCAAAAACTGATAATAATTTCGTTTTTTAATTTTCCAATCGTATTGGTGAAAAATAATATGTTAAGTTCAACAACTTACCTACCTTACCTTTCCTACCTGTAAAATAGGTAAGGTAATAAATCTAATAAAATTAAAGCAGCTTATAAGTTTTTAAATACATGCTTCTATCACTCCGATTGTCTACAGGCAAAATTATAAAAGTATTTGCGATTGGTTTTCAGAATTCTTAAATATTGATCTTAGTAAGAATTTAGTTTAACAACTTAATAAAACATAACCGTGACGCTTGTAAGATTAAAAGACTTTCGGGAAAAATAGCTAAATAATAAATAATAATAATTTGCCAGAAACACGGCAAATTATTTCAGTGTGTTGAGCAGGATTCGCAAAAACCATTCAGTTGCCCAAATGATCGGCTCACATTGCTCTGTTCTGTATTTCTCACAAATTGATTTTTGTACTAATTTAACAACTTAATCAAGCTCAAATGAACACTGAGATTTTTTACTTTTTGCATGCAGCCGTTGAGCTTTATAAGTAAGAACTGCGTTTGTGATTGTTTATCAGGATTGACATAACCTCCCAGCTGCCCAGGTTCACCTCGTTAAATATCATATTATCCGTCCAAAATTGATCGTTGTAGGAAGAACTTTATAAATTAAAGTGTTTTATTGAAAACTCAGATAATCTTTTCTTGCAAAAAGCCAATATTGTAAAACTAACGGCTTTATGCAATATAGACCAATGCTCTATACTAAAGCTAAAATTATATGGCATTCGTGATTGTTTATCAGGATTGACAAAAACCGTCCAGCCGCCCAGGTGGTCGCCTCACCCGGCTTACGAACGCGTCACCTCGTTCTACCAATTGTCATAAATTGATCCCTGAACTTTTATGCCATTTGTTATTACCTGAGATATCATTTTTGGGCTCGCGAACGGGTGATGCGGATTCCAGGAAGACTTGGCTTTTTATTCATTTGCGACTTGAATGTTAGAGTATAAAGGTGGCAGTTTTCGTGAAATGACATATTAATAAAATAATTTATTGATGTGAAAGAAAAATTTTGTAATCCTTGTCAAATCACCTAGGTCAGCTAGTGGAACCTTGAAGTAATATTGCTCAAGTGATGATAAGTTTTTATACTAGGTGAATATGTGTATTTCCTTCTATATTTTACTACAACAATCTACGGAAAATTAAAGAAGAAACTACATCATTTAAGATATGTTAATTTTGTGATACAAGTAAATAAACGTTTGCTTGTCAAGAGACTTCCTTTATAGTGTAGTCCCATAGAACCGCATAGTAGTGGTCTGTGGCTTCGAACTCATAAACGCTGCACCTTTCGCTGCTCTAAAATTATTCCATTGTCTATTTTTATGAGGTATAAAAATCACTTTCAATGTTACGATAAGGTTTTGCTATAAATATGGTGGTTACAAGTATCTGGATTACAAAGTTAGCTTGTAGCCGTGGAGTTTAAGTGTACTTAAACTAAAGGTTTCTGCAACATGATTGTGTCATAGTTTGAAAAGTTTCAAATATTTTAGCCAAACTCCTATACTTACATTACAGATTTACAGAAGATTTGCACAAACTAAAATCTGTTAAAACATCAAAAAGCTATTTATTATGCTCAAAATAATATGCAATTTTGCATTGTGAAATACACAAGTCAGTCGCAAACATAACCTCAAAGTAAGGCGTACGGACAGTACAAAGTCACCAGTGCTTACGGTATCTGGAAAAGGCTTTTCCTAATTACTTGGGGTGTTTTGTTTGGTGCTATCAGCGTGTAACGAGCGGCAAATGGGTCGGCGATCGCGCGATCATGCGGGCGCCCCTCCCACCTCACCTCTAACCCCTCACACCACACGTCAAAGGCCTTTGTACTCTTAAGGGAGAGGACAAGGTTGGTATGTAAGCGATTTAGAATTGTGATTATGACTTCGGCGTATTAGGTTTTCACAAGAATCATATCGACACAACCTAAGTCAAATTTCAAGTTGTACTGGGTATGTGTCTTTACGATGATTTTCCATCTCTGTCAAACATGAGAAAACAAAATGCATATTTTGAATGAATGACAAATTAATTTTCTTATAAACACAGCTTCAGGCTACATTTGCTGTTTATTTTTGACATTACAAGGCTTTGCACTCGTGTTGTGTTAAAGTTTATATTGACTTATAACACTTTGCTTAGCGGACTTTATGCTGCCATCTTTTAATTTGTTAATTTAATTTTTTTTTCTTATTAATTTAATAGAATTCCAAGTTCGCTATGGAGTATGCATTACAAAATCTCGCTTTTGCTATCTCCCATCATTTAAATGAGGTATTAAAAAAAAAACGCTACAGCTAATAATTCCGCTGTCTCTACCACTCGATACTAAATCCTCACCAATAGCAGATAAGCTCGGCAGCGGAATCTCGCGTCTATCCTTGCTAATGAGTTTATCTCATACGTGTGCAATTAGTCCATTGAATCTGGCTCAAGGATTATTTGGAGGTGCGTAAACTTCTTAGGGATCCGTACCTTAGCCGATTAATGTCCCTAATTTGTCACATTGATGCTGCTGTTTAGAAGGAATGGGGGGGAAGGTAATGGTCATTCATATCATTCCTTTAATTTACTTCCCTTGTTATAAGGTTTTAGATGAACATATTAAATCGCCGTTACACAGGTTATGTAAAAGATCGTTAATTTAATAATTTCCTACCATAAAGTAGTTATTCTTTTCAAGCTTATTAATAAAATACAAAATTATTGCCGATTTATTTTTTATGAAATGTTAATTAACAGACCCTAAATAAATTTATCCGACATATTTACGATCTTTTCTTTATTTATTTATTTATTTAAATTTCATTGCACAAAATACAAATGTATAGCACAATGGCGGACTTAATGCTAAAGGCATTATCTACCAGTCAACCATTTAATACACTCCAATTAGCTCTTTCTTTTGCATCATTTACATTACTTTTCTTCTCTTCATCAATACGGTAGCTACAAAACTTTAGCTATCGTGTCAAGGCACATATCCGAATGCAACAATTATGTAAATGACATGGATGCAATATGGCCTGTGAAGTGCGGCTATCTGACCGCATCGACACGCGACGCATGCGCATATGATTGTCGTTTAAATGTTTAAACGATGCAATTAAACTCATGAATTTAGATATTATTTTGATAAGTGTGTTTTAGGATTATTAAAAACTATTAGCATTAAAATATAAGTTCATTAATGTAGTTTTGAATGATAGAAAGCAAAAGTTAAAAAAAAATGGCATACAAATATCTTTTGTAGAAAGTTTTCTTAAATATAAGTACCTACAACTTGTAATAAATAATGATTTTATGTCAAAGAATGATTAAATAGTACACTGACATAATTTTGAAGTACATTAATATGATCAATTCTTTCTACCGGAAGGGGTTGTCATGGACTGCTTAAAAATCCCTTTCGGGACTATCTGGGGAACAAATGCCTGACTACCGCCTCCGCCCGGTCCGTGTAGGTAAATAAGATAGGCCGAAGAAATCCTGGCTTGACGTCGCAAACGCCGCGATCTGGAGTAAGTTGAGAAGAAAATTATTAGAAGGTGGACACCAGACCCTGAAGATTGTGGCGGAGGGTGCATCTGGGAACCTTTATTAACAAAGTTTAATAATATCTTTGTTGGGAACACGCAAAAATGAGAGAGATGGAAGGTTGTTAAAGGCAATACTTTTCCACTTGCCACTATCCCAGATACCTACCATATAGACCGACAATCAAACATACATATATAATGTTCTTCACTTCCAGTAGGTACTACAAGTTCTCAGAACTCTTCTTGTCAACACACACATGCATCAAGTTCATCACTAATTTGACCAAGCAAACAGCGGTTGTCAAACATTGTGTTTGCAAGAGAAATGCGAGAACCACAAGAAGGCCTTCACAGTTCAAGAAGTCCCTGGCACCAGGCCTTTGCTCCTGATTTACTACCTCCGAAAACCACAGGCCTCAATGTGCCTTTGTGTCTACGCTTTATTGAATAATAAAATTTCTACACAAAATGGAACAAGTTTATAGGTCATAATTCCTTTTTAATGTGATCTTTTATGACTGAGAGATTTTTGCCGCGTTTGTAATAAAGGAGTTTGTAAATTAGTGTATTTTAAATAGAGGAAATAAAATGAACAAACTGGCATTTTCACTGGACTTATCTAAAAAGTTTTTCAACTATTGTATAAGTTTTCGTACCATGATGAAATGGGATCAGATCTTGCTGCAGAGTTGGATAAAAATCATCAGTCGTTTTTAACACATTGTAAGGATAATTTTCGTAAAATGATAACTTTGATTAAATTAATAAGTAATTTGGATTCCCTTATAGAAAATGTCAGTCTATTTTAATTGGGCAATAATTCTAATATATATATATATAATTTCAACAGTACCATTATGGCACTTAAATTACTGGCGTGACGATAGAAGCACAAAGGTAAAACACATTCGTGCTAGATAGCATCGTATGGTAAAATGTGAACATGGAGATAATGACTCGATGAATAATAATGAGGTTTGTAAGTGTGAATCACCAAATATATTTAAATTGTTATCAATTAAAAGCAATATAATAGCGATTTGAGTCGCGCAGCGTCCATATGGCGCGGCGCACGAGCGCTGGCGTCGGGCCACGAAACATGAGATGGGACTTATTGGTGATGTGAATACTCTTTCAAAAGTTTAGCTTGCCTAAAATAATGGCTTACCCTGCATTATATTTTGGACCAACTTTTTAAAGATACTTTTTAAATTATATTTTTTTTAAATATCGATAAAAATCTTACGTAGGTAAGGTTAAAATCACTTTAAAAAAATTATGCGGAACTTCCTTAAATAATTAATAAGAACACTGAAGGGCTAACATATTATAAATCTACTAGGTCTAGAGGAAATAAGAGTCCAGATATGTAACATAGAAAATTTATTTTAAATATCTGGTCTCTAGGGTTGCACTAAGAGTGGATTTAATAAAATTGCTGAAGAAAAGGAAATTAGCGGGCTGTTTTCGTTTGACGAGTTAAAATACTACGTAGTCTTTATTTATTTTTTCAAGCCTCAATCATAACAATTTTTTTTATAAACTCCGATTTCAAATGTAAAAACCGCTTACTTGATAGCCCTATTGTTCATGTAAATTTGTCGGGCTCAATTGAAGTTAATAGGAAACAGGGAGGGTGAGGACGGCCAGCTGACGCGAGGTGTGAGGGAATGCGGCCCTCCCTGCCGACGACACACAATTGATAGGCAAATAAAAAAATGCATGTGGATACTTGTAGCCCCAAGTTTATGGGTTCACTGTTCATAAATTAAATTTGGAAACAAATTGAGTAAGAAGTTTTTGAAATATCAATGATTGATAGGATAAAAGTATACATCTTCAAATAAAAAGAAGGAAAATTAAGAAAGCATAATGGAAATTATAACATCCAAGTATTCATCAGTTTTTAGTTAATGATACAAACTGTTTGTAAACAAACGATTTATCGTTTAAGTTATTCGTTATCGTTAATATTGCCAGGATTCCGTGGTCTTTTGATAATTAAAATGAATTCATTAGTTTCTAAGTTTTTGAACAGACAAGGGCTATGTATGTTGTTTTATCAATACATGAACGTGCTTATGCAAAAAAAGTAAACATTGTTTTGATTCATAAATAATAATGACCAGGTGTTACCTCCGAGTCAAACATTTCGCAGACATTTAAAAACAAAACAGGCCACAATTTATTGTGAAATGTAAAATGTTAAGGTTCAAAATTGAGTTTTAAATTTGTACCTACATTTCTATATTTTACCTGTGTTTGAGAGGCGCGTGGCAATAACAGCTGTGTATCTGTACATATAATCTGCGGGGGACATTCACTATGCAAATTAAGGAGAGTACAGATGAGGTATACCAGTGGTGTTTACTAAAAGATTCACAAAAATATTGAAACAGGTGAGAGAACATATACTTATTACAGGCACGTCGCATTATGGCGCAAAACTGATTTACTACACCGTGGAACAATAAATACAATAGCCGTAGAAGTCTGAATATAGGCCGCCAATGCCCTGCCCTGGCCCTCCTTCGCAAGTAAAAGTTACCCTGATACAAAGCGAAAACTAGGGATCAAGCAAATTGTGGTCTTTGATATACGGGTGGTAGACTATTTTCGCGTTAAATAAACAAATAACAATTAGCTATCGTCATGAAAATACAATGATGCATAACAATTTTGTGCTATTAATAAACCATAGACAAATGTCTATATAAAAAAATAAAGGAATGTTTTCCCAAATTAAACCATGCAAATCTTAAAATACAGATAAATCTTATTATATTACTTTAGTATAAACAGTCTGAAGACTGGCCAGTTTAGGCTTTTGTGACACATTTGTAACCTAATTAATTTATCGTTTACGTGGAGTATGCTGTGTGTTTGGTAAATTTAGCATGAGCGACAGATAACTATCTGATGAAAAGATAGTGGAAAAACAAAGTCTATTTCATTTATTACTTTTGAAAAAAAATCCAGATTCATTAAATATAAACAAATAAAATCGATTTATACTAAGTCTAGTATTATACATACATACATTTAATCACGCCTAGATATAGGTATTCCTTGCGGGGATGTGCCAACAGTCTTCAAGGTCTAGTATTATTTTTGGTTAATAAGTACATACTTATTATGAAATTAAAAAAAAAAAAACAAATTAAAAGTAATTTTTAATATTTATATTTGCCCGAAAATAATAACAACCTTTTTAAAAAGCGAATGCGAATAACGAACTCGTCTGTAAGCTGTGTTAAAAAGAAAGTTAAGCATTCTTTTTTTGAATTATCTGCCCGCCAAAAATAAATTATCAAAACTCTAAAGTTAAATCAAAATGTTTTATTAAAAATACAAAGTGCACGTTAGTACGATAAAAAGACTATTGAAAAAATAAGTATTAAACGTCAATTTACCGCCAACTGCGTAAGTAAGTAACATGTAGTCCTTACATTTAATGATTTTATCTTGCATAATGTTTATGGCTATAAGTACTGGGATATTTTTTTGAACTTTTCATTAGTGTAATTAAATATTCTTGTGTAAACTATGGACCGCTATTACGACATTACTATCCAGGGTCGTAAATAGTCGGCTAGATTAGTAGAAATTTCTAGATTTAATTCTTGGTGCGAGTTGACGCACCTGCGCTCTGCTTTCCACCTGCCTAGCTCCTAATGCGGCTTCAAAGGAATCTCAATCCTTGCTTTGCTCAAGTAAGTAGAAAAACCTGATGATGGTCTTAGTAGTAATTACTGTAATAGAGTGCTGACGCAACAACTTCTCAACTTTGTTTTTTACACAAGTCGACTAGATGTTTATTACCAGTTTTTCTATTAATTATTAAGAGAATAATGATATACCTACTACTATTTTTGTCTTTGCAATTGCGAATTGCCGCTTCCATTTTGATGAAATTGGTCACAAAAATAGATCAAGATCTTCAGGATGGGCTACCTAAGGCGAAAGGAACGCTAATACAGTTCGTTATTACAGAGTTGTATAAGAAATAGAATAATTTTATAACATTGCTTAGGTAGAAATTCATGACAGAGGTTAAAGTTGAGAAGTAATAATTCATTTACTCTAGGACTTTTAGTATATTCAAATTATTTATTGAGATAATTTATCAAGTTTCGAACAAAAATGTTTATCTTGTGTAAGTTTATTGTATCCTTGTAGGTATAATATCACATTAATTTCCTATGCACGTGTTTAATTCCAAAATGCGCATTCAGAAATGTAAAAAAAACTCGATTGAATCAAATCACAAAAGGTCACCTATTGTTTACTTTTCCGCCGTTCTAAACAAAGCAGTTTTAATTGCTGGGGATGAGAACTCTCATATTAATTACCCTCTAAATGAGCGATGCATTTCGTCGGCTTTATTTTAAACGGAAAGGGTTCACAACTATTGTTTTTCGGCTATAAATCTAATGTATTGCGTAATTATAACGTTTAATATGTGACAGTTGTATTGTGTTAATGTAAATGTAGCTGAAGAGGGGTGGGAACGAGCGCCGGCGCAATATGCCGGAGCTACGGGACGCCACTTCACTTGGCATGGTTGGCGTCCGGTTTATTAGTTTGGTTTACAACACTTAAAGAGATTTAAAAACAATCAAAGTTGGAATTAGTTATTGAGATTTGATTATCATGGAAAATATAAAGAGACAGTACACATCATCGTAATGTAGGTAGGTAATCGCAAGCTAACATTGTGAATAACAAACGTCATTCGATAAACATTAGCAAGATACATACAATTTTGCATATCTTAGTAATATAGGATGAAGGAAACAAGACCAAGAATCTGATATTGATTTAGGTTTTATATGATGCATTTAAAATTTCGACTTTTAAAAATTGTCTTTTTAAATCTTGCTGGTGATAATTCCAGTTATATCCTCTCAGAAACCCGGAGAGCGCTATTTGACTATGATCCTGCATAAATTAGATCAGCTTAAAATTATGTTCATCGATAATTCCGCGATACAACATTCACCAAGATCTAAAGACATATTTTCAATAGGAATAGTTTCCAATATTCCCCTATTAGATCGCCATTATATAGTTTATAAGTGCATTGATACTGTAGACGTGTTTCATTGTTTGAGGCACAATGTGTAAGTAGCCACTCCAATGTGAGAAACTGTGGCCATTACGCTGAAATGTGGGAATGAGGGTCTGATATGAGTTACGGTTTCATTGCAAATACTATTGTAATTTACTTTAAGAACAATAAACAAAAGACGACGACATTTGTGAACCAAGCTTACAATCAGAACTTTACTTTTGTACAAATAGAATCTGTCTCCTACTAAATTAAGTCTTTTCCTTCACTTACGGTAATATGAGGGCAGAAAACTAGTAATATCATGTAATAATATACATAGATAAAGTCACATCTATGTATGTCCCTTGCGGGGTTATTCAGAACCAATTATCTCAAACACAATGAAAGGCTACGTTCAGCTGTATGGCTTCATGATGGAAATCCTGTATAGTGTTTTTTATTAATTTTGACTTTATTTACCCCATTTTTTCATTAATTGGGTAAATAATGATTCCAGTGAATATTTTACAAATTTTCAAATCCAATAAAAATTAAGATGTAGTTACATAACTTTGTCGCTAATAGTAAAATCAACTATTACAGACCGACTCGATAACATCGCAACTTACAAAACCGGTAACAAATTGCCGACTTTTAATAGCACATATCTGAATTCAATAACAAAGTATTAGAATAATGTTTGAGCAGTCAATTAGGCGGCAACGTATCGTCCATCGAGATAGTAGGATGGTGGTCCATTGTGGCAAGGCACCCTGCGGTTCCTGGTGGCACCCACTCGCCAAATACAATGCCCTCCGTTGCATTTCCTATTTTTATAACTGTTGCTTTTAATATCGCTCCGCTGACCGTTCAAGAGGTCTGATATTGTGGGAAGCTACAAAAACAAGGAGAATATAGCTGCAATGCAACCTTTTAAACATGAATAACAAATTTATATTTCTTGTGTAACGATCATTCATGTTGCATGATATCGTATAGAAAAAATCCAACATCTTCTCATTTGTGCAGTATGAGAAACATTGGCAGGATATTTTTATTCTAAACATCAATAAAATAGAAACCGTCAATAGGCCACCATAACACCAAAATCCGAGTTATTAAACAGTAAATCAAGTAGCAACAAAACGGTAGTCGTTATCTAGATGGTATCAGGCGGTGCGATGGCGATAAAAAATAATAGCGAATAACCCGCAGCGGTCGTAAGAATCGGCGGTCTACCTTCACACCATCGTCAAAGAGTTGGTTCGCTCGCGATCTCTGCAGAAGATAAGTGTTCGGTTCTCACCTCCCCGCGGTCTGAATCGCGAAAGGGTTCGAATAATTGCAACAATCAATTTGAAGGAGCCATCGAACAATTTGTATGGTATTTGTGCGGGTTGTCACCCGTTGATAGGATCGCGCACCTCGGGGTGCCCAGCGATGGGATTGGGAACTCATTTCAATGGCCGCTTTCTCACACCTCAAGTTTTTTGAAGTTTGCATGCCAAGTGTAGTACCTAATAGTGGGGTTTGCAAAAACAAGTTGGTGTTGAACTAAACAGTGCATTAAAATTATGTTAAGCCAAAAATGTATTTAAAAAATTCCAAGATTAGGTTTTAAAGTAAGTAATTTAACAAATTAAATCATTTAATTACGTAAGTTATCCAAAAAACATTACAATAAAAGAAAATTAATAAACGTGAGCACGTTTAGAAAATAAAACATTTAATAGCGAGGTTGAAGCTCTAAATCAGATTCCTCATAAACTTAACAAAGTCAAAGTGGTGGTTTACCAAGAATTCGTTAGCTAACCATAACTTACACGAAAGTCCATAATAAGACATAAACATCACCTCGTTGCAATATGTCACCGTAACAATGGCCTGCGGTAACGGTCCGCATCATTTGTCTGTAACCCCGTAATTTATGGTCTCCGAAGAAAGAGGACAAAAACGGGGCTGCTGTTAAATATTTGCCTTGAGACAAGAGGGGGCGATAATTCGAGGCTATTATGACGTCATTTCACGCCCTTTGTGAGGTCGTCACGGCGTGTCATCTGCTCCCGAGACGCCTGCCCCACTATCTCCGATTAAATCTATTGTGTCATTTTTTATCTGCGCGCGAGTCGTATCGGATGCGCCACCGGCGATGATGTTGTCCCGTTCGCTTGTTCGACTTCGCATAAAAACCTTCAAGGAGCTGTCCCATTGTCTCGTGGCCCTTTTACGAGCTCCGTTTTGTGACGCTGTTATTGTTTGCGGTTGATAAACATCTCGCCAGTAGGTAGGTAGGGATCATCATCACTTGCCGGTGGCTTACATTAATAGAACTCCATCGGCTCTGTTGTCTGTCAATTGTTTGTTTGCTAAGGTTGTTTGTACTAATACTTTTTACAGAATGGACGTAATGAATAAGGATTTGTTGGCTTTGACGAGGGACTTAGCATTGAATCCAATAACGGTGTTTAGACAAGATGCGAAACTGGTGGCAGCCATTAATAAGCTTTTTTGCGGCAATCATAATGCGGAAAATATGGTTGATGAGAAAGTTAAGCTCCCTGAGAGAAAACTGAACTTTGGTGAAGTTCAAGAGCTTTTAAAACAGTCAGGTATTCTACTTAATTTTTCCGATTATGCTTAAATTTAGTAACGTAAACTTCTGCGCTTAATGAAATCCGTTAACTTAAATTACTTCAGATGTCAACATGTATTCATTCGTATAGATACTTATATAAAATATGCAAACGTGTCAAACTTTTCAATAAACTTAATTTCATTCGTTTACAGTCTCCGAGAAACCATGTCAGTCACCAAAATTGCTTGAAAAGACGAGTGAAACTAGGAGAACTCTTTTGCAAAAAATCGAAAACATTCTTCATGAAATTAACACAAGCGCAGATCATGGAGATACTCCAACGTTGGTGTTAAGAAATCAAAGGCTTTGGAGCAATTGCATCTACGATCTAGATAGGTAGGTAGTAAGAGAAATTTTAAAGGGTTTGATGAGGTCAGTGCATTGCGCGAAATTTGTTATTAACCTCCTTTACTTATGTATGTATGTTTGTACGCGATTATCTCGCGTTCTGCTGAACCGATTTTTTCTTAGCATTTTTCATACTACAGCTACCGGTAATGGCAAATTGCATTTTAACATTACCAAGACAATTCGCACTACGTGAGATACGTTTTGTAACAGTGTTTACAGAAGCATGCCTGGCCTGACCATGTCGAGAGAGCAATAATTTTTTTGGTAACAAATGCTGAGAAAATACAAATTTCAAATTCAATTTAAATTTGAATTCATTTATTGCATATCATTTTGTAAATTTAAATGAATGATTATTCAAGCCTTTACTCAATTTGAAGATAAATTTGTTTCAGAGTAACGTTAAAGTCCTTTAATGATGCCAAAAAAACAACAATATCTTATTCGAGTAATGAAGATAAGACAAGATTTAACATAATTGTTTTCGTACTGACAAAAGTTCACGAGCTGCTTTCGAAGAATTTGACCGTCACAAGAAGGTACCTACTATCTTTATAATATGGCTCATTTTTAATCGTAACACATTCGTGTTACGTGTTACAAGATCGTTCTCCTAGATATGTGATTCTGCTGGGTGTAGACATTCATCTGGCATTAGTTATGGGTACATCCTCATTTCTCTGTAGCCCTATAACCAAAGTATAGGACAGACTAGGGTGCGCCTGTGACGAGTTTCAGTCAGTCAGGTTTTCTCACAGCATTCCTTATGTGTTTATAACTGATGTTTAAAAATCAAATCTAGATTTATAAAAGTTCATTGCGATTTATTTGGTTCACTAATACGGCCCAGGCGTTTGCTGCATTTACCGTTGATTTTCATAAAGTAACGTACACCAATTTAGTAATAGAAAATTTTTAGGGAGCTTTTCTACCAAAATGTTATAAGATTTCGCAATCAAAGCAATCTAGACCTGGCCGTGCGAGACGTGTGCTGCTTACTGGAAACGCCTCCTTGGACTCTGGGCATTGTGGCTACAGCCAAGGGGCTGATAGCAGGCCCTCTTACGATAGTTCAAAGGAATGGCAGTGTTGTCGATTGTATGGCTGCTGGTGGTGAGTTATACTCGTACATATATATATAAAATCACGCCTTTTTTCCCGGAGGAATAGGCAGAGACGACATCTTTTCACTTACCACGATCTCTGCATACTTCTTTCGCTTCATCCATATTCATATCTCTCTTCATGCAAGCTCGGCGGTTTCGTGTACTCTAAACCTGACCTTTTGCCAGGACGTTCTTTATTAGATTAAGGTACGTTCGTCTAGGCCTTTCCATCCACACTGTCCTTGTAACCTAGTCGACCTGCTTTCATTCATCCTCTTCACGTATAATAACTTTACGATTTCCTTCTTTTACTCGCTTTAACATTCATTTATAGTATTTTAGTGGGTGACGTAGTTTTTATTTTTATTCATGTTAAAAATAGGTTTTAATAATTAACTAAACCTCTGAAATTACTCATGTTATTTGATTATTATCACGTATATTTCAAAACAAATATTTTATAGGTACACTCATACCACAAGATATAGACGGCATTAAGGAACTAAAATCAACTGCAAAATATATTCTGGTAGTAGAAAAGGATGCTGTGTTTCAGAAGTTGCTAGACGAAGGTGCTCTTGTAAGATTGGGGCCAGTCATTATAATAACGGTAGGTAGTTGTAAAGAATTTAGCTAAAAAGTATTATTAAAGAAAATAAGTATCGAGACTATCTCATAAATGTAAATACTATAAAGGTAACTCAACTGTAGAGAAATAAAATGTGAAAGATAGTTGTTGCATCATCATTTTAGTTGATCAATCAGCAAATCCATTGTTTAATGTTGTCAACATACACATACATGCATATCATCACATCTATACCTACATATCATCACACCTATACCTACATATCATCACATCACATATACATATCTAGCCAACAGTCTTGAAAAGACTGAAAGCTAAGCCACGTTCTGGTGTATGACAAAAATAATGGATTAAAGATGCAAATACTAACAGGTTGCTAGCCCGCCTAAAAGAGAAATCCCAAGCTCTTAAGCCTATCCCGTGGTCGCCTTATACGACATCCCTGGTAAAGAGATGGAGTGGTCCTATTCTAAAGCGCCGGGAACTACACGGCAATATTTTAATTATTTTAATTTCTCCGGTACAGGGCAAGGGCTATCCCGATGTATGCACCCGCCAGCTGCTATGCCGTTTGTGTCAAGAGCTCCAACTGAAGGCTCTAGCCCTTGTGGACGCAGACCCACACGGATTTGAAATCTTTCTTACCTACAAATACGGATCTTTGGTGAGTTATTATTGTGTTAATACTTTATTGGTTACTACATATGTGTGTAAAATTAAGTATCTTTATAAACGGAGAAGATACATTTACAATTAGTCGGAAGATGGACCCCAGGCCCCGAAACACTTCTGTGGAGAGTACAAATGGAAACACGCAGAGATGAGAGTGGGGAGATAAATTTACAATTAATAAATTTACTGTAACTTATTATATTTTTTACACATACTACTCTGTCAAGAAAGTAGCAGGAAAAGATCAATAATACACAAACTGTTTGTTATTCATCCAAATTTATTTTATCACCTTCAAAATATGCTCCTTTAGAAACGATACACTTACGCCAACGAATAATCCAATCATCAAAACATTTTTTAAACGCTGTTTCCGGAATTGAGGTCAGTTCTCGCCGCGAATTCTCTTTTATGTCTTCTACCGATTGAAAACGGGTGCCACGAAGTGGTAATTTGAGTTTAGGAAAAAGAAAAAAGTCGGCTGGAGCCATATCTGGTGAATATGGTGGTTGCTCGATGGTATTTGTTGAGTGTTTGGTTAAAAATTCGTTCACAATGTAGGCCTTGTGCGAAGGTGCATTATCATGGTGCAAAATCCAAGAATTTTCTTTCCACAAATCTGGCCTTTTTCGTCGGATTTGCTTTCTTAAACGCCGCATAACACTCAAATAATATTCCTTATTTACCGTTTGACCTTCCGGCAAGAATTCCGAGTGCACAACACCGCGATAGTCAAAGAAAACAGTCAACATGACTTTGACTTTTGAACGACTTTGGCGTGGTTTTTTCGGTTTCGGTTCAGTTGGAAGGCGCCACTCCGAAGCTTGTTGACTAGTTTGCATGTCAAACTCGTAAACCCACGTCTCGTCACCAGTAACAATGCGTTTCATGAATGTTGGGTCGGAATTGACTCGTTCTAGCATGTCCTCAGCGACTCTCATGCGATTGAGTTTTTGAAAAAAATTCAGGTCTTTTGGGACTAGCCAAGCGGCAACATGTTTCATACCCAAATTATTAGTTAAAATGGTACGGATCGACTCGTGAGATACAGAAAGTTCGGTGGCTATCTCTCTCAAAGTTGAATGAGGATTTTCAGTCACTATTTCCTTCACTTTTGCGATGTTAACTTCAGTTGCAGACGTTGATGGCCTACCAGAGCGAGGCAAATCTTCCATCACATCTCGACCGCTTTTGAACGCTTTGTACCACTCATAAGCACGAGTGTTTGATAAAGTCGATTCACCGTAAGCCTTCTGTAACATTTTCAGTGACTCCGAACACGATATTCCATTGGCAATGCAAAATTTAAGACAAACTCTTTGTTCGATGTTTTTATCCATTATGAAATTAGCAATACACACTAGATATGATATAACTAAAAATAGCACTGTATTTAATGTAAACAACAGATGCAACTCAAACTCCGCGCCAAAATGGAAAACAGTTGTGCCAATCTAACAACAACAAAAAACACAAAAATTTGAATTTGGAACCATAAATAAATAATCCATTCCCGATACTTTTCTGACTGAATGTATATAAAAGTAAATTTTATTTAAATGCAAAAAGCTACAAACACATCTACATAACATACCTACCTATCACAAGAGTTAATAATTGCAATAGGTCGTAGTAAGCTAGGGCCATGATAACACAGTACAGGAAACTTGCTGAGTATTTGAGATGAGTATTGAGATGAACAAAACGATACTGTCCCATCAAAATACACTGCTTTATGATCACTATCACTATACTTACGTATATATAGGTATTTTCCGTACCTTAAGATCCACATTCGTTGTTAAAATCGCGATATAAAAAAAAATTCTGGGTGCATTTTCAACAATGAGCTAATCTCTGACTCCTCTTATTTTATCTCTTCAGGCACAATCTCACTTATCCTCGTCTCTAGCGTGTACCTCGTTGTTGCTTCTTGGTGCTCGCCAACACGACGTCATGACCCTGGCTCCAAGTGAGGCTCGTCTGAGGATGACCGACCTAGACAAGAAAAAGCTGGCTGCATTGTTAAGGAGACCCTATTTGGCAAATGATATAGGTAAAGGTCTTAAAGATCTTGGTGATTTGAATTTTTTTAATCTTCAATTCAAGCATCTCAATTTGCTGCAACTAAAGACAATGAAAATGAGTAGGTAAGTAGATCTCTTTTAGACCACAGTCCACACCATCTCACTATCTTGAGATTTTTCAGAAAACAACTTACAAATTATTTGTCTTATTTTGATAATCAAGCAATTATTAATCAGGCATTCAAGTAACTCTTCACATTCTTCTTTTCTCTTCAATTCTGCTATCTCTTTCTGAGCTTTGTTTGTTGTGCTCGGGCCTTTAGTTATAAAAGCAAGTGATTATAAACTTAACATTTTTCTAGGATACCGTATCAAGTTAGAACTTAGCTCGATGCTCTCAAGCGGTATAAAAGCGGAAATAGAGGCGATGGCACCCACTGCTGCCGCATTGTGTGATGCTTATTTACCCTCTAAAATTGTACAGGCAGACTATTTAGGTTGAATAAATTGTTAATACATATCCCTTTACCCATCTTTTATTTTCGTTTGTTTATTATGTTAGAAATTTCAAATTAAATCTCTAGGTTTCATCTCAACTCTCAATAAGTGACCTGCAAGGCCTTATTTTCATACAACCCTAGTGTCACTTTCTTTCGTAAGTACCTATTGTTTTGCTTATGTTTCATAAGTATTAAATTGAATTTTGCAATTTTTCCAGGTGCTATTAGTGACTCAATGAAACGTTCATATTGTTTAAAAATTGTATTGCAAAAACCAAATATAACTTTAATTTAAATTATTTTTCTATTTGTATGAAAATTTATTCCTCCGACCTTCGATCAACTATAACGTCAATGCCTCCGACACGATTTGTCTCAATATTACAGATACTAGCGACATCTAGATATAGTTTGCAATTACAAATTACACGTTTCGTAACGCATTATGGGGGATTGGGGGCACATGCTTTGTATTTTTGAATCGTCCCTTAGTTTAACGCGGGGTGGCGTGTTGCGTGATGCTAGTAGTGCCATCTATTGGTATTGATTTTAAAATTACAGTAGTTTTTTCTTTACTAGAGAGATTCTTGCGACTTTGACCATAATCCTGGATTAGGTAAGATAGGTTTTTATATGGATCAACTTTTATTTAATCTCCGCCTTTTCACTTAGTCGCCTTTTACAACATTCATGGGAAAGAGATGGAGTCTGGCAATTCTTGATGAAGTACTCAAAATTGATACCTATGATCCCCAATTATTTGGTATTTAATAAAATTACTGAATTTAAATTTTAAGATATATATTTTTCGGATACAATGAACTTCTTTCGTGTTGTATTTAAGCTGAGGTCATAATATATGTAATTGATGAAATAGAGTTATTTCGTCTTTGATATTATCGTCACACTGACTGCGGTTGACTGTGTCTGGTAGGTACATTGAATTGTCTAAAATGTCAAATTTTTGGCTTTGATACACTTCCACATTTATTTTCTATTTCAACATGCTTCGAGATCCCTAAATCATCTAGTATAAATCTAATGAACATGGAAAGTTCCAGTGAAAAGAAGAATATCATTAAAGCAAGGTCGTATGCCATTCCGCCTCTACCGCAAAATAAAGTAAAAAATGAGTCAGTGAAACGGAAATCGTTTTTCGTAAACGATGCTGTAAAATCATTAGATTTGGCTTTAGGGCGATTGAAAAAGAGTAAATTGCAGGATGGGGACGCATCAGGGACGAAGGTAGATCCGGCGACTTCAAACAGGAACATGTTCATAGATGCTTGTCCCAGTGGTTTCAACAGCGCACATAGGAATGATAACATATCATTAATGTCGATGAACTTCTCCCATTATGAATTGATGAGGAATCTATCGCGGACCAACTGCAACTCGGACGGCGCCTACAGCGGTAGCACATGCAATGCGAGCGCCAGCCCTACTGACATGAGGCTCAAAGACGAACACTTAGAAAGGTACTTCCGCAGTGCAGAATTGTGGAACACCAGCTTCAGAGACGTCCATCCTCGAGTTCATTTCGAGTTACCTGATAAATAATGAAGGATTGAAAGAATTTGAAGATCAGTGAGTCCTCTTTTGAAATAAACAGTATTCTTATCAAATAAAACTTCGCGATGAACGATTACGTAAATGTCAAAATTTTATTTATTCAAAGAAACTTTACAATAATAACAGAATAATCTCAGAATTTACAAATGAAACATACCAATCTATACAACACTGTAACTCTTAAACGAGATAAGATTTAACACTGATTAACAATAGGTAACGTAGAATTTAGATGCATTTTCTAGGACCATCAAACGACATGACACTGAATATAGTAACGGCAATATTCCAGCCCGCGTTAGGCAAAATTTCTTTAAGTGTATGTTATAACTTTTTAAAATAGCCTGTTATTATATTCAGTGTTCACGTCTTCAATCTAACCGCTAAGGGAGCCATCCACGGCACTCTAATAGTTACGAAGGCGGACACTACTCTGCAGCTCAACTGTACTCGAACAAGTTGTAAAATGATATTCAGTTATACCGGTGAAGTCGTGGCTATTGCAGTATTCCATAACTATTTTAATTGATGATCTAGACGCATTTACAAGATGATATTATCACTTTATTGCAAAATAGTCAAGTCGAGTACAGATTAGCACGATTTGCAGGGGATCCTAAGAACACAGCTTTACTGATTCACATTTATACCACATCCATTGAATCTGGCCAAACTAGGACGAAATCTAAACTTATTTATTAGAGATTTCGGAGGACATAAACAAATTAAATGTAATATAGCTGAAGTTGAAATATATGAAATAATTGACATAGTTCATCACATAGTTCCTACTTTCCTGCGTCAAGAATAAGATAACCATTCTGGAAGACTTGCGTCTCTTCGTATCGAATGGAGTGAAGGGAATGCACGTGCAAATAAAAGATAGTTAATTTAGTGCTAAAATTCTAACAACAACCGTTGTTTAAGTTAATTTTGTTCTATAAAAATCTTCTAAACACGAATCCATTTGGTGTTATCCGCAGAAAATTTCTTATCAACTTGGTAGAAGTAAGACTTAAAATATTTTTTCTAGTTAAAAACTAGCATCTGCTTTGCATATTTTTTTTATTAACCAGTCGGCAAAGGCTTACCATTTTACGAGGTGAATTTAATATATTTTGTTATTGTTTCTTGGCTTTTCACGGGTAAGCCTGAGCTTGCTAGCTTTGAGTACTTTACAACCAGCTAGCAATCGTCTGATGTTTAGTATAACTATAGAACATCCGCTAAAGAAATCAATACATACAACATGATGTAAAATTTAAAGCACCCGGTTTCCGAACTCTCTCGTATTTTTAACTAACTATAAAATCTCATATGTTGTGTGATGTACACATAGCCCGTAATATATTGTCTATGTTTGTTTTATAACTTATGGAGAACAAAGCAATATCTTTATTTTCATAATGGAAGAATTTAAAATATCTAAATTAACATTAATCTTATAATAATTAGTTTTTTTTTATAATTACAACGAATTCGATTTTACTAGGCCCTACATAATATCAGATGGATATTAAATATATGTAATCCAATATTGTTAAAATTATGCAATAGAAGAATCACAGCATCCTTAAGACCATAACGGCAATCGAAATTAATTTCATCGACGTATCGTAGGTATTTAATAATACAATGATTGTAAAATTTAGACCAAATTGGCAGTCTTCACAAACATGGAATGTACGATATGCGTCTATGCAGGTATCCGATAACACTTAACAAATTTCGGCAAATGTTTATCTATACAACAACAATAATTTATCTACTATGTCACAGTTACGGTGAAATTAACAACAATGGTAAATCCTTCAAAGTATTATGGCCATATCGTCATCCACGTTTATTATTACAGTCAACAAAGCAATAGTAACGATTTTCTGTAAATATTGGATAAATGGAAAAGAATATGACTGATGTCACATGTGTGTATCCTACCGTGTATAATTTAACTTCATTTTAAAGATTTAAGTTCTTAAAACAAAAAATGCACACATATTGCTAATGTTGACTGTAAGTACACCAAGCGATCCTTATTATTTCTAGTCGACGAATTTAATAGAGCTTTCGTCGAATAGTAATGTGACTTGACTTGATACAAGTCAATTGATAATGTTTACGACTCGTGATGTCTTTTCAAAAACAGACTTAACAATGGCATGTTCTAATTTACAACCCAACTCGATGACTGCCTACACATTACTGAAATATCTATCAGAAAGGCAAATTCTCTAGCTCAATTAAAATCTATTTTGTACAAGCCTACACTCAAAATATGTACGAGTAAATGGTTTGCGTCCTATAGTGAACTGGATCACTGACTACATATCAGAATTATCATTGTTTTAATTTTATTGTTACAATATCATATTATTGGGCCAGTAGTGAGATTTGCTTGTCTCAGTAAGCATTTTCGGCTATTTTAAGAGTGAAAGTTACATTAATATCATTAACAACTAAGAAGATTAGTAAATGGTGATGCGATGGAGCAAAAGCAGCTAAGGTTAAGGGATGGGCAAGGTCACTTCATTTCTAAATATTATAAGTCACTATAAAATGCATTTCTTCCGATTTTTACATTAATGAATAGGATAATCTACATTGTCATGAGGTAATTTCCAACAGTTTTTTTTTTATAAAACTTAACATTTCAAATACCTGTAAAATGAAATTCTTTTATTGGAAAGGCCAAATTTATTCCCTAAAATGATAAGCTCATTAGGTTTTTAACAACAATCGGAAGAAAAATACCGATGAATAGGATATATGCATTATGCTTACTAGTGAGATATATCGAATGTTATTTACTATTTTCTTGATTATTTATAGTAGGTAGAGCTGAACATAGTTACTGTTGCTTTTATAAAGTGCATACGTTTCATAGAATAGATTTAGTAAAGATAACAGTAGGTAGAAAACAGCAGTAAATGCCTAAAGTGAACAAGCTCGAAATTCTATGAGTAACAAGACATTTAAATGCAATGTCTCGGCTTCTGAAAACCGCGACCATTGCATCCAACTGCTAGAAGTTAAGTATTTATTACAAAATTATACTTCACTCACCTTCAGAATTTATTTCCTATCTAGACTTTACTTAAAGTTTAGAAGACACAGTATGAAAGTTTAGCTTAAAAGGGTGCTGAAGCGAAGTTTCATGGGTTCAATGAGTAATATTCAATTAAAAGAATTATTCTAACCATTTTATAGGCTTTTTCGTTTGTCTATACCAATACCACTTTAAAATTTATTTGCGAGATCGACTGTCGCTAGTCTATGACACGGTGAAACACTAATTAATGAGGGTTTTAAAATATATGGGACACCAAGTGGTAGCAAAGTTTTGGATACACTGACGGAACAAAACTACCTGCGAGCTGACGGTCTATGTTCAAGAACAACAGTCTTAACTCGTTACTGATGTCACCTTGTATCTCATATTTATGAAAATCCCCATTTCAATGGAAGTGGACCTTAAACTTTACTATTGCTATATTGGTATTTTTCATATTCAGGCTAAATCGTCATAACAGAACGGATTTTTTATTATCATAAGTTACGATCTTATCTAATCACATAGCCCTCGGTCACCGCGGCGTCCCGAATGTCGACACGATCAAAACGCGCTGCTGAACCAAACGAGGGGAACACATTTTATTAAAGCACTATTTCATTTACATATTTACAGAGAGCATTATTATAACAATTGGATATATTTCGGAAGTGTTTGGATACAAGTTATTGCTCAGTGGTTTCTCCTTTCTATCTATCAGGCGGGGGCAGCTTGGTGTCCTCTGGGTCTAGGGATAGACATTCACGGAGATAGTCCTCCATGGATCGGTAGACGTGCTCAATTACACCTTTCAGGTCATGCCCTTCATCGGCGTAGGCCTAAAAAAATTGTAATGTGAGTACTCATTTTATTAGGTTTTAATAAGAACTGTGAACTATCGTTTGTAGTCTTTTTGTACTATTTCGTGAGAGTTGACTACATTAGTTGGTTAGTTAAGTTAATTTTTTCTCATTTTTGTGCATGCATGAAGGCAATCAGTAGTGACATGGCCTTCCAAAGAAATTTTTGTTACGAGAATTGACTTACCTGATATCGAAATAGCACGCCGGCGTCAGTGAGCGCCCTGGCGAGCTGCAGCGCGTGCGGGTAGGGCGCGCTCATGTCGGCCATGCCGTGCACGAGGTACAGCGCGTGCGCCGGCACGTGGTGCGCGCGCTGCGACGCGTCAGCCTCCACGTACCCCTTGTAGTTCACTGAAGGTGTCCCAAGGATACGCTCCGTGAAAGCTGCATCTGAAAAGAGATATTTGAGTAGGTAAAGTTACCATAGGGGAAGATTCATGTGATATGGGGTAGAACCGTCAAACCGTCACCGGTGAAGTCGCAAAAAGTCTTCAGCTGCATACCTGGGTCCTACCAATACGGGTATATACCCCAATTGTCGTTTATTCGTAGCTAAATAAGAAGTAAGTTGCCGATTGTTTTGCATTTATCGTTCGCTTACTCGAGGAGGAAGAAGACATAATTGGTCTTTCCGATACCTTTAAGTTATTACAAACATTGCTTACTATAATACAGCCAGTCGGTGATGGGCGACACGGCGATGCCACACTTGAGCGTGGACTGTTGCGAGCCCAGCAGCATGGCGGTCACGTACCCGCCGTAGCCCCAGCCCCAAACGGCCACGCGAGTTACGTCCAGGAATTTGAAGGTTTCTAATAAATATCTGTAAGTAAATTCAAATTCAAAAATTTTATGCATTTTAATAGGATACTTCATATCGCTTAATAATTGTCAAAACTTTTGGTTTCACAACATTGGTTGACGTCAAATAAATTACTTAAAGCAACAAGTAGTTCTGGTACCAATTTAGAATGAATAACAACCCACCATTGAGAAAATTACGGCAAGCTTGATAACTAGATCTAAAATGTAGCGTTTTACACAAGACTCTCTCAACCTTCTCTTGCCATAATTTACACACGATGGCTGTTAGCTTCAAAACTCTGTTTTTGCTTAAAAAAAGAACAAAAAAGTTGAATTTGATTTCTACGGCCGGCTTCAAACGCCATGTCTGGCTCCACGAACTTATATTACATCATTCATTAGACGAGTATGTAACTAATTCTCACCTAATAACAGCCAACTGATCAGCCACCTCGACGCCCCCAAGGCGACCTCTCAGCAACGCCCGCGGAAGCCCTCTAGCACCCGCCACGTCTAACTTCACGTACACCACGTCGTTACGAGACGACATGTATGAGCCCCAGTCTACCATGAACTCTTCAGTCACTTGCTGGCTACCGGGACGGCCATCTCTGAAATATGTGAAAAACAATCTAATAGTAAAAAACAAACTGGTCAATTCATATAAGCAGTACAATATCCTGCTGTAGTGTCGGTGCCAACTGGTTTTGGTGGTAAATCTTTTAATTGATTGTTAGCCAATCCCACTATAATTCTTAAGTATTACGCCAGTCGCTTTCTGTCAGTCTGTTCTCTAGATCCGTTGTGTGAACATGCTGAAAAGATAACTGTCTCCTACATATAAAAGAGAACGTTGAAGAGAAGTTTTAAAAAGTTGGGAAAATTTGTTACCTCGACACAAATGCGAAGATATTTCCCAATTGCCACGTTAAATTTTATAGGAAACTACTAGGGATAGGGCAGATAATAGGACACTTACACATGAACTAGCACAGGGAATGCGGCGTCCCGCAGCTCCTCTCGCCACGACGGCGGCAGCATGAGCTGAACGCGCGCACGTGACCCGCTGCTCAGTTGCACGTCGAACGAACGCCGCGTGGGGAGAGCCAACTCGCGTAAACGGACTGATCTGAATAGTAGTAGAAGATTTTTGGTTCAAAATTTAACGCCTTTCACTGTCTCTCGGCAAAGGAGAAAAAAAAAGATAGCAATTACTTTGCGCCGCTGTGACCTATGAAACGCAGTGCAGCCACGATTGACATAGTCAGTCATAAACATATGTATTCAGAATTTACAAAAAAAAGTAAAAAATTTATTACCTGTAAGGCCTCGTGTCGTACAATATTCTTTCTAGCTTATGAGTTCTAGCGTCATGAAGACCAGCCAGAGGGGGGCCCGGCCCGCCGCATTCAAGGACGTAATGCGTGATGCCAACTCTTGGCTTAGGTGGGGAGAAGGACGCTCTCCAATAGGAGCAGTTGGCATAGTGCAGCCGCGCTGGCCACACCGCCAACTCGCAAGTAAGGCACCGAGGTTCCTCTCGTTCTGCCCGAGCCCTGACGGAGTTGCTGCCTCCTCCGTAGCTGGGGTCGCGGACAACGTACACCTGTCTCTGCCCTGGTCTTTCTGCACTACCTGTTTGTAATAAAACCAGTTTTAGTTGGAGTAGAAAGTTACAGCAAGCCTCAGCCTGGTGTTGAAAGATTGTCTACACCTGGAGTCATGCTTTAAGAAAAGTAGATCTAGATCTTAAAATCCAATAAACTACGTTTCAGAGTCTCAGAAACACCAGAATCCCAAAACAATCAAACTATGTTCCTATACGATGTTCTGATCGTGCTTTGAACTAAAATGTACGAGTAGGAACAGGGTTTTGTTATAAGATAAGGTGTGTGTTGTTAGTAAAACACCTGAAAAATATCACTCATCAACACTCTTTTAATACTTAATTTGATTTGTTTTCTTCACCATATCTGGATGTAGATTTGGTATGAATAACTTTTCTTTGTCTAAACCTTTAATAAAAGAAAATAATCATATTTAATTAATTTATCAGTACAAAAGAATTAATAAGCTAACCCCGAATTAAGATTTCAATGGGATATATTATAAAAGGTATATTTTATAATCAAATCCTTTATAACAATAGACATCCAAAACCAAGGAAAATATAAAAAAAAATCCAACTTGTCCTGACCTAATTCAAATACAGGGCCATAAAACCCAGAGACAAGCACTTTAACTGCGAAACATAGTCCGACAAAATCATCCATATAACCGGTTAAGTGAGCAAGCAGATAATACCTAAATAATAAACTAAGTGGTTCTCCTGGTCCCAGGCCAGGATCTCTGCAACTTCCACCTTCCCGTGTGATAGCACGGCTATGCGTTGTCTGATCACGTCCACATGCTTGATGTGGGTGTAGTACTGTCCCCCGCCTTCTTGGACCGCCGCAAGCAGGAGGAAAGCACTGCCGTCTTCGGAGTACACCGGCTGTGGATGCACTTCTAACCACGGCTCTTCGGTCGCCTTTTCTGAATGTGACTGGAAATTATAAATGTAAAACTTGATTATGTATTATTTTATTTTATTATTTTATCACATAGGTAACTCATAATCGTAGAAAAATAGTGAAAGGAAAGTCAGTTTCCATTATCTGATGAATTATTTATTTCACTCTTTTATTCCACTTTTCTACGTTAAAAGTCTTCTCTTTTCAAAGAAACTCTCTCGGAAGCAATTTTAGGAATCTGAATTATTACCAAAATTGCAACTGCCACTTTTTCTTGCTTCTATTTTCGCTGAGAAAAATAAAAATTGATTTGGAATTTGGAAATTGTTTAGGTTGTTAAAACCAACAGTTAATCCCTTCAAAAGATTGTGGGCCATAATCCAAATCAAATTTCGGAAGAGTAGTAGGAAATCCTTACCTCCGTACACGTCCAGTTAGGCGCGTAGCAACTGCTATAGACGGTGAGGTTCTGCGCTCGGTTCATCCACACGACCCCTACGTGGGAATTCTCTTTGCCCACCCACTGGGCTGATATGAGGTAATATTCCCTAATAATAAACAAATTAGGTGAAAACTCTAATAAATTTAAAAAAATGCTTCCTGATATGTATTACATAATCTATCTGAATATTGAAAGTTTGATAAAATAACTTTCTTTGTACCTAAAACTTGTTTAATAGGTAAATATGGTTTTCATTAATACAACAAGTGCGTCGCAAAGTATTAATGGAGATTTGATTCAGATAGAGGTATCTCATCTTCAGTAGTAAGTAGTACCACTTACAAGCATGTGATATTAAAATACCACAAAATTTAGTCTTAAGCGGTTTCTTTTACAGCAAGCAGAGTATCCCATCGAGACTTCGATATGATGAGGTTCAGAACGTCTACTAAAAGCATTTAAAGGGGTAATATTTAAGATATATATCCCAAATTTCACATAAAACACACATTTGATCTAGCGTGGTCAGCGGTCTGATCTCACTTACAACCTATCTTTAGCAGTCACCAATTTTTAAAGCTCAGAGCTAAGAATTTCATCAAGAACACGACACGATAAAGTATAATGTCTATAAAATGTTACATATATGAGGTAAATTGTCTAAATACTCAATGAAAATCACGTACATTCCATCCAGCGTGGTCGGCGGTCTGACCTCCCATCTCGGCGGGGCGGTCGTGTTCTGCACAGCCACTATCCACAGCCTCACCCGCGGGATAGAGCTGCCCGGCTGCGAGCAACAAGTGGCACCCATCACAATTGTGGACAGTTATTGTATATATACATTGCCTATGTAAATTTAGTGCTTAGAAGGAATTCTAACTGCGGAACTGCGGAAGCAGTGAAGATTTCATATTCAAAAAGGTTATTTTTAAAATTGGGAAAGAAATACATGAAAATTATAATAGTAAAGGTTTTACAAATTATAGTGGAATCGCAAAACTAATATGTTCCGATCAATAACGTTTTTGCTAACTTTAGTCAAAGAATTCGCAATACGAGTACAAATTTCAGTTAATTGTTCTAAGAGTTGATTCTGTTATCTCAGTTGGTCAACTTATTTTGACCATGTGTAAAGAATGCTCAAGACATCATAATGTTCGTTTTAGAATAGAAATCCCAAATTTTAAAATTCACTTAAAAGTGCTGTTTAATTCATCTACATTACAAAATGCAGTAGTGTGTTAATTAAAATCTGCAATTATATTACGTCTTCTTTTATAAACATATCCCAAATAATATTATAAATACGAAAGAATGTTTTTTTTTCTCTTCACGCGTTATCTACTTCATCAATCTTTTTAAAATTTTGCGTATATATAAGAGTTTGGAGAAGGACATAGGATTCTTTTAATGCCATTAAAAACTCCCGTGTCCAGTTCCTGTGGGAATTGCGTAAGAACCAGTAATTCGCGGGGGAAAGCTACGGGTAAAAGCTAGTTTGCTTATAAAAACACTCTTTTCCCAAATGTGTACTTACCGTGGGATATCTTATAGTAATGTGATCAGGGAAGACAGTGGGCAGAGTGTTGTTCAACGTAGGCAGTAGGAATCCGGACCTAGAAGCTCCCATCCCGCCGATTCCCTCCGATATCTTTGGGAATTTCACCTGGGAGACCTCGCTGTCGTCGTACTGCACGTACAGGACCAGGGTGCCGTCAGACGAGCCCCACATCGCCGAGGGGGTTTTTGTCACCTCCTCTGTAAAAAATTGATATAGAAGTTAATTCTTGTGGTTGTTTTTACCGATGTTATCCAATGGAAAACTTGGACGCAGTTTGTTCAAATAACAGAATTCTGATTAATATGCTTATGCATCTTGTTGATTATTAGAACAACTACTTTAATATACTCTGAAATCGTTGATTTTTAAATTACGGAACTGCAGAACAAAAATAATCAATGTGCTCTGTGATTCTAATGAAAGTTTTAACACAGTTTTACAGAACATTAGCGGCCGGCTCGTCCCGATCCGTAGTACGTACTCGTATACAATTGCAAACTTTACCTCTTTATAATATTACAGTGTTGATGCACATTGTACTGACTGGATTTGTTGGAGGTATCATTAGGATTATTGAAGATTTTTTTGAAATTATAGCTTACGATAAGTATAGGTTAGTTTACCTTGATACAGCCAATCGGACACACCATTGTAGACTTTCCCAGGCACCGCGTCGGTTGTGAGTCGAATGAGTGGGGCTCTTCTCGCGGGGGGCCCGGGGCGCGCAAGCACCTCGTTGTCGGCCGCCAGCAGCAGGGCCCCTTCGGAGCCCAGCCACGAGGCGTACTGCCACTCCCAGCTGCTCTGGCCTTCGCCGAACAGCGGTATGTGGTGGCTGATGGCAGAGTAAAATAAGATAAGTAATAAGAAATAACATTTTTTTAAAGAGTGCCCTGCAACCGTTTAAAAATAAGTTGTTTTCATATGAGGTAGTATCGTTTTCATTTGCAAAGTATAACCGAATTTCGATGGAATTTGCCAAAAAAGTGAGAGAAATTACCGTTGACCCCGGCAGTTGACTATTTTAAAGATGAGGTTAAATAAAATGAATGACTTAAATGCATGAAGAATCTTATAAAAAATTACATGAAGTATTTATATGATCGTAATTTAGATTTTTTTTAATATAGGTAACATGAAGTTGAGAGACAAATTAGTAAAGTTAAGGTAAATCAGTCTCCTTTAAAACTATCTTACCTTAAAATAAATTTAAGCAAAATTTTATTAAAAATCCTTCTTGAAAAGTATTTCAATTACAGAAAAAGATTCAAGAGAATGTTAATGCAAACATTGTTATAGAATTAAAACCAATGAAATAGTTCTTCAACAAGGTTTAAGACAGAATATTTATGAGAGACAAAGCACTGACGCATTCCCGACTGCCACTACTTTTAGTTTACGTTAGACACTAAAATGTTTGTGGATTTTAAAAGTTTAGTGGATCGTTAAAGCTGACATACTTTTGTATGTTAAAAGGTGGCAAATTAGATCTGAGGAGTAAGTACATCTTTTTTATATATGTGTACAAAATGTACAAAGCTTTTGAATCCGTATCCCATTATTTTTATGAAGGTTTCCATCCTTCTGTAAGTTAACTAAACACTACACACTATTATAGAAATTAATATGGCCATTAATATATTTACCTACCTATAAAAATCTCCTTGAAGGTATAATATCAAATCTACATTAGTATCCTCAAATCGATTCCATCACCCGCGAGGCGACGGAAATTTTCAAAGATATGATTTGATGGAGAAACGAGAAAGGCTACAACAACGTATAGAAAGAAAGCTTTGTTTAAAATGATTTCCATCAGCATCTATTATTCGGGTCCATCTATTAGCATGAAAAATAAAGCCATTATGTAATGTAGTTATACCGTACGACTTTTGAGCATAACAGTCTTTGGCATAACGGTTTACGTATAAGTATTTTAAGAATATGTGCCGTGTGGTTCCCGGCACCAATACAAAAAAGAATAGGACCACTCCATCTCTTTCCCATGGATATCGTAAAAGGCGACTAAGGGATAGGCTTACAAACTTGGGATTCTTTTTTAGGCGATGGGCTAGCAACCTGTCACTGTTTGAGTCTCAATTCTATCATTGAGCCAAATAGCTGAACGTGGCCATTCAGTCTTTTCAAGACTGGTGGCTCTGTCTAACCCGCAAGGGATATAGACGTGACCATATAAAAATAATTAACAAAAGTTGAGAAATTTATAGTTCAGTTAAAGAATGCTTAATTTCGTTTAGTGTAAGGCAATGATTACATATATTTACATTTCTACTGTATCCCTGCTTTTTCTCTTGCCTTCTACGTATTAATATTTTCATGCAAGCTTTTCAATTGAATGCACATGTAGAAAACATGTGTATTCAATTGAAAAACTTGATTGTATTAGTTATTATAAATAAATACTACTTCCGTATTGTTTTCATAGAATTTTTTTTTAAATTCGTTGGCATAGAAATGAATCTGTACTTTCTATGTTTTATATCAAGAGGGTGGCCACTCTTTAATATTACCTTTTTAAAGACCATTTTCCGCGAAGGAATGTCTTAAAAGTTTCCACCAAGGAAACATGCTTTCATTTACATTTTTTATGAGTTTCAGTTTGAAAAGCCCGTTTGTTTGTTTTACTTTAGATTTGACGATCTTAGCACGTATGTAGTTAAGGTACCTACTAAGATACAATTCTTGTTTTCCGTAATATAATTAAAGTAGTTTCTGCACTTGGATGGGAATTAAACGAAATCGATGTATTTTAGTTACGCGAATACTCAATTTTTTTTAACAAAACTGATTTCGGAAATAGTTTTCTATCAAGACTTTTGAGTCATGACATTGATTAATAATCTTCCTGTGGTATGGTTTTTTTTTATTATAAACAACGTTCTTTTTCAAATCAACGTGCACGAAACTGTCTCTTGTCATACATTTGTACCATGAGAATCACTCAAATGTTAACGACGATAAGATTTATTGTCACGGTGGCTTTGACTTTTGTTATTTATTGTCAATTCAAATTCAAAATTTTTATTCATTATTATAGGATACTTCATAACGCTTAATAATTGTCAAAACTAAATGTAAGGTAGAAAAACCCTATTGAAGTTTTGTTTTTAGTTATAATTTTGATCATGCGGCATCATTATAGTAATTCATTGTTAGGTATAAAACAATTAAATATCAGCAAATGTAAATAAGAAAGAGATAAAATTAATTGAATTATCAATCTAGTTAATTCTAATGCAATAACGATTCATTCATCCGACCAATTAGTCTTGAAAACTCGCGAAACGCCGGAGGAAGCTATAAAAATTCCACAGAAACAGATAAATTTGTAAAGAAAACGAATTGAGATCGTGCAGACATTTTACATTCCCTTCCTCGGAGGAAGCGGGATTCCCGCTTATTTCTACGTAGACAACATTAATTATGCAGTACGATATCTGCCTTCAGTTTATCATAAATTGAAAATATTGCTATATTTTAGATTTAGTATTTAAAGTTAAAGCATTTTAGTAGCTATATTAAGAAAGATAAATGATATATGAATTTTCTGGAGAGAAGCCCGGGAGTAAAGACCACGCTTGCGCAAGACAGGTTTTTATAAACGAAGCGACTCCCGTATGACATTCAAATTTTGGGAAGGAACTTAAGCCATGGCGTTGATAAAATATCCAATAGCCCATATGCGCAGGTCTCCTCACGATGTCCATCATCGTAAGGTTACTTATAAAATTAACGAGTGAGAGTCAACTCTTGTGATTTTAATATTGTTTATTGTCATGGTAAGATTTTGTTTTTTAATTAAGATGCTTTTACCATTCGCACAACAACTATATAGGTAGGTACTATTCTATTATTTATTCATATTACATTTGTCCCCAAAAGCGAACTTGTCAACGTTCCCGATATTGTTATCAAAATGACATTTGGCGAAGGTGCGGTGAGCGAAAACCAATTTCGGAATGCGAAATTTAATTTGCAAGCGGAAATACAATTATGGGCGTTCGAGGGGCTTCGTCAGACCTTTACGACGGTCGGGTTTTCGCTCGTCAAATATCAAAAGCTACTCACTCATTTGTGACGTCATAAACGGTGTAGTGCGCCGTAAAAGTCCGCCGATAGACCTGTGAAAATAAACACAAATTTAAACTAAGTAGGCAGGCATTAAACGGTACCTTATATCCTATTTTGAGAATAAATCTTTTTTATTTTTATAGGTATACATAATGCAGCATAATATAGCCTAACGTTCCGATGTAATACACTGAACTTTAGATGATAAAACATGTGAGTGCAGTGCCTAGATGTATAAAAACAGTTTACACCACGGAGAAATCAAATTATTACTTGGTTTTTTGAATATCATATTATTCTTCCTTGTAACCAAATTATTTGTGAGCAGTTTTCTACTTTTTAATAAATAATAATCTGCTTTTCAGCAAGAGCTGTGTAAATAGGAAGTAATTAAAAGTTGTTCGGGCGATAGTTACCTCCTTGATATTGTGTTGGAAGAGTACGAAGCGCAAGTTTGGAGAGCACTGGTAGCCGCGCACGTTGAGCTGTCTCTGTGGAAAAATAGCATCGGTTTCAGTTTAGTAGATACATGCTTATGCAATAATACAATATGTAATTAAATAAATAATACTTGGAAATTGTTTCTATTTTTTAGTTTAAGTTGTTGGGCTCATCTTAATTACTAACAGTTTTAACGTTTAATATTCTACATTCTATATACAGGATTCAGTACAGCTCAATTATGAAATGGCGTTTAATAAAATTGATTTGTTTTATCAAATCAGATAAAGTTTGTCGTCGATAAGTGCAATTTTAGAAAATCCTTTGGACACTCTACCAAGCTCCTGGAATAGCTTCTCGCCATAATTATTTATCTGGAAAACTTCTGTAAGATTGAGCATGTTCTTTTATATTTTTAAGTATAGTACCTACCTAAGTATGTAGTTAGTAGTTAACCTGCTTATTCCAAAGACAAGATGATGCATTTAACATTCAGTACGCCTATGTATCAACATTGTATTTCATTCTTTAATTTCATTCTTTGGTTGGCTAGAAGAGAGCTTAGGGATAAATCCGTCTTTGCTCTACATATTCTTAATTTATGTTTCTACTACATATGTAATAAAGATAATTTGTATAATTAAAATAAACGATGATCTGCGAAAGTTTACATTCCTATGATAAAACTACACTTGCCTATGTTTGTAACCCCAGTGTAACAAGGGTTATGTTTTTGTTAAATTTATTTACGTCTAGTTGAACTTTATCGATATCAGAATGTCCGCCATCGAAAACACAGAGTTTGTGAACATAATATAAAACCTTTGAATATAAAACATAAAAAAAATGTTACCAGCAACTAACGACTAACGCTAAGCGATAGTAGCAAGTTGTAGTATATAACGTGTTGGAGGTATCTATATATTACTTTATCTATAATGCAGTGCAAGCGCATAATGGCCTGCCTCCGAACACACGGCAGAGATTTAAGTTTTAATGGAACTTTCACGTTAGCCAGCATCAGGTTCATTCATCGTTCTTTTCTATTAACTTGGTGAAAAGGAAACAATTTATTTATATTGAATTTCGTAATGACCGCAGCAGCTATAAAGAAAAGTTATGGATTTCCTGGCATTTACAAGGCAGCTTTATTTTGTGTGAAATCTTTAGCATTTTGCGTGAAATCTTTAGAATTTTAGTGTTTTCGAACAGTAATGCCATTATGATTTCTGATTTTGTTTTTTTTTAATACAAAAATAATAAATTTTCTGGTGATACTTCGGGTAGCGTTCGCACCTCTTTGGAGAGGAGCTCGGGTCGCGGCTATGATGACTACGATCCTGGATTGGATAAGTCAGGTTTTTACACGAAGCGGCTCCCGCCAGACCACTACTACATCCATCTAGAATCATGGTTGCACAGTTCTGACTTAAGTTTCACCATAGTGTTTCACCATAAGAACAACCTCTTGTGTTCTGTGGTAATAACAATGGTTAGCAATCGAACTAAGTACATACTGTATAACTCAGAAAAAGGGTCATTTTCATTCCGATTTGAACCTGTGTATCACTAGTAAGAAAATGTCCTTAAATTTTTATTATCAAGTAGATAAGTTAAATTACGGTGTTGTAATTACACGGTACATAAGCGTTGGAATGTCTAATAGAAAATTAAGTTAATTTTTGCACCGCTGAATTCTTGACACATGTAGCTTGGTTATATTTGGGATGTTTTAGGAAAATCTGGTTTAGTCTTAAAAATAAAACATCGGCTCCTAAATAAGATAAGAAAACGACGATATTTTATCGTATTTTTTTCTTTTTGGCATGTTGCAGACCCTTGATAGTTATATAATCATATAATTTCTTGATGAAAAGATCAGTTGGCAGACGGCATTATCAAAATCATGCAGTTCTTTAATTTCTTCTAAATCTTCATTCTTTTATAAATAAGTGTAAGTTTATATAATTTTTCAATACGATAAATGAAGCAAATACTGAGTAATACTAACGAGAGTGTGATTGGTGACGAGAACAGTGAGGGTGTTGTTGAATGTGTCCAGAGCCAGCAGTCCCCCGTCGTCCGCCTGGTAGACCAACTGGTGGGAGCTGACCCAGGTGGTGGGGAGCCGCTCGCCTGTTAGGTCGCCGCGCAAGAATTCGTCCAGTCGCATCCGACGACCCGACCAGTAAAGCAACTCGTCCACATATCTGTGAGAGAAATTAAAATTTAAAATATGAATTAAATTCTTTCTGTTTCTGTTTCTTGTTATTTGTCTTTTAATCTAATTGAATAATAAAATGGGTGCCATAAGACCTTTATAAATTGTATATGTTTCTTAACTTTCGCCTATGAATATCGTCTTCAAAACATTAAATCAACACCAGCCGCTGTTATAATTTAAACTCGTTCAGAGTATGAAAATGAACCGCAGAAATTGAAGTGCCAAGTTTTCAAATTATTTTTTATTTTCTAAATACCGCTCTTCAGCGTTCACGTCGTTTCAGTGAAATTTTATTTGAAGCTCTACTGGCTGTGGCAGTTTCTTTTTAATACTCTTACCAAGATTATTTACCTGTTTATTAGTTTTAGCTTCATTTAGTAGATAATGTTCGCAGCGCCTTGATGCAAAACTAATTTCCGTGCAATCATTATCTATTCCTTTTGTACCATGTAATAGAGTAATTTAGCTAATATGCAAATTGAAGTTACTACTAGAGCAGGTGGTTATTATGCGCAAATGAGCGCATGTGCAACATGTTATTTAAATTCAATTTGAACAAACATGCTACTCGCGAAAATTTACAATTACTGCTGATTGAAGTGCATAAGTGCGAAGAGAGAATAGTAGACAATTTTTTGTTTTTGATATCATTGTGTATTATTTTTGTCATAAATCATTTTAGATAATTTACTCACCCTAATAAATAAATCGCAGTGACGATGCCCGCTATCACAAAACTGATGACCATCAAAGAGAAGATGATGCTTCTCCAGTTGTGGCCATCTCCTTGGTACAGATCCTGCAACCGAAGTGTGGAGTTAGCGTTGACTTATCGAAATTTTATCTCGAAAATCGTTGCCTGAATTCTAATTTTACAGCGAGTTCCTCGGGCCACGTACGAAGTCATATCTCGTACTGCGACGAAAGAATTTTGCATATTTCAGATATGCAATGTTCAATTTAATGGAATCATACTAAGTTTCAAATTTTATATCTTCTTGATATTTTGAGAATGAAAAGTTTTAAAAATCTGGGAATATTTCCATGGGAATTTACCTTGCTCCCAAAAAATATTTTGGACTGCCAAAAAAATTGCCGTTTTTTTTAGAAATTACTACAAAACTTCTGCACTAAATAAATACAATATATATTCTCTTATTATCGGATGCGGCAAAACACAATGTAGCTCGTTACGATAAGTGCTGATTACGTCTATTTTGATATCCAAATGGTTGCGGTTTGGTTGCGTTATTTTATTCACAATTTGGGATCCTATTCAATTTCAGACTACTCCATTATTTTCTTCAATGTTTAGTTATTTTATCAATTGGATAGTATTGACTTTATATTGTGCAATAAAAAGCATCACGTGGCAACAGTCAAATTTCAAAAGGTATTTCGACTTCACATCTGTCAATTACTGTACTAACTTTTACTACGTCACAACACCCACGGGGCGGATTTCCGATGTTCATATAATTAGATATTTTATTTATTTATTTCAAATGCCAAGTTAGCGAAATTAGGAATAAATATAAGCGTAACAACTTACATTATATGAAAACTTACGTGTAGGTACTTAGTAACTGACCTCTTCCTTGGTGGACTTGGGGTCGGCGACTTGCAAAGTCTCGTCGGGCGGGAGGCGCCAGGAGCCGCCGCCGCCGCCGCCGCCCGAGCGGTCCGTGTGGCCGGTGGCGTGCATGCGCCGCCGCCGCCGCCGCCGCCGCGCGCGCACCCGCCACGGCGCCGCGCTACGCCTCCGTGCTCGCCGCCGCGCAGCCCGCGCACCGCCGCGCGCGCACCCGCTGCGCTCCTGTCGCTTGTTTCACGAATCGCCCCATCACTGTTTGAGAAATTGACAAGTTTAAGTATTTTTGTGCCGTGTGGTTCCCGGCACCAATACAAAAAAGAATAGGACCACTCCATCTCTTTCCCATGGATGTCGTAAAAGGCGACTAAGGGATAGACTTGGGTTTCTTCTTTTAGGCGATGGGCTAGCAACCTGTCGCTATTTGAATCTCAATTCTATCATTAAGCCAAATAGCTGAACGTGGCCATTCAGTCTTTTCAAGACTGTTGGCTCTGTCTACCCCGCAAGGGATATAGACATGACCATATGTATGTATGTTAAGTATTTTCAAGAAGAAAAAACAGTAACTATTCGGCATTTGATCGAAATGGAAAAGCGATGAATAGTGTGGGCAAGTTTTCATATATTGTAGGTATTCTTTGTAAGTTACCATATATTGTGTAAACTTAATGACTTAATAAACATATTCCACTCCGGATTTTCTTTTGTTATTTGACTCGAAATTGCAATTTATATTGGTTAAACGTACTACTCCATTGACAACACTATTTATGGTGAGCTGTAACCTAATGGTTAATCTGGATTTTCGGTTAGACCTGTAATAGAGCTAAAGCGTGTACCGTGTAGCCGCAACACGTTCAGAACATCGCCCTAAACGGCCGCATGGTCCGGCACCAGCTGTTCTAGGGTTATGCGTAAAACGGCAATTTGCAAAAAGTGTTTCCGAAAATTAAAGCGCATTTTTCAGTCATTTTGTGTATTGATTAAATTGCGATAAGAATTCAAAGTGAAGAAATTTTCATTGATAATTATATGATGTGATATGTAGAATTTCTATAAATTTATATTTCACAACAAAAAATTGGTAACGATGACATCACATTAAATCACGAAGACTGCTTAATGTGAGTATAGAATCTATGGCCAAGAAAACATCGCTCAATAATTTCAAGTATTATATTTCTGATCGACACACCTGCAATATGAAACGTAACGTCAAATCTTGGCAAGAGTATTGTCACACGTGAATGGAGATTAAAAGAAGCCTAGGTGTAAATGTGAGCTTAATTTGCTATCAGACAGTTGAGGAGAAATGGCCGCGTCGGAGAGATCGACTGCCATTGGCCCCCGGCCAACGCGATCGCAACTCAATACATTTGCTACCGGACTTTACGACTTCGTAAAACTTATTCCAATTGCTCTCACTCTGCGATTTTTTAAGATAGATACCGGTTTTATTGTAAGGAAATTTCGCAGAATGAAGTATTTATTAAAACTTTACATTGTAAGTTTATTTTGCGCCCTTTTCGTCCGCATTCACCTTTCTACAAATTGTTAAAGGATATGGTTTAATTTGGAAAATAAGCAAACGAAGTTTCACCATTGACATAATTAAATACACTTCTATATAAGTTAAAACAGTATTATATTTAATGTTGCTAGTTAATTGAAAGTCCGAAGTAAAAGTAATGTATTACAAATAGAAAAGAAAAAGCAGGCATTCCATTACCGGCTTTGTTTTTCCACACACGCTCTCAGTGGTTTCTGCTGAGAAATGTGCACATTTGGCAAGAATACAGATGATACATTTTCTCTTTTGGTGACCAAGTAGACCGAAGAACGTTAATTGTTGATTGTGGTGGCTTTACTAAATTTTATTTTGTTTACTAGTTTAACTGTTGAATTTCATCCGGCTCTGCAAAACAAGAGATCTGCTTAAGCATGACCATCAATCAGGTCATCAGATGATGATAAAAGTCCAATTTTGTAAACAGAACCTTGCGATACCAGAAACCCTACCAACACATACGACTTGCTTATATCAGCAAAATAATTCCGAGGTAGAACGCTTGCGGTAGCACCGTAAAAATGTATAGTAAAAATTACGATCCGAGTGTTTAAATTTATATTGGGAAAAACCACAGCCGACCATCGCCGCCAGATTAGCAGCAGTTTACGGTATCTTTTTATTGTATTTATTTTTAACTGAATAATTACAATTAATATGGTAGTTTGCTCTGCGGTGTTTCAAGGAAGCCAGTCTTCCTGACAACAGACTGATAGTAGTAGGATTAGAACCCGCGTGCTTACTTTAGACAATAAGTGAAGTATAAAGTATTGATTGAGTACCTATTTTCTTTATTAGTCAGATACCTTTACAACTCTGCCACCAATGATTTGTAAAGGTAGATTAGTTATTCCCCTAGTGTTAGTGCCGGTCGCGTCCTCACCTCTTTGGAGAGGAGTACGAGGTTTACCAATAATTACGATTCTAGATTGGATAAATCAGGATTTTAGACACTAACAAAACTACCAAAAGTGTATTTGGTTTAGAACCGCGGTAGGTGTGTTACGTTTTTTATTTGGATACTTCAACCGTTCAACGTTGACGCTCTTTTAAAAAGGCAGATAACTTATGCATGCATATTTCACACAGAAACTATAAATCGTTATGCAAAAGCGTACCCACGTGTCGCGCTGAAGTAAATTCTGAAATTTACTTAATTCGGTGTCCAAAAGTTGTGGCTCGTGGCTTAGATAAATGGGGTGCAATAGACTGGGAGCCGACAAACTGTCTGCCGACTCCAATTTGGACATTAACGGTGTTTCTTATAATTATCTCCGGGCTTTAAAGCAGTTTTATTTGAGCTTTATGGCCCCGCCGGCCTTTGAAGGCTCAGGGGGATTGGTGTAACTGCATTGCAGATGTGGACCAGATACCGCGTTTCACGAGTAAGTAGTTCTTTCCAAAGGGTTCTCGTCACAGGCGCGTAGTGCAACTAAATGGTGAACAGGGAATATATAGGCAATAACACTTTGACAGGTTGAAGCGCAATGTATCCACTTATATAATAGGCTATTTGACAAAGTTCTAAAAACTATCTTAGGGTATTTATTTGTTTATAAGGAGCCCTACAAAAATACTTTTCTGCCTTTATTACAGCTATTTTATTAAAAAATCGAAAAAGAAAATGAAATATTCAAATATGCCGCCAAACGCGACTTTTAGCAATATGGCGGCCATGGCATGCAGTGACGTAAATTTCGTGTAAATATCATACAAAGCTTGTTGGTGTTTCGAAAAGTTTTGATTTTCTCTTGTTTTATTTAACTTGTGCTACGTCATATGTGTGAAAATTATTAAAATGAGTTCCTACAAATGTTGTGCAGTGCCTCAATGCACTAATACAACAATAAAATCTCCTACGAAACTGTTTTTTTCTATGCCGATGGATTTGAATATTCACAAGAAGTGGTTTCAGATCATGATCTAAGATCAGTGGTTACCAATATATACTTACATTGATGTTTTCACATTCCTCAGTTCGGCAGCATAGAAATCTGGATTGTCTTTGAAGAAGACAATCCAGATTTCTTCTTCCAACCATTATTGCGTCCACTTTTGGTAGGTTTCGACTGTCAGCTTTCGCGGAATTGGTTTCCATTATTAAATACCTATGTTATCTGAGTAAACCTGAGCGATCAAACACTTATAAAATCATGAAAAATAATAGCGAACACTAAGGAACGGATTTTGTTTAAATTATGCAATATTTTTATCTCGCGTTATTACAAATCGCTCCAAAAAAATAATATTAAGACTGATGACATAAAAGAAATGTATATTTTTAATACAGTCAAATAGCCTATCAATACATAGCTACATAAAATGACGCGTCTTTCCAGAAGGGGGTAGACATCAATTCCACGTTCCCTATATACTTATTTCGCTTCATCAACTCCCTAGATTAGAGCTTTCGATAAATGTAACCTGTAATCTAGTGTGCTGAGATATAGGTAGGTACTGTATGTACAGTACATTCCCGCCGGCTCATAGCTCGCCGGTTTTCAATATTCAGCTATAACGTCCATTGTTCATTTTCATTTGGTTCCAATCCGATCCTTATTAATGTATCGGTTGTCACTACATCGACTGCTCTGGCGCAGAGCCAGGCTTTCATTCAATTTGCTGATCCGATTTGTACAGCCAACAACACACTGACCTTCCAAAATGCATTGAAATTTAGCAACTATTACCGCTACATAAGGGTCTAAGAATCGCTTGGTGACTGTACCACTTGGTTTCAGTTAATCGAATACTTTTTATGACGCCATAAACGCGATTAAAGCTTGCTTCCTAATGCAGATGTAGGGTCAAGGAAACTAATGGAAGTGTTAAAATATAACTGAAAGAGTCTCGCATTTGGGATTTGAGCCAACACGTATAATTTATTTTTTGGCATCTAAATAACATTTCAAAATAATCCCTCAATCAAATTTCGAATGTTGTTATGTATCCTTATAAAATGTCTAAAACGAAAAGTTATCGATATTCCCGTTCTAGCGGAAATTTTGGAAAACTTCTCTTAGTGCACCTCTAGACCACATAAGTAAACTACACGCCAAATTACTAGACTCAGCGGTCTGGGCTGCGCGTTGATATGACAATCAGTTATTCACTTTCTTCTTTTATATATATAAATATATTTAGATGATAGTGACAGATTGACAGGAAGATAAATATCATTCTCTGATCTATTAAAAAAGAATATTTTGGTAAGTATAAATATTTCATTTTATTGCCAGTTAGGCACAAGTACCATTTCTAAATCAGTCATAATAGTTTCCGTTGGTTTAAAAGTTACGATAACCGAACGTCATATCAAGTGTTATTCTAACGAGTGGTCAGATTCTTCCCGCCTTGAGAGAGATTCCATAAATTTCAAGTATTATAAATTTGATATATAATTCATGTAAGCTATATCTGCTCTCTCAATTTCATTGTTCCCGATATAATTCTAATAAAGATTGTCGATGAGATATGCCTTATCAAATTTTTTGAATATACTGGTGTTTACATCACGACCACAAAACGCATTTGATTTCCATCCAACCAGTAGTACTTAAGAACATCTTTCTTTAGCAATAAAATGGCGGCCATTAAACAGTGTATAGTATAAAAACGATTGCAGCCGGCCCTCGGCCATTGCCGATTGATGGCGACATTTAGGGCCGATACAGTTGGCACTTTTACGAAACTGTTCATAGCAATAAAACTGTTACGATCGGCTGACAAAAATTGACGCGTTTTGAGGAAACACGTTTACTGTGTGTAGTTTGTTCTTACTTCAAATATTTCTTTGTATTAATTGCATAATTTTGTTTTGTTAACATCACAATGAATATTATAGTAAAGTTTCGTTCGAGCGGAGAAGCTTTTAAAAAATATATATGAGAATTGTTATCTGTTAATATTTAAGTACCTTACAAAAATAGGCACAAATAATATTGCACTTACATAACCAATCTCGTGTGGGTATTTTATTGCTCTTGATTATATCAAAGTATGATAGATATATATAAATACAATGTAATTAAGAAATGCGATAAACCAAATTGGCATTTTTCCAGTTGACGACGAAGTGCTTTCTATGAGTTCGTCATTTTATTACTCTATTTATGCTCCAGCGCAGGCTGTCATGTATCGTACCGAGAAACTTGATATATAACATCGTAAAATAAGCCAGATTGGTTGTAGCTATAATGTTTTTATTTTGGCGTAGTATGTGATGTGCAATTTTAGCGAATATTAAGATTAAATGATAAAATTATTCTAAACATGTTTTCGATCGATCTGTAATTTCGGATCGATAAACACGTAATTAAATAAAATTTAAAAATAGAACTCAAATGCCCAACAAAAATTTTGTAAAACAGAAAATAAACTCATTTTGACATTACTATATATTTTGATATTTCATTAACATTACTATTCTTTGCAGTAGTTTATTTCCCTCTCATCTCTTTTTCATCTATGCACGTTCCCAGTTGCACCCTCAATCATAATGCTTGCGGCCCAGGGGTCCGCTTTTTGAAGAAGTACATATTACAGTTTTTAAGTTAGTCAAATTTATCTAAACCCATATATGTTCTCTCATAATACAACGATTAATTATATAGATAGTCGAGCCGGGTAATCCATGGGCCCAGATCATAAATTTTCAATTACTGAATTACCAATTTGATATCCTCTGTACTTATTAATACCCTTTGAGAAAGGTATTAATATTGATTCAGTGTATTTAATTAAATGCGAATCCGTGAAGGATCAAAGTCCCGCCGACGTGCGGCAGAGATAAAGAGATTACCGGCCTTTGGTTTCCGCGCCATTTTGCTGTTCTTCCTCCTGGCGTTAGCCCCGGTTACATCCTCACCTCCCTGGAGAAGAGTCCAGGGTGCGCCTTAATGACCTAAGCGTTAGGTTAAATAATGATTTAAAAAAAAAGTTTGACGTAGCGACTCCCATCAGACCTTCGCAACCTTTTCAGGAGTAACTAAACCATATTGGAGCATAGTAACATAGTCCAGTTGCCTCAATGTGCAGGTTTTCAGACAATCTTTTCCCTAAGTAAGAGCAACTTGCCTTGTTCAACTTTTCACTCGATCTTGCCCGGGCCATTGGGATCCCGCTAATTGAAAATGGCAATCTTTACTTGTCCTTGTACAATAGTAGATTGTATGTACTTATGAGTAGAGTATGATATCAAAAAACTCCAAAACTCTGCTTACTTATGTCGTTTTTATTATAATAACTTGCCTATGCGAAATATTTAAAAACAAAAAATTTTAACCGTACATAAACTAATCTAGGTAACTACTGCCGAATTAAATATAAATAAAGAGTAGATTTATACCTAATAACATCATTTAAAAGTAGTTTGCAAATAAAACAGTAAATAGGTTTCCAATTCAAAAGTTTTAACAATTCTAGTATCTTTCATCAGAATAAATAAATCCATTTTAAAAAACTGAAACTGAGTTAAATTAAAACTCTTTAATGAATCAAGAAGTTTGCGGCCGCCAAGTTTGAACCTGGTGAGTGTTTTCTGAAAGGATTTCAGTTTATAAATCACATCAAATTAGCTACTTAGCATTTAAACTAAGTATAGTGCAGGTCTGAGGCCAACAAAACTTTTTTTTCTCACATGTTCCTTCCCCATCATCGAAAGCAAAAAATGCTGTTATTTTTCCTACGCGCAGGATTAGCGATAGCCTGTAGCCTATGTTACTCCTGAAGGTCTATTCTGTTTCTGTGCTAAATTGCGTATTAAACAGTTTATTTATTTAAATATTATTTCTTCTAAACAAAAACACAAATCTTTTCTCTCTTAAATTCTCTTTTAAATAATAGTAGAAAACGATGAATGTCTTTGGGTGACGGGTGTATTACACAAATCGATTCTGGTATAATTCCATGTATTATTTTAAAATTCGTAAAATTAATCATTAAATTGTTCTATATAGACGCGCCTTTAGTCGGATTTAATACGAACATTCCAGAATGAAGACTTTGGAAGGAAATCGCTTACTTCTCGGCATCTCTTGGCTTTGACTTAGCTAACGAACGCCCTTTGACTCGCCACTTGCCGCAGACTTCACGAGGTTAATCTCTTGGTGTGGATCTTAATGAACTGGATGATTCTGATCCTATTTTATAATACTTGTTCAATTGAGACGCTTGTACGATTATTTTTGTAATTCTAGTTTAATTATTTGATGTTAGCTTTTACGCAGCACCATCGTTAAACTAAAAAACCCGTATATCCCGGTCCATTATTATTAACTTTAAATCGGTCAGAACAAACTTTCGGATTTATGCTATTGGAACAAGGTATGCATGGATATTAGACGTTTGCTCAGGGCGTTGCTGACTTCCATAAAAAATCAAAAATTGTGACCAAAAATGTGAAAACTAAAGCCAAGGTAAAATAAGTTTACAATAATTGGCGCTATCTTTTCCAATACAACGCGACTGAACTTTTAGTTATATTTTCTCTTTTCAAACAGAATATTCATTTTACAAGCTTTGTTTGCGCTTGCATAAATAGTTCGAAACCAATAAAGTTACAGTATAATCTAGTGCTGTGTTAAATTCGATAGTGAACAATAGAGTTTTAGGGGAACTGGTTGCTTTATTGATAAACTGTGACATTTAATACCCTCTCGACTAACAACATTGTTCGTGCGTTGAATGTAGATAAATCTTTACCCACTAGGGACCTCACCTGATCTCGTGCTAAAGTATAAAGCTTTGTTTTAAAATAGAATTTTATTACTAAAATAAATAATGTAGACTTTCCAATAGTGCGATATAAGGATTGCTAGTTTTTTGTTTTGTAGAATTTTACTGAAAATAATTCCACATGAAATGTAAATCGAATTACAAAAAGGTAAAGGTTTGTTAGTACAGGTATTTTAAAATTTAAAAACAAACACATTAAAATTTCGTTTCTTTAAAGAAAATTGGTACATTGCTAGTGAAAACTATGCTACGGCGTAACCGCAGCTACGAGGTACGCCGTGGGACCGACAGCTACATAAGCTACGGCGTAGCACTTTTATCTTGCTGTCGTGTCAAAGTTGTCTTCTGGATGTGCTTCCCAGCTTAGTTGACAGATATGTTTCTGACTGCCTAACAATTTTATATGACAGTGTAATAATATCACGACTTTTTCCCTTTACCGGGTTAAATCAGTATAGCCATGAGACAACAAAATGAAATAAGAGTTATCAGGAAATTAAAATATATTAACTTTAGAAATGACAAAAGTACTTTTGGATATGTAGTACGAAGAAAGTATATTTTTTCCTAAAAACAAAATCACTTTGATAAGTTCTTCACTTTAAACTCGTATACAAAACCGTCAGAATTAATACCGGGAAATCCCGGGCAACCTCCGAGGAGACACTCCCACGGAAAATGGATGTCGACCACGCGTCGCCGTACATTTAGTTCCCAACAAACATTTTTCTACTCGACAGGAAGCTGTTTTGTGTTTAACTCCGTTTTAAACTTAGTGAGAATGATAATACATGGCATGTTACTTCTACGCTAAGAGATGTAAGCGTCTTGGCACAACAAATTTGTATTTTGTACATTTCAACGATGATCCATCAGAAGGTAACTTCTGATGGATCATCGTTGAAATTTGACCGTGGATTTCAACTCTTAACGAGGCTATGTGTTGCCCGTTAAAGATAAAAAATTATAGGTATGTAGGTACATGAATGATGATTGATAATTTTACCAGTCAATGATATATCACCATTAAAATACCTCAAATGTAAGGTGGACAAGTGTTTACACGAAGCTAGCTTTGTTTATCCCGTAAAAGGTCTCCGAGGTCTTGATTTACTGGTCTTAAGATTTTTTAAACCTAAACCAATTAACCAAGCCCTAAACCCAATACTAATTAGAAGTGTTTACTTTTATTTGCTGGGAAGTATTTCTAAAAGCTTGGCTTCTGCGTTAATTGTTATTCCCTCATTATTTTTGAATGGTAATTTTGAGCGATCTTGTTGGGAATTTTGATATTTATGTATGTAACCTCTATCCTCCTAGAAAATTAAACAACACAAAGTATGAAGGCATGTTCTTTGCCAGAGGAATTGGGTTCATTAAATTTGAATTCATTAATGGCATTTTTTATGTAGACATGTGGCCGTTCTAAAATATTTGATTGCATGCGCTTGAAATTACTATTGCAGAATTATGGTGGCGGCTCCTGTTGGATTTTTTATTAATATTTAAGTAACTTTATTGCACCTAAAATAATATAATGGGTTATATATAAGGCTTATAAAAAAACTAAATCAAAACCTACGCTAACTCTAGAGGTAAATCAAACCCGGGCTCTTCCCCTCTGCTTTCATATCAAGCATTGTGTTCTTATTTATGATATCACCACCGTATACTGTAGTGTTAAATTTATGCAAAATTACTGTGATACAAGCGAGCTCGGATTCCCATTTCATTTCGCTTTGTATATGACATTAAATTTGACATAAATATTCATATCTCATTAATTTCAGTCCCACATTAAAATATTTATTATAACGCACTAGACTGGCGGTGTAAAGAAATGTATGTCGATAATTTTTATATATACTTTATACTTTTGCTCGCGAGTATGTCCGCGTGATTTCTTTTTGGTAATAAAGGTAGCCTATGATCTTCCTCTTTCTTTCAGTAACGCGTATCATACAGTTAGAGTAACTTTCGCATTTATAATTAGTAGGGATACTTCTCGCGTCCTTTCTGGGAAGTCCCTACGGCACCATGATGACAATATTTTATTTAATCTTTATTGTACATACAAAAGGTGAACTTAATGCTAAAGAATCCTTAAAAAGTGTGAAAATGTATAAAAAAAAATATGAGATGAACCGACACTTAAAATTAGCAAAGCATCATAAATCGTTACGTGACTGGCACATGTTTCACGAAGCTGAATCTGATATCTGTCTGTTGAATGGTTGAACATCGCATGATGTATCAGCACATGCCACAGCATGACTGGCTGTCGTGTCGTGTCGTGACGCGAAGTGACAAATGTGACGTGCCTGTGACGTCACACGCCAGGACTGTTAGCGATTGCGTGACGGGGCATTGCAGTTTTGTGATGCTGTCGAAATTGAGACGACTGGAGACGAGTCAAACAAAATTTTGAATTTAGAATCTTCGAAGTATGGCTTTTTATTAGGTAGTTCACATCTAAAATTCAAATACGAAATTTATTAAGTTAAAGGTATCCAGAACGAAGGCACAGGGTACTTGTTTCCCCAAAGAGAAAAAATCGAACACAGACAAGCATTCTTTCTTCAGTTTTAAGTTTAGTAATGTAATAATTCGAGATGACTTTGTTTATATAATATATAACGTCCTCCAAAGGGCATGAGGCTCTGTGAACCTCGGCCCGCTACACAAACTAACTTGATAAATGTATGAAAAAATAACTTATAGATAAAAATTCAATAAAAGTAACTCAATTTCTGGCAGAAATAGAATTGGTGGCCGGCACATAATGCTGTCCAAATTGTCGGCGACCTAAAAGGACTACATCCCAATCGATGAACGTTTTCTACGATTTATGTAGACAGCGTGGCGGGAATGTAACGAGAATTAGATTTACAAGCTTGCCGACTATTCCAATACATGTAGAATAAGTTTTAGACCAACGAAATAGATATAGCATCAACTTTCTATATAGTTTTCGGCCTTAAATGAAAACACTCATTTATATTAATCTTTTTCAGTCCTAACAATGTTTTAAGTCGTTAAGTGGTAGTAGGTCTTTGTAATAGTCCAGTCATTGCTCTCTATCTATCTATCCTAATTAAGTTGGACTAGGTATTTTGATGTGGGATTATGGTTTATTTTAATTATATGACTTATTTTTTTCACTGCAACTTTTGTGAACCTGTTCATCATATTACATTTTGAACTTATACGTAGGAACTCTTGATGTAAATTACTATAAGTAATTCCATCTTGGATCTGTACCATGGTTCTAGTGTCAACGAACGAATATAACTGCAAGTCTTAAGTTTAAGTCTTCAACTTTTTGCACAATTATAGAACTTTGTACAATCTTCTGAGTTTTTATTGAAGGTTTGTGTAGATACTTTATCATTATGATTTTAAAACGCGACCGCGTTCCCTGGTATTATAGTCACAAATGTCAGACTTTGAGGTGATGCTCCTGGATTGGGATTAAAGGAAAACGCCCAGTCCTACCCAAATTTCAAGTAGCGAAATAATTTAAATTTTAAAAGGCAATGCTATGTTAATTATAACGGAATATAAAACAATAAAACTGCTTTACCAAGTTTAGCTAATAAAGTTTGATATACGACAGGCAACACATATCTGTTCTCGCAAGTATCTGGGTTAATTACAACCGGAACAAAATGGTGCTTATTGCCAGTAGGCGGGCGTAAAATCGTGGTGATGTGACGTTCGCGGGGTGGCTGTGAGTGGGTGTTATGCTCAATTAAATGCACAACGACTAACTATATATGTATATATGTTTTGTTTGTCCTGTTTTTCGCGGTTCTGAGTCTGATTATTAGCTCTGTCTACAATGTAAGAGATATGTGAACGTGTATGTTAGCGTGTGTCTTCCTTAAAAGTATCCCTGGGATCTGCTTATAGTCCACTAACTAGGAATGAGGTGTCAGGAATAATATACACATTCATTCCTTCTGATATTTTTGTTTCTTTAACTGTATGAATATTTTCTTGTCTAGTACAATCAAAGTAAAGATATGACTCAGGTTTGAAGAATTAGTTATAATAGTTTTCACGATTAGGTAACACTATATTCATGTAGAAGAAGCCCCAGTATTGTGACTAATTAATTCTTCAAAAATAACTGAAAGCTGTGACATGCGATATGTTGCGAAACTATTGCAAAGTCAAACGCATAAAAAAATTGTATAAATGTTGCTTACATTTATATATATTTTTTAATGCGATATTGAAAGAGGTTAATGTTTTTTAAATCGTACACAAGATACGCATGTTTCTCATTATGTGCTGGCGGTAAATATATCAGTGTTTCACAGGAATAAGTATCCATTTCGTGGGTGGTGATGCCGCATGATCACAAAAGTCCATATATTTGAATTTATGAGCAGCTACGAAACATCTCGCTTCAGAAATTCTTAGAATATATTTCATCATTATAAGGTCATAATATAGGTATGCCGTTTATATAATACATAATAGAAACTGAAGTAAATGTTAACTAGAGATATACGTAAGATATATAATAAAACAGCTTTTTAAAGGTTGCCCAAACGTGGGCTTTCAGACTCTTCGGGGTGTGTCCACCCCGCGATGGATAAAAACTTGGTAATGTCTGTATGTACCACACTTATATTTTAAAAATCAATCCATTATTTGTAAACAATTTGGTAAATGTTATCAAATTATGGATTGATTTTTATATATTTTATACATGTAGTAGTCTACAGTATATAATTTCATAATGCTTCCTCGGGAAAGAGTAACACGTAACGACGATAAAATTATGACTAAAAACAATCGCTATGACGTCATACAGTTTCATTGCTTGGTATAAAGATGTGAGACTCCAATCGGGAGCAAGAAATATTCTACCATTTCCGTATAATAACTATCCCATTTACAGACTCCAAGAACCAGATAATCCCCCCTTGTTACGGAGTCACCGAGCTCTGGGAGATTGAATTCTTTACAGATCATAGAAATAAGAAGACGTACAAAAAGTTTAAGTACAAAATTTATCGAACTTAACCGAATATCTGTCATGGTGTAATTTTTTCAATAAGTGTTAATTATTTTTCAAAGTTTTATGAAAAAAGATCTTAATAAAAAATATATATAATCAAACCTTCCTATAAAAAGTTTATTAAAATACAAATTTTAAAAATAGACTTGAATAATTTCATTCTTTTGATTGAGTCGCTTATGGCTTGAGACACATTCATTGTGCCTTCAAAATAACAGGTGTGTATGTAATGGGACATACTTACTCGTAACTCCAGCAGCAAATATCATGCCACGCACGCACTATCTCCTTGTTCCTGTGATCTGAGAATATTACTGTGACGTCAAAGCTCTTTGAATATTTACAACCTTCAGAGTTTACGAGACATCCGGCTAATTCGTTCAGCTGTAAACAAAATTGTTATTAGCTATGTGCAACTGCGTTTAAATCTAACTGGTTTTACGCTCGCTAAGTTATAGTCGGCCAATTATGACTGAACGTGGTTATCTAGAAGGTATGCGGAGCTGTATTTATTATATTTCGAGAACATACACCTATAACTACAAAATGTTACTTATCGTGACGCAGAAATTTTCGTTTGCAGAAAAATTTATAGATAAAATTGATTTCGTTATGAGCTGATTGTGATTGTTCCTTCTAATGTCTATGTTTGCCTCTCCTTAATGTGTGACAAACCTTAATACATCACGTAGTTATCTTTCTATCACAGGAATATAATTACTTCTCCTTTGATTCATTTTTTGCTTGTGCAATGTTTTGTATTCTTTTGGAAGTGAGGTTATTTATTCCTATTTCTATTCCATTATGAACTTAATGGACATCACGTGACCGACTTTGAAGAATCTCTTGATAACTTATTTGTTTTCAGGAATGGAGTTGTTAAGTATTATATAGCAGAGCTTAGAAGATAATATCCAGCCTTGCGGTATAAACAGAGTGCCCACTTTGCCAAGATCTTGCGGTAACAAGCTGGTTGGATTCTCCGTAGCTTTATCCAACTTGTCATTCTATTGTAATAATGTTCGCTGCTATTGCTTAGGTCGTACAAGTTATTTGTTCAAGTGGGGGAGAAGATATTTTAATTCGTTGAACAATTCTTACGAAGATTAAAACAATACAATGTATAAACAAACAAACAGTTTGTTTCGGATGGGTCAAAAGCTTACTATTAATACTTTTGTCATTTCTTTTGTATTGTTATCCAATAGATTCTATTCAGCTAATTTTGACGTCTAACGTAAAATTACTATTGTCGCTTCCCTTTCTTAGACTAAAATTATTGCTATACTTGTTTCACTTATTGGTAGTTATGTATTAAAATTATCAACCCGTAATTAAGCTAATAATTCGCCATCATTAATCTCATACCACTTGACTGGTTCACTTCAGTTCATTAGTTCCGCTGAGCTATCGAGCTCATCAATAGCTGGCCCACAAAGGGTGATTTTCCACTAGATAGCATGCATAGGGCATCTAAAATTTTTTATATGGATCCAGTTACAAGTGAATAACAAAGAAAATTGGAGTTAATTACATAGAATGTGTGGTTTCTTAAACTTGAAACTATAACAGCTATGTCTAACAGTTTTGTCAGCAACGCACCCAGTAGTCTGCACAGTTGTAATACTGTAAAATACGGTGACTGATGGTGGACGACACGTCATTTACCAGCGTTTACTACTTCTATAATCTTTTCTTATCCTTCTGGCGTTGATCCCTGTTAAATTCTCACCTCCATGGAGAGGTTCTCTTTACACATTCAGTTGCCTTAATGTGCAGATTTTCTACACAATGTTTCCCTCGCCGTAAGAGCTTCTGTTAGCATACAAAAAGTTTGAGTAGTAAGCATAAGCAATAAAACTAATGCACAGTGGGCCTACTGCACATAACCCACAAATACGACATTTCACCCTGCCTGACTTCTTGTGCATCGCATATTTTCGGTCGAATCGTACCTTTCTGGGAATACCCAGAAAGGTACGTTTCGGCGTTAAAATATTAACGCCGTCCCACAATACGTACTAAACATGTGTCCAAACTACCTTGAATTAGCGTTCTTTGATTGCGACGCTGTGTGTGATGACAGAAGGACATGTCGGGATCCAGCTTTAACGGTTCGACGTATTAATGCACATCTAGTGGAAAAGCACCTTAACCCTGCTGCTATGCTAGTTAGCTCATGGACGCCGCTCAATAAATCTCTTGGTGGAAGTTCCGGCATTCGGAAAGGAACAGTGGCCGATAAGCAAAAAGAATGAATCGTGTAATTTATTCCTAGTATAATTTCGCAGTCTATATTGGTGCATTATTCTCCGTATTTCCGAAGCAGTTTTATTCTATGGCAATATATTTTTCCGAAGTTGTACCTACTCCTTATATTTTTTCACCTCCTTATAGTTTCCTAATGAAAATATTTGTAACTTTATTAGACTCAGGCGTGAGAATATAGAAAATACTTATAATATCGTTTTGAGTTCTCAGAAATTCGTTAATTGGGAAAAATCTTTAAGACAAAGGCTTGTATCAATTTCAAAAATTCTCTTATGACCCACCCCCGCTTCGCATGGGTGCAATACTGTGGTCAGATATAACTTTTCGTCATGAGTCACTCTATTAAAAAAAAAACCGGAACATTAATACAGAATACACTAAATGGTATTTATTATACACAGGCAGACAGTAGTATTTCGAAACGTGCTAATGCTCCTAGCAAATTTATCAAAATGCACATGCATCGGTGCATAGCTTACTGCATTAAATTGAGACGTGTTTAGAGTAAATACGAGCTAAATGCGAAGTGTGTATACGTTAACATGTCGACTGATGTTTACAAAATGGATAATTTTAGTTGTAATTGATGTTTTATTTAATGGCTGCTCTACTTGCCTAAGCCTATATTGCACAAAAGTTGGCTCTAAAGTTTTTAATATTTTTATCACAATTAAATACCCTAGTCAAATACCATGGTGTGCGTAAAAGTATTTTAACAAATGAATAAATAGCTTAAATGGCGCATTTGTTAAAGGCGTCGCTTAGCGGGTTTATGAAATGTCAATTTCTGTCATATTTTTAATACTATGATTATATTATTCAAATACAAGATGGCGCCAGCGGCTCTTTTTTAAGTATTCGAACTATATTTTCACTTTCTATTTTCTGAGTAAATTATTTTATCAATAATAACATAGAACAATGCGCATTAAACGTTTTAGGTATAATAACAGGAATAATCTTGAATGCTATCTTTATCTAGAATATCAAATAAAACAAATTGTCCAAGTCATCAAACTAGTAGAATAAAATATAACACTGAGCTTAGAGGATGATAAGGCTCGTAAAATATGGTTTTATGAACTTGTTTTATGACTCGGCACATTTGTCGCCGGATTGGAGAGATAATTAAAGTACAGCTCCCACAAATTGTGAGAGAACAGTAGATATAGCTACTTACTGTTACTAATAAAGTTCGATGTTAGTTAATTTTCGTATAGTATGTTTGTATATACACTTATGTTTAAAATATTTAAGTCTTTATTAATATATCTATTTTAAAAATAATGCGAAACCTTATTTTCAATGGGTTAATAATCATAATCTTTGAGTATGCTTAGTAAAAAATACTTACTTAACTCCAACAAACTTACTTCTGGCAAACACATTGATACTTTACAGGAAAACGAAAATGTTGGTTCATTGAATTGAATTGTAATGAAATAAACCTATTAAATTCCTTCTTGTTTAGCATTCAGCGGAAAATTCAGATTTCCACCGTCGAATTGAGAACTAAAAACGGCAATATCATTTGCGAAATGCAGTAATGAAGTCCACCGCGGATTGGCTCCCTGTATTCTCTGCTGGATGCAAACAAGGGCGGATCTGAATATTCAAAAGATCGTTGGCAAGGATTGCGTACTCGACAATTATTCAGGCAATCGTGAGAATTCCACTGTATTAGGAAAATAAATATCTGAATTCTTCTCTGAAAATTATGTGGTTAAAACTACGAAAGTTTTTGAACGTGAATACTAACAATATGTGATATTGTTTCCTTTTAATTCCCGGCACTTTATAGCAGGATCTCTTTCCCTTGGTTTTCGTAATAGGCGACTAGGGATTAGGCACACTTATCTAGTGCAGCTTTTGAGCTTTACCGTCTCTGCCATCCTTCTTTGGGATAGAGGCGTGATGTATGTAGGTAAGTTAATATTTTTTTATTATGTTTGCAACAAACGTATTGTTTAAACGTAGTTCGGTAAAAAATGTTTTTTAAGATCGGATCGGTAAACAAGATGTGTCTGAAGCGTCGCGGTAGTGTTTAATGTCTGAGGACACGGACCCAGACCTCTGGGGTATAAGCCGGGACAAACTCCTGCATAAAAACAGCGAGAGAACAGAGATTAGATACAATGAAAATAAGTTTTAGTATGTTTTCAGAATGGCTGTAGAAAGTATCTTTTGAACTAATCATCATTGTATTATATTGACGGATATTTATTCTGCCATAATAATTAGACTTACAGGTAAAAATAAGAAAGCGGCGGCGGCGACAAGGATAAAGCAACCACTGATTTAAGGGTTTTCTAAGGCATAATAAAAATAATATAAGTTCCTGCTGGATGGTTTGAAAAGCTTATTAATGTCAAAATAGTGACATTTAGTTTCCGCCCCTATTTCTTTCTCCTCACTCTTGACTAAGTTGTCAAAATTTCATGGAAATTGGTTAAATGATTTTGATGTGAGTCTTCTCATGATAAAACCTTCGTCACACTAGTTTTTTTCTGTACATTCGTAATTCTGTCTCTCGGACCTATTCCAGATTTATTACTACACCGGGAGTGCTCTGTTCTAAGGTAAAAAAAGGTTTAGCGCTGTAGTGGTTTATAAATTCAAAGAGGTATTTTCTAGATGACGCTCTTGTAATATGGATGAGGAACTTTCTTCATAAATTCAGTGTCAAGGGAAATAACTCATTATTTTTCATTTCATGCTGAGTTTAGGAAAAGGTATATTTTATGTAAAAGTACGTGCAGAAAACTTTAATATTAAAAGAATTTACAACATTTGGGAATAATCAAATCCTTTTGGAAAAGTTTATTTTATAAAAATATGGTTCAACCATATTCGTTAACTGAGTAAAAACTGCAATGAAACTAGTTAAAAAAACACTGAATATCTAACTTTTTTAACAATAAATGTTTTGGTAAACTTTACAACAATGAGAAACTGTTTTCCGAACAAAAACTGCGCCGGCTGAATAGGCAACTTTCTGTAGCGCAACTCTCGTCTCTTGGTGTTGTTCGTGTTTTAGCTTCTACTCAGCGATTCACAATGCAACTTCAAATAACGCATAACTTTGCCGCCGCTTATCATGTTACGTTTCTAAATAAACTTGTTGCATTATTCATATCTCATTTGTATTTTAAATTTAGACGAACGTTATTAAATTGAAGTTTGTCAATGTATATGTAAGTAATAACTCAAGTTGAGAAGAAAAAAATTATGTGACTCTGCTGCTTCGTTTCATTAAGTCAAAAGTTAATCAAGTGAAAGGCTAAATTAACTTGGGATTCTTCTTTTTAGCGATAGGCTAGCAGGTTGCTAGCCTATCGCTTAAAAGAAGAATCCCAAGTCACTAATTCAATTTTGATTCCGTACACCTGAATGTGACCTTTCAGTATGTTTAGACTGCTGGCTCGTTGGATAAAGATATAATTATATTTCTATATATTGACGTAAAAGACGTTTAAGAAGGTCATTTCAAAATCATCAGAGACGGGCTTGTTGAGTCAAACAGGTTGCATGATTCTTTCAGGCACATATGGCACAAAATACATTTGCTTACCTTAGGTACCTATTTGTTCAATTAATTACTGCATCAAATTTAGTTTCACCGATAAAATCCAATAGGTAGTTGGGTCGGTATGCTGATCCACAATCGAAGCCCTGCTTTCCGAATTCCGCAGCCCGTGAAATAAAGCCGGTGTGTTTAAATGAAACGGCACGCTCCACCAATTTTTAGGTTTTTTACCAATCCCGATTATTTATTGCTATCCTGGGACGTTCCAAATTAAAATGAGTATTATGGATTTATCTTTTTCTTAAAAGTAAATGTTTTACAAGAGGTAGGTTATACTTATACTTTACTTTTTACAATTTTACATTTATGTCTGATCATCCCGACCACAGAAAAATAAGGACCAAGATTTTCAAGACGAGGGCTAAAACATACTTTAATCAAATCAGGGTCGTTCTCGTTAAAATTCAGGTCAAGATTATAGAAAACATGAGAGCTCGCTTGCAAAAATTGATAAATCTGGAGGAAGCAGAAAAATTGCAGGGATTGTGACATGTAGAAAGATCTAGTCTCTGCTTACCTACCCCTCCGGGAAAGAGGGCTAACGTACGAGTATGTTCGTGCATAGAATACCAATCCATTACTATTTGTGCAATGATTATCAAGTGCTTAACGAACTTTTATTTAAGCGATAACGAACTTTTCTGATTGGTGTTTATGTTATGTTAATCTTTTCTATTTGATGTTTATGTTTATAAATGTTTTTGATAAAATATATTGAAAATGAAAATGAAAAAAATGAAAAAATCTTTATTTCTTCAACATACATTGTTTTATAAAAACTAGTTGATGAAGTCTCCTTTTAAGCATGCATAACACGCCTGTGCCAGGAGACTCCGCTCTTCCTTAGCACTATTATCATAACATAAAGAAATATAATCATCATTTATAAAAAAAAGAAGAAAAGAGAATATACATACATAAACATACATACACATACATACACATACATGCACAATACTTACATATAAATTATATATACATATATATATATATATATATACAGTTACATACATATACATTACTAATTATTGTAATAGTCACTTTAAATCGTCTTTTCCAATAAATTTTCCACTTCAACATAACTTAAATTTTGTAACCAGTTTATAATTATTGATTTACATTCGTATGGAGTTTTATCACTTATATTGATTTGTTTATCTATCTTATTATACAAATATGCTGAGCGTTTTTCAAACTGAACTCTTGCAAATGCCGTATTGATAACAGGAACCGCTACCGCATTCATTTTTCTCCTTCTAGCTTCAACATTCGGGTTATAAGAGACGGATTTATGTTTTTTTAAGATTAAGTTAATAATGTATAATTTTCGGACCGACAATATTTTACTCACTGAATATAATTCATGTGTTGGGAATGTCCTTTTTTTAAAATACATTACTTTGAGCAGACTTCGCTGAGCTCTTTCTACATCCAGAAAACGAGTCTTAAGGGCACCGCCCCAGACTGGGATGCAGTAAGAAATGATTGATTGGACCAAAGAAATGTAAATATAGTTAAGTATATTCTTAGAGCCATTGGTGTTAGAACCTTTGCCCGGGGCGATATATCTCAGGTTCTTAAATATCCATATAAATTTACGTATCCTAGATGCCAACTGTTCTACTTGAGGATACCATGACAATCTTTGGTCCAGGATCACACCTAAGTATTTTGTCTGACTTACTTTCTTAATAGATGGACAATTACAACATTCAATTGTCGGATTTTGACATGTATGAATTTGCATAGAGAAATCTAGTGACGGTTGAGTATTTTTATAAATACTGAAACACATGAAATTAGTTTTTTCTGTATTAAGGGTAAGCAAGTTATTTTTAAGCCATGTCGCGATCCGGGACACACCCCGCTCCGCATTTCTCTTTATATCAGTCCACGTTGACCCAGTGAAGACAATTGATGTGTCATCAGCATACGAAAATAGTTTGGCCCCATCAAGAGTCAGGTTGCAAAGATCGTTTATATAAACGAGAAACAGGGTAGGTCCCAGAACACTACCTTGTGGTACGCCACATGTCACATCAACATCATCACTCACCGTCTGCCCTAATTTAACTTGTTGCTTACGATTAGTTAAATAATCCCTAAAGATTGCCAATTGAGTATTCCTTACACCAATTATTTCCAATTTACGTAATAGGATAGAGACAGAGACAGTATCAAAGGCCTTCTTTAAGTCTAAAAATATTGACATACACTTCTTCCCATTATCCAGTTGCTTAGTAATTAGAGTGGTTATAGATGTAACTGCATCCTCCGTTGAGATACCATGCCTAAAACCAAATTGGTTTGAAGATAATATATTATATGTCTCAAAGTATTTCAATAGTCTAGAATTGAGCAGTTTTTCTAGTATTTTAGCCAAAACAGGAAGAACGGATATAGGTCTGTAGTTGTTAATGTTGTCTCTGTCCCCATTCTTGAAGATAGGCGTTATCACGGATTTTTTTAGTAAATTTGGAAATATTCCCTTTTTGAAGCAGAGGTTGGCCAGGTGTGTTACTATTGGTATGATTTCGTTTTTTACATATTTAAGATAAGCCGTAGTTATGTTGTCCCAACCTGGGGCACTATCCGATTTTAAATTCATTATTATACTATTAACTTCCTGATAGTCCGTATCTAGCAGAACGAGAGATTGGGGCTGGCTTGGTAGGGAGTTAAGATAATCATTAAGTTCGTTATTATTCACGGTTTGTTGGATATCGTTAGCAAGTTTATTGCCAATATCTGCAAAATAGTTATTTACTAGATTTGCAGATTCTAGGGCAGTAGGTTGCATGTTAGATAGTTCGTTGTTTGGGCAATGTTTTTTATTTGTGTATGTTATTGTTTTTATATTTTTCCAAAGCTGTTTGTTGTTATTTATTGAATTTATTAGTAAATTCCTCTCGTATTGTCTTTTTAATTTTTTAATAAGATTATTACAATAGTTTCTGTATCGTGTATATGTAATTTTTTTTATTACATTAAGAGGGTCGTCACGTGATTTTTTCTGTAATTTATTACGGTTTTTAATACATCTCAGAATACCACTGGTAATCCAGGGTTTTATAATTCTCTTACTTTTTTGTATTTTTATTGTGGTTGTGCTTTCTTCCATCGAGTCTGCCAATCCTTGAATTAAGGTAGCTACTAGAGTGTCGGGGTCATCACAAAATAGAAGTTGCGAAAGATTTTTTTCTTGAAGACATTTTAGTGATTTTTCAAAGTCGATTTTTTTAAAAGTTTTAGAGGCCGTGTGATGTTTTTTCAATTTAGATATACAAAGAAATGTTGTAAGATGGTCGGTAATTGTTGTTGTCATAATAGCAATAAATGCTGATTGTTTTTTCTTGTTTATATTATCTAGTATCGTTGAATTAGTATCCCACAAGTCTCGAATTTTCTTTCGGGCTAACTCAATCCTTATATATAATCACTTACCTTATTCATAACGAGGTAGAGAGACCCAATAATAAACGAAAATAATGAAAGGTCACGTTTTGCTTTAGAACCGAGATTCAGATAGTGACAGGTTGCTAGGCCATCGCCTAAATTGCTTACTCAATCTGTGTGATTTGTCACGTATTATATATTTATTTGCCTCATTGCTTCTTAGTCCACAGAGCAAATAAAAGTTGAGCTCGCCACGCATTCTGTGCTCTGTAGTGAGGCTTGACGAGTCATCGGTGAAATGCTCGATTGTGCAGAATGATTGGCGTGTGATTTGCGGTCCCCGGCGGGTTGGCGTCGGCGACACAAGCGCAACCTTATTATTTCAACATCATCGCAAATGAGGGCGACAATCATACGATATTGACAGGAAACATTTACGCACATGTAATTTTACTATATAAAAATACGATGTTGCGATTAGAATAAGGATTCATGTACATATGTATGTATGTATTTGCATGCATGGCAAATATTTGTAACACCTAATGTATGTAGGTAAATGTATGTAGAAATTGCTAACAGAATCGAAATCACAGTAAGATAAATAACGTTATCTTATTTTTTTTAAAGCTTTGTAGGTATATTAAAAAAAAGTTCGTCAATATTAAAGTTTTAAGATTAATTAGTTAAGCTATACTTTGTTTATACCTATACTTACAACTTTAAGACATTATCAGCAGACAGATATCATCACATGAGGAACGCATCGAGTACCTGTAACAAATTTTAATTTTTAAAACAATACCTAGTTAAAAACTCTAAAATTCATTAGATAAATTTATATTATTTTAGTTTTAAATTGTATGGGAAACGCGAACAAAAACATTAGCAACCAAACATAAATAAAAACATAGTCACCATAACCTCACCTCCTTTCCGTAGAATTTATTGTATTTTCAAATAAATAATGTAAGTCTTTGGTTAAAGCAAGTCGTCATCTTAAAAAAGCAGTCAAATCGTCTTTGTAACAAAAGAATCGTGTGTCACGTTTTTGCCCAGCATTTTACGAGTCCGAAGAGGCGGGGCGTGCGCGATGAGACCGCACTCTGCTAATGATGACTCGCCTCGTCCGAAAAATAACTATTAGTGGAAGTAACTATTACGGGAAACGTGAAAGCGAGCTACTTTATTTTTGGAGGTTAGGGTATAGCTATTTTAGCTACTTAGTTGTCGTAATGCTGTATAGGGGTGTTGCGGTAAAAAATTTCAAAGTAGTGGGTAAACATCTGGTTAAGTCAAAAAACTAATACAGTTTTCGAAGTAAAACAACAGTCTATTCAAAATTTCATAGCAACTTCATAACGTTAAGGAGGTCAGCCCTCACTGGGAAAAGTAAAGAAATCTCTATAACAAAGAAAAACGAATACTGCACGTTCAGTATTGTTAGTTTTGAAAACACAATGCGCCGACAGTGGGGGTGTATCTCGCAGTTACAATATTGGATTCGGTCTGTATAATCGCGACGACAACGCGACATGAATTGCATGTCGCGAATTTATTGCTGGATTGCAGTGCCAGTTTATGTAAATGTTCAAATAATGAATTTTAAGTGTCGCACATTATTGTTGTGGTTTTAATATTGTGGGTATTGATTGAATTTTTATTGTTGAGATGTGGATTCGATGTTCGCTACAAAAAACGATGCTGTAGATTTTAAATGCGCCTAAAATCCGGTTAAATTGGAAGAAAAAAGAAAGCGAACTCGGGGCCAAATGCACGGCTGAAGTCAAAAAAAGCAGTACCAGTGTAATTTTTAGGGAAATACATTATTTCTTCCTCAGAAAGCAAACGGCGGAATAATTCATCATATTACGATACAGTTTTAAAACATAAATAATCAGAGTAAGTTCTGGTTGCGTTCTCACCTCTCTGGAGTCTTCTCTAGAGAGGTGAGAACGCCCGGTGTAAGACCATGATCCCAGATTGGGTATAAGTCAGGTTTTTATACGAAGCGACATCTGTCTTGCCTCCGCAACCTTTAAACTAAACTTTGAGATAATATTTACAATAAAAGTTTTTCGTACAGTTTTTCCTATTACGGAAATTAAAGTAACATTCGTATAACAAAAAAGAAAATTGCACACGGAACTGTTGATGCAGCGAGTATCGAAATTGAATGATAATATGCAACACAAACATTTATTTTTTAATATTGACAAATGTACCGATGAATGGGCAGATTCATTGTTTGAGATAAATAATATAGCTCTATGTATAACATTTGTATAAAAAAATGAAATGTTTAAGAATATGTCTTTAATTACGTTCTTCCAAAAAGCTTAACCGAAAAATCTAGAAGATTCTAAACAAAATCTCCCACTTAAGTTGATGACAGGCAGGCGGTTGACCGTAAAAACTTTGTTAATCTATGTAACTATTTAGGATATGGAAGTCATTTATACTGCTTAGTGAACCCGGATTTTGGAGTCGAGAGCTGAGAATGCCATCGGAAATAAGGTCTTTTCAAGTGTTCAGTGATTTGACATATTTATGTTGTTCACACTTTTGTTTTCTTAATAAAATAAAAACACATTTTCTGCGGAATGTGAACGTAAAATTTGATCTATTGTGTAACGGTCGCACGTTCCCCCACGAAATTTAACCTTTAACTGTGACCTTTTGTGACACTGATGTTTTAGGCCACTATTTTGCGAAGTTAATATTACGATATGTTTAAAATTCTATGGTAATGGAATACAAACCTGTTACTGCATCTGAATCTCAATTTTATAATTGATTATTCAACTAAATGTAGCCCTCAAGTAACTACTGACTTTAGTGTGAGAGACACATTCTTAATATATACATATGTATCATTCTATTAAATAATTTCTACAAGATTTTGCATGTAAAATCCATTTAACTATAGTGCCACAAACTCAAATAGTTGTGCCAGGGGACGGAACATGTGTACGAACTTTCTCTGCATGATTCTAATCTGCAGATGTACTGGTCGCATACAAATGGCCAACTTTTCAACTATTGCTAAGCTCCACAGTACAGGGCCCTTATTGAATTTAAACTGGTTGCAATCATCTTTGCGAGTTAGAGTAGTAATCCTCTTACAGAGAGACTAACATAAAGGTACTTACACTTTGCTGGGTTGGGAATGTACTGCGTCTTATAGAAAACTGATCTCCATGAGTCTATAAAAATGCTCTTGATTTTCATATGCAACCACAGAAATATGAGTAATAATTTGAATTGTCTTTTTAACACTTGATTTAAAAGGACAATGGCGACTTTTCACGTTCTGCCATATTTTGAACAAAATAAGAACGTACAGCTTAAAGTTATTTTAGATAACATTTCTACTAAACGGTTAAAGGTCACATAACATGTATTTGGATATAATGCGCTTCCTTGTTGACGACTGAATTGCACATTTTGCTGGCAAGAGGCCAACTTACGTTATAAAATTTCGTCCCAAAAATTCCTCGGTAGAAGGAACCATTATAAACATGTAATTGGCTAAGTTAAGTTTTTACTTCATTTCTTTCCCTTAAAGTAAGACTGAACTGCAACAGGGCTTCTGATATAAAAGTGTTCATTAACCACTGAAAAAATATAAGAACAGTTTAATAGTAACTTTTCTGTCAGTAGTCGTACCACAGGTTCATAGAATCCTAAAACGGACTTCACAGTATAAATGGTTGAAAGTAAATACTTTAGATTTAATAATATAGTACTGTCTGTTATTGTGTATTTTCCATGTGTGTAAATAATAAAAGGCCTAGTAAGAATAATGTAAAAAAGAATCTATATTTTCTTTATAATATATTTTCACTAACATGTTAAGCAATTTTAAAAATATACATTTTAGTAGTAAGAAAATATAACACACAGCTTTAAAAAAGTTCTCTTAGGCAATTCGCGTCGACATTTCTTAGTATATTTGAAATTCGCGGTGCATATTTCAGATCAGTAGGAGTAGGTCGTCTCCCTAGAGGGCATGTTATCAACCACTATGATTCAAAAGAGAATTTACATAGAATTTCCTTTTATATTCACAATCGCATATGTATTGTTGAGAGGCAGATAGAACTTGTTTATTGAAAATTTTCTTTGATGTTATGTAATATTACTCCTATTCTATATATAGATACTCCTATAGCGGTAATGAGAGTTTGATGAATTGTATACTTTGTATAAATGTGGGACAAAATTCGCGAAGGACTTGAGACAACTTAGTTTAAAGGAAATCACATGCCATTGAAAAATGCTTTTAATTTGATGGCAAAAATTTACAAGATGGTATGTAGAGTATTCATACCCTAGCGTATATCCTCGACAGGTAAAATTTACGACTTTAATAAGAGGTTACTTCAGTTTAGGCTCATTGCGAATTCCGGGCTCGGGCTTAAAGCCTAAGGTCACATTTCATTGGGATATTACTAAGTATGTAGTACAGTATTATAGGCTTATTGGAACTTACCTTTTAAGTAACTTAAACAGATGATACATAAATTAACATATTATGTACACATCTAAATACATATTATTTTATTCTTAGTAGGCATTTTTGCCTTTAAAAGTGTGTGTTAAGTAACTAGTTATGTGTCAAAGGGCTATACACCTTAAAGCCACGCCTTAACTTCACAAAAAAGCAACATGAAATGAAAAGTTAAATGAAATTATAAAAGACAGTAACTCTTTTAAGAACTTTAACAGTTTCTTTTCTTCAGAAATCTAATGAGAGAAACAATTTTTCAAGCGATGAAACTCTTCGTTAGCTCGAAGCGATCGCGGGGCCGTTTCCTTTCAAACTAGTTGTTTCATAATGAAAATTTATGTTGGCTGCGCAATAAAGCCTTTGTTCTATAGAGGACCGATGTGGTGGCTTTGCGGTTTTCCTGACAATTTTTAAAGAGTTTTCATTTTTAAAATAGAATGCAGGCAGGAGACATCCCTGCTCGTCGGGCGCATCTTGTTTCCAAAACAATAGGTCATATTTCAAGGGAAAGATTGCGGAAAAGTCACTTTCCGGTTTACACAACGTTGATGCTAATATACTACTTTTTCAAAAGCTGCACAGACTTTGAAATCTTCGACATTAATCTATAACACATTCATGGGGTGAAAACTGCAACCAAGGCTTATTTACAAATAAAAAAACGATTAGTTTTGTTATTTCCGGTTTTAATTTCCTGAAAAGCCATTTCATTTACAAAATATTGAATGAAATATCGGTGTGAGCGAATGCAGCGGTCGCCACTTAAGCTGAAAAAGAGCAGTCAAGAGGTCAAAATGAATTCCCTCTTGGCGTGAGAGGCTGCTGTAGCCGTAATTTAATTAGGCGGCAATTTGAACGTGGCTACGTGCCCCGAATGCGCGCGGTTCGACAAATTTCATTACATCCATTGTATGCACACCCGTCAGTGTAGCCCCGGGCTCTAGTCTGCGGGACTCGTTATTGTACTTTCGAAGCCGCAAAGTGCAGTACAGAATTAATTTTAAATTGATACCGAATCTTTACGCTCGTTAAAGTCTGCAACAGATTTTGATATTTTTTTGCTCCATCCTGCCTCCGAATGCTCAAACATTATAAACTTCTCTGTGTCGTGAACATTGTTGCCAATTATTCTTCAATCATGACAGTCAGGCAACTATTTATCTCCATGTTGCTGCTTCGTAAGCACTCACAGTTGGTGTATGATCCGACACTACATACCCGAAAGCGTAGATGGGACCTAGTATGTTCTACACCACCACATAGGACTGTTTTTGCTGCACGGCATTTTGAAGTAATTAGCTGTATTATGTATAATAAGGCCAATAAAATATTAAAAATATACCCTTGCACAAAACGTGTTGTCAAATTCAAAATTAAAGAGTGGCTTTTGACATTAAATTACTCTGACACGGAAAATCTATTGCCTAAATAATATCAATAATTAATGAAATTTATTTAATATACTTAGTCCACGTATCTTTTCTTATTAATATATACGATGTTCACATCGTTGTACATAAATTGTTACCACAAGGCGGTCTAGAGCGTTATTGCAATAGTTTTAAGTTTATCTTGATTTATACATATTAATAAAAATCTATCCTTAGTTAACTATTGTGTAAACTCAAAATAATTCCCAGAATACAGATTCGTCTAGTTTGGGAATTATTAAATCAGTGTACATTTTACTTCAACTTAAATAAACAAACATCATTACATCCTACCGGATCTTCCGTGATGCCTTCTACCAATCAAGATACAGGTTTATTCTTAGTTTGATGGTGGATGGCTGAGCGTTGGACCAGATTAGAAAATGTATTAACACCTTTTATATGAACGATGTATGTACATAATATTTGCTGAAATGAGTCAATAAAACCAATTTTTTTTTTTTTTTTTTTTTTTTTTTTTTTTTCTCATCACTTATTTTCCATGAAAAAAAATTAATTGTTAAGCTTTTTTAATTGACTTAATTAAAAAAATGACACAATTTTCCCCACATTTGGCAACATCGTAAAAGCGAAAGCACCTTTTTAAGTGCTTACGTAAATACTTCAGAATGTAATTCTTATAGATCAACACTCTTCAAGAAACCTTCTAACCTAATTTAACCTTTCTATAACTACTGTTAGTCATTGATAAAGAAAATTGTACAAGCTACTTCAGTTTAAATTGTAAATGTATCTTCTATCTAATGTAGACTAAATCCACTGCTCTAGATAACCACTAGTGGCCTTTAGATATAAGACAAATTGAAAACTCTAGCTTAAGTAATTGATTAAATCGAGGCACTTTGTTGAAGCCACTATCTGCAAGGCACGGAGTGAGATAAGCGTCATAAATCAACGGGAAAAAAGTGAGCGCACTCCGTTTTCTTTGGAATTGGATGAATAACATGGGAGTCGAGGACATTATACGGTTTTGAATACGATTCACTTTCAACGCAATCCAATTCGAAATTCGAAATAGTGTTGTACTTCGCCACAACGTTCCATGGAATCTTTATTCAACGTAGCATAGTGTAGTCTTCATGTATACATATAATCAGATAGACATTCTTTAATATCGTAACATTTGAAAGTTTAACATTTAATTTTCAACTGATGAACTAAATAAATCCATAGAGTTAGAGTTGTTTTTTGTTTAAAACCAATAAACTCAAAAGCTAAAACGGTTTGCAACTTTTATATACAACTTCTCATGAAAGCGAAAGCCTGTGATAAAATTAACGACTACGTAAAAGGAAAAATTCCGGAATAGAGCCGACTCTATGATTATATAAATAATATATAAATAATAAAACAAAATAAAAAGATAGGAGAAAATAAAGCACCATAAACAAATACCTCTGGTAAGCTATTAAAGAAAATTGAATATTCGCCTAGAATGCATGACAGTGTGCATCGTAAAGCAGATTTTACTGCACATGCTAACCGTCCGGTCGTGTTTCAGCAGATAAAGTTTATGACATCGCTTAATATCCTAATAGAATGCCTCTTAAACAAAGCGTCAGCTCGTACAGTCGATGCCAATTTGTTTCCATTTTATTTAATTTTATTTAAAAAAAACTTTAACGAAACACCTTTTAACTATACTACGAGTATTTTATTTTATTTACTAGTGTATAGAAGTAATTTTTTATTCTGTAGCGTTGGCTTTCTGACTGCTTATCGCATTTTGACACTTGGATAGTAATACTCGTACTCAATGAAAAAGTTTATGTTGGTGTGTCTTTTTAACTTTATAAATAATAGTCACAAAACTAAGTCACGTTCGGCTAGCTGTAAATCAATTTCACATACCAGATTATTGATTAAAAGCTAAGCTTAATTTATTATCGGATAATACTACACTTGCCGTTACGCAGACAATAAATCCGACTAATGACAAAGCGAATCCAGCAACACCGTATTAAGCAATAACAATATAATCAAATTGGCTACAATTCCGGCTCTCCGATTAGGTTGGACATGGCGCAGAAATTCGTGGTATGTTTAAAGTAGGAATTTGAATTGAATATTTCTTTTCCTCGTGGCGTTAGTCCCGTTTATATCTTCACATCGTCAGGTTTTTACACGAAGCAACTCGAAGTTTTTAGTTAAAGCTGCAATAGATGAATATGCCTATTCTCGTCGCCTTTTACGATATCCATCAACATGAAATTAAGCAATAACATTATAATCAAATTGGCCACAATTCCGGCTTCCCGACCAGGGTGGACCGATGCTAAAATTCGTGGTATGTTCGAGTATAAATTTAAATCGCACATTAGCATAAGCCCGCGTGCCGAATGGATTTCGGCCTGTGATTCCGTCGCTGCACTCGCCAAATGCAGGATTTAATTCAATACAACGGTAATTAACGTACTTGCGAGGTTCAATTTGTTATACGAGAATTTACGTAGGTTATATACATCACATCAGGTATTGTAGTCTCAACTATAGGACCATTATTTTGTACTATCAATTAATTTTGTGTTATACGTTGTAGGTATGTGTGGATTTGTTCTTCACTCATCATGACCGCTAGATTGCTGTTAAAAAGAGTTTTTTGTAGCCATAATATAATCAAGATATGGTAACGTATGGTTATTGTAGTCTGTAAGTATACATGAACAAAATTTTCTCTATCTTGTACCGCAAACCACTCTTGGAACTGAGACACAAAGATCACTAAAAGTGCATCTGCATAAAGGCAAGGTTAGCTCGTTCGCGAAGGTTGAAAGCAACAGGTTTTATAGCTTTAAATATCTGTCTTGTATGGAGTAATGCAAGCAATGTAAAATCAAATTATCTATACTAATATTATAAAGCTGAAGAGTCTGTTTGTATGAACGCGTTAATCTTAGGAACTAATCGTTCGAATTGAAAAATTCTTTTTGTGTTTAATAGACCATTTATCGATTTTTAGGCTAATTAACATCACGCTGCAACTATTAGGAGCGAAGAAATAATTGAAAATGTGAAAAAAAAACATGGGGAAAATTATTCATCCTTGAGGGCTTCATTGATGCCCAAAATAACTAATCCACGCGGACGAAGTCGCGGGCACAGCTAGTTATAAAATAATTGTACTTTTCTTTTTCTTATGTGCACCATAAGAAAAAGAAACAATTATTTCATGGAGAGTCAATCTATCTATCTATCTTTAAAATTGAAGTACTTGTTAAACTCTAGATTGCCTTTTAGGCGATAAGCAACCTGTCCCTATATAAATTTAATTTTATCCTAAGCCACCTAAGAACGTAGGCTTCGATTTACGAGTATTATAATACAATTGGCCGTAGAATAGAAGGTACCTCAAATAGAATATTTTAAACTCCCAAATGTCTGCCGACTTTAACGGTCTAACATTTCTTTTACATTTTCAAATTTTTTTTATGTACGATTATTTTCCCTTCATAACTTTATTTTTTTTTTATTTCAATACACTGGCTTTCTTTCTACACAGCTGGTATACTATAACATAACTTCGTGTATCTCCAACCAATGAAGAAATGTATTTTACATTCCTCTATCGGAGTATCCTTGGGGATCAGAAAAATCAATTGCAGTTCCGACGCGTGCAGTTGGCAATATTTCAAATTCACTTTGATGCAATACCTCGCTCCCGTCTTTTGAGTTACGTAACAACAATGACCACATTTGTCAACTCAAATTTCTTAAAAATTGCACGTTGCGAAACATATTTCACAGGTTTGTGATTTATTATTGCTTAAGTTTTATATTTTTAGTTCCGTTATAAAAATTTGTCTGTCTGATGTTGTATTTCCATTTTCATTATAAACTAGCTGTCCAAGCAAACGTTGTTTTGCTATATAAATATTTTTTTAGTAATTTCTATTTAGAAAAAAATACGTAAAGGGTGGACACACACACACACGAATCGATTCTGAGACCTACTCAATATGGTCACAAAATTTCATGATAATCGGTCAAGCCGTTTCCGAAGAGTACGGGAACGAACATGATTATGACACGAGAATTTTATATATAAGATATAAAACAGTCTGATTAAGCGATGATTGAAGTGCTGGTTAGTCGTCATAATTACATTAGCCATAATCAAGTTAAAATCTCTTGATAAGCTTATTATGTGTAAAGTTAAGTCTAGGTATGGTTATTGTAAGGCTTCGGTAGGCTAGCTCAGCTAGTGTTAAGATTGGACTACTACCCTATACTGCACTCACTAGTAAGGGGTTGGGGAAATAAATAAATAAAAACTGTTTGATTGGCCTGGGCCAATCTGAAATAGATTTCTGTCATCATGCCCCGGCCAGGATTTAAGCCCAGTATCTATTGTTTTACAGACTAATTTATTATTTAATTTAATTTATTTAATTATATTATACGCCTAATAAGGCGTATAATATAATGTGTACAATCTTTCGATCTTTTCGACCTAGAATAAAAATATTTGAGCAGCAAGATACTTACCAATATAAATTCACAAAGCGTAGATATGCGTCATTTAGCTAGAAAATTAATTATCCGTTTGTCATTTAGTGAATGCATTAGCTACCGATTCATCTGGATCAATATACCACAAACGCGGCTTTGATACCTGTTACAATTTTAATTAAACGTATATTAGGGTATATTAACGCTTTTCAGACAATAATTCCGAAAGCGTGTTCTCCACAATACGCGAATTCATATTCTGAACGACATTTACACCTACAGTCTCTTAAATATAGCTTTATCACTGCGGCAGCAGGTTGAAACGATAACTTCAATGCAGTCGCCAAAATGATAGATCATAAAAGCACCGACATCTGTCACAGAGATCAAGACACATTTTTACAGGTATTTTCAAATTTTTGGTCTATGTGCGGAATACGGTACCTAGATGTGATAGTAATCCCTACTTAACAGCGCTAAGTCCTGCTGTTAACGTCGAATGTGTTCATTCAGACCATTCAAACGCAGTTACAATACCATCCTCGCCGCCTCAATAATTTCCTTTTTAGCTCTATTCACCACCATTTTCCAAAACCAGTTTTCTATCCATTAAGAAATTCCTCACACTTATATTATTAGGAGTAAGGTTGATAATTGAAAGAAGTTCAAGTTTAGCAGTGTAAAAGTAATGCTGTTGGAATGTACGGCTAGGAACTAAAGGCATGTTCATTAGTGCTCGTGGAACCATGCACACGGCAAAACGGAATGAAAATAAAAGTCGTGTTCATTTTCAACTCTTGCAGAGGAATGTTCCGAAAGGTCGGGAAACTCCCGCCTTTGTTTGGGCTTTAAAATGTTTTATGCATAGTACACGAAGATGTTTATGAGGAAATTCACGGAGTGTTTTTTATCATAAATTATATAATTTTAAAAAGTTCTCGGTTTGGTCAAAGATTTTTATATAGTAGTATATAGTCGGAGCGTGATAAAGAAATTAATTATAGACCTTGATAAATGGTGATTATTTTTACTAAGGAGAAAACCGTTTAGAGAGTAAATACTTATGAAAAAATGGTTTTAATTAAAAAATTACCTCGAAAGAACAGGAAATTTAAAAACAAAAATTACATTGTGATTTCTCTTACAAAAACTTGCCTTTGCAGCTTATTTTATTTAGTAGCTAAAATCACTTACGCGGTAATTTCTCGTGTGCACACGTACGTAAAGAACAGATTGCATTAATGCTAACGTGATTCTGCTAAATTGGCCTGTCTGTCTCGGCTGACGACTGCACCAACGCTCGCAGGCAGATTATTAATCTGATAGTTTGTGGAAGCTAGGCTCAACAGCTGTGAGTGTACTAATCTTACTACGACACTAATTCTGTGACTAAATTAGTTAAGCAATTAAGTTTATGCATATTTATTTGGTATGTATAGTTTTTCGCAGTTCACATAGGTCAAGTAACCTTCAATGACACAGGAGGTGACTTAGAGGGAAGATTGAATTAGCTTCATGATTGTATTTTTATAGTACTCAAAAGCATATTTAAAGAAGAACCGGATTTTAGATAGTGCGATCATTGTTAATTAAACACTTTGTGTCCGAGAAAGGATATTTTTATTTTAGAAATTGAACTAAAATTATAATTGAACAGCACTTATATTTTTTTAGCGTGTTGAAAAATATATGTCTGTATTCTTATAAAAAAATCTGTTTTACCACATGGAAAGCGAATGCAAAGTTGCAGTGAATCTCACAAAAAAGAGATAGATGAATCTGATTGGACCCCGTCCTATTCAAATTGTCCGGCAAAGTTTAATTGGCTGGCAAACGGTGACACAACAGCTCACACAGCGAAGTGAGCTCGTAGCTCGGGTTTTAGATTAACTGCGAAAGTATACAGTTTCATACAAAGTTACTATGCGTTATTAGAGCCTTAAGTCTTGTTATCCTTCTGTGGTTTTACTTTGTAATCTATCTTCCTTTTACGCTGTCAATATACGCGGAAATGTCGGAATAGTAAGTACCCTAGATGTTATTTCATGTTAAACTGTACTGAATTCCATCAAAATCTGTTCAGTAGATTTAGCGCCATCTTCAAAAAAGGACGAAATCAGCACCACAACAAAAAGCGCCACCTAAAAAAGGTTTTTCATAATAATAGTTGGGATTCTCTTGTTTACTGACTTTTGTCTGCGTGGAAGAACATAAGAAGCTCACACTATTATCTCTCTTTAAAGTGTAGAAACGTTTTTTTTTTATGAAAATCTTTAAAAATCACAACAGGTTGCAAGTAAAGGCAACTTTTGAAGAAAAAATAATAATAACACAGGTTAGGAATCTGCGGATAACGCTTTTGGAAATTACTCTAACACTTATTAATACAGAAATATCCAAGTAATTGTTCGACTCAGATCTGCTCATATTTTATTTTGTATTCAATAACATTATTATACTTATAACATCTAACGGCAAGGAAAAAATCTTATGATTTTTCTGAAAGGTTACGTACTTAAGGTAAGATTAAATTTAAGAATACATTGTTACGAGTTGCTCGAGCGGGATAAACTCATTATTGTCCATACGAGACATATTATCGGGAAAGTCCCAGTAGAATCAAATAACTACATCTTACAGCGTAGAACCTTATAAATATACTACCATGTATAAATAAGTGGAAATTTTACTTATTTAAGCAAAAGATTTTGCTCTTAAAATGATTCTAATTAAACAATCACTTCCGTCCGAATTTCTCAAAGAAAATGTATTGCTATACTGAAAATCTAGTCTATCTCTGCGTTAAATTTCAACAAATCCGTCGTGTAGTTTTTGTGTTACATACATATAATCACGTCTTTATCCTTAACGGCGTAGGCAGAGCCCACAGTGACGCAAAGACTAAATGTCTTAATGAATTGAGATTCTAACAGTGGGCCTGAAAAAAGTATGCCAAGTTTATTAGCCTATTCCATAGTCGCCTTTTACATCCATTGCAAAGAGAGGGTCCTATTCTAAAGTGCCGAGAACCACACGGTTCTCTCGAGTTAATTTGAACAAAATACAAAAAATTAAAAATACAAATCTTTTATCTGCATGATATCCATAGGTGTATTTTCATCAAACAGGTAGTTTTCGTTTAACAATTAAATGAAAATGCAATTTCCTTTCACTGAAACGTTTTTCTGAAAGCACTACTTTTTTAAAACAAGCCCATTTGTTTCGTCGTAATTATTTTCATGTTCTATAATTACCTTCGTAAACCGGAACGGACGCTTCCTGCCTCCTATTGAATTATCCTGGCGACTTTATTCTCAATTTTAACTCGTTATTTCAGGTGGGTATTTACCTATTGTTTGTTTGTAAGAGAGAAATTTTATAGAAGTATTTGAAAGCTAGACGGGATATGATCAGACTAAGTAAGAAATCAATGACTTCAAAGATCTGTTCAAAAGAACTCTCACATTAGTAGACAGATAGAAGAAGCATAAGTACATAGAGAAAGTAATTGAATCCTCTATTCAATCATTAACGTGATTCATTAAAATCTTCTGTAAAATGCTACACATTATGACAAAAACCGGACTCATTTAAGTAAAAAACAGTATAATCAAAACAATCAAGCCTCACGGGCACGTCTGGCTAAACTATGGCTACACATACATAGAAAAACCACATAATTAATTTTTAACTCTCTCTTGACTTGTCTCTATTGACGAAATTTATTGTTCACTTACATTCAAGATTTGTTTCTTTCCGTGAGGCAGTGAATTAATATTTTTTTTATCATATTCCGCGAATATAATGTATACCTACCTATTTCACGACTACATATTGGCAAATATCGATGAACAAAGCGGAATGCATAGCCAGCCCCTTGTGATTGATGTTCATCTCCGAGATTGATGTATGACTAGCGATGATACATGAATTCGGGCGGGTTATCCTCTCAGATAAGCTGGTTCATCTTACGTGGCTGTATTGTTGATGAAAACTTTTTGTTCGATTATTATTTCTTCCACCGATTTTTTTGTTTAAGAAGCTGTTGATATTATTTAAATAAGTAGTGAAAAATACAAGCCGATCGCTTAAAATAAAACTACCAAAATTTAAAGCCTGTCTCTTGGTTTAATAACAATCTGCGCAGAAATATTTGTCACACTTTTTTTGTTTTTGGATACTACACGGCCATGGGAGTTCTATAATGTTTGTTAAAGAGACATAATTAACAAATATTAAAAAAATATAAAATGTTTGCCCTTCTCCAGTTGTACAAATATTTTTAATAACAGAAACAGTATTTTTTCTTGAAACAGTAAAAGACTTTTAACCTGAAGTCGAGGTGGAAGATATACAGCCGCAATGAAAATGCTAATTTGGCACGTTCTGGCTCAGAAAGTCCGGTTTTTCATCGCAGCAAAATTAACACCCTTTGTGAAGCTTGCGTGTCCCGCCGGATTCGAACCCCGGAAATGGCATTCGCACCGGGGCCGGCTGCAGGCTCGGAACTATTTAAATATTTTAACCTACATTTTCCAACGTTTTGGCATTTGACTTAAATTTTATAATTGAATGCGTGCATATGAAAGTTTTGTTTAATAGTTATAATTAGGACTTAATGTCCCGTTAGGCCATAAATGAATATAATATGTTTCATAGTCAGTCTCTTACGTATATACTAAAATATTCATATTTTATTTACTAAACCTTTAACATTCAAGCGACAACCGGTGGGCAAATAGGGACTAGTAATATATTGACATTTTAAATATGAACCTAATACCTAATTATCCAATTTAAGCACAACATGAAAATGTATATCATACGTGACAAATACAATGTATATGGATCACCAATTATAAAAAAATCATTGTATCATGGTCAACACATACTTTTTATGTGATGAAGAATGATATAATGCTCCGTTCTTTAACTTTTATAGCTCATTTTTGAAACACTTATCGCGAGCCGTCTACCACACATGCTTTGCTTAAACGTTTTATTTTTAAAGTTGCTTGCCAGCAAACAGGTAAATATTTGCTTTATTTGCAGACTTGCGGTATAAATCTGTGGGAAAATATTATTTTAAAGCTGTTTTCATACGATGATGACGTTGTTGTTAGATTAAATTGTAAATGGAAATATAAAGCTACAAGATTAAATCTTTTGAAAAAAAGACTATGATTTAGAAAAAGCAGAACCGAAATCTAGCTAGATTTCTCTGATTTAGATATTATAGAGTATTTTTGTACATAAAAGTTATCGTAACACAAGGTTTTTTTTAATAATTCTTAGGAGCGACTTCCCAGGAAAAGGCTGTTAAAAATTGAATCGCCAACACAAGATTTCCCTTTCAGTTAATATCCTTAATTAAATTCAAGTCCCTCCCAGGGTTCATATCTGTTCTGCATTAGTATTATTAGCGGTTTAATTAACCAAGTTCGCGTGTCGGTCCGTTCGTCCCGATTCATTTGTTCGTGATATGAGAACCCCCGACGTTGTCTGATTAGAATTGCTAAATGTTCTTCGAGCTTCTAACTTTTTAAATCATGTTAGGGTTATCGCGAGAACTTGTTATGAAGCTTTTATGTGTATTATGTATGTATATTTTTGTCAGCGGGTAATTTTTATTTTAAAAGCAATAGCGGAAGTTTTTTGAGTTTAAATCATAATAAAATATAATCACAGAATATAGCTATAACCAGATGAGCATGGCATTCAGGACTTGGCTATGTCTACCCCATAAAGTCGTCATATCACATTTGTACTAGGGTACTGATTAGCTTGCATGAATAGAGTGATTTACCTACATGGACAAAACGAAAGAAGAATGCAAGTAGAAGCATGTAGTCTCTGCCTGCCCTTTCAGTAAAGTGTGGTAACTTTAGTTTTATTACTTTCAAGTAGGAGAGAGCATGTCTGCAATGAAGGGGTGTCTTGCGTCGCTTATAAACATACATACATAATACATACATAAAATCACGCCTCTTTCCCGGAGGGGTAGGCAGAGACTACCTCTTTCCACTTGCCACGATCTCTGCATACTTCTTTCGCTTCGTCCACATTCATAACTCTCTTCATACAAGCTCGGCGGTTTCGGGTACTTTTGACCTGACCCTTTACCAGGACGTCCTTAATTTGATCAAGATACGTTCGTCTAGGTCTTCCCACTCCGACCTTTCCCTCCACACTCTCCTTGTATATCTGCTTAGTCAACCTGCTTTCATTCATCCTCTCCACATGACCGAACCATCTTAACATACCCTTTTCTATTCCTGTAACTACATCTTCTTTCACATCACAACATTCCCTTATCACGCTGTTCCTTATCCTGTCACTCAATTTCACACCCATCATACTCCTTAACGCTCTCATTTCCACTGCATTTATTCTGCTTTCATGCTTCTTTTGCCATACCCAACTTTCACTCCCATACATTAATGTCGGGACCAACACGCCCCTGTGCACAGCCAGTCGAGCCTTTTTGGATAGTTTCTGACTGCTCATAAAGGCATGCAAAGCTCCATTCACCATGTTCCCCGCGTTCACTCTCCTTTCAATATCACTATCATACTTGCCATCTGATGTAAACTTTGATCCTAGATATACAAACTCTTTCACTTGCTCCACTTTTTCTCCTCCAATCAAAATATTACATGCTGTCATTACTTTCTCCATTTCAAAAACCAGTGTTTTAGTTTTACTTACGTTCACTTTCATTCCTTTCTCTTTTAAAGCTTCATGCATACAGTTTACCATCTCCTGTAACTCCTCCTCTGATGACGCCAGTATAACCTGATCGTCGGCATAGAGCAGACATTTGACGAGTAACTCATTCATCCTTAATCCACTTTTAGACTCTTTCAAATCTGTCAAACAGCTATCCATAAATAGGTTGAACAGCCACGGTGACGCAACACATCCTTGCCTAACGCCTTTCTCAATCTTAAACCACTCAGTGTGCGCTCCGTTTATCCTGACACAAGCACTCGAATCCTCATATAAGGATTTCAGTGCTCGTATTAAGAGACTGCTCACCCCATGCATAGAAAGTGCTGACCACAATTCATTCCTCTCAACTCTGTCATAGGCCTTTTCCAGATCTACGAATGTGCAATAGACTTTTTGACTCTTGGCCAAAAACTTTTCGGCTATGCACCGCAAGGAAAAGACCTGATCAGTACATCCCATTCCCTTTCGAAATCCCGCTTGAGCATCCCATATTTTGTCATCAGTTTCATTCCTGACTCTATTAATCAATACCTTAGCATACAATTTGCCGACGACGCTAAGCAGGCTTATACCACGATAATTTTTGCAGTCCAGCTGTGACCCTTTTCCTTTGTAAAGTGGCACGATAACAGCCTTACACCAATCTTTTGGTACTCGGCCGCTTCTCCAACACAAATTGAAAAGGCAGTACAACTGACTAGCTACTACGCCTTTTCCTGCTTTAAGCATCTCGACCGACACTCTATCACACCCAGCAGCCTTTCCCGCTTTCATACTCTTAAGTGCTTCCACAATTTCGAACATTTCAATTTCGCCTTCCATCTCATTCTCTTTTTCTTCGCTATAGCAGAAATCTTTCTTATTTCCTTCCTTTTTTTCAAATAAACTTTCAAAATAGTCCTTCCATATCTTTAGTACACATTCTTCTCCTTTCACAACGCTACCATCCTGGCATCTGATCCTAGTCAGCTCTCTGGTTATAGTATTTCCTCGGGCTGACCTTACGGATTTCCAGAATACTTTCAGATTTGACTGAAAGTCTTCTGATAGCCTTTTATCAAAATCCTCTTTATACTCTTCTTTCTTTCTAATCACAGCTTTCTTAACCAAATCTTTCATTTTCTTATATTCCTTACGTGCTTCATTCACATCTTCATCTATAACCTCTTGCATTCTTAAGTTAGCTTTTGCTGCTAACAAATCCAGCCATGCTTTCTTCTTTAATCGCACAAGTTCTTGCACATCTTTACTCATCCACGCATTTTTGTGATTTTTTCCTTTCCTTCTTCTACTTACACCACAAATTTCAACAGCTACTTTCACAATTCTTTCTTTAAATTCCTTCCATCCATCTTCAATATCGCTCATTTCCTCTAAATCTTCAAATTCATCCTTCAGTCTATTAATATACTTCTTACCTACATCCATATCTTGCAAATTTTCTACTTTTACTCTTTCCAAAGCGCTGGTTTGCTCCCTTACCCTGTGCCGCCAGCGATTGAAGATACCCCTTATCCGGGATATCACCAGTAAATGGTCCGAGTCAATGCCAGCACCGCGATATGCACGGGTATCCAGCACTTTGTTCTTCAATCTTTCATCTACAATCACAAAGTCTATCATACTTTTTAAAATACCTTCCACTCTTGTGTAGGTGTGGATCTCTTTATGTTGAAACATTGAGTTCGACACAAAAAGATCCCACTCTAGACAAATTTCTAATACACTTCTTCCATTATCATTCACCTTTTCGTCACCAAACGCACCAAGCACCTTTTCATATCCATCACGCTTTACACCCACCCATCCATTAAAATCACCTAACATAATAATCTTCTCATTTGGCTTGGTAACTTTCAATACTTCTCTTACACTATTCCAGAACTCCTCGTTTTCGCTTTTTGCTGATGTTGTACCCCTCGAACCCACATCCCAAGGTGCATAAACACCTAGAACGAAGATCCGAGTGATTCCAACTTTCAGCCTAATCCATAGAAGACGAGGGCTGACACACTCATACTCATTCACGCACTCAGCCATTCGTGCAGAAAGAATTAGACCGACCCCTTGACAGCCTCGGCTGGTACTGGAAATTCCAGACCAATACGCCGTGTAAGGGCCGTGCTGCGTCGCGTCGCATCCTTTCCGCTTCGTTTCATTCACGCACAACACATCCAAACGTCTTTCATCCATCATCTGGCATACTTCCTCAATCTTATCCTTCATTCCTCCTCTTACATTCATCGTCGCAAAGCGGCTTTCAGCAGACCGCATACCGCTCCCGCCGGGAACGAGACGTGATGGGGTGCGGACACCATCGCCGCCATTTATATGCTTTTTAAGGTTCATAATGCGATTCCCACGAGACGCTAGGGAAAAATTTTGTCCGCCCCAGCAGAGCCCCGCATGCCAGGGTAAGGCTAGCCATTACCTGGGGGTCGCCCAACCCCATGGCGGAAGTGGCACGCTCGAGACTAGGCTCGCCCCTAGCCATGCATCCATCGGCGCGGCAGACCTTAGATTGGCAGGGATTTACATTAAAGAGGAATCCCAAGTCTATCCCTTAGTCGGCTCTTACGACATCCGTGGGAAAGAGATGGAGTGGTCCTATTCTTTTGTAATGGTGCCGGGAACCACACGGCGCATCGCTTATAAAAACTGCAATTATATGTATTTACATTATTTCATTTGGTATGTAGGTAGGTAGGTATTATTTTCCGAAAACGCAAATATTGATTTTGAGATATTATTATGTCAAATTTAATTTTAATACATAAGCCTTGTTTTTGTGTTAAGAAGATTGCTGAACTTGACAAAAAATTATATTGGGTACTTATCGTTCATTCGCGATGTTAGTTATAGCCTTTTTGTAAACCTGTTACGTTAAATTTCCTACTAGAAGGTTTAAGGTGTATTTCAACATGTTATTAATGCGAACTAGCTGTGCTGCCGTGACTCTCGCCTTGTAAACTGCAAAGATAAGCCGTGCCTAGTGGAATTTTAGTTAAACATGCAATGCTTAGTTCGAAATGACGTTATCTATTCAAATTTGGCGCTGAAATGGGAGTGAGCGTCGTAATAACACTTTTACATTCAAGATTAAGACTAAATAGGTTAGATTTAGCCTTTAAGTTTAATTTTATGGCGTTCTAAATTACGTGTATTATACTCGTACGTAACCTGAAATACAAAAGGATACTTTATCACGTAGTTAAATATTGTCAGTGTTTTAAAAATTTGTATAAAACGATTCTTATCAAAACGCTTCACTTGATATCCAAATAATTAATAAATTGAATTTGATATGGTGCATTTTTTTTATTTTGTTAATTTTACTTTCCTACATTATTTTCAATGCACTGGAAACGTTCAGACAATTTTTTAAGCACAGTCAACATCAGTGGAATATGAAGTAACATATGGTTCCCAGCACCAGTAAAAAGTAAAAAAAAATAAATAGGACCAACCGGCGACTAAGGGATATGCTTATAAACTTGGGATTCTTCATTTATCTACCTATCACTGTTGGCTCTGTTTTCTCCGCAAAGGATAAAGACGTGATTATATGTATGTTTTTCAAGGTATGTATTATACTACTTTATTAATTATACTTCACCTTTAAAGGAGATAGGTACGTGAAGCTTCAAGTAAAATCTCAATTAAATCGATTACAGTAGCTGGGACTCGGTTCATAGCAGACAATCGATCATTCGGGACGTGTCATGATGAATAGCGAGCGATGGAGCTTGATAAACCTGCGCCAGACATTATTCTATTACCTGCAAGAAGGCTTTACTTTAATATGCTTGGTCAAATTGGGAACGTCTTGGCGAAAGGTCAGGTCAAGAATACCCTTAACCGAGCTTGCATGAAGAGAGTTGAATGTAGATGAAGCGAAAGAACTTTGCAGGGATCGTGACAAATAAAGGATGTGGTATCTGCTTATCGTGATATTGAATGGGATTGTATGCAAAACGCTAGCTAGAAGTTGATAAAGGATTGTAATAAACCACTTTAAAAACTGATATTTTTAAAATTGACATCTCGGTCAGATTGTTTATTAAGTAGAGCTTAACAGCGAGTCACTAAATTGTCATTCAACAACTGTCTATTCTACAAGTAAGTACTGATAAAAACATAAATCATATTAAAGCAAATTAAAAGTCAAGGCATTCACTCTGTCACGCGAACTTTACAAAGTTGCAAATGCCGGTAGATATGTAGGTACCTAGGTGCTCGTACTAGGTCGCATGGCAATTAGTGACAATTTGAAGTGAAAAGTTATTGTAAAAATTGTATTGCTTGTTATACACTTTTGTTTTATTTATACTAACACTAGCTGTGCCCGCGACTTTCTTCCGCGTGGAATAGTTATTTTGGGCACCATTGAAGCCCTTTGAATGATGAATAATTTTCCCCGTTTTTTTTTCACATTTTCATTATTTCTTCGCTCCTAATAGTTGCAGCGTGATGTTATATGCTCGATAAATGGTCTATTCGACACAATTTTTTTTTTTCGACAAATTTGAACCAGTAGTTTCTGAGATTAGCGCGTTCAAACAAACAAACTCTTCAGCTTTATAATATTAGTATAGATTACTTTATCTCTTATGGGTGCCATTTGTCTAGAAAAGACTCTAAGTTTTTCTTAGCTACCACACAAGCATAATAGCTTTCTTTAAAGATATGTACCTACTAGGGAGCGCCCACGGCTCCGTCCACCCGCGGTAAACGAAAATATCTGTTACTAACTTCCGTTTTCGTGGGAATTTCATATAATTCTCTCTTAATGCAGCACTAGAACACAAAATTAACCGACATGCCAAATTTCAAGAGTTCAGCCCCAGCAGGTTTGGGCTGTACGTTGTCTGTCAGTCACACAGTATCGGAAGACTTTTATATATAGATGTACATAATTCTGATGTTGTTCACTAAGCCAATATGCCCACGTATTTTATCGTTCAAACCTTAACGTAACCTGAGGTGCTCGATTTTGCCTGATTGATATTCATCGCTTTAGCTGAGGCAACTCGAATCTTTTGTAAACTTTCCCGGAGGGGTAGGCAGAGATTACATCTTTTCACTTGGATACTTGTTTCGCTCATACAAAATAAATAAATATATACGGGACAAATTACACGGATACGTTACGAGATACTAACTCAACGATACTATATTTTATAATAAAAAAGACCCAGGCCAATCAGAAAAAGTTCTTTTCTTATCATGCCCTGGTCGGGATTCAAACCCGGGACCTCCGGTGTCACAGACAAGCGTAACTATTTTATTGAAACTGTGAAGTTGTATAATTATAATTTAAAACACTCGGCCAAACTTAAAAAACAAAATAAGTGAAAATCCCAATTTATATTTTTTGTTACATAACTCAGCGATAGAACTGTTGCATAAAAAAACGTATCACAAAAATATGACCCAGCCACGGAGATTTATAAAAAAACATTTGTTGTATTTTATAAATAAGTTTAATTTAAAAAACAAAAATATATAATTTTCTTTCTTAAGCTGTTCTCGGGCCTTGAGGATCAAAAACATCAATATTACCAGTGCACTGCATGGGGCGAAATATAAACAGATAGAAGTTCAAAACCCCTGTTTGATGAAGACATCATGTTTACGAACAAACATAACAAATTGAGACGAATCCCCTATATGACCCGCTCTATAAATAGCCGCCATTTCCATTTAACTTGCGTTTGCGTAGGAGGTTAGAATTGGAGGCCTTTCTAAGGTGATGCCTTGATAATAATATCAAATGGTAGGCTAATTTAATATTATGTCGTAATTTGATAAAGCGGGTGGTTTGGGATATTTCGGAACATAGAATAGGAATCTACGCCTTTGTATATCATAGGAGGAAAGTGAGTACGAACTAAGTGATGCTATCTATATTTATCTTTATTTTTATCTATATTTTTAATAAGAACGATGAGACTTCAACAATATACACTTATTCAGTTCCAGAAGTCATCCGGATGTGCGTGTACGCAGAAAGATAGTACGCCTGAATACGTAAATCAACCGATAACAATTAAACCACAATGATACCCTCTATCTCCAAACAAACTTCGAATTCGCGTGTCGACATTTATAACTATCGTGGAAAAAACATCCTTTGAAATTCTTGAAACGTAATAAATAACCTTTGACTAAATTACAGTGGTTAACCCTTAAATAACCAACGTTAGAAATAAACCTCACGCGAAAGAAACTGAATGGAATATTTATGACTAATCCTATAAAAAAATAAGTTCAACAAATAGTAAGCGTGCCCGTTTCCGGCTCCACGAATCGCAAAATGCGTTAATGGGGCAAGTTTGAGTTGGGAAAAACATTAAATTACGGGCCTCCGAGCGGTTCTAGCAATATTAATAAAACTATTGCACGACTCAAATTGAAGGGCTACGGAAATCAAAATTTGACTTAACTATTTATTTGTGCAATGCAGTGATGCCCTAATAAGAGAATTGGCTAAAATACCTTAAGAATGAAAAAAAAATCGTTAATTAGATCCAAGTCAACAGTTGATATACGAGTAGGTACTAACAAAAATATGTATATAAATTAGTACTTATAACCGCTTTTTAAGTCGGTCAATTACCTTAATAAAAGCACTTACAGGTTTATCTAAGAACAGATATCCTTAGCGCAATTAAATAACTTAAGTAAATCCTATCTTCCAAGACGCTCTCAGCTTAATTACAAAATCGAAGTCTATATTTTACCAAACTACTTCAATTTACTTATTCACAGATTACTCGGTGCTAGTACTCGATAGCTAGCTTAGTGAAACAAATTTGCGACAGTCAGAAAAAACAAAATGTTAAGTAAAAATGAGTAGCGAGCGCTGGCAGAATTTTCCAGAAAATGAGGATGCGAAATTATGTAAACTACTGACTACTCTCAGCTTACATAATACAAACAGAATCCAGTTTCTCCTTTATGCATTTTTAGTAGACTCATTTATTTTTACAGTAAGTTTCAATCTTTATAAAGGAAAGCTGAACGTGGTGTTTGAATATTTTCGAGTGCCGAAAGGGACTCTGATAGGCACATGTAACAAATTATGTACTGAAACAAAATATGGAAATTTTGATAAATTAGTGGTAGTATTTACCCCGACCATGAAGATAATTTTACCCTGTTCACATCGGTCATCTTTTGTATTGTACAGTTAAGCCATTTCTGGACATACGTAAAACAGTGAATTAAATATTAAAATCTTAAGTACACTAATTTCTCTATGTACCGAATTATTTTTTCAGGAAAACTCAATATGATTGCTACATATTGTTACCACACATTACGCCACTGAACGTCCCATTCGCTATGACAAAATTCTTTCGCGAAATTACTTGTCTCTCAGAATATCCCTTCAAGTTATGAGGATATTGTCGAAGCCATCTTATTTCCCAAATGCATTTTGCTACATAAATAACTGGTTTGGGTAAGCGGATGACTTATAGTGGCGCCAGCCTCGCGGCTCATATTTGTCGCTCCTACCGTTTCTTCTCCGTACGTTTATACCATTTTTATGTTTCCTTATGTACGAAATTACGAGTCCCTTTTACTGGGCCTATAAAATAGACATAGAAGGGTGCAATCCTTCAGAAATAGAAATGAGCGGTAAAAGTGCGGAGCAGCGGAAATATTTGGGTAAGTTGCCAACGCAGCGTGGCAATTGGAATAGAGATGGAAGGGCTGAGAGGTTGTTATGAATTGACGTGAGTAAGTGAGAGTGGGGGTGATATATGGATAATGTAAAGCTGTGAGCTGTAGTAAAATAAGTTTATAATAGGTTCGTCAGTCGAGTTTACCAACGCATTTTTTATCAACTCTTGGAGTTTTTATGTTTGGTTTTATAAATACTTATGTCATTTTAACCTGACGTGAAAAATGCGACTAGTGATTATGACAAAAAACCACACACTTAAAAGTCACATTAAAGCCCAGAATGCTAAGCCTTGTAGTTATATCTAAAATTTGAAAGTAACAGTGGATCATTAACAAAACCAAAGCAATATAATATTCAAGGCACGAGTGCGCGGAATATTCTCCTACCTAACTGTTGTTTTTTGTATCGGCATTATATCTAGTGCTGATAATAATTTATCGGGATTGTTTGGTACGGAGTTATGATTTATACTTGGTCTGCGGTGGCGGACCAATCTCCCCCACCCGGAAACATTCCCCTTCTAATACTTTCGATGGAAGCGGGAACTTTCCCGGCAATTCGCTACTATTTCATGAAATAAAGGCCGTCAGTAACAAAACAATTTGACGGAACTGTATATCACGATAAGGTTTTAATTAAAACAATTAGGCTTGTTTAAAATAGTACAATACATTCGTGGATCATAAATGTATATTTGATCATTGTTCTCCCATCTAACGAGTCTACCTAATTCTTTCAGTGAATGAAATAAAAAGTATTTATGATCTTGTAATATAGATAGATATAGACTCTGCCAACGCCTCCGGGAAATAGCCGCGATTTTATGTATGTATGTGTATGTATTTTTTTACTAGGTATTAATCCCAATTGCATCGTTCCTAGGAAGGGCCCAGAAGTCCACCGGTGACAATGGTACAGAAGTAGCATGCTGGATCGAATGCTATGACTGACCCTAGACTATGATACATTTTCTATCATCATTATATAGACTGCTCAATCAGCTCAAGAATATAATTTTCATAATGCTGAAATAGTTTAGTCCTGGAAAACGCTTTACTTATTATGCAAATAAGTTATTCAGGTCAATAGAGATATTTTAATAAGAGTGGCCTGATCAGGGGACCGAACTAATTTAGGGGCGCAGCCGCTTTCGTTTATTAAAATTAGACCCCAAGTTTGGCCGACACGGCTGAGTGAGGCGTTCGAAAAAGTGCCTACTTAGAAACTCCCTTGGTTTACGATTGAGACCCGAATGCCAGATTTTTACGACGAAACTTTTCTGATATAATGTCCGAAGCTGGAGCAGTATCGACCGAAGTGATTAAACAAGAGTTTTGCATTTGCACAAATAGGTAGTTGGCAATTTATTGAAGCATTTATTGGTGATGGAAATTGTTTGCTAGCATTTTTATTCGAGGCCTGTCGGTAATTAAATTTTGGAAAGTAAAATTTATAACATTAATGTAGTTTCTGGCCAAGTGGAATAAGAATATATGGGTACTCAGGTTATTATGTTTTCGAGGTAAAATTGTTTCATAATTTATTATTTACTCTTAGCATATTTCACAACAAAGGACGTGTCAATTAGCGGACATCAAGCGTTAAGCCAGGGTTGCATTTTGATAAGGTAGACAAGTCATTTAATAGATGGAAAATAAGCGCAATATTATAAATGTTTAATGACTTTAAATTAAGTAGATTAGATTGCAAATATCATTTAGTTGTCTTCCATTGAAACTAAACAACCTTTATGCTATTTAAAGAAATAATTGGAATGAAAACATTAGCTTTCTAGCGAGCTTATTCTACAGTGCACGACATTCAGACAAGTGCAAAGAGCGAGGTAAATAAATTCTTTGAAAGTAAATCGAGTTGTCCCTGCTCTTTCTACTTTTGGTTTAGGTGGGAGTTTAAGTCAGAATTTAATTAATTTCAGCGTTTCAGCTCGCCGATCCGTCCCCCCGAGTGGAACCCATAAAACCTAATGGACTTTCCTTGTATAGTAGCAATTTGGTGCGGGATTCAGCCTCGTGGTCTTACTGCAATTTGGAGATAGCTCCAGTCACTGACTTACTGATTCGGAACATGCAGTATTGTTTACATTGATTGATCAGAAATGTACATTTACTTTTCTGAGGAATAATACTGGTTTTAAGGAAGGAACATTATAAGTGTGGTATATGTGTTTAATATAAAAATGTACTTTTAATCGTTCTTGCTTAAAACTACAAGGATTTAACATTATTTTATGCTGTTTTATTTGGGCATAATAAGCATTGAGCTTCTGTTCCAAATAACAACTGCTCCAAAGTAGATTTCGCTTATTATTATAAGTATATGCTGTGATACTTTTCATAGCAAATGTTCCAAGTTGTATTTGAATTTTTGCATATTGTACGTAAGATCGAATTATAATCGACATTATTTTGGTAAAGGAAAACGTCATAAAGAAAATGAACCCAAATATCGGGTACTGAGTGTAACCATCTAAGATGGGTGAGATTCAACTGAAAAAGGTCACAGAGACCAGATAAAAGACTTATCTCCTCGATCATGATCAAAAAGCAGACATTAGGTTGATGTAGTTGAGGTGGATGCCAAGAGAATGTGAGATCATAAAATTTAAACAGTAATATAGGTATTTACAAAAGTTTAAGTTGATAGAAATATGTACACATTATAACACTCAATGGAAAAAGTGAGAATAAACTACATAGAAACACATTTCAAACAATTTCACTTCGCAATTTGCGTGTTATTATCACACGCGAATAATGCGGATGTAAACAGCGCCACACCTATTTTTAGTAGCCTTATGTCTAATATAATAAGGTTCACAATAGAATGTAAAAATATCTTGTCGCGTCAAGCTCGTGAGCCAAGCCAACTAGGAAGTTTAATAGATTTTAAAACTTTTGCAATGGTTCGATTCACGTGTTTTCACGTTAGGAGTGGTGTGACCGTGTTACATGCTGTAAAAGATTTGGCAAAGTTTTTATGGGTGTATGCCTAACACCAAATAAGGGATTTTAGATGTTATTTCTTTAAAAAGCTTAACTGTTGAAGGCGACTAATGGATAGGCTCATAAACATGATATTCTTCTTTAAGGTTATTGGCTCGTAACCTGTTACTATTTGAATCTCAATTCTATTTTTAGCCAAACAGCTAAACGTGGCCTTTCAGTCTTTATAAGACTGGTAGCTCTGTCTAACCCGTAAGGTATAAAGACGTAATTAAATATATGGATGTAAATAAGTATTTCTCCTTACAACTTGTGCTTGTAATGCGACAATATAATTATGATTTTTTATAATCAAAGTCTCATTTATTGCAACACAACTGAGATGAGTTATTTATATGATTAGATACTAAATTGACTGTAACAAATTCCATCATAAAGCCAAACAGCTGAAAGTGGCCTTTCAGTCTTTTCTAGAATGTTGGCTCTATTTACCCCGCAACGGATATAGACGTGACAATATGAATGTATTGCCTGGAATCACTCTATTGCATATTAGCAATCTTGACTATTTAATAACTGTAGTATTTTAATATCAAGACGTTTAATTGATTGAAATTATACTACTGAAGTGAGCAATAAGATTAATCTACTCGTCGATTCACTTTTACGTTTGTTTGTAAACATAGTTTTCGTGTTACGTTGGAGTTAAACAACATTCTCATGATTTGGTGAATTTTTATCGCTTTTTGTTACGCACGGTCAGAAAATAAAGAGACTACAGATGTGCCGTGTAGTTCTCGGCATTCAAAATAGTGTCAAATTTATCCATCATCCATGGATGTCGTAAAAGGCGACTAAGTTTAGGATTATAAGTTTAGGCGATGGACTAGCAACCAGTCGTTATTTATACATCAATTCTATCGTTACGCCATACGGCTGAACTTGTTCTTCAGTATTTTCTAGACTGTTGACTCTAACTACACCGTAAAGGATACCGTGATTATATTTATGTACAAAGGTAGAAAATATTGATAAATTTGAGGCCATTGTAATGATTGTAACACCATCATATATGATTTTATTAGATTTATTTATTTACATATCTATTCTTAGATTTATTTCTCTGTGTTAAAACTGCGCAGAAAATTTAATTATAAATTTCTGTTCTCACTTTATTTTACTCAGAGTTGAGTTGGCCTAATTACATTATGAGAACGAATATAAATCAAATGAGGCGTAGTTTCCATGTTTTTACAAATGTATTGTGTACGTATTGTAATTTCTAGACTATTCTCTTGAACGTGAAAAATTGTTATGAAGTAAAATTAGGTTCAGAATAGGTAAAATAAAGTTACGTGTAAAAACTGACTCATTTATATTCATCATAACATATATTTTTTAATTACGACATATTGACGATAAGAAATTCTGTCTTAGAAGATGTAGGTAATTTTTAGTAGGTGGGGCGTTATATTATATATTTATAAGCTGCAATTTTATTAAGCTACTGTGCTAAGTCATTAATTAAGTTAAACTAATATCCGTGTTTCTCACTGTATTCTATTGCACTTTCAGCCTGTGGATTGTGACCACTGCGACAGTACATGCTGTAAATGTCAGATCACGTGCTGCAAGAAGATTACAGAAAAGGTTAAGCCCACCAACCTGCGTGACTCCACTTTTGTCGATACAAAAACGATGTTGTTAATTTTACAAAATTAACTTTAGGTGCCTACTAAGATTTCATTTGATAACTCAAACATAAAATTAAAATAAACTTCTTGGGAACCTACTTTTCAGTTAATCACATTGTATGTTTACGCCTAAGTAAAACAACAGGTAAAGACTGCGGCGTGCCTAATCTCTGCTCGCCCGCCTTCGTAGCACCTCGTAACTCGTAACCGTGATCGTAGCGCTACGAGCTACCACACGTACGGTTTTCGTAGCGTCTCGTAGCTCTCGTAAAAATGAGATGTTAGTAACCTTGTTTTTTTATTTATTAATTGTAATTTTTTTAATATTTGCTTATCTTAATATCCCAATGCTAATCAAAGTACGGTGCTTAATCCAGCATTTGTACAGTGAATATTCATGATTCAGGTACGAGTATCAACCTTATTGCAGGGGCGATTTTAGCTTTAACGATCTGGAACATACCTGAAACAACAAAAATCAAGTTATGTTATGTTAAAAATATCAGTGACAATTCTAAAGATATAAAGTTGGATTTTAATTGTGAATCTTTGCTAAAATAACCATAACAAATTTGTCAGTAGATCCGAGGTAGCTTCAAACCAAATAAAACGTTTTATCTTTGCAATATAGCAATATTTCTCTGGCAAAGGCACAGAATAGAGTGCAGTCAGACAAATTTCCTTGAACTTAGAATAGGGGTAAAAAGAAACACAATGTGACATATAGTCGTGCTAACAAAAAGTTTCGGGGCGTCGTATCACCGCTGTCCTACATTGTAATTTTACACTGGACTAAATTCGTCATGAGTTCTCTAATTTAAGCGTTTGTTTTAATAGGTGCCGTTAGTTCAGGAAAACAGATAAGAGCGACATTCGTTGATGGCATGGCTACTCGAGGTGTAACGTGTATCGTTCGACCGGATATAGGAAGTGAGTAATACAAAACCAAGGAGACATTAACTAAGGTTTGTTGGAGGTCAAGAATGCAACGCACTCTTTCCATAATTTGGCTCGTATAACCAGAAGGTTGGTAGAGCCGTGGGTGGTGATGAGATAGGTGCTTAAAATTTTTGACTAACAAAACAAGAACGTTAACATTTCACTATACAATTTTTTTTTCATTTTGAATTTTTAATAGTTTTTCCACCAAAATATTGAAAATGAATTCCAATTGCTTTTTCGTGTACGAAAAAATCACACTTAAAATTAAATCACGTATCTTGTGAAGGTTTTCATTGCGTGTGCTTGGATATCATTAAAATAGGTAGTTTCCGAATTAATTATTTACAAGATAAGTACAAATCTTTTCTCTTTACAATATAAATATGGATGGATACTATTTACTCAGTCCAGCACATACAAAAGATGTCAGAGGGTATTGTCGTCGGCGAGAAATGCGTATGTATCTACCTACTATGTCTAAAGCTATAGGAGTGCCGGCCGAGTTGCCAAACTCACTCTCAAAGGTATCACTTCGACTTCGGCACAACTTTGCCTGTTTACCGAGCTTTAGTCTTCTAAAGCAATACTTTCTTCAACAATGTTGCTTAATTAAAGCATTTTGACTTCACTTTATCGGTGCCCGTTAATGAGTTTTAGAGGCTGTTGTCACATTGCAACCTTTGCTCTTTAAAATTATAAATGTCTATCTTATCGTTTAGCTTAAATAAAACTGAAACTATGTATAATATAAGAAGAAAGAAGACAATAAAAAAGGATATGAATTGGAAGTTCTTTGAAAGACCGTTAGGAGCTGCCGAAAAACATTTTTCTGATTAAATTTGAGTTGCTTCAAAAACATGCTCCATTTCTCAAATAGCTTTAATCTTACCCTGACTTATGTTAAAAAAAAATGGTCGCAATCATAGTTCTACCTCACCTCAATTTCCATCAATGCCATGGTATCTATTTCGCTTTCAAATCAATCACAATAGAAAAAAAAACATATTCTAAATCTAACTCTCAAATTCAGAAGGTCATAAGAATAAACAGATTACAGCGGGGTCAACAGCCTCAAATGTTTCCTCCCACGGCAAATACATCGATCTAGTAACATGACATTGTGTTCTCAGGAGATCGCCTCTCATCATACCACTCTAGTTTGGAGGACTTGATTTACAGTGGACGAGTTGGCTAGTTTTAAAGCATTTTATATACATATAATCGCGTCCCTATCCATTACGGGGTAGAAGTAGAACATAGTCTCGAAAAGACTGATAGGTCACGCTCTGCTGTATTAAATAATTTTAGTATTATCGATCGTACAGATAAATAGTTATTATCATCCTGGTATTTCATTTTGTTTGCTTTTATGGCTGTTTGTCGCAATAGCTTTTTACAAACATACATAAATTCTCTCGCCTCTTGTCTCGAGATAGGCAGAGACTTCATCTTCCCACTTGCCATGATCCTTGTTTGTTTCCTCTTTCGGGGAAATCAGGGTCGGCTTTCGGCCATACGATAAAAATTAAAATGTCAGATTTAACGAAGGCCGATATGTGTAACACCTGAAAAAGTGGAACCTAACCTAACAAAGTTTCTTCTATTTTATAGTGACTTTTAATCCGAGGTTTCTTCTTATTTTGCCCTTCCTGTAACAAACTTATATTACACGTACAACATTTACTTATATAACCATAAATTTATTTATATTACCTCACACAGAACTCCAGCAGGGTTAAAACCCTTACTAGTCAGAAACTTCAACATCGTCATGAGGTAAGTATAAAAACACAAAAATAAGATTGCAAGTAATACAACATTCAGCTAATACTGGCCATTCAGTCTTTTCGAGATTGTCGGCTGTGTCTACCCCGTAAGCGATAAAGACGTGATTATATGTATTTATGTTCAACATAATCGTATATAGTGGTCGCTTTGCAAACCTCATACTAGCTTCGACATTAATCTCGTACAATCTACACTATCTTGTTTTGTGAGCTCGCCACTTGAATAGTCCAATGGGCGTTCAGTTCGACTTAATATGAACAAGATGTTGTATCTTGTTCATATTATGTCGAACGGAAATGTTTCTATATTGTAGCTATAATATACTGAAAAGAAAACTATAAAATATATTTACAAATACTAAAATTTACAGTATTTCAGATTAAAATTTCTTCGTTTTTTGTATTAACTGGCGCCCGCGGCTCCGCCCAAGTAAAAAGTAACTTATATTCTTTTCCGTATTCCATACGTAGGCAAATTTCATGGAGTAAATAACAGTTGAATGGTAAATCAGTGAAGAGGTAATGAACAAATTAACTTTCGAATATTAGTTTGGATTGCCTTTATCGGTGTAAGCACTGTACAGTACAGTTTAAGTACTCTTTAAAGTTAAAGATCTTTAAATGAATCAAGATTTTTTTGCTTTAGAGAATGAAGCTACCGTAATCAAAGTTAAAAAAACTTGCACTAAAGTCACTGAGCTATATATTTTAACTCCAATTCAGTTCATTTCTAATTAAAAGTACAGAAAAGCGACTCGACTCAATTACGTTTTGGCGTTGGTTTCTTTAAATAAAATTACGAATGGAAATGATATTGTAAATACTAAAATACAAGCATTTCCTCTCGACTTCTTCCGGCTTGCATAGGAATTTCCAGAAAAAAGGCGCTTATGGGTTTTGAATAGCTAACTATGTTTTTTTACAAAAAATCTTCATAAATTGGTACAGCGGTTTAGCTGTAAAAGCATAATAGAAAAACAAACAAATTTAGTATGGATAGCAATGTATATCGAAATAATGAATTCTAAATTTAATATAATCTGTTAGCCTTGCACTAATGTGCATATTATAAAGTATTAACTTTTCAGGTAATTCTCATCAACAAAGTACACATTGAAAATTATACCACCTATATAAGTACGTAATTGCGACACAAAGTAGGTAGTATATTTTGTACAGTATATTTATAAAGAAAAGCTTATACAAGCATATAACAACCAATAAAACATCACAAAGGATACTGTTTCATACATCCAATTTGTCTCGCGCACACAAACCTATCAAGAGGGTAGTTATTTGTATTGTAAACAGACCTTAAGATCAACATTTTTCTTTATTCGTCTGATAAATTGCCGAGACAAGTTTAAGATACATACAGTGTATACATATATTCATAATTTTATTTATTTATTTATTATTCAGATATCATAAAATCAGGCCATAATTTTTAAAGAAAATACATCTTTCAATAATTATAGAAAATCTTTCAATAATTATAGTTCATGTCAATAAAGATTTAATAAAAGGTACTAGGTACTTACGGTAGTACTTAAATTGCAAATATCATCGTCGTCTAATCGGAAGGTCTATAACCACTCCCACGAGTACTTATTTATATAAAACATGAGTGAACATTAAATGTAGCTATAAAAATGACCGCCAATCCTTGGAAAAATAACAATAAATCAGTGACAATGTTGCAATTACTAAATGCTTATTAATATCAACGTAGTTCAGTGTATAATGAAGCTTTATCGGCGTGTCAAGGCTGTCCATAAGGTAGCTACTTGAAGCAGTGGGCGTCCTCCTTGCAACTATATCGCGCCTTAGGGACGAAGGTTTAATCCCTTTTAACTTTTGTTAATAAAAGTGTATAAAACTGCTAAAGTTGTATAATTATAAGTATTGAAAATGTTAAAGAAAGGTATATGAGTAGGCGTTATCCAAAAAAAAATTTCGTATTTTATCTTAGTTAATTTTTTTCTTCTTTAACTTTTTGAAACCATTTATTCTTTCATAATCAAAAATTAATCCCTCAAGCTATTTATCCTTTTAAAATTACGACTGAGAGTGGACGCAAATAATCATACAGTCTCTTTACGTAAGCTCGTCGATTTAGTGTGATCTTGATTTGCGGGCTTCCTCCTTCAATAATTTCATTCATTCTCTGTGTATATTTACATAGTCGACCTGCTTTCGCGCAACCTCTTTACATGTCCGAAGTATTTTAAAAACCAAGTTTTATATAGTCCGAGTCAAATTAAATGGATCTCTAACTGAAACAAAACCATTACCAGGGCTGCTTTCTGCTGCATGTTTATCAAACCATTTACGTTGTCGTAAAGCTATTTAGATGCAATCTGCCGGGCGCTGGTGCGTCGAGAGGACTATTAAATTCCACACGCGACCATACTAGCTTATAGTTATCACTTTGGCCATATAGCTCTTTTTCAGCCTTATCTGCCCTATGAAATCAAAAGCCAAGTGAAGGCTGACAAAATCTTGAAAAAATATTTTAAACATGATTACACTATAATAAAGGTATGCCAGTGTAACCTTTAAAGATAAAAATGAGATAAATGACACCTTAATATCTATATAAAATATCGTAATTTTAGTTCAACGATACAATCGTATAAGTATTTATTAGTTCATGGACAAATAAAGAAACAGGTCGGTCAGAAACACGGCCATGTTTCATCACTAACGTTATTACGTATGTGACAATATTAATCTAGCATCTCCGTTACTAAAATTGGTAAGTTTAAATGAGAGATCAGTGGTAACTGGCCTGAGTGGGCAGATAAACAGGCCCTCGTGTCTGGATTACCCGGGAGCGGAGCAAGGGTAACAGATGCCCACGCAATCGACCACGATTAGACTCCGATTATTCCGATTGACCAAATGCTAGCTAATTATTTTGTTTGTTTACACAAAGATAATTATTGTTTCTAGCGAGCTTGCTTCAATGTGTGGAAAGTATTTTTTTTTTACAGGCTCATTTTAACCACATAGCATGTCTTTATTTCGTAAGGAGAAGAAAGAGGTAATAGTTACTTACAGAACTTAAAGGTCAGCTGAAGAGTCTAAAACATGTAAACAATTTGTGTTGTATTATTTTAATCATTTGCAACATTACCATTTTAAATGAATTCAAAACAAAATCAAATAAACATTATGCATATAATCAATCGACAAACTCAAAATGATTAGTCTAGGCCAAACTCAGGTAAATACTACAATGACTGTAACAGCCGGATAGTCATACACATTAAATCAGACTAATGGCTACAGTCGGTAGTTAGTAAGCCATTAATTCTCAAGTGTTTGACTCGTTTTCCCATTCGGCTATATCTGATGCCGCAACTTGAATAACAGATTTAACACACATCTCATAGTTTCCCTTTACGGCGCTGTAAGTTTCAAATTTATGGGGTCAAACGTGCTCGTTGCGCGGGTAAAGGTGTTACATACGGCTTATATTGAAATACTTGGAGTGTAAAAACAAAATTAGTTATACATGTAGTGTTTAGATAACTAACCCCTCTTTTTCCGTCGGGGGTTAAAAACAGAAGCATTACTACATAAGAAGGCAGATCAGGAAGGTTAATAAAATATTTTGGACATGGGAAATACTATTCAGTGTTACAACTGATGTTGCACATTTTTTCCAATTTTATTTCGATATTTGCAGTGGAATAACATTTGTTTAAAAATGACTAAGTAAATGATCACTTTATCACCTTACACGTCGTATAGATTCCAAAGTTCTTTGAAAAGGAAAAAATGTTTAATCCTAAAGGCTTCTTCCAAATTGAAAGCTTTTAGAGTTGGGCCTCAGAGTCACGAACTCAAAGGAAAGAATAGATAAGAATGGTGCATAGGTACCATTTCGCGTTTTCCGAAGACGCCGGTTCGGATCCGAACAAATCGGATTTGCGTTCAATTTTGCTAGACTTTCGGGAGCTGCCGAGCCAAACCCGACCCAAATTCGAAAGATATTTCTCCATTCCCAGTCCGTCCGAATAACTTAGATTTCGAAGAATTTAAATCTTCACTCCCCTCTAGTGATTTGCCTAAATTTCAATAAGATTGTTGGATTTTTTGCTGGACTGCGAAATTATTACGACTATCGTTTTATAAAGGTTAGGTACGTATTAAGATGAAATGAAGAGGGTTTTTTTTAATAAAGCTTAAAATTATGTACTAGTTAGTACCTGTGCGTCTTAGTCAAATTCTTTTTAACGCAATCATTACAAATTCTTGTCTGAAAAAATGCAAAAATCTACAAGTAAAGAACATACAGCTAAAGTTTGAAACGGTGCTCATTTTAGCCATAGGAAAGGACGTGCTTAAATCCTCAACGCTTTAGAATGGCAGGAAGGAAGCGTCGCGCAGGTGGATATCACCTGTCATGAGGCGGCTCGGGGCACGAGGCAGCAGAGATGAAACGGCTTCCTCCCGACATAGACTTAAGAAATGTATAGACATTATAAGTAGTGCTACGAGGCTCGTATAGGTGTTTATAATCTTTCTGCAAAGTAGGTACTTGTGCCTATTCTAAGTTGCAGTTTACCCTCTTTTTCGACAAATCTCTCTTCATTTAATTTAGGTCTATGAATAATCTATTTCTCATCATAATGGTTGGTTGTTAGATAATTTTATAGTATTACTAGCGACCCGCCCCGGCTTTGCACGGGTGCAAAATTATAAATGTTATTATACATAAAAACCTTCCTCTTGAATTACTCTAACTCCGCTTCATTAATACCTAACAAAAATAATGATAATCATTGTATTAAGAAAATTTCCGTTAAATTTTATTTATTTGAATCTTCGTCATGATGAAAGCATAAAGTGCCGTCTAGTTATTTTACGAAGTCTACGTCCCTCGCACACATTTATAACGTTTACAGGTAACATTTATTATCGTTCCCTGACGCCGGGCGCTCGTCCCGGTAAATATACTTAATTAAAATTACCACACGGCCCTGGAGTGTACATACGCGTATGAACGCGAAGACACGGCGACAGATAAAACTTTCCCGACAACGGAAAAGTAATTTCGACTTTGCAAATATTGTTTACAAAAGTATAAAGTAAGTACCTACGTGTTGAAAATATGCGAAATTTTATAATTGAAGTACAATAGCGTCTTTTTATCGTAGTGGACACGTTCTTGTCCTTGAATTGAAAGTTTCAAATCAGATCTTTGAAAATGTTTATTAAGCATTGTTGATTCCAGACAAGCATGTTAATGACACTTCGTAATGTAATACGGACAAAACGTTGGCTTTTCGAATCGTCTCGGAAAATAAAAATAAAAATCAACTTTAACCAACATAAAGGAACTGCGACGAATGTGTGTACCTACCGCTGTAAAATTCGTACCGAAACAGTCCAGAGCAATAAAGTTCAAAATGCGAGATACGAGTAACACGTTTTTGTTTATCACGGCACGACGTCAAGTTTAATAAGGAAAGCATTTTTCTGATTCGTTTCAACATCAGGTAAGTGTGTCAGGGTTCCCGATCCGTGCCCGCCTTTGTTTGCAAATAGAGATGGTATCTGGATGTATAGAAGCTCGGTATAAAACGGTTAATGCCTACTTAAATAGATCGTTGTTTTAAGAGCGGATAATCGATAAGCTTGCTGATTTGGTGGAATTGGAGTAGGGAAGTAGGAAAGCTTGGGGGATTATTCTATTTAGTAGCAATATAGTTAGTGCTGTGTAGTTCCCTGCACTTTAGAATAGGACCACTCAATATTTTTCCCATAGATGTCGTAAAAGACAACTAAGGGAAAGGAAAATAAATTTGTGTTTTTATTTTAGGATTTTCAAAACTGTTGGCTCTGTCTTCCCCCTCAAGGGATAAAGACGTGATAATATTTATGTATGTTTTTATGTAACATTCGGTTAATTTACCCGAAGACAAATCAATTCCATTAAGCTAGTCTATCCCGAAACTCTCACAGAAAAGGGAAAATAAACGCGCGGATCCGCGGGCATAATCTCATCATGAACAAGAAAGCCAATAGGTACGCATGTACAGTTACAGTATAATCAGGTAAAATCTTATTAACTTTACGTCGTTCTGAATTACTGTAATAAGGGAAAGCACTTGTAACCCGGCTAAAGGTCGGCTTTGGCGACAGGCAATTAATTAAAAAATGTCGTCATTAATTTCCATGGGTATTCAGGTGCACGTATAAATGATTAACGGTCACTTTGACCCGGCCAAATTGCTTATATCCGTTTGACACGATGCAGATCCATAAACCACAGGGGTGTGACTGAAAGGGTTGAATTGGGTTATTACAGCAATATTGTTTTGGCGATGTCGAGGACGGAACGTGGACGAATGTGGATATTGTATAGAATACTCGTATGCCTGACGGAGGCACCACTTTATATTTGCACGTTGCATTATCTATCTTAAGCGCAGAAATCAAAAGTCACACTTATTATAGTCTATAAATTATAATATATTAATTATTTAGTATATAAATATATATTATAAACATAAAAAAATTACGTTTACTTTACTAAACAGATTTGCTCTTTATAGAAATATAGCCTGTACTCGTATTTTAAAATACACATAAGTAATGAAAACTTAATCAGAGTCACCTGAGACGTTACATTTGTTCTATGTTCTAAATTTTATGTATTATGCATTCGAAAATTTGTCATATCCATAGCCATTTGCATACCTTCTTAAACTATACAGGGTGTATCTGATTCTCGGTTCAAATAATTTGAAAAAGGGGGGTTAAAATTTTACCTAATTATCCAACAATAACAAGAAGTATGGGAATACAGACAGGTGGACAGAATTCAAAAGACGAGTCGACAGCGTGGCGGTGCCGTTTCACTGGAAGCCCGTAGCGAGCGCACTGTCCAAACATTCTGAGACTTTGTAGTAAGTATTTTAATTTTTTTATCTTTTTAACTAATGAAATTAAATAATAACTTAGTTTTAGTTATTTCTGATTAATAAATAGTAAAATGCAACGCGAAAGTTTAAAAACAAAACTAATAATAATTAAGTACATATTTCATTGATTTTATATTTTATAAAGTTATGCGTATGATTTGCACATGATTAACTATGTCCTAAAATATGTAAAGCAGTTTACCAGCCAACCTGTAAAAAGGCTTGCATTTTAAAATCTGTGCAAATTGCAGCCCCAATGCATAAAAAATCATATAAAATATTTTTTGTTTGTATACTACAAAGTAGCGTATAACCTTACTTTTATTTTGATATTTGCATATCACGAGGTAAATTTTATGCGATAGTGATGTGCTTATTTTACATAAGTAGTGAGTGAAGCTACTTTGTTGTATAAAGGTCTGCAACGCAGAAAAATTAATTACATGTCGGCTACTTTTTTTTCCATGCACATTTCAAAGAACGAATAGCATGGTTTACGCTGTTCAGACTACCTTATATATACCTATTTGTCGTGTGTTTCAACAGAGACAGGCTTTTTGACTAAAATAAAATATAAATTAAAAGCTTTTACAAGAGAACTAGAGGACGCCCATGGGTCCGACTGCTTCAAACAAAAAAAATCCGTTAATTCCCGATCCCTGGAATTTCGGGAATTCCTTTCTTTGTGCACCCCTAGACCACATGAGGTACCAATACATACATACATATATACATACGGTCACGTCTATATCCCTTGCGGGGTAGACAGAGCCAACAGTCTAGAAAAGACTGAATGGATAAAATTGAGATTCAACTAGTGACAGGTTGCTAGCCCATCGCCTAAAATAGAATCCCAAGTTTGTAAGCCTATCCCTTAGTCGCCTTTTACGACATCCATGGGAAAGAGATGGAGTGGTCCTTTTTGGTATTGGTGCCGGGAACCACACGGCACCAACATGCCAAATAACAAATTTCTAGACCCAGCGGTTTGCGTTGCATGCCAGTCAGTAACGGAAGATTTTTATACAGATTAACAAAGCACTTGACCTTCCACTTACAATCCCAAGTGTCTACATACGTATATAGCGGCTGTCCTTAAAAAAATGGCACAAAATAAAGCAATCAGCGCGGGAAGTGCGCGGTATCGCGGAAATGGCGACTTTGCGTGTCGGCCTTATTCGCTTGCTATCAGTGCGGCGGGCGGACGTGCGCTGCTAATAACCTTTTAGGCTATATAAAGATGTAATCATTGAACGGTTTAATTACAGGTGCAAACGGGTAACAAATTATTTAATGTAAAAAATTATTTTAAATTGCAAGGTCGTATGCCTAAATTAAACGACACCGTACTCTATTTTACGATGCTAACTTATTTTGTTAAATGTTTCTCTATCAGATGTATTTACGTCGTAAACAAAATAAAATGTACTACTAGCATACCTTAATGAACTTAATTATAGTACTCAGAACGAAACTCTGTGTGAGTTCCAATGAGGACCATTACGAACAAAACCTATCTAGATACTTACTTTCATTGAAATGGCATTGCACAGACCTCCAAAACGCAGCATCGTCGAGTAAACACAGGACAACAAAGGATCCACGTTTTGGTACCATAGACAATAGCCAGATGTTCATTGTCTATGCTGCCTACCTACTTGTGTGATGTTGTAGGTACTTGAATAAGCTGCCAGTGTGTGTTTATACTTGATCTAATACCGTACGTACTGACTAAACTTAGTTGAATTTCGTTTGTAAAATAAATTTCATCCATACCTTCCATTTTTTGTCTAGCAAAAAAACCACAGTGTGTGCGTTGCACCATCTCTCTCACATTGTAAAACTCAATCAAGGCAATGGCTAAGCGACCTGAATTCTTCTTTTAGTATTTATATATGAATATGAAGGTCCCAAAAGATCTGATTTAAGAAATCCTACCAGAAACGGTACTCCTGGTCGGGCTTTTCATATATAAATATGATCTGTATAGACATTGTCTCACTTCTTGTTTTCAGTGTCCAACATCTTGCTTATATAAGGATCCAAAGGAGGCAACTACCGCGTGATTTCCATAGTTTAGTTGTGGGCAATATGTAGTTAGCCAAATTAAAAGTCATTTTCGAATCATGTACGCATAGAACCTGTACCTAAGACCAAACAATTTATACATAAATATAATCACGTCTATATACCTTGCGGGGTAGACAGAGTCTTAAAAAGACGGATAGGATCAGCTGTTTTGCAATTTATTTATGAAAAAATCAAATTATATGTGGCCGTTACGTTTTTATGAAAGTGAAAAAGTAGTACGCAATTTTCTTCATCGTAGAATACGACAAATGGCAAAGTGTTAGCAGTTAAAAAAAATCGCTATTGTAGTGTTCTAACCGAAAACCTACAAACATCCATTCGCCTACAAATACCACCTTTCCAATCTCAAACCTATACATTTGTAGATATCCCCACGGCACTGCAGACGTCTCGAGTAAACACGGGCTAGACAAAGGCTATGCCTCCACAAACAGGCGATGTAACGACTAGATTACGCCCACATCTGGATAGTCTGTCTATACGGAGTCTCGTGCATGTCTCTTTCAAATTCAGATGCTTTCTTTCTCAAAGCACATCACCTATTGAGGTAATACGAATAGTATACGTACATACACAATAACATATTTATCCTTTGCGTGTTAGATAAAGACTGTAAATAATTTAAAAAATATATATATTAAAAAAAACTCTCTATGAAAAAAAAAATATTTAAATTACGTTAAAAAAATATATAAACGAAACATTTTATGAACTATATAATTAATCACTGGACTCAAACTCAACTACGAAAATATAATTAATGTTGAAAGTGCAATGTAAACAAAAAGCAACAGAACGAACTACATTATTTATAATTAAAGATTGTCTACGTTATATCTGTACAAGTATGTATTTAATCTATTATATTCGAGCTTCTTTTTTAAACCTGCCGACACTATAAATATCCCACGAAACCATCAGAAACATCACTGTATTTTTGAAAAGATCTCGAATATTTTCCTTTTACTGAAACAGTCGGCTGGTACCTTAATTGAAATCCAAACTTTAAGTTAGGGTTGTAAAGTTAAATATTGCTTGTGGGTAAGTGTAAAAAACAAGCAAGAAGCAATTACAGAGGCACCGCACAGAGAAATTGCAACTAGGAGATAAAATATTGACTTCGATAAAATGCAGTACTGCAATTTGTTTAAATAAAATTGCTACAGAGACAAATACGGCTTATTGTCATTGTATTGCCAGATGCTCACTGTTTTTAAAAAATACCGCTTCTTACTATTACCTCGAGAAGAAGGGTTTAACGTAATTCCGGTTTCATCCTCACCTCTTTGGAGAGGAGCCCGGGGTATGTCTTTGACCATGGATTCTGGACTCGGTGAGTCAGATTTTTATATGAAGCGACTCCCAGCTGACCTCCGCAACCTTTGCAGGTAAACCTCATCCGCATTGTATCCATGGTTACACAACACACCCACTTGCTTAAATGTGCGGATTTCCTCACGACATTTTTCCATCACCGTAAGAGCATCGGTAAGTATTAAAACTAATGTAGGTAATAACTTTGCAAAGAGTGACTGGTACATGGCCGAGGTGGAATTTGAACCTGTGCCTTTTGTGCGCATCATGCATTTTAACCGGACAACTTACCGATTCGACCACAAACGCTCATTTTAGCTTGCAGGTTTATTCCGCACTTTAAAAAATTTTCAATTCGAATCGACTGACTGTGATACTTATTTATTTATTTTTAATTTTTAGAGTACAATAGGCGGACTTGATAGTTGCACAAGCAGAAGTTGTTGAACACGAAAAAAAAATTGTGGATTTGTGGACTTTGGATGTGCAGAGTGACCGCATAAGAAACTCTACGCATTCTCGGTAGCTTTATCTCCATGATATAGCAGACAAAATACGTACAAGATAGGCAAAACTTAACACACACAGTTAAGTTTTGCGTCGCTAAAGATTCCTATTTTTATATTCATATCAATGGGCATAAAACTGAGGAAACTCATAGACGATGTCGGAGAGCATAAATGAAAAACACGCAATCTGTCTATAAATAAAGGCAATTCATAAGCTTGGAAGAACAACAACATACACGTGTATAATAAACTTTCGCTTTCACATTTATTAATACAAAAAGGAAAGCAAAAAATAGAAAAATTATTCTAAAAACTCCGATTCCCGCTCATCAAAACGTTGTTTTCGCAAAATGATTTGCGTGTCGATACAAGGGGGTGAGTGACGCACAGCAGGGGCGGGGTGGGGCGCGCCCGTGACGTCAGCTGTGACGTCACAGTCCCGGCCAAGCCCCGGCCATGGTTACCTGTACCTACGTATCTGTTACGATGTTGAAGGCTGTAGAAATAATGATAAGGGGGGATTTCAACGGTGAAAGGTCATATGATAATCACAGAGCTGAACTTTATTTTTAGGAGGTATGTTATAAAATAGTATTATTTATACTCGTAACAACCTAATGCACACCGAGGTCGATGTACGAGAAAATTTTAAAAATATATGAAAACGTGTACTTATAAGTAATAACCCGCGAAAGTCTAACGTTTACTAATTTTTGGTCACCTTACGTAGTCTTACAAAAGGTAAAACTTAATTCTAATTAGTTGCATTGTCACCGGTTCACCTTTGAAATAAAAACGTTGGCCAGGGACATTGCACCTGTATGCCCGATTTTAGCTAAAGCCGTTGCTTGAATAGAAATATTAATGCTATTCCGTATTGAATTGTATCTGTTTACCCCGCAAAGGATATCGACGTGATTATATGTATGTATGTATGTATGATATATCTAGATATACATCTTCATAAAAAAATCCACGTAAGTACAGAAAAAGAAGGAAGGAAAAGGAATGATACGCAACAATTACTACGATGAGTCATTCGAAAAGAAATATATAAAAAAAAAATTAAAAACATCCGTGCCTTTTTATCTGTGCAAAGCGACATAATGATGGCGGGCTATAAAAGTGAGGTTATTTTTTACAAGTACTTATGAATATTACACCAGCAATCCAATCACGGTAAGAGGTTGAGCCTAGGGATGTGACATTGCTGATAAAAAATCGATTTTTATATAATCGATTTATTTTTTAAGTATGAAAAATCGATTAACAAATAATCGATTTTTCTTAAGAAAATAATCGATTTTATTATATTGATAGATTTTTTCCTAATTTTTCAATTTATGTCAAAATAAACGCCATTTACATTATATCAATAAAATTATTCGTTAAAAATAAACAACAGAAACAGAAAGTTCTTATAAAATCAACACAAATTAAAGTTTTTAACAATCAAGTTTGAAAAATGAAATTTCAGCAACGAATAATGAATAAAATATCAACCGAATGTCGGTAAAATACTGTTCATCGACTAATTCCATCTAGAGAATGTTTGATTAAATTAATCATCTAAAGTTCTAAACTGTTTTAAGAGCACAGAAAGAATGCACAGATGGCGTTGATGTAATATTATGGAGCTATGATTTTCATTATTATAGGATATTATTATATCGCTTAATAATTGTCGTATGGTTTAACAACTTGGTTGACGTCAAATAAATTACTTAAAAACTAAGTTTACTGCCGCTTCCAAGGCGTCAGTGCAGAAGAAGCGGTAACAAACTGCACTGCAGCATTTTCTTCAACAACGTCATCTTCACAATATTAAATTATACTTAGAATAGAATGTGGACGGGAGAATACATTGTTCACGGGAGATTTATATATTTGTGAGATTTAATATTGAAAAAAGATTATATATATATATATATATATATATATATATATATATATATATATATATATATATATATATATATATATATATATATATATTATTATTATATATATTATATATTATATTATTATATATATATATATATATATATATATATTATGGATTGCCAATTTTAAAAAGATTTATGTACAGAGTGTACTGAAATTTTGATTTAAGTTCAAATTAAACTATTCTTTGGCAGTTCGCGTTCCGGGCTCCAAGCAAGAAGACAAAAATGTAATGTTGGAGTGCATTTATTGTATGATTATAAAAATCGATTTTTAATCGATTATTAATTAAAAAAAAATCATGAATAAAAATCGATTTTTCTTTTAAAAAAATCGATTTTTAATCGATTTTTTCCATAATCGATTTTTTTTTTCACATTCCTAGTTGAGCCCCTGGTTGCATAGAATGGAAGCAATATCCATTACGAAGTCAAATAAAAAAAGTTGCATACAACTTATTGCTTCAAGATCGAACTATATAGGTGTACGCAAAAATATTGTAAGTTTTCACAAAAAATAATTGAGTAAGTGTTTTTTGTATAAAATTATGGGAAAAAATAAATTTATGATCCACATCTCATAGAATTATGTTAGTACTTATGATGTATAATAAAAATGACTTCAAAAGAATAAGGGTTTAACAAACACATTTCAAATGACTTTTAGATAATACCTTCAGTTAATTTGTACCTGGGTATTTGGTTTGATAAACTTAGCTCACATCCCAATCCCTATCAATATTATAAATGCGAAAGTTAGTTTGTTTGTTACCTCTTCACGAGTTATTTACTGAGATAATCTTTAAATTTTGCATTAATACATAGAATGATCCTAGAGGAAGGTTTATACCTAGATCATTCTATCTCTTAAAAAAACTCCATCAAAATCCGTGGTGAATTTTAAATGATCTAACCACACATAAATACATACAGAAATAGGGACAGACGCGGGAAGTGACTTTGTTTTATAATATGTAGTGGAGAGTGGAGAAGGACTTGTCGGTGGCACAAAATTTACGAAGCGAAGTTGCGGGTAAAAGCTAGTTTCTTCCCACTGGATCCCTGCAAAGGTACTAGTTTCGCGTCATCCATTCATTACTGTCTTCATCCAACCTCGTCAGTAAAGGTACTATTCGCCAGGTCATCCCCATTATATGCAACTTAGTATACGTAGTATACGTGCATACGTACTAGGCCTTCCCATTCCAAAATTCCTTTTATATAATATATTCACAAAAGTATACATTGCAAACGCTGTAGATGTTAAAAAAGCGAATATAAATAATTCAAAGGCACGACCAACTAACAATTTTATCGTTATATTTTATATTCAAATATGTGCAAAAGAAATAACATACAAAACAAGAATGAAATAAATTTAAAATAGCTCCGTATATGTTCTCAAAAACTTATGAGAATTTGCGAAATAACTTCTTGACATGTTAGTAACGGTATTACTCGTACCAATATTTTAGTTGGTTCTTGGTAAAATATTCGAAATTTTAAAGTTCTCCGCCTCGCCAACTATGCATAAGTTTGAGGATAATATATGTAGTTAAGTACGTAACTAAGTAGAAACATCATTGAAACTTTGGGGTGGGTTCGAGTTTATTATTAGTTCCCAACTGTACATGCTTAGTTTGAATCCTAGGTCATAAATATAATCTTATTTAAATTGTTTATGATCCTTCATCAAAATTCTCAAGGTGAGTTGTTACCAGGCGGACCGAAATTCGAAATTATATAACCTTACTTTTTAATTTTAAATTGTTTACTATTTGTAATAATAAATATTTACTCGTAAAGAATATTACCGTTTGACAGTAGGACTGTTTACCACATATTTAATGTTTGTTTTTTAATTATAAATAGCAACCAGATAAAAAAAAATTAAAAAATTAAACAGTTACGCTGGTTTCATAAATTTTGGAGCTTAACTTATTAAAAATCCAATCCTCTACGAGTACTTTATTTAAAAGCTTGTAAACAAGTTTGGAAGGACCTCTAAAATAATTATTTCGGAGTCTTCATAAAAAATGTATGTATTAACGCAGTTTTTAACGCCAGCCCTTTCCTTCGTTAACAGCAAATTGTTTGCCCAATTAAAACTTTGTACAACAAACAAACGGGCGCAAAACAAACGACTTTCATGTATAAATTTACCAATTTTCTTTTAAAAAATATCTTTGGTGCAGCGCAGAATGCTTGGAAAATGGCGAAAAATTTTCTATATCTTTTGTCTCAAGAAACGAATAGATGAGAGTGTAGGTACATGAATATCAAATAGATCCAAGTCTTTAAGGACCTTTCTGTCGAGACGGGTCAGTGACTCTTTGATTTAATTGAAAATGATACGCTGAGTTGTGAGAAAGAAAATTTCTTTTGATGGATAAAAATATTTATAAACGACTGATGAGAGCAAAATTAGTAAAAAGACCATATTTATTTTACTTGTCACTAAATATCCAAATCAACTATTAAGTTATTTGAAATAGTTCAAAACCTCAATATCACCTACATACATACATATGGTCACGTTTATATCCCTTGCGGGGTAGACAGAGCCAACAGTATTGAAAAGACTGAATGGCCACGTTCAGCTATTTGGCTTAATGATAGAATTGAGATTCAAATAATGACAGGTTGCTAACCCAACGCCTAAAAAAGAATCCCAAGTTTATAAGCCTATCCCTTAGTCGCCTTTTACGACATCCATGGGAAAGGGATGGAGAGGTTCTATTATTTTTTGTATTGGAGCCGGGAACCACACGGCAATCACGGCACACACGGCTCAATATCACTCAACAAGGAAATCATAATCTACAAGAATGCCAGTCATAGAGTAATTGTACTATGTGATATGTAATATGATCATCAGAATAATTGTGTACCTATATAATGGCGATCTCTATAATGTCAATACTTATCAAAGTTTTTAAAAACATATAAAAAAAATCAGATGCCCTAAGAATAGGGCCGCACTGTTCCTTCTTGTGGATATGAGAGCAGACTAGCACAAATTTTTAAAGCTTTATATCTCTATATAAAGTCAGATCTAATTGAAAGAGAAAAATCTTACGAAAGGTGTATTTTTCGAGCTCTGAGCTTTGAAGCCATTGAATAGCTGAGGATAACGGGTTTAACGAGAGAGTTAATTACCCACATTATTCCGCTTCACAATTTACCAATCGTTTATAAAAATTATCTTTCTCCCGGGTCGTAATATTACTGAGAGTCGTGAACTCCACGCGGAATAAGCTTCTCTCTTGCGGTATCCCGCTATCTGTTCCTGGTTTTTGGCATCATGGAAAGAAACATGCAGTTGAGTGTGCTGTCTGGAACGGACTTGATCCCCCTGTCTTGTGGGACCTCTATGTCGTAAATTGTGACCCTTCTTTCTGGCTATGTGACAAAAAATATTTTTTTCTAAAGCAATTCTGTGTAATTTGTCCCGTATATATATTCATATTATTTTTTTATAAAAAATACCTACATTTCTTCCTCAGCAAAGCTGAAATGTATATAATTGCTTTGCTTTCTAGTTTCGCTGTCAAGTTCTCGCGTTTCACTGAAACAAACATTTGAGATGATTGTTCCAACGTATCATTCATATTTGTTCTAGAAAGCGCCGCTTCGTACCGGCTAAAACGTTGCAAGCGTTGTTATATGGATTTCCACTTCAATGTGCAAACTTTACTACATATTTGAAGGATAAATATCTTTTGTGCTGCCAAAAGAACGCTTTCTTAGGAAAAGAAGAGTATTTCAAAGAATACCTCTTTTCTTGTATTGCATTGTAATAGAAACATCTTAAAATCTGTGTACAATGCATTGAAATCGTATTCCTTTGCTAGAAATATTCATTATATAAAAGGAGACGAAATACCTTTTGAACACAAACTTGACTGACTTGGTGTTTAAGAGATCACGATTACGGTTTGCCTAGGGCATGGCTCCATAAACATTATCCTGTAAGTTGAACCAACGTGCAGGTTTAACTTACATTTATACCTGATAATTTGAGGACATACAATACTGAGAAAATTTAAATTCCAATTTTAGCGTTTAAAACGTATATATTTTCCGTATCCACTCGGCTATAACAATTCAAAATGACGGCAAAATTGTAGAGGTAATAGTCGGCAGTAGTACAACAACGGCCAGGCTATGATGGAAATTACGTTTCATTTCCGTCGCGTGATTGAAGACTTGAGCCCCTCCCGGCTAACTTACAGCACCGAAACCCCAATGGAATTATACTGAGTAAGAGTGGATGGAAATTAAAAAAAATTGATGATTATAGTTGAAATCAATGGAGCGCGTAATGCCCTATTAAGGAATTGTATATGTATGTAATGCCTTATTCTTATGTTTGATTAAGTTCATTAGATATTGTATAAGAAATTGCGGTCAAAATTTTTTCTATTATGAAAGAGGGCTTAATGCTATAATGTCTCTTGTTAATTTTGATATTTAATTAATTGAACATATTATTAGAAACTGCATCAAAAAAGGTAGTGAAAAAAGGCAGACTCGAACAAAAACGTAAAAAATAATAATCCCAATATAAACATAAATTGGTCAGAAGCCAAAAAGAGTATAACTAACATTTCACAAAACCTGAAATTCGGTCTCTTATCGCCGCTATTAATATCAATACCAATTAAATCGAATGCAGCCTCGATTGGCTAATTGGCTGTAACCGTTCCATCGACAGTTATCGATAGTGTTTCAATGATGGACCCCGGTTAAGCACATGTGAGCTGGCGAGCATCTGTCAATGTCTGTACTTAATAGCGCTTACCACAGATTAAATTGTCGTCACTGGGCCGTTATTGCGAGTGTCACTGATATTATCGCCGATGTTTATTGTTTTTATGGTAATCAATGAGGTTAATGAAGAGGGAAATCATCGTGAGGAAACATTCACATTCAAACAATTGAATGTAAAACTATGATACAGGTTAGGTTTTCCTGCCAAGGTTGTGGGGGACATATGGTAGTCGCTTAGTTTAAAAACCTGACTCAACCAATCCTGCATCATGGTCAAAAAGACCTACATACAACGAAAACAATTACATATAATATTTTACATAGAGAGTTTCATTAGTTATTTGATTAAAACAGGTGCAAAGGTTTCAAACATGAACATAATGTATGCACTTTGTGCATTTTATGCTTTCCAGTATTTCACGTTGCATGAAATTCACCTGAATGAACCTTGAATTAATCATGCTACTTCTTCTTCTTAGGTGATGTTGAAATTTCTATAAAAGGTAGTTTTATATTAGTAAAAACGTTCAATTAAGTCTGTTTTAAAGATTAAAGTAAGATTTTATAATAAAATAGTACAGCATCAAGAGGTATACGAGTAGGTATAGTTGTCAAAAACTCAGGTGGATTTTCAGGAATGTTTGAGAGTACTTCCTGAAAATTTCCACGGGAACAATACCCCGCCAAAAGTGAAGTCTGTCATATAATTAACTTATGACAACACCATATAAAAGTATCCTAAGGTAGTATTTTTATTTCAATAATAATTTCTGAAACCAAGAAACAATTATGCAAAAATATAGTCATATAATTAAAGTCACAAACTATGTTAGCTCGTAAGATTTCCGATAAGCTACAATTAAGGCGCTATCTAAATGAGATATTAATTGTAAAGTGTGGAAGTACTTAACGAAATAAGGTTCATTTTAACACGATCATGTCTCCATCAGATACAATGACGGTGCAAATAAAAGAGGTAAATTGACAGTGAACAGATGAAGTAACATGATGACTTCAGTGAATAACACATATTCTGCATACTAAAAGGTATATAAGCTCTTAGACTTATGTAGAATTCTGTAAAAGACTTTGAACTTACATCTAAATTGTTAACGAATAACAAACGTACTCGCCGCATCGCCTTTTAATCAATATACTTTTAAAAAACTCTGCTTGGCTGCATTTCCGAGTGACTGATAACGCACAGCTCCAACTACTAGATCTAAAAATTTTCATGTATATTCCTTATCAGGTCAAGGGCTGCACCAAGAGAGCGTTTTAGAAAAATTCGCGCAGAAGCGGGAGAAACAGGCTTTTGGGTCTTTTTGTATAATACGAGTAAAAGTAAGATAGGCCCCTTTATCCCTAAATCTTGTTAAACCTAAGATAAACAATAACTTTTCTCAATTCATATTTTGAGACTTATTATACTTGCAGACCGGAAAAATAAAGGTCAGTTTACAGTTTCGATCCAGGATCTCCCATTAACATGGTAAAGGCATTGTAATCGACTGCTGTTATAGGTAAACCCTAGGTTCTTCCTAAGGCGGCACCAGCCTGTACCCCAAGGATAACGATGATGAGTACGGTAACTGCCTTGTCTAGTGGTGTAGGTCAGATTTAACTGAATCGCTATTTAAATAATTAACCTTCTATAAGGCCAGTGTCGTGCCATTTGGACCATGGCCAATGTTGCACACCTACCCTATTTATTAGGAGTCAGGAAATAGATAAGATTTAATTAAAGACTCGTCATCGGGTTTGCGGTATGACTTTATATGATGATACGTGATTTATTTTTAGGATGAATTATCAAGTTAACTTTTATTTTGAACACATTATTATGAAATTGAATTTAACATCATCGAGATATCAGTTTAGCATAAACATACAAAGTACAAATACTTATTACAGTAACTTAATTAAAAGAAAATTGAAATCACTTTGTCTCCAGTAAAAAAAGAAACGTTACGTATGGCTATGCCAAAAATTGGACAGTGAGACGGTCTACCTATATAACGACGCAATGAACAATGATATCTGTCTATGAAACACCAGGTTATAAATAGAAAATTCCAGTCATTACAACTGAGAGAGCGCAAATTAAAATAGACTTGGAACTATGCGATGGCATGTGATGTCTTCATTGTTGCCAATAAACTTGGACTATAGTAAACAAACACGTGTCCTACTTTCAAATTATCTTGTTTTCCAACAACATCAATACTTTTGTGATCTATTTGACGATAAAAACATTTTTTTTGTATATTTATTATGTGTGTTAAATAAAAATTTCATAACAACACCTACCTATAAAACATAAAGGCGATGAAATGCTGTTGTTTAATATTATATTATTAAATATATAACCGTTAAGTTAGTATGTCATAAAACAAGTCTCGACCTTACTTTGAGGCTAACTCAACCTGTGTCCTGTATACCTATATTTTATTTATTGATGTTATTCAATAGACCTTTCATCTATGTAATAAAATTATATAAATATATATTTTTAAATATGAATAGATGATTTATATCTCTGAGTTTTGGGTGCAATTTTTTGTCCTCCACGGCACTTTTTTGGGAAAATATCATAAATCCCTTAATGAGATTTTTTTTTAACTTCTCCAACACTTATGCTTGTCGACCAACACTAAATGATTAATAACCCTTATTATCTACATTTAGCTACACTTACACACATAGATATATAACAAGTTATGAATATAATATTATGACAGAAACAAAATGACGTTTGGATTCCCGCCAAAAAGTTCCATCACGTTTACTTCATAAGATCCGTTTCCTCTGAAGTTTCCATTTTCATTCTAATCAAGCTTTAATGACTGTCCTGCGACACTAAAGTTGCGCTTGCGGCTTTGGCCATGTAAAAATATCAATATATTTTTCTTCCCCGAGATTATCCTTCCCGCGGCAAATTCAGAAAGTCCTAACCATTAGATCATATAAGGAACCAAATTACAATGTTCTAGTCCCAGCGGTTGTGCCCCTGTGCGGTGATATAACAGTCAATCAATACGTTAGTTTTTCTTTTTTATATAAGTAAGTATTAAGATATAAAATATCATTAAGTCTTACCTTATATCATAATCGAAGAATTTTCAGCTGCCTTTTTTAAGAAAAACACTATTCACCAAGTTGTATAATCGTCCACTTCAATTTTAAGTCAAAACACTAAATTACGATGAAAATAGCGAATCTAACACCAAATGGTAGCTATCAATAGTTTTACTACAACGAACCTTCTTAGGCACTTTTAATATTGAGAATATCAATTATGATAAGAGAGGGAGAGTAAAAAAGCACTGAGTTACGCACTACTTGTATGAGTTATTTTTTATGAAAATTTTACTGATTGTAATGTTCAATGAATACACCGACTTGACGGGCTGTGTACACCTGAAACAAATGAATGTAATGTTATTCATACTTTTTCCATGATCTTTCTTTTAATTATTTAATCGTCGTTATTCGTAAACATTAATTAAATATAAACTATATAAAATTTAAATGTAACACGCATTGTCTGCCTGCTGTAACACTTACAACTTTGCTGCAATTTTAGGCAAGAAATATTTTTTTACCGGAAATTTTAGCTTTCTACTCATACTGACATTATTCAGTACTCCACCATATATATGTAAAACACTTTCAAAAAGCTTCGATTTCAATAAGGGCCCAGAATTTACTCACACAAAATAGAAAATCAATGATACGAACACCCTTTCCGATCACATTCCGCGTTCTACCATTTTCCTTGTTTACCATCTCAGCCTTAACTGTGGACTGACGAAGCGGATTTGATACAAATATAAGCTCTGCAATCACATCTTTGGCCTGCAATATCATTGGTAGTACAATAGCGTTACATAATCGAGGATCAACATCTCAAAGAAATTTTGCAAAAAGTATCCCATCAATCTTCGCCGTGCAAAAAGTGGAAGAAGACATTTGATTTATCTATTTGAATATTAGCTCGCCATGTTTAAGTAGGTCGTATCAGAATGTTTCAATAGATAGGAGGGATAGTGGCCAAGAATTCTTATATTACGCAACTGGAAATTTATGACATGTGATTTTTCGCTGAAGGAATACAATGTTGCTCAGATTTTTTTTCTCTTTTGGTACCTAATGCTCTTGAGGATTAGTATCAAGATATAAAGGTAACGAGAAAATCCATTAATGTTTTCAACGTTGTGGTTTAAATGCATGTCTAAAATATACTTAAGTAACTTACTAGTGCCGTGTGGTTCCCGGCACCAATACAAAAAAGAGTAGGACCACTCCATCTCTTTCCCATGGATGTCGTAAAAGCGACTAAGGGATAGGCTTACAAACTTGGGATTCTTCTTTAGGCGATGGGCTAGCAACCTGTCACTATTTGAATCTCAATTCTATCATTAAGCCATATAGCTGAACATGGCCATTCAGTCTTCTAGACTGTTGGCTCTGTCTACCCCGTAAGGGATATAGACGTGACCATATGTATGTATGTATGTAGTAACTTACTACTTACTTACTTACAAAAATGCATACGATCCATTCCTGTTAAAAGGCTACAGTAGCCTGAACCTACATCCAAAATAACCTCGTAAAAAATTAATAGTATCTCAATAGACACTTATTTAATTTGCCAACCTAACTCGAAGTTACGAAGCGCTAACAGCTAGTGTATCAAAAATTCCCAAGGCGGGATTGTGTCAGACAAGTAGTTGACCGTTAATCTTTTCACGGCGTCTGTCACTTACAAGTATATGCTGTCTTTAAAGACCCTAGGTCTCGAGATAACATAGGAATATCAACAGTTACATGGGTTATGATAACATAGGATTATTAACAAGAAAGTTCCGGAGAATTTTTTTATTGAGATTTCGTTTAAGGCAAACTCAAGTTAGCTGTTAAATAAGCTGATAATAATGTACTAATAAACTTTTGTCTGTGCTTAAATATTTGTATAAAGAGGAGGTAAAGAATTGCAGTTTTCAAATAATGAATTTACATGATCACCCGGTTGTAACTCCCGGTTAGCACAGTTCAGATTACTTTTGAAGATGTAATTTGTATCTTTATGTCAAATTTCTTCATAATGGGTCCAAAACTATTTACATAAAATTTAAAGTAAGAAACTCGTGAAAAACTACCCCTATCAATAAAAAAGCAACATCATCCAATGACGCAACTGATTGGGCTGCGTTGTCCACAAGTGCGCTGAGGCGTCACTTCCCTAACTAGCTTTGTAGCAGTTCCCGAGACCAATTAGGCGGAAGAGGAAATTGCATCCCTTGGGCCAGCTCTCAAATTGTCCAAACGTCAGCAGCTCTCCAAACGAAAATGACAATTTACCTCGATTACCTAGTGTTTTAGGGTTGTTTGTATGCTTTTAGATCAGTTAGTACCTAGGTTCATAAATTATGTTCATAAGCGATAGTAAATTGTTATTCAATTGCCTTAGCGTTACGAAACAGTTTAATTAAATTAAAGACATAAAAACTTTACAAAACTGTTTTTATGTCTTTTAATGTTTTTGTTGTTATTTGTTTAATATTTTTATCCCTGAAGAAACAACAAGTGTTATAGTAGCAGCTGAAATAATGCAGATTTTTAATTTGCACAATGACGATTATAACATTTTCAATCTTTCTCTAGATTGTTTTTTACTTATTTATTTTCCACTTTTACTTTTAAACGTTTAATTGAATGAGCTGGTATTAACATTAATCCACGCACGTGACTTGAGAGATAGGAGAATGTCCTCAGATAGCGAAGTAAATATATATGAAGTCGGTTAAAAAACACTTGCTCCGAAATATTTTGTAGCGAATACTGCGAATTATTTTGTCGAAAGTATGTGACCAGAGAATAATAAGTATTTCTTCTTGATTAACATAAATCTCGCCTCGTTCCCGGTGGAATGGGCAGAGACTATATAATAACCCCCGTGACATTGCCATCAACATTTCTAACTGATTTTGAAGAAAATATAGAGTGATCGCTTTAAGAATATGAAATTAAAACCGCTAAAACTATTAAGATAAAAGGCACAGCTGTCAGCATCTGAAATACGATTGGCTAAGCTCTTAGTATCCGCGTTATTTCTAAAATATTTTGTAACTGAAAGATGTGTGCGCTGTCGGCATTTGGCATCAGGCCAGTACTGTCTTCACCCTTGTGACAACTTTTATAAGACATGGAAAACATAGCTCATTCCATGTATTTGTGAAAACTGGAACAAAATCAAGTCTTTCGTTGAATATCTTCGTTTAAAATTAAACGGAAAACTAACGACGCAGTTGAGAATTTTACTTCAAACTTGCCCAGATGAACTCTAATATAAATAAAATATATATTTTTTAATAATAATAGACTTGCTTACCGTTCGTACCCAATTAACGTCGAGCCGAGCCTCGTCTCGGGCCAGGATCATTAAGAAGCAGGTGCGAGCGTAAAGGATCGTCTGCTGCGTCGCATTGAAAAACCGAAAAGATGAATGAAATATGCACAAACGTTGCGATAAAATAGTGCAGGGGGCACCGTGATAGCGTTTCGCGCACCTCAACGTTAGTTTCGCGAGATATCGTTGTGCGGGGAAATGTTCGGGCGACGCGAGCCGCCCGCTTGCTTCGAGCGACTGCCGCCCGGGCCGGCGCTCGCCCCGCCCGCCACGCAGCACGCACCGCGGCCGAGCGCCTGCACCGGCACCGCCACGCACTAGCTTCCCTCGGGCTGCTAGCTCGCTGCGGGTTCACGCACCACGCGAATCGATGTGTTCTGCCAGGAGCAGTCGGGAGCTGCGGGGGAGAGGGCACGCACCGCGGCGCGGGGGGCCGGTCCTGCGCGCTGCGTCACGCATCTGTCTCGACGCTTTCTTGCGTGCTCCCGCAGGCATCTGCAGAGACTTACACGCGCCGCCCCCGTGACATTGCGACGGTGTTAATGCCCTTACTCTATAGTTTACATGTTAAACCTCAACGATGAAGAATCTTTTTTCTAAATTAATTATACGGAATAAATAAACGAGTTTATAAAATTTGCCCAGCGTTCATAACCGAAATATAATTCATAAATCAGTCTTGTAAAATCAGTAACTCAAGGAAATTTGACCTGAAGGTCAGTTTTACGTAAATACCCATCAAACCATCATAGATGGAATAATAAATCTACCAAGAAAATAATGTCCTCATTGATTTTTGACCACGTAAAAATTTAATTATTGCGTGGTCAAAAATCAGTTTTTAAGATGCTGTAAAACGATTAAGGACTGTTTTAATGGCCTATGACGGCCACTAACAACAATCTGCCTTGGAAATAGGTCTAGTTCTCCGTTTTTCACTATTAGTTTAAAAATAAAGCTGTCATTTCACTGACTGGTGCCTATACTTACTTAACATCTAATCGACTCTTGATCTATTTACACTTCAGCCTCCGAAATGCATTTGTCAACTGGAACTGAGTACGCTCTCGTCTCAGCTCACTGGATTACCATCCATCAATGTTCCAATCAATTTATACAATCCTTTGTAACCAGTCTGGGTCGTTTTGGATGAACGACTTGAGTAAACAAACTTCAAGAATATATTTCGCTACATTTTGCGCGTGGCTTTGCTCCGAATTAACAGAAAAAATTGAGATACCCTTTCTTACTCCTGAAGGTTTTGTGTTCTCTGTGCCAAATATTATTAAAAACGCGTCGGTTCAGCAATTTTTTAATTTATTCGTTACAAACAAAAATCTTTTCTCTCTGGATAATTTGATGAAATTTGTTACAGTGAAAATAATATCAACTAAAAGTCTTATAACATTACCTCCGAGTTGATACTATTTATCCCACAAGAATACTGACCCATGTATAACATTAATGTTGAATATGTAAAATAACTAAAAAATTGCTAGCTATTTCAAATATTTTTTCTATTTTCCATATTAACATCACAACACATATCTGTCATTAATTTTTATATCCCATACGAACCTAAAAAAATTACGGTCAGCTAAATGTACAGAAGAATTATGTCAGATTCCTTTACTTAGATTGAGATTATCATACGGAACAGTAAATTCAATGCTTTCTAAGGTCCACTTACAAACAACAGCACGCGCAAATGTCTATAAAGGAGCCATATCAGCTTCTTACAAAGCTTATTAAAACTAATGATGGTGCCGTAGTTCCGATCTCGTAAAAAATAGGTTTGTCCCAAAACGTGGTGCCTTGATCCGACTTCCCTGCTCTATAATAGTTTTTCTTGGGTCAAGCTCATATAATATAACGAAAAGGAAAATAATAATTTGATATTGACTCAGTAAATAGTCTTGTTGTTATTCGTACTGCTTACTAAAAAAGAATAAAACGTCAGTATTTCTGTATCCAATATTAAATATATTACACACTATTTTGACAAAATGATATACTTAGTATGTAGGTCGATAGAAACATCACTAGATAGGTATGGCATGTTATCTGGCTAAACATAAAACTATCAGCTAAGACACAAGACTCATCCAAGTTTCAAAACTAACAACAGGAAGTCCTGAACTTGCCTCAGATAAGTTAGTAGTTACGCAGGCATGAGTTCCGGATGAAAATATTAAAGAGTGGAACAAGGGAAGAACAAGGAACTTTCTCAATAGTTAACACCGTGTTACATAATATCATTTAATTTATACTCAGACAAACCAATACATATAGAAACGTAAGTTAGTCTATTATTAGCTTTCTTCTTTTTTGCGTTTCTTTTTTTTCTTATCACCAGCGCTCTCAAGTGCGGGCAACGGTGGACCTTTGAATCTCAAAGTTAATTGTATAACTCTTTCTGCTTCTCGTACACCACTGAGCCGCGCCCCCGAGACAGTAGCAAAATGACCAGGCACAGTAGCTTCTCCGGCAAACAAAAGAATAGGCGGTATTGGTTCACTCGGACCAGGAAGAGGACATGCAAGTGCACGCTGAGCACTACCATCTGAACAGTTACAATCATAAGAGTACGCCCCACAGAAGTATGGATCCGACGTCCAATGTGACCTTAATATCGTACAAGGATATGGTATGCTTTGATTCCCGGTTGAACTTCGAAGCAAACTAGTAATTCCTTCCGCTATATCCCTATCACATAGACCCTCCATCGCCAAAGCTTCCTGACCGACAACCCAAGCACACATAACATGTTTACTATTGGGAACAGCTTCTAAGGCTGTTATTCCACTTGTCCAGTCACAACGACCTAAACAGTTTTGGCAATATTTAAAGTCCAAATTCCCTTTGTGCCAAAACCAGAAAGGTCTGCCATATTCCAAGTATATTTTGTTACAATAACCATATCCAAGGCACCGCATTGCATCAATTTTTGAAGCCGGTAACGCTGGACAGAATAATTTTACTGAGTTAGCACGCAAAACACCTAGAGAAACTGTAATGATGACGTAGTCGGCGGGAAACTCTTCTCCGTCGACCGCAGTTACTGTTGCTCTATAACCTGACTTGTGGCTAGTTCCCCAATAAATACAATCCACAGGCTTGCAGTATCGAATTGAGCCTTCTGGAATTTGTCGTAACAAGGGCGCCAGTATACCGACTAATCCAAGTGGGACCCTTACCTCTCCGCCTGGCATATTCATAAAACAACCGCAATGGTCAGCACAAAGCATCGCAGTGTCATCTCCACACCTAGCGCTCAACATGTGAGCGAGCCCAAACATTACTCTGGCAGCATCATGTTGCTGTTCTTCAGGGTAATCGTGTAATTCCTGCTGGATTCTGAGACTCATAAAATTGATTAAAGATCCCTGTTGTTTGTTTCCTCCTAGACAGTATATTTGTGCGGCTTCCTCTTCAATTTGGCGAAATTTATGATAAGCCGTTACAGTAGGAGGAAAAGGCATTTTTCCTGTAACGATTCTGTTGAACAGTCCACGTGTATGCTCCGCCCCCGGTACTCCTGGGCGCGGCGGATCCTCAGTGGCTGACATCATGTATACAGGATGAGTGAGACAATTGTCCGGTTTCCAATGAGAACCGAGCTCTGCGACTATGTCGCCAAGCCAGCATGAATGGATTCGTCCACCAGGTCTATAATCAAAATGTAAGTATTGGTGAATTTTTAAATTGGGATATAATTATCACGTTTATTTACAGCGGTGTACCTATCAATACACAAAAGCAATAAGTAGAATCAGAAAGTTTCTCTCGAAATCACGACTATATCCCTTGCGTGGTAGACAGAGCCAATAGTCTCGAAAAGACTGATAGACCACGTTCAACTGTTTGACTTAATGATAGAATTGAGATTCACATAATGACAGGTGGCTAGCCCATCGTCTTCAAGAATAATATTATAAAATATATATTACATTAAACCAAAAAAAAAAAATAATAAAAAAAAAAATAGTACACATATACAATTCACCTTTCGTAAGCTTCAAGAACCGCGATATTATTAATTCCTCGTTGTGAAAGCCTTGCAGCTGCGGCCAACCCCGCCATACCGGCTCCTATGATGACAACCCGAGGCTCTGCAAAACATTTGTCTGGGTCCATGGGCTGTACTGCACATGTACCGCGGTCTTGCAGGTCGACCGAGCAATCGTATACTGCTGGAGATTTCTCGCAAAAGCTGCAAATTTTAAGTAAGAGTATAAGTAAGTACTTATAGATAGTCACCGTCTCTTTCCCCGATGGGTAGGCTTTTTCTCGCCATTTGCAACGAATCCTATGTACTTATATGCCTTCGTAATTTTTTTGCCTTATGCAAATTTATCAAGCTTTTCTGGCGTTCTTTGACTTAGCAGCGATCTGGTATTTCCCGAAAAACATCCAAAATTTGATCAATTATGAGTACATTCGTCTAAGCCTTCCCATTCTAACGTTCTCGTTTACACTCACTTTGTATACGTATTTTTGGTCAATCTGCCAAAATCAAATAAGCATATCTAAGTAGATATCAATGTGTACTCGTATTCTCATCTAATATCCTCCTTTAGTTCTCAATGCGTCTTTACACGGGTTTCTTCTCTTAGACCGTGTATAGTAGAAACTTTAAACAAAACCTTATACACCATCGACAGAACTTCGCCTAAGTAAGGAAGCTAATTTATTTTTGCTATAGTGATTTGTTACGTAATAAAGAAAATGAGTAGAACTCACCATCGTGTTAGTAACCTCGGCCATCTTCTTGTTATTGCCGAGATTGTGTTACTGAATAATTTCATCTGTCAATTTCCAATACTATGTAGGTACTTTAAATTTTTGATACCAATAATTTAGTAAAACATCGTAATCTAGATTAAATCAAAACATTTCAAACGAAAACTCGTTTGTTATGACTACATACATGACAGATTTCAAAAAGAAGTAATAAGTACGTATTATTCATTGTTGATGTTACCTCTTTGTAGATTGTAGTCTAAATTCATTTATCTCAGATTATTGTTGAAAATTATTGGGTTCAATTAGTTATTGCCATATAGGTAGTTTTATTCTTCGTTAAATTATCAACCACAATACAACGAAATTAATTTCAATAAAAAAAGAAATGATACGATGTTATAAGTTTTAAGTAAGTATTTTCCATGTCTGTCACTAACACTGAATCACAAATTCCATAGTTATCCTACCAGCTAAATGAGATCTTCCTACTAGCTCTGCCTATCCTGTTAAAGAATAAAGACGCGATATGTGTATCTACAAGTATGTGATTATAATTTATATATAAATAGACAACAGAATCAGTAATTTCATATCACAAGGAAACTTTGAGGCCTTAGTTAATCTTTATGATTTATCCTTGTATGTAAGTGTGGAGCCAATTAATGTATTTTTATAGCGTTGTTACGTTGAAAGTTCGTATTTTATCATTTTTGGTCACTTGGCTCATAAGACATATTTATTGCTATTACCCGCAGCTTCGCCCGCGTATTTTAACACCATCTACAAAGCGACGATTTTAACGCCATCTAAATAAAAAACAAAGAATTACAGGCCAACTACAAAGAGCGACGAACTTAGCGCCACCGTAGATTTTTCGGAAATCCCACTATAGAATTTTTAGGGATGAAAGGTACCCTATGTCCTTCTCCAGACTCATAATTATATATACCTACGTGATATTTCAAGAAGATGCATCATATGAATAGATAGATATCCTCAGAGATATTCCATAAAAATGAAGGTGTAAATTACCTGGGTAGTTAATAAAAACAAGTTTAGTACAATTATAAATAACTTTATTATGCTTAACATTTATAGGACTCAATCTCAGAGTTTCATTCTGACTGAATTGCTTCGATGTTTATTCGCCCGATATACTTTTAAGGGATCGTTATAAAAACCGTTTATACTATTGGTAATCTAGACTAGAATAAATTATGAAAAACAAATGTGTAACGTAAATGCAGCTGCGTGAGAATTAATTAGATATTAGCTCATGCCATAATTACATAGGCCATAAGAGGTCATAATATGTTTGCTAACATTGATATATTCCCTGAAATAAAATAAAGAGAATACATAGAATATCGTAAAACGGTGCAACTTTTTGACGTAAAAGTAGATAGGTAATGATTTTATTGATGATTACACAATATAGAGAGTATTACTTGGAAACTCCGTTAGAGTGAATCGGGCAGGATATTTAGATTCTAATTACTTAAATATTTACACACATTTTTTTTGACAATTTATACTATTAAGGATAAAAGCATTCCGTCCAAAATCGGTCCAGGGTGTGGTAGAAATGTCTGCTCACTCCAAGCAGGGAATGATTCTCATCAGTGTAGCTCTGGAAAAAGAGATAATTGAAAGTAAATTATTTGAAAAATCTGAATATTTGTGAAATAGTACCTATGTGAAAGAAATAAATTTTATCTTCACATTTCGGTAAAAAATATTATTGCCCTGAACCTAGACTGCAATTTATTTTGTCGCATGCGTAAAATACTTTCACAATACCTAATTATCTTCTTTAATAATCTTACCTTTTCAAATTTGATGTTTATTTTTAATTGTAATTAAATTCAATATTTGTCTTTTATGAATCAATCAATTCCAAAATAGACTGCAAAATAGCAAGTTGCACCCGTGTTAGATGCAACCACTCTCATGTCGTGTAACATGTGACGCAATTACCAGAACATGTGCGCAACTTGCTACAAAGTTCGTCAGCGGTCAGATTAGTAATAAATGTACTAACATTTGCATTGTATTGTAAAATTATATTTAAATCTATCCAAATAAATTAAATCTATCCAAATAAGGTATACTTATGTAACTAATCAAAGACAAATTATATTTTTGATTTCATTTTCAAATAATGCTTGTAATTGGTAACTGCAGTAAAATAAAACTTGTAATATTATTTTGTTTATTACAACTATATTATAAAAAATAAGTAAAACATAAAAAATACTACCTCCAAAATACAAGTCTTTTTTTTACAAACTATGATTTAAAAAAGAGGGTGACATATTTTTTTATGAACAGCTAGAATCGTCTTAGTATAAAAGATTAAAAGCAAAATATGAAACAAAACTTATAAAGGAGGTAAGTATAGAGACTAAATGTAGACTAAATAGTAGAACCTCATGCAATCGCGATCTTGTTAATTTACGTGCAATTAGTAACTTAGAGAAAAAAGCAATTACGTTAAGTGACAGCAGTTAACACAAGTTCCCTTTTCGCTAGGAGGTAGCACCATTAGTCGCAATTAACTATTCACGGCCACTAAATCATTTGAAATGTTGTACGATTTCATATGTTAAGGCAATAATTTATTTTGGTGTCGGTGTATAGGTTTACTCTACAACATTAATATGGTAAGTATGTCAATAGGATATAACACTGAGCATGTTGCATAATGTTAAGCATTGTCTTGCGATCTCACTGACTGCTTTAAATAATAGTCTTACAAAGTTCAAGAACTTCTATTCGTACAGAAGACAACATACATACATACATATAATCACGTCCATATTCCTTGCGGGGACAGAGCCAACAGTCTTAAAAATACTGATAGGCCACATTCAGCTATTTGGCTTAATGATAGAATTGAAATTCAAATAGTGACAGGTTGCTAGTCTGTCGCCTAAAAGAAGAATCCCAAGTTTATATCCCTTAGTCGCCTTTTACGACATCAGAAGACAACCGTACAAATAACACCAACTCACCACTTGCTGGAATGAAATATCCTCATGTTGCAGTTTCTTGGCTAACTGCAAGCTGTGCTGGTAATGCACGTTATCGTCTCCCGTCCCATGAATCAACAGGAACTTGCGATCGCGCAGCTTACTGGCGGCGGCTAGCAGGTCTGATCTCTGGTATCCTAAAGGATTTTTTTGTGGCGTATCCATGTACCGCTCGGTGTATATTGTGTCTGAAATTGTATTTTTTTTTATTATTCTATATTGGATTAGGTATTTGTCTTTGATCTCACCTAATTGTAAGTGACGATGTTACAAGCCTATCTAAGAGATTATTCATTCTACTTCTATATTGTTATTTAAATATTGTTTTATCAACATCGAACTGAACTTTGCGAAAAATCATTAAATAAATCATGCCTAAATCATAATTATATACAATATATTTTTTACTAAAAAAAGGTAATCAAAGTTGACGCTATAGATATAATCAATAGTTATAAGTGCAAATCAAGACATCAAATCAGATCATATTTTTTTTCTTTATTACCTAAATATTAAGACTTCCTAGTCCTAAATGTTGAACGAAATTTAAAATTGAAACGTACCATAATAGAGCCATGAAGTGACAGGTGCAATGGCGGCCCCACACGCCATCAAATGTTCAGAGTCCTTGATCAACATCATGGTAGTGGCGTACCCACCGTAACTCCAGCCCCAGACGCCCACGCGTTTGGGGTCAATGAACGAGTACAGGTTGAGAAGCGTCCTGGCGATAAAGTGAAATTATTATAAGACACCAATGGAATTTTTAAAGGTCTGCTAATAAATAAGATATTTTGAAACGCTGGTGGAATTTTATGGCTAAAGATGAAACCTTGATAAGAATGTGTACGTAACGGTATCCACTTTCTAAAATTAAAGTTTTATCCTGACTGGTAATTTGTAAATATGTAATTCGGATTAATTTTTGAGCATGTTACGAATGTTATGTAACTAAACGAATTTATTTCCTTAAGTTACCTTGCCGCTTTGCTTAAAATTAGTATCTATATTTTACAATATTCTTAGAACAAATTATTTAGACCGTTGGTTCTGTCTACCGTATGAAATAAAGGCGTGATTATAAGTATGTATGATGATTTAAATAAATAAGCAGAGCAGTGATATAGCCAGTTACTTGATAGCAGCCAGTGTGTCCGTGATCTCGACCGTGCCCAGGGCGTCGTTCACGGCGTGCATGGCCTCCGTGCCCAGGACACCGGACCCTCGCACGTCTATAGACGCTACTATGAAACTTCGATTCGTTGTTAGGTACATGTTGTAATACTCTGAAATCATGAAAGTATTTTAAGAAAGCTATTTTCGTTAACATTTATAGCACATCACACGTAACTTTATTTTATGATTCATAACAATTATTAGCCTAAATACGTCAAGAAAAAAATTCGGAACAAAGTAATAATTTAAGAAATAAAAAGATATCTCCTGTAGATATATCTTTTTATATAGTTTTTATATAGTATTATAAATAATAACACTCGTTATACCTAAATCAAAGTTGTTTTTCACTCTAGCAGTTCCAGGGCCAGCATAAACCCTCAAAACCATCGGATACTTCTTCCCCTCCTGAATGTCTGGTGGGAGCAAAAGTTTGATATTTGCCATGGTTTGTTCTTTCTCCAAATTTATTGTGTTAAATAAGGGCAGTGGCAGTTTGTACGTCCTAAGTTTTTGGTACAATTTCGTATTATCTTTTAACAATGTAAACGTGTCGTCCTGAAATTACATAAATATGTGGGAATTACTGGACACTAAATCACATACCAGCATTGCGAGCAAGTTATTATAATAGTTGAATCAGAGAGTCAAAAATTAGCTTTTTGATGATGAAAAATAGAAAAAATATTATTGATTTAATTTACCTGGCATTGATAGAAGAAAGTTTTGGGCGGGTTGTTAGTTGCACTGCAAGTGACAATGCCAAAACTAGCTCCTGGCGAAAAATTTGTGGCAACATTTTGACACGACGGCTCTTTGCAAGATATGCACCTCAAAGTGCCGTCGGCTGCCGTCGCCCATAACTGCCGAAGCCAGGGCTCCAGACCTGGAGCCGCTATGTAATAAACAGTATCAGTAGGCTCATTCCAGCCAACAACTTCTAATACCGTCGCATTTCCTGGACTCAGGTCTTCTGTTGCGAGCGAATTGAAATCAAGACGCGCAGCATGCGGATATCTGGCGTCTCCGTTATACAAATGTTGAATCTCTACCAACTTGGTCCCGTTTTCATTATAAAATGCCTTGTGTATATCAATCCAACCATTTGGTTCCGTTTGTTCTTTTACTAAACTGCATTCATCCAATTCCAAGTCACAATTCACTAAGATACTGATACTTTGGCGTCTATTCAGCCATAAAACCACTAGATTATGATCGGTGGCCCAGTCTACACGGCCCAGTATGTGATCTACTCCAACGACGTCTACTGGCGCTGGAATAGTTCTTGTGCAGGAGATATTGTCCACCTTGAAGACGCGAAGACCAACAACAGGATTGACGCGACCTGCCTGACATAAGTGAATTCAATCTAATGAACATTTTGAATTTTATTATATTGAATCATTATTCAGTAACGATTTTATAGAATCATTAAATTTCTTAATACTAATACTAACCTTAGGATATTTGAACTCTACCATCTCGGGATATTGATAGTAAATGTCAGACGAATTGCCATAGAAGGGGTAGACAGCTGACTCGACGTTTGTGTCGTTGAAGGAAGCTACCGCCAAATAAGTACCTTCCGGTGAAAACCACAATGCTTCAGCTGCATTGAATACTTCCTCTAGAAACAAAAGAATATAGGTACTTTTAATTAATATTCCTTGTTTTGATAATATTCTTATTGATTTGTATAGTAACCTTGTAAGGAAAGTGTGAGGCGACAAAGAAAATACGTGCGATGGAAATTACAAAGGTTTTATTGCAAAGGACTCTAAGAAGTATAACGAAACGAGCTAACTAAGTTTGATTAAGTGTCGCCGCAGTGCTCCCACTATGTGACAGCGCAGTGCTCCAAATAATCAAACTGTTTTTGGTGAACTATAGACCATGAAACATTAAATCACTTGTGTGGGACCCACTAGGTGGACGCCCGAAGTAATCCAATATTCCACAATCCACAAATCCCCAAAATTCCCTTATTTCCCAGGTAGTTACAGTCCTGTGCGGGACCCACAAGTGGATGCCCAGAAGGCACTGTGTATACACAAAGGAGTACCTAGGCCCTAATGGTTCACAATACAAAATCTCTCCGGAGGTCTTGAATTCGGCCGTGAGGCAAACCATATCGCGATCTAACTTGGTACAGCGCCATCTAGTGATGAGTGTAGGAACTTCATAGGAGTGGTGCTACAGTCTCCCCCTCGGCCTCTGAAGGCGTCCCGACGAAGAAGGCTGGAAGAAAGTGAAAATTAATGTTTTCGTGGGCGACCCCGTCCACGTCGAGTAGCAGAAGCGACTTCTTCAGTTCTCTGGATTCGTGGTCTCCCTCGTCGACGTAGAGGCTGCAAAGGTGAAGGGATAGTCTCATTATTTCCTTGGAATGGTCGTAACGCTGAAGTATGATATGTGCCAATTACTATTTCAGGAGCTTCTTTATTGGCTAGCTTGTAGGAGGCAGGCCCATGTCTCTCTACTATCACGAATGGTCCATCTCTTCTAGGCGCAAACTTGGCACTATGGCCTCTGGATGCTTTACTGATCGGGTGAACATCCGCTAGAACCAGATCGCCTGGTTTGTAAATAGGGCTCTCTCTTCGTGTTTTATCTACAAATTCTTTACGCTTTTCTTCTTTCCTTTCTTGAACTTCCCGTGTCTTCTTAAGAATATTTGCAATTCTTAAAAGTTTCGGGGTTACTTCGGGAATGAAATTTTCGCCAAGTATTATCTCACGAAGATCTTCCTGATTATCTCGGGGAGTTCTCAACTCGCGGCCAAATGTTATATACGCTGGAGTAAAGCTAGTTGCTGCATTAACTGCTGTATTCAGAGCAAAACGTATGGATGGCAATTTATCTGGCCAGTTGCCATGATCTTCCCCAGCTATGAGAATGGCTAACTGTGTTTTGAGATCTCTGTTATGGCGCTCCACAGGGTTCGCTTCGGGATGATACACAGGCGTAAACGAATGGTTGATCTTGAAGCAAAAACTGATAGCTTGCATAATAGCACTAACAAATTGCGGACCGTTATCACTAGTCATTCTTCTGGGTACCCCGTATCTAAGAAAAACCTCATTGATTAGTTTTTCTGCACAGGCTTCCGCGGTAGCTTGTACTAATGCAAATAGTTCAATCCATCGACTTGCACAGTCTTCAACGATAAGAATCCAGGTTTTACCGTCTGTTGAGGCTGGCAACGGCCCAAAAAGATCAAATGCAATTGACTCAAATCGCTTATTGAGTGGAGTTGTCTGCAACAGACCAGCAGGTTTTGTGTTCGATGGCTTAAATCGTTGACAAGCCACACAATTTTTGATGTATGCCTCGATGTATTTACGCATACCTTTCCAAAAGTATCGCGTTGAAATTCTGGCGTATGTCTTCTCTGCGCCGTTATGCCCAGCAAGTGGATCATCATGATAAGCATCCATCACATTGGCCCATTCATGCTCGGGCACTACCAATTGAGCATCATCGGAGTCTGAGTCTGGCGCTAATCGATATAGGAGACCATTATTCAGAAAGTATCCTTTATTACTCCAGTAAACAGCATTTTCTGATATATCTGGTGCTTCCAATGCTTGAACAATGGTTTCTATAGATGAATCTTTAAGCTGCTCAATTCGGATTTCTTTCGGGTTTCTTTTTGGCATATCAACGCTTATAGTCATTGTGCAGATACTGCATTCGGAACGATTCTCTTCTGTGCACGGAGGTCGAGACAACATATCAGCGACGACGTTTGCTCGTCCGGGAATATACTTTACGGTAAGGTCAAATGCTTGAAGTTGCAATGCCCATCTTGCGAGTTTACCATTTGGTGACTTTAATGACATCAACCAGCGTAGGGCTTGATGATCGGTTATGACTATGGTCGGAAGTCCTTCTATATAGCCACGGAATTTGTTGACCGCCCAAACGACCGCCAGGGCTTCTCGCTCTGTGGTTGAGTAATTTTTCTCAGCAGGAGTGAGAAGACGACTTGCATACTCCACTGGGTGTTCAGACTCACCCTCCCCCTGGACTAAAACTGCTCCCAAAGCATATGCACTCGCATCTGTTTTAATTATATACGGCTTGGTTTCGTCAGCTTGTCTCAGAATCGGAGCTGACGTAAGTTTCTTTTTCAATTCTGCATATGCGTCTTCTTGTTCATTACTCCAGGTCCATGGGACGCCTTTCTTTGTCAATCGCGTAAGAGGCTCAGCAATTGCAGAAAAATTTTCAATGAAGCGGCGATACCAAGAACAGGTTTGTAAAAACGAGACCAAGTGACGCAGGTTGGTTGGTCTAGCCAGGGCTAAGATCGCTGCAGTCTTTTCAGGGTCAACTTCGAGACCTCTAGGTGTTATATAATGACCCAAGTACTTCACCGTTGAGCAACAAAAACGGCACTTCTTTAGATTGACGATTAGATTAAATTCCCATAATCTGGAGAAAACTTTGTTCAGATCTGCAAGATGGCTTTCGAAAGAGGGAGAAAACACGATCAAATCGTCTAGGTAGGCTAGCAGTTTTATATCAAGGCTAATCTTGAATTTGTCTATTAGCCGTTGAAATGTGGCTGGCGCATTTCGTAGACCAAATGGCATGCGATTGAAAACATAAACTCCGAAGGGTGTTATGAAGCCAGTCTTTGCTTTGTCTTCTTGAGAGACTTCTATTTGCCAGTATCCTGCTTTTAAATCAAGAGTCGACATAAACGGGGTAGGTTTAGCCTCATGCAATAGATCATCCAATCTTGGTATTGGGTAAGTATCCGGAACAGTAATTGCATTTAGCCGGCGATAGTCGACGCATACTCTGATGTCCCCATCTGGTTTCGGCACGAGTACTACTGGTGCAGTCCAAGGCGTGTTTGACGGCTCCATAACTCCTTCTTGGACCATTTTGTCAATCTCTTTTCGCAGTATTTCTTTCCGGGGCGGCGAAAGACGGTAAGGAGGAACTGAAATAGGCCCTTTCCCGGCAGTATCAATTGTATGTACTACGTTTCTAGCTGGTTTCCCATTTGGCTGGAAGACTCGTTCGTGCTTATTCAATAAGTCTTTCAACTGATCACGTTGTTGAGCACTAAGCTCATTGTTGACAGGCAATTCGATATCCATTGAGTTTATACCGAAATTACTGTCAGGAAAGAGTGACATCGAGTGAGGGGATAAATTAACTTCCTCTTGGTGAATGTTCATTTGGGCATCTCGGAACATATAGTTCAGCCTAGGCGAATGGCCATCAAACAACGTTCGTGTCTTTTTAGGAGTAGACGGCTGTAATCTGTGTAACTGATAACTTTTATTTCCGGATTCATTCGGAACGCTGGCCGATTTTCCATTCATCGCTGTACTGCAGTTCTCGGGGTTACTTGATTCACTTGCTACAGAAACTGGAGTGACAGCATATTCCGGATTTGGACGTTTTTTAGTTATACTTGTAGCAACAGGGCCCTTGTTTTCAAAGTTGATGAAATCTTCCATGTATAGCTCGTAAACTTCGTCATCATTATCGATAAAATGCCATATATATTGAGGAAGATTCAAAATCATCTGCGCCTGTTGTATAAATCCTACTCCAAGTAGGGTGCGGTTATCTCTAGCCTCAGGTAGTACAATGAATGAAGTAGTGAAGACACGTCCACATAATGTAACTTCTACATCAATCGTCAAAACATTTTGCTGTTTCGGAAAACCATCGGCTAGGGTAATTTGAACTGACTGCTGTCGGAAGGCGAAGCCTTTTTCTAGTAGACGACGGTATAGCCAGTATGATGCGACGCTCGTCTTTGCACACGTGTCGATGTAAGCGCTGCCATTTATACCATTGACGCTAATGAATACTACAGGTCGGGGCCTCGGGGCAACTTTAATGTTGAGCGAGCAGAAATCAATACGTTCCTTCTTGACATTTGCCGATAACTTATTAGCGCATTTAGGACAGTTGGAACGAACCACTCCCGGTGCGCCGCAACCGTAACACGAAAATTTTGGTTGTGACGGGGAAGGTGCTTGCGTTTGAACAGATGAGGGCCCCGATGTCGGTGGTGCTAGCGGAGAGTCCTTCTCAGCTCTTTTCTTCTTCCTGCATACTTCCTCCGTGTGTCCGAGATTTCGACAGAAAGTGCATCTTGGCTTCTTACCAGCTTTATGATCCGCGCGTGTCTCAAAGTCACCTTTTTCTTTAAGAACTCCTTCTACCTCTCGAGCGCTCGCTATAAGCTCATCGAAGGTGCTAATCGAACTTCTAGGTACTTTGTCTCTTATATCCACGCGTAGAAGGCCAAAGATCATATCTATTTGCTGAACTTCCATGTGATGTGGTTCCGGCAACTGGGCAAACAGCATTCTTTTCTTGGAGATGAACTTTTCCGTACTTTCGGTAGGATGTTGTTTAGTAGTGTTAATCTCATGGTACAGTTCGAAGGCTGGCTTTTGTGGTGCAAATGTTTTTCTTATCAATGCTTCGAAGCCGCTCATTGTTGTTACTTGACTTTTGACTCCCTGCCACCATTCACCAGCTTCTCCAATGAGAATTAATGGCAGTCCACTAATAACGTCCTTTTCAGGAATGTGTTCCGTATGTCTGAAAATATTTAGAGCACAGAGGAAAGCTTCGACTGCCTTTGCATCCTTCCTGCCATCATAGGTGGTGGTGCATGATGTCATCGACTTCCTTTGGTGTAGGGTTGCTAAGAGTTCTCGCTGCTGTAGCCGCTGATGTTCCAGTAGCTGCAGAAACTGGTCCTGACTCATAGCCATCTTCCCTTGTCGTTTCTGCCTGACAGGTGTTGAAGTTATTCGTCCGGATCGAGTCACGTATCTTGGTTGTCGCTCAGGAGTTGTGCCCGCGTTGGTCGCCACTTTGTAAGGAAAGTGTGAGGCGACAAAGAAAATACGTGCGATGGAAATTACAAAGGTTTTATTGCAAAGGACTCTAAGAAGTATAACGAAACGAGCTAACTAAGTTTGATTAAGTGTCGCCGCAGTGCTCCCACTATGTGACAGCGCAGTGCTCCAAATAATCAAACTGTTTTTGGTGAACTATAGACCATGAAACATTAAATCACTTGTGTGGGACCCACTAGGTGGACGCCCGAAGTAATCCAATATTCCACAATCCACAAATCCCCAAAATTCCCTTATTTCCCAGGTAGTTACAGTCCTGTGCGGGACCCACAAGTGGATGCCCAGAAGGCACTGTGTATACACAAAGGAGTACCTAGGCCCTAATGGTTCACAATACAAAATCTCTCCGGAGGTCTTGAATTCGGCCGTGAGGCAAACCATATCGCGATCTAACTTGGTACAGCGCCATCTAGTGATGAGTGTAGGAACTTCATAGGAGTGGTGCTACAACCTTATAAAATCAAAATGTCAATTAAGAGCTTATGAAATGGAGATCAACCCAGATTTTGCTTATTTCAACCAAGGGGTCCCCCACCCCACCCCTGTCACAATTAAGACCAATTTCAAATTTCTACGCTCTAAACTTGATATAAAAATTAACTTACCTTCATATATCCAGTCTGCGATACCAAAATACACTTCACCAGGAACACCTTCCGTGGTAAGGGCGGTGACCTCGTCAGGTCGTGCCGGGTCAGCAACATAGTATACATTGTTGTCTTTGACGAACGCAAGAGCACCTTTCTTACTCCACTCTACAGCAGCCAAAGGACCTCTACTAATGTTTTTAACTGATCTGAAAAAGTAATTGTAAAAACAATCTTTGTAAATACAATATAAGATCTTTTCGAATTCTTTTTAATTATTCTTTTATGAAAAAGATACGGAAATAAAAACTCCGACAGCTAGCAGCCATAATTTCGATAGGTACATACGAGTAGGTCACCAATGCACCTCATCATCATCCTTAGTTTGTTATTCAATAAAGCGATGTCATTTATTCGGCTAAATAGACTTATTTTTTAAATTGATGTTTAGTTTTAAAGTAACGATTTCACCACTCATTTACGTTGAACGTCATTTTATAGAGAAAGCAGTTCATTTATTAATATGCGTGTTATTTTTTGGTTGCCACTTGTTTTGGCTAAACACCAATTTGCATAGATTGATTTTAGGTTGTTTTTTATTTATTGGAAACACTCACTTGTTTTCAAGGTTGTACACAGAAAATTCTGAGAGACTGGAGTAACGGTAAACCTGAAAAACAGATAATTTGGTATTAATTCTTATTGTAGTAACGCCCTCTTAAAATTCAAATGATTTTAATTTTATGGTCTTATAGTTTAGATTTTAACTTTTATTAGCGTGATTGATACATGTGGCCACTAAACTATTGCATTGAATATGGAACATATGTAAATTTTGTAGATCGCATCAATATGCGAGTAGATGAGTAAGTATTTCACGTGCTGTTGTATGTACATCGTGCATGAGTAAATTTTTTTTAATTCTTAACCAAGTTGTCATAAAAATTAAGAAATAGGATACCTCTAATTAATCAATATAATAATTTTATAAAAAGATTATTTAATTTTATTTGCCGATCGTGTACTGAATCGAGCGCATATAAAAAACAAACGAATAAGAAGAAGAAGGAAGAAGCGAATATCTAAGATATTCTGTCTCTAGGTACTTCTGAGAAAAAGACATACTTTTTTTAACGTTCCTAAATAAATTAGACAATGTTTAGAACATTCCTAATAACTTCTGCAAGCAATTAAAGAATAATTTAAGAAATATGTATTACTTTTTGCAAAACTTTTAATTAATTATATAGAATATTATCCCAAATTTTAGAAATCAGATATGAAATAATAATACTTATATTTTATTTATCTTTTTGTAGTACAGTGTGACTCCACACTCTACATTCCCGAGACCTTCTTAAAAGCGGTCACATGATGAATAATAATATAATTGGAGTCAAATGTCACTTGCGTTCAACAGTAGTCTAACTGAATACCTTGACCTGATCAAAAGGGTAAAAATAGCTGTTGCTGTTGTACGTAAGGATATTTAAGACCTTTTGGCGGTCTCATCATATCATCTTCTGTAATGGATGCAGGATCGTAAAAGGAAAGAGCCACGCATGATCCTAACGAATAAAATCCAGAAAATTTAAGTAAGGGCGCTGTACCAGAGGTAGGTTTTTTGAACTGTCTATGTGATTGCTAGGGTACAGTTCCGGTTTGTACTGCGAGATTTGAAACGATCAGCTGAGATAGCAGTCAAATATACGCCATAGCGTGTCATCATAATGAGAGAGATAATACAAATTCACAAAATTAAACTTAAAAATGTTTTAAGTAATCTAAAGCGACCACTGAGTAAGGAGTGCAACGACTGAAGACGAATAGATTTAGAGAGATTTTTTTTTTTTTAATAAATTAGTACACTTTATCTGTTGTCCGCATGCGATACATGAGCAACATGTCAATATTACCATAAGATCGAGGTGGTAATTAACATTCATAGATCTATGCTCTGTTTCACCGATCCACACATATTCCGGATAGATTAACATACATATTTCTGATTACTTCTATCTTACAACGACCGCTTATATCAATGGGAGGTTCCACAGATTTGTAATACCTACTTATACGATTTATATTTCCGTTAGAGAAGGTGTACCTAATGTGAAATTAATTATTCCTATAGCCAGTTGAAAGTCGTTAATCACTACATAATTGTACCAATAAAGCTTTGTTTACACATGACCAGTTTAAACATTCTCATTTATAAACCTCAGACCGCAGATACCTAATAGTTCTTAAATGACTTAAATAACCTAATAAGTAAATAAATATAAAAAATAAATAAATCTACATTCTCACCTCAAGAAGAGCCTGGAGAGCGGCATCAGACTACGAATTCTTGATTATAACAAAATAATAAAAAATTGAAACTTACCTTCTGATAATTGGACGCTAACAGTAGATATTTCCCGTCACTGGAGAATGTTGTAGGTATGTATGTTCGTAGCTCATACTGCAACAACAAAAACACGGACAATAAGTTAACAAGCAGCTTACGTAACTTTCTCGGTGATAAAAAATGTCCCCAATGATCTGTCGGATCTGCTATTGTGTGATGTTTACATTACAAAGACCACATATTTTTTTAAAGTAGTTATGGACTTATATCTATTGCTTTAATAATAGTTTAGTGAAAAAATTACAATTTAATAAATAATAAACTTTGGATTATTCTTTAAGGCGAGGGGCTAGCATTCTGTCACTATCTTAATCTCAATTTCAAGGTTCGACTGGCAAAGAATGCCCTGTAGCATTAAGTCCACCTGTTGTACATTTTACGTGCATAATCTATACATATAATAAAACAGTAAAAATATTTTGTCTGTACATTTAGTATTTTTGACTGAAATGGATAGAGGGGCATTTAGCATAAATAATAGAAAGCAAAAATATTTTTTTTAATTTCTTGTCTGTCTGTATGTATGATCACGATTATCTCCGAAAGTACTGAACCGATTTACTTTACTTTTTAAAACTTTCACCAGTTGCTTTGTTTTAATTCCGAAAAACATTTAAAGTTAGTTTCATAAAAATGGGTTCATTAAAAAAGTTATCGACATTGCATGAGTTTGCCTGCAAATAAGTTACGAAATTTTAAATTCAAAGTCATTTATTATTATACGACAGCATATAACATCGGCCTTGATGGTCCAGTGGTTAGCCCGTGAGACTGTGAAGTTGGCGGTCCAAGTTCGAGCCCCAACAAAAACAAGATATTTTTTTATTAAAAATATTTTGTTTTTTTCTGTCTGTATCTGACTGTATGATTAAGAAATTTACGTGGACCAAGTCGCGGGGAACAGCTAGTGTTAAAATAAATTTAAAAAAATTCATCATTAAGCTACACAGATATACGTGGCCTTTCAGTCTTTTCGAGACTGTTGGGTCTGTCTATTTGTAAGGGACAAAGACGTGATTATATGTATGTATGTACAATCTATAACACAGAACGAATAAGGTTTCATAAGTGCGTTGGATTTTAACATACAGATATCTGTTACATTTTTAACGAATATACAAACAATATATACTTACATATTGTTGCGACACCGTAGAGAGCCACCAAATTCATTTACAAAGAAGTATATACTTACAGGCAGGCTTAAATATTTTGACCAATCTTCCGAACTTTCAGGTTTATAGAGAGCGCTATAAATATTGAATTCAAAAGAAAAATCTTCATTTAAAACAAAAATTTTCATCATCTAACCATATCATTTCCACTTTACGTAACATTTAAACCATTGAGTGTGTCTAATTACAATAGATACGCTCAGCGTATAATATTAAAATCCATCGAACTGATTAAAACATGGGCGCTGTTAGGCAACGGAACTCATTAAATTTTCATCTGAATAAATATCACCAGCCTATGCATAAAATTATCAAATGCTAAACTTATTTCATAAACATTTCAGTCTCAATGATAGTGGGCCAAGTTCAACCGGTCATTACCCAAATGTGACGATGATAAAATTTGCAGGAATTAACATACAAATTTTTTAAACTAATTAATTGTTGTGTGTGTTTGTTCTGCCGTACTGATGATTAGGAAAAAAGTAAGTCAATAATTTTTTTAAGAGCTCTGCTTACCAATTCGTCCTCAGTCAAAACTGTAGACACATTACGATATAGAGCGTTGTATTTGACAATTCCATTTCCTGGCTCCCTGTGTATGTATTCTGTATCTGAAATAAGAAAGAAAAAAAGCTGTATTAATAGATATCTTATTCTTCAGTTTGGTACTGTTAGGTAGAAACTTACATAGTCATGGAACCTATAATCTATTTAATGTCGAAACTACTTTCAAAAAGTTTTCGCAAAAAAAAAGAACTCATCTAAGATGAAGGTTTGCTGGCGCTAGTTATTACTCTGAGGTCCATGCTTAGGAAGTATAGCCTCATTGTGTAGATATTTTATTGTCCTGGTTATAGAAGGTCGCTGGACATGATCTGAAACAAATTTTTTGACTCCCTAGAAAGGGCATCACCAGGGAAGACTACTGATAATAGTTTATTTAGCTTACAGTTTTGTTACAAAATTCTGGAGTAATTCTGAATATACAAATTCAATAAAATATTACTTAGAAAACGCATGACAGTTTTAGATAGTCAACTTAGAAGTGATGGCAGCGTGTATTGATATGCTTTGTTGTATAACATGTTTCATAATCCAACATTAAGTCATCGGCTTTAACTTGCTCTGTAATGCAAAGCTATTTCGAGATAAGTAGTGTCTTCAATTGTTAGTAGTTATTTTTGTTTTTGATCTTTTATTTTATAAATTGTTTAATAATTTTGTAATGTAATCTTCGACCAACATAGCAGTTCTTATCCTGCAAAATACAGGGTGACTTTTAATTCAACTGCATGAATTAAAAGTCACCCTGTATTTTGCAAATTTAACTGTTAAGTGTACTCATCTTAAGGATATTTATAAACGTTAAAAGAAAAATATCGGTTTATGTTTATGGCATATTTAAGAAAGTACGAAAAAAAAAAAAGTATCAAAACCCACGATCCTAAATACATAATGTCACCCCGGCAGGCGGAAAAGCGACGCGTAAGATTCAGAGGTCAACGACACAATTCATTCAGCTGAGCGATTTCGACAACTCTGTACTTTTACTTGATCTTGATATTAGAAAAATAATTTATTTTTCAGACATTTATTTATATGTTTACTTTTAATTTCTTTTCATTCTTCATTCATTCATTTTTTCTTCATTTCTTCTTTTAATTTTGTAGTATTGGTCTTTAATAAAGCGTGTGACGTAGTTTTTGAGGGTTTTTTAAATGTGAAAACGATGACGTTTAATTTAAATAAAAATAGGCTCAAACGGCTCAGAAGCATGGGTGGGTACAGTTTATGTTTAAAAGGATGCAGTTGTTTTAAATGTCACCCTGTATACATATTTTGCCCAGTTGTAAAATTTCCCATAAATCAAATCCTGTCAACGCTTATGCTTATGGTCTATTTACCCAAAAAATATTGTTATATAAATTATAATAAAATTATATCTTTTAAAGCATTCGATCAAGGAATAAAATGAAGTTGTCACCTTAGTACAATTATACTGGTAATAAATCTGTTATCTTAGTTACTTCCCACACGTTTAACTACGACAATGACATTTCATACCAGTAGCTATTGTGCTCGTGGTTTGCCATGATAATATGAAATGTAGGAATTTGGAACTACTTTCATATGAAAAGCAACTTTGCATACATAGGTATTAAGGTGATGTAAACCATGATATGATGATAATGGCACTCACAAACTCCAACCTTAAATGTAGATATATCATCATCCAAAGAGATTGATAAATAATTGAAGTGTAATTACAAATTAAATTGTAAATGTGAGAAGCAAAATAAAATTTGATTGGCTTAAAGGAATCGCTACAAATGGACTGCAATACTGTTTTATACATATATTTTTTTGTTTTAAAGTTTTTTGAGTGCATCAATTAATGTAATGAAACTAAAATGGTAACAACTTTGGGATCGGTCGGTGCACCGCACTAATAAACAGTATCAAAGTAAATTCCACTGTCTTTAACTACTTATTTAAAAGAACTTCATATCGATGATCACACTATTTTGGACTAGTTAAAACAAATGAAGCTCTGAAACCTCCTTCTTAGTAATAGTGAAGACATGATGATAACTTACCTGAAACCCACTGCACATTGATTCGGTCTGGGTAGAACTCTGGTTTGATGGGGATTAGTTCTTCAAGACTGAATGTCTTCAGGGAAAGCTGGTTGAAGGAAGACGACTCGGAGCTACAGCTGAGCAAAAGCAGCAGGAGAATTATCTGCGTTGGTCCTACCTTCAACAAAAAAAATAATTGTAATAAATACCCAAGAACCAAAGCGTTTTACTATCATACAATTTTTCTTCCCTAATTCACAAACTGAGTTGATATAAACCAAGTAAATTTTCGGATTGAATCGGCACGAAATATAATATATGTATATCCATGTGAAATTAGTGCGGAATGTTGGTAATGAAATATTGTTACATTAACTGTGGTTGTGATTGATCGAGTAACTTTGTTTTGTTAACTTCACTATGTAAGGTATAAGCGTCTTTTCTTAATGTTGATCAGATTTGGGAACGCATGTTAATTATTTAGAGTGCAGGCTGCATCTTAGTCTTTCTCAAATGCACTCTAGGGCGAAAAGGACTATTATTTCACTGTAAGTACCTGTGGAGATTCTATAGTCTCTATAGTATTTATTCAGAGATAGTGGCAAGTGGAAAGATGTAGTCTCTGCCTACCCCTCCGGGAAAGAGGCGTGATTTTATGTATTTATGTATGTCAGGTACGCCAAAACAGCGTTAAATTAGAGTTGTTTAAATTAGAATTATTTGGAGACTTCTTTAATTAAGTAGGTGTTTTTCCAAGAGTACATTACAGCAATGTACGATCAAGTACTATTAGAACATCGCAATCTTAGTAAGATGTTCAGAGTTCGTAGATGTAGTTGCAAGTGAGCCACGAAGTTTCAGTTAATTAAAGTTGCTTGCAGGATGTCTTCATTACTGATAGAGATAATTGAATTGTCTTCTTATTCAATTGTTTGAAGATACACATCTAGATCTCAGCCTCTGTATGTATGGCTATAACTGCATTAATGAGCCTTATCAGCTTATGTAGTTGATAAGGGATGCGTTGAGTTGTAAATGAGAGCTATAACTGATGTGTTTTTTTAATTCTCGGTGGCCTTATTATGAACGGTAAAAAGACCTTGCATAAAGTATTATGCATATGGATGAGAACAAGAAGTGTGCAAGGAACTTAGCAAATAGAAAGATGTAGTCTATGCCTACCCCTCCGAGACAGAGGCGTGATTTTACGCATATAATGTAATTTTTGGGGTATTGCATTCTATTTATAAATATAAATGTCTCTTTAACTGGAATGTTTTGTTTGGGCTGAATTTTATGAAATTGGGAATGGAAGCAAACCCTAGGTCAAACAAAGGTTATGCGAGGGAAGTCATGAGGAATGGCTAGTTAGATGTATAAGATTTTAATGCAAAGGCCCACGACTGTTAATTCGCTATCGCACTATATGTTTTATCCAACATAAACAAAATATAAAATTGAATTTAACAACTTACCGGCGCCGGCGTTTGCCTTTCTAAAAGCAATTTAATAGTATACAATACTAACCAGCTAGAGGGAAAGGACCTAACCTTGAAAACATTTACGCAATCTACAGCTGCTCATAACTTTTTAACAAAGGTATGGCATATACATATCTTTCTATATAACAAAAGACTGTTAATTGGGATATATATATTTTTTAAATTCTTCTGCTGTGCAAATTAGTGCTGTTAGAGCCTAAGACATGACTTCTAATGACGCGAAGCTGAACTTGAACAATCATATTAAGGATCGAAATCTTCACTCCTCATTAGTGGAACGGAAAATTATTGGAGCGGCTATGACAGAAGATGTACCATGGCTTGCGAGGAAAAGCCATAAGTATTTTCAAATTTGACCAAAATATCCTTACAACGGCTCACTTTAAAGGCCATACAAGTTACTCGTATGAGGAAGTTATACTTCCTAGAAGAAAGAAATTTTTAAAAAGATATAAACATACATAATAAAAAATAAGATGAATGAATTGACAAGCCGCCGACCACGACAACAGACGAGATAGGAAGTTATATAATAAAGAGATTGGTGGACGACCCTCGGTATCAAAGGTGCGGTGCGCATAATAATATCACAATACAGGAACTGATGTACTGTTGTACATGTTTTGTTTTAATCGCCTTTGTTTCCATTAACTAATTCAGTAGTTGCTTTTTTACTATACAGTGCTGGCCAAAAAATTGTTTGTAGACTCAATACATTAGAAAATCTACTAAATGATAGACCCTAAATTTATATTTAATAGGTTAGGTCATGAAACGCAAAATTGGGTAAACTTTCACCTTATTGTAAACTTATCCCATAACTGTTGCATCTTTTAGTTTACAGGAGCCTGATAACTTCAGTTGCATATTTTGATATGAGAAGATTCATACACACAGGTCACGTTCTTGTCCGGGTAGACAGAGCAAAAATCAGCTTCGAAGAAAGAACTGAATGGTCGAATTAAGATATAGAGATGGTAACAGTTTGCTAAAATGCCTAATTAGCACATGCTAATATTAATGTTCCATCTATACCATGGAAACCAAATCTGGGATCCTATTTGCTGTTTATTTCTCTACACTTTTTTCTAAAGGCACAAGTTGCAGGCAAAAGCAATGAGTGCCAGCTAAAGATGCACATAAATTGTCGTGCCTACCACGCCTTAGCAGCTACCACTTAGATCATATCACAAACTATAATTTCTTCATGTTCTCTCTTTGGCGAAATATTAATGATACGTAACGGAATAGTTGTTCGGAGAAAGTGGTTTGCAATCTAGTACCAATGTTCCTACAACACAACAATAAATTGGAAGCGAAGGCGAACATCCTGGCGTTTTTACTTTAAAACCGATACACTACATATGATATTATTTTCTAGAGTTACATATTAATTTAAGATTAATATAAATATAGAATTTCAACGACAGCTGGAGGGAGGAACTTTTTACTGTTGCTTAATTTAGCTATATAATTATTGGCCTAGCTATAAATTTAAGTAAATCTGCCGCAAAGAAAATTTGTCATTGAAAGTAATTGTCATGAGAAAAAAACACACTCACTGGAAACCTCGGTGGCGAAAGCTAGTCCTTAACTGCTTCCTAGTAGGAAATTACTGCCATGCTTTAATCTAATCGTTATAAATAAGTGCTTATTTACTTTTGTCGTGGTTACGCAAAAAAAGTAGGTAGGAAACGGTGTAATAAAACGGAACATACAAATGCATGAAAACAGCAGTATTGACTTAAAAAGTCTTTGAATACACTCCAATTCGGCCGATGTAAACATGTTCAGGATTTAGCTCAGAAATAACATGACTGCGTGCCGTTGACGTACTGACCCTACTGCCATGCCCTGCATGTCGTATACCTACAAAGTAAAGGATCTTTTTGCTATCAATACGTTGATCTTCGCAAATGTTTCCAGTCCACACACTCAAAAATAGATGAAGACGACAGGGACAGAAACATAGAGCCAAGCTATATATTGATTATTATGGCTTCAAAACCCTGAATATCTTTTTTTAATATTGAATCTTCGTCACTCTGTGAGTTCTCATTGATGGGGAAATACTGGAGTCGACTGGGGAAATACAAAATAATTAGGTATGTCAAAGAACACTGATAAGTAACTTGAAACTGTTCGCAATAACATTTAGTAATAATGTCGGTTCAGATCAACGTAAATTTATAAAAGCTTTATTTATATTTTTTTCATGTATTTCCCTAGATTCTTTCCTTTAAATTTTCATATACACTCGGGCAGTTATAAAGCTCGCTTATAATAATAATGTTACTATCCTATTAGTTAATCTTGTTTCGAAGGTAATAGTCCCAAACTATACAAATTTACCAAGAAATTTATTTTTAATCTATCACACCTATATTTAAAAATATCTCTTCATACGTTTATTAATAAACAAATTAAAACAAATCAGAGTAAAACTGTGCAATTAAAAATTAAAATGAACAGCGCCATGAAGCAGAAATAACATGTATTGTGTAAACTTATCTCACCTGACACGACAACTGCTATTGTAAAAATCGTAAGTCAAAAGAACTCTCATTACGCGAACGAAGAAGGAACAAACAGCAAATTGGGAATTACAATGACGTCAAAACATTTTCAACGTAGTCACATTCCTTTTAATTAGCTATTCGTGTGCAATGGAAAAAACATAATTTCGTTTATTTTATTATTTTATTTAAAATTGCAAACTCTCTTTTAAGACTATTTATAAATGGTAAATGTTAATGCTATTGTATTGTCTATTAGTTCACCTCCTTATTAGTTGCTGTTGCAACTTTATTTTAGTTATGAACTATAAGTGTAAGTACACACAATATACCAAATATTTATTTGGCTGTCCTTATGGCTCTGTCTATCCCCATAACGGATAAAGACGTGATTGTATGTGTATAAATATATGAACAAATCGCCTTTTACCTCGTGCACGTTAATGTCGTGGTCGATTCTTCTCTCACAATGCGTCAATCTAGGGGTTTTACCGTCAAACTTTTACATCGTTATTAATTATTTACGTCATGTCATTTATCAGTTGTAATTAAGTACTCAGACAAGGAATCCCAGTTAACTTATTTTTCTATTCATTAAATCCCAAGTTCACCAGAAAAAATAACTAATAGAGTCGCTTACACAAATATCCGTTTATCAGGTGTCTATCAGTTATTACAAATCAAAAATGAATTGTAATTGTAAATTGTAATTAAGGCACCGGAGCCTTAACTCGCTTAAAATAGAACTCAACTTTATATTTATCGAATTGTGTTGTTATTGAAAATTTTATAGGTACATGTTGAACTTATAACCTATTGGTGACTAAGAAGCTATCTTGTTTAAAGAAAATAGCATTATTCATAACATTTTCTTATAATAATGCAGATTAATGCAGAAAGAAATGCACTGTTTGTCTTACAGTTACTTACAGTTCAACATGCAGTGTCTCTTTACCTACACAAAATAAGTAACGTACCGTAATGTACCCATAACAAGCACCAGTGGCATAGTTTTCGAGCATCGAACCTCAACCGTATCAGACCCGGCCAACCGTTATTATATAATTCTCATTATATTTTATTTGTAACTCTGCCTGTAGACTCGCAACATCGCTCCCTGATAATTTCTTAGAATAAATAAATAGTTTTGTTACTTCTGAATATCCGATCTCTCAGTATAGGCAAATTTCATCAAAATCGGTCCTTTATTTTTTTTCAATAATTTAAAAATGCAATCTTTGTTTATCTTTTGGAAACATGGATAGGACAGGTAACTTTAGAGTTTAATAATAGAATAGAATATAGAACTTTAGACCTTAATAATTGATTAAAGGGAAAACAGCGTACTTTTTAATAAGTATACGTGAAATTGCCAAGGTAACGGCCTTCCACTCCGTGAAATAATGGCGAATTAAACACATTTATATACCAAAATAAAAACGATCTTTTTTACGTTTTTATTGCCTCTTTGTAAGTTAGTACAAAAATAAACTTAAATTTAACAAATAATAGTTTTACATTATATAGAAGACTGGGTTTGTACACAATAGTGTACTATGAGACAAAATAGCAAAGAAAAACAACTTGTCAACAAACGCTTACCATTTTACGCGTATACGCAGACAGGACGCCAGGACGATCCCTCAATGGAAATTAAGTGGTTCCAATTTCAAACTCTCATTACTCGTACGGCGAATATCACGCACGGCACTCACTATACACAAGACACCGCGAGACCGCGCGGATGGCGACTGCGCGTATTGTAGAACGGCCCATGCGCCGAGAAGATTGGTATGAACGTATATGTACGTAACATAGAGGAAAATAGTTGACAGATATCCAGCATCAACTCATTAACTCCCTATACTCATCTGACCGATAATTGGTATGAAATGATAAAGAAGCCTGATCCACAGGGCGGTACAGGTGCAAATCCTACCGCAGTCATTAGGTATTCGTCTCATTTTGATCAAGACTTTTTCTAAGATACTTACGTTAATTTCATTGCTAACCGATGCTTTTGCGATGAAAGAAGTAAACATCCAACAAATAGCATAAAATAGAATAAAGAAAAAAGAGAAAAATAAGAGGCATATGATGACAAAAAGGGGGAATATAAGAGCGGTCTTTTAATTAAGTTGAGGTCTTTATTTTACTCTGATGTAGGTAGATAGATGGACGGACAGATAATATAAGTACTAATGTTTACCTATCAATATGTACTTAATGTGCGGCACGCACCTACATTAAATACCTACAAATGCCTTTTAATAAACCTAACCTACGGATGATGAAGTGGTGACGGTATCTCATCATCTGGCTCTTATCTAAATGGAACTGGACAATACCTAGTACAGCTATTATCATGATTCAATATTTCTTACGAGTATGTTCTCCTGCAAAGGTGGCTGTGGTCAGACGGGAATAGCTTCGTGTAAATCCTTGATCCAATCCAGGATCATGACCTAAGGGGCCACCACGGGCTCCTCCAAAGGTAAGGATCGAGCATGTAACCGGGACTAAATCCAAACAAAGAAAATACCCACGGTCATACTCGTAGTATTCTTCAGACATTATGTGTTGGAATTGAATTGATGCACTCTTTGGTCAGATCAAAGATATACGGCTACACTAAACCGATGAAGAACTTACATGAAATCTCTTCATATGAATCTTGCTGTAGCGAAAGAAGTATAAAGAGAGGTTAAGTGGAAATATGTAGTCTCTACCCTCTCTAAAATAGGCGCGATTATATATATGTATGTATAGGGCTACAATTCTTAAAAGTAAAATCTCACACAGCGTGGTCCAGCTGAACGTGGCTTTATTATCTTGTATCCGAATAAGTTAAAACCGGTTACTCAACCAGAGTTAATCTTTCTTTTCCTTATCAAGTTAACGCGACCTAAATTACCAATCATAATAAGGTTACATAATGTAAGTATTTTTATTCAAGCAAATTCTTCTTCTGTTGTCTTTACGCTCTTGGCAGAGCGTGTTCGTGGTCACAATGGGTCCAACAGGCGGCATGGCCAGACATGTCCCCACATAGCTAGCAGTCTTCCCCAAGATGACCGTACCAATGTTGCATCCACTCTATTGCATTTTGTGTACAGTGTCACAGTTATTAATACGTCTAATTAATAATACCTACTATCTTAATTTAGGTATGTATCGTTTCAATACTTGATCGACATCGTGACGTAACCTAACCAGCAATCAGTTATGTGAGCTCTTATACTAGATACTTTCTGTAAGACGACATTTAATGAAAAACACGACCTAGATGACAAACAGAGCCTATTGTCAAAGAGAAGATTTGAATGGGGCACCTATAATCATTTGTAAAATATAGCATTGTGCTGTGAAAATATTTCAATATACAAATGGTAAAAATTTCACGATAACTTTTGTCTCTAATGTAACTAATGACGTAATAATATAATTAAGTAGAATGAAATAAATATTTTTAATCAAATAAAGGAAAAAGTAATGAATCAACAACATACTAATAAATAAAGTATTATAATTGCAGAGAAAAGAAATGAATGGATGACGCTCCGCTTAACTCTATTAAATTTAAGAAGTGAATGAGCATGAGTAGGAACACTGAACTGTTCTTGTGAATCCACGGCGCTATACGAAATAACCATTAGATTATTATTTTATTTACATTAAGAACAACGGTTTAAAGGCAGTTTGTCACTTAACGAACAATTAATTAAGAGGATACATTAGATATATCACCTAGTTGTATAGACCACGTTTCTTTCGTGGACCTCCACATAAATGTATAGTATAATAGGTATTATTATAGAAAAATATTTTAGTATACGCAAAAGGTGGAGCTGGTGTATGTTATTGCATAATACCTATCGACTGGTCTACTTACTTTCACTTTCGACGGCCAATAGACTGTAAACGTAAACATTAAAGAACATCGCTAATCCTTATCACATAATAGATTTTGACGATTGTATTTTATTAAATAATTATAATTAAAACCATCGTGGTTTTAAATTAACCTTAAAAATTTAATTAGTTCTTCTGATTTTAATGCCTACAGCAGTACCTAAGCAAGGTAGTCAAATAAAAAAAAAACAATATCGTAAACTATTTTATTATGTATACAGAAATATTGGTTCTATAGAAACAAGACAATAAATATGCATAATCGTTAAACATACATTCACAAAAACAATTTACATTTATTTGACCTTTCAGGTCATGCAAACTTTTTTGCACAACTACCTAATTTCACTATCTATATCCAAGCATTTCTCCCAATAACGATTCATGGCGTTATATCGATGCATGGGTACTCCAGCGAGACCATGGGCTTCGTCAGGATACGACTGTAATAGAAAAACATAAGTATATATTTAACTATAGAGCGACTCATAAAAAAAAATAGTTAAAAAAAATTTACGTCCCCATATCTTAAATGGATAGTCAAATCATTTTGTTCTAATTCTTCTCAACAAACCCTTTCAGTCGATATCCGTATATACCATGACATAAAATGTTATTAGTCAGCCATATAAGGATATTGGATTACAACTGACTTTAATGGCTAATCATGTACCTCTATATTCAAAGTAGGTACCTACTACTAGAAATACTACCTAAACTTTGAGCTCTTTGACATAGAAGAGTTTTTTCAAATATCGATGGTGGAAATGTCAAAGGGCTTAAAGGACAAATTGGCTAAAATCACTTTTTGATGCAGTTTTATAGTACAGTTTAAGCGCTGTCGATTGGTATTGTTAACTTTTCTCTAAGTCAAAAAATGAGAGAGATATTAGACAAGTAAAATTTGCATTTTTTTCATTTTTTGCATTAAAGGTCGACATAACAAACAAATTGAACATAACGTTTCGATTTTAATGTGTTCAATGCTTAAAGGACATCACGTAAATTGTAATTATATTTAAAACACAAATAACCATATTTTAATTATTAATTATTTACTTAAAGGACACATTGTAATTTACATTAAACTTACGACCCACGGATTTTTTAACAATAATCTTATAATAACAATTAAACTCTTGTATGCCTGTGGACTCCATGCACGCAGTCATCGAGAGTGAAGAAAATAATTGTATGGAGTCCATCACAATGGCCAACCTATATTGAAGCAGCACGCAAAAAGCCTTTTCCTTGTAAAGTGGAAACTCTAGAGTATTCGGACATGGAATGAACTGTCTGTCAAAGCATTATTAGGTGATCCTATCAAAGATTTTGGAAAAATGAGAGTGGTTACTATGAAAAAAATAATTTGAACAGCATTGACATTAAATATTCTATGAAAGATGACGCAAAAACAACGGTAGTAGAAATTTTCAAGGTCCCAACTTTGAAGACTAAACGAAGAGGAAAAAAGCTACCGAAGGCTACCAACAATATTTTAGCTCAGAGTGAGCCTTACGAAAACCTCAATTTGTTGCCGCTTTATACAAAGCAGCAAACAATTTCTCGGGCAAAATATAATGCATACATACATACATAAAATCACGCCTCTTTCTCGGAGGGGTAGGCAGAGACTACCTCTTTCCACTTGCCACGATCTCTGCATATTTCCTTCGCTTCATCCACATTCATAACTCTCTTCATGCAAGCTCGGCGGTTTCGGGTACTTTTGACCTGACCCTTTACCAGACGTCCTTAATTTGATCAAGATACGTTCGTCTAGGTCTTCCCACTCCGACCTTTCCCTCCACACCCTCCATGTATATCTGCTTAGTCAACCTGTTTTCATTCATCCTCTCCACATGACCGAACCATCTCAACATACCCTTTTCTATTCCTGTAACTACATCTTCTTTCACATCACAACATTCCCTTATCACGCTGTTCCTTATCCGATCACTCAATTTCACACCCAACATACTCCTTAACGCTCTCATTTCCACTGCATTTATTCTGCTTTCGTGCTTCTTTTGCCATACCCAACTTTCACTCCCATACATTAATGTCGGGACCAACACGCCCCTATGCACAGGCAGTCGAGCCTTTTTGGATAGTTTCTGACTGCTCATAAAGGCATGCAAAGCTCCATTCACCATGTTCCCCGCGTTCACTCTCCTTTCAATATCACTATCACACTTGCCATCTGATGTAAACTTTGATCCTAGATATACAAACTGTAACGACCCCCCTACCCCCTACTAATACTATTATTAAATATTTATTTAAAAATTATTTAATATTTATTTATTTATATTTTATTTTTGTTATTTACAAAACGACACCAAATTGCAACGCCCTAACAAATAATAATTAAAATACTATTATAATGTAATACGCTCTTTTTACGACACCAATGTAATAAATAATATAACGCATAACCTAAGGACCCTTTATAATTTAACTTTCCGTATTTCTTATATCCTAATGTGATTTCTTAATATGGCCAATAGCACGTGATCATAGTGGTATTTCCCTGGTTGCATAGCCGATATAACCTCAGACTCTACGAAGTCTACATATCCTAGAACAACCCTAGTGAACCTATATGACCTAACTCTGTCTGATTACTTAAATTATAAATAGGAACTTATAGGTAATGTAGGTAAATAGAGAGTAAATTAAATATTCAAGTTTTCCATTATTTTTATCCAGATTGGAAAAGCATATAGTATATATTTCACTTCAACACTCGAGCTTCTAGTTATAGGTAATATACGTATTTTATTAAGTATGGAATTACACAATGGTATGATATTTAAATGAGCATTTGAACTTTCGGGTATAGGCATATTAGGTAAATATTGAGGTACTGATATGACGTCACATCAGCATTTGAGCTTTCAGGTATAGGCATACGTTTATATAAATTAATATGAAATACAGATTGACATGTTCCCAGCATTTGAACTTTCAAGTATAGATAACCATTTATATTCAATATGAATATACAGAAATACATGTTTGCAGCATTTGAGCTTTCGGGTATAGGCAGCGACCCCTCCCCGTCGCTACCGGTGGATCGCGTCACCAGACGGGGTAATCCTCCCCCCTAGCTCATTCATATTTTCTCAAGTCAATCAAATTCAAAGAGACCTTGTAAGTCTGTATGTCAATACTGTCGAAGTAAGTCAAAGTCCTGTCAAGGAACGAGAGGAGAGATCAAATGTCTCCAAGCGATATTACCTTATTCTACAATGCAGCATTAGCTTGACATTGCAATGAGCTGAATTAATATTTTTAACTAATTTAATATTTGATATGTCATCAGGAAAGGTAATATCTTATCTCCGAAGGAGAATACACAATACAGTCCAGTCAGTCATCAACAGGGGTAGTCATTCATTTTAGGTATAGAAATAAATAGTAAGAATAGGTGTAATTCCTAGACATGCGAATATTAGATGATAATAACCTTATTGCAATAAGTTTTCATTACTTATTTTGGATTCGAATAAACGAAGGTTATTTATTGAGGTCTTCAATAGACCCTGCATATTAATGATCTAAAGAAAATGTGGTAAATATAAGTAGTTGATAGTTATATCCAAAGCATTCATGGCTTTAATTATTTAAACATACGTTATAAATGTATTTCCTCACTTGGTTAATCTTGGCAAAATGATCACAAAAGTAGATAAGTGTCTGATTGTTTCTCATATAAAACCATAGGTTGTATAAAATAAGTGAAAATATTTCATTCACTAAAGTTGTAAGGGTGTTTCCCCTGAGATGATCTCATATGAGAACAATTCAGATAAAAGACTTTCTAGACTTGATTGCGTATAATCTAAATCTATGTCCAACTCCACTGCTTTGCCTCGAAGAATTACGGACGACCAGTTTCACTGATCAGATCAGATCATAGCTCTCAAAATCCGGAAATCATCCTTTTAAATAATAATTAATGAATATTAATTTTTCAATGATACATTTCACTCAAGACCGAGCAAGCCAGAAATATTCAAATTTCATAATAGATAATATATTATTGACTTTGGATCAACTTCCAACCCAAGCAGGGACATATTTATATCAATTTCATTATTCGAATTCAAATAAATAATAAAATAAAATAATGGAATTCTTTCACCCGTTTCCAGGAACCGCCTCCCAGGAACCACTCCACTCATCACTTATCGAATAAAATTATATTAATTTAAATTAATATCGAAACCGATTCCCGCGCGTAATTATTATGCATGCGCATGCGCAAACCTATCGCGTTTTAGGCTTGTCTACCCCGTTATCTGGCCAGATTCCGTCTCCCAACCGTTCGCGACTGAACCCCACGGATTCAGCATCCCCGACCCCTAACCGATACTCATAGGCCGATTGAGATCGACTCTTTGACCGACTGATCCAGCCTGATTCCCTAGCTCCCGGATCGAGACCGTCCCGACTCCGAATGCCTCTTAGCAAACTTCCAAATATATAAATATTTTAATAACCTTTAAATTTGTATATTTATATTTCGTAATAGATAAAGATTTTTAATATATAATTATTTAATTCGCGTATCCCTAAACACTAACCTACCTAAGCCTTAATTTTCTACCAGCTAATCACGAAGAATGTGTAAGTGTGTAAGGAATTTCCGGTGTAAGAAATTCCCGTCTAACAGCTAAAGTCAAGTTTTCGGATGAGCTTCATCCTGTCCCTAGATACTACGTCCTATTCATACTCCTATTCCTACTCTCTGTTTGGGAATTGAATCTTAGCCAAAATTCGCTTCCCCTAGTCTGCTAAAACGTTGGATGGGTGGTCCCCTAACACCTATCACCCGTGTAGTTGTATGAGTTCCTTTGGGAAGGGATCAGAACTCATACGGCCTGTTTGGGTCTAGATTTGTGAAACGTTCCCCAAAACCCTCAATCCTTATTACATAAGAGCGTCGTTCGGACCGTTGACTATTCAGAATTTTGAGGTCGCATTCACAAACCTATATGACTAACTAGGCATGCCTTTCAATCGCGGCAGCCCTCCTTAGACGTCACAATCTAAGAATATTTTACCTAATAAATCCATCCAATTGCATTTGACACCGTTAGGCACAATCAGACAGATTTAATTCAGAATCTGAATATAAGCCCCAAAACTAAACAAATGAAATATTAAATGAAATTACTAGACTTTCTAATACCTGATTTAGTGACCAACACTCAGCAACACAGTCAGTCCAATCAACCCATTCATTTGACTTAATCAAATAAATGAATTAACAAAACCAACCAGCGCAAGTATTCACCACTCACTACAAAAATCACTTTACACTCAATTTGAAATAATGAACTATTAATTAGTTAATCAGAAGTTTTATAAAAAATTCTAGTTAATTATTAAATGACCCGCCCTAAGCTTTCCAGATTCTGAAACACCCAATTACCAGACTTCAGCCGTATTTACTTCTTTCTTGATTAAAATAAAACTTAACCTGATCGCAGTCCGTTTTTCGAACACGTCAGGATCCTTTAATTTTATAAAGGTGCGCGAGCGCTCACCTCCAGCCTCAGGTCCCGAATCCCCCTAGCATCCCATCTTCCGTCCCTCCAACATTCTATGGGCGTGACCTTAACTATGACGCCACCAACTTATTAACCAATTAGCGTCTCACACGTTTTTTGTCAAGCAAGCCCTTTGTCCTTGCACGGCGGAATTAAATATACATACATATGGTCACGTCCGCATCCCTTGCGGCCTGACAGAGCCAACAGTCCCGAAAGGACTGAACGGCCACGTTCAGCTATTTGAATTAAATATATTATTAGAATATTATAAAACTGATTTAAATATTAAAATATTTTTGTGATAAAATATTTGAGAATGAAATAACGTGTGCAAATATCTTGGACCGTTACAATCGACCCCAAAATTATACACAGGTGGAAAGGCAACGTCCTTGAAACCGGAGTAGAATTTTTCACCACTCACAATTCTCAAATGTTTTGAACATAAGATCATTATAACATATATTCTTCTTTTTTTTTTACCGAAGAATATTCAACAAAATATTATTTTCTCAAACACAAGGAAATGTGTATGCTCTAGTGTGGGTGAAAAGAGCAGTGTGAGGTGTATTTCAACCAAGGGAATATCAGAAATCACCAAAGCAAGCTTTGAGCTTCTTACTTTTGCAATGAACGACCATTCTCAATCACCAGATTTTGACAATGATCTTGATAGGAAACAGGGTGTGAGACTGCCAACTCTAATAGTAATGGTTATCCACTCAGATTAATCCAATCTTCCGATTATTTCTGAATTGATTACGTAACATTCCCACGAATCAAGGTCAAATCTATATAACGGTGAGACAAAGATGCCCATGTACTAAAAGTTTTCTCAAAACTTTAGAGCAACCCCAACACTTCCTTGGAGCATGTGCAGTGTACTAGTTATCGTCTTAGCTTTTTGTGCAGTGAGGAATTTCGTACAGTTGTTGTAACACCGGGATGTAATATATACCTCTATTTTGAAGCATATATTTTTATGTAAACCTAACTCCAAATTCCCACTGTACCAAATTCATTGTGTAGTGTACTTCTTTGCTTTGAGTAAATAATATGGGTGTAATCAAGCTCAGCAATGTGACATAAACCAAGCCCTGTCATACTTTTTTTTTTATCTTAACACCACCTCAAATCAGCCACCATTCGCCACTTGAGAATATGTCACAACCGTAACCTGATTACGATAAAACATTATTATAAACAAATTTACAACAATAAAAACCACTATAAAGTGTTCCAATTAATTACCCCTCCACCAAACCAGTAAATCTGTCAACACTTTGTTTTACTTCAATTATTTCAAACATTATACCTACAAACTTAAATTATTTCAATCTCAAAAGATTATCATTTCTCTTACTGTTCTTTATTTGAAATATCGGTATGATACATTTTTAATTTGTTTTCCATATATAATTATATATATATTTTTTTGTTTTTATAGTACCATGGTTATATATTATTATAATTAGCATGGATATGAATCCGTCATGTCTTCGGTCGGTAGATATTTTTTTTTTAAATGTATTTCAGACTTTATTAATAATCTATATCTATATTTCAAAAAGATAAACCTTCACAAAGATTACTTATTTATTATTCTTCTCCTGTAATAATCAGTCAGATAACTTCTTTTCCTAATACTTCAACTATCGTGCTTGCATGGATGTAGAAGACTACACTAGATATGTACAATCATCTAATCACTTATTGTAATTGTAACGACAGTTACTTTAACTACGAATATCTTGACGCAACTTGCTAAATCGATTCCAATGTTCTGCTTAATTCAAATTCCTTATATGACTTTTAACCAATTTTAGACTATGATATGACTAGATTCGTACCATCATTAGTTCATCAACTTAAGTTTAAGTCGCACTTACATACATAGTTAAATAAAAGTACACCCTTTTACGACCCCATTCGTTTCACATTCCATAATCACTTTGTCCTATTTAATCACTATAGTACTAACCCGAAATATTATTATAATTATTCATAATAAAATTAAGTAGGCTAGAATTTATAACCTTAAAATTGTTAAATGCATAACACATATACATACATACAAATATAAATCACGTCTTTTACGAGGCAACCAGAATCTACACTCTACGAGTATTTTTTTCCCCAAATAGGTATAAGAATGACTGCAGGGCGAAATTGAAAAATACTTGAAACCTAGCTAAACTCGATATTAAAATATCAGTTGACTAGTACTTATATGATAATAAAGCTGAATTTAGCATTAGCATTCGTATTACAAGGTATTATTAAGTATACAACTAACACATAATTTATTCTTAAATTAAATACTCCTTATGTAAAAATACCTATACTGTATCTACCAATCTCTCTCAACCTGTCATTTGCTTTCTACTGCTTCTCTCTCTACTCGATAATATTAACACTCGTCTTGGTATGATAAACTATTATGATCAAGTACTGAATCTTAAATATTCACCATTCCCTAGATCAATTTACAACTCACTCTCATCTGTGGAAGTCACTCTCTCATCTTTAGAAATCTCTCTCTCTCAATCATGCCTACCTATGTAACCGACCGAGTTTGAGTTACTTATATATCTGTAATAATTTACAGAGATTTATTTTAATTTCTAGCTTTGCCCTACCGTATTCATACCGTACTCCTTTTCACTACCTAATTATTTAGTCATACAATTGATAAACCTAAACTAGAGAACTATTTTGTCACATTACATACATATTAATTTAAATCGCTAATCAATATGATTAAACTTATTCTTTTACAAATGAACCAATTTCCTAATATTTAGTGATTAAAATAAAACACTGTATCTTTATCACATGTAAAAACCATCGACGCTTGATGACTTATTAGATGAATACCTACTTATTACGTAAAATCATCTAATCTCATTGATTCTTTAAAATAGGTTAACAAACTCTGATACTACTACAACACCAAGGTGTAGAAAATAAATTAATCGTATAACCTTTATCTATAATCTCAAATATCGTTCATATAATGTCCGACCCCACGTCACCATCTCAACACCAGGATGAACGGAACACTTAATGTCCGACCCCACACCATCATTCCAGCATGACTAACAGGACTGTAAAAATCCCGACTCCACACCAGTATAGTATTATAAATACAAGGATTCGAAGGACATATTGAACTTCACCATAACCACTCTTACACAAAATCATCCATCTATAATTACAATTAAATTAGTTCTTTACTAAAAAAGTATTTTTTAACCCGTAGTAGCATAACTGAATGCAGACTCTGTCCACCCCGCAACGACAAATTCGAATAACCGTATATCACAAATATACTTCTGTATCCAAATCTTTCGACCCCGCGCTAGTAACCCCATAAATACCAAGAAGAGCAGATAACCTACCTCCACCCTTCTAATTATATAATCAAAAATCATTTTATTAATAAAAAATATTATGATCAGGTAAACTATTAGCTTTTCATCCAAACGAAACTTCTAAGTTCGCCCAAGATCGCCGACTCCGTCCACCCCGCAAAGAGACAGACGTAACGGAGACGTATTCAAATAACTTATTAATAAATAATAGGGTGCCCAAGCTATCTGACTGTAAAACTCTGAAAGTAAAACTAAACTAAATTTAATTTTCTTATTATTTTTTTTTGTAACTAATGATTAATATAAACCCCGCGACCCCAAATTCTACAGTCGTAAAAAAAATCATTTTTTTTTTTATTATTATTAACTATTTGGTAAATTTTCCAAATCAAAAGTAAAACTAATTATTATTCTGCTATCATTATTACCTACGTAATAAACGTAAATGTTCTCAATAATGATTCCTAAATCTAGGACATATTTTTTTCTTTCCTAAAATCTGGTCACCCTTACTTCGGAAGAAAACATGTGCAACGTCATAAATAAGCACTCCACTTACAACATTGATTTGGGCTACGTAATTTAGTTTTTTTTGTTTCGACCCCATATCGATCGTCAATTCTTTCTTATCGTCATGTTTTTCTAACGAACACTTGTAGTCATAAATTAGTCAAACTATTATACTTCTACACGTCAACATGAAAAGTGAGCTCTAGTACTTTGTCAGCGCCTTTTTTGTTTATTTCACACGCTGAGAGGTGACCATAAAGATGTCGAGGTACAACTTGACTCTGTTTTTGTATCCCGCTGAAATCTAAGAACCGGCCCATGAACAGACCTATTGTTTTTTATAAACATTCCCATGTGATAAGACCCACATGAACTATTTCTTTGTTCCCGTTGTAGGCATGGCTTCAAATTGCAAGCTTGCTTAAATATTAACAATTCATAGAATCATACTCCTGAGAAATAAATGGACTACGATCTTGACCGAAACTTCGCTCCCGAAAACATAAGTAATTATTAAAAGCTACAAGTTTTTTTTTTAAATAACGATCAAGGTATAGTACTTAAATTAAAAGATAAATGAAATATTTTATGTAGACTTCGCATCACACATCGCGGCAACAAATTGTGACCGATTTACATATTAAATGTACTCGGCCACTTTAATTGGCCAAATAAGAAATCAAGCTAAAATTTAAAATAACTAAAGAAATAATATTAAAATTTTAAGCGTTTTAAGAACAATATCTAAATTATTTATTTTATAACTTACACTTTTAATAAAACTAAATTTCTAATTAAATAACCTATTTCTTATATCCTTGTTACTACGTTTTTTTTTATATATCCTGGTCACTACGGTTTTTATATGTATATCCTGTTCACTACGTTTTTTTATATTCTAGTCACTACTGTTTTTATATATCTTGGTCACTACGTTTTTTTTATATCCTAGTCACTACGTTTTTTTTTATATCCTGGTCACTACGTTTTTTTTATATATCCTGGTCACGGCACCAAATTGTAACGACCCCCCTACCCCCTACTAATACTATTATTAAATATTTATTTAAAAATTATTTAATATTTATTTATTTATATTTTATTTTTGTTATTTACAAAACGACACCAAATTGCAACGCCCTAACAAATAATAATTAAAATACTATTATAATGTAATACGCTCTTTTTACGACACCAATGTAATAAATAATATAACGCATAACCTAAGGACCCTTTATAATTTAACTTTCCGTATTTCTTATATCCTAATGTGATTTCTTAATATGGCCAATAGCACGTGATCATAGTGGTATTTCCCTGGTTGCATAGCCGATATAACCTCAGACTCTACGAAGTCTACATATCCTAGAACAACCCTAGTGAACCTATATGACCTAACTCTGTCTGATTACTTAAATTATAAATAGGAACTTATAGGTAATGTAGGTAAATAGAGAGTAAATTAAATATTCAAGTTTTCCATTATTTTTATCCAGATTGGAAAAGCATATAGTATATATTTCACTTCAACACTCGAGCTTCTAGTTATAGGTAATATACGTATTTTATTAAGTATGGAATTACACAATGGTATGATATTTAAATGAGCATTTGAACTTTCGGGTATAGGCATATTAGGTAAATATTGAGGTACTGATATGACGTCACATCAGCATTTGAGCTTTCAGGTATAGGCATACGTTTATATAAATTAATATGAAATACAGATTGACATGTTCCCAGCATTTGAACTTTCAAGTATAGATAACCATTTATATTCAATATGAATATACAGAAATACATGTTTGCAGCATTTGAGCTTTCGGGTATAGGCAGCGACCCCTCCCCGTCGCTACCGGTGGATCGCGTCACCAGACGGGGTAATCCTCCCCCCTAGCTCATTCATATTTTCTCAAGTCAATCAAATTCAAAGAGACCTTGTAAGTCTGTATGTCAATACTGTCGAAGTAAGTCAAAGTCCTGTCAAGGAACGAGAGGAGAGATCAAATGTCTCCAAGCGATATTACCTTATTCTACAATGCAGCATTAGCTTGACATTGCAATGAGCTGAATTAATATTTTTAACTAATTTAATATTTGATATGTCATCAGGAAAGGTAATATCTTATCTCCGAAGGAGAATACACAATACAGTCCAGTCAGTCATCAACAGGGGTAGTCATTCATTTTAGGTATAGAAATAAATAGTAAGAATAGGTGTAATTCCTAGACATGCGAATATTAGATGATAATAACCTTATTGCAATAAGTTTTCATTACTTATTTTGGATTCGAATAAACGAAGGTTATTTATTGAGGTCTTCAATAGACCCTGCATATTAATGATCTAAAGAAAATGTGGTAAATATAAGTAGTTGATAGTTATATCCAAAGCATTCATGGCTTTAATTATTTAAACATACGTTATAAATGTATTTCCTCACTTGGTTAATCTTGGCAAAATGATCACAAAAGTAGATAAGTGTCTGATTGTTTCTCATATAAAACCATAGGTTGTATAAAATAAGTGAAAATATTTCATTCACTAAAGTTGTAAGGGTGTTTCCCCTGAGATGATCTCATATGAGAACAATTCAGATAAAAGACTTTCTAGACTTGATTGCGTATAATCTAAATCTATGTCCAACTCCACTGCTTTGCCTCGAAGAATTACGGACGACCAGTTTCACTGATCAGATCAGATCATAGCTCTCAAAATCCGGAAATCATCCTTTTAAATAATAATTAATGAATATTAATTTTTCAATGATACATTTCACTCAAGACCGAGCAAGCCAGAAATATTCAAATTTCATAATAGATAATATATTATTGACTTTGGATCAACTTCCAACCCAAGCAGGGACATATTTATATCAATTTCATTATTCGAATTCAAATAAATAATAAAATAAAATAATGGAATTCTTTCACCCGTTTCCAGGAACCGCCTCCCAGGAACCACTCCACTCATCACTTATCGAATAAAATTATATTAATTTAAATTAATATCGAAACCGATTCCCGCGCGTAATTATTATGCATGCGCATGCGCAAACCTATCGCGTTTTAGGCTTGTCTACCCCGTTATCTGGCCAGATTCCGTCTCCCAACCGTTCGCGACTGAACCCCACGGATTCAGCATCCCCGACCCCTAACCGATACTCATAGGCCGATTGAGATCGACTCTTTGACCGACTGATCCAGCCTGATTCCCTAGCTCCCGGATCGAGACCGTCCCGACTCCGAATGCCTCTTAGCAAACTTCCAAATATATAAATATTTTAATAACCTTTAAATTTGTATATTTATATTTCGTAATAGATAAAGATTTTTAATATATAATTATTTAATTCGCGTATCCCTAAACACTAACCTACCTAAGCCTTAATTTTCTACCAGCTAATCACGAAGAATGTGTAAGTGTGTAAGGAATTTCCGGTGTAAGAAATTCCCGTCTAACAGCTAAAGTCAAGTTTTCGGATGAGCTTCATCCTGTCCCTAGATACTACGTCCTATTCATACTCCTATTCCTACTCTCTGTTTGGGAATTGAATCTTAGCCAAAATTCGCTTCCCCTAGTCTGCTAAAACGTTGGATGGGTGGTCCCCTAACACCTATCACCCGTGTAGTTGTATGAGTTCCTTTGGGAAGGGATCAGAACTCATACGGCCTGTTTGGGTCTAGATTTGTGAAACGTTCCCCAAAACCCTCAATCCTTATTACATAAGAGCGTCGTTCGGACCGTTGACTATTCAGAATTTTGAGGTCGCATTCACAAACCTATATGACTAACTAGGCATGCCTTTCAATCGCGGCAGCCCTCCTTAGACGTCACAATCTAAGAATATTTTACCTAATAAATCCATCCAATTGCATTTGACACCGTTAGGCACAATCAGACAGATTTAATTCAGAATCTGAATATAAGCCCCAAAACTAAACAAATGAAATATTAAATGAAATTACTAGACTTTCTAATACCTGATTTAGTGACCAACACTCAGCAACACAGTCAGTCCAATCAACCCATTCATTTGACTTAATCAAATAAATGAATTAACAAAACCAACCAGCGCAAGTATTCACCACTCACTACAAAAATCACTTTACACTCAATTTGAAATAATGAACTATTAATTAGTTAATCAGAAGTTTTATAAAAAATTCTAGTTAATTATTAAATGACCCGCCCTAAGCTTTCCAGATTCTGAAACACCCAATTACCAGACTTCAGCCGTATTTACTTCTTTCTTGATTAAAATAAAACTTAACCTGATCGCAGTCCGTTTTTCGAACACGTCAGGATCCTTTAATTTTATAAAGGTGCGCGAGCGCTCACCTCCAGCCTCAGGTCCCGAATCCCCCTAGCATCCCATCTTCCGTCCCTCCAACATTCTATGGGCGTGACCTTAACTATGACGCCACCAACTTATTAACCAATTAGCGTCTCACACGTTTTTTGTCAAGCAAGCCCTTTGTCCTTGCACGGCGGAATTAAATATACATACATATGGTCACGTCCGCATCCCTTGCGGCCTGACAGAGCCAACAGTCCCGAAAGGACTGAACGGCCACGTTCAGCTATTTGAATTAAATATATTATTAGAATATTATAAAACTGATTTAAATATTAAAATATTTTTGTGATAAAATATTTGAGAATGAAATAACGTGTGCAAATATCTTGGACCGTTACAAAACTCTTTCACTTGCTCAACTTTTTCTCCTCCAATCAAAATATTACATGCTGTCATTTCTTTCTCCATTTCAAAAACCAGTGTTTTTGTTTTACTTACGTTCACTTTCATTCCTTTCTCTTTTAAAGCATCATGCATACAGTTTACCATCTCCTGTAACTCCTCCGCTGATGACGCCAGTATAACCTGATCGTCGGCATAGAGCAGACATTTGACGAGTAACTCATTCATCCTTAATCCACTTTCAGACTCTTTCAAATCTGTCAAAAAACTATCCATAAATAGGTTGAACAGCCACGGTGACGCAATACATCCTTGCCTAACGCCTTTCTCAATCTTAAACCACTCAGTGTGCGCTCCGTTTATCCTGACACAAGCACTCGAATCCTCATTTAAGGATTTCAGTGCTCGTATTAAGAGACTGCTCACCCAATGCATAGAAAGTGCTGACCACAATTCATTCCTCTCAACTCTGTCATAGGCCTTTTCCAAATCCACGAATGTGCAATAGACTTTTTGACTCTTGGCCAAAAACTTTTTGGCTATGCACCGCAAAGAAAATACCTGATCAGTACATCCCATTCCCTTTCGAAATCCCGCTTGAGCATCCCATATTTTGTCATCAGTTTCATTCCTGACTCTATTAATCAATACCTTAGCATACAATTTGCCAAAATACAATGACCTAAGCAAATTATGCAACAACGGGACCATACCAAGAATAATACTATTAATACCATACTATTAATGAAAATAATAAAAATATTGAAGCTTATTTACAGCCTAAGGGATGTTTTTTTGCTAATGTTAAGAATGTATTTATCTTTTAAGAGCTATAGAAACAATATTGCCGTCTTTTAAGCCTCAAACATTTGTTAATTGCTTTTCTAATTATGATTTAAAGGACAATATCACCAAAGCACAAAACTTAAAGGACATCTATCTCTTAAAATACGATAGATGGAGTAAATTAAACAATTTGAAACGGCTCAGCTCAAAAAGTTAATATAAATGGTCTTTTACATCAAACAGATTGATTAAGAAACAAAAAAGTTATGCCTATAAATCTGTAAAAAAAGTTTTTCGGCTCTCCTGAAAAACGGTGATTTGTCCTTTAAGCCCTTTGACATTTCCACCATCGATATAACTATCGTATTTTAAACAATGGGCAGGAATACACCAGGTCAATGACAATACTTCACTAGATATGACGCTTAGTGCTGGCTTTTCGTTTGAAACTGCTTACAAAAAATTCATTCAAACTCCTTACCATTTGCTCGAACGGTATATTCAGACGCTGCAGCTCCGTGTACAACTTCGCGGCATTCTGATAGTGCACGTTGTCGTCCGCGTTCCCGTGCAGCACGAAGAAGTCGTGACCCCTCAGGTCTTCGGCCAGGAGTGTGACGTCACCGGCCTCGTAGCCCCGCAGGTTGTCTTCCTCCGTGGGAAGGCCCATGTAACGTTCGGTGTACATTGTGTCTGGAGACAACGAACACTTTTTATTCATGTCTGATAAAGTATAAGAATAATATACGATACAGGCTGTAAACATTGTACAGTTGTCTATGGTGCGCCGGCGTTGGACATACAAGTGGTTATAATTTTAGTGAATTAAGTATAGAGAGTACGTTGATCCGTGGAGAATAAAAATAACATGGTACTTTTTATCAAAACGAAGTAAAATTAAAATGTACCTAGTAAAATAGTTGTTACTAATTACTAGGTACTACTTAAAATTAAAAAAAATGTTATACCTTTTTGTATTCAGGTAATGTACTTTACACAGGTGCAAAAAATGACGCATAGCTCAAACAAATAAGTCTTATTTTATCATTATTTTAGGCAGAGACCACATCTTATCACCGGCCAAGATACCTGCAAAATGATTTTTCATCAACCACATTCATCAATGTATAGATGCAAGCTCATCCGTTTAGTGTGCTTCTGACCAAATATTTTATAAAAAAAAATCAGGCATTAGTGACGAATAAAACCAAAACTCACTGTAGTATAGCCAGGAGGTGACCAGCGCGCTTGCAATGCCGCATCGGAACAGGTGATCTTGGTCCTTGATGAGAGTGAGCAAGGTCGCGTACCCGCCGTAGCTGTGTCCCCAGATGCCGACCCGTGATCGGTCTATCACTGGGTAACGGTCCAAAACTTGCCTATTAAACAAAATGTGGACTATTTTAACCTAATATCTTTAATTATATCATCAACGCTGAGATGGAACTATTGAAAGGGTTCTGCCCTTGGCCGTATCATGAGAGTGAAGTTAATAGAAAGAACAAAAAAATTACAAGATTCAAGGAAAAGTCATGATTCGATAAATAGCCGTAATCAGAAAACTAATATGATGTTGAGATAGTTATAATGACAAAGCAAGGAGTACCTGTGAAAATTTCCACCGAATCGAGTTCCGAATAGTTCTGGTAAAGCCTTTCAGGTTAAACTTAGTTTAATGATTATTGTACACTTTTTACAATATTTATAATGTAATAGGTATTTATTTTATGTGTGATACGGTAAGTAAACCTCAAAGTTAATAAACTGATATTATTTATTTAATTACAAAAGATTATAGTGTACATAAATGGCGTACTGTTACTAATTTTTATACATCGCTATTTAGCAATTATTATATACCTTTAAATACAACAACATGACACACAATAAAACGTACTATATTTATTACTAAAATAAAAGGAACTATGAGGTACAAGTGAAACAAACCATGTTCACCTCATAAGAATAGGTGAGAATGACATCTATTTATGTATAAAGGATATTAAAAAAATAACAATTCATACACCGATAAAATAAAGTAGTAAAGATAAAAACATACATATTTTATGTTTTATACATAAACGTGTATTTAACACGTTTATGTATAAAACATAAAATAAAACAATTTCGTATTACGTACGGGAGATGGAAAGTGCATTATTAGGTAAGTCATCTTCGGCGCGACAGATAAAAATACTGTAAAACACATGTAAGCGCTCTAAGTTCATTTTATGGGAGTGATAGTAAAAATATATCGTAAATTTATACATTTCTGATCAACATATGAAAATGACTTTCCTCTTCGGCGTTAAGATATTGGCATGCGACCAAAAAAATAGGAGTTCGATTTTCTCAGTAATGCACGCATGTGCGTAAGGCTTACCCACAAATAGAGTCAGAGCATCGATGGACGTTTCGATGCGATTTACGGAGCGGTTTAAGTATCAGTACCAGTTTGAATCATACTGCCTTCATGAATATTGGACCACTAAATAGTACAGAGAGTTTCTTATGTGCCATTGTAACCTACTCATTACCTTACATTCACGCGCTTGAAAAATTACTAAGAAATATTCAAAGCTTTTCGACGAAACAAAATATTCTTACTCGTATCCCACTTTTTTCACACAAAACTAAATATCGATACGACCAACCCAAAAATAAAACATTATTTATAGATACCATACAAAATGGTCTTAAAACAATGAAATCAATAATATTTTGCTTCATATACACCGTAGTTAATACAATACTTATAAGAAGTAATATAATTATCATCCTTACTATAATTAATTAAGTAGCTGCAACTAAAAAAAAATAGGAAGTAAAGAAATAAAATTTGTAAGCGTGTTTGTTCTGTGATGAAGATGTGAAACCGTTAGAGCACATTTCAAATTTCCCAACTTGAATAGACAAAAAGGAAAGTACGGTATATTGCGCGCTGTCGAGGCCAGAACAGGTACCTTTACTTATTTATTTTAATTTTTTGTGTTGTAACGCATTGAAAACACCTGAACAAATTTTTGAAATTAGGTACACAAATTAGCCAACATTTTGCTACTTGTAAAACGGTAATTTATTTGTCTTTCACGGCAGGAATTTTATAAATTTATAAGTATATTCACAAAATTCTGTTTCAAACAACAATTGAGAGCGTAGAGAGAGCATTACACAAAAACAAGTTACTAAATTATCTAGTACCTACCTTAGTATGACCAAGTGATCTTCAACCTCCACTGTGCCCAGGGCGTTGTTCAATGAGTAGAGCATCTCTTGTCCGTTGAGACCGGAGCCCCTGCCGTCGGCCAGCATGTAGATCACATTGCGACTCGTGGCCAAGTACGAGTGGTAGCCTGCATACATATAAGTACAAGAATTATCATGAAAGCCGTTGATTTGCCGTGTGGTTCCCGGCACCAATACAAAAAAGTATAGGACCACTCCATCACTTTCCCATGGATGTCGTAAAAGGCGAGTAAGGGATAGGCTTACAAACATGGAATTCTTTTTTAGACGATGGGCTAGCAGCCTGTCACTATTTGAATCTCAATTCTATCATTAAGCCAAATAGCTGAACGTGGCCATTCGGTCTTTTCAAGACTGTTGGCTCTGTCTCCCCCGCAAGGGATAATGACGTGACCATATGTATGTATGTATGTATTAATATGAAAGAATGCAGGCATCGTGGTTAGTGGAAATATGTAGTATCTACCGACCCAACCATTTAAGTCGTGATGTAAAATTACAGTAAGAAGAATTAGAGGAAAGTCACCAAATATGGAATACCATTTTGTTTTTGGGATATAAAAAAAAACTTCATATAAATTAAACCAGTTTAATGTTTTTACTAATCAGTCATACATTTATATGTAGTAATTAACAGCTTTTAATCAAATATATTAGTAATCAAATTAAAATCTAACACAAAAAACAAAATCACAAATGAGTAACCAAATATGGAATAGGTACCCATATATGGAATATAAGCATAAATCAACGTAACAATAACAAAAATGGACATTAATATCTTTGAGATCAATCAAATGAATATAACATATTGTGATAAATGAAAGAAGTTACATAATTACTTGCAAAAGTCACAGATCCAAGTATCAAACTCTGGACCAGCACAATCATAATGTGCCCAGAGCCCACACATCAAGCATTTAATCCAGCTTTCTCCACTTTTATCCATGGAAAAAAGACTTGAACAAAACATACATTCTGCATCAGCAGAGTCAGGACGTACTTGGTCCATCAACTCATCTTGTTCACTACCTTCACTAAACTGGATAACGTCTAGTTCCTCAGAGTCTTCTTCTTCACTATCATCCTTATTTTTCTTCGTTTGATTGTTTCTCTTCGCAGTTTTCTTCTTATTCTTTGTCTTGACTAGTTTATTTTCTTTTTCTTGTCTCTTCATATTTTTATCTTCTAAATCATTTTCCTAGGCACTTGAAAATGCTGTGCCGCTTTCAAATACCCCATTTTCTTTTCCCGGACGAATTTTATAGCTTGTGCCATTTTTTCTTCATCCCAGGTTTTTCGTTTGGTTGATTGTGAACCGGACATTCTAAAAACAAACATTACATATATTTTTTTAAAGAAAAAATAGCAAGTATCTATCATTATGAAATATTAAGACCTAATTATGGAATATTCCATAATTAGACACCCACGACTGTCCATATTTGGATTTTTATACTAGTTCAAACTCTTCCAAATATTTTTTCAAGTCACTATATTTTAATGATAAAAGATCACAAAATGGTGAAATAAACATAATACCGATATACTTAATAGTATAACACTTTTGTATACAAACATAACAGCTGGTTATACTCATTTATTACTTACCTTTAAAATTTTCTGCACGATAACAAAATAAAACACGCCTGCCACACGTGAAGCGTTCGCGCAACTGACTCGATGGTGTGAGTGCGATAGTTAGTAGACCGAATGAAACAGAAGATGGTCGAGTGTTGCATCTCTATACTTATAGTCTTAGAGAAATGAAGGTATTCCATATTAGGATACTATTCCATATTTGGTGACTTTCCTCTATTTATTAGTGGTATTTCTAAAACAGACGACAATGTAAACTTTGTCATATCTTTATACGCAAACCTGTTATAATTATTGCGGTACTCAAAAAATGATCAGTTCATGCAATATGCACGACTGGACAAATTAATCCTCAAAAAGGCTTATAGAGTTAATGCTAGAATCACCAAAAATAAACTGCCTATTCATATCAAAAGAACGCTGCGTTTGCGCAGATATGTGAAGATCAAGTTTCGTGCCGGTCGCAGTACCTACTACCCTAGCAAAGCCACTAGAAAAGGTATATAAAACTCACCAACAGTAAAGGTATCGAACACCGTGTTAGTATTAGGGCCGGAATACACGTAATACACCATAGGATACGTAGTCGAGTTATCATTAAGATCGATTCCAGGCGGGAAGTGCAGTCTGACAGGCGCTTCAATGCCGTTCTCTAAAGGCACGGTGAATATTTCACTGATTGGACGGATCTTATCCTGAAGACGCTCACGAACTAAGGTGTTGTTGTTCCAGGTATAGAGTACTGTTTGGCTCTAGAACAAGGAATAGATAAACAATATTAAATATATATAAGATGATATCATAATCATCATAGGCGCCGTCGTATTCTTTAAGCATTCGCGATATTTGACTAAAAATTATATCGTTTAGCGAATAGGGCATTATCGACCATAAAATTATAACTGCGACTCAGGTCCAATCCCCCTCCCTCCCCTAGCCTAAACTAAAGATTCAAAGAGACAAACATGTAAGTAATTAATAGAAATTTTTTGCTTTGATTGGCTATAGCCGCGGCCCAAGTACACTCTCTTCCCTTAAAAATAGTTACGAAGCAATCTACCGAATGATATTAGAAGGACTTACCAAAGGCTCCACAAGAAAGGTAGCAGATGGCTCGGTGTTAGACGAACACGTAATGGATAGGAACCTTCCGCCGCGACTGGCTGTAGCCGTGGCCCAGGTACACTGTCCCCCCTCAGGCATTACTATATCACAACTGATGCACACGTCGTTGGGGCCCGCCATTTGGACCTGGGAACGCCATTGCTGCCCAGGCAGGGTACGCGTGTAAAAGCTAAAATAACACATAAACAGTGACAAAGTTGTCATAATAAACTAACGTTTTGCATATTGTAAAATTTAAAACAGCAGCCGACGGCGGTATTGGTTGCTTGAATTTTGGTGATTTTTTTTTTAATGTTTATTACCTAACTCTTTTCAAGATATTGGTAAATATGTTAAATATTCAATTTTAATAATGAAATAATCATAAATAGATAGTTTAGTTGAATTATTCTTCTACTTGTAAAAAATACCATATATATAATTTAACTTAATTATTTCCATTCCAATATTAATTTCCATTATAGAAACTTACAAATAAGGTCCATTTTCGTTCATCCCGACATAATTATTGACAGTAGACGCGCCAGGTGTAATGGAGCTAGATTCCATTTGGCCGTTGATCCGCACAGTCAAATACAAATGCTGCCAGATCCTATCATCGGCCTGGGGCAGAGACCACCTGGTGGAGACGTAGAAGGAGCCGTCGCTGCTGAACTGGGGCAATGCGATGGGCACCCAACCATTGGGTTGGTCGCGGTGCTCTTCCTGAGAAACGAAAATTAATCCTGTTTATACTCCATTAGTCTTTTTCTTCCTCCTGACGTCTGGAAAGAAGTCCGGTTTACGCTTTTTGAATACGACCGTAGATTGAATAAGTCTGGTTTATACACGAAGCAACTACCATCCAACTTCCACAGTATGCAGCAATCGTGGCAACAGGAAACATGTAGTGCTAGGTACCCCTCCGTAAAAGAGGCGTAATTTTTATACTTCGTTAAAACATACAACAATTTTCCATAATGCCTATAGATGGCGCTCTAATCGATCTTCAATCAAGAATAAATAGATGAATTATTTATAATTTTATAATGTATAATAATTTCCTTACCTCGCAATTCATATTAGTGACATTACAAATCTGCAGCACAGTATAGTTCTGTCTCCTGTTAAGCCAGTGTATGGCAATCTCTTCGTCGCTTATCCATCTAACGCCGCCTAGAATGTGGTCTTCGGTGACGATGTCTGGTGGCTGCATGGTCACAAACGAGGTGTTGTTGTCTTGCACCAATGAGTTCAGGTTCACCAATCGGAGTGTCACTGTCGGGTTTGTACGGCCGACCTGATCGGGAAAATATAATTAGTGAATCAAAAGTTAGGACAAAAACATATAATCATACTCCTAACTCAAGGTAGTTAACTGGTAAATGGAGACGCATCTCGAAGCCTCGTCTTCTAATGATTAGGTAAAATATTGAAAAACAATTAGAATGGGTTACTTCTCCAAATAATACCTCAAAAGTGATTTGTAAAGAGTACGAGTCCTAGAGTGAAGACCGAGAGCTGACACCAAAAGGCAGACGCGGTAGAACACCGCAACACTGGGTAGACGTCTTCCGGCGGCACGGAGGCTAAAACTGGATAAGCCGGGCTCAAGATCGCCAAGAGTGATAGAAGCGGCCTATATCCAAGACTGGATCCTCAAAAGGCCACCATGATGATGATGAAGTAGTGAAGAAAGACTGCGTTGTTAGAGAAAGCAAGTGTGAGGGCGGAACGTGATTCGGCTCGTATATTTTTTCTTGGTGGCTCATGTTCAGACTGATTGCTCGAAGGTGCTAACAGATGGAGCGACTGGCGAGCCATGGGTTTGTCGTGGGATAGTTCTTATATAGGCACCTATTCAAATAATTAAGTACCTTCGGATATTTAAGGTCAAAAAGCTCTGGGTAAGGGTCATCAGGGTCGGTCTTGTCCACGTAATAGTAGTAGGAGTAACTCTCCACTAGCGTGTCGTTGAAACTGGCGAACGCCAGGTAGGTGCCTCCGGTGGAAAACCACGTGGCTTGGCCGGTGTACATCACGTCCTCTGAAATATTTTTATTATAATATATCATGAAATGGCCATAAGTATAATATTCATAATATAGATAAAGAGGAGCCCGATATCCCAATTGGCGTTAGCGTTTCAAGCGCATACGCATGTTAAGCAACCCTGGGTTGAATGACCACAAGCGACACAATTTTTTCTCGAGCTCCTCTGTGATTCAGAATGCGTGTTAAGCCGTTGGTCCTAGCTGTCATCATCATTACTAGATGGCAGGTCAAAAAGCCAGGTCAGATACTTTTAAAAATCGAAACAATTGCATTTCGATGTTTTATTTTTTTAAATTTCAAGATTCAGCTTACGGTTTTGTACTATTCCTATAATTTTGTGTTAACGTGGATTAAATCCATGACACAAGTTAAATACTAATAGGTTATAATTTTTACACACCTTCATAGACCCAGTCGGTATGTCCATTATATATGACGCCTTCAACCCCATCGTACGTCAGCTGTATTGGTTGCAAATAGTTCTCGGGTAAATAATAAACATTATTGTTTAGTACGTATGCAAGTGAATGGCCTCCGCCGAAGATACATAGCTGCAAGCGCTGGTGGTCCGCTATCAGAGTCGTGGTGCTGAAATTTGAAATAAGAACACTATATTTTTCTGTTGGTGGCCAGAACTTCCATAGTACTCAAATGGTGTAAGTTATTAAATAAAAACAAGGTTCTAATTCGTCTATTAAATATAAAATTAATATAACATAGAAAAAAAAGGTGATTCAATATTTGGGGAATATTTCTTTTTTCTTTTTTATAGAAATCATCATTTAGAGAAACTTACTCATTTTGAATCCCGTATAGAGAATATCGACCCGTTGTGGAATAGCGATAAACCTGTTAAAAGAAAAAAGCATGATTTTTAAAAGATATCTATATATTTTGATTGTTTTTTTTTTTTGAGATGCTAAGTTGTTTGTTTGTTTGACAATGAATTATTTATTAGATGGGTATACTGAGTATAACTGCTTGATAAGTGTAGCGTTGATGGGTCGCTGCTATTTGATAATCAGGTAGACAGATGATAAAATATATTTCGATTTTAATCACGGTCTGAATGAAAATATTCATTTTAAAAAATCTGAATTGGGCTTAGTATATTTATTTATCTACTTTAGTATTTATTACAATATTCACCATATGTTTAACCTATTAATAGATAAGTAATTATTCATGTATCTACTTAAACGTGTTCAATATATTTTATCATACATTCAGATAGTATTTTATCATACACCCAGATACATTTAATAAATTAACAACTACGATAATTCCGACACAGTTGCAGATAAAATAAAGACAACCTCGTTTAAATTGACCACTTCCCTGCACGATCCCTGCTTCGCGCGATTCGCTTCATGCTACACATTCATAACTCTTCATGCAAGCTTGTTAGGTTACTCTTGATCTGACCTTTGCCAGAACGTTCCCGATTTGATCAAGATACGTTCGGTTATGCTTTAGAAGTATTAAGTAACAAATAAGAGATAACCAAAGTACCAACTTACAGACTGCACTTCACTAGGAGCCAATATGTATTGCCTGTCTGCAGATAGGATGGGGTTGCTGGTGTTTAACTGGGCCTGGAATGAGAAAAAATACCTTATATTTCATAGTCTGAGCTCTTATTCAGTCGCTACTACAGAATGGATACACTTAATTTCATAAAACTGTAGCGGGAGCGACGATTCGGGCTCGACCGCCACAAAGATTTTTCGCCAGGCTAGGTTTTGTGCCTGGAGAACCCTGGATCCGACGATGTGGAGTCAGAGGTTGTATTAATGTTGTTAAATTAATATCGCTATTCAGCATGCGTGCATTATGACGTTGCTATATACAGACTTTTCGCTGCTATTGGCTCTCAACGCGACGTATTCTCGCTGTGGTTGATGGCGTGTGTCGTTAGTGATGTCAACCAAATGTGTGTCTTTTACCATTGACGGTGAACAGATTTTAATGAAGTTAAGGATTTTTTTGAGGAACTGAGGAAGAAGTGTGCTTGTTTTTGGCTCTATGTTTACGTATGTATTATTAGAGCTATAAAAGCTTTTGGCAAACATACGCATTTAATCACGTCTTAAACACTTACTAAGTACTGACCTAGAGAGGGCAATCAGTTAAAAAAACCTGAAAGGCCGCATTCAGCTGTAGGTATGTCTAATTGATGGAAATGCGACATGATATAATATAATAAAAAAAATATGACATGTTGCTAGCCTATCGCCTAAAAAATCTCAATGTTAAAAGGCTTAAGATTAAAATGGGTAGAAAGTATCCCGCATAAATGTGAATACCTACTAACCATTAATTCCCCAGAAACGAGTACGGTGCTGTTCAATTGTTCCACATCAAAAATGTATATTCCTGTTTCTCCTGGGATCGTATAAGTGAACTCAGTATCTGAAAACATAAATAGTAAGTACCTACCTAAACAATGAAATTCATCATACTTAAGACATTAAAGGCTTGAAACAAAATTATCTCAGTCAATATCTTTTTTATTTTCATTTGCTTCATACGACAACCTTGATTTTTGTTGTTGAAAGTTGGAACCTTAGCCTTTTCTTTCTTGGAAGGTACAGTAAGCCACATAGAAAAGTACCTACTTATACGATATGTCTACGATGCAACATTGAAATTCTTTTGTATGTAGTCCACTGTACATTTCTACATGCTTTTATCTACCCTATCCACTAATCACCAAAGTTCAAGCACCGTCACGTGATTCCTTTTGCTTACCAGAAATCCAAACGCCATTGAAACCTGACTGTGCAAACACGCCACCAACAAATTCCTCCAATGTGAACGGATTCTGCGCCGACGCAGCGGCCAGCGCCACGCTCAACACCAACAACACACTTCGTACCTTTAGCAGGATTAAAAATATGTTTAAGAGAGACCTTTTTTTAACTTTTTAAAGAGCTTCGTGTAAACCTAAGAACTTGACTCATCCAATCAATGATCATGGTCAAAAACGCACTATTCATAAGATAGTAAAAAAAAATGGCATATTTGTTTCGATGTTTGATTTGAAATGTAGCCTATGTCCTTCTCTGCATACTCCACATTATATGTATGCAAAATTTTATGAAGATTGATGATTTTGAGTGAAGAGGTAACAAACATATTGTCGCATTTATATAAGTTGGGATTCCCAGAATTTTTATGGCAAGTTCCAGTCGGCCACAACCTTAGCCTCCCTACAACTCAACTCGATTGACTCACGTAAGGCTTTAAGTAGGTACTGCGCATAAGTCTACTTACGCACTTGACCCCTGATGTACCCTTGTAATACATACCTAAGACTAATAACACTAGTTTACAAAATTCCACTTTTTGTCAGTTGCCGTGATTTAGATGGTTGATAGTGTTCACTTATGACTCGTTTATGTCAAATCTACCCTTAAAATTTTTCGTGCAGCTCGAGTTTCTTTTTTTATGAATTTTATCATTTGTGCTTATTTGTTTACCGATAAAGTACGTTTTTTATTGTATTGTAAATAATATCTAAAGTTTTTGCAAGATGAGTAGTTCAAAAAGATGTTGCTTAAATAATCCAAATCATTTTTGCTATATATGCGGAAAATATGTGTTGTTGTAAGTTATATCAGAGTTGGTGAAAATACCTATTTTGAGTGATTTGGGAAGCTCTTGGATAAAAATGACAAGTCTTGGGCTCCCAATTGTGTGTTTAAATCCTGCGTGGAATATTTAAGATTATGGAAAAGTGGTAAAAGAAGTGCCTTTAAATTTGGAACACCAACGATTTGGCGAGAACCACAAAATCATCACGAAGACTGTTACTTTTGTAGTGTGAATGTAAACGGTTTAAATGGCAGTACCCAAGTACTACTTGTGTTCAGCGTCCGGTTCCGCATTCACCTAACGTTTCAGTACCTGAATATGGATCTCAACCCTTAGAACAAGACAATGGAACACCTAGTACATCACACAATGATCCTGATTTTGAAGATATATCAAAAGAGCCAAAATGCTTTTCTCAATATGAGTTAGATGATCTTGTAAGAGACTTGAATCTTTCTAAACAAGCTTCAGAATTAGTGGCATCAAGACTGAAAGAAAAAAAAATACTTACCTCGGGAACTAAAATAACTTTTTATCGTGAAAGAGAAAAAGAGTTACGGTGTTATTTTTCCGACGAAAAAGATATTTCCTTTTGTTCAGATATTACAAACTTGTTGATGAAAATGGGCTTGAAACATTACAAACCAGACGATTGGCGTTTATTCATTGACAGCTCTAAACGTAGTCTAAAGTGTATTCTGTTACATAACGGAAATAAATGTGCTGGAGTACCTATTGCCACAGTACAAAGTTAAAGGAAGAATATTGTAACATCTCGTTAGTCTTGGATAAAATAAAATACAATGACCATCAGTGGCAAATTTGTGTTGATTTAAAAATGGTGAACATTCTTCTCGGTCAACAAAGTGGTTACACTAAGTTTCCCTGTTTTATTTGCCTTTGGGACAGTAGAGCTAAACTAGAGCATTGGGTGAGAAGAGTTTGGCCTTTAAGAACAAATATGATGCCTGGAAAGCACAATAAAATCCAGAATTAGTAGCTCGTGACAAAATTATACTTCCACCATTACACATTAAGCTGGGAATCATGAAACAGTTTGTTAAAGCACTAGATAAAAAAGGGAATTGCTTTTCATACATTTGCCAAAAATTTCCTCAGCTCACTATGGAGAAGATATGATGTCTGACTGTTGTTGGTCTCTGATACGCCATTTTCCTAAGTCTTCACATCAGAGAAAAGCTTTGAAACGAAGTTGTGTAGAAGCCAATGATTAATTTAATTTTTTAATAAATAATTTCTAATTAAATACATGTATTTTTTTCTGTTTTTACATCATAGCTGAAACTCAAAAACTAGAGCTGATAAAAAAAATATATTTACATATTTGAAATATGCATACCATATAAAGTTAGCAACAGCTAAAATTATTTTGGCAACAGATATACTGTAAACTAGTGTAATAAATACTAAAGAACTTACCATTTTGGAAGACCACCGTACGGCGGCCAGATCCAGTGCTCCACTACAAGACAGTTATCAGAAGAATATCTTATCCCATTGATAACAGACAATCTTCTCTCTGATAAAGATAATTAATCCTTGCCTAATTCTGTTGATTATGTATAAGTAATAAATAGTTATCAATCCAAAAGAATTTTGTATGATAATAAAATTTATTGGTGATTGAGCATAATATGAGTAGGCATCATATTCAAAGTATTTTGATTGTAGGTACCTCTTATCCCAGAAATAACTTCAATTTCAAACCGCTCAAAACAAATTTCCAAATTACTACAAAAGAGAAAAGCCATGGATAACGTGACGTTAATAATATGGGTTTCTTGAAATTAATTAACTTAAAGAGCTTCGAGGCAGACAAGTTCACTTGATGTAAATTTAGATTTAAAAAAATTGTCAAAATAGCTGAAAGTGATGAAGATTCAAATAAAACAAAAGCATTGAGTAGGGAAATGTTTATTAAACATCAATGGAAATATTATACGTCTCACAAACACTTTCTCATAGAAATTGAATTACAAAATTACATAATGGACCTGACTACTGCAAAAATACTCTCACGCTAATGTCTATCGCCGACGAAGGCAGCTAATTTCCAACATACTCGATTAAATGTAACAATTTCTCCAATACAACAATGATGATTGAGATTTTATGCAATGTTTACACAATTCCCTTAGTTGATTGCATTTGATGCTCGCCATTCCTCAGGAAAGATGTTAACTCGGTCTCCATATCTTCATTATAGATTTCGATTTCCTTGACATTGTCTCCGAAGTATTTCAAAGTAGCGCAAGCACAGACCTGTATAGTGTAGGTGTTAGTGCTTCTGCAGCGCATCGATAATACTCCAATGTTTCGTCGTCAATATTGCGCCGACGGAAAGTCTCGCGTCCAACATCGGAAGTCCCCAATTGCATGAAGACACCGACTCCGACGATGAATTAAATCATAGGATTTCCTCCAAGCGTGCCTTTTCTATAACATTATGTTAATTAAATTTACATTTCCAGCACCTACAAACTCTTCCGCAATCTTGTAATAATGCATCACTAAACCTAGATTTATTAAAAGTAATTAATACAGAACTTAACGTTTCCTTAACGAAAAAATATATGACGTCCCTCAAACAAAATGTCACCTGAAAAAAATGTCGCCCATGGACTGATTAAAATGATATTGGGGTGGAACATGTTGGTGTAGAGTGTAAGGGGTATGAATATGAATTGGAAAGTTTGAACATGTTTAGTGTAAAGTGTAAATTGGATAGTTTGTTTTTGTGTAGATGTGTGTATGGATGAATGTGTGCGGGACGGACCATGCTAGTGGCGGCGATGCGTGCGGCGCAGCTCCTGCAGGCGCCGCTCGTGCTCGGCCATGTGCTGGCGACGCTGCTCCTCTTTTATTGCTATCTAGAAACAAACGAGAACAAAATGGTACAAATAAATAATATAAACAAATATATATGTGACAAATTACACAGATTGAGTTAGCCCCAAAGTAAGTTCGAGACTTGGGTTCTCTCTCATCTCTGCATATTCCTGGTTGCACCTTCCACAGAATATGTTTCTGGACCCGGGTCCGACTTGTTTGATACTTGGATTATGGGAAGGTAACTCAACTATTTTTATAATAATACTATTTAACTAGTCTTGGGTGTTTTATCTAAAGAAACCCAAGACCTGAAAAAGTTCTTTTTCATCATGACCTAGCCTGGATCTTTTGGTTCATGGTGGAGAATTCAACAACTGTGCTAAACAGGCCAGCAAATAATGTAGGCAGATTTTCACAACACCTTTTTTTTTAAACTACCATCCCATTTACAAACCTGATAAATAAATAATGTCATCTACATTTTAATGCAAATATGGTCTTTAGTCTTAATTAAATTTGGCATTTAATTGATTGGAAGTGTAAATTAAAAAGATGTATTTACCGTTTCAGCTGAAAGAGGCAACCAATATATGCAAGGAGTGGTTTTAGTCTTTCTGAATAAGTCATCAAGCAATTTTGCAGGGGCTTCATCTTCTTTCTTCTTGAATTTACGTGCTGAAAGTACAAAATAGTTTTATAAATTTGATATACATTTATTACATCCAAAAAACACGCCTTATTCCCGGGCGGTAGGTGGAGAGAAAATTTTCCCATTGCTATGATCGTGCATACTTCATTTGCTTTGTTTAAAATACTCTTAACCTTTTCACCAGGGAATCTCACATTTGATCAAGGCATACACCAAAAGGATAATGCGTTGTAGTAGTATGGTTAATAGTTGAAAAAATATTCTTAATGAGGGATGAATCACCTAAATTGCTAAGTAAGTGTGTAGCGGTAAGTAATAATTGTACATCATAATATGATAACACTATTTACCTGGTTCTGGGCTTCTTTCCGGAGTTCTGTGGCGTCTCTTCTCCAGTGGCCTACGCTCATCATCTCGTCTTATTTTATCTTTCTCCCTTTCCTTGTCCCCCTTGCCGAGATCCCACTCTCGCATTGCTGCCTTTCTTTCCCATGGCTTCTCCTGAAAATCAACAAAAAAATTTTAGCAAGCAGTAGTATTTTTTTTTTTCAAAAAAGAAAAGTAGATAAATAAATAAATACAAATAAAATGGAAGTCATTGAGAAGTATTACCAATTCCCCTCGTTCACGCTTCAAGTCCTGCTCCCGAAGCCAGTCCTCCACAGTCCCGGGTATTGTAGACACCTGAGCATTGTCAGACTCTTCATTCAACTTAGCTTTGTCAAATGCCTCTTGAGTTGAGAAGTCCACTTGCAATGTTTTAGGATTTGAAACAGGCCAGGTAACACCATGTAGTGCATGTCTGGTTTCCACAGCTTGACTGCAAACAATGGACATCATTTGATTACATTATCATTAATGCGAGTAATTAAACTTAAAATACAACTGTAAAGAGAAAAGATTTGAATTTTGTTTGAGATTAATAAACTCAAAAACTACTATTTAAAAAATTTGACCTTCAGGAGTAACATAGGCTACTTTTTTTTAATTGCCTAGGGAGCAGAGCTTGGCAAAGACAAAGCTTGTTAGAAAAGTAGTTATAAAAGTATGAATTAACACTTACTCTTCTGAAACATATTTGACGAAACATTTTGACTTAATCCTATCTATCCAGAATCCATTCTCTTCAATCCTGCCAGTTCTCTGTAACAGATTCTTCAACTGAGGCAGTGTAAAGGGCCTCACCAAATTACTGATAAACAGGATACATGACTGCTTTTGCCTGGGTGGGCTTGGTGGCCTCGTTATAATGCTGTCGCTGTCCTTAACTATAGATATCTTCCTGTTTGCAGCTAAATGGGACTCTCTTGATTTCCCACTTTCCTTCTCATTGTCTTCTAAATCTTTCTCCCTTCTGAGTTGTTCAACATTTTCTGTATTATCTATCACTATTTTAGGCAAAATAGGCCTTTGCACTTTATCAACTTCAACTCTTTTGTGTTTTTTCTCCTTCTCTTCAATTACTTCCTCAAATTCTACTGGCTTTACATCTGGAATGATTTCTTTTAAAATATCAGTAGAAATTGTTATGGATTTTTGGCTTGTTACTTTTGCAGGGCGAGATCCCCATCTTCGCTTTCGACTTATAACGATAGGTGCAGATGGTCCATTATGAGACTCCTCTTGGTTGGATTGTGTAGATTCTGAATGGTTGTACTCTTTCTGCTTTTCTACACTACTGTTTTGGTCTGGATCATTTTCATTTACCTTTTCTCCTGATTTATGTGAGTTCTCTACAACATCAGTTTTATTAATAGTCCCTGTTTCATTTGAGACATTGACTATCTTCCCTTCAAGTTTACTTACCTTACTGTCCGATGCCTTCACTTCAGATTCCTTCTTACTGGTGTCGTTGTCAGATTCTATCTTGGTATCTTCTTCCACATGTATTTCTAGCACTTCTGATTTATCTATAGATTCACTCCTCTGTCGTTTTGGACTCTCCTTATTGGGACTTGTGCAAGTCAATATTTTCACATCAGCCTGGTTGGTTTCATCCTTTGATGAAACAACTGCTATTTCATCCTGAGCTGGCTCAGCCACTGAGTCACTGGTCTGTGAAACTGTTACTGATTCATCTCTTGGAGAAACAACAGTTGTATCAGCATCAGATGACTTAGTTTGGTTATTCTCTTTGATTTCTTCCACAGATGAATCTTTTCTCTCTACATCTTCTGCTTTATCTTCATGTGATTTACTATCGTCATTTGTTGTAGACATCGGTAATTCTTCTGTTTTAGATGCGTTGTCGCCGCTTTGAGTGATTTCATTGTCAATATTTGTAGTTTTTTCAATATCTGTGTCAGGTTCTTCTTGGCTATCATGCTTTTTATCATCTTCATCCTTTGACTCTCGAGTGGTACGCTTAGAGCGGTGCTTCTTTTTTCGGTCTTCTGCTCCTTCAACACTGGGTGTATCACTGGAACTGGTAGCGCGGGAATGTTTTCGTTTACTGCGCGGTGACCTATCGACCCGTTCTGGAGTCGAAGGAGGACGCGTCAAACATATTTTCAGCTTTTGAATCTCTCCAGTGTTTTCACCAGAGCTCTCAGCCGTTTTCACTTGCCATACTTGGTCCTGCGACTCATCAGGACTGTCGGCCTTCTTTGGCGTCTGCGGTAGTTTCTTATCTTCTTCGGAAACGGTTTCTAGCACTTCAGTAACGGTCTCTTCAGCTGATTCATTGTCAGAAGATGTAGATTGTTTACGACTTCGGCGTGATCTCGTGCGTTTTACTTTTTCTATTTTCTTTTCAGGGGATGGTTTCGCTTTCTTGCTTGCGGTACGCTCACTTTTACGACGCATTTTTTCTGCAAAATTAACGCATCGAATCCCAATTATAGATAAATTTATAAAAAACACATGAATTATACAAAATAAAGGACTACTATCTACCTTTATACTCGTAAAACTTATGTAAAATATACCTAAAGAAACCTAGAAATCTACGATATCATCAAACTTCAACGCAAGCGTGCTCTGCATCGGCGATCGGCAGCCATTTTTCTTTTTTTTTCTTTTGTTTCAAAGCAAAGGGGTTACCGAGAAAAATTTCCGAGTGAGTGAGGGTTTCTATGCATAGAGGTGAGCGTTTAATTTATAGGCCAAATTCGCACACACATAAGTGCCCAAAGAGTACTACAACGCGTGTCGGACGGTGAAAAAATTATAACACAACACAATTATTATTATATAGTCAAGACTCCCTTAACATCAGTATTAAATTACTGGAATTAATGTAGTTTTATTAAAATCGGAGGTTTAACTGTGAAATAAGGGAAATGCGAATAACAAAATTGAACAAAAGTATATACTATAGCTGGATAGGGTAGGTCGACCTTATAATCGTACGACAAAGTCGGCTGCACGCTGCACGAGCCCTAAGTCGCTAATACTGGCCGTTGCTGGTCAAAGGACCACTACCACCACCGTCGTCAGTTGGCGACACAATGCACCAGCTCTTAGCAACTTGGTCCCGCGGCGTAGAGAGTACCTAACTCTCTACATCCCACGAGAACATAACGCAAAAGGTGTGTGTAGGTAGAGCCTTTAATGGAGACGATGCTGTATGGTCTCTAGTTCTCTTTGCCTTTCTTTATGGTGTTGGTAAAAAGGCTGACAAAAAATGACGTTTATTGTCAAAAGTGCATTTTGTAGAAATGAATGAATTTCGTTCGCTCGGGTTCGTTCTACTTCTATTCTTCATTGAAATGAGTGCAGTTTATTTATTTAGAATGTAAAATGTTGAGGTAGAGTATCACGATTTGAAAACTACTAAACATATACTCTATTCATATCAATGCAAATGTAATAGAATATTCATCAGGTCCTTTTTGTTTCAGAAGCTGTTGGCATTCGTCATTTCTGTCGATCGGCATATTGTAATTTATGTGTTTAGATGTGTGGCATTATAGAATGTTATTAAGGTATATTTGACAATATTTGGTAAAGTTTAATAATGGGTAACCAAAACAGTTGCTGTTGTTATCGAAGCCCATCCCCCATCAGAAAAGATATCGTCAAGCTAGAAGATTACCTTCCTGAGGGTGAAGTGAGCTCAAATAACATTCAGCACATCAGTGAAAGAGAACCTGATGATGGAGACATCGATCCATCGCAAGATCCTATCGCAGGAACTATATTTATGGAACGATCAAAAGCATCCATTGAAAATGGTATTACCAGAAAACGTAGTCAACATCAAATAGCTGAGAATAAGCTAAAGAAAAGCAGTTCTTGTTCCACAATCTATTTAGATGATAGCACTGTATCTCAACCAAACCTGAAAAACACAGTCAAATGTGTGGCACTGGCCATTTACTACCATATAAAAAATAGAACATCAGAAAGGAGGTTAGATATTTTTGATGAACGGTTACATCCTTTGAGCAAAGATGGAGTGAGTGATGATTATGATAAGTATAACCCTGAGCATAAGCAGATTTACAAATTTGTAAGAACTTTGTTTAATGCTGCTCAATTAACTGCAGAGTGTGCTATCATTACATTGGTTTACCTAGAGAGATTATTAATTTGTGCAGAGCTTGACATAGCTCCCTCAAACTGGAAGAGAATAGTTTTGGGAGCAATCTTGTTGGCAAGCAAGGTGTGGGATGATCAGGCTGTTTGGAATGTAGACTACTGCCAAATTCTGAAGGATATAACAGTTGAGGATATGAATGAATTGGAGAGACAGTTCCTAGAGATGTTGCAGTTTAACATAAATGTCCCATCCAGTGTTTATGCCAAGTATTACTTTGATCTCCGAACCCTTGCTGAGGCCAATGACCTAGCATTCCCTAGTGAGCCACTTAGCAAAGAAAGAGCACAAAAGTTGGAGGCTATGTCTAGGGTAATGGAAGATAAGATCAATGCAGAAGTTCTTAAAAATGGTTTCAAAAAGTGGTCAAGTTTGGATAATGTCAACTCCGGAGCTGGTGTGCGAAGGAGTGTGGCCATATTGTCATAATTTATTAGTCATAAATGAGCCAAACTTTGATCCAAATTGAATTCACAAATTACCTCATATGGTACATTTGTGTATTTTATATAACAATGTCTTTAAAAATGCACCAGATTAAGATTTAATTTAGTTGATATTATGCTTTATTTTCAGTGAAGAATATAAACTGCCAGTTTTGCCTTGAAATCTCCATTGAATCCCATGAGTCTTAAGCAATGTCAATTTTTAGTATTTAGCATTTAAGTCATAAGCAATTCATAATGATTATTTTCATGTCTATTTAGAAATGCTAAAAATTGGCAGATAGACTTCGGTATAATTATTTTAAAATATATAATCAGATTTAATTGAATACTAATTGTAGTTATTAAATATGAAAGCCTTTTGTGGTCCAATGCAAAACAAGCTAAGTTGCTACTTAGATGTCTATTTCTTTAATTCTATTCCTTTATTGCTTCCAATTTATTTTATCATTTTACTTAGATGAACTTATTTGAAGCACTAATATATAGGTTGCTTCCAAACTTATAACTATAGGTATTAGTGTAAAACTAGCTGTATAAATGTGGAACTAAAATTTTGACTGATGTAAGGATCTTGTGATTGTGTATGTATGTTAAAGGTAGTCAGCAGCTCATTTGTATAATTTTACATAATAACTGCATTTAGAATTCTGAGCTAGTTAAGAAATTATGCCAAATTGTTATTTTATTGTAACAAATTATATTTGACAGACAACGCTCAGTTTATATTGAATTGTTTATACTGTATAATTATTTTAATCTTGAACAATATAAATTAATTAAAAATATCATTATTTAGAATTCAATCATCTATTCAATCCATACTTTATGTATCTTTAATGTCATAAGGGAAAACAAATAAACATTTTATATGAGACTTTAAATGATTTTTTAATTATTTTTTTTACAATAATGGTTTTATCTACAAACTTGAACTATGGTAGATGCATAAATGTGGATCACTGCAGAGGTTTTAAATCTTTTAAGTAGGAGCTATAATTTTCAAACACATCTACTATATCACTGTTCTTGTTTAATTTTTCATCAAATTCTGGCCCAACAGACCAAAGGGTCTCCAAATCATACACTTCCCTGGCTTTGTCAGAGAAAATGTGCAGTGCAATATTACCTGAAATAACAAAATTGAATAAATGCATAACTCTTTTATTTAAGTAACTCTAAAATTGTTATTTCTGATTTCTACATGTAGATATATTGTTTTTGTAGCATTGTCCATGTTGAATTCTCAACACTTGGAAATCTGAAAGTCAGCTTAAGAGTGCAAATATTTATTTATTTATATTTAGGTACATCATGGAAAAAAAACTAGTTCTAGACTGAGGAGAAACTTTTTACAAGGGCACTGCTTGTTTCTAAAGAAATTTCTTCCAGTAGGCCCACAACCAGAAAATATAAAGAAAGATATTGGCTTGTGTACTTATTAATAAGACATAAAACACTTATTACTTTCTGATAATAAATAAACCTGAAACAAATATTAAATATCACCTATGTAGTACTTTGGTTGGTGATTTTTTTCAGTATTCACGTACATATCACATACAGCTGTTTTTACATAAAGTAATAAAACATTTATATAAGTTTTTAAAAATTTTTAGCTAAGAGAATAATGCACATGTGCCCAAAATATGATTTTCAATTAAATTTGCTATACCTAGATTATAATAATGAGTAATATCATAAATTTTATAAGAAGAAATCTGTCTTTTTTATTTGCAGATTGACAATAATTTTTTGGTGCCCACAATTTATTCATCATGTCTGGCCAAGAGCAGAAAGAGCATAAATTATTTTGATTTTTATAACTATACCCTAGGACAATGCTAGCTTTGCTTTTGCTGAAAAAAATTACAAATATATCCTAACCTAAATCTAATGCCATCCATTCATCTGAATTTTTTCCTTCTATCCTTGGTATTCCATCAGATTTATAACATTTTTTCTTGTAAACCTTTTTCACAAATTCTGCTAAAGCTTGGATGTGCCTCTTGCTGCGCCCACTAACAATACAAATGTAGTCTACATAATGGATTTCCTTTGGCACAGTTGCTACAAAGACATTTTTCGAATTTTCTCTGTGAAGCAAATCAACAAGGTCTTCTATGTCAAATACACCTGATATTCCTCCTGGAATAAGAAAACATATTTTTTTTATATCATAATACTCTGCCTAATGTGGTGATGTTGTTTTCTTTTTATTGTACTTCACATAGTTTAAGTACATTTACATTTAGCAAGGTCATTCAAGTAAAAAATAAAACATGCTTATATCTTTGTAGTGTTAGTGATACAATAAATCTAGAGCTGATTTCATTTTTTAATAATGAAATTCTATAAGTCAATTTGAAATTTTTCACACTAAATATTCGAGTATGTTGAGAACTTAGCTCTTGAATGATTAATATGGAATGGCCAGTGGTGCTTTTTATTAAAACATACATGTAGACATAACATTTAGGAAACATACGAACTTTCTAAATTAATGCCATCGAATTCGTCGCTTAGTAAAGGGTATTTATCGTCAAGGTAGACCTCATCGACGGTGTTTTCTATTACAGTCGAGTTTTCCTCAGTTATCACCTGGTACTTGCCAGATATAGCTGGAGACGTTAAGCTGTTTGGTTTACGTGTTTGTCTTGGATTCCTCATGCAAACTCCGCAGCTTATTTGCCTGTTGATATTGCTAACATTTGGAGGACATACATTTTGAGGTTTCCTCAATACTTGTAGTATTAAATTTCGAAACATTTTTGACTAGTATTCGAAATTCTATTTCATTGGTTCGTACTTCGTAAACCAAGGAAAATATAGTTCATAAAACTAAATTTAATTAGATGCACCAAACACTAAAACAACCTCAAAATCAAATTTTTATTATATTTTTGTTATTGTCAATGTCACTTACGTCACTCACTTTGCACAATGATCTAAATGTCACAATCTAAATTTGACGTATAATAAAACAAACGAAGCACAGATATCTGCAATGAAAAATAATACTTATTTTAATCGTGTTTTACCTCATACGGAGTATAAAAAGCTAATATTCCAGAAAACACTCGAAAGCCACGTTTACCTGGATGGCTTAATGCTGGAATCGACATTCATATAGATGTGGCATTCGTCCTCAAGGTGAATCGTTTAAAAAGAAAATTCCAAATAAAATTTAAGTTTTTTCTTTACCTGACCACAATGTTGTTTGTTGTAAAATTTGTTGTTATTAAATAAAGTTTAAATAAGAACAGTTTTTTTTTTACATAAAAATCGTTATTACACCCATCCTATACTCAAGTCGTACCTAATTGGAGATATGCAAAAAGAAACGAACAGAAAGTGATTAATTCATTTTGTAAGTTAATATTAAGGTTAAAAATCTTAATTTAAATTTATGTACCTACCTTGTAACATAAAATATAATAAATGAAATGGTTTTCAAAAACAATAAAACTATGCCAAATAGTTAGGTATACGCATACCTATAATATTCTCTTATCTCTACTTGACTCAACTTATCTTATCAAAACTAGGTATCAATGGGTGTGGAATACAAATCGTTCATTTGCTTTATTCTTTTCATGAAAACCTCGAAAATGTAACAACAATGGTGGAAAACACAAAATTTTGCACACATTACGTTATTTTTATATAGTCATTTTAAGATTGAAAGTTTAACGAACGCTATCATTGGAAAGTGTGTGTAAATTAAAAACATGAGTGATTTGTTTGATTTTGGAAAATGGTAACGTGTGAATTGGATAATGATGTGTCAGGAGAAGTCTTAGGGTGGAAGTTACCAGCATGGCAAGCCCTCCTCCTGCACAGGGTGCTGCCCTCTTGCGGGGGTCTGGTCATATACATCACCCTGATATGTTTTGATTTGGCACTAATAAATGAACATTTTGCGAACGGACACAATGTGTAAGTTATGGAAAACATCTAAAAATACTTACTTGTTGAAATCTATACGAATAATTAAATAATAGTCAATGCATACATTTGACGGCCTCTGTGGCGCATCGGTAGCCTACGCTTGTCTGTGACACCGGAGGTCTCGGGTTCGAATCCCGGCCAGAGCATGATGAGAAAATAACTTTTTCTGATTGGCCTGTCTTGGATGTTTATCTATGTACCTATATAAGTATATATTATAAAATATAGTTTCGTTGAGTTAGTATCTCGTAACACAAGTCTCGAACTTACTTCGAGGCTAACTCAATCAGTGTAATTTGTCCCGTATATATTTATTTATTTATTGACATATAATTAGTAGGTTCATTCATAGTATATATAATAAGATGTAAACATCGAGTATCTGAACATTCAGTATTTTCTAATAAAACTGATAAGAGGCGATTAATGAAATGTTACAGAATAAAATCAATTTTTGGAATTTTTGTCTGTCTGTTTTGTTATAACTTTGTTTCGTATAAATCGGTTGAGGGAAAAAGAAGTTATGGTCAATTAAAAATTTACTCTAAGCTCTGCTTTAAATAAAATAAACTCGCACAGAGCTGAATGCGTTTAAATACGTATATTTTTATTGGTTGGTTTAATACGTATATTTGAATAATGTCCTGGCTGCTTAAATTTTCGTATACATTGTAAAAAACGTCGCTACATCTGATTTATATAAACTTATTTATTGAGATTTTCTTCACTGTTTACGCCCACTATGACTTTAGTAGTCATCTCATATAGATTAGTAGTCTATCACTAGGCTTTAAGATCTTAATGGCCCTGAAATAGGCCGCGTCTTAACTATAAGTCTATTATAGGTCTGGATAATTGTAGTTTCCACTGGTTACGAGCGATACATGTTGCGGTAACGGTTACCGAGACGGTAACAGACCTTTAACTTTTACGTGGCACTACGTTCCATGAGAACTTCTCAAAATCTTAAACTTAAACCCCTTAAAAAATCCAAATTGATTTCATTTTGGTTGCGTGAAGACGAGATTAAGGTATTTTGTTTTAACTTTCCATTCCAATAATAATAATAGGTACTCAAAACCCTACCTACTTACTTAGTTTACCTATTTTACTTAGTATTTTTTCATGATTGTGTCGTAGAGTTGGGAGTTTTTGCATAATTCTGATGGTGTTGCCAGCCGTGATCAGCTTGGTGTTTACCCTGGCGTCTCCGCCCCCTGGCTTACAGACCGAAATGTCTGCGTATTCAGTGAATCTACAGAAAAAAGACGTGAAATGGGTGTTACTACAAATTTGCAACTGCCTCTTTTTCCCTGTGGCTGCTGTAGGCAGGTAAGAATTAAGTGTTTATTTTGATTTAGGTACAATAAGATTAAGTAACAATTCACGAAATTATCAAACGAAGGTTCAGAGAGCCGCTTGTCTTGTCTAATCAATTGGAAAATCGTCTAAGCATAATAATTTAATTAAAAGATGAAATAATGTCGAACTCAGAATGTTTTAAAATCTTATAAAGTGGGTTGTATTAAACCAACCAAATAGCCGAGCCATGTTTTAACCGTCATGGTGCTAGAACAAAATAGCTTGATGCTCTTTTGTATCTTGTGAGGACATCGTGAGGAAGCCTGCAGATTTAGATAAATGAATGGTAACCCTGATTCAATATGAGGTACGGTCCATTGCAAAGGTTGTGGAGGTGAGACGAGAGTGGCTCCGGGTAAAAACCTGACTTACTCAAACCGGGATATTGGTGAAAGGCGCACCCCAGGTTACTCCAGAATGGAAAGGACATAACAAAGACATGAGGAAGATGACAATGACCAGAAGTTTCATCACAAAAACTTTGGGGAATTTTAATTGATACCTACTACTTATATGTATTTTGAATGTTAAGTACCTCGAGTCAAGTAACTATGTAACTAACTCGGTCTAACATTTTTGTATATAGGTTTCTTGTATCCATACCTAATGAATTCCATTCCTAGTTCTACATTCATTCATGTTTTTTAATGTAGACAATGTGCATTCGTCCATGATTTAGATGACGTCCAATGAAAATGCTGCAGTGTAGTTTGTTCCGTCGCTTCTTCTACACATGCGCTTTGGAAGCGGTAGTAGTTATAATTAGATTTAAGTGATGTGACGTCAATAAGTGATACCTTGTATCCAATTTTGAAAATAAATCTATTCTTTTCTATTCTATCCATTAATACGTTTTCAGATATTGCTACCTCATATTTTGGTGGATAGAAGCCGTGTTTGCGTCACGTGCTGACGATGACCAGCGCGCTCAAGAGGCTGTAAACTACGCCCGGAAGCCTTCTCCAGTGGAGCTGTACCTGTTTCTGCAGTCCTTTGTACATGCAGCCCCTCACGCATTGGTCAATATCCTGGATATCATGGCCCGGTATCAAAATCCTGTTTTTGGAAAAGGTCAGTTTGTTTTTTTAAGTTTACTACAAAGTTATTTATCAAACTTATACATATACCTACTACCTATTATAATATAGTATATCACCAATTTGGCATTAATCGACATGGCCTGTTTCTAAACGAATAGCAAAATTCTGCTTTAACAGGAATTTGTAGGGGGAGAAAGAGGCCTTTGCCCAGCTGTAGACATTATGTCATATTAGACGAATTAGACGAAGAAAAAATAAATTAGTACACAGTACATACGTCGAGGTACCTACACGTATTAGGGCGTCTTAGGTCGTCGGTTTTATAATAAGTAGTCAAATCTTAGTCAGGCCATGAAATAATGGCTAGATGTCGCTTAAGATGATATGCCAGTTAATGGAGAAAAGTCGGAAGGAGAACCCCGGAACCCGAAGATTTGCAGTGGGTGGTGCAATTGAGACCACGCAGAGAAAATGAATAGTCAAATCTAACTGTATTCCACTTTTTTTCAGCTGTTCTCCAATCAATCAGCATTATAGCGTCTTCATTGCGAATGGCAAGCACAGCGACCATCTACAGGAGATTTGAAAGAGAGAAGTTGAACGGCCGCAGGTACCCATGGAGCAACCCTAGAGAGGAAATAGACAACGCAAATAATGAAAACCTCGAAACTGCCATCGATGGTATCGACGAAGACAGGCAACAAAACGAGGAACCTATTTACGAAACCATAGATAATTTTGTTTCTGCATCGTCACATAGAACAAGTTATAGGAAATCTCGACAAACTAGTGATCTAATGCAGTTCTCGCCAACCCCAAGAACGATTAACGAATCAACATTTTATTATGACTACGATGACGTCTCAACGGAATCGAATAGTTCCGGGTATATTCCCCCATTTGAGTCCATGAGATCATCTCCTGAAGTAAACAGCGATGAAGAGTACGTCAGACCAATATCGATTATAGATCGGGTAGCGCCGCGGAGGCGAGATACCCAGTATACTATACAGGAAGTATACATCCCGCCCCCACCTCAAATACCAGCGCCAAGACCGGGTTCTTTCGCCGTATGGGCAGAAAAAATGGTGGAGAATGCAGAGTCAATTCCTATGTGGCTTTCTGCTCCGCCAAGAAGGAAGTACTGTGACGAAGTGGTTCAAGATGAGCCCGACATTCCGGTTCGTGTTCCTCGAGCGTACATGCGGGGCTTGGAGCCACAAGATTTAACTGCTGCACTAGTACATTTCCTAGCATGGTACTCCTTTTTCGTCTCACGACTTCTCTCGATTGCTGTGTTTATAAACTTATCAATTATAGCATCAACTATAGTTCTTTTTTCACATTATCAAGTGATGCTATTGTTTCTGATTGTACCTCAAGCGAGTACCGTTAAGAGATCTTTTTATTTATTTCTCGCATTTGTGTATCTGTTCTGCCTTATGGAGTTTAAAATTCGCTTTCGGCATGTTCGTGTTTGGCATGTCTTTTGGATCATAGTGGTCACGATTGAGACAATAGTGTTTACGGGTCTATGGTTTGGAGTAAACAATAATTTGCACTTTTGGTGGCGACAGTACGTAGTGTATGTGATTATTATGAGCATGTTATTGAGCTATATGTGTTTTGTAGCGTATTTTGTGCTTCTAAAACCTAAAGAAACTATCGTTTATTTAAAAAATAGAAATAAAATGTAAATATTAAAATTTATCCAATTTTACTCCTACTTGTATATGATTTAAGTTATTAAAATATACTTTGTTTAAGCTATTTGTCTACCTATTGCCTATTGCCTAAAAAATGGTATGGCGCAATGCCCCTCAAGATAGTACAAATATACAACAGCACACATTTAGGTACATCAAAGCAGCAGCTCCGAGAATGATGCGTACCTCCTGTTGTCGACAGCTGCACAATTTTTAAGCTTGAAATGTTTGTCCGACATCCTTCCGTAACCCTAATTGAGATTGCATTCTTTCTTTGCCGTGGGTGTTCTTTTTGAGATTAGGTATAGGTGAGTCCATTGTGTTATCTCGTAGATGATACATTCATATAAACATATCTATCAATCACAGGGTAGACAGAGCCAACAGTCTCGAAAACACTGAAAATCCACGTTCAATTGTATGGTTTTCAGAACATAACATCTTAATTCAACCAATGATCAAAAATTTTATTAGTTAGTCTGAGAGTTACACTTGCCGTCAACAAAGCAACAGCCTTTTATCGTCTTGTTGGTTTTCTCAAATGGTTTATTAATTTTTTTATTTAAACTTTATGCTCGTCAAATGTACTACAGGTGGACTTAAGTAATGCCACAAGGCATTCTCTGCCAGTCGAACCTTTGGACCAAACTGAAAAGGATATACGGGCAGTGTGATAACTGTAAAATAAAAAAATAATATAAATAATAATAGGTTACTTAATACACTTGAATATCACAAAGTGGTATACTTTCACAAAAAAAGGTCTAAAAATTATTTAATTGGGACAGTTTTCGGTCCCGCGGGAATTTCTGGAAATCTTCTCCTATCGTCATCTAATCGTCCCTAGATCATGTATAAATTTATATGCCAAATTTCAACTCTCTGAAATCAGCGGTTTGGTCTGCGTCTGCGGTCTGCGTTTATACATAAATCAGTCAATCAGTCACTGTCTTATACATATGTACAAAAATAGTTCATTTAACAATATGATGAGAATAAATTGAGATTTTTATACATACATATAATCACGTCTATATCCCTTGCGGGGTAGACAGAGCCAACAGTCCTGAGCGGACTGAAAGGCCACGTTCAGCTATTTGGCTTTAAGATAGAATTGAGATTCGAATAGTGACAAGTTGCTAGCCTATCGCCTAAAAAAAGAATCTCAAGTTTGTAAGCATATCCCTTAGTCGCCTTTTACGACATCCATGGGAAAGAGATGGAGTGGTCCTATTCTTTTTTGTATTAGTGCCGGGAACCACACGGCACTTCACGGCACGGATTTTTATATAAAGGTAAGTAAGTCTCATCATCATTAATTCAAGCACACGTGTCGTGAGGGTAGGTTTTTATACCAATGACATTTACAAGTTAGGGACTTACCTTCAATATTATGATTATAGAAGTGATTTCTGAAATTTAAAACCGAATAGAGGAATCGACGTAGGTAGTACTATAATTATATAATCTAATAGTTGCAGTCTCAAGATTTCGAACGACTGTTTAATTACATGTTTTAACTTATTACTAATGTAAACTTACTAATTTACAATGGAATCTGAAATAGTAATAAAAGATTTCATCTACATTTGCACTTTATCGGATTTGGGTATGACTATCGGCAAAGACGGCTCCAGAATGCTAAAATTAGATGTTGTTCCTGGTGAATATGGACTGATGGACTTCCATGATGGGTATATCTTAACAAAACATGGTTATAACCCTGATTTCAAAGACGTCACCAAAATTTTCAATACACGGGATGGAGACAAAGGATTATCTGGAACTTATTGGTGTGGGAAAACAAAGAACCCATATCATATGTACTTTTTCAACAAGTATTTTAGATTTCATTTACATGAAGATTTTGTCATGAAACTATATCAATACGACAATCATGAAGAAGACGATTACGAAGAGTGGGAAGAAACAGATTCTGACAGTGGCTTGGAAGATGATGTGCTTGCAGAAAATGGTGCCAACAGGCGCGCCAAACAATTAATAGAGTTAGATTCGTATCATAACCTTCCAGTGACATTTTATTTAAACCAATTTATAAACGAAAATGATCTGTGTCAGTTGGACCTTAAACACCCAATGAAAAAATATATTGGAAATGTACAACAGTCTTGGAGAGTAGTACACGCTGTCTATGGTGACATTGGAACAGCAGTACTTCAAAAAGAATTGTTTGACATGATGGGTGATCAAGCTGGTCTTGCTTTCTTTGCAACAAGAACCGCAAATGCAATTGGAAATTTTAATTTGGATAAGTTATACAAAGAAGCAAGTCAAGAAATATTTGTGGATCAATGGGTGAATTACCCTGGGTACCGATATACTTGCAAGTTTGATACGTGCAATTGTGACTGGCGTTATTTGTGACATCGTCTTAGTCATAGCTGTCAAAGTCGTTCTCTTAATATGAGGGTTTTGGTAGATGCTATAACTCAATAATTTATTTTAGGAATATATGTTGCATTTCACTCACGCAGCCGAATCCAGATATTTAGGCTATAAGAAATTCTAAACATAAGTGTCAATTTTTATAATTTATTCTGTAATTAAGGAAATGTTATTTAAATGTTTCTCAAATGCTTATTATGTATGGATATTGAAATAAATAAAGATTATTCTAACTTTTGTTTTTAACTAAAATCCCTCTAACCGTGAGAACTTTAATATTTGTGTTTGTATACTGAGGACTTTATATAAAAACAGAGGTACCTACCTAGTTATTTCCATTGTTTAATAAAGTAGGTAAGTAATTTAATCAGAGGCAATTATATTTTAGTGGCTGTTGTTCCCGACTCCAATTAAAAAAAAAATAGGACCACTCCGTCTCGTTCCCATGGATGTCGTAAAAAGCGATTAAGGGATAGGCTTATAAGCTTGGGATTCTTCTTTTAGGCGATGGGCTAGCAACCTGTCAATATTTGAATCTCAATTCTATCATTAAGCCATACAGCTTAACGTGGCCTATCAGTCTTTTCAAGAACGATGGCTCTGTCTAACGCGCAAGGGGTAGGTACATATACGTGATTAAATGTATGTGTTTTTTCAAAAGTTCTCTCCCTTTCACCTGTTTTGTCTTCATATTCCTGATCCTTCATTGAGCGGTATTGAAAAATGTCGGCATATAGGAAGGCGAAGTAATCCTTACATTTTGGCACTATAATCTGCGAAATTATTCCAAACAATATTGGATCCTATACATCACTCGTAGTGTCTAATTATGCTTAACATAATATTGAAGATACCTACGTTAGTACGTGACGATATAGTGCTTTGGATGTACCGACTCCAGGGCCGAACTATTCCGACCGACCGAATCAATTTTTAATAAAAATATACATAATTATAATCCCGTTTACATCCATAGGGTAAACTGATAAGCCACGTTTGGCTTGATGATATAATTGAGATTCAAATAGTGACAGGTTGTTATCCCATCGCCTAAAAGAAGAATCCCAAGTTTAAAAGCCTATCCCTTAGTCGTCTTTTACGACATCCATGGGAACGAGATGGAGTGGTTCTATTCTTTTTTTTATTGGTGCCGGGAACAACACGGAAAAATTAACTATAAAAAAATTATTCAATATTATTTAAAATTTCGTACATCACAAAGTCTTAATGATTGTCATATCATTTGTTTTCACAACATTAGTTGACGTCGAATGACTTACTAACACTAAAGCGTCAGTTCAGAAAAAGCAGTAACGTACTACATTGCAGAATTAATTAGTAAGGCCAACAATATTTGAGATGAAATGACAATAAGAAGGGCCTAAACAGTAAATAAATCCGTCCCTGTCAATCTCAGTCTCGGGTCAGCAGCCTCGCCGGTGTCGGACACACGAGGCACACTGTATCGAAATGAGAATCATACAATCTGCCATTGATACAACACTTGCAATCAGAACACGGAGGCACGAAGCAAATCATAATTAAGTACCTTAGAAAGAATGGATTTCAATAGATACGTATACAACCAAGGTTTTATATTAATGACTGTATATGGGTTGTTTGAAACGTAAACCTTATATATCGATATTTGTTTTTGAAATTAAAAAATCATTTATTAAATTGTTGGTTCCGCTGATTTAGTTAATTTTGAGTTCAGACGAATTAAATAGCTGAGCTGGAATTATCTGAACAAACTATAGTTTATCCGTACAATTAAATCATTAAATTATTTCTCTGTGTTTTGTTTTGTCTATGTGTCTGCTAACTAAAGTCATTACCTAAGTAGGTAGGTAGGTAATTTATTACCACTCGGCGTTAGTCTAGTTTACGGTAATTACACTTAAGAGCCTTAAGTAAACTTACAACCCAAAGGGTTACAATATGGAGAGGAGCTCAGGGTGCAAAGTGACCACAATCCTAAATATATACGCAGATTCCATATAGAAATTTCTTAGCTCCATGTAAGGTACGTGGTAGGCATCATACGCGTTCAGTACTTCGAGGATGCGGTGATGCGGCATGGACTGACCGCACAGGCTGCCATCGCCATTATTTTTTGCTAATTTACCATACTTACGACGCCGGAGATGGGCACTCCAGACCCGTAATTGGTGTTCAGAGAACAGCACGTTGTAAAGTAATAGCTTTATGTACATGGTTTTTCAACTTGGATTCAAAATACACATGGCGTGCTTGTCGAGCATCTAGATGAAGCGATCATGCGCGCCGCGATGGAAGATTTTGTACCATGGTGCCTCTACTGAAACTAAGCCATTCAGCTGACTCTAGTTTTGCGAGACTTTTCCAGACTATTGGCTCTGTTTACCTCGTGAAGCACAAAGACGTGTTCTGTATGTACAATAAAAAAGGAGCGTCGGGAGTAAATGCGTGCAAAAACCTAAATAACCCAAAACGAGATCATGGTCCTTTCCAGACAGGTGAGGATGTAATCGGGACTAACTCAAGGAGGAACAGTATATCTAAGTTCATAGAATAAGCAAAATAAACATGAATATTGACGTAGGGAGAGAGCCTGGGCCAAGGCTCTCTCAGTCTCGACTGTCGGACGCTGTAACTCGACACCTCTTGTACTCAATCTTCGCGGGTAATTTGCTGCCTACGCTATAGGGTTGTCTTTTTGTCGTTTCGGGAGTATTGGCCGTCTGGTAATGGAGCTTTGCGAAGCAGCCTTTTTTAGATTGGTGCGGTAAAACATTAACTGATGTGTTTATAAATTTTTTGCATAACTTTGAGAATGGTTTGCGGTCTAGTAAAAAACGAAACTACAACCAAAACCAAAAAACCTTCTCATTTAAATAAAGTGGTGAGTAGTTTTCCAAAAAGACGTTTTCAATCAAGCATTTTTGCCAGTAATTAAATTACTTGATGACTGCAAAATACTAAAATGTAGTCAAGTACATATGTACTTGTATATATATAATTGTCATATATATGAGGCAGTAATTTTATAATAAAAATACATACCCTGATTAACTAAGCATATTCTGGCTAAAGTACCTACATGTTAAGTTTAGATACTATAAACTGATAAGCTTGAATGAAAAATGTGACATTTTTTAAGACATGAAGGGGATTAAAGTGTGCGTGGGATCGTTGTAAATGAAAAGATTTAGTCACTTCTTCCCCTCCGAGGTTTGTATTGTATTGATCCGACAGCAGATCACCATGTTAATGCACGCGACTACAGAACTATTGTTTTCAACTCAAATACCCAAGGGCAGCCAGCCCTAGCCTTTTCATTGGTCTGCGCGGTAGTGTACAATCAGCAGCATATAGAACGGTCCTTAGCATAATTTATTGTACTTAAGTGTTGGGTGGGAACGATGTTGCACATTTAAAACATCCACCACTCCACATGGACTCTTAATTTAGTGAGTTAGGTTTCTCCACAAAGCGAATCCCATCTGTCTTCCGCAACCTTTGCAGGTAAACCTAGCCCGTATTGGATTGATCATGGTTACACATCCAGTTTCCTGAATGTGCAGGTTTTTTCACTTTGTTTTGCCTCACCGCAATAGCATCGATTAGTACTAAAACTAATGTACATAACTTTCGAAAATAGTCATTGGTACATGTTTATTAGCCTATCGTTTAATTGTCTTTTAAGACACCAATGGGAAAGAAATGCAGTGGTCTTATTCTCCGCATTACCTAAGGTTTTTAAAATGCTTCCATTCAAAGAAACTAGAATAAAACGTAAAATAAACATCAGTAGGTAAGTACCTATTTCTAAATAAAATAAGTACATTAGGTGACACTGCAAGAATTTAAAATGGAAAATAGGGCGAGGACGGGATATGTAAATATGAAGCAATATAAAAAAGCTTAATTCATTGTAGAAAATTGTTGACAATATGACATTGCTGACAGTAGATATAGTTTGTAAGCATCTAAAGGCGGGAGTACCTACTGTAACACAGGCCCTGCCTCTAGTCTCCAGTCTCCTTCAATCGGTTTTGGTGACAACAATTTATTACCAATGTATGTATTTCTCATGGATGATTGTTAGGAAAAAATAAAAGATTTATTTATTAGTACAAAAATTCGAAAGAATATCTATTACTTATATCGTGATCATATATAGTTAAACGTGGGTCTCCTCCCCAGATAGGTTTGGAAGCAATGGAAATTAACGCCAGGAGGACGATAATGAATATCTTTCCAACTGTACCTAACCACAGACAACGGTACTACACAAAGCCTGCCTTGTAAGGCCGCACGGGCTAGGCCCGCCAATAAATCGAATTCGCGAGGACTCGAGATCAACGTCCCGATTGTGTGACACGGTAACATTCACGAGAAATCTCACACCTACAGTCATTTCCACTATACAGAGTTCCTTATAAACAATGTAAAAGCAATTGTCTTTGTATAAGTACCACTATTTACAGTCATTTCAGTATTTAGGTACACACCCATACTCTTCTACATGTAAGCAATGTTAAAATAAGTTAATTAGAATAGGGATTTGATTGTCTCGTTTATGTACTGCTATAGCTCAATTTAGGCAGATCAGGTAACAATCCACTAATCGCCTATGTAGACGTATTGTTAATTTCAGTAATTTATAGCTTTTTAATGTTTTTTGAAGTCGGTTTCATTCATCTCTTCGTAGCAATATTGATGTTATCGGGTGTGGTGTGTGTGTGGTCGGTTTTTTTTTTCATCAACTCATGGCGATTAGATGACAGTTGCTACAAAAAATTTAAAACATTATTTGATTAATTATTTTAATCTCAATTTCCCAACAATTTGAATCTCAGCGAATAACCATAAATTTGCGAGCGAATAGAAAGTCGTATGCAACCACAAACGATTTATCTATTGGCTATTGTTTCGACTACACCTACCTGCCTAACAATTATTTTCTTATTTAAATACTCACGTAAGGACGGTCCCGCGTATGTATTTTGATATCATAAAATTAATTTGATAACTTATTATACTCAGACCGGAATTCTAGTAAATAATAAGACGATAACAAAACTTATGGAAATTGCGATCTAAGCGGACATAGTTTTATGTAATGTTAGTCAAACATCGATTAATTAGCCGACCAAAAGAAACGACCAGCCCATAAACTGTACCGATAACATGGTTAGCCAATGTTTACGTGCATAAAGTTCAAGAATGTGTACCGGTTGAGTGGCATACGAACAATGCCTGCCAGTGATAGCGTATCTCCATGGCCCCAATGTGAGTGCATCAATTTCTCTAAGTACCTAGCTTGTAATTAAGATGTTGCATCAATTTCTTTAAGTACCTGGAAATGAATGCATACAAAATTAGAATAGATTCTTTTTATTGAGTAATCCTAAAAAAAAAGGAAATAAAAACTCTGTTCTTGACATCAAAAACTGGTGGATACATTAAAGTCTTTCTCCGCCTGGCGTTAGTCTCGGATTCACCCTCACCTGGAGAGGAGCCAAGTATACGCCTTTGACCATGGGGACTGGATTGGGCGACTCAGGTTTTCACACAAAGCGACTCTCATTTGCATCTGACCACCGAAACCTTTTCAGGGGAATCTTATCCGTATTGGATCGATCATGTGGTTACATATCCAGTTGCCTGAATGTGCAGATTTCCTCATGATGTTTCTCTTCACCGTAGAAGCTTTGGCTAACAAGCACTTAAACAAATTTACATAACACAGGAAAGAGATTTGATTTGATTTGAAGAAGTAGACTTTAGTGTAACACTAAGACACACTGGCGATTTAGCGATAACTTGAGAGCAAATAATACAAATTAGGTACATATGACTTTGGTACTTATTGGTTTCAAATCGAAGAAAGATTTCTAAGATAAATTGATTTATGGATTTAAGCATGACTCTCATGACTCGAAGCTACAAACATACGATAAGACATACCGAGTCAGGAGTGTAGTTTTTGTGACTATCATTTGTGCTGATAACATAATGACTTCCCAGTTTGAGTCACTTTTGTCTGGAGCAAGCAAACGTTCATATTATATGTAATTAAGTTCTACGAACTTTTGACGTGTCGATACTAAATATATATGTCAAGAGTTATCGGGATGGTATTTTGTAACGGCTCACGTTCTCCGTTGATGTAAGGCACGATTTATCTTCAAGTTCGTCAGTGTTTACACTAAACCTACTTATTATTTACAGATATAGTCAATTGTTATACATGTATCATAAAGACCACAACAAACATCACAAATATTACTCAATAAAATGTTCGTGTGTGGTCTCAAGTCTAATGTTGCAATCTCGCCGAAAATGGATTCCTAATCTGTCTATATAATTTGCGTCATAGTTCCAAAACTGATAATAGATAACTATTACAAGTACTCGTCCTATCGGTCAATGTAGCCTACAATTTATGCATACAGAACAATGATACGGAAAAGCAAAATAAGAAAGGAACAGAAAAAAAGTGTTCTTTAATAATTTAAGATCTAGCGGAATATAAAATCAAATGAAAGTTATTGCCTATAAGTAGGTTTTATATACCTACATAAAATGCATTGTGAACATGGTAATGTCTAAGAGTGTCAAGATGATTTATAAGTGTGTAAGATGTAAAGAAAGTCTAATAAAAACCGAAATAAATATTTGTTAGTTAAAAATTCAACTAAGTGATTACAAAGACTGAGAGAATAATAATAAAAGACAATGAATACCATAATATAAACACATGAAAGTATTTAATTATTTACTATTTGTTGAATAAAGACTTATTGGATTGTTGTCCATTGTAATTAAGAGTTGTTGAATCTAAAATTTTACCAATAATATTAGTTGCAAACTATTTAGATTAGATCAAGTATAATATGACCTCTAAAAATAGGGTTAAAACTATTTCTATTAAATTGCCTGAAATAAATAAGGCCCGCATTCGGGGTCCGGGAAATCTAAATTGGGTGTAAATGGGTTCTGAGAGAGAATCAAGTGCATGTAGTTAGTCGTCAGCGCAGACAGGCTGACCCGAAACTGATACAAGGAGTCATTCAGTGAACAACTCGGGTCTGATTACCGGTAATCTCCTTTATCCCACATACATTTAGAAATTACGTTTGCTTATTTATCTGTGGATTACTATCATGTTTATTAAGACATTATAGGTTTATTCACGGAGGTTGACCGCTCTCTTCTATTTTTTTAATTTTCGTAACCTGACACATGAAAAGTTCGTGAAAAACCGCCTAGGTATAATATAGACCATTATTTTTTAAATTTCACTTTATTAAATTTTATTTAATTTTTAATTTAATAAATTAAATTTTCTTTGTAATTGTTCATAATACTTTAATTAGGTATTACAGTACACACACACATAGTGACGGGTGTTTTACATGCCTTCAAATAAAAATCCAACATTTTTATCTAAAAGATAAATGTGCACGAGAACAGAGCTGTGTTTTTATTTTTACTCTAAGACTAGCTTTTAAGCAAAGGTAATACGAGCATATCTTGTTGTTTATTTGTCATACATACATACATACATATAGTTATGTCCATATTTCTTGCAGGGTAGAGAGAGCCAGTAGTATAGTAACATCTATTTTTCATGCATGAAATTATCTGAATTCATTCAAACTTAGCTTATTAATTCATGGAAGTAAATAAAAAAACTTGAAATAAATCATATATCTGATTGAATCATGTGTGCGATCAAGTATGATTGATTTAGAAGGCAATTTGTAGAATCTCCCGATTTGGATGTTCCCTCAAATGGTTTTTACTTGAATAAATTCGCATGAATGTATGTGGCCAAAGAGTAAATAAGTTTGCCGACATATTTACCTCCTTAACAAATAGAGAGGGAACTTGAGATGTCTGTGTGTCAGTCTGTCGGACCCCTTAGCCATTTTTGCGTACATAATGTACGTATACTTACTTACCTACTTACTTTATTAATTTAAAATTTATTATACTTACTCTAATGTCTTCATCACCTCAAAAATAGACCAACATTTGCGTTTGAATAGCTTACGTACCTACAACGCAAGAACATAGAAAATCTGAATAATAGGGCAATATTCAGATGTGAGTATGTGCGTAAGAATAAGATCTGACGACACATTTCATTATAGTCAAACGGTAGGCCAAGTTGTGCGGTAAACAAAGGTTGGTTTGGACAACAATCGCGTCAGACCATGGTGCGAGTGAGGGACTGAGACGCCGCGCGTTAGCTGAGAACGTGCGTGACGCGCCCGACCTACATGGGGTTTAGCCGGGGGTCTTAACACAAGAATCGCTTTTCAAAATTGAATTCCATATACGACTATAGGTACATACATTCATACATGTAATCATGTATTGATTTCCTCGACACAGGCTTGCCTAGTGAGGAAGTCATTGATGTTAAACAATGATTTTTCGAAATCCTGTAATACTACTTTATGCTGAAAATTACCTGAATTAGCTGAATGTATTGCAGTGACATAAATATTTAAAAAAAATCATATCCCTTGCGGGGTAGACAGAGCCAACAGTCTTGAAAAGACTGAAAGGCCACGTTCAGCTATTTGGCTTAATGATAGAATTGAGATTCAAATAGTGACAGGTTGCTAGCCTGTCGCCTAAAAAAGAATCCCAAGTTTGTAAGCCTATCCCTTAGTCGCCTTTTACGACATCCATGGGAAAAAGATGGAGTGGTTCTATTCTTTTTTGTATTGTTCCTGTGTGGTTCCCGGCACCAATACAGGCTTAATGATAGTTTTGAGAATCAAATAGTTACTGGTTGCTAGCGCATCGCCTAAAAGAAGAATCCCAAGTTTACAAACCTTTCCATTAGTCGCCTTTTACGATATCCATTGGAAAGAGATAGAGTGGTCCTATTCTTATTTATATTGTTCCAAGTAATCACGCGAGAATTTTCTTTAAGATACTTATCACTAGACGAAATTGTGATGGTCGTTATGATACTAAACGGACGAAATTATACTGTAGTCGGTTTACTATGAACTATATCTATGTCTATAAACGATTTCTATAACTATATAAGTTCTATGAACCTTATGCATCGGAAGGAATACCGGCAAAAATTACATTTCCCGTGAAATTTGTGAAAAACCTGTTATATTATTTTGTAGATGGCGCTAAATTCACGCGGACGAAGCTGCGGGAAAAACTTAAGTAGTTGTTAATAAACAACAATTCAAATTCAAAATTTTTATTTCAAGCATCACTTAATAATTGTCATATTTTTCGGTTTCACAACTAAGTTTAACAAACTGCACTGCAGCATTTTTCTCAATAACGTCAACTCCAGAATTATCCAAACTTAGAATTAGAATATAAATGTAGACGAGACATTATACAGTTCTAATCTTTACCATGTAGCTTTTACATTTTCACATCATTTTAACGTCTCTTAAGCTCCTCAACTACAAAACGCTATGCGTGATCTATGCGATGCGACTCGTCTACGCTACTTGCCTATTCAAACCATGGTTAGCAGCATACACTAGAATCTAATTACTTCTGTTTACTTACTTGATGCAGCGCAAATCTCAAAATTCCGATGCTTCCGCATCTACTAGTGTTAGAAATCATAGATTGGATTTTCAGTACCCGTCCAAGCTATTTTCCAAACCTATTTCCTGTCGGGGAAACGTGATAAGGTTACTATAAATAAATGAAGTGGTTGTTGTGCCGCGTGATATCCGGAACTTTAGAAGCGAACCGCTTCATAACTTTCCCGTGGTTGTCGTAAAAAGCGACTAAGGGATAGGCTTATAAATTTGGGATTTCTATTGCAGGCGATAGGCTAGCAACCTATGACTATTTGAAACTTATTTCCATCATAAAGCCATAAAGCTTAACGTGGCCTTTCATACTTTTCAACGAGGGATATAGACAATTAGACATGACTATATGTACCTATGTATATGTAATCGAAGGGGTTGGCAAAACATACTTCGTTCGTAAAATTTTAATCTGTTTTTGCCGTCTTACTTTGAAAGTTCTATAGTTTTATTTTGAAACTCTTTATAAGTTCCGAAGATGTATCATACAAGTATCATAGTTTCAAAATTACGGGCCACGCGGATCGGTTTGTTTGTCCATTACAACACATATATACGTTGTCTATTATATTATTCCAAAGTGATAGGTATAGTACAACTGACATATGTATATTGCTTATGCACCTTGATTATAATAAAACTCAATCAGTCTAATTATTAGTAAGAGTGAAGAAACAAGAAAATAGACATGTGCAAGAAATAGACGTGAAAGCTTTTAATCAGATAGATATGTAGGTTCAAAATAGACTTGCAATTAATTAAATTGCGAACATAAAAGTTACAGTTGAATAAGTAAGCAATAAATTTAATCCTCACACGCTAGATAATTGTGTCTCGAGAAAATGGAAAAGTGGATTGAAAATTGTTAACTACCTACTGCTTATGTCAATAAAAAGTTAACAGAATAAAAAAAAAGTTTTTTATTGATAGTATATACTAAGTTATGAATTATTATTTCTTATGTTATTCGCGTCATGTTTATTTATACACTAGATATCTCCCGCGGCTCCGCCCGTATTAATTGTACCCTATGTCCTTATCCATACTTGACAGTATTGTGCATGTTCATGAAGATCGGTTCGATGAAAGACGACCAACCACGTCCCGCAATCTTCACATGAGACACTAACCCATATTCAGTCATGGTAAAAGCTGCACTAGATAATGTATTCCTATGGTTGCTTTAGAAAAGGAATGGAGTGGTCCTTTTCTTAAGAGCCCGGAACCACACGGTCGAAATATTCCTTCTTGTTTATTTTAAGCTTGTAACCTTTATTTTATAGATTTTGTGTTTAGTTACAAGTAACCTCTTTATAGTTGCGTTTAATGAAAGCAATTATTTATCTCCTTTGCGTAGGTACAAGGACCTATTTTACAATAAGTATCTAATTTCATGCTGCCAAAATGCCATAAACCTTAAATAATTTACAATCTTAGTTTGAGTTATGTCCAACTAAATTACCTTCAAATCCTTATTGTAACGAAATATTAAAGTTATGATTTACCTATTATAAAATATATAAGTATTACCTATTACCGCCATTGCAAGTGATTTATTTCTTTTATAACTATATAAATTTCTTGTAACTGTGTTTTCTGTGCAATAAAGATATTACAAACAAACCTTAGGTATTTCACCAAATATGATTCCTATCTGGCCAAGAACCATAATTTCCCTTCACTTTCCGTGAATTTCCGGGTAATTATCCCTTAATGCACCCTAAGACCACAGAAGGAACCTACAACAAACCATGAAATTTGCATACATACCTAATTGCAGTGTGAAGTACGAACATGGGTAGGTACTTTCCACGCGAGCGCTCGCGTGAAACATAATATTTAATGCATTTTGAGAGTTTCTAAAGGTATAAACATAGGTTGTTGCGACAAATTACAGAAGAAGAGTCGGCCCTTTAAAAAGTAACCTACGAATGATCTATGTAAAGCAGTATACCTTGTTCTATCTAAGCAGACAGTGGGCCGGCAGGAGCGCGGTGCGCATACGCATCAAGTGCACCGTAATATTTTAATTGGACACGATTTGAATTCGCTATCGCTCGCCATGGGAATCGATAGAGACGTGAAACGGTCGTATATTTTTGGATAATTGATAAATGGAATTTAATTTCTTTAAAAAAGGGACTAGATGCTTAGACACTGTTTATCTAGAACATCCAAATAAGTCATTATGTTGATCAAATATCACATATTTAGAGCAAACAAATATTTTCTTGTTCGCAATAAACAAAAAGTATAATAATTATCTGTCTTTTAATAGGTATTAATAATACTACATGTTTCACTCGGATATTTTGACACAATATCAAGGATAACTTTTCATGTCGAATCCTAATAGAACATATCATAAGTAGTCTATAATACAAATAATCTAATTTGTTCTTTAAATTTATTGAATTTTTCAATCTGCAAGGAAATAGAAGCAACGTTTTTTCTCTGCTAAAAGACCAACATGGAAGAATCAAATGTTGTTTTTGTATACTTATGTATATTTTCCTAAAATATAGTAAACTTAAGAATATTTTCTAAAAATATTTTCCGAATGTCGTAGCTATTGCATCTACAACGAATTACTGATTGATGCAATGCAATTCGTTCGCTGCGGTTGCACACACAAAACAATGACGGCACAGAAGTAGACCTAATACATACACATATACAATTACCACGTCTATATCGCTTGTGCTACCCCACAAGCGATATAGACGTGGTAATTGTATATGTACAGAGCCAATAGTCTTAAGAAGACTTAAAGGGCTGACACATTCAGCTGTATTTAAAATTCACATAGTGACTGTATGTGAAAGATTGTTGTAATTTATGTATGCCAAGGTTTTCACACGCACAATCTTCGATATAAGTACTTAGTGCAAAAGACAGTTAACAAGCAAAAAATCCAAGTTAGTCTGATTATAATGAAATTGTACATGTTTTGTGTCTTATAAGGGTCTCTCCAATTTAAAAGATACATACCGATATACAATTACGCCTGTTTCTCATTGGGGTAGGCAGAGAATATAAATTTTCACTTGCTACGATTTTTACAGACTGCTCCCGCTTCCTCGACACTCTATAACTCTTTCATGGATATTGAATGAATAATCCATTGTAAACCGATTAATTATCATAGTTTAACTTAATCTTTCAAAGAAAACAAATATAGACCACTAAACGTGGGAGTAGTAAAGAAAAAATATTTCTTTGTAATTTTTTTGCCGTATTGCTTTTAATGCATTAAGGCATATTAACAAATTAAAAAAAAGAAGGAGGTACTCAATTCCACCCTTTTTAATAAACATAACTAGTTACATGTTGTCTGCGTCACATCTGCACCCTTATTGTTTTACGATTCTGTGCTAGAGCGCACTATGACACAAATACCGCACATAACTCTGAGTTATGATGATAAATATTAAATAACGATTCGTTTGCAAGCAGTGACAGATGAGGTAACTACATTGTGGTGGTCAGATATTTACGGCTTAAGACCACAAATTGAATCGTAATATTTGATATAAATCCTATCTAATAAGTATAGCTATAATCTAGCCGATGCAAAATCTTATACTTTGAACTGAACTAAATTATGTTTGCTTCGTATGGGGTAAATGTTGAAATAGACAAAGTCTCAAAATCTAGGAAGGGAAATAATGATGTTTAAGTTTTAAAGTAATATTCATTTAATTTTCTATGAGTATTTTATATTACCTATTAATATAGTTTTCGCGTGAGTACCGAACTAACACATTTATCGGGAAGGCAAATTGAAAGTCATATGATATACAATATAATTACTTAATCTTAGTATGGTAACCGGCAAATAAGTAGAATTTTGTTCAACTTACGTCCGGGCACTATAGTGCTGTCATCTAAATAATTAATTAAAATGTGCAAGTTTTCATAAATTTCCACTCTTCGTTCTGTTTATCTTTTATCCAAAATGGTTGACACTTTAATTATTATCCAAAATTGTTGACACTTTAATTTATATACACGTTTATTTAAAAAATTAGTTTGCGACGTCATTTACCTACTGATTTTAAAATAGATTAATTATTATTTAATGTAATAAGTAATAGGCACTAATCAACACATTTTAAATAACAAATTTAGTAATGTAATACCTGTCCGCGAAATATTATCTTAATCCTTTTAATTCGTTGTATAACTTCTCATGTTTATTGAATCGCTACAGTCAATTCACTAACTTAGTATCAGGCAACATCGTGTTTACTCAATAATATTTACCCACTCCACGTTTTAACAGTTATGGCTTTTAAATTTAAAGTGGAAGTGTCCAGCTCATATGATAATTATGTGCTAATATTCGCCGTAGGCGAAAGAAACTCCTTGAAGGTGCATTAGAGCGAGTGCAATTTGTATGCGACGGCGATGTATGCAGACGTTTACGACGAACTTGCAGCAATTAGCGCTCTGCGACCGCTGCGTGATTGCAGTATTCACTCACATTTACATCTAAACAGCCTACTCCGCGAACTAATTGGTTAATTATTGATTAATTTCGATTTATAATGAGGGTGTAGTATTTGGTCGTGAGACGTGGGAGGCGTGCGGCGGGGCGCGTGGAGCCCGGAGGCGGGAGCGAGTGCCGGAGAAGAGACTGCCCGCTGTATATCAACGCGTTTAGGGACGGCACGCAGATGCTTCTCGCGTCACGCACGCTTCGCGATCCAAATTGCGCGGGAAACGTTTTCAGGCCGCGAAAAACTGGCTTGTGTAGATTAGGACTTATGTACATGATTTCCATCAAGAAAACCAACAGGGTTACCGTGTCGTAAATTTCGTAAAACTTTTCCACAACCTCTCATTGGAATGTGTGCTTATCAGCTCGGAATATTATTGACAAGTGTAATAAAATTATTGATAATAGTGAAATAATAAATGAAACTTGAACGTTTAAGTGAAACACATGTGTCAAAGGATTTCTCATAAGGATCAATATGGGGACTTTGAGGAAAAAGAATCACAATCACGCGTCGGAAAAGCCGAAAGGCAAACTAAGGGTAAGTTTACACTGTGGAGATTTATGAGCACTCTGGTCAGCTGCGAGAGCCATTGGCAGGCGTCAGACGGCTGGGTAAGAGGTTCCGGCTACCGACAGAAAGAAATGTTTTATTTTTGGAATCGGTAACTAATGTACTCCATGATGTAAGTATCTATTGCTGAAATACGTAAGTAGACACATTTCAATAGGTATTTTCCTATGGTTTTCATGCTTATCTACGTCACGTTTCTTCTTTATTCCGAACTGCTTTTGATTTTTATAAGTAGAACAATAAAATATAAAAATATATAGGTACGGGACAAATTACACAGATTTAGTTAAGCTCGAAGTAAGTTCGAACTTGTACACTGAACTCAACGATAGGTACTATACTCGTATTTTACAATAAATATATCCATAATCCAGGCCAATCATAAAAGATTTGCCTTCGAGCCCTGGCCGGGATTCGAACCCTAGACGAAGAAGAAGACGAATAAAGAACGAGATAAACATAAAATGCTGAATTGATCATAAATAATCATAGTTAGTCCCAAACCTAAACCTTGGTTCCAACTCTCAACGAACACGTACGGCTTAAGAAAAATTAATTTCTATAAATGTAATACGTTTGTTATTAAATAATGATTGAAATGTAAAGTGTAGAAAGAAGTGTCTATCAGTCAAAAGTTGTAGTCAAGCAAAGAGATAGCAGAAAGAGATAACTAGCTAGTTACCGAAGTGTTTTTGTTTTTATTATTAACATGTCATTAACGCAATAGCTGTAATGATTTCACATTGTGCTATGAAAAACATAAAATATCTCCCTAAGAATTTACCATTCTAAAAATGATTTAGTTTGAATAATACCTAAGTAATTATAAGATTATTGTGAATTTCAAAGGATCTTATTATTGTTAGAGGGTTTAGACTTAGTAATATAGATTAGTGCATTATTGCATGCACACGTGCTTACGTCTTTATTGTTTCCCCTAAAGACACGCTTTTTTCCCTAAAGAGAAAAATAAAGTCTTTTAGTACTTAGTTCTTAAACTTTCAGCATTATGTGAGATGGCAGCTTAAAATGTGTTTAGCACGAATACCGAAAAAAAGTAATAATTATACTTCATTGTCAAGAAAACGGGAATCATTTCGTAAAAATAGAGTAAATATTCATAGTCAGCTACAAAAATGTTACTTATATAATTATTCGCGTAAAACATTTTATTTTGAGGTGTCATTAATTTAATCATGAAAAGTAATAATTGATACAAAACGAGAAAAGAAAATAACGTTATTTATTTGTATTTGATATAACAAGAATTCATATTAGTTATAACAAGAATTCTATTTGCCCGAGTTGGCCCGGGCTGGCTTAATGAAAATCTCACTGCCTCCTCAACCCTTAAGCCCACAGAAACTTTATATCGTGGTCTTAATGAAACATCATTATTTATACGAAGACACAAATGGATGATTTATTGTAAGTTTGTTACTTTTTAGTTGCCTAAATATTTTTTACTTCTAGACCTACTTTTGTTTAATTTAAGTTTTAATATCACAAGTCAAGAGATACAATTAAAATCTAAATACAAATAAACAATACAATACTATAAATAAATCTAAATGGTACAATGAAAATCTTAATAATAAAATATAATGCTTTAAAAATTATATTTATATTATATATTGCATTCAAAGAGGGATAAAAATTAATAATAATAATGTTCGATTAGTATTAGAAAATATTAGGTACTGTAAAGATTTTAGAACACGAGATAACAAACGAGTATTTCACACGTCAAGGCAAAGTTTTAGTTTGTACGGTAAACATAATTAATAAATATTAATTAATTTTGTTGATAAAGCAACTAATTATTACCTACACTAATGATTTTTCATAATTATTTTTGATAAGGAATCATGACAAAGTAATAAAAATATGTATTTTCAAAAATGACGTTAGTACAGTCAATCATGAAGAATTTTGGATTAGATGTATTTTGTTATTACATTTGCGGAGTAGAGAAACATAGAGATGAGAAACTAAATAGTTGTATTTTACTACAAAGTTCACGCTTTCGCTCTTAACCATTGGTATTGTCAAAACCTACGTATATTTGAGCGCAATAAGTTGATACTACTTATTGCTTATTTTTACATATAAGCATGTCTAAAGTGTGTTGTAATTTACGAACATGCTGTATCAATGTAAGCCTGAGACGCAATAAAATACATTTAAATCGTCACCTATAATGGAAAACGTGTTCGCCAGAATCGCCCGTAATGAAATTTTATCTTCATAAAGAATCGTATTTATTTTATTGCACATTCGGAACTTTACAACACAATGTTTTATAAATTTACAAAATATGGGAAATATGTGACTGTGAAACGTATGTGGACATATTATTTGCTATAACCATAGAATGTCTACAGCATGTTATAGAATTATTCAACAATATTTTTATTAATACCTACATACATTTATAAAAAAATTTAGATTGTCAGTTTTGCCATTTCAGAAACTTCGGGTAATAAATTATAAATAATAAGTGCCTGCAGTGTAGGTTTATAAAAGGTTGCAAATTCTATTTCACCCTGTAAGTAGATGCCCAGTATATGCCCAGCGATTCTTGCTCTGCATAGATATATTTAGGTGTCTATAGGGTGAAATAGAATTTAATTTAATCTTTGTGAAGAACTACGATACCATTTGCTCAGACCTCAGACATTATGTAAGCTTTAAGTATATAAAAAAAAAAAACTAACAAAATTAATTAGGTAGGTACCTAAAAAAAAGTCGTTTCTCATTCCAAGTTCCCCCGAATTTGGAGAAAAATTCCCGAAATTTGCAATAGAAGTAGCAGGAACAAAGACCCAACAAGGAGATTTCACCAGTGTTTTTCTATATTTACTGGAACAAGCGCATCGTCGACAAAAATTAAACGATAAAGATGAGTACTTAAATATCAAACTGCACTAAGAACCCTAACACAAGGAAAATGATAAGCTAAAACAAACTAATGAGGAGGAGTAAACAAAAACAGAGTCATTAGAAGAACAAAAATCCCACATTAGGATGTAATTTTTTGTATATATTATAGAGCGATAATCTTATCTAATAAGTAACTGCTTTATAATAATAAATTTAAAAATTTTCAATACGAGTACGTCTATTGAACTTTTCATAAGGTTTTTACCAATAGACTAGATGATTAATTATATCCGGTTCGAAGCCGGAGCGGAGCACTGTCATTGTAGTTGTATCAGTATTGTTTCATACATGTAATTCTATGGACTCAGTAATATTTTTTTTAATAAAGGCCTCAGGTTTTCAGAACTGAAATCCACTGTTAAGTTAGGTACTTAGTTAGTGTTGTTTAAATTGCTTAACTATACTAGATGTGTTCCACTTTCAGAACTAAGCAACAAAAGCAATTAAACTGTGCACCGTGTAAGCTAAGAGATAATTTGTACCTACTTTGAAAACGAGTCGCGAGCGAGTCACACAGCTTGTGAATTATTCTAATTAAGTAATAATGGGTGCCAGCCGCCATTCAAAGTTGGAATAAGGAATACTAACCAATATGGTGACCCTTAACCTCCATATCGTCTCCACTTTCTGGAAGTCTCGTGAACTTTGCCGATTGAAGTCCGCCGACGTTTTCGTTTTATTACTAGCGATTCGCGGCGGTTTCGCATGTGTAGGTACAACTTTATAGGATTCAGGTTTATGGATAAGTGGATTCGCTTTTTGTTTGAACGCTATCGACAGGTAATTGGGGAAACTATTGTACTTATTATATTGTGGCAATTGAAGGAAGCGATATGTTACAAGAGAGAAGTTTACGAAAACGTGTAGTTTTCTAACCTACTGGATCCTCGGATTACCAGCATAGGCATATCCAACTAGGAAAAATGCAATAAGTGTACCTAATGATATTTTTCAAACAACCTCGAAAAAGGTAATTCTTTTTTTAATGTTAAAGGAAATAAATAAATAAATATTTCCCAGGCCCATATTTATCAGGTCAAAATCAGGTTATACGAACCTAAAGAAACCGCAAAGGAATTTTTTGATAATAATACTTATTCAGACATCATGTATGGTCATGTAAATTGAGAAAAATAAAAAACTTAAATATAACAAGTATTGAAGTCAGTTTATTTTGAAAAATCGCAACTTAATTAAAAATTCAAGCTTATAAGTCGGGTCCAAGGCACTTAACTCGTTTCTATGGACAGAGGTATGAGCAACGATTATTAAAGTAATTTTTGTTCAGAAAAGTGTCTCGCTTGGTCTCGTCATTCCCTTTTTATGTTGTTATGGATACATTTTAATAAGAATTTTGATGTACCTACATATAATGTCTCTTTCAACTCACGTAATATATTGCTATATGCCTTCGTAGAACCGATTAAGAATAAATGGGAGCTCAGACAGCTTTAAGGAAAATGAATTTTCCAAAATAAAATTGTTCATTCTTTCCTTAGATACTCGATCATGAACATACCAATTTATTATGATGTGAATGGTATTTAAAATATAATTTTATTTTAAAAAACATTGCTATATTTACAACGGCCAGAAATTAGACGATATCAAATATAAATAATTAGTTACTTTTAAGTACCTAATACGGTAAAAACTGAAAAAATAATATACAAATAATAGTTGAATAATTCGATTTCCAATATAACTAGTCTGAAATCCAATTGCACGATTTTTGCGTTCATTTGTTTCACTGGGCTAAGAAATTCTTTAAATTTTGTAAGAATTGTATAATAATTGGCTTTAGTACTTTACTGTGTGCGAGTATTTGTAGAGTGGTTCTTTATTTTACTTATTTAGATAATTACTGAGTTTCCTCATCATCATCACTAAACAACATGAAATACAAATTGACAAATCTTTTGACTTTGGTATAATTGTTGCTTTATACTTCTGATTCGAAAAGATAATTTAGGTAGGATTTTTCCCTTCTCTCAAATTCTAAATTTTCAAATAAATTTAGTTAATTTTGTTTAAATAAATAAAAAATGTAGTAAGTAGTTGAACATAATATTTTTCGTTCAGTTAAAATACACCTTTCTAATCATAAAGAAAACCCAATTTAAATCTAATATAAACTTTAAAGCTTGAGTCTACAAAGGAGATAAAAAACAGAGCTAAATTGTTTGTACATTTATTGCCAGTATACCTTGAGAAATATTTTATTATTTCTTATACAATTATTAATTAATTGTATAGAGAGCTATGCTACTAGAGTTGCAATTTCCTTGTTGTTCTAAGCAATATAAATATATTTATTAATAGCTGCAAGATGAAGGCGGTTCTCAACCTTGAGTGGGTGGGGTTCTTTGAATGCCCAGCGGTGGGATGTCGAAGGTTAGCTCGGTGGATAATTTACTTGTTGCACTTTCATGGAAATATAAAATCATTTTTTTTCATTTCGTGTGATGACTTCGCATAAAACATTGATATATTTGATTTGTTCGCACTACTGGCGCTATTAATAAATAACTAATTAATTAATCACACTATCACTTCTTTTACTACTGCGCTTCAAGTCTTAAACTTCCTTCTGGCGTTAGTCATGGTTACATCTTCACTTCTCTGGACTTTACTACATAAATATAACTTATTAGTAATGAAGTCGTTGCTTATTTTTGTAAGCAGGATAAATAAAATCTAAAATATACTTGTAATTTTTAAATGGGGGAAAAATGCAAAGAAAAATAGCCGTTGGCTCTCGTACTAACTCTGGTAGAGTCCCCTCTTGTAATAGGAACTGTGTGTCCGGGAGAGTGCAATGCTACGCTTCAATTATTTTTAAACAGTTCCGCTGTAAGCTCAATTGGTAATCGATGTACCCGATTTTACGTCTTAATTCAAACTAACTCTTTTCCTGTCTGAAATAATGAAATATACAATTGCAATCTTAAAAACCATGACATTTTAAATTGTGAATTTACGTACTTTAAAGTTTTTGTTGTACTTACGTAGAAAGCAAAATAAAATTCCTTCCAAATCACACAAACGCAATTACGTACCTACGTTTTCTCGAAACATTTAGTACTACCTTTACGCTTCGTTTGGCTCGCCTTAGCGTTTAAATATTTTTTACTTCGAAAAAATTTTCATTATAAGTATTAAAATAATATAAGATAGTTTTGTTAAGAGACAAATGTAAAATTATTGATGCATAAAAGTATATCAAATCGTAATAGTTACTTAAAAATACAGTTGTTATCGTGTACTAGCTGACCTCTGACCCGATCATATAAAAGCTTTGTAGAGGAAAATAAACTAATGCTACTTGTTACTTTTATTAACTTAATATTACTAAAAGAATAAATAAAAATACTTACTTTTTGAAAAATCTAAAACTATTCTTATATCATATCATTTATGTTTACTATTACTATTTTATTAAAACTAAAATTAAGTGACTTTAATATAACTCGGTACTTAATTAACTAAATAATTTATATATTTAGTTCATTATTAATCATCATTCACGTTTTTAATTAATTGAAAATTTAATCCACAGAACACACATACATACATACATAAAAATCACGCCTCTTTCCCGGAGGGGTAGGCAGAGACTACCTCTTTCCACTTGCCACTGACCTGACCCTTTACCAAGACGTCCTTAATTAAAACACAAAACATTTAAAACTTAATCTACTATTACACAAAATATGATCGAGGGATTCCTCTTGTATCGTTCAGCTAGCAACCTGTTACAATTTGAATCTAAATTCCATCATGAATCCATATAGTTGAACGCGGTCTTTCAGTCTTTTCTACCCGCAATGGATTTAGACGTGTATACATATGTATGAATCTCGTATGAATTGGAAATCCTAATAAAATATGTGTCTACGTACACCTTCCCATGTACTTAGCGCGAATAGCGCGGTACTTCGAAGCCACACTTATCATTACATTCGTCGTAAATCTTCAACGGTTGGTTATCAGGGGATCAATTAATAACACGGCGAAGGTGGTCCAACTGGGCTTCATATACAATACACAGACATACCAGATCGGATCGGCGCTTCTTAAGAGGATACATCAGTAAAGACGCTGATTTTTATTTAAGAATAGCTTATTAAGTAGCCAACGTAAAGGAATAAATCTCATTTATTTCTCGTTCACGTGTGAAAATCGGGATATCGCATCTTAGTGTTCCCCTACACTTTTATTGGTTTCATAATTTAAGGTTCGTATGCTCAGAAGTTTTGGCTGTACGTAAATCAGCAATTACTAAGCCAGTGAATAATGCAAGAGTTTATTTAATTCTCTATTGATTGATCAGATTACTGAAAATTACAATCGTAATCACTAGATAATATATTAAAAGACCAGACAACATGTTCTGCATCGGAGTTAAGTATGTTTATTTGGTTTACTTAAATAAAAGCTAAAATTTCTTTTTTGAACAGAAAATGACGACTTTAGAGCAGTCGGTTTCCTAAGAATCGCCTTGGCATAATGAAGGCATTGATGCATGCTCTATGATTTGTAAATCTCTACAATGTCGTTCTTATTTCTTTTTTTTCAATATTTTCAATAAAAAATGTTGTTGGAAGACCAAAAATTTAAAAATGACGGTGATTTTTTTTTTACATCTAAAGAAAAACTTCTTTCTGAAGATCTTTTTTTATCCATCGCTAAACCATTGAATTATAGTGATGTATAAATAAATATCTACTTATGTGTTACAGAAAGCACTTTGTTTAGGTTTTAAAAATATATATGATTTTCAAGTATGATATGAAAAATGAATTCTACCGCAAATGTTTACAGCCAAAATGTTGCTCTCAATCCCGGTGGCAAATGGAAATGTCTCTTATGGAAGGAACTACGTCATGTCAACTTTCAGCTTTCTCCGACCAGTTTCGGGTTTTTTGATATTGCACTTGTTTGTAAATAGCGAGGTCTCTTCTTTCAGGCTCTAACTGTTGAAAAGCACACGGCGTCCTCTTAATGTTTGTACAGTGAACGTAAAATAAGTTAGTAATTATTTGCGTTGTGAGATGTGCGGGAGGAGCCGCGATAGTGGGGTCACGTTCTCGAGATAAAACTCGAGATAACAGCGTCTTCAGAGCGCGATTGTCTTTGCTGCGGGCTCGCGATGTGTAGTTCGTTACCACTCGTTTGTTTATAGTAATTAACGTTCAAACTCGTACTTCGTTATCGTGAAATTAAAACAAATCTTCCCTTTCGTCTTTCATCAAATTCTAGGTACAAAACTATTTCATTTCATTCCAATCAAAAATGTTATAACCAATTAATTGTCTATGAAATAATAGTATTTTTTTATCAAATAGCAGCATTCTTTATTTATAATTTCAATCAAAATTTTATATCCAATTAACTGAATATGAAATAAACTAAAGTATATCGTTATAACCGGACACTAAATGACCGCAATAAATTACAGAATGTATTTACCTACCTCTACGTAGGTCTCTGAAAACTGCGTCAATTTACAAAATTGGCTTTTTATTTGTATGAATTAACAACGTAATAAATGACTTAAAATCAAGTTGAATTATGTGAACATTTCCTTTTTCACAAAATTTCGTAAGTGTATATATAGCCCTATTTAGTTATAGGTAAATATAACGTTTTAAATACAACTACCTGTCCCGGCAAAAGTTGTTTTGCCATATAAATAATTTTTAAGTAATTGGTAGTTAAAAAAATGTTAAGGGTGGACAACCCTTATCACCAAGAATTATGGAAAAAATAGATGTTGGCCGATTCTGAGACCTACTCAATATGCTCACAAAATTTCATGAGAATCTGTCAAGCCGTTTCGGAGGAGTACGGGAACGAACACCAGAATTTTATACACATTTTGTGACACCAGAATTTTATATATAAGATGAACGCGCCACTAGGTAGAGTCGAAATTAAATCTTTCTTACCACTTGCATTGTATCCCTGCATAAATTCAGGCTAATCGGTTAACAGGGCCTTTCACCAGAAAGTTCCTGATTTGGCTTCCAAGGTTTACATTCGCCTTATATTTTTTCTTACATTTTCTTAGTGAACCTGCTTTCATTCATCCTCTTTTCCTTTATCGTCTTTTATATCGGAGCATTTCACGTTCTTACATTTTTTTCTTTGTTTCTGTCTTCCAATTTTGCACATATCATCCTCCATAATGCTCTTATTTCGGTCGCGTTTCAGCCTTCATGTCTCTTCAGCGACATCTAATTTTCTCCCCAATTAATAAGTGTTGGAACCAAAACCTAAGAACCTAGATAAAGTCTTTATGAAATCACCCGGTAATTTGGGGTATTTACTTAATATCTAAAGGGTCGTTGTATTGAGACAATATTGATCATAAGAACTTACTAAAAATAGCCGAAGAATAGTCGTCGGCAGCATCAACTTACGGTTTAATTTATTTATCAGCCAGAAGATTGCCCAGAAGAAATACGATGTCATCACCCTTTGCACATCTTGTAGTGTAGTGTGTATAGTTAGTTTCATAGAAAGGCATATAAATTTTATTGCTAAAGCTTTTGCGAGGGGCTGCGCTTCCTTGGGAATTTCCAGATAAGCCATGTTACTACTGAAGGTTGTATCTATGCAAAATATTATGATAATAGGTTCAGTAATTTTAATGGTTATTCATTAAAATTAAGTCAATCAAAAACAAATCCTTTCTCTTTATAATTATAAATGTTTATGTATTATTTACAACTTTCACGTGAATTTTATTAATCTTTTAAATAGATTTTTTTTAACCTGTGCACGTCAAAGTCACACAAAATCGGCTGATTCGTATGGAAAATTTAATCAGAATCTTCTAAAACCGATTAATTTTGCATTGTTAAGCTAGTACCTAATTGATAACTAACGGTACTGACGGAAAATTAATCAACAAGTTAAGTCTGAGTTTCTCACTTCATACTTAATTAATTTCGTCACTTGTAAATCGCATCAAATCAAATTACATTGTCACTCCTGTAATTATTTATGAAAATACTGAATTATCTTGTTTAAGTCAAAAAACATTTTTATGTCTGTTATAAAGTCGTTATTTTGAGGGATCGACTCTTATTTTTACCAAATTAAAAAGGTGGATATTATCAATACGACTTTTCATTATTGTTCACAGTGTTCACTGATTACTCGAAGGACTGATTAATAATATTATTTTTGGTTTGCAATACTGACACTTCGGTGTGATGATCTAAAATAATAATAGAGAATCAAATTTTTTATCAATACTAGCTTTTTGTTACCAGATGGCACAATCCCGAAGGTCTATTCTGTGCCAAATTTCTTGTTGTATGAAAACTCTACATTCTAGACGCTTAAAGGGTTTTAATAAAATTAATTTCTCAAGGCCATTTCATTGTAATGGACAAACCGAACAAAATGCATTTTCTAATTAATAGAGTAGACGAAGCAGCTCGTAGCTTCATTTGTTTTAAATAGGTTCAGCGATAATTAACTTATGAGGAGGAGAAATCCGGGATTTAAAGTATGTCTGAGTAGGGTCCTAAATTAATTTAATTTGTAGAGTCTACTCCAATATTTTTTTGGTAAAATTCGTGGAACTTCACAATGATTTTTTTAACTTTAGTAAAAAAAATAATTAAAAAGCTTTTAAATATTCCTTTCTTTCATATGAATTTCTGAAAGCAAATGGTTGTTTAAATCATAACCGTCTAATACCTTTAATTAACTTATCATTTCTTTTCAGCAATTGTGATATACATTATCCAATCCAATGAATTGTGATTGTGAATTATTATAGCACAGGTCACTTATATTTTTATTTTTGACATCCGTTGAGAAAAAAAATTCGCAATTCCTAAAGCGAATTCCTGGAGGATAGTTTGTCTTGATTTAATATCGTGTAAATTTAATATTCACAAATATAGTTTGGCCGTTAATCAATATTACCTACGTGTATTCCTGGAAGTCTTATCTTCACATTTCACAGCCTACGCTGATAAATCATCCGAAGGGTTATCACGAAATTGATGCGTGTTATCTATTTTTCTATAAATATAACAATTAAAATTTTAGGCTACAACTACAGCTAACAAGTTTTTAGAGCTATCCACTTTATCGTGATTTAATTGAAGAAAAGATTTGTAAAAATTAAATGCCATGGATTCGCATACTTTGTGTAAAACAGGAACCAAAAAATCTTTCAAAACAATGAGCATTACCTGTCCGTCCCCAAAAGTACTAGGTCCCTTTTTATAAAATTATCAAGGTTTTATAAAAGCCAAGGGATGTGACTTATCAATATGAGGCCTAGATCATCAGAAATCACATCAGTACACAATAGTTAGGCTTTCAACAGAAATCTAAACATTAATTTTGTTTAGGGTAGCTTTCCTCTATAGAAGTTTATTGGTTGGTCCTCGATCAGAAATTGTATAAGTCATGTCGATTTAAGCTCCTCAGTAACTTAACAAACAATAACATACAGACTATAACATTACAGAGGCATACAGGCACTTCGCGACAGGTGACATTCCTAATTTTTATTGTCCCTATTCAGGTAATCTATGCCAGTGAATAATGCGTGGGGTAAGTACAATAGCCATAGGTTTGACTTTAGTACTTCATTGTAACGGACCCCCAATGCGAAAATTATTAGTTTAGTCAGAAGGTTAAACACCGCAATATCATCAGATCAATGTATGATACCAATTTGTAAATTCTCATGGGCTACCAATATCATGTTTGGATGGTTCAAAGGTTATGCTGTCTACACACATAAATCACATTGACCCGGGGTCAAAGTAATTCCTAAATTTAAAAAAAAAAAACAAGAATTGTACAGTATAACAGCCAGTTACAACTTCCAAACAAGTTTGGGATGACTAATTGTGTGATTTATTAGAAACATGTACATATTTACATATTGATAATAAGCAATTTATTTGATTAATTCAATATTATTGCATGTTATTGGGTGTTTGTGAGAGCAATTGATCCAGCACATTTAGTTGTCAAAGTTTATAACCGTCAGCCAAAACAGCTGACTTAAATAAAACTCTTTGTGAATGATATTCCATAGCTTGCATTTTATAGAAGCAATTAATTAATTAGTAAATTCTGAAAAATAGTAAGTACTTCTTAAGTTATTTTCTTTTCATTGTTGTGGCAATCTAACTTCTTCATGAGCTTATTCTTGCCACTGTCGAATTTTAGTCAGTAATCAGCGATCTCATTCTATTCTTCCGTACACCACGCTATTAAAGTAGTGCAGTCTGTTAAACTTGTCCTAAAAAAGTATACGTTTAAACTGACTTAGTAGGAACTTTTAGTGATTATGTGATCTAAACCTTATATTGAAATAAAAAGGCAATAAAGCTTGTCAGATCGTAATCGGAAACCGATTTTTCCATTTGGGTATGTGTTTGCTGCACAAAAAGTGCAATATTAATACAATAAGACCTTATTGAGAGTAAATTTTTTGTCGATGCAATACGATCCTGATGACCAGAGAACCAGTCACTTGACCAAGACACCCTAAAAAGGAACACATCTATATTTATATGATCTCTGAGAACCGATTGCTGATATCCTTTTTTGGACATCATTAAATAAAGTTTAAGCATTAAGTAGATAGTGCACACTGAATAATGTACCTTATTACGTTAAACTCAATACAAAAGCTTTTGACAGACTCAAACTAATGACAGAATCGTAACAACTTTTTATGTTACGGTGTTTAATTTTTGTAACCTTTCATACTTTTTTTTTAGTATTCTTCAATATGAATCCAGAATTCAGATTTACTAATTAGCAAGCCCGATGTCGATATTGGCCATTTTTGCACGGTACATACAAATACCAAGTGATCCCCTATTAACCAATTTCAGATTACTTATTCCATTCTATTTCCGCCGGTTGGAAATTCAACTTCTCGAACTTACGATATAAAGATCCTGTTATAATAAAAACATTGCAAAATTTGCAAATCAATAGATTTCACTGAGTTTTCTTATGTAGATACCGTGCAAAAATAGCCAATATCGACGTCGGCGTTAAGTGCTAGACGACAATCAAATAAACAGACCGCCAGCTCAAGGGCGGACGAGTTTTTGTATTCACTTCGCCACAAAATAATAAAAATACGGAAGGATAAGATGTTAATCATCATAGAAAGTAGTCTATCCATCCATCCATATAATCAAGTGTAAATCCCTTGTGGGGTACAAATTAATCTACACTTACCATTTTATACTAATATAACCGAAAGCAATTGTTAGGTTATAATAATAATGGCCTAAACATGTTGTTATTTTCTTACCCACTGTATAAATAGCTGAATTCAATAGAAGCCGGGTTGGAATTTCCATGCGCACCCGCAAATTATTGTTTCACACTCGTTGGGATTTCTATGCTCTCACTTCTCCTTATTTATATTTAACACGAGCTATGCTCTTTATAAAATACAAACTTGATTAAATATATAACTCGTTTAAGAGTATCATTAAGTGAGCTTTAAAATTGTTTACTTAAAATGCAACTTCCGTATGGTCGTCAGTCTGTGACTGCAGCATCCCACGCCTGTCTAATTCATGCCCGAGGTATCGATATTTCAACCGATTACCATCGATTCCGCCCGTCGATATATGCACTAAAATTATCGATTTCACAGCAAAAGCGAAATTAAGATTACAATCTGGAGATACGATGATTACGTATTAGGTATACTGCAACGATGGTTTGCAAGAGAAAAACGTATGGAATGATCGTGGAAAATTGTAAGATGTAGTTTCTGCCTATCCCTTCGGAAAAGAGGCGTGGTTATAATTATGATTCTTTGTTTAACATAACTTTCAAAGGAGCGACGCCTCGGGCTAATTACGAGTATTAGGTTAACTAATTCAAACTAATTCAAACTTTTACTTACTAAGCTGTGAAATAAGCAAAAAAATTTACAAAGTTTTTACAGACAGGCGCTTATGTTTGATCAGACACAAAGTCTCGTTCCTGTATAGTCATATTTAAATCTTTCATATACCACAAGGGTACAGAAATTATTAATGGAAAAATGGGCAGAAAGATGAGTGCACTCAATTGTACGAATTTTAGTATAATACAATTGTACTAAAATTCCAAAATAATTTCAATTGAATTTCACGAGAAATGAATCAGTCGTATACAAAATATCATATATTCTTGTAATCTATTCTATACGTAGGACAAATCCAAATGAATTCTACGAATCTAAATTTTCCAATGAACCATGGTTTGAAATTCACAAATGAACATTTTACGTGAGTACAAAAGAGATTTATCTATTGTATTTCGATCCGATTACCGACGACGTTGCCTTCATAATATGTTTGTACTTGTATTTTCCAGGGGTTTTTTTATCTTAGTAATAACGAAAATCCTTACATGGCTGAAGCCTATGTTTATTATTAAAAAACATTCTTTAAAGCTATCATTATTCTATCTTAAAGCCAAATAGCTGAACGTGGCCTATCAGTCTTTACAAGACTGTTGGCTCTGTCTACCCCGCAGGGGATATAGACGTGATTATAAAAAGTTTTACTTAGTTCATAAAAAATAATGAAATCACATTTTCGAATTACGTAACACAAGACCACAAGCATGATTCAATGGCAACTCGGTTTTTTACGATACTTCCTTCCTTTGGTTAGCTGGTCTGGTATGTGCGCAATTTCTGACGGGTGCCGTGGTCTGCTTGTCCCCAATTTGCAGTTATATCGTGTATTATTTTGAAATCCTTATTTTCTTTTTATTTTATCTCACAACCTTAGACTATACAACTATTAATTTCACTGGTGCTTTAAAACTTTTGTCATCTTCTAATTTGGTTGTATCTGGTCCTTATAAGTTGAATGATGTAAAAAATATAAAAAGGTCTTCTTTTATTTCATCTTAGTCATGTACAGAAAAAGTTGTATGATTGGTTATTCTGGGAGCACTAACATAAGGTCTAGATTCCGCCAAAAAGTTATCTGCCATCGTCAGAAGTGGGAGTCTATATTGAACTTGATTAATGTAAGCTTATGACCCGGTAACTGTTCAAACTTCAATTACCGTCATTTAAAAACGTGTTAATCATTCAACGTGAACATTAAACAGTAATGTTTGTAAACAACAATGAGTAAGCCCTTGGAGTTCATGTGTTTGATATCAAACAAATTTTTTTGTAGTATCTTTTACATTAACTTTTTAATCAGTTTAATTCAGATTTTAACATGTTCATATTTTTTATAGTTTTAGCCTATTTTGTGTCTTCTTGGTATTGGAATTTTTGTTTGGTACGAGAAATTGTTGCAGGAAAGGTTAAAAGCTTGTTGCATTTTCTACGAAGTTTGCGGTCCATAGGTTTTTATTAATCTGTGGAGATCTTCTCTTACCCTTTAGGTATGAGCATTTGTAAAGTTGTGACGTGGACAACGAATCATTAAGGCTCCTTTTACGGACTTTCGCGTTTATTATTTAAGTAGGACAGGATCAGTAGAAGAGGATTAGGGCAAGATAAGCAAGTAAATATTGCAACTGTTGTACAAATGGAAACATTCCATTTGCTCCCATTACTATACTTAGTACCGTTGTAATTCCCGTCAATTGATCGCCGGTATGGAGCGGAGATCACGTTCAGCCAAAGTAATACAGTTATAAGAGGATATTTTTATCTATTTGTTATTTATCATATTTACCCATATACAAATAAAAATATCAAAAACAGTTTCAGAAGACTTCAAATAAAGCAGGGTTCAGTCCTAATAGAAAAAAAATATATACATACCTATACTTACATAATGTAAAATTACAAGCACACTTTTTCATTCCCAATTTGTTAATAAAAATAAATTAGTGTGAGTTTAAACTGTTCTTTTTTGAGGTATTCATGCTTCCAATTTTAAATCATTTCTCTTTGGATGAAAATAACATTGCACTTGAAATTAAATGTATTGTATATCTAACGGTGTGATATCGTTCGAACTAGGCAAAGACATGCGTTTGAACACTGCCCCGTCTAATTAAAGGTTCATTGTGCAAAGTGCGGGCAAAATATATAGAATGCTGAGAAGTAGCTCATTTTAAAAGTTCATTTCATTTCAAATTCAAGTGCCGAACATGTCGTTAATGTATTTTAAAATATAAACCAAATAAAACTTTTTTTTTAAAAGAACATAAAGAAAGGCTTTTCATACTTAGGAACTATATAGAAAAGCAACCATTACCTAGTCTTATATTTTTCTAGCGGCCCGCCACAGCTTCACCCGTGGTACTTCAGATACCTTTATTCACATGTTCCTTTTTAATGGTAAAAAAATTGACAAAATCTCTTCAGTATGTCAATACAATAACAATCAAAATTGCAAATTAATCTCTTTCTCATGTGAGTATAGATTCTAGAAGCGTGCAATCATCATCTTGGATTACACATAGGTACCTTTCTTGAGATTCCAAGGAATCGTTATTCGTAAAATTTTACCGTTCGTTATATTGCTGTCCTCTTAATCTTTTTTGTTAAATATTCATCTCTTTTCGTATTAAATTCTGCGCTCTCTTTATTTTGCTGTATGTGGGTCGGGTCTTGCAATGAGGACGTAGTTCCGAACGCGCCCGCGGCCAACAATTCTCGCGGTCCAAATTCATGTACGCAGTACTTTATCAATCGGCTCGACAGCATCAGCATCAGGTGACTGCGGTCCCAATTTAATGTCAAGACCATCGCATTTTCCATTCGCATTACTTGAGCCATGAGCTTTTTCATGAATTGACTCTTCATCGATGAACAATAAAATTATTTATACTTGAATTCGTTCGCCGTGAACGCTTACCTTCTGATTATTTTTGTTGTTGCTATACCTTCCTGTAATATTTTGAATTATGAATTGTCACTTTACTGTTTAAATACATGAACGCAGATTTCGCAGATATTTTCTTTCAGTGTCACAAATGTCTTTCTTAATGTCAAAATATTTACATTCTTATTAATATCTTGAAAACTATTAAACTGATTTTAAGTTCCAATGAAGTTGAAATTGTAATAAAATTTTAAGATTTACCAAAATTTTAATAAAATATTTACAAACGGGGATCTAAAAAATTCAATTTTTCTCTTTTACTCTAATCAGAGACAATTAGAAAACAAAGATATTACAGGAAGCCGGTTGTTCAACATTTTCGCAGCTAACATTACGCACTAATCGTCAGAAACACAGTTAGGATCGTACGTGATTCGCATTCTTCGTGCATCCTCTCCACTCGCTTTCGCCGTATTATCGTGAAAGCAGGCATTTGTAAGCTCATATAATGGAATTTTCTCTTCAATTAAGCAACTGCAATCCAATGCTTTTTATAATCTCATGCAACACAAATTCAACTGTTGTGTGCTAAGGATAAAATACATTAGTCGAATACGTAGTTACATAAAGAAATGCCTTGCTATTAGTTACATCTAAATATTACGCTTAGTATTATATATTATACATACATACATATGGTCACGTCTATGTCCCTTGCGGGGTAGACAGAGCCTGAAAAGACTGAATGGCCACATACAGCTATTTGGCTTAATGAGAGAATTGAATTATATACATATATTATCCAGCATTAAAATATCTTCAACGTAGGTAAATCCAGAACTGGCTATTTATTGTAAATTTGGAAATTACATCAGAACGAACTGATTACCAAAATAACATTAAGAGAATTCAGGGCGCCTCAAAACATTACCAGCTGAGTTTTATTGAAACGTAAACCTGAATATTGGCCATTTAGTGTACCGCAATACAATTGTATGTCAAATTGCATTAGTATGAATTTATAACCCGAAGTTAAAACTACAATCGGTAGATCAAAGCCGGGGGCAGCCTTCGCGGAAGATTTATTAAAAATAAACACTTGTGCTGAGGTTTACGGTTTGATGGGATAATAAAAGTGTTCTTTTTGACACCAATCTGGTGTTTATTATACGGGACGAATGTGACCCACGCGCCCGTAACCCTACACCGCCGTCTGCCGAGCGACACTCGTCTTGTTTGATCTACTGAGAGCTTTTTAAACTTTTTATGTCATAGTTTAGAGCGCTTTAGGCGCCTTTACTGCTGAGTAAACATTCAGCATATTTGTCACAGCCGCATTTGGATTAACGAACCTACCTTTTTTGTCATCCCACTCGCTTAAATCCGTCCATCACGGAAATTGTGTGCATGAGAATTCCGCTGTGGACAGATCTTTACGTAACTTACTATTTAGTTAGATATTTGTCATATCAAAAAGGGAATGATATGCCGAAAAGTGCCTCTAAGAATACTCATTTCACTTTTTGGAAATACCAAACAAGATTTCTCAAAAATGGATCTTTCAGTATTCTTAAAAAAAGTGTCTATTGATATGCCTTTATCACATAACGAAGAAGACTCATATTCTTTACAACTTAAAACCATTTTAACTATCAATATATTTAAATGTTTATATTAGGAAATATCCATGGAAGTTTACTTAAAGTAATCAAGGCCCATAGAATGTAAATAAACAAAATAAAGGGCTATGATTTCATTTGTATTTTTGTCTGCGATGGTTATAATGGTTGATACGTTGTTGATGTTTCAGGAAGAGTTGTGTTGTTATAGCACAGTCGGATCTGTGGAGCGGCGGTGTTAAGACACATTAGGAAAATAGACAGACCATAATGTTGTAAGGCGGTGGACGGCATCGTGCAACAAGCATCAACGTCTAACTACTTGTATTAAGCCGGCTAGAAACAGGCTGGAGGCGTGTTTTGTAACGACGAATGAAAATTTGTTCTAGTAGTTAGAAACTTTCCGTGAAATCCAATTTGGTTTGCAGTTGAAACTTTTATTGAAAATATCTGTATGTAAATATGTTTTCATCATTACTTTGTTAGGGTTCTAACTCACTCATATAAGATACAAATTTGTGGGTGGTTGAATTAAATCAGGTTATAAGTTCTGTGTTTTTATTGTTATTTCAATGATGTTTTACAATATTTTCCAGGGACTTCGCATATGTTTACATACATGTATTCATAAATATAATCACGTCTTTATCCCATTACGGGGTAAACAAAGCCAACAGTCTCGCAAAAAGTGGCTACATTCGGCAGCTTGAAAATGGAATTGAAATTCAAACTTGTAGTGACAGACTAGTCACCTAATACAGATGCGAGGAAAGAGATGGAGTAGTCTTATTCTAACTAAAATGACGGAAACCACACGGCATACGTTTTACATTTTTAATATTCTTCCTATATAAGCTAATTTTAATTAAATTACTTTCTTTTACGACAGAGATTATTATTTCAATGACTTATGTACAAACTGTCAAAATTAAATTTTACAAATACTGCTTATATATTCAATAATAATCTGAAACGCTCGCTCTCGAATTATATATACAAAAATCAAGCTAAATTCGTAAATGCTATAAATCTCATGATAATACAGTCTGGCTGGTTCACTCTCACATAACATTAACTGGCGTTAAGCGGTCGGATTTTTAAATAAACATTTTTAATGATCGGCCCGCGCCTGCCCTGCCAGGTGTACGCAGACGGTGCGCCCGCGCCGCCCCCCCACCTCCTCATCCCCGCCATATACCTACTTCTTTTGTTCCTAAAACAGTAACCCACATATACGAGGAATTCTAAATTCCCTCCAGATGATCTAATGTGTGAGCTTTCACACATTTGTGTTTGGTTTTGCAAAAACTACCTATTCAAATTTCGAGCTTATTCTAAAACACAAACGGAGCTTTTGCAGAAAGATTTTGTGTTTACTTTGCTAGGTTCGGAAATGGGATATGCTTAAAGCTTTTTGAAATAAGTATAATACGAGTATATTTTAATCGTATCATTTTCGGATAGCAAATTCAGTTCTATTGTTCATCCTTTTCATGGAAAAATAAACTTAGAGGAAACTTGCATATATCTAACATTATTATGAAAACCCTGATTTTATAATAAAATCTGGATCAGGCCCCTTTCCGGGAAAATTTAGTGATATCATATAACTAAACTTTCACAGCATGGAAGCCCCGGGCTAACTTCTCCCGTTTGAGTTACGTCTCTTAGGTCATCTTAGTATACTAAATTAAACAGCAAAATCCTTTTAGTGGCTTCGCCTATATATTAATAGATAGACCTATATGTTATTTTATTCACATTACAAAATCCACAGATTTCTAAATATTAAGTGAAAGAGGTTCTATCTAAAAGACCCTGTGAATATTGTGAATTCAATTCCTGCGATGACGCCTTAATTTACCTCAGTTTGATTTATTGATCCTGATTTATGGCGTTCATTTATCAAAACTAAATGTTAACAATATTTGTAATGAATCGATATTTGTGGAGGTGTACGCAATGACTTTAGTAAATTTCTTATTGTTTGTCAGCACAGAACATAGTCGCCCGCACCGCCCACAATCAGGGCGTTTGCTCTGTGTATATTACTTACCTATTGTTTCCTATCGGCACCATATCTTCGGGCTACATCTTTCTGGTTATCTGCGGTACAATCTATCATAGTGACGTCCCGTGGGTGCTCTTGACTCGATGAAGGCTGACCACGCATTAGTTTATTATCAGTTTGAGAACAGTTAGATTTCACCTCTCTGCGATAAGCCCGGACAGCAATTTAGTAGAGTGGTCACATTCACATTGCGTCACAAACATTGAAAATATGTTGCATAATAAAAATAGATTTTTTACTCTTGTCTTAAAATAAATAAGGTATAATAGAACTCAATAATTTGTTACAATCAACGCTTTAGTTAACTTTAATATTACCTCAAGCTAAACAGTTGTCCTAACAAATTAAGCTAATGTTTGGTCGGCTTGAACATTTCTGACGCCTATTCACACCGATCGCATTATGTTAAGTACCGTATCAAACAATATCGATACCCGACCAACGCGATAAAGATCCCTTTATTGTGTGACATTCCTTATTTAAGTTATCACAATCTAAGTAAGTTGCAAGATACTAGATCGACGGTGTTCAACAAATTGATTATGTAGTTAACTGATAAAGCTTACGTTTATGGAGATTAGAGTGATTGTATCAAAGAAACAGATAAAGATTCGTATTTGTCTAACATTAGGGTTATTTAACTAAATGTCGATGTCCAAACCAAACTACAATGAAACTACTTACTACTTCCAGAACATTCGGCAAAAACTTTAGCCATCGAACTTATAAACTTGAGGTTCTTCTTTACGATTATGACACTTAATTTGCCCTTCATTTCTTGTGTCTATTGGCTTTGTTAACTCCTTTAGAGATAAAGATTCGAGGGTGTTCTTTTACAATCATACTAAGATAACAATGTATACTGTCGTCCACATTTCTAATTCTAAGTTTGGATTTATTGTGAAATTGACGTTGTCGAAGAAAATGCTGCAGGGCACTTTGTTACCGCTTTGGAAGCGGTACTTTACTTATTTTTAAGTAATTTATTCGACGACAACTACAATAGTAGTAGTATCAATAGATAAAAAAACGAAAATTGTATCTCCTAACATAACGTGTCTCCTAATAATATGTTCATGTTTCATAATACTACGATATAAAACAAATTACTAGCAATCACTGTAAATGGCAAAAGAGGAGACCTTCACAAAGTACCAAGGCTTCATTCGGGTATGAAGGCCGAATTATCGAGCGATACTGAAACCTCGCTAATCCTATTAGAGCTTTGAATAAAAGGGCTGCTAATTGCGCACTTTATGGAGCTTAGTTAGCTTAGGCAAATAGTGCACTATAACTTTACATCCAGACACCATTCAGTTATCACAATGTGTACCTTTTGACTGTTTCACCGCCAGCGTAATATCGCCTTTTATTTTCGTGTTGAAATATTTCGACGTCGTGTTTAAGCTGTGCGTTGCCTTGTCTGTCACTCAATCCGTGCCAAAAAATTTCATTCTCTAATTGACATTATTTAAATTAAATTTGTTGAATTAAGATAATTTTGCCTATTTATTTAAATCATTACTGCTATTTAAAAATGTGCAATATTACCTTAGGAATTCTCGGCCAATTGAAGCTTAAAGACAAAACTGTGACTGAGATTGAATATTATCTGGTATTTTTCGTAATTGTATTGGACTGCAAAAGTTTTAATAATTTGGAATTACTTTAATAGTTATAACTATTTAATAGTTTGAATTGAAAATCCTCGAGAGCGCAAGCTATAAAAATAGATATTTATTATATATGTATGTAGAACAATAATTACGAAATATGGTTTTAAAATTCGTTTCGAAATACACTAAGTCGATACTTAGAGAGAATTTCAGTAGAAGTAAAAATAATTTTAGAACCGGAGATAACAGGGAACGTTGAAATTTTCTCACGAACACGGAAACTTTATTGGGAGTGATAAATATTTTACTATTCGGAATGTGGCTGAACCGCAACTTATGGACAATATGATTTTTATAAATAGATTACCATAGATTCACTTGCGTGATTTATGGACTCTTTCAAATTTAGTGTATTATTTTAGGTATTTCCAACAGTATCAATATATTCAAATTAAAATAGTTACATTTTTTAAAAACCGATCAATGTTTTACCTACTTTAAAATGTTAAAGATTCTTTTACGAGTAATTTGCGTTCCTACGCAAACATTTTAGCCATTGTACAAGATAATTCAGTAATTATTATTAAACCCGCGTCTAATTTACGAGATTTGTTTGACTCGTAAATTAACCTTTATTATTAATTATAGAATTAAAAAAATAAGTAAGTAATTTCTTGGTAAAATATCTTCTTTGAATATAAATTAGAAGATTTGATATTAGAAGTGTTCTCCACTTCTACCCTAGTAACTTTAGTGCCGTTAAACTGACTTTAAATTTTCTAAAAATTCAATCAACTAGTACAAATTAAAACCTCTCATCAATGGGCCCTTAAATACTTGGGGTTCTTCTTACTTAACCTACATTATTACTTTTAAACCACTGAGCGATAAAAAAATCGTGACCAAGAATTATCACACGAATAAGGTTTCGAGTCCATAAAAAAAAACATACTTGAAAACAATTAACTTATTTAGAAGTTACAAACGAAAGCCACTTTATACAAACTTATAAACCTACCTTTTTTGCGTCATTTACCATTTTTTTTTAATTCTCACAGAATCGAAGTACCAAAGAGTACAGTACCTGGTTCACGGGTACGTTATTTAAGTTTTTTAAAATACTTACAATATTATATCACTATATTTAAGACTCGTATGGGTTTACTTTACTCTTAGAGTAGGTAGGATAGGACTGAAAAGTCGTGGTAATTTAACTACCAACGATACCTTTTAAATTTTAATTTGTAATAGAAATTTTCAAGTAATTAGTGTGGACTTGATACGTTAATGACGTTCCGCTCCTTTCATGCAAAGAGAAAGTTTTTAATTAGGCACCCACCACCCACATCAAGTTTAGTCCAAAAGTTCGACTGGCAGAGAATGCCTTATGGCATTAAGTCCACCTGTTCAACATTTTACGTGTTCAAATAAATAAACAAAACGCCCAATATGGACCTGCCCAGACCTAAGTTGCGAAGCACGAAAGATGAAAAAATAATAATTTGTTACGACTAAGTAATTTAACATTAGAATTTTCATCAACATTTTCTGATATGTATCGTAAAGAAATCAGCATTGTTAAGTATTAAGTACACAAAGTAACAGGCTTGTAATGTAACAGGTTAAAGATAAAGCAAAAAATATACGCGTCACCACAACACAATCAGGAAATGGAGCTTAACTTGCCTTCAATTTATCTCAGTGATAAATCGATGCTTTCGTACAAATACAGGCTTTAATCATTCTACTATTTATCACAACAAAGTATCATAAATAAATACTTTAAATGTCTTAACTATTAACTTAAGAAGTTGATGTAAATCATAATAAAATCAAATAATCAAAAATATGACATGACATAGGAAACTGCTCTTCCTTGCCCTCGCTCTTCAAAAAAAGGAGGCTCTGTATAATACACGTCTGCATGTATGATTTAATGTGGTTTTCAAATGAATTGAACACAAACTCAGGAAGGTTATAGGGTATAATGGTAAAGGATCTGTTGAAGATCTTTGGAAATACACCATACACTGCGAAACCTCTAACAATAACAATTACATCAATGATGTCACCTTACTGGTAAGAAAGTTGTGCTTTCACTTTACGAGTATACTGGATATTAAAATACCTAATCCTTTTGTATTTACTTTAAATTTATTGTAAAGTAGAAGACCTACTCAGATTATTACCTACTACAGTGCAGATTCGCAATATGGTATAAGTACTTACGTAAACAATATTCATTCTCTCAAAAGTTTCTTATGCAAATCAGACATTTGCAAAGAAAATGTGCCTTCTTTTATTAAATAAATCAGAAAAAGTTCTTTTCTCATCGTCCTGGCCGTGATTCGAACCCGGGACCTCCGGTGTCACAGACAAGCGTAGGTACTACCGGTGAACCACAGAGACCGGTAAACCAAATATTGTTTTAGATATTAAAACAATATTTTCTGCCTGCCATATAAATTATAAGATTATATATCAAAGTTTTTCTCATTTTGACTTCGTAAAAACCACCTGTATGATATTAAAACAATGTTTACAAGATTGTGCAATGTGCATGTTTCCCAAATGCGTTATTTTCTAATACACCAAGGTCTAATATTTACCTACTCGTTGATCTTCTCATACGCAGTTCGCATTAAACAGACGTGTTTCGACAGCCACGATCACATTTCAATTTCCACAATGAAGACTTCGTTACCAAGATTTCCCGTTACTTCAAAAGCTACTGATTGTGCAATAACTCGCCGCAATCTAATAATATGGATATTGTTACACGCCCCTACAGTATTCAATCGTAAATCCATATTATCGTTTTCATAATGGAACTATAAATATTTACGGTTCGCATTTGAGTAATAGCGCCTAATGGTGATCGAGCATTCACTTCTTAAATTGAATTTAGTTTTCATCAAGATAAAATATCTATAAGTGTTAAAAGCACCTAATAATTATGTGGCTCACAAGTAAAGTCTGACAGTGAAATAAACGACAATTAATTTACTTGCTAACAAGTAATTTAACTTTTTGCTACTGAATGGACTTCATTGAAAAGTTAAAATTATTCCAGTCAACAAGATATAGACGAATAAAGAGAACAAAAACATAAGGAAATAAAATAGACACAATATATTTCTTTAAATATTCAGTGAAAATGAACTTTACCAATAGTTTGAATTTTAAAATAAAATAAAAATAGTTTTGAGTAAGGTGTGAGCAAATTATGCAATTCATAATAGTTTCGTGGTAACAGGTGGCTCCCAGGTTGTAAATGAGGATACATGTGGGTTTGGTATGTCACCTAGGCTTCCATAAATCCATAATTTTAGATCAATTGTATTGGGTTCAACAACCTACCATAGAAATAAATATTCCCAAGCTTATATTTAGAAATATCTTAGGAAGAAAACAAAATTTTCAGATTTTTATCTTGCCTGATTCCGCTTGGTATTCCCTCACATATAAATTAAAGCGAGCAAAGAAATATATGTTACACTTGTAATTAAATCTCTCGTTCGTTGACTACAAACTAAGTACTACCCACATGCCGTGAATTTTAGTAATGTTATCTACTTGCCTAGCACCATCTCGCTTTGAGAATATTTAATGCTCTGTTTTATCATCACCTGAGGTTCGACCCTCTTCGGGGAACTCCCGTTGTTCTCCTATGAACACGATTAAAAAATTGGGAAGATCAATGTGATAAGAAGTTTTCTTGCGCCTTTGTCTTTTATCACATCTTTTTAAATAATGTGGTGTTCTGGGTTTGGGAAATCATATAATATGATGTCATTTCAGGACTTGATTTCATTTCTTCCACCAAGACCAATCCAGTGAGTTATACCAAAAAATCCTAAGCGCAGGTGGCCGTGTCATAAAAAAAAATTGCACATATATCATAATATTTTTTACAATTAAAATTTTAGTCCTATTTTTGAAATGTACAACATCTACTTTACTGCTCCTCAGTGGTGGTTCTTGAACAAACACATATATTCACATACAGTAGCTGCCAATAAGGAAGGATAGAAGATCGTCAAACTGTCTAGATCTAGCAATAATATTGAAAGGTTTGTTATCGTTGTCGTTGTAGATAAATGTGGTACATCAGTAATTCACTTAGGTATATGATATTAGTGATTTATTGTAACCCCTGGCCACGGCGCAGTGCGGCCAGGCCACTCTCCAAGATAAGGTGGCCAAAATAGCTCCAAGTCGAACATCTTCAACGTTCCACAGATAACGTACAGATCGAGTTATTATTTTTATTATAAACCACTCATGATGCCAAAGCGGTAATGTTACGTTGAGTATCAGGAAATTGTTTCACGTTCTTAGCAGTTTTTCAGTAGAAGTGTTCATTAGAATCCTGATAAAGGAGAGTCAAAACGCGCATCTAATCAAATTTAAGTAACTAAGTATTATAAGATATTCTGTAATGAAACCGTGTCTGTCTAAACTGTAAATTTTCGCCTGCAAAAAGCCGTATAAACCTTTAAAACAAATATTTAGTTCAACCTTTGTATCTACAAGTAAATGTACTTTTTAGGTGATTGAGTCTTGTTTGGTCTTGACTGATGATCTTTACTCGTAGTCAAATGTGTACTAAATAGCTATATCCAATCCATCCAATTATGTGACGTTTATTTTAGGTCTTCACATTTCAATTACTCCTGGTAAATCATATTCCATGAAATACCCTTTGCGTAAAAGGCCGCATCGCATTGTTCCTATTTCAGGTGAAATAGATTTAATTTGTAAGCCCAGCTCGTTTCATGGAATTTAATATAGTCTGAAAATCAGACGTGAATTCTCTAGTTCCATTTACATTACCGTCACAAAAGTAATCGACAATGGCATTACCAGGACAAAAGTTCTAGATAAGTAGCTTTGCTGTAGTACTTATACTAGCTAGGAATCAAGGACTGTGGTACTTTACTAAGTATCTGTTCCGTGGGTACATATTACGCCATACGAGTGTTTTAATTTGCGCGCAATTAGTTGTTTAAATTACTTAGTATGGGCGACGATGGCCACAGGATTTCCAAGAGGGAATATTTAATGCATTCCATCCATGTCCATTAAAGCTCACGTTCATTCATCACCATTATCATAGCAAAACCAGTAGGTAATTAAATAATTAACGTTACTTTATTTAGCTACGCAATCATACTTATAAAAATCTAGCTAAGTTTATATTGATCTATATAAATATAACACATAAGTACCTATTTTGTGATGATTATTCCTCTGTTCTATTCAAGGACCCTAAAACAAACACATTTATTACATTTAAGCGAATGCCTGAGACGTATTTAACTCTTTCACCTTTCCATGTTTGTTTGGTTTGACTTGCTCCTTGGGAATGCTTTTATTGGACGTTGGTTGTGTATGTACAACTCTTATATAAAAGTGCTTATTAACCGAATTCTACAGGAAACAAATGTAGGTAATGATCCTATTCTTAAATGTCGGAACTCTCACAGCACTATCATCACTTTATAGTAGAAAAAATTGAGCAAAGTCCTTTAATAACGGTGGCACACAGACAAAATAATAAAATTAATAACTTATTGTTTCAGAGATTGCGCGACAATGCCAGCAGAGTGGTCAGGGAAGAAAAACAAATAGAAGGCCAAGACAAACGAAGTAAGAAACTTCGAATACCTAATTTCATAGATTGTATGAAAGACTACCCACATAGGTTGCTCGGAAGTCGTTTTATTTAAAAACCTAACACACCATTCCAGAATGGTAGACATAGGCGAACCTCAGGCTCCTCACCAGAAAGGTCAGGATGTAACTGGAACTAAAGCTAGGAGGGTGATGACTGTATGTTAGACTTCTGTCTGCCCTCAGCTGAAGAGAACTGCTGGCACAAAGGGTCCGGACCCTGTGCCTGTCCCTTACGAAAAGAATCTACGGAGGGTTTTCACTATTTCCATTAAACTGATTACAATTATTTAATTAGTATTAAAATTTCACAGTTATATATTTCAACGGCCCTTGTCAGCCGGATTCGTGTGGAGAAATTGAGGAGGCGGGATGCATAAACGACAACAACCGACATTATTGTGTGTGCACCTCCAACGGAGAACCCACCACCACTGGCTACAAATGTCCTAGGAGCACAGGTACCTACCAAATACACACACAAAAAAATCTCTTCTTTAATACTTTCTTGGCTATCTAATAGGAAGGATATAAGTACTAGGGACTATTTACATCATATCGCTTTAAAGAATTAAAAAGTTTATAGTTGCGGTGAATAACTTTATCACCTTTATAACTGGGCTTATCAAAAAAAAGGATAAAATCATGTGTACCTAAGTTAACATTCTATCGTTGGATGGGTAGAGAGCTAGAGAGATTTTACAACACTGCCGAAGTTCGCAAGCGGATTTTTCGGAGAACAGATGTTTATCACAATATTAGCAGAACAGGTAGTACTACTAAGTACTAGATACTTTTATTAATTATTTTTTCTCAAATAGTACGATCGCGTTTTAGCACATGCGCAGACCACCGCCATTTTGAATCCAACTTATTTTTCGTTTATTATACGAGTAGCTACTGGTTTATCAAAATACACCTAACATCTTCCTGGTTACCACCCTCAGTGCCAGTGACTCCGCAGCCGATCCACAACATCATCCCACCGCAGGCTCGCACCACCAACTCTTCAGACTCCCGGTATGCCGCATCACCACCCACCGCTAAAGTAAGTTACTACACATTAGATTACTACTTTTAGTACCAAGAAAATATAAGGATAGGTAGGAGAGATAACAAGATCATCAAATTTGCAGAAACTAAAATCGTCTTTTACTTAAAAATATATATATTGTAAGCAGTAAACTATCTTATTTAGCCTAAAGTTGTTTACTTATCTTCCCCTTTCCCCATTAGTTTTACAGACGCATCTGTCTTCGTTAACACATTTTTATCACGTTATCACAAGAACCTGTCACGCGAACAAGATTGACTGCATTTTAACAAAAAAATTAATACATATTTTGATAAGATTTTTGTGATGCATGTAGGTATAACACGAGGTAGTTATTATGAAACGGCCCGAATATAAATTACGGAACATCCGCAAAAATTAAATATCAAATGGTAGGTATTGTAAAAGTCGGATAATGTTATTTTTTATTACCTACTAACATTATTATGAGAAAACATTTACTTTTTATGTACATTTGTTTGTAATATTTTCACACAAAATGACTGGACCTATTTTGATGATCTTTGGCACAGAAACAGATAAATCCTTCAGCAGAACGGCTTGCCAAATATAATGCTAGAGTAGCGTTATAATTATTTAGTTATTTTATTCATCTTACGTGTTGTATATCAGGTAAGCAAAAGTAAAATTGTTCGAAGCTTGGTCACTTCTAAATAGACAAGTAAAAATAACAAAATTAAAAAAAAGGGTCTCTAGACAAAAATAAACCTTATCGGTTGTGTATTGATTTTGCGCGCCAAGTGAAATGGATGGGATGACCGTGGAATCAGTGTTTTTCCATAGAATACTGATAAATATTCATAATTGGTCAGCCTTGATAAAGTTATCGTCCAAATTGGGAGCATTTGACGTTTAAACGAAACACTTTTGTTATTCTCTTCCGATAGAAAGAGTGTTCAAATAAATTGAATAGGTAATTTGACGTGTATTGGTTTTTAAATTGATCTACCAACTCGTAAGACCTACGGCATCGTAGCAGCCAAATCTAAATGTATTGGTACAGGCCACATTGCATTGTAGCCATATCGAATGTGGTGTTAACTATGGTGTGGTGTAACTAAGCGTCACTAAGTATGTGGGTGCAAGTGCACCAGATGTACTTGTGTAGTACTATGCAGACTAGTCAGATTATGTGAGTTTTTCACCAAAGTCTATTGGAAGTTTTAAGAGGGGAACCCAATCTAGGTGGGGTATCACACTTGTTTATTGTAAATTTTAAAGAAAATCTCTTTTCAGATATCGAATTTACTGATCAGTAGCACGAGGGTATCGGAGGCCAAAGTAGACGGATCCATCCAAGAGGCTAACGTGACTGGCGGGACGGGGGCTCTCCTCGCGGTCACAGCTTTGGGGGCGCTGGTGCTGGTCATAGTCACAGCCACCATCATCGCTTATTACCTCAGGAAGCGAATACGACTTGTAGATGGCAAGACGCAACCGGTAAGCATTCATATAATGTATTGAAATGAGTTGTTTGTGAAAGAAAGGTTGTACGAAAGGCCTAGAAGAACCTTGATCAAATCTGATTCTTCTGGTGAAAGTTCAGGTCAAGAGTAATCTGTACCGACGAGGTTACAAAATTTAATAAAATCGGATTAAACAAAGTGAACATATATAATCTTTGCCTAGCCCTCCGGGAAAGAGTCGTACATACATACTTATGTGATATTTTATCCCTTACGGTAGAAGAGAGTCTTTAGTCTGGAAAAAGCCAACCCGATTTTAAAGAATTATTGGCAGGAAAGTAGGTATCCAAAAATAGATGATGTGCCACTTATACTTTGTTCCAAAAAATTCAGATTTTAAAATCGTTGTGGAGTTTTAGGTTCTTTCATGGTTAGATTTAGACCGTTCCCTTCGCTACCCTCTCTCAGCATCATCCGCTCGGTTGATTAAAATAATCCCTAATTTTAACACCGGGCTTGACATATTTCTGTAATAAATTAAATAAATAAATAAAAACAGACCAAATCAAAGTAACCTGGTGACGCTGCTCTCTTGTCCTTAGCGTCGGCCAGGCGAGCCTCTTCTAGCTGACCGGTATATAACGAACCCCCAGTACGGCGTCTACGGCGGGCAGCTGCAGCATGCTGCCGCAGCAAGCAGCACTGTGAAGACTGACGACACCAATGACTCGCAAGTACCACTGCTGGACGGGAATGCCTTGACGTTTTTAGAGGAAGTCGGGGAAGGATGCTTCGGGAAAGTTCATAAAGGTCAGTTTGGTGTCCCTTATACCTATATCGTTTTTTATCATTGTAATTTTCAGGTAGTAATAATAGCTGCACTGTCTTCGGGGCTTCACTCCAGTGGGAATTTTGGTATTAGACTGTGTGATTTATATTAGGTTATATTCTACCCGTGTTCTAAATTTTATCAAAATTCGTACAGTGGATTTAGCTTCAAAGATTATCAAACATACATCCAAGCGCATTTATAGTTAGTAGATAGAATATGTAGCACATGCTCAATGCTGGTGAGATGATAGATAGATAAGTCTATAATCGCATGATATAAATTTTCACAGAGATAAATCTTTAGGAACGTGAAAACGAAATGGTCTGAAAATACAAATCTATAAAAATGCATCCAAACGAGGGAGAGTAATTAATTATCATACAGTTGTTTAAACAACAAATCCATAATTTACGTTTCAGGATTGCTAAAATCTGGGTCTGGAGAACAAGTGGTCGCTATCAAAGTGCTGAAAGAAAGTGCCGGCCGCAGCGCGGAGGAGGACTTCGTTCGTGAAGTCTCCATAATGTCAGCTTTCCGACATCCGAATATACTGACCTTGATTGGAGTGGTGTATAGGGGTAAGCTTTGTAATAATTTATCTTATAACAAACCATTTTTTATACTTCTTTTCGTTCGGTTCCATTCTACAGATCTCACAAATCAGCAGAATTTTGTTTTTTTTTTCAGATGATATAAACGCGACACCTTGGATGGTGTTCGAGTATATGGAGTGGGGTGACTTGGCCGGTGTACTAAGAGGTTCCAGAGGAGGAGGCCGCCCAGGGCCAGTTTTGGATGAACCTGCGCTCCTTCATGTCGCCTTACAAGTAGCCCGAGGTATGGAGTATCTTGCCGCGCGCCGGTTCGTCCACAGAGATCTTGCTGCCCGGAATTGTCTCGTAGGAGCCCACCTAACCGTCAAAATTGCTGACTTCGGTATGTCTAGGGACGTCTACACGTGCGACTACTACAAAATGGGTGGTGAACGACCAATGCCAGTGCGGTGGATGTCCCCGGAAAGTATTGTCTACGCTAGATTTACCCACGAATCAGATGTATGGTCTTACGGAGTAGTACTTTGGGAAATCTATAGCCGAGGGAAACAACCTTTCTATGGGCATAATAATGATGGCGCAACAAAACTAATTTTACAAGGCATCGTATTAGTGCCTCCAGAAGACTGTCCTAGATTTGCAGGTGACTTGATGCGGGCATGTTGGAAATCAGATCCTAGGGAAAGAATAGGCTTTGATGAAATCTGTAGGAAGTTGGAAGTGGCAGCAGCTGCCGGTGGAACAGCTGCGCAAACTCGTCTGCCGCGCCCTCCGCCTCCGGCGCAAGATCCCGAGGGCTACTTGATACCCGCTCAGCGTCCCGCTATGGATTACTTGGCCCCGTTGCCGGAACCCGAACAGGAGTCTGAATCTGAACTAAGCGAGGATGAGGATGATGAGTACACTTGACAGTCAGTGGCGGCACAAGCGCCACGGTACATGCCCCATTCGTCGCTTTTGGCTGCCGCCAACGTCGCCCTAACATTCCCCCGGGAATCTCAAAAGGCCCAATTTGATTGTTAAACCTTTCAAAACAAGAATAAGAGATTTTGAAAGTGTTCATTGATAATACTCAATTACCTAAGTGTGATATTTTAAAATATTATTAGGTAAACCCCATGTAGTTTCCCTTTATCTACATTTTTGAATGTACTTATCAAGGTGTGTTCTCAATGTGTGCCATAAACCAAAAAATATGTACCTAATATTAATAGATTTTAAATTGTATTACTGTTATTAATATGAATATGGATGATAATAACATTCAATACATTACAGTTAAGCGATATAAAATAATTGTAGAATGGTTAACATAAATAATCTTAGATCAACGCAAAAAAAGGTCTACCCTAAGACGTTACCCAATAATAGGTTAGTACCTACCTACCTACCAAATAAAAAATGCTTTGTATTATTTTTTAAAATTTTTAAGGCACCTATTCATCGAATAAAATACGCAGTTCACTTAGACTTTCCTCACAAACCTTATAAAACGCTATTATATCTTAGTAAAAATTTATATGTTTTCTTTATAAAATGATAATAAATTGTAATGTAAAATTTCTACAAATAATTGTTAATATTTGTGAAGAAATCTAGTAAATACGTATATTTTATCAAAACTATTATTGTAAGCCTGCGTTGCCATTTTTAAATATCTATCTACGTTACAAATATGTATATAACTAGAGATTTGGTAACCAGGGTATTCTATAAAAGCAACTAACTCTATCATTCAGACTTGCAACTTGCCGTTACTTAAAATGTATTGCAGGATTTTCAATCAAAACTAAATCATAAGATGGTTTTTTAAAGTATACTGTAACATTTTAAAAAAAGGCGATATTAATTTAAATACATACTTATACGATTAAGAATTCTGATAGAAAGTAAGTTGGTACCTACCTAAGTAGAATATAAAATTTTTCTAATTATCTTCGAAGACCTAACTGCTTGGGTAAAGTTGGGCAATTACGTTACGGGTAGGTTTAGTGTATAGCTATATGCGAAATACATAATATTAGATGCACAATCTCAACGTTTGCGCAGTTGCGCATTACAGATTTGTGTTGAAACGATGAAATTTAGAAAACGACCACGAATATAGAAATATCTTGTAGGTTCATGGTACTCCTACTATTGAGTTATTTATGTAGGTAGTAAATGTAAAAACTTATTTGTTCAGGTAAAAAAGTTTTAATATAAAAGTAGATGTATGTAAAGAGAAGATCTGAAATTTTAAAAACAATCTATACCTATAAAAATCTATGGGGCGTAGAAAATTATCTCGTATCTGCCACACCTACTTATACTTACCTAAATAAAATCCTGGCTACGCCTTTCACACACATAAAAAAATATTTTTACAATCGTTCATCTTTCAACGGCTGTCTATTGTCTGAATTTATCTGATAAATGTGTACCAAAATTAATAATTATACAATATAATTTAATGTTATGTAACATTTGTTTTATTTCTTCAACACTTACTCATAGGTAAGTACAGACAACGAGGTTTTAGATAATATGTAGTTGGACTACATACTTGCCCACCCGTTGCACAGGGCTTCGTTCACATAATATGTGTTGAATTTCATCAAATTCCGTCCCGTAGTTTTTCTTTCGAAATTAAGTAAATGATATTAAATTTTGAAGCTTACAGCAGTAAGTTTTTTTATCTTACCTATGTCTTTTACATTTTAAGAATTAAAAGCGCTGATGACGTGCAGGGCAGATGCCTGCCAGGTCATGATTTCTGGCCTTGGTGTGCTATGAATCGTCACTCTACAAATTTCTAGCTTTACAGGAAGACCGTTACTCGGAGGGTTCACTAGCTCTTAGACTAGTAGGTATCGCAATACATTAACAACAAGGAAATAGCGGATGGAAAGGTATGAGTGAGAAGGCCTAAACTAACTAACTTGATCAAAATAACAGTGGCAAAAGGTGAGGTTAAGAGTATCCATAACCGCTGAGCTTGCAGAAAGCTTAAGTTATGAATGTGGATAAACCGAAAGAATTTCGCAGAGATCGTGACATATGGATGTAGTCTGCCTGCCTCTGCGGGTAAGACGCGTGATTAAATTATATGTATGATTTTAACCATAAGATTTGCGGAGCTACTCTACTCATCCAAGGTGATGTTATCTACGACTTGAAATTGACACTTTAATGTAAGGGGAAATACAATGTCTAGACTCAAGACTTGTGCGTCTTTACTTAGCACTCTGGTCACGCTCCCATAATATTCTCACATACAAATTTGGCAGCATTGTCCTTGATCAAAGCCTGTTGTAGAACAAATGAGTAAAAAATGTCTTTGGTCGTCTGTCATTGTCATTTGTCACCTAATGACACAATGACAATCAAATGTCGTTCTTATATTGTTGCAAAATCTGTCAAATTCCGTTCCTTCAAATAGCTTTCGCTTGTTCTTGTTGAGATTTCGATTTTCGGCATTTAGTGTTGTAGTTTCTTATTTGAATATTTAAAATTTGAACTAGGTATATGGACTATTATATTAACAATATGCAATATTCTTCCTTCTATTTCTATTAGTGTGTGCACTCAGACAAAAATGCCACCCATAAACTCAAAGTCGAAAAAAGGAGGTGCCGAATACGAGGTAAGAAAATTTATATTATGCGCACCTACCTTTTCATGAAAATAGCGGTAGGTACTTTGTTTTAACATTCTTAAAGTAAGAAACCTTCATCACAGGTTTATAAAATGCGCACTAAATCACAACGGAACAGTGATACCAAGAATAAAAGCTAACAGTTTCTAATTTCATCTGAGCTTTTGTACAATTCAAAATTAATAATTTCCTGTATCAAATCTTATTTTAAATTATAAAGGTGTACTGGTTCTACATACTATTTGTATTGAAAGCGACAATGTTATGCATTATTTAAATTTTTAAGAATATTTTATAATCTAGGATGTAGTTTTGTGTAAGTTTCACCATTCTTTCTGTCTGCTAGGTACCAACATGATACTATTTTAAAGAATACACAACACATACCCTCTAGAACTAATTACATATATGAACAATGAGACTATCATATGACCTACAAACAAACATTAAGACCGTAAGATACCAAACCAATAGGAAATTTAAAATTAAGAAGAATAAAAATGACTGCACATCTGCTATTTACAAAAGTCAATTTAATTTATGTTTTGCAAATGGTACTTTGTAGCATGTTTTAAAAACACCAATTGTATGTTCTATTTCGGTGTTTATTAACATTATAATACACTCAGGAGTTGCTTCGGACAGTATTTACATAACATCTGATTACCATACATGCAAATGAGAGTAAATGGCTTTGATAATTTGTATGGCATAATGTTTAGTTAGGAATATCAGTTATTTGGTAAACATATCATAATATTCATCTACTAAAAGAACTTTCATTTTTGCCTAGATTTCTCCTATTCAAACATATAATTTTATAAAGTTCATTGAGCTTTGATATTTGCAGCTGTGACCATGATTAAATTATGGCCAGCGCACAGTAATCCAGTTTATAATATAATCAGTTTATATTAAAAAGTTTATAATAATGTAACATAATAAGAGATAAATATATATATTTTTTTTATAATTTATTGTTTAATTACAGAATGTGATGGTGAATAAATGCACAGCCTTGGACTTTGAGCGTTATATACAAGAAAACAAAACATTGCTATTGAATGACCCGCTCAGGGACATCCTGTTGTACCCTACTGATGATGTTTCTGTAAGTATTATTTTTGTTAATATGCTCTTATTAAATATATAATAATGGTTAAAGATTTTTTTATTACAGCAGGTGGTTTGCATTGCATGCATTTATGCATGCATTTATGCATATATAAAATAAAATAATATAGTTACCCTCCACACAATTATAGTATAACCACTTTTATTAAATTCTGTTTTTGTTAGCTTGTTGAACTTTAAATATTAAGGTTTTATAACAACCAGGCTGTCCAAATGCTATGTTCTTAGGCTAGTTAGTTTTGGCTGGAAATTTGTAGATTAGTTTGAAACACAGGTTTAAATAAACAGTGCTAATCATAAAGATATCTTCACAGAGATTTCTCATTTAAAAACTTCACTTGACAAATTTTTTGTTACTTCTTAACAGTTTAACCACTCAACCGATTTTGATGAAACTTGGTACAATTTATGACATCTATTTCTCTTGCCAGGTACACAGAGCAAATCATCTTCATGTTCAGTTGTTTGGTTTAATGATAGAATTGAAATTCAAATAGTGACAAGTTGCTAACCCATCACCTAAAAGAAGAATACCAAGTTAAGCCTATCTCTTAGTCGCCTTTACGACATCCATGGAAACGAGATGGAGTGGAACCTATTCTTTTTTTTATTGTTGCCGGGAACCACACGGCATATTTTAACCTTCATCATATATGATGTAGTTACATACAAATAGCTTTTGATTATCTAAATGTTAAATTTTCGGCACTGTGTAGTTATGTTGTTGACTGTACATTCATATTTTGCTGACTTGACCTATTGAAGGCGAAACTAATGTCTGTACTATCATTGTGAGAAGCAATAAAATGTTGCTGCATGTGGTAACATTTATTGCCTTGGAATCGGAAGATGTCTAGCTCTATTTTCGTCTAGGTCAAGGAGAATCTCTGCATATTGAGATCAATTTACATCAAAAAGTAGTGCTTTAGGTAAGATTGTCTGTTTAAAAAAAATTGCTTTAGATTTGTGGTAATGATAATTTATAAGAGGTACAACCCTCAGTGAATATCCACTCTATGTCAAATAATAAGATATAGTTAAGGTAAATGCAATGCAAAAATGAAAAAAAATCTTAACGGAAAACTTTAATTTCCTAGCCTTTATTTCTATAAAGCCTAAGAAATTAAAGTCTTAAATTTAAAATGAAAGTCTTTAATTGAAGTGTTCATAGCGTTGGCAATAAAAAAAACCTTTGACTTGTACCATTTTTTTTTTCATTTGCGCTGCAATGTGTGTATTATCAAAGTGCAATAAAGTGTTTTATATATCTTCATACTACCAAATACACATACATACATATATTCACGTCTATATCCCTTGCGGGGTAGACAGAAACAACAGTCTAGAAAAGACTGATATGTTCAGCTATTTGGCCTTAAAATAGAACCGTGTGGTTCCCGGCACCTATAGAAAAAAGAATAGGACCACATACACTGACCTATTGGACAATTCTTAGTAAGAAAAAATCTGATGCTATATAGTGTTAATATTTAAATATGAAGCCACTTAAACTAGTTATAGCATAGCATTTTTTTTGTTATAGAGTGTAGTCCTCCCACGTCGCTGGCGCACGGTCACAACCGCGGTGCCGGACGTGCGGACCGCGGCCACCTGCCCCCTGCTCACTCGACAAGCCCTTCTCAGCTATGCGTCCAGTTGGAACCTCATCCACTTCAAGTATACCGGCTACTCTGGCTCCTTCCTCAACTTGCCAAGGTTATACGTAATATTTAATTTTTTTCATTTATTTTATCTTATTTTATTAGGAACATCAACAGCAAAAAAGACCAAAACCAAAATAAGTAGTGACTAAGTAAAGCTTAAATATGTTTTTTTCAGATATTAAAATTTTAATATTTCAATCTTATTGGAACAAGTTAGTAAATCTAACTTATTCTAATAAGATTGTAGATAAAAATAAAGAATTCATTTTGATCTCTATCTTATACGTTTTTTCTTCGCGTGTCAATCAGGTTTAGACATGAAGCTACTCTTCCTATGATCAAAAAAAGTAAACAAATATTAAAAGTATGTATTAAACTACATACTTTTATCGAAATGTTAATTAAATCGAAATGCCCTAGTAGATTTCATGATACGTGCTAATTTTATGCGCACACTTTGGTCATTAGCGGCGTAATTATCATGCTTTTTGTTTCAACTTTGAACTGTTTTCCTCAAGGTCGCAACTGCATGCTTACTTAAAATTTAGTTCTTAATATAATAAGTACAAAAGCTTTATATTCTGAAGATTTAGCTATGTGCTAAATCGAAATCCAAATAAAGCTTCATGAATGATTAATTGGGTTTTCCCTTCACTCATGTATACAAAACATTCCCTCAACTCTATTTGTAAACAAAACAACTCTATCTATAAATAAATTGTATTGTGTTTCCTTACAAAGCGTCAATTAGTTCTCGTGTTCACAGTTTTGAATATCACAGTTGTAAACTATATTATAGTTGTAATGTACACATTATAGCTTTGCATCCTGCAGTCTGAAGTTGATCCCTTGTCACAAAAAAGACCACAAGTAAGTGGCTCAATTTTGGACATTGTTCAAACATTGGACAATGTTTTTGTATAAGCAGAAATAAGAAATGTGGTATAGGCTTTTTAAATAGGTGTATTGGATTTTCAATAGGATTTTCAATATCTATTTAAAATCTAGCCCTAAAACGAAATCCTTTTATTTCACAGACCTTTAACCAATCAGCTGCCAGAAGAAGTCTATGACATAGATGCTGAGACCGAAAGTGACAATGAAGGTCAAGCCGCAAAAGTGGACATTGGCACCAAAGAGGGTTACCTTCTCAAGGGCCCGGAGATAGGATCCGACAGAATCTTCAGTAACCTGGCGTCCAAATCCTTCAAGAAACGATACTGCTCAATGCTCAGAGAGGCGGATGGTACTTATATTCTAGAAGTGTACAAAGACGAGAAGAAAACTGATACAAAGCTCACGATTGTTATGGACTTTTGTTCGGATGTTGTTAGGGTATGTTATTTTTATTTATGAAAATAATATTGCATTTTAGCAGCGAATCGTCCTGTTGATCAGTCCACAGACGAAACAATTATTGGAAAAAGCTGGTAGATTCTATCATTCATTGTTCTTGCTAGCCTAATTCGTGGTCACAGCTTAATATTTCGAAAATGAGAATAATTAAAAAAATGATTTATTTGTACTAGATTTTTGCCATGATTCCTAGAGCGAAATGGTCTAGTCTCTGTGCCCAATGACCTCACAATCAGTTCAGTGGTTTCTAAGTTTATTCCTAACATAAACACAAACTCTTTTTAATATTTGTGTCAATTATAAAAGGGGTTACGCCATTATCATTTTATGTTTTCCAGAATCAGAAACGCGGGCGATATTGCTTTGAGTTACGCATGGCTGGCGGTAAAGGGTACACATTTGCAACCGAAAACGAAGAGGACATGAACGACTGGATAGCCGCTTTCAATGCAGCGTTGAAGAAAAAGTTGGACAGTTCAGAGGAACAGCAAAGCGATGAGGTTTTAGACAAAGGTTAGTCAAAAAATATCATATGGCAGATTAATGTCAAATGCGTGATAAATTTGTAATTTTCAACGAAAATAGGTTCTTTGTGGGAGTAAAAAATGAAAAGACTTTATAACAAGTGTTATGATATAGTCTCGTCTACCCTTTCGAGAGAGAGGCGTGATTTAATGTATGTATGTTAAACATCTGAAAAAGTAATTTTATCATTTACAACTAACCAACTCTAAAACCTTGTGATTCAGAGATTGGCCACTTTATCACCGCATCACACAAGTATTCGCCTTATACTTAATCCCATTTCCTTTCCAGACGCAGATGTGTCCCTAACAGCGGAGCCCCCTCCCCCCACCTACGGGACCCTCAAGGGCCTGGAGCACAGCATGAACCCGCTGCTCATGCGGTACTCCAGGGAAACGGACATGTCGATAGCCGCGGCGCGCAACGAGTGTCGCTCGAACATATTCAGCTTGCCGTACAAGAGGGCCCCCGAGCCAGAGCCACAGTTGGAGCCGTTCAAGTGAGAATTTTTATATATTTGAATACATTACACTAAACATTTTGTTACTAACTTTTAACTTTACTTAAAGTATTTTGTATGAAGTGTGTATGAAATATTCCTTAAATATAAGTGACGCTAACATAAGTGAACGAACTAGCTCGAACATGACTTTAATGTGGCCGGGAGATATTTCGCCAAATGACTTTTGTTGTTATAATTTAACTTTGGAACTGAAGCCACCTTGTTATTCATTTGGGAACATGTTCCTTTCAAGAATCTTTTTATCACATGCATGAACGTACAATGTGTTATGATTCTTCATCCTTTTGGCATTATTCCCGGCTACATCCTCACATCTCTGGAGACGTTATAATTGTGTACACTAAGTAAGGTAAAATATTTTTTTTTTTTACTTTTCAGAGAACACTTTGGCCAAAGAATATTGCTCAAATGCGAAAGTTTAAAGTTTAGGTTACAAGCGCCGATAGATGGCGACAAAGAGTTGTTGTGTCAAGTGGAACCTTACTACACTCATCTGGCATTATACGACGCTAGGAGCGGTAGAAAACTAACTGAAAATTTCCATTTCGATTTGAACCACGAAGCGGTGAAGGATCTAGTCAAAGATGATGAGTGCACCAAGTCGTTAGTAGAGAATTTTAGCTACGATGTTAAGTTAGATGTTAAACAAATACCGGATGAATGGTATAGATCAAAGAAACAGGTAAGACTGAAAAAGGTAACATTTGTTTTATCCCAAAAAGAAAATTACGTTACATATGATTTCTTATTTTATGGCTGAAAATATTTAGAAAATAATCTGCGTAACAATAATAATGTCACAAATCAACAATTTATTATTTTTCCTCTATTGTCGCATGTGTTTCTCAAATACATAAAATTTTCAGCAATCATTATCTATCCTTATTATCTATTTTCAGGTTGTTCTATCTGTAAACAATCCCCACCCAGACCTGTTTCTGGTGGTGAGAATAGACAAAATACTTCAAGGGCATGTGAGCCAAGTTCTGGAACCTTACCAAAAAGCCACTAAGGACCCTCGATTGGGGCTAAAAGTCCATAAAACTGTGCAAGCCTACGCCAATAGAGTCGGCAGTTATAGAATGCCGTTTGCTTGGACTGCGAAACCTTTATTTAGGTAAGAATATTTTAATATTTATAAATAATACAGGTAACGTACCTTTATTTGTGCGAGGTCAGTCTCTCGGTGACCACGGATCATTGTAACATGATTCGAAATGTCCGAGATAAAATAAAGGTACGTTACGTACGCGGTTAATACCTGTGTTATTTATAAAAAGTACAATGCCACGGGAAAGGTTAAAATCAAGAATATTTTATATTAGAACTAGATACTTATTGGAAATATATATCTATTACAAAATAATAAACATATGTATATGTTATGAACTATAAATGTTTGTAAAACTCAGATTTGTAAACTTTGGGACTACTTGTTGTTTATATTCAATGGTTGTTAATGTAACTCTCAATACGCGTAATTGAAGGAAGAGACTTATTTGTTCGTACGAGTAATTGTAGTAGACTTAAAAATTACGAAACCAATGATGCCGGCAGTTACAAATTGTACGTAATAATTTCATAGCATTGAAGTGTAACCATACGAGAGAAAGAGTGTGTATGAAATTCAGAAGACGAAGAAGCATCTCGACTTGGCTGGTTTCTGTTCCATATTTCCGTATTTTAAATACATTTTAGGTCATTAATCAATCTCCGACAAAAAATTCATTACACGTATGCTTATTCCAGAATGTATAGCAACGATTTGGACACGACTCCCGAGTTTTCCGCTATCTACCGACAGGAGCCTAACAAGATGGCGGATGACGATCTCCTGAAAATCCTGTCAGATTTCCGCAAACCAGAGAAGCTGGCTAAACTAACTGTGATACCGGGATGGCTCAGTATTGTGGTACAACAGTGCAATGAACAAATACCAAGTGAGTCTTTGAAGTAATTTGAATTATGTATGTGAACAGAAAGTAAATAATATGAAATGAAAATACCCTCGAGTCTCGAGTACTTGACATTTCATATGATTATTAAGATGAAAGTTAATTTGAATACGGACTAAGATTTTATTGAATTTATCGCTTTTCAAAAAAAGATAAAGTTATTGGAAATGTGGTCCATTTCTTAGTTACAATTCACAGCCGACTTTGATGATGTTTTATCTGTAGGTATATTGATTTCACGGGCTACATTGTCCATGATCGTTATTCTGGCGCTTTTTCAACCACGATCCAAGTCGGAGAATAACAATAACTATTTTCTCCGCTTAACCCAAAGGTTGACTGTAAGATAACGCATTAAATCCGCCCATTCTAACAATATTGTTGTAAAACAAAACATTTCACTTCCAGATTGCATGACAAGTGCTTACGCGGCGTTGAAACCATTCCCACTACCTCCTTCATCGCCGCTCACGTTAGAACTGGCGACACTGAACGTGGACCCGGAGCAGCCGTACGCAGCGTACATCCACCATTTATACGTGCGACCGCTGTCTTTGAATTTCGAATCGCAGAAAATGTTCGCGCGGGCGAGGAATATCGCTTGCTCTATTGAATTGCGCGATAGCGATACTGGTGAAAATACGCCCTTGCAGGTAACTAAAAAATTTTGTAAATTGAATATCGAATTGAAGATATCATTAGGGTTTCTTTATACTACTTGCAGGAAAAAGCAAGCTTCTACCACACTGGTACATGCCTTAAATTCTGAATTTTTATTTATAACGATACAACATTCTAATTAAAGATTGGAGTAGTTAACGAAATTATATCTTCTTCCTTTCGTAAAGCCAGTTTACATCCTCACCCTTGAAAAGGAAACCCGAAATGTGGCTAATGACTATGATTTAGGTAAGTCAGGTTTTTACCTGAAACTTCCCGTTCATCTTTTCATATCAATTTATAAGTGAGCTGTTGCAATTTTGTATATTTGCTACACACAAGTCATGAATTTCTGAAAATTTCTTTAATGGGTAACCATTTAGGTGGTGTACGGAAGAACGGGTATGACGTCACAATACCGATGTTCAGTACTGCATCACAACGCCAACCCCACGTGGAGCGACGAAGCCAAGATCCGTCTTCCAGCCACTATAACGCCGGCACATCATCTGCTATTCACATTTCATCATATCTCCTGTGACATTGCTAAGAAGAACGACGCTAACGTGGAAACTTGTATTGGGTGAGTGGTTAAATAAATTGTGCGATGTATTTGTTTAATATTCTTCGATTAAGATGAATAATACATTAAAAACAAAAGACGCAACTAAGACACTGGAACATCAAAAATGTTGCTACCTATACATTTTTTATTTTCTGCATTGCGTTACTAGGCAACAAGTCGAAAGTCGTAAAATTTGGCAAGGCTAGCAACCTGTCAACATTCATATTATTAAGCCGAACAGCTGAACGTGGCCTTTCAATCTTTTCAAAACAGATGGCTCTTCTTAACCCGTACGTATGTATGATTCTACATACTACCTTTTTCAGATATGCTTGGGTGCCATTACTGAAGAACGATAAGTTTGTAGATGAAATTGTTCTTCTACCGATTGCAACGCACCTGCCATCGGGATATCTTGCTATTCAGCCCTTGGGATTAGGGAAAGGGGTAAGTAAACGAACAATATACTCAAATATAACAAAGTGAAATCAACTAAATATAGACCTGCTATAAAATTCTTGTTTTTTTTTAAAGTTTGTCTGTCTGCATTATGCTAAGTATAAGTTCCCTATCTATTTTACATCCTGATAAGTGTTTCTTAGAGGTGACAAAGTTTAAAAAGCACTTACATAAAAGTTACCCATTTTTAACATTTACATTTTACATACAATCTCAGTGAAAATACAGGCTCTGAAGCTCTGATTCTGTGATTCCGGATATAATGGTGCACTACATATTCTTTTGTAGCTTGTGTAAATTAATTAGGGAATTTTATAACCAAGATTTGGTTCATTCATCCATTGATAGTTTTACAAATTTCTTCTTGTTCTACGTCGAAACCTTATTACTGAAGGTCGTGACCACCATAAAGATTATCTTACCGCTGCAATAAATTTACAGAACACCGGGCCAGAAGTAGTGTGGGTTGAAGCCGAGAAGCAACTGTTCCGATGTCAACTAGTCCTGGATTCCACTGTGGCCACCCGGGACACCCACCTCCACAACTTGTTCAGCCAGGCCGAGAGGCTGATCCGCTGCAGTTCTCCCCCCACGTCCCCCTCCCCGCCGCCCTGGAATGACGTCTGCAACGCGTTGAAAGCGGCACATGCTGTGAAACTCAGTTCGCTTATCGCCTTCTTACCAACTATTTTCAATCAGCTGTTCGAGTTGATGGTATGTGATCAGCTTTTTAGAACTTTTAGTTAGTTTATGCGTAGTGTATTTTTGTAGGTGTCAGTTACAAGAGCTTATTGTGTATTTTTCAGACCTATGAAAAAAGCTACACTCAGGACATGGGCTATCAAATCGTGAAGCTGATTGTGCATTTTGTCCATATGATACATGATTACGGGCGAAAGGACCTACTTGATAGTTACGTAAAGGTATTAATTTTAATCTATTTATTTTGTGTTTTGAAATGCTTTTTTCTATCGGTTCATTGGCAAAGTATATATAATATAATATTTTCATCTGTTGTAGCTTTTGAAATCGATAAAGTTTCATAATTATATCCTCTAAAACACGGAAATTGTCAAATGACTCATTGCGCCAGAGTCCATTAACCGCCCTCTTTCCTTCCGCAGCGTCGTCGGCAAATTGTATGCTAAGGTATTGATTAATAGAGTCAGGAATGAAACTGATGACAAAATATGGGATGCTCAAGCGGGATTTCGAAAGGGAATGGGATGTACTGATCAGGTGTTTTCTTTGCGGTGCATAGCCGAAAAGTTTTTGGCCAAGAGTCAAAAAGTCTATTGCACATTCGTGGATTTGGAAAAGGCCTATGACAGAGTTGAGAGGAATGAATTGTGGTCAGCACTTTCTATGCATGGGGTGAGCAGTCTCTTGATACGAGCACTGAAATCCTTATATGAGGATTCGAGTGCTTGTGTCAGGATAAACGGAGCGCACACTGAGTGGTTTAAGATTGAGAAAGGTGTTAGGCAGGGATGTGTTGCGTCACCGTGGCTGTTCAACCTATTTATGGATAGTTGTTTGACAGATTTGAAAGAGTCTGAAAGTGGATCAAGGATGAATGAATTACTCGTCAAATGTCTGCTCTATGCCGACGATCAGGTTATACTGGCGTCATCAGCGGAGGAGTTACAGGAGATGGTAAACTGTATGCATGAAGCTTTAAAAGAGAAAGGAATGAAAGTGAACGTAAGTAAAACTAAAACACTGGTTTTTGAAATGGAGAAAGAAATGACAGCATGTAATATTTTGATTGGAGGAGAAAAAGTTGAGCAAGTGAAAGAGTTTGTATATCTAGGATCAAAGTTTACATCAGATGGCAAGTGTGATAGTGATATTGAAAGGAGAGTGAACGCGGGGAACATGGTGAATGGAGCTTTGCATGCCTTTATGAGCAGTCAGAAACTATCCAAAAAGGCTCGACTGGCTGTGCACAGGGGCGTGTTGGTCCCGACATTAATGTATGGGAGTGAAAGTTGGGTATGGCAAAAGAAGCACGAAAGCAGAATAAATGCAGTGGAAATGAGAGCGTTAAGGAGTATGTTGGGTGTGAAATTGAGTGACCGGATAAGGAACAGCGTGATAAGGGAATGTTGTGATGTGAAAGAAGATGTAGTTACAGGAATAGAAAAGGGTATGTTGAGATGGTTCGGTCATGTGGAGAGGATGAATGAAAACAGGTTGACTAAGCAGATATACAAGGAGAGTGTGGAGGGAAAGGTCGGGGTGGGAAGACCTAGACGAACATATCTTGATCAAATTAAGGACGTCCTGGTGAAGGGTCAGGTCAAAAGTGCCCGAAACCGCCGAGCTTGCATGAAGAGAGTTATGAATGTGGATGAAGCAAAGGAAGTATGCAGGGATCGTGGCAAGTGGAAAGAGGTAGTCTCTGCCTACCCCTCCGGGAAAGAGGCGTGAGTTTATGTATGTATATATGTTTCCTTCCGCAGTACGTTTTCAACTGCGTAGAGTTCAAACTGCACACAGTATTGACGGCGCCTCTTCACATGTTCGTCGACCCAAACCAGCAAGACTTCTTACTGGGACACAAGTTCATGCAATACTCCAGTTTCTTCTTCGATATTATTGTAAAAAGCATGGCTCAGTATCTTATCAATACGGGGAGGATAAAGGTAAGAGAAATCTATATGAATGGTACTAGTGTTAAAACGAAATATATTTTGTTCGCCTTAATTTAACAAAAATGGGTTTCACAATAGAGATGATTAACCAATTTGTATGGGAGAGTAAATCTATTCGTGGTTGCATGACAACATTGTAATGCCTAAAATAAATCTAATACTCTCTTTATTATAATTATATTTGTAGATGTCAAGAAACGAAAGGTTTCATGCGGATCTATTAGAAAACATAGACAAACTTTTCAGCGTTGTGGAGCCGGCGTATATTCTGCAGCAGCCTATGCAGACGCATATTTTTAACAAGAACTTAGCTCTCTTTCTGAAGGTTTGTCTTTTCGAAAATTATTATCATCACTGAATACTTAAAAACTGTATTGATTATCTTCAAAAATGACACAAAGTTAGTTTTCGAGTCATTATATTAATTTTTTTTTATTGCAGTCATGTTTATCATTCATGGACCGCGGGTTTGTATTTCGCCAAATAAAGAAATACTTGGACAAGTTCAAGGCGTGTGACCCTAAAGCGCTGTTCGACTTCAAGTTTACGTTCCTACAAACTATTTGCTCACACGAACACTTTGTACCGTTCAACTTGCCATTACAAGCCAATGTCCTTGCCAAAGATTGTGACGAAGGTTTGTATTCTTTTTTATAAGTATTTCCTTTTAATGGTTGTGATGATCAGAATATATAAAGTTTATTTTCTTAAAAAAAACTTACTTATATTTTAGATCCGACGCGATTGTGTCTGACAGAAGAGTTCATAATGCGTCATTTTCTTGCCGGGAATCTTTTAAAACAGGTAATTTCCAGAGCTTTTATATTTCAATACTGAAATCGGTTTTCTCAAAACTACTTGTTCTTCTTTTATTTCAATGTAAACGTTTTCCAACAGGTAGAACAATCTCTTAGAGAGGCTCCACAAAAACGTCGAGTAGCTTTAGGAGTGTTGCGGTGTTTGCTCACCAAACATGAACACGACGACCGATACCGCACGCGACAATGTCGCGCCCGCCTCGCTATGTTGTACGCGCCGTGGATGACCGTCGTTTTAGGTGAGAACATTACGTAGATATATTTTATCTCGTGTTGCTATGTAAAACGAGATGAGAATCACTCGTTATAGCTGAGTACACACCAATCCCGCATCCGTTCGTTAACCTTCATTCCTCTGTGTATACGCAGCTAAATCGAAGATCGTCGTATGCTAAATATGAGCAAGAGATCAAAATATAGCCAATCAGACATTTTTGTTGCAACAAAAGCTTTTTTATCACAGAAAATGCCCACCGTCTTGTAACGAAAACTCTCGCTAGCCCCGTGATAGAAAACGACCATGATAAAATTGACGGTGACGGTACTGCCAACCTGGCGGTCAACGTTCAAAAGGAAATGACGTCAGCGAGTAGTACGCCAAGGAGGAACCGATTGACTTTACATTTTGACCACACGCCTATAAGAAATTCGGCTCATTTCAAAGACCCGCCCGTCATACAGAATCATATGTATGTAAAAGGTATGTATTATTTTTTATTTTAACATTAGGGTTCCATGTTATATTCGACGCCAGTACGTTTTTTTGTTATGTCCATTGGAGTCCATTCAATAACTATCCCAATAGGAATATTTAAATGTGATTTAAAGACAAGCTTTGTCTACGATAATTTAAAATGTTTAATACTTTTCCGAAATTCCCACAAATATTTTTTTACTATTATTAAAAAAAGCTCGGCACGTATTCGTCATACTACCCCAAACTTTAATCACGTTGAATTAAAGTTCATTTCATGTTAAACCTTGCATAGTTTCTCGTGAAGTTTTCCCTATGTGTGCTTGTTTGTATCCCACGTGCACTTATGTTTATAGATCACGCAAACAATATATCACAAAGTTCACTAGAGTCTGTATCGACTATGTCCGGAGGGGACTCGCTTCCAAGGAACGTGGGGCGGCTAGATTTGACGGAGATCGGGGATCAAGTCAACAGGTAGGTGATAAGGATACTACACAAATCGTTTGATTTACATTCGATGCTATCGATTGGTGATGTAATTGACAGTTTTGGCTACAGCTATCAATCGATTGACTTATGTGTGTTTTGCGATGGCATCAATTTATGGCTTTGTTTAAACCTCAGAAAACCGCGATGAACTTCTCATGATTTCACGCATTTTTCTCTCAAACGAATATTTATATTTCTCTTTTTTGGTATGAAGTCCCTAGATGCCAAAATGGCGTAACCTTTCCTTGAAACAAGATTTGAGGTAGTCCTGTAAATAAGACGTGAGACGAGAATTTTTACAATAAAAAAAATTCACTAGTGAAATTTTCATCAAAACGTCATTTAACATTCATTTTGTTTCGTTTATTTCATGTGCTTTTTCCTGCCTCTGTCTATTATAGGACTATAGTACAGCAAGCTCAGGAGATAGCTGTGCCACCTCGACTTGATTGGTGTATCGGAGGTGGCTCAGGTATCTCCTGAGCTGTGTGTACTGCTACCAAGCTTCTTTCAGTGTACAAATATATCTACTCTGATGTGTTCTTATAACATGGGTTGTGGTGCTATTGTGTATGTCTCAGATTCGGTGTGATGTCAGCCGAGGAGGTGCGCGATGTGCTTTTGTGTTTCCTGTTTGTGTTGAAGTACCTGGACGAGGACCGGCTGGTGGAATGGTGGAAGACCCATACGCCGGCGCAGCAGCAGTCCTTCTTCAATGTTTTAGAGTAAGCTACAAACAAACGTGAACATCAAAAACAAAAATTAATCTTCCTTAGCGGATGTCTACGTTAAAATAACTATCGGTCTGCAAAATTTCGATGTCGGGCTGTGTTGATAGTTCAGTTATCTGTCTTCTTTTTCAGACATTTAATCAACACCAAAATAAACTGGTGTTTTTTTTTGTATAAAGTGTTCCAAAAGTTAATCTTACATAGGTAGACATATAATCTTCATTGCTTATGGAGTAGAATAGTCGTAATATTCGAAAGCCACATTTAGCTAGATGGTTAAAGGAAGAATTGAGAATCAGAGATAATGATCAGTTGCTACCCAACCGCCTTTAAGAATTCACTGATGCCTTTGTACTTTTATTAAGTGCTAAATTCGCTTGTTATTATCTATCCACTGTTCTCTTTCAGAATATGCGCCGAACAATTTCAATACGTGGGTCGCAAACGAATTCTATCTGAACTGAAAACGTCTACACCTGACAGTAATGGTAAACCCAAACCGATCAAAGCGAGAACATTACCCGCCAGGATGAGTCCACCAGACTTCTCTAAAGAGCCGCCAATTATTGTGGAGAAGAATAACACTGTCAATAGAGAGAATCTCGTGCCTACAACTGTGACTTCAGGTTTGTATAATATTAACTGAAAGAGATTACTCTGTGAGCAGCTTTTGCATAAGTACTGATTTGTTTTTGTTCTTTTTATTTATCTGCTTCTTAAAGCCAGACCTTCACTCTACTACTGCCCCCGTAGTATTGCACGTGCACCGCCGGTTCTATCGCGCGAAAAGCTATCGCTATCCAGTTTCACGTCGATTAAAATAAATTACCCAACATTAAAAAATACTTTATTTGCTGAACATAATAATACTTATTTGATATTTTTATTTTTAAATATATTTTTTTTAGAACTGGAGTGCATTGCCGAGCACACGGTTCTCTCAGCGGGATGTCTCGCCACAGAAGTGGGATTAACCCTAATAGACCGATCCTGCCTCTTCATGAAGAACATGGGCGCTGTTGATGGCCTCGCCGCAAAACCCTACCTCAAACTATTACAGTTCCCGCAGAGCGAGACACTGTATAAACATCTATTTGCTGCTCTCAGAGCGTATATCAACCAGTTTTCTGAGACGTTATTCGAAGGTTTGTTTAAATGTCGATTGACACGAATTTGTCCTTAACATCTATAACTGTATGTTCGTTTATAAATACGGATCACCCGTATGATTTCCGTAGTATAAAATCGCGCGATCTTCACCTATATGTTGACATGCTACACGCTTTAAAAATCTCAAGGTGACAGCTGAGTTTAAAAACTTAGCCAAATACTATTACAGTATATCATTTATCACTTGTGCTGTATCTGCAGGACTCGGTATACTTATGAACGAACACCGAATGAAAATATTATAGTTATGAAAGCCATCATTAGTTGTTTAAAATGCCTTCAATATTGCATAAATTCAATTTAATATATATTATTATTATTTTTGCCTCGTAGGTGGCAGCACTTTATGCGCAGGAGTGGTCAGCGCGGTGGTGAAATTGTGCGAAGCGCGAGCTGCGTGGCTGCGGAGAGAAGCTGCCGCCGCGTTGTATTTACTCATGCGCGCTAATTTCCAACATGGCGCGGGCGGAAATCTCACCAGGGTTCATTTACAGGTAGGATATTGAATGTTCTAACATAAACTAGTAAAAAATTATAGCTAAAATTTTGCCGTGCTTGTTAAAAAATATATTAAAAAAGACACTAACAGTATTCGTTAGTTGAATAATTTCTTTTTTTGTTTGAAATATATGCTAAATTCAGATTTCTAATCTCACTGTAACTTTCGAAATATGGATACCGGATAACGAACGTGAAATTACTGCATTGTCGAGCCAGCTTTAGTGATGTATCTTGAAAAATATTTTTTTATTACAGGTGATCATAGCAGTGTCCAAATTGCTTGACAATTCGACGGCTCTCAATTGCAAGCGATTCCAAGAATCTCTGTCTGTGATCAACTGTTTTGCGACCGGCGATAAAGCTATGAAGGGAACGGGTAATTATTTAAATCTTTACCATTACTTTGGCTTGGATTCAGTCATTTAGTTTAAATCTAATTAATATCCTAGTTGTTTTTTTTTATATTTGCTAATCATCATTTATCCATATTTTTGCGGGTATGATGGTAGATTAAGTTTGCAGTACAAATTATTCTTATTTTGACAGGACTATCAAACGAAGTAGCAGAACTCATGAGGCGAGTACGCACTGTAGTAGGCGCAAGAGCGAGATTAGCAGGAGGAGGGGGATCAGGTAATTACGATATATTAATTGTAGTTTGGCAAACATTTCAAAAACTTCGTCAAATCAGCGAAGAAAAGTATTGGACCCTTGGCTTAGAAGCGACACCGCTAAGAAAATTAATTATTGACCTGATATATTTTGGAGCTGGTTTTCCCAGTTGGTTATATTCTCAAGCCTGCGCCTGTACCATGGCAAGCGCGACGTTATGTTTATCGCGCAAAATATTACGCTGTCCCGCTTCACGTCATAATAAAAAGCGAAATAGCGATAGTTTGTCGCGTGATAAAACCGCGTCGAGCGTGCCATGCTACGGGGCTGATGCACTCAGATGATTTATAATGACGTGCGCAGGCGGCGTGCAACTCGCGGAGTTACAGCTGTCGCTGGCGGCGTCGTGTCGCGCGACGCCGCGACTGCGACACGCGTGGCTCGCCACGCTGGCCGACCACAACGCCAGGCTCGGGGACCACGACGAGGTACTGATTACACTTCATATCAAAACTGTTTTTATGAACTATCCTCACACAACTGGAATCCGAGATCCCTAAAAATATCTTTTATATGATCAGGCATAGACCATAGACCCATTATCTATGGTCTAGTAGAATTTGTCACTAGCCAACGAGATTATAGAAAAATCTGCCCTTAATATATAGGATTGTAGCATTTGCCCACGGCTTCGCAGTCAAAAATTCTCAAATACAAGATTATAATCATCTACTACTAAATACGCGAACTTCCAAGAAAAATGGTTAAATAGTTTGATTGATTTACCAAAAGGAGATTAGTGATTAATAGTCTATCTTATCTTTTTGCAGGCAATGTGTTGCCAGTTGCACATAGCAGCGCTAATAGCAGAGTATCTGAAACTGCGCGGAACACAAACGTGGGGATCTGACGAGTTCGCAGAGATATCAAAGAACATACCCCGCGACGAGACCGGGCTCAAGATCGATGAGGGTGAGTGAAACTATCTCCTTTTATAAAGCCAGCTGTAAGCCTCGTCTTCGTCTGCCCTAAATCTTTAATATTTTGTATTATTGAAATTGTCACCCAATCTTTTCCTGATGAACGCAGTCAGAAGTGAAACGCCTAAGAAGAAGTAGCTTTTTATCAGAAGCTCCAGAATACCAAAAATCAGGTATGTACAAAAGATTTTCGTGATCTACATATAAACATAAATGTGTAGAATCACGCGGCGTGATTTAGGCCTTTCGTGCCTTGCCTTACCTTTGGCATCGTAAACTGTTTCTTAACTCATAATGTTTCACAGGGATGACTGAATATATGACAAGGATCTCATTCTTTCTTTTATATGTTGACAGCTTTTTACATTGACAGAAATAAAACTACATATTAAATAGAATTAAACTATATTTCTTTCACCATAAAATCCTCATAAAATCCTTTATAAGCACAGCCTGAGTTCTTTCGTTTTCATATTAATAAAAAAAAATAAAAACTACGATCGGTGCGTACTTATAATGGCCGTGCATTGATGAAAATATACACAATTCAGAATCATTAAGTTGTTTAAAGATTACAAAGTTACTACTACTAAGAATTTGTCTTTTGCAATTTCTCCCCCGTGTCACTTTATTTTCACAAAACCGTAATCTTACAAACACAACTGTTTCAACATTAGCTACGTAGGGACTGGTGCGCAATCTCCCTTGTAATTTTCCGTGACGATATGTTTAGTTAGTTCTGTGAAGATTTCCAAAGGACATAGCGCGTTGCAACCGGGAACCTCCATCAAGCGAGGCTCTGCCGAATCATCGTCCCAGTAGTATATCTGAAGTAAACATTAAAAAAAATAATATTTAATGACAGTAGGTACTGTACTTACAGACTCATCATAGTGAAGATTAGAATTAGAACATTAGACTACTACTTCTTCGGTTTTATGAAAAATAATATACATAACTGGTTTTCACAAATATTTTCATAGAAATCAAACAATCGTAATGCAAAATGTTACCTTAAATCCGAATCTCTGTCCATCCGTCAAGGCGTTTTGTTCCTTATTCCCTTGCGCAGTAGGCATTCTTTCGTGCAATTCAAACAGCAAAGCGGCCCCGGGGTCTGGTAAACGTGGTGGGGGCGCCACGCAGGCTGCAAGTAACGCCGCCACAGTCACGGGGGTGCCCGTCCGAACGATCACACGCGGTGTTGGAGCACCCGTCGTGATGGATACTGCTTCCTTTATTATCTGCTGTAGAAGAGCTCCTGTGACAAACATTTATTTCTTTAAAACTATATTGCACAAAAAAAATGTACAAAGAGCGGACTTAATACCGCTTGGTATTCTCTATCAGTCTACCAGTTGATCAAACAGAAAAACTTTAAGTTGGTGGTGCAATAGTATAGTGGTATAATAGTGGTGCAAAGTGCACATGCATACTGCAAAATACAAATATTACAAACAAAAAAGTCCTGTTACAAGCACTTACACTTACATTTAAATGATATATTAATATTTCTTTGCATACATGCTGTCCATGGTTGTTCAGAGATTTGATGATAGAATATCATGAAGAGGAAAGAACAATAGATTGAAGAAAAGCGGAAAAATGGAAGCAACCCAAAAAGTACTGGATGAGCAAAAAAGAACAACTCGTGCTACCCAAAAGGTGCTTGAATTTATGCTTACCACCACTCAATTTTCGTAGCAGATTATTGTGGAACATCATGGAATATTCCAATCTAGCAATATCCAACAGCCTTCTTTTGACGTACTTCGACCACTTTGGGTTCGCCACTTTTATATCATCCTGCAAACATTAGTAGGTAACGATTAAATATTCGAAAAACTCATAGTCAAATAAAGTTCTTTAATTTTTGGCATTTCAACCGCTGGAGCGGCATCCACTAGTGGGCTTTTACTGCTGGACAACCGTCGTCACCTTAACTCATTAGAAGCTATTTGCAGCCAACGTCTTCCCACATATTTAATAAAATCACGGACTGGCCGCCCGATTCATATGCTGTGCTACCTACGTGGTCGCCACTTCACTACCTTATTATCTGCGTTTTACACACCCACCCATTGTCACCACTGCGAGTCAATCCACTAGGGACTTTTATTCTACGAAATGCCTCATTCCTGATATGATCACGCAGACCAACAGCTCTATAGCTTGCTTTTACTCTTTAGAAATTTAAGGATACAACCTGTATAATGAATAAATTATTCAAATGATAAGCTTCTTGCGGTGTGCTGAAATTGGTAGACGTCATATGCGCTATCTTTTGGAATAGGTCCCGGTATGGCGTGAGGAATCCTTCGTTTATGAAAGCCTTTAGAATCCTCTGCTTCTCTTGGTTGTATCGGGGACAGTTCTCGTGGTATAATAACTGAAATAATATTATAAAGAAAAATTGTATATTGTTTGTAACTAATAAACTTTAATCACTACAGTGCCAATTTTCAAGAAATTTGAAATAGAAATTCTAAGAAAGGTTACTTTGATTCCTGGAAATTACCATGGGAAGCCTCGGGTAAAAATATTGTACACTTGTTAAGCCATAACATAGCAGCTAAAATATAAGAGAGCCGCCTATGCTGTTCAGTAGGACTACGAGCTTTCTGGGCGACAAAAGCCAGCGGTTTCTCCGGTCTGCCCCAGTCTGTCGTCAGACGATGAACTTTAAAAACCAAGCAAACCTGTGAGAACACACAAAGATCAGAAATAGAGAGATACTTACAAAGTCGGTACTTGGATGTGGATACGTGTACGGCACGGGTTGCCAAATTATGGTCTCGTTCCAAATTTGTGGTTCTAGGGGTGGCCATAACCCAGCTGATATTAGAAGGGCTGTCATCTTGCTCAAGTCCGTGTCTGAAGCTATTACGATGCTGTTATCTGTCAGTAGTAAATCGTATCATTTAAGGTACATGTCAACCTACTCTTAATGACTCAATGAACACGATACTCTTATGACTATTTAAATACAATGTAGTTTGTTCTTACTTATCTAAGAACAACATTCCATAAAAACAAATAAGTTAAATATGAAAAATATCTTACGTACCAGCTTCGTAATAAGGACCCAAGAATTGGTCGTATCTTTTCCTAAGTAATGCGCCCATTTCGAAGGTCAGCATTTTTCCCTCCTGAAAGGAAAATATTTTATTTTACTTTCTTCATGAACTTTACTTTTAAATCAGTAAACCTTAGAGCTTAACTTTATTTATAAAAAAGCTTTGTTGAACAAAGTAGTTGTGTGACGTGCGATGCGAATGCGACAGGCGACGGGACAATAAATCATTATTAATGTGTGACGGCTATCTGCGTCTCGGCTCCCTCCGCCGCCGTTTAGCACCTCCCGACCTTCAGGAATCGGGCTCCCTCCCAGCTATTCACAGACCGGGAAGTAAACACTTCGAAACGCATTTGTTTTGTACCAGTGTTCTTCCCCTCTAGGAAAGAACTTGAAACATCTTTACTACTGACATGTGCCTTGGCATTGGTTTCCGTGGAAATTCCCGTAAAATATAAGTGGACTAGCTTTCGCACGCGGCTCCTTAAAAAGTTTTTCTATGTCATTTTCCACGCTCCAAACTATATGTAAGCAAGATATAGTTTCGATCGATGCACCAGATTAATCGTGAAGGTACAACAAACAAAGATACCATAAAATAAATTATATCCAGAATATTTAGTAGGTATATCCATAAAAAAAAGGTCTGAACATTCAAATGCACATAAAAATGCAATCATTTATTTTAACAATGTCGACTTGCAGCCAGCGGATGATTCGTGTAAGTTATTGTGTACATGGGATAAACGGGTGGCCTCGTAAGCTATGCATCGTTATTTTAAAAACCCGTGAGCGATCATTCACGGCTATATAAAATTTGATGAATGGAGGAAGTACGGTAGATAAGTTACCATTGTTGGGAACTAGAACTCCCGCGGTTCCCATGACAAACATAGATTGATAAAATTTTTGCCAAGTAGTTCATCTTCTCAAAAACAGATGAATATATTTCTCTAAGCTAAGTGTATTCTTAGTTATTTTCTTCAAAACTCGAGTATTGAGTATACTTTGCTTAGTCAATAGGCAACGTTTTACCCGTCAGTGCTACCTGCTTTACATCAATCCCTGTTAAGGTATTCACACACGGCATAAAGTATTCCAATTATTTATCAGCAGATACAAATAATACGTGATACTGGGCGAATATGTTTTTTTTTTAAATTGAGAAATTTCTAAATATATTGTAGTCACTTACATTAGTCATGGCGCCGGCGCCGTAAGGAGCGAATACGTGATCAGGCGGTGGAGCCCCAAGCATCGCCAACTCTTGCTCGTTCGGAGTGCGCTCCCCATGTGACATCAACTGCACCATTATACGTAAAAATTTAGTTTAAAAAACCCACTTAAATTTAAAAAAAAAATATTAAGAATAAAATTACTCGGCTGACTAGCCAGAAAATTATTTGGGTGTCTTTTCATAACTCACCAATTACAAAACAGGCCATACCTACAAAACTTCTACTTCCGACTTCTTGGTCCGATATTCATAAAATTTAGAAACGCATAAAATGAGATAACTTACCACATGAACTTGACGCAGTGCTGTGATATCAACAGTGCTGTCTTTCATTAGTATCACAGCAATGAGGGCTGAAAACAGAATGAAATATTTTTTCCTCTAGAATAAAATTTATTCATTCCTATTACAGTAATGCAAATTTCTCTTTTTGTATAAACTCAACCAACATGATATAGCTGACGCATACCACCACAATCCCTCGCGAGTCTATTGATTTTCCATCACACTGCTTCTGTTTGTTAAGACTGATTTTCATGATTCTCTCTCTCGTCATTTCAACCTCCGCCACAATGCTTCTAGGCTTAGAATTCGTGAGTTTATTTGTAATCTACTCTTCTTAGATTTAAAACCTAACTCTTGTTTCTTCCTAATGGAGTTAAGTGGAACCTCCATGAATATTTTAGGGAGATATGATAAAAAATATAAGAAAAAGAGTAAAGAGAAGGAACTACTCACTGGCGATAAGCAAGACGCCCACCAACACGCCGATGCAGCAGCAGATGTGCTCGATGCGCCCACCCGGCATCGTCGGCAAAGACGCGGCCGCGTCCGTCGCGTTGGTGGGCTCATCCTCGCGGCCCTCTTTCCTTCATAAACATGCAGAAATGGGAAACAATAAAGTTTTTAATGCAAATGAAGTGCCAATACCAATGGCGTGCCGTTTGGTTCGGAAATTTCTGGAACTCAGTACATAGTAAATGCTTTTGATAATTTCTTTGCAAAAATCCCTGTGGAGCTAACTTCTGACGTTGACTCTTGTCCATTGCGTGCTGAAGCCTTACTAAAAAATCCCATCACGACTCCATCGAATCTGTTTTTAAATTTAAATATGTTAACTCTGAGAATATAGTAAAGGCGTTTAAACAACTTAATTTGAAAAAGTGGGAAGACCATTGGGGTATTTACAGTTGGCTGGAAGAGATTGCTTAGCGATAAGTCCGCCTTTGCTCAACATATTCATAATGTATGTTTCTAATACAAATGTATTTTTTATGGGCAATGAAGATAATTTGTATTGTATTGTATGTCTGTTAGTATTATAAGTCAAATGCTACGGAAAATATCCACACGGAACAATCGGCCGTCACCGGAGCCCTCTGTCAAGGTGCTAATTATATTTGACTATTGGTGAGCCATTGACAATAACATTACTTCAAGGTTCTAGGGAGAAACCTAGGGTCGTCACAGCTATAATTGCTATACCATTACAATTTATATTTAAAAACAACGCAATTTTGATAAAACACGAAATAACATGCATAATTATGACATCTTTATGCATCAAACCTAATGAATGAATTAAACAAATTCGTTTGTTTTTTTTTTACTGAGCCCAATAAAAACTGATTAAGGTTTGCAAAATTAATGTTTTAATATTACAATGTGTACAAAAACAATTCGCCGGTATCAAATTTTGTTAATAAGTTATTTACTTTGTTACTTATTCTGGTTGTCTCTGTAAATTTTGTTAGCATCTATTAACCTACGTATGAGAAAATCAGCCCGAACAAACTCACATTTTCTGACTACAAGTCAGCAGTTCTACATAATGATCCTAATTGCGACCACCTCCCACTAAGTCTTGTTGCATATCCCGACTTCACCGTGGTGCCATTTAAGTACACAAACACGACAACACTACTTTTGTATGTGTATAAATCGAGGCAGGAAGTGCACAAAACGCGAGGCGGTGCTCCACCGAGTATACGCCGGGCACTGGGACCTCACAGATTCACGGTCGACTCGACCTGTCCACTCAGATGATTAACTTTATCCAATCGATTGTGCCACGGTACAGTCACATACAAAGCACACCAACTGCAGGCAACAATACACGATCTGATATTGTATCTCGAACGACAGAGAGGCGGTTTTCGCCAATACCATTTTTGTCAACTAAAACCGAAGTTGTCGTATTAGATGAGGTACCTATTAGCATGCGCTTGTGTCATTCAATTTTGTTGTAAAGATTGTTTGATGAATTCACTTTTTTTGTCAATGGGCGGTTATAAATTATATTTTAATTCTAATTCGTCAATGTATACAGTTGCATTCAGCACTAAAAACTATACGAGTGCATGAAATCAATATTAAATAAGTTCAAGAAAAGTAATTCATACTTACTTTTTGCAAAATATGCTTAGTTTCTTCACCATTATCAGTTAATTAAATAACTTTTTCAATTATAAAACAACTTGAGTAATCAAAGGAGATCAGATGACTGTCTATGAATATACTTAATAGATAAAATCTATGCAGCCTACCCTATTGTAAAGATAATATGGTAATGTTGGGTTGATTTATTTGATCACAACTAAACCTCTTCTTATCAAACAAAAAATAAATTTATCACAAACTAAATAAGAATATCACAAGTGTCATTGCGAGAGCAAATGAGTAAGAATTCGATTCATAGACATAACAGAATCCTAGTACCATACCTGTTTAATGTACTATAATAAAAATCATTTGTTTCCCTTATTGAAACGTTCCTGTACTTTTTCAGATATTGTTATCACTCTTTACCATTATTATTGCATTCTCAGCAATGAGCATCAAAGCCCAAATCCATCAACGACCAATAAGGTAGTATGTAAATGATATTTTGTTAGCATTCCGTAAATTATTTTCAGAATTTTTGTGCAGCCTATGCCTGACTGAAATACAAAAGTTGGGAATTCGTGATTCATCAAGGTTTTATGGATACTTGTCTTTGTTCAATGTTTATAATTGCAACAAGACTTCATAGACAAATGCACCAAAGTAACATTTCATTTAATTGATAAAGAAAACGACAGTTTCAAACATCACAGCCTTTACTCATCGACAACCATTCATTAAATATTTGGTGATCAAAAATTCACTAACATTGTTTCACTACATTAGTCTGATATAGCACACACTCGCTTAAATTCGTCGTAAGACATTAGACTATCCGCTACAAGGGTTGAGAAGGTGTCATAGTCGCATAGAAGGCTTTCCCCACAACCTTCAAATGGAAGAAGTTCGGCTGGTCCTCCTGCGTCTTTGGCGTAAGGAGCCTGTAAATTGAAAACAACTATAAATCAATGTTAAGTATATAATTGACAGTTCCTACTTTACTCTCGTTCATTAGTTAGATACAAGCAGAAAGTGCAATCGGAAATTTGACTACTTTGTGAAAAAATATCTGCGCACCACTGTGAAATGATTCCTCAAAACCTTTATCTCGTATTTTGTAAAGTTAAATATTTTTGCATATGCCAAAAAACCCCTTTTTGAGAACAACTTCAACAGTGCTGGCCTGGGATATTAAGATAAATGAAAAGGGACGTTCCCCAATAAGTTCGCCAACAAGTCTTGTTAAGATCAGTTTCTGCACGTCTCTGTGCTTCACGGATTCATAGGAATTGAACCATAAAATTGTACAGTACATACAGCAACAACAAACTCCCCGGTGGAATTCCTTCTCCTCAGCTCCAGTGAGAAAGTTGACCCGTAACTGGGTTGGTGTGGCACAAAGACCTTGGCGGCGGCCATCAGAGCAGCCACGTTGTTCTCGTGAGCCGAGTATAGCCGCATCTTCGGTTGGTCCTCGTAGCCTTTGATGGCGTAATTCATTGAGTCTATGATCTCCGTCATTAGAACTCCTAAAAATGCAATATATTTCTATTTAATTTTTTATTACATACATATTACTTATGTAAAAAAACTCATCCAAAAAGGATTCTCATCACCTACATATATTGGGTTTGACGCCTTTAATGTCGTAAAAGCTTCAGAAGTAATCAAAAAAGCTGACGAAATGTGCATTTTCACGCTTTAGTTTTGGTCAAAAAATAAATACTTACCTGCTGAGATCCTTTTAAGTTCTGTAGTGTAATACTCTACCGCATACTCAATTTTTGTCAGTTGTTGTATCTGTGGCATTACCACTTGTGCCCATTTCGGTGGTTTTATTCCAACATTTTCCTAAAACGGAAAATATATCGATCTTATATCTTTCAATGTCTGAATCGTAGCCAATATCAAAATTAATAAGATCATAGGTTAAGCCTTTGCTTGTAGGAATAAGTTATCGATTCTTGTATTTTAATTTCAATTCTTTAGTGGTAAATTTCAGTTATCTAGAGGTTGAATAAGATTGATAAGATCACATGTATACGTACCAATGTTTGAAAGAGATTGTCTAAATAAAACGTATCAATAGAAGTTGTGATGTTGCTTCCAGTCTTCTCAGATAGATAGGCAAAAAGTTTTTCATAGGGTCGCACCCATGATTGGATTTCAGGCGTTTCTTCGTACACTTGAGCCCTTTTCTTTAGGTAGAGCGGACAATTGTACCAATATAACAACTGAAATAAAAATACGATCAGGATTCGATATGGGATATATCCGAATTAAGATTAGATGTAAATAATAATAAAACAAAAAATTAAACAGAAGTATTAACAAATGGATGAATTTATTTGAGAGAAAGATATCGAGTTGGTCAAAGATGGCATTGACTCTTTCCTTCCGCCTTTTTCAAGTGTTGAGCTGTGTTAAATGAACCCTCCTATGACTTCATTCTCTTCTTCCTCCTATAACCAAAGAATACTTACGTCGTCTATATTAGCGTCTATAGTGTTATAAGGCACTGGCTGCCAGTCCAGGTCTGGGTTCCATTTCTGGGCAGGCAGAGGCGGATAGATAGCCGCCAGAGCTGACAACGCGGTCATTTTCGTCCGGTCAAAGTTCGTCGTTCGTACCACTATCTCATCAGGCAGGTACAGTCGGGATATGAAGCCATCATACCTTTCCCTTATGTATTGACCCACTCGGTAACCGCACTGTTTCCCTTTCTGTTGAAAACATATGTGTACTTATATGTAACACAAGTCTCGTACTTACTTCGAGGCTAACTTAATCGATGTAATCTGTTCCGTATATGTTTATTTATTTATAATTGAATGATTTCTACGTCGTGCTAGTAGTTCATACTTAGCTTGTTTTTTTAGCACTTGTATTGTTTAATCATAAATTTTAATTGTAGTTTGTTTTTACATTTTTTATGTCTAAATTAATAATTGTATAAAATATTTATGACTTACATTTGTAAGAGCTTTCATCCCATAAGGGAAGAACACATCTTTGTGTTTTTCTCCTTTCGTGAGCAGGTCTAATTCTTCTTGATCAGGGGTGCGATCACCATGTCGAAATATCTACAAAGTTGAGAAAAACTAACATGTAAGTAATATAAAAACGTGACATTTCTTAAGTATGGCTGTTTCATGATTCTGATGAATTGTCTCACGTGGACGATATGCATGATTGGCCAGCGATCCTGATTGAATGAACGATTTGCGATTCATATAGGAAGTAGGGGTACACGTATATCGGGCGTGACCTCTCGTTTCAATAGCGAAATTGTGTGCACGGACACTACCTCTACATATATCGTCAGCGCGGACATACCACAAAGGCTGCCACCAGTTCGGTGTCGGCGACGTCGTCCGGCATGGCCAGCGCCGCGGTGTGTTCGACGACGAGCCCTGCCGTGGTGGCGTCCAGGCCCCAGGCTATCGTGGCCACGAATGCTATCACCACATAGACCGCTCGCATTTTCCCCCTATGTACTTAATCCCGCCTATCGCGTGTCAATGGCGGGCGCGCGGCCGCCTGCTGATTTCGACTGCAATGAGCCAAGCTTCCGCTCCGTTTAAATCGAGGTACATAGAATAATCAGTCGGAGGGGCACTGCCGCGCGAACGCCTTTGTAGATTTTCATTCAGACTCGGGTGAAGTACATGATCGCGACAGTTTTATTGCTGTCGCGTGAATGAGACGATCTTGCTGTTATCTCTATATAAACAACGAAGCCTATGTTAATGAATTATTGAAATTTTGTTGATATGTGTTGCTATTGGAATATGGACTATTTTACGTTAAAGATGTTAAATATGATTAGATAGATAGTTTTTTAATGAATATTATCGTTAAAGTACTCATAACAGTAAGTTTTGATTGCATTATACATAAATTAAGGTCGGTTCTGATAAAAAATTAATATTTTGCTTTTCCAAATGACGACACACACCCAAACATATATTCCTTAGACTCGGAACAAATATCAAATTTTAGAAATGGAAATGTATAACATAATACTATAATTTATTGTTCCAGGTATGGTCGAGGTGCATTACAACGAGCAAGCTCTCCTGGATCAACTGATGATCTGCACAGAATACATTGACAAAGCGGAGCGTTACGAACTGTTGGGCCCACTTTATCGCCTCATCGTTCCAATATACGAACGCCGCAAAGACTATCAAGCTCTCCTCACATGTTACCAACACCTGACCAAAGCCTATGCCAAAATTATCGAAGTTACAAATTCAGGGAAACGACTCCTTGGCAGATTTTACCGAGTAGCTTTCTTCGGGAAGGCCCATTTCGGGGAAGACGAGGAAGGAATCGAATTCATCTATAAAGAACCGAAGATAACTTCTCTGAGCGAGATATCAGAGAAGTTACAAAATTTCTACGAACAAAAATTCGGTGTTGGCAATTTGAAAATGATCATGGATTCGGCACCGGTTCGTATTGCTAATTTTAAAACATTACCACACAATTATCTCAATACTGATTTTTTTTATAGAATACACAAATACTTTTACTTTGTTAAGTGTATTAAATTAAGTGTGAACGAATTGCAGGTGAACCGAGACGAGTTGGACAGCAAACTAGCATACATTCAAGTGACGTGGGTTCGACCAGCGCCCTGTGGCGTAGCTACTGCTAGTGCCAGCACCGAGGGCTCATTCGAAAGGGTTCACAACGTTAAGCGGTTCATGTTCGAGACGCCCTTCACTAGGGACGGTGCGGCCAGGGGGCCAGTGCATCATCAAAGGCTACGGATCACAACACTAACTAGTAATTATTTTTTAATAATTAAGTTTATCTGTAATATACTGGTAGTCTCAGTGTAATGAGCCGAAGTTTAGGGTTCCATAGGATGCATCATATCAGGCGGTTCAAGTTTTGTTAGCTAGAGGGCCACCATCACCATGCACCATCAGAGATTAGGAGATGTTTAGGTTTACAACACTTACAAGTAAATTGTGTTTTATTAACCTATTATAACCAAAGTCTAATCTAGGTTAGGTGCACAAGGCAAAGAATATCAAAAAGGAGTCACTTCTTGGCAGAACCACTGCTGGGTCTTGGTAAAAGCGGACCCCGGTGTCATGATGCCAACTATCACAATCAAGAGAAAAGTATAGGACCACCATATAATAATTTACCTGAAATCACTACTCCTGGAGTATGGTATAGACGTAGAGAAAGACAATACATACATTTAGAAATGTAATCCTTCTTTTGGGTCACACACGGATATTTAGAATAAAACTTAATTTTTATCTAAAATTCCATGTTTTACTCAACACACAAAACGATACCATAGAACTTTCAACAGCTTTCCAAAATCAAAACTTTTTTCTCCTTATTCGTAGCTGAAAGCTGGTTCCCGTACGTCAAACGTCGTGTACCAGTGGTGGAGACGCAAGTTGAAGAAAAGAGTCCTATAGAGGTGGCCGTCGCTGAGATGGAAAGCCAGGTTACTGAGCTGACGGAAATCGTCAACGCGAAGGCGCCAGATATAAAGAAACTACAATTAAGGTCAGGATGTTCTCAGATTTTTTTGGATGTTATATGTTATCTCCTGGCATATGTTCTAACCGTTTAAACTCTACTTCTTTTTTTCCTAACTCTTTGCGGTTTAGTTAAGTGGATCCATTCTCATTCATCTCCTTTTATTTAATTTGAGTTCAGTACAGGTTTATGTGTTAGATGTTTCAATTAAAATTCACTTACTACCCGTTGTTTATTTTTGTTTCCATTTAAAAATATAAGAGAATTAACATAGAATTCGGAATAATATAAGACTATAGAAATGCTGAATGTGTCGTCTGATGATTATCTGATCTAAGTATCATGACCATCAGTCACCATAATATGTTCATCATACTAGTATTTGACGGTTTTCGCTGCGCAGAAACGGCGTGTATTGCAAGACGACATAAGATTTCTATAGTGTCAAGTACAATACATATATGGCATTATGGTAATAAGCGAATGAAATATGTATTCAGTGTGCATAATCAATTGTAATTCAATAAAGTAGCTTTAAAAAATCTGCTATGAAATCGATTACCTTACGCTTAAAAGTCTCTCGTCGTAATGAACTGGCGGCATCACAGAAGCATTCCAAAGTTACAATATTATTCCCTCTAATAGGCTACAAGGCAGTGTGTGCGTACAAGTCAACGCCGGACCACTCGCTTACGCGAACGCTTTTCTCGACCCCACACTGGCGCCCATGTACCCCGACGAGTTGGTGGACAAACTGAAAACTACATTCAAGTAAGTTATTCAAGTAGTTACTATTAAGTAACTAAATAAATAAAGTAAGTAAGTAGTAAATTTATTACTGAGGACTGATTGCAGTCCTCAGTAATAAATTTACTGCGGATTGCTACAAAATACAAAGAACACATAAAAATATGATAATTAAAAAAAAAATTTGAGCAGTTGAACATGTATTAACTTAGTATAGGTGAACGCCGTGCCAGCGCCGTTTTTTGCCATCTTGCTCATAATAACAGACAGTTCGTGAATTTTTATCTTTACTCTGTGTCCCTGCGGATACTTTCCCGAAACAGGGTTTTCACACAACTATAACTTTCATTAAAAAATTGTCAAGTACTTATTACAACGTATTATTGGACAAACACGATGTTTATGTTTTATATACTTCCATCGTGATTTGCGTCATTGTATTGCGTGAAAATGATTTACCACAGAAATATTGGTAGCATGCCAACTCAGCTGTGTATTTAGATATTTCTTTGTCTGCTTGGAGCATAAATGTTTCATTCACTTACTGGACATACTTTCACTATTTTAGTTCGTATTCATTTAATTCAGTTGGGATCTTTAGGCTTATAAATTTTGTATACATCTTTTAGACGATGGGCTAGTAACCTGTCACTATTTAATTCTTAATTCCATCGTTGATCCATGACGCTAGGGGCCTTTCAGTATTTTTGATAACGACTGATTTCTCTTTCAGAGAGTTCCTAACAATATGCCATTCAGCCCTGCAACTGAACGCCAAGCTCATCAGTTCAGACCAAGTCACTTATCACGAGGCGTTGGAGTCCAATTATTATAAACTAAGTGATTCACTGTCCTCCATGTTGGGACAGCCGTTACATGATATACTAGTCAACGGAAACCTTAGCACTACCGTCACTGGCGTCGAGTTGGAATCAAGCAATGCGTAAGCTCTGGAACTTTCTAGAAAACTACTTAGCGTATTTGTGGCTCACATACCCCGATGTGTGTCTTCAGCTTTATATCTATGACCAGACTAAACTTTCAATTGCTCATCTTTCCATATTTACCGTTGTACAACTAGTATAGTACACTTTTTATCTAGCCTCTGCGTTTTAACAGCCGGATACTTAAGAGCTTCTACTCAAGAGAGAGCTAGTTCAGAAAAATATGATTCACCAGAACCAATTCCGCATTAAGAAAATAAGTGTGTTAACATTTAGTAAAGTTGTTAATATCTGACAACATAACAATAACAAGTACGTACTCGTTTTTCGAGTGATGGCTCAAAAGTTTTAAATCTTTATTTAAAAAAGAAGCTAGCTGAATTATGACTGATCTATATGACACAGCCAAAACTACAGGGCGGTGTTTCTTAGAAACTAAAAGAAAAGGAAAATATGGCAAAATGCTAGTTAATTGTATTGATATTAAAAAGATATCCATAGTTCTCTTAATAAATTCGACGGGTTCAAATAATGCATTTTTTAGATATCTTTTGTAAGTAAATAACTATAACTTAAAAAACCACATACCATGTAAGTTAAAACAACAAATCCATATCAAAGGTATGGCATTTTCATACATGAGAAAAGAAAAGTGCCATGAGGTTATTTTGAGAATTTTAATAGTTGAATAGTCAATTAAAAATTCCATCCGGACTGGCGCTTACGCACTCTCTCTTTTGATTTAAATAAAACAAACAATTTTATATGCGACATTTTACACTGGAACAAATATTATAAAGCACAAATTTTGAACATACATAGATAGGATTTTGAACGTTTTGTAGATGATCCTAAGATTAAGTCAGTAGTGAAATGTTACTACGATTGCCATGCTTATATATATTGTAGTCTTTTAAGATGTGTACTAACCATTTTCACGTTGAATCTCATAGTTCATTTGTGTCCTGTAAATCATAAACATGTAAGTTTGCGTTGGTACTCTGAGAAGAAAACTGACTCAATTCCCGAGTCAGATAATTGATCAAATTTCCCTCTCTAAGTGGTTTTATAGTAAATAATGACAATATTTGATAACATATCCTTGAGAAGGAAGCATAACTTTAAGCAAGCAAGTTAAATTATTCTTAATAAAAAGAAATAAAGACTCAATTGATGTCTGATACTGTAATTGGCACAGAGTAGCTACAGCGTTCTCGCTTGCTCTATGTCAAATATTATTAACATACTTGCCACAAACAAAACTCGCCATGGTCACTTAAACGAGTCTATACTATATTTATATCATCCGCATCATTTTAAAGAAGTAGTAAATTATTTTCGGGTCCTTAAACTATTATCCATAGGACAATATATCAATCTATTACGTGATAATAGCTAGATTGCAATAAATTTGATAAAGTAACAATTTAAGAATTATTTTTTTCTATATACATAGGTACTACAAACTTGTTTCGTATTTTTTTCGTTTTGTGTATAATTTTGAATACTGTTTGTAGTATTCAATACCGCTGACTTATTTATTATTTAGCAATATTTTTATTTTAATGTTAATACGTAATTTACTCTATTTTAAGATTTGAAAAGCCCAACGCGCAACTACTGTTCAATGAAAAAAATATTTAATTGTGTTTTTAAATATATTAACGCTTGGAATAATTTTATTACGTTGTTTTAAAAGGAATTGAAACGAGGTTAATGCACAAAGATTTTATGTCTGTTTAATTTATTTTGTTATCTTTTGATTATTTACGTACAAGTCTTAGAAATAATGCATCCGTATATTTTGTTGTTAGATTATGTGATAGTAACTACCGATTTTGTCCCTATTTGCTATTTTGATTAAGACACCCTTGAAGGATCAAGGTTTTACAAAATACTTTTTCTGAATTAATTTATTTTAATTATTACTTGTGGATTTAATTAAATTATTAATTATTTTGGAGTTGTGTTTTTGAAAGTCAAAAGCAATGTTTGGATGGCGCTGTTATATTTTTCTTATATTAAAAATACTTATGTCAATGGGTTTCATTTAAATTCAGGTTTTCACTTCTGCTGGCACTATCGGGATGGAATTCGTTGCTTTTTTTATTTGATTCTTACACTTTTCGTTCCGCAGTGCTCTGTAATGACAAGGTGACTATTCGATTTTATCATAGAATTCGAAATAAAATAAGAATATGTTAAAATGATTAGTACTGTTCAATTTGACGTCACAACTTTAATACTACGCACAAACCGTATACGATGCAAGATGACGATGATTTACCTTTAAAGGAAAATATGTATTTTTTATTGTCTCAGTTTATTCCGATTTCTATGATTTTTATCTAACATATTCTAGCCATTTATTGTTAGTACCTGGAAAAGAAAATTTAAAATACTCTGTTCATTCCACTTTTTTATTTAACTGATTATTATTTTATTTGTAAATAGGATTTGTATTTAATTGTTTTATTTTAGTGTGAAAAGACACACGTTAGACTTGTTTTAATATCGGGACCTTTTTATTCTGGCAATACTGAAAATTTTGTTTTACAATAGAAAGCATTTATTATGTACTTAAGACTACTTAAGAAGACAAGTCTTTTTATTAATGATGATATAAATCACAACAACGTCATAAATTGTAAAGTATAGGGAAAATACAATTGTAATTTTTTTATTTGTCACATAATGATTACACAGCAATATGATAACTTTTGTATCTTCTTATAATATATATATAATCATAATGTAATTCACTGTTTTAATACATTTTATAAAAATAAAATCCGCATTTTCATTAAAAAACAGTCTTGAAAGTTAGTCTACCTACTATCTCCTAACTTAACCATATGTTTGCCCCGGGCACAGCACAGGCAGCCGACAGGACGGCCGAAGACAAACTGGCATAAATGAACTTTAAACTGAGTAATTTCTTGTGTTTATCATACTGTGTACATGAATTGGTAAATATAAAGGCCAAAGACCAGACAAGGTGGACAGGTTAGGACCACGCAAAAATTTGATAGGACTTCACCCTGGCCTTGTGGATACAAATTCAAGGCAGTATATATATATTTTCTAAATAAATGTTTGTGATATAAAAATCGACGGGTGCCGTGCATTTGCCTAGATAAGACAATGCATAATATAAAAACAAGATCATATAAACATTGGTGCGGACACACTTAAAAACATGCACGGAGCCCGTCCTGTATTATGTCATTAAATAAAATTATAAAATGTAGAATCCCTGTGCGTCTCCAAATCAAATCAAAAACAGACTACAGTATAAACATAGTGTACACCTTACAGTAACTTAAAATCTATATGATAAAACAGTAAAAATATTTTGTCTGTACATTTAGCATTTTTGACTGAAATGGATAGAGGAACACTTCGAATGAATAATAGTAAGCATAAATTGTTTTTTTGATTTTTTTATCTGTCTGTCTGTATGATCACGCTTTTCTCCGAAAGTACTGAACCGATTTACTAAAAACTTTCACCAATTGCTTTGTTTTCACTCAGAAAAACATTTAAAGTTTGTTTTATCAAAATCATTTCACTAAAAAAAAGTTATTGTCATTTGAATGAACTCAAGGCATGAGTTTGCCTGCAAAATAAGCTTACGCGGAAAAATTCGAAATTTACGCGGACTAAGTCACGGGCAACAGCTAATGTATAAATAAATTTACTTAGAAACAATCAATGGTGTAAACCAGCTATACTCAACTTGCGGCCCATGGGCCGCATGCGGCCCGCCAGGCCTTTTTAATTGGTCCACTTTAAAGTTCCTATGTTTCGTTCTATTTTAAGAAGATTTAAGAACCTTCAGCAGAAACTGGAGAGTGAGCAAAACGCCGTAATTTTAAATCAAGGTATGATAAAATCAACAAAGTAAATACGCCGTTACCTCTGATTAACTTTTTATTTATCACCTAACTAATAATTTCTCGCTTGTGGCCCATGACGAAAACGGTTTTTGGCCCAAGTATAAAAAAGGTTGAGTATGGCTGGTGTAAACGAACAATCAAAGCACTCTTTAACGTACTTTAAGTCGTGGTGACCACTCTGATTTAAAGACTCAAACGTGAGTCGATAAAAAAATAATATGAAATGTCAAAGTCAATGAAGCAAGTAAACGTCAAATCGAACAGACAGGTGAGGCAATGTTTATAAAAAAGTGATTTTATTTTACGAGGTGCACATAAAAACGACTAATTTCATTTTATTGTGATTGCATTGAACAATATCAATAAGGACATGGAAGACGAACTAGAAGATAGAGTTTTGTATCAGACATATCTTTCTTTTATAAAGATTTTATCCCGTTTCACAAGCAGTGTTCCCTTTGATACTCCCGTGAGCTATTTATGGAAAATGGTGCGTCTTTATTTCCTACGGTCAGAAGTCCTAGTTTTTACACTCGGCGTGGTGATTTTCCTCATGTATTTACAAACAATAGAGTTATGGAGTCGTACATTGCTAAGCAGATTATCTCAGGCGATGAACCCTATGTCCGTGCAGCGTATGAAATTTTTAGAGAGTTCTGAAGCCGACAAGCAGAGCTGGGAATTAAAGGGTACTCTTAGCGCTGCATATGCAATAAAGGGTAGAAGAATGCACATGGAAGATAGATTTATTATCAATGAAGACATAAATAGTACGGGTATATCACTATTCGCAATTTTTGATGGGCATGGTGGTGAATTCGCTGCTAATTACGCCAAAGATCACTTAATCCAAAATCTTTTTAACAAGATAATTGAACTGAATGCATTTAAAGATGGTAAAACAATCAGCACTCCCATAAAGGAGAGTCCAGAAGAACCAAAACCAAAAGATCATGAGAACAGTATCAGTGTTGAAAGAAAAACTAGCTTTAAGAAGTCTGCAAGCACTGCCGATGACACTTCTAAAAAAGAGATAACAGATCCTGACCTTTTAGCTCAGATTTCAAAGTCGAAAATTATTACTAGGGAAGTCAGGCCATCAAAACCTGTGATTAATGTTTCTATTCCATTGTCAAGCTATTTAGACAAAGGTAAAATAAATTTTGGTAAGCTTTTAACAGATGAGGTACTGGCTGCAGATAGATTGCTTGTGGAAGCAGCCAAACGATCAATGAATGTAGCAGGAACAACTGCTCTTATTGCAATCATGGAAGGGAATCACTTGATTGTCGCCAATGTGGGAGATTCCAGGGGGGTTATGTGTGACTCTCGTGGTAACGCAATACCGGTATCTTTTGACCACAAACCTCAGCAGGTAAGCATTTTGAAGAAAAATTAAATTTCAATTTATCAATAAATTTTCACAGTTCTCCAATTTGTGTTAAGAAATTGATTCCCGTCTGAGTTGCCTACTCAACTTAGGGTTAGTAGTTCAACTATTTTTCAACTTATGTTGAAAAAGTATTGGACTCTTATTACTGTCTTTGTAATCCATCCACAATTAGTGTACCCAAAATAAGAGACCCTTAGTCTTGAAGACAAGAACAGAGAAAAGAATTTGAAATATAAAATGATGAAAGAGACTTCATGCATTTAATATGAATTTTTGCTACAAAAATTGAAGATGAGACTACCAAGTTGTAAAAACCTGATGTCATAAAAATATATTTAATGACAATGTATTACAAGTTAGACACTGGAAAGTTTTTTGGACTTAGTCATGAAGTGTTTTATTTTCCTTATGATAACAAAATTGTTTAAATGTAAATGCCCTGTAGCATGTTGCGCGTGGCATTCTACCGGGGCTGGAGTTGAAGTTTGTATATTGGTTTGTCTTGAACATTATAGAGAGGTTACCTACCTAACTACCTAAATGCAAGCTCCAAACATTATTTACTTTAATGTGTACACTTATATAATAAATGCGTTTCAAATTAATGTGTATTCCTGGAACATATATTTTTCTTATTTCAGGTACGAGAACAGAAAAGGATTGAAGCTGCTGGTGGGTATATAGCTTTCAATGGAGTATGGCGCGTAGCAGGCATCTTGGCCACTTCTCGTGCCATGGGTGACTACCCATTAAAAGACAAGAAATTTGTAATAGCTGACCCTGACATTCTCACTTTTAATCTAGACGACCACAAACCCATGTTCTTAGTTCTGGCATCAGATGGCCTCTGGGATACTTTTTCAAATGAAGAAGCTGTGAAATTTATCAAGGAACGATTGGACGAACCTGACTATGGCGCCAAAAGTTTGACCCTACAGGCTTACTACCGAGGATCTGTTGATAACATCACAGTACTAGTAATAAACTTTTTACAGAATAGAATTTCCTCTGCTGCTATTTCTCAGTAACTATTTGACAAGCCATATTGATGTCCATTATTATATTCAAGTGTACATGATAATTTCAGAAATGATTGATGTATAATCATTGTAATGGAGATTTTCTTTTACAAATTTTGTAGATCATTTCATTATTTGTTATATGTTTATAGATCTTAATAGCTACTGATTTCTTAAGTAAAAGCGAGGCGCTGTACTGGCATGTGATAATAAAATAACAGCCAACAAAGTTGCCTAAAATAACTATTTATGTACCTATAGCGATTTTGAATAGTGCAGAACTTTATTAACATTTTTTCTGCATTTCTTATTCTAGTGTAATTAAATGTTGTATTTGTTTAACAAAGTATTTTGTAATATGTTTCAGTGTTTTCAGCATTATCTCATTTAAAATTTTAATTGTAAATGTATAAGTACATAAAAGTTGTAGTTGAAATCATATATGTATATCATAATAAAAATTGGTGTGAATTTTGAATGTCTTGTAAATATTTATATGTACGTCCAGTAGGTATCCATGTGTAGACAAGAGTAATTTATATTTTTGAATGTCAAAATATTTTTGAAATCTAATATTTGAATTTATGCATGGTTGTGATGTGGACACGCATTTTTGCAGAATATGTTATTAAGTGTTCACTGATATTTAATATACATTTGGTTTTAAATTTGTCGGCATTTCTCTATTTATAACATTTATATGAAAATTTACATGCAGAATTTGGTCATCATAATATATAATCCTATTGGAGTAAGAATCCTGCTTGGGTGTCTGGGATCTGGCTAAAGTAATTTGAAACTAAATATAGATCATGCTTCAAGCTATCGGCAAATTCATTTCAGCATGTCTATAACATATAGATAATAATTTGATTCTGCAAAAACTTATTATTATTTATATTTATATATATTATATTACGCGAATTTATATATGACGCGAATAATATGAAATTTGTCATTTGGCTAATAAGAAGTACACGTGTTTTCTTTGGTATTTTAGGTATTTGTCTTGTGTACTAGTCAGTAATTCTTGTTTTTAGAATACATTAGACAATTACATACAAAATTATTTGATCTCTAACAATTCATGGTTAGTCATTGACTTCTTTAGAAAACAAGATAGGTAATGCACAAGTATCATATTTTTTTGTAAAATAAAATGATATTTACACCATTTCAATACTTGCTTCATCATAAGTACAACTAGAAAATAGCCCGTATTGTACACCGGCCTAAATTATTAGGAAACCATCGTATATAAATGGGGCCAAGTAAGATAAAATGTCTTAACATATTGCCATCGGCCAATTTTTTTTTCAAAAATATCTGTTTATAGGCTATGTTTTTTTAGTGCCAAATTAATGGGTATATATGGCATTAGAGTGAGCATTAACCTTATTAACTCTCAACAGACGAAAATAAATTAACTGATTTTATAACAGTTCTTTTTTAACTATTTTTGTGATATTTTGTTAAGTACTATTGTTTATATAGTATTGTTTTCAACTATCTATAAAGTCTGGCCAGTAACTTGCCTTTACTTATTTCTTGATTCACCTAGATGTCATTTTAGGAGAACGTTGTTACCTTTTTGTCAAATTACCAAAGCATCATTATTGTCTTTAATAAATGGTAATGTGAGATAATAATCTGACTGTTATTGTGACTTTCCCTTATAAGCCTATCCTTGTATTTTTTTTTTGCAAAAACCGGTACAAGCTTGATATAAGAGAACACTAAATAAAGATAACTTTTCTCATTTATGATGAAAACCAAAAAAAGCAGCTAAATCAATGGTCGCCGCACAGCCAGATAACTTCTGAATAGGCCTTTAAGTTTAAAAAATTTGTTTGTGCCACATGTATGTATAATCTGCACAGAAACATGGAACATACAAAACATAATCGTCTTCAATTCTTTTGGAGGCGACTGTACATTTTTTCCCACGCACTTTATTATTTAAAATTACGTCCATTTTTATGAATAGTTAGATGCGCAAGGTTCTTCTTCCCCTTGGCTTTATTCCCGGTTGCATTTGCATTCTCATCACGCTGGAGAGGAGCCTGGGGTATGCTGCAATGGATCGTGAATTTGGTGTCAAATTTTTACACAAAGCGACTCAAATCTACACTTCGCAACTTTCGCAGGTAAATTTGACCCGTTTGTTTGTTTGTTTGTAATATCTTTATTGCATAGAAATTTACACAGTAACAAGAAAATAGTAAGTATAGTTATAAAAGGAACAAATCACTTGCAATGGCGGACTTATCCCATGAAGGGATCTCTTCCAGTCAACCGGCAAACAATACCTAAAGGAAATAGATATTTCAGTAAAAAGCGGCAAGTCAGTGTTATTAGCAACAACATAATAATATACTAACAGAAATACAGATAATAGACATATACCCTATCCACTAATTATATTTATACCCATATTGGATCGATCAAGGTTACACATCCAGTTGCATGAATGTGCAAGTTTCGTCACTATGTTTGCTCTCGCTGTAAGAGCACGTTTAGAATTCAAACTAATGTACAAAACTTCGACAGTAACCACAGGTAAGTGTAAAAAAAACTACAGTAGTCAAAGTTACCGAGACATTTATTATAAAAAATATCGAGTCTTTGGCAGCTGCATTTAAACTGCGTTACATAACGTAGGAAACCTAAAAACCAACACTTGTAACCATTAACTTAAGAATGTTATTTTAATATTGTACAATATATATAAGTCTCTATTCTAATGGCATATCAATCGACGATTGACAAAAGAAAAGTTTTTAAAACAAATACAAGCATAAGTAAGATTTATAGTTTAGCTGTCTAACAATATTGCTGCATAAATTTTATTTACACTTGTAGATTTGATTATGATACCACTGGCACATACTAAAAATTCATATGTATTATAGATACATTACATATAATGAAGCCTGCAGCCCATGAATAGTTAGAGACTATTTATATCCTTGAAGATCTCACGATTCGTTTAAACTCGTTTCTCTTTTCACATACGCGCGCATAATGATAATGTCTCAATCAGCGATATTTAAAAACAACATACTCGTACTTTAAATAGATGGTACACTCGGCTACCCAATGGTCATGACCTATACTAGCGACTAGGCCACTAAGGGTCAGTTCACACCGGGAGTAGTCAAGACACAACCCAAATTTTGATAGAGCGACTAATATTTTAACTTTATCGTTCGATATACTAGATTCATAGATATAAGCAAAATCAAACAAAAAAGTCCTCACTTTTATAAGTATAGTCCATAAAAAAATGGATCTTAAAATATTGCAATAAACCACAAAATCCTTAAATATAAATATCTAATGATGGTGAATGCGCATTTTTAAAATTGATGATCGTGTGCTTTATTGTATTATTTAAGAGCCATTTGCGAAGAGACGGACAAGTATACAAAATTCGAACAAAATGTGTCCCGAATTTCATATATTTGTCCGTTCGTTAAGCGGGATTTTAAGTCTATCTATGAATAGTATGTACACTAGGAGTAACTTTCGTGTAGTAAAGAGTGTTATCTTTTTGTATTTATATAAAGTTAACTTTAAAAGTACTTTAGTAATAAAATGTTGTGCCGTTTTTCATCTCGGTCTGAACTGACTTAAAGGAATATAGAAATTCAGCGTGACCCGATTATACCATTTTTCGTAGTGGACTGTAGTTACTATGCAAAGTTATAATTTTTAAAATAAGAAATTAATACGCAATAAAATAATCACTTACATTGTAGAATATAATTAAAATAGCTTCTTAAAGTATTGGCATCGACTTTCTTATTATAATTTTACCAAATAATATTAATTTAATGGTTCGAGCGTAATTCCCTGTTATTTATATGTCTCTCATCGGAATAATTACTCAAAAAGGCGGAAAACCATTGGGAATATAAAACAGATTTGCTGATTACCATAACCTTTTGTCCTTTACCTTTTTTCAGTGAAATCTAAACAATAATATTTATGCTAAGATAAACAATAGAAAGATTAATAAAATGCATAAGTTTTAGAAACCAATGCTTACATAGAAAATACACATGCATCTTCATAATATTTAGGTACTTTAATTATGCTTAAAAGATAATAACATTTTACCAAGTATTTCAATTTATTTATAATTTGAAACATAACATTGTCGTCCAAATAATCAAATAAAACAAGTATATTTCTACAATATCATAGAGATATACTATAGTCGTTATGAAATATTGAAAAACTAATATATAGCTTAGACACAAATTATATCAAACTTAATAGCAAACACAAAGATTTCTCTCTCGATATACCTATAAAGTGACTAGAAACAACTTAACCTTCAGATATACATAATAACGTATTGAAAAAGAACAAAAAATTAGTACTGAATCGAATAAAATTAGAACTTTAAATATGTATTTCGTGAATATATGGTACACAGTTTCACTTATATTTTAAGTAATATGCGGATAGCGGATACGGAACCTAACGCATGGTAATGAGTTTGGTAAACGCATGATATAGAAAAGACGTGAGACGAGGATTGCGCTTAGCATGTCTCCTTCGCGTTTCTTTCGTACAAAATTTATAGAAGCGTCGCGACGCAAACGATATCTATAAAAATGAAAATACGTACAACGCTTTATTTTAGAACTAGAACATTCAGAAAGATAGGGGTACGGTGGCGAAGGACTGAAGAGTGAGAACGGGTCGCGTCCGGGTGGTGGTGGGAGGTTGTAGCGCACATGTATCCGTGCCTTATCTTTTCTGTATCTGTTCAAAAAAAAAGTTGATGGCTGCATCCTGTTCTCGCCTTATGCCTTTTATATGCGTCCCGCACCTTAATGTCATTGCTGTGTATAAAACTGGCGCTTGCGTGGATGGAAAAATTCAAATTTGAAATTTGTCAAGATTTTGGCACTACAAGATGATTAAATTTGCCATACAATTTAAATCAATTTTCAGTTATTATTGTTAATTAAATTATAACCTTAAAACTTGCATCTACATTTCCATGCATTTTAATATGTTATCATCTGCATTATAAATTCTGCAGCAAACCCTGACATAATTACTATTCGCTATTCCAAATATAAACATGGAGAAGTCCGTAAGTTTCAGTCGGGAATGTAAATTTTGTGTGATGTCTATTCTAAATTTCACGATAAAATTTATTAAAGGCACTGCAAATTAAATATGCACTTACGCTAGTCCAGTCTGATCAAAGTATGTTAGAACTCTTACTATAAGCGAGCGTGACTTCGAGTATGAGCAAAATGTATCGAATTTTCTCATTTCGCCTTGGTAGAAATTCGCAGAGAATAACATTCCGGTTTCTTACATACAATATTGAACATATATCACATTATTTAACTAAAGCTATCTAACACTATCTACGTCTGCTCTGAAGTATTACAACTTGTACAAATCTTACATACTTGTGATGCGAACACCATTCGATATACTCAAATCAAAGTATTTCAAATTCGTTATCTGAATCGTCGAACTGTCGATCCACGTCTTCAAATTCTGAAACAAAATATTGTACATGTAATTACCACGTCTTTATCCCTTACGGGGTACACAGGGCCCCGAGTAATAATTTTGCAAACAGAATTTAATTTCCACACATTCAGGCAAGACTGGATGTGTAATGATGATCCAATATTCGTAAGGTTCACCTGCAGATGTGCGCCTCTCCCACAACTCATACAACTAACTATAGTAAATTTTTTTTTTTCATTCGTCTCACAGACTTCTGAATATAAGTATGGAAGAATTACCATTAAACAGATTAGTATTCTCCAAGTCAATATCCGATGTGTTTGGCCCCCAGTGCGCCGGTCTTTTCTCACACAACTCGAACAATGGTTGACTCTCATGCATTAAACTCTTTTCTATCGTCTCGCAGAGCTCCTCAAAATCGTTCTTCGTTCTGCATAGAAAACACTGGAACAAACCAAAGAATGGACTTGTATGCGAAAATTTCTTCCACCAGAAATTAATGTTTTGACAATGTCAGTTATATATATTATTTTGAATTTGTTTAACGCTCAGCGTGAATACAAAGCATTGAAGCCAAAAATAGAACAATATTGTAAATAAAGTTGTATTTATTTGACAAAATGGCAACACTCCACTTGACGTGGTGCCATTGAATGCTGACATTTTGTGAGGAATTAAGAAAATCGCTTTCGCAGAGTGTGAAAAATAAATATACCTAATATACAAACTACTTACAACAGCTACTGATGGGTCCATTTCTAGTATAGGTATTCGAGAGGCGTATTTACAATGATAAGTGCAGTCCATTTCCTTCTGTTCGTCAGTAATTTTATTCTGTGAACAACGTGTACAATATTATTTGTATAAGTAAATTATCATACTTGCATCTTACAATCATATGATCAATTAATATCTTTACCGAAAAATTATTCAAAAACATACAGTTAGGCATTTTTATTTGTTATCAAGTACCTAATACATTATCCAGACTAACAGATACGGCGGCATATTGCAACTGGACGAAAATTATACTAACTTCGACTAATCCAGATCTTTGCGTAGTATGAGGGTCGAGATATATGACCTCGTCCTCCACGCAGCCTATCAGGTACAGCGCCTGGTTGGGCTTGCCTCCAATGACCCCGATACTCTGCGGCGACTTAAAGCATATCTAAAAATGTAAAAGAAATATTCTACATCTTGAAGTATTTGCGTGTTTCTGCATCTTCTTAAATACTCTATCTCATTCTCATTACTGTAAGACACAGGGCATTAAATTGAAGAAGATGCTGACTAACAACTGTTATTTGATTCACATATCATGAAAGCGTTGAAAGTGCTGCTTGAAGAAACTTGGAGATTATTAAACGGCTTATCATCATTAGAACTAATGTGCTACATTTTCTTATCAAAATATTGGGTCAAACAGTTCACTGCTCTTTGCAATTACTGCTTCCAAGTTAATTTATTCCTTATGAAAATGTGAAAGGAACATATTATATTAAAAGTAGCATATCAATGGACAAAAATTACCTAATAACTGTCCATGAGATTTCTAATTTTATTATTTTTAAGTAATAAAAAAATTACCAATTTTGAGATTGTTTCACAGCTTGGCTTTGAAAGCTCTTTCTCATAGTTGTGTAAATGTATGAAAGAATGTGAATGTGAAAGCTTTTGTGGTCTTCTTAAGCCAGTTACCAACTGTTTTGGATACTTTCGACATGTAAGTTTCCAGTCTGTTTTTTCCTCTGATGCCTATGTATTACAACTGCAATAAGTTAAGATGCAGCATAAACCTCCTTACCTTTAAGCCATCTATATAAACAGGATTAATTTCACTGAGCCCTAATCTCAGAGGAACAATCAGAAGCAATGGCATCCAGTCTGTTATCATTACGTCTTCAGCAGTTGATGTGTCACCTCTATCATTATCAACTGTACACTGTTTTACTGGAATTAAATATAATAATAATTATTATAAAACTCCAACACCTCTATTACAAAACAACTATTACATTCATTTGAAAATTATTTTTTTTAATAAAAATAATACGCACATATATCTTCTTTTACAACAGTATTATCTAATGCAACATGGATTGTGACTGAACTCCATTTGTCAAAGACAACTAATTTCCTGGAAAATAAACATTTTCATAAATAAAAGTTGACAATATGAAATTTTCTAACAATCCTCATGACTTTTACTATAACATTTGAACAAATTAAAAGTATTGCTTACATTTAAAATAGTATATCTAGCTTATAACGTTAACCTACTAGTATTAGGACTGGCTACGTGCTTAGCTCCCTGGAGATGAGCTAAGATTTTCAACACATGTTTCAATTAATTTACTACTTTTGTGAATTAAATTCATCCAACCCCTATAGTATGAAAAATACATACATACATATGGTTACGTCTATATCCCTTGCGGGGTAGACAAAGCCAACAGTCATTTGAAAAATATTGTATAGATATATAGTTTTTCACACAAAGAAAATGGCATAGTGCATGACTCCGTAGCACAGCAGGCATGTCTTATAAAACTATTCATTAACAGAAACATAAAGCTGAAACTCACTTTAAAACTTGTGCTACAGTGTTAGGTCCAAACCACTGGCCAACCTGTTTGCCCTCCGAGGCTCCCATCAAGGCCACCTGATGAATAGAGTATGGAGCGTGTTTCCTCTCTTCGAACCGTTGGATTATCTTTAGGTATGTAGGATCTCTGTCACATACAAATAAGATACTAATTAGTACCGAAATATTTAATAAAAAAACTTGTGTTATGAGTACTGAGTGAGAAAGAATGACAACATATAACTGAAAAATTGAAAGCTGAAATTTGGCATGTATTCCTTGAGAGGTCTATAGGGCAATATGAGTGGATATGCTAAATGAGATATAAACAAAACTTATTAATAAAATAAAATAGTGCAATATTATTTGTGGTATTGAAAAATTTTTGTTTCAAGCATAAGCATCAACAAAGAATATTCCAAGGATTATCAGCCCCATGACCATTGAGACTTCATAAATATTGTCTACCTTGTTTCTGGACTCCAAAACCAATCTGCAGACAAATGTACTCTCAAGAGAGCAACTCCGAGCACCATCTGTCCACAGCGCAACATGCAACCCCAACCCTTATCAGACGTAAGACCCTCATCTCCTATTGGGACAAAGCCTTTTCTATAAGTACACCAGATAATTGATGTTATATCACGTCTTATGCGGTCTAATTCTGAAAAATAAGAAATATCATAACACATTAGACTCTTGGGAGTGTGTAAGATTTCCAATTTCATATTCTAGCAATAGATTTGATTTGAATAAAAGATAGGTACACAGATGAATGCAGATAAGGAAAAATCTGATAATTTATGAAAGTGGGTACCTATTCAAGTGATATGTAAAAACACCCACTTTCTGACAATATGTTTATTTTACCATGAAATTTTATGACTATCCGATGATGGAAGAAAACCTACCTTGTATTGCACTGTATTTTTTACCCAGAATCCAAACATTGTCCTTTGTCTTCGGGATGTCGTCAGGTTCGGCATTGTTACCCTCAGAGGATAGGTAGCAAATATCAAACATCGCGTCCATTATATATCATAATAAAATATCTGCCAAATAGGTAAATAATATTTGATTCGTGAGAATCACGACAGGGATATACTTTTATCCAAAACAGCGAACAAATAAAATAAAAACAAATCTTTTCTCGTTGAGTTGACTTCCCTTTCAACCAGTCAAGTCAGTAGGTAATTCTCTCTTCTTTTTGAAAATGAAAAATAAACTTTTATTCTTGACAGTATTGACAGTGACAGCGCAGTTGACCGCAGTTCAGTGCACACTGTTGACGTTTGTAACATTTTTACAGCAGTAATAAGGGCTCGTGCGTGCAACATGTCGCGGTGCCTAAAGTTTATAGTTAAGACCTATAGCATAGACGTGGAAAAAAAGACGGACGGAGTTTTATTATACCGCAACATGAAATACCAATACGAGGCCCATACCGAAAAGATCGGGAATAAAAAAAAGTACAAAGATAATACAATATTTAAAATTTTTATCATTTTTAAAGTTCTCCCTGAGAATCGATGCATTTTGCATTCGATCTAACTAATTGTCATAACAGTAATTTCAGTCTGAAGTGGACATAGTCAAAGCGGCCGATTTTAAACGTCGATGTCATCGTCGAGCCTTGAAACGGTTGACCACATTGGGTTGTACGGAGGATGGTCCATAAACTCCACGTTTTCCTACGGTTCGAGTTATTTAACTTAGTTCTTTTATGGATTCCGGAAAAGAAACTATTTTGTACCAATCTGCAATAATAACAACCAACTCATGGGTCACACAAATTAAAACGGCCATGCCTCTTTTCTATCTCGCTCGGCTCGTTGTTTTGTGCTACCTACGTCCATGTTTAGATAGATCATAGATAAGTAGTTGTCATTGTCAATTGTTTGTCTTTATTTACTTTCAAAACTTTCAAATAAAAATTTCAATGCATTTTCTTTTCTTACGACCTAAGTATCTATGAGAGATTATAAATTATACATACACTAATCATTTTTCATTTACATTCTTAAATTCAAAAGTATATTTTGAATTTCCTCTGCTTATCAAATTTTTCTTGTAGTCGTTTTGGGCTTTTAATTGTTGACACGGTTTATTGTACAAAATGGAATCGAGCCCCCTCGATTTTGTTGCTCAAGCATCCATGGATTTACAAGATGCTCTAAATGACATAAATAAAGACACGGACAAGGATACCCTGATAGCTAACCATATAAAGAAAGTGTGGTCGTCTGTACTTCCTGTTGATGATTTTAAAAAAAGTAAGCTAAACCCACTACTAAAACATAAAAAGAAAATTCTGTCTTGTATCTTGTATTCATATCGTTTCTTATCTCAGAGATCCTGTTAAAAAAGGGGAAACTACATGACTATAATGAAATATAAGCTTGGTCTCACTATCGCCAAAATTATTTAAATTTCCAGTAATAAAACACACAAACCTATTTATTAACTATCTTGATTTTACCAACCATACCTACTGTTTGTTTTTTATTTTAGATTTGGAATGGGTGAATGTGTCGGAACCACTATCTCTTTCACAGCACTGCTCGGAAAAAATTGTTGTGCTGGATTTCTGGACATACTGCTGCATCAACTGTTATCATGTGCTACCTGACCTGGATTACTTGGAAAACCTTCATAAAGGCCAAAATGGATTAGTTGTGGTAAGACTTTCTTTTTATTATTTAAATGTTTGTGAAATTTGGGATTCTTAGTATTAGTCTTTTTCTCTAAGTGGTGTGTTAGTAACCTGTCCCTATCTTTGAATCATATACTATCATTATGCCTGCCTTTAAGTTTTGTAACTAGAGACTCAGTCTTCTTAAAAGTATTTAATTTATATTTTTGCATGTTGCAAGTTTCTCTTTGAGCCATAGGGCTTTGGGATTTAGGATACCTTTTTTGACCTTTCATATTACTTTATTTGTTTTAAAATACAAGACTTTGTTTGAGTCAGCTGATATACCCAAGGACTCCAAAAGTTTATAGATGGACAAAGTAATAGTAAAAGTTTATCCATTTTAACAATTATCCATTAGAATAAACATCCAGTTTTTTTCACACTTCATTTTTATGAACACCTTGCAGATTGGAGTGCATTGTGCCAAGTTTAACAATGAAAAAGATTCAGCGAATGTGCTGGCAGCAGTGCAAAGGTATAATATCCACCACCCAGTGGTCAATGACTCCGAGCACGCCACATGGTCAGCACTGGGTATCAAATGTTGGCCCACACTTCTTATTCTTGGTGAGAAAATTAAAGTTACATAAAGTTATTTTACATTTATTCATATTTAGATAATTGATAATTTTGGTACTGTTCTATCAAAGTTGACAGTGTTTTCGTTATTAAAATATTATTTCGGTCTTTATGTCTACCCCGTAATAGACGTGATTATATGTATATATACTAAGAAATAATGTATTGTATTTGTACTTATTTTCAACTTTTTTTGCAAGACATGTTGAAAGTTGCTATGTTCTCTTAGGACCTGGTAACAAACCAATTTATATCATCACTGGCGAGGGCCACCGAGAACAACTGGTATCAATAGTTGGCGCAGCTCTGAAACACTTTGGACCCAAATTATCTGACACGCCATTGCCGATATCCCTCACAAAACATTTGAAGCCCAGCGAAAAGGAAAATGAAGTGTTGTATTTTCCCAGTAAGGTGTGTCATTAAAAAAAAACTATACATTTGACTTTGACGATATTTATATCTGTATAACAATTTTTAGGTTTTTGAATGTAATCAAAGTTTCCTGCCACCAATTTTTTGTTTCCATAGCTGATAAGTGCTTTCGATTTTTTTATTCATATACAGCAGTTTGTAATTATATATATTTTGGATCCCTTGTTTTTCAAAAGAATAACTTTTTAAAATACTGAATTAAATTATAACTATAACTATAGAGTATTATAATGTGTTAATTGAGGTTTGGTGCAATTATAACTAACACGCATTTTAAAAAGGATTCAGAAGTAAATAAATATATATAGGACAAATTACACAGACACAGAAATGGATTTATTTTCCAACTAGAAAGTCAGAAGTACAAGGGTATCGCTTCATGGCCTCATCACAATGCAACTGATAATTAAGTCTACTACCTTTCTTTTGCTTTCAAAGTATTTTCACTAAAGACATAATTTTTTTTTTCTATCACAGATATCACTGAATCCATTCTACCGAGGTCGTGCTGAGGAGCCGTTCTTGGCCATAGCAGACAGCGGCCATCACCGAATCTTGTTGACTGACTGCTCTGGCATTATCCTGAGGATTATTGGAAGCTCTGTTGCAGGTTTCAAGGACGGAAGTATGTACGATTTTTTTTAATTTATAAGAAAATTAAGACTTAACCGGAATTAAAGCCAAGACAATCTCTGGAAGGAGCTGGTTTGGAAAGACAGGTTTTACACCAAGCGACCCTGTCTGACCTTTTGCAGGGGAACTTAAGTCATATTGGATTATGGTAAAAGCTGCACTAGGTGTTTATGCCTATTCCCTTAGTTGCCTTCCACGACATCTATGGGAAAGAGATGGTGTGGTTCTATTCTAAAGTGCCATGAACCACACAGTGCAGGTTTCTCGCTGTAGGTATTTTTCAGGAAAATAAAAATGTTAATCACACTTTTCCTTTACAGAACTCAGCACAGCTCAGTTTAACTCTCCACAAGGGCTATGTTGGCTGTCTAGCAATGTGTTAGCTGTGTGCGACACCAACAACCACGCTTTGAGGGCTGTTCACCTGGACGACGGCACGGTTGAAGTACTGGCTGGAACTGGCCAGCAGGCAGAGTTTGGAGACCAAGGTAATATTATTGTCTTCTTCTGCGTCGCTTCTTCATGAAGAACGACACACCCTCTCTCTCTAGATATGACCCTCAGTTATGACTGAGGGTCGTGTCTACTATAATGTGCTTTCTTTGTAAAAGTGCTTTTAGCAGTATAGTCTTGTCTTCTTTAAAATCTTCAGGAGATCTGTCTGTATGTGTGATTGTCCTGCCCCTGCAGCTTGGCACGCGCGACGCCCTTTTGACATTATGACGTGAAACGCCTTGGACGTTTAGATATCCATATATCTAGTTGTTGTTCGTCCCTAAACTTGTAGCTTTGTGCGACACCAACAACCACGACAGGAAAAATATTAAATATTTTTTGAAAATTAGAGAAGCTATTTATGTTTCGCTTTTCAAACAAACATCCGATGGCAGAATTTACGTCTCTTTCTCGGAGGATTTCCACTTGCTACGATCCCTGTATACTTCTTTCGCTTCATCACACTTTCATAATTCTCTTCACGCCGTCGGTTTCGGGTACTCTTGACCTTTTGCCAAGACGTTCCCGATTTGATTAAAAACACAGTTGCGTATGATTTTTGTTTCGTTTGCAGGCGGCAAATGCCTCGGTCTCCAGCCCCTGGCGTCTCCCTGGGACGTGGTACTGTTCACGACTCCGGACATGGACATGTCGGTGCGGCCGCCGCCCACGCTGCCGCCCGTCCCGCCGCTCAACGGGGAGAAAGACAAACTCAAAGACGATAGGGAAGAAAAAAAAGGTATGTTTTGTACCGTGTGTTTTCCGAAACTTTAGAAAAACCATTCAATCTCATGGATGTCGTAAACGACGACTCAGGAAAAGGTTGATAAATTCCTCTTGTAGGCGATGCGCTACCAACTCGTCACTGTTTGAATCTCAATTTCATAATTGAGCCATACAGCTAAGTTTGGCCTTCCAATCTTTTCAAACTGTTGGCACTGTTTACCCCGCAATTGATGTATAGACGTGATTATATGTATGTATTGTTTTGTACCCTTTTTATCTTCAATCGACTAGGGGAAAGAGCATGATGCGTGCTGCTTCTCTTGCGCATATTGTAAAAGTTAATCAAATAAAGGCATAGTAGTACTAACATATTGGATTAGTATTCACCTGTCACATTAAAATCTCAGCTGGACATGGCATTTGCTCTGTCTATTCTGTAAGTGATAAAGATATGATGGATTATATGTATGTATGTTACATGTATGATTGTAAACATTATACTTTTATTACAGAAAAAGAGAAGAAGGACGAGAAACGCCGCGTGTTGATAATAGCTTGCGCGGGCTCGCATCAGCTGTGGGGACTGTTCTTGGATACTACTATCTGGTGGAAGTATAAGACGTATACCGAAGGTAATGACAGCAAATCAATGAATTTTAGCTTCGACTATGTTTTTTTTATAATTGCCTTAAGCTTTATTTATCAACAGTTGTAGACAGAACCAACAGTCTTCAAAAGACTTTTATTTAAAACCATTATATCGAAAATGTATAAAGACAGAAATAACTAGGATTTTGTCAAGGTTTGAAAGAGTGACAAATACAAAACCATATAGGGAAGTCATGGCGTATAAGCATAGCGTAACACTAACAACAGTGGTTCAGACAATATGTCTACACTGCCTTTTGTCACAAAATATGTTAATGTAAAAACAAAGTGGATCATTTTGTAAACCATTATAAGACTATACTAATATGTATGTGATCACTCTATCTTCGCAAAATTTCGTCGAAATCGAATGCAAACTATGAAAATTAAAACGAAACTACATAGTATGGACATTTAGCCAAACCGGCATTGAGGTTAAAGTCTTCTTCCTCACCTCACCTTTCTGGAGAGGAGCCCGGGGTGCGCCATTACAATCATGAATCCTAGATTGGGCGTGACAGGTTTTTACACGAAGCGATCCACAGGGGAATCCAGACTCATATAGGATCATGGTTACGTCAGCTGCCTGTTTATACAGCTTTAGTCACGATGTTTTCCCTCACCGTAACATCACCAGTACTGCAGGCATTGAGATTGTAGCGTGGTATCTCTTTCGCAGGCACGTGCGCATGCGTGGCGGGCTCCGGCGCGGAGGCGGCGCGCAACAGCGCCTACCCGCACACGGCCGCCTTTGCCCAACCCTCCGGGCTAGCGCTCAGGACTGGTGAATATACTTACGTCCATTTGCTTTTTAACTACCTTCAAAAAAGTGGTTCTCAGTTTGACCTGTATGTTTGTATATGTGTATTTTGGCCGCGATCATCTCGCTTTGCTTAACCGATTTTGATGTGGTTTTCAGAGTGTTTTTACATTTTGGGGAGGTTTTAAAGTAAAGTGGATAACGATTGGAGACATTTCTATATTTTCGTAAAAGTTATTTCTATCAATTTCTCGTGGTTTCTCAGCCGCAACGTTCCGATCAACATATCATTCTCATGTTCTATTTTGAGCTTAATGCTCAAAAGTAGACCACGAGCGTTTGGTTCTAACAGAAACAAAACTCTCAGTCTACTTTTAAGCTTTGGTTTTCGTCCGTATTTCCTCTTTAAGGAGTTGCGGTGTGAGGTGTGGACAAGTCAGGTTACGGATCGACTGCCGTATTATATCCTGGAATGTAAACAGTTTTGATCAAGGTTTCTGTTATTAATTAGTGTAATCGTGTGTCGTAGGAACGAATCCTGAGGTGTTCATAGCAGATTCGGAGAGCTCCTCCATCAGACGACTCGCGCTGCCCACAGGTCAAGTCTCAACCCTCTGCGGGGGTGACCGGAATCCGTTGGTTTGTATTTTAATAACCCATAACCACAAATCAAAATTAATTTTGAATACATCTTACTATACTAAACAACACGTTTTTCGTATGAAACGGATTAGGTTACTTACCTAACCTAAACCTAATATAAATCTAGTTATTTCTTCATTTCACTCTCAAACTGCGAAAGGGATGGAAAAATACGTCTACCTTAGATTTTATATTATCCTACTACTATTATAAAGGCGAAAGTTTGTATGGATGTTTGTTACTCTTTCACGCAAAAATTACTGAACCGATTACCATGAAATTTGGTATGTAGGTAGCTGAAGACCCAGAATAACACATAGGCTTTTTATCCCAGAGTTCCCCGGGATTGATAGGGTTTCCATGCGGACGAAGTCGCGGGCGGCCTCTAGTACATACATAAAATCACGCCTCTTTCCCGGAGGGTTAGGCAGAGACTACCTCTTTCCACTTGCCTCGATCAATCTCGATCGACGATCTCTGCATACTTCCTAGCTATTTATTTGTACATAAATTCATGTTATGACTCTCTTCGCAGAATCTGTTTGCATTCGGAGACGTCGATGACATAGGCATCGAAGCGAAACTGCAACACCCTCTAGCTGTGGCGTACTGTGAGTCCACCAAAATATTATACATCGCTGACACATACAACCACAAAATTAAAAAAGTCGACGTTTCCACGCAAAAGGTCTCCACACTGTCCCCTACCATGATCGAAACCGCCGACCCGGTGAAATTCAACGAACCGTCGGGTCTTTCTATGAGTCCCGACGGAAAATACCTGTACATCGCCGACACCAACAACCACAGCATAAAAGTTTTAAACCTAGCGAAAAACGTATGCCAAGAGTTAAGAATTCGTCTTCCCGATCCGAAGTTCATTGAACCCGAGAACCTCATACTGTACAAAAACGATTTGTTCGTCAACAAAAAATGCGGTAATTTAGTTATTTACTTCAATGTGAGCCTCGATACGGACACGAAGACCGTAAAGTTCACTCCGGGGGCTCCGCAGAATTGGCACGTTTGTATTCGAGACGACAGCAATAGAGACGTCACATTGGACGACTTTGAATTCATCAATTGCACACATAAAGGGAACAAACTCCCTGGCCGAGTAGAAATGAAAATTAAACAGAGAACGGATAAGACTCACTATCGCATGTACCTGAGCTTCACTACGGCGTTGTGCGACGGCGCCGTGTGTTTCACGCATTCGTTCACGATTCGATCGACCATTTTGGTTCGGGAATCGGTGAAAATGGTAGAGTCTTATAAAATAACGTGCAAAGTGAACCCGGTCCATCACCGGTCGGACAAAAGCGATAGTAAAAAGGATACGTCGTTACCTCTGTGAAGTGAATTTGGTCACAAAAGCGAATACTCTTTATTAATACTTTTTTTTCTATTATAAATTTTGGTTTGACTCATTGAGTATCCCAGTGAGATTTCATCATTTTGTAAAATGCACAATTGCACTCTAGCTTTTTTTTAATTAAGCACAAAACTAACTCTCAGATATTTTGTAATTTAAATAGCTTATTTGTATGTATTAAGCATAATTTGTTATTTTTATGTTGACCTGATTAATTTTAAGTTTAATGAAATGTTGTACGACAAGACTCGATGAATAAGGACTGAGTCTTGGATTAATATATTTTTTAATACTGAAATTTGTTTTTTTATTTTCTTTAACACTATCTACTTGCTAAATCAGAACCGGTATTATTTTTTTTTAAATAATTCATTCAAACGTTTAGTCTATTCATCAATTGAACTGACGCAGTAAGTGAAATTTGAATATTGTTATAAAACATTGTCTTTTTTTGTATTTTAGTCAGTCTGCATGGATGTAAGTATATATAAAATTCGATTATCTGCTTACTTTATTTGCAAAAAAGGTATGTTTCGTTTATGCCTAATCACACTCTTTTTAATATAATCTCTCGATCGTGGGCAGCGATAGTTATTCGTCAACTCTGTCACTTTTCCGTCACCGTTATTATGATGATCTTTCGAGGCGACGTAAGAACAGGAAAGAGGCTTATGCATTCCATATCCTTTTTTCTCTCAGCTGGAAGGACGCTAAATGTCATTGCCAGCACTAAAGGTCAGATCACACCGCATCAGAAACGAGAAGCGACTCGACGTTTTAGAACAACTCAAATTTAACTTATCAATTTCAAGAAGAAGAGCTATTTTTTAGAATGTCGTATCGTATCTCGTCTCAATGTGAACTGACCCTAAGATGGAACCTTGCGTAATACTTAGCGGAAGACTGCGAAAACTCGTGCAAAGTGCGCTAGTCACAGGATGCAGTCTGACATTTAGTTCCATAGAAAGTTTCCTTGACACATGAACTCTAAATGTCAAAATATAATCAATTTAGTTTTCGTGTGGCGGCTAATTGAAACGAAACAAGATCATGATTCCGCCGACCTCTGTCAAGGACTGCTGTTTGGAACTAATCGTCCGAGTGTCGGGACGGATGTTTGTTGGTTATGTAATTTGAATTGACAAATTATAACATCATATTTAATTGTTCTCATGTTCTGTCATGTTGAGAGGATGGAAGCAGGTTACATAAGTAAATATATAAGGTCAAAGTGTAAATGGATTTGTTGAACAGGAAAAGCATCGGGGATGTTCTGATGAATGGTTAATTCAAGAGTTCCCACAACTGATGCGCCTGTTCAATATCTCCTTAAAAAGCACAAAACCTTGTCGTTTGAACAAGAAAAGTTAAATAAAAGACGAAAGCATAACGTAGTTGAGATACCAATCACAAAAACCAATTTTGCCAGTAATCAATATCATAAACGGTCTTGCTACCTATACAATAAAATAAACAAAGAACTTGAGATATACTCGAAGCCTTATTATGACGTAAAAGCTATCCTAAATAGTTGGCTATTAAATTTAACCTACTCTGATACAGAAATTTTATTATATGACTAGAATGTAGTTATAATAACTATTGTTAACTTTGCATACTTGTAGTTTACACGTCTAGATCAACCCTGTAAATGTAGAAAGAAGAGCGGAGCCTCCTGACACAAGCATCTTTTGATCGCTTAAAAGGAGGATCCAACACCTAGTTATAAGATCTATCTGTAAATGAGAAATAAATATTTTTTGATTTTTGATTTTTTTTTAATAATGAAGAAAATGTATAAAAAATATGTAATAACCATGATTCCGGATTGGGGGCGTCAGGATTGAAACCCATATGAGATCGTTGTTACACACCATTTACTAAATTGAGTTATTACATAGCTTCCAATTTTTCGAAACCAACTTAACGAGCAACGAATAAGGGGCATATCGCCCACAAAAAAATGGCTTGCGGGCTATTGTAGAAATTTGGTAGGGAGTCGAATATGGGCGCACTGTAAGAGAGCAAACGCGAGAGCAGCGCATCCCTATCATTCGGCTAGGTATCTAGGACTCTGTTTTTAGGGCCATGGGCGGTGGTGCGATTAGTTCAACTCGTGAGTATTTTGAATAGTCATGAAAATAATTCGGTTATTTTTATATATTTTAACAATACAAAGATATGTATTTATTTACTAAATTGATTATCGATGGCATCTAATGTTTGCGTAGTGTATAAAATATGTTAACAGTAATGACCTCGATAATTTGTATAATAAAAGATATATTCTAGTAGGTCTCATTGATACATAAAGACATTATCTGTGCATATTTATGAATTTAGTTCATATCAGATATTCTTATGCGACATCTTAACCTATTAAATTAAACTTGCCAGCTAATATTCTTTGATCTTTAATTTGAATTAAATAATATTCTTCAAAACGTATTCATGAAGTATGTTTTTATAAGATTTAAAAAAGGTTTCAACTCTGTCCCTTGACCTATGTTTAGGTACTGCCTGCGCGGAAAGAATTAATGTACGAGTATCATATGAGTATTTTATTTCATCCATGCATATTGTCTAACATTTTTGTTCTCTCAAGTACAGACAATGAATTTAACTAATTGATAGCTACGTAGCTATTGATCCTGCTAAAAGTGTTTCTACCATTTATTATTATTCCGATAACAAATACCCTTCTAATATAGTATTAGGTATGTACTAAACCTTATAATAACGGGCGAGGTTAATACTCAAATCACGTAGATGACGACCTGCGCGCGCGCATCCTATCACAAGACCCTGGGTAATAATAACAACTTGAGGTCTGCTCTCATTTGCATCGAGAATAGATCATCGGTCTTACAGTAAGAACTTATTAATGTGACTACTTAGTGATTGCAGATAGAAAATGAAAAACCCGATGGCATCATCCCAACTTATATGATAAATGCTAAAGTAATATACATACATATAGCTACGTATAACACAAATATTAAGTTTATGTTATCAATTAAGAAAAGCCCGTTAGTAAAGTCTGCGCACGTCATTTAAGAAACATACCACAAAAAAACAATGACGTTAATTGTGATTATAAAAATAAAGCTGCAAGCTGCAAATTTAACGTTTGCTGCTGAAAATGTTGTACATTATTTTTTATCTCTAGCTGAATCTTACCTACTTATTTGCTTTATTCTCAACACAGAAAGAAAACATTGCCTAACACGGCAATTGCGGTATTCCCTGTTGATAAGCCCAGCGAAAGAATGCTGTAATTAATTCAAGATGCCATACCATAAGCATTATAATAATGACAGAAGCATAATCTTGATATATTGTTAAAGAGTTTGTCGCGACGTGCCATGCCACGCTTCCATTATAAACCATGACATCCACCAAAATATAGCACGCATAGTACATTTAGGCTACTCTTTTAAAGATGGCGAATAGGTGGTGATAAAGAAAATCTCTATTGAACTCAGCTACTGCTAGTGGCTAACTTTTACGTATTTATCTACAAATGATTTAAATTCAACACGTTTTCAATATATAGACAAAATAATGACCTTTATATCCCTAGCGGGGTAGACAGAGAAAACAGTCTTGAAGAGTTGTTTTAGTTCTTAAATAAGACTTGTTTTTTTTTTGTTTGAATTTTGAAGATACCTCAGTATGTTTCTTAGCTATGAGTGCATCAATTCTTTATGCGGTTACTTTTCATTGGAATTCGAAACTCGTTGGTGAACAAGCAGCATTGATATGCGCCGCTATAGAGCCATTGTGCATTCTAGGCAAATTGACTTATTTAGTTTCCTCTCCGATTTAAATCCAGTACTAGGTCTATTTTGATAAAAATGCATCCTTTAGCCTTCGTTTTCACGTGATTGGAGCCGCAAGGTTTGGAGCGTGATTTCGAGTCGTGATGTGTTTAAAATCCGCCTGGTAATTTCAGTGTTTGAGAAACTAGAATAGGATACTGATTTTGTGGTTGGTTTCGCACAAAAGGTATTTAGGGTTTAATCATTGATCTCTGTACTTATAGGGCTGTACTTATTGCAACGGATGTGAATATAATTGTATAGTTGTATTCGAAAATACGTAATGAACGATATCAGACTCGTAATTTGCTTATGTATAATATGTTTTTGATATCAATGTGTATGTAACAAACGAAAATAATGCACTCGTATATTTAGAGAGTTACGAAAGGGTAAACCGCGTGTATTTACCAATAAATTCATATCAGGTTTGTTTTTGAAGAATCCCTATCTTGCTTTTTTTAATTTATTTGATTGCTCTACGGCAATTTTTTTTAATTTTCGTCTTTGGAATTCAATAATTTAAAATTGAAATATATATATATGAATTTTGGAAAAGTATAATTTCCATACTAAACAAGGTCTTCATTGTTGAGTTTAATTTAAAGTATTCACGAGATGTCTTCAAGGATAACGGGCGTCACATGATCTTTGTTCTTCAATTTTTCAATATTTTGATTTTTAAAAGTGGTCGATTTTATTTTAAAAGTTCGTTTATTAACTAGGTTAGGTGACATGAGCCCAGCTCAAGATTTTAAAGTAAGAATGTTGTCTCTAGTACCGGAGAGGAGCATTATTTTATTGTTTGCTTAGTCACCCGTCCTGTGATCGCCCTTTGTATTTCAAATTCCTACACCTTTTACCCTTGTTTCATGGCCATTGCCATTTTACATAATAAGTAAAAATCCTTATAAGGTCATGAGGCGTGTTTAAGTTTATATCAGGAGCACTGACATCAAGGCCTTCTGGATCTATCTGGCAACTACTCGATAAGTAGGTGTCTCTTCGTGTGAATTGATAGTGTTTAGCTTGTAAGTACCTAGTTTCGAGCAATCGCAATTCATTTTCTCGTTATAAGACAATAGTTTCCCACCACCAATCTTTTTTCACATTCGACGCACAATACATGTTTGGCAATTGTTTGGTGTAAATAACTAGGTAGATTCTGATCGTCTAATTGCTGTTTAAGTTTCCATTTACTTCAATCACGATTCATTGCATATAAACATATATAAATCATATCTTTATATTTTACTTTACAGCAAATAGTCTCTTAAAAGACTCGAATGCCACAGATTGAGCTACAAAGCTATGAGGTAAAAGTTCGAGACTTATGTTATGGGATAGTACCAAATTAACAAAACGAATCATAGTTTAACACTTAAAATAAATAAACATCCAAGAAGCCAATCAGAGAAAGTTCTTTTTCTAATTGGCTTGGGTCTATGTGACCTGACTGGGGATAGAACCCGCGACCTTCTTGGTTTGGGCGAAAATATAACAACTGCGCTTAAAACGCCGTCAACATTTAACCGAATTGAAATCAATCGGCGGTATCGTAGCTAAAATTTGATGCCGCCTATATAAGCAACGTATGATTGATTTAATTATTTCTGTCGGTGTTGCGCAAAGGCTTTTTGGCCCAGGCCTTGGCGTAATCCTTATTGGTGGGCAGAGCTCAGGCCACGTTTTCTGCGAGTTGCGTACTGCACATTTTAATTAGGGAATGTAAGTTCGATTCTATCAAATACTGTTTTACAGTTACAATTTAATTATGTGGAGTGGATGCGGACGAGTGATGTGTATCTGTCTTAGGTTTGCATCCAATTTCCTATCTTAATTTCAGGTTAATAAACCTGGGATTATTCTTTTAGGCGATGGGCTAGTAACCTGTCACTATTTGAATTATTCTATGCAAAATTTCATCTTTAAGCCAAACAGCTTATTATGGCCTTCCAGTCTTTTCGAAATTATTGGCTCTGTCACTCGTAAGGGATACAGACTTGATTATACGTAGGTACTTACTTATGTTTGTATGTATGTAACATGTTATGTATCTTGACGTTATTTCCTTGTAATCCTAGTTTCCATTTGGTAACTGTCCAATTGAGAAGTCCTTTTATTGTCATTTATTCTAGCTGGCAAAATATCGACCTAGGTGTGGCCCATATAGGTAAGATGTTTGCAAGGTTACGATTTACAAAAAATCTCACCCTGTAAGTCGCCCACGTACTAGGCATGATCCTTCGTGAAAGTTGTTCAGTATGCTGTAGTATAAGTAAATATTGTTTATTACGTAAATGTTACACCACATTTTTATAATTAATATTTGGTAACATCTTTATGATTAATGTACTTGTAAAAAAAGCTTTTGTAACTGGATAATTCACTTTAACACTATTCACAAATCATATTTTTGTATCGACTGTACTGTAGGTCATTGCCAACGTAAGTGGAATTGCATACTAATGTGTACGACGAGAATCGCATAAATATACTTTTTGCATTTATATACCTCCAATTGTACTTACATTGTTGCATTGTAAACAAATAAATCTTCAGTATTTATAAGAATATAATTTAGATTCGCGAAATATTTATGTATTTTATGAATACTGGGTAGTCCCGATCAGTTGTAAAAGTTTTACTAATTATTATGTCTTTCGCTTTTCGACGTTTTGTTATACTTTACTATATAATTACAATGTACTTAAATATCAAAAATCAATTCCCAGAGGGAAGCCAATTCCCAGGAAATTCATTTCGCAATCAAAATCAATTCAAAGAGAATAATGACATCAAAAATCCAAGAGCCTTACCTAAGCTGAGAATGGTTGACTAAGTTGAATATTTACAAAACTAGTTGCGCCTCAGAGCTTCGCTCCGCTGGGAATTTCGACATTAAAAGTGCTATTCCGGGTATTATATTTCACCAATATCCGTATCAGTAGTTATTGCATGAACGCGTTATAGATACACACACATCCTTATGAACTTTTGCATTTATAATTTTATATATACCTAACTAAAAGGCGACTCAGACTAGGTATATACCTACCTAACTATAGGCTTATTAACTTGGGATTCATCTCTAAGGCGATGGGCTAGCAACCTGTCACTATTTGAATCTCAATTTTATCATTAAGTCAAACAGCTGAATGTGGCCAATCAGTCTTTTCAAGATTGTTGGCTCTGTCTAACCCGCAAGGGATTTAGACGTGATTAGACCTATATGTATGTATGTATATACCTTACCTAGGTATTAAATATCAGATAACCTGTTCGAGGAATTTAAGCTGCATGTAATAATCTACTTACTTAAATCGTAGCGATAACGCTCGTTATCCGTGAACTTCACGTCACGTACAATCTCTTCCTACTAGGTACTCGAAGGAAGACATCTGAAAGTATTAGTATGAAGAGATCCCAAAATCGATAAAATGTTCCTGTATAAATTGTGGCTTGGTATGTTTAAACGAAATTATGCTGATCTAGGACTGTTGAACAACAAATTTAAATCAAAAACTACATAACTGATTTTAATCAATCGACTGATAATAATAATATTTTTTTTTACTGTATTTTGTAGTTTGAACTGTGATGATAGTTGTTTTATTTTTATGTACTCAAAAGCAACAAAATGTTTGTTTTACATAAGATCTATTAAAATACATATGAAGCTTCTCAGACATTCATAATTTATTGGTATTTTATTGTCTCTAGTTTATTTCTAATGTTTTATAGCGGGTGTCTTGTCTAGCCAGTCAAGTCAAGTAAATGAATTTCATTCGGTTAAAAATTCTTAAAGTATATTCATCTTAAATTGATAGTTGTTTCCTATACGACTAAATCTATGAAAAAATTATTCGTGTCTCTTGTATCCCAGACATTGGCGGGGTAGACAGATCCAACAGTCTTAAGAAACTGAAAGGCCACGTTTTCCGCTGATGTAGATTCAAATAGTGACAGGTTGCTAGCTCATAGCCTACAGGATGAATTCCAAGTTTACTTAATGTTGAATTACGATGAATAAAATAGATGATGATATTTTAAATAATATTTTAAACATAACAAAGCATTAAATTAATCATCGAATTCGGTATAATCTTCATCGCAATTTTTTGTCATACATAATTATGTAAATGAAGGGCTAAAATATTCGTTATAAAATCCAGTTCAACAAATTCTGGCTATAATTCCACTCGTATGAAATCTTGTGTTTAATAAAAAAGAATATTGTATAAAAATGACACCATATATTTGATTATGGAAATCACGACATGTTGCCGGCGGAGCAGACGAGCCACTTATTGCTTCATTTTATTTGATTTTGACACTTTATTTGACGCCTGCTTTATCGATATCAAAGTGTGTTTAGTAGGTGGCTCCGAGATTATGTCTATCTTATATTGCAAATTTCCGTAAAATCAGTTTAACTGAAATTTTTGATGCATCGAACGCGGTAGAGCCTGGGGCCGTCAAGAAACAGGATGTTGGTTGTTCAAATGAAACGAAGGTTGACTGTAATTGTACGAGTAGCAAGCCCCGCTGGAAAAAGCGAGCGGGCGCAGTAATTCCCCGAATACACTATCGAATATATTGCTTAGATTATCATTACACACTAAAACCACACTTTTCACAATTATTCAACTGTAACTAAAAACTATCGATTTCGGTGTATTTGTACTATACATATATACAAAACTTTTATTGTCGTTCGGCTGTCCCGAAAATTAACTCTGCAAATATAGTTACAAGTTTGGCCGTGTGGTTCCCGGCACCAAAAAAAAAAATAGAATAGGACCACTCCACCTCTTTCCCATGGATGTGGTAAAAGGCGATTTAGGGAAAGGCTTATAGACTTGGGATTCTTCTTTTAGGCGATGCGCTATTAGTCATTTCCAGATTGTTGGCTCTGTTTACCCCGCATGGGATATAGACGTGATTATATGTATGTATATTTACAATTAATAATTTATTTGGGAGACAATCATTCTATCTTTACATTAGACATTTAACGATGGTTTCCAACAGGTTCTGAGATCAGGGCAATAGGCGTATCCGCGAACACACTCGGAAGAGTATTGGGCATTTATATTATATAATAAATTAAAATAATTAGTAAGGGCACGAAAGAAAAAGTCGTTGTTAAAAATCGCACGTCTGTTTAGTATCTAAGGGTCTACCTAGCCCGCGTGGCAACCAAGAGCTTGCGATGACGATATTTTCCAAGTAACACACATCCGGTTTTACAGTACTATGTTTACTACTTGCTTTGTTTTGTGATGATGGATGGGTATAACTATAATAACTGGACAATCCGGGTTCATGTCGATGACAAAATTTGACGCTCTTTGTAATAGTTACCTCACGGGTTACCTCGGAAATATCTCGAACCGGTACAAAGTAAACGACCTGTTTATTTGTGTTTATTGTTAGTGTTGAGTATATTGAGAGTTCACGGTGTTTAATGGTGATTCAAGAAGAACCAAGACTTTCCAAAACATGATAATGATGGCAACGTGTTATTTGATTATACTCAGATAACTTCAATAAATAATAATAAATAATAAATATATACGGGACAAATTACACTGATTGAGTTAGCCTCGAAGTAAGTTCGAAACTTGTGTTACGAGATACTAACTCAACGATACTATATTTTATAATAAATACTTATATAGATAAACATCCAAGACCCAGGCCAATCAGAAAAAGTTATTTTCTCATCATGCCCTGGCCGAGATTCGAACCCGGGACCTCTGTTGTCACAGACAAGCGTACTACCGCTGAGCCACAGAGGCCGTCAATTAATTTTGTAAAATAGACTGGAACACTCAACTGTAAAGTTAAAGCCTCTTTGCTTCCTACAATGATATAATTCGATGATGATTCGATGATGATGAAGAAAGGTAAATTCCATACATCAGATACTATGCTGTCACTCACCATCTTTTTGTAAAATTAAGGTTGGAAGGAATAAAAATATATAGGTATGTTGCAGGTTATGTTCTCAAGAAACATTTTAAACTTAGAAGTAACACTTCTAATTTAATGGTAAACGAGGTATACCTACTTTTTGGCTTAACTTAATATTACTTATACGAGTAGATCAGATAACTGGCATGCCTTTATCATAGAATATACATAAGTATCATAAAATAGAACTAGCCATTGAGTCATTAAAAATTATGTTACTAATTTTACATAAAGATCGTTTCAACTGCTACTTCGTTACATTAACAGATTTGAAATACCTACCTAGTTGCGTGAATCATTAATGCTAATACTATTTAACAAAATATATCCGTAATGTAACTTATTAGTTTTACTACTTATTTGGATGAATAGTTCGAATAATAAATATTTTTAACTACTAATGAGCATAGCATAGACTTAAAAGTAGGCCGTGAGTGTCGTGATATTCAATGGAAAGATTATTATATCTGAGTTACATTAGTTCCGTTCTCGAATCGTAGGAAGTAATCAATAAACAAGGCTTAATCGATTAAATAAAGATTCACGGGCATATTTATTGAACTTACGAGTATACCTCAGGAATTAAAACTACAATCTGCCGCCTTCGCCGGGTCCAGGAATGGGACAGGCCTAGGACATATTGACATCGTGGAAAAGGACACACGTGCTACTCGTAATGCTGTTAAAACTGAAGACGCTCCAGTCCGGAAAAAAGTGGAAAGATAGATGTCGGAAAGCGGACCCCAGGCCCCGGCGCCTAGTGTCAGAGATTGTAACTGGGAACACGCGAAGATTAAAGAAGGAAAAATTGAAACCGCACTAATGAAAATCCCGATAAATAGTAAGAAAGGTTAGTCGAAAAACATGCTTCAAGTCGTACAAAATGATCATCGAGATATTCCGGTTATCTTCATATAAAGTGAGAAACCAGACCAGTCTTTGCCTATGCATAGAATCGTAACTGCAAAATATTTTTCTAACTGCTAAATGCAATTGATTTTATTTTCTCAGCTTTTTTTTTGTTGGAGGTCGCTTGAAAATTTGCGAAACGTATTATATTTATATAATATACACTGCTTAGAATTAAGATTCCACGCTTACGGAACGAAGCTCCCCGGCAAAACTAGTAAAAATATATACTTAGAAAGAATCTCAAGACATGTGTGCTATAAAGCAATGTATATTTCAATCTATTGCAAAAAAAGACTGGTGGGAAAATTGGGAGTGTTAAAAAAATGTCAATAGCAATAATTTTCTGGTCAGTTAGCATCACGTGTGTGGAGCCGCCCGTCCCCCCAAGCATCTGCGCACGCGCCGCATCCCCGCTACGCCGACTATAAAAGACTTTGTCCAAACCTGCCGCGCGCTATATTACTACAGTGCCTCTGTGATTTTTCCCGCCGTATTTATTTAATTCATCAATTAAGGTAAGTGATCTTGACTTTAGGAATGCGAAGGGATGATAAGGGATGAGTACAGGATAAGTAGATAAACAACAAAAAAACATTGAATTAATTAAAAAATCCTTTTTATCATCTCATTGCATTGTTAATAAATTTTATTTTCCAAGCAATTGTCATGTCGATATATATACATATATATTATAATAAATATGTATATATATATACATATATTAAATAAATAAATATTTATATATATATTAAATATATGTAACTTTAACGACAATTAGGCGGTAATAGTTATCAAATTTGATATAAAAATTGGCAAGGACCTGGTTGTGATGGCTGCGTCCTTCCATTTGTACGCACAAAGTGTCTTACAGTGGATTACGGCGTATGTATGTCAAGCTGCGGTTGCGAAACCTCTGATGTTCAGATTATTGCTGAGAGCCCTTTTCTAAGGGAGTTTCGACACTTTGATGGCAGGCTAATGGTGGTTAACGAGCGGCTAACAATTGAATTATTATGATAAAAACTCTTATAATTATTCATACAGCGGCCAAATTAAACTAAAATTATGCACACTATTATATGAAATATTACATCACGTCTCTAATTTTGTTATGAAAATACTAATTAAGTGAATAAAAAAATAATTAGAACGAATTATAAAAGCAGTATTTTAAAGTTTGTAAAAGTTTGCTTTCAAGAACGACATGTGACAAATATTGATGAGATAATTACGATATTTATGTAACTCGAAACCTGTTTCCGTCGTTCAGCAGTGTACAAATTAACATTGCTTTTAATCAAACTTTTATTGATTTATTCATTCATTCAAAGTACATTTAGGTAATTAAAGAACTCTCAAATGTTAACCTATTTACATTAAAAACATTGTGAAGATTTTTGTGTGGAAAATTAAAACTTGTCATAAGAACAATAATACGTTTCGTAAAATATACCTATAAATAATGTATGTATGCTGCTAAATACAAGACGTTTAGACGATTATCTATTTACATAAATTTTTAATCATACAATAGATAGTTAAGCGCTATAGAAATTGAAATAAACCAAGTAGTGTGTGTCAATAGAGTTGAGATTTTTGTACAAGAATAAAGTTAGCTCTGTGATTCTATAGTAAAAAGTTTTCCATTGACACAATCTTCCAATTTGCCAACGCCGTATAAAAACAAAATCACTTGGTAATTAGCTCCAGATTTCATCATATGTAGGATAGATTCTTGTGATTTACAGACTTCATTTAAATCAATGACATACAGATCTTAACATTCAAACATATAATCACGTTATACGTATACCTTACGGGGTAGACAGAGCCGAGAGTCTCGAAAAGACTGAAAGGCTGTGTGAAGCTGTAATAAGGATTCCAGATTCAAATAGTGATGAAAAAAGAATACTAAATCGATCGAGTTTTATAAACTGCATGGGAAGAGAAGCAGCTGGCACATACATATCTATATATGTGCCAGCATATATATGATATTTGATACAAACAATAAAATAATAATATAGTATTACCTCTCCGTGGCGTTGGTTTCTATGGAAAGGGTTCAGGTTTATCCAACTTTGACTGTGCGTACATTTTTACAATTGGAAGAAAGCCATCCGTAGTATTTATTTCTGCAGTAACAAATAATAAGAAGCTATAGGAAGGATCGCGGGGGTGATTTCACCCTAGAAAATTCTGGTAGTTCCGAGATTTGGAAAATACTTATAGACTATCCGTAAATAAGTCCATGAGTGTATAAATATAGCGGCAAAAAATAACCTTTCCTTTTTTAAAATTCATCTATAAAATTGTTTTCTCAAATAAAGATTACCAAAAAAAAATTTACTCTATAATGCGGGTAGTACTTTTACGGTAGTAGGTAGGTAGGCTTTTTACGGCAAAAATTAAAAGTACGTACGTAGTATTCTTTCTCAAAATTTTACCGTTGACTCTTTACAATATTTTAAAAAAATTTAACCAAAGTTGAAACGTGTTTCTTTGCTTAATATACATATGTTCAATAGAGTGAATCGAGTATAGCTAATGATTTTGGTGTCCATAATCCCTGACATCGCGATTGGTTCAAGGATGACATCGGTGCGACCTGGTGACTCATGAGTTAGGGTCATACGTGTGGTTCGAACAATATTAATTTAAGGTTTGCGAAACTATCTTCTTGGATTTTATAAAGACTTCAATTGGTTGACACTTAAATAAATTATTAATTTTAATTGACATTCATTATGTATGATAATAAAGATAACAAAATAAAGTTGCACTATTTGAACATGTTAGTTAATTTTATTATTTGATTTGAGTCTGTTTTCATGTATGTACTAATATTTAGTAAACAAAAAGAGATACATCAAGTTTTATAATGAATAATAGTTATAAATTAGTATCATAATTCTTGAAATAAGAGATAAAAATTTGTAACGTTCAAATAAAGATCAAAGTATTATACAATGAACTTCTTGATATAATGAAATAAGATCTTATACACATAGATCCATGACGTAGATGTGGTAACAAATTATGTCACCTTGTCTAATTACCATATTGCATTCAAATTAATGCGCCGTTTGTCAACACCTTTGCAACCAAATACTCGACGATGCAGCTCCCGTCCAAGGCATTATGCATCTATGTCATTGGCCGATCGCGCTAGTAGGTAACTAAAAATTTTCGTTATTTCTTTTCTAAAATAAAGGAAAAACCACTACTTTAAGCAAACTTTAAAAATATAAATCAGTCAATTTCATTAAAATAGAAACAGTTCGTGAAAATCAAAACGCGATCATGTGGGCTGACTGATCTGAGAAAAACGGTATCTTAGCAAATTCGTATAAGATTTGAAACTATTGTTATTGGAACTATTAATATGCTTGCTATTACTGAACTCGATTTCCCACGATCTAGACACACTCGCGATAGTGATAAAAATGTGGGAATGTAGAATTGTTTGCATTTGGGTCAGTTTCGGGTTTACAGTTTAGAGATTTCGGTCGAGTCAATAAAAATTTCAGGAAATGTAACGCGTTTTCTGAATTTTTAAAAAATTTTTATTTTCATTTTTGTCTATTCTCAGCCTTCAAAACTGGGGATCCCCTAAAATATATAGAAGTCTGTTCTCGCAGAATTCATCTTAAATACAAACAACAAATTCTTTTCTTATTTGTATCCATTTATGGACGGTACGTTAATGAATTTTTGTAGTAACGCATGTAGTTAACTATTACACAAGCACACTTTACATGTGTAAAACAACACTATGTTTAAATTATTTTACTGAACAAATTGACCTCCCTAGTATGACAGCCGACCCCATATTAGGAAACTGAGGTAGGCCAATGTAAATATAATCAGGCAGTACCTAATTTAACTAATTTGCAAGTTCTGAAATTATTAGAAGCGGTGATTAGACATTTGATAAATTAAATCAACGCTATTACATGCGTATTTTACATCTTTTATATTCCTTGGACAGTAGACGGTAGACAGAGCCAACAGTTTTGAAAAGGATGTTAGGCTAATTTCAGTTGTTTAGCTTAATGATAGAATTAAGATTCAAATAGTGACAAGTTGCTAGCCCATCACCTAAAAGATGAATCCCAAGTTAATAAGCCTAACCCTAAGTCGCCTTTTACGATATGGAAACGATATGGATGACTTATTTCAGTTAAAAGCGTGCGTATAAAAAATATTTAAACAAAGTCGTATGTAGACAATGCAATTCCGCGCTGTCACTTCTCATGAGATACGAAGGACGTCTTTCGTAACGATCGCCGAATTAGTTCGATGCGATATTATCGGGCTGTCGATACGTTATCTGTTATTATTCGTGGTAATGCCGCAAATTGGCTGCCGGTTTCGAAAGGCTGCGCGGACGCCGCGGAATAGACACTTGATGTCTGCCGCCGGCGCTGGGACAAATGCCACAGAGTTGCGCAACGGTTCAAGGCTACAGCAGATGTTTTACAAGCGAAACGACATTCTTGTCTTTGGATTTAGTCCTAGAGCGGGATGATGAGAAGTCTAACATTTTCTCGTAGATATAACATTTTAGGAATAATCGCTGTTAAAAATATGTTTGTTATTCTTCCAGATTTAAACTTTAAATCGCCTTCAAGCTATTGAATTCTACTAATATATCTTCTTCTTTTTTGAGCATGTTTTGTCTAATGCAAAATGTCGGCCTCTTGCAATGCAAGCTTACCTACTTCTCGGTTTTTAACTTAAATTATCCATCTGCTTTCAACAATCTTGACCAGCATCTTGTCTATAGCGTCTCAGATTTTGATTATTTGAAAAAATATACAAGTAAAATAATTTTTCTACAAATATGTGACTGAAACGAGAGCAGGTACAAAGTTTGAGGTCACGATTTGACCGTAGTCTCACAGTCTAAAGTGTAATGAGATATTTATACGATATTAATAGCCAGAAGCAGGAACTATTCATGGATACTCGCTCATTAAAAATGTGATTGTCTCATCTCATATCGCTTAATGAAGAGAGGTAATATTCCGGGTTCAACCTCCGCCGTGAAGGCTCAAATTTATTCCTAAAACTGGATTTTTAAGCCGGATATTAAAACTCTGACCGTGCTTATTTAAAAGGCTGTCTAGAATTAATTATATTTCAATAAATTCGGTTGTTTTAGGAAGTTTTTTTTTATAAGAGATCAATAAAAATAAAGTGGTCCATAATGTAAATAATACGTTAAAAATTGTTTGAGAATAGGCTATTTGACACTATTGAAAATATGCTACGAATTGTGGTAATCCTATTAGATAATAATATAACAGAACGTGTTTTACTTTCATTTGTACTAAAATAAGCATATTTTTGGCGATTTATCGTTTAAAAATACAATAATTTTTAAATACTTTTGAAAGACCGAAACGCTCTGTGATTGGTTACAACTCCGGTGACGTCACACGCATGTAAACGTCAACTCCTCCTGTGTAGTTTGTGTGTTATTTAATGTTTTATCCCAGATATTGAGCTATTTCGTGACAGTGAACTATTTCAGCTTCATTTTATTACTTTAGTGAAATAAATTCCTGGTGTTTGTATTCAAAATGGACAAAAATTTTGTGCGTGCCGACAACACAAACCTACCTGAGATTGATGCATTTATGGTTGCACTTTTCTTCAAAAACAACGCGGATTTAATAATCCGAACTTAAGAATGTAAAAACAGCTGTGTAAGTATTTTAAAGAAATTATTTACTTAGAAATCTGTATGCCATTTCACGCAAAAAATTCGCAGAATTTTATTTTATAGGTTATGTTTTATTGTTTGCTATAACTCAAATATTGCCAGCATACTTACATCAAAATGATCTTCACACATAAAAACATTTGAATGCGATAAAATACTCTTTGGATCCCTTCGAGCCAACTGCAACCACTTCTTTCGTCTTATTGGATTCGTTGGAACAGACACAAACACATTTTGCGGAGTTTTTTTATTGAAGTATTTGTACATTGTGGTACTACACACCATTTATAAACAATTTTGTTTGATAAATTGAGAGAAATATAATCAAAATCATCAGTTTGCTTGCGTGTGACGTCACACAGCGTCCGCCATTACTATGAGAGCGTTTTTGGCGCGCTTTTTAAATTTCAACCTTTATAATTCATTTTTTATTATAAATACTGCGTATTTCTCGAAAATATAAATAAAGTGTGTTTATTATGTCATAAAGAATAATTTTAAACCATTTCTAAAAAACAGTCAAATAGCCTATTTAGAGAGAAACTGAACTCACGTTTTCCATAAGTTTGTATGTTCCTGCATTTTGCAAAGGGTTCCCGGGGGCGTTTAGATATTTGTCTGATAATTTGTGTTATTCACTTCTTTAATTATATACTGAGTGTCTGGTGTTGAAAGAATTATATAGAAAAATAATTTTGCCTGTATTTCCCTGCTATATTATTTCAAAACAAACAAAATAAAAATTGATTAAGGGAAAAAATAAATCTATTTTACCTTAATCAATCGTCTCAGTCGTCCTATGCTTGATTTCAGGCTGGTGACTGTTTCCTTTCTTACCTTTATTACCTAGAAACTATAAAAATAGTAGAAACACCTTAACATCATTTGATATTTATGTATTCGTATGATAATCACTAAAATTAAAGCCATTTATGGATTAATTTAGTAGCATAAGCTACTGCTTAATAATCAAGTAAATGCCTGATTACTTAGATTATAAAGTTGCGAAAATGCATCATTAGGATTCATGATAATATATCATTTAATATGCAACATATGCATATGAAGCTATCATACCATTACTTATGGTACAACCAATTGGTCAAGATGAATGAACGATATTACATACATACATATAATCACGGCTATATTCCTCGCAGTAGACAGAGTAAACAGTCTTGAAAGACAGAAAGGCCAGGGGTAAAATTACTAATAAAATTTATAATTTATACAAACTGACGAATAAACATACAAAATAAAATGATGTCGAATTAAAAGCTTCTTCCTCCTTTATCAAAGCCAGTTTAAATAGAAATATTTAAAACGTCAACGTATCTAAGTCGAATCGTAATATTAGTATAGTATATTTTTCATGTTATACCATATAAAGAATTATTTGTTAAATTTGGTCGCGCGTTGATGTCTTTTCATTCGTACATTTTTCGTAGCACACAAAAATGATAAATGCTTTAAAATCATTGACCTATGTTAACATAATGTTAAATTAATTCAGTTTTATGCATAAAATATGCCAGTCTTATTGCATAATTTTATTTTAAATGGCAGCTTATTAGATTAACAGATAATGGAACAGACGATAAAACGTGCACACTAATAATGAAAGTGTTTTACAATCTTCAATAATGAATCTAAAATTAAATTTATCCTGATGTTTATAACCTATTACTTAAGTCCTGATACATTTAATTATTTTTCGGTATATTTTCCTTTTGACTTTAGAAATGTGTGATTGTGACGTCTATAATAAAACGCATTTATTAAGACCCATTGTCACTTATCGTAACCTTCAATAAACAAAAAACATTACTACACTGTCATATTACCACGTTGCACTATCAGACAGAAGGGTATCTGAGCTTTTGCAAGCTCAACGATCAATCAAGAGCTTTCCCCATCGATGTGTAGCGTATTGGTCCCCGTAATGTTGCACTTACATAAATCACCTTGCATGCAAAACATGTTGCGAAATATATTTTTCAACACACTGATATTTAAGTGGGCTCATTGTAATTAAGGTCTTAGGCCTTTAATCATCAGATGGCCTGGTAACCGTGTGGTGCAGTCATAATATTATTGTCTCTAGATCACAACTCCTCAAGTTTGATACCCAAAGTTTATTTCGTTATTAGTATTCTATGATTCAAGGAGTCTTACTCAGAGTTATTGCTCTTTACGGTCTCGCGGTTACAAAATTACCCGCTTCCCATATTATTTACGTTGTTTCTTTGCTTTGATTGATAAACATAGGAAACACTCGTAGATGTAAATGTATTTCGTTCGATATAATTTATATCCATACACATCTTTTAATTTATTAAGATCGACGCATACATATGCATATTATATGTAGGTATGTTGGTACGTCACAGAGCGCCAAGATCGGTCTCGCCTGGTGACAAGGTCGGCCAAGCTTCGTCGAATATTCATCTCCGAGGTCGAAGGTATTAGCAAACGAAGAGGTTCCTTATGTCACGATCGTTTGACGATCATACAGTTTTATAATTTAGCATTGAACTTGCGCCTCGACATTGGAGGTCGGGAAGTCCAAATTGGTGTGATTCGAGTATTATAAAGGACGGAAAACTTACGAAGGTTCCACAAATATTTGCCCAAATTGTTATTGTACTTGTTCAGTTATTGATCTCAAGTTCAAGCATTGGTTTAAGTAAATAAACACTTTAATATAGAGCGAGTGGTGAGCTACACGGCTTTATACCTACGACGTTATTCGTTCTAAATCACAATTGCATGATCATTCGGTTGAAATATGACAATAGAACATTATTTTTTATTAAAATTTATTGTTCCAGTTTATGTCCGGGTATTAAACCTCAGCTTATTTTTCAACATTAACATTTTTTAACACATATGTATGTAAATAGTAACTCTTACAAATCAAGTAGATAGTAATTTTGCCATAATGTTTCACGCACATTTGATTTGAATGACAAGTGCATGATAACTTATTATTTTTAAGTTAACAATAGGTGAAATCAAATGCATAACTTGAAACCTGACACAATAATGACGACTTGCGTATGCAACGCACTCGAAATAATGTCGCATTGTCATAATAACACAAGTTTCTCTAAATAACGACACGAATCCTAAGCAGCCGGCATGATACACACTTGAAACTTTCACATGCAACGAGTGAGGTTAACTGAATATATTAACGAAACCTTTGTGTATATTAATCAATTAATGTATACCTAAGTTTTAAATGACTTTGGAAATATATAAACCCCACAATTTACCATCTTTCATAAGTACTACGATAGGTCAAACGTGGCTTTTATACTTTACAAATACTAATTACCCTTTATTCCGCCTCAAAGCTCGGGTTTCGGTAAATAACGGTAAATATGATCATCCAACGTTATAAAATCATAAGATATGATTATTATTATAAGTGATGTTACTTACTTACTTTCAAAATGTTGAATTTTGAATACCGAAATGCTTTACGAATTATTAGCACGTTCCAAAACGCTCTCAGATCTTTTATACTCGTAGTACCAAAATTTGTTACTTGGGTAATCATTTTCAGAACACCCTACTAAAATTAGAGATAAGGAAGGATGACAGCATATGTGCATAAATTAGGTTTTGGTTTCGTACGGAGTAGACTGAACTAATAGTCAAAAGAAATAAAGACCACTTCTAACTCGATGCCTTAATGATAGAATTTAGATGCAGGAGATCGAGAAAAAATGCAAGACAGAAATATGTCCAAAATGTTCGCCTTTTTTGGAATCAGGCAGCCGCTCTAAACTATGAAGGTGACATTAAAGAATGTAATCGGGAACATGTTTTATCAATGGGGGGAAGACTTTGCTAATATAGCATGATGAAAGATGAGGGACAAAATACCTCTCCTGTCGTCCCTTGTTAAATCCTCATCACTCTGGATAGGAGCCCGAGGGACGCCCTTGATCATAGATTATAAATTTGGTGAATCAGTATTTTTACATGAAGCGACTCCCATGTGAATTCCTCAACGGTTGCAGGGGAACCTGCACCCGTATTACCCGTATCCTGTTGCGCGAATGTGCAGGTTTTTCTCATGATGTTATTCCTTACAGTAAAAGCAAAAATAAATGTTAAGCTCCTCTTGTACAATGTGACATCGTGTGGCAAGGCGTTGGATGGAGTGCAGTGAACGATGCACGAAATCTGCAGGATCGTGACCGGCGGCCGCGGACGCCGCCCGGCCTCGTGTCGCAACCACACATTGTCTGTGAGAACCTCGCACTAAATCCGCGATTGAGACAGACCTATCTGCGAACTAACAGCATTTGTATGCGCTATTGTTAGACGAGTTAGTAATTAGGTGTGCTAAGGCCGCCGTTAATCGCAATAGCATCTTTGATTGCTTTATTTAGGAGATATAAATTGGCAATTCATTAATTCATTCATATAATCACGTCTTGCCTTGCGGGGAAATAGTCAAACAGAACAGAATAAACAGTCTTGAAAAGACTAATAGGCCACGTTCAGCTGTTTGGCTTCATCATAGAATTGAGATTCAAATAGTGACAGGTTGCTAGCTCATCGCCTAAAAGAAATCCCATGTTTATAAATAAGCCTATTTTTAACCCTTAGTCATCTCTATGAAAGAGATAGAGTGGTTCTATTCCATTTTATAAATTGGTTATTGGGCAGGAATATTCAAGTGTCTATCATAGGAGTAAAATAGTATTTGTATGGATGATGTTGTGTAGGTATAACAATAAGTTTAGGTTTTCAAGCAATCGTCACAATATGCAACAAATTCAACACCTAAGTCCCTAGCAGACGTATACGTCTAAGATATACCAGTATATCTAAAAAATATTTTGAATAAATAAATTACAGAATTTCTGACAGAGAATATCTCCTCAATCGTCATATAATGTTTTTTATTTGTAGCACCTTTTTTTATTTGTAGGCAGTTATGAAGCATTTGATGCTGCAAGAAACAATCTAACGCGCATTATTTTTTCGTCAGAAGTCCAGACAACTTTAGTAATGAGTAGCCAGTATATTTTCCATATTCCATAGAAAAAAAGGTTATTTAATTCTTGAATGATAATGAAGACACCTACATTATATGTTTGAGGCTTATTTCCCGTAGTGGTAGTGCCCTCGTTTTTGAGAACTATTCGGCCTCTGCCAAGTTCATTGGTACTTATTTAATTTTTACGACATTGTAATACCCCTACAAAACAATTGCGTGTTATTACCATATTTGGGTGAGGAAGTCAATTATAAGCAACCCTGAGATAGCACGACGTTGCATCTAGCCCATAAAATGGTCGTGATGACTCGTCCGTCTATACTTTATTGATGAGGTGGGATCGCAATTATCCGCTTACGGTCAGATCACTTGTATAGTAGTAGTTTACATGCATGTCAAGGTTATCGATATGGCTACTACCTATAGATTTCCTAAGCGTGAGTCCAATGAGCGCTTCCGTATCTCTAACATCATGACATTATTTATAAAATGTTTTTATCTCAACACGGTTGCGGATCCGAACATCATATATGTATATACAGCAACTTTTTTAACTAACACGCCATCAATATTTACTCACACATCGCCTCACACAGTTTATTCGCGAAGATTATTTAGCACAGCTATTCAAATCATTAACTCTGCAGCAAAAAGTCGTTTGCAGTGGTTATTTTTAGAGACTACAATAATATTTGCATAAAGAAACGCATTAATATTGTCAGGTGTGATGTCATGGCACCGTTTGCCGGTTAGCAGGTCGAAGTCTGGTTTCGATAGTGATACAGAAGGCCTGGGGCGAAGCCTGACCGTACGGCTGGAGAGGTCTGACACACTTACTTGCGTAACAGTTGACCAATGTGCCCCCAGCCTAACTTACCGCATTGCCCGTTTAAAAACAATCGAACCGCTGCTGTAGCCACTTGTATGTGACATCATGCTGCGTAAATATTTGCACGTGACCACACAACCCGTCCCGAGTTGACACACTGAGGTAACTTTAACATGGACAACAGATGAATGAAGCGTGAGACGTGTTTGCCTGTGGTAACAAGTCGTTATCCGAAAAGGAAATATGTTACTCAATATACAATGCGGTCCAGTGCCCCAGTCAGTCAGTCGGTCGTGGATGACAGAATTTCGATTCGCGTTGCATATTGTAAACTTTTAAAATGATGCAATTTAGCGCAGTGGGAGTTGTGAAAGAAATAAGGGCATTTGCGCAGCTTATGTTGCTATAGACACCTATGATCACTTTGACGCTTACTACATAATTACTTAAGAACCCATCAAAAGCAATTTGGAAACGCCTTGTACATATGGTGGACAAGAAAACGAATACCTTTCTTACATCGTTATGTTCGTAAGAGTTATGAAAAAACTTCTAATTTTAAAATTAAAACACCATAAAACAATCTGTACTAATTGTTATCAAGATATCATGATTGCAAAATATAATTGACTACCTCGTGAACTTAAGCTATGCACAATTTGACTCAAGTAAAATAACTTAAAGTGCTTATGAAACTTATGGATGATTGCGTCCGCTCATCACTTGGTAGATTCTATTTGCGTATTAAATGTATATTACCCGACGTCGGTATTTACAATTGGATAGCTCATTATGACTTAAAGACGTACATTACAATTAAGGAAAAAAAAATAAAATAAAATCATCAACAAATACATTATTGGGAAACCCAAATAAGAACTTATCTTAGATTTGTCTAAATAATATTTGTTGAAACGAGTAAACATATAACAAAATTGAATGAGACAAGATTCTTAAATGAGAGAATTTTAGAAGTTAAAAATAAACAATTATGTAATTGGGCTAATGTGGTATTGTTAACACGGTATAGTTTCTAGGCTCATAACGAAATTCGCACGTAATTAAACCATGGAGACAATGTGATTTCATTTGAGTTGGTGTCTACATTTTCGTTTAGTTTTGTGCGTACATTGTTATGTAATGATGTAATTAGCTAAGAGCTTTCTGTAATTTAAGAAAAACACACCAGTATGTTAATGATTTAGCAAGATAATTATAATTGTCTTTTAAAATCAAAAAAAGACACGCCCATATTAGAATTAACATAATGGAAAACCCATAACGTCCAAACATAGTCATAACATAGCCAATTTTCACAACCAATGATAGAACTCAGTTTTTGAGCTTGCTTGGGGATTTTTATCTGTATATAAGCATATGTATGTGAAACACGTACGCATTAAACAAACTAGCGTTTTCCAGCGGTTTCGAATTAGTGGGTGAAAATTGGCTTTGTTTGATGTCAAAATATAATCAACTTAGTATTCTCATACGATTTCATCAGAATACAATTTAGCTGTCAAGCGTAACAGCCTAAGCAGACTTTTGGATTCATAATAACTAGTTTCGATTGCGTTTCAGTGAGTGATGATAAATTATTTAGCTAACGTCTAGTTGGGTATTCCATGGGACATATATGCCACTTATAAGCAAAGTTATCTTAGTATATGCAAGATGACACTTCAATATCAAGTCAGAGCTCAAACCGTTCGGTCCAGAATTAAGAAATTTTGTATGTAAGATCAAAAAAGAGAATTTTTTTTAATTCCCTTGTGGAGGGAAATTAACGGAATTTTTCTGTTTAAGCACGAGCAAACTGTAATTTGTCGACCCCGTAAAAGATGAAGACGTGTTCATGTATGTATGTTTTTATTTATTGTATTGTTTACCCGCAGATGCAGACGTGGGTAATGGTGGCGTGCGTGGCTGCGCTGGCGACGCTGGCGGCTGCGCAGAAGCCGGGCCGCTTCCTCTCCCTGCCAGTTCCACAGAAATGCGCTAACAGTAAGTAGTAAAAAAATATTTATGGAGTGAGACATCAAAGATTTAAAAAACTTTGCAGCCAAAAGTCTAGCCTGTATTTTGGAGACTAGATGTAAGTCTGACTAGCTCAAAAAAATTAAATACATAAATACAAAGCAATTCAAGCATCTAAAAAGAAAATTAAAAAAAAACTATTTAAAGTGATGATGAAGAATGTACAATTTTTTAACAAGCTAAATAACTAATTATTTCATAGATTAAAAAAATAAGAAAGGAAAAATTTATTAATCGTCCACGTGAGGATGAACATAAAAATAAACATTTAACATAAATATTTATTTAATAGGTACAAACAATTAATATTAATCATCAACGAAGGAAAGATAAAAGTGAAAGTTCCGAGTTTGTTGAACCTCAAGGTCACGGCCGCGTTTGAGCGAGACCGCTACGAGCTACGACGCGGCGTAGCGCGCGGAGCAAGCCGTAGACCTACTACACTGAATGAAGCTCCCGATAAAATGTTTAATAATAATTTAAACAAAATAAATCTATTTGTTAGGTAAATATACCCTTACCTATTATTTAAACCTTTATATTTTACTAGCTGTCCCGGCAAACGTTGTTTTGCCATATAAATAACTCTCAAGTAAATTCTAGTTAAAAAAAATGTTAAAAAATGGTATGAAAAATAGATGTTGGCCGATTCTCAGACCTACCCAATACGGTCACAAAATTTCATGAGAATCGGTCAAGCCGTTTCGGAGGAGTAAGGAAACGAACATTGTGACACGAGAATTTTATTTATAAGATTTTATTACATATATTACCTACATTTTATTTAAATATAATTAAATGTGATGTTGTGTGATTTTTTTTAATTTAAAATCAGTAGTAATTGCAAAGTGTAAAAGTAGCATTTTGTACATAATTATCACGAGAGCCGATTTCTCAACATATAATGACAGAAATATTCCTAAAAATCATTAAACTTCATAGTTTCTTATATTTATGAATGATAATAATGACATTTGTTCACCATTTCTAATCACAAGTGGTTAACCATAAAATCATCACTTTTCTACCACAACGTCTTGTAAGGGAAAATAGGAAGTAAAATTTAAATTATTACTACCGTAAACCGTAAAGTAATTTTGTATATAAAAGAAAATTAAGAATTTTTAAGATATTTTAATTAATATGGGGATAGCTATCTCAGGGACAGGAACCTTTAAAGACTTACTTTACAACTTACAACGTTGGTGTGTATTAATTCAAATGTTAACGTCATTCAAATAATTTTCTGTCCTGTTTGTCATCATATCTTTGACATCATGGCTTAACACTTATTCAATGAGCCTACGTTTTAATTTAAAAAATTCTATAAAAGAACACTGTTTTAAACCTCTATGGGGCTGTTTCGAAAAAGGTCGTTTAGCAAACTTTGAATGAAATACCGCCGGCGTGGTTTACCAGCAATGACGCAACTTAATTGCTTTATTACTCGATTCTAAGGTGTATTTAATATCTTTTCTGACAATTTATTATAAGCATAGGCATATACCACGTTCTGAACGTGGCCTTTCAGTCTTTTCGAGACTGCTGGCTCTGCTTCCCCGTAAAGAGTAAAGACGTGATAGTATTTGTATGTTAGTATAGGTATTTTATGCAATCACCACTCAACGTACTTTTTTTAAAGGTATGTTTGGAATAACCGTCGTTTCGATTAAACAATTTGTTAATAAAACAACATTCCTCGGAGTATTAAGAGTGAATCATAAAATAAGATTTCCCAATCCTCGGACTACTCACATCAGATTAATCAGACAATAAATTTGTAAGACCTGAGTTTTGCAACGGAACGCAACCTTCGTTCTTATAAATCATTGTAACTTTCTATTATTTATCAATAACTCATCTCCTTTTTCGTAGTGTCGCATTTTAGCGGGGTTTTTCCGTAATTGGTAAAGTTACCGTTTGTATTACTATATCATAGCCGTTTTTCGGAGCAGCAGAAAGTGTATTGAAGAATAATCAACTTATAAATATTGCTTATAAACTTAGGATTCGTCTTATAGGCGATGGGCTAACAACCTGTCACTAATTGAATCTCAATTCTATCATTAAGTTAATCAGCTGAACGTGGCCGATTGGTCTATTCGAGAGTGTTGGCTCTGTCTACCCCGCAAGGGATATATACGTAATTATATGTATGTATTTAAATAAAACAATGGAAATCGGTTACTTACTTTGAGATACTTATTCCTTAATTCCTCTATGAACTTTTTTAATTACATTTATTTAACATCCAATAAAAAGAAAGTAAATTGAATTTGATTTTGTATTTACGAATTAACTGGGCATGAGATTTGTAAGATTATCTATATGTACGCAAAAACAGATGCTTTTCTTGATTTACTGCCCACTACAAATTCCACTTAGAACAAGTAGGTCGTTAATTGTCCTCATTAATATTCGGCATATTGTATAGCGTCTGTTTGCGGCTGATCGTCTGCAAACAATCGCACATCCGTCTGTATGTCACTGCGCAAGGTCCCCGCAATAATTGTCTGCCGTGCGAACTGACACATTCGTACATTGTCACACTGGGAGAGTGATGCGGCGAGTGAAGCAAATATTATCCTAACTGTTATTAATAGTTGTGAATGTTGATGAGGCGAAAGAAGCATTATCAGCCTTCTCCTCCGGAGATAAAGGCGTTAATTCATTTATGTTATAGATTTATAGGCAACGCTGAATAGTTTTATTTAGAATTATCTATGAATAAGTAACCAATTCGTTTTCGACTAATTCGACTTAGTTATTTCTAGTATGAAACTAAATTCGTACGTTCTTAAAAGTTCTTTATTTTAATCAATGGGCATATCATAAAACTTTATTAGCCAGGTAGAGATTCGATATAACATAATAATTATTTAAATGACTCGAACAAGTACGCACTAGACAGTAAGGCCTAATGTGAACTTTGCCTCACGACGACGGCTCATTACTAATATTCGTGCAATTGTCTGTGATTATTAGCTTTATGGTTGCGTACAAAAAGCTCGGCATCAAAGCCTCTTGTACCTAAGAACCTTCAAATAATTGCGCAAAAGATCCTATTGTTTCCAAGTTTTCGACAATTATTTTTGTTTATTATTGCCCTTTTATTGTGTACTGTAATTAAAGTGATTTGCACGTTTATTTTTCATTGCACATAGGTATCAATTAAATGTCCATACATACCAAAGTTAAAATATATTTACTTACTTCAAGATTTATAAATTTATATGTTTGTACTTAGTTAGCTAGCTCTCTACGACAAAGTAGATGATGTTAGTTATATTTCAAGTCAATTAAAATATCTTTAAATGTTTTTACTTAAATGAAAAAGTTAGTATATCCATCATTAAACTGATATTCAGGTACTCCCTCTATTTGCTATGGTTAATGCCTGTCACTCACTCAATCACTCTGAATTCACTTATTATCAAGTGTTTTCGAAGATACTAATTTTACTAAAATTTTAAGACTCTATTCCGATAAGACGCATCCGGTACGCAATCCTTGGCCCAGTTGTAAGTTCGTGACTGAAGTCAGGTCGGACCAACACCGCAAACCGCCGAAAGTGAATCTAGTTATGTCTGTCAAATCACAGAGATTACATGTCAAATATATTACCTAAAACGAAACGAAACTTTATGAAATTATTGACTATACCTAGGTAGAAAATATCGTATGATATGTAGGTACCACAGGTTTTATAAAAACTGCCAGAACATACATATATTTTGATGAGATTCACATTAAATTCGATAACATAAGATATAAAAATGGTACTCTCCTTATAAAATAGTCTTCTAGGAATATACATACATATGTATAATCATAAAGCCTTGACTTTTAGACAAGCTCCATACGGGATAAACAGGAAGCTAAGCCAGTCTCACAAGGACTGAAAGTCTACGTTCAGCTGTATGGCTTAAGGATGGACTTGAAATTCAAGTAGTGACAGGTCGTCCCCCATCGCCTAAAATAAGAATCCCAAGTTTATTAGCCTATCCCTTAGTCGCCTTTTACGACATACATGGGAAAGAGATGGTGTGGTCCTATTCTAAAATGCCGATGATGATGATGAGATGACTAAAGAACCATATGGCCACAGGAATTCAGGGTAGGTAATCCTTTCTTACCGCCCGTAGAAGACAGTATCACTAACAGACCTCACTATCAGCTACGCGTAAATACCGGTTCGAAATTCCATACTAAAATATGAACGTACTTGCATATTTTAGTACTTTTAATCATAACCACGTTTTCTTCAATGTCACATCACATGTCACAGCAGTTCATTGGTACTCGACCCCACTACACGAGGGCCACCAGTACATAATGTCTATTAGCAAAACATACCGCACGCTGTAAATTAACATTATTTATTTATTCATTCACGCTGTGTACGACAGACGAGGATAGAACTGGTGTTTTTTAGGTCTTAACATTGATGTCAAGAGGTCTAGGCCTTATGATTGAAGATTCATACCTTAATTTAAAGATTCCCATATAAAATTTTCATTAGAATCGAGAATCTTGCTTTTACGAGAATTCTTTGTCCTGGTTACATCCTCACCTCTCCGAAGAGAGATCCTGGAGAGCCCGAAGTGCGTCTTTTGACCATGACGATCCAAAATTAGATTTAGAGAATAAATACTTATCCCAATCGGGATTTCTTACGGTCAACCAAAAGGTAGATACAATTAATAGCAAACAAATTTATTCCTTGGTCGTCACTAAAGGTCATGACCATACCTAATCCCTTAAACCAGCGACCTTGCATAAAGAAAATGAGAGTAATCAATGTGAAAGAAGTAAGAAGGGACATCTTCCCTTTATTATTCATATATCATTTATTGCCCACCGTTTCGGGGAAATGTATATTTTAAGTATGCATATTATTCTTATTTATTCCAAAGGTTACCATGTTTTCATTTTTTGTCGCAGGACCAAAGGAATTCTTCTACAAAGGCCATCATTACTTCTTCAGCGGGCACGTGCCAGCGCTAGCCAACAGGAAGGTGGACTGGCTCGACGGCCGCAATATTTGCCGGGAGTACTGCATGGACCTTGTCTCTATGGAGACACAGGAGGAAAATAATCTGATCTTCAAACTCATACAACAGAGTAAGTTATACTTTTTTTATTGTATATGGGATAAGGCATTTGTCTTCCATCTCACCTGATGGTAAGTGACGATGAAGATGTTATACATGCATATCCAAGAGATACCCGTTTATTCTACTTTTGAATGTTCGCGGACAGTACTTGTCTGGGAATGTAGACGCAGGCATCATTCCACACCTTACCTATTCGAACCAAAAAGAAACCTGTTAGAAGCTTGTTTTTTTCTGTAGATTAATCTTGTGTTAAGTCAACCCCATAATGAATCAATGCATATATGATTATGTATTTCTATTATCACCAACTAAAGCATTTGCAAAGTCAATTTGTATCCTCAGAAGTTTTCTCCGAAGTTCGAGAGTAGTCTTCTAAACGAGTGACATTCCCCTGTGTTATTTGGCAAGTATTTAACTAAAACTCCTTTAAATTACAGATGATGTGCCTTACATCTGGACATCTGGACGTCTGTGTGACTTCAAGGGCTGTGAATCGCGCAAGGACCTCGAACCTAAGAACATCTTCGGCTGGTTCTGGTCCGCCAATCGCGAAAAGATATCGCCAACCAATCAAGTAAATCTTTTCTGAAAATATTATCTTTACTGTCATCTTACCTATTACTTTATACAATGGATTCAATCCCTTTAAGTAAAGATAAGTTGCTCCTGTATTTTGGATTTTGCCAACTTAATGCTCTACTAAAGTAACAATAAAATAGGTAGGTACCTATGACAAAATTGTGCAAATATTTTCCCGTAATTGAGAAAGTTTTAACGTGGAAACCAAATAAGTTGATTACTTAGTGTTGTATGTACTTGTTTATTTTGTTTTATCAACAAAAGGGAAATTACGTACCGGTAGACGAAAACAATGGGAAACTACACGAATACTAGATATTACTAAACCCGAGTGAAATTTTAAGCAGAACGAATGTCTTTAGCGCCTACAATCTGTGGTTATTTTGTATTCTAAAAAACAAAAGGCATAAAATCCATGCGACATACCTTTACATTAAACGTACGTAACTACATACTTTCATGAAACCATCAAAATTTTAAATAAAAGATTCATATAAATAATGTTACTTATCCAATAGTATCTAATCTAATAATTTTATCATGCTTAATAGGTTTTTACTTTTCATACAAATTTGAATTTAAAAGAACATGAAATTTTTGTAAATGGGAATAGAGGGTTTAAATTTATATTCTGACTTCCAGATCCCCAACGGCTGGGGCTACAACCCGTGGTCGCAAACCGGACACAAGAAGCAGCGTCAACCCGACAACGCCGAGTTCGACATCAACGGCACCACGGAATCCTGTCTCAGCATTCTAAACAACGTGTACAACGACGGCATCGCGTGGCACGACGTCGCCTGTTATCACGAGAAACCCATTGTGTGCGAGGACAACGAGGAACTCCTCAATTACGTGGCCAGCACCAATCCCGGCATACGTCTGTGATGCGTTAAGTTATTCAAAAACTTTCCAGTGACGGTTCATCTTGCGTGCCGTTTCACGTAAACGGTGAAAAGGTCGCACTCGCAAAGAATATTTTAAATAAGTCCGACACGTGTGAACGCCGTTTAAATTTCACTAATAAATTCCCTTCAGCGAACGTTTCTAAAACTTGCCAATTCCATCGGATCTCCCTGCACTGCCGTATTCCGACGTACAAGATTGTACAGAATAGTAATTAAGTATTATGTAAGTTAATTAGGTTTATTTGCCTAAGCGATTTTAATTTGTATATAAATAAAAAATAATAAAAAAGAAAATGTTTTTTATTCAGTCAAATCAATCAACGTAATTACTTTTAACTATAACAATAGTCACCATATTTCTTTATCATTGTAAAAAAGTAAAGGTGCCTACTTATAGCTATACTAATCAGTTCAGTTATAACAATTTAACAAAATAACGATCAATAATGTAGATAATAAAAAAAAATTAAGTACATAAATTATATAATTCCTAAGAAAAAAATAATACTAACATGGCACAAAAATAATACGGCAGTCAACAATCAATTCGATTGTTCTTAACCTAAGAAAAATAAATACAATTTTGGTCTTTCCATAAATATTACTATGGAAGCGATTTTTCCTCAAGTACAACAAAAAAAAACAAAGTATCATGGTTAACTTGAAAACTTAAAAAAATCAACGAACAATAAATCAATAACAGCTTTATCAACAACCAACTGCTTATCGCCAATGACATACACGTGTGGTAAATTAAAAAAAAACCTTTTAGGTTTTCAAGTAAATCAAACAATAACTAAATTTCCACATGCTGAATATTTTAACATGCATCAAATAAAATAGTTTTACACTAAATCAGTGTAATGCTATGTGGACACACAAAATGCTCTTCAAACTTGTACCATCCTAAAAAATGATTGCTGATTGCGGAGATTACAAATTTAAATCATGCAGTCTCAAGTCCTACATCAGGTTGCTTTAAATGAAATCTTACGTAGGTAATTCTACTTTTAATGATTACTTACGTTATTCCTATACGATGAAAAAACTTATTTTATATGCATGCCTGATTGTTTTTCAATTTTAATAGGAATTATATTAATGATGTAAAATATCAACCAATAAATAAAAAAATAAAAAATATAGATAGATCAAAAGCTAATCAGATGGTCTACCAGTGATCCCTCGCCCGATAGACTTCAGATCATGATCTTTGTATCTCTCACACATGTTCAAGTCTCGTGTTTTGTTTAACAACACATTCAAAACATTATATTCCCTACCATGAACTACCACATACATATTACAGTACTTTTCAATCTCAGTTGGTGTTAATTTGAACAGTTTTTTTTCCTTTTTGTAATTCCCGCCATATTCTATAACAGTGCTGCCATCTTCTGAGTCAGAGTTGCATTGAGAAGTGCTAACAGCAGAAGCAGTGTCTGGACATGGTAAGTTTATGCACAACTTTTTATAATCTTCAAGACTGATGGTCAATGAGATCGTTGGTAACAGTATGTTGGCAAGATGGGGCTTCAAGAGATTCGCACGATGCCGCCTGCGGCTTGAGTAATGATATGGCATGTCTAGAAATAATTATACACTTATTACAAACAATTTTTAAGCAAATAAATAAGGAGCAAATATTGAGAAGATTTATTATATTCCATACTTTGCACAAAAGTCTCCACATTCCTTTCTAGAAAAATTGGCCATAATTCTAATTCATCTATAATATTAAAAGTTCCTTTAATACTGTCTTGCAGATAGAGGTCTCCAAGAATCTGAAAAAATTAGTGAATGAGTGATTTAAAACAGAGGGAAAATAAAAAATAAAATGATGAAGCTAGGATAAGCTGTATGTACTTACTATGTCATTGTGCATAGTACTCAACATAGCCATAGGTATAAAGTATACTTTTTTGGCACTTGCTATGAGTTCTTTTGCCCTATCAATAGCTCCTTTGTTCCAATCTCTTGAAGTTACATTTTTTATCTGGCAGGTTTCACTTAGTTCCTGAATAGAATAAAAGTTTTGATTATACTAAAATAAGACTATAAATATATGTATTGTTAGTTTAGTTTATATGCATAAACTTTATGGTGGCGCCATCTAATGTATAAAGTGGAACTAAGAAAAGCAAGCAAGCTGTGGCTGAAGAAGTGATTTATATGTATCTATTGTGTATTTCAAAAAAATAATACATAATGTAAAAATAAATTCATTACATTAGAACCTTAGTCACTTGATACAACAAACTTCTTGTCTGGATTGAATTTTATTATTTATTAGAATAACATAGGATGGTACCTACTTACATATATTAATTACAGCAAAAACAGTTTTATTTACCTTGTCAACAGGTGTTACTCCTTGGATACTAGCCTCAAACACTTTGGTAGGAAGCTTTTTATAATCAAGTGGTAAATCCACATAAACAGTATTGCAATCTGGTCGCAAATAAATACCATAATCAATCAGCCAAATTAAAAACTGTGCCTCCATTGAAACTATGCCTCTGGCCCATTTATTTTGCCACATGACCGCTACATACTAGAAAAAAACAATTTTTTGGGTAAATTAGTCCTAGAAATAGGGATAAATTAAAAGATAAAAAATAAGGTGTATGTAAGGAATTCTAGTTTATCATGCAAATGTTCTTATCCAGATTAGTACCTACATAAGTTTAATTTAAACTTTTCATTTAAAGAATATTACAAACAGGTATCTAAGTAGTACATATTATTTTAGTCAAGATACAAAAAATATGAACACGATTAATCCCAAAGAATATAGCTGATCAAGGTTTCATCTGTAGTATTTATTAGTTAAAACAACTAGTTAAAACAAACAAATTTTGTAAATATCTTGACTTTGAAATAAAAGTATATCTACTTACCTGTCCGTGTTGTAAATTTGATATCTCCGGATTTAATTTGTTTATGCATAAAATATCATTACTTTCTATATTATTTGTCAAGGATACATTTTTATTATCATTATCAATAAAACAATGAAATGAAAAAGGATTGGTAAATGTTGTTATTGTAATCGCTACCATTTTGAATAACTGTTATAATATATGCAGCGAGGATCTGAAAAAGTGAAAAGAATTGAATTAAATGTAAAAGAGCAAAAATTAACTTTGTCTATAACTGGGAGCGTACATAAACATGCATGAAAGTTTTATTTGTTTCGCGGTATCAGCAATATTGTTTACAGAAATGTCAAGTCAACGTAATGTCACTGTCATGGAAAATGTCATTAAATTTCTTCTACCGTCCTTGTATAGTGAAGTACCTATTCTTTCTCTTCTCTACCTTTATGTCTACCACCTTGCTATCACTCTTTCCTCATGTATCCTGTCGTCCTTACCTGAGTCCCGTTGTCCCGTAGTTTACTCAAAACAATGACCTACTATTAAAAAAATTGCCGTCCTTTATAACTGGACCATTCCATGTCTTTCCTAAGGATAAGATCGAATAAGCTATTAATCTATTGCAAGCTTGCAAATTGTGCTGCCAAGTTAGTCTGCTGAAAGTGAAGAAAAAACATTATGTGTGCCAGTTGCTTCTCTTTTCGTGCAGATTGTATACAAGTTAATCAAGGGAAAAGCTAATGCACTTTTGTTTCTTCTTATACGATTGGCTATACTATATGCAACCTATAGGTATATAGATAGATAGTGTGGCGACATCTCTACGCCCGAATCATCGCTCCCGCTACAATAGAAAGATAAAACTTTATTGCACCATAAGAGTAAAACAGTACAAAACAGATAGGGATGGTACAAACGCTGACTTTTCGCTGATGCAATATCTTCCAGTCAACCTTTGGATGGAAGAAAACCAAATAGGAGATTGGCGATGGCGCACAACAGGATAAATAAATGTTTAAACATAATACATATATACCTACTATTTGAATCTCATTTTCACCATTAAGCTATACAGCTGAACGTGGCCTTCCTGTCTTTTCCAGATTGTTCGCACTGCATACCCCTTTAGGGAAAAACACTAACCACGTGTTTTTCCCTAAAGGGAAAGATACTAATTTTGTTTTTACTTCCGCTGAACCAATTTTTATGAAATATAAGTTGATTAAGTAAATACAGTTTCTTTTTAATTGATCGTCTCTCAATAAGTAAGTACCTATGTACTTAATAACTTATTTCTTCTTACCTATCCATAGTTGCTACTCTGCTGATAATGGCAAGCTTCTCAGTGCCCCGAGCGGCACGTTAAGCCGCCTGCAGCCGAGTCGGCTGTTGTCATTAGATAAGGTCGTTAATAAAGCCACGTCATAGGTATTCGGGTCGGAACTCCAACAATCTGGCTGGAGCCTCGGAATCCATGATTAATCAACAAAAGTGTTTTGGATTCAATTAATTTACCTATGTTGGCAAGATTATTTTAGTAGGTAGGTAGGTATCTACAATATGTTGTCTTTGGAATAATTAACTTATTTAGCTAATAATGAAACAAGTACTTACGCAAACTTGCATGCTAGTCTGATTGCTAAGAAAAGCATAGTTTGGCCAACTGCTTCCCTTCTCGTGGAAATTGTAGCGATCAATAGAAAGGCTTTATGAAATTGGGATTATTTTTGCCAGCAACCTGTCACTATTTGGATATCTGTTACTGAATCCTTGTACAATTGTTACCCATCCAGCTAAACTTGGCTTTCGAATCTTTTAGATCTTCTTTAGATTCTTTCTCGATAGACACAGGTATACACAGTGCATCGGCACTGTCTACCCCGTTACTAGGGATTCATACGTCGTATATATTCGGACACGGATATTACCTATGACAATTTCTAGCCTCGATTTAGAACTGTCGAAAGCTATCTTTGTTAACATACTTACCTAATTTTCATGATTTTATAGGTTCACTTCGCCTCTTTTCGCCCGATACTTATGTGTAGATCGTGCCGTACTTCCAAGTACGTACTATACTGTTTTTGAAGGAAGGTGCATAAAAAGTAAACAGATCTTCTAGGACCTCTAGCTTGGAAGCTAAGTTTGCAGTTGGGATTACGCCGTGATAAAAGACAAAAATACTGAAAAATCCTATCCTTAGTTTCAGGAGTGGCGTTTGTTATAGGTCTTAAATTGTCTTGGTATTAATTCCAATCAACTCAACTGTGCCGTGTGGTTCCCGGCACCATTACAAAAAATAATAGGACCACCCCATCTCTTTCCCATGGATGCCCTAAAAGGAGACTAAGGGATAGGCTTATAAACTTCGGATTCCTCTTTTAGGCGATGGGCTAGCAACCTGTCGCTATTTGAATATCAATTCTATCATTAAGCCAAATAGCTGAACGTGGCCATTCAGTCTTTTCAAGACTGTTGGCTCTGTCTACCCCGCAAGGGATATAGACGTGACCATATTTATGTATGTATGTATGCAACTCAACTCTTCACTTCTCTGCAAAACCTGGGGAGCGCTCTTTGACTATGATCCTGGATTGGTTATGTCATGTTTCAAAACACGAAACGACTCCCGTCTGACCTCCGCAATCTTTGCGGGGGACTTTGAACCTAATTCATATAACATCCCTTATTCTCAAATTCGCCGTTTACGACGTATACTTAAGGAGTAGGATGGAGTGTTCTTTGCCAACTAAGCCGCCAAAATAGAAGGTCCAGCTTTAACTTTAGTACTCGTAACTTACGGCATCATACCACAAAACCACACCGAAACCAAATGAACTGATGATAAACAACTGAACCCGTTTTAATGAAATTGGGCACCAAGTTAAGCTTGATCTCGGGACTTAGACTACATTTTGCCCCAAACAGAAGTAAAAGCAGGAGTTGGAAATACGTGATGAAAGTTTGTAACTATGTAATACAAATCCCTTCGCAGGTGAAGTTTCGGGCAGCTAAAAGTTTGTTTAGGCGGGTTGAAATAAATAAAAGGCATGATTGTCTGTCCCCTACATACATACATATAATCACGTCTATATCCCTTGCGGGGTAGACAGAGCTAAAAGACTTGAAAATATTGATAGACCACGTTCAACTAAGTATTTGGCTTTAAGATAGAATTGAGATTCAAATAGTGACAGGTTGCTAACCCATCGCCTAAAAGAAGAATCCCAAGTTTTATTACATGGCTAGGTATAAGGTAGGTATTTTATCATGAGTGTTGGACATACATTATTAGACTTGGTGAGTTTGAAAACGAGTTAAAAGTACCACTGTGTTGCTTTTGATTGTTCTGTAGGTAATGAAGAATTCGTAACTTATTTGCATTGTGTTAAAATGGCGAAGTTTTACCACCTTATCATGACTTTCGTGTAGATGGGTCGTGCATCGTGAACAACGGGCCGAGGTCGGCGCGGATAGGCTGAGGGTCAAACAGAGGTGACAAGAGAGCGGCGTGCGTGCGAGATACGTATGGGGAGGCGGCGGCAGGCGAGGCTGATGGAACCGGCGAACGGCGCTCCCGACGGCGGCGGGCGCACGCATGGAATGCACGGCGCGGGGCGCGGGCGGTACTGCTGCCGCGGCGACGGTCGCTCCTCTGCTGCCCGCCAGTCAGCCGCGCGCCATCGACACGAGTTGTTCGAGCCGCGACTCGCACCACCCACGCCGCTCACAGGTATGTACTTACTACACGTGACTATCTTCTTGCGCTTCTTCTAACGCGACCAACTTACGTGACCTCCCCCCGGCCGGACGACGACTTGGCGCTATGACCCGTCCTATTTGGCAAACATAACTCTCGATACTTGCCGGTCATTCCTTCTGCGGCTTTATCAGTGTTACATATTTATTATTTGCCGGCGGTGAGGTCAGCGGGCTCGTGCGGCGATGTGTACCTTATCGCGTGGGCTGTAGGGTCGAAGCAGCGGCAGCGGCGACACTGGCGCGAACGACCTCGTGTGCTCAGTCTTCGCTGCTCTTGCGTCGGTCTTATTAGCAGTTATGTTATTTGTACCTACCTACATCTACAATGTAAACAACTGCGTAGAAGTAATTCCATGACACTGACTAGATAAAACTGATATCACAACAGTCTTTTCGCGAATCGTTCTTCCTCGTAACAACTTTTCTCATGTTTGTAAATAACCGGATGCTTGGTAGTATTGGTACCAATTCTAGCCACCAGGCGGCACTACAAGTCGCCTTCCTATCTTCCTGAATGAAGTTGTAATTAAATTTATTTTGTCTTAGATAACGACTTTGTATATTAATTACCAACTTATATCGTACAAGTTGCTAAAATTAGAAAGATTTTTAATATAAAAAAATTTCACCTTATTTATATACCATAACATTAAGTAGCTTCGTAGGCATCCTAGATATTTAAGAATCGAATTACTACTAGACTTTTCGAGACAGTTGGTTCTGTCCTCTTCGCAAAGGGTATATAGATGAGATGACTGATGGTATTTAATGTACCTAAGTACCTATGTAAATTATGCCTACTTACTTACTGATATGTTATAGGAAACAGGCGTGCCTGATAAACATTTACAGTAATTTTTAATATTATGACAAACAAAACCATCTTCTGCACTCCATCGCCACTGACTATTATAGGTAGGTTGGTACCTACTTAATGAAATATGGGTTTAATGGCATTACCTGGTGGGACAAGTAAACGTGAATCTACGCTTTTATTTGTCAACCAAATGTCTAGATGATTTTGTTGTACTGATTAAGCAGTAAGCGAATAGATTCAGCGATATCGATATGACGTCACGACTTGATAATCTGAATCTAAGTAGGCGCTCGAGGCCGCCATCGTCGCGGCTGCTGGGTTTCGAATCATCTAACAACAGACTTCTTTGAACTTATTCAATGATACCGGACGGCGCATTACGCTTCGTCAGGCACATGCTAACTGCCGAATATTGTTGTTGCTACAGCGGGTGACGTAGGCGTCTGTAATATTCAAACAACGACAATATTAGCACAGAAACGAAAAGTGTTTGAATTCTTCAATATTAGAGTGTTACTCGCAACGTGAAATATCAGTGGAGCGAGCTCGGGTTGCCCGGTGACGAGGGACCCGCCACTCGACCGGTGGTGTCTTCGGCAGTTGCTCTGTGCGTGTTAAACTCGCATTGCATGCGATTCTCGCCTCTTGCCCGCAGTAACACGCCCTAATATAGCGTGACTGGTGCTTGCCGCTTATAACGCCCTAGACGCGTCGCTAAAAATGTTCCCTGCCTCGTACAATTTAGGGTTCGTGCCGTTTTAGTTCGTATATCTAGTGTTGGTAGGTCGGGAACCGCTCGGTGGTATATGGCGTAAACAGTGTTTCGTAGTACAGCAGGTCGAGATCCCCGACGCACAAGAGTGAAAGTAGGGGAGGCGGGTGAGGGGTGGCTCTGGTGGCGCACCCCGCAGGAGTGGTCGACCCGGGACCTCCAACTGGGATTTGCTAAATCTGCTGCTTTTACGCCGCTGAGGCCGTCGAAAAAGCAAATTACAGTGTTAGCTAGACGTCGTCGGTGGTAATGACTGCTTATTATTCACATTTATTATTAATTCTGTAGAATGGAGGTACTTTCAATAACGACTCGCTCTGGCTGACATCACCCTTATGAAATAATATTTGTACAAAGTATCTTGCCATACTTTAAGGAGTATTTATCTAAGTGCATAATTGAAATATTGCTCGTTTTGACCTAATAGCCGGTACTTTGGCAAGCTTCTAACAAACAATGCATGAATCCATACATAGATAACTGTTACCTAAAATGTGATGTGCAGAAAACGACCGAATGCATTGCGATAAGTTAGCGAAGCGGGTTCAAGAACCTAATTAGTGCATCTTTCGTACTCTCTGTTTCATGTCAGTGCACTTCATACTCGGAAACCTGTGATAGCACTTTGATGGCTAGCGGTAGCACCCACTTTTAATTATAAGTCACTAACATTTGCCAGTGGATTTGCTCGCATAAGTACGCAACGTTTTTCCAGGATGAAACATTTTTTTGTGTCTTTTACAGTCTTAACTAAGTGTGTGCGATATTTCAAAAATTAGACGAGTAAAATTTGCTTAGATGAATAAATCATTACAATAACAAGAAATAATCTCGGCAAAAAATTTAAATTTGGTACATACAATTTAAACAATATTTTAGATGGGCATTTTTATGGTAACTTATTACTAGAAGTGATTGCAAATACCTTAACACTAAAAACTACCTCAAAAATTTTTCTTCAACCAGTGGGTCAAATATAAGGACTGTTGTTGTCAGAGGTCAGACCATCAGATATTAACGAATAATTCTAGTTGACCAATTGACCAGAAAAAGTTTAAGTATTATTATTAATAAGATAGTAAATAAAATAAGTAATGTTAACAAAACATTACTTACCATAACTTATTTTCTACATATGCAATGTTATTGTTACATTTGACCTCTTGCGCTTATAAAAAATATACCTAACATTTGATACTTCTTACTATCGCTTTTGGGTATTTTCCCTGAGACGCGCATTGGTTGTTGCTGCCAAAAGACATATTATTGATTGAAGAATGTGGCATTGAAGTGCTTTATACTAAGATAAGTATTTTGATGAACATTGATAAAATTCTTGAAAATTTTATGAACTTAGCAAACGTCTCACTAAACAGTAAAATATTTTTTTTCTTTCTACGTTTCCTTTTTAAAACATAAAGGAGGTTTTCTTTCCCGAGAAAACGTTCTTTACGTCTTAAAAACCAGTTTTCCTTGTACCTATTTCCCGTCAGCCGATTTAAGGTGTCTTGGGTCTTGATTCAATAATACTTAGTCTTGACTTCAACATACATTTTCAATAACGATTAAGATATTGAGTGTCGAGGATTCGTTGTCTGTTTCTACTTTAAAAATATCCTTCAACAACACCAATCAATACTGAAGTAATGGTAACTTCAGTTTTAAACTACAAAAAACGTTAAACGTACAACATGGAATATAGTGATTAAAATATGACTACTATTCCTTTCGCTGTCTTCACCTCCGCCCAATTATATTTTTTCACCAAGCACTCGTACTGACAGGTGACGAGTATACTACTATTGTTTAGTTTGACAATGCTTAGTCCGACAATGCGGGTTACCCAGCCCTTTATAAAGTGGTTATGCCATAACATTCAGAGTCCAGAAAGCACACTCTTGGAATTTGTGAGTTAAAACTTTTGTCATCGTCGTCTTGCTACAATATGGTTACTTATCTGTGGTTATCGATAGAATAGATAGAACCGCTCCATCCTTTATTCTGGATATTATAAATAAATGCATACATATATTGATACATACATACTTATAATCACGTCTATATCCCATGCGGGGTAGACAGAGTAAGTCTTGAAAAGACTGAAAGGTCTAGTTTAGCGGTATGGCTTAATAATGAAATTGGGATTCACATAGTTCACAAGTTTATTAGCCTTGCACTGTATGCACTTACAACGTATGCATTTTTAGAAGCTGAACCCGGAGAGGGTCAGGCAACGTTTGCGAATTTCCAGCAAGTCTATGTGACTGAGACAGCAGATAAAATATCTGCTTCGTCTCAACTACTGTCGCAATGGGGTTTCTCATATTTCAAGAAATTACTGTTCTATTGGTAAATTATGTTAGAGGTCTGATTTTTTTGTAGAAATTATGAAGCTCTGCAATGGTGTGTATTGTGAAGATCTGACAGTTATATTTTATACAGTATTTATTTATTTATTTATTATAATGTAATATAGATTAGTATAGTTATAATATTATGCAAGAATTCTTCGATGTCAATAAAAATTTTAAATTTCAATTTATTTATTGCATATCATATTGTTCAATTCAGTTCTAACTCCTACACCACCGTCACCAAAGAATTTCACCAAGGAAGTGCTTCCATTTTCATAACAGCCTGTGCATTTTTATTGAAAAAAGGCCATTTTCATGTCGATTCCCGCAGAATGTATTGTCGGTGTTGCTAGCTCCTAAATTAAACTAATTTCCGTTGTTTCACGCCGCGTGACCGCTAGCGCGCCCCTTTCAACCCTTGTAATTATCACAACAGTGGTATTAATATTTGCTATTACGAGCTGTATCTCGTCAAATGTTTAAAATATAATGTTGGAGTAAGGTTTAGGCGATTGAGCAATATTCATAAATAATTATTGCTTCTAACTCATTATTCCATGTGTTTTAGTTTACTTAATGTTGACAACGAAGCTAAATATTTTAAAAGAGTCCGGTAGTTAAATCATTACTTAATTATTAATATTATCGAGTACCGAATATCGGAACGCTGCCACCTAACTAAATTAAAGCACAAGTCAATATTTCATGAAATTTATCACGGCAAGTGTCAGATTTCAATTAAAATTTTGTATTTTTTACTTTTCGTAAGAAATTCCTTACATTACTTACCTAAATTATAATTTACATTAAAGGCTTCATTTGTATCCAGCTTCAAAAAAGTAAACAGTGCACAAAACACTTCGCATGTTGTATATGTTCGTGTTAAGCCAATTCCCCGAAACTATTTTCCACATTTATTATAAAAAGTTGGCGTGCTGACTACTCTATAATCTTTTTGACTTACTTGCTTAAGACGAGAAAAGAAAATTAGCTACCAATTTAATTATTGTTAGTATTGGTACCTAATGCTTTAATTCATATAAATATGTGCAAGATCGATAGCCCTCATTACTAACCCCATTATCAACTACATTAATTTACTATTAAAGTTGTCCAAATTATTTAAATGACTAAATTCAATTTGAACGAACATAGTACCATACAATAAAAAATAAAACAAAAGCTTATGAAATACACGCTCAGCCTACGTCATAATTTAATATTCGACTTACGTTTCAAATACTCTTGCTCGAGTTTTGCTTTTTAAAAATACAATAAACTACCTATATAAAAATCCAAACACTTTCTCTTTGCATTTTTGATAACAACCATGGTTTTAAAAAATTGATCGAATTGGATCTAATTTGGGTCTACGGACTTGCTACAACTAACTGCTACGAGAGCTACGCGCTACGCTTCGAAACCCAAAAGATCCTAAAAAGATTACAAACGCGCACTGTAATTAAAACGCAACTTCCTATTGTTATCGCATTTACCAGGTCAATAGATCCTGCGCACTGATGTATGCTCCCAAAGATAGAGGTAAAATTATACTATCATAGTCACTACATAGTATAAAACAAAGTCGCTATTTTAGTCTGTTTGTCTGTATGCTTAAATCTTTAAAATTACGCAACGGATTTTGATGCGGTTTTTTGTAACAGGTAGAGTGATTCAAGAGGAAGGTTTTTATGTATAATAACATTTATAATTTTGCACCCGTGCGAAGCCGGGGCAGGTCGCTAGTTATTCTATAAATGCGAGGGTTTGTAGGAACTTGTAATATTGGAACTTGGAATGTTCTTACAGTCTTATGTTTGTGATTCTTTTATGCAAAATATGTAACGGATTTGGATGAAACTCTACAGTAATATGGCTTAACTCGAGAATATTCATAGACTACATTTAAAGTTAAGTATATAATAAAATAGTATCAAACTTACATACATATAGTCACGTCTATATGTGGGGTAGACAGAGCCAACAGTCTTAACAAGACTGATGGGCCGCGTTCAGCTGTGTGGCTTAATAATAGAATTGAGATTCAAATAGTGACAGGTTACTAGCCCATCGCCTAAAAAAAGAATCCCTTAGTCACCTTTAAACTTATTTCCTTAACATAATAATGTGACCAAGTTGATTGCTGGTGTCGTATCGTATTGATTGACGAAGAAATTATTTGTGTTATTTCTGCCGAATAAGTTTTTTTAAGTTCAAAAGTTAAAAAGTCTAAATGCTAATACCACCTTACGAGGGAGGTAGAACCTACCGTCTCGGAAATGCTGAAATGCCGATGAATGGCTTCATGATGATATTGGAATTTAAAGTCTAGATAACACTAGAAATGTCTTTTACAGACTTCTCTTACTTTTCAATCCAAAAGCGATTGAGGCCGGGCAAGGACTAAAGACGTAACATGTTTTTTTCCGGTATCACGGAATTTTCAAATTATTACCATAAAGCACATTTAACTACATAGATACAACTTTACGTTATTCGAGTACTATAAATTTCGATTGACATACGATACCGAAACCGCTGTCGATGTAGTCTGTTGCAGGAATACATACTGCTTCCATGCTTTTATTATAAATCCAGATGTCTTTCTGTCACGTTTTCATGGTTTAATCGCTGGACAGATTTTTTGTGGAATTTGGAATTGGGTAGTTCGAATTCGAGGTAGCAAAAGCTAATTTTTGGCTGGCGAAATGCGGGTAATCTCAATAGATTACCCGCCATAAGACAATTCTTATGGCCCTTCAAAGGGGGTAAAATAATTAGTTAATCTGGTTTAATGGTCTGACCTTGGCATAGACTAAATTTTCCCGCGAAATCTGACAAAACTGGGCGCATATTTACAATTTTGGCTTGGCACCACAAAATGGCTGCGTAACACAAGATTGCCATAAAAAAGGTTGTCATTTTATGTGCCAAAATCACGCCAAAACTGTACTACGTAAGTACAATATTTTTGTATTCAAACTCGCCATTTCTCGATATTGGATACAATAGACAAAATAATAATTAAAGTTACTATCGTACCGCTGCTAAAGGGAGAGTATAAGAAATTTCTAAACTTATTCATTTCTTTGCTAAACTTCATTAGATTTTATTGGATAGTGATGTATGTATATATTGCTCTACCTATTCCACCTTTGCATCGTACCAAGGCTTTCACATTTTTACACCAGAGAAATATTATTTATCAGTACAGGGTTAAATGCTTTTAACCAATCTGTGTACGAGTATGAGACACAAGAATAGTGCTGTGTATGTAGGTATATCGTGATTGGTGCCACGCCACCTCGCTCGACAGCTGTGCTGCAGCTGTTGGAAGCTTATGCTCTTTTTACGCCGACCGTACACAGAGTACTGATTGACCAGAATTTAGGCATATTTTACAAAAAAAATGTTCATACACCAAGTAGGTTTCCCTGTGGAATGAAAGTCAGGCTTCTCCCAGTACGCACTGTTACAACATGTATCATCTATTTATTTAAAAGAGAACTCGCCTGACCAAAATCGACGCACATCAAACCGCTAGATGTTGATTTGAAATTTGGCATGTAGGATCCATTATGTATGAGCACTAGGAGAGGAATCTTCGAAATTCCCGTTGTCTGCCTGTCACCAGATTTTATAAACCGTGAGAGCTAGAAAGCTGACTTACTTAGCTGACAAATTCAAAAAATAGAAATATGAAAAAGCATCGCAGATAGAAATCGTACACCTTAACTTTATACGAGATATATGTATTAGAAGTGGTAGATAGAGGTCAGAGCCTGCGAACGAGGAGACAGGGCGACTGCCTCCCCGCCCCCCGCTTCCCCTGACTCCAGGGGGTGGCTGCTTGGCGTTTCTTACAGTTTCCATAGTGCTTCCTACCACTACAAACAGTGATGCCAACTAAGATCTAACGGAATTTTTGTTTTGTCAGCGCTCAAAATTCCGAGTTAAGCACTTCACCACGAATTTGCATTTAGCAGTAGAAATAACAAGCAGTTTTGAGGTTAAAGAAAAAAAGTTCATTGGTTTGCTATTTTCATTATTATTAAATACCTGTTCTTATCGCTTTTTATTTAACATTTCGGAGGTATGACGCTATATGTGGGTTGGTCCGAGTTAGCGCGTTTTCAACCGAGACAGTTGGCAACAGTGACTACGTAGTATATCACAGGTAGTTTCCGACGCAGTCCTACCTTTCCTTTTTCTAAAACCCGGGCGAAAAGACGAATGAAGGCTTACGCCATGGAGGCTCGTATATTTCCAACTTGGATTATGTCGATGTTCACCGCTATACCACTATACTTAGATCGTATCATTGAACCATTTTGATTTGCCAAATTATTCTGGCTCTTTATGATAATTTAATTACATTATAAAGACTTTTTAATGTGCGTTAAAGAATGTTTAAAGTTAATTAACCAAATGTTTTATTACCATTTAAGTTACAACTTATCGGCTTCATATAGGTATTGAAAAGATAACGATTATGAATAACGATAACGAATATTATTACAGTTATAGGTAGCTTACAAATACGCGAAGTTTGATGACCATATTTAGCTTGTGCACTTTAAAGATCTTTTCTCTTTCTTTAGGGAATTCTTTAGGGAAAAAGGGAGAGGAATCTCAAGAAACTGTATTCGTTTTGGATGAAACAGTGTAATTTTCAGATATATTCGGTTGTCATACAAACACAAGGCTAACGGAGAGCCTCTTCGACGCGTCCCGGCGGTCGTGCGTGGCAATTGCGTGGTCATTACGTAAATATAGCGTTGTGTCGTCATTGCTGCAAATCTCCACTCATCGCCAATCTTCTGCCATAATGTCTAGCAGCTATAAATACTGGATTCAACACTTAAATATTTTCCAAGGCAAAGTGTTGCCAAGCGTATATTCTTTTTTTTCAGCGGCTTAAACTTTGCCATTATATGTTGCTAGAATATAAACTTTCAAGAATGTATAGGCAAACTGACAAACACTCCTTTATGAGAGAATTTACGCTAATAACCCTAAAAAGAATTTACTACTTTATTGGCTTTTTGTTTAATTAATAAACTCTTAAACTACATAACGTATAGTAAGATTCTATTTTTGAAAGGCTAAATAAACTTGGGGATTCTTCTTGTAGGCAATGGGCTACCAACTTGTCAATATTTAAATCTCAATTGCATCATTAAGGCAAACCGCTGAAGGTGGCCTACAGTCTGCGAGACTATTGGCTCTGTCTACCCCGTAAGCGATAAAGACGGGATTATATGTACCTATATAAGTTTACATATTTTATGCAATAGAAAATTAAAGGAATTAAGCTTTCATAAGATTGTTTCAGGAGCGGAGCTCTTAGAAAAGCATCTCTCTGACTTACTGCGTGTTTGTTTTACGTGGGCTCGGTGCATCTCGTGTATACGTGTGCGACATGTTAGCATCATCTAAGTGGGTTAACTTGTGATAGTTTAGCCGTGATAGCGTAACGAACAAGGTTTCAAACTCATATTTTATTTAGTGTGAAAATATTAGGATTTATTGGAAACAAAAACAGTCGTGCTTTTGATTTCGATACTCCAATACTGTTTTAAAGTTCTGTTAAGCTTGCATTTCCATGCGAAAATTTTTAAGGGAAGAACTCCACTATGTTGTAGACATTTTCTATACTGCTGCATTACAAAGTAGGTATTTGAGATTGCGATGGACAACGAAGGACGTTGTTGAAATTTCCACCGTCTTCACTCCATCGAGATAACACTATCAGCAATAGCCTTGCATACGAGATTCTGTTCGACGTAGCTAGCTGGCCCGTGCACATACAAATAGATTGCACGGCTTTGCGTGTTATCGACCTCTTTTTAGAGCATTTTCAACCCACGTTCGGAATTATTTTGCGAGAAGATTTCTGCACAAAGATCCTAAAAAATCGCATCGACATTTCATTGTTCTCTGATTTCGCTGCGCCGCTTTCAATTTCAATGCATATTCCCCCCTGGAGAGTCTTGTCCACGATGTCACTGAAACTAAAAGAGGTCGTTCGTGTTTGCGCCAGCCATCGCATCCAACAATGAGGAGCGGCGCGCTGCCAGTGCTATATCGAACACTATACACACGTAATCTGTGTGCAGAGATAGGCAATGGCGTGCTGCTTGTAGGCGGCACGTAATGTATGCGTGCTCGCTGTGTGTCTCCATCCATGTGTTGTTGTCGCCTCGGCGGCGGCGGACGGACGTCGCACTCGCTTCTGATAGTGACCTCACTCTGCTCAGGCGCCGACCACACCACCTTATTTATGACCTAATCAACGATTCTATTGTTTTCTAATTTCACCAATTGCTACAAGAATTTATCCCTTACTTGACCAAATGGCTTATTTTACAACACGTGCACTTGATGCGCATGTTGACAAATTGCGTAATTAGCATACAGAGATAGCTTTGACAAAGTATTTTAATAAATGGATTTAAATTAGTTTCGTGACAACCCAAGTAACAATTAGGCGCTAAAGTAAGATTTATAATAAGTCTATAAAAGCGCTAACTAGATTCTAAAGTGGTTTATGGGTGTAACAAATTAGTGTTAGAGCGCGCTCTAACCCTACTTTACCCCCGAATTGGGCACAATTTTTATATTACTTAAGGTTGTATAATGACGGTATACAAGAGTTATGGTAATTGGCTAAGAGGTACAATTAGTGCTATAAGAAAGTTATTATAGCGGTAACAGGATCTCTTAGCGATACAAGAGGGGTAAATAAGCGTCAACTGACTCCTTAAGCGGTACAGTAGAGATACAAAGGCGTTAATTATATTTTCAAGCGCTAAAAGGGAGGTAAATAGGTGTTTTGTAACGGTCTGAACGCTATTCAAGATAATTAAACTAATTTTGTGATCTAATAATAAATAATTTTATTTTCAATGGCTATAAGTTTACGACTAATGATTTTTATATTAAACAAAAAAAAGTGATATTGTATGGTGAGAAAGGAAGCATATTTTTGCTGCGAAGGGAAGTACACTGTGAATATGTTACATATTTATTGGCAAATAATTTGAGCGCCCGATGTATGTTGTCTATTTACTGAAAACTTTTCCACGTATTTACAACAATTTTTGTTTATTTTGGTTGCGACGCCATTGTCAAAAACAAGTAGTCAATATAAGAAATACAGTAGTGACCTTAAGCGCTATTACTTTACCTTTAGTCACAAAAAAGTAACAATAGACGCTATAGGATCTGTTATAGCGAAAAATTATACTCCTATTTGACTTAAGGTAATGCAAGAGAGTTTTGTATAACTTCAAGCATTTGGTTCTATATAAGATTAAATAAACACTATTGTAAGGCTGGTAGCGCTTATTAACGCTATTGTGCAACTTTAGGTTCTTGTAAAGAGTTTATTATCACCTGCATAGCACTTTTGGAGGTAGTAGCTAATTCTTATTCTTATTTAGATCTTAGAGTTCTAAGATTCACTTAAAGCTATAACACAAAATGCTGTGCATGTACAACAGTGTTAAGATTTGCCATAATACATCCATAACCTTTAAGCTCGCCTAATTGTCGCGCTTGTAACTCTGTATTATAAGTAGAAGTGATATACGTTACTTGGTACGCCACTTTATCGCCAATAGTCATAAGTGTTGCTACTGTAATGCCTTTGTAGCCCACTAAGTAACAAAATAAGCTCTAATCGTCGCCTAAATGTTTGTTGGGAATTATAGGGGATAGTCTGCCGCCATCATTAACAATCGTGCCATAGTCTAATTGACTCCGTTTTATAGACTTGTACGCCTTAATTAGTGGTCGTGTGATCACTGCACTGGGCGACCTGAGTAGGTGCTAGGTAGGTATTTGTTATGTGGATAGCGAGGCCGCGCACCACCTGACACGAGAGCAGCTGGCGGCCGGCTGCTTGCGCATACGATGAAACTTGTTTCCAAGCAGATATGGCGGACCACCGTCGCGTCGCCGTCGTTTCGACTTTGCGCGATAACAATGTGGCTCACTGCTCACCACAGTGTTACACAGATTAGATGACTGCAGTCTAATGTGGTCAAATGCTTGTTTGTAAGAACAATAATAATATTGTACCTACTTTTTCGCTTCAAGTATATAGCATTTTTTCGAGTATAACACAGTTTTTTTGAAGGATGCCTTACCTAAAGGCAGTTACTGTCTTCGAATCGCATTGTTCGTGTTAGTTGGCGTCCTTTGCCGTAGCAGTGCTATTTTTCCGTTGTTGTGCTCTCAGGCTGCCGTTTGCCCGAGTTAGTAGATAGCGTCGTAGGCAAGTACAATAAGTAGGGGCCGCGTAGGCAGGGTCGTGCAGTCGTCGGCGGCGTCGGCCGACCCTGATAATTTGCTGCGCTTATGTTACTTCAACGGCTTCTTGCGACACGTTGCGGCCGCTTTCCTGGGTTTCTACTCCATACACCACGCACTGTATCTGTACTGTATATGTGTGAATAAGTACTTACGTAGTTAGCAGTAAGGCTAGCAAAACATCGACGAAAAAGATACGTTGTTATTCTAAGAATATGTTGGTTCCCTTTGGCATTATAATGAATCAATAAACGCGGTGCTTAGGAATTTTAACTTATTACTTAGGTAAGTGAGACAGCCTACAAGTATATTTAAATAGGCTACTCCTGAAAGGTCTCAAGTAAACATAGTTTTAAATCTAGGGTAGATAAAATAAGGACTAACGATTCCTTGGAAAAGTGTTATTTCATCGTTACACATCGTTAAAAGAATTTTTCAAATCTTTTTTTTTCAAAACTTAATGTATTGCTACTATACAACACTACTAAAGCTTGTTAGAATTTATTAAATATTAAACAGGTGATAAGTAAACCGTTAATGAGAGATTGATAAGTTCTCTCGACATTTTAGGAATACTAAATGTTTTACCCGTGGGTGTCTCAGAAGGATTAAGTAGTTAGGCAAAATGGGATAGGTAGAGTCCCCTGCAAAGATCAAACGGGAGTCACTTTGTCAAAAACTAGACTTACCAAATCCAGGATCATGGTCAAAAGGCGTACTTACTTTACATGAATATGTGCCTACTAAGTAGTTACTAAAAAGTTTTGCAGCCTAAAAGAAGGTTGACCAAGTTACATGAAAAAGCTCTTCATGTGTTAAACAAGTGAACATTCATAAACAACAGCTACTTTAAACAGTAGAAATAGTGCTTGATGCCACTTTCAACGGCTCAGTTTTCATAACGATCTAATGACGCTTGTTTACCATTGGAATGGCTGTTGACTCATTACACGAGTAAAGTAGGTATTTATCGCAAACATGTCAGCATGTTTGTGGTTGTGTGTTGGTGCACGAGTCGATCGCTGCCGACCACCGAGATCTATGTCCGTGACACCTAAACGAGCAAGCAGCACCTCTGCTATCTGCTGGTTTGATAAGGCGTTTATCAGCGAGCCGCAGTGCGGGAGGATCGAGGCGAGAGCTGCGGTCGAGTGTTGGGTGGCAGGCAGCCGTCGGAGCCGGCAGGCACATGTTGCGGAACGTGCCGAGGGGCGCGGGGAGGGACCGCCATCGCCAGGGACGGCGTCAGCACACCGGCGCGCCACGCACACAGCCGCGCCGCCCGAGGAGCGTCACTGCGCCTTATCGCAGCCATCTTTAAACGAGCCCAGCGCACGCCACCCGCCACTCGGTACGAATTCCATTTATGAACACTGTTGCTATGATGGTCGTCGACGGCTGCACTCCTTTCAAAGTGCAAACGCATCGCAAGCGCGCTGAACGCCGGCCAACTTCGGCAAGGCCATGTTAATTACCCGACTGACCGGTGACAGTTGCACTCGTTAACACTCATCACGCTAACGAGTAAACAAAGATATATGCTTGTTTGGAAATTACTGTCTCGGAACACATTCCGTAGGTTTGATGATAAAACAGCTTCAACGTCGCTATAACACGTGAAACAGTACTAGTATTCTTTTACGCGTTATCAAACATAATGAAGCAAATGAAAATAAAGTTCACCGAGACGGGTCTAACGAGATACTCGCCTACTCGGTCGAGAACGCCCTGTATAGCTACGGCTTATATCTCCACACTAGGGTGTTCTTGCGGCGACCATCTGTATCGATCTCGGGACGGGGGAGGTGTGGGTCGACATCCCGTCGCCTACGAAGAGGCGGCGGCTGTAGCGAGGCTTCCGTAAAATCCAGGCTAGAGGCTGTCGGGTGGGTGATAAAGGAAAACTGCCTACGTAGTCGGTCCCTAGCTGGCGCATGACGGCGGGTGTTCGCTTGAGTGTAGCGTGTTGTCGTGGATCTATATATAGCACGTGTTGGTGGAAGCCAGAGCGACCGCGCCCGCCGCTGCCGCCGACGGCGACGTCCGACGAAAGGTCAATTGGCGCGCAAATTATTTGCGTCGCAAAATCCGTAACATGACTGCAGCACTGCGCTATAACATAACATATAGGTACCAAAGCAGACATTTTTCAGTTGAATTTTGAATTTTGTCGCGTTAATGCGGCTGTAGGTAATACCGGCTGGAACATTGACAATGCGTAATCGTGTGCTCTTTGTTGGAGGTAAGAGCGCAACTCGCATTCTTATCACACACAACAATAGATTACATTTGCGATGGAAACATGTTCATAGGCGATTGATTACAATACGTAGGTAGCTGCAACCGCGAAATGACGGTTGTTGAGCCACGATTGTTTCCTTTTAAGTATTGTTGGGTGTCGCTGCGTCAGTTGCATTCTTCGTGCTAGTTAGGAGAACTGGTTTCGGTGCAAGAAGTGGTCAGATAGTGGAGGCCGCGGCGAGGTGAACGCTTCACCAAGGCACCTTATTGCGAGTGGTTAGTCACGCTCGGAATGCCTGAGACGCCGACTCAGTCCTCAATTCTACTACTACAAGACCACAGCGAATGATTTTAAATATTGCACTCGAAACACAACTATAGGTACCAAAATTATAAATGCATAAGTATATAAAAGCACGCCTTTTTCTTCGAGGGGTCGGCAGAGACTCTTTCCATTGACCACATTTCCTGCATACTTTTATCGCTGCATCATCATTACTCTATGTAAAGTTGTCGATTTAGGGTAATCTTCACGGCTGTACTTTCGCCGAGTAGTCCCCGATAAGAAAAAGAAATAGGTGTCAGTAAAGTCAACGAGAGAGAAATAACCCCCTGTTCATACAAACTTCAAACCAACAACAACAACTTAACACCACTACACTATTGAATCCATTTTCGTAGAAAGTTTTATTATCGTAGCCTGGAGAAGACTATATTTAAGAAAATAACAAATAATGCCCAATTAGGAAGAAATATAACCGACATAAGCTAGTAGGATATTCTAATCGCAGCATATAATATCAGAGCATGACCTCAAAAGAGTTTTATCTGATATAAACTTAGACTTAACTTGCTATCCAGAGTGAACAAAGACAAACATTACAAGTATAGAATCATATAACCTCACTTCATGCCTCTTATCTTTGCGAGCGAGCATGGGCACCCGTCCCGTCCCTATCAAGTTCTATAGCGTCGGATTTCCCTCAAAGCTTAAAACATTTCCCGATAAAACTTGGAAAAATGTAGGTAAAACGAGGAAAAAGTCATTTGATATGTTCTGCATAAAATTCATCCTCATAAAAAGGCTAAGGTACAACTTGTTGCTGCTATCAGCTTATATATATGAAGCTGGAAATATAGATCTATATCTGTATATACTAAACAAAGTACATAGTAATAATAGCTCCTCTTCTATTTAACTTTATAACAAATACTATAAGATAAAGATTGTGAGGCTTTGTTGTCTTTATTTATTCCTGACGGGGTAGACAGAGGTGACAGTCTCAAAACGTAGCGTATAAAGAGATCCGTTTTTCGTATTTTTTTTAAATTATACATTGTCAGATTATCAAAAGATTTTTAAGAAGCCTTACATAGATAAACGGCATGTATAGATTAGAAATCACTTTGAAATGCTACTCCTGACTAAGGAAGCGTTTCAACAAACTTAAACATGAACTAAATAGCTGAAAAATAGGAATAAACTACATTCCAGCAGACCAGCAGGTAATTATTCATAAACCCTGGAACCTTTAAAATACCTTCAAAGTTTTGTTATTCAAATTATTTATAACTACTACCTACTTCTCATTCACGCATCAATGAATTATTATACCGCTTACGTTCACCTTCATTTCAGCCTGTTCAAGCTATTTTACATGAGCTTGAATTAACTTAAGGAATAACTGAGATATATTTATATTTTTTTTAACCTGCTTAAAAAAGGAGGAGGTTAAACTAACAATACGTCGTTCCTAGGCGATAAGTGGGGTAACCTACCTACGTACATCCATTTCTGTATTATAACTGAGATGTATTTAACATTTTTTTTATTGTATATTATGATGCGAACTATGCTATGACAATATAGTGCCAAACATCTGGTCAAATGGGTTCAACGCACCAATTGAAAAGATACATTAATTTAATTGTGCAATACGTATTAGGTATGTATTATAATGCAATGGTGGTAAGCGAAAATGACGATGGGCCCGGACCAAGAGCGTGTCTACTGTCCTTATGCATAGGAAATGAGGCAGCAAATACAAAATTTTCCATGGATTCCCGTGGTATTCCAGAATTTTGAATTCCAAAATAGAGGAAATGTAAGATATATTTTTTTATAAGCTTATACTAGCCCACTGCTGGGCAAAGCTCTTACTGAATGCGCCATTGATCTCAATCAAAATCTGTAGTTAAGCAAAAAATCGATTCAAGAATTAGATATTACAAAGCGATGAATAATTAAGTGGATACTCATAGGCGATAATAGATAGTACAGATTTCTAATTTTTCTTTCTACATACATACCTTTTTATATGTTGTGTATATATCGATATTGATCGATTGAGATCCTGCTCACCTTCGGGATATCCGGAAAATCCGGAAGACAGAACAAACTTTTAATGTTAAACAACTTTGACTGGGATTTGTGGGTCAACGAGCGAGTCTGATATCCAGAACGTATGTTTTTTTTTTATTCAGATATTATGATTATGGTTATTTATGACGATGAAAGGAGCGCCAGTGGCAGAGTGGTTAAGATATCCGATTGATAGTAATACTTGTTAGTTTACTTTGAAATCTCATTAACTTTAATTCTGAGTTTCGTTTATTTGACTGCTAACTTAGCACTTAGAATTAGCGCACACGTCTTGAGGAAACTCAGAACATTTCAGGCAACTATTTGTGTAACCATGTCCAATCAGGGGAGAAGAGACAGGATTCGAACCGTGTAGTTGCCAGCATTGTCCACTCGTGGATCAAGTTCTTAAAAGTCCTGAATTAAAAATCCTAAGAGAATAAGTAATTGACTACATATAACCACGATTAATACTTTAGATTTTAATTGCGTGTCAAATAAACGTTTATTTGATGGTGATAGTATTCCGAGTGTCGATTGAAAGCAAAAGTGTTCGATCATATCAAATGAGCCAGTGGCCGTTAGCCCCGGTTCTCGGGATTCGAACTTGAAACGGAGAGTGAAAGGAACATGGTGTTACAATTATTTCGTGTGTGAACGCGAATGTGTCGTCTACTCACTACTAACTGTGTGCCGGCATTTTGACGGTTAAAGTCTTTGGTATAGAGTCAAGATTTAACTAATGAATTGTAGAGTTTTCGTATGATAATAATGCATCATTATTTTGTCTAAGTATATAACATTTAGAGTTTTAGATGTTTAATTTATATTTAAATAAATTAAGCCCAACTCTCCTTAATATATGATGTATCTTTCCGGGTGAGCTTTACCGTAGAGAAAGTCGGATTCTCCTTATTGCAAAAATCGTGAAACTCCTATTATTATTTACCGGAACATAGTAACGTTTATCCCTTTAAAGGTACACCTTTAAAACCCGACGTCATCGCGCTTGTTGTGTTTTGTTTGTGTAGTCGTATATAATGACTCCGCTGATTTACATATTTCTTTTGAATAACTCAATCACATAGGTCGAACAATGTCGCATCATTTGTTCTCAGATGCAAATAGGTGCTAAGTACGACAGCAGTGCAGGCCGCATCTGCAACATTCTCTATTCAGGCCCGCCACAAACATCGGCTCATACTTGATGACTCCGTGCTATATTTACGCCTATTGTGACAAACGGGTAAAGCATCACCCGTCGCGCAGCGCCGGCTATCTCGTGTATAGGTATGTCGACGGCCGTGGTAAGCCGACATCCCTGCATCCCCGGGTTCGCCGGCTGTGCCGCTCTAAAAATACACAGCAGGTGTGGTTGGCGAGCGGGGTTGCGGCGTGCGGGAGGCGAGGGGCATCCGCCTCTGCAGCGCTCCAAACCGCTCGCAGCGGCCAACGGACCTTAGCGACGCCATATCGATTGCGATGGCTCCCCCTGCGGCGCGCCGCCTCCATTGTGCTCGGGCTGGGATGCCTTCTCCGGCCGTTTCCTGTCGAGTTGTCTGCCGACTGCCCGCCCCGCGCCCCGCACCCCTCGGTCCCATCAGGACACGTCCGGCAGCTGCCTCCACTCGAGTGCTTCGCTCATATTCGCTCAGCGACCCAATGTTGTCCGCACCTGTGAACACGGACCAACTCGCCCGTCTACAAATCGCAATCGAGTCGGCATATTTCATGCTGAATATAGCATTTACAACTTATCTTTTTCAGAAGTGGTAAGCATCAACACTGATCGCTACACTTACGTCACACGCAACCACAATACAAATGTTACGTCAGCATCAGTATGAAACGATACTAATTAATATTTAGTAACTGCCATCCAGCAAGCTGCCATGTGTAATCGGTTCTTTATCACTGATCATTATATTTTACGTGATTCTACGACAAGAAAGCATTAATCATTTCAAAGATTCCAAGAATAATTATGTTGCCGTTATTCGTATAAAATATAGAAGTTTTCTACTGTGTATATAAATTTCAATGCATTTATATTTATTTAAGTAATAATTCAAGGGGTTTTAATGACTTGAACGTCAACAATTAACTATAGGTAGAGACTATATACTAATCAAAGGCTCTACATATCTAATTATCAACAAATCTCAAGTTTTATTGTACCGGTCTGCCTGCGTTGTTGAAGAAACAGGCTATAGGATATTGTCACATTACAAACAAAACTGGGACTCCCAATTAAATTAAACCCAAATTTTTGTAATGCGTCCTTACAAACAGTTTTATTTTTTTTTGGAAATCCTCTTTCATACCTAAATCCCTAGATGGGTTGGGCTGTGCAGTGTGTTAGTCACGAAGTCATGCAGTAACTAAAAAGTTTTATATACTTATATTTAGGTTTGCGATTGCATTCTCAACTATTTACTTTAAGATTTTGGTAGGTACGCTAACGACAACATACTTTAAGTAGGTATCTACATGCTGTATAAGATTTAAGCAAACTTTTAATCTTTAACAAAATGCATTGTTCAATCGTGTTCATACATGTATACATATAATTACCACTAAATCTCTCGCGAGGTAAACAGAGTCAACAGTCTTGAAAAGTCTAATAAGCCACGCTCAGCTGTTGGCTTAATGATAGAATTAAGATTCCTGTAGAAACACGTTGCGTTTTTGTTCATGTACTGCCTAATAAGTGTACTGCATAGTTGTTAGTCAGTGCCTCTTTCTTTTGTTAGCCTCCATATCATAGACATTCAGTTAAATGTTAAAAGTTGGTGTAGTCTTATTCTATCTGCTCTACCGATAACCATAGGTACGTAACACTATAAAAATAGAGTAATATACTTAACCGATACACAGATATTTCTTAAACTTGAATTGCGAAAGTAGTAGGTTCTTAGGAAGTAGGTCCTTGTTTTCTTAGCAAAAAAATATTCTGACAATTAAAATACCCCCCTGCACACATTATCCCGCAAGGCATCTTTCAAGTTCCATGTAGAATTTGCGCTACTTTAAATATTACGTGTCTGATTTTGGTCGCTGTCACTCCTCGAAGGCAGGGATCAAAAAGGAGCGATTCTATCAAGCCTGGGTCTGATCGATAAGGGTCGGATCGCAAGGGCGGGACGCCACTATAGCCCATATCTTGCAGGATACACGCGTTACACTTTAAGGTTACCACAATTACTCAGTGTTATACATTCCTGAAAGCAGTGTAATTCGTTAAATTTTCACATTATACTTGCCACTTTACCCGACTTCTTACCAAAAAAAGGTTCAATTTTTTCCAGTTCCCATGGGATATTGGCCACTTATGTAATTATTATTTCTCTACACGGTAAACATACCAAGTTCACCGTACCTAGCCATTAGGCTACTATAAGGTAATTAAAATCTGTCCTCAATGCTTTAATAAGCATAACCTACTAACTTCCTCAAATACCAAGTTACGAACTTAGGTTACGATTGTGCATTGTTGCTCATTTATCGGAAGAGATAGAGACAAAGATTTAGACAAAGAGCTCAACTAAAATAAAGTGATATTGATGAAAATCAATGTCTTTTGTCGTTTTCCTTGCGTAGGTATTGCAAAAACTATATTGTGTATAATGCAATTTTTTTAATTTTCTTTCACAAGACATCAATGTCAAGAAAATGATGGAAATTGGTAATTAGGTAAAGTTTATCCACGAAAATGGTAAAATAAAATATCGATAAGTTTTGAATAATTAACTCTTATCAGTTCAAATTTATGTCTCATATGTAACAGGCTATATACCCAACTACAAGAGTCAAGATATACTTTAATTATCCTTTTGACCATAATTATTTATTTACTCCAAGATTACGGACACAGTATCGGAAGGTAGCTATTACATTCCCTGTGCGATTTAACTTAATCTTCAATTATTATCCTCTTGCTTTCTACTAACGCTTTTAAATATTATAGGTACCTTATGGCGTAATAGGACTAATGAATCGCTTGCCTTCTTCCTCGTAGGAGGTATATTTTACGTTTTTCTGCTATAAATTCCCTATGACCAATGTTTTTAAAATCCGTGTACCCTTACGTTGATAAATGTGATATAACATAGCAAGGGCTTGAAACTCGCACAGTTGGTATCATTAGGTCGCAGTGGAGGTCGGCCGGCGCGGTCACCGCCGGCTCCCTAACCGCTGCCGCCGAGGATGAAAAACATTGAAGCATCAGTACGGCCCCTCCGCCCGCCGCGCCCGCACCCACGCCCTGCGGCGACCGCCAGCCGCCACCGGCGCTTGTCGGCCGCTTGCCGATGCCTGGCTGCCTCGTCTCATTCAGCCGGCGACGTTCTCGCGCTCCGCACACGTGTCGTTGAAGCGCTTCGTCACCCGCGCGCCCGTACCCCTCGCCGCGCGCTCTCCCGGAAACTTTAACCGACGACGAACATTGTTTTGTTGCAGCGGAGTATGCTCCAGCAGATGTCCTCACAGCCGAGCGCACAAGTCGCCGAGGTCGCGTGTATCGTTCGCCCCGTAGAAGGTCGCTCGTATGGCGACGCCTCTTCGGAGGCCTCCTCCGACGCCGCAGAAGAAACAGAATTACCGCAGTGCAAAATAAGACGGAACTATAACTGCGCAAAGTGCAAGTTTTATACACAAAACCCGCGTGTTTATCTTTTACATGTTCGTGAAGTTCATTTTGAACGTTTTAAGATATATGTTTGTCCATACTGTGTCTACGCCTCAAGACATCATCAAAAACTGTTAAGACATTTGAAGATGGTGCACGACAAACGCGGTGTCGCTCTTAAGTTAGAGCCTGAATATCCCCCTTCTATGCCTCACAATGAAGAGAGCATTGAAGATCTATTAGAAGAAGTTGAAGAATGCGACGATGGAGAAATGGAAACAGAAGATGTCAACTCTGTGTGCCGTTCAACCGATGTCGAAATGGAGAGTAGACAAACAGCAGACGCTGCCCAAAAGAACAAAGGAGATTACTTCAACTGTGATAAATGCAACTACGTGACACATATAAAAGCAAGATTCACGAAACATGTGAAATACCATTCGATACCAAGGATCAAATGTAGTATTTGCGAATTCCGAACACCATACAAATGGAATTTGGATCGACACATGAAGAACCACGGCGGCACCGGCAGTTTCAACTGCTGCATGTGCAACTTCACGGCGGACATAAAGCAAAGTTTGACAGCGCATGAAATGAATCACCACACCCGCCCGCTGGACCAGTCGGCGGGGAGACGCGGCCGCAACCGTGTGGGTGCCAGCGACGTGCCGGTCAGCGCGCCGGTGTCAGTCGTCTCCAAGGAGGAGGAAGGGAGCGGCGACTCGCGTTCTTCGCACTCGGTGAGTTTCCTCGGACGGCCGACTTGTATGGTGTGATAGCGAGGGGCCGCGTCCCGCGCTCGCAGTGACGTCACGGAACTGTCGCTGTTATCAACCGACCAGCGACGCGCCTTGCGATTGCACTCGGCCCCTCGCGCCCTCTTGCATCATGCTTGCATATTAGAACTTGCTTTCTGGTGCTTCCTGCGTGTGCACTAATAAATAAGAATGTTTATTCAAGTAGTACCGCAACACTTCTAGATATTCGTTTCTTGTGCTCAACTGCATGTTTGTTTATAGGTAGTACCTACGTTATAAGAAGGAACAAAAATATTTCTATACAAAAACAATAAAACATTAAATCTTTTCTGGTCATTTAGTAACGGCCAAACTTATACATTTATTTCCACACGGTCATTCACATAAATGCAATTTATGCAGGTGTATTTACTTAAACTCCCCTTATAAAGTTTCTCAGTTAACCATCAAATCAGAATTGAAAGTTAATTTATATGAGGAGGAGTTAACGGCTTAAGAGGTACAGACTGTACAGACACAAACTAAAATCTATGCTTAATTGGCAACTGTCTACGCGTAAGATATTTAACTTTTTACTTCGCTGTTTTGATGGCCACACGTTAAAAGCGAGCGACTGCGCACTACGTGTGCCAAACACACAGGCGTTCCAAAACAGCTGATCAGGCTGAGAAAATTTTACAATATATCCGCTATTCAGGCGGCGGTAAATATGATGACGACGATCGGAACATCAGGAATCTTAGGCGACTACCCTAACTACTTACCCTTTCGAAATGTTCTCACGTCCTTGTTTAATCGTAAGATCAATTTTGCAATCTATGCTCCTACAGAACTTTAAAAAAAATGTTTTATCTCAAAAGCTGATAGTGTGATTGCTGTGTAGTCCTTTCTAGTGGTTTCAGCACACTTGTTTATAAACGCTATGTTTTTAAAAGCTGTAAGAGTATTAAAGATTTATATTAATCTGAACGACTACCTATTACATCATAGCTATTTAGGTATGAAATTAATTTAACACGTATAAAAGTCGTCTTGAAACAATGCAGTAACGTATAAACGCTTTCAATTTCAGGAAATGATGGGGTTGCAGTACATAGAAAGAGATACGATAAGTTGTAACAGCGACTCTAATGACGCGTCGACTTCCGAGGTAGCTGCCAAGAAGGATAACTCGCAGTTGGCACAAGATTCGCAACATTCGCCTAATGCATCAATGGATGAAGCCAAAAGTCAAAAACAGAGCAGAAAGATACCCAGGCCGATACCGCAACTTATACCACTTAATGCATCTACCCCAAACCAGGCCAAAACAGCCGGAGAGCCACCATCTAAACGATTCAAAGAGAATCCATCTTATGAGTCCAACGACTCTAACTCTGACAATAAACTTGATGCCCTGCCAGCTGATATAACCTTAATACCAGTATCTAATACAACGTCGAAAGAAAATCTGGTACGAAAGAAGAATGAATCTTTCTTTGATAAATTAAAAGAAAGGATACTGACAGAAACCGGGGAAGAAGGTTCACTAAATTGTAAAAATTGTGGATTCGTAAGTAAATGCCTTTCTGAACATTCAGTTCATGAGAAGAATTGTACTGCCCTAGCCAATCGTACCGCCGTGAGTTCATTATTACCGAACTTAAGTTCAACACGTTGCCAAAATTGTAGACATAGATGCAAATCTAGCGCCGACCTGTATATCCATATGCAAACATGTAGAAAGAATGAAAAAAGAAGCGAACAGTCACTGGAACTTAAACATAATGATAGTAACGAAGATTGTTCTACTAATCAAGATAAAGATGCAGTACCGCATCCTATGGAAAATGTCGTCTTTGTTTGGAATAATATAAACCCAGAAGCTAATAATTTTGAAACCCCACTGGGAATAAACATAAATGATGACTCCACGCTCCCAATGCTACACAAAACGATGGACATGGAAATCGTCGACGACAATGAAAGTTTGAATCTTTCACCAAGTCAGGCTGTTGGAAAACGAGTGTTTAAGTGTCCACATTGTCAGTTTTGGGCTTCAACGGCATCAAGATTCCATGTTCATATTGTGGGACACTTGAATAAAAAACCATTTGAATGTTCGCTCTGCAGGTATAAGTCCAATTGGCGTTGGGATATTACAAAGCACATCAAACTTAAATCTGCTAGAGATCCAGAACATAATGAGGCTAAAGTGTTAATGACTGACGAAACGGGTAGGAGAAATTATACAAAATACAGTAAATTTCTAGCAATGTCCGTTTTGAATGAATTCGGTGAAAATGAATTTCACTATATCGATCAAAATGCCTCAGCTGATCCAACTCTGGAGGGTCAAGATTCGCTAAATGAAATAAACGATATGAATTCTTCGTATGAAATGCAACCACTTAACCTGCAAACTCAGCATTACCAACAAAAATATGACTTGTTGGATGGAAGGCTAATTGACGTTAAGAAACCTAAAAAAACTTTGTGGAAGTGCAAGAAATGCAATTACAAGTAAGTTACAAGTTCAACAGTTAGGTACTTTAAATAATAACTATGCTTAAAAGTTCCTTAAGTGATTTTAGACTTAATTTTGTATAATTTATAAAACTTTATTTAATTAATGTTACAGAGATCCATCTAAAGAAGCATTATTAGAACATGTCCGCGAGCATGCCAAGGCAGATAGCGGCAGTCATTCAAACAAGAAACCGGACAATCTACCGGATCCTGCGGATTTAGCATATCGTTGTGGTCATTGCAATCAGTTGTCTAATTGGAAACATGTTATACAGGTAAATAAGCTTTTTTATTTTTTACTTAGGACTTCTTTTTTACAATATCAACACAGCCTGCTTCTGATGCCTCCTTATGCTTGTGTGGCTTATTGGACCTTTGAAAAAATCGAATAGGACCACTCCTTCTCTTTCTCATAGATGTCGTAAAAGGCGACTAAGGGATTAAGGCGATGGCCTAGCAACCTGTCACTATTTGAATCTCAATTCAATCATCAAGCCAAAAAGCTGAACGTGGTCTATCAATATTTTTAAGACTGTTTGTTGGCTCTGTCTATCCCGCAAGGGATATAGACGTGACTATATAAATGAATGAATGGCAATAATCCACACAAGTACCAAATCTGAACATAATTTTCGATTCTATTAGTACCTTGTGTTAAATTTAAAACCTGTTGAAATGGGACTGACTTATTATAAAGACAAAGTTTCATAATTAAATAAAGATTAAAAAACTTTCATCATGCATCTGACTAAACTTAACTTTCTTTAACCTTTCAGAGACACTGCCGATTGAAACACGATGGCATCATTAAGGTCATTACTACAATCAAACCAAAGCCAGAAACATCTACATCAAGTGAAATTACTGGTGATACATGTACAAAATGCCCATTTAGGTCCACTGACAGGAAAATACTCATGGCGCATTTGCAGCAACATCAACCTTCTCCTGACTCTATATTTAAATGTTATTTCTGCCCGTTCTTCGTCAAAGATGAACCAGAATTAATCCAACATCTTTTATTGCATGGAATAACGGAACCAGAGGAATACATCGCAAAAGCAATGGGAAGTCGATCACCATTACCGGATCCTATCATGCAACCAGGCTCATCGGGAACATCAAGTTCGTCCACAAAGCGACACAAGTGCACGGAATGCCCTTACGAAACAAACAGTAAATCTCAGTATATGTATCATGAACAGTTTCATCGTGCTCCTAATGAAACTCGAGAATACAAATGCCCGGAATGCAATTACAGCGTCTCTAAAAGACACTTACTTAATCAGCACTTGAGAGTGCATGGAATTATTACGAAGAAATCCGAGTCTGAAGCCGAATTAGAAGCAATGGTGTCAGATACCAACAAAACAGAAAAGACAGATGATTTCTCTATGCTGAAGGAGATACCTTTTGTGTGGGTGTCGGCCAAAAATGAATTTCACAAAATGTATAAGTGTCGTTTTTGTTCGTACGTAAATTCTCAAAAATGCAAGATACCAAATCATGAAAAGATTCACTGTGTAGAAAATAGTGAAACTACTATATATAAGTGTTCGGAATGTAAATTCACATGTGATAACGCAGTGAGAATAGCTGAACATTCTAAAGCTCATGGCGAAATCTACGGTCGAATCTATTGCCCTGTCGAACCTGACGTGCCCGATGAAGAACAAATTGACAAATTACGTAAAGTGATCGAAGTTGAAAAAACAAATGTGCAGGAAGAATTACAAAAGGAAGAAACGTCAGCTTGTGAGAACAAAGTAGTAAAGATCTTATACTTCTGCCAGAAATGTCCGTCGAGATTCTTCACAGAAGAAGAGTTGACAACTCATGATACACGCCATAATGAGACATTTTTTAATAAGTGTAAAAGATGCGAATTTTCGTCACCTAATGAAGACGAATTAGAAACGCATGTAACCGTACACTCAGATGAATATCACACGAAAACTAAAATGTTGAAGTTTATGCATAATATGCATCCAGCTCATATGCAACCTCAACTGGAACTTGTACATTGCCCAACAACGTCTAATATTACTTGGATTGTGTCAAAATCCAATAAAAACTATGAAAATGACTCTAGTATAAGAAAGTCGTCCGATACAAAACACACATCCAAGCAATATTTTTGTAAAGAATGTCCGGCAAAATTCTTTAAAAGCTCTGCCCTCACCTATCATTTAGGCTTACATGGAAGCGACGGCGAACATAGGTGTAAAAAATGCAATTACGCGGTTAAAAACATAGGAAACTTAGCAAAACACGAATTGCTACATGAAACTGCAGAAAATAAACAGTCTGGTGAATATGATTCCGGTGATGATATGGATTATAAAAATATACCACTGTCCGGAACGGATTTGTTTCAAAGAAAAACTGAAGCTCAGAAGCGAGGTTTGACTGATAAGGATAAACTAGTGAAACCTAACGATCATTTCCCGCCAGTACTACAAGCGGATCCTCAATTTGGATATCTGATGCATGGTAACCCTGAATTTATTTATCCCACTTACCTGAAGAATGGAAGGCAAAAAGAAAAACGTTACAAATGTCACAAATGCCCCTCAGCGTTCGAAAAAAGGGAACAATACAAAATACATTTGTCATTACATGGGTCAAAACAGAGGTATAAATGTGAATTGTGTGACTACTCCGTAAAATATTATGCAAACTATGTCCAACATATGAGAAAACATCAAATGAACGACGAGGCACAAGCAGAAAGAAAGAAGGAGAGTAATGGTTTTACAGAAACAGGGATACAAGAAACAAAACAGAACGACAATGGCGATAATATAAAACTAGCAATTAAAACAATTCCGAGGAGTACAGCCAAAAGTGACTTCCAGCAGTTCTCGATAAGCGATCAACAAACTCTTCGCCTGCTTCAAAGAAGGCGTTCCATAAATAGCGCTGGTAAGGATCCAAATGTGAATGAAACTATGCCACCTTCGAACCGAAAAATGCACATATGCCTATTATGTCCCTACACTAATCAAAGACAGGATGCATTAACAAACCATTATAGAAGACACGACGAGTCGGACGTGCTCAATACGGGATACAAATGTTCCTATTGCGATTTGGTAGTCGTTCAATCCCATTTCTTACGAGAACACTTGAAAACACATTTTAGTTATCAGAAAACATTAACTCCAGAGTGTTTTGCTGCCAACAAAGATGTTAGTTTTACTATAACTCAAATAGATGATGAAAATGTATCTAGGGATCTCAAGTTAGATATACGTAATAAGATCTCCTTATGTAATAAAGAGGAGAAAAAAATGTATGTAAAAATAAGTACTGGAGAAGTTATGGTTGAGTAAACTATGCATTTTTTATATTGTAATGTTTATGTAAAGAAAACCTATATAAAGTTATTCTATACCGAAACATATTGTCCTGTTGTTAATGCTTTGTAACATCAAACATTTGACAATATTCTTGTTAAGTTTAAGCCAAAAATTAAAGCAAAGTTGATTCACCAAAGTGAAGCTTGCCATACTAGATTAGAAAATGGTCCAGAAAATTTTGGGTGTCATACTGTACTATGTAGGTACCGTGGATGGCGTGGATTGGATTACAAAATGTACAAAATACAACTATTTCTTATGAGATGCAAAAGCTTAGGTATATTAATTATGTTCACAGTCAGAATAGGTACTAAATTTCAAACTAAAATATGTATAATTTTGAGTAAAGCAGATGTTTTTATTAAGAAGTTCGAACATTTATAAGCCTAGTCAAAATTTATAATGAGGGTTGCATATAGCACAATCATTAGTGATATTATATATTCCACTGTTTTTTAATGTTACCAATACCTACATCTTTATAGAGGGTAATTTAAGTAAAATGTCACATTTTATCTTGGAGATATAGGTACATAACTAGGTTATAATATAAAAGTTCTTAAATATATAGTATTTTAGATCTATTAATTTTAAAAACATTTATTATGTAAGCACTTTAAGAATATTGAAACTGTTATTATAAGACTCCTAAAAATATTAAAATGTAGGGGGTAGGCTGAGGTGGTGTAGGCCGTTTTTATTAATTATATTAAGTTAATTATAAGGCCACACCTGACTGTTGCTGATGATGCAAAATATAAATAATTAAAAATAGATTCATTTTGTTTTATTAAAATTAACCCACACATTTCTTTTCTACAATGAAGACACATTTACATAAAATTTGTTACTTTTACATAAATGTAAATAATTTAAAATCTGTTACATTTACATAAATTAAAAAAACTGTTCTACACATAGGATTAATATTACTAAATGCAAGTTTTTGACCCTTATTATCTAAATAGACCAAATAAAATAAAACTTGTATATTTCACTTAAAGCAATTAATTTATTATGTTAACTAAAGTTGCCTTATCTACTCAACATGATTCAAGTCTTAGAGAGAGTAGAAAGATCCATGCAAGTAAAATAGCAAAAACCAAAATATATGTAGATAATCCATAGTTATGGTAGTATTATAATTATACTTCATACTATTTATGTATCATACTATAAAAGATACACTATTATCTAGAGAAAATTGAGAAGCAGTCTTAGCAGAACTTCCAGCGGTTGCCACATTCATTACAGAGAACAAATGTTGTCATGGGTTCATCGGAACTTCTTGTCTGAAGCTGGTTGTAAGTGCAGTTCTTCTTTTTACATTTACCGCACTTGAGCATGTCAGTTTTAGTACCCTGTACTGTAGCAAGTTGAGCATCATCAATGGCTTCTTTGATAAACTTCTCTCTCAACTTCTTCATTTCATCACTGGCCATCTCTTCGGGAGTCATTTTAGCAAGGCGAGAAGCAGCTACAGCGCCATTCAAGAAATTTATACGCAGAGTAGGGTTTTTTGGATCCTTCAAGTTTGCAACTCTAGAGCGTACTCTGTTCTTATATCTCATATCAGTGTTCTTAAATTCAGCATAAATACATTCTTCCAGTTCTTCTGCAAGTTCCTCAGGAGAAGCACAAGCATTGGGGTTTTCACCATCAACTTTGAGTGCTTGAGTAAGCAGCTCACGACACTTGATGCGAATAGCATCAGTAGTATTAGACTGTGGTGGGAATGAAGCTGGTAGTTTTTTGTCCTTTTCCTTATCATCCTTCTTGTCCTTATCCTTGCTATCTTTTTTGGACTTTGATGAGCTACCATTGTCTTTAGGAGTACTGGGAGTTGACAAAAACTTCTTCCAGTTTTTAATCAGAGTTTTGCACAGAGTTATCACCTCTTCATCCTTACTAGATTTACGGAGTGCATTTACTGTCATCCCTATCCTGGTTTTCGTCAATACTTCCAAATTAATAGCCATAGTCTGAAGAGCTTTAAGGAGTTCCAAAGCTTCTTCCTGGCCCTAGAAAAAGGTAACATTTAGAACTAAGGCTTGGGAATACTTACTTTAAATTTACTTATTGCATACCTGTTGCCATAAAACTACAGAATGAGCAAAAACAAACAAATAATGTGGGAACCTGATTTGTGCAAATATTTGAATATTTCATAGTGATAAAGTGCAATATAATAGAATGTCGTGATGAAAAGATTGGCGGAAGACGTCTTTACTGATTTTGATAATCTTTATAAAGACGTACCGTGCCGTCATCCGAAGTCATCTTAGTCAATTTCTTTTGTATTTTCATAACATCCTCTTCTAAACTCATTGTTATTTCTTTTTACCGAATATTACGGCTTCCCGCCTATATTCAGAAGCAAATATTGTGAAAATTGGCAAATCGACCACCACACCGAAAATATCACTGAAGCATAGACAATAATGCTAGTTAATGTCAGTTTCGGGAACAGATAAAATATGTCGTAACAAATTGAATGTGAATTTAATCGAATCTATTCGAATATTTTTGTTTATGATCGTCATACATCAAATTATTTCGATTGATCCAACCAAACCTGCGTTGCCGATTTAACGATAGTTTTACTATCAATAGTTAACCTTGGAAACCATCTACAAAGTTGATACTTTCGATAGTCCTATTAATATTATTGCTTTTACTCAACTATCAATATCAATCGAAGGACTAGGTATCGATATTGGACTATCGTAGATAGATGTCTTTGGTAGGTAGTAAGTAGAATTAAAATATTATGCATATACATACAGATCACGTCTTTATCCCTTACGGGGTAGACAGACCCAACAGTCTTGAAAAAAATGATAGGCCACGTTCAGCTGTTTGGCTTAATGATAGAATTGAGATTCAAATAGTGACGGGTTGCTAGCCCATCGCCTAAAAGAAGAATCCCAAATATTTTTAAATGCTATCCTTAACTCGACTTTTACGACATCCATCGGAAACAGATAAAGTGGTCCTACTCCTTTTTCTGTTGGTGCCAGGAACCACACGGCACAACAAACAAATTGATCGGCGGGCAAAAATTTCATTAAATCCACATTAGAATACCTACTTATTATATCATTTTATAATTCTATCTATTACTTATTTTATTGCCCGCATGTTGTAAGTATCGGTGACATAAGTAGGTAGGTATGCCTCGTGTCATGAAGATATTCGCGATGAAAATTGGATCAATTTCCTTAACGCAATCCAGGGCAGGGAAAAACCTCTGTCATGTAGGCATGTTGGTAAAAACAATGAAACAGGGGAATAGGTAAGTTTAGAGATGTGTCAGCATCATGTCAGTCATGCTGAATATTTCCTGCGTTATTAAACATGCCTAATCTAAAGAAAACCTGTCATCAATTGGTTGTTTTAAGAATTATATGTATACACTAGCGACCCGCCCCGGCTTCGCACGGGTAGCATTTATACATATTAACCTTTCTCTTAAATCACTCTATCTATAAAGAACTGCATCAAAATACGTTTAGTTTTTTATAGATCATACATAGGTACGTAGGTAATGTAGCTACCAACATACTTACCATAATTACCTTTGAAGAACTTTACCGAATAGGTATACTTGTTACCTCGCCGTAAGTGCTGAATGGAAACTCTTTTGGTCGCTACATGTATGTAATTTTTTATTTCTATGATTATGTACAATGTAATGTTACCTTTTGCGCCAAATAAAGATTTTTCTTTCTTTTTTTCACTTTAGCGGGAGCGTTGATTCAGCTCGACCACCACCAAAGGGAAGATCTTCCGACAGGCTAGGTGTTATGCTTTGGGTACCGCGGCTCCGACAATGTTGTGTCGGAGGTTGTATATGTGCTCCAATCCGTGAAATCTTTGCTTGCGCGATTAAGACTTTTTATCTGTTTTTTTACTGATAGCGTCGCGTGATTTTGTTTTTATGACTTGTGGCGTAGAGATGTCACCACAGTAACATACATACGGACAGACGCGAATAGTAAACGAAATATACTATGCGATGGCCCGCGGCTTTGCTCCTATGCAGAACTCTTAATAACACATACATATAAGTAATCACATCTTTATCCCTTACGATGTAGACAGTGCCACAGGGGTAAAAAGAGGACACTGACTGGCATATTAAATCAACGCATAGTACAAATCACTGGGCATGTAAGTAGGTACTTACATGAATATGTACATAACATACTACCTAGTTCCATAGTGTTATAATAATCAGAATAACATTGATACAAACATAAAAATAATCACGTCTATAAAGAAAGAATAATCCTCATAGGGTAGGAAGAGCCAGCAGTCTCGAAAAGACTGGAAGCTATGTTCAGCTGAAGGAATTAAGATTTCACTAGTGGCAGGTTTCTAATCCACAGCATAAAAGGAGAATCACAAGTAAATTAGACCTTCGCGGAAAGTGAATACTAGGTAGGTACGTTTTCTAAGACCAAGCCAACATGAAAGCTAAGCCTTAATATTGAATAAAGATAATAATATTTACCAATATGTACGGAATCAGCGGCACTCTCGTAGAGCCCTGATTGAGAAACGTCGAAGTATAAGCTAGTATGTATATAACTTGCAGTTGAACACGCTCACGCATTAGTACGCTGGCGGAATCGAACGCGTCTGTCTGTCCGTCACTCCCTCGTTAACTTTCAAGGTAAATAAAACATTGCTTAAGATTACGCGCTTATTAAATTATGCACAATTTAAACGTTTACAGTTTATTTGGTTTAAATTAATTCAATAAAATAAAACAATTCAAAAAATAGTACATAAATGAATTAAGTATGCGCATTGATTTTTTTTTTTTTGTTACAAATGGATATTAAATATTTTTATAATTTAAAAAAGAATATTAATTCCAGCCTGATAACTTCATAAGAAATAAATGAAGTTATCAGAATTATAATCAGATTTGAGATTGTAGGTAAGATATTCATTAATTACATTGTTAATTATTATTATAATTAGAATTACATAAAGTCATTAAAAAATATAAATTAAATATAGGATTTTTTTTTGAAAAATCAATTATTTCTAATTTATCTAGAAACCTAAACGTGATAAGTGTTAAGGACATATACATACTTTACTAAGCCCTCGATCATAATGCAATATTATTTCACCATCTGGCCGTCAATCATCAACTTCCTCATTTTCCTGACGTTAGCCAACCCTTCCGCATGACTAGCTAACTCACCTTAGCCCGAAGAATTAGATTAATCCTATAAGTACCTACAGTTTATCTATAAGACATTCATTGCAATAAATATTTTCTTCATAAGTATTGCCTCACTTTCCCGGAAGTCGATCTCACCCAGGCTCATCACCCTAAACACAAAGTAGCTATGTGACAAACGTAGGTATAAGGAGACCTATGGACATGACGAGACAATACCTAAGGGTTCTGTTTTTGCTTGGCTACAGTCCCCAAAAATATTGGTTTCCGAGTATTAAATTTTATTTAAAACCCAAAGGCAAAAATAATCAAAACCCTCATTAGTTATATAACAGTTAGTAGTAGTAAGTGGATACATAACGTAAATATCTTCGTAATTTAAAATCAAGTAAGAAGGTACATATTTTAAAACAGATTTGAAATTTGTCACTTTATGAATTGTTATCTGCATATTTGTGCAATAGGTAAACGAAAGTGTTTGTTGATGTGTTGCGCCATATGTAGCAAACCTGTCTTCAAGACGACAAGCTTTGCAAGAAGTTGACTTGGGATCCGAAGAACAAAAAGACCATGACCCCCTTTTTAATTCGAGTCTGAGGATTTATACAAGTTAGGGTACTTTCACAGTATAATCTAAACAAATTATGAGAACATCTAGCTTTTGCCCGCGAGTTCCCTCGCATACATTTAGTTATTACTTATGTTCCATCGTAACAATATTTTTTTCCAGAAAAGTATTTTAAATACTTACTTCTTAGTGATTTAAGAAAATTTTGAAAAGATAACTTTTCCCGCGACTTTTGCAGCCTAAAACAGTAAAATCAGACATTATGATATTGGTTCATACATAACTAAATAGTTTCCTTACCTAATGTTGATGTTGGAACTTGGGTCTCTAACTTTATGCATAAGTACCAAAATTAATCAAAGTCGGATCAACTGTTTAGCCGTGAAAGTGATACATACAAACAGCATTTATATATTAGTAGATTACTTTCTTCTAACTACCTAACTTTTTAAAAGAAAAAAAGTAGAACAGTTCCATGCTTCCTTCATCCTTTTTTCCGTAAAAGTATTAATGTTTTGGTAAGAAAGTCACATTATTTCAGGTTCAATATGTGGTGTACATACTTTGCCGTTGCGGTGGCTTTGGTCGCCACCGCGGACGCGTACTCCGCGGGCGCTCCCACAGGAGCCTGCAAGGACATGATCCCGAGGCACCCTGTGTCTGCCCAGACCAGGCAACCACCTTACACCATCACTACTAGCACTAAGGTAACTTATTTCTTCTGCTTGATTCTATAAATTTTAACGATAGCGGTATTAGAAGTGTCGTGTGGTTAAGTTGAGAAAGGGGTTTCTTAGTCTAATTACAATAAGTTTATGCAATGTTAGATTCTACTGTTAGGGAAAACTAGTAACTAAATAGCAATCTAGTTTCTAGTTTTTGGAAAGAGATTTTATTCTGAAAGCCACTGATGAGGCTAAATGCCTGTTGTTCCAACTATAGAATACATACGTCAACATAGCGTTATGTTGCAATAACCACATAAGCTAAAAGCATATCTAAAGATTGGTAGTTTTGTTCTATCAAAGACAAGAAAAGAATTTTAATACTTTTATTTATAAGGTCAAGACTATTTTTCATGCGTTTCTGATGGAATATTTTTCTCTTTAGACTGTTAAAGGAGGAAACTCCATGGAGGTGACGATCTCGGGCAAGTCTCCGTCTGACAAGATCCGTGGTCTGCTGCTGCAGGCCAGGTCTGGAGACGATATCGTCGGGAGCTTCAAGGTCGACCCTAAGGACCCCTTCGCGCAACTGCTCAACTGTGGAACACCAGATGTAAGTCTATTTTCGAATTATTTATCATTGACTAGGATAGCTTTAGATTCAGAGCAGCTCAAAGATTCAAGATTCAAAGCTTTTTATCAAAAACAGCTTTATCCTTTTTCTCCTATTACATCCATAATCTTCATAAACTTTTTTCAAAGCTCTAAGCACTTCAAATAAATATTAATTCTATGAAATTATTAGTTAAAAAACTTTTTTTACTAATCTAATATTTTTTTAATAATTTTATGCCGATAAAATCTAATTAAAAACTTAATTACCTACTCTCGTTGAAATGTTGAATATTTCTACTCTAATATGAACACGTGTATTATCGAATATTTCAAAGGCAGGTACGTGAACTATCATCCATCACATCGTTAGAGATATGATAATTGTAAAATTTATGTCAATAGGCATGTAGTTTTAATGTAGTATAAGGCAAGTAATGAATAATAAGCACTTAGTACCTAAAACCTATATAGCCTGGCCATAGCATGTATCTTATTCATCGCAAAATTAAATAGGACAATATTTTCAAACAAAAAGACTTCAACGAGTTAGGCCTCAAAAATTTTCAAGGCAAGTTGGTGTCAGGCTTTTGGTCAACCGTAAAAATCTTTTTTTTTTCACTTATTTATAACAATGGTATCTTTAACAGACCCAAGTGTAAAATGCAATCGTGATTCGGGGAAACGTTGATATAAAGGGAGAGATGAAAGAGTTTGTATTGAGAGAGATGGAACAGGAGCCGTTTCCTTTATTATGTCAAAATATATGTACATAACTTGTAGTCTTTAGTTGGTCAATTATTATAAGTATCCAAAAAAATAATATTCCCATAATTAAACTGTTCAGAAAAAAGCTTCCTAGTTATAAATGTGATTGTCCCGACAACACAAGGTAACAGGAAAATATATGTTTAGACAAAAAGCCTTCAGTTACACAATGACTTGTTCATTTTTTGTGAATTTAAGGTCACTGCTATATATTTAGATACACTTATCAAAAGTGTATCTTATATATATTTTATTTTTAACGGCTTTTGAAAATATGAAACGCACAACAAATGTACTAAAAGTATTATTTTTTACAATGATTAAGTTCACTTACTTAAAAAATTGTAGAGAAAATGACTTTAATAAATTAAGTAAATAAGAGGAATGCGAAATTACATTTAAGTACCTACTAAATTTGGTCATAGATAAAGTCTAATTGCAAAAAGAACTACTTACTGGATACCGTAGACAAAGTTAATCTAAAACTGGAAACAGGCAAATGAGAGAGATCCATGAAGCAATTAGATCTTATATTTAGTCTATATCGACTATGACAAGAGTAGTTCATCTAATTAAGGCAAATATAAGACAGGTTATCATTAAGAGCACGATTTATTTGATAGGTCTTTCATTTATATATAGGTAATTAGGTACATTAATTACATTACGCCTCTTTGCGGAAGGGGTAGGCAGGGACCACATCTTTCCAATTGCCACGTTCCTTACTTTCGCTTCATTCACATTCGTATTTAGCTTCATGCATACATTTTAAAATATTTATAGATCATATTAATTCAAAAATTTTGGCGGTTGTGGAAGATCTATAATTCAATATTACCTAATACTGTGAGTTGTCCGTTTCCTCACCAAGGATAAATTTGTAGTAAAAGGTCACATCCACATAGAATCAAGTGATTAATGACCTAACTTAAAATTTATTGTCATTCATGAATAATTTAATGATGCAGTTCATTGTGTTAGTTAGGTTGCTGTTTCGTAACTAAACAGATCGGTCAATGCAATATTATAAAGAGTAAAGATTTGTATTTTTGCTTGTAACGAATACAATAAAAAACAACTCTACTTAATAGGTACACACACTCACAGGCACAGAGATAGACCAAATCTTTAGAAGAGTATTTATTAAAATATGTCTAGTTCAGTAATATGTCTATTTCGATTGCACAAAGAACAATAAAAAAGCCTAGTAAAAATGTATCTACTTATTTCTAATTAAGTATCTGTAACTCAAACCAAATCCCCTTTATGTACTTTGATTGACTTTTCGTGCTTAATGTTAGTTGTTTAGGTAAATTTGGGTGGTGGTAGGTAAAACCGAGAAAAGTTTACATTTGAAGAGGTTTAATTTTTTCTTAATATAACATAACCCTTCTTTAAATCGATAACTAATCTCTGCATTCATAGGCTATGTGCAACCGAGGACATTTCTGTACCCTTCACTTGTAAACGTTCACCTGTTTCAACAGTTACCGACCAAAAGTATCAGAGTTCAATGTAATCTTCGTTGGAAGGTTAAGTATCCATCAAATTCCGCCCATTGTCAACCACTATGACCTCCTTACAACTGCATGCCATATTATTAGACAGAGGACGCATGTAATAACTGGATGCTTTACTCTGTCACCGGCCACCGTCAAAAATATCCTTGACCCGAGTCTAGTGGTAGCCCGTTGAACTATCATGAAATTACAATGCAACGAGGTTTCCATAAATTACTACCTGCGGTCAAATTAATCTTTATATAACTACTGATTTTGTCCCAGATTCACAGAGATCGGAATTTATCGTAAAGCTATTATGGACATGGTTAAAGCTAGATATTCGCATGCATTGCGATTAGGCTACGTTCATTATAAGCAAACTATACAAAACTAGAATACGCCTATTATTGTGATTAGATCATGCGTGCTGAGGAAATAAACATTTACAGTAAATTTTGGTATGTTTCATGAGTTACGCATTAAATAAAGTTAACATTTACTTACAAAGTGTATTATACACCCCAAATCATGTCGGTTTCACGGTAGCATAAAACTTATCACTTACATGCCTCTTTAGTGGGTTCTCAAGCGGGCTATTCACGAACAAGGAATGTCTTATTTTCTATCTCTACCTCAGGCATAATGAAAGTGGAATGCGATAAGTAGTACCTCATCTAATAAGCGGACCCACAGCCGACGGCCCGAAAACTAGGTGGCAGAGGGTGCAACTTGAAATACATATAGATGACATACGGGACACATAAGGGAATAGTAACAATGTATGTTTACGGTCGTAAAAACGCCACAGGCCTTTCTCCAAAAATGCTATATATCGCATGTAAAATTGGTCAATTTTATTTATTACTAGGAAGTACCTATATTTATTTTTGTTGATTTCAGAACGCAGTGACCCACAAAAAACACGACGAAAGCGAGGATAAACAGACCGTCAAGTTTACATGGACGCCCCCTGCAGACTTGAAGGGAGAAATTAAATTCAGGTAATTTGTGTTGTGTCGTGTGGTTCCCGGTATAGGACCACTTCCATCTCTTTCCCATAAATGTCGTAAAAGGCAACTAAGAGCATAAAGGCACATTCATTTATTGCACGGTCCCATGTTGGTCTAGTAGAGAAGAAAAAACATAGTGTTACCAGCTGCTTGTCTTCCCGTGAGTATTGGAAAAGGCAAAGGAAAATTCTACTTGGGATTTTTTTTAAATGGGCTATCACCTGTCACCTATTTGAAACTCAATTCCATCAATGAGCCATATAGCATAACGGGGTTTTTGTAGTGTGCTGCTAGCTCCATCTACCCTGGAAGAGACAGACATGATTGTGTATATTGTAATGTAATTTTGATGGGGTGAAGTGGAACTGCTTACTTTTTCACGATAACAACCAAGCTAAGTTGTCCCTGAGCAAACTATGCCAACGACGAAGCCTTATGAGTTCATCCCTAGTTGCATCTTGATGCAATAACATTTTATTAATCCCATTAGATTAACATTGTTGTTATTATTACTGAACATTTCAAATATCGGAAGAAACCTTCCGTTCCTTCCTAAATTTAAAAAGCGCGTTCGAAATTTTGGAGTGTGTTTTGAACATATGAAGACAAAGGGAGATTATTTTATATTTTGTAAAGAAAAAAATTAAGGAATGGGCTTATATATTAAACTTGAGATTCTTCTTTTAGGCGATGGGCTAGCAACCTTTCACTATTTGAATCTCAATTCTATCATTATGCCTATCAGCTAAACGTGGCCTATCAGTCTTTCAAGACTGCTAGCTCTGTCTACCCCGCAAAGGATATACACGTGATCATATGGAATGGATGAAAAAAATATAATTTTGTTAAATTATTTCTCTCTTTCAGAGCCACCATCGCACTGAATGGCGCGGTGTTTTGGGTGGGTGTAGAATCGGCCCCAGTCAGAGTGGTTTAACTAATTCTACATGAATACGTAGATCATTATGTACCTACTACTAAGTTTATTGTCTTACAAGCAGAATAAAAAAAGATAATACAGAATTTTACAAAATTGTTCCCTTATAATGTAAAATAGATATACTATGTAGCATAAACTTCGATTAGTTGGGAACACGCCTTTGTCAAATTTTAACGCGTAAATGCTTGATAGCCTATTATTGTACAGGTATTGATTTTGTATTAATAGGAAGTATAACATTCATATTTTTATATTTAAAAAAAATTGTGATATTGTCTAATAAAACAATTAATATAAATTTTAGCATTTTTTTTTTATTTAAAGGTAGCACCTAGAAATTTTTGTTTTCAGAGATCGTTTACAAAATTTTAAGTCTCATTACATATACCTACAAGATAGGAACGAGCCCTTCTTAAAACTACTTCCTAGAAATAAAGTGGATGTAATTTTTATGGCCTTTTTTTACTGGGCTCAAATCAGAGAATTTTCACATGTAATAGAATTACAATAATACAAGAAAACGCTTTGCATTGAGTCAAGCACTGGAGAGTCACAATGGACGCCACGTTATAATCTAGGACAGTTAACATACATTTGTATAAAGATACATACATTCATCTAGAAAATCTGAAGCCTACTAAAGAAGTTGCAGTTTCCAAATACTCGATAAATAAGAATGTAAATCGGAAGCATCTATTATCCATATTTCAAAATAATAAAAAGTAGCGTCAGTAAAGTGATAAATTCGCCAGATATTGTTTGAGCATTATATACCTTATTTAAATAACTGGGGTTTTATTACTGCTTAAAATATTTTCACAAAAAAAATCAATACATAAACCAGTTTATACTACTATTACAATTCAACGTTTTCTTTGTCATTTCCTTTGGCGACAAAGCATATTTCAGTGAAATTGCGTGCGCCGGCGCAAACCAAACATGACACATTTCCGTTCATTGAAGCGAGTGAGAAATGCCTAATTTGTGATACGATAACACCGAAAATGATTCACGATAAATTAAATGTATTGTCCGATAAATTTAATGTATTGTCTTAAATGGTTACAGATGACAATAATTCTTTTATTACATAAGTTTCGAGTATTTTTAATTAATATGGAAGTGTGATGCAATAAATATTCTTATCTGCAAGTGAATGTTTTCATATACCTATTTTAGGGCATAATTTATAGAAAATGTAATTGACATAACTACAGTTTCAAACATCATTACAAAGGATACAATTGTATTTTTCGAAGTACCTATCTATAAATGCAGTTGATGGAAAAATGGAAAGATATGTACTACAACCTTATTAGTGAATACTTGGTAAATATGTTTCTACCTAAATATTAGGGTCGATATCTCACTGTGTGGTTGTAAATATCACATGTTTGTAGGCTTTTTATTTTTCTAAGTATGTAGTCAACCTCTAAAATTTACCGACAAAGTACGTAAAGTACCTATTAAGATATATTCATATAAAGCCATACAGTGATATACAAACCTCAAAAAAGATGGAAGATCAAATGCTATACGTGGTAATACTGTGAATGCCAATCTGTGTAGTGAGTCACGTGCAAGGTGGCTGACCCCTTCAATTCCTTCAGAATCACACATCATACTTTATTAAAAGTCATAATTTGGTCATTGCACAGTACGGGCAAATCTTTATGCTTGTATCCTACTTATAAATTAACTATTCAAAGGCTTTTTGGACTTTTTACAAACATACAAAGTCAGTAATGGCAAGATTCTTGTTATAACTTAAATATTGTTAAACAATAAATTAAATTCAAGAAAACATCAAAACTAAGAAATTATCACAATCTTTGGTCTTCAATCTGACCAAAACAAATACCTTTGTCTAAATTATGCTTATAGTGCAATATTTGTCTTGGACGCATATATACAGCGAATTACATAATAAACTATACCAACTTTGAATTGTTATTTTATTAAGTGGCTTAATGTACCTGGAAGATCAGATCGTGAGGTGAGTTTCCAGGAAATACAATAATATACCATACACAATATCCAGATATTACAAAAAATATATACCTCCCTTACTCAATAAACAAAATTGAAAAAAATAACAAGAAATAAATACTTATACTTAAAAACCTTAAGAAACCAACCAAAAGGCAAAAACTATTCCTTGTTAAACAAACATCATTGGTCTAAATTAAATGCACTTGAATTTAAGAGCCTTACACCTAAACTAAAATACATCACAGTTAATACTGAATATGTTTAAATAAATACAATAAAATATTTTATAGCCTATCATTGGTTCTGTACGAAGAAGCTCTGCCTTTTGAGTTGTCGGTAAAGTGAAATATATTTCCCTGCAGAGGATGTTCTAGGGACAACATATTGCTTGCAGAACAACTTGGGGTCCTGAGCCTTTTCAGAGAGTTCACCGCAGTCTAAGGCCCGTAGGAATGCTAGTACAAAAGTAAAACAGTTGTGTCTGTCTTCATTGTACCTTTCCGCCCCCCACAATGGACTGAGACTCACCTGAGAGATTTAGAACAATTTGGTAATTAGTTTTTTTAGATTTAATTACTAAACTAGAAATTCAACTACTTTGTTAATAGATAAGTCACACATATTAATTGTAACTTTCATACTCACCTTCAATAGAACACTATCCCATATTTCATTCCAGAGTTCGTCAAACTGCTCCAGCAGCAGACATTGGTCCCATTCAGCCGTGGTGTCTCGGCAGCTCCACTTCTTGGTGTTTGTATCCACACCTCGAATACCTTCTTCATTAAATTCTACTACACAACCAAGGGAATTGGTTACTCCTATGTGCAAGTCTTTAGAATTGTAATAATCACTGAAATAATTGTTTAAAAATTTATATATTGACACAGTTTGGACAGGGAACACAGAAGACCATTAATTAAAGCATAATACAAATGCAACAGCTGCAACATTTCAGATTCTACACAATCTAGAAGTCTCAATAAAAATGACCAACAAGATACTTATTAGAAAATGTGAAATACTTACTTAAGAAAATCTCCATGAGTAGGTTTCATAACAATTGCCCTTGGATGCTGGGAGGCTTTTACAAAAGGATAGGGCACCCTGAAAACAAAAATAGGGCACTTAGCAACAACAAAAAGTAAAGCAGTAATAATACCTTCTATAAAATTATGTTATTTTAAATTTCAGGTACCTGAACGGCAGCAGATTGTAGTCATATCTGTCTAATTTTTGATGGCATACAGGACATTCTTCTGGAATAATAGTACAAAATACTTTGTGCTCACAATGGTGGAAACAAAGGATACCAGGATCCATTTTCACTAGTTAGCTTTAAAGCAAATTTCAATAAAAACTACCACATAAACTACTTTAAGACGACCGCAAATTATCGTAGCAGGTCTCGTTCTAATTAAATTTGTGGAATAATGAATAAAACTGAACAGAACTTATATAGATACAACAACGATTTCATTTCGGCGAACCTTTCATTTCCGGATAAGAAACGTTTTGAACATTGGTTGATTGAATTCACATATACATATGTTGGTTGGATGAAAGAAGAAAGTTTCGAGTTTTGTCATTTGGTTTTGACTTGGATTTTGTCCCGAACCTCCCTATATATAAAACAAGCTAGCAACACTAAAATACAAATGAAAATAGTGGTGCCTATTTTACAGACAATATAAAATTCTCGCTTAAAACAAATATCTCTGATTTTATCTGTAAATAATTTAACCAAAACAAAGGTTTTATATTTTGCCAAAATTTGTTTTACTTTCGAACGTATTTGACAGCTTCGCCATCATTGGATGTCAGAAACAGATGATTGTAATGTATTTATTTCATTGGTTGCGGCTTGAATAGGCGAGGATTCACATTTTTGGCGGTAAATTTAAACGTGATTTAAGTTCATTCGTTACAAACATACAATAATACAAATCTTTTACATACATTCATACATATAGTCACATCTATATCCTTTGCAGGGCAGACGGAGCCAATAGTCTAGAAAAGACTGATAGACCACACTCAGCTTGATGATAGAATTGAGATTCAAATAGTGACAGGTTGCTAGCCAATCGCATAAAAGAAGAATCCCAAGTTTATTCCAGCCTATGCCTTAGTCGTCTTTTACGACATCCATGAGAAAGATAAGGAGCGGTCCTATTCTTTTACTTATTAATGCCGGGAACCACACGGCACAATTTTTTTTTATTAATAATCAATTTATTTATTTATTTCAAATTATTTTACCACAGATTTCGATCACAACTTACTTGACACCTATGAACTAACTTTTTAATACATAAAAGTTGACGCATCAAACAAAATCTGTTACGAATTTTGTAAATCTAAGCACATAAAAAATCAGCAGAAAGACTGTTTATTAAAAGCTAAGAAAGTGCATAAAGCTATGTACTTAGAGATAACTAGGTAGGTACTGTCGATTTTCGATAAACCTACCTAGTTAGGTCTTATCATGAAGGACTTGTGCTTTTCGAAACCATTGTTAATAAATATGCCTTATATGATACAAAATGAACGTTGGTTACCTAACTTGAACTTTTATTTAAATGTATAAATATGTATAAATTTTTATCTAAGTTAATTGTGTTCGTGACCTACTGCCAGCACTTTGTTGATTATACTGAGCCAGTGTTGGAATTTTGTCAATAATTTAACGCCGAGTGGTTCCTTTAAAACGTTGTGCTTTACCGTTACCATGGCGAGAGCGACCACAACCACACCTCGAGAATAAACGAGGTTACAGTTTTTATTCAGTTGATTTAGTGTCATATGAAATCAGTAGATAGGTAGCCTATTTGAATTGGAAATAATTACAGTGATTTTGAATGTAAGTAATGACTGCATACATGTAGGTGTTGTAAACATTTTGATATTTTAGTAAGTAGGTACCTATCTTCTATCTTTAAAACTTCTATTTAAACATAGTATAAAGTATGATTGTAGATCAAATTAGGTATATATTCATATATTTTTAACAAGCTTTGAAAATTACCCTCTCCTTCTTCGTACTAATGTATCTAAATACTTACTTATTAATTTCATGGATATAGTTTTGGTTTTACATGAAAGACGAACAAACAAATACAGTTTCACGTTTATAATATTAGTATAGATTAGTCTACTTTAAGAAGAAAAATAATTTTATATTAAAATAAATAATTTCTATCTCTCTATTTAACCTTACCCTAATTTCCTTGAAAGTCGTTTTCCCCGAATGTATACTTCTAAGAAAGCCGTGCAAAAATGAAAATAATTTGGAACGAGTTCGTTTATATCTCTAGTATAGTCTCGTAGAAGTAGAGTCCCGTCTATCAGGAAAAATAACTCACATACACACCAATCCAGCGCAAGATGTCGTAATCGCTAAGTCCGAGCGAAGGCGCTATGTCGCGGGATTACAGCGGAGCAGCTCTTCGGGTCACATGTTGGCTGTTGATGGCAATCCGCGTCGTGTATGGCGGCGTCTCCTGCCTCAGCAACCCTTGCATGCATGGTATATGCATCGACGATATAAACAGGTGAATATTTGAATTATTAACGATCAATAAGAGATTCTTTCAAGTCACTTAAATAGGTACCTATTTTTTTTTTATTATTCATATGAGAAAGCAGTGACGAATGATTACAAATAATTTACGACATCCAAGTTATGCGCTTAACAAATGTTTCTCTTTTTTTAAAATAATTAAGGTCTTTAACTTTCCATACTCAAAAATCGAATGACGTCAAGAGATGCAGTGCATTCATCTATGTAAATGCCTAAGATGTTATAGGTTAACCTGGTTAACTATGATATGAAATTATACTTGTTATTACAAATGAATATTTGATCTCAGTACTTCTTCTTTACAGCACTTATTCATGTTATTGCGTGGACGGCTACACAGGCGTCCAATGTCAGACCAACTGGGATGAATGTTGGTCATCCCCCTGCCTGAATGGGGGAAGCTGCATAGATGGAATAGCGTCATACAACTGCTCGTGCCCTGACGGATTTATAGGTAAAGCGAAAAAAAAAACATTTCTAATATAACGAAATTAAAGTTTTGGCATATAAGAAAAATTACCGTAGATATGTGTCATTGTAAAATGCGACCAAAGGCTAAAGTTTATATACGAGTATTTTTGCAAAGGAAGTCCACACCTATATAGAATAAATACTAAAAATGTACCTTTTAATGGTGAATTTCTTTTCGTGATCAGTATTGCCGAAAATTAGCCCATACAAACATACAAAAAAAGTTAAAAACTTTAACTCTTTGTATTACGTAATAGTATAAGTAGATTAGATAAAAACGCCACAACGAAATCGTTCATAGAGCACTAATACATATTTTGCTTTGCTTTCGAACGAGGCAATAATAAAAGCTTAGTAAATTTTGGATTGTTTTTTATATATAGTGTACTTAATGTTTTTTAGGCGACAATTGCGAGACCAACTTCAATGAATGCGAGTCGAACCCGTGCCTGAACAATGGCACTTGCATTGACCTGACCAACGGCTACGTCTGCTCCTGTGTTCCTGGGTTCTCCGGGGACCACTGCGAGGTGGACATCGCTGTGTGCAACACTACCGGGGAGGTGCGCTGTTACAACGGTGCTAAGTGCATCGAAGGACCAGGGTTCAAGTTTTATTGTGAATGTTTGCCAGGTTTGTGTTTACGTTTATCTGTTATTAAATTTGTTTTGTAAATTATTTGCCTACTTACATAAAAAGGTAGGATTTTAAAGGGCAACCAATGACAACAGCTGTTTTTACACCTATAAGGAATCTCTTTCAGACAAAGAAACATGGCCCCCTGTTTTTACACACTAAAACTATAAAGGGACTAAAGTTTACAGGTATAGCTACCGTTGAATCAACGAGCACAACATATTTATCTTTACATAGTTCACTCATTGACATAGGACGTTCAAAAGTTCTATGATTTGATAATGGCGTAACCTATCTTTTTTTATTTGTCAACGAAATAACTGGTAATACTATATTTCAGGGTGGGCTGGTCGGTACTGCGAGGACCAAATAGACGAATGCCAGTCGAACCCGTGTCAGAATGGTGGTATTTGCATTGACATACACGCGGATTACATGTGTGCTTGTGCTTTCGGTAAGTAAATAAATTGTTTATTGAGGAAAAAACAACTTTCTTTTGTTTTAAATGTCATAATGAGAAAATATAATTTTATATTTATTTTATACATATAATAAGTCATTAAGTAAGTTTAGTAATTGATGAATCTTAAAGGCATTTTGCGTCCTATTTTTGCCGAATTTTTCGTAAGGTCTTTAAAAATTCGAATTCTTATACCGATTCCATATACCGTACTTAATAATTTTTAAAAGTCGTTAACTTTTCATAACGTATGTTTCAGGATACACCGGCAAGAGCTGCGAAGTACAAATTGAGTTTTGCGACGAGAATTCATGTAGCAACAATGCCTTGTGCGTGGTGGAAGACGGTGTAAGGGTATGCTACTGTGTGCCCGATTACCACGGAGAGCGGTGTGAGCTGCAGTATGATGAATGTCTTCTTGGACCACGGTATATTTATTTTAGTCCATACTGTGATACGAGTCGTTAAAAAATATCGCATCTTTGTTCCTTAATGGGTACTAAGACATCATTTGAGCTTATGTTCCACTTTTTATCTCGTCTTCTTTGCACCTGTACAGATTGAATTCACAGGCTACAAAACCTTGCCCTTAGACTCTATAATAGATTACTATATTAGAAAGCCTGCTAGCTCATCAATCAAGTGATGAATTTTATTGAAATATCGTTTCAGATGCATGAATGGCGGTTCGTGTATCGATGGAGTGGACAACTTCACATGTTCATGTCCCCCTTTGCTCACGGGAACTCTTTGTGAATGTTTGATTTTGGAAGATGGGACCTACGATTGTGAATATGTCAGTCCCACACCTATCACTAGTTCAACCGAACCAACGTTTTCTTTATCTTCTTTACAAGAAGAACTGAGTTCTACTGAAATAATAACAGCGTACACTCCAATATTTAACGATAGTACTTCAACGACCCCTCCTATAAAAGAAACAGAAATGACTACAATAACTACCACAGTTTTACCAACAGAAATTGTAACTACCACCGAATTGACACTAACAGCTAAAGAAATAATAACAACGATAAACTCTGAAACGGAAACAATTCAAACAACAGAATTCACAGCTACTTCAGAAACTGATACCACATTAACATCTTTAACTGCAACTGGTGAAGTACCGACAGCTGTTACTATAGATTCAGAAAATTCTAGAACTGATATACCAACAGAATGTAAAGAGAACTGTGAGACAACCGATTCAACAACAAATTTGGTGTCAGTAGACACAGAAACTACATTAACAGAAATAATCGTAGCAGATACAACAACAATAGTTACGACTAAAGAAACACCAGAATTTCTAACACCGATTACAACTGAGACAGAAATAACAGATGTGACTACATTACCTTCAAATGAATCGGTTTTTACAACAGAATCATCTACACCTATTGTTTCATCGTCTACATCACTTATGACAACAGAAATATCAGCAGAAATGACTTCGACTCCCAAAGGAGATGTTACTACAGAGAAAATGTTCACCGACACTCCAACTGAACACGCGGCAACCGAACATCCTTTGACAACAGAACACTCGACAACTGAAGTCATGGAATCGACCACTAGTTTTGAAACTTCCACTTTGTATACCACTCAACAATATGAATGTTCTGATTCGATGTGTCACAATCATGGAAACTGCATCAATACTCCGCATGGCATTCGGGTAAGTATCATATTATGTGGGACTAGAGAAATTTAATTTGTGAAATTTAATTCATTCGATTAATTTTAATAAAATTATGTTCGAGTTTCGGATATTCTCTTTGAATATTCCGTAATATACCTAAACTACCTACTAACTAACTAGGTACCTACTAATTAATTACTTTTTTACTAGCCACCTATACGTTAACATATTTTCCATACTTTTAGTGCCATTGTTACTTCAACTACGCAGGACGGTTTTGCGATGAGACAATCACAATCACCTCGGCAGCTTTCGGAGGAAATTCATTCATAACTCATAAATTGAGTAATGAGACATCAATAAGTATAGAATTCAATGCTAGAACTCTCATAACAGATGGACAAATAATGCACGTCGATATAGCTAAAGGAGTCTACATGGAGTTGTGTATGATGTCTGGGCTACTGAAATTTAAATTTTCCTGTGGATACCAGACCATGCTGTTGAGTGAACTGAAAACGTTTGTCAATAAAGGGTATCCTATGAAGATCGAAACCAGGTAATGATCACAGCCAATACCAATTAGGTACTCTTAAAAGTTTATTCTATGCTTTATGCTAAAGAAATCATTAATGTATTCTACCATCTAGTACTCTTCAACATTCAACTTGATTACGGATTTAACAACATAGCTACAGGTCAACCAGAAGTAATATATAAATTTAACATCATAGAAAAATGTTACTCTTTTTGTTGATAACTAAAAGTTAATTATTTCGTTAAGACGAGCTGTTGTTTCTCCTAGAAAATAAATTAAAAAATTCTTATTTCCAGATTGGATCTCTACTTACAAGAACAACATTGCAACGCGACTCTTCGCTTGAACGACACCGTAGCAATGAGTGGGGGGCAGGTGGCCAACATCTCGAGTTTGGACCACAACACTACGCTTTACCTCGGCAATGCACCCGACGTGAGAGACGCTGACACCAAGCCATTTGTTGGCTGCATCAAGGATCTGATTGTAAGAAATTAAATATTGTTTTCTCGTTTTAATTGCTCTAATAGGTATTTATTGATTAATGATAAGATTTACACCTTATGTAATATAGTAGAAATTTAGGTGCTACTAATAAGGGTACGTTTCTAAAGGGCTATATCACAACAAAAAATGATAGTTCTTAATTTTAACATAACATACAAGAACAACATGATTATAATAATAATTCATGCATCTGAAACGATCCTACTACTATTATAAAGGCGAAAGTTTGTATGGATGTTTGTTACTCTTTCACGCAAAAACTACTGAACTGATTAAGATGAAATTTGGTATGTAGGTAGCTGAAGACCCAGAATAACATATAGGCTACTTTTTATCCCGGAGTTCCCACGGGATTGATAGGGTTTCCATGCGGACGAAGTCGCGGGCGGCCTCTAGTATTTCAATAAAATTCATCACATAATTGCCTAAATTTAAAAAGAACGAACTCGTTGATGTCTTTTATATAAAAAAAATAATCAATACTAATCATCATTAATATCATCACAATGCATCATTAATATCAAATTGTTATTATACCTACACATCGTTATATACTCTTTCGATTTCTAAACGGATTTTTGTTATAGTTATTACGTGCTTACCCTTACCCACAATTAGCAACCTAATTCGGCTATGTCACCAACCAATCAGAAGCTCTCAATCATTTCTTTTGATTTTCGAACCACAGGTAAATGGAGAGAAACGGTCCGTGTTTGGAGACGCGGTGGAGGCTGGCGAGGTGAGCGAGTGTTCGTCTCTGGCGTGTCTGTCAGCGCCCTGTCTGAACGGAGGGTACTGCAACGATAGCGGAGATGGATATACCTGTTCCTGCAGTAATGGGTAAGACTTGGTTTGGTTGTTTCGTTAGTTCCAGCAGAAAAACATATAGTAGATGTAACAAGGGCTGTAAGAATCTAAGAATCGTCGGATCGTCTATCCACATTAAAAATAAGATTATTATGAAGGATATCATACAGGCAGGGATACATTTATAGACAAAGGTACTATTTAGGGGGTCAGATGGGCAGCCTATATAAAAATCTTTTTTTTTAATTTTCTGTATTATAGTTGCTTCTAATATACTTACTTAATTTTATTGTTTCTATTTGTATACCACATAAATTTTAATAAATAGGTTTAATTTAATAATTGTCCTACGTACAGTTGGAGCGGTTCCCACTGCGAGAGCTCCATATGCGAGAACAACCCGTGCCAGTCAGGCGGCAGTTGCGTGCGGCACCCCGGCAGTGGATTCCTGTGCCTCTGCCCCTACGGGAAACATGGCATCTTCTGCGAGTATAGTAAGTTGGACCAGTTGCTCCGGCCGTCGCTGTGAGAACTTCATATGTGAGAAACGAGCAATCAGAGTAGATATTACTCAGCTTCGGAAAGCAAGGCCATCTTCTGCGAGTATAATGAGTGTTTCTTTTAATACTTGGGTCTAGATCAGGGCGATGACATAGCAAGGCGAGCCGTGACGGAATCGTCAGCGTCCTGTAAATAGGGGATGAGTAATTGAACTAAGGATAGCAATAGAAAACAGCTCAAATTCGACCACAACCAACAATAAATGTTATCACAAGTAAGTAATTTATAGAACAGACAAGTGACATCCTCATTCATTTCAGATGTGGAAATAACCCGACCATCGCTGGCCCCAATCAGCACCGGCGTGTCATCATACCTCATCTACCCTCTGTCTCCGATGGCCCTCAACTCGGACCGTTTAGACATCCGCCTGCGCTTTCAGACCGCGGACATGGAACAAATCGCGTTGCTAGTCTTCGTGGGGCAGGCGGGTCGCCATGACTCGAGGAGCCAACATCTAGCTCTGACCTTTGTCAAGGGATACATTATGCTGACTTGGAATATGGGCAGTGGTTCGTATTTCTTCGACTAGTATAAATTAGTTACGTTTGTCAAAACAAAACAAAACAACAAAACCTCAAAAAAGAATTTTTACAAAACTTGGAATGTAGGTAGTTTGAAACGTCTTTCACGTTTCAAGACTACTGGGTCTAGCTTCCCCGCAAAGGATATAGACGTGATTATAAGTATGTATATAGTTTGAGACTCAAGCTTAAAAGAGGTTACGTGGGAGTAGTCGTATACGTCTTCAGTATCTACTTATCTGTATCTAGATTTTTTACGGCTAGGTCCTCGACGTGTGTTCTCATCTCGGGCCCTAACCCCTCGTCGCGGAGGTCACACCGTGCGAGTGTGGAGGAGAGGTCGCTCGGCCGGGTTCAGCGTGGACAACCGCTTCAACGCGTCCGGCAATGCGCCCGCGCACCAACCCAAGATGGCCTTGTTGCCTTACGTCTATGTTGGTAAGAAATTTTTCATTCATCGGTTCAGGCATTTTAGAAGTCTGCTTTTTTTATTACTAGCAAACATTCATATGATGGTGCTTTTAGTGTGGTTTTCAATCCTACATATGTAGGATTGAAAATACCACACTAGTTATTCAAGTTACCAGTTGCTTCCGCACCTTTTAATGCTTTATCGGCTGAAGATTTTATACTAGTCTTTTAATAATCTATCCAGGAGGCCACCCATCCCCGGGTTTCTCGGATCTTCCCCACGACTTGCCTCTCCACTCTGGTTGGCGCGGCTGCGTGTGGGACGTGGCGGGCGCGGTGGGCAGCCGGCCCGCAGCGGGGCGCGGCGCGGGGCAGTGTGGCGTGGCGCAATGCACCGCTAAGTCTTGTAACGCGCCGCACGGAGTGTGCATACACTCACCAGCTACTTATGGGTATGGACTCTAAGAATCTACCCGCTTCTCGCCTAATTATTACAACAATGAGATAACAGAAAGTTCTGAGACTAGAAATCCAGAAACCAAATCATTAAAAGTTCCTAGAAAACTTTTGACTCTTACAAACAATAACGCCAGCTTGCATACATTTAAAACAGTAAAATCACATAATCTGTAGGACAAAGAGATCAAAGCGTCAACATCCCCACAATTCTAGGTGCATCTGCAACGAAGGCTGGTTTGGCCCCACGTGTTCCTTCCGCCACAGCGTCTGCGGCAGCTCGTCGCCGTGTCGCGGGCGATGCGTGCTCACGGCATCAGAGCCACAGTGCGACTGCCCCTATGGAAAGACGGGCATTTACTGCGATCAAGGTATCTAAGCAACTCTTGCAATTAATTCAAAATATATCTGCAATGAAAGCTGGTTTTGCCCCACGTGTTTCTCCCATGACAGCATCTGCGGCAGCTCTTCACCGGGTAGCGAACGATTTCTACTCACAGCCTCGGAGCCGCAGCCGACTATGGGAAGACGGGGATCTACACCACTATCTATCAGCAACAATCCTAGTTCTCTAGTTTGTGTCAAAAGTGGTTAATAGAAATAATATTATAAGACGTTTTCTTTAGTAGGTTCGAATGTTGAAAATTATCATATTACAACCTGAAAATTCTTATTGGTACTTATTACTTTATCTTTAGCCTTATTCCTTACAATGTTTCGTTTCAGATCTCATCCCAACAGATGTTCTGTTCACTGGCACTCGATCCTATGCCCAATTATATCCTCGGCCAATCTCCAGCGTGAGCTTAGCTTTTGAAGCAGAGATCAAACCGAGTAAAGAACGGGGACTGATCGTGTTTGCACAAACCCCACATTTTTACACCGCATTATCCCTACAAGGAGGTCTTTTGGAGTACAGGTGGACAGGTGAGAAAGTTTTGTGACATATCAGGATCATCCCATCACCAACCTATGGCTTTTCCAACCTCCGAGTTATATCAAATAGATATCTCTATATAACTAACTATAAATAAATCAAATTTAAAAGATGCTACTCTCGCGTTTCAGACATCAGGTAACTACAATGTTATTTTAAAACTAACGTAGATTATGTACAAAGGATCTTCATCGGCTCATTTAAGTATTGTTAACAATTTTAATGTAATAATTAACTATAACCTTTCAAATCATTTCCAGATCGTCTATCAGGCTTGACGTCCCTGGTTCGAAGTGGGGTAGTAATATCGCTCTCACAATGGCACAGCGTGAAGGCGGGTCGCTATGGCAGCCGCCTATACGTGTGGGTGGATGGAGCCATCAGCACCGAAGCTATGAGAGCCCACGCCTATCCACACACCTCCAGCAACGCTACTATATTCTTAGGTACCTATATATATGTACTTCTACTGATAACTAGGTATCGTCGACACGGAGTCTTCGTAGACTAGAAAAGAGTGAAATGGAGTCCAAGATGGTTCTGTAGAATATAGAAAAAACCTAGGCTTAGGTACGTAGAATGAAGGAAGACGAAAGTCCGGACAGAATAGAGAAAGAAAGTGAGGAGCATTTCTACTACTTCTAGGTAATAAAAAATTATATACACAATGTTACTTCTGTATGGTTTGAAATTCACCTGTCGTCATTATAAAAGGAACTAGATTTCTGATAGGGGCCAAAATTACTAATGTACCTAAATGTTTTGTTCAAGGTGGAGCAAAGGATTTATCGACATTACCATTTAATGCGATGTCGGGAGCTGTCGCGTCGTATGCTGGCTGCATCAGAAACTTCCACGTCAACAATGTTTTGTTGACACTGGAACCTCACAACATACTGGGTTAGTCCCTTCTTTTTCTTTTGAACGAGTCATTACCAAGTTAGAGAAAATAATCAAAGTTTAGAAGAAAAGAAAGGGAGTCGGTGGTCGAATCGGTAAGGTGCCTAGTTAAAATGCGTGATGCACCTCGGACATGTACCAATGAATATTTCGAAATTATGTACTCACATTAATTTGAATACTAACCGATGCTTTTACGGTGAGGAAAAACATCGTGAGGAAACCTGGACCATGATCGTTCCAATACAGGGTAGGTTCCCGGCAAAGGTTGCGAAGTTCTGATGGGAGTCGTTACGTGTAAAAATCTGACTCACCCAAACTAGGATCCATGGTCAAAGGCATACCCCAGGCTCCTCTCCAGAGTGGTGTGAATTCGACTGAGACAAAAGCCGGGAGGAAGAAGCATCAAAGTATTAGAAGACTCCCAATATAAATTACCAAGTAAAGGGGGCAACTACTTTCAGCATTCTTATTATCATCACTAAGCCATATGGAGTCCACTGAGTTTCATCTCAAACAATTGAGAACTGCCTATAACAGCGTTTTTTGTAACCTTAAAATGTTCATGGCACAATCTATCTCGGCTTGCTTCTGTAATAACGTTCTCCCACTCAAAACTACAGAAGGTGCTAACCTAGAAGACTGTGACGGCACTCCATGCGGCGCGGAGGCGTGCGGCGGCGCGTGCGCAGTGGAGGGGGGACGAGCTCGGTGCGCGTGCACTGGCAGCGGGGTGGCGGGAGGGGGGAGATGCCGCAGGGAGGCCGCCTGCCCCTCCACGAGGTGCACGGCGCCTGCTGGCTTCTGTAGGAAGGGGAAATGCGTGTGCACCGCGGGTTATGGGGGGTCCTATTGTGAGAATAGTGAGTATGAACTTACACATGATATCATGATATCACATCTTTATCCTGACATATAATAGTCTTGAAATACTTGAAAGCCACTTTTAGCTTGCTGACTTGATGAAGGGATTGAGATTCAAATTACTTATAGTAACAGGTTGCCATTCCCTAAGTGGCTTGATTATTTTCTTTTAATGAGGGTAGATGCAAATTTGTATATCTTCTGCTTTTTATCTTACTTGATTTGTGCTTTTTAAAAATATATTGTTGATATTTCAGGAATAAACGTAACGATCCCTCAATTCGATGGTACCAGTTTTCTATCCCCAAACCGCCTGACGACCACAGTACACCGCGTAGCAGAACAAAGAGTACCCACAAAGCAATTCCGTGGCGGATATGTGGCCTTTAACTTTACCACGGCACATACGAGTGCGCTATTGTTTTGGTTGAATATGGTGAGTTCGTGTTTCACATTGCGCAGTTTGGGTACTTGTAGCTTTCAAAAGTTTAAATAACAAGCAAGACCTGGGTTCCAAACGCACGAAGTATATCGTGCGTAGTAGGTATATAGGTAACCTATCGCATAAAATATGTTAATGATCTTCGAAAGCTTCTGATTTTGATCTTTTATGCTTGCGTCAGTGGTCCGATGAATTCAAATTCCCATTAACAAATAACACAAACCCCTTGCCGACTTCTTCCCGTTGTCAATATTCCCTCAATCCTCAGGAAACGGAGTATTTCGGAATTGGTCTCGAAGGAGGCTTCCTCAAGCTCGCGTGGTCTTCTCCTCGCAACTTAACTCACGAGCCCTCAGTTCACTCCGCCACATCCACTCGCCTGGTGCCCCACGCTGGGTTCCTGTCAGATGGAGAATGGCACACCCTAGTGAGCAGGCTAAATCGAAGTAATGTTACTGTATCTGTGGATGGAGTACTGGTGTACGCGGAAGAGCCAGGCTTGAGCTATATTGAGTATGAAGACGTAGATATATATATAGGTAAGAATTTAAAATATAATAAGGAAAAAGTTTCAATAGGTCCAATATCTTTATCGTATATTTTTTTCCATAACATGGCGAGTCTTATCTAAGTAGTAACTTTGTCAAATTAAAAATAATATTCGCTCCATATGAAAACATAACTTATGTATACGTACATAAGTCTACTCAACCTTTATTTTCGAAATATTCATAATCCAAAGTTTACCCAACATAAATTATTTGCAGGGGGTATAACGGACCATGAAAGTGCAGTAGCAAGGAAGATATTTCCCCAAAATTTCAAAGGCTGCATCGATCAGATAACCAGTGATGAGCACACGTACCTGAACAACTACACAGATGTTTATAGCGAGAATATCAAAACGTGCCAATTGTTCCCTCCGACATAACGAGACTTATAGAAACAACTGAAGTGATAGGGGACACTAGATCTAGTAAAATACTCATAGTACAAAAACATTTCTAGTCTTCTAATAACCAAAGTGTGCTTTATGTAATGTAGACTTTTTTAAAGTTTTGATAACATGATTATTTTTAAAAAGTTATTGTAAAAATCTTAGAACTTGTGTTTTTATGGTTGTAAAATACAAAATTAAACATTCATCGTACACAAAATATAGTTTTATTGATATATTCATATTTAATAAATTGTATACATAACATCATCAAATATTATATTATAAACATATACATTTCGTTATACGTTACTTATTCAAACACAAATACAATATGAGATGTTATCCCCGTTAATCATACTTCTCATTAATTTAAAACGTTTAGTCTCAACACGTATAGTATATTTTCCCATTGTCATACAATATGTTCAGTGTCTAAACACGCCTCTTGTGAAGCTCTTTAGGATCAGATTTATTTACATATTCAATATAAAAGCAAGATGTACATTCAATAGTCGTAAAATTCGTTAGGCCTATTTACAAGTGGAATATAGTTGGAATGCTTGACTGTAGTACTTTTAGCAGTGACCGGTGTAGACGGGTAAATATTAGGAACATTAGATTCCTTCATTGTTGCGTAAAGATTCGTTACACTTCTAAAATAAATATTATATTAAGCCATTAAAATAAATAAATTGTTAATTGCACATCATTATTATGAAATTTTGAAAATAATATAACTTTATAATAACATAGTAGTGAAGCTCTGCTTACTACTTCGCCTTGCGGAATGAGGCACGCAGTGAATTTAACGCAGACTGCAGAAACGAGTACAACAAGGCGAAACGCTTATCTCGAAACAGAAGCAACGCGTACCCTAGGAATGTCTCCGATAACAATAATAAAGTTATAGAAAGAAAAGATTAAGCTGATCACAGAAGTAAATATTAAATATTTACGAAGTTTATTTAACATATGTACGTACGGTAATCTCGTATATAATATAAGTAAGACACCAACACGATTATTACCTAACAATGGTTCGAATATAATCATTGAATGCAGAGGCCTATGTGACAATGATAATACTCAATGTAATTACGTTATATAATAATATTTCCAGAAATCTGACACATTAACTAGTGAGTAATAAGATATACTAAAACATCAATGTTTAAAATGGAAATCTCATACAACGGCATGACAATTACTACTAACTTTCAATAAAACATATAATTAATAAAGATACTTTGCTTATCTAAAAACGAAATTCATTTAGAATAATATTTATATGTATATGGAAATCAGTTAACAATTTTCTAATAATGTTATTAAAGTAACAAACACCAATAAGAGATTAATAACTATATCTTTTTTTTTCGAAGTGCCTCTTGGACAGCCTTCTTTAGTTTACTTCAATGACAATTCCATATTTAGCGCCGGGTGGTAACAATCTCAAAAAGTCGTTATCTCTACAATTTAATAAACAATTAATCTATTCATTATATTATGTCATTCATAAAAGGTCATTTTCTATGAATAAAAACAAATCGACCATATAATATGATTAGTTACATCAATATTATTCAAATAAGCATTTGGAGTATATAAAATCGGATTGTATTTGTTTGAGCGGTCTGTGCTGGGCACGCGACGGCAGCTGAAGTAAAAAAAATACCAAAATATAAGAGACTGACGTCTTAACCCGAATCTCAGATGTCAGTCTGCCGGTACAGTTTTGTACCAGCCTTGACTCGCATGTTGCCACATGATAGGCCGTATCTTCCCAGTAAAGTCAGCATGAACAGCACAAAATACAGCTAATGTCAAAAGTGTTATGAAAGCGTTTTGAAACATTTCTATAAACAAAGCAGTTACTTGTAAAATCAGTCTCATTCGCATAAGGAAGTGATCACAGCACACACACTGGAAACTCGTTGCAGGCGAGGGACCAGGCCCCTCTTAACAGAATTTTAATAATAGAGCACCTTGTTTACTAATTTCTTATACTTAATCCTGATAAAAAACATGCAACAGACTTGAATGATTTTATAAAATATATCTAATGTATGGAAAACATACAAGAGTCGAGTATACTAATAAAATATTGGAAGTACACTTTTATATAACTATACAAAATATTACCATATATATAAATAAATAAAATTACTCTCGTCGCTTCAGAAAACAAATGAAATAACAAGTTGCAGAGAGACTAGATAATGAAGATTTATGAAAGTTTACGAGATATAACATACAGATAGAAATAAACACTTCCATCATAACATGTTTTATTTATATTTAAAATATTAGCTTGTTCACACATACAGACGTTTCTCATGCACAAAGGTATTACAGTATTGACAGTAATATTTGAAACACCGATATACCGATTACAAAAGGCGCGTCGGGCGTGAGCCCCCGCGGCTGTAAATCTAGCTACGACAAAAATAGATTCGCGCCGTCCTCGACCGCAACGACACGTGAGCATCTTCATTTCATTACACATTACCACTATCGTATCAAAAAAGGTACACAAAATAAGATTCCTTCCGGCGGCACTTCACTCGATATGATATCTACATAATATGTACATATAAATAATTAACATTTCTGCGGGACGTAGCGGAGCGACGTTCGGGGAGCCCCTCTCCCCTCCAACATGAGGAGCGACGGCGGCGGCGGCGACTTAAAGCAGCGCCAGAGCGCGCGGGCGCGCCGCCACGAGCGCGCGTCACGGGCGCGGCTCCACCAGCCGCTGCACCAGCACGGCCACCAGCACGGCCAGCATGAGGAAGCCGGCCGCCATCAGCAGCGCCACCTGCCGCGGCGACAGCGCGCGGCCGGCGGCGGCGCCCGAGCCGCGCGCGCGCCGCGGCCGCGCCGGCGCCGCCGCGGGCACCGCCAGCCGCGCCGCGCCCGACCACGCGCTGGCCAGCCCGCCGCGCACCGCCATCACGCGCACCAGGTACTCCGCGCCCGCCTCCAGCTCCTCCAGTTGGAATTGGTTCTCGCTGCCGGCGTACACCTATGGATACAATAAAAAACATTTATTGGACAATGAAAATTGACAGTTTACGTTCTAAAGAGCGTAATAAGTTGAACAAAGCCGTGTGGTATAGTTTCAGCCGAATGAAATACAACTGCGCTTAGCATATCAGTGGACGTCATAAAATGAGACTTTAAGATGTCTACTTTCAAAAGCGACAGTAATTTCTATATGGACGTCTTCAAGACCTATCTAATTAGTGATCTCATCAAATGACAGATTATACAGTGAAGCACTAGATTTGAAACAAGAATGCCATCTAAAAGGAACACTACACATTCAAAACCAAGATGCACACCTAGCAAACACAGCACACAGAAATGGCAACTTTAATTCTAAATTCAAATGTTGACCTGTTTGTAGACGGAATCCTTAGCCTTGGCGCACTGCAGCACATACTCGGCATGGTCGAGCGCGTCCCAGGCGACGAGCGCGGCGCGGGGGGCGGGCTGCAGCGCGGGCGGGCGCGGCGCGGGCGGCGGCGCGGGCGGCGTGCTCCACGACGCGGGGGACGACCAGCCGCCGCGGCCGCCGCGGTCGTCGCTCGCCTGTAGAACACATTGATTTGTTCAATAAATTAATCTTCATAATCTTTTTAGGTTAGCTCTTTTATTAAAGGATATCTATTGATTTCTACAAAAAATAATATGCAAGTTGTATAAGTCTCTATCCTCTTGGCGTTAGACCTCCCTGAGATCTAGTCCCTACCTACTGATCATAATCCCGTTGCAAGTCAGTCGCTCATGAAGGGACGTCTGCCAGACTTTCGCGACCTTGCAGAAAAACCTTTCTACGCTAAGTTCAAGGTTACACATTAACTAAGACTGTTAATTAATAAAAAATATGTACCTGTATCCGAAACGTGTAGGAAGTCGCCTCGCGCAACTTCTTCACTTTACAAGAGCGCGCCGAACCGCGGTACACGTGGCGGAACTCGCGGCCGTCGGGCCCGCGCATTTCCACGCAGTACTGCGCGCCCTCCGACGAACTGTTCCACTCCAGCTTCAAGTAGTTGTGCGCCGCTAGAGCCAAGCGGAGTTCCGGCGGAGAAGGAGGCGTAGGCCGCGTGGCCGCACGAGCCTCCTCCGACCACTCGCCCAGCCCCAGCTCGTTCAAGGCCGCCACGCGCACGCGGTACACCGTATCCGGAGCCAACTCTTCGACGATCCGCTCCGGCGTCGGCCCCTCCGTCTCGAACGACGAGCTGTCCACTTCGACGCGGTATTTCAGTATCTCCGCGCCGTGGTCGGCAGGCGTCCGCCAGTACAGACGCAAACTATCGGCGGTCGCTTCGTGTCGCAGCCCGGTGGGAGCCGCGGGTGGCGCTCGCGGGGTGAACACATCTTTAACGCACGACCAGGCCCCCCGGCCGGCGGAGTTGGTGGCGCACACCCGGAAGAAGTACGGCGAGAACGGAGTGAGCTTGGTGACGACGCAGGTGGTGCCAGCGCCGCGGTAGACTTCAGCGAACGCGTCGTCGACGTTGGAAACGCTCATCTCGAGGCGGTAGTCAATGATTGGCGCTCCGTTGTCTGGTGGGGAGGTCCACTCGAGGCAGGCCTCGTGCGGAGATTGGACGCAGGCGAGCGGCGTGGGCGGGGCGTCGGGCGGGGCGGGCGCGGTAGTGCACACGAGGGCGGGGGAGGGGGGCCCGGCGCCCACGGTGTTGCAGGCGGTCACCCATACGCGGTAGCGGCGTCCCGGCGTCAGGTCCCGGACCACGCACTCCGGTGTTAGGCCCGTGTACGCTACGCGAGGTGGACCATCTGAAAGCAATTGTATTATTTCAAAAGGTGAACTTATGAAAAAAAGTAACGAAAAGTTATGATTGATGGGTTGGAATCTGTAAGTATATTCTAATTCAGTAGTAACATGTCGCTTGCACGTCGTCGTTATCAATGCCGGTGACGCACTCACCTCCATCCTCTCCTTCAGCGATCTCGACGCGGTACTCGGTGACGGGCGTGCCGCCGAGGCAGGCGGGCGGGCGCCAGCGCAGCGCCAGCAGCGAGGCGCGCGGCGCGGCGGCCAGCTCGGGCGCGGGCGCGGCGGCGGGCGGCGCGGGCTCGGTGCGCAGCGTCTCGGCGGCGGACCACTCGCTGGCGCCGGCCGCGCTGGCGCAGCGCACGCGGGCGCGGTACGTGGTGCCGGGCTGCAGGCGCTCGCAGTGGGCTTCGCGCTCGGGACCCTGTGCCAAATAAATGTATTATAAATTAACATTAATGTTAACCTTCTTTGTCTATACATATTTGTTCTTGTAGTTTCAATTAGCTTAGCAATTGATTGCTAAGTAAGCTTTACTATGGGTTTAACATATTCATCATTATCCTGGTTCCAGGCACATCACTTTGCAAATCAATTAGAAAAAGATTTTTATTTAAAACATCCGTACCTGGTAAGCTGGGCGATATCCTTCCCCGCCGTCGATCTCCAAGGTGTATGACGAAACAGCGGCGCCCCCGTCATCCGCCGGCGGCTCCCAACGGAGGCGGAAAGCCCGCGAATGGATCTTCCCGCGCGAAGTCGGCCTGCCCGGAGCGCCAGGCCGCTCGGGCAACGTGCGATACGCCACTTCCGTCGACCAGGGGCCCTGCCCGCCGGTGGTCTCGCATCGCAGTCGGAATCTGTATTCAGTAGCTCTTCGTAGACCGGCGCATACGTAACCTCGATCCGGACCAGAGTATACCGGAAGGAAGCCGTGTCCGCGGGTGGCGTCATCCATTTGCAGGACGAACTCTTCATCGTTGCGGCGGTCCCAGGCCAATGTGAGGGCGGTGGCGGAGGCGGTGCGCAGGGTGGGGGGCGCGGGCGCGGGGGGAGGGGAGCCGGCGGTCCACTCTACGACCTCCTCGCTCCACTCGCCGCGGCCGCACTCGTTAACGGCCGCGATCCGGAAGCGGTACTTGGTCTGCGGTCGCAGATTGTTGACGGTGTGCTGCTTAGTACGCGGCTTGAAAAGCTCCTGAAAACAAATATTAACATCAAATTATTGCTACCGAAAGTGCATGAAACCATGAAAGTTTTCAAAAAAATTGTTACTTAAAATAACAAAAATTTTTCATTTAACACATCATAGCGTAATAAGCATAGATCGGAATAGGTAGATTCATTTTATGTACTTACTACAATTTACATGAACGAAGTCATGGGAAAACAGCTACCACTAATATATTCTTCATCTCACTTGTAAAAAATTCATTAAAATAATACCTGGAATCCTTCCCCGCTGTCCATTTCCAGTACATAATGTAGTATACGCGCGCCGTTGTCAGCTGCCGCGTTCCACCGCAGCTGCAACATGTTGCGCGCGCGCTGCGTGACGCGCGGCGGCGGCGCGGCGGCGGGCGGGGCGGCGGGCGCGCGGAACGTCGCAGCGTCGCTGGCCGCGCCGGTCAGGGAACCCGCCCGGATTTGGAGGCACACTGAGTACTCGCACCCGGGGCGGAGGTCGCGGACGCTGCAAATTATAATGACACATTTAGGAGTGTACGGAAGTAAGTGGAAGGCAGATTCCGGACCCCGAAACACTTCTGTGGAGGGTACAACCGGGAACACGCAGAGATGAGAGAGAGAGAGACAGAATTTTGCTACTAGCTCAGGCTACAGTTTGAAATAACGGACATACAAGTAAAAAAAATTAGGGGGAGAGACATTTCCTTCAACTTTTTTTCCAGGTTGTCCTTAAAAGGCATTTGTGCCTATAATATATCCCATATTATAGGCAAAATCAAGTTAAAATAAAGACGACTATAACACCAACATAGGTGTGTTGTTTTGTTGCCATTTGAAGTCATTTGAAGTATTTATTAAAATTATTTCCAAGGTAGATTTCAGTAGTCACAGACGCTATGAAACGTAATTACAGTACGTAGATTTCTACAGAAAAATCGCCTATACAACTCACCGACAAGACAGCGAGGGCCCGCTATAGATGGCCTTGTACCGCTTGACGTCCCGGTCGCCGAGCAGCAGGTCGTACGTCAGCTCCAAGTTGGGCAGCGTCACGCCCTCGGGGTGCGGCGAGTTCCACTGCACTAGCGCGCTGGTCGGGGTTATGTCGCTCACCTGTAGTCAAAAGTTAACAAACAATGGTGAAAATTTTAAGTTTAAAATATGCATCATTTACTTTTTTATGCTATATCATATCGATTGTATTTCATATTGAGACAAAATAATAAGGTATAGTGAGTGCAGAGTTGTGTTGGTAAGAAAGGAATCCTAGCTTAAACTGAAACTTGACTTACTTTTAAGTATTGGTCACAGGTCAAATTGGGAGGAATACCAGGAGGATGATATTTTATAAGTTTCTCAAGATTACTTCCAAAATTATGTTTCTATCATCAGAATTTAAAACACTATTACATTGCTCTTAAGGATGCATTGTTAACCTGTAGGATTTGTCGTACATAATATTATGTATAATGAATAAAATGATATGTCATTATTACCTGCGGCGTCCTCGTAGCGGAGAGCAGGTCGAGTATGGCCTGCATGTCGTTCTCGTCGTCGCCCTGCACGGACGCGCCGGCGGAGGAGCCCTCGCCCTCGGACCAGGCGCCCGAGGACGCGCCGCCGCTGCCTCCGCCGCGCCCGTTCAGCTCCTTGCGCGGGGACAGCGACGGGGTACTCGCGCCCGAGTTCACCTCTGATAAATTATAGACAAGTTTAAAACAACCAATCCATATCCTACTTAATTTATAAAGTACAAAATATTGAGACCTTTGAATTGAACAAATATGATTTTAAATGGAATATGCTGTACATTAAAGGCGGACCCCAGACATCGAAACACTTCTGTGGAGGGTGCAACCTTGAACACAGAGATGAGAGAGAGAGAGCTGTACATTACGGAGATATATCAGACTAAAGGCTTTTTTCTTGAAATTTGCATAGGATCAAAACCTCACATTAAAGCATAGTTTTCCAAGCAATTTTTATTTTTGTAGTTTAATGTTTATTATTATTTACTGGCTTGTAAAATATATAAGAATGGAGACATACATTAAATATTTTATAGTGATTTCAAATTTATTGTATGTGTGAATAACTCTTTACTGTAAATTATTAATGTGTATTTTATTATGCAGTAAAGAGAAATAAAAATATATATAATTATAAATGGAATATCAAATTAAAAATAATTTTATTAACCTTTAAAAAAGAGAAATAAGAGTTTTATTAAATAGAATTGGTAAAATATACACAAGGGTGAAGATGGTTATTTATTCAACTAACTAACTGTAAGAACACAAAATCAGGTATTTAAAGAAGTCTCACCTATCCCATTATTTCTATTGGCCTGCTTCCGGTCCAGTTTCTGCTTGAGTTTGGTGTACCTCTGCTGCGTCCGCTCATCTTTCTGGTACACGGCAGGTGGTGGGGAGTGCTGCATGTGGTGGGGAGGTACATGGTGGTAATGAGGTGGGTAACCCGCACTGTAGAAGTGTTGTGGGCCGCCAGCACCATTTGTTGGTCCCTGGAATATAAAATTCAGTTCTTATTATCTAGTAATTACTTAGTGTAACTCTTGTATTTGTCGGGAATTCACCATTTTCAAATGTAAAGCAAACAAACAACCATCCACCACTTAATATGTATTCAGAACATATAAAATAACAGGTACCCTTTAGTTTGGATGTTGTTATGACCATATCAGAGATAAATTATGTTTTTATCAATAAGGTATGTATGCTTCGACAAATCTACTGACCTTTGCCTCTTTTGATTTTGGAACATCAGCATTCTTTTTAGGTTCTAAAGGACTTAGTTCCTCCATATTAAAATATTATTCTAGACTACAAGCTGTATTCTGTGGCAGTGACTGCCACGTACCGCCAACTCGGCGTTGATAACACGCGCGGCCACAATCGCACTCGTTATAACGTCACCGCGATCAGATTAACACTGAACAAAACAGTAGTATTTCAACTACAGTGTATACTTAAAATAGTTGGTTAATTCGCGGGCTGCGAAAAGCAAATGGTTTATTCAATTTCACGCAAAACTAACGTCCCCACCGGATATTATTTGAACAGAAGGTGCTTGTATTGCAGGTACGGGTATACTTAAAATAGTTGGTTAATTCGCGGGCTGCGAAAAAGCAAATGGTTTATTCAATTTCACGCAAAACTAACGTCCCCACCGGATATTATTTGAACAGAAGGTGCTTGTATTGCAGGTACGGTGAAACAAAGTAAATATTAATTAAACCGGGCTTGCGAAGATTGTAAGAATCGGCATGAACTGAAATACGAGTTTTTAATGTATGTAAATCAATATTTTATTTTTCACATTACTTTTGAGAACACAGTATCGAAGAACAAAATAGTAAATATTCCAACACTTCCAGCTGGTTTACTCTTTCAGCATAATATTTAACGTCGTAAAGATAAGCAAAGTTACAACTGTAAATCAATTTTAGAATTGTTTTGCATTCATCTACGGATTTCAGTGATTAAATTTTTGGAAAAGAATACAGCTTTCCAACAAGAATCAACACAAACAAAACAAACCAAGCCAAACAAACCTGTGATAGCTAGACATTGTCAAAAAGACTTCTGTCAAAGTCAAACTTAGTATGAAATCAAACAACTTTTTTTGAAATATCGGTCCTCGGTATCAGCCCTACAAGGCCTAATGAATACCACTCAAAGTTTATAAAGAGGATAATGTACCTTGTATGAAAAATACTACTCACCTATTCGATTTTTTCTCTCCTAAAGCCTGAATCTGAATATCCGTTAAGCACGAATAAGCGTAAAAAATAAAATTTGAGATTCAATGTTTTCCTAATAAGAGTAAAAATGTAAAACTATGCCTTTGGCGGGCCGCTGAACTAAAAAGGTAATTGCGAACTAGTTTACGACAACATCCGTTCAGATAACACACGGTGAGCAAGCAAGTAAATAAACAGTCATATGCTGAAATAACCAAATAGAAAAAATCTTAAAAGGTTAGTATTTGTACCCTGTAGCACCCTGTAGCTAAACTGATATTTTGCAAGGAATACAGAAACTGCCGGATAAGTCCGATAGCCTCCAAATATGATCATCCCAACATTATATTTAAAAAAATCTGAACGCACAATTTGCTACATTTATAGTCGATCGGGTGACTGGTTGGTGACTGTTTTACATTATATTAGTCACTTACACATATAAAAGTTAACTTTAATTTTGAAATTGGTTCGACATCCACATATGTTTGTGGATTACACCTATATGTCGGTAGGGTGGACGTGGTCCAGAGAATCCTAGCTAGTCCAAGAAAATCAATGTCCACGTCTTGAAAACTATTATTTGAACAGCTTGGTAGTCTATTCAGGAAGTTTGTTAAGGCATATTTCCTAGCAACTCATTTTTCTATATCTTCAGTTATCCGAAGTAATTGAAGGCGAGAGTCAATGAGACAATGCCTTGTCAACTTTAGAGATTAAGGGGGCTGATAAAAAAGTTTACAGATAGTTTCAAAACAATTTATAATCACTTACATAAGGGTGGGGCGGTTGATGATGCGGAGGCGGTTGGTGATGAGGCGGCTGGTGGTGGGGCGGCTGGTGGTGCTGGGGGTGGTGAGGGTGTGGGTGCGGTGCCACGAGGTAGTCCATCACTTGCGGCATCAGCTGCGGCATCGTTACCACAGGCATGCCACCTGGAATTTATTTATTTGCTTTTTAATCATTGTCAAGTAAAGTAGCGAAAACCCGCTATCTTGTTAAAAGCGATCTTTACTCTCTCTATAATAATCACGAATTTTGGGGCATTGGATCTACATTTCGACATTTCTATACTGTAGACTAGGCACCATTGGCACAGACGGAAAACTTATTGATTGACTAAAGCCTATTGCTTAAAGCGGAAAGAGCCAAGTTCTGTACCAGGATTTAATTTGGGGAAAAAGAATTAAAATAACCACTACATATTCTATCTATCATAAAATCTAACAACTGAACGTGGCCTGTCACTCTTTTAAGCCTGCTGGCTCTATCTACCCCGCAATGGATATAGACGTGATTATATGAATTAATAAATAACTATTACCTACAACAAAGTTTTATTTACCCTAAAAATACCTATAATGATTTATATCTTTGATAATGATCCTTGGCATTTTAAACCCTAAAAACTTAAAAAATAAATAAAAATAAAAACAAGCATGTAACGGATTTAAGTGATAATGATGCAAGTATGTACCTAGCTACATACTCATATAAAGATATGTGTAGATAATTACGATAATGGTCTGTCTCTACCTTGCTTGTAACAATACTGTTTACATCACTGTTATCTTATCAGCAAGATAATATTTGTTTGTGATGTTACGACTGCGTTCTGTAATAGATAGATACACCTAGGTGCAGCTTTAAGCTGGCCTACTTACTTTAAAACAGTAAATAACGTAAAATATAAGGATTATTTCAGTAGAGTTGTTCTAGCATTCAAAAATTTTAAACATTAGATAGGTACGCATAACCTCAAAGAAGAAGAACAGAACAGAAAAATCAAGCTGAATATAAAATAAAATTGTAAAAAGCTTATAATAAGTGAAGTATATACATACAACTTGGCAAAAGCAGAGTTAGTACTAAAACAGTTGTATTATTGTGTCTTACCATTGTGTCTGACCAGATACTACTTTATTAGATATCATAGTAGGTACAGGTTACCCTATTCCATATGACTGAATCATCTTTCCCAATCTTACATTTAAGTATTTATTTATAAAAAATACAGAAATAATCTATATGTAGGTAAATATTAATCTCATCCAGGATCGGGGTGAGATTATAAACACGATCCAGAAGTGGGAAAGTTAAGTATTTACTGACAAGTGTGACTTTTAAAGAGGAACTAAGGTACTGTATATTCTATATGATGACATGCTGTTGAAACTCAATTTCCTCAACGTCAGTGACCCCGAACGACTCAATAACATCGTAAAAAGCTGCATGCATGGTTTTCTATGGAGATGATGGCGGCCTTGTCGCGGCGGCGAGCGCGTCACGGGCGGCTGACTCTTGCTTTATTTTGACATCAACGGATCAAAACAACTAAAGAACAGAATTAACGTCTTATTTATTGTTTCTACTTTGTTTACCTCTTGCATTTTTCCCTGTTTAAGCCATAATATTTCTTTGACTTTGATGAGGACTTTTGGTATACAGGACATCCTTTTACGTTATTCTGCCTTCTTATTATTAATACATAGACTGACTACCTTGTAATTTCCAAAATTTCATGAAAATTCAGTCTCAGTTCAGATAATCAATCGTCTCGTAATTATCTTTTTCTAGCTGTCAACAAAGAGGGTAATGTTGAATAATAGGAGGCGGTATGAAGATTCTTTGCACCTCACTGGTTATATGGTAGTGATACGAAATTACATGAAGTATCATATCTGTTTTGAAAATAATTTATGCTGCCGGTTCCGGCCCGTAAGCCTGTGGTTATGAATGAACGTGTTTTGTGCATTCGTAGAAATCGCTTTTTGTGGATCATCCAGGGTACACTGACAGCGGAAACATGCGCCATGTTTAAGAGGCCTCTACAGTAAATAAATAAAAAACTAAGACTGATCGCGATTAACTTCACAGTTATGGCATGTAGCCTTACTTAGTATCTATCTAAGTACTTAATAATAACTCCAGAGAAGTTACATGGAATTTTAGGCAATCATAAGAACATGTAACAAGCAAAGTGCGTTCCGTTATTTTAAATGAAATAAAATTACAGGCAACATGGAAATAAAAGCAATGAGTCAGGAATTTACCTAACTAACATCATTCATACGTATATGATTATAAGAGTATGTATAGGCTGTAGTTGCAATATAAACTTCTCATTAATTCTACACATCATATTTAGGTTATTTCTCTTTGTCACATTCCTGCGCGTTTCTTTTTCTTCTATCCGACGGTCCAGCAGCAGCGCCTACAACCGAAGGCTATATTACACCTATCTATAGGTAGGTAGGGTTACAATATCAACTTCTAATGAATTCTAAAAAACCCTAAATTCTTATGGCCGTGTGGTTCCCGGCACTTTGGTATAGGACCACTCTATCTCTTTCCCACGGAAGTCGTAAAAGGCGACAAAGGGATAGGCTAATTAATACACTTGGGATTTTTCTTTAAGGCAATTGGCTAACAATCTGTCATTATTTGAATCTCAATTCCATCATTAAGCCATATAATGTAGGTACAGCTGAAAGTGGTCTTTCAGTGTTATCAAGACAGTTAGCTCAGTCTACCCCTCAAGAGATATAGACGTAATTATAATATCCATTTTCCTTCATCCGAGGTCCCAGCACCAGCACCTACAACCGCAGACTTGCGCAACCGCTCGGAATCCCACGAGGGCCTTGAAGTCTTTGTTTCCACTCCGAGTAAAAGGGTTTTCTCGGCGCATTTCGTTACCTCTGACACGATTCTTAATGAATGCGGTTTGTTGATCTCCTTTTTTGTTGTGTTGCTTGTCTAACACTAAATTAGTATGATTATATTTCAATGAGAAAATTCTTCTGAAATCTTTTGTTATTGTATTTTTATTTTACAGTGCAATGGATTTGAGTTTGTTGCCCTAACCTCAGGCTTGACGAAGCCGATTATCTAGCATTCTTGAATGCTTAATTCTTTATTTTATTTACTTAACTACTTGAATGCCTGTCGTACAAAGGTAACCTGCTATACCGAACCGAATGTTTTAAATCATGTTTAGTTGTTCTTTACTTAAAAATAAATGGTACATAATATTATAACTGGCATTTAAAACTAAAATAGTTCCCATAAATCATAAAATAAAACATTCTCATGATATTCCGCTTAACATTTATTAGATGTCGTAAATACGTCATGAATGCAAGAACGCTTTAAATAGTTTACAGCTCATAAAATGCGAAAGTTATCTTACATAATTACATTAGCAATTTAACTTATTTTCATTGCATTTATAAATACCTTTACCCACCTTAGATAGTATAACTTATTTAAAACAAAAAATATACTGGTTGTGATTTTTGTGAATTTGTGAACATCACAGTTCACTTGGACCCGATTCTACTTAAAACTCGCATTTTCAAATGCAAATACACACCTAACATAGTCTGCACATTTTCAGAAATTCAGACAGAACGTCTATTGTTGCGATTGTTCTCGACTGTCTGATACATAAATGGGTTCCCTACATAATAAAACATACATAAATGAATTAATCGCTTTTCCTTCACTTCCACTATCTTCTACTTTTATAGGATTCCACTCTTTAAATTCTGATCATGATATGTCTACAGAAATACCTTTATAATTTAATCTTGAAACACATTAAAGTCGACATTTATTCCACTCACCATACTCTGCGTGCACAGTGCACATATGGGGGTGTTGTGGGTGCTGCTGTGGATGCGGGCACATCTCCTGCGGCACGTAATAGGGCTCCGGAGGGTAGTACTCGCCGTAGTAGCCGTCGGCCGGGCCTCCGCTGCCCGGGCCGCCCTCCGCCACGCCCACGCCAACCATCGCGCCTTTAGCAGCGCATGGCACGCGGGTCGCGCCGCATGCGCTGCGCTACACGCCACGAGGGTTACTCTGTAACAAACAGATTTAATTGTTAATATTTGATTCTGTTCTAAGCCTTGTAGATAGAAGGTGTATCACAGTCGATCATCTATTATTTGATATTATGAAAACTCAAGAGACGGAATGAGTTATTAGCGTGATTATATGTTATGTTATATTGCATTAACAAACTTATTTTTCTCTGTTTGCGTTATTGGACAAAACTTAATATTGGCATTTACCCGAGTAAAAAAATTCTGCACCGTAGCCATAAATAAATATTTGTCAGGTCTTTTGTAGTTCTATATCTGTGATGACGTCAATGCATGCCAATTAATTCCATAAATGAAAACACGGTGCAATATCAAGCTGGGCAAACATATCTACATCGAATTATTATTTATAGGTATGTCAGCTTACACAATATTCATAGCAATTTAATAAAAATCCATTACCAACCTTAAAGTGATTTCCGCTTTTTTAGTATTGACCCAAGGCTAGAAATCGGACAAACATGTCATCTTCTTTACACAAATTAAGTGAAATCAGTCAATAGTGTTTTGATTAAATCGCTATCTTTATTGGAACTTTGAAGCTAATAAATGAGGATGATGAAAAACCAACTTTATGATGTCAACTGTCAAAGCTCGCACTAGCGCGAGTCTTGCTCAAGCCTAGCTTTGGAGGAAGGATAAGAATAGGGTTAGGTTCCACCAGCTAAATGACCCATAGCATTACGTTGTCTTATATGTTCAATTTATGCTATACAGTTTCTCACAAGAATAAGAAGAAACTATGGATTTGCTTGCTACGTTTCCTACAGAACTCTCTTGCTACCTCCACACTCATTACCCTTTTCATACATTTTTAACGATTACGGGTGCTATTTTTAAGGCATCAGTAATTTGGTCCTTTAAAGTTTGACAAGATCTAAATTACTTTACATGGAAATGGAAAGTGATAGTGAAGCAAGTGGAGCAGCTTCCGCAGCAAAAAAAAAAAACAGATTTTTAAACAAGCAAAAGAATTATTGCGGGTCGTCAACTTCACATAAAAAGTCAAAAACGTATGCAAGTTCTAGGTATCGGCATGGCCACATCGCATCCGCAACGCGTCGTGATCATTATTTGCGTTGTAAATGAACGCCGTCACTGCGCCTCACGAGTTAGTTCTGCGTGGCTGCTCCGCAATCTGTGTCAGCCACTCTAGCTCTTTATAGCAGGATACTAAAATACCTAGTGTTTGATGTGAAACCTTAAGTTCTTGGCGTATTCTCGTAATTATTGACACTTTATAACAGACTGAGCAATTCAAAAAGATCAGCCATTCCTGACGCGCTTTTTGTGAGGTGATTTTCTTTAAGAATTTTCAAACCAACCAAATTGCTAATACTTATTTAAAAATAACAATTTCATCGCGGACAGGAGGTAAAAACAATCAAATTCAACTGCTTTACAAAAGCAGCACGTGGTAAAAAAATATCAGTTTTGCAAAGACAGGAAATTATGGTTAGTTTCCTGCATAAGTCGAATAGTTTGAAATTCAAAGGCAACGCTTTGATGGCCGTTCTAGTGGCGGTGGTAATTAACCAAATGTGGGAGAGTTTTCGATTCATAGGGCTTTTAATAAATGTAAATCTTTACCAGTTCTTTATTGCATTTATTACTAGAAAGATTTGTAGAGAGAAATAAAAAGAACTGTCACTCCCGACGACTCTATATATAGTTAGTATTAAATATATCTATTACCTATAGAGTTCAGCCGTTACAAACAAAAACACCAACTTTTTCTCTTTATGTTTATAAGTTCGAAAAGTATTTCCTATATATTAGAGGTACCTTTGATGAGAAAATCTTGGTCATAGACAAAGTCACAGGTACATCCAGGACAAACACGCCGCTATGATGATAAAAAGTAGATTACTCATACAAATTACTATTTATTATTATTAAGTACTTTTTCTTATAACGGTTTAAATTTCTATCCAATAAAGATAATTTACAAACAAAAAAAAAACAAACAACGTACCTACTTCGCGAGCATTTTTACGAATTTACACGAAACGAATTTAAATTTTAGTATTTGAGTTAATAATTATTTCAGAAAATTATATTGACTCCTCATTGTATCGTTGGTTTACTAAATGGAGGTCTCTAATTTCTTATCGTCGCTGACCTCGTCCCAAATGCCTTCTTACTAGTTCAGATATCAAGGGGAATCCCGCAAGGAAATTCTTATATAGAATGCCTATTTGACTCCGATTTCCGCGAAACTAAAACACTGCAAGTCTGCAATGCAATGTCTGAACTGACTGTAACCGAATATGAATTGCTGAATAATTGAATATCCGGATCGAAAGTGTCGGTGTTGATTTTCTAATGAATTGCGAATATTTTAACACTATCTTATTACTAAGTTAAGGTAAGTAAGTACTCATAACACTTACTCGGTAAACTTGAAATAAGTACTTATACCAAGCGAGCACAAATAAGTTGAAAAGAATGGAACTTGTAATCTCTGATGATGGCAAGCTTAATACCTAAGTAAATAATTTTAAGGTATATTAATTTATAATAATATTATTTTATACAAATAAAATATATATTATCATCATAACTAATATTAGCCGTGTAGTTTCCGGCACTTTAGAAAAGAACCACTATATATTTCCCGTGGATCGTCTTAATAGGCGACTAAAGGAAAGGCTAACCTGTCACTATCTCAATCTCAATTCTTTCTTAAGCCATACACTTGAACGTGGCCTTCCAGTCTTTACGAGATTGTGAGCTCTGTCTACCCCGTAAGGGATAAAGACGTGACTATTTTTATGTATCATAAACCTTAGAAAATATCAAGACACATTTGCGAACGCGTAAATTTAGAATCTCACGTGTGTTCGTAAATGAATTGACAACACAACAGATAAAGAGCCGTTAAATTTACAATGTTTACTAACACGGTAACATGACCACAATATTTCACTGCTTAGGTATAATTAAACTTAGATTTATCAAATCACGTAATGAGTCAGAACGGAAGCGTTCGCACCTATCTCTACGGCCATAAAAGAACACAGCCGATATCGCTGCAAAATATGATAAGACACAAAAGTACAAACAAATAGTTATCGTGCTTAAATCAACTACATCCGCTATGAATTCTTTATGGGGAATTCCTTTTTCGATGACAAACTATTGCAAAATCCAAATGACAGCTTTAACCCAAGTGAATACCTAGTTATTTATTATGGACATTTTTATTAGAGAAATTCTGTCTTACATATAAAATGATAGTAAGTAGGTACTTATGTTTTGTATATACTTACTAAACGAGTACATTCTACTTTGTATTTTATTGATACAATAAGCTTAACCTATCTTAGATATTTCATTGAGGTTTTGTAATAAATTTAAAATACAAAAATAATTAAAAGGATATACCGTCAATGAACTGTTTATTTTAGTTACAAATGAATAAGTCAGTTGTGAATGTAACTTCTTACTTAGTTATAAATGGGACAAACATGAGTAATTGTATTATCATGACTCAACCATGACAGAATGAGTCCTTTCATGAATACCAAGGTGGGATACTGTTGTTCTCTAAATATAATGATGTTCAAAGTTAAACGCGCTTTTGTCCTTTAAATCTACAAAAAAAAAATCAGAGTAACATGATTTCAGGATAAATTGCTGATGAGTTTAAAGTTTGTAAAAAATATAACCGCACATGTGTACCTATCAAACCTTAAAAATGGATTATACCTAGACGATTCTAGATCATAATACTGAAACCAAGCGTACGTAACCCACTATCAATTGCCGTAGGATCTCGTTAAAAAAATCTTAAGTATACCTACTAGAATATCCTCGCGTTACAAATTGAAAACATTCGACGCACATTGTAGTTGATTCGAGCAAGACAATCACTCATCGCTCTCGATCGAGCTGAATTGGATAATCGTGGAGGTGCGCCTGCGCGGCATCTTACCGCCGGATCCTACTCGCGTTCTTATGTAAATAGGGTCGGCAGATGGATCGGTTCATGGCCACTATTGACGGGTGTCCACCGGTCAACAGGATCTTTTAATTACGAGACGATAAATAAGTCATTAATGCGTATTTTGTTTTCAGAATTTACGATTATCAAAACACACGCGTGAAAGTAGCGTTCGTGTTTACGTTGTTTTCTGTGTACTTTAATTACTTTAATTACTGTGTGATATTATATTATATTTTCGTAAGATCCTTATAGCTTACGCAAAGAGAGAAAATCGTTTCGGCGGGGCTCTCCCGTGCCCCCACACAATACTTAGTTGTTTTATATTTTACTGCGTAGGTACGCTTTTAAGTAACTGTATAAAATTCCTGATATCTGTCATCCTGTTCAAAGTTATTTAAAGGAAACATTTCAATAAAATTAAATCGAGTAGAAAAAGTTTCAATCACTTTTCTGTTGAATTTTGCGTGGGTGGACAAAACATCGCAAAGCTCCAGGAAGGTTGAGTTCGGAACGGGAGAGCTTTATTATAGGAGGTATACATACCTAAAGAGCTTATGAATGCTATTGTTAAGACTTCTTTCAAAGGCGATTACGAATGTTTTGACGTCGGCAGCCCGCAAAGTCTAAACTTGTCAGTAAAACATATTCTATGGTCCTATTGATTTCACGTTAGGTCATATCCAATTTAACGAATACCTACGTTTTTATTATTTTCCTATCGGCGATTGGCAATTGAAACGAACCATAATCTGGCCGCTGACGCACGTGCGCTCACGTCCGCCATCGATCCGGCAATTATGTGATAAAACCCAGCTTTGCCCAACACACACTAAACAAACATTTTTTTTTATTTAGTCAACCTAAATCGTCATAAGTCCTAAGCCCTCAAACGAAATAATAATTGTCACAAAATTTTGTATCGAGGTGTTATATAGATTATTACTTACCAATACCTTCGAGTTTCGTCGGAACACTAATAAAGACATCAGATTATGTATATTTAATATAAATTTACAAAGAAATGGATTTTGCCAAATTTGTCCTATTGTAATATTAAATGCCTATCTAATTATGTATGGAACTAACTTACCTACTTCGTTTTGTATTCTGCCTTACTCCCTTTCCTTAGAAACAACATTCACAACCACTTAATAAAAAATAGGCACGTTTATACACAATTTTTCTTGAAAGTTCTGCCTATCGTCTGTCCCGATGTATAAAAATGTACAAAAGGAAAAGGCGATCGTCTCGTTTGTGTTCTGAGAATCCATTACCATACCTAATGAGTCAGTAGCAGGAACTCGCATCTTGTATCGATGGCGGCCGCTACCGAACCTCTTGAGATACAATTTTATGATTTTGTCTTTGCACGTGTTCTTGAGAGAAGGGCGTGAGGTTACGAAACAAATAAAAACTGAACTTGAACTAAGTACTAGAAAGGAATCCACCTTATTAGAGTCATTGATTAAACAGATTAATAAATATAAATATTAACACAAAATTATCAAATAATAACTTTTTCTATAGAATAGTTTTTTAGCATCGCTATGCGTTTGTTTTGCAAAATGTTAATTTTTGGAGCACTAAATAAGAAGACAGTACGGAGAAATTTTGTTAGTTGTGTTTATTAGTTTACATATAACATACATTCAGTCTTTTCAAGACTGATGGCTCTATCTCCCCCGCAAGGGACATAGACGTGACCATATGTATGTATGCCTTCTTAATTGGTAACATCAGAGAGCCAGCGATCGCCCTGGAAGCTAAAACAGGCGCCGCCCGCCCACGACAGCGGGGGCGGCGCCCACGCGGTTACAATATGACACATTACATATTATTTTACTTTTTCTTATTGAAACTAACTCTTTCATCTCTGCGTGTTCCCGGTTTCACCCTCCACAGAGGTGTTTCGGGGCCCTAGGTCCGCCTATTGAAACCTTATTGAAACCAACTATAGGTTGGCAAAACTGTGTATGTTCTTGAAGAAAATACAAGGTGTAAGGTATTTTATTTATAAAGGTAAAGAAAAACACAAATATGAATAGGGTTTATTAGGGCATCAAAATCCGTTGTAAAGTTTTAAAGATATTAAGCATACATACATACAAAGGGACAGATGCGGGAAGCTTCTTTGCTTTATACTGTGTAGTGATAGTGATGTTGAACAGATTGTTTAATTTCCTTTCCCTTTTGTCAAAAACCCTTTAAATTCTAAAGTAAACGTTTATGGTTCTTCTATTTTATGAATCTCGAAGGACATAAGAAAAACGAAAACAAAACACATCTAACAAATCTAAAGGCAGTCTATCAACATTTTCATTATCAGGTACGAATACTCCTCATCAGTATGTTTCGTAACAAAGTCAACTACATATAAAAATATACATCTAATTTACTTTATCCAGTAATATGTTATTTGAAACATCCTCGGGTTTAACAAGATATTATATTAAAGTTCATCCGTAGGAAATCCCATACATAGGGTTCCTGTGGGCGTCATAATTTACGGTAACAGCTCAATATTTTCATAAAGCCTGTAAGGACTCATGAATTATTAATGAACTCATTTGATTGCCATAGATAATTATAGCTTCTGAATTGATTACAAAAATATATATGTACAACAATAGGAACCAAGCTTAGCTTTTTAACTTACACTTAATTTGTTCTTAGTTTTATTGTTGATTCGAATTTCAATTCCATCATAAAGCATACGTGGCCTTTCAGTCTTTTCAAGACTGCTCAAGGCTCTTTCTAATCCGCAAGAGATGTAGACGTGACTATATATATATATGTTTTTCTGGAAATAAGGAAAGCGCAATAACTAATATTTCATACTATATTTTGTCTAAACTCTGGCCCCTACCATCTGAATATCAACATCAGTAAACATCGTCGTAATGTTATGGAAACACAATTAAAGCTCTACACTTGAACCATGAATATTGTTGGATCGCGGCCAAATACTGGCGATACTCCTGTATTTACTCATCTCGGACGCGCCTAACACACTCTGTGTGTATTGAAACTAAAATCATTTCACCTTCGCGTAAAACATGAGTCTTCCAATGAGTTTGAGCAGGTCGTAGTGGGTTCATGACACAATAGCGAGACATCAATAAGGTGGCAGCAAGTGAATTGCACTTGTTTGCCTAATTTTGTTGGCATGAATTCATATAAATGGCTTTTACATTGCTCAAACACTTGTGATCATATCTCTAATAAGTTCAAATGTTTGATTGACAAAATGATAACTTACAATAGAAATAAGGAAGGTTAGGTTCTTATTTCATACAAATTGAAATGTAAGATTCATTGGTCTTGTGCCACCTGCCCTGCAGCGCCATCATATAATATTTTTTTAATACTATGATAAGTAAGAGAGAGAGCAAGCAAGAAGTTGATTTATCTTATGGAGGTAAGCATCACATTGCTTCCATATTTGTCAAAGTAATTGCATCAAAATATTTAATGACTTTATGACTCTCCCCTTTTGTAAAGGTTACCATTTATCACTCATCTACTCATAAACAAGGCTCTCTACCTGAATGTTAACTGAATAGCTTTAAATAACTACTAGTGTAAGAGACTCCATTTTCTAGACACGTTAAGTCTAGAACACTAGAATTTAATCGGGCACGTTTCATCTGTTTTTTCGGGTGAATACCCTCGCCAGGCGACAAAAATTTATCACACGACATTTTATTACAATTCTGCTTCACTCTTTTCAATAGAAATATACCACTCTAGGCATATATGCTGGAACCGAATCGTAGAAATGGAATTCTGAAATTGTAGAAATGTTTTCAATATCTTCAGAAACTTTATTATTCGTACAGAGGATTTCATTATTAATATTTAATTCCAATTTCTGTAGCAGTTTGTATAATAAAAGCTCCGTACCATTTACTTTCAACTCTTGGAATTTACTCTACTGGAGAGTAACACCTACCTACTTGAATAATTATTTTTCCTTGAAATTTCAGATCACTTACTTAAAATATTAAATATCAGTAGGTTTTTTATAAGACAAGCTGAACACAGTATTATGATTCCATCCACACGCCATTCACTGCGTGTTGGGTAGGTATTGACATGATATTTAATACTTTTTTCTTTTTTGCTTATTTATATTTATAAATACCTTTACAGTAAACAACAATATCAGTAGGCACATAAAAGCACCACGTGTCAAATCAAAATATTGGCTTTAACGTAGAGAACCGTGATACAAAGCCCAAGTGATGGCTGATAAAAATGTCACAATTCGGGAGGTTCGTGATAAACGATATCGAGCATTGTTTAGTTGTTAGGATAAACTATCGTAGAGGTCGTACGTCGACCTCCGAGCGGTTTGTGAGGCAGAAAGAGGCACGGCGAGGACGTGCGCTGCCCGCGACGCCGCCCTGCAGACGCGCTGAATATCAATGCCGTGTTCTGTGTGGCACCACCGCACCACCACCATACATTACTGTCACTCATAACGGTCGTTTGCAAATCATGCTATAATTAACTGCCAATACAAAAGTAATGAATATTCGATGCCGTCTGTGTTACTTGCCGTCTATGGCACCCGTCGCGTCGCGTTTGCGTATAGTAAGGTTTTTGAATATTATAAAATGTCGGTTTTACACTCTATGTTACACATTACCCGTATAAACTTTTCGGATTTAAAAATTAATTACTGGTTAGACACGTAGATTATCACAAAAAAATACTTGATATTTGAAGTAATTGAATGAACTAAATAAACCTTAAGAGTCATTACAATTTTTAACATTACTGTCTCACATGCCCCAAACATCAAGGTATGGTAGGTAATCGGTAAACCCGCAAATAATGAGAATAATTTTATGTTAACAGCATGATAACGTAAATGGAGCACAAACTATGTATGCCACATACATTATTTTACTGTGCGCGACGTGCGGTATGCTCGCACGCAATCACAACTAGCAATTCGAAAAAAATGTCATTAGCATTGTTATTCTATGTTTCAACAGCGAAAACATCTAAAATAAGTGAAATTCCGCCTCGTGATTACAAAACAAGAATGAAAAGTGATAGAAATTTTACAAGTAGGCGAACGACACCGAAAAGTGTTCAAAACAAATATGATTGACTGAAAATAACGTGTATTCATAACTTTGGTAATTGCAATTCATGGATTACTTACCAACCATATCAACAGATTATTAGAAATTTGTATTTTAATTAAATTTTTTCGATTTATGACAATTACTTGCAAGCATCTATTTCATGCATGCATGTTTTTCCGCAATATTTTCAATACTTATATAGAAAAGAAAGGAAAAATTCAATTTAATACAACAAAAATAATATACCTGATTGCAAATAAATTGGAGACAATTGTGAAAACATTAATAAATCTGTCATAGTGAGTGCCATCAGCATTGGAGCGAAACAAGACGCGCGCTCGTCCACGCATCGGCTTCGTGCAAAATATGGAGGACAAAGAAGTGATACTCAATATCTTACTTTAATATGACTACGATATTATAAATAATTCTGTGCTAAGTGCTTGTAATAGAAGTTTGATACTTTTAATTTATTGCTATGAAAGGGGCTGAAAAAACTAGAAGTGAAAAAAATAAGGCTCATGATGTAAAGCATGATTTACACGAAGGAAACATCTGAGAACTACATTTATCATCAAAGTGAAAAGTTATGATTTTAACCTAGTATTTATCTTTCTAAGCTTAGTCTATCACGCAATAATCAACCTTTTGTTTGTTAAGATAGAATAACATTAACATCATCAATGATGATCATCAATCTAAATAACTGAACGTGGCCTATCAGTCTTTACAAGACTGTTGGCTCTGTCTACCCGCAAGTGATATAGACGGGATTATATGTATGTATGTATTGATGATGTTCTGCTTATTCTTTATTTCTGGCTTCAGACAAAAACAATCAGCGCTGCGGCACATGATCGAGCGCAGATGAGGCTCTGCTTATCGCAGGATACGCCGCTCTTCCGGAGCCAGCCCGATAGCGCCTCCTACGCCTCCCACCTCGGCCCTCCTATTGTCACTCTAACCGCACTATTCTTTAACATCAATCTATGACTACCTCTAACGGATTACACCTATCTTCAATGAACAACTGCCATTGCCTAAATTCCGAACGGAGATTTACAAAGGTGATGCGTTGTGGTCACTTATTGTTTAACTAATGACTTTTAATATATCAGCCTCGTATAAAGAACTCAATAAAGTTGAGTTGAGTAGAAGACAAACCGATATAAGTTTTTGAAAATGTGTACTCATCTAGGAAATTCATTTAACAAAGAATATTTATTACAAGTCTTTACTTTCTAAACACGAGAGCACAAACGATATTCTGACTACATTATGTAAACACAGACGTCACTTAACCGTTTTTCTTACATTCCAAAACCGAACAAAGAGAAAGTCAGTTTGTACCTATGATGAAGAGATGGTAATTGCAGAAAAGAAGAAAATTTACTTATTTTTTGTTATAGGAAATCTAACAATATTATAACTATGTGATCAATATGTGTACGCACGTTGAAGTAGAAGTTTACCATACATCACGATCAAACGTGTGTGAGTGGCAGACACTGTTATGAAGAATCTCAGACATAAACATTTGACAATGTTCCTAGTACGCCGAACCGGTAGATCTTCTTAAGAGCCCATGAAAATTTTAGGTAATTTAAATTGCATATTCAGAATAATTAACTATATACATTAATTACAATTGATACAAAAGATCAAAAAACTCACTTCTAATAATGATACTCACATTCACAACAGTGTCAACAATGGTTGTCATAAAACACTCTAAGCACTCAAAATTACTATAGTATACATATCTACTTCACAATTACAATAGTATTTATCTAGATACGGCGCAGTTCGCGTGTCCAACTCATTGTGGCTGTGCCGGTCAATTAGAATCCCTTAATAAGGCCCATTCACGCGAGTGTAGTGAATGAAGCAGGGTTTCTCATAGAATTATTTATAAAACAGTTCAAACACTCCATTGAGGGCTGACGTGTGGAAAAACGTGCCGCTATACAGAAATACAGAACATATATAAATGCCTATTGAGGAACCCTAAAAGATTGCAAAAATACGACGGCGACTTAAAATAGTAACTTGGCAAAAAATTAAAAGCATATGTAAGCAAGAAGTTTTCCTGTTGTTTGTGAGTCTGTATTTCCAGGAACAAAGATAACCAGAAGTGTCTTATTATCTGATTGTCCATTTAGGTCTCCGTTATATCGTATAATTGCTTCACTTATGGCAAGTGAAATACTAAGTTTTTAAGGAACATAGAAGTCACAGGGGATTTCATTAACAGTAACAAACCAAATTGCGAAAATGAATAATGGTTTTTGAATAGGTATTTAAAGATCTGTTTTTTTAATAAAGAGCACGATACTCATTAATTCGAAGATTGAAGAAGAAGATTGCACGCAAAGCCACTTCTGTATAAGCTTACGATATGAAAATTATCTGCATCATATTAGAAATGACACCGCAGGGAATACACAACAAGCAAAAATACATGAAGATGTTACTTTATCGTAATTGTATCTACGCCGACTACATAAAGACGAAGCTAAGCGCAGGTGCGGCTCCCACGCGAAAGTTAACCGCGGATTCTACTTATCGGCTGCACTTCGCACAAAATACACAGAATACAGAAGAACATCTAAGAGTTCGTTTTAAATTTGTTTAGAACTATTCAAAATACAAAACGAGCTCGGTTTTATCCTCGAATCAGTGCAAATTTCTGGAGATTCTAATTTGCGCGGGTTAAGCTTATACTTGTTACTCTCATTGAAGATTCACATTTGTTCTATCGTCAACTTGATACTGCTACCACCGCGCTGCGCCGGAGTCTTCAGCGTGACTCTCAGACAACCAAGTACTAACAATGCAGTGCGTTGTTTCGTTACCACACACAGAGATTAGTTGGTATAATCCTCTGTTAAAAACAACATACGCTGTGACGATTCATAATTTTACTTTAAAATAAACAATGAACCTATGCCTAATATGATAACGATGTAAATTAAGTACATTATGTTAAAAATCACCGGCGCAAGATGTTTTCAACATTAATCCTGCGATCCTAATTTGAATCTGTTTGGAAAAGCACAACATACCTAAATAGATGTGTAAAAAAAACACACAAAGACGCAAAAAGTGTAGAGTGTAGCCAAAAAGGACAATAATGTAAGTAATCAGGGAGACCATTAACGATAAGCACCATGGGGTATGTGGGGTCGGGATCGCTGCCCGCAAGCCCGGGAGTGAGCTCCGTGTCCGGGCGGCAATGACCTTCGACACGCTCTAGCTGCCATCCTGTAATAGAGCTGACGAGCGCCCCATGCCGCCGCCGTCAATAAACCAGCAATCCTGAGCTTGTTAATTACACCAATCAATGAACTTCAGACGTGCCTGTGGAAAAAAAGGCAATTCAACTTGCAAAATGGATAGTTTTACATTCCCTCGGATGGCTAACGACGGGAAAATACGGCACCACATAACTGCGCCTTGGATAAAGCCAAGTTTATGCAGGGATTATAACCTCCTGTATTATTCATACGGTCAAAGATCATAATGTCGCCATCGAGAGCTATCGGCGGCGTACGGTAAAGAAAAACCAAAAATATAAATTCGGTGTATGAGACAATCGCTTGCCTGTCATATCGCTTAATATTCGTATAGTCAAATGCTCTTTACATAAGTCGTAAACACTTATTGAGACGGTTAGTCCACATCGGCAAGAATTAAGATTCATTCGGGCTCGTATGTATATAGCCAGACAGAATGTCAATAAACCGGTTGCCGTTGGCTCGCAGGATTGCTCCTTCAGTTTGATTTAGAGTGACATACACACAATTAATTGCTGTGTCCGCAAAAACACTTCGTCTTTTATTTTTATTTCATAGTGTTTGTTACAAGTAAAGTTCATTATTAAGTTCATTAATTTTATAAGTATGCCAATGTTCATACCTCTGAAACTTTTTTTGAACTTGGACGAATTAAAAGAATTCGGAAATTGACAATAGTAGCCAAATATCTTGATTTGGACATAATTATGTTCCTAGTGTAATTGTAAACTGTAACGCGGTGTGCGTTGTGTTTACTGTGAACTGGGTGCCATCGTATCACGGAATCATTATGTTGTAGTGCTCGTACCTACGTTGTTAGCTAGTACTCGCACTGTCGACATTGCGCGATCGCACCATTGCTGGGCCGCCTGACATAATGTGTGAAATTCCCTCATTGTTCGGTTACGTTACTATTGTACTCTGTCGAAAGCTTGACAATGGTATCGTTTTTTAAACTTAAATGAATTATTGATCGACATTGTATCTTTGGTTTACATCTGATTTGAACGTCACGCACACTGTCAGAGGTGTCTCTTACGTTCACTAGACAGGTACCTATGTAAGGTCCTTGACATTTGACGAATTGTTCAGCAATGTTGAAATTTAGATATCCTGCTGCGCTGCGCTGCGCATGACGCACTTCTTAATTCAATATGTTACTTTTTTGTATTAGTAATGGACGGATCAAACAATAAATTTTGTGCGATCTGCAACATCTCTGGTCCTGTCCAAAATATCTACATATATACTAGTAACTTAAGTTGAACTACGTCCTCTTCTTAACTACAATGGACAATGGTTCTGAGGACATAACCGAGACAAGACAAGCCGTGTTTAACGCTATTTTTATGATTAAAAGTTGATATTTGAAATGATATTTTAACAAAAATTTTTCTTTTGCCTTTTTATTGTATAAGTATTTATTGTTACAATAATAATAAATGAGCAAAATTTTTATGCTAAATTTTGCAATAAAGTAAGACGAACGTGTCTTTTTTAAAAGGCACGTCTGTTTAAAACATGAACATTTTTTTCATAAACCCATGCGTTATTGGTACCATTGAAAATAATTATACCTAAATACTGTAAGTTGCTATGGTCATACTGAATTAAGTATTATTTATAGCTGCTCGACTAGACCAAATGTGTTTAAAGTTACTGATCTGACGCACAAAATTACGTCAGTATAGAGCGAACTAAACGTCCCTTATTCAATCAATGACTTAAATAGTTATAAACTATTAGATTTCAAAAAAAATATCCTAAAAAAGCTACCTATTTGACATTTAAGGTGCGAGTTATTGTTTAACAGCGAGATTCCTATATAATAAGCACATATCTGCAATGTTAATGGCGATATCTCCGGGTGTAATGTCACAGCATTCCATTGCGATGAATCGATGGTGGAGATAGCTATTAGCATGAGGAGCCCATCGTCACCGCGCCGAGAGGGTGTGGGTGACACCTGTCGCGTGCCGGTATTACTATGGCTTGATCCCGGAAGCTCTAAACACCACTTACCATGGATCAGTGGGTCGAGACAACGTCGACTGTTGTACTTATTACTTGTATGTATGACCCGCCCTTGCCTTCAAACAATCGCCCGTTCGTTACAGAGCTTCAGGCGAGTGAAACAAACCCAACGCCTCAATTGACTTTGCAGGCATGAAGATGATCTAGCTCGCTCGACCCGACCACCAACGAAACAATGTCCAGGTTATTATTATTTGTTGCAATACATAATTGCCTACCGCCAGCAAAAGATTAAAAGTCATGGACATTTGTTGTTTGCGGTTTGAAATGAGGAAACAAATAATCCTGATTATTCCAGACGACGATAATTGCGAAATTACTACAAGTTAATCTTGTCAATAATAGTTTTGTGAATAAAACCTCTTCTTGATTATATATACTGGTTTATTGAGTCTTAATTTCAACATATTACTCTTAGCACTTATAATAATAATTACAACGGCTCTCGTCTCGAGCATTCGTGTTTGTTTCTTGGAGAATCAATCAAGACAAACTTCTAAAAATTTTATGCCAAAAGGAAAACTGTCATCCCCACTTGTTTCATACGAAATGTCGAAAAACGTTTAAATGTCTTCGATTGGTAAGGTCAATCTCCAATCATGTAAGGACTACCATAGACTAAAAATTCAAAATTAGTTTCCCTGATTTGTTGATTCCATTTGACAAGTGAAGCTTAATGGTTAAAATAAAAAATACAACAGGTTGGAATCTTATTGGCTGATCTAAAATGGCGCGACGCTTCATGATTGGATGATTTGGTAACAAATGTTTACATGTTCGTGTTGTGCAATTATTGGAATGTTGCCTTATATTTATTAAAATTATATGTATCGATTATCGAATAATTAACAAAACAAGTCGATTTTAAATATTATTGGTAAAAATACTGAAGCAAACAGCAAATCACGACACTCGGCCGTCCTACTCAGTGCAACCTCCTGGTGCACTATAACAATAATCAACAATTATTGATTATTGTTTCAATTAGCGGAAAACAAACATGTTTATAACAGTAATTAATAGAAATAACAGAAAATTATATAAGACAAAAGAAAAATGAAAGTAAGTTTTAGAAAAATAATCACGACACTCGTACTTGTTAGCATACCTAGAAATTATTATTTTCTTCATTTTATAAAATTAAAAACAAAAATAAAACGGTTGATTAATAATCGTTAATTATAGTTTGATGCGTTGCTGCAGTTCCGATAATGGAACATTATCATCGCTTTCATCTGTGGATTCGATGGTACTACTTGTGTCATTGTCCATAGATTCCGATTGAACCCATGGCCTTATGCGGTCAGCTGCTACAACACTCTCAAACTTCCTGTTATTTTTGCTAAAGCCGGGTATATTTGAAACTCTATATCTATCGTTACCTAATGTTTTCATAATTTTATAAGGGCCAATGAATTTTGACATAAGTTTTGTACTGTTACCTTGATTATAAAAATTTGTTCTCGTAATTTTTACAATATCTCCTTTCTTAAAAACTGCCGCAGGAACTCTATTTTTATCATATCGTATCTTTTGCTTTTCTTGGTCATGTCTTATGTTTGAGTTTTTTTTTTTTTTTTTTTTTTTTGGTTCAGCAACATTTTTATTGATTGATCTACATTAATGTTAAGTTTATTTGTTAAGTTATCTCGAAACTGTGTGCCAAATAGAGCTTCTGCTGCAGAGGTACGTGTTGCAGCGTGTACAATGTTGTTGATGCCCCACTGAATCTTACCCAGACACGTGTCCCAGTCGCGTTCGTTCTTGTTTGTATTATGTTTAGCCATTGCTTACAAGATAGTTTGATTAAAACGTTCTACTTGACCGTTTGCTCTGGGACTCGCGACTGCGTTAAGTACATGTTTAATTCCGTGTGTTTTACAAACATTTTCAAAGGCGGTCGATGTATAATGCGACATGGTAATCCAAAATCATTAAACAGATTTTCTAGCACGTTTATTGTGCTTTGAGTTTTTTACCGGTTTTACAAACAAGTATTTTGTAAATCTGTCTACAATCGTGAGCACATAAGTATAACCTTTTTTTTTTTTTTTGGTGAATGGGCCAAGATGGTCTATATGTATTGTATGAAATGGTTTGCTGACCTTTTCAATTGGAAATAAGTGGCCAGTTTTCTTATGACACGCCTCGTCTTTATCGTATGCACATTCAATACATGATTTCACATACTTTTGTACTAAATGGCTTAGTTTAGGAAACCAGAATTGACTTTGGACTTTCTCAACTGTTTTTGTTATTCCCGGGTGACCTATGTCGTCCAGCTTTAACTATATAAAACTTTTGTATTTGGGAACTACCGTCAAGTTGCCAAATCCTTTAATAAGGGGAAGTTCAGTGTATATTCAAGCTAAAGATAACTTATTTGCATCAGAGTCTCGCATCAGACTACATTCATGGATTTATTCGGCAAGTCGAATCGTTATGGCCGACTCTGTTACATGTTTGACATTTAATTAAGGGTTTTGTACATTTTTGAAATGTTTGACCTTCTGTACGGCAATTAAAACAAACTATTTTTTTTTTTTTATCTAAAGTAGACTGATTGTTGTTGTCTCGGTCACCTTAATCCTTGTTAAGTATTTCGCGCCTTTTAATGTAGGGTATCTCGGATGTTTGTTTGGGAGTTGAGAAAACCCAGTAAGTCTTCTGGTTCCTTACAATTCAAAGCTTGTGCACTATTTCTAATAGACTTGTCTGTAATTCCGTGTATAACGCAATCTACTGCATTCTATCCTACGATATTACATCGATTTATAAGACTAAGCTTGTCATAAAAATAATCGCAAAAACTCTCGCTTATCCTAGTAGTACGTGCTAACATTTCTTCGAGTAGCCGACCATAATTTTGCTCATTGAGAAAAGCCTTTTTAATTTTGAACTGCCATTCCTATACAACTGTCTGAAGTGATTCATACCATTTTTTTTTTTTGCCTGGCCAGCAAGTTTTTGTAAAACAAAATGTATGGTTTGCTTCTCGTTCCATTCATATATCACGGTACATTCATTAACTTTATTTAACCAACTATCCACAGACTGCATTTTATTATATGGATCAAACTCCGGTATAACGTTATTTAGCTGATTGTTATGAAGATTACTAGAATGTGCCTTTTTCTTCTGGAAGTTAATAAGCAACTTCATAACATCTTCGGGGAAGAATGCACTGTCAGATTCCTCCATCGTCGACTGGTTATTAAGGGTAATTGGTGGCGAATTTTGACTCACATCTTCAATCTCCCACCTATCCATTGAGGTTATAGATTTCATACTAGTATTTGCTCGCTTATTGTGTTGCAAAAGTGAACATGCAGGACCTTTCCTTTTTTTTTCTCTGATGTTTCCTTCGCTCCATTACCTCAAAATAAAAAGATAAAGGCTGTAATATTCCATAATTATTAACAGCTAAGGAGGAACCCTTCATTATATTATGAGAACCTTTACTATTTTCGTGGAACGAATTATCTATTACATACATAAAACATATAGGTTTTTTTTTTGTTATTTTTGAAGAAACATTCATATAACTCTTATATTCAAAACAGTCTTTCCCTGCCATTAATTCTACCATAAGATATGTCCATTCCGAGGCACACGTGGCCGATGATCATACCTTATACCTTAACGTGAAAAGCAAACGGCCCATGTTCAGCTCACATGGCTGAATAGCTACTCTATCGCAAGGCACACATGGCATGAAGTCAGCTCGCATGGTTGATTAACTCCTATAACGCAAGGCACACATGGCCTGAGTCAGCTCACATGGCTGATTAGCTACTCTATCGCAAGGCACACATGGCCTGAGTCAGCTCACATGGCTGATTAACTAATCTATCGCAAGGCACACATGGCCTGAGTCAGCTCACATGGCTGATTAGCTACTCTATCGCAAGGCACACATGGCCTGAGTCAGCTCACATGGCTGATTAGCGACTCTATCGCAAGGCACACATGGCCTGAGTCAGCTCACATGGCTGATTAACTAATCTATCGCAAGGCACACATGGCCTGAGTCAGCTCACATGGCTGATTAACTACTCTATCGCAAGGCACACATGGCCTGAGTCAGCTCACATGGCTGATTAGCTACGCTATCGCAAGGCACACATGGCCTGAGTCAGCTCACATGGCTGATTAGCTACGCTATCGCAAGGCACACATGGCCTGAGTCAGCTCACATGGCTGATTAGCTACTCTATCGCAAGGCACACATGGCCTGAGTCAGCTCACATGGCTGATTAGCTACTCTATCGCAAGGCACACATGGCCTGAGTCAGCTCACATGGCTGATTAGCTAATCTATCGCAAGACACACATGGCCTTTGGTCAGCTCACATGGCTGATTAGCTAATCTATCGCAAGACACACATGGCCTTTGGTCAGCTCACATGGCTGATTAGCTAATCTATCGCAAGGCACACATGGCCTATGGTCAGCTCACATGGCTGATTGACTACAGTATCTAGAGGCACACATGGCCTATGGTCAGCTCACATGGCTGATTGACTACAGTATCTAGAGGCACACATGGCCTATGGTCAGCTCACATGGCTGATTAACTACAGTATTTATAATTATATAGCGGAAGTAGTTACTGATACCTTGTATCCAATTTTGAAAATAAATCTATTCTATTCTAGTATCTGGAGGCTCACATGGCTGATTCTTTACAATTGATACTATCTACCTCATGTATGAAGTAAGAACTTAGGTACACTTCTATATTTATAAATTAAAATCTGTGTAGACATCTTGGGTACCTATGAGCACAAATTAAATGAATCAAAAATACCAAATTCTCGAAAATAGTTTCGTTATTACCTATAGTGCCTACATAGCAATATCATTATATATTTTTTTTATTTCACTTTTTATTTGTGTATAAATGCGTGCATTATGAAAGTTTGATACGGAATTAAAACAGAATAAATTATCTAAAAAGTCCTATGGTAGACGTAGATATGTACCTACCTAGCTGTATGTTCAACGAACGCAAATTCGAAGTTTATTCAGCGCGCGAGTCGCGGAAAAGCGCTGCGGTGCGGCGCGCGGGAGTCGAGGTACGGCTCAGCCGCGTATCATAGCAACGCGGCCGGGGTAATTTGCCTATTTACCTACGCGTTCGCTACATTTTCGATTCAATAAATAAATAATTTGAAACTTAATTATCTTCATACATTCGTAACTGGGTATTAACAAGAGAAATAAAAAAGAAACATTTAGCATGACGCTGAAATCTCAGATATTCTAATCAAAATTATTCAATTAATTATAATTATTTTGAAACTAGCTAGGTAGGTAGTCTTTTACACTAATAACAGGACATCTTTATCCTTTATAATTTCGTTTTACTTTAATCACGTTAACAGAATGAACACACTATGAAATTAAACGTAGGTAAGTAGTAGGTACCTATTCAAAATGCTGAATTACTTACGCAGTGTCGTGTGTGGTTTGTTCATGTCCTATGCCTTAAATACCCTACCCTGCGTAAGTATAGGTGTATTTAATAATAAATGAGCAAGGAAAGTCTGACGCCATGAGACCTAAGACCCCAGACTGGAGGTTGGGAAGGAAAAGGGTGCGTGTACCTCGTGCAATGTACACAGGATGGATTTTCATACCGCTGATTTAACAGACTCATTAAATCAGTCACCAAGGTGACGGCTAAAGGTGTCTTGGCCACGGTAAGAGGATTTATTAACGTACCTTATAATTTCCTGTGGGCTGTCTGGACTCGCTTCCGTACTTCTGAAGTTTTGTGAATAAAACCTCTTCTTGATTATATATACTGGTTTATTGAGTCTTAATTTCAACATATTACTCTTAGCACTTATAATAATAATTACAACGGCTCTCGTCTCGAGCATTCGTGTTTGTTTCTTGGAGAATCAATCAAGACAAACTTCTAAAAATTTTATGCCAAAAGGAAAACTGTCATCCCCACTTGTTTCATACGAAATGTCGAAAAACGTTTAAATGTCTTCGATTGGTAAGGTCAATCTCCAATCATGTAAGGACTACCATAGACTAAAAATTCAAAATTAGTTTCCCTGATTTGTTGATTCCATTTGACAAGTGAAGCTTAATGGTTAAAATAAAAAATACAACAGGTTGGAATCTTATTGGCTGATCTAAAATGGCGCGACGCTTCATGATTGGATGATTTGGTAACAAATGTTTACATGTTCGTGTTGTGCAATTATTGGAATGTTGCCTTATATTTATTAAAATTATATGTATCGATTATCGAATAATTAACAAAACAAGTCGATTTTAAATATTATTGGTAAAAATACTGAAGCAAACAGCAAATCACGACAATAGTTAATACCTAGATTCGAGATAAACAAATGCTAGAGGTTAACAAAGTGAGACGTTTTGGAATGGAGCGTAGCGAGAGGTAGGAGTGACAGGGCAGTCACGATCCGGAGCGGACCGACTGCGGCTGCATTGTTACATCACGCACACTTTCTAACTGCCGACGACGACGTGCCATACGATTTATATTGCTATCTACTCTAATTAGAGTGTCCGGCTGATCGACGAACGTTCGAAGGGAACGCAACGGAGAATGGCCAACCAGTTGGGTATTTAAACGAAAAGTCATCCTCGAGTCTAATGGTAGGAAGACAATAGAGTTGTGCAACATCCAGCACTTTCGCTTTCTTCTAAATAATAGTTGGTATTCTATCATCAATGATTTACAACTGCTTGAACTATCATAACTTGAAGCCTAATTTGCGATTATGATCTTACAAACTGTCGATATTCTACACAAAAGAACAAAGAGGTTAGGCATAATAAACCAAGTCCTAAATACCTAACGAATCGATGCACAATCGAGGATGACGCGCCCCTATCGGAATGCTGATGTAGAATGCATGAGCAGCGCACACATAACGCTAGATAACTGGACCGAGCCACCGACGGCGACTAGAGAGGGAATGCATCCGCATACGACACCTTATAATCAAAGAGAATTTACCTTTGAAATACGATAAGTTCTAATTTGACGTCGTACGAGAGTATCGGAAAAGCGTGAAGGCGAAACGAGGCTCGGAGGCACAGTAAAAGATGCTAGTATGTAAGATATGAAAGCACTTTAGAAAGGAATCGAAGGTGCGCGTGACCCGCAGACGGCGAGGTGAGCGGCCCGGTGGTGCGCCGCGCCGCGGTGCGTTGCGACACCACGCGGAACTGGCGGCCTTCGCTGTCAACCTTTTAATTACTCGCCTTTTCGCATGCTGCGCTCTTAGCTGCCATTTTATAATCCCACATACAGCTGATTTTACTACATTAGTATTAGTATGTGCCTGTTGTGTTGTAACATAGAAACAACTGCGCACTAAGGAATTGGCTAACTGCATAAAGATGAATGGAAATTTTCTCGCAATATTTTTAACATGATTGATGGATGGGCTATTTAATGATCAAGCAAGCTGTGTCAAAAAGGAAACATGTGAAGGTGGATTCTCTGTTAAGTTTTACATTTTAAAATTAATCAGTATGTTCATAATTGACTCTTTGTAGGTTTCTATACATTACAAAAAACGCCACCACGTCGCTCGCTTGTAATCTATTAGTAATTTGAATAGGGCTCTGATAGGATTGTTTAGGCGATGAGCTCAGCCAGCAGACGCGAGGTCACCAGCTGGCTGGCGACTCGACTGTTACACTCATCAGCGCCGGCGCAAGCTCGTATTTTGACAGACACACGAGACAACCGACCTATTGCTGGCAAGACGATTATACATTGTCTCATTTCATACTCTCACAAAAATAGGCCATCAATATATAAACTGTGATGCTATAAAGATCTGATTGCAATCTGCCGTTTAGTGCTTTTTGATGTTATTGCCATTTTAAAAAATACAGATAGTTAGGTAATTTTTCTTAGCTAGAATTACTATCCAAAGCTAAAAGCAACTTCGTTGTTAAGATAAATAGGGTTATGATAATTAATGGATAGTTGTAAAATTTTAAATGATAATTAAAATTTTAGCATAAAAGTATGAATATGAATACCTTCTTGCAAACATTCGAAAACAAGCCTATTAATACCACACGCAAAGCAACAATATACCTACAGAAGATTCACGACTTACAATAAGAATGGACACGCGGCTGTGAAGACAATCATATCAATATATCATTCGACGAGCCGGCTGAAAGGGAATGGAATTGAAAGCTTTCAATCTGGTGATGCGCCCACACCGACTCAAGGATCTTTGATTAAAGTTGTGTAAGTAACAATCAGTTAAGATATTTTAAAGTTTTTCCAAAATCTCAATTTAGACTTTCTTATTGCTTAGATATTTTTTTACAACAAAACTTTAAGCCGACTGGCTTAAAGTTTTGTTATAAAAAAATATAAAAATATATAATAAAAAAAAATTGTTTTCCGCCCTAGAAGTAAAATTAATAACTCAGAAGTAGTAGACAGATTTCTGAATTTTCTGAAATTCTTTTAGAATTCATAATTCCACACATAACATAACAATCATCACATAGACATCAACCTTAGTATTGTAATTATAATTAAAAATTGTTTATAAGAAACTGTTAGGCATACCACCAAATATGTATAGGTATTATATCCACATTTTTAAATTTACTACAGGCTTGAAAGTAGACAAAATAGTGCAACAAGTGTATACAACTGGTTTCGTGCAAAGATTACTTGCGCTTCCAGTGACCTTTGGAGATATTTTTAATAACATTTTGATGGAACAGACTGGCGTCTTATAATGTAAAAAAATCTGATGAGGTACTATGTACATAGAAACTTAATACGCTGAAGAGACAGTAAGATATATGAATAGAATATGCCACTTCGATAACTAGTTATATTTTTCACCTAGAAGCGATACGAAGATGGTATTTATTTCTTAAAACATTTGTGTAACGTACATTTGAGACACTGCGCAATGTCCATACTTATAAGCTAACATTCCAAGTTACATACCTACATATAATCAAGTCTATATCCCTGACGGGGTAGACAAACCCAACAGTTTTGAAAAGACTGAAAAGACGTGGCCCACGTTCCGCTGTTTGGCTTAAAATGGAGTGAGCCCAGCGCCTACAAAAAGTATCCAGAGTTCATTAGCCTTACCATTAATCGCCTTTTACGACATTCATGGAAAAGGATCGGCAGGATCCACATGGCATTCAAATAAAAAATAAGTCTCTATTTAATTGACCTATAGTAACTACATGACATTTAGAAGTCACTGTAAAACTTTGTTACTGAAACTAAATTCTGTAAAACTTTGAAATAAAAATTTATTTGACTCTCGTGTTTTTAAAATTCCAGCGTGTTCACCAAGAACCACTATACAAATGTTCAATGTAGATCATTAACCAATCTTTCTAATCCGTAATTGTTATGACAATGTAACCTCTGTGTATGTATTTTGGAATGAAAACAAATCAAAACAAGCGATAACTACAGTTGAATAAAATGATATCATGAATGAATAATAAGTAGGTACTACACAATAACAAGATACGATAACATTTATTGTTGCGACAATTTAAATAACTACGATAACAATTGTTGGTAAATTATTTAAATTTTTAACCGACGCCTGAAAATTCACAACAAAGATCGAAGTTTGTTATGATTCATGAATTTAATATATTTATTTGCCATCTCGTGACATAAGAAGGGGTTATTTATTATCACTTCCATTCTTTCTCATCGTAGCGTATTTCCGATATCATTTTCAGCTAACGTAATCATACTCGTAAGAAGCATATAACTATTATTTACATGTTCAATTATTTGCTTAAGCTTTTACTTAAAAACCGCAAAAAATTTTATATCCGTGATACCCATATAATTTATGAAAGACCTATACATCATCGTCTACTCTACGTAGCTGGTACGGCATAGACCGTTTTCGTAGCATCTGCTACTATCTGCTACGACTGCTACGAATTATTTCGCGAAAATAATTTTTTACCTACTTTCTTCTTCCTCCTGTTGCATCGTCAACACTTTGGAGAGAAGCCCAGAGTATACCATGGATCCTGGATTGGGTGAGTTAGGTTTTTACAAGAAGCAACACCCATCTGACCTCCGTAACCTTGACAGGGAAGCCTAACCTATATTATATGCAGGTTTCCTCGCGATGTTTTCCCTCACCATAAGAAAATAGTCATTGGTACATGCTCGAGGTGTGATTTGAATCCGTTTATGCGCATCGCGCATTTTTCCCGGCACTTTGCCTATTCGACCACCGACATCCCAAGTCCGTACTGTCCGTAATCAGGCAATCAAATATGACTATGCTTGTGATTAGGTTCGTCGATTTTAAATACTGTTCGGAATCAAAATATGTTTTATTTTGTGCCATATTTTAAGTTGAACCTTAATAGATTAACTATATAGAGGAAGCCGGATGCCATATATATTTGCTTTAAAAACTAGGGCCGGAAAAATCCAGCATCACTTTTCTACAAGAAGCGAATTCAGCAAAGATTTATTTCCATACCACAACGCATGAAGTCTCATTACAGAAATTGCACAACAGAATCTTTGTAAATAAAGAGAGTCAACAAAGAGAAACACAGATACTCTAGCTGCAGCCACAAAGCACATACGATCACATGCAGTGATGTCCGCTGTTTGTGTCATTGTCGGGAAAACATGAGCCGGCATGAAGGCATGATGCGCTCGCCGCGAACAATGCAAAGTTTTTTAAAACAGCCCAGACATTTTAATCGTGGCCAGTGTAGCCAACTTGTTACTTTTAAACTGTTGATTTACAGTTTTTTTAATTTCTTCTCGGTTTTTGATTCGGACATCGAAATCTACAGTTTACTTTTCGAATGACAGACTGCGTATTTTATTAAGTCTGAGGTTATTACAGGAACAGATTGAACAGGCGATTCAATAAAAATCCTCCGCTGGGCAAGGCGAAAAGGCTATGCCGTCAATAAAAAGAGCTATGCTGAGGCACGAGCTTTTTATCAGTACATGTCTCATAGTAGACTTTAACAGTTTTCTGCAGTTTTAAAGCTAGTTTTGTTGATCGGGGTTGGCAACACTAACGGCTATACATGTACATTACCATGCAAGAGGCTCCCAGTGCGCCCGGCCACTGCAAACGTACCTGCGAGTTAAAAACAATGTGTGAGTCACTACGTATTTATAATTTGACACTGCGCTGGCGCATAATATTTGGGCGTGGATAGCGCGAGAGTGCTTTAACTGCCTGCAATTCTGGCAATAATAAGTAATATTATTCTAAAAAGAATTATTGTTTGTTTATTTTTGTTATCGTCTAAAGAAATAAACCCAATTGTTTCGTAGAACAAACAGAAGTGATAACGATTGCGAGATGTCGGCACCCAGATTATTTTATCTCTTAATAAGTTCATTAAAGTTTCCTAATTGATAAAATAAGTGATACAAAATATAAAAAATAGAATTTATCATCTTATAAACAATATTTTTTTTATTGAATATTTTAAAAAATATATCGAAATGGTTCTAGAAAAGGGTAGTACGGGTAGGTAGGTACATAATTACCCCCAGATCTTAAACAAAGGATTGTTATATGAAATATTTAGCTACTTGTACGAAAGCAATGAACGTTATTGCAAAACTTTTGCAAACAGCCTAAAATTACATAATAGGTACTAGATGACTACCAATCCCGCTATACGAGAGCGAAACTTAAAAAAAAACCTAATATAATGCATAAGGAAAAATCAGGGATAATGAAAGATAATACCAATACATATATTATACCTATTAACTTAAGTTAATCTAGTTACTATCAGGGGGCAATCATCAGGGCGTCGCATATCAACAAACGAAGTGTTTACTCTTTGGTAATCAGCTAGTCTGATAAATAATAAGAAAAGATAATACTGAAAGCTACTGACAGATAAGAGTTACCTGCATTGATTTTAAAGTAAATATGATTAGAACAACATTTCGTGTTGCCCTTTAAAACCTTACACTAAATTTAAAACTAGTAAGTTAAACCATAAATATGTAGTTGTAGTGAAGTAAAAATTGGTACGTAACCTTTCTTCCAAAGCACAGAGATAATAATGCCTGTGTGTGAAGAATTACTTAATAGAAAATTTAATGAAATTACTTTTACTAGGCTGGTACCTACCTCAATTTCTATTTTAAATTAGGAAGTGTATGGAACCGGATATCAGTGTATTTATATCCTGTTTCCTAAGACCTAGGTAGGTGGATGTCAGCAGCGTTGTCCGGGCAGCGGGCCCAGCTGACGTGGGCGCCCCCCTCCGCTCCCTCCCCGCACCTCACCCCGCAGCCTATCGATCGCGCCCGTCGCATCCCCGATGCACCACTTGTTACATCTCACGTTTATCAGGGGCTCGTATTGATCATATCACAACTAAAATATGATGTAACTCGCAACACCAAATGAATAATTTATAGCTTCACAAATAACCAATTATATATTATGAATAATTAAATGCAGTTCTAGTCTAGTTGTAGAAAAAATATGTACTGATACCTAACGAAGGCGCGCCAGGTCTTATCAATGTGGTTAGCAGTGTAAGCACTAAATGCACTTTGTAGGTAATGTTGCGTTTTACTTATAATTATATACCTAAATTTCTCAGGTTAGAATACCATAAAGACGATAACCCTGTAATTTTTTTCTGCTCGGTTCCGTACTTAAGAATGTAAAGACTGTATGTAATGGTCCTAGATCCGAGTAAAAGTTCATATTATATTACGCCCACAGATGTATTCGGTAACAGTTGGTTAGATGTAAATTTTAAAATTTGGCATCTAATATGGTTTACCTATCTCCGCAGCAGGTATCGCATGGTTACACACATAGCCATAGGTATATTACACGTTCGATTACGATAAATCGTCTGTCAGGGCAAATTTAGCTTATCGGGCACGATAATCGTTGATTACCCTAGGTTTGGCTGATTACAAAGGGTCCTGTTTAGGCCTGAATTCAGACACTTCTATCGTGACCAAGCCACTGTTTTCAAAATATATAAATTATTATCTACGAAGTGGAGTTTATATATTTAAAGCTTATTCAGGCGTCACCACTATTTCTTTTTTAATTTTATTTCAATTTGTCAAAGTGAACTTTTTATTTTCAGTTATAGATCCCAATAAAATTGGGACAATGAGATTGCATGGAGACTTTACAAAAAAATCCACTTTAACCGTTAAACTTTGACTGAATAAATTTTCAAATACCCAACAGATTACGAACTTAGAACCTCGAGAAATGGCGACAAAGTACGAGTTAGTACTTACACGGGCTCGTAAATTGCGTAATATGGTTTGTTTGCAAGAGCGGGGTCAAGAAAACTGATAAGAGTCCAGTCCAGGCTATTAAAACAAAGCCTCATGCACTGAAACTCAATAATAAAGTAAAAAGTATATCACGCATCAAATGACGTGATTAGAACTGTAAACATCTAGATACCTTTTCACAGGCTAAATAAGTAATATTTAGCTCACGTGGGTACGTCTTTCCATACTAGTTATCGAATATTTCAGGTAAAAACCTAACATACTTAATCGGAATAAAAAGTTATTTCAATACACTAACAATTTCACGGTTTGTGCTGTCGCATAATTATTATTGTTGAGACTTGTGAATATAGAAAACTTGTACTTGAAATGAATCTACAAATGTTACTCTTCCAATGCCAAATTTTTTTTTTGTAATAAGTAGTTTGCTTATAAAAAGTGAGAAAAGGACACAAGCTACAGGGGTATTGAATATATTTTTCGATTAATTTAAAAACTTAATTGCTATTTACGTCCCTTGATGTATGAACGGAGATGACTCATAATGGAAGAATATTGATAACTTGTTGCGATATCATTAACAATCGAGATGAGTCTCGCTGTTATGAACGCACCCGTGAACCCAGAGAACGTGTTTGCAGCCGAGTCGTCACACGGCTCGCTACGAGGAAAATCCTCAGACATCCTGTTTGCATGCACAAATACCTGCACAATTCTGCGAGAGGAAGCCTCGAGATTAAAATAAGACAAGTGATAATAAATCGCTGATGGAAACGTCATATCTTAGAACCTCGTTCGCGATGTGCGTCTGTCTCACACTACGTTACTTCGCCTGAGTGGAATTCTAAACATTGGTATTTATTCCTTTGTTAACTAGCTTACATAAAAGTGGTGTGCAAGAGATTTGGTGCTTAAGTTTAAAGCTGCTAAGGCTAAAATTGCTGGACTTTGGTTCTCTGTGAACTTGTTTCTAGCTTTTTGCCTAAACAGTATTAGTATCAGAGTGCACCATCTCTTCGGGATAGTGCGGGGCTGCGGTCAATGTTCGCACCGCCCGCGGGGCCCCACCACGCGCGCCACCAGCATTCTAAATGTTGCGAAAATACTGCAGCCAAATTAAATGACATGCAGACATGCCCAATTGTGACAATTTTTTATAGTCCTCACGTCCTTATATTAGCATGCTATAAAACTAAAACGGAAATTTAAAATCCTTTGTTATAAAAGCGCCTCCATTAAGTTAGTAGTAGATACAGACAGTGCCGGTGCTTGCGTTGACGCCTGCCTACCGAGAAAATATACTTACTTAAAAACAAAATAGTTTGCGTTTTGCATTCTACTTACTTAGGTATCTAAAATTGAGATCTATTACTGGAAATAAATTAAGTTCATTTTGACAAATTGAAAGAAAATCACTACCGTGCTTAAATAAGTATGTAGTTTTAAGTAAATATCAATGCTACTTAGTGAGAAAAGACGATGGACAAACGCGCAATCGATATGTGGGTTTATTAGAAATCGCTCCCTTTCATCTACGTGCGCGCTCCACAGTATGGTTTAAGGCCCCGAGTTCGCTCTCGTGTCTGGACTCTGGACTGCGTTCACATCTTCAGTTTGAAGTCCATTATTAACCCGCGTATTATCCCTGACGAACCCCAGCTAGGATATTTTGGTTTACTAGTTAAGACATTTTAGTCTTTCTTTTATGAGATTTATTAACGTTTAAATAAATATTTATTGTGCCTTATTTGTTTGTCCGCTACATAGGCTTTTTTCTTTACTTCCTTCTAGCGTTAAACCTGGTTACATCATGGATAGTCCGCTGTTCGCCTTTTGTCATTGGACAGCTTGTGAATATATAATTCATGTCCGTACAAGGAACAAGAAAATTAGTATAAAACAAAGCTTTTTACCAGGGTTATTGAAGGTACTTACGTCAGATAACAAAATAATTCACGGTAATCTCACGCAAAAAAATAAAAAAGCGCCTAATAGCTTGCTGTAGCTGCTCTTCCATTGTCTATTAATTCTAAATTTAATTTTGGAATAATCGGGTCGCAAACGAGTTGTATCGTGATGGCAGCACAGAGGTGCGAGGGGGGCGAGGCACGTTCAACGAACGTCCGCGGGCCGCCACGGACCCAAGGTCGCCGCGTTCACTCGCCCGCGCCGCACCACACCACCGACATTGCTCCAACCGGCTGCCGAGGGTTTTATCCTAGATTTTTTTTATAGTCTATTTCTCGCTGAGACTTTAAACCTACTACTTTATGCATCATTCTTACCTGATTGCGACCGTGTTTGGATTTTCAACAATTTTGAATTTTCAAAGCTTTGTTTACTTTTTCATGTGTTTTTTTATATTATTTTTAATGATTATCAGTAGTCAGTATTGTTTCGGAAGGCCTTAACCATGTCGCATCAAAAACCTAAGCTGGGAGCACTCTAAAATAATTTATTCAAAAAATACGAATAAACTTCTTTCGACCTTCGAGTTGAGTATGCAATGTAACTACGACTAGGACTTGAACACGGAGCAGTTTTATGGCATGTATGATTAATTTTGTTTCCCTTAGGTAGCTATCCACCGAACAGGTTTTTAATATTCTTAGCAAACGTAGTATTTAATGGAAATTGCAGGGCTGCAGATATATGTGGGCTCCACGTGTAAGTAAGTACGTAACACAAAATTAAGCGATGTCTAGCCGACTATAGAAATTGATTGTCATCTAACAGCTCGGTTGGTCTTTCGAGCCGGATGTTTGTGCAACGTGCAACTCATGCATAGTGTCGAAACTCTAAAAGTGAACGCTAGATGATGCAATCTTTTATTAGTAAGTTACCAACGAAGCAATGATGCAAAAGTACTAGATTCTCGGGTGGCAATTAAGAATTCGCTGTGACAGCATTATGCAAAACTTACATAAGAAATCGGTTTTTATGCGTGCTTAACGACATTCTTTGATTCATATTGCAGAAATTTACAAAGAACGCAACAAGTATTCGATTACTTATATGCAGGTATTAGTTATTGGAGGCTACTTAACTGGCTACTAGAATAAAATACATATGGATTTTAATAATTATACTTAATGTCTGATATCACATACGTTGCATGATAGATCACAGAGATATGGAGACTGTTACGCGAGCGAAGACGCATTATCTGATACATTAGCATAACTAAGTGAATCAATTATTGATGTTATTCCTGGTTCAAAGTTTATATCTTTATCACATTAAAATAATGCTAAAATAATTGACAAATATAAGTGCCTGATAGAGCGTCAGTGGTCGAATCAGTGAGGTGCCCGGTTAAAATGTGTGATGCGCATAAAGGCACAAGTTCGAATCCCAGCTCGACCATTTATTAAAGACTATTATATCGAAGTTATGTACACTAGTGTGAAAACTAACTTATGCGCCTATGGTAAGGCAAAACATCGTAAGGAAACCTACACATTCAGGCAACTGGATGTGTAACCATGATCGACCCAATACAAGTGTCAAATGGAAGTCGCTTCGTGTAAAAACTTGACTCAACCAATCCAGGATTCATGGTCAAGGTATACCCCGGGCTCCTCTCCAGAGTGATAAGAATGCAACCGGGACTAAAGCAAGCAGGAAGAAGAAGGTAGACATAAGTGCCATTTTCAGCTGGCAGGCTATTAGAAATTACATTGAAGCGGTGGATTGAAACATAAAGCAAGGCAGAAAAAAACAATGGCGAGTAACAAGTATGCAGTACGATGTACTTCATACGTCGGCTCGGTGCTTGACTAATTGGCACTCCATTGTCTCAGACACCGCAGACGAATCCTTTTCCGCTTGTTCATTTTTAAATATTCTTATGAAAACCATATTCTGGAATGATTTGGTTGAAGTATACTGTACATTCGCCATGATATAGCACAAATTGTAATTATATATTTTACGAATTGTAAAACTGAACCTATTAAAGCTTTGAAATAACTGTGTCAGTTTAAATTTATTGGCGATTTGAGAACCATTGGCAGACCGCGCCCTGGCCCGGTATGTCGGCGATTGCGCGATCGCTCGCACACGTGTCTACGACAAATCCTTCTCGCAGACACCTCGAACGTTCACTTGCAAAGCGCTATCGTCCAATTTAAACATTGTCAGCATCCACAGCCACTCAGAGTTTCACCTCCACCTGTTGTTAATATCTTCTGCGTCTGCAAACGAAGTGGCAGCGCTGGAGAAATTCCTCGAGTATTCGGTTCAACGGCCGCGCTACGACGTGAGCACTTTGCGTCTGTGTGTTTGGGTGAGTGGCACGAACGCACACACAGGCTGCACCCGTGCCTCTGCAAACACGACAGAACCGTTATCCGCTATGCTCCTACACATCACCTATCAGGGCCTCGCCTGCTACCACAGATTTGCGCCACACTACTACTAACCATTATCCTCATAAAGCAGACTTGTAAGAATAAGAAGAACATTTAATTTTTACATCCAAATCAAAAAAACAAAATGAGACCATCACAGGTATTAAATAAACGCATCTTCCCTACCGATGCAACTCAGTTGTGAGATCAAGGCACGCAACGCCCTGCACAGAAGAGAGAAGTTATCGCAGAAATACGATGACATCTTATTACTCCGGTTATTAAGCAATGCCAATTATTGTATCTAAAATGAATGTGGCTGGAAAACCATGCGGCATAGATAGTTATCCTAAGTTCAAAAAGACAAATGGATAATAATCAATTTATAAGAAGGGCCATATAAAAGCCATGGAACGGTTTCAAAGGAAAAAGTAAGTCCCAAACGCGGTATAGATAACTACATGATTTCAGGCAATATGCAAAATCATTACAATAAATCTCTCTGAGCTTCTAGAAATAATAAAGAACAAATCATATTAAGATTACGTCAAATACGATGTACATCTTGTATGTAAAGTCGTAGAGTTGACATCCTGACCGATTTGCTTTGTAATTGAATATGATTCAATTTGGAATGAGTATTCATTGTGCCTCATGGAGCCTCGACCACTCATCGAAAGGCGTCATTTATAGTAGACGATTGCAGTAAACTTCATCAAAAATAGATTTTACAAAGTAAACTTTATAGAACATGCCAATTAGCAACACTGTTACAAGCATATATCTTAGGTATTAACTGACAGTCATATGGGAGTGAATCTATGCACCAAAGATTTACACAAAAAAATTTCCCTACCTCAAAACACTTGCAAAAATCTTGCAATAAAAAGAATTTTACGATGATACCACGCAATAGAATACATGAGATACGATGCTCATTAATACTTTAAATACCTAATAAATTTCATGGACTGATTGCACCACGCTCAAAGGTGAACCTTTGGCTTCTCCCTAGGGTGGACGCGACTGGATCAAAAGTCAGTTTATTGACGTAATGTCTTCTGTTAGTAAATTTATTTATTTACGAACAAATTAATTTATTTATTACAGTTGTAGTAAGTGTATTTATTTACAAAAAAAAACTACTTGTATATAAAAAAAAGGGTTTTTGCACATTCAAATACACAAACAGATCTAATAAACAATATAAAGGTTGAAAATATAAACCTTATTATTGATACCTATTATCGAGAAGAGAAGAAGAAGAGAAGAGAACTTAGTATTTTAGAGCAAGACCAATATTATTTCAAAGTTACTTTATCATTCAACTGAAACGCCTTTCAAGATATATTTGCGAGCGCTTAAAGTGCAATTAACACCAAAATTTTTAAGGTATTTTTTTTATAAATTTTACGTAGTTTATTATTTCATTCCAAAGTATTAGCTACCTAGACTTTCTTTAAATTTTCTTTATAACCGTTAACGTCTCTAACAGGCTATTTATTATGTGGTAGGTAGTTACACATCAATACCTACTCAATAACAATGTTTACAAGTGTGATAGGTGATAATTTAAAGAAAAAAAAAGGATCCGTTATTGCAACGTATTGTAGTAACTTTATTTCTACTTTCTACTGCATGCAAGTATAAACTAGATCAACAATAAAATTAAGCGCGTGGCAATGATATCTGTAAATAAAATAAACAAACAGATAATTAATATATTCTGAGAATTGTACCGAACGTGTTATAGTTATCTGAAACGAGATTAAAGGTTGGCAAGATTGTGTAAATTTGACCCGGACATTGCGATAAATTTGGTTACATTTACCTAGCTGCTACAAACTACAGTGTAATCCCATTTCTTTTTTTAGTGTTATGGATTTCACCAATTGAAATTACCTACTTTTTTATTTAATACAGTAAAATCTCTTTATTCGCGGGGTATACGTTCCATAAATATGCCGCGAATACAGAAACCGTGAATACAGAATGGTAATTTATATGGGTTTATGGGGATACGTTCCTAGATACTCTCCAAGGCGTAAACAATCAAGCATAATTCTATTTTCACTTTAAGCGGTAACACAGATTTTTTTGTGTAGAAACGCGTTTCTCAATTTTTTTAGTTGACATTATTAATTACGAAGAACGAAGAGAGCAGTAGAGACGTGTTACTCGAGCACAATTTTTGTAACGAATGTGAAAGATAAAACAATAAAATAGGCAAAGCGCCTTTTACCAAATAACGGATCATCAACATTTAAAAATATACTTTATTTTTTCAGAAATAAGGTGGCTTTCTTCTGTTTGTTTACATTTTCAAAAACGCCAACCGCGGTGTTTAAGGCAAATGCGACAAAGGCGGCTTAGGTCAAAGTGCTCGGTGGTACCATTTGACGGCACTTGCAAAATATATTGCCTTAAACACCTACTGGAATTTTGTATGAAATTTTAGATCCGCGAATAAAGAAATTTTTTGCCGCGAATAAAGAAATTGGGTTGCATTTTTTTAAACCGCGAATAGTGAAAACGCGAATGACGGAAGCGCGAATAGGGAGCTTTTACTGTACTCAATTATGCCAAACCAAAAAACACCAAACACCAAAATGATGTTTTGTTTCTCATACAAAGTGCAAGTTTTATGACTAACCACTGGCATGGTCATAGACGGACCCGTCTATGACCATGTCAAGAGAGTATTTTGCTTGCCACTATGGCATTTAGAATATATCTATAGTACTTTCCTGAAAGAAGATTCTAAAAGTAATCTAGCTTATAAAATATAACATAATCTCTTAAGTCTTGGATAAGCGATTAAGCTAAAACTTTTAGCAGTGGTCATTTGGCAGAAACCTGATTAAAACTCTGAAGAAGTAACTTGTACTAAACGACGACAAATTTGCTAGATTGTGCCTAAAATAAAAACGTGTTAGACGAGCAACAAAGATCACAATCCGTGTAGAAAGTGTCGGTTTATTTTCTTAATGAGATAAACGTGGTTACATTGTGATACACCTAAAGTTTGTTGTAAATTGTGGGTCACCCGGCGGAAGCGGCGGCGGACGCGTTTCGAAATATATGGCACGCACTATCGAACTCATTATACGCGAGATCATGCGTAATGTCACAAGATAACTATGAGCTACTGACTTGAATTCATCAGCGCTGAACTCTATTCGTAGTTGACCATTATATTACGCGATATCAACAAAATGCTCTTAAAACGAAAATTAAAATGCCTTAAGTACTCAAAATTTGATAATAATGTGGCTGTTCCAAACTAGGTTTAGTTCCACTGTTTACAGGGCCATTACCGGAAAGGAACCCAGAGTACACGCTAGCAGTTTGTCAAAGTCAAAAGATTAAGGAAAGGTAGAAAAAATATTTTTTTATTTAGGAAGTTTTGATCCATATTTGCTAATTGTTATGCTTCATTTGTACAGAGTGATTTTTTAAATAGGGAATTATCTCACCATATTTTGACGATGCAACTGAGTAGATTTCCATAAAACATAAAGCAAAAACTAAATAAATTTAGTCCAGTCAGCTGATCAACCAATTTGTATGGGAGAGAAATAATATATTTTTTTTACTTTTTGTTTATTGTTTGTTTGGAAACATAATCTACTCAGTTTTATTGTCCAAACATACCTATAAAAAATAAAAAAAATATAATATTTTTTTTTATATATTTTTTTATTATTTTTTATAGGTATTTTTTTTATGTAGGTACGATCGGGGCAGATAAAACTAACTATCTGTACAAAATTATTTACGGAGAAGTAGTTGAGTTTTATCAATCCCAGACCGTACCAGGTAATTTTAGTTTGTTTGCTTCCTGTACTTATATCGTGAACAGTTATCAATTCTGATTCATCAAGAACATCTGCTCTTTATTTTCTAGATAAGAACTGATCATTGATACACTCTGAATCAGATGTTAATTGTATGGTTTTTCCTTTAGTGCTATGTCGCTTGCAACATTTTTGCCATAGATTAGCATGAAGAGTGATAAATGTGGATGAAGCGAAAGAATACGCAGACCTAGTCTCCGCCCCTCCGCGCAAAAGGGTGTGATTTGTCCGTGCTTTTACTTTTGTTCTGAGCTAGGTACCTTCTAAAATTCCAACGAAATAGATAAAATGACTCATGAGTAATTCCACGAATCCTACCTACCTCACTTTTTAAAGGATATTAGAACCTTTATATAAATTAATTTAGAAGAACTAGAATTTATTATGCACTGCTCCTTGTGGGTAGGGCAGTAATACTCGCATGTATGTACATGTAAGAAATTGGCGTGCATACTAAAGGTACCTATTTAAACATCTTACTTATAAATTTTATTTGAACCTTTATCGACTAATTGATGATGGCTAGCTAAATATAGGTAGTACTTAAAAGTGTGGGTGTTAAGGCTATAGACTTGCGCTGTCATGTCCGTTGACGCAACAATAATAATTACCAAATAGACATAAATATGTTTCTATTCGAGAAACGACACAAAGTGTTATTGCAAATGTGCATTGGTCAGTGCAGCACAGGGGCATGGAGCCCGGAGTCACACTGACATTGCGTATAATCCGGCATTCCATGTGGAATGCGGTCGGTCCACCGGCCGCGCACCACCCCGCGCACACGCCCGCTCTCCTCTGTTTTCTTATCCACTCGTTTCCGTCCACCATATGGTACAGTGGGATAGGACTAAATCTATTAAGATTCTCATTAGATTTCTAACTCGAACTATTTCTAATCGCTTGCGCTTTGAATAGATGCTTATTTATAAAACCATGAAACAATAATACAGATGACGTCATATTGTGAAAACAGTTCAGGAAAGTAACAGTTTACTAATCGTAGATTTTCGCAGCTCGTCAATGCTTACGTAGGTGAAGAAAAGCAAGTACCTAGATCGACAAATCAAACAATTTCGCGAACGATCGCAACGCACACAGGTCTCAATACTGCCAAGCATATCGACGAGACAGCCGCCACGTCGAGGTAAGCCGAACTTCTTTTGACGAGAAGCAGCAATAACAGGAAAGGAAAAGGCACTCACCTTCGGGATAGAGGAGTTTTTCTTTAAAAATATCCACTCGACTCGATTGCACAAATAATACGGTAATCGCCCGTACAACACAAATATTCACCACACCAAAACGACAACATAAATAAATGCGGGGGGCCACCGACACCTCCGCAGATCGCCTGCAGCCGATGCACTCTTCGCACTGATCGAAATGCAACTCGGAAAAATGCACGGGGCGGGGTTGTCGAATGTCATAAACGGTCGGTTACAGAGGTCGGACACTAAACGGTGGAGTGAGGGGACACGCAACACACCGGCGCATCACTCGACGCCGCGGAGCGGACTGGCGCGCTGGTGGCGGGGCGCGGGCGCGCGGCCACGTCGCTCCGGCGGCCGCCCGACGCCCGCCGCCTAGCAACGCGACGCCCGCCGCCGCCGCACGAATTACAACCTGACAACTAGACAGCTGGCTCCGAACCACCGTCTTTCAGACGTCTGCTTCCATCAGACTCATATCGACCGGCACATTATTTATAGATACATTCTCCTAGTCTTCGTTGTTAGTGCACAAATTTAAATTCATATCGTAATAGATTTATTATAAGGACACCGTGCGAATCTGTAGTTTCCCACAAAATAACAATAGAAAATATGAAAGGACGCTAAATTATTTAATTATTTAATATACAATATAAAGATTTCAAAAAAACGTAGATGGCCCCCGAGGAACTGGCACAGAAAAAGTAAAACTCTGTAAAATTCAAGTTTTTAAAACCACAGTTTCAATTTGTTCAATCTATGGATAGCCAAAGTCCACGTCATAGGTTAACAACCGAAACTGTCTAGCTGTAAGTCTACTTTATAATGGTTTATGCAGATAACACCAAAATAAAGAACTTGTAATATTTGTATAACTTGTATTGTAACAAGAAGCCAATAGAACACAATAGATTCGTCATTCATCTGCGATATCGATCACTAAATCTAAGACCACATACGTAAAATCACACCTCTCCAGGGGGGAGGGGTAGGCAGACTACATCTTTCCACTTGCCACGATCCCTGCACAGCACAATTCTTACTTTCATCCGCATTGATAACTCTTTATACAAGCTCGTCGGTTATAGGGTACTTTTGACCTGAACTCTGGACGACCGCCAGGACCTCGACCATACAACCATATTCATAAGATCAATCCAGTAATATTCAATCCAATCAAATAAGATTTAGAAGTAATCATTTAATATCTAGCGTGATGTTATGGTGCAATAAAGACAATGTTTTTACAATAACATCATGGGTAACATAATGTGCCGCTGTCTATATTAATAACAATATAAACCTACAATTGTCATGATGGTGAATGAAACAACCATTATCGCGTTGAACTGCATTGTTGCTCCGCTGAATAAGCAAACAGTTCCTGACTATCCTACAATTATTGCACTTTCTTTCCCATTGTTAGCGTGATGAAATCAGTTTTACTATCTAGCGATTGAGTGAGATTGCGGGAGCGGGGTGGAGCCACAAGAGGAGAGGGGGGAAGGGGGGCTTGTTAGCCGCACTTGATGCAGTCCCGGTACTTTCACCTATGCAGGTACCCCGCTGTCACTCATGCACATGCAATCGGCAATTCATTTCAGATGGAATGTCATTATACCATTATGTGCTAATGCGCTTGTTGAAAGAAACAGATTTATTTGAACGTACCAATTATGCTTTATTCTTCAAAATAACTAGAGATCACAATTTGCATCAATCAACATCTCTCAATAAGATTCTTTCGTTTATTCACTTAAAAACCGTACTTAATATACTAAGGTATAGAATTATCTTAATTATATCAGGTTCAATTAACTAACCTAAAATGTCAATTCATTTATAATTTACAAAAAAATAATTCACTTTGATAGTATCACAATATTTGTAAGTATTAGATATAAATGACATCGATCAATCACTTTTGTCTTAAAGATGATAGAATACACAATGTAGGTGGAATGAAGCCGTGCTTATTATTGTAACTATGATCTTTGATTGTGCTTTTCCCGTTGTATTAGCGGGATAAACAGAGATACACAGACAGGCCTGTGGAGTGTTGTAATTCTGTGGTGATGAGTCGATTATCATAAAGTGATACTTTCTAAGCGAATGACCCATATTCTTTACAGACAGTAGACAATTAAAAAATACATAAAAACTCTACACAAAAATAAATTTCTTAAAGCACAAAATAACCTGCATTATGAATACAGTTACTAGTCTATTGTTCAAACTAAAATTATAATTTTATAATCATACAGAAAACATGATGTCATTTTCTTCAAAGGTATGTTAATCATTAAAAAGAGACATTCGAAATTTTTTATGCTTATCTTTTTGTTCAATTCTATTTATCCGAATTCCAAATACTCTAGGCCACAGGGTCGTATATGCGAGACAATGATCAGACCTTTCACTCCCAACCCCAACCACAGACGTAGATATAGCTTAGTACAACAAGTTCATATATCGGTATGAATAACAAAGAAAAACACATTTATTCTTACTAATGGTGAAAAATAAGTGGTTTTTTGGCAAACATAGGTGTCGAAAGTAAGGGATACTATCGCTTATTCCAACCAACTTGGTGGATATTACTGAAACAACTTTAAGATTGTTTTTAAATTCAAAAATGTATACTATAACGAGACCTGCTCTGAAATATTCCCGAGTTTTTACGACTGTCATAGAACTCGTTCTACATTTGTTCACGTTGTATGGAATATTTTTTACAACCACGGGTGCCACGCAGGGTCCATTCGGCAGAGGTTATCGTGATTGTTAGCGGCTGTCACAAGAGTCGCCACTTTGCTATCGGGGCCGTCAAAAACTGCTAACGAATTCAAACGACTCATGATAACAGTGACCGCCTTATTGACCATGTTGACCACGGTTTCGTTGTCAATTTCCATCGGTTTGGTTTCCGTGGAGGTGCCAGCTGTGGGCATGCCGGTTTTGTCTTCCAAACGCTTCCTGTATCCGGTGACCATTTCGTCGCGTAGAATTGTGCGTAGTATCGATTGAATCTGTAAGTTGTTTGATTGTAAGAAATTTAATTTTATATGTGTACAACGAATACTATTGAAAACAGTTTAAAATTTTTTATAAGGTGTGATCAAAAAGCCAAAATTTATAATAAAAACTATGCGGAACTGAATGATGATGATGAAATGAATTATTGTAATGAATGTGATACATGGCTATGGCAGTATTTTCTGGAAAAGCTTTTTATTTTTCTGCTTTAAAGTATTCAAATAAAATTTGTTCTGTCGGATCGTAGCTTATGCTGCATGCTAGCTGCATGATATTTTGCATAGTGATTTATATTTTGTAACAAAAGCTTTTTATACAAAGCGTATAAATAATATATGAATAAATGACTGGTTCTTTTTAAGATTACATGAAAAATTCCTACAAGATAAAAGTAATATAAAAAGTAGCAAAATAAGAAAAGCAACGATGTGAACTCCTAATTGTACCTTGAAATTTGGTGTAACGAGACATCTGGCCACAGCAATGGCGGATGCTGTGAGCGGGCCGGTGATGCCGATGTTAGTCAGCAGTTCCGAGATATTCGGCGTGAGGCGGAAGGGCACTGGTCGATTCCCGTCCAGTTCACCTGCATTGCATGAATAGCGTCATAGTAATGTGGTCAGATCAAATTTGCTAAATGAAATACCCAGATGATAAGTTGGGTAAGTGTAACTTACTCTCTTATTAAAAGATTTTGAAGTCAACAATGTAATCATTATTAATCACTTTATCGGTAAACAGTAAGTTAATAATACAAATGGTTAGTAACATAGACAAGGTTTAGGAAGAAAGGATAAAAGATACTTTAATGTTAGTAATTCATAAAATAGTCACACGCACATGCTCAATTGCTCACGCACATCCTTTTACTATCTATACAAATTTCCTTATAAAAATGTTAAAACCTGCCTGAAAACGTGATTCAACTAGAACACACAATCAAAAAACCACAAAAGGTTACTCACATCGTCATCGACATCGAAACTGGAAAAAAACCCATTATAAGAAGCAAGCGAAGCGTGTTAGTCAAAGTTGTTAACGCAAAACATTGCTATAGCAGATTAAATTAGCGTCATCTTTCGTACCTGTGGTGTCATCAACGTCAAATTTGAAATAGGATATGTTGAGGAGGCCAGAGTCCTGATGGACATACATCATGTCTGGATTGAGTCTTGTCAAATGTAGGACGTACTCCGCGAAGCTGACCAGGGCTATCTGAAGTGTGAGCATCTTCCGGAATGTCCAATAATCGGTGGGCGCCGGGTAAGTGGCGGCCGCCCATTCGCGGACCATTTCCTTTGGTACCATTGAGGTTTGCACCTGTAGGGAATAAGACGGATATTTTAGACGTCGTCGACTCGGAATACGCAGGTAACACTTTAGTTTTATTGATAAAGCTAATTGTTTCACAACTAATTATAATGTTAACTAACAAGCCTTCTACAGACTCTTCGTCAATAAGAGATGTTACACATATGATTGATGTACTTATTTGTAGAATAAAAATAGAATTGTTTTATCATTTCTACGAAAGACAAAGATAGAGATACGTGATAATATTATAAATGTATGCAGTGACCTCCTTGAGTATGTCGCGCAGCACCTGGTGCGAGGCCTGCTGCCCGCGCGCCTGCACGGCCGCCAGGCGCTCGTAGTAGCGGGCCACGGGCGCGTCGTACTCCACGCCCCTGGTACAACACACCCGTTTGTTAGCAATGGAATTTTGTAGGAATAAAGGCAACGAAAATATAGTGAAATCTATAAGCCTAAGTTAAATTATCAAAATGAAAAATGACCATGAATGACTTTTTTCCTTATATCTTTTTCTGATTAGGCTAGTAGTTACAGATAATAATTTTTCGATTACATACCCTCTGTGTTATTTCTAATTTCATCAATTAGAAACAGTCGGGAGTTCTTGAATTTTGTAAAACTGGGCGTCGTTTCCAGATATTATTTCTGTGTAAAAAGAATAATAACGCCGCTGGTACGAAGACCTTATAAAGGTGGCGCTGATGCAAGATGCATGCTACTCCCAACCGTTCAGTGTGGAACAGAAATATTTGCGGGTTATCTACTATAGTCTAATATACTTTTCGAACTCTACTATAAACACAAAAACTAAACTACATAACCCAACTTACCTGTTAGCACATTCCGTTCGATATATATCCAGCAGCGATATAGAACTGGGATTGTCTTCAACAAGCCGCATCTGCGGGGAGACCGAGACGACGCGGGGCACAGTGAAGTGCAGGAACCGTCTGGCGGTTTCCTTCTGCTTGCTCAAGTAATGGTTCAGCATTCTCAGTAGCTGGAGCACTCGCTCCTCTCTCCTCGCGTCGCCTAGTCCCGAGTCGTTGACCACTAGATACGGGTAGATCTTGCCGTTGTGCCCGCGTATGTATAGCCGACGAGCAGACGTGTTATGTTTCTGTACAATCTCAACACGCGGCATGAACCGCGCGATGCGAACGTGATAGTGCGTGTGCTTTGGTAATAGGAACTCTCCGGGTAGTTCCACTTCGGCCGTTTTTAGGCTGAAGTTGGACAGGAATCTGCATTTCTCCTCGATGAGGAATGACCTGGAAACGTGTGATGATGCAAATTAATACGTGGCGTAAGTTGTATAAGGTGACCATGGAAAGCATAGTGCAAAAGTGATTTTTAATATTGCTCAGAAACTGATTTTTGTGTATTCTGGCTAACGGTAAATAAAAAAAGCAATTCATTATTACTTCTATATCTTGTGTTTGATTGCACTATCCAATCCGATCACAGGATTCAAATGTAAAATTCGACGATGAAAGTTAGTTTACAATGCGTGAATTAATATCGTGAAAAGCATGATACTCTAAGTTCGATCGATAATGTGAATGTACTTTATACATAATGCAACAAATGTGATAAGAAATGTTAAAATTTACCTTACTCGGGGTTCACAATCACAAGGGAGCTGTAAGGTTACTTACTTGGGCAGAACCTTTGTTTTGGCTTCGAGAATCTTGACCCACTTGCGTAGTTTCGCTATGAGGTTTTGTAGTTTCATAGCGTTGGGTTGTTTAAAGTCGAAGTCGGCGATGAACTGCGTCTTCATCTTCTGGAACACGGGGTCTTGCACGGTGGCCTGCGCTCGTCGCGCCAAGCTCTCCGAGGCAGCTGAAGAGAATGCACCACTTACACTACTTGAAACACTCTCTGTAGACATACAAAATGGAGTGCTTCTATGAGCAAACGTTCGCATATAGCAGAGAATGATGACGATGATAACCTTAAAAGAAGTTCCTTAATTCGTGCGCACCGCTAAGATTGGAAGTCGCGAAATATTACTCTGAAAGATAATTAAGTTATATATTCTAGTTATTTTACAGGTAGCTCGAGACTAAGGCATAAGTGATTAACTACAAACTTACCACAATATTCAAAATCAATTTCATATCTAAAGATTAACGCATGCATAGATACTGTCATTATCTTTTTCTATTAAACGAAAATGACATTTCAATTAAAAAATTTTTTTATAATTTGTTTTGTAACGGTTATTTTTGTTTGGGGTCTTGAAAAAAAAAATTAAATGTTTTCAATTGGTGTCTCAGTTGTTTGATATTATTCAAGCTTTAATAGCTTAACCTTAAAATTTGGTATAAAGATAGAAATTATCCCAAAACATTAAAATCTCTTCAACACAAAACTACGACACAATGAAAAAAGACTTTTAAGTTTTAATCGCAGACTTGAAAAACAATGAAACGTGACACTCACTTATGCCAATACCGATGCCGAACGTAGAGACGACCTTCTTGATGAAGTTGAGCGTGTGCGGAGTGACGGTCGCGTCGGCCACGCCGGCCTGGTGGTGGAACGCCACCACGTAACACTTGGCCAGCCCCGCGCGCAGCTGACGCAGCACCTCCTCGTACCAGTTCTCGCGAAACCATACCATCTGCAATTGATTTGTTGCTGTACTGACCAATACAGAATAGTACAAGAAAAATGGATCAAAAGATAATATATTAGGCAAATAGCTGTATCACCCGGGGGGTTACAATCTTGTCGCGGTGGAAGAATCAGCGGTTTTGGCCGTCCACCACTGAGAAGCAGAAAGGAACCTATAGTCTAGTAATGGATTTGGGCCTAGCTGCTCATGTATAACACTTGTTACGTTGTGGCACCGAGGACTACCCTGCCTCCCTCTTTACCGCCCGAAAACCCTAAAGGAGCGCCCGCACGCGCCCCGTACCTCTCTTTTGGAGACTTTCAGCGCTCACCATGTGAACTAGCTCGCTATCCTCAGGCGACTAATAGCAGGAACTCGTGTTCTACGCGAAACTGGCGCCTACCCTCTATTATTTTCTTCCAAAAATTATTGTAGACCTAGTTTAAAACATATTGCTGTCAACCTTGAAATGTTTAACTTTTCTCATAACACGCATTACCTGTACCATTTTATCTAAAACTACATACTGACCTGATCCACTATGCCCTCGAGCGAGGACAGCACGGTAGGGTGTATCTCTCGCTGCAGCTGCATGATCTTCGAGCAGCGGCACATGGGCAGCGTGGCCTTGATCGGGCCCGTCTCGCTGCCGGCGGCGCCGCTGCTGGACGACGATGCGCTCTCCGGCTTGCCAGACTGTGGTACAAAAAATGTTAAACCAAGCGCCACAAATAACACACGGCGCCGGGGATAAAAACTGAGACACCACGCCTACATTGTTTTCCGAATAAAGGCTATATTTCGAATGTTCTTGACATGAAGTTTCAATCTCTTTGTTTTAGGAAACTCTTGACCTGATCTTTCTTCGCCGTGACATCCCCGATTTGGTCAAAAAACAGACTTTGATTTGCGTTGGAACTTGACCATTAATTTAGGCCTTCCCCTTCAAACGTTTACACTCAGGCACCAATGTGATAAACATTGAAAAAAGTGGATATTATGTATCGACACAAAGTTTGTTTACAAACTAATGATTTAATTCTTATTTCTTTTGTTCAAGTAACATAACGTTCTATCACACTTAACACGTCGTACGCAAGTTCGTCGAATTAAGTGACATTTTGCACACAAAAAATCTGGGTCACTACGGGTAAGGAGGTGACTATTACCTAACCTATTAGACCATAAAGACAAACTCACCGCGGCAGTAGTTGACTGTGGTAGGTGCGCTGCTATGTTTTCAGCGGTCTTGTGTCTCTCGCGCTGTTCGATCTTCAGCGTTAAGTATAATGTCCTGATGGGGAAATACACAGCCTGTGGGAATAAACGGCCAACCTAAAAGCAAAACATAGACACAAATTTGTTGAAGTAATATTATGAAAGAAATGTTTATAATATTCGTTTTTAGCGCGTCTTATCTTTACGCACTTAACGCAGACACATATATATGTATATCAACTTTATCACTCACGCCAAAGAGAGAACCAATAGACTTTAAACTCGAAGGTCTTTTCACAAGAACTCCTGCAAATTTTTCATACACACAACACTTCTTGATCCACCATACTGATAAAGGCAAAAAGAAAGAAAATTAAATCCCGGATAATCTTATTGTGCTCCTGTATGGGATATTTTTGATTGGATTTGAAAGAAAAAGAGCAATTTATGAGCGATACCTCGAGTTTAAGCTAGAAGGTTATGAAAACGAAATGGCCTGCTAAATCGCGTCTCATACTCGGTGTCTGATTGTACTTACATGGCTCAACAAATTGAGAATGACGTTGCCATCATACTGCACCAAGCATGACAGCAGTTGCGGGATCCAAGGCAGCCATTGTACCGGTGGTACTCCCACAGAGTACTTGTCCAAGGCCTCGGCCAAACTGTTCTTCTCGTCGTCGAAACTTAGCATCCATAGGACCTGGAAATATGCACAATTTAGGAATACATTCAAATCTATCCAGATATCGTTAATAAATAGATTTTATTAATGTATTTACCAAATGTTAATTCAACTTGTTAACCTAACAAAAATAAAGTGGAACTTTAGAATCATAGGCGTAGGTGAAACTGGTTTCTTCTTAGGGCACAAACCGACTCAAGATCCCAAGAACGAAGACAATTGATCGAATGTCCAGTAATAATATCAACTTGATCTCACCTTGGCGCAATACTTCCGCGACTTTGATTCATTCTGATGACGGCACGCGTGCAGAAAGCACGTCATAGCAGACACTCCCACGGTGATCTGTCGCGGGTCTCGTATGAATATCTGCTCCAAATAGTCTCCCCAGAGCGCCCAAGCCTTCACCAAAGTGTCGTGCAACTGTACAGCTGCCGCGAATGCTTTATTGGCATCTTCCGAACGTCCCAATTGAGCTAACAAAAGACCCTTGAACGCGTAGAATTCCGCCGTCATTTCCTTTGTAAAGTATTTGAAGTTTGTAGATTCAATCATATCTAAGCCTTCTTGCAGTTCGTCTTTCCCTTCCGTCCAGGACATTTGAATATGACATTTGACTTGTTGTCTGATCTTTTGGAAGCAATCCACTATGGGTACGCTCGGTATCGTGTAAATTCGGTGCAAAGAATCGAGGCATACGCCGGACAGGTTGTGTTTTCTTGCTATCTTAGCGAAGTGTATTATTGCCTGAAAAATAAACCTTATTAGTTTTTTTAGTTAAAAAAGTGAACGTTAGATGAGATACCCAATTAATCAATATAAAAAGTGTACTGTGTATAAAACTGGTTTTCTTCTCATAGCGGCTATTCTGAAATTCTTGCGGAAAGGTAAATTAACGAGATTTCTCTTTTTACACGGACAAAGCAGAGGGCGTTCACTAGAACAAATTAAGTGGGAAATGCTCCAACCTGCGCGCTAGCGTGCACCCCGAGCATGCTCGGGTGCGAGGCGTGCTCGCTCTGCGAGTCGTAGTGCGACGCGATGAACTGGTAGTGGTGTTGGCGCCACGTGAAGATGGCGCCCCAGTGCGACAGCGGGTCGCACACTACTGGCAAGCGATTCCGCCATGTCTTCACTATGGCCTTCATGTCGTGGAGGGACGTTGGACGGCTGTGCAGTAAGCCCTGTGGAACAAAAAAATTATATATTAAATATAGACATTGACTTTAAAAAGTGGGCAAATTTCAATAATCGCTACGATTGTGTGGTTATTGACATGGATCATTTACATGTCCGACCTATCCTTCACATGCACATAGAGCGTCTTGACTCTGCGGCGGACATAATTAGCAAGCAGATGCAAACTGTCCCAAATCTGTATTCCTCCCCCCACTGACCGTGTGTATCTGCGCGGCCTCGCTGAGCTCCATGAGCTGCTGCGCGGCGCGGAGCAGCGGCAGGTGCGCGTGCGACACGAGGCGCGGCAGGCGGCGCCACTCGCGCAGGCACTGCGCGGCCGCCGCCTCCGCGTGCCGCTCCACGCCGTTGATCTGCTGCTCCCCGCCGGCGCAGATGCACAGGTAGCCGCGGTACAGGTTCACCAGCCACGCTGCGGATACATTGCGTTTTTAAGAATGGCAAACAGTACCAAATTATAACTATTTCAATGGAAAATACTAGTTTGGGCGAGCGCAAAAGCAAGAATAAAACAATTAATTGCAGGAATTACCTAGTTCCTTGGGAGAGTTGTACTCCACTTCGGCCAACGCCTCCTTCATGGTGGGCCAATTGGGATTTCGCCACGAACTCTCCAAAATAAGGAACGGGTCCCGTGAACTCCTGGTAAGCCCGAGTTCCAGGAGAGTGTCCCACTGGTTGAGTTCCTTCGCGCATTTCAACCAGTGCTGCGACCATATGTTGCACTCCTTGTGAATGTTTATGGTCGAGTTCGCAGCTACGTCCTGTTTTAATCTAGCCATAGCGACGTCGTACGCTGCCTGAGGAGAAAGATATTTTAGTGTAAAAATTATTGCGTAACATAAAAAAATATAAATAATATAGAAACAGTCTTTAAATTAAAGACAGTGTTAGGCAAGAAGATAAGAAATTTAAAATAATTTATTTTCTTTAAAAAACTAAATAATATATAAAAAACTGAGTGGTCATTAAGTTTTAGCCGTACCCGACTTTAAGTTACCTACCCATCAAATTAACATTTATGTCCTACATTAGCGTCGCCCTTTTTTTATCTACTACAGGCCTAGACTTTCTTTTTGAAGCAACCTGTAGTATTTTTCATTTCTAAATAGAATAGTATAGAACTCACTTGGGCCTGCTCGAAGAAACCTTGCTGTTCGTAAGCGATCGCGACGTTGGTTTCGCGATATCGCGCGTGTTTCTGCCACACGCCAGACCACATGTCCTCCTCTTGTAGCAACTCGTACATGTCACTCAGTGAGTCTAGTATTTCCTGTTGACAAATTATTTATTTTAAACCAGCGACCCACCTCGGTTTGCACGGGTAGCATTTTTACATATAAACCTTCCTCATGAAACCATCTTTCCAACATTTCAAACAGGAACTCAATTTTTATGATAATTATACATTCAGACAAGACAGAGAAAATATGGGGACTTTATAATATGTAGTGATTCTGTTCTAAAATATAACAGTGCACTTTTATCAAATCAGCTTAATATTTTTTACTTAATAACCATTGAGAGTAGCTAAATTAAACACTTAACTGACGCCCTCATTGACAGATCTGCTAAGTTATAATCATGCTTTAGGTTAAATGTCCAATAATTACCGTGGATGTAGTAGGCTCTATCTCGTAGTCGTAAATCTCTTGTGGTTCCCTGAGGGCGCGATTGTTCGTCTGGTCATAGGCCATCTGTTCCAGATTAAGGGTCATGCGATGCCACAGGTTGTGGGTCTTGCCCAGGTATTTCATCATTGATCTGGCAACGGAAAAGATTAGAATTTTCATGATTCAATAATCAAAGCATTCTAGATTTTTAAGTTAGCTTTTACTAATATTCTTCTTTCTCCGGTTAATTCCGGATCCATCCTCACCACTCTTAAGACAAGCCCACATGCGCTTTCAGTCCATGATACTGGATTGGGTAAGTCAAGTTTTTATTCAAAACTTTCCTGTCTGACCTCCTCAACTTTTGCAGGTGAATCTAAACGATGGATATAGACTACACTCCAGATATTCTAATACATGATGATGGTGTATGGATGGTGATATAATTATGTCTGTCTAGTGTGTGTATAACAGCCTGCGTGTGTACTCACGGCTTGATGCTGACGGGCGGGCTGCAGCGCGCCAGGGCCTCGATGAAGGTGTGCAGCGCGCTCAGCTGCTGGTCGCGCTGGTTCACGTGCACGCCGGAGATTATGAACGGCACCATTTCGCTCATCAGCGTCTGAGGAAGGAAGAATGGGAGATTAAATTCAGTCAAATTTGTTGGAATAAAAAATCATGAGGCTATGTTTTATCACAAACGATACTTACCCCCAGTTGGCGTTCATCCAAAGTGGACCACAGCTTGGGGAACAGCCTCAGCCACGTGTGGTGAGCTAGAGTTTCGTCCATGTGACAGAGTTGCGCGGCCGCTACTACAAGTTGTTCAGTGCGGACGCGACGCGCTTGCTCGAGGAATTCCCATTGCTTCAACACCATTTGGTTTAGAAGACTTTGTCTGTGGAATAGGATGGGATTTAAAACAAAATCACAAAGCAAACAACATAATATGTAGAGAAACTTTACGGCCCGCATTGACGTCGACTGCAGACTATAAAATTCTTAGTAACTGATAGACAGCGCAAGGTCGAAACTACTTGTCGTAGAAAGATAAATTTCTGCACGTATTTACTTGGACTAAAACGACTACACTAAATTCTCACGAGAAAGATATAATTCGTGAACAAAATCTTCGTGAAAAAAAAAACAAAAAGGAAATTTCGACAAATTGACGGTCAAATAAAAACCATATTGTACAATCGCCGTTTTCATCACACAATTCTTATTTGAAACACCTAAAATTTATTATTAATAATTCACACACCTATTTTTCACAGTCTTAGTGAGATCCTCCTTCTGATTGGAGCTAGAATCGAGGTCCATATCGAGAACGTCCTCTTTCTCCGAGTCTATGGAATAGTTTAATCCTTCGGACGACTCCTCCTTCACGGAAGTATATATAGCGAAAGACTTGCGTTCCTCACTGTCCGCCCAGTTGATCACCGCTCCTATGTTAGGCAGCAGATACTTTGAATTCGACAGGCGTATTTGTGTACCTAGAAATGAAAATAAAAGTTAATGGGGATATTTAAATCGCGCTGAACATGATGTATTACAGGAATGTCGAGTTAATCAATGTTGATGAGTAAATGTGTATAGAATAGAATATGTAGATTTATTTTCAAAATTGGATACAAGGTATCACTTATTGACGTCATATTACTTGAATCTAATTATTACTACTACCGCTTCCAAAGTGCATGTGTAGAAGAAGCGGCGGAACAAACTACACTGCAGTATTAACTTAAAATGGCATATTTTCTTAAAATATACATCAAAACAGTAGCAAAGATATGACAGACAAACATAATACTTTAAGGTCCAGTTGTCGGTAAAGCATTTGAGAAAATAAAAAAAAGATGTGCGTGTAATAAATAACAAGATAATTAATATTAAAAAGATCGAAAGCAAACTTACTGGACACACAGGTAACCAGCAACAGTTCCAAGCACTGTTTGATCCAGAAATGTTGTCCAATATGGTCCCAGTTCTGAGTACAAGTGATATATAGCAGCCGGTCGAAGATCCTGCGACGTACACTCTGGTCGTAGACTTCGAAGAACTTGGCGCGAATGTTAGGTTGTTGGCAGCGGAGACCCGCGAGGAAGGCTGGCTCTAGCTTCATTGAGAGTTCAGTCATCTTCAAGTGATCATCCCTGAGATACAAAAAATACATTGCTTAAATTATATTAACTTTCTAGGGCCATAAAACCTGACGGATGAGGTTGTAACTGGGAACAAGCTCGAATGAACGCGCGATAAAATGTTGAGCTAAAATCAGAGATTCAAAGATCATATCTCTGATCAGAACTAAAATCATTTCGTGACCTTATCAAAATGTCCTCATAGTGAAGAGAGGAGAGAAGATGGAAATTCAAAAGTGAATGTCGATGATGGAATGTCAATGCAATGGTAAGTTCAAACTATAGAGCATGTAATAGTGTTAAATTAGTACTTTTGATTAGTTAAGCATGATCAAAATAAAGTATATATTATCACTTAATCCCACATAAATACAAGAGTTCATTGCACGACTAAAGCTTAATTATTTACCTGTAAACATAGTTGATGATGTCCAAGAACTGTGCGTTGAGCTCCAAATCGTCCGGGAACCGTTTCTCCACGTACTGCATGAGCTTGGCCAGCAATATGGACTTCTCTCGCAAAGACGGCGCCGCACTCGCCGCGCCCCGCGCCTTCACCCACCCCTCTATCATACGGATGATTTCTTTCAACACCTGTAAACAAAAGTTAAAATATAAAAATATAGTTCAATTAATATTAAACGCATTAAGTTTAAACTCTAAAGCTGTGTTTATTTAGATTAATGACTTATGAAGCCGTTAAAAGTGAAACTTCCATGGTAACAAAGCAAAATATTACTAAAAGTACCTTCGCATCATTAGTTTTCTCTATGAGTCCCACTAAGACATTTCCGATAAACACCTTTCGTGTCTCAACTGGCATGACCGACACTCGTGCTTTTAACAAGTCCAGTGCTAAGATCTGTAAACAAAAAAGTTAAAATAAATACCAAGTGTTACTAAAATAACATCTATTATATAAAGGAACAAGGGTGACTGACTCAAAAACTTTAACATGACTTAAAAGTAATCAGAGAATTTTTGTTTGAAAAGTACCCTTATTAAAACAGTCTACATGTTGGTTGTTGGAGAGAGTCCTTATGATGCCTAGGGCTTGTTGCCTTGGGCATCATGAGGACTCTTAGTGATAAAACAAGTCTTCTTTTTGCAAATAGTGAGAAAAGAGTCTTAAGAACAAGTCCTTTCGCACACAGTGAGAAAATAAAGACCTGGTTAAAGTGACAAAGTAGAAACAGGCCTTTGCTTATTTACTTACTAGTAACTCAGAAAGAGCAGCATCAGGATTTGGCGCGATGTGATCTCTCGCCATCCTCTGCAGCACTCTCATCAGTGGTTGTAGTAGTCTGTCAATATACGCTGGGTTGGATGAGCAGCAAGCCTTCAGCATCATAAGGGGTCCCAATAATGCTGCAGCTCCACTGCCTCCAGCCGCAGACTTCTCGTAAGTGGCTAGACCCTCGAATGCGTATTTGCTTACGCATGCGTATAGGGTTTCTAATTCCTCGAACTGTAAAAGTAACGTTAATTGACTTTATCATCCGCAAAGGATAAGCTGTTAAAAAAATCTTATTGATATTAGCTCGGTTGCGTCTACGTCTCTCTTGACCTGTTACCATGATACTATGGTGAGTAAATCAGGTTTTTACATGTTGAGGCTCTGGTCTAACCTCCGCAACTTTTACAAGAGATCCTAACCCAGCTTGAATCATGATATAAACTATCGTATGAACACGTTAAGAAGCTGTGTTATTAGAAACTCACGTGTTTTGACTCGGATATTTTAACAAATTGTTCATTTTGCCTCACCTTTGAACTCTGTCCCGCTCCCGAAGGTTCAGTAGGGAAGAGGGCCGTCAATTTCGCCAGTAAGTTATGCGTCAACCGCACTATCTTCGGATTGGTGGACGACACGCACGCAGCCAGTCCTCTTTGCAAGGGCTTCAGGGCAGCTAGGATTTGTTCCCGTCTTAGAACTCCCAGTAGGAAGAACAGCAATTCTAGGGCTGTGCATGCGTTAGCGCAAGCTGCTGCGTTGGTCTCCGCCGATGAGAACACCTGCGCGCAAAACAAATAGGTAAATAAAATTTTTAGAAGCATCTCAATTTTCAACGAGGCTGTTATTCAAAATGGGAACATACTACCTTATGCGAGCATTTGCTTAATATTATATTTACATAATGACAATCTTTAAGCCGTCTGTTGCTTGAGATATTAAAGAAACTACCTTATTTGATCTAGATCAAATGCAAAACATTTCTATTGCTTTTATAACCAATATTTTTAAGTGATTTGCTGTAGGCTATTAATTCTTGTAGAACGTGAAACAATAAGTCTGAGAAACAATATTTTACCTTATCCAGCCAAGCCAGCTTGGGCTCGCAATGTTGCGGCCATACGTCGGGTTTCAAAGCGGCTCGTAGCAACAACACGCAACGTTTAGATAACTGCTCTCCAGGGGAACCCCCGCCGCCTGCCACGCTTCCCTCATTAGCCTGGAACGACAATGGACGGTTTGTATTCTGTTAAACTTGATAGGAAAATAAATATGTACAAAAGCAAACAGCTTTAGAGTAAAAAAAAAATCATAATTTAAAAAAAAAAAACATAACAACCGAAACCATGCAAATGTAAATCCACGCCAGAGTCTATTCGCAGTTCAATTTTTATGTTCAGAAATAATACCAAAAATGTATGTACATACATGAATAGAAAAAACAGTGCAAACCAATAAAAAATTAAAAGAAGCACGAAAACCAAGTTACCTGTACCTGGCAGGCGAGCCTGAGCAGCAGGTTGACGACCACGTCCACGTGCTGGCGCTCCAGGGGCTTCGCCGCGTCGGGCTCCGCGCGCCCGCTCGACGACGCCTGCGGGCTGGCCCAACCTGACAAACGGACTTCAACTTTACGTAATTCTAATTCAACATTATTAATTCATTTTCAAACAGCACTTAATAATTGTCATATCTTTTGGTTTCACAACATTGGTTGACGTCGAATAAATTTATAATAACTCATATCAGATCAAGATACACATCCAATTGCCTGAATGTGCAGGTCTTCATACCATAGTTTGACAAGTAGTAAGAACAATGTACAATGAAAGTGTAAAACAGCTTGAGGTGCATACCTGTATTGAGGGCCTTGCGCTCCCCGCTTGCACTACTACTGCTATCTTCAGATACACGTTTTATTGAACCGCTTGGTGACGTCGCCACCTGTAAAACAATATCAATCTTAAATTATTAAAAAAAAATCTAATGGCACTCTATTACCTATATTCGGGTAACATAGGCGTAAACAGCATAGAAAAGACAGTTAGGTTAGGATAGTTAAATAGCTTGTGACGTCACACACGGTGGTCGTGTATCCGCTGCAGCTCCCACTTGAGCGCCACCTCCGCCAGGTCGACGGCCGGCGTGTGTAGTATAGCTAGTGACGTCACACACTCACCACGCTGTCGGGGCAGTGGTCGTGTATCCGCTGCAGCTCCCACTTGAGCGCCACCTCCGCCAGGTCGACGGCCGGCGTGTGTAGTATAGCTAGTGACGTCACACACTCACCACGCTGTCGGGGCAGTGGTCGTGTATCCGCTGCAGCTCCCACTTGAGCGCCACCTCCGCCAGGTCGACGGCCGGCGTGTGTAGTATAGCTAGTGACGTCACACACTCACCACGCTGTCGGGGCAGTGGTCGTGTATCCGCTGCAGCTCCCACTTGAGCGCCACCTCCGCCAGGTCGACGGCCGGCGTGTGTAGTATAGCTAGTGACGTCACACACTCACCACGCTGTCGGGGCAGTGGTCGTGTATCCGCTGCAGCTCCCACTTGAGCGCCACCTCCGCCAGGTCTACGGCCGGCGTGTGTAGTATAGCTAGTGACGTCACACACTCACCACGCTGTCGGGGCAGTGGTCGTGTATCCGCTGCAGCTCCCACTTGAGCGCCACCTCCGCCAGGTCGACGGCCGGCGTGTGTAGTATAGCTAGTGACGTCACACACTCACCACGCTGTCGGGGCAGTGGTCGTGTATCCGCTGCAGCTCCCACTTGAGCGCCACCTCCGCCAGGTCGACGGCCGGCGTGTGTAGTATAGCTAGTGACGTCACACACTCACCACGCTGTCGGGGCAGTGGTCGTGTATCCGCTGCAGCTCCCACTTGAGCGCCACCTCCGCCAGGTCGACGGCCGGCGTGTGTAGTATACGAGGGGCGTTCAATGTATTCTCGGTATTGAGGTGATATACTAATGTTAAGGGTAATTAAATTATCTCACTAAGTAATAATACTCTTTGAGGGTATACATAAAAAAAATTATTTAATTGTCACCGTTAGTATTCAAGATATCATTGCGAGAAGACAATTTAGATGACTGATTCGACAACGATGAAAAAAATCGAGCATCGCGCTGTGATAAAATTCCTCACAAAACAAGGAAAAACTCAAAAAGTAATTCACGAAGAAATGGTGGCTGTTTACCAAGATTCTGCGCCTTCATTATCTACAATTCAGAAGTGGTCAAGTGAATTTAAACGGGGTAGAGAGAGCATTGAAGACGATCCCCGTGCCGGTGGGCCGGTTAGTGCCGCTACTGAAGAAAACGTCAAATTAGTCGAGAAACTTGTACTCGAAGATGCCCGTGTAAGGGTGAAAATATTATCAGAAAGGACTAAGCTATCCGTAGGTACTATTCACACTATCCTTCATGAGCGTCTGAATTTGTCAAAGGTCAGTGCAAGATGGGTGCCGCGAATGCTCACAGCGCTTCAGAAACAAGTGCGAGTTGACTGTTGCAAGGAGTTTTTGGAGCTTTGTGGTGAAAATCCACAAAGTATTTTCGATCGGATTGTTACTGGTGATGAAACGTGGGTTCATCACTATGACCCTGAGAGCAAGCAAGAGTCTATGCAGTGGCATAGAAAAGGAACAGACCCACCGAAGAAGTTCAAAGTCACCCCGTCCGCAGGAAAGCTCATGGCCACAGTGTTTTGGGATTCCAAGGGAATCTTGCTAATCGAGTACACAAAAAAAGGTCAAAGTATTACTGCTGCATCTTACGCAAACACCCTGCGTAATTTAAAGGAGGCAATTAAAGAAAAAAGACGTGGAAAATTGACCGCAGGTGTCTTGCTGCTTCACGACAACGCTCCGGTCCACAAGGCGCGTATCGCCAAGGCTGCTGTGCAGGAGTGTGGGTTTGAAGAAATCAATCATCCACCCTACAGCCCGGACCTAGCTCCTAGTGATTATTTTCTATTCCCAAATCTTAAAAAAGATCTTCGTGGAAAGCATTTTTCCGACGATGAAGAGTTGAAGGCAGCGATAAACGAACATTTTTCAGGCCACGAAGAAAAATATTTTTTAGAGGGTATCGCAAAGTTACTTTCCCGAACAAATAAGTGTCTTGAGATGGTAGGGGACTATATTGAAAAATAAATTTTACCGCTGCAGCTCCCACTTGAGCGCCACCTCCGCCAGGTCTACGGCCGGCGTGTGTAGTATAGCTAGTGACGTCACACACTCACCACGCTGTCGGGGCAGTGGTCGTGTATCCGCTGCAGCTCCCACTTGAGCGCCACCTCCGCCAGGTCGACGGCCGGCGTGTGTAGTATAGCTAGTGACGTCACACACTCACCACGCTGTCGGGGCAGTGGTCGTGTATCCGCTGCAGCTCCCACTTGAGCGCCACCTCCGCCAGGTCGACGGCCGGCGTGTGTAGTATAGCTAGTGACGTCACACACTCACCACGCTGTCGGGGCAGTGGTCGTGTATCCGCTGCAGCTCCCACTTGAGCGCCACCTCCGCCAGGTCGACGGCCGGCGTGTGTAGTATAGCTAGTGACGTCACACACTCACCACGCTGTCGGGGCAGTGGTCGTGTATCCGCTGCAGCTCCCACTTGAGCGCCACCTCCGCCAGGTCGACGGCCGGCGTGTGTAGTATAGCTAGTGACGTCACACACTCACCACGCTGTCGGGGCAGTGGTCGTGTATCCGCTGCAGCTCCCACTTGAGCGCCACCTCCGCCAGGTCGACGGCCGGCGTGTGTAGTATAGCTAGTGACGTCACACACTCACCACGCTGTCGGGGCAGTGGTCGTGTATCCGCTGCAGCTCCCAATTGAGCGCCACCTCCGCCAGGTCGACGGCCGGCGTGTGTAGTATAGCTAGTGACGTCACACACTCACCACGCTGTCGGGGCAGTGGTCGTGTATCCGCTGCAGCTCCCACTTGAGCGCCACCTCCGCCAGGTCGACGGCCGGCGTGTGTAGTATAGCTAGTGACGTCACACACTCACCACGCTGTCGGGGCAGTGGTCGTGTATCCGCTGCAGCTCCCACTTGAGCGCCACCTCCGCCAGGTCGACGGCCGGCGTGTGTAGTATAGCTAGTGACGTCACACACTCACCACGCTGTCGGGGCAGTGGTCGTGTATCCGCTGCAGCTCCCACTTGAGCGCCACCTCCGCCAGGTCGACGGCCGGCGTGTGTAGTATAGCTAGTGACGTCACACACTCACCACGCTGTCGGGGCAGTGGTCGTGTATCCGCTGCAGCTCCCACTTGAGCGCCACCTCCGCCAGGTCGACGGCCGGCGTGTGTAGTATAGCTAGTGACGTCACACACTCACCACGCTGTCGGGGCAGTGGTCGTGTATCCGCTGCAGCTCCCACTTGAGCGCCACCTCCGCCAGGTCGACGGCCGGCGTGTGTAGTATAGCTAGTGACGTCACACACTCACCACGCTGTCGGGGCAGTGGTCGTGTATCCGCTGCAGCTCCCACTTGAGCGCCACCTCCGCCAGGTCGACGGCCGGCGTGTGTAGTATAGCTAGTGACGTCACACACTCACCACGCTGTCGGGGCAGTGGTCGTGTATCCGCTGCAGCTCCCACTTGAGCGCCACCTCCGCCAGGTCGACGGCCGGCGTGTGTAGTATAGCTAGTGACGTCACACACTCACCACGCTGTCGGGGCAGTGGTCGTGTATCCGCTGCAGCTCCCACTTGAGCGCCACCTCCGCCAGGTCGACGGCCAGGCGGCGGTGCTCCAGCGACGCCGTCACGGAGAAGCCCAGCCGGTGCATGGCGGCCACCATGTGACCAACGAGCGCGTGACGCACTGGGTAGTACACCTGGAATGAAGTATATTTGTTTGTCACAGTCTCATCCGTAATGCAAACATAGCTTATGACACCCGCAAATAATGTACCAAGGATTAGTAACAATGCTCTACAAACTGACCTTGTAATGTCTGACGACTAGTTGCAGAATATGGAAGAGCTGTTGCACTGAATGTCCGTCCTCAACTATGATCTTTTTTGTCCAATGAGTGAGCATTGTGTTGCCGTCTTCCATTCGTTGCGGCATGGCCGGGGTTAAGATTTCCAGCGCCTGCCTGACCACTTGGCGAGCTTCAACGGCGTGAGCCTTCAACAGACTGTGGAAAACTGAAAACATTTGTTTGCATTTTAATAATTTTATCAATTTAAATTTTAATCAAGTTATATGTTTTTAAGCTATATAGTTTTAAATTTCATCCGCACTTTTTGTCATAATGCTAGACTATTGAACTTTATGAATTACATCAGGTACCTAAAAAAATTACCTTGAAGTACTATACGCTTGTGGATAGCGAATTTAGCTATTATATGACTCAGCAGAAGATGGCCATGATATCTGAAAAAAAAAAAACATTGCTTGTAATGCCACAATACGTGTCCAACATTCGAATTTTAAATGTTTTGATCAATTTGGATATAAACCAACCTAGTCGCAGGATCAACATAGTTCTTCCCTAACAAACACGGCCAGGCAAAGGTCATCAGCCTTCTTAGTTTGTTCCCTTGCTTCTTGTTGTTTGCGTCGTGTATGTGCGCAGACGCCTGCTCTAGCAATAGGCAAGCGAACTGTAGCAACGATATCCTGACCGCGTCTGAACACGCGAATGGGTTTTCTGGATCTATCACCTGATTAAAAAAAGTATTATTTTCATTATCTGTTTCTTAATGCTAATGCTATGGCTAACAGTCCCCCTTTCGAATAAAGCGAGTCTAGTCAGGGTGTGCTAAATAAAATTTAATTTATTGCGGCGTGAGTATTTCTTTTCCGGAATCACAAGCACTATTCAACATTTAATAAAATATTGTCAAAAATGATTTTGTCTTAAGTGCTGAACGGTATTCTAGTAATAGTAACGAGAACTAGTAATATTTAGGAATAAACTTAAAAGAAGGTTGCGGAGGTCAGATGGAAGTCACTTCGTGTAAAAACCTGGCTCACCTAGTCCAGGATCAATGTTCAAAGTGTCCTCACCAGATTAGTGTGACTGCAACCGGGACCAATGCCAGGAGCAAGAAGAGAAGATATGTCCATTCTCTTACAGTAGTAACCAAAAAAAAACAATAACTTACATTATTGATGAACACAGAGACCACATTTTCCGGGTTGTCCTGATAGGGGGCCGGTGGTCCTCCCACAATCTTCTGGCCTTTTTCAAAGCTCGCTGCAAAGCATGGTATTAGAATCATCTGCAATACTTTAGCCTTGAGCTCTTGAGACATGGCGTCACTCGAGAAATGCTCCACGAAACGGAAGAACGCCGAACGTTTCCACTCAGCCGTGTAGTTTTGGCCCACGGTGTGCTCGAGGAAGTCGCGTAGAAACTAGAATGGTAATTATTAGTTAAAATTCATTAAAAGCTTCATTATTAATCTAATAATGAATCAGTGTATAAAAATACATTCAAAACTAAGTATATACACTGAAATTAGATATTTTCCTGGACAAAACGTCAATACCATTCTTCCCTTAAATCTAATAACGTTAAATCTATAAACAAACAATTAAATTCATAAGTGTCTCACCTGAAAATCTGGTATGAACCTATCACATAATGCCCGCAATAGTTGGAACAAAAGATCTATATTTGACGGGTGATGACAGAAATACTGCAACAAAATCTTCACGATTAACTTTGGCTCTTTCCAATGAGTGCAATCCACGTTCTCAACCTTTTTGTGTGTCTCCTGAAAAAGTAAATAAAACCCTTTTTGAAACTGTTCAAATTTAATACGCCTTCGCCTCTTTTGCTGCATCACAAATTTCTGCGCAGGATAATATGCGGTTGACTTTCCCATTGAACGAACTTTATAGAAAACATTTATTTAAATAAATAATATCATACTGTCAATAACAATCCTGTTTTAAAGCCGAGTAAAATTTTAACACAATGGTTCTTACATGATACTGATCAGTGCACCAAATCCTCTTGAGCAGTTCAATCAGGTCGTGTTGCGTGGACAGCCATTGGTCGTCATACTTTATCAGTAGAGATATTACTCTTATAGCCTGGAATTGCATTTCCGCTTTATCCGCAGTCGGTAAAGCGGCCAAAGCGGCGTTCGAGTTAGCGGCTAAGAGTTGCATCAATCTAGGTTTTTTGGTAGTTTGTAACGCTTCCCGGTAGGCAGCGCCAGCGTCCGGGTGCTTTATGAGAAACACGAGAAACCGGCTCCAGTGTTGGTCTTTGATGTTGTTGTCGCTTAGTATCAAGTCTAGAGTTTCTTTTGGATACCTGTAGGAAATGCAAAGGAATTACATAGTTTGTTTGCCGTTCGATTTATGAGATGAAAGGACGGCAAAATATGCATAGTGATGATGGGCAAAAGGTAGCACTGGACAGGCCGAAATTAAAAGCTTTTTATACGAGATCAAGACTCATTTTTATCGCTTAATACACCAAACATGAATACCTATGTATTTGCCCATTATGAGTTACGCTATACTACCCGCTCCTGAGCCTTAATTTTTAAGTAGAATTTTAACTGCAATTGGGATGTGGACTGTACTCAAATAAGTATAAAATTTTACCACGAAAAGGTAGTTTCTATAGTAAAAATAATAAAAAACACAATATTTTCCTCAATAAACAAGGGATTATTTTTTTATTTAATAAAATGTAATCAAATATTTCACCCTCAAGTCACGTGACAATGAACACCAATCAAACCGCGTGATGTCACGCGTTGCAATACAAGAATTTTCGCTGTCAAGTATTATGGTGTTTGTTGATATTTGGATCATATTATTACCGTGATTTCCGTCCGATTATCTTTTTGAATAAATTTTGTTTTCCCATAATGGAAAGTGGATATATTAAGGCAGATAGTTCAAATTTGCCAAGAATTGATTGCTTTACGGTAGCTAATTTCTTCGCAACAAATAGTAACTTCTGCTCTGCTGAATTCAGAAATGTGAAGACATCCATGTAAGTAATATACTCAAAATACATTATTATAGCAATAGTAGGTATTTTTAAATTATAAGGTAAAAACGAAATAATATTTTGCCATATCATTGGCCAACTATAATGAAAGAACGAAACATTGTTTACATTATTTCTAACCTAAAAATTTGAGTTTTCGTCTTTTAAAACTTGAAGAGAAAAATTGTTTTAATATGTACAAGTACCTAAATGTAACAAATATTATCAAACTTACATCAAAATGATCCTCACAGAAATACATTTTACTTTGTGTAGATACAAGTGCCGGATCCCGACGGGCTAATTGAAGCCACTTTTTCCGCATCGTTTTTGTACGTGGAACGTGAATAAACAGTTTTCAGATGTTTTAATAGTTGTACTTTTACACTGCGACATTGCACAATATTTATAAAATTTTGAATTCATATTATTATCACACAACTACGAAATAACTATTACATACATACAACTTCGACAATATTTTATAACGCGTGACGTCACAGCGGCCGTTTGACAGGTATCCGCGTTTTGGCGCGATATTTTAAATGGAATTTTAAATAAATTATTTTAAAGGAATTACTTGAAATAAAAAAATAATAATAAATAGTTTGGGTTATATTTGGTACTTATGCATGGTTTTAAACACTTTCCCAAAAATAGTCCACATCCCTATTATAAAAAAATTAATTTAACAACAAAGCTCTTACCTCATCAAGAATTTAACGAGTGGCTCTCTAAACGGCGAGCCAGCTTCGATCATGAGCGATTTCTCCGTATGGAATATAAGCCGGCACAACACGTCAATGAAGCGAGGCGACGCGGCCGGGATTTGATGGAAAATACCGATGAGAATAATTATCTTTTGCTCGTTCTCCATGTTCTTGGAGATACTTTGGAGGAAATTTCCACCTGAAATAGAGGGAATGTTAGTGGTGTGTTCTGATCTTTTAAGAGCTTAGAATTCAAAATTCCTCGTTCTTGAATTGAACAACATCCAGGATACGCTATGATGAATGAATTACATTTAAAATGTTTTTATTGAGCTGCTTTCATTTTAAGGTAAAAAATAAAGGAAGTAATACATCATTATCACAGTAATTCTTTATACCTTTTGTCTTTTGGGCAAGACATTTTAGAGAAGAATTTGGAACGAAAAATATCTATACGCAGACTGTAAAATATTAGCGCTTTCATTCCTCAATCAGTCTGGATAAAACAGTCTAAAAACTTCTTATACAGTTGCAGCAATTCACAGTTAAAAGTTAGAGAAGTTGAAGTAGTTCACGCTCACGTTGTAGTCGCTGAGGGTCAATATTGTAAAGTAACATTTTGTACAAAACCTACCTCGATCAGTCTGAATAGAATAATCCAATAATTTCTTTAACAGTTGGAGCAACTGTTCACATAGTTTCTCGCTGAAGGTAGAGGGGAACAGTTGCGTCAAATACGAGAGCCGTTTGGCTCCGTTTACGCTCACGTTGCGGTGATCGCCGAGGGTCAGTAGTAAAGGTCTCATCACTGGGTGAACCATCTCCATGTCGATTTGGAATCCAGATAAGAACTTCTGCATGCATTCAAAACCAGCCTGAAAAAAATAATTTTAGACCAATAATAAAATAATTTGGGAGTCTACAAAAAAACACCAAAATTGATTTTAAATTACTATGAGTATTCTCATGATTAGTAACCAAATTGAGATATAAGTGTAAAATTTTTCATCAAATTTGTGATTGTGATGGTAATTCACGGGGCTTTATAGACAAATACCAAAATAACAACAAACTGTTAATAGGTAGGTTTATTACAAGATTATCGTTTCTAAACCATATCACCAAGACACATAAGCATTACTCAAATCTTCAATCATACCTGTTGCAACTCCTGATCATTTCTCTCAAGGGCCTTATACAGCACCTGGAATATCTTCTCCCTGCAATGTTTATCTTGTATGTAATGGCATGATGCAAGTGCTCTCAAGGCAGAGGCGCGCAAAGGCACTAAATTCACGCCTTTATAACACGGGAACTTTCCAAGCATGGAGTCTTCCGCCTCGCAGAGGGATAGTAGTTCGCGGAAGAATATTTTGTGCTCTGTTATACTTAGATCTGAAAGATAGATAAATACGGTCAATATAAAGTACTTACTGTCATAATGGAAAATCTTTAGCTAGTGACCTCAGCCTCGAGCTTTTATCTGGCTAAGATGATATTATAAAAAAAAACATGTGTCATGAACGCTTCACTTTATATCGATTATCAATCTTAGCTCATTGTTAGTGTAACAAACATATGCATAAAACTTACAACTCAGTATAGAAGTTGATCCCGCTTTTCATTCCGGGAATAACTCAGATGGTGATTAGAAAAATACTGAGGAATATGCCATTTTTGGAGTCATAATAATATAATAAATATATTTTGGAATAGGATCTGAAGAAAGAAGAACAAACCTATAGTAAACAGCCTCGGTTTCAAAGTGGTACAGAAAGTAGTTCCATCCATAAGTCCCATCTGCGCATTGGCAGGTTGATGACGTAGCAAATGCTTCTTGGGCGGGATGATGTCGGCCAAAACCTCCCTGTGGGGGTCCATCACGTCCGTCACCGTTTTGTTCTGTAGCTCGGCTATCAGTTCTAATGATTTCATTGCCTGAAAAGCAAAAACAAGATTCGGAAATTTGGAACCAAACATATGTTAACTATATCTTCATACTAAGTTTTGATTACCGATTTCATTGTCCGGTAAGCATAAGGATACTCTATAAAAAACAACAGATCCAATGACGAAATTCAACCAAGTACATAATCAAAAAAATAAGAGTGTTGTTCCATCCAGGTATCAAAACAAGGAAAATAAAAGTTCCGAAATCCTTACCTGTTGCCTCACCAGCAGATGCGGGCTCGTGACCTGCAGCACGAGCTCCTGCAAGACGTCGTGCAGCGCGCGCGCCTTGGCCGCGGCCGCGTCGCCGTCCGCGTCCGCCGCGCCGCCCGGGCCCGCCACGCACACGCGCACCAGCCGCTCCAGGTTCACGACCGCCATGTCTATGGCCCCCGACGACACCTCGCCCGTCAGGTCCATCATCACGAACAGCAGCGCCTTCAGGAACGTGAACACGTGCTTGTACACCCACTCCGGCGTCATCTTCTCGAACATGAACTTGACGCTCATGCAGCCTCCGAGCTTCGCGTACCACGCCCGCTCGTAACACAGCGCCGACATCCGCTCGGCCAGGTACTCCATCAGCGGCAAGCGGCACGCGCGCTCCTTGCTGCCCAGCACCGTGGTCGCCGTCTCGATCATCAGCACTAGGGCGAGGTGGCCGGGCTTCGATAGCTCTTTCTCTTCGTGCCCCATCACTACTGCGATCGCGTCGACCAGGACTAATGCGTCTAGGCCTTCTTTAGGCCCGCCGGTTCCCGCGAACGGGCCGGCTTCTTGTGCTATCGCAACCATAGTATAATGACGCACGAGCGTCACCATTGTATGTAGCACGTCGTTCCGCAAATCCTTTATAGCAGCGGCGACGAACATTCCCGTCAATGCCGTGCGTTGGGTGTTTCTCACGATAGTGTTCGAACATTTATAGTATGGTCCATTTTGGGTCTGTATTTTACCTTCGAGGAAACTCGGGTGATTGAACAGCTTTTGCAGTGTTTGCTTGTCGTCGTCCAAATTAAGCGACGCTGCCAAATAACAACGTAACACTTCCCAGCATTGGCGGCGGTAAAAGGGGTCTGTTGTGCTCGACTTCAGCGCGGAGAAAGCAGTTTCTATCACTTTATCTACTTCAAAATCAATAGGTTTGGGTTGGTCCTGGAAATAAGCCTGTACAGCTGGTGGCGGGGCGTCGGTTTCGCGGTAATCGAGTCGCTGGGGCTCGATCATCATTTTACGATTACCGCCGCCGAACTTGCCTAAAACTCTGAATGCAATTCTTGCAACTTCGTTGTTGTGTAAAGTTCTCCAAAGTGCCTGCATCAAGTCAGCTCTAACGGGTTGAATATGTTCATACAAAAAATCAGGCTGTAAGTTATCCACGCAGAGCTCCAGCGTTCGCAAACCTTGCGAAATAAGTGTGTGGGACCCATTCAAAGCGGACACCAGAGGATCCATTAACATGGGTAAATACGGTAATAGACTGCTTAACCTTACAGGGACTGTTAAGCACAACTCGACGAACAAATCTTTCATATGTTGCTTGTGTAGTCCGCTCTGAAGTCTATTTAATCCTTCCAGCAGATTAGGTAGTAATGGTAAAAATTCTTGGTATAGTAAATCGTGACTGCCGCCGCCTATGGAGCGGAACAAGGCCCGAAGTAAAAGGAAATAGTTGTAAGGTTCTTTAGCCGTCATGGCGTAGTCCATGGCTTTGTTAACGATACTGTGTAAATGTGGTCGTAACATTTGTTCGTTTTCAGTCGGGAACAAGCTAACTGATCCAAATACTAATTTGAATAATCTCAGGTATAAATTAGAGCGCTCTACATTAGTTCCCATTTCCTCCATTCTCTTAAGAAGGTATTCAACAAGGACTGTGGCGAATATCGGCGAGGTTGCTGGATTCGATAAAAATGTGTTGGCTATTATTTGTAGCGTCATATTTTTGTTTATTCTTTCCACCATGTGGGAAATTGTCGCAGTAAAAATCTCTTGGAAAGTTTGAGAGTTCATCATGGAGAACTGTAAAGAAAAAGAAAAAGGTTGAACTGAATACACTAATTGATTGCAAGATTGTGACTTAAATGATGATTGGCAAGAATTTATCAAAATAAACAAAAAGCTCAAGTTTAAATTACCACTACATAGATTCATCAGTCTAGTGAGTACCAGCGCCTTTGGCGGTCTTTTTCTAGCAGCACACTATCACACTCACCACTCCGCTGAAGTGCTCGAGCACCTCCTTCTCCTCCTTGGAGCGCACGTGGGGCATGGCGGGGGGCATGGCGGGCGCGCGGGGTGCCGCTAAAGTGTAGATGTCCAGGGATTGCAGTCCCCACCGCACCAGCCGGATGAACACTAAGGTCTCACGAGCGCTGAATTGCTTTTGAGTGGTCGTGGTGGCACCTTCGGCGTTCGTCGTCTGTAGAAGAGGGAAGATTACTCAAGCGCCATCTAGCTATAAATGATAATAGTTTGTAGGGGCGCCATTTTCGATATGTTCCTCTGCCATTGCCTTTTGTTTATCAAGGGACATGGTTAGTTTATTGCCCATATTGTGCACTTTATTGTCCTTTGTATTTGAAATGAAGACTATCAAGATTATATTTTGTTATATGAGAATTCTTTGCCAAAATCTTTAAGCGGTGTACTGCTGCAGTTGTATTGGCGTAAATAAATAAATAAAATGGGGCCTTGCAGATAAAGGACTTGCCTAAAAAGTCTACCTCGGCTGTTTCTAGTACACCAGTATACATTTCAATCAGATATTCATGTCGAATAATAGAGCTTGTCAAAACCTGATATCAGAGGAGATATCATCAGTTAACTCAATCATCTAGTCATAAATATAATTTTAAAACTTTTTAATTAATTACAAATATCCATATTGCTAACTTAAATCATCACCACGCTAGAGGTTATTAAATGGAATTGAAAATAATGTTTCTTGTTTCAATCTGCTGGCAAAATAGATTTACTTACTTTACAAGAAGCGCAACCCCAAGTGATCGTCTTCACGCCACAAACCAAGGTCTTCACTAAAGTTCTATAGTCTCCAACATTGAGGTTGTTCATCTGGGAAGCAGGGAAGCCTATCTTGGACTTATCTTCTGGTTTTGTTGTGCTGTCCAAGAAGTCTGGTGAGAATTTCTCCTCTTCCACTTTGACCTCAGCAGTGGAGGTGCTTGGAGCAGGCGTGGTGGGGGTATTTGGGGTTGTTGTGGTGGCGCCATTGGTAGCGGGAGTTGCTTGTTTGCTATAAAACAATTAATATTTGTATAGTTCAGAAAATCAAATTGCACACACATTACAGATTAAGTAGGCCGTCATTTTTGCCATACTGAACCGCAAATGTGCAGGTTCGGCACATTTGTTCCTTACATTATATTTGTCCGCCTTACTACTTCAGTCTTTGAGACTTGTATAGTGTTCTAATAGCTTTCTCCAGACACAAAATCATCAATCTTTTTCAATATACGTGTTGTCGTCTATATTTTTCTAATTGCCATGATTCCTGCATAATTATTTTGCTTTGTTCAAAAACTTCATGCAAGCTCGTCGGTTTCAGGTACTCTTGACCCAACCTGTTGCCCAGACGTCCTATCTTTACAGTAGACAAAACTGGTATATTGGTAATAACAATTCAACTTACCACTTCGCCATAAGCGCGGGCAGTTGCAACTTGGATATGGTCTTGAACTTGAGCACGAACACCTCTAATATCCGCATCAGCAGCTGGCGACCCTGCGGCTGCGCTGTGGAGGAGGAGGTGCCCGCCGCTTCGCTTTCGGAGCGCTGACGGATGCAATCCACTAAGTTCAGCAACAGCTTGCATGACATCGTTTGGATGCTGGGGAATTAGTTCTTTTATATAATGCAGCTTAAATTAATAAGAAATAAGAGCATAGTGGCGGCGTTCATTTTGAATGCCTCCAGCCTGGGAAGGAGTTGGGCCCAAATATTCAACACTATTAACAAAAAGAAAATATTTGTATTTTTTATGTTTGTAACGAATAAACTAAAAAACTAATGAAATGATTTTTACGAAATTTGACACAGATATAGATAAGACCTTCGGAAGCGGCATAGGCTACTTTACTTCTGAAATTTCCTACGGCAGCGAAGCCCATAAATTAAGTTTTTAATAGAATATAAAGTCAAATATCATCACTTAAAATAGCTGTTATTCTTTGTTAATCCCGTTAAGAAACAAAACCAGATAGTACATATCTTGTAACACACATGATTGACAAGGCAACCAAAGTCAACTCTCATAAGTATACAAATATATATGTGATCATAACATAAAATATATAGTAGAAAATAGACACCAAATTAAAATGAAACTACCTTGTCGGCAGCGATTCATCATGTACATTCTTAGAGAACAAATGAGCGGCGATGGCGAGATCACTTAATGGTAGGTGTTGTCGTACATGATGAACCAAGTCAGCCAGGGTGGAGTACGCCAATGGACGGAAATTCTCGTGGACAGTCCAGCCTCCACCAAGCAGCACGTCTTCGTCAAACAGTCTCTCCATGTAGGGAACGAATTCTGTTGAACAATATAAATTAATTCAAGGACAATAAAAAGGAAGACGAAAATAATAATAGGGTTGCTGATGATCATTATACATTGCTTTTGAAATAGTCAACTGCTGACTGCTGAAAAAAAATGTACAAAAGGCGGACTTAATGACGTTTGGCACTTTTGGCTGGCAAAGAAAAAATTTAAGTTGGTGGTGCGAATAAAATATGGCATAGATATAGGCGTTAAATGCGAGTGACATACTACAACATTACAAATTAAATATTGATTTTACAAATATGTATCGCATCTTTATCTCCTATTTATACTGAGCCAATAGTACTATTTTGCAAAAAAATAATAAAATCTTTAAACTCACTTATCCTTAAGTCTGTAGCTAAGATATGTCGTGTAGCAATTATTAATTCTTTCCTCAGATGCGCCACCTCAGGAGGACATAATGTCAATAATCCAATAATTCCTTTGACCATCATATTAGCGTGGCCTGCAATAGTTTCTTGGTATATCCTTATAATATACGCCAAGAAAGCTAATGTTTTTATTTGTGCACCCATAAAATCCACAAATACTTCTTTATTAAAAGATGCAGATTGCCTGAAAAATAAAAATATTAACATGAACTGAAACTGAAAAATAAAAAATGATTATTTATAAAATATGACCAAATGACAAAGCTTAATGTTTTATGGTCTTTTGAGTGTTGTCCAATAAATGGAAAATATTTTTTTTATTATCCACCCATGGCTTAGCTAATGTGTTAATTGTTTACTCAGATGTACCTATTAGCTATGTTACTGTTATGAAGTTTCATCGAAATCTGTTCAGTTGTTTTTGCATGGAAGAGAAACAAATAATAATGAATTATGGTCACGCCAAATGGAAGTTGAAAGGCATACCTGTGTGTAGCTGCTGGTTGCAATGTGATGGTCTCCATGATTAGAGGTATGAAATTACTGACCTCCTGGTGAACATTCTGTTTGTACAGTTGATACATGAACACCACGATGATTGGTAGCTCTTGTATCACTTTCAATGATAGCACAGATCTAGGTATGAGATTATACTGAAAAAAGAAATCAGGTTTTAAATATCTGACAAACAAAGAGTAGTAGTAGAGCCATGTTTTGGAAAATTACTTTTTATTAACCTTTATGTTTTCATAATATTAGCAATTATTTTTAATGTTCAACACCCATACAACTGAAGGTGGCCTTTTCAAGACTATTGGGTATGTCTACCCCGCAAGAAATATAGACGTGATAATATGTGATACTTACAGTCACAACACTGCCATCAAGTAACTTCTTTTCTGTATGGATGGGAGTAATAGTGTATGTTTCTTGGAGCAGTTGCTCTATGTTAACCTCGGACAAGTCCTTCACTCGGATTGTGGGTTTTGGTTCAAATATTTTTGGCAAATGATTTGGCAAATCAGAATAAATACCCTTTACCCAGTTCAAGAATTTGTGAATCTAAAAATCAAAAGTTTATTATTTCATAAATTAATATAACATCAAGTTATTAATCAGCACAAAAATATATTATCAAATAATAATTTCTTACATCAACTTCTGCGTTATATGCAGGTCTATTTTGTTTATGAATTTCCATGAAGATCTTCAAGCACACTAACACATTCTCTTCATTCTCAATTTCCATCAATTTCAGCATCAAGATCAAGATATCTTTTATGTATTTCTTTAAAGAATCATTTATTGGCAGCCGATGTATCATTTCCAGAATTAACTTCCTCACTTGCTGAATGTTGTACTCAGCTATGAAATGTGGCTCTCCGTCTTGTAATATTTTAAGGAATATCTTTAAGGAATGGTCAAGGAATTGGGGATACTGTGGTGAACTTAATATGACCTGAAATAAAGACAACTCTGATTTTATTACTGACCATAACACAAGTCGGCCATACTAAAACTATAGGGTGGCTAAATTACTATAAGGTCGAAAAATTTAGCCGCCTAGCTAGAGGATAACAGACATTCAGATTTCTCTTCATCTTAAATAGTTATTTCCATTACAATTCAATGGAGATAAGCTCCCGGCAAAAAATACAGCAGCATTAGAATGGGTAGGATGAAATTAATTAATCAGCTTTCCATCTTTGCAACCAGATCACTAAAATATCTACAGAAGAGTGTTCAGAAGTGGCTAGAATTAATGCAGTTGCATTCCAACCTTGGGTTTGATAATGATTGACATGCAAGTTATATGAAGGAGCCAGAAACCTATCCCCAATAATTGCTGAGTAAGTGTGATATATTGACTTATATTGAGAAAACATGGAATAATAACATAACTAAGGAATACCTTGGGGCTCTGCTTATTTCTAAAGAAATTTCTTCCAGCAGACTCATGACAAGGCATTGGTGTGAACATTATATTAAAATAAAATTACAGTGCTGTGTAGTTCCCGGCACCAATAAAAAATAGAGTAAGATCCCAGAGCCGTAAGACACAACTTATTTTCTAAAGAATGGATCTTTCGATTCTCAGTAGTCTTTCATGTACTTTTAATACCTGCATGTTTGTGAGACTTGCCCAGTGACACCTGCGCAGGTACCAGGCGAGAAAGGTAACTAAAAATCACAGTTACTTAACTTAAATTTTTATGACTGTTTTTTATATATATTTTATAGACTATTACTCTGAAGTCATATCAGAGAAGTCAGACGCTTTCCATGCGCCAGAACTTTTGTCAGACGCTTTAAAGCTCTATCAAAAAAAAATTAACTTAATTTATTTTTAAATGTCTGACTTTTATATATGTTATTCAGATAACTATTACAAAGTTGTATTAAATCAGTCAGACAGTTTGTAATGACCAAACACCCCTTAAACACAAGAATTACTCAGCCTCGAGTATGAGCGCGATAGCACAATGCGCATGCGCGTCAGAGTAAAATATCTAATATTTGAAAAGTACTTACTGTTTTCAATTTCATATTTTTGCATATCTATTCAAATACGATGAAATTTATAATTAAAATAATAATTAATCATTTTTAAAATTATATAATATATTGCATATAAATAGGGGAAAATGAATTTTTTGTAGCAATAGCCTTTCAAAAAGAATGATTTTTAATTTATTTAAAAAAATATATCTATTATAATAATTTCAATAAAAAAATAATTAATTATGATTAATCAATTGAATAATTATTTTATTGTCTCTTTATCATCTTCATCATCAAAATAATCATTTGAATTTTCATCATTTATTAAATCTCAATACTGTCCACTCAAGTCATCGTCCTCATCATCAGTTAGATTGTCGTTGCTGGCAGAATATTCCGTAAAAATAAAATCATAAACAATTAAAAAATAGTATAGTAATAGTAAACCTATAACATATAAATGTAAGTGAAAGGCGACTAAGGGATAGGCTTACAAACTTGGGATTCTTTTTTAGGCGATGGGCGAGCATCCTGTCACTATTTGAATCTCAATTCTATCATTAAGCCAAACAGCTGAACATGGCCATTCAGTCTTTTCAAGACAGTTGGCTCTGTCTTCTCCGCAAGGGATATAGACGTGACCATATGTATGTAGTCTACTTTAATTTCGACACCACCGCAACGGCTTCGATGGTCCAGTGGTTAGCGCGTGAGACTGTGAAGTTGGCGGTCGAAGTTCGAGTCCCAACAATAACAAGATATATATTAATTTTTATTAAAAATATTTTTTTTTGTGTTGTTTGAGTATTTATTAAAAAAACTGAAAATCAAAATACTACATATAATCATACGGTAAAAATATTTTGTCTGTACATTTAATATTTTGACTGAAACAAATAGAGAATTTTTTTTACATTTTTATTTTTATATACAGTATGCAATATATTATATAATTTTAAAAATGATTAATTATTATTTTAATTATAAATTTCATCGTATTTGAATAGATATGCAAAAATATGAAATTGAAAACAGTAAGTACTTTTCAAATATTAGATATTTTACTCTGACGCGCATGCGCATTGTGCTATCGCGCTCATACTCGAGGCTGAGTAATTCTTGTGTTTAAGGGGTGTTTGGTCATTACAAACTGTCTGACTGATTTAATACAACTTTGTAATAGTTATCTGAATAACATATATAAAAGTCAGACATTTAAAAATAAATTAAGTTAATTTTTTTTTGATAGAGCTTTAAAGCGTCTGACAAAAGTTCTGGCGCATGGAAAGCGTCTGACTTCTCTGATATGACTTCAGAGTAATAGTCTATAAAATATATATAAAAAACAGTCATAAAAATTTAAGTTAAGTAACTGTGATTTTTAGTTACCTTTCTCGCCTGGTACCTGCGCAGGTGTCACTGGGCAAGTCTCACAAACATGCAGGTATTAAAAGTACATGAAAGACTACTGAGAATCGAAAGATCCATTCTTTAGAAAATAAGTTGTGTCTTACGGCTCTGGGATCTTGGACTAAAAGTACTCCATCTCTTTCCCATGGATGTCGTAAAAAGCGACTAAGGGATAAGTTTACAAACTTGGGATTCTTTTTAGGCGATGGGCTAGCAACCTGTCACTATTTGAATCTCAATTCTATCATTAAGCCAAATAGCTGTATGTGGCCATTGTCTTTTTAAGACTGTTCGCTCTGTCTACCCAGCAAGGGATATAGACGTGACCATATGTATGTATGTATGTAAAATTACATTAAATCACTGATATTAATAAACTTTAAATGTATTAATTTATATTATAAATATAAATATATACGGTTACACTGATTGAGTTAGCCTAGAAGTAAGTTCTTTGAAACTTGTGTTACGAGATACTAACTCAACGATACTATATTTTTTAATAAATACTTAATATAGATAAACATCCAAGACCCAGTTCTTTTCTCATCATGCCCTGGCCGGGATTCGAACCCGGGACCTCCGATGTCACAAATAAGCGTATTACCGCTGCGCCACAGAGGCCATCAAATATTAACAAATATCAAATAATTTAACCTAAATGTAGTGTACAATAAAATAGTGGATTCATCATAATGACAACAACAGGTAGATTTCTTCTACTCCTCTCTTAAAACCTGATAAAGATTTGAAAAAGAGTAGCTAAGTGAAGCAATGATATGCTGGTTCTCATTTTTGAATTTTAAGGTGTGTTGCAATATATGTTGCAATAAATGTTCTTAGAAAGAAATTCTTTCTAAGAACATGCACAAAAGCTTCAAATCTCAAACAAAAACTAGACAATGAATAACATTTTTTTTTGTATTGTTACCCACAATCAAGGATACTTTTACAAGGAAACATGAGGGTACTTTTACATTGCTATGGTGAGTCAATAAAAAAAAAGTACAAAAGGGTAGTTACTAGGTTCTCAGTAAAGTGTTACAAAAAATATACCAAAATCCACAGGGCGATCAAATTTAAATGTGCACTCCTTATCTACAGTAAATTGGCCACATTAAAATGTGATAGCTATGGTGGCAGATTCCTGAGTAATAGAGCCTGCACAGCCATTTTGTTACAAACAAAGCCATTTTGGTCGAATTTGTGTGATGAATTTGTATTATAGTATTGCTATTTAATTCATAATTATTATAGTATTGCAAGAATCTACTGAGTGGTGCTTTGATATTGTCATTGAAACAAAAACTGCTGCAGTAGATATTTTAAATACACTTCAATTTTAGATTTATGTTGATTAATCAATGGTGTAGCTGTTAAGATTTTTGGGAATCAGAAGATGATCTTCCTTAAAAAAAAAACTGAAAATGTAGAATAATGTTCTTTTTTTAACAATAAGAATGATTTCTACTTAATCAAGGGTTTGAAATAAGAGAAAATATTATTATAACTGAGGGTAGTAACACAAATTATTGTACTGTGCTGTTACCTATTGTTAACTATTGAAAAATATTAAAACTTTGTTGCTACTTAGGTGATAATACCTCAAAATTTTCACTAAGCTCTTGTGCCGCTTTCAACTTGATCTCGTCTTTAGCCCCAGGGTCTGCAAGCATGGTGACATAGCTGCGATATGTATTCATTTGAGTGTGAGGGTCTCCTGGGCCACCAGTTGACATAGAAGCCATCATGTTGATAAAATTTACAAGACAATCTTATTTTTAGGTTATCAGCATTATTATTTTATCTTCTAGCGAAAGCCGCTATGCAACTTATTTTTTACACACAATACAATTTACTTCACGCTTATTAATCCATTTTTAACAATTTACAGTTTTAGTGTTAATTATTACTGAAAGTTCTCAATAACAAAATAACTTCACGAAGTCACCGAAAATATAATAACAACAAAATAAAATTTAAATGAATTGAATGGGACGGGACAATCAACCAACCAAAAACATGAGATGAATGAATGACAGAAAAGAGAACACATTATTATTTTGACACTTACGACGCTACGCTAACTTCAGATCAATAGCACATCCAATGAGAAACAAAGAATACATTAATACAAATATGGAGTCATTGCTCTGATTGGTTCAAATAATATTCCTAGACTTATATCCATCTAGTGTTGGGCGTTGGGCTAGACAACAAAATCGAGGAATGTTTACAGAATTCGAAAAAGTACTTGTTAAGGCCAAAATTAATTATAAATAAATAAATATATACGGGACAAATTACACTGATTGAGTTAGCCTCGAAGTAAGTTCGAAACTTGTGTTACGAGATACTAACTCAACGATACTATATTTTATAATAAATACTTATATAGATAAACATCCAAGACCCAGGCCAATTAGAGAAAGTTCGTTTCTCATCATGCCCTGGCCGGGATTCGAACCCAGGACCTCCGGTGTCACAGACAAGCGCACTACCGCTGCGCCACAGAGGCCGTCAGTAATTTAGTCAATGCTTAAGTCGAGATGTTATATTATTATTTATTTTAAAATATCATATATTGCGACGAAATTTTCTGTTAATAACATGTTTTTTTATGTATTAAAAAATTTAATTTGAATTGAATACATAATGGGCTCTCTTTACTTCACGCGAGATTCTTGCTAAAATGTAAACACAATAAGTGGGGATGTAGAGCCGATTTACAGAGACTTCACAAATTCTCGTGCGCCCACTGCCCCCACTAAGGGTAGACAGATACTTCGTCGCAATAGTTACTTTTGCGTCCATCGTTATTGAACGTGAGAACTGTAATGAGAATATTTGGAGTGTGGATCCCAAAATGTGCTCGCCATCATTCTCATCTTGAAAAATCCTCTCGCGATGTCTCGTGTGAAGAGTGGAGCATGGCAACATTTTTGTCTATGCTTTGTATGTCATATTGTCGTCGGCATCGATGGATGCTTTTACAAAATTACATTTATTTTTGTAAGCCAAAAATGGGTTGAAACTGAATTAAAAACATTACAGTGGTTGTGAGAAAGTGAAAATATTTATTTGCAGACTGCTTAAGATGTGATCATGGCTGGTTTAACGACTCTATTAGTCATAACATTGTGGCTTCGATGTACAATAGTATACGGATACGAGTTTATATCACAATATCCTAGCAATCAACAGAATGGGTCATACTATTTCTATCATCTGGCCGTCGACAGAGCCAGCGGACAAGTTTATGCTGGTTCTCTGAATTGGTTACATCAATTGAGCCCCGACTTGAAACCCATTCATGTTATACGTACGGGGCCTAAGCTCGATAATCCTATGTGTCATGCTAGCGGCTGTACTTCTCCTGATATAACAAGGACACCGATTGATAACGTCAATAAGATATTAGTGATAGATCAAGAATCCAGGATAGTGATAGCATGTGGTTCTGTGGCCCAAGGCTCTTGTTATAAATACAAGTTAGGTGACCTCTCTGCGGAGCCCGAGTTCGTCGCTGTGAGTGTTGCGGCTAACGATGCTGATGCTTCGACTTATGCATTCATTGGCCCTGAGAGGTATAACTCTTGGGATCGCTCCAATGTCCTTTATGTTGGCACAACATTCACAAACATTGGAGAATACAGGCACGATGTCCCTGCCATTTCTAGCCGGGATCTCATGACGCTGGAATTAGCTCAGTTTACATTTTCAAAACAAAGTTTGATCCAAATAGATGTTAAATACAGAGATAACTTTTTGGTGCAATATGTTTATGGATTCAATGCCAGCGATTATGCATATTTTTTGATAATTCAAAAACATTCCCATTTGGCTGGTAATGAAGAGCTTGGATATGTGTCACGTTTGGCTCGGACCTGTGTGAATGATGACAACTACAATAGCTATACAGAAGTAACACTTGAGTGCCATGTTCGTGAAGAGACAGTTAATGGCAAAAGTGAACTTGTCAATTACAATCTTGTTCAAGATGCAAAAATAGCCAAAGCTGGAGCAAGTTTGGCTTCACAGCTTGGCATAAAAACTGGAGATTCTATACTGGTAGCAGCTTTCAGCCCTTCTAAAGGTATCACAAATGAGCCTATGTCAAAATCAGCTATATGTGTTTTTTCTTTACAGGAGATAGAAATTAAGTTTAATGAAAATGTCCATATGTGTTTTAATGGTAGCACCAAAGCCCGCAATATGGGTTACATATCTGGAATGATATCTGATGGTAAATGTCCCAGTGTGGGCTCTACTGGCAATATACTTAACTTTTGTGAGGTAGGTCTTAAAATAAGTGGTTTGTATCCTATTAAAACTAGGTCTGTTATTCATTGGAATGATACACATGTAACATCTGTAACCATGTCTGTGACTGGATTGCACACCGTTGCCTTCTTGGGCACCAATGATGGTATTTTAAAGAAAGTGTTAATTGATGCTGAAGAAGCATTAGAATACTCAAGTGAGGAATTATTGCCAGGCCAGAGGATACTGCCTGATACAACATTATCACCATATCGTAAAACCTTGTATGTCTTAGCTCGGAATTCCATTGTCCAAATACCTACTGAAAGATGTGCTGAACATGGAAATTGTTCCTCCTGCTTGGAGTTTAATGACCCTCATTGCGGTTGGTGTTCTCTGGAGAAACGTTGCACTGTTCAGAGTATGTGTCAAAAAGGTACACAAAGTGCTCCTAGGTGGCTTTCCCAATACACTGGTCAACAATGCATTGACTTTGAACAAATCTTACCAGATAGAATATCCATGAATGAATTCACAACAGTTCAGCTTATTATAAGAACACTTCCAGAGTTACCATTTGGAGCAAAATACAAATGTGTTTTTGGAAATACTCCTCCAATTGATGCAGCAGTTACTTCTAATGGACTAGCCTGTCCCACCCCTGATATTAAACATAGGCCCAAAATTCCAACAAACCAGGACCATGTCTATGTACCCCTTTCAGTACACTCATCTGAAACCAATAAAGATTTTGTTTCTAGGAACTTTGCTTTTTATGATTGCTCCAAGCACACAACATGTCATTCTTGCATTATGAGTGAATGGGCATGTAATTGGTGTATTTATGATAATAAGTGTACACATGAAACATCTACTTGTCAAAGAACTATCATCAGTGGAGAGAACAATCCAACCAAACTACTGAATCATGGAATTGGTCATTGCCCTCGCATAAGGCAATACAAGAAGCCCATCCTACTGCCAAATAATGTACCTAAGGAATTGGAATTGGAGGTTGAGAATTTGCCTCATTTGCAACCTGGACACACTGGATTTCAGTGTATTGTGAGTATTGAACTTGCTAATATGATATTACCTGCTAGAGTTGAATCTAATCATTATATTGTATGTGATAAAACTACATATTCTTATGAAGAAGATGTCGGAGAATATAATGTCAGTGTTAAAGTTGTTTGGAATCATAAGCACTACATAGACACCATAACAATAACACTATATAAATGTGAAATTCTTGGATCTCATAGAGAACATGCTGACTGTTCACTTTGCATCACCCGTAATTCCATTTACCAGTGCACATGGTGTGGTAACTCTTGTTCCTACAGTGAGTCTTGTCTTGAGAACCCAGTAACAGAATGTCCAAAACCCAGAATTGATATGATAAAACCTTTAAGTGGCCCTATAGAAGGTGGGACGATAGTGACTATTGAGGGCAGTAATCTTGGTCTTCATGTGGAGGAAGTCACTGGCAAAGTTCGTATTGGTGATGTGCTCTGTAAAATTGTGGATTTTGAAGTATCTGTTAGTATAACATGTCGGACAGGACCTTCAAATGTTTCAACTGTTGCTCCAGTCATTGTAGAAAATGATGCAGGGTATACAGAATCATCTGTGTTATTTAGCTACAAAGATATTAAGTTACAGGGTATTTATCCTGCCCTGGGACCAATGTCAGGTGGAACTCAATTAGCCATTGGTGGACAACATTTAAACATTGGTTCCACTGTATCAGCTTATTTAGATGAACTGCCTTGTGCTGTTAATAAAACACAAACTTCTAATAATAGACTGATTTGTATCACTCCCAAGGCTAATTATCCTAGAGTGATTCACACACTGACAGTAGCTATTGATAATGCAAATCGCACTTTGTCTGGTGATTTATTTAACTATACAGCAGATCCAACTATTATGGAAATAAAACCACTCAAAAGTTTTGTATCTGGTGGAAGAATGATAACAGTTCATGGTACTAATCTACATACAATACAAAAACCATTAATGAAATTATATTACAATAATGAATTGTTACCTGTTAATTCTACAGCTTGTACAGTGCTGAACTTAAATCAGATGGAATGTCCAAGTCCAGCTATAAATGAAAAATACAATGAGATCATTCAAGCAACGAAATCACAAACCAGTACTCCACAAATAGCTATGAAAGTTGGTTTTGTAATGGATAATGTTGAAACCATGCATGATTTGGAAAAATATTTTAACCCACCTAGAACTCATATGGTGTTTGTTGAAGATCCTCATGTCTATCAGTTCCCAAATAGAATCAAATTGTATAAAGGCGATCCATTAGTAATAGAAGGTGAAAACTTAATAAGAGCCAGTGATGAAACTGATGTTATTGTAACTATTGGCACTCAACCATGTAATGTCACTAGTCTCACCATGCAGCAGTTGCTTTGTACACCACCAGAAATTCAGCCTGCTAACACGGATGAAAATGGTGTGCAAATATCAGATATAAATCTACCTCTGGTTGTGGTAAAAATTGGAAAAAACTTACGATTCCCGATTGGATACCTGCATTACGAATTGTTGAGAAATTACAATTTTCCCCCAGAAGCTATAGCTGGAATCGCTGCCGGCACTTTCTTTTTGGTTCTCATATTTATGATAGTTTTAGTCATGTACAGACGTAGAAGTACAAAGGCTGAGAGAGAATATAAAAGGATTCAAATACAAATGGACACTTTGGAAAGTAATGTACGACTTGAATGTAAGCTCGCTTTTGCCGAACTTCAAACTGATATGTCTGATTTGGCAGCAGATTTGGAACATTCTGGCATTCCCACATTAGACCACGTAAACTACGTTATGAAAGTATTTTTTCCAGGTGTCTCGGATCACCCAATATTGAATGTTCAGCGACAATTTATTAATGCTCCGCGAACCAATTATGATGCCGCTATGATCCAATTTGAACAACTTCTTAATAACAAATGTTTCCTTCTGTCATTTATAGACACATTGGAGTCTCAAAAATCATTCAATATACGAGATAAAGTAAATGTTGCTTCACTTTTAATGGTTATTCTTATGGGCAAAATGGAATATGCTACAGATATTTTAAAGTCTTTGCTTTTGCGCTTGATAGACAAATCTGTTTGCAACAAACATCCTCAGCTGATGCTGAGGAGAACTGAGAGTGTAGTTGAAAAAATGTTGACCAATTGGATGGCTTTGTGTATGTACTACTATTTGAAAGATTATGCAGGTTCTTCATTATTCCTACTGTTCAAAGCGATCAAGCATCAAATAGAGAAAGGTGTGGTTGACGCTATAACACATGAAGCGCGTTATTCTTTATCGGAAGAAAAACTATTAAAAGAACAAATCGATTATCAAACTATAACTCTCCATATTATACAAGATGATTTTGATGATAAAGTTCAATGTAAAGTTTTAGATTGCGATAGTATATCACAAGTAAAGTCCAAAATACTTGATGCCTTGTTTAAAAATACCCCATTTTCTTTAAGACCTTCCGTCCATGAAGTCGATTTAGAATGGCGACATGGCAGAGGCGGCCACGTAACTCTGCAAGATGAGGATCTTACAACAAAAACTGTTAATGGTTGGCGTAAATTAAACACACTGGCACATTATGGTGTTAAAGAATCTGCGGTGATGTCTCTTATATCTCGCCAAAATGATAGTTTTAACACTCCTTATAAAATACCCTGTAAAAATTGCACCGGAATATATTGTACGAACTCTCACATAAAAGTATATAATAATGATATATCTGACCAAAATGTTCATTATTATCATTTGGTGAAGCCTATCGAGTATCAGCATATTGTTAATAAAACATCAGAACATAGCCACAAAGCTATTCCAGAAATATTCCTCACAAGATTATTGTCGACAAAAGGAACGGTACACAAATTTGTCGACGACTTTTTCGGTACGATCCTCACCGTTAATGAGGTATTGCCGCCGGCCGTCAAATGGTTATTTGATCTATTTGATGACGCGGCAAGAGCCCATGGCATTATGAATCCAGAAGTTGTACATGCGTGGAAATCTAATAGCCTGCCGATGAGATTTTGGGTAAATCTCATAAAGAATCCAGATTATATATTTGATATTAACAAAACTGCTACAGTAGATTCGTCATTGTCAGTCATTGCCCAAACATTCATGGATGCGTGTTCACTAACAGAACATCGGTTATGTAAAGACTCTCCATCCAACAAATTACTTTTTGCTAAAGATCTTCCTACATATAGAGATATGGTGATACAGTTTTATCAGTCAGTTTCTCAGTTGCCTCAAGTTACAGACCAAGAGCTAAGTACTTCTATGCAGCAACTCTCGGTAGAACAATTAAATGAGTTTGATACTTTATCTGCCTTAAAAGAGCTGTACATCTATGTCAGTAAATATAGAGAACAAATTATATTAGGACTAGAGAACAAAATGCACTTAGCTCATAAATTAGATAATATAGCGTGCACAATGGAAGGCGACCCAACATCTATATGCTGACTATATGATACTACAAGCTACGATTTAATTGCATTTACATAATTTATTTATATGATATCTATTTTGTAAAAAAAAAGCTTTAATTTATTCTGAAATACTCAGATTTTAAACCGATGTATATTATAAAGACTGTAAGATATCATTTCCATAAATATAGTTAGGATGTTAAAAAGTGTTATTTTGAATAAATATGGAAACTTAATGATGTTAAGATAAACGCCTACTGCATTTTGAAAATACTCAATATTTTTGTCACTTTTCATCCCGGATTGATGAAATACTGACATACTACCAGTTTTTGTAAGCATTTACTCTCCCAGTGGCCATATTTTTGTGTCCATAAAAATTATAAAATTAATACTTAATATGATTTGTTTAGCTGTGGCTCTCTTTTTATTTGTGAAAATTATAGATCTGACTATTTATTGCAGTACCTATTTGTAAATTTTTATTGTATATCTAAAATACTTTGTATAACAATTGATGTGGTTAAGCTAAGAGCTCTTTGTTGGTAGCATTTGTGCAATGCACGTCTACGTACGTACATACGTACTGTGCAAACTTTCGACGATAGTCTGAAGTACTGAAATGCTGGTGACAAGAAGCTTTTTTTGTATGTGTAAAGATTGTAAGTCATAAGTAAGTAGTGTCCGACCGAAGGTCTATTTTTGGCCGAAGCCGAAGCCGAAGCCGATTAATCGGCTATCGCCACAACCTTCGGCCGAAGCCGAAGCCGAAGCCGAAGGTTTATATTCTCTCAGCACTCAGTAATTAATTTTGTTCAATATTGTCTACAAGCTACAATTAATATTAAAATCATTTCAAAACCTCAATATTGAAGGTTTATATATTGACTGTTTCATATAGAAGTTGATGATATCAAAGAGGTGGTTGGTTTAGAGATAAACTAGCTGTTGCCCGCGACTTCGTCCGCGTAAATTTCGAGTTGAATTTTAATAATACAGTCAGATACAGACAGACAAAAAATGTAAAAAAAAAATTCTCTATCCGTTTCAGTCAAAATATTAAATGTACAGAAAAAATATTTTTACCGTTTTATTATATGTAGTATTTTGATTTTCAGTTTTTTTACATAAAATACTAAAACAATACAAAAAAAATATATTTTTAAACGGTTTTATTTAGCTCACCCCGTTTGTTTTATTTATTCTTGGGTCAAATTTAGTAATTCAAATTTCACCCTCTTCCTGTCAACCGATTAATCTGAAATTTTGTATACACTTTGGATTTTGGTGACAATATAATTATGTTTATTCATTATCATTATAAATTCAAGATGGCCGCCGTTACAAAATGGCGGATAATTTCGGTTTCATTAATCCCATCAATATGGGTATCAAATGAAAGGGCTCAACAAGCAGAATACAATATACTATAAAAAATTGAAATCCAAGATGGCGGCCTCTACAAAATGGCGGATAACTTAGGTTTTATCAATCCCATCAACATGGGTATCAAATGAAAGGTCTCAACAAGTAGAATACAATTTACTATTCAAAATTAGTACCTGAGTATTAAACAATTGAAAATAAATATTAATACGCCCTTATTAATATATATACATAACTAAATGACTGTTAAGGTATCTTTTAATATATTATTAAGTTGTCGCATTCAATAAGGTCAAGCCTACGTGGCTCTTAGTAGAGTAAGATCTTTGCAGGGACTACGTATAGAGGAGTTGGACTGCAATAAACTAACGGGCAAGAAACCTTGCAATAATGAAACACTAAATGAATTAAACAGAATGCGAAATAAAAACTAAAAACTAGAAAATAAAAATAGGTAAAAAAACTTTTTAAGTTAAACGGTTTTATGTTAAACATACATTGCAATGTTTAATATAAATGTACTAAAAACCAAAAAATAATAAAATAGATACAGTCGTGGGAATTATAAACATATGCATAGACTAGACTAAAATAAAACCGTGGGGCACGTCAATTGTCTACAAATTATAGACTTAATGTGCGATAGAAGAATCGTTTAATTCGTCGTTAGGCAGTTGGCCCGCAGACGGTGCGCAAATTACTTACTATTTTGCTGGCTAGCGAGGAATCGTTTCACTGCTCGTAGTTTGTCTTTAATCGACAAAACTTATGATAAAAGTACTACTCGCTCAACATTATGAAACCCTAAAACTCGCTTAATCGAGCTTGCTAACTTGTTTCCACATTCTAGCCCTACTTATCACACGTCCATCGTTGTCGGTTGAACAACTGCCTAATTATAGTGTAACATTACAAAACAAACATTTTAATCAACGATTGTAGACAATTGACGTGCCCCACGGTTTTATTTTAGTCTAGTCTATGCATATGTTTATAATTCCCACGACTGTATCTATTTTATTATTTTTTGGTTTTTAGTACATTTATATTAAACATTGCAATGTATGTTTAACATAAAACCGTTTAACTTAAAAAGTTTTTTTACCTATTTTTATTAATAATAAAAAATATCTTGTAATTGTTGGGATTCGAACTTGGACCGCCAACTTCACAGTCTCACGGGCTAACCACTGGACCATCGAAGCCGTTGCGTTGGTGTCGAAATTAAAGTAGACTACATAAAAGACTGAATGGCCACGTTCAGCTATTTGACTTAATGATAGAATTGAGATTCAAAAAGTGATAGGTTGCTCGCCCATCGCCTAAAAAAGAATCCCAAGTTTGTAAGCCCATCCCTTAGTCGCCTTTCACTTATATTTATATGTTATAGGTATAATGTCTTCGTATAATGATAAATGACTTTGAATTTTTAATTTCGTAACTTATTTGCCGGCATACTGATGCCTTGAGTTCATTCAAATGTCTATAACTTTTTTTTTTGTGAACCGATTTTGATGAAACAAACTTTTAATGTTATTCTGAGTTAAAACAAAGCAATTGGTGAAAGTTTGAAGTAAATCGGTTTAGTACTTTCGGAGATAATCGTGATCATACATACAGACAGACAGACAAGAAATTAAAAAAAAATATTTTTGCTTTCTATTATTCATTCTAAGTGTCCCTCTATCCATTTCAGTCGAAAATACTAAATGTACAGACAAAATATTTTTACTGTTTTATTATATGTATAGATAAAAGTTTGTGATTTACCTACTGGTAAAAATAATGATTTGATTTCTTACAAAAACACTCGTTTAAATACACGTACGGACTTGTTTTGATGCATGCAATCAGCAATGTGATATTTTGACAGTGACTCCCCGCCGCCTCATGACTTTCGTAACAGTTCGTTCAATCTCGACGGTCGCTCGGACCTTCGGCGAAACCTTCGGCTTCGGCCGGATTTTGGGCCGAAGCCGAATGTTTCGCCGAAGGTGGATTTTTTGGCCGAAGGTGGCCGAAGCCGAAGCCGAAGCCGAAGCTTCGGTCGGACACTATAAGTAAGGAAATGTGATAATATTTGTATTTGGAATATTGATAATAATTATTTATACCTTTAAATATGTATTCGATCTCTGTCAGTACTAAATAATTGTTTTTGAATTTATGTATTTGTAATGATCTGAAATTCACTAAATCGCACTTAATTTATAATTGATTCACATGTTTATGTCAAGTGTTTCTTTAATGCTCGTGATCTCGTGTCTATGATTGCTCAATTACTTTGATTTAAAATGTATTTCTCATAAAATAAAAAAAAACAAATATTTTGTTCTCAGGATTTGCTCATTTGGTTATTTTTAGGAAATTCACTTTAATAATTTTAATATTCCATTTACAAAATATTTTAAGGTAGCTTTAGATGTAACTTGTTAGATAATAAGCAGCGTAAATTCACCCGTCTCTTAAAATTTTATATTATTGACTTAGATTATACTTATTTATCGATCTTTTTGTAATGAATAATTTCAACATGAATGGGATAATTGAAAAAAAAAATTGTGTTTCATTTTCACATTAGTATTTATTACATTTAAGTGAATACCTTCTTAAATCATCACAAGCTATTTAACTTCTCAAAATGGCAGGACATAACACAAACAAATTTCCATTGAGTCTTTTAAGAAAATGCAGAAATAAACACCTAAGTATCCTTTTGTGCGTCCATTTTGAACTTTGTACATTTAAATTTGCCGATACATGTCATAAGCAGTACACTTTTTGTTTTATCTAAGACAATATGTTTAAATAAATCTGTAAAGGCTCCGGCCCGGGTTGGAATTTCACGGGAAAACGTATCTACCTACTTTATAACAGAACAATCAGATACTAACATGTATGCATTGTTATAAAAATTGTATTTCTTTCATTCTTATACATATTGTCATTAAATCAGTGCAACATTTATCACGCAATTTAAAATTGAAACTACAGGATGTCATTGATTTTTAATGAAATTAATCAATTGACCATTACTGTGTTTTACTGCTAACGATTTTTTTATACAAAATTTGTGTTTCATGTTAACAACGAAAAGAAATCTGTCATAATTTTAGAATAAAATAAAACAATACAATCTAAAAAATAAATATGGATAAGATTCAACAGAAATTGAGTTGTGGTAAATGTCACTTTCCCAAATTTTGAAACAAAAAAAAATGGATTAAGAGTTCGGATATGCGAGCAATACAGAGTTTGTAAAAAATAGTATCTAATTTAAAACATCCTTCTTTTTTAAAGACGGTAAATTAAAAATACCTGTTTCGACAAAGAAAGGCAACTGTAATTTGAATACATCTTCATGAGTTCAGTTCAACTGAACCAAGGCATAAATTCGTTGAACAAAGTTTTGATTATTAACTCGTACAACAGCAGAGCGAACACTAGAATATAATTTTCAATTAGGCATTTTGAATAGACTAGCCTCATTTCGTACAAAAATATACCTTGTATCAAATATGGTCATAGTATATCGTTGTTTATAATATTAATCCAATATAGTTCGAGATTACACATCTACAAAGCTCGTTTAACATAACATTCGTGTAATTTTAATCAGACAGCGAAGCATTGCTTTTATGCCACTTATTGGAGGCATTGAAATTTTTAACATTTAATACAACATTAATAAATTAAAATTTGTGCAGAAATAAAACAATTTCCTATTCAACATTCATACGAGTGATGTTCACAAATACGGCGTGTCCATCTCAGTACTGGCTCAACTCTCCATGTGAACAAAATATCAGTCGTGCATATTATTATCCCAGTGCTACGCTCGTAGAGCTACGCTCTACGAACACATTGTGACGCCTGCTAGGACGTGAGGTCTGACATTTATAAAGCCTCACTGTTAAAATTCTTTATTTACACATTGTATAAAAGTTCCGTTCCATCCGTTCACCTAGTCCTAGCAAGAAGGCATCCTTTATGTTAAGAAAGTGTTAGAAAAAATATCAACTGGATTATTCCATCGACAATTCAATGCCAATAATATGTAACTACCTAATTGGCGTACTTTTCTTTAAGTCGTCGCATACCATAGCACATCTTATCAAACGCCAGTCTTAACAACATCACATTATTTGGATAACAATATTTATTAGTTAAATATCTATACAATATACATACATAAACACGTTCTACAACTTTCTTTGAAAGAACAAAATGCACATGAAGAAATGCACTGGAATTTTCGCATATATATATACACTAAGTAGGTACATTAAACACCCACTGGCAATCTTCTAAGAAACAGTAACTGCAAAAATATATCTTTTTTAAGGCCATAGCAACATTTTTTCAAATTTTACACTATGCAAAATTATTGACGATCTTTTTCTGCAGTTGGTGCCGTCAAATGTTTTCTCATTCGAAACAAACTGCTCCTGGCAAAACATTTAATTTTTCATATATTATTGGGATTTATATGATTGGGATTTAATTTATCTTTATTTGAAATAACGATACGACCGAATCTGTTTCTCCTATATTCCAATAGATTGGGCAGAAATTGAACATTTCAAATTAAATTAGTTGGTCGCTTGCTTTGTCATCAGAGCCAATTAGAAATCTCATCTCATCACAATCAAGACAATGAGCTTGAAACTTCAAACATTCGTCTACATGGAATGCTATATTATCAACATGTAATTAAATGTACTATTTATGCCTGCAGCAAATATCAAAACTTTTTTATATAAGGTCGGAGAAAATTTTCTTGTCGATATCTGAAAAATTATAATTCGTTGACAAGACTGAAATAACAAAATAATTTTATAGACCAATAAAAAATATGAATATATATATTTTTTATTTTAACTTGTTAAAAGAACCTTTTCTCCGATCTTATATTGCAATATATAAAAATTCTACAAATGTCCTAAATTTAACATTTTTAATTTCCTTTTTTTGTTTTGTATTTTTTATGCACCCACGAATAAAAGAATTCGAAGATAATTAAATAAATAAGAATTCTATGATAAGTACATAACATAATTGCAATAAATATCACATTTTATAATCTCCGTTTGATCAGCGTGGATAAATGTACCTATCTATATTGAAATTTAATAACACTTGTAACACTTGGGTTTCATAAAGAAATTTTAATCACAGAAATCTACCTCATTTATTCACACTGACCAAAATACAACGAAATAACTAAACGAGGCCATTTCGCTCAACAAACATGTAGTTATCTAAAAATTGTACCTGTACAATTTTCAGACACTACATATGGGTACCTAAACAATAAAAGTACATATAAAATTCGAACGGTTAGGCTTTGGTAAATACCGTTTATTTTGTACAGACACTTTCATCAGTTGCTCACAGAGTCGCTCAATTTGCGTAAGTAATATGTATGGTTAGAGAACCGTCGTTTCATTTTCCTCACACTGGTAATGTTTTTCATAGTTCTTCTGAAAGTGCTTCATCTCTTTTCAATGTTCTTTTTCAGCATTATTAACTAAAATTATGTTTTTCAAAACAATTCTCCTTCCGCATATATTATATTACGCGCAGAATCTTATAATTATTATAAAATAGGCCTATTATACATTAGTGAGCTTTACTTTTTCTAAGGGGTCTCTATAAACGATGGTCGACGATTTGATAAGGTCAGGTTCGTCGTGGAAGACGCTCGCTTCGCTGTCGCTGTGGGCGGTTTGGGGGCACTTGTTGTGGGCCATGAGGAGCCCCCCCGCGAGGCCCACCAAGGCGCGGTCGAGCCACGTCACGGGATTGGCGTACACCAGCCCCCCCTCGTAGAAACCGAGGTGGCCGCCGTGGGCTAGTTCGAGGTACATGGCTTTGTCGTGTGAACCTGGTGAGTAATAGACAAACCATGTAAACTTTGTTCATTATCTTGCTGGCAGGAAGATACGGAGATGGCAAATCTGTTATTGAAGTTCCTACATTTAACGACGCCATTTAAAAGAAAATAAGAATTTCATTGATAATTTTCACTTTCTTCATATTTTTCAATGAATCTTTTATTTGTATGCGTATATGTTTAACAAGTTGACGCTCTTTAGCAGTTAGTCTCAGGTTTTATAGCTATCATTAGTAGACCAAGAAATATAGACCTCATGGCCATTAACTAAGAAATCAATTTAAGTACCTAATTATTCTCGGTAGCCTTTTATATGACGTGTTGTTATTTACTGAAAACAATGACTAATTTTATGATAAACATAAGACAGCACACTAAAGTTATCGACACCTGGCGTGATACGTAATCGTATATATTTGTATAATCCAGCGGAAACTACTGACAAATAAAAGGCGGCACTAAGATAACATTTGATTGTCATGTTACTGTGGAGGTTTTTAATTACATCACTGTAGATAATAATATCCATATGGCGTTAAGTAAAATATATTTTGAATTATTTCGTTTTCATATTCGGCTAGAACAGGAGATTAAGCAGTAATGAGTGGTAGTAGACAAGGGCGCCAGCTGATAGGTAAACCAGTAGCCCGCTGATCAGGCAATATTATTTAGCCAAAAAGAAAACACTATGAGGGGTGGGAAGAGAAGCACAAAACCATACTAAACCATAAAAAAATATCTTATAGCCTCATTATGAGCTAACGATGAATATACATAATACCTACGGCCATAGACATAATGTAATCCTAGTTTTACCTAAACTTCCATGGAGAAGAGCCCGGGGTAATCTTTTTTTACCATGATCCGGGATTGCATTGGCTCCATTAAAAAAACCCAAAGGTCTTTAAAAGTGAAGATGTATGTACTTACTGACAAACTCCCTGATAGTTGGCAATAGCGGTTCAGGAACTATTGGGTCGTCCCGCGCATTTACGAATATCATCGGTGTCTTTATATTCTCCAAGTAAAAGTACGACGAACTCCACTTGTAAAGATCGCCCACCGATTCAAATCCGTGCACTCTCCTGAAAAAACAAACAAATGTTTAATATTAAACCGGGTATCTCTTGCAAAGTTCCAAAATATAAATGCTTACTAGAATAAATAAGGGAAAATACCGGTTTTCGACCTTTAACCAAGTTATCGTAGCGGGGGAAGCCCCTGGAATTAAAATAAAATCGCTATGTAAATAGAAACTAACTACATACATCCCGTAGCGTCGCTTAAATAAATGTTGTTACAAAATTACATACCTAGATGTCTTTATCCCTTACGGAGTATACCTCAAGGGTAGACAGTTATCAAATTTGTTATGTACCATACAAATGCTCGTTGTTTCTCCAATTTCTATTTGATTCAGGGGTAAATATTTTTAATATGTTTTCTTTTTATTATAATCAATAATTTTTACCTATATTTCGTAAATAAGACAGATTGTAGCATAATTCTATATTATATTCTACCTATTTATTCTTTTTTAATGTGTATATATTTGTATTCTCTCATCTCTCTAGTCAGTTGAAGTATTTTGTTATGGTTTACATCATGTAGGGATAGTTGTTTGTAATTACATAACAATGTCAACGACTCTTCCCTTTGAAGTTAATAGAGCATGCAATTAACGCAGCTTCGGCTTCGGAGAATCATGGCCTAATGGGATTGATAACCGTCAATAGTAATCGTCACGGTCGCTTCACATAATATCTTATTCAAGTATTTATCACACATCAATGGTTTCGTCTGTCAAGAGTTACTGGTAAGATAAGAACGGCTATCATTTAACAGGCAAACTCTGATAAAACTGACAAAGTTGTTTTTGTCGCGCCAAAAGAAAACATAAAAAGGGATGATTCAACAAAACAAGTAGGTAACCGGAATCCTATAACCGTAAATTATATATATTCTCCTTATACTTGATGAAGAGAGTTATGAATGTGGATGAAGCGAAGGAAGTATGCAGAGATCGTGACAAGTGGACAGATGTACCCTCCGGGAAAAAGGAGTGATTTTATGTATGTATGATATATTTCGGCAGTTAATTTATATTAATAATGATGTGCTCTAAACCATATTAGATAGATAGATAAAATGTTTATTCGACAGTGCTATAAAGACAAACAAGTAGCAAGTCGAAATGGTCATATTATAAGCGCACAAGAATAATTAAGGGAAAATACCGGTTTTTGACCTTTAACCAAGTTATCGTAGCGGGGGATGCCCCTGGAAATAAAATAATATCGTTATGTAAACAGACGCGATCGCCTTCTCGTCCAAATTGTACCGACTGTTTGTCTCTTGGCTAAGCAGCACCCTCCTGTGTCGCGTTATGACGTTTTGTTGGCTGTTATTATGTACAAATTATGTGGGAAATCTTACAAACCTGGAATAGGCCTCATCGAGATCAGGCAGGGTTCCGGCCGACACGATCGCCTTCTCGTCCAGATTGTACCGGCTGTTTGTCTCTTGGCTAAGCAGCATCCTCCTGTTTCGCGTTATGACGTTTTGTTTGCTGTTATTATGTACAAGTAATGTGGGTAATCATACAAACCTGGAATAGGCCTCAGCGTGATCAGGCAGGGTTCCGGCCGAGACTAGGTTGTAGGCATCGGCTCTTTGTCTTTTGACTAAGCAGCATCCTCCTGTGTCGCGTTATGATGTTTCATTTGCTGTTATTATGTACAAGTAATGTGGGAAATCATACAAACCTGGAATAGGCCTCATCGAGATCAGGCAGGGTTCCGGCCGAGACGATCGCCTTCTCGTCCAGGTTGTACCGGCTCTTCGTATCCGGACTGAGAAGCATCCTCTTGTGTCGAGTTATGATGTTGCGATAGTTGTCTGTCATTATGTACAGGTACACGCGACGGAAGTTTTGCCATTGGAGCAAATATACCATGTTGCTGAAATAAAATGTTTGAATTATAAACATTTATTTAATTGAATTACACACGAAGGGATCGTGGTCACACTACCGGTAAATATTGGTTGTCATAGTACCATGGTGGTGCCGTCAGTAAAAAGTAGGTACTATAAGTACTTAGTACCTACACTCATTTGAACTTAACTTCGGGGTTCTTCCCAGCCAGACCAACCGGTACAAACACAAGAAGTATAAAAATATCGTAAATAATCTAAAAATCCACGAAACTTTTTAAATTAACAAGCGAATTCGTTTCAAGACAATCGTTTCATTAACTTTGTTTTTAGCGGAACCCGAGCTTTGAAGCTAAGTACCTATGTATCCTGGAAAAGATATGATAACCAAGAGATTTGATGAACCATTTATTTCAATATTTTTAAAAGATATTTCAAGCGACTAAAACATTCGAGAATAAAATCCTCGAGTATAAAGTACGACCATAAAATCGATAACAGAGCTGCGTCATAATTCAATGTTCTCGTGGCCGATGTGCGGAAAATTATATCATATCATTACTCATTCAGTACATCGTTAATGCGACAATAGCGAAAATTGTTCAGTCCTTGAGAAGAAATAACATTCACATTGTGAAAAATGTGAAAAAGTGAAAAAAAAAACAAATAATACTGTGTGATATCATTATAAGGCGTAAACGAAGTAGTCTTGGGTGTTTAAATTTCATATCGATAATCAGTGGATATCGCTTAATTACTCATTAATTTAACAACACCGGAGACCGCACAATTCTTTAAACTCACAGCGTTCAAAATAATTATTTATAGAAGAATTAGTCATAAAATAAGCTTTACCTTAGTGACAACCCTGAATTCACAAAACATTGCAAAAATTGCGTCTCTAATTAAAAAAGCAGAGAACGGTAATTAATTATGGAACTTACTCAATCGCGTTGTATCCCTGACAGATGGAAATTCCCCCGATAATGTTAGAGGGCCTCTTCCGATCCTCGCCTAAATATTTGGTAACAAGATTGCCACCAAGACTGAATCCGACTAGAATTATCTTAGTGTTAGGATATCGTTCTAGAAGATTCTCTATCATGTAGTTGTAGTCATCTGTGTGGCCTGAAATGAAAAAAAAAATGTTATCAGACTGGCTTTTGCTCCAGGGCATTATTAAACCTTCCTAAAATTCTTCCTTTACGGATAGTTACATCATCAAAACACTTAGTCACCAATTACCTGAAATGAAGATTGTATCGGAATCCGTTTCAATTAGCCATATTCAAATTCATTCTTTACGTAAGCTTACATTTTATAAATTAATTGATTTGCTAACGTAGGAACACACAGGTAGGTACACAGCAAAAAGTATGGAGGAAAAGCAACGGGGTATTGAAAGCCATACAGAGTGCACCTAAAGCTAAATATCTTTTAATGTACAGAATTGTCATTCAGAACAAACCGAAAAACTTTAGTATCCAAATTGCGTATCCTTCTTTTCAATTATAATAGTCTAGCATGTGTATACAGATCTCAACATTACACAAATACCTAAACAAGTTATGTCATGTGATGCGATGTGATACTCGCATATCATTGTGGTGTGGACACTTTCACCAACCTATCCATAATAGTACTTTACTGTTGCCTCTGCCGAGGTGCGGAAGTGAATCTACCTATATATTTGTTTGTTACGTAAGCTTTCACAGCAAAAATATTCTTAAAAGTCTTTATAGATAACAAATATTATGAACTAGATGTAATAAAATATTACGTTCACTGGAAATTACCAAGAAGAATGTACAGTTATCGAATGAAGAGACCGTGAGCAGCCGACCTAATCGTGAAAGTGGTTTTAATAATATAAATGTTAGTATAAGTATTTTTTTATTGATCTATAATCTTACTACCTACTGCGATAAATATAGAAATATATCAAGTCACATTTTTCATTTACCAAATTAACTTTAACGACTTATCAACTTTGTTATATGTAACTAGGTTAATAGCATCAAACACCCTAATGTATTATACCATCTTTGAGTATTTCTAACTGTTGATAATATCGCTAACTAGATAATCATTATGAGCTTCTGGATGAAGGTGACAAAAGGAAATAAAGTATCCAAAATTTTGAGGACATACATTATTATGCACAAGTTAGTACTTGTGCAGTAGTACTGTAGTCAGTATAATAGAAACTACAGTATAAATAAAAATAAGCACTCATGAATATATTTCAATGATATCTAGCAAAATCTTATTTGTATTAAAATAAAAAAGAATAAGAATTGCTAATTAGTAACGTGCAAAATCTTTTGACTGATTTTGTGAGATTGACTGAATTCAAGGTCATATGGTTTACTTGAGCTAGACTTCAAAGAAGAAGTTGACCTATAACTGATCCAACAACCGAAAGTCGTAAAAGCTGAATTTTGGCATTAGTTCTCTGCCCATTTGCTTCGTAATAACGGATTACCCTTACATCCTACGAAAACTGGAAGATGGAACAGCGGGATTTCACGCGTGTGAAGTGAAGTTGCGTGCAAAACCTGATTAGGTATTACGTAGTACCGATTATATTTTCCGCTTGACCATCACTGAAATATAGAATAGCATTTCGTGTTTAGTTCGGTGGGTTACATGAACAATTGCATTAAGCATGAGCAACAAACAGTTTCGTTGCATGTGATTGAATGGTGAAATATACTAGATTTACTTTTTTTTACTCGTGGAGTTTTCCCGCTAAGTCAATATAATCCGGATGGTCATGTGAGACTTGAAACCACAAAAAAATAACTGTGCTAACTACATTGGAACGTGTACTTATTCCTGTATTCTCATTCCATAAGCAACCAATAAAATTCTTGCAGCTAAGCTGCAGCCGTGTGATGGTATGGCGAAATATCGATTGTTTACAATTGCTTAGTCGATGAATAGAAGGACAAATCGACATATGCCTTGATCTCATAAGACCTAAGACAATATGCTACGGAGCGGCATCAACATTATCAACAATGTAAAATCTTTTAATTAGAAAAGCGACGGAAATATGTGATGTAGGTAAAATAGTTTTTTCTAATATCTCTAAGTTAATTAGAAATTAATAATTATTTGGAGAACGAATCCACAAGCAAATTTTGTAAATTGTTTGCTTTTATTTTGCACATGAGACATCCGATTTCTACCTTGCTATTTTCTAAAGCTGTCGCTGGAAGAGTTGGACTGAGAATTGTAAAAGCAATGAAACCTTATGTCATAGCTTAAATTATTAGTAAGGTTTAAAAAAATTAATTTGTAGAAGATAAGCTTAAAATAATAATCAAAACTACAAAATTTTGCTTCTTTAAAGTTGATTAAATAATTATTACGTTAAAAGCAAATCATGAGAATGAACACCTCAAATAGTTAGTCATAATTTTGCATATCAGTGTGAATATCGCAATGACTCACGCACGGCGCGTTGTAAATGCGGTAATACACAAATATAGAGGAAAGTATAATTCTATTGCCAACGGATTAAAACGAATTTTCTAGGCGCCGCAGAGTAGGCAGCTGGTGATTATGTAATATGATCAAAATACATAAGACTTGAGACAATAATTAAACCCTTAATAGCCGTTATTTCTGTATAGGTAGGTAATGTAGTTATTTATAAATTCTAGGATAAGTTCAATTTCCAAGTCTAAACTATAAGAAGACTTTTTGGACTCCTTTTTTTCGAAGTACCACATAGCTAGGACGATGAGAAGGGGCAATAGTTCGCAAACTGCCAAAACTTGGATTAGTTTTTAAGAAAATATTCTAGAAGCAAATAATCTGGTGCCATCTTCACAACTTTGCACTAATTTTTCTTATGTACCTGCGCCTCATGAAGAATAAATGATTAGAAGTTTAGATTTAGATGATAGATTAGTTTAAGCGTTAAAGAAATTAGCTCTTCCTTAAAGAAACGACAGGCACGACATATTGATACGACGATTGCTGGTTGAAGGCTATTAGTATTCATAGTAATATAATACTGGCTTAAGTTTACTTCAATACTACACTACTAGCTTTTAATTGAATCTATAAGACCCTTACTCACCGTACTAAAATATCCTGTGTCCGGTGACCGGCACGCTGTTGAGAGCGCCGATGTGGTTGAGCACCGCGCACCTGTAGCCATGGCATTGCGAGTAGTGGACGTATGTGCGGATGTACACGCTCCCCGAAGGGTTGATGTAAAACCAGCGTCACACTCACCGTACGAGAAAATCCTGTGTCCGGTGACCGGCACGCTGTTGAGAGCGCCGATGTGGTTGAGCACCGCGCACCTGTAGCCATGGCATTGCGAGTAGTGGACGTATGTGCGGATGTACACGCTCCCCGAAGGGTTGATGTAAAACCAGCGTCACACTCACCGTACGAGAAAATCCTGTGTCCGGTGACCGGCACGCTGTTGAGAGCGCCGATGTGGTTGAGCACCGCGCACCTGTAGCCATGGCATTGCGAGTAGTGGACGTATGTGCGGATGTACACGCTCCCCGAAGGGTTGATGTAAAACCAGCGTCACACTCACCGTACGAGAAAATCCTGTGTCCGGTGACCGGCACGCTGTTGAGAGCGCCGATGTGGTTGAGCACCGCGCACCTGTAGCCATGGCATTGCGAGTAGTGGACGTATGTGCAGAAGTACACGCTCCCCGAAGGGTTGATGTAAAACCAGCGTCACACTCACCGTACGAGAAAATCCTGTGTCCGGTGACCGGCACGCTGTTGAGAGCGCCGATGTGGTTGAGCACCGCGCACCTGTAGCCGTGGCATTGCGAGTAGTGGACGTATGTGCGGATGTACACGCTCTCCGACGTGTTGCCGATGCCGGGACAGATCGCGACAGTCACGTCATCTGCATTAAAATTAAGCCAATATTTAATCACATACATATTTAAATTTAACAGTAGCGGAACACGTTTTACTGTGTGGTCCAAATATTTAGGTTAATAATCTTCTTTACTATCCATGCCAATCTTAGGCAATCTTATGAATTAAAAACAACATTTCCTAATCAAGGTAGCAAGAAATAAGTAAACATTTTGCTTTTGCACACAAATTGATATATTAATATTTGAGACAGCTGATATACCTACTTAAATTAAAATTAAAAGCGAAATTGTTTAAGTTGAAGTAAATTGTTTATTTACACAACTACCTACCTACATAATGTACGTGCAAATTTATGATGACAAGGTATTAAAATTAACTGCTACTATGTTATTACGTATGTACTGTAATAATATATAATATTTTTAATCGTAAAAATCACGTAGAATGTAAACAAATAAATAATTTAAAGAATTACTCAAAACGACTACAAAAGTGAGTCTTTTATTTTATTGATCTGAGAATAAATATTCGTCCATGCGTGCGGCCAATACTTTACACAACAAACTTCATATTGCTAAAGTATTGGAATGTAAACAAAACCAGTTATTACAGAGTAGATTTTCACAAGAGTAAGTTTTGTAACAGTCACACAGTTCGAGCGACTGGCGACGCGTGGTGAGCTTGACCTTGTTCACTATCTTGTATTGATAACATGTCTGGATTCCAGACGATTAGAAAATTCGCATCTTACATATAAATGCTACATAAAGTTCTAGATCGTTTTTATTATATGACATCATAATAATACACCTTTGTAAACACACGCATTCAGTTTAAATATTTATGTACTTATTACATATTGTAATTATGATTGAATTACTTTCTTTCTAATATATTTTTTATATTTATTTCACTTTACATTGAGATAAATGAATGTCTGAAAGCTTTTTAAAGTAGTAGCTTTTTGAAGTACTAGCCCAAAGTACTGGCCGAAGTAGAACTAATAATTGAGATTTTCTTGTTTTAATGTAAACGGCAGACTAAGAATTTTCTATCTTTTAAATTCACATACCAAATACTAGACACGTGAAATTATATAAAATTCGATTCAGTAGTTCATCGATAGCAAACATAGCTATTTAAATTAATATTTGTAATTTATTTTGTCTCAGAACAATTTTTACTTATATTTTACTTGAAATTAAAGTGAGTACATACCTAATACATTTTATTACACAAAACTATCAATAATTAGTTAATGAATAAAGAGGAGAATGAACAAACACGTCCTGCATTGGAAGGTATAGGTAGTAGTTCATTTCATAACGACGAAATGAATCCGAATTACATCATCAAAAAAATACAAAGCAGTATTGTAATGTGTACATCACTTTAGAAACAACAATACCTACTATATTTTTAGAATTCTTAATTAGGCAAATGAAACAAAGTTAACTAAGACAATGCTCAAGAAACAAAGAAGTTTCTTACAAAACAATAACATTTATAAAACAACTATTTTCATGATAATGTTTTGTAGAATAGATTTTTTAAATATTTAGTTGTCTTTTATTGACATTATAATTAGATAGACACAACTACAACAAATCAACTTAAAGATTTAAGGTCAAGATTATTATTTTTTTGTTTATGTAGTTACCAATCTTATAACTTCAGATTTTTAAAGATCCTATCGAATATGATTTAGGTTCCCCTACAAAAGTACGAAGCGACTCGCAAGTCGCGACTCCCAAGTCGCTTCGTGTAAAAACACCCAATCCAGGTCAAAAGGCGCACCTCGGGCTGCTTGCAAAGAAGTGAGGATGTGAACAGAACTACCGATAGGAGGAACAAGCTACAAATTATAATGAAACTAAAGGACTGGCTTTGTGCTGTAGACGCGGCAGATAACCTGATTGTATATATTTGCATTACACACGGCCTGTTTGTAAAGTAAACATCTAAAATCAGGTTGCTGGCCCGCGAATGTTCTCTGTAATCATAGCCGTAAATGTGTGAGAGACATGCCTCTCGGCTATACTATGGGAATAGTGGCATACAATTTAGCGTAGGCTTCACTTGATATTATCTTCGTTCAATGAGTACCTACCTACTTTCACATCATTCTGAGTGAAGTGCATAGCCTTGTGAAGGTTTAAACAAATTTTGTATTAAAGATAGGGACTGAGTACCACCATGTATTAGGAAAAGGATTTCTTCTTTCATAAATTATCTCAAGGTATTTCCGATTGCAAGAATGCATCCAAATGAAAATTTACTTGCTTAGATCATATACGAACTCACACGACTTGCATGGATAAAATTGCGCATGTTTATTACGAAAATATAAAAGATTTAAAAAATTTTAAACATCAGAAAAACGCATCTGATATAATTTACACGAGTTATTCGGTTCCGGATTCCCAAAATCTGATACCCTAGTTGATCTCTTTTATTTATATTTTAATAATTTTCTGTTCCGTTTTAATCCGCCATTCAGTAGGAAATATTTCAGAGTGGATCAAATGGGACAAAAGTATTAATAATAATGAAGTGTGGATCCGTTTGAAAGGTCAGACCGGAATATGGGCCCGTGTAGCGTGACTTCGTCCGAACTAGGTCTGACCAACGAAGGACCGAAGGTCCCTCAGCTCGATCTATCAGACAGGAGCAATGAGATGCGACCGCCAATGGGCCAATACAGGCATCACACGCGGCAATCAGGCTGTGCACATAAAAAAGCATCTCCTAAAATTTACACGGGAGGTAATCTAGTTAGGTAGGTATCATACCTTCATGTTCAGATCCAACTGGTTCATACAGATCGTAGGTAAGTGTAGACCTATCAGGCAGGACCAATGAGATTCGACCGCCAATGGGCCACGGGCATCGCACGCGGCCGATCAGGCTGTGAAGAATGGTCTGAACATGACCGCTAAAGCCCCACAGTCGAGTTGGTATATATCTATAAAAATACAACACATGTTAGAGATTTTCACTTAATATTTTTAAGTGTTGGTCATGTGAATTAATTAATAAAGAAACATAATTAGATTGAGGGTTGTCGGTACCTAACTAATTTTGTTAAAATAATGTTTAGATATTATAAGATGTTAGGTGTGATGTCTATTGTAACTTGAGGAACCTGAGTTATGAAATTGGACTCATCATACACATGAAAATAGTGTATCTAGCATAATTTAAAGTAAAAGAAAATATACTTAACAATAAAAAATGGCTAGTTACAATACTTTATTAAATAAGTCATAGAACCTCTTATATTAAAACAAAAATGTACAGTACTAAACTCATTAAAGTATAAATACTTCATCATAAAATAATTCAAGATTGACTAAGTTTTATGTGACTGCCTGCTTCAAGGCTGAATTAGCATGAATGACTCAATAGCAGGTCACTTGGCTGATTTGGGGCTTAATTGACTAGTTAACATATTATTCATGAGGCTATAAATAAACCCAAAAGTATTACCAATGTTTCTGAAGGCATGTATATTTTGCCCTGTAAATTATAGCCTAGAATTCCCCTACTGAATTTCTTCCTTAGTATTCTGTATATACCTAATGACTGACTAATAAAAAAGATGACTAATAAAAACTTTTACACAAGTGCTTTAAAAAAATCCCTACATATTGGTTGTTAACAGACAGCCAAGTATAAAATCTCAGGCTCAGGTAGCCTACACTGAATTTTTTTTATCAATTAACCATCTCTTCGTACTCACTATGTACATATTATTTTATTAAGTTACTAGAGGCCGCCCGCGACTTCGTCCGCATGGAAACCCTATCAATCCCGCGGGAACTCTGGGATAAAAAGTAGCCTATGTGTTATTCTGGGTCTTCAGCTACCTATATACCAAATTTCATGGTAATCGGTTCAGTAGTTTTTGCGAGAAAGAGTAACAAACATCCATACAAACTTTCGCCTTTATAATAGTAGTAGGATTAAAAAGTATTTTCTCTGTATATATGCTTAAATTGGAAAGTTAAGGGTTTTGTTTGTTTGAAATGTTGACAAGAGAGTTTCCTGAGGAAGGAATCAATAAATGCTACTTGTGCAAAGCCGGATATTGTAGTTAGGTAGTAACCAAATTTCTCAAAATATTGACATTTTAAATATATTAAATAATATTATAACCATTCAAGCAGTTTAAGTGATCTCTAAGCATGCTGATTCATGCAAAATATACATGAAAAAGGAGTTATTTGATAAATTAGGTTTTTGAAACAATGTAGCAATTGTTTGATATGAAAATCGTGAAGCTATGTTCTCCCAGCGACCTCCTACTAACATATTCAGAGTTTTAAGAACTTAATAACTTTACTTTTATCTTTTTATTATTCTCATAAGATTTTTTTAAGATGTTAATGAATTAAATTGTAGCATTGCATGACATCATCAAACAAGTTGATTATTAAGGGTCACAATATAAAAGTTAATTCAATAGTACTTACTGTTCATTGAGAAACGGTGAAATAAATAATATGTTCTCAATAAAATTTCTATCCTTTCCATAAATCACTGGTTTTTGGGCCTGGCTGTTAACATTTAATATTCGGAAAAGTATACACAGTATAACTGCGACAACAGCTAAAAGAACGGTTGACATTGTTAAGCACTCAGATATTAGGAGATACTTTTAAGCATGAGAATAAATATCTACATAATCGCCACGATATATCACTCCCTGAAATTTAGAGGAAGTAATATTAATTAGAGAAAAAAACAACCACCTCTCACACGACACAAGAGAAACTGGCTGATTGAAGAATTGTAGTGGAATTGAATTGTGACATTGACGTTGACAGTTTTCGATTCTCACTACTAATTTCTAGAACATTTATCTATGGGGCATGGGACAAAATGAGACCAGATTTAAAAACTTAACACGAGATCAACACACAAAAAATATGTATCGTCTATATTTATATGTTTGTGATCTTAGGGTTCGTTCAAACCATTGAATCAATGCGAGAACAAATTTCTATATAAAATAGGCTGCGGGTTCCGTGCGGGGCATTAACTAGGTACATACATAGGATAGGTACTCTAAGAGTGTGGGGAGAAGTTTAAGTTTTTTAGACATAATTATCTGTTCAATAAGGTATTGAGGTTTGCAAGTAGTTAATGATGATGTTAAAATACATGATTGTAACACAGTAGTTTCTTATTACTTAGGTGGTGCTAGAATAATGGTGAGGTCTACGTTCGCGGTGAACGAATAGTTTTATGTGGTCAAAGCCCAATGGTTGACTGGTAGATAATGCTTTTAATATTAAGTCCGCCAATTCTGCTATACATTTATATTTTGTGCAATGAAGTTTAAATAAATAAACGTAAACCTAACGATAAAAGCTATAGACATACATAGGTAGCTAAGATATAGCGTCGGTGCTCGAATCGGTAAGGTGCCCGCTGCGCAGAAAGGCACAGGTTCGAATCCCATCTTGTCCATTTAACAATGACTATTTTCAAAAGTTATGTACATTAGTTTGAATACTAACTGATGCTCTTACGGTGAAGTAAAACATCGTACGGACCTGCACACTCAGGCAACTGGATGTGTACAAGCATGATCGACCCAATACGGGTTAGGTTTACCTAGGCTTCTCTCCAAAGGGGTGAGGATGCAACCGGGGCTTAAAGCCAGGAGGAAGTAAACCTAACGATAAAATTTTTAATAAACGATAAAAACGTTGAATCTCTGGGGATATAGTTATTTATCCTATAAATAAAATACAAAATAAGAAGAACATAATTTTATTAGAGAAAAATGTTCACGTGCCTAAAATAACTAATTACCAATAAATAACAATTAGCGAATAATCTGTTTGGACATAATATTTCGCAAAAACGTTGTTTTATAAATTTTAAATAAAAAGAGCAGTCTATGAAATCGTTGGTAAATACATATATAATATAACAAATAAATTTGGAATTGAAATTCACTATTTTTTTTTTCATTATTGCATATTGGTACGTACGTAGGTATACAGTTCCCTTCACACTTGTTTTTTTCAGTAAAGACGTCACGAAACCGTTTATTTACTCTACAATTTGCAGGAGGCTTATTCACAAACTTTAACATAATTAAAGAACAAGGCATCTTCTCATCTCATCATCTTCCCCCTCTCTCTCTAACTTCTTGGTTTACCTCAGATTTGAAAAGAGATGGAACATTGTGATGGATCATTGTATTTACACAGGTCATATTAAATAGAATTAAAAACTTTGATTGATCAATGGCTGGTACAGTCAAAGGTATCTACATCAACCTACTCACATCTACTGCAAGTTCGTCTCTATTAACGCGTCATAGAGTTTCACGCATGGTAACTTTATGTGCGGTTGACTTTACACGTGCATTGTGTTGCCGCGTCGTTTGCGCTACAAATTCATCCGCTTATGTTGAAAGAACTCCAATGTGAAGGGGCTCTGAAGAGCAAGAAAATCTTATACTAGGTAGATTTCTATAGTCAATAGAAATCTTACTCTGCACTCTGAATAGCTACTTTACAGTTTATATTTAAAATAAGACCTGTTGGCCATTCACAAATTTTGTTAATGGAATTTTATCTCTCTCAGAGTTCTAACGGAGTCTTGATGAGACTTTGCCTCAAAGCCTTATCGAACTTCGTGAATAGCCCCACTGTAATGAAACGAAGGTGTGCTTCAATGGCCAATGGATTTGTTTTGTTTAATCAAGGGACTGAATCTTAGTTATTATCATTAATAAAATATATATTTTTAAGCATCCTACTAGCCCTTCAAACATACCTTTATCTATTCAACACATTGCTGTCATGAGGTTTTTCATATATCCATTTATACATATTTATTTTAATACAGGTAATTATAATGAATTTAAAACATATTGAAAGGCAATGGATATATAGTAAAATAAACCCGGATTTGTAAATTACACCAGGTCTTATCTTGAAATAATGTAAATAATCTAATATTTTTATTCAGCCACGAGTATCTACAATACTCTATAACAAGTATTTATAATTGTGATATTATACTTACATATATCTATAGATGTATATTTGTCATTCAAATAGAGTGAGCAACTTGTGTTATTAACTTTAAAACCCTATTCTATGTGTAATTATAATTACAGTTTCTGTAAACAATCGTGTAAGGCAATACTATGTAAACTAGGCGATGGGCGTAGTAGACATATGGAGGTGGGGCTAATCTCTATTGGCAAAATATTTAAAAGATATCGTGCCGTCACTGTCCAAGTAAACATCAGTCATCTAGAAAATTATTATACTAAGTCTAGACAATAATCAGACAACGGCCACACGATTTCTAACTTGTAATTTCAACAGTAACGCCCTGTATATATGTAGGTTATTTTTTGATAATCAGTTATCTTCGTTATAATTTATTGTAACATAATAAACTACTTACAATATGAGCTAGGAGGACCTTATGCGATACAGATTTACGTAAAATGAGAGATCAGAAGAGATTATATCGTTTGGAATTCCAATATTACAATGGTGACTTATAATTAGCAAAAGCTTTTTCTCATTTTGTAAAAGGTTCTTACAAAAATATTATAGACAACTATAAATATGTATATTGCATAACTTAGTGTCGTATTAGTGTACACGCCATAATGAAAACTTAGTTATAACAAGTGTTTATCTATACTACGATCTATCAAGTGTCTTGAATTACTAATAAATTACTTCCCACCAGATGTTTCATCCTTCAGCCTTCTCGTATAAATAAATATCTGTACATACATATGCTAATTCTTAAATATAAATAGATGGGAAAATGTAGTGACAAGCACTCCAAAATAAGTGAATAATATATGAGTCAACATTATGAAATTAATATTGTTTTATGTAAAATTATTATTAACTATAATCTGTTGACAGCATGGGCAAGCGGTCTTTCAAACATTGTTAGAAGGGTGCAGTGCGAACTTTCACTGTGTAAACAAATATTAAATAGTTAGAACAATCGTAATTAAACATGAGATGATGGATGCTAAAATCTAGCAAAGTTAGCGCATTATCATTTAAATTGTTAACAAACTAGGATATATCACCTAGACTCTTAAGTGCATAAAAATACTTACAAAATTATAAAAAAATATAACATTAGAATTAATTTTAATGTGATGAAAATATGATGGCAATTCGATTTATTCAAAATACTTAAACTTACTTGCATGTACTTACTCTTAATAGTAACAAAACATAAAAATTATTTGCCATAATATAGAAGTACTAAAATTAGGTAAGATATGAATTGTTTCAATTTACGTGAAATAGTGGAACAATAAATAATCACAGTTATCTTAAATTATATTGTAGTCAAAGCTCAAGAAATCAGCCTAGATTCCCATAACAAATTATGATAATAATCTTCACATCGTCGTAATTTTCATGTTTAATTTGTATATAATCAGAGTAAACAAATTTTAGGTAGGCATTTCAATATAAGAAAAAAGAACTTTGACTACAACCCATTTTAAAATGCAATTTAAATTTCGTATAACCGCTAATCTGCAAATTAACTGTCAGCTAAGCAGAAAAAATGAGCTTGACGTTGTGAATACAATTAGAATAGAAGTCTTTTAAATTTCTGTTTATCTAAACCAATGAACACAGTGTAAAACACATATTTTAAAGTAAAATATAATTGAGAAACTGGTTCGTAATATTTAACTATGGAATATTAAGTATTGCCAGAATTATTTCCAGACTAGATAGCATTAATACATGAAATTTAAAGTACATACTGTCGAAATAGCTGATTAGAGACATTTTTATAGAAAAATGACAGTGAAAAAAAATCTGCCCAGAGCAATAAATATGTTTATTCAATCTCGTTTGAATACTTCCCCTGTTGTTCAAGCAACTAAATCAAATAGTTTCAACACAAACGCTAAATTAAGTCGCATCACGTCTCATAACTTATATTTACAATACTATACTTAAATATTATCTTATAAATACCCCTTTAATATCGCTTTATGTTCTAAAGCCTTCTACAGACATATGATAAGATATACACGCGTTCTTTTCCCGAGTTATTCATACAGATAGCACCACCATTTCTATCAACCCATTGTCCGAACAGTCCAGAATCAATCCACAAAAACACTGATATTGCCACTGTGAAAACTGACGAGAATACGTTACCCATACACTCGCTTCTATGAATACAAAATTGCCGCGTATGTATATTCGTTAAACCTAACATATAGGCTCAAGGGTAGTCACATTTTGACCACGGATTTCCATGAACAGACAAGCTATAACCTCTATGATCTAATTTGTGACTCTAATTTCGATAGAAACCAAGGTCGAAATCATGATAAAATAAGGGGAAAAACTTTTGACACCTTATTGCGAAGAATGCTTTTATCGGATTCTCTTTACTGACTGAACCCATCCTGAATATACTTATTAAAAATTAACCTCGTACAAGAAAGCAGTACCAAATTTGATACCCACAAAGTGAGGCGTTGTTCGCGGTGACAGGCAAGATGTCAGATTATGTATTAGCAAGCAGTATCAACAATTTTGGATATCGCGTACATTTTGAGCTCATTACTTGTGTATTGAGTACACTACTACGTTACTACGTATACCCACAGAGTGAGGCGTCGCTCGCGGAGACCGGCGAGGTGTCAGCGTATGAGGCACGTGAGACACAGCTCGGCCGAGCCGATGCAGTCGTCGTGGCAGAAGGCGCCGCACTTCTTGCACAGGATCATGGCGCGCAGGTTGCACACGCAGGCGTCGTCGGCGCCCACGCTGCGACATCTGGCTACACTCTGAAAATAACATAAATCCGATAAGATACATCGTCAACTCCAACCAAAACGATATGCTTCAAGAACAATGAATAAATGTGAAGTATGGATCTGGCTAATTTGTTTAACACTCTGCTCTCTTTTAAATAAAGATGTATCCTGGCTAGGGACACGGTATCGAATAGAAAGTATCGATACTGTACTCATGAGTAATATCGAATGTAAAGTATCGTACTCATAAATGTATCGAAACAAAAGTATCGATACTTCAAAGTATCGAGTACTTTTCTTGGAGCCTTATGAAAATGACCAGAAACGCGTCAGAACATCAATATCAGCCAGTAAATAAAAATAAAAGGTTTTGGCACACTATTTTATTTGCAATAACTAGCTCCCCGCGCAAACTTCGTTTTGCGTCATTGATTTATTTTATAAACACGACACACATGGCTGTATGGATTTAGTCCCTTTTGTCTTCTTTTCTGGGGTGAATAGTAGAAAAAGTATAAGTTTCATGTTTGCTCTGTGAAAATCGTTTCGGCAAAAAATCGAAGGTGAGCGGTCACTCACGGAAGGAACGAATTTTAATGTTTTAGGTTAGATGGTTCAGAACGAATGGACTAGATGGCGTTGCCATAAACATGCATGGCCGTAACCGTAAAGTCGCAAGTTTTAAGTGGGTAATTTCTGATATTTATTCGATACGATACTTGTTGAAAAGTACTCATTGAGTAAAAGTATCGAATGCAAAGTATCGAGTACAAAAGTATCTGTATCGAAAGGTAAGATACTCGATACCACAAAGTATCGATACTTTTTTCGTGTCCCTAATCCTGGCAGGGCCGCCATGTGAAGTATGAAGTTGTATGACGACGTATTGATATATGACGGTTGTTTGTTAAAGTCTGTGTATTTATTACAATATATGTGTGTGTCCTTTGTCCATATTATATGTAAGGAAATTTCAGTTTTGACGTGGAAGCCTTACAAACAAACACACATTTATAATATAAGTATGGAAGATAGTATATAGACAAATATTAATATTGGGCCTGGTTCTTTGCAGCCTTTAAAAATTATTGAGGCTGATTCGAGCGGTGGAAGCATCACTTTTCAGACCATGCTCCATTTGTTCAAATTCACACAAAAGGCATGCAGATTGTATTTCATAGTATACTTTTTCAAAAGCACACTTACTACATTAGAATTTTGGTTTGAAGGAGGCGCACTTGATGCCCGTGGCGCTACATTCGGCGTTCTTTGCACTAGTATATACTGACCAACGTTGTTTGATCTATTTTCATTAATCTGAAAAGAAACGAACAAAAAATAATCTACAACATCTTTTAAGATTAGAATGAGGTCCAGTAGTAATAAAAATAAAGTTAAATGGCTATTGCCAAACGCAATTGGTGACGAACCATGTTGTCTAATTTGACCAAAAAAATAACAATTATACCATCTGCTATTGCCAAACGTTTTGATAGTGTTCGAAGTAGTGTCCGACCGAAGGTCTATTTTTGGCCGAAGCCGAAGCCGAAGCCGATTAATCGGCTATCGCCACAACCTTCGGCCGAAGCCGAAGCCGAAGCCGAAGGTTTATATTCTCTCAGCACTCAGTAATTAATTTTGTTCAATATTGTCTACAAGCTACAATTAATATTAAAATCATTTCAAAACCTCAATATTGAAGGTTTATATATTGACTGTCTCATATAGAAGTTGATGATATATCATAGAGGTGGTTGGTTAAGAGATAAACTAGCTGTTGCCCGCGACTTCGTCCGCGTAAATTTCGAGTTGAATTTTAATCATACAGTCAGATACTGACAGACAAAAAAAGTAAAAAAAAAATTCTCTATCCGTTTCAGTCAAAATATTAAATGTACAGAAAAAATATTTTTACCGTTTTATTATATGTAGTATTTTGATTTTCAGTTTTTTTACATAAAATACTCAAACAATACAAAAAAAATATATTTTTAATAATAAAAAATATCTTGTAATTGTTGGGATTCGAACTTGGACCGCCAACTTCACAGTCTCACGGGCTAACCACTGGACCATCGAAGCCGTTGGCCGTTGCGTTGGTGTCGAAATTAAAGTAGACTACATACATATGGTCACGTCTTTATCCCTTGCGGGGTAGACAGAGCCAACAGACTTGAATATTATAGGTATAATGCCGTCGTATAATGATAAATGACTTTGAATTTTTAATTTCGTAACTTATTTGCCGGCATACTGATGCCTTGAGTTCATTCAAATGTCGATAACTTTTTTTTTTGTGAACCGATTTTGATGAAACTAACTTTAAATGTTATTCTGAGTTAAAACAAAGCAATTGGTGAAAGTTTGAAGTAAATCGGTTTAGTACTTTCGGAGATAATCGTGATCATACATACAGACAGACAGACAAGAAATTAAAAAAAAATATTTTTGCTTTCTATTATTCATTCTAAGTGTCCCTCTATCCATTTCAGTCGAAAATACTAAATGTACAGACAAAATATTTTTACTGTTTTATTATATGTATAGATAAAAGTTTGTGATTTACCTACTGGTAAAAATAATGATTTGATTTCTTACAAAAACACTCGTTTAAATACACGTACGGACTTGTTTTGATGCATGCAATCAGCAATGTGATATTTTGACAGTGACTCCCCGCCGCCTCATGTCTTTCGTAACAGTTCGTTCAATCTCGACGGTCGCTCGGACCTTCGGCGAAACCTTCGGCTTCGGCCGGATTTTGGGCCGAAGCCGAATGTTTCGCCGAAGGTGGATTTTTTGGCCGAAGGTGGCCGAAGCCGAAGCCGAAGCCGAAGCTTCGGTCGGACACTAGTTCGAAGTGATAATCCTTAAAAATATTGTCTCCCAAAATCTACAACCTATAAGCTAGACCAGAACCAAGCCTAGGGTACGTCAAGCGATGCTTATCATGAATTAACCAGTAGCAAACCTCGTTGTGAGGCACGACCGACACTGGCAGCTGCCGCAGCAGCACGGGCGGCGCGGGCGCGGGCGCGCGGCTGCCCCGCGGCCGCGTCAGCAGCGCGGGCGGCGGCCGCAGCTGCCCGCGCAGCGCGTCCCGGTTCGGGCTGTTCTGGATCACCGCCTGGCAGATCTGATAGCTGCGCTCGAGGTTCACCGCGCCGGGGGGAACCTTGTTTGAGCTTCGGCTCCTGAAAGTCGTATTGATTCACTAAATACTAAAAGCAGTAATCTTAATTTGGCTTCCCAGTCATTAGAGAACTCAATATATCAAAAAATGTATACAAAAACCCAATCTTGAATCCCCAGAAGTAGCAGTATTAGCAAAGTAACTGAATACAGAGTATGTGAATTGGATAATTTCATATTGAAGCAAAATAAAGATAGTGCTCAGCATAATATAACAAAGGCTTACCTAGAAGATTCTTTTCCAGACTTAGATTTCTTCCCTGTCTGCCTTGCACTTAATGCCATAGTAGTAGAGTTTACGGGAGGGTTGCTTACACTAGAAGTTGATACCAAACTTGTAGGTGTATCAATTTCTAATTTTATTGAAGCATCTTTCATGGACTGGCAACTTTCAGACGAGTTTGATGATTCCATGTTGAAATTAGCATCCCTGTCTTCCTTGTACATACAATTTTCGTCATTCATATTTACATCGTCCATACTAGTTTTCGAGTCTTCACTCACATACTTAGTGCTGTCCGAATTAGCATTTGAAAATGTATGTAAGGACATTATATTTTCATTGTTGGACCAATCATTTTCATTTTTCCATGGCACTGATGAGTTCTTAGGTTTTGCTGGGTCCTGCATCTGGTCGTCAGGATAAGAGACTATCTGTAATATACAAAAAGTTATGTTATTACACAAATTCTTTTTATTCTTACTTTACTACTTATATTAATGCTAATATTTACACTTGATTAATGATACAAATCTAGACTTCTTTTCTCAAGAATTCACAATCAATTGTAAAAGAAAGAAAACCAGTTTTATAATTTAAATATTAATATTAAACCTCTATTAATTTTGAAATTTTTATCTTACAGGTGAAGATATACATTAGGTAGAATATATCATACTTAATAATTATTTAGCCTTTCATTAACGAAACTGTAAATGAGTACTCACTGATGTGTTAGTAACCTCCATCATAGGGATTGAGGAGTTTTGCGTCATTGGCATTGTTACTACTGCAGTTACATCTGCAATTACAAATAATCATATTAAAATATCTCACAATAGCCAATTACTATAAAAAAAAAAAACGAATAATGTGGGTTATACTAGACTTTTAAAACTATTGCAATTATCTCACTAGTAACATTTCCTACAAAATTTACAAATACTTTTCACCTACCCTCTGTTGGCTTAATAAAAATTTATTAGGGATAATTTAAATAAGACCATACATGCATACTCACTAGTTTCACTCATATATGATGATAGTTCCATCAAATTTGGATGTGGTGTATACTTAATATCTTCTCCTTCTGTAATAATAATTTAATAATTATTATTTAATTATATAGTTATTTATTATTTTATGACCAATCCAACCTTAGAACATTAAACTTTGTGAACCAATACTTACGTGTAGGTAGAATAGACAGGCCACCTGTTTCTAAAATAAAAGATTCAGCATCTTTAAAATGCTCATCATAATAATTTTCAATATTTTCACATGGCCTGTTAATCTCATCAGGTTTCTCAGAAATCACACCTTCATTTTTGTCTTCTGCATGGCTTGCAGTTTGTGAAACTTGAGGACTTTCTGGAACTATTTCAATTATCTCACAGGTCACATTATCATCAAGTGGCTTTTTGAACTGTTCTAAAACATTAGAATCTTTTGTTGTTGATTTTGTTTCTACAATTTCCTTAGACTCTGTAAACTCTTCCTGATGTACATTGACAGGAGAACTTTTAATTTCATCTTTGGCAATATCCATGTTCTCTAATTTTTCATGACCTTGTGTTTCTGAAGTTGTCGCTATATTCACATTGGCCTCAATCTTTAAACTAGACATAGAAGAAACACTCTGTTCATCATAATCATAGGCTTTACTGTCTTCACTGTTTGTATCCCCAGAATCTTGGCCAGGATATAAGTGCAGTTCATCATTGGACTGGAGATGTCCATTTGCATAATTAACTTCAACATCTGAGCAATTACTTTCAGGACCACCTGTTTCAACAACAACATTGTGCGGTACAAATCTTGCATTGTCTAACTCATATTCATCTTCATACCTTATTCTCTTAGCACAAGCAACATAATCATCATTGTCATCACTCATTCTTTTGGAACTTTCAGGGAAATTGCTATCAGAATCTGTTGCTTTGTCCTCTTCACAGTCTTTTGAAATACTAGATTCCTCAATGGTTACCACACTTAAATCGAGCTCTTGTTTCACATCATTCCTGTCTGATTCTCCATCAGGCAACAAGAGAGGATCAACTGGTGTTGATGAAACTGAATCATCCATTCTCTGAGTTGATGATGAGTCTGAAAAACTAAAGTCCACCTGGCAATCTACATACCCTTGACTTTTGACATGTTTGATAGGCAGCAAGTCTGGCAATGGAGCTGATGACTTATTAGCCATTGCCTCATCTGGCACCTCATCAGCTTTGGAAGAAGATCTTGTGACAGCACCAACAGACCGCATTCTTTTGCTATTGCTGGATGATTTGCTTTTCTTAATTTTTGGTACTGTACTGCTACTTGTAATAGATGCTGTAGGTCTTAACTTTATAGTTGTTTTCAAAGATGGCCTTTCAGAGTTAAGATTTATTGAGGATTTATCTCTTCGTGACTTCTCTCCCCAAATTGGTTCAAAGTGTTTTAATTTCCATGGGTCAATTTTACTTTTCTCTTTTTCAGCTTCAGTCTTCATTTTTTGTTGATTTTCAGGAGTGAATTCTCCGCCCGAGAGGCAGTCCTGCCACTCCAAACAAGCTCTAGCAAAGAATTCATTGTTAAGACTAGATGAGTTTAATCGTCCGGATGGACTCAATCTATCCACATTTGGCAATAACTGTCCAAGTTTGTACTGATACAAAGGTGGAAGAAGTGAAAAGGTGTGTTTATTTAATAAAGCTCTAATATTTGTATTAACTAAAATTGAATCAGGTGTTTCTAAATCAATACACCCTTCTCTAGTTTGTTGAAGTTGAGCTGCAGTAGATAGCTTCTTTCCACTTCTTTTTCTAGGTTTCAGACAAAATCCTGGAATACTGGCTAACACCTCCCGCATGGTAGACGGTATAGAAGTTGTCTCCGAGCATGATGTCGCTGCTGTCCACTCCCGAGTTTCTGGGGGTGGTGGCGGAGGTAGCGGCTTCACAATTATCCTCGGAAGAGGTCTAGTGTGGTTCGAACTCTTTTTTCGTCTTTTCGATTGTTTCCTAGAGTGTTTACTTGATTTTCCTTCATCTTCTGGAATTCGAATGACAGAGTACGATTGTTCATTATTGTTACAAGGTACGTATTTACTATCCGATGAATTGTCTGAATAATCAATGTTGTTTTCCATGTCTGCAGCTGGCGATACATCCAGTTCCATCGTTATATGTAATATGAAAACAAAAAACCATGAAACCAAAATTGATAATGAATGTATGCCGATAGCAATCACTTATTCAACCCATTGTTGATTTCTTTCCGGTTCGCATACGAAATATGTCTTCAACAGTAAATGTTTATAAAGTCAGTCATCACTAAATTCTCGAATTTCAAGGCTGAATCTTAATTATTCACAAAAATCTTTTTAGAACAGCGATACAAAAATGTCACAACAACGAAGAAAATGGATTCCGCCTAGTGTTGTCGCCTTAAAAAATTAATCAGCAGGCAGGCACCATGGACGTTGTGGCATAGGCAAGACAAAAGGCTCAGATGTGTGTGCATCGCGCGATAAATAAACTATCGCTGTTTCGCTTTTTATAATGATGTAAATGGGACAGCGATAGTTTTTTTTCGCGCGATAAAAACGTCTTCGTGTGTTCCATGTTACAGGGGCAGAAACTCCATGTAAAATAGTAAATAAACATCAAACACCGTGAAAATAGTAAAAATATAATATTATTTATTGCTAGGAATCAAACTCAGATTCTCCGACATGAAAACCGATGGCTCTTACTTTTGCGCTACCAGTAACATTAGAGCGGCGCTAAATTATTAGCCTAGCAATCTCATATTGAATTTTTGGTGAAAATTATTTTTGATGGGACCCAGCTAAATCTTTTTTTAACCTTTTTTATGAATACCGTTTTTAATTGTGATTTGCAACATCTTCGTATCTTGTATTTGGGGCCGGCCGGTTAAAGATGATCGCATCGATGGCGCTCTTATAGCTTGTTCCCTTGTAATTTTTGACGTTTGTGGTAGTGCGATTGTTGAACTGAAAAACGAGCTTTAATGCGAAGAACCAAAGCAGAATCTAATAGAAATGTAAGACCTTTCCTAACCTCAATTTGCCTCATTTTGATTACCAAAAGGCAGATTTAGGTCAAATGCACTCAAATTTATTATTATTAAAAAATAAACCTGTAGATAAGTTTAATATTCTATTTTAAATATTGTCACGCGTTTATAACACACAGTACAAAACAAAATTATATTGAGCAGAGCCCTTAAATTATTTTGAAGACGGCAACACAGCCACAACGCGTTCTTGAAAACGCCATTTTGATTTTGATTCTTTTTTGGCTGTTCTTTGGCGTGGATGCAAAACTGTTGAAACGTGATAATTTCTTAGTGATTTATTGCAGTTTAGTGAATTTTATTACACACTATGGGTCGTGGAAGGTAAGGCTGTTTCCATATTCCATGTGAAAGTAACCCTGAAAAGGTTGAAATCGTATGCACAAAAATTTAAATGGTTTGAACCGAATCTTGGAAGGACTTTTAGCAAAGCTATACCTTTAAAGACTACCTGTAAAAATACTTCTTCAACTTTATCTTGTATCACTCCCAGTAGTCTGTAATTGAAAATCAATACATGGCAATATGTCGGCAGGTAGCCTTTATACATAAATATATAGCTAGGTATTTGTTTTGCAATTTTCTAAGTATTAAAATTTTTATTATTTGAATGTTTTATAGGGATCGTAGTCGCGATCGCGATCGTCGACGCAGTCGGAGTAGAAGCAGAAGTCGCAGCCGTAGCCCACGCTATGGTTTGGGAAGTGGAGGCGGAGGCTATGGTGGCGGCGGTAGACGAAGCAATCCCGGAGCTAGTTTACGTAAACCAAAGTGGGATATGAGCAGATTGAAACCTTTCAAGAAAGATTTTTATGTACCACATACTGATGTTGAGAACAGACCTGATTCTGAAGTTGAAGCATGGAGAAGCGAAAATGAAATAACTCTAAAAGGACGTGGTATCCCCAAACCTACGTTAACATTTGATGAAGCTGGTTTTCCAGATTATGTCATGGATGAAATTGATAAAATGGGATTTTCTAAACCTACGCCTATACAAGCTCAAGGTTGGCCAATAGCTTTAAGTGGACATGACATGGTAGGAATAGCTTCCACTGGATCTGGCAAAACTTTATCATATATTTTACCTGCAATAGTGCACATCAATAATCAACCTAAATCCAGTAGAGGTGATGGACCTATAGCCTTAGTGTTAGCACCAACTAGAGAGTTGGCTCAACAAATTCAGGAAGTTTGTGATAAGTTTGCCAATACTTCAAAAATACACAACACATGTCTTTTTGGTGGAGCTCCAAAGGGTCCTCAAGCAAGAGATTTGGATGCTGGAGTTGAGATTGTGATTGCTACCCCAGGACGGCTGTTAGATTTTCTGGAAAGTGAGAGAACTAATCTTAAGAGGACCACATATCTTGTACTTGATGAGGCAGACAGAATGTTGGACATGGGTTTTGAACCTCAAATTAGAAAAATTATTGAACAAATCAGACCAGATCGGCAGACCCTCATGTGGTCCGCGACATGGCCTAGAGAGGTCCAAAGTCTTGCATCAGAGTTTTTGAAAGATTATCTACAGATAAATGTTGGATCTTTATCATTGGCTGCCAATCACAATATTTTGCAAATTATTGATGTTTGCATGGAGTATGAAAAAGAGACTAAGTTAAGCACATTATTAAAAGAAATTATGGCAGAGAAAGAAAATAAAACAATAATATTTATAGAAACAAAGAAGCGTGTTGATGACATCACAAGAAAAATGAAACGTGACGGGTAAGTTAGAGCCTTTGATCAAAACATCAGTGTGGTGAAATGGGTTTCGGAGTGGTTTTCATGATTAAGAAGTATTGCCTAATAGAGGCCACTCGCAACTTCATCTGCATGGAAACCCTATCAAACCCCCGAAACTCTGGGATAAAAAGAAGCCTATATGTTATTCTGGGTCAGTCTTCAGCCAAACCAACTTTCATTGTAATCAGTTCATTACTTTTTGCGTGAAAGAGTAACAAACATCCATACCGACATACTCACAAACTTTCGCATTTATAATATTAGTAGGATTAGTTAACCTTATGCCATTTGTATACTTACCATTGCTCCAATGGTCTTCTTAATATTTTTACCAAACCTATGTTATTATTACTTACTACATTTCATGTCTAAGATGTAATTATCTGCACCCTTCACTGCATCCTGCCTAAAAGCTTTTGATGAATCACAAAACTGTTGTTGAGGTTTTACAGTACTATTATATTTGTTCAGGTGGCCAGCTGTTTGTATTCATGGTGATAAATCACAAAATGAACGTGACTGGGTATTGCAAGGTGAGTGCAATTTTCCTTGCAAGTGTTTCTATTTAAAATTTGAGATTTATTAGTTATATTTCTATATGTATACATACCTACATATTTATGTACGATAACTTACCACATGTTATTGTTTAAAATTTTACATGACTTGTGTGAGCTTCGGGGGATCAAGTCGAGCTTTTGACGAGAAGCGGTCTCGGACTGAGAAGCAGGCGGGTGTGGCGACAGTCAGTAGCGTACCGCGGTAATGAGTTGGTGTCTGCATGTGCAGGCCCCGGAGCGGCGCGAGGTGCCGCTGACTGGCCGCCGCCGCCCGCAGTCTGAGCCGCTTCTCACGCTCGCCCGCCGCAGCGCCGCCCAGGCTCTTGTGCCTCTCGCGCTGACGAGCGGCCTCCTTGCTCTCGAAATTATTGTTTTATGTGCCTTATCTACACGATCCTCACGACGGAATCGTTTTAGTAAGTTGTGTTCGAAAATAATTTAGCATAGGTATGACTGTATTGTTCCCCTCTCATAGCTACTCTATCCCTTATTATACAATTCTATTTGTGCACATTAATATTCAAATAGTTTATGTAAATTAAAGCTATCACACATTCTTGTAGTCTATGTGAGGTGGAATGAAATATTGGGTAATGAAAAATACAAAATTATAATAGGTACCGTAAGAAAAGAAAATTAATGATTCTTGTCTACTGTTCATAAATACAAAACAAAACCAGATGAAAAGTATTTTTCGTATAAAATGTTTAATAATTTTTGTGATAACGGTAACCACACGCATAGTCTTCTCTCTTCATAGCCATATCCTATTGCATTTGGGTTGGCTGCTCTTGACATTCAATGTTTATAGCTACTTAACATACTAACCATTGTATTGTATATATTTATAAATCTTTCCTATAAATATTATATCGGCGATGATTTAAAAATCAAACCAGGTATCTTAATTTTCACTAAATAGTACATTCAACTTTCTCTACTACCTTCCCGTATAATTTGAAAAGAGCCAACGGTAATTAATAATTTGAAACAGGTAAATAAAAATATGTATCGATAATTATGTGTAGCAATTTTAAAAAGTAAAGTGAGGATTTCTTCATGGATTTTGTGTGTATATACTAACCATGATGACACAAGGGAACATGAGTTTTAATGGCACACAGTTTTTGTTTCTAGTCAGGTTTACTTAATATCAGCTTAGTTTATAAGATACAAGCATGGATGTTCTTAAAGGCGACTAAAAGAATTTGTCTAGTACAGGTTTTTACCATGGTCCAATATAGTTTCTTTGTGAAGGTTATGATGTCAGAGTCGCTTCGTATAAAAACTTGACTTGACTTATCCAGAATCATGGTTAAAAGGCGCACACTGGGCTCACCTCCAGAGAGGTGTGATTGATCGAGGAAGAAAGGATAATCACAGCAATTGTAAAATTTTTTCTTACTACGCGCCATGCAAGTACAGTAATTTCAATACCTTTATAACAAGCAATGGCGAAAGTGCATATATCAATCTATGCATATGCATTGTTTTTTTACTATGTGCTGTGTTATCGAAATAAACCAGGCTACAATAGAAACATGAGACATCTATTCATACCAGACTTAGATGCACGTTGTCGAAATATCAGTATTTTTTATGGAGTGTTTACAAATGATTTTGTCATAGGTGTACTATTTAGTACTAAATGTTCTGATAGAACTATTTCCCTCTAGACACAGTTACAAAAAAGATTATATATCATAGGTAAAGACTGTAAGTGTAAGTATTCCTGAAATAGCTGTATCTTAAAAACTTAGCTGTGAGAAATTTGGAGGTTTTTTTAAATAAATATATAGCAGGGAAAGATTAATTTTGTTAGTATGTTTGTAAAAGAAAAAATACTTTTTCTGCATTTCTATTGGGGTAATTTAAGGAGGCGCAGGCTAGATAGATGGAAGATGCCCATTTTTTCGGTCAGAATTGTACTGTTAGAACATTATATTAGCTACTTTCAATCATTTTACTTTGGTCACAAATTCCTGATATGTGGAGACAAGTCTTATTGTTTGCTGAAGAAAACTTCTTTTGTATCTTGCCTGCCCTTACTAGTGTCATAAATACAATACTAACTTTTTAATTTCTTTCAGATTTCCGGAGTGGCAAGGCGCCAATTCTAGTAGCTACGGATGTCGCTGCCAGAGGCTTAGGTATGTAACCATCCAATCAATATGGGCATAAGTAATGAACTAATAAATGTAATTTTTTGATTAATATAATTTCGTTTATTTATTTCAGATGTCGATGATGTGAAGTTCGTCATTAACTTTGACTACCCAAGCAATTCAGAAGATTATGTCCATCGTATTGGAAGAACAGGACGTACGAATAAAACTGGAACAGCTTATACATTCTTTACGCCATCGAATGCGGCTAAAGCAGCCGATCTTGTTTCTGTATTGAAAGAAGCGAAACAAGTGGTCAACCCTAAATTGCAAGAGTTAGCAGAACGCGGCGGGGGCGGTGGCCGACGTAAGTTTTTATTCAACAAATAACTTAAAATACCTAAATAAATAAGCGAAACATCCCTGTTTATTCCTCTTTCTGTGGGGATTCCGCCACATAAATAACCTATCATTTCAAATTTCTGGACGCAGCAGTTTGGGCTCAGCTTTTGGAAGATAAAATCAGAATATATTGTTTGCAGGTCACCGTGGGCGAGGCGGTCGATACCGTCGCGGCGGGCGCGGTCGCTCGCGCTCCCGATCCCGCTCCCGCGACCGCGACCGCGACCGTGACCGCGACCGCGACCGCCGCCGCCGCTCCCGCTCCCGTTCGCGAGACCGCCGTCGCCGCAGACACAGCTCCTCTCGCTCGTCTCGCAGCAAGTCCTCGAGATCTTCTAGAAGCCATTCGCGATCCAGATCCCGCTCCCGTAGCCGTTCTCGTTCAGGCAAGTGCAGCCCTAAGAAGGAAGCTAAGGATACCACATCCGCAAATCAAGCCTTACTGCCCACACCGAAGCCGCTGCTACCTACTCCCGTCGGCCCTCAACTCCCCCCGGTCGACAAAACGAACGGTAGAGGCCCGACCACGCCGCCTTCGAATGATATACCTAATAAATCAGTACCCGACACTAATGATAATAATCACATGCAATTTATGCAGCAGCAAGTCGCTCCACCCAATCAAATTCCTCCTCTGATGGCTATCAACCCTCAAATGAATATGTGTGTACCGCCACCTATGAACGGACAGGGCGGGTTCGTCATGCCTCAATATTATTCTGGCGCCGAACAGTTCGGCATGATGATGCCCTTCCCTCCCGGACCGATGATGTCGGCGGGCGGCTGGTCGGCGCCTCCTCCTCCTCCCCCGCCCCCGCCCCCTTCGGAGGGCAGCGCGACTCAAGGGCACCACGGCTCGAGCGGGGACGGCCTCGAGTCAGATTCCAGGAGACGCGGTCCTCGCGCCGGAGGGCTCGGCAGCGCGGCGGCGGCCGGCGGCGGGCTGGGCTCGGGCGCAGACGGCGGCCGCGCGCGCCGCCCGCGAGCGCGCGGGCTCGGTGACGGCGCCGCGCCTGGCGGTCCTGGCGGTCCCGGCGCGCCCCACGGGAGCCCCGCGCCGCGCATGCTGCCGCCCTCCGCCGACTCGATCGGCCCGCAAGGCGCCAACTTCACGGCTTTCGGCTCCTACGGTCCCAGAACGAATCAAAGAAATGATCGCGGCCCCTTGATCAATGGAAACTATGACGACAGTGGATTCGGAAATGCGATGAACTGCTACGGCCAACAGAGCATGGGGCCCGGCCGACCGTACGGAGACATGGGCGGCATGAACGGTGCGCAGGCTGGGGGCTCCGTGGGGTACAATAATGACCGCCAGAGGAATCGCCAGCGGTGAATGGCCTACGAGGTTTGTTACGTTAAACCAATGCTAACCTCACCTCTTTAACAATTGCTCATCTTGCCTTATTTAATGAGATGTGCCACACATTCTTAATTTTATTTTAATTTTGCATCAATAACTTCACTGATCCTAAAACGATTGTCGTATCAAACATGTTTGGCATATCCCATAACATTCTCTCACATTAGATATTATAGGAGATGGGCTTGTGCCTATCACTATATTGCAATTATTTTCCTCTTGAAGTGCGAGGCGCTATTAACCCACGGGAAAATTAGGGAAATATATATGTTTAGGTTAATAAATAAAATTTTAAGATTTTCGTTCTTACCGTTATATATTCTTTTTTATTACAGAAAATGGACACAATGGAGATTCTCGCCGTCGACGAAGGCGTTAAACATCGATGAAATATGAGGTTAAATTAAGAACAATAATTTAGAATTTTAATGGTAATTGGTTAAAAAAAAAAAACTTCATTCCAAATAATGTGTATTTACTAGTTTCGACTCATAATTATATTTGAAATGCATTTCCAACAACAATTTTAAATTTACCTGCATTATATTTTTTACAATTTGTTAAACATCTCCAAAGTTATCCATAAGATATCAATTTATTTCTCCATATTTTTTTGTAAGTCACTTGATAACATAATTTTCATTTTTCAGTACGCCTAAAATAGTACATAACTTATTCTTTATATGGATATTTCATTTAGTACGTGCATTGTATATAACATTAACTATAGGACTAAGTATGAATATGATGGAAAAGCTTCATTTCTAAAAATTTAATTCTATTGTGGTGTTTTGTCACTGATAATTTTTGTAACTTAATTGAATATCGAAAGCATTTTTTGCAACTTTTTCGTCAGTATGGTCTATTTCAACACTATTTGAATATCCAGCTATATTTTTGAGAGAAAATGTTTAGGTAAACAACGACCTAATTGTAAATTCTCTTTAGAGCTAATAAATAACTACACGAAGTTTGGATTAAATTCAATATTCATTTATATCTTCAAGATCTTAGATGTTAAGAATCTTACTAGCCATAAACATTCATTATTGTTTATGAGAAAGAATAAAGTTTTGTATTAATCAAACCTTTTTTTTTTAATATGCTTTATTGCCTACATTTGACTTTATGCTGCAGTGCAGTTTGTTACTGCATCTTCTGCACTGCACACACGCTTCAGAAGCGGCAGTGAACTTTTTTTAAGTAATTTATTTGACGTCAACTAATGTTGTGAAACCAGAAGATATGACAATAAGTTGTTTGCAATATCCCATACTAATTAATGAAAATTTTAATTTGAATGGAATAGGTATACAGCATTCTCTAATCACGGTTAATATTTAACACTTCAAATGGGTATCTAGTCCACACAATTATTATTATGGGACTGCAACCGCAAAAACGTCTCATAACAATTATGAGACGTTGAATGTTGCGAAAGAGGTATCATGTCACTCCCAAACAGACATCGAGGAACAGACGAAGAAAACCATGAACGACCTTTACATACTGATAACGTTGTCTATAACTCTAGACTCGTATATGTATGTAGTTAAATTGGGGCACTGATTTCTGAATATGAGATTAGGGTTTTTATGGGTAGGGCGCGATATTCTATGGGGTTTTCGTTAATTGGCAGTTAACTGTAATACTCTTATTAACCACAATAATAAAAGCGTAGTAAAAAATAGGAATCCTGTTTTTGGATTTTACTACAATATTTATCTAGTGCCATGACAACAATGTCTCATTGAGTTGCTAATCCTATGCTAGCTAATATTTATGGGTTGCTATGACGTTTTTTATTTGTGCGCTATTGTTTTAAAATTTATTAAAAAATATTTCAAAATCTACAATTTTCCTTTAAGCGAAAATGAGTTTTTGTGTTGATTTAGTGTCTGAAGATTCTTTTTATGAGAATATAACTCTGGGAGTCACAAAAATATTGGGTAAGTTTTGTTATAGTGAGTACCTAGGAACATAAAGCAATTGGGAATAATTATAAAAAACTACAAATTAATAAAAACAAAATCTTTAATAAGAATTAGCTTTATGCTTTGGTAAAAACACAAATCCTTCAGGTACAGGGCCCAACAACATCTCACTAATTTTGATCCAGTCTGCACAGTTATTTGAAGCCATTAATGTTTCCATGTCATCTCTACCAAAGTAACTTGGTGGTCTCTCATTTATTTTCTGTGGGGGTCTTTCTAACAGTCCTACAGGCACATAGCGGTATAAAAATGACAACCACTCCAATAGGAACCGGCGGGTATTCTCCACTCCTCTCATGTCAGAACCCCAGTGCTCCAATCCATAGTTAGTGTACTTCCTAAGAATATCAAATCTCTCAGCACTGCTTATATCCCACAGCTTCTGTTCTTTTATTTCTGTAAATATCCAAGGTTTGATAAGAGCTCCACGACCAATCATCACTCCCTGGACAGTTGGTGCCATTTCTCTCCGCTGCACATAATCATCATAACATAAAATGTCACCATTGCCAAAGACTGGACAAGGTGTGGCTGCTTTAGCACAAGTTTCAATATACTCCCAGTCTGCTGACCTAGTGTACCTAGCTTCTCTGGATCTTCCATGCAGGGTAATCAATGATGCTCCAGCTTCAACTACCTTTGGTATAAGAGTGTGAGCAATTTTTTTATCTTGGTATACTCCTGTTCTCATTTTTATAGTAAACGGTATACTAAGGAGTTTAGAAGCACACGTTACAGAAGCTTGCAATGAGGCTAGTCTGTGCATCATGCCACTGCCACCACCTTTCTTGTATATTAAGTCGATGGGGCAACCAAGATTTAAATCAATGAAATCAAGCTCTGTGTTTTCTTGAAGCAGTTGTGCCACCTTTGTGATTATGTAAGCATTATTGCCACATATTTGAACACCAAACAAATCTTCTGACTCATGCCTTTTAACTAAAGCCCATTCTTGTGTTGTTCCTTTGAGCAGGGACTCACATAATGCCATTTCCCCACAAGTGATATCAACGCCAAACTCTTTACATATTCTTCTGAATGGAAGATTCCCTACAGTGGTAAGTGGACTCAGATATAACTTGTCTTTCCAATCAATTGCTTTTTTCTCTTTTGGGAGTAGTTTAATTATATCTTCATCTGTGATTGCACCCGAATTTCCGGCAGGTTGTAATAACTCCTCTGATTCTGTAGGAGTTTTATTTCTTGTATCCATAAGTTTAACCAGTTTTTCGGCAAAACTGAGATCATATTTCTTCTTTTGTAATGGAAGTTGAAGTGAAGACTGCAGAGTATTTCGGACATCATCTTTCCATAATTTGAATTTGTTTTCATTAACTAAATTAAATCCCTCAGCTGTAATATGATTTGATCCAAATCGACAAGCTATACCTCTGGGACATCTTCCTCTTTTATTAAAAACATGGCACTGTTCTCCAATGTCTTTAGGTTTATTCTTTAAATAATCAAGCGAGTTGTGTATGAACTTACAATTACTATATTGGCAAGGTTTGGTTTCTTCACTCGACTTTACGTCAATAATACTAGGGCAGGGTTTGTTTTCTTGACTCTCATTAAAGGTTTTGGGTCGTGCTTTGTTTTGTCCTCTCTTTTTATTTTTGTCTATCCTTACCTCTATGTTTCCTGTTCTCGCTTTCTTACTTTCATTATCTTCTTGATCGATATAATCTAGTTTACGTTTTTCTAAATGATTAGAAGAAGCGGCTTCTGCTTTGCCGATTTTGTCTTCTCTTTCTATGACAAATTCTTTTTTTATAGCACAAACTCCAGCATTTAAATTTGTCATGATTTTAATAAAAATAATAATAACTTCGCTTTTCACTAACTTTTCACTTCAGCAAAGTAATTGAATTGAGGTTATGTTTAAGAATGTAATTCCTGAACCACGAGTTTACTGTCAATGTCAAAGTTCTGACAATAATTGTCAAAATTGGATGCGTTCGAAGACAAAGAAGGAGAGAAGCATACTTACCCGAGATACTTAAAAAAAAAAACACATTGTACATAATTATGTCTTTACTTAGAATAAATATATTTATTACATGGTAACAACCACTACTTACTTAACATTCATTTATTTTAGAAGCTGATCCTCGTATATGTAACGTCAATGTAGAACGCAGATCACCATGTGATCGCGTGGCTATATCTACATGGGAACAGAGACATTCTGCAGTTTTACCTGATGATTTACGAAATTTTTATGCTTCAAGTGACGGCTTTCAGTTGACTTGGCATTATAAATATTCAGGAAAGTATCAGTTTGGTTTTGGTTGTATAAATAACTCGACGAGTCCATTGTCAATTTAATATCTAGTATATTTTAACTTCTACCTAGGTATCCCAAGCATAGACATAGAAAACAAAGGCAGACGAAGTTTTACTACATGGCAAAACGAAGCGCTAAAATTATATACTGTAGTATTGTATGCTTAAATACACGCCACACTCACCAATAGTGTGACAGCCGGCCGCCATTACGTCATATGTAGATAATCTCATTAGGACTCCTCCTAGACATGAGTAAGGCTTACGATAGAGTAAATCACGATATTCTGCTTAACAAATTATTTGATTCAGGAATTAGAGGCACGGCACTTAACTGGTTCAAATCATATCTCGAAAAACGTGTACAACACGTCGAACTTAGGTATACAAACTTTGAATCGGGTAAAATAGAAATTATAAGGTCAAATAGAGCAGTTTCCACCGGCTCTATTCCGCAGGGTAGTGTCTTAGGGTGTATTCTGTTTCTCATATACATCAATGACCTCCCAGACGAAATCAAAGAAGAGTGCATACTCTTTGCGGACGATGTATCGGTTTTACTATCCTGTTCTGATGAAGTTGAACTAGAAAATAAATTAAATATTACTATGGATAGTATAATAAATTGGTTGGATAGGGTAAAGTCAGGAGAGATGGACCACATTTTTTCTGTCATCAATATTTTTTTTATTTCTTAAGAACTAACATACATTTTGGTGTTATAGTATCTTACTATTAATAGTCAACCTATTTTACTGCGTTATGGCACAATTGTAGCTTCTTTTTAAAAATAATCAACAAATATAAAAAATGTACCCTCGGTCCGTCTCTCCCATACTCTGCGGGTGAGTTGGACCAGTAAGTAAGGAGAGATGGACTTAACAAAAAATAATCATTTTAAACTTCTTAAACAATTAATAAAAATTCAAAATCAAATTAACGATTTAGAGAAACGATTAAATAAACAAAAAATCTTCAATTTGTCACCGTATCACCGCATCGCTCGCACATATTAGCATATGAGGTGCAGCTTTCATGGGACCAGCGTTCACACATAGTACACTGCAGCCATTCGTCTTTACTCAGAGTATCTTTATAGTTTCCCTCGACATACTCCACTTTTTCTTTTGTATATTAGAGGCATGGCCTACCTATAAAAAAAATATTTCATTAAAATTTATAAATTTGTATAAACATAACTTTTATATCAATTAAAATAAGCAAATAATATTATTCACTATTGGTCCATCTTACCCCTACTTACCATGGTCCATCTCTCCTAAATCGTAAGGACAGATTTACCACTATTTTAACCTACTAACGTAATAAACAAACAAATTATTTTGAGGTTAGTTTATTATTTCAAGACCACACTAACCCAAAACCATCAATTGCTATTGAAAAAATACATTATCTCTTACGTACCTTAGTTTTCAAAACACATGCAATAAAAATATTACGCTTCCGAAATCTTCTAAACCGTATTTTATTATTTTTTCCAATAAAAATGTAACAGTCTCACTTTCAACATGGAGCAAATAGGTTGACAAGTACGCTTTAGTTTTGCTAGCTTAAATAAATCTTATAGTTTAGTAGAAATTACGATGGTCCGTCTCACCCGCTGGTCCATCTCTCCTGGTTTTACCCTACACATAACTTAGAACTTAATTTAAATAAAACTAAATTACTACAATTTAAACCATCACAAAAAAGACCATTGCAGTTGGATTTTAATTATAAGAATACTAATTTAAAAACAGTCGACACGGCGACCTTATTGGGGATCGAATTAGATACCAACATGACTTGGAAACCACATATTCAGAAACTAAAAAATAAGATTTCATCTTTTACTTATGCATTACACCAACTTAAACGGGTAACTGACCTAAAAACCTGCCTTGCCGCTTATTATGCATATGCCCACTCCAGACTGTCATATGGCATAGTTATATGGGGAAACTCTTGTACAATTAATGATATATTTACGCTACAAAAGAAAATCGTTAGAATACTCGTAAATATTGACCAGATGACATCCTGCAGAACATATTTCATAAAACATAAAATTCTTACCTTAACATCTATATATATTCTAGAAGCATGCAAATTTGTGAGGAAGCATGAGGCTCTGTATATACGAAGGATAAATAGAAACAAAAGAAATAATAGAGACCTCAACATACTAGAAAGACCAATCACTAAAATGAAACTTGTTTCTTCCAGCCCTCATCATATGGCTATAAAAATATATAACCATATCCCGAATTATATAAAAAATATTAAAAAAATCCCTATATTTGCGAAAGATCTTAAAAATCTACTCGTAGGTAAATGTTATTATGATATTTCTGAATTTTTCGACGATAAATTCCCTACCAATTCACTTTGATTTCTTTATTACAAATAAAGCGAAAATCTGTAAATCAAATTTAATTTGTAAGTAATGTGGCAACTAGTTGCCCTCATGTTTGCAGTGCCCTTGCAGGGCGTCACTTGTACCTACTATTTATTTAACAACTTATAACTTGTGACTTGCAATAAATAAATCTGAAATCTGAAATCTCACGAAATTGCAAGTTTTCTTTAACTCACACATATGCGTACAAACAACGCCACCTAATCGTAATCATAGCTTTAACCACACTCCGTCCGCCTTTTCTTCTAAGTCTATATAATCTAAGTACCTACATAAGTAACAGTACGTAGGTAGAAATTGAATATTCATTCATTCATTATTGACTATCGGTGGTTGAATCGGTAATGTGCCCGGTTAAAATGCTTTATGTATTACAGATTAGGCACAGGTTCAAATCCCACCTCGACCATATATCAAACAAACATACGTACATATAATAACGTTTATATCCCTTGTGGGGTAGACAGAGCCGTCTTGAAAAGACTGAGAGGCCACGTTCAGCTCGTAGGCTTAATGATAGAATCGAGATTCACATAGTAAGAGGTTGCTAGCCCGTGGCCTAAAAGAATAATTCAAAGTTTATAAGCCTATCCCTTAGTCACCTTTTACGACATCCATGAAAAAGAGATGGAGTGGTCCTATTCTTTTTTTTTATTGGTGCAGGGAACCACATCAATTACTATTCGAAGTTATGTAACTCCATTAGTTTGAATACCTACTAACTGATACTCTTACGATGAGGGAAAACATTGAATAAACCTTACATTCACGAAACTAGACATGTGATACGGGTTAGGTTCCCCTGGAAAGGTTGCAAAAGTCACATGGGTGTCGCTTGGTGTAACAATCTGACTTACCCAATCCAGGATTCATGGTCAATGGCACTTTCTCCACACTCCGGGCTCCTTACCAGAGTGGTGTGGATGTTAGGGACTAACGCCAAATGGAAGAAGATTCTTATTAGTTATTATCATCTGCCGGGCATTAGTCCTTATGGTCATCCAGGGAGGAGAGTCTAGGATGTCCACTTCACTCTATGAGAGGGAAATTGGGAATTTCTGCTAAACTTTATAGTGACCGGCGCGAAAGTTGAACGACATTGTTTTCCATGGACGCTGACAGTGTACCTATTTAAGGGTTATGCACGTACTGAATTAATATTCTTGAAACATTACGTACCTATATAAAATTAAGAATCTGGAGAAGGACATAGAGTAACTTTCATCGCGGTAAAAACTAGTTCCCGTTGGTTTTGCGGTACCGCTGCATTCGTGGTGCTAAATTCGTCGCTCTTTATAGATGGCGCTACATCACGTGGATGAAATTTCGGGTAGAAGCTAGTTAATAAATGCGTAAATAACTCTTGTCTGTCTGTTACGCCTAAACCACTTAACCGACTTTTACAGAGAAAGAATTAACCCTGGGGAAGTGCGAAAAAACGCGCGTACGTAGTCGCGGGCAAAGCTAGTTCTCAATAATTCCTAATGGATACTTAATGTCAACTTTCAAATTAGGTAGGTACCTACCTAAGAAATCATAAGTCACAACATGTTTTATTTTATTTCTATAGCTGATGAAATCTTGCCCGTGGGATCAATTCATGTAAATCCATTGAATGAATTATATTTATCACCAGCTTTGAAGGATCTTTTGGATTTTTCTGTCACTAGACAAGGCAGTGGGCCCCGTCCAGTGTTGAACACTAAGAGTAAAGTTTTCGAATTGGATAGTTGTAGAACAATTGGAAAGGTAAGCTTTAGATAAGGAAGAAGGAAAGTGAATAGGTTTCATTTTGGCCTGTCTAGTAAGTGCTATATCTAAATGGAAAGTAAGCACATTATAATAATACCTATACAATACTGTAGAAAATCTAGACCTTAAAATGGACCTCTTACTACAAAGCACAATCGCCAAATGCATTTGAGAAAACGCAAAGTGAGAAATTTATCTGACATCCTCGTGGGCAAAAGCTACAAAAATGATGGGAAAGGAAAATTTATCGCACCATATTATAATTTAGGCAATCTTACATATTCTTAGATACGATTCAGATTTCAGTCCGATCGACTCGAATCGGCTTGACCCCGAGACATTTACGTGTGTAAGGTGCACTTACATTTCAGGTGATTGATGAACTTTAATTTCTGGTCATAAGTTTCAGTTTTATTTACCGCATTTTGAAATAACATTCGGGCGAGGCCGGTCGGTCTGAATCGCTTACTTATCCTTCTAAAGGTTTGCTTGATCTACACTGGCGGCTCGTGGTCTGTGTGGCTGGTGACGCGCGAGGGTACGTGGGGATGGCTCGCGGACTCCTTCACCATGTACTTCAGGATGGCGCTGGTACACCTGGGACTGCCAGGCTGGCAAGCGGCGTTCGCTAACCTGCCACTTATACCCTGGGCTGAGGTTGGTTGGCCATAAATGTAATTCCATCATCCTCCGGGTTTGTCCTGTTTGAATCACCCCTAGGATCCGTCCGTTTATTATATCCAGTAGGTCTTATAAATATAAAATATCTTTCTTATGCTTTTCCGCGCTCATCTTGAATTATTATTACGTATAATGTGAAATTGAAAGTGATAATTAATATAAAGTGCTTAGTAGAGCAATCTCGCCAATATTTATTTAGCTGCTCGATGAAGTCAAGGCATATACCCCTCCTTACTTTGCTTTACATGATGTTTACTTATAAGTTCTCAAATACTTATCACGTGAACATTTTACTCTGATACTCATTACTATTTTCAGCAACTGTTCCTCTTACTAGCGCCGCACCTGCTGGAGAAAGTGGATACTGGAACTAACAATGTGGTGGTCTCCAACGAGCCTGGTTTGAATCATATCGACCCCAACATATTCAAAACATCAACGCGCCATCATAAGAGCAGCCGACAAACAAATCAATAGATCAACTTGTGCCTAGTAACAAAAAAGGTTGAAGAAATCAATGTTCTAAAAAATACCTTGTATGTTGTTATAATATTGTATGAAATCAATTTAATTTTAATTTCCAAAGATTTTTAATGTCTTCTGAATTCACCTGCTAGCTATTACAGACTGATCAGCGTAAGCCGTAAAATGATATAAAGCTAGTGACAAAATTAGTAACAACATCATTGATTATCTATCGTTACGTGTAGATGAACATTATCATACTTGATAAGGGACGTGACTGCATCTCCTGAGATCACCAGGAAAGTGAAACCAGTGAAAGTTTAATGACATGTTATCAGCTGGCTAACATTATTAGTAGAAACTATATGTATTGGAAGAATTAAATATTTTTATTATATTGGTTTATGGTCAACATAAAAAATACAAACAGCGATAGCAAAAATAAAATAAGGAATCGATGTTACATCTTGTATATTGAATAAATTCATGACAATAAAATTTACAGCTAAATAACAAAATAAAATGGACGGAATGTGAGATTCTTAAAGTAAGCTAAGTTTACAATCATTGTCACTTAATACAAGCAAGAATCCTTGAACATACTGCACAAAATAATACAACTATGTACCTACTAGCAAGATTTGCATATAAATCTCTCATGTATAATTATTATGTGATGATAGATTTTGTGATGTTTTTATATCAACTTTAAAATTTGATTAATATAAAAATAAAAGCAAAACTTATACACGATAGACAGATACAGTGATATAGGTAACTACAACTATCTTAATATAAAACATCATTGGCTTATTGAATACAAAATTTAGAGATTTATATAGTATTGTGATTTGATATTTACGGAATAAAGCACTTTCTATAAAAAAGCGATCTTTTTTTATGTTATACTTAACAGTATCTCTTGTTCAAATTTAAGGGCGCCAAGTAGGTTTACTAAAATCTTTACAACTATTGGAACAAGGTGGCACAATGTTCGGTTAATCAACATTAACCCGCACTCTTCGCGTTCATACTGGAAGAAAAATTCTGCTATCAATAGCAGATATAAATAATGAGCTAGTAGAATATTTTAATTATTTATTAGTTATATAAAAGGTGAAGTTTGAAAGATTTTGTCTACATTTAAAAGCTTATATTAAATGCGTTATGTCAGAGTAGCAAATTGGAGCAATTTATTCCGGCTAAAATGATGGTAAAGTGCGGGAAGACTGACTTATCTTATGCTATTTGTTTAGAATAAAAATTAATATTACTCTGATATTATTTAATTTCTATCAAACGCATGTGGTGATACAAACTACTTTATCTTGAAGCAATTGGGGTTTTATTAGGCTTTGTGATGTACAAACTATATACTCGTAATTTAGGCACTCGATATATTTAATACTTATTTGTGATGAAATCACCGTTTATCTTGTAAAAAATTGAATTCATAGTATTTGAGCTAACCAATTGCGTTGCAACTTATCTCTCACTTATCAGGGCTGTCACTTTAAACTAAACTAACAAATATGTAGTATGTAGTCTTTGAGTTAAATATTATGCCAAAAATTAAGTAGTTCATTAAATATAGATATAATGAAAACAGCACACATAGGCCATACAATTTAAAGAATTAATAATAGCGGTAAAGAGAGAAAAATAGGTGCCCTTATGTATGTAGGTACTTGTTATTTATGAAATAATTATTCATAACGAGTTTCATGGGCATTAATATGTACGCATTTACTGTTCTTTTCTTCAAACCATAGACAATTCGAGTGACAGCCCTATCTACACTTTAAGCCTAATCATAATATTCCTACTGCTAGTAAATCCAGCTAACCGGCACCCACTGGTGGTCAGTAGAGAGCGAGTGTAGAGCGTCCATGATTTTGGAATAAGTCGTATCCATATTGTTGTTTGTGATGACCAAGTCTATGTACTTCTCGTATTGGCGTTGTATGCGGGCGCTGTCCTCCAGAGTTTGTTTCATGTCTTCTTCCTAAATGGTGGTTGAAACCAATGGTATTAATGAAAATAAGTGCTTTTAACGATTTTTACAGCATATTAGTTATGTAAAAGCGAAAACGTATTAAAAAGGAGCAACTCCTAATAGACCAATCAAATTTGTAAAAGCATTTCCTATCGTTCAGAAATCGACAACTTTTTATGGTTATTTGACTGGTTATGAGTACTAAATGAATAGTCGAATTTGTGAATGTGCTCATCATGCTTTTTTTTAGTGCCCGACACAATCTGATTAGAAAAATCCTTTAAAACTTTTAGAAGGTGCTGTAAAAATGTTATTAGATTCAAGTGCACAACAAATTAGTTAGTGTTATATCATAAAAATATTGCAAAACTTATTGGAAATGTTATGTGTGTTTTGTTAGTATATAACGACTCTCCAAGTCACTCATGCTTTACAAAATGGGATCGTCATATTTCAGTACATGCTAAAGTAAACTAAACATGCTGCATAAAACTTACCTCGTACAAAGACGCGAGTGACTCCAGCGTGCGCGCGCGCCGGGAACTGTAGCGGATAGAGCTCTGCCGGTCGAACTAACATGCCACAATCAATACAATATCAAACATGCTAATATAAACAAAAGAAATTACAAAATAAACTATGTACTTCAATTATCAATACCAAACATAAATTCATTCTTTATCATGATTTTATAGTCTGAAATCATGCCTTTATAAATTATTAATGTAAATGAAAACGATCTGATCGAGATACATAAAATCTCGATCAGACTTTTTTTTTTTCAGAGAGACGTTTTCATCTGAGTAGAATAGGATTCGACATCTCTTCGCGTAGAAGTTAAGAGGCGGAGACTAAGGGATGTAAGCACTAATATCTCTCTCATCTTTCCGTTTTCCCGGTCGCACCCTCCGCCGCGATGGTTCGGTGCCCGGGGTCCGCCCTCCCACAGCTCTCTTACCACTTTGTCCGCCCTTCGGGGCCCTCAGTTTTAAGTCTACTACAACTACCCTCAACTAAAAAAGAAAGCACTAACTAATACATCAATTATTCCATACGGCTTTGTATGGGCGGCTTTGTATCGGGGAATCGGCCCACGAGAAACTTAGCAAAATCATTTCACAGTAAATAGTTTAGCGCGCAGGGTTTTAACTTCGGATCTTTCGGGGAGTGAATAAATGCTCTAGCAATTTTAAATAAAAATCTTATTTTCCTTTAAAAAGATCCGAGGTTTGAATGTGGTTAAAACTCTAGCGCTACTACGCGCTCAACTGTTGGTAGTTTATTCATAATATCGATGTTTTGTTTAAAATTCAAAGTTTAGTTACGCAAGTTATCGTTAAACCCTAAAAATAGGGTCAATGGCTGCGATTCTATGTGATAACGGTAATCCAGTGGCCAAGTCGTTAAGATTTGAGTTTGTTCACCTCGGTTACATGCGTACAACAACACGAGTAGACGCTAATTTGTAAACTTTAAAATGGAGCATAAATTCACTAGTAAGTATGGCAAATATGATAACATGAAACTTGCACTGTTTGAATAAAAATTGCAAGAAGAATAATGTACATATTATACAAACCTGTTCACTAATTCGTCATCAACAATTCAAATTTCTATTTGAAATCACAAAACTAAGAATGCGTAAGTACAAACAACAGCTTAGCTCTGTATAAGTTTAATATAATTTGCGATTAATTTGTGCAGATTTCTAATACTGTTGTTGGTATGTCATGGAGTACCATGCATCTAAAAAGATAACATAAACAACACTAATCGAAATGCTCAGCTATACGTTATACTAAGAAAATAATCAACAAATATATATTTTCTGTAAAATTCAGGTGTATCAGTTTACATCTTCAATGATGTCACGTGACGCCCACACAATGCAAACACGTCACTTAGATCGCGATAGTGGGGATTCCGTATCTAGTTAACAGATGTCGCGTCACTCACCGAGAGGTTCCTGTTGGAGGCGTGCGTGAGGTTCCTGAGCTGCTCGATGCCGGGCGCCGCCAGCATCACCACGTACGGCAGGAACTCGCTGCTGGTGTGCAGCAGCTTCAATGACTGAGGGGCGCAGTCCAGGATGCACATCTTGCCTGGATGAGATCAAGTTTTTAATTTAAGTTAAAACAATGTGACAGAATAGTCCCCTTCTCTGTCGATGAATTTAAAATTTTATATCCTACTAGCTGTCCCGGCAAACGTTGTTTTGCAATTTGTGGGTATGAAAAATAAATGTTGGCCGATTCTCAGACCTACTCAATATGCTCACAAAATTTCATGCCGTTTCGGAGGAGTACGGGAACGAACATTGTGACACAAGAATTTACTATACGAGTAGGATATAAATTTAAAAACCTACGCCTCGATCGTAAAAGCACCATAGGTGTAGGAATGATACCAGTTGAATTTTCTTGGACCTGCAACATTTCCCATTTGACCCCATAATACGTACCTTCCTTGATGATAGCTCTAATAGAGTCCAGATGTGTCCCGTACAGATGTCCATTGTGTTCCCCGTACTCCAGGAATCGCCCGGCATGCGCGTCCCGCTCCATTTCCTCCCGTGAAACGAACCAATACGACTGCCCGTTTTCTTCCATAGGCCGCGGCGGGCGTGATGTATCTGAAAAGTGTGAATATATTTTTATAGCATACTAAAATACAGAAAAATAAAAATACTATTGTATGCAAGATTACCCAGTATTGTCATGCAAGAGAGTACTTGCGTTCGGTTGCTCCTAAGCCATGACATTTCAACGTTAGCTAGCCCACCCCACAAGTGCCTACCATAGCTTATTTTGTTTCTATAAGAACGAATATTTACGAGCTGCTTTTAGAACTGAATATTGTCAATGAAATGCGTACGTGCTGCTAAAATGGATGTCGTAAAAGGCGACTACGTCCTTATCTATGTGCCTTTCAGTCTATTCGAGACTGTTGACTCTGTCTACCCCGCAAGGGATATAAACGTGACAATATGTATGTATCTCACGTGGTATAACAGCGCCGAATCTGTCGGGGTGCTCCTGAATCATGCGGCTCTTCAGCGTGCGCCGGCCCACGCCGCGCGTGCCCACCATGGCCAGCGTCCGCCGCAGGAAGGGCGGCGTGCGCGCCACTTCTTCGTACAATGCTAATTCGGCGCCCTCTAGTTGGACGCTTGAGCGAGACTCGTATACGAATTTCTTTTTCTTTTTCGATATCTGTGGGAAATTGTTTTTTTTTTGGATATTTTTTGCTTCATCAACAAGTGTTACCTGTTGTTTAAGTCGAAGAAACTACATGGGAACTTCTAATATAAGGAAATGATCCAAATTGGTCCATAGATTTCAATGAATACTAATGTATATATTATATATATATAATATATATATTCATAAGCAACGCGCAAAGTTGCATAAGGTCTTCGATAAAGTAATAAACAACTATAAACTTAATCGAAGCATATGGTCATTGTTAGCACAAGCATATGGTACCTTATTTCTGAGAATACAAATGTGTGGCCCAAAAAATCTTAAGTGAGAAAAATACGGATGATTTATAATTGCATAAATTGGTTGAACAAGGGCCGTGTCGTTATTTGGCTCGAACAATTATCCTAACTGATAGTATGAGTCACTGGTGGACACACTACATAATTGTTTTGTTATTAATTAGAACATCATGTGACTCATGGCTTTTGTATTATAATAACGCTGAAAATAATTCCCATTGGACATTGCCAAAAGGTTTAATGGAATAATAATGATCGGAATTTGATAATCGTGTGAATTCTTAGCATGAATATTTTATTTTATGAAATTTCGCACATCAATAACTTTTAGCTGAGGCGTCAAGAAGTTAAAAATTAATGAACAAATAGTGGTTCCATAGTTTAATTAATATCTACTGGTATACTTGCATACGTTTTTTTCCAGATGTGAGGCCTTGGAGTAACATTTGCTACTTTTATTTCCACGAGACTATTAGCAAACTCTATTAGATTAAAAAGTAACATTGGAAATGACGAATGCCTGAAATTACACACTTACCCTTGCACCGCATATACTAATTTTGTGCACGAAGTCCGCTTCAGGTGGTACATATGCCTTGCGTCTCTCCTCCAGCTCGGGCGAGGGTATCAGGCCGACTACGTCTGGATTCTCTACATGACTTGCTTGCCACCAGTTAGGATCTTTGCGGTCTGACACCTTTAAAGTGCAAATAACAAAAAGAAATAATATTTAGAACACTCTTGCAATACATAGTGACTGACAGACAATGCAGCCCCATACTACTGCGACACGATGGCGAGCATCGGAAATAGTTGACAACATATTATCAGAAAATTCCATTTTTAAGGACAAAATATAATTAACTTAAGAATTAAATTATCTTGTGTCTGAATCAGAGATTTAACTGGATAATATGAAAATAAAAAAAACAAAATATATAAACCTGAATTTACCTGTAAAATATCTCCTCTCTTGAATTCTAAGCCAATTTCTTTGCAGGGCAGCAATGTGTCCTCCTTGGGGTCGTAGTCAAAAAGTGTCCTCATGTAACACTGGAAACAATATCAATCATTCAGTAAAATTGAAATATCTTTCTCTTTTGAATAACGTGGTTTAAAAAACTTGGCTTAAGCTGTCATTGCCACACATAATAAGAACAAATGGAGTGAAGAATAAGCCAAAAGCCATAATAATATATTTTCTCATTGTTGTATGGTTGTAGTTACAACAACTAATGGCCTTTTTAATAATATTACTCAAAATACTTACACTTAGTTTGTTAGTGAGTTGAGAGTTCTTCTCCTTAAGGTTTGGCCCGACTTTGAGCGTTAGCCTGTCGTTAGGCTTAGCCACTGCTTCCTTGAGCTGCTCCTCAGTATCAATCTGGACTCCATCCACTTCCAATAAAACATCTCCGACGGACAATAATGCTTGTTTGGCAGCGGCACTACCTGCTAATATTCTAGCCACTATCAGCTGACCATGTTCATCTGTTGTTACCTAGAACAGTAACAATTGGATTAGTAAATGATATTGTTTTAATGATTTAAAGTCAATGTTGCTGTTAGTCAATTACATACAAAAAGTTGTATTTATTGAAAATCAAACTTGTTTTTATTTTTATCAAGACTTAACTTTTATTCCAGAAATTAAATTGATCATATGATTTGTAACATGTCAGCTGTTAATGTGTTGATGGTATGCAACTCTGTTTGGATCTGCATTTGATAAAGTTACTCTATATTAAATTGATAGAACTTTACTTACTGTCAACCCCAAAGGCTGTCCAGGTACTTTTCTCAGGCCCACAACTTTTACAGTCTCCACAGGCATATCTCCGTTCTCTTCAGGCGTCTTATCACCACCTTCGGCACTGTCTTTACTAATATCTTTGTTTACTGTCTTCTCATCAATACCAGACCCTCGCTCCAGCCAAATAGCACCTATTTGGTCATGAGCATCTATAAGTGCCTAAAAACAATAATACTACTTAATAAACTTTTGTGAATACAAATGTACCTACTTACAGAAGCACATATAATGTTATAAGAATCAGTGGTTGACATAAATAATAAGAATCTAATAAGAATTTATTCCAAATCTCTTGAAAATATATTAATCAACATAAGCTTACGTATATTATCTTACGCCTACGAACAATATAATTGGAGTGGAAATATGTTTCATAGTAAGCTTACCCTGAAATGTACTCTAGACAATAATATAGCGAGTTCTGCTTGCTCGATAGTCCTTATGTTGTTACCTCGATACTCGCTCAAGGATTTAACTATGTTGACGTTGCCCAGGGACACAGGTTTTACGATTAAATCTTCCTCGCAGTCCGTGGACTGGAACAAAACACGTAGATATTATACGATCACTATACAACGATCGACACTCCGAAATAATACGTGTTTCAATAGGCGTGGCACTAGTCAGTTAGATTTCTTGAATGAAAATCATAGTCTTCGCGACAATTAACTAATAATTTTTGAAAATATCAGATTATTGTTTACAAAGAATATCAAAAGTAAGAATAATTTTATTTGATTCGTTTGAAATTTATAAAAAAGTACACACCCAAGCTCGATTTCACATTCGTTCGTTGTTGTCTGTTCTGTTGTACTTTAATATAGACATTGACATTATTGGCAAAGTGTTGCCAACTGTCGCCAATAAAAACACGCAAAATTCGACCCAAATAAAGCGGTATTTTTAATATCAGAACATTATCTACAATTTTGGCGAAAATACCGATGGTCTGATTTTGATAAAATTAAAAATTTGTGTTCGATCTGTCAATAGATTTTTTAAGTTCGTAGGGTATCAACTTTGGTTAAGTAGTTTTTGAGTATTCACAATTTTATAAAAATTAAAAGTGTTCCTGAGGTTTATGTTCGCCGTGAACGATTGGTATAAAAAGTACTAGATTTAGCACAGAAAGCGCTAAGTTGGCGACACTGTAATGCCTGCGCTGCCAAGTGTGTGTGAAGGTGTGTGTGAAGCAAGCCAGTGCAAGATGCAAACTGCCAATCCCCAAGCCTTTGTTTGGTTGGGTTGAGGGTCTGTGTATTGTCGTTTCCTCACCTCAGATATTTGGACTAAACAGGGTCTTAATTTAACAAAACTGATTGCGTTATTTGTAAGACAGGGGTTTAAAATCATATGCCAAATAATAACGGCGTAGACAGAGTCTTAAAAAGAAACAAAGGTTACTTTTAGCTGGATGGCTTAATGTTTGGGTGAAGCCCAAGTTTATAAATATTTCCTTTCAATGACTATTACAATCTGCACGGCACCAACTAATCACTAAAGGTACCCTTATTTTCTTCGCTAATCATCACGAAAGCTTGCATCTATCATAAATTTTATACATACATACATACATAAAATCACGCCTCTTTCCCGGAGGGGTAGGCAGAGACTACCTCTTTCCACTTGCCACGATCTCTGCATATTTCCTTCGCTTCATCCACATTCATAACTCTCTTCATGCAAGTGCGGCGGTTTCGGGTACTTTTGACCTGACCCTTTACCAGGACGTCCTTAATTTGATCAAGATACGTTCGTCTAGGTCTTCCCACTCCGACCTATCCCTCCACACCCTCCATGTATATCTGCTTAGTCAACCTGTTTTCATTCATCCTCTCCACATGACCGAACCATCTCAACATATCCTTTTCTATTCCTGTAACTACATCTTCTTTCACATCACAACATTCCCTTATCACGCTGTTCCTTATCCGGTCACTCAATTTCACACCCAACATACTCCTTAACGCTCTCATTTCTACTGCATTTATTCTGCTTTCGTGCTTCTTTTGCCATACCCAACTTTCACTCCCATACATTAATGTCGGGACCAACACGCCCCTATGCACAGCCAGTCGAGCCTTTTTGGATAGTTTCTGACTGCTCATAAAGGCATGCAAAGCTCCATTCACCATGTTCCCCGTGTTCATTCTCCTTTCAATATCACTATCACACTTGCCATCTGATGTAAACTTTGATCCTAGATATACAAACTCTTTCACTTGCTCAACTTTTTCTCATCCAATCAAAATATTTCATGCTGTCATTTCTTTCTCCATTTCAAAAACCAGTGTTTTAGTTTTACTTACGTTCACTTTCATTCCTTTCTCTTTTAAAGCTTCATGCATACAGTTTACCATCTCCTGTAACTCCTCCGCTGATGACGCCATATAAATTTTATAACTTTATAAAATTAAGCATAAGACCTGATTTTCTATTCTAACTTGTAGCTTTAACTAGAGTTAGTATTTACACCTTCGATCACTTACCTCGTACTTTCTTCCGAAATCTGGACTTTCTACTATACTTTTCAAAAAAATTACATCATGATTCGACAAATCTTCTTCAGGCTTCTTTTCTACCTTTTCTGTAACAAAAATATTAATTTAATCTAGGTATTAAAGTAAATAATTTTACTACAAAAGGTAAGGTTAATAAAATTGTCAAAAGAATAATTTTATTAACCTTACCAAAGAGTTACTTCTTCCTAGCGTTGAGAATCCAAAACTAGCATCTTCCTTATTCTTCATTCATGTTGTGTTAATATCGAAACCGTTCACCTCCTTTCGACCGAATAAAAGCCGTATGCAGGTTTTTTTATAAGAACCGGTTAAGTGAGTGTTTCGTTTACTTTGTTTAATTTACTTACATTTCCGTACAAGGGTAAGATTTTTACGCAATCTATAAAGTACACGCTTGAAAAACTTTATGAAACTCAATTTTATTTAGATACTAGCTGTGCCTGCGACTTCGTCCGCGTGGAATAGTTATTTTGGGCATCATTGAAGCCCTCAAGGATGCTCCTTCCACGATTTTTTTCACATTTTCCATTATTTCTTCGCTCCTAATAGTTTAATAGTTGCATCTAGACGTTATATAGCCTAAAGCCTTCCTCGATAAATGGTCTATTCAATACAAAAATAATCTTTCAAATCAAACCAGTAGTTCTTGAGATTAGCACATTAAAAAAAACAAACAAACTCTTCAGTTTTATAATATTAGTATAGATAAATCTAAGTGCTTATTTAAACTAAAAAAAATATTCTAATAGAATTATAACCAGAAATATGTACCTACAACTTACAAAAGAAAAAGAAAAGAAAATAAAGTTGAAACGCCTGTGCAATACTGTCTTGCCGTCGTCGGGTCTTCCCATACTCCCTTAGTGGAGTCGGAGTAGATTGGTCAGGGCTTTTGGCCCTCTTCAATGGCATCATCGCTGCCTACGACTGTAGGCAGGTCGATGGGGCGGCCGTGACGGCCTGGGTCTTCACGTCTTCATACACTGGGAGTTCCCATCAGCGGCGGCGTCGTCACTGGTTGACGACGTCAGCCGCAAGGCAGCGAGGGGAGGGTTTCACCCGACGGCCCGGAGGGAGCGGAGTGGAGCGGCGCGATGCCGCGCAGGTGGCTGTGTGATGACGCGTCCGCCCTCTCGAATATCTAGGTTCTCCCACTTCAAGTCCCTGAGCATCGTCGAGTTCCTCACGTAGCGCGGGGCTCCGACGACTGCTCTGAGACTTTGGTTCTCTTGGGCTCTGAGTCTTCTCCTGTTGGTCTCAGAGCAAAATGCGTACCACGCCGGGGCCGCGAACGTGAGGCGGGATCTGACGTACGTTTGCTAGATCCCGAGCTTCGTCCTCAGGGGGAGGCTGGAAGAGAGAACTGCGTGAAGTCTCCCCCTGGCTGCCTTGGTCATGAAGCTTGCGCTCGCCTCCTGCCCCTTTTATACCCTGCCTCCGCTAGCCGCGTCGAGCGCGGCAACCGTTACGCAAAAATAATCCTTATAGCATGATTCAGTATTTACGCGCGATGGCTTGTTAGGGTATTTTATTTCATGTATAAGTTTGGTGTTTCTATACCGATTTCGATGATTCTTTTTTTATTGAATAGGTACTTATATTAATTTTTAAGAATTATGAATGAGTGTGAGTGTTATTGGTATTATAAACATCAGAGTAAAGAAATATAATCAGAAATCTCCGAACTGCTAAGCTATTAGGAATTACACGTGTTATTGTGAGTCAACCATAAATCTTGTCTTGGGATATTTTATTAATAATTTTATGTAGAATATTTCCGTTATACATGGTTTTGCTGTATCTTTAACCATTAAGGCTGCACACGCGACGGAAGCTTAAAAAATCAAGTAACTTCTCCCGTTTTCCCAACATTTCCTTTCACTGCTCTTCTTAGTTATTGTAGCGTAATGAAAAGTATACTATAACCTGCTCAGGAGTATGAAGAATAACTGTACCAAGTTTCGTTAAAATCCGTTAAGTAGTTTTTGTTTCTATAAAGAACATACAGACAGACAGACAGACAGACAAAAATTTTACTGATTGCATTTTTGGCATCAGTATCGATCACTAATCACCCCCTGATAGTTATTTTGAAAATATATTCCATGTACAGAATTGACCTCTCTACAGATTTATTATAAGTAGGTATAGATAATTAGTGCATTCTTTGCCATTAACAAACAAAGATGTGTTATAACTACTTTTCGATTGTGAATGGTAAGACATGTAATTATGTTAGCAGGTTTAACATAGAAAAAGTACCTATACTTTTGTCAAAAAGATTTGAATCCCAATAAATTCTCTATTACTCAACAAATATTGTAAATGCAAAGTAACTTTTTATTAAAGTTACTGAAATAATTAAACAGAGATAATTTTGTAAAAAATAAAAAAAAATATTTTAGACCTTGGAAAAGTCTAAGGGAACGGAAAACCCCGGATTTTAAAATTAATACGGGCGGAGCTACGGGCGAAAGCTAGTACCTATAAATTAAACATTTACATCCAAGACCAGGTCAGTCTCAAATTATATACATATATTATAATATTATACTAGATAGACTTAATGAAAATGTAACCGATATCCTGTGAATTGTTTGCTATGTCGTGACGCACCGTTCGTGCAAACATGATATCACGTCGACCTATATCCCCCGATCACAAAAAGGGCAACCCCTTGTATTCCAAATATCATTAGTGCCGTCAACGAACGATGGACATTTAAGTACTTATACTAAATATCGTGACTTTAGCGTGACGTATGTATTTGACCGCAGGCAGTCTTCCCGGCTTTAGTGGATGATTTATGTTGAAGAAAATGCTGCAGTGCAGTTTGTTACCGCTTCTTCTGCACTGACGCCTTGGAAGCGGCAGTAAACTAAGTTTTTAAGTAATTTATTAGACGTCAACCAATGTTGTTAAACCATACGTTTTGACAATTATTAAGCGATATAATAGTATCCTATAATAATGAATAAAAATTTTGAATTTTGAGTTTTGAGTCCCGGTGGCACCCTCACTTCTCTGGAGAGGAGCCCGGGGTATGCCTGTGACTATGGATCCCGGATTGGGTAACTCAGGTTTTTACACGAAGCGACTCCCGTCTGACCTCCGCAACCTTTGCAGGAAAACGTAATCCGTTTTAGATTCATGGTTAGGTACTTGGTTACTCATCCAGTTGCCTGAATCAACACCGTAAGAGCATCAATTAGAATTTAAACTAATGTTAATAACTTTGAAAATTTCATTTTTAATGATCGATCAGGGATTTGAACCTGTGCATTTCTGCGCATTACGAATTTTAACCGGGCACCTTACCGATTCGACCACCGACGCTCAGTTATTTTACCGCAGACGGTATCTTATCTTTTAGGGTAGCCATGTACCGATGACTCTTTTTGGAGTTTGTTTGATTAGAAATACCTATTAGTAGTTTGATTGTTAGTCGATGTTTTACGGTAGGTAAGAAAGCATCGTGAGGAAACCTGCACATTAAGACTATTTCATGTGTAGTTACCATAATTCAACATGGGTTAGTTTCTCCTACAAGAGGACAAAACAATGAAAATGTGACCACGTAGAGTAAACGTGGTAATGTGGAAAGAAAAGTTGTCATAAAACAATAAATAGATACATATATTTTCGTAGCATTGGCGTCGGCTGATAATTATGTTTTAATTGAGAAAATCCTTTCTAGAATGTACCTTATTATTCCTAATTCAAGTTGAACATGAGTTTATGATATACTTATTCGTGCAAAGGTTTAATTTCCCAATTACATGAAAGAATATTCGCGTTTGCGTGTCATGAATATCAATTAATTTTCGGTTTACGGTTATTGTACCTTGTTACTTTAACGAGAAGAATAATATGGTTTTTATCATTTTGTTGCAATAATTTTACATGTTTCGTAGATATTAAGTGGCATTTTTACAATTAGATTATCTTAACGTTGATACTATCAAGTTAACTCAAAACTAAATTAGTACCTAGTTAGTATACCTAGATACTTAACTGCGCGGACAAATACAGTAGTAACATTTAAAGTACGTACTTTCTACCTGATTTATAGCATTATTTCTTATTAGCGATATTTCAATTCTAAGTTTTTTTGCGATATGTACTTAATTTTCTAACATTGTTAATTACAAAATAAGATAACACTTACCAATCATTACAATAAATGTGGAATCAGTCATAATTCTAAGCACGAAACAGTCATATTTGATCAATCACTGAATATCGTCGAGTTCTTAGATACGCGGAAACATCTTCCGTTCCAGTTTTCATAGTAGCGTAGAGGTTATGTCAGCGAGTAAGTATTTATAAAACTCACCATCATCAGGCGGTTTATTTCCGAAGGCAAACTCTCGGAAGCCCCTCCAGTTGACGGTGTACCGTCCGCTGCGTCGCACCATCATGTCGTGGATGACGAAACCGTTTATCTGCGGAATAAACACGTTTCTCTGCGGAGTCGGCCGCGGCGGTGTGGCGCGGGATATCGAATCGACGCGTCGATTCGCGGGCGGCTCAGCTGAGCGGCACGTCACGCCGCCGCCCGCCCTGCGCACGCGCTCTGCCGCCCCGACGCTTATGACTCAATGATGGCAATAACACGCTTTTGAGAACTCTTGCGTGTTGAATAAGACGTAATGAGCGCTCTTCTCTTTTAGTGGGCCACATCAATAAACACTTGATTTAAGATTTATCTTCTTTTTATTAAATGAATAGATGGTATATAATTTTTTTATTAAATAAGTTCATCTTTCTCGTCTTGTTGCGCCCTCGGTCGTTGCGGTTCACGAGCTCTGCCCGACGTTAAGCGTCCTAATAAATGCAATTGCATTTCTTGCAATAGTACTTACTTAAAAATGCTAATTCCCCTAGTAGCCTGTTAGTAAAACGTAAAAGTCTACTATCCATACAGAACAATGTGTCCATTCTTACATATAATTTCCAATTAAGAAATTTTTAATATTCCAAATGAAGTGTTTCCAGCACACAATGAACAAATTTATTTTTGAAGTAAATTGCATTCTGCTTCTACTGAAACGGACATAATGAAATGTTTCCGAAACATTTAGTTGTCTTCTCATTTATTTAGTCACGTCGGCTGAAGCATAATGAAACGTAGTCATGTCCCTGAAATATCCTCTAAATAAGTAGTTGTTTTCCGCGAAGCATATATATTAATGAAGCACTTTGGAATTTGAACAGGAAGAAAATAAAATAATGTAAAAGCTGGGAAATTGGGAATGCTGTACTTCTTCTTCGTTCTATGTTCTATGTATGTCTTCTTCTATGTTGAAGGCTTACATACTTATATCTCATCCAGTGGTCGGCGTACCTAAGGACTTTCTGACAGGAAACCAGTGTTAGCAGTTCTCTGTTCTGTTAGACGTATAATTCAGGGCCTAATAGCTGCCCCCGGGCTTTTGATCCCGTGAAAATATCGGAGTAAAAGTACCCTATGTGTTATTCCAGTTATTTCTAACAAAATTAGTCCGAAGATTTTCCGTGAAAGTGTAAAGACATGCATACATTCATCCTCACAAACTTTCGCATTTTTAATATAAGTATCTAGGGTTAAGGTATCTTATTTCGAAACTAGATTTGGGTACCTTTACGATATAGATACTATATCTAGCTCCGAAATAAGATATGTATGATTTTTGTGAAGATGACGAGCATCGCCTTCATCTTAAAACATCAAATTTTATTTAAAGACATGAAAATGTCGGTAATCAAATGGTTCGTGCATAAAGATATAACGGTATTTATGAGGCAACTATAAAAACGTGGCACTCACTCTTCAATACATCGATATTACACTCTTATTTTTAGAATGTTATTCCACGAAGATATATGATCATCAGTTTTAGATGAAAAATCGATACGGCGAGCGTTCAACGTCTATTTGATTTAAAGTTAAAGTTTAAAATTACAGTTGGCTCTGTCTATCCCATATAGGATATAAGACGTGATTAAATGTATGTATGTAAGGAAAGTCGTTATATCATTATTTATTTTTGTACACAAGCTTTTGGTTAAATTTTAGTTTATGTACACAAGCATATATTTGTACAGATAAATATTTGAAAAGACTTATGTTATACAAATGTACATTTAAAAGTAATTAAACCAAAGCATTGGTATTGTATCTAAGTAATATGCTGTCAATAAAATAGTTAAAGTTTAACGATCAGCTCCTAGTCTGTCACTAAGCTTTTGGAGCTCTTTGATTTGTATCTTATGCCTATTTTGCGACTAAATAGTATCTATGCAGAAGTCAAATTTATCCATTGGCACACAAAGACTAATATCACGCCTTTAAGTCTAACAAAATAGACAGATCTATTAAGTCTTTTTCCAATAACAACTAACTGAGGTTTGAGCGCAATCTTCGCGAATTAAATGTGGAATGTGGTATTCTTGGCTGTGATGAGGTAGAGGCAATTAGTTTAATTATACAACAAAAGAAAAAAAAATAATGTCAAGAGTCACCAATAGGCGAAGATATAATTGTTACTATGTGAACTTTCATATAGTAAACAATCTATAGTTAACCTAACAGGAGATAACAAATATTTTTATAAACATCGGGATTGCGTATCTGAGTCTCGTGATTAGTGTAATCAAAGTAGATAATTAGGTTGTTCTAAGTAAAACGAACTTTATCTGCTTGGAGTTCAAACTATACTGAAAGTTAAGATAAAAATAATATAACGGTGATTTGATGTCATTTTCTTTGTTCTGTCCGGCAAGGTAGATTAAACCAAACCATTCATCACAATTCATACAAATATTATATATGCGAAAGTATTTTCAACCATGCTTTCGTTGTATGAAGGAGAAATTTAGCCATTATAATAGCTCGATTTAAACCTTCTGCGGATTATTTTTTGTTGTTCTATGAAAATATGTGTGAATATTTTTCTTTTGACATTGTCTAGTTGCTGGTAACGGAATGTTGAACTGAACGAATTTGGATGTAACTTAGTTGACACAGACTTTGGTATAGTCGACGAAACTCACAAATTATGACTTTTTGAAACAGGAGCCAATTCTTTCTGAGCGAGAAATAAAGTAATTCATGTATGTAGATCTAGAAGCGAATACCTAATTGAAAACATGTTTTGCTTTCCTATTCAAATTAATTGTGCTGAGACCACATGTCCACCTACGTATCACATAATACCACTGAAATTGTGAAAACACCATTCCCATACTATGTTCTTTCTTCTTAACTCGACTAGCATGAGACTGAGTATATTTTACTTTAGTTATGATATACTCATGGGTTTATAAGCAGAATGTTCTAGCGAAAATAACAATAGTTTTAACGCATGTAATGTGTATTAGCTGGCAAAACACTTTTACCTCAGTAACATGACTGAAACTGGAATTTGGGGAAAATATATGATATAATTTTTGGATGGTTAATTTAGTAAGTTTGGTTATTTTTCTATCTAGTGGCTCCTCTGCTGTTGAGTGATGAATGAAATGATCAGTTTTTCATGAAAAAAAGAAATTTTAACCGGTTCCTGTTCATAAAATATTACAAGAGTTATTTTTTCATAATATGTGATTCATCGGACAGGGATCTGTTAATATTAGGTCCTTACCTACATACGAAATTGGCGTTTTGTTGTGCTGGTCACTTTAAATCACAAATTTTTCCTCTTTGGTTAGCAATTCCAAATTCAAATTTATATAGCTATTTACTTGTGTTTCGTTAACCGCCATTCATTTGTTTTTTTTCTTCTGATTTTTCTGTTTGCGGCAGTCAGTTTAAAAAATGGAAAACTTGAAATATCGCCTTTGTTGAGAACGAGTTCCACCGTGGCACTAGTGGTGCGGAAACGGCTCGAAAAATTTATGACGTGTATGGTGGTCGTGACACAAAAGAAAATACATTGCGTGCGTTTTTGTTTCCAACTTTTTCGTTTTGGAAAATTTCGATATGCAGAACAAGCCCCGTGGACGGCCGGGGACCCTAGTTGAAAATGAAGAATTGGAAGCGGGTCCATCGCAAACCACGTCCGAGCTAGCTTCAGGCTTCGGTGTTAGTGACAAAACTATTTTAATCCCCTTGAAGCAAATTGGGAAGATTAAGAAACTTGAAAGGTGGGGTGCCTTATGAATTGAGTGAAACAAACCGGCAATCGCGCGTCGACTGCTGCGTTAGGTACATTACTTAACCGGCAAAATAATGAAGGGTTTTAAATGAAATCATTACCTGTGATGAAAAGTAGATTCTCTACAATAATCGGAAACGCTCATCGTAATGGCTGGACGCTCGCTTGGCCACTGCTGCTTCACGACAACGCTAGACCACATACTGCACAACAGACGACTACCAAATAAGAGGAGCTTCAATTGGAATGTCTAAGACATCCACGACACTCCCCAGACTGCTTCAATAGATTACCATTTTTTTTTGAAATTCGAATATCTTCTTCCAAGAGAAAAAATTCAACCCGATAGGACAGTCCAAACCGCATTAAAAATTTTTATTGATTCCCGGCCAAATTGTTTTTTAGTTACGAGATCAATGAACTACTCATGAGATGGCAAAAGTACATGGACAATAATGGTTCTTACTTTGATCAAATAAATAAATTACATTAAAAAAAATTCTACTTTTTGTTCCGCTTATACCAAAAGACAAATTCATATGTAAGGACCTAATATTATATAATTCAGAGCTCTATGGTCTTGTACCATCAAGGTAGGTACTGTGTTTAATGTGGATGAACAAAATAGAGAAAAATACGATACACTACTCCAAACCCCTCATAACGGATTTACCTACCTACCACCAATTTTCATTATTCAGGCTTCCGCTTTTCGACATTTTTCTTTGCACTTTGCCTGGTATTATTGAGTTTAGGTCCATATTGGCGATATTTATGGCGATATCAAACTAGGATTATGCACGCCTTCTGCCATGGCCCGCCAGAGTTCAAATGACGGGTAGATTTGTTCCCGCGATAACTTGAAGGTCTACACAAGACGTGATCAGAGTTAATTGCTTAATTATAATTAAAATATTTTTAGGGTTTCGTATCCAAAGGGTAAAACAGGACTTTATTTAAAAGAGTCCACTTTCTTTTCCTTTCGCTAAAATGAATTCTTAGACAGTTGAAGGTCCTTTTGGGAAGTAGCAAATTAGGAAAGTGGATATGATGGTCCGAGAGGAAATGTTCTCAGATGATGTTTTTTTGTTGCCGCTATATCAACAAATATTTCAAAAAATAAAAAAATATTATAAGCATGGGATTTCCAATACAAGATACATGTTTTGCAGTTTTTAAAGAAAGGTAGTGAATAGTACGGAACACTTCGTGCGCGAATCCGACTGGCTCTTAACTAATTTTTGGTTTTATTGTATTCTTTATCAACTAACACGTGTAAGTTAGTTGTATTAGGCGAAAATAATAATTTATATCAAACAATAGAATTTCGGTTTATACTCGTACGAACAAGAATTATGTGGATGCGATATAATAACAAAGGTTTACACGTGTAAGCTTTTCGACAAGTTTATCTATATTATTTTTTTAAACAAGCTTTTGCCCGGGACTTCACCCTCGTTTTAGTCCTTAGTTCATACATCATAAAATAGATCTTTATCACTTTAGAACTAAGCAAACCTAACAGTCTTGAAAACATTTAAAAGTCACATTCAAGCTGTATGGTTTATTAATGGAATTGGGATCCAAATAGTGACAGGTTGTTAGCCCATCGCCTAAAGAAATCCCAAGGTTATAGATATTTAAATATCTTAAAAATTATTGTACTGCGACGAATGGAAGGAATATAAGGATCTCGTTTTTTGGCTGTAGAAGGGTGTGGGTTAGTTACAGTTACTGGCTAGAAGCCAGGATGGAAGCGGTATAGGAAGGAGAAGATTATTTTTAAGTGATGAGGGATTAAAAAAAGCATAATGGAGCAAAAATACAGCAGGATGTGGATGAAACATTAAAGGAACACAAATATTTAAAGGGTTAGAAAGTTGTAAGTATAACGAAAATAAGCATAAAATGTAGGCAACCAAACATCCCGTCTTCTAGTTGTAGTCAGCACTAGAAGTAGGAGGCGGTGGTACAGGAAGAAGAAGAATATTGTGTTAATGAGATGAAATGAATATTCAGAAATATTGTTTGATAAAATTTAAGGAATTGCACTAGGTAGAGAGAGCTCTTATGGCATTGAAAAAGGTTTTGAGATCGATAGAGAATTTAAAATGGTTGGGATCGTGAAAATACTATAGACGGCCTCTGTGGCGCAGCGGTAGTGCGTTTGTCTGTGACACTGGTTTCTTGGTTCGAATTCCGGTTAGGGAATCATGAAACGAACTTCCTTTGATTAAGCCTGGGTCTAGGATGTTTATCTACATAAGTATTAGTAGTAGGATGAAGCGAAGGAAGTATGCAGAGATAGTGGCAAGTGGAAAGATATAGTCTATGCCTACCCCTCCGGTAAAAAGGCGTGATTTTATGTATGCATGTATTAGTATTAATTATAAAAATTAGTATCGTTGAGTATCGCTTAACAAAAGTCTCGAAGTTACTTCGAGGCTCTTAATCTGTGTAAAATTAATTGGACGTATATATACCTAAGATATATAAAAGTCTGGAAAAAGCGTATATGCTACTTAGGTGTATTCCTATAGCCATTTTGATTCCTGTTGGAGAAACGGCTGAGTGCTGAAAGATTTCGTGTAGGGCTGATATAACTGCTTAACAAAGGCTCAGAATTCGAATTCTGTAGGGTATAAGGGCGTCATCTCCGCTTTGTCAGAAACGGAAAGGTGATTTAAAGGGCAATGAAAGAAACGGTTGAATGAGAATTAAACCCAACAAATGTGTTCCCTCCTTTATATCGACGCCATGTTTTGCTTTAAACCCTAGCCCACGTTGGCCATTCAGTCTTTTCAAGACTGTTGGCTCTGTCTACCCTGCAAGGGATATAGAGTGACCATATGTATGTATGTATCTCGCGGTATGTTAAAGCGTACTTTTACTATTGAGAAATGGAACTCCCCCTCCACCACAAAATTTTTGGCAGTGCCAATTAGCCCTTATTGGGGCTGTATAAGATGACCACCCACCTACGTCTTCAAGTAGGCTCCTGCGGAGGCAACCCTTGCGGACCTGTCCCAACGCAACTGTGCTTACCATTATAACTGCGGAGAATAAAGTGATTTCCAGTTCATCATCATTTCTTCTGGCTTCGAGGGCTGCGAAGAGAGCTTATACATCCAAGCGCATTCATCCACGATTTAGATTTAAGAGATCTATATTTGTAAATTGACGTCCGGTGAAAATGCTGCAGTGTAGTTTGTTCCGCCGCTTCTTCTACACATGCGTTTTGAAAGCGGTAGTAGTTATAAGTAGATTTAAGTGATGTGACTTCTTACCTACAAGGTCTACTACCTTGTATCCAATTTTGAAAATAAATCTATTCTATTCTATCTACAGCCAGGCTACTGACCACTGTTCTATTGCGTCAAGATTGAAACACTTCCAGTAGGTAGGTACATGTGTGTTAGAATACTTAACTGGTGTATCTTAGCGGAAATAGGGAGTTGCGACCTGGTGCGACCTTACCTTAGTCTCAAGATATAGAGTTATGTCAAATTTCATTCAAATAGAAAGGAATAAATTCAAACACATAACCTATGTGTTTGAATTTATTCTTTCGGAACAAAAGTATAAAAAAAATGAATCCAATTTTTTTTTACATATTAATACGGATAAGAAACATGCAAAACAAAAACGTATTTTTAGGGTATCAAGAGCGTCTGAAACAAAACAATTGTATTTTCGGTTGATAACGACAAGAATATTGTTGATATTTGATAAGGGAGAATTAATAGATGCTATTCTTATGTAGTAGTATGTGGCGCGTGCGAGGGCTGATAACGCAGGTCATAGGGTACTTGTATAAAGTGTGGATTCAGAATTCTCTCAATCACAGTTCCGCTCCGCTGGGCTACATGCGACGACGCAGTTTTTTGCACACCCTCAAAATAAAGTGAATCTTGTGCCTGAAAATGCCGTGGACTAGTGCCAACAGGTAATTGTGTTTTTTTGACAACTTGAAAATGGTACCAAAATTTATTTAAATAAAAATGAATTTGGAGCAACTAGAAACTAATATTATTCAGATTTCTAAAGTGGCAGCTCTGATTTAATTCCAGCTAGAAAATACCTCCAATTATCCTATCTTCCAGAGTAGTGTTTTTAACCGAAATTTTAATAATATTATTCACATTGCTTAAATGTATCAAACCAAATAATTTCACCGTATTTAAACTTATGTTTTGTGTTTTTTTTTATATATTCAAAAAAGCCATTTTTTTAAGTTATCCGATTACAAGAGTTTAGAAAGTTTTAAAGACGTAGTTGTTTTTTGTGATTTCTACTTAAAAATAAGAGGAGAATTGAAATAAAGTTTTAAAACAATTACTTATTATACAGAGTCTTGTAATTCTGTAATTTTACGAAGATAGAGATAAGAGACAAACATAATTAATTAAACAATTGTGATCTGTTAACAGAATCTACGCAAAACCCTCGAATTCAAGTGCGGGCGAACCCGTAGTGGGTCCGAGTGCAGCGCGGCCGGCGCCCACCGCCGCCGCCGACTCGGGCGGTCGCTTCGAGCTCTGCGACCACGGCTACGGCAAGGGCTCCGTCAAGTTGCTACACGTGCACCGCGACGGCGACTACCACGCCATCCGAGAGTTTGAGGTCTCCACCGAACTCAAACTCACATCAGAATCCGCTTACGTGGTAGGCGACAACAAAGAAGTTGTCGCGACAGATTCTCAGAAGAACACAGTATATCTACTCGCGAAGAAACACGGAGTTAAAACGCCGGAGGAGTTCGGTGCGGTTGTTGTGAACCACTTCTTGTATATGTACAAGCAGATAGTGGAGGCGAAGTGTCGTGTAGTGGAGTACCCCTGGGAGAGGCTGCAGGCCGGGACGCCGCATAACCACGCTTTCGTGTTTTCACCAACAGCTACAAGATGGTCTGAAGTTTCACAAAAAAGACATGGTGAGTAAAACATTTTAATATACTTAAAAAAATGTTATGCATCTATTAAATAGGTACCATAAATAAGTTAAATAAGTTTTAATTTAGTCATATGTACAAATTGCTTAAGCAATTTTATGATTTTGAATATTGTTTTTAAACAGAAACGATATTGACGTCTGGATCCCACATTAATTATCAACATTTGTCCTAACAGAGGCGGTCAAAGTGAAGTCTGGTCTGAGTGGTCTTCGAGTATTGAAAACAACACAGTCTGCCTTCGTAGACTTTGTACAAGACGAATATACAACTTTAACAGACGCAGCTGAAAGAATATTTAGGTAAACCTTTTTTTTTCAAAGTCTAATGTGCATTATAATTATCAATAAAAACATAAGTTATCACAGTGTTTGAGGATCATTATCTAATTAAAAATATCAAATCAAATTTTATTTTGGTAAGAGGAAGAGATATTACAGTGTTAATGAGCTCTTACTAAACTATGACCTTACGTATTATTTGATAGCACAAATACCTATATGTCATTTATTGATATCCGTGTTGGTGTTTGGCCTAATTTCAAGACTTTGTAACCGACATAAAGAACTGCCTTTTTTGTAATTTGAAAAGATGTAGGTACTTTCGGTTTTCTGTACCTATCTCTAGTCAATCGATGATTTGACTTAATTTTCCGTTTTCTTTGTGAGATGGAGATCCGCATTCTCTCCAACAGGATCTGTATGCTTCAAGCTTGACTTACTACAGGTTTTGTCATTGAAATTAGTCCTAGATAACCTTAAAACCTAAACTTTACTGGCAAAATTTAAGTTGTTTTACTTTATCATATATGCATTATTTTTTCTCGAAAACATAGGTACTTTATTATTAGAAACTTTTAATAAGATTAAAGCTGTATTCATAGTCTTCTTAAGGTTGCCCAAAATAAATTACATAATGTGATGGGGCTCCCATTGGAGTATCACTTAAGTTATAGTTACGTCTGTTACCATTGCGGGGTAGACAGAACAATAGTGTTGAAAAAAATTAAAGGCCACTTTGAGCTGTATAGCTTAATGATGGAATTTAGATTGAACTAATGACAGGTTGCTAGCCCAAGGCCTATATGTTTATTAATAAGCCTTTCCCTTAATCGTGCAAAAATTAGACTTAATTAATTTCTTGTTTGTCCTCCAACAGCACTGTCGTAGAAGCCGAATGGACGTACGACAGCATGCGGAGCGCGGACTTCGACAACGCGTGGCTCACTGTTAAAGACGCCATATTGGACAAGTTTGCGGGCCCCCCGGACACAGGGATATACTCACCTTCTGTCCAACATACTTTGTATTTAGCTGAGAAGACTGTTCTGGAAAAAGTTGCAGAGGTAAGGACCATCTTAAACGTACGATCTAGGTATCAGGTGTTGTCAATGCCAATATATATAACGCGATATAGGTGCAGAATCGAATTCAGTGCAGAAAAGAAAAGTTAAATAATTAACTTTTCTTTTTTAACTTAACTTCTCTTGATATAAGTATATCAAGAGAAGTTATAAAAATAACTTAGCTTACTCTACTTAACATTAATATCAGATCCTATTTAGATAAGGTCATTCACCTTTAAAAATTGACGTTTTATTTCAATATATTTTAAAGATTTTAAAAGTATCTCAAAAAGACTAAGAGAACGTTCCCACATGATTTGCATGAAAACATCACTATTTATAAACAAACAAACAGCTGGACCTTTCGCTAGCGTTTTATCTGTCGTCACGTGAACGACACATCATAATGTCGGCTCCATGTCGTCTCAGGCCAAAGATTATCGCATGCTGTCGTAATTAATAAATTTGTGTCACATAAACATGTACATATGTCCTTGCGGAACATCAATTTTATCAGCATATTTTGTAAATTCTGTTTTGTTTGGGGGATAGAGCTCCATACAAATTCTTGTCGTCCTATTTTACGAAATGAGGGACTGTGTAAATTGGTCTTTTTTGTTCTTAGATAACGTGGATTAAGATGACGATGCCGAACAAACATTACTTGAACATTGATGTATCAAAATTTCCCGCAAACGTGACTAAAGGGGACCCGCGCCACCACATCTATCAACCCATAGACAAACCGGCGGGGCTGATCTACGCGCAGCTACGGCGTAGACCAAAGAGCCATTTGTGACACTCGTGGACTCGTAGCAGTCAGTCTACGGCGTCGGCTACGGCGTAGCTTGTTCTTGTCTCGACTTTCAGTCAGAATGTACGCTATGCGTTTATGTGATGGATTTATGTGCTTTAAATATTTTAAAATACTCGTACCTAGGTCTCAATGTTGATGATAGTCAGAATAAATTTTCTCAAATACGCTAGGAAAATATGGATTGGCTTGGATATTTAACGTAGTACTGAATGTCGTCATTTCCATAACCCAAATACAATGTTTTAAACATGACAAATAGGATACAGTTATTCAAAATTAATGTAGTATTGAAGCTCAGAACAGTTAACTAAAAACGGTATTATAAAAGAAAGTAATCAAAAAAAGGTATATCCATTTGTATTGCATGTATGCGATGGAATTGAAACATTAAAAAAAGATATAAGAAAGAAGAAGAAAGAAGTAAGTCATATATACTGGAAAGGCGCATTCAAATGTTTTGTTAAAGTTAGTTAAGCGATGCGCCTTATGATTATTATTTTAAGACCACATATGAATAATGTAATTAATAAGTAAAATTTGTGATATATTTTGATTAAATTTGTATGAATAATACCTTTTTTATTTAATAAACTTCCTAATTGTATTAACTGAATATTACTACAATCAGACATTTTCCGAAAAAATACTAAACAAAGTTAAAAAATAAAACTAGTCAACGGTAAAAATACATTTAATAGATACAAAATTACGATCTCGCTTACTTCCACTAGTTTTATGAACTTTACAATATTTTTCATTGATTTATTAATAGCGATAAAATAATGGTAACCGAAACACTAAACCTTACCAAACTTACTCGCAAGATAACATGACATTTCTACATTTCTCTCAGACACCGAGTGTTGCCAGCCCAAGTGGCATGGCACGATTATAAGTCATAACTAAAATACAATATTTAGTTTATTTAATGTTGAATTTTGGATACCGATGATAACAATTAGAATTATACTACTAACTACATAAATTACTTTGAGAATTTTTGGATTTCTTTCACAAACGTGAAGGCAGTGACATAAATATAGAAGTACCAAGTATCGTAATGCAATAAGTTCTACCGGGATGACAAAGCAAATACCAGTTAATCATTTACGCTTAAAAAAGAATTACACAACTTTTTATAAACGTTTCGTGCCAATGATCTTGTCCGCCAACGCGTACAGCTCTTCAACTGTCTGTAGAAGATAAATAATGATTAACACACAATAGTACGAATACGTACATAAACTTTGGATAGGAAGGCAGAGATTACATCTTTCTACAATAGTTTTTCCAAATATATGTCCTGTTTCTGATGGACATGAATATAAGTAAATACATATGATAACAACCAGTCTAGACAGGCAGGTTAATAGGTTAATATATGGGACATAAAAAAGGATGATGCACACGCATGTTCAATTCTACCGTAAATTATCTTTTGTTAATAAACGAGTGTTCTATTTTTAAAATAAGTAGATAGACTACGTGGCGGATTATGGGGGATTACCCGTATAATTTCTGTAATGTATCACTTGACATTTATATCACCAAGGGGATTCTTTTAAAAATGTAATCAAATGTAATGTAAAAATGTTATAAAAAGAATTATAAATAGAAATTCATCATAGTCTAACATTGTCGCAGTAGGCAAGGTACCATTCTGTTTGGGTCAAAATATCAAGTTGATATGGGCCAAACTTTAGCATAGCTAGTATATAATTTAATTGGCACTAATAACCAGTAAAGACCTGTAGTATACTGGTTTTACTTCAGATAACTGGGGATTGTTTATTTTCACGTTATAAGTCGAACAGGTCCAGTCAGTTATCACGCATTCCTGCTTATCAGCCGAAAGTAGTAGGTAAGCGACTCAAAAAAAATTTCTAAAGTACTAATCGAGCTAAGATTTTTACGGCGTATTTACAAGTGACCTTTCTGAAATGCTACTTTCTTTTTGATTCGAAGCAACAATACCAGTAAGTGATGAGTGATTTTAAACAACTCAAATGAGCTAAAATCTGGTTAATTTGAATAAAAGAAATGTGTTATAAACTGGCTGATTTAAATATAAAAGTATTTGTCTGTGAATTTGGTTAAGCGTAGAAAGGTTGGAAGAATTTTTCAGGTAGGTATTTGTGTCACGCAATGAATATTTGAATTATTAAAGAATGTCTCTATCATGTAAAGAGGAAAAATATTTATGTTAAGGAAAATTGATTGAGATGGTTCCTTGAATTGGATTTTACGTGTTCTGTTTCTGTTTATTACTATTCAGAGAATTTTCAATGACTAAAACGTAATCTTTTATGACTACGGACGATCTTTCTGTGATGGCACGGAGTGATATATAATATTATTTATTTAATATAATCCTTGACATACTGCCATGAACTTATTTATGAAAAAGTCAAATATTTATTATACCGCTGTTGGTGGAAAAATATTTACCAATAAAAATCGGCTAGCACGGCCGGGTGATTGCGTAAAATTTGCGATAATTTTGTTTACGATTGGTGCATTTATTGTGGAAATTTTAACTTAAGATTACCTGTCAGGTCACGTCATCTTTAATTTTATAGGTCGTTTTATTTGAAGTGTAGTAAAAAAATAGCTATTGTTAAATATATCTTAGGTTAGCAGATATTGGTTTGAGTCTTAAAGCAATGCGGACTTCATCTCGGAAGGTTTAGCGTTTTTACTCTATACAAGGTTTTAGTGGCTAACTTAGATCTCTTCATGCTCATTCATTTCATTCTTCACTTCATTTATGCTAAGTTACTGCACATCAAAAAAACCAAGGTGCATAAACGTACAGGTAAATATATGTTAATTAGTTTTGTTCAGTTATTATAATGCTGTTTTTTGCTAGGGTAATTATCCCTATATCCAATGCATCATGGGTCAATAACATATTTGATAGGGTTGCAATGGTACACGAGCGAAGAATGGAGCAGGTTAAGTGATAAGCAATGATAACACACCGCCGGTGCAAACGAATAAAGGTCACATCAAACTAGAAATAACTCCAATAGAACTGGTTTACCACGAGCCAGATCCCCCTACAGAAGATAAACTATGATTAACGAATATTGAACTTATTTGCTATGACATTAAGCTACATAATTAAATTGATACCAATTTACCGAAGTAATATGTAACTTAATAGATAAACGGTTTTATGAATCTGGATCAGTCTAGAATCGACTGCGGACTTGAGACCGTGAGGGTGAATCTAGAAACGTGTTTGCACTTGGTAAGTTAAAGTTACGCCCCGCTCGTGTCAGAATTAAAACATCAAAATTAAAGTTACTCACGTGGGTATAAGGTAATAATCATAAAGTATCGTTACTACATAAGTGCGATATATTAGGCAAAAAAAAAAAATACAATCACAAATTGTATTTTTTTTTTGCCAAAAACTTACCGAAACTTGTACTGCCAAATATATATATAAACCTCAGGGTTTCATTTTAGTTTGTAACAAGCTGCATTTTAAGCTTATGTCTATTTTAAATATATAAATGTGATGTGGCCGAAAGTGATTCTAATTTTAAAGATTTTGAAAATTTGTGAAAAATAGTAACTGATACCAGAATAATTTGGAGTCAGACACTTACCGTTAGTGATTTCAGTGTTTTAACATCGTTGGTCTCATATTTGAGTAGATTGAACTGTTCGTCTGTGAAGCGAACTCCTTTCTCCACGTCGGCCTGTTTCTGCTCTTCCAGTTCCTCACGACATTTCGCTAGCAGCTGTTCCGAAGACAACTGCTCGCCTTCTTCCTCATCAGGGACGTTTTCTGTTTCTTCTTCTAATGACTGTAGAAATAAATATACTATCGTTAGTAAGTTCGTATGTTAGTTTTTAGATTTAGTTCATGGAACAGATATTACTGGACATTACATTAAAATTTTTGCCTAACATTGGCGGAATACCTTACTTATATTATAAATGCGAAAGTCTATCATTCTATCTGTTCGGCTTTCACAGCTGTACCGCTGGACCGGTTTTGATGAAATTTGGTCCAGAGACGGAGTTGAGCCTGAAGAAGACTACTTTTTTCCTGAAAATTCCCACGGTAGCGAAGCCCCGCGCACCAGCTAGTAATAAATAAAATCTTCAATATATGGAAATGAAATAGTTACATATAATAGGAATAAATTAGGATATTCTTAAGTTATTTCTTTAGAAAACTAACTACATATGTTAGTAGAGAAATGGTTAAGTAAAATTAGTTGAATAGGAAAAGGATTCACTTAATTAGGTACGTGAAATAATGTTTAAGTTAATTTAACTTATATTAATTAGAAAATTGGAATTTCATAATAGTGCATTTATAATTATAACTTGCCAAATTTTCGCATATCATATTTATACTCGAAGCTATTGGTAAACAAGTACCTACCAATGATAGCTCCGGCAAATAAATCTCACTTTACCTGATCAGCCTTCTGTGACGCTTTCAGTTTTCTATAGTAAGCGTCTGCTCGCTTCTTGGACGCCCTGGCCACCTCCCGGTTCACCATTCTCCAGAACACGAAGACCGGGTGGTGGAACAGCTCTGGGGGACATTCCTTCAGCGGCGTCTTACCGACCAGGATCAGACGCTTGAGACGTTCCATTTCATCCATCTGTGGAAGGGTATAAAATTTTATTACATAACGTTCGATATTTCTTTCGTGAAGTATTGCTACAATGTTAACAATTCCGTATGTAAATAATGAATGTCTTTCTAATAATACGAAAATATTTAAAATTCAATATAGGCAGCTGCTAAGCACTGGGAAGGAATATGGTTGATGATCAAGAGAAAGACTTGGTATAACAGTAAACACTTTACACACAGAAAAAAATCCTTCGAATATGACAGGGAATGTGTCATAACTGAAAACTTTGAATTAGGCAATATTACAAAATACTTGCAGATCTGTAAATTTTATGAGACAAGAAGCATACCTATTTATTTTATAAAATAGTTGTAAAAGTGAAGAATTGAGTGCTCAGACTATTACACTCGTAACAGTAGGTATTCAATTTTAGTATGCAAATAAAATGCTCTCTTTGAAGCATTGATCAACTATATAAATAGAGTGAAAAGTTCGTCTTAGAGCATTAAGTCAACGAATTCTGTACGTTATTTCGTGTCTTCGGTCCGATGACAATATATCCAAAACTCAGTGAAAAAATAAATTCAATGCTATTTAACGCGTTATCAAACGCGGTAAATAAATTAGGGTTTTATAGCCTTTAAATATAATAGTTTTTAAAGAAGAAAGTAATCCTTAACTTCCGAATAAACGATTCATTCATATGTGATCTATTTCAATTTAAGTCTAGATTTCAGAGTATATATAAAGATCGTAAATCCAGTCGACGGCTATAAACAAAACGTGAGATCTATCGATCTGATGATACACGGCATATGTGTTATGTGTCGGTTATCGTGTGACATGAGTTATAGACATTTGAAGTCTGCATCGCTGCAAGGCACGTTAAAGAAATCCTACTAAAATATTATAAATGAAAAAGTTCGTAAGCATGTCTGGATGTGTGTTTGTTTAGTTTTTCACGTTTCGACTAGACGAATTTTGATGAAATTTGGTAATACACAGATTAAATTTAATCTAGAAAAACATTAAAGTACTTTTTCTTCCAAAATTGTACAGTATAACTAAGTGTGTATAGTTTATATCTTATTCGATAATGTGGATGACGAATAAACGCTATTTCTTCAGTCCATTTTCATTCAATGTTGAAGGGAAACTTTTTAATAAAATAAGAAAAAACGGATAGTACTACGAGATACTACAAAAACCGAGCTAATTATTGAGCCATGAAAGATTCTACAAACCTGGAATTGAAAATCCCAGACGAAAGTTCCTTGTTTAAATTAGGGACTTCCTGGCGAAAGGTTAGTACAAGAGTATACAAAACCAACGAGCTTGTATGAAATTATGAATGTGGATAGTGCGAAAGAAGTGCAGGGAAAATGACATATGTGGTAAGATGTAGTCTTTTGTGGTGCGGATAATCGGTAATATTTTATGGAGCTTCTGAATACTACTTACCACCCTTGCCGAGATCCTCTTGTTGAGGTTCTCCTCGTTGACCTCCCGGATCCTCTCCTCCAGGTCCGTCATGTAGGACTTGTCTGTGAGGCTGACCAGGTTGGAACCCATGTGCTTCTCGAGGCGGGCCCGCACATGAGGGTGGGCGAAACTATGGACAAAAGGAAATATACAATTTGCTTTTAATTACAGGCGGTGAAGGAAGACATAGTGAGGAAACCTTGAGACACAGGAGACTAAAAATGTAACCATTGTTACAATATGCGTAAGGTTCTCCTGCACAGGTTGCGTTGGTCAGGAGGAAATCACTTCGTGGTCATAGGGTGCATGGACCCCGTAGTGTTCTCAGAGAGGTGACACCACAACAAGAAAAAAGAAATGGTACTTAGGTAATAAGTGAGTTTTTGACACACTCGGTTCCAAGAGTCCCACATTAGTCCGTGAAATGGCTTTCCCCTCCGATATAAAAAAAGGTTATAAGTGAGTTTGATAAATATCAAAATTTTTTTCATGTCCATGTTCATTTTGGGATATTTTTTTTTATCTTTTGAAAACAAACTGCTATAGACAAAATATTCAATTTAAATAGCGGATGACATAAGAGGCCATCATATAGAGATCAGGATCTCTATGAAAATCCGACTATATCTTTTAAGACAGAGACTTACCCCCGCCTTCTCGAGCTGTCGTTGCTACCACTACTCGTTTTGGAAATCGCACTTGTTTACTTCAAATCCGTCGAGTCCCCGTCAAGTTTTAGTAGTTTTGGCGCCAGACCCCGTGTCATAGTGGAGCCTTTATGTCGTGCCCTATGAAGGGCCTGGTACGGTGTGGCACGGCCCCGCCGCCTTTACATGTACGGTTTTTGTGTAAAGTTGTGTTCACATGTGACGTGAAAACACTTTCAGGTTGGTAGGTTGGTTTTTACTAACTTACTTAATTAATTTGGTTTCTCTTGTTTTTTATTGGAATCAGAGTCCAAGTGGAAACATGTAGGTAATCTGTGCATACGCCTCTGGGAAAGTCGTGTGATTTTATGTATGTGAACATTTATCGGTTTCATTCTGATTGCCCGGCCCCAGATATGTAGTGAATGATAAATTGATAACGTATTTATGTTCCTTGAATTCTTTGTTAATAATATGAATATCCAGGAATCCATATGGGATCGAGAAATGAACATGATGTACGCGACCGGATTATGATTTAGTAATTTAAAAAAATTACAATAAGTTTTTAAGCTTGATTTAATAGTTGAAAATAACATTTGACCTTCTATCAGCAATTAAATAACGAGTAGGTAAGTAACTTAAATTCTACTGTCAAAAGGTCTCATCGATAGATAAACTGTTTTATAACAAGCATTAAGATGTTGATAAAATTGTCAATGTTAATATCTGTAACTTTTATTGTCTAATAAAAAAATATCGCTAAAGAATTACAGTTTACCATTATGAACGCTCCTTTCAATAGCGTGATAGATGAGTATTTCCCATAACCCATATGTTCAGTACAAGGCAAGGGAATGACTTCCAAACTGCCGAAACCCCAGAATGCATTCATGGTATAGGAAAAACCTATATGAAAAAAAAATTCTGAACTTCTAATCAATTGTTGTCAACCAGGGCCGTAATAAGGCCGTAATAATTTTAGATGAAGACTCAGGTAAAGGAGTAAAGTAATCATAATATAGGAGTGGAAAGGAAAAATATCATTCCTAGATAAGTATATGCATGAACATGAAGTATACATGTACATAGAAAAAATGCTGCAGTGTAGTTTGTTACTGCTTCTTCTGCACTGACGCCTTGGAAGCGGCAGTAAACTTAGTTTTAAGTAATTTATTTGACGTCAACCAGCGTTGTGAAACTAAAAGATTAGACAATTATTAAGCGATATGAAGTATCCTTTAATAATAAATAAAAATTTTGAATGTGAATTACATCTTCATAAATTTCGCTTACTTTTTGACCATGTCAAACGACTTTTGAGGGGATAATTATGAATTGGTTTGATCAATTCTCGAATCGAATCGTCGATTCTTTTATATTGTGTGCTCTTCTTGTATAATTGTATCCTTAATAATTAAAATCCTTAAAAAAAACTATCGATGAACGTAAAAAAACACGAGCTGATTTACCCACAAATAGAAGAAACAGTGCTTTTAGAGGATGAATGAAAGCAGGTTGACTAAGCAGATATACAAGGAGAGTGTGGAGGGAAAGGTCGGAGTGGGAAGACCTAGACGAACGTATCTTGATCAAATTAAGGACGTCCTGGTAAAGGGTCAGGTCAAAAGTACCCGAAACCGCCGAGCTTGCATGAAGAGAGTTATGAATGTGGATGAAGCGAAGGAAGTATGCAGAGATCGTGGCAAGTGGAAAGAGGTAGTCTCTGCCTACTCCCCCGGAAAAGAGGCGTGATTTTATGTTATATGCATGTATTTATGTGCTTTTAGGTTATGTTGGAATTTTAATAGCTTCAGATAAAGATTGTTAATAATTTACATATTTTGTCCAAACACTGTTTCATAGAGAATCCGGCCCCGTTGCTAATGATTCGCAAGTTTTACAGTCGGCTTTCAATCTTTGGTGGAATTGTATCACGCGAGGCGGGGCGATAATCACTTTTGGTATTGTTATGGAATATAAAACGAATAGACCCTCTTTTTAAATGAAAACATATGAAACTATATCGTCCGTAGTGATCAAAGGGTTAAATATTTAGCACTTATAAATATACCTAAATAAAACTATATGAAACTGATCAGTAACAAATATGTTGTATTTTATTTACATTTAAGTGTTAAGTGCCAGTCACTTCGTCACTTTGTAGCACATACGAGTAATGTAGCGCAACTATAATTCAATTTTAGTAATAAATAGATTTATATATTACGGAAAAATCTTCCTATTTGTACATACTTAAATAAGCATTTGGAATATAAGAATATGAGAATAGAGTACTTAAGACTTTGATGGAACAACAGCAAATTATAGTATCGTTCAATTTGTATATCGTAATACAACTTTCGAACTTACACAGGCTAACTCAATATGTGTAATTTGTCCCATATATATGTATTATTTTGAACAGGTGAAAGAATGACCCGACTGAAATAAGGCAGACAACGTTTATTCCCTAAGAATTTTTCTTACTTTGTTTTTTATGAACTGAAACGAATGAAAAAATAAATTGTGTATTATTAACGAGTGGTATTTTTGATAAACATTCATTCAATCAAAATTGTTCCATTTTTATCATTTAAGGCATGGTGTTTTAATTTTTTATTAACACCTATTTGTTTTGACTTCACTAAATTACATAAAATTAATAAAATAAGACATTGAAAATGAGATCAAAAGGGGATCCGGCATTTTTTATCACCAGAGTCATTTCCACTAGGCCTTGGTAAACCAATTATTTGGCCAGCAAGTGACGGTCAAATTTTATTTGTTTTTATAATTAACATTAATTAAACTATTTATTACTTATTTTTCCAAAATATGATCGTTTTATCGAACTAGGAAAGGGAAGTGTAAACTTAAGTCCAATGCTTCTCGTAATGTAGGTATAGTTCAGTTCTAGTCTAATGTTAAATTTATCAACTTTGCATGGTTGTACTTATGAATCGGTTTAGCATAATATTGAACTTGATAAATCTGTAAACATAGTTAGATACTCTACATAATTCTGAATAAATATTGCTAGGTTACTCAGACTGCGTGACTGTATCTATAATTATTGTTTGTGCGTTCGATGATTGTAGCGTACCTAAAGACCCAGTTATATAGACAACCAGAGGCCAACATAGATAATTAAAAAGTGTTTTTGGATGTTCCATAATTTTTTTAATAGGCCTTAAAAACGTTTTAAATGTTGATTAATTTGTTCGATCTATATCGTAACCTTAAACGTTACCTGGTATGAGAAACGTTCTACGGCAGCGAATTATAACTAATTGTAATATAATAAAAACAAAAATTAAACAAATACGAGTTGATATTAATATAGTGAAATCGAGGACAAGTCAGGTAAAGAGTACCCGCAACCGACGAATTGCATGAAGCTAGTTATGAATGCGGTTGAAGCGAAAGAAGTAGGTATGCAAGGATCGTGACACGTGGAAAGATGTAGCCTCTGTCTGCCTTTGCTCTGGGAAAAGGACGTGATGTATGTATCTTATAACATGAAACAAGCCAGCCGTGCGCGTGAGTGTGTAAACAAAGGCGCGTAGACATTGTTTACACAGCTTCGGAATTAAACGTGACGATAACTTTACTAGACATCACCACGTCATCCGTGTGAGGAATTTCAGAGTAATACCGGGAGCATTACTGCCCAGTCGATGATGTATAAAAATAAAAATATACGGGGCAAATTACACAGGGTGCGTTAGCCTCGAAGTAAGAGACTTGTGTTACGAGTTACTATAACTCAAATGATACAATATTTTTTTATATTATCTAAATACTTAAATCGTTTAACATTCAGGACCCAATGTAACAGTGCTGAGTCACAGAGAAAGGTAACGACATTTTTTCATGGGTTTTTCAACTTTTATAGAAATTAAAGCTTTATTAAGAGTATACGAATCTGAAGAGCTTGCATGCAAAGTTAGGAATGCGGTTGCGAAGCGTGGGTCGCGGGCAAGTGGAAAGATGTAGTCTCTGCCTACCCTTTTGGGTAGGCGTGATTTTAGATATGTAGAAAAGCTTTAATGTTACTCCAAAAGGCTGGACTTAGTTTAATTAGTAACATAAGTTTTTATTCCCAAAAATTATTGTTAAAAAATATAATTATATGTAGGTATAGTTTTGTAAAAAAGAATCGTCTATTGGTATACTTAGGTCTATGTGATTGACAAACATTAAATAGTCTTAATCTAAAGTATAGTCATTAATATTGGTGTAGCAATCGTAAAAACGTCGGCTATTACGCAGATAACCAATTACACTTCCTTAGTAAACAAAAACACGCGCTCGAAGAAAGAATGAATGATAAACGACAACCGTGAACACTATGGGCAAACATTCTATTTAAATAGAAATTAAACAAATAGAAATCAGATACTAACTTACATAACATTAATATTCTTAGATTCTGCCTCGCTTACGTGAGAATTTCCAAAAACTAGCCTGTTAAGTACTCTTGATAAGGTTTTGTCTATGTGCCGAATATTACAATTGGTCCAATAGTTTGAGTTTAATCGTTAGAACAAATACAATTACAAATCCTTTTTCTTTATGATCCAAAACATCGTTTGCGTTGCTAAAAAATTTTTGATAAGGAGTCAAATTATTGGAGACTTTCATTAAGATGTAATTTCAATATTTCCTATAGTTTAGCTGGTTCATCAAAGGTGCCGCATTAGTTCCCGATCCTCAATTTTTATATCTCATCATTAAATGCTCACTAGGCTAGCATCTTTTGCTAAGCTATCGTTTTAGTAGCTGGATTCTTTGAGATCCACATCAGATGTTCCAGACCTTTGATTTTTACGTGCCAAATAAAACGCTCATCAGCTTGAGTAACTTTGAACAATTATACTCAAAAATTGCGTTCACTTACACATTTATACAATAAATAAGTTTTTCATAATAAGAAGTGCTTGCGTAAATGCGATATCTTACGTTCAACGTTAGTTACAATCGATTTCGAGGAAACGATACGTATTTAGTCTCACACAAGATGTTGTAATCTATTGAAGCGTTATCTAACGTTGATTGTATTGAACAGAAACTTTTCATTTCGCGCCCTTCATAAAAAATCTTTAGGAAAGCATTTTTAATGCTACCTACTACTTCTAAATCTTTCCGATTTTAATTGTCACCAAGGCAAGTTTAATGACAAATAAATATATTTTATAAGAAAGATCAGGATTAACTAAGTATTGAAAGTTGATGCCTAGTGGTTGTAGTTTAACCAATTGCTCAATTATAAATTGGAACGAATCATGAGTTTATCTGTCAAAAATTAATTTCAGATCGGTCCAAATACAAATTTTAACAAAATTGAAAGGCGAATAAATATATGAAATTTTAACATCTCAAAAAGCTTATTCAAAAACACATTGGTAATAAATCTTGTTTTCATACAACATTCATGTACAGACAACTCATGCAAAATGGTTTGAACGTGCAATTATTATTATTTTATCATCGAGTACTTTGAACCAGAACAAAAGCTTGTCTCGGGAGTGTAAACTTGCATGAGTAAGGTCGGAATTCCATCACTGATTTACGTAGATAAGCATGAAGAATACGGGAAGCGCGACGCACTTACATTAAACTGAGAGAGTAAATATTTACAGAGCCCTTGAAAACAGTTTCTTTCAAGCGCGTTCAGTCACGCAACATCTGAGAGGTTTTATGTAACTTTCGGTAATCCAATAAACAAAGTAAAGTTTCGAACAATCACTTTTCTTGTCATTCTTAGAATGATTTATGGATGTAATTATTTAATAGATCGCAAGTTTTTAAACTCCACTAAAGAAAAAGCGGGACACGCGCATATGTGTAATAGGATAAATGCTAATTGTAAGGAAAGGCAATAGGCACCTGAGAGCAGACGCCCCTCTCTTGGGTACATCCACGGAGACTGCATAATCATCCGCATCTCCAGCTGACCTCCGCCGTCCGCGGTCAGCCAGCAGTTCTATTGTAGTCCAAAAAGAGCCATCTGAAGAAGTCGAGGGTGTTCGTAACATGGTGAACTCTTCACTGCATGTTGCTCCAGCGATGGTCGCAGGTGCAATGACTGCCGCCGCCATTGCCGTCGCCGTCGAAGCCACCCACCCCATTCAACACCCCACGTGCTCACACGCGAACATTAATTTGTGCTGACACCTTTCATGGATATTTCCCGCGAATTCATCGTATCACATCGATGGGGCCCTTTCCAAACGCTTTCATAGCTTAATTGTAGTTAATTGGTTGGCACGTTCATTTTCCAGAGCCATTATGTTGTCAATATCTTCGGGCATGTTTGATTAATGAAAGTTTTGATTGCAGTTTGCTGTTGACGAGGTGTGGTACGCCGTAGCTGAAGGTAAATCGTCACTGAGGTGACACGGGCGTGGACTGTGTACCTGACCTGTTTGTTTCTGGCCAACAGGTTAGTCTAGGCCTAGTGACCCGGATGGCGCGAATGTCTCCGCGACCGGGTCAGCTTTCGGGCGGCCTTCAGATACATAGAAATAATAACATGGGTATGCAATTTTTGTACCGACGACCCTATTCTCTATTAGGCCTTCATAGACAATGGAATTTAGGCCAAGGTATAAAAATATATTTTTTAATGTTTGTGTATTCTCAAGGTGTTTTGAATTTTTTTACAGACAATAAAATTGCAATTTTTACATACGCCTTTTCCTTATAGATAGGTATGCCTTTTACTACACATTGAGAAAATAAAAGAAGAATAAAAGGAATGGACTGGGAAAAATAGTGGCAGTTGAGGTAGACCAGAAAGGAAAAAGTGGTAGGTTAGGAAGTGATAAATGGAGGAAATAACAAAAAATAAAATGTTAATTATACCTACAACTGGAAAAATCATAGCGCACAATGTTAACAATGAGCGTAGCGTCAACAATGAGTAATTTATTTGTCTCTTACATCTCGAACGTGCTATCACGCACACAAACTTGTTTTTTGGCAGATTGAGAATCAGTTCTTTCGATAAAGCGAAATGGGTCAAGCACGTGATATTCTTGAAATTAGGGACAAAACATGTTATTAATATGAGCGATATGATACGTCATTGAAATATTATATCCATTGTAACTATAAATATCATTGATAAACTTTATGTACTTAATTGGGGTTAGCTTTGGTTTAATCAGTTTCCTGTTGTTTAAAACTATACGGTATCAAGGTTCGATTTGTGTCAGTGAAATTGGAATGTATTACGTAACTCCGATGTAAACATAATGAAGTTCCATGATTATCATCATCATACTACTTGGCGTTTGTTCAGGTTGCGTTTTCTCATAAGTTTGAGGTCTCGCCTGACCTCCACAACCTTACAGGGGAAACCCAATTGCTTAATTGGGAAGATTTTCTCACAATGTTTAACCTAACTGTAAGAGCATCGCGTGGAAATTTTCATTTCTTGTCCTGTTTAAAAGTGTTTTATTTTATTTTCCTTAACTATTATTTATTTAGAAGTCCTATGCAGTGGACTGGACCAAATGGCTATCTTCAGTTAATCTATATAGTGTATTTGGAGTTACTAAACAAATGTTCAAATAGCAAAAATGCCCAAAAAAAAAAAATTTATTCCATAAAACTTACGCATATTGTATAATCTTGGCCTGCCACCAGCGCGGCACGTTGGGCATCTGGAACCTCTTCATCTTCCTCCGGCCTGCCTCTCCTTCCACCGCTTCATCTTCATTTTCCACCTACAGTCAGTTTCGCCTTGAGTTTACTCAAATGATGCCTTATTCGAGTTTAATATAGTTTCGAAAACTTCATTGCTACAAGGGATTTATTTCGTCCTGGCGTTGTGTGCTTCTCTGAAGAGAAGCCCGAGGTGCGCCTATTGATCATGTTTTGGATTGGACAAGTTAGGTAATTACATGGAGCAACTCTCATTTGATATCCTTGCCTCTAACAGATTTTAAGAAAATCCATGTGAATGTTGAGGTCCTATTTATGCACCCTCTTCTTCTCGTGTGATTGCATATGCCTAAAGGTAGGTAAGTCTTTAATACGAGTGTAGGTAAATACATTAATTTTGACTCTTTTGTCCTTGTCGTCGGCCGGGCCGTCACCATCTTTATTTTTATCACCCATTTTGACGATCACTGGTACACTTTACAATTTTTGATTTCACGTAAAATTTTGTTTAAAGTAGATACACTTATAATTTAGATTTATTAAAATTTCACATTAGTAATTTAACAACAATTTTGATTATGTTGATTCAAAACATGTTCAAAATTATAACATTAAAATTTACATCATAATTTGGATGAAGGGGGTCCGGAAAAAATGACAAAACAGTAATTGTTTTATTTATTTTTCATTGACTTCTTAATTTTGACATACAATACAAAAAAAGTTGGTTTACATAGGTTTTCTAACTTGTATGATTTTGTCAGAGTGTTAATATTTTTGTGCGAAGATAACTTATTATGATGACGACTGGATGAATGTGGTGAAGAAATTTCGGACAGCACACCCCAGGCCGCCAATGATAGAAATAAAGACATATAGGGATAGGGACAAATAAAAATTCTATCAATTATCAGTAAGAAAACAATTTATTGCAAAGTTCAAGGTTTATCTTGACAGACGTTGTTCATCTCGTGCGTCACGTGGCCTGGCACCGCCTCCCATCTCCGCCTGATCTCCTGGTCGACTGGCCCCCACTCGCAGGAGGGTTGACAACTGTTGCGGATTCGCTGAAAATTACAATCTTTGTACCTTTTTGCATATTTCTTTAAAAAAATTGTGCCATGTGGTTCCCCGTCACTTTAGAATAGAACTCATTTTTGGATGTCATAAAAGGCAAAACTTCTCCTGAAAAATATGCGGAAGTGAGACGGAAGTCGCTTCGGAAAAACTTGACTGATCATCAATGATCTCTCTTTCGCTCATCCCGATTGAACCGAGGTCCGTTGAATATTTCTAATAAAAGCTTAAATTTGTTAGAAAAATATAATTCTCACCTGGAGAAGAGATCCCTCTGCCTTATACAATACCTTGATGGCGTGCAAGGGTATGAAGATGACTGACACCATGGCGACTGTCCACCCGGCCAGCCCTGATGCTTCTCGCATACAGTAAAGGAATATTATCTGAAATTGAATTTAAATTTTTCCCCGACTATAAAAAAACACGAGGATTTTTGCTAAGATCACATATTTACATAAGGGTCCAAATCCGGGTGACAAAAGTATACTTTGTTTTTTGTATGTATGCCATGAAATATTCACTTGGGTGACATTTCCCAGGTAGAATAATAATATACATTTACTAACATAAAAACAAATTACAATGAAATATTTAGGAACCTGTTTATAAGTAGATATTTTTAATATACATTTACTAACATAAAAACAAATTAAAATAAAATACTTAAAGAACCTGTTTATAAGTGGATATTTTTCTTCCCAAGAAAATAACGATAAAGTTCATATAAAAGATTATGATATACGTAGCTAACTGGTACTGACGTACCGTTAGTATCGCTGGTATGATGTATCTCCACATGACGATCCAGAACGGTTGGAGCGGCTTCCCGACCATAAACATGACGTCACGGGTCAGCCGGCCTGGGCCGTACGTGTACATAGCAGCGATGAGTTCCAACAGGCAGACCATGGGAACACAGGCAATAGCTACATGGGAGTCTAGCAGACCTATGATGTGCAGACCACCCTGTTAAAATGGCATGAATAGTTAAAATACTCTTTAGCTTTTTGTGGTCACAATTCACACTTTTCAACAGTTACTTCCAAACTCGGGAGAGAGAAGTATCATAGTCTTTAGTATCGAGCAGCGCTCGAATCTTGAAAATAACTGCTGAGCTCCTATTAGCATTCTTTTTCTGTTTTTCCGACCAAGAACATGACGTCAGGGGTCAGCCGGGCCGGATAGTACCTATGAAGTGCCGACCTAAGTAATAATCGTGTAAAACCATATAGATAACACTACTCTTTAATTTTGGTGGAGTTCTTTGTTGAAATACAAGTCAAGTTGCTACCAATCACATCTTTGGGTGAGAGATATTTTCTAATCATAAACTTAAGCATTCAGCGCTTGAATTTAGCTTTAGCATTTAATAAAAGCGCTTTCATAAATAAAATAAATTAAGTAAGTATTGATAAAATCAATGCGAAATGAAAGCGAAACAAACTTTTTGTAACAATACACATAAAATACCCACGTTATCAGCACCAAAATGTCCTAAAGTTACCGAAACAATCTACGATCATAGACCAGATTAGTTTTTCAATGTGGTACCCAAATACCTTAGTAGATTTGTTCACGAAAGATTCACGCTGTTATCGTTGACTCTTACAGTGTATAAGCAAGTTGCAACAATCTTGAGTACTTGCAGTCACGACACCAAATATTTGTATGCATTTATCGGTATATTTCTGTAGAATACTGTTTGTTTTGCGATATTGTTGCAAAGTGTACAACACCAAATTACTTATACACATGAATTACAATGTCTTTTTTGCTGCAAAAAAATAAATATGTACAACATGCTTGGGCCAAATGTTTGTAAAGGATAGGCAAAGGCAGTGATCATATTGATATCTTCTGGCAACACTTGCTGTCGGGTGAATTATAAAATTGTTTTCATCTCTAAGAAAAAAAATATAAAGAAATTACCTCAGTATTACAGATGATTGATAGACAGAACAGAACTACGCAGGTCAAAAATGTGATGAGTCGTTTTCGAATTCGGAGCTGAGGGAATTCGTCTAACAAGCCTGCTATCACTGACTCGATTGTTACGAACTAAAATAATAGAACATTATTATTGTATTTAATTGTGGTATACTTATCATTAATTATTATAATCGTAATAAAATCACAGTAAACCTAGCACACGGCAACGGCTAGCTACTTGATTTCCCATTTAAATACATTTGTATCACTTCACTTAATATTACACGGTGATTTCTCTTTCACAAATATGCGTTAATCTCGAAAAGTTGTAGACAGAGTTTGTTCCTGTTAGAAATATTGAAAAAAAAGGGTTTTCTGAGGTACCTAAATAAATAAATTTGTTAACTCACCATTGTATCTATGCCCAGAAAGAACAACATTATAAAAAACGTTATTGCCCAGAAATTAGGCGCCGGCATCATGCTAACAGCAGCTGGGTAGGTGACAAATGCCAGTCCTGGTCCAGCTGTGGCTACTTGACCCACAGGCACACCAGCCCTCTCGGCTGCGAAGCCTAGCACGGAGAACACCACGAAACCGGCCCAAATACTGGTACCACTGTTGACGAGCGGTATTATAACTGAAGACCTGTAAGTGGATTTTGTTTAGTTTGTAAGAAGACAAAAATGTGCAAGGAAAATATTAAAATATATATATTTTTTATAGAAAAGGAAGTAAATAAAACCTTTCATTTTCTTAAGACGAAAAATAATTGAAGGTAAAATTTGTATTGTATTTACTTACCGCAAGTTATTATAGTGAAATTGATTAAAACTAGCCATACTAACTAGACCGCCCCATCCCGGTCCAAGGGAATAAAAAATTTGTGTAGCTGCATCTGCCCATACCTTATAATGAAAGAAACAAATTATCAATCTAAAATCAAATAACGATAAGTTTACATTTGCGTTAACTAAATTGCTGATTACCTTTGGTTTAGCTAACTGTCCCCAATCTGGAAGAATGTAGAACAAAATACCTTCCCACGCACCAGGTAGGGTGACACCTCTCACGAATAACACGCAAAGAACGATATATGGAAACAGAACGGTGAAATAAACGATCTGAAAATAAATAATGATTCTGAGAACACAGTTCAGGGTACAGCTAATTTGAATCTTGAGTGACAGTACGGCGATGTGCCAAGAGGGAAAATGGTTTACCTTCCCCACACTTTTGACGCCGTTGCAAATGCAGAAGTAGACGATGATCCAGCAGATCACGTTACAGTAGAACACGGGCCAAACAATGCCGCCTATGTGGGTGATGTCAGGAGATTGCCGTAAGAGTCTGATGCTGCAAGTAACATTATAATTTAATGTTAAATTAGACGAATACATAAAACATTTATTGCACCAAAGAAGTAGAAGAAGTACAATTAAAATATATATATATATATATATTATTATTAATTTGTAATATACAAAACTTCTGATGCTTGGCCCATCTGTCGTATTAGATTTCTGTGAGCTTTAGCTCACTTAGGTAGGCCCTATAATATTTATTTATTTCAACTTACAGATTTGAACTTACTGAAAAAATTCATCCTCAGGAGTTGATATAGAACTGTTGGAGCCAAAGAATGTTGAATGGCCTGTGAGCTGAAATATTACGTTTTTCATTTTAAGGTACCTAGGCTAAAACGAGTAAGTATTTACGTGAAATGACATTATTACCTGCGATTACGCCTTTGAGAAAAATCATGGAAATTCAATGAAATTCGTTAAATAACAGTCAGCTATACAGCCGCTGGATCAATGTCGCATTTTAAACTTGGAACTTCCAGAAGGTATTGACCACTGCCGAAATTCTGAATATCAAAATTACAATGCCAATAACTTCTACGATAAGACATACATTATTCATGGTACCTCAGAACATCGCTCCGTGTTCCAGGAATTGCCGCAACTCTGCCACGGTAGTGGAGAACTGAATGAATGATATATATAAAGCACTGGATATGCCATTATTGAAGAAAAATATATCACTGCAATAACGTTTAGAACCACTGCAGCGTAACCAGCTCCTGAAACCACATTGACAGCATGATTAATAGGTTGACCTGTTTTTGTTTGTACATACAGAATTACAGAAAATATAATATGGCAAAAACAATAGCGCATAATCGCGGAATTATCCCCAGGAGTTTTTTATTTGATTACACCCAGCTGACAGTGGTTAAGAACAACTAAATATTGTTACATAGTTTGAAATGAGAATACATTTGGAATGATATTTGAACCAAAATTGAAAATCTCGTAGAATAAAACTGAACTTCAATTAAGTCAATAAGTTAACCAAAAGTTTAATATGAAGGCGTTTATGAAACCAGACGTACTTAATTGCAATGCAAGGCAAATGCATGCACACTGCTAAAATATATCCAATTTATAATAGACTTGGATTGTTAACGATTCTATTTGTAACGGGCGTGTGTGGATATCATCTGTTCGCACATTGTTTCTATGAGTTCTGTTATTGAATTGAACGTTATGTAAATTACTGAAAGATACGACTATGAATATGGTTTTCTAAATGCATGTTGGTTATTGTTTCATATTGTTTGGTGAATTTTCTCTCGATGTTTTGTTATAAAATTAGAAACCTGTCGACAAAAGCATCTTAGCAGTTAGAAAAAATAAAACTAGCATATAAAATAGCACATAACTTGCCTTTGAACAGTGGGTTTATATTGAATACTGAGATGCACCCTGCACTGGCAAACTGGCCCAGTGTAGTCTCCAGATAAACCAAAGGAATTCCACATATTAACAACGTCAGGAAATAAGGAATGAGAAATGCTCCTGAAACCATAAAATTAAAATTATAAGAACTTGTTAACTACATTAAAATCTTCTACTTCCATTAAAATCTTTGGAACTAAGGTAACTATTATTTCTGAATTTATGTCTGAAGATGAAACAGTAACAATGCTTGGTATAATATGACAAAGAATTTTTACTTGCAGCCATACACGTAGATACTGCCGAAATAGATTTCGCTGAAATTTAGATAGGATAGCTACTCACAAACAATAATGATTACTTTTGAAAATATGTACAGGAACGAAGCTTAAGGTAAAAATTTGTTATGCAGAAATTATATATAAATACAGACGTACCTCCACCATTTCTATAACACAAGTATGGAAATCTCCATAGATTTCCGATGCCGACCGCATAACCCAAGCAAGAGAGGAGATACTCCCTTTGGTTACTCCACTTCTCATGTGGACCTCCCGCCATTCACAAACACAAGTAAAATATACAAGTTTTGGGTAACTTAAAAAAAATATTCAAATTCATATACTAGGTGAACAAGTGACATCGGTCAATCGTCCAACTGAGAATACCAAACCCGAAACTGTGGTCTATAAATATGGAGTGCTATAACAGTTTGGTCGTAGGGATTATCCAAGTATACTGCTCTTGACGCTTAACAAGATAATCGGTTCTGGGACTGGGTTATTGTTTGGGAGCAGTGATTCAGAAGGCAAAGGTTAAATTAAATAATATAATAGATGTATGATCGTAGACTTTATAGTATCATAGTACTTAAGTCGCCCCGGGCTCCTCTCCAGGGGGTGAGGATGCAACCGGGACTAAAGCCAGGAGGAAGAAGAAGTACTTAAATCTTCATAGCGTATTACCCATTTGCATTTCTAGGCCTTATATTTTTGTGTCCGCCAAAACGGCATGTTAGTAATACTCAAGAAGCTGTGAAAACATTCCGAAAAAACGATATTCGAAATAAATCGACCTAGACAATAACGGTTTTTTTTAAAAAGGAAGTACTTATGTTCGAGTAAATTTCGATTAAATTTATTTGCAATAGTAACATTTAAAATTAGCGATTAACAATTGATTGTGTTAACCTCGTAATGTATCAATACCAAAACCAAAGTGGCAAGTCAAGTTTTCAGGCGGCATTTGCCTCGTCGATGTTCCCACTTCAGATTCGGGTTTCCCTTTGGTCACTTTAACTGGAGCTTGACTATATTGTATAATCTGTACAATGGAGATATATATATATGAATTTTGTTTCTCATGATTTCGCGCAAAATACTTATAGCTTGTTTAAATAATAAATATTAATACTTAATATTTATACGTGTTTAAGACTATCGAAAATGTCCAATCTTTACTAAGCAAAAGTTTGATTAATTTCTTTCTATTACCTATATGTACTCTAGAATACGGGTTGGGTTATTTCAATAATTGACATCACAGATCTAAGGTTCACTGACTCTCAATTTATCTAAGTATACCCAAAAATAAAGCAAATTGTTTACTTACTGAGAGATCTCCGTCACCCCAATGGATAGCTTCATCGGTGCCCAAAGAGTCATCCCAGTGGAAGTGCTGAGAGGGTTGGCTCCAGTCCAGTCGTCTCAACGGACATTTAACTGACGCTAGAATCACTCGCTGCTCCGCTGGTTGCTTAAATGCCATTTGGCTTTTCTTGTCCTTTCCTGGTTTTACGGTGATTGACTACGAAGCAATCAAGTCAGTGTATTCTCGATTGATACAGAGCCCTAAGGCCCACTCCCTAATCTAGGTGATTTTTGCACTTTTTGCACATGAAATGCTCTAGTCACGGATATAAAAAAATACTTGAATGTTCTTTTCCCCAACCTCGAACGGTAAATCGAATCAATCCGGGATTTGGATAGGTCAAAACAAATTCTAGTCGGCGCTCTGAATTTCTTATAGGTATTATTATTATTGGAAGAATTTCTTATATTATTGGAAGATTTTCTAATATTACTCGATACTGTTTGAAGTAGAAAGCAGTCTTTCGGTAGGTATGTAGGTTATTGCGAGAGTAAATTCCAATAGGATTTTTTTTAAATTCCTGTAGGAACAGGAAATTTTACTATTAACGCCGATGGAGCCGAAATGAACTTTGTGTCGTGAGTAGAAAAAACACGAATCTAAATAAAACTACAAAAAATGTTTAAGTAAACATAATACCACTCACCACGGAATAAACTAATCTGACAGTGATATTACTCCGGAAAGTATTCCGTAAGGCGACAAGATCCGGACAAAAAATTCTGAAGGCTGGTTCTTGGAAATTCATCACTTTATTCCACTGGATTCTGTTACTCTCGAATACAGTGTAATGACGAATTACACGAGAATTCACAGCTTCTAAACGATTGTAGATATCGGACTGATCTGATAATAACTCTATATCAGTAGCATTTCCTAGAAAAGTGTTAGAAATTACCAAGATAGCTTTATAATATTTTTGGTTTACCGAAGTAAGAAATCCTCATTTTTATAAATGAAGAATCTTACCTACAACTGATTTACTTTTAGCAATAGTGGAAGTGGCTTTAGATGCTGACCAATCTTCATCTTCGGGAGGAGGTAACATTTCTGTAAGAGATTCATTTCTTCGAAACATTAGAAAGGCTCTCCTTGCAGTATCCATTAATGGTAATTCTAATTCTACGTGAAACGTTGTTACTGCTCCCTAAAAGATAAGTTACTTCAATTTTCAAATGAAATTATATTTTGTATTGATTTGGTTAATAATTTTTTATAGACTACCTTTTCGGGTTTTGGAGGTTGCGGTGCTGACATAATCCTAAAAACTGTGAAATTAAAATAGGAGGAGCGCAAATCATCTGGGTGGGGCTCAAAATCTGTCGATCTGTCTGATATCAAGATCTCCCTAGAATCCAGCCATTTCAGACGAGGTAATCTCATCAATGTTAATCGAGCGTATCCAGCACACATCTTAAAATTTAAGAAAAATATGTAATGAAAACCTGGTAGCTCCATCTGGTGGGTGATCATATCAATTACAATATAGGAATGAGCATACTGCGCAAGGGTTCCCAGCGAGGTGAAGAGCGGTGAGGTTTGGAAGTTTTGCTAAGACTTCTAGTAACGGGTCGATTCGATAGATGTCGTTGTCAGACAAATCTAAAACCGTAATATTGTATGGTACATGCGATAGCCCCTCAACACTATCTGAAAAAAAGAAACAGAATCTAAGTAGTTTAAAATTTATCTAATGTAACTTTTTAGATAAGTACTTAATAGATGGGAAAATAACCGTCATTCAACAAATTCCTAGATAAACCCATGTATAATAAATCAAAAGGCAAGTGTTCAGCAAAAGACTCCACAGATTTAATTCTATTTGCTTGAAGTTCCAATATTTTCAATGATGGAGGAATATATGCTGCAACAATATCACCAATAAAATTTCCACATAGAGAAAGAGACATCAAATTCTCGTATTTAGCTAATTTTCCGTCTAATTCAGTCATCTGAAATTATAACATTTCTGGTGTAATAGTTTAAATAATAACACAAGAAATTCTTAGTGTATTGCCTGCTCATTTAGATTTTCACTTACTTTTGCATCAGTTACTCTTAATACAGGTATTAATTGAAATTCTTTAGGTATTATATCTCGATCACCCATTTTTACAGCTTTCTTTATAATATTTTCCATATTATCAGTCAAATTATTGGCGCTACGAAAACATATCTTTCCTTCTTCATTAGAAAATTTTGCATTATCCCATACTGCTGTAGGTATAATGAGTTCCCATTGTTCGTCTAGTGTTAAGGTTGATTTTTTATCTAAGAAGGTGTGGAAAATACTGTTTTCAAGTTTGGTTTGAAGGGCTTCACTAAAAGTACATTTTGGGATATCATCTTGAAGACATTTATTTTTGTGATGACGTGCTGCTTGTTCAATAAGTGTCCAATCTATCCCTGTTTCTATACGCTCCACAAATCCTTGAAAATAAACAAACCATCTGAATATATTATTTATTTTAATGGATGACTAATAAAGCTTTAAAAGACCTCATTGGATCTAGAGTAGTACCAAAACGAAATTAAGTTTGTCACGATTCCGAAAACATGACAATTTAAATCGATATACCTACTCAATGGCCCCCTTTTACAAACCTCAAAGATAAAAAAACAAATTTGCAGGTTTAAATTTATTGAGCTGTGTTGTTATTAAAAGTTTAGTTGTTAGTTATTCAAAGTATAACTTTAGCGTGTGAGTTTCTTGGATTTATTATTCTCATGTATTTAATATTGGCAGGCGCATAAAATTCCTGTGTTGCACAGAAAAAACTAGCAAAAACCTTTTGCTGGGTAAAATCGAAAAGAAATGCACAGGACAATAAATTAAAATAGTACCTAGTAAAAACAGTAATCGTCTTTATGTTCAGTGGGACCTCTCTAGAATATTATAAGATATTTACATTAATACCTTCTACTGCATCCTCAGGAATATGTAAAAGACTGGAATCACTTATGGGAGGACGACTTACGGCAGTTGGGGGTTTTTTAACCGCTTCTTTAGGCGGCATATTCTTATACGGCAGATATAATTTTGTAAAAAAATAAAATGTTAGTACTTTTAATCAATGAAAGTCAATTTAAAATTAATTGTATTTAAAATGACAGAAATAAAAGAATTACGTTGTTATTAGTGATTTTTCATGTCAGTGTAAAAGTCAGTTAATAACATAGATAAGCATCAAGGAATTTAGTTGATTTTTTTTATAATTTTTAAAAGTAGAAAATATATTTACTTAATTTAAAGCAGAAATTTCTACAAGTTATTGAAAATTTTCAATTCCAAAGTCGGTAAAACAACCATATAAATTTTTTGTTCCTAATAATGTCGGTAGATGTCGCTATTATCTGATATCTACAGTGAGAGGTTTATTTATTTTAGAACATGCCATGTGCGTTTTTGCTGTCTGTGCGTTGAAGTTTATTCGCGGCTGATAGCTGCCAAAGTGCACGTCACTTTGATTATGTGTTCAAAAAAAATTGTTACATGATTTTAATAAGATTGCCTCATTTGTAGGTTACTAGTCGTTGATCGTCGCGTAATATGCATTAAAATATTCCATGGCATTATAAAATCGCGAGTGATATTTTCTGGGATAATATGAACTGTTTTCCTAATAATACCAGGATCTTTGTGATGACATTGACATGTGTACAAGTTTCGCGGGAGTTTTGAGTTGTTTGTGTCCTTTTTAGAGTTTGTGTTTCCATGTTTGGCTATAGCAAATTCAACAGTTTCCTCGGTGAAAGTATTTGGTAGAGTAGCGGCGAGCCGATGACGTTGCTTGTACAACTTGTATGTGCCCTTGTATGATTGGCAGCGCACCATAGTATGTGTGCAATTCGTCGACACCTTCCGCTTTAAGTTAATTGGCAACAAACGTGAAAAAGGTAAACAATAAAATAATTAATTATAAGAGTTCATTTGTTTCTACCATTACCTCTAACATTTTGCGACCAAAGGTATCTGAGAAAGTAGCGATGTTGAAACCGGCGACCTTATCTAGTTGAAATACAGTCTATTTTGGTCAGATTAATACGTAACGTTGACAATCGCCGTTTTGGATAACGTAAGAATTTTGCTGTTTCTGGCAAGTGTCTCTGGCCCTGCACTACATGTAGTTAAAACTTGTAACTATTCGTTAATTGGATAACTGGATTTGTATTGGCCTTGACATAATTTTAATAAACCAAAGAGCAATGTTTCTTCTTACAAACCGATCTCGATTCTAGTAATATATGTATGTATGTAGGTATACTAAAAATTTAAGGCGCAGCATAATGTAGAATCAAGTGGTGACTGTGGATCAACTCGCGAACAGTCTATTCCGACTTCGCTGGGGGTATCGTAATACTTCTTTAACTGGATGCATATGGCAAAGGAAACCTCAGAACGCTAATGAATGCTACGAAAGAGATCCAACCTAATAAGTCCTATAAAAATGTATGTAGGTACATCAAAAATGTAACTGGCTGTTAACATGGAAAAGCCCCTCTTTTTAAATGTATCTATTAAAAATATTAGACCTTCAATCGCCATGCGAATTCATTATGCAGAAAGAACTGCTAAGTTATTTTCAAATAGGCGCCCGCCGTATAGTTTATAACTGTACTTATAGATAGTTCGGACCTTGAAAATATTGCTAAGATAAAAAAAATAGGAATTTTATGGGAATTTTCATAAAATTTGTAGCGATGGCAAATTTGTACAGCAAGTTAAAAAAGTTACATTAAAGACAGCCAAAAAATAAAAATTATATATGAATGATTATACAGCTGTAATATACGTCTCATAAGTTCAGAGGGCGAAATTTTCTAAAAAGTTTTAATATCAAATTATTACCACCACTTGTGAACAGTAATCTTCAGAGTTGTAAGAAGACTTATGTTTCGGTAATAAAAACGGATTCCTAGAAATTTGAACCTGTTTGATAGAACACAATATATCTAATAATTAATTTGAATGAAAATTCTAAATGATGACCAAAAAGAAAGATATGGTATAATAGGTACCTAGTTAGTTACTTGAGAGAGACAAACATTTATTATTTTAATTAAAAATGGCTATCAGTAAATCGTAACAACTAAGTACCAAGTAGATAGAAAAATAGAGAGATACCTATGTACACGTTTAGAAAGTCAAACCAATTTACCTAACATCTTATCTGGTAAAATTTCAGTTCGTAATTTTTGAATGAAAAACTATTTCAATCTGAATCGAAAAATGAATGCCAGCTACTGATTAATATCATTCGACATGCTAAAAATATGGCTGTGCAACATAGTTGTGATTGGAATCTGTCCAGTTTTTAGATGAAGCGCATGTTTTTATAACTTGAGGAACCGAATATGGATAAAATTAAATTAGAACTTACTACGACTTGATCGTCGATCTCTACGTCATAAATTTAATTTAAAAATCTAAGATTTCATACTTCTTAATTTTACTGTAGTTCCGAACGGGTTCGGTTCGGTAACGTACGCGACTTGTGAATAATAAATATACCTTTCCTATGTGCAAGATGACTTTGATACGAAGAATGTTTTCAAAATAAGCGTCTGAATTAACGGGGTCAATGAAAAGATTCCAAGTCATCTGTAATAATAATGCTCGGATGAGCAAATAGAGGACGTAATACGGCCAGTGCAGATTAAGCATTCGATTTATTTTGAGTGGACATGACGTCAACTCTGGTTTTTGTACTGGAAAGGTACTGAGACATCGATCTAAATTTAAATAAAAAATGCATGGAGTTGTGTGGGCTAAACCTGATTCAGAAACATACAATACGTCCTACTTCTACTTCTTTATTGTACAAACAATTAGCGGATGTTTTCATTACAATTGCTACATACTTATAGGTAACCGTGAAAATCCCGAAGATTGCTTCCAGTCGAATCCCTTTTTTTGCATTCCGCTTCAGCTATATTGTCTCTCACACTTGAAAAGACATGTAAATTCGGGCCGCGCTCCACCGTAGTGTGAAGGTGTGGAGCATTAGCGTAATTAGTTTGTGAAAGTTGATCTGGTTCATCATTAATATGGAAATGAAACTTTCAAAATAGAGTTAATAAAATAAAATTATCTATAAAACTATGTTCATCTTTTGTTACAGTTCCTAATCCGGCAAGATGTCGTTCACAATGAAGGAGGGTGGTTTCCAGGAGACAGATTTTATCGTTTTTTTCGTGCTGTGCATATCATCATGCGCAGGCGGCCTCTGGTACAGTTATACCAGCTCCTCCAAGAAGAGAGTAGTAGATATTAAGGACTACCTCCTTGGTGGGAAAACGATGACGACGTTTCCTGTAGCTTTATCATTAATAGCAAGGTAATTATTTTTGTTTCTTAGCTCGTTCTAATTTGTAAGATAGGAAATAATTTATACCAAAATCAACGTCAAACTAGAATCATAGTACATTAATTTAAGTTAGTGTAAGTATACATTTATCTTCTATTTCGTTATTTATCACTGCAAGCTTACTTGTATCAAAATAAACTCGCAAAACGTTTTAATGGATTGAGATAAATGAGAATATCAGTCATCTAAACGATTAGCATTGTTAAGTGTCTCATGGTTACGAATCTGCTTTATCAGTTGCAGACTTTGTGTAAATACAGTACACAACTTGTAGATAATATGTTATTGTCCTAATTATTTAGCATTGAAGGCTCATTCATTCATATAATCACGTCTATATCCCTTGCGGGGTAGATGTAGCCAACAGTCTAAAAAAGTCTGATAGGCCACGTTCAGCTGTTTAAAAATGTTCAGGTGGGACAATGCAATATAAATTTTAGCAGACTATGCTGTCGCCATTTGTCCTAAAACACGATCACGTGTGCTTCTATTCGTCAAGCGCAGTTCTTTGTTTTGCGACTAAACTAAGTGGTATTGTTAATTTTTGGACAAAGGCTAGTCGAAATCCTTAGGTTAGGCCGTCTGATTAACTCTAGGGAACATGAAATTGAAGACTTTGAAGATTATAAAGTTAAAAGAAAAAAGTTGGAGAACGGTCCCAGGAAGCCGAAGCATAGCGGCGGAGGGTACAACACTGAAAGTGAGTGAGAGACTAATGAATGAGATAAGAGAAGCTACAAATAAATAGAAAAAGTTATATCGATGAAGCTCTAAAGCCAGCTTTGCTTATTTAATGGTTTAATTTTGTCAACAGTTACGTCTCCGGCGTGACAATCCTGGGCACACCAGCGGAGATCTACAATTACGGCACCCAGTACTGGATGGTGGTATTCGCAGTAGCGCTGAGCTGTGCAGTGGTAGCCGTGGTGTATCTACCAGTGTTTTGTCTCCTTAAACTGTCATCATCGTATGAGGTACGATTACGAGATTCTATATTAAATTTATCATTGTGTTTTATTAATAATGCCGGCTTTGTCAACGTAGAATGAAGAAATAGGACTAACACACTTAGGCAAAAAACCTTTGGGTTTTTGTACACTTGAAGAAATATTAAAGTATGTAGGTGATAGGATGTTTTGCCTTCGACTGAATTCTTTGATTGACATTTATATGGTTTTTTTATTAGTTTTTGTATTCTATGGTTCATGCAATGTCGCCTGGCGCTTCGCTATTGTAAATTCTCCGAATTTTCCAATTGGTGTCGGGCACATCAGTTAGATCCAGACATAAGGATTTTTTTTGCAATTCTTGTATAGGTAGAGTAAAGATATAATAAATATGGTCTTAGTAATCATTCAACTAATGACCATAACCAAGTAATTAAACTTACAAGTTGTTTCCTTGTTCTCTCTGCCATATAAGATTCATCGACTCACGGTCAGTGGGTGCAGAATGGCAGTTTACATAATATATCGAGATAAAATAATAAATAGATTCTGAAAGGATGCTTTCACGATAGTTCAAAGTCTAAACAAGATTCACATTAAAACGATTGGAAATGAAAGAACAGATAAGTTTGTCTTTGCCAGGAACTTAAATTCAGAAAAATAAAAAAGAAAATACAACCTTTCAAGCACAGAGTGTTCATAAAATTTTACGTAATGGAAGAACCATTCTTCTAAAATTAATCGATTTGCCACACTGAGCTCATTCATTCTATACTTATTATGTCATGGGGTTCATCTGGTGTAATTCAGTCATTACTATTTAATTTATTAAATTACAAGGATACGATTTGCAATAATCGTATAAAAGTATGTGTTTATGATCATCATTAGGCGTAAAGGTGATATGATGATGCTGCCAGATGAAGGTCGCATAAATGAAGATTTGAGGGACAAGCCAGAAGAAAACTATTTGCAAGTAACTTTTGCAAATTCCTCCGACTATATTACTTGCTACTCGTATCTTCATCAGAACGTTTTTTGTATACTAATGTGAAAGAAAAGACATTGATTTATCCTTAGAAAAGTTATATTTTAGTTAATAATTATACTTTAGAATAGTATTATTAATTAAATATCTTTTTACAGTATCTGGAGCTACGATTCAATCGAAATGTGAGAGCGGTGGCATCAATTCTCTTCTTGTTAGATGAGGTGAGTTTTTATTTTGTTTTACACAACACGTTTTTAAACTATTACTTAATTTATTTTTATTATCATAATAATATTATCTTTATGGGCTGTACGCTGATTATACTTGTCCCTTTAAATGTGCCTTGAACTATGCACAGAATACGTTGCGTTGTATAAAAAAAAAACAAATATATGTAAATATCTTCCTTAAATATTAGCAATTTGTTTTAAATTCTATTGAGATATTAAAACAGCTTTACCTTATGTGGTAACTAAAAATATGATTATAAATAATAAAGTCTTAATTTAAAAAAAACTTAATTTTATTCATAAATAGAGGAAATAGTATATATTTTTATTTGCACAATACTTAAATTTTTTTGAAAAATGGTTAGATAGGTAATTTTATTTTATATTATATCTTTAATAAAACAAAGTAAAGTTCACCCACGATTTGGTATTAGAGGTTGGATGATTGACAAAGTTTTGTTTAAAAAACGCTTACAAAATGACAACAAATCATATTATTGCAGGCACTGAAAATATGACAAAAAGTAACCAGTGAACGCGGAAACATTAATCAAAACTACCAAATAAGTTTATCGTCATCATAAAACGTATCTTAATTTTCCACACGACAGATAAATTTCCGGTGTAAAAAAAGATTTGTTTTCTTTCATACCAAATTTTGCCGCTAACTTTGATTCCAAATTACTGTGTGACATCACAGTTAATGCACACATCACGCCTCTTTCGCGTTAGGGTAAGCTAGCAACATCGTTCTACTTGCCGCCATCCCACCAATAACTCTTTTGTTTCCTCAATATTTTCATGCAAGCTCGACCTGACCTTTCCAGGGCATCCCAGATTTGGTCAAGGTATGTTCATCTTGGCCTTCTCCTTCCATTATTTCCATTGGCCGCTGTCTTTGATTGTTAATTGCTGTTTGACGTAACAGTTACGTATATTCACCTAAATATCTTGATGGAATCAGCAATTCTGATTAATGCAGGTCGTTCGCCGGCGAGCCGTGGACTTTGGCTTGTAACTGAGTGCCGTCAACATCAATTGTCCGCTATAGTTGAATGTTACATGAGTACATGTACATCACGTGTATGTAACTATTGATTGATGGTTGACGGAAAACCACGAGCTATCTTATTTTATAGTTTTACGGATGCGGAGTTAGGATTGGATAGTTCATTTTCGCTATTGTTAATGTCTTACATAATTTTTGTTAAATACCCAAATTGTGTATAATTTCCAAAGTTTTTTGGATTGAACGTTGTTGAACGTTATTTGTTTTCCTATAGAAACTTATTTTTTATTTTACAAAAAGAAAATTATGGCTATGGAAATGCAGATCTTTACCATTGTAGGCGTCTAGCAAAAAGGTTGCCTACAACAATATTTTATAATTTCTGCAAAATATTTATTAGTTCTACATTAATGCTTAATTTACTTTATCAAAAGGCTTATTTATCGATTTCATAGAAATCCCACGTGAAAAATAAATCAATTAGTGTTCTTTAGTTTTCGATTTAATACTCAATTAGTTCCTATTTCGTTTTGTTGTTTCTTCCTCTGTTGCGTTCACCTTGAAATTTTAATGCGAAATATGTACCTGAAACTTATTCTTAGAAGAGAGAAGCTACACGAATAATAGTTGAGTTGGGTTTATATGCAAACTGTACGTTTTATCCGATGACTAGCGACCTGCCCCGGCTTCCTTCGGGTAGCATTATCAATTATATAAATCTTCATCAGAAAACCCTCTTCCCAACATTTCAAACAGCAACAAAATCCGTCCACATCTTTCGGAGATAAGCACATACATACAAGCAAATAAAATACAGGAAAGCCCTGGACTCCTCTGCAGGAAAGATGAAACCGGAACTAACGCCAGGAGGATGATAAATTTGATAGCATGTCATACCAAATTGTTGGCTCCGGTTGTCTATAGATCAGAGGTTATGCGAATTAGAAAGTTTTACAACATAGTATGAATCTTTAATTTTATATGTTTGCTTGTTTGTGGTGGCCACTGGTGCCAATAAAATAATAAATCTTGCATCTCTTTTATTCTTAGTTAAAGTCGCTAAACAGAGCAAAATAGCGCGACTAACAAGTCTTGGAGCTGTGTTGTTGGACATATTTTGTTACTTTATCTAATTTCTGTTGCACTGCTTCCATTGAAATAAGTATGGCGTACGTATCTTATATACAACTTTCCGCATGGCAATCATTTATTTTCAGTTTAATACTGTTTGTCCCTAAGAGTCTCGAGGATCGCCTTTGGCAATTATCTATGAGTCACATTGAACGACTGTTGTCATACCTCTTGACCCATTAGATAGGGAAACCTGAGCGAATTTATCAATGACAATCATTGTTTACGTCTGTAAGCGGAAAATGCGATGCTTTATTGGATTAGTAATTTAGCTGATGCGACATCACTCACTTAATGATTTGAGGAGTGTTGTGACGCAGGTTTCATTTTTGCGAAAAATATAGAAACATGCGGTAAAAAAATGTATAGAGTTCTTCTTGTTTTATATGGTTGCTTTTAATGTCTTACATACTAGGCTGTCTCTACGTGAAGATTTGAGTGAAGTTGATTGCTTTACATGCATTCTTAAGTTTTAAATCTGATATGTTCAGTAACGTTATTCAAATAATGTATAACATTTATTCATTTTAGCCTTGTTCTACACCTGGCCATCGTTTTGATAGGGAAAATGAATCAAATGAACTAGTCAATTCAATAAATGACCGATACAATTCACACGATTATGTTTCTAATAGGTATATCATGGTTCATGATCTAGGTAAGTATCAATATAAAGAACGCGCTATATGACGATATTTTTTATTTGATTAGTGGCCAAGGTCTAGTGGTCATCAACACGGACTTTGACCACCTCTTTAATTGACTCCTTAGACTGAACGTACTTGCCATGAGATGTAAATTAATTTGCGTGATCCTTATCTAAGCCACGCAATATACCTAATACGATTTTTTATCGCGTGTGTGCAAATAATTTTTGATTCATTTACTGTTCATAACCAAACTAACAGATTTATATTACATCTATATGTGTGATGATTTATGAATGTATTTATTTTGTAGGGGATTAATTCATGAAGGCACTGGCACGTTGATGAGAACAAAGAAATAATTAAGAAAAAAAGAGATATATTTAGTTTAATCTGAGATTTCAGTAGTCGCCAGTATGGACTTTGACTACGCCGTCTTTGAATAATGTTAAGCGTTAATTGACTCTTAAGGCTGAACACACTATTGCGACATAAAATGTATTCTTATCTCGTGCGTGGTCTAATGCACATTGTTAGAGCAGAGGTAGGTATTATCCCGCAGTGAATTGGAATGTAAAATTCGCAGATGCATAAAATCAATAAATAAACAATAAGTTCTAACTCTTGCTATTTAAAATATCTTTTTAGTATTTTACGATATCTGGACAAGTAAAATTTGTTTAAATTATTTTTCTTTTTTTAATCTACTACTACATCTTAAATTAAATTGAGGATTAAATTTCCATACGTGAGGTTTCGCCCTTATCTCACGATAGTGTAACATTAGTTACAGTTACACCGCTATTGTTTTATCAAAAATAACTTATCGATTATATAAAGTGTAATTGGTTTATACATTCCTGCAAATGTTTAAAACAGATGAAAAAATTTGTGTCTTTTTTAATATAAATTGTTTAACGAATGCTGTATGACATAATTTCTTTTAATTATACAACAAGATTTAAGATTTATAAAACAAGCACTTACCAGATAGATGTTTTCGTACTTTACATGGATATTTTTCCCCCGTTTTCCATATGGGTAGGAAGCCAGGTGTTACTAGTACGTATTATATACGTAAATTAACTAATTTCGTTACTGATATTACGGGTAATGCAAGGAAAGACGGAAAAATATCAGGTTTAGTTTCCCCAGATGCACTAAAACATATGACGGCTACCATTATTATTTATATTTTAGTACCTTATACTTAGGTTATCTTTCATGAAGTATTTTTTTTTAGTTCTGTTGTTTCAGCAACTGCTGTAACTGATTAATTAAGAAAGTTTGAATTTTGTTAAATGGAATTATGCACTTTGACGAGTACAGTGAAATTACAAATTATTGTTTCAGGTTTTGTTCTTACCGATGGTCATTTATGTCCCGGCTTTGGCGTTCAACCAATGTAAGTGATCACCTAGTTCTCATAGAAATTTTCACAATAATGTTTATGTTATTATTTTGATAGTTCTTAGATAAGTTTTTTCATAACTTGCTTTTTGTAGGCAAATCCACTGTTCTTACGTTTGTAATTTCCAACAGCTAGTCACACCACTTTTAGTGAGCGTTGGTCGTCGAATCGGTAAGGATCCTGGTGGCGCAAAAAGGCACAGGTTCGAATCCCACCTCGGCCATTTACGAATGAATATTTTTGAAATTATGTACATAAGTGTGAATACTAACCAATGCTCTTATTGTGAGGGAAAACATCGTGAGGAAACCTGCACATTCAGGCAACTGGATGTGTAACCATGATTGATCTAATACGGGTAAGGTTCCCCAGCAAAGGTTTCCTGACTCACCCAATACAGGATCCATGGTCAAGGGCATAATACCCCAGGCTATTCTCTTCTTCCTGGCTTTAGGATGCAACTGATACTAAAGCCAGGAGGAAGAAGCCCCACATTTTAGTGTTTTATTAAATTTAGGATTTTTATTAGTTTCTGTTGACTGACTTTTACATTCAGCGCAGAAAAAGAAACGTACAAGATTATTAACCTTATGAAAAGCGTGAAAAATAGCTTGTCTGTGTTACAAGTGAATATGAAGCGTTGTACAATGAATGAATTGTATTGTTTGATGTTTTGTTTCAGTAACTGGCTACAATGTTTATGTTATTGGATGCGTTATGGTTGTTATATGCGGCCTTTACACTGCTTTGGTGAGTAAATTATAAGTTATATTTTTTATTATTCATACTTGTACAATGAACTGTACGTACTAAGATTGTTTTTCTTAGAGAATGTAATTTCATTTATAACTTGCGTTATTTATTTAAACTTTTTTGTACAAAAAACAAAGGTATAGCACAATAGGTGGGGTGAATGCTATAAGCATTATCTACCAATCAACCGTTGGGTTACAGAAAACTTTAGGTGGGGTCAAACTAAATAAATATATTTCCATTAATAGCAAAATATAAGGTACTCGTATATTTTCTTTACCCTAGAAAATTCTACAAAGTGTAAATGCGACATAACTGCTTGTATTGTACGATGCTGAAATATTTGTTACCTAATGTAAGGCTATTTACGAAATATGATAAGGCTTATGCTTCGATCATATATTGAAGGGCAATGTCTTATATTATCTCTCAACCTCTTCTGTTCTGATGGAAATCCCCGATTTGATGAGTCATACGCCTTAACAAAATTTTTGAACAGTCTCTCTGCATAAATAAAATGATTTAAATAATGGTGCTCCCCAAGGCACAGTAATGGGTCTTTCAAATATTCGCTTTAAAAAAGCAAAATTTTTAATAAGTTTATGGGTATTGCTCTATTACAATCAGAAATACGTCTTGTTAGTTCAGCTAAATGTAATAAAATATGTTTTTAATTTTAATTAAAAACAATGTTTTTTTTCATTCGATTATAATATTATAAAGGGAGGACTCCGAGCAGTGGTGTGGACTGACTCCGTGCAGACTGGCATCATGTACCTTGGAGTAATTCTGGTGGCTGTGGCGGGCACTCTGGCTGTGGGTGGGGTTGGTACCGTCGTCAACATCGCCAAGGAGAATGGACGATTCGACTTGTCCAAGTATGTGCAGTGTTATTTTGTTTCTGATATGCTTTTATTAAGAGGTTGTTGAAGAGTAGTTTGGTTGGCGACTTTTAAGAATATGATCACTCCATATCGTTCTCGTGACTATCGAAAGCGACAATTAAGACATCAAGCACTCTCAACTTATTTATGATTTTAGCCAGCATAGGTTTTCAATGTTTTCATGGTCACGGAGTTTATTGACGGGAGTCATCATTCTATTTTTAGTCTCATGACAGAGATACCTTATCATTTTCCTTCTGGATTTCGTTACATCTCTAGTTGCCGGAAATTCAAATGTTTACACGGGAGTCGCTTTATGTAATTAGCTAACTTATAACGTAGCAAAGAAGGAAAACAAAACATACAAATGATGTCCATGTTCTGCAGCTGGGATCTCAGTCCGTACGAGCGCCAGACTGGCTGGGGCGCGCTGTTTGGAGGCTTCTTGTACTGGACGTGCTTCAACTCCGTCAACCAGACTATGGTGCAGCGGTACATCTCGCTGCCTACTAAGAGGAAAGCTATTTAGTAAGTCATAAAGTTAGTTTTGGTCCAAGAACCTTACGAAGGCTGACTTAGGATTTTTCTCCAAATGTTAGGAAACCTGTCTTAATTGAACTTTGATTAATCCATCATCACCGTCAACAGTAGCAGTAAATGTTTTGTTGATTTAAAATAATAAATTGAAATAGTAGTATTAGTAGTATGTTTTATAAAATACATATAGTGTCGTTGGGTTAGTACCTAAGTAAATCGTAACACATCTTTCGAATTTACTTCGAGGCTAACTCAATCTGTGTAATTTGTCCCGTAGATATTTATTTATTATTTACATATTTCGATAACAAGTAAAACAGTATGTACAAGTACATATATCTCAAGTGAATGCTGATTAAACGAGACTAACCTTCATCCGATAAAAAATATTATTTCCTAACGTAAGGAGTATCTACTTAATTTAAACTTTTTCTTCCCACATATAAATTCAATATTTAATATGTTTACAAAGACAAAACCTTACAAACAAAAATAGTTATTTACCTCTTTAATATATTAGTAAATATTAAACAATTCTAATTTATTGCAGTGCTTTATCAATCTTCTCTGCTGGGGCAATACTGGCTATAACCCTTTGTGCGTGGAGTGGGTTAGCCGCCTTTGCCACCTGGGTGCAAGGGGGTTGCGACCCGGCGGCGGCCCCGGCCGTGGACGACCGCCTGCTGCCAGCCTTCGTCACCTATGTGTCCAGGGTCAAAAAACTCCCTGGACTACCGGGCGTGTTCTTAGCTGGTGTCTTCGGTGCTGGACTAAGGTAAGTTTATAATTCTAAGACTTGCCTTTATTTTTTTAGTTTGGGGATGTTGATTTGCTGACGCCGACTGTCTACCTGTCTACAGAAGATATGCCGGTAACCAATTACGAGTCACATTTAATACACTAATTTAGTTAGAAATTTAACAAAATATATTAATTATCCGTGTAGTTCCTGGCACCAAAAAAAAAATAAGAGTAGGACCACTCCATCTCGTTCTCATAGATGTCGTAAAAGGTGACCATGTGATAGGCTTATAAACTAAAAGAAGAATCTTTTAGGCGATGGACCTGTCACTATTTGAATCTCAATTCTATCATTCATTAAGCAAAACAGATGAACGAGGCCTATCAGTCTTTTAAAGCCTGATGGCTCTGTCTACCCCGCAAGGGATATAGACGTTATTATAAATATGTATGTATTAAATTATTTTGTACATTGCCCAAAAAATTATCTTTACGGGACTCTCGGGTAAAATTCAGACAGATAAAAGTTATCGTGCGTATCTCGTCATTCACGTACTGGCAGACGTACTGTACTCGAATACTCAGATAAGTCATCGATAGGCTTATCATCATCTCATGTATGAATCCCGGATCTAAGATAATTTATGACGGGCCCCCGTAAACTCCGTGTGATAAAAGAAACATCTCGATGATAAAAATGGATTGTCACTGCGTACACAAATAAAAGTACCTACATTGAATATAATTCTATCACTATGTTAAATTTTCCTGTAACGCGTTTTCTTTCTGAACAGAGGTTAATATAAATGACTGATTACAGCAATGTCGACTATATTTAAGATTTAACGTACTTTTTGTAGTAAAATGATATTTAGGAAATATTTTTACTTCAGTTGTAAACGTGCTGTGTTATTTTTAGATGAAAATGATAACATTAACAGTGCGTATTTATATGTAACCTTTACTTTCACGTGATTCTACAAATGTAGCCAAATCAACAAAAGATTATTATGCTTTGTCGCTACATTCATTGTTTTAATTGTAAAAATGTACTAAGGTATATAAACTAGAATAAAGTCGTGCCTCTTTCCCGGAGGGGAATTCAGATATTAGGTATCTATCCCCACTTGCCACGCGCACTACTCACTACCGAAATCATACATACATACATATTACCACGTCTTTATCCCTTGCGGGGTAGACAGAACCAAAAGTCTTGAAAAGACCGAAAGGCCACGTTCAGCTGTAGGTTTTATTATGTGATTGAGATCGATCGATCGAGATCAAATCGTGATAGATTGCGAGTCCATCGCCTACAAGAAGAATCCCATGTTAGTTATCAATACCATACCGATATCAATCGTCAAAATCCTAAGAAAACTAGAGTGAACTACTTACCTTTTACCCTGTTAGTTTTCCATAAACAGTTTGGTCGTAAGGTTCGACTGGCAGAGAATGCCTTGTGGCATTAAGTCCACCTGTTGTACATATTACGTGCGTAAAGTTTAATTAAATAAATAAATAAACAATTTTGGTTCCAGCTCCTTATCTGCAGTCCTGAATGCGTGTGCCTTGGTGGTGGTGGAGGATATCATGCACGGCTGGTTGCAGATCCACCTGAAGCCACTATTTGAAGGCATCCTGGCGAGAACCGTTACAGCAACGTTGGCAATCGTGTCCGTTCTAATGCTCATCGTTATTGCCAAGCTGGGAGGGGTTCTTGGTAAGTGTAGTTGATATGTCTCCCACTATCCTTTTAAAGTTTTGTTCCGTTAACTGAAAATAAATTATAGGACTACGTAAGTGAATGTCCCGCTCACCAGCGCACGGCGTCCGCCATCGTCAATCTTCTTTGGAGCATGGTTACACAATCCATTGGACTGTATTTACAGCAGCATTTTCCCGGTTGCATAAAGTTTTAACATTACATCATTTGTAAAGGTCATTAGGTACAAATATTAACATTGTGGAATCCAAAATATTTGCTAGGTAGGTAATTTATCTATCAACGTCATTCAGTCAGATTGAGTAATCAGATTACAAATTTCTATTCGGCTCTTCTGAAATGTTTTCCTGACATTCACCTTCACTTTCAACGTTGTTTATTAGTTTGTTGATCTATTTTGGAACAATGTTTTGTTAGCTTTTTCTCACTTCGTACAGTCGCCTTCAGAGAAACATAACCTGTTCTTAAAAATCAGAACTATAAGTGAGTCAAGTATTTTTCACCATGATAATTTGTGTTACCTATGTTATAGATATTCTTTCCTATCCTTTATCCTCACATCCTCAGATGAAACTATGCCTCCATGTTTTTCTTACTACATCAACTACACCTACTTTTTCTACGTTCTATCCTCAGACCCGATTAAACCAACCCATTGCGACTATACTTCCATGAACTCCTTTACAACCAGGCGTAGCAACAGCACTGTCGGCGATCGCCGCTAGCGCCACCTGCGGGATCTTCACCCTGGGCATGGTGTGCTGGTGGGTGGGCCCGCGCGGCGCGGTGGCGGGCGGCGTGGCGGGCGCGCTGGCGGCCGGCACCGCGTCGCTGGGCTCGCAGGCCGCGGCCGCCGCCGGCCTCTCGCACCCGCCCCTGCCTGTCACCTCGTGCCACATTTCGACCAACTCTACTATTCCATTCGTAAGTTTTTAATATATTGGGAATAAAATGCAATCTTTAATTTAATCGTCAGTTTTAGTGTGTAAACACTGTTTTATCATATTTTGATTATCTCAGTAACTTCTTTGGCGTTATTTGAATAACAGACATGGAGCCGAATATTGAAGTAATTACAGTATAAATATTCTTGCACGCCTGTTTTAGGATTATAAACTGGATTTACTACTTCTATTTGTGTACACATTTTTTTTTATTATTTGTAATCTGTTTGGTGTTCTAAATAAATAAATAAATTACAGTTGCATTTTTATAAAAAACATATAATTATACTCATTTACCTTTCAGGACCCTACCACGGTATTCCCCCTGTTCCGAGTGTCGTACCACTGGATCGCGCCCCTCGGCTTGACATCAACTCTGGTCGTCGGAGCGCTAGTCGGGTATTTCTTCGACAAGAATGACCCGTCCAAATTGGACGCAGAGCTGTTCACGCCCGTGATATGGAGGTGGCTGCCGACGAAGGCTCACGAGAATGCGGGCTCCGTGAGGAGGGCTGTGGCAGCCTCGTCCAATAGCCAAGCACCCCCTTCGTCGCCGCTACTAGTACCGAAGGTAGATAAGGTAATATTATTTATGGGTTGGTGAAGAAAATAAAAAAGTTTTTTTTTTTAATTTGATGTCATGCTTAGTCATTTTTATTGGAGGTTTTTGTAAATTAACATATCTTTGGCCGAAGTTAGTTAGTTAATCATTTATTTTGTATATATTAATTCGAATCGTGAAACTTAAAAACAATCAGTTTTCCATTTCATAACTTATAGTAAAAAAATAATAATTTATATATTGCCTTCAAACATATTTGCATAACGAACAGTACCTATATTAACATTTGTGATTTAACCGAAGAGACATCAGATAACCTTGTTATGCCCTGTGTAGATACAAGTAGGTACTGTCGCTTCACAATTACTAAATATAACATATTTCTTAGTAGGAAGAATAGTAGGTAGAAAAGTCCACGAGGTTATTTTATAAGACAAACTGAAATTTTTCACATCACTTATAAAATTTACGAGGGGTGATTTTGCTAATATTTAACTTGTTAATTTAAAGATTATGTTATGTGATTTTGATAAAGAAAGAAAATTTTTATTGCTTCGACATGTGTTGCTCCTTACAGAATTGGGAAGCAAAGTGCACGTATTGATGTATGTACGATTGATATTTGCCTTTATGTTTACCACGATTGATTGATTTTAACAAAAAAGAATACATTAATTAATGCTTACCGATGATATTTCTCAACGGGAAAACATCTTGAATAAATGTAACAGGGTTAGTAATTTATGATATTATTTGGCTCATGAATCGTGGTCATAGGTTTAGAGGACGGTAAAAATTAAATATCACTTAAAACTAGAAGAAAAAAAAATTGAGAGCATCGCGACTAGGATATGTTTCAGCAAGCTCCTCCATTTATTGCGATCTTATGAATTGTTAATAGTTTGGGAGACGGCATCGGACGTCTTCATGGACCACCGTTTTGAACTGCTACACATTTTTTTGGTCTATCATCATCAATCTGTCAAATCATTACAAGTTTTTCATACATACATACTTGACGACTAAATCTGTATAATTTGACCCGAGAAAAAGATAACATCACACCTGTTACTATTAGGGATATGCACACACTATTGGTTTCCACTTGCTACGATTCTTGCAGACCTCTCCTGCCTCTTTAATTACAACTTGTTCAAATCTTATTCATGTAATAAATTAATTTTGTTTCAGATTGAAATGCACGATCAGGAACGCAGTTGATGAGGGTAAGAATCTATTCAAGAAATTGTAAAAAGTGCACATTGATTGCAGAGAAATTATAGGAAATGGACCAATATCACAACCTTTATAAGATGATGGTAGAGTGTGTGTTGTAGTAGATATGTTAGGCATTTTTAGGATAATTGTAATAATGAAACTAAACAAGGGATGGGACCAAGTAATAATATATATCTTTTTTTCAAAATATGAATGGTTTGATAAGACCGTATGTATGAAGTTGATAGATATTTAAATTATATAATGCGTGGTCTCACCAACGGGACGCAACTGAGGTAAAATGTCAAATATGGTACAAAATAAGACAATAATTACCTATTTACGCCATAAAGGTGACATTATATTCACGTTTTGACCAAGTTTTGTCGACGATTATTTACAACATTTTTTTTGAAATTTTAATCCATTTTGTAATAAATGTACTAAGTATAATTTAAGACTCACGAAATTATGATTTTGTACTTGTCTCTACCGTTGTGTATTTTATACTTACTGTGTATAACAGTATATATTATAAGATATCAATCTAATCAATTGGTAGCTATACCTATTTACTACGAGTATATGTTCATATGATCACGACACTTCACTAATTGATGCTTATAACTTTAGATGTAGGCATTTGTTTTGGTTGCAATTGCATTAGTAATAGCATTTTAGTAAAATCCCGAATATTTTTCTTCAGTATTGTATGGTACTTAAATTAATTTATGTTATATTACAATAAAATTACAAAAGATGATAAAAAGGCAAATTTAAAAAATGTGTATTTTTGGTAAAATGTCATAATCAATAATGCAGCAGGCCTGCCTCAATTAGTATTTTGATTTATATTATTTTATATCTAGGAACCTATATTACTAAATTAGCTTTATTGATTTGATAAGGAAGCTAGACACATTTGTAATATTTTGTTTAGTGTATCGTACAAAAGTTAGATATATTACATATGTAGGTGAATTATATTTATTTTATTTACACGGAACCGTCAAGACCTAAATTAAATCCTTAAATAAATAATAAAGTTTAATATTGTATTTATGGAATTGATGTAAAAGCAAAAAAGTTTCTTATATTACGAAAAAATATTTGTAAGTACCTGATTTCGTAAGCATAGTACTTTATGTACATAGAGTACCTATACCTATAGCCTGTGTTTAATTGCTAGGCGAATCTCACCATCACACTATTATTTTCTTAATAAAATGTACTTACTTAAACAATGTCACATTGTATCCAAAATTATTATTCTAATTATGTAGCTTAACAATGTAACTTGTGTTAGATAGTTATAATTTTATATGTAGTGTACAGTACATCAGCGGGATACGCAAAAATATAGATCTTAAAAGCAATTAGTTAATGAATGAATAGGCAAATATTGTAAATAAATTAAAATTTACCACTTCTACACAATCTAACAAACAACATCATGTTTTATGAAGATAAAATGAAACACAAAGGTATCGAAATGGCTTTCATGCGATTCTATCAAGTGTCAACGTTTCTTACATTTTTAAAAAGATATATTTTTTTACAATGTTTTACACATAACGTCTGTTAAAAATATTTTTTTATGTAGCTATATAAACTAACAACTAAATTTTGATTTGCCTGTGTGTCATAAGATATTTAACAGGTACTTTCGAGTTTAGGTACCTTATCGACGGGTCATGAATATTGTGATTACTCTATTATTCTCGCTGCATTATAATGTATACTACAAAAATTATACAATGTTAAATGAATACCGTTTTAAATAAACGTAATTTAAACTATTATGTCTTTTTTTCTCTCCAGTCAACATCAACATTTAAGTATGCATTCTCTCTATGACCGCTGTGAAAGCCAACATTGGGAAATCCTTTTTTAGTTCATCCATAGACCACATAAGGAGCTTTCACGCCAAATTTCAAATCTCCCGATTCAGCGATAAGGTCGTGTCTTCTTCTACAAATAAGTACGTGTGTGAGTGTAAATAAACATTTGAGTTGGAAGGCACCTTGATCCAATCGGGAAAAAAGATCTGGCAAAAAGTCAGGTCTAGACACTGACACCGACTAGCTTGCTTTTGAAAAGAGACATGAATGTGGATTAAGGGACCGTGTAGTCTCTGCCTTTCCGGAAAAAAGGCGTCGTGTTTTAATGTAGGTATGTATGTACATAAGTACCTATATTCTAGTTAAAAACTTGAGATTTCCCAACTCGTGTCGTAATTTATTAACATGGGGTGTATAAAATTGCCGTACGCGTCTGAAATAAAGCAAATAGGTGTTGCCAACAGTCGGAGGCGCGTGATTTACATTCCGCGCGCAATGCCGCCAACCGCCATTAAAAGTGGCGCGAATCATGGAAACTTGTCTTGCTTGAGGGATGTTGGAAAACGCGGGAAATGCTGCGGTTACTCCCTTTGTTATTTGCATAATTCATAGAATATACGTTTTGCTACAGAATTGTTAATGGTGCAAGCGGTACAGGGCTTTTTTCAATTGCTTTACATGTGTAGATCTGGATCAAATAAACCATCAGGCGTCTATGTTTTTTATTTATAAAAACACAAAACATATGTGGTGCTGTGTGGTTCCGGCATTCAGATTAGAACCACTCCATCTCTTTTTTATAGTCAAAAGGCGCAACCTTCTCTAGAAAAGTGAGGATGTAACCGGCATTTACACCAGGAAAAAGAAGATACGCGGCCTGCCAATTAAGAAAATAGTTTCAAAATGTTTTTGACTGAAATAAACATTATTTTATTTTCTTATGTACGTATGTAAAAGGTATATAGGTAAAAGTTAGTAAGCATTATTTACTTCAGCAGTTAAATAATGATTACCGAAGTATCAGCTGGATTTGCAAAATAAAACAATCGAAATATTTGCGGCGTAGAAAAGGCTTCAAAATTTAGGTTCGATCGTAAACTCAATTGGCAAAGAAACTGTTTAATTGCGACAAATTACTGGATATTAAATAGACGTAAAACGGAGTCGTTTTTGAGTTACGACCACTTACCGGCTACAGAGTCAACCTTATTTGTTTCTTCTGCCGAGTATACTTAATATTAAAATATAAAACACAATTGTTACATACTTTGTTGAGACTGTCGAAGACACTATACTTATTAAGTAAAATTAAAATAAAATTTATAAAAATATATTGCAGTATATAGTAGGTAGATAGTGTTTGTTAGACTGTGAAAAATTTAAGAGGAACAATTGAAGCGCTGTTCATTGAGATATTATGATATCAATTCATTGCATACGTACAATTTGCAGGATTTGTTTATTTTTTTAAATAATTAATGGCACTTAAATTTTATCATACTTATTATGGTACCTACTTATGGTGTTGCCGTAAAATAAAATTATTTAAACGTGGTTTAATATTTGTGTTTTTATATTAATTATTATATTATAATTGTGGTTTAATATTAATTATTATTATATTGTAGTATTATATTTGTATATCTAGTAATTAATGAATAATGTTTTTGCTTTTAATTACTGTCTTCCACTAAATTAACCGTTACCTTTTCGTGGAGTTAACTCATCTTAAGGTGAAATCAAACAGAGAACATTGTCTTTGATCCTTTATTTTAATGAAAGGGAATGGCACGAGTTTATTTATTATCAGACTATTATGATAAAGCATGCTGCAAATAAATTATTTGTGAATACTCACGATAACGAAGTTAATGAATTCCTTGGCTGGTTAATACGTTAGGCCAGGCTAAATGCTTGAATTTTCAATAATTATCAAAAGTTCCAAATGGCATTTAAAATAATTATAAATAGGGCAGTAAACTTTTGCGGCTGAGAATGTACCTAATTGAGACATAAATTATTTTTATACTTAAAATACTCCAGTATACCTACTTTGACTGAACAACATTCAAAATATGCCTCTAATCATCTTGTTTCTTGGTGCTGTTTTAGATGTAGTAATGTTATAATGATGCCGCCCGCTGCGGGTGCGCAAGATAATTTTATTGTCGTCGTAAAAAGCAGCCGTCCTACTAGACGCCCAATTAATTAATGAGCAGGCTTGAAAATAAATTACTCCATTGGGACACCGAGGTGGTTCGAGTAACGATCTTTCTCGGGACTTTGCGTTAAATTTTACAGTTTGCGTGCTTCGTTTTAATTTTAAGAGTTTGTTAGGCATAGGCTAGACCGGCCAAAATTTTGATTTTGGTTTAAGGCTTATTTTTATTGATTTTAGTTTTGTTATGTGTAACTTAAGCATACTGTAACCTTAAATATTACATATCTAATGGCCAAGTTACACAAATCATTATTAAAAAGATGAGGGTATTAATGTTTATGTTCTGAGCAAATTTCTTACTACTTAAACATGATATAAGAATGTAAGATATGATTTACAAAATTCTTTAATATACATATTGCTAAGAAATCCTCAACTTGCCACGATCCCTGCATATTCCTTTCTCATCATCAACGTTCATGATTCTCTTAATGCAAGCTCGTCGGTTGCAAACATTTAAATATCTAACTAACAACACTTTATCGTTTTCTTCCCCACTTGTAGGTACTATCTTCTATAGATAAAACAAAGGATTATTGGCGGGTGGCTTTGTATTTGCAAAGATTGATCCAAGTAAAACGTATTTCGTCGTTATCAGACCTCATTTATCAGCAGAGCCCGCCCCGCGTTGCGGCCATTGGTCAGCCGCGCTTTACGCCCCCGATACCACGGTGACACGTGTGAATGTGTAAGGTATCTCAAGACATGTTTAAGATAATGGTGAATAAGCCCGCCATTTTTTGTAGGTTGATAAGCACCATGGTCTTCACAGTTTTTTTTTACCATTGGTTAACCCCGCTCTAAGATACCGATGTTATAACAAGGTGGCACGTCAATGTGTAAGGGTTCCTTCCAAGATGTAATTTTTTTTGTGATGGTTGAGGGTGTGATAAGCACTAAAGTCTTAAGAAACTTTTTTCTGTAGTTTTCCTGTACCATGCTTCGTAGTCTACTAAAACACTCCGAAGGCCTTTTTAGGATTTTTATACCTAAATATATTTGTTATTTACGTATAGGTATTAATGTGAAGAAGACACGGAGAATATGGACTTAAAAAAAGTTATTCCATACATGAAAAGTCCGCCAAGGGTTAGACAGTCAAAGGTAAAAACTACACCTATCGTGGTGAATTTCCTTTGAAAACCCTGTTTATCGTTTTATACGTCGTCGCCCAAAAGAACCCAACCACGTCCTAATAGGAAAATAACGAAGACATAAAAGAAGCCCTTTTAGTTTACAGTAATATTTCACAAAATTAAAACATAATAAGGAATAACTTAAAAATTTTGTTTAATGCCGTTCCCGCCGGAATTCAGGGAAAATCTCTCTTATTGAAACTGCGTGTACGTACGTACATTCATGCATGTACATGTATATCACCTTTAGATTACATAACAACCTACTTTCATATCAAAGTTCAAATCTCTAGACCTAGCGGTGTGGGTTGTGATGTGGTTGATATGTTAGTCGACCATTCAGCATCTTCTTTCACTTATATAAACTTAGGTGATACAACTTTTATTTGGCACTGTTTATATATGTATATTTGAGGATGTAAGAGATATTAGTGATTGTTCCTGTAGAAGTAAGATTTCTGTACCTACCTCATTTTATGCTAATAGTATGCTCGTCCCAGCTTAATCGTCCGGTAATGCGAGTCGGTCTAGTGTCTCGTGTTTTAATTGAGTTTGCACTTATCACCTCACCTTTGTGGCAGGAGAGCCCTGCAGCTACAGGGACGCAGGGGGTGGATTTGGATGAATTTGAGTTAATTTTATTTTATTTATGTATTATATCGGGAGGGTATAGATCACCGTCAATTAAAGCCGGCAGAAATCATTGTTTTGATTTCTATGCTATACGTATTGATTTTATTTCCAAACATGCAAATATCACGCATAGTTATTTCGGCAATAATTTTAACTCTCTCAAGTTTACAAACAAACAACAATATTATTTCGTTCAATGTGACATGACTATGTTAAGAGGCACAACCAAAACATTACCACAAAATTACTCAGGAGAAAATTCAGCAAAATTCTTTAGCAGGCGTTGGCAACACGTCGCCTCATTTAATCGCCCCGTTACATGCAAAGTGCATCTCTTACATGTAAAACAGTGTCGGCGGTATTTAAATTTTCGCTTTTCCCGTAATTCGTTGAGTGCACAAAGCCCGCAGGAAACATTGTTAAAGTCGCGCATATCTTACCTGTGTTTGTATGGGAAATTGAAAATTATGCCACTAATATTTTATGAATTTCTTTGTGAATTGTTGAACGCGTAATCCACTTAGTTACGCTCGCAGTGATTAACACTTTCAGTTTTTGCAATAGTTGCTGACGTGTATTTTGCACGGCCATTGTGTGTTTTTTTTTTACATTTGCTTAGCGTCTAAAATCCGTTAAAATATTAAATTACATATTTGCAACTTTTATAAGTAGGTAACTAGCTGTGCCCGCGACTTCGTCCGCGTGGAATAGTTATTTTGAGCATCATTGAAGCCCTCAAGGATGAATAATTTTACATTTTCCATTATTTGTTTGCTTCTAATAGCCTAAAGCCTGCCTCGATAAATGGTCTATTCAACACAAAAATATTTTTTCAATTTGAACCAGTAGTTCTTAAGATTAGCGCGTTCAAACAAACAAACAAACTGTTCAGTTTTATAATATTAGAAAAGATTAGAAATAAGGATTGGTAGTTCATAAGTAATCGTAGAAATAAAGCTACGTATACTAGATGTTGACAAAATGGAAACGGTAGAAAATACAAATGAAATGAAATTCGAAAATTTAGTTTTCGAATACCAACCAATTGATTAAGCTATTAAGCCAGTGACGAAGAAAAACGTGGAAATGGAATATCAGACGCCTGGAAATAGAGGCGAAGAGTCAACAAACGAATTTCCGACATGTCAAAGTAAATCTCCCGCCCGACAATACGGATGGCAATAAAATCCGTCGCTGGGCGCAAGTCTCCACTGCGATTGGTAAGCTCGCAGCTCTTACCATGAAATTACGATTTTAATTTCAAAAGAATGTGTTCTATTTTTGGTCAATTGAATGGAAAATATCTTTTTTATGCATCAAATCAATTAAGATATGAATATTTTTTTATTGTATGTAAATAACGTGTCTGAAATTGTGTATGAGTTTGATAGTCTTGAAAAGATGTTATTACAGATCTGGCCATGTAAAATTATAATTGCAATCTGAGAAACGAGTGAAGGAAGAGAAAAATTGGTACGTTATAAAAATCGCATAATTATGTACCTTTACTGCATGTAGTTGAGGTTTTCAATTAAAGCCCTCTCATTTTCAAAAAAAAATGACCCTCTCATTTTCTTATATCCAAATATTAATACAAAAATAAACAAATATTGCTGGACACGTTAAAGACCACACCAAAAGTACATGATACTTTTTCTCTATCATTACAAAAGTTATTCCAGTAGTAGGGGTCACAACTAAAGCAAATAAAAAAAGGTCTACCTTTCGCAGTTTTTGAGAGAGCTTGTAAAGCGGTGTAATTTGAGTGCGATAAGCGGGGTTTAGCGCTGAACCATAGAGACACGGCGATAAGATCTGCTGATGCTGGCGCGTGGACCAGGCTTACTGCGGTTAGATAGCAATGATCGGCGGGCTTTATATTGACTGCGATTGATCGGGATTGACCACTGTTAAAACAAGTTTATCAACTTTATTACTCTGGATGTGATGGTGTGTGGTGAAGATTTTATGTAATTTTTTGCTTTGAAACATTATCGTGATCTAAAGAAACTTACAATTATGTTATTGAAAAATAATCAAATAATTATTTACGATAAGTAAGAATAATTTGAGTGCAGTGTGCACGCACCTTGACAGATATAGGAGAAAAGAGTTTGTACTCGTAAATTGTGGTCCATTGATTTAATAATGCGCATGTTTGCAATAGAGCTTGTAGTGAAATAATAACACGCGTTGTCACTTACAGGGCATAATTTATCGCTTTTGCAAATTTACTCTTTTATGCAATCGTAATAGTGCAAAGGAATTCGTATTTTTCAGCGACTCTTAAAAATATAATTCTTAATTTGTTCCGAATAACTAAAACAGTGCGTACTTACTGTATTAAGAGAGTTTGGGAATGTATAGGCAAATTTATAATTGCTTAATTGCTTATGAATGGTACCAAAGTAAGGTCTGTCTATTGTAAGGTTCAAACAAGTACCTACCATTTTTTAATCGCATGTGTGAAAATCAGATGAGGCACCACATAGCCGGAAGACGCCGGCGGCCAAACAGGGTGTCCGCCGTCGCAGCCACTTAATTTTCAGCAGGGCTCAGCGACCACCTCCGCTCTGCAGGTGGACGCTTTGTACGCCCTGTTTGCTAAATTCCTCGTATTTATTTTAGATTCCATTGTACTCGCTCCAACGCTTTGTCGAGAAATAGCCTCTCGCGTAGCGCCGCCACCCGAGCCAGAGCGCTTTGTTAATTTTATTAATACGTTAAACATTTATAAAACGCGACCGCACGAGTGAATTAATGAGTTTTATTGTTGAACAGAGAGTAACGTTCTCGAAATGAAGCGGAGGGAGCGCTTAGATATCAAGTCGGGGCAGATTTCGCGTTTTAATTTATGCAGCTTATTTCATAATGACGCAAAACACCGACGAGCGAACGATATTTTGGGCACCTGCTCCTTCGTAACTTTTCATATTAAATTGTTAAAATAACTTTGGTTTCGTACGATATGTGCGAGTACAGGGAGCGCGTTCCAAAACAACGATCTGAAATAATCCGCTCCGTGCCGTCATCTGCGAGTTCAAAAGGTGGATACGGCGGAGATATTTACGTTGATCTCGGGGACTCGGACCGCAGCTAAATAACTGGGCATTCTGGGTGCAGAGCAACAAAAGAATTTAATAATGCGGGTCTGGGCAGTAGAAGCGGCGGGCTGGGGCGGCCCAGGCTAAGCTTATTATCGCGGGCCGCCTCGGGTCTCGCCGCGGCTCGCGTCGTGAACATATTTGCTTTGTTCGAATGTCAACGGGTCGCCGTCACCGCCCGCGCAGAGTCAATACGGAGTTTGTGCCCGCTTAAACATTAAAGAGCTTCCACTGTTTAGCGACGGCGCAAATTAAAACAGGCTTTATGCCAAATCTAATTTGCGAAGTAGGGCCGTTTGCAGAGTTACCTGAGTAGGACGATGTTTGTATTGGTAATGGAATTAATTCTGCTTTTGATTTCGTGTAATTTTGTTACGCAGATTTGATCTGTTGACAGTACAAGTAGCATTAGACTCTGTGTTGGTAAATCTTGGAGATTTAAGCGGATCTGATTTGACTTCCTACGGAACATACTCACATAATTGATATTTTTATTGGCCTAGATTTAAAATGAATATTAAAAAAGGCCATGCTGATAAGATTTTCTAGAAGTAGGCTTAAGTAATCTGTAAACTGTAACTACAATTGCAAGTAGAAATCCATAGTCTCTGTTAACCCTGTGCGAAACTGCCGTAATGAATGTATGTTGTATTTAATAGATTATTTAATGCAACATTATTTATAACATTTATAAAATAATATTTCATCAATATTTAAGAACTTTTTCACATAATTTTTTCAATGTGTGGTATTATTCTTAGAAAATTTAACTACAGCAATGCAACCCGCCCATTTCCTTACGCGACCCTGTCATAAGCCAATTTCCATATGACCCTTCTATATTATATTTCAGTTAAGGGTTGTTTGAGCATTTGAAAACAAACTTGAGGAGTTCCAACTAGCGTACATTAAAGGAAACTGTATTAAAGATTCACGGGGGTTCGTTAAGTTACGTGCAACCACAGGTGGAGCCTCGAAGCCTTTGCTGGCTGATGAATAAGTCAGTAGACAGGTCGTATGGTGCAATAGATGTGGCACTTTATTATTTAAATTTAAATAAAAAAACGTTAGGGAATAAGGAAAAAAAATATTTTAATCAAAACTTAGGTACTTATAATTGTAATTCCTTACGTATTTTATGCTGCTTATACTAACTAACAAAGTCATGTGAGAATTTTGCTAAACACACTTTCAATGCATTGGTGTCGGGAAAATTGATTGAACCATGACGAGAACTGACTTTATTTTGGGATACAGAAATGCAGTTTACTAATTTAACTAGCCGCTAAGTAGGCAGTCTTCTTCCTCTTCCTTGAATCCCGGTTACATCCTCACTTTTCTGGAACCTAGACCATGATTGGTGAGCGAGGGTTTTACATTCCCATCTGACTTACTCAACCTTTGCAGGGATTTACCCTGTGTTTATTTCACACATTATTGAAGAATTCTGCGTTTAAATTTATAACATATATTTGCCACAATATCATTTGGCAAATAAATATAAACAATTTAATTATTCCCTTCCAGTAAATATCAAATTAGGTCTGGGTGACCTGCATTCAGCGCGTTGAGAAATAGGATATTTTGATGGGCAACAATTTTATTTGAGAACATTTTAGTGTCAGTGAGTCGTAAAGCGTAGAAATTTACATCACTTACCCTCGTGTGGGTATAGACCCACAATAATGTTATAGTTGGCTGGGGAATGGACTTCTTGGATCTTTAGTATGACTGATGTATATAAATTTATATAAAACAAATATAGAAAATGACTTTTTTATAATCAAATTACACAAGTTTACTTTGGGGCAACAAATTCTGTGCAATATTTCCAGTATAAACCTACGTCTACATTTCTTGATAATTATAAAAATGAAAAATCATAAGAAATCTGAAGTGAGTAATTTACTAAAGATTTATTTAAGTTGTATCTACAGAAAAACGTTAAAGTTAAATCTTGTAATAATATAACGAACGGAAAATGTTGCCGTATGAGAAACTATAAACTTCTAACTGCCAAGTAGGTACTCGTACTTATTTATTTCTTCACAAAGGTAAAGTTGAACTTTTTGTCACAACAAAAATAGCAAATATTGTATCAAAATGAGGAATTTGGTTAGAATTCTCCGAGGTCCTACTGAGGTCTCGGCTAATCGGTTTACTGGACCGCATACCGCGGGTCAAAGCCGGTCAAAGGACTGGCAAAAAGCCCCCTTTGAGCCAGCACCTTTAAATATTTGCCCAAATGCCGCAACCTCGCATTATTTCAAGTATAAACAGTTATAATTCGGCAAACTCCTCTTGAAGTGGATTTTGTTTGAATCTAAAATAGAGGTTCTGGAAAATTGTTTGTAAATATGTGAAAGATTTAAAGATTTGATTTTGATAAAATTTGGCGCTGTGATCCAATGTAACTCCTAGATCTTCAATGTAAAATCGGCTTTTATTATACTGTATGGAAGTCCGGGCACAGAATTTTGAATTGTTAATAACGCTAACTTAAAACTGACTTAAATCTTTAAACGAAAAGACGGACCGTTGAATGGACTTCGTTGAAAATTAGGCATACAATGATGGGGGCATCTGTACAATTCAAAATGTAACAAAACGATTCCCAATTATTTTCTTATACGCAATAGCAGGTAAATTATCTTCTTATAGGTTTTGAAAAGTATGCTTTAAAAAATCTGCTTTATTTAAAAGTGAAAGTACATGTGATAACAAATTTAATACTAAATCAAAATTAATTACCAGTTGAGTTGTTGTCAGTCTAGATGTAATCTCTAGTCGTGATTCCGTTGCATCGCGTGCGGATATTTGCTATTTCACTATAGACGGCTGCAGCTCCCGCGGAGACGTGTTTGCTCTGTGGATACACGATTGCATTACCGGGGTAATTAATTATGAATGGGATGTGTATCGGGCATACTGGATTAGTTTTAAGGAATTTTATTTGATCTTTAATTTCCGATTTTTTTTTACTTTTAATCAGAACTCTATACTATATCTGATCCCGATAGAAAACCAAGAGCATTCTATTAAGTATGCAGCAACTAAGAAAAAGGTTTCGTTATAATTAAATTCGCAATAGATTAAGCCATTGCATGATGCAGAGAGCAGAAGCATGAGGCATTTACAATGAAAACTATTAAGCGTTGTTTTCTATACGATGGAAAATAAGGGATAGCAGTGGAACACCTACCAATAAACACGCATGTGCTTAATGTTTTTCAAAAAAATAAATAAATACCTAGTCAAATTTTAACTCATTTATCGTTTAAAAATATATAATTATTTCTCAAATAACAACAGTGTCAAGTATAACTGGTAACAAAAGAAAACATCAGATATCCAAATCTACCAGTACCCGTCAGTCAACGAATGCCGTAGCTTCCCACCTTTCATAAAATACCTTTAAAACACGTACTTTTTTTAAGTTTTCAAATAAAAAGTGAAAATCGTCATCCGGGTCATCTGCTGCTTCTAATTTTCCTTTTGGTGTTTATTAATTTGAATTAACAATAACTAAAACATTGCTGAAATAATCGCATTAATTAACAAAACACTATCTGACATATATATATCGAAGAACATAACACATTATTTGGGCGAATCCAAACGCCATTTACAAAACCCTACTTAACTATGAAGTCACACCAGAGTTTTTTGTTCGCGTCATCAACTTTATTTCTTTGGCAGCTACATAAATTTACTATTGCGTTTACGGATAAGATGTCTTAGTAAAAGATGTGCCATTTTTTTTATTCACTGATGGCATAGCTATTTTTCAATAATTTTGAATTTTCAAAATGGATTTTTCCATCTTATTTTAACTAATTCATATTGTAAGGCCATGTCATCATCCCTTTTATTTTTCAAATTATTATATTGAAATGTATTACTAGAAACATTAAAGAAAACATCAGCCATATCGTCCAGGGGATATCTAAATCCACCTGCCCTTCAGTCAAATGGTTGCCTGAGCCTGCCACCTTTCATAAATATCAGAGCAGGCTTCCCGAACAATTTCTTGCGGCGGACGGCTGCCACACGTCGGTGGTAGACAGAGTAATGGTAAATGAGCTATAGAGTTCGCATATGACGAAATAAATATAATAGGCATTTAAGTAAAGAATTTAGGTAAGTACGTTAAATGCTGGTGCTGAAAAAATGTAAAAATTATTTGTGTAAGTGCTAATAGAGTTCTTAGTTTAAATTATTCTGAAGCTTTAAAAGCTTTTACGTGTACACTATATTATTTATTCGAGTATTCTTGTAAAGTTTTCTTAAACTACAAAAATCGGTATTTTAATTTTTTGAATAAAATTAGCTTTTCATGGATTTCCGGTAAAGTAGGTATATTCCATCTTTATTGATTTTGCAGAAAGCATCAAAAGGACGCTAAAAAAAATTTAGTTAAGTCTAAAAACAAGCCTTTATGCAAACGCCGAGGCCGGAACATGGTCACTTCCACGGTAAAACGATTTATGTTCATTGACGGAACTGCTGGAGCTGAACTAGGTATAACTAGACTAGCAGAAAAATGTTGAATTTCACATCAGTAGTAGTATCACCTACTCACGCTCTCAGACAAATATAAGCTTCGACTTTATGGCGGTGGCTAAAACAATCTTATTCGAGCCTAAAAAACCGAAAAAGCCGAAGCCGGAACGTGACCCGCTCCTGCGGTAAAACAATTTATCCGTATATACGGAACTACTAGAGCTTCACTTTAATGACATAGGTGAAACTTCTATGCTCACGCTCCACAACAAATACAGATTACTACTTACTCTATGGCGGTGGCTAACACAATTTTATTCGAGCATAAAAAACGAGCTCATCATGCAAACGCCGAAGCCGGGACGTGGCCCGCTCCCGCGGTAAAACAATTTATCTGCATCGACGGAATTACGGGCGCGCGCTGTGAATAAAATATGTCGTCGGCTGTCACTCTAAGGAGAGCCACAGAAACCAGGGATGGTTCTGTCGGAACTGTATGAAGATGTTCAGGTGGATGTTACAAAAATAATAATAAATACAGGCGAATGAATACTAAATGAAGAATATTTCATGAAAGTGAGATGGATGTTATTGTTGGATGGTAAGTAGGTACTTCTTAACGCAATATTTTCCAGAATTTGACTTTAATATCTGTTTGACAAATTTTTTTAATTAAAAATTTTAAATCGAACAACGATTTATTAAAAAAAAATAAAGAACTTAAACAAATATGATACAAATTAAGTTATATTTTTATATTAGCGCCAAAGAAGGTGGCCATTTAAGACCGTCATCTACTTTATATTCATTATGGATTAATATTATATACGTACTTCACAAAAATAAGGAACACCTAGTCAAGCAACTACGTTGCTACTGGTGTAGATATTAGAAAAAATATTTAATCGAAGTTATTAAAAATATAAGCCCGAGGTAACCCTATCCCCAAATTTGACATTGCGAAGATCGACGTGCGACAGGAGGCCGGAATTAGGAGACGAATATATTCGCGTATTTTTGCGAGAGTTACTGCTATGACGGGTGTCGGACACGTCGACGTGACGTCTTCAGGTAACGTGATCCCGTCGGGAACTAAACGGGTGGAATTAGAAGTCACTCTTCTTGATTCCAGATGAGCCTTTGTGAAGGGGGCTTGAAAAATCTGAAATAAATTTGGGTAAAATTTCTTGTTGTGATAACTTAGCTTGGAAGAAAGTCTCATAAAAATTACTATCCGCTGTCTTTAGCTGATTTGAATGTCACATTTTTAGATCCAATATTTGTGTTCCTCAGGGAACTTGAGGAAATTTTCTAGATTGAAACGATATGACTGCTATGCTTTCACACGCAAGCATATACTACAACCATACAACAATAGGTATTTACTACCTCAAAAATCCTCAATTCTCCAACTTAGTCGAATAAAAGTTTTTATTATAGAACGGCTGAAAATCTAAGGCGCTATACTTTCGTAATTAATAAAAAAATATCTTACCTATTGGTAAATTTAAGGATATTTTTATTTGCTGTAAGTTAAAAAATAAAGAAGTATTTACCTAGGTAAGAGAATTTTCTGTTATCATTGTACCCACGCCCTAAATTTTTTAGATTATTGAACAACTCCTTTCATCGACAAGACAATTCTCTATTTAAACGAGTCAAAATGTCGCCGTTTAGAGCGGTTGAATATTGATAAAATAAATATTAGAGCGCGTGACCGAGCGCCTCGATTGTCTGCCTGTGTTTGCGCACAAGTCATTCGAATTTCGAATTCGGTTGGATAGAGCGGTGAAAATTGAATTTGTTTTATTAACCGACTAAAACACGAGGAGGTTCTGTTGTAGAATATACAATGGTTTGCATTCGACGTTTAAATGTTTAGGTTTGTTATCATTTTCCTTCGAAATGAATTACACCAACTGTGCTATACATTTGTATTTTGTGCAATGAAGTTTAAAAAAATAAATTAATTTATAAATCAAAGTTTATAATAATATTCATGGCACTAAAATATTATATTTATTATAAGCATTGGTATTTAACGCGCACCAAAAATATAAATAGCAACATAATATTGTTGCCTAACAACTGAAATAAATCTACAATTGACAACATAACATCACAAAATGTTAATACTTTTATTCTTCTGAAATATTGAAACATCGGACGGTCCATATACTTTCCGACGGTAAACATGGTTATTCTAAAATCGGATATCCGTGCTTATCGAGCCGAGAATTCTGTGTCCAGTTAAGCAAACGGATATTCGTAGTTTGAACACTTATTGGCGACGCTTCGGAACTCGGCTCCGTCATCCGTGAATGGATCTTATCACAGTAGTATGGAAAGGTCGGTTCCTAGTGGGCCTAAAAATCTTGGTATCAGATAGATCTGGAAAAAAATTATACCTGAATAATCGGTTTCACATTAACTTTGTTTTTAATGTGACTGGTGGATAATTCTTATGTAGCTTTAAGTATAAGGCTCAATACAGTTGTAAAACTAACAAACGACCACTTCAACGCACCGAGATTTCGTAGAAAACCAAAAAATACATTATCAGCTGACAACTTCAATTCTCGGGATCAGCTAAAAAGTTATTGCCACTACATATGTAAAGATTCGGCAATGATTTTCCATCGCTTGCTCGCCTGACTAGAGTCTGCCTTCAGAAGGAAGTTCTGCTTTAATAAATTACTTGTTCTTTTCTTAATTTGTTAAAAAAAAACTATGTTTTTCATTCTATTAAATTCTACACTGGATCAAATGAAAGGAAATAGTGAGAATACATCACTTAAAATCTCAGACGGCCGATATAATCCGAGGACTGAGAATAAACCCGTATTGAGCAAATAAAATAGCGATTTAGCTAAGGAAGAATATGCCCAGTAGTTGTATGAATTTATGGCTGAATAAACTGAGAAATGTTGAGATTTTCTACTTGCTCAACATTATTTTTTAAAGTAAGCAAGTTGACACACACACACACACATAATCACGTCCACATACCTTGCGGGGTAGACAGAGCAAACAAAGCCTTGTAAAGACTGATAGGCCACGTTCAGCTATGTGGCTTTAAGATAGAATTGAGATTCAAATATTGACAGGTTGCTAGCCCATCGCCTAAAAGAGGAATCCCAAGTTTATAAACCTATCCCTTAGTCGCCTTTTACGACATCCGTGGGAAAGAGATAGAGTGGTCCTATTCTTTTTTGTAATGGTGCCGGGAACCACACGGCACTGCCGGGAACCACACGGCACTAAGCAAGTTGACTAAGCAAATTATCTATACAAGGATAGTGTGAATGGGAACGCTGTCAGGGGAATGCCTATCGGAAAGTACCTTGATTAAATCGACAACGTACTTATTGGCAAAACGGCAGGTCGAGAGATCGCTAAACCTGTTTGCATGAAGAGAGCTATGAATGTGGATGAAGCGAAATATATGAAGGGTTCGTAGTAAGTTGAAAGACGTAGGCTCCTACCATTTCGGGATTTATAAGACTGCCATCTCGTGTCAACCAGAAAAAATATGTCAATGGGTGCCAGTATCATTTAATATCTAGGTACTAGTATTCAAGTTTTTACTTCTACTGGCAGTGTTTATATTATGCCGTTGTGTTTTTTTAATTTTCTGGTGGACCATTAGGTATTTAGTGAGAGAATGGCCCATTCGCCCCTGCTTCTCCTTCCTACACCCATGCTCTTAGCGATGATGCCATAATACGTACTTTTTCTCAATGCCTTTTCTCCTGGCGACAATTCAGGTTACCTATATCTTTAGTACCCCTCTCAGTAGGATCTAAGGGTGCGCAATAGATCTTGATCCTGGATCGAGTAAGTTAGGTTTTAACGTAAAGCGACGCATAATTAACTTCTGCAACCTTCGTAGGTCATGGTTCCATGAATATGCAGGTTTCCTTGCGATGTTTTCGGAACACGTCGTGATCACTCAATATAAACGTAAACGCCGAGTGTCGAGAAATCTTAGTAGGTATTTTTGATATCCCTGGTGAGCATATCTACATTTTGTTTAGGTAATCGACAACTGGTCCAGAAGAATATATCGTAGATTACACCTTATAGAAGTTTGAGACGAAGTTTTAAAGGTTTATAAATCGTCAATTACTTAAATCCTCTTTCACCTGCGTGTACAATACTAATTGATTTTGGTTCTGGTTCATATCCCTGAAGTTTGTATTAAGTATACCTTTAAGTATTGGATAAAGGATATGCTATACCTACCTTACTTGCAGAAACAGTTGTTTAGCGACTCTACATCAAGAACATTTGACTTGTCAGATTTTCGATATGACATGAAGTTGAACATAGATGTTACATGAGAAAAGCCAATACTGTTGGTATTTCGGTGCAACATACAAGCTGGCGCATTGCCAAATACACTTGTTGTTGTCCTATCATTGTCGAAGCTGCACCAGCAGTTCAGCGGCGCTAATCGCCCATGCAGCCGCCAATTTCGGTATGAATGATCCGCGAGGCTTTGTGCCTCGCTCCCGATTCTAATTGAAACTATTTTGGGTACAGGACAATGCGGCATTGTCCGCGTGTCCGGTGGTGTTTGCCGCCTTTATTAATTCAGGTGGGCGTGGCCGCGGGTGGGCGGGGCCGAGGCGGGGCGTGGGAGAACGCCCCGCCCACCGGCGCGGCGCGCTTCGGACGTGACTACGTTCTCCGTTCAGTCGGCCTCACGACGCGAACTTCGATGCTCATCTTTGCGCGGCCTACACAACTTTCCCATATTCTTACGATGAAGTTTTGAAACTTTCTAAGGTAGACATAAAGACTTGTTAAAGGACTTGCTGTGTGCTTAAGTGTGCAAGTTTAGGAGGCGAGATTCGAGCTTCCTCCCGCACTGCACCACACAGACACGCCAAGTAAGTCAATATTTCAAAGTCAAAGGCTATCAATAGTTTTAACCTGAAAACACTATCGAAATGTCTGCAAATTTTTTCAGGATGTTTATAAGACATGTGTATGACATCACGTAATTAGCCAAGAGAAACTTTATTTTAAAAATTATATAAAAGAAACAGGTTAACTAGACATATTAAGTATTTTCCTAGGTTGCACATGATAAGTTATCTTTATTGTTGTGCGATCAATATTGATAGATAATAAAATATTGAAGGATGAGTTTCAGAAAATATCAGTGACATCTCACTATTTGTAAGTTTTCTTGGTTAGTTTTTAAATCGAAAAACTAGATAGCATTTCTTTTTGGATGTGTGTATCTTACATAGAGTTCACTTAAACCACTGAAATCTGAATAATAAGTCTAATGTAAGTGAATGGATTAAACAGTGCTTAATGATATTTTTGTCAGTTGACATTGAAAAAGTAACCTTAGCATAGACTGTCCAGCAGTTGGTAAACCAAACCTTTCTCTAGATTATTATTATAATTATAACTTTTAATTTTCTTTCTTAAAAATATCACATTAAAAATGTGCTATAGTTTTTTCAACAATTTAGGCAATTTTTCATTTTCAAATAATTTTTTTTTCGCTGTCTGCTAAACATCCTTAGTGGAGCGGATTTCCGCAACTATGTTTTCCTACGTGAAAAATACTAATTAATTCAAGAAATAAGAAAGGATCCTAAATAAAACATATCTAAATTAAAAGTTGATGAGTTACCCATAACTCTACGAGAACGAAAAAGTTTTTATGAATGAAAACACAGAAAAAGAATTATGTTCAAATACAGTTTTAATTTTGCAGAAAAATAAGTAAGAAAATCTTAACTTTCTTAGTTACTTACATAAAATATTTCTTTCAATTGTCCAGCCTCTATAAAAATTATATAATTAATTTAAAAAAAAATGCAATCAAAAATGTCGAAAACTGTCTCTCTATTTTATTAATAAAATGTGTTCCAAATAGCTTATCTAAAAAGATTTAGGTAGGTCTTGTATTTATGTCGTCTGCTAGCCAATTTAAATATTTGGCGGATGAGCATAATTTTCGCTACCAACTTTTTTATTTTAAAACTAGGTAATTGGCACTCAATAAATCTTAAATAACTGCCCTGTTCTGATTAGATCAAACAATTTAACAAATATAGATTATGCGGACTTCTTATAATATATATATGTATTGTTTTTACTATTAAACGTGAGAAAAAATTTGATAACTTCTAAAAAAGATCTCCGCTTATTCTACATTTTACGGATTTTGACGATATAAGTATACCTAGTTAATTATAAAGTTATAGCAGGCCATGTCCTATTTTCATAGCCTTCCAGAATGCTTTCGTTTAGTTAAATTAATTATATTATATAAACTTGCCAAAGCAAGTATTTTTTTTTTAAAGATAGTGTAGTATATTCCTTGGATACAGAGACTTTTATTTTTGGTTTACATAAATGAAGTATATAACTCTGCCAAAGTGAGGATTTGATAAATAAAGTCTTATAAATGAATATTCAAATAGTCAAGGAGTTTCCGGAGTTTAACGTATTCGGTCCGATCGTATTATGTTTCTCGTTTTTTATAAATTACCGTAACAATTAGTGTTTTAATAGTGGTGTTCATGACATACAAAAAATTATCTCCTTAGAGATTACTTGGCATAAAATCCGTTTAAAAAATTTACTATTTTTGTGAGCGTTTTTAATCATATTTTTTTTTACTATGCACTTATATCTTCTGCACTATGTTGAGCCAAGGTAAAAGAAACATTTTCAAAAAAAATTTTTTTTGGTTGCTTTTTCTAAATCCAAATGAATATTTTATGTAGAAAATAAACCTTCGCAGGCTCTTTTTCACATCATTTTACATTTCAACAAATCAAATTTTAGGTATGTCTTATATACTAGTTTATTTCGAAAATAAGTTGAATTTATTTATTATATCTTATATTTTACCTAAATTAACTTCAAAATGAATTAATAAACTCTTATCCGACAAACTTTAATGATGTAGATTAAGCAAAAAAGGACAAGAGAGCAAGTGAAAAGATGCAGTTTATTTTTCCCGTTCCGGGAAAGAGGCCTGATGTTACGTCTACCTTATTTTAAGAGGAATGTAAAAGTTTCAGATCTGTTCTTTCTTCAAAAAGATTTCTCCGCACGAGAACATTAGCATCGGATAAAACAGTCACCACACATTAGGGTTCCAATCGGAGATTTACTCGTTTCGTCATTGATATCGAATCCGTTTTTCCTTTCGAATAAAAATGTCTGTCCGCCCAAACCGTGTTTCCCGACCGGGAGAGCACCCCGTTCCCCGCACGACTCCCTGCTCCCAGTGCCGGCCCTAGCGTAGTTTTAGCACTGAGCAAATTTGACGCCCTTTTTGGCTATTGTAAAGAGAGATTTTCAATGCGTTCGGTCTTTTTAAAACAAATAGTCAAGATTAAGAAAAATAAGTATGCAGATATAAAAATAAGTATACTTAATTAAGTGGCAAGTAGAAAGTTGTAGTTTCTCCCTCCGGAAAAGAGGCGTACGAGTAATGCATAGTATATATAGAGTTGGTGTTATTCTTAATGATATTTAAATATTTTGTGAATTGCAAATTGTGCGCTCCTTTGGTTTTAATCGTTAATTAATTAAGTTACCATCAAATTAATTTATTTCCCTTGTTTAATTTATTTATTTCATGAAAATATATATTTCAATCTCAAATTTAATTAACAAAATTGACGATTTCCATATTTTATATCATTACTTTTACGTGTAAAGTATCAAGTTCGTTTATTAACAAAAGACGCGCTCCCAAAATCTCGCGCCCGGTGCATTTTTTCATTCGCTTAATACTACGGCCGGTCTTGGCCGATACCGCCAGCTCAAATCATCGCTGACAATGTCGATTCAGTTTTATTGGCCCGCGATCTTTTTATGGCAATTGCCGGATCGTTTTTCCATTCCGATTGGGGTGCTTTGTCGTGCGGTTCTATTGCTATCTGCCGCGGTTTTTGTCGCGTTAGCTTTTCAAGTGAATTTTGATTCAATTGTTTAAGTAATTGTGAGGTGGAAAGTGGAAATGCTAGATCTTTTCGTAGGATAGTACGTTTAGGCAGGGCGCAAAATGCCAAGACCACTTTGGTGGACTTTGATGGTGACTTAAATAATAATTTTATTTAAAAATAAACGTAAAGAAAAGAAGCAAACTGACAATTGTGTGTACCTACTTACCAGAAATATTCTACCTCAAATCGCCATTTAATTAAACATTTTTTTTTATTATTTATTTTAATACCATTTCAATTTCAAGGTCTGTATCTGATAGATTAAATAGAATTTGAATAATCAATAAATATATATATCAGATATATTATCCATTCTTATTCACATCACTATATTAGTATATAATAAAAAAATGAAAACATTTTTGTTTTTATTCACATACTGTATTGTAAAATGTGTGATCCTTACTAATAGGAGCGCACTCGTATTTATCACGCTTACGTTCGCCGCTAATCCGTGACGAGAACGCAACGGGGTCGTAACGAGCACGTAACGAGGTCTCGTTAACGCGAACCCTCATTACGCGATATCGGCTGCACTGTCATCTTAGTTTATTTGCATATGGACTCTGCAGTTGCTATATTTCCTATATAAATGGTGAATGTATGCTACATTCTCTCTCATACATATAACAAGTCTTTAAGCATTCCGGGGTAGATAGAGCGAACATCTCTCTAAAAGTCCATGTAATGATGGAATTGAGATGAAGATTCAGTAATGGGTTTCTAGCCTATCGCCTAAAAGAAGAATCCCACTTTAATTAATGAGCTCTTTCTTTGATTGACTCTCTCTTATTCTCATCAAAATTCATTCTTGATAGGTACTATTTTTCATACTTATTATCATTGGGTTTGTATCCCACAACATTAGTCTCGAACTTATTTTATAAAATATTTTATGTACTGTATAGTTTTTTTTGTTATTTCCTATCTGCCCCCTACCCCGTGGAAGGAAGGAAAAATATCTGATATAGGTACGTCTACATCGTTCCTTATTGAAAGCATTATAAATATTTATGTTGTCCTATTTCGTTACGATATTTTTTGATACGGCTTATTTGCTACAATATCATACGGTTTTTAGCTTCGCTCCGCTTTTCACCGACATACAAAATTAGTGCATAAAATAAATCCTAGTAAAATAATCCTGTTCGCGATAATGAGCCCGCTATGTTAATAAACGTCGGTCGTTAATGTTGCCCTGTGGTCGGAAACAAATTGTAATTACACTAATTAGCCACGAATACAGGCAACTAGTTACACTAGATATTGTTTTCGTATAATATTAATTTATATTGGTTATTTATTTATTTAAACTTTATGTAGGTACGTAAAATGTACAACAGGTGGACTTGATGCCACAAGGCATTCTCTGCTTATATGCTGGTCTGGTAGTGAAGGAATAACTTAGTGAGCTAGCTGTTTCTCTCACTGCCTTAATTGTAAAAATAGAATTAAGTAATCAAGGCAAAGACTATAAACTTGAGAGGCGAAAGGCAAGCATTCTGTCACTGTCTCTGAATGTGAATATTATCGTGAACTTATCCAGTTGAATAGCTATTGGCTCTGTCTTTCCCGTAAAGATTCAAGGCGTGATGCGATGTATTTGAATTTATGGAGTACTCATATTTTGACAAGCCTGTACTGTACGTATATAATATTTATTTAAACGATTACGATTGAAAAGTCCTTTGCAAGGGTAAGTAAGCACAATTTAAAGATGAAAAAATAAAGCTGAAGATTGTTAAAGTTTTGTATAAAACAAATAATTTTTTAATTAGATGTCTAATTTTTAAGAAAAAATAAATTCGGAAAGAGCTCATAATCCTCGTCTTTAGACGCCCACTACGACTTAACGCTGGATAATTTTTGACAAGGCACACAACTCGTTTATTTAAAAAGAAATACTTTATTTTACTGACAATATAAAATGCCTACTGCATAAAATAAATAAAGCGTGTTTTAAACTAGATTCTTAATCGCTATTAATAACGTCCTTATGAGATGGAATGATCTTATGAACTAATATGATAATAACTATAGAATCTTATGAACCATATATATGACAAAGTATAAAAAAGACTATAGAAACGCAGATTTTAAAATGATCACCAAAGATCACATCCGTATAGGTTCAAAAGTTGAAAAGTTGCGTCCTCGTTAAGCGGCCGTAAACGATGTGAAACCAGAGCCGGGCTCTCATTTCATACCTGAAATCGCGATTGTTTCCGAGTAACAAGCGACGAAAGGATTCAGCGGCCTGGTTAAAACAGATCATAAAAAGTCCCGCAAATGATGCTAAATGATCGGTGCAGACGGGCTATTCAAGCGCACGTTTCTATCGGTATTCACCTTATAATAAAAGTCCTATTTATAATAATTGAGGATATGTTGCGCATTGGAATTTGTTGTGAAAGGTACTTCTATCTCGAAAACAAATCTTTGTAAACTTGACTAACTCAATCCATTATCGTAGTCACAGGCGAACCTCAGGATCTTTTAAAGAGAAGTGAAGGAGTAACAAGGTTGATTCGAGTCACTAACTGACAAATGTGAAAAACTGCTTAGCGTAAGAAACTAAAATGTATGTTCCTTGGTAAGTAAAGACAATCGAGAGCATACCCCAAGTTTCCACGAGGACGGGAAATCAACGACTTATTTTGTTTTACTCGCTGCTGGCATACCTAACCATATACTTACGTGTATTGTTCACGGGAACGGAAAATTTATCAGATTTTGCGGGCGAAGTTGATGGCATAATCAAGTACTTACCGGAGACAGGAAGTAAACGAGATTTGTCATGCAGAGCTGCGGGCATAATAAGAACTTACGTTAATGATTTGTCGAGCGTTCGAAACGCCCGTCTGAGCAGTCAGCACGGCCGATTGGTTTAGTTAGCAGTGAGCGTCGCGCCTCATTTGCTTGCCGCCCGCGCCGCGACTTTGCAACCACTCTTTTCATTTCAACGCCAACTCTAACTATTGCTTGCTTTAAAGTGATAAATTGCTGTCATAAATGTACAGGTTTGATCAGGTGGTTATCAAATCTTTTGTCGATTTGAATGTGGCTTTTATATTTGAGATGGATTTGATGCTTTAAAAAATAGTTATGAAGTAAATATATCTTCTGTTACATTTCGTCAACAGATAAGCTCTATAATCAACTTTTTTATAATAAAACCAGAATTAAATCGTAGATAAATTTATTATTTTATTAGAATAAAATTTCAAGTTACTTTTACCTGTTGCACTAATTAAACGAACTCTCTATTTTTTTTATTATATTTTATTCATTATAGCCTATATATAGCAATAAAAGCAGGTGATTTGAAATACATTAAAAAAATTAAGTATTTAAAATATAATACAGTGACGTCACAAGATAGGAGATGCTATAGCCGCCCATCGACTGCCGCCCAGGACCAGCCAGACACGACTTTTAATGATCCCTTAATGATTGAGCCGCGGGCGCGATGCGTTCCCATTAAACGTGTCCCTTTATGTACGCCTCTAAAAGCCACAGTATAAAAAAGTTTGTCTGAAAAAATATGTGTTCTGGAGATATATTTTTTTTAATATTTGTTAAGCGATATTAACTGATGATGATCTAAAAATTAATTACAATGCATTAAAACATATTGAATATGATTTATTTATATTATCCAAATCAAACCCGGAATGTTTCTTAAGACGACAGTTCAATTGATTTAGCTTTTTTAAACCTTAGTACTTATCTAATCTGAAAATTTATAAAAGATCGTGATCTTTTATAAATTTTCATTTCAGAGGTTTCATTAAGTATCTGACTTTTCTGTATGGAGTACATATTACAGACAGACCGGAAAAGGTTAGCTACACAAAATTTTGTAATAATATAAGTACTTAAGAGAATAAAACCCATTGCAAAAATGCTAAGCATTATTTAAAAAATAATTGTAAAGTCTATTTTACATCGCCAATTAAGGAAATGTGGTGTATTAAAGAACACGCACGTAATTGCATGTATATCTAAATATAAACGATCACAGATAACGCGTCGTAGGAAACACGGCTATTTTAAGGGAATCTTAATTAACAAACATATTTTGTTAGTTGGGGTGAATATTTAAATCGGTAAATGAACTAGTGTTGTGTTTAATTTATTATAACAAACAGTTGTGGAGTTTGTGTTGTGTCCGTACCATAGCGCGCTGTTTCTTTTCCTGGGTCGTTAAATTATTTAAAATGATTTTTTATAAGGATTAAGTTCACAATCTAAAAAGTCAATAAATTAAATTAGTTTCATAAATTTACTTTCATTAATTTAATTGCGTTAAAGGTCTATTAACAAAGTTGAATGACATATAGCCAGATAATTAATTTTCATTGATTAAAAATATTTTGTTTAAATAAAAACTTCTGCTCAATTGCTCCAAATAAAATAAGTATTCCACATACTTATTGCAGTAAAAAAAAGTTCATACATATACTTAGTCTATTACGGGGTAGACAAAGCCAACAGTCCCGAAAGTACAAAGACTGATTGATAGGCTAAGCAAATATGTAGTGACTAGTTGCTAGCCTATCGCCTACGAGAATAATCCTAAGTTTATAAGCCTTTTCCTTAGTCACGGCAAAAAAATATTGTTTAGAAATTTTATTATCTACTAAAACATAAATAAATGCATGACTAAAAGTGTAAGTAACATTTCTATTCACATACCAAGAAAATTGTGCAATGCAATAAATAATTGTATTTTGCTTTATTTGTAGGCATTGTCTTACATCAGGCCGTAATGACCCACGATCGAGCGTGGCGAGGAGAATTTAACAACACACCGCGCCACGGCTTTGGGCAATAACTCCACGCAAATAAAATTTTAACCTCTGCTTAATATCTCGCGGAACGTTTCAACCGAGCAAATTGACAGACGGTAAAATATTTTATTCCCGAAATAATTTAATTTGTAAGAAAAACAAGAGCGCGGCTCGCCATCTTCCGCCTGGCAAACATCTTCCACGTGAATTAACCTATTAAACACTGAATTCGAGAATTCACCCGCCGTAGTCATAAAATCATAACGTTATTTTGAAACCATAAAATGTTGGGTAACCTAGATCTACTCACTCGTCTTTATGTTTTGATATACTTACTGTAAAATAATTTAGGTACTCTTTTAAACAAAATTCAGTATAAATTAAGGTAATTCGATGTTTTTTATACAATATTTTGGGCACATTGATAGACCACATAATCAATTTAACACCAAACACATAAGAATCTGTGTTGAAGTTTTAATTGAGTACCTCCTTAAAAACTGAAAACTCATTACTCTCATTATACAAATTACTCGGCCCAACATTTCACGCGGCGCCAGCCGATCTTATTTCGGGCCGAATGAGTCCTGCATCGAAGCGTTTAGACCTCCTTGGCCGCTTCGCCCCGATCATTGTTTTCCCGCTATGTCATTAGTGGAAAGCCCTCGATATTTTCGCCAGCATCGATTATTTTTAATGGCCGCCGGCGGCAGAGGCACGCCGCATGATAAATCTAGCTCTGCTGGAAATTGATACGTAAACGTTGAATATATTGTAGCTTTAACATTTTGATTAATGTGTTTTATTAAGTAAGGTTTAAATACATGATAAAACTGCGTACCCATGTCAAAAATATTATGTATTTTTTATTAATTAAATAACATTATTAATAAAAAAAATATTAATTTAATAACATTAATATAAAAAAAATTTCGATCCTTAGATCTTTTTACCTATTTGATTTTCTTGAAATCTTTATTGACTTTCAAAAGTAATTATTAAAATTGAATAAACATGATATTTATAATTAACTGGAATAAAAACAATTTTTCAAATTAACTTAAAAATACCGACCGCGTATGGCGTATGTATAAATATATTTATTTTGTATTATATAAATAATACAAAATAGAGTAAACATTTCAATAGCGCGTAAATCCCATGAAAATATAAGTAATATGATTAAATAGAACCCTTAAATATTTATAACGCACAAAAACCTACAATTGTTTTCATACATTTTATGTAAAGCTAAGCCTGCGGTTGCACAAACATACACACGAGTATGCAATTACCCGAGTCCATATTTTGATTGCAATGAAAACTCGTGCACTCTTCACTTTTGTGTGTTTTTCACGGCTTCAACGAGCGATACTTAAAGCCTCAGGCTCCTAATTAGGCTGAAGTCGGACTTGCCAATTAATTCAAGTTTCACTCGGAAAGTTTGCTGCGTCAATTAATTTCATAGTTAATTAGCGGACGGTTTCGCGGACAAAACCACTGCAAAGAAAGGCTAACGATGCTCGCCCACGGCACATACAATGCACCAATTACAGCCTTTGTTAGGATACGCCTTTCCTATCATTTTCATTCAGTGACGCCGTTCAGACTAGGCACTTTTCAGCTTTGAATGATTTAAAAATGCAGCGCAAAAAGATTTGTTGCGCCAATTTATATTCTGTTTTTCCTTTTTTGCCTCTGTAATTAGATTTGTCAAAAGATTGTACTGAAATAGATAGGTACGCAAAATATGTTCTATTTATGAAGAAACACTTTAATACTTATTAGGAAAAGAGTTTCTTTTGGACACAGTTAATTACAACTCTAATATTTATGGAGTTAGTATGTGAAAATAATAAAACAATAATTCACAAAACGCAAAATTGAACATTCAGAAAATGTCTGGCATGATTATTCATATTTTTTATTTATTTTCAAACTTTCGTCCTATCGTCTTCCCATCGCTGCCCGCGACCTGTCCTCGGGCGAGGCGGCTCCATAATTATTATACATTATGAATTACACAAAATGACCGACTCCAATAATCCTAATTACACGTTACTATGGCAATCTCACGAGTAATGAATAGCTTCGAATTAATGTGTTGATACGAATGTATCTTTGTTGGGTTCGGGTCAATCAAGTGAAGCACCTATAATTCGCTTTTTGTTAAACTTATTGTTTTAATTTTCGCCATATAAACTCCATAAAAAATATATTTAATATTTTAAGATTTACGAAAAGCATATGAAGATATTAATTATACTTGGAAAATTTAATTTAAAAAAAAAATTCTATGAGCTAATATTTCACATGACACGAAATTTTGTAAAATATTACAAAATCAACTTTACTTAAATTTGCCGACCACTCAGCACCAAAATTGAAAGCATCAATCAAAAAAAAAAATCTCGGCAATGAATACTGCACCCAGGACTTATATCGTGGAATCGTGTATCGATATGAATTTATTTGTCGGCAATTCCGCCCGTTGATTCCGCGCGGTTTGCTCTTGTTTTCCCTTTCAATTTCGATCCATTTTTTTATTAATAATATATTTCAGGGCAGGTTTTAATGTATGGTAGACCGTGGAAACTGACGCCCTTGTATATTGTTAAATAATTTTATATTAGCAAATAAAGTCATATAAAAAAACTTCTGCAACCTAAAATATTGTCATCAAGTACAAAATCCTCTTCCTGGCACTCTCCGTACAAACTATGTATCACTACTGTTACGTCTGTTTTTTTTTGGTTTATATTTGGTGCACATCTTGAATTACAAAGGTCGACTATAACCAACAGTATCCACACCTTGGAGCCTAGAAATATGTATGGTCTTATGTAACATTCTCGTAATTCTAGTTTCGAATATGGCTGCTCACTGGTAAAACACAGCCGACCAGTTGGATTTCGAAAGCCATAAAGTACCTACGTTAGGAATTAATACTCCGGATACAATAGGGACACTACATGGTATTTATTCTCAAACGTGTGGTCGGTATCGGCCTGGAATAAGCCGCGTGCGGGACGATTCTAGCTCGGCGCACAAACTGAATCGGTGCGGGACGGGACGGGAGCGGGACGTGAACGGGACAAACCCTGTTTGATAAGCTTCATTCAGATTACTCCGTTCACATACATATGTCTATGAATCACGTAAACAGAGCCAACAGTCTTAAAAAACCTAAAGGCTACGTTCAGCTGTAAGGCTTTATAATGATATTGTTATTTTAATAGTGACAGAGTTCAAGCTCTACTACAATAAAAACCCCAAGTTTAATAGCCATCCCTTAGTCGCCTTTTACAATATTAATTGGTAAAAGATGGAGTGGTCCTATTGTAAAATGCCGAGATCTACACGACACTCCTTTCACACCATCTTTGTCGGTGTTATGTTTATTATATAAGTATGTCTGAAATGATTATTATGCTTCAATGAGTAGACAGAGCTAATAGTTTCGAAAAAAAATTACGGAGTTTTAACATTCCCGAATGCTAGCCTATCGCCTAAAAAGATTTCATTTTTTCCTAGAGCATAACGATATAAAATTCCAACCAAAAATTCGAACATACTTCTCTATCATGGAAACAGTTTTTAATTAATCATTTATAACGTCATTTAATATTGAATGTCTACTTTCTGATACAAATGTAGCCTTGCCTTACTCTGAATAAGCCAATTTGAGTGTTCACACGATCGCATTGTGTAGCGGAGCGTTCTTAATCTTTCCATTGACAACTGTGTGTTATTATTTTATAAATCAACCTTAAACATTAAGTTTTACCAATATCAATACAAAGTTATTACTTTACAGGGAATGACAGTCGTTTTTTAAGGAAGTCTTATATAAAAAATACTTATAGGTGTGTAAGTCTTAAATAAAAATACCTAAAGGTGTGTTTATTCGTCAAGTACCAAAAATCTTTTGCAGGACTTTTCAGAATTTTCACCAATAACACCATGTCAACAAAAGTTATCCGCCGGATTTTATATAAAATGAATAAATGTTATATTATAATTTATAGTTTAGTATTATAGTTAGATATCAATTCAATACCTGTACTTACTTGCATAATACCAACTGACTTGACCACTTCATCAACGCAATTGAATCTTATGAGAGAATAAAATTACATTAAATAATCATTACAGAGCATTTTATACGCAAAATGCAGATAACCTCACATTTTTGTTGCATTCTACTTACAACTCTTTGATCCCATTGATATTACACTTCTAAATAAAATATCTTGCACGTTAAGGGCTGCCAAAGCTTCTTCACACATAGAATGACATAGAAGAAAATATCAATATGAGAGCTACGAAAAAATTCAAAGTATTCTTATTTTTTCGTCCTGCGGCGTTTATTTAGGTTACATCCTTACCTCTCTGGAGAGGAACTCGTGAGTTCGACCTTAGAGTATCCACTTAATTACAAATAATTTACTTTTGAACACAATAGTGATTTTAATAAGTCAGGGTGTTCCATTAAGCGACCTCCTGACTTTTGCAACAAATTCTAATCTAGTGCAGCATTTACCATGATCCAATCCAAAACTAGTTTGCAACGAAAATGATTATGTAAAAATACATACACATCAAGGATTGCACAATTCATATTTAATAACCAACAGTTTAGAGACATGAGGAGTATACCGCGATTTATGCGGGTAGAGATGTCATCGCCCTCTTTGTCTGATAAGACTATCCACGTGCCCGATGCCAACACTTTAAGACGCTCAAGTGACCGCTAATGACCCCCAGCTAGTTGCAGATTCACTTCGTTAACTTGAGGACCCATTGTCGGAACAAAGTGTTCTCGATTCCTACAAAGATAACCTTTTTCATGTAACAATTTGTTTAATTGCAGAGGGATCATTAAATGGTATGAAATTTTTTGTCCGGCGTTTTGTTTGCTTGCAAAGCTTTACATTGTCATGAAATATTTAAATTTCCCATTATTTGAAATGCTCGAATGAACAAAATGTGTGTGTAACAACTATAAATTAATTTCCCCGTTCGTATAGAAATCACTTTAGTTCATGAAATCAAAACATTAAACCCCGGCGTAGACTAATTAGGTTATTTCCATACTGCAGTTATTTTCAAAGTCCCGCCCGCCGAGTCTCGTTAATTTATGCACCAGAGATACCAACTCATTGTTTTTCTTACAAACTAGTTAAGTTTAGTGTATTAGTTGCAGCGCTTCTGTTGTGAATAAATCAAAGACGTCGATCAAAAGTTTTATTAATTTCCCCGAGTTCTGTAATGCTGTTTACATTATAATAGTTCTACGTTAAAAGTTTATATAAAACTAGACTAAGCTCAAGGCTTTGCTTACCCGGAAATTTTCGAGTCATCTTTAGTATTTTAACTTTTTATAATTAAATTACATACTTTATTGATGTGTATGTGAATAGTTGCATAGTTGAAATTGAAATACTTCCTCGAATGAGAACGTCAACAAACAAATTATCGTTATTCTTAAAATATATATAAAAATTAAAAGGAATTTCTACAAATGCAGTGTAGTAAAGCAAAGGTAGGGGTAAATTACAAATCATATAAGTAAGAAAACAATGTTCCTTTGAGTCACTTTACTATGCATGCAAAGCATGGCTAAAATCTCAGTGCTTTTCACTTTCGCAGCTTGCAGCTGAATACATGATACGAGTAGGTTTCTTTGGGGACGCGGTCTTGAAAAATTTATTTTATTTTATTTCTAGCCTTTGCCTCGGGCTGCTGAGGAGTTTTTGGACAAAACTGCTTATGTAAAAATACAAACAACTTTAATAGGTACAGTCTTTCTCTATAAGTCCTCAATGTTATCATTTAAAAGTATATATTACGTTCTTGGTCGGGGTGGTGGAACGCGTTGAAAGAAACTTGCCTTATATTTACATTTATACATTTTTATAAGTAAGGGATAGGCTTATAAACTTCTTTATGTGACAGGCTGGCAACCTGTCACTATTTGAATCTCAATTCTTTCGTTAAGCGAAACAGATGAACGGAGCCTATTAGTCTTTTTAAGACTGTTGGCTCTGTCTAACCCGCAAAGGATATAGACGTGATTATATGTATGTATGTTTGTATATTTTTATAAAAACAAAGGTTATGAGTGAATTAATATTTGTGAACTTACTAAACTACTTGAACAATCATTTTCAAATAATAATCGTCTATTCAACTAAGCCTTTTGCCAGCACGACAATTTGTTTCCCGAAACAACAATAACACTCACTACAGTCGTACAACAATAAGCCATTAGACAACCTGAGGAAATTTTCCGGTTATTTTCGATTCACACCGATTGTTACGGCGAGCTAGGCCGGCCATAACTCGCCTCGAGACCGACTTCGAGTGGGGTCTTCGGCCTACAACGCAACGGAATGCTATTTATGGTATATTTGTGGTGTATTTACGACCTATATAATACGAAAGATTTATAGGGTGCGGCGTAATTAGCGCGCGTTCAGATTTATATATGATTCGCGAGGCCCATTCGAGTCGCCGCGGCCTTTTTAACCGCTCGCACTAATGAGCCGTTTGAACTTAGCTCATATTGGCTGCATTTATATTTATTGCAGCATTTGATTTAGCTGCGGTATAACTTAACAGTGTCGTTTTAATTCTCATAGCGATATTGCTAAGTAAAATCGATCGTTACCTGTCTTAAATTGGTTTAAATAAGTTGGTTCGGACGAATGCGCCGGCGCCGCGGGCGCACGTAAATCACGCACCACAACCACTTATTAAGTTGTTACGGCCGCCATGTTTGTAGCCCACGCGTGCTGCGCCACAACACTCGCCCGCAATATGTCCACGCCCTTATGTTTCTGTAGCTCACAAGCATTCTGACATATGTATATTCCTATCATATTCTTGTGTTCTACATGGTCGACTGCAGACCAGAAGAATGTCTCCTGATGGTCTATATTTGAAAGAGAAAACCAGTGACATCTGTAATTTCTGATTAATTTTATAATTTATTTTAAATATATTTTTATTATGTTATAAATTTATGATACTACGGATTTACGGATATGGACTAATATTTCACCAAAAAGAATTAGCACACACAATACCACTACTCGCTTTTGTTCATCTGAGTATAGACAATCGACAGCATGTGATTTTCTTTCTAAAGAACTGTTGAAGATCGATTTGGGAAATTTGATGTTCCCGCTTCTTTCGATGGTCGAAGCTCAATGCATTGCATACTCTATGCATAAGAACTCGATGTTGAGAAGTGTCCGCGGCTATGCCAGCCAATACGAGTATATTATGTGAAAGTTGTGAGCCTTTGTATTGATGCAGACAACAATGAGCCATTTCGAATTAGCTATCGATTTATTTGCAATTTCTGAGTTGCCTTCACGGCCTGGAGTCCACGCCCCGCGACTTACACGCGTATCCAAATAAAAAGAGAAAATTCATATTTTTTTAATTTATTTTACGACGGTGAAGATGTTTAGTTTTTTTTTTACCTTGGTATTGTGACTTACTTCAATTACGACCACCTTTATTGATCAATAAAATGTGTTTTATAATTAAGCTTCTAATTAAAGATAAAAAGTAATGAAAATCAATCTTATTCTGCCCTAATCTAAATTTAAAATTACTAAGTTCTTTAAAACAAAGGCTTAAGATATAAGTTGCTGGGACATACAAAACGTGCCGTGTAGTTCCCGGCACCAATTCAAAAAAGAATAGGACCACTCCATCTCTTTCCCATGGATGTCGTAAAAGCCGACTAAGGGGTAGGCTTATAAACTTGGGATTCTTCTTTTAGGCGATGGTCTAGTGACCTGTCACTATTTGAATCTCAATCCTATCTTAAAGCCAAATAGCTGAACGTAGCCTATCAGTCTTTACAAGACTGTAGGCTCTGTCTACCCCACAAGGGATATAGACGTGATTATATGTATGTATGTATGTACATACAAAACCTACGTCTGACAAGTCTCGCTCGTATTATTACATACATTTGTTTCTCTCAAGCGTATTTACCAATTCTACCTCAATATTTACCACAAGATCGCGCTCATGATCTACCCATTTCGCTGATAGCCGCTGATGATAGTTCAAAGCGTGAGAAATCATCGGCTTTCACTTCTCAAAAGAAACAAAAAGTCAAGGCTCACGCAAATCTATTGCTCAGGTATCCTGCCCGTTGTAACCTGCTATTTAAAAATGTTTTTTTTATTAATTACAAAATCGAATTGTCGTAGAATATGCTTAGGAAGAAAAAAGAAAGGTGAGGAAAAGCTTTTCCTCTGGCGTTATTAGTATCCAAGTATTAGAGAGTTAAACTGGGAACATGCAAAGATTAGAGAGAGTCCTTCCCCTATTCCCCTTTAATTGAGAACACAACTAGGTACATAATAGGTATTTAATCTTGCTCGTAAGTACAGTTTAAATTCACTGTGTGCATCATACACAACCAAGATGTAAGTTTATGTAAAAGAATCTTGTATCAACAACTTTGTTGTTTAACTCACATAAATTTGTATTCTGGGAAGTATTTCCATAAAATTCTTGACGCGTGTACGACCGTGCAGTGAGAATTCATTGCAATGTTTCAGGTTATTTTTTGTTAATTTATTTTAATATGGCGTTTTTTCCGCGGGTGTAGATATATTACGTAAGTATCAAAGGAAGAGTCCTGTTGTCCCTCTATATGACGTCATAATTTGGCAAAGCTAACCCTTTCACAGTGACAAGCATTCGTACTCCAGCAGTCATTGACTAAACAAGACCTTAATGACGATGTAATAAGCGAGATTACTTGACGGCGAGACATCAGCATAAATTTTTGCGAGGACAGATGTGGCGTACGTTTTCAGATATTTTGGGACACAATTTTTAAACATGACACATTGTAAACTCAATTATAATGATAAAATTTCATTTGATATTTTGGCATGAAATTGTGTGAACTTTGTTTTATAAGCGAATCTTACCTATTACTTTAATTCTTTCCAAGTTATAGGTGACCGTGTGTGTACATCCTGCTATTGAAGTGAATGAATGAATGAAAGATTTATTTGACGACTCATCGTACACAAGCTTCTTAAACACATAATAAAAAAAACTGAAGACAAAGCATATTAATACTAAGTGAAATGAAATTATCTTGCTCTTGCATAATGATAGCACAAAATTACACTTTAAATATACAATTTACGATGAGTGACATTTATTCAATCTTTTAATATTTAATAATAACATAAACAAAAGATACTTGACATGATATAAGAGGCAAAAAACTTCAGACTAAAACAGCCCTCCAATATTTTGTGAACCGTCGATGTTCATAATCTCACGATCTCAGGCTTAAAATTCAGGCCGCAATGGCAGCACTGTTCCATTAACACAATTTTATACCCGACATATTAAAATAATAAAAACTTATGCCTCTCTTAATTAAATAATTTAGCGGCGAGCTGAGCGGAGATATGTAAATTGTTTTAGGGGATAGATCAAACAACCCTTTTTTACGACTTTAATATGCGGTCGCCAAGGCGAGAGGGGGGCCATGAGACGATGAGGAGTGGCGGGGAGGTAAGTTATGAAATATTTAATAACGGCGCACACGATTCCATTTGAATTACTTTCGAGAAAATGACGACGTGCAAAGCAGGAGGCGCACCGTGCAGTGCGCGCGGGCCCGCTCGCCGCGACCTCCGAAATGAACGCCTAAACAAATATCAAACAAACTTTATGCTTTATTAAAACTGACAGCGCTGAAATATTTTCATACAAGTCTTTGCACGCTGCGGATACACTACACCGGTCAAATGATTAAAAACTCGCATTGCAACTTATTTGTTCTCGCCCGTCTTTACATTTATGAGTTTGCTTAGTAGTAGCGGCAGCGGGTATAAATATGTCTATACATTCTGTTTATCACTACATTACATGGAAATGTACGGCTACACTTGATTATTATGCTAAAATTAACTTTAAATGAGCGACTTTAAAAAGTTACAATACGAAGGCGCTTCTCCCAAAATGGGACCTCTTTTCACCTTTAAACTTAGAAGACAGTCATACCTACCCGCTTCAGGATAGTGAGTGGGTGTATATTAATGGATAATTTTCAAAACCCATTATACCCTGAAGTAAATATTGTTTAATTTATGTGATTGATGTGATAAAGTTCCATATATAAATCCATCACGATGCAAAATTTTTCCTAAACATTCCAACCTTGTTTAAACGTAAATAGTAATAAAAATGGTGATAAAATTACTGGTGCAGTAATAAACATTAGGCGTAATAAAAGAACCCGGTATTTTCGGCGTGGTATGCGCGTACCATCGTTGTAACTGGGTATCCGGGTATGTTAAGCAGGCGTAATGAAACGGAACACCGGATTACCAGAGTGGCAGATCTTTGGGCAGTGTGGACTGTACAGCACATTCTCCAAATGAGTGTGCATGTTTATGTACTGCAAAAGTAAAGGTTTATTAATTTTGCGTATGCCTGCAATGAACCGGAATTTAGCTATATAGATATGAAACATTGGATTTTAAGACTCATTAGTAATAATTTAATAATTGAATTATCAATATTGAGTACATTATTTTAAATACTTAACTTTCCACTAGATAGGTTATTTAAAAAACACCAGATTTTTCTTAACCAACAACACCCTCGTATTATCTTAAATTTCCGTTAACTTACATTCTCTCAAGAATTTTGGGAAATCTACTCTTAGCCCTCAGCTTACTCCCTGGAGAACTTACTTACATGTCGAATTTTAGCTTTCTACCGCCAGTAATTTCAGACAACGTAAGTACGTTGTGTCGGTGGAACAAATGTCGCACCGTAGTGAGCGCACGAACATTACAGTCGCAGAGCTAGACAACAAACTGGACGTTTGTTTTTGACCACCCCAGGTTAATGAGAGCATTTTTATGTGCTCTCGCAATGAGGAATGCAAATTCGGCGGTTACCAACGCGTTACTCGCCATTGTTTTAATAGCGTCGCTTTATGCTGCCTCCTACTTTTATACCTTTAAATACATTAACCCCGGCTGAATAACGGACTTTAGGACTTAGCCTTTGTTTGTTTGTATTCTACAGGGCTCTTTTGTTCCAAACATGAGGGAATTTAAGAGTTACGTTCAATTCAGGGATTATTTTAATTTTTGGCTTAAATTGTCCTTATTTAACCGATACAAAGTCAAATATTTTATCTAAAGTTGTGAGCATTGAATATAATTTATTGATCTTCACTCCGTTCGAAACTTTCTTGTGTCGCGTTATGAAAACGTCTTATAAACATTGCGACGTTATTGTTCCTTAATTCACCAGTATCTTCAATTAGTCTGAAATTATTCTGTATTCTATTGAAATTGGTGTTCATATTACAAAAAACATTGATGGCAGATAATAAATGCTTGAAGTTTATATTAGTGTCAACTTAGTCGCAAGACAACAACTCAACAAACACTACAAAAACGTGTGGCTAGTTCTGTTCTTCGCCCTTACAATCGGCCGGCGGCACAGGAAATTAAACGGTTGGACGCGGCCCTGCACTGCAAATTAAAGTGCTCTACAAATATGACACTGTTAGCAAATTTAATTACAAACTGCACGGCTCACTACGAAATTCACGTATATATATAACGTATTCGTATTTATATAATAGCGTAATGCTTACTTTAAACTAATCCTAAAAAGTTTGACTGTGTATAAAGAAAAATACAAATAAATGGTTATTTAAAATTATGCGTCCTTATCCCTTAAGGGGTAGACAGAAGCTCACGATTTAAAAAAAAAACGGAAGGCCACATTCAGTTGTATGGCTTAATGATTGAATTGAGATTCAGATCGATCCCATGGCCTTAAACAAGAATCCCAAGTACATAAACGTTTCCCTAAGTCGTTGAATGTAAATTAAAAGGATCTTTAGTTATATATTTAAAGGTAAGTATTCAGTTCGTTTATAAATATTCAATTTTGGAACTATCATCACCCCACGTATACTATGTACACTATTAGCCAATGTCTGTCTGTCCATGCGAGATATAAAGTGACCATTTCGCAAATGTGGTTATTATCTGTGCTATAGTTGTTTGTCGCTTCCAGCGCCCGTCCTCGTGTCATTCAAACTGGAGCATTCTGCTCGCTACTGGATTTTGAGTGTGCACTATTTTCTAGTACAATACGCCTTCATTTAGTCTTGGGATTGACTTATGTCGTGTCCATTCACAGGAATAATGCTTATCATCTCTTTGACGTTTATTTTCAATCACCCTTTATATATCTTACTGTTAATTAGTGTCTTTCCTTTGATTGTCTTTTACAATCAGTGGCACTTGGCTCCCACTCTGTTTTTTCGTTGCTTTCCGACCAGTATACGGAAGCTTGCACTAGATCAATGTGTTTATTTTCTTAGTCGCACTTTACGACATCCTTGGGAAAGAGATGGACTGTTCTTATTCTACTGCGGTGATGGGAATCACACAACACGCTTAATTTAGTTACCCTAATTAATCGTTGTGTCCTTAGGACACAGTTAGTATATCATCTACATGTTGCGCCATCGATTTGATAAGTTTTCGAGTTGGTGCTTACTCGATTTAATACACCTTTGCTTCTATTAACTGTCGATAGTATGTTGTAGATATGGCGACCATCGATGTTGAGTCCCGTGATACCAAAACTGAACTTGATCAGATAAGATCATAGTACCTACCAAGAAAACATTGAAACTCCATTTGATGGAAGAGTTTCAAGTCTAGTTATGTTTTTATAAGGAAATAGCCATAAGGACGAAGCACTCACAGACAACGTAATTGAGTGGTTATAGAGTATAGACAAGCCAGCAGCGTCGGCATTTAATTTCCTGGCACTACACGTCCAGAGCCGCATGTTTCAAAGGACGCTTGACTAAGTACTTGTTTGGTTTAACATAACGCACTTTTGTGTACTGTAATTAATACATTAATCACGTCTTTAATCGTTGCGGGCTTGAGCTAAAAGTTTTGTAAAGAGTATGTCACAAGTTGCTAGCCCATCACCTATTTGTAAAGCCCTGGAGCTGACGAAGCAATACAATTATGCTTAAATAATTATAGTTAAATCATTTTTAATTAATAGATTACAATTGAGTGACACGATCGCATGACAGTGACAGTATCACTATTGAAGATAACAAAGTTGCAATTTATGTTTGTCGATAAATCTGATACACAAAGTCCCCATATAATGAACTTTAAAATTTCTTACCAGTCTTATTAACCGACTGCGCCCATTTATCAGTAGCATTGTTGGAAGAAAGTGACCGAATGACGTTTAATTTCCTAGCTGGGCTCACTCTGGCTCCTCATAATCTGATAACTGAAATTCAATTAACTTGATCTAATGAAGCCTAGCTCTGCTGGAGCTTGCAAATGCTAGGGATTGTTCTTCCGCTTTTATTGTCTGTTGATCAAACACGAAATATGTATGTAATAAGTAACTGATAGATTGACTAACTGGCTGACATATTGACGGGTTAAATCTCTGGCTCTAGAGATTTGAAATTTGGCATGAAGGTTGCTAGGTGGTCTAAGGGTGCACTAAGTGGAGATTTATAGTATTTTTTTTTTGTATTCGCAATGATAAACAAATATCCAACTCATGCTAATCAGAAAGAAGCCTCTTCCGCTGGTAATTGAACTTGTGGTTCAGTTTCGAGTCAAGAACGCAACTACTAAGCCAAACGGGCCGTCAAAATACCTACAATATCAAACCTCCGAAGGTTTGATTAGCGTTCTCATTACCAAGCGTCCACAGATCGGGCTATTGAATTCGGATCCGGAACAAATCCGGGATGCATCCCGAAACAATGCGAGGCAGTAGTTCATAGAGGAAAACAGAGCAGGAGTAATTTCGCCGGCTCGTTTTGGGCACAAATTAGCAAACAAGCAAACACAACACTTTGTGCGAAAACTTTGTAAATTAGAATTTGTAACGGACTTGGCCTCTGGCTATGCCGTCTTTGTTAACGGCATGTACTCGTATCCGCTTACCTGAAAGGAAAGTCCATTTAGTGAAATGCTCCATAAAAATCCATTGTACGTCAGATATTCAGAAATAAAAAGCAGAAGAATTAAGGTAACGGGACGGCGTAATCTTGACATCGTAAATTTTATTAAAGGTTTATAAAAAAATATATGAAAAAATGTAATGGCAAGTATGTTGTAGTATCACGATTGGCAAAACCAATTAATTCTTGATCACTTCTCACCTGGTACACTTCTGTAGTCCGCTTACTTTGAGTTTCGGCGTTCGTCGCGTGTTTGCTAGTTAGAATTCGGGTGTAGTTCGAAAATTAATCAGGGCCCATTGTGGGCGCTTTGTCGCGGCCCTGGTGCCAATTATTGGCTGCGTCGCGCAGAGCGGTAATTGAAGCTGCCTCCAGGCAGTTCCCAACTCGCTCGCCGATTGGAAAAAGTTCCTACTATTTCATTGATTTTGAGTCGACGTACGTCAGGTTCAGATGTGTCCATTTGTGTGAACTAAATGCCTATTGTTTTTCATTCTAGTAACGATTATTCAAAAAATGTTTGTGGACGTTTAGTAATAAAAATTGTGTAGAACCGGCTCTATCTATTTATAATTCTGAGACATCTTATTACATTTAAAGAATTATTCATTAATTATTTGCATTATTACTTTAAAAAAAATTTAGACATCCTACTACTATTATAAAGGCGAAAGTTTGTATGGATGTTTGTTACTCTTTCACGCAAAAACTACTGAACCGATTACCATGAAATTTGGTATGTAGGTAGCTGAAGACCCAGAATAACACATAGGCTACTTTTTATCCCAGAGTTCCCGCGGGATTGATAGGGTTTCCATGCGGACGAAGTCGCGGGCGGCCTCTAGTTATCAATAATAAAATCGACATACCAAACGTAGAAACTCTCAGACTCGAACGCGAAACGTTCACAATCACATCATAAGCAATCACTAGCGAGTGAATGAAATAAATTGCGCGTTTACAATATTCTTTTTTGAAATTGGAATAAAAACACGTTGCATTCGCACGCGTCGCAATTTGGACGGTTTGTGCCTTTACTGCCGCGCCCGGCTCCGCCCGCGCCGCCGCGCTTGTCCGCCGAACATCGCAATCCACTGATTGATTACAATAAAATAATTTGCGTGAAAGCGCAAACTTCGTCACTCGTCAACCCTTTTTCATATTTATATTTCAATCACAAGTTGTTTTCAAAATCGGAACTGTTGTTGCGATTCAATTACATATTTTTGTATAATGAGATTTTGCACTTGTTATTAATGATAATTTCTTGTTCCTTTCCATTGTATTTAATGTTCTGACTTTAATTTTATTCGAACATGACCACATGAATAATTCATCAAACGCCTTATAGGCGCAGTTATTACTGGCACTTACAGGTATTATAAGTGATCGTAGAGACGTCCTCGTTCCACTTTTTCCGCACGCAGCGACTCAATCGAATGCACTCTCGCTTCAATATCAGAGCATCTCTAAGGTATCATTAAATGTAACTGTGGTCTAATTCAATAAACAAACATCTTTTTGAATCCTTTATAATATAACTACGTAGATATTAGAACTTTTTGTCTTTATTTTGATAAGTTGTTGGTCCAAATTTTAAGATTTTAACTTTCTTAAGATTGTTTACTATCGCTTCTTATGTTATTGATCCTTTATATCATTATAAGACTATGTGAAGCAACATTTTATCAAAATACTACGCATGACACTTCGATAAATACAAAATTATCGCTTTTATTATACTTAATTAATACATACTAGTAATTTATTTCTTTCACCAACTTTTTCCAGATAAAGACAAAACAATTCGGAAGCGGCGAAGTAGCAGCCTAATTAAAACAGAAAAGAAGCAACTGCAATAACAACCTTTACTACTTAGCAATTACAGTTAAAATTGGACTAAGTGCACTAAAATTTGCAATTAGTCAATTCGCAAGGTTAAGTTTTTCTAGACGAATTGGTTAGGCACTTTTGCTCTAATAATAATATTTTTATATCGTAGTTAATTATAATAAACAATGGTTCACATCTGTTGTAATGTAAAATGTTGAAAATTCGACCTCCTTTACTTTGCCCTTTTACTGGCAATGGGTTCTACACTACACACACAAATAACCAATAATAATGCGAAAGTGACATTTTGGTTAAAAATTGCTGTAAATCTTAAAAATACTTCATCTAAATCAATCATTAAAAATAATAGTATTGACCAAAAAACATCATCAAGCGAATTTGACGTGCCAAAAACAGTGTGGCGTGCGTGGTATCCTGTAATCGGCGCGCGTGCTGGGGCGGCGTGCGAGCGCGCTGGCGAGCCGAGTTAGCGTGCTTTCATGCCGGCGTGCCAATTAAACGCTCAGCCACCAGCTAATGGCCCATTAACACTAGGTTTACACTCGGCCATCTCTTATTTCCATCTATCTGAGTTTACACCTACTTAGCTCTGTGCTACACATGTGCGAAACCTCGGTTTGTTTTTAAACTTATTTAGAAAAAAGATGATACTGGATGATGGGAATTAGGTAGGTATGTTTGTGGTAAAGTTTATGATTTTGACGTTTTTAAGTTTTGTCGAAGATAAAATTGTTTCTCTGGTCTAGAACTATGCCTAAGGCTTCATCATTTAAAATTCGCAAATTTATAATCAACATACATATGCTATTTACAAAACTTATGTAATCTTTGTTGTACAATTAAATAGGCAACCTAATAAACTTACAGTGTCAGTTTTATAACTTTACATAAAACTACTAAAGTCCTCTTAAAAACGTCCGAGTACTACTATATTGCTACACCAAGTGGCTACAATACCAAGACCAGAACATTATTTGTTGCAGTACCGTCCACTAATACGACGTTCCACAATTACTGAAGTCAGCTTAATTTACGTAATCTATAACGAGTTTAATTGAACAGCTGGAGAAATAACCTAGCTCGTAATGTTGTCTAAGCAGGTAGCCATCAAATACTAGGAAACGTTGGAATTAAACGATAAATGAGAGTCTCTAGTGGCAACAGTGATGAGAGTACAGAATAGCACCATGTGTTGTAGAAGATCGAGTTCATAATTTTATTATATAGACCCCGTAACATCGTCTCTGAGAAGGAGCCCCGAGGTCTGATTATCACAAAAATCTAGCGGTGAGTATAAGTAGAAATAATATCGCTTATTTCCCACAATATCAACAAGAAGGAGATATTATATGAAGCTCTGTTTTGTTCCTATGTTAAAGTTCTGATAAACATATAACTCAAAAATACTCATTACATAGTAATGCGTTAACTCTGCACTCTCTACATCTTATAGTTAGGCCATGTCTTTTTGAGCACGCGAGGAGCGATGGCCGTATCGGGGAACTTTTCGCGTTAATTAATTGGGTATTTTCACACGTCACCGGGTAGATCTCGCCAAATAGATCGGCTCTAGTGGTCCTTAATTAAGTATATCTTACCGGCCGATCGGCTGCGGCTGCGCACACCGCCACGCCAATTTGGCGCGAGCTAGACTCGCTTTGGCGACTGAAGATAAGAAGAGCGAGTCCGTAATAACCTCATTATGAAATATAAACAATGTTACCGTCGATTTGAGGATAGCCGCTATTTGCTTACACAGCTTCGTAACAGGTAACATTAAAGTCGAACTACATTAGGAATTTAATGAATAATCTATGTATTATAATAATAATAAAATCTATGTGCATGCATACATACATAAAATCATACCTTTTTCCCAGAGGGGTGGGCAGAGACTAATTCTTTCCACTTGCCACGATCTCGGCATACTTCCTTCGCCTCTTCATGCAAGCTCGGTGGTTTCGGGTACTCTTGACTAACCCTTTGCCAGGACGTCCATAATAATAATCACCACAATATATGATCAAAGACACCACACAAAATTTGAGTTTAGATTTCTTTTGTTAACATCAAAATAATTTTCATTACATGTCATAATTACCCACATTGTAACATGATTTACTTTAGTTTAAAAGTCCATACATATTTTTTCTAATTTTTAAGGCTAAGTTCATGTATCACGTTATAAAGCTGTCTCACAAATTGCCCTTTTATAGCTTTGATGACAAACAAATGATCTCTGTACCTGTCCTACTTAGTAAAATGTAGATTTTATAATCAATTATTTACCCAATTAAAAATCGTTGTTCTGCATAAGGCCTAATAGACATTAGGCTTCACAATGCTAGAACAATAGCTAGAGAGATAAAAGTAATGTTCGTTGAGGTTAGCTTTTGTAATAAAAGCTCGGGGCATTGTTATCACGTTATCGAGAACGGTGGTCTTAAATAAAGTCGATTAGCAATTGTACGCCGATGCACAAATTGACGCTACAATGTATTGTTGTACTATTGTTTCTGATAATGTTGTATTCATTCATACAGTATGATAAATTTAAGAAAGAATAAATCACCTATCATGTTTTCACATTGAAACTATCGACATTGATGGAACCTCAGCACGTGTTCCTCGATTGATGGCCGTTCAGAAACTATTATCTTTTTGTCGACAGGCGATACCACTAATTACAATAAGTGATCATTGCTTTTTTAATTACGCTCCCATTCACGCGTCCATCATCCCCGCCAATAGTTGCTAGTCAGTGCATTTAATAAACCCGCTCACCATATAGCTTGTCTTGCGGAATTTCTATTATAAAGTCAGGCGTCGCATTAAATAATTTAAGATAAAAATTCGATGTGTAATGTGTACGAAATCAACTTTAAGATTCGAGACGATAAAAACGTTAACATCTCGTAAACGCGTATTGTGATGTAGTGATCACAGAAATATTTATACGGCATGGCATGACTTTACAGCGTACGCAACCTGTTTTTGTGGGTCTGTCTGTACTGAGTACGCATACATTCTTCGGGCGGATATGCAAGTGGAGGGCACAGCCAGCACAATGCCGGCCGGTACCGCACGGGCCCTCCCTGCCCTCACGTCCGTGAGAAACGAATGTTCCCGGCCTCTAATTACGTTTTATGCGATATCGCCATTTAATTAGCAACATGTTTCCCATTCCGAAACATTAATTAATATTTTCATCAGAGTTCTCCGCATTTAACTGTGCTTTTATTACTCCCTCGAGATTTTAATAAAGATTCCCGACCACCCTCGTCGGAGTATTGTTTTAAAGAAATCTTATTAAGTTATTTTTATTGCCGCCGCACCGCTTAAAGTGATCGTTTGTTTCATTGTCAACCGCTTCTCGATCGCCCGCTAAATTAATTCGTTTATTAAAACGAGCAATCGAATAAATAAATACGTTACAATTTTTCTGCGGAGTGACAGCTGTTCGACAATATGCTGTTCGCATTCGTCAGTTTTTGTCACAATAAAAATGTCGGCGTGTCGTCGACAGTGGTGTAAGGAGTGGACATCACGATAAGGCAGTTGTCGGCAAGTGAATTCGCCAGATAAGGGGCACAATTAATTCAATGGATGGTGTGTAATTGTGGCTTTTGGATTAATAACCGATCCACGTAGCGGCCGACAAATTGCGGACCGTGGGGATATGACTGACATCTTTTTTAGTGGACGTGGTACTCGCACTTTCAAATTAATGAGATCTGATATATGAGGAACGGGTTCAATAAAAGAAGGGATAACTTGCCTGTTAGCTTCTTGTTTTTGTTTTGCATAATTAGGCTAGACGAAAATTATATAATTCCGTACATTTAGCGTCCGAGCGTGAGAAGGGCCCTTCTAGGGAACTAATTACAGAATGCGGCCAGGGTCTTCGGTTAATTAGAGACGGACCCAACAAACATTTAGGCGACGATTAGAGCTTATTTTGTTACTTAGTGGGCTACAAAGGCATTACAGTAGCAACACTTATGACTATTGGCGATAAAGTGGCGTACCAAGTAACGTATATCACTTCTACTTATAATACAGAGTTACAAGCGCGACAATTAGGCGAGCTTAAAGGTTATGGATGTATTATGGCAAATCTTAACACTGTTGTACATGCACAGCATTTTGTGTTATAGCTTTAAGTGAATCTTAGAACTCTAAGATCTAAATAAGAATAATAATTAGCTACTACCTCCAAAAGTGCTATGCAGGTGATAATAAACTCTTTACAAGAACCTAAAGTTGCACAATAGCGTTAATAAGCGCTACCAGCCTTACAATAGTGTTTATTTAATCTTATATAGAACCAAATGCTTGAAGTTATACAAAACTCTCTTGCATTACCTTAAGTGAAATAGGAGTATAATTTTTCGCTATAACAGATCCTATAGCGTCTATTGTTACTTTTTTGTGACTAAAGGTAAAGTAATAGCGCTTAAGGTCACTACTGTATTTCTTATATTGACTACTTGTTTTTGACAATGGCGTCGCAACCAAAATAAACAAAAATTGTTGTAAATACGTGGAAAAGTTTTCAGTAAATAGACAACATACATCGGGCGCTCGAATTATTTGCCAATAAATATGTAACATATTCACAGTGTACTTCCCTTCGCAGCAAAAATATGCTTCCTTTCTCACCATACAATATCACTTTTTTTTGTTTAATATAAAAATCATTAGTCGTAAACTTATAGCCATTGAAAATAAAATTATTTATTATTAGATCACAAAATTAGTTTAATTATCTTGAATAGCGTTCAGACCGTTACAAAACACCTATTTACCTCCCTTTTAGCGCTTGAAAATATAATTAACGCCTTTGTATCTCTACTGTACCGCTTAAGGAGTCAGTTGACGCTTATTTACCCCTCTTGTATCGCTAAGAGATCCTGTTACCGCTATAATAACTTTCTTATAGCACTAATTGTACCTCTTAGCCAATTACCCTAACTCTTGTATACCGTCATTATACAACCTTAAGTAATATAAAAATTGTGCCCAATTCGGGGGTAAAGTAGGGTTAGAGCGCGCTCTAACACTAATTTGTTACACCCATAAACCACTTTAGAATCTAGTTAGCGCTTTTATAGACTTATTATAAATCTTACTTTAGCGCCTAATGTTACTTGGGGAGTGGTTCAACCCTCTTAATTAATACTTTGTATTTATAAGGCCCTTATGCTTACGTTGAGTGTTTTGTTTGAATGGTTAATGCATCATACATTATTCAAGATATAATCATTAAGTATAAAGTAAGTTTTACTGAATATTTCACAGTATTGTAGGAACAATTGTATTTACTTGCTATTGAAAATCATTCTTTTTATTAGCATAGACAGAATGTAAGTGTCGTTTTAGTTTATTAAAATTAATATTAAATCATTAAAATTTTAATTAATATTAAATCATTACAAACTTCCTACATTTAAATAACATCCATGCAAATTTACATAAAAATCATCAAAATCAAACAATGATTTTGATTGAGATTTTTAATAAAAATGACTGACAATATTTAGAACAATCAAAGACGTAGGTAGATATATTAATCTCTTAATGGAGGTGTATGCGTAGGTGAAAATTAAAATGGAGAATGAATTATAGGTACATAAGGTGCTTGTCATTTTATATATAAAAAGATGCTTTATGTCTATTGTTATTTATGTGACATCTTTATTAATTTCCCCATATCTAGTTTAAAATACACGCATAAAAAGTAGTGGTAAAGATATGAGAAGTATTTTATTATTGATCTTAGGCTTAGTTGGTTGTGAAAACAAAAATTAATGTAATGAGTAGATTTATGTTAGCTTAAAATCGTGTAGGCAGTTATTGGTCACATCCAGAACACAGTACCCTAAATCGAAGCTTGCATGAAAGAATGATGAATGTGGATTAAGCAAATGATGGCAATTGCAAATATGTCTCTGCCTATCCTCATGAGAAACGTGCGCATGTGTGGTATGCACGTTATATTTTCACTATGATTGTTTTACCTCCGAGCACCGAATAGCCATTGCACCCAAGGGAAGACAATAGTAAAAAAAAACAATATAAATTAATTTCAAAAAAATTAAAAACAAATACACTTCTGTTGCATTAAAGGCACCTTTAGGAATACCCACAATTACCTTATGTGCAAATAAGGATGCGATAGGAACTATATAAATGCTATTTTCGACGTGTCAGAGTAAAGTCGTAAACGTGAAATTGTCCTCCACCGCGAATAATGGTTTATTTAATGCATTTTCTGACTGCATGTTCCGTAGCACCGAATCTTATAGCTTCAAGCATAGAAGTACGACGGTCCTAGAAGGATAAGTATATCCGCTTGTTTTACAAGACCAAAAAGGCAAATAAATAATGACTGACGTAGTGACTTGTTCTTTCATAATCCATTCACTTACATGCTAATTTTGCATAATATTATAAAGAAAACATATTTATATCATTATAGTATCGTCTTACAAAATCATCATCAGTATTGGCACAAACAAACTCAAAAACTTACCTATTTGATTTCATTAGATTCGGCAAAATAGAAATGTAAAATAGACCTCAAGGACCTTATTTTTAATTTGGGAATTTAGATACGATAAATAAATAAAATAGGGTAAAATATTCAGTTATGTAATCATGACACATATCAAGATTTTATTTTCATAGTTCAGATATATCAATCGAAGAAGTCATATTTTAGATAAATGTAATTTTGAATTTACTTATTCCTTCTGATAAATTATAACTCTTTGTCTCCGAGCACCTATATGTCGGGCAAGACACGGCTCTTCGATTAACATAAAATCGGAACGAGCGCGGCAACCTGCGTGGGCGCACGCCCTCCGCTTTACCGGACGATGTCTCTGTCCAATTCCATTTTATTTTATCTAGTACAAGTTACAGTTCAAAGATATGTCATTTGTTCTATTACTCTTGTTTCTTATTCCAGACATGATATTAGATCAATTAACATTTAGCAGAAGTAAACAAGCAGAACAATAAAGTAGGTATGTTATTTCAAAAAAGTAGGTACTGACGGTAAAAATAGGGAGCAGGTACGGGGTAATTTATCTGTAGGTAACTAAGGCAAAATTGATAATGATCATAATTTTACTTTACTTACTAAACGAGGTGAGCTTGGCAATCAGTAAAACTCGTGACCACTAAACCACATTTAGTCATCCTTAAACAAGCTGGTATTGCAACATCGGACGAAAAATAATTAGCAGTTAGTCGGCCTCGCGGCGGCGAAGGAAAACCGCATGAGAACCGACATTGACCCGCCGACTCTGCCTTCGCAAAATTTATTGTAGAATTTGACATTTTATATATATTTTTCTCCCTTAACGTAACTTAAAGCACCGTCAATTGGTGAGCGCTTAAAATGACGTCAAACAACACCAGTACACTCCTTTAACGTACGCTGAACTTTGCGTGTGCGATTTGTGCGAACATTATATTCTACTCTGCTACCACTTACAAAATCAATAATTCATGTCCAATTAGCTGATTACCGCAGAATGTAGTAATGTTTCATTTATATTTCATAGGACATCGCTTCAATTAATTTACTCAATTTAAATAGTGGTTTACAAATGTACCACAATACGAGCTGACATGTCGGATGGCGAGTGCCGATGCTACGCACAGATAACATTCCGGTTCGGGTATCGAACACGAAATTCTTGGCGTGGTCAATGCTGGGCCATACTTGAGGCATGATTCGATCTAGACATGTGTTCCGATGCGAGGAATTTACAGACGATTGATTGAGGCGCGCCATCCATTGCGCTCGGCGTGCTAATCTAGAGTTTCGGCCGAAGCCCGCGCCGCAGTGATCCGCATTCCGCAGCTTGCTGCCGTGGCATATTAGACGAGAGGTCTCGTCATTGGCGATAGGATCGTGACAGGGAATTCGTCGGTTTGCTGTCGATGGAATGTGAGCGGTAATTGATTTGTCCTGCGTAATCGACGGTCTAACTGGATTGACGGGAATATTGAGTTGAGACGTCACGGGAGACGGAATTTAGTCGGCGCGGGAGACTTCATTGTTTCTATCTAATTTAAATTACGATAATTGATCTGCGATTAAAATTGCAACTATGCTTATGATCTTGTTAACTAAATTATACTACCTACTACCATATAAATGTTTTTTCATACTTAGCCTCTGTAGCGAAGTATTAAGATACAAACCCATATGGGTTTTATTTTCTGATAATATTATCAAAAAACGTAATTGAGAGTTAGCTTTTCTAATATTTATTCAATTTTATTTATTTATTTATTGTAACATTTACTATCTCTAAAGTACAATAGGCGGACTTAATGCTAATAGCATTATCTAACATCGTTTTTTCGTTATATGATTACATAGAGATATTTAGATTTAGATCCACTAAATATGAAGCCTATTATTTTATTCTTGTTCTAACATTGTCAATATTTTTAATTAATATTGAGTCCTGTACTTGGTCGCACGCGATCAGGCCGGCGAAACCAAATAAAATTAATATTCATAGCTGTTGTATTTATTGGCTTTCAATTAGTATAATCTTAATGGAGCATTAACATATGCGCGGGCGGTGTCGAAGTATTACCATAGCCGTTAATGGGTTGCCAGCTCATATGGTTTGACGAAAATTCGGAAATTTTGAATAACATCATGTTCGTAATGTACTAGCCTTTAGTTCTGATTGCGCTCCTTGATACTCCAATACTTCCGCCACATATCAAGCCAAAGCACTGACAATCTTGGAAAACTTGAAATAACTGGTCTGATCGGGTGATCGAAGAACTTCTGTCACCTGGTCAGACCATCGTCGAAGAAATTCTGTGTCCCCATCGATGCGAACGTAGGCGTCACGATTCTTACTAGTGAAGGAACGCTTTAATGGGGGAGAAACCGCGTGGAAATTTAGAAGCTGCAATGATATGAAGATATTTTTATCGAGATCATTGGTTTTGTCTACCCCGTAAGAGATAAAAACGCGATTGAATTTGAAAAATTTGAAAAAATCTTAAATTTTTAATGTCCCAATTGGTTGGTTATTCCTCAAGAACTGGCAACACTATCCGCGGAAGGCTTGCAGCCGATGACCTCTGGAGACCGGTTCCTCTGCTCCCCCCTCCCTCCGCCCCGCTCTCGAGAGACGTTTCATTACGTTATTATTATATTAAATGCTATAATACACATTGTGGGCATTAGTCGGCCAAGACGGCCAAAGGATGTATGGTCTTGCTCTTGTTGGATTCCAAGGGATTAGTCGGGATTTTATATACGTTTTAATGGCGAATTGTGTTTAATGCAATTTAGTTCCATTTGTTAAATTCGTAGCCATCGTCGTTAAAAAGGTTTATTGAATATCTTTTGTTGGTGTGCAGGTATAGTTATGTTATGATTTATGCTCGTATGCCCATCATTCCTTGAGATTCTTTGGCTAAAGTTTTTTTGAATAAAAAAAATGCTTCTTTTGGTATAATTATTTATTTTATTAATTTAATGACATTGCAAAGATAGTAAGTCTATGAGGTTTTCTACCAGTCAACCTAACAAGGACTTTAGAGAAAGAGAGAGAGGTATTTAATTCACAATGTTCACTAATGAAAAAAGTGTCAAGATGAGTCGATTATAGGGTGAACCGGAACCGCGGAATGCAATCAGTATTGTTATTGTATAAGATATTGTCATCTTTACAACAAAAACTTTCAGTTTCCATAACTGCTTTCATTTATTAAAGACGAATAAATGCGGAAAATTAAATGAGTCAATAAAGCAATGGGAACAATCATTGGGGAATATTTGGACCCGGTTCGCTGAAACGATTTTGGAGCAGGAAATTGCACAGAGCTACTCCTGTCTGATCCCCGCTCCTGAAAAGATACCTTTTGGCTGTGTTACCCACTTGCCGATGTGACTCCGCTCATTGGAGAGGGTCGTAATGGGGCTGCAGGCGAGGAAGTAGTACCATGTGGTAGGCGTTGGCTCCGTGGTTTTGGTCGGTTCAAGTCCCAGATAACCGTCCCGTGGCTGGGCGGGCAGACGAGAGACTTTCTATACGTTAAAAAGGTAATCACAGCGACTCCAGTCTATTTCTCGCTCTAGCCGAACAACCTGACCTATCTTGAATCATCTATTATCACTTGGATCATGTCTTGTCCATGAAGCGATCTCTCAATACTCCTATTGATTTGGCCTTTCAGGACCTTAGTGGGTGATCAATTGACACGCTGACCGATGGGCGGACATGTGAGCGACAACATAAATCATATTAAATTGGCCGTTGACAGACGACAACAGTTTATACCAGGTACCAGACAACACTTGATTGATACTCTTTATTCTCGAAAACACGAATTAGTAAACGGATTTTTCATGTTTGATGCAGTGGTAAGAAGTGGAAGTGGTTTAATGTTGTTTGTGACATGATTACTTATATCTCAGACGTACAGACGAAGTAAGTCACATTTATGGTATCAAGTTATTTACAAGTTATTAATGTATAGATATGTAAATAACGGTGTTGCGCAAGAACTTAAAAAAATCTTGTTTACTTAGCCTTAATTTTAAGGAAGTTACTTAGTGGTTAACCAACAACTAGGCTTCAGTTTATTACACACTAAGTAATGTGCTCGTAAACCTTCCTAGTATTTACAAATAGACAACTTGTTATCTTTCTATTCTTCCCATTGTTCGGCGGGTAATGTAGTCTTGTTAAATTATCTCGCTATATGCATAATGACGTCTTTAAATAAAAAGAGGATAGTATTCAAATTAATTTTGATGAATAGTTGATTGGTCTTTGTTATGGAATTTATTAGAGTCATCCATAATAGATTTTTTTCTTTTTAAGATTAATCTAGAATCAATCGAAAATTTATTATTAGTAGATATGAATGAAAAGGATATTGCAATTAGCAATAATTAATTAATTTCTTAATTAAGTAATCTGTACTCCCTACAATTATAAAATCAATAAGCCTACGTAAAGTTCTTGCCACGCATGCCAAATTAAATGTATAGTTAATTATGTATTTGCATATTAAGAGCTATTTATCAGGGAATATTTCAAGCGAGTCCGATGTTTGGCTCGAGTAATTAAGTGCGAGCTTTAACTATGGTAATTCGATTTAATTAAAAGGAAATTGTATTAAGGTACACGATACTAACTCGCGATTGGTTTCTTCCGTTGGAGCACATTAGAATATCTACGCATCTTATGCTAACTTGAAAATAATACGTTAACGTGTGGGAACTCCCATTATACCTAATTAATTTGTCAAGGGTTCTTTCCATATAGATAAGATAAATACTTGACTGTTTAATTCTCATAACCTAACGTATCGTTTGCTGGATTAACAATTTTGCTTATGAAGTAAATGATACGAATTACGTTTTGCTACGCTGCCTACGTATTATTTATTATTGCTTTAGTTCTGCGACATTCATGGGAATAGGTAAAGTATCTAAACATATTTCATTCTTATGGAAAAGGTACGGCCGGTCGAAATGTTACAAAACGTATTGAAAGCGGGAATTTTAACTTATCAATTTTATTAAATTCTTTTTGCTAATCATTCAAAATATTCATTAAATCTGCAGCGTACGTTCAACAGCTAGTTGGAAATTAACAAGCTCACCGCATATTGGCAGCCATCGATCCCGATCGGCTCCATCAAAACTCAGCTCATTACTCAAAATCAATTAACGTTATTAGTGCGGCGTCTTCGTTAGCCCGTGATGGAGGGTAATTTATTGGCATCTCTTAATTAGGGATAAGTCTAATTGAAGGCTTAGTCGTAACGAGGCCCTCGAAATCTGACGTCCCGAATAAATTGGTCGGCGGCCGAGCCCCGCGCTCGCCGCACGCACTGCCATACTTTGACGTGCTTTCCAACAAGTGATGTTTAATTGTATATTATATTCACATACTGTATGTAAGGAAATATAAGGTAATTAATAGTGATGTATGTCACGATAAAGCCTATCGTCATCAAAAATCGATAGCGGTCAATTAAATTTATAATTAAAGAAGTTGAGAAAAACCGGAATTGAAAATTAAAAAAATAATGTGTATTTCTTCTGGATTTACGATTATCCGTTGATTTAACAATTGATTGTAAGAGTGAAAATAAATAAAGTAGTTATTAAAATAAAGAACGAGTCGTAAAATTCATCCTTAAATGTAATTTTTGCAATAATTTGATGGGCAAAAAGAACATCTCCGGTCGCATGCAGGATCATTTCGCAGTATTTGTGAGGTCGTTATTTCGAAACGTTTAAAATTGATTTAAAAGATTCCCGCAGCTCTAGTGAGGCTAATATGCCGCTGCGGCGAGCGCTAAGCGGTGCGGTCGCTGCGGTGAAAATAAAAAAAAAAGTAAAAAATAAAGCTAACAAATAAAAGAGGGCGGACAACGCATGATCAAGTGAACCGCGCGATGTAACCTGATACTCGGTGCTTTATCCCAACCGCTCCAGACTGGTCAATGGCTATAATTAGAACATGCTGGTGTTTGTAAGGCTGATACCTTGTTATTTCTTGCTAAATTGTTCGTTTCCTTCTTTCTCACTCTCCGCAACGTGTTCCCATCACTCTTCACCGCTATGTTTTTAAAGTCTGCTTTCGATATTTTGTTCTTTAAATCTTGAAATAAGTATGGAAATCCTAATAGGATCAGTTCCAATTAAAACAACATTTTCATACATTCTATTCCTCAAGTTCAAATTCCCATGAAGGTCAGAATACGGCTACATGACATGCCATGATGGGTGAGTGTGGCTCCAATCATTGACAGTAAATAATGGCGGCATTAAGTTTACCTCTATACGACGTCACTTTACATTCCAAATTGAGATTCGGATATGTTAGATAGAGGTAATGCACTTATTTGGAAAGTCAATTATTATTATCAATGAATATTTTACCAGAATAGCTTAAGGCTATAAGCAATTTGGTTCAATCTTATTGATTAATTACATTAAAATATAAGTATTTAGACCGCAGTGAAAAGAGGTGAAATACAAGTTGCAATCACTTATAAGTTTTACTTTTAACCGCCTTAAAAACAATTGATTCTCAGTTTGGTTTGTATTTATGTTTGCTCGCGATTATCTCGTGTTTCAGTGAACCTATTTTAGTTATTATTATAAAGTTTTATTCTGGCCTTTAAATTGATCATTTATCTTACAGTTATATGCAAGTTTGTCCTACTAGTATGACTAAAAGAATATCCTTATGAATACTATAATTTTTGCACTGTTACACCTTCAACTGTCAATATTTTTGTTGTCCAAGCTATTATATTTATTCTTACTTGTTCAAACATTTATTTATTTTATACTACTTGCTTGGGCACAGTTTTACTAAGTATTATTTAAATTAACTTTAAAGAGGAGAACAAAATTTATACTTATTTATTAGGCAATAAGCTGATTGAGTTGATGACTTGTTTTAAAACCATTATGTTTTAAAACAAAGAGCACAAGTTTACTGCAGTTACTAACGAATACTCTTCTGTAAATTCCAGTGTGTAATATAAAAATAAATAATGTTTATAACAAATAAGAAAGTCTTATTTATAAACGAACACCGGCGACTAATTAGCAGGTAACTCATTAACAAGTAGAAGTCAACTCATTAGTAAGCGTAATTGAAATAAGCAAGCCGGACGCTTCCGAGAAAAATCTTTGCTTAAATTATCTACAGATTCTATGCTGCATCGAATTAACTAACTTGTTGTATGGTTCAGCAGCCAATTAAGTGTGTTTTGCGGGTTGAATGTAAAAATAATGAAGGGAAAACATTGAATTGGGCTCAAAGGTTTTTTACACTATAACGATATCAGAGGAAGGAAATAGGCAACCTATTGTATCGACTTATAAATCGAAATGGTCTTGTAATCATGCAAAAATTCAGTCAATACTCCTACATACCTATACCTTCAAAAACAAATTTTTGTTGATTAATAGAGAGTTTAAGAAGAGAGTGTTATGGCCAAACTTAAGAGAGGGTTTCTTAAAATTTGTATAGGATCGGAAAAAAGGAAATCAAAGTTCTACGCGAACCCAACAAACAAAATGATTAATAATAAATTAAGTTTACACTAATTGAGGTTAGTGCACATTGGCTATTAAACCAGGAATATTAAGCTTGACCGGGAATCAAAGTGCAATTGGGTGAATAAAGGTGAGACTGCATACCTGCAGTGAGCGGGTCCGCGCTGAGGGTTGGTGATGCGAAATATGTGCATATCGATAAAGCGGCAAAAGGTATATTATTCCTTTTTCTTTTCAAAATAATTAACAATCTATTTTTAATGTTATTGAAGCTGTCGTTGTGTCTAGGTTAGAGCTAAGTAGACCCTATTAGATAAAAAAATTATACATTCAAAACGAATATCACTGACATCACTAGGAAATTTATATAAGATCTCGTATACGAGTAAAGTCAAGACTTCACGCTCTACACCTTTATGAAAATATATAAAAAGTGGTCAGATCTCATGTAGAGCTAAAATTCTTGTTTTCATAAGCCAAATTAATAGATCTCACAACCTAACTTCAAATTTGGACCAACTTGAAATCAATTTAGCGTGGCGTTTGTCCACTTATCGACTATTGTTGAACCGAGATACTTGCTTTGTGATGTTTCCCATCCCTACGGGCGCCCGACGGGGGGTGTTCGATGATTGATGGCTGGCCGGCTGCACGCCGCGTGCGGGCGAGTAAGCGATATCGTCGGCAATCGAGCCTCTCGCTCGCGCTCACAGCAGGCTGGCCTCGTAATTGAATGGCAATTACCTGGGCTGTAAATATGACACAAGCGCGTAATTGTAGGAGTGGAACGCGTGAGGCCCGGACCGCAATGTGAATGCAGCCTTAGAGATGAAATATTGAAATCACGTGCACATGTATCTTCATATATCGCTGGCTACCGGCTTTCTTTAATTATGAATTACAGGTCCAGTTTATTATAAAGTAGATAAATTAAATACACAGCAACAATTATTTAATAATACGTCGACTGGATACATTATATTGCTTTATTGTATAATTTATATCCAACGTTTTGATGCTTTATGAAAGCATTAATTTAAGGTAATCTAGGTATATATTTTATTGCGATTTATATGACGTTTTTCATGTTTCGCTTCTACTCGTTGAATTTTCAACGTGATGGGATAAAGATCTTGCCGCAAAAGAATATGTTTGTTTTCATAGAATTGGAATACGCGTGAAATGATCTCATGTCATGTATAAAAGTTGAAAGTAATGAACATAGTGACATCTAATGTTACACCGAAAACAATTGTAAGAAACCATTTTCGTCACGCTCAAAAGTAATAGTCGAGTGCACAACTGCTACAAAATAAAGAAAGCCCAGAAGATATTTCTTTTTGTGTTTTCCTTATTTCATTATAAAGAACAAAAATTACTACAGTAACCAAACGTGGCCTTTCAGTTTTTTCAAGACTATTGGCTCTGTCTACTCCGCAAGGGATATCCCCTGCGGAGTAGACCATACCTACATATAGTCACATCTATATAGATGTGACTATATGTAGGTAGGTAGGTATGTATGTACAATTACGATTAAACTTAAACTTACATACTCGTACTAACTAAATTACGTCTCTACGAATCTACGAAAAAGGACGCACGGCCCACCTGTAACGTTTCGCGAAGAAGTCATTAAAGAGAAAGTCTTATAAACTTGGGATTCTTCTTTTAGTGATGGGAAAGCAACTTGATAATAACCAATCAACTGACTTGATTGAATCTCAATTGGCTAAGTAAAGGTTTTAAACCTCTAACTTTTTTTGTGACTGTTGGCTCTTTCTATCGTAAGTTATAGAGAAGTGATATTATGTGTACCTATAAAGTAGTCTTTACTTGTATTATAGTTTGACTTCTGTAATATACATAATTTGTTCTGGCAACTAACGTGGCCGGTGTCAAATTTTACTGTTCTGAGGGTTCACCTGTCCAGCTTTACGACACTTTTTGTGAATCCATTGTTTTGAAAAAGTGTAAAAATTTGGTTTTAAGACTGATGGCTTTGTAATTAAAACACATTCATCAACTTCAACCGTTCTTGAAATAAATCTTTTGTCTCTTTCCTAAAAAAAAATGTAGTATCAGTAGTATTAAAGTATACATTTTTGGATACTAAGTTTTATTTTTACTAATCTTTCATATTTTATTCGTAAGTAAATTTGATAGCAATAATTATAAACTAACCTTTACCTAAATAATAATCAAAATGACGAAAACACAGCACATCAAATAATTAAGTATCAATCAAATGTTATGACAAGGCAACACTGTTAATAGCACCTATTATTTTTACGGCCATTTATGTGTGTGTTTATATCAATTTAAGTTGTTAATTAAATAAATTTACATACAAATAGACACATGGTCGTGCAACAGGCTGAACCGACGTTGCGCCCGCGGCGGTGCGCCACCTGTCCTACAAATGTTACACTTTCGACGTTCTCCGAATGTTTACCACTGATATTTGTGGTAATACGATATGAGATGTCAAAATATATAATTTACGAAACTTCTAATGCCTTAACCTGTATGTAGTTGATTTTATAAATTCGAAGCTATTTCGCGCCGTTTCGCTCGCGTAGAAATTTCTAGAAAATAAGTATTTTCTGTTACTTCCTTTTAAATTTTTGTCTGTCTCTGTACATTATAATCAGTCTCATAGCTTATGAGTTGATTTACTTACACACAAAACTACAAATTCTATTGATAACATAAATGTGGAAATGTGGACAAAAGCCATATTAGGCTAAAGTAAAATCATTTTCCTTGCCTTTAGAATGTGTTACTCATACTCTAGGTATACTCTCTCTCATAAGGCAAAAAAAAAGAAGAGAGAGCTGTTGTTAAACTTGAAAAACATCTGTTAATCCTGAATGAAAATATTTTGGATTATTCAAATTATTATGTTTTAAAAAGAAATCCTTTTATTGCGGAACAGAAAAGCTCTACCACACGTTGTTAGAAGCTTGTAGTGGTATTCAAGGCCTATAAAAGCTCGAACAAAAAATCATTTTTACTCTGCTCCTATATAAATCCTGGAAAAAAAAGTTATATTTATTTGTTTTTCTGCTATAGGCAAAAATCATTGTACTATGTACTATGTTCATGTAAAAAGAAAAGCTCGACCACACGTTGCTTGAAGCTTGCAGTCGTATTCAAGGCCGTAACTTGAGACCAATAAAATCTCGAACGAGTTTGAAGCTTACGACCCGATTCCTGATGAACCTGTTGCTTTGGTCAAATCAATTAGCTAATGTGCACGATTACTTATTTACAACGGATCTTATTACACGCCACTTTTAAAGACTTTTTATTCTTTGACGGTAACACATTAATTGAAATAAAACCCTCAAAAATAAAGATATACACTCTCAAAACATAAGACTCTTTACAGTGTTTTCGCTCAGATGGAAGAAAGAAAATAATTAAGAAGAGATCGTAAGGCCCTCTCCAAGATCAATATATATATCAAAATATCAACAAATCGTCACTCTTATTATAATGGCCGCGTGGAACCTAAATCTTAAAAGCAGCTTATTTTTTCTATATTATATATACTAGATCTCCATTATATGCTTAAACATTCACTTATATTTTTCATCCATTCTCCCTGTAGAATTGTCTTCCAGTGTTTCCTAGATAAAGATAATAATTCAAAATGTATGTAAAACTAAACCAATTCTAAAATGTAACAAATGTTTTCAAAGGACAACGTTCTATTTTTCAAACATAATAAACAGGTATCAATTAAGAGCATAGACAGTACATGACAAAACGCCAGGAGTCAGATTTTAATTGGCATGGTGTCGAGTTTCGGCCGGGGGAGACGGGCGGAGGGCTCTCACCAACCACTCAGTTTTTCTCTCACCCTCCACTCGCAACAGGTGGCCAGTTCAACTCCAATTTACCACATCAACATTTACTCTTAATTCCTTCAGAAATCTCACGCAAATCCTATTGACTTCATATTTCAATGCGTTCTGGATGCATTCGACATAAATCATAATTTATATTCCAGCTTGCTAACATAAATCATTATTACTCAGGTACAAATCAGCCGGCACAGCTCTCTCCGACTATTTAGACCATAAACAAAAGCCCCATAATTCGCATTAATCAAAGCCACTTCAATATCAATCGTTCATTAAACGTCACAATCGTTCATTTGGAGTTCTCACGGCTCATTAAAGTCTTTTTCGTGATTCGGCGACCGCGTCTACCGTTTCCCGGAGTACAATGAGCGGGTGATTCGGCGGCGAATAACGAGGGCGTTTTGTCGGGCGCCTCTCACGTCCGTCGCCTTCCGACGCTCAATGAAAGTTTACCTGCAAGCGTAACGAGCGATTTGTCCCCTGGCCCCTACCCCGGCCGGGTCCAAATCAAAGCCCATTCACATCTGCATGCCGCCACAATGCTGGCAATTAGGCCGCGCTCGCTCCTACAATCGAAGGTAATGCGCTCGTTCGATGCCGCGCCGGGCCCGGCTGCGCCTTGCAACCTTAAACTAAGGTGATTCTAGATCTCGCTAGTACTTTTCTAACGATTTTGAGTAAACAGTGTTAAAACAAATAAAGAAATCTTATTCTTTTCTAAATTTGAATTGATCGATGGATACAGCGATGAACGATAGCATGATGCTTGAATAATATAAACATTTCTCCATTTCTACTGTATTAAATAAGTATTAAGTAAGTTTAATAAGTAATACTGTTACGATATCTTCCTATTAATTAATAAAGTAGTTTTCCGCATTATCCATGAATAATATAAACTATTTGCTTCTTAAAAATATAATGTTTCAATATCTTTAATCCACTGTTATAATTTTGTCAATATATCCCTGTAGCTTTATAATACCAATCTACCTTGAAATTCTATAAAGTAACATGCTTGAAATAAACATTCTAGAGGTGCTCTTTCTAATAAAAATCGATCGAACGAACCAAGAAGTATCTCTATGCGTTCAATGTTTCATGTGCCTTCTTAATATCATGCCTCGAACACGGATTAGTGCTATTTTAAATTGTGTTGCTTACCTGAGATTGCCGATTGAATGGTTCCTCGCGGTTGGTTAGGTTCAATGTACCGGCATCAGGTTCTCTTCGAATCTCTTTGTGTACTCGATTGCTGCTTTGTATTTCGTTTCAGATAATTTCACGCAGTTTGCGTGCTAACCAGAATGCCCTATTTTGATACAGAATTAGTTATGGGGGGTGTGGTCAGAATGAAAATGATACAATTTATGGCAGTACAGCAAACAAACAGTTTCTGTTGCGTGTCTCGGATCAACAGGCAATTTTTTTGAGTAGTTAAAATGTCGTTGTTCCAAACTACGACAAAAATCTCACGGTTGATAACACGACGTTGACGCTGACAAATTAATTACAGATATGATCAAGAGTTGAAAAGACATCGTTTTCCAAAACTTCTATATTTAAAGTAAATATTGATCTGATATTTACTAAGGGTTAAAAAATAATGGATAATTTGAAAAAAAAATCTATATTTGCAATTTGTATTCTGCTGAAAATGATAGAGACTTTATTGGATTTCGTAAAACACATTTAAAGTCCGATAAAGTTAAAACAAATTAATAAAATAATATATCAAAAGTGGTCTTACACTGTGTCACTCATGTCTGGGTTGGACGGGACCCAGCAACACCGCGTCAACACCTTTGAGCCACGAGTGCGCATGCGCAAGGTCTGGGTCAAACGCCATTGTTGGGTCACCACCTGCTTCTTTTCAACACTCACAGTTAACACCTTAAATAAAGAACGCACTCGAGTTTCGATAGATTTAAAATTTAAGTAATAAATATTAGCATTTCGAGTTTTAATAGATTTCACTAAAGTTATTTCTGTAAGGAAGGAAAGAGGGTAGGCAAAAGTCCTTACTGTAGTAATAAGATGAAATGAATATTGAGTCAAATGCTTGCCTACTCTCTTTGATGACGTTTGTATTTTTATTTCCGTGTTTTATAAAGATTTATTTCTGTAGAGTTTCCATTCTGTACCGCAAATGTTAAAGGTGACTTGTCTAAAAATAAGGTAAAGCGGTTAATAAATCTGTTTTTCCTTCTTAATTGGATTTCGTTGTTTAAATATGGTTTCATAATTAGGCTTATTAACTTAATTAGCACTTTTGGTTTTTAAGTCTAAAAATAGCTTCAATATGTGGTATAAGGTAATTACATAAGCGATATGAATATTTTTTCGTGGATGTCGTAAGAAGTGACTAAGGGAAAAGCTCTTTCACCCAGTTTTCAATCACAAATCTGGGTTAAGAACTTAACGCTCCAAATAATTGACCTGATACTTGCACTCCAGGATTCATACGTATCCAGAGTTCTTCCAGGGAAGGCACAGGACTAATAATGTCAGGATTGGCATTCGTCCCGGTTTCTCTAGAAGGTTATATTTGTGAACGAGTTGGCACTAGATGAATGTTACCTGGTTTTTTACTGATATTTCCCACAGGAATGGGAAAAAAGGGAATTTCAGTTAAAGCGAGCGGAAATATGTGCAATAGTTATTTGAACATAATTATAAGAGCAAAATACATTAAAAATGGATATCAAGCAATGTTTCATCTAATTATTTTAGAACACCTATTTGAAATGTACTCCTTTAGTGAACAATAAAGAATTTACCTCTTACTTACCTTCGACTTAAATTAGTATCGTAAGTAATTTCCCAAAGGTGAACTGGTGGACTATGTGTTAGAATTATATTTTGTTTATAGTTTTAAGATTGAGTTCATAAAAATGAATTTGAAAAAAAAAATATGAAAAGAAAAGTTCAGAGATTAATCTAGTAAATTAATGTTGATACATTATCTAAACGCGTTCTGCTACGCAAGTAATAATGCGCTGTAAAGTCCCGTGGTTTACTGCGTTCCAGGAAATATCTCCATTCTATTTCAAGACAAATGTGGGAAAATTAAGAGGAGGCGTGAACTGTGAATGCAAGCTAGCGGTACACACGGTGACACACACCTTGTATATGCACAGCGTAAGGATTATGTTTGTAGTTGAATAGCGTTAGCGAGGAACTTCACTTATTCGTGAGAATTTCCAGAATAAGAGTTATGAAATAACTCAAAAACAAAAATTCTAATCTTTCTCTTTGTACTGGAGATACCTATAAAGTAAGTAAGTATATGCTTTAGCTTTTGTTCTTTTGGCCATGAGCTAGCAACCTGTCACTATTTGAATCTCAGTTCTATCATTAAGCCTAACTGCTGAACGTGGCCTATCAGTCTTTCAAGACTGCTGGCTCTGTCTACCCCGCAAGGGATATAGACGTGATTATAAATATTTATGTAAGAATATGAATCAGTACAGTACAAAAGCTTATTTCTTAGTGGGATCCCTTCTAGTCAACCTGAAATTTAGAGACAGTCACATACTTACAAAATTGGTGTAAGCATTAACAACAGCTCATTTACAAGGTATATTATATGGCTATCATTATATGGTTCTTAAAACTTAAACAATGAAATATACGTACATATATAAATAAAGTCAAATATATTACACAAAGCATGGAGAGATAAATAATTTACAAAGTTTATTTTGAAGGAATTATAAGAATATTGTTTCAATACATAGATGTTATAACTTTTGACTGTTTTTAAAACGTTACTTATTAAAGTATTTTGAATACGTAACCACTCTTTGTAATGTATAAGATTAATATTTCTGGACACTGTTATTTCATCACTATTATAACTAAAGAAATAAAATAATATTCAAATCTTAATACTTTTTTCTTACTATGAGATCGCTGGTGACTTTATGCTTTGAATTCTAAGATTCCATGCATTTTATTTGCGACGTAAATGCAGCGATAGAAAACAAATTTGAACATCTACATTGTAGCTGAGTTTATTTGTTACCTTAACTATGACGCATGTGGCGAACATATCAAAATAACTTGTCAATACATTATTTTGGGAAATAATCCTTTTCTAAACATTATAGTATGTGATTCATCTGTCCCCATGAATTTAAATCAAAAAACATTATTTTTCGTAATTGGTTATATTGTAATGGCGTAAATATAAAATGGAAAAATATAACTATAATAACACTTTAGTTAGTAGAATAAGTCAACAGACTCGAAAAGACAAAAAGGATTCAGCTTTATGGCTCAACAATGGAATTGAGATAAAAAGGTGACAGTACCTATGCTAGCCTATGGCCTAAAAGAAGTATCCCAAGTTAATTAGCCTTTTTCTTGGACTTTTACAATCTGGACGGGAAGAGAGGCAGCTGACATACATTTTGTTTTTTTTTATTTTTTTTTTATTATTTAATGCAAATATTGTCAACGAACTTCATTGTTAAAAATCGGTTTGACAGAATACAAAAGACATCAACGCGTTAAAAATGTCAAAACTTAAAAATAATAAATGTGTAAAAGTACTCTTTTTTTCTCTTATCATTTGTTATTTTTACGCGATCTCTTAGTTGTTTCGAGTCTGAGCCGTTCCTATATATTTTCAAAACTCTAAAAAAATCCTTTATATAGTATAATTTGGGTGAATCATAATTTTGTCGGCCTATGGCACTTCGTCCCGGAAATGAAGAATGGATAAGACTTCAATAGATGGTTAAAAGCGGGGTATACCTATTTAGGTATTACATCTCAACATTTACCTGCTTTGCTTTTTTGCTGCTTTGATTTTTACCTATGTCTAAAAGCCCGTTTACAAATCTTTCTCAATCCATAGATTATTTCACAATCTAAGCTTTTGGCATCAATTAACACTATGTAAGTACACTTCCTATGAATACATTTTCAAAAATATTTTCAAAACCGGCTTTGAGCCTCCTTATAACATCACGAAATAAACTAAACCGCCACTAGACGGAGAGTGCAACTAGAAGAGAAATGAGAGAGAACTCTATCTCTACACCAAACTACAAGCATGTGTTCGTTAAACACACAACAACAATAATTAACAGGCGACAATCGAGCCGTGTGGGAGACATCTAGCAGCCGTCATTAAGGAGCATTCACAGGGCCGACAATATTCTTCATTTGCGTACCGGCCGGCCGTCATTTGGCGTATTGTGACGGCGGCCCTTAAATGCAGCAGTGCAGTGTGCCATCGCCTTAATTGTACCCTTGTTTTCGAATTCTACAATGTATAAGTTTTTGTGTAATTGTTTGTTTAGGACGTTTTACAACGCACATGCGAATGGAAATGTACAATGGCCGGAAAAAAATCGAAAGAAAAAGCTGCATGTGGATGTCTCATTTAATAAAAATAATATAAATAAAAGTATATCAAGTATATACGTATCAATAGTTTAACTTCTTTCACAAAAGCAGGATCCTTGCTTACGAATAATTCAACTACAAAACAAGTTCCATATAATCATCTTATCCACTTAAAAATTAAATTAGTGATTAATATATTCTTTCAATAAATTTAAATTAATACTAAAATTTTAACTTGAGCGAATACATATAAAAAATCTAATTACTTAACATTCAGGCACCACATTAGCTTCTATAATAAGCATTCACCTGCCTTTAATCTTATCCTTCTAATAGTTTTCCTTAGCACCTTTAACACGTCACATTAAAGTTTAAAATACCAGATACAAAAATCAATCTAATGAAATTGTACAGAACAGGTTGTGTAACGGTGCATTTGTTTTCGTAATAAAAGCTTTAAAGTCGTTTGATGGTCTACAACTGATGAGACACCGTCTTGACTAGACAAGAAAAAAAATTAAAAAGGTTTATTAGAAATTATTGCGTTTAAACTCACATACTTACCGTGAGGTGTAAAATTTATGCTTGAATAAAAAGATGATATTGGGCATTGCAAAAAATACATATCTATTAGTTGAGAATGCAATCGGAAAAACATATAATGAAAGAGATATGACATTCTTATGAATGTCATATCTCTTTCAATAGTCAAGTCAGAATATGTTAGTATATTTCACAATTTCACTAATAACTTAAAAGCTTACTTGTTACTATTTGTTCCAAAAAAAAGTAATAAAAAGTTACGTAAAATTTAGAATTAAAGATCACATAAAGCATCACTCAAAAAGTACATAGGCACTGCAAAATATTTTGCTAAGTAATATATGGAATACTCCTTAATTCTTGGTAAACATACTTAGTTGTATCAAAACGAACGTAGGTAAAACACAAAACTTTGTCTTATAATGTGAACAAAGTCCATAGATGTGAATCACCGATTACCTCATTATTATAGACATAATGCTTTTGATTAATAAGGCCCCATTAAATTTAAACAAAGATTAATTTCGAAGATCACTCCGACCCTCGAATCTATTATCCGTCCTTGCACCTTGAAAACTTATTTTGAATATTCTTTCCCTTTATATTACGAAATTTACTGCATACAATTAAGATATACCAGTTGAAATGTACCTACTGATAAATTGTTCATACAAATACTCGTAGTTCACAAAATGTATCAACACAAAGAATTATGAAAGGAGTAAGAAATGCATAGAAGCCCCTGGCAAAAATATTTGTCATTATTATCATATCGAATGGAAAAAGTTATAGTTAATCCATATAAACACACTTATTGTCTGTTCTTACCTTTAGAACTACGACCTGATAAAGCAGATCTAGGAGTTTATTATTAAATATAGTCCTTCCAAACATTGGTACTTGATAGAAAATTTAAATTGATCTTTACGAATATCCCGTAGGTACAATTTAAGACACCCAATATCCCAACTTGAGCGATATCATGCAACTTGAGCGTTATCATGTAAGAGATAAAAGCGAAAACCGAGTGAATAGTACCAAAGAGTAGTTGCATCGGTGGTGTTTACTCGTTCATGTTCTCGTAGTAGTCGTTCATTATTTGTTATTGAGGGTCTCTCCGTGGGAATATCGTGAAGAATGAACTCAAGATTGGGTTTAATAGCCAACTTTTAATTATCAGTCACTATGAACTTAATTGGTAATATGATAACTACGAGTTACTTAGATATATCTAAGTATACCTCGTTTTTATATATAAGTTCCAGAGATAGCTCACTTACAAATTGGATGTATGTTAAATATGGAAAAGGACATTTGCTAAAGTTTTATCGTAAATAACCCACCGGAGCCGTAAATTTCGTATCACGGAACAGCGACCAATTAGCAAGTGGCCCGCAGTCAGACCCCCTATATACGTTTTTATCCTGACGTTCAGACATCTGACTTCGTCAAAATAACTCACTCAGACTTATTTTATTTCTGTATGCAAATGCACTCCAATTAGCGGCACTAACGTTTCTTGGTAATATTCATTATTTCAACTCGGGGATTTTTTCCCCGCAAGCCGCGTAAAAGCAAGATTGAACGGTACGGGAACGGAGTGGATTCTTGGGCATCTGCTTATTAACGTTTAATCTTTGGTAAGGTCCATCGATTTTAATTAATTCAATTAAAGTATTAAGGAGTAGGTGAAGGTTGTGGCCCTCTTCTGAAATTTAAAAACTTAACGTCGTCGCCGTAACGACTCGCCGAGTATACAAGGGGAGGCGAATTAATCAAATAATACGGCCGAGGCGCGGGGCCAGAGCCCCCTGCCTGCCCACCCCCCGCTCCCCGCGAGCGACCGCGTGGCTCAGTCGCGATCGAAACGCCGAAGGGGAAGTGTCGTCGCTCCCCGCAAAACGTTACTACTTTTTTCGAAGTTCTCTATACTGGTTTTGTTTTAAAGTTTTGCAAGGAAGTTTTATGTGTCCAGTCTCTTATCCTGTTGAACATAAAGGTTAAGAGTCTGCTTTCGGCCGTGTAGTTCATTGAGTTGGTTGTGTTTTTTTTGTTATTGTTAAGTTCTTTTTTGTTTGGTGAATCGTGTCGGCCCAGAGACCGCCGGTCCCTGTGAGGCAGCAGCCTGGACGCGCCGCTAACAGACCCCAAAGGACACAGCCTTAGGTAATTATTTAGAAGACTTGTTTGATGCATGTTTTAAAGACAACTTGTAGGTATGTTGATAATGACAAAAAAATTTTTGGAGTATCTTCTCCAATCCAGAATGTTTGTAAACAATCTAACATGTGCATGCAAAATATGCTTAATTGTTGGAAAAGAAGTAAAAAAAAAAACCTACATAAATGGTAAAAATTCCTTGGTGAGAGCTCTTGTTAGCCAACCAGGAATAATAGCCACAACTGGGCTCAAAATTAAGAACGCACTACAAGAGGGATCAAATATATTAAAAAAAACCAGCATGCTCCGACGCACTGCACGTGCTTTAATTACTTCTGTAACTCTATGAGGTAGGTAGGTACTTTCTTAAATTTGAAACTGGGCAGCAAACAATTTGATTACAAATTTCGTGCTGGCAGAGACCTACCTACGTATACACATATATTTTTTACATAATGTAAATACATAATATAAAAATATATTGAGTCAAAAGTATTGTAATGTTGCCTTTTTTTCTGTTAAACTTTACAGTGTGCAATAAAAATTTCTAGCGGAACAATTTGTCGGTTCTCTTTGAACCAAGTATTAATTACACCCAAGTTCAATAAAAAAAAAACAAAAAAGAAATAAATAAAGAATAACCTAAAAGAGGTACTTGGTAGGTAGGTACCTACCTATCTATGATGAAGATATAATATAGAAGTCAAATATTAAAAATTATTTGTAACAAGCATGTGTACTGATCTAATGACTAAATCATAAGATGGAATTCAATTAATGAGAGAAAAATTAACCCATCAGAGATTTATTTATCTTGAACATGAATTTTCTTTTAAATAAACCTACTTTTAATTAAAGCTTTAACGAAAAACAAATAGAGATGGAGAGAGGCACAACCCTTGCGTACAGCGGCTTTCCGTCATGCTGGGGTTGGTAATATCGTTGTTAGCAAATTTATTTATTCCAATGACATTTTATGTGAATGAATTATAAAGGGTAATAACCTACTCTTGCATATTGTTGATCTCTCAGTTACAAAAATATATTTTGTCAAGTAGGTACTTACTGTGAAAGACTACCTACTACAATACAAAAGTAATGAAATCAACTGATATTGGTCAATATCAATTTATTAATCGCCGGTGTTTACCGACGAATATGACAATAAAAAAATGATGCTGCACAATAGGTACTTTAACGAATTGACGTGACGCATAATAAGACGGGTTGAAATTAATTACTTAAAACATATTTAAGCAATATTTATTATACAGACTACTTCATTTCATCGCTGGTTTAATTAAAACGAGTGCCCCTCCCCCTCCGGGTGTGCCCCCTCGTGGGCGTCTCTGCTTATATTTAGATAATTGTACAATCATCTAAATTAATGAGACCTCTCGTCCGGCGCTGGCCTCCATTGTATTGTGTTTATGCTGCCCAGACAACGGATACACGGTGACAATTTTAATTTAAAAATTCTAATTAATTCATTCCGTTCCCTGTTTTCGGATGCAAAATATTTTTGGGTAGATGTTTCCTCCGGTTAAGAAACACAATAACTTTGTTTAAATCAAATGGATCTGGTTATTTTGATATGAGTCGTCGCGAAGGGTTTTTATTGTTTAATAGAAAAACATGGTTCTAAGAAACACATCAGGCAAACGTAATATACGATTTCCATAATTTTGACAAACAATTAATTAATCTTCTACAAATTTATATCCGATAGGGTTATAAAGGAAGAGTAATCTCTGTGGGTGTTCATAACTCTGTTGTCGAGAGTGATAGAGCTCAATGCAATTAAAAGTTTCACTGCGTGCGTGGACCGGCGCCCGCGAATCTACCTTAATTTATGCCAGCGATAAGCTCAAGTTATGAGAACCAATTAATTACTTATTTCAGGTAAGATTCCCATTTAGATATGGCCATATTTTAATAATAGATAACATTAACGAATTCGTACCACCACAGATTTAACAATTGTGCGTGGTTTGACTTGCTTGATCAATTGAGAATGAATTTTGTAGGGTAATGCAAGCACTATAATTAGGTCTTAAAACATTATTCTAAAGTAATATAGTTAAATATATATATATATATATATATATATATATATATATATATATATATATATATATATATATATATATTAGAATTATAAATATTATAGGTCTAAAAGTACCTTTTAAAATGAATTCGAATACATACATACATATAATCACGTCTTTATCCCTTGCGGAGTAGACAGAGCTAACAGTCTTGAAAAGACTGATACGCCGCATTCAGCTATTTGGTTTAATGATTGAATTGAGGTTGTTAGGCCATCGCCTACAAGAAGAATCCCAAGTTTACAACCCTATCCCTTAGTCGTCTTTAACGATATCCATACGAACGAGATGGAGTGGTCCTATTCTTTTTTAATTGGTGCCGAGAACACGGCATACATTCGTATACCAATAATAAAAAAAAAAACACGTATAGTTGATATCGCTTGTCAAATTAAATGCATCAAGCAACAGAAAGATGGAGTGGGCAGGACACCCCGGAAGGCCCCGGGCGATCTGTCTAATGAACCCGTACCTCCCCCACAGCCTGATTTATTAACGAATTAAACGCATTCTGCTGCACCCCTATGCAAATACGATATACAGCTTGTAAATTTAATTTTAAACAGCATCAGAAATTAAACCTTTTAATTGAATATCTTAAAATTGTGCTCGTTCTCAACTTTAAGTTCGTAAATTATTTGTCTACAATACTTTTAAGTAAGTAGTTTTTCTAACCCATAAGTAGGTATTCATTGACGTGGAAGATTAAAAGCAATCGATGCTTAAATGTCAATGTTAACTAAACCATGGACACAATCATTAATATTTTAAATTTATTGCAATTGAAGCCAGTACAAAGGAAGACTCCATCGGTGTACCTATTAAATGTGCGTTGTTACACGGAAACCAGACCCTTGGTACTAGATTCTAATTTGCCCAGGGACAAGACGGATAAAATACAAGATGGTAGATATTAATTATTTTAACCAAGATCATCGATGACCTTTAAACCAAAAAATCAAGTGATTATATCAAGTATTAAAATGTAGGACACGATTTCCTTAAACAAAAATAAATATTTAAATGGAATTAATATACTGAAGAATAAAATTTCGTAACTTCGAAATTTAACTGAAAATGGAAGTAATTGGAAACATACGGATACCGAGATAACCAGTTCCACATGGCTGACTCTCTACCTACACATTAGTTCCTTATATTTAAACAGCATCTAAACAACTCGCTTACTATGCAAATAAAGCTTGGAAAGACATAACAAGTCGTTATTACCACAAGAAATGAAAGTTCCAGTTCCTTTTGAAGATATTTTTTTCATTCTGTAAACGAGACATTTTATATGAAGCTTCATAAAAATGTTATAACACTGTTCAAGCAAGTAACTAACAAAATCTGATGAAACAAATATATGTTTGTATTATAATGCAGAATGCACTTACCTAGATTGGTATATTAATAAATAACGATAATGATAAAACCCAAAAGAGAGAAGGGAGGACTGCTAGTATCAAATAATTCTCGAATTTATTCAAAATCAAACGTCTATTTTCTGCGGTTCTTAATAGAATAAATACATTGAGTCGCAAGCCAGACGCTATTCTAAAATGCAGAGTACGACAGGTGTACGTTCCCATGTTCCTCTTATAAAAGCCTTTTTCGGAGGATATTCAAACACCACAAATGAGAATTGATTGTCGAGATAAGAGGATTAGCAAAGTATCACTGACATCAATATTTATCTTGTCATACTACTAAATAAATTATGATTTGAACTTATAGCATTCCTTGTTTTATAATTATTAGATTTTGGACCCTCAGGTATCATATATATTTAGGTTGTGTTAAGTCGCTGGCAAATTTAATTTATATTGTCTTATTAATTATTAATGTAAGTAACTACTTGGTCCATTGAATAAACTGAAAGTCTCCCATATTATTGTTTCTTCCATTATTCAACACCCTGACTTGCAAGGGATGGCTGCTAAAATATTAAACACACGTTATAAACACACCACCCCAAACTCATCTTCAGATGTGGAAGACGCTGATATAAAAATCATTGTCCAACTTTTGCAAAGAACAAACTTTGCGTCTCCTTAAATATTCAGATCCAAACTTATGGGTAGGCTTTAAATCTCAGTCGAACTATTTAAGGCTCGCAATGGAATTCTCATTGAGGCAACGGGCCCATAGTGGAACACCTGCTTTGATATCGCATGCCCTCTCCCCAGTCCGTAAGTCCACATTGACTAAACCGGTTTCGATTACAGGTTATAGCTGCCTACTTATCCGTTTGGCGGAAACGAACCTCTCACATTGCTTGTTCTGCATATTCTCTACAATGTATTCCTTTGTCTTAATTTTATCTTCAAAATTTAAAATATTCTTAAGTATAAAAATATTAAAATATTATTAACATAAGTATCCTTTCCTGATATCTCAACAATGTAAGAGTTAACGCACAATTAAAACTTAATTATTTTTCTCACGAAAGTAGTAAAGAAATTATTAATGAGCTTACAAAATATACCAGCTGCGACTGGCCTCAATAATTCCACTAAATACATTTTCTAGCACTATTTACAAAACGATTACCAACGTTGCCACTATTCTTGGAAGAAGCAATTCAACTGCTATACAAAAATAAACAAAGTCACCGCAGTTTATTTGTCTTTGGGGAGAGGTGGTCCCCGAGCTTGGAAACTAATGATTGTTTAAAGAATTTATATAGGCATTGGAACGTATTCATCTTTAGTTATATTTAACCGTTTAATGTGTGACACAAGTTCAATAATATACACTATTTAAAAAGTTGTTTCTTGACAGTAAATTATCAGTTAATATATTCTTTGCTATCCATTACTTGCATCGTTGGTATAACAGACGTGCATCCACTCTTAAAATTTAATATTAAGTAAGGTACCTATTTATCAGAAAATCCTAAAGATAGCTTATCTACGATTACTATTCTTTCGATGACACTGATTAAAGGTAAACTTCTATGAAAGACAAGGATGGTTATATTTATCTTGTCATGATGAGAGATGTTTTTTCATTCTTTCACTGCGTGCGGCCACTCAATAAGTATCAAGTCATCCTATTTGATTATAGAGAGAATTTCGTGTTTTAAATTGGTACTAATTATTGTTTTGAGTCGACTCTGGTGGCAACCTTATGAAATTGTCTTCTTCTAAAGTTATTCGGCCAATAATGATGATTATAACATTTAGAAATTTATAACAATTACACAAAATGATCCTGAAAAAAAATTACTCACAAATAATTCTAGGATGACAAAACTTACTATGAATTTAAAAACAAAGCTTTAGAAACAGATCACAAAATCTTAAAGCTAAAAATCCGTATTTGACCTGAGTATTTCATGACTTCGGCATTAACCCTCGCATTATTACATCAATTCCACGAATAGGACCTCTTGGCGATAAAATAGTGCGATTGCACACGTTGTATTGTAATATGTACAACTTGAAATTAATAGCTATCCTTAGCTAATGCCGGCTATAACCACGTAGAGACGGGCCCATATTTCACCCGGTCGCTATGGCAACCAACGCCAAACAACAACAGATACTTATAAAATACTCGCCGGCAATAACTCAATGACGAAGATTAAAGATAAACTGCTCGAGTTAAAGAAATAAATTCATGATTTATGGAAAAATATCCATATACATTTTATTATTTGCTTTGACAAATCAGTGTAACTACGCGATCTGGCTCGTTTTCTTAAATGTAGTAAGGAAAAACACATTTTGAAGCTAAATAAAAAAAGAGATTAATATTAAGATGTAAACATAAAATGTGACAATTCTTACATATATACGTTCTATACCCGGAAGATAAATATCGTGGCAATTGTTTTAATAGTGGTTTTTCCTTTAATAACAAACTGAATTCAATTATCTTACAGCAGAAACTAATTAAATTTCATGACTCAAACTACGAGTATAACACACGAAGTTGAGGAGAATATCAAAATCATAGGTTGACTTTAGAACAATTTGTTGCTTCATTATCGGGGCGTCCGGAGCGCTAACAGCAACTAAGTAGATAACAATCAGCTGAAGGCTTGTTCGAGACACGAAATTAATTAAAACAAGTTTGTTCGCGGATCCTATACAGGGCGGACAACGCCGTGCTGAGTCACTAGGTAATTACACTATAGACGCCGGCGAGCGTGATTACAATAAGTCACACGACCATGATACTTACAAAAATGGAAAGTGACATACTTATGTCTTATCAGTTGTCACATGCGAAGAATTAACATTACTCGTAATCTCTTTCACTATTATTGTTTTAACAAAGATAATCATTTTCAATATTCGGGATAACATCAATTTTTTACCTAAATGACATGACATCCCAAAGGATTAAGAAAAAGTGTCATCTCGCTTCCAGGATATTCAATATTCTTTTTAAGGTCCTTGAATACTGCGGTGATCGCGCCTTGTCATCGGGAATTTTAATTATATTCAGTGATTAATTATGTGTAACGAGTAAAGACGGGGAAGGCTGATAGCTGATTGATGACGAGCACCAACTTCTGTTTTGCGCCTCCAGTGCTGCGGTATTGTCTTATATTAATTGTGACGTTAAACGTTCTATTTTGTTTCATTGTTCCCCACATAGTGGGCGATGAAATTTGATTTATTTCGCAAACTGAGTCATTGTTGTGATTAATTTTGTACTGTCTTACGTAGCCTCTTATTTTTCACCACAGCTAATTCATCACCGGATGTTAAATTAGTCTTATACACAGAGTTTTAGACTTGCGTGTAATCGGCGCTATGCTCCTAATTGGCCGAATTCTTTTGATGTTTTAATGTTACGAGTAATAATAAAATGCGTGTTAAATTAGCGTTGTTATATCACTTGGAAATATAACGGTCGCTTCAGTTTAACGAGGACGCTTGGGATTCGAATATCTGAATGCAATGGGAATTTAAATTTCCTCGCCCCTTGAGATATATTTGATACGAGCGGGCAAGTGACTCGCGGCATTTGTCTGTCTCGTCAATGATTCGCTGATTTCTTGTTCCTACCAACAAGACCGATGGGATTAAAACATTAAATTGTCGACAAAACCTGCTTATGTTTTGAATGTCTCGTCAACGTCAACTCGAGAAAGTTTGCACAAGTGTTAACTATCTGTAACAAATTGAATAATAGTTAAGATACTATGTTTCATTTGTTTGCAAGACGTCAGTTTCCAATACATTGAAAAGGCATGACTTATCTGTAAGTAAACACAAAAAGCCATCTGTTTCTGAGCGACAACTGACTTTAACCAGTTCATTTAAAAGTACCTTATTAAAAAATACACTCAATAAAAGAATGTATCTAACTACCTAGGCCCATCAAACAAATTTATTTATCCCAAAATAGGTTTTTAATGGAATACTAACCTACTATATTTACAACGGTACTATATTTTTAACAGTATTATGAGAATAATGAATAGCTCTGAATAGAAAAAAAAATCAAAAACGTTTCAAAACTATTTTTATCAAAGCAAAAATAGTTTGAGGAAGGAAGGCGAAAGCGGAAGCTGTCTATGTTCTAAAACTGCGTCCTAGACCACACGCGATCTGTAAATTCTTGGAACATTGGGATTGAATGAAAGCGGACAGGCGTGAAAATGCAAATGACCCAATCGTGTAAATCGCACTCGTCGTGTATGTAAATATCCGAGCATTCATATATTATTAAACAAGCGATTACCCCTAAATTTAGATCCGCATAGATACTCGGGAATTTCGGAATCCTCGCTGCAAATCCGACAGTTTTAATCAAATTATGCGCATTCGTTTTGACTGTAATTGGTGCGTTTAACATTGCAAACACTAGGTATTTCGATTTGTAGACTCCTTCCTCCATTAGATAATTCAGATAATTTTCATTCCTAGATACTAATGTCTCTCGATTTTATATATATGGTAATGCCGTACGTGTTAAAAATTATTTTGTAAAAATAAATTGAATTGGTTGCTAAGTAGCTAGTCGTATTTAAATAAATAAAATGCTAATTACCGTCAAAGCGTCTGAGTTGAGGCTGAGTCACTCAAAGACACAATCACTTATTATATACTCGTATTTATAGGTATAAATTATAATATTATGAAGCGATCAAGCTACTTAAAATATTATATCATTCTTTGTTTTCAATTAACACAATAATAATAAGTGAGTTAATACATACGCGTCGTTTAAACAAGTTAATATTGATCTCCCTCTTTCTCTTATTTAAATTATTTTATTCAAATTATCTTTGTGTGTTCCCAATTGCATCCTTGGTCCGTGACGATATGCGCACAGGACTTTCACACATTTGACACTTTCCGAAATTTTTTCTTTTCACTTTGTCTGCAGTTGTCTGTTTTACGACCGCTCCGAGTACTTATAATATCAAAGAGATCAATTAAAATGGCCGTGTCAAAACAGCACAAGCTTAATATTTGTTGGTAATTCCCACGGCGCGGCGTCTTCCACCGCTATCTAATCTGCTCAGGGCGGGATATTTGCACGGTGATAATGCGGTAAATGGCCCTTTCTGTAACACATTTCGCAATACACTTAGTATGAATGTTAGTTTTAAATGAAATATGAATAAAATTGCATATTAAAGTTTAAAACCGGAAGTATTTTAAAATTGCATTGAACTTACATAATCTGAGTATAAAACTGTTTAATATGTAATTATTGAACTTAGTTTCTTTGTTTACCATGCGTTTTAATTGTATTTATTTCGTTTTACTTTGAGAAATGAGAAACACTAACCATACATCAAAACAAGTATCAAAATAATTTATTTCGATTACATCCGTATAAAAAATTATATGTACTTACATTGAGATAACATTATTATTGTCACGGCTAGTGCCTAAGGTTACTTTTATAGGTATGTATCACTAAGAATGATTGAATATAAACTTAGTTGCAGATCTGTCTGGTTACCAGTTGAGTGAAATAGTTTATTTTTATAGGTTACATGCACACAAAATCCACAGAAACGCTACAAAACCATTTCCATATAAATATAACATGTTTTATAATGGTACTACGTACAACAATTTTCCGCAATATACTGACAACCGGATACGGTGCATCGACAATTTTACTAGAAAACTCGGCTATCAATAAAACATATCGAGACTTGGAATTGTTTAAATAATAGGAACGTAATAAAAACATTCGGGGTCCTCGAGCAGCTACAGGGGGCGCCAAATTGGCAACGGTTCACGAGGGTGCTCCACGGTCTTCCCATACGTTAAATACGCAATTTAGAGTTCCATACAATCAGCCAAATGAGCCAGTACGCGTCAATGCAATCAATTACGCATCTTTTGCCGTCTATTCGATATTGGGGTTCAGTAGGTCATGGAGGGAAATGTTCTTATACACATTTTTGTTGAGATATATTGTACACATTTTCTATTATCTATCTCTATCTATCACGATATTAGACACTAGTTGTTGAAAACATTTGTAAAACAAATAATATCTAATGAAATCTTAAAAAGAAAGTTCTTTTACTAGACCTCTTCCAATCAAAAAGTTTCTAGTATTAAATAAAATTGTGAATCATTATAAAAAATCAATGGCTTTTTATAGGAATAAAGTAAACCTATTCACAGGCACTAGAAGATAGTGATATTTGCATAATTGAGTCCATATCTTTGACACGTGCAAATTGGCGTGGCTTCCAGATCGTAAGAAGTATGAACTTGTTAAAGTATTTCTAAGCGTGTGAAGTTTTAACGAGACTTTTTCCTGCTATATAATCGGAATATAAAACTATTTGGCGTTGCTCATTATAAAATAATTTGAGTGAGTGTGAGTGAGTTTAATATTTTATATAAAGTGATAAATGAAACGTCTATTCAGAAACAATTCCTGTTTATCCAAATACTATTTTAGATTGTAACTACTGGTATCTTTGGGTTTTTGCTCCTGAGAAAAGCTGTTAGTGGACATTAAACTTTAAAATGAAAAGCTGAGAATGCAATCTCTATGTTATGACGAATGAGAGCAATATTAAACTAAATAAAAATAAATAAATAAATAGTTATAAAAATGGAACAGATTTAAACTAAGAACATTTCATTGAGAAGATCACACAAATTAAGTACCAAAAACTTTTTAAGATATATAAGACATTTCAGGAAAAAGATTGGTGCTAATTACATATCACATAAAGCATGCGTGATCGACCATACAAAAACTTAAACAGGTATACTTGTACTTACATGCTCATTATGAACTGACATTCTAGGTAAACGAACTCCAAGCATGGCCTGTTGGTAAACGCCCTCCACAAACAAGCCAACGTACCTGGCTTGCCTGCTCACTAATTTAAATTCCAAATCACTCAAAACTGTTTTTAGAGACAGAGGAACAAATGTGTTCAAAGGTCACAATATGACAGGTTGTCATTCAGAATCACAATTTTACATAAACTTGACCCCAAAAGCCTAAGTCTAAACTTGGCAGTTGAATATTTTAGGGTTCTTTTCTACATCAAAATTTTTATTGCATTGATTTTTTGTATGAAATTGCTAAACGATTTGACCAGCCATTTAATAGTTTAATAACTTTATGCCTTATAATTAAGTGTGCTGTGCGTTTATTCATTTCTACCCACTTATGTTAGTTAATGACTTTAACTTCAGTTACAACTAAAGAAAATTTTCATTACAAACAAAACTTTCCCTTAATGCGAATATAATTCTGCTACCGACGGGACCCTCCTTGGTTAATTCCAACTCGCTCTTAGATTTACTGTTTAACTACAAGTTTTGTTTTTCCTGCGCTCATCAGACGAACAATGAACGACCTGCGTCTGCGCCAGTCTCGGCTGTCCATGAATTTTCCCCATTGTTCGATAAACGTAGGTAAAATAGTGTACCGTTTGCCAAGTGTTGCGTTAAATTTGTGAGCTGCAATGACCTGTCAGCAACTGTTTTATTATGTTTATTATCGGACTGATTTCTTGTAAACATTCGAAGCTAATAATATACTTCTTGCCTTTGTTAGACGGCTTGATTTTAGAACCAAACTATGTTATTGATGGGAAAAATAGAAGCTCACTTAACATCTTCAGCAGTGGCCCGAAATAAAGCAATTTGAGTATTATTGGAAACACGAGGCCAGCCTAGTAGTTCTCGGGTGAATTACAACTAAATGAGCTTGTTTGTTGCAACTCTTATTTCGAACGCTATTTTCCTAAATAGCGAGAGAAAAAGGAGGTAGATTATCTTACTTATTGGAGAAAATCGTTGAGCAATGGGCACATATTTTAATTTATGCTTATATTACCAAGAGGAATTAATTACCCATATACATATGTATGTATTTTTTTAATTTTAACAAAAATAAATTTTTGCTAATGAAAATGAGAATTCGGTTATTTTTTTAGTTTAAGTTACAAAATCAAAAATACAAATGGTATCTCATTGTATATTAGTAGATATGGATGGGATACGGGATCACCAACTACTAAAATATTTTTCTGCCGACTGCTCAAGCTTAACATCAACCAGCTCAGCTTTTGCAAGATAAATATTTTAACAATGAAAACACACAATAAAATGTAACAATAATTTTGAATCATTTAAAATTAACTTATTAAAAAAACACACACAATACCAATTTATTCTACATACAGTAATAATAGTAACACTAGGGTCACCAGATGCGAGGCACCCCACTGCTTCGCTAACTACATTCACACATAAAATAAATTATTTTTATCTCACTATTTACCCCAATTTAGTCCATTGTAAAGAACGATGACAACTAAACTTTGCAGATTTTTTCTAGATAGCCATCGTATTATCGATTAGTTAATTGAAACTCATTGAAATAAGTGGAAAATAAACGTACGTTATGTTTTAAATATTTATTTTACATATCAACGAACTACCTATAAAGTTAGAACTTATAGTTTTTTAGATATACATATAGTATATTTTAAAAGGATGTAATTCATTTTACTAAGCAGTATTAAAATTAATTTAATCTCTCAAAGCCCGACAACCATTACAGGTTTCAAGTTTACACAGAGCAACAAACATCTGTCCATTACGACTCCAAAGTAGAACAGAATCAAATCCAATAAGTAACATAGATGAAATTAAAAAGCCACGGTTAAACGTGTATTCTGAACCACGAGATCATTTTTCTTTTCAAAAATCCCATAACAACAAAAATAGTTATAGTCAACAAGGAGTAAAATAAACTAATGAATAGTCAACTGTAAGCTCCTCTTGATAGATATGTAGGTAGTCTTTTTTTATGATACTCGACGTCTCATCGATTCCTCGTACATTCATTTTTAAACTCGATAATATTGGATAAGGTAACAGCTTTCCTCGTCACGTGACAACAGTATAAATTGACCTAATCTAAAAAGCCATAACGGTGCGTTCACCTCCAATAAACATGAAAGTATTGAGTGTAAAATCTTGTTTTCTTATTTCGTAAATTTATCCATTAAGGTACGTGTTGCATTGTGTGCAGCCTCTTTGTTTCCTGGTACTTAACAATTAATTTATTTTAAGTTTTTAAATTTATTTACGTACTAATGTATTTCTCTTATAAAAAATAGTAAAGTAAGTTCTCTACGACACAAGGTTATTTACCTTTAATTATTTAATATAAAGTATAATCCATACAATACATAATACCATTGAGTTAGTTTCTCGTAAAACAAGTCTCGAACTTAGTTCGAGGGTAACTCAATCTGCGTAATCGGTCATGTATATATTCATTTATTATTTTCTCTTATGAGGTCTCCTGGGCATTTATGTATTTCTACGGAAACCGTTTATTAGTAACTAGTCGGGAGGTCAGGTCAAGTGCACCTGCCCGATCCCTGCATACTTCTTTCGCTTCATTCATATTCATAACTCTCTTCGTGCAACTCGTCAGTTTCGGATACTCTTCTCTTCTATTGGATCATGGTTACACAATCAGTATCATCTAGTTGCCTAAGTGTGCAGGTTCGAATAAAAAAGCTTGATTTCACCTTGGGCTTCACGCTTTTTTATTCGGACATACTAACCGTTCGACCACCGACGCTCTAAAGGTCAATGACATTAGCACAGTAATTACCTCCGCTCATTTGCATGTACCTACGTGCGTCGGAGCATTGTTTATGAACAGGGAGATGACGAATTTTCTTCCGGTTTCACCGCTTTGGCTGGATTTATGCATTCTGTATTGTTATTGTTGGCCTCCGTGGCTCAGCGGTAGCGTGCCTAGCTGTAAGATGTGGAACTACTTTTGGGGCCTGACCGGGGCATAATGAAAGATGATAGCTATATTTTTCGAAACCGACCTAAATCTTTTTAAGCATTTCATATTTATTATAATTCATATCGTAAAAGCAAAAGAATTTGCTCTACACTTACCTCTACCTAACACCTTTAGATAAAGCATTTATGAATTATAGCTTGAATCAAATTGTGTCAATACATCTATTCATCTATTACTTATACCTACCTACAATTAATACTTATACCTACAATAAATTTATAAAAATATAATAAGCGCATCCAAATTTTTATTTGCCAAAAGCAGCAAATATGCTGTAATGTTTTAATGCGCACTCTAATTTAGGGAGCACTGATAAAATGGGAAGTAAGTCTTAAATTACTCACTTACAGAGTAGTTATCCGAAAGAGCTTTTAAATCATTCACAAAACACTAATGGACGTGGGGTAAGGGCGCGGAGTAGAGCTTACGGGGTAGTGGGGGGAGGTTAGTCCCCCGCGGGCAATGAAAATAGAGAATGAGATGTAACAATATAAAGGTGTTCCGATTGCCTTGAATAGCAATCAGGCTGAGTATAAGATAACATACGCCAAGTTTCAAGAGATTTTTCGTCTACATTTCTACTACTGTGACTAATGTCCATTTATTGTTATTTCTCTTATTGCGTTATGTGTAGTTATCTATTCTTACCTTCAAATTATTTTTAACCAACCAAATTACAATCTCAGTTTGGTCTTAAGGTTCGACTGGTAGGGAATGTCTTATGGCATTTAGTCAATAGGTGGACATTATTTTAGATACAATAAACTTTAAATTAAAAAAATCATGATCAAATTTGCAAAGACCAACGTTTCAGTTTAATCTGTCCATTCATTCCAAATGAATTAAAAAATAATTGGTAAAACACAGAAGCTAGAGACTCGTAAAATGCTACTCGCGACACGGTGACGACCCCGATCCAATTTTTAATATTGTAAAAAGGATCCGTTCGCTTATTGTGGATCTCAGGTACTGGATGTAAGTTAGAATAATAAATGTCGAGGGGTAGGGGACAGACAGACCGAGTGCCATTATAATGGCGGCAATTTAATTAGATCTCCCCATTATTACCCCTGATTCCCCATAATGCCGGTTTAATACACCCCGTTCGTAGATTTATACATAGATTTAAAATTACAGTTATTGAGAACGAATTATCGTCGTGTGTGCATTGTAATTTGCTATGGAAATTACAGTTTACATCGGTAATGCTATGTGATGATTGTAATAATTATTGAGCTTATTTGTTTTATGTTTGCTACGATTGCACTCGTTAAGACTAACTGTGGGAAAATACATGCAAATATATTTTTAATTCAGACTTGTTAGTAGTAATAGCTTTAACCAGTCAACCAACATGGCTGTAATTTATTATAGTTTCTAATCTAAATTCCGGAAATAGATCAATAGGGTTCAATCAAGTGGATGATTAAAATATAAGTAAGTACAGAAATCTTATCAGATTTCTTCATAACATTACGGCAAATATCAATACAGACGAAGTATTGATTCTGCTGTAGCCGAGAACTGATTAATTTAAAATGATTGTTTACACTATCAAAACTTGGGTGCCGCCGACAGTGTCAATAAACATAACGATGAGCGGCAAGTTGACTAAAATTTTTGGTTACAAATTCCGTTTAAAAAGCATAAAATTACTTTCTGAACGTCGGAATTTGATCACCCGATGCAATCACCCGCGCCGATAGGCTTCCGGCTCATCGATATTCGTAACGAATCGTCGAAATTCAATAATTATCCCGAACACGACTTCATTCACGAAAAAACATTACAAAAAGGTGTGAATGGAAAGAGGTAGGCACCGGTCAGTTTTTGTGTTGCGATCGGCCTATGAAGTGCGGTGGGTTGTCTTCACGTGGCCGTCCTGAGTCGTGTAGTAGATAAGATTAAAAGTGGGCAGGAGGTAATCAGTGCGCGACCAAACTGGTTGAATGGAGCCGATCAGTTCATTCATGAGTTGGGATGCCATCACGCGAAGCCGGCAGCCTCTGAGGCGTCCTCTAATGCGACAGTTGATACTGTTGCGTTATCCATTTAAGTTCCGCGCCATGCATGGCGACTCTCATAAGCATGGTTCACCGTTAACCACTAAGTATTAATTACAACGATAAATAAATAACTAACTCGTTATCATCAGTCACTATTTTAATATTTATTTTCACTTCTTGATGCATTCGACGATACTTTGTATTCTAAAGCACCTTACAGATATTCTGTTTGACAGTTGGATATAACAAATGTACTGTACTACTTTTTACTGCATTACTTTACCGTATCTTGGACACATTAACAAATACAGAGTCAAATCTAGGTCATTAATTCTCAGAATTCACAGTTATGATGGGAGATTAGATAAACTTTATTTCCTACGGCTTTGATCTGTGTAAACGGGACGAATCAAAGTGTAGGAAATGTGTTAGTTCTGTATTTTTATTGCCGGCCTTAAATTTATAGGTTGTAGATTTATGCGCCTACGCAGACCTTGTTCAATAAAATGGTCAATAGCTGAGCGGATCCTAATAAAATAAACATTGAACCTCCAATGGTTTGATTCATATTAATGTTTGTGTGCTTCTGCAGTAAAGTGATTTTATGCTTATAATGAACTAACTACACAGTATTTTAGTAATTGCCAAAATAAGAGGTGCCAAAACTATAAAACAAAAATTGGAACACAAGACTAAAAAAGTGAAGTGTGCTGGTTAACTATGTTTACAGAGTACTTACGAACATAATATTAGCCATGGTCATCTGCGTAACACTCGTGTTTACTGTACGGAATAAAAATAAACTGTGTACTGGGCCAAACGATACTTTGATGCCATCCTTGATCTGATATTTCCACGCTTATTTTCACCTCGCCCTCCAAGTAGTCCTCCAAGGAGATGGTTGCCTAATTACATGTGCCTCTTTAAAGAATGAAAAAATCACAAAAGATATACTCACCACCATCACCGCCAATAAATAAATGTTTTTTGATTGTCCTGCAAGGTCTAACATCTGTATTTCACCTATAGCAAAAGTATATAAAAATTTGTATACTTTTGCCGGAAGAGTTTACTTAGAGTTCCTTTTAAATTCTTTACATTCTATGCTAATATTATTATTATTATTTGTTGCAGGTAATTTCAACCGTTATGTTTGACGAGTGGTGTTTTATCAAATAAGCAGATTGGTATCGTATTCCAAAGCCACGATTTGATAGTTATTTATGACATTTTACTTGTATTGATATATTTATTACTAAATGTTCTGTACATGGTTCTGAATTAAATACAATGTTCTCACTCTCATTATAGGATGTTTTGCCAATTGCATTTGAGTTCAATCGTTGCAACGTTTGAGTATGTAAAAGAAGAGCTTTTACTATCAGAGGGAGGAACATTTTGTTATATCTAAGGTTAATAGTTTCCCTTCGTTTGATTACAAAACATTGTTTGATGAGAAAGTAATTTTATATCTGGTTATCTATCATTGTTTGTATTGCTTGTTTATTTTTATTATCTCAATTTCCAAGAAAAATCTATTGAGACTTATCGATTTTATCTTAAGCTAAATAACAAATTGTATAATACGCTCTAATTGGCTCTACCTGAACAAAAATGGTAAACAAAAGTTTTCAAATATTGGGAGTTTTCTGAAAGGTTACATTTAATACTGGCTGGTTGTACCTACATCAAACTTTTTATTAATTCCGAGTTTAACATTATGACACATTCCCGCGTGGCGTCCCATCTCGCGAGACGCGGGGCGAGGTGCGGGGGGCGCCGGGGGTCCTCAGGAATGCAGTCTACCTGCACGGGACCACGCTAATCAATTTAGCTTTATTATCGTACCAATAACGCTTCATTACGACTCCTAGATTTATATTAGTGTTGTTTGCTTTGCTCTCGACCGTTTTGTGACTCTGTATCGGTTATACGGTTTGGACGTCTGCCTAGCACGTTTTTTATGAGCTTCATGTTCATTTTGTGTTTGTCTCACATCTCATATAGTGAATTTCTTATCTACAACAAATTGAAGTGTTTCACAGAATGATAACAATTTAAATATCAATTTTATAGTCATTTCAAACACGTCAATACAGTTGCGATGAACAAATATGAAACTTATGTTGAAGAAAATAAGGAATATTTTTTTATCTCAGTGCACTGAACTGTTAAATTGCTTAGTTATGTGTTTTGGGGAGAATTGGACCACCTGGCAACTGTCTGTCACCGAATCAAACGTCTGTCAATGTATTTCGTAGTATTATTCTATGAAATATCATATAATGAAACTTATTTAAATGCTCGTCAAAATTCCATTGAAGCGTGGTAAAATTAAAATAGATGTAGAAGAATTGTTGAGTGTTAGGTTTCCTTCCATAAGAGATCTCTCGTGTGTTTGTCTGTTTGTTCCTGTACCACAGCCAATTTCTTGGAATCCACTCATCCAACTTTGATAGAAGAATAAAAAAATCATGATACGAAGTACCTAATGTTATTTTGAAAATGTAAAGAACTTTCAAAAGCAGATGCTAATCTGAAACAAATTTAGAAAAAAATAAGCGTTGTAAGCTATGGTTACAATGACGTTTCAATGGATTCTTGGGTCTTCAATACCAGACGTTCACTACGGACGACGTCGCGAGCTAGAGAAAGCCAATATTCCCTTAGTCGACTTTTCAAATCAGCGCGGGAAAAGAAGCATCCAGTCATTGTTAGGTTATTTAAGATCATCTTTTGACTCTGTGTACCACACGCACACATAATCACATCTTACCCTTACAGGGTAGACAGAGCCACCAGTCTCACAAAGACTGAAAGGCCACGTTCAGCTGTATGGCTTTAATGAAATTGCGATTCACATAGTGAAAGGTTGCTCGTGTGAAAATCCAAGTTTATTAGCCCATCCCTTAGTCGCTCTTTACGACATCCATGGGAAAGAGATGGAGTTGACCTATTCTTAATCGCCGGGAACTACTCGACACAAGTACTCTGTATACCACGTAAGGGATAAAGACGTGAAATATGTATGTAATTAACTAATCTTTTATTAGGTATGGAATTCATACAATTTTAAGTTGTGTGTCTCTAATCTCGATAGTAGACCGCAGTTTGATTCCATTTCGGACCTCCCGTTGTTTCTATGGCCGCTATCCGGCCCGTGTCCATCACTGTCATTGTTTATTCATGTCAAACCTGAATATCAAACCGTTGTATCAAACTTAAAGAATACCCATAATTTCAAAATAGAAAAAAAATCTTCTTCCTGGCAATAATCCCGATTACATCCCCAAAATTTAATCAATTAAACTTATAAGCACATCGACCACACGGATGTCGTAAAAGGCGACTAAAGAAAAGGCTAATAAACTTGGGATTCTTCTTGTAGGCGATGGACTGCAAGAAGGGATATAGACGTATAAATATGCATGAATGTATAAATAAGCTATTTTAACGAAAACTCCACAGAGGATCGATAGAACCGAGAGTTACTTAATTTCGATTGGTTCCAATGACAAACAGAATGTAACGGATTAAACAACTTATATAAATTTCATAAGGACCAAAATAATAAAAGGTCTCCTCTAATTATATTGAAAATGTCATTATTTAGGGAACACGCGTAGCAATTATATCAAAGAACTCGAGAACCAAAACAGAATATTAGCGTACTTTAATTAGTTTAAAAACAAAGCTTAAAAACATCCGAGGTAGTCCGAGGTAGAATGACATCCGTCGGAGCCCCGGGCTGCGGCTAATGAGCCTGTAATGAGAACCTCCCGATTAACATCTCGATTGGATCATTTGTTAGCTAAAAGCTATACGCCATAACCCTCATTATATCAAGAGACTGATAAGTATTAAAAATGATGATTATTATAAAATGTCAAGAGTAAAAAATATTGTAATAACTAAGAGTTAGAAAAATTCGGTGCTATTCGAAAGAACTGAATGTTGAAAGTTGCATTTTGTCTAAATGTGTTTAAATATATCGAAATTACATACCAAATGATATATGATAATTAGTTAATGTTTTAGAATAATCTTGGAGTTGCGTAGGCAAAAACAAAGCCTTTACAATGTCCGTCCGTATGTACTTACATATGTATGTCACACTTTTATTCAGGATATTATGAGTAGTGCTATACATGTCACTGAAGAATGCTTTATATTACTAATTTAAAATAATACTCAAGTACTACAAAGCAAAAAAGAAATCTAGATAATAGCTCTACATTCTGCAATCAAACATATACTATTGTATTTATTTCAAGCATTATAAACAAATGAATCATGGCTCTGAATTTGTATTAACCTAAGAATTGCCATCGTGACTGTTCGTGTAGCCAACTCCGTTATAATAATAGGGCAAAGCTCAGACTATTAACAACATCAATTGAGTCATTTGTTTAGCCGGCCGCACAAAGAAACCCGATGTCAGCTAATTAGAAGTATTATTTTGATTGAAATTAACCACATTTGTTATAATTGAACCTTTTATATTCTCAATAACGCCTTCAGCTATCTCGGCCATTGATCAAAGGTTATTAATCGTCCAATATTAATATCACGGAACTGCATATCGAAACTTTTTTATCGTTTTCTTATTTAGTGATGGGAACAAACAAGTACTACTAATTTATCGATATCGCATCCATAATTGGATAATAAACTGAATCTAATTTATCGTTCGCTCGTATAGTTTAAGTGCTGCAATCTCAATACTGTAGATTACCAATGGATTGGATGAGCGTTCGTTGCGATAATTTTCATCAGAAATTATGATTGCCCTGAACACCTGCCAGCTATTCTCGGTAACCTTTTAAGGTCAGAATAATACCAGGATGGAGTTGAACCATTTTTAAATAATTAAGTATAGCTGAGTCATATATATAAAGTTTGGTTTAACTTTCTGTATTTGATTAATTGTTTCAAGAGCCTTCAGAGAGAAACGAGTCTCCGAAAGTATATTTAAACGATCATATCGTCTATATAAGAACGAAATTCCAATGTGAGCGGAAAAAAATGCATTTGATAGGTATTGTATTACAGCATTAACTGTCCGGAATATCTACAAATAAAATACTGTAAAAAGCTTACGGATTTAATTACATATATAGCGAATGATGGTAAATGAACAAATGAAAGTGGACATTTATTGTGTTTGTAAAGCTATTCTGATAAAAACCTGTTATCATTTGCCAGCATTGTAAATATTGAATATACAATACAACTTTTATTTTTATCCATGGGAAACAAACTTTTGTTACACGTCTCAACTCGTAGAAACATAATCCATTATGTTTTTAAGGAAATGTATGACATGATGGATGTAAAAAATTAAGATTTTTTTTCGAAGACATTCAATTTAACCCCGGAAATATTTCGAGCATGCATGTAAAGTAGCTATAAAATGAATGTGACGTATGACGTACGTAACCTACATGTCATTTTGTATGATTAAAAATCATCTGTATATTAGGTATGTCACTAAGTTTAGATTTACATAATTTCAAACAAAGTAATTTATTTTTAGTCTACTTTTACGAAACATTTTATAAAATTGAAACATTTAACATAAAACCAAGTCTTAGTATAAGAGCTAAGTTTATTTTCTAGCGTGATCTGAATTCACTTGGCTGCTTAACGAAAACCTCCGGGCCGGTCCCCAGGCGGGTATTTGTGGCGAAACGTTCGAAAATTACACAGTGTATGCCTCTATCACGAATACTTAATATATTTGTCGGACGAGGCACAATTATGGGCAGTCGCCGTGACGGACCGCTCCGTTGACCGCCAGGAGCCGGATGAACGAACTTCGGATGTGCTGTTCTGAGATCTAACTAAATGATTTCTCAATTTTGTGATCACGAAATCAAGATGCTGAATGGGGAGGGGCCTCCATATTGCTTTTTTATTATTATAGTAACTTATAAAAATTGGAATAGGTAGGTACTTTACACACTTATGATTTTAATTAATTGTACTCTTTAAATAAATTTTAATTTTTCTTTTAAACACATATCTTACTAATATTATAAATTTATGAGAAAATTGGGAGCATTATTTACATATGTTTGTTACGCTCTAACAGGTGTGGATGATATTTTACAGAAATGTAGCTTATACATTAGAATACCACATAGGCTACAATTTGACCAAGAGCAAGATTGCAGATAAGCGTGATAAAATATTTGACGTCGGTTCGTAGCTCCTAGACTCGCCTGCCTCTAATTACGGGTGAGAGCGGATCTGACCGAGACAAAGTCTGCACTTGTACGGTCATTATTATATATTTTTCGTCACGACACACCTGTTTGACACAATGACAAATCAGTCCCCATTAAAATAGTGTCGGACAAAACGGCCACTTTACATTCTAGTCACGTGCTCTTCTGCCATTCCGTATGGTTAATGTTCGCGGGTAGAAGGGGCGATGATTGTATGTGTACTTTGTAATTGTGCTATCAATTTTCGTCAAGCAATTGGATTTTTTTTTATTTCAACGCATACTATACGCAAGTCTTTTGTATTTACAAATACATGATCACTCGTCTTTCCGCAGGGCATAAATTCCATCTTTGCACTAGCCACGATCCTTACTTATTTTTCTTCTTTATATACATTCACCAATGTTTTCACGGAAGCTCTTTGATTTAGTATCTTCTGTATACATTTTTTTATTGAATAATTAAAATATTTTTTAATATCATTATTGCACAGGAAATTAATGTGTTGTGGCATTAAATGCAAGTAACAGAGCCATCGATCAAACGGTCCTTGCTTTGAGGTCAAACGCAAACCGGACGAAATACGTTCAACCCAGCCCATTAGTGCTTATTATTATGCTAATAATACGTATTTCGAGGCTGTGTGTGTAGTGGTTAAAGAGCTTGCCTGTGACCTAAAACTCCCAGATTTGGATCCGGCTGGCCTTACTATGAGAAGGTATTGTTTGTAAGAAGTAACGTTATTTATGTTTTAAAATCAAATCACTTAACTCCGATAAAATTGCGATCGAATTGTTTAATGAAGCATGACAATTAACCGGTGAAAAAGTTTAAATCGCAGGCGATTGGATAAAATTAATCAATGGCAGCTGGCTGCCAGTATAAAATAATAAGATTGCAGATATACACGCACGTGACTTCCGGCAGAGTAGGAGAATTTGACTCCTAAAAATCTTGTGGATATCGTAGAGGGTGATAATATATTCATGCATCAAAAATTTCAGTCGACCGTTAGAAGTTTGTCAAATATTTCCATAGCATATAAGATGCCACTTAATTTTAAATTTAGGCCCTGTGTTTTAAAGAGACGAGCGTGCAAAACATCCAAGATAATGTATTTTGATGCCATTTTCACATTCCATTTTTCAAAATACACTATACAAAGTACACTTCTATATAAATGGGTATAGAGTAAGTGAGTTGTAACTTTACATCACTAATTCTATACTGTTGATATTTTGTGCCGTCAGCCGAATGGATATTTTATGTTCCCGTGGGCGACGAGTGGGCTCCAATTTGTCCGCAGTTTTTTAATTAGTATGGATGCGAGAGAAAACGAATTGAACGCACCAGTTTCAGCGAAATGAAAAGTTTGCTAGGTTATACAAATTGACAAGCGCCGTGATTTAGTTCCGCTGCAGATTTGATTGGTTACAATTGCAATTAAAATATAAAATATTATTTTTTAATTGGTCAAAAAAATTAATACATTGTAGCATATCGCACAGATACAACAAATTAGATAGGTCATCTTTTTCAGACAACTGGCTATTTCTATCTCGTTAGGGATAAAGATGTTAAAATTTCGTTGTAAACATACTTACCTAAAATCGATGACTTTTGATGAATTTTATTTATCTGACAGCTTCGGAACTCAAATCCTTTTATCGAATAAATACTTGATCATCTTGTCATAAATTTTAAAACGATATCCAATAAATGCAGTCAGTAAAGACTCATTACTATAAATTTTTAAATTCTTAAAAAATTTAAACTTTTTTTAAAAACTCTCTTAAAAACAAGTGAACGAAAAATAGTCAATACGAAATGGTATGTATTGCGCTTTCCAATCTATTTATTACACTACTATCTGTGGTCTCGTAGACTCAACGGCTACGGCGTAGAGGCGGCGGTATGCTCACTTTTGATCTTACAAGTGTCCTCTTTATGTTTAAGCTAGCTATTGCCTATGTCTTCGCTTGCAAGTTATTGTTTATCGTTAATCCTACAGAAATATCGCCTTCCTTTCACCCTGGATAATAAGTTATTATATATGCCGGAAGAACTAGATAAAAAGTTATTATATATGCCGGAAGAACTTAAGTAAAAAGACAGGTGAAACCACTAAGCGATTTAAACTGAATTTTAAATACGGGAGCCATAGCTCATGAAATCATCAAAATCGGTCTAACATAAGACTGTTAGACTTAGATTTTGATGATTTCATTTTGCATATTTTATTATCCGTAGTCAAACTTAGGCTACTTTTTTTTGGTATTCCCACAGGAAAGGATAAATAAACGAGAAATGTATAACGCGGGTGGTTAAAAGTTAGTTTGCCATAAATTGTCGTAATGACGAAGGAATCTTCAATTTTTTTGCTAATTCTTACAATAGTGAATTTCCGGGGAAAAACTAGTACCTAAACATAAAAAAACTCCATACTCGTTATCGAATGACGTGACTATGCGATGTCTGTAATCCGAAGTTACGTCCCGTCCCCTATGCAGGAGTTCGGGCGACGGCGGGGGTGAAGATTGGATGGAGGGCGGTTCTTGATACAAAATAATAAATGTAGAGAAATGAACCCTACAATATTTACTTGGATTGGTCTTGTGTAATTAAATATACAAACAATAAAAAGGTAACAAAATATAAAATTAAATGACATATTCCTACAAAGAATTCTCTAAGAATATGAAAAAAAAGGCGCAACTAGAACAGCCTGATATCTCGTCGCTGCATTTATTTCGCTGCTGTACCTATCACATTACAGGTGAACGCAATACTATTAATCACAAACATTTATGAATCTTTTTATTTAATAATAAAAAAAATATGCTCTAACTATTAAGCACATTTTTTCACAAGCACGGTCAACCAATATTTATTTATTCGTGGAAAGAAGTACCAGTTTACCTATTACCTAAACAAAAGATGTTGGTTCTCCTAGAAACTAAATACATAAAAAAGCGCGTTTGACGTCAATCTGCCTGATGGTAAGCAAGTTAATTTGTTTTGAAATGCTGGTAGGTACGTGTAGTTTTCAATTACGCCTTTGCCAAATTTGTTAAAGGTTACCCTTCTGTTTTTTCGACATTTGGTGTGATCGGTGCAACGTCTTCCGCCCCCGCCTCGACTCTAATTAGGCTCACATTCTCATTCCGTTTTCGCGTTTAATTTCGCCGGCGGTTTCGCCTTAATTACGTTATTTCGCCACAGTGTTGTACTTTGGAACCTAAAACAAGCAGCCGATATTGTACGTCTCGATATTTTAATGAGAGACGCTTTAAAATATTGAACTTTCATTTACGAATATAGTTTCCGTAAATGATAGTTTAATACCCATGCTTGTGATAGCGAAAAAAAAGAACGCGCTTTTTCTCTTCCCTCAACGTGTTTATTTCATTTACGTATAGCTTTAAAGAATATAAAGACAAGCTCAAATAATGTCAACTTTCATGCTCAGCGTTAATTTAAAGGCACATTATGTTGAAAATTCGTCCACTCATCGTCCTTATTGCCGCTGACAAATACTCAAACGTAGGCAAAAGAGAAAATAACATTGCTAACAAGATGACTTACACTTTCCTACATTTGAATGTGCAGTTCATCGTTGTAATTGAAAAAAAAAACACTTAACAGGTATATACAGAGAAGGGAAGCTCGCTTTGTTGACGGGTGGTTGCTAATAAGATTTTTAAACGGCAAAGTATCCAATCAATGGGGCTTGAATAATGAAAATGCCACCTGCTTGTTCCCAGGCCTCCCCACGGACCTAAACACGCACCGTGTTACGCGACCATCGCAATTGAAACCAATAAACGACTCTATGCGATAGAAATTAGAATTTAAATCACAATAAATTTACATCGTCAACAGACAAGCTTGAGTAATTATCTACAATTTTGTTTCGTGTCTAAACCTGATATTATAATATTTTTATTTAAAGAAGTAGCTAGACTTCGCTCGCGTGTAAGTTGTAGTCTGTGTATACTTATTATATATAAGCTATATGGGTATTATTGTTAAGTTTCATCTAAATCCGTTGAAAAGTTTTTTCGAGATCTTTCACGGAAAAACTTGATTTTGGCTTTCGAATGTACATATATATGTATGTGTCACTTAATAAATCATTCAAAACATAATTACACATTTCTTCGATTTAAGAATTAAATTCTAAAAATTTCAAGAGACTTGCATAAATTATTTGTTCCATAATATATTAGATTATCAATATTTGCTTTAAACGCAAGTATCAAGAAATACAAAATAACTGTTGACAAAAGGTACGGTAAAACGTAGTTAGTTATGTCTATACAGCTTGGATACTTGATTTGACCAAGATCACTATCGCATACAAATTGTGTTTTTTCAACCCCGAACTTGGATTGTGGCAAAAAAGACATTAGACTTAACGAAGGGCAACGCTGCGCACGCGACGGTCCCGCGCCCATTAACAAGCACGCAATGTTACTTGATCTTGTACGGTGCCAAAGTTATATGAACTTAGTATGAGTTACTTATCAAATCTAAATTGTGGAAGCTTCATGGCACCTTCTGCATTTGTAAAATGAAGCTAAAAAATCTAATAAAGAAATATAAATATTTCGGCACATATCTACATGTAATAAGTGTGGTGATTTTCTATTGGGCCAATATTTGTTGAACTGAATAGATTTCTTAAATTTTATTGAAAACTTTTATGACATACAGGTATTTTGTGTTCTTAAGACTACGGATTTTCTTCTTAGTTGTTTTCATGTTGTCCATGGTCACATTCATCGTTCCCTCAAATTAGGAACAGGTAAAGTAAAGTGACCCCTCGGATACATTCAGGCACAGGGTCCTCTCATAAGACTAAATTGTACAGTAGTTCATAAATACAGGAAGCAGAAGACTGCTGTAAACACTGAGTCAAAAATTTTGTTCCCTGCACGTGACACTCCTTTTCTCTCTCATATTTTCATCAAATCCTGTAATAAATTAATCTGGACGGAGGTACAACCCTTTTATTATGTTAGACACAGAAATTAAGCAAATTACATTCAGCAAAGCAAATCGTTCCAAAAGAAAGGGCTACTGAAATAATTGTCTACTTTACTCTCAGAGAAATAGAATTACAATCTAAATTAATTACGCTTTTAAAGCGTCCGTTATTCTTAATTAGTTTCTGCACCGCAGCGGAAGCTCCAGCCCGCTCTTAATGAAGGGTAGTTTCAAATCAGTGCGTTTGATCAACTCTGTGCAGTCTTAATTACGGCACCCGTTCCGCGCGGGACAATCCGGTTATTTATGACTACATAAGCTTGATTATTCTTTAATGAATACTTGTTTTAAAACGTTTAATTAAGTTTTATGGCGACAGGGCCGCTCAGACGGCGTCCCGGCGCTCCGCCGGCCGCGGGCTAATTGGATCGGGTTGACGCACCTCACCCCGCGCCCCGTGCTAACCGCCCCCGCCGCCCCTCATCCAAGTCCGCTCCTAATTGTATGAAATTGCTAATTGGAAAATTTTATAAACGCGGCCGCCCGCAGGCCTATGCCCGAATTCTACGGGCTCTGAGCTCTGACCAAGGATTGGGAAGAAAAATTAATTCGGGCCAAACCTTTCAATACTTTTCAAAAGTCGTCCAATATTAGCCCAATTTGTTTCCGTAACGAAGTACTTTATTTTTAAATCGGAACATTAAATACATACTACATTTTTCTTTTTTGTTACAGGTCGTGTAGTTGTGGTGTCCAGTGCGAGCGCTCGCCGCTCCAACCGTCAAGCTGGCAGCGAGCGCGTTGAGCATGAACCCGCACTACCACGGGTACACAGAGCTAAGCTCGCCGCACCCGCCGTCGCCGGAGGCCGCATTCGCCGCCAACGGCCACGACTACCCTCACAACAACAACAATCCCGCCCTCAAAGAATGCGCGGGCTGCGGCGGCAAGATCGTCGAGAGGTTCCTCCTGCACGCGCTCGACAGATACTGGCACCACGGCTGCCTCAAATGCACGTGTTGTGGCCAAGCGCTCGCGGACATGGGCCGATCCTTCTATTTCAAAGGCGGAATGATATTATGCAAAAACGACTACACGAGGTGAGCTCATTAATCTTCATTACTAAACGTAGACCGACTTGTGTGTATATTTAGACAATGCCTTTGTTATTTTTAGTGCTTAGGCATTACAATTTGGGTCGGGTCTGCCTAACTCGAATCCGCCTTAATTTATTTAATTAACTCCGAATTCCATTTAAGCTAACTGTTTAGCCGTCGACGCAGCTAATTAACTCCTATTATGGGCCGACGTTCGGTATCCTATCGATGGTTCCCACTGATCAATTTTTTATTTCGTCATTTTACGATGACAATGGCTTGTCTGTCAAACGCATCGGAAACCCAAAAAACGATACCGAGAAAGCCGCGAGCGCATTGTTATTAAAATGCTGTGAGCCGTTGCATTTTCTACCTGGCAGTGGACAAAAAGCGCACAGTTTTGCACACAAGCGATCGACGCGTCTCGTGGCCGCCAAATTGGCCTCGTTAGAACGGTTAGGACGCTGGGATTAATATAGAAAGCGGCGGAACCAAGTTTTTATACAACTGTTTCATTAATTTAATTTATCGAATGTATTCTGTCAATAATTTGTGTATAAGTTGGCCATAAAAAAATTAAGATATAGTACCTAATTGTTTAAAGTAATAGGAATATTTTGTCGAATGTAGATAATATAGAATACGGAAAGGCTGTAAAAACTTATGTGCGTTTTAACATAATATCATTACCGACTATAATATTGTGATAAATAAAATTTTTTATTTATGAAGCACCTATCGTACATTTATTCTCTAAATTTACGACTATTCAGTACCTACATTATTATTTTAATTGCATATTTCAACTGAACAAAACAAACAAAGTTTTAATTGCAACAAATAGATCTCTAATTAATTTAATGAAAAGCCACGGCACTCTATTAATTGTTCATTGTTTGAACATAATTTGAGTTTTATGTGAGGTTATAATTAAACTTTGTCTTTATTGCTATGCAGTCACATACCGCTTTTAGTGCAAGTTACAAATGAGTTAAGTAATTCTTCTCTAGTTTTTCTATGCGCTGATTTTTATTTACTTAGGCACTTATTACATTATTTGCATAACATACTACATAGGTCTATTGCACAAAAGGCGGATGTAATTTAAGAATACAGGTTAACCAAAAACACTGAGGTCTATGTTGATATTAGAAACTAAATAAACAGTCAAAAAATACCCAAATATCTGTCGTATCTGAGTATTGAATATTTTATTTGAACATTTAAACCGAGATTTATTTATTTATTATTATTTTGTACGTAGTAAAAAGCGACGTGAGGCGACGTGGGCCGCACATGGACCGCAGCTGCCTCGGGCGCGCCCTCCGCGTTAATTAGCTAAACGCGTGGAATTCAACCCAATTACCCGACTACACCGCCCATCACGTGCGTTTTATAATTCGACAAACATTAACGTTTCTTTAACAAATCACGACATTCGATCCCTCTATTTGGCGTTCATATAAACTCGTTTTACACTGATTTCCCTTGTTTACCGGTGGTTGTGAGCCAAACTAGAGCGAAGAGTGGGCCAACCGCGGCGCGGGTCGTGCGTCGTAGATTCGATAAAGCTCGTCTCACAGTTGACAGAGACGGCGCGGCCTAACGAGCGGGGCGGGGGGTGAGGGGCTCCAGAGGGGGATGAAGAAGTGCGGTTCCGTGCATGTCTCTGCTGATTGACCCGCGTCACTCGGCAAACAACAACTAACGAGTCGGCCCCCGCGCCTCCAGCAGCCTCAGGTACGGTAATTCGCTCGAATCGCTCCCGCGGCGGCTGCCTGGCCCGCCGACTTCACTTACACGCCTTCCTGATTGAGACTCCTTAACGAAATTAACGCTCTCTCACGCAAACAAATGCCGTGTTTATCCGCCGCCTTTGTCCCGATATGATGGATTGCGGTCTCGCTCCAGAAAGACGCTGATGATGTTTCGTGCTGCTGATTACTGTGTACGCACGAAATTAGCCGAGGTGTTGTGCGTATGCGAGTATGGAGGCGGAAGTGTTATACAAACATTAACGACGGCTTAATTCAAGTTTTATAATGATTTATTACGTCTCTATTGTTTGGATGAAGACATTAACGTTCGCTTAGCGGGGGAGGAATTTATGAATGTACTTAGTAATGATAGGGCTGTAAGACCTGCATCATCAAAGTATTTCAATACAAAAGGATCAAATTCCAATCGGAAAAAGTCCTTACTATTTACATTCCATAAGAGGTGTTCAAAAACCGTGATGTAGGTCGGCCACGTCCCGCCGGCTATCTGAAAGCAGGTTCGTTAGTGCGCGTGCGGGCTCCGTCAATCAGCGAATCAGAGCAATTGCTGCTCAATCGGCAATCAGCCGCCTCGCCGCTAACGAGCGAACACAACTTCTTACCCACTTCTGCTAACACTTTTACGCTAACATTCCATTCCACTGCAACTGCTAGTTTAGTTCTAGTTTAAGTAGCCGTTTTTCTTGTTCGAATGTAGCAAGTACAAAGTCAGACATTGTTCATTTACCTTAATTCGCATATCAGATATGTCTCGTAAAACTGATGTTGGGAAAAGATGAGTGATATAGATATCAATGTCAACCGCAGAATTGATTTTGCTGAAATTTTAAATGCTGATTGTTATATTGATGTTAGAAGAATATTTGGAAATTCGATGCACAGCTCCGAATATGATATTCATCATTTTAAGTCTATTTTCTTTCTTAGATTCTCTGCACCAAAGTGAGGACGGTCAGTGCGTTGAGTTAATTTAAATTTCTTACGACTTGATCTTACTATTTATTTTATTTTGTTAATTTCATCACCGTACTTTCATCTATAAATAAAAATGCTCTATCATTTCCTATGTCATGGCTATTGGTCTGATATTAGGGCATATATTTAAAATCACTATAAGAATACAAAGCTAGACAGAGTCCTATCAATCATAAGAACTCGTTGAATACAAGTCAACAATCGATATACATAACAAATACAATTACAACTCTAATTTTCAAAGCTTCTATACTCAAAATTGACGCAGACTTGGACATAGTTATAATCAAATTGCGAGCGAAGATCGCTGGTCGCACGGTCTTTAGTTTTAGTTTAGGAGTTCACGATGGACAGCCAAAGCCAAACACAAACGAAATTAATTGGGGTCATACGCCGTCGTAATCCAATAGCAATGTCGACCAGACGAAGCCTTTCAAACGGACTGGCTTTAAGGAAACTGGATTTGTATTGAGTTATGAAGACATGTTAGATATGGTTTGGATCAATATTCATTCACTGTTAATTGAGACTAGATATCTTGAATAATTAAATCTTTTAGAGCTAACATCGTTTTTCTATTGACAGCTAATCCGAAGAGATAGATTAACTTTTTGATTTATTTATTTTTTATCACGTTTATTGTGTTGTCATTTAAGAAGCGTTAGAAATTTAATAGTCAGTGTAATTTATATGAAATAAAACTGAACGATTTGCTGGTATTTAAAAATTATTTATCCACGTTCTCCAGTGGCTGTGTAGTTTGCGACATCAATTTACGTACAATGTCAATTTGCGCAAGAGGAGTCGAGTCAGGACACAGAACCATAAAATAAAAAGGAAACAGAAGGAAAATGGGTATTCCTATATTTTTATCAAAAGCAAAGTCGGTCGATGAACTACTTTTTGCATGAAAATAAAATATTAAAATTATCAATAATGAAATCAATTTATTTTCTTGTTGCGCAGCAAAAAGTTTGCTTCGTAACCCGTCCAGCCTGATGGTAAAAAGAACAAATTTATCTCTCATTTTTATATATGTATATAAATACACCATAAATCTTTTAACAGTTTTTTGTAAAAAAATATAATTCTCATGATAAAAATATTGATTCTCTCCTTTCCTTGTTTTGTGACGAGACACAGGGCCTCATTAGGAGGCGGTTGCAATTAAAGTGTGCGTCTTTTGCGCCTTAACGACCTACCAAATTGGACGCCCGCCCTGGACACGGCTTTAATAAATACAAGTTTCGACATCGAGCAATAAATACCAACTAATATGTGTGAAACGAGTATCGAAAGTGACTGTAATTGGATAACATTAATGACCGGCGTGAAATCGAGGAAGAAGATTAATGTTAGGTAGGTATAAATGCCTATTAAAATGTTAAAATTATATAGCTTATTGGAATATTAAAAGATGACGCTTATATGGTAAGTTCGTCTAAATACTATTACTATCTTTATATAATTTTGTGACCAAAAGCAGATAATTTAAACGGGATTCTGCTACGATGAGGAAGACCCAGCAGTGGGTACTACTACAGTACAAGCTCGCTGCACATCATTATGTGTGTAAGTGAGGCTCAATATTCGGCGCATTTATCATCGTATCGAAAATTTCATAAAGATCAATTAAATGTTAAACGGTGTGTGTAAACTTTGAAAAGGTAATGAACAATCTTGCTTTCGCATTCGTAACATTTGTAAGGAAGTAAAGATAACTGACAATAAAACAGAAATATTCAAAGAGCGCAATTAACTGGATTAGGCTAAGTTACTTAGTCCACCTCTGGTAACTGATTGACGGGCAGTTCCCAGCAGTGGGACTGGTTCGCTGGACATATGAGTGAGGCTCGTTATTCGGCGCATTTGTCATCGGCAATCCGGCACTGGCGACGACGTGATGTGTGCCGAGACAACATATAGCCATCTAAATCACTGCCCGCTGATATTTGTACACGTCTGCCCACTTCTGTTTAGTGCATTACACGCCTAGCGCACTTAAATCACTTATACTATAGTTACCGTAAAAGTTTACTTACTAAATGAAACGAAATCAGAATTCAAAATGTTCCGACTAGCAAGTATGATAATATTAATGCATGTGGATGAATCAAAAGAAAAATACACGAATCATAGCAGTGGAAAGAGGAAGAATTGTGATCATAGGTATATGTATTTTTAATGGATTTGTTTATGTTAATAAAACAAATAAAAACTGTCTTTGGCTTTGCAGTTGGTTAAAAATTTTATCTGGAATTCTTTTTACAACCTATTACTTATTCTTGCAATAATAAGACTATCATATTAAATATTAATTAATGAAATAATAAGACGATGTCATATATTTTATGTTGACGTTGTATGTATGTTACGATTACTTGCAACGAAAGTAAAGAAAATTATTACACTAATTGGTTAATCTATTTTAAAAATATCCTTTATGACAATTGGTTATCGAAAAAAAACCTTGTCACATATCACTTTGATCGAGACTCATAGACTAAAAGTGTTAGAACACCTAGTTTTAACACTTTCAGTCCATATGTCACGATATTGGGCCTTCAATTTATCTGCGCCGTGCATATTGCATCGTATGCTCGTGTCGTGGACAAACCCAGGAGGAATTCACGTGGCACCAATCTTGTAGTACGTTGACCAAGTCTTTGTCAAGTTAAATTGATACTGTGTTTGGGTTCTTAATTGGACGGTCTTCGCTTACGTCCCGAGATTGACGTTGCAATTCCGCTAGATGCACGGTGTGCCTATAAAGTGCTTTGGTCAAGACAGTGCCAGAAGAAATTACTATGTAAAGAGTTTGGGCCCAGTTCAATTCCATATTTTTATTGTACTAAAAAGAAGGCCAAACGATATCGAGCTATAATTTTGAAGACAAAATTTTCTGTTGTACTTCAACTACTTTGTGTGTGTACGAGTACTATTTCATCATTCTGAGACTCTTTGACACTTATGATTCATTCGATTTTTTTTTCTAGTGGTATTGTTGATGTCGAATGCTATTCCAAAACAATGTATAAATTTTATTCTAGGAAGCAGTTACTAATAAATCACTGTTGTCCCGATATAAAAGATTTCAAAAGATATTAAAACCTAAGTGAAAAATAACACTATTACATAGTTTTTTTTATTGGCTCTTACTTGGCGTGATGTTTTCAACATGTTCGAAGAATAATGTAGGTCATCTTATATTGGTTTTTAATAGTGATAATATGAATTAATTGTAAGAAAATGTTATAGGATAAAAAGTTTTTATGAAATAAGTATAATTAAGTCCTTCTTGTCGTGCAGCTTTATAAAACATAGTAAATAGTAATATAAGTACAGACGGGCACATTTCATAACATAAATTCTAAATTATTTTCATATGTCTGTGCAAAAAAGATTGATATTTTTTCAGGACTCTGCGTGCCCATCAGTATTGCAATACAAGAGCAAACATTTCACGCTCTAATGTTTACCAACTTTTACAACTTTGAACTATTGCTGGCAACTAAAATATTAAATTTTTCCGATAGCGCATCGTGTGCTGTGTCAACAGGGCAGTTTTATTTCTATTCTATTATTAAAACGTTTAATTTAGGGCAGCAGTTTTACACACAAAACGATCAAAACGCAATCTCCCGGTGCCGAATAGGAAACCTATTCGAAATTGATATGGGTGGAGCGCAATGCCGCGTCGCGCCTATGCAGCCTCGTAAACGATACCTGCGCGCGGCACAACGACTGAAACGACATTGTACCTGCCATCGTATTTTCAACTGTTTTATCAACCACTTAGGTACACATCAATCTGCGGACATATTTTCACGTGGCGGGTTACATAGACGAACGAATTTCGTTAATAAATAAACGCAGTGCCCGGCGTCCGGTTGCCAGTTGGAAAATAGGAAAAAACGCGAGCCGGGCGAAAATGTGGTGCAAGTATGACAGCCGAAGCCGGCGTGACGTACACAAATCATTATTCGATAGCCACCGCTGTCAAAGGAATTTTTAATATTGTTTACTTCCCGACATTTGGTTTGTTGCAACGGCATCCACTTGCAGCGTAGGTACATGACGGATTATACCACGTCATATTTTGTAGCGCTTAGTCGAGATTCAATTGTTTAAACCCTTTTTTTTTTATTCCGTTTGCGCATTGCGCTATACGTTTCTCTCAATAACAATAATTCATTACACCGTTGTTAGTCAGGTAGTGTTAGGTACATTTTAAATGATGGCAGATTTCAAGGCGCAAAGGCATCTTGAATGAAATAAATTCAAATATATAAGTATGACTTTTATTTTAGTAAACAAATATTTCCAGTATGTAAACTGAAACCAGCATATTAAAACTAATTTTATTAGTCCCAAGCAGCGTCTCATATTAACCATTCGCAATAACGAAACGTAAATTTTAATTAAGCTGCGCGAGTGTGGCTCTGTGCGATGACGATCAAATCGTATCAATTAAGGGGAAGCACTCAGCAAACTCGGAGTGTGTCGGCGTTAGCTAGTTATAGGTCCCGTCAGATCTTAATTAACCTTATGTGTTAACCTTCCCGTAACTATGAGACGCGTTCTCTGCACTGTAGTGTTGGGACTAAAATCCAAATTAAATAAAGATAGCTTTATTTAGATTTTGTTACTATTTGAGTGTCGTGGTGCCGTGTTGTTCCCTGCACCAAAAAAGGAAAAGAATCACTCCTTCTCTTTACCATGGACATCGTAAAAGGCGACTAAGGGGTAGTCTTATAAACTTGGGATACTTCTATTAGGCGATGGGTTAGCAATCTGTCACTATATGAATTTCAATTTTATCATCAAGCTAAGCTCTGTCTACCCTGCAAGGGATACATACGTATGTATGAACAAAATCTAATGCTGAGCTGACCTGACCTTTTATACTGATAAAAAGTTTTTAGATAGTTTTTTAAATTGTTTTTAATGAGAAATAACTTATACTCTATTTTCCTTTTTATTTTTGCATGTTAAATCTAAATTTAATTTTAAATACATTCATTTGATAACCCACAAGTAGACAAAACAAATTTCAAATTCAAATGACAGCACAAAGAAATAAAAATTAATGTAATAAACTACTGATATATATATTAAAAATATATATTCTTACAATTAAAGTTAAATATTAATTAAGCATAAGTAAGAGTAAGTAAGGATAAGATAATATACAACGATATGCACTCGGCACATCTCTACTGCACCAAGTTATACAACTTATTAATAAATGGAGCGCCTGTACAGATATGTAAATTACTGCTTAACTTATTGAAGATGGCTTAATTACACGCAAAATTAACCGCTTATTAATGTGTTACCAATGAGCTTTAAGTGATTAGTAACAATTATGAACATGTTTGATGTCTGGTTACCGTTGCGGTTCATCTTCCATTTACCTATTTAAATTATTAATAAATAGCTTATTTCCAAGTAAATTGTTTTAAAGTTTCGAAAATTAAACATTTATTTTTGCATTTACTTTGATATTTTGATTATCACTTTAAAATAACCGTTAATTATTTTTTATTAAATACCATAGCCATTTTCGAAATTACGTACAACACCTAAACCCGATCGCACAGACACGCGGTCACCACCAGACGAGTCTATTTTGAAACTTTCTAATACCTAGTTCATCAACAAATTCATTATGTCGTAAAAGACGTGCGCGAGACCGAAATATCGCTGGGCTCGTAAACTCGGTCGTAAAAACGTTTGTTTACTAATTCGAGTGGGGCAGGTGGGGAGACCGCGGCACGCGAGGGATGCTGCTAATCATTATAATAGTTTAGACAGACATCTATATTCAGACAGGCATGTGTCTCTAGCAACGTACATAATAAGTACAGTCGACTCGTCGTTGCGTGACTCGTTTTATAGTTCGTAGTATGACTGATTTATGTGGTATCGAACCACATGGAATCGTTTAAAGGATTCATTACCTATTCACTTCATTATAGACATGTTTTCAAAAGAGATCATGGATTTGGATTTTGAATCTGATCATGAACTGCCGTTATGATTATAATCTTTTTTTTTATTTATCTGTTTAACGAGAGTTTTAAATAACATTAAATTCATTCCGAATGATAGTGTAAAGTCAAGTCGTTAATAAGAGTCAAGATGCGGGTCTCAAAATTGCCTTCGCGGGTCGCAACTTTTAATGAGGCGAAATTCCGTCGAGACGTCGCCTTAACGCAACCTGTTCGTTAGCAAAAACGGGCCACGCTAACACGCGATTAGAATACACCCCCGCGTTTGAGACACACTGGGTTTAAAGATGGCTTTTTATAAGATTCGCACTGACTTATAGTATAGGCCCCATGCTGGTCAGTTAGCGAAGAAAAATCATAATCGGTGCCTAGTGCTGCTCTTTCCGTGCATAATTGTAATTAATCAAGGGAAAGACTTATAAACTAAGCATTATCACTATCAGAATCAAAATAATTTAAACAGCCATAAGACCTTTTAAGACTAAATACAAAGCTTATAGACTTGGGATTCTCTTTTAGGCGATGCGCTAACAACCTGTCACTATTTGAATCTCGATTCTATCATTGAGCCGTATGGCTGAACGTGGCTTTCTGTATTTTGAAGTCTGCTTAGGTACTCTGTCTACTTCGAAAAGACGGAAGGAGGAAGAACATTGACGTGATTATAGGTGTATGTATAATACAATTGCATTAGTATAAAATCGCTATAAAATAAATAGCTGCCTAAAAGTGACACACTTAATGAGAAGTCTTCAAATATTTTTACAGTACTGGAATAGACAGTTCTCAGGGTTAGACAGCTGATATTGATTATGATTACTTCTTGGCAAAGTTCCATCTTTAATAATTCATGTATTTCGAGAAAAAAAAAGATAACATTATATCACAGTGACAACTCTGACACCACTCAATTTATTTTAAGAAAATATTTCGATGATTCAATCAAAAATAGAATAATCTAGTAATAATTAGTAAAGTGATTACTTCCACGTCAGCAGCTTAAGGTAACACCTCATTTAAGTGTTTTTTTTTAACTGAATTTGTACATTACCTAATATTTATTTCCATTTAAAATTATATTATGGATATCTTAAACGAAATTAAATTAAACGAAATAGTGCCATCTTATATTAAAATGAAAACATTTTTGTTCCGATCGAGTTTTCTAGTTATTTTTTTATTGCAGAGTGGGCGCATTTTTATAAACCGGCCAAAATATCAAAAAGAGTCCCACAAAACTACATGTGCCCAGATCCTAACCCGAAAAGATGGGTGCCTCATTTGTGGCGGGCTTTCTCTGTGTTGTTGTCACATTAGCGAATAACTGTGCGGCCAACTTTGTCGATACGTTAATGATGTCGGCGGGACGTCTATTGCGGGGAAAAAACTCTTTTGTCTTTCATTTGCGAGCCAAGTTGTGCTGGCCATTCAATTCGCATACCGCGTGACGCCATGATACTCGCGTTTCCTCTTATTTATATTACCAACCTTAGTTCACCACACATAACGCTGCGATGTGATCCATTAACGTGGGTTTAATCCAGAGCCGGTACTTTAGGAAGGACGCAATCGGAACATACAATGATGACGCTGATGACCCCATCAATCAAATCTTCTAAAAATATTAGGTTTTGATGGGAGTAAAATTTGTTATGTTTCTGTCAATAATATTTTAACAAGTAGGTACTTACATAAGTCGCTACATAATTTGCACAGGTAAGTAAATCTTACTCAGCAAATACCACAGTCAGTAGGTATTTTCATGTTCCACTTTGAATCAATGCAATGTTAGTACAAATATATATTAATATGTTACCTATTAATGACATATTTTACATTGTCTTTTTTTAATAACCTTAATATATAATTCTTTACTACGCTCGTTAAAAATGCGGTCGGCCTTGAAACTTATCAGCAGTTATGTATACAACGTTAACATTATATTGACAAATAATGACTGTTGTATTATTCTAAAACAATTGAAGGTCAGCTTTGTTGTTAATACTCTTCAAGTAGTACCTTACGGTGTGTCCAAAGTCATAAAGACCGTCGAAATGTTACTGGCCGGCCGCCGTAAGAAAATTGAGTTCATGTTTATTCATAGGCCCGGATTGTTTGGTTGTAATCTACAGCGAAATCTGCTAAGCGGCAAGAAACTCATTTTTCAACTTCGTAAATTATCGGCCGATATCCGCGGCTATTTTCTTTCGCATTATAATGAGGTTGTAAACAACATTGTCTAATTAAACTCCTTAATCGCAAAACTCAAACGGTAACCGCTTTTAAAACAAAACCTCGCAATTTTCAGAGCGACCACCGCGTAAATAGCCTTCGTTATATCGGTGCGGCGATCGCGGCTCATTACCTTCGCCCCCTCCCTAATTAGACACCCTTCCTTCCGCGCCCTCCTCCCCGCTGCTCCCCCTCCTTGTCCGGATTGTTTTCTAATAATTCCTTTATTTCCGTGCAGGTTAAACTCGTAATTGCCCTTGTAAGTTACAAATCGTTTCTAGTGATTAAAACAGGCCGTGTGAAGTAGTTTTGTTTGTACCTCGTAATTAGTTATGCTAGCGTAGCGTTACCACATGCATATTTATTATGTACCAGCGATAGGGATCTTGTTACGCTGGAGTTCTATCCGCTGATGTCACTAGAAATAATTGTTGTTTTTATCAAACCATTCTCATATAGGTATTATCAGAATATTTTTAAGTTACAACATTTACTAGTTTGTATAAATTAGTATTTTTTTCAAAAAACAGAACCGTCTATTAAGTTCCATTCGATATTAAGTGACTAATAAAGACTGCATGATATAATAGCTTTCCAATTAATCGATTCGCCACGGAAGAAATTCAAATTGGCTCTCATTTCCTGAGAGAGGGCGCCGCGATCGGCACCTGTGCTGCATCCTGTCGGCAATTAGGCTTTTACCCTAAATAAAGCCCTTTAGGACACCGCTCAAAGCGACAGTTCATTTGTGACGTCATATTTCATACCATGCGAGAGTTCACTGCAGTTGCACATGTTGCAGTAAATTGGGGTTACTAAAGCTGTGCCAAAGGGTTGGTCACTTTATCTAGTTCAAAATTACATGTGTAATTTTAGTTGTATAATTATTTGTTTGACTTGTATAATAAGCGTTTAAATTGCCAACATGTCGAGTAGCATTGACCTACATTCTTAATGATATGTGTTTTTACTTGCCGGTGACATTTTAATGACAATTTCAATGGCCCTGACTATGACCACCAACGATGCAACGCATTCTCTAATTTTTAATTAACTAACATATTAATTTTTAACTATACATTACTTCTGAGATCCAGTTAGGGCAGTAAGTAAGTCATCATGCCGTAAAATAATCTGCATAGGTTTTACAATGGAACTTCTATGTATAGCTATATTTTTGGCAAATTCCATCATATTTCTTTATTCGTACTTTTTGTTTAAAAAATTCCGTTTACCACACCGATGTCTCTATTTAACAATTGTTTCTAATTATATTTTCTTATTTGAACCTGGCGAGATAAACCATATTATTTAATCAATTCTTCATGACCAGTTTAATGAAGGTAACCAACACTTCGTACTTATTTCATGATGGTAACCTACGCTTATATTACTACACGATATAATTCAAAAGTTCCACTATTACACCTGTAACCGAACTAAACCTTGGTCGAGCAACTCATCATACATAAAAGGATTCCCTGCATTTTGCTCGTTTTAATGTCAAGACGTGATAAGATCAGCGGGTGAGATCGGCACCTATTTATTTAATCAGCTTGAGCGATGGACAATGCCCCATTGTGCTGGAAGACCTGATTTATTGTCCAACGCTCATCTATAATGGACCTATCCTTGTTTTATAAGGAGATAAGCATAACGTTCTTTAATTGCTTATTTGATGCACTCGTAACTAGTTTGCGGAAAACGCCTTATAGGATAGCGGAAATGTTTTGTGTTTTAATGAATGTGTTGCAGTTTCCTTGTTTGTGACACTAATTTAGAATAAATATTGTCAGTTCTTTATTATTATTGTTCGACTAAACCTCGGTAGACCCTTAAATAGGAATTATGGGGTTCGAGAAGCTTTCTTATTCTATATGGCGCTTATTAAGTTATTGAACAGTCAATAATTGCTTATCATTTAAATTTATTCCGAACTGTCTTTAGACGCGTAATAATGACTTTATAAAACGAGATAAAATTTTATATCTTTATTTTAATCATCATAACTTTTATATCCAATAGCCTGGCAATGTGTTAAAATCAAATATTTAAATTTCCAAGTTAATGTTTCATTCGGCGGATGAAATTTAAAATTTTGACACTACTATGGAGGCTCATTTTAATAAGCCAGTAAATGTTTGTTAATTATTAACACGTTATTAATTTATGTGTATAAATTAATTAAAAGTTAAAATCGCACGATCAACACTTAATCATGTGTTTAATTTGCTGATTGAGTGCATGAAAACTAGTTTTGAGTTTAAATGTTAAAACTATATTCGTATATTTAGGTTGAATAATAGTAGGTATAGTATGAAGTATTATATAATTAAATTTAATAATAGTAGGTATATATATTATTTCCAATTTTATGCTTTTATTCTATTGGTATAGCAGATACCACTGATATGACAATTATAGTTAGGCACTACATAATATTTTGTCACAGCTAGCTAAGATTATGTAAGATTTTTTCATGTTAAAGATTATTTGGCAGCTCAAAATATTGTAATTTAATAGTATAAGTTAAAACCTTCATTTTGAAATTAAAACTAAAGTAGGTACATTAGCATAGGGCTGGACTTGATCGCTAATCGGTGCGGTGTCAAAAATGTTTAATTAAAAAGATTGATGCTTACCGGCAAGCGCCAGAAGTACAGTGGAGTTGCAAACTTATCTAATTAGTTAGCGGCGAGAGGGACGTGCTTAGGGCTGCCACTGTACTGAAAGAGGTCTGTAATTTTTTGCAGTTTTTTATCATTTTATTCCGCCTTTTATTGTGGATTTTGATACAACAGTTAATATTGTAATTAAATAGGTATAAGTACAAGAAAAAATGATGAGAACACTTCACTAAAGAAGTAGAAAAATTTTTCTGTAATTATAAATTATAACTAAACCAAAAAAAAGTTTTCACCCAAGCCATAACTAATTCCACTAAACCCACATGTTTGACACATGATTATTTAATTTATATGCTATTTTCTAAAGGTTGACTGTTAGAGAAAGATATGAGCATTAAATTCACCTATTGTACCTTCAAGGCTTAATAAAGTTTTAAATAAATATCTTTAAGTAATGAATATTTTTTGGTGTGTGTTAGGTGAAAAATAATTTACTTGCAAGAGGCAGCCCTACGGGGGCGTACTGTGGGTTGTAAAGGAGACGGCGCGGGCCGCGGGGAGCAGACGGGGCAATTAGCGGTGATAGTCGATTAGCTCATCGTGCGAGCGCGGCTTTTGACAAATGTTACTGCTAATCAATTTATTATTTACTAACTTGGAGACCCGACTTCGCTTATTTATGACAACTATTCTGGAATTGATTTAACTAGCAGCAGTTGAAGGTAGAGCATATTATTATAACCGCGTATCAATTACGCTTTAGTATACTTATCGTAGTAATAAATGCAGCTTAAAATTCAAAACATTTATTATTTTTACTGTTTTATGATTAATAAATATGTCTATAACTTTAAGTCGAAACTCATTCATTCATTACCCAATTTTGTGCTAGATAACTTGTATTTTATAGTGTTATTGTTTTAATAATTATTTAGTCGCAATCATAAGTTTCCACTAATGAATTTATATTTATGACGTAACGCCTAATTGACTACACCGGTTTTTGCTTCGTCTCATTAAACATCGAGAGGACATAAATCTTCTAATTTATTCTGAATGTTGCACTCCATGTATGTCGTTTAAAGATAAATGTAACTTTCTAAATAATTTATTTAAATTTCATTTTACCTTAATAAATAAACTTCAATATGTAAATTAAATTATGAACATCATCTAAACCAAAAAATTCCAAAAACAAAAGTCAGATCAAAGTTTGCAAATCAAGTACTTCTTTGTATGTCAATTTTGACGGATATATTTGCGAAAATCAGTATCTCGCCACGTCACCGCTGTAGCATTATGATTAGCCCTTATATTTTGTGGCTTTTGTATCAAGTACTGAGCCGGAATGAGTCGATAGTATATAAAATATAAAAATATTTTTAATATCTTATTGCAAAATAAATACACTAAGGACCTATATAACCTTTGTTAGTCAGATCCCAACAATGGCACTCGTGCATACTTGACTAACATTCCACTTACCCGTACAGCTAATTAGCGAGTGATCGTGCCAGTAGATAGAACCAGTAAACCACGGTTCACTGGGGTCAGGCGAGAATTTTATTGTTTCTTACTTATAGTAAAATTACAAATGTATAATTCACAGCCCCAAAGGTCTTGTTTGTTGTATAAATTAAATAAACTAAGGTACTAGGCATTTCTTGTTATGGGATGAATTTACTAAAACGATTCTAAGTCAGGTCTTAGTCATTTTAAAAATAAAATATTAGGTAGGTACAAATGAAATGATAATTAAAGATTACTAAAATCTGAAATACCATCTTACTTTATTCAAACGGAAGTACTTAGGTACCTAGATATTTTTTACTAATTGAGCAAATTAAAATAAGCTCTTGGTTTGAAAGATTGATAACTAAAAGTTTAGCAATAAATTGGAGGCTTTAATGCTGAGATAATTAATTCGTAGCACAAATTAATTGATCGGTACTAAGTAATTAGACAACTTGGGCGAACAAAACGTTTTATTAAGTCATAATTCAAACGACGCCTGTTTTTACAAAATTAAAAATACTTTTTTAATAACTTTGCGTTTTCGGTTTTTTTTTTGGGATTAGGGATAGATGAAAACCAAGAGAAGTTCATTTTTAGTCTTATTGAAGTATCTTAATGTAGTTTAAATTTGCCTTATCAAATTTGGCTTTATCCATAGTACCTATTATTTTCATAAGTTTTCATAAGTCCATGTGACTTTTCTTTGTTTTATTTTTGCCAATTTGAAAGCGCGAATGTTTTATATATTAGATCGAACATTGCATGATCAACTTTAATTACTATTAAACGAAAATGTACCTGTTTAGTAATTTGTGTAGAAGCGCTAACTACCAAATTCTAATTTCTGTTAACGGCTTCATATTTGAACCTAAAGTTTGCATAATAGCTAATGATCGTATGTTGTATGTTACTAGCGCTCTCTTTGTTAGTATTATAGTAATATTGTAGTACCCCCTCTTTAAATGATAAAGTCAGGTACTACACTACTGTAAGTACTTACAACTATACTACTTATTATCAAATCAGAATAGAATTATTCTAATTTCTCGTTAAAGTCATACGACCTTATAAAACCTACTATTTTGTAAAATAAAATATTATTAATATTACCAATTTGATCAGATTAAATCTAAGAAAATCCCAATTTTAAAGTAATCTAAACGAAGCACGCCCTAACTTTTGTTAAGTTTTTCCGCTCTAACAGTAGTTTCGCTAACCGGCCACCGTGGAACAAGACATTTAATTAAAGGACGCTCACCTTGCCGACCTCAAAACTTTATCTACTAGATGCGATAATTAAATTACACGCCGTAATACATCATTTCTGGAAATAGGCACACGGTAGTGGTGTAATTAATTGAGTAAATTGAGTCGTTACCCGGTCGGTTAATAGGCGCGTCCACGAGTTGATAACATGATCATGTCGGGGTGTCGGGCTGCGCAGGACTCCGGGACGCTATCGTGGCAATCGCGTCCTGCTATACACTCGGTGCATTTTTCCACACTAATAATAGTTTCGGTAAGCGGCCACTGGAGTAGAACAAGGCTTAATTAAAGTACGCTCACCTCACGCCTGTTGTCGGCCGGCTCATCGCATGCGCCTTAATTAGTTCAGACCCTAACGGGCTTATTTTGTTTTTCTCGGGTAATTTTTAATTAAACGCTTGATTAAAATGAAAGTTTGCGTAAGTAGCAAGCGAGGAACAATCGAGCAGAGTTTAGGATAATGAATTGATGGTGTTACTTTGCTCGCTTGCCGCTCGCTAGGGACTTAATTAAAAATCGCCGATAGAGTGTGTAGAGGGGAGTTCGAAACGAGTTTATGGAACTTAGTCTGGAGGCGCTGTTGTTTTACTAGGGTATGTCAATTTGAATACGGGATTGCTTCAGTTATGCGATTTTCTATTTTGCTCTCTGTCTACAAATGTTTTTCTAGAAAACAAATGCTTTTTTCTAAGTGGTCACTCGAATTATGGCTTAACAATTGGGGTGTAAATTGCAAATTAAGATTGCAGAAAAATATGCTGAGTGGCAACACTCAGTATATTTAATAATATAAAATATTTAATAAAATTCATTACAATCATTAAATAAGCAATTGTTTAATGATTGTAATGAATTTTATTCATTTACATGCCTTTTGATTATTTTAAAGACAAGAGACAACAAAAAGCGTGGCCTTGCAACGAACATGATATTCATTAGGCTGTTTCTGATTTGTCAAACAGCTTGATTCACATACGAACCTAGCTCGGCGTATGTCATTAGCAAATTCTTGGGTTGTCGCCGGCACGCGCCGCTAACGAGTTTCTTACTAACGACGTGCTAACTTGATACACCGACGTAGGGTTGGCAAATTAAGCCTTCTTCCCCGCAAGATCGGTTACGTCGCTTGTTAGTCCGCGTCTAACAGATCCCAAGTAAATGTGCTGTTAGGTGCATTATGCGCATTCTGATAATGACGTTCGTGGCTGCGACGTGTTATCGTTAACAGTGCAGAATGAAGTGGTTTTCGTTTACATTATTCATACTTAGGTGAGACTTCCCTGTAATTTGTTGGTGTTAACCAGCGATATATTTGGTTATGATTTTGATTTATTAGGACATTATGTACTTTCCTTATTAGTATAGTTTTTATCTGCTTCGTCCTTCTCCTTATCAGTTACCATGTTAAGCATTTATGAAAAAAGTATTGGCATTATGTAATAGTACTTATCCTAAATTAGGTTATAAAAACTAAACATGATTTTCGTATCTACACATCTCCTCTCACACATACAATAGGTAACATTTCTTATCAAAACAATTTCAAAAAACTTGAGATTATGCTAATCTCCTTCATAATTTAGAGTCAAAACTACAAATAGCAGTAAGAATAGAGAAAAATGAACTTGTGATAACCCTATATCTAACTTAGGAGATGCATTGTGATCGAATATCGTTATTCAATATGACGTTTATTGACTGCTCGGCAACTAACGCTTGTTAGGAACTGTTGCATGCATATTATGTATGACGGCTGTTATATGTTAATTTCATTTGCGTCTATTTAACTATGATTTGTTTAAAAAAAACATGTCTCCTGAATGACGTTTTTAATTATTCGATTGAAATCTATGGAGGATCGTATGAAAATTAAACAGAGAAGATCATTTAAAGATTTCGAAGTGTACTTTTTAAATCGAAGTGATTTTATGATTTTATTTATTCGCTGTTTATCAACCTGTTATAAAATAAAAAGGGTGTGGAAAAATAAATCACGAATTTGTTTGCTATTTGCACAAAGTTTAAATTCCACACAAAAACCTTGTAAGTTAGATGGTGACGGAGTCATAACGATTGCTATAACCGAAAAAAAATAATCATTTTATATTCTTACTTTGCGACGGAGAGTCGATCGTGAAGCAACAAGTAAGAGTGTTGGCTCGGACGCTTCCCGCTTTATTGAAGCCATTCGTCTCCGAGGTCCTGTTACCCCCCTTCCTCCCCGCTCCACCATCGCACCTCTCTTAACTACTCATTACATTTTATCACTAGGTCGATAGATCACATAATTGATTTGAGAATTTGGTCAGTTTTATATTAACTGTACAGTAATTTAAGAAATTTCGAGTTCTTCATGGGATTTCCATTATGTATAACGAAGACGTTGCAGATAAAAGGCTATGGGATAGTCTAATAACCTTCAGATTTTTCTTTTAGGCGATGGGTAAGCATCCTGTAACTATTTGAATCTCAAATCCATCATAAAGCTATACAACTGATCGTGGCTTCTCAGTCTTTGAGAAACTGTTGGATCTGACTACCCCATAAGGGATAAAGACGTGATTATATGTACGTTTGTAGAAATTAATAATTTAGAAAAAATAACGGGTTTTAATCAAACAAATATATATATTATTAAGTCCGCCATTATGGTTTGAAAGTTTGTAATTTGGTTAAGTACCATTTATTTCATTCACCTACAAGTATGTATGTTATTAAAATACGAGTATATTGAATGTAATTCTTGTGAAAATCTCTCCTCTTCAACTGCCTGTCGCTTTAAAGACCTACCCGAGTGGCTTTAAAATCTCGTCACAATTCAAATAACTCGCCAAGCATGCACCTCGTGACGTTCCCCTTAATGAATAAAATAACATGTCAACATACAGCTTCATCTTAAATTAATGAACATTCAGAAGAAGGTTTCCAATTTCACAAGTAAGAATAGCAAATAAACTTCCACGCTCAAAAGTTCCCATATTAAACTCGTGTTAAGACACACATTCGTTAATTAATATCGGTATGAAAGGTAACCTAAAAGTTGAGCCTCTACTTCACTTGATAACACTGAAAAACGAGCACTCCAATTTCTTAAGGTGACCCTTCGAAAGTTGATTAGACAAAATTTACGGACGGATTATAAAAGACACATGTTAATGTTGTACGTCCTAATTAATAGTCCATTTAGTGGACTAATGTGACCAAATATCTAAACATGATTAAAGAACTCGTTTTCAACTTTCGGGAGTCAGTTATGTTAATCAAGGCATTATATTTAATGAGAATACATTTAAATAACTTTAGTAGGTAATTTTATCTAAGAGTAACTTAATAATGTAAATAATTCTCGTTTCATTTAATGAAGAAATTCATTGGTATGTATCTTTTTCTTTTCTTTTAAAAGTATACTACCTATCCGTTTGTTTTACCTATAAGATCTATTTTAATTAATCATTATTTACAAATTTGTGGTATTAATGTTTTTCTCTTATGTTTACGTATATCTCGAGCACTCGCAGCGTCCAACACAAATAGATTCGTACATGTTTGTCTTGGCTGGGTTTAATTAATTTTACCTTCATACGCCGATACTGTTTGCCGGCGCTCCTTAATTGAAAACCCTCTTACCGGAGTAAATGAAATCAAATCCTATTTGCTACCGCTGATTGAAGTGAATTTATCTTTAAGACTTTCAAATTTATCTTGAACTCGTTCGGGGTTAAGTTTATTTATATGTACGCCACAGAATTAAAGTTTCATGGTATCGTGGTTTATAGAATCCCTCTGATGGGTTTGAATGAGGCCAATCCACTAGATATTTGTCGTGCTTTGTTTCTCAGAGTAATTTCGGTATGCTTTTTTTTATTTATTAAATAGTTCCACCTACATTTACAGTAATATATATCGGAAAATAAACTTGCTGATATCTGGCATATATATGCCAGTTACATGTACTACCGCCAGCAATAGTTTTAAATAAGTCTCTGAACAACTCATTAATAATGCCTCTTTGAAGAAATTGGTTTGAAACAGTCATTTTATTTTCATCCTTCTGTACGCTTATTACTTACTCTATTCACAAAAGAAGCGCAAGTAATTAAATTTTGATTGGTTTCGGTGGATTGTTGCGATTTATTTAAGATTTATTAATATTCAAGGGTTGTAAATAATGCGGCCGGCCGCGACGCTAATAGCATCGCAATAATGACTCATTAAGTATTAAATAGCGCCATTAAACGGGCGGTTCTTATTCCCACGGACAGGGTGGAAGAAGTGGGAAGAGACGGACAATCTTGTGTCATTGTAGCTACACAAATCTGCAGTTAATTTTAAAATGAAGATAGAGTTATATTTTGTTTGATATTTCGTTCTTCTTCTTCACTCACTTTCTACCATTTCGGTTATCCCTATTTTGGGCAGTGAGGGTCCAGTTGCTGCATTCCATCTTTCTCAGATCATCCTTCTACCACATTTGCCATCCCCCTCCTGGTTTCACGTCAAAGATGGTCGCTATGTTAGGACTTTTTTTCACTAGAACTTTTTTTTGCCAAGTTGATCTCAATCGTGATACTTTCCATTATGTAAACTTTAAATAATCTAAAGATAAAATTTAGTCAATCATACAGTCTTAAATTCTATAGAAGCAATTTCTTTGTATGTAAACCCGAAAATACTTTTATTGTCTTCATATGTTATTTTAAGAATATATACTAAGTTTAGGACTTAGGTACGAGTACGCAAAGTGATTTATTGCTGACGTCTCAGCTTACCTTTATTATTCATTCATCACTGTTTAACGAGCATTATCGTCGTATTTTAATGGACCGCAGCTTTGTAAGGTAACTGTACACATTGGTCAAGCCAATGAACCACAAAATGAAGATATTTGACGAGCGTTGAGCTGGAGCTGGTACTCGCGCGCGTATATTAAAATACTATGCCGCATTTGATTTTTATATTAAAACAAAAATCGCCAAAAAACAATTCAAATTCAAACGATACCAAAGCCGAATTTAGAAAAGGACGTTTATATAGCTAAATTAAAAAAAAACCAAACCTATTCATCTGTTAACACGGCAGCTTGGCATGCCAAGAAAATGGCATAATGTTAGCAGAGTAAAACATTAATTTTAATGGTTTGCTATGCTAGCAATACGGAATTCCTAGAAGAAAAAAAGTTAATATAGAAGTATACCTGTATCTTCTTATTATTTTCTTCTAAAATTTGTTTTTCCACGGATTGTTGGGATTCGACAGCGCTGGCGCAACGCGTTGGCTCAATGTATAGAACTGCCTTACACACGGCCACTTACTGAGGCATCATGGGTCAAGCGGGCTCAACTCGCTCTTATAAATTGATACGTACGCGTACACTATTAGTCACTCGTATTAAAATTATAGAGACTATTAAAGGGAAGAATGTTTCTAATGATAGATAAAGGTAATCTCTCAAATTAATTAGTACCTTGAATTATGAAAAATATTGCGCAAACGAAAGATGATACTGTTTGTCTTGTAAGTTAACGTAGATATTATAACAATATCGCATTTAAATTATTTTTAAACATATAATCACGTCTATATCCCTTGCGGGGTAGACAGAGCTAACAGTCTTGTAAAGACTGATAGGCCACGTTCAGCTATTTGGCTTTAAGATAGAATTGAGATTCTAATAGTGACGGGTTGCTAGCCCATCGCCTGAAAGAAGAATTTCAAGTTTATAGGCCTACCCCTTAGTCGCCTTTTACGACATCCATGGGAGAGTGATGGAGTGGTCCTATTCTTTTCTGTATTGGTGCCAGGAACCACACGGCACCAATACAGAAAAGAAAAAAATATTTTTAAAGTTCTTGTAAAACCAATAAGCCTTTTTTACGCAGTCGATAACGCTTTATCAGTTTCCATTTGGCATCGTTTAAGTCTTCACAGATATCTAAAGATAAAATAGAAAGAGAGGTATAGTGTAACGGTCATCTCGTGCTAACCTTGTTTATACATACCCTTAAGAATTTTAGAACTAAATTAGGGTTTAGTTATTAGGGTTAATTACTCTCCAAGCGATCCAACCGCTGCTCTCGCCATGTTAAAATACAGGACTGCAATTCCAATTTATAACATGCTATTCGTATGTCTTTTTTTCCGCCTGGCGTTACTCCCGGTTACGTCCTCGCCCATCCAGAGGTGCACCTCTGCTATTCTTTGTATATCACACATTAAATACCTCAGTCATCATTTAAGTAATTTGATTACTGATTGATTGTATTTTGTTCCAGAATGTTCGGCACAGGCGGCGCGTGCGCAGCTTGCGGACAAGCGATTCCGGCGAGCGAATTTGTGATGAGAACCAACGCGCCGCAGCAGCCGCTACACGTCTTCCACATAAAATGCTTTGCGTGCTCCAAATGTGGTTCACACCTCATGCAAGGCGATAGGTTAGTATAAATATTGCCTTTAAAATAAGAAGCAATAAACATTACTTTAAAAGTTTTACTATTCGTTATATCTATTACGAACTCGTAATTCGCGTTCTTACTAACGCCTTAATGAATGAAGGCTGTTTATCAATCTCGATCAGAAAATTGCAAATAAAATGAACAGTTTTGTTATTTTACAGCAAATTTTTATGTATTGCATTTGATTTCCAAAGAGTTACCTAATGTACGGTATATCATATAATTAATTTTAATCTAGTTTTTGGTATGCCTAAAAATAATTATCACATAGAAAAATAAAAGCACCTTTTTGTTGTATAACAATATACAATACAATATATTTATAAAACAGAAATATTATCTTAAGTTGATAAACCCAAGATAAATAACTTAAAAACTTTATGATATATTCAAAGAGGTTTAGAAACAGTACCATTTTTTTTTTAATTAAAAAACCACAGGTTATAAAAAAAATCTTTGTCAAAACTTTTTTTATTTCAACAACACGTGTTATAAAGCAACACTTCTACTCTATTTATATTTGTCATTGAGACATTATCCAACGCTTGCGCTTCGCCGCGCAACGAGAGCGGACGGATTTATGCAACAAATGAATGAGCCCATCACGATCCAAACTAGTTAATTAGTATCGAGAAATGATGTATCAGTATCACTCTCGAACTCATCAGTTATGTGAAATGTTATGCGCGTCTCTACTACTTGATTCAAAACTGTTATTTCTCAACAATTATAGAACGAATAATTTTAGCATCATTATTATCAAGCAAAATACTTTAATTCGTAAATTTAGATAAATGAGAGCATCTCAGTAGGTGTCCAGTCAATTTCAAGCATATATACTTGTATTCAGGACGGCATGTCAGATAAAACTAATTTGTTTACAGATAGCTACTTATAAACCTCAGATCAAAAATAAAAACCCAACCGACTGGGCTGACTTGCGTGTGTTTGCGTGAAAAGGAGAAAATTTGTTTTTTTATTAATATGTGTGAGTAAACGAAGCAAAGGTATATAGGGAAAATGGGAATCGAAAAGTTATATTCTCTACCTAAGAACCAACCCAATTTGAAGCAGATGTATTCTGTGCTTGAGGATATACAGCTTGAGTTTGATCCTGGTGTATCCTGTTATCAAATTCTGTTTAACTTTTATACCTTATTTAATAAAAATCATTACTTCAATGGCACAATTTTCAGGTATTATATGCTCGCGGGTTCACTAGTCTGCGAGCAGGACTGGCAAAAGCTGATGAAGAGTGCGAACGCCGGGTCAGGACCCGTCGCGCCCGTGCGCAAGGGCAAGGTGGGCCGTCCGCGCCGCTCGAGAGAATGAGCCCCGGCGCCCGCGCCTCCTGCGCAACCACACTCGCATAGGGACTATGAGGAGGTATGTATCGAAGTCGTATTCCATATTTAAATGTTTTAACTGGCCATTAATAATATAATTGAAAATATGTTCAATAGGGAAATGAGATGAAATGTTACTAACAAGCAAATACGAGGGGGTACTAAGTCTAGTACTATTAAATTTTTTTCTGTGTTTGTAAGTACCATCTTGCATCGTCTCGACACTCTCTTGTATTCTAGGCAAGGCTCGCTTCCATATCATTTAAAATTATAATAACCCGAACAATACCACTATCGTTAATTAATTCTATTTATGTAAGTAATGCGAACATTCGCCATACAAGCGATTTAAACCGGATTCAAAGCAGGCATTATATTCTAAACGGACCACGTTCAACACAATCGCTGATCTTAATCGTTTCAACCGATGCTCGATCGATTGTCTAATCGGTCCATTCGATTCATTGGGTTTTTTCAATGAAGACTGCGGGGGCGGGGCGACCTCTAATAGTGACGGATATGTCGTGACTAAAACTTGATTAGGTTTATTATAATTAATTACGTTAATTAAAGTCTACCACTCGCTCTGAATGACGTCAACCCGTGCTCGTAACAAAATGGCCGAAAGATTAATAATGCAATTAATTTTCTAATACGTTTACACGTACATGATGAGGTGCAATTTATTATTTCATTATAATTATTACGGTAAATTAGATAGTCTACTGTTAATTCCAATTCTGTCTAACAGTACTTCTTCTTTAAAAACAAATTTATATTGGTTTCGAAAATTTCTATTAAATAATATATTGCCAAGGGAAACGTGTTCTATTATCCTGTAGTGAACTGGTAATTATACCTGACGATTAATAATAGTTTAAGTTATCATAAAACAAACCTAATTCTATGTTATCTTAGTTTGTAATTGTTTCCTACTCCCATTGAAATCGACACTTACTTGTTTTAAAGTCTTTTATAAATGCCTATAACATTTACATAGGGCGAGCAACTTCGCTAGCAACTAATTGGTGAAAAATTTTATCATGAGCTTTATAACTGTTTAGTTTGTCCTAATTCGTTCACATGTGTTTGGCTGAATATGTAATAAATATTATACATACTACTCATTTAATTAGTATGAGTTGCAATGGTTGCGGAGGTTAGACCGAGTCGTGTCGTGTAAAAACTGACTTACCAAATCCAAGATCATGAACAAAAGTCGCACTTCGGACTACTTCAAAATGATAAGGATTTAAACGGGTCAAAAAAGCGCCAAGAAGAAGGAAGAATAGTATGACTGAGTTGGCACTCGACTCGCTCGATTGACTCGACCATTATGAATTTCGTAATAAGTAATTTTTAGTCGGATACGACTAATTAAGTGTACCAGTTACCCTGCTAAGGTGCGTATCTAATTTGCTATCGTGGCAGACGACGACACGGTGATAAAATTGTAACATGCGTCGTAAAGTGACTGACACGCAGACTTAACCTCACCGTACCTGTATTGATGAAACACAATGTCAAAATAAAAAAAAAATTATGAATTAAGCATTAAGTAATATCGAAAAATCATGAGAACAGAATAGAATAGAATCTCCTACCGATTTACTCTTTTATTATAAATAATAAAATACTACCGACCATTATTGAAAACTACATTAATAGGTACCTACATAAGAAGTCCTTGTTTTACTAAGCACGCTTCAAAGCAAACATTTTGCATTTGCAATACAATGAAATGAAATGAATGCGCGTCCTTTTAAAGAGTTTAAAAATTCAAGAATCATAAGTGAAGCCGGGGTATGACGGGAGTAGTGCTTGCCGTCTGTTTGTCATTCTCTCGGATTACTGATCAAAAAAACTCGTTCGCATAGGTTTTTTTTCCCGATTTGTATAAAAGTGTTCACGAACCTCATGTTTCATATATGTATATGTTTCTATTCTCATCACCTCGACAGTTTCAACAAATTCAGTAGGTACTGATTTCAATACTAACAAAACAATGGCAAATAATTGCACGTTATCTTCGGGCCGTAGTGGTGGAATAACAAAATCTTAAAAGTTATGGAATGATGAATGATCTTAATCTGCAGCAAACTTTTTCTTCGTAAATTGATTCTAATTATCTCTCAATAAATAAGTAAAAATCTAATTTCAAACGCATTCCTCTTAAAAGGCGGAGTTTAAAAAATTAAATTGATTATGAGACGTGTGAACACCGCAAAGAGAAGTGGCGAAGAAATGCAATTAAGCTGTTCAATGAACATCGCACAAAGACTGCTTTGTTTGCGCGAGCGCCGGACCGCCGCCGCAGCCGCTCGTCCGGAACAAGCTACTTCTGACTACATATCATAATTTACCTTAAAACGATACATACTTATTTATTGATAGGTAACCAGTACTCACAAACAGCCCAGATGATATTAATTAACGCTAAGCTTTCTAATTGCAGTTTCGCCTTGTTGTACGATAGTTCATAGAGTTAATTATCTTGTAGAGCGACCATCGGCTAGCCGCGGGCGAGCTCTCTTTCCGTCCGGCGTGGCACGGACTTGCTTACGGCGTTTTCACAAAATGCACTGCTAACCAATCTCGAAGTTTAAACAGTCCAAACTTATTTCGGCAACTCATAAAACTATTGTCCGCACTTAATGGAACAACAATTCAGCCAACGTTAACATTAACAAGCGTCGCACTCTACTACAGTGTTGACAATACAAATGTACAAATCATACGATACTTATGTACTCACAAAAGCGTCTCTATTACAGGCAACCCTTTAATAAAACTACATAGTTGAATATAATGGCAAAGGCGGTAGTTGTTTGTGCGAACGCCGGTGGTCAAAGGCGCAATGTTAATTGGAAAGCACCTGGAAATGACAGCGCTTTATGGTGGGTATGGCGTAAAAATCAAGTTCGAGCGCGGGCCCCGATGCTCAAAGACTTGACCGTTTGGCGAGGTGGCTTTGTAACACGATTACGCCGACTTGTCAAAAGTTAATTAAATAACGTTTTTCCAAATTACCTGCCGGGCTCGACTTCAAAGTGCGCTCGCCGTGGCTTTGGGAATCTTTCCACAAAGGGCGTCGCTGCGGGCGAGGGTCGCGGCCTGTGATCTCGATCCTCTAATATAGTGCGCCGGACAGGTGGGAGATCTAACTCTTTGTAGCTCTGAGTCGTGGCTTTGTTACTTCATTCCGTCTCAATGACTTCTAGTCCACAATGGTTTTATCGATGTTGAGAGCTGGACATGATCGATGGTGGTTGTCAAGTAGTTTTATCTGTTATCGACCCTGAGATGATTTTGTAAACCTCACAGTTACTGCTTGTACAGAATATTTATACTATAACGGAACAACAGAAAATTGCGCTTTAAGTATGATTTTAAACTTACGTTTTCATTGTGTTTGCATTTTTTAAACCTTAATAATTTAAGAATACTACTCAAAGTACTTTACAAGTAATAATCATTTTGCCTTTCGTGAGAGTACACTGGGCATCGAACCCACTGCCTTCGCGTGCTACAGCCAATCATCCATACTCTCTAATTACTACACTTTAACTACTGGTTCAACTGACGCTACAAAAAGTGAATTATTCTATACAGAAGTATTATATATTATATATTGATTATAAAAATGCATTTTACAAGGTTTCTTCTTAAACTACAACAGGAAAAGTCTATTAGAAAAAAATGTTTTTTGATCATACTTACATAAAATACATACATACATATGGTCACGTCTATATCCCTTGTGGGGTAGACAGTACCAACAACTTACATAAAATAAACGAATTAAAAAATATCTGAAAGTGAATGACCATTATAAAAACAATAATTATATTGTTTTTATTCTTCACTACTGACTATAGCGTTTTCTCATAACTTTATAATTAGCCATTACCAAAGACTAACAAATATGTCTTACATTTAGTTACGCCAATTATATTTTCTAACGAGTAAAACGTAATTAAATCTATAGTCCTAATTATTTTCTTGATACACATTCGTTGCGAGCTCTAATTGGTGTATTAACGAATGCCAATTAGCGCCACTTCAAATATTAACCAACGCAACAGAAGCTGAGTATGTTTTAAATGAGAACATCACACTAATTTGAAACACCCTTATCATTATAAGGCACAATACACATGTTCATATAAAAATATAAAAAACAATTATCATTTTAATATGTTTTGTTTTTTCAATTTGGCAGTTTTTTATTCACACAATTGACCTTTTTAAAGAATTTCAGGAATAGACAAATACTTACGTATCGAAAAACAAAAACTCCGCTTTATGTATTTTGTGCAACGATTTGTTTACTTGTATCTTATTCAACATATGTAGAAGCATATACACAAGCAAATCTGCAATGTATGGTCGTTTAAAAATAATATTGCAGCAATTACCGGCAAGGCTATCCACTCCACAAAGTGTGTCAAGAAATTAGTGTTTAATTTATTCATTGGGCTGGGTTCGTGTCTAGTTTAGTTATTACGGCGGTAGTTAATAGTTAAGGCGTCAGGAGCCTTAGAAATTAATCACGCCCGTGACAATAAGGCCAGCCGCACACGGGGGGACCAAATTTACGAAACAAATTAATTAGTGCACGGTATGATAAACAGTTTACAATATTTATTTCATAAATATACTTTTTTAATTTATTTCGTTTTCCTTTTTGTGTTGCATTAGAATGTTATTTAAAAACTCATGACGTACATACATGTATACACAATTTTTAAACTTATCGTGAAGAAATCCCCAAAGAAAAAACTCTAAAAATTTCTTGAAAAATGTGACAACGGAGAGAAAACTTTAATTAACGCTAGTCCACATGTGGGGACAATTTACGTGTCTGCCTTTAATTTAAAATTAATACTCCGAGGCTGGTGGAAAATTTGAAAAGTTTGAACGACGTCGCCGGGCACGGGCCTCTGCTCCGCCGATTGCATTTTTATACAAGTAAGACAACCTCTTAGCTTATTAGGGAAGCCAGTTATTAGAGGGCCTTGGGATTTCTCCGCGGACGCCGCCTCCCAACGACTTCGACCCAGTTAATTAGTTTAATGGATACATTTCTTTACCGTTCCCCGTTTTCGTAGTACAATAACAAAAATCAACCCAATTCAGTTGCAATGAAAGAGAATTCAGGATCTGGCGCGCAATTTAGGGCAGCGCTGATGCACTTATGCAACGGCACATTTCCCACAGCCCGGTGCACTGGATCCGCATCCGCATACAACAAAGGACATCCTCCCACAATAGCTCCATTAAAATAATGCAAGTAAATGAGGATTTGCGGAGACGAGTCCGAATCCGGTGGCTCTGCTCACAATGCTGGAAGGCTGACGACGGTTAAAACACTATACGCGAACATGTTTCATTAGCTAAGTGGAGGCTTTTGGCGGGTGAATCTGTGTAATGCAGCAGACGCAGTGGCGCTTTTACTTAAACGCCGTAATTAAAACGCGCCCGCCCCGCTAAGGGCGCAGTTTTAAACTCGCTTCAACTAGTTTCGAGTGGCCAATTTAGTTTTAGTGTTACTCCGTGTTTGAGATGCGAATTTTGAGGGTAACAAAAACAGTTTAACTTAACATTATGCAATGAATTTAATGTTTATTCAGAAACAATTAAAGAAATTTCATCTTACGGCTTTAGTTTGCAATTAATAAACTAGTTTTTCTTCTCATCAAGAAAAGTCAATTATATGGTAGTGAAATAATAATCATATTTTGCGCACATAGCCGTAGCATGTTTCCGAGGTTTTCGCTCGTATTAATAACTTTATTGACAGCTAACGAGAAAATTGATCGACATTAACGATCTTAATAGAATCGTGGCTGGCGTCGATTCAATGCGTGTCGATGCCCGATCTCGAGTTAATTTAATTGAGACCGAGTTGAGTAATTAATTAGTGGCGAACGAGAGCTCTCAGCCGGATGAGGCCCCCACTACCGCTGTTTACAACCCTCTGCATACTGGCTGGTGTGACGACTGCGGCATGACACGCCACAAGACGCACACAAATACTGAATTTCTTCGGTTGATAGTAAGTTTTTAGTCGGGCAAAAATGGTAGTCATCCCAATAAAAGTAAGACCGGAGTCAAAATTTGTACGCAGAGAGGTACGGGCGGGTTTTGTAACTTTTACATGATTTTTGTCGAAAGTAAATTAAGGTCACAACAAATTTCCTTGTTTTTATCGAGTAAGATTATACAGTTATAATCTTTCTCGTTTAATTTTGTAATAGGTATAATTGTTTGTTTGTTTATAAATACTTTATTGTATATAACAATGTTTTAATAGTGCATAATAAGACATAAAAAATGCACAATTGCGGATTTACTTCCAGTCATAATTCTTAAGATACAGATATAAATTAGGTACTAGATGCCGCGTTTACATACACCTCGGTTATAAATAAAACAATACCAAACTAATAAAAAACTTAATATACCAAGATGCCTGAGCAATATTCTAAATAAGAAGAGAGACAGCCTAAACATAGTACCTAGCTACTTACTTGATTGATTTAGTTGAGAGCATAGGGATGCGTAGGTTAATGGCATTTAATCTTGCTAAAACGTTAGCCGATCCGTCATAATGAATATTTATCCTCGACAGAAGCCGGCCCCATACTTTTATGACGTTACATATTTTAGTAGCTGTGTAATTCCACTGATTACTTTCTTTAATTTTCGTGAGAACGGTATGCAGCCTCTAGATAAGTGTATTACGCTTCGGGAAGAGCAAACATTTATATAAATGAGTTTTTTTTTATAAATCCAACAGGGTTTTGAATATGTAATGGTTAAGTAGATATTGTAAGAGTATGGTTGATATAATAATAAAGTAAAATCTTGTAAAATTAACGAAGCTTCAAAAAGGAGTGCGAGATTATATGGTTATCAAATATAATCTACTATACCAACGCTTCTAAAACGAACTACAAATACCTTTGATAGTAAAACTTATCAGTTGCCTAGTTACCTGCACTATAATTTTCAACAAACACGAAACAAAGAGGTGGTCCATACAATGGCGGAACCACACGACATAATTAATTTCAGCCAACAATGATCCCTTTTAATTAAACATAATTGTGATTAATTAATTAACTCTACAGGTAGATAACCGTTCTTCATTCGTCCTCTCACATTACAAAATCGTAAAGACATAGGGAAATCACTGCTTTTAATAGCACTCAAGGCACTTGTATTTGATCCAGTCTTAAAATGTTTGTATCTTTTTTCTTATAAGGTAATTCTCAACAAACTTATACTTTTATATTAGATGACTTGATAATCAATAGGTAATTTGCTTCCTATTATAGTTCGTAGGTACTGTACTGAACCATAAACCATACATATTAACAGATATTTATATTCAAAATGGTACGGTACGTCATTATTTGCTCTCATACCAAGAACGTTAATGAAATTTATCGCCAAAAACAACTACTGCACAAAAATAAACGGTAAATGACTTTATATAATCAAAACTTCCAAAATTCCGCGAATTAAATATTAAATTTAATGAGTTACTCTTCCGTGCGATCCTTGTTTTGTTCCATGTGTCCCCCAGCGACCGCGTTTTATATTAATTTAATTACACTTCATTACCTGTATGAAGATAATGACTGACATTAATTGTTTATGTTTATTTATGACTAATTTTGTCATGATAAAGCATTCTTGTCGTAAATCTTTCGATATTATATTTTTCTAATAAATCAACATATGAAAATATAATGTTAATATCAGTAACAAAGAAGAAAATGTTGCAGTGCAGTTTGTTACCGCTTTTTCTGCACTAAAGCTTTGGAAGCAGCATTAAAAATTGTTTTAAGTAATTTATTTGACGTTGTGCAAAACCAAAAGATATAAAAAATATCAAGTGACGTTGAAATGTCCCATAATTATGAATAAAAATTTCGAATTTGAAAGCATTTTGTAAACGTTGTACAAAATGTTACAAAATATAAAGGTCGAAGCATCCTGCTACAAATATTGAAACTCATATAAAGTATTTTATATCCTTTTTGAGAATATATGGTACTTACTTAAATTACTTTAGATAGTTTTTAGGTAAATTGACATTATGGTATACAATTTAAGGTAAGCTTTAATTGTATACCATAAAGTTTTTAATTTTACAATATTCACCGATCATGAAAAATAGATAAGATGTAATTTCATATTTAATAAATATGCTCCGTCCATTAGTCATATGAAACATGTGCCAATACAAATGATATGGAGGTTTATGAATGAATGACAGACAGACGGAGGGAGGGGGAGGGGGGATGAGGGTGCTCCGAGGAAGGGAGGAAACACTAATGGATTACATTCGACTGAGTGAATTAGGATATTGTCATTTCTGATGCATTTTATAGCAATAATTATATTATTAATAGAATTACTTATGTTGTAGACTGTGGACAAACTTCCTTATCTCAGTAATTTGAAGTTTTTACATAACGGCAACCGTTTGCCTTTCGCTCTGCTATTAAATCATATTAATAACTATGATATGATAATAGCATATTTTAATAAGCCAACTCACTTTATTATATGATTATAATTATATATCTACAGATATACATAACCCAATAATTCCGTAAAATTTAATTACGCAAATAGCTTTATCTTGCGAATTACGAAAATGTGATTGTAATTAATAAGTATAGTGGAAATGCAATTAGCGTTTGTTTGCGTAAGTTCCCGATACTGCAAAGCCTTTTAGATTCAATTAATTAATTCGCGGAAGCAAATCTAAAAGGCTCCATTGTTTGAGACAAAGCGTGCATTGAGTACGTATTTAGTTATAGTTAAATTAATCTCTGTGATTAATTCTCCCGACGTCGAAAAATGTTGAACATGCACCTTAATTAGATACAGGGTAATCAAATATACACTCGGATGTTGAATTCTCATACAAATTACCACTTAATTTATGTAGGAGTAAAAACTCCTTCGATATTTTGATTAGTAAATATAACTGTAATTTATTCGGCATTCGTTTATCTCAAATTCGTGATGTCCCTTGCCATGTCATACCTTGCTATTCAAGCTGTAGGACATTTCTTTCGGTACTGAAATGGAAATGAATGTATTTTTATTGAAAAATATAGTTCTAAAATTAAGTGCGGTTGAAAGAAATAGTTTTTCAGTTATTATCATCTGTAATTTCATTTTGCCTTTCTCGTGGCCGTTAGAAGAGATAAATTAATTTTAAAAATGTGTTTTCAACTTTTTTCAGCGTATAAAGAAATGAACGGTACCTTTTTTTCCTCCTGTTTCTATAACCCATTACTTCCATTTTGAACTGTCTAATTGATACCTCCGTGTTCTATAACCGGTGATGCAGTTGCAATCCGGTCGCTGTGATACGCTTTCACTTTTAAAAGCTGCTCTCAGTTGCACTCCCGATAGTAAATCAATGGAGCGAATACCCGGCCATTACTGTTGCTACTATGAGTGTCATATTTCATAATCTTTTACCGTTTATATCTACCACTATGATAAGATATTTAAACAATTTTATTTATATTTATTGACACTCGTACGTGATTGATTATAACTTTGAAACTTGAGATTAATTTTTCTGTCATTAGAATGTCAATTCCATCATGAAGCCAACCACTTAAAGTCATGTGACCATTGGCGCTATCTACCACGTAAGGGATAAAAACGTGATATGTTTTAGGATTATAAGAGAAAACCATCAGATTAAACACGGCTGGATGTGTAACCATGATCCAATGGGTTAGGTTCCCCTGCAAAGACTGCGTATCTCAAACGACTCAGTTCGTGTAACCTGCGAGTTATGACAGGTAAGGTTTTTTTCAAAAAGTTAGTGCCACAACTGATAGAAATTTACGTAATAAACATAAATTAGTCATGCCATTTCATAGGCTTAGCAAAGTCAGTAAATCATTTATGGGGAACTGTATACGATTTTATAATAGGTTGCCGGAGTCTGTTCTTGATATGCCCAACCGAAAATTCAAAGAGTATGTAAAGAAAGTACTTTGTGGGAAGGCTTATTATAGGACTGATGATTACCTTAATGATAAAAACATCTGGCTCGAGCTTGGCACAGGAACCTCGTAATTAATTGTAGTTTAATTTGAACTTAAATCAAAATTTCAGTACACTCTGTACATAAATCTTTTTAAAATTGGCAATCCATAATATATATATATATATATATATTTTTCTTTTTTCAATATTAAATCTCATCTATCTATATATATAAAACTCTTCCGTTACTGAGTGACTGACTGACAGACAACGCACAGTCGAAACTACTGGTCGTAGACAGCTGAAATTTGGAATGTAGGTTCCTTGGGATATGTAGGGGAGCACTAAGAAAGGATTTTTGGAAATTCAACCCCCAAGGGGGGGAAAAAGGGTAAAAACGTTTCTATGAAAAATCTTATTCCTTGGGTTTATAAACTTGAAACTTGGCATGAACACGTACATAGGCAAGTAAATACGTTTGACATTATAAGTTTTTCAAACTACCCTCCAATCGTGATTTAGGGGGTGCGATTGGGTGACTGATTTATTAACGCACAGCCGAAACCGCTCGGTATAGGAGTCTGAGATTTTGAACAGAGGTTCCTTTAGTAACATAAGTGAGCACTAAGAAGGGATTTTTGAAATGTCAACCCCCAAGGGGGGGGAAACGGGATAAACTGAGCCGGGGCTGCGGGAAAGTTCTAACGAGATACCGTGGCCCCGGAACGCAAAGGGCAACTGAAGGAACGAGGTGGGTTTTAGTCAGTAAAAGTCTGACACTCCCTTCCGTTCCACCCAGAGCGGGAGAGGTCATTTGATGATTTCCCATCCTTAAAAAAAAAGACTTTGTATGACAACTTTCAGTCGTCTCTTTAACATACATAATAACATACATGCATAACATTAATAACATCACGCCTTTAAATCCCTATTTTGTGTTAACACTACCCATACAAACAGCAACGAAATTTGTCCGCATCCATTTTCACCTAAATTCTTAACGTTAATGAGATTTACTTTTTATTATCAGGTCAACCTAATAGCCTCACATGTACGTATAACTTCGTAAGAATTTTCTTTCAACTCCTAACCGTTGAGGAGTTGTACCTTCCATCATCAGCTCATTCACATGGGATGATGACTATCAGACGCAAATACTTAAACAGATCTATGAAATTGTCAAAAACGTAATTGCCTGTAAATTTGAGGTTTGCCCTTGATTTCCCTGGAGGTATTCCAGGTATTCCATCATCAGATCCTGACTAGGTAACAACGGGACCAACTTAAAAGTATACTCTACCGAACAAAAAAAGAATCACGTAAATCGGTCCATAAATCTCGGCGTAATCGGTATGCATAAATAAAACACCCGAATTTTATTTTCTATTAACTATCACGAGTTGTCTCGATGCTCGATAGATGGCGTTGGCATCGACATAGATCGCGCTATGGTTTCGTTACCGTCATTTAGCTAGGTAGCGTAAAATATTTTAATTTATCGTGTAATTTTAGCAGCGCCCCTAGCGGACATACGCGAAACTACATAACATATTACACACTACAAATATTTTGATTTGAAATTATTATTCGTTTGATTCATTAACTTTTAACTTGACTTATTTAACTTATTTTACTCTCTATTTCAGTTAATTTTTGATTTGTTGATTAGATTTGATATTTTTGATAGTGATAGGTGTCGAAGTGCGAGAAGTCTTAAATATTGGTTAGTAAAAAATACGTATCAGTTGCGGAAAGCAGGATGGGATGGGACAGGATAGGACTGGACGGGGCAGGACGGGACACAACAGGTTGGGACGGGACGGAACAGAACGAGAAGAGACGGGACAAGACGGGAGAAGCCATATGAATTTAAACCAAATATAAACATAAAACAGCCCCGCACGATACGGGATAAAAAAATGGGTGAAATTTTATGGCGTATCCTTATAATATAAATACATTTGCGCGGGCGAAGCCGCGGGCAAAAGCTAGTAAATATATAAATCTCCCGTGAACAATGTATTCTCCCGTCCACATTCTATTCTAAGTATAATTTAATATTGTGAAGTTGACGTTGTTGATGAAAATGCTGCAGTGCAGTTTGTTACCGCTTCTTCTGCACTGACGCCTTGGAAGCGGCAGTAAACTTAGTTTTTAAGTAATTTATTTGACGTCAACCAAGTTGTTAAACCATACGACAATTATTAAGCGATATAATAATATCCTATAATAATGAATAAAAATTTTGAATTTTGAATTTGAATTTTTTTTGAATTTTGTAAATTTATGTTTATTCTACTTCTGTAGGCAAGTAATGAGCATGTTCAACTTTTTAAGGTTAATATTTTCCGTAGTTGCGAATTACAAGGTCGTGCCGCGGCCTTAGCTTAATAGCTTATTATACGCTATGAGTATGTTATATACGAGGTTTTTTACGACTGAGTATGTCACATGTATCAAAAGTCTGCCCGTGAGGTTTATAAAGAGTCAGTATATAAGAATCAGTTTACATTAAAATGTTCCAATATTGTCGAAATAGATATGTTTTTACAGTTTCGGACATTCTACTGAAACAGTGTTAATTAAATTTATGTACTTAAATGGCCATGGTATTTTTTTCTAATTTATAATTTTGACAAAAGTCGTAGCAAACATACTCTTATTACGAAGTGCTACGAGATGCCACGAGTGGCGAAATGCGTATAAGGGCAAAAGAAAAAAAGTTTCACTGCTTATCTGAAACGAAAACGATAATAACAAAATTAAGTAACATTTTTATGAGTAATTGATCAAACAACGCCACACATGTTATAATAACAACAACTAATATGTTATGGTAAGTCAAAGAAAAGAAAACGTACTAAGGATTACATAAGAAACCACTAAAAATTCCAGCAACACTGTTTGTTTTTGTTTCACTGCAAAAATAAATATCCCAAACACATTGACCAAATAAAATAACTGATTAACGAAAAGAGAGAAAAGATACGTCCGGGTCGTAGCAGGGCGCCGAAGCAAACGTGGAAACGGAGCGAAAAATAAACATAGTACAGAAATAGGGCTATCGTTGATACTTCGATGACTACTTACTATCATCTTGCCTAGCTTTTATCTCTTTATAAGTCCCAATTTCAAGGTTTTTTAATAAACATTATATTATCATAGTACAGACACACAGAATCTTTACACAGTAAAGCTTCTGCGTACGTTGATACCTCAAACATGTACTTATAAAATTAGCATTTTTCGATTAGGCGACGGGTAGATTCTTAAACCATGCAAAATGTCAGAATGTAACCTTCGAGTTTTGAGACAATTGAGTGTCTACAAGTGACTTAGTTTAGCTGGAAGAGATGAGATGCTTAGCGATACGTCCGCCTTTGCTCAGAGAATAGGTTTTTAATGTATGATTTACTACATGTACAATTTTTATTTAGGCAATAAAGATTATTTATAGATCGTTTATTTATATTTCACAAATAATTTAGATCAGTTGATAAAACTAGTGTTCTAGCTAGGTAAACAACATGTAACTCATTCGTGTTACACTAATAACCTGTGTCTCATCCGTTCGCTCCGTATTTATCAGGCAGCGGTGCCAAACTCTAGCTCGCTACAAGGGTTTCAACTTATCAATTACAGCGTTCGCTACTTACGCCGCGGAAAGAGCAAATTGATTTAATGTAACCAGAGTGCTTTGACGAATATTATTAACGTCTTTTTGCACCCCCTTTCGCACCCCGTTTTGTTCTTTCCCGCGGTTTTGTTACATCGAATCACACTTACCTAAAAACCTAAGAATGTATCGTGTAATGGTGTATCATTGCTCTTTGTTATGCTATTTTTTACACATGTCAAAACAGGGATTTTTGTTGAAAATTATATGTTCTTTTCTGGTAATCTTTTTGTGAAATAGTAATAGAAAATGATAAGGTCAAAGTGTGCTTAGCTGGTTAATATTGAACTTTTTACAAAATGCAACTATTGGACCATTTCAAGAACTTTTAACTACTCAAATGTGCAATTCATTTCACGCTTCCGGGTGTCTCGGGTTAATCCCCGTTCGTGCAAATGCCTTAATAATAGAATAGCTTTAATAAACTAAGTACTTGTCTTCTGTTATAAGTCAGTATATATATTTAAAGCTTTATAATTGTTATAATAATTTTTTTAATCCAGTCCTTCGTCTAATTTGACACTTAGATTGTCCCACTTAGTGTAAATTCATTAGGTTAATAATTACCATTTCCATCCCTATTGACAACACCGAAAGCACTTTAACTAAACCAATACATACATATTAGTTCTTTATCTTTTTTTTCTGTGAGGGCACAGAGGGATACAGATGCAAGATCTCGGCTCGAAAGCCAATGCTTACTGCAAAATTGAATTCTTAACAATACTTGCACGGATATCGCAATACACGTCACACTATAGTCGCGAATCGGGCCCTGTTCGTGCAAACGCCGATATAATCGCGTTAATAAATACGTCTCCGTCCTCTCATTAGAGCACCATAACTCCTCATTAGTGGCATGCTAATTAATGTGACGTTTACGAGCGCCGTCGCTCGTAACTCACTCGGCTTGCTTCGACCGCTTTCGTTCGCTCTTTCCTGTGCTAGTGTTTGGAACATGAGGATAGAATTCGGAACAATCTTAAACAAAAGAATTGATAAGTACTGGTAAATAGGTCGTCAAAATTGATGATGATGATCAGTCATCATAACGTTTTCAAATTTCTTTTTTATTAATTTTATTTTTTAAAGATAAACGTAGGTTCGACTTACACGAAAATGTACTGTGTAAATATTGAACAATAAATAAAATCATTATTTTCCGTTAACAAGTAGCGCTCATAGACCCATTTGCATTAATATCGCTTACGGTTTGCATAATTTGTCACTTATCACTAAACGCCTCGTCGTAAAATTGTGCTGGCGCAGTAAAATAAATGAAATTAAAATGGTTAATTTTAAAGTATTCAACTTTTATAATGCCAGCGTGTACATTAACTGCATTGCAGCAAAGTTTACTAACCGATGTGTTTTTACGTCCAGCCTTTATGAACATGGCGTATAATATTATGAGCGAGCCAGCGTATCACGCGCCCCATCGGGATCACCTCTGTAATTAAAGCTTTAGGGCAAAAGTTGGACGTGAAGATTGTAATCTCGGACATAATTTTAAATCAAATTAACACTTCAACTTTAAACCGAGGTCATTAATGCCATTACAGCGAAACAATATGGAGTCGTGACCGCACCGGCCGATATCTAAATAATAAATAAATAGGCGCGCGGCTATCGCGGCATCGCATCTGCCGTTAATGTTCGCCGCGCGAGTTTTATAATTAACAATAAATTCGGTATATTTTTTGTGGGACCGCACCGCACCGCACCGCGCTTGCAACATTTTCCTACGCGGCGATATGATCTCAATAATGTGAACGATATGCTCTGTCGTACGCTTACGCTACTCGCCCGTGAATACTCCGCAACGAAAATAGAATCCTTGAAAATAATTAGCTCTTTCTCGCCGCACGCTCGATAACGAAGCAGTCTTGACGAAATTCCTTGAATTTCTTTGGAAAACACCAAAATGCAGGGTCTCCCCCCGAGCCGGGCTCCGTTATCTCGTTATCCTAATGAAGTCTACGCTAATGACGAGTAAGTAAATAATAGGGCGGCTAATGGGGGCTTTATCATTCTCGAGTGCGCTCCAGGTAAGGGCCAATTAGAGAGCCCGCCATCGGTCCATATTGTTCGGCACAGTGCTCGCTTCGATTACGATTATTTTCGAACGACTCTTGGAGCTGATAAATTGGACAAACTATTGCAAAATGACATCCGCGGTTTGCCGCACCGATTTTAATTTCCGGTTAAATTGTCACGTGTCTCGCTTACTAATTATTAATCTGTCCGTAATCGGATGCAACGTCGTACCTAATGAAACTCGAAAACATTAGATGTTATGCAGCAGGAGGATTAAACAATAATGGGAAGTACCTACATTGCTTTGTTTTGTGAACGTAGTTTCATCCAAAAAAAAATATATCTTCATGTCCATTTTAATAACGTGAACACAGGTTATCAAAAACTTTTAATTAAGTTTTCATGTTTCAGTAAACATACCATGCTCATTGATAAGTAATTATGTGAGATTACATCTCAAACAGGCAATATTGATGTTGGGGTACCATATACCATCCTTTAATCGCTAAAAGATGAATCTAATCGGACAATATTATCAGATCCCGCAATTACTCGGCGGCGGGCGCGCTTATTATCACATCAAGTTCGCATTATCGAGGGGACTGCGGGAATATGTTACAACCTGTCCAATGCCGAAGATAAATAATACAATCGTGACTTAGCACAAAACAATCGACGATCACTTCACTATCTACACAAAATGCGGCACCAGTTAACCTAGACTCAAAGTTAAACAGAAACTAGGCTTCAACAATCCATCGAGAGCTCGAGAGCCGACACAATGAGGCAATTGCTCGCACTAACAACCCACCCCGACACCCGAGTGCTATTTCGTTTGCTTTTTAGTATTTTTAAACTTATTTCCATAATAAGCCACATAAAGGACCGGACACCACTAGTGCTATAGAGTGGAGGCTGCGTCTTCAATTCCCGACTGCTAACAAACTTCCCGCCGCTGTTTTTTATTGCGCGGAATTTAAATGCATTTTTGATGTTACGAGATGACACGCGGCGGACGTCCGCCCCGCCGCCTCACCCCGCGCCCTATAATTTCCCAACTCGAAACTTCACTACGGTATTAAGCCTTGATTGCTTGAAGAAACTTGGAACATTTTACCGTATTCTTCGTTCCCTGAAGATGCCGCGGCGCTAGCGCAGACGTTTATTACTAACTGTGATTTGAATTAATTTAGAATGATCTTCAAGGGGCGTACAATGCGTACGTTTTGAATTCGGGGTAAGTACTTTAATATGCGCAAGCCGTAATTCACGTGTGCGATTGTAGTCATTGTTAATTTGTAAATTGTAGGATGCAAATTAATTTGGGAGCTCACCTCCGATATCCCGATCAAAAGGGTTACCATGTATGCGGAATCTCTATTACGGTTTTCAATTAAGTAGTTGGGATATAGTTCGACCACATGAGGAGTGGTACACGACAATACGTTTAGCGGGCCAGCCGCGGGGCAGGTGCAGCCGCGGCCCGCCATTGACTTCCACGGCGTAGTTTTTAACACTTACTAAAAGGATTGCCGTGTTCGTATCGATGCTTCTGAAGTATGAAAGTTCTCAACATTTCTTGTTTTTTTTATATGGAATGTGTTATTGAATATTAATGTAATATATAAGTTAGTATTATAACGTAATTTTATTAGTATTAAGTAATTTTCTATCCTTATAACTTTTACTTTTATATATACCAAATCTCTCTTCCGAAATAGACAGAGTTATAAGTCATAAGACTGGACGGTTTTAGTTTATAAACAATTAAAATTTTTGCGAAAAGTTTTGAGAAGCTTTAAAAATACCGTAATGTCACACTATAGCGCTAACTAATTTGATGTAATAATTTATTACACTACGTAAAACTTAAACATGCCTCCTAATTTCTATTTAGACGAAACTGGAATAAACGGGGCTGCGGGCAATAACACAGTGTAATAATTAATTGGATGTTTTGAATGGTTGCCATCCACGTGTGTAGTACCAAATCGCAGGGCGAGTCCGGTACGGGCACATTAATTAGCGATGTCGAGTGGTGGGGGGCGGGGGTCGTCATGAAAGTTTACCATTTAATTAGAACCACCCTCACCTTTGTAACGCCGCGAGAATAAGCACAAGTTAAGGCTTCTCATTAGTCGTCCTCAAGTTTCAAACGGCAAGACTCCTACGATCTAGCGTTTGGATCATTGAAATAGATTTGTGAATATTGAATAAAGTCGCACCCACACCCCGAAGCATTACTGTGGAAAGTGCAATCGGAGATACGCAAAAATGAGACAAACAAGAGGTTTCATAAATAGCAAAAAATATGGCAATGTATTCAGTTGTTCAATTCATAAATGATCAATAAAAAAATATCACTCGTAACCTATTCACAAAAAAGTTCACTGGGGTAACCACAAATGTTCATTTTTCGAAATAAAAATCAGCCCGTATAAGCCAAACCAGGCTCTAGGCAAAACTATGATGAGGAACAAAGGGCTGTAGGTGGGGCAACCCCGTCGCCAATTAGGCTAATGGACAGCATCCGACCTGCATTCATACTCGAAATCCTCCATACCAAGCTGCAGCTAATTTTCGCCTTAAATGCTGGTGAGAGCAGACGAGCTGTTGCAGCGACGGCGTTTTTAAATCACTAACATGTCTCAAATATTATCTCACTTTGATTAAAGAATGTATTTATTTAAAAAGTGTATTCTCCAGAATACAACGCCTAAAGAATTTTTTTGCTAATTTCTTTACTTTTATATCTATCTTACACTCTCTAAGAAAGATAAATACCAAACTTAAGCTGCCTACATCCATGCACTAGTGTGATGTATATAGTTTCGAGGTTGGTCCCTTAGAAAAAGTTGTTCAGCTTGGTGTACTGATTCACTTGACATAAGGATTGTAGGTACTTTATAAAAATAACCCTGTGTTAGTTATTATTGTGTTAAAGTATGTTATGTTATAAGTACATTCTGGCAGCAAATTAATTTAATCATATTAAAATTATAATAATTCTCAAAGAACGACTAGTTGCAGCGTTTCAACCGCAACTCTTCGACCACCCGTCTGCTCAGACTACGTCGTGGTATGCATCGCGACTCATTACTTCACTAATGGATGCCGTAATGAACCAATCTAACAGATTGCTCTCGAATCTTCAGCCAACACCGCTGATTTGAAAGCCTTGCGACGCTCCTGTCTTTTAAATTAAATAGTCTAGTCAATGAGAAAGCATGACGAGCTCTGTATCTTGACAAGGAAAATAGTTCTCATTTCAAAGTGAATGTTCAATAAAAGAACATAAATAAAAGAAGCACGAAAAGATATTACTGTTTCTTTTATTAAAATAAATTTATCTCTTTCTCTACATGATAGAGTGCTTACGACATTTTTTAACTCAAAACTCAAGGCCGCTAAATACATTATGTAAGGCTTCATTTACATACCCGGTATTTACAATGTAGTCTACATTTTCAGTCTCTGCTAATTTGTCAAGCCATTTTCTATGATATTCACAAGAAATAGGATAAAACGTTCCTTTAAATCGCGTAACAATCATTAATGAAAAAAACTTCCATATTAAATGTACCAATTCGGATCTATTAAGATTATGAAAAGGAAATGAACATTAAGCTTTGGAATTATCATTAGTCAAATTTATTCGTCACCCTTAGGACGCGACCAATGATCCGCATTAATTTAGCAGCAAATTAAATTTGTTTGACGGCCAACGCCGAGTCGCGACACGCGGCTACTAATCGCATGGTTCTGGCGCGACTTCCGCAACTTGTTCACAACTCCAATTTGTAGCTCCGTTTGTGCGACTCGAGAAGTTATATTAAAAGGTCCACAGTAATTTTCTTGACAAACACAATGAATAATGAATGGCGCAATATAAAATTCGGATTGAGGAGGGCGCCTCGTCATGTGTCCCGCCCGACATGTTTGTCTCTCTTAATTCTGTGTGTTTTTGCTAATTGAGTCCCATTTCAGCATCACCTGAGCATTCCTGCCGCTCGTCAGCTCGCTTCATGTATCTATTATTCATTTAGGACCGCCTAATGGAGACGCGAACTGCTTAGCTCTTCAATATATTCGCTTCTCATATGACACGTTTCTTGCGTTACTCGGTGTGAATTCAATCAACTCCAAACTCAACATAAGGCGCAAGATTTATGATCGACACAAATCGAATTTGCTAACAAACAATATCGTATTCGAAACGATACGTAGGATACGATACGAGTATATCAATATTGCAGGCGCTATTAATACGTCCGCCTCATGAGCGGGGGGTCCCCAACCCAACCCTGCACCGCCGCCTCACACCCCGCAGTCGCCGCTCTTAATTGAATGAGGAGCGGGAATTGTTTCCCAAAATGAAACAATTAATTGTGCAACGGCTATTCCGCCTTACATGGATAATACGTTCGTTTATGGCCTCCTAACGCGGTTGCATGGCGTCCTTTATTGGACCGACTCTACGAATTTGTGTTCATTGGCGCTCGTATCCAAAATTTAATCGGGAATTTATAAGAACGTCTCTTTGTTGTCCCGAGACCGAGAAAGTTTTTGCAGCTGCCCCCGACCAAATTGTATTGTGCGGTGTTAAAAAGATCTCGGTTTTAACGAAACCCTCAAGTATTTCGCCTAAAGGTGGGGTTCACATTATGCGCCCGTTTCCCAGCAGACAGCGTTGGTCGGTGCAGCTTTAGTTGGAGGCGAGACGTTTAAAATTTTCATAGCACGTGTAATGTGGGTATACCGCGGAAATTCAGCAAAACATGTGGCGCATTCAACTTGAAGACGCATCGTAAACCGCCTTTACGCCTCACCACGAGAGCCTCTCAAAACTTTTCATATTCCCGGACCGTAAAACAAGCCAAAAAATACGACCGGCGAAAAACATTGTAAATACTAGCAGGTTATCGACGCGGCCCGTCCTACTCTGCCCGTCCGAAAATTAGTTTTAAAACATATTTTTACAAGTCTGCTGCACATAAAACAAACACACCAAAACTTGGGATTTTGTTGAAATTACTACGTTTTCTCTATTTACTACAGGCTTTTTAAATGGGGTGCAATTATTTTAAAATCTAGAGATAGTATTTTATTTGTTCTAATTCTTCATGACTTTTTCCTCTTCAATGTTATTTAAGCCACAAGTCAAAGAAATGAATGATAGTACCAGAATGTACACAAAAACCGTCCACAAAGACATCTCTTGAAGTTCGTCGATACGGACAATTGTATCAGCGCATAGGACTCCCTACACAAACGGGGTGGCCGTATGCAGGGGCACACATTCAATTTGCTATTTACCCCGGAATGGATCTAAGTCATTACTTAGCTGAGCGAGAGAGATGGAATGGGATGCACTGGAAATTACACCGAATATACACCCGCTTTCACTGCCACTGATGTTAAACAGACAAATACGCGTTTCCATAATGAACACTGATCTTACAATCCTAGAACATTGCAGAACTTTAGCGAAATGAAATAGTTAAAACGTACGAGAATATTTCAGCTGAAATACCATAAATTTAGTAGTTAAACGAGATTTAATCGCAGCAGTTTCTGAAAGCCCGTCCGTATGAAAGCGACATTTGTTATCAAATAGCTAATTTACTTGGCGTATTAAAAAAGTTGTATATGTAAAAGTTTGAATGCAGGGATTGCGGGGCGGTGGAGGGGTTCAGCGGTCCTCAATCACAGGAAGTGCGCCATCTCATCGCGGAAGTGGTTTCTCGTGTCGTCCCTCTCGCACGGCGCCTCGCCTGTTTTGTGTTTTGTGAACCTGCCGTTAATGGACACGTTCCTCTGCTTGATATGCCCCGATCGAATGCATTTCGGCTGATGAAAAAACTACACGCTGTATGTTATATTGAACATTAGTGCTCCGGGTGATATGTTGCTCTATGTATTAATATAGGAGGAAATGTATGTAAACATTTTCTGTATTAACATAATTACACTTTTATTTTTGATGTTACACTTTTATTGACGCCGGACTTCTAAGTTATTCGTAACCCATTGACCGAGAGGTAACCCTGTCTAACCCTCTGCTACTTACTCACAGGTATAGGTTTAGGACTATTTTGTTAATGTTAACTTCATTTGATTGCGCTTTAAATGATCTTAGCTCTTTCTTTTGAGCTCAGAATACGGTATAAATTTTCTAATTAATTACTCTGGTATATTGCGAGCAGCGATATCCTATAGGTGATAAAGGTTTTACTTTTTTATTTTTAGGTACGTAACCCTAAAATGAGATGTAATTAAATCAGAATATTATTAATACAAGTAACAAAAACAGCATATTCTACAAAATTAATCTAAAATGAGTAGGCGGGTTCGTGAATGTAATAACCCATCTTCTCTGTAAAAAATTAAACCTTTTTAAATTATAATTTTCCCCGTATGAAATAAGTATGACGCCCTTATGTTAAAAAGAGTTTTTACGGATTTAGGGTATGATACTAGTGATGCGTACATCAGTTAGGTATATTAAAATTGTATATAAAAGAAAAACTACTAGAAAAATACCTAGGTATAGGTATAGGTATTTTTCTTGTTATGCCTATTTCAAAAAACTTACAACTATGTAAATTACAATATGTAAATGTTATAATACTTAAGTCATACTAAAAATATAAAGACCATACGGAAAGACAGTACTAAGGGTGACCGATCAAAATTAAATACCGACCTTGAAACGACCCTTTGTTTACTGTAAGTGGTATTTATAAAAAAACGGCCTTTAAAAACTCAGGTACGATGAAACGATGAAAGGTTTAGCGAAAGGGTTGGCGGCTGGTCTAGTAGAGTGAGTCACTTCGAAAATTGACAAATTAGCCTTGGAAACAACCTTTGTATTGGTATACTTTAGACTTGAAACATTGCGCTATTTTTACATAATATAAGAATATATATTAGTTTCCGTTCCAGCGAAAATTTCGGAAAATCCTCTATTAATGCACCCTAAGGATACAACCAACATGCCGATTGCAAAAACCCAGCTATTTTTTCTGATATGTCAGACATTGTATCTTCTATATATTTCGTTAAAGCAAATTGTAAAAAAGAGGATTCTTTTGAAAAAAAAATTGCGCCGCCTTGTAAACCACTAGTATAATTTAAACTCGACGATGAGAGTTGCAGTGATAGGGGTGCCCGATTAAAATGAATCACAACGCTAATTGGAGACTGGCGGTTCATCCAATTAGCCGGGCTTAGAAACCCGCCCGCGGGCCCCGGGGCCTGCAGCCCTAATCTACCCTCTTGGCTAATATGAACCGTGTCGTATGTCTTGGACGGCACTTACCAAAGTTGCGGCTTTAATTAGGTTTTTTTTCTTCCAAGGTGTTTAGAAATGGAAATTATTTATTATTGCAAACATAATTCAAGGCCATTTATAGGGTAGGGACCACATATTTAATACAGAATATGTTTGTTTAAAAGTTTCTTTAGTAAGTGATAAAAATAATTAAGACAACATTTTTAGCTCCGATATTGAATAAACGAAGATTCTTTTGTAAATTTTGAATCCGCGTTGTTTAGGCGTGCGGTGGAGACTTCGCGGCGCCTAGTCTCTAATGACACCAACTCCCGAGTTCGCGTGCGCAATTCTTGTTATTTCTTTATTACAAAGGAGTGCCTCATTAATTTGGCAGCCCCTCAGGGTTGAGAGTCGCGAACCCTTGACCTCGTTTGCTAGCGCCGCGACACTGAACCGTTCTGAATTGAAGTAACGCACCTTGCTATACATAATTAACGATCCTCATTACTGCGTAACAAATATCGCGCCACCCTCGCCTCCCTCCCGACAAACACCCCGCGACTTACCAAACTTGAACACTTTCCTCGGACTACAAACGACTGTCGTTCTCGCAAACGAAATCCACATAAAAGTCAAACTTGGATCATTCCAGCCTTCGATATAATTCCTTGACTCATCGTTCCAGCTAGACAGTTTCTATTATCCCTAATAGTGGCCGTAAGAGTTTTAAAATGGCTCGGATAGTAAAACTTGTTCTAGGAAGTGTTTGCAGGTCATGCATAGAGCGCAACTAGAGGAAGTTCGATATTGAATGTCGCATTGTATCCGGCAAATTCGATTGCGATATGTGCTGGCCAAGAAAGAGTTCAGGCGTTATGTTTGTCAACACGCCAGTATTAGTTTACTACCTTAGTAATTCGTGCTTAATTGAGAAATTGCTTATCGAAGGTGTAAATTTACATTTGTGTGAAATGACTCAAGTAAAACTGAGTTAATTTTAAGAAGGGACCGCATGTAAAGAGGCTAATGAACGCGGGCCGGCGCCGGGCATCGTGTCCGCGGACTCGTGCATTTTTAATGGCGCACGCTAGCATACTCACTATTAATATTTACCGAACACGTCAAGAGGGTGCACTTTACCTTTTAGTTAACTAGCGTCCGGCCGTTCATTAAATTTTCACGCGCGTCAGTTTCGGGCGAATTTTCCGCGGCGCTGGCCGGCCGGGCCGATAACGAGCGCGGTCCACGCTCGTTACGGCCGGCCCCGCTGCCCCGCTACCCGGTGCCCTACCAACAACCCGACCAAATTTTATTAATAATAAACTGTAACTGAAACGGCAGCTTTGAAGTAAGAGACCGACTCGAACGCTCGTTATCGAGATTATGCAAAACTCTTTGACGGACTTACTCCTTTAAGTAACATTATGGCACTCGAAATAGTTTTCCCTTCAGTCCCGAGTCAGCCGAAATTACGTTGAAATCGTCGTGCACGAGTAAACTAGTAAGTTTGTATAAAAATATGGAGTAACCCATGGGGCCATAAAGACGAGGGCTGTCGGCAGATAAACATTGATCGGTGAAGACGTGAGCGATGATTAATGCAGCGGTCATCGAGAGCAAAGTTGACGGGCCGGGCTGGCGCGGGCCACCGTTTTACCTCAACTTACCCAAAGCACAGAAGAGCAACTAGTTACGTACTTATCCATTCATAATACGAGCAAAATTCTCGTTTCGTCGTTCTGAGATCTGATGGAGGAATGGTCTTTAATTCGCATAGGACATGCTACAAACGATAATTGTTAGATCAAAGATCACCTAACGTTAGAGTATCGTATCTGTAGCGCTTTTAGTTTGCGATGGTGCGTGCCGCGCCTGCATGAATAAGGAATGAGCGCGGGCGCACGCGACGCGACAAACGGCCGCGGCGCACGCGACACCGCCCGCCCTCGCCCGCCCTAATTTATGGCCGCCCGCCCGAACCGAACGCTCACTATCACTCTTATATCTAACCGTGCCATATCTTATTGCTCGTCTGAATTTGCGAAACGTATTACGTAAATTAGTTCGCTTCTGATTATATAAACTGGAAATAAAACAACTCAGTGCCTTTAAATTTTAGAAACATATTGATAGTTTATGATAGTTATTGTCTATAAGTAGACTCTGACTTCAGATTATTATGAACAAAATAGTTATTTCTACAAAAATTGCGTTATGTTTCTTTGTTTTATTTGTTTTGTTGTGATCTTAAAGATATTTTATATAAATTGTTTATCGTTAAGTTTTTATGTACTCTTATCATATACTTAATTTGTATATTCTGTCAACACCGGGGTACCCATCTCTCACAAACTTAATACTGCCTCCAAAACCATCCATGCGACCGTAAGTCATCATGCGACAATAGCCTACTAAAGGCGATCCTCCCGAGCCGAGGGTATGATCTCAATATCGGCAAACGTGGACTGTTTGCCGTCGTCTCGACGCGCCCGTCTACAACTATTAAATTATTTAGGGCCGACCATTGTCTCGCGAAAGTCTATCCGATCGTCGGCCGCCCAATATAAACAGCTAGTGTTGTTACAACCCGATGGGAATGTCCCGATCGACCGCATGCAAAATGTGGAGACTGTAGAAGGATACAATGACCGAGCCAATAAGTTAAATGCCGGATTTTGAATACCATAAACTTAACGTACGAATTACTATGAGAGCCATGCTCTTAACATTTTTTTAATGTTTATTTAAAGACGGATAAACAAATCATTCATCAAAATAAAATTATCAAAAATCAAATATGTAATATCAAAATAATCTTTTTAAACGTATATTAATAATCAATGAAATTAATATACATTTTCTTTAAATAACAATGAGTGTGATCATAAGATAACTCTGGGAACCTTGTAACAGATAACGGCACCGCAATAACGCAATAAAAGATGATAACTCACAAATGTGAAAAGTCGTGTCGACTTACATTTTTGTAATACCGGGAAGAAATATATTTGTTTACAAAATTTATTAATAAACTTGTCTAACTAATAGTTAGTAGAAACAACATACATATCTGTAGCGTCGTCATCTAGCAACCGAATGTGCGAGTATCGCTCGCCAGAAATCGTTCTGTATTGAGTTAGTCCGGATGCGGCCGTGTTTGCTCTACTAGTTAATGGAATGTCCATTGTGTAAGCGGAGCCGCTTTCCATTCAGCTCGATATTATATTGGACGTATGTATGCAACCCTTTCTTGAACCGTTTAATAATCAAATTTGTAGTGCTGCGTATTGACATTGCCCTAAAGTTTGCAAGAACTTTAATTTTCGATGGTTTACTTTTAGCTAAGGTTGCTGCTTTATTGGGAATTTCGAGATATCCCTTGTCTAGTTCACTTAAAGTTCCAGTTTCTGATGGTTTACTTATTGCTAGTAGTGACACTTTCGTGGTAACTTTGAGAGATTTTTTAGTTCGATAATACATTTAATTGATCCTAGATAATTTGTGAATCGTGTGAATTTATCTCTATAGGTAACCAACCTTTTCAGTCTTTTAAGATGCAGTAAACAAAACGTTACATTCATTACGAATCAAAACGCGGATAATAATACCAACTTATACTACAAGTGTTAGTGTACATACGAACTTGCGCAAAAGTATATTTCCTTTCCTGTTACTCCACTACTAAAAAACTTAGTACATGCATTAAAATTAACAAATAAGGTTGAAACTTGGTCGGCCTATTATTTTGGGTAGCCTGCAGGTTGGCTTGGCTGCGTATCATGTGTCGGTCATTACTACACGGATGTAGGGTCAGCACGGTGACCTCGGCTACATAATCTGACCTTTGCAAATTGCATCTTTGCTATATTACGGTACTAAAGTAGAAACTTCAATTAAACTTATTTAGATTTATCAAATATCCATTAACATAGATTTCTTTCATAAACATTGACCTCGCTGGTTTTTCACCGGATATTATAAAATTCTGCCCTTTTTATATGATGAATGCTTAAGTTTCTAAGGTTTTGTATATATGAATTTTTAAGGCGTTGTATATTTTGACGTAGATAAAATTAAGTTTTCATTCCAAAATGAGATACATACTCCGGTTGATTCGATTATCGTCGCAATTGCGTGTCATCGTGTATTCTTGGCACAATAGTTCCGAATACAATTGTTTCATCCGCGAGCCGCTACGACAATGGCTCGCATAAACATTATGCATGTTTAATTAACGATATTCCTAATTCATAATCCGACAGTGATAAATTAGCCGGCTCCGTCCGCCGTAATTAGGTACGCAATTATCGCAGCCCGTTTGAATTCATTAAAGTATGCGCTAGGTGCGCGTGATTTATCGCGCAGTCTCTCCGATACTAATTAATACGCTACACTACACCTGCACAACCACCCTGCGGCGCCCGCACACTTCCGGTGGGATTTTTAACCGTACCAGCTTGCGCAGCGCAAAATAATTAATCAACTATACAAGATCCTCATATTGTTTCCCCTTCTATTATTAGGCAATAAGCGTGTTTTCCGCGGCCGAGCTAGCGTAATTGGAAACCCTATACGGCTATTTAATTTTCCTAGCCCGAGCCGAGCCACCTGGCTCGATGGCGAAACAATTGCCGAGCTCCTAATTATATTTTAATCGCAACATGCCCCTCGTCCGCCGCGTGGGAGGTGGTCACAGCACAACACCACTAATTCATTTGAGCGTCGGGACTCGGCCGAGCGCCACGTCCGCTCCGCTCCCGCCTCGAGCTCTGTTTATTCTCATAGGAGAGTTTAGGTCTTCTAAAGCAATACCGCCGCTTAAACATATTAACCAAAGCGTTTATAAGGGTTTACTGGCGCACAATGGCGGCGGTTAATTAAGTTCTGCTTGTTGGGGGCTAGACGTACCACTCAATTTATGCATGAAATGTCGTGTTTTTAATTTAACTTACATACCAATACTCGTAGAGCAAACGTCGTCGGGCGACGCAGGGCCCGAGTTGATCAAGTGCAATAAATATTAAAGTTACAATATCATTGTTAGAACACTCCGTGTACCGAGCAGCTGTTACGCGAACTATGCCAATTGTGTAGAGGCTTTTGTTCGCCACATTAACTATGTACCTGCCTAACTATTCTACAGTATTAGCGCAGTATCAATTCCGGATTCAATACAAATTTTCATCTTTAGTAGTTTAGAGCCTCATAAATCTGGTATTATTGCACATAACTGTGATCAATTCTAAATTTAATTATAGAGAAGGATCGCCAATAATAACCAATTTCGGGACTGGCTATACAATCAATTTAAAAGGCGATGTGTGAAAAATGGACGCAACCCGCGGCCTGCACCGACGCCATGATATATAACGGCTAAACGCTTTGGCTGCAATTCCTTCAAGATTTATTGGAGAACGTGAGATTTATCTAAACACTAGTAATTTGCCACGTACCAACTGACTGACAGAACTAATTTTGCGAATATCAAGAGTTTTCTGGAATGTTTTCTACTTTGTTTCTTAAAAAGAAATCTTTTTTAGATAGATACATTACTTATATTTTTACATAAACTTGAGGAAAGGATATTTTAATTCAAGGACGTCAGTGAAGTCTTATACTTATTAAAATTTTAAACATTTTTTTCCGGAAATTCCCTTCAATTTAGATGATCAGTCTAACAAAATGGATATCGGAATAAAAATAATGTTCCCCAGTTCATGCTCCCTATGATTATCTCAGTACCAAAGTTATGAGAAACTGAATAATCTAGAAAAGTTCCAGTGTAATGTATGAAAGCACAAGCGGCGGCGTGGCGGACATGTGATACGATTTAGCACTGAACTGCTCTGCTCCTGCGCCCACTTATATTAGCCTGAAAGCCTCCTTACAGCGGAGAGGGGCTGCGCATTGGCCATTAGCGTGATTAGAGAAGCAGCCTCCCTCCGCATCACTCGCGAATTCTTTAGGCCTCTCATCTCATAATACTCACTACATATTTCATTATTTATGAAAGCTATACTTTACTCTGGAAACAACTCGAACAATCTTCCTTAATAGCCTTTTTCCTAATTTTCTTTTTGTTTTGTTGACAGATGATGGCGTGTTCGTACTTAAGCGCGCCGACGATGAAGCCGGAGCCTTCGAGTGCAGCTTGCTGGACGCCGCCCGCGATGCCGGCCTGCTCGTCCACAGACGTCGAGCCGACCATGTCGATGATTCCACCGTACTTAAGGCCTCCCCTGAGCGCTCTCGGGCTCCATGCCCCCGTGATTCCAACTCTCTCCCAGGAACCAGCCCTGGACCTCACCACGGCAGCCCTCAAAACATCTCCTCCGAGTGACGAAGCAGAGTGAAGTGTTGTGCCACAGACTAATAAACACAACGGACTTAAATTACTACCGATGGTCAGTAATACGTTTGTGAAGTCATTGAACTGTTAACTTAGAACATACATATTTAATTTCGGTTGTGAAAATTTATGTAAAACTTTACTCGCTGTATGTAAATTTCCATTAATTACTGGTACTTAAGAGTTGAACAGAATGAGGTGTGTCAAACACAAAGGTGTTGTTGCTATTTATCGTGATAATGAAATGAACACATGAGAAAATGTCGATGACATCCCTAACTGCGCGTCAGCGTACTTCCGTTGTAGGTTTTATTTTTTATTTAGTTAAATGATACCTTTTGATGATGTAATGAAAAATTAGTGTGGCAATTATTAAACAAGTAGTCCACAATTGTTACAATACCGTATTTGTTACAATTTCTTAATTGATGAATTCAAATGTTTAAATAACTTAAAAGCATTGTCGCGTCGCGTGTCAAGTCTTGCCAATGGGTACACCGTATGAGTATGAATTCTTATTATTTTAACATCGACCGTGTTTCTTGCACTCATCTCTGTGATTTACAATCTTGCTGTGTAAATAAATTTCTCGAATAAATTTGTTATTTCGTATATAAACAACGAGCTCTTTACGTTGGCCCGTTATTTTAATCGTTTATCTGTACATAGTAGCATAACATCTTAGCCGTAAGTAGACACATCTTGTACCTAAATCGATAAAATAACTTGTTAGCAATAAAACGATGCCAACTATGAAGTTTCAAAATTATACTAGATCTCTGTATATATTGATCTGTTTACCATCAGTTTATTGTTCAAATCGATTATAAATGTATACAGTATGTAAGTTATCTTAAACGCTAACATTCCTTATATGTATTAAATGTACTTAAATCGTGTCAAGTATTGTATATTTGCATACATATTTAAACTATATGTCATACTGTAAAGTTGTTTTCTCCAAAGTATGATCGATGTGTCTGTAAATAATTTTCAGTCTTTGTAAAAGCTGCTCACTAGTATATAATAAAAGGCTTATGATATTCATGAGTATTTTAAGTGAATTAATAATTAGTGGAGTCCTCAGTTCATAAATGGCCTGTTTGTTTAAAAACTATCCTGAGGCCATGACTCACCTAATGTCGTGTTATACATGTCCTACCATTCTCAAAGGATTTGCATAACACCTCTGATTATGCAATGATTACAACATGCTGGTCCCTGTATGATTGATCAGAGTGAATCAACTCAGAAAAATATAAAATCCACCGCATTCTATTAATCATTAGACCTCCATGTAATATATACAAGTATCACGCACACATCACATTTTGCCCGGGGGGGTAGGCAGAAACTACATCTTTCCACATGCCACGATATCTGCATATTTCCATCGCTTCATCAACATTCATAATTCTCTTCAGGCAAGTTCGGCTACTCTTGACCTGACCCTTTTTCAGGACTTCCTTAATTTGATCAAGATACGTTCGTCTATGCCTTCCCACTCCGACCTTTCCCTCGACACTCCTTGTATATTTGCATAGTCAACTTGCTTTCATTCATCCTCTCCACATGACCAAACCATCTTAACATAACCTTTTCTATTCCTGTGACTACATCTTCTTTCACGTCACAACATTCCCTTATCACGCTGTTCCTTATCCGGTTACTCAATGTCACACCGATCATACTCCTTAACGCTCTCACTTCCACCGCATTTATTCTGCTTTAGTGCTTCTTTTACACCCAACTTTCGCTCCCATTCTTTAATGTTGGAACCAACACGTCCCTATGCATAGCCAGGCGAGCCTTTTTGGACAGTTTCTGACTGCTTATAAAGGCATGCAAACCTCCATTCACCATGTTCCCCGCGTTCACTCTCCTTTCAATATTACTATCACACTTGCCATCTGATTTAAACTTTGATGCTAGATATAAAAACTCTTTCACTTGCTCAACTTTTCCTCCTCCAATCAAAATATTACATGCTGTCATTTTCTTCTCCAATTCAAAAAACAATGTTTAAGTTTTACTGACGTTCACTTTAATTCCTTTCTAATAAGAATACAAAGCTTCATAGGTACATACAGTTTACCATCTCCTGTATCTCTTCGGCTGACAACGCCAGTATGGTTTTAAATTTATAAGTTTCGGTAAATAAACTTACAAATTTAAAATCAATCTTTATTTCTCATAATGATAACACAAAAATGCTCTCAATAGATGCACGTATAATCATTCATTATATCACATCTAATCGAAATATAATAAGTCAAGGCAAAATATCATTAAGTTTTACGTATGGACAAGGGTAAGCCTAATGTTTATATTTCTGAAGAGTAGGATTCCTATGTTATATTTCTTATATACTTAATTGTATTAACCCAGAGCTTCAGACTGTACTAAAGGCTATTTGAAATTAAAGGTCACATCGACATACCTGTAAATGTTAGCGTTTAGTGAATCTTGCCATCAAACCATTGTTTAATATATAAAACTGCTCCCACTTCTCAAGTTAAAAGACAAACTGACTAAGGTCTGCCTGGTGAGGTAACAAGTATTTATATATCACTGAATCAACTAATAAAGAACATACAGTCCAGACAAACGTACTAAATGCAAATTTCTAATCGTTACCTCTACTTTGAAGTTAAAGTGATAACATTTGCCTATTATTTCATTGGCTGATTTTGAGACCAGAATTTCTGTTTAAAGTGGGATCTTACACGACACTTGTATATCATTTGACAATTTATCGTATCGTAAAGATTCGTATCAAATTGTATGGAATACCTTCATTCTTCAACATGAAATTCACTGACAATGTCTAGTGAGACTGTCGTGGAAATCCCCAGTTAGAATGAAGTGGGGGCAGTTTGTTAAGGGAAGTGAAAGTTGTGGTGTTACCAGTCAACAAAGAAAGAACATAAATTCTAGTATAAGAGAGTCGAGGAAAGGAGAAAATAAAATTTTGTAAATTATAGCATCGTTTCATTGAAATTATATCCTTTTATCCTTTCAGTAAGCCACTAATCTTTGGAAGACTACCTGACCTAGTTATTTTAGGACAAATATTTTGAGGGGATAAACCATTGTATGAACAGTTAAGTAGGTAAAAATTTAATCAGGATGCAGAAAATGTATGCAATAGTAAAAGTCTTGAGAAGACTGATAATACCCACGCTTAGCTGTTTGGCTTAATGATAGAGTTAAGATCCAAAAGTGGCAGGTTACTAGCCCGTCGCCTTAAAGAAGACTCCAAGTTTACAAGCCTATCTCAGTCGGCGGCTAGTCCGAAGCTTGTTAATGAGAAAGAGATGGAGTGGTCCTATTTTTCTATTGGTGCAGGGAACCACACGGCACCAATATCCAATCCGCCTAGGTATATCTTTTAATGTCATCGGGAAGTTTAAATATCTACTTCACAGCTCCATAGTCATACAGATCAGTGGTACCTCTATACCGAATATGAATGCAATAAAGTCGTCCAAAAACAACTTATAACTCATGAATAGAAAACTTATGAGCAAACAAAAAAATTTAAATCCTCCATGAACTACTACATTAAATAAATATTATATCATGCGAACCAACATCGCAAATCTATTCACGGAAACGTCGATAGCATTCACATACATTACCGTTACAAATCAATAATTGCTTTTCTATTATTTGCCTTTTTTAACCCAGTACACATATAGTCTTTTCACAGTAAAGACAAATTCAGATAGTCACAGACTAATTAGCTTTAGGTGATACTTGGTAAAACACTGAGTGTAAGTACAAATTTAACGTACCTAATTATTTCCTAAATGTAAATTCCCGTCATTGGTGTTTTTTTAGGAATAAATTAATTTTAGTTATAAAAACAAATTAAATTTTAAAGATTTTTAATATGCAGAAAACGACTCTTAAAACAAGACAATATTAATTTTATTTTAATTTATGATGGAGTTTGACTCCGCGGGGCAAATGTACCATTGTTTTCCACAAAAATACATTCTGTTGGATTAAAAAGCAAGAAAACATCTGGTCGAGCCTGCTTAACATTGCAAATTGAACGATTATGTAAACAAGCCTTCACGAAGCCTTTTTTGAGTACCACGACAACCGGGCGGACTCACTGGACAACTAGTTAGCATTCAAAAATATTTTGATTTTATTTAATTAGACCGAAGATAAAAGGTAGATAAAACTTAAAAGATTTATAAATTTGTATGAGTTCGTGTAAAATGTAGTTTAAGTATTGACTACAATATCAAAATATTATTCATAGGGAGAGCCTTATTTCCTGCAGTAGACTTTTTATGACCGAGATGATGATAATGAAAAAAATGATTTTACAGACCTCCGAGAAAAACGAAATCAACAGATTTTCAATTTTCAATGGATGATAAAATTCTGCCTCTGACAGATGTTTAGAAAGAAAAACCCAAGGCCTTTTCTAGGGCATAAAAATCTTAATGTAGACTTTTCCGCGAAATTAGTTTAAGGTTTTCGCGAGAGACCACACATTTTAAGAGGCGCTTTTGTATAAAGAAAAATGTACTCCTCGTATATAGCCCGAAAAAATGCGTCACCTCATCAGAATATTTGTATGATTTTCTATAGAGCTCATTAACCCGCGTCCGGTGGCGAATGCGAACGGTTTTTGTTAGAATTTATCCGGCGGCTGGACCAATTACGCAGTCGTTCTTCCTTCCTGACAGACGTACCATCAAATATGTAGCAGGCCTTTAGCGAAAAACCGGCGAAAAAATCGCGAAATGGCGGGAACCGTCGAAAAATTGCGGCCGCCGTGACGGACGCGTGGACACGGCGTTGAATGAGTGATGCCGGCCATTCGTTGGTGACTAATCAATAGAGCCTCCAGGCCTGCAATATTCACGCTGGTAATAGCCGAAACCAGTTACCCGCCGAGGGAGCTACGTGCCCCAGTGCTATGTGGGCGGCTAGTCCGAAGCTTGCACTTTTTAACCGACTTCCAATAAAGGCTCTTAATTATTAAAAATTAACTTTTTATATATATAATTAAACTTCAATCATTATTTGATTGCTTTTCATTTATTGCATCTAAGGAAGAACTGAACTTATGTTAAGTTTTAATTATGTAAAGAAATTGTAAAAATATTCCTGTCACTGGAAACGTTTTTGCATCGCTCGCTAAAGGGCTCACTTTGTAATGAACGATGAATAAATAAAGAAAAGAATATGTAACGAACCAAACATAAGTATCTAATAATCAAAGAAAATTACAATAATTTTCGAAGTCGTTGTCATGAAACAAAAGGCCTCATTACTTACTTATCAGACGGTTCTTGTACATTCGGAATTTCGGACCCGTAGCGAGGGTCATTTGACGATGCTCGTGTCCAGTTTACAATGGCCAAAATAAGTTCCGTTTGCTTTATTTTACGTAAATAAATGAATTTTGGAAAGTGGTACCGCGTGGTAACTCATGGTGTCCTCTCGCGTGTCGAGGCCTCGGAAGAAACCTTGCTCATAGATCTCCTGATAAGTACTAAAATATCTGTCAATTAATATTGGGGGTATTTTTTTCATAATTGAAATAGCTAAGTTTCAAGTAATTTGTAGGCAACTTTAGTCATCTTTAGGTAGGTATGGTAAATACCAAAATAGGTTTTTATATAAGAGTTGGTAGGTACATAAGTACGTGACAAGTACATTTTCTTTAAGTGTAGCTTATTATAAACTTCATGTTGTCTATTTGAAATAAATTTTACCTATTTGTTAAAACATGTCATCGTAAAAACAGTTTATCCGTCTTTAAATTAACAAGATGTTTTTACGAATAAAATTTGTATTTTCATTATTACCTAAAGACAAGAAAAGTTTGCGGCATCATCATACAATCTTCCAGGGTCTCTTTCGTGGCTTATTAGGATACACTTTACTATATTTATATTATGTGGATGTAAGCATACATCATTATGCGTGGTCGTTGTCCAGCCAGCCGTGTTCAGCCGGCGGTATTACCTACGGGAAAATTCTCCTTTTACAATATTCTCAATTTAAGGAATACTAATGAGCGTCTTGTAACAGTGGTTTGTTGTATGTTAGAATTATTTACTTTAATATATATAAAATTCAGCAATAAAGTTTTTAACAGTTTGCATTATATACATATAAGTACTCGTGTTTTAAAATCTACGATATTTATTTGTAACAAGGACAAGGAAGGAGGGCGTACATCTCCGTACTCCATACTATATGCAAAATTTCATGCAAATCGGTTCAGTGGTTTAACTGTGAAGAGGTAACAAACAAACGCTCTTTCTCATTTGTGATATAAATATGGATATGGGTGCTTGAAACTAGATCTAGAAACATATTTTCCCAATCAAATAGATATTCCGGATATAATGGATTGTTAGTGTACCTACTTACCTACGATCATTCCAACTCTACTGCGGCGTCAACCTGACAATTTGGTGGTTCTAGGTTCGATTCCCAACTATACCTATCAATGGTAAATAGGTAGGTTATCTCTCAATGTTCATAGGTAAATTATATTTACCCAATTCACCCTCGTATTTCAGGAAGTGGAATCGTTGCACTACCCTCGTATTTCTAAATACCAAGATAAACGCTAACGATATCCTATAGCATAATGTGAATTCTATCGTGTGTTTTCCTTATGCAAATCATATCTACACAGTCGAACATAGTACGCAAACAAATTCCATGTGGTATTCAAATCATTTGAAAGTCTTCTCGTCTTACACGTGTTCAACATCAATCGAGAGTAGTGGGCTGATTTTAACTAAGTTATAAGTAACTAAAATACTAACCCCAAATTACATGTGATACCCTACCCCATAGGTACCTAAATTAATTTGATTTTCGCCAATAAAGATATTCAGTTTATTCCACTTACCTATGTAACTACGTATGTCCGTCATGAGCGTTTGTAAAATTACATTTTTATTGAAATTTTGATTCGATTTTATATATTCAAGAACCTATGTATAAAAATACCTTTATGTCGCCAAACCAAGTAGTAAAGTAGGCTGTTGTATTGGATGGGTTGATGGCTATTAAGAATTTTATCTCTAACTAATCCAATCCCCAGAATTATTTCATTCTTTTTTTTTCTTTGTTTAAAAACTAACAAGTTACCCGAACCGTATAAGTTATTATTAAGTCAGCCAATTAAATTATACACGATTGTTGCATGATAATGCTTAATTGGGGATAATGCAACAAGGTACCTACATACATGCTCGTAATTAGACGCTGAAAATGTGTACGGTAGTTGCAACTAATTCGGCCTCACTCGACCGACTCATTACCCCTTTTCAGTGAAACACTCTTTCCACTCAGACTTACACAAATTCACATTTGCAATCAGAGCCCGGAGAAAAGTTCCTCCCGCTTACCCCCTTCACCCCCGCGCCGTGCCGCCTTTAATTAACAGAAAGTGGTTCATTAGAGCTTATTCATTAAAGCAAGGAGTAATTAGCGAACTCTAATGAATGCTGTAATAATGTAAGAGCGGCCGGCGGACCGCGGCCCGACTTCTACGTTAATCTAGAACTGGGAATAATTTAGTAATGGCGTTAATTTATTATGGAGCTGATTGCGGGAATTAACCGGATAGTGAAGGGCTGAGGAATGCGAGACGCAGAGCGGGGTGGAATTAATAAAACTTATTATTACTTGTATTTTTACCGCGTGACTGCTTCTCGTAAATATTATATGTATTGGCACAATTATACAAAACATTCTTTATTATTACTAAGATAAATGGCAGTGACATGTCTATTTATATGCGAGTATCTATGCATTTTCGAAAAGAAGGAGAAAGCAGCAGTACAGCCTACAATGTAACTCGGAAAATTCACCTTTTATAGAGGAAACGGTCTAGTATTTTGGTCTTCACTGAATCGAATATGAAAACTAGCAGAATTTATATCAATTCTTCGTTGTCCCTGTAACAAAACAAAAAGGAACAAAGTACTTTTCAGGACTTTTAGTACCCTGGTAAGTACAAAATTTGTGAACATTATTAATGACTGCAAAACCATCTGATTCTATACACGCAAGATTGAAAGGTATCCAAAACTACGTTAAAAAAATCTAAAACTTACATGTGCCTCCTTTCAAAATGCTTTGTGCCTATACTAGTTTATTTAAAATACAATAAATTAACTTTCTATCTCACTTTTTTGATACTTCTTACCTAGATAGATCGCAATGAATTATTATAACGTCAAGGGCCTATAAAATTAATCCTTTTTAAGGAATTACCAAACATATATGTATGTATGTGCTCATCACTGTAAACGAATGTCAGCCGACCAAACAGGATTCTGATGAAACTAATAATGCATTCTAACAAGTCTCTGATTTCAGCCATTTATGAAAATTTTTGACGGTGTAACCGAATAATCAATAAGCGTGAAAAGGAAGGATAAAGCTATTGACAAATGGCGCGATATATAAGCGGAGTTCGGGACCTAACATTTACAGTAGAAGTTCTGCATCAACCAGTCATCATGTTCACATACGTCGCAGTAAGTTTTTTGAACGGCTTAATTCCTGGATAAAATTAAAATGTACAAGTTTTCAATAGTAGTTTAAATCGATATTAAAAAAATAAGTTAAATCGATAGTAAAAAGTGCCGTGTGGTTCCCGAAACCAAAACAAAAAAGAACAGGACCACTTCATCTCTTTCCCATGAATGTCGTAGTCGTAACAGGCGACTAAGGATAGATCTATTTTTAAGTTATTCGACCAGACCTTAACATAACTTAAATTAAGGTAATTTAAATGTCAACAGCTACTTTCACAAAAATATTCAATACAACAATTAGCAAATGCAAAAATGAGAGAGAGCTTTTGCCATAAAATAGTTTCTGCATAGTTTATTTTTTTCAGATTGCCTGCGTCTTGGGGATGGCTGCAGCTGCACCCTCATACCCTCTAGTCGATTCCATTGTAAGTATGTAGTTATAAGTTTAAAAAATGAAATGAGTCGTGAGGTTCCTATAAAAAGTTAAGTTTCATAAAAGTAATGTACCTATAAGAGTAATAAAAAAAATGTTGATGATAATACGGCGATATAGCTAAATACCTAATGCAAACTAGTACACTTATTCACTTCTTCTTTCTTCTGGTTTAAGACCCGGTTGCATCCTCACCACTCTGGAGGGGAGCCCGGGGTATATACCCTTGACCATTGATCCTGGATTCGGTGAGTCAGGTTTTTACACGAAGCGACTCCCATCTGACCTCCGCAGCCTTTAAACGTAACCCGTATTGGATCGATCATGGTTACACATCCAGTTGTCTGAATGTGCAGATTTCCTCTCGACATTTTCCCTCGCCGTAAGAGCATCGGTCAGTATTCAAACTAATGTACATAACTTCGAAATGAGTCATTGGTACACGGCCGAGGTGGGATTCCAACCTGTACCTTTATGCGCCACACGCATTTTAACCGGGCACCTTACCGATTCGACCACCAACCCTCTTATTCACTAGCCATTTATAATTTTACTTCACCTTTACAAATTCCAGTCAATCCCCCGCTACGGCTTCAACTACGCCGTAAGCGACCCCCTGACCGGCGACAACAAGGCGCAAACTGAGCACCGCGACGGCGGCGTTGTCAAGGGCTCGTACTCCCTCGCGGAACCAGACGGCACCATCCGCGTTGTGGACTACGCAGCCGACCCTGTCTCCGGGTTCAACGCCGTCGTCAAAAGAATCGGACCGGCCGCACACCCGCAGCAAATACACCTGCCAGTCACTAAAATTGCCCCTGTCGCCCCTATTGCTATCGCCCAGGCTCCTATAGTCGCCACGAGCGCGTGGGGCCTCGGACTAGGATCTTTGGGCCTTGGTAACTTGGGCCTGGGAAGCCTCGGACTCTCCCACGGAGGCTGGGGCCTCGGCGCTGGACTGGGCCACGGCTTATGGTCCCACTAATGATTGCAAACCACACGTTAGATCTATTGTGTTTTCACTAGGCTATTTTTAAAGTTCTCGAGTGAAAATGTTAATAGTTTAACGCAAGGCGTATGATTGAAATGTTTTGAATAAAATGTCAATGATATAAACATGTATGTTTTTCTGTATTTTAATCTGGCCCACGAAAGTCTTACGGCAGTTGCTCTAACTACGCAGGTAGGTTCTATTTATGAACGTTGAACAATGCACATAGATATCTTCTCTCCCTTTCTCACTTTTGGTCAGCAGTCAAAAGTCGCAATTCACAATCGTACGAATCATTATTTAAACAGTTCTAAAAACAAAGTTTATAAAAATAAGAAACCTTTATTATGAAAAGTTCCATTTTTAATAGCTTTATTCTTATTTCCTAATGGGTTTCAAAGAAAAAATGTTTTATTTTACTACGCATTTATTACATAAATACACATCCATACTTAAATGCACATAATATTTGAGCAGTTACAACTGTCCTTTCACACACCGACCCACGGACAATAATATAACGTATAATATGTACACAAAAATATATTTGCTATAACAGTAATATATTTTATCCACGCGATATGAATGCAGTTGGGTTCTTAAAGATCTCTTCTCGGTGGAGTTAGGTGGAAGAAGAAGTAGAACCAAGAACCAAGTTTTCAGATCAAAAAGAAATACAAACACGCCAAGAAACAAAAAGATTTATTGAAAAAAAGAAGAATACAGAATGGTCCACTTAACTCCACTGACAAACGCTAGCAGTTGGGACATTTTGTCATAAATGTATGGCACATGGCCATTGGGGTCTTATATATATTTGTCAAGAATAAATATCAAGTCAGGATATTTTATATTTTAAGAAAAAAACAAGAAACTCTCGTGTCTTTATAGACATTACTTAGCGAGACTGAAAAACACACATTAAGAACTATTTTGCTTAAAATGAAAAATGAACTATTTGGACAAAACATCCAAAAATGTCCTAACTGATAAGGGGGTTCATTAGTTTGCACTTATTCTTCAGAAAAAATATTCTAAAAATAGATTAAATTCACCCCCATTTACCGATTTATTCACTGGAAAGAAATTTCGACAATCAAATCAATAAATAATGTGAATGTGCGGCACTCTCTTGTTTTTAAACAACTAAAAATATCGAGACGCCATCGTTGTCTCCAATAATAATTTATTTTCACATTTACATTTGTCAATACAGTTTACACGATGTAAGTTTACATACATTTATCATTACACATTTCTCCAATCCCCGGCATTCAATTCACGTGAGTCAAGGAGTGATTTATTTTGTTACGTGTGTAAGGAGCCTTCACCAAATAACCATAGACAAAGCCGGTCCACGAGGTATGCGAAAACCATGTCTGCTATCAATACTTGCACTAGTATCACTCGGTACTGAAACAAAAAAGTAATGTAATTAAATTTTTTGATAAATAAACAAATGTACTGGGCACCACGTTGGGCGCCATAAGCCATGCTGTTACGGTGAGGGAATCCATCGTGTCAACAGGTATCTAAAGGTTGAAACATAAAGAGCGAGTTTCTCTGTACTTTAATACACAGTCACCTGCAGAGAAACCAGACAATCGTGTTGGTTTTTATAATAAGGAGGTCATGTTTCTCTGCAGTTTACTGTTCATAAATAAAAATGAACTCACATCAGGCAAGAAGTTGGTTATATAGTTTATCTATAGTTGACTACACAGCCATCAGCTTAGAAACGTGATTTTTTTTTTAAAGGAGGGTATGTTTCTCCTCGATCGATCACAAAAATATGTTGGGACTCACATCAGGCGGGAAGTAGACTATCTCGAACATGTGCGAGAGGTCGGGCAGCGCGCCGGCCGCCAGCGCCAGCACGGCGCCGCCCGACAGCGCGACGCTGTACAGCAGCGGCTTGTTCGCCGTCAGCCCCTCCATGAACGGCTCGCCCTGGGTAGTTCATATTTTTTTTATTTACATACATACTTATAATCACGTCTATATCCCTTGCGGGGTAGACAGAGCCTACAGTCTTGTAAAGACTGATAGGCCACGTTCAGCTATTTGCCTTTAGCCCGTTCATTTCGAACTTTGTATATAACAAAATAGCGCGTCTTACGAACATCAGAAGCTCGAGCATTTTTAAATGTAAGCACCAAATTAAATCGCTCCTAATTAAATGGGATTATATTGATACTGAACAGTTTTTACAAATTCCAGTCTAATTTACTGTCAGGTCCTGCGAAGCATCTTCACTTGAAATTTATATATTTGTTTTCTTTTTTCACCTTTTTTCCTTTAAACAAACGATATCTATGTAATTTAGAAGTTTGATTAATGCCTTGTATAGCATGTAACTATTAACTCCTGTAAACTTATTGTCGGCTACTTTTAACGTTATGTATATATATGTTCTATAACATTGGTTACCATAGGACAGGCATGTTGCCTAGTGTGGGACCAATTGTATAACCAATTGTAGCAAACCTAAATGTTAATAAAAATAAATTTCATTTTCAAAATTTCCTTTAAGATAGGATTGAGATTCAAATAGTGACAGGTTGCTAGCCCATCGCCTAAAAGAAGAATCCCAAGTTTATAAGCCTACCCCTTAGTCGCTTTTTACGTCATCCATGGGAAAAAGATGGAGTGGTCCTTTTTTGTATTGGTGCCGGGAACCACACGGCACTTTTTTTTTATACAACTAATAAACCTACATACATCACGCCTTAACGCGGAATTCCCTTATGTATGTCTCTTTCCCGATACTAACAACTTGGGAATTTTCAAGGCAATAGTGAATAGGCATTATTTGAGTTTGCGTGACTAGACAGGTATAAAAGTCTCTACAATACTTTAACGCCACATCCAGCAGTATAGCTAAATGATTAATTTAGATTCAAATAACGGCAGCAACGGTTGCTAGTCTATCGCGTAAAACAAGAATGCCAAGTTGATGACCCTTTATTAACATATGAAAATCTACACGGGAAGAGAGTAGCTGGTACTGCTGGTAACACTTTGTTTTCTCTTCACTACCAGATGTTTTTGTACAAGTTGAAAACTAAATTTTTGTATGAATAAACGCTTTTTATTATCCTTACACAAAAAAGGGTTTAAATAATTACCCTATAGTTAATGGCAAAGGTGGAAATCTGCAGTGCCATAGAAATTATGTATACTGTGCTGTTAAGCAGATCCGGCGCAAACTCTCGTTCCTCATCTTCCGCTAGATCCATGTCCAGTTTGGGTTTGGTGTCTCTGCAAATAATTGGATGATATTTGTTAAATATCTAGAATTGGTGGTCAAGTGGTAAAATTACCCGACGAACAAGTATACCTTTCCTACTATACCCCGGCTCGAAAACTTTTTCCTGAATTAAGTTAAAAGTAATTGGTTAATGTGTTGGAGAAGCGGCCGAGTACCAAAAGATTGGTGTAAGGCTGTTATTGTGCCACTTTACAAAGGAAAAGGGTCACAACTGGACTGCAAAAATTATCGTGGTATAAGCCTGCTTAGCGTCGTCGGCAAATTGTATGCTAAGGTATTGATTAATAGAGTCAGGAATGAAACTGATGACAAAATATGGGATGCTCAAGCGGGATTTCGAAAGGGAATGGGATGTACTGATCAGGTCTTTTCTTTGCGGTGCATAGCCGAAAAGTTTTTGGCCAAGAGTCAAAAAGTCTATTGCACATTCGTGGATTTGGAAAAGGCCTATGACAGAGTTGAGATGAATGAATTGTGGTCAGCACTTTCTATGCATGGGGTGAGCAGTCTCTTGATACGAGCACTGAAATCCTTATATGAGGATTCGAGTGCTTGTGTCAGGATAAACGGAGCGCACACTGAGTGGTTTAAGATTGAGAAAGGTGTTAGGCAGGGATGTGTTGCGTCACCGTGGCTGTTCAACCTATTTATGGATAGTTGTTTGACAGATTTGAAAGAGTCTGAAAGTGGATTAAGGATGAATGAATTACTCGTCAAATGTCTGCTCTATGCCGACGATCAGGTTATACTGGCGTCATCAGCGGAGGAGTTACAGGAGATGGTAAACTGTATGCATGAAGCTTTAAAAGAGAAAGGAATGAAAGTGAACGTAAGTAAAACTAAAACACTGGTTTTTGAAATGGAGAAAGAAATGACAGCATGTAATATTTTGATTGGAGGAGAAAAAGTTGAGCAAGTGAAAGAGTTTGTATATCTAGGATCAAAGTTTACATCAGATGGCAAGTGTGATAGTGATATTGAAAGGAGAGTGAACGCGGGGAACATGGTGAATGGAGCTTTGCATGCCTTTATGAGCAGTCAGAAACTATCCAAAAAGGCTCGACTGGCTGTGCACAGGGGCGTGTTGGTCCCGACATTAATGTATGGGAGTGAAAGTTGGGTATGGCAAAAGAAGCACGAAAGCAGAATAAATGCAGTGGAAATGAGAGCGTTAAGGAGTATGTTGGGTGTGAAATTGAGTGACCGGATAAGGAACAGCGTGATAAGGGAATGTTGTGATGTGAAAGAAGATGTAGTTACAGGAATAGAAAAGGGTATGTTGAGATGGTTCGGTCATGTGGAGAGGATGAATGAAAACAGGTTGACTAAACAGATATACAAGGAGAGTGTGGAGGGAAAGGTCGGGGTGGGAAGACCTAGACGAACATATCTTGATCAAATTAAGGACGTCCTGGTGAAGGGTCAGGTCAAAAGTGCCCGAAACCGCCGAGCTTGCATGAAGAGAGTTATGAATGTGGATGAAGCAAAGGAAGTATGCAGGGATCGTGGCAAGTGGAAAGAGGTAGTCTCTGCCTACCCCTCCGGGAAAGAGGCGTGAGTTTATGTATGTATGTATGTATGTAATTGGTTAATTAAGTATTAATGCTAATCAATGTACAATCAGTTACGGTATGGATATTAACAAATTTAAGCGACGACTGAATGTAGTACCATGATCCAAGCTGAGTAACATTGCAATGTCGCGGACTTTAGACAAGATTTGCTCTATATAATAACCTGCTTTGCTCATTCCCGGAACGTGATCATTGACGAACCACAATTTACATTACAACACAATAAAATTCATTCACAGACTTACATTACACAAAAAAAGTAAGTTTCTCACCTGCCAGGAGATCGCACGGTGGCTTCATGTACCAAATAAATGAGGCACAGAAAGTGCACCGCGAACTGGGTGAGCACCGTCATTATTGTGTACAAGTTGAAGATGTTCGGCAGAGGGCGCTGTTTCGACAGCTGCTTTAGAGGCTGGAAACAAATAACAATTGATGATTGATTTGTTCAGAAACTATGCGAAGGTCTGAGGTATGAGGGGTCGTGAAATCGTAAATGGGTTATTTATTTATTTTCCGATTGCATGCGATTAACTTTACATAATCTTCTTTTGCATCATAGATTTCTTTTAAAAAACTATGAACCATATTTTTTTTACTCAAGTCCATAGTTATGAATAACATTAACATCACATGTTATTTATACAAATTATTTATACGAAACAGCATGTTTATATTGCAAAACAACAAATTTACATTAGACGACATGAAGATGGCGATGTCACTAAAACAATTTCCAAACAGATCTTACCTTAGATCTCGATATGAACAAGAAGCACGACGCCAACAATAAACTCTGCAAGGTAGCCTGAGTATCACTGAACTTGATCCCGTCGAGGTAAAGCACCGACTGACTGTAGGCCAGGATCAGCGCGTTCAGAGCTAATATCTTGAACATCTGCAGCGTTGTGACAAGGGTGCAACGGCCTTGCTTGATTATATGACATACTGGAAAGACAGAAAAGAAATTTAATAGGCGTCTGATAAGTTCATTTACTCTTCGACATAATAAATATTTCCTAAGGTGGGTGTCAAGCAGGCTATAAGCAAATCTTGTATTTCGAATACAAAAGATTGAAATGATAGTTTGAGGCATGGAGAAATAACTTACTGCAAAGAATACTGGACAGGCGGCTGGTAAACGGCGCAGCGACACTGGCGTCGCCGAGCCTCACGAGTTGCGGCTGATCATCCTCCTCCAGCTTCCTCACGGCGCGCCGCAGCCGCGCGGCCGCCTCGGCGCGGGCGTCGGCGCGCGGCTCGCGGGGCGCGCGCCGGCCCGGGGGCTCCGCCTCGGGCGCGCGCTCCTCGCGGGGCTTCACGCGGAGGCGCTCAGGCGCGTTCGCCAATATGGCTACCCCCACCTGTAAATTGTCTTTGTGTGAAACGTTCTCGGGTTTTCTCATTTAAATATAAGCAGTGTAAGTATATGGGAAGTAAGAAGAGGGGTGCTAACGCACGAAATTAAGGATGAAGATATTTGTAGTGTCTTAAGAATCAACTTAAGTAGGTTTTCTTGGGTTAGTATTTTTAGAATTTTCTAAATGTAGTCAATTATTTTTTAAATATTAAGAATAAATAACTTACATCTGCATGTTTCAATGCGCCGACATCATTTGTTCCGTCCCCACACATGAGAGTGGTATATCCGAGAGATTTCAGTGTAACTATTACGAACTCTTTCTGCTTAGGCGCGAATCTCGCGAATACTTTGATATGAGGCATCAGTTCTTTTAAGAATTTGTTGTGAAACTCGTTCAGGAAAGTTAAACCTTCTCCAGTGATGCAGAGATCAAACTTCGAAGTCAATTGTTTAGATGTCTTGAATGGCTCCACAGGTAAATTCATTTCTTCGTCTATAGATTTCCAGCCCCATTTACCTTCATCCGAGGTTAATATGAGAACCTCGCTTTTCTGTGTAAACTTCAACTCTTTAGCTACGTGACACGCAGTCAATGGATTATCACCAGTAATCATAACAACGGAATGTGATGCATTGATTATTTCAGAGATAGCTTTCTTAGAATCACTCTTCAACGGGCACGATATTATCACGAACCCAACAAACGTCAATTCAGATTCAACATCCTCCCTTGACAAATCTCTTATCTCTTGTGAACTCAATTTACCTAAATTTCTGTATCCCAAAGCTAAAACCCTCGCGCCTCGTCGAGACAAAGTTAAATAAACATGATCATAATGACTAGGAACTTCTTTCAACATTTTTTTAACTGTCTCAGGTGCGCCCTTCACACTACTGATGTAGTGGGTTTCCATAAATCCTCTTTCGTTGACCTGATAGCCTGCAATGACTGACATTCTTTTAAGCGCACTTGAGAAATGATTTCTATGTACAATCTTAAGACCTGGTGACTTGCCCTTCTTTGGCACAACAGCATCTCCTTTCGTGAGATTCCACTCTGCTGCTTTAAGTGTGGCCTTTTCCAAGGGGTCACCCACCACGCCATCGTCTAATTGAACTAAGGAATGACATGAAGCTAATACTTGTATAGTCTCCATAGGAGCTTCAGAAAGTGGAATGACAGTGGCGTCTTTGTGGTCGCCTATACCAGCGACACCTTCTACCACTAAATTATCACTCGTGAGAGTTCCAGTCTTATCAAAGCAACATATTTCAACTTTACCAGCAAATGGTATTCTGAAAGGTTCTGTACAAAATACTGCCAATTTCGATAACGATAACAAGGATGTATTGACTGCCAAAGACAACTCTATAGGCAATTCTGGAGGCACAACCGACGTCAGAATTAAAGTGCATTCTAAAAACAGTTTATACCTATTTCTCTCGGGATCTTCGCATCCCTTTATCCAAACATACGCAGCCGCAGCGATGGCGAAAATTAACAAGAACAAAATAAAACCGAATGTCTCGAGATTGTTGGCAGTGACCCTTTTGACACCAAATAGGATTGTCCTCAATAGTTTCCCTTGAGACGTATTGAAGCCATTGCGGATTACGTAACCAATGCAGCCATTGTCTGGGGCCTTGAGACCCGATGACACGTTTTTTATCGGAGACGTGTGCTGAACAATCTTTGTACCGCCAAATAACATATGCAATTTTCCATCACCCTCAGGTTCAAGATTCTGCATTAAATTTTTTTCGTTCTCTAATGATTCTTTCATCTGCGGTACGCTTTCACCAGTAAGCATGGACTCGTCAACAATACAAGATCCTCTTAAAAGGAGAATATCGCAAGGAACTAAGTTCTCATTGACCGAGCGAGTCAATGACACAACGTCGCCTGGTAGAAGCTGGTCACTCATTATTTGGCGCCATCTCCTATTTCTGTAAACATTGATGTTGTACGGCTTGTTACCCATCTTCCTGATTTCCGCCATGTTTCTTAGTTGCTGCTGCACCAGAGTACATTCAAACATGACTAACATTACTAAAGTAAATATAGAGTAATACCAATACTTGTCAAGGCACCAGAGAGCCACACAAAATACTTGAAACACAAAGAATGGTGCCGTTGCTCTTTCTTTGAATAATTCCATGAATTCTGGAACAACCTGAAAAAAAGAAATATTTTTTATCACTCTGACAATACTCTTTTTATCATTTTTGCATATTCCCGGTTTCACCCTCCATTGCAGCACTTAGAGGCACAGATTGTGCCTTACAGTCACTTATACTAACAAAAAATTAATACATGAATTTATTATATTACATAAAAAAATATTTTAAGAAGATAACATATTCTAAGTATAAAAGTACTAAAATCCTTACCATTATCATCTCATTCTTGCCAAATTCCTTCTCAGCTATTTCTATAGCTTCATCATCTAAGTAACCTTTCGACTCCATGTACTCCTCATAAGTTCTATTGACAGGAAACACCACTGTATGGAATGTTTTCTTATCCCAGTCATACACATATTTACTCTTTTGGAATATAAACCAGACATCTGGATTGACACTATCCTTTTTGGTTGACTAAAAAAAATACAATCAATTAATAAATATAAACTGTAAGGAAACAAAATACATGATTATAGGTCAAACACCAAATACTTTTCAGCTATATATTAATACATATTTATAATCATGTCTATATCCTTCGTGGGGTAGACAGAACCAACAGTCTTTAAAAGACTGAAAGGCCACTTCTATCATTACGTCATGCAGATGCACTGCATGCACTGTTGGCTCTGTCTACCCCACGAAGGATATAGACGTGATTATAAATATGTATTAATATATAGCTGCAAAGTATTTGTAATGTTAGCAATAGGCTAACATTCTACAAGAAGAATCTCAAGTTGATTTTCCTTACCCTTGATTGACTTTTGCACTCTACACAGACGGGGAAACAGCCAGCCGAATCACAAACCACAATTAAAGCTTGCACTAGCTGAATGTTTTCCCTAGGTCATCTTTTACTGTGACATTAAAGTGATGGGGGTGGTCCTATTAGATACTGGAAACCACACAGTCCTACTATGCAGCTATGTTGATGTTACAGTAAGATATACTACATAGTATAAAACAAAGTCGCTACTTTAGTCTGTTTGTCTGTATGCTTAAATCTTTAAAATTATGCAACGGATTTTGATGCGGTTTTTTTAACAGGTAGAATGATTCAAGAGGAAGGTTTTTATGTATAATAACATTTATAATTTTGCACCCGTGCAAAGCCGGGGCGGGTCGCTAGTCATTAATAAGCAGCAATTTCACAAAGTGCAGACAGTTCTATTAATCTCTAAACTTCCTAGATTGAAGTATTTTTATTAAATACTAGCGACTGGCCCTGCCTTTGCACAGGTAATCCCTTCATCTTGAATCATGCACTTATTAAAAACTGCATCTAAATCCATTGTGTAGCATTATACTAGATCTAAGCATACATACAAACATAGATATAGACGCCGAAGCGACTTTGCTCTATACTATTGTTAAAATCAGTAATTACATACCTTGGTATGATGCAGTGTAACCAATTCTGAAAACCCATTATTGGAGGTTGGAACTACTTTAACTATTTCAGCTTGAATCGGATCTTTAACCTAAAACAAGCAATAAAAAATATCAACAACATCCATTAAATTGAGGTTAGTAACAGTTGCTTCGTCATCTCTATGCAGTGGGCACAGTGTAAACCTACAACCACAGTCCTCTCTAGGGCAAGTGAGGTTTTTACATAAAGCCAGGGAAACTTAAACCTGTACTGAATCATTGTTTCACAATCAGTTGCTTAATTGTTCTGGTTTACCACAATGTCTTTTTCTCATAAGAGAATTGCTCTTATGATTCCAAACTCTACATCAATTGATGATTTTTGAAGTCTAAAATCATCTGCATGAACACCGACCAACTTCTTAAATAAGATCAGTGAGTATGAACATAGTTACTATACACACAATGTAAATAAACAGATATATATAAATATATATAATTTTGCCCTAATATCCCTTACCGTTGAGCAACAGAGGAAACAGTGGATATGAACACTCCAGTAACAACACAGGCAAACTAGAATCTGCACCAGAGCAACCACTACAACAGTGACGAAACCCGCTTCCACGTATTCCTCAAATCCGTATACAAAAATCCAAGAATAGAATACCAATGGGTAAATTATTATAAAAGGAAGTATAGTGCCTTGCAGTACAAAGGCAACCGGCTTGAATAACTGAGTGTATTCCACCAAATCGTCTAGTGACGACTGCATTTTGTTTGATACCATATTCACTGGCCTGTATCAATCAACATAAATCTAGTGTGAACATAACATAGAATTTATTTTTTTAAAACATTTTCACAGTTCAATACAACATAAAAATAGAATTGGTAATTTTAAACTCTCGAGTATTTTATCAAGAAATTCCCAAAAAAAATTATTTCATTTCATCAAGATCAACTCGCTGGCTGACTGAAAGAAGATTTTGACATGGATGGATTGTGCCTTGGGTTGGGATTGTGCATTTGATTTTGTCAATGTAATTTTTTTCACCAGGGTGGGCACTGATCACTAGAACAAGCTTTTTTGATGATGTTGAATGCTTGAATTTTGTTCATGGCGGTCAAAGGTTCGTCAAAGACCCTTCTTATATTATTATAAATGAGAAAATCTGTCTGTTACCCTTTCAAGCCTAAACCACGAACCGATTTCGATAAAATTTGGTAAAGTCAAATATCCGCGTCTTTACGCGACTGTGTATGATATGTATGTATGAATACAAACACACATGTGCCGTGTGGTTCCCGGCACTATTACAAAAAAGAATAGGACCACTCCATCTCTTTCCCATGGATGTCGTAAAAGGCGACTAAGGGATAGGCTTATAAACTTAGGATTCCTCTTTTAGGCGATGGGCTAGCAACCTGTCACTATTTGAATCTCGGTTCTATCATTAAGCCAAATAGCTGAACGTGGCCATTCAGTCTTTTCAAGACTGTTGGCTCTGTCTACCCTGCAAGGGATATAGACGTGACCATATGTATATATGTATGTATGTACAAACACACATATGTTCAAAATAGAGTTGGCTCTAATGAAGATCACGAGCTACTTTTTATTAGGAATAAAAAACGATGCGGATGAAGTCGCGGGAAAAAAACAGTTTGTAATATGCTTACATGAACTAAATTGAAGCACTCAGTCCAATTAAAGTGATAAATATTCTATGCTACAATTTTATACCATAGACTTATTTCTATTGACCCCTGATTAAAAAAATGTAAATGTCATTAATCAAAGAATAACGTCATGTCATACAAAATAATTTCGCGCCAATACCTGTGTTGCTGTGAAATGTGAATTTGTTGTTGATTTAATATTTTATCTTCCCTACATACTCATATCTCTTTATTTAGTAACCTTTTGAACCAGCTTATCATTTATGTTGTGAATGATATCTGCATAGTTTATGCGAGTGCTACTGCGGCGCAGCTGAAGAAAATTATGGATTTCAATAGAAAAAGAAAATTGACGAGGACCCCTCTAACCGGAAGTTTGGTGGAGACGTATCCTCATGATCTTCAATTATACAAGGTTCCACCTGTTGATAATATAACGCTTCAAGAATTCGAAACTTTAGCTTTAGAGAGGCTTGCATTATTAAGAAGTTTAGCCTCTGCTACAACTCTCCAAGGCAAACGAACTAATTCCAAAGAGTGGGTAGAATCTGTTATAGCAGATTTGAAAAAACAAGGCTTAAAATATTATGTCAGACTTTGTGAAAAATCAGCATGTGGTACTTCAGAAGATGATTTACAAATAAGACGTAAAGATCATATTGCACACTTTATACTAAGACTTGCATATTGCAGAACTGAAGAACTTCGTCGTTGGTTCATTGCACGCGAACTGGAATTATTTAAAATGCGATTCACGATAATGAGCAACGAAGCTGTTGACGCCTTTTTTAGGTTCAATAATCTATGCTTTACAAGTATTACAGAGGAAGAAAAAAATTCTGTGCTGCAGAATCTTAGGGAATCAACACATTATATTCACCAAAATATTGATAATATTAATTTTTATAAAGTAAAGTTTTATGAGGTTCTTGATCTTGTTAAACTCAGGAGAGTTTATTTACAAGGTGGATATGCTTATATACCTCATAAAGACTTTGTTTCAGTTTTGTCAGGGCAGTTTCGAACCCAGCTTAGGCAAAGCTTAGCTATTGCTTATCATCATCTGGGAGAACTAGAGCAGGATGAAAGACTTGTTGGTTTGTTAAAAGGACTGCATCAGACATACACAGGAAATGATTACAGCAACTCTAAATCAGTTGTGCCTATAGAAAGCATAGATTCATTATCTGTCAAGTCATTCCCGATGTGCATGAGGCAGCTCCATGAGCAGTTGAGGTTGGCTCACCATTTGAAACACGGTGGTAGACTTCAGTATGGATTATTTTTGAAAGGCATAGGTGTTACTTTGGAAGATTCTTTAAGATTCTGGAGAGAGGAGTTTACTAAAATAATGGAGTTGGATAAGTTTGAGAAGTCATATGCATATAATGTTAGGTACAATTATGGAAAAGAAGGAAGTAAGAAGAACTATTCTCCATTTAGTTGCCTAAAGATTATCAATTCACAAGTCGGTCCCGGAGACTGCCATGGATGTCCTTACAAGCATAGTGATGTCAGTAATTTAAAGAATAAATTGCAAGAATATGGATTAGCTGCCCAAGGTTTGTACTGTTTTTATGGTTAGACTTCTACCTCACTTCCATCATCCCCATGAGATCCGGTTGCAGGTTAACTCTCCTAGAGCCCTAAATGTGCCTATAATCATAATTGTGTTATAAATAATAAGTAAGTCAGGAACTCTGTTTCCAACTAATCTCCATAAAAGACCCTAACTTCTGCTTTACATATAGTCATAATTAAAAATTATTTGTTAAGTTTAACTAACTGTACTTTTATTTCAGCTGTTTCAGATATTGTAGAAGTTGTTAAAAAAGGGCATTATCAAGTTGCTTGCACTAAATATTTTGATGCAATCCACAATACTGATATAGCTCTAGGGATAAATCACCCTAATCAGTTCTTTGAAGAGAGTCAGAAAATAATAACTGATGCTGTTAAAATTGAACCCAAATATGAAGGAAAAGCAAATATCAAGAAAGAACCTGACAATGATTTAGAAGACATGGATTTTGATGAAATAATGACCAAGTAATTAAAAGCACAGTCCACATAATTTTCAGGTGCTATAGTGTAATGAACAAAAGTTTTGATTTTAAAAATTGAATTAAATGTTAAAATGGCATCTCAAATGGAACCAGCTTACTTGACATAATACATTCCACCTCCTCTCTTGACAAACTTTTTGTTCAAATATATATTTTGTATAATATGTACTTTAAAAGGAGATTTGTACAATTTATATAAATAAAAACAACCTAATTTTATACAGTTTTTTATTAATTGATGAGTATCAGTGAATTGGTTTCCTATTTTTTCTTAACATACATTGCTCTATGGCTGATAATACGCCCACAATAAATACCAAATATAAAAATTAAACCTACAATAGAAATAAATACAACTAGAAAATATTTCTTAAATGGCGAGGATACAATTTCTTCATATACATCACCAAAATCATGCACCACCTGTAACAAAACAATAGGTCATGGAACAGAAATTTAGTTGTAGCCCGCGGCTTCAGTCGCGTCATTTGGGACCGTTTATAGTAAGTAGGTATTACGTAAGCAGATTTATTACAATTATTTACCTCCCCATTCCCTTGCTCTCTTACCTCCTGCTCCCGTGGTTATGTAAACATTTGTCAATCAATGTACTGTTTTTTTTTATTGCCGCTTGCAATTCTTCGATTCTCTTAAATATGATAATATCTAGTTCTATGTCGGCTTTTGCTTGTAATTTGTAATTTCGCCACACTTCGTTAACTATCGAATAGAATAGAATAGAATAGATTTATTTTCAAAATTGGATACAAGGTATCACTTATTGACGTCACATAACTTAAATCTAATTATAACTACTACCGCTTCCAAAGCGCATGTGTAGAAGAAGCGGCGGAACAAACTACACTGCAGCATTTTCATAGGACGTCAATTTACAAATATAGATCTCTTAAATCAAAATCGTGGACGAATGCACATTGTCTACATTAAAAAACATGTATGAATGTAGAACTGATTATGTCAATACGAATATTTCGTCAAATAAAATAAATATAAAATAAAATATGTACATACTGTACAAATTATGTCAAGATCATGTCAAAATACACAAGAATTAAGAGGCTATTATGTCCAGCTCGGGCCACACATGTTTATCATTAATATAATCATCCGTGCTGTAATAGGCTTTCCTACAAAGCTCAACTTTAATATACTGTTTGAATTTTCTATCATTCATTTCAAGAACACTTTTTGGTAATTTATTATAAAATCTTATACAATTAATCAGAAATGATTTCCCTACCTTAGCCAGCCGATGTGCTGGGATCGACAACTTGTAATTGTTCCGCAGTGATCTACTAGTACATTCACCTACTTTTTTGAAAGAGTCTAAGTTTTTCCTAACATGCATGATGTTATCGAATATGTATTGGGAGGGCAAAGTTAAAATATTTAGGTTTTTGAAAAAATCTCTAAGGGAATCTCTTTGTTTAAGACCGTAGATATATCGAATTGCCCTTTTTTGTAAAATGAAAATAGTTTGTATGTCTGCTGCTGATCCCCAAAGCAGTAGACCATATGACATTAAACTATGAAAATAACTAAAATATACTAGCTTAGCAGTTGCCACATCCGTCAAATGCCTAATACGACGAATAGCGTATGCTGCAGAACTAAGCCTTTTAGAAAGTTTTAAAATGTGAGCATGCCATTTCAAATTTGAATCTAATGTTATTCCTAAGAAAGTAGTACTATCAACAAAATCTAATCTTTTACTACTTATACTAATATCCACAATTGCCTGCCGCACATTGGGAAGTGTAAACTTAATGCATTGGGTCTTATTTGCATTTAACAATAAGTTGTTGATTGTAAACCAGTTAGAGATGGCGGCTAAAGTGCTATTCACATCATCACAGATTTCGCTACGGCGGTTCATTTTAAAAATTAGTGACGTATCATCTGCAAACAACACGATGCCAGTCTGTTTCTCAATCATGCAAGGCAGGTCGTTGATATATATCAGAAAGAGAAAAGGTCCCAAAATGGAACCTTGCGGTACCCCAATTTTTACCGTCGCTCCTTTCGATTTTGTATTATTTAAATCTACCGTCTGTAATCTATCACTAAGATATGATTTAATTAGTTCAACGGCAGCAGTATCGAACCCGTAATGAGCGAGCTTGAGCAGAAGAGTTCTATGATCTACGCAATCAAATGCTTTGGTCAGATCGCAAAACACTCCGATGGCATCCTGTGAGTCTTCCCATGCATTGAGAATATGAGTGACAAGAGCCACACCTGCATCTGTTGTACATTTCCCCTCAGTAAAGCCGTATTGCTGACTATGAAATAATTTATTAGACTTAAAGTAACGCTGCATTTGATTAAGCATGATTCTCTCGAACACCTTGCTCAAAATTGGTAAAATTGAGATTGGTCTATAATTACCAGGATCTGATTTTTCACCTTTCTTGAATAATGGAATTAGTTTACTATACTTCATTAAATTTGGAAATATCCCTTGGTCAACACAATTATTGAATATATATGCTAAGTCCCCAGCTATAATATTTATAATATGACATATCACAACAGCCGACATACCCCAATAATCCTCAGACTTTTTCAGATTAAGTTCTTTAAAGGTATTAATAATGTCAGTAGGGTCAATATTTAAGAATTTAAATTTGGAACTGCAAATGCTGACATTATTTTTAAGTAGTATTTCAGCTTCATTAGGGCATGAGTCAATATTTGAAGTTAATTCCAACGGTATATTTGTAAAAATATCTAACTACTTACGTACTTGTATGAAATTTTTTAAAACTTCCAAACAATTTTTGGTATACCTAACTTGGATTTGTCTATTTGAAACAACATCTTATTTAAACATTAAACTTTGGCTAATGGAATCAGTCGTAACACACATGTTACCTTGTTTTACTATGCTTACAATACCTCTACTTGCTATAGTATCCAATTGAAACAATATACTGAAAGAGGAAATTAAGCCAAGTGAATAGAGCGCGGTTATTGCCCTACTCGGTACTAAAGCGAGTGCCTAAACGTATGAAGTATTTGCGGGAATCCCCGAAAATTGGGTTTCGTTTTAAAGGAGAGACAATGTGAGAGTTGCCATTCGTGTAAAAAAAGTAAATACCTACCGACAACGTAATCAACATCTAGACTTTCCCAAAATAAGCAAAGCAAAGACCCTAATAGCAAATCTTGCGGGAACTGAATATTAACTATCCTTAATATTCAGGACTCCTTATAACTCAAAGCGTGCTTAATAAATCATTTTCCGCGATTTAGTACGCACCAATGGTCTGTTTTCCAGTTAAATCCTCAATTCTCAGTACATTGTCTTTTTAAACGGTTTTATTTAGCTCACCCCGTTTGTTTTTTTTTTCTTCATCCTGGCGAAATTCCGTTACATCTACACCACTCAGGAGAGGACCTCGGGTTATGTGTTAAAAGTACAGAATAGGATCCGTATCATGCTTTTGATAATTACCATATCGTTGGCGACGTACTTGGCAAATTTGATCTTCCAAAGTCAGACTAGCTAAGAAGTGCTATAAAATAATATAAGGGTACTTACTGAAGCAACATATTTATACATCTCTAATCTATTAGAGAGCTCCTTTTTACATTCTGGTTCTAGTTGTCTACTGCCATCTTGAAGTATAATTTTTAAACATTTCAATCCTAAAATTTACAAAAAGGAAATTAATTTACTACCGACTAGACTGAATAACAGATTTTAATATAAATAAGGTTAAAAATAAGCTCTTAAATATATAATTTTTTTCATTCAGAACCCAAGAAATATATTTATTTTTAAAATTGGATACAAGGTCAGGTCATTGACGTCAACAACTTAATTATGCTTACAATACTAATAATTATTTTTACCAGCGCTTCCAAAGCGTATGTGTAGAAAAAGCGGTGGAAAAAAAAACAAAATAGTATTAGCGAATCTTACTTCTCCCGGCCCCTTTTTCCAGATCCTTACAATACTTCAACAGATCCAGAGTACACGCTCTCTCCAATAGGGGGTCTGCCTCTATATCGACTTCTGTCCCCTCTATTATCTGGACTACTTCACGAGCACATTCCTGGGATACTATTTTACGGTTCAAGAGAGCTTCTTTTAGACATTCTTCCACCTGAAATGAAGATAACTTTTATTATAAACTACATTGGAAGTAGATCAATGATTACATTCATCATCTTCCTCGTGTTTGTCCTGGCTTCATCATCACCTCTCTAAGAGTGAAAACCCTGTGTCCACTTGTGACCATAATTCCGGATTGACTGGTACCTAAGTTGAGTGTCATGGTTACACATTCAGATGCCTGAATGTGTATGTGTGTGTGTGATATCCTCACGATGTTTTTCCTCGCCATAAGAGCGACTGTTAGCACTCAAACGTAGTGCAGTCGGCAAAGAGCCATCGCCGAAGTAGGATTTGAACCTCATTACTCAACCGGGCACCTTGACCGTTCGACCATCTAAGCTAAATATATATGTTAGTAGGCATACATAATACTACTTACCCTCCCATCAGAGTTGGTTATTGAATCATTTGGAACAGCACATATAGTCTTAATTTCAGCACTACACAGCCGCACTAGTAACGGGTTCAATCTGTAGTTTAAAGCTTGTTCCTTCAATATGTTCGCCACTTCGTTTTCGCATGTCGGTGTCAATTTCGATTCCCGGAAAAATTCTTTCAAGCAAACTAACACTTTCCCTTCGAGTTCAACATCCTCTGGTTGATGAGCTGTAAATTTATAAATTGCTGTAAATCTGCTGCTACTGCGAAAAATTATTTTCCCATGTGTATTCTTGTCTCTCTCTCTCAATCCATTGAATATATTCGAGCTATACAGCTGAACATGGCCTTTTAGTCTTTGCGAGACTGTTGGCTATGTCTACCCCGTAAGGGATAAAGACGTGATTACATTTATGCAAGTATGTATTTTTGTCTAATCAAAACTTTCTTACTGAGTGTAGGGACTTATTCACAAACATTAAAAAGTAATGTAATGCCTTAGTCTGTGATGTCTACCTGTATCCAAGAACTGCACAATTTTCTACTGGGAATTTGATTAGGAAACTTACTAGTAGTGACAAAATACTTACCAATAATATGCGAGCAATACTTTTTAATGTCGCCATTACAAGAAATTTGCAAATTATTATTGAGTCTGTAGTCCATATTTTGTTCAATCATTCTATTGACAATAACAAGTTTACAGTTTTCATCAAAGTTTGGTTCTTGTTGGTGAATCTAAGAAAAATATTTAAAAATTGATTTTAATACAACCACAGTAATATTATCAGTTAAAAATTTTGACTGCTAGTCATATTGTGGGGCTCCTTTCCCACAGTATTGGATATGAATTATCTTTTTCAGTAATCTAAATACAAACAATAATATTAAAATTGGGTTAATCTTTTGCGAACAAATAAATCTTTCCTTTTTATCTGTATACAAAGTTATTGATCATTGTATCAAAAGTAATGAAAAAATTGTAACATTACCTTCAAACATTCCAGTATCTTAGATGGCTTTGTATTATGACAGTACATATCAATCATGTCAGTACAAGTCATCATTAAATGATAATCAATTGCATTATCTGTGAATTCCTGCTTTCTGACTACAAATAAAGCTTTGCGACAGGAATCAGAGAGTCTTTTGTTTGCTGTTTGCAGACATTCTAAAGCCGCAGACTCTCCAACAGGCACATTAGAACAATATGTGAATAAATCTCTCTTGCAAGCTTCCTTTAATTCTGGATCCAAATCAATATCCTCCTTTTGCTGGAATAATTGACTCCTCAACTGTTGACGGCAATCTCTCGGGATGGTCGGCTTCCTCCTGCTTATAGTATCGTTTCGGACAATCTCACTGAGACATACCACTACTTGACTTTTTGTTTGTGCTTTAGGACAAAATCTGACGACATAAGACTTGCACGCATTTTTGAACTTCCTTGTGAACCTGTAATTCTTTAATGAGATCAACTGTTCATGTTCTATGGCTGCCCTGCATTTTGCATCGGCTTTGATTTCAGCATCATTTTTATGGGATATCAAACATTCCATCACATCATCTTCCTCTATTTTACTTTTCAGTTTTGAAGAACATAACCTTTCAATGGCATCCCTGCAATTTATATTTATCACAGGGTTCAACTCTATATGACCACTCTGGGTTTCTGTAAAATTAGCTACAACATCTTTACACTTTCCAGACAGATCTTTTAATTTGCTTTGTAAGCATAGTATTTCTTCACCTTTACCAGTATGATCGAAGCAAAGGTTTGCCAGGTCATCCATGCAGGCATCTTCTATTTCAGGAAGCAAATCTACACTGACTGCTCTTTGTCGCATAACTCTCCTAACTTGCTGCTCACATCCTGGCCTCAGTATGCCTTTCAGTTCAGAGTTATATGCATAGTTATACAAACATGGCAATACTAATGGATCCTTTTCAGATCTGTGCTCACTCGCATCAGCCCACTGCAACTTCGCTTTGCACTGTGTCACTGCATCATACTTACAGGCTGAATACAATTGCGGGTCCAACTTAAAATCCCTGGATATAAAATACTGTATTTGCATTAATGCAGTTTCACATGCAGGTCTCATTGCCTCAGTTCCTAGTCTCTCCATGAGACAAGACATGACTTTTCCATTACCTCCTTTCTCCATAGCTTCTCTACAAGCATCATTAACTGTTTCTTTGCATGCTTTTCGTAAAACTGGATCCACTCTCCAGTCCTCCCCAGGATTGACCTCTTGCACTAGGACTTCCAAAGATTTCTGACAGGCAATGCTTATCCTTTTTTCTTTTCTCTTCCTAGGTCTAGCATGGTCCATCAAGCAATGAATTGTCCTCCCACCAGTCTCAACACCTTTGCATAATGTAGTTATATCATTAGCACAGTTTTGCATGAGCTCAGGTGACAACCTGTAGTCATTCATCAACATTCGCCTATGGTCAATCATTTCACGTAAGCAATTAGCAGAAATTGTGCTATTATTTCTAGACTCATTTTCTAAACAGAATAAAATTTGTGCAAGTCTCACATCCTTATCTTCTACTACGCCTTTCCTACAGCGGTATTTTTTAATGTCGTCTTTACAGGCCTTGACTAGACCCCTGCTCATTTTGTAATTCATGACCACACCTCTTTGGTCATAGAACAACTGATCTTGACATCTTTTGGTCATCCCTGAAGAAAATATAACAATAACATTATTTTACTAAGAAAGATAAATATCTCAACTCAATTATAAGACAAAGAATCAAGTAAACAAAATGAGGCTTTAGAACTATATAGCTTTAATGAGGAAAAACCAAAATAAAGAAAATAAATGGACAGATTATGTATTTCAAATGACATGACATGTTGTAAGTACCTACCATGTTTTTTAATTATTTTTATTTCATTTACTTAATTATTATTATTTAATAACATGGATTGTACAAAAAAAGAATGTTTAAGTGTTTTATCTTAATGAAACATACTTACTATCATCATTTTTGTTGTTCACAAGACATTTATACATAGACCATGATCGTGGCAACTCGTCAGGGCAGAACATTATCTGATCTGGTTTACAGGCAGCAAATACCAACTTATCTAACTGTAATGTGCTGTACATAATTTCATTCAGTGCTGAGATTTCAGACACACATTCAGGCCGGAGCAATTGTTCTTTATTTTGAAGACATTTGATAGTCTGTGTCTGTGATAAACTATTTGGATCAGGCGGAATTCTGCCACATGAATGTGTTTGGATATCATCATTACAATATTTAATAAAATTAATTGTGATCTGCCAATCATTAAATATCAATGATTCAATCTTGTTTATCATTCTCCAACAGACCTTTGATCTGACACTTGACTTCTTCTTTAATATGCAGTCAATTGCATTTTCACCAGGGCCAAGGCAGTCCATTATCAATGGCTCATCCTGACAAGGCTGCCTTAATTTCAGATTTAGGAATGTAAGATCGAGAAATTGCGCTTCACGCGTCCATACTTTATGCTGGCACTGAAAATTGACTTGAGTCTTGTTACTGCGTGTTGTGTTTAATGCACAGGAAAGCAAAGCGAGATCGTCAGTCTGTAAGCATTGTTTTTCTAGCGCTGCACATCCTCTTATAAAATCAGCATCAAATTTACTATAGCGAGGCTGAATTTCATCACGCAGCCCTAGCACATTGTTTATTGTGTAAACCAATAAACAATGCAGAAATATTAAGTATAACATATCGATGCCGGCACGTCTATTATGTAGGTATTAAATTTATTTAGAATCCAAGTACATAGTTCATCGGTTAATTGGGAATGTTGTTTATATTGTTGTAAGTCTCATTACTGCATTGAACTTAAGATTGTTAATTTATATTGCACAGATAGATTCACCTCAATAAAATCTTTATTTTACGTAGAATTTTAATAACAAAAAAGAAGTCAAGTCAGTGTCCGGTCAGATAGAAGAAAACAATACATAGACAACAAAAATTTTGACAAATCAAGCTTTTAATTATCATTGGAATTCTTCACTTCTCCTAGGACCCTGTAATTTTGCTTCGTCTGAAGGCGAGGGCGAAAGAGGAATTACTGTTAAAAAATTAGTATCATTTCTACTGTCAAACAGGGTTACCGTTATAAACTAAGTACAGTTATGCTGTATAACGATATTTTTAGCTTCATTTACCGTTATACTCATATATGTATCAGGAAAAACTGACTGTAGACTCTTCAACGTATTTTTTTTTATTTACCGTAAATTAAATATCGTTACTATCGACTACCATCAAAAGGATGATTTTCCGCCAGGCTAGTAGTCGCGTCAATGAATACATAAAAAGGGCTTTTGTCGGAAGTCTTCAAGAACAGCTCCGATTTTTATGAGGTTTTTTTTAAAAGTTTTGTTTTTTTATTTTATTTAAAATCAGAAATAAATCAAAAGGGGGAAATAATTATTTATATATCGTTTTAACAATATATATACTTTTTGTGTGAGATTTTTTTTACGAAAGATGCAATTATATTATGTACTAGCTGTGCCCGCGACTTCGTCCGCGTGGAATAGTTATTTTAGGCATCATTGAAGCCCTCAAAGATGCTCTTTCCCCGATTTTTTTCACATTATCCATTTTTTCTTCGCTCCTAATAGTTGCAGCTTGACGTTATATATGAATACATAAAAAGGGCTTTTGTCGGAAGTCCTCAAGAACAGCTCCGATTTTCATGAGGTTTTTTTTAAAAGTTTTGTTTTTTTAAATATATATACTTTTTGTGTGAGAGTTTTTTTTTACGAAATATGTAATTATATTATGTACTAGCTGTGCCCGCGACTTAATCCGCGTGGAATAGTTATTTTGGGCATCATTGAAGCCCTCAAAGATGCTCCTTCCCCGATTTTTTTCACATTATCCATTTTTTCTTCGCTCCTAATAGTTGCAGCTTGACGTTATATAGACAAATTCCAAACAATGACACCTTTCTAATCGCGGCGCGTATCGTACAGTTGCGTTTCAACAGACAAACTTTGGGTGTCATTTGAGTGACATTTAACATATAATAACACATATTGTTATTGTTATGTGAAATCTAAATCTGTTCTTTTTTTACAATAAAATATAACATATTGTTATTGTTATGTGAAATCAAAATCTGTTATAACGCTAATTTATAACAGTATTTGAAAATTTATTGGTAGCGCTATTCATGTCACTCGTTTGATACTGTGCTTGAAACCGCACCTTAAAAATGTTTAAATGTCACTGTCAACCAAATCAGAGTTAACGTCACGTCAATGACAAAAACCCACAGAACAGCAAGCAGTCCAAAAAAATATACTAATTTCAAGTCAAGGAAAAGTCGTGTGATTTATTTACGGCAAGTTCTATGTTGTTGCAGCACTCTCTTTGTCGGTTTTGATATAGTAATTCAAAGGATTTATGTTCGTTGTGTAAAATCAGAAGGAAGCATTAGCATGGAAGGTTTTATCGAAGTAAACGAGATATCAGATTTTATCTCATACATCCGCAGTGTAAGTTGTTATATTCTTCATCACAATTTCTTATGTTATCATGTTCAATTAAATATAATTATAACTTGATACTAACATACGTAAAGATGAATAATGACAAAGTTCCAGCGTCATGTTTTTAAAACCGTGGGCGTATTCTCATAATGCATACTTACATTGATTACCTGTGTTTGTAACTATTGTTGCTAGTACTCAGTATACGCCGCAGCAACTCATTATTGACCCTGACACTTCAATCCAATTAACAATTCAATTACATGATGTAGGTATCTTTATAATGTTCCTTTTTTCTTAAAGCTTGTAATGTTAAAATTAGATCATTGCTGAGTGCAAAATGATTTCGATTAATTTTAATAAGTTTTTTTTTACAAATAAATATTCTATACAGTATCTTTTCTATAGATATGTATGTAAATACTATGTAAGTATTTTTTTCAGTTTACCCACATGTAGATTTACATGTAAATCAACTGTTTCTACTATTAGAACAGATGTTTCTAGAACTGTATGTATGTTCATATTGTTCTTTGGTATATTATCTTCAATAATAGATAGCCAGTTGGGTTTAAAAAAGATTACCCAATAAATAATTTTAATTGTCACTATTTGTATCTCAATTCTTATCTTTAAACCAAACAGCTGAATGTGGCCTATCAGTCTATCATGCCTGTTGGTTCTGTCTACCCCGTAAGGGATATATACATGATAATGTATGTATGGTCTAGAGTACAAAATTCCCTCTTATTTACATTCCTGTGGGAAATTGCCTTTTAATACACCTCTAAATAACTTAAGGAACTTACATTCCAAAGATTTCTAAACCTAGTCGATTGTACTTTTATATGTCAGTCACAGTCAAATCTGTCATTTTTTCCTCTTTTAAATTGATAAAGATTAGATTAAATTGACCTCTGTACATTCATCTTAAGAAACATATTAATGTGGAACTTTTCTTTTGCAATGGTCTAGTAACCTGTCACCATCTGAATCCATCATTAAGACATCCAGCTGATCCAGGTTTTTCAGTCTTGCAAAGTGTCTTATATGTGACATATGTATTGTAGTGTAATAAGGGCACTACAAGGAATTGAAGATTTTTAGAAAGCAATAAGAGTGGAAACTACTTATAAAGAAAATAAAGAGAAATATTTGCATGTTAGCATACTGACTTGTTATATTTTGTATTGTTTATTCACATTTTATTTTTATTATCTGTTACAGATTGAGTGGCGTGACCCCTGGCTCATTGCACTGCTATCATTTCATGTTTTAATAACTCTTACATGTTTCACCACAAGAAATTATGGGAATTTTCAAATACTGCTCTTCATAATATTATGTAAGTACCAATTTTGGCCATTCATTAAGTTACAAAAATTGGTCTGAATCTTGGAATGTGTGTTTTGGTAAACATATCAATGAACCTATAGATGTTGAATACAAGTACTGATAAAATAATAATTAAAAGTTTGGGGATCATGTTAAAGTTGAAGATGTTTTTTCTGCCTCCAGGATAAAGGCATGGTAATGTATGTAAATATTTTGTTAAAAAGTCAAAGTTAATTACTATTAGTAAAGAAGACAAGGACCCAATGGTTGACTGGTAGATAATGCTTCCAGCATTAAGTCCGCCAATTGTGCTAAACATTTGTATTTTGTGCAATGAAGTTTAAATAAATATTTATAAGACATAGTATAATATAAATAAATAAATATGGGACAAATTACATATAAATATGAAGATATAGTATGCATGCATATAGAAACACTGAATGGGACTCTGAAAAGGCATAAAATAAATATAAGGAACATTCAGACAGAGGGTTTTCAGGAATCCTTAAACATCTAATAAAATAAATACCTATCCAAATTCATCTTTATCTTTAAAGAAAGACAAACAACTTCAACATAAAGTTTTTTTTTTAGGTAAATTTTATGTAAATATGAACCATGCCTAATTTACATAGAGACTGTTAGGACCTTGAAATCATCATGGCATCCTTTCCATTCATAACAACAATTTTAGTTTTGAAGGTCAATGGTATCTTAATACATCTTGTATGATAAGTAAGGTAGATGTCTTAAAAAATGTGTATTATAGAATTTTCAAACTATTATTTTATAAGTAACACCAACAATCCCAATCCTAACTAAATAATATCAATGCGAAAGTAAGTTTATTCATTCAATCTTGCTTCACGCGTTATATTCTTGACATTTTGCATATATTTAATTTAAGAATAATTATATTTAATTTAAGAATATAATTAAAAAATTAAGAGTCTGGAGAAGGACATATACCTTTTATCCTGGTAAATACATATGGCTGAGAGAGTTTACTAGTGCCTTAGGCAGTAGACTGTGCTGTTAAAGAGCCTTGAAGAACTCACAATTTTCTGTTGTCAAATTAGTAACAACCGTCTTTTTAGTTTGGTCACAAGGAACCGCCATTTCTTTAGGCCTTGCGCTGAATTGTAGGCTCAGGAGATAGTTGTGCCACCTTGTCCTGATTGGTGTATGTCAGGTGGCCCAGGTATCTCCTGGCCTGAGCCGTTTGTGCCAGCCTGTACCATATGAAGCCTCTATGCCAGTGCAGTATCCACTGCGGCCAATATTATTTCGATAGCATTGCATGTTAATTTGACAAGCAAACGTCCTTGGTTATATTTATATAGCAGAACATTTTATTGGGCAAAATTCCAAAATTCGTTGGTGCTCCACAAAACTTGTCTTTTTTTTTATAATAGCTAATATTTATTATGATTGCATTGTATATTTACTGGTCATGTCCTTGGTTATATTTGCATGCCTACCACGTATTTTTTTAGGAGCAATTCCGCAAGTATCTACACTAATATTAACGCATCTACCTGTTTCGCGGCTAAACCGATAAGGTTACATTTTGTGTATGAACTTTCGGTTACCGGGCAAGGTAGTGTAGTGACTTAAATTAGAATTTTCCGCGGAACATTGCCTCTGCCACATCTAGTAAAATAAACTTTAAGCTTAGTGCTCTTGACAACTGCATTAATCTATGTTAACGGCCAGTAACTTAAGAACCTCTATGTACTATTTTTAGAGATTACCTTATTTCTACTTACGCTTGTATCTTCTACGGAGGTGGCTCACCTCGTCATCCGGTTCGAGCGATCGCGGTCAATATGTTACGTTAACCTTCTGAACTGTCGCCATTCTGTACCAATTAAAAATTGCGTTGTTGTATGTAATGTACCTACCTACTGTCTACCATTGAAATTATATGAAGGAAAACATCGTGAGAACATCTGCACATTCAACTGGATGTATGATCGTAGCTTGGTTAGGTTTCCCCTGAAAGGTTGCGGAGGTCAGTCAGACACGAGTATCTTCGGGTATAAAACCTTACTTAACCACTACAGCCCCCGTAGTAGGTATGGCACATGCGACCTCGTTTTTGGCGCGGGAAAAACTATCGCTGTTTCGCTTTTTATTATGACGTGAAGCGGGACAGCGATAGTATTTCGGCCCTGATGACCGAGATGGCTTAGTGCGGACCCTGGCTTACTCTTTTAATTTGGACAAGCACCAAGAGGATGAATGATATAAAGGTATTTATTTTTTATTTATTTTTTATTTCCAGTACTGCTGGTCTACTTCTCAGAAAGTATAAACGAGGTTGCGGCCAGGAACTGGGCGTTGTTCTCGAGACAACAGTATTTCGACAGCAAAGGACTGTTCATGTCAATTGTATTCTCCATACCTATTCTCCTCAACTGCATGCTTATGGTGGTAAGTTTTCTTAATAATAAAAGTAATTAGGTCGCCTGATGGTTGAGCGCTGTACAAAAATATACATATGTACTTAGTTACCGTTACCGCATAATCTTCGTCATCGAAACAGTAATTATTTGGATGTCTATGAATTACACTTTTTGATTAAATTTGATATCGAGAATTGATAAATGGCACAGATTACAAAAGCGATCCAGTATTCTTGTTTTGTAAAATAAAAATAATCTTATCTTTGGAAATTCCTTTGAGGTCATGTGTTTAAATTAAGAATAAATGTTTTGAAACAAAAACCTGCACGTTCTGGTAAATAGTAATAGCCACCTGTACTATACTAAAGCAGGAAAGATTCTTCGTAATTGGGAAAAGCTACAATAAACAAAAGTTTTCACGCCTTTCATTTAAAATTTTGAAAAAACTTAAACTTTAAAACTGCGACATTGAATGATATTGTGTAGTACAGAAATTATTATAAGATTGCTGTGTTCTCATGGATATCATAAAAAGCAACTAAAGTGACTATTCTATCTTTTTGTCCCGCATATGATATAGTTGCGATTATAACTTATATAAGATTTGGTATTTGGTACTTATTATAATTTACCATATTGGGATTCCCCTAATAATAAAATTGTGCGGGACATCCCAGGCAAATGGCAGGTAGACATGTGCCAATCATGTTCAGGATCGGATTGAACCTGGAACGGTTCATCGGAACTGTGGAACTAGTTCCGTTATCATGTTCGCGGAACTATCTAGTTCCGCTAAAATTTTCAATGCAGGGCGCGTTACTTACCCACGAACTGGATATGGAACTACGACGACGACGACGATAGTCGTCGTCGTATTTCCATATGTTTTGAATAGATAACACACATGACTTGACACGACATAATATTACCATAGCCATAGCACCTATGTAATGTACTTCACATCAATTGATTTACCTTCATACTTGGCAGGCTTAGGACTGACAACCAAAAGTAAATTATTTTACAATCTACAAATGAGTGTTTGGAGTCAATTGTTACTTTAAATAACATTGAATAGTTACATAAGTATCTAAGAATATTACGAAATTAATGAAGTGTGTGATTACTATTAGTTTCGCGAGTCACGTCACACACACACAGCGGCTACGGCGCGGCAGCGCGGTGGCGGCACGGCGGCGCCCTCATATTTGGTCGCGGATATGTTAGGAACTGTGGACCGACTAAGCCAATCAGTTTGGATTGGACCGATATCGTTCCACCTCCGGACATAGTTCCGAGAACTATTACGGTCCGGAACGACACATGTCTAATGGCAGGCCGCCCAGAGGCGGCAATTGTTATTTATACATTTTATCACATTAGATATATTATTTTTTTGTTTTAGTTTGATTATATATTATTCCAGGGTTCCTGGTTATACCAATCGACTCAAATAATGACAAACATAAAGAAAGCACAGCTGAGACAGCGTTTGAAAGAGATCAATGCGAACCGAGAACAAAACCATATCAAGGCTGATTAAAGAATGACGAGTCAATTATAATGTAGTTAATCAAAATTATATATTTTGCTAAGGCCAAGAGAATAATAGGCAATGTGTTATGTTGGTTTTATACTCATTGGACGATTAGGCCTTATAAGAAAATATTGTTATTTTACGAATGATGTCCAATGGATAATAGGGTGTATAACTATATAACTAAATAATATGTTAACGCGCACTATGTGTCACGCTCATTCAACAACGCGTTAATTTTTACGTATTCTAAAAAGTTGAAGCTGTCAAATTGACAACTTGAAATTGAAACAGTTGGAATTATAAGTTTTGAAAGCCTTTCTTGCCTGGAATTGTCCATTAACATAAACTTTCTCATATTTCATTTATTTAAACGTATTTCAAAATATTATTTTCCTTATGAATCTCTTTAATCAAAAATATTGTCGTTAACGAATCACATTTTATTATTGTTATCTTTTTCATTACGAATAATCTTTGTATGAAATGTACTAAATTGTTTCTGATTCTTAAAATTTATTATACGTCATGCATTTCTTATGAAAACGAATCGGTAAAGTAAAATATCGATTTTTGCACTTTTGTACAACGACTTATTCGTAATCATTTTCAAATCTTGTCTAGGTTTTGTTTGTAGATATTAGATTAAAGATACAGAAGTTGATCTTTTATAAATATTCATATACCTACTTATCTTTTAAGTATAGGTATATACTTCGAATGCATTTAAGTACATTTTACTTTTTCAATATAGTATGCGATTGACTTAAGGTCCTAATATGACTTTAACGTATTATGAATTATATTTTGAAAATGCAGGTATTTATTGATCACAATAATGTTTCTTTTTGACATTGACGTTGCTTAGTACTTTTTTCGTCAAGCCTATACGATAAACAAGCGAATTATTTTTCTCAAGTATATTACTAGTATTAATACACTTTTTTTTAACACATTTAAGCAGATAAATTAAAATGTTTACGCCGTGAAAATTGAAAAAAAGAAATCACAGGACGTTTTCTGGCATTTTTGGTTACATAACGTATGATATATTTTTAGTTAAACATGATTTAAGGACTTGTCGTTGTTGCTAACAGAATAGTGTGTGCATTACTTAGATGTACAACGCGTAACAAGTTTGGAGAGTTACAATTGCATTTTTTTATTACCTATTTGTGTTATAATTTTATTGATATGTGTATAATGAATGGTAAGTTGCCATATATTGTTATTATTTTGTTAATTATGTAGAAAGTAAATAAGATTTGTATAAGAAAATTGATTAGGATTATTCACATTTATTTTTATCTTAGAGTTTTATTTTTTATTATTTGGTTGGTAATTGAAATAACAGTGGTTAGTTATATTGTATTCTATTAAAGTTTTCAAAATTTGCTGATATTGCTTATATTTGCTGAGTTCTTTCTACCAAATAGCTTATAATTTAAATTCAGAATGTACTTTCAGCGGTGTGTATTTTACTCGATAGGTCGGCCTTTTGAAAAACACTTATTATGAAATCTAGTCAATTGTAGTCGCGCCGACTAATATAGGTAGGTTATTTTCATCAATCACAGCTGTGTTGTTTATATATATGCTTGAGCTGTTTAACAAAGCCTTCTTTTTTGTAATAAATGTTGTAGTATAATCTAATAACATTTTATGCCAGCATTTTATTTTAAAAAAAAGTTGCAAGTGCCATTATTTCGAATCTTTATAATTAACCACTCTCAGTTGTAGTTTCAAACTACACCACCAATTTAAATCATTTCCAAAAATAATTTTTTGTTGACTAGATTAGAAAAATGCGGAATGTGGGTATTTGTATAACGATTTGTTTTTGTATTAAATTACTATATTTTCAAATTCAAATTCAAATTAATCCGACATGTCTCATTTAACATGCTTCAATAGGAAGTTAAATAAATATACTTTTATTTCTTACGTCCGGCCCACCTTTGCCTTTGATAAATATATTTTTTACATTATGAGACATTGGTGATAAAATTTATATAAAAGGCCTCCATTCCGCAATTTTATTTTTTTAATTTTAGTTAACTGATAATTTTCAGTAGGACTTGGTTAGGTTTTGCGGTTTGTGATATATAGTGCACTTATTTTGACTAGGGGCTAAGGGCAGGCTTTGATTAAAACACGATAGTGAGTTATCGACACGAAGCATTTAAAAAATGGCCTAGATATTGTATGTATATATGTAGTATTTTTAATGCACATATCTAAATTTGTGCTCATATAACTTGAACGTTTGTAACATGTAATATTGACAATAAAATATTGGTTAATGTCTTTAAATTTAATTATTTGGGCTATAAGTTTTTTGACTCTATCTCAAAAAATACTCTTTTTTTATTCAGAATACATTATCAATCTTAATGATTTTTAACTTTTCCTATAGACGTCATGCTTCTTTTTTAATTTTGTAAAAAAACAACAGAAGCTTCTGTCCATTCCTATATTTTGTTATGAAAGAAGTGCTGAATGTCAATTTATCTCGAAAAGCAAGTCGTGGCTGGTTTGATTTGATTTTGAACCTACATTATATAAGCACTCTCTTTATATATTTTTTGACATGAATGTTAAATTAAAATTTTCCGTAGACACGCTAGAAATAACATTAACAATAAATAGAACTACCTATTAGCCGCTAAATTATATAAACTTGCATTCGCAATCGAAAATCCAGCCATTTTTTTTAGCCCTACTAGTAGATTTAGTCTTACTAGTTAGCATAGAGTTTGAAATTATATTTACAACGTTAAAATGTTAGTTGCAACTATACTTCATTGTTAGGTGACGTCAACCGCTCCGCTCGCGTAAAACGAATAATCACCATTAAAAAACCCTCTCTTAATGCACCACTTGATCACATAAAGAACCTACACGCCAAATTTCAAGTCTCTAGACCCAGCGGTTTGAGCTGTGCGTTAATATGTCTTCTTTTAATTTATTGTATCCGAAACATTTGAATTAATCTATTATGCCTTTTAAATCCCAAATTATTTTCTACATTAAATCTGACCAATATAAGTACTTTAGATATAGTTTTAAATTTGTTTCATAATTTAATATTTTACCGTTGATTAGGTCGGAATAACATTTTATTCTTTTACTCTTTTTAACTTGTGTTTGAGCAATGTTGCATAAATTGTATGTTAATTGCGAAACTACTTACATTTTTGCTCATATTGTTTTTAAATTTCTGTATATTTCTATTAATATTTGTCTTCTTATTTAGCAATATTTAATTTACACATCACCCGGAGCGTAATTGTACATAATTTGTAATTAAATGTCCATAATTTTATGATTTTTTAACGGACATGTTGTTATAACGTACGTAAGGGATCGAGTTACTATGGTAGCGAGTGCGCAGGTACACTAGCGTCGAGTGATATCCGATAAAATGTGATTTCATTTTTCTAAATTTCTACAACCTAAGAAACTTATTTACCCTCTTGGAATAATCGGAAGGCGGAACGCTTCCGACTATTCTCGGTCCCCGAAACATCTGTGGAGGGCACAACCGGAAACACGCAGAGATTAGAGAGAGAGAGACCCTCTTGGAAAAATTGTTGCAAATGGAAAAAGAAACTGATGTATAATTTATTTGAAGAATCTTTTACCTTGTCGATGGTAACATAGAAATAGGCGAATTGTTCTCAGCCCACTAAAATTATTTCTCATCTCTTCGAAATAATCAACGCTCCGTGATTCTTTTTTGAATCTTCAACACTAAAATTCACACATCATTTCTAACTTAATGAATAACAAATTAAATTAAATGACCGGCTAAATATTCATCTCTGCTCTTTATCAGTTTGAAAGCCCTACTTAAATAAGATTGTTAATTTTATTTGAGGTTAATACGTAAGTGTACTTGCGCATGAAGTAGCCTAAGAAAGACTGAGTCGCATAATGTGATTAAAAATTTAGAGTCACTAATATTAAGATTGCCAGCTTACTTAAATTTCCTGCATAAATATTTTTAAGATAGTATTTTTAAAATTTCCGTTTATCTTTGATAAAAATTTAAGTTTGCTTTTATTCATCTTAGTCTATCTACTAATCTTATTAATGCCTAATTATTAATGTTAAGAATTAAATTTGGTTTACGGATGCTTAAAATAAAGGAATTGATTGAATAACCTGTTTTATTCACAACCATCATTATGCTAAAATTAATCTAGAATTATTATCTATAAGATTAAGAAGTACCACCAACATTTTTTTATTCAAAATCCGTTTAAAGCTATCCTCTCCTTGACCTCTTTAATCATGAGTTTGACGAGATCATCCAGTTCTACTTCGGGTTTCCACTTCCAGTCGCGACGGGCTTCGCTGTCGTCGAAGACTTGAGGCCAGGAGTCCGCTGGAATTAATAATTATTAATTACAAGCTACTTTATGAAGTTTCGCCCGCACTTGTTCCTTACTGAGCGCCATAGGTCTTACTGTCAAAGTTATCATAGCTATCTCCCAAATTTCACCGAAATCTGTAGATGTCTCACTTAAATCCAGTTCAAATACAGTCTCTTAGACTGTCAGAAATCAAATGGCACGATTTCGTAATCAATTTTTAAACTAAATGCAAACAACAATGTGACTAATGATAACCTACCTATGTCTTGCCTGCTGTCAGGTCTATACGTGATTTTCATATCTTGAAGATATTTGGACATAGCGTCAACGAGCTCCTCAGGAGTGAAGCTCATAGCTGTGACGTTGTACACTCTCCTGTTAAGTTGTTCATTGGGTACTTCGAGGTATTCTGACAGGGCCCTCAGCGCGTCCCTGATGTGCATCATAGGGAGGCGAGTATCTGGCTTCAGGTAGCATTCGTATTGGCCTTTACGAAGTATGTCGTGGAAGATCGCGATGGCGTAATCTGTAAGGATAAAAAATATATTTATCTATTTTTTTAGCAGTTAAAACGCACAGTTTGTTGTTTGTTATTTTGCGCGCGAAATATACGACGTAACTACGTACCTACTGTATGTTTACAAATCATACGCGGGACAAATAAAGGTAATAAAACTTAATTCTAACAGCAACAAAAGTTGTGTATTATTATTCATTGAAGGTGTGACTTGATCATCTATCACTTTCATTTAAGGACGTATTGAGGTACCTACGATACAATAATAAATAATTAGAAAGATAATGTTTCTTGGATCTCGTTGGAAGATATGAGAGCATTTTTCTCCGCCTTAATGACGGAGGCATACAATAAGTATTAAGAACCTATTTTACAAGGAAGTATAGTTTCAAGGCCTCGCTGTGATGTCATAAGTTGGCGAATTTTATTTTTACATGGCAACAGCTGATCCCGTTCGTATTAAATATTGACTCTACTTAGGAGGTTCGGCTCAGTGGCCTTGACGGTAAAACTACCTACTGACGACAAACTTACTTATCTAATAGCATTAATTAATTTTTATACCTACTTATTTGATTATATTACCTATCGTATGATTTTAATGGCTGAAGTTTACGCTTGAATAATATTTACCTAACTCACACAAGGAGCAACAAATGCATGTCCCTTTAAAATTATCGCTTTTATATATATTCGCGACTCGTAGATATCCTATATGCGTGGAATAACATTGCTCACGATATTTAGGTAATTACCACACTACACTTAAAGCTACGCCTAGAAATATATAGCAGTTGGTTGGTTAGCAGCTAACTGCTTACCTACTACCCAATATTTTTGTGATAGACAAAATGATAAAGTCCTTATTCTTAGTTACTTAGGTACACATAGTTACTTATCTAAAGATTTTTTAAATTAAATGTTAATTAATTTACTTTATAAAAAAAATTCATAGTAGGTATTCTTACCTGTCGTACCTCCGCCTGGTGGATCGCTAGATATGACTCCGGGAAACCTTAGACAGCGGAAATCCAAACCAAATCTATGATAATAATACTCTCCCAAGAGTTCAGCGTGCACTTTAGACACGCCATAAATTGTTCTAGGTCTTTGCACAGTTATATTAGGAGTTGGGTTTCTAGGAGAGTCAGGTCCAAAAGCCCCAATTGTACTAGGAACAAATACTCTGAGCTTATACTGTTTCGCCAGTTCTATAATATTGTGCATTCCCTCAATGTTGACCCTTACAGCTAAAGGGACATTTTGTTCTCCAATTGCACTGAGAAGAGCCGAGAAATGTATAAGCCAGTCTACTCTATGATTGACTACAATTTTTTGTAAGCCTTTAAAATCTAGGATGTCAACGAAAAGGTAAGGGCCGTCGTTGACGATGTCTTCTGTTGGTTTGATGATGTCTGACAAGATCACGTTATCTTTGCCGTACTTCTTTCGTAGATACTTGGCACACTCGACTCCTAGTTGGCCTAGGCCACCTGGAATATCAAATAATGTTTTTATAGGTAAGTACTCGTACCTATCTCATTTTATGTACTTACATACTTATGCATATTTTGGGTGTTATTGTAATGCCAATATCAACTGTCCAAGTAAATTATTTTATACCTAAATCTAGGTTAACATACTAAGGTAAGTCAAGGTTTGTAACCAGAAAATATTCAAACATTTACAAAAGTGAAGTAAAATACTACTTATGCTGTCGTTTGATCGTGCTTTCGTACAATGAGAGATTCGAAATCCTTTGAAAAATATTTATAAAACTTGCACGTGACTGTACCTGTTTATGTGAAACCGAGCAAAATTGAACTTGAGACGTCATATTATCTGTTTGCATATAGCAACATCAACTCTTCTGTATCTTATAATTTCTCGTGAGTAAATAACAATTAGTCAGAATGAGTGAGATCTACGATATAATGAGGTAACAATAACAAATACAACCATCTATGGTAAACATTGGAAAAACATGTTTTCATTTTATACGTTTTCCAGCCACCCGCCTGCTCGTGTGGTAGGTATATGGTATAAAAAGGGTATAAATGAAATTACGGTACCTTATAGGTACCTAACTATCTGAAATTTATTTGACAGTTTTACAACTGTACAGAAAGCTGCGTAAGATGCAAGACGACTACACGTAGGTAGTTTCAAGGAGAATAGGGGTTTTCTATTGAGACCATTTTTTACACCACGTTCTTTTCTCGCCCGATGACGACTATCTAATATTGCGAGTACCTATATACTTTAAGGACCACCACGTAAACACTTTGTGATAAGAAACGCGAATTGGTCTCGGAAATTCATTCTTAATTATAAACGCAACGTAGGTAAAACAAATAGTAATACGATATTCCTTCATGTTAGTGATAACACGTTTTTAGTTACGTCAGTTATTGTAATAAACAATTGTAATTATAAGCAGCCTAGTTTTATGGGTTTATATAAGCTGTCTCATTCACTCTCATCCAGGTTTTCCCATCATTATCGTACAAGTATACAAAGTAGGTAAATAATTTTTAGAGGTTTTCCTACTCCTCTAAAAACGCAGTTGAAGAAGGTAATGGATTTAACAGTTTTAAAATAATTGAAAGAGATGGAACAGTCATAGACTTACACAATATCACGCCGTTACGGGTTCATAATCATAATTATTTAAGGGTTGGACAATTGATACCTACGGATATTGAGAATAAACAATTAAAAGGAGAGAATTTATCAGCTACTGGCTCTTCTACTTTCCCAATTACGAATCATTCCAATTATTGCTTTATTACTTTTTCGAGTTGATATAACATTAACTTACCTTAAGATATTAGATTGGCGTCTAACAAGATTTTCACAAACAGACCGGTTTTGAATCTCGTTGTTACTACGAAAGTATTTTTAGAATCTATGTACGTAGATATTACCAAGGTACCTAATTATTAGTTTAGGTTATTGTTACTGTAGTAGAATGTCTATAATAATAGATATATTATCCATTTCTTAAATGATTTTGTGGTTTCGTACCTACAGAGTGAAAAAAAACTTCGGTCTATCGCCAGCTGGCATTTGTTTTATATTCTACATTCAAACCAAAGATAAAGTTCTCCAGATATTCTTCTAGTCTTCTAAATTCAGGCTCTTGATACCCAACACAGGCTTTGATTGGAATTATCGAATGTCCAGAATTACCTAATTACATACCTAAGTGAACGTAAGCACTTATGTTTACCTATTAGGTTATATGAGGCTTCATATTACCGCATACAAGTTACTTAGTAGATACTTACACTATTATATTCGTGAAAACGCGAATTATAAAGAACCTTTTTTAATTTATGGTACATGAGCTGATGATATAAATGGTAGGCTTTTACCTAGGTAAAGGTAGTATGAAGATAACTTGTTCTTCGTCAAGTTGATTTAATTTAAACAAAGTTTCAATACTGAGTTTTTACTAACATACTTCCAATTTCTAACCAATTCTAGCTTACCAGTTATTAAAATTCTAGGAGGTGCATGCTTCACCGCCTCTACAGAGTAACGTTTCACATTCAATTTCACAGAAGTCCTGAACAAATTTCTAACTAACATCATAACTATGAATTTGAACACGATATACCCGTTTGTACGTTAGATTGTGACTGAATACTGAACGTAAGGAATGAAACCTACAAAACAGGTTGTTGCTAGACAAGTAAACACACCACACGCGTAAGGCACACTTCAATAACTTACCATTTGTATCATACTCGTATTTTAATTCAGACGTTGTGTGTTTAGGTGTAAGCCACAAGGTTATCGTTCAGCGGATTTAGTTTTTGCGTTTGCAGAATTCGAGTTTTGTCACACCACTACCACTATTCTACAACCACGTAAAACAGAATATTTGACGTAGTTAGGAATGCAAAGTTAAGTCGAGTTCTATATTTTAGTGTGTGTTTACATTGAATAATTTTTGTCATATTACTTATTTATTAATTCAAAAGTACACTAATATTGATTTAATCTAAACATTGATTATTTCATTGAACACAAGTCTCACCTCAATCTATTGTGCATTAACGGCTCTCTTTAGATTCATAAGTGCATTGAAAGATATTCTCAACTCGCTCGACCGTGAGCGTATAAGAGCAGTTATATTATTATATAACTTTACTAGTTCCTCAATTGGAATGCATTGACCCACATTTACTATTTTCCAATATTTACCTGTATTATTTTTTATTAAGTTATGAATGAAGCAAAAGTACTTAGTCAGATATCCACAGTCTGACAAGCATGACATATTCTACATAAGTAATGTACCGGTCTTGACAAAACTTTGTCAAGTAATATCATGCAATTAATTTTTATCTTTTAACCCTAACTGCATACTTAGTTTGAACTATTAAGTAAGCTGTAAGATTTTGTCTGCAAGAAAGTTGAGCAATTAAAATTAAAACGACTTCGGCGACATACCTTTGTCAATTGTATTGTCCAAGCCACCCTTCCTCGTTACCACATCTTAGATTAATCACGATAAGGTGCTTAGGCATTCTTTATTTTGCAACATGTGCCAAAGATTATTTAACTCTACCGTTTGCGACTTTGTGGATTTTTAGTTTTAGTTAGTAACAATTCGAGTTGTTTATTTGCCAATTACGCAACCAATAATTTCAATAACACCTAACAAAATATATTTTACACTTGATTGAGTTTTATTTTATCTTTAGTTAATGGTGTGCCACAGGGAACGCTTTTCGGCCCTTCGCATATTAACTTGAAAATAAAAATATATGTGAATAAGACTTTAATAGAGAAGAATATGAATTTGCTTTGCTATTTCTATACTTGTCAGTTTTATGCCTACGGATACTTCTACATTCCTGAGCGCTGTTACGTTAGCCGGCACGCGCCACAATGGTGAAAGATAATGTTACTTGGTGCGCATCGAGCTGTGAACCGAAAGTCTGGTGTTTACATGCGAAATCGACTTCGCATCCCAGTCTGTCTTTGGCTGCCATAAGCCACGCTTGTACAGGATTGCTTTACAGTGACAACAAATATACGTTCGATATTGATAACCGTTGGATCTGGACACTTCAAAACAGTTGCAGTTCTATCTGGATTGATTCTTTGATTAAGTCTCAGAAGGATATCTTACAAGGTTGGATCCTCGACTATATTTTGTTTTCATTGCGTGTGCATATTTATAATTCATATTAACATGCATAAGAAGGAAATTGAACACTAATTAATCTGTAGTAGGAACGAAAAGTGTAATTAAGTATATCTCATTTGAATTCTTATAAGTGGAAACACCATTGGAAACGTAAGTTACGTAAAACTTAATTTATATTATCTTTTAGCCGTTAATAGCTAATTGCGCTTGGGATTCATTAATGAAGTTTTTTGATACTGTAAAAATGTCAGCTTTGGGATTTTAATGCACTAGTTATAATGGTAGATATATTATCACAAATAGGTATGGGCCATACGTAGAAAAAATAAGGCGGATAATATATTAAATCTTTGAATTTCCACGGGACGAAAGCTTAATATACTTTTTGAATTGTTGTCTAAGGATTCTAGGTACCTAGTTACTGTATTTAAAGTTGATCATTTCATTATTGTACTTGTTTATTACAATTTACCTACCTACATTTTTTTACGTTGGGATCAACTGTAATTATTAAGGACCTTAGCTATACGTTTATTTTCAATGTCAGGTTTATTCTTAGATAATTGTTGCAAATCGTAGGGTATGCTAAAGCAAGATGTTTCTAATTGATACTAACTCTAAAACTAATAAGTACTTTTCAAGAATCTCTAACACATACTGCGGAAAACGTACACAAAAACATATAAAATGACTTATTGATTACATATGTAACTACATTATGATTAACGATATGCACAAGATAAGTATCATAACATGCGCTAGCGCATTGCCCTAGCTTTCAAACGGCAGAGACGACGACAAACGACTTCTCCTACATACTCGGATGAACAACAATTTGTGATCCCATTGAATAATTTCAGGGCACTAGGTTACGAGATGCTATGAGCAATGTCACAAATCAAATTGTGCATTCAAATTACTTAGGTACTAGTATTGTGTTATTTGCTCACTTAAATAGGTAGGAGGTAACGATCTAGAAATTCAACTTCTGATTGCCTTAGAATTTAATCAGTTTGCTAATTGACTGTCTATTCAACTCATCGAAGATTTAGAGATAGCATAGATTAAATAATCTTAATCAAGCAATTCAAAAGCTTCTACTTTACACCAATATTACCTATTAAGTAGTCTCGTAAAACGGGGTTCATAGAGGAATCATTTATTGTACATTTCATACTAAGGTGGTATGGATTATCTAAAGCTGGATCTTAAAATTATTACCTAGGTACTTACATATAACTATTTAAGGAAAAACATATTCAGCAATGCCGCGCTTACATAGTTTCTGTATGTAAGAACATTGTGACAAAATAACTTTAAAGAAGGTTTAGCACAGTTCAGCTTCAGCTCCCACGAAATTAAGCTTTTTGCCTAGTACATATTATACTTAATTTTAAATGCAACACCAATTTAGGATACTTACCTTTGTTCATAATTAAATATTTTTAACGAATAAAACAAAATGTTTCCATCAAAGACACATAAATCAAATACGCATCCAACCATTACTGAATGCAGGTGCAACAGAAATCTATTATTACGGTATGATGCATGATAGTTTATAATATGTTGGTCGACAATCGCTCTAAGTATCTTCACGGGATGACAATTCGAGACAGTTAGATAAACGCGATAACTGTACTATAATTTTATGTCCCGTTGCCTGTTTGTTCTTAATGTTGATATATCATTGTATTGCATTTAACTAAGTATAAAGCCCCTTAGATGAAAATTTTGATATGTCTGTTTTGATAATCAGTTTAATGCTGATATCTCTAGTTTCCATCTGTTCTTGAACCTACACAATAATAAAAACTAAACAAACTACATGTGAATCGTGTCTTTATTCCTTACGGAGTAGACAGGACCAACAGTGATAAGACTCAAAGACTACTTTTTGCCTAATGATGGAATTAAGATTCAGACATAGTGATAGGTATACCTAGGAGTATTATTATTCGTAGCCTAGGTACAAAAATTTTGTTCTTACGAAAACTAGACTAGAAATCGAAATGATGCTAATAAAATGAAAGATTTTAGGGAAGCGGAAGTAACAGACATTTCGTATAATTCGAAATGTCATGAACGAATAACCTAGGTACCTATATAATTATTTATAATCCTGCACTTATCGGTTGATGATGCTAATGGGTGTAATTTTAGGCATTACCCACAAAACTCAAAAGGTCAGCAGGTGACCTAATTCGACAATGCCCTAAAACTACAAATCAGGCAAAATTGCGCAATTCTTTAACAATGATGCAAGGAGAATATTGCAAGGAGAATAGATCGCCAATAAGAACAATAGCGAGTGAAAGTGCACCTTAACCACCGGACCATGCCTAGAGCATTGTTTTATGTTCATTGTTTTCAATAGTGGTCCTTGGGTGGCGGATTATGGTTAGAATTGAGTGTCGACAACTGTTTCCCTCGACTATTATCTTTTCGTCAACTTCCTTCGAATGTTTCAACTCACGTAACTGCCATTGCAAATCATAAACGGAAAATGCAATTTAATGCGACGTTTACTTCGGACTAAATAAGGAATAAACTAGTAACGTGCAGTTCAACAAAAACAAAGAGAACTGCTTAATTCTCTTATTGAGACCTTTCTCTTATTAACACAATAGCGATCTAAAAAAAAATATTTATTTTAAAAGCGACTATCAATCTTTTACAATTCTTTTTAGATACACATACAGAATAAAAATGGACTACACGTCTTTTATGAGGAGCAATAAAATAGATAAATTTGGTATTGATATAACTATTAATGAAATATATGTATTTATGTCCACAGGTGAAACGGGACTAATAAATTATTTCTCTTTAGCATGCTACAATGAGCTCAGAAGAAACAGAGGAATGGATTCCCAAGTTGGAAATAAAATTCTATGGATCTTACTCGTGACGTTAGGTGGTGCATACGGACAAACGTTTTGTCCTTCACCTGAGCTTATACTGCCTTGCATATGTACAAATCGTAACGAAGATATTCAAATATGGTAAGTAAGGTACCTTTTTCTATAGTATTTTTTTTCTACCATGACTTAGCATACAAGTTTAGTCCTAATACTCAGTTTTGATTTGAATTGAAAGTTCAAAGCAGAATCCACAAGGAATTGAGTTTTGACTTTTTCTATATCTGTTTCAGGTGTACGCACAGCGATTTACCTCAAGTATTAAAAGGCATTCAGAAAATAGGAGATTTTATCAGAAAACCTATCGACGAGCTTATAATAGAAAATAACTATCTCCCATCGCTGCCGGGGAAGATATTTCAAAATGTGAAAATACTAAGGTTGATGTTGCGCCATAATGGCGTAGAAAGGTTATCTGCGGCTTGGTTGGAAACACAAGAAATGAATCTGGTGGAGATATTTATTGTTGAGAATGACTTAAGAAATTTTCCGGCAGAAAGTTTGATGAAATTACATAATCTCCAAGCTATAACAATTCAATCACATAACTTAAAAAGAATCCCTGCTTTGGTAAATATGCCGAAATTGCGATATATTAGTCTTAATTCAGGAAGTTTGAGCATTATTAATGAACATACATTTGATAATCTACCGAGTTTAGAGAGGCTATTTATACAAGGAAGTCCCAATCTTCATACACTTATGGAAAATTCATTCTACAATTTACCAAAATTACGAAAATTAGAAATAACGCATTGTGGCATCAGAGTGATACATATGCGAGCACTTTCTTTACTTCCGGTGCTCACTGAACTGTCTTTAAGTAATAATCAAATTTCTGACGCAACTATGGTCGGCAGGGCAACAAGAGATCTTTCGTTTTTGTCAAATTTAAATTTGAACTATAATTTGATTGATAAATTAAACGAAGGGGCATTTGTAGATCAACCTATGTTAGAAAATCTGTTGTTATCTAACAACAACATAAATATTATTCATCATGGAGCATTTCATAGGGTCCCTAAACTGAGGGTAGTAGACCTTAATTATAACAGGATAAGTCAAATACATCCAGAATCATTTTTGCAACAATCAGGAAGTGGAGTTGAAGAATTAAATCTTATCGGAAATCAAATAATGCACATATCAGAATTTCGTGCTTTGCTCGATGCCTTACCGAGATTGAAGTTTTTAGATATGAGTGATAATTTACTTCAAGAAATTCCGAGGGGTGCACTGAGAGGCCATCCGAGTTTAGAGCGATTACATTTGAATAAAAATAGTATTAAGTATATTCAGGCAGATGCATTTGTAGCAATGCCAGCTCTTAGAGAATTGCATCTAAGTAACAACTCTTTGACCGATATGAATGAAGGACCTTTCTGGAATTTGCCAGCCTTAAAAGGCTTGGATCTTTCTAACAACTACTTCCAACGCCTACAACCAAAAATGTTGTACAATCTGCCAGCATTAAGACGCATTAACTTCAGCAATAATCAGCTATCAATAATTGATCCTATTACATTCATGGAGTCGCCTTTATTGGAGTATGTAAATATTTCCGGAAACGCCTTAGTTTCCATTCATCCTGCTACTTTCAGAAATTTACCAAACTTGTACGAAATGGACGCAAGCTCAAACAGAATAATAGAATTTGTTCCTGGTTTACCCAGAGGTTTGGAGCAATTGTATTTACAGAAAAACCAAATCACGAGTTTACCCGTCTCGCCATCACCAGATTTGGACTTACCAGCGTTGCGAACTTTGGACATATCAAATAATGGAATTCAGAAAATTCCCCATGGATGCCTAAAAAGTTTGCACCATTTGCGACGACTGTTCATGAAACGTAATGGGTTGAGGCAGATTGACACCACAACATTCAGCGATTTAGAACGATTAGAAGTACTTGATCTGAGCGATAATCAAATTTTATCAGTGCATCCTAAAAGTTTTAGTAAAATGGTTCATTTAAAACAAGTGAATTTACATGGAAACACAATTGAAAATTTTGATTTTGTGGCTATACAGGAGAATGCAGCATTATCAGCTTTAGATTTTAGCAAAAATAGATTGAAAAGTATAAGCCCTAACTTGGTCAATAGAGCTTTAGAAGTGGAGGTATTGAATATATCGTCAAATAATTTAAATGACTTGCCCTTTACATTAAATATACTACCTAAATTAAAAATATTGGATGCAAGTTTTAATCACATTAAACATTTTGATGGCAATACTATACATAACATTCATACATTAGCAGAAATAAAATTTCCAAATAATAAAATTGTAGAACTGCGCGCTGGCAGTTTTCAAGATTTAAGAGATCTTCACACAATTGATTTGGATCAGAACCAAATTGAGATAATTCATCCTAAAGCAATTGCAAATTTGCCTAATTTAGTATCTGTGTATTTAAGCAGAAATCATATTATAGACTTACCGGATAACGTTTTTTCTAATTTACCAAAACTAAGAATAATAGAACTACAAGGGAACAGGCTACAGTTCATATCACCAAGGGCCTTCGAAAACATACCGCTAGTACAGTACTTGAATATGAGCAATAATCAACTGACAAACATTGATAACTCAGGTTTAAGGCTACTGACTTCACTTGAAGTTTTGGATTTAAGTTTTAATAAACTAACAAAGATAACAAGAGCGTCTTTTCAATACATGGAATGGCTGGTTGAGCTCAATCTAGATAACAATCAGATATGCTACATTAGTGGCCAACCATTCGATTTTATGCCACGACTTAAAGTTCTTTCTCTGCGGCATAATAAACTGAGTACAGTTACAGAACCAACATTTATAAAGTTGAGAAATAACATTGCTATTCTAGATATTGATGGTAAGCAAATACTACCTACCTACCTATGTTATAAAAATCTTTCAGTAAATTCTACAGTATTCTAAAGTAAGCGCCGCGTGATTCCGGGCACTTTAAAAAAATTACAACACCATGTATTTCTTATGGATGTCGTAAAAAGTGACTAAGGGAAAGGCTAATAAGCTTGGGATTCTTCTTGTAGTCAATGGGCTAGCAACCTGCTAATATTAGAATCTCAAATGAATAATTTAGCCATATAGCTTATTGTGGCCTTTCAGTCTTCTTAAGACTGTTTGGTCTGTTTACCCCGAAGGTATATAGATGTGACTTGACTATATTTATGTATGTTCTACAGTATAGTGTAATCTTTGTGACCTAATTTTATTTTCAGGTAATCCGCTTATTTGCAACTGTGCGATTATTTGGTTGAAAGCTTGGTTGTCCGAATCTTCCACAGTTGGACCAAAATGTGTTGATGGAACATATGTGAAATCAATGCCGTTTTCAAGAAACGATTGCATTAATATAGCAGTACAAGATGAAGATCTCCGGTCATGCGTTACTCACGAAAACGAAGCACTACTCCCTAACTTAGCTACATCACAAGTGTTCTCATCCTTAGACAAAATAAGAGACTACACGACACAAATAAAAAACAACTATCACATAAACAAAATTAACAACAGACCCTCTCCAGAGGAATCAGACTATTTCTACGACGAGTATGTCGATTATCCGTACAATGAAACTCTGATTGATGGTCTCAATAACGATATTAATGCCATACATAACAATAACAAATCTCAAGAAAGTCAAGGTATACCGACGATTTATGCTGGAATGAAGAACTCCAGTCAACAAATAAAAACGACAAACACAAAACCGAATAGTGGATTTACATTCTTCGGTATGCCACTTCCTGCATTGGACATGGGTAAACTGTTAAACAGCGGGCGCAAAGTGGACTGGACCGACAAAACTGCTCAACACAATAATAAATATCAAAGTCAGGAACCACCTAAATTTGAAACTGGTGGATTCTCTCCTATATTACCTACAACAGCTGGAGGTTTTAAGCCTATACCAAACCCTGCAGTAAATATTTCTCAGACAACAGTCGCTCACAGCGGACCAAACTATAGTAAAAAAGGCAGTATGGAACAAACAATCGCTGCAGTGTCGTCAAAACCGCCGACTACAAAATCACACAACAGCACCACTCATCAGAAAATGAAAAGTGAAATTCATGAACTCCAAGCTTATGTCGATGATGACAATAGTACGCATGTAGCATATAATAGGACTAAAAATGTTGAAGAACAAAAAATTGATCCCACCAATCTCAGCAAATATAATTTAATGGAATCAAACCTGACAATAACACAAGTTACAGAAAAAGAAGGCATATTGATAACTACAGATACAACAAATGATATGTCCCTTCAGGCATGGATGGAAACAAGTAGTCAGTCTTACTCTTCCACACCAGTAACATCTAAACCAGTTATAAAAAAACACATTGAAAATGATCAGCCAACAGCATTGTCAGCTATTCTAGTTCCTAGTAATGAGGAAATTGCAAAGAGAAATTATACAACCAACACAAACCACAAAAGAGCAGGTACAATAACCAAAGTGAACATGCCCCATGTGGCTCATTTTGAACAGGATAATTATGCTCCAGTAATAAATAGGGAAGGAAAGACGAGATTTTCGGAGAGTACAAATATTGGCAATAATAAACCTAGGCAAATTAATGATAAAGACTGGTATTATAAAAATTATAACAATTCAAATTTGGAACCATACATAGCGCCTGGTGTCCACACTTCTAAAAGTGATAGTTTTCGAGAACTAATTCCATTAACACTACTGATTACATGTTCAATAATGAATTTAATTTTGATTGTATAACTTTAAAGTTAACACTATTCTGTGTATTATATTATATTCATTGTTTTATTTTAAGAACACCAAATTAGTTTCTAAAACAAATTAGAAATAGTGAATACCAAAATCCCTCATTTTTTTTCACCCTTTGCATTAATTGACACAGATAGCAAATGTGAGAAAATCTATGGTCCTGTCCCTTTAGATACATATCTCTCACATTAGATATTAAACTAGAGCTCAAAAATAGTGTACATAAATAAGGAGAAAACAATAACATTATAAATGATTAAAATTTATATCAGAAAACATGTAAGTTCCATGGGTATGGACAATGCACATTTACAAATTTCATTGGAGCCAAGGTGTGTGAATTGAGCCTTAACTCTCCTTTAAAAATGGGGAATAAAATGTTTTAGAACACAGAAACTTATTCCTGTTTATTTACATCTATTTAATTGTTATAACAATTAAGAATTTAACAACCTAGTTTCATGGAACTATGCAGCAACACAAAAACACATAGCATGTTATACATATATTGATGTTCAGAAAATAAATAAAGATAGCAGTTACCACAGAACTAGTAAATATGTATGTGACAAAATACAGATATATGAATACTTAATATAATGACTAGGTTTGATCCCATTTGATCCTGTGCAATAAATGCTACAAATTTATATTATTTTCAACTTTTTTTTAATAAATTAGTTTTCCTTTTAGACACACAAATAGATTATTATTACTCTAAATTAAAAAAAAGTATTTATTTTATTGATATAAAGTATAGAACATGTTGAAAAGTGGTAGGATTTTATTGAGTTTTTAAAGCACAATAGAACAAATAAACAATAACAAACAAATCTAAGATTTTTCAATAAAATATGTTCTGAGCTTATCTAAGGCTTTGTATCTATGGGATATTTTATTCTTCTCTTCTTTTGGTAATTCTGCATAAGTTTTGTCATAGCCCTCTGGTTCAAAAACACAATCCCATCCAAAAGACCTTGGACCTCTAGGAGTGACAATTTTTCCTGCAGTTATGCCTTGAAATAACAGAACATCTAGGTCTTCACAATGACTTTCTCCATCACAATATGCAAAAGTGCACACAGCCTCAGCAGATTTATCCTCCCATCCAGCTAGTAATCTTGGTAAACCTTCAGGTTCCAGTTTCTCTAAAAACCACTTTATATAAGGTCCAGGCAGACCTTTTAATGCATTAAAACAAAGACATGTATCTTCTACCAATACGGGACTTTTGAGCCGCCGCGCGGCCTCTTGACATTTCCTGATAGAGACCTCATTAATCTCACCCTGCAGCTCTGGCAGATCTAGCTTATGACTGATAACTTCTAAGGGAAAACTATTTCCTAAAATAGCCCTTACTTCTTCTAATTTTTTTGCGTTTCCAGTAACAAAGGTCAGCTTTCTTGCTGACATCTTGTAGAAAGAAAATTCTTTTTTAATATTTACGACTCATACATAAAATTTTTAAAACAGTTATGTATCGATTTTAGTCAAATAAAAGTAAATTCTAACCTAACCAAAACTTTGTACATAACATAAAAGAAAACACAAAACCTGTTATTTTGCTGTTCTGACAATGACAAAATTACAGTTTTGTAAGTCATTGATTGACATTTCATAAAGTTGTATTCACGTCAGTGGTTATGGTCGAAAAGTATACACACACTTCCCTTACATCGGGGCGAATAGAGAATTCCAGTGCTTTGCCCCTTTGGCTGGCTGGATGTTTTTGAACGAATATCATAGACATGACAGACAGAAAGTGACTGTCAAATTTTAGTTTTCATTTGACGTTTCGTTGTTGTCGTGATTTAGCTAAATATTTCTTCGTAAAAAAATTTGATTTGATTGCTAAAGATATTAAATAATAATAAAATCCTTTAAAGATGCCTAGTCAAGAAGTCGTCACCACAAAAGTTGTGGTTCATCCTTTGGTACTCCTAAGTGTTGTGGACCATTTCAATCGAATGGGAAAGATTGGTAACCAAAAACGCGTTGTTGGCGTACTCTTGGGTTGTTGGAGAGCCAAAGGAGTACTCGATGTGTCGAACAGTTTCGCAGGTATTTATTTATTTACCAATACAGGAATACTTTCGTTACCATCTAAACAAAGATATTCCCCGTATATTGCTTGACTTACTATTTGAAGCATCATCTCTTCTAAAATACGTGTGTATATGTGATTCACCATTGTCCTGGATTTTTTGTCTTAGTTGGGGCCCTTTCAGGTCGAGCCGGGTGATCGGTTCAATAATTGATTATCTTATTCTATTTTATAAAAGTATCTTTTTATATATGAATGAAATTAAAAAAAAAATTTAATAGCAATGCAATTTATCATTTTAAGTCTAAGCAATCTTAATCATTTATTTTCTTCTTTAGATCCTTAATATGATCAATCTAGATAAGGTTTAATTTTATTTAAGAACACAGACCTGGTAGCTGTATGGTATATTGTATATACTCAGTTTATTTACTGTATAAGCTATTATTAATAAAATGATTTTTATTATTTTCAGTTCCATTTGATGAAGATGATAAAGATAAATCTGTATGGTTCTTGGACCATGATTACCTTGAAAACATGTATGGCATGTTTAAAAAGGTCAATGCCCGTGAGAAAGTGGTGGGCTGGTACCACACAGGGCCAAAGCTACACCAGAATGATGTGGCTATAAATGAACTAATTAGACGGTACTGCCCAAACTCAGTCTTAGTAATCATTGATGCTAAACCGAAGGATCTCGGGCTGCCCACTGAGGCCTACCAGGCTGTTGAAGAAGTTCATGATGATGGCAGCCCAACTAGCAGAACCTTTGAGCATGTGCCCAGTGAAATTGGAGCTGAAGAAGCAGAAGAGGTTGGAGTAGAACATCTTTTGAGAGACATCAAGGATACAACAGTAGGCAGTCTCTCCCAAAGGATCAACAATCAATTGCTCGGGCTCCGAGGGCTCCACTCTCAACTGAGTGAGATCAGGGATTATCTATTACAAGTTGGCCAAGGCTCCCTGCCTATGAATCACCAAATCATTTATCAGCTCCAGGATATATTCAACCTTTTGCCTGATATTGCCAATGACAACTTCATTGACAACCTTTACATTAAAACAAATGATCAATCCCTTGTTGTATACCTTGCAGCTCTTGTTAGATCTATAATAGCACTTCACAATCTTATCAACAACAAAATCACAAATAGAGATGCAGAAGAAGGAAAGAAAGATGATTCTAAAGAGAAGAAAGATAAGAAGGATGACAAAGACGATAAGAAGACAGAAGAGAAAGTAAAGGGAGATAAGAAAGAGAGGGAAGAGAAAAAGAAATAATTTAAATCGTCGTTAGTTTAAGTTGTTTGTAATGCTTCATTATTTTTAAATAAATTGTATTTACTAATTCAAAAGTTTTTGTCATTTAGTGTTTGTTAAGGCAGTTTTCTTTTATGTGCTTTGCTAGTTTTTTCAAACATGTTTTAAGAAACATATAACTTCTCTCTTCATATCCATGCACAAAAAGCTACCATAGTTAACAGAAATTATAACATGATTGTTTTTATAACATTTGTAAATGTGCAAATAGTCAGTAGGGCTTGATTAACATAAGCTATTGTAAAGTAGGTAGTACCATAATAATTATAAATTATAACAACACAATAAAATTAAAATAAGCCTCAATTATGATAGATGCAGAAAAACTATTAGAAAAAGTAATGTTTCTTGTCCCCAATAAAAAGAACGCTTTGTACAATTTTAGCTCGGTCATGGGATTTTAATTCGAAAAATCAGTATCGAAATCGATATTTTAAAACATTATCTTTCCAATATCAATTTTATAAATCAAATACAAAATGATACAAGTGGCGAACAACCCATTTACATATAGACAACTGGCATTCCAAGCTATCTGATAAGAGCTTGGTTATCTGTTAGATTGCGACAAAGCAATATAATCAGATAATTCGACATTCGCCACGGACTCCTTGTATTCTAATGTAGTGTGAAATGTTTGTGTCGTGAGGCGAATCTCATTGAAAATGGCAGCCCAGGTTCAATTAGCAGTAAGTTTTTTTTAATATAAGTATTTATTTAATTTTCAATTAAAGAATAGACCTTCTATTCAATGTGAAGAATTTGGCTGTATTTTTTATACCTATCATATCAATTACTGTATTATCAATCTCGAGATAAATATTTGTATTATATACCTTACTTCTATTGGTCATTCTCATACCACATGTAAAGTAGGTACTTATCTAATTACAGTCCTAGATAGGAACATATTTCCCCATAAATCTCCATAGTCAGAATTCCCTGTTCCCTATACACTACAAAAGTGATGAAAAACTTTTCTCCCATGCACTTATTATCTATAATTGATTGTAAAAGTTTTTTCATACTGCAAAAATATACAATATCCCTGGCGGGGTAAACATATCCAACAGTCTTAAAAAAACTAAAAAGCCTCGTTTAGCAGTATGGTACACTATATTATTATTTAATATATCGAGAATATGTAGTTTCCTATCGATAAAACATGATTTTAGATTTGAAATAGACGTGGATATGATTTCAGAGCCTGGTGTGGCTCAAGCCACAAGGCAGCTCCGAGTTCGACATTCCCATAGCGGTCAAAGTGCTGAAGAGCAGCGGGAACACCCTCCAGGTGCAAGATGACGACGGCAAGGTACTTGCTAAATCTACATTTATTTAAGCCAATTAAGATCATTTGTCTCATATTGGGTAGGTAAAGCCGTAAATAAAGTCTTGAAAGCCAGCAGGATGACTTGCCTAATGATAGAATTTCAGTTATCGTCAGGTTGCCCATATAGCTAATAGATTGAGAAGCAGCTGATACTGTGTGTTCTCTTCGCTGCCAGATGGGAATGGAAGCTAGGACTCGATGAATGTGCTTATTCCTTTAATTGCCTTTATTAATATAACTTATACCTTGCACAATTTCAAACAAATACCTACATTTCATGTTTTCCATTTCATTTTGTTCAGAAGATCCTTGCTTTTCATTTTAGGTGTTCTCAGCAACCATCAATGATGTACTGAAACCACTCCACGCGACGTCCGTGAGCGGCGTCGAGGACATGATAACTCTTGGCGAGCTCCAGGAATATACCATCCTCAGAAACCTCCATATAAGATACAAGCAACAGTTGATTTACGTGAGTTTTATCCATACTTACTTATCTTATACCTACTTAAAAGGGCCATTTACACGAGATTTTTCGAGTATTGCAATCAAATTTTCGAGGGATTGATAAAGCGGGTCCATTGTAATAGAACGATTTCGAATTAATGGAGCTAATGTGTTCCCCACCACGCGATCGGCTCGTGTATTGGCTTGTGTGAACATAACCGCGTGTAAATGGGCCATTATAATATAAAAGTGAATGATGACTGGGTGACATATCAACGCATAGTCCAAACCGCTGGAAAAAGAGATTAAAAATTTGGAATGTAGACTTCCATTATAGGTTATATAGGTACCTACTTTCTTTAAAAGGTCTAGTAGATGTAATAAGACAGAATTACTTAAAATTCCCTTTCTGGGATTATTCGTTTTAGACAGCCAGAGCCAGGACATATTATAGACGTTCGTTAAAGTTTAAAAAACGAGATTTATCACCGGCCCGAGCGAAGCTGCCGTCTTTCAATAAAGCTTTTTACTTACAAATGTTAATTTTGATTTTGTAGACATACACGGGGTCTATGCTGATCGCTATCAATCCATACGAGATCCTGCCTATATACACCATGGACCAGATACATTTCTACCAGGCGACGAACATAGGGGACGTGCCGCCACATATTTTCGCCATCGGAGAAAATTCTTACAGGGAACTCAACCAGACCTCTACAAACCAGTGTATTGTTATAAGGTTAATAAAAATTAGTCAACTATCTTTATCATTTACTGGGGTTAAGTTTCTGATGTAATTTCTCATAAACGATTATTTTTTACCTTTGCCTGCCCATCCCAGACACCAGGCATCTCTGAAAATACGAACAGTGGGTAATTTTTATCATTGTTCTAAGCTTCATCCAAAAAATATTTCCAACTAAGTATCGCCCAACTATTTATTTTTATTTTTGATTGAAACTTGTTTGTTTGTTTTCTTTTAGTGGCGAAAGTGGTGCAGGAAAAACGGAAAGCACAAAATTGCTGTTACAATATTTAGCCGCGGCCAGCGGGAAGCATTCCTGGATTGAGCAGCAAATACAGGAAACAAATCCGGTTCTAGAGGCGTTTGGTAACGCTAAAACAGTAAAAAACGACAACTCCTCGAGATTCGGAAAATACATTAACATATATTTTAGCAGAAAAGGTGTTATTGAAGGGGGCAATATAGATCAATATCTTTTAGAAAAATCACGTATCGTATTTCAGAATAACGGTGAAAGGAATTATCATATATTTTACTCGCTTGTTGAGGGTTTAACAGCTGATGAGAAAAGGAAGCTAGAGCTCGGTCGTGCAGCTGACTATTACTATTTAAACTCTGGCAACATGCTCTCCTGCGAAGGTCGTAATGATGCCCTGGAATTTGCTGATATAAGATCTGCCTTCAAAGTTCTGAACTTTTCAGACGCAGAGGTTTGGTCTGTATTCGGTCTATTAGCTGCAATTTTACATTTGGGAAACTTGAAATTTAAAGGTTTCCATGTGAACAACATAGAGTCGTCAGAAGTATCTGACATGATTAATGCAAGTAGGATTGCGTCACTTTTAGGAGTGAATAAATCTGTGCTTTGTGATGCTTTGACAAGAAAGACCTTTGTGGCACACGGTGAAAAAGTAGTGTCCACCATAACAGTATCGGCTGCCACGGAAGGTCGAGATGCATTGGTTAAAGCGATATATGGACACATATTTGAGTACATTGTCGAAGGTATAAACCGAACATTACATAGAGACCAGCAATTGTCCAGCGGTTCTGTAGGGATTCTAGATATATTTGGTTTCGAAAATTTCGAGTCTAATAGTTTTGAACAGCTTTGCATCAATTACGCAAACGAGAATCTGCAACAGTTTTTCGTCAAGCACATATTCAAATTGGAGCAGGAACAGTATGAGAAGGAAGGAATAATTTGGTCAAACATAAATTACGTCGATAACCAGGAAATGTTGGATATGATAGGCCTGAAGCCTATGAATCTGTTGTCGCTGATCGACGAAGAGTCGCGATTCCCGAAAGGCACTGACGTCACTCTTCTATCCAAACTGAATAGCAATCACAGCACTAAGTCGTGCTACGTAGCTCCGAAATCAACGCATGAACATTCTTTTGGAGTGAAACATTTTGCCGGCAACGTGCAGTACAAAATAAAAGGTGAGATACAGTAAGATATAAAGGTTCAGGTCAAGAGTACCCGAAACCACCGAGCTTGCATGAAGAGAGTTATGAATGTAGATGAAGCGAAGGAAGTGTGCAGAGATCGTGGCAAGTGGAAAGAGGTAGTCTCTGCCTACCCCTCCGGGAAAGAGGCGTGATTTTATGTATGTACCTATACAGTAAGATAAGGTCTATTCAATGATAATGATAAATTGATGATTCATTAAAGACAACTATCATTAAAAAAAAATAAGTAGGTAAGTACATGAAAAAGAAACATACCTAATAATCTATTCTCTTACAGGATTCCTGGATAAAAACAGAGATATGTTGACGACAGACATCAAAGAGATGATACTGGATTCGAGTAACTCTTTCTTGAAAAACGTATTCGCGCTGGAAACGAAGCCTAGTTTCCAGAGTGGTCGGAAGACAGTGTCTTTAAGCCACCAGTTCAAAACGTCCTTAGAATCTTTAATGAAAACCTTGTACGCCTGCCATCCTTTCTTCGTGCGATGTATCAAACCAAATGAAGTAAAACAGCCTAGGGTGTGTACTTAATTTGTTTACTTTTAGATTATTTGAATTTTTTTCCCGTTTTAATTGTAGTCCCGTGGCTTCATATTCATTTCAAGTACCGCAACCCATTCTCGAACAACATTCTCATCCTTATTTTTTTTTACTTTTACCAACCCTTTTTGTCTTTTCATACCTAAGAATAGGTATATTAAGTACTAAATATATTTAGCACTTTAGTGTTTTAAATTTTTTAAGAGTTAGTAAAGCGAATTTTTATAGCTATAATAAATGTTCCTTTACAGATTTTCGACAAAACGTTGTGTGTGCGACAATTGAGATATGCTGGCTTGATGGAAACGGCAAAAATAAGGCAAGCTGGTTTCCCCATACGCTACTCTTACTACGAATTTGTCTACCGATACAGACTCATAGTCCCCGACATACCGCCCGCTGAAAAAGTGGACTGTAAAGTAGCTGCTAAAAAAATATGCACTGAAGTGTTGAATGATGATGAATTTCGACTGGGACATACAAAAGTGTTCCTTAAAGATACACATGATGCCATCCTGGAAGATCTAAGGCATAAGGTTTTACTGAACGCTGTAATAAGAGTACAAGCGAATGCAAGAAGGTTCATTCTAAGGCGACAATTCCTGAGGCAGCGCGCCGCCGCCTTGACCATACAGAAACATTTCCGAGCTCGAGGATACAGAAAGAGATTTTTGATAATGCGAAGAGGCTACTTACGAATACAAGCAGCCATTAAGTCTAGAGAACTAAGAAAGACTTTCGTGAATTTAAGAAAGTTCTTCACCAAATTTCAGGCACATTGCAGAGGTTTTATTATTAGAAAATTGGTCAAAGAAAAGGGCGGTATTCTCAGAACGAGGTTAGCGCAATTAAAGAAAGAGAAAGACGTATCGATTAAATCTGGTACTAAAGAGAAAGTTGCAGAAGATGAATATGAGAAGAACTTTACCGAACTCATGAGGTCTATTTGGATAATTAAAGAAACTCCAGTAGAAAATAACATACAAAACAACACAGTAATTGATGATAGATATGTGGATGATGTATTCGGGTTCCTTAAAGATTCTTCTACTCCCGGTGGCACAGTTCGAGGAACTGGTTTTGGTGTGGTTAGTGGAATATAAATAAGAATAATGTCAAATTACTTTCTGAAACAGTACATTATAATATAGGCAATGAATATTTTATATTTCAGGTATCTACGCCCAAAGCACAAATAACGAACGTGATTCCAATACCACAAGAGCCTCAAGAGGAACCAATAGACGAGTACAACTTCAGAAAATTCGCTGCCACATATTTCGTTGGCAATACTACCCATCAATACTCCAGAAAACATCTTAAAAATTCCCTTCTTGAGTTACCTTCGCCTATTGATAAAGAAGCTGCGGTGGCATTATGGATCACTATATTGAGGTTTATGGGCGATTTGGCCGAGCCAAAATATGTTGACGACAAAGTTGATAATATACCTGTAATGACCAAGTTGTCCAATACGGTCGGTCGTGCTTTCCAGAAGAGTAAGGAATTTGAAGTAAGTTAAATAAAATTCATCAGTCAAACTGTTACTTGTTTCATATAAAACGCCACTTTCTTGATAAGCCTTTACGTTTTATATGTTAAAAAAAGAATATTATACCTATTCGCTGAGACGAAAAGTTCAATTTTAAACATGTAACAAGTTGAAAATGTTAATTTGATTTTCATGTTACCATATTGTGGAGTAATAATGTCTGATCATTTAACTAAAAAAAGGTCCTGCTTTCTGTTTCTTTTAAACATTTTTTTTGCTATCAATATAATATCAAACTTTATTTCATTAAAAATTCTCAGGAACTCTTGTCTCAAGATAAATATAATAAGAAAATGATAAACAAAACACTAAAACGCCAGACTAAATTGAATGAAGAGCTGATGAAAAGCCTAGTTAATGATGAAGTGACTATAGAGATGTACAGCGCTTGGTTGAACTCAAGGCGAAGCACTAACTTGGAGAAGCTACACTTTATAATCGGCCATGGCATCATAAGAAAGGAATTGCGGTGAGAAACCTAGTGTAATAACAATATTATCATCAATAACTGTGTTAAACTTATATATATTGAATCTTATTTCTAGAAATAAAAGAAATATGTTGTGAGTGAGAATTATGTAAAAAAAATATTTGGTGTTTGTCTATTTTGTTTTGTACATGGATAGGTAACTATCTAGAACATTTCAATAATATACCTAACTACCTTTTCAGAGATGAAATTTTGTGCCAGCTATGCAAGCAGCTGACAAACAACCCGTCTAAAGCCTCCCATGCCCGTGGGTGGATATTACTATCTCTTTGCGTCGGCTGCTTCCCGCCCTCTGAGCGATTCGTCAAATACCTGCGATCGTTTATTCGTAATGGTCCACCAGGTTACGCCCCTTACTGTGAAGGAAGACTTTTAAGAACCTTCAAAAATGGTTCCCGAACACAACCGCCTAGTTGGTTGGAACTTCAAGCTACCAAAACCAAAAAACCTATTCTGCTATCGGTCACTTTAATGGACGAATCTGTCAAAACAATTCAATCGGATTCCGCCACAACTTCCGAAGAAATATGTCAACAAATAGCAGATAACATCGGTCTGAAAGACACATTCGGGTTTTCTTTATACATAACTTTATATGATAAAGTTCTTTCATTAGGAAGCGAAGGAGAACATATTATGGACGCAATTTCTCAATGCGAACAGTTTTCTAGAGAACAAGGGACACCGGAGAAAAACGCCCCTTGGAGATTATTCTTCCGTAAAGAAATATTTACACCCTGGCATAATCCAGCTGAGGATTCGGTAGCGACTAATCTGATTTACTATCAAGTAGCTAAAGGAGTGAAATTCGGCGAATACCGTTGTAATAACGAACAAGATTTAGCGATGTTAGCTGCTCAGCAACACTATATTGAGTACGGGCCTAAAATAGATCCAAACGTCCTTCGTAAAGTCATTGTAAATTATATACCGAATCAATTTATTCAGTCTAACGACGCTGCATTGACAAAATGGGAACATTTAGTTACAAAAGCCTTTGAGTCTGCACACAGTGTTCAATCAAGAATAGACCCGCTGCGATGTAAAGAAGATATCGTTATATTCTCAAAATTAAAATGGCCTATGCTTTTCTCCAGATTCTTTGAAGCACTTAAGTTGAAAGGCGATGCTATTAGCAAAGATCTTGTTATAATAGCCGTTAACTGGACTGGCATTTACATAGTTGATCAAACAGAGCACATACTACTTGAGATAGCGTTTTGTGAAGTAACTTATGTCGCTTACAATGAAGACAAAGATTTGGATAATGTTGGTCGAATTACAATAAGAACCATACAACAAGAAGAATTTGAATTCCAGAGTGTCGATGCAAGTGACATGAGTTCATTAATTATTTATCTAATAGATGGCCTCAAGAGACGGTCGATCTACGTGATAGCACAAAACGACTCTCAGGGTTACAGCGACGCTTCATCATTCTTACAATACAAAAAAGGTGATCTAATAACTCTTTTGCAAGACTGTACAGGGGAATCTTTGATGAATTCAACATGGGGCCATGGATTTTGTAATGGTCAAGAAGGTCTATTCCCTACAGAACAAGTATATATTCTACCGACAATGACAGAGCCCACCGGTGGAACTTTAGAAGTGTTCAAAAAAGGTAATATTACTAATGATAAGAAAACAAAATCAAAGTATAATACAATACAACGGAAACGAATGTACACGCTTGAAAAATTCGCTAAGGAACACTTCAGGGAGAATACGGAAGGTAATAGTAGCGCATCTGGTGTGTCTACTTTAACTACTGCGAAAAAGAATGTAGCTGTTGACTTGTGGGTCCACAGTCGAGAGCCACTTCGGAAGCCATTGCTGAAGAAACTACTAGAAAACGAAAACATGTCGAAACTAGCAGTTATGGCTTACATGGGTCTTCTTAAATACATGGGAGATATGCCTGCTCCTAAAGCGAGGACAGTGACAGAGTACACCGATGAAATATTCCGAGCAGCCATTACTGAGCCTCTACTACGAGACGAAGTTTATTGTCAAATCATGAAACAGCTCACCAATAATAGGATACAGCTAAGCGAAGAGCGCGGTTGGGAAATAATGTGGCTCGCGACAGGAATTTTCGCTTGTGGGCCTGTATTGTTGAAGGAGTTGGTGGAATTTCTGAAGACACGACCACATCCTATTGCGAAGGAATGTTTGAAAAGAGTGTTTAGGATACAAAAGAGTGGTCCGAGAATGTATGCCCCTTACGTGGTGGAAGTGGAAGCTATTCAGCATAGAAGTTTGCAGATATATCACAAAGTTTATTTCCCGGACGATACAGATGAGGCGTTCGAGGTCGACTCGTCTACGAAGGCGAAAGATTTATGTGAACAAATTACTGGCAGATTAAATTTGAAAAATAGTGATGGGTTTAGTTTGTTCGTGAAGATCGCTGATAAAGTGTTCTCCGTTCCAGAAAACTATTATTTCTTTGATTTCGTATATGAACTTGTTGAGTGGATGAAGCAAACGCGGCCTATTCGTGGAGGTAATTTTTAAAATATTAATTACATAGATAAGTAGTTTAATACAAAGTCGCTGTTCGCCTACTCCTAATTTATTTTTTCTTTTTTCAACCACTAATAAATGCGTTTTTTTAACATACTTAACTTTCGCTAGAGAACATGCATAAACTTAAAACGTCAGTTTATATACATATTACTTCTCGTATTTCGTGTAATGACAATTTTTATTAATTTTCGCCCACAACGTGTACTGCCACATAGGCCAATTCACGTATCTTACACTGTACTTGATATATTTTCTGTTGAATTACAGGAGCGCAAGTGCAAATGAACTACCAAATATTCTTCATGAAGAAATTGTGGATAAACACTATCCCCGGGCGAGACAAGAATGCTGATCAAATATTTTATTACCCACAAGAGTTACCCAAGTATCTGCGTGGTTACCATAAGACTTCAAAACAAGATCTTATTGAATTAGCAGCTCTGATCTATAAAGCTAGGTTCGGAAGTGACCAAACACTGCTACCACGAATTACAGAAATGTTAGAGGAATTTATACCACCAGATATGGTTAGGTTGCAATCTAACTCAGCATGGAAATCCTCGATTAGCGCTGCGTATACGCAGTTAGGTATAATGACGCAAGATGAAGCGAAAGAGAGGTTTTTAAAGAGGATATACCAGTTGCCTACATTCGGCACAGCTTTCTTCGAAGTAAAGCAGACTTCTGATCCCGCCTATCCTGAAATGGTTGTGGTTGGAATAAATAAGAATGGTGTTAGCATCATCCACCCCCAGAGTCGAGTAAGTAGAATTTTTACAGGGTTATTCATTATCATGTCCTTAATTCAAATTCTTTACCACAACCGCTACATTTTGCTTAGTTTTCGGAAATGCCTTAGCACAGTTATGCTATTCGCGTAAAAATCCGTCAAATGGTTTCGGTTAAAGAAATTAATTTGCCTTTTATAAGTATGCACGGAGATACATAAAAAGTGTACCTACCTATATACCTATGTAGGTACACTTTTTATGTATCTGTTTTATGCCAGGTACTTTCTAAATTAATGTATTACAATAAAAACTCGAACTTTAACTTATAGCTTATACTATTTTATTATTCACAGGACGTGCTTATTACCCACCCATTCTCTCAAATATCCAATTGGTCATCTGGCAACACGTTCTTCCACATGACAATGGGCAACTTTATTCGTGGCACAAAAATATTGTGCGAGACATCTTTGGGATACAAAATGGACGACCTCATTTCTTCATACATCGCCGTTTTACGACAAACTACCTATTCAGAAGCCAAGTAGAGATTGACTGATCAACGATGAAAATGTAAATAAATATTTAGTAATCTGATAGAGATTAGTATGCTTTAGGTGACAATTTATATAATTAAATAAATAAATAAATATTGTAAATAGTGGTATCTACTTGTTTTCTATCTTATTACTGAACATTTTGAAATTCACGAAGCGAAAAGTAAAGTGCTAGGTGCACTTTCAGCAGGTTTTCCCTATCGACACCCATATATTGAATGTGGGTTTTTTTTGGAAACTGCACTATAACAACAGGCTATGACCAGTATGTTCTCCTTGGATAAAAGCCAAAGGTCCGCAAATGATCGCAATCCGAGTGGGCAAGTCGAAGCGACTTACGTGTGACCTTTGCAATCTTGCAGGGAGACCCGACCCAGCTAAGATAATGTAACCATTATCATGATTCAGCTGCCTCACTATCATAACAAGTACAAGTGAAGGACTTAGCGGACTTATTCACGAACGTTGAGAGGCAACGTTGTGCCGTGTGGTTCCCGGCACCAATACAAAAAAGAATAGGCCCACTCCATCTCTTTCCCATGGATGTCGTAAAAGGCGACTAAGGGATAGGCTCACAAACTTTGGATTCTTTTTAAGGCGATGGATTAGCAACCTATAGTTATTTGAATCTCAATTATATCATTAAGCCAAATAGCTGAACGTGGCCAGTCAGTCTTTTCCAGACTGTTGGTCTGTCTACCCCGCAAGGGATATAGACGTGACTATATATGTTGAGAGGCAAATTTATATTCTTTGCTTTTCTTTTTTTCTAGCTTTGAGATAACTAGAGTTGTTGAAATGAAATAGAGACGATAAAACATAAATGTTGTCGAGCTACGTGAATAGATCTTTAGATCCGACCCTGACTAAAAAAAGAACCGCCAGGGCAAAATGTCAATGTCAAGTGAAGTGATGCCTGAAGTGAGCGAAATTAGAAATCGAACTTTATCAAACTCTTTCTTTCTATAGGTATTCAATATTCTTCATAATTCTCATGAATTTTGTTTTGATGACAACAAGAAATTAAACATATTTATTAAACTAACTGCCTAGCTTCCTTGCTACGTATTAAGATAAAGATTAAATGTGATATAAACGACTATAACCCTAATCAACTGAATATATAATTTTCCTTCCTTTGAGCTTAAATGAAATGGAATCAAAAACAGCATTTGCACTTGAAGATGGGATAGATTTGAGGTTGGTATTCTTTATAAAAGAATGTAAACATATACTATTAAGATTTTTCATTTAGGCGATAGATTTAAATAATTAAGCCATCCAGCTGAATTTGGCTCCTACTACCCCCTTAGCAAGAGCGTAAAGAACACCAAAAACACTACAAAATTAATAAAACTCAACAGTTAGGCTAGCCTTAAAGTTTCAGTCTTGTGTTATGAGATACAACACTACACATTGCATCATTGTATGTAAATTTATATTAGGATCAAACCCAGGATCTAGTGATTTAGAGGCTTAAAATACCTTAACTTAATGTAGTGAAATCAGGTTAGAAATAAGCTGTTCAATTTACTACACAAACATTAACAATTTTGCAGGAAAGTAGTCACCACAGGTTCAGTTCTTCAAATCAATTTAGATTATGATGACACAGAATATGTAGCAGAAGCAGAGCGTGCAGAGAGTAAGATTGTTGACATAATTGGTAGTCCAGTAATGGATTTTAAGAAGTTTGAGGAGAACTTAACTCCAGTAGATACCGATGGATTTGTTAAGAAAAAAATTATGGAAGAAGGCGGTGGACTGCCACTGCATGAGGGCTGCACAGTTTCCATTGCATTTTCTGGGTATTGGGAATGTGAGTCGGAGCCATTTGACATGAAAAGCTGCAGAAAGCCAATGGTGTGTAATAACATTATTTTTAGGTCTTAACACTATTCAGTCACAATATTAAGTGTTCTGTTAGTAATAACTGCAAGTAATTTTAGATCCATTTTGTTGCAGGTGGTTGATCTCAAAGAAAATGGACTACTGCCAGGACTCCAAACAGCAATCATGTCAATGTTGGTTGGGGAAATGTCTGTGTTTCTCTTGTCCCATCAAGTAATGTACGGTGAAATGGGAATTCCTCCAAGAATCAGGCCTAAAGCCTCTTGTGTATTTTATATTAAGCTTGTTAGAAGTATTCTCACGCCAAAGGAAGGGTTAGTTCTACTATTCAATGTAATGTAGATTAAACAATTTATTTTATGGATTACTTCAGTACACCCGCAGCTTCGCCAGCAAAAAGACCTGCTTATTTACATTCCTATGGGTATTTGGGATAAACCTCTCTCAGTATCTAATCTCTAGGGCCAGTGATTTGTGCTGTCTGTTGATATGTCAGTCATTTAGTTAGTGTCCTCTAATGAGGGTTAGGGGATAGGGCATTCCTTGCTCCTTTAATAAATCTCATTCTTTTTTAAATAGTATCATAAATTTTTAAAATGATGTTGAGTGGATGAGTTACATGACTCACTTAATAATAAACTGTTTTCTTTTACAGGAAAATTGACTTTTCTGAATCAAATTTATTCAAAAGGATATATAAGGAAGTTACAATGCTATACAGTTCAGGAGTTACTCTGCATAAAAGCAACAACACCAGTGCTGCTATACAGTTGTTTAAGAAGGCTGTAAATATGTTGCACAAGTGCCGTTTGGCTGACGAGACTGAAGAAAAGATACAAGAAAAAATGCTTATCAAGCTGTATATTAATCTGGCAGTGTGCTATAATAAGATTAAGCAACCTCTTAGAGCATGTACTGCTTGCAATGAACTGAATCGGCTGAATAGTCTCTGGAATAATGGGAAAGCTCTGTTTCACAATGCTAAGAGTCTCAGAATGATTGGAGAATTTGATGGTGCAGAGAAAAGACTCAAAAGAGCAATGAAACTTTGTACAAATGCTAAAGATTCCATTCTCAAGGAATTCAACAATGAATATGAACTTTTAGAAAAAACACGCAATTCATGTAATCAGAATAAATTATTGGGCAAGAAAATTGTGAATAATCTTGAACTAATAAGTGACGATTTCAAAAAAGAATTTGATACCTTGATCAAAAACTTTAAAGAAAATAGCAATTTGTGTAAATTAAAATTGCCAAAAGGACTAAATTCATTAGAAATAGCTTATGTGAAGGAATCGTGTATAAGAAATAATGTGTTCTTCAGTATAATCAAGAAGGATTGTATTCAAGACAATGAAGGCGGAAATTTTGTTTCGGCAGATAATGTAGACGAGAACTTTGCGTTAGATAAAGACAAGGATGATGATGTGTCGACAGAAAATGAGGACTCGGGCCATTGCAGAGGCTGACTCGAATCTTTATAGTTAAACTAGCTGTGCCCGCGACTTCGTCCGCGTGGAATAGTTATTTTGGGCATCATATTTATTTTTGCAAACATCCGCGTATTAGAAAGAACGCTGGTTCGCCGTATTAAATGTTTCGCTGCAAATTGCTTATAACGACTATATCTCAAAACCTATTTGTCTGATTTATATACTGTAAATGGCAATTTTAGTCTACATGAAAAGCCGAAAGTAATAAATATATTTATTTGGATAAGGATTAATACTGAATTAAAGAAAATTGGTTTCGAAATAACTTATGTTTATAATGAAAAAATAATCTTAAAAATGAACATAAAAGTGGTTATTGTAAGTAAACCTTAAGAGATAGATATATGCTCTCGCGGACTTTTTTGTGGCAAAAAATGAGTACTTCACATCTTTGGTACATTGTTTTACTATATCTTTGTTGGTTTGTGCAGCGTTCGCGTGGAAAGCTCGCAGATGGCCGACTCATTCAACTTTTACCTGCATTGTTGACGTTTCCCGTAGGATATCCGGGATAAAATGTAGCCTATAGCCTTCCTCGATAAATAGACTATCTAACAGTGAAAGAATTATTCACATCGGTTCAGTAGTTTCTGAGATTAGCGCGTTTAAACAAACAAACAAAACAAACTCTTCAGCTTTATAATATACATACATACATACATCACGTCACGATCACGTCTATATCCCTTGCGGGGTAGACAGAGCCAACAGTCTTGAAAAGACTGAATGGCCACGTTCAGCTATTTGGCTTAATGATAGAACCGAGATTCAAATAGTGACAGGTTGCTAGCCCATCGCCTAAAAGAGGAATCCTAAGTTTATAAGCCTATCCCTTAGTCGCCTTTTACGACATCCATGGGAAAGAGATGGAGTGGTCCTATTCTTTTTTGTAATAGTGCCGGGAACCACACGGCACTATTACTTTATAATATTAGTATAGATAATATGAAAGACTAGCTTTTTGAAGTTTTGTGCCAAAGGCTAAGACAACCTCACTTTGATTTTCTTTGATTCTTACCTAAAATTGCTGACTCGAATCTTTATAGTTAAATAATATGAAAGACTAGCTTTTTGAAGTTTTGTGCCAAAGGCTAAGACAACCTCACTTTGATTTTCTTTGATTCTTACCTAAAATTGCTGACTCGAATCTTTATAGTTAAATAATATGAAAGACTAGCTTTTTGAAGTTTTGTGCCAAAGGCTAAGACAACCTCACTTTGATTCTTACCTAAAATTAAATTTTTACTAATGGTGCTAAAATTGATAAGTAATAATGTGCATGTGTGGTCGAGTGCCATGAATTCAGGAATTTAAGTACTTATTAGGATAGAAAAATAACTTTCATATTTTGTATTATATTTAGTTTTTTTTTCTACTTAGAAAATGCAATAAAACTCATTAAAATTTAAACCGATTGTTAATAAATTATTCGCAATTTCTTACCATACCCTAACTCAAATGTAAGGGGCATGTAGGGGACATGCCCCTTACTTTACATTCCTTACATTTGAGTATTCATATTCAGTAGCTTGAATGTGAAAGTTTCCTCACGATGTTTTCCCTTACATTCATCAGCTAGGATTCATAGGTGGGGTTTAATTGACTACACATTTGTGACTGCGGATTCTCTATTAATAACTATGATGTATATGTATCATCAATCAGACCCTGGGCGTACACAACTACACCTTATCAGACATACAGAATCTGGTATCCTCATAATGCGAGCTCTAGAAGTAAGCGAGTAGCTGTTAAACAGTCGGGCGAACGTACATAACTTGATACAATACAATAGCAGCAAAAGGCGAACTTTTCACTAATCTTCCAGGTAACCTGTAAGTTGTGTATAAAACTTCACTCAGAGAAAAAGATTAGCAGGTGTCGCTGAGTTAACTTATAGCCTATTCTATTGTTAATATACCTACATAACTTGACCTAACCTTACCTGATAAACTTGCATTGGCGAAGCAAAAGAAATATGCAAGTGGAAGACCCTCCGTGCGTGAAGAACGGAAATAGTACTTAATGATTTTTTAAAAGGAAAATAAAAGTGCCGTGTGGCTCCCGGCACCAATACAAAAAAGAATGGGACCACTCCATATCTTTCCCATGGATGTCGTAAAAGGCGACTAAGGGATAGGCTTACAAACTTGGGATTCTTTTTTAGGCGATGGGCTAGCAACCTGTCACTAGTTGAATCTCAATTCTATCGTTAAGCCAAATAGCTGAACGTGGCCATTCAGTCTTCAAGACTGTTGGCTCTGTCTACCCCGCAAGGGATATAGACGTGACGATATGTATGTATGTATGTATGTAAATAAAAATAGCGATTCCAACAAGTATATTTTAATGAACCACATTTAACATATAACTAATCGCAATCTACGCGTTTCTGGTGGAGTCCTCGTAAACTTAATAACACTACACTTTATTATAATTAAACGCAATAGGCATGTGTGTAAATAAAATACAAATGCAATGTACATCCCCAGCTTCCACCGCGACAAGTCTCATTGTATATTACAACTTAGGAAGTACTTCAGTTTTGTGTTGGGAGATTTAAGAGTACATTCTGTCCTTGGGGTAAGTAGGTTACGTTGCGGGACTTCGACAACTGGTATGCAATATCTTCGGCGGCTTCGATACGTCTAAGTTCGACGAGGCCCTCGCCAGCACTTCCGAACGATTTTGCTAGGAGTACTGCGGCTTGCGCGTCTCCTTCGGCGGCGATAACGGCAGCTTTTTTCTGTTGTTCAGCCTTCTCTACGAGGAATCTGGCCTTTTCTGCCTCTTGCTGTGCAACCTGCTTCAACTCCACGGCCTGCGTGAACTCTTTGCCAAATGTCAAGTGTGTGATGGAAATGTCGTCTAAGATCAATCCAAACTGACCAGCTCTCTCAGTTAAACTTTCATTGACTTTTTGTGACACAACCTGTAATAGAATATTTATGAGTCATAAATGCAAATTTAGATAGATGCACACGATACCATTCATTCATTTATATAATCACGTCTATATACCTTGCGGGGTAGACAGAGCCAGCAGTTTTGAAAGACTGACATGCCACATTCAGCAGTTCAATGTGTTATCATCACAACAGATTGGCCAAATATTACATAATTTTTACCTCTCTTTGTGTGATGAGTTCTCCTGCATCAAATTGGGCAACAACTGCTTTTAATACTTCTGATGTGATGGATGGAAGCACTCTCTCATCATAGTCTATTCCGAGGATAGTGTAGATTTTGGGCAGCTGGTCAGGCACGGGCCGGAACAGGATACGAAGGGTGATGTTCACATTTTGAAGATCTGGAAATGTAATTAATTAAGATTTAAAAATTGTTTTACAAATTTATAAATAACAATGCAGAATGTACTGTTAATGTTTGGATTATATTTGATATTATAGTGTGAATGCCTTATGGCTCCCGGCACCAATAGAGAAAAGAATGGGACCACTCCATCTCATTGCCAGGCACTGTCTGCCCATGTGTTGATATTATGTACATTTTATATTGAAATTGATAAAATTTTATATTGTTCATATCAATATTCATCAACTCCTGGTGACTCAAACTTCAACTTTTCAATCAGATTTCAAAAAAAGAAAGATTGATGGAAATTGACTCAGAAATAGAGACTAGTTCCACAAGTTTTTTACCCTTTCTATTGATTGGAAATTACAACCTGCATGGGAAGAGAAGTAACCCGGAATAATCTAGGTTTTTTCTTTGCTACCAGACTGCTATGGACATACATACTAGATAACTTTACTTCTTATTTGCTTAAGTCATTTAAAGTGACATTCATTGGTTCTAAAGGAAGTATTATTTTAAAAAAATACATATATACATACATATTATCACATCGATACCACTTGCGGGGTAGACAGAGCTAACTGACTTGAAAAGACTGTAAGACCATGTTTTTGGCTTAATGATAGAATCGAGATTCAAATAGTGACAGGTTGCGAGCCCATCGCCTAAAAGAAGAATACCAAGTTTATAAGCCTATCCCTTAGTCGCATTTCATGACATCCATGGGAACGAGATAGAGTGGTCCTATTCTTTTTTTTATTGGTGCTGGGAACTATAGGGCACCTGTACTGTACATAGTTTGTATATTTGATTCACTGCTATTGATCACATATCCACCAATGTTGATATTTCACTTTAAAATAAACTTACATACCTTTACTGCCTGTGACAGTGGGGACATTCCTAGGTCTTGATCGGATGTCAAAGATGATTGGCTTCTGCACCCAAGGGATGAAGAAATGGGTCCCCTCACCAACCACCAAGTTCTTGACACCCGCAAATCTGTCAAAGATGACAGCTCTGTGACCTCCATCAACTGGAAATAGAAATTTTTTATCTGCTTTATTGTTTAATTTAAAGGGACAAAGTTTTATTATATATTCATTTATATCAAGGGGGAAAAATAAGAACAGAACTTTAACAAAAGAGAAATTCAGTACAAGGGCACTACTTATTTGTAGAAAAATTCTTCCAGTAGGCCCAGGATAGGAAAATGTAAAGAAAGGCATTGTATTTGTGTATATAATTAATAAGATATAAACTAACTGATATTAATAAACCTAAAACACATAATTATAAAATAACAAACATCACATAAATAAACATACTTGTACTACAATATAAATGAATAGTGTATGCGTCAGGAAGACAATGACTGGTAGTGTTCTCTCACTCTCTTGAGACTTCTTCAAAAACCTGATAAGGTTTAACTATCATGTAAGTCTGGCAGTAAACAATTCCACAATCTGACAGCCTGGACACAAAAAGTGGCTGTATGACGCAGTACTATGCTGTGGCAATTCCAAGAGAAGTCTGCAGTGTGATCTATAAGGTGCGTCAAGTGGGAAAGAGGGGTTATGGAGAATGTTGTATAGGAGATAAAGAATTCTGGTATTATGACAGTAGCAGATAGGAAGTAATTTAAGTAGTTTTTGGAATTCAGATACGTGATCAACATTTTTTATGCCAAATATGAAACAAATGCATAAGTTTTGCAAATGTTTAAGTTTGTTCAACAAATCCTCGGTCACATGTAAAATACAGACGTTAGCATAGTCCAGAAGAGGCAAAATAAGGGAGTGGTAAAGCGCAAATTGTTAATAGGATAACTTAAAGTTTTGATAATTCTAATATCAGGCTTTGGCTACATTTGCCCTTTGGACGGTAATTTGGAAATAGCTTAAAGAAAGTATTACTAACCATTATATAGAGCAGAGTTGACAACACCACCAACAAGTGCTACGCCAAGGCCGACCTGACCGATTCGGTTGAAAAGTTGTGCAGCCATGTCTGTAAAGTTACACTTTTTACATACTCGTTATATTGATACAATTAATGTATCAGTCGGCGAATGCTGCAATCTGACAAGTATTGTTGCAATAAAATTGTTAAGATTCAATTTAATAATAAGTGGTAATTAAACGCTTATTGAATTTTTGTACAGATATAAATACCAAGCAAATAAAATTAATAACAGAAGGGGTACTTATAAGTATAATGAAAACCTAAAACTGCACGATATGATGTTATCTAACCTCAAAATAAATGACTGAAAGGAACTGATAAGAAACAGGCCGACATTGAAATAAATTTACCTTTTATATATAATTTGTTTTATTATCTATATAAATAACTTGTTTTTATTTTAGATAATTCAAGAAAAACCAGCCTTTAAAATAAAAAATCGAAATCGGAAAGAACTTGAATGTCTATTCTCAGCCAGAAGCACAGATTAAAAAGGAAAACGTTCCGTCCGTCTTTATAATCAGTCAGTACATTCTAATAATACGAAGACTTTGAAGCAGAAGTCATAACATCGGCCGTTGATTTTATTGAGTATTGATTATATATATATAACCAAATCGATACGGAAATTATAAATAATTATACTAAAATTTTAATAAGTTATGTTTATGTTTAAACTCATTTTGAACATTAATTAAAAACAAGTGAAATCTGTGTGAAACGGACTACATTACATAAGGCTCCGTTAGTGATGTGCGCCATACACGCGACCAGGTTATGAAGAGTGGTATTTATTTACAAGTACGAAAACCAGGAGTAAGCCCGAAATACTTGAATATTTTTTACTTAGAGCTTCATCTAGTGATGTTAGGAGTGACCGAGACTTAAGTCAAAATTCTTAGACTAGTCTTATTTTTGACGCCACGACTATCTGAGTATTTTAACCATCAGTATGGTGTTAAGTCATAAAGCTATCTTTTGACTAAGATTTTACTTGAAGTTTTTTTAATGTAAAAACTGAGCGGATTATCAGTCAAAGATTGTTATAATGGGGTCAAGTCTCTTAGTCGTAATTTTATAGACTTGACATTATTATGTTTTTAGACTCCGTGCCTATTTAGCACACTGTTTGTTTGCTAAATAGTTCGTTTAGTAGTAAGTAGTAGTGCTTAATAGTTGGCACTTACATACATATTAATATTACGTCACATAATAACATTAAAAACAAAAACATTACCTACTTAGAAAGGCTTAAACTCAAAAGGCTTTTCGTTATATGTTGTTTTAGCGCCTGTTCAAATTATGGGAGCTATGTCGTAGATTTGTTTCGAGGGCGGCACTGATTTGATAAGGTATGTGACAGGAGAAAGCTACGAGTACTTATTATGTAACCGTTTACTATTTAATTGATGAATATCAGTTCAGTAACATGAGAAAATCAGCTTTAATGAAGGTTTTGGATAAGGAACCTAGGTACTTAAGTACCTATACCAATTGATATTATTAAATGTGCCATATTTGAAATTGAGTTTTGTAGGTAATCCTATACGCCTTGATTTACTTTTACTGAATACGCGGTGTGAGAAGCAGCTGGAAAACTTAATGTCCTTGGGCTATTATATAATAAACAAAACTAGTATTGAATGCCATAATCAAATGTATGTCTGTTTTATGCTTTCACGGATTAACTGCTGATGCTGTACTGTGATTATTAGGAAATTTTAACGAAGGAAGGTCGTCTATAAGTTAGTTAAATCAGCAAACATTGCACTAACTGGGTTATAGCGGGAAACAGATGGTAATTGAATGAAAAATAAACAAATAGGGGTAATCGCGACGAGTCTGTGGAGGGTCGTGTTATAAAATATAGCACGTACAGAAATATTATGAATGTCGATGAACCGAAATAAGTATGCAGGGATCGTGGCAAGTGAAAAGATGTAGATATGACAATATAACATGACAATAGAACATGACAATAGATGTTATTATATGATAATGAAAGTACTACAAAAGTAGCTGGGAGTGGGTGGGTACCTTTGATACGTGAGTATTGCCAATAATTATCAACGATAAATAAAGTCCTTTTTCGGTACCTACCTTTTCGTTTCTTTTTTTTTCCAGCAAGTCGCAATTACAATAAGTAGGGATACCTAGGATTTTTTAAATGCCTTTTATTTTTTTATCTGAGCCCAAGAGAGTACTTTGCGATGCTTTATTTGCACTCTCCTTATTTTAAAGCGGTGGCATGGGTGGCTCAATTATGCAATAACTGACAATAAGCAATTCATTAGTTGACATAACTAAAGTCGTTCATGTTTATTGAATAATCGCAGCGATAGTTTTAAGGACCAAAGACTTTCTATGATTTTCTCATAAGTACCTACCTAGGTACTTAATGTTTCTTTAAGTTATCTATTCCAATTATATATTAGGTAGGTTGTGATGTTGTGATTTTTGCATATAGTAAAGTCTTAAATGGCGAATAATAGAATAAGCATCATATTTAGTAAGCTGTACTATACTGTAGTACTGTAGAAACTGTACCCGCAGTATGTACCTACTTATTGTGGCCACAAATTACACGCGAGCGAAGTCGCAAACAAGACGGAGAAAATAATAGGCAAATGTAACAGTAAAGCAGTGACCAACTATCAAAGGATTACTAAGGTTACTGTAGTCAATGATCCAATCTCACATATGACTTTGTTTTTATACGTTATCTTTCCATAATATTTACTTACACAAAATGCACTTTGTTACTCGCATTCTAAACAAGTTGTCGTGTTTATAGCATATAAATTATTTTAAATAAATAAATATGTACGTAAAAGTGCCTGAAGTGCGAAAATGCTGTTTTTGTGTTCCTTTACGCCATGGAATCATTACATTTGGTGTCATTAATACCGTGAGTTATTACCTATATAAACTTTCGTCAAATGAACGAAGTCTTAATGATTTACCAGTATGTAACGTTGTACCCCTCAGTAATCATCATCAAAATAAGTAGGTACCTATTACTTAGTTGCTCGTGTGAAAATTGTGAATATCTCAAAAACTATTTACCGATTTTGACGCCCTACAAACTTAAAAATTATATTGTCCTCTCTACCTACACAAACTAAAAATTTCATTAAAATCAGACTAGCGGTTCGAAAGTTTCTGCGTTTTAAACGTAAGTACAAAAAATACGTTTTTGTCCAAGGTAGGCAACTAGGCATCACTCGCCTTGGTCAATAATTAATCAGATATAAGTAGACACTCTGAAAATAACCAATAGAATACCCACTAAATGAAAGAATGATAGAATGAAAAGAGCCTCTATTTTTTCCGTCACTTTTTAAATAAGGCCTTTGGGTGTGTAGATTTCTCATTGCCATGAAAAATATTTTCATCAATTTTCGTCAAATGTTGTGTTTATTAAAAATTCATTCATTAAAAAAAAATTACGTTTACAAAATGCCACCTAAATATGTTATCGGCTCAAAGTTATCCATTACACTGGCGGCATTACTCCATTGAATATCAACGGGAACCAATTTTTTGAACCAGCGCATCATCCTGATTGCAAAGTCTAATCCAAAATCCCTGTTTACCACAAACATGAATTGACCAAATCATGTGGTGTTTAGATATCTATAAATAATTCAAATAAATAAAAACTTATAAAATAAATTAAATATATTTGTTTTTAGTTGCTAACGATGATAGCTTCTGGCTGCATGCTGGTCACCACACAGCTGCACAAGCCGACTGCCCATGGTTCCTCCCTGGAAGAGATCACATCGGCTATCCTCTTTGGGATATTGGGGATGAGCATTATTCTTAACATCCTGCTGCTTGTGGCAGGACTCCAGGTATAATACATACATATAGTCACGTCTACATCTCTTACGGGGTAGACAGAGCCAACAGTCTTGAAAACACTGAAAGACACATTCAGCACTATAGCTTAATGTTGAAATTGGAATTAAAATAGCGACAGGTTGCTAGACCATCGCCTACATGAAGAATCCCAAGTTTATAAGCCCTAGTAGACGTGCAACAACAAACGTTCCCGTAATTCCTTATGAAAGAGTGGAAATTATTGAGACTTTTCCTTTTACTACTACATTTTACTACCTACTTGCATTTTTGTAGCATTTCGTTATATAATGATTGAGACAAATGTATTTACTTTCAACTTCTCTTTCAGAAAGACGTAACCATGTTGAGATTATACAATTGCTATATGATAGGGACCGCCCTCGCCGCACTCGTTCCCGCTTGCGTCCTTATGACTAGAATGAGGACTCTAGAAGTGTGTGAAGCCTTCTCAATTATACGTAAGTAAATGTACTATACCTTAGTCTTTAAAACAAAGCGCGGTTTTCAGAGAACAGTATGGATGTTTATTTATTAATTTACACAACAATCAGCTTCGTACATTAATGTGTAAACAATTTAAGACAATCACCGTTTATATTAGTACGTGCGTTTATATCCCTTGCGGAATAGACAGAGCCAACAGTCTTGAAAATACTGAAAGGCCACGTTCAACTGTTCAAAGATGGAATTATTAAGTACCTATTAGTAAGTTGAATTAGTACCTACTTATATAAAACTAGCGACCCGCCCCGGTTTGGCATGGGTAGCATTCGAAAATTTCCTTCCTTCCTCAGAAAACCCACTTTCCAACATTTCCAATGGGAACACAATCCGTCCACAACTTTCCGTTATAAGCGCATACAAATACATACATGCAATTTTTTTTACAGTAATGCAATGTTACATCATCGTGCTCGTGAGAAGCGAGATCGTCAAGCTGGAGAAGAAGGCGCATGGTGAAGAAGCACCGTCACCCGCGGACAACCAGACTGTAGACGTGCCGGATACAGACGTCCTCATTTACAGTATTTAGTTCCGTATCGGCTAGATTTTGTTTTTATATTACCAGTACCAAACGATTTTGTAACTGTTAATTAGTTTTTGGGAAAACTGTTACCTATATAAGCCTAAGCACGTATTTTATTATACCTACTGCCATTAGCTCTGTCCACCCCGTAAGGGGCAAAGACGTGGTACGTACGTTAACTATGGCGGTATTCTTTTGACATCAAGCACCGGCATTGTATAGTAATGACAGTAAATTATTAAAATATTTTCATATTTTCACGTGTGGTGCCCAGGTGGATGCCCTCAGGACGCCGAGTCGTGACTTACTCCGACTGGACCATTGTAAGGATACTTATTGAAATCTTAAAATTGGAGTATCTACATAAAAGAAGCGGCAACAAAAGATTTTTGTAATTGGGAAATTAGCAATGACTGAAACTGATTTCTTACAAAGTTTGCAAAGAAACAAAGCGGTGTGCATAATGTAATTTTGGTCAAAAGTTTCATCACGTTTTGCAATGTTTAAAGGTAATTGGCATTTCTCAGAAAATATGTGTAAGGTGTGTTAACATATTGTTCTAATATAATGTTCGCTAATTCAATTTCATAGCCGTCGTTTAAGTAATTAAGTACAATAACTGATCAAAAGTTCATGAAGGGAGCAAGATTTAGGCCCATCAACAGGATAAGTTATAGATCAAGGAAGCATTTTCTTTATATTCAAGTTAGGTAAGCCTATTACGACATTCACAGGGACCGTACAACACATTCTCTATCTTAATCTAAATATATAAAAGAAGAAAGTGACTGACATATCTACGCACACTTGAACTTTGGCGTGTAAGTTTTTCATGTGGTCTAGTGGTGCACTAAGAGAGGTTTTCCCGAAATTTCCATGGGAACGCAAATTATAGTGGTTTTAGTTACGTGAGCGGAGCTGCGGGTGTCCTCTAGTGTACGATAAATCAAAAACAATAATATTTTCATACAATTTATTGACACATAAATTTAATGCATTATTTTTCCAAACGGTTTGAGGCTTTTCGCTTGTCATTAAGCATCATGCTACAGTTCCTGAAACAAAGAAATATATGTGTTAGTATCACCTTATTAAATTAAATTTTATTTACCTAACAAATACTACTAAATACTACATAAATATACAAAAATAAATATAACAAATTAATTTGAACTTTTTCCCAATTTTTATAATTTCTGGTTTCATTGTTTAAAATAAAATAATATCTAAAATGTTTATTTCCTTCACAATATGTACAGGTTTGTTTTAGATTAAATCACAGTGTTTCACTTAAATGTTGCTGTGTTTGATATAATCTGTAAAATATCGCAAAATATTGTAAATATTGCTAAAGGGTAAGTATTAACTACTAGGTATATTTTTATAACTAGCACAATCACAAATGCCAACAGACCCAATGGAGGCCATACGTCGATATCCCGAGCAGACTTTGTACTATAATTACCCGAAGTAACATGTAGGTACCCTAGTAATATGAAGGTTTATTACAGTAATTTGCTGTGTTTTACGGTAAATATTATCGGAGCCGTGCGCCAGCTGGCATCCGCTGAGAAAAGCCTGAAAACCGCAGACCGTTGGGCGGAGGCACGATTCATCAGAGCGACCGCCTCGAAGGCCATCCATTAATCCGTCTTAGGTATATAAGTACTTACTGGCTATTATGGGATAGGGTTGTAAACTTGCGATTCTATTTATATGCAATGGGCTAGCAACTTGTCACTATTTGAATCTCAATTCTATAGTTAAGCCAAACAGCTGAGCGTGGCATATCAGTCTTTTTAAGAGTATTGGCTCTGTCTACCCCACAAGGGATATAGACGTGATAATATGTATGTATGTATGTACAAAAAGCAACGAATTTAGCGCCACCTACAAAATAATGCAGGTTCTTCGCAAATTCCACGGAAAGTAGTTTTTATCGGGGTGAAAGTACCCTATGTCCTTCTCCAGACTCTTGATTATATGTAGGTACGCAATAGTTCGTAAACAGAAAACTAACTAACAAATAAACTTATCTTTCGCATTTATAATATTAGTACGGTATATAGGTTTTGCCTGGAGATCTGCCCGGTTAAATATCTTAATTCAATTTATTTCGTTCCTGAAGGAAAGTCCATATATTATACCTATGTTTGACCAGATAATTAACTATACTTATACAAAACTTTATCAACATTGGTTCCGCGGTTGAGCCATAAAAATGTTACAATATAAGGCGTGGACGTGCGAATAAGAATGGCTATTCGTATCTATCGATTTTTTATTATAGTAGGTTATATTATGAGACTGTAATAAATGTAATTTTTCCGTTTAATTGAAGATTGAAAGAGCATTTAAAAATAAAGCAGTGCTTAATTAATTAATGTGCAATTAAAAATTAAGTGAATTACGTAATAGCGACAATTAAACCATTGCTATCACAATGTTCACTTGACAGTAAAATGGCACAGTCGCCATTTTTAAAGATATGCCAAGCGCAAGTTGCGATTTCTGTCTTGGTTCAACTGTGTACTATGAGATCTGTGAAAGAAACCTATAACTACCTTATACCGTATAATGTGACCAGCGATAAATTCAACTTCAACTTCAGATAGTTGATTTTATAGAAATAGTATCTTACAATATGTTTTATCAACATACATACATATAGTCATGTCTATATCGTTGGCCGGATAGACAGATCCAAAAGTCTTCAAAAAGACTTGGCCTAATGATGGAATTGAGATTCAAATAGTGACAGGTTGCTAGCCCATCGCCTACAAGAGTAATCCCAAGTTTATAAGCTTGGGATCTATCCCTTAGTCGCCTTTTAAGACATGCGTAAGATATGAAGTGGTTCTATTCTATAGTGCCGGAAATCACACGGCACATGTTTTGAAAAAAATATTCATACTATTTTAGATTATTATTTATTTTTAGATTTATTTTTAGTCAAGAGCAGTGTTATTTTTCTGGAGGCACAGGAGTGCCCCGACAAGAGCGAAGCGAAGAATATTTCGTCGATTTTATAAATTTTGGTTTAAAACTTTCTTGTAACTTAAAGCTCCGACAAGTAAACTCAATGTCAAAAGCCATCTCTGCCAGTCAACCTTCTACAGGGTGCGTCGAGTGTAACATACACACCTAACTACTTACATAGTGTACACACATGTATAGACTAGAGTTTCGACCTCTGTAGTGAAGTAGTATGAAGTTGAATGTACGATCGCGTTCATATCTGCAGTCATAGTTTTAAAATTCTTACGGGTTAAAATAGCGTGCACTGTGGTTCCAATAGATACACACACACATGCATATTTAAAAAGAATAAATATTTCATCAAATGAATACGGTCTTTAAAACCAATGATTACTAAGAAAAACAGTTTATTATTCTATGACATATAACATAACAAAACAGAAAGAGACGGTAATCAACGATGGCCGAACTGGGCCCGATAATTGTCGATCGAGATATCGTCGTCTCTCATTATTTGCATAAGATTTGCCTATAGATGGAAGCCTGCGACTGCCAGACTTATGACATTTCAATAAGGTTGAAAGTTTATCTGCACACGACCCTAACGTAGGTAGTGGTTCCTTTGAAAGTTATAGGGTAGCAATTTTATTACTTGTGTGAGCAAGTGAGATCTAAGATATATTAGATAATCTCGCTTGCTCACACTCGCTTGTTCTAGTTACTAGCGTTACTTGGATTTCGAAGTTATTCAAGGAATTTTTTTTCCTATTAAAAAAAAAATTGTGTTACTGACAATTTTTAATGTTTCAAGGTGCCATTTGAACTAAGTAACTGACTGACTAACTAACTGATATCTAAGAATTACAAACACGGAAAGTTGTCTTCAAACACGGAAATCAGCAAGAAATATTAAACAAGAGGGAGAAAATAAAACATTCAATAATTAAAATTAGTAAATTTTATTGAAACAGTTTACCTATAGTTTTGTTTACATATTGATGATTATATAAAGCTATACATACAGCATATTACACTAATTGTATCATCTACTTATCTCCTGTTATTAAGGTTACAGCTTAATTATTCGTTTTCATAAAGAAAAGATATTGAAGCTGTCCTTAAATACTATCTAAGTAATTAGTAGTTTTAATATAAACTGGCAGAACCTTTCACACACTATATGGACTCGATGCACAGGGCACAAATGATATTGTTGGCATATCATCAATCGGATAAATATACCGCACAGTTGGTAACATGGTTTCTTCCAGCACTTGCACATAATGAGCAGCTATAGCGCGTCCTGCTATCCACACCTGTTCCCCAGGTCCAGCAGCACTCATCCAGCCCCACATATTTACAGATATGTGTCCAGACTCCATATTTGGCACAATATTTTTTTCTTCATACCGAGTTGCATTTCTTCGCCATAAATGAAGTCTACCGTGTAGTGATGACATAAACGAACTTTTCGTCCGTAAATATCGCTTCTTTCCAGGCAAAATCCAAATACTGCTCAGCAAATTCTAAACGTCTTTGCTTATTTATTTCGGATAAATACGGCTTTCTTGCTGGCTGTCTGTGGTGTAGTCCCTCACGATGCAAACTCGACGAACAGTAACCACTGATGTGTCGAACTGTTCCGCAAATATTCTGGTCGGTATGAAGCCATTATTTTCGTACTGTTCCACCATGGATCTCCGCTGTGTGGCTGTCGCTGTGTTGATTATTAGCGGACGACGGTCGCTGCGCGGTCGACTTTTTACACTACCCTCTTCTTGATGGCGCGTTACCCAACGTTTCACCGCTTGTTGTTTATTGCGTTATTTGTGTGAATGTGTGAGTGGTAGCAGCGGTGCAAGCTATAAAGTTTTGCGAACTATGACTGCAATTATGAACGTGACCGTACCTATAAGAAGTTTTGCTGTGCTGAACCCTAAAATAGTGAGCATTAAAAACGGCACTAAGAAGTCCTGTAAAGTGAAATGCACTTATTAGCTGACGAGGGCGCGTCGAGAGCCGAGCCTAATGGTTGGCATTCACGGCTGAATGGAGAAGCGAAATTGCCAACAATTATATGCTCTCGCAATGATAACTGCTGATGTTCTAGCTTCTGCAAACTTGGGTATATACTCTGTGTATCACCTTGTATATAATACGCTACAAGCAAAAACTAGAGAACTTTCAGTTTAAGGGTACGTAAGTCGTACATAACAATTTAGTCAGATATAGCTATGACACTTAAAATGTTTATAATAGTTATCTGAGGTGAGCCAAGCAAAGAGCAAGAGCAAGCAAAAATACGTACATGATTACATAAATAATAAAAATAATCCGCTGAATGTAGCCTTCGCGCCTTTTATAGTGAGTGTTGGCTTGCCGAAAGGGATAAAGACATATACATAGGTTACATATACATATGCCTCAAATAATATACGTACAAATCTAGAAGTGATCTCAAAAGCAACATTGCAACAAATCCCAATCAATTGCAATGCGCGAGGCCGGTGCCTTAAACTATGATGTTGAATTTGAGGAAATATTTTTAATCAAGCTTAAATAATTTCGCTTATCTTAAGCTTGTTGGGAATTTATGTAGCATCGAATGCGTAGATTGACCAAGCTAAAAGATCCCCAACAAAATTATTAGTATAAACCTAGAAGTGATCTCAAAAACAACAATGAACATTGCAACAATTCGGTATAACACAATCAGATTGCGATGCGCGAGGCCGGTGACGTCACAACATGGCGGCAGGTAGGCAGCGGCCGAGATAGGATCCGGTCATCCTGTCCATTTCCGGTCTTCACGCGGCCGTGACGCTTCCGGGCACGCGTCGACGACGTCCCAGCTGTGATGTATAGATGCTGGATGAGATATGGAGAAGCCATTAGAACATTAGGTAATTAATAAGTGTAAGTTAGGTACCAACATTGACGTAAGTGTAAGTAAGTGACATTGGCCTTACTATAAACATAGGTACTGATTGGCCATGAAATTAAAATCGAGTACTTAATATAAAATGTTGTTGTAAGAAAAAAATTGTTCTGTCTCCCATTATTGCGTGTTCCAAGTATTCTGACATTTCTGTCCTATTAGCCTATTCAGTTTTGAATCCATAGTCTCACCTATTACCTCGAAATATTAAGTTAGATTTATTTCGATTTGCTACCTAGATAGAACAGAGGCAGACATTTATTTCTTAATACATATCTTACATAATCTCAATTCTATTATTTAGCCGTCTAGTTAAACGTGGCTTTCGAATCTTGCCCTGTCTAATCCACATGTTATAAAATAAGTTACGATGAACAACATACAACATTGCACCGACTTTACATACATTAAGACACCCCTCGATTAATTTCACAAAATGTGAACTTTATGTGTTATAGAGAAATTGTTGTACCTATAGTAGCAAAGTGCACTTCTGTGAAATGCAACACTTACCGATGTACTGCTGATCCTCACACGTGGTCGAGGGCACTACATCGACGCAATGCGATAGTGTTTCGAAAACGCTTACGATGAAATAGTTCTATAGAAAGTTTACAGGTATGCTAGGTATGTGACCTAGGTATGCGACCTCTCTCGTCGACATTTGTATAAACTGGTACTTGCTGCCACTGTGGTATGTAAATATAAATAATAGTTTTGAGATTTTGAAATGTTTACAAATATAGATCTTTCTTATTCATAATAGTTTTCTCTAAGCTTAGTTTTCGTGTATACCTACATTTAACGGTATCATAACGAACGATAAACATCCAATAACTACAGTCAATTACATGAAAAAAAAAATTCATCAAAAAAGTTCATTTGACCATAAAGAAGAGTAGGTATTTTCCAAAAAACCGATAAATTATTAAAAAAGCTTGTGTTTTTTCCCATTTAATTCCAGTCCATAACGTAGCCCCGAAAAACGTTATTATGTAAATAATATGAACATTACTTATGTTGCTGATTTTTTTGCTAGTAGTCTTTTTTTTATTTCATGTCACTTCCAAACAAAGTTAATCGCGGGTCCGTACCCGTCACCCGTCGCGACAAGATGAGTTTTGTCGAATGAATTCGTTCGTACGAGCGACAATTGAATCTCATGAATCCGAGACCGGCTATCTTGAAGGCGAAGTCGTGGCTGGAACGGAGAGAACTTTGTTGAATCGACACATTAAAATGTCTGAAAGTTTGTTGTATAGGTACTAAAATAATCATTCCTTGGAAAGATTTATTTAATAATTAATTTAAACTAACTTATTCTTTTCCTTAGCATTAGTCATGTTTACAACCTCACCACTTCAGCCCGGGGTACGTTACTTTTTGACCAAGATCTTGGATTGAGCAAGTCAATCTTTTACACGAAGCAACTCTCATCTGAATACCGCAACCAGCAGCCTAAAAGCTACACTAGACGAATTTTCTTTATTAAATCAAATATGAGTAAGCCTTAAAAGCTACAATAAGTTAACTTAACGCTTGTAGCATTCTCTAACAGTCAATCAGAATTAAAATCTTTTATCTCAATTATCAGTTTCAAACATCGAAATATTACAGAGAAAAAGCCTCTAAGCAACACTACATTAAGCAATACAACCATAGACATCCAACAGAAATAATTAGTTATCTATGCCATAGTGGTCAAGGCAAGATTAACTATTCTGTACCACAGAGGCCGATAAACTATTTAAAGGCTATAAAAATAACTAGTAAAGTTTTTAAAAAACTAGGTATTTTTAGTGTCATATATACAGCCTCTTTTTATACATACATTATAGTAATCATACATACAGCCTCTTTTTCGGTTTAGATGATGTGAAAACAATTACACCAGTACAAACACCATCTTATACTAGAATTTCATCTCTTTATTGCTAGCGATGCAATTCGTGACTCGTACAAGCATTTAGCGTGCTACCGAGCCTCCGTGGTCTTCAGGCAGTCAGTGACAGGTGCCCTGGGGAACACCTGACAGCGGTCATGCCCATATGTCGGCCCGGCCCTCGCAGTAGCACGCGACCGCCCTATGAGATCAAACGAATTTTTAAACATTTATTTTAGTAAATAACACATTATAATTTCTTTAGCTTACGATGTAGTCAGAGACATTCCGAGTCCTAGTCAAAGAATCGGAGGGCACGTTTAGGAACGTAGATTGAGATTCAGGAATATAGACACGTGACAGGTCGTCGGTAGCTGAAAAAAGAAGTTACAAGTCTTCTCTTCATGGAATTGCTCATTCTGTATAGGTACATTGTGTCTTTTCTCCAAAATGTAATTTGTTTGGAAAAATATGTAATAAAAAGTCTATAAAATACTTATTTCATGTAGAAGTACGTATCGAGTATTTTGACCGTTCCTTTAATTTTTTAAATACTTTTAATCGGCAAAACCGTTGTAGGTCAATACTATGAGTAGTTTTTGAAAGAACACTAAGACTCATAAACTTAAAAATTTAGTAATTACATACTATCTTCATCCTTAATATCCATAATATCTTTCATCATTTATCATCCTTTCTTGAACTTTGTTGATAAATATGTATAGAATAGATAGTGAATTATATGTATAGAAGACAATTCAAGTTCCCAAATTTTAGATTTTGTTATTTAGACTTATCAAAATTTATTCGTAGAGCTGCACATAAGTATTTACATTTAAAAATATAAGTTTGAAAATGTAAATACTTTTTTTTTATGTGACTACGGCTACGAACGAAACAGTGAAACTGAATTAAAATTAAAGTCTTCATATTTCATTTAACGCGCGATTTGTTTGTCAGTATGTAAGCACGCAATGTATCCTTCCAAAGGTGGTTAAATTTATTATTATGGTCAGCAATTCATTATTGCTGAACCGAGTGTTATGGTCGTCCAAACTAGGCTATCATAAGAGTCGTATGCCTGGCCTACTTATCAGTATAAAACATTGAGAAATATTAAGCTTCCGTTACATGCAGTTAAAGGTGCGTTTCAATCGACGCCCCCTTAATTTACCCCCCTTTGTGTAGGGTCCCGCGACATGTGCGAAGTGGTTTAAAAGTTGTTAACTCTAGTGGCCAAGGATATTTCTACCAATTAATAAATGTAATTAAATGACATATGTTCACGATATCTGTCTGAGTATTTAATATAAGTGGTTTAATTTCTTCGATCTTTTCATTCGTAGGTAAATACAAATTTTCTAACATTATGTTGTCTCATTCTAAGATTTTTTTCTTTAATCGGTTAACGTAACTTGAAAATACCTACGTGAATAAAAATAAATTTAAAGATATTTTTGATTAACAAATAATTCATAGCGAATCGACTGGAAAATAAAAAAGTAGACACATCTTTTCTGCATATTTTATTAAGTGTGATAGACAGACAAGTTTGTAGCCATATAGATAGGTATTTCATTAAGGGTAACTGCGGCGTGTTGCTTGCTGCGTGTCGGCGCCTGCGGCGGAACACGCGTCTGAAACGGCCACTGATTTTGGCAGTAACTGCTCTTACTCATATACATGCGGTCTAGAGTATTTTCATTTGATTCTCAACTTTAAAACACCACTAAATCTATAGAAATCTGAACAATGTAAGATTGGCTATAATAGTGTGTAGTAAAACATAAGTACTTCATATCAATAATCCACATACATGTATCATAGCTAAAAAAATACAATAAAATAGAACTCACATGAAAATTAAACATTTTCTCTTTTCAGCATGTAAGTACAGTACCTATGTCTTCATATTACTTCACACCCAAAAATTTTACAAGCGGTTTATTCGATTTCTGGTCCCTTACCAAATAAAATATAAATAAATAACATAGTTACAAGTTATAAATAACATAGATCATGAATCTTTAAAATTAATTTCCCACCAAAATTCACGATACTAATTTATTACGCCTAAAAATAAATAGCCAACGTGCGGACAACCGTGGCTAAATGCTACATTTTGTTTTTACATTATTTGACGTGACCCACAAAAAAGGGTGACGGAGCTATTTCGACGACTGAGACAAAAAGGCTCAGGCAAAGCGAATTCGGTATCTTTGACTGATTGCCTATAACATATGTGTAGGAAGGTGTTGATAATGTGGCATAACTTGATAAAACATAAATCATAACACCGTTATCTACAACAAATTATCATTGAATACGTTTTTATACGAATATGGTTTTTTTTTGGACCAATTACACAGATTGAGTTAGCCTTCGAGGCTTAGTTAGTTTGTTAGTTCGAAATTTGTATTTCGAGATATTAACTCAACGATACTATATTTCTCATCATACTTTGGCCGGGATTCGAATCCGGGACCAACTGTGTCACATACAAGCCCAAAACTGATGCGGAACAAGGCTGTCAATAATTAAATGTTACACGGATTCATTGATGAAAAAAACACAATGACAATAATATTTATTTTTTATCAGATCCAAAGTTAGTTTAACACTTGTGTTATAGATATTTTGTACACAATTTGACTTGGCATTGTTATTAAGTAGGTATTTCTAACTATATAAATTCATTACATCTACTATACACATATTAGGTAACATATATGTATATGGCCGGTCCCTTCGTTATCCAAAGGTCCCGATCCCCACGACATGTGGTCCATATGACGCGTGATTTCCGCCCGCGGCCTTCTGCTAATGTGACGTGTCTAATAGAACCTTCGGGAACTAATGAGATGGATGTGGTTTCGGGCTCTTTATTTTAGATTTGATTGGTATTAATCATGCGAGGTTAGGACCGGGACTTCGGGGTTTGAGTTTTGCATGAATTGGTTTTAGTTACGAAATGAATAAAGTTAATTCGAAGAATTTAGTTTATTAATTACTGAGTTGTTGTGATAGGTATCTACAAAACGCTTTGTCGTTTACTGCATAATCTTTCATTAACCGAACGAGCAACGTGAACTTGGGGCGGAGATACATTTTTGTATGTATGTAACGCGGTAACTTTAAACCTTAAGTGTGATTTTGATGAAATTTTTAAACTCGTAGGGCTTTAAAATAGGTTTACTATTTTTTTAGATATTTACAAGTAGCGGCGAACAACTAATTAATTAAAGTTATGAAATATTCCCGCTTTAAACCTACAAAGAACCATATTATTCAGTCACAAAAATAAATTAATTCCTAGTTGTAAGGTTAGGTAAGTAAATCAATATAATTCCCAGCATGCAATATCGCATTTCGCACGAGCCATTACCAAGGTCCGAAAATAACGCTACTTTCACATTCTCGCATATCTTCCGTCGTTTACCGCGTGAAATAATTTCGGTCGTGTGTCCCCGCCTCTATTAGCGGTAATGTTGGATAATGACAGTATGTAATCGGTATATTAAGAAATGCGACGCCTCGGGTTGACGTCACTTGCCTCTACCACTGTTGTCTATAGATTTGGATGACAAAAAGAAATTATAGCACTCGCGACTATAAGTAGACCCTAGAGCTTGACTCTTCCGGGAAGCGCAGTAGCAATTTTGAATATTCTTCCCAGCGTCTATAGAGTAGAGTTTAGAGTAGAGTTCGACTTACGTGCCCAATACTTAGGTATAAAGAAGATTTTTTTGTTAAATGCTTTTTATTTAAGTGATATTTGTTTGGCATCATAAGAACTTTTGTTCAGCAACGCGTCTACGTCACATATAAGAATTATTGTTTTTATTTTTTTTTTATTTGTAAAATTACCTTTTTCAATTTATTTATTTTCTGTTTAAAAGTTCGCAAACCAATAGTAGTGGCAAGAGAGCGTCGCGTGTGTTCATCATTCGCAGACGAACGCCTTAAGGTTACCTTAAGGTGTCCTAAGTGGAAAATGTGGTTGCACATCGTGATCGTTCCCGGAGAAATACCTCCGTGTCACTTAAATTGACGGCTCTTTATTTTATGTCCCCTCTAGGGCGCACTTCTTGTAATGAGGGACAAGACACGACAAATATTGGATGGTACTGTTTGACCGACACCGTTTAAGAGGTGTTTAAGTCGGTAATTACGCATACAGTCCATTGATAAATTGTTTTGCTTTTGTTTGTGTTACCAAAGATTTAGATTTAGAAATATCTCTCCGACACAATCTAGAATCCGAGGTCAAAAATACATCCCTGACAACCTCTCCAGAGTTAAGAAAATATACTTCATTTCACTAAAATTATTTCATTAGCTGCAAATCATCCCATACTTGTCTCATATTTTATACTTTTATCATAATAAGCAGCAAGTAATGCCAGGAGGAAGAAGCGGTATTACAATTATATAAAGCAGTAACTGGACATGCATTGGTGTTTGACCTTATTTAAGGGTTTAACAAGGACTGCGCCGTCACTATGGGTAACAAGCGCCTGCAAGTCTGATGCGCCGGCAGGGTTAATAATACGTCAAAGCAGGGTTAAACCGTTATCAGGAAGACTCAATGTGGCCATACAAGTGTGTATATAAATTACACAGTCAAGTTAAAGTGGTCTTTGCATCTAGCTTTTAATCCAGTAAAAAATACTTTTTCTCTCTCGTATCATAAATCGATCTAATTGCATTCTAATCTATGCGGTTCAAATGTCGAGTTTACTAAAGAAAGCATTTAAATATTACTTAAATAGTGTCGAAAGTCTAACTTTTTTTACGGTGACCTCTTATTTATAGATATACATAATTATAATTATATTTTTATTCAATATTGGATTAGGCATTTGTCTTCCATCTCACCTGATGATAAGTGACGATGAAGACGTTTTTTTCTACTTTTGATTGTTCGCGGACAGTACTTGTAGGTTAAAATTTGAACAACCAAAATTAATTTAGCAACTAACAATGATTCAAAACTATTGAGACAAAGCAAACTTAAGTAACATTTAACGAGACGAGTGCGTATCAAATCGTAATGATGTGTGACCCGAGGGAAAGAAGGAATGAGTGGAATCCGACGAGTCATGCGCCGCCCCGCGTCTTACCTCGTGCGATGACAGGATAGGATAGGAACCAATTATTTTGTACTCATAAAACTTATTCCACAAACTTATTCAATCAATTTCTTGTTATATTTTTTTTTAATACTAACTTATGATTTCAAGAACAATTTAATACGTAAAACTTTTAATTTTTTTTTTATTAAATTAAAAAAATTTATAAATCTATTTTATAATTTCGTCAAAAAGCGACTTTTCAACTAAATAAGTCTGAAGTGTTCAGCTTTCCTATCACCTAGCACAATGCCGAAGTTTTCCAATTTTTGAAAGCCAAACGTTTATCTTAGAACTTCTCGGCTGTTAGGAATTTTGTGGATAGCTACCCACTTCGCCTTGATTGTATGTGATTAGTGTATCAGTAGTTGGTGTATGAGAGGGGCCCATGTATCTCCTAAGCTGTGTGTAAGTATTGTAACTTCTCTGAAAGACTGCATTCGTCTGTGGCCTGTAGCTTCCAAGTATTACAAAATACGCTAAGTGTTAGGAAATCGATTGATAAGTATATGAAAATGTTTTCTGATTGATGAAAGCTAGTTATTACAAATTAATACACTTTTTCCTTTATTATACTAAATCGTCAGAAAACATGTTACCTACTACGAACAGTGTCAATACGGAAGCCGCATTCCAAAATCTGATCAACAAACAAAACAACGATACGCCCAAAAGAATATTAATATAGCGGAGAAACAATAAAAAAGTTGCTTGAATAATAACAGTAGCCAGCCGAGTCGTATATCTGACAGCGACATCTTCCGGCGACCTGCGACGTATCGCGTTACACCATAAAATATTTATTATTTATAGGGTGTAATTAATAAAAACACACGGGAGTCACAAAAACAAGTAGCCTAACAGGAAGATATAATAACTCAATCGCGCCAGTACTGTCCGCTCCGATTTGTACCCGTCTAGATTGCATCGCGGCATAAAGTATGAATATTACAGATGTGACTCTTGTTCCATATCAATGTAATGTGCCTGCCTATGTTTCCTGAGGCTATCTTCTCATAATAAGTATGAGACTGACCGATATTGAGCGATATTATCTTGATACCGGAATTTTTATTTTTATATCCACTCGAAGAAATCCTTTTTATTGCAGCGATAAGTCCGTAATGGTATATTCTTGATTTTTAGGAATGTTTAAGTAAATGTAAGTTTTATTGATTGCCGAAAGTTATAGCATAATTCTACCTAACCAATAAATGCAGGCAGTATTTGAACATGAACGATTCAACCATGGCGCTTTACAATACTTTTATAATATCTTTATCCGCAAACATGAAATGCTTCATTAATAGTGTATAAAAAGTAATCTTCTACACTCTGGATGTTTTGTGCTACGGCGCGGGCGCACAAGCACAATGTAAACACCAGTTTTGCCCGCAGTAGCTTTATGTCTTAACATGATACGTTATCCGCACCCTACCGCGGTTACGTGGAACCTAGTCCCAACACTATTTTACACAAGTGATGTGATATGATAAAGCGGAATGGTAAATAGTCTGCAATAAATACTCTCGATATTTTGTATTTGCGGTAGTAAAGCCATTCCGTATCTACTTTACGAGTAACATAAAGCGAAATATTGTTATTGCGAATTAATTTTCTTTAAAAATAACGAAACTGCTTGATCGGATGAAGCATTACGGCTTACGAATAATAAATAATACTTACACAGTTACATTTATCAAAACGTTCTGCGTTTTCGAAGTAACTGCACTTTACGTTAAATATAACTTTTCGAAAACCATAAGGAGCCATGTTTATTCGTTTTGCAGGAAGGCGTAGAGTGTCGCAGGCTCGGGAAGGAGCGTGGGTTTGAAATATGAGTTTTGTATGAGTCTGTATGTGTGGAAGAGGTTTAATAAAGTTCTCGTGGAAACAACAATGACGCGGCCGCAGCAACTTAATCTAAGAGAATGAATCTGCAAATGAAATCTGCTAACGGGTGGTTTAATCTCGCCAGGAGTGAGTTAGTGGCGTTTTTCTGAGCTCTTTGTTCAGAGTCTGTTGTTCCGTAACTATAGCTAAGTAAATATAGTGGATTTATAGGATTTCGTTAAACAACGCGGAAATAATAAAATTGACCAACTTTGAACAAGTAAGTTTTGATAGTAACTTTATTTAGAAGTAAGTCTTTTGTTATGAAAATCTCGTTTATTTCTTATTCCCCTTAAATAATTGGGAAGTATTAAATCTTTTAACTGCACAATTTCAGTTTCTTATGCCAAGTAGTTTCATTTGTACGTTTTCCGTCAGTCAGTCAGTCACACAGTAATGCAAGGAGTATTATTTATGTTGCAATCAATATAAATAAAACTCATTAAGTATAAAGACAGGTTTTTGTCAATTTGATCTGAACGTGTTATATTTATATGACCACCAAGGCCCTAACACAACATGCCCTGGAGGGCCTGTGTATTTTTACACAAAGTTGTGTAAAAATACACTCTACTTATTTATAATAGCATAGGTAGTTATTACAGCTACTAAAAATGTAAAAATTGTGTATCAAGTTTTACATGGTTACATTGAAAACTGATGAATCATTCAAGTACAATTAAGCATAAATAATGATATAAATACCCAGTAAGAAAAAGTTGTATATGTGCAGTCGACTTCTTAAATCGAAATGATTCAAGTAGGTAAGATTATAATCGTATAATAATGAATCAATTTGATGGTTAAGTATGATCATATCGTTTGATGCAAATTAGCTACCATGATATTCGGTTTTCTACAAGTGATATCTATTTAAGATATTGTTATTTCTATTATTACATACAGATAATAATGAGTGTTTTTTATCAAATTGACCTCAAGTTAAAAGTCGTTAGCGGTAACTTTCTCATAACTGTGATATTCAGCACTTTGCTACTCGTATCTAACAAATTATTTTATACATGCACTCTGTTTATAAACGTCAGTTATATATAATGAAATTTAATTAAATTTAATTAAAAATAATAACACGGTCGTATCTATATCCCTTAAGGGGTAGACAAATCCAACAGTCTTGAAAAGACTAAAGGGCCACATTCAGCTAAATGATGGAATTAGGATTCGAATAGCGACATGTTGCTAGCCCATCGCCTGCAAGAAGAACTCCAAGTTTATTAGCCTTTCCCTTAGTCGCAATTTACGACCATACGGCACTAATTATATAGTTTTAATGGGGGAGAGTACGACAATATATTCCCCATAGATGTTGGTTTAGGTAGTCGATTATCATCTTCAGTCAGCCAATCAATCATTTAATTGCATTATCTTATCATTATCATAGCGTCCATCACAGTTGCGTCTTACCCGGGAGGAGTCCGGATTAAAACGGTTTACGGGAGGAGCTGGATTTCTCTCGATATCCTGCTATATTTCACGAGTGACAATTAGAAGTAATTACACATATGACTATGTAAAAAGAGGAATCACAAATTGTATCGTGGTTATTTATGAATAAACGACATCCACGGTACAGATATGGGAGTATCTTTTAAAAGTACTGAAAACTACATAGCGTCAATAATCAATTTATGCATATTTTTCGAAATAAATACATACAGATCCTTGTTTCTTAACTTAACGGCAAAACAATTAGAAAACTCATCATTCACGTTCACGCGATGGGAATCATGATGTAGGATGATATACGGTGTCTTACTATGACATAGGGCGGATTCAGAATATTGCGCAGGTTAATCGTGTACTAAGAGGCTTATGGACTACGCCAGGAATTAAATGAATTCTAGGGACGTCTGGCTACTGTGAGAAAGCTCATTTCTTGTCATATCAATGACGATATACTAGTTTATATGATAACGTGATTAAATCGGGAGCGTTTTGATGGAAGGTCAAGAGAACTTATCTAAATCGACGCTCTTCTATTTGAATCTCAGTTTCATCATTTAGCCATAAAGTCGAACTTGGCCTTTCAGTCTTTTTGAGACTATTAGTTCTGGTAAGGTTTAAAGATGTGATTGTAATGTTAATCTAAAAGTATTGATGAATATACCTATATGAAAAAATGATTGTGGCAAGAGGACTGATGCGTATTGTTGCAAATGCAATAGGTATTATAATTTTACTAAGACTACTACTAAAATATTATAATTTTACTAAGACTCTGATCTACCTTTTCTATTTCATGGATAATATTATACTAAAGCGTTGACTTACTCATTTGGACTGTTGTTTCATTCCAATTGGCTGTTCGTTCCGGATTCCTCGTTAGCCATATTTTCCCTTCGTACATTTATAACTTCGGTTAGGATGTGGTTATAAAAAATGTGTTTTCTCTGAAATAAATCTTGGCCCGGCAGCGGCTCGGCGATAAATAACTGGCCGTCCTGCGTGCCCGGGTTTGGTCAGGGACAACCTTCGAAGCGGGAATAACAGGAAGCTGCGATCAGGCTTAGAGCTTGTTTACTGTGTATGTATTTGAGCCCGTGTGAACATAGTTAACGAGCCTTTGGTACTCATAAATTTAATTTCAATCTGTAATTAAAAGTTCAGACTATTCGTTTCTGGGTGAACATTTCTAATAAAAGCTTTATCAATCTTTAACTTAATAAATTAAATATTTGTTGCCAGTTTTTGAACATATCATTTCGTTATAAAAATAATTGTGGACGAAGCATTGAGCAGGGATCGTGGCAAGTGGAAAGATACATCTTACTTGTACACTTACTCTACCTCCCCTTTCATGAAGGTATGTTGGGTTCCTTTCTCTGATATGGATCAGTTCAATATAACTTAGTTTTCAATGTAAGTACTCGTACTGCCAAGTCCGAGAGCGTCCCACAATAATTATGACACTTATCTTAAAATGGATTTAAATCCTTACAATATTAAGAAGACTTGCATAATACAAATGTAAAATTCATACCGTCTTGTAAGTACCTATTTATTACAAAATGAGACATAGTCCCATAATGTGCATAACATTCCAGTATTGATTCATCGATGCGAAGGCGTTCTGAAATTATGAAATATGATAAATAAACATCGAACATTTTACTTAGAATATATTAAATGTTAGAATTTCCTTCCTGTCCAATAAAAATGGCGGCGGCAATATCGTATCTCGAAGGAAACCGGCGGGTCGTAATAAGTCTAACAAATAAAATAATTCTACAGTAAAATATATACACTAATGTAACTAATATTATAATATCTCGGGACAGGATATCTACTAGCAACGCCGGAAGATTTAGGTGCGGTTTGGATGGCTTTATATCGCATGTCGCCAAGCGGGGCGGGACCTTTATTAAAAATATGTTCTATAATCCTATGGCTCCATATGATATTTACCAATATCTATATCTATGATAAATGATTTATTGATAATTTATTAATGTCTCCCTAAAATAGACACTCTGCAATTTTTATATAGCTATACCTATTTCATTTAATTTTATTTTAGGGCTTCAAATTTCCAAGCTTCCACTTCTGATAACATTTTATGTATTATGAAATATTTAAACATTGGTACTTGTTGCTCCTACAACTTTTTTTATCAATATGTAAGGGCGTAGCTTTCAGTATTCTCAAATGTTTGTTTACGAAATTTCTTTATCATTTGTTTAAGAAGATAAAGCGTGTAGAATACACAACTCACACACTTTCACATATTCTTTCCTAGAAGGGTAGGCAGCTGTATCGACTTGCCACGACCCTTGCATACTACTTTCGCATTATTCAAATTTATAGTTCTCTTCATGCGAGCTCGTCGGTTTATTAGTAGAGTTCCTTTAATATTAGTATGGATTGACCCAATCTCGCATGCAGCGGTTGCGCGCGCGCAGCAGCCGGCCGTAAAGCGCGGACCACACGCGGGCGGAGGTGTGAAGGCAGTGGCTCGCCCCGGGGGCCTGCCGTATAACTCACGGCCAGCGGGGCGCCGGCCATTCATGCCTTGAAGCCGAGACATCCACGCACGCAGACGACCCGGCTCCGGATTTTGTTTCAATCCAACAGTTTTATAAGAAAATAGGCAATATTTGGTGAGGTTTAATGGCCCGATTTGATCATTGCGCTTTTTGGCATACCTGATCATCGTTATGCGGGGCGCCCGCCATTCATGCCTTGAAGCCGAGACATCCATGCACTCAGAAGAACCGGCTCCGGATTTTGTTTCACAAGAAAATGAAAATATTCGGTGAAATTTAATGGCATAATTGAAGATTGCACTTTTATGCATAAACATTGTTGCATGTGGTGTGTATAAATGACAAAACGTTATGCAGTTTTAAATAAATTATGTCATCACTATGGGATACACTATGGACTTACAAACAAGTTACTGTTTAGGGTTTTAAAACTCCTGAAGTGTAGTCTATCTCTGTGCTAAATATTAACAAAATCAAGTAGTTTTTGTAAACGTTTAGAATACGACAACTCTCTCCGCGTGGATGGATTCCTGGTAAATTCCAAAAGTGGAAGAAACGGGAAAACTGCCTGTTGGATGATAATAATGTAATTAGCTGGTGAAAAATAGCACAATTTCGATGCGTTTTAAGGTTAACAGGGAAACATTTATTCAAATTTCTAAGTGAAATTGACAATCCACATCCGTTTCTAACAGCCGGAACAGTTAATTCATGATTAGACCTGATCAAACAACCAGTCTAAGGGACCCCGTAATAACATATCTCAAATTTGACCACGCGCGAGGCATCCTACAATTTACCTGTTATAAATTAGACACAACCCGTTATTTTGGGTATCGGTGGCAGGTTAGCGTGCGTTCTAATAATACAATCATTTGATTTCTTTCACAAATTTGGAGAACGAAATAGTTATGATACAGAAATAAAGCTTGAGACGCACAATATAGTTCAAGATAAGTTTTATATATAAGGTATAGGCAGTGTTATGATTTTAAGCAAGTATTTTCTGTATTTATTATAACATACATACGTAAAGTAACTTTTATAGCTATTGCGGGGTAGACAGAGCCAACAGTCTTAAAAATACCAAAAGGCCACGTTTATGCATGCCTTCATGATGGAAGTGAGATTCAGATAGTGATAAGTTGCTAGCCCAACGCCTAGTTTATAAGCATAGACTTATTAGAGATTTTAGACATTCTAAAATGCCGGAAACCACATTTTTTGTAAACAGACTAGTTTTATATGACTACTATAAGATTACATTTTCAATACTTTTACATTATAAGTTAACGTGTCATTTGCATCCGGTGACAATTTGCTCTGTTAAAGAGCTAAAGATATTATAAGTATGTTGAACATATAAGAAATCGTGGAAATATAATTAGGTAAATCTAGCTTTATATCTGTTATCTCGTCCATTCACGTTAAAAACCGCCATTTGGCCGCTAATACGGGCCCAATACAATGTGGCCGATCGTTTTAAGAGTCGAGTAATTTTGGAACTCGGGGGTAACGTAAGTTAACCATACGTTTACATGGTTTGAGCTGATTTCACGTGAGCTTCGTGCAATTGACTATTGCTCATTATGATAATTCAAGGGCTTTAGAAGGCCTTAAGTGTTCCTTATTACCTGAGAAGTATAAGGTAACTTTGAAGATAGCGACAAATTAACTGCCATGGAAAATTATACACACTACTGTAATTGCTGCCAAATGTGGAAGTGTGTAAGTGAATGCTTACGTCTTCGTAATTGGAAGCTTATATTCTGTTTAAAAGCAAAATATGAGTCACATTTATCTCACACGTTGGTTACTTCACCAAAAGTTTTATGACAGTTTGTTATATATACCTATACATATACGCGTAAGTCTTTTAACTTTGCGGGATAGATAGAGCTAACAGTCTAAAAATACTGAAAGGAAATGTTCAGCTCTACACATGACAGCTTTTTATTTATAAAGAAAGATCCTTTGCGGATCCTTATGAGGCAGACAGAGCCAACAGTCTCGAAAAGAGTCTTAGGTGACCTTTATCTGGACGATGTAATGATGGAACTGAGATTCAAGATGTTGAGGTTGTTTATCCAATCAATCAATTTATTTTTATATCTAAAAGCCGGTAAGTAAGTATGACCTGTAGTAATATATCCAAATAATATCTGAGCGATAAAAACAAAACCAATTTGTGTTATCAAATTAGTTTGCATCTTGCTGATTTATCAGAGCTAAACTAATACAAGACCGGAAATGGCGTGGTATGTTGGTATCATTGGTTCTGGTCGGCGCGTCTGCTGCGCCCGCGCAGGGAGCAGCTTCCGTTTCCGATCCGACACACTTGTTGGTCAACCTGCCCGCTATTCCGTGGTACAGTACCGTGACCTAATGCTTTTATCACGAGTAATTAGATAACGTATTGATTGTTTTAATTAACATACATATTTCGGGTAGTCGAGTCGATGAAGTGTTCTATTAAAATGCTTGATACGATGGCACAGGTTCAAATCCTACCTCGGCCATGTATTTACCAATGTTTTCTGAGTTAGGTACTTACATTAGTGTGAGTGTTAACCGATGCTCTTAAGGCGGGGGAAAAGATCGAGAAGAAACGTGCATATTTAGGCAACTGTACCTATGTGTTACCATGATCCAATATGAGTTAAGTTATCCCCTGCAAAAGTTGCGGAACTCAAATGGGAGTCGTTTCATATAAAATGTGACAAACATATACTAGGATCGTGGTCATAAGCGAATAGGTGAGAACTGAACAAGGGCTGTGGTCCTGGCGTTACGATGACAACGATGCTAGTTATACTCACGCCCCATCTTGAAGCAGATTTCAGCACTACATCTGGATGGAAAATGCGTCGCTCATCCTTCCCAGCCTCTAAGTAATACCTACATAACATAATTACTTCTATATCCTTTGGGGATTGGACAGAGTCTTATGGCTTAGTAATGGAATTAAGATTCAAATAGTGGCTGGTTGCTAGCCCATCGCTTACCAGAAGAATCCCAAACTTATTAGCCTTACCCTTAGTCGCCTAACAGCTATGGGAAAGTGGTTCTATTATAAAGTGTCGGAAACCACACGGCACATACGGTCTAAGTAATCCCACTCGTATGATCAGATTTAGCATAACTGGCAATGTTTTGGCGTCACGGTCCGTGGCGGGTTGTTGACCCATTGTTCCGGATGTGCGGCAGGTAGGACGTGATAGACGGTGACGGGACGGCTGATGAAGAGACATGACATCGCATAGTACTTGCACATAAATGTACGCTGTTCGTAAGTAAATATAAAGGGAAAATAAATCTGTGCTTTTATACACAGTAGCGTAATAAGTATCGTCTTTTGCCTTAGGTTACGGCAGCGTTAAATTATATTTCCACTAGCGACCCGCCCCGGCTTCGCACGGGTGCAAAATTCGGAAAAAATTATACATAAAAACCTTCCTCTTGAATCACTCTACCTGTTACAAAAAACCGTCAAAATCCGTTGCGTAATTTTAAATATTTAAGCATACAGACAAACAGACTAAAATAGCGACTTTGTTTTATACTATGTAGTGATATATTTAATCTCAGATGTCTAATTATATTCAGACAACATCAAAATCGGTTCACTGGTTTAGCCGTGAGAGTTTAACAGACAGACAGATATGTAAGTATGGATGTATGATCTAAAATGCTATCTCGGCCTTTGTATTCAAAGGTATCGACTGTCGATATCCTATGATGTCAGTGTAAGACATTTAAAAATGTGGAAATTATGTCAATAATTTTACGGTCATTTGCGTGCCTTATGTCAATTCGCCTCGGGAAAGATAATGCAGTTTAAAATTAAAACCAAACTCTACATCTATAAATATAATGTTTGTAGTTGCAAATTAGATTCTTAGATCGTGTTCCAAAATCCAGTCAGCTTTGGCAATAAACAACTGTTTTTTCTTTACCTATACAATAAAACATTTTGCCCAAGACCTAGACATTCCTTACTCGTCGTTGTTATTTTTCACTTAATAAATCTCAGAGACGCCGACGAGTAGAACCAATGTGACCACAAACGAATCTGTTAAGAGAGCTTTAGGCCGAGAGATCGTCATAAAAAGTCGTAAAACGTATTTTAACATCCATCCGATAATCAATCTAACACGTCATAACTTTGACATCCAGTCTGCTTGGGCCTTACTTGGATATTTTTAAGATATAATTAAAAGTTAACTTTATTCCGAACGGTATAAGGTAACATGTAACTTAAAGACAATATGCAAGAAGTCAAAAAAACTATCGAAGAAGACCGCTGACCAAATGAGTCTCAATATAAACATGTTAATTCGTAATAAAAGTGTGGTTTTCAAGTACAAAGGCTATATTTGCGTACAAAGTGGTAAGTTACACAAAACTGTATTAACATCTATTTTCGGTTTGTTTGTTATAGATAAAGGTGAAATTTTAATATTTAATGTGAATTTATTCCATTTCTAGATAAAAAAAATATTTAATAATCATGTATGTATGGATAAAATATCATCGGTAATAAAATGAAAATCTGAGTAGTAATTCTAGGTATTTTCAGTTGTCGTCAGGTTGTCTAGAAAGTCTAGACTAGAATGACAGAAATGACGCCCACCTCACAAACGAGTTTACGACGCTTGTAAAAAGTCATAATTCGTCTCACTTTACTAGTGTCAAAGAGACAGGTACAAAATTTATTATTTAAGATTTAGATATGAAATTATTCCAATACAATATTGAGTTGTAAGCAAAGATTCTGGGTAGGCGTTTTATAGTAAAACATGTATTTTTCTACACGAAATTTCGCTGATTCTTATATACAAGATTGCAAATCATTAAAATTGCGTATAGTATACATACTGGGGATAGACAGAGCCAACAGTCTTAAAAAGACTGATAGGCCACATTCCGCTGTTTAGCTTAATGACAGTATTGAGATTCAAATAGTCACTGGTTGCTAGCAAATTTCTCAAAAAAATAATCCCAAGTTTATAAGTCTATCCTTCAGTCATCTTTTACGACATCCATGGAAAAGAGATGGAGTGGTCCTTTTCTTTTTACTAATGGTGCCGGGAACCACACGGCACTTTATTACACCAAAAAGAGAAAAACTTACAACTTACTCTTTTTTGTAATCGTAACTAATTCTAACGGTTTAAAATCAGCAGCCGGCATTAATGTTACTTGTTCTAGTCCTCTATTACCACCTGCATTGAGCATATTGACAGACCACAAATAACTTCAAACGATGTTCAAGAGAGGGCCGGAGCGTCAATTTAGATTAATCACAAACACGAATGTTTTGATTTATGACGCGGCCAGCTCATTGGCATACCTGCAGCCTCGTCCTGGACATAGAAATATAGAGAGTATACATGTGACACTTTGATATACATTTTTAATTTTATGAGTAAATACAATTATTGTTCGGTCTGGTAATTTTTTGCACACACATTCGTTCATTACGTCTTAACCGGAGTAGACGACCTTTTGAGAAACCACTCTTCGGTTGAAAGCCCTTCAGGCCCGTTTGATGGGATGCAGCCGGCAAATTCTATGATTTCTTTGTTGCCAGACCAGCAAGGAAGTATATTTAACAATACTTATTTGTAACCTATCAAAGAATTTGATATCTACATGTTTACCTTTTGCGTCGCATTTCATAAAAATGTAGAAAGTGCATTATTATTTAGTGAGAGTAGAGTTTTGTTTATGTTCATTAGATTTAATCAATGTTTAAGCTGTTACCCGCGTACCTTACCAATCTAATATGAAGTCTGATCGAAGATATGACAACAGCCAAATGAAGGAACAAAGGAGACCTTAGATGTTAATGTTATTAGTTATTGAAGATAGAAAATATTTTAAGTTAAGTATACTGTAAAAGTAGTATAGACAATTACTAAAAGTTGAAAAAGTTTATTTGAAGTTGGTTAGGTACTATTGAAGAAATTACTTAATCTTCTGCACTCTCATTATTTTAAAACTGGACTGTATGATCAGACTGAGTGACTTGCAGCAATATTCGTTATTTTTTATGATAGCATGATTCTGTAAGACTTGGTATCTCGCAGATTTCGTTTTGAGCGAGAATTTATATTTATAATAAATATTTCAAAATAATGTATATTCTTTTAATGTATGTTCTTTTATATTATATACAAATAGAAACAAGGTAAATAATTTCGACTAAACAAAGTATCTGGAAGAGATTTTTAGCGATAAGTCCGCCTTTGCTATTCATGTAGGTAACCCGTTTTTTTGCAGATTTTCTTTTTGTTTGCATTAGGTAAATACACTAAATCTATCAATCTGCCTCCAAATTTCCCGAAACCTGGTGAAAGGTGGTTGTCCTGAGGAGTCTAGACCACAGGAAGAGCTCAGGCTCTTAATGTATCTTATGTTTATACAATTAATTACACATACAACTTACTTTCTTCTTTTCTCAGCTAGATTACCTCCGCTGTAGGACATAAGCAATTGCTTTATGAACAATTGTTATCTTGTTGTTGGAATGTCCTTCTGCCTGAAAGAACACCACCTCCTTTACCACCAAGCGATAGTTGCTGGTCCAGGATCTAACGGTTTCAATTTTTTTTCTAAGATAAAAATGGTTTTTTAGCCTATCCAATTGGGCATAGAACAAAAAATTGCCAGACTGATGTCAGTGTGGCCATTTTTTGTTCTATGTCGGTATTTAGCATATTATTAGAATCTACGATGTAGCCTAACTATATTAGCAATATAATCTTTATCTGGAATCGGTATTATGTGTACGAGTACTTAAAATAAACCACGATAATCGTTAGTGTAACACAATGGATGATAGCCCTTAGATACTTAACTCGATTCTATTCAAGGATAAGTTTTCAACAAATTTAATCCCAGCTAGTGATGGTACCAGCTTGCACTCCTGTAATCCCATCATAAAGCCTACTTGGCTTTCTTAGAAGAGTACTTATATCCGAATGGCAATAACTCCGACAGTGGCCATCATTAGAGCTGTAAATCTTCAGCGGTGGCCGTCAAAGGCCAATCGAAATCATAGTAAAGTGACACATAATATCGACGGAGCGTTGGACGGGTTAAAAATGTGCGTCGTGAAAAAGATCCCGACTTAGATCGCGGCGAGTTTAACCCTTGACTCGGAATACGTAAGCTGAGTCATTTATCAATAGCCAGGGTAACTATGTAAACGATTCTGTGAGGATAGTTAATTTGGATTATTAAATAAATGTGTAGTTGCCGGCACCAATAAAAAATAAGAATAGAACCACTTCATCTCTTTCTCGTCTGATGTCGTAAAAGGTCACTAAGGTACAGGCTTATAAAGTTGCGATTCTTTTTTTGGGGGGTGAGCTCGCAACCTTTCCCTGTTAGAATCTCAATTCTATCTCAAACAGCTGAACGTGGCCTATCAGTCTAGGAATATATACGTGATTATATGTAAGTATGTATGTAAAGAAATAATTAAATATCATCATTTGAGTATCTTTGCAAAATGTCACAATTTGAGTACATTTGTAACTCCGTTAACGTAAGGGTTGAAGGCCTGATTATGAATATATCTCGTGGTTGACTTGTTATCTACATCTTAATGATTTAATCCGTAAGTATATTTCAAATCTGGACTTTTGCACTTAATTAAATCTTTGTTGTAAAGCTAGTTCTTCAACGACGAGTTTATTAAACTTCCAATCAGATTTTTTAAAGGCAATGAACTGTGAACAGAAGTATTAAATTTGCATTTTATTGCTTTTATATAGCCAACTTTATCAACAAAATGTTATCTTTAAACTAAGATAATTATGTATGAACAGATGCGATGAAAATGCTATTTATTTATATTTCGAAGGATTTGATTGTACGTGTTTTTGTCCTGTAAACTATAGAACTCATGGGAGCCTCAACATTAATAAATATAAATCTCTTCATCTACAGAACCTAACGCGAGCTGAGTGATGGCGGCGCGTTTGAGGGGGGAGTCAGGTGCGCGCGCGCAAGCCATGAAGCCACATTTGTCACTGTTCTCGGCGATTTTTCATCTCATTGAAACATTAGCGCTTGGAGAACTAATCACGTTGACTAATGGAGCCCCCCGTCGGCACCTCCGGAGTTTCACACGAGACGAGTGTGAAACGCCGGCCAGATTGATGAGGACGAATGATCTAACTCACTAACTCATTTCCATCTAGCGTTAAATCTGACATGTTATTGTTTGATGTCTCAAATATTCGTGACTAACAATCGGTATCCGATATAAAATTTAAACACCGAGCATAGTGATAGTGACTATGCATAAGGAATAACAACCTACTTTTAGCTCATTTAAGATGCGTTTAGGTTTCTTACGAAATGTTTTTATTTAGTAGGTAAAAATAAAATGCAATATTAATTGGCATACCTATAAATTTACGTATAAACATACATACATCTATATATGTTCATATCGTTTACGGGGTAGACAGAGCCAACAGTCTTGAAAAGGCTGAACTGAATGTTGAAGACTGTTCAAATGTGCCTTACATTTGGACAGTCTTCAATATTCAGTTCCAGAACTAGGCTTCTAAAGCACGCGGTAGGAGGAAAGGAAGGAACACGCACATATTCCCAGAGAACACAAAAAGTAAAATTACATACAAAAATATTAGTAAGTAATTGAATTTCGAAATGTGGAGACACGTAAATCTTGTTCCTCGAGTTGTTCGACTAGGCTTTCTCAATCTCAGTAATGGCTGGTTTATGTGCGCACTCGCACCGGCCGAAGCGCACCCAGCGTCGCAAAAAAATACCATGAACAGACCGTTTATGACGGCAAATAAAGCTGGCCATCTTCCCCGTAGTCCCGTAGTGAATTATTGCTTTATTGCCTCAGAAATATTTCACAAACGGAAAATATTTTATGATTCTTCACTTAAAAGTGCTCATATATCATTTTAAGCCTTAGATAAAATAAATAAAAACGTAAGTCACCAGTGAGAAACAAAAGCGTGGATGGCAACACTGAACATTTCTTATTAATATGTGAAAATTATAAAGATTTTGTTTCTACTAATAATTTAGTTAGCAAATGTAGAATTATTTTTAACTAAGTTATTCTAATAGGCTGTTTTTGTAGACAGATGTCGTTCGGTTAGTATCTCATAACACAAGTCTCGAACTTACTTCGAGGCTCAATCTATCGGTGTAATGTGTCCCGTATAGGTAGGTATATTTATTTATTTAAATGTTAAGCTCAAAAACAAATTGCGTGAAGCGTGAAGTTTCTACCTAAAATAAATAATGTTTTCAATGCAATAAGGTCATGAACGAGCTAAATTACAATCTAAAATATTTCAATCAGATCTATATTTCAAAATATTAGCGCCATAAATAGCACTTATTAATGTAAAATATAATAAAAATCCAGTTCGCCCAAGAATTTCGCGTCGGTCTCAAACATAAAATCGAAATAGTTAATGCTCAGCGAAATCGTTAACCAAGTGAAGGCTGTAATTGGAGGACATTAAAAACCGTTGTTATGACCGACTGTTAAATGTTTTACGTGGACATTAGTCCCCAGTGTTTACTCATCTGTTACAATGTACCTACTACTCGATATTGCACGTTAGCGGCCCGTAATTATAAACCTACTTATTACGAGTTAGTGATCCTCAATTTGATCTTTATTTATTGCGTTAGCGAAAACATGCGAGATTTACAATGTATGCTTCAGATTTTTTTTGTTCTTTAGAAATAACGTCGTCCATATTGTCTTGTCAAAATACGTTTCCTTTTGAAACAAACAGCGACGCCGGAGCAATTCGGCTCGCACCAGGACTTCATAGAGACAAAAGAAAGTTGTTCCTCAGGGAACATTTCAATAGAGATGTAATTCTCTTTTTTGTAGCGTCATAAATTCTAAGAACGTTGTAACACGTCTTGAAGGTGATGCGGTAAATTCGTTAAAAAAATTTAAAGGAAACAAGATTTGTGGTGCAGTCATTAGGTATTTTTTTTGTGGTAAGTTAGCTGACGATGTATGCATTGAAAAATTGGTCTTTTTTGTCGGTCATCATCCATAAAATGCAATGTCCTGTCACGATTTAATGTCGTTCCGCTTCATAACATCGTGTTATTTGCAAACAGGTAGGTAGGTAATGCAATTTTGTTGATATATTTAAAGCAGAAGTCAGAAGGTTACCACCGCTCACTGGATTTCACCACATAAAAAATAAAAATTAGAAAAAGCAGTAATATAAAATGCATGTAGATTTATTTACGTAAGCCACCATCGCAATCACTAACGATACAAATACTTAGCACTTTACCGGCAGCAAAACAAGGATTCAGGAAAAAGAACACGACAAAGAAGCGGAGGGTGTCTGCAATGTATTAACTGCAGTGACGGGGTGGCCAGGTAATTTTTCAGCGTTGGCAATGCAATCGGAAGTGTCCCAGTGGCGAAAGCCTTTTTGTTTGCGCCGTGGTTCGTCTGATGGTTTTCGGAAGTGCAGCCGCGCGCCGCCACTCGTCGTGCGCGCCTATCGACCGATATTTCATTTTTGACTTATTAATGAACTGCATTCGCATTTTATTGCCCGATTGTTGCTTGCTTGTTTTGCTTTGCTTCCATTGATTTCGATTGGTCTTTTTCGCCTTGTAGATCATCCGCGATCATGTGATGTTTCAAACGTTTATTGTTGTTAGTATTTATTTTTATTGGAATAAATTACTTACATTTAGAATTAGAATTTTCAGGTGGAACGTCGAAGTTAGCCGCAATTTCATTACTTATAACGCAAACTTAAGTTCATCGAGTGTCAACGAACGTAATAAAGCAAATCTACTTAACATATAACTGCATAATATATTAATCAAGCAACTAAACAAATATACTTACAAAAATAAAGCCCCTTAAATTATGCGTTTCATTTTCTCAAAATTATTTCGTCTTTGTGGGAAGGACTTTCACGTACTATAGATACAATGAGACAGAATATCATTATATTATTACACATACGTCCAAAATTCACGTGTATTAGTCGTGAGAACGTATTGTCTAACGTGACGTGTAATCTGAAATATTAATAAGCAGAGACGAGGCACGAGTTATGATTGTCTGGGGTAATGCTACGGTGTCCCCTTAATTACATGTTTTGCTAAATTATTGGGTTCTAGGAATGGTCCGGAGTAGCAAGTTAAACATAGGATTTTAAGTTATGAGTATGTCAGGTTCTTAGGTGTAGAGTGAAGTAATTAATATAATTTTCATGCTGGTTTTACGATTTAAAAAATAGTGGTAGTCTAGCTGATAAAATTTAACAGAAAGGCTTATTACTTCGGGATTCTTTTCTTAAGTAGGTAATTTACAAAGAAAAAAAAATTTCACTCATCTTTGAATTTAAATATCCATCATGTCTATGGCAGTCTACCCCGTTATAGACAAAAGAATGATGTGTGTGTGTATATGTAAAAGATTTCTTTGTCTGAATTAATTTTTGTTGAAATTGAATATATAGATAATGTAACCTTCAAATATAATAAGACTTAAAATTTATAATATGACTTTAGAAACATTGTTATGAAGTCAAAACTGTGTACTTCATCACTATTTAACTAGAAATAATAAATGCCGACATGATACCGTGATTCTGATAATATATGAGCAACTTTAAAGGCCGTAACATTACCCATAACTCAATTAAAACAAGAGCCCATTTCAAATTACCATCTTAATAACACGCGCGGTCCGGCGCTACCTGATTTTCGAAGACGTGAAGTTAGAACTAATAGAAGTGGTAACATATTAAATTTTGTACGTTGAGCTTGGGAGATAACTGTGCCACCTCGCGTTGATGGTGAATGGGAGGTGTAAGTACGTGTGTACTAGAAAATTTAAATATTATAACGACTCCTACTATAAAGGATGGGTTTGATTAAGTTATAATCCTTTGAATTTAACACTGTGCCCATGTTTCTAAATGATTTTCATATTTTAGAAAAGGTCAATGACTAAGTCATATGTTTTAAAAAGTACATTTATGTAATGAACAAACATTCAATTGTAATTTTTTCTTTTTTCAATTCAAATTTAAATTGAATGTTTACAATCAGAATTCTAAATTCGCTTCCAGGTGATGTAATTCAACGGTACAAAAAACTAATAGCGCCGATTAGGAGAGCTCTAACTATCCAGAATAAATAATGGTACTGTTAAGTTGAGATGTCGACGACTCAGGCAATCAGTTGGGCTATCTATCATAGTGATTTGTGTACTTACTATGTAGTATGGTATTCTGCTGTTTGTGTCCAATATGTGTAGGTTCCTTAACAAGGGTGGCGGAGGTCAGTCAAGACTTCGTGTAAGAGACATGGCTTACCTAATCTCAGACCGTGGTAATCTTTCCTCACCTTTCTCGAGTGGGGCCCGGGGTTCGTATCCCTGGTGTCGACTCTAGAGAGGTGAAGAATGATGATTATGCTGCTTGTGCCAAGTAATTAAGAGGACTGATTCTTTGAACCAATGTTATAAGAGGCTATATGAGGCAATAATCACTGTAACCTAAGTGGGGCAACTTTGAAATAAGCTGAATGAGGCAGCGACTAAAAGTTATGGAAAGACACTTACGATAAACATATAAATATTGATTTCATCCAAGTATCGAGTCCTGTGGTCATTGGCTCTGTCTATACCGTGAGCTATAAAGACGTGATAATTGTGTGTGATGAAAGTCACTTTATTTGATTTCTGTAGGTAGTTAGTTCTTTTTTATATAAACTAAAAGTCCAACGAAAGACATATCTTTAACACTCTCCCTGCCATGGGATCCGCCGGCGACCCCCACTAATTCTTGTTCCGCAAGCCAAAGCACTTTTGTAACTTTTTAGTTAGGAGGCCATGGGGTCCGCCGGTAGCCCCCAATTATTTTCTTTCCGCACGCCACGCACAATTTGTATAGTTATTCATTAGCACGCCACCCTTTTATTATGACAGTTAGCCGCCGGCCGCCCCCACGGCCTGTCGTGTGCGTTTTTCCCGCGTTTTTACATCGATCGCGAAACTCGATCTTCTTTTGATAATGTCCGACGACTCAGATTTCGATCCCGACTTTATACCCGAGTCGGACGATAGTGAATTAACTTCGGACGACGATGAATCGACGAGTAACAGTAATGCTAACTCCGATGGTGATACTATGACGCCGCCGAACCGCGGCGCTGGCGCCGGCTCATCTCAACGTCCAGTTCAACGTGCGCAGACGTCGAGTAACGCAAGTTGCTGGTACCCGCCAACTGGAACCCGTCAGCAAGTATTTCCTTTTACTGGCACTCCTGGTGTGAAAAACATCCCCCAATTGTGTGAGACTGAATTGGATTATTTTCTTTTGTTTGTTGACGAAGAGATTATCAACTTGATGGTGACAATGACTAATTGTTATGCAGTAAAGACCAAAATAACTACAACTTTGCGACGTTCGAGTAGACTGAATGACTGGAAAGATTGTGATCAACAAGAAATGAAAAAATTTATTGGCTTATTGATGTGGATGGGCCTGAAAAAGCTGCCTAAAATTGCAGATTACTGGAGTCGTAACCCGCTATATGAAAATAAAGTGGCTGGATCTACTATGAGCCGAAATCGTTTCGAATTGTTACTGCGTTGTTGGCATTTCGAAGATACCTTTTTTGCCGAGACATCACGCACAGATAAGTTGATCAAAATAAGGCGTTTAGTTCAGTTGATCACAACCAAATACCAAAATTTTAAGACTCCTGATGAATACCTGACAGTCGATGAGACCATGGTTGCGTTCCGTGGGCGTATAAAGTTCATGCAATATATACCAGGTAAAAGGCACAAATACGGTATCAAGCTTTTTAAAATATGTGGAGACGACGGTTATACGTTTGATTTAATTGTATACGAAGGCAAAAAGGGTCCTGAGCGCCAACAGAATTTATCCAAAAACGTGGTGATGGAATTGAGCACTAAGTTCTTAGATGCTGGCCGAAGCATCATTACTGATAACTATTATACGAGCGTAGATTTGGCCGAGTCTCTATTACAACATTCCACGCATTTGATAGGCACCGTCAGAAAAAACCGGAAAGGGTTACCCAAGAATGTAGTAGGCGAGAAATTGAAGAAGGGAGAATTGGTTGCGATGGAAAACGAAAAGGGGATTTTGGTATTTAAGTGGAAGGATAAGAGAGAAGTCTTGGCCTTGTCTACTAAACACAAAGTGGGATTTGTCACTGTTACAAGCAAGCGCAACAAAAATAAATGTTCTCTGAAACCTATAGCAATTGCGGACTACAATAAGCACAAATGCTCAATTGACCTTTCTGATCAGATGGGAAGCTACTGCAACCCATCACGACGTAGCATTCGTTGGTTCCAAAAACTCGCAGTAGAATTGATACTGAACACATCTGTCATAAATGCTTTTCTTGTTTACACGGCACATAAAAGAGTGAAATCCAAACGCTACACTATAACAAAATTCAGAGAACAACTAAGCATACAGTTATTGGGTTTATATCAGGAAAGCACCAACGTTGCAGAGAATCGCGAAGCAGTAGAGCATAAGTTTGGGAAAAATCCTATAGCTGACCATCGTAATCGGATCATACGGCGTAAATGTATTCATTGTTACCAACTACTGCGCTTGCAAGGTAAAACAAGTGTTGAAGCCAAAAAGCTAACCAAAAAGACAAACACTGTCTGCCTTTTATGCCCCACTAAACCCAGTGTTTGCGCAGAGTGTTTCGCGACAATACACACGAAAAAGTAATTTTTTGAACATTATTATGTGTTTTTCAAACTTTTTATAATAACTAACACAAATAAATACATAAATACTCTACTTATGCTGTTTTTATTTATAATTTTCTCAGTCTCATAAAAAACATATTATTGATCCTACTGACTTGCTTTTTTTTTTTATTTGTAGTTAAGTTCACGCTGACGCCATAACACATATTGAATTTTCCGTATTAGCCAGCCAGCAGGTACAAAATCTGTTTGAATTTGGGAGGTCAAGGCGGATCCCACGGCGTACTGAAACAATTTTTGTTGGTCCCGCCGGCAGACCCCATGGCTTCCTGGAACCATTTTATCTTGTAATTCTCGGCCTATTTATTGCAAAAACTTGGGGTACGCCGGCGACCCCGTGGCCTCCTGAACTAAAATATCATTATACTTTGCCGGCAGGGAGAGTGTTAAAGAAACAAATATTAGTAGAAAATCGATTATGGCGGAGAATCGATTTTTCATATTACATAAGTATATATCTATTTTAATGATTAGTCACGTATCATAGGTATACGGAGTAATAAATATATTATCACTAAGTTAATGTAACTATAATAATTTGTGTACATATTGTAAGTTACAATGTGCTTGAACTCTGTCCATTAGAGGTAACATTTACTCGGTAGGGTCATTAACTTACTCGCCGAAGGTCAAATGTGTTACTTACTATGTAAAAAGTAATTATCTCGTACTATACGATTTATTTCGGAAGCTCGTTTACAATCGACGATTCGAAGACATTTGATCAAAATTAAATGAAGGAGGATTAATTTTCATCACTCTGGAGAGGAGACCGGCGTATGCCCTTGACCATGGGTCCTGGGATTGGGTGAGTCGGGTTTTTACAAGCGACTTCCATCTGATCTCCGCAACGTTTGCAAGTAAACCTACCTAACCCGTATTGGATCGATCATGGTTACAAATCCAACTGCTTGAATGTGCAGGTTACGATGTTTTCTCTCACCCTAGTTGCATCGGTTAGTATTAATACTAATGTTAAACTTCGAAATAGTAATTGGTAAAAATGGTATTTTTGCGCATCACGTATTTTAACCGGGCACCTCACCGATTCGACTAAAAACTATATGCTAACTATATGCCATACTAGGCAACATGCTAAGATAAAGCCATGCCTTTTGTATTGTAAAGCGTGTGGTGAGTCACAATTTGCTGAAATTAAACAACATATTGAGTGAAAAGTTCTGTAATAAGTATTGAGCGATTCTTATTAGACCTCACCTTTCTGGTACACAGACAGACGAATCTCATTGGGAAGGCTACTACTTTTTATTATAATTATATTCTAATTGGTATCGTGGAGTGTAAAGCGGCCTCCGAGGCGCCGGCCATCGTCGTATCGTAGCGGTGTGGTGATGCAACCGCGAAAAAAGTATTTACAGCTAATTAAATCTACCCACGTTCGGTGGCGCAACCGACACGCCTCCGCGCCGTGGCCACGTATTTTAATTAAGAGAAAGGATTAAGTTATCTTTGTGTGATTTCGAGGATACCGATCTTAGTATGTTTTTGTGAAGAAATGCGTTATGACTTCAGCGTTTCATTATGGAGGTATGAAACGAGTATAAGTCCATGTATAATACACGTTTATTAAATTTGTATACCTTTCTGGAACAAAAAATACTACTACGCAAATAATTGGAACTAAGTGGTAAACAAAAAGGAAAATACGGGGAAACGCCATCTAATCAAAGCGGTCATAATGAAGCAATTGCGATTTCTAGCCGCATTTCCCTGCGTGCGGGTAACGAGCACTCGACACCTCCGATAGCATCGCTATGACTGGAAATTATTCCGAATTGTAATTACACCGATTATTCACGGGCGGCCAGGGGCGGCAGCCATTTTTCAACAGTCACCGTTCTTAATTATGAGCCGCGCTGGACGCATGTCGAAGCTTTGAGCCGCGCCGTCACCTCGCGTCTCGTCTCGCCTCGCCTCGCCTCGCGCACTCGCGCCTCGCGCCTCGGGCTTCGACTGCCTTGACTATTCGATCGCTTGACGAAAGGTATTCTTCATAAGATCGATGATTTTTACCTTTTCTAAAATTTAACTTAGGTAAATTAAGGTTAATTTATCTAAGGATAAACTTGTTTCAATGTCAATGACCAAAACTGCCTACAATTACTTTACGTTTCTATTCACAATTCAATTTATGGAGAAGGCGGAAGAGATTGTAATTAATACAATGTGGAAATAATTATAAAACATTGCAAACATAATTGTACGCTTTCATAAGAGAAAAGCCAGTCAGTAATTCGAGTAACTACATAATAGTTTTTACGAGCGTTCTCCACACGAGAAATAGTATGAGTGTTTATTTATCGTTTTGGGAGGCTTAGCGGAGACAGATGGAATGTTGTGTTTTTTACGTGCGATGAGAAGTTAAAATAATTTATGATTTTTTGGTTTATTATGAAAACAACATACATACATACATACATATGATCACGTCTATATCCCTTGCGGGGTAGACAGAGCCAACAGTCTTGAAAAGACTGAATGGCCACGTTCAGCTATTTGGCTTAATGATAGAACCGAGATTCAAATAGTGACAGGTTGCTAGCCCATCGCCTAAAAGAGAAATCCTAAGTTAATAAGCCTATCCCTTAGTCGCCTTTTACGACATCCATGGGAAAGAGATGGAGTGGTCCTATTCTTTTTTGTAATAGTGCCGGGAACCACACGGCACCAATCAATACGTGAAATATTTATTTTGTAGTACCTAGTACGAACAGAATAGAAATTTTGCAAATTTTTATTTTAACAATTCTTCAGTTCTAGTTTACTAATTATGTGATTAAATAAATTTTAAATATGAAGGCTAACCGAAAGAGCTCACTCATATACATTTTTACTCTACAAGCACACTAAGAATTTATAAAGTGAAATATTTTTCATTCGTTATTAGCCGGATGAAAGTTGATCAAAACATGTTATGTTGGAATAGCAAAAACAACATTAAATTACGAATTATGATATGATTAAAAAATGGTGCAGTGCGAGCGCAAGAACGACTTCCAGATAATAATTGAAATCGCCGTCTGGTCACGACCACAGCTGGTACAGTCGACGAAAAAACTGTTTCAGGTGTAGTTATCACTATTAACCTTTCTGTTGTTTTATCCTTGTTTCTTGGAGTTTTCAGGATTTTAAGTTTTCATTTAATTTTATGGACATTTAGAATTATATGTTCTCAGCTGGAAATGTTCTGATGCTAGAAAAGTACTCGTACATGAATCTTGTTTTATTTACAAACCAAATTTTAAGTGAAAATCTTTGTTAAATTAATTTTTGATTAAAGTTTTGTAGTTGTATAATTCTAGTAGCTTTGTAAGTATTTCGTTTTCTATTTATAGGAGCTAATTAAATAACACTATTAAGAATTGGTGCAATTACATTTGGGCTCATGAGTAATTTTTTTTAATAACACTTTCATGATCGAAGATCACAACACCATCTTAAATTAATATAAACTACATAAACATAACATTATCTATAAAGTTGGTCAATTTAAAGGAAAAAATTAATACACTTTCGAACGCGACTGTATGCGGTTGTGGCGAGCTGACGCCGGCGCGTCTAATCGGCGTTTATTGGAGAAAACCGATTTGTGAGCCACGGCCGAAACCGTTTCGACATGTCACTATTGGAGAGCGCCCGTCAGGCACATTCGCGTGTCAGCAACGGTACTTGTGTTTACAGGACGACCGCCTTTTCAGGTCTCTATGATCTGGAATATGGAAAGTGGGATAAATAGTGTATTTATTTTTCCTGAGTTTATATAAATCCGCAATGGTTTCGATATTTCACCATTGGAGAACGCCCGTCTGGCACGTTCACGTGTCAGTAATATCACTTTTGTTTGAAGAACTTGTAGGCTTTCCTGGCCTGCTTGACCTGGGATATTGGAATGTGTTTAATATATTGGAGTCAAAGGCGCACCTGGAGGCTTTTCTCCAAAGAGTTGAGGATATAACCGGGATGAACGCCAGCAGGATGATAATAGTATGGTGTTTAAATATAAGCTTAAGTCAGGCATAAATATCGAAATATTCTAAATGTATAAAATATTTCTATATGTGCCGTTCAGCATAAGGTAATTAACAGGTAGGACCTATAATTTCTTGCTATAAGCAAGTATTACTCAGAGTAAATCACAAGTAAATATGGCAACAACAATGTAGTTATTTAGACCATGCGTGGTTTGGCTTCGTCGAGTTACCTTCTAGTTCCAGACACTATTTAAACCTTAAACATGGGAGATATTTTTGAGAAACATTTAAAATACTGATATATGTATGTTATTGATATGTTTAAACTATTAAGATTATGTACTTATTTCAGATGTTATCGATATATCCGATATGAAACTGATCACAAAAATAAAATTCGTCTCGGTCGAGCATTCATCAAAAACATCCAAACGTGTGTGGCATTCGAATCTAATCAAGGCTAATTAAATCGATACCAATCATTAAGACTAAAATCGAATCGATAAAATTTGTTTATATTATGGAGAAAAAGGGTAAGTATTTGAAGAGCATCAAATCTATATAAATCGATATAGCTTGGTATATACATATACCATACCGAATAGTGTGAGCGTCGGTGGTCAAATTGTTAAGGTGCTCGAATTAAAAATGTGTTCTCTTTTTTAAAGATGTAAGAATATACCTGAGACTAAAGCTAGGAGGAAAAAGAATAAGTATATTGGTATAAATCCACTAGAATTGTCTGTGAGGCGAGTCTTTGCTCACAGTAAAAGCACAATCCGGTAGGGTACAGATGGACCCCATATTGTTAAATATGATTTTTCATAAGTTGTTAATAAGTTCAAGATTTAGACCAGGTATTTCAATATCTTATAGATTTTAGTCGACGTCCAAACTTATTCTTTAGTTCATATCTTATTAGGAAGGTTGTCCAAATAAGACAGGTGAAATATCTGCACTGTCTTTAAAGAATATTTTTATTGTATTCATACGAATATTCCAATAAGTAATATCATCGTGGTCTGATCAACACGAGCCACCAATAACGTAATTGCGCGTTTTAATTTACGAAAGAAAATTACCTAAGTTAATACAAGTAGGTGCAGTAGCTCGGGTACCTGGCACCTCCGCGCCGGCAACTTGCGAGTCACGGAGGGCGCTTTCTGTTAAAAACTACAAAAAGTAAATTATATTGATGGAATCGAGCCCGTTTGATTGATGATGAGTGAGCGTTTTTTAATTTATTTCGAGGATTCGACGACCGGGCCGCGGCCGAGGTCGCATCGAACGATATTTATTAAACTTTTAACGATATTAACGCAGGATATGTGTAAGGGTTCTCTATACTGATTCCGTGGTAGTTGATACGAAAGACTGTGAGACGACTGACAAAGAAGATAAGCAGAGTAAAGGTTGTTTTAAGAAAGGCGCGATATTATAAACTGTGTTATTTTACTTCGTTCTTTCAAAGGACTCTTTATCTTTTCTCATAGAAAATTTCCGATTTAGGCAAGGCATTGACGTGACTCTCATAAGACAGTTTGTTCTTCTAATATCACATTCTATAATGAGCGGATCGCTGCGTTTAAAAGTCAAATCAATCGAAAATGTACTACCATGAATGACCGTATTCGTTGAGTATATTAAAAATTTATAAGGGTTACTTTCGTAATGCAGCTTTGGAACCCTAAAATTAAATAAAAACAAAACAGACGGCCAGTCGTCGTTCTGCGGTTTTTATTCGGCGGAATTTCGCCCAAAGTGTCTATTAATATTAATTGACGTTAGTGAAATGTGTGTTCTGATACGTAGAACAATGACGTTGCAATGTTTCCGTCCGAAAACGATTTCTCCCAATTTAAAAGTTTTCTTAATGTGCTATTTTTTCTAATTAAATAATTATTTTGATTAGTTTTCACTACCGTTTAGAAAATACTTCAGATTTTTAATTTGAGAAATCTTAGAGGTTGATCTCCTGAAATTAAAAATTTTAAGTTATCACAGATTACTAAGCTAAAATACACTAAGCTATGTTCCTTGGGAAGCCTAAGTGCAACTATGCATAAGTCAAGAAATATGTCTTAATTTCCACGAGGATTCTACAAATTAATTGGAACTGAACTGCAGTTATTATATACCTTTCATCTTGTTTACCAAACCGCATATGAATATTTGTGATTTGTATTTAAACACCAACTATTCTAAGCAAGTAAAATATTTACGACAGTGTTAGGGTCTGACGGTAATAACATGAACAATGGAATATTTTCACAGGCGTAGATTAAGAAAATCTTGTTGGTATAGAGCTTGTCGTTCCATTTGCAGTCGCTGGCTGTCGTCAGTGGAGACAAACAATTATGTGGAACGCACCTGATCAAATCCACGTCATTTGGAGGACGCGCCGGTTTGTCCACGGTTTTAATTATGATTTGCATAGATTTGTTGCAAAGGAAATGATGGAAAATATTTGAAAGAATAATTTTCCACATGTTGAATGCAAATAAAATTGTATCATTTACATAATTACGTAGCCCTTAATAAGATATTCACATCGATCTGTTATTCTACTAAACAATCATCATCAAACTAAACCTGGCAGTTAAATTATTTAATGTCGTTTTTATTTTTAAATTAATGCCATTCAGTTAAACATATCCTTCTATTATTGTGACTTAAATTCTGTCTACCCGGTAAGGAATATGTACAGAATATGTGTTCATCAATTTATCTGCTAACAAAATTTGACGCAAATCTGATATTACTCGTATATTCAAACGTACGCCATAACCAAAATCGAAATAATAATATATAATACAATCCAGAGCATTGTAAACGGACAAAGGGACTCGCACAAAACTGACCTTCCACTTTCTAAACACATACTCACTTGACCCTTAATTCACACAAGTTGCCGATTTCAATCCATTTAATGCGATACAAGACATTAGTTAGCGACAACAGACATTAAATGACAGTAAGTCATGATTTCTTCATTCTTATTCTTGACTTGGCGAGCTGGTTTGGATCTACGACTTGTTGTAGCTTTTAAAAACTAGTTTAGTTCTGTCCTCAGACTGTTTCAGTTGTATTGTTACATATTATTTTTATTTATGGGTTGTTGGACTAGTAGAGACAGGATATTTCCCGAATTATATCATTTTGTGAACCTTTGTTATTAAACAAATAGGTCACAGGGTTTCTTTTTATATAATTTTATATTCTTTCGGTCAGTGATATCTTTGGTACTTATTTGATAACGCATGCGCGTCATGCCTTGGGGTTTTACCATCATCATCATTTAGTGTCCATACTACGTTAAAAACCATTTCTTTCCCTAGTCGCCTAGAATTTATATCCGTTTTCCCCGGAAATTTTGGGAAATACTTTCTTCTCATTGCACCCCTAGATAATGTGACAAATTTCGAATCTCTAGAACGGTTTAGGCCGTGCGTTAAATAAATCAGTAAATCAGTCAGTGGTGTCCTCTTTTCCATATAAAACGACATAAAAGTAATTTACCAAAATGTAACAGTAGCCCTAAAAATTGTATAGTTAAGAGCGAAAGTTTAATTTGCATATAACAATGCAACACCTGTTAGTGTGGGCGCGGTGTCCTCACAAACTCACAATTCATTGAGAACACTCGCATCGCAGTGTAAACGAACCTTTTTCACTATTATGGAGTCAAGGTCGTGCTTTGTAAAGCCTTTGTGCTATCATGTGGCTCGGGTGACCTTTCTTTTGCAGGTTGAGTTGCATTTGTATCTTTATATTTTGTGAAATGTAACAGAAAATTTTCATATCTATGACGTGGACATCGTAAGGGGTATTACCCTTAGTGAATTTTCATTTTTCATTTTGTTTTCGGTAAATTTCCCTTTAAAAAAAGCCGAGTGGAGAGCAATGATGGCTATAGAAAATATACGATATTTTCAATGTCCAGAACTAGTGATCGGTGTCTTGTAAATACAGCCCTGTGGCTTCTAGAAATAAACCAGACGACTACTGCGTCTCACCTTGCGTAGGCTGTTTGCAGGGAATAACTGAGATCAAAAGGACCCACAATTTTAAAAACATACCATAGTACATTATAACTTGTATGCTTGTCTTAAGTAGGCTTTGAGCTTGAGCTCTGAAAAAGTTGCTACGACGACTCGGTGACTCAAATATCATTCGGAAGAACATAAACGTACTGAGCTTACGTATATTTTTATGACAAATTATTCACTGCAACATTTGTAATAGCTAATAGGTGTAAGAAAACTATACCGAAAAAGGACAACGGCCCTAAAATAAATGCCGTAGAAAAAGTCCTGACCCTCCCAAGACACCGGCCGTTATCGACACATCTACAAACGATCAACAAGTTAAACATGCCGCTACACGCTATTAAGGCCTTACTATCTACTGCATCGAATAAATTAAAAGCATACACGTGTTAAAGATAACAATCTAAGACTATTCTACGGATTTACGATCGAAAATATTTTCTAAATTTGCATACTAGGGCGCTGAAAGTACAAGTGAGCAATTGTCATTTTGCAAGTGAATGCTCACTAATGGTAGGGCCGGATTGACGGGGTTATTAAATTACAATAATTCTGACCAAGACAGGGCCGTACTGACCGTTAGATCCGTGAAGGGTTGACTTTTGTTGTGTGATAATAAAATGTAAAGCTGACAAGTTGAAATACTGAAATTATGTAATACAATATTTTTATAAGAACATTTATAAGGCCTAACTAAATAAGTCATGAAGGTAGGACCTCTTCATTAACGGTTCAAAAATAAGATCAAAACTATTTATTTGCCATAATACATTTTATACAATTTTAAAGTGCTAAAGCGACATTTGGGGGGTGCCCAAAAGACTGACATACATTAACGAGTCTTATTAACTCTTCTTTAAAAAATGTGAATAAATTTTTGTTAGTACTTACTTTATACAACGTATAAGTTTATAATTTCAATTCCATTCCGTTACTCAGTTACGTCGGCAATTGCTACTTTTGTAATGTAAGTACTTACTTACCTACGTCAGTGACTAAGTTTATGTAAGAAGTATTTATTTGTTTTTTGTTCCACCGATTTGATTTCACACTTCACGGCCCCGCTGATTGGTACGAAATTATTTTAGATGCAACTGTGTTTCATATCGACAGATTTAATTATTTATTACAACAGTGCACTGTGTTGACTAGTGGCTTATTGCGTATCTGCTTACTGATGTCGTATAATACTGATATGGTTATCTTTATAGAAACATTAAAAAAAATGCAATTTTTTTTAACCTGTTACATTGTCTTTTATAGGTACTACGCGTAGCGAAGCCGAAATTATTGAGCTAAGGTAGCTGAAATTCCTCGGAAAATTTTAAAGAGATTGGGAAGTCCGAAATGTGTAAGTATTCAAATTAAAATGCAATAATAAATGCATATAAATTTATATGGAAATTGAATTGGAAATAAGTAGGCATTCATTTACAAACTCCTATAAACCGAGTACTCCTAAAAAAATGAGTATTTACTCATTTTTTTACTAGTTCGTAAAAAATTACCTTAGTATTTATATGAAACACATATTTTATATACAATACTTTTAAAATCCGAATTCGAATAACCTATGTATTCTTATTTTAAAACCGTCACCGCACCCTTCCAAAATCAAATCGAATAAAAAAGTACTAATTTATTCATCGAAAGCAAATTAAAAAGCAACATTCCATCGCAGAATGCTCATTAACAACACGCGAGGGGTGACGCGGAGGGTGGGGGCCGGGGGGACGGGGTTGTTCCCACGGTGCTTTGGTTCAGTATATGTTTTGCCTGGATGTGGTTTAAATTTTGCAATATAATTTGAATTAGGATTTTTCCAAGTTATTTTTTATTTTTGGCTACTTTTGTTGTGATTAGCCAGTATGTTTAAAGGCAAATTCAAGTCTTTTCCGATAAATCTCTTTCGGATAAGAAATTAATATTTTTATCTTTCAATAGAACAGTTTACCTACTTTTATTTTCAATTTTGGATAAAAGGTGTTAAATCACTTCGATAAGTGATGAAGTTTTGTAACAACAAACTACTAAGCTGCAGCATTTTCACTGGACGTTAATTTGCAAATATAGATCTCTTAAATTTAAATCGTGGATGAATGCACATTGTCTACATTAAAAAATGTGAATGAATTTATAGTCTTACATCATCTTTTGCCAGGTTTTTATGGTTAACTATTCCTTATGATGTACAATCTAAATATCTTAAGAACAGACAGGTCATAAGAAATTTTGCTTTTGGTACCTAAAATTGTGCCAAAAATTGCCTATCCATCTGATATATACGTAGAAATATAAGCACTCATCCTCATCTCATAACGTATTCAAACGGTTCCGGTTCGGTATAATAATAATTGCTGCAAAACAGACAGGACGTCCTGTGTCGAATCGAGTGTACGCCAACCATATCAATTTTACCTTTCACATACTATACGCCAAACAAATTTCTTCTTTATTTAACTAAAAATTAGGATACAATTCACCAAATAAAAGAAATCCTAGACATGTCGATCATCCCTTGCAAGTAAGACGGGTCAAAATCGCGATTTTATTTATAACATGTCGTCTAACAGCTGGGGCTCGTCATAAAAAAAATAAGAAAATGGGAGCGAGGGGTCCGCTCCCTTGGTCCCGAAGGGCGGACCACCCTTCGAACGGGTTTCGCGATCATAAGTCTCACGTTCCATGTGAAAAGATATTTTAAAATGCGTATAAAATTATTCGGGGCAGAAATAATTCGGTGTATTGGAATTCGTTATTGTAATGTTTGTTGCGAAATTTGTGCACGTGTTTTTGGGAGCGATACAGAGTTTAATTTTATGAAATGAACTTTATAAATGATATTAATATTTATTTTTTAGGAGTTTACTAAATAAAAATTATTCGTTTCCGGAAGAGTAGAGTAGAACAGCTCCATTTATTTTTGTGAATGTCATAAAAGGCTACCAAAGGATAAAAACATCTTAACATTCCCTAGGAGGGTCGTGTCGGGCGGGCAACAGACTTGAAAACCTATACCAGATATATAACTAGTTGACACAGATGTAAAGTATTATTTACTCATGCCGTAAAGTATCACTAATTTATGTGAACCCTTAGCCTTAAATGATACACTAACAGTAGCAGTCGGTAGAATGCACTGTGATGAGAAGCTTTCAAACATATATTTATTACGTCTTACGGGTATTGCCAATAGTCTAGAAAAGCCTGAAAGGTAACGTTTAATGCCTTAATGATGGAATGGGAAATAATGAAATCCAGATCCATAGTGACGACTTACGATGTAACCCATCGTTTAAAAGGAGAATCCTAAGTTTACTCGTATAAGTTTATCTATTGAATGACGATTACAATTTCAAAAACACTGACATATTTTAAACACTACGGCTTAAAAATAGCAATCAATAAAAAAAAAAACAAAAGCCGCAAAAAGCATAAAACCGCAAAGTCCGTTATATAAAACACGTAATTATACAAAGAATGATCGACAACAAAACGCATTACAAAAGATACTATAACGAATGAAAGGGACAGCAAATGGACACGCCTACTCACTCGGTGACCCAGAGAACTAATAAACACTCAAACGATGACTTAATTACCTAACAATGACTAAATAAAAACCTTTCAGGCGCCTTATGATCTAAGAGCGATTATAATGGAGCGACACAATAACTTAAGCATAAATAGCTGAACATAGTTTACACTAACAGATACAATAGAATACTATAGCTTTTTACAATGACGTGTTTGAAAAGAACTGTTTTGTACAGATGAGTACACTAGTGGTTTTGGTAATAAGGTCGATGAACTCGTGAATTTGCAATTTAGATAGGTACCATATTTTATTGATAGCAAATTGATGTGACGTAATGGTTTGAATCTGTTTTAGTGGCATTCATTTCGTTTGTAGATCTAAATTGAATTTGGTGGGCAATTCAGCGCTATTACACAGAATTAACATTACCTAGATATCTATATAAGATTAAATTTTTTTTTTGCCTTGTATAATTTTGTATCCATTTAAGGAATTCTTAAGATACGGAAGTTCCGAAATCTTACCACATGAAAAAAATATGATAGTCATTAGCATTTAACACAATCACTTATCACATCAAAGCGGATCAATCAAACGAAACATAATGAACAAATTTTGCCATTTCAGAGTTTCTTTTGGTGTACAGAAGTAACTATAAAAATGTATACATACATAAAATTATTCTCCTTTCCCGGGAGGGTAGGCAGAGACTACATCTTTCTACTATTCCATGTCCCCTGCATACATACAAATATAAAACTGTGTAAATCAATATCAGCAAACACCAGTTGAAGTATGAAATCAAAACACCATTGTATACGATTGTACAAAAATACAAAGTTCGTCGACCTCTGTAACAAAACGATGATATATTTGAATATCATCAGGTGAGTAAAATTTTGCATATCTATTGGATTTGTCGTATTCTAGTGTAAATTATTTGAGGAAGCCATTGATGAAAGACGGTAGACCGCGCGTGCCTTTTAAATTTACATAAAAACCGGATTCGTCTCTATAATCTTGCCACGAGCTCATTCGATTGTGTATCGATTTGTTTGCCCATCTTTTCATCGATTCTTAATTCACCAGGGGTCTCGATGATAGTAAGTCGTCAATGGATATGTAATTTGAATAATATTATATTGTCAATATTTCACTAGACACGGAATATTTACATATGAAGAGATATTAATTTCAATCTAAGAAGTTGCTGACTCAAGGTTTTAAGTTCTGTAGAGATTCGTAACTGCAGAACAATAACATTCCGGTAACGAAATTATTTCAAAATAAACATGTTTAATCCAAACTAATTGCATAAATGCGAATGTAAGTTTATTCGTTGTTTGTTGTCTATACACGCGTTATCTACTAAACCAAACTTCTTGATACTTTGCGTATACCTAAATAATTAAGAGTCTAAAGAATGACCAATTATACTTTTCAACCCGGGAAAAACCTACAGTTTCCGTGGGGTGTGGGGTTTTTAATTAGATGCTTTTTGTAGGTTGTGCTTATTTCATAATAATACATACATATGGTCACGTCTATATCCCTTGCAGGGTAGACAGAGCCAACAGTCTTGAAAAGACTGAATGGCCACTTTCAGCAGAGTCAAATAGTGACAGGTTGCTAGCCCATCGCCTAAAAAAGAATCCCAAGTTTTTAAGCCTATCCCTTAGTCGCCTTTTACGACATCCATGGGAAAGAGATGGAGTGGTCCTATTCTTTTTTGTATTGGTGCCGGGAACCATACGGCACTTCATAATAATATAAAAATGAATACCATAATTAATTATTTAACTTATTTAATTTCAGCTAGTATCACTACGCCATAACTAATTTCTAACTGTATTTACATTTACCAGTAACAGGAAAACGACAATGGAATAGATTAACTATAACGGTTATTATTGATTTGGCTACTGGTAAAACTTATTCTGATATAAAACAGTGTAACTGTATGTTATATGTGTCATCGGGGTGTGCAGGATTCATTAATATTAAACACGAAAGATAGATAAATTTATACCATCCTATCTTCGCTCCCGGTGTCCCGTTGATGTCTTTTCTTAGCCTGAATTCAAGGTGAAATAAGGTTTGAAGAAAGTTTTTCATTAAAAGCTTCACAAATTATTTGAAAATATCAAATTATAGTTTTGATATAATATGTGGAACTTCCCCAGAATTGCTAAATATGAAATGTAAAATATGATAAGTAATTAAAATCAAAATCAAGTGTTCCCAAACGTGTGATTATTTAAAAATAAATAAATAAAAGAAATAGAATAAGTTTTGAAAACCCTCGTACACAGTGCTACAATTGGCTAATATTGGATACCTACGTTTTTTATTCTACCATTTGGGTATCCCAGTTACATCCCTTCCGCCGGATTTATTTAAGTAAAAATTATGTGTTATCAAATTGAGGCATTTTAATGATGGTCCTACGGGGTTATAAAAACTTTATTAATCAACTTTCAACTTATTATGCCGCATTGATATTTACAAGTTTTAATAAAAAATTATGTAAATATGACAAATTGCGAAAATTACCAGATGAGAAAATTATGTGTTACGATTCGTGACGAGTTGCTACTAATTCTAACTTCATCCTCTATAACAAAGTAGCGACAAAAACTAGTAGTGTACAGAAGGCAGGCATCTAATGGTAGTAAAATTAATAGACATGATACAGTGAGTGAGATTACGCGGTGAACGCGCAATGTCCGGCCGGCGGGTAATATTACACCGCGCGCGCAGCCGGGGAGGTTGGACCAGAATGGTTTTACATACATACATACATAAAATCACGCCTCTTTCCCGGAGGGGTAGGCAGAGACTACCTCTTTCCACTTGCCACGATCTCTGCATACTTCTTTCGCTTCGTCCACATTCATAACTCTCTTCATACAAGCTCGGCGGTTTCGGGTACTTTTGACCTGACCCTTTACCAGGACGTCCTTAATTTGATCAAGATACGTTCGTCTAGGTCTTCCCACTCCGACCTTTCCCTCCACACTCTCCTTGTATATCTGCTTAGTCAACCTGCTTTCATTCATCCTCTCCACATGACCGAACCATCTTAACATACCCTTTTCTATTCCTGTAACTACATCTTCTTTCACATCACAACATTCCCTTATCACGCTGTTCCTTATCCTGTCACTCAATTTCACACCCATCATACTCCTTAACGCTCTCATTTCCACTGCATTTATTCTGCTTTCATGCTTCTTTTGCCATACCCAACTTTCACTCCCATACATTAATGTCGGGACCAACACGCCCCTGTGCACAGCCAGTCGAGCCTTTTTGGATAGTTTCTGACTGCTCATAAAGGCATGCAAAGCTCCATTCACCATGTTCCCCGCGTTCACTCTCCTTTCAATATCACTATCATACTTGCCATCTGATGTAAACTTTGATCCTAGATATACAAACTCTTTCACTTGCTCCACTTTTTCTCCTCCAATCAAAATATTACATGCTGTCATTTCTTTCTCCATTTCAAAAACCAGTGTTTTAGTTTTACTTACGTTCACTTTCATTCCTTTCTCTTTTAAAGCTTCATGCATACAGTTTACCATCTCCTGTAACTCCTCCGCTGATGACGCCAGTATAACCTGATCGTCGGCATAGAGCAGACATTTGACGAGTAACTCATTCATCCTTAATCCACTTTTAGACTCTTTCAAATCTGTCAAACAGCTATCCATAAATAGGTTGAACAGCCACGGTGACGCAACACATCCTTGCCTAACGCCTTTCTCAATCTTAAACCACTCAGTGTGCGCTCCGTTTATCCTGACACAAGCACTCGAATCCTCATATAAGGATTTCAGTGCTCGTATTAAGAGACTGCTCACCCCATGCATAGAAAGTGCTGACCACAATTCATTCCTCTCAACTCTGTCATAGGCCTTTTCCAGATCTACGAATGTGCAATAGACTTTTTGACTCTTGGCCAAAAACTTTTCGGCTATGCACCGCAAGGAAAAGACCTGATCAGTACATCCCATTCCCTTTCGAAATCCCGCTTGAGCATCCCATATTTTGTCATCAGTTTCATTCCTGACTCTATTAATCAATACCTTAGCATACAATTTGCCGACGACGCTAAGCAGGCTTATACCACGATAATTTTTGCAGTCCAGCTGTGACCCTTTTCCTTTGTAAAGTGGCACGATAACAGCCTTACACCAATCTTTTGGTACTCGGCCGCTTCTCCAACACAAATTGAAAAGGCAGTACAACTGACTAGCTACTACGCCTTTTCCTGCTTTAAGCATCTCGACCGACACTCTATCACACCCAGCAGCCTTTCCCGCTTTCATACTCTTAAGTGCTTCCACAATTTCGAACATTTCAATTTCGCCTTCCATCTCATTCTCTTTTTCTTCGCTATAGCAGAAATCTTTCTTATTTCCTTCCTTTTTTTCAAATAAACTTTCAAAATAGTCCTTCCATATCTTTAGTACACATTCTTCTCCTTTCACAACGCTACCATCCTGGCATCTGATCCTAGTCAGCTCTCTGGTTATAGTATTTCCTCGGGCTGACCTTACGGATTTCCAGAATACTTTCAGATTTGACTGAAAGTCTTCTGATAGCCTTTTATCAAAATCCTCTTTATACTCTTCTTTCTTTCTAATCACAGCTTTCTTAACCAAATCTTTCATTTTCTTATATTCCTTACGTGCTTCATTCACATCTTCATCTATAACCTCTTGCATTCTTAAGTTAGCTTTTGCTGCTAACAAATCCAGCCATGCTTTCTTCTTTAATCGCACAAGTTCTTGCACATCTTTACTCATCCACGCATTTTTGTGATTTTTTCCTTTCCTTCTTCTACTTACACCACACACTTCAACAGCTACTTTCACAATTCTTTTTTTAAATTCCTTCCATCCATCTTCAATATCGCTCATTTCCTCTAAATCTTCAAATTCATCCTTCAGTCTATTAATATACTTCTTACCTACATCCATATCTTGCAAATTTTCTACTTTTACTCTTTCCAAAGCGCTGGTTTGCTCCCTTACCCTGTGCCGCCAGCGATTGAAGATACCCCTTATCCGGGATATCACCAGTAAATGGTCCGAGTCCGAAATGTCCGAATGGTTTTATTAAGTATAGTATTTATATATACTTAATTTTTAATTTTTAAACTCGTCCATGTCCAATGACTCTTTTTTGTGTTATTCTCTTAGTTCTATTTCTAACTGATGCTCGTACTGTGAGGATAAGCATCGTGATGTAAATGCCTTCACTTTAAAGGCATCTGGATAATAAGGGACCTCCTCTGCAAATGTTGCAGAGGTTATAAGGGAGTCGCTTCGTGTAAAATCCTTACTTACCATTTTGGGTCGTGGTCATAGGCGCATCACGAATTCAGGTGAGGATGAAACGTAAAAAGATTTAAAGATTTTAAACTAGCGCGCGACCATTAAAGGGTTTAAGGTAAACCGTTATAATGTAAATATGACTAAAAGGCGTAATGCACAGGTCCAATTGTCACCCAGAGCATGTCTCGTGTTTCCTGAGTCACCATTTCTTTGAAGTGTAACATTATGCCTTTACTGTGATAGAAATCCAGTCCCAATCAGTGAAATGATTGGCCATTGAAGCCAAAACTTGGCTTGAAGAGATTGCTAGGCGCTGGCTTTGCTCACCAATTTTTTTATGTATGTTTCTGCTACGTTGTTATGTAATTTTGTTATGGGAAATAAATATAAATTGTATTGTATTGTATGATTCAAAGCATGTAATGAATTCTCTATTAATAATACGAATAATAGGATAAGGGAATGAGTAAATCGTGTTTTTAATATATGTCCATTGCACCCAGCCCTAATGACCGTCATCGATGCTCTATAAATGTACCGTATTTGATATATCATATACCCTATACTTTGTCAATTAATAAAATTTACTTAATTTTTTTATTTTTATAAATATCTACTCGTATGGTCACGTTAACCCCACACTCCTCGTCGCGCTCAGCGGCGCGTGCAACCGCGCAGGCGCAGGAAGTGTCATCTCGCAGGATGCGGCGCGAGCCAGCGGTCAGCTAGATACATTACTATGTGACCTTATAAGTCATTGTTAGGCACCCAGAATCTCTCTTTTACCTTATAGTTGACCTAGTAAGTAAGTGATATTAGGCATATTTTTTATCATAGAGTATTTACGATAGCATTTTGAGCTGTATCCCACGAGACGCGGAGTCTAAATTCAGTTTGCAAGTGATTCTGATATCATTACACCTCCTCCTCTTCTTAGTTAATTGGTTTAGTCCGTTGCATCCTCACCTCTCTGGAGAGGAGCCCGGCGTATGCCTTTGAACATGGATCCTGGATTGGGCGAGTCAGGGTTTTACAAGAAGCGACCCCCATGTGACCTCCGCAATCTGTGCAGGTAAACCTAACCCGTATTGGAGCATGTTTACACATGCAGTTGCCTGAATGAGTAGGTTTCCTCACGATGCTTTCCCACACCGTCAGAGCATCGGTTAGTACCTTTTCAAACTAATGTATGACTTTGAAAATAGTCATTCGATGTCTGAGGATTCATTACTCCTCAACATTGTAAAAAAATATGTAAGGTATAAATTTAAAGCCACTCGTCCCATCAATGGCGTACTCGTAAGAAGCGGCGGAACAAACTTACTATATTCCAACGTATTCTGTTTTCAAACGACGACCATTTACAGAGATTACGATAATAATACAAAAAAGGAAACTAAAGATTCCGCAAATTGAAAATGGGACCGTACCATCTCTTTGCCATGGATGTTATAAAAGGTGAACGTTGAATTCCTTATGAAAATTAAAGTCTTTCCTCATACCAAAACGGGCATATAACCAAATCTTGAAAATCACGTAAAAGTAAACTCGTAATATTTTGCATTAATTTTATCTTTGTATTAATAGCGAACAACATTATTTTATCCGGCGGATGCGCCTGTCTCGGCGTTCCTCGACGGGCTAATGAGAGCTCCTGTCATAGTGACGCTTGCAGTGATCTCTGGAGACCAGGGTTGCAGAAAACATAGTAAAACAAAGTTGTTAAATTCAGGGGTTTTTGCACTTTTGAAATGACAGCCCACAGAGGTCCGTATTGCATGCTATGCGCACGTATTTTGTATGATCTTATATAAACTAACTCCTTACTAATAACTGAAGTAACATTATCCTCTTAAAATATCCATAGAAAGAGCTGGACAAAGTCCTGATGAACTAACTTCTGTAGGTATACACTTTTTATGGTTTCACATGACAAATATGCCTCAGTTAAAAGTTTTTTACAACCTACTCAAGTTTGGAATTACCGTCCCAAGTCTTTAAGTTTCTGGATACCTATAACTTAGGGACTTTAGAACCTACTTTTGAAACCTCATCTTGATTACCATCAGGCAGATGGAGATTAAATGCACTTAAATTTCCTATAAAACAAACGATTATGGGGTAGACAGAGCCAATAGTCACGAAAAGACTGAATAACCACCTTCAGCTGTATGGATTAATGATAGAATTGATTCTAAACGCCATAATTTATCAGTCACCAAGCAATATAATTACCAAAAGTGCATAGATGTAGTATATCTAATACAAAGCCTCTTAAGCCAATAACCATTTTCGAGGAATCCTTGCCAGCCCTATTTGCTGCTGACGTGTTTCTGACGTAAAATGCAACTTGCATCATGAAGACTAAGTGTCCTCATTATATGTAAGTAATATAAAAAAAAAAACTAGCCACGCGCATCAACTTTTCCTGGTTGCATAACATGTGCAATTGTCCACATAACCTTATTTCGTCTGATAAAAATTAGGGCAAACTATTAGTTTTTCGGAGAACCAAGCAGAGGGTGGTCAAAGGCATACCCCGGGCTCTTTTCCATTATGATGAGTAAACCGGGACTCAAGCCAGGAGGAAAAAAATTCCATTAGGATATAAGTTACTCGTAAATGCAAGTGGATCAAATTAAATTTTACATGAGAAAGTTAGAAGTAAAGTCATAAGACCGACCTAATCATAATTTTCCTAAGAGTTATAAATAAACAATATCCACTTAAAACGAAACATTTGTGTTTTTGATACCAAGAAATCGTATTACACAATTTTTTCCGTTTCGTAAGATTGCGTCTATTTCCGTAACACTGGTTATGTGATTCAGTAATTATTCCTATGTTCTATTTCTGACTGTAAAAGTCGGACAGGGTCGGCCTCGTCGAACTTTTAAGGACAAAATTTCGAATGTCTTAAAAAGAGAGATGTTAGTAATTAGTGTGGAGGAAGCGGGAGAGATCTATAAGGATAGTAGCAAGTGGAAATCCAAAGTCTCTGCCTACCCCAATGGGAGGCAGCCGTGATGATTATAAAATATTTCTGTCGCAGAATCTAAGATTTTTTGTTAAAGTCGGCATAAAATATTGATGATTAGTTTATGTTGACGTACTTACCTTACTTTGAATGTTCCTTCCATTATAAACTTTGATTTTTAGCATTTGAATACCTGTTTATATTATTCATAATTTAATCTTATTTTTAAACAATATGAAAAACAAAAAAAAAACAAACACAGAAAATATCTAATTAATGAAACTATTTTTTACTTAAAAATAATGGTTGATTATTCAGATACAGGTAAATTAGGTAGCTTATCTAATTTAATTACTGAAACTAGTTTAGTACTGTACTTACTATGTACTGGTCTCGGATGCTGCGCAGGCGCGCCGCCGGAAGCGGAAGTCACGGGCGCGTTCGTTCGCTCATCTGTGGACAAATGTTGCCATCAGAATTGCTAGGTTGGTCACACTGACCGCTTAATTGGCAGCCAATGTGTTTTGTTCTGGGTAGAGACTTAAATTTTTTTGAAAGTACATCGAGTAAAAAACCCATGTTGGAATATAATAACTCTATTTTCTCCTCATTTAGGTCATAAAAGGGGACTAAGAGAATAGGCATAAGCGAAGATAATTTTCAAAATATTAGTACGGGACCACTTCATCGGTTTTTGTGGACGAAGTTATGCATTTTTACCTTGATGTTGTTTGACGAATCAAGGAAAAAATGCATAACTTATAGCATATTAAGCTGACGAACATTTATTTAATCTGCTAATTAGCCTGTCATTGGGCATAGAATGAACTTATCAAATTGCTAGATAGACTAGCGACATTCTAGGCGTAGAGCTAATAAATTTGAAATTTACACATTTTAATCCGATTTGTATTGATGCCTCTTATCAGCGTAATTTGTCTACCGGAGAAAAGTAAAAAAGGAAAACTGTTATGGATTCAAAAGTAACTTTCGTGTCATGAAGTAAGTAATGGAAAGCGGGGACGTGATGTTGGCGGGGCGTGACCTCGCGGCGTGGCCTGCGTGACCCCACGGACGCCGTGAAATCCGACAAATCGCCGTGCGCCCGCGACTGTGCCGCGGGACCGGCGCGGGGGCGTTTAGTCCTTACGGTTTATACTGACATTTATTAGGAAAGTTCTTTTTGCGTTCGGTAGTCAAATAAAGAAAAACAATCTGGACTTTTGTACTATCGTGATGTTAATACTTATGTCTGTCCGTCACTGCGTCACTGTGTATATACTACGATCTACTTATAATCGAGATAAAATTATTTAAGCTACATTCATACGTGTAATTGAGCGATATTATTTTTTGGTCTGCCTTGCGGGATTATTGTTGGTTAGACTTTTACGATATAGATGTATCCAAGGAATATTCAAGTCGTAAGTTCTCAAATATCATTTGTGAATTCTTACAGGTTCATAAAGAGATTTTATAGTTAAAAATGTAAAATTAAAGAAACTGTTTTCCTTAAATTTGAGTAAGTAAAAATTCGAAGATGTCGTGACGTGTAAATGCACTTCACCACGAGCGACAGTCAGCAGTGACGGGCATGTGTGACCGCGCACACTGTCCACTCGCACGCTCCTAATCGCCAAGGGAATTAGAGACCGCGCACTTTTGCAATTATTACAAAAATAATGTCACTCTAATGTGTGGAACAGAGTACAGTTGAGCGCATCAATTGGAAAGTAGACATTTCCATATGTCACGGAGATTTTTCAACGTCAGTGCCTGGTCGGCGACGCGATTGGCGATTACGCGATCGTAGTAAGCAGGATTGATACATGCGATGAGATTGCGATTTAATAAAGTAGCCGTTTTATTTGTTGATCACAGATTTTTATCAATGATATTTCAACCTTCCATATTTGTTTGGTATTTATAATTGGGTCATACTAGATACCCTCATATCGCATGAATGTCGTTTTACTATAAGTATTTGTGTTAAGAATTTATTAAATATTTTACATTCTTAACATGAATTGCAGGAATAAGCCAAGTTTGCAGTGCTAAAACCTTTTTTAATTTTTTTGTCAACATAATTTTAAAGGTATTAGGTATGTATCAAACAAGGTAACAAATGTAAACCATGCAAGTAGGTATCTTATGATTTTTCTGAAGACATGTTTTAAGATTTTCAGACGCTCGTTATGAAAGACCAGCAGGGGAGAGTCGGGTTGTGAAGTCGCGATGGAAAGTGGCACTCACGCGCATCGCGACACGACCGTCTTTGTGTGAAAAATTTGTCACCTTTCCACTCACCGACCTTTCTATTTTCGATAGAAACCGATTTAAAATCGTCGAACGGCGGTAATACTTTACTTGTACTTTTTTTAAGAGGAGGAAACATAATAATAATAATAACGTTTATTTGCTTTTACGTTTACAATCATTAACATGGCGGAGCGCGCAATAAAAGAAAGGACAAAATTTTTATTATTTCCGTTTTCTTTTAAATCTTCCTGTGAGACTTTCATAACTTCTCAGTTGTCACCTTTGTCTTTCTGACAAGTATTATGCATATACTTTTACGGTTCCTACTCATTTAGATATGCTAAGCAATTCTTAACTCTTCAGACTGCTATGTGTCAGTACTTAACCAAGTACAAACCATTAACTCTTGTGTAAAGATTAAAAGAGATAGGTAACCGGTAGGTACTATTACGCATAAAATTAAATTGAAATAACCAAACATAAATTCGTAATTCCAAAGCATAGTTGACCAGACCGTAAATAATAATTCCGTAAAAATCTGATATAAAAACATGTAGGATAATTACTCGGGGAGCGGTCCCCATAAGGGATCCACAAAGTACTGAGTTCTGCGCAAGCGATCCTTGTGGTGTAAATACGATACTTCATGAGCTGTTTATGTCATGGAAGCGGGTTTGCGTAAGCATTCACAGATTTTGATGGGGTAGGAAATGTATAGTCGCCGACAATAGTGGTTTAGTAAATATATAACGTTTATTAAATATTTTGCAGGGAAAATTGACATAAGGCATATATTTTGAAGTAGGAATAAAATTTATTGGTGGAAAAAGTCAATATCTTACAGGTTATAATAAAAAATAACTTATTATAAAAGTTACCGAAGTTCTAAAAAATATGTCGATTCAACAAACTTTTATTATTTATTTATTCAATTGCAGATAAACAATGCTAAACTTGTATACATGTAACTCAATATTAATTTCTAAACATATGTAAGTTCATTAAAGATAGTGTGAAAAGTAACCTTGGAGAATCCATTGTTTTATTTATATAATTTTCCACGACATATTCATTTACCATTTCTTCGATATTTAAGATCTAACGGTGATCTTATTAGCGAGATCTACAAAAATGAAATTTTGATTCATAAAATTGTAGTACAGCGTAAGTACACGAATGTACCGCGGGCAGGGCGGGGGGTGCGCTCGCGCACACCTGGCGAGCGCAGCTGCGCGGCCAAATCTCACGCGCAGGCGCAGCCTCCTCGCACTGCACTCACACCACTGCGCGACTATGTGCGCACTACGTGATTTGGTGGCATGTCGAGTGATGTGCAATGGATCCCTATGGTATTTACTGCGGTGTTTAAAAATTGGTCGTAGATTTAGGAATCAATATTTTAAAACGTATAGATAGCTACGATTGAGAATATTTTATTTTTTAATACATAACATATAATCACCACTATATGCCTTGCGAGGTAGACAAAGCTTACAGTGTTGAAAAGAATGACAGGTCACGTTTAGCCGTTTGGCTTAATGATAGAATTAAGATTCAAATAGTGACATATTGCTAGCCCATCGCCTAAGAAAAAAAATCTTTTATTTGGCAACAACATAGTTTTAACTTAAAATTTAGATGCTGGAGCCATCTTTTAAGCAAAAGAATGCTTGTGCCAGATGACTCCGCTCTTCTTATCGATAAGACACATAAATGTTACCTAAAGTGATTTAGAACATGCATGACTAAGGTTTAGGTTTATAACAATTTATATTAAAAGAAGCATCTGAAGTTTATAAGCCTATCTCTTAGTCGCCTTTTACGACTTACGTGGAAAAGACATACTTCATCTCTTGTTCCACGTAAGTCGTAAAAGGTCCTATTTTTTTTTTTGGTTACAACCGCGCGGCATTTTTCAAATAGGTTGAAAACATATTTTTTATCAATACGTGAATGTCACATAATCATTACATGCTCTGTTATTGTCTTTTCGTTTATCCTGGCGTTAGTCCCGGTTGCATCCTCGCCAATCTGGAGAAGAGCTCGAGATATGCCTTTCATCATGGATCCTGGATTGGTCATGGTTTTACATGAATGCTCTTTTAAACGGGCAAAATAATTGAACTCGTTTTCATAGAATTTAGTATTTTATTCAGGTTTGGTAGTGTGCTAGAGAATGCCGAGCAATATAACGTACCTAATACATATTATTACATCCGAATGTCAAGAAAAATATGTATCTGTAAAAAATTTTATTTTTGATTTACCTGATTCAGGGCCATCAGCTTTATGAGGACAATTATTAGATTTAACCGTTAATAACTGGCACACGATCGCGGCTTCGCTCTTGATTAAATTTAAGCCTTTGTGTTAGGCACTCTAATAAATTAACTGTAACTATTAACATGAAGGTGTAATAAGAATACATACATTAATACTAACAATGCATTAGAATTTTTATTAGTGTAAGCATAAACTATGATATAATAGTATGATCCGCTCATATAATAGATAACACAAACTTGTTAACACAAAAGAAGCCTTCGCATTGAAGAAGTCAACACCATGAATGAGACACAATTTCCTACATCATATAAAGGCTGCCCTTAGATTGAATGAATCACTTTCATTGAATCGCGTGGACTTGCAACAGGTTACATTATCACAGATTTGCCACAAAACGGACGCATCTAATAGTTTCATGAATGGAATTCCTAAAAAACATTTCTTACAAGTCGTATTGTCTGATAACAATGACAAACGCCGTTCAACAAAGCAATTTACAAGTGTACAATTCACGCGATAGCTCTTTATACTACGACCAATCTAAATAGAACTATGATATACGGTGAAGACACCCGTTTTTGGTCTTCAACTCCTAATTGAATAGAGGCATGGTAGGTCAACTTGTGCTGGATAGGTTCAAAAAGCATGATATTGTAATATCAATAGTCGCGAACTTTTTGTCCGCCGTGTGTACTTTTGTGAGTTAACACCGATTAATATAATTATGTGTGTGGTTATACACTGTATAATAGAATAAAACGATTTGGTTGTTTTGTTTGAATAAGTGAAATTTAATGATTAATAAACAAGATAGCTTGCTTAGAACTAATTCAAATAGTAGTTATGTATTAATATTTTTTAAACAAAACCATGACTTAATTTACAAATTATAACACGTACAATATTATAAACTACGTAATTGAAAAAAAGGAAGGAAATTGGGTTATAAGGTAATAAATGTCCCCTAAAAAATACATTTTTATTAAAATTTAATGTGTACCTACTATCGTGCAAGACTATTTATTACAAGACTGACTCACAACAAACATCTGCATAGAAACACATAATATTAAAACACATGCATATACTCCAATCCCTCTAAACACACATGACACACCCTCTCCAAATTCGGTGTTCAGTTTCGTTTTTTTTTTGCTTCAGCCGTGAGATCGGAACTCCGAAAGGCGGGGTCTGGTTACTGGCTGAAAGTCTACACCGAACGTTTGCACGTGCATGATATGACGTCAGCAAGATGGCGGCGACGGTTGAATCTTGATTTTCCCATTTATTTATTTTTATGATGATTCGTGATATCATCAAAGTTTGATGATAAAAAAACTACTAAAAATGCATATCTAAAAATTAAGTTAAGCTTATGTTGACTGTGCCTTTGTCTGGACTTTCCAATGGTGCCTATGTTACGTCGTTTTATATTAATAATAAGGCATGCAAAATTTTACGTTGTTCCAAAAATACATCTTATATATAAAATTCTCGTGTCACAATGTTCGTTCCCGTACTCTTCAGAAACGGCTTTACCGATTCTAACGAAATTTTGTGACCATGTTGAGTAGTTTTGAGAAACGGCCAACATCTATTTTTCATACACCTTAGTGATAAGGGTTGTCCACCCTTAACATGTTTTTTAACTAGAAATTACTTAAAAATTATTTATATAGCAAAACAACGTTTGACGGGACAGCTAGTCAAATATAAAACCATTAATAAATTTTATCAAACCTCGTTCTCAGTATACTCTGAAAGGTATTATTAAAAAAATATATCTTGTTAAATCTTTGGATCGATCTATAAAGAAACGGAAGCGAGTACTCAAGGACAACCCGCTCAAATTTTTGTTTTGGGGATTAGAATTAATAAGAGGTTGCGTTCTTGTGTGTGGTGTAGGTTTCGAGTAACGGTAGGAAGTTACCGATTATGGGGGACCTTTGGGATATCCGGATACAGATCAGGTAGGCGTAATTGATTGATAAAAGTATATATTCACTTAATCATGGTATTTGATACGACAGACTTTTCTTCGAAAGGTCGTGGGATTAGGTACTTATTAAATCCAAGCATACTTTAGGCATATATGAAAGTTTCAGGGAAATAATAAAAATGCTTTGTACCTATATAATACCTTTTTCTTCGTAATGTGCCTAATATAAATAATGTAGGTACAGATTCTTTCGAGATTGTATTAGATTTCGAGATAACATTATACGGATTTGATTAAAACAGCTTCTTTCTCGTCAATTGTTTGAAAAGTTGGATCGATTTCGTAACCAAATGTTTTGATTATGAGATTAAAAGGAGGAAACAATGCAAGAAAATTCCATATTGCAGTCATGAACAAAAAATAAGTAATGATGTAGGTAATAGGTAAAGATTTAGCCATTTGTTACCATGAAGATGTGTTTATTTTATAAAAATATTAGATGAAGTCACCAGTTATTCTAGCATGAAACATAAAATGATGAACTGATCATTTAAAATTCCCATCGAAGCCTATAACAACAAATCAAGAAAAATTGAGGAGGAGGCCCTGGCTGCAAAACGCCGAGTCACCGGCGCGGGCGCAGGCCACGGGACTTCTTTGATGACCGCCGACGTTCGACATCGCCCGATAGCCGACAAAACGACAACCTTAGTTGTGTGGGATGAGTAGGAGGATATAGCGTATCTTTATCTAACCTGTAAGTTTCAAGCAATATCACAATTTAATTTTAATAAATCGTTTAACAAAAATGTGTTAAAGAAAAGTCAAGCGAGGAATTTAATCCTCATCTGGAAAATTTAAGATAAAACGGAATGCCGACTGTTTTTATGAAAATATCTGGCTGGTCATTTTAAAATTCTTGTTTCAAATTTAAAAAAGACTGAGCAGTGTCTCTATGCCTGAAGGCTTTGCTCCGGGTACTTAGCCAGTAGCGTTCCGCACGTCCACGTATGTTTGTTTGTTAGCCCTGTGGCTGTGTACTAAGCTAATGTCCAGCCCGGGGATAAAATATCTAAGGAACAAAAAGGTATCTTGTATGCCTAAGTTGAACTAGTGATCAGAATCTTATATTATTTTTGTGTTATGCTTACTACAGTTTCTGGCGAGATAAGATCACTTCCATCCACCGTAAACAAGGAATTATCTGTTTCTAAAGAGATATAAACATATTATTATTAGCAGTAGCAATATTTCCAAATTTTGGGAAGACCTTTCTGTAGGCTCGTTAATTTTTAGCGCAGCCCTGTCCAAGACAATTTGTTTGTCCGCTTCAGGGGTCATATTTTACCAAGTCTTTTACAACTTGGACCATCACTAAAAAAACGACGCCGACGTCTCTCCGACACTTGTGAGATGGTGTGAAGTTGAAGGCTGAGATGAGTAAGCTGGGCTGATAAACAACTGCGCGAGGGCAGTAATTGGTTGATATCTTGTGTCATTTGTATCTGGATGGCTGTCGTTTCAATATTCAAGGTCGCAGATCGCGTACGATACGAAGAGTCATGCGACAGTAAGATTGGATGAAGTATATTAGAGGTATTTTTTATTTGAGTGGTGTTTGACCCCGATGATGATGAGAAAATATGAGGACTAAGGTGGTGTACTCCAAGACAAACATTTTCATTTTCATTTTCACTCTTGCCTTGATATGAAATCCTTAGATTATAAGTGTTAAGTACAAATCGGGAAATCTTAATTTTTATTACCTACCTATTTTGTTGTCCCACAAAAAGAAGTTGGCGAATTTAGAGGTGCAATGAGAGATATTCACATACGGGTAAAATTACAAAGTCAAGAGAAGTCATGTTCTATTTTTTTTTTAAATAAGAATATTTATATCTTAAAGATAGAAACCAAAAACCTGTACTTACTGTCACCAAACTGAGATTAAGAAAGAAATGCTAAAACGAAAACGAAGATGTTTTTTTTATGATTTGAATACCTACCTACTAAAACGTTGAAGGTAAGGCATAAGAATATTAATAAAATATATTGCATATATACTATACATGCATCTGTAAACTTATAGGAGGCTTCGCTTCCGTGGAAATCTGCTGGTGTGTTGATATACGAGTATGTGTCACTTTTACATGTACATAACTATACGGTAAAATTGTGAAAAATGTAGATATTAAAATATCTTCGTCGCCATAAGTACTCGTATCTAATATGACCTTGGCAGTACAGTGGCGTGGTAATACTTGTATTGTTTTAGAAATCCCTGACAAACAGTTGTTAAGGCCCTGCTAGCAATGACGTTACCGCGAGCCCGTGTCCAATCGGACACTTGTATGGAACATGGCTGACAAAGTACGGATAATATATTCTTGTTTATCATTTGAACACCGCAGAAATATACATTATTTATAGGAATGTATGTAAAGTGTATTGAGTTTGCTGTGTAATAGATGTTTATTTCTCTGATTTATTTTGCGCACATTAAAAAAAAAGACGTTTTTCGAATGATCTTAAAATGGTCTTATAATAATTAAATCATTATGACTAGGGCTATAGAAATCATCTCATTTTTATGGAATTTTATTCCTGATTTTTGCTCAAATACTGTTGTGCCTTTCATGGTAGGTACTCGAGATCATGCTTTATCATCCTGTGAAACTTGCAACATACTTGTTTATAGCAAAATGTACTGAAACGTTTTAAGACACTCGTTTAAAGGGAAACTTAAATGAAAGTAGTATGCCACGTGATCTATACTATATTAATATTGTAAATGTGAAAGTGTGTTTTTGTGTTTGAATATCTGTTTTTACGTCAAAACCACTGGACCAATCTCTATGAATTTTGCATACTATGGACTATGGAGATCGACATGGGGTATTTTTCACTAAGCCCCGGGCGATAACTACGAGTAGTAATGTATTATTCGCAATATTCTTAGATTCATTTCTCATTCTGTAACAGAGAAACCGTTGCAGGGAAAAGGGTAATGTAAAAGATATTTTCTTAGTTAGAAATAATACTGTTTTATTTTTAAACTTTTTGTTTGACTGAAATTGTCCATGACGATGAACAATGTTTTACAGCTGTTTTTAAAACACTTGTGACAATAATAGAAACAGAAGCATACAGTTGATATGGATTTGGCAAAGATTAAGACTTTATGCTATTGATACCTAGTGTTAAAGATATTTTTGTAGTATAATCCACTGATTCATTGAACATCGTTTTAGTCCAAAGATTCTTCGAACAAGTAAGTAATATAAAGTACCAATAACTGCCCCCATCGTACATACTACGTCGGCAGTGCAATAAAGCACAAAAAGAAACAACAAAATCACCAGACTACTAGTTTCTTTCGACATTTTTTACATGAATGCCTTTGTCAAAATTGTTTTTTGCCTTATCGTGTTCAGCACGAGTGTTCATTCTATGAGCTGTTACTTAGTAGTCGAAGTATGAAAAACCATTTGAATAAGTAATTGTTAGAAAATGAAATACTTTCCAACTAATAACTCAAGTAAATAGCAATCTATTGCCGTGTGGATAATCAGGGCGAAAAAAATTCAGAATAATCCTTTCCGGGCATGGCTTTCGACAGACTTTGTGACGCCGCGTGGACCCGGCCCTGTAGCGAAATTGGTAATCGTTTGGCGGCGACCAGCGATGCAGGTGTGGGTAGGGTTGGCAAAACATATAATTATATAATAAAACCATAGACCAATTGTGTATGATATATGTAATAAACAATCTATGTAGACATAAGTATGTTTTGACCAATATTGTCAAAGCCACAACGTGCAAGGAGAAAGTGTTTATTTATTTTTGGTAACTTATTTTTTTCTTTATTATGATTGTTATTAAAAGTTTCTGTGTGATTTTTTTTTTAGAGAATGTTATTTATTTACTAAACGCATCTAACCATAGCAGCAGAAGGTGCAATTGCGATCACGCAAAGATGAGAGAGATCGCTCGGGTATAGGTTTCTATTATTATTGTCATTTAATTTGTAATCATATGTATGTATATTGTTTCGAAATGTCTACATAATAAAGTAACTAAATGACATAAATAAAAGATATTATTTTCAGCATCCATAAAGAATTCTGAACAATTTAAGTTGGACGTCTGCCAACCCTATTAAAAGTTATCATGTTATCTTTTGCAGATCGCGTATTCCGTAGAATAGGATTACAGAGTTTGCTATTTCTGCGTTCTCGGAAGGTACGCCAGGTAGTCACAATGCGACTTTCTTTGTTCCCGGTATTATTTCATCTCACAAACTATTAAAAATGTACTTTGAAGTAACAAAATAAAATTGAAAATCTTTTGCATTTAAAACTTAAGCCGATTGGACGATATATTTCCAATTTGTGTTAAAATTAGCGTATGGATTTTGAATATAAAAAGTATACAGTTATCAATGAATATGAGTAATTATGAATTTCTGAATGAAGCGTAGGGGTTGGGCCTAGAAGGGTGGCCTTTGTGATAGCTGGCTACACTATCGTAGTTTGATAATCGCATCATTATGGGTTGAATAACTGTTCAAATGTGGTTCAAATAGATGAAGTGAAGCGCTTATTCTAAAAAATATTTTGTTGTAGCCATTAAGTTATTATTGACAAATGATTACTTAAATTTTAAACTTGATTACATAATTATGTAACTTGAAGTAAGAGTGCAAAACTTAGAAATATGAGTTTTACCATGAGAAGTAATCTCCGCATACCTTAAATGAACTGTAAAGATTTTTTAATGTATTTTATGTAATTCCTATTAAATAGACATGCGCATACGCGTGTTAATCGGAACAGTTGTTCCTTCAAATTCTATTGCACCTTTAGAGCCGTCATGTTTAATGCAACGTCACTTCTCACCAATATCACCTGCTTGCTGGATACGATTAGGTACATGTACGAGTAGTATTCGACCAGGTATTTCTATAGCAACTAACTACACATAGCTAATGAACAATTGACCCATCAACCAAGAGAAGAAAACCTGCTATACGAGTTCGCAAAAAGGTTTTTTCTAGTAGGTAAGTATATTTGTTATATAATATCGTTAAATCGAATTTTCTCGAATTCACTTTCAGGCCGACACACTCCGTATTATAATCAAGTATTTATTTATGTATACTTTTAAATTTAAATTTTTTTTAGAATATAGATTGTTGAATAAATAAGAACTTCGACCTCAGATGGACCGGGAATCTTCACCATGAAGAAGAATTCGTTACACCTTTACGAGTCCAATCATCCATGAAACTTACACTCAATTTGAAACAAACTCCAAAGAAATTTGAGAAATGAGTACTAGTGACCCGCCTCTAAGGCCGAATGTCTATTAAAATTCCGTTAAGATCTGTAATTACATTAGGACCCAACACTCGCTCAAAATCAGCCGTCAATCAAGTACGAGAGTGTTATTAGAGGTATTGGTAAGATCGGAATACCATCGGCGTGTTTTGTAAGTCAAATGAAAATTAATGGTTTATTTGAATGATATAAAGCCAAATATTGGCATAGGAGGTTTGTTTCTTTAGATACTCGGCCGGTCGATCGCTCCGTGCAACGGCGGAGTCACGGTCGTGACACGACTTTCCAATGGGGCTTTCTGATTCTATTTTTAAATTTTTTATACATTAAGACATTGATTAATACCATGATAATTAATAATATCTACCTATTTAACAGAAAACTTCTTTTTGTATAAAAGGTATACTTACTCATTTCAAGTTAAATTTCATAGATTATGTTTTTTGAAGTGAGAGTATTTGATAAATAAGAAATATTTAGGTTAGAATAGCGTAGGCATTAGCAAGAAATGAAACTAGGGCAAATAGGTAAAAATAGCTATAATTACAAAACCGATTATGTCATTTCCTAACGCGGTGACGTTCAGTTAAACGAACCGCCCAAGAGGGGTGAAATTGGAAATAAAATAATAAGTTAGGTAAAGCCTTTGTCATGCGAATCGTGCATTAGGCTCTAATTTCCCTTTTGATTTTAAGTAATTTATATGAAATTATGTGGAGAAACTTTACTCTAAGGGGTTTTATGATAAATGTTCGTTTCTATTCGATTAGGCAGATAAATGCGGCTGATACGCCGATTTAATGATCGATTTGGTAATAATCACCTGGCGAATGGTATCGTGTCATCGGAATGAATATTTTACTGCTTACGATTTGGTGTACGATGGTTGAATTCAGTTATATTGTTGCAGATGATACGAAGATCATTATATTTCCTAGTTATGTTATTATAATTGACTCACCGTCGCTATCTGATTTTGAATTCCATCATTTAGCTATCCAGCCTGAACTTGTCTTTTTGAGACTTTGTCTACCCTATTAAGTATAAAGACGTGATCTATGTATGTATACTTGACATTATAATCATGGCCACAATTGGACCTCAGACTTCTCCTCAGAAAGTCGAGGACGCTACCGGATGTTAATTTTGTTAAAGATTTTTTGATTTACCGGTAGGCAAAAAGTGCCTTCAAATACAAAAATGTCTACCAACAAACTCAAATTGAGCGAATTTCCAGTTCCTATTGGCCATATCTAAGAATACACGCAGGTTGAAGACAAACATCTTTCCACGTGTACCCTGAATAACTTCTTTTTATTCATCCACATTCATCAATCTCACTCATGCGAACACAATATTTCCCCTAAAACCCAGTTTCATTTTTAACTCTACTGGATTTATTCAAAGGTGGAAACACTTAATCATTCTGTGATTAATAAAACAAAACGCGGGCGTGTCGTTAATAATTTCATTATTTCGGACCCACTATTTGTGGCGTTATCAAGGGATCTGACTTGTCCCCAACTTAAGTTACTAAGGGCCATTTCACGTAGGAGGTCGGGGTTTGTTTAATGTTATATGATGTTAACAATCAAATATTCTTTTGACACTAACTTCTACGAGAATTATATGATGTCAATATGTAATCAAATATTGTTATTAAAAATTTCAATTCTGACTTTTATATCTTCTTGTAAAATAACGGGAAGAGGGTTAAATTTCAATTACTAAATTTAATCCAAACAAACAAACAAACAAACGGGGTGAGCTAAATAAAACCGTTTAAAAAAAGAAAAGATACTGATTGTCTGACATATCACTCTCACGACCCAGCCTCGACAAAGCCTCAGCAGTGAAAAAATTTAAGGATAAAACATCTAATTCTGGCGGTAGTATTGTTAGGTTACTTTTGACCACCATAAACTAATACTTCTAAAAGGTAGGTAAGATATACAGTCTCTTTTTGAAAGAAATGCAAATACGAATTTTTTGTAGCTACAATTCTATGCCATACAACAACAGGTATATCTAAATCGACCTTAAAAATGTAAAATAACACGCCACGCTATAATTTCCTATCGCCATAGCCTTCGCAGCTGAGGTGTGAAGTGGTTGGATTTGCACAGGAAGCTTTTTGTTTCATTACATATTCGTTAGTGTTGGAAGTAATTAATGGATTTGGTAATACGACGATTAAGCTGAGCTAAGGCCGTGGTATGAAGGTGGATCTCCGGGTAACAATCATTCTTCAATAACAAATAATTTTTACATCGTCTCTTGTAGACTACAACATTTCAGAGGTGACATGTTTTTTTAATAATTAAAAAATATACTCGTACTGCTCGTTACACATTCAAGTCATCGTCATTTAGCTAAATGGCTGAATCATGTATCATACAAGTCATATCTCTATTCCATCATTTTGAGCCAATCACTTAATTGTAGCCTTCGAGTTGTGTTGGCTCTGTCTTCTCTGAAGTGATACAGAAGTAGTTTATAGGTACGACACGGTTTACTTGATGCAAAATTAGAATATAAGATTTTTGTATTCCGAATAAATTAAGGCAAGCGAATCCGCATGCTGCAGCTACGTTTCACAACACTTGGCTCCCTACATTTAAAGGCACCTAGTTGCGTGAGAAACGCAATACAGAAGTGGAGAGATATTTTTAAGTACCTTTGCACCGGACAAGGTAACAAATTCACTTGAAATGACAAATAAATAACTTTTCATTCCGTATTCCCTTGTCATAAAGTTTAGATTGCGGCAGTTTCATTTAGAGGTATACTTTTCAAATTGGTAAGTTTTAGCTAGTGCGGGGAAATGCATTAATCAAAACAGAATTAGCTTCGGCGATCCGCTCCCGAGTGTCCAAGTAAATTTATTTCGGTGGAGCAAAAAAATGTACAAGAAAATTTCAAGTTTTTGGTGCGTACACACATAAAATTGGACCATTTATACAAATTTTATTAATCGGGCTAGCATCTTCAACGCCACTCATTTAATTTTCATTCCTTATCATGTCTTCCTCCAAATTTTATTCAAAACATCTTATTTTTTCGAAAAAAAATTGAACCAAATTAGGTATAAAACATTTACATCCAAAATATTTAATTCATAAATTTCAGCTAAGCTCAAGCGAGAATAAAGTAAACAAAAATAGCAGCATTTCAAATACTGTGATTGCATTTTAAAAAATATTAGCTGCTGAAAGTTATATAAATGGAAAAAATAAATAAAATCGTACTTAAACCCTTATGAAACCTGCATCAGCTCAGTTTTGTCGTGGCAAAACCGCCTCCGCGCCGCCGCCGCTGGGGACCGCATAAATACTGCTTAACTCACGACACTCCAAATTTAAATTCACAAAAAAATAAAAACCGAATGAGCAGCCAGAACGTAACTTTTTAATAATTACCTCAAGACGGGGCGAGTAGCGTTACTAATGCGTGAAAGAGGTGCCCTCTTCCGAATAATTTTGTTTTGTCAACTCGTATAGATTTTGACGTTATTTATTTGTTATCAACCCTTTTTAGGCATCATTAGGCGTGAGATACAGATGAGTATGGCTGATCTTGAGTTATGATTTTTTAATTTATTGGACAAATAAATAACATTAAAATATGTTATGTTTATTATTTGCCGATATTTTTGTACGCTAATATTTTATGTTTTAATGCTTGTTAATTAGCAAAGATTGTTTGACAAAGTGATTAAAATTTTTATTTTAAAACACAAAATTACTAACATTATCAATTTTTTTGCTTTGTATCTGCCCTTAGTCAGTTTTCTCGCCGGGCAGTAAATGACCTCTCTATTACATTCCATATCTTTTTACTTTTTCCATACCTATATTTTTACAGCATGCCAAGTTTTCCTTTACTACTGTCTACATATACTCCAAAAAGTTAATATAATAGGGATGTGGACTGTACTCAAATAAGTATAAAATTTTACCACGAAAAGGTAGTTTCTATAGTAAAAATAATAAAAAACACAATATTTTCCTCAATAAACAAGGGATTATTTTTTTATTTAATAAAATGTAATTAAAAATTTCACCCTCAAGTCACGTGACAATGAACACCAATCAAAATGCGTGATGTCACGCGTTGCAATACAAGAATTTTCGCTGTCAAATACTATGTGTGTGTTTGTTGATATTTGGATCATATTATTACCGTGATTACCGTCCGATTATCTTAGCCACGGAAATACTTTGTGTAGAATGAGTCTGTTCTTTTTCTCTTTCACATTCCGCTATTGATTCCAATATTTGCCTTTTAACTGCTAATAATCGAGTTGTTATGTTTTTGGTTCGTCTTTTCTATCGGGTTGACATGCAAACTTTCTTGGCACACAACCTGCTCTCAGTCTGATCTGGGATACTGTGCCCATCAAATGATATTCTGGATAACTCTCCATATCATTGGCAACTATAATGAAACTACAAAACATTGTTTACTTTATTTCTAACCTAAAAATTCGAGTTTTCGTCTTTGAAAACTTGAAGAGTTAAATTATTTTAATACAAGTAAATGTAACAAATATTATCAAACTTACATCAAAATGATCCTCACAGAAAAACATTTTACTTTGTGTAGATACAAGTGCCGGATCCTGACGGGCTAATTGAAGCCAAATTTTCAGCATCGTTTTTGTACGTGGAACGTGAATAAACAGTTTTTCAGGTGTTTTAATAGTTGTACTTTTACACTGCGGCACCGCACAATATTTATAAAATTTTGAATTCATATTATTATCACACAACTACGAAATAACTATTCATTACATACAACTTCGACAATATTTTATAACGCGTGACGTCACAGCGGCCGTTTGACAGGTATCCGCGTTTTAGCGGAAATTTTAAATGGAATTTTAAATAAATTATTTTAAAGGTATTACTTAAAATAAAAAAATAATAATAAATAGTTTGGGTTATATTTGGTACTTACGCATGGTTTTAAACACTTTCCCAAAAATAGTCCACATCCCTATTATGAGTTTACCTGGTGGTCCTACTTGGGGGGTCCTGGTAACGTTGGGTCTGCGGCGTCGTAGAGTCGTCGTTAGTCATATTTGGCATGAATTCCTAATTATTTTTTATTGACAGGTGATAAAAAACAACATCATTTTCTAGAAATATCCAACCTGCAATTTTTATACTGGTGCTATTAGTATCTGCATAGAAAACAAAAACACTTAACAATACTGCAACATGATGAGGTTACGATCTTCAAATTGTCAATCGGCAGACACGGTGTAGCAATCCTAAGGCGGGTTCACATCTGCTACCAGCGTAAAGTAGCGTTCACACCGGTGGCCTCGCAAGGAATTTGACACCAAAACGTCATGGCAATTAAGGAATCGGCAAGCTCTAACCTCGTCAGCCGACCTGTATGTATTGGGCACGGCCTGTGATTGGCACATAGATGTGTAAGCGCACTGGATTGGACTTGGGATCAATCAAATTGATAGTTATGTCGAAATTGTACAATTATAAGCTATTCTAACGGTGGATAAATATAGCCGAATTTATATTTTATTTGTATTTCTTTAAGTGACATTTTGCTGATAGTTTTTTAATGATATAGTGTCAATGTGATGGTGTCAAATTACAGCTATGAAACACGCTACATTTAACAATCGATTTATAGTCATGTTGTTCTTTTCTTCTTTCGAATCTCAATTCCAACATTAGGCCATCCAGCTAACCGTTGCATCCTAGTCTTGTGACTGTTGAGTTAATCTGCCCTGAAAAGAAATTAGACGTGATTAAATTGCGTATTGTCAAAAATTCCTACGCATCTCAACAAATCCACATAAGGAAAATGTCAATAAAATATCACTGTTGACTTTCCCGTCTCAGCCACACTTCGTCAAGTCTATCATTATGCTTCATGACACTGCGTCGTTGGCAACAACATTTATCATATTAGATGTGACGTTTTCAGTCACAGAACTGACGCCTCGTCCCTTTCTCCTTCTTATATATAAATAATGGAACGTTACCGCTGAGCACTAATAGCCTGCGTATTATATGAATAAATCAATTCTTATTGGGTGCATTGGGATTTTCCTTTGTTTTGAAAAATTTTTTTTTGTAACTTGAAGTAGAGTAATACTACATACCTTACGAGGTAGAGAGAGGCAAGACAAACAAGGTTGGACTCAATAATCCCTATTCAATAAGACAGCTTTGACTATGCCGTTAGCTAATTTTCTTATACCATAAGCGGCGAAACTATTCGGGTCCGATAAATAGAATTTAAAAATCATACTAAACATGTCGTTTATAAAGTTCCTTCTGAACTCCTAAACCTTACAGGGAAACCCAGCTCATGCTGTGCAGATTTCCACCTGTAAGAGCTTCGGTGAGCAATCAAGTAAAATATATTTTGACACAAATCGGGTAAGCTTTATTGAATAGCCATTAACCATGCGAAAACCGATACTCTGCGAACAGATCTGTTGACTAAACTATTACAAGCTAGTATAATGTCTCATTACTTCAAGAAATTGGAATTGCAAATGTAGAACAGTTTGTATGCGTAACATCATCACTTCGTACTTTCTAGTGGACGAGACACCCGGTGATTGGCGGGCGACACACTTGCGATTCGTCCCGTTAGCGGCCCGCGGGCCCTACCATCGGCCGCGATATATGGACGAGGACTGCATTTATTTATAGTAAGATCCTGTGCTTAGGTCAGTTTTTAAATGCATTTACTTATGCACCTCTGCTTAGGTTTTACGGAAATGTAGTTTAGGTATGAAACATATATGATAAAAGTGGAAGAAACAAAGCCGCTAAGCGGAAAGGTATTTTATGAGACATGTTTACATAATGTTATATGGCCGTGACATATAACTTTTGTCCATTATATCCTATGATTTCTATCATAGGTATCTGTTATTACTGTTTACTCTTTTCCTTCATGCCCAAACAGATAATCCAAATCATGAAATATTTCTAACATCTTAATTGACACGATCAAGTCATGTTTTGACATACGGACATCACAATTAGTTCATTAATACTTATCGACCCGACGTAAGTTGGCTTCACAATAGTGGACAAATGGTAGTGGTTGTAGGCTGAGCTGGACCACTTCACGTCGCCGATGCATTGTACCTTCAATGACACTCACAAATGTTTGCCACTTAACAAACCGAGGGTTCTGCTGTCCCATACATACGCCACGCAATACAAATAAAGTCTCATTTCCTTTGCCACCACTGTCAATATCCTACCAAACATACTGTTTATTTGAATAAAGAAGAAAAACACAAAATGTCGTAATAAGTGGCAGTTAAATCGCTGCGGTTTTGCGATTTGTAAATTTTATTATTTTTATTATTGGACGTGTCTAATCGGCCAGTAAACCTCGTAATGTTTTCGATCGACATAAAAACCTAATTGATCAGCGGAAGCGGTTGTTCGTTTTGTTCTTAGTGCTTCAAGCAACAGAGTGGAAACTCGCGACTGTAAGGACCATGATTTTTTTCCATCATTCGAAGCTTGTCCCAATGTTATTTATTGTTTAAGTTTAAAAAATATTGTTGTGTTTAACAAATAGGGAAACAATGTAAACATCCTGCAACCTTTCTTCTGGGCCTTAATTGCTAAGTAGGTAAGCGTGGGTAGGTAAGTCTGGACGCCATCTAGGCGCCTGATTTTTAAATTGGCAATTGGGGTTTTTACCTGGTGACTAAAACCGTGGCGCCGAGCAATAAATACTTTTAAGAGATGAGGCACGTCGCATATATATTAAGCCTATAATATAGCATTTGAAAGGATTGATGTAATAGTATGTAGGATATAACTGCCTCTGATACCGAAACAGATGACGATGCATCCATCTCATTAATTTTCTCCACTCACAATTTCTGGTTTGGGACAGTAAAGCCTAAAGTATATACCTCAGGGAATTTACTAAATATGTTTTTTGTTGTTGTAATGAGCACTGTTATAAACATACCTATATTATTAGTGTGGGGACGATCGAGTATCGACAAATCAATGATGGACTGGATGGACTCATTTGCAAATTGTTATTTATTTGCATCTTTCAGCTCGAGTGTGGTTGTTGCATCATTTCTTAATTACTGATGAGATAGACGAATAAATATGTCACCAGGAACAAATCTACGTAATACGTTATCTAGCAATGTCCTTGGTTCCTCGACTTTCCGTGGCCGGAGTACAGTCACGGCGCGCGTGCTCACACTTTTTGTCCGAACTCCGAACGCTTGGGTGCCGGCGCGGGCCAGATATCGAATAATTGCTTTTTCTACGCCACGCCGACGCCGTGCAAATGACATTCGAGATGGAGGTCGCTTTTTTACAACCGTGTACGAGAAGGAAAATTGTCTGTGATGAAATGTTTGGTTTGTCCAAAATTAGGGTATTTTCGTGTTAACGTGGTGTTAAATTTGTTAACTCGCGTTTTGTGGATGAGAGAAATGCTCATTTCACCCATTTCAAATAAAGAAGCCAGTTCGACGATATTAGCCGCGTGTGTTTTTATGCATGGTCAATAATCATCGCCTCAAAGCAACTGCCACAATAAGATATACTATACAATTTTATATACTGAATAATTTACGACGACCAATAATGATGAATGGATATTAGGAAGAAGTGTGCACCCATCATGGCAATTGGAAACATGTAGTCTCTGCCTAAGTACACTGTCGCAAAAAAGCGCGGTTTTGTACCTATATACTCGTATTATGTTTTCACAACTATCTTCAGTGAATAAATACAAGGCTGATGCCGAAATAATAATAGAAAATAAAAGGAATTTAGAAAGCATTTTATTATAGTCAAAAAGATTTACTTATAAATTGTTATCTAAATACACCAACACTAGAATTAGTTATAATCCAACACCGTAAGATTTGACAACACAATAAAATAATTAGCGACATGCGGGGACTCTGCGCTGAAATCCACCAAGTAATGAGCCAGTGAACAAAATTAAAGAGATTACAGAACTGCCGATACTTTCATCATGTTTAATGGTTTATATTAGTAATAAGAAATATTAGTAAGCTCAGGAGTACTTTACCTACAAACCGACTATCAAAATTACTAATGTAAAAAGAAAATCAGTTATGTCCAGGGGAGACCGGGGCAAAACGAGATACTTAAGAGACATACATGAAAGGATCGTGGCAAGTGATAATCTTCTGTTCCGGGAAGAAGAATACAGTAACAGAGTATTTTGTCTTCCGAAAGGATATTAAACTAGCAAAAAATTATAAAAGAAGTTTATTATTGTTTTATAACTTAACGATAAGGTGAAGCGGCGGGTGAATTCATAATGTTTAAACATTATGAACCACCTTCAAAATCAGCGCATTCATCTATCCATTTAAGCTAAACGAAAGACCATGCATTAACATTTTTTTAAACCCTCTCCTATAATACTTGCGCCTGAATTCCGAGTATACCCTGTTACTTACCATGTTCGTGAAAAATAAGGCTATAATATTAAATACAACCTGTCACTATTCGTCTAGCAGCTACAATGCAGACAGATACAATATTACATGCCAAGCTTATAGAGCAAAGTCACATTGTTTTTGATCACGGGTAAACATGGGTAAAATCAGAAAGCGCTAGGCTAAGGTTAGGTCATAAAAAGTATTCTTTATTCACACGTAGCATTATACCTACAAAATATGTGATTAAGATTTCTGTTTTCTCGTTGTTTTGTGCGGCGGCGGTGTAGTGTTAAAATCCAAAATTGTTGTGTGAACTTTCACAGCTATTGGACAGCTGGATTTTACGACATGGGTTTTTGTTCCTGTTTCGACACGGAGTACGGCGAGATCGCTTTTGATATCGTAAGCTGTGCGTCGGCACGTGCTTAGCCTTTTTACGCAAACTTTGTGGTCATGGCCTTTGGATCACGTGATCTTCATATTTGTCTGTAACTGCACTAAGTACGGAGACTGCATTGCATTCCTCCTTTAACTGCTTCGAGATCATTTGTCCTTTTCTATTACTTAAAACTGTTGTCGCTAAACATTATCGCGGTTTTATTTTTGTCATAACAATTAAATAAGCTAACTATATATAAAAATTAAAGACTTAACGCTGTACGTAATGGCGAAAATAAGCAATATAAATTCTTAAAGTCATCTCCAATCTTTGCGCACGTGTAGTAATTCGTTTTTCTTGGAACTGTTGGGCCCTCCACAACACAATAAATGCCTGGTTTTACTAAATCTACTTCGAAAATTCTTGTCGACGAGATAAGACAATACACAGTCGGATAGTAAGCTCTCGGATCAAACAAATTCCGCGCCCAAAACAATTTCTACGTCCACACTGGGCACACAGCCGTAAGGGAGTTACGGAAGCTACATTTAGGTATTGCCTGAATTTCTGCGAAACCCGCTTTGGTAAAACTAGACACCTATCGTTTCTACAAATTCCAAGAGTTTGATAGCTTTCTAGCGTTCGAGCGATCTGCTTTGAGCCTGAATCCTGATTCTAACTAGTTCTAGCATCTATATATTCATGTTTGCTATGAAAGATTAATTTAAGTCAGCAGTTCAGCATATAAAAGGGTTCAATACAAAGTGCAAATAAGTCATTACATAAGTGAGTGGAGATATAAATAGATAGATTAATACTGCACTGAAGCATGATGCCTAAAATAACTACATAAGATAATTCAGACAAAGCTTAAGTACTACAAAACCCTTCTATAAATATAATTGAAATTGTAATGCGATATTTCAAATAAATTATTTTTTTATTTTAGTGGTCCACACATCGCAGATGCCCGTCGAATCGAGCGCGACAAATCGCGGACATCTTCAAGACAAAGATGGACGTTTGTCACGCGTTGTAAATATTTTGGACGAGACATTACCGGGCCCAGTTTATGACATCACGCTGGCACTTTTGTTCATAGCGACTGGCGACCATCGCCCCGCTGATTAGCTATGCCGCGCAGGATACGAAATGCATTTTACAACTTTTTATACTCGACATTTCAAACTATTTTGTGTTTGTTTATGGCCAGTTTAATTTACGTGGTTCTTAACTGAACGTGGGTTTTTTTTTCTAAATTAGCTATGCCATGTCGAGCAACAATTAACATTTTGGTACGTATTCATTTTTGATAAGTCGAAATATGTAGATATATAGGTATATATACCATATATATCTACCTATGTAGATATTTTTTCATAAATTTCCTGATATCATTCTGAGATTCGGCTTTATAGATAGATATTAGGTATAGATACTACGCAGGTAGATACTATACTGTTTGAGAAAGATCTAGACAAGTTTTTAGAGTGCCGTTTAACAACCTAATTTGACATTTTATTGTTTTTGTCCTCGCCTTCTACGACAGGAAACTACGCAGATAATCACAATCAATCATCCACTAAGCACACGACGAAAATAAAATACTAGTTTAGTAATATAATTTTATGAAGAAAATGTATTCCAGTTAAACTTAAGAAAGGTCATTAAATACGTATTAAAGTTTCACTAGTAAGCGTTTAGGCACAAAGGTTACGTTGCGGTGAGTCGACCACAGGCTGAGCGAACCACAGCGAGCCGAGAATTGAAATTTGGTCAGCGTAAGTAGCGGTAACATTAGTGTTTTCATCTACTCACTATGGCAGGTCGTTTCAAGATGTTTTTGATGATACATAACTAAGTGAGACATATTCCTGAAAATAGAATTCCTCACGAAACCCATACTCTTGTGGTATTAGAGTGTCAGTTGTCGAATCGATGGTGCCCTATTAAAATGCGTGATGCGCAGAAAGGCACAGGTTGAAATCCCACCTCGACTATTTTCAGAATTTCAGACAACTGGATGTGTAACCATGGATCTTATTATACGGGTTAGGTTTACCTGCAAAAGTTGCGGAGGTCAGGTGCGAGTTGCTTCGTATAAAAATTTGACTCACCCAATCTAGGACCCATGGTCAAAGGCCAACCCCGAGCTCCTTACCAGAATGTTGGGGATGCTACCGGGACTAGATCAGGAGGAAGAAGATCACTAACGCCGCTCGCCATCAGCCAATCATAGTGAGAAAACGACATGCTCAAAAATTGCAGCGAACTGTCTATAGCGACATGTCAAAGCTTGTCACAGCGCGTATTCTAGATCACGCAAGCAAAAATTGGAGCATAAATACACCCTCTGACTCAACATCGCCGGAGCCGCGGTTCCCCAGGCATAACAGGCGGTTGAGCCTGTAGTATCGTGCCCGCTACACCTCTATAAGGGGACGCCTAGCAAACCTAAACATAGTACCATGTGGTCCAGAGAGTGGTGTCTAAGTAACCGGGATAAACGGTAGGAGAAAGAAGAAGAGAAAGGACTGCGCATTCATGATACTGACATACTAAGCATTAGGTGTACTCAGGCCATAGTAGTAGTAGTAGCATTGCTGTAGAGGGTGGTCTCGTTTAAGATGGGAAAAAATAGGGTGACAGACTTAGCGTTAGATGGTGAAATAAAGATGTAGGTACTGTTGCTGAGTAAGCAGAAGAGGACAGACCTCTGTAAGCGGGGCAATAAAGCCATTACAATGTGTAACAAAATGTGTAAGTCATCGCGACAACTATTTATCGGTAAGAAGGTCCGATTAGCTCACAACGCTCATCCGGAAGATCTTGAATTGTTTCAAAGCCGATGGATATTTGGTTAAAAAAGCGGTTCGGTTCTGGTGCGCAAAGTGGGGCGACGGCGTCAAGGCTGCGCCAACCTCGTCGTTTGTGGAGCGTGACGCCGACGTGTCGGCACCCAGGGCCTGACGTCAGAGGTGTGGGCCAGACGGGGCCGGTGGCAGCTGCATCTTACTGGCCGTTTCGTATGAAATAGTGTCCTTCGGCAAAATTTAAGATTTTACATACATACATCCACACATACAGTCACGTCTATATTAGACAGTATAGTATAGTAGACAGAGCCAACAGTCTTGAAAAGACTGAATGGCCACGTTCAGCTATTTGGCTTAATGATGAAATTGAGATTCAAATAGTGACAGATTGCTAACCCATGGCCTAAAAAAGAATCCCAAGTTTGTAAGCATATCCCTTAGTCGCCTTTTACGACATCCATGGGAAAGAGTGGTCCCATTCTTTTTTGTATTGGTGCCGGGAACCACACGGCATAAGGCATTTAAGATTTTCCCATTATAAAATTCAGAATTATTACTGACTACCAAAAATATATTCGAAGATACGACCCGAATACTCGTACAATATTTTAATTGTAAATGAATGAGTAATTTCTTAGAAGTCTGAACCCCTGGACAAGGAACAGAAAAGATGAAAGATAAAAGTAGTACTTAGCTTTGAAGGCTATTTAGAAGTCATCGCTGTAGTCAATTATGAAGCTGGCTGATTATAATATTTATATTCCTATTTATAAAGAGTATGATTATTATATAAAGAGTATGATATAAAAGATTCCGTCAATGATACAGCAACACTGTATCTATCCTCTCTATGTTCTAAATAAATTACCCGGAATAATTTAAATTTTTATGGCTGATAAAATAGTATAAGTTACATACTAATTACCTATTTTCATAATGAAATTGTTTTATTTGCAGTGCCTTAAATCCTCATCATCAATGTGTAGTGCTTATCTCGTTCATGATGTTCGAAATGACTGAGTACATCTCTTAGAAGTAAAAAGAACAAGAGAAATCCGTTTTAATGGTTTTCTGAAAGTGCCTATATGTGGAAGATTTGCAGAAGCGCGTGCAAAAAGCCCATTGCTCCCGTCATTATGGCATTTAAGGTAAACAGGTGTGAAATTAAGTCCATTTTTTACCGCGCTAATAGATTGCCCCGAACTTTCCGTCCATTTACGTAACCCTCACATTAAGTTTGTACAAATCACCTAAACGGCATATTTAAAACGCTATAATTTTGCACTAAACAGCGTGATTTGGGTGTTTCGTCTCGTTATAAATTTCCACTTTTGTTTTTTCTCCGCCACCAATTACGGGTTTTGGCCGACAAAGGATTTTTTTGTGTGGTTTCGGCTGATTGATAGGCGATTATTTTTCGTTTTGATCCGAGATGCCTCCGAGTTTTGTTAGCGATAGCACCGAGCGCTTTACGCTCTGTTGTTCATACAATTTCGTATTGTTTCGTGGAGCTTTTTGTCGCCGTAATTCAATCGGCTACAACTAAAGCTATTAGGTCCGCTTCACTATTAAATAATTGGTTAAAATGCGAGAGTCAATTTCAATTAAAGTTTTTTTTTCTAGTAATTTTCTTGTTGGTTTATAAAAGTCAGCCCTTTGGTAACCTCCAATATCACTCTAGAAACATGGCAGGTCCAGACTAGATTTAGTAGGAAGTTGGACACCATTCTGTAATCGGATTAAGAACTTGGTTCTTAATGAGATTTATTGGTTGGTACCTGGTTCGTATTTATCTAGAAATTCCCATTCTGAATGCATTTATTATTAAAAAATATTGAAAACAGTTTATAAAATCGATAATTAGACCTTAGATGAAGGTCGATCGTAATTTGATATTTCAGCATACGTACAATAGAAACGTAAAACTACATGAGCAAACCTGTTCCTTCTGAAAGATCGTAAACCTTTTTAATGTGTCTCAATTTTAAATCTCCCACGGGCAAATTGGAAATTCCTGAACGTAACAACGCTGCCATTCGCAGCGAAACATTTCCAACACAATATTGTAAGACCTTACTGCAACTATTTCACGGTGTTGCCAAGTACACATACATATATGAAATAAAGCCTCTTTCCCGGAGGGGTACGAAGAGACTTCATGTCTTCACATACCATGATCCCGGCATACTTCTTTTGCTTCATCCACATTCATAACTCTCTTCATCCAAACTCGTCGGTTTCAAGTATTTTTGACTTCATCTTTTGCCAGATCGTAACGTTCGTCTAGTCTTCCCGCTCCAACGTTCCCATTCACACTCCCCTTGAATATCTGCTTAGTTAACATGCTTTCATTCATCCTCTCCACGGGACTAAACCATCAACGCATTCCATTTTCCAAACTTGTCACTACATCTTCTTTCACATACATTGCCTGCTACACACCGGAGCGAATGTTGCCTAGTGCATGTTTGCCAAACGTTTGACCTACGTTCGCGCCCACTACTAACCTACTGTGCGATAACAATACAACCAAACATATTTACAATTTTATTATCAAGTCTATAAAGCGCTTTATCCTTCAACAATGTCAACTCATCTCTTTGATGTAATGGTGTGTAGTTAGTATCAACTGTTTATTTACCGACCAACGTTTTAAGATAGTTGGTTGTATGTATGTTGATTCGTGTGCGATTCAAAAGCAGTTCTATGTAAGTAAGCATATAACTCATTGTCTCTTAGAGCTGGTTTCAGAGTTACTAACGAAGGTGAAAAATCGACTGTGTGACTAGCAGAAGAACTAAGGCATTCCGTTATTCGACCGTTCGATAAAGTAATTCGGTAAACGTGAAATTGCTTAAAATATTTAAGTATCTAAAATTTACACAACGTTCTCGTCTCTTATGGGTTAAACAAAGCTTAAGTCTTGGTAGAACACTTGGAAGTCCACATTCAAATGTATGGCATACTTATGGAATTATGATTAAGGGATAGTTACTGGTTTCTAGTCAGTCGCCAAAAAAAACTTCTCTCTCCCTTTCTTTCTCTCATCTTTGCGTGTTCCCAGTTGCACCTACCACCATAATCACCATCACGGACCTAAGGCTGTATAAGCATGGTGGTTTAGTAAGTTTGTTAAGAAAACACATTAACGAACTTTTATGAGACATATTTTAATAGCTTAAGTGTAACTCTTTTTTTTGTATCCAAGACAATTGATACAACGAACTATAACTGAAACTTTGATAAGGCATAGGTGCCATAACAAATTATCCACATTAGATGCAAGGTGCCACGAATTGGCTACAAAAATTAGAAATAAGTGTTTCAGAAGAAGCAGCGGAACACTGAATTGAATGATACGCTGCGGTGTTAATTTATAAAGATGTAAATTTAATTTTCTACTACACTGAACGTTAAAAAACTGTAACTCCAATTCATAACCATTTACAAAACTTTTATAATATAACCTAAACTTAATGTTTCTATGTTTTCCTTTTGATATTTTGATAAATAATATTTTAGACAGGGCGCCGGCGCGTCTCCTCGAAGTGGAGGCTCTCAGTGTAAATTGAACAAACACTCGTGTGTCACTCGCGTGCTTCATAGCGGTTGTTTTCACTCCAACCTTGTCTTATACTATGAATTTTAAACTATTTAGGTAACTACGGTTGAAGGTAGACCTGTATTTCTTGGAAGGCATGATGCACAGGGTTGCACAGGTTCGAATTATAACGCAAAGGAACGGTGAACGAATACGTCATAAAGAAAACTCTTTCACCTGGACAAAGACATGTATTGCCATTAAAATATGGGTTAGTTTCAACTGTAAAAGTTATAAAGTTTTCGCGAACTTTGCAATTTTTTAAAGACGGTAGTTGCTTAATGTAAAAGCTCAACTTACCGAATCCATGATAATTACGTAAGCAGACTGGATTAGTAGCAAACAAAAAACATGTCATGACATATAAGAACGTGTCATGAAAATCTGTACTCAAGGTGTAATTAAGAATTTGAATATCATGTTTGCACTAAAAGTCAGGCTACAAATGACTGAGAATAAGACCGTTAATGAGTACGTAATAAAGTACACTCTTATGCGCTTAATTACGAATACGGATAATAATAAATCAGAGCAATTAGAAGTGTAGGTGTATCGTGAATAAATTAAAATTAAAACAATTGAAAATTGGTGTGTGACAATGTTATACAATGATAGTGGCGCCGCCTAGCGTGTAAGATTGGTAAATGTCATTAAATCACTGGTACACATGTTCCGGCCCACGCACGCAGGGTCGGATTAAGTAAACAGTGTAAATTATACTGTTAGTGGACGGACGGGAACTTAATGAGTAAACAACTGTGGGTAGTGGGTATAGTATTCCATTAATTTTATATTCTGTGGAATCACAAATGGAAGTCAAATATCTTCCTGTAAAGTAATACTTATCGGTCTAGTGTTATTAAAAATTTGACGGACAATGCGCACTTGATATAACTGAAGTCGAAGAAAGCTGAAATTCAGTATGTTACGTAGGTTAGGTTAGAGCATCAAAAATAGAGGTAACCATAATTCCCTAATAATTTAATACAGCGATATCATATAACTAAATTACTGCTTGTGTCAACCGTCAAGTGCAAAAAGTAAAAAAAGTTAACAAACAAACATAATTAAATATTTTTAATGACTGAATTATTAATGAGATAAGTACAATCTGGGTTCAAAGTGTCTTTGATTGCACGTGTTTGTTCTTCCTGACTGTACGACTATATAAAATTGTAGATAAAAGCTAGTTGTCTATACCTGTACTATACCTATTATTTATAGTGATTTAAAATTTCTGAAAGTAAAAAAATTCTTACAAAAAAAAATTTCAAAAAAATCTCTATTAAAAATTAAAGACCCGATGATTCACGTGCCCCCATTAATTTCCCCCAAACTGGCGTGTAAGTTAACCGAAACTAACTAAAATCGCCGATGTCGGAAGATAAGGTAATCCGTGTCGACATTATTTGTTTTTAATTATTCAGAGTCCGCCCCTGGCTAATGACTCTATCGCGGGCGATTTATGTGTGGCCTGAGGTCATTGTTTTTTCTTATTTTGTAAACCCACCTCTTCGGTGGATGATTGAGGTCTTATACGGTAGGTGTGTTAATGTGTTGTATAAAATTTATGCTTTGAGGGTATTATAAATAGCCATAAACACTACCTGAATTAAGTTAAAACGTTTTTGTATCTGTTTGTTTATAAACGTATATTATAATAAATACAAAAGTTTTAAGGAACAGAAAATTATTTAAAAACATCATAGGAAGGCTTGCTACGATGACTAACTGATAAGCAATAAATATTTAGTAACTTATGCATTTTTTCTAATCTCAAAAGATAAGAAATCAATAAAACCCAGGTCATTACCGGAACTCCGAAAATGATTCGCAGGCTTCGAAGCTCGAATGACTAATAAATTTTTAAAGAACTACTTTTATCATATTTTTAAGTTTGGTTATCTATACTGATAAGATCTTTACAATTATCAGCAATTTGTAAATCACCTTTTGCCGGGACTCATTGGAATGATATCTACGTAATATTATTTCGTTCTTATTTGACGGGTTTGACTCAGTCGTTACCAAATAGTTACATACATGCTTACATTTAAACACGTCCGTATTCCTAACGGGGTGGACAGAGCCAGCATTCTCGCATAAACTGAAAGGCCACGTTCAACTTTATGACATGATGATGGGTATTGAGATTCAAATTGGTTGCTAGCTCGCCTAAAAGGCATCCAAGTCTTAGTACTAAGCCGCTTTTTATGACATCCATGGGAAAGAGATGGAATTCCAGGTAAACAGCGTGCCAGGTAAGATATTATTTCCGCATTTATGACCAAATTACACAGAAATTCTATGCAAATAGTAAGAAGTGTGCAAAAAGTATAAAAAGGTCCGAAACATATTACCTATACTTAGGTAATACATACATAAAGTCACGTCTTTATCTCTAACGGGGTGGGCAGAACCAATAATCTTGAAAAATCTATAAGGTCACGTTCAAATGGAAGTAAAGCGGATTGCTTATTAAATTGAATATTCATAGCACGAATTGAAAATGTGTAAAACAGATGGCCCTACCCATACCTAATATGGAAATTATACTCGACTTACGTGACATTTTTAGCATATGACTGTGAAGAAGTTTTTGTTTTAAAATTAAGTTTTCTGGTTATGGTTCTTATTTGCCATTTATTTTTGTATCTCTTTGGGCAAGGCATATTCTTGTCATGGATGTATTTTCAATTAATGGTTAAAAATCCTCGACATCAGCCAGATAGGTACTGTTTTACTTTACACACAGCAAACAAAATTCGTTGATAGTTGGTAATATATTTGAGTGAGTGTGAACTCAAAGTTGGCATTCGCAAGGAACTACGTAATACAATGCGCATGGGCTGACACGCACTGGGCCGGTTTTTAATCATCGTTAAAATATTTTTTGTTTTAGTAAATACTCTAAATTGTTTATTAACAAGAAATCGGCGCCTAAATGATCAACTAATAATATATACATATAAAAAGGTACCTATACCGACAAACATTCAAAATAGAGTATCTACCAATACAGATATATTAAAACATTGCTACCGATATTAAAAATATTGAAATGACACATTTATAACGGCATATAAATACATGTGGCCAATCGAGATAAAAATGTGAAAGTTTCACAATAAAAATGACAAGTTCACACATATTTCACGGTTTGCGGATTCAATAAACCTAGTTAATTTTGGCGGGAATTAGAAAAAGTAAACTATATTTCGTGCTATTTTCATTAAAAAATATATATTTAATAACACTAGACCGAGACAACAGTCTTGTAACGACTATTATTCATTAACAAGAAAATCATACTTTCTTAAGTCCATTTAATGGAAATCATTGTAAAATATAACCATTTTGTTCAATGTACTTACGATAAATTAAACAATAACATCTACTTTACAGTAAGTAATAAAGTACAACATAAAGTAAGGTAAATTTTATATTCGTCTACCTAAGTAAGAAACTGTACTTACATTAGGACAGTTGTGACTTCTGGTGGAATTTGAGATAAGTACAGATAAGGCAAAATCTTAATTATGAAGTAGTCTGCTATGGTTAGCGGTACTCACAACCACTAACCATAGCCTCGAGTTCGCGGGACTAGGACGGCACAATAAAACATCAAAGAAACTGAAATAAGGGCAATTAAAAGTATAAACATTACTAGGATAATTTCGGCAACTTGGAATTACAATTAGGTCTTTCTTTGGTTGAAACACCGGCGTCGGCGTTTTACAAGGCAGTTACTGCTTTATGAGTTTACCCCATCTGTCCCACTGGTACCGTACCCCTTCGCGGCCATAAAACTTTCTAAAACAACTTTATTGCCCACCTTTTTTTTCTGGACATTTCAATATCCTGTTCAAGGGCAAAACGAGTAATAATAATTCCAATATTTATCTCTGAAGCTGGCACGAGGATACTGCCTCAGATATGACTTAAGATGGATAACTAAACTAGCTAAAGTAAAATGAGACCGAGTGTTATAACTAACCCAAACCTAGCCGAAGTACCTAACTCCTTTATTATTAAAATTAACTGTTCCCGTGTCCTTTTTTGATTAAAATGTGCGTGGACATATCTTTGAGAATACTAGTTCCAGTTATGAAGAGATAAAAATAAAACAGTAAGTTTTGAAATGAGTTCCTGCAGTACAGTCAACTGCATGTTAATTTTGTGGCGTGGCTATTGATTTGTTCGCATTGAATTTGGTACTCGATACGCTGATGACTGAAGAGGTTCGTTCCGTTCCGTTCAAGAAAATAAGGTAACAAGTAGGCTTAAAATTTTCACAGAATATTAAATTGTATACAACCTCTCAAAATAAAGGTTGTATTTATACTCCAATCCGTGAAATCTTTGCTTGCGCGATTTTAAACTCTTCGCTGCAGTGCTGTCACTGTGGCTGGGCGCGTTACACGCACATACTTCGCTATGATTGACGGCTTCTGTGGCGCAGCGGTAATACGCTTGTCTGTGACACCGGAGGTCCCGGGTTCGAATTCCGGCCAGGGCATGATGAGAAAAGAACTTTTCTGATTGGCCTGGGTCTTGGATGTTTATCTATAGAAGTATTTATTATAAAATATAGTATAGTTGCGTTAGTGTCTCGTAACACAAGTCTCGAACTTACTTCGAGGCTAACTCAATCAGTGTAATTTTAGTTAGTGATGTCGCCACACTATGATTTATTGTTATTTTGTTAGTAGGTATACAGTAGTTGCAATTTTAGATAATATTTTTTGTTTTTGTGCTGATTATTCTCCTGGCTTTAGTCCCGGTTGCGTCTTCACCTTTCTGGAAAGGAGCCCGGTGTATGCTTTTGACCAAGGCATTGTTGTTTTATTACTAGCTTATACAAATCTGTTTAGAAAACTCACCTATTATTGTTTTAACGTTTTGTTGTAATATCTTCTTTGAATGAAAAAAAAAAGAAACAAAAAGGATTTAACAAACAAGAGATACGTGTCTAGTATCTCTTGTTTCTTAAATCGTTTTGTTGGACATAATTATGTTAACATTTTTAAGTAGGTACATTGTAAATTAATAGAAAAAGATATAAACCTCATTTTTACAGTAGGTGTGTAGACATATTATAATATATTTGTATAGAATAAAATATGAACTAAATATGAAAAAGTTGTTAGTAACAGATTCAAAAAAGAGAAATATGCATCCCTTCTTGTTTGTGTAATATCTCTGAAGATTAGGTACTAAAATCGACAGAATTAATACATTATTATATACTTGATGAGCTATTTCTCAATATTTTGTTTCAAAGTGTTAATTTTTCATTACACGTATAATTTTAAGGGCGGTCATCGGAATCACTTTGTGTTATTTACCTGAGTTGGGTTCCGTTACTCACCAATTCCCAGAAGATCATGAGCATGCGCACTTGAGTAAAATCTTTACAATTTTTTGCTACAGTTCGGACCTACACCGCCATTTGCATTCGCTGGCTTTCGGCTATATCCAAGAATGCAGTTTCAAAAGATTCATCAACTAGGTAGTTTTACAAGAACTAAGAAAATATCGTTATTACACTTGTCACTTTCACGTTACTTTTACCACAAAGATTAAAAGTAAACCAAGGGATTTTTTAGCGATAGGTATATTAGAGCGATTATTTAGGGTGCATTATGGATTCGAAACGTGGGTTTAGATTGAAACTGACTGTTCTGTCTACCCCGTTAGGTATAAAGAATCACACAAATTAGGCTAGCATTAAAAAGTTCGAGACTTGTGTTGTTGATTTTGAGTTAATGTATGTAATAATACTTTACGTTAAAAACAAAAAAAAAATTAAAAAATTTTGGTTGAATGGTAGAAATCCGGATTGGGATAAGTCCGCCATTTATATATTCTTGTAAACTTGGGTTTACAAGAATATATATTCTTGTAAACTTGGGTTTACAAGAATATATAAATGACTGTTTTATAATTTGTTATATTTATTTTTATGTGCAATAAAGGTATTACAAACAAACAAACGAAATTTATTAAACTTTCAAATGAAGTATTCCATCAGAGTTATAAATTAACTAGTAATAATAATTTATTTCATATCAACCTCTGTTGTGATACCAAAACATATGACTCAAATATTGAGTAATGTTTAAAATATCCCATTAAAATGAATTAAAATTTTGTATTTGTACTTGAAAGTGAAGCTTGGAACATTTGTTTGAAACGTAAAGACTTTTCATCTTTTCTAATATTATGTAGGTAGAGTACCTATAGATTGTCAGATAATATCCATTAAACTATAACCGGTGTTTCCTCGTTATCATATAATCATACCATCTAAGACGTTATTTCGTAAAATCTTACTTAAAATATTCATCGACGCGTCTTCAAATGCCTATTTAAATTTCAAAGGCAAAGTTCATATGTCAGCTCAAAATATAACCTGTGTAGATATGTATCTGCATGTAAGTATGTATTTGTATTATAGGGACGAATACCTATAATATGCCTTGGTGTTTTGATATAACTGATTGATTGATTCGTTCTGACTAAAATAATAAATCTCACTTATAATTTTTTAAGATAAATTTTTAGATAAAAATATACTTAATACTCATATTATCACGTCTTTATTCTTTGTGGGGTAGACAAAGCTGTTAGGCTTAATGATAGCGTTGAGATTCAAATAGTAACGGGTTGCCAGCCCAGCCATTAAAAATAAATCTTCTTTTCATTTTTCATCGCCTAAGAAAAGAATCACAAGTTTTTAAGCCATCACCTTTTACGACATCCATGGAAAGAGATGGAGTAGTCCTAACTACCTACAATATCTTCTTTAAATGGGTGTCGTGTGATTCCCGGCACCAATATAAAAAAAAGAATAGAACGTAGTAAGAATATCCTTTTCTCGATTGGAAGGTCTTGAAAAGATTTTAATTGTAAAAACCGAGGAAAGGACTTTAGTTGATGACCTAGACCTCACTATCTGAATCTCAAATCTTTTCGAAACTTACGACTTTCACCCCAATGAGATAAAGCGGTTATATTAATAAGTGTTATCTACATTTATGTCAAAAAAAAAAGCGCGCCACCCACTTTCTGACAAATGAGAGTAAATATTGACAAGCAAGATAAAAACAAAACAGCCGACACGGGGGGCTGCGGCGGTGTCAATCCTAAGGACAAACACACTGTTTGACTAACGAATTACTTGACAAGTTCGTATGTTTGCACTCCGTGGGAGTCAGGGAATTGCGAAAGGCCCAAAAAAAATGGCCATGTGTCGGCGGGCGAATCAAAGCTCTGGAAGCAGATGTGTGGTTATGTTGTAACATTTGGGGTGGAATCTGATACAGCATAGGTGAAATAGTTATTCATTTACGGTATTATTGATCATACATACCTACATACATAAAAGAATTCCACGTAAAGCCTTCCCCTAAGTCGCCTTTAACGACATTAATGGGAAAGTGCTGAGAACCACCCGGCATACATACATAGTATTTTTTTAATATTTGGGTCAGACTACACAGATTGAGTTAGCCTCAAAGTAAGTGCGTGACTTGTGTGACGAGATATTAACTCAACGATGCTATATTTTCTAATAAATATATATATATAGGTAGATAAACATCCCAGGCCAATCCGAAAAAAGTTCGTTTCTCATCAAACCTTGGCCGGGATTCGAACCCGGGACCTCCGGTGTCACAGACGATGCCTTCCATTATTGATCTGTATTTCATTATTGTTGGTGTCCATGGAAATTTAAGATAATTGTTCTTAATTCATGCATATGTTCCCTATTTCTAGCTGAGGTGTGCATATTGGTAAATTTTATCTCCAAATAACTATTTGCAATAACGAGAATAAAAGATAACTCTTTTATTCTCTGGAAGAATTTAATGGAAGATGTTATTTTATTACGCCACACAATTTCAAGGTATTCATTGTCTTTACATATGATTAGAAAGCATGTGAATGACCCAGTAATCATCGGAATGACATGTCGCGAACCGTGAGAGAAAACAAAGGGAGTCCGTGGGAACACGAGTGTAGTGATTGTGATTGCACCCGGTCACCGGTTCGGACCCGGCCGGGTTACAGCGCGGAACGGTGGGGTGCGAAACCTATGTTCCGAATCCGAATTTAAATCAAATTCGGATTCGGAACATAGGTCCACAAATTTGTATTTTCAAATAAAATCTAATGTATATTTTGTCAGTTAATAAAAGTGTGCCGTGTGGTTCCCGTCACCAATACAAAATAGAATAGGACCACTCCATCTCTTTCCCATGGATGTCGTAAAAGGCGACTAAGGGATAGGCTTACAAACTTGGGATTCTTTTTTAGGCGATGGGCTAGCAACCTGTCACTAATTGAATATCAATTCTATCATTAAGCCAAATAGCTGAACGTGGCCGTTCAGTCTTTTCAAGACTGTTGGCTCTGTCAACCCCGCAAGGAATATAGACGTGACCATATGTATGTATGTATTTTGTCAGTAAAAAAGTACCCAAACAAATCGGCCGTCAAAGTTAGTTTTTTTTTCTTAAAGGTTTTTCATTAAACAAAGAACAAAATTAAGAATAGATTAGTTGGCCTCGCACCACGCTTAGATGTCTGTTCTGTTCGAAAACTTAATTATTTAAAGAATTTATTTATTTAAGGTTGGATTGGTGTCAACTAAAAACAAAACATTTTGGAATAAATCACTAAGTTCAAAGTGTGGGTTCCTCTAAATTTTAGGTATTTATGACGATAATATCTTACTTATAGTCGGTTATACAAACATTGTGTTGCACTATTAAGCTTCTCTCTCGAGTGGAGTTCGTGGTGACCTTAGCGGGGGAACCTCAATCGTATACAATCATGGGAACCCAATAGGTCTCCAAATGATGTTTTTCCAGACCATTACTATATATATATATGTACATACTATATATATATACATACATACTTACGTACTTCAAATGATGATAATATTATCATCATTTGAAGTACTTTAGTATTTTAATTGGTTGTAAAATTTGATGATTTGTGAATAAATTATATGTGTTAATACTATGACAATTGCATTTGTAGTATAGTAAGTTGAACTTATTATAATATTCTTTTTCGATTACCTAATATAACGGCTGTAAAACAACTATCCTTCCCATATAGTGTCGCTACTTACTTGTGTAATATATGTGAATACTTAAATGTAACCATTTTAATATTAACAGTTATGAATTACCGATATTAATTAATGCAAAAGCTTGTCGATATTAATTAAGTATTGCAAATTTATTTTTACATTTACAAAAATTCACGATAATTTTATGATTCTTACTTTTTAATATTAATTACACAGATAATATATACCTACTCGTCCCTCGTGATTAAAACGAATGAACATATTTTGAATATTACACATCCAACATAAAATCAATTTAGACAAGTGTAAAAAATAAATCCTGGGATCACTTCTCAACCGCACTAAACTCCCCACACGTGAAAATAGTGTTTAAATTAATTCAGAAACACAGGGGCGTAGTCAGGATTTTTTGTTTAATTAATGCATATAGTAATTTATCGAATAAATGAAAATAGGTTAAAAATTAACTGACTGAACACAGAGACGAAGTAGGATTACTTTTTTATAAGTAGGTATATTTTATAAATTTCAAAATATGAGAACCTATCCCAACTCTTAAAGAGCGCTTATCACTACTATTTCTTTATTAAGATCGTCAAATATATTTCGATTTCTTTAAATATTAAAAATTAATCTAAGGATCACTCCTCAACTGCACTCCTAAATACTACTTATAGTACTTTATGTGAAAATAGTTTTCAAAGTAATTCACTTAATACAGAGGCAAAATTTCTTCAATATATATATTAATAATATTTTATTATTTTTTTTAGTAAACTGTCAAGAATGAAAGTATAATCCTTAAAAATATCCAGACAAGCGCTAAAAATAAATCTGAGATTCACTTCTCAACCGCACTAAACGCCCCACACTGCAGTACTTTAAGTGAAAATAGTGTTTAAATTAATTCACTAAACACAGGGGCGTAGTCAGGATTACGGCCGTCTCGGGGGATGAAAAAGTGGCCGAATTCTATCAACTACTCGGGGATTTGATTAAATCCCTCTCACCCTTTGCGTGTTGACAGTAATTGATTGAAATGCGCGACTCTGCAGCGCAATTGACTTGTGTGTAAAAATTCAATCTTTGTTTTATCGATCAGTATATTAAACTCGGGCTAGCAACCTGTCACTATTAGAATCTCAATTCCATAATTACTCTGTATATGAAGGCACTGTCTACTCCGCAAGGGATATAGACGTAGTTATATGTACCTACTAATGTAAATCTAAGGAATGCCTCATTTCATCCAGCTGAAAGTGGACTTCAACTTTTATCGAGATTGTAGGCTCTGTCTACCACGTAAAGGATAAGACGGGGTAGACATAGCCAATAGTCTCCCACGTTTAGTTGTTTGGATGAATCATACAATTGAGATTCATGTTGAGTCAGGTTGCTAGCACGTCGGCTAAAAGAATTCCAGGTTTATAAGCCTATCCCTTAGTCACCTTTTACGACATTGATGGGAACGAGATAGTCGTCCTATTATTTTTTTTAAATAATTTAATTAAATAAATATTTTTTAAACATTAAAAAAAATCTTTTATTACTCTGATAAATTTTGTAATTTTATTAAGTTTAGGCAATTAGGCATATTCGATAGCATGTATTTTTTTTTAGTTTTAATTAATTTTTGTATGTAACTATATATTTTTAGTTATACTTAATTATGTTTACTTATTTAAATATTCAATTTCCTTTTTTTGCATGTTACTTTTGGCGTTTTGGCTTGTCATTTGTGCAGTCTTTCTTTTCTCAGTCATTTTATAAATTATTACGAAATAGGTATTGCAATTATTTCTTGAAGCCAATTAGAAATAAGACTTTGTATGAGGATGTATATAAATTACCACGAATGAGTGTTTTAACTATAATTTTACCAAAATGTTTCAACTGATTTCTAATAGTGCGTTGAAGTCTTTTGCATGGCGAGTTCGTTTAAGTTTTTAATTGTTTAAATGCCATTGTTTTTTCTAAATATAATTTTAATTTTAAATTATAACTTGAATTCCCTCGTGTATTCTAGTTTTAATATTAAATCAATTTTTTTTAAAATAATGATATGGTTTAACCAAATTGTTATTGTTACACTTGTGTCAACATTATGGTTTATACTGAGATATTGTATGTTTAACATAAGTGACAGAATAAAATATTGTTACAAAAAGTCGTGTGTTCTTTTTTTATCTCCAATAATCATGAAACATTTTAGTTGCAAATATTTACATTCCTTTTTTGTAACTTAAAACTTACATTTTGATTGATTGAGTAAGGTTTTACTGTTCAGCAACGTAAGATCCTTAAAAATCTTCGGTCTGAAAGTTTTTAAGGACAATGTGGGAACTAAGCACTTGGGGAAGCATGTCGGATGGGAGAACAAAAAAAAAAGAGAGGTGCAATGTAACGCGTTGTTTATTGATATTCTCATCTCTTTCTCAATATACTCTTGTGTCCATTCACTATATAACACTCACTGTACATTTTTTAGTCTTTTAGAACTTATAACTTTCAATCCATATAACAAATATTTTGTACAAGGCGCGGCGCGCGAGAGTGCGTCGTGGCACGAACTTATTACTATTTTAAAGACTAATGCCGTCACAGACTCAGCTGGAATATGAGTATATAGGTAGATAGATATTAGTTTTATGGCAGGCAATCAACATTTATTTTGTATACATTTCCGACACACGCAGCTGTAATATATATTTCTAAGCATCACGAGACCTTACAAATAAAATAAGGGCAAAATATATAATATCATCTCCGTGTGGTAGCTTGCCATAAATTATGATAAATGACTATAAATGATAATGATAAATTACTTCATATAACAGATAGGTCTGTGACGAGCTTAACTTTAACTCTAATTTTTAACATTATATTTACAAAGTTGTCCTTTTTTTGGTATTGAAATTACCTCTCTCACTCTAGTCTTCTTTCGCTTAACTTCATTCAGAAACGACTCATCCGTCCTCTAGACACAGTAAAAATATTTAACATAAGCCTTGAAAAAATACAGTAATAATAATATAGTACAAGTGTCAATAACAACATTTAATTGAACATTCGGCCGCCGGCGCACCGGCGGGCTTTATTAAAATGCTAAGTTAACATTCCGCGCAACACTAACAGCGTTCGGTCACTAAACAAACAAAACGGACATACCCAAATGCGCATACTGTCGGTTACGATCACTGTCCTTTATGCGACAACCAAACTTCAACAATGTCACTGGTGGTACAAACGGGAGTCCTTGCGGCGACACGACGTGCTCAGAGCGGCGGAATGTCGATGTCGCACGCGAATGGCGACTCTCAGATGAGCGGCATGGCGCGCTCGCCGGCGGCGGCGTACCGCTGCTCGTCCGGGACGTGGTACATGTTGATGATGTGGCTCAGTTCCTGTTGTCCGTATTCACGTTTCATGGACAGCTGCTCGTGCGGGTGAGAGTGCGGCACGAACTCGCGTTTCATCTGTTGTTCGTGGGCCACGAACTCGCGCTTCATGCCAGGCGGGCCCGGCGACACCGGCTCCGACTTGGCGGACGAGCCGCTCGGCGAGTGCGAGGCGCACGACGGCGGCAGCGCGTAGTTGCCCGGCGAGCCCGGCCCGAGGCCGTAAGCTGACGGAGAAGGTGGCTGCTGCGGCAGATATGGTGATCCCTGCCCGCCATAGTATCCGCCGCCGTAACTTCCTTGCTGCATTTGTGAGACGTCGTAGCGCGGATATCCGTAAGCCTGCTGTTGGTAAGCACTCGGATCGTGCATCATATATCCATTTGGCATGTATCCGTTTGTTGTCATCTGATAGACGTCTCGCGGCTGCTGGGCCACGGGCGCGTTCGCACGCTGCGGCTCGCCGCCACCTAGTAGTGCTCCGCCACCGAGCGGATATTTGTCCTGTTTCTTAGCAAGGGTCTTCGTCTTCCTTCGTGGTCTGTATTTGTAATCTGGATGTTCTTTCATATGAACAGCTCGTAGTCTCTTCGCTTCATCGATAAACGGCCTTTTTTCTGATTCAGAGAGGTCCTTCCACTGTGCACCGAGACGTTTCGAAATTTCCGAATTGTGCATTTTAGGGTTATCCGATGCCATCTTCCTGCGCTGCCCTCGCGACCACACCATGAAAGCATTCATAGGCCGCTTGACACGGTCTGCGTTTGAGTTTTTGCTGGTAGTATTGTTGTTGTTGTTCGGTGGCTGATGATGTTGATTTGTCGGCTGCTGGTGATGCTGAGGAATCTGTTGGTGGTGTTGATGTTGCATCTGTTGATGTTGGCTAAGCGGCGGCTGCTGCGGCAGGGCCATCATGCCGCCGAGCGCGCCCAGCGAGCCGTAGCCGTGCTGGAGCGCGTGGTGCGGCGGCACCGTGGCGTGCAGGCTGCCGCCCTTGAGGTCCGACTCCAACGTCAACATGTCCTCTTCCTGCTGAGCGTACAGTTTGACTAACTTTATTCACTGTACACAATAAAGACGAACGACCGACCCGACCGACGGTCACATGAATTCGCGACGCGCAAGACAAGTTTCGCAGAGTACCTCACAGCGCTGGAGCTCAATGCGATCTGAGTGGGCTCACTCCTCGAGAGTCGGGGCACAAGGTGCACCCCGCTCGCCTCCCCCCCGGGTCCGCCCGTGTCGGCTCGGCCAATGGGCGTCGAGAACGGAGCCCCGCCCCGCCCGCGCCTGTCCCCCCCGCCACGGCCTGCATTTTTAATCGCGTGGCCTGCGAAGCGAGCGCACGCCTCGCGCCGCCTCATGCAAATCTATGTTGTTTGCCGACGGCAGCGCGGGCACCTCGGTCTTAGTTTATGTTACAAACACGCCACACGATACCTGTTTATATACATTTGTTTATTATTCACTATTATTCAAATTAAAGTTCACATAACAAGCCCTTGCATGTTTAAATAACTTCTTAGACTGAAAAATCTTATGAATTTTCAGTGATATCAACTCTCTGGACTCTGTATTGGTATTTATAGTAAGAAATTGTTTTTACTACGAATTACAATACATGCAAACCCTTCCTACCATGCAAAAATTTACAAATTAAAATTAATCAAATTTAGTATTGAATGATAACTTCCGTTAGATGTAAAATGTGATGAAAGAAAGACGTAGGTAAGCCTGTTACAGTAAATCAACATTGTTAATTTTAAACGAACTCACCTTTTTAAATTTATTTTTACATTCTTAAGTAATATATGAATTCTACCAAACCTATTAAAATTTTTAGGAGAGGTCTAAATATATTTATTAAAATAGTTGCTAAAATGACTTTAATTTTTTTAAGGATTTGTCATATCTGATGCGTTACAAAAATTTAAGACGTAATTAAAACAGGTAAGTACCTACTCAGGCAGTGCTTACTTAATCACCTCATTAGAAATAGGTAGATATATTTTCAATATAAGATACACAAAAGGTGTCAAGAGTACTTAATGACGCCTACATAGGTACTACTACTACTACTACTTACCTGAAGTCAGAACCCTATCGAACTTATTTATACCGCTTTTTTAAACATTGCCAAAAAGGTGACTTAAAATACCACGCGAAACGAATATTTATGCGGCTCAAAATTTCAGCTAAAATAAATGTTATGATATCTAGTAAAAAAAAAAAAGATATTTTTTATTATACCTAAGTGTAGAATAACGCTCTATTTCCTTAAGTACAACTTGCCAATTTCCTACGCGAAACCAAAACCTCATTTCCCCAAATATGTTATTCATTCACCTACATTTTGAATAAAGAGTCGTCATGAAGCCTCTAAAGAGTTCTCACTAGCATTGTGAATTTGCTCAGCTGTTCGCGGGCGAGTTCAAGGCCCGTGACAATGCGGAGTCTGAAAGAAACGCTAACAATGATTCGGATAGCAGTCAATGATCGCACTCTACCTATTGTTTAGGATGATACTCTGAGGGAACGGCCTTATTATGTGTTTGCATGACATTTTGAAGCAATTTGTTTGTTTATATTTGTTTAATGTTACGGTTTTTTAATCTAATTAATAATAACTGTAGCTTATTGTTGATAAGGAATTTTGTTTTCACGAAAACTATTCTACTTACATGGTCTTTGAATAAAGCCACGTTCATGCATGAACATAAAATCACGCCTCTTTATCGGAGTGGTAGGCAGTGACTACATCTTCCCACTTGCTACGATCCATGTATACCTACTTTCTTTTTCGCTTCATCCATTCATAACTCTTTTCATTCTAGCTCGTCGGTGTCGGATACTCTTGACCTGACCTTTTTCCAGAACGTCGCCGATTTGATTAAGGCAGGTAAGTACGTTCGTCTAGCCCTCACATCGTGTTTGAATGAAACCACGATCATATTTTTAAGAAACTAAATTTTTGCGAGTTCTCACCTTCGTTTAACGAAAATCCCACGGGAGTTATATTTACTCATATGTAGTTGTTGCCGTGCTGAATATACCTACCTTATGTCCTTCTCAATAACTCTCAATTTTATCAATTTTGACGGCCTGCGGTTCTCTTCTTGCTGGTGATCAATGTCCCGGGTTCGAATCCCAGCCAGGGCATGATAGAAAATTGGTTATTGGATGTTTAATGTAAATGAACCTGCGATTAAGTTAAGTCAAAAACTTAAGAATAATAGATAGGTACTTAAGTTTTTGACTTAACTTAATCGCAGGTTAATATTTATTTAATACATTTGTCGAATGCAAGCTTTCATGCTGGTCTTGTAGCGAAGAAAAAAACATACTTAAAAAAATATGTAGGTTAGTGAGTGCCAGCTAAACTTTTAGGAACGGATTCGGTTTTTGGTAAGTACTTAAATAATCCGATCCTTTCCAATGTTTTTGGGTAATAAAAAAAAACACAAACTTTTTATTTAGACAGCCTGAATATTCTAAGTACACATAGCATTCTTCAATTTAACCTACTTACATTGGTTTGATTGCTAACCGATGCTTTTACGATGAGAGAAAATACTCATCACGAGGAAACGTTAACAGGCAACAAGATTTTTACCACGATCGTGGGGTAGATTCTGCGGAAAAGGTTGAATAGTTAGATGGGAGCTTCGTGTAAAAACCTGACTAGGAGTGTGGATAAGTACTTGGTTATTTCTCAGGCCCGCCTGTCGAGGTGTAACGCAACAAGAAGTGACGCCAGGTGGATGATAATAGTCTGACTTGAAACGGGTATCATAAATAAATAAAAAGACAATAGTATTTTGTTATATATAATTATTATTCTTTTATTCAATTTATTTATCTTTTTACAACATTTTAAAATATTAATACCTACAAAAATACAACTTTGTTTACACATTGCAATTAACAGGTAGGTACCTAATCATTTACAATGAAAATAACGCAATCTTTAAGGAACATTGTGACGGAATCAAGCTGAGCCCGAGACATTGTTCCCGTGCTACAGTCAAATCATATAATCAAAACAGATAGTGTGATTCAACCTTATACAATTAAGAATTTACTTTTTTCCTCCTGTTGTTCAAATATTCTATTTTGTTAATCATGGATGATCTACATTTTTATAATACATATAACTTATAATAAAACGTTGCCATAAATTTAAGTTACTCTAAGTTTTGGTAAGCAAGGTTGGTTAGTAACAAAATAAACCATTTGCTGTTATTAGTAAAATTCTTAAAATTAATGTATTCTACCTGAAGCCTGTTCGTCTTATCGTAAACCATTACAAAGTCATAACTATTTTTGGAATTTCTTGTGTTAATTTTTGCGGTCCAGCTATTTCTAATTACATTTTGTTATCTACGTACTAAGGTATGTTTTGGAAAAACAAGTCTTTATTGCCACACAAAATGTTGCTAAGATATTTTGAAAAAAAAAAAAAAGACATTCGCCAAAAAAAGGTCTTCGAATTTTTATTACATTGTTTTAAAGAGAATAGGCCGCCCGCGTGGAAAGCCTATCATAACATAACAATCAATCCCGCGTTAATGTCGGATAAAATATATTTGGGACAAATACCTAGTAGGCTATGTTCCCATGGATGTCGTAAAAGGCGACTAAGGGATAGGATTACAAACTCGGGATTTTTTTTAGGCAATGGGCTAGCAACTGTCACTATTTGAATTTCAATTTTATCATTAAGCCAAATAGCCGAGCGTGGCCTATCAGTCTTTTTAAGGCTCTGTCTGCCCCACAAGGCATATATACGTGACTATATGTATGTATGTAGTATTAGCGTAAAACGGTAACAAACATCCAGTCATACATACATACTCACAAACTTTCGCATTTATATTACTCATAAGTAGGCTATTTGCCCATTGTATCGCCAATGAGGTCCCTTTCAAAATAATGCTCGGACGACGCTCTCAACAAATCTAACATATAATATACTCGTAGTAACACTTGCAATCAACAATTAATATAAATAAAGTTTTATTAGGTACTAAGATACTATAAGTCGTGTTAAAAAATAGTAAGCAGATGTGGTTTGGTAAGTTTAGGCTTCTGCTTATTTTATGTTAACTTTGAATGGCAAATTAATCAAACTAACATAATAAAACAATGATGTTTGACTATTTCTATCACTAAGGTGGTTACACATGTGGATCTACATACATTTTTATCATATTCTTACCTACATACCCACACATAATGTAAGTATATAGCTTAGCATCGCGTTAAGCGGTAAGCTGGATGTCTTATAAATGGAATTGCACTTCAGACAGTGACGATTGCTCGCCCATTGCATAAGTTTCCTAGACTTTCACATATAGAAGAAGAGTCTGTGCAGGAATAGAAGCAGGTATATTGATCATACCAGCTCAAAATAAATAAAAAATAACATATTTAAGTTCAGAGTTCAATGTCCTAAATGACAACAACGTTAATATAATTTCGTGCATCGGTCACTGATCGCAGATAGTTTAGGTCCATTCTGCACTCGACTACAAAACTGTTAGAGCGTGAAACGGTAGCTGGCTGCCGGCGGGTCGCCATTTTGTTCTAGTTTCAGTTTAATGAATCCCGGGGCGGCAACCGGGATTGCCGGATTCTTGGGTAACCTGCCATTAGAGGGGTTGAGAATAAACCTGCTAATCTATGTTGCCAGATACGTTCATTTACGAAAATTACATTGTTCGTCTTCACGTTTGAAAGCCATTTTTTTGTCAATTAAATTAGTGCATACTAACCTCAATAATGAATTATAAATTAATCAATATACATTATAAAATATTATAGGTGTAACAATTTATTAACCGAATGTCGTTTCATACCCACAGTATCAGGAAACGTCGCCATTTTGAGGGTTAAATAATTAATAAAACGTGACATAATGAAACCTCCAATTTTGAAATAACGTTGAAATAGTAATGATATTATAATAGGCGTAGCATGTGAGCACTTGTGCCGTAATTTTACCGTTAGGTAATTAGTAAGTGCGAAAGGCTATGAAGGCTAATTTAACCACGTGCCAATTCAAATTTTAAACTTAAGTTTTGCAGTTCAACTATAAACTTAATCAATTAATTCGTATATTTTGTTTCAAATACCTTAATTAAATATTTTTTTATTTAACTAAGGCCTCTTTGACGAATCGTTATAGCTACTGATTTGTATAAATAAGTAAATATAATGATAATAGCATACATATTTTGGTCCAAACATATCTATGCCGTTACAATTGGTCTAGCGTATTGGATACCAATACAGATTTCCCTTATACAGAAACTAAAAACAAAATGAAATTACCATAACGATCAATTGTAGGGATCGACGCGCAAAAATAAAAGGGCCTCGCGCCTACCACTACAGTGCAATGCGAGTCATTGAAATTAACAGTGCAGCGCTTGGGTTAAATAAAAAGTGAACACCAAACCTCCAAGTGCCTTAATTGGCAGAGGTGTCGCTAATGACAGCTAGTGCGGGCGCAAATTAATAATTATTATGCCTGGCAACACTGATGCGGCAATATGGCCGCCGCATATTGTACTAAACCATTGTTTTAATTTTAGTTTCGTCAGGTGGAAATGGCTTTAATGGTTAGTTAATTTCTGAACTGATTGGTGGTTATATCGTAATTAGTAATTTGATTGTGTAAATAAAAAAGTTCATATCACAGTAATACCATAAACTAATAATTAAGTTGACTACTAATTAATTAAAAATATGAGAGAATGAGTGCTACAAGAATATAGACTAAGAACACTTAACCCAGCGGTTTAAACAGTACGTTGATATGTCTGTCAGTCCTTTTTTGTATTTAGATAGATAACATTTGAAATTAAGAATATTTAGCTATATTTAACTAGTTACCTATGCAACACTCAACGGGGTGGCATCTCCTGGCAAGGAGATATGATAGCTTTTACATACGCCATGTCTGCGTTTAGTGTTCCTGTCCTACCTAATACCGTCTTCATTATTACACAGCCTTTCATTTGCAACATATAATATATTTCAGTATATTCATACACGTTTTTATCCCTTGCGGGGTAGACAGAGTTGGGCCACGTGAGCTGTATGGCTTAATTATGGAATTAAGATTCAAATATTGACAGGTTATATCGGATAGCAATCTGATCTCCTAAAAGAAGAATCCCAAGTTATCCCTTCCCTTGATTGACTTTTACAATGTGCACGGTTAGAGGAGTAAAATGGCATACACTATGGATTTTTTTTTCAGTACCAGACTAGCATATAAACATTAAAATTCAAAAACAAATCTTTGCTTTTAATAGCAATATGAAGTACGGACTATTGAACATACAGTTACTTGTGGGTAGGTAGGTATATGTGCGTTCTCATTGGGATTGCAAGGCGATATGATAGCGCCTTGTTCATGTCCTGTCTAATACATTAAAGACGTAACTATGGTAATTGATATGCCATTATTGGTTACAGCTATGTAACTACTTGTACGTTGGAGTTTAATTTTCATAATTTTTGTGACGTCATTTGAAACAGTTAACAAAATACATCGAGCACCGCTTGGTTGCCCAGGTACTCTATTCATATCAATGTATCTTATGTAGGTAGTACTTGACTAGTGCACGTATAACACTCGGGGGGTGGTATCCCCTGGCAAGGAGATATGATAGCTCTTACATACGCCTTGTCTGTGTCTAGTGTTCGTGTCCTGCCTAATACTGCCTTCATATGACACAGCCTCTGATTTCCGACATATGATGTATTGCAGTACAGCCAGTTATTAGCACATGCTCATATCGGTGTGTGGCAAAGATGAATCACTTGGTAGTGTGCGAGTGAAATGGTATTGCAATACGTGTTATTAAGAATTGAACACTACAACCTAATGTTTGTCAACTCATTTTGAAAGTACCTAAGCGACACTCATATTCATTAATATTAGTTAATATTTAAAACTAATGATTTCTGTATGTACTCAGCCTAGATCACCATCCCAGGACTATTTCTTGTGTAAAACAAAAATATATATAATTCATTCATATAATCGCGTCTTTATTCCTAGCGGGGTAGACGGAGCCAGCAGTCTTGAAAGCCACGTTTAGCTGTTAGGCTGATAGAATTAAGATTTAAAAAGTGACAGGTTGCTAACCCATCGCCTAAAAGGCGAATCCCAATTTTATAAGCCTATCCCTAAGACGAATTTTATTTTATTCTTTAAAAATATATTTATCAGTAAATATAAATCTAAGTGAACATAATTACATATTACTGAAACCCATGAAAGAACCTTAATTAGAAACGTGTTAATCACCCAAGCAATATATACCTCGATATTTTCCTCATCAGAAAAAAAGCATCAGAAGACATAATTAAAAATTCTTCGTACTTATACGGAATTACCGCGTTAATTAAAGAAATAACAGAAATGCGAACCGTCTTCAACGTAACGAGGACACTTTAATACCGTCGTCACACTTGAATAGGCCTGTACATGAGGGGGTGACACCGACCCAAGGGGGGGTAAGGGGGGGCAAGTTTCCGGACGCTGTCTCCGTCTCATCAGGCCTATCTTGGAGGCCGCAAATTAAATAGTAGCGGCCGGACCGGCCTTACTGGCTTGTATGGCCGAATGGGACCGCAATTCCGAAGGTATTAGGACTACTCAAAGACTTATATAGGTACGTACGTATATATGTCTTTCAGTAGTCCTAGATTGTGGCATATCGAGATGGCTTTGATAGAGTAACATTATGCCGAGATGTGGGTTATATGGGGTAATGAACGTATTGAGACTAGACTTGTAGTTATTGACGTTATGTCGACAGGTAATTGTTTGGATTACCTAATTATTGTTATATAAACAAAATGAGGTAGTGAAAAGTATAAGATGAATTTTGATGCAGATATCACAATAAAATTTACCTAACAAATACTTATAAGTATACTTATATATTGGGAAAAAGACGAAATGAAGAAACAATGACCCTAAGTCCCACAAGCATAGATACATATGTAGAAAGAAACATTTAATTTAAACTAAATACTTTTCTTAGTACAATAAAATATACAGTAGGTTCAAAATTGTGCACAAAGTTAAGAAGTCTTTCTTGTTTGATTTGGCTTAAAAATCTATGAAACAATGTGAAAATCTCACCGGATTTTCTAAGAATTTATTTCATATTTCCTTATTATTAATAATTAATATACTTTTACAAGGCTTGAACGTTAATTGCGTAGTTATGCATAAATGCATCATACGAAAAAAGAATCCAAAGGCAAATTAGTCTAAGAAGAAATCCAATAAGAAACTCTAATAAGATCTATCATAGTAAGAGATGCAGAAAATTCTTATGTGAATTCCGTATTACGATCCTGCAACACTTTCTTGTTTCTCAACTTAAAATTGCATTTCTACAAATGTCTATAACTAAATAAACAACGTGACTATGCATATAATTCAACATTACCTTACAATCATATAAGTTAACATCCGTTCATACCCATCGCAGTTCGCAATTTATTAACTGTATACATAAAAGTTAATACAACATAAAATAACCTTACGCCATATTTTTAACACATAACACCGCCACCTAACGTCACTAAAGCTGTATCCACACTTAGCCGACCCGCCGCGGTACATGTCCCGGTCAGCTGTCCGTCCGTCACCGCGTCTACGCCGGTCACGGCGCGCGCATTACAGCGCGCGAGAAACCACCAACACCTTTAGTTTTCGCAAGAAAACCGCCGTTTTCCGCGGCTGAACGTGCGAGCCTCACGCTCCCAATGGCCAGACTAAACGCGGCCCGTGAAAAAGCACCGCCACAACGCGGGCCGACAATGGAAAGCGGTAAAGAATCATAATAATAACAATGACAACAATGTGAGATGCTATAATAAAGAGCCGCGGCATTGTGCTAGGCCCGGTTCGTTCGAAGGGTCGCGAGATCGATACGGCGTTGTCTGCGTGCGTGAGCCTTTGTCGCGACGCCCTCCGACGGCCATTCAGGCGTCGGAGAGCTAATCAACAGCCATTCCTTACAGTTTCTTCACGAATTAGTCGCGAACGAGAGGATATGCCATCGAAGTCATAAACAAAGGAGATTGTAGAAGAGTCGGAGACGTTCGTAGGCGAGCTAAGCAAATTCGTAGCCTCCTATTCATAAAATGTTGTATCTATTTATATAACATAAAGACATATTATGTCACGTCTTTATCTCTTAAGAGGTTGACAGAGCCGACAGTCTCGAAGAGACTGCAGAAGGCATACAGCTGAACGCTGCAGAAGGCAGCGTTCAGCTGTATGCCCTTTGTTACTAGTGCACCAAAAATAAAAGTGCGTGTATAAAACGACATAACCACAAAGATTACAGACACATGAAAACATTTGATTTAATTAAGAATCAACGTATGAGACGTTGATTCTTAATTGAATCAAATAATAATCATCTATATAAAGCATCAGTAGCTTCGAAACGGTGGTGCAAAGTCGTAAAGCTATATAACCATAACAAAGAAACAACTCATAAACCTTTAAAAGGATCATTGTGCACTTTATCAGCGGGTTTTGTGAATTGGTTGTGAACAGAAACAAATCTTTGAATTCATTTTATTCACTTACATAGGTACTTATCATTTCTTTATCTATAACGGGAACCAATCGTTATTAGCAAAGATCCCGTTTAGCTGAATAGCTTAATGATAAGAGATTCAAAGATCTACAAGGAGAATCCCGAGAGAGTACTTTAATGGCAAGATTGAATTTTATAATACATACATACATAAAATCACGCCTCTTTCTCGGAGGGGTAGGCAGAGACTACCTCACAATTGAATTTTATAATTTCAGATACAGATACCAACCAAATTTCAATTTCATTATCAAGCCATCCAGCTCATCATAGCATTTAAGTCATCATCATACATACACGAGACTGAGGGCGTTGTCTTCCACGCAAGGAAATACGCATTCTTCCACAACCTACAAAGTGCTCTGCTAGTTGTTCAGTGGAGTGGAGAGGTGTGAATCGTGGCGGACGGTAAAACATTCGAGTTTAATGTAATAATCCGTCGATCGGAGTTATCATTAGTTCGATCGCGCACCTCCCGCCGGCCCGCAGATTGCCTCGCCTTGCAACGATAGATTTGTATGGATACTTCTAAAATGGAATAAATGTTATTAGAACAAGAGAAATAGAACGAAAGAAGCAAAAATTTTTTACTTACGTATTAAAATGGTTTCTTGAATGTTAATTTACAGGATTGGTTAAAAATAAGTATATCTTCTTTATGATTTATGTTACTGAGAAAAGTCATGTTTCTAATGTGGAGTGAGTGGCTTTATATTCTGCATAAGTACCTATATAAAATGACAAAGTACTTATATAAAATTATGTTTTTATTCATCAAGGAAGAATTTTTCGAAATCGCTCTTATACCTACGAGTAAGAAAAATGCTATGTGAATCTTTTATGAAATTTTTATTTTGACACCAATATGTTTTAGAATAAATTTTTCAAGAATTTGTATTTGCAAATTTTAATAAATCCGATCTGGTTCAACTAATATATCTCTTTCTACATGTCATGAAGCATTTCGATTGTAAGGTAGGTAGGTACCTCGTGCTTGTTATCAAAATCCTTAGAGTTAGAAATCATACATAAAACATTCCTTAATTTGATTTTCACTTGTAATTTCACATGTTTTTTGCTATGAAATTCATAAAAACAATGGCACAGCCACACAAACTAAATGCGCGGGTCGATATAATTGGCCGGCGCGCGCGCACTAGGGACGCCCCGCGGCGCGCGTCGATCACTGGCCCTGCGCACCGCAATTAAACTTATATCTGAACATCGCCTAATCCAATTATGTAACTGCACCTAGCGTTGTCTTTAATCGATAATTGACTGATAGGAACTAATGACAATTTGTTATTTTATTACAACGGGAGATTCTTTTGTTATTGCTTAGCGGATTTGTCGACGTTTCAATCGATAAAAATATATTTTTGCTGTGTAATATTTTGTCACACAAAAATATATTTTATAATATTACAGGTAACTAACCTAACCCATCACCTAAAAGAAGAATCCCAAGTTAGATACCATAAGTCAGATAGTTCTTTACTGCGCAGCGCTGTAACTGTAACTGAAGGCAGATAGAAAACCCAAGAATTCTAAGATTGGTGTCTGCAAACAAGCCAATAATAACTGCGCATTCCAAACTTAGGAAAAATCTGTTTAGCTGTGAAAATATAGCAAATTACCCTATATATTAAAATCTTTGATAATAATTTTACTTTACATGAATTCCGAAGGTCATCAATAAATCATAAAATCACTCCTCTTGCTCGGAGGGATAGGCAGAGACTACATCTTTCATATGCCATGATTCTTTCGCGTCATCCACATTCATTTCTACTCTGTCTTCCCCCCAAGGAATATAGATGAGATTTTATGTATGCATGATTGAAGAAATTAAATGAAGAGACTTATGAATGTGGATGAAGAGAAAGAAGTATGCAGAGATCGTGGCAAGTGGAAAGATGTAGTATCGGCCTACCCCTCCGGGAAAGAGGCGTGATTTTATGTATGTATGTATGTACAATAAAAAAGGACCTTTAATACCAATAACATAACTTGATGGAGTTATTAGCGGATAAGTAATTAGGTAAGTACTAATAACACAGCCCTCAAAACAACATGGTAATTAACGAATTAATGTTGCATTAGTAAGCTTATCTGTACCAAGTTGATACTAATTTGTTTTTCTTCAACTCTCAATAACAAGTTACTGTATGACTACCGATGACTTGACCATCATTTTCTTCGAGTTAATTACAGAGAACGCACCACGATGTAAGGTCACAGTAATGATTTAATTTTACACAATATTTGTGCCTCTTAAATGCTTAATTAAGTACATACATATGTGCGTATGCGCTAAGGTAGATTTGCGTTTGACAAATGACGAGATTAGGTATTTCGACACTGAAATGTCAGCAGAAATAGCTACATGATAGCATATGATGATATTGATGTTCAGTTGATTGATGAATAGAAATAACGCAACTTGATATGTCTCCTTCATATGATATATCTTACTTTTACCCGCACCTTCGCCCGCGTGAAATTAGCGCGACCTACAAAAAAAGATGAATTTAACGTCACTTACAAAAAGCGATAAAATTTGCACCATCTAAAAAAAAAACAACGTATTAAAAGCCACTTATAAAAAGCGACGAATTTAGTACCTACCACCTACAAGAGAATGCAGAAAACGATAATATATGGCTTTTACCGGGATGAAAGGTATGTCCTTCTCCAGACTTTTAATTTTATATGTACCTACTTAATTATTAAAAAATTAAAACTTAATTAAAATGAAATCAAATTAAAATTAAAACAGAAACTAGATACTGTTAATAAAGAAAAAAAAAGATGATTACAAATTAAAATTTAATACAATTATATTTGTGATATTTCGAGAAGATTAATTCAGTAGATAACCCGTGAAGAGGTAACAAATAAACTTGCTTTCGCGTTTGTATTATATATGGGATTCGATCTCTTTTGAACTGTAAAATACTTAAAAACAATTATGATTTGTTATCAAATAATCAGAATCGTCTCTAACTGCTCCAAACTCGCAATATTGACATATCACACGATAAAGGGGCATGAATGGCAAAAAAAAGAATATACAACTATAGTTTCAGTGGGATTTGCGAAAAACCTGTCTTCTTTTCAGGTGGCGCTAATTCGGCGCCTTTTGTTGGTGGTGCTAATTTCGTCAAATTTTTGGAGATAGCGTTACATACGTCGCTTTTGTAGATGGTGCAAATTCACGCGGGCGATGCTGCGGGTAAAAGCTAGGGTAGTTCTCAACATTTTGTAAATCTATATCTACTTGTAAAAACATTAATGAAACTTCTAAAAACATTTTTTTTTATTTTACTCTTGCACTATATTTTTTTTATATATACTAATATTATAAAGCTGAAGAGTTTGTTTGAACGCGCTAATCTCAGGAACTACTGGTTCGAAATAAAAATAATCATTCTGTGTTGAATAGACCATTTATCGAGGAAGTCTTTAGGCTATATAACATCACGCTGCAACAATTAGGAGCGCAGAAATAATGAAAAATGTGAAAAAAACGGGGAAAATTATTCATCCTTGAGGGCTTCAATGATGCCCAAAATAACTATTCCACGCGGACGAAGTCGCGGGCATAGCTAGTTTAAATATATTGAAGCACTGTAACCTATACCCTTATAACAATAGACTGGATATAAAGTACAAATATGTCTTACATGACATGTGTGAAGGCAACCGTTAATTTAAGCGGCATTTTTAATTAAACGCGATGACTAAGAGTCGGGATCGATCACAGGTTTCGATCTGTGATGTACTCCTGTTGTCTCTGGTGATTGGATCCCTTTTTTTAATATTTCCGTTATGTTCACAATCATGCTTTCTTCCCTTTTGGGGTAAGTAGAGCACTTGAGGAGGTAGATAATCACTAACCACGAAACTTGAAGGCCACGTTAAGTAAGATGGTTCAGTAATGGAATTGACATTCGAAGAAAAATAATTGGTATAAAAGATGGATCTTAAATTTAACAATTTGGGTAGCAACTACGATATGTTTTTTCATATAACATTATTAAATCTACAATTTATTATTAAGACGCAGCTAGGTACGTTCTTACGTACAGTAATTCAATGTGGCGTTTGAATTTAGTGATTATTGTGTCTGTATAGGTACCCCCTGCGATAAAGACGTTGTATGTGCGGGCAAGTTAGTCATTAGAAATGGGAGGCTGAGCTACTCCGTTTGGGATTTAAAAATGATTTTGCCTTAGATTCATGGATCAAATCTAGAAGATCTTACAAGAGCACACCACGATCTATTATTAATTATTATTTTGATGGATCACGGCACGTCTTATTTCATTAGGATGCGGTATTTTTCGAAGGCTTCATTAATTGTGCACTTTTAATGATGGCCGCGATTAATGGTGGTCGAGCTGCCCGTGCGCATTTCAACATATTGCGATTGACGTGCAATTCATAAATTCGGGTTTTAAAAATAAATACGATAAATTTTAATTCATTGACAGAAATTTAGTTTCATATCTATATATTTTGGGCTATATTTTTAAGGTTTTACATTTACGTGCGCTTTTTGTGCGTCCGATCTCATGCCACTGTGTGCCTTTGATTTCAGCTATGGTTAAGGTAACATAAATATAAAAAAAATACATATTGCAAGTGAAAAGCAATACCAACCAATGTTACGAATATGGACAAGAAAGAGGTGTTATATTAATTTAAGAGATTGTGATCAAATTTAGGTATTATATAAGAAATAATAATGTGGCCAATCATTACTATTTCTTTTGAAGATACCACTTCATTAAAAAAGTTTGAAGTTCGATCGAAAAATCGATTAAAATCAGCCAGGCTTGTTCATATTTCAAACTTGGATCGCAAAACAACGCACTTGAGCAACTCAGGTAATTTTCTCTCGGATTACCGCATGCGAAATTGTGCTATTTCTACAGAAATAAGAGGCGAGTTTATCCTTCAACGAGTTCATTCTCGGTCCGTGAACATTATACCATTCTTAGAAATCAATAATCCTTAGTTTTTTTTTAAAGATAGTCCCCTTAAGAGGATATACCACGGACCTATTTATGTCAGAATATTCCTTTAGGTACGTAGAATTGTTTTTAACCGACTTAAAATAATATATTGTATTGGTATTTTAGCGGGCACCAGCTCCAGAAATTGATGTTTTGTAGGTGAGGTTCCAACCCACTAATCGCCTAGATAAAACCATTTTACATTAAATTTTCAATTAGTTTAAGATTTTTAGGTTATTTGAAGTCGGTTTTATTTTTTTTAAATTTATATATAATACTAGGACATGTAATAATCTTACCGCTCTCTCTTTAAATTAATTATTAAAAAAATTGATACCTACTGATTTTGAACGAAACCAAAAATTATACACCGGTCTACAAGCAGGATATTGAAAAAAGACTCGTCTAAAGATAACTATCCAAGTCTTACCTACTCGGGTAGCTACTAAGTCCGAGTAAAGTTACTTCAGTTGGACTGTTGCTAGGTACTTCCTCTTAAGAAGCAAATATATCTGGCCAGAATCAAAAGCGCCGCGGATTAGCAATTTCTTTTTAAGTTTAAATTTGGAAACGTTTTTGATTTAACGAGAGATTTGGCGCGTCCCGAAACTCAAGGCGTTGAACAATAGGCTTCCGGGCTGCGATCTCGGGATCAAGTTTTCCTGGGAATCATGTTAATCCTGATTTAGATAAACTTACGCGTAAGAACTTGCATATCAGGCCAGAGTCCACTTTAGAATCATGGTCTTAGGCAGAACGGTAGCCGTTCTGGCTAAGACCATGATTCTAATCTCTAGACTGCGATTAAATAATGCTATATTGTAACTTAAATAATAAAAGTGAATAACATGTCTTTATTAAGACAAAATCAGATGCTTATTGCCTTTTTAATTAAATATTTAAACGAGACACTTATTGCCATATCAAAGCGTAGCCCTAACCGCTGAGTTGAAATTTGGCATAAAAGTAGGTTTCTTATGCAGTCTAGGGGTACACTAAGAATGAATTTCCTAAAATTCCAACGGGAATGGCAATTGACGGGATTTTTAGTTATTTATCTATATAAGTAAATTCTTCTTGTCTGAAAGTTGTTCCTCCTTAGAAATATCATCACCCTGACTAATTAATTTATTTTTCGGGAATTTAATAACTTTCTGACATTTACTTATTTGCGCCTAAAATATTGACATTGACTTCATCAATTCGTACAGCACAATGATGCCGCAGCGGAAGGAGTATTCTGAACATCGCTCGATAACTAACACCTTCGTGATGTGGCACTTTTCGCGCCGATCGCGGTGTGATACCGACAACGTATCGATCCTATCGAAGTGACTAAGCGATACTGGTAATTCGAAATTCGAACACTCCGTGAACTGGCCGATCATGAACGCACTTCGTTTTATTTTCAAAAATGGAAATATTTCAAATAGGTAATGATATCATCGCTGGGAATGAAATAGAAAGTTTGGAATTGGAACGGCGACAATCTATTGCCCGATAAAATAACTTCCCCATAAAACTTGTGCACCTGTATTTTGGTTTTTGAGAAATCTCTGTTGGCCCAGGATCCTGAAATAGGTGTAAAGTTTAGTTTGCTTTATCAAACATACATTAGATCACCAAAAGGCCAGGTTCAGCTGGATGGCTAAATGATAAGATTCAGATATTAACAAGATGCTTGCCCATCGCCTAAAAGTAGAGTCCTAAGATTAGAAGTCTTTCCTTTAAAATTCTTTAATATAATGATTATTCAAGAAAGAAAAAGAAACATAAATATACGTCAGATTTCGACAACTCACGCCATCAATTTCAACTATTCCAACTATTTGGAGCGATACAATCAAGAATGTATGACGCTACCTGCAAAGCATGCGAACGTTTTTGTAATGTCAATAAATTTGGAGCAATTTATCGTGACGCGTGAGAACATAAAATAGATTCTGGTGTTTTAGTATTGCAAAATATTTGCAAAAGTCATTGTGTACTTAGATATTATGTTTTTGTCTGCATAAAAAAATTAAGTTAGGTACGTCAACGTGAAGGACTTTATTGCGCTTTATTATTAAGCTATACTTTTAAGCTTTATATGTACATCCGCAAAATCTTTCATACCAGTCAAGCATTTGGGGATAAAATATATTTATTAATGAACCAGATTTGTAATTAATAGCGGCGACAGACTAAGAACGTAAATAAATATCTCAGAATTTATACAAGCCTGCAATAAGACCACTTTACATCACAAACCGTTAAATAAAATGTGACAATTAATATGTTTACATAATATATGTACGAAAACACATGGAATGCTAGGTATGCAGCGTGCATTTACTCTAAAACTATTAGCCGCCCTCTAAATCAATGTGACAGGTAAGCAAATAGAACAAAAAGCTTCGTCTTCCAGGAATCTCCAAGTCCTTGGCCATAAATCACCACGCTCCTGACAAATGGATTCTACGACTTTTTTCCCGGCACTCATTTATTAATAGAGCAGGGAATTCGGAAAACCAATAAAATGTGCCGCGTCATATACCTGTCGGATTGCAGACAGCGTGGCATTGTTCCTTCGCCTCCATTTTTTTTTTTAATTTTAAACGAGACGTACCGCGTTCCCGTAGCTAAGTGTGGTCCTATTATGTAGTATTATCGGCGTATTTAACTCTTAATTTAATCACTTAAATGTATATTCAGTAAGATTATTAGGTTATTTTAAGGAGTTGTTCGGAAATTGGGTTTGATTGTTACTTTAAGTGTGAAAGGTTTAGTTAATAGCAGATAACTTTTTTGTTTAATTAGTTCATCACACAGATTCAATTGTTTATATCACATTTTATGTAGATTCAGCCTTTGAATTTATATGCAAAATCAATCTTAAATTAAACAAAAATACATAAACGGCATGATTTATCATTTTTTTATACGAAAATCTCATGTTCTACCCAACTTTTGAACTTGTGGTAAATGGCAACAATCAAAGTAGGTAATCACTGTATTATAAAGCCGACAAAACTTAGTGTGTTAAAACTGTGAATTGAAAAACATATAATTTTATTTTAACAATCAAATAACTTTTACTTATTGTGATATCAAAAGTTCTAAAAATATCTAAATTTAGAAGAGTAAATCACGGCAGAATAAATGATTTTAGAAAAAAAAGAGAAGAGAAGAAAATTCATTAAGAACATTCTCTTCTCTATTTCAAACTTAGAACAAAACAATTTGAATTTCTTCGTTTAAAATCGATTAACAACAAGATAATTCATAAAGCATTGCGTATATGCCGTGTCGAAATAACAGCCCAAGGTCCAATTTTTTCATATATCATTCATTTTACCAAGTTTCGCGACTAACCTATTTTTGTGAATGGACAATTTTTTGTCTGCCTGTCTGACAAAGGGTCTTTTAAGGTATTTCGCTCGTGTGAAAGAGGACGCATTCTCTCCGCCCTAAAGATTGGACCAAAAATAATTGTCATATCCTGCGGCAAGTGACACATAAAGGTATTTTGTTTGGTGCGAACGATCGTATGAACTTTCTTATTAAGAGAAACCAATGAACACTTTCAACAGTTGCTTAACTTTTTGACTTAATCATTGATAGCTGTAAAAATAATAAAACGAAACAAGTGGATATTCTAAAAGTATGTAGGAATAAAAGTAATCGTTCATTTCATATCCTGAGATGATTAAGTACCTACATGTTTTTTGAAGTAAAAAAACCAAGTCAAAGTTAGTAGTGAATACTGATCACAAGAACCGCTACTAGACTGAGAAGGCCTTTATACATTATCATAATGTCTATTTAGGTGGTTGGTTGACTGATTAAGAATACCATATCGCATTAAAGTCACTTTTTATTCTATACTTATATTATAAAGCTGAAGAGTTTGTTTGTTTGTTTGTTTGAACGCACTAATCTCAGGAACTACGAATTCAAATTGAAAAATTATATCGAGAAAAGCTTTAGGCCATATAACATCACTCTGCAAATCTTAGGAGCGAAGAAATAGTAGAAAATGGGAAAAAAAACGGGGAAAATTATTCATCCTTGAGGACTTCAATTATGCTTAAAATAACTATTCCACGCGGACGAAGTCGCGGGCACAGCTAGTAATAAATAAGTACTTACCTACTTACATTTCTATTTGGAATCTCTCTTATCTTTGCGTTCCCAGTTTCACCCTCCGCTACTTTCCTTCGAGGCTTGGGGTCCAGTCTTCGAGATATGTCATTCTATTTTACCAGTCGGCTAATTCCGTTTTTAGACCATACATTTCCATTTAAAACCCAAAGCATCTGTGTCCATTTTCACCCTTATGAAGAGATCGCTTTAGCGATAAGTCCGCCTTTGCCTCATAACCTGTTATTTTATCTATTTTTCTTTTTTCTTTCTTATGGTACAATAAAGAGTTTATCTGTCTATCTATAGTAAACTTCCTGTACTTCAACGGCAATTAAATAAAACTCTCGTAAATTACTTAGCAACAAATATCTTCCATAACATTTTCCCCTTACGATTTCACACGCATGTGCGAGTATGACTGAAACAAATATCCTTACAAAATACTTACTTAGCGGGACACGTCTGTAACCGATACTCGCTAATAATAATCGGTGTCGCCTGTCGACTGCGCCAAATGGAGTGCCGCAGCAATCACTACCAAATGACAAGTTTTGGGTCAACTGAATACAACTGCACCATTGAGGTGTATGATGTACTGGATGAGATAAATATTATGAATATTTTAGAGCTCCTAGATATAAGACCATGTCAGTCTTCGATAAAATCTAATACAAAAAATTTATATTTTTTATAAATATTTGAAGGTTGAAGGAAATAGGCTCGCACCGACAATACAAATAATAATAAATTGTACAGAGCCCACGGTTTGTTTCTACAAGTACTATTTTAACAAACTCTATTTCATTATCAATATATTATGAGGCTTGAAGGTTTTATTAATAAAAATACTATATCACAAAAGTTTTCAACAATAGATTTCTAAAATCGTTAAACCAGCTAAATAATTCTAATATAATCTAATATAATAAACTACAAGACTGACTATGTATAGATTTAATTTGGCCAAATATTAACAAAAAGAAAATTGAAATAGCAAAAAATCTAGCACAATCAGATAGAAATCTATGGACATCAACAACACTTGCCATTCTAAGCGCATACGAAATTTTGCCTTATGCCTTTGAAGTTAAAGTCCTCACCGATGGTAAACGTAAATTCGCATCTTGTAAGGGTAACTTTCGGGGGGTAAGACGTGGGAGGTCACACTAATGGGTGCTCGTGACAGGTAACGTGAGATAAAGTGCAAGGGACGTCATATTGAGGTTAATGGTGTATCAGTGCTGTTGTTGGTATGCAATTCACAGTTGTTCCAAGTTGCTGCAATGTAGTAACAAATAGTTGATGTGACGATATTAAGTTTCTGTACTCAATGCTTCGGTTTTGGAACTGATTGGAATTTGGAGTGGAGTGATCGGAGTAACCATGATCTGTGATTTTTTCATAATACTTTATTAATAATAGGCACTGGAGGCAACTAAAGTACAAACGTAAAACAATAAACTAACTGTTAAATCAATGACTCCTAGGTTGAATGACAAGGATTGTCGCAACTGGAAATAGGTGTAATCACATTGAATTTGTAGTGTTTTTTCAAGACAAGATGATACCTACCATCTTGCTTAAAAACACTACATTAAATTAATTATTTTATGTTGTGCGGTTCCCGGCACCAATAAAATAAGAATAGGACCATTCCATCTCATTTTCCATGGATGTCGTAAGAGGCGACTAAGGGATAGGCTTATAAGCTTGGAATTCTTATTTTAGACGATGGGTTAGCAACCTGTCTCTATTTGAATATCAATTCTATCATTAAGCCAAACAGCTGAACGTGGTCTACCAGTCTCTTCAAGGCTGTTGGCTCTGTCTACGTATACATAGACGTGACTATATGAATGATGAATGAAATAAAATTAATTAGAGGAAAATCTGAACGATAGTTGGAAACACAAGACCCCGTATCCGACAAGACGGTTCCAACGCGCTTTTTTCTTGAAACCCGACGCCTGCGGGACACCTGTGTAAGCCTTTCAACATAATATGCCCTTAATTCACTTGATAAGGCATGACATCTTACGCCTTTGTGCCTCTTGGGGCCTTTTCCCGTCAATTAAGGATCAGCTTTTGTCTTCTGAAGGGAGATGACACACTTCTTATAAGGTTTTGTACGACGCTCACCTCTGTTTTGAATAGAAACATGATTTATTTGATGTTTTGTTGTTTTCCTGAATTGTAACAAGGTTAGTTTGTGGTCGTGTCGAAAAAAAATGTGAGGTAGTGTAAATGAGGTAGATAAAAGTATTCAGGAACAGCAGGTAGCTTATAATTTGTTTTTTTATAAGAATGTCACACGTAGATGGAATAAGTAGTTTCTTCATATGGAAATTTTTTTTGTACAATTAAAAAATGTATAGATAGATTTAAGTATATAAAAAAACGAGTACTTATTTATAAATGACATATTTGGTCTATTATTTTTGGGAGCCCTCAGGGTTATCCTCTAGGATTAAAGTTTACGAGCAAAATAAACACGCAATCAATTGCGTTAATACGTTTTGCGTAAACATCTGCTAGCGTTGGCACCATCATTAAATGTTGGTCCCAACTTATATTAACGTAATTCGATATGAGCCCCGCCAAAATATTTTTGCGTTTGTTCTGAGAACAAATCATATTTGGCGTGATTTGTGCATTGTTGCGTTAGGGGGTGGCGGAATCTATGGTTTACGATTTCAAGATAAATTAGTATGTGGGGTCAAGCTGTTTAGTGGAAATTAATGTGAGAGCGCCCACAAAGTCTGTGTTAAACGTAGAATTTAAGGAGCATGGAAAATATAAAATAAGATTTATAATTACTCGTATTATTAAAAAAATAATTAAATTTCTGGATTATCGACAAGCTGTCAATTATCTGTGATATCATACCTAAATCTTAGGTACAATTTTAATCCAGCGTACTTACATACTTATACGTTTGCCGCTTGATTTATTGTTTACTTATTATACGGTAAATCTGTAGGAATACTTTCCTGTATGGTGAACAATGAACTGTTATGGAGAAATTCTCAAACAGTCACTTTGACACATCAGAGAAAGCTAAAATACTTAAGTATGTAGGGCAATCACGAACTTTGCTAAAGCTTAAGTCTCTACAAGGCTCTTGATTGTAACAGAACAGAAAAATCAGACAAAGAGAAGTTTAGACATATGCCTTAACATGTATTATTGCACGCTGTTGTCCTATATCGATTCAGGGCATATGCTCAGCCTAGGTAGAGGTCTTTATTAATATGTGCCTTTCAAAAACATTCCGATGCAGTGAAATTTCATACCTCAAGCAGACACTTCATACAATTCCCAGAGCCGTGAACTTGGGGTAGTTTGAGGATCAAAGCGATCGCGCGGAGACCTTCCGGCAAGATGGCGGCATTGTTTGATGTTACACGTAATGAGGTGTGCCAGGGCCCGCTTCCTCACGCCGGCTGTCGAGATACGAGAAATTGACAGTTGATAAATACTTACGTTCGAAATTTGAATTCAAATGAACGTACATGGATGATGTCATTTTCTCTATTATATTAATTTTATACCCATACATACAAGGTTTTTCTTGTAAGGCTATCTGCATGTAAAATATATTAGTAAATAGTTGATTTAGTGGTATTAAAAGACGACATTCCTACCGCCGCGTTTGTATTATCCCTATATCTTTTTAGTTTTCTTCTACATTCCACAGGATGTAATAAACTGTGTAATGTAGGATACATACCAAAGTACTACATGCCAATTGTAAGCTTCATAATTATTTCGATTTTCCTCTTCTCTTTATCGCTCATTCGCCTTCTCTAAGTAAATTTTTTTTTTTTTACTGTCATAATTCCTATAGTAACCCTGTTAATTTATGTTATCACCCGCCGTTAAATACCTATATCTTTTTAAACGGTATATAAGTACTTTAATTTGGACAGCCGTATAGCTACCGATGTCATCAAACGGATTAAAATTCAATTTCATATCGGCCCGGGCATATTGAGTTGTTACATAGAGTAATCGCGTTACCCAGTCCACTATACAGATAGTGGGGATTACTCGCTTTTTAATAAAGTCCGCTGGTGGGGGGCGACAGGGGACATTTTTACACAAAGAGGATTACTTCGCAACGTTTATCTGCACCTTACAGGGATGCTAAGCCGGCTAAATGCTGCCGTCGGCTGCACACGAGTTTTACGGGTAGCGGGCTCTGCTGTGATCTTGCTATTTGATGTTGTTTGTTTTTTTAGAAACGTTCGGAATTTGAAATCTTTTATGAATGTATTCTCTAATAGATTTTCAAATTTCGAACGTTTCTTGAAGATTTGGTACTGGCACTTGATAAATTTAAACATAGTTAAGTAGGTACAAACGAAATATGTTAGTAAATATACATTTTTGTTTGCCTGATATCAGTGTTTTACTGATGGAAAGAGGCTCTCTTTTTACTTTTTCTTGAATAGTAAAAAATGAGCCTGAGATGCGATAAAAAGAAAAAAAATTGTCAGTTTCGGCAAATAGGCGCCAAGGCCATATCTACTACTACTTACTAGTCGAGTGGCTTAATCTGTTTTGCTTTGTCAATTCATAAATGTTAACAAAGACTGTGATGTCTGTCTTTATATTTCTGAGGTTAACCCAAGAATGTAGAAAAAATAATAGGTATGGTTAAAAAGTAGGCAATCTTGTTTATGATTCGTTTTATTTCTATAGATATATCTTCTTAAACGAGTCGGTTAATTTAAAACAATTTCAATGTTGCCGCTTTTATCTCAGAACAATACCTTATATTTTTAAATTCCAAGAACAGTATGACTTCATTTCTTTTTTGTGGGCAATAAAGATTTTGCAAACAAAAAAATAAACAAACAGTACAATACAATAACTAGTGTTACCATTAGCATCGCAGAAATTTCGCCGACATTGACAGGTAAGTAGATAAGCTAAAATTCTGGTCAAGCTTTATATGAAATATAACTTACGCTTAAGACTTCGAAGCAAGCGTCTGGCTCACATGGTCAGGATTTGATTGGATAACGAGGTAGTAACACACCAACAATAGTCCAAGTGACCCAGCCGACGCAATTACCTCATTGTCGTCGTTCGGATGGGAACTGTCCCCTTAAAACTATAGACACTATTCCATAAAATGTGAAGGATAAAATCCTGCGTAGACTTAGCTAGGTTTATACCTAGCTAATTATTAAAGCTGAAAATGGCGTTATCTTGTAAAGAGAAAAAGTCAAAGCCCATTCTGAGGGTGCAACTTGGTTACTTACGTAAAGATGAGAAGAGGGATAGACAAAGAATTGTCTATTTTATAGAAGCAGTGCTCGGTGGACGTCAAAAAAACCAAATAAAAGTAGAAAAACCAAAAAGCCATCAAAAAGCACCAATAAAAAACTTTTGTAAGAAGGAAACGAAGAAGAAGAAGACGAAGGAAACCTTCAATGAATATCTTTGTTTTTTGAAGTTGGTTAAATTTCGAAAACCTTGTCCTGAGTGTAAATAATATTTTCCTGAAACAGCATTAGAATCACTTCAGTAAAACGCGAGATAATTGGCAAACATAGGTACATACAAACTGAGAACCCACTTTTTTTGAAGGCGCTTAATAATAAAAGTCGGCTTCGGTCTTCACAAAAACCATAAAAATAGAAAAAACAAAAAAAAAAGGCATCAAAAAATGGTAGGTTCTTACAAACATACATAGGTATTACTACGTCTATATCCCTTGCGGAGAAGGCAGAGCGAACAGTCTTGATAAGCCAGAAAGGCCAATATGAGACGATTCCAAGAGCGCTGAGTTTGGGATTCGAAGAAGTATCCCAAGTTTATTAGCCTGTCGTAGTCGCCTTTTATTACATCCATGGGAGTGGAGCGGAGAGATGGAGTAGTCCTTTCGTGCCGGGAACCGCATGGCACGGCAAAAATGTTAAAGGTAAAAAATAATTAATATAAAAAATAAAGGTGTTCCTTGCCGGGCAAACCGACTTGAAAGCATGCGCGCTCGCCAACAGAGCCATCAGTGGAATTATTATATAATAAACATAATATAAATACTTACAATTATTTTCGTTTAATAGTATAGGACATATCTTATTCAAAAAAATATAGAAAATGTGCAATGTGGTTTCCTGAATGTTTGAGAATAGAACCACTCCAGCTCTCTGCCATGAATGGCTAGCTCGAGCCGGTTTCCAACTAGCAAGATAGATTAGAAAAAATAAACAAAAGTCAAAAAATTCTTGAATACAAAAATTCAATTACACAAGTTTATATCTATTGAGCACAAAGATAAATACTTATTTAAAATTTAAAAAAAAATCTGGACTTTAAGCGTTCCTACAAGATTTCTCACATCATACTACTAGCGCCATCTCGGACATATCATTAACATTAAATCAATGTGATCGATGTGATTAGGCCTTTACATAATTTTTTTCTTTCTTTATTAAGTAAACTAATCAATACATTCTTAGATCAAAATGTTTGATCGTACATAATGTTAAAGAGGATGCTTTCATAATTCCATGTAAGAATGTGTGACAAGTCGATAACTTAAATGTGATGTTTTCACATAACAATAAACCCTCCGAAGGTCCCATATGAATATCAATTTGTTTTCCTCGCGAAACCTCATTAAATTAGCGTTCAAATCGAATCACAACTGCGACAACCTTGTCAGTGCGTTCGTCCCGCGAAACTTTCCTCCTATTAATTTACAAAACATCTTCCTTGCAATCCTTCAAGCGAATCTAACCCTTCTCTTGCCGCCCCTTAGTCTGAAGTTTCCTCGCCGAAAGCGCAAGTTTGTTCATTATTTTTACATGTTATTGTGCAAGTGACGGGATGCATTCTCTTTCCAAATATGAATCTAAATGCTCAGGATTAAAGCCGTATTTCGTTGTAATCCTCCCTTGGGGTGTATCTGGTGAAATTATGATGCAGTCTTTATTCGTGAGCCGTCGGGAGCGGTTGCAGTAATCACCGCGTATCTCCATCCAGGGGTGGGCCGTGAATAGAGCCCTAATGAACTGGATTTAGGAGTTTTTGTGCCGACGACTCGTCAGCTCGAGGTGCAGCCGAGCAATTATGACCGACTAAACAAACGCGGCTTCGTCCAACACAACCTTTCAATTACTCCACTATCGAATGTTTTTTCGACGGCTTAATTGCAATTTTATGTTCACGCCCTGAATATCGTAAGCGCTTGGAGCGGTCAGTGATCGATCTGAAAGCAGATTGATGGACTATTCTCTAAGCTGCTATACCTTGGCGTTATATTGGAAATCTCGAGCCGACCTTCTCGGAACATCCAATCATTCTTAATCTTCTTAAAGCCGAGCACGGAATTATTTGGAATCTGTAAGCACCGAAGTTTGTAATATGCTTAGACAATAAAAGGTTTCGCGGTAGTTGGGGATTTGGAAAAATGTCTCGCATATTGTGAGCAGTAGTACTAGAAACTTATACTTATCTGTACTTACCTTACATGGATGCTTAAAAAAATTAATGCCAATTCATGTTGATTTAAGGTTTACTTATTTACTATAACTTCATTAATTAATGCCCAGTCCAGTTCTTCTTGTATTTTTCAAATTTATAGGGTTTACTATGAACTTCTACAAAATATTGATTGCTCTTTGTCCATAGTTAGTCGACATGTTTTAGGCTAGGTTCAGATTCAGGTCAAAACAATCTCCATCAAGTACTTACGAGATCCGACTTAGAAGCGGACGAACACATACGCGGCCATTTTATACATAACGGGGCTATTATCTACACACATCTAAAACACATGCATAGTTACCTACGCGTTCACTATACTAACTGGGGCTCCGAGTATTCGAAGAGGCGTAAGTGATATTGTTTGTTAAATACGATTTAAGACTTAGAGTGGTGGAGTATAGAGAAGGAAATGGGATGTTGTCACTGCAGGCGGCTGTAAAAGATGAGTCTGTTCTTATTTATTTACGGCGGTGCGGCGAGCGAAGTGGAGCGAAGATGATATGAATGATAAATGACCCTCTGAACGCCCCCCCTCTCTCCCGCCGCGTCCCCCGATCACACGTGAACAACAAGGTAATGCTCCTTGTTCCAAACTAGCTGTTGCCTGCCGTGTCGTACGCGCCAACAAGTTTTTTCTATTTTGACTGATATATTTAATTTTTTTTACATTTCGAGAACATGCTAAAAATTCAGGTTGAACAACTATTAGCAACAAGTTTTAAGAAGTTACTTCCTTTGTTTTTATTATTTGCTGTTCTATTATAATTACTCTTCACGCGTTTAAGTCTTTCCAAGATAAATTGTATTCTCCCTTAAAGATAAATAACAAGTGGGTTTTATCAAAATAGTCAGTCCAGTAGCTCCAAAGATTAGATCGAAAGATAAACTCTTTATTGCACCATAAGACTAACTAAAACATACAAAACAGCACAAAAGAGGTTACAAAGCCGGATTTTTTGCTAATGCAATCTCTTATTAGCCTGTACAAACAAATATTTTTTACTGTTTTACTATATATGTATAATGTCTACTTAAGTTTGAGCTCTGAATGCCGCAGAGTGATAACCGCCTCTATGGAGTAAGAACTCACAACGAATATTGATATTGTGAACAAAGTTAACGACGTTGACGAAAGAATGTCAATTGATCAAGGTTTTCACGAGGTTTTGTTTAGATTTCAGAAGATCTTAAAGCGATCTTTAAAGCTAAATAGTTGAAAAAAATCAATATGTAAGATTAAAGAAAGGTAACCTTCCCAATTTTAACAATATTTTATGGAGTTACAGAGCACGTGGTGCATGATGTCAAATTTTATCAAAATTCTGGCAACGAAATAATGTCTTGTTCCACCAGTTAAAGAAAAAAATAAATGAAAAAGATGGAATGTGGCATACTCGTTGATTAAATAATTACTTACTGAATACACGTATCATCTTACTTAAGAGTACCTATGTAAATAATATGTAAGTAAGTACCTACCTTCTCTGCTTTGCGTTGCTTTAGTTTGTTAGTTGTTTAACGCAGTACAATAGAAACGCTGCAAAAAATTAAGTAGATAAGTAAGTATGAAAAAAAGGTATCAAGGTACCTCATGACATCCGGGGAAACGCGGCGCCGTATTTATGGCACGAAGTACTATCGCTGTCCCGTTTCACGTCATTATAATAAGCGAAACAGCGAAATAGTGTAACACGCGATAAATACGGCGTCGCACTTGCCATGCTAGCACCGTAGCTTGTCTCTCTTAAAAGATAAGCACTGTCATTCAACATGACAATGCTACCAGCTTTCTGGGCACTTTATGTGATAAGCTTGCATATCATTTTTCTGTGTTTGTGTTTCTTTAACATAATTATTCACCATATTAAGATCATAAACATTTCCTTAAGAAAGTTTATTATATAAGTAAGTATACGGGAGTCATTCGTCCGCGTCATCTGACCTAGCCGTCATCGGAGCTAAACGGATTTTCAAGCCAATAGCCGCGCATCACGACGCGTGACGCGCCGCGCGATTGGCCAACTCTTTTTGTTTCATTTTCGAATCCTTTGTTTTTATTGGTTGACACTTAGTTAAGACAAAGGGGAGATGTTGCGTGTGTGCGACTTAGTTCCGTTTGGGTGTGTGTGTTAAGGAGATGGGTCTTCCTGTACGGTAACGTAGGTAAAGCGTGGGACGGGTCGCTGGTACGTGTTTAGGGTCTTGATTTTGATGTAGGTACGGCCCTCGCATCCTGCCCATGTGAGATGGAGTGGATTGTTTATTTTTATTGAGTGGTTTTTGTAGGTATATGGGTAGGTACTAGGTAAATATAAGTAGCAGCCATGTTGATTTTAATTTGAGGATTTTCATGCAATTGCACGTGTTTTTTTCTTTCTTAGTCGTTGGAACAGTTATGTTGCGTACTTTTTAATGACATTTCTACGTTGCTTAAAATTTAAAATGCGTCTGTTACATAATATTTATTGGATTACTAACTCCTACCTATTTGAAAGAACTGAAAATAATTCAAGTTCACTTCCAGACTGCTATGATTAATGATGAGGATTATTCAATTAAGGACTCGTGCAGGTGGCTGGAGTTCGCGGGGGGTGAGGTCTGCAGTGCGGGGGGAGGGGAACCTTTATCTTCGTGGCTACTTCAGATCTGGGCTCTCGATGAATTAGCTTAGTACACATTTTCCGTTAAATGATCATTTGTTTGTTCTTAAAGGAAGCAGGGTGAAGATGCAAATCGCGTTGCAACTTTACTGATCCGTTTTTACTACAATTTTAATGTAATGTTGCACAGTCGGGAACTAGCATAAGATTGACTTCTGTATGGCGCTAGTGGCGTAAGATGATATGGACAGTACAGATTTTCCTATCTGCTTCCGACTGTAGGTAATTATGGACAATTACCTACAATAAAAGCAAGTAAGTACCTATGGTGATAAAATAGGCTTATTGTTTTGATGATTGGCCACTTTGAAACAGAATATAATGGAAGTACTTACCTAAACTAAACCTTCTCTATTAGTCCAGTAGGTATATGTTAATTTTCAACGGATTAACATCCTTAGACCTCATCTTGCTTGCCATTAACATCTTGCCATTAAAGCAGATGCACTAACATTTTCAGTAAAAAAGTCCAAAACAACTTATAGCACTTTGGTGTCCAATCGTGCGGTCACAACGCGCAACCCTAGCACTAGAGAGGTCATAAAATAACCTAAACTAAAGTCAAGAGGAAGAAAAGACCATAAGAAAAATTTATCTTATATAAGAACGCAATCTCAATATAGGTAACCACGGAATATTTAATAGTGTACTATCATAGTATAACCGCGCTAGTTCAATAGTGCTACCTAATAGCAGGTGACCCTCAGCAGTTCGAGTGTGTCGTGAGTGCTATCCAGTGACGGAGGTTGCTATGGTTACTAAGTTGAAGGTTTTTTTATTTATTTTATGGTCTGCTAACTGGCGGAATAACAAACAATGTGAGTACCATACATAGAAGAGAACACAGGCACATGTGATGTAGCTCTCAGGTTAATTACCTTTAAAAAATTTTGCATACTTATTTACTGAATTCTCATTAGAAATGCTAAGTAAACCATTGTATACTAAGTACTTACTTATTAAAGTATAACCGCGCTAGTTCAATAGCGCTACCTGATAGCAGCGATGGCCCTCAGCAGACGAGTGTGTCGCGAGTGCCATCTAGTGATGGAGGAGACGTGTCAATGTCGGCGCATCAAGGTCTACTTAGTTAGGTATACTTAGGTATTAAGAACACGTTGATGAGAACAGTTAGTTACTTCCTAGTTCTTTGTTTAGTGATGATTACATTAAGTATTTATTTACGTCATATGTTTCTACCGAATATTCATTTTAAAATATGGTTTTTAATATATTTAAGAAACTTGCTGAAATTCTTGCGGTGATTTTCGGAAATTCTTACTTAGTAGCGGATGACTACTTCATAGTAACAATCTGCATTTCAGCCCGATCGGTGGAGTAGTTTCGGGCGTACTCACGTTGATAGATCTTTGCTTTTTAAATACTTATAAAAGTTCACTTAGATGTAAAAAAAAATTTGCTTAATTATTTTAAATATAAAATGTTATGTTATGAGTTATCTTTTGCTTGGTTGTCTAGCTACATCATAAATCCCCAAACCTCAACAATAATTAGGGGTAGATTGAAGTGAGGTGAGGGTTGAATAATTAATGATTTTTGTGAAAATGTCACGAGACGCACCACCGCGGAGGTCAACCCCTTCCGATGGATGCTTCCAAGATAATACCATATCCATTATATTGAGCATCCAATTTAAAATAAAACTATCAAGGAAATGTAAATTTTATTTAAAGTATTGAACGCGCTAATTAAGGAGCAAATATTATAAAACTTCAGTAGATGCTTTAACAAATTTCAAGTTCCTTAAAAATATATTTATATATTTAATTCATCCTATCTAGCCCGCAGGCAGATATAAAATATTTACTGAAAATACTAAACATGATTTAAATTACTCCCTACTGGCAGAATGAAAAAAGAAATAAGCACTTTGTATATTTTAAGTACTCTTAAAATAAATTTAACAATTACTTTCAAGTTAAAATTATACATTATACAGCACCGCAGTGCGGTGCCCATAGCCCATGCATCCCTCAAACATTTAAATCATCAACGCATATAACACGCATTATTACAACGCATAAAATACTCAGCTGAAAAATTACGGTTTCCCGAAAGGTTTACGAGAAAATCGTCAGGCTGGTTAAAAATTGTTATTCCCCAAACAAAACGTCCATTAAACGCGAACTTTGAACCCCATCCCTTCCGCTGGATTATAATAAATGGAGCAATAATGGCACAATATTATATTAACACAAAGTTAAACGCGTTTTTATTTTTCCCGCCGAAGTTCGGCCGACAGCCACGGCTCGTGATTCCAGCCATTTTGCCTCTTTACGGGTGCGTTCAAAAAATGGCACCATGAATAAAATAAATCGCAAATATTTATCAAATCCCGACTCCAGTCTAGGGCGGGATGAGGGATGTGGTTTAAATGTGTTTACGAAAGCCAACGATCGTTCCGCTTCCTTTATTTTACTGTTGGTTCTCGTGAAAATTTGTAGGTAATAATAATTTTGTAAATTCAGTGCTTCTGCAGTATAGAAGTTAACGTTTCCGACTCGTAAACGACATTTGATTCGAAAACAACCGAATGTGCGACTCTTTCATTAAATAGCGAGCTTATGCGCGGGGCTTCGTTCTCGTGTACATTTTCAGAAAAAATATCTGTCCTATGTCACTCTCGGATGTCTTTTTTTAACTGTTCCAAATTTCGTAAAAATGAGTCCAGAAGTTTTTAAGTTTATTATATGTTACAAACATACAAATCTTTTCTCTTCATTAATACTGTGGATGAGTTTGAATGTTTGTTCGTTTGTTTGTAATATCTTTATTGTTGAATGTTTTGTCTTTCCTCTGTTGTCTGACCTTCTTGACATTGTTTTACCTACACAGAAACCTAATCCTATTTGGATCATAATTACACATTCAGCTGAAATCAGCAGGTCTCTGCACAATGTTTTCCCTCGGCATATTCTCACATTTTATCGTAAACATACATTTTTGAGTGAGGCTGACAACAATGCATAGCTAATGAATTGATTGCGTGCAGGGGCGGCCTGGGTGCATTCGGATGCATTAGTGCCGTTTCCGGGGGCACCCTTACTTTGCCCATGGCAAATGTTTGAGTTATGAATTCAAGACATTTGGAGATACCTTATCTCAGATGTTGTGTAACACGTAAATATATACGGTTGCAGATGTATGAACCTGCTAAGTAGTTTAGATAGATCGAAAATACTCAACGACCTAAAAAAGCTCTTATGTGGTATCAATCAAGACCCCGATAAAGTAATACAAATATGATCGTAACATTGAACGCTTTTACGCGATTAGGTACATTGCTAAAACTGTATGATTTAAAGATTTCCTACTACCTACTTAAAAGTCCCTCTGGGCTGTATATTAATTTCGCAATATATACTACAATGTATATGTATATACCTTATTGTGGCTATCGTTTTTAAACTAGTTCCAAGAACAAAAAGTCGTCATTAGTTTATCCCAGAAATTAGGTATAAGGAAATTTTAAATATTTTGGGCAAATTGAAAATACTTCTCACTCATAACTCGAGCATAGACCTTAACGGTAGAAGGGTAGTTTCCTGTTCCTCGTAGGGGGGTGGCGGGGTGTAACGGGGGGGACTGGACCTTTTTGTTGCGATAACCGGAAGGCGAGGGTACGAGGACCGAGGGTAATGTCAACCGAGAGGTATTTTTAAGTTTCTTCCCTCAGTGTTGATTACTCGACGTTCGTGAGAATTTTTAATAACTTTGAAAGACGTTGGAAGAAAGCAAATTAGAAGGAAAACGAAAGTTACAAATACGTGTCAGTGTTAAAGGTTCAACTGTACTTATTTGTAACGAACTTTTGGTATAGATTTTTTAAATTATTAATTTAATGTAAATTACAATACAATAAATGTTTGGCCCTTCCTCGATTTGATAAAATAAGATTTTTTTTAAATTTTGTTATATAACAGTTCGCCTTTTTAATAATTATTTTTAGATTTGCTTCATGAAGTTCCGATTGTCAATTTATAACCCCCTTGACATTTATAACTTCAAAAATACGCTTCGATGGGCAATGGTTGAATTTCACATGTTTAACAAGAATTAATCACCAACGTATGACAACTGATGCATTACCTAATATAATTTTAAAGCCACAATCATCATGGAAATAGAAAACAATATAACGAAAGGAACATCGTCATATAACCACCTAAAATGGAGCAACCAATCGATACCTACCGTCAATATAAGACAGCACACATCACTAATGGTTACTTTTAGCGGACAATAATTTCAGCCCGCGAGTGCGCCGATAATGGCGACAATTTCCGACGATTAGCCAACGCTGGACGTTTTTGCGGACACTTGCTAAAAATGGAACTAATGACGCTGCTGAGTGCTGAGTGCACTACTCGTACTCTTCGTAATGGTCAGATGCTTTACTAAGTAATATGTTGAGGATAAGTTACTTTTTCACTTGTTGCAAGTTAATCTTTGGAATTTTAACTAATAATTAATCAATTACGAATAGTATAATAATAATGATTTGATTCTGATGGAGAATATCACTATCAATCATAGTATAACCGCGCTAGTTCGTTAGTACTCCCTGACAGCAGGCTACTTTTAGCGGACAATATTTGAGCCTGCGAGTGCGCCGATAATGGCGACAATTTCCGACAATTAGCCAGCGGTGGACGTTTTTGCTGACACTTTCTAAAAATGGAACTAATGACGCTGAGTGCACTACTCTTCTTAATGGTCAGATGAAAATAATTAAATTTTATAGTTTATAGTGATAGTTTTGTAATTATATATTATTTTATTATATTTTTCTCCAATACAAGATTATGTACAATACAATAATTGCAAAGTTTGTCTGCGAATAAACGAAAAAAGGAATTCGTGTTAATGCTTTTAATGTATTATTGTAGCATGGCATAGTGAAGTTCTCTCGTCAATTTCGCAAAACGATTGGTAGATCTCTGACGTCCCTCGAGCTCACCATTGACATCTAACGGTAAGTAATGGAACTTTTTCGCCAATTTGGAATTTTGCCATTCGTTCGTGGATGCTCGAGCTTCGTGAGCTTACGACGTGACAAAAGAGCTGGCAGGTTCCCGTTTTAGCATACAGCGAGGAAATGCTTCTTCCATCTTTTGCATTGATGGACTTAATTTAATAAGTTTTATTTTGCTCTAATTTTAGCTGTTAAGCTTAATCCATTTTGTTTATCAATTTCATCTTTTTATTAACAATTTCAAGTTTATATTTTTCAACTATTAATTAAACATTTGTATTTGTTTAAGCTCATCAACAGTTTTTTTAAGAATCATTCTACCTATGGAAAATATGTGCACACTTAGAATTCTTGTTATAAATTTGGAAAGACGATAATTTTTAACGATTATATTTTTGCACAAACGACATATAAATAAATACAAACTATCAACTATTACTCATCGCGGCATTGAGTCGCGAGACCGTATCGACGGCGGAAGCCAGCACTCAAGCAACACGACTTATCCATTTATAGGACGGCCATCCGACGCAACATAAAGGGGTTAAAAAGTGCCCACCGTTACTTGACCTCTCACATTTTATGTAATTTTATCGTTGTTTAAGCTGCTTTTTAAATAAATTAAAAAAAAGATTTCCATCTTCATGTGCCATTCTGACACGCAGGTAACTTTGGAGGTCTGACGGATTTATGTACCTTATATATGTTTTCTGAAGTTATACATACTGTACATTTTAATTTAACATCATAGAAATATGAATAATTGATTGTCTGTAAGATTAACAAATTTAAAACACAATAAATAATACATAACAATAAACTCTCATAATAAATTTGAATGATTAGCAAAACGTATACAAAACTCGTAGAGCTTTCGTAGCAGCTATTTTCACGCGTCGTAGCCCATTATTTGTAACACATGTTTTTCCACGGCTACGACTACTTAAAAAAGAAGTTAATTTTATTTTGCAAATGCACGTCTGTTTATGCAACTTTATACATACATACAGATACAGCACCAGGCAGATTGAGTTCAAACGCATTCAAATCTGTTTAAAAAACACATCAAGTTTTTATCCCTTACGGGGCAGACCGAGCTGTAGGCTCAAAAAGACTGAAAGGCCATTCTTAGCCAGATTTAATTTTATTTGTAATTAAGTAAAATTAAATAATATTTTTAAGAGTTCTTCATTACCTCGTTATTAGTTATTATTAACGGCCTCTGTGGCTCAGCGGTAGTACGCTTGTCTGTGACACCGGAGGTCCCGGGTTCGAATCCCGGTCAGGGCATGATGAGAAAAGAACTTTTTCTGATTGTCCTGGGTCTTGGATGTTTATCTATATAAGTATTTATTATAAAATATAGTATCGTTGAGTTAGTATCTCGTAACACAAGTTTCGAACTTACTTCGAGGCTAACTCAATCAGTGTAATTTGTCCCGTATATATTTATTTATTATTTATTTATTTATTTATTATTACCAATACCTAGATTATTCTAGTTTAACCAATCTAAAGTACTTTCTTTAACTTCCTAACATGATATTTACATGTATTATAAAAAATATACTTCCTCGTTGATGATATTCAAAATTACGCCAAGCGAATGTCCATCTATCATCTGGCTTTAAAGGGTAGACTGGGCTTGACGGCGATTGAAGGTTTTCTTATTTATTCCTTGTCCTGCCGAAAATACGGGAAGCTTGACCTCTGTGAGGGGTCGCATATGGGTAACGATGATCTATAGCAGGTGGAAAGTCTTGCCAATGTCGATAAAGAATTTTTAGGTTAGTATATTTTTTCATTTTACTTTTTTAATTTTGATTAAACATATAAAATTACTTTATGAGAAAATATATCAAAAACATCGATCCAACTGACTTCTTCAATCAGTACCTAGATGTTACTGAAACAATCTTTTACGCGATTGAGGTCAGAAAAAGCTTAAGACTATTAAGAATGTGTCGTTCACAATTTTTGTTAAAACATACCTACGCGTTGTTATGCTTCGTGATTAAGTGTTTTCAGCCATTTGTAACTCATCAATTCAACTAAAACTAGCCTTGGTTGTGAAATAATGTTAGCGTATTATTATCCTCTACATTTTTTTTTACACAAATTCTCCTATTTACTATACATATAAACCTTCCACGTGTTGGCTCATCTATCACCGTGCTAGTTACCACGATATTAGGTCGGCGGCACTCGTACGACCGATACAGCTCCGTGCAAACGGTCCGGCGACTATAACACTATATCTTCTCTTTGTCCGCCACTATTTATGGTCACCCTTATTTTTATTTTAATGCTGATGCGACCGGAGCCGCTGCGTCTCGCCGCGACTAATCTTTTGGACACCCTATTGCTATAAACTTTGTCTTTCCCGTGACCACTGCGTTTGTATCTTTTTTGAGTAACCTTTCGTTGTAGTGTAAGGTCTATAAAAGTTATCTTTACTTACCTCTATAATGACGAAGAATTTCAAAGCGGTCTCCCTTCTGTTATCATCTTTCTATGTTATTAACAGTTGCGAGATTTGCTCACCCGGAGCGAAGATTAAGGTGTGCCTTTAACTCTTCCATCGTTTGTATAAAATCCAAAATCCCAAATAAATGTAATGTATGATGAAATTTCAGCTAAATATGTTCAGTGTTTCCCAATTTGTATTTCGCTCGCAATTTTCCCCTATACTCCAAAATACTTAACAGTGAATTCTACTCCTACAACGTCTTCAAACTTCTTGACAACAAACAAATAGAATTATCCAACCACTACACCAGAATCGTAGGGTTGCCCCCTTCGAATACTGCGGGCCATAAGTTTCCGATACATGAATTTTATTAACTTCGTCCCTGATGGATGGAGTGTTATAGTATTTGTTTTACGCGTCATCAACATGCCGCCAAAAATCGGAGCTTTAAAATAATGTAGGTGCAGAGGTATACCCTCCAGATCAGAAAGGCGTAGTAGGAAATGCACAACAAAGCGAAACTTCTAAAAAGTAGGTAGCTAATCGCCCATGCAGTAAAACGCCTTAAATATGCAAGTATGCGAATGTTCAAAGCATCTTAAAGCTTGTCACGCGATTTTTACGAAACGCAGGTAACTGGAAATGCATTTTGATAGGTAGTTTGTGTTTGGCAAAAACATAGTTGTTGTATTTTTTGAGTAATTTCACGGATGCTGACTACACAGAAGTTAGTTACTTTTATTAGTTACTAGCTACACTTAGTTTTACTTATTTCATCTTTATTGCGATGTTTTGTCCTCCTCCCTAGGTGCACAAACCCTTAGTTGCATAAAAACATCCATGGCAATGGCATGGCAACACACAGGCGGCATATACCTATACAAACTTTGACGACAATATTTTAAGAAAAAACTGTAATAAATTTTTATTGAAGGTAAGTCTACAAAAAAGTGTGCAATATAAACAGGCAATAACTTCTGTCCTTTCGGCATTTTACTATCATAGTATTTGTTTTACGCGTCATCAACGTGCCGCCAGAAATCGGGGGCAGTGGATTCGATTCCGGCGCAAATGGAATGGCGTGACGAGACTGTTTTATAACCGATCGTAATGAAATAACTAATTGATTCGTGCATGATTGTGGTTGTCAGGTTGGTAAATAAAAATAATTGATTACGTGGTTTTATGATAAATCACTGCGATGGAGTTATGGTGTGGTTATTTAATTTTAGGTGACGTAAATATGACCATAAAAACACATAGGTTATAAAAAATTATAAAGATGCTTAATGGATAAAGATATTTTGTCATGTCTAAAATAAAATTTGCCAAGTCCTTAAATTATAAGGGTGATGATGATCAATGATTGTCGTATTTCCAAAGTAATGAAATTAGTTATTTAATTATATACCGTCTTCTTCCAGAAAACTCAAATACAATTTAATTATTGTAGCAGCAGAATTTTTATTAACATTTTATTATCCAGGCTAAAGTTAACTTGGAATGAACTCTCAAATAATGAATTTCATAAAATAAATTATTTATAAATCGCGCGAGGCTGCGCGGCGAAGGGTGACTCCAAGTTTCTAACTTCGCTGAGGGAAATTGGCTAAAAAATTCCTTAGCAAAATAAATCGGAAAGCAGCTTCCGAAAGTTATCGAACTTCCCAACAATCCATTACACCGAGTTTCGCAAAAAATTGACTCGCCAAGTCTTGGGACTTATTATTTTGAGTGAAAACATCTTCCAAGTTTCGTCGGCCGCAAGTTTCTCAGCGGTCGGGCTCGAACGATAAACGTAAACATATTATTCATCACTGATAAATGTTTTGTGATAAAAATTACCTACAATAATTAACTTTTTTTCTGTTAAAGTTCTAGTAAAATAAGGACGTAGTATTGATCTAGGTTTCATTCAACATTAACAACGGCATCCAATCTGGAGTTACCTAGTTTGACATGAAATAAAAAGAAAAATGCCAAAGTCCATTTCAGATACACTTAAACAGAATAACGTGTGACAATGGAAACTTATGCTGAAACGTTCCTTATTTAGCTCTTACAACAACCGCCGCTCGAACTCTCAACTCGCGATAAACCGTAGCAGTCAACGTCTTTGTCATTAGCGCACCTCTAAACACAGGTTGAGCAAACTTTACGGACACTAAAACCGCCACTTTTAGTGCCGGCCGGGCACTAAACAGACAAAGCGTCTGCGGCGGGCAACGGCGTCCGGTTTTCACAAAAGCATTGACGCCGCCACAGTGACACGCTTTTTGCCGCGGCCGCTATCGCCCGATGACGTCCCGTGTCCCGTAGATCGATAAGAGCTTCTCGACGGGAATGCTCCATTGTATCAATGACACGGTGATGCCTGAGATGTGGAATCGTAGCCCTAAAATGGTTGATAACGTGCGTTGCGTCACGTCGAGTCCCAACTTTGTTTTTAGTTTGGTTAGAGTTTTACTGACTGAATGAGGATAATGTAAGATAACAAAGAGATCACATCACTTCATGAACTTGTTTATGAGATTAAATCAATGTGAAGGTAGCCATAGTTGGAGGAACAAAGCCAAAAAAGTAGTTTTGATTAATAACTCTGAAATTAGAGCGTGTATAGACTTAGAGCGTTAATCACGTAACTTGCCTTATTGGAATCTGTATTTTGTTTCTTTTACGCGAAAGGAATGACTGTTATATCTATAAATTTATGTACACATTTCACAGCTTTCAGCCGCATCAAATCGTCCATCACAAAGAAATGACGAGTACCTAATACGACGAAGTGTGTATTTACCTTGAACATAATACGCTAGCAACTAGGAAGCGTGATCTTCGATATTTTCCACGCAGCATTGGCCGCGTCGAGTCAGTACGTGACGGACATACTCATTGGCTGGTGTAATTAACATACATTAGTTGTTGGTCCGTGAACAACGTGACTCATTTGTGATCTGTGTGCGGAGACTGGCGACTCGCGTAGGCCGGGAGACAGACGACGATACATATGTTGTTTTTTTGTAATTATGACCACTAATGGGATGAGATAAAATATTGCATAGGTACTAACAAATTAACATTTTATCATTAAGTTATGTTAATTCCAACTAATATTATAAATGGAAAAGTAAAGTTATTTCATTGTCTCTTCACAATCTTCTTGAAATTTTGTGTATATATAATTAACGTCCCGGTAAAAATCATAGTTTTAGTGGGATTTGCGAAAAACCTGTATTCTTTTATATTTGGCGATACTTTCGCGGAGGCACAGGCAAAGCTACGGGTAAAAGCTAGTTAGATACATAAATAAAGATAACCAGAAATTGAGCAGTATGAAAAAAAGTGATTAATTATAAAGTTTAGTAAGGAACTGTTCTCGGGAGCAAAGACAAAGAGTATTAAAAGGTAAAGGCTCTTATTTTAATCTGATTTAATTAAAATACTTAGGTATCTAATCTATCATAAGTTCGAGACTTGTGTTACGAGATACTAACTCAACGATACTATATTATAATAAATAATTATATAGATAAACATCCAAGACTCAGGCCAATCAGAAATTGTTCGTTTAGTTCGTTCTTTTTTTAAATTATTATTAGGCACTTATACTATACTCACAAAACAGACGCCAATATATTCACTCATGACCATATTAAACGACAATGTAGAGTTCGAAAATAAAATAAAGTTTGTTAATAATTAAAGAAAAAATTATTATAGCTCCTCTCCACTTTCGGCTCGGAACCGATTCAAAAATAAAACAGAAACTAAAAAAGCTACCTACCTTAGGTGGGTTTTTTGAGAAATATAAATCGGTGATAAATCGGAATAATATTAATTTTCACGATGTAAACCTGTAACCTGTTAATCCTGAAGGTTAAGTTGCTCTTTAAGTTAAATTTTATCTTCTGGCCTGGAGCTGGAGCCCCGGTTGCGACTTCACGTCTCTAGGTCCAGCTACGAGTACCTTTGCTAAACAGATGCCTTGATGTTTAGCCAAATTTACATTCCACTGATGAAAGTTTCCGTCAGCTTTTTTTATATAATCAAATGGATGATAAACAAGATTCCCTTTCACTCCAAGTATTCCATTTTCAAAATACAGTCACGTCTTGAGCTGTATACTCCCTGAAACTTGAGCTACTCAAGATGAGTGACACTATTCTGAAAGGCTGAAGTGGGTGGGGGGGTGTTCCGAATTCACGCACGGCCAGAGGGCGCGCTCCACGAGGCTCCAATACGGCGTAATGTGCTCGCGAAATAATTTCCTAAAATGCACTGGATTGAGACGGCCAATGGCATATTCCTTCTGCACCCTAATTTCAAATTAAATACATGCATTATATTTTGCATCTTAATTTTAAAAAAGTTGTCAAAATTAATTTTTACTATAAATTTTTGAGATGTAATCTTGCTCGGAAGTATGACTCGAAGCAAGTGCATTTTTATGTACTTGTATTGATTATTGTATTTGTATATACCTACTTAGTACCTGTTGATAAATTTAAGATGACATTTTATAAAATTAATTAATTCATAGTTGCCTATGTTTAAAAAAATGTTGTAGAATTTACACAAAAATAAAAACATACTACCTACGTACAATCCAGTTTTTATCTCTTACGGGAAAATTTAAGATGACAAATCTTATACTTGAAAGCAATACAAGTACTTATGTTCTAAATTTAAAATCAATAAGTATTTTTGTTAGTCGAATTACGTGCTTCAATATAAAGATGGCACTCAATATCAATAGTGGAACCAAGAGGAGTACACCAATTCAGGTACCCGTTTATTCGAGTAGTTCCTCAGGGTTGTCAATTTAGTTTATTACTGAGGGGAACTGGGCTGTGAGGAAAAACGTCCGGGATTGGGGGTAATGTGTTTAATGCGTCGATAATTAATTTCTTGTTCAGCGCTTGCTCGCCTGATTGGATTTTTAATAGGATTTGCTTTATTTATCATCGCATTTATTAATATGATTTGTTAAGGGTTTAGTGATGTTTTTTAAGGAAAAGTTTTTCGATTGTCGACATTTGTGAAACGAAAACTTAAACTTCAAATTCAATAACTTATTTATGAACTGTAAAAAAAAGGTACATGTAAAGTACATACATGGGTATTAGGTATAACCCATACAGGGTAGACAGAACCAACAGCCTTGAAAAGACTGAAAGGCCACGTTCTATATGACTGTATGACTTACTGATGGAATTCGGATTCAAAATTGTCTGATTATTAGATTGTTTGAAAAAGTTGTCACGCCATCGCCTTAAAACTATCCCAAGTTAATTAGCCTTTCCCATATTAAGTAAAAGGTCTTATTCCTGTACTTATTACTTCTCCTTTTCTATGTACTTACATAGGCCATAAAGGCTGAAAATCGCCTATAAGAACTTATCTACATACGAGTATTATCCCTCGGAAGCGATATCGCTGAAACAACGTCTCCGATCGTCTTCAGTGGCATCGGGTCGGAATGGCGTTTTTGCTATTATTGGCTAGATAAGACGGCTTGAGAGGCTGATAGTCTGGGAGCTGCAATATTACCCGCACTAGACGAACCACAATGGGGAATAGGGAAGGAAATATGTATAGGAATAAAAGGAGTTATTAAACCTGTGTTTTGGTACCGATTAAGGTATGTATAATTCAGAATAAGCTTCTGTCATTTGTTTGTGTTTGGGATAATGATCCTTTGACATGAATATAATAATACGTTAATAAATCTTTTTAAGGTGTCTTTTCTCAGAGGTTAGTCGAGGGACGGTTGTTCGTATTTTGGTGGTAGCCCTTAGCCTCAAAATGACTAGAGCGATTCAAAAAAGATAGGTTAGATTAACTATAGTTACAACATTCTGGAGTTCACGCATTCTAGCCGCTAAAGAACTACTGATAAAATTTACATAAATGGGTTTTACGTGAAGATAGACTGATGCAAGGCGAAGATTTAAAGACAAATAATATCCGAACAGTCTGTAATTACACATCTGTATATCAGCAAATTCTGATCTCGAACACATAATGCGTAAGTTCTCAGCCAGCCCATACGCAAATCCCAACAACAAACTACGTCTCCGCTGATTAAACACTCGATGTCCCCTCGCAGGGCTCTAAATAATCAAACAGAGACCACTTGAAAACTGCAATGACACATGTTATATTTCGATTTGGTGATGGCTTGACTGGGTGGAAGTATATTGCTTGATTTATCCATGTCAATGCGAAAGTGTGTCTGACTGTTTGTCGGTTATACTTTAATGTGTACGCTGAGCCGATTTTGGTAAAATTGTAGGTCGATGTAGTAGATGTAGGTCAAAGATAGATATCCTTTTTTCTAGACATTCGAAAAGCGAAACTCTAGACTTCCTGTAGCGAGCTAGGATTAGGTATATAGCGTAAAGTAATCACGTCAAAACACACAGGTGCTTTTCAGCAATTTAACCCATATATTTCTTGAAAATGTTGTAAGATGCGTGTAAAGGAATAGGTAAGTACAAAGTCGTAATATACATTGTAGTAAATGCCAGGAGGTATATGATACTAGTTCTTGCAACCTATAAAGTACCTTATGGTTTTAATAATGAAAGTTCTGGCCCACTGGAAACTGCATACTTACGCACTTGAATAATCACATCCCAATGAAAACAAAGCTGGAAAAAATGGCAATACAGTACAGGTACTTAAAAAAATCATAACTCATTTTCAATCGCCGGCGTCGACATCATTCCACACGCAAACTCTCGGACGCACGCAAAACGAACATTTTCCGAACGGAACGCCCTCTCCACGCAAAACTCTATAAAAACGTCGAAAAAAAAAAATAACAGTAACATGGCGTATAATGACAGCTGGTCCACTTGAGAACAAAAGGGGGAGAGGCGAGCCTCGTCGAGAAAAAAATACACGAAGAGTTAAAACAACTGCGTGTTCTGTGTCCGCTCGCGGCAGGCTGCGCGACGCCGGCCGCTCGCTAATAAATTTCCAATCGCGTTCAATTCACTGTCGGCCGACTAGTCCACGCCCAACTCTACTCCACGAGAGGACTCGAGCGATACTCCGCAATACTAACGCATTCACGTCGCCACTACACTCGACCTGAAAATTAGGTACAGGCTCCGAGAAAACTCGTTACGAATATTGCTATACGTCTCGGGGAGAACAGGGCCGCATTCGAGTTTAAAATGCGGATAATAATCGCACTATTCATAAAAATCCCGTGCGCGGAATGCAAGGAGAGGCCGTGTTTTACACGTTATAATTTTGTACCGAAAGCAGGGCTGTAGGTAGGCGGTTGTTTTGTGTATGAGTGTAGGCTCGGTTCAAATGCCGCGCACGGACCATTAGTTGATGAGCGCACGTGTATCACCGCCCTACCCGCCAGACGCGGAGTTGAGCGCCGCGAAAGAGTAACAATTTTCAGCTAGAATATAAAAATGTTTTGTAGCTGAAATGCTAAAAAATGTTTTGGTAAAACTACCGCTTTCATGTTACATTGACAGGCTAGCGGGGATTTAACCATTTTTCGAACAGACTTGAAAATATAGATTTGACGCAAAGGAAAATATCTAAAGCGTATATTCATCAAATAATTTGATCAAGTAACAAAGATAACAGTTTCCTTTATACCTAGTTTTATACTATATACGAACGTTAAATACATATAAACAAATCCGAGGCAGCAAACCATTGCTTGCCCCTTATATCTTCTAAATCTAACCTATTTAATGTGGAAAGTTATCAACGAATCTGAACTGTCGATGCCCGCTTTGATCTCCACTTCATCTGAAACGAAGTGAAGGGGGTTATTCTCAACAACGATACTCGTAATACTGGGTACTTCCAGCAGCAGTATGATAAACGAAGAAACGGATGGGAGTTATTTTTATATAGGTACGTGAAACGGCAGAATAGAGGAATCTTTTTAGGAGATTAACTAATGACATACTTCATGATTATATGATAAGCAGTTATGTGAAAGAATCACTAAGAAATCACTTCTTGTAATTGTTGTATTTTGAAATTTCCTTCATTATTTAAAGTACCTACTATTTTCCTTTAGGTACGGAGACTTAGCACAAAACTTCTGAATAAAAATGAGAATAGAATTTACATAAAAAAAACCGCAATAAAAATCTTTATAATTGATAACATTAACATAAATGCTCAAATTATAACAATAAATCACTAAACAGTTCAACATTTAAACCGAAACCCTTGACACAATCATAGCTAAAACCATTAAAGTCACTCCCCCGTAATCCTATATTCGAATGACACCAATTCGGACCCCAGTACGAAACGATATGTGTTTTATATGAATTAATTCCTCGCCTGACGGGCCTCCAAAGCGTTTTACTCACGGGCCAGATGGCGTACGGACTGATCAATTTGATGATTGCAAAAAACCTACTAGGTACAGACTTTTTGATGTCGTTTCGCTACCATTCGAGAGCTCATACGGTTCGTTTTAATGCTATGTAGTTGAGAATCGTGCCCGTTTGGTCATGTATTATTTATGGCTCTTTTGATATGCAAATATTTGAACTCGTGGATTGTTTTCTTTGGTTGGAAGAACGTGTTTCTTATCTTTAACTAGGTTTAACAGCGACTTTAAACGCGCATATATTGTCGTCGCTGTACAAATTTGAGAAATCCTACTTCTCCTAGAATCTAATAGTCTCGTACCAATAATTATGATGGTTCATGTAGGCAATTGTTAGGATTAATTTAATTATCTCTCGAAAAAGCTGTGTGGCGTGGTGGTGTTATGAAAATCATGTAACGATATTTAATTCTAATAACGAAGGAGACCACACTACTGTCCATAATGGAATAAATAAGGATTACGTGAGAAACACATCAATAGTATCATTCTATTCTACTCTGCTGGAAACTAGACAGCCAACTCACAATCATTTGTTAATATAGGGTTAAACAATGTTACCTTTCTTTCATTATTGCGCGTTCCCGGTTGCACCCCCCACCGCAACTTTTATACGTAAAATGATACAAATCTGAACGGTCACATATTCCAATAATTCTTTTAGAAATATGTCGCCTATCACATTTGAGAGAACATCAACATAGAACGATCCAGTAACAGCCTTCACTGCAACCCTACCTACTTATAGGTATAATTTTCTACATGTGATAGGTCACATACAAACTACGCGAAATATGTGACCTATCTCATTTGAGAGAACATCAAAATCAACATAGAACAGTAACAAGCGTAGTGACATGAACATTTTTCTATTTCCCGCGATTGAGGGTAGATACTGTCAGCAAAGTCTGACACGTTTAATAAGCGTTATCTTGTCTGTCGGTACCAACATTATTTTAGACTTGTCTGTGAATACGCAGTTCATGGTGTGGTTACGTTAGATTTAAGTATGTAGTATTGTAAAAGTGAAGTCTGTAGTAACCCTGAACTTTGAGACGGACGACAGAGAATGTATGTATTTGAGAATACGCCTTAGCGTATAATATTATAAAAGTTTTATTAATAACATAAAAAAGTAACTTTTTTATGTTATTAATAAAACTTTTATAATATTATTACATTAGGGAATGGTTTACCTATTTACACACATCAACCAATCTTCGGAAGACTTACTTTTTCTACTTGCCAGGAACCCTATGCACAGGCCTTTTGCCTTCTTTATCCAGATTTAGCAATCTTTTCATGAGAGCTGGTCAGATGAAGGACGTCCATGATTTGATCAAAAAATATTTACACTTAAGTTTCATGCTCTATTTAACTTAATACCTAACTCAAATCTGAATCAAATTACTTTTACGACATTATTAATTCTTCATAAAATCACGCTTAATAAACTTAATTGTCATTAACTCCGTAATAGCATCAGCCGAAAATAGCTTTAGAATTTCGAATTTGGCCCTTATTTGTTCGACTCTAGAACCTATTCAACTGTATCTGGTACCACAGAGTGAGACACATAATACCGTATCAAGGTTCGGACCCCTACGGAACCCCGGGATCAGATACCGGCGACGACGTGCCCTGAATTAATCCCAGAGTATGACATCACAACAATGATATACATATAGGTATATATAATAGGGTCCGGAAAAGCGGTGTCAATGTACTTGACATCGAATAAGTATTTCTTATAGCCGGAGGAAAATGGAAAGTAAATATCTTCGGTCTTAGACTGATTGTGTAAATCTATAAGAGTACCTACCTACATAGTTTCAAACGCATAAGTGTCACAAAAGCAAACAAAAAGTAAAGTCAAAGTGTATCAAATGAAATGAATAACAAAAACTTAATAACCGATGAACAAAAACGTTCAGCGATCAATGGACCTAATAAAATGATATCATAAACATAATTCATCAAACCATCATGACCGGGTTAATATCATTGATACATTATTTGTCTTACAAACATTTCGGCGAAAGATTTCGTGTAATAAATTTCGTCGAAAATAAATCATAACGAGCGGCGAAGTCATTGAAATCATGTTTCACAAGCGGCCAAGGGGAGGGGAGATCGGGGACAATCGAAAGCCCCGATGAAAGTCGCTAAGAGACACGATAACATCGCACTAGACCGATGGCATGCTGCCACTGCCCGTATCGCCCCCATCGCCTCGCCAATAATGAGTGTACAAATCGTGACGGAAATTGAAAGAAAAAAACTTCCCAAACGGCAGATCTTATCGTCCGTCCTAAACGCTCTCGTAAAAATATTAATAAAACATAACTTTTTCCACCCAAACCCACATTAAATTCCGATCCCGTAGAAATTTATTGACAATTACGCGTCAATAAGAGGCAATAAAAGCACAAAGCGTCAATGTCCACAGATTTGAATGTCAATTGTACACAATTGTGTAATTTTGTTTTCGTGGAGGCTCATTTTAATCGCGGCGATAGTAATACAATTATAAGTTGACTCCTGCTAGTTGCATTTCTTTGTCGTTTCCATTACTGAGATAAACAAGCGTTGGGCTATTGTTATTCAATTGAGGTATTAAACGTTATTTCCGATATCGATATCTCCTTATTAGAGCGCAATCGTTGTATCGATTTGCGAAACTATAAAGTAGTGTAGAAATAAAATATTCACGAGATATTTCTCTTAATATTGACAATGGTTGATTAGATCAGCCTTGTACTATTAAGTGTGAAAAATTATTCGAAGGTGAAAATCCCAAATAAGGTGCGTGGGTTGGCAGTTAACGGATATTATATGAAACAAGGTGGGAAACTACTTGTTATTATGTATTTTGGCATTTTATTTTTATAAAAAATATAAATTAATCTGCTAAAATGGAGAGAAATAATATACTTATTCATTATTAAATTATAACACATTGTATGATACTTTACATTTAGAGCACTGAAGCTGTGTCGTTTCTGGTGGTAGGTAGTGGTGACACCTACCTATAGAAAAAGAATAGGACCGCTCCGTCTCGTTCCCATGGATGTTGTAAAAGGCGAATAATGGATAGGCTTATAAACTTGAGATTCTCCTTTTAGGTGATGGGCTAGCAACCTGTCGCTATTTAATGAATAAATATTTACGGGACAAATTACACAGATTGAGTTAGCCTCGAAGTAAGTTCGGGACTTGTGTTACGGGATACTAACTAAACAATTTAAATCTCAATTCTATCATAAAGCCTAAACAGCTGAAAGTGGCCTATCAATCTTTCAATCTGTTGGCTCTGTCTACCCCGCAAGGGATATAGACGGTTACATGTAGGTATGTATGTAGAGCACGGAAAACTTTGACTTCATTAATATTAATGTGATGTTTTTTAAAACTATTCCTCACCTCATTTCAGACATCTAATAAATTAAAACCTGGCTGAGAATGTCGCGTGCAAACCACTAATAAGAAGAGCGCTTAACCTTATCTCCGATCGAGGAGATCTAAAAAACTGGTGAGGGTTGAGGGACAGGGGGAGGGGGCGGCCGAAGAACAAGAGCCGTCAGTGAAATAGAGATAGATGAACAGTGGGAAATGAAATTCTTTGTGGCACCGCGGTCCCGCAAAAAATGCACAGATTAGATTTTCCCCTCGCCTCGGAGGGTAGACGGAGGCAATGATTTTTTACAACGTTCGCGGGGATATATATAGGAGTTTTAGTGGCGAGATTTGTTGTTACTGCCCCCTATTTGGGACTTTTAATTTCCTTGATTCGAGAGGACATGGCGTTGCTTTTAATAGATATGCCATAAGCTCGGGGATTGTTCTCAAATGCAACATTTAAGAATGTGTATAAAGTATGGATATTTTGACATTATCTTACTCGATTTTACTCGTTACGTTCTTGTTTTGTGAGTAATGAAAATACCCCATTCCCTACGTTTTTATCCAATATTAAAAATATTTTTGTCTGTTAGTACGCTTTATTTTACAGCTAAACGCTTTCGAAACATTTCAATAGGTTTAAATTAATATTGTTAAATATAGGCTCCATTTTCTAGAAATTTGCTTGACAAAAGTTAGCAAATAGTTACATATTATACCTCGATAAAACAAAATCTAATTACATCATACCCACAAGTTTACACTAACGACTACAAATACGGTGGAGATACTCCAAATTGTTTTGGAAGTTCATTCATCACGGACCACAAAGAGACATATTAAGTTGGTAAGAGGTCGCAAACTCGGGGTCGCAAAATTACTTGGCATTAGGGCCGGCTTACGGGCGCGGATTAGAACCCAGGGCCCTCCGTAAAAAACAAGGGACGCGGTCACATTTTAACAACGTGTCGCTAACATCTTCAAGTACACAGGGCTACCCAGCGAAATTGATATTTGTACTGGAAAACTAAATTAGAAATAGGGTTGGCGCGTTGTATTCTAAGACTATGTACTATTGTATTTTTATTACAGCAAATATCAAATTATAAGTGTATTTTGTAGTTCAGGATTAAAGGTAAACAATTTAAAGAAAAAGTATATAATAATTATATAATTGATAATAACACAAAAAAAAACAACCAATTAGTACGTTTAAAGCACAACACCGAATCAGAACCACAGAACTGAAGTCTATTACCCATACAAACACACAAACATACCACGTCCTTATCTCTTACCGGGTAGACTTAACTTTATATTTATCCTGTTTGTATCGAAATCAGGACCTCTACAAGTAATTATAACAACCAATTTGTTCACTAACATCGTTCAATGCAAAACAGTTTTACGATAATTTAGAAAACTTTTGCGTCCAACATAAATCGCAATCAAACTAATCCTGGTTTTTTATCTAAATACGGCTTCAATCGATATAATCCGATGCATTGAGTCTGTGTCGCCGGCCGTGTGTCATTTGGGGAAAATGGAGCTTCGGCGGAGCCCCGTCAAGTGCCTCAGCAATTTGTTTTGCCACTTCAAAGCCGGTTTTGTCCTCCCACTAAAAGCTAAATTAGGTTTCGTTAATGTTGTGGTTATTCTCTAATATTTATAACGTTCTTTAAATATATATCATAAAAATTTTACGTGTGGTACCGGAACGTCGACGAAAATGTCAACTTAAACTAAAAACAATGTGTTTTCAGGAAATGATGAAATAAGAGCTGAGAAAATCCGGATTTGTTACTGGTAATGCACTTACTACATGACAAAAGTGTAAGTTATGTTTTCGTATGTATAAACCCTCGTAAAATAAATGTGTTTTAGAATTATAAAGACTGCCTATATCTACCCAATAACGGATAAACATGTGATGATTTTATTTGTATTTATTTTAAACAAAATGAAATAGGTACAATTCAACTTGAAATCCCTAAACTAACTTTTTTGTCAAGTGACTATAAATTACCTCATTAGCCGTAGACAAGTTGCCCAGGACAGGAAGCAAGGAAGGAGATCGTTTCCTCCAACTAATTACCAAACACGATAATTAAAAAAACAGATTCCTCCACCGGCCAGGCAATGGGGGAATAAAGAAAATGCAAAGTGTCCGAAATTTCCATAAGAAAACGTCCTTTTTTTGTATCGCCCAAAATAACCATTGTCTGGTGCGCGTTTTGTCCGTTTTTTTCTTCGACGTGTCTCATTTTCATTTTTATCTCTGACGGCGAGGTTTTTAATAAGGTATGCAAATTTTCTTGACGCTCACTGTACTCGTCAAACTTTGTTGATAAGCCCTGTTTATTGTTCGTGCGATTCGAAAAAAAATTATGTTGTTCTATTTAATTTTAATTTATGAGATCAATACAGACGAAAAGAGAACTTTTGATTTAAATTTAATTTTGATCTGCAAATTTTTTTTTGTTACAAAACACCAATTTTTTTTTATTAATATATTTCACCTTTAAGTAGTATACTCGTACTTAACTAAATAGTTGTTGGCGGGATTTCCTTTTAATAGATGCTATGATATCCAGAAGTATGTTTTTGCAACATCATTATACCTATGTAGTACACAATTAATTAAAATCGCGAGATACTCTGTCAGTTGCAGAGTTGACCCACTTTGAGAGACCGTGGGACTGGACCTATTTATATTTCTAATGAATCTATTTTTTATAAGAACAGGATTTAGCAGAAATAACTACTGCTATAATAATAATTAAAACATAATAAGACCGGGAACTTTCTATATACATTTAAAATTTATAGCATTTAAAAATGAGAACATAGACTTGATACACAAAGTGAATATATTATAATAATTACCTATACCTCATCTGATATAGATATATACAGCGCCATCCCCTCAAATGATTTGGCAAAGATCTTACATCTTACATCAAAGCCAACACCAACCCGCCTTGGGAATACATACAGATACGCAGCACTATAAATATCCCAATCATTTTCATCACCATCGCTTGCACCACCCTCGATTTGAGATACCAAATCAAATTAAACTAACATTTTAAATCCGTTGGCAAAATAAAGCGTACCACTAAACGCGCGTATTAAAAGTCAAACCCTCACAAGGGGTCGTTAAATAAATAAATGAGTAGCCAGAATATGGGAGCGTAATAACAGGAGGCAAACAGAATCAGAAGCTGTGAGATAAAATCGTATTGCGTTGTCAAAAATAAATGAATCCAGGGATTAGTAGGGACACGGCGCGCGCAATATTGCCGCGCCCGTCTGCCGGGCCTCATAAGCGGCTTGGACGTGTACAATTTTCCGGGACTCTCGGAAAATTGTCGCAGTATTATTAGTTTTATTAATTTATTTAAGTATATAAAATATCGTAGTGATTCCTCGTAAATTTAAAGAAATGGTATTTTTTTTTTAATTTAATTCAATACAGGAATTTTTATGATTGTTTTTTTTTTCGATGGTTTTAAAACTTAAAATTTACCAATCATCGGTATTTTATCTTATGTATAGTCATTTATTGTTATTTTATATTGATTGCTAAACCCCAACAAAAAAGCCAGTATACAATGTCCAGTTTTATTTAAATGAACTCTTAACTCTTGTCATGACGAGTTTATTTTAAGAGCTCGGGCAATTTAAAAACCAAAACGAATAAAAATAGTTCTTATATTGGATCAAGCTACAGGCGGTATTTTATTTTCAGTACATTCAGCTTTTACCTAGGGCGTTTATCAAAAGATCTGCAGATTATCATAGTGGATCCCTTTTGTCGGCGTCGGCACGAGATAAACTATCTGCCCGATTTCGCCGCAAAGAGAGGGCTCACCCGAGTTCATGAAGTTTTATTCCGATAGAATTTACCTTGAGAGGAAATACAGCTGTTCGATTGATGAGCAACAGACTGAATTCAATTTGCTTTACTGTTCTTTAATAATAAACTTGAGATTCTTCTTGTAGGCGACGGGATAGCAACCTCTCACTATGCTTCTAACTTAGCTGCGTAGGTTGGCAGCTTAGATTGTATGATCTTAGGTCGGCAGTGAAGAATAGCAAGATATATCTACATGAAACCTACGTGACAAAAACCTACACGAGGTATTATAAAGTTAAGGCGACATCGATATAATATTCGATTTTCATAACAAATAATATTCGACATGAAAAAATTAACAACAGCTGAATACAGATATTAATTCGTAAAAAAATCTTAATGTCTTCATTATTGCGCCATTACTCAAACAACATTAAAAGATATTTAGATCGTTTGAAGACTCCGCCGAAAGAAATGTGAAAACTGAATAAAAAACGTCAAAAACGATAAGGAGTGTGAAAAGGTCGCAATTTATCAATGGAGCGTCAACAGTCGATCGGTGGGCATCATTTTTATCGTATTTGCGTATAAATAGTGGCGTCGCGGCGCTCGGAGCCGTTGCTAATGATACGGAAAATGACATCTTATTTCGACGCGCAAATCGAAGAAAAAATCGCTCATCTCTCGCCCGCCTGCATGAATATTTTATAGGCGCGTCAACAGCGAAATGACAGGTTTTATCGTTTGAAAATTCGACGAAAATTGCGCGAAATGACGCGTCGATATTTTTTATTTAGTGAGAACATCCTTCCGCCAATCAGGCGAGCTCATTGTGGGCTCACAATGAGCTCCCGGGGACGTTTCTCCAGTAATTTTTATTACGCGCAACAGTTTATTCGTGAATGTTTAGATTTCATAAACTTTTTATTTGTTTTCTGCAGTTAGTGTGGCAGTCGTATTGGGGTTTTGAAGGGGGTAATTGTTCTTTTACAATGCATTCGCTGGGAAAAAATAAGTTCTGAAATCATATTAACAGTGAGGTGATTAATGTTTGCGATATAAACAATGTAACCGGGGCTTCGATGTCTTTAGACTCAGAACTGTCAAACAATTATTACAAATCGATTCTCGAGCTTCGCTAAATCAAAAGCTTATTGGAATCTGACTGTATCAATGGTAAATTGGCAAAGTGATGTGAATATCTTTATTAATCGATTTAATTGCTTATTAACGTGACGTGTGTATCAGAGCGAATTATGTTACGTGAACTGGCTTTGATCGGCGCGGGCTTGACATGTGTGGCTTGTAAATGCTCAAGTTACTTGAAAACGACTTATTTGGCACATGTTATGTCGACGCCATATTTTGATGGATACACATGTTAAACACTCCTTCCGAGGATCACCATTTTACAATTACCTACACATGTATTTTAACTTTATTGGATTTATCTGATTGACTTATTAAACTTAGGCCGGTTACACTCTTTACAAGTATTTAGCGTTAATCGTATAATAATATTTTTTTGGTTCTACTCGTATATTCGGCCAAGGTAAGACAAAAGACGATTTTGTTCTGATTAGCCTGAAGTTTGAATCTTTATAAGTATTTTGTTTATAAAAAATACTGGTCACAAGTCTTAAACTAACTTTGGGGCTAGCTCAAACTGTATAATTTGTCCCATAAATATTTATTGTCATTTTCCTAAAAGTTGTTTATCGATTTGTAAGGTACGAATAACATTTTGCATTCGTAATATTAACACCGTCGTGACGCGTCTGCAAAACATCAGACTCTTCAGCTCGAGACCTGCACCCCACTCGTCATAAACTGATCCACATAAGTCTGGCATATTCCTTAAATTTGTCCGGGAGAACACCTGCCGTAAAGATAAGCCGATGGCGTAATATTCCCCTAAAATAACTTCTTAGTACCTCCGGCGTTATGGCGACGTCCCCTCTTACGATCAAATCTATGTACCGCTTATGTGGCAGCTAATTTACTTGGAACTTTTGTGAAGTAAATTGAAATATACTTAGGTATTTTTTACCTAGCTGTGTTAAAGTTGAGTTATGCTTTTTATGTATTTGGTGTTACGAGAGCCAAAGCTAATTGATACATACATACATACCTAAAATCACGCCTCTTTCCCGGGGGGGAGGGAACGACTACCTCTTTCCACTTGCCACGATCTCTGCATACTTCCTTCGCTTTATCCACATTCATAACTCTCTTCATGCAAGCTCGGCGGTTTCGGGATAATTGATGGATAATTTATTTATCATTTATGGATTATAACTGCAAGTTCAAAGGTGTCCTTAGATTCGTTTCAACATACTTAATTTTGAACTTATTAGAACTGCTAACTACATACCTATTGCGATTACGTCGATAATTACAGAATGATATAAAAATCAAATGAATGATGAAATCCGTTACAAACGTAAACCTCACTCATTTGACTTCCTCAATATTACCATCGATAAAATCAATAACATTACCAAATACAATCACTTTCATGGTCTGAAACACCATTCTTTGCTGAAAGGGCGTGTAAGGGAATAATCTGCGAACGGCGGGGCTTAATCAAAATCCTCGAATTGCTTTAAATCGGGGAAAAGCAGGAAACATCCTTTGTGCCGCTAATTTGCCATGAGTGTGGGGTTACCATGTATTATAATCGAAAGTATGAAGTTTTTAAAAATTTTAAAAAAGAAACGGATTTTTTTTAAATTTGACAAATTTCATATCTACAATTATAATTTTAATTATCTGTGAAATAATATTTTTTGTTGAAAAATTACATCTTAGATTTCGAAATGATCCAAAGTCAACCACGGCGAACGGTACATCAAAAGTTTATAAATAAAAGTTAAGACTATAGTAAAGTTATTTTGAATATGCCTACGAAGTTTTAAAATTCGTTTCTCTGACTACAAAAGTTTGAATTTTTAAAGAATTTTATTTTGTGTTCTGACATAGATTTTTTTGACAAGGATCAGTATATTTTCCAGTTAAGAAAAGAACCCAATAATTTACATTTACACATATATTTTTTTTTTAATTGTATCTCCAATTTAAGGCACGCTTTGTCACCCTACACGCGTGGAGCTAATGCGTCAATATCGTAATTACTTCCTAAATTAATTCGCAATATACGACGAACGGATTCTCGTGCGGAGTAAATAGCAAATAAATAATACCTTTCACTACTTTGTCACGAATCACGGCGTCTCTATAGATTAGGTTTGATTGAAAACTTGGCTGTGAATGAAGCGAAATCAATGATTTGATTATCATGTTGGGCTTTATGAGAATTTATGTTATAAACTGCCGTATTTAAGTGTAAATTTTAAAGTGGCTCAATAATCTCAAGAATCACTTTCTTAGTCCACACACTTTATGGATCCGCTTTATATACATATTATATTGTTTACTTTATTTGTGGTACAATAATTATCAGTCCCACGTTGGGCGCCTAAATATTAAAATGTTTGCTAAAACATTACTTTTAAAAATATTTATATTTTGTGACTGAATACTTATTATACATGCTTTGAAGTCCGAACAATATAACCACGGGTGCCGAAACATAGCAAATTGTTTTGCAACCTGGACACAAAAAATGAGAAAAACTTTTAATACTTGAAGAAATCAATTACAACTATTTCAAGCTAAATTTAAAAATACCCCAAGTTCGTACTCGACACACTCCCAGCTACAATTCTCTCACAAACAATGCCAATAGTTAACTGAAACTATGTTCATTAGGCATCTCGGAAGTTGGCATTATTTATTCCGATCACTCGCCGGTTGCGGCTACTATTCAGCGGACGCTATATCTCGCCAGATAAGACGTTTGATTTCGCCCATTTTCGCCCGACTTTAATTATGGCCAGCGGTTTTGTGTAAAATAGTTGGCGGGGTTTAATCGGGGTATCTGTATGCAGGGCGACGCGTCCGCACGGGGCCCGGGCGCCAATGAGTTGAGAATCTGGAAAACTGCAAGACTTTGAGATGCCGGCGGTGTAGATTGTTTGCCGAGTTGGGCGTTCTCGTGCGATAATAGATGCTTAAACTAGATGAGGTAGTAAATATACTTCCTACTTATAAATAATACAGGTATGAAACGCGCACGTAACGGGACCTTTCATTTTATAAATATACATGTGTAAACTTGAAATATATTCTTTTTGTATCTCTTATACCGGACTTTTGCGTCAAATGGTAATTCTTCCCTAAACGTTAGCAAATTATAGTAATTATAATAAATAAGTCAAGGCTAGTGAAAATCAATTCTAAGGTTAACACAACGGCGACACCACCAAAGCATTCTCCAAATCAAAACTGTAAACGTGTTTTGTTTCTTAACCACCCTCTTATTTCTTCAGTCGTTGAACTGCATAACTATAAGAGAGTACACGAAACACAATATAGCGCCGTAAAAAATAAGCGCACATCAGAGTCGAGCATGTAATTCTAGCGCACTCTTCCGGCCCGAACAAAGGAGAGAGGGTAAGAACACGAGTTACTCGACACCCTGCTACCTTACGCAGATTTGTTTCTCACCGTCCGTAAACAGAACCAACAAAAACAAACCCTACTACTTATAACATAGGCTCCATTTCAACGATCCGCACGCACTTACCATTGAACATTTCGTAACCGCACACACGCAGGAAATTCGCGATAGTCAAATTGTAGTCTTACAGGGCGTGTAGCCATTAAATTATCACATTCGCAACTGTGTTACGGGAGTATAAGGCATCATTTGCATCACAACGGGGGCGAAGGGTCCTCGGGATATGGCAGGTACGAATGAGGACTGCGAAAGAAAAATGTACCTTTAACGACAACGTGAGGATTCTGAGAGTCGAGAGAAGAAATAAGCCGTAACAGGATGTCATTCAGGATAATACCTCTTTCGTTTTATTTTCTTTTCAGTTAGTTTGAATTCCCTTGGCTTATGTAACTACTACGATTTCAGGGTGAAAAGGCGAACATAAGATTGTTTTATAGTTTTGGATTCGTTTCCATTGAACAACCAACCATTACCAACAGGTAAAAACAATAAAGGATTTTGATGACCATGTGTCGCAAATTAAAAAGTTTTTCCATATCATACTCCGATCGCCAGAACATAGCTGCTAAGGACGTAATCGAACACATGCCAACATAAGACAGTATTATTGACCATCGAAAATAAGAGCCGCAAAATTGCTAACAAATACCGTCTAGATCACGGTCTAGATGTTAGAGGCATTCTCAACACGTGTGATGTTTTTATACAACACTCGAGACTCATTCATGTCTGTTAGCGCAGTCACAAAGGCACAACACGAGCTGGGTCTCAAAGCCGATATATTCCAGCCATTACACTCGCGACTTGCGCAAACTTCGCCAAGTGATCACCCGACTAGACGCCGCCACACACGCAAGCTGTACGCCCACAGAAACCCGTCTACAGGTATAAAAAATGTGTTTGTGTGTGTCGAAATCGTGTGTGAACACGGCTCTACTTATAGCCGACCCTTGGTTATAGCTACTTGTAGGTAAGTAGCTATCACGAGTCCTTTGTTCTAGCAGCTGATTGGAGCCGCGCCCGGAAATGCGTGTCACCCCACCCCCTCATTGGTCCGCTTCATTTTCTTAGCGGGAGTGAGACGCAGCTAGGCTGAAGTGTGTAGTTAAGGATACAGATTTCTGTGTGTAAAACGGTAGGTGTCGATTATTTCTTGTGTTATAGATGTTTGTGCAGCGCGATCGGGCAAGATAAACTATTTGGCGAGTTGGAGCCGGGCAGAGTTCGCAAATTGTTGGACTTAGAGTTAGCCGTGAGGAATTTCGATTTTATCAAATTAGAATTGTTGGACGCTCTGAATGGAAAGTTGTTGTTTAATATCTGAATACTACAGTAAACTGTTTGGGAACAGAAACGGGATTAATTTAAAGCAAAGCAAGATATTGATTATGAAAGTATAAACAAAAAATTAAGAATATAAAGCAATAAGTAAGTAGGTACTTACTTATATTATGTTCATTCTACGTATGTAAGTTACTCTTTTACGAGAATTTGCAAGCTATTCTAAGAGGGTAAAATAGGCTGTTTTCTTCCTTTTGTCATCTTTAATACCCTAATATTTTATGCAAATAAATAATAATTTATTATTAAACGAATTATGTTTCGTCATGATAAGTTTTTTTATATAATCCAAACAAGCGTTTCCTAACTTTCTTCTTAAATATGGCATGGTGAGTTAGATGGAAAATCAAATGACAATGAATAAATGAAATGACTTATGATTAATCACAAGTAAGGTTTTGTCTAAACCTCATACTACTAAAACTCATCTAAACTAAACACACTGTAACAAAAACTCGTCTGTCTTAATCAACACTAAACATGCTCCAATTTTACATGTGAACTATACTTAGTTATATTTACATAATTTCATTTAATATTCCCAACAACGTGACTGCAGGCAGCGTCGGGCTAATCGGCACTTCATCTCCTGTCACCCACAGCTTCCAATTCAGATCTGTTTAGATGTAAACCCCGGCCTTTGTTGCAAAGCACTAGAGTCGCTTTTCCGGATCACGTTTAGCGAATAAAATTAGCAATTAAATTTTGTAGTTATTTACAAATCTGGTAAATATGATTTAGGTTGGTCTTGACAGTTTAACAATATTTGTGATAACGTATACCTATATTGTATAGAGTGACACGTAAAATTTGTATTTTTTTTTTGCAGAAAAAGTAAAGAGTACTCTCATAAATTTTTGTGCATACTTCAAGAATTTGTTAATAAAGAAAGCTTTTTATTTTAAAGGTAGGTGCACACTGTCTTCGTGTACTCGTGTACGGGTACCATTATGGTTAAGTTATCTACTAAATGGGATGTAGATTGTAATCGCGCTGCAAGCAAATTTCCTTGAACTATTTCTAGTTTGTAAAGATACTTTTGCTTGAAATAATAATCGTGCTTCGCAAAACAGGTCGCACTCGTCATCTGGTAGTCATAATTAAAAGCCATGATTCATATAAGAAACAATACCAAAACGCTTAATACACCTTCTTGAATGTGTATTCCCAAAGAAGCAAAACCTGAGCAAAAGCTATACGATGCAGATGTTCAGCGGGACAGGCAGCGGGCTAATCGGCACTCTGTCACGCCGCTGTCACGCGCAGACGAGCGCCGCGTGCGTGACGCCACATCTCTGAGCATTCCATTTGAACAACATTATGTGGTGCACTCGGTGGTATTGATGGGGAGGCTAAGGTTACCATTAGATGCATTTTTGTATAAGTTTATTTGTTGGATGCAGGTAATCAAGTTACATGGAAATTTTATATACACATATTGTAATATAGAGTGCAGCTGTATGGTATAATGATGGAATTGAGATTCAAATAGTGACAGGTTGCTAGTCCATCGCCTAAAAGAATAATCTCAAGTTCATTTGCCTAAAATGTAATACTTTTTTCATTATTGATTCAAAACTTAACTGCATCAGATAGGTTAGTTCAATGCGATATAATTCTATATTACCTAGTAATGAATATAGTCATGAAAGATAATAAAGTCTCTACCAATGTAATAAATAGCTCTGTTGAATGCTAATCATAATTATCAAAATTAAAAAAAAAATACTTAAAATAAAATACAACACAACATAATAAATACAATAAAAATAAAACACGAAGAAAACTTAGCTAAGTTGCCCAAATTAACCATTTCCGAATGTTACACAATGGGAAAACTCATTACATAACCATCATTTCACAGGGGCAACTCAACATTTTTAACTTATAATTGCATTTCCACATTCAGCGAGTACCTTCCTTGAAGTTGGACAGAGTAAGTATTTTCGAATTGTTGTGAAATTTCTGTAAAACAGCTCAGTCAAGTTTTCCATCAATGGTTATAATAGGATTACGACATGACGGCCGGCCATGTCGTCATCTCACCCCGAAATTTATTTGTTTCTAATTATGAACTGTTATATTTGGTGCCGTAACTTTTTGCAGCGTTTTTAATAGCCGGAAAGTTTTGTGTAATTTCTGTAATAGTTACATGAATGAATCGTGAAACAAAAGAATGTTACGTACTTTTTATTTTCTTACTGACACCCAATATACCAAATCTCAAGTGGACTTAACGTTTTTATATACGAGTATGGCAACATATCAATTATGGCTGAGTTTCCTTACAATTGCTTAAGTAGTCTCAATAAGAATTTTCTCGATTTTTTCAACATTTTTGATAACATAACAATTGATAATATCAAACATAATTTTCGATTTCCGTACAATTTCAAAATCGCTTAGTGTCAATAGATCTCTATTCTGTCATCCGTCTATTGTCGCCCGGCACTCGTGGGAGGTCTTTACATCGATAAAGACGTACTCAATCGATATCTAATGTCGATTATCGATGTTTGTGGCCGATTATTCAAACACAATAGGTGACTCTCATTGTTGAATATTAAAAAATACAGGTGTTTTTTTCGCTCTTGATATGTTTATCAACCCTTTAGATTTCGGGGCGGTTTTTAGAAGGGAACAATGGGTTTGTGAATGGATGTACGATGATTATCGTTACCTTGAGTTGAACGTCAGGTGAGATGTCAACCGAATGAATGGCGATCGCCGATTCAATAGTTCGTGGTTGTGGTAACTTGATAAGCATTGTAGTTTGTTGAACTCTTTCATCTAATATTACAGGTAGTTTTAGTTTTTTTAACTTATATATTTACTCTTCATTGTTATTTCTTTTTTAATTATGAATGTATTCTCAACCATACAATATATCCAAATATAAATCGATTGTGGAAAGTAAAGGTTGTAGCCTCTACTTTGGTAGGTAGGGACTACAACCTTACGAAGAAAACTACTTTTACTCCGGAATGTATGTTATGCATACTGTAAAAATACTACCGCATGTATCTGTGTCAAATCACCTTACTGTCCGCACATACAAACTCTAACAACGAGGTTTCACAATGAAATGTTTTTGTTCATAAATTCCATGAAATTGTAGGCGAGCTCTCCAATCATATTATCCTATTTCCGTTTTCCATTTTGAAATTAAAAACTGTTTGGCCTAGGTTTTCCACCTCTGTGCTCTAACAATTTTCTTGCTAGTGACAGTGGCGCGCGGGAAATAATGAGGTCGGCCATCTTGGAACGTAGACAGATGATGCATTTGCGGGCACGATACTGCCACCTTATTTTTATTAAACTTTGTACCACCTATTAAGTCAAGTTTCAAAGTATTTTTCAAAATACGGAATTCGTAAGTTAATGTCAATCTTTTAAAACCATTTTAGTTTTCATTTCGCTGGATTGCACCTTCTCAAGTTTGATGTAAAACAGGATATTTTATTATTACATAAGGAAAAGTATACAGAAATCTCGCGTAATTTTAGTATAAAACAAGCTGGGCCTACAAAAGCGATACTCTAAAAAAATGCACTGGAAAATACATCGCGAAGTTCTGTTGAAAGTGAGGTAACGCACGGAACGCTGCAACTAACCAACCGTAGAGCTAAGGAAGTGGCCCTAAGACACAAGAGACAGCGGATCTAGAGAACTAGTTTTGATTCAAGATTAAGAACAATATCTCGTTTCTTTTTTTATTTAATGCTATTTTCAGCTTTCTATCTCGTTTTTTTTTTCAACTTTATTTTCTACTTTATTCAACTAGGATTCTATTCTCATTGACTAGGCATATGTCTTATTTTTCTCCTTTTTCTTTATCTTTCAGTTCGCAACAGTTTTTCATTATGTTAACTTAAGAGTAAGATAAAGTATGACTTTTTAACCTTTGTGTATAAACCCGATGGCCGTTTAGTCGAGAGTTGTACTGTTTAACCGATCGTCATCCATCAATAACTCAGCTAGTTTTTTTTAAATGTAAATAATTAAAGTAGATATCTAAAATTATTTGAGGAGATTTAATCAAACTAAAAGTTTCGAGAACAAAGTAATCTCTGCCTGTAACTTAGATAAAGAAATGATACAAATATTCAATAATTAGACTAAAGGACAGTGTACAAACAGCAAGCATTCTGCATTGCGTTCATTGTCTCCAGTGACCAGTTTCTAATCGCTCACGTCTCATCCATTGCGCCTCGTCTTTAAGCCGAGCTGAATAGCTGGTGTCGGCACGGCGAGCGCCTACCGCTGCATATTTATGAAGCGCCTCAAACACTATAAATAGTTGATACGCCCCGGCCTCGTCCGTAATGGAGTAAATACAACGACGTAGTACCTACCCGCCGTAATTTGTACTGAATGCCAAATAGGCTCCGAAATCTAGCTTGGTCTGTAGAAGCCTTTGGTTATTATATCTGATGTACATTATGGGGATAGGTTTAATCAAACGTGGCCTTTCCGTCTTTGTGAGATTGTGAGACTGGCTCTGCCTTCCCCGACTTGATTATAAGTATGTATAAAATAATCTTTAAGAAAATCCATGGCAAAATTATAAATGCTAAGGTTCTTTTTTTTTAAATTACTTTGTAATACAAAATGCATTAACCCTTAGTTTCGAAAGCGAACTTAATTAATATTGAATTGTTTAGTTATAATGAAATTTTTGTGTATATCGTCAATAGGTATACATATTTAGTATTTAGGTATTATATTATATCACCTCGCATTGTATTATATCACCATGGCCAACCTTATACTAGAAACCTGATCTAAAACTCGTGATATTTTATAAAATCATCATACAGGGAAATAAAAAACACAAACGATGTAAAGTCTACGGAATCTAAACTAGCCAATATAAGCCTGAATACGGTCTAGTTCACGAACAGTATAAGCTATAGGTCTGCGGTAAGCCGATTCGCTGTTTCAGACATTTATTAAAGGCCTGTAAACGTCGACCTGCCCGGCCCATGGCGCCGACGCCTGTACCGACCGATATAGCTTAGATAAACGCGCACATAACTATGCAAACTACTTCTGAGAACACTACCTAAATACCAAACGTCCGAACTAACAAACACACTACAATAGAAACTAAACTTTATTAACCTAATATTTGAGATCAGAATAAAATGAACCTATCAGAAATATTTCCTCGTTTTGTCATTCAAAAGTCGGTTCACCATTAGCTAGTAGATACCTGTAGGTAAGTGTGGTGAGAACGCGAGGTGAATACAGTACAGCGTTGTAGTAAGCCTTAAAAATTAAAGCCACAGTCGGTACTTTGAATGCTAAGTAAAGATTTGAATGGGTCGGAACGCAGTCCGCAACCCGATGACGGCTTACTGTGTCACGTCTTTGGGTTAATTTTTTTTATCGAAAAACGTGCTCGGTAATTTCCTTTCAGACTGAATGAAGTGAAATCGATAAAAACATACATAAGTACTTAATGACCAAACTCGGGGTGGAAATAATAAATCTGATAATTCACTGTCTCTTTTTGGTGAAATGAGAAAAAGAAAAAGAATTGCTGATAACTGGCTGATTTTATCATCATATTTTTCACTTTTGTCAACCAATATGCAACGAACATATTATACGGACATCGCAACTTCGCAGCAAAGGACTACAAAAGTCAGAATACAGTTTAATATACACGAAGTTCCATACGATCCACGTTCACTAATATCATTCCGACGCAGACAGAGGAACGGAAAAGCGTATGTGGTTTCAATGCGTGTCTCGTCAATTTTCAGGACATTGTAGCCAGCGCTGTACAATTCTGTTGGGGTATTGGATCGCGGCGTGTAGTTTCGAGTTGGGGGGTCGATGTAGAGTGGACGAGTGGGAATTTTCAGGGATAGGAAGGCAAGTGCTAATCTGCGTGGTGTCGCGTGTGATTGGGTAGTGGGCAGAGGACGGTGTCCAATTTTCCGGTGCCGACGGCCGGCTTGTATAGCCGAACAACGACTGGTCGCTTAGCAACTGCCGTGTTTCAAATACATGTAAGTACGAATAGTAAGCTTTTTTCCGGGCAGAGCGAAGGGAAAATCTCTCGTTGCTTAGAATACTTAACGCGCATATTGTATAATTAAGTCAATCGAAAGGGTTGCAAACTAAGGTGATAAGGTAACCAAAGTTATACTTTTCTCAATTTCATCATTGATAAGAATCGAAGGCCGTTAAACTATAAGAAAACTACTCTCAAGTTTGGCTTAAGGCCAAACTCTCTCTATCTCGAGAGCATAATCTGGATAGAATTCCAAATTTTTTTGGGCTGCAAATTGTGAAGGCTTGTTAAAACTGGAAAAAGACAAAACACCTCTCAATTTTTGGCGGCATTCTTTATTGCTCAAAGTCGAGCCAGTAAATAATCGGCGTTTGGGCCCGACTACAGACTTCGAGGAAAAAAAGCTTAAAAAAAATATGCAAATTTATCTCCTACAAATGTTTTATCATCATAAATGTACGACATTAGTAAGCCTCTTATTGCTAGTTCAAACGCATCTTATCCCTTATTTAAAATATAAATTCTAATAAATAATGAAATACTCGTACCCAACAAAACCACGTCAAACTCTCGTTCTAAAAACAGAACTAAACGTCAATTTGTATTCGCAAACAAACCCTGGTGGGCAAACACGGCGCAGCCGGCGCATCTAATGATTGTTTGCGGGTAGTTCCGCGCTAATGCAATATTAATGCAATTCATTAAACCGATTCTATTGGGATACTGCAGGTTCCATAAATATTTTTCTTATTTGTGAGCTACTTTCCTAACGTTTTAAGTTTTACTTTTAAGATTCTCTTGTAAGAGACATATTTCATCACGCGAGAAGATAAAAAATAATGTGTCACATTTTTAGAATTGAAGTTTTATTAAAATAAATAGTTTTAAAGGTGCTCGTAAAAACTTCCTCTCCAATGATAATACGAGAACATTTGAATTTCTGTATCTAAGTAGGTACTTTGGTACCTAAACATATATACATGACGTTATTAGCAAGTAACTTCTTATACAGAGGCAAATAATAAATGGTTACTATTAATGAGCAGTGAAGTCCTTCAGGCCGTACCTCGCGTACCAAACAAACAATTTGTTTTATTCATCACACGACTGCAGCGGGGCGAGCGAAATTAATCTCGGACAAATCGAGACCGCCTCCGGGCCCCATTACGCGATCAAAGTAAAAATATATGAGGCGAAGGAAAAGAAACCAAACATATGCCCCGGGTAAATATTTGGCCAGCGCGCTCCCGAGGGATGTATATTACGTCATTTGTTCTCAACATCGATTAGCCGGCCCGTTGCGAAGGGCTTCGCATTCATAACCGTTGCGTTCTATTCCGTAACCCTGTTCTAAATTCAAACAAGCTCTTCGCGGAAAATTCATAAGGTCACGTTTTTTTGCCGGAATCAATTTACGTAACACGGAACGTCGAATAACATAATACGATGCGTGCGAAATTATTTGTCAGATTAAAGAGACATGAGAAATGCTAGTCGATATGACTCCCTCAATGGAAAAAATATTCGGCGGCAAAAAATATACGCTAGCCTCCGGGTATATAATAGTGATTGAACTAACCTGTCAGTCCCATGTTAAGTGGTTTTGATGGAACTAAGAGACCATTGTCCGGACATCCAGTAGCGTGTTTTCTTGGTAAATGTTTGAGTTGGGAATATTTACTAATCTATGGATATAATGCGGTGTGTGTTTGCGTTAAAAATTTTTGCAGCTTGAAGAAATATTTTTATAGGCGCGACCGCTTGTAGTTAATCCTTTCTTAAGCCAACATTTGCGTAAATATCAACATCAGTAATAATAAAATATCAGATGACATCTCATTATTCTATATTGTAGAAACATAGTAATTGATTGAAAAGTCATTTTTCCAAAACTAAAGTTTATCGCTGCTATACTGAAGAAGAATTCCTTCACCAGTGAAACGAAGAGTTGTTTCATTGACATGAACATTGATATGAATATTTTATTAAAAGTTCTGTGAGAAATTTACAACAATGGTTATTAGCAGTTTACGGTTTACAGTTCATGTAAACGGGTCGTCTTTGGCCCTGAAAAATATTTAAAAGCCTTTTGACGATGAATGCTGTAGTTGGGAAAACTTAACCAATTTCATAGACGTTCTTGTCCTCAGCATTTTAACATCTCGTTAGACAACTAATTTCTTTCTAATTGATATTGATGCTTTAATACTACTTATAAAAATACACTTATCAGATCTTTACGGTGTAGACAGAGCTAATATTCTAGAATACCGCCGAGGAGACATGCAGTTGGGTGGCATGAGATTGCTAGCCCATTACTAGCTGTATAATCATTTCCATTTTTTTATTAACAATATACTGTACGTAAAATACATTGTCAATAAGTAATTTCATTGTGTGTTCATCGGATGTGTCTGCACTTACTCTCAATTTTACTTCGTCGCGTCTGAGTACGAGAATTTTGCAAAATGAAAGAAACAGAATCGACACCAAATATAATTTGTGATATTAAATTTTACACTCACATTTTTCATTCTCAATAGTGATGTACCTAATTAAGATAACAAATAAAAAAATTGTTTCTAAAATACACCATTTGATGCAAAATTAATAGACAATTTGCTTATACAGTCAATTAGCAGAAAAATTTGGTCGCTTCTTTGGTTTGGGTTTTTGTGAACTAGGAAGTTATATTACTCCTTCGTTGACTATACCACTTTATATATCCTTACTCATTAGGATAATCTAAAAGTCAAACACTCTCACTTAGCGTCTGTGAAAAATAAAATAAGTTAAGTATGACCGTTCTTCATGACATTTTACTTCAAACAACTTTATTTTCTTAATTTGAACATGTCTACCATTACTAAAAATAATCATCAACATGATAAAAAAAAAGCTGAACGCATAAACATGCCACTTTACGCCATCGCCTCACTATACTTCTGCACTCTCGTTGATTTGTACCGCCAATTCAATCGCGCATACGTCCCTTTGTCCGCGCCACAATGCTGGTATTCAGCTGCACAAAAGTCTGTTTCACTAACTCCTTGTAACATTGACCTATTGAGCCAACAGGTGAGTTTGTTTGGGTGTCTTTGAGCCAGTGTGGGGACACCCTTTCAACGGCATGTAAGTACATTTATTTAAACACATTGCATGTGTTTTAATTCATATTTTCGTCTCAGTCTCAGCGCCCAAAGCTGTCTTCTGAGCTAAGCTGTGCTTCTGAGCCGCGTCCGTTGTCGTTTGATCTTGTGCGTCCCTAATATTGTGTTAAACATTATCCATGAGGTGAATGTCAAAATTGAGTTGATGACAAATGTTTACTGAAAACAGAAGAACAGTTTTCATTCAAATTTAATTTCATGATTTTATTACACTTTTAATAAGCGTAAAGGATACCTAAATCACCCGTGCGAAATTCCAATACTTCGTACCTATAATAAACACTTTAAAACGCCTTTTTTTATTTATTTATCACTGGCCAGTCTCAATAAAGCCTACCATATTGGAGAGAGAAAACATATTTTAATCACACGTTCATGAAAAACCTACCTGTGATTATATTTTTTTTAAACGGCTTTGATGTTCAATTGAAAATATGATTTAGAACACAAATTGTTTTCTCCATTTCTCAACCCGCCGCAGGTGTGTCGTTCGTTCCGTCTCTATTTACGGCTAAAATGAATGATGGCTCTGTGGCGAAAGCGTGTGAAAGTAGTATAGTTCTGGGCTTCTCACGACTCTCGTGCGAGGTGTGTTTCGTCGATTTTTTGTCGAAGGAAATTTCTTTGCTTAACAGTTTTCTTACGGCTGATTCACACTTGCTGCAGTTGCTTGTAGCAGTAAGGTAAATAATATTATGATATAAAAGACAAAAATTACAAGCAACCGTGTGGTTCCCGGCACCAATATAAAAAATAATTAGACCACTCCACATCTTTCCCATTGATGTCATAAAAGGTGACCAAGGGATATACTTATAAACTTGAGATTCTTCTTTAGGCGATGGGGTAGCAACCTGTAGGTACCTATTCAAATCTCAATTCTATCATTAAGCCAAACAGCTGAACGTGGCCTATCAGTCTTTTCAAGACTGTTGGCTCTGTCTACCTCGCAAGGGATATAGACGTGACTATATGTATGTATGTAGTACAAGCAACAGTATCTTACAAAAAACTCAATGATAAATAAATCAGCTATGCTTTAAACTTATGTAAAGGTAAGTTAAAAAGAAAATTCTTACTTTCTAGACAACTTCCAGAAAAGTTGGGTCTAGCAACAATGGCAGCTTTAGGTGGTCTTCACTTCTATGGTTACTCGCAACTTGTTATAACATAAAGAATACGAACAATTAAAGAAAAAGAAAATACAGAAAAGAATCTAATTTCTTTTTACTTTTTTCTTAATATTTTCAAATCTCTTCTCAAACTAACAATGCATTGTTTATATCTGCGTGAAAGCGGCAAATTTAAACATAATCCGTGAACGATATAACATAGTACGCTTAGATCTCTAATCACAGAGTAACAATTAGCCCACATATACACAACTACACAGCAGCCATGAATTTGCCACAGACGTGCATTACCTATTAATTAATCGGTCTACGCTAATTATACTACACAAGTGCCTACGCGATCGGTCAACAATACAAAGGGTACACCGATATATTCGTATTACTACCAGAATGTTATGTGCAGCGGCACATAGGCAGATTTGAGCGCGCACTAACATCTGTATAGCACGTTCGTTGTGTTGGCCGCCCACATGGGTATTCAAGACATTGATCTTGGCTCACAATGCTTTGTCCTGGTCAGTGACTGGTGAATGGCCGCTCTCAAAGGAAACCTGCATACAACAAACTGTATTTCTGTGACAAAATTGCCTATAGCTCAATCAACATACGGAATATGATGTGTCTTAATTAAATTAAATCAGGACATTAAAAAAAATAAAGTGAAACTTCAGTCGCTGACTTCGATATCCGATTTAATTAATTTTCAAAAGTATTATCTCTGTTTTCCAATAAGAGGAAAAAATTAAACATGAGGCTTAATAAAGAAGAAAATTGATGACGATTGTATGAATTATTTTCTATTCGATAAAGGTAAGATAAAGGCGTGACATAAAACATACATACGATGACGTGGTCTGAAAACTGAAGACACCGCGGAATATTATAATACATAATATAACAAATGTAGGAAGAAGTGCAACTGGAAATTCGCAAAGATGAGAGCGAGCTAAAGGTAGTAAGTAACATGTGTGTGTTATATCTTAAAACCATGTCCTAGTCTATTTTCAACGGCAACTTCTAACAAAGGCGTCAAGCGGCATCATTATAGAGCGGTATAATTTATCTTCTTATTGCTATATTTTTCATATCTGCATTTTTTCCGGGACGGCTGGCTTCCGAGACGCTGGGATCTCAGTCTGTTTTGATGTTTGTACCTGTCTATTGTACGACTGAGCAAGAAGCCTTACTGATCTTGATATTTTATACTCTAAAATATTTTTCTCATAAATACTTGAAATAAACGTCTGATCGTTTTATTTTTCATTTGTTTTTTAAATGCCAGCTGATAATAACAAGCTACAATATACAATAGCAAAGTTTTCTATTGCGATTTGTTAAAAAAAAATCTAATACAGTTAAAAACATCTAATACAGTTAAAAACTTTCTTGATTAAAGTTATAATTGATTTTACAATAATCATCTCGCCTATTATCGCCATTAAAGTCTTGTAAAAAACTAATTTGATAATTATTGTTGAATTGACAATTTATCAAAACAATGCCAGCAAATTGGCGTCTTTCTCATATCATAAACCACGGCGCTGGTTCGAGAAAAGTATGAAAATACTTCGGTCGGCGTACACGGCCCGACTCACCCCCGGTTCGCAGCGAAAAATAAGCGCATCCGTAGCAGCTAAACGGGTAATGCTGCTCGTTATTATCATAATAATGTGCACAACTGCGACCGAAAAAACTTTTAAACCTGCAATTTTTCGCATACGGCCCGTCCCCGTTTCATTCCGCTGAGTAGGCCTTTATTCCGGAGTTGATTTAGGAATTGTTGATAAAATAATATGTTTGAAACTCGCACATGTCACACTGTATTCTATACTGCATTCTGAGCTTCTCGGCTTTTGTTTATTTCTCGCAGCATCTTCTTCGTCCAGAAATCTTCTTCATCCTTATATGTATATATATATACGGGACAAATTACACAGTTGTATTGGTGCAGTGTGGTTCCCGGCACCAATACAAAAAAGAATATTATTTCAAGATCTAAGTATATAGCTTATTAAGAAAACAAGACAAAATCTTTAATTAACATTTAAAACGGCAATGAACTTGCTCCGTACATACTTAAATGTAACTTGAAGTACCTAACTAATGTGAACATCGAATCCATGCTTGCAATCAAGAGACGGCGTGACGGGCCATCACTCGCAGCATACGATCAAAGCATTCAGCCGGATTAAGAATAATTAGCCAATTTGTCATTTTAATGTCACATGCCATCACGTTCACAAGGAATAAAAATTATTTAATCCAAGTTAAGTGTATCGTAAAAACTACAAGTCGGCATAACTCATGTGCCTTTGCCTTTTGTGTGGTTAAATAAAAAAGTAAGGATTTAAAAAAGGAACGTTCGCGTTCACGCTACGGATCAGTCATCCGCCAGGCGCGGTGCACAACACGTCTGCCTTTTCAATGCGTGCTTTACCGAAGTTGTTTACTATGACGCATGAACTAATGATGATTTGATTCTGATTTTGACCTTCGATGCGAGAATGTTTTGTTGGTTTTCTTTATATCGAAGGATTACTTACATTCAGTCACACATGCTGTCAATCTTTGAGTACAAGTTTATTTATGGAAAATAAATGTGTGAAGGTTATTGTTACAACAAGTTTCATTATATGCATTTTTTACAAAATAGTAATTACATACATATCAATTCTTCGTACCTTTATCACGTCTTTTTCCCCATGAGGAATAGACACCTTACCTATATATACCTTTTTCTCTTATAAAAAAAAATATTTGCCGAATTCAGAAGCTAGTTACCCTCTAGTGATTATACCTATATCCTAAAATTATAACTTCAAACTAACAAAGAAATCAAAGAAACTTAAAATTTTATGAGCACAGTGTTTTAGTCATAACACGATAAAGGTAGTCGATTGAATTAAAAACAAAAACTTTTATTTAGTCTTTTCCTTCTCCCACAAATTTAAATGACAAAATCTATTAATGCTGTAAATGACATCTCAACTCAAGATCCTAAACTCCTTATATACCAGCCCAACAAAGCATCTAGGTACCACCCACGAGCGTCCGTCACTCGTCCAGTTCGTCAACTAATGATTAATACGGGCTCTCGACTCATTAACTGAAGGGCTTAGCAACGTCCCGGGGTACTTAATCACTCGAACAAAGCACTACCTACTCGCGCGAGGAGCCGAAAGCATCATTCTTCGTCAGGAATGTGTAGATGTGGTGCAAGGGACAGGCGCGGCGCGATGTTCTGCACAAGGCTGCTGGTCGGGTTATCGTTTAAGAAGTGATGGCCTCAGAAACATTAAGAATGTGAATGAAAAATTTTCAAGTACCTTTAGCGATAAAAAAATCTTTATCATTAATGGTAGAAAGGGTTCAACTGAAAATAATCAAAGAGAGAGTTAAATGTGTAAACAGAAATTATGAAAGCATAAAAGAGAATAACTCTGCCAATTTTATAATGTGAAAATTTGAACAATACCAATTGGGTGAGTCGGACTAAAAAAAAAGTTTCCAAGTAGTTTCTAAACTGACTTAATTAGAAAATAATCTTACAAAAGTTGACTTTTCTCTGACTTAGAAGTCGTAAGCAAAAGTAGAACGATAATCAATAAATACTTAGGTTGCAAAAATCTTCTGCCTTAACCCCCATCATTAAACGTGCAAGAGAAGCGCACTGCGAGTACATGCGAGCTCCGACATACCTAAGAACGGTCTACATAAAGTGCTAATGTTTATTTTACAAAAGATTTTTTCCAACACGACCGTCCACGCCGCTACGATAATCAATCTTCATATCAAGTTTTATTTATCTATTTTATGAACGAGTGAATGAATTACACTTTGCATATTCGATGGAAATACAAAAATAATGTTTGTATGAAATTTGTAAGTAATGTTTAATTTCTTCTTTGTTTATTTGCAGCAGCTCCAATATGCTATGCTTAAAATCAATGTCAGCACACGGTACTACATTAATATACTTCATCATGTTAACAATTTCAATCTTTATTTTTGGCACAATGCTTTAGTTAATATTTTCACCTATAAAATATCAAAAAATCTCTCTTTCTTAGGAAAATAGACTACATATTAAGAAATTTGAACGGAATCAGCATCGTGCAGTTGTTGCTAAAGAGATCTACTCGTATTCACGCACCATCAGTTACAAATACCTTATCTCAAAAAACACGGCGATTTTTCTCGAATCCCCACTAGCACAACATCTAACCAACATACCTAGGTGTTTAATTACCATAATTAATTAGATCCCGAGGAGCCGACGTGAGCAGAATAGAGGATTGATGTCGGCAACATATCGCCGCCACGGCTGCGAGGTGACGAGTATCATATCCTATATTTTAAAGGCCCATCATTAGGAACTGTTTTTTATGTTTGCCTCTTTGAACTATCGGTTGGACCCATGTGTTTTGAAGGAAATAAAAAAAGGTTATTATACATATATACAGACATTACGTTGAGATGCGATAATCATAAGCAAGACATAAAGTGCAAATAAGTTTTTCTTTACAATTGTTAGTATAGCTCGTTTTCATTTATTTCTTTATCTAAAAGATATCTTAAATTAAAAATAAATAATAAGTAAGGTACCCCAATTCCTTTCGGCTATGGATTAGCAACCTGCCACTCACAGACCTCTGAATATCAAATCCAACATTAAACTGTCCAGCTAAACGTGTTCTCCGAGGTCCAAGACCCTATGGATCTGATTTAGTCTCGTGACCCTGTAAGTAGGTATATATGAAATACTTAAGTACTCGTTCATTTAAGTACAAATCGTAAGTATCAAGTGGAACAGTCCAAATTTTCGGATCGTCCGCTATCATCGCGCGATATCAATCATTCCCGTCATGTAAGCCACACCGCCGCTTTTTGTTCTTGGACAGTTACGAATCGCTTTCACGGGTTTGGTAAACCTACATATTTAGGTACATACGAATTAAGCATATCCGGTTTAAGCTAATTTGAAAGTCGAATGTAAAATACTGCGATTTTTACAATAAAGCAAGTCTAAAAGTTCCTTATTTCTCGTCTCCATGCCTACAACCACAGATAATTGCAGAACTTCTCGCTCAATGGTTAAATAACCAAAGGAAGTAGATACTGCCTTACAAAATTCTTGATTATATTTATTACAATCTGGTAAGCATGGAAGTGAAAGTTTCATAGGTCGAACGGTCTGGGAACCCGACTGAAAAAGCGTGATGCACAGATGCTAATGTAGTCATTCTATCACTCGTTATTAATGATTTTTAAACAACAGTTTAATTTTCAACTGATGATCTGTACTTTACATTTACGCAACTGTGTATAACCACGATTTAAAAAGGCCCTTTCTCTTACAAAAATTTTGGAGGCCAGAGGCGAATCTCTTCGAGTAAAAGCTTAACTGAACTTAACCCAGGATCATGGTCAAAGCCGTCTTCTTCTCTCAGAGAGGTGAGGACACAACCGAGACTATCTGAGTCTCGAATCTCGAAGGCTCAAATGACAAAACAGGAAAAAACAACATATACCTATAAGATTCGTGCAGAAAAATAAATAATTCCCGTCAACATTTGCAAAAATAATAGCATATCAATAAGGCAATCAGCGGCCACAAGCTGCCTCTTGAGGGCGCGCGTGCCGCCCTCCGCTAATTGTGGCTGCGCTCCGCCATTACAGCGTTTTGTGCGCACTCCAACGCATGTGGGAGATTTGCTCTGATAGTGTTGTTCCTTGTTGAACATGAAATTTTTGCATTGATTTTTGATATTACCATACATTTTTTGCTTAAATTGAAAAAATAAAGAAAGTAATTTCTTAGAGATTTCGTGAGAGGAGAAGAGCGTGATTGCTGGCGGTGCGAAGACATTTAAACTTCATTGCACAAAATACAAATGTATAGCACAATTGGCGGTCTTAATGCTAGAAGCATTATCTACCAGAAACAGCTAAATATAGCGTTTTTACTTTAGTGCACATGTTTCAAAAACTAAAAGGGAAATGCCGAATTAGTTGTAGATGAACAAAGCGCTGCAGCTATTTGTATAAAAAGCTCAACCATTGAGCTTTTTCGAACATGTCTAGAGATTATTCACAAACATACTCTTTCATTATTCTATTATTCTTGTTTTTGATTCAATTTAAGTATATATGACTCCAAGCGGAAAGTTGACCACACTTAAGACCAAGAACATATAAGAGCAACTGAACCCGCTACAAGAGGGCTACTTCTCTGAAGTCTGAAAATTACAATTGTGGTATACTAGTTTTATATCTATAAGGGTCAGTTCACACCGAGACAAGACAAGACGCGACGCGACGCTGCACACAAATAAAAGAAAATTTCATATTTTTGCTCTTTTGTAATATGTATCGCGTCGCCTCTCGTCTCGGTGTGAACTGACCCTAAATTACCTATTTTCCATAATTTCCGAATGACCGAACAGGCCTTTTCACGGCGGTGTCAGGCCGTGCCTTGAGCGTGACTAGTGGCATCCAGCGACCTGCCTCGCAATTTCCGCACCTATTAATCATTTCTTCGGCTTCATTCCATTACTCTAAGTTTCAATTTTCATTAGCTGCAACTGTTTGTATTCAACATGGAGTTCAATGACGCAGCTGTTTCAGGTAAATGGAATTCGTGGAAGCATATTTTTGCTTTATGAGACTGGTTTGAAGTTATTCTTGTTTAGCTTTTTATAGTAACAATGTAAAGTAATAATAAAAAGTATTTGAGAACACTCAGTCGACTCAAATCTTTCCCTAGACCAAGGCCGAAATAATAATGTATATGATCATAAAAATGTGATACCATGATATACATTCATCCTCTTAATTAGAGGCAGTAAGAATCGTGCCAATGGACACATTCTTAGATAAATAATTGTTTAAACTAAGTTAAAGTAAAATTACTCATGAGCCTATATTATTTTGTTTATTAAGTACGTAAAATCACAGCAGAACACTAATAAAACATTGTATTCATGATGTTTTAAAAGAGAATGCTGTAAGGCTTCCATTGAAGTCCATGTTTACGGCCTTGTCGCTTAAAAAGATCTCGACCTCGATTTTGGACAATTAACATTTACTTTTTTATAAAAGTTTTAAGTATTTACCTACAATCGTGGAAATGTAGGATACCATAACAGTGTTTGATCATAAATATGAAAAATCAATTAATTATATTTTAACCTTCTTTTCGACATTACAATACGGCATCGAACTCCCTCGGTGAGGAAAAATAACGTGCAGAAACCTGCACATTCAGTTGACTGAATGTGTGAACCGTGATCCGATACTAGTTTGGTTCCCATGGAAAGGTTGCGGAGGTCAGGTGGGAGTCGCTTCGTGGTAAAACCTAACTCGTCCAATCTTGGATCATGATTAGATCCTAATCCAGAAGGGATGTGACCGAGACTTCATATCCGGAAAGATATAAATAAAAAGACTGTAATAACGGTTAGGTAAGGTCATACATATGCGTCTATATGTCATGTACAGGAAGGTTTGTTCTTTTAATTTAATTGGTGTTTGCTGTTGTTGCTGGTAAAGAAAAAAATTGCGAAATAAAAAAAAATACAATTCAAATATTAACTGCGTCTTATCACGGTTATTTACGCGGCGAAGGCAATATATTGCCGATTTCCGTCCACTGGCGAGTAATGCGCGTCCGGAACGCCCTGAGAGACGCCCTCCGCGGATCTAAATTATGGACCTTCCGTCCTGAAGGAAAATAATGTGGGATGTTGGGATACTTTGCCGTCTTTGTTTTGCATAGACAAGTTTTCTCGGGAAAAAATTATTCCGTGAGTTCGAGACATTCGGATTGTTCATACATTATAAGCATATGAAAAGCTAGTATAGGAGCAAATGTAATAAAATCGTTGCAACGTTTTAAGTTTTTGTGTCCTATGAAGTTTTTCTTATGATTTGTTCTTATGTTCGAACAATCTATTAACTTAAACGTATTTTGTTTAGGTGCTGAGCTCACATAGATTATACCCAAATGTACCCAAATGTAACATACTATACTAACATAAGAATAACTTACATACTTCGTAATTTCGGGTTTGGCACACTTTATGTAGAATTCTCCTACGATAGATAATCAAATAACACCATTTTCTAAAACTGCAATCTAAGCTTATTTCTCTAATTTTACTTGGCAAACAATAGCGTCTGCCCGGGTCTATGTTAACTGGCTATCATTAGCCGGGCTACGATGGACCACGACATTTATTTTACGGCATCCGGCAATAAAAGTGATCCACTGCCTGCATTCTGCAGTGTTGCCCGCTGCTCTGTTGACGGAGATAAAGCTACTGGAAATGGCTAGATTCTGGAATGATATTATTTATAAATAGGCTTCAATAATAGAATTCATAGCAAAGCATTCATAGTAATGTTTCAAGGATATTTTTTACAAACATACAAAAATACACGCCCCTTTGCCGGAAAAATAGGGCCAGGTAATAAATATTACAAAATTATAAAGATTACATTAGATAAGATTAGGTAAAGAAGGAAAAAAAAACAGTGATAGGACTACTACCTTAGCAGCCCATCGCAACGCCTAAAAGACTAGACGGTTTTTAAAAACCTGAATGCTTCTCTGCATGCATAATGCATGCAGTTGCAGAGCTTTATATGAATTTACATGTCCGAAGTCTGAATTAGGCTTTTCTTTTTCTAGAAATTTTCACAGGAACAGAAAAAATGGGGATTTAGTTTAACACGGGCGGAATTTAGCAGACACAAAAGCTAATTTATATACCCGAAGTCTGAATCTAAATATACAAAACGGTTAAATTATAGTCTAAGCAAATGTATACAAGGTGAATGTGAATGGAAAAGTTGGAGTGAAGGCCTGGATGGCAAATCCTGGCTAGTCAGGTTAAAAGTACGAGAAAAAGTTATGAATGTGAATGAAAAGAAAGAAGTATGCAGAGATCGTGGCAACTGGAAAAATGTAATCTGCTTACCCCTCAAGGCCAACTTTTTTAAAACTCCATAACACATCTAGTTACAGGACATCAGCGTAAGCTGCCCACAGCTCACGACCCCTGACCCCACGGAAGTGATAAAGCTTTTTGGCTAAAAAAGCATTTCGGTGGCGATGGCTCGGAAGCGAAGCAGGAATCGGCGAGGTGACCCAAGACCTTAGTGCTACCCTACCAAGTGGAACGATATGTTTTTATAGGCTTCTTTATTGGAGCCAACGTGATTTAGAATCTATTATGATAATATCGATGTAGATGGGTAGGTTGACGTGGTGGATGATTACTTCCTATGCCGTTATATGCAGATTTGTCATGCTTATAATATTAAGTAATGCGTAGCCTTTGGTAAGATTAAATATAGATAGAATAGATACCATATTTTTTAAGTGAGCGGAATTAGATTTTATATACATGAGCAGCACATCTACAACTTCTCATCTCGTGATATGTCCCATATATTTCACGTCTAGTAAAATGTTTAATCTGTTTAATAATTTTTTTGACCAATTGTGACGTTAGTAGTACTTTTTCCAAATTCCTAAGACTGACTGATAGAAAATTCTTGTAGTTAGCTTAAAGGCTTAGTATTATAAAATTAGATAAATCTTAGAGACCTGATACGAGTACAACCATTTTATTCAATTTTATAATCTTAATCATTAATATATAAAAAGGCAATATTTCTTAATCATTTAAATCTAATAAATAAAAAATATTAAGCACACTCCACAATATTAAAATCAATCAACAAATTAGGCGGTGTCTACACCAAACTACATTGACATATTAATGGGTAATTAAAAAAAACTAAAAAACTACGCTTTATTGCTAATCAAACTAAAAAATAGAAAATAAAATTTAAAGACAAAGGAATTATAAAACAGTAGTAGCAAGTCGAACAATCAGTTATAGTCAATTACCTCCGATTAAAATTATAACAAAATTAAATTTATAAACAAAACAATTGAAATCTGAGTAAAAAGCGTGGGGTGCCTGATGTAGTAAATATTAAAATCATTCTATTAGCATATATTTATGACAAGAGAGTTATGAAAATGAAGTAAAATGCACCCCACGCTTTTTACTCTGATTTAAATTGTTTTGTTTATAAATTTAATTTTGTTATAATTTTAATCGGAGGTAATTGACTATAACTGATTGTTCGACTTGCTACTACTGTTTTATAATTCCTTTGTCTTTAAATTTTATTTTCTATTTTTTAGTTTGATTAGCAATAAAGCGTAGTTTTTTAGTTTTTTTTAAACTATTATTTATTTTCTATTTTTTAGTTTGATTAGCAATAAAACGCCTAGTTTTTTAGTTTTTTTATACAATTATTTTTTGGTAGAAGTGTTAACTTCCTACTACTTCTACTACGCTGTATAACTATCTTACTAGAAATGACTTTCGCAACCATGCGCCCATCGCCGGAGGTTTTCACAACTAACTTTCTTAAAGTTATATGTGGCCTGATTGGATTAAATCTCATAATATTCTCATCATCATGATTCTTTTTTAGGCGACGGGCTAGCAACCTGTCACTATTTGAATCTCAATTCTATCTTAAAGCCCAATAGCTGAAGGTGGCCTATCAGTCTTTACAAGACTGTTGGCTCTGTCTACCCCGCAAGGGATATAGACGTGATTATATGTATGTATGATGATTGTTAAACCCAGTTGAAAAGAATTTTATAGTGATAAATCACTGTTAATAATATTTTTGACTATCCAGCAAACGTAATAATTTTCGATTGTGGCCTTGCCAGGAATCAAACCACAAGATTAAGAGGCAGATTGATACAGGAACAAAAATATTTCAAACATACCTCCACTGCCTTTACAACCAGGAACGCAACAATGTTTATCTGAAGACATCGTGGCACTTTTGTAGTAAAATCTGTCTTTTACAAAAACAAACACAAACTTGGGACTCCTATCTCAAATAATCAGGTACTTTTTACAGGAGTCCTATCTCAAAATATCTGCACAACACAGTGAACACAATCAGAGTCCAATCTCAGATGATAAAATCACACGAATATCCGGAAGAACAAAGCTCGACTCAACGGAAGATTCCAAACTCCAAATAACGACAAGTTATCAGCACAAAACAAAGTGCAAATAGGTAAATACACAGGCACCGGTAAAAAAACAGAAAGAAAGTTTACAGGTGTTAGAATCGAATTCAAAACTTACTGCAAAACTTATTTTACATAAATAAACAAACTGTCACTCATTTTCCAAGCGAGTATTACAGTGTTGCTATTCTAAATATGCAAAAGTTACATAATGTTAATTCAAGAATCGCATTAATATGTTAAATACGTATTAAATATCGCAAAGTTCTGTAGGTAGTAACTTTATTCTTGTATTGTTGTAAATTTAGTTGTTCAATTTTCATTTATTACTTTTGTTTTATTACTTATATATTTTTTATTGTTTTAAAATATTCTACTAATTCTACTATTGTTTCTAATGGTAATTCTAAATGGAGCGATGCGATGAAATAAAAAAGCCTCAGGTTAATAGTAACATTATATGGAAATATATTACATCTCTTTTTGGACTCCTTATACGTCAGAACTTCTTGGTTTCTTGTATGGAGATTACTGGCACTGGTGCTATCTCTGTCTCTCTTACTCTCATACGAAGGATCTAAAAATGAATTTATTAATCCTGGCAGTTTTAATAAGGATAATGAGAAACTCTTATCAAAATATTGCATTGTCATCGGTCCTTGATACGTGTGCAAAGTTTCAAGTTGATCAGACGTTTAGAAATCAGTGAAAATTAAGCTCAAAGATTCCGTTACATACATACATACATACATACATACAACCCAAGCTAATAAAAGCGTAGTAAAAAGGAAATGATTCCGATTCCCAGGAAATAGGACATTGATTCAATTGAGGCCATTGTCGGTGAACCAGCGCGGCCAGTTTTGTGCATCATTTATTCATATTATTGTACTTCGGTTTATTTATTTATCTATATACAGTTACATAATTTTGGTTATTGGTTGAGACTATATCTTTTAATTGCTACAATCTCTTCACACTTCTGCCGCATCTTCTACATATCATCAATGTTTTAATGCAAGCTCGTCGGTTTAGCGAGCCGTTGGACAGACCTTTGACTAGAACGTTCCGATTTAATCGAAGAATATTTGTCTTGATCTTCCCCTCCAACTTCCCAAGATAAGCATTATTTTATTTTAAAAAATCAGATACTTACCAATTCCTTTTGTAAATAGATAATCCAAATATGAAACAAAAGATAAAGGTTTATGATTATAAGTATTTTAAATATGTTTTTAAAACATTTACTTTGAGATTACTTATGTACCTACCTGGTCAAAGTTTAATTCTAATGTTAAGCACAAAATATACGTAATGTATGTAAACGTATGGTAAATGTAGTACCCGAAACTGACGAGCTTGCATGAAGAGATTTAAGAATGTGGATGAAGCAAGAAAGCAGAAAGATGTAGTCTCTGCCTATCCCTCCGGGGAAGAGGGATTTTATGTAAATACGTATACCCATATGATTTATTTATTCCTTACAGTATTGACAGACTCAATAATCCATAGAGTTGAAGTCCGAAGACGTTGCACTGGACAGCTTCGGTGATGATAGAATTGAGATTCAGTCTAGTTATGAAAATACGAGTATACTTAATGCAGAAGATCCATGCAAATAACATTATTATTGATTTTTATTCGTTGATAGCTTCCTCCATAGTTCAGTGTTATTATTTACTGCATTTCATTCATTCTTAATGATACCTACTCATACTCACATATATTTTATACATACCTACAGGATAGAAAGGGTCAATAATTTGTGGCAATGCTCGAAAGCCACATTTAGTTCAATAATGGCATTGAAATTTAGTTATAGTGATTTCTGAGTACCTGAATTACAAAGAAAAATCTTAAAACCTTTTAACCTATACCTCAGATGTAGGTGATACTAAGTATTTTCTTCACTTCATCAGGATGGAAGGTACTAAAATATATAATGTGTTTAAATTGGAATTTCTGTTACAGGGGCTTTCGCATTCCTTCTTTATCGCTCATTTTTAATACAACAGTGATACGACTATTCTCCAACCACGTCAATATAAAAATTAAACAATCTTCACAAACCATTACTTTTTTACAACACCCAAAGCAAATACATCGCAAATATTTTTACCAAGAATTAATCAGAGACCACGTGTCGCACCAGTTCCCCTATTAGGGAATGATTTAGTCCGGGAGTCCATCGAACCCCGCTTTCCCTGCAATTAGTTGGTCGGAACAATGTGCAGTGATTTTTAAATGATCGCCCCCAGCCATCTGGCGTGCTCACTGCTCGGTCAATGAGCGACTACTAAGTAATATTGGTAATTGCGTCTAGGTCCCGCTGCAGTTCGAAAATTGAAAATCACAGGCATTTTAAAATGATTGAGTTGTTTTTTTTTTTTTTTGCTTTTCGTTTATCAATATAGAGAACGTTCTATACTTATTCATTAAAGCGGAAGACTTGCAACCAGTCGCTATCTATGAATCTTATTCAAAATCATAATCTAGCCATCCAGCGAAACCTCATTTTCAAGTCTTGCTACTAACGTCTACCCCGTAAAAAATAAAGACATGATATGTTTGTTTTATCATCTTGATTTTATAAGAAAACCAGAAATAACCCCAACATACTATAACTATGTATTACACTTTCATATAACAAAAAATTCCAAGCTTTTAGCTGTATGTCTAAGGAAAATAAGAGGAATTTCTCCCGGGCAAATTAGAGGGCGCCGTAATAAGAGTGGACCCGGGAGGCCGTGATAACATAGCCTCATATTGTTGTGCTATTATTTTTTCATTTTTCCGGACTGCGGCGGATATATTTCGCGTTTCTGGAAATGAAAACCGATTTTCTTGAATCTGTTTGGGGTATTAAACGAAATATGATTACGGGCTCCCAGTTTTAATTAGGTTTTTTTGTTGTTTGGAATATGAATTCTGTCCCGTTTTTATATAGCTTGATATCAACGTTTGTAATTCAACATAATTAAATTAAGTAGTTATATATAGATTTAATTAAAAGGTATTGTAATGAAGTTTTGTTGGTTTAAACCAAACCTATGAAATCGAAGGCTTTTCCAATGTCAAAAGTATTGTTGTAGAAATTTAGAAGCACTCCATTTGTTTCAATTCTATCAGCAATACTAAGTCCGCCAACATCAAGCCCCGACATGCGACACAACACTCCAAAACTATCGACGGTTACCACATTAATTCCGCAGCAATTATTAAATACGTGCAATTCGATAATTAATTGGTGCAAAAAGAGCCGGGGCTCCGCAATGGAATCGCAACGGAATCGCGGCAGGATCGCAGTAAATCACGTTCGCACAATGAGGGCAGGTGGCGGCGGCGCGATAATATTCCCGTTTAATTACGCGGAATAATTAGTGAACGGAATATTTTCCGTTCCCTAACTATCTCCGCCGTCTTCCGGCGATAACTAGGCGGTAATTGCGGATTAACCTCGCATTCAGAAATTAATAGGTGCTTACTGCTCACGGGCGCGGGCACAGGTCATAGTTATGAGGAAATGTGGGGCGAGCGTTATTCTAAACTCGGTGTTTGAAATATATGTATGTAAATACACGGTCATTAATCTCGCGGAGCGGTAGGAATAGACTACATCTTTCCACTTGCCGTGATCATACTTCTGTAGCTTAATTCTTCAATATTTATTTGCTAGCTCTAGTACTTGTACTTCGAACCTCTAATTTTGGTTTAAAAATAAACTTATTAGAATTATTTCTAATTTGATTTATATAATAATAAATATCTTTCATTCATGTCGAATTAAATTAATGATGTTCATTAACTGGTCAAAAGTTAAATAGTACGTGAAGAAAATCATCGGTATCTCCTCAATTGTGTGATCTAAGAGCACAGTAGAACCCTGACGTATTGCTTGCTTACTGAATTTGAATTAATTGTTGACGGAAAACATTCACGACGTGTTTATATGCACGCTCCATGACACGATGATTTCTAAAATTAATAATTAGCCAATAAACATCACCGCAAATATTAAACCCCGCGTGTTTGTGACGGATGAGCAAAATAATGTGCCAACATCGCTAATGACTAATATGAGTGTGAAAAACGATTTGATGTTGTAATTATGTACCTAGTCGTACATATATATAGTCACGTTTATATACATATCTTGCGGGGTAGGCAGAGCCAACAGTCTTGAAAATACTTACTATAGGCAACGTTTAGCTGCTTGGCTTAATGATCAAGTTTGTAAGCCTTTTCCTTAGTCACCTTTTACGACATCTAAAACTCCAGAACAATGGCAAAATGCCTCTACAACTTTTTTAAATTCCAAAATACTTAATTTCCAAAATTTACTGCTCAAGTCTAGCTTACGAAATTTAATTTCCCTACGGACTAAACAAGGAATACTCCGCGCATGAATGCCGCGATTCATCACCACGACAACGTTTGATCGTCAAAAAACATAATAATATAAGCGCATTTGCTCACCTGTGACAATCCTAGTTATTGAGCCGTGGGGTGGCTAGTTGAGCGTAACTTTTCATATCGAAATATTAATTCTCTCGCGAAGAGCAAAGCTGCAAATTAAGCGGAGTGCCTTTAATGTTCGCGTTTTAATTATAAAATCTCACGACGGGCGGCTGATATTGGTTTTAGTTCAGATTGGGTGGATTTTTGAGTTTGATGTTGGATTTTGTCAAAAAAGGTTAAGTTCTGAATTGAATTTTGTAAAGTATCATGTCTGTTGTAACGTTTTCTTTTTGTATTTTGTCTAAATTGCAAGCGCGGTCTTTCTATGATAATGTACATGAACGTAAATATAACACGCTTTCACAAGTTATATGTTTTTATTATTACATATATAATAATTTTTTCAGCTTTTATTATTATTTCATACCTAAGCTATATTATTATTATTATGTTAAAGACAGTATCGACAAAGATATCTCACAAAATAAGATTTAAGTATATAAAGTTTTTGTCTTTAACGAATAATTATACAGCGTACCGCGTGGTTTCCTGCACTTATAAATAGAAATACTCCATATCTTTCTCACGGATGTCAGAAAAGGTGATTAAGGGTTAGGCTTATAAACTTGGGATTCCTCTTGTAGACTAGGGACTAGCAACCTCTCAATATTTCAAGTCTGTCTACGCGCAAAGGGTATAGCCGTGACCATGTCGAAACATTGTACATATGTATAAACAGTCAAATTCGTTAACAATTTTGATAAAATCAAATACTCGTACATGAATAAAGGCATTAAAAATCAACTTTCTCTGTATCAATAGTATGTAAGCGTACCAAAGTATATAATTATATAGGTGTAAGCTCATTAGTAATTGCGGAGGGCTGCGGCGGACGTGGCTAAATATTTTCCCGCCCCGTAATTAAAGAGCCCGGGGAAAGCCGAAAATTATTGTCCACACATTTTCTTGGCGACTATTTTCGACGAAATTTTGAGGTTATGGTTGAAGTTGTTTACGTTATAATTTCCGAGATTCATACCGGGAATTTCAGCACCTCAACAGTCAGGCAACTCGATGTGTAACCATTTCCAAAATGGGGTAGGTGTCCCTGTAAGGTTGCCAAGATTATATGGGATTGGCTTCGTGTAAAATCCTGACTTACCCATAATCCTCCTCTGAGGCCGCTCTCCAGTTAGCTGAAAAAAAGTCTCCTCCATTACCCACAAAGGCTTTTCTGACAACGTATATTAACATACTGTCTTTCCAAATGAAACGCTTGATGCCGACACTAGACTGTAAAACGTGTAGACACGAGGCAAGAGAAACAGCTGGCGTACACTTTATTTTCTCTTCTCTACCAGATGGCATACAAGCATAGGTACGAGAAAATCATTTCCCATCATCAAAAATCATAACCTAACCGCATTATTTCTTTAATGACGTAAAAACAAAAGCCAAGTGGCACGTCATTAGAGCGTGGAGCGGGGCGTGCGGCGTGCCACAAAGGCGGTGAATTAATGACACCTCGCGCAAAGCAGAGATGAGTTATTTTGAAGAGGAAAAGGCGAACGTGGAGTGTGGTTGTTCCACGCGGTGTTTTGTTCGAACTAACGAGGTCAATAGTTGATGTTCACGGCTGGTGGAGTCGCGGTAACAAGTCGCAGTTATGAGCACCTTTATGTGTAGCAAGATATGCAGATTTTTAGTTTAACTTCTTGGTTATAGTAGTTCGGTCGAGATTGAATCATTCTCCTAGCTTTAGTCACGGTTGCATCCTCACCACGCTGGAAAGGAGCCCGTGGTATGCCTTTTTGACCTTATATTAAGTAAGTCAGACTCTTATCTGACCTCCGCAACCTTTGCAGGTATACCAAACCCGTATTGGATCGCCAGTTGCCTGTATGTGCCGAGGTTGTATATCACGTCTCCATCCCTCATGCAGTGGACAGAGCCAACAGTCTAGGTATAACCTAAAACGCTACATTTTGCTGGATGGTTTTGAATGATCGAATCGAGATTCAGATACTCCAGGACACTTAACTTAACTTGAAGAAGCTCAGTAATTTCAAATTCCACTTTTATATAATTTCTATAATACGAATCCATAATCCATTGCGAAAAGATGACGAAGACGAGTATAAATTGATCAAATTGGGGACGTCATGGTAGAAGGTCAGGTTATGAGTACCCTTGTGACCAAAACAAAAAAAAAACGCGAGGTTAAGGGGAAAAAACCAACTTAAACAAAGAAACTATTCTTTAAGGTTATGTTCCCATGCGATTTGAACACACGTCTCCCAGGCCACGCCGGTCTCAAGACTTCAATGGAGAATTCGAAGAAGGTATATTCCAGTGCACAATAAACCCTAAACTAGATGTAATTTAGCACTCTCAAAGCCCAAATGCAGTGAAAGTGGGAGCGGGCGTATGCTTTCACATTCCAGTTTCGCTTTCAGCGCCTCTGCATGAGCTTATCTTGAGAATTTATATTGCAGAATGTAGAAAAACAGACATTTGCATTCGGTATGCTTTCTAGTATAGGTACAGAATAATTTTAAGTACGCTTTCCATAAATATCGGAAATACTAAAATAGCGCTGCCAGCCTTTTGGTCATGTTTGTTTTCTCTAAAAGCACACCGTTTCGGAATTCCCTACAAAATCTTTTTATTGTTCCCTTAATTCTGTAAATCACACCCTATTCTATGGGAGGACATATATGTTGTTCTAATGTGTTATCCTGAAGACCTCCAGAACTTACGGAACGATTTATTACAATTGTGCAAAAATCATGATCAAAACTTAGGTAAATAGTTTTCTATGTACAAAAGATCTCACACCCTGTATGAGATCATAGAAAGACACTAGGCTCTTCCTAAGGACCCAATTGTAAAAAAAACCGCCAAAAGGTTTGTAAGTTTGTAAAGTTTGTAAATTATCGTAATATCTTAATACCAATACAAACACAAATAACACGCCTGATCCAATAGTCACAAACCCAAAGACAATTCAGCTGGTTGGTTTAATGAAGAAACTTTCAGATGTAATGACAAGCATCTAGCTCATCACCTTAAACAAAAATCGTTTATATAGTATAGCTTTGATCGAGTTACCTATATCACTAAAACTTTAATAATAAATTACATTCCGATTTCAACAAAAAAAAATCATAACAACCTGATTAAAAATACCAATATGTCTGAGAACACGGCGTAAGTTCATGTTTTTATCACTCAAGTGCGTGTTTCGGACGGTCTGCCATTGTGTGGCGGACAGACAAAAGATGCGTAAACGGTAGCGCAACTTATCGTGCCTTTGATCAACCTTATACTCCGCCATATTTTACAATTATTTAGGGACCCGTGTGGTTTATTAAGTTAATAGTATTTATGTATTACTAAAATATGTATCACTCATGAAAAATAATTTTATACTATTAGTAATGAATGTCCAAGGGGTCGCAGTTATATACGCTAGGTTCGAAACAAAACGTCGATGGTCAAACCAAATTGATTTTAAAAAAGTTAGTTAATATCTTGAAGTGAACAGACTATTATGTGTTGCTAAAACTATTAACTTCGAAAATCATGATGATTGTTTGAAGCGAAAGTATGCAGAGATCTTGGCAAGTGGAAAAAATGTGCCTATACCTACCTCTGCGACAGTGGCCTGACATTTAATTAATGTATGCGAGATTTCAAGTATTTATTAGATAAATGGGTAATAAATGTGTACAAGATGAATGTATATATGAGTAGGATATAAAAATGTGCAGAATCTCTACACCAAGATTTTCAAGTTCTTTTTATACATACCAGAGTTGGTGTTTATGTATACCTATATATCGGATACTTATGTATAAATGTGCAGAACCACGATAATAACATGCTCTTTTTTTTAATACACGAGATGGCGTACGGGCGATACGATACCGAGGCGAGCTCCGACATCTCCACGAGCTTCAAGTGACATGTTCCTGTAAAAAATGATGAAAGCACGCGTGGGAACGGTTCGGAACAAAAAAAGTAGAGTAAAACTTATCAAATGCAAGCATGAATGAAAATTGAACACGCTGACTGAACATATTTCATTTCAATTTTATAACCTTTTTTTGCATCATCTTTGTCTATGCCTTAACTAGTTTTTTTTTAGCTAACTATTGTACATACTTAGTAATCAATTCTTTCACTTTCGTTATCATTCGTCATCTCATTTGGCATTGGCTTTCTATTAATGCTTTCACGGATTAAATCTATTTTTATTTAGGCATATTATTTTTCTAATGCGGATAAAGATTAACAAACACTTTTATCTTTAACATGTGAAATTTGACTGACCCAATCCAGGATCATCCAAATCCAAAGTCCAAGATGATCAACAAATGATTTCGATAAGTACAGGTTGGCATAGCATACCTACCAATTTAACTTTATCGGAGTAGTTACATAGCACCATAAAAGTATCAAAAAGGTTGTAAAGACGTCTGAAGGTCGCCGGCGAGTATCACACGTGCGTTATGTCTCCCCGATTGTGTACTGTGAAAAAAATCACACATCGTTCCAGGACTAATGATGTACAATCATGCGGAAAAAAATACACCATACCTACGCTTGACAAATTTAAGCATGTTAAATGGAATTCGTTTTGTTCGATGTGTAATGTTCCAATCTGTATTTATTTGTAACATATTATCGCTTATCAAAATTTGCATTATGGTTATAATAAAAATTGTTTATATTTTGGAAAAGAGCTGGAAGAATACCACAAGGAATGGTTGACGGCATTGGAGGCTAAGATCCATTCGATAAATGATGGCGATGCTACGCCGCTGCATATTAATAAAACCTTTTCGATTACAGGTAAAGTACACCTCCTCGTTTTAAATCAACTGTGGTCCTTTAAGAGAACTTTTAACTAAATCAAAACAGCCTAACAACTTTAATTCGTATGTTAATCAAACAACAAACTCCGTCAATTATACATGTACAATTGGTCATCCATATTAATTTTGTTGGCTCGCGTCGCATAAAAAATATTATAAAACTTTTGTACACCGACTGTACCGGCGCGCACCTGGGTCGCCGGGGGCTCTCATTCAAATGCAAATCAAATGTTCCATTTTTAAAATCTACCATCTCGACACTCCTTGCTTCCGGAAAGACTTATGTACAATCGCTACCAACCAGATCAATCCAAGTCAATCCAAAGACAAGCTTATTTCGATAACATTTTAATCCAATTTCATGTAATGGTGTGTGTTACATACGCCATTTAAATTTTAAGTAGGCGTGTCGTTTGGGACCTTTTAGGGCAAATTTCGAGTACCCAGGTGTGTTCCCGATCCGGTTAAGGGAAGCGTCCTTGTTAGGGATTCTCGTATAAAATCGTTTAATGGTTTGTTTTTAATTTCAATTTTACATTCAGCGGCGCGATGTTGTAAATTATTGATAATAAAACGGTAGGGTTATTTTGAAGTTGTCAGTTTATTGGGACTTATTGTAATTCTATCAGTTTAAGAACATCGAGCGCTGTGTTATTTTAATAGTTCGAAGGAGGTATAATGAATGAATATAATGAATTTTAGGATTGAGGAACCTATCTCTTTCAGTAAGACTAACATACTTAGGATTCTTCTTATAGGTATTGGGTTTCTTCTAAAATGTTATGGGCTGGCAAACTAACATTATATCTGAATCTCTGCCATTTAGCACTACGTGCCCTTTGAGAGTTATGCCTTTTGACTCTATCTACCCCGTAAGCAAAAACAATTTACTCAAAATATTATGTGAATTTAAAAATATGTAGAGAATGTATTTAGCATTCACTTCACCTGTTGTAGCTTAAAGGCTCAAAACAGTTATAAAAATAATATTATCAAAGTAATCTTTGCAGTGGCTTTCACTCTTAATCAATGAAAAGAAAAGATATTAGCACTACAAATTCTTATTCAAAGTTATTTATAGCGTTTAAACCCATCTCTACCCACACCAAGGCTCCGCAGACGGCGTGGCACCTATCCTATCTCACCATCTCAATGCACCTTAACAAACATTGGCCCAACATCAATAACCCTCGAAACAATAAGCTATCAACCGGGGCCATTACGAACATTGGAGCAAACCTTTGTTCCAACACGGGATTCCGGACCACCCGTAGCATAGCACTCGTAAATTTTATTTTAGTAACAAAAAGCCGATGATTTTCGCATATTTTTATACAAAAGAAGATTAGACCACGGATGAGTTAATTTAGGGGCTACGGTCATCCAATTATGCTTTGTAATGTAACAGATACAAAAGAAAACGCATTATGTGAACTAAGTATTTAAATGTTATAACATATTGGTGACAGTAAAAAAAGATTAGGCAGGTAAATATTAACATGTAAGTTTCGGAAACTTTCAACGGGTTACGTGGATATAAAATTATTTAACTAAATTGTTCGTGAATATAAACCAATTTCATTCATTAAATATTTCTTCTGTTACAATGTTTGATGGGGGAACGAAAGAACATACCAATGGCATGTATATACATATTGCTTTGGAAGAATCAGAAATAAAATTTATATGTTGTGGTCCTATCTCAAATAATGGTTTTTTGGATAAAAGTATACTATTGTGACTGGTATGTGAATATAACTCTTTTTGGACGACCAATAAATAACTTCAGATATTTCAAAAATACATCAGATGAGAAGTTATTCAGATATCGTACATAAATCACATACATATGTTTATTATAATTCTTCCGCGATTATCCACGCAAATCAAGACGATGGAATCCCCGATAAAAAAGTATTTTAGAAGGACCCGGGGCCACACAAAGGTTCTTGTAGTTCGCCAATAATAATAGCTAATAGTTCTCGTATTCTATACAAAGATGATTTAGTGCGCTCAAAAGTCAAGCAGTAAATCATATCGCTATCTCACATGAGCTCCAATATACGAAGCAATAATGACACGAAGGACACGTGCTTTCTCATTATTTGAAGTTATTCCAAGTTCGTGATTTAAAATAAATAAATTTTATTACGCCATCTGTCATTCGAGAGATAAAACTCGTAATGGCTCGCAGGAGTCAACTCTCGCGCCGGGATTCATTCTGCCCTGACATTTAGTGTCGATGGGCCTTAAGTTAGTGTTAATGCCGTGAGCGATGGCGGTTTCCTCATTACGAGCAAACCCGATTTATTACTCGTCAAATTTAACACACTATCTATCTGCTTAACATCGTTGTAATGGCCAACGTTAATTTAATACTCATCGGGATTGGAAACGTCGTAAATAATCGGGTATTTTATGTTATGTTCTTGCGACTTAGCTATTTTTTTTAATTTTATAAAGGGCCCGCAGGATCGACGCTGGTGTGACGAAACGTTCTCTAATTCGCCGTGGTGAGGTGTCCGCACGCTTTGACATTGCTTTCGTCCCCTTGGTTTTGTCGTCGTAAATTATTTCCTACATTATGAATGCATTAGAAATGGTAAATTTCGTATTGCTTTTCATTACCGGAAATATTGATATTTATGTGCAAAAGAAATTGTCTTTATTCAAGTTATACCAACTCTAAATGATGTGAAATTTAATATTTTATTAGGTTAATATCTTCCCACGAAAATAAGTTTATAACACGATTAACAATAAGATCTGTTGAGAAGCCATTACGATCGTCTTAACATGCCACTCGAATACTCAATAACGCATCCAAAAACCAAACAACAGGCGCTCCACTCGAAAACCCATCCAGGTAAATTAGATTTATACACGAAAAGTAATAACAGCGGGCATCAAAAGGCCTCGTCTGGCCGTACGAAGCTTTCCTTTTAATTAGACCCTAAGTACTCGTTAAAAAACGGGATCCACCCAAACAGACAAAGCTGGTACTAACAAACAGTGCAAATGTAAAAACGTTGGATAAATAAGTGGAAAAATACAGGTAAGTCCGAAGGTTTTGTACGGACGGGCCGGCCACTTAGGTCATCCTGCGAAATAAAGGTTGGAGTTTTTTATATCGCTTTAAAATGCGAGGCCCGTGCCCGTGCCCGCCTCACCCCCCGCGATCATGTGAAAGGAAATGAGCGAAAGAAAATGTTTCCGAGAGCCGTTCACTTTTATTGAACAGTTCCTTTACTAGTTTCGATTGCAAATAGTTCGTGTGATTCAGTTAGTTCCTAATGAAACGGAAAAGTTTAGCGCTGTAGGATCTCGGCTCTATACTGTTTATACGCAGAATGCCTTTTTTGTGAATAATAACAAGCGGAACATCCGTTTTCTGGAAGTCTTAAAAAAATTAAGTTTCTGCACTGTATTTTCTATATCTATTTGAAAAGTAACTTACATATTCATTCAATTATTCTGTACTACACAAAAGTCATTAAGGTAATTTCTTGACATGGGATGGGAAGCGCATTGATCATGAGACATTTTTTTATTATATTAAAGAACATTGGCATAGTAATGCCTGAATCAATACAGCTTAACACAATGGCGAATTTGAATTGAATTGAATCAAAACAGAAACAAATGATTATTCTACCTTTTTTTCATTTCAATTCCTGTAACTGATAAATACAAGAGATGTCGTTTTGCGTAACTATGATTGTACCTATTTATTACCTACATAATTTTATTTTTTGCCTGCAGAGCGGCGTATTTGCAAAATCGGCGAGAAGCGTAACGTTGTGGTGTTTCGCGGAAAACGACTTTGCCGTATCGCTATTGTTAATGTATTATGTTGCGTGAAACATTTTGCATGTCTAAAGCGACACCGCTTTTGCGTACTGGAATTATTAATATAGGTACCGACAAAGTATACAAACTTTCAGTGTGACCTGCTTAGCATTGACTTTTGTTGGTCTTTTCGTGTAGGTACGTATTCTAATCAGTGACCTCTCTCCGTGTTTATGAGCTAGGTTGTATAGGGATTTTAGTAATTTATACATTTGTAAGAGAGGTGCTATTCATAATTTTTATAGAGTGTGTATGAAAGAATACTTTCTTTGTTCTCACGCTAAAAACCTTTCAATTAAAATTAAGATTGTTGCGCAATGTTCGTGAAATAAATTGTGCATCCATTTTACATGAAAATATTTTACAGACGTTCCAAATTCCAGTAATTCAATCTAACATTCCGTCCCATAAACCACTAGCGCCCTCTATACATTCTAAATTTAAATAAATCTCGCCTTGTTTAGTCCCTTCTATTGGGAATGGCATTTGCTAAACAGTGTTTCTCAAAGTGGCTCTGCCGATACGAAATCTTTATGATTCTTTATCAATTTTAAATTTTTATAGAATAATAAAAATCAGGGGATAATTCCGTACAAAAAATAAGGATTTGTTTTTTAATGTTTCTAAAATGAAAATCACATTTTCCCAGAAAGCAAACGAATTTAATTAAAAAATCATATTTCTTTGTATATACCTACATACAAAAATGTGTTTAGGTATGTATACATACAAATCCGAAGTTCGCTTGAATGCTACCCACTTGTCATTTCTAAAAATCTGAGCAAATTTGCATACAGCCAAATTGCAAATTTGCATAAGACCATTTGAGAAACTCTGTCATCGAGCAATATATTGCGTGTGTGAAGGTACTATACATTTTCAATTTGGGCAGAGAGCGGGTAGTATGGGCGGGCGAGGGCTGTTTGAGGCAGTGATTAGTAATGTGAGGGGATTATGGCGAAATAATCTTAGTGGAGACGTTAATGAGAAAACATTCCACTGGTCGGGACACTTAATGATTAATTAATTCAGTTTTAATCAAAAATTCTGCCCTGAGTTTGAATAAGAATTTATAATTTTATTGGGTGAATAGTGTTTTTGGATCCGAGTATATATAGTACATATAGCCGGTCGTATCTTTTGGTAATCTAATTAGATGAGTTTCCTTATTTTTATACAGTGCCTTGCAGTCTGATCTCTCCAACCAAAACCTTAATAACATATACTAGAGAGTTAACAAACGCTGAGAGGTTTTCAGGACCAGCCCTGCCTTCTAAAGCCCTGAATCAACTTCTATATCAGGTTGTTCAAGCCTCAAGAACCTATATTAAATTTTTTTTATAAAAAACAACGTATAGGTACCTACTACGAGTACATAGCGGAAAAATTAAAAATACCACTACAATAACATATAAAAGGACATAATTAATATTTTTCCCATTTGCAGGATTCGATAGGTATTGAAAGGCGCCACATGGAAGGGTGTGCAATGGTGCATCGCCGCGGTCATAGGACCCAGTGATGTGATGAGCGACGCTCCGTCACGTACCAGTGAGCATTAGCCTTTAGGCTCCAATTATATATCTAGCTAATATTTCAGGGCAGCATTGTTCCTACTTTTTTTAGGTTTGTTTACAGATTAGAGCAACGCGGGTTTCCGTCGCATGAGGTTATTGTCTTTGGTCGTAAGAGACGGTGATTTGTAGAGCGACATTCCACAACGTACGAGTGAGTAAATCTTAAGGCTCTATTTATATATCTAGCTCATATTGCACAGCGGCATTGTTTCGATTTTTTTTCTGTCTATATGATTAGTATAAATTTTGGTGGGAAGGATAAAAGTTTTCCTAACAGAAAGGACCATTTATCTCTCCGTTTAAGTATTTCAATTTTAATAGGATAAATTGTTAGTACCTATTTCTTAATATACGTTTATGTATGTATCTTTGATTAAAAAAGTGTCCGCTTTATAATTTTGTATCGAAGATAAATAACCAATTCTAACATTTAATCGTCAATTGAAATATCTACATCGCATGTCTCAACCAGCATTACAAAGCCAAGTACATACAAAAAGATTTTTTCTCAATTTCTCCTTGGCACTTGATTAGCTCGCTCGATCGTAATTATTTTCCCGTTCCCCGTAGCCGCGGGGGATTTGTATAATCCTGATTAGGTACGTATTGCGATCCGATGAAGTGTGTTCCCGCACGTGTCTCCTCGCCTTTATCTCACTTTGGGACAGTAAATGATACCCCATGTTTGATTTCGACGAAATTGAAAGTAGTTGATTGAGTCGTCCTTTAATTAATACTGTTTGTCCGACGGATTTGAGATAATTTCATTACTAGATTGAAAGTTGGAAATAGAATTATTTTCTAAGTAAATGGAAACTAAGTAGGTATAATTTCAAGTTTATAAATATGTGGAATTGTGATTCAAATTGAATTAAAATCATCTCGTATACTTATTGCTGGCAAATTATACTTTTATACATATCTATATTTTGTAATGTAGTCATTCCATTAAAATTGTAAACATTTCAGAAGATGTCAAATGGAATATACCTATGAAAATATTTAACAGATGTCAAGCGGACAAACAGCAAACGCGGAAAGCTACTTTCACTTAATATGTATAGTGTAATCTTTTTGCAGTTACAAAGTAAATGATAGTCACATCAAACAGATTTTCGGTGTAATCCACTACGAGCAACTTTTGCATTTACTAGGCTCGTATTTTTGCCATTTAAATGCACGTAATAATAGGCCCTATTACAAAGGCAACTAAGTTGTAATTAGGTTATGAGGGGTCAGCACGGCAAATTCCCATTGTGCTGTTATCGCGAGGCTCCAGTCTCAGAATACTGCGACTTTATTCTGCTGGCATTTTTAATTTGCAACTTTCTGCGCGACGGGCTTAGTAATTAGAATTACTAGTTGTAGGTTCTATTTGCTGCTCGGGTAATACATATAATTAAATCCGCCAGTTCCTCGCTACTCTACATAGACAAATTATAAAACCTTGGATAATACACCTATTTATATAATAATTTCACAATTTTATTAACACTCTGTATATCAATCTCTCTGGCAATTGACTGGTAGGAAAGCCTGAATTTAAATTAATTAGATTTGTTATAATGAAGTTCAATAGATAACAAATTTTTGTCATTTAAAAGGAAATCTTCTACTGAACACTACTATAGAATTTCTATTTTTGTTTCTTTACAATAGATCAGTGCTAATTTCGCCTAAAATTGGCACTAATATATGAAAGCTGTTAAAAATTAAGGAAAAAGTAAGTAACATTGAAAAAATTAAACAAAAATGCCAATGGTCCTGTAAAAATAAGAACCCTGTGAAGTGCTAGTACCTAATTGTGAAAACTTTACAAAAAGTTTATGCTTATATTACTGAACAACGTTAAAATAAAGCCTAATAAACGAGCACAAAGAGCCATTTCTCAAAAAGAGTTTGGTATAATTTACTAAACCTTATCAACTTTGTTTTTGTAAATTATCTGAGAGGGATAGATGAAGAACTGAGAACTTAATTGAGTTTTATCTTTGCCTTCGACAGTATTATAAACTGCAATCCTGTCTGGCTGATCCTGAAACAGGATTTGAACCAACGATTTTTTAGATTACTTAGAGCATTGTGGTGGAATACCTTGCGATCGCATGATCCTCTCAAAATGATGAAATATAGTTTTAGTAGGTAGGCTGGCTCATCAAGTGCCAGGAGTCCCACCCTCTTCCGGGTGAAGACTTGGCTGATCCTCAAATTGTAGAACCTAAAAATTACACGAACAGACAGATATATCTATCAATGAATGTAAAACAAAGATCGAATGCCTAGTTAAATATTTTTGTAAGCAATATTGACTTATATACAAAGTCAATAAGAAAACAAAAGGCCAAGAATTGTGTTGTTCCGAAAAACTTTACTCTGTAACTTGCTCAATGTTTTGAAAACGAAAGAGTTTTATAAACGAAAACTTGGTTTAATCGGCATTAAATGTTTCACAAGACTTACCAAAAATGTGTATTTGAAATGTTGTAAAAATGTTTATTGCAGAGAAAATCATTTCAGTATCTTAAATAGTATAAAGATATAACAAGAAAAATGTAACTTAAGTAAACCACGTAGAGATTTTCCATTGACCGACAAGTTATAAAAAGATAATAAAAAATAGTACCTATATTTACACATATAACGTCTTCATCCCAAAGGGGGTAGACAGAGCCAATAGTCATAAGACTCAAATTCAAAGTTAGTTGAATGGCTAATGGTTGTCAAATTTAGAGATGAAATCACGTCGCTAGCCCATCGCCTAAAAAAAGAATCCCATAAGATTAAAAAACGGAAAATAAAATTGAAAAATGTTTATTAAGATTAAAGTAATGAATAAGGAGAAGATTCTTAAGTGATCCACTTGCCTAAATGTGACGCTTAACGTTACAGCAACGATTAGCAATTACATACCTACACGTAACTCAGAAAAGTTTTAGTTTATTTATTTAGTAGCCGCCAACCTTAGGACAGGCCCGAATAACTATGAGCTATGTTTAATCATTTATTCATAAATTTTGTCCATAAAAATCCAGAACCTTTCCAGAGACATCTTCAATTGTGGATAAATAAAACACACGTGGTACATACAGCCTGGAGTGCACAGGACTCTCGGAGGATCGGCTCACTTAGGGATGAATGCGGATGTCCTTCCATTCAGACTCCCGCATTTTAAATGTTAGCTTTCCTATTCAAATGGCCGAGATGGCCGTCTGCCGCTTCTGGTTTTATAGCAACTTGCAATCATTTTATCGGAGAAATATAGGTATGTTTTAATCTTAAGGTATTAAAGTCAAAGGCAACTTCATAGAATTCGGTTTAAAACAATTGTTATTTTAATTTTTTGTTTCCAGTAATTGTTGCGGTCTTATATAAAATGCGGAGAATATATCATCGCTCCCGTGGGTGATTATTGAACTTTCTAGTACCTAAGTAGGTAATTAAATAAAAATTCGATTTTTATAAGAATTCATATTCAACATTTACTAGTGTTGGCCCAATTAAGATATCAAACAAATTTTAATGTAACGGTTTTCTAAGCCAAATTGGACACCATGTTTAACTAAAAAAAATTGTTCTTTTAATTGAAAAAAAAGTTAATTAACACTAACAAATCATGGCCAAAAATAAATAAATAAATCGTGATAAATCACACAGACTGAGTAAATCTTAAAGTAAGGCTGGGATACTTATAGGATACTAACCCTGCGATACTAAATTATACATATATTAAATCCTTATATTGACAATCATCTTAGGACCTGGATTTATATAATTTGTAAATAAATTCTTATATATAAGAATTTTATACCTAAATAAATCCTTATTGTGAACAGCAACCCTCATAGTACAGGGAAAGTCCCGGCAACCAATTACTTTGAGAGAGTCTAGTACGAAGATATTTCAATTTGCCTTATTGGCCCATACGATTTTGACAACTTTTTCCTCGTCCACGACTCATTTAGTCCCATTTCATCAATCAGCCATTTATTTCGGGACAAATTGGTTTTGGACTGGGGCAAATGTTATCAAACTAAGTATGTAAGGGATAAATAATGGAATGGACTCCTCATCTTTTATCAGGGAAACAGTATAGTTTAGCTGACAGTATGGCAGCGAAGTAAAACATAGTATTTGTAACTCAATCATTGGAGGCTTATAAATATGCCGTTAAAATATGGAGAGGCTTATAATTCTACTCTTGCAACTATTGACCAATTAATGGATAAAATACGTTAAATAAATGTGAATGTTGGTAACTCTCTTTTGAAATGTAAATAAAATATTTGGCATGTTCGTAGCTAATTCCCTATTTCGCGAAGTTAAGCCGCGTGCACACGGGTCACGCTATCGCCGTTCTAGTTCATTAGGCGGGCGGCCGCGCGACGATATCGCAGCGAGCCACTCATTTTTCACACAAGTCCTGGATGCCAGCGCACTGGCCCGGCAATGGGCTCTGCCCTTTAACATTTTGAATTTAGAACTCTTTTTAATTTTAAAAATTTTTCGGTTAAGAAATTTTATGTAAGATAATAGATAAACTTATGATTTCTGAATTCTAAACATCGGCTCCTTCATTTTCTGACTTAAAAATTTGCACTGTTGCAACATTTTATTTTCATCGCCTCCTTTTACAATACACTTAAAGATGGTATCGTGTGTACTCCTAAATTATTTAAAATAAAAATGAAGCGTAGATGTTATGAATACTTCAATCATCTTCCTACTTTACAAAACATGATATTGTACTTACCTAAAACCCCGGTCGCTTGCTTTATTTCATAAAACTTTTTATTTTACCCAATAAGGGGTATCTAATTAATTTCAATATTTCCCAAATTACACCGAGTACATTAGTACACCTGCACAGCATGGCTTGCGATTTAATTTCCACTACCCCCCGCCAATCAGGGACAATATTCAAATAAGGCTTCATCTATTAACGAACCCCGTCGCGACATGTTCCATTATCTATCACCTCCATCTGCAAGATCCCTTCGTTAGAATAACTATATAATATAGAGCGAGCGCTTATCTTTACTTATACTGTAGATTAAAGTTTTAAGTTTATACGAAAAAAACTACTGGACCGATTTTGGTGATATTTCGCATAGAGACAGACATAATCTTCAGAAATAACATTGGTTAACTTTTTTCTGGAAATCGTTGGAGGTTTATTTTCATTTGGATGCCACTAAATATGATATAATTTCGGTAAAACTCCGATATCTTCTGTATTGTATTGTATTGTAAATGTACTAACTTACTATGACATATCCTCGCATTCTCTATTTTTGATATCTTTACATCTAAATTAGTCCTATACGTAAACTTACTTCACTAGCGGGGATTACCGTTATAATTCCAAGAATATAAGTTCCTTTTTTCATTGACCTAATATAATTAAGTATAATTAAATAATTAACTAATAATCTCAGCAAAATTGGTCCAGCGCGCAGCGGGTCGATTGCAAAACTAACATACAAAGTTCTTCATCGTTTTGTAGGTTTCAGTTTCCGTTCAAAAACCCAACAGAAACAGAAAAATTATTTCTTGTTTCAAAACTTCACGAAACGTTCCAAATTCATACGAACTACAATCAGCCAGTATCGATTTGACGCAATACCATACAATATGGACGCCCTCGCCCCAATCTGCGGTAGAACAAGGCGGGCCGGTGGCAGTAGCTTTTTTTTTCAATAACCCTTAAGCATCCCGCTGGGCTGCTCAACACATGACCGTGTCAATCATGGCATCGCTCCCCGGATTTGGTCGTGACATCTCTATGATTTCTATGGTCGTGTTGAACAAATAGTTTTTAACGAGTTATTTAATTTCACCACCAAGTGTTTAGGGTCTGAAATAAGTAATGTGAATGACCTACAAGTAGATTCGGTCATAGTGTTAACTTTTAAAATTTAAACGGAACTTTTCATTTTCTACATCGTTGAAAGTAATGATTTTCGATCGTGTTAAATGTTGCATTAATAATTTATAAATACTCGTTCGTATATTTAGCGCGAGAACTTTCATTTCAGTTTAATTTCTACTTCCTTGATTTGATGGAACAGGTTCAAAAAATAAAGAGAATACAGATTTTATTACGTCTGGATCAGTTAACTGAAGTCAGGCGAATCTGTGAGATAATATTTTCTATTATTGAAAGAACTTATTAACAATTTCCAAGTCATATTGAAACACAATTTTATACTCAACTGTAGCTAATGTACACAATTTTATGATAAGATTTTTGGGGGAGAAGTATTTGGTTCTTTTTGTTCCCTTGGTGTGTTCAATTTGACCCTTTCTGGCTAAATAGGCCTATCTGATACTAGTAGGGAAGTTGATGCATCCAATGGATGCTTACAACAGTAGAGATGTAGTAGGTAATATCAAACCATCTTAAAGATTTAGTATTCATAGCAAAACAAGGTCTGTGTTTATGTCAATGCAGAATAATACAGTTTAGGTAAAACTTCTGTACTGTGCCTTATTTTTTAACCGGGTTCACAGATCATTGGACGCTGCATTTTATATTTCTCATCTGTCCTAGCTACAAACGACAATAGCAACGATTTAAAATATTGCTTGGGACTTTTTTTACTTGCATCATGTCTCTAGGAGATGAAACATTGATTTCTGATGCTCGTCTCGATTTAATATTTTACTAGTTTTTAGTGCCGTGTGGTTCCCGGCACCAATACAAAAAAGAATAAGACCACTACATCTCTTTCCCATGGATATCGTAAAAGTCGACTAGGGGATAGGCTTACAAACTTGGGATTCTTTTTTAGGCGATGGGCTAGCAACCTGTCACTATTTGATCTCAATTCTATCATTAAGCCAAATAGCTGAACGTGGCCATTCAGTCTTTTCAAGACTGTTGGCTATGTCTTCCCTACAAGGGATATAGACGTGACCATATGTATGTATGTATGTAGTTTTACACAAGGCTTCAGGAGAGTTGGCATATCGCTTAATGTAGGTACATATTAATTTGGTCACATCGAGGACGTTTTGGTGAAAGCCCGGGCCAAAGAGTAGTAAAGATAATTGAATGTAGATACTATATTTAGAGTTATTGTTTATTAACATATTGATTCTTCTGACGAAACCCCCTGATTTTATACATGTATATAGGAATTTTAACACAAATTTTACTCCAATTCATAATCACGTAACGTTTTGCATATCTTATTTTATTATAAGTACAAAATATCGCAACTGGCACGCACTTGTCAATGAAGTTACTGAATCAACTTGACAAAACAAGGGTGAGTGAAACAATGGCACATCAACGCAACTTCACCCTCTTGACTAAGGTGACAACCATTTCTAATTCCTTGGAATATTTATAAGAATTTTTTATTTTATACACAATTTAATCTTTTTGGCGATAAAAAAGACCTCGGTGATCGAATCAGTAAGGCGCCCGATTAAAATGCGTGTGGCGCAAAAAGACTCAGGTTCGAATTCCAAGTCGGCCATGTTGCAATGACTATTTTCGAAGTTATGTACTTACAGTTTGAATATTATTCTTTTACGGCAAGGAAAAATATCGTGAGGAAACCTGTACATGCAGGCAACTAGATGTGTAACCATGATCGATCCAATACGGGTTAGGTTCCCGTACTAAGGTTGCGGAGGTCAGACGGGAGTCGCTTCGTGTAAAAATCGACTCGCTCAAACCAGGATTCATGGTCAAAGGCATACCCCGGGCTTCTTTCCAGAGTGGTGAGGATGCAACCTGGAATAAATCTAGAAGGAAGAAGATAATCCTTTTGGCGATAGTCACGGTTGTGTACTCTTCGAAGAGGAACCCGTAGTCATTTATCGTAAAAGCGCTGTTTGAGGTTACACACTACCCAAGGTGCGCCTATGACCACTATCTTAAAGTAGGTAAGTCAGAGTTAGACGAAGTAACACGCGTCTGACTTCCGCGATATATTCATAACTATTTTATTTTGTTTTTGTATATAATTTTAATGTTACTGTTATTTACTTACCTAGCAATTTTTTTTTATTTATTTACTTATTAGCTATTTATCCTACTACTATTATAAAGGCGAAAGTTTGTATGGATGTTTGTTACTCTTTCACGCAAAAACTACTGAACCGATTACCATGAAATTTGGTATGTAGGTAGCTGAAGATCCAGAATAACACTTAGGCTACTTTTTATCCCAGAGTTCCCGCGGGATTGATAGGGTTCCATGCGGACGAAGTCGCGGGCGGCCTCTAGTTATATGATCATTCTTTAATTTATTTTTAGGATATAGGAACAACCAAAAGGGATAAAATAAAATTTACCGGAGTTACAAGCATATTCTATCACGATTTAATCCTTCTATGTATTAGAAAACCTATCCTAAACTGACTCTCTATGTAAAATTTTACCGCAACAGTTATTAAATTTGTAATTTTTTATGGTGTTCCCATCTAAATGGTCACCCTACTGACAAACCACAGGAGAATATCATAAACGCGGCTTAAACACTCGTCTCGACGGATATTGAGTAAATAAAAACATAATAAAATAATAAATTCCACGCAACATATGGCGCAAGGCAGATTTTGTGGATCAGTGGGGTCCAAACAGATTAGTTGCCCCACGAACGGTAACGATTTTAATAAGAGATGATGGTATTGTAAGTATGTATTGTAGTGATTTTCTGAAGAAACGTTCTTGACAAAATATCTTGGTATATACCTATGTAGAACTAGTAACACCTGCGCTTTATTTGCGTGCTAAGCATGGTACAATTGTACATATGTATTTTACGTCTTACAGTAGTTATCGGGAAAGTAAACGAGATTACTTGTAGGTACCATTTTCATTCTATCTGAAAATTTGTCATAATACGTCGCAATATAACACGTCTTTTCCCAGTGGAATAAGCAAGGAAGTCTTTTTCCTCGAAGAATTTTTCATATAAGTATATTTGAATCCATTGACAAAGGTTTAGCTGAACTAAGCTTTAGCTGACTTACTTAACGTCAGTCGAACCTCTGCACCTGAGCACGTATTGAAGGCATACTTCTCTATTAGCGTAAGAATCATAAATAGCAATTCGATCGATCAACAAATCGAATAGAGCCAACATCGCTCTCACTAGAGCTCCCGCGTCGCATCTAGAGGTGTATCGAGACTCGAGATCGCGACTCGAGTAATAATCGAACCCTCGCAGTGTGGTGTCCCGCACCCAATCTCAGGATTTGTACCATGAGGAACCACACTACCATCAATCATACCATATTAAACTCTACTACATGGTGATAAGGCGGATAAAACAGTAAAACTAAACTTGTTCAAAAACACCCTGTGTTGGGGTGACAATCGAAAGAACGGACGGTTATTGAATTTCTTTGCATTTTTGATTTGTCTTTACTTTCGTTTGTTGATCAATCACAGCTTAAGCTACATTAATAAAAAAATGGTAAGTTAATATGTTCTCAATGCTATCAGGAAACTATAATGAAGATAAAACTTGATGCGTATTGCAAATAGTGTTAGTAATACTTAGTCATATTACTCAGGAAACTCGTTATCGAGAATGTGTAGTAATGATTAAGGGAAACCGACCTTTTACAGGCAGTTTCCAGGAAAAAAAGCGAGGTTTTTAATACAAAACATTAAGAACCTTATTTAACCGTTAAAGTTAACCGTAGTTAACTACGTGTTAGCAATGTTATATATTGTGTAAACCTGCCCTACAGTGCAAGTAAATCAGCAATATCATAGTATTTTCCTACATTACCCTGTGTAAACCGGCCTTCCAGCCGCCGCCAGGGGAACCAGGGGCGATTGGAGGCTGTTCGAACGCACATCCTATGGGGGATGTCAGGGCGCACTGATGCACATACGCGACTGTTACACCAACCATTTTAAATTCAGATTCTATGCTCTGTGTTTATCTGTAGAAAAGTTTTGACGAAAATTTGTTTTATCTACAATGATACAAATAATGAGGGACTATGTATATGTTAGCATGCTCTAAAGAGATTATCTTAGCTATTAAAATAAACGATGATACTCTTAATAAGATTCCAAATGCAAGACGAAACGGAAGAAAAGAATATTAAGTACCGAATACAATGATGACATAAAACTATATATACTTGAGTATGGATTTTCCTCTTTATTTTGGTTGACTGGAAAAAACCTAATTGGAATAAGTCCGCCGTTGTACTTAGAATATATTCTTTTTAATCCTGACTTTTGTAATTTGTTATATTTCATTTTTGTCTGCAATAAAGAGCTTACAAATAAACAAACTATATCACTAAAAATAAAGCCATCCCGTAAAAAATTTACGGGATAGACAAAGCTAACAGACTCAAAGAGGCTCAAAGCCCACATTCAGGAGAATGATAAGTATGATGAAATCATTTACTTTTATTCTTCAGTTTGTCGATTTCTTCCTATTATTTTCTCACATGAAAGTCAATGTCCCTCACACAAACGTCAGTCCACATTTTCAATTACGGCGAGCGACCGATATTAATTCCGCCATATCTCGATTTTGCGATACAAGTAGCGGATTACGCGGCGATTTGCTTGTGCACTACCAATGCAATCGCATCAATGCTGCCTGATGTTAGCCAAAGAGTAGTTATATAGTTGCGGGGTACAGAAGTTCATTTAACTTTACATTTTGGGATTGTCGGCCCTGTCAACCCCGTAAGGGATACGTGATTATATGTATGTATATATATCTAAACGAAAAATCGCAAGTTTATACTCCTTTCCCTTGTTTGACTTTTATTATCTACGCGGGATGAAAGGCAGTTACCACACTCGGTGCTTTTTCTTAGCTTCAAGACTTACACTAAAAAATTCATGTGTGTATTATACGAGAGCATTGGTCAGCACTCAAACTAACGTATACTCGTATAACGTAGAAAGTAGTTATTGGTAGTACACGTCCGAGGTAAGATATGAACCTTTGAGTTGCACATTACGGTTTTTATTCAGGCGCCTTCGACTACTAAAGCTCTTATTCAATTCTACCTTCTATACCTATATTAGAAGTTAGTCTCTACCAGTATTTTGGCACATCGTCAGCGAGGCGACCGCGGTAATGGAGTGGCGGCGGACACGTGCGCGCGCGCGGCCCCGCTCGTGTCGCGTGCCGCACCGCGAGCACACTCCCACCGATTATGTTATCGCGACGTGAGAATTTTTAAACTTACATTTCTGATTCCCTATTTTAATAATTGGGTAAATATTTTAAAGAATACTTATAGCATTACTAACGATACTCTTATGTTGAGGAAAAACATCGCGTGAAATCATAAATTTGAAAGATTGGTTTGAAAAACTTTTGCTGAGAGAGTTCAAGCATTTATTAACTTAAACTAAACACCGACCAATGCCATCATGCAGTTAAAAAACAAAAATAATCCCACATAACTCCGAGCAATATTTCTATCAATAACTCACAACATAACCAAGAACAAGTCATCAACAACATATTTATAACAAACTAGAAATATCGAAAACTAATATTCAGGTGTCAACTGCAGCGATAATCGCCGGGTAAAAAATAGCTGCGACGAACTATTTCCACCCTTGCCTTCGCCACCGACGCCGGTGGTATCTCGCCGTTATCGCCCGACAGATCTGAGTGAGACATCGCTGGTGACGTTTGAAATATGATCGTGGTGGTCCCCAGGGCGCTAGTCACGTGCGCCGAATATTCAAATCAGAATCGCACGCGGCGGACCCCCGTGTTGGCTAAATACACCCGACGCACTGCGCCCGGCCCACCCACTTACCAAGGGTCGGCCCTATGTAATCGAATTTGAAAATTATTCTAAAACACTGAATAATGTATTTCAGAGGGACGCGCCGGAGTCGGCCGGAGGCGACTCGCTCGATTTTTAAAATAAATTAAACTTAATCAAGTGGGTTCGCGCACCTAAACGGATTAACTTGGCGCTGATTTGACTTCAACTGTTTGCTTAGTACGTGAGGGGTGGCGGCTTAAAGGTTATTTGAAACAGTATAGGAGTAACATCGTTTAGCTGACGGGCATGTGAAATGTGACCGTGACGCGACATTGAAAGAGCTCTGGGGACAATAAAATATTAATTCGCACGGTTACAATTGAATTATCACACACTTGAATTAAACTAGGTATAATGATTTGTATACTTTAGGTACGAGTTTGTGACTAAGGCAATAAGTGGCGCCGTAATAAAGTCATTATAAATCCGCTACAGTGTAGAGTTACTGATGGTTCTATAATGCAGCGCGAATGCATCGTCAAACAGTCTGCAATTTGATTTGAAAGCTAAATCAAAGCAAATATATCGAACTTATTTGATTATTATAGAAATGAAAAACGTAAATATTTGGCTGCAAAATAAGTATCCGTATTATTACGCAGCTGTTTTTCTCTGCTTTGCATTTAGTTTAAACCACAGGTTACGAAATATTTCACTGGTTGGGTTGGGACGTTGTATGGTTTATGTTTCTGACTCTAAGCTCCCACTAGTTTTTTTTTTTCCAATACCCATCTATTATTTGAATATAACCATCATAAAAACTTAGTCTCACACTACATACCTATCTTACAGTACATAAAAAAACTACAACTACAGAATGCTATGCTTAAATAAACCCACAGGAACTCAATCTCTTCAAATAAAGTTCATGAAACGCAAAAATATCCTAATTTATATTTGAAAATTAAATATTGAATAAGACAATATTAGTTCAATCGCTACATTAAGTTTTATTGCACCATGAACGCATTTCGCTCGGTGCAGCGATTCGGCACGCAGGGCTGTCGGCCATTAACGCACGATATGAAATTAAAATTAAAATATATAAAAAATGCGCCGAGCACTCTCGACAGACCACTAAGGGACAACCCTTAAAATTTAACACTATAAAAATGAATGGAGCTGTTCATAATGTATTTAAAAAAGTTACAACAATTTTGTGTGCATGTATTTTCACAGATTTAAGTGCTAGCCAGTGCGGGTTAATCAATGTGGAAATATTAATTATTTCCCTGCTCTATTTTATTTATTAGTTATACACCCAACTTCAAAGCAATGATATATTTTCTACATTTGACTATTTGCAAAAATAAATAAAATCCCAGGTGATGAAGCACTGAAACTTTTTCGTATTTGATTTGTGCTTAATAGGTACACTTTCGACTGTTGAATCTAATTTCTAGTTCCACTAATTTTCTATCAGTACAATAATACTGACTCTATAACTGCTTTTTCGAATGCCGACTCCATAGTTTTTTCAGCCAACTATCATGTAGCAGTGTACAGTAGGGGTGCTACTCGATGATTTGGTTTTACGATTCGTTACGCCGTCAAACTACCCCTCGAATATGTTCCCTCGCCTTGAATATTATTTATACGTTTGTTAAGTGGAGTTGCGAGAGGATTATAGCCTCCGGAGCTCAGCACTTCAACAAACATTGGTTATGATTTCAAATATCGATCGCAGTTTTGACTATTCGAGGAATGTTTTATATATTTCTATTTGACATCCCTATATTCCACTTTCTAATGTCACGCTTAATGCGGAATTAACGGCTACTAAGTAAATTTATTGTTTAATTAATTAAAAAGAGTTTCTTTTATTTGAATGGTTTTGTACGTCATTAACTTTCATTTTAAAGATTAATAACGATCTGATACATGTGATTAATAAAGATCTGATACATCTATTTGTTAAGTGTATCCGGTGATACGAAAGAAACCTGACGCAGGCGATGCTTTACAAAGTAATTTGATGCCAACTAGTAAAAATTAAGTAAAATCTCAGAATATAAAAGAAATCTGGCAGATATTTTATCTATGAAAACATGTCAAGGAGAACAAGCGCGCTACAGCGAGCGAGTAGTTAGGTATGCAAAGCCAACATATTTTCTCTTGAGACTAGAACGGTGAGCAAACAGTGGCCAACGTGAGCGAAGGTTGGCCCGTGTTTACCGACGCTGCGTCGCATGCCCTCATATATTAAACATAGCCAGGTCTACCTTTAGCCCGCCTCCTGACGTTCACTCAACCTCTACACACAGCTACAGACCCACTAAAACAACACAGGCATTCATTTATACGACAATATTCTCACAATCAGAGTAATGAATCCATTTTTCAGCAATTTTACATTCGCATAAAAATAAGGTCGTGGCAGTTAACACGTTTATCGGGCGCTCATTAAAGCGGAGGGCGATCTTGCTTCGGAGTCGTTAAGCGCGCAATAGTTCGCGAGATCCTCGTAAAAAATATCTCGCAACCGACTTTACGAGCGCCCTTTGTGAATGCATCATTAAATTTCCATCTAAATTTAAATTACGAACGGTGCAATTCGACGCGCTCTCTCCACGTGTTTCTGTTTTCCTAGTCCGTGGAAATGTTATAATTGCTGCACACTGAACGTAGCCGAGTCGAGAATTTGAAAAAAGATGACGTCAGTCGGAATTATCTTCAGCGCAGCGCAATTGAAACGGCTTTGCGACGGGCTTAGTGAAAAAGTTGGCGTTCGTTTTAATAATTCCCAGCTCCGGCGCCTCGTCAGAATGCCGTTGTCACTTCGCGGATTAAGCTCCGACACGGTTGAGTTGGGATTTGAGAGTTATTTTAATTTGCATTTTTCGTATAATTCGAAGGAAAATGCGAAGGCTTCTTTTTTCAAACAACTATGTTTACACGTCGCAAAGTTTACGAGCTTTGGATGGACGGAGGCGGGGGCCGACGTCGTTTGTATGCGATGCAGGCTTCCCGGGAAAGGCATAAAGTCGGCAGGTGAGGAGAGGGCACCGCGCGGTCACGCTATTTAGATAAGGGAATTTTCGTGACCTCTCCCTCCCCTTACGATAAGGGTTTTGAGTGTTTTCACGACATGGCTGCAAATGTTGCAATAATATCTATCGCTATTCATAGCAAACTCTCTAACAAACCCGGCGAAATGAATGCAAATATTTGCTTGAAAATGAGGAAAAAATGTCGAACAAATAAGGTCATTCGATTAAGCGGAATGATTTGCGAATCACTTAAAAATCCAAATGCCACCGTTCGAGTCCCTCCCGACTTGTGGCGTTGGAATGGCGAATGAGCGAGAGTTTAGAATAAATTGTGCGACTGGATAAAGCAATATTTGTTCATCTACCCCCGCATTACGGCGGCGGCAGCCATTAGCGGGATGCAAATAACGTCTTGTCATTTTTACTTCTTTATTTTTCCTCATTGCCAGCCGCTTCCCCCTCCCACGGATGTCGCGATATGGAAATAAGATTCACTTAAGGATGTTCTTTATGCCCTGCGTTTATTCGGAAATAATGGTGATCGCCTGATCACGCTTCTGTTGCGCTAACTTTGGTATGCACAAATGGAATGGGTTAAAATGGGTTTATTTTCACGAGTCAGAGCAGAATTTATAAACATGAAAATTAAGGAATAGGATAAATAACCAAAGTTAAATAACTAAACCGACCTATGAAAATTTGTACACATACTATATAATGTGAAGTACGAAGTAGGACATAGAATTCATTTTACGCAGACGGAGCCGCATTCGAACGCTAATTCTTCCTAAATATCACTATAAATTACCCATACAATTTATTGTTATAAGTATGCGTTTTTTAAACAGATAATGTGGGAATCCCTTAAAAACGTTCCAAGCTAAAATTGCACTAATTTGAACATTTGAGTCCGTTTTACAGATTTTATACTCGTTGATGTCACAAAATAACTTACAGAATTAAAGCGTTTTATTTGTTTTCATATATATTTAAAAGATCCACAAAAAGCAATGCTTTTAATGTTAATGATCATTACAAATACCATAATTATACCCTTAATATATTTCTTCTGAAAGGGCTTATAAAAATAAAGGCGTAAGACTATCAAGACTATCCACTACATTCAATTTAATACACGACCTGGAATGGAATTATTTAATTATCGGTCTATTAACTTATTTTTTATATCAACATCATTTTTCTAGCTTTCGTCCCTCCCAGTTGTGTCCTCACCTCTCTAAAGTGGAACCCGAGGACTATCCATGACTACGATCTTGGAATAATTAAGTCAGATTTTTACACGACGCTACTTCCGTCTTACTTCAAACCATACGGTTTTACGCGTTTTTTGTAAAATTCAATAATATAACACACTTGCGCTCTAGACAATCTCTATTTTGTTTTATGGTTTATTTGCAAACCAGATTGCCTAGCGTAGGAAACGTTATTTATAGTGGGGTCGTTATTAAATTTTTGAATAGCAATTGCGGCTTGATTTATAACAAATTTACAGCAACTTGTAATATATTTACTGTAACAAATACACTTTACAGTTGCGTAAAACAACGGCTCACATTTATTTGTAAGTACTTTGTTTTTTATGCGAACAATGTATACGACAATTTTTGCATATTGTAACTTACGAATACCAATGATATTTAAAATGTTATAACTCAGTATTACTCATACTATACCTAATGTAAAGATATTACAAAAAGTGTTTTGATTTTGACCAAAACTAAAAACGTTTATAAACTTGAGATTCATCTTTTAGGCGATGAGCTAGCAACCTGTCACTGTTTGAATCTCAATTCTATCATTAAGCCAAACAGCTACACGAGGCCTATCAGTCTTTTCAAGACTGTTGTCTCCGTCTACCCCGCAAGAGATATAGACGTGATTATATGTATTAATGTTGACAGGCCTGAATAAAAAAATGAAGACTGCCAGTAAAATATACTTTATTATAAATGAAAATTTACAAACACTAAATTCCTTTACAGTTTAAATCGGCATAGATTATAATTTTGTTGGAGATTAGCATAATTTTACAAAACACGCTGCAGTCCAGGAAGGACACGAGCTACGTCACACGCTTATGAATGAAATGCCCATTCATTTCCAGTGGCAGACCCGACTACATAAGCAAAGTGGACTATGTTAAAACGCTCCTCTTGATTATACTCACGAAAAGGAATAAATTTTTTTTCAATGTTGTTTACATTGTTTTTTCTCTAATCTTCTATACTCATATTTTTATGAGAAAGTTTATTAGCTTTATGTTTAAAAATACATGTATTTAGCAAAAACACATTTTACAAAAAGTATATATTGAAATTTTAAGAATTACGTACCTATAATTTACATTATTAAACATATAATATACAGTACTAGAGGCCGCCCGCGACTTCGTCCGCATGGAAACCCTATCAATCCCGCGGGAACTCTGGGATAAAAAGTAGCCTATGTGTTATTCTGGGTCTTCAGCTACCTACATACCAAATTTCATGGTAATCGGTTCAGTAGTTTTTGCGTGAAAGAGTAACAAATATCCATACATCCATACAAACTTTCGCCTTTATAATAGTAGTAGGATTACCGAAGCTGACTAATTATTGTGCCAAAATTCTTGAATACACATATTTATGTTATATTCATTTCCTAATGTTATACACCTCGAACCACTTATTAATGAAAATCGTGGCAGTTCCTGCCGTAATAAAAGCGTACAGTTTTCTTAAGGGGCTGTCAACCGCGAAGCACAGCGAGGCGCCCATGGTGAGTGGGCGGCCATAACTCCCGCGCAACAAGACGCGCACGCCACCGCTAACTACCGTCGCATGCGCATACAGGTTGCTCTCAGATTTAAGTTGATAATAAAAATAAACTTAAAAAGAACAAAAAGTTTAATAACAGATGGCACTGCGCAGGTTGGATACCAAATAAAGGTAACTTATTTCATAACATAGTTCATATGTTGTGGCGGTAATTTTGAAAAGCAATAGATTTTACTCTAATTCCTGGTTTTCATCTCGGTTACATCCTCACCTCTCTGAAGAGAAGTCTATGAAGCCGTTTAGCCATGAACCTGGACTGGGTAAGACAGGCTTTCAAAATCTTTACCCAAGTTTTAACTAGCTAGTTTCTAGTTCCTCATCTACCAATCAACTTGGGGCGAAAATACATTTTTGTATGTATGTAACACGATAACTAAGGAACTAGGGTCTAATTTTGTTAAAATTTAAGGTCTAAATTCGCGGCGATCAACACATTATCCTTGTTAATATATTAATCTAAACACACAATTCAAAGAAATCTTTAAGTCTGAGAAAAATCGTAATCAACCCTTATAAGTATACAACCGCATAAGTACTCCTAAACGCGACAGATACGGCACGCCACCGGATCACTCTTTACGGCCTATAAATGTGTAATTCACGCCACCTTAATCCGGCCCTGGTCGAATAAATCTGGATTAGCCAGTTTTCTGCACAAAATAACAAGTATGCAGAAGTAGAACTCGTAAGTGTGACGTCTGAAAAATGGTTCATTAACACAACATTGCAATGGAGTCAAACAGGCATAGGAAACTTTCTTTTTCTAAGAAAGATTATGAAAACTGACTAAGGGATAGGCTAATAATTTTTTTTTTGGCGACGGGCTAGCTACCTGTCAGTATTTTAATCTCAATTCCGTCAGTCTTTGTGAGACTGCTCGCTCCGCCTTCCCCGTAAGAGATAAAGGCATATTATATGTGTAAACTAATGAAATGTGTTATGAACTTTAATTCTTATATGCTTCTATATAGAACATATATGCGGTCATTGTAATAACACGTCTTGAACATGAAAAATATTTTATTCATTATATGAAATAAGAGTTAAAGCCTTAATCAATTTAATACTTCAAGTAGTAAAACTGTTAAATCTAAAATACTAAGTATCCAATCTTAACTTCCTCTGCCCAAACCTGTGTCGGATCTATTCTGATTATATTTTATCTTAAACGCGATTGTATGCGATATCTCCTGATTATGCCGTTAACAATTGTAATTGAAAAATAAAACGTTACGCAGCCTTAACTGCGCATGGGCATATTTCTGTGGCATTTACAAGAGGATAAGACATTGTTGTTTATAACGTGACTATTATGTCAAATAATGAACAGTATGTAACGAACTATTTAAAGGTGTCTGATTTAATGTAAGTTCGCTTTTTATTGAGTTGTATTATACGATAGATATAATAAACAAACCACTGTGTCGTATATCTGTCAGGATTCTATCATGTTTAATGTTTTTCTCTTATTTTTTATTCATTTTAACTTTATTGTACAAAATACGAATGTCTAGCACAATTGGCGGACTTAATGCTAGAAGTATTATTTACCCGTCAACCATTGGGTCTGACAGACAACTTCATGTGGGGTCAAACTAAATAAATATAATCATACCTACACAAAATACAAAATAAATAATTAGAATAAACATACACAAAAACTACAATTAATAAACAATATACATAAATAAATGGTGCAGCGATAACTGAAATAAGTAAAAAGGCTTATACATATGTAGGTATTAAATACCCTCGCGACTCAAAGGAAACCTGTATACCTTCGAGTAAGTTTTTGTAAGTATAAATACTTTACACGAATGAGCTAGGAAACCTTAAGGATATTTTTAAATTTATACGATTTATTAAAAGTAAATAATATAAGTTATATCGAATAAACAGTCATTTATACAATATAAGTTAGCCCCGATGGCCCAAATCCACAACTTATTTGGGTTATGTACCCAAGAATGTGCCAAAGTTCACACCATTCCATATTCAGAAATGCTTTCCCAACGCAGGCATTGGCTAAGTTCACGTTGTTCGATATTCGAACCACGCCATATTTCACACCCAGCGCTCAACAAGGAATGCTTCCTAGTACAGAGATTTCTGACTTCGTATATAGAGAGACTAGACTAGAAGTGACTTTATAGAGTAAACTGTTTTTTATAAGATCCATAAAACTAAAAATGAAAACTATAATCATAAAATCATATGATAACAATCAATGTAGATGAAGATAGCAATATTGAAGACATGGTTAGACGGATATTGATCTTAAAATTATTTCTCTCTACATTGAGTATGGAAATCCAGCGAAAATTATCGAAAATGATGAATAGAAAAATGGTAAAAAATTTTAATTGGATATGCAATGCAACACATAATTTTAAAAGCCGAAAAATGCGTACTTTAAGTACATATAGTCACGACTATATCACGGGGTAGACAGAGCCCACAGTCTTTAAAAAACTTATAGGCCACTTTCAGCTTTTTGGCTTGATGATAGGATTGAGGTTCAAATACTGACAGGATTAGGTATAGCCGCAAAATAGAACTGTACTATACCGCTTAAAGAAAATAAGACCGTCCCAGATGCATAGTCACATCTTGTATTCCTACCTCCACTTCCTCACCTTCCCGAAGGCTGCCGGAGACCATAAATTACCTAAAACAAGCGGCAGATGCCGTAGGGCGCCCCGGTAATGGCGGCATTAGCAGTACTAATGGCCTGGACGACGACGTTTACACATAAATTCGCGTCAAATTTGGGACGCGTGATGGCTACGATGTGTAGATTTGTTGGGTTTAGAGGGATGTTATGATTTAGGTTGATGCTTTTATGTATAAACTAGCGGCGTGCCGGGACCAGAAATGAGGATAATGTAAATGTGTTTATGCATAATAGTTACGTATTATAAAGTAATGGTTGTAATGGAACTGGCACTACATCTATGGATTTTTCTTTTGAACTCTAAAAGAAAATCTCTGTAATAATTTCGAAAATTTTTATAATGTTTTGTCAGGAACATGCTTCTTCTTAATGTTATAAAATACCTATAGTGTCTTGAGGCAAATAAATAAATCATAATAAAAAAAAAACAAAAATAATATAGTTTTTATTTCCGCACCGATAAATTTCGAACACTTTAACATCACGAATCCGCGGCCATTCCCCCGCAAATAAATCGTACACACGAGAGCAAAAAAGATAATAAATCAATAAACATACGGATTCGTGAGAAAGTATCTCCCTCACCCTAAAACAAAGTTACGCAGGCCGGGCGCACACTAAAAATTCCTCATAATTGAATGAATCTATTCCAGCGCCATTAAATCGAGTTACCGAGCATATTGGGTGGGCAAATTTATTTAGCTAATAACCCCTGTTGTCGGAGGCTTATCCCTTCGTCTTACGTGCGCTGAGTGGGTAGAATTTATCTTCTTTTGTTAGCCTACGGTATGCCTACCTTTTCTGATAAAATGAAAAAGAAATGTATGTGTACTAATTCCTAATAGACGAATTAAGTCTTCAATTGAAGGATAATTTTGAACTAGAGTGGGATCAATTCGTATTTTCTTTGCTTTTTGAATAGGTGTATTGTCTGATGCTGTAGGTAAATAACATTGGATTACGAATGAAAATTAAGAAGGGTTTTTTTCATAATTACCGATTTTTTTGAAGACTTCAGGCATTTTATTTTACGAATAATTTGTAGATGTCCATACTTTTTTCTCCGTATAAATGTAAATAAGGTACAATTAATCCATTTCTACATGTTAATCAATCTGTTTATAATCATCATGTACAACAGTTAATTCGTTTTTACATGCAACTTCCTTACCCACCTGTTCCCGCTATCTGGTCTTGTCCTGCAAATTGATAAGATCCAGGAGGGGCCGCCTGCAGCTTTATGCGGCCATTAGAGCCTCTTCCGAGGATTTGTACCTCGTTTGTACGACTGTCTCAAGGCGGCTGCGAACTTGTAAGGAGTTTGCTCTCTATGGTGCTAGTGGTTTAAGACTTTAGTTTTTTTTTATAATTTGTAAAGTAAGAATGTGAAAGTAGAAATTTTAATATCAAACTTATTATAACTGTTAAGTTTTTATGTTTTTTTAATGTCATAACCAGTTTAGATGGAATGAACCTTTTCATACTTAAGCGAAAAAGAAGTGTCCATGATCCAAACTTGATAAGATTGACTTTTAAAATGCTCACGGATGTAAGACTAAGAGCGACTCAACCTCTGGGTAATTGGAAATAAATTTATTTTCAGAATAGGATACAAATCATCACTTAATGATATCAACAGACCTTAAACCGTAAATGAATAAGGGAAACAAACTTCACTGCAGCATTTTTATCAAAGACTTCAATTTTCAAATTGACTTATTCTCTTTTTGAGCACCTCAGCTTGCTGAATTCCGAACGAAACTTGTTTTTTAAAACCAAAAAAAAAATTGACTTCCAACTGAAGAAAGTAAGTAGAACAGATCCAACAAAACGAGCCAATAAGAACATACCAAACTTAGCAGTGTTATGGCAAATTCATGTCAGGTATTAATTTACGTTAGTTGTCGCTTGGCAAGTTTGTTCGGAGTTCCACCCGATGCAACTTGGGCGACGGTTTCTTCGGTCGGATTAAATATTTATATACACACTTCGAAACATTTCTGATTGGCTGGTAAGTTTATTTTAACTAGTATATAATAGTAGAAGTTTAATCTTAAATATAAAAAAATTTTAGCCAATAAATTCAGTATTTTAATTTGTATTTTTATTTACTTCTCTTGCCCTTTTTATCAATGTTTGGTAATAGTTAAAGATTAAAACGCTATGTTTTTGTCTGTTTTGTAGTTCTGTAAAAGGTGATGATTGCCAGAATTCAACACGTCGAAGGTTCTATTAAAGAAGACGCGGTTAAGAGTGAAATACAGTGGTTACTTGTCGTTATGAATCACTTGTAGTAAATGAGCTATTATCAAACCAACACTTCTTAATCTATTTTTAAATTTCTTATTATAAAAATATTACAACACCTAATAAAATCATATATTCTAAACCATACTTACAAAAAAACTAAAAAAAGGGACCATTCTTATAAGATTTCAAATACGAATACTCAAATTGAGAGAACAAAATTGATGCATGTCCTCCCCGAATTTACATTTAAAATCTCTGCGTACATAAGAGCGTACTAAACGCAACCTTTTCTACTCAGCCTTCACTAGGGTTTCAGAGCACGTTCCATCGCGAGTGGTTCCCGGGACCAATCACTTCGCTAAACTAATAAATCGGGACCCCGGGCGCGCCGGGATTGCAGATGCATGCCAAGGAGCCTGATTATGTTCCTATACCTTGGTTTCCGCTGGAAGTAGTGTGCTGTAACATACGAATCTCGCAAAACTTTGATTAACTAGGTTATGTAATTAAATTACTATTTCCCGAGATAGTTTGGTGTCTTTATGGTGGGTGTAGAAATATTTCTTTAGGATCGGTCACGTACACCATACACTAGTCCCCTCATGATCGGGTCTAGACCGATATTACAATATGCTACAAATATATACAATGATTGTATAAACATAGGGCAGTTTCATTAAAACAATTCCGTTAAACTAATAACCGTTGTCAAAAACAGGAAAAACATCCAACCTTACAACGAACAGAAAATACTTCACGAGAGATGGCCATCCATCGTGAGGATACAGTCAATTTATCACTGGGAAAAATGAAAAACCCGGGGCCATTAAAAATAGTCGCAGCATAGTCGCATGACCCATAAAACGGGGTGAAAGCAAAACGCGGGTGGAAAAAAATTGTACCTCGCCCGGCGACGGTGGTCGAAAAAGAAAACCAATTTGAGCGCTTGAAAAGATTCTATCCAATCGCTCGCCGTATCCACTCATTCGATATTTTCACTCGATATTCGTTCTCGATATAGAACAAATTACAAACTGTCGGTGTATACGCTTTATTAGAAGCTATTTATTTTTCTGTCACCTGCCAGTGTCGAGTGGGATTAAATATGGAAATAGGTTTCTTGCTTTTGAAGTTTTCTGATTAGCATCCATCATTGGACTCTTTTATGCTTCATAATTTGGAAACTGAGTTCTGAATTACCGAATAATTTTCATTGACGAATATTTTACCTGGTATATTAACTTTATGAAATAATAATAACTCACTAAACAAACCTGTTTTGTTATTGTAAAATCGATAAAATCCTTGTTTGAGAATTCATTAAATTCCAAACATAAGGGCGATTAAGGCAGGATCTACATCGCCACAAAACAATTTCCTCTCCCATAAGTAGCTATCATAAATATGTATTTAAATATCAATATCGTCCTGTCTTCTCCCCTCCGTTGCCATGGCTACGGCGTCATCCCTAAGGCTGGGGAAGAAACGTAAAATTTAAGCCATATAGATAGAATCAATTAGATACAAAAGTCTATATACTTAAGTTATATAAACGTCTGTATACTTAAAAATAATATGTATTCGTACAAAGCAAATCCAGATTCTTCTCATATTATACGTTGCTATGGAAATATAGGGAAATCGTGTATTTTTATACTCTATACCTACTCACTACTGAACATTTCATGCCCAATTTCAAATTCCAGTAGGCCTTGCATTGTTTTTCAGTCACTTGTAACTGATAACGATATCGTATGCGCCTTTCTCGGAACGTTTTGTATATGAGAACTGGTTTTCACAATAGATCAAGGTAGAATGGTCCTTATTAGCTGGAGCTGAGAGCAACACATTGAACACATCTTGATAAGCAATATTAAATAGCTTTTACAATTAAAAACTAACCACTAGAACTAAATTCAAGCAATTTTCCTTCACACTTTACCAAGTTACAAAGATTGAAGTACAGTATTTTACCTGTTGGTTAATGAGTGCGCCGTATTTCAGCGTCAGTCGATAAATCATACGGGCAAGATTGATGCGGCTGAAAGGGAAACGATTTGATTTGTGAGCGGCGGAACAATGGCGTGACGTCACCGCCCGCCGCCGTACTCCTAAATAGAAATACGCTACGGTATACGGACTCTGTTTAGCGTACTTAGTATGTCTGGCACCGGGGTCTGGCAGGCAACATAAATGTTACATGATTAACTAGGCACGTCAAAAAGAAAAAAAAAACACTTTACATATTTTTATATACATTTAAAAAAAACAAATAAGTAGGTGAACAGAAATCATTTAAAAATAAGTAATACATTTTAAAATCCTACTGTTCTAATTTTGAACATTATTTCTTTCCAAAATCTTCTTTCATTTGGCAATAATGCCTTTAACCTTTGCTTAATAAAATTAATTGTTATAATTTTATCAAAAAGCGAGTAAAATTTAATAATAATTCAATATATATTTAGGTTTATTAAATATTTTATTACAAATTAAAGTATCAAATGTAATAAGAAATGGTGAAATAAACAGACTGACAATAAAACAGCGTAATACTCGGAGTGTGTGGACGACAAAAGATGAGAAAATGATTTCTAGAAATTTCATTAAAATTCCGCTTCGTCAAGTCCGAGGGCGGTCTGCTGCAGGGTTGTCACTCCAAAGAAAAAACTAATTTACATTTATTCTTAAAAAAATTAAGTAAAAACATTATTAATTGACAGGCTTATATACTTACTATAAAATATTTACAAAGACATTTTAGACGTGTAGATCTAATGGATAGTTCACGATACTCTTAGTTTGAACTCGATCTAACTTCCGTAAATTATAAATATTGTTACAAATACCCTCTAATTTTTCTATAAATATTTTTGTGCACACAGTAATCTGATTCTAAGAAAATATTTTGTTTTTGTGGATATTTATTTTAATACGTTTTTTGATATTATTGTTATATAAATAAATTTTAAAAGTTCAAACTAAAATATAGAACAGATCAATAAGAATTTAGGTATTCTTTATTTTATGCTCGTTTAATTCATTATTTTATATTTAAATAAATCAAACAAAAGATCTTTATCTTCTCCGAAATTATTATATTAAATTTTAATTGAATATTATTGTAAAAAAATACAAACAAACAAATTATCTCTTCGCCGTCAACCCTAAAATGCAAGAAGGGCCTGAGGAGTAGGAGGGGGATTTGTCGTGGCCCGGAAACGGCTGGGAATTCATTTGGGCGTAATAGGTTTCCTGCGCCCGCGTCCGCCCGTCCGGACCCGTCCGGCACGCAACGGAAGCAACGCGCCTCTACGTAGACATTTCTCAAATCTTTCTATTCTAATTTTAAACATTTATTTGTTTTGAACTGGTTTGAATGAGTTTTTGTCCGTTCGATTTTTGAATGTATTATTTTGAATGTATTATTTCTTGATATGTGCTACATGAATCCCTCGTCGAAAGCATGCTTGAATTAGTATTATTATTATACTGTAAAGAGGTTATAAAATGTTTGACCTCTTTAATGTCATTTCTCAATTTGAAGTCTAATTGTTGAGATGGTAAATAATGATGATGATTGATGATTTTCAAAAGGGAGAGAGTAGGTAAACAAACATACAAAAGTAATAAAAATGTTTTTTTTTAATATTCACCTCTCTCTCTCTCCAAAATTTTCTCTCCATTTAAAGACTGAGTGAAAGCCACTACTTAGACAGACAAATCTGAAACGTGATATACGAGTATATATTTATAGCGAAGCAGTACTAACAGTGTTGTCGTACCAGCAAGCACAAAAAACCTGATCTCGCGCACATGAAAACGCAAGCAGAAGCTTATTCACAATAAAAAACTGATATCTATAATACAATTTCAGCTTTCAACTGAAGAGCCTCACTCACACTAGATTAAACAGCAAAATTATTCGAGTTACTCACAAATTAAACACGTCTTTGCTTTTTCACTTCGTAACTCGGAATTATGATTTGAATATTAATAATTACCACGAATGCTGGGCTTAATGACACGTCACACAAGTTTTAATGAAACTGCCTCTCGTCTGCGAAGTTCGGAAATTAAGATTTTATAGAATGGATTTTCTGTCAAAATTTGCGTTTTAGGGTTATATTTATTAGTACGCGGAATGAATTTTAATTTTGGTTTCATTTGTGAGATGTTGTTCTATAATTTTGTTTTAATTTTGTTAGTTTAGTTGGTTTTATTATATAGTTACTCTTATAATTAAAATATACATTAGAATACTAACTTCAAATTATCATCGGACATGTTATTATTTACGTTTTAAAACCAGACAGTCAAAAATAATGCAATAACTCAATTTCGTCGAACAGAAAGTAAGTACCTACCAACAATAAAAAAGCGAGCTGTAGGCGCGTCGCCCACGGCCGCGGGTTTAATTCCTCTAGATTTTCATATTTCACGTAGACGCCCTACGGCGCTACGACGCTACGACGGCTACGACGGCTACGACGTAGCGCTGTAGACTGTGTTTATTTTTTAAATTGTTTATGATGCAATTTTGACATTATTGTTGGAGTTTTTTAATATGGAACATGACACGTGCCATGTCTGTATGTGAGTCTCAATTCCATTAAGCCATTCATTTGAAAGTGGTTAAATTTAAGACTCAGTCTTCTCCGTGAGGTATGAAAACGTGATTTCCGATGACACACGTGGTGATATACATGTAATGATGTGACTTTGATAGTTATTATAGAATTACATATAATTATATTTCTTTCAAATTTAGTGGAAATGTAATCAATATTTTCTTTTAATGGTTAATTATTATAGTACTATAATACCCTTTCTGTAGGTACCTACAGAAAGTTCCTTTGAATCGAAGGCGGTTACGTCAATTCCTTGTCAGAAAACGCAAATGAATTTTAAATATAAATTTGTTCTGGAGTGAAAATTAAATGTGTGTTCAAATACGTTCCATTTTACGATATTCAAATTACCTATATATTATCTAACTATATAGAACAAGCAATTTTTATGTTAATCAATAGCACACTAAAATAATTTAAATGCAATACATATAAGTTCAAAAATACAGTCTTATAAAGACTGATAGGCCACCTATTACTAGACTATTTGGCTTTAAGATAGGATTGAGATTTAGAAGTAGTTAATGTAGAGTTAATGTCGACAATATACCTTGCGGCAAATATGTTCCAATTTTAAATTTAAATACAATATAGTTTTATTATTATATACCTACGCGTATATATTTTTTTTATTTATTGCAAAAATAAATACGTAAGTACACATTAGTATTTTAATCAGCCTCATACGTCTACGGAAAGAAAATGGAGTGGTTCTATTCTAAAGTACCTGGTCAATTAATTTAATACGCCGTGTGATTCCCAGTACTCAAGAATAGGCCATACATTTCTCATGGATGTTGTAAGAGTAAATGGCTTATAAACTTGACATTCTTCTTATAGACGATGGGTTAGTAACTTGTCTCTATTTGAAATTCAATTCCATCAATAAGTCTTAAAGCTGAACGGTTAAGTTTTTTCCAACACTGTTAACCCGTAAGGAATATAGACGTTATCATATTACACACTTAAAATAAAAAACTGCACATGTGTATGGATTAAAGATACTTAGACTAGACTATTAGGAGTACCAAAGGCTAATTTACCTCCTGAAAATTCTCAATGGAGCAAAACCACGGGGAAATGCCAAATAGATTTAACTTGTAAAATATTCTCCCACATCAGCAAAGCCTCAAGCTGAAATCTGTCATATTACTTGTAAAATACAACATGAAAATACACACCTCTGTACCATGTATCTAGTACCTGGAAGTTTTCTCGAGGCGTGTTCCGTTTTACGGTAACGATGGCAACACGCGTCCGCGTTTCAAGACACATGTAAACGTTCATGTTGACAGTGTTCCTCGCAGCGAATGTGTTCCAATTTTGAAATTTTATGCCGGGAAATTTATACATTCTACATACATTGTTTATTTCCGAATGTGTTCTAATTTCAAATTTGATATTTGATGGGATTTTTATACGCCCGATATCGAAGTGAAACGTACACGAAGACTTCTACGTTACCTTATAACTTTGAGTTGATTTGTTTTATTTATGTTTTGCTATTAAATGTAAGAACGAGCACATTAAATATAAATAAGTAAATTTAGCCAACATTTTGCATTTAACTTTTCATTCAAGAAATAATTGACTATTTTATTACTAGATTACAAGAATAAACTAGTCTACGGCAAAAATGATAAAATAAACCAAAAATAAGGTCACGGCCACACACAAAACAGTGGAGTTACATCAGCATTATTCGCAATATTCATAGCAGCGAGTTAAAGTCAGATATTAATCTTTCGGCGGCACCCGAGCGCTGGATTCGCCATTTTGCGCCTAAATATGATAAACTTTCCCCCAAATTTCTTCATTTCCCCCCCTTTCTTGGCGAAGAATGCCCCCCCGGCCCCTCCAAGTCTTACGCCCTGCTTTTAAACTAAGCTCGTTAATTAATTACAGCCGCCGAGGGTACCCCGTACTGCCTTACACAGCTATGTGCCAATTTAATATTGCATCGCCTTATATAACTCCAAGTATATGTAAGGAATTATGGGATTGGGTGACTTTAAATTAAATTAATTCGCGTGAAATGGGATCAGTAATGTATGGCGTATGTTAATAATGCGTGTGGTAAATGGTCGCTGGTTAAGTGTTGTTGTGTGAATTTTTTCAGTTGTTACATGTAATTTGGGGAAAAGAAAAATTTTTATAAACTTTTTAAATAAAAGTTGAAGAACATTGTCAAATTGTCAGAATCATGTAAAGTAAGCACCTGTGTAAGGAGATAGATTTTGATGCAGATAAATTGAATAAATAAAATTAAGTTGTACGAACAAAACAAAGTTGATATATTTTATTAACCGTAAAGAAGCAACCAGAGATCCACTTTTTTTAATTTGTCTAAAATCTTTTTGCTGAAAAGTACCTATGAGATTTTTTAAACTGCTACTTTATGGAAACTAAAATTCAAATTAAGAAACGGCAAATAAGAATCGGGCCGTTCATTTATGTCACCAAACATGGTTCAGCAGTCAATTATACGAGCAGTGAACCGATAATAATATCTCAAAACCTAAAGTAAGAAGAAAGAACAATACAAGACGAGTCACATCACCCCCTGCAATAGTAAATCACGGAATTATTCACAATATATTAATTACAAAATCTTGGGTAGAGAGCACTAAAAACACTTCCTCGCTTCTATAATTAATTGCTACTAAATTCGCCCCAATTTGAATCCGGTAAGTCCGCAAAGAAACTTACGACGTACATAAGACTTAAGGGCAGGGCCGGCCGGAAGGAGGGTAAAATGGCGGCGGAGGGCACGACCCTCCCGGGGGGCGGGGAGGGGGGCGCGGGTAGAGGAAGGACGTGAGATTTACTCTAAGTAATTGCAGTAATAAACACGCAAATATATCAGCGCGGGTAATGAGAGGAAGCGGCGAAAATTGCCGGCGTAAATTGCGTGTGTGAGATAAGCGAATTTTTTGTTCGGCTGTCGACGAGTGCCTGCTCGCCTTTGTTTTTCTGCTCCCGTGGCTGCCGAATTAATTGAGATAAACTTTCCCGATGCGAGTATGATGTTTATGTGCATTTTATTTGAATTTTTCTATGTTTCATAGACGTCTATGTGTGAAAGACCTTCGTTTGAATAATTAACAATAAACCGCCTGAAGCTAAATGTAATAGATAGATTTTATGAACCTTCTTATACAAAAAGTTATAGACATATAGGTATGCTATAAGAAAATCGATTTCGAAAAGGTTCTTAAAACTGATTGGATTGAAATATCTGCTACGTTTGATTTTCCCTAACGTTTTTATTCAGAGAACAAAAAATACTTACTAGACAGTACTTACTTGACCCCAAACTTCACACGATTAACACATGACCTCTACTGGTAATGTTATGTTCGCTAAGTACGTAGTTATAACTGTGCATTGATCGATCAGTTGTCACTTCTTATAGACATAGATTTAAACTAGTTTATGCATTCAGCTCCGCCGGCGTGAAACGGAAAATTCTTTGAAAATTCTAAATAATCTTTTCGTAGCGCTTCCCTACTCTTCCCTAGAACAAAATTCTATATATAGTTATGTTATCAACAAGTAAGCCACTTAAAAACGCAAAAGTTTATATAAAGTTTAAAAACGCGCAATGAAGCCTGCAAATATAATTTCGTTACTCTAACACTAAATATCAGTTCCTATACACCGCACTAACAACTTCTCAGCTTTAATTGTAATAATGTTTACAAAACGAAAGCCCAGTTGGAGTTAGAGTTTTATCACAAAAAGTTTGGTCGGAACTTATTCCGGAGCTTGTTCGTGTTCTCCGCACTGTGCAGTTTGTTATAAGTTTGTTTCCTCCACAATTTTTATGCCACTGACACGTTAACACTAGGCACAACTATAGAAAATTTCAATAATAACAGTGCTGTGTGGTTCCCGGCACCATTCCAAAAAAGAATAGGACCACTCCATCTCTTTCCCACGGATGTCGTAAAAGGCGACTAAGGGATAGGCTTAACTTGCGATTCCTCTTTTAGGCGATGGGCTAGCAACCTGTCACTATTTGAATCTCAATTCTATCACTAAGCCAAATAGCTGAGCGTGGCCTATCAGTCTTTTCAAGACTGGTGGCTCTGTCTTCCCCGCTAGGGATATAGACGTGATCATATGTATAACAGTACGAAAAAGGAGTGACTAGTGAGAACCAATTGGAAAAACTGACATACTGTGCCGAATATAAAAAATAAGTAAGAGAAAAAGTGGAATAATAAAAGCCGTTAATTGGTCCCTAGGCCCTGAAGCATTGTGGCGGAGGGTGCAACTGGGAACACGCAAGGATGAGAGAGAAAACATGGAAAGATAATGAGAGAAAAAATAGATCGACTTTTGTTTGAAAAGGACCCTTTGTTTTATGAGGACATGTAAACTTTTACTTTCTAAACATAATAACGTCAAATAAGGATGTTGTTAACTTCATAAGTTGAGACTAAAAGACAAATTAAGACAAGACAAACAGACGGTGCGAATCACAAAAAAATCTGAAAAAAATCTATGGTGTTTAAGTGCCAAATACATAAACTTTGCCCTTAATTTCACATCTAATAAGGTGTAAACACACGTATTACTCCATTCAAGAAATCCAATCTGAGAAAGCAATCGAGAACTGTGAATGGAAATAAGAGAACTAACAATTCAAAAACGTTCTCAAACGCACCAATGCTCATTCTCGGCGAAAATCGCCAATGGGAACAATTTGCCACTCGCGAACAACTAGCCAATTTGACGATACGATAACTCTTGGCAACAAAACAGCTCGCGACACGAGAAGCTGCCGCATTAATTATTCGGCCGAGACAAGAAAAGGGGCCCATTTCCAATATTTATGTGTTGTCGATGACTACGCGAAAATATCGGGCGTCGGCTGCTTTTTAAAACGAAGAAAGGGCAAGAAAGGCCGGGAAACCGTGCCTCCTTAATGCACAAACAACACTCTGCCTCACCTGCCTTGATTTATTGGTCCCCTTTGTTCGCCGCTCGTTACAACCTTGTTGTTGCGTTTTTAATTTATTTCCTTGGCGAAAATTCGCGTTAATATTTAGTTAGATAATAACGCGTCTTTAATGGGGAAACCGCTCGCGCCGGCGTTGGTTATTGGCCATTTTTCGCTTAACGCTTTTGTTGCCGTTTTAATCGTTATTTTCATACTTTTTTCTCTCATCATTCCCAGTGGCATTTTTCAACTGTTGGCTTCAAAACTTCAGTCTTGTAACAGTATCATCACCTATTTAGGTAGGTATAGTACTTAACTTTAGGCAAATTAAAATGCTGTACTTTCTAGACATTATCATAACTATTTATTCAAACAAAATTGGCATACCTACTTAATTGTTAACAACTTCTGTGTGAGTCTTAAACAAGGTCTAGTACCTGCCTTCTTGACTTTTATACAACCAAAGGGTTATTCAATCAAAATCAAACCACAAGACAACAAGCTGAAATTAGAACGTGAGGTATTTGAATTTGAATTTCGAATACATTAGGCGATAGGAGCAACAACCGATGGTTCCAATCGGCCGTGAATGAATGCGAATTGGTCGGTCGCCGCAAACGGCAGTGCCCGATTGTAGCCCTTCGCATTGCCGATTCTATTTACGTATTTTTCTTTAATTTACAATACTGGCAATATATTTTTTCCATCTTTGATTTTAATTTGGAAATTGTAATTTTAAAAATTACAATTTCCAGATGAAAGTTTCATTTACGGTTGTTTTTTTAATATATTGACATAAATTGGTCTCCCATTATGAAAGGAAGTTCATAAAAAAAAATATCCTACAAATGAAATTAATCAATTCGTTGCTATATCATTAAAAAAATACTCCGTCAATACCAAATAAGTATTATTAAAATTACGTAACCTGACCCTAAACCTTATTATTATCTCCTCAAACGATTCAATTACTCCGTCAAATACCAGTATCCTAATAAAAAGAGCCAACAAAAATAATCACGGCCGTCCAACGGGAACAATGGCGGGAACGCGGCACTCAAGACGTGGTTAGGGCGGCTGCACATTACCATACGTGGGCCATGTTAGCATCACAATGAGTATCGATATTTAGGTAAAATTATTGGCCTGTCATGTGAACGATTGGAGTTCATGAAAAGCTTTTTGATAACATTTCGCAAGTGATTCTGATTTTTGTATGGGCAAACTAAATATACTTACCTACTTAATTATCGATAAATAAATGATGATAAAATAATGAAATGTAAATGAAATGATAAAACCTTTTGGCCAACATAACCGATGTGAAGATCGTGACGGGCAGACTAAAGAAAATTAGTTCCAGGTTCCTAGTCACGAAGTCCACCAAGGTCCGGTAATATCGTAAATCAGGTATACTTGAAGTACCTAAGTACTTGAAGTAAAAAAAAAATTTTCATATATATTAATTTCAACTCAACAAGTTATCAAAATATTTAAATTAAAAGAATATTTTGATAGATAAAGATATTAATTAAATTATTAAATAAAGATATTAAAATTAACAAAATTTTGAAATAACTTTGGCACCCCGCAATGAACACCGTTTTAGCACCTCAAAAGATAGGCGCGGTATTTGGCGACATGCAAAATGATATACAGGGTGACAAGTCGCGATCAGACTTCACCCTTCCCTCATCAGTCATCGCCGTCACACGGCTAAGCGGTCGCATTCAAATTGCCATGCGATGACGGCGTGCTTTCACGACCCCTGGCTTGTCTGTGGTCGAGCGGCAAAGATCAACATTTTTTGAAGCGAGACTGTACCTATTCTGGATGGCACGGACTGTGGGTCATATACTTCCACATCGTAGACGTATAGCTAGTGTCAACGAACAAACATAGTATGTGGCCTCCTGTACTTATTGACCTGATTGTTGAATTAATAAAAATAACTTTTTCTCAACGATCCCTACATACTTCTTTTGCTTCATCCACATGTACACATCCAGTGTAATGAACACACTTAATGCAAGCATGTAGATTTAGAATACTTTTGACCTAATCGTTTTCCCTTCTTTGGTCAGCCTAATTTAATTTATCCTCTCTACATGAGTTAACGATCACAGCATTCCCTTTTATAAAACTGATACTATAATTCTTACACCGACATTATATTTTATTTCATGTACAAAGCATTCCGTGTTTCTAATCACTTGATTTTACTACTGTCATTTAAAGAAGACATAAATAAATGAGTTTTAAAGTAATCTTTCAAATTTAAATATCAAAATTGAAAATAATTGTTTTACTTCATGATATAATAACAACATGAGATAAGAAGAATAAAAAAAACATTAAATTAAAATAAATATGACTAATTTATACTCAAATTCAAAATGTTTTAATTCATTATTATGGTAACATTTCAATATCACTTAATAATTGTCATACCTTTTCATTTCACAACATTGGTTGACAAAGCGGCAAACTAAAATACAGATCGTTTGACATATTTGTAAACATTAAATGTCTACGAATAGATCAAACGATCTACAAAATCCAATAACGTGCCAAAAGTGCAGGCCGAAATGATAGGTACCTAAAATTTTATACCTTTTCAAAGGGTTCCATCTGCGTCTAATGGCAACTAGTCTATATATCGTCCTCGGCCGGCATTACGCAGCGAGACATACTTTTTACATCATTAGACATCGGATCGGCGTTATGGCTACGCTGAATCGATTATGACACGAGGGACATCGTTTACATTTACATAATACGGTAGTTTTATAGGGTATCTCCACACGTCAGTGCCAAACCAGGGCCATGGCTTGTCCTGAGCCTAAAAATGTACATACATTTTCTATGAAGCGTTAGTGGTGTCTGATTAAAATGCATGATGCGCAGGCACAGGTGTAAACCCCATGTACAGTGATTCTTCATATTATATACATATTAGTTGAAGGGTTTACCGATGCTTGAACAGTGTGGGAAAACAACAAGAGGAAACCTGCATGGCTTAAGTTCCTCTTCATAAGCTGCGGAGTTCAGATGAGAATGAGAGTCGTGTAAAAACCTGACTAACCCAATCCCCAGGATCATGGTCACTGGCACATTCTGAGCATCTCTCTACCAAGGTGTGGATGTAAACGGGACTTACACAATGAGGAATAAGAGGGGAAGGTACATTTTCTACAGACTGACTTGACTCATCTAACGCATATTTGATGATGATTATACTACAAATCCAGTTTTCTCTGAAGTAAGGAATCAAATTAATTAACAAATTAATTTGTAAAAGTAATCTTAGTAACTCGGAAAAGAATCACGAGTTACATAGCCGCAGTATGATTCGAACTGTACATCACTTATACATTACATAAACCATCAAAGTCAATTTACGAATACCCATACATATTTCGACAGTTGTAGAGAGACGCATCCGCACATCATTGAAAACGAAACGGAAACGCGGCAATAAACATTAATTTCGAAATTAAACACAACTACCTGTGTTTACCATCACGAAATCACTAAATGAATAAAACAGTGAGGAATTGGCAACGGTTAGGCCGCAACTCCATAACACGCTACGCTATACGCAGCAGTCGACATCACACTTGATTGTTATTGTTCCTGGCTAACTTCAAGTAAGAAATTTTAATTTATCATGAACATAGAAAAGTCATATTAGTTATAATGATTTAAGTTACCAATTACTTGACGACACAGGGTTAAAAAAAATAATTTCATGCCAATTTATAGAGTTAAATGCATAGTCTGGTCTTTAAGTAAAAGTTTTTATGATATCTATGTCTGAACTAAGCCCGAGTGTTATGTTCAACTTAAGATTTGCGCTGTTCTAAGCATATAGGCTTGAAGATCTACTCATCGTTTTTTTTTCCATCAAACTTGCTCTAATAGATTTTTCAATCGTTTTGTAAATGTTTTTATGATTCCAGATTATGCTTATAAAATTCAAGTAAATTAAGTCCTTATCACTTAATGTAGTATTGCCGCTATTTCTGCGACGAGCTATGCGAATGATTGAAATGAATGAACATCAAACATAGCTTATCTTTGCATAGCAATGGACGGGTGCCATAAATTCGCATTCGACGAATATCAATTTGGTGGAGAGCGGGTGGGGGGTGTCGATAAATAAAAATATATAAAATACAGCAACATGAAAGCGGTGAATGGCACTTGTGAAAAATGGACTTGCCGCGCTTCCAGAGAAGCAATCATTCAAACGGCCCGTTGTCTGTTTGCGCCTGCTCTTTTGCCGGATATTTTTTGCAATTTTTTCGGCAATGTCATTCGCAGAGTTCAGGTGTGGGGACACGTGGTCCCCAACAAAGAAAAACAAATATTAATAACTGGCATTTTTTAAAGTCCTGCGCCTGGGGCAATGGTTATTGTTGCCGATATTCCGTAAATGATTCGAGTGTGACACGGCGTTTTAGACACCTTCCGCTTTGTTGGGAGCCGGAGTTTCACTTTGTGTTTATTTAGCAACTAATGGACAGGTTTCAGTGGCATCGAATTTTAAATTAATTAGCTGTAAATGACTTTGAAATTGCCCGGTCTCTGGAGCAAGGTTTATGCGATCCAAGCAATTTTTGTATATAATAGTAAATTGAGTATATGATTTAAATATAAACACGATAAAGATCGGGCAATAAATAGCATTGACAGACCGAAATTTACCATCATTTAAATGATTACATACACTCAAACTTACAACCATACAAATACTACAAACCATAAAAATCGACCTAAGTTCACTGAGTAGAAAAGGTATACCTTACCTGAAGTTCAGTTCGCTCCACAGCCCCAGCCAGGCTTCCCTAATTAAAATAATACGTACTTCCTCCCCCACTCAGTAACAAATGTGGCGAATATAAACGTTGGGCCCTAGAGAATGCTTGACAAAATGTGTTGATTTTTTGACGACCGTCTCTTGTATATTTTAAATACACATTCTGTTGTTTTTATTTAACACTGTTTCTTTATTTTAAAATTTGTTGTTTTTTTTTTTTAACTAAGGACAAAAACAGCAGCAACCCACTACCTACACTTCACTTGCAGTGACCCATACGCAAACGTGGTAACATACCAATTCCTGTTATTGCAGAAACCTTAGCAAGAGTGCACAACCCTACGCATCAAAAATTTATCTCCAACATCATATTTCATATTTTTGCGTCGACATCTCGACCTTACATTTAACCCGAATTCTGGCAAACTGCATAATTTCGCCACTAATGAGAAGAGAGTCGGCGTTCGTCTAATTAGCGAGTAAGACGCCCTCTAAATAGAGGCTGGAAGGAGGTGGATAGAGGTCGGGAAGAGGTGGGAAGAGGTGGGGAGTTGCAGAGAGGAGCTGGAGCGTCGCTCACCTAATGAAGTGTTTCGCTTTGACACGCGTGTTCGTTAGCCGACCACTTCACCGCAGCACCGAGTCAGATGATGGTTTTCTCGATTTTACCACTTAAGTGGCGTGCACTGCCACTGCACCAGTTAGTTTACAGTTACTTATGGCAACCTGATATACAACTGTAGTTTTGATAGCTCTTAAAGCCGATTTAGACAGCGACAGTGACTGACTCTAAATACGAGACAAGTCAGCGCTGACCTGAAATGAAACAATGTAATTGATGAGGTCCGTACATCGGCAGGAAGTCTGTACTGGCTGTTGGATTCACCCAAGATATATTTGAGGTCAGTAACATTGATCAATAATCAGTGACTTGTGCACTGACGCTGCCTAAACCTGCCTTTACTAAAAAAAAGGAATGCACTTTGCTACTATTAAATACTACATTTTGCACTTTACCTGTAGTAATTAAGTTAAGATGTTATAAACTTACCTCAAATAATAAAATGTAAAACCCGAATACAATCTGTATTGATAAATTTAACTCGAGTATTATTTCGCGGCTGACAATTTATTATTTCAACTGAGTTGAAACTAAACTAACAGCTGAGAATGCCAGTGAAAGAGAGAGAATAAAGAGAATAATATTATACAATTAATGCAAGCTGCGTTATATATATTGAGTACCTCATTCTGCACTTTACCTACAGCAGTTAACCTCTGTAGATATTGATAAAGGTTAAGTGATTTTCAAGGTGTGAATATATAATAATAAGTTTGCGGTTACCATTTTTTTTATCTGAGCTTAGTCAACTAAGCTCAGCTAACTTACTAAGAACAGCTTGGAATCCAAGTGAGAGAGATAAATAGAATACCTTATTTAAGTAACGCAGCTCGTCTAGTAAGAATTCGATTCCAATAATATAGAAATAAGAATTATTCCTATAAGCCAAGACCTTTCTAATAATAATCTTATCTGTCATGCTTTTGGCAAAAACGTCCCTAATTAGATTAGTAAGGAAGTTACAAACATATATATAGTCACGTCTTGATTCCTTGCGGGATAGATAGATCCAATAGTCTTGAAAAGACTGAAAGGCCACGATAAGTTAATAACGGGATGGAATTGAGATTCAAATAGTGACAGGTTGCTAGCCCATTACCTATAAGAGGAATTCCAAGTTTATGAACCCTTATCCCTTAGTCGCGTTATAAGACATCCATGAGATAAATATGGAGTGCTTCTAATCTAATGAGCCGAAAACCACATGGCACATGAAATTTAGATCAAAGTTCAAAATTAATAATTTTAATAAACTAAATAAAAACAACCAATAAAAATCCTGTCAATACTGGTTCTTCTTGACCTTAACTCTTCTTTCCATTAACACTCGCCTTGTTATATTCTCTAAGTTATCTTGCTTTAGTTTACATTATATGCTAAATAGTAAAAATCTTTATTATCACTTTCGCTATCTCGTCCGTAATAAATCTTTTAGTAAAGGGATCAAGCCTTTACTAAAAAAAGCTATTCGGACATGAATCAATAAAATCTTTGAAGGCGGTTTGGACTGCCTATCGGGGTTGAATTTCTTACCCTAGACAAAGTTATCCAAGTTTTGAAAAAAATGGTAAACATTTTTTTCTTAATTCTATCATTAAACCAAACAGCTGAATGTGGCCTTTCAGTTTTTCAAGACTGTGGGCTCTGTCTACCCCGCAAGGGATATATACGTGACTATACGTTTGTATGTTAAATAGTATGTTTATGAAACATAGAATTCTAATTTTGTTCTAAACAATCTAATATTTTTTATTGAACCACCGCCTTGTACTTTTTCTCTCTATCAACTAGTTGCCGGGAAGATATCGCTATAACATGTTACACTACATCTAGATATTTGCAATTTTAAACAACATTGTTCTTGTTATGTGTGCAATAAAGAGTTATTCATTCTTAATACTTTCAATAATCAATCCTTTATTTTCTACAACTTTCTATCCTTAATTCAATTCTCTTGCCATAATATAGATTCGCGATAACATAAAAATCAAGTAATAAAGTCAATATGATACTTCATTGCGTCCAGTCTCCACAATAGTGATGTAATCAGCCGCTGGCCACGATATTAGCTTGTACTTCATAGGGCTGCTACGTCTAATATCACCCTATTTTATAATAAGTTAGGGTTAAATAAGATTGATATCTATCAAAGCGTCAGTGGTCGATTCGGTAAGGTCCCTGGTCAAAACGCGGTTGCGAATAAAAGCACCGGTTCGAATCCCACCGCGGCCATGTTTACCAATGACGATTTTCGAAGTTATATAATTAGTTTGTTAATAACGGATGCTCTTACGGTAAGTGAAAACATCATGAGGTCAGACGGGAGTCGTTTCGTGTAAATACCTGACCAACCTACCCTTGGGTAAGCCCTAGACCATGTAAGTAAGGTAAAAAGGTAAGGTAAGGTAAGTCGGGGTAAGCCCGAGCTCCTCTCCAGAGTGATGAGGATGCAACCAGCCAAATAAGCCAGGAAGAAGAAATAAGATTGAAATCTATCTTAAACTACCAAATAATCTACTTACCTACCTAAGAAATTGATTTAGTGACTGACTAACATATTAACATAAAGCATAAACAGCTGGGCCTTGATGAGACATTTAGCATGTGAGTTATCTTATGCCTATGGGTGCACTAAAATTGGATTTTCTGAAATACTTGCGGGGACTGTACTGCTCTAGTTACATACTTATGTATATTTTTTTTGTAATATGAAAGAAGTTTTTTCTGGACTAGCAACCTGGCACTATCTTAATAAATAGTGTAGTTGTGATAAATGTAAGACTTGTGGTATGTCACCAGCCATTGAAACTGGACCCTGTGGTGCAGTGACAAGAACACAACCACTGCGCCACACAGGTCGTTATTCGCCTTCCGACGCAATCGGCCATATAGCTTAACTTCATATTTTTTTTTTTATAAATTGTCAACCCTGCCGACACTCCTCAGGTCCCGTAATCCAACTATACAATTTTCAGCCCAAAAGGATTGTGCCCGTCTTACGCTTTTTATCTCTCCATTCATCCGTTACAAGCAGTTATTGCCAATACTGCACACGGGATTTCCAACCTTATAGCCTTAATTAGATTCCTTCCGTAACACCCACTTCGTAATGAAGTTCTCAAGCACCTTTTTTCAGTGTCATTCAGCAGAGTTTAATTCGCTCGGACTGGACTAAAAGACAAAAGGTTCTTTATTTTGTTTGCTTCAAGAAGCTGTTGAAAACGCAATTCAAATTGAGCAATTTTGTTTTATATATTTGTAACATGGTGACGTTCTCAATGTATATATTGTATGTACTCTGAATGCACAGCAGCAATACAGAGTTAAGATGTATTTTGGAAACGTCTATAAAAAAATAATTACGTGAGTACATAGTTGTTTCATCTTATTCTTATTTTGTCCTATACCTACTGATATATCTTATACCTAAACATAAAATAAAACGAATTCATAATCGTATCATCCATAAAATATTTTGGTGTTCAAAGAGCTGTTAACCCGGAAAAAAAGACACGAAATATATTCCACCTAAAAACCCGAACACAACAATTATCCACATAATCCTAAAGTGAACTCGTTAATGCATAAAAATACGACATTCAAAGTTTGAAGCACCAAAATCGTCAGTTACATTAAACATTGCAAACTTTCCTAATTGTACCGAGATTTACGCCAGGGGAAAACTTGGAGTTGCCAGTAGAAAAAAGCAATTATCCCTCTCTGTTTTACGGAGGTGAGGAAGCATATTAAAAAACTTGAAACCATCGCCGAGTGCGGCAGACACTGATGGCCATTAATTAGAAGGGTTGGATGAAGATATTTCATTATTTTCTTCTCGTCTGCTTTTTTTTCTTTGTTTGGGACGTTTTGTTTGGCTGCGTTTCATAGAAATTAATATTCGATGTTTTAAATAACTGGTGTTAAATTTGAGTAGTAGCTATGCTTTTTTTCTTGATCTGTCATATTTTTGTTCAAATTTAGATCAAGTTGAGCAGGAAATACAAATGTTTATTTATGTTACTTTTTTAAAAGATCATGTTTTACTGAATAAGTAATACTACTAATCTAATTTTGATAGGAAAAAATCGCATTTTAGTCACCAAATATACATATATCGTCGAATCGATTTATTTTCCTTGCATAACAACAAAAAATGTTCGCATCCAAAACAACAGTCCCACTAATCAAGCGATCTCATAATCAAACCTGCAGTTTGTTAACAAGGTGCTAACTCTGGAATTTATGTAAACTGTTGTTGCTGGCACTTATCTGAGATTAAAATCTGGCACAGTCGGTAGGCACCGGCAATCACTCCTCGGGGACCGTGCGGGACTAAGCGGCACTTAACATATCTGCATATTCATTAAGAGATCAATCAAATTATTGTATTCCCCGCGTTTTGTGGCGTACAAACACCGCTCTGTCTAGACTTTGTGAGACAGAGTAATCTTATTGTTACGCTTTGCTTAGTCTAGTAAAGCTCTCATTTATAATGTCAAGCGTAAGTAATGATCGATCATTAATATGCATCATATTATGATATAAACATCTTCATCATCTAGGCATCCAGCTTATATTGGTTCTTCTAGTCTTGAGCTCTGTCTACTCTATTAGAAATTAAGACGTCAGTTAAATATTAACATCATAGTTTTTATTCTCAAAGGATTTTGCTTAAGCAATCCAACACTAAATTTATTCGATCGAGCACCAGACCGCCACCTTTCTCGTTAAGGTGTTCTTGATTTCATGGTCAAAAAAAGCATACATACTTAGTCGTGTCTTTTGTAACTTTTGCGCATTCCCTTTCATAAACTATTTCCAACGGCCTAAAAAAGTGACGTAAAAGACAAGTGCTCGCATGGACATTGCCGCATCTGAATGCCGCCCACCGAGACTTGCCAACAAAAGATTTTTGTTTCACCCATTCACAAAACTCGATCATTGATTGTTTTAAACAGACTCGACGTCGCCGACTGCGCCGCTTTTGGATCGTATTTTCTTCCATTGTGCAGCGAAATCGCGTTTGGGACGGGACCTCTATCAATCAGGGTTGGACCCCCGGGGCCCGTTTCCGACCAGGTGTCCTTTAGGAATTTGCGCCGAAAAAGTGCGCTTCACTTGGATTTTTAGAAAAAAAAATCTATTGTGTGTTTCCGCGTAGTGAGGTAAGTGCGCAGGTAGCCGGCCTTGCGAGATCTCGAATTGCGGACACATGTAAAATAATAAATTATGATTCTGGAGACCAGACTACGAAATGTGTGTTTCCTTGTCATCATCAGGCATTAAATGAGTCACGGTAGGAACAAAACCCTCCCTGAATTACCACCAACTCTGTTTGATCATAACAGTTCGATTTTCTTCCGAACTTCCGAGTTTATTGACATTTTATATACCTGCTTTGTTTTCTTCATCTTATTATTGACATTGGACATCCATAATATTAAATAAGTAAATAAGAAATAAATAAAATATATACAGGACCAATTACACATGTTGAAGAATCAACGATCTATATTTTATAAGTACTTATATATAGAGATAAATTTCCGAGACCTGAACCAGTCAATGAAAATTCGTTTCTCATTATGGTCAGGATCCTCATCTCTTCATGCAGAGATGACTAAAGGGAAAAGTCTTTTTACGAAATAAAGCAGCTTCGTGAAAGATATACTAACTATATACCTACACCTACTAGGTTAATACCAAAATTAATATACTCGCCATTTCTTAATTCAATTGACCCTTCAAATCAAAACAATAAAACTAAAACTTCATAAAACAATTTACATACAACATACACAGTCCCAATCAAAAGGTATCGTTAACTTTAACAACACAAAACGTTTAATTATAACCTGCAATAAACTTTTAAGAAACTATTGAAAATCAATTGAAAACGTCTATAAACATTCTAATACTGCATGAAATGAATCTCTATGTCATAGGAATAAGAGTTTACTGTATTTTTACACGTTGTCTATAAATCACAGATTTAATGACCAGGTAAAGATACTTTTTTTGCTTTTTCCAGAGCGTGATCTATGAATGAGTTTTGAGAACGCAATAATTGACTAATACTGTGCAAGGAGGTTTATTCTGAAAATGGTATTGTGTGGTCTCTCTTAACAAATAAAAAAACCACGTAATAAACAACGTTATATTTTAAATTGTATAATAATGATTACTTTCTATTAAAATTTTAATAAATCAAAGAAAATAGGACTGACTTCTGAATTTACGTACTTTCAGATTGGGTACAAAATTACCTAGTGTCCTACTAATATTATAAATGCGAAAGTTTGTATGTCAGTATGGATGTTTGTTACTCTTTCACGCAAAAACTACTGAACAGATTACGATGAAATTTGGTATGTATATAGCTGAATCCCAGAATAACACATAGCCTATATAAGATAAACCCAGAGTTCCCGCGGAATTGATAGGGTTTCCATGTGGACGAAGTTGCGGGCAGCCTCTAGTTAGGTATAAATATGTACGGGTTAATTATTAAATAATCAAGAGACATTTTAAACAATAATTCGGTGTTAGCAAACAGTTATTACGAATAATATTAAGTTACCATAAAATATAATTAGTCAATACAGTCTAATAAAGATTCAGTTAAAATTATCGTTAAAATTAAAGGAACATTGAGAATTATTTTTCTTTCAAACATCCTCAAAATACTATCATGTAAACATGCAGATGTTTTGGCACGATCATAAAACAAATAGATGGACGGTGGCAATCATAAAACACGAATACCATGATTGATTAACCAATAAACCTTTTGTAACAAGAGCTGGACAATAGACAGGTGTCTTTAACGTCCAAGACATAAGCGATGTCACAATGGCGTATCTAAATATTTCTTAAATCAATGCGTAGTGTCGAATACAATGTCGGTCTTCGGCGTCTTTTATATCCTCTATTATCTTTGGCCACGTGGGACAGGTGGGGTAAGCGCACGCGCACATCTGCTCCCAACAAAAGATACCGCTTGCGCAAGATTATAATCGTTTTTTTTATATCAAACGATGACAGTTCGCTAGATATTTCGCGCCATCTAACGGCGCCCCGTGGTTCAAGACAGATGCGAGATTTTTTCTCAAATTTAGTTTTTCTTGTATATATCGTTTATGAAATCGTCACGGTTTAAGTCTGATCAAAGTGAACTTACTGGTCTATGATCATGTCATACAAATTTATGAAATGATCAAACCTATTCCAGCGCAGTTAAATCAGACAAATGAAAAGAACACAGTTATATATTATGGAATGACCAAGTGCCAATATGATGACTATGGTCCGGTTATTCTGCTTTGCAACTGTTAGGAAAGTTAGTAGATAAGTCCTTATTTTTCATTGAACTCCTCGCCTCCTAACGACTAAGTGGCGACCGTGTTCTATGAGTTACGTAAGACACCTTTAGTATCACTTTTAATTCAAGTTCAGTTTTTAAGTTTTCTTATTCAGTTCATTTTTATTTACCCAACATTCTATTACAAATCTATCTTCCTCAATAAAATATAGTCATGTGCCATTCCAACCGTCACACGCAGCCGATACTCAAATTAACATTACGATTTAACATGACAGCCATTCAGCTTAGAGTGGCACAGTGGAAGAATTGATCGTATAACAGTGCCTTTAGAATAGGCACGCGGTGGGAATACGTGGCGTGGCACAATAAGGCACAAAACTCGACTACAGAACGATTACCCTCTCACAGATCCGTGTGCTTCGCGGATGTCGCGTGTACCGCGACTGGAGTCTTTTGATACTTTATGTAGTTATAATCTTTATATAATCACTCTCACGCTCTCTCATCTCTCGCATCTCACGCGTTATTATTTGCACCCACCACCGTAATGCATTGGGCCTTAGGGTCCACTTTCCTATTGTCTGGTCTGCGGCGTCTTCAGTTTTCAAACTGTTCTACCAATCCTAATAACTTATTTATTCTTAACTATATAGGTGTGTCCTATATATATAGTGTTGTTCACGCGATACCTAATAGGATCTCATTACATGGATGTCTTAAGAGAGAATTAATTAATCGTACTCTCGTTGATGCCGTAAAACACGATTTCTTGAGTGAATAAGAATTTCACATAATGAAACGACTATGATCCAAGCTAGGTTGGCCATGTTATTATTCGCATTGTGTAAGTACTTCACTTAGATCACTTACTTACTTCTGGGTCGTGATCATATGCCTTTCTTATAGCGCATTTCAACACTAGTTACAGATATACCTTAACATTTCTCTTGAACCGCCGTGTTCATTAACGAAAATAAACAAGTAGATTTAATTACTTTATTTTACGAATGATCAAGACCACTCATCCCATTTTCACACGATCCTGTTTGTGAGGTGCGAATAAGTGGTTCCGTGGAAATATTTCAAATCAGCGCGACTATGGCGCTATACAGGCAATAAGGTTTGACGTGACGCGCATGCCGCCCGTGTGTAGACTGCCTAATGTGCTCCGCAACGGGCCTTTCAGCTTATTTATTAGGTCTGTGTTTTGGATCCGAGCACCGTATATTGGGCACGTGAAGTGCATTTAAAACCTTACATAAATGTATGCATGTCCCATGAAACTATCTAAAGGTATAAAACTAATTGGCTTTCAACGGAAGGCGATTATTATGTTTTTCTAATAAACATAGTTCTCATTCTTATAAGTGTGTAGTGTGCATTTACAGCTCAGCTCACAAGTGGAGAGAAAATTGTATACTTAGCTAGTATACAATTTTTCGACGAAAAAGACTCGAAGACGAGATCTTTGCCATAAACAACCAAACTGTGTACTAATCTTACTTTCGCCAAAATAATATAAGCCAAGCAGTATAAGATTAACATACCACCGACCGACAATCATATTACCGTCAGAGGTATGCGCGACACAGCGAATGCCCGATGCCCGAATATCGGAAAACGCCGAAATACCAACGCCGAAAGGCCGAATGCCGTAAAGCCGAATGTTCCCGTTCGGTGACATATTGGAATGTGACTCCATTTATCCCCACTTCCTATTGGAATCCGGAGTGACGCGCCAAATTGGAAATTGCGGATCCATTTTTGGCCGTTATTGATAGATAATGCCACTTGTAACTGAAAATGCAAGTAATGCTCGGTAAAGTGTTTTAAAAGGACGGGGATATGAGTTGGATGATTATGCTGGGGAAATGATTGATTTCATCGTCACGGGCATACACCTATGGTGAAATAATGCAAGTAGAAAACTAAGGTAGAAATTTTGAATAAGAGATTGCTGTATGCCTACGATATTGTGCATGCGGTAATTTTTTTTTAATCCAAAACCTTATTAATCCCATCTCCGAGATTGATTCCATAGCAAGCTGCCTAACATTTTTACATATGTTAAGAGACTTTAAGCTTGCGACTTTTTCAAAATCTTCTAAGAAAGATTCGACATCTAAACTTATTTGCTAAGCTGACGGTGTCACGATCAGTTGCGACATCACGTTCACCAGTACTTACTACTATCCATACCCAGTCTTACATCACTCCAAATACTACGTATGTTAATAAATACAAAATGAACATCGGTAAAACAATCCACAGGCGAATGCACCGGACCTCACGCATCACCCGTCAAAGCGACCCTAGCGAGTATTAAATCACATTTTGACAAGCGTACCATGGCGAACTAATCGAGTATCGTAGAAAAAAGCATGGCATTTCGGTCCCTGGAGCTGCAAAGGTCAGTGGGCAGCGGATCGTGAAATGTCTCGACTCGCCCTCCGGACTCGAGTCCGACATCCAATGGGAATAGGCTACAACTCCTGCCAGTTCAATTTTTGTTGAATTCCATCAAAAACAATATGTAGTTCCTATTTTAAGAATAACACTTCATCTGTTTTCCTTAGATGGCATAAGAAGCTTAACATAATAGCATAACCTTCAGGTGGAGTAGGTACGTCCACCTAATGAGGCGAAACTATATCTTTTTTTTTAAACGGTCTTAAACCTACCAGTGAAGAAAGAGTGGCAGAGAACGCCTCCTTACACGTAGTACACCATGTATGATCAATCCAAACGGAACACATCAAATGGATCTAGCCTCAGGTAGATCCATTTGTTGTATTCCGTTTAGTTCCATGGACTCATCCACATCCCTAGACAGAAGTTTTGGCGTAAAAATATTAGGAGAGTCGACACTTCGGCAAAGGCAATGAAGAAGAACATGTCGTGTATAAAGAAAGCAACTTTTGAAAGAAATTCTATCCGGGATAGGTGCCACTATGTAAAGGACCACAGAAGTCAGACAGGAGTCGCTTTGCGTCATAACCTGACTTGCCAATGCGTTATTGTGGTCGAAACGACAAACACCAGGACAATGATAACCATCAAGTTGTGACAGGTATATTTACGCTTTTAAATGGACTGAAACTCCTTTTGGATTGGTTGACTTCTTAAGTTAGCAATGTGTTTCAATTTTCAACGTCAGCTGTACTGTACTGCTCAGGATAGAGTAGGCGGTATAGAATGTACAATTTTTTGATGAATCAGAAGAAAGCTACATTAATTCTTCACTTGGATTGAGAAGGAAAACTTTTGTCTTAGCATGTCTTCACATGAAGCCCTATATATGCTATACTCTGATTCTGGTTTTATATTAGATCCGACTTTGCCAAATCCGCACCTTATCGCTTCCAGAGAACATTTGCAAAACCCTTATGATTTGTAGCAAACAGCGCAGCGGATTGAGGAACTTACTTCCAAACAGAGTCCAAACTTATTTACAACGATAACAACAATTAGTGCAATAATTCACACAACCATTACTATGATAAACGAGAATCTCTAATTAAAGGGGGTGCGGATACCCCTTATAGTCACATAATACAGATCCAACACGGAATAATGCAATTAATCTCACAATTTTATGCGGCCGTGAGAATACGCACTTGCGTAAAAAACAAGGAGATTTTGAGGTTAAAGCTTGAGCCACACAGGGAGCCCGCTTTAAGCGTTACGTAAGTACATACATATGTATATGTGGGTGGAAAAGGCGACTAAGGGATAGGCTTAAAAACTTGGGTTTCTTCTTTTAGGCGATGGGCTAGCAACCTGTCACTATTTGAATCTCAATTCTATCATTAAGCCAAATAGCTGAACGTGGCCATTCAGTCTTTTCAAGACTGTTGGCTCTGTCTACCCCGCAAGGGATTTAGACGTGACCATATGTATGTATGTATGTATGTATGTGGGTGGAAAGGTAAGAGAAAGAACGTACCTTGATCAAATTAAGGAGGACGTCCTGGCAAAAGGTCAGGTCAAGAGTACCGGAAACCGCCAAGCTTGCATAAAGAGAGTTATGAATGTGGATGAAGCGAAAGAAGTATGCAGGGGTCGTGGCAAGTGGGCAGATGTAGTCTCTGCCTACTCCTCCGGGAAAAGGCGTGTTTTTATGTATGTATGTACTAACATACATACATATAAACATCTTTTTCCCTTGTCACTAAGGCCGCGTTCAGATGTCTGGCATTGAGACTCAAATAGTGACAGGTTGCTTTAAAGAGAATCCCATATTTATAAACCTTTCCCTTGTTGACTTTTACAATATGCACGGGAAGAGCTGCTTGCAAATAATTTCAATAGGTATTGGTAAAAAAAAATTCATTGAGAATTGGGAATCAAGATTTACATCATTGTTTGCACGCCCAAAATATATTTTGCTTTTAAAAATTAACTAGAATAGTTTCATATTCTGTCACAGAAGCTCCCGTCTGTGTGACTTGAACCTCTGCGATCCATCATCACAGATTAGTGTTTTGATGTATGTAGAACATTAATAGTTGATATTTATGGAACTGCCTACCCCTGACGTAAAGGCCATTTTGATAGACATTTCGGTATATTCCACAAAAATGGCCACAATTTGAAAGTTGGTGGTTTTATACCTATGTATATTTCCGTAATGAAAGTTAGTACCTAAATACTTTCGATACCGATAGATATAACAGTGTTAAAAGAAATGATCGATTGTATATTTTTTTTAAATTCTAGGTACGAAACCGATTTAAAATATTTCCATTTTAAAACAATTTTTTTACAAATTGTGTTTTTTCGGCACACAAATAATAAAATAATTTTGTAAAATGTATAATTGAGAAAAATAAATTTAAATTGATCTTGCGGAGTTTAAGAATTATTTAGATACCAACTAAAATGCTAAAAAGCAGCACAAAATATATAGTTATTTTTCATATTTCATAAAAAGAAAATACCAAACAAAAACCCTGTCAAAACAATAACGCAACCTGACCGAAACGTTCGCATATTAATTTAATTAATATCAGAATCACCCGAGGCGCAGCTCGTTATCTGTTATTCGGGCGATTCCGCACTACTGATCGCCGTACGCTAATAAAGGTCTCCATTCAGCCGTTGCGTATATTGTCTCGTCTAATTGGCATTAAAATTTGGCAAAAGATGTGCGGTTGTGCGGTTCACCCTGCCATGCGCCGCTTATCGCACATCGTTGAGCTAAGTCCGCATTTGCAGCTAATGATTACATAGCCCCAGGTATTATAGTGCGAGAAGTTTGCTTTCATCACCCATGGTCGTTCCTGCATTATTTTACCAACTTCAAAAAGGGGGAGGATTCTCAATTCGACCGTAGTTTATGTATTTGCAGATAGGTTTATCGTTTTTTTTTTCATTTGTAAGTAGAAGTAGTTCCAAGATTTTCCGCATGCTAAAGAAACCAGTGTCTTATAAGGTCACCCATCATAAAACAATTAATTTCTTCCCTTACTTAGTTTACTGTTTAAAGGGTTTAAAACTTCACTTGCCTATCTCTCATATAGTCGGGCCGCACTCCATCCGAACTATACGAGCGAAATAAAAACTTCAAAGTGAAGTTAAAACTGAAACTAAACACATTCGAAATTCAATTAAAACTTGAAAGTTGGAGCGACTCAGTTGAGGTTGTATAGTTATAGGAATTTATTGTTCGTGTTCAAACCGTATTGACATAATCTTGATAATTGACGTATTGCCGCGGAGTTTCGTAGCAACGTGGTTGCAGACAAACAGATTCATAATATCCACCGTGGTTTTACTTATCAACCCTCTGGTCTAATTAATATGCGAGGGGTACGTCAGAAATACAAAATTATCTGTTTGTTGTTGTAATGTTATACCTTCCCGAATGGCCGATCATTTTTATAATACTTCTTCAAACAAATAGTTATGTATGACTAGCTGTGCCCGCGACTTCGTCCGCGTGGAATAGTTATTTTGGGCGTCATTGAAGCCCTCAAGGATAAATAATTTTCCCCGATTTTTTTCACATTCTCCATTATTTATTCGCTCCTAATAGTTGCAGCGTGATGTGCTTAATATAGCATATATAATATAATTTTAATTTTTAATTTTAAGAAGGCTATTATATTATATAATATATACATACATACATATACATATAATCACGTCTACATCCCTTGCGGGGAAGACAGAGCCTACAGTCTTGTAAAGACTGATAGGCCACGTTCAGCTATTTGGCTTTAAGATAGGATTGAGATTCAAATAGTGACAGGTTGCTAGCCCATCGCCTAAAAGAAGAATCCCAAGTTTATAAGCCTACCCCTTAGTCGGCTTTTACGACATCAATGGGAAAGAGATGGAGTGGTCCAATTCTTTTTTGTATTGGTGCCGGGAACCACACGGCACAATATATATATAGTATAATATATATATATAATATTATATATATATAATATATATATATAATAGCTTAGCTGAACTAAAGCCTTCTTAAAATTTTTCAATTCGAACCAATAGTTCCTGAGATGAGCGCGTTCACACAAACAAACTCTTCAACTTGATAATATTAGTATAGATTTATAGGAAATACAAAGTTTTTATCTAGATTTTACATTCTTAGGTTTTTCAGAATTTTACGCTATGAAAGCTCCCTTAGACAAGAGATTAAGTTTTGTTTAGACTTATTCCAGCAAAATCCTTTAAGAGATTCTAACTATTCAATGGAAACAGTAGATTTCTACATAAATACATTCTGATAAACATGTAAGTTTTAATCTTATTTTTATTGGAATGATTTTGTTAATGTTTCAATCAGTAATCATTCCACATCTTATCCTAATCAAATCTTGTCCTCAAATAGTACGATTAATAATTCTATAGCCAGAATGTTACATAGTCTCAATTTTCTCAGATAAATGACATTAGTAGTATCCACCGATTTGTAGTTCTTAGGTAACTATCAAACTACACACAAATCAAGTTCATAATTTTCTATTCGATCCAAATTCAAAATTAGAAAACATGCACCGTCCAATCCAGAGACGTCATATGCAAATAACAGTAATCGTAAGTGCGTCAACAGATTACAGGGGGGTTACTGATTACAGATGATTATAGCTAGGGTTGCCACCGCGGTCTGATGAGCGATTTGGGTATTATTTGCGCTTTATTTTGGTATTTATTGCGCTTGAGTGACGACGCAGATATTATGCCGGGTTATAATATGCGTCCCCTGAGGGCTGCCACCCTTCGCTCTGTAGGTGGACATCGATTTTGTGAGGGCATTTAATTTTTAAGATGCTGTAAACATCGTAATGGTTGGTTGTTTGTAAATAATTTTATAACGTTTTATTTGCCTGAAATATTTTTTTTTTATTAAACTGAAACAGAGTCACTCACTTCCTTCATTTAACAATATAAGTAAAAAGAGTCTTGTGACTATTGGCGTCGTCTACCTCGTTAAGGATAAAGACGAGATATGTGTGTTTACATACAAGCAAAGATTTAGCAAAGTCTTGCCGGATACACCTCAGGAGTTAACAGTGCACAAGTAATTTTACCGCCTCTTACAACATCCATTGACAATGGGCCAGTCTTTATTATTAAATTTATTTATTTTATGATTTAAAAGCCCATTAAATTCTAATTTTTACCTAGTACTTACATATCACAGAGTGCAGAAGTAGCCATCGAGATGTTTCTTGATACAAGTCCCAGGAAGTATACACATTTTTTTATTTAAAACAGCTACTTGTGTTGGCATTTCAACGCACTACGTGATTTATAAACGAGATAATTCAAAACAGGACAACGCGGATTCCCAAAAAAAAAATATTTTCGCCATTTTCTCCGCCATAAATTATTGGCAACAGAGGGCCGGTGACCCCGACCGCCAGTCGATTAAGCATCAGCCTTCAATTTCATATTTATAACCGGGCTTACGTAAAAATGCCAGTGTAATGGATCACCTACTGGACTTAAGCTAGATATTCCTCTTGGCACCAGTTGGGCGTGCCCTGAAATGCCCTGAATTCCTTTGTACGACGACCGTTGCGCCATCTTCATTCATCAACTTTTGTCTATGGAAGCGCTGGTAGGTACGTCGTTCTATTTTTGATTATAAGACATCATTTTTAACAGCACAATTTAAAAATGGCAGTAATAACACGGTATAAAATACATTCTCGTATGTTTAAAATGAAAGTAGTAAATATACTTAGTCAAGTGAAAATACGCAAGTAGGTACCTATTTTATATTGTAATTACTACCGTGAAGTTTAAATATTAATACGAAAGTTTGAATAATATATAGCAGGTGTTTGTTGCTCTTTTCCTCAAATTCTACTGGATCGATTTTGATTAAATTTGGTACACGGGTAGAATATATCCCGAAATAATATATATTTACTTTTTATCCCGAAATTTCCAGAGAAGTAAAACCGCGGGCATTAGATTAGTATAAAGCTAACATACAGTTAAAAAAAGTTCACTGAACTTAAATTTATAAAAATACTAGCGACCCGCCCCGGCTTCGCACGGGTGCAAAATTATAAATGTTATTATATATAAAAACCTTCCTCTTGAATCAGTCTACCTGTTACAAAAAACCGCATCAAAATCCGTTGCGTAATTTTAAAGATTTAAGCATACAGACAAACAGACTAAAATAGCGACTTTGTTTTATACTATGTAGTGATGCACTATTCTCAATTTAAATATACTTCCGCAACTTTCTTTTCTAATTTTAAGACAATCTACATTTTTATTTGGAAGTAGGGACGATAAGTTTAGGCACATGAGGAACACACCGACTTAGGCCGCTGTTGTGGACAGTCCGAGGGGGTGAGGAAGGCAAATTTCCGAGGGAGGGGCGTAGGGTCTGATCGCAGGGCTCATCCATCACGGGCCATGTGAATTGGGGCGTTTCATCTGGAGATAGTCGCGGCCCATTTAAATATTGCGTCGTTTAGCCACGGAGGTATACAAAGATGATGACATGTTATAGTTTTTGTCAAAGAACTATGAAAGTGAGTAAATATAATCACTTTCATAGATACCTACATACATTCAAATTCAAAATCTTTATTGCATATCATAAAGTACAACAGTTGAATTACAGTAACTGCTTATAAATAGGTACAATATGATATTATACATTATAAATTCCTTGCGGGATAGACAGAACCAATAGTCTTGAAAGACTGATAGGCCACCTTCATGTATTTGGCTTGAGATTCAACGAGTGACAGGTTGGTTAGACCATCGCCTAAATGAAGAATCCCAAATTTATAAGCATATACCCAAGTGGCCTTTTACGACATTAATGAGAGAGATGGAGCCTTCCTATTATTTTTGTATCGGTACCGGGAACCACACGGCATAAACAACAATAATAAAATGAAATTACCAAAAGGGAAAAAAACAGAACATAAATAGAGAAAGTGTTGGAGTGGTTCAGGTAGAGCCGGTAGATATCTCGTAAAATAGAGATTCTAATCTCAATAACAATTTTTAACTGAGTTGCGTTGCGTAGGTACTTAGGTACTTCTTCTCAATCCTTCGGCGTTAGTCCCGGTCATATCCTCACCTTTGAGAGGAGCCCGGGGCGCGCCTTTACGACCATCATCCTGGATTCGGTGAGTCAGGTTTTTACACGATGCGACTCCCATCTGATCTCCGCAACCTTTGCAGGGAAACCAATCCCACATTGGATCACGGTGACACATTCAGTTGCCTGAATGTGCAGGTTTCTTCAAGCTGTTTTCCCTCACCGTTAGAGCATCGGTTAGCACTCAAGCTAATGTAGTAGAGTACCTACTCAGAAAAGAGTCATTGGAAGGCTGAAGTAGCTTGACATGTACTCCAATGACTCCACATGTAATACTTGCGCATTTTAGTCGGGCACTTTAACCGTTCGACCACTGACGCTCTCGTAGTTACGAGCATTACTACTATATAAATACAAGCTGTCCCGGCAAATTTTGTTTTGCTACATGAATTTTTTTTAAGTAATTTCTAGTTAAAAATACAAATATCAAGGGTGAACCTTATCACTAAGGGATATAAAATATAGATGTTGGCCAATTCTCAGACATACTCAATATGCTCATAAAATTTCATGTGAATCGGTCAAGCCGTTTCGGAGGAGTACAGGAACGAACATTGTGACACTAGAATTTTTTATATACCTAAGATAAATTTTAGCCCACGGTGAAACGGAAGAAAACATCGTGTGGAAAACTGATATCAGAGTACTGAATGTGAGGAAAACATCGTGTGGAAAACTAACATCAGGGTACTGAATGTGAGGAAAACATCGCGTGGAAAACTGATATCAGAGTACTGAATGTGAGGAAAACATCGTGTGGAAAACTAACATCAGGGTACTGAATGTGAGGAAAACAACGCGTGGAAAACTGACATCAGGGTACTGAATGTGAGGAAAACATCGTGTGGAATACTGACATCAGGGTACCTACTGAATGCTTATAGATAACCATTGACTAAGGTTTATTTAGGGCCCCTAGTAACAAGTCAAGGAGGTGAGAAGGCAGTGGTGTAGAATTGTTTATATACATATTTCTTTTTTACAGAGTTAAATAATCATCCTAATATTATAAATGGGAAATTCTTAAAAACATACCTATTACCATTAATACTTTTATACCATGTGGTACTTTTGTACCGTGTGGTTCCCGGCACCACTACAAAAAAGAATAGGACCACTCCATTTCTTTCCCATGGATGTCGTAAAAGGCGACTAAGGGATAGGCTTACAAACTTGGGATTCTTTTTTAGGCGTTGGGCTAGCAACCTGTCACTATTTGAATCTCAATTCTTTCATTAAACCAAATAGCTGAACGTGGCCATTCAGTCTCTTCAAGCTCTGTCTACCCCGCATGGGATATAGACGTGACCATATGTATGTATGTATGTACTTTTATACCTATTTTCTCATAATTTCATTACAATATTTTACTTTTAAGTGTCCTCTACCTCTCAATAGGTAATTATATACATACATATATGTCGTTGACTGTATCAATGACCTCTCGTCTAACTGTATATTAACCAGACAAATCGTGAACACATTTAAAGTAACGCGCTCGCTATTGTAAACGTCGGTAAGTGGAACGTAACGGATAGTGTGATGAGCCTGTCTAGGATTTAAATAGTCTAGAAAATTTTAAACAAGTCGAGTCAAATAAGAACTTACTTAGATATCCTAGTAGTTTGAATGTGCTTCCTCGCCAGAACTTTATGCGGCTTAAATAGTTTTGACAAAAAAAAAAATATAATATTTTTTTAAAATTAACTACCTAAAATTTTGAAATCTCAGTTATATATGTTAATAATAAATAAGTAGGTTCTTACTGAAAATAGTGAAATAGGACCACTCCATCTCGTTCTCATGGATGTCGTGAAAGGCGACTAAGGGATAGGCTTATAAACTTGGGATTCTTCTTTTCGGCGTTGGGCTAGCAACCTGTCACTATTTGAATTTAAATTCTAGATATCATTAAGTCAAACAGCTGAACGTGGCCTATTGGTCTTTTCGAGACTATTGGCTCTGTCTACCCCGCAAGGGATATAGATATTATTGTATGTATGTCTGTGAAAATAGACGCTTAGTCAAAACTCCGACTTTTGAACGTTGACTTAGCCAAAAATGTGTTAGCTTTAGCGTCGTAAACGCTACATTGTCAACACAACACATTTGATACACATCATCAGCTCAATCATTTGGTTGCTTATTGTAGCAACCATATGATTTGGCATTGGCCATAAACATACAAACGTGAAGTTTGTTAAACCTTTCGTTTTCATAAGGGGTTAAAAAGGCGTCCGTCTTGCTAAAGTAAAGCAACTGTTTATGTATCTACCTAAAACAAGTGGAGTTAATTCACGAACATTTTCTCTCTTTTGCTTTAATGTAGAGCCTATGAAATCATCGGTTGACCGTTCGTCGTGAAAAGCCATCAAGATAGTTAAGTATTCAAAGTTACAAAAAGCAGAAATACAGCTTCTTTGCGAATACAATATTCTCAAACATCGCCACGAACATAAATAAATAAATATATAAATATATACGGGACAAATTACACTGATTGAGTTAGCCTCGAAGTAAGTTCGAGACTTGTGTTACGAGATACTAACTCAACGATACTATATTTTATAATAAATACTTATATAGATAAACATCCAAGACCCAGGACAATCAGAAAAAGTTCTTTTCTCATCATGCCCTGACCGGGATTCGAACCCGGGACCTCCGGTGTCACAGACAAGCGTACTACCGCTGAGCCACAGAGGCCGTTTGACTGCAGAAACATTGACTGCAGAAACTAAAAAGTAACATCTAGATCTATAATATTTTAGTACGTTACGTAGTATACCTATTTAATGTACCTATTAAGAAAAAAAAGACCAAATATACCTAATATTAACAACTAAGTAGGTAGGTAAGTACAGTACAAAGTTTCATTGCCTTGGTAAATAATTGTTATGTTTAGGTATTTATGAAGAAGCAACAAATGAGCACATAACTACTTTGTTTATTCCATTTTACTAAAGTTACAGTACAATTATCCGAATCACGTAACAAATAAAGCCTGCAAAACCTGAATACGAAATCATACATAGACTAGACTGTTTACGTCGCCCCGGCAGGTCAGCGTTTATCCGCTATAAATAGTGAACCCAAACATAATGCCTGGCCGGCAACCGCCCTTGAACTGAGCTTTGCCGCGAAGCCTCCGGCGCGGGCGGCAGGCGGGGCGGGGCGCCGGCGCCGGCCAATCAGCGCCCCTTCACATTTTTCAGCCCCCGCCCGCATCGCCGGACGCTGCCCAAAAACAAAAGGATCAAAGTCGGCGAAACCTATCTCTTTCTTTGTGAGGCCAGCAAACGGGCATCGATGAGAGGATGGAGATACAGTGTGTCGCGCGGGCGCGAATCGATACCCGGGCCCCGCGCCGCCGGCCCGCCGCCCGGCCCGCGCCCCGGCCCCGCGCCGCCCGACCGCCGGCCATTTGCACGGATATTTACTATTATTATTTTATTGAACGGACGCTCCTAACTGATACAGGCTAGATATTAACAAATGATAAGGCCCCAATTTGGAGCAATTACGAGATTTACGAGATGGCTCTCGAGCCGGATCGCGGCCCGTTCTTAGAATCCTCTGCTCGTTTATGCGACTACTTGGTATGTTGTTCGTACCTAAAGCACTCCTAGTTACTCTTCAGAGGTTAGGTAAACAGATGTTATCCTAACGATAAAAATATTCATTTTATGTAAGTACTTACTGCTAAATTTTCGGAACTTAAGCGACTACCTACTTACCTCGACGACAGGTAGGTAACGACTATCTACTTAGGTAAGTACTTACCTAAGTAGGTAGTCGTCCAAGTTCCGAAAATTTGAGTAGTCAGGTACCTGGTATGTGGGTAGGCAGGTGATTAAGGTTTATCTTCAAAAAAATATTATTACCTCCCTATTCTTAGCTCTACCTTAACTATACATAAGTAAGTATCGTAAATCGTAATGACTAATCGACCTACATAATTACCTAGGTAGGTACCTAACTACTCACCTTTTTTTTTAACCATTCTATAATGTTTCGTCAAAATGGCTACGATAAAAATTTAAATAATGATAACAGAATGAGTTTAACTTTACTTCCGTTTTAAAATAAACGGAATTCCAACCTAAATACTTAACTATTTTTCCGAAACAAGTATGTTGAAAGAAACCAAAGTTTTAGAGAAACTTGCTGGTAAATACCTACCTACTAACGCTATAAGTACACAGTGAACTTGGAAATTGTATAGCTATATTAATTTCTGAAAAAAAGAAGAGGTAGGTTAATAAAAATTAGGAAGTTAATAAGCTACGAAAAAATGCGATCATTTGAATTTCGTAAAATATTGGTGAAAAATACAACCGGAACCTAATTTCATAAATTAAATTCTTAAATAAATAATTGCTTAATACCGCCTCAACGGTTCCTAGTTAGCTCTATTTATGCACACGTGATACTGCTGCAATATTCATCTCTCCTCTCATGGGTCTATTGGAAGAGATTTCTATTGAAATAAGTAGCACTTCTGTAGGTAGGACATACTAAAATTACTTACTGTATTAAATGCTCTTGTATATAATCTATTGTAAGTACATAAATAAATATCATATAGGTGTACATAATACCTACTTCTTATCCCTTCCGGGGTAGACAGAGCTATGCAGGTACACAGTCTTGAAAAGATTGTAAGACAACGTTCTGCTATAAGTATGGCTTAATGGTTGCTAGAACATGTAATCACGTCTATATCTCTTGCGGGGTAGACAGAGCCAACAGTCATGAAATGACTGAAAGGCCACGTTCAGCTATATTATTAATAAGATTTAAATTAATTATAATTATTTAGATTTAAGTGATGTGACGGCAATAAGTGATACCTTGTATCCAATTTTGAAAATAACTCTATACTATTCTGTTATCGTTACCACCACTAGTATTATGGCTTAGTGATGGAATTGAAATTCAAACAGTGACTAAGTCGTTAGCAACGACAACAATATAATATGTTTATGTTATGATTTGTTTTAGGTTTATTAATATCGTAAGTGAGTTTATGTTAGTTCATATCTTAATTATTATGTACACAAGCCAATACCTTTCTTTACACTTTCTTGTCGTGGGCCTGCTGGAAGAAATTTCTCTAGAAATAAGACTAGTGCCCTCGTACTGAATTTCTCTTTATTTTAAGTTTTATTCTTATTTTCCTTGATATACATAAATATACAAATAAATGAAACAAGTAGATAGGTACTTACTCATTTCTGAAATAGTTCTTAAAAAGATCCAAAACGGAAAACATCACGTTATTCAATTAAGGACTGAGATGGCACGCATGAGGTAGTGGATTTACGCACATGACCTCCGCGGTCTTGTTCGATTCTCAGTGATGTCGTAAAAGGCGAGTAAGAGATAGGCTTATAAACTTGGGATTCTTCTTTTAGGCGATGGGCTAACAACATGTCACTATTTATATCTCAATTCTATCATTAAGCCTAATAGCTGAACGTGGCTTATCAGCCTTTCAAGATTGCTGGATCTGTCTACCTCGCAAGGGATATAGACGTCATTATATGTATGTCGGTACCTATGTATTTTTATTTGTTGATTCATATTGTTATATAAAATATGTGTTCCCTTATTTCCTAGAAACAAACGCTTAGCTAGATAGATAAAACTCTTTATTGCACCATAAGAGTAAAACATACAAAACAACACAAAGCAGATATAGATGGTACAAAGGCGGACTTATCGCTAAAGCAATCTCTTCCAGTCAACCTTTGGGTGGAAGGAAACCAAACAGGAGATCGGCGTTGGCGCATAAATAAATGTTTGAACATAAATTATTGGAGATAGATTTTTCACCTAAATTAAACAAAGCGGCCCAACAATTTTTTTTATTAGTTGTTTTAGTCATCTCCTACGAAATCTATATGATGAGATAAAACAGTCCTATTTTACTCTGGTAAGTTGGTAGGCTGGTGTGAAACACGCTTACGATATGACTAGATGCAGTAAGCACAGCTGACGGAAACCTTTACTCGTCGAAAGCACGTTTTGAGTGGACCTTAAACTTAGGATGTAACACACAGATTGAACTGATTGAGCTAGCCCCGAAAACATTTGTTTACTTCGAACCATACCTTTAGGTTCAGGGTCTAATGTTACTTACGATTTCAATACATAATAATAAGCCCACTAGTAATCAAGAGGTAAAATTTATATTTGAAAATAAAGATGATTAAATTTATCCAAGGCGATTACTATAAATAAAAATCGAACAAATCAAGTACAAAATACACGCACACGTAAGCCTACACAGTAATTCAATTCAAAATTCGTGACTGTGCGGTGAGACATCTGGTTCATTTATCCAAAACTAAAAACACACGCACTCTAGCGCTAACAGCGCCATCTAGTGAATCATAGAGTTACCTTAACTCAGATTGAAGCACTTAAAATTTTCTACGCAATCACTAGATGGCGCTAAAACATAAAATATATATTTTGTATTTAGTGACTTTCAATTTAATTATTCATTCTGACGAAGATTAATGTAAAATAATTTGATAATTATTTTTTTTAATTGAACATATATGTATTTCATGAATAATAATATAAATAAAAGACATAATTTTGCTGCGTAATAAACTGTTTTACCGACATGATATATTTCCGGTTGGCGCTCGACGACATCACGCACACGCAAATTCATGCCCATTCCTAACTTCACTTCATAAATGTTCGATTTCTTGCAACGACGTCAATCAAGGCTTGTACTCTGCTTGTTGAAGATATAATTTTTCGGTAAATATTTGTTTTATTCATTGTAAGCAGTGTGATTTTGTAAATTTTCGTAATTATTCTTATCAAAGGTAAGCAGCGTATTGATTTTCAAGTGATATGTCAACAAAACAGAATCTGTTTCGCGCGTTGAATACTGTCAACATAGAAATCACACGCAGTAGCGTTTGTTTGCACGTGTGATTTTTAATTTTAATACAGTTTTTGTTCGTGGATTTCAGACATGGCTCTAAGCGTTGCACTACCCCTGACTGGTTTGGAGACGGATAATTTCAATTCGTTCAGCTCGTTCGACCATATCATTGACATAGCGGGATTGTCTCAATCTAGCCCCAGCCCATCAAATTCTAGTGAGTCTAGCGGTATCGGCTCACTGGGCTCGCTCAAGTCGGAATCAGTCAACAATGACTCCATACCGTCTAGCCCTCAGACAACAGAAAAGGTAAGATGAATATTTTCAATATTTTGTTTGCGTTCGTCCTGGCCTTGACCTCTCTATTTTCATAATATTCCGTAATGGCGAACGCCTGTATTACGCTATCAATATTGTATACAATAACAGCTATGATAATGGAAAGATTCCAGTGACATCTTCAAAATTTTTAGAATTTATGTAGGTATATTCATATTACATTTTGGTTTGCAATTTCTATTGTCATGCGTTTGCCAAAACGGCAATGCACATTTTTTAAATGCTGTTGTCAGTAAATTTTGATACGGTATTTGGCTGTCACTACTTCTAACATATCCTTGAGTGGCTATGTAAGATTTTTTATTAATATTCTGTGTTCCTGTTAACAGGTTTTATTAACATCGATAATTCAAATTAGCAGTGTAGTGTACCATTCCATTGTTAATATTTTCAGAAAATATTTGACACGGTTGTACAGCCACAGCCACGTCCAAAAGAAGAAGATGAGGAAATCAAAATCATGTATGGGGGACGTGACATCTTGAATCTGATGGCCAATCTCACTGACCCGCGATGGAACTACCGCCCCACCGTGCTGCCACCGAACAACCCGGCTTTGTTCTTTGCTAACCGATCACAATACCATCGTCTTGGACCATATGCTGCTCGCACACAGTATGTAAAAGATACATGCCCTGATTGTGGCTTTACATGGGTGGTCGCCGCCACAGATTGAGTAGACAAAGAGTCATCATAAATTCTGAACAAACAGAAGTTAGGACAGTACAATTGGGACACATCAGGGTGCATATCAGCTTTCTATTATTAATATTAATTAATTGTCATTATAATGCTGTCAACTTTAATGACATCATTATTGAAAAGCTATGATTCTAGTTTCACAATTATAATTTATTAACGACAACCTGTCTAGCAAGTGACAGGGAATTTTGTGATCAACTGGTTTTTTTATTATTATTTAATATGGATAAATTATTTTTTTTATTATTACAAATTTGAAAAGTTCCTCTGAAACTAAAATCAGTGGTTTGATGACATGTTTCCTATGTAATGCGTTGATGTCTTCCTGCTGTGGCCCAATTTCACATATGACTGTGGAATATGTATTGCCACCGTCTCGCGCATTCGTAGAGTTACTTTTAAAACGTGACTTAATACTGTGATCTTAATTTATACAAATCAATTTTTTGACAAATTCTGTGAATGAAACGCGCGACGATTCGGCCTTCTTTTAACTTTTATTTGTGTGATAATTATAGGCTTAATTAATGCTACAAACATGCATTGCCATAGGATTTGCAGAGATATTCCAAATCAGCATTTTTATTAGGTACCATTTCAAATTATAAATTTTTCTGATCTTCATAAATTATTGCACTGACTTAAATTTAATATATTATGCTACACTTAGTTCCTCTTAGAAATATTGAATGATTTGTTATCCAAAGAATCTTATTTGTATAATGAGCATATTATATTACTATAAATTGTTGAACAACACAATTTGTAATGATTAGTATAAATTGGTTGACTTGATTAACCACTGGCATTAGTGTCCAACTACTCTTAAAGCAATATTAAATTATGGTCATTTACTTATATTTTTATGAGTTATACTTCCCACCATTACATGTAATAATTATTAATATTTAAATATTGTTTTATTATTCTTTAAGAGATTAATGGTTTTCTTAGATATATTCCACAGTCATTGAAAAGGATCGTAATTGTTTTAACCAAAAGGCTGCTTCGCGGATGTTATTTAAATTTACGATTTTGACGAGACAGGCACGAATTTAAAGCCAAGCTGTAGGATAACTTTAAGATTAATTTATTATTGGATTTACCGTCCGAGCATAACATAATAATAGTGATGACAATCTTAGATACGATCTTAAAACCCTATCAATGTGTGAGATTGCTTGAACAACTCTTAGTTTATGAAGAGCCCATGCTATACGTAGTCAAAATGGGTTATCAGTGCATATCATCACAAATTAATGCAGTGATTGTAAGGTATTAGTAGTTGTTACAGACCGTTTTAAAATGTTTCGAGTCATTGATCTGCCCAGGCTCTGGGCTCTAGTGAATTATCGTAAGTGTCGTTGACAGACTGGCAATATCTCTATCTATGTGCATATAATATTTAATGTAATATTTGTGGTCTCTTAATTTAGTCAACATATTTAATAGTCTCTTAAATTAAATGTAAGTAACATATATAAAATACTAACTATAGTGGATAATAATTGATACTGTCGTTTTGTGCAACTTTAGTTTGGCTATGTTGTAAACGGCTTTAATTGATCTGGAGTATGTATTTGTACACAATAATGTTGAAATATTTTCCACAAAGTTATTTTTGTAAAAAAATGTTGATACGAGACAATACAGTATGTAGTTTTTCAAAAATTTTCTTTACATATATTATGATGTTCGCTAAAAGGTTTGGAGAATATTTTGGGAGGGACCAACATCCACGCAAAGATATGTTATCATTTATTTACTGATGCAAAATCAGTATGAAAAGCAGTTTTTATCATACTTGCATTTTTATCAAGTGCTTATCTTTTGAGTCATTTTGTACACGCTTAATTCTGTTTTGTCTGTTATCACATTCTGGGCTATGAACACTATGATGACTAGATGAAACATATACAAGATCAATTTATTTATATTAATGGTTCAGTGGGTCTTGACTGAACATATAGCATGGATCTCAGAATGCAGCTAATAGTTAAATAATCAATGCCACCAAAGAAGACATTTCTATAGCATGAGTTTTAAAAAGATAATCATTTTATACACTACAGAAGTGTCTTCGAATGCCTAAGTGTGCTATATCCTCAGTTACACATACTCACAAATGGTTGTTATTGGTTTAAAATAAAATGTTGCATTCATATATTTTTAGTTAAATGACAAAGCTATAATCGAATGTAGTTAAAAGAAAAGTATTGGGAGCGATACGCACAGAATTAGATTAGCTTTTGTTGTGAATGTTTCCATAATTTTAGTATGCGATTCCCCGTTTGCACTGGTAACCGTCGCAGGGCGGTTCGCCTCGCTCATTATGTGGATGGCTAGTGTCCAAAACTACTTTAAAACCCCATTCATTTTATGTTTTCAAATATTTTTTTTTAACTAAGTTACAAACAACAAGTTACAAAAACTGAAAATCAATATTATCTCACAGAATTTTTTTTATAGTTCATTGTTAAGCTCATAAAAGTTTGACCACACTAGCCAGCCGCCACGAGAGGCCGAGGTGCGATGCAATAACTGCATTCCACTTTTATTTTAAGATAGCAGCAGTGTTAAGGAGTTGTTAATTTATTTAATCCACATTACCAAATGTTTTGGTTGTTGTGCTTTTTATTTAACAAAAATATTCTAAAATATCAATTTAGTACCTTCCATTACTAAGTGTCTTGCAAGTGATTTTACAATATTTAAATCATTTCAATTTTATGCATTTTATTTTGTTTAGTCAAATCATTTGTACATAAATTGATATTATACATAATATTATTTATATGTTGTATTTTATCTATAGTTCATTCATGTTATATTATTTCTCATTGAACTGTAGTCAAATGACAGTATTTTTATAATGAAAATTGTATAGGGAAAAAGGGTTTTTTGCCAAGGCGCTGCGGCTGCGCACGCGGCCCGCGCCCGGTCTGTATTATGTATATCTGATAAGCATTATGTAGGTTTAGCGAAATAGAATTAACTCGGAGATAACTCCAAGTACCAAATCTTATTGGTTCAATGTTGTTCTCGTATTATGGTGATATAGAGCGCCGCGCGGCGTCAAGCTCAATATTTTAGTAACCCGTAAGAAAATTAATACCTCTTGAGAAGAATAATATATATTATATAGTATATCCAATCGATAATCACATATTATGTATTTCCCCATTTATTTTGATGTGATATCATAAATGACTGATCTGAATTTAGTTTTTAAGTTGGTTATTGATATGCAGTGCTATTTCGAGAGTGTAATTAAGATTTAATATTGAAAGTGCCAATGCTCGTAATTTAATCTTTATGACGACTGTTCCTTTATTGTAGCTGTGTGAGGAGCTCGGCTCTGAATATGTACATGTCAACTTCAGTATAAGCAATCTTCCTTCTTGTATCTAACACTAAGTTTCAATTGTTAATTTAAATGGAATCACGTAACGTGCACAATCTCAGTAATGCTTGCAATATTATGTATTTACATCCTCACTTATTAATTTAATCCAGCGTAATGTTAAGAGTACAATATGAAATGATGTTATATCATTCTAGTATCAAAATTAGCCGAAGATGTTTAATATTATTATTAGTTAGGTAAAATTTTAACATAGCTTCGTATAATTGGGATGTTTTAGTATTTAGTAGTGTACTGACATCGTAGTGGCAAGCGAAATGTCCTAAATGAAGTGAATAAGTGTTAGTGGCAATAATACTCGAAGTAAGTTCCCTGCCAATCTACTACAGGGGCGCGGTTGGCGTTCCACCTGCGCAAGCGCCGCGCATACAACTGACCGGTAGACACTAGATGTTTATTTGTTGTAAATTATAATAATAGCCGTAGGTATTTTATCGTACTTAAATAATTATTCTTGCGATGCCTTAATTCTGGTTGTCAATTAGACATGTCTCTGCCTAGAGTGATAACATTGTTTAATTTATTTTAGTTTTGCTGTTCCGGCTTCCTCCGTGAACTTCCAGTCCAGGCTGTTCTCTTTAAAATGATTTTGAGGTTGATTTATTTTTACCTAAGTGTTCTTATTAAATGTTACCAAAATGTTTTTAATAAAATATTTTTATATGTACGCTGCTGTTTCATTTCCTGCTCGTTTTATTTTTGTATACCTACTGCTAAGTCTATTTTGTCTTATGTCTCATGCGACAAAAAATCAAACATAAAATCCATCTATAAACGTTACCTGCTCGTAATAATATTGGTCACGTTTCTTGGCGTAAACAGTTTCATTTGGGCGATTTGCCAGTAACAAAAGAATTGGTCGCTCACGTTTTTAAATTTTAGGTCAGAATATTTTTTAGTGATATGAAAGGAGTCATATTTACGTAAAATTATTGTATTTGTTTATATAGGTACAAGTATACAGTTTTATGACTATTCGGATAGAATTTATTCGGACACATTGCTCGTATTTACATAGGTTACGTAGTATACATACATATGGTCACGTCTATATCCCTTGTGGGGTGGACAGAGCCAACAGTCTTAAAAAGACTGATCGGCCACGTTCAGCTATTTGGTTTAATGATACAATTGAGATCCAAATAGTGACAGGTTGCTAGCCCATCGCCTAAAAAAAGAATCCCAAGTTTGTAAGCCTATCCCTTAGTCGCCTTTTACGACATCCATGGGAAAGAGATGGAGTGGTCCTATTATTTTTTGTATTGGTGCCGGGAACCACACGGCACTATAGGTACGTTAGGTAGTATAATTATTTTTACTGACGATTCGGACAGAAAAAACAGTTTGCTTATCTCTGAAATAACATAGGTACATACCCACTTACTCATCAAAAAATAGAAAACAAAGCAAATACTTTACAGTAGGTAACGCTAAACTGTACCTCTCTACCTATGAACGAAAGCTTTAAAGATAATAAAACAAAAAACATTGATTGTGACAAAAGAGGGAAATGGCAATAAGTATGTGTTTTTACCTGTAGGTATAGCAAATAGCAGGTACCCATCGCCGCGACCCTTTCGAAACAAATACCTTCCAAACCTATAATAATGGAAAATTTTGCCAACAAAACACAGTGATAAAAGAAATATTTAGGTACCTCGTTACCTACTTCAAAAGAAATATGACGTGGCGGGTGGCTAGTGTGTCGTTTATTCCGATTTCTGTGCAATATCGTATCGAAGGCAGCCCTCAAGGATGAAGAAGTTTCCCCGTTTTTTCACAATTTCCATTATTTCTTCGCTCCTTATAGTTGCAGTGTGATGTTATTTATATAGCCTAAAGCCTTCATCGATAAACGCTCTATTCAACACAAAAAGAATTTTTCAATTCGAACCAGTAGTTCCTGTGATTAATGCGTTTAAACTCTTCAGCTTTATAATATTAGTAAGTATGTAGTTTAGTGCCTGTGGAGGCCTATTTTCTGTATAAAATTTTGATTTTGTTAATTAAAGCAAATGAATAATATCACCACTTGATATCGGATAAAGCAATTCTACTCAAGGACGTATAAGAAATATTTTTATATATGCTTCTTTTATTGTATCTTGAAGACACTTAAAGTGTATTTAGCTAAAGGAAAAATTTATTACTAATTAGCCAATGGAAAAATTTATAACTAAGACTATAGTAGAGAGTACCTAACTAATGTCTTGATACTGTTACCACGTGGACTTTATATACCTTAAAAAACATAGCTAAATCCAAAACAATACTAAAATAACTACACGACCGCTGGGGCAGTTGGTCAAAAAGCAAGTTTCTCCTATCTCATTCCAACTACCTGCTCCACAATGCCAAGGGACGAAAAAATTCCCATCTGACAAAAACAATAGAATCTGGGATCATTACAAATATCGGCTCTTAGACCATCCACTGCATTGCGTTTAACATAATACCTACCTAAGTACCCAAATTCAAAGTCAAAACGGGAACAAATATTGTTTTTCACAATATTAATGATACTAATGCATTTATATTTCCAGACAACTCAGAACATGGCTTATTTTCCTACCTTCCACATTCCACATATCTTACCAACCCTTAAAGAACACATAATCACCGCTAACAAAGGCTTTCTCTGTTCCTATGCCCCTTGGTAAACTTAAATCTTTAAAACTACGCACCGGTTTTTGATGCGGATTTTTTCAATAGATAGAGTGATTCAAGAGGAAGGTTTATATGCATAATAACATCCATTAAATAGTGGAGAAATCTGTTATTTTTGAGGTTTCTAATGTGATGTCGTTAATTATCATATTTTTTCCGCTTACATTGCAAACGCAGTCTGAACCCTACGAGATTTATCAAAATAATGTACTAATTATTTGTACACATTGAAAAGGTCTACAGAAAACTCCGCGATGGTATTTGTCTATCTCTCATGGATATCCCACAAAAACTTTTTTTGTTACTTACTTTTTACGACAAATAATGGCAAATTTTGAAGCGATTTTAACCAATACAGCATTAATCCTTATCCAATACTTTGTTGATTTAAAATAGATCTAATGGTCCTTTACAGTACAAGATTTAAATGAATATTTTCGAAGATATTACAGATTTAAAACTGCGGGAAGTAGCGCTTGCGGCGGTACTAGCCGACTTCTGTAGTGTATTTAGTATCAGCATTGCACCTACATGACACTCCTACCTACCATACCTAGTATATAATCTGGAATATGAATATGATAAAACAAATGAAGAAGCAACAGCTACTTAGAAAAAACAAAAAAATAAAATGACAGAAGGCGTATCAAAATAGCAAATCGCGACAGAAAACACAAAAAGGCGGACCGCGTCACCTCACCGATAACCCCAGATTATAATAATGCAAAGACAATGCAATAGAACAGAACTACGTCACAAAAATACGGCCACTGTTTCCGAGCTGAAGTTAGAAGTAATAAGCTTCATAATATTGTATCTAATTATTAGTAAAGTATTGGGAGCAATGCCGCAAGCTCACGAAGTAAGAAAATACGGCAAGAGAATATACGGTGTATCATACGATTAATTATCTATGAGACAGAATTGAAATTAGGACTGTAAACAAGAAGAAATCAAATCGGAATCAATGCAACGCACCGGAGAAACAAGCCACACTGCAACTGGAAGTGTACAAGAAATACTTACTACACATTAGAAATAACACTACAAGCTGAACGAAATATGTGATATCAATATCGCAAACTGGAAGAACTCATATTGGAACCAACGCAGCTAACTGAAGAAAAAGCCACAAGTTGAAGGCATATTTGGATGACAAGAATAAACGCTTGAAGCTGGCGCAAGAACTGACTTGGCGAGTGCAGAACTGAAACAGCCCACCACAAATAGGTACCATCAAAACGGGGATAAAATTCGTACATAATAATGTTACGAAGGTCTCATGTAATCCCACACTACAAATTCTTCATAATGGACTGATATCGCGACAAATAACAAAATTCATCACAACAGCACGAGATTCCTACGAAATATAAGAAACTGATAACAAACCATTAAAAGAAGAATTAGGAAACAAGAAAGAAGGAAAGATGCAACAAATCGCTTTCCTCCGTCTCAATACGTGTCTTCCTCAATTCCAAGGTTGTGGCTGGTCGGCCACCCTCTCCCATCTCTAAGCGTGTCACTTCCTATAAAATCTGTGCCCCTGGTGTATCCAGCTAAGAGTAGACTGGGTCAGGCTTTGCTCTGGGTCAGGCTTTGCTTGGATTTTGCATAGAACTTGACACTCATGAGATCTCCATTTTAGCGGCAAGAATAACATTTTTATTGAATTTGGCTCAATTAATTTTTTTGGTGGATACATACTCTACTATAACTACTAATCAACTGTCACAGTACCTATATTTTGTTAATTTTATTTCGTGTGTGATAAGAAATCTTTACCAACTAGAAATTCGGGAGAGCGCCATCTATCGTAAAAGAGTAAAATTATCTGATAGTTACGTAAAGCGTACGTTTCGGCTGCGTTACGGGTTCCCCTAGCGCTCCGTTCTTTACATTCTCCACTAGATGGCGTCTCTTGTGACATTTAAAATATAATGTATTGTTTTGAAGTTCTTGAAGTTAGGGTTGTTTTCAGAAAATTATTTTTGTTACTGAATTTTTGGGATTTCCATTTAAATAATTGTGGTCTTAGACGACATTTTTTTTCAAACTTAACCAAATTTATAAAGCTTAGTTATTTATCAGGAGCCAAAATCTTTAATTCACAAAACAAACATAAAATCATAAGCCGGGTCTTCCCTTTTCATTGAATAGAATCGCGACGAAATAAATTTCAATTCATCCACTACATTGTTCGAAATCATAATGAAATATAGTCCCAACTGTATAACATTCCTCGTGATAACCGCTCCAATGATGTTTTTGTTTGGAATATCCACTTTTGTGTCGACATAATGGGTGTATTCAGTCGGGAGACTGAAAAGTGTCGTCTTTATCGGGCACAATGGGAGGGAATCAAAGAAATTAAGGATTCTGAGTTGCTTTACCTAGTTAGTATTATAAAGACAATTCTCTTGTTTTACCTATTACTAATTTTTGCCAGCGGCTTCGCTCGCGTTCCTTCGCTTCGCGTAAAAGGTTTACCAGGATGAAAGGTAGTAGTTACTTACCGCCCGTGGCTCTCCCCGCGTTCAATGAAAATCTACGCTAATTTTTATTCCCGAGAGAATTTGCGATATTTCTCTCCACATATTATAAAACATCCAAAAATTAAAACATTTTGGTGATTTAGTCTGATATTCAGGCAGTATCCTCTTTTGTTCACATAAATTTTTACTTGCAATTTAGATAATAAACAATTACTATTACATTTTTTCCGCTACCCTAACCCTTAAATAACCATCACCACCAACATTGTACATACCTACATAAAATTGATTTCAGCTCTGATATGACTGATTATTATTAGTACCTATATTCTCTCTGCGACACGCTTATGAATGCCAATAGGCAAGGGTAGGCTGGCAAATTACCCTCCCGGTACCTCCTCATTTCTTCCTATTCAGACTTATACTTACGATACGGCATTCATAACTTACATATCATGGATGGAAGGTTTATCTTTAGATTTGAAATTTAAAAATTTAGTATTAGTACAATCACGTCTTTATCTCTTGCGGGATAGACAGAGCCAACATTCTTGGAAAGTCGGAAAAGCCTCGTTCAACTGTATGGCTCTATGTTGGAATTGCAATTCACATAGTGTCAGATTCCCAAGTTTATAAGCCTGTGAATAGGACCACAGTCCTATTCTTTTTTCTATTTGTGCCGGGAACCAAGAAAGTATTTATTACCCGAAATTCCAACGAGACATAAACTGGCCGGAATAGTATAATGCTCGCACTAGTGAATAAATAAAATACATAAATAACATACTAACACATCTGTACACAGATGTCTTAGACACTTGTTAATTACCATGAAAAATAGGAACTATAAAAAGATAAATAACCAGCAAATCGCTGATATTATTGTCACACTCCCGTATCATCTTCACCCTATCACCCCAAGACAAGTAGATCATCCCAATGATTTACGCAGTATTATACATAGTAAGTATTTGTCTTATGTGAATACCTACATACATACACATACATATAGTCACGTCTACATCCCTTTCCGGGTAGCCAGAGCCGACAGTGTTGAAAAGACTGAAAGCTATTCAGCTAAGCTAGCTATTCAGCTATTTGGCTTGATTATAGAAGTAGGGTTCAAATAGTGACAGGTTGCTAGCCCATCGCCCGTAAGAAGAATCCCAAGTTTATCAGCCTTTCCCTTAGTCGCCTTTTACGACATCCATGGGAAAGGGAAGGTGGTCATATTTTTTTTTCTACTGGTGCCGGAAACCACACGGCGATATGTAAATACCTGTATAGAGAAAATATTTTATCAAAGTTTCATATAATCTTTTTTCCCTTTAAAGTTGTATTATCAAGATGGCGACCGTAACAACTTTTCCTAATCCACCTCTAACAGCACCTACTAACTAGACTTTGTCCGAGGCTTTGTTCCCGCGGAATTTTATAAGAATAATTGTAAAAAAAAAAACAAAACAAACTTTATTCTGCCACTTGATAAAATAAATACGCCGCGTTAAGTACTTTTACAGCAAAAAGGAGAAATCAGTTTTCTTAAGTTTGTCAAAAAACAAATTATACCTACTATTTCTAGTTAGTTGAACTAGATTTTTGTTAATCATAGCTAAGTATCTTTTTATAAAAAAAAAAATTCCAATTGGTTTTAGTTTAATTGCATTTTAAGTAGGTAACTCATAAAATATAGGAACAAATCACACACCTTATAAACACTTCTGTTAGTATATTAATTATACTATATTTAATGTAACATAGACCAATACCCAAAACCCAAGCCAATAGGAAAATCGTAAATAACTTATGTTAAATGAGAACCGTCTCCATTTGATATACTCATTTTTATGAAGTCGGTTAAATTGCTAAAACCTCCTAATCCGCATCAAAACCGATTTAGCTAAACCAGAGATAATCGCGGACAAACATACATACATACAAGTCTAACCGAAAACCACCTTTTTATTGAAGGCGGTTAATTACTTAATCTTTTTTTTTTTTTTTTTTTTTTTTTTTTATTTATTTGGTTCACAAAACTGACATTACACAACAACAAATCTTTAGTAACACATCAGAGACTCGTGCGAAAGTGTAACATCTTCTCGAAGTGAACACAACATGCGTTCTATTAAAACAAAAGAAAAAATAAAGTAGTACATACACTGAATAATAAAATTGAAGTTGAAAACAAGAAAATAACAATCATGTGAGCATATTTCTCCTGGCAGTGTTGGTCGATGCACCGAAAATATCAAATTTTGTTGCCGCATCGTTATATGCAGAGCAGATGCGGACCATCGGTGAATTAACCAAATACAATGTGCGTGCAAAAGGGATAGAAAAAGTTTTTCTGTTGTGAAGTCGGCTGCTTGGACGTGGAACAGATATGTTTATTTTACTTAATAGTTCAGGGGAATCAATTAGACCATTAATTAGTCTGTGCAAAAACAAAATATCCAATGTGTTACGTCTTTGATGCAGTGAATTAATTCCAAAATATGATAGTCTGGACTCGTAAGATTCCAAAGTGCGACACATATTTTTTGAGTAGGTTAGGTGATACAGGAATTTCTTTTGAATCTTTTCCAATCGACCGGAGTGGACTTGAAAAAACGGGTTCCAAACAACAGCACAATATTCCAACAAACATCTCACGAAGCAATTAAACAAGAGAATTGTTATTTCAGGATCATTAAAAAATTTACATTTTCTTATTACAAAACCAGCCAATCTAGAGCCTTTTTTGGCGATGTGATCAATGTGTTCTTTAAAATCTAGTTTGCTGTCTATGATCACGCCTAAATCACGGGTATGAGACAACTGAGGTAAGGGATGATTATTGATGTGGTAGAATGAAGACTTAGGGCACATTTTACGTGAAAATTTTATGTGGAAACACTTAGACTCATTGAGTGACATTTTATTTTTACTGCACCATAAAATCAAGCGATCAATATCGTTTTGTAGTTGAATAATGTCATCATCACTTTTTATGACACGGTAAAGTTTAAGATCATCAGCAAACAAATGATATTTAGAGGATATAGTAGTACCCAAGTCATTAATAAATAATATAAAGAACAAAGGCCCTAGAAGAGAGCCTTGAGGAACACCCGAAGGAACATCTTTGGCTGCTGATTTAAAACCCCTTATCTTGACTAACTGAGATCTGTTTCGAAGATATGACTCACACCATCTCAGAAGGCTACCACAAATTCCCATATGTTCCAACTTCTGGACAAGTAGAGAGTGATCAACCACATCAAAAGCTTTAGAAAAATCAGTATAAATGGAATCTACTTCATTTTTATGATCCAGTGCATCATAAATGTCAGTGACGTATTCAAGCAAGTTTGATGTGGTTGACCTGCCCCTCAGAAACCCATGTTGATGAGAATCTATGATAGGTTTAACATGATACAGTATTTTCTCCTGAACCAATGACTCAAAAAGCTTCGGGATAGCAGACAGTATGGATATTGGCCTGAAATTTCTGATGTCACAACAATCTCCCTGCTTGTGTATTGGAGTAATGTGAGCAAGTTTCCACTGAGTTGGAAATTGGCCACATGTGAGAGATTTGTCGAAAATATAATGCAAAGGTGTAACAAGTTGTGAAGCACAATTTCTGAGGAAAATAGAAGGGATAGAGTCAGGACCAGGTCCCTTATTGGTGTTAATGGACTCAAGTGACTTAAGAATCTCGTCCTTTGAAAGCTGAATTATACCCAAAGAAGATTGGCTCATTGATGATGTATCAGGGTTCTGTGGTGAGGCTGATGATTGATCACGTGAGTATGTCGAGTTGAAGTAATCTGAAAATAAATCGCAAATCTCCTGGCCACCACTGGCAGTTTGGTCACCAAGAAACATTTCATCGGGTATATCATTGCTGTTTGACCTAGTGGATTTAATGAATGTCCAGAAATATTTCGGGTTATTTTTGATGTAAGATTTTGAGTCAATCTTTAACTTGTTTAAACAGTCTTGTAGTAATTTGTCACAACGATCGCGAAGAATTTGATAGGATAGTAAGTCTCGAGGGTTTAAGTATTTTTTGTATTTGCGGTGAAACTTTGCTTTCTCCTTTAAAGCTTTGATGAGGGGATTGCTAAACCAGTTGGGGTAGCTATTATTACCTTTATAACATGTGGGAGTATATTTTTCAATGATAGGATTTATAGTGTTATAAAATAATTCAACTGTTTCGTCAATACTTTGCGTAGGTTTAAATAAAGTGGTCCAATCTATTAATTCCAACTCTTCGTTTATTTTTGAGTAGTTTGCTTTTGAAAAATTAAGATACATCGTTTTTTTAATTTTAGGTGGTTTAGAAGAAGGCAATTTGAATGAAATATCTAAGGTTGGATGATGGGTATCTTCCGGCACCAAAGGATTGCTGCAACTGGATACTTTGAAAAAATTGTTCGAGTTGGTAACTACGAGATCTAGTATACGGTTGTTAGAGTTTGGAATATGATTAAGTTGATTAAGGCTGTTGAATGCTAGAGCATCTACTAGTAGGTTGTCAATAGGGTCGGTAGAGGAATCAGGTAAAAGAAAATTGGACGAAGGATCAAGGTTCCATCGAATTCCAGGACGATTGAAATCACCAGCCAGGATTAAAATAGATTGTTGAGGAAGCTTATGTTGAACAACGTCCGTTAAGTTAGACATTGCTTCCTTCATATTCGTATAAGATACTGGAGAGGGAATATATATACCGCCTATGCATATTGGGATAATGGAGCTTCCTTTTTTCACTTTGAGTAGCACCCACATATCCTCGCTATTTGACTCCCATTTCAGTTTACGCACTGGATTGTATTTTTTAAGGACTGCAATGATGACCCCTCCACCCCCCTCCCTCTCAGATGCCGTAGAATAACGATCACGCCTGAAGATTGTATAACGGCTATCAATAATTTCGTGAGAAAAAACAGATTCCTTCAGCCATGACTCCGTCAACAGAATAACATCCGCCTCTTGTTTCAGTGCATTGGCCAGAATTATGTCAGTTTTTGTATTGAGACCTCTCACGTTTTGATACAGAAAATTTAGATTTAATGTTTTTAAAGATACCATTCAAATAATTAAGTTTAAGGATGAAAAGTGAAAAGTATTTTCAACTAGGTACAATACGACGTATTACAGGGTACTCAAGAAATCTATATCTCTAACTACAAAACTCTTTGAGGTTGGGTCTTTTCTCAAATGCACCTTGCCGTTTCTGACCCACACGAACTGGTATTTCTTCTCCTTTGCGAATTTCCGTGCTGCTGCGTGGAGTTGCTTATTGCTGGGAGATAGATGTTCGCAGATGTACACTGGTGTCCTTTCGCCTGCTAACCCGAAATGAGAAGAATTCAGCTTATCGTGTTGGTGGACCCTATTGAAGGTCTTGACTGCTGCAATTAGATTGTCACGGACCAGTGGGCTGGATAATTTTACGACTATAGAACGAGGACGGGATGAATCCTGGTTGACCTTTGCGACTCGGTGATAGTTGAGTACTTCGTGCTCTCGAAGACCTAGTCCCACAGTGGCGCTGAGTTGCTTTACAATAGTGCTCAGATTCTCAGATTTGTGTTCAGGCACGCACTGGATTTCAATATTGCAGTCGCGTGACTGTTGCTCAAGATTATTCAGCCTGGTGTTCAAATCTACAACTTGTGATTTTAACCCAGCGTTTTCAGTCTCTAATGTCCTTATCCTGTTCTCCTTAGACTCAAGGTCAGCTTTAACTTCCTCGTACCTAGATGACATATAGACAATGCTCTCCGTAAGTTCCTGTAGTTTGCTCCTTGTGTCCACACTTTCAGCCGCAAAATCGCGTTTGATATCTCTAGAGAATTTTGATAGGTGTTCTTCAAGCAATTTTTCTAAGTAAGTTTTCAAATCCTCGCCAATATTACTGGGAGATGTGTCTGTTGTTGCTGGTGAAGGAGTGGTCACTCGACTATCAGCAAGTTTACAATCTTGGCACTTCCAAGTTGCCTTGTACGTCTTAGATTCCTTGCTGAAATTCTCTGAAGGAACACCCAAACACTGGTAATGAAAAGAATTCGGGCATCTAGAGCAAGATTTTACATCACTCGCTTTAATTTGCTTTGAACATTTTTTGCAGAGACTCATATTGCAGCATTCAAAGATTTCTTGCAATTTTTTTTTTTTTTTATAATGGCAATACTATGCGTACGTCGAACGTCAAAGTCGAGTTTCAGATGACAGATGTCAGAGGACTGTCACTGTCACTCAATTGATATTGACACTATTGACAACTTAAAATGCAAGTTTAGTCGAAGGTAGGTAGAAAAATTCCGCGCTCACGTCCAAAGTAGTGTAAAAATTGCAACTTATCTTTCTCTTGATTTCTTCTTTGTAGTCCAGTTTAAACGTGAAAAAACGACAACACAGCTGTATTTAAGCCAGGGAAACACTTTAATGTTACTTCTAACGTTAATAACAACAATGTGGAATATTTTCGAATAAAAAATGTAGGAGCTCAAAGTACACGGTAGGCAGGGTGACTTTGCAATCAAATCTTCCAAAAATATGCGAAAAATATTGTAATTTGTATTGTTATCAATATGACGAAAGTAACTACGATTACGCAGCACTTGGCCGTCATCTTCTTAATGGGCGGGTCTGTGGAGGGGAGGTGTCTGAGGATGCAGTCAGGCCCGTGAGCTGCCGGCTCCTGCTTCAAACTGAACGCCGTCAGTTTTTGCATGTTTCTTTAATTTGATTACGTTACTGTAAATAACAATGAATTGTCTAAATATACCTATATATATGTATATATTATATATATTTAGACGGCCTCTGTGGCGCAGCGGTAGTATGCTTGTCTGTGACTCCGGAGGTCCCGGGTTCGAATCCCGGTCAGGGCATGATGAGAAAAGAACTTTTTCTGATTTGTCTGGGTCCTGGATGTTTATCTATATAAGTATTTGTAATAAAATATAGTATTCGTTGAGTCAATATCTCGTAACACAAGTTTCGAACTTACTTCGAGGCTAACTCAATCAGTGTAATTTGTCCCGTATATATTTATTTATTTATATATTTATATATATATATATATATTGGCATACTAATTGACATATCAACCCACAGCCCAAACCTTGGGTCTAGTGATCATTAAGAATATTACTGCAAGATATTTTGATGCTAATTGAGAGAGAGCGTCGGTAGTTGAATAATTAAGATTCCCGGTTAAAATGCGTGATGCGAATAAAAAGCGCGGATTCAAATCCCACCTCTGCCATGTACAACGACTATTTTAGAAGTTGAATACATTATATTGTTTTAATACTAACCAATTGTCTTACGGTGAGAGAAAACATCGTAAGGACATTCAGGCAACTGTATGTGTAACCATGATTGATACAAAACGGGTGAGATTCCCCTGCATAGGTTGCGGAGAACGGGCGGTCCTTCGTGTAAAAACTTAACTCACCTAATCCAGGATCCATGGTCAAAGGCCCCGGGCTCCTCTCCAGAATGGTGCGAATGTAAACGGGACTAAAGCCAGAAGCAAGAAAGAAGGATATATAAGACTGTAATATATTCAATGCTAATTACTTACAGATTGATAAGGATTTTTGAAATTCAGTAGATTGGTATCAAGAAGACTTTTCTATAGAATAGAGATATTTATATACACGTTTACGGTTCAATACATATTTCCAACAAAATCTTTCGCGCAAGAAGTGTATTAACTTTGTTATTAGTTTGGTATATAATTATCAAATCATATTAAAAGTTAATATATAATCGTTATCAAACAAACACATTTCAAAGTCATTGTCAAAGTAAACAAGTATTTTTTTTTTAATAGTCAAAGGCCATCTTAATGCTTAAGCTTAAAACTTCCTTTATATTTTCCTGTTGTGGGTCTACTGGCAGAAATTTGATTAGAAACTTACTTTTAAATCTGTGGTACTTACATAGGGCCCTTGCACAAAGTTTCTCCTTAGTGTAAGTTCTGGTTGTATTTTTTCCTCGATGTAAAATATATAAATAAACAAACGAGAGACGAATGAGCTTAGACTACAAAAATAAAACTACTGAGCTCAGACAGATGACATCATAAGTGACGTCCTGTCCTTTTGGTAAATAAAGTTCTTTAAACCGATATAAGCATAAATTACCATTTTAGACTAACATGGAAACAACATTCGAACAATCAGTTCAATAAAAAGAAAGCATAACTTAACCCGAAGCTCAACAATCGCTTTGGTCGACCTTTGACATTTAAAATCCATAGCCATATACTTTCCTTTGAATCTGCAGTTTTTATTCGAAACTTCTTTGCCGACTTGGTTTTCTTTCAGAAGTGGAACAAAACGAGTTCCAACTGAAGTGAAGATGTTTAAAGTTCCTTTTGCCCCTTTCACTCAGAGCCTATTTGTATAAGGAGTCTCGTATTTTGAAAAGGGAAAGAGAAAATATCGCTCATTGAGCAATGTTAAACAGTGGCTATTGAAACGAGCTAAAGGCTTTAGAAAATCACCCTCCTTTCGAGTCGCTTTTTGCTGCCTCCATTTATGTTTTCCACATTTTCCATATAGAATTTCGTCGTTGTAATGTCGACCGAATCTTCTTTTGACTCACATCGGGCGCTGCCAATTCAGCAGTAAATTAACACCATTCAGAGGCTTGAAAGATTCTCGAAAGGAGTCTATGATTTGAGCCAATATGAATAACATTCAATGGATTTCTGAAGCGACAAACGATACTGACGGAGAAATTAATTATAGGGTGTTTGTATATTTTTGAAAATAAAAACATCTGCTTGCATGCATTCTGCTTGGGGTTCATCTGTTGTAAAATTGGTAAACTAAATGCAATAGGTATTATCATTTCTTTTCTATTATATTTTTGCATAATTATCTCTACAAGAAATTTTGATTAGGTACTGTTCCAAAACAGCGTGATAAGGGAATGTTGTGATGTGAAAGAAGATGTAGTTACAGGAATAGAAAAGGGTATGTTGAGATGGTTCGGTCATGTGGAGAGGATGAATGAAAACAGGTTGACTAAGCAGATATACAAGGAGAGTGTGGAGGGAAAGGCCGGAGTGGGAAGACCTAGACGAACGTATCTTGATCAAATTAAGGACGTCCTGGTAAAGGGTCAAGTCAAAAGTACCCGAAACCGCCAAGCTTGCATGAAGAGAGTTATGAATGTGGATGAAGCGAAGGAAATATGCAGAGATCGTGGCAAGTGGAAAGAGGTAGTCTCTGCCTCCCCCTCCGGGAAAGAGGCGTGATTTTATGTATGTATGTATGTACTGTCCCAAAAATTGTCCTTATTAGTGCAAATTTAAAGCTCTGTTTACCAATTGGATTACAAACATATATATATAGTTTTCTCAAAAGGATTCTTATTTTAAAATACATTTAAAAATCATTTCTCATCTCTAAGTAAATCCTTCGCAAATAACGTTCACAAAGACAAACATTCCTCATTGAAACGAAAATCTCTTAGAGCATATAACTTTCGAACTACGAGTGAAATACAGAACATAGAGCTATTCATCGCGCAAGCTAAGGAGTGAATCTTTATGAATGCGACCAAATTGTATGAGAGTAGTCCTCTTTCAAAACTTCTATGAATAGTGTTAATTCGGTATAGCGAGTTTGCAGGCAGCTTGTCAATGGACTATATTCTTGGGGAGCTCACTAGGCACAATATTGTGTATGGAAAGCGCGGGAAAACTGAATAGCGGCGGGAAAAAGGGTGGTGACGCCGCGGCGACTTTGTAATGCTTTCACATTCAAAGTTTTACATTAGTGATTAACATTGTATTGTAAGTATTAAGTAGCGTAACGAATAGGAAAATATATTGTAAATCGTTGGTATTAACGTTTGTTTTCTTTGAAACTTTATTAAGAATTTATTTAGAGTAAGAATTATATATTTTTATTTTTTGGGCTTGCAACCTGTCACCATTTTAATCTCAGTTCCATCAAAGCATCAAAGACTGTTGACCTCACAAAAGACGTAGATGTGATATAGATGTTAAAATTTAGAGAAAGTCTGTAATAAATCATGCAGTAAATATTTCTAATCGTTTGAGAGCACAGTACAGAAGTGAAATCCTCAATCAGAAGCATGTGTTGCACATTAAAATAACTTTTATACATGCAATAATATAGATGCAGCCTCCTTCTGACCTTCCGTGAAATTCTTCGAAGTAACTTAATCAGGCAGAGGACCTTATGCCACTGAAATCCCTAAGATTAACCATTCACAATAGGAAAGGTGAATTTCCTTTATGCCAACATGAAAACTATATTACTACGTACGTAGTCCAAGTTTTGACTACGAAATAATGCAAATAATACAACCAAAAATAAGCAAAGACAGGAGAAACTAACAAGTAACCTTTACTTAAATTTCCTGTTTACACATCAGGCTCGTGACCGTGACCAATACGACAAATTCCGTGAACCTCGCCAAAGAAAATCAAAGAAGCCAAGCAGGACGGAACTTCAACTCTCTTCACGACAATTTCCAGGTAATGCATGGAATTCTTTGACACGTGATTATGTTAATCAGAAATTTGTTTACGCTATGTGATTCCGAAATTGTAATGTTTGAACACTGTATTCTTTAGTTCGTAAGGCAAAGATAGCAAAGTGATTCTCGTTTAATTTTTGTTCATGGCTTTGTTCGATCATATTGTTGTAAGGTATATCGATAAGTAATCCCAAGGAAAACAGTACATTTTTCCAGCACATAAAGTATAATTTAATCAACTTATATATGTACATATATATGGATAGCAAATCTCACAAAGATTAAGCGTAGACACCGCGTTAAGAAATGACAAACACTCTTTTCCATAGACCATAATTTATATTATCTACCAATGAAAACTGCCAAGAAAGAGACCGCATTACATATATCATCTGGTCGTTGATTCAGTGGAATAAATTACAGCATCATATACGAGTAGGTATAAGAAAACCACAAAATCATTTCGCATTATCCTCCAACAAAGCGTTGTACAAAGCAAAAGTTTATACAAAATTTTTCCTTTCTTCGCGAGTTTAATGCACCCCGTCGTATTAAAATTCAAACAACACTAGAACATCACATCCGCAAGCTCAGCACTACTAACGACTACCAAACAATGTGCCCTCACAAGAGCTCCGAACAATCGAATGAAGACAATAAGCAGCGATACTCAGAGACAAAAAGAGGCGAAATAAAGGCTCACTTGTTTCCTAGCCGCATTGTGAGAGGAGAGGGCAGAGACAAAAGCGTAATGTGCCACGGACCAAACAATGGCGCTGGGCCATTATTGTTACAGTAGCGCTTTAGTAGAATGTACGCAGAACTTGACATGATGATGGCCTTGTCAAGGCTGCCTTTTGGGCGACTTGAGCACGGCCCACCTGGACAGTATCCAGGTGGGCCTCAGGTCAATCTCGATTTTAATTGATGTCGCTGTGGCGTATTCTAGTCGAACATACGTTAAATAATGCCTCTATTCTGGAGTGATAAGCAGAGACTATGTTTTTCCACTTGTCTGAATATTTATTTCGCTTTATCAACATGCATCTCTCTTCATGAAGGCTTATCGATTTAGTGTACAATTGACCTCACCTTTTCCAGTCTACATGCAAGAATCATTTATTTTACTTATTCACTTAAAATCATGTCTCATAAATCTTACTTGAGATATTATTCTTTGGTCATGACGGTTTCTATTGAACATTGATAGAAGAATTAAAGCTTTGGTTTTCTTTGTTAAACAGATTTCGAATTATCTAATAAAAAGCCCTATTTTAATTAAATCTAATCATTATACACTAGTATTATGAATGGCTCGTTTAATAGTGGGGCTAGCTGTGCAATAAAAGACAATTTAATCACTTTACAGCGACATGCATTTAAATATTTGCACTTACCAAATAGGTATATCTTCAGCTTAACAGTTCCTGTAATCGTACACCTTCTTCTTGTCTGAAACAATACACAAAAAATTTAAGGATTGAATCACACCTCATTGATTTCAGTAAATAACACCCAATAATAGTTATACATCTACATCGTACCTACGTTAGATTTATTTGTTTGTTAAAAAGGTGACTGACATTTAAACAAAGTAACCGAAACTGTTGTAAGGCTTTCAATGAAAATAATGACGTAGCCATCCGACCAATGAGCTTTTTGCGTTTCCAATTAGAGCGATGCCCCGTGCAAAAGCTAATACATCATCCGAATAACTAAACAGCTGTAAGTGTAAACAGTTAAGCCACCGAACCTATTTTATTTGACATTTGGCCTCTTTTTTTGTAATACCTACTGGCACAGATAAATATATAAATTTTTATTTGAACGCAAGTAAAGCTGCGGGCAAAAGTTAGTAAAAAATTCAGCAGCTCTAACGCAATGATACATCATTACGCTTGGCCAGAACTGAATATGAGGCTGCAATGCCGACCGCGCCTTTAGTATACCAACTATCAAAAGTATATTTTCCTCCGGCATATAGCAATATTAAAATTGAATTTGGCCAACCATTGAAACTCCTTTTGAAATTTGATATTATTATTATAAGATTCAGTTTAACATAATATTTGTATGTAAACAAGCATTCTTGGTTCCCGGCCCGTAAAGAAAAAAGAATAGGACCACTCCATCTCTGTCCCATAGATGTCGTAAATAGCGACTAAGGGGTAGACTTATTAATTTCGGATTTTTTTAGGGCGATGGCCTGTCAACCTGTCACTATTTAAATGTAAAGCGGAAGAGAAGTAAGTACTTAGTACACAATGTTTATTTATGCTATTCCCATCATGATCGGTCAGAAAATTCATATTTATGATTTTTCTTTACTTACTTGGTATTTGATATTTCATTCTCCGTCCCATGGGTGGTATAAATACTATCATCGAATGGCGGGCCAGAAGCACAATTAATAAAATCTCTCAATGGACAGCGGGGCTCTTTTGTCCAGTTATTCATATGCTAACTCCGGGCGACTATTTTAACAGAGTACTTGCACAAAATAAGTTTGATACAGAGGGGTGGTTGGAAAATTTAGGTCTAAAATTATAGGCCAAGTGTCACTTTAGCGCCGAGTGTGAATGTTTTGGAGAAACATAATTTTTTTAACCCTTTAAGAATTATATTAACAATCTGTTTAACTCTTACGAGATAGACACAGCTAACAGTCTCGAAAGAATGAAAGCACTTTTTTATCTCTCTTTGTCAAAGACATTTCAGCCACTGCCAATCTAAGGTCTGCCGCGCCGATGGATGCATGGCTAGGGGCGAGCCTAGTCTCGAGCGTGCCACTTCCGCCATGGGGTTGGGCGACCCCCAGGTAATGGCTAGCCTTACCCTGGCATGCGGGGCTCTGCTGGGGCGGACAAAATTTTTCCCTAGCGTCTCGTGGGAATCGCATTATGAACCTTAAAAAGCATATAAATGGCGGCGATGGTGTCCGCACCCCATCACGTCTCGTTCCCGGCGGGAGCGGTATGCGGTCTGCTGAAAGCCGCTTTGCGACGATGAATGTAAGAGGAGGAATGAAGGATAAGATTGAGGAAGTATGCCAGATGATGGATGAAAGACGGTTGGATGTGTTGTGCGTGAATGAAACGAAGCGGAAAGGATGCGACGCGACGCAGCACGGCCCTTACACGGCGTATTGGTCTGGAATTTCCAGTACCAGCCGAGGCTGTCAAGGGGTCGGTCTAATTCTTTCTGCACGAATGGCTGAGTGCGTGAATGAGTATGAGTGTGTCAGCCCTCGTCTTCTATGGATTAGGCTGAAAGTTGGAATCACTCGGATCTTCGTTCTAGGTGTTTATGCACCTTGGGATGTGGGTTCGAGGGGTACAACATCAGCAAAAAGCGAAAACGAGGAGTTCTGGAATAGTGTAAGAGAAGTATTGAAAGTTACCAAGCCAAATGAGAAGATTATTATGTTAGGTGATTTTAATGGATGGGTGGGTGTAAAGCGTGATGGATATGAAAAGGTGCTTGGTGCGTTTGGTGACGAAAAGGTGAATGATAATGGAAGAAGTGTATTAGAAATTTGTCTAGAGTGGGATCTTTTTGTGTCGAACTCAATGTTTCAACATAAAGAGATCCACACCTACACAAGAGTGGAAGGTATTTTAAAAAGTATGATAGACTTTGTGATTGTAGATGAAAGATTGAAGAACAAAGTGCTGGATACCCGTGCATATCGCGGTGCTGGCATTGACTCGGACCATTTACTGGTGATATCCCGGATAAGGGGTATCTTCAATCGCTGGCGGCACAGGGTAAGGGAGCAAACCAGCGCTTTGGAAAGAGTAAAAGTAGAAAATTTGCAAGATATGGATGTAGGTAAGAAGTATATTAATAGACTGAAGGATGAATTTGAAGATTTAGAGGAAATGAGCGACATTGAAGATGGATGGAAGGAATTTAAAGAAAGAATTGTGAAAGTAGCTGTTGAAGTGTGTGGTGTAAGTAGAAGAAGGAAAGGAAAAAATCACAAAAATGCGTGGATGAGTAAAGATGTGCAAGAACTTGTGCGATTAAAGAAGAAAGCATGGCTGGATTTGTTAGCAGCAAAAGCTAACTTAAGAATGCAAGAGGTTATAGATGAAGATGTGAATGAAGCACGTAAGGAATATAAGAAAATGAAAGATTTGGTTAAGAAAGCTGTGATTAGAAAGAAAGAAGAGTATAAAGAGGATTTTGATAAAAGGCTATCAGAAGACTTTCAGTCAAATCTGAAAGTATTCTGGAAATCCGTAAGGTCAGCCCGAGGAAATACTATAACCAGAGAGCTGACTAGGATCAGATGCCAGGATGGTAGCGTTGTGAAAGGAGAAGAATGTGTACTAAAGATATGGAAGGACTATTTTGAAAGTTTATTTGAAAAAAAGGAAGGAAATAAGAAAGATTTCTGCTATAGCGAAGAAAAAGAGAATGAGATGGAAGGCGAAATTGAAATGTTCGAAATTGTGGAAGCACTTAAGAGTATGAAAGCGGGAAAGGCTGCTGGGTGTGATAGAGTGTCGGTCGAGATGCTTAAAGCAGGAAAAGGCGTAGTAGCTAGTCAGTTGTACTGCCTTTTCAATTTGTGTTGGAGAAGCGGCCGAGTACCAAAAGATTGGTGTAAGGCTGTTATCGTGCCACTTTACAAAGGAAAAGGGTCACAGCTGGACTGCAAAAATTATCGTGGTATAAGCCTGCTTAGCGTCGTCGGCAAATTGTATGCTAAGGTATTGATTAATAGAGTCAGGAATGAAACTAATGACAAAATATGGGATGCTCAAGCGGGATTTCGAAAGGGAATGGGATGTACTGATCAGGTCTTTTCCTTGCGGTGCATAGCCGAAAAGTTTTTGGCCAAGAGTCAAAAAGTCTATTGCACATTCGTAGATCTGGAAAAGGCCTATGACAGAGTTGAGAGGAATGAATTGTGGTCAGCACTTTCTATGCATGGGGTGAGCAGTCTCTTAATACGAGCACTGAAATCCTTATATGAGGATTCGAGTGCTTGTGTCAGGATAAACGGAGCGCACACTGAGTGGTTTAAGATTGAGAAAGGCGTTAGGCAAGGATGTGTTGCGTCACCGTGGCTGTTCAACCTATTTATGGATAGCTGTTTGACAGATTTGCAAGAGTCTAAAAGTGGATTAAGGATGAATGAGTTACTCGTCAAATGTCTGCTCTATGCCGACGATCAGGTTATACTGGCGTCATCAGCGGAGGAGTTACAGGAGATGGTAAACTGTATGCATGAAGCTTTAAAAGAGAAAGGAATGAAAGTGAACGTAAGTAAAACTAAAACACTGGTTTTTGAAATGGAGAAAGAAATGACAGCATGTAATATTTTGATTGGAGGAGAAAAAGTGGAGCAAGTGAAAGAGTTTGTATATCTAGGATCAAAGTTTACATCAGATGGCAAGTATGATAGTGATATTGAAAGGAGAGTGAACGCGGGGAACATGGTGAATGGAGCTTTGCATGCCTTTATGAGCAGTCAGAAACTATCCAAAAAGGCTCGACTGGCTGTGCACAGGGGCGTGTTGGTCCCGACATTAATGTATGGGAGTGAAAGTTGGGTATGGCAAAAGAAGCATGAAAGCAGAATAAATGCAGTGGAAATGAGAGCGTTAAGGAGTATGATGGGTGTGAAATTGAGTGACAGGATAAGGAACAGCGTGATAAGGGAATGTTGTGATGTGAAAGAAGATGTAGTTACAGGAATAGAAAAGGGTATGTTAAGATGGTTCGGTCATGTGGAGAGGATGAATGAAAGCAGGTTGACTAAGCAGATATACAAGGAGAGTGTGGAGGGAAAGGTCGGAGTGGGAAGACCTAGACGAACGTATCTTGATCAAATTAAGGACGTCCTGGTAAAGGGTCAGGTCAAAAGTACCCGAAACCGCCGAGCTTGTATGAAGAGAGTTATGAATGTGGACGAAGCGAAAGAAGTATGCAGAGATCGTGGCAAGTGGAAAGAGGTAGTCTCTGCCTACCCCTCCGGGAAAGAGGCGTGATTTTATGTATGTATGTATTTCAGCCACGTTCACTGTAGGGCTTAATAACGAATTGACCTACTTTATTCATAGTGTAATTTCATGCTAGCAAATCAACGGGTGGGTATAGTAACGTGAAATTTGAAATATAAATCAACAGATAAAAATTTTTTTAATTATATAAAGTTGACTTTAATTTATCAACAACGTCGATTCTGTACTCTCATTGTTTTGAAGTTACTTCATTGTACTTCAAAAACAATAGGGAAATTACGATGCGACAATTGGACGTTCAGTATAATACAGGACCACACATGCCAGTTTTCCGTATAATTGTACGTTTCATGTTTGAAAAATTGATTTTTTAGCAATAGACATATTCAAAACTATAGGTTGTTATTTGTGTCTGGGCATAATATAGAGGAACTAGTCTGCATGTTAAATTTTTCCCTATAGATTCATATCAATGTTAGCGAATACGCAAAAAAACTCCAAGTGTGTGTATGTAGTATAGGTACATATATTTGTGTATAAATTTTATTTTTATTTCTTTGTATAAAATAAAAAAAAATACGCAGGTAGGTACTCTAGAAATAAGCCAAATCTGGTTTTTGCAAAAACGAACACGTAGTTTCATTGGCGCGTGTTTGACTGTTCATTCCGTCTCGGTCAGCTCTTTATCAGTATTATAGAATTCGTAATAATATAAGACTATAGAAATGGTAAGTACTTGTAATTTGACGTCGCACAACTGATGATTCCACCATAACATTTTCATGTTGCAATTTGATTCTGAGATTTTAACTGCGCAGTTAACTGCAGTATATTACGGATGTAAGTACTTGAAAGACATTGCGATTAATCCGTATAAGATCAGCAGAAACTAAAAATATTATTTATATAATTTCTATCTGTCTGTCTGTATGTTTGTATCCGCAAAACTGAAAATACTTTTCCTCCAATTTGAATGCAGTTTTTCAGTTGTGTAAGGCTTAGTCCAACTTAGATATTGCAGTACATTTGGATACCATGATTAACCAAAAAAATTTCCCCCACCCCTCTAAGGCGCAATACAGGGGGCTAGCGTTTTAAGTGAAATATTACAGTGAACAAATTCGCGGCCAATACCTAGTCATTCCCATAGCGTCAAATACAATATAGCATTTCTATTGTCTTACATTACTCAGATTTCTATGGTCAGTATACGCAACCCTTTATCGCGCGAACTCAGAAGGTCAGTATTGCCGCGTCACTATGTCCGAACAATGGGATAGTGGTCCGAGCCCCAGGTTCTATTGTAATAAATTAATTAATAAAATCTGAGACCATTGTCCGGCAAGGATGGAGCTGATCTCATTAAGCAGTCATTGTGGTCAAACAAAGCTTCATCGTCATCCTACTGTGCAAAGCTGGAGTAATGAGTTTTACCTGACAATGAAGATGGTAAATAATCTATTGAATTGTAAACAGACATAAGAGAAAAACTTTGGTGAACTAGTGCCGACCGTATCCTGTAAGTATTAGATATCAAAGCTCCTTAAGATGTTTGCAGACAGATTAGACTGTCAGTACAAGAATCATTGTGCAAGGTCGATATACCGATAACAATATATATTTTTTTTGGTATTTATTTATTTGTTTTTATTTTATGTATATTTACTTGATATTCTTTTAGGCGACGGGCTAGCAACATATAGTGATATGTTGCTAGCCCGTCGCCTAAAAGAATATCAATCAAGAATATATGAATCTCAATTGTATCAATAAACCAAACAGCTGAAAGTGGACTTTTTAGTCTTTTCAACACTGTTGCCTCTGTCTGCCCTGCACGGGATGTAGACGTGATTATACGTCTGTATGTATTGTTTTCCTTTTATGTGTCCAATTATAATTTTGAGGGCCTTCGTTGCATGTAGTAAGTAAATTGAATTAAATTGTAGGTTATTACAAATGTATTGTGCTAAAAAAGTCTAAAATCTCTACTGCTTTGATCATCTCAGCAGGGATCTTTTTGCATACAAAATAAAAAAATATATATAGTCAAGTCATGTTGTCTGATTACGAAAAGCAAATTGCTTCGTAGCGGATCGTAGAGGAGTGCTACGCACTGCTACGAGTTCCACTCTCGTAGCACACGTCGTAGACCTAACGTCGTATTGTGCGTAGTGATAAAAAATTCAAAATTGTGATTGTTGATACTACTTTCTCTGTAACTAGTGGCTTGTCACGGCTTCGCCCGCGGTACTTACATTGCCTCTAACACCTGCAGATACCCTTTTACGGGGAAATGTAATGATTAATTCAGTATTCCCGCAGTTTAGCCATTACCGACAAATAATCATTACATATTTGATGTAATATTGAATGTGGCCTAAATGCTTTGAATTTCAGCTTTTTTTCATTTCTAAGTATGATTTTCAGGGAAAGTGGATCCAGGCAGGCACAGCCCACTGTAAAATCTTCACATTCATTAGTCTCCTAACATTGAACTTATTAAGAAACCCGAAAATTTGTAAGTAAGAATATTGGTACTTATTTGGGGGTTTTTATTTTTATGAAAAATCTGCTGCCTTACAAACGTGTTTGCTATGTTTGTAAGGCAGCAGATTTTTCATAAATCAGTAAATCAGAATAATTACATGTGAACATAGTCGCAGACGCATGTCCGTGAATTATCAGACAAAAGGCAAGAGATCCGTCTACGCTGGTACAACCATGTCTTCCGGAAAACGGCAGACTACTTGGGGAAGACATGTCTGACCATGACGCCACCGCCGGGCCCAGGTAGACGGTGTAGACCGATATGATCACTGCTGGACGTCGCAAAAGATGATGTACGAGCCAATTGACTAAATTCTGAGGACGCCTAAAAGCCAAGTGAAGAGAGATAAATAGGAAGGCGCATTCCGGGCCTTGAAACTCTTCTGTGGACGGTGCAACCGGGAACACGCAGCGATGAGAGAAAGAAAGTCGCAGACGCATGCCCAAAATTGTATATTTCGGCTGTACATATGAATTAAAATCGAAATGTCCTACAGATAAGCTCATTTTCTAAGCTCCAAACCCAGATCTTCCCCTCTAGTTCTCTCTAGCTAACTCGTACGTCACTAAACCGATTTCCATTCGATTCGATCGCGCGAGTGAACACAACAGTAGCTATCTATTGTCGTTGACATCTAAAAGCATTGTCCCGGTACAAGCGCGCCATTACCGCCTTTGTCCCGGTGTTAACATATCGTTATCGACATCAGCGCCATCTATTGTCCGAACACGATGTAAGAAAAGGTTTCTTTTCTGTTTATGTTCGAGTCAATGCATACCTACATACAAATAGTCACGTCTATATCCCTTGCAAGGTGGTTAGAGCAAATAGTCTCGAAATCATCTCCATCTCGTATGGATGTCGTAAAAGGCGACTAAGGGATGGGCTTATAAACTTGAGATTCTTTCTTTAGGCGATGGGCTAGCAACCTGTCGCTATTTGGATCTCAACTCTATCATGAAGCCTCGTTCGGATGTACCGAACGTGACCTATCAGTCTCTTCAAGACTGTTGGCTCTGTCTACAACGCAAGGGATAAAGACGTGACTATATGTATGTATGTACCATAATACTGAAAATGCAAGACAGGAGCTTATATAAAAATATTTAACATGCCATGCATTCATTGTTAATGGATCATCAAACATTTGTTAGTAGTTGAATAATAAGCGATTGATAAAATCGTCAGTGGCTGTCTGTGACAATTCGCACTCGAATCCTCTGCTACAACAATGGTTCCGCACAACCAGATAACTTGACCCCTTCCCCCCTGCTAAGATTAAAGGGTTCCAGACCAAAAAGGGGTAGCGAAGGGTGATTTCAGGGATCAAGTTGGAGTGGTCGCGCGGCATAAGCCACCCACCACTATTCAATGCTGTTATTCAACCCGTGATGGATCACAATTTCAGACAACATTGTATGAAAACAAATGAGTTGAAGAATGCATAATTATAAACCGAATCGTGAATACTTTTGATAATATTCAATTATCTCTACTAAATACCAATTCTCCAATACGATATATCAAGTTTTGCGCTAAATTTAATATTTGGATTGTTTGATAAAAAATAAACATTTTTTTTTTTAATTTTTATTATCATTAACGTGACTGATTTTACTAACCATCTGTGGTGCATATTGTAAGCCTTATCGTGGCCCTTGCAACTTACCCAACCTTTTCGGAACATCTAATTATGACTGTCTATATTATGTATATACAGCCCAACCTAAAATATAATTACATATTTATCCCTAATAATGGCTAATGGCTAGACAGAGTCAACAATCTTGAAAAGACTGAAAAGCCACATTCAGCTGTATGATTTAATGATGGAATTGAAATTCAAATAGTGCCTAAATATCCAAAGTCTATAAGCCTTTACGACATCCATGGGAAAGAGATGGAGTCATCCTATTCTTAAGCGCCAGAAATCACACGACTGAGCGTAAAACCTTTCAGTCTTTGTGAGACTGTGTTGTTTGTGAGAGCTCTGTCTACCCCGTAAGGAATTAAATACGTGATTATTATATGCGTACGTACTTACATTTCAACGTCAAGTATTACATTATATTCAGGCTTTCGTAAACAATAAAGTATTTGATACCGAAACATTACAAGTCAATAAACACATAACAGGGTCAACGCCGATAAATCTAATCTACAATCAGAGCTGTTATCTATGAGGAGGAAGCCTGATTAATGTGTTCCGGACGCAAATATACGTGATACGGATCGCGTACGATGCCAGACCGACCAGACTACAGTGCTGCCAACCCCAATGCGGAGTAAAATCGAAGATCATACATATAATCGTAGATCGTACGTCTTTATCCCTTACGGATAGACAGAGCAGACCGTCTTGAAAAGAGCTTTCAAATAACTGTAAAAGCTGTTTTGTTAACTAAACCAATACCCATATTTTCTCTACGGAATTATATTATTAGCTATTTTGACAGTCACATACATACATACATACATAAAATCACGCCTCTTTCCCGGAGGGGTAGGAGACTACCTCTTTCCACTTGCCACGATCTCTGCATACTTCCTTCGCTTCATCCACATTCATAACTCTCTTCATGCAAGCTCGGCGGTTTCGAGTACTTACAGTCACTCTCCATGAAATAAACTGTAGATCTACAGCTGAAACTAAAGGGTCGGCTACACTGCCCACGGACGATACAACGCACAGAGCAAATACCGCGACGCGGCACAGAATCCTGCCAGCCTACCTAATGCGAAGATACAACATCCAATGATTTCAGATTGTGAACATAATTCAAATGTGTGTATGTTATTTCTTAAAAAAATAAAACGATGCCTTTGTAATCGGAATTATGCTAGATATAATCCTACTAATATTATAAATGCGAAAGTATGTATGTCAGTATGGAAGTTTGTTACTCTTTTACGCAAAAACTACTGAACCGATTACGATGAAATTAGTATGTAGGTAGCTGAAGACCCAGAATAACATATAGGCTACTTTTTATTCCGGAGTTCCCACGGGATTGATAGGGTTTCCTTGCGGGCGAAGTCGCGGGCGGCCTCTAGTGCGGATACAAATCTAAACGTAGCGCCATTACTGAAACAATCACGTAATATTTGGCTTCATTTTGAATTTATCAAACTATTGATGTACTACAAGTGGGAACATTGTTCAGGTTGATAATAGGAAAATCTGTCAACACGGGAACAATGCAGGAAGTTACATGGATCAGGAATTAGTAGGCATTGTCCTTGGCACAATGGCAGCGAGTGCGCCGCCCAGCTCGGTTTAATTAGATGATATTACTATTTTATATTAATTCGCTATTGTTCGTAACGAAATATTGTGGAGAATATTTGTAAAGCACCAATTTTCGCTCTCAAATCTGCGCTGTGTTTATCCACCTCTATGTCCTTATATTGATATACATATATACATACTAGCTGTCACGGCAAACGTTGTTTTGCCATATAAATATTTTTTAAAGGTGGACTACTCTTATCACTAAGGGATATGAAAAATAGATGTATGCCGATTCTCAGACCTACTCAATATGTTCACCAAATTTCATGAGAATCAGTCAAGCCGTTTCGGAGGAGTACGGGAACGAACATTGTAACACGAGAATTTTATACATATACAAGATAATCACGTCCATATCCCGTATTTTTTTTTTTCATTACGTTTTCCTTAACATTGACGAAAATCAACCGTTTTTTAATCATTCAATCTTACATCTCAAAATTTTCAACTTGTCTTTGAGCCTAACTGAATACGGTATTAATTTATTTATCGTCCTTCTTATATTTTGTAAACGGATATGCGCATCTTCCCCGTCTCCCAGCCCCAAAAATGTGTCTAACGCAAATTGTTTGTTCTGCACTTCATTTTGAAAGCTTCCGTCCCACGCATTTGATCATATGGGGAGAAATATGAACATATTTATAATGTAAATATTCAGGGAACGGAGAGCATCGCTTTATTCTTAAATTTCTTAAAGAACGAATATATATTTCACATTTTTAAGTAACTATAGGTATGTAGTTGTTCATAAGACTACAATTTTTCAATAGAAAAAAAATATAGGTAATGTCATAACACATCACACAAATCTAATACGCGATATGTCCTATTCATACTGTAATCTATTTACAAACTTCTAACACAAACGACTTTTTCTCCTCACATATATAATATCAGTAGCAACAATAGCACCAACTTTCAGGTGAAAATTAATTTCCTATCACTGTGTATTTCTATCATGAAACCAGCGCGAACAATCGAATAAACACAATATTGTATCGATAAGTTGTGAATAGAGCGTCGATGCGTCTCTCGGTATAGAATACACGCTAGGAAAGTTCTTTTGTCACGATTATCGTGGAAAATCCGATCGAGGGAAGTGTAGCTTGCTTTCAACATGGGCAAACTGCATTATGAGTTATCTGCTGGCTTTGTTGTGCGGCGCGCTCTATAATCTATTCAGTTGCGTGAAGCGGGATGCAGAGACGGCGGCGGGACTGTAACTTACTCGGTGCCGTGTGGTCTTTGCCCAAGCGGGGATTAGAATATATATTTTTTTTTTTTATTACTATTGGTAAAGAAAACACAACATTTTTACAATTGATTCTTCAATTCTTCTGGTCTGCTTTCGAAATTATTAATACGAGTAGGTATGTTATTAAACAAAATGGGACTACGAAAAGTTCGTGGTCCAATCAATGGGACAAAATCCTGGTACTATTACTAGAAAACAGCAGCCATTTCTATCCCTATATAATGGTTATGTAATGTAATCATTTGGTTGGCTAAAGAAGCGCACTAGACGGAGAATAATGAGATGATAAAATGAGCTTAAATATTTATAAATTAACAACATACATACATACATATGGTCACGTCTATATCCCTTGTGGGGTAGACAGAGCCAACAGTCTTGAAAAGACTGAATGGCCACGTTCAGCTATTTGGCTTAATGATAGAACTGAGATTCAAATAGTGATAGGTTGCTAGCCCATCGCCTAAAAGAGGAATCCTAAGTTTATAAGCCTATCTCTTAGTCGCCTTTTACGACATCCATGGGAAAGAGATGGAGTGGTCCTATTCTTTTTTGTAATGGTGCCGGGAACCACACGGCATAAATTAACAAATATATAATTTTCCAACTCTGTTTAAAGTCCTTTGTTGTACTTAAATAATAGTAAATAATCTTTATACATATATTCGTCTTTTTGTTTAAAAATACCTTATGTAATTAATTCATAGCTATGAAAAGTAAAAGCAATAAGAAATAACGGACTTTACAATGAATAAATTTTTGTAAGAACCCTACTTAATCAAAAAGTACTTTTCCACAAAAAAGTCGTTTACCTTTATTTCAGTACCAAAATAAAATTATGGAGTATAGAAACGTAAACAGCCAATATCTGGTTTGATATTGGGTACCTAAGATCTTAGAAAGCTATTGTAACGCTGCCAAGCTATAAGCGATAATGGGCAAGAGTTCGCAACTTCATTCACCAGATTATAGGCGATCCATTGAAAATATCCATAAAAGTCGAACATTATCCGAAACAATGGAGGGGGGGCGGGTATTAGGTGCTTGCCGCCATTGAACAACTTTTGTCCCATTGTTGTCCAGTGGGGAGGCCTGAACACAAAGACACGACGCAGACATAGACCGAAATTCATCAGCAACATGATTGTTTGCTACATAAAGGAGGCTATTGTCGACAAATATGATATCGTAATACATTGTCGACGTAATTATTAGAATTCCGAGACGCCCTATAAGGTGGAGCGCGGGCAGTTAAGGCATTCGCTTATGCAATCTTAAATCTTTTTTAAATAATGAAACATTTTCTTCTTATTTTATAAAAATACCACGCTTCAAGAAGATACGTACACCGTCCTGAATTAGGTTTTCTTTCTCCGGTTTTGTTAAATACTATAAACTTTGATCTTGAAAATATATCTCAGAAGATAACTTCTGTACTATTAAAATTATGGAGACATAATTCTTTTTGGTGCACTACATATTCTTTTTCCTAATTTATCTTATACAAATGTCAAATCACAAATTCAGCATAAAGAAATAATGAATAATATCTAGCCGTAAGAAAACAATTTTAATCAATAAATATCATAAATTTCAGTATCATCTCCGTTGCACCGCAGCTGCATTCCTAAGGAGACAAAAGATTTTCCCCCATTATGCGTTTATTCACCACCCTTATCAACGATGTACGAAGATTTTACTAGATGAGATCTGTAATTTTAAGACCTATCATTTACACATGATTGTAAGTACAATCCATTAGATATTATTTTTGTTGAATCTTGAAATAACAACCGCGACTTACTCTCGTTATATTCAACCAAAAGTTTTTCTGCAAGAAATTTACCCCCAAATTTTATGCCAAGCCATAGAAATATGATCATGCTGTTCATTAACACTTATTTTTCTCTGTTTCACCATGTCATGCATGAAGAGTGGTTTTAACTTCTTTCTTTTTCTCTTTTTTCCATTCTAATTTAGTGCCTTCTTGATAAAACATATTATTTTGTCAAAGTACTACAAAAAATTTGCTGGCCAAAATCTAGTGAGGCTTGACAGAAGAAAACACGATGTGAGAGGAAGAAATGTCTGGACATGTGGCCTCCACCAGGCCCAAGTAGAAGGGGCAGGCTGAAGACATTCTGGCTGGACGTCGCCAAAGATGATAAGCGAGCCAACGGCCTTAAAACTGAGGACGCTGAAAACCGAATCATGTAGAGAGAGAAAAAGCCAACCACGAGCTCCGAAACATTGCTGTGGAATGTGCATCAATGTCGGAACACGTATAGTCCATTTATTTAGGTACTGATTTAAATGAAAACTATCATGAAAATGTCTCCTAATCAAAAGATACGTTTGAAAAATAAAATATTATAATTCATTCAGATTTATAACTTCTGTTATTTCATTTTGGTTTATGGGCTAAATAAAAAAAAAATTCTTCCCAACGGGACGTAAGTGTCAAGATTGTTTACCGTTATTTCAGGAACTGAAGAAACGGACTTTAAATATGACAACCTGATGTAAGATGTGACACTTCCAGTGGCCGCAGTTCCTTGCCGCCGGCGTGTGCCGAAGTGATTCCCAGTATTTCCCAGTCACAATGGGGCCGGCACTTTCCCTTTTTTCCTATTTGAACTCACTTAAACCAGCCGCGATTCGTGGTCCGCAACTTTTGTTTACTTGTTTGCACGGCTTTCCATCCATTTTGAGAGACGCGCTGTATCGTTTTACGAAAAGAAATTCAAATAAGTGAATTGCTAATATGAAATAAGATCGACTTGAGATCTATGGTTAATTAAATTGCTAACATGTTTTCAATCACTTTGTTTCTCAGTGTCGCAAATTTAAGGGTTGGTAACGTTATCATTAAATATTGTGCACTATGGTTCCCAAAACTTTATAATAGGACTGCGTCATCACTTTTCCACGGATAACGTTAAAGGCGACAGAAGGAATAAGCGCGCACGTATTGCGACAACGGATTAAATTTCACAGTAAACAGGGTGCTGTCAAAATATAACTTGAAAATATCCATCTACACAAAAAAAAAACTAATTAAATCTTTCGCTTTCCAAGCTAATAAAGCATAATAGAAATTTAGCATAAAGAAATTCCCGACTGACATTAGATAACATCTAAGGGCGCCTTGATCCCACAAGCAAGGGCTACCATGCCTAATCTACCATCGCGTGTCGTTCGTACCATTGTGTCAGATCTGCGGCTATTGTTTAGGCAATCGATAAAAAAGGCTCTTTGGCCCTTTTCCAACGGAGTAGTGCATTCGACGTTTGACGTTTCGACCCCTTTAGAACATATTTTATGTGTGCTGTTAATGTTCCTTGGCGCAATGGCAATGTTCTTGACACTTGTTTCTTGACAGAACTTTCACAAATCACGACGATAAGATTTTTTTACAAAATTCAACTAAACAGTAAAATGTTTGTTTGTAGACGCTAATCTCCTGAATTACTGGACGGACTTTTTTTGGATGTGCAGCTATACTATACTAACTGAGCAACATATAATAATATATTCTTAAAACATTTCTCATGGAAACTGGAATTAACCTTGAGTACGAAGTCGCAGGCAACAGCTAGAGACAAAAATAATTTTACATCCCCAGAAAAGTTCACAACCCTATCCGATACTGTCAACATTCCGTCTTTTCATAACACCCCTGTTTCAAAAAGTAATCATTAACAAACAGACAATGCAATAAAGTGCAGCTTTTATTCATGGCGGTGTTAACGTAATGCGATTCGATATTAAGCTATTCACGGCGTGGGGTGTCGGACAGTATCAATTTTTTATAGTAGATTATGTGTGTTGCTCAGTGACGTGCATTTAATAAAGGCAAATAGTACCAAGGCTATATAAATCTGAATGTGATCTACTGCTATTTGATTAGAATAAATAAACAATGGGTAATTATTATTTCTTCTCTTGTGGAGGCAAAAGATGTAAAGGGCAAAAGGCGGTAACCTACCCGCGCGAATATCCCATCCACGCAGAATAACAGAATGCTCTCGGAGTCAGAATGCAGAGAATCGGCAAAAGTAAAAAGACGCTGGAGCGGTTCAATCCGAAATGACCCACGACAACTTAACATTTACTTATACCCAGCTTTGTACGCCATCGGAGCGACCACGATAATTCTGTAAAGAATGCGCGACTTGTAAAAGAAACTTCTCAGGAACATTCATAGTAACGTTACACTAAATATTGGGTAATAGAAATGGACATTGCAAAGATGATGAATGACATATTTTGACAAGAGATGTTCTTGCTGAGTAAGATGGTAGGTACTGTACTCGAAGGTAATCGTGTTTCAGCCAAGTGAATTTGGACCCACACGTTTTTGATTGGTAGTGTTATACAAGGAACGTTTCATTCTTGCGTCTTCCGTATAAAAAAAAGAAAATTTTATCATAATCGGAAAAAATATTTTCTTCTGGGTGGTAAGCAAGAAAATAGGAACTGTGTGCCAGGTGTCTTTTTTAGTTGAGACTAAAGTCAAGGTGAAATTTTAAGCATTGAATTAGCGATAGGTTTGTAATTCATCGCTTTAAATTTTAAGCCTTAAAAATACAATAATTTTCGCCTTATGGTCTTGTGACTTTTGGCACTGTCTACCCCGTGTACATGACATGATGGGTTAAGCCACAAAAATGTAAACAATTTTCAATCTGGTTTCTGTAGGTTACCCCAGAATATCAATTTTTTTTTATCTTATTCCTTATGAACTCCATATTAATTTTAATAAATAAGTGAAAATATACACAGCCGATTCCAAATTAATATCAAAGAAAAAATCAAGTGGCCGTGTCGGGAAAATTCTCCAATTATACATTACGCCCGACAGAGTTGAATAGGGAGTAATTTTGTTTCTTTCAGGAGTTTGTGTTAGTACAAGTGATAAACGGCAGCGGGAACGGATTATACAATTGAAATTTATGAAGCACATGTGCATTTATCTAGACACAGATGTCTACTATATATATAGTACTATATAATTTGAGTAAGCAAGCTTAAATGAGAGGAATGAGAGGAAGTCGGCATTGGGATAAAAATGGTATAAAAACGTAACTAACGCTGTTGCATGTGCGTATGCGATAGTACTTTTTAGAAAACCAATGTAGGTATTGAGCATTATGAATTATGATTGTCCTAATGATTTATCTATTAACCTAGTCGTATAGTTGAACAGTGGAGTTTCAACTGCGTATGAAATCAAAGTTATATTAACCACTTGGCTACCAAATCGTACTCTGAATAAAACAGCCGTTTTTAGCTTTCTGTGAGTCAATTTATTACGATGGCTGTATGGATGACTAGGTTCCTAGCCAGAATCATTTTTAAACCAAAATATATGAACAACAAGGGTTGTCTATTGCAACACATAGTTCTTCCACTATCGGTCGCTCCTATCACTTACTCCACGGTGTAAGGTCGAGGATGGCTCATTGTAACGGGGACAATGAGGGCGGCAATCCTCCGCCTCAGCAACCACATTCACGTTCATGGGCGGTCACTTTATACGTACAAAATTTACATGCAAAGTGAAAAACTATCGACTTACGCGCGCCGTCAGACCGCCTTGGAACTCTTTCAATAGACTGAAAACGAGGGAGTTCAAAGGATTTTTCTTTTATTTGTGTTTTGAATTTTATTGAATACTCCCCTTGATTTCGCTTGAATTACTTTTACATGATTTTTACGGCATGAAAAGCTATTGTTGTGTTCGCAATTGCCTAGTCTAGCGGTTTCTATAGTGGCCCAGTTTATTTACCATGTTTCTGTTGAAATAAATGGTACACATTATACTTATTAATAGAATTTATTGAATTTTCCTTTAGGTCAGATAACTAAGTCTATAAGAAATTTCAAGACGACTGATGTGAAACGATACACGATGTTTTTAATGATACACATGGTTTAACGATGGCAGCAGCTCATCAAACTCTTAAATCAAATAGATCTTTAGAAAGGCAGCCAGCACACACCAGATTTATTGCGCTTGCCAATACGTTACCCATGGATTGAATCCGGAATATAACGTAATGTCAATGAAACAGGGAATTTATATTCAATAGATTTGTTAAATTTTTACAATACATTGAATTTGTGCCGTGTGGTTCCCGGCACCATTACAAAAAAAATAGGACCACTCCATCTATTTCCCACGGATGTCGTAAAAGGCGACTAAGGGATAGACTTATGAACTTGGGATTCCTCTTTTAGGCGATGGGCTAGCAACCTGTCACTATTTGAATCTCAATTTTATCACTACTCGTAAGCCAAACAGCTGAACGTGGCCTATCAGTCTTTTCAAGACTGGTGGCTCTGTCTACCCCGCTAGGGATATAGACGTGATCATATGTATGTGTGTGTGTAGATTTATTAAAAAATAAAAATTTATCCTATAAGCCGAAACATTGCGTTATTTAAGTAAGGTACGTTCGAATCCATCACTTATAAAAATGCGCACTCTTAAAACAAAAGACGTCTTCAACCTCTATGCTACATGCGGACGCTGGTAACATCCCGCGGATTCCCGGGACACTTGCATCGGAATCTCGCGACAAAAGTGAAGAATGAGGGCGGCTCTAAAGAGAGTGGAAAATAGGTTAGGCATGCCGGGTTTCAATGCAGGTGGCTACGGTGTAAATAATGACTGCAATACAATACAAGCATAGTGGTGGGGTGTGAAAAGATCGCGGTTTTTTGTCCCTTACTAGAGAAGGAAAACTGTTTGCTGTATTATTTTTGTACTGTTTAGTTTTTTGCTTTGTTTGTATGTATCTTAATTGCACAGAAATTTACGAAGTAACAAAAAATAATACATAGTTAAAAAAGAAATAAATCACTTGCAATGGCGGCCTTATCCTATAGAGGATTATATATTTTTTTCTATTTTTAAGTTGTTTTCACATCTACCTTGATGATCTTATCATAATTTCATAACTTTTCAGTTGATATAGAAGTGACAGAAAATACAACGCCAATATTAAATCCGCGTGGACGCAGAAAGGATAATTGAGATAAGAACTTCTTCAAGGTGTAGGCTCGTAACCTGTCAATATGTTTGACTCTCACTTACACCATTTAACCATCTAATGTGATCTTTGAGTATTTTTACGGGCCCTTTATCCTAGAAATCGGAATAATTGTTATTTCTGTGGCCTAAATAGATCAAAACGTGTCATATGTGTAGAAAGCTGAAATTTCACAAATACTCGATTAGAAAGATTTCTGTGATTGAATAACCTTACAAGAATAGATATAAAGGTAGATTGTATAGCAATGAAAAGAGATAAAGAACAACTATAAAATGTGCTAACAATACCTTCGTATAATACTGAGACCATAATAGCTAAAACTAAAAAGAACATATCTTAATAACAATACAATAACTCCGTATCTTACTGAGACTTTGTAGCTAATACCAGAAAGTATCTTTAGAAGTAAATACTTATTTAGTTATGAAATGCCACAGTGGATATAAATTGACAATCTTAATTGTTTTTATCGCGTGTAGGGATTTTCATAATAATTTTAATAGTTTTAATTGTAAATACATAAAATAATAAATAATATTATATTTTAGTAACAAACGGACAACCTATATCACTACTCATACGCGGAACTCTTTCGTCCTGCCATAAATTCGGCGGACAAGTAAAATGAAAAAATGACAGTTTGACAAGTGTCAATCTTATTGTATTTCTTGGCCCGTTTGTTGCTATACGCTTGAATATTAATTTAATTCTTTTATTTCATCCTATATCCATTTCCCTATTCTCTTACTCTGACTGCGCTTCACCTTCTATCAAGTAAGCTTTGAATCTATCGCTACACGCGTTTAAAAGTTAAAGACCTTTTGTAACCGTGTTGTGCCGTGTGGTTCCCGGCACCATTAAAAAAAAAGAATATGACCAGATGACCACTCTATCTCTCTCCTGGCTTATAAAATTGGGATTCTTCTTTTAGGCAATGGGCTAGCAACATGTCACTAAGCTAAACAGCTGAGCGTGGGCTATCAGTCAAAATTCAAAATTTATTATTCATTATTATAGGATACTATATATCGCTTAATAATTGTCAAAACGTATGGTTTAACAACATTGGTTGACGTCAAATAAATAACTTAAAAACTAAGTTTATTGCCGCTTCCAAAGCGTCAGTGCAGAAGAAGCGGTAACAAACTGCAGTCTTTTTAAGATTGGTGGCTCTGTCTTCCTCGCTAGGGATATAGACGTAATTGTATGTACCTTTTGTAACTGAAATATATTGCTTATTTTATTTTATTTTTACTTGTCGCTCGGTACTTTAAAAATTTGTCCTATCATATTACGAAGTAAAGGATATAATGTAAATTCGCTACATACATCGATATAAACGTTTACTAATATCATCATATTTTTTTTATAATTATAGTTAGATGGTATATACGTATTTATTATAAAAATATAGTATTGTTGAGTTAGTATCTCGTAACACAAGTTTCGAACTTACTTCGAGGCTAACTCAATCTGTGTAATTTGTCCCGTATATAAAAAAAAAAAAAAAATTCGAATAAAAATTTTTATATTCTCTAGTAAACTTGTAACACTGAAACTTATCAAAAGAAACAATTAAATCTACATACTGTAGACAAAATAGAAAATTTAAGACACCAAAAGAAGATATAATCCCATACAAAACTTAGCCTGAAACACCATTAAAGAACTTTAAGGACTTACTTATTGGAAAAATGTTACACGAGTAATACTAAATTCTGTGGACAAATGCAGACCTGAATAATGTTAGGCATAGTTTAAAAACAATAGGCGCTTTGATGATTTTCTGTTTATGTTCCAAATCTCCAAATAATTGTCACTAATAATTGTAACATCGAAAGTGTGCAAAAAGGAACCAATCAATACATTCTGTTGACAAATGGTAAGCTGAAAAAACGTTAAGCATAAAAATGTAGCCTGAAACAGCATTAAGACCCGAACAATCGTCGCCTTGATGAATTTCGGTTTATGTTCTCCTGGAGTCTTTGTGGCCGTACTTTCAGCACACAATAGGGACAAAAGTTATTCAACGACAATGCGAGCACCAAATACCTATCGCCCAGCCCCCCTCCCCCTACCAACTTGGTTCCTAACCATTGTTTACTTTAATACCCGACTTTTATGTATATTATCGATACAACGACAATATAATCGCGAAATTGAGTCGCCCAGCTGTGAATTTTCTGTTTTTGAGTGCTGTCGGTTTAATAAGTTGCTTTTGTTTACATGAAAATTTATCACATAGAGCGTCGGTGCTTAATAGGTAAGGTGCCTGCTTTAAATGCGTGATGCACAGATCGGATCCCACCTCGACCATGACTATTTCCGGCAGTTATTTACATTAGTTTTAATACCAACGAATGCTCTTTAGTTAAGGTACGAGTAAAACATTGTGAGGAAACTTGCAAATTCAGAAAACTGGATGCGTAACCATGATCGATCCAATACGGGTTAGGTTTACCTTCAAAGTTTGCGGAAGGAGTCGCTTCGCGTAAAAAACTGACTCAACCAATCCAGGGTCCATGGTCAAAGGCATGCCTCCAGCTCCCCCCTAGAGTCCCCTAGATTTGATCCAGTTAATCAAGGGAAAGCTTCATTCTTTAAATGGGTTAGTCTATAACAATCGACATATACTGTTAATAAAAATAATCTAACAATAAACAAAACGGAATAAACCTTGAGTTAAGCTGTCTAACCAGCTTTTCGTCAGTTAAGTATAGGTACGTAATAACTTATCACTGCAAGTACTGAATAATCGGACAGGAACTTGTACAAAAAACATTGTTTTCCTAACAATCTTTTCTAATGATACCTACTGAAAGGTTCTGTTCACTTAAAAATATTTGTAAAGGAGCCACGTCTACAAGATGACATCATTCTTAACAATATTTCGACAGTTACTATTCAAGGCGCGCGGTATTGTTACAAAAAGCCCCAGCGATTCTACAAAAGCTGTAAAGAATGAATGGGAGTGGGTGGGAGGGAGCCGATTCAATAGAGAAAAGGAGGGACGTGTGTGTTCTTACGTAAGTGTGTTTTGTGGTGCGTGCGAGTCCATGGAGGTTGAGACACCTTGACTTTTGATTTTCGAATTAATTTTTTTTTCTGAATTTCTTTTTTTTTATTAACTGATTCCGAAGCCCTTTAATTGATGCCAGTAATCACATGAAACCCCCGTTATTTCTCTGTGTTTTAAATATCTGAGCATTATGTTTTTTTTAGTAATGTACAGCAAAATTTGCAGATTAATAAATTTTTGTACAGAACTAAAAATCTTATTTTTAGGATTACGACTTAAGTTATGCTAACACATTTCACTAGTGTAAAGAACCAACACCGCAGTAACTATTACTTGTATTTCCAAATAAGCATGACTAATGAGTTCTTAACAAGCGCGGAGCAGGTTCTTTTTAGTAGCCCCCTCTGGCGCACTAAACAAAAGTCGTAGACTCACTGGCGGTTTCTGAACAACTTTAGTGTGACCCCACAAAGCCGTGGAACGTCATTTAAATGCACACGTTTCATTGGCTCTGAATGCTTCAGGGAAGTAGAAAAAGAACGGGCCAATTACGACGCCTTTGTGGGCGACCTCCTCGGCCTCAAGAGTAACTTTACGTATGGAATCTGTTTTTATTCGTTTTCGTCTGCGTCGTCACTTGACATTGCCTTTGATGTGATCACAGAAATCTGAATATAGCCTTATTATTCAGATTTCGATAGATGTGATCTAGTATAATCTTTTACAGTCGAGTGGATTTGCTGCATACTGCAATCATCTCTATTAATGGAACAGCCACAATTAACATACTCGTAATTGAAATAACCTTCTGCATAATACACAAGATGACTTAACCCATCAACGTACAACCTAAATAGAATTTAAATAAATATATACATAAATGAGAGTTATGAATGTGGATGAAGCGAAAGAAGTATGCAGAGATCGTAGCTAGTAGAAAGATATTGTCTCTGCTTACCCCACCGGGAAAATGGCGTGATTTTAATAGAATTTGCTGAAATTTATTTCACTAAAAGTGGGAATTATTGGATTTCACTACGATATTAATTCCACGAATGACAACCACAACCAGCCTCTATCTCTAACATAGCTAATACCTTATGATACTCAATTCAAACCTTAATACAAGTAAAATGACAAAATACAGAAAATCTTTTGAATTATAGTTTTTCACAGTGAAACGGATAAAGCACTTCAGACTTTCCTGAAATAAAATCCCCGTAAGATGTTGCAGACTTTCTGATCCCCATTTCCTTTGCGGTTTTCGTACTGAGGCACCGAACTCTGTGGCGCCTAGTTACCTACAGATATGTTTTTCAGCTTTGGCGGTTCTGATTTTTTTTTTTGCCAAATAATTAAAAGACGTACCGGATTCAGTAATTTATTTTGCTGTCCCATTGGACAGCAACATTTTAAGTTAATAAAGTTAACTAAAAGTATAAGTAAATATACAAAAATATAGGAGATTGATAAACAATTAGGTTAAAGGCTAAAAACCCAACTCACGCAGCACCAATACATGAAAAAGTATGATTAAAAAAATTCACAGATTCTTATGAAAATAAAGAAGATTTAATGAAAATTCTTATAAGAAATTCTTGGAAAAGTTGATGGAAATTTCGGAAAATGTGTGACTCAAAAATAATAAACCTGAAGAATTTTCCTAAATCCTTTCACAATATATGAATTTGCTATTATATGCTCTCTTTAGCGGACCTAGGTTTTATACCAACAGCGGAGTATGCTTTCAATTAATGTCTTGTCAGTTTATATTTAAAATGGGAGATTTATTTATAGGGTAGGTAGGTATATTCAATGCAATAAAATATGATTGATCTAAACATCAAATTCTTTCCCTTTTTTTCTGACGTAGACACAACTGTCGTAGATGTGTCAATCCGCCGCCTCTTATCATTTAAACCGCGAACGATCAATAAGTTTTTAAACTAATTTTTATTGAATTTAAAATAAACGGTTCATTTTATACTTATAACGATTGTTTCAAAATGGAAGTAAATAAACAAAAAACTTCTTGTGTATTTACTGAGTCCTGCATACCATCTTTCGCGACGTCTAGCTTGTATTCGGCCAGTCTTTCATACTTTGGCCTGGTGGAGACAGCACAGCCATAAAAATACGCGATACAATAATAAATTCAAAATGTCTCTATCGCCCTGATTCTTCCGTCACAGCCGCGTGTCACCGCCACCGCGTATTAATTAAACCGCAATCGGCCGATCAAAATGCATTTATGAGGTTCGGCCGTTCGTTAGCCGGCCGTCAATACGCTCGCAGTCTGCCCGCTATAAATTTAGTATTGACCGGACACACAACAAAGCGCGTTTTGTCTTGCAAATGAAAACGCGCACATTTCGCGGCATTGTGCGCGGTGGTTTCGGCGCCCGCCATTATTAACGGCGAACATGAAAGACAAAAGGTTCGTCTGCGCTGAAGCTGGCCTAGATAGCGGATTATTGTACTAACACAATAGGAGCGTTAATTCCGCGACTCTACCATTATTTTGTTGTTTGCAACTTTATTATCATTTATCGATGCGGACGTTAGCGTTTTGGCTTCATTCAGCCATTGTGTCATATCTTAATTAGAATAAAGTCTGCTTGAAATTATTTTTTATGTCGGTTGCCTAATGCTTCATCACAAATTGGCTTGACAGGTAGTGTGGGAACCCAATAGAAAAAAATATTTTGAGATTTGAGCTACTACTATTGGCAAAAACGTGGAAGCATTATGGCGCATCTCAAGCAAACAGCTTACAAAACTTAGGTACATAAGTTACCAAACGATTTTTCCAAACGAGATATCGTTTCTTCTTCTACCCACGATCTTTACTCAAATCTTAGAGGTACCTACGCTATCATTAGTAGGTAGGAATTATTACTCAAAAAGACAAAAAATAAAAAAGTTCGAAAAATTACTTACCCAAATCGAACTGGCAGTATAGAAAATAATTCCGAAAAAGAACAAACACAACACATCCACAAAAAATCACTGAGGCACTGCACTGTTTTTGATACAGGCACACACGAAAAACCACACCATTTTCGTAGATAAGACCAAAAACAAATTCAAATTAAGAACGTGGCGGGAAAATAAACGTCATCGAAAAAGTTCGGTCAATGTGGCAGACAGTTTGCAGCCAAGCGGACGCGTTTAGTCGGAGGCGAGCACAGACTGCGAGCCGGCCGGCGTGGGTGCTTGTCCCCATAGCCTTCACCGCGCAGGATTCACGCGCACTTCACTTGGTCACCCTCATATTACTTTGCAATGCACTTGATGCTAAATAAGTTATTGTTTGTGCTTTCTTTTTATTGGGATTAAGAGGTGCGAGTGTTTACCAAGTCGACGACAGCAGAGGTGCGAAAATAAATGACGTCAAAATTATGTTTTTGCTAAACTTTTTGTCAAATTGTTGAGTCGTTCGGCCCGTATACTTGAGGTTTCGTGGTCTTCAAGAAACTCTTTACGGCTACAGCGTGGCTCAGTGCAATACTATACACAAAAAAATTCTTACATACGAGTATATTGTCACGTCACGAAGGAAAATGAAAAGGAAATTAATTTAGGTAAATCTCCCTTATCTCATTTTTGAAAAAAATATCCCATATGCACTTTTTATAAATTTTTAGCTTCTTGCTTCAAATATTGAAACCCGCTAAAGGAACGGCGGTTTATATGCAACTCTTAAAATTATAAACACGAATTCTCTACACGTATTCGTATTACAATATCAGCTTTAAGAAACCCTTTGCAACGGCAGAGGCATATTTATGTCAATTTAAATTAAAAAAATTGCTTCGAATCTCTGTCAGAACAAATAAACCCTTAGGTAAACACCATCTTTTATGACCTGCTAAATTTTGAGTAGGTACTTTTCGAAATAAGTTATTCCATCCGAAAGGATGTAATATCTTCGGGACCCCCTGCAGCCTATCACATTCAATTATCGCATGCAATGTCTTCTTCCTCCTGGCTTTAGTCCGGTTGCATCCTCACCTCTCTAGAGAGGAGCCGGGTGTATACCTTAATACAATAATGACCTATACATTCACTAAGAAATATTTTTTGGAAATAGGTACATAAGCGAAGACACGGCAAAGTTTTGTTTCTTGTTTCTATGTGGCCAATATTGCCTTAACAAGTATAAATCACATGCCACAGTCACCTAGCCGTGTCTCATCAAAATGAAGAAGCTACCAAGAGATACATTGTGGAAATGTTGGATAATATGTCCCAATACAATGGCGCGAATACACGACACAAAGCCGCGTCGCGTATTGTATGAACCCGCACAATACACCTTGCATATAATATTACCAACAATCAGACACCCACAAAAACCCCTGACAAGCAAATAAGAACTATAATCCTTCCTAATAAGATTCTAATACTGAAAACTCTACTGCATATTTAACGTTGTTACAGCGTATGATGTGTATTGCGTGTCAAAATAACTGATATTAATGGAAACTGTAGTTCTGTATGGATATTTTGCATTGTTAATACGCGGCCTTGTTAATACTCGTCCAGTCTGCTAATATTTGTATTGAATCTGCATAAGAATTCCAAGCGAAGCAAGTTGGAACAATGCAGTAGGGACTTTCACATTAATTTCATGTATTGCGATGGCCCTGGTAAAGCAAATAACTAAACAATACAAGCTGTGGACAGCAAGTTCAAAGCACCTAAATGCGTTTACTTCGAGTACTTATTGCAATTTAAAAAGCATTTTGAAACAAACTTTTTTAGATATTCACTAACTAAAGTAGGCAGATACTTACGTCCACGACTCTGCCCGCGTGATGCGCTATATCCCGCTTATTTTCTTTCCCGAGGGAATTTTCTTATCACCCCTAGACCTAATAAATCCCTAATCTTAAGACCCCACTGTTTGAACAATTTAACTGTCAATCAATGTATATTTAGATAACAGGTGTTGATCGATCTTTTCGAACATGAAAATCTGAGAATACATTCATAGTACCTTAAAAAAAGAATTACTATCATATACTATTTGTAGTAATAACACTGTACTTAAGAAAATACAGAACATGTTTTATCCTGTAGAATTAGTACCACTATTGACTTCATATTTTTAGTCAAAATTAAGTAAGTAGTTTTAAATAATTTTGTTGTGTTGACATTTCATTCAACACGCAAGTAAAAAAGCAGCCCCCGTAGTATGGCACGCGCGACGCCGTTTTAACCCCTAGAAAAACTACCGCTGTTTCGCTTTTTATTATGACGTGAAATGAAACAACAATAGAAATAAATTTCGTTCTATGCCTATTGATATAATCTAAACTTAAAACTAACCTTGAAGCTAAAACCTCAAACAATTATCGTTTTCCATTTGAACCTGAATATGTATCATGACATCGAACTCTACTCCTCACATTCACAGTGAAAAACTAATACGACCAGGTGCCGTCAGAACGCATCCCACAAAAACATATAATGTTAAATGTTGCCAAGACGGGGCCATGTAGCTCCCACTAAAAAGTAATCAGATCTCGTGTAGAGTCAAGTTCCTAACCCTACATTATAAGCAACTCTAAATTTATAAGCCCTAATTTTACGCTTAAGTTGCGTCGAAATACTACAGCAGTAGCTCGTAGCGGGTAGTTCGTAGCGCGTAGCAGCGTTTCCCCTCTATAAATGTCGTAGGCGTGCAAACCGTGGACTATACTGGTGAGTCGGCCATTGTGTCTACCATACATTTTTTTAATAATTAATAATATACAAATGTAAATAATACATACATAAAACCGACTCTTTTCCTGGAGGGGTAGGCAGAGATTACATCTCTCCAATTGTCACGATCTCTGCATACTTCTTTCGCTTCATCCACATTCATAACTCTCTTCATACAAGGTGCTGTCAAAACGAGACTTACGCAAAACTATAAAATTTAAGACAAACATTAAAAATATTTCAAATACACTAAAAAGCTATAAGTCGTACCTAGACGATTTGTGGGTTAGTACCTAACCTATCTAAAATAAAAAAATATAATTGAATTTATATGGTTGAATTGAGAACCTCCTCCTTTTTTTAGTCGGTTAAAAACTATACGCAAGCACATGAAATAAATAAGTGTAGAGGAATAAAATAAGTTTCGGTCTACCATTGTGCGGCGGGCGGCGTCCTAGTCCAAACAGCGTTCCATTGTGTCCACCATTACCTAGCCCTCTTTTAGTCCTTTGTGTTCGGCTCTCCTATTGAGTGAGACCTTCCGAATGACGCTTTGAAGTATGCAAGATATAGCCGAAACATCTACATAATTCTGAAATATTACGTTATTGTTCGTTCGTTGTGCGTTTTATCCTTTTTGTGTTAGCCCACTTCAATATGAGGGATCTTGAAGTTGCGTATTATTGTATTATTTCTTTGATTTATACCAATCTTCCAATTTCTTTTATGTATCACAAGCACAATTTGATGGCTCTAATTAGCATGCCGTGTGGTTTAAGCACTTCAGAAAGAACTTTTGATCAGTTTTGAAACTAAGTTAGAAGTCGGCGGCACGCTGCATGGGGGCCCATGCAGCGTGCCGCCGACTTCTAACTTCTTTCTAACTAGTTTTTATTTGTCGTAACGGTAACACGTAAGTACACCGTTTGTGAAAATTTTAACTGTATGTACCTGTAGCAATCTCCGTTCATGAGAGCTTGATGACAGACAGAGGGACAATGACGAAAGAGAAAATAGGGTCCCATCCTAGGTTTTATCCATTGGGTAGGAGTAGGTACGGAACCCTAAAAAACAAGCGGCCATCTGGTTTCGTTTAGAACGAATTAATTTCCAAAGTTGCCAACAAACGAACAAAACAGACGCAAAATTTACACTTTAAAATCCTAGAGTATATTGTATAGCTGCTAGCGCCAATTTTCAGCATTCTGACGCCTTTCAATAATTTATATGTACTCCATTTGTTTAAGCACATACCTGCTTAAATCTTGAAATGTATTTTAATCAAACAAGATATCATGATTAAAAGCAAATGCAAATCAAAAGTTAATTAAATAATAAAAATGAAAAATTTATTTTTCAACGAAAAGACGATCAAGATTGTTTGTCTATATTGTGCCTAAAAATGTGGAATATAGATTTTCGGGCGAATTTGAAGTGCAAACAACAAAATCAAAACAAAGGTCCTTTGAGAGAGCACTATAAAATGTTTTTTTAATAAAATTTTGTAGCCGCGTTTTCATCATAAGCAGTTGGCAACACTCATAGTTTTTCATTTCATTCGTTCGTTCGTCTCTCTCGTCTCGCTCGTTCCCTCGTCCTCATAGAGGTGTAAAAGTAACGAGAAAAAGCCAACCCGTATGTATTCGTTACTTTTAAAATGAGTACTCGTTACTATCGTATCGTTACGTTACTCGTTACTTTTGATACCTCAGTATAACCCAACAAAACGAATCGATTCGTATTTTGTATAGTTTGATACGGGTGTCGAACTGCAAATGAAGTATTGAGTAAATAGTATTGACAGAATCTCTAAATTATAATGAAAAAGCAACACTGTCAAACTTATTTAATGACAAAAACATTTCGAGAACAAAAATCTAACGACTAATAACGTTAAACAAATCAAAAACTATTTTTTAAGCTTCATCGCTAATTATAATATCGTTCCCTTAGCAACAATCATTAATAGTCATTGTTCTTTTGTATTTTGTTATTGTAACGTACGGTTTTGAATAAGCGTGCGCAATGTGCGCATGCGTGAAATGAACCCATTATACAATAAATGCGAGTAACGAAATCGTGCGATTAACGAAATACATTCGAGAGTAACGTTTCGTTACTCGGTACCAGAGCGCGTACCCGTTACTCAGTACCGAATACATACAGTTTGTTACAGCTCTCTGCTCTAGTCCTCGATCGATTGCTTTTGTCGAGTTTGGTGTTGTTCTGTGACGTTTATTTTTAAGTATAAAGAAAATGGTCTAAAGGAGAAAAATATTGTTTTGATTAATATTTTTTTTACATAAGATTAGTTTTCCAAAGGTACGTATTTTACTACCGTTTTCCAGCCTTCGATAAACACGCCACACATGTTTAAACTTTACCAACATGGCGCCGGCATTACTTACTAATTGTACATAATCGAAGATATTACCTATTTATTGCTTTCAAAAAATTAATGTTTCATTTCATTGAATAACGGTGTATTTTTGATCATACAGATATCGTTATGGAACCTACATTGGATGCGTCCTTAGTGGCGCAATCTATCAACTATCATGGTCAACAGTTGCAAAAAACGTGGGAAGCAGAGAGAGGAGAGGATGACCTAGCTAAGATAGGAGTTAATGGACTGGATTTCGCTGTATACCAATTCAGACACAAGCACTTAACATTTCAAGACCGTGGGAAGCGATTGAAACTTCATCAGTTCATTGCCAAGGAAGCCAATGCTTTATTTGACTCTACAGTTCAGGAAGAAGCCCCATCATCGTCCAGCTTGGCAGCTGATGTGCCTGCACCAGAAGACAGTAAGTTATTTGTTTATTAACTGCATATCAACTATGTTTTTACAATACTTAGTTTTCATGTACGTACCTAGTAACTTTTTATTTATTTATTTACCAAAAATACCTACCTATGTATGTTTTTGTTGGCTCAACTCTTAAAACGGGCCACCGCCAGAGAGGTTGGGGAGGGGGTGGGGAGGGTGGGGGAGGGTTTGTATGACCCCCCCAAAGTATTTTTTTTTGCCGGAAGCCCCCCCTTTTTTTATACGAATTTTTGAAAATCTTAAAAATTGCACTAAACAACGCAATATTTTCGGTTTGTCATTGTAAACTGTGTTAATTTAGTATTAAATAATTAGTTTGTCCATTAAACATGTACAACACATTAATTAATATATTTTAGCACTAAAAATATAGTCAAAAACTTTGCTTAAAAGTAAAAACAAAAAAGACACTAACTATGAACAGAACGCAATCCACTGTTTTGGTTATGTGCTACCGTCATCTTATCTACTGACTTCGAAAGTAGCTGTCGGTAAACGGACAGCAGGGGGTGCAGGGGGGCGCAGCCCCCCCGCACGGGGAGGTCGGGGGGCGGTAGCCCCCCGCAATGAAAAGAAACAAATTAGTCACATATCAAACTCGGTTTGGTTAGGTTAGGTTAGGTTGGTGTAAACCACCAAAGCGGAGCGAGCGAAGCGAGCGGAGCGTTCAAACTGAGTAAAAAAGTATAATAGACAGTACGTATAGGTTAGGTTAGGTTTAACTCACCTTCACCCCTTTCATCCCTTCTGACTTTCCACCCCCTTGCCCATCTGGCGGTTAATGACCTTTAGCACACTTTTTATATGAAAACTTTAAAAATTCGTAAAAAAAAAACTATAGGCTTCCGGCAAGGGGGGGTCACGGGAGGGGGGGGGTGTTAACCCCTCCCCCATCCCCCTGCCCCCTCCCCACCCCTCCGGCGGTGGCCCGTTTCAAGAGTTTAACCTTTTTGTTCATGTTGCTTGAATTCTTACTATTCCAAATTTTATAAAAATCTATGCAGTTGTCATAACAAACAGACTTTCACATAATTTGTAGATATATTTTCAGATCAGCAAACTTATGTGAATGTAAAATGTCGTAAATGTTTATCAGTTCTAATGCATGACATATTTCTTATATCAGATGTTGACACTCAAATAATTACTAAACCTAAATATAGATAAAAATCCAAACATTCCTAATTCAGTAAAATTACTGAAACAGGTGCCCACTATATTCCTGTCTTTTGGTTTATATAATAGACACAATCAATTACAACTATGAACATTGTGGATCTATTGTAGGTACCTACTATTATGTCATTTGCCATACTCTATACTAGTTCAGGACACATACTGGACACTTTCACTTAACATTAGTATCCATTATTTTGAAAATAAACAGTGGTTCTGTAAAAATATTTTTCTTGTTTTAGATTTGTATGCACTGATGCCACCTTTTGAAACATTCCTGAATGTTGACAAATCTGCAAGGCTGAGACACTTTTTTGATGTAAGTATTTATATTCACTTTGGCATATTTATTTGGTTCAGCTAATATTTCGGTAACATAATAATGAGAAGGAAAATTGAATTTATGAGCAGAATGTTGTTGCAAATCATTCTTGTCATCACTCAAAGCATCCTAATGTAATGTAAGGCATTACTATCTTGTCCAGCATACCAGTTGCTATGATATTTTTTTTTTAAGTTCTCTTATTTAAAAAAGAAAGGAATTTTGTGTGTCACTCATAAACTGCTGAACCAATTTTGATGACATTCAGCATACAAACAGTTAAACCCTTAGAAGTAACATATGCTACTTTTTATGGGAATTCCCAACGCAGTGGAATCAAGAAAACAGGTGAAGCTGTATTTAATGGCTATAATTTTTAACTATATTTTTTTCTGTCCAGAATGTTCGAACAGGAGAGCTGATCATAGGGGCTGTAATCAACAGAACAGCATCAGGAATGATGTTGAAGGTCCTATGCACAGCCGGACCAACTTCCAGATATGTTGCAGATATTAATGTGAAGGTACGACTTATTTATACAGTATAGATATAGGGGGATTCCATTTCTTCCATATGTTTTGTATGGCCATTCTATTTTCTTGAATTTTTATATTCATGTATTTTCGAAGAATTTAAAGGATTAAATAAGTTCATGCCAAAATTTTATTGACTCTGAAATAATGTGGGCTTGTCAATATATTTTTAGACCAAGGTTATTTTCTGAGACACAATTCCATCAATAAGCCATCCACCATGGATCTGGCCTTCAGTCCTTTTGTGACTGTTGGGTCCATCTACTCTGTAAGGGAAAAGGACATGTTATATAAACATTGGTACAAAACTATATCAAGTAATAAGCAAGTTACTATAAATTACATGTATCATTATCTAACAAAGAAATTTATTTTAAAATCATTCATAAAATATACGACTTTTCAATTATTGCACCATGTTTTGCAAGATTTCATCATATTGCTTAATGCGATGCCTGCTCGCCGCCCACATCTTACAATCTCGTTTCCATTTGTAGAAAGCTGCTCAGCATTCTGACGTGGCCATTCTAATGTTGTTGACGTATTGTTACAGTGGATACTTGTAATCCATGCCAATATTGTAAATGACATGATGATATATGTATGATTTTCCAACAGAATTTTTGGAAAGGTTATCACTACATATTATAAAATCCCTCTATTTTTCTGTCTGTATGTGCTAATCTGTGAATGTTGTGATTGGATATGTTATTGTTTGAAATGTTGGAAAGAGGGTTTTCTGAGCATTGTTTATATCTATAAACACGGGTACCCCGTGCGAACCCGGGGCGGATCGCTAGTATATTGTTTCCTTTTTAAATGGTTAAATTAACTTTCCTGTTTATAATTGTCATGTTTATGGAATCTTGACCATCTCTTCCATCAAATTTGGTTTTTTACTTAAAAAAAGAGTTATAACATATCAATATTTGTATATGCAATTACTTTTATATAGAACTTTCTCTTTACACAGGCATTTTTACCAGTTTCGAATATCATACCAGCAGTGGACAAGAAAAATGTGTCAAGAAACTACCTCATGAATGACACTGTGTGCTGTGAAGTTATTGAAGTGATCCCCGATACGGACAAAATGGTCTGCGGCATGAAGGGAGTCACTCGTGGGCCAGATGACCCCCCACCTAAACCACCGCTAGGACTACTCAGCACTGACGACTTTCCATTGGTCTACAAGTATGTACAGATTTAAATTATATCGTTTTTTTAATCACAGTGGTGCTACACACTTTTTACAGGAGTTGCCAATTGAACACTGCTGCGTTTTGTGTTTATTTATTTGTGATACCTTGACTGCTATTTTATCGAAGGTATTTTTGTGAAATTACTTCTGATATGAACGGAAACAATTTGCAATTAAAGGAATGATGCTTGGAATACATAGACATAATGCTTGGAATACTTAGACGTCACTTGAAAACCAAATGGAGTTTTTAATGGAATACAGGAGCTATTTATTTCTGAACATAAAAAGGTCGCTGATATATTTGAAGAGAAAGACAAATTAATCCAAATCATACCATAAATTCGTATAAACCAATGAATGAAATTGTATTAAACAAAACCACTGTTTTTGTAGAAATGTAAAAAATACCAAGTGTTTGGATAAAATCAGCTAAATATGAGTATTTGTGTGCACACGGGTAGGTATTTGGTAAAAAAAAATACTTCAATGTTGGATGTATGTTTTCACTGGTTTCTGATCACTTTTCAGTACAAAATCACACTTCACGTACTATGTGAGAAATATTGCATGATGTTGTTTAGGAGTTGGAAAATGATACTGGATAATTAAATAAAACAACAAAATAGAAGATAAAACAATAGCACTATCTTTTGGTTCTCATGAGGGATCTCTGCAGAATATTTGAAATTTATTTACACCTTTTTTTGTAATTATGGATAAGGTCAGTACATATTTAGGGTCACTACATTCTGATCTCTAACAGGCTTTGTGATTCTGTATTAAAGCTAATATTTAATATTCCAGCAATATCTGAGACCATTATGATTGGACTTTTATAATGACAATTAATTGGATGTTGGAGTTATTTATTTGTAATGAAACGACTAGCTACCGACGTTATCAATTTAGCTGACGTGAGGCTTCGAGGATCAAAGACGCGGTTCTCAATATTCTCATCGGACGCGCCGGCGCACTGGCCAATGGATGCACCTCCCTCCTCTATTATAGGGTGTTCTTTTCTAGGTGTAGCAACGATTCCCAAGATGGTCGGCCACGGCCGCAACACTGTGACGGTAGCCGACCCTTTGCTCATATTAATGTCACATAGCCGCGGAGGCACCACCTAAATAAATGATGTAATATTTATGTGTGAACGAAATATATACAAGTTAAATAACATTTTTTGAACAGCTCCATGGAACAGGTGAGGAAACGTATGTGTGACATTAAAAAAAGACTTATAGGCTTAATGCTTGCCTCATTCAATGAAAATTTTCAAAATTACAGTCTATTCATAAAGCACTATCTTCATGAATAATAAAGAGGAAATGATAGCAATTATCTGGTAGTTCGCGTTGCTAATTGTGATTTGTTCCCTATAGGAAAACAGTGGATATGAAGGGTGAGAGTTATGAAGGCATTTTGGAGAAGAGTCCAGGCTTCAATAACCCCAACTGCGTCCAATATCTCTCAGAACTACTTGGCATCGCCAATATGCACTGCACCAACTTTGCATCATTGAGGTAAGTTTATCATAAACTAACTAAAAAAATATCAAAGTTTATAAATTTTGCTATAATTATTATCCACTTAATATAACATTTAACCAAATAATTTATATTCTGCAGGGGAGGATTTGTGACTACAGAATACGCCGACGAGCTTCGTCAAGCCCAAGCCAGCAAGTGGGCATTCCGCTCGGTTGCCGAAGGCATCGAGCACTTCAAAGCAGGACGCCACTCTGAGGCATTCCAATGTCTCAACAAAGCTCTTAGCATTGACCCAAGGAACGTGGAAGGCTTAGTTGCCAGAGGAGCACTTTATGCTAACAGTGGCACTTTCAAAAAAGCCATAGAAGATTTTGAAACTTCATTGAAGTTGAATCCGAATCACGCTAATGCTAGGAAATATTTGGGTGAAACACTGGTTGCGCTTGGACGCAGTTATGAGGATGAGAACAAGATTACCGAAGCACAAAAGGCCTATGAAGATTGTCTAGCAATCATACCATTTCATGAGGAAGCCCAGAATTCTTTGGACTTCCTAAAGAGTAAGACTTCGACAGTGAAGCCGTTGATAGAGCCAGCTGAATTGTTGTTACCTGGATTGACCGGTGCTAAGTCATTTGAGATGAAGGAGACTCTCAAACAGCTGTTGAATTTGACTGAGAAGAAGGACAAGAAAAAGAAGAAGAAACGCGGTAAGGGAAAGAAGAAGCGGTCAAGTAGTTCATCATCGTCATCCAGTGATTCTTCAAGCTCCAGCTCGTCTTCAGAATCGTCGTCATCTTCCTCGGATTCTAGTGGTATGGATATTGTTGTATATATGAATATATGTATTGTATGTATGTGACTGCAAGCATTTTTATAGATTCCCGTTATAGCATGTTTAGTGTATGTTTACAAAGATAGATTTAGTCAGTGTCAATGTGTCCTAAAAAAATATCAAGCTTGATAGTATATATTATACTATTGATAGTATATTAAAACTTTGTCCGCCTTTTTTTCTATGTCTATGCAGTATTGTTTTTAAACTATATCCAATTCTCTACCATTAACCATCTCGCTGATACTCATACTTTTAAGCTATCCATAAGAACAGCATGTGCAGTGCTCTTTAAAATCATGCAATTTTCAGTGTGAAGTTGATTTGTCTGACCCTTTCAGATTCTGGAGGGCCGAATCGCAAGAAGAAGCGTCGCTCGCGGTCCAACAACAAGCGCCAGCGTTCGCTCTCGCCGCTCAGCAAGCGAATGGCGATGCTCGGTGACGCCGACTCCGCCTCTAGGACTCACAACTCTCAATTCAACCACCCATACGGATATCAACCACCGCCGCCGCCCGTGGAAGAGGCCAACCCTGTGCCGATAAGGTCGCAAGCCGATATTGATTATGAGTTGAAGGTAAATTTTAAGACTGTTCGTCACATAAACCTTTATGAAGTATGTATGTGAAATGAATAACATCATCATCCTGATCATCACATCAATGAAGCAAAAGTATGCCGTGATTATTGCGAGTGGAGAGATGCAGTATCTGGCTATCCCATCGGGAAAGAGGCTTAATGTATCTATGCATCATAATTCTCGGATAATGTAATGGAGTTTCTCCCGGTTGCGTATTTCCTAGGTAATTGTCGGGTGCACAATATGAGCATGATTCATTAGTTGAACATTCCAAGACTCAAGTTTGCACATTTAGTTGTCTCTTTATGCACGTTCTCATGATGCCTTTACTCGCGTAAAAATTACATCAAAATTTAACTTAAAAAATATTTTGATCAGGTAAGGAAATTCTTGGAGATGACAAAGGAGGACTCTGATTATGAGGACAAGGTGCGCAACTTCCTGGAAGAGACAGCTCAGTACAAACGAAACCGCAAGATGCAGGAACTGGGCCAGCAGCCGCAGCCAGGTGCTGAACATGACAAGAAGAAAAAGAAGAAGAAGGACAAGTACGTACATACATATAATCATGTCTTTATCACTTATGGTGTAGACAGAGCCAACAGTCTGAAAGGCAACATTCAGCTGTATGTCTTTGTTCAAATAGTGACTGGTTGCTGTTGCTAGCCTTATAGATAACAGAAGAATCCATAGTAATGACTGTATACAGCAGCATGTATAACAAGAATGTATTATCTTAACAACTCTTTTTCTTTATTCCCTTTCCCCACTTTTATTTCATTGCATAGGTCAACTCTTTCTCCAGTATGTAGTGTCCGCTAGAACCACTAAGATTCATACATACATACATATGGTCACGTCTATATCCCTTGCGCGGTAGACAGAGCCAACAGTCTTGAAAAGACTGAATGGCCACGTTCAGCTATTTGGCTTAATGATAGAACCATCGCCTAAAAGAGGAATCCTAAGTTTATAAGCCTATCCCTTAGTCGCCTTTTACGACATCCATGGAAAAGAGATGGAGTGGTCCTATTCTTTTTTGTAATGGTGCCGGGAACCACACAGATTCAAGATAAAATAATAAATTAATTAAATGAGTTTTGGCTTATTTCACCCTTAACATGGCGCAAATATGACAGTTGCTTTCAAGTTACATTTCAGTTACATGATTTTTTCAAACAGATGACTAACTGGTAAATTCAACATAGCATTGCTATTTTAATAAACGAGCTGCATTTAATTCAACATTTGAATTTTCAGAAAGAAGAAAAAGGAGTCAAAGCGCAAACGCAAGGAGCAAGAAAGAGATGAGAAACGCAAAGCAAAATTGGCGCGCTCCAACGATTACAGCCTTCGGGATCTGGAGAACATTAGCGATAAGAAGCTGAGGGATGCTATCAGGTAACTACGTCAATAGTCATGAAAAATATGGGTTTTTTTTCCCCTCTCCCTTTGATTTGAAATCGATATTCCTTTTACGAATTAATACAATTTTTTCGACTTCAGTGAAAAGTGAAAAAGTATATGGACAACTATATAAAATTTAATGTTTCACAGGAAAGAACTAAAAGGGAAATCAAAGAGGGATCTTAGTTCAGATGGCGAATATGAAAGAAAACATGATAAGAGGTATTTATTTAAAACCTTAATAAGTAATGAAGTTTCTTTGTTTTAAAAATTTTCGATATTTAATTTTATCACATACTAAGTGTTGTAAGCAAATTAAGCAATCTTATAGAACATTTTGTTTGTTTGGTTATTAATATGGCCATGGTTATGATGAGAGAAAGAGCAATGCCTCTGTCGAAAGCATTACATTGCTTAAAAGGAGGTACAATTTATAGGTTTTATACAACCAATGACACAACTTTTGTATCACCTAATAAATACCACCACCAGGATAATCGACGAAATGCAAGGCCTGGAGGAGCTAGAATCGAAGCTGAGCGCGTACCACGTGATGGTGGAGAAGGAAGTGCTCGGCAAGCGGGAGCGCGGGTCCCTCAGCCCCATCGACCAGGCGCCGCCGCCGCCGCTGGAGAAGCCCAAGTGGAAGATGTCCATGAGCGCTGTCAAGGACTCGTGAGTGTCACTCATGTATCTATAAATCTTTACGGCTCAGGCGCAATACGTCTTTCGCAAAACGTTTTCCCTGGTTGTAAAATGTCGCTGGTGAACAAAACTCTAAGCATTACTTGAGAAAACTTAGTGGAACAAAGCCAGAGTGCTTTCAGAGACTTGTGAGGCTCTTTGCTGTATCTATAGGTTTAACACTAGGCTTGGTGAACCACATTACCGCCGATAAGAGAAGCCCAAGATGTCAATGAGGGTCATGGCATTGAGGCCAGTAACGATCTGATCAACTCTCCTTACTAAATTACTATGGCATTGGTTGTTTTCGAAATTTAACATTAATGTCTTTTTTTTTCTTTAGTGTGAAGAAGAAGGAAGCTCCTAAGAGTTACAAAGAACGCTATGCCTTCGAAGATAGTTCTGACGATTCTCAAGAACCAAATAAGGTAAATATGAAATTGTTTTTAATCATTATTTACGGTACTTAGTTTCATTTTAATCCTGCATGTATAATTTTTTATTTCAAATCTCTTCACTGGGTAGATGCATTATATTTTAAAAAAATTCTTGCCCAGTATATCCGAACCAGATGGTTCTGATGTACACTTAATAACTAAACAAAGATTTTTAAAACGAATATGTTTCATTTGTCATGTTAATCTATACCACTTTGTTAATAACAAATAAATAACGATTCAGTTCTATCTTTTCTAAACTTTTTGCTCTCGCGACTTATGTTGATATGTCATCATGTAAAATATAAAGACGTGATATATGTATGTATGTGTGTCTGTTTGTGCAGGCGGCGGGCGACAAGAACGTGTCGGTGCGGCGCGCCATGGCCATGAAGGAGCCGCCGCCCGCCAAGCGCGAGCCAGACCCGCCCGGCACCGAGCAGCATCCGCCTGTGAGTTTACACATTACATTTTTTTTTTCATTCATTCATTTCATTCATCATCATTGCATAATAGTTTGGTAGCAAAAAAAAACATAACTTGTGTCGTTTCTCCCCGTGCAAATTGTAAAAGTCAATCGAGGGAAAGGCTAATAAATCTGGGGTTGTTATTTTAGGCGATGGGCTGTAAAACCTATCAACTTCTCCCCCTGGCGTTAGTCACGGTTACGCCCTCACCTCTCTTGAAATTTTTACATGAAGCAAATTCTTTGCACGGCCTTTGCAGATAAACATAAGCCATATTGGATAATGGTAATACACAAACAGTTGCTTGGATGTGCAGGATAATTATACTTACAATACGAGTTATCAATTAGAAAGACGCATAAAATAGTTGTGTTTTATATGTATAAATAAAAAAGAAAACTTAGGATTATGACATCATTAAAAACCTTCGTTCCATCAGGTGCGCAAAGGCAACGTGGTCCTTGACAAGTTCGGCTCGTTCCGTTTGGCTCAAGAAGGTGAGACTCCGGTCTCTGTGGGCGACGGTCGTCCTGAACAGTTCGTGACGCGCATCAAGCCGCCCACGCCGGCTGGTAGGAGACCCAGGTCTCCACCCTCACCCAGAAGAAGGTCGTCCAACTCCTCAGAAGATGATCGGAGGTCGCCTAAGAGGTCTAGGAGCAGGTATGTAGTGCTTTCAGCAAAAGATTCGAGTCTTTCAGATGTCAAAACACTTAGATGAAGACCCCCAAAGCAGTCCAGAAGCACATATATCAAAAGATCGCCTCATCTTTAAGTGACAATGATCCTATGATAGCTGATTAATCTGTATAATCTTCACTTCATCCAATCTGACAATCGTTTGTTAAGGGAGTCAGTCAAAATATAAATTTAAAAGATCTTAGCTAGCGTTTGTGATCCTGTGGTTAGAATAGAACCATATTTCTCATGGACGTAGCATACGGCGACAAAAAGATAAACTTATAAACTTGGGATTCATATTATAGTCGGTAAGCTAGCAACCTGTTACTATTTGAATCTCAATTCTATCATAAAGCCATATGGCTGAATGTGGCCTTTCAGTTATATAAAATTAAGTATGTAATTAAGTGTCCGAGAGCAGAAAGAAGTTTACATTTTATATCTCTGTAAAATATGTTTGTTTACTTATCGAATTCTCCATTCCAGGTCTCGTCCGCGCAAGTACCGCTCCCGCTCGGGGTCGCGCTCGCGCTCGGGCTCCAGCAGCCAGTCGCCGTCGCCGCGCCGCCGCCGCTCGGCCTCCGCGCGCTCCCGCTCGCGCTCCGACGCCAGCCGCTCCTACTACAGCCGCTCCCGCTCCCGCTCGCGCTCCCGCTCCGCCGACAGGTCTGTATAATATATTATCTAAAGCTGACGAGTTGTTTGTTTGTTTGTTTGAACGCGCTAATCTCAGGAACTACTGCTTGGAATTGAAAAATTCTTTTTGTTTTGAATAGACTATTTATCGAAGGAGGATTTAGGCTATATAACATCACGCTGCAACTATTAGGAGCGAAGAAATATCGGGGAAAATTATTCTTATCCTTGAGGGCTTCAATGATGCCCAAAATAACTATTCCACGCGGACGAAGTCGCGGGCACAGCTAGTTTCTAGTAAAATATGACTCCCGCATTATTTTCTCAAGAAAAAGTCGATTCTTGCATTCAACTTTGGAAGTCAAGTGTCTAAATGTTAATTTATAAACAGATTCCGCCGCACGTTCAACCGGCGCGGCAACTGGCGCGGTCGCGGCGGCTTCGAACGCGGCACGTACTACCGCCCCCGCTTCCACACGTACAACGGCGGCGGGCGGGGCCGGGGGAGGGGCGGGCAGGGCGACTTCCGTCGGGACGATGGCAGGCGCTTCAACCCCGAGTGGAGGGACAGGGGGCAGAGGGGGGGCAGACCCTTCAGGCCTAGGAGGGGAGGCGGGGGGAGAGGAAGACCTTTCAGGTGAGTTCCATGTAGTTATTGTGGTTTTTACATGAACAAAGCCTATGGTTTTTAAATTTAGGGAAGGTGATTGCAGAGATTTAGTCAATTCCACAAAAAGTATGAGGTTAACATCAAAAAATTGAAAGCAATTGTAAATTGCCTAGTTTACACACTATAAGAGTAAATAAACAGTGTTTACTGTTTACCTTGTCATTTCCCAATCCTAATTACCGCCAGTCTAGATCACGTCAAGATAGGCACCTGTTAAAGACCACTGCCTACGTAATAAAGGTTCTTACTATTTTGCCTTGCAGAGGTGGATTCCGCGACTTTCGTGACCGCCGCGGAGGGAGGTATTCGCGCTCCCGCTCGCCGGACAGGACCAGACGCTCCCGTTCTTACAGCCCCGAGAGGAGGGACAAGGATAGGGATAGGTGAGTTGGTAACACATTTTGAAACTATTTTCTTCTTACATTTACTTTAAAGTCACAAGGCAGATCCTTACATGAAGGAAAATGACTGCAGTTTTGATAAAGAAAGCAGTTATTCATATCTGTGGAGTGGCCTTTCTGAAAATAATGTTCGTAATTTTTGTTTTAGCTACTCCAGATATTCTGCCGAGCGCGACAGCCACCGCAGTGAGGGCGAGTATGAAGAAGAAAGATTCGTCGACCGCAAGGAGTACGACGGCAAGTGGGCTGATGGCAACGAGCAGCCAGAAAGACCCCAGCCTGAGGAGAAAGCCCCTGAACAGCCCCCTAAAGAATAAACAATTACACTGCAATCTTAGACATAGATTCTATGGTTAGGGACCTTTGCACGAGTTTGTTTCCACTTCTTATTTGTAGTGTACATAATTTGGTACAAATAGCAGCGAGTCATTCCCAACTCGATATTTGTATTCGTTTTGTATTGTGAATTGGGAATTTCATTACATTTATTTTGCCATATTGTAATGCTTCATATTTTTGATTTGGGAACTTAAAGTAAGATAGGTAAATGTAAGCATTCCTAGTTTGGGCTCAATGCCACACTTTTGTTAAAAGTCATTAATTATATTGTTCCTTGTAATGTGTAAGGCATTAACCAAATTGCATAAAATAAATGAAATTTTAATCACTTGTGTTCTTTCATTTACTGTATTAGAAGTAAACACCTTGTTGAAGTTTATTAGAATGTGTTTAGTAATCGAAAGCTGGTCATAACCACTTCTATTCAGAATAATGCTGATATTGCATGACCTGTTTTTGTAGCCTAACTACTAAATATCTTAAGGTAAAATTTTTAACTTATAATCTATTACATATGTATCCCAACTAAAAATGCGTAAGTAAAAGTAAAGTATGTTTGTTACCTTTCTCTTCACGCGTTATCTATTGAAGCATTCCTTCTTGAAATTGAAGGAAATAGGATATTTTATCCCGGTAAAAACTATAGTTCCTGTGGAATTTGCGAAAAACCTGTATCCTTTTGTAAGTGGCGCTAAATTTTTTAAATCGAAGCTGTAATTCAAATAAAAAGCCATATTGTAAAAAAGAATATATTATTATGCAAATCAATACAATTGTAAATTAATTGATCTTAGTAATTGCTCTAAAACTGTCTTCTTATACTTATGTACGCTTCTTCTTTTTCTTACTCTTATTCTTGCTGGTCTTGTCCACATTCCAATACCAGAACAGTTGCAAGACTAGCGCGCCATTGGCTGCAGTTGAAACGCAGTATGTGAGAATGATTATGAAGTCCCCAGTCTCTTGAATAGAGGTGAATATCCTGGCAATACTGCCACCAAAGAGCAGTAAGCAAGTTATGGCAGATAGTTGGCCAGTACTGCCGTTTTTGTAGTTTGTCACTACTTGGATTGTCTGAAAAATTTAAAGCACAAGATTAGTTATAGCCAAAGTGAAAAGTCTGAATCTTGTGTCAGTTTCCATTGGGACAAGAAACTAGTATAATAATGCACTTAAAGCTACAAGCTATTTCAAATAGGTAACTTCTGCAATTTCACGGTCTTAGCAATTATGAATGCTCTAAAAAAAATTGGTTTTTGTTTTGTCTTGCTGTGATGTATGGGAGATGACCCAGATATCATTGAAGGCTTTCTATACACTTCTATCAAAAGATTCAAAATACCGTTTAAAAGATGCACAAAGCAACATTTTTGATAAATAATGCATGAGACTGGTTTTCACTAATTAACATAACAATCCTATTTCATTTTGAAGCATATTAAAAATGTTGACTACCTTTGGACTTTGCTTTACTTGTACAATTACAGAATAGGCAAAGATTTAGATAAAGTCATTATCATTGTAGTTATATAAATATTGATATCCAATACATGAATGTGGACATTTATATGCTCACAGCGCAAACTGTGATTGTATAGTTATAATGTTAAACTAACATTCAAACATCCCAATTATTTAGTTAAAAAAATGATAATAATATACTGGATGCTACAATGATCTTAACAGTGTTACATAGTGTATAAAACTGCATAAATACCTTAGCTATCAAAATGATGGGTACAGTGGCAGCCTGCATGGACCAAAGAACATCAGTAGGTGTGTAACCACTTATCAATGAAGATACAGCTCCGGTGTACACTCCTAGAAACACTGTGGCCAGCCCTGAAGAGCCTCCATAGTGCAAGACTAGTGCAGCAATTATAGCAGTCTGAATTGCTAGGAATGTTCCTTCACCCCATGCACTGCAAACAAAGTGTGATATTAACAAAGTTATATAATAAGATAGAAAATGTATTATGTTTTTAGTTCTCATCCAAATGATTGGTGGTCATACTTCAGACCATAGTTATTTAGGATCAACTTATGTGTCCCATAATGCAATAACATTTCTTCAATATAAACATATAATAAGGGTTAGGTTCAGGAAGCCAACCAAAGCTCCAGATACTTTTAATGGCATTAAAGTTTTACTGAGATTCATAGGAACTGTAATTCCATAGAACTGATTTCTATTTTTGATGGGAGAGACATATGTACCTAAATGGAAAGCCCATGACATAGCTATATGCAAAGTTTGCAGTTATTCCAAATAATTCCAGGCAAACACCATAAAAATTAATGCCTTCTGCACTTTTGCTGTTGAGGATCTTCAAGATTTGAGGTACTTTCACCAATATAGACCCAGCTATAATGCCGATACCAAGGCCTTTGCTTAGTGTTGTTTTGAAGCATGGTACTGAAAAGATATTAAGTGAAAATTAATAAGATTACTAGTAATGGAATAAGAATGTTTTATATTACAATGATTTCATTTTCATGCAATCTCATATAGTTTTAAATAAATGTAATGTATATAATCACCGTCGAGAAAGTTGTACTTCGTGAAATACTCTTCGTAACATTCTGGTGACAATAACGATAGCAAAAGACCTTTGAGAAATTCTGCAGCCATATTATCATTTAATTCAAACCAAAAGTTTTTATTTAGTTAATGAAATCTACTTAAACATAACTTCGAACAGAATACAAAATAGGTAAGAAATACCGCACCATCGGCAACCAGTACCTGAAGTCCTGAAACGAACGAACGAAATATTCGTAGACGAAGTGTTACCAACCTTTACCAAAATTTTGATAAATTTATAAAACTTTTAGCTCTGTCTTTCATGTAAAGGTTATAGACGACTTCTTCCTCCTGGTGTTCCCGGTCACATGATGTGACAAGAACTCGGAAGGCCCTTTGAAAAAGCAAGTCAGGTTAACTTAAACACTAAACAAAACGATTCTTATCCCATCTGATACCTATAGCATAAGTAGGTACCTAGAGCATGACATGCAACATAGAATAAAATTTCGTGTGATATATTGGCGTATTCCTTTTCTCAAGAGATGGAGTGGTTATATTCTTAAGTACCGGGAACCACATGGCTCGCACTAAAAATAAAGAGAAAAGATATGTATGTTCGTAACGAATAAACTCAAAAACCACTGATCTTTTGTACTGACTGGAATTTTGTACACAGGTAAAGTAAACCTTTAGAAATAATATAGGCTACTCTTTTTCTAAAAGATGTCACGTGAGAAGTCCCGCGCAGAAATTTAAAATTTTAAAGTAAATTTTTCATAATTGTTTTATTGAACTTTAAGTGGTAGTCTTAGTTCGAATATAAAACCTTGTCTCAGAGGCTGACACAGTGCACACTGGTACTGAATGCTGTGCTGAGCCACTTTAGTAGAATATCACCTTTTTCATAATAAAAGTCCCTAATTTTGGGTACAAAATCCCTGAGTTGGCAACTGGTGAGAGATATCGATTCATGGTCGTATCGATTTGCTTTGACAATTTGGCAATACTTAACATTCTGACAATGACAGTTTAATTCCACGAAGCAATAAAATTGTAGGCTGTCTGAAGGAACCTTCCTTATGAGATCATTGCGGTTCCACAATTTTAGAAAATGTAGGAATGAATGAAAGAATGAATGATTGATTGGCTTGGCGAGACTGAATTTAAATATGGCGACGGCTCAATTGTCACATTGAAACAAAATAGGTTTACTCTTGCGGGCGATATTTAGTGTAATACATTAAATTAATTCCATTCATTTGATGTTGTAAAAATGGGCCGATCAAGGTCTCGGAGTAAGTCGCCTAGGCGTCACCACAAAAGCAGTAAACATTCGCGAAAGAAGAGCCGATCTAAGGATCGTTCTTCGTCAAGGAGTAGGAGTTCCAAACATGCCGAGAAATCAAGAGAACGGAGCTCTAAATCTAGGTAAAACATTTGCTAAAAGATTGTATCTATTTAATGACGTAATTCTTTATTTATTCATCTTTAATAATTTTTAACTTTCAGAAAACGTTCCCATTCCGTGTCGTCGTCCAGTAGCAGTGTTGTGTCTTTCGAAGGCAGTAGAAGTCGTAGGAAGAAGTCTAAAGGTCGCAATAAGATGGATGAGGTAGACAGACTTGCGGAAATGGAGAGGCAAAGACGTGTCAGGGAGGCAGAACAGAAGGTAAGAACAACTAGAATTTAGATCTTTAAGTACATATATAAACAAAACAAATATAACAACTTCACTCCTGTTGGATATTGTGAATCTGTACAAAATATAAAAATAAAGTTAGTTTACATTCCGCTCTAACTGTTCAACAATATCACCTGCTTAACTATATGTATAAATAGCTTGGTACAACATTGAATACATATATTGTGTTATAGTTAGTGCTGTTTACATGAAAGAAAATTAATAATTTAATATTTCTTTAATTTGCAGGTTGTTGAAGAAGAGGCTGCCAAAAGGATAGAGCTTCTAGTTAAGAAGCGAGTTGAAGAAGAGTTAGAGAAAAGGAAGGATGAAATCGAACAAGAAGTGGCTAAAAGGGTTGAAGAGGCCAAGCGCAAGATGGAGAAAGAGATGATGGAAGAATTGGAACGGCAGAGAGAACAACAGCGCCGAGAGGAAGCTGCCCGTCAGGTAACTGGTGCATTCTTCTACCAGTCATGTGCAACAGCAATCCTGAACACATTGCTCTTACACATGACCCTCGCCTTGCGAGGAACCTTGTCAGCACCTTATAAACACACTAAGTGTAAAATCAAATGTTTTTTACCAACATTTTATTACAAAGTAACTAATGAAAGTATTATTTCGATCATGTTAAAGGTCCAGTCAGGTGTAGTTCGAGTGCTTACAAGAATTTTGTTGTTAAATTCTTTTTACATTGTCACTCACTGCCGCTGAGGCCTGTTTTAAATTGACATTCCCACTACATGCATGTCATTCACATCAATGAAGCGGACTTATGTTCTGCAATATAGTAATACTGCCTTGAAGGCGACTGGCTAGCATTTTAAAATTGTTCGCTTGACTGTGCTTGGCAGTCACGTAGTCTATAAGTCAGGTCAGAAGACTGATCAAGATCAACGAGCCGTAAGAATTTAATGGAGACGCAGCTTGAGGACCCGGTCGTGAATGATAAAGGTATTTCTTGAACCTATTTTTTGTATAACACATTTTCAGTTTGACAATAGGCAGTTTTCTCCTAAATGGTGGAGAATTTTATTGATATGATGATCAAAATATTGAAATACATGTTTTTTTAAGAACCTATAGGAACCTTATCATGACCTAATTTATTGTACACGATTTTTTTATTGTATTATTTTTACTGTTACAAATTATGGCTGTGTAAGAAATTTCATCAATGTATGCAAGAAAATAATTCACATAGTGATATTGGTAAAACAAAAACATGACAGAGTTTATTTTGCATACAATATTTTTATAGTTTCAAATGGTTTATTTATTTTTTGCATGTATAATCAAGTATTAGGTTAACATTGGTTTTCTGTTAAACAGGAGGAAGAAGCTCGTAAAAGGAAAGAGTTGGAGGATATCATGGCAGAAAATAATAAAAAAATTGAGGAAGCCCAGCGCAAGTTGGTGAGTATATTATATTTTATATACATTTAAATAAATGTAGTAGAATGTACAACAAGAGTTAATTAAGTACATAATATGTTATATTTCACACAACTATAATGGCATTTTTGTAACTGATGATGAAATTAACTAAAGTATTTTAAAAAAGACGGAGAATGATGTGTCTCGATTTTAAATGTCAAAGTAAGTTTGTAACCTCTTCACAGTTAAACCACTGAACTGATTTTGATGAAACTTTAAATAGTTTAGAACTTAAAAAAGGATATGGGCTGGGAATTTTAGTTTTTACGAGCGGAGCTGCGAACGAAAGCTAGTTTTTATTATATATACCCAATTATGCCTTGTTAATGGAAGTTTCATATATTTATTTATGTCACATTACAGGCTGAGGAACGGCTAGCGATGATTGAAGAACAAAGAAAAATGGATGAAGAAAGGCAAAAGCTGAAAAAAGAACAGGAAAAGAGAGTAAAGGAGGAACAAAAGAAAATACTTGGAAAAAACAACTCGAGACCAAAACTATCTTTTTCATTAAAACCTTTATAATGTAATAAGTACTTATTGCTGGAAAGAGAAATTCTTCAGAACTTAAAGTTGTTGTAAAGCATAGATATCAGATTATAAATCATTAACATTATGTTTTTATAAATTGAATGTACTATTTATGTCCTGAGTTTTGTAAAGAATGTCTCGTGTAGCCTCTAGCTAGCTAGCTATCGATAAATTTTTATTTCTGCAATACAATTATTATAAATCGGTAGTATTCTGTTCAAAAAATTCTGTCAGAAGTCTGCTATCGATTGGCAATATAAGACGAAACTGTAAAAAAATACACTTTACTTTTGATGGGGCAGTCCATTTTTGTTTTAACCATAAGGAAATGTTCTTTTTAGGGTTCTATCTATGACCGAAATGACGTATAGACGACAGACTGGCAATGGTATAGTAAATGTTTTTTTATTTATTGCAATTAAATGTGGAATAAAATGGTCTACCCCACTAGTCCCATTCAGTTGTCCCACGTTGGGAAAAGTAGACGATTTTTTCCAAGTAGTCCCATGGGACAAGTGTCATTAAAGTATGATAAATTTGCGACTTACAATTTATTACAAAAACTAAAATTGTGAAGCAGTTTTACTCGATATTATATTATTTTTAAGATCAAAAGCAAGTGCATTTATTTAGTAAATGAAATAATGTTGCTCATCACTACATATTATTGAAAAGATATCACAAATTGTATATTTTGTTAAGTCATCCAATATGGGTTAGCCACCCTTGCAAAGTTGCGGAGGTTAGACGGAAATCGCTTCGTGAAAAAACCACACTCACACAATACACGATTGTAGTCATAGGAGATGTGAGGTCGCAATTGGGACTAATTCTAGCAGATATTCTATTATCAGAACGAAACCTGGACGGATTGATAGATATCTATCTATTTAATTAATATTTTTGTGTATATATAGATACGTATTTAAGTCAGTGAAATAGTTTTTAAGCTGGTGTCAAATAATTGTACACTTGTTTAAGATGAGTTGAAATAAGCTTTTGGCTAAACCTGTGATCAAAATGCACGTTCAGTAACAAGTGCATATATGTATTGTGCTAGTGCATTCATAACATCTGTTGTCCGGTACGTAGTCTTTAGGAGCCATAGCAGTAACTTGCTACACCCATTTTTCATTAAAAAAAATGTTCTTTTTTTTGTGGTTAACCGGCTAATAGTTTTTGTTGGTTAACTGATTAAAAGATTGCTATGGTTTTAAAAGTTGGGTATTTAAAGTCTCAATACTATGTTGATATAAAATTATTTGCACGCAGATTTTGTAGTTATATATAGTCCTTATTGTATAATGCTTTATACCTTCACAAAAATTATCAGGCAACTGAATTTGGAATTCAAACAAATAATTTCTAGTGCTAAAGTTGTTTATATAAACTTAAGCCAAATAGCTGAACGTGGCCTATCAGTCTTTTCAAGACTGTTGGCTCTGTCTACCCCGCAAGGGATATAGACGTGATTATATGTATGTATGTATGTAAGTCGATAACATGGTTCGTGTAATAATTATTTTATAACATTTAGCATTAAGTCTATGTAAATATGTTTAATTTTAGCGTAGGATTATTCTGTCAGCGGTTTTTGTAAAGAGAAGAACAAAGAAACATTAAATTTTACAATTGGATATGTACGACCTGTTTTAGAATTGACAAAGTCGAGATTAACACCGAGAGAGATATTCTCTCCTTCTCTCTAATTTTATAAAGCAATGCAATGTAACTTAACAAAACAATTTAGCAATATAACTTTTCACATGGAAATATTTATATACCTTTTTTTGTTTTTGCATACATGAAATAACCAACGCCTCGTTCCCAGAGTGGTAGGCTGAGACTACATCTTTCACGCCACGATCCTTACTACCTTATTTCGCTTCATCCACTCATGCTTCAGCTTTCCTTGCGCCAGAACGTCCCTGATTTCATTAAGGTACGTTCGTCTAGGCCTTCCAACTCCATTTACCATTTACTACCATGTATATTTGCTTAGTCAACCTGTTTTCATTCATCCTTTCCAAGTTCCTATTGCCGTTACTATATCTTGTTTCACATCACACGCTGTTCCTTATCCCGTCACTCAATTTACATCGATCATACTCCTTATCTCACTTTGGCAAGTTAATATACTTTTCTACCATAAGATTAAGAATAGCTATTAAGTTTCCTATATATAACTCATTATAAAAGTGTGTCAATAAAAATGATTTTAAATCATGCACTATTCGCCCGCTAAACCATAATGTTGAGAGTTATATGTAAAAAAAGTGTGTGTTGTTTTACAAATATTAGTTAAGCGGCTATGGAAAGGTGTTTGTGTAAGTGATAAATACACCGTTTTTAAAAAGAAATTCGCTCACGCCGGTACCATAGCGTTAATTTAAATTTTTATGAAATATGTTAGGAAGTTTATCCGACTTGTCACACAAATCGAACATTCAGCAGACCGATTTGTATGGGAAGTCGTAGACGCATAGATTCTAGTTCTACTTTTATACTGCAACATATTATGTGGTAAACATTTTTTTCAGTCTTGGAGCAAATTCGTGTTCATTCTAATAAAGAACTAAATCATTAGTATTAATCCTTGATTTATTAAATAAATGAAGTCCACAAAATTTAAATAGTTTTATTTTTTGGCAGGTACTAATGTTATATTTTTTTAGTAGATCATTTAGTTGTTGTCAACATGATACAAAATAACGATAAAAATAAATCGACGATTTTTGCAATAATTTAAAGTTAAAAAAACTACTCGCCTAAGTACTCTTTTTCTTTCATATTTATAAAAGAAATGATTTTCATTGCCGCTTCTGGAATCTGTTTAGAACAAATTGATTGTTTATCATCATTGTTGGGAGTGCCCACTGCAAAATTGTTTTCATTGGGGAACGTCACGAAATTTAATATCTCGAAGTAACTTGCCTTACCCAAGGGTCCATCATCTAATTTACTAAAACTGAACGCTTTCTTCAAACTACCACTGTTAGTGAGACTGTTGGACTTGTCGAGCAAAGAATTGATGTCGGTAACACTATGCGTGCGGCTGGTTGCTTTCAGCGACGTCAAAGACGTGTTGCTTTGTATCGGATCCGATTTCTTACGGGACATACCCGATTTGTTGCTAATAGTGTTCTCAGAAGTAATCCTGTCCAGCAAGTCTCTTATTTGCTCTGTTATCACGGAAGCTGCTGCTGTCATATTCTCTTCTGACTCTGTAGTGTGAGTACATGTTTCTTTTTCTGCCTTTATTTCCCAATCCATGTCTTCCGGCTGTATCATAATATCTATGTCATAATAACGTTTCAACCTTTGGAGGACCATTTTCAGGTCTCTCTCTTTGCCTATATTGGGATCTTCATAGGACTCCTTAATTTCAATGTTCCCTTTATAGAAGTAGTCGTTCGGAAGTGCATGTCCTCTAACAAACAAATCAGCGGCGGTCCCATACCGGGGTATAGTCATGGGCTGGCGGTAGATGCATTCAAAATTTCCAGTAGATGCTTTTGGATTTGCAGCATGATCAATGACAACTAAAATGCGAGAAATTTTACCTAACTTTAGCAGAGGTTTTATTCATAGCTAATTTTCAAAAATTTTAGATCTATCTACATAAAAAGTTAACTATTATGTTTATAAATTGATTACAGTATTTAAAACTGTTCAAGACATCACTGTACTAACTTTTGGAGAGGACACCCAAACACAAGTAAGAGATTATAGCGTTCATCTCTCTAATTATATTTAAATGCGAAAGTCTGTCTGTCTGTAACGTTTCTCACTACTAAACTAATGGACTGATTTTTTTAATTTTGTAAGAATATTCATAGTGACTTGTCCTAGGTCAAAAATAAACTACCCTCAGGCTACTTTTTCGAGGCGCCGGACAAAAGCTTGTGTTTTATAGGTTTAAAAATGTGTAAATTAAAAGTAAGTTACCTTTGATAATATCTGAAATGGCAGCTGGACAAATTTTCGCAGTAACATGAGTGGTGTGGTTCAAATCTGGGCAAGAGTTGATTTCAATCAGCCAAGGTTTGTACTCTTTGTCCAGCACGAAGTCGCATCCGTACATCTCGAAGCGGTTCTTGCTAACCGATAGTGAATCTTGGCAACTCAACATAATACCGATAATAGATCTTTTCATCCCCGGGTATATTATCTTATCCCACACCTGATCTTTACCGACCTTTATTAAATAGTTCTTGAAGGTATCAAGATCCCACATATTTTGCTGAGGTAATTCTTTATGGCGGTCCAAACAATTCTTATATTTCCTTTGTACAGCGTTATTTGTAAGATGTATAGATTCGTGGTAATTCTTGAGATTGTATTTTTGGGAGCTAAACTTCAAGTAGCATTCAGTGTAACACCAAATAACAAGAGGATATGTGCTAGTCACCAGATAATATTGTCTTATATCAAATTTAGTGTCGTGAATCAGGAGAGGTTCTTCTAAAATATAGAGAAAAACAAAGGTTAGAAGTGTATGTGTGCCTAACAGTTTAAAATATAAATCTCTAATCTTTACGTACCTATGTATTTCTGAACAACATATTTATTATTGACCTTTTCTAATAAGCTCGTCATAACTCCTAATTTGGATGCCATTCTTATCCCTCGACCCCTGGAGCAATTAGCAGGTTTAATGATCCATATATTATGGCATCCTTCACAGCTCAACTGAGGTCGATATTTGTGAATCTCTCTTAGCAAAAATTTTGCATAACATAGATAAAGCTTTAATTTATTTTCTTCTTCCGCTTTAAAAACGTCTTCTTTTTCAATAATGCGGTAATATTTCTTCAGAAATGAATTCCACTGGCCCGAACTAACAGAGTTGAGGGGACGATCAATGTCTTTATTTTGCTTTCTATAAAGATATTCTTTACATCTATTCAATGCAAATATAATGATGTTTATGGACACTTTTCCTATATCGAGAAAAACGGGCTTATCATTGGCCACCATTGAGAGCACCCACTTCAACAAACTGGTGCAAGCAGTCATTTTATAATCCTTTATGAAGTCGTCTATTTCGCCCACTTCAGCGCTGTTGTATGTCCGAGGACAGTTCACTTCAGCGACATCATCGATATTAAACCAATAATTTCTTTTTATGGATGAACAAAGACCCTGTTTTGTAGTCCACAATGCATCAATTTTTAACTTATTTACCATAGTGGAATTTTCGTTTCTCATATCGATGGTGTCATTATCTTCGTCTTTCGTTTTCCATATAAAATTTGGAGTTGCCTTTTCAACCAAATTGGAGAGTAGCAGCCTCTCTAATTCCCCGTGTATTTCTGATTTCATCTTATATTTTCCGTTTCGTATTTGCGATAAGTTCATTCTATTTGTTGGTATCTTCTCAACCCACCCCCGTTCCAATAATGCTTTCCGGACAGGGTTGCAACTGCCGTATATAGAGAAAATCTTGTTTTGTTTCATAGCATTAAACGCGAGGGTTTTGAGTTTAATATAACGATTGGACCTAGATTGGCAGCTGCATATTAAGTAGCTCTTTTCTTTGGGGGAAAGCCCCGCTGGTTTGTACATACTTTGATAAGCCATCGGTACTTTGTTTCCTATTCTCGGGCAACCGAATCTGTTATAGGGGGAAAAAATTCGAGGGACACCTCCTTTGTCATAACTTTTAGTTCGAGTAGTCTGTGAAAAAGTTAATACAGGTAGTCAATTTAAAGCCCTAGAAAGGAATAACAAAATATAAGTATTAGTCACCTTTGTCGGAGAAACGCTAGGCGCCAGTGAAGGAGAATGGTTCGTTAAATTCAACTCTAACGTAGGATATGAATTAGGTGCAGAGGATTTCTGAAAAAATGATCTAATGATGTTTAATGATAGACATATTATACAAAATTAGCTTTTATAGTTAAAAATAAAAATAAAGGTTACCTTTTTCTTTCCAGAAGTTCGCTTTTTTATCGGCATTGTTGATTCAAGTCATAATTTTGGAAACTGAATAAAAAAAATTATTTGAGAAATATACTCAGGTAAAATCAGTGTTACGTGACTAGTAATATCGAAATAATTAAACAGTGGGTATCTTCTTTCTATAAAGGACTTCCTAAGCCAAAATCATTAAAATGACAATAAGCTAAAGTTCAAAGTTACCTACAATTTAGTCGGGTGTAGGTACTTAGTTCAACAGATACTTATGTTTTCCAGCAAGGGATTCATGGGCGTTTATTTGTTTTGCTTGCACTGAAGGTATAGAAACAATGTTAAAAATCCTTACTTTTCTATTCATTCTTCTATCTTCGCGATCTTGATTAACTACCGAGTCTGTAAACTCACCTATTCGTAGAATTTATCGTACGTACTATGTATACCTACCAAGATTTTGTTCAAATTATAGAGAGAGATTAACATTCATAAGAGAATTTTGTCTTCCCATCACTCACGTAATGATTCTTTAATTAGTAATAAGCCTGTCACTGTATTGAATTTCCATTAAGTTCTTGGTAAATTAGTATTCGTTGGAATAATATTTTTCTACAGGATTTTTTTTTGATTTTTGGAGTATTTTATTACTGGAAAATTTTGTATGATTATGACATTCCTGGCTTTCAATTGTGTTTGTTGACTTGACATGTCGTGTCATGATGATTAAGCAAGTTACTAGATTATGAAGATAATTCTAAACGCTACAAATAACCTACAATTAACGTTTGACTAATGGTAGAAATAAATTGATACAACCGATTTCTTTTATTTATTTTATGTAGATCTCGAAACACTGGGAACTGAGGTCAGGAACAAGGATTCGGGATTGGTGAATGGATCTGAAACTGAAAAAATAAGTTTACCATTGAAAATATGTAATTTATTTTCCATAGAATTTCAAAATTTAACAGCAAGATAATTAATATGCATAATAATTTAACAATTATTTTTCCCTCTTATATTTAAAATATGTAAAGAAAGCCTTTGCGTGTTTTCAATAAAATAAACGCATCGGTGAAATCACGCATATCATGTTAGGAACTCGTAAATTTTCCCGCCAATATTTTTAAGAGGATCTTATCCACTTGATGTGCTTGTCTTTTATTCAAATCATTCGTGATTCAAATACATAGTATATATTAATAATCATACATTTGCAATATAATTTAATTTAAAATATCCGATTCATTCACCGAATTTTAGCTAATATACTTAGGTAATTTGGGACAAGCAAAAAATAAGTATTATTTTCTATCGCGCGTTTCATCAACTGGTGTGACCACAACGCGATATGGATAAATGGAAGAACAACTTTTAGACACCGAAATTCCTTCTTGGGCCCTATTTTCATCCCTAAGCTTACAAATATTTCTGCCAATGGCGCTCAATTTTTTTATCGGATCGGAATCATCAACGCTTTTGCGCAATCTTTGAGGAATTGTTGGCGATTTATGAAAACTTACAATACCAGATTTTGTTTGACGCAAAGGGAAAGTAGGCTCGGTAGGTGCGGGATTGGACTTAGCCGTTACTTTATTTTGGACAGATATTGTTGAGCGCAAAATACTAGCCGTTTCACGTTCCCACTCCACAGGATCTATGTAACATCTTTTGTTACCAACCGATCTATCTACTTTCTGTTTATCGGCTTTGCTGGCTGACTCGGTCCGGTATTTACCGGCGTGGACACCAGTCTGGCTCTCTTCGGGCCGGCAGCATGAATGCGGAACGACACGTCTTCTATATTCTAAATTTTTTTCTCGTTTTCCTCGGTGCGTCCTAAAAGAGAGCGCGGATGTTTTACGTTTTTTAGATGCACTTTTTAAAGATTTTACTGATGTGATAGCTTGGCGTACCGTTAGTGAATCCTTAGGCCCTAAAACGATTCCGTCCTTATTCATAGGCAGTGCGTCATAGGGATTGAGCCACGTGAGGAAGTCTGTTATGATTGGTCCGCTGTATTCTGCGGGAACAGGTTGATCTTGATCTAGGCTAGTGTTGTCACCGGCAGGCTCCCGAGGTGCTACAGGTGTGACATTACGTGACTCATGTCTACGTTCCTTCGATTTCCTCAGAAGTTTCTTCCCGTTGATACAAAGAGATAAGCCAAGGTAGGCAGGTGCCTTTGGCACTACTTGTCTGTAGGCTAGTTCGAACGTGCCCGTGTCGGCTTCAGCATTGTGTCGACGGTCTAGAATAACTGCAAAATACATATTACAAGGTGTCTCAAAATGCAGAATTAAACTGTTTGTTAAAAAATGCAGAAAAAACATATGTTTCAAAACTCCTCGAATTAATATGATAGCTAGTACCTTTTACAACGTCTTCGAGGCATTGAGGGCATAATCTGGCTGTAACTGAAGTAGTTGGCGCCATGTCGGGACTGGAGTTAATCTCAATTAGCCAAGGAGTGAAATCTTCAGTCAGCATGAAATCGGCCCCATACAACTCGAAGCTATTCTGTCGCTTGTCCATGCCATCCTGGCAGGCAAGCATAGCGCCTATGAGGCATTGTTTCATACCAGGGAAGATTTTGGTGTCCCACATTTCATACTTTCCTATCTGTCTTCAAGAATATAAAAGATGATTAGTATTTACAGATGAAGAATAAATATTGAGATCGTGGCAAGTGAAAAATTTAGTAACTAATTTGGTGTAATTTGGAATGTTAAAAAAGAAACTGATTTGTTTCTCTATTTTTCGTTCACAGTTTTTTAATAATAGAAACAGTAGAATAGGTTTTGTTGAAATTTGGCACACAAATAGCAATAATGTCGTAGTTGTCTACTTGCAGGGATTTTTGGGAAGTCTATAAAAATGATGGAAATTAAAGTTCTTTAAAACTTAAGTTTACCTTAGGTAAGCCTTGAATGAATGGCAATCCCACATGTTCTCATCTGGTAATGCTTTGTCTCGTTCTCCAGTATTTTTATATTTAGTCTGGACAGCATTGTTGGTAAGATGCACGGACTCATGATAATTCGACAAGCTGAATATTTGAGAACTAAATCTTAAATAGCTATCCCTGAAAAAAATATGATATCAATGTAGGAGAATGCCAGATTATCTTCATTCTACTAGTGCCAGTCCCGATTGAGTCCTCATCTGTCTGGAGAGAAGCCAGGGTTTAGGCGCCGTTACCATGATCCTGAATAAGGTAAGGTTTTTACACGAAACGACTCCCGTTTGACCTCCGCAACCTTTGCAGAGAAACCTTACCTGTGTTGGATTATGGTTACACCTATGTCAGACATGTACAGATGAAATCGAAGAAGAATTACCTGTAGACCCAAATTGTGAGAGGCTGGCAACATGTTATTAAAAACCACTGTCGAATATCAAATTTTGTGTCGTAAATCACCAAAGGATTTTCTGGAAAAAAAAAGGGATTACTTTAAGACTATTTTTGTAAATACTTAAAGAAAAGATCATTAAACCCAAGCAATTTTCTTACCAATGTATTTTTGTACGACGTATCTAGTTTTTTGAGCGGGGAAATTGATGAGGCCTATAATGTCTTTGATGTTGTTCATGAGCTGAATGCCCCGCCCGCGACATTTGTTGCCAGGTTTCACAATCCATATGTTCAGTATGCCATCAATGTCTATTTGAGGCCAAAACTTCGTCATCGTTGCTAAAACTTTCGCTGATTTTCTTTCTAATTGCCTAAAATATCATATGGTTAACAACTCTGGGTGTATTGCATGTGTACCTATGTTCAGTTGTTATTTAGTCAAATATACATTAATCACGTCTCTATCCCTTATGCGGTAGACGGAGAATTGAAATTCAAAAACAGGTTGCTAGCCTTTACTCTAAAGTAAAAATAGTTTATAACGCGACTAAATATTTATCTCCCTCAGTTTTTACATACATACATACATAAAATCACGCCTCTTTCCCGGAGGGGTAGGCAGAGACTACCTCTTTCCACTTGCCACGATCTCTGCATACTTCCTTCGCTTCATCCACATTTATAACTCTCTTCATACAAGATCGGCGGTTTCGGGTACTTTTGACCTGACCCTTTACCAGGACGTCCTTAATTTGATCAAGATACCTTCGTCTAGGTCTTCCCACTCCGACCTTTCCCTCCACACTCTCCTTGTATATCTGCTTAGTCAACCTGCTTTCATTCATCCTCTCCACATGACCGAACCATCTTAACATACCCTTTTCTATTCCTGTAACTACATCTTTTTTCACATCACAACATTCCCTTATCACGCTGTTCCTTATCCTGTCACTCAATTTCACACCCATCATACTCCTTAACGCTCTCATTTCCACTGCATTTATTCTGCTTTCATGCTTCTTTTGCCATACCCAACTTTCACTCCCATACATTAATGTCGGGACCAACACGCCCCTGTTTTTTATCTCATATTTCACTCGTATTTAGAATGGCCGTCTCACTCTGGTGTTAAAAAGCTATGGGTCCGGTTAAGAAATTATAAGAAATAAATAATAGTTTTGAAACATTTCACCCGACTTTCTGCGGTCGGTTGGTTGACTAACATCAACCTGCCAAGGGAATTTACAATGATTCTAGTTCATATTTTTGTCCTTTAATCAATCATGACAAAATATAGGTACACGTCCCCCCGCACTTACCAAAGAATTTTCAACTTAACAATTTATTTTGAACTTCTATGTTCACCAATATTACAAATCAGTTTTATCATTATCGAACACCGCTAATGGTATTATGATTTCTCATTATTATTATCGAATCCATTACCAACATTAATCAAGTTAACAGCATAGCATTGCATGACGTAGATCTAATAAATTAATACGTTGAGTTTTAAACTCTTGTTTCAAATATGTTTAATTTTTTCTTACCTACAAGGTCTGGAAGTGAAAAAAAAACCAGATGCTTTTTCTTTCCCTCCCCTTTATAGTTCGTAAAATACGACATTCTTAACTGTGAAAAAAAAAGGGAGACCCTACCCCACTAGAAGTAGCACTATTAAATACTGATGTAAGATGTTACCTTAAATTCCAGTTTTTGTCTTCTGTAAACTTTGCCTTCTCGTGTACCAGAAGATAATGATGTGTCAGGAACTGGTCCCATTCATGTTCCCACACGTGAGTGGTTTGGTCTTCCGTATCGTCAATATCTTTGTGTGTATAAAAAGTGATGTACTCTGTCAGTCTACAGAGAGCAAAATCTATTGCACTGAACGGAACTTTCCCGTGACTTGTAACCAGATTTGGTTCCTCTTTGTTTTGCATAGAATTGCAAAGCCATTTCAACACGCTTATGCAGGCAGTGATTCTAAAGTCATCAATGAACTCCTCCAGGCTATCGGAGTTATGGATGTTATAGCTTCGTGGGAATTTTGTTACAGCTGTACCAGGTTCGGTATACCAATGCATTTGAGTTAGAGACGTAGTTAAGCCTTCTTTGGTTGTAAATATAGATCTGGAGAATCTACAATTGGGAAATAAAGAAATTCTGGCTACCCATTAGAAAATAAACACATTATTATAGAGACACACCCATCAAAATATAAACATTCGACTTGGAATAGATATAAAAACACAATTTCCACTATCTTAAAACCATCATATACCTGCTTATAATAACTTCTTTGTTACTTAGCAACCAGTCATATTTGTCTCTCTTGGTAGTCCATAGAAAATCGACTGAATGTTGCTCCATAAATTTGTACAAGATCATCCTTTCAACCCTGGAGAGCTCTTTTCCTGTGGCTTTTTTGGGATCACTGTTTAGAGGAGGATGACGGACCTATAAAACAAAAACAGGTAAAAATAGAAAAATCTAAACTGGAATACCTCTCATATAGGCTGTTAAGGACTGTGGCGACATCTCTACGCCACTAGACACAACAGTCGATCACGTGACGCTATCAGCCAATAACAGCGAAGAGTCTAAATCGCGCATGCAAAGATTTCACGGATTGGAGTATATATACAACATCCGTCACAACAGCATTGGAGCTGTGGTTCATAAGGCATAAAACATAACACCTAGACTGGAAGATGATCTTTCCTTTGTAGCGGTCGAACAGAACTATCGCTCCCGCTACAAGGACAATTTAAAAAATATTGTGCAAGGAAGAGTGAAGGAAAAGAATTGCACAGTCGGGATCGAATAAATTAAACACCTTATACATAGTTCTTCTGCCCCTGAACTTTCACTCACTTCACATGCGATCAGCTGATTAGACATTAAAATATTTCTTCATGTCTAAGAAAATATTTCATAATTAGTTTATTTTTATGCAATTTTCTGTTCTTTTACCATTTTATGATACCTAATTAATAACATTTTTATGATCCATATTTCTGTTGCATCCAAGATTTTAAGACTAAATCTACATTTACATATTCTACTGAATCCTATCCTACCTTACTAGACTCGTATTTTTCGACCCATCCTCTTTCAAGAAGTGCCCTTCGGACCGCAGGGAACCCCCCGCCCTTGATCATGAACACCTTCCGTTCCTTCATCGCGGTTTCCGCGATCTTCTTCAACTCATTCCATCTCTCTGCACTGACCCATGACTTGTACTGTTTCAGTTGTTCCGCTGATGTCGCCTCTTGGACTGTGGACCAATCGACTCACTTCAAATTCGTGGAATATCGGTTAATGATTGCGTCTTGAACTTAGCTACACATGAAATTGCAATTGGTATTATATTAATGTGATGTTCATAAGATGAAACAGGATGACCAGCACAAAGACAGTTCTTAGGGACAATACATAGCGTGCTTTTAATCTAACCAAAGCTCCTAATATTAGTCGGAATGGTCAGAGTAATAATGCAATGAGAGAAATAAGGGTCGTGTTTAACTGATTCCCTATGTTCAACAGGGCTAGGCCTATCGCCACTACGACGAACCTTGCCCATATTCGGACTTGCATAGAGATACAGCACTGGACGGGCGCCGCTCTTTTTTAATGGTGATTTCCCTGAGTATCTTCGAGTCCGAGGCGCTTTCCTCCAGCTCCATTGTTACAGCCATCAGCCTCTTTCACGTCTTTCCGATCCTGTAACATATCAGCTGATCAAACGTCACCCACATTTTCGCAGCCTATCTCATCGGGACGTGTGCACAGTGCGCCAGTCGGTGATGGACTAGCCATCTAAATATAACTTTCCAGTGCAATAACCTACTTTAATTTAACCTACATTGGGGGTCCCTGGTTATCAACGAAGCATCCGCGCGCATCGCCGCCTGGCACCTGCGCGTGACGTCACCAGCTGGCTACGTCCTTCGCGAAACGTGCGGAATACACGCGGAAATTAATAAGCTCAAATTACACTCGCCTAATGCAACCAGGTCGCTATGAGCAAAACTGGGTTAAAAATAAACGCAAAAGCGTCGTTCTATGCAAAAGAAGTAATATTTTCATATGAAAACTGTAAATTTATTTCGACATCCTCATTAACGTTTCAGAATGTGTCAAGTCCGAATGATTTGAAAACGTCAAATCTATATGACTTGCTTTATTTTTTAAATTCATGACTCGAAATATTTCAGATGATTTCAGACATCAGCCTATACGCTTCAAGATTCAGAATCCCAGAAACCCTGCCACAATGCATACGAGTACAGGAATAATTCACGAAACTCAACGTAAAATGGACGTTACAAATGTTTCTTTACAGAAAAAAAATTGTTTAGCACACGCCACTTCCTCAAGCAGATCAATATCCAATGACGGGAGCTTAGTGGACTGGGTGAGAAACCGTACTTATTTAAAGATTTCTCACCTTTATGAATAGGTAATTCAAAACTTTTACGAAAAAGCAGCTCCATGGTCATTCCATATTTGCCTAACTCGCAGAGTCAAATAAAAATCTGTGAAATGTAGCTGTGACAAAAATTGACCTCAGTGTAACCCCTAGACATGCTTATTAGAGAATAAAAAATCAAAAGCAGACCTTATTAAAATCTGAGACCCAGACAGATATTTTTAAAAGCCTATGACACACTTATACAATAAAAACCGCATATTAGTTCCATTCTTGCAAATAATCATAATAATTTGCCATTACGTAGAGACCAACTTTTACTCTCGCGACTAGTAAAGTTATTTAAAAATGTTTCAGCATTTGAATGAAAAAACATTTCTAGGATTTTAAAGCTATGAACAGGTATATGATACAAGATCTATAAATATAGGTACTCGTAAACTTTGGTTAGTTAAGACTGAAACTCAATTAAAAAAAAGAAATGTATATATCTACTTATTCTATGTTAAAAAATCAAAAAGGCGTGAAAGAGGCGAATTTTATGTTTATGTAACTGAAATTATGGCTGGATGGGCTGATATACTACAACTTTCCCCTCTTACTATAGCTCGGAAGTGTATCTAAGCTTATCTAAAATTAAAGAACTGAAACCTTATTTATTTTTTATTTGCCCGATTGTACGCACGCAGTGCACGGGCAGACGCATTGGCTTCTGGGGTTATTTAGTATACCCTACAACTATAAATATTTACTATATTACGTCCATTAGTATCGTAAAGCGTAGTAGACAATGAATATAATTCCTGTATTGAATTCTGGATGTCGATAAAATCCTTTCTGACCCGTGGATCAACAAAGTGGTTCACTTAGGCTTTTTGAATTTTGCTACCAGCTGAATATCCAAAGGAAACTGAAGCGCCTATAAAAATATTCTTGTCTATTCGTACGGATTCATCTGGTTTGAGTTCGTCTCTTGATAAAGCGCTAGATAGTTTAGTTTGTTATGGCCGGTTTCAGCAGGGCAGCGTGTTTACTACTCTCTAGTTAGGTATATCTATATTTATTTAGATAACATACTATAAACACAAGTGGAAGAGGAAAAAAAATGATGAAAGCAGAGAGGAACCGTGTGAAAAATTTGTGAAAAAAGTAAACTTATAACAACAGATGGCGCCATTGGTAGTTTCTTTCTTTCCGTCTGTTTTATGAGTTTCAGAGTGCGTTTTGTTATTGCTTTCACACATTCACAAAACTTGCTTTATTTTCTGCTTTTGTAGGTACTGTAAAACAATAACTACAAAACATATAAATTAAAAAATATTTAAGTTATTGATATAAATTGCTAATGTAGACTAAATGTGAATAATATCATAGGTAGTTTCGTCTTGTGCTGCAACTTCACGTTGATATTTTTAATGTTGGTTGTACTGAATAGAGTGACGGCTGTTAAAGATTTTCAATGTTGGCAATACTGATTATGACAAGACATCGAGGAAAAAGCAAGATGGCGAGTTCATCTCCAGTTGATGGTTCTCTGGTGATAATTCTCCCGTTTGATGACATATTTTGAACTGAATTTGTAATGTGATATATCGAAAATATAATTTAAAGTTCGTAATTCATGCTAAAGTGTTCAAAATAATAGTGTTCATAGTTATACGTAGATGTGTATGCAACCCACCTGAGGAATGTTGGTTTTTTTCAGTGATTTGTGATTCGGTCAGGTGTTTTCGTTTTAGTCAAAATTAAAATTTTGATCTTGCGCAGTGAGTGAAGTTACAGAGTTCAGATGTATTTGTGCCGTGGGGATGCTATATGTCGGGACTGTTTTCAATGTCGGGAAACAAAAGCGTGAACTATTTGTTTTGATCGATCGTGATAAAATAAATTGAGAAGGTCGAGTGAAGAAAGAGTTTCGGCGGGAGTGATGGCCTTCAGTGAGGTGAGAGTTAACATCTTATTACATTTTATTATTTTCTTTGTTATACTTTACATTTACAAAAACTTTAATCATTTTGCCCTCTTCGTTTGTAACCTGTAATATGTAATAGTTAGTCGTTATAAACCAGTTAAAAAATACATTACTTAATTAACAAATTATAGATTGCTTCATAGTGTTAATGGTCAGCTTAATTTTAAGTGCAAATTTTAAAATTTTTGTCTATTCCACATTGGTCCAAGAAAATAATTCATTCATCTATTTACTGTATTCTAGGCCTCACATTTTGAACTTATCTATGAATGATTTCTTGTTCACTGTTCACCAATTCCCTTCATTTATCAGTAGAAATATATGTATGATTAAGACTCTTATTTGATAAGATTATGTAGGTACATTCACAGTTTTAATAGCAAAATATGATTGTTCCACAACATTAATTTATTGTAATATAGTGCAGAACTTAAAGATTTAATATTGATACTGGTGGAGTTTCTTAAATATTCTTTTGAAGAAGAGCACAAAAGTTGTTGACCAGGTTCCCAATGTGGATTGGTATCAGGTTGGCTGGCATTCAATTGTTAAAACTTTGCCAAAGATTTTCATTAAATGTTAGGTGCTCCGTTATGCTACCTTAAGTGGAGCCCAAGTTTAAAATCCTACAATGGTTTATGCCAGAATGTCCTTTCGCAGTGGTCTATGATGTCTCTTTTGCAAAATGTTTCTTTTGCAGAACTTTGTTTGATCAAAGACACTGATATGCTTTTATTTTTTAGCACTTATAAACTCTTATAAACTCTAACTTATACGCACTTATAAACTCTAAAATAAAAAATAAAGTGATTGTTGAGTTCTGTGGCCATAGCCAGATTTTCACCCCACCAGCGATTGAGAATTGTTTAACATTTTAGCAATGATTTTTTAATTTACTTACCTACTACCTCAGAGAAAAGATTCTAAGGATACCTTCTTGAGATGGAAAAACATCTTACTGGAATTACAACTTAATGGAAACAAAACTTGAATAATAATAACATATGGTGTTTTTGTTATTATATTGATTCTTGTTTCACTTCAGTCATTAAAACCGCAGTCATATCAAGTTAACTATGTTGGCTCAACATCCTCTTATTCTATAAATTATTTACATGTCACATTCTTTCAGTTGGCAACACACATGACAAACATTTATTTACCTTGTATTGTAATACTCTTTACATTCTTTTTTTCTATTTTTCTATTTTCCAATCCAACTTTTTTAAGGAGCCCAAGATCTGTTAATTCCAAAATTGAGGAGTAAGTAAATAGAGGTAACTTAGGTTTCATGGAAATGGTGCGAAACCCAGCTTATTTGTCATTAGAGTCACGAAATTTTGTCACAAGGTCAAATAAACTTGACCAAGCCTGGGTCATGGTTTTTGCACTAGATGAAAGTGTTAATTTCCCTAGTCTCCTTATAAGTTCTTAATGGCTAAGGGCCATATTATCTTCTTTGCCGTTTCGCTCTTGGCACACATCGTCGTGTCGTGTCACAATACAAATCACAACATTCCTCACTGTTGACTGTCTGGCACTTTCTGATACACGGCTTCCCACTTCTGATTTAATGCTATATAGTGCACACTGATAATAATTTTAGTTATTAGATATACCATTACCATACCATACCTCGTCGTTATAAGGAATCCCACCTACATACCTAAAAAGCTGAATCTGTTACACGTTGCCGTGACGCAACAACCGTTAGGTTCACACGGCTGTTTATTTATTCCTCGTTGGCTACTACTTAGTGGCGCTATTTGGTTTTCGGTGAAACATCCTTAGTGCTGGGTGTTTCATAACGTTTAGCGGTGTTTTCCCACGGCCCGATTGTCATTCCGTACCTGAGTCGAGAGAGTTAACCTTTAAGTACCGACGTGCATTTTTTGTAACGTTAGTACCGATGTGAGGCCTGAGAGGCCGCGCATATTATATTGATTTTTTTAAAGAAATGTATGAGATAAATATTTGTCCTTGCATTATGATGAAAAATTAAGGGTTTAAAGAAAATACTAGTAAAGAAAGATAATTCTTTATTTAATATTGTAAGAAAAAAATCTAAAATAATATTTGGCATGAATTTTGGCAAAAAAATAGGTTGTTTGACATAAAAATTCAAAAAACTAAAAATACTCCTATTAAAATAAAAAAAATTACTATTTATTACTAACGACTTATAAAACTCTAAGGAAAAAAATATTGTAGGAACTTAAACCTTCTGAAAAAAAAACTGTCCACAGTCCAACTACACATTAATTTTAAGCACAGTCAGGGCACACTTCTTTCGCGCACTGCAAACGAACGTGTTTTCTGCACGAATAGCATCCATAGGTCGACTTTCTTTGAGGATTAGGTTGGCATGACAGACAAGTCTTTCGTGTTTTTGACTAATATCCAAAATCCGGTAAAAAATTGTCAAAAAGCCAGCGTCTTGATGGGCGGCTGCAAGTATACACAGAGCATTTTTTATCTATTTCATCTACAGCACTTTTTGTAGAATTACAAAAATGTATTATTTCAGGTTTTCCTGAGTCGGTGTTTGTCCCTTCATTATGGATAAATTGGATTCACGTGAACCAATTGTCACACATTATATTTTTGTTACTGCCATGTAATGGTTTACTCAAACGGATTACCGCCTGCGTAGGAACTAAAAGCTTTCTTTCTTCATCAGTTAGTGTTTCTCCATATGAATTTTTCCCACAATACACATAACAATTATAGAAATAACCATTTTCGGCATCACACAAGCACATCAGTTGTAGTCCGTATTTTGCGGGGTTCTTTGCATGTATATCATCAAAAATGACTAGCAATCTTCCAAAAAAGATCTCTTTGAATTCTGTAAATCTGTCGCACAACTATTTCGTTTACTGCCGGAAGTCCCTGGTGTAGCCGTAGATCATAATATCAGTGAAAATAACAGTAAAGTTTTAACAAAAACTTAAACAAAAAGCTTACGTAAGTACCGACGTGAGGCCTGAGAGGCCGCGTCGGAATTTCAAAGCGTAATAACTCACGAAATACGCGCGCGACGACAACCCTTCCTGTTTTGACGTCAACGTGGACGCTGACCATGCAGCTACTTAAGAGCAGGGATCGGTATTGTGCGGGGAAAGAGGTAAACTAACAAGTCTAATACCTGCCGGGGCCTCTGAGACCGCACGTCGGTACTTAAAGGTTAAGCGTGGTGCGTGCCCCGCAGAGGTAAAGTCGCTGCGTGAGACCTGGGTCACAAATAAAAGACGACGCAGATATTACTCATTCAAAATTATTCCAAGAACAAGTTAAATAATTACCAATTGGAAAATGAACAACCAGAAAATATTTAAAAGGATTTTTTTATTCTTTTCTATGTCGGACTTAATAAGAATTCGATTTAGGAACTCTTCATACTAACAAAGGAAACTCTTTATGTTGTCTTTCAATAATGGATAAACATCTGAATATGCAAATATGTTCCAGCGAGGAGTTACTATCTCTAGACCTAGACTCATCCTCCAACTCATCTCTACGAACACCTTCACTTATCCTCAGAAATTGTTAATCACCAACCTTTTATTAAAATTTTACGTTTGGTTGGTCAAACGAGTTCATCCGTGTTCTCGGCATTTTGTACATGGGCGCTACCCCATGCCACATATAATGAGGTCGTAATACTTATTAAAATATTATTGCTTGCACAGGTCAGTTACACCGATTGTTTATGGTTTTTACTACAAGATTCTGATTTGAACAGCATGTGGTTAGTTCCAACTATAATAATATTTATTGTTAGAATCCTAAAGGATTACCTTACTAGGTATGTATATTCATTTAAAATCTTAAATTTTAAAGAACTCTCTCGAAGTCACAACAGGTTTCGTGAAATGCAAACAAACCGTTTACCAGGTTCAACTGTTTCGGCAGTAATATAATAATTTGTAACAAACATTGTACAGCTTCGTTGGAGAGGTAAATATTGTAATGTTTGCACTGTGTGGTGGCCTTATCTATATGGGCCGTGGTTTCCTCGCAGGGCCCCCGTTTGCGCCCGCATGTTGGTGTGAACTTGGATCAGGTACACCCGACTAGTATACCATGGCCCTTCGTAACCATGCGATTGTTACATTTTACTTGGCAAAGTGCGAAACAATTTGCATTCTGAAAGTCCATTCTAAAATGGTGAGTTGCTCACCAAACGATCGCTTTGTGGATGTGGGCGCAACCGCTTTGAATGTTTGCAGTGCGCCACCACAAATTTAAATGAAAATCCAACTATTTTACTGGCTTAAATTACTTTTAACAATTCAAAGAATTCCCTGTCCACTGCCGAAATAGTCTTTCGTTTTTATAAAGCAGGTTCTCTCAAGGATATCTCGTTGAATTTAATATGATAGGTCCGCATCTAAACTATCCGGTGTTTTCTGGTTATTTTAGATCAATAAAGAAGTTATTTGTATTTAAATTTTTTATTACAATAATTTTTATTACAATTGGTGTGGGTGATTTTAAAATTATGTAAGGAATTTTTAAATTTCCACGGGAGCGAAGACTGAAATAAGTTTCTTGTTCATTTTCAATTTTACTGATTTAAATCTTACTATTGTTTTCATTTTACCCATAAAAATTTAGGAAAAAGCCTTTTCAATAGTGCCGCCATCACGCCGATTCAAGCAAATCTCATTCAGTCAGTCGTGCGCGCAGGGTCAACGACCCGGATTTATCAACAATCAAATTTGTAGGGCCCTCTGGCAACGCCATGTAAACTCAAACCTATTTGCATAGGAAATATTCACGCCGAAAAACAAATCGAATTTACCACTAGATATTTCTAGCATAAAGCATGATGCATTGTATGCAATAGACCTTAGCATTTTCAGTCAGACAACGATAGCGTCGATGTAAATTCAACATCAGGATTTGGATGCTTTCCAAGAACGTAGTTACACAGTCGTGTTTGTCGTACATTGTAAACATCTGCCTCTCAAACATTCCCATTTTTGTTTGACTTTGTGGGTGTCAAAATTGTTATGTCGTTACAGGTGGAAGGTGGTCTTCGTAATGAATGAAATCTTCATAAATTTTCTGATCTTGTTCCAACAAGCCGAATTGTTTCTTTTATTATATGTATTTTGCTATCGTTTTCTAATAAATTTCATCTTGAGCTTGGTTCTAATGAAGAGAACAACTTGCATGATATTTAACTCTCGTTTCCAAGCCTAAACAGTTTGCTTGCGATGAATGTAACAATTATGACCTTTGACCGCTAATTCGTGACGCTTGTGAACTATCAGCAAGCCTGGATAGGTGAAAGGAGTGGGGAACGAGTACGGTACTAATGCCGTTGTCGGCGCAAGTCTCGAGCGAAAAGCCTTTTAGAACGTACTATCAATATTATAGAGATTAATACTTTGAAACCCTAATGAAATATCGTTTTTAACTTCTTTTATAGGCTTATAATAAGGTCAAATCCCCTACTTCGAATCCAGGTAAATGGAATTTACAGTTATTCACACTGAATTTCCTAGAAATAAATGACAAAACGATGTTTGATACTCGTTTTACATATAGTATTAATTCGACTTTATTTTGGTAAACTGTTTGGGTAAGAAATATTTTCCTACGAAATTCATCATTTCATTATTTTGTACAATTTGATGACGATCGTTTTGTTTCACTTACGCCACACTGTATTCTTGCTTCATCATCAGCGTGTAAGTGGGACAGAAAAATTGTGACGAACGCCAACGAAAATGTAACACAAATATCTTTTATTTTTATATATACTTAAGTATTTTTAAACTGCAATCGCATTTTTTTGGTCATCTCGCTACTGATCGTATAATAAACAAACGCGTGAGGGAATGTGGGACGAAATTCGAAATCGGCTGTTATTGTAACAGACCGTTTTTGATACGAGTATTTTAATACAGTAATAGTTTTGTTTGTTTAAAAAATGAATTCTCTACAATGAAGCATTCTAGCATTACTTTGCGTTTGGTCTTTACAAAGTAAAGGTGTTACTTTAATGGGAAATTATTTATAACTCGCAGTGAATGTTTGAATATCTCTCAACTCACTAACCGATATTTCAAACTGATGGAATAGCTATAAGATATTTTAAATAAAACTTTCGTGATCTTTAGTTTAACTCACGATAAAAGTCGTATTAAGGAAACCTTCATTGAATAGTAATGATGCTTAATTGAATTACCTAATGGTCTTTTTTTTTTGGTTATTAAAAGTATTGTACAGAATAAAAATATTTTACACAACCGCGACACGTATTTCATTTACGTAAAATGTTACTCACACAGACCAATTATAACTTCTGGGTTCTTATTCCGGCGCTGTAATTACGTTGGAAGGTCAAAGATGTTCCTTAATTGTATGCAAAGGACATGAAACGAGGCGAACCAAAAGGCGTATTTAAATTTTTAACATTTCGCTTGTGCTATCTAGCGAAGAAACGCCAGTCACTGGCTTCGTTTAATAAAGTGAGCCTTAAATATTCATACGAGCTAACCGGCACGGCTCCATCAATATTAATATCTCGTTCCAGTGATAGAAAAGCGCCAATAAATCGTTAGAATAACTGTAACGCGGTGTTACACATTTCAGTAAATAATAATTAAACTGGTTTTTTTGCTATGCGGAGCGACCGAGGAAGGTTACTCAAATATTAAGCTAGTTAATATTAATTTTGTGGTTGTCGTTGCTTACATTTCAATAAAGTTTAAACACATTATTAGCTGCAAACTTGCAAGTTTTTCTATACAACGTGCAGCAATATTGAAAGCGAAAGGCGATAAGTGCGGAAGAGAAACCAATCGCCCTTCATCCGGTCAGTACTCTCCAGATGCGAGATATAATTAGTGCTATCAAGAAAGTGCTGGCCTTAAATGACCACTGATAGTGGACGTCAAGTGAATAGACGCTAGACCTGTTATTTTTCTTACTTAAATTACTTATAAACACATTATACCTCAGTAGTCATAGGTTTCAAAAGCATAATGAGATTATTATACTTAGATTTTATAAGGAACTTATTCAAAACACATGATAGGTCGTCGTCTCCCTTCATAGCAGTTGAAAATTCAAAAACACGAACCATTATCATTCATGTTTCCCTGCAAAGGTTTTAGCGGTAGTGAAGGGATTCACTTCGTGTAAAAACCTGACTTACTCAAGCCTGTATCGTGACCATAGGGGAGATTACGGGTTCTTCTCCAGAGAGCAATCGGACAGGACTAGAGCCAGGAGAATGATGATTAGAGCTAGGACCAATCCTTGTATCAAATCATTTATTTCTTTAAACAACATTTAACATAGTTGGTAGGTAAAGTTTGCGATTGGAAATATTAAAATGTTTTGCATTGAAAGCAAACTCCAGTTGTGTAAATTAACGCTGGATCCATGATTCGGAATCGGTAATCATAAATACTTATCTACCTATATTATAAAATAGTTAAAATATTTTTTTATGAAATCTTTATATCGGAAAATGTTACAGGTGGACGAACAACCCGTATCAATATACAAAAAAGAAGAAAAAATAAACATGTCTCTCATTGATTCATTTTATTTCCAACAAATATTCCTTGCATTTTTATTGAGATGATATGGAGATGACTCATTAGGTCTTACGTAAAACCTCTGTTTTACACCTACAACACTTGGGTTATCATCTTTATCTATAGTTACATTTATAAAGCTTACATAAAATTATAGTCACGTCTATATACCTTGAGAGGTATATAGAGCCTTGAAATCACCAAAAGGCCACGTTCAGCTCTAGGGCTTTATAATGGAATGGAGATTTTGACAGGCTGCTAGCCTATCGCCTATAAGGGGAATGCCAAGTTTATAAGCCTATCCCTTTAATTATATATAAAGCTTAAGGTTTTGTTTTTTAAAACTTGTATATGTCTAAATTACACATGAATAAAATGTATTTTTTGTTGCCTACGATAAAATCGTATTTCATTCCAAAAATAAGTTATTCAATGCAGACGGAGCCGCGGTAACAGCTAGCTAGAGCTAGATAAACATTTTATATCAGTTAAGTTTTGGCAATGATTTAATTTTTTTTATACTTTCTGTGAATCATAATTTAACGATAATACCTAAAAAGTATGAATCATGGTATGTTAATGTGATTGGGTAAAAACGATTACCACTGCGGTTATTTCTGCATTTGATATAAATTAAGTATAAGGCCAATTAACATTAGCGGGGTGAGAAAGGTCAAAAGTGCCCGAAACCGCCGAGCTTGCATGAAGAGAGTTATGAATGTGGATGAAGCAAAGGAAGTATGCAGGGATCGTGGCAAGTGGAAAGAGGTAGTCTCTGCCTACCCCTCCGGGAAAGAGGCGTGAGTTTATGTATGTATGTATGTAGAAAGGAATTCTTAAGAGATGATATATCTAATTAGTAAACATATCCATCATATGTTGACGCCTCAAGTAATCTATTTGCTCATTATAGCGCTGGCACTATCAAGTTTTTGCATGATGAAAATGCTCTCCTTATATAAAGCTGGAAGTATGCGAAACAAAGCAGACGTTATACTTCATCATAACAACGTATGTATGTAAGACGTGTACGTACCTACGTAATATAAAATACAATTTTATTAATACTTAACTTGTATGTTGATAGTTATATATCATTCCATAAATTATTTACTACTGACGGATATCGGTATCGTATGTGCCGTGTGGTTCCCGGCACCAATAAAAAAAAAGAATAGGACCACTCCATCTCGTCCCATGGATGTCGTAAAAGGCGACTAAGGGATAGGCTTATATAATTACTTGGGATTCTTCTTTTAGGCGATGGGCTAGCAACCTGTCACTATTTGAATCTCAATTCCATCATAAAGCCAAACAGCTGAACGTGGCCTATCAGTCTTTTCAAGACTGTTGGCTCTGTCTACCCCGCAAGGGATATAGACGTGATTATATGTCTATGTCTATGTCTATGATATCGTATAAAATATGTAGAGAGTGATGTCTCTTTTATGTACCCTCTCTTTGTTCAAATTATATTACTATATTAATTTCCAGTCTTATATTTATTTACAACACTTAAGAGGAACTAGATTTTAATGTTATTATGCAATTTTCCTAAAACGTACTGAATATTTGTGGTGCAATCAAACAAGGAAATCTTGTAGCCAATTTCCTCATCACCGTTCATCTAGTAAAGATTGGGAGATAATACGGAAACGATGCAGTTAATTGGTAATAACTGCAAGCGACTGATGTTCCAAGCGCCATACCGTTAGGAGCAGGTTCCACGAGGTCGGCTGTTGAAATGCGTATGCAAATAATCAACTTGAGCTACACACAGCACATTTTATCGTAATATTGGGTTTATTAATCTTTTTGCAATTAGCTTATTCTGAAAGGCAGATAGGCCCTCTTCTCTATAATATTTAATAATTTTAAATAAGTTTAGTTAGATTTGTTATATATCTTTTAAAAAATGTGGATCTAAGCAGGGATTAATATTGCGATCTTGTAACATTAATCAGTAATAGATAGGTACTAAAGAAACGCAATTAAGTATGTATCTGTAAATCGAGCGTGCAAAGGCGCCTGTACGATTTTTTAAATTATAAATTATACAAATCTAGATAGTGTGAATTGGGCTCCATGGAGCTGGAGCTAGGTATTTATAGTGTGTATCAAGCGCTCAGATGACAGATCACACATTCTGATGTTAATTTACTAGCGCAGCTGCACGTCAGCACCAGCCACACAAAGCAGTCGGAGGGGTAGAAGCGCTAGACGTTCCTAGAACTGGTCTAGTAATTACTGCAGACATGTCAGTGTTGCCACTGCATTAATTGGATTTGCGTGTTCGCTAGTCCTTGGCCTTAGATCATTAGTTAGGGATTCCGCACGCGACGACTCCCATCTTGTTTACTCTCTTTAAATTATTCCGAGCTCTTAATCTGTCTGCAACAGAATAATTAACTAAGATTCTTCTTATATTATTTTAAAGTAATAGTTAAGGTTTTTATTTTTAACGGCGTTATCTGGGATTAAGTATATTATATATATAATGAATTCAACTGTTTTAGGTTGCGTGTGCTTTGCTTATACTTAAAATCTAGGTCATAAATACGCAATCATGTTTTACAAAATATCTAAAGAATGCGGTGTCATCACTTGGATTTCAAGAATATCTGCAATATGAGTGGTTTCTTATGATAATATTTTGATACGAAAACGAGTACGCATACTGCTGTCAATTGCAATGCGATTAAAAAAATAATAGAAAAAAAACAAGCTTAAAGCGAGTGTTTCCTTAGTCCTCCTGTCATAAGGACTCATTATTTACAAATTGATTGAAATATACCTATTGGGAAATAAATATTTTAATAGTATAACAAATGAAATAGAAAAATTCAAAACAATATCCGCGTAGTATTATTTGTGGGACATACAAATCATGTGAGTGCCTGTGTGTAGGTTTCAGCATGTATATTTCATCACAACACGAATGGTGTGGGTGTGCATTTACACTTAGAGACCTATTGCACATTACGTATTCACAATGGCTTTAAATTCATGCTAATTACCTTCTCAGCGAGATGAGTGTCATGTCGACCTTGATGTATATGCAGAATGTTTGTTTATCCGAGGAAGGATAGTTTAGATTATGATCTAGATCATGGCTGATAGCAGAAAAATGTAGTGTTACGGAAAAGTGTTTTAATTACGACAATGATAATAGATTGATACTACGGAGTCTGAAACAGTTCTCGTAAGGTCGTTTGTCAGATAATTTTTTTTTCATCATGTCAAGATTACCCTTAACCGACCATACATGAAGGTAGTGATACATTCATGCGATTAAGCGAAATTCAGGTATATATGTACAAGTATCGCGTGTGGTACTACTACCTCTCAGGGAAAGTCGTGATGCCTTATGTCAATTATTCGTCTCTTATGGCTACTCGAGTTCGGTTTCTACTCAGCTACAAACCATTCGGCCAAATTAAATAGTAGTTAGGTTTTTGCGAAAATATAAAATTACTATTATAACATTTACTAACTTTAAATCGCATCACGTTTTATTTAATGGAGCTTAAAGCTATTAGTGCCGTAATAGTTTACAAGCGTCATTATGTCATTCTGTTTCCAGATTACATGTTAAAAATGAATTTATGATATTCACACAACAGCCGTTTATTAATTTGTATCATGGCGATACGAATCCAGCACTTAGTGTTGCGTGACCGACCAAGTTAGCCACAGACACTTTCCAAAATTACGTTTTTTCATAACTCGCAATAGAGCAATTATACTCACTAATGTAAGCAAAATTTTCAATCTTCCTACTAGACAAAACTGTGTTATATTTAGTTCAGTAATATCTCAAATTAACGAAAAGTCCCTGAAAGCTCCGTATGGTTCAAATAATAATCCTGAAATTGAGAAAATATTTAAATTGAAAATTTACTACAGCCGATTTCCGCCGGTGTCAATTTAAAAGCGTAGATAAGGCCATACACTGCACACTGCAGCACGATAATGCTCTGCTTTTTGCATCCAATATTATTTTTGCTATGCTCGTAGTATATTTGAAGAAACAATAACGAATTTCTGAAGTCATAGGCTACCCAATAAGAAGCTAGACGTTCAATAGAGATTTATTTTGTATGTAATGTGTAAGACTTCATTAAAAATAAGAAACAAAATGCAAATTTACCCCGGAATTTGATATCACCCGAAATTCAATAAGATTGTAATCTTCCCCAGAGCCGTGGTGGCGCCGTACAAAACTTCCTAACGCCTTGGAGAACCCGGTTAATAGAATGCCTCGCAGAGATAAACAAGGATAAAATTCGTAAATAAACCGGGATTTCATTTTGCGCTATCATACTTACAAAATCATAGGGACCTTGATTTTTGGTTTTCTTAAAATGTTTTTGTAAATTATAGCAACACAATAACGAAGAAAATTCAAAATTGTTAGGAAATGTATCAAGGTTAGTACGTACCCAGTTATGGCGCAAACTTTCTCTTGGTAAACAAAATGTCGAGGGTGGTATACATCAGCCTGTTTATGGTCCCCGCTGGTCCATTAGCCTTAGAACCGTGTCAGTCTTATTTATAACTGTCTTTTATGGGATAAGTGCTTGTAATGTGGCCCTATGATATTGCACCCTGTTGCCCGGTCATAATATTTCAAAATCCCTAATTAGTTATCGAGTGGATCTTACTTAATTACTTATAGGATAATAATGCGAACTTATATGTATATGTTACAAACGTAAGTATAACTAAGGCGTCTCTATTTTACGTCATCCTTTAGTCACATTTGACAGCTTGTATTTAAAGACACTTAAGATAAAATGACTGATGATGAATATACGACATTTTTTTTAAAATTTCAATTGCATATTCTACACAAAAATTTTATAGTTTTTAAGTGTCGCCGCTAAAATTAATAGTTTACGGAGGAAATATATTCAAAGAGTAAATCCCAATATGGACGGTAAAATCTCAATTCTAGCGGCGACCGGGCTTAAGAGCTCTCGATTATTCAGTGTGAGCAACATGTATGAAACGAATACGATGGCGGCAATGGTCTGAAAAGAGCTATTTCCACCTGGCACGAGCTCGAAGAAAGAAAACCGAATCGTTTGCGAACGTGCTACTCTCACTCTGCCATTATGAAGAAATAAACTCTGCTCTTATGAAACGAAAATAGAAATGTCGCTTTGAAAATAAGGCATTTCAGGAATCGGCATTTAAAGAGTTAAAGAGATTGTGAAAAAATAAATACGAATTGTCTCAAGGCGCCTTGTTTCTTTTTTCTCTTTCTTTCCTATAGTTCGCTACCTCGAAATACAGACTTATTCGATTCAAAATTCTAAACTTATTAAAATGTTTTTAGTTGCACCTTTTTTCTGTACCAAAAACATCACGAGATAAACACAACAATGCCAGTTTGCAATGAAAACTGATGCCGCATTCGTTACGTGGTTTGATTAGATGAGTGCCTTGCCCTTGTATACCTTACCTACTTCGTTTCATTGCATACGCGATAATAATATTCTGGTACTTATAATTTCGATCAGCTTTGAGTTATATTTTTATAGACAAAGAATAAAATTATAAATGGTGTAATTGCATCAAGCTGTAAAATAAATTTTAGGGACTTAAGTTTAGCTTACATATGTGCGACCCGAAAATCAAAATAACTATGACAAATAATTATAATATTAGGTAGAATCGGCTCAAGACCAACAACCCAATTACGAAATCTTCTGCACCATGTGTTATGTGTATGTTTGTAGCAGTCCTTTTAATTCTGTCTTATTATTTTGTAAAAGCTCTGAAGCTATCATCATCTATCACAATATCTCACTATTTATTTATCGACCAAAGCCATTGATTTCTCTTAATGTATAGAAAGTTTTCAATATATTATGATGATGCAAAGCAAACTGTATCCGAAATGCACTAGTCGTTGCACTGTTGTGTCGGACGGATATTGCGCTCTTATGGCTTCGTCGGTTCGCCTAATGCGTTTCCTATGTGACGCAAATGGGTTGTTTCGTACCCAGGCGCCTTCGCATCTCTGCGGCTATGGCGCAGGTGTGAACTGACATACAACTGGGACAGTTTAGTTTCTAGTTGTCGTTGCTTTGATAAATGGGCGTTTCATTGTTTGAATGGAACTTCTGAGCCTAATGGTTCAGCAGTTTGTTTATTAGGTAAATAATTAGTAACAGCGAACTAGTTTTGTTAGATTTTCAAAAACAATCTGTTTACTAGCGGTATCCACGCGTTAGCAAAGAATAGTATAATCGCAACGTAAATAGCAAAATGTATAATTGCTACCTAAACTCCGTTGTAAATTCTATATATAAAGATTAATGTGTTGCAGCAACTTAAACAAACATTATGCTCACAATGAATGTAAATGAAATAGTCTAGCACCATGGACAGGAGAAACTATATCATGGCAATAAATTTAGTACCAATGCGCTAGCGCTAGACAATTTATGTTCAAATGTTCCAAAACATTCCCGAACTTGCGTTTGGAACGTTGCCGCTTATGTAGACAATGGTTAATATCAAACAGTTTTAATACTTCAGAGTTACATAGAAACATACATATAATTTTAAATTACGTCTATATCCAACAGTCTTGAAAAGACTGAATAGCTACTAAGCTGTATGGCATCTAAGAGTTTCATGATTTTATATAATAAATGCATTAAAAAAGTACTTTACTTAAGTATCACAAAATATAATCCAAATTTACAACTAAGGCATGATAAGAAGACTGTTTATCGGCACTGATAACCATATTCAATAGGATTCTTGTCTTGAACTTGTAACTGATTTTGTGGCGTGTAACCTTGTGATATATGTAGGTACTTTATTAAAGTATTTTTGCGAAACATCTTATCGGCCGCTCCAAACAAAGAAGGAATGTGTTATTTATCATGATAAAATGCTTATCACGGCCTTGTTTGAACACGGACTAACCCTTGCTTTGAGATGAATTCATTCGTCCGCATCAACAGTCAACATTTTTAACTTAATGTTTACAATATACTTGTAAGAAGATATAGTGGATTTAGTGTATGGGTTATATTTATCCAAAAGAAATTCCGAAAAGCGTTCTTTCCCAATAGCCTTTTCTTTAAAAACTCTTTCATTGTTCCTAGGTAACGTTGTTCTGTCCCCATTCCTCAACACATATTGTCAGTCTTGATTCGTCTTCGATTTTAGTCACGCGTAGGCATCGCCGACTGCCGGTTGGATGTCTTTGGTTTTTAACTGTAACTGACAATCCTTTAATTTCAAAATTCGGATTATATTAACATATATGATTAACACTGTACAGTTGTGTGTATCTGACTTCTACAATTGCATGTTTGTCGTGGTTTATCAATTCGGCTTTGAAATTTTGACTAGTTCAACAAAATGAATTCGTTTTTTTAAACTGGTTTCTCTAATAACGTGCATTTCAAAGACGTTTTTCGCTTATAATATTGTTCAGAATGAGGAACAAGAGACATAACTAGGCATATTACGCTGAATTCCTAAGTGAAGCCCACGCAAGGTAGAGAGCACCTGTTGCGTATTTATTATGGAGGTTTCGCATACGTATTATCGTGAATCCTTTTTTTACAAACGGTACTTGACATTATATTCCGGCACATGCCTGGTTGTTGTGCTACAGTGGAATATCATTTCTACGAAAAGAAACTAACGGTTCCAAAGCCAAATGCCGAATGTGGGCCGCGGTGTTCAATGTCGCGCATTTATGGTGTTGTGTGGACGTAGCGACTGGCGTGAACGCATGGGGCAAGGCATTCCTCGAGTTCAAAGGGATCGTATTCAGCGCACGGCGCGCGGGCGCTGACTCCTCGGGACCGTCAACCCTGCTGCCACTGCTGTGGATGCCGTTCTCTGAATACTAATGCCCCCTATTGTGTTCCAAACTGAAACGTTGGCCGTCGCGGCCTAACGAAAGTTTTGTAACGCCTTTGTCTTGCTGACTTTCGCATTCGCTAACTGGAACGCTTATTTGACAGATTGGTATATAGTGAGCACTTTTCGATGAGGTTTTTTTTGTGCTCTCGTACCAACTACTTATATGTTGGAAACATTCGAAATATGAGAAGGACTAGTCTATCCATTGTTCCTCCATAGTTATGAGATCTTACTACTTAGTCTTTTTGCCGTTATGCGGAATGTTTCGTCACGGGTTTCGCCCTCATTTGAATAACATAGATCACAGTGAGATGCCAATGCGAATGAGTTGTTATATGAATATGCACCGGCGGTTGTGCGCGAGTTTCGCTGCGTTGCGCCGAGCTGGCAGCGGCTGCTGCACGCTCCGCTGCCGCCGCTGCCCCCCCCTCGCGCCCTCCTCTCCCCCGAGGTCCCTTGCGAAAAAATCATAATGCAATCGCCAGGGCGGCCGGTGTGGAACGATCAGCAACCATTCGCAACACGCAACCAGTGTACATTCAAATGCGTCAGTACTCACACGCCGTCCACCATGATGGACTAGTCGGAAAAGCGATTTCTCCAGAATTGCTGGAGTGGAAACTGTCCATGGACGTGTGACCAGTTCCGCGGTTAATGAGATAAAGTTACCATTGGATGTTATTATTCAGTGACGTGAACTTTCCCCTGTGCTCTTTTTTATATTTCTTTTCCAATGTTTATACTGATATTTGTTTTATTTTGGTGGTAGCAACAGTTTTTCGCTGTTGTTAGTCTATCTACCTAAATTAAGCTATGTTTATCTCAAGGTTGTTTCTTCTCGGTCTGTGAAGGTCGTGAACCATATGGTTTCTTAATTATATTGATCTATTTCGAATGCCCAATAGATATAGGATACAAAACGCTACTCTACCTACCTGTGATACCTTTTTTGTCCAAACAATTGTCTATCAAACTGAAATTAATTCTTTACGCGTCTCGGTTGCGTCCGGTGACGGTTGCTTTCGAGGCGTTCATGTTTTCAAGCAGTCTTTCCATCGCGAGTTGCGGCCTGGTTCGCTCGCTGCCAACTGGTAGCTGATTAGAAGTGTTTACGTTATCTTAACTAGGCTGAATAAATGTATAAAAAACAATCGGTTTTCAATAATTGCGCGCGATAAGACCAGGAAGACGAATGGAATGTCGATCAGTGATAGTGCGTATATGTGGTGATGTAGTGATCTGTGAATTTGCTGTTTCAGTGAGTGATACAAGTGTTAAGTATCATGTGGGGAGCTGCGGTGTCTACCCCACCACATTATCATTACGTACAGGGTCCTAACGGACCCATACCCGCAGCGGGGCCAAGCGGTCCCGCATTGATTGGGCCACCCAATGCCAGACATTTAAGACCTCAGTCATCGTATTCCTTGCCCCACGGGAGCAACGGGCCAGGGCGCTGGGGCTGGTCTGGTAGCCATGTGTCTTCTTTTGACAGAAGGCAATTAAAAGTTCCGCCGCAACCAGCACGACCCGCTCCAGTTCGACCTTCATACAATAGAAATGTTGCAGCCAATGTAAGTTACGTAAAATGTATAAAACTGAAATTTATTACAAACAACATTGAGTAAAAATAATCTTAGTAGAAGTTAGTTTCTCTCTGTTGTTGGATGTGGTTAAGTAATTGTAATCCTAAATGAAATCGTGACAACTATAATAGTGTTAACGTGAGTGTGCGTGTCAATCACAATATCCATTTTGCACGACACTTAATAATGTCGGTGAAAATAATTGAAACGTACACTCTAAAATATTCAAGAAAAAAGATATGTACGTCACGCTGCGTGCGTACAGTACACGTGCTTTGAAGCCAAAGGAAATTTCTAAGAAATTACATAGAATTAGAGTAATTATCACCGCAGACGCAAGGCATTCAGCAGTTTTCACATCCTGGGGGCATGTGCGCGCGCGCAGTGTATCGTATCTGAGATATATAGAGAATAAATTTATTTCCGCGTCTCTAGCGACGCAATGCGTGTCCGATGTCGGCCTCACACCGCTTGCACGATTACTCTGCGACATGACATCAACGCGCGTTTCTCTGCTACCTGACGAAGGCATGCGGCTTCTGCGATTAAATTCTGATATTTATCTCTATCGATAGCTGCAATTATATTGCACACAGAAAACCGACGCTCTATTTAGTCGTAAATCAGGTTGCATGACTCAAACAAGATTTGTGTGCCTGTACTTTCCTTTAATTTCAGTCTTCATTAAGACGCCTGCCAGGTTCCAAATACACCTCTGTTTAATTTTTCCGAGTACTTTTATTTATTTACGTAACCCTTGTTAAGATCTTGTAAAAATCATGTGTTTGCGGACCGCATGTGGATAGCCCTTTTATAGATGTCGGTTTCCTATAAAGGGAAGTATCTAATGAATAGAAAATGCATCGTCGTAACAGAGGTTGTTCTCTTTACGGCACGGACGCGAACGGACGCGAAGGCGACTGAACCTAATACAGTTATGTGATAAAACAGTCTTCCGAAATAAAAACTTGTTATAAAATAAGTATCAGCTCAACGTCCGTATAATTAGAATCCCTAATTAAATGCTTAAATGTTTGATGAAAATTGTTTTCAGTTATAAATGTTGACTAATCGTATCATGCTATGGACAAAAAGTCAAAGACATGATGATTCCTCACGAATTTCATTTTGCCCGCTTTAGTAGGTTTCCCTGTGACTAAAATCTTCACTGCATCATCTTAATAATCGGACTCACCCCAATAACTTTGAGTTTGCAACCCTTAGTCCCACCCCAATTAACGAATTTTTTACATAGTACGATGTAGCGTTCGTATAATAAGAACTTTACCCATTTAATTAATTTCAAAATTAACATAAGTTAAAATACTTTTAATTTGTGATAATAACTTTTCTCATAAATCTAATCTTTCTTAAAAGATTTTCTTCTTGATAATAGAAAACTTTTGATGAATTGCCTGTTAATTTATATCAAATAGTAGCTTCCGTCATACTTGACAAAAGTTTTTGGCATGGTCTCGTTTTTATAATTTGTTTTTATTATTCATAAATATTTATGACACTAAAAACACTTACTGTCTTGTTTAATCAGGTGATTAATTTTATTGTCTTTATCAAATAACTGATCCTTCGTTATCAGATTATTTTGGAATTTTACTTTTTGTCACAATATTAAATTACTTAGGTACACAGAATTCTGAGGTTTGCGAATGTTTTAGCTGGTTACAAATAGCTGTATGACCTTTCGAAGCAATCATTTGGGCCTAGAGACCAAGGCGACCACGACCACAAGCGATTATATGAATGAAAAGATCAATTGAATATAGCTGTTGTATAAATACTTACTATATACAAACAAAAAATCACGCCTCCTTGGAGGGGTAGGCAGTTCACTTGCCAAGATCCCTGCATACTTATTTCACTTCATCTACATTTAACACACTTTACGCAAGCTCATCGCAGGTAGTTGTATAATTTTATAAATTATTTCATCACTGTTAAATTAAATTTTAAAAAAATATTTAAATAAGAGAGGTACTTCTTCAAAAACTACTGCTATAATATTATAGAAGTAGTTTATCGCGAACCCCATAGGAAAATAACTTTTTTCTTACCTGTTTACTTTACCTACCTTATGAATATGGGTGAATATACGCTATTTGAATTTCAATGGTCTTTAGAAAATGTTTATGTTAAACTTATTATATTATTGTTTCTCTATGTTTAAACAATAAATAACATGGCCTTTTATCTGGCCCACATAGTCTAATCACGATAATTGTTTAATTTAAAGCATTATTAGCTTAAAAAGTTAAAAATGTATACTCCTCTGGCCTTCCCATTCATGCATTATAATGATTGAACGGCAATATACTTTAAATACGTATACACAAATATGTTTTTTTTAATTATTACTAACTGTTATAAATATCGAAACATATTTAATCAAAATACATTGTAAAAATATTTAATAATATAAAAAAAATAAAACTTATTTTCATGTCATGTTACAAATACGTCACTTCATCTGGCGAAACTCTAAAGAAGAAAAATTTCACTTAAAATCGCCAATTTGTGTTTTGATCTTGAATTGGGCGCGTCGAACAGTGTGAAGTTAGTAGCAAGCTAATGGTCTTGAGCAAAACTTAAATAATATTGCGTCAGTTTACGAATGAATTTGGGAGAGCGTGTTTTTGCCACTCGTTGGAGTATTTCCTTTGGTAAGCATATGTTTTCGTATTTTATTGTTGGAAAACTGTTTATTAGCACAATGCAAGGTTTATTGTGTGTAGATGTCATGTGTTACGTCAAACTGTGGTGCGAAAATCGAGTGATGTTATTTTTGTACATTAAGTACGATTTTGTCACTTCTCTGGCGTCACTTCTGTGGCAAATTTCATGCCAGAGGAAATACATGATCGCCAGAGAAGTGACGAAATTCTGTTTCGTTAAATATCTTAATTAGACGGCTGATTTGGTGTAATGGTTAAGAAGTTGGTCATTACGCCTGAGGTCGCGGGTTCGATCCCCGCACAGTAAAAACATTTGTGTGCATGAACATGCCTGTAGTGGGCCATCCGCGGGGATCTCGGGCCCCAGGTACAAGTATTCTGCTACGCAGATGATACGCTTGTGGCCGCCGGGGGACACGAACTTGAAGCGGCAGAAATGATGATTCGTTCGTCGCGTTGGTATGCTAGGGTTAATGGTAGCCCTGAGCAAAACGGAGGCCATCGCCTTTGGCGGTCGAGGTTGGAAGACTCAGGCCGGTGTGTTCATGATGGTGGATGGGGAGAGGGTACATGTGATGCCACACATCAAATACCTTGGCATCATATTGGACCCAAGGTGGAACTTCGGGGAGCACTTTAGACAGCTAGCTCCCCAATTAGTGAGAACCGCATCGGCACTCAGCCGGCTGCTGCCCAACATTGGTGGGCCTGGTGCTACATGTCGGCGCCTATATGCAGGTGTAACACGCAGCATGGCGCTGTATGGGTTGCCGATATGGGCGGATAGGCTCACTAGAGCCAACAGGGCCTTGCTGCGACGACCACAGCGTGTGGTGGCCATACGTATCTGCAAGGCCTACACCACTGTGGCGTGCGCCAGCCTGCGCTCTGACTGGTACCCCACCCTGGGAACTGGACGCTCTGGCTCAAAAGGAGTTGTTCTGGGAAAGGAGGAGGAGGGCGGAGATGCCTGAATTAGCGGGAGCGGCTGGTGTAAACTTGGCTGTGGTATTGCGGGAGCGATAGAGAACTCCGAATTCAGCCATTGTACTATCGGGGCGCTCCTTCCATCGCTTGACAACTGGTTGGACCGACGCCACGGCCAGGTGACATTCAGGCTGACGCAGGTAATGACCGGACATGGTTGCTTCGGTCATTACCTGCATCGGATTAGATAAGAGGCTTCTGAGGTCTGCCATGAGTGTGGGGAGCCGGATGATACGACCCAACATACTCTGGCAGAAGGCGTGCACTTTATCGTGCGCGCCTACTGCCTCACTAGGGTCACTTCCCGACCCTGGGATGGAAAGGGCGGCCAGCAACTTACTGGTCACCCATTACAGCAAGATTCCCGGCACAGAAGCGCCGGGCAGCCTGAGAGCATCGTGGTGAAATTCCTGCGATCCCATGATGCCCTCAAAATGGCAAGAAGGGCGCACGGAGGGGTTTTAGTGGGTAGGCTGGTTTACTAGGTGCCAGGAGTCCCACACTCTCCCGGGTGTAGACCCGGGGTCTTGTCCGTAAAAAGGATTTCCCCTTCGATAACAAAAAAAAAAGTATAGTAAGTTCAGTATTTGAGTATAAAATATTTAGCTACACAAAAATTGTTGATTCTGATCTGAAAATGAAAGAGTTCTTTTATACTGGAGACTTAAACTTTTAAGTTGTTTAAATAACCTCGAGACTGAAAGTAAATAGTACTAGTATTAAATAGTACTATTGTTTTGTTTTGTGAAAGAAGAGTATATTTTTTTTTAGTAAATTGGTTAAGAATTCAGTGCTTAAATGTTACAAACTTAGAATTTTGTGATTGTTTTATAATAAAAAAAACTATTAAAGGGTAATATTTACTGTTAATTTCATCACAGATGAGACTGATAAGCAGAATATACTTCATTCTGTTATTTTAAACGGGCATTGAAAACTTAAGCATTAAAATTAATATAATAATAAGGTTGCATTAAGAAATTGTGAAGACTGAATGTACCTTATATAATAAAAAATATTCTAATACAATAATTTAAACGTGTTTAATTTAATATAAGTCTCTTTACTCGTCTTATAACAATGGTGTGTCACTTTCCTGGTTCAATTTGTCACTACTCTGCCAGTAGTGTCACTCCTCTGGTAACACATTTTCCTCTGGTACTTATAAAACACCAAAATATGAGAAATTCTTCTGGCCTCCATCATTAAAACTTTAAAAATAGTGTCAAATAGAGAAATTATAAATATTAAATAGAATGGATTAAATTTCCTTCTGGGACACAAAAAAATCAAATAGCGTATATTCACCCATATGCCAATTTGATGACTATTTGAAGTGTGGAAAAAATACAAATAAGCACTAGATTTTAGTATCTTTATTTTTTATATTACCTAGTGCACATAGAATAGTTAGGACTAAGTAGTGAATATTTTATCATAAGAGAATACAATGTACAATAATTTGAAAAGCATCGCGTGTGAAATTGGCCCAGCGACTCAATAAGCCATTTTGTTAGCGGTTGAGCCCTTCGTTTTATCACCCCCGCCTCTTACGCCGAATTCTAACAGGGAATAATGATGTTATCTTCTCTCAAACCCGATTATATCGCTAATGGCACTTGTTTTGTATTTTCGCGGTTTATTGAAAATCTTCCTGTTGTCTTCCTTAATTGGTAAAAGTACGTTGATGTTGACCGTTTTTAATATTTATAAAATAAACATTTTAGTCGAAAACTCTAAAGGGAGTTCGCCGTAAAAGTAAACCATTTATAGAAATAGAAGATTAAAAATCTAAAAAGACGTTAGTCTCAATAAGAGCGCGGGCTTTCGACACAAATTAAAGTGAATTACACACATGATGCGCAATTGTTGAAATATCCTGTCTAATTTGTAAGTCTAGAACCCACATTTACACATCGTTAAACTCTTAATTCGTACCAAAATAACAGTCTTTGCGAGTCATTGTGGACGGAGTAGATGCCCGTAGGAATGTAAGAATTGAAAAGTTGAAAAACTCACATGAGGTATGCTTCCATAGTCTGGATACTCTTGATTCCATACTTCAATACCATTACCAGTCTGGTCACGCCTCCCAACTATGTCTCGGACTACCCGGATAAAACGATCCACGTGCTTGAATTAACGTGCTCCAAAAATTATATGATTTTCTTTTCCCAAATCTGCTTCTGAACCTTTTAAATTTTTCTAGATTCATTGATTTCACAAGTAAAAACTATTGATTATTAACAGGCTAAACAATTAAAAAAACCTTATTGTGCTTGATTATATCGGAAGCTGCAGAGTAAAGCAATTTTTGAAGACTGTTAAAGAAAACCACATCCAAATGTTTTGTAATTTTTTGAGAAATACATTCACATGTATTTATTCCAAATTATTTCCTTATCACGGAAATAATGAGCTTGTCTGATTAGTATTCATTCAGTCATGTTTCGAAATATCTCAAAATGATTTACATCGAGGATTAAGGCACCTCGCGAGTACTTCCCACACTCCTTCGTTTTCATTCACAGTATCGGAAATAATCTCGTTGAATATTAACAAACATGAAGAAAAGAAGAAATTTATAAATTTTCTTTTTCGTCCACAGAATTTGTACCTACACGGGAATTTTCTTGGTGTAAAATTACTGACAGAGTTGTGCTCTTTTAGTAATTTAACCCAACAAAGCGGCCCAACGTTATTAGACCTTTCATAAAACTTACAGTATACTTATATTGAAAGGAAATATCTTTGAAAATCTAACCGATCGGTCAGCCGACCACTGAACTACTTAATATTTTTTGCAGAGTTTGAAAGGCAACCTTTTGCCCTTTTCCAGGTCATATGTCACGTGATATACGAGTGGTATTATTTATAGAGACCTCAAAGGAGATTGATGACTTGTTCTCGTATGTTTTGGTGAATGACGATGAATTTCCACTTGATAGTTTTTGCCTCCTTGTTATTTAGTTCGAAAGATTCAATATATATAAGTTTTAATTGGTGCTGCATATACACTCATGTCATGTTTTGGCTATTTGTGATAGTTAACTCTCTTCATATATTCAAGAGGTAGCTCTTGAATGTATCTTTGTTTGTCTGTATAATATATTTTTCATAATTACCTACCAATCATTGGGGTGAAAATACATATTTTGTAGGTTTGTTCGCGATAAACGAACAGCAGATCTAATTTTTTAAATTAGAGGTCTGTCCGCCGCATTTTTGTCAGATATCAATAGATTTTTTAAGTTGTGGGACAAAAAATCGGCTAGGATCTTTTTGAGACATTAACAATTTCGTAAAAATTTTAAGTTAGCGAGGCCTAAGTGCGCGGCGACCAGCTAGTTATTAAAATGTTAAAGTAACTAAATAAGTTGAACACGTACACGGGTTGTTTATGTATCGCCATCACGTAAACGTTGGATGCATCACAACCTGCGAAGCCTTGACTCTTGCCGCAGTGTCAGCCAAATGCCGGGGGTCGCGGATACACGCCGAGTAGCGGTCCTCTTGATGACGTTATACTATAGCGATGTGGGTATTTTTTGTGCCAGGTGTACGTCAACATGCCATTGAATGTCTATTAAGGATTTGGATGATTCATTAACGAGTGTTATTTCTGTTCGTGCGTGGTACCTAGTTTCAAAAATATTTAATATATTTTTGAATTACCTTATGGAATAATTTCACGTGCCATGCATCATTTCATTTCAGGACTAGTTTATCAAAAATCTTGATACTTTAAAGATAAAATTTTAGATAACGCCAAGACAGAAAGCAAAAACGGCATAGTAATTAAACATTTGATATGATCCCACAGGCTTTTTAATCAAATTACAGTAGCCATTTATCCTCACTTTTTGACAATAATGTGAATGAAAGTGTCAGGAAGCATGTTTACGAATGGATAATCCATTGCTTGACTAAGTAATCTGTTTGTTTTTCTGAATCATAAATACCTACCTACCCGGGCGATAAAATTCCTATGATAAATTTAATACTTTCTGATAGATACTAAACAGTATTAACATTATTATTAATTTAATGTTAGGCCTATTTTACACATTTTATTACTTTAATCGACAGATATCCACGAATTGTAAAAATAAATGCAATGTAGTTGAGTCTTAATTTTAAATATAAATACATATCTCTCTACAAGAAACATCAATTCTAAAGGCATTATATTCTAATGCAACCAAAATTTTAATTTTGGATTGCCAACTTCATCGCACAACATCTATCACTTACCTACTAAGCTGTCTTTAAAAGAAGTAGTCTGAAAAACTTCAAAAATAATTTTTAGACGTAAAAATGAATGAATTCGAATAATTTCACTAAAAGCATGTTTTACAAAACTTTCGTATGTGCTATCTTTATAAGGCCCTATTATCATTCTTTGGGCAAGTAACTCTAAAAATGAAGATCTCCCGGAAAGGGGATGTGATTTAACGTCAATTACCCAGCCCACTCGTGTGTATGAATATTTTAAGTCCCGCTATGAATAATCAATCAACACTTTGCACGACATATTTGCTCATAAATAAGCGACTTTATACTTAAAATTTCTACTTAAAATGTAAATCACGTAACGATAGATTAGAACTTCTCTAATATTTTCTCACACTTTGTATAAATAGACGTTGTTACAAAAACATTCTACAAAAATATATATGCATGATAATAAAATTTACTAATCAGATATCTAAAATCCTGACTGAACCAGTGTTGGTTTGGTTTTTATCTAAATAATGGAAAATCACTATGTAAATAGACTGGATGGAATGTGTTTATGTACACGAAATTATTTTTATTTTTTCAATAGATGAGTAAAGTTGCTTTTTTATTCTTGTTTTACAGAAGGTCGACCCCGAGCTGATCTTCACGAAACAAGAGAAGATCGGCAAGGGCTCCTTCGGCGAGGTGTTCAAAGGCGTCGACAACAGGACGCAACAAGTTGTCGCCATAAAGATCATCGACCTCGAGGAAGCTGAAGATGAAATCGAGGACATTCAGCAGGAGATTATGGTGCTGTCACAGTGCGACAGCCCGTATGTCACCAAATATTTTGGATCATACTTGAAGGTAAGTGCTTGCTTTGAATTCGAAGTAATGCAATTCAGGGCATAATTATTGCAAGAATTTGAAAAATTTGCTGAAAAAACAAGGTGTTATGAGAATCATCACTGATTTCCATTCACTGATTATTTTTTGCACACTAGTCAGCAAACGTCAAAAGAATTACTTCCTAAAACACCTTTTAAATATTCCTATTTGTATTTAGTATAAAGGAAAATTCAACCGCGAGTTTATTACATGATTTGTGTTCAGTGTTATTTCATAACGTGTTACCTGATATCGCCTCCTGCAATTCTTCATGTTGCCTCTACAATAGCATCTCCCTGGCACCCATCAAGTTTAACATTCATTACCCTCATGGAGATTAGTTCGTATAAGGGCTCGGCTAGCGTGCCGCTGACTTTGTTAGATTATGCGAGGTTAAGCGCTGAAACTTGGCAACACTGGTCGTTGCGGGTCGAACGACCGGTACGACCACTAGTCAGTCGCGGGCACTCTGCTCTGGACTGATAATACACGTTTAACTCAGTTAGTCTGAGTCCGTCGTACAAATTTAGCGGCACGCTGAACAAGCCCTTAGCTTACCTCGGACCACATACAGAGGTTTTAACGCGGCTGTATGCTCCGAGTGAGTGCCATCAATCATTGTCCACGGCGCCGAGCCCTCATCTGTATCTGCAAAGCATTTGAAAGGATAAGGATCACACGTAATGCAACACTATAACAAGTAAATTCTTGTAATGCGGTACTTACATGGCATGTTTCATCCTTTTTCTGAAATCCTGGATCTCTCATACATTATGTCTTTCTTTAATTTGTGTTAAAGTGAATAATTTTTATGAGCTAGTTAAGCAAATAGTGAAATGAATTAGTTCTAACGTACCATCAACTTTTCCTACGTTTATCGACGATTCAAAATACAGCATACTGTAGGGTGTTACAAATAATTTTTATAAAACAAAAATCAGAATGAAATAGTCAATGTAGCATATTTTAACGTCGTTCCTCGTCATTCTTGTAATTGAACTTTATTATTACATGATCTAGGTAATAGGACACTGATAGAATCGTGACGGACATCAGATAAAGCTAATGAGAGACTTGTCTTGTAAATGGCTTGCCATTTACCCCCAGCACGATTATTGAGAGCAATTTCATTACGAATCAGTTTATTGAATCGCACCGCTTGCATAACGTCTGTTTGAATGTCACGAAATTTGTAACATGGTTGCGAAAGTACGTTCACCCTCTCATGTACTTGGTTAGCGTGCTGTACCGCCGTCGTGTGGCTGGAGCGATGTCCGGCACGAAGTGTTTGAGGTCAAAACACGAATAAACATGGGACCGGTTTGTTAAATCCACGCTGTATCACCACTAAAAACCTTACTCTTGAAGTATTACCAAATGACGCGCATTTGTTCGGCCTAAGCCTCGCTTTGCTTTTCAATTGCCTGTTGACGTCATCGTGACGTTACTACATTCCCACTATAAACTGATTCTGCTCTTGGTTGCTTTTCGGGATATCTTAATAGCTTGGTCACTAACGGTAACTGGTAGATAATGTTCCAATCGCGAAATCATTTAAGCAATATCTATTTACTGTAAGTGCTTACGGTGATTGTCAATTATGCGAAGGACAAACAACTCGTATATATATTCTAACGTCAGTTTAAGATCTGAATTGTATGTAAATGAAATACATTTTCATGACAGTTTTATGTTTTTAATGAGATTACAATTTGAACTGAGCTACACGAATAACAAATTAAATAAAGTTAATGAATAGTAGTTTAATTACAGTGTGACATTTGATGTGCGATTTATTTTGACAGACGCTTTGTCAGTAATAATGTTTGTAATTTTCTCTCGTAGTCGCGGAGATAATCTTAATTATTTGTATTTATTGCTACTCACAATGCTAGTTCGTGAACTACGAAACGAGAGATTGACAAGACGCGGATCATTAATCACGGACTCATTGCCATTCTTACTTGACACGATGAGTAAAAGGTGTGTAGGCTGAACGTGTATACGGATTTGGAAACAATAGCTCGCTGATTCTAATAAAAGATTATTTCTCACGTCTATTCACATCACGACCTCGGATGTTTTAATTTCATAAAATGTATCATTACAGCTTTCCTTTATTGCCGTACTTAAGCCGGATTTACGATAATCTTTTTCGTGGTATGGGTTGGACAGTCTAAAAACAATAACATGGTCGTTCATAATCTCATTTACTATGTGGTCCCTTTTAAACCCGCGAATCTATATGGGTGGATCCCGACCCCAGACTGATAGATGTCTGCCCGATATTTGCATTTTTATTATCGGCCCCGGACAATCGATCATCGAGATTCAATTTTTTTTCCCAGTATTCACATTAGTATTAATGTTTGATATAATAGGGAACATGCAATAATTTTAGTTTTGATTTCATTTTAAAGAATTCCATGTAAAATAGGTCTTAACATATTAAAAAAATTAAAACAATCTAATTTATCGTAAAAAATGCGGCTTTAAACTGATCGTTTAAATTTTCGCGCCAAAACGGACCTACACTTCCAATGACGTCACACGTGTCTGACACTGGTCGTGCTTGCCTTCGTTGATTACAGTGTTTCCACAATGAGGGGAAATTCCCCTTTTAAGGGGTAATCAGGGTCCAGAGGGGAAGAAAAAGGGGAAATACTATAAAAGGGGAAATTTTAGGTAATCATATATTAATTTCTATTATATATAAAATTATATCGACGGCCTCTTTGGCGCAGCGGTAGTACGCTTGTCTGTGACACCAGAGGTCCCGGGTTCGAATCCCGGTCAGGGCATGATGAGAAAAGAACTTTTTCTGATTGGTTTGGGTCTTGGATGTTTATCTATATAAGTATTTATTATAAAATGTACAAAGTATCGTTGAGTTAGTATCTCGTTACACAGTCTCGAACTTACTTCGAGGCTAACTCAATCAGTGTAATTTGTCCCGTATATATTTATAAAAAATATATTTAAAAATTAAACTTTTAGTTACAACAAAAGTGCCAAAACTACAGCAAAATAATTTTTGAGGGGAAAAAAGTTCTGAAAAGGGGAAATCGGAATTGAGGCATGGGAAAAGAAAATTTTTATAGTGGAAACACTGGTTGATTATCATAAATTGCAAATTTTCTCGACTTTCCACTAAGTTTTTTGTAATAATTTAAAATGGAATATCCATCCACATCAAGTGATCACAAGACATAATACCGAAAAAATTCGGATAAAAAGTAGTGTTGACTCATGTTTTGTGCCTATGTGTCCATCTACTTTAACAAAGTTTCTAAATGCCTGTATACCTAGATCATTTTCTCATACCCCAAATAGACTATAGTATAATTATTTGTTGTGCACTTGTTAATCACCTTTAATTAAAATTGAATAAAAAACAATATTTTTGAAGCATAGTTTTATTTAATAAATTTATGAAATATTTGAAAAACAAAAAAATGTGCTTATATATTACATATATCTTTTAATTTCGGAAATACAGCATCTATCCAGAATTTCTTTGCAATATTCATTACAGATACAATGCTGTTATCATATGGCACACAACATTTTGGTGTTATTTTATTGTATTTCACATAGGAAAGTATGGCAGCTTCGGTTGAAGGATATTTGACTTCTATTGTATAATTTTCTGTAAGCCCGTCAGGTGTTGCTCCAAAAATAGGATACTCGGCATTAAGAAGTAGTCCAGCTTCTTCAATTTCAATCTGAATTGCAGAAACAAAAATATGAATTATGTACTACAAAAGCCTTGAACCAAACATTACAAATTTCTTTTATTCATAATATTCAAACAAACAAAAACCACCGAACTTACCTTTTCTTTCTTGCTTACTACTTTGAGAACTTTTTTTTCTAGTATTTTCCCTCTACTCATCGCAATGGAAGTAAATTTTGAATGTTCTCCCATAATTGCGTTCAGAAGGGAACCATTTATAGTTCTACAGTGAGCGGCTTCATAAAGAGTTGAGCCAGTAATTCTGCCGTACCTGTAAAATAGAAAAATAAACTTATATACAGCTAATATGCCAATCAAGTTTATGTTATGTGAGTATGATAATGAGTTTATTTTGTCAAAATATTTTTTTTATTCATGGTATTTTAGTGATAAATACAATAAACAAAACTAAGCTAGAAGTCTTACTACTTACCTCAACTCAAACCACATTGGTGAATCACTTTGATGTTTGGTGGTGGAAAATACCATATTTATATTATCAGTGGTCATTTGCTTTGATAATGCTTCAAGAAATGATTCTGGAGAGTCCAACTTTCCAATCAAGCTTGAACACACCTTATGAATGCTTGTCTTATTGAAAGTAGCGAAGAATACTTCCCCGACAATCTTTTTTATTGACAGCATCTACAAATTCTTATAAAATATCCACCTAAAAATATGCAGTTATTATTGTAACACACATTTAACTTCTTTTCAATCTCTTTAAATAAAAAAGCTGCTTACTTGAGAGAAACTGTGATTGACTGAAACTTGACCCATTTCTTTGGCTTTTATGACAGATTTTCCAGAAGCACATGTAGATAATTTCGACTTCTTCCAATAGCATGTGACGGACGTAATTGGAGGCTGCTCAGACCTTCTGTGCACCATAGCAATAGTGCAGCAGCATGCTTGCACCCACCTGTATATGATAAAGTTTTAGTCATGATAATAAATACCTCATAGCATTTAAAATAATCTTCTTTTTGAACAGTTTAATTATTCATTAATGTCGTAATACTTGACCTGCAGAAGCTGCACAATCTTCGCATTGGCAGGACAGAACTAAGCTTTGTGCTTCATTTATTACAGCTGTAACACGATAACCTTCTTTTCGTACTTTGTGCTCTGGAGTAACTCGACTTTTCACTGTACATAATTAATCCATCTCCATCTCTTTTAATTTGCACATAACCGATTGCGTTATCGCCGTAAGATTCTCTCGTTGAGCTAAATTATAACTGCTATGTTTAGAAATTGCTGAATAAAATGCAAACAACGTTTAAAAACGTTCATGCATACCGTACTAATATAGTGCCTTTCATTTCTACACTTGAAAACTCTGCACTCACGACAAAAAATTTTTTTTGGAAAATTTTTGGAGTCTGTTTTATTAAATCTAACTTCCATTTTTATTAAAAACGTAAATAATACGTAAATAAAGCACTACTGCCTATTAATCGCAAAGTTAACTTCTAAAAGTTGACACAGCACGAGTGACGTCACTGAACGCTGATTGGTGTTTTGAAATGCGTTTCGTTTAACGTAATTTTAATTCGTAATAATTGCTAAATATCAACATAATTTAAAATAAAAACGTTGAAGAAGTTCTTCTTTTATATTTTTTTAACATTTTATACGTAAAATTTTCATAAATATCATATTTGCATCTTCCCTATTGTGTATGGCGTAATGAGGATATTGAAGTAGAAGGACAAGTTAAGAACTTTCGCTTTTTACTACATACATGGAAAAGAGATACGTCCTATTTTTTAGTGCCGGGAACCACTCGGAAACGTTTATTAGTTCTTATTGCTTTGGGTTAATCTTTAACAAGGTACAAGTACGTGTCTTGGTCAGAAGCTAAGGCAGATAGGCTGATAATACAGTTTATCTGTTTTATACAAAATTTTCTTTTCATACACTGAAAATAAACATCTGCCATCATTTCCAAAGTATATTCATTATCAAGGATTCGCCCATTAAAAACTTCGGAATATGTTCATTATAATGTTTAGCCCTCAGCGATTTTATTTTTGTGGCACTCGTGGATTTTCACGGAAGACCTACTTAGCGTAATGGTTTTGATGTTGCATTTCCCGCTTTGTGCATCGCGTCGGCTGCAGTGCACGATGCTATTGCAATCTTGACACACTTTCCAATGTTGTTGTTATGCACGCTTGCAAAACACAATGCAAGCAAATAGATACATGCGTTAAAATCTCATTTTATTTGAATCAGCAATACTATGACACCAAAACTACACAAATTGCAACGTTGCTTACAATATAACGTAAGAATACTCTATAAACAATTACGAGTTGTTAATTTACCGTTTCCTCGTCAAACGTTAAATATTCTCTTTTATTTTCCCTGCTCTTTTTCACGTCAGGCGCTTAATTGTTTTCTGCCCTTTAAAACGTAATATGTGCGGTATTTTCGACATTTTTAATTAAGCATAGCAAAGTAAACAAAACAAAAATGATATGTCACCGGTTCGTGTTTTAAACGTGGATGCGGAGTTAGTTGGCGGTGTAAGGGTCTGGCTCAATTAACCAAATGAACTTGACGTTACGTGACAAGTGTGACAAACCCCTTTATTAGGCTTATTCCGCTTTAGTCTTACACTTTACATTATTCGATTAGATTTTAGTATTCAGTTGAAGGTGAAGCTGACTTGCGTAACAAAAGGCGTAAAGTATCAAATATTTTTGCTATCTACATAGTTTTGTTTTTGTAACATGTGTGATTGGCACATTAGAAGCTACTTAGCTGTGTATGGGTAGGTACGAACTCATTTAATTAGCATGTAAATACATACTTCAACTATTTGACAGATAGAGAAAATTACCATATTCGCGCAAATACTGTTTAGAAGCTAAACTGAAACCATTTACACGAAGCGTGATATGAAATGCGCGGGAAATGTTAATTTCTAAAACAAAAACATAAATAATAGTAATTTTCCAAGGTCACTGCGAATTAACTCATTCGTAGTATGTTTAATGACGTAAACAAATAGAAACATGCGAGGATATATGGTCCGACGACATTCTATGTTGTGTTTCTCGTTATTGACCATGAAATTTTCCAATGTCATTTAAAACGCTACGTCTTTGCCTTTGGATTTTCTTTTTTTAACGCTGATTATGTCATTATTGACAGAGATTTGTTTGATGTTGCTTCAGGTATTTTCGTGAAGATTAAACATGGCTACATGAGTTAATCATGTGTTTGGTTTTGATAATATTAATTTCTTATTTTATAACACCCAAAAAGATAAATGACTTTTAATCCTGTCTATAAATAACTATTCTTTTGCAGTCGGGTAAAAAAGCCTTTTTATAAAAATTCTCGATGCGGATGTTGAGCGGTCGAATTGTGGAAAGGTGAAGGTCGTTGATGAGTCACTGAGCGGCTGTCCAACCAGGAGGAAAATATTTATATTTTTATGAATAATTTTGCATTAGTATCCAGATTGATATTTAATTGGGGAATTTAAAAAAAAATCGTAATTTGTTTAATAAGTTTCGCCTGTGCATTGCATATATGGCATAACTAAGAAGGCCAATTAGGACGCATAAGTGAGTTTTGGAGGAAAAATAAGCGCATACTTTATCCGCAATCACTTCCGCGTTCTCTGACAAGCTACAAAACTCGTGCAGAATCTAGTAAACAAACGCATTAATTATACGCACCGTTTCAGTAAATTGCTTTTAGATTTATTTCCTCAATAAGTTTGCTCCCCATTTTGTATAGCAACGTGGCCATCTAAGCAAATTACGTCACTTTGATGAAAAGGTGTTGAAATTAATTAGATGTATAAAGTTAATACTTGGAGAAAATTATTATCTTACCTAAACTTGGTATAACAACAGAAATCTCGACATCATTTATCTCCTATTACACCCGTTTTATTTCTAGAATATCCGAAGAAATGGTCTTAAATTTCTCGTCATAAGAGACTATAAAAAGCTCGAGGTTAGGCTATAAACGCATTAGGTCTACCTTGACCTCTACGCGAATACGAACCGATGTCAAGGCTCCCAACGTAGTTATTGATGCTTTTCGCAGCGATTTCATTACAATGGGTAGCCCGTCCCCCCTAGCCCTGACACAAAATAGCCAATTGTCCCGCTGTTAGCTATTTCACTCAGTGTTTTATGCAGCTAAATTAGTTTTAGCTGTCTGGGCGAGTCTCGACTGTAAACGAGGAGTAATGTAATTCTTTCCGCCTGTAAGGGTCTATGACTCATTGTTGGAATAGATGAGATCTAGAATTGTGTGCGAAAGGGTTATTTGCTGACATGGGTTTGTTAGTTCTATGAAGAGTCGTCATTCGGGTATACTGCAATGTGGGCTGGGCGGGTGACGGCCGGGGGGAACCGAAGGGGAGCTGAACTTGAAAGGTCAAGTTCCGAAAGTTTGCAATTTGCCTTATTGGGCTTCTGCCGTCGATGGCTCCATTTGAACTCAATTATGAACTTAATACTCCGTTGTTATTGATTCGGTCGGCTTCTTCGACAGGTTCTGTTTCTGAATGTATTTTGTAATATTTGGCAGATTTTTTTTTTACCTGAAACATGAACTCAAAGAACGACACAAGGAATGTACGTGTTAATATCAAATTGCTCTTAGTACTATCTATCAAAAATAAATTGGTAATTATAATCTAAACGTGTTAAATATGTGCAGAAAGTATTAATATAGCAGTTTTTTTTTGTTAAGCGTAAACATGTGCTAGCAGAAATACACTTTCTAATCTAAAAGTGAATCCATATTTGCGTTATCTGAAGATAGGGACCAAGGTCGGATTGTATTTGCCATTGAATAGTTACAGTATGAATAGTCAGGAAAACACATCATGTTAATGTAGCATAAAGTGATTGAACATAAAATCATCACTCCGTAAAAGCAGATACCATTATCTAATCGCACGATCTGTTATATATAAAAACTGTCAATCAAACTTTGTTATGGATTTTGGGTATAAGAAGCCAAGGGTGGCAAGCCTCCGCTGTGTCTAAATTAATTCCATTACAGTCATTTTCATCTTCTGAACTCGTCAAATTGATGGCATGGTCGTCTTTCAGACACTTTGCGGAATTACATTTTGATTTTACTCCCCGTGTGCACCATGGGTTTTTGATGTGTTTACGATTTCAGGCGATACAAATTGGATTACTGTGTTTGGATGCGTTGGATTTCACGTCTAATTATAATTTAAATAGAAAATAATAGGTCTCTTTTGCCAAATTAAAACCTAAGTAGTTATCCAATTTAATTTTCGTTTAACTGAGATACCTACCTTAATTTATAGTATTAGTGGGTATATATAATGTATTTAAAAAAAATTGTGAGTTTTTACTTTAGTTCAAAATGTAAAATTATGATTACCTATCTGGTTAGTAAGTTTTCCATTACGTTTGTTTGTTTACGAACTGATTATGACTGAACTATGAATAAGCTTATCGACTTCATTGTGAAATATCAGACTGTGGAATTATATTTACCATATTTTTTAAAAATAACATTTTTATATAGTAAGGTACAAATCCATATCATTCGCTTTCATTGGAAACAAGAAATAATTGCTTGTGTAATGATGACGCGCTTTGGTTTGATGTTTAATTAGCAATTAATACTTAATGTAAAAATAATGCATTATAATTAGTACAGTTACGATCTACGTACACTTTTCGGCCTCTGCTGTAGTATGCTGAAATAGAAGCACTGCCTAGTCTAGACCTGTCTTTTCCATTATTATAAAAACCTTGCAATAATTGAGTATGTAAATTATAATAAACAAGAATGAATGTAATAAGTGCCGTGTAGTTTCCCGCATCAATAAAAAAAACTACTCCATCTCGTTCCAATGTATGTCGTAAAAAAAAGAGTAATTGGTTCTTTAAGTCGATAGCTACTTGTCACTATTTGAATCTCAATTCTACTATAACTGAAAGTGGCCTATCAGTCATTTCGAGACTATCGGTTCTGTCTACCCCGCAAGGTTTATAGACGTGGTTATATGTAATGCATTTACATAAACAATAATTAATGTATATATACTTACGAACGTTTCTTTGGTTCTTTGACACCAGTACTGTGGTACAGTTCCATGATGGAATTTACTCAGTCAGCACCGCAACTTAGCTAGAATGATCAGGTTGAAACTAAATGCAGTAATAACATTACGTAAGTGTTGTTGCTCGCCTACCGTATCTATCCCTAATGCAATATCCTCTTGATCTACGCAGTAAAGTAGTCGTAATCGTAAATTAACACCTATGTACAAAGTGCGTGTTGAACCAGTGACGACATCTGGGGCAGTAAACAAGATTAGGTACGTTGACAGTGTAACAACACATAAACATAGTACTTACGAACTAAACTGGAACTAGAACGGTACTGGATGTAAAAGATGAGTCAGAATAAAAGGTAGTTAAAACTTTGTAATTAAATCTACATAGCGAGAGAGTCGCATCATTGTTATACTTGATTGCTTCCTTAGCTGTTGACTTCAAAATTTAGGGTTATATCATACAAAAAGCCTCATGTGTGTTTACTGGGTGATTAAAAGTAGAGGGAATCTCATTTTGCAGAACTAGTATGTTGCCGGAACTATTTTACTCAGCTGTAAATGTTCATTTATTATAATACTTTTCTTAATGATTTACTAATTAAAAACTAAAGTGAATACTCCGCTATCAGCCACGCTTTAGGTATAAACTGGAAAACATCAATCTACACAATTTTTTGTTAACAAAATAAATCTTTCTGACAATATGTTATTGTAAGTTTTCTCGAAAAAAAAAACTGATTTTTTCGATCTTAAAAAACGAGCAGAATAATATAACTCCATACATAAGCACTGGTTAGCGCATACGAAGATTTGTACTAACGAAGAGCGATATTTTAGGAAACCTAAAAGAAGCCGTTTTCTCCCTAGTATTGTCCATGTTCCGTAGAAGACGAAGGTAATCTTATTACGTCGCGAGGAGTCGAGGCTTCATAATAACTTGCACCTCAGCGGAGGTGGCTTAACGGGTCTCTGACGAGTTGTAAGCGAACCACAAAATTTAATAATTTACCTCTTTGTTTCTATACTTTGAACCTGTCATGAATGTCGGATAAGTTAGCTTACATTCTGCTTTTTATCTCTAGTTTTATTTTTATTAAACAAACCTGTAACAGATAAACATGTGGTGGTACATGATGATAAAAGTTGTGTATTTTCACAATGCAATATAACTTTTTTAATAACCTGCAAACTTTGCGTTCGATGAAAGTTGTTGTAAGTTGTTGCTGGTTGTACAAAACTTCCTTATCTTGTTCTCGAAAATTCTAAATAACAGATATGATTAGTTCATAAAGAAATATTGCTTCGAGGGGGAATTTCTGGTATGATGCTAAGTATGAGCGTACATTATAGATAACTCGATAACGAGCCGGCCCTCGGCGGGTTGGATCCAACCTGTAAACAGAGGTCATGTACCTGTTTAACTGGATACGCCTCGAAAATACCGGAATGACATTTAAAACTCGCACACTAGACTTCAGCCGAGATTTCTCGGTACATATTTTAATTCGATTCAAAAATTAATAATGACACAGTAAGTCATTGAAAATTTTAACTCGTCTTAAGAAAAGAAGTAATGCAGTGACTTATCACATTATACAAGGTGGAAAGTAAATAATATTATTTATTAAGAGCACAAAGAGAAAATTCATAAAGGTTCATAACGAACACGAGGAATTTTGCGCCGGATGTGTCCACGTACTATCTCCAGGGACACGCCGCTAATACTCTCTTTTTGCCACCATCCGATCAAAGGAAAGGACACTCACATAAGCTCCGAGCAATTCAATTAATCCAACGTTAGATTACATACTGCCGTTGCCGTGTCCATGTACGGAGCTTTTTAGGTGCCCGCTCAATCTGTGTTCAATTTACTATCGAGGTCACTCGATAGCGCTATGCATGCACCGACGTCATCACGATTAATTGAATAAATTCCTCACCCGAGAGCGGTAACTATTATAAATGATTACTTAGTAAAGTTAATTATGTATGTTTAGCTTTAAGCCTTCAGTCGATGGTGTTACTCAGATACCGTGAACCGTGAAGTTTCGTAATCTTGGACTCGTCGGGTTCATCATCCTTGGGCGACCTTGCAGCTGCTTTAAATTCAGTTAAATTGGCCACAAGAGGCGGGCATGCGTCACCGGGGCCGATGCGCTCAGTTTTGCAATGAATATGAAACGATAACATAAACATATCACTAGCAGATAACCAAACGGCCCAAACTGAGTCGATGATGTTGCGTTCACTTTGTCCAGAGCACAGCCACAGTACAGAACCGGACCAACTAGTTACAACGTAATTCCACCTGTAACGGATAGATGCTAGTTTTTACAATAGTTGCGTGTGGATTGTACAAGTATGGATACTAGTACTTGGCACACAGCTTCTATTCTGGGTAAGATATACATGTGCGTTTATAAAAGTCAGCGTCACGCCCTAGCTTTGTAAGTCACCGCTATTGACCAAATATTAAAATCCATTGTTAGGAGAAGCGAATCAGTGAAAGAGAACTGTATCCATAGTTCTAAAACGTGATTGTGTACGTAAGTAAAACTAAATATATGGTCGGCACCGCACAACCACTGGTAGAATTTCCAATTTAGTATCAGATGTCCGAAATAGAATGGATTCTCGCCAATTCCTATTTCGCTTTTCTTTGTGAAGCAGGTGATTGAAAGGCGACGGGTGTCCGTCCCGGAGGCAAAAGATAAATTCAGGATTATCAGTACGCAGCTGACTGCCCGCTCGGAAAATTGAAATTTTCGCCTCTATCCAGTGTTTATTCCCCTCTTGTTGATTACATTCACGGTATGCTTTGAGTCTGGCGAATTTATGACGGCCAGTTGCAGCTGTAACGATATCGTGAACTCTTTGAAGTCTTTATCGTCAGGTGTAAAATTTAACGTAGATTTATGTTAGCAAAAATAAAAAGTATGAGGAAATCGGTCGCATATATATCTGGGTCGGTGTGGCTGTCGTTGGCGCGAGGCGGGAAGCAATTAGGCCAAGCCAATAAAGTATCGCCATTAACGAACACTGGCCGTTCCTCCGCATCTGCTGCGCTATCCGATGTATTTTCATATTCCGTGTCCGCAAAAATGGCCGGATGATATTTCAATTATTCATGCGCCAGCTTTCAGTTCATTCACTCTATTTTTCTAGTTAGCTTTGAATCGCCGTATGGTAGCAGTTCTATGTTTGGTCTGTTATTATTTTTGGGCACTTTCTTTGACATTATTTCTTGATACTTTTTTGACTAATCACTGTTTATTCCACGACTGATAAGGGTAGTATTTACTGATACAAAATTTTTTTCTGACAATTTATAAAAAAAGATATTCAATAGGCAAAGAGCTTTGAAATTATAAATCTTTAACTATAAGACGAGGGGCAAGCAATTCTTCCATTCCCGGCAGCGGCCATCGGAGTCGTGTTGAACGTTTTTTACTGAGCCTGTGTCAAGTCAAGTCAAACAAAAGGCGGCACAAAGCGGAGAGAGCGGCCTTTGTACGGGCACGAGAGCGGCGGCACTTACCTCTGACATCGGTGACGACGCTTGTCCACCGGGACTGAGGACGCGGGGATCAAACTGGGTCTAAACATTACAATGTATCTTGAATATTACATTTAAATACAAATTCGAAAACTGTTTATTTCAATCCGCAAGTCAACGTCTGAGAAATTAAATAAACTAACTAGTGATAACTTGTGGGAGCTCAGGAACACTAAACTAGACTGGAGCCTCTATCTTGGGCCACCAGGTCCCCCATAAATGATATAGTTATAAAATTAAGGCAATATAAATTTAGGTGATGATAGAATTTTATAATACGAATTCAATACATTATTTCTATTTAAATACATATTACAAATAAAAAAGGTGGCATGGAATAAAAAACGGTCAATTTTGTTTCACTCGCACGATTTTCAGCGCAATGATAGGAAATTAAACTTTCCATATAATATGTTTACGCACTTGTAAAGCATACCGTTAAAGGACGTTATTTCTATCGTTTGCATTACAGAATTATTAATATTATATCCACATCTTCCCCCTTAGCTTTATACAATGGTTATTACCGTATTAAACTAAAAGGTTCGTCCTCAGGAGCGTTATGAGGCATCAAGTCGCGGAAATGATCCATTGTGGTGGATCTCCTCGCGGTGTAGTATGGGGTCCGAGGCTATTTGCGTTATGATGACGTGTTAATGGAGTGCCGCTGTGTGCGAATTTCGGATGCTTTTAATGAAATATTGGTGTTGAAGAAAAATCTAAGTATACACCATATTATTAAGAAGTAAAGTAGGTCCCTTTGATTGTTCGTTTGTAAGGTCTAATCTTCAGCAATACTGAACCGAACGATCATGAACACCGTCAATAAGGTACATTATCTGCGGGTGCGGGTGGGTGTCACGGGTGAAGCCGTGGCGGCCCGCTGCTAGTATAATACATAATACTACTTAAATTTCCCAGTTTCTTTTTTAATTTCCTTTTTTACAGATTAAGGTTGATTATATTGGCAAGAAAATATATTTTACTTTGTATAAAAATAAAAAAAAGCTAGTTTTACATTGTATCGAGTTACTATTCAGTTTAATGTTGATAATTTTTACATGATTTAGACAATATTCATGCAAATTAGTTCAATTTCAACGTGGACTTACTAAATATGAAACAGTTACTAGGAGTCTTAATTATTAACAATAATTGCTATGTAATAAACATTTATTTGCTAAGAAACACCTTTAGTTAAGTCTTCATGCTACCATTCCACATGCCATTACGAATAACGAACCAGGTGTATAGACAGACAGACATGCTATTGCCCTTTATAAAGCAGCTGTTTGAGACGTGTACCAGAACTTTTTGTTTCTCGTACAAGTACGCAATGTCCATGAGTACTTGTCTATATTTAGTTTCAATACAAGCTTGCCGATAAGTACTTACATGAATCAAAGTACTTAATTGTATCTGCCTTCTTGCCAGTGGCTTATATATCACTTTCTATCTTATTTGATGTTTATCTCAATTCTTGATTTCATTTCTGAATGATGAATGCCAACTTGCATTTTTAAGTGGAGGATAACTAGGAATTGTAGATATAATAGTAATAAAACGCCCGGGGTCGAGTTTTTTATTACATTATATATTTAATTATTTCTCTGTGGATTAATATACTTACCCTGCTGTTCTCATGATGATATTATGAAGGCTTAAAATAATCTTATCTGAAAACTTCATATCCATTAGCAAAATGTACCATCATAGACGTGTGTTTGTCGTTTCGTTAAATATTTGACTAATATGCTTTAGAATATTTGATGAAATTACGCCACTCTGCTGAAATGTTAATCATTCTGTACAAACGCCTACCCTTAGCCCCCGAGGAAAGCTTAATCTTCCAATAGTTTGCGAGTAAACTGCACAATAAGCATACATAATCTGAGCTCTGACGTTAAACAAACCAAAGTTTATTACAGCTTTAGGAATAAACTATTATTTTTATATTCTTGTCGTATTAAAACAAATTCAGAGTCAGTCACTGTTAGTTCTTTTTAATTTTAAAATTTAACCTCATGTTCAGTAAAAATTTATATTTGGTACTGAATGTAAGTATCAAATAGTAACTACAATAAAATTTCGTTTCATAGCTCCCAATTTCAATGGTTATCGTCGCTACTGGACGTAATCATTTTCGGAGTCAACGACCGTCCACGGTTGACCGAACTCGTCGCGATCTGATTGTCCCAATAGATTTGCATGCGTTAGAGCGTCCGAGCTGAATGTGGTGCGTTTGCGCACCCATGCTCATCATAATTGCTGCTATCAGGTTGGCAGACCGTGCCTCTCGTACGCTTGTCATATGCAATCTCTTAAAATGTCTATATACATGTTACACATCGAGACTTTATTTAAAGTCCCTAAGTCCTTTCTCCTATTATCCTATTGCCACTATTATTTTCTTTAAATTGTGTTAGAGCTCTTATGGTTAAAATAGCTGTTGGTATTATGTAGTATGTTGAAATAAATTGAGTCCTAAGTTAAAATAAATCTTTAAATCTTATGTAAAGAATATACCAAATAATACAAAACATACGGCAACTAAATAAAATTAAATATCGTGGTGCGCACATGTAAATGAAAAGCCGGAATTCACTCATAATTTAGGATACAAGATACTTTAGCTTTGTGTTTATTCGTGGGTTACATATTAGTTATGTACAAATGAAAACAACAACCCTCTTTTTATAGAGCTTCTCTATGGTTAATAAAGATAATCATATAACTGGCTCTAATTCCATTATCAAACATACCAAGCTGAAATTGTATGGTTTCGTGGGGAAATTAAACGCGGCTGCAACGAACATTTCGCAACTCCACAAATTTGTTGATTTCGCTTGTTTACCTTTTTGATTAGTTGCGCTTGTTTATTTATTTAGTATTTACGTAAATGAATACTTTATGGGCCAGTTGGGTGAATATCGTGTGCTGTCTTTATATAAAAATAAACGATCAAATCGTTTTTTTTTTATCTAATAATAGATAAAAAAAAACGATTTGATGTTTTAATGTTCAGCGTTAAAATATGGTCGTCAATGAAATATGTAAAAAAATATTATTATATTTAATGTTAATTAAAACTTATGTATTTTGCATATTGTCACGTTCTGCGAGTTACGGCAATATGACGCGCCGGCAGTTAAAAACATTTTTCCCATAGGGAATTAGCTAAATAATACACGATAATTGAATCTTGTTGTTTAACCTCGGTAATTGTTGGTTCTTGGTTTTTCCACTAATTGCCCAAATGGTTTATCGGAGACCAGTGAAATGGGCCACGCCTGTCGTGATGTAAGTACTTACTTGACACCCGAACAAACAGGCAAATACTGCTCATTGTTTTTGTGACTGTGTACAAAACAATTGCATTATCAACGGCGTGAATCACCGTTGTATTGTTTACCACCAACGTGTCTCGGTCGGTGACATATTTGGAGATGCGCGTTGTGAAAGGATGTGACAGACTAAAAATTTGTGAAACTGTAAACAAACTCGTTTATTGATAGTTGTGAAATGGTGAAAGAATTTGCAATTCATGAAACACTTGTAATCTAAACTGAGAGACTTATCAGATCAAATGCTAAACATTTGTTACTTCGGTACTTCACAGATTTCTTCACTTTCTTCCTGTTTTCGAACAACTATATCTTTTGAATATTCTCTATGTGTGTTCTTGTTCGAAGAAACGAGAAAAGATACCGAAGCCTTAAAACGACAACGAATCTAGCGAAAAGGCGAAACTTGTAAACTATCGTTCCCAAAATATCGCTTACATCCATTAGATGACCTTTTGGGGACTACATTTCTTGTTTCAAGCTAAATATAATACGATCGATACTATTTGATTACGCTCGTGAACTTGGGAACTTTTATGAAGACTTGACAGATGAATTTGTGAATGATCAATGCTGGGGTAATCAATCAAGCTGAGTATCGGTTACGCCCGCATCCATTGACATGGAAGCTCATCGATTGTTGGTGAAGTTGCAACATTGTGCTTGTATAACCTGATTCCTTTGTTAGCGTGAGTCATAGCTGAGTGAAGAACTGCTAGGGTATCAGGTTGTGGTCCGCGGGTGGAATTAGGTACTATCGGGAGACATAAACCTGACCGACTACGGGTTTCGGTTGATTTGGTATAGTGGGACCCTTTATCCGAAGTTTATCTACCTCATATTGTAATACCATACTCAATGTAGGTTACATTAAGCGCAAGTAAGTCTTTTAACGGTTTTTTTTTAACTTATGCATTATCATTTCATGATGACTTATAAGTTAATGTAATCAATGGTTTGTATGCTTTATTGTTATGTGTATAGTACTCAAATTACGGAGCTACCGTACCACCGATCCCTAAATGAACGAAGATATAATAGTTTTATGATCATCGTGTTCTGTAAATTTATAAATATGATTTCATTTAATCTTACCATAGCATTAAAGAACGTTATGTGGTAATTATTGAAAGAAATCGTTTACAATCAATCTTTTAACAAGCAAAAAATAAATTTTATCGAGAGATAACAATACATTTGTCATTTGACCTTGTATATTGCACGCACGAGCTAAAATTCTTTCAAAATGATCTATTTTAGATGTAAACAAAAAATTGTGATACTCGTTTACGATTGAGAAAATTGATATAACATCCGATTTGTTGTTAGTTAGTTGTGCAAAATGTCCCATTAATTTAAACTAGATATTTCAAAACACCCTCAACTCTAGACTAAATATTCAAAGAGCGGATTCCAGGGATGAAGTTAGTTCATAATGAGTGGCTTGCATAATGCGCATTCCCTAGAGACGCGTCCTTGTGTGCGTGTCGTTTGTTTATTGTGAAACAAAACAATGGCGGCTTTCTATTCCCAGATAAATCGTCGCGAATACGAATGATGAAGCTACGATCGATGTAATGCAATGACGCCATACATTGCCACGGGTATCAGTACGGATAATTCTAATTATGCCCGCCTTTATCGTTATCAATCCACTCGCGGTACGAAGCTAAGTGCTCTATTGATTTATTGTCTGTGTCATAATAAATTTAGCCCGTGGTGTGTATTGTATGTAGCGCTCGAGTGCCACTTGTTTGTGCAATACAGAATTTTTATGAAAAATGTGTATTCAAATTTTTATTATATTTCATGCCATTTCTTGTAATCATATATTCTTTTTTTTAATAACTTTTTTAAGCTTCCACTTAAATCATTATTGAAGGATTAATTCTACTTCCATTTTGTATAACGGGGCCCGAACCCGTCGCCCACCTTCCCTTCAAGTAATTTACTTGACAGCTATTACGAAATGGAAGCAGCTCGACATTTTGATCGCATCAGCGGTCGGCGGCGCGCTGCTATATTTACCGCTTAACCTTTTCCGCAAAGCTTCAGTTGCATTTATAATTAGAAGGACGTGTGTATGAATACATTTACTAGGGGATGCGACGACGACGGCTCCTGGCACGGCGGCCTCGCGACCTACATTATCAACGATGTCATTACGGCTGTTTGTTTGTAGTTTTCTGTAATGTCTACCATTTATTATGCGGATAATTTGATAGGCGAACTTGCACGAAGAGAGTTATGAAAGTGAATAAACCAAAATAAGAATGCTGGGTATGTGATAATTGTAAAGATATAGTTTCTTTGCCTGACTCTCTGGGATATTCTGATGTCTCAGAATATCAAATTAATCAAATTATAGTCACATTTACTTCAAACGAATTTTTAAATAGCAGTTTTCTCTATTGTGCTCATATAATATCGGTTAATAAGGAGATGACCGAGTTAAAATTACGACCTCGACACGAAATCCTCTGCGGTGTACCTCGCAAACTGCTCTATTTTCACATCACCTCAAATATTCATTCATGCCTCTCGACCTTAATGAACGTTGAGGACAACTTTAATGGATGAAAACCTCGTTTTATTTCCCATTTTAATTCGTAACGAGCCAGTGTTTATTTCATTCAAATGTCAAGTATTTAAAGAGTTATTAGATTCAAATGGCGTTTATTTTTTCCATGCTCTGGAGTAAAATATTTGCGAAAATTATGTTTGCTTTTCTCAATTAAAACATCCACACGACTTAACCTAAGCCGACGCGTTTTCGGTACATAATTTTGATAGTTTGACTTGTCATCTGAATGTGTTCGGTTTACACATTGTGATGATGAATACGGTAGGTAGGTAGGTACTGAAGATAAAACAGAATACTTGCTTCAGAGCTAATCAATACTTACCTACAACAGAATTACGTTTTACCTCGGTGATTTGTCAAGAATGTACTGGTTCATATAAAAATAATATACATACATACATACATACATATGGTCACGTCTAATAATATATTATATAGTATTTATCATTAATGCAAGCTTATTTATACATTTATTTTATTTACTTTGGAGTACCCAGTTTTGTATAGTTTGCCAATTAGTTAGCGGTTTTGTTGTATGTACCGGTTGCATATATCAGCTGTGTCTTGGCACTTCAGAATACGAACACCATATCTTTCTCATGGAAGTCGTGAAAGGCGACTAAGAGAAAGGCTAATAATTTGAAATTGATGTTGGCGATATGCTAGTAGCAACTTGTCACCATTTAAATCTTAATTCCACCATAAAGTCATACAAGTTGAATGTGGGTCTTCGGTCTTTTCAAGACTGTTGGCTCTGTCTACTCCCCAATAGATAGATATAAATGTGATTTTATGCATATATGTATTTATGTACCGGTTGCATTGTGATGTGACATGACACCGCCAGCGCCGCGGGTGGCGGTGCGTCGCGGTATAATGGCAGCACCATCGCGTGATCTCATTTCATTATAATAACCCACATCCTGGACATCTTCATAGCTCTAAATGAGGCCCCCCTGATGTTGATAAATAGATTGAAAACCCATCGACCCGAAAACCGTGATGGCCACCAATTTACCGGGTCAAACAAATCTATTACGTTGAACCGCCAAACTTCGATGTAAATTTAACATGACCTACATGTTTATGCGTTAATAAATAATATGATAGCGCTTAGGTACAATATGCAAAGTCCGGGGAAAAATTTAAATATATACATTCAGTCAGAAAAGTATCGGGAATGGATTATTTATTTATGGTTCCAAATTCAATTTTTTGTTTTTTTTGTTGTTGTTAGATTGGCACAACTGTTTTCCATTTTGGCGCGGAGTTTGAGTTGCATCTGTTGTTTACATTAAATACAGTGCTATTTTTAGTTATATCATATCTAGTGTGTATTGCTAATTTCATAATGGATAGAAACATCGAACAAAGAGTTTGTCTTAAATTTTGCATTGCCAATGGAATATCGTGTTCGGAGTCACTGAAAATGTTACAGAAGGCTTACGGTGAATCGACTTTATCAAAAACTCGTGCTTATGAGTGGTACAAAGCGTTCAAAAGCGGTCGAGATGTGATGGAAGATTTGCCTCGCTCTGGTAGGCCATTAACGTCTGCAACTGAAGTTAACATCGCAAAAGTGAAGGAAATAGTGACTGAAAATCCTCATTCAACTTTGAGAGAGATAGCCACCGAACTTTCTGTATCTCACGAGTCGATCCGTACCATTTTAACTAATAATTTGGGTATGAAACATGTTGCCGCTCGGCTAGTCCCAAAAGACATGAATTTTTTTCAAAAACTCAATCGCATGAGAGTCGCTGAGGACATGCTAGAACGAGTCAATTCCGACCCAACATTCATGAAACGCATTGTTACTGGTGACGAGACGTGGGTTTACGAGTTTGACATGCAAACTAGTCAACAAGCTTCGGAGTGGCGCCTTCCAACTGAACCGAAACCGAAAAAAACACGCCAAAGTCGTTCAAAAGTCAAAGTCATGTTGACTGTTTTCTTTGACTATCGCGGTGTTGTGCACTCGGAATTCTTGCCGGAAGGTCAAACGGTAAATAAGGAATATTATTTGAGTGTTATGCGGCGTTTAGGAGAGCAAATCCGACGAAAAAGGCCAGATTTGTGGAAAGAAAATTCTTGGATTTTGCACCATGATAATGCACCTTCGCACAAGGCCATCATTGTGAACGAATTTTTAACCAAACACTCAACAAATACCATCGAGCAACCACCATATTCACCAGATATGGCTCCAGCCGACTTTTTTCTTTTTCCTAAACTCAAATTACCACTTCGTGGCACCCGTTTTCAATCGGTAGAAGACATAAAAGAGAATTCGCGGCGAGAACTGACCTCAATTCCGGAAACAGCGTTTAAAAAATGTTTTGATGATTGGATTATTCGTTGGCGTAAGTGTATCGTTTCTAAAGGAGCATATTTTGAAGGTGATAAAATAAATTTGGATGAATAACAAACAGTTTGTGTATTATTGATCTTTTCCTGCTACTTTCTTGACAGAGTAGTATATATTTATATATGTATAGTAGGTGGTACTTATAATGAAACATTACAGGAGAGCAATTGAGGAATGATATTCTGATACAGCTTTCCCCTCCAGCAACCCATGGCTCTTCAGACCCAACTACGTGTTATACAAGAATCAAGACAGGATTGCGCTGCTCTCGTTTTATGCCTATGCTTTCTTCCTCCTCCTAGCGTTAGTCCTGGTTACATTTTCACCTCTCTGGTGACGCTCAGGGTGCACCTTCGATCATGAGCCTGGATATGTATAGAATATACCTGTCTATACCTTCTCCGGTAGTATTTCGAGGTCGTTTGAGGTCTTACACATCTCTGTTTGAAATAGCTTGTTCGATATGCTCGTCGCAGCTCGCAGCGCGTGCCCACCGACGGCAGTCTAGGCAAATCCTATCCATTGTGTGCGGTGACAATGGTTCCGGTGCTAATTCAAGGACAGAGTGCTATTGTCCCGCTGTTGCGCCGCTCCCGTGCTGTTTGTGTTATTGATGTACACATAATATTATTGCCTAATGGATTTGTCTATAGCTTGACATCATCGCCGGCGGTACCAAGCCTTTTCTTTCAGCTCTGTTTGTTTCTCATACGTTTCATATCATGTTTGTATAGAACAAACACGATTCGCTTTTCGATAAACAAATGGTGGTTTATTAAAATGAAACAGTTCTAATTTGATTTGATTCATCTAAAAATTAGTATAAAACTTTTGTTAGGTATCTATGCATGCATGCAGTAGGAAATTCTTTTTTCAAGCTTTGATCAAAAGCCAAGAATATAATTTATTCATATGCCTCTTTCCTGCAATTACTAGGAAAATTGTACGTTACCGCTATTGCCCGAAGTAGGTCATCTGTAAGGGAGTGAATTTCTTTTCCACCGTGCTGACGTAACAATTTACATTTTGCTGCCGGCGCACTTTTCAGGTCGCATGCGACTTGACGAATCTCACCAGTGTTTGCAAAACTGGCTTGATTTATTGCCGTGATAATAATTTCCGTGTTGAGGTAGGATCGTCTCGGGTATTATAACCCAATGGTAGACTGTTAGATAATGCTATTAGCATTAAGTCCGCCTATTGTACTTTACAAATTGTAATTGTTACAATAAAGAATAAATAAATAAATATAATGGCGTCTATTTGCAATGGTGCCATTTGTGGTGCTGTACACATAATCGACGGGTCACTTAGTCAGGATTAAAGGCAGGTATGCGTGATGGCATAGGTATACCTAAGGGTATATATACTGTACTTCTATACTGATATTATAAAAAGATTAAGTTAGTAACTTTAAATAGTTTGTAAGTGCCAATTTTCGGAACTGCAGAACTTATTTGATAATAGATAGATACTTATTTAATGATAGATAGATTATCTGCGGGTAGGCTTTATTATGACCACGAATGAAGCTGTGGTGGGCCGCTAGTCATCTATGTAGCTTTCGTATCGATAGAATAATATCGATTGTTTAATTCAAGTGTGAAGTAGGAAATTGATCAGAGCGTGGGAACGCTTATTAGAGTGTAAGAGTGAAGGGTATTTATACATGAAAACGTTAATTGAAAAGAAAAAAAATATATAACACTTTACGTTATTTTGAAAGGTGGAGTTATTTTGCAGTTGACCACGATCCAAGTAGGGAAACTAGTATCTAGTAAATATTAAAACTATATTGTGAGAGGTAATCTACTTCAAATTTATAAATCTTAAATTGTGTTAACATCTTAAGAACTCCTACCACAACTCAAACTGTTTCCTGAAGTTCCGCAAATCGATTAGACCAACCAATGCTATTTCAGGTGTTCGTTACGGCTCTCCCACAAGGTATTTTAATGGGAAAAGTTTGAACCTGGCCGTGTCTCGTTAAAAGATAATAGCCATAGAAGTTTTCACTTTTATTATCAACAATTATTTTCTTATTAAGATTGTTTTTCCTTTTCAAAGATTTTGTTTGTCGCGTCTATTTCTAATGATTTTTTTTCTCTGTTTCAGGTAATTGAATCACCTTTCGTCCTCTTGAATATAACAAGTGTTCAAGGTTCGTGGTGAGTGTTCCCAGATTGGACCACTTGAATAAATTTCAATTGTTTACTCTATTACGCATTAACGCTTGTTACGGCAAAGTTAGTTATCAAATGAGCTCACCGTATTTTTTTTTTAATCTCATGAAGGTTTCAGCAAATAAACCATGCAATACCGCTGTTTAATAATAACCAATTACTTTTCCTCGTGAAACTTGTTAGCGGTCGGATATTTCAAGCTGCATAGAGCACCTGATTTTAAATCACAAAGATCCTGTAAAGTAAATAACTTTTCAAATAATCAAATTAAAATCATAGTCAAGCCAAGGCAAATAAAGCTCTAGAGGATTCGTTTAGAGTTGTAATTTAAAATGTCTCAGGTCCAGATGCTCAAGGGACGTCTCTGATGGTCTATCGTGTTTACCCGTTTAGTACCGTCGCGTTTATTCGGTTCGTTGCTTCGGGTGAAGTGCAACGGGCTCTCTTAAATTGTTTACGTCTCCCTGCTCGGACCCGCTCGATAGTTGCTTCACCGCAATAAAAAAAAAACGCATTTTCCCCATTTTTTATTCCCACTCATTCTGTTGGAAAATGCTGAGCATACAGAGTGCTTTTTACGCTGAAATTTAAATGAACATTGTTGTGCCTTTCGTCCTCTTTGAAGCTGAATAAATCTACTAGAATAAATAGCTGTTTTATCATGCCATCCCATCAGATTTCGAGGTAAATTGTCTCATATCGACTTATCCTTGAGAAGGGATTTCATTATTAAACCCCCGGAGACCCGTCTATTACGTGGTAGGATAATCTCAAAGACTTAGCCACAAACATAAAAGCCTGCGATTTATCGCCAAAGCATTGAAAGATTGTTATTACGATGATTATGCTAAGCCCTAAGCGCTGGCAACTTTGTCAGACCTGTGTTCAACTTGTATGTGAACTTTTGCAAACTTGGTTTAAATATGGGAATCCTTCTGATAATTTTTATCGTGATGGAAATAAGAATTCTGTTCTTGATGAAAATGCTTTTAAACTCGATTGCAATGAAGTTAATTAATTAACGTGAAACTATTTATACTGTAAAAAGGATATAATGACTTCTCACAGCATATTATAGATACCGTTATTTAGCTCTTCCATCATAGCACAAAATCATTACTTACATAGGTACTTACACTAAAAATACAATCTCACTAGATAGAAATACATTGAAATGATCAGAATGCATAATTAATTATACAGGAAACTAGTTTGTTACAACGTAGCAATATGACCAAAACCGTAGATGTTATCTTTGTATTTGACATTTCTCGACCAATAACGGACCCGAATCACGTTTGTGGTAGAAACGCACATCTTCACATACAAAACATTTGTATGAGTGGGCTTTTTCTTTATATGAGGGCAATATTTACCTTCTTTGCAGGGACACAAATAAGGTAAATATCAGGACGATGAAAACAAGGTTGTTATCATTCCATTTTGTGGGATAATCATATTTTAACAAGCTCCAAATATGTATAATAAGTGCTTTGTAATCTTTATTCTTGCTCCAAGGGTCGTATCTAGAATACGGCCCACTTATTATATTTATTTTTTGCGTTAAGAAAATTCATTGTTATTTTTGTCATTTCCTTTTGCGGCTTGCGGCTATATCCCTTTTCTTCGTTGACAGGTAAAAATGAAAAGATTTACATTTCATTTCTGCGGTAAAGATTTTTCCCGACATGACAGTACATTGGAGTTTAATTAAATAAGTACATATCTTAAAGGTTATGTTATATGTTAAACAGATACAAATAAAGATGTCACCAATGATAACCTGAATTCATGTCATTAGTAGACCTAATTAATAACTAATTAATTTATGTGGTTTGTGGTAATAAATTTGCTTTCAATTAATATGGTGTCTTTAAAATGCCTACGATTTGTGTATATTTAAAAAGAACTTAATATTTGAAATTTAAGTGCCAGTATTTCCTCTTCAAGTAAAATAATTGTAACTCTCCTCTGAGTTATTCAATGTTTCACTGAAAGAAATCCCTAAATGGGATAAGTCCGCCTTTGTATATTTTGTCTTATAAATTTACCGTATTTCTGTGTTCTTTCGTATGTACAATAAAGATATTACAAACAAACAAACACAAAATAGGAAGTTAAATAACTTATTTGCACTTGAAAACATGAGAAATCAGATTTCATGGTGTCAGATAATAGTTACATCAGCTTTATTAGCATGATGCTATATATGCTGTAGCAAACTCTTTTTATTATACGGAGTCTTGTGCATATGTAATTTTGATCCTTTAATTAATTTAAATTAACAATTCTGCCCTGGTATAACTAAAATGCCGTTATCTGCCAAATCCTTGTTTTAAGTAAAACGTCAAAAACTGCGGTAAAAATTTAAACTGATGCCATTCATCAATGAGAACGCCTATTCATGACTTAAGGGTACCAAAAAGTCGTATATACAGATCGAAAGAGATTTTTTTTTCTTATTTTACTGGTAAAAAAAGGTGTAAATCCTGATGTCAGATAACGGCATTTTAGTTATACCACGGCAGAATTTTGCATCTAACGTGATAACTTAATTTAGTTTTGTTTTTAAATAGCAGCCGGGATGTTTACCCACAGAGTTCCTGCTATTTGTTAGCGTTTGACGGTTTTATTGCCAGCGTCCCGGTTACAGTACAAAATTAATGCTTTCAAATATCAGTTTGTGACGCACGTTTTTAATTGCTATCAAATAGATATTGAACCCGGGGGATAATTGATTATAGCTACGAATGATGGTTCGTTAATTTGTTTACGTAGTATATAAGTATAGTTATAAGAAAAGCAAAGTGACGTAAAAAGCCATATTAAATTTTCGGTTATATTAATTTTCGTGACTGTGTAAATAAGATCCGAATTAAATTCGTTGAATAACAGTATCAATGGCGCATAATAAAGGAACTGTCGCATAACACGGTGTGGGAAACGGAACACGGCGCAGGTCGTCACCGTCGCAACAGTTCCACGAAATCGGAACAATAGTGTCGCAATCGCACGGCCACATTAACGCACCGCGGTGCGGGGCGGGGACCCGTTAGCTGGGTGCACGCGATTCCCCGCGGAGAAACGGGATCATACGTGTAACATACATTGTGATCACACATTCCCGGAGCGGAAGGTAGTGACTACAACTTGTCAATTATCACGATGTCTACAGGTTTCTTTTGTTTCATCCATATTTTTTTATTCTTAAACGCAGGGTCGTCTTTTAAGGGAGCTTTAAATAATTACCTCTTTTCAACGTGTAATAGACTGAAGATTATTTGTAGCGCCGGTTTTTGTTGGATTACCTACTCTACTCCTAGTGAACATTCCAGAACTTTCTTAAATGGTAATGGAAACAGTTGCTTTGTTCAGGGAACTCGTGTACAGAATAAAACCTACAAGAGTGCTGCTCCGGGTTCTCGTTTTTCTTTCTTTTAATATGAATTTTTTTGAAGGGCATTTTTAAACTACAGAAAAAACAGAGAGTTAATTAAACATATTCTTACTTCGTGACAAGTGTAATACCTATAAATAATAGCTATGAATAGAAAATACTCAAAATATAATTGATTTAGTTTTCATTTCTATATTTCAATTTTCAAAACAAATCCTTTAAAATTAAAGTGTCCTTGTGGGCGGCATTTTGCTTTGTCACGTGTCTCTCAACAAACTGTTATTTATTCTGGCGTTCCTCTGTGGAATTTGTTTGTTGACAAAACAATTTTGTTGCTAGTCTTGGTCACCACCCACCAGGTAACGATTTGAGTTAAAGAAAATACACTGCATTATAATACTCGTACAACGTTATCTTATTCGAATTATAGAAGAATATGCTTTTAGTTGTTCCATGTTATTAGCGTGGGTTAGAAGTAACTGTTACTTGTATCTATTTATAACAATCGATTATATTTATAATGTTCAAAATAATATATTTTACAAGAACCAAATAAGAATATGTTTCGTCAAACGATAATAAAAGAGCTCGTACACGCGTAAGCTATTTTTAATTTTCCTCAACGTGTAGTTATTTTATTCAATTTCTGCTTCTGTCAACATAAAAGCTTATTTATTGTGAAGAAGAATCAGCATAATGGTATCCTTTATCATACAACATTTGTTATGCGAATATGAATATGTTATTAAAACCCCATGCCTCTTGGGATAAGGGCGGCAGACTTCCAGTTTTATTAGGATTTGATGGTGGGCGTAATTAATTCAGCGGTTCTTGTTAAAATTATCTTTTAAATAGACTTCATGTACAGAATCTTTAAGCTTTCGTTTAACATACTTATTTATTATTTTAAAATATACATTTATGATCTGATGTTTTTTTTTCATGTCAAGTCCTGTGTTCGATTGTAAAAGTTGTAGTTTACTCATCTTCATTACAGAAGAAAAAATCATCACATTCAGAAACATACACAATTAGAACTTATAATATTTTAAAACTCATTCTAATATTTTGCCTAAATATATGCGTTTTTTCATATCACTAGTCATCTTTATTAAGAAACTGTGGTTTTCAAAATATTTTCGTAGTAAGAGTAGCTTCCATTTTAGTTGTTAGTTCAAACGATCGAACCGGCCCGCCTGTACGGAGCACATCAGCGATTTTATCGTCAATCGGTTACACATGACAATTTATTGCGAACGTTCGTGAACATCCACCGATTGAAATATTGCCGGCAGCTCATCTTCTGCAGAGGCGGCGAGTAAATAAACCCCCGCTTGCATGCATAGCTGCAAATCTATGGCTGTCCAACTTGTACATGGAGTTAGAATGGAGTTTCAGTGTGGCCAGGAAATAGCGTTTATAGTATAAAATGAGATAGTTTTCTGTGGAGTAGGACTATTCTATCTATTCTTATGATGTCATTTGACGACAACTGCAACAAACCAATAAATAAATGTATGATGAAAAAAGAGATGGAGACGCTATCAATTACATCGTGGAAAGGTAATGGAAATTATAACAAAAACCGCACATCTTATCATCCTAATAACAATGACAAGTTGAATAAAATTACAATGCATTGCTAGATTAGAAAGTGCGACGTTTCGTCATACGCAGCCATTCAGCTGTAATAATGGGTGGCAAAGCAAACCGACATCATTGCTACCCGAGGTAATAACTGAGTAATAAAGCTATGCATAACACGGCGCGTGGGAGATGTCTATTGTGTGCCACGTATTCTCTTGTAAATCATTTGCTGTAAGCCTGACTTGGCCCTTTCCCGCAAATTAGTAGGTACACGTCGATATAACGCACTGGAAAATCTCACTACTTTGTAATAATACCACTATACGGATTTTCTTTGTTGAGTTCCATTCAAAAATAGATTCACTTAATGAGACCCATAGGCATTGGCGCAAGCGGTTAAAAGGAAATCATATTATTTTTTATTTTAGGCATATCTCTTTTTGTTTCTGTCCGCCTGTTATGAAACTTTCCGTTTTTCCTAGCTGTGTTGAATTTTTATATTCGCAGTTTTATTTAAACGTGTTGATAGTTGGTAGCTTGGGACACAATAGTTTGTAGTTGCATTTCATACAGTCCGATATTAGCGAGGTGCACGGGCCATTGCGGGTCAAGGATTGTCTTTGTTGTTCCATTGAAAGTGGTCTGCAAGTCTGCATTTATTTGCCACTCTTTGAATTATATATAATTACGTATCGAATCAAGTAATGGATTGGATGGTCATATTAGTTACAGAACAATTTTTTAATGTATGAATTGTGACCTTATGCCAATCTTCTTATAATTTTCTTCCCATTTCACCGAACGACAATAAAAGTCAATAACAGTGATAAGCATTTGTACTTCATGTCTTACGATATTCTAGGATATCTCCTACATCTCAGGATATATTCCCTAAGTAGGTACTAATATTGTCTAAGAACTTCGATTTGATTCACGCTGTGATAATACATAGAACTGTCAAAATATTCAGCTAATTTATTAGTTTCCCTTTTGTTATACTGTTCACGATAAAGAAGTGCCATTCCAAGTCGCTATCGAGGAAAGTTTTATCATTCTCTGTTTGGTGATCACAACATGTTGTCCATTTTACAAAGTTTACCTTTGTTTGAGTGCAAACAAAATGAATTCATAATTAAAATGAAATATTATATCGTTGTTGTTTATCTGCGCCAATAAATATTGATAATTGTATTTTCTCTCTCGGGACAAGTAATCAATTGTGCAGTGCAGAGTACATTACCTAACTGCGATATAACAAATGTTGAATAACTTATTGCTGTTACAATTACACGAGATAACACAATGCGTCCTGTGACACAAAGGAAACGTGTTTAGGTGCACGTGTCTTAGATATGAGTTCGCGTTGACTGTGACTCAGTGTAACGGGCCCTGACGGAATTTCGAATTAGATAACTGACATTTGCATTCTATAGGTATTGCAACCCTAGAAAGCGGTGGAGGGTTCGCTTCTATTTAATAGCATTACGGTTTTGAAGGGGTGTTGGGGAATATCTCTACCAGATGAGTACGAATTCTGAAATTTCACTGGATGTTCCGAATAGTAGTTGATGATGTGTGAATATTTTCAGAATTATTTTAATAGCCCAACTCATACTAAAAATATTAATTGGTTAAGGTCATGGGTAATGTCCTCTGCCTGATAGACAATATTATATAAGAGCAAGTTTTTTAATCCACATACTTGATCAAGTCGATATTCAAATCGAGTTTATGATTTGCAAAATTATTTCTATAGCTGTACACTTGAGGTGCCTCCTCGTTCCCAAACTTTTTACGCAATGGCGACATATAAATTCAGAGTTGTTATTACTTTGCGCGATAAAATGTTACAGCGGGGAGGGAGATACCATGTCGATAAAAAAATTTGATTCTATACGTAATTCTCGCACTCATAATGTTTCACGCGAGGTCTGTACATATTACAGTTAGAAAAAGCAGACAATTGTTTATACCGCAAACATTAAAAATAAGCATAGTTGTAATTTAGTAAACTTCTACTATAAACTTACATATTTTAAGAGCAAAACGTCTTAAAATAAAATACTTTAAATATGTAAGTAGGTTGCCAGTAAACATAAACAAGTTTGCTTGACATTCCTCGTAATGGAAACCCTAAAATGATTTCACAACTGAGAGGCTCTTCACGCTCTCCGCAAGAGGTGTAACATTATGACACCTCGTGACAAACTAAGCATTATTTATGCGTTGAATACTCAGCACACGAAACAGGTCTATACTTCTACGATTGTATAATAAATAGCGATTTCGTAAGGTGTGAAGAGTTAGCAATAAGATTCGATTACATTTGAGCATTGCGACTTACATTGCTCAAATTTGTAACTCATCATTGATAAACTATTAATTGATAGACATTTAAGGCTAAAGTTTTTTTTTGCAAAACATGCACGATGAGAAGCTGATTTTTTTTCTGATTCTTTCTTTATATCAGCTTCGTCATATCAGTTTTCAGTTATTCTTTATCCGTTTTAATTAATAATAAAACGGTTTACGCCATTCTGCTATAAAAAATGTATATGTGTAATAAACACGATCTTTCTTAAATTCTTAATCCCTTTTCATTAAATCAATAAGCTGTGTATAACAACCCAAAAGGTTCAATAAGATGGCATTTAATGTATTTATTTATGTAAAACATTTGATTTTATGTAACTTAAAAAAAATATAGAGAACTTTTTTAAATTGTATTTTTGGTATGGTCATTTCGTAGTTTTATTTCCCCTAATAATAAAGCCATGTTCCTAAATATGGATGCCCCAATAAAATACTTCTACCATCTCATTAAACTATGGCCTCTTATAGCCAGTGTTTGTAAGCCCGATTTTTTCTCAATCTTAAGCGATCATCGCGTATTTTCGGACTTTTCTCATAAATCCAAGGTGGACATCTTTTTGGTCGGTCAAAGAACGTTATGTTAAAATGGACATATGTTCTCTCTTTACCCAACCAACACACATTTTCATATGAGACCTTTTACACGTAATTTGCAATTTTCACCTGAAGCGTCATCGGAGAGCTCTCCAAAAGGTTTATAGAGCGGTGGTGTCGGCACTTTTACGGGCCGGCTGTCGACCGGTCTCGAATAAGTATCCTCGAAATGTTACTCCTAAATTTCCACTCGTAAAAGCACTTTACCTACATCGGCCATTGTTTTTTTTTATCTGTATATCAAAAAGGATATAAGCAAATAGATCTTAGCTTGCAACAATATCACGGAGCCCATTCGGGCTATCAAATCTTTCGACACGAGTCTGATACGAAGGACGGTATATGAATAATTTATATTGTTGTTATCGTGGCACTTTGTTATATTTCTGTGATTCCGTAGAGTCGGAAGATTGCATTTCTCCAAATCAATAGATTTTGCTTTGTATTAACTTTTCTTACACATGGTTATATAAACTAATCATTCGCAACCACTGTATGCATCTTTTCGTTTATCTTATCAATAAACCAAGTTGATGTTGCTACTTTAAGTTAGACTCGCACTCTCGAGACTAGAAACTCGAGCTTATTTGTTACTGAGTCGAGCATAATCTTACGAAGTTTGCCCCTAAACATCCACTCCGCAAGGATAAGTCCTGTAATGTTAGGATTAGTCACCGTCTCGCCCGTAGAAGCGACTTAATGACAAATGAGGGACGATGCTGGGACACAAACTTTTCCATAATACTTACAAACTCTAGGGCGGACTCGAAACTCGGTAACTTAGATTTATGGTCAAAGTATAACATGTGCTCTACATCGGTAATTGGGTACCTGTGTACCGAAAGTTTCTATTAGGATATCTTTTTTAATTTAATGTGACTTAATGGACTGATTTGGTGGAATGAGAAAATCAAATTTATTACCTATCTAAATATGTGTAATTTTACTAGACAAGGGAAATCCCCTACCACCAGATAATGAAAGTCTGCAGTTTGTTCACATTCCAGGATTCTTTATCACTGTCTTGATAAGGGGAGCGGCAATGCGATTTCGACTAATTCCAGCTTTTAAAAGGGATTCCCTTCTTCCAAGCGGGTTGTTGGGATCCGGGGATATTCGGCGACCACGTCTTATCTTCGCAATTTCGTCCCAATCCCTTCGATTTAGTCAAGCACTCCCGTTTTGAAATGGAATTGATTCCGCTTCGAGATCCACAGATTGAAGTACGCTGAATGAATCCTGTCGTTGATTGAAAAGTTTCAAACTTCCATTTTTAAGGAGTGAATATTGAATGTTGATTTGGAATCGCCATTCAAATCACGCCACTAATTTGTTACACTTTGTTTTATTACAATATCTATTTCTCATTATGATTCTCGTGCAATACTGTCTCGCTGTTTCTTTATGAGAAAAGTAAAAATCATATGTAATTCATCTTTATCAGGTGTTTATTCAGTTTTATAACGCTGTACTATTCAAAATCGAAGTCAGATGTGATGGATGGAAATATATTAGTAAGGAAACTATTTGAAAACAATTTTGATCAAAGAAACCCTCCATTGAATTCATCTGCAAAGTTAACGCCTTTACACGGTTCCATTATGATTGTAAGCACTCAGCCAGACTCCTTGCAAACTTAAATTGGCTGCATCGCTTTTGTTTACAAGAACTTGGAAACTAGCGGGAACAAATCGGCCAGGAATTGATTAAGGCTAGGGAGGCGATGGTATTTACATAGACAATACCATAACAAAGTTTTTTGATTTATCATCTATTTGCCACATGTAGGAGATCTGCGAAGGATATGTTATTCTATGAATGCAAACCAAAGATTAGAGTTGAAATCCCCGTAATCCCATTTTGCTGGCAACACTAGATCAAAATCAATAGTATTTAATTTTATCGAAGAACCCATGATAGAATAATGTGTGCCGATTTGCACGAGATATCAATGGAAACATTCTATTTCTCATCTTTTCGAAATACTCTTTTTGTTATAGCTTTATGAACTTCAACTGTAATTAATTGAATTACTTGAATTGTTTATGTCGCTATTATGGCAGTCATAAATTTTTACATATATGTATTCAGAATTTTACCTTTAAAATTGTATTAAGCTTAAACAAAAAGTACGTATTATTTAGTACTAATATGATTTTTAAAAAAGAATGACAATATTTAGTTCAGCTCGCAGATTAGAGCAGTCCATACCCAGTACAGTTGCAGGCTTACGACCCCCGACGCGACGCGTTACCATGACAACGCGGGCGCTGAATTAGTTAAACGAATGATGAACTCCGCCCTAGCTTCGATTGTTCGCGTCCCTGAAATATACCCTTATTTTTCAGACGACAATGGGAGCTTACATTTTCTCACATCATGTAACATGTGTAATATTGATTAAATTTTTCGAACGCGTGTTGCAGTTAGCATTTTTTTGTTATGATTAGAGAGCGTCCGCGGCTCCACCCGCGTAAAACGAAAAATCCCATTATCTCTCGTTCCTGCAGGAATTCTTTGTTGGCAGATACCTCCATCATAGCAACTTTCTGCAGCATGGCAAATTTTAGCTCGATAGGTCCAGTAGCTTGGGCTATCCGTTGATAGATCAATCAGTCACATTTGCGTTTCATATAAGTGATTGATTTTAGACAAAGCTAAATTCAGCCAGTAGTTTTAAGTTGTCTCAACAAAGTGGTATAAGGATAACGTTATTATCCTAGCTTATTTAACTTAATCTTTAAATTAGGTTTTATGCGACAACCATTTAGTTTGTTCCGACCCGCATCTGATATAATCTACTTATAGACTAAATGGTTGTATTGCTGTTTATTATTATCTTGATTAATCTACAGTATAGCAATGTCGTTATAATCAATATGTATTACCTACTTGTCATCCATCGATGACAATAGCTGTCGCTTACTCGTTAACGTGAATCCAAGACGACGTTAAATTGACGTTTGGGTGAAGCTAGCGTGAAATTTCAAAATATTTATTCATAATATTTTGTTATACATCGTGTCTTATGTGAGGGAAAATGTCAACGTCACACAAACGATGTTAAAACACTGATAAATATACGGGATATGGGCACAACACCATTTAAAGGTACGTCACGATTGGTAACTATTTATATCTGTAAGATTTATTGTATCAATTGTTATTATTTTGATAAATTATTGCTGTATTATTTCCGTCTCTCAAAACTTTCATCTTCCTTAATTATTTTGTATATCGTTCAAATTACATTCGACGCACGAGATTTAAAAGAAATTAATTGCTGGCACGACTTTTCAACTTGGGCGATTAAACGTCTTCATTGTCATTTAAGTTATAATGAATTAACGAGACCGAAACTGACTTAACTTCCATAACAAGACATCTTAAACTTATAATCTCATCTTCTGAAATGTAAGCGTCTGTTCGTTAGATACCCTTATTTAACTTCTCTTGAATTAATAGTGCAGCATTCTTGTTTTACTTTGGTGGATGTCGCGACGACGAGGTCTTTGACCGACGCCAACGGTAGCTACAACTACGAATACCTACATGACGGGTACAAGCAGCCTTATAGTCTATGAAAAGCTTATTATGAATAGATCCTTACAAGGCTTTCTATTCCTCGTTAAAATTCTGCTTCGAGAGCACCCGAGGTCATTGCTGGCAGCTGCGTAACCTTAGAGCTGTTTAGTCTGGGTCTCTTTTAATGAGAGGTAATATGAGGTGTAGTTGTGACTGTGTCTCGTTTGTGTAATGTTTTGCCTTTGAATAATGCACAGTCACCGTTTTCTACTTAGTTGCTTGATTCGAAACCCTCGAATCTCAATTGGCGTCATATTCAAACGTATCTTAGAAAATATTATTACCTATAGATACCCTCAAATCGGAAAGTTCTGTAACCTGGTCTAACAGTATCGGCGTGACCCTGTTTTCACGTCTCCAAGAGTTATCGCTTTGTGTATTCATTTCATTGTTCCATCCACTGTGATAGAATAATACCACCTTACATAATCCGATAGGCTGATGAGTGCCTCCGTATTGTGGCCACACGCCTCCAACATTCTACCTTACTACTCTGTCAAGAAAGTAGCAGGAAAAGATCAATAATACACAAACTGTTTGTTATTCATCCAAATTTATTTTATCACCTTCAAAATATGCTCCTTTAGAAACGATACACTTACGCCAACGAATAATCCAATCATCAAAACATTTTTTAAACGCTGTTTCCGGAATTGAGGTCAGTTCTCGCCGCGAATTCTCTTTTATGTATTCTACCGATTGAAAACGGGTGCCACGAAGTGGTAATTTGAGTTTAGGAAAAAGAAAAAAGTCGGCTGGAGCCATATCTGGTGAATATGGTGGTTGCTCGATGGTATTTGTTGAGTGTTTGGTTAAAAATTCGTTCACAATGATGGCCTTGTGCGAAGGTGCATTATCATGGTGCAAAATCCAAGAATTTTCTTTCCACAAATCTGGCCTTTTTCGTCGGATTTGCTCTCTTAAACGCCGCATAACACTCAAATAATATTCCTTATTTACCGTTTGACCTTCCGGCAAGAATTCCGAGTGCACAACACCGCGATAGTCAAAGAAAACAGTCAACATGACTTTGACTTTTGAACGACTTTGGCGTGGTTTTTTCGGTTTCGGTTCAGTTGGAAGGCGCCACTCCGAAGCTTGTTGACTAGTTTGCATGTCAAACTCGTAAACCCACGTCTCGTCACCAGTAACAATGCGTTTCATGAATGTTGGGTCGGAATTGACTCGTTCTAGCATGTCCTCAGCGACTCTCATGTGATTGAGTTTTTGAAAAAAATTCAGGTCTTTTGGGACTAGCCGAGCGGCAACATGTTTCATACCCAAATTATTAGTTAAAATGGTACGGATCGACTCGTGAGATACAGAAAGTTCGGTGGCTATCTCTCTCAAAGTTGAATGAGGATTTTCAGTCACTATTTCCTTCACTTTTGCGATGTTAACTTCAGTTGCAGACGTTGATGGCCTACCAGAGCGAGGCAAATCTTCCATCACATCTCGACCGCTTTTGAACGCTTTGTACCACTCATAAGCACGAGTTTTTGATAAAGTCGATTCACCGTAAGCCTTCTGTAACATTTTCAGTGACTCCGAACACGATATTCCATTGGCAATGCAAAATTTAAGACAAACTCTTTGTTCGATGTTTTTATCCATTATGAAATTAGCAATACACACTAGATATGATATAACTAAAAATAGCACTGTATTTAATGTAAACAACAGATGCAACTCAAACTCCGCGCCAAAATGGAAAACAGTTGTGCCAATCTAACAACAACAAAAAAAACAAAAATTTGAATTTGGAACCATAAATAAATAATCCATTCCCGATACTTTTCTGACTGAATGTATGTTATCTCACACGGAGATTATTAAATTACTCAAGTAGCTTTCGATGCTAACAGATTACACTCCGTTATTTATCTTGCCATTACAGGAGCTCCCGTTTTCTCTCCTATTTTATTAGATGGGCGTCGGCTATAATATACCATGTTTACTGTTATAGCTTCCGATGTAGCAAATTACGTCAGGGCTGTCAAAAGCAATCCCAAAAGTTTACAAAAAGGGGCACCCATTTCACAGATAACTTTCTGCAAACCCTTATTTATTATGTTAATTCGAGACAAATGCAACTTTTTCATACGTTTTCAGCAGTTTCCTGAATATGCTAGAATGTGTTTGTGTCTATTTATTTACCCAAAAAATTTGGGACCAACCCGTTATTTTCCTCTTCACATTTTGTTTGATGTTTGGGACGAAATATCTTGTGCGGTCGTCGAATTCGTTAAAGCTTTTCTCATGCATTGTGGCTATATTTAGGAGTTAGCGGTATTCATTTCCTTTAAATGACAACGCCTCTATTGTGTGTTTTGAGAGATTTTCTAAAGGTCTTCTTATCATAAGTAAAGGTAATTATAAAGGTAGGAAAAAGTAGATTGGTGGCGAAAAATTTACGTGTGTTTGTGAGCATAGTATTTTTTTATATATAGTGTGTAACGGGAATGTTGGAAAGAGAAGGTCTAGTCTAGACGAATGAACCTTGATAAAATCGAAGATGTCTAGGCAAAAGGTCGGTCGAAAGGATCCTAAACTGGCGATCTTGCTTAGAGACTTATGAATGAATGTGATAGAAGCGAAAAAAGGTATGCAGGGATCGAGGGGTAATTTCTTTATTTTTCTGTTACGTCTCGTTCCTCTATTCATAGCCGCAAAGGCAATAATGAGTTGGTGCGTGTAACAACGGATACAATTTGCCGAGGTCGGAACATTGTTTTCTCCGTCTCAGCTGCCATTACACGGCCGAGTTAATCTCAGTTTTCTCCCATGAGGTGGCCGCGAGGTCAATGTTGTAGTGTTGTCTTACAGACAGCAAGCTAAGTACAAGATTGCTATCTGAAATAACTCTGCAAATTATTTTATTCCACGCTGGCTTTTGTGTGGGGTTAGGTATTCCTTTGAACTTATCAGGACCTCATGACGTTGTGTGTGTGGAAAACTAAAAAATCCTTTATATTAGGTGCGGTGATATGTTAGTCACTTTTCGCTACCTGGATCTGGCCTATCGCATTGTCTATAACTGGATTAAAAATGACCCTTCTCTATTCCTTAATTATGTTATATTATGTTTCAGCAGGGGTTGTCTGGAAAGTTTAACTGTATTCTTGCAATGGGTATCACTTTCAGTGTTCCTCGGAATGTCGATCAGCAGGCATGAAAGTTTTGACGCAACAGCTGTTTTGATTTGAGTCTCTAAAGTTTCATAGTCTGTTGAGAATTTCGGTATATTAACTCCCAAACTTCTATAACTAAATTTTGGTACTGCAACCAGTGTAGATACACGCCAAGACCATTTAGCATACAAATAGTTGAGCTATTGGAAAATAATGAAATTGAACGAATATATGTAATCACCAAATCACTTTTCTATTAAGCTCTATCAGCTACCCCATTGTAACCTTCAGTTTATTATATGTATTTAGCTTCGTGTTATGTCAGCATTATGCGACATGTGCGTAGCATATTCTACGATCATTTGCGACCCTGGTCCCTCACGGAGCTGATGGGCCGTGAATGAGTCGCGGGCCGCGCCGGATCCGCGCTCCGCTGCTCACATTGTCTTCTTCCGTGTTGCACCGCTCACGTGAATGTGCACGCCGTGCTGTATCTATGAAAATACTCTGCACACTTTCAGTACCAACCTACCAACTATCATTTGTGTTTTTGTAACCTTTTCTCGGGAAACTAAAAGTTTATGGCACTCGAATAAAATAGGTATCTAGTTTTATCATATCAAAGAAATTATCTTTGCTTGATAGCTCTTTTAGTTCCTTTAATTACTAGTAATTTTATACGATACCACTATTATTCATTTTTGTTGAACATTTCTTTTCTTATATTGAAAATTACCTTACCTCGCGTGGCGACTGAATGAAATGATGGATGCGAATCTCGATTTGGAATCCCAAATCATATAACACGTAGAAACGTAATTTCCTCACGGCAATTACCAAAACTCGAATGTGACGTTTAGGAACGTCATTTCGGGAAGATTTATTGCAGAACTTTTCCAATTTGTTATTGTTTCCTTTGCTGGAGCTGTTTGCGGAATTGTCGAGAGTTATTGCGTTTCGCCTCGTTATTAATTGCCCCAGGTTAATGTGACATGCTCAAGTATGTCATAAATAAATGATTTAATCTTCATCACATGAATCATTGTAGATTTTAATTGGTGGCCTGGAACGTAACTGGAATTTAGAATTATAACATTATTAATTGAAATCAATATTGCAAATGGAGGTAGCACATTTCTTTGCTAAGTACCTATATGTTTTTTCTATAATTCTTCCTCCTCGCGTCATTTCCAGAAACATCCTCACCTCTCTGAAGTAAAGCCTGCGTTGTGCCTTTTGACCAGTCCCTTCAGGATGTGATCTAGATTGATTAAGTCAGGTTTTAACACGAAGCGACTGTCTGTCTGACCTGTCTTGCCTCCGCAATATTTATCAGGGGAACGTAACCCTAACTGGAACTATACTATATACGGATACTAAAACCTTCACTAGATGAATGTGCCCATGTTTTTTCTATACAAAAACAAATTTATCATCATAAATTTTTCTCCTTTACAGGGAACAAAACTATGGATTATAATGGAATACCTCGGCGGGGGCTCTGCCCTGGACCTGATGAAGGCGGGCAGCTTCGAGGAGATGCACATAGCGGTGATATTGCGCGAAGTCCTTCGTGGGCTGGACTACTTGCATTCGGAGAGGAAACTGCACAGGGATATCAAAGCTGCTAATGTACTGCTGAGCGAGATGGGCGACGTCAAACTAGCCGATTTTGGTGAGTGAAGTCAATCATTAATTTTAATTACATTTAGAAAGTGCGGGGTACCTAGCGATCTGCCAATTTTGTGGCGCTAAATTGTTACGAACAAATTTGCTTAGATACCTTTAGCCGCAATAAACTAAGTAAATTTGTGAAGCAGAAAAAGATCTAAAAGGCTCATTTCCTTTTTAAAAAGAAGAAGAAAAGAAGAAAAGAATATCTTTCTGTAAATCAGAAAGATATTTTTAGAAAACAAGCTGCCTTTAATTCCAATTAGTATTTCACCATATTACGATTTTATCATTTAATCTCTTATCAGCTTTTACTTATCCTGTAGATCGTGTATCTCGTTGAATAGCTTTAAAAAGATTTACACACATTAAGACATTGCTTAGATAGCCAGTGATAGCGGCCGTCCGTGAGTCGGTACATGCCTTATCTGAACATTATTTCGAACCGTTGTGAAACGCAAGTACCACGCCAATGATAAGTACGACGTCTTATGTAAATGAGAAATCATTTTTGTGTATTAATTATCGATTTTGTCGGAGATATGTATATTAAAAAAATATTAAGATAAATTGGTTGTGATGATGCAAAACCGAAATCTATATTTTATTTTTAAAAATCATCGAAATTATAGACATAAAAGAATGGGTAAAAAAGAGAAATACCATTGACCAAATCGCTTTTCATACTTTTCTAAAGTGAAATAATTAAATGAATACCTACATTTGATATCGTAACACACACAAATAAAATTAGCCTAATCTTTCTAATCAAGCAAGGCGACAAACGTCGCCTAATTTATATGTCCGAATTAATTCCCTGCTGGCTTGTTAGGCTAATTTGGATTTAAAATTAATCGCGTCCACATACCTATTGTTGATTATTTTCCTCTTCGACATGTGATGATGTGGAAAACTACACGTATTATGGAACGTTTTCAATGTCATTACATTGTACTAGTCTTGTTTTAAATTGTAGTTTTACTATCAATATTATAGTGTAGTTTTATTATCTGTTCCGCGAACCGGTACTTTCCGAGAGCCATTTTATTCATTAAAGATCCAACGAGTGAAATAAAAATACATATGTTACAAACATCTAAATCTTTTTTATGTGAACATTCGTTACTGATTCAAGTTTCGTTCGTGGATACTTTGCTAGTGCTTTCAAAGTAAGGTGGAAAACCACCCCTAAAGATATAACCGTATCACATGCTGTGCTTTAGTGGCTATAAAGCCTTGCTACATATAATGGTTTTGAAACTCAGTTTTACTTCGGTAGGCATGGAAAAGTTGATGGCTGTTATATCTACTGTATAATATACGTTGTAACATAGCTAGAACTGATTTAACGAAATGTTATAGCATAACTTTAACATTTAACAATTTTGATTTCAAATATTTTACAAAACTCATTAAATACAAAGTTGAACTAGTTCGATAAAAAATTGGCTAAAGACTGATTATTTATGAAACATAGCTGAAAGCCCGATCGAATAGCTATTTTATTTCTCCTCTGCTATTTCTCGAGTGACTACTCCGCACCAATACACATTCGTCGATGTTGCTCCGGCTTTACGAGCCGCAGCCGTGGCCAGCGATGCGTGGACGCGAAAATATTTTACAGTCAGCTATCTAATCAATAAGCCGTGATATACTCGGCCGCCTCGCTGGAATCCAGCCTTATTTGCTTTATTCTAATGCTGACGCGGAAAACGTTACAATAGAGTGGTATGTAGGTTATGCTTACGCGTGTAATGTAGAAGCTATGTATGTACTTTGAACCTTTGTAATGATTTGTAATAGTTTTTTTTTACTATTGGTTCGTGCTACTTACATAATAAAATTAATCACGTCTACGAGGTCAGTGGGACATAGTATTTTAATAAGTTTTTGAAGTTATACTTTATTTTGTAATCTATCCGTCAGCAAAGTTGGTGCAACGTTTCACTATACAATCTTAACGATAATTATTAAATCAAGTTAAATAATCCATTAAAAATTCAATTACTTTTTAGTATAAGTACTATACATACAATATATACGTTTGTTTGTAAAATAGTGGTAATGAAAGATTCCGTAAAAGTTAACCCCACATACCGCACCCCGGGGACGCTTTGGCCGGTGGCCAATATTTGAACATTTGCCATTCCGTGCCTTGCCAAAGACAACGCTCAATGTTCTTTTGTTTTGGTAACGTATTAATATGGCTTTTAGAAATGCTTCATGCGAGTTGAACTGTCGCTACCGGCTACACAAAAAGAACAATTCCGTCTAAATAATAGACTTGACTTAGTTAAGTTCTTATATAATTTCGTGTTTGATATTTTTTTGAAAAACTCCTTACCTTGAAATAATAATTAATCAAATAATATTTTGGCTGCATATGAACCATATTTAATGATGCGAATATGCTTCATTTAGGCAGAAGCGTTTTTAAAACAATTACGTTATGATGTTCATTCTTACACTATGATACAATGTACGTGTGATGTTTAAGGTGGGTTAAACAAGCATGATGATTCGCAGCTGGAGACCAATAAAGTAAATCAATATAATGTATTCGCACCGTTGTTGTTACAACATTATTTTTAATTCTCAACTGAATCGGTATTTGACTTGACATCTTTAATATAAAATGAAAATATTTGTATGTTTATTTGTAATGATATAGAGATTCTGAAAAATAACCGATATAGACGAGACCTTCAGGCTACTTTATTTTGGAAATTCCCGCAGAAGCTAAGCCCCGGGCTAAAAGCTAGTAGACAATAAATTGGGATAGTTTCAATTCAAGCTTAAAATAATAAATGCCGTCAGTCGCGCTACTGTCTACTCGTTATTTGAATAAGTTTCAATTGATTCTGATTTGGCGATGAATTCATAAATCGATGATCGGTCAGTTCTGATGTCATCTACAGTGAATAAATCAAACATTAACCTTCTTGGGCGACGTCCTAAATAAACGATTATCGTCAATTATTATTTGTTAATGAAATAATAATGTTTAATTTTATATGTACCTAATAGACATTCACGGTCACCTTCCTTATTGCAAATACCACACCTCTATCCGGGATGAAAGGTGACCTATTATTGTTGTTGGTCAAGTTTGTCGAGAATTTACGATAAGCAAAAACATAAAATTACTTCGGCGTTCATTTTAAAGTTGGTTTTGTGATAAGTTACTTAAAGAATCGCAACAATTCATGTTTTGGTTTGATATTTATACCTACTTCAGTTTAAGATACTGCCAATGCAATGATAAGATTGTTGCGTACTCAAGCCTTGAAGGGTAAAACATCAATTTATCCACCACTTAATGTGCACCGTTCAATTCCAGGTGTCGCCGGTCAATTAACGAACACAACAAGCAAGAGGAACACATTCGTCGGCACGCCCTTCTGGATGGCGCCCGAGGTTATAAAGCAGTCGTGTTACGACAGCAAAGCGGACATCTGGTCGCTGGGCATCACCGCCATTGAACTAGCCAAGGGTGAACCTCCCAATTCGGAGCTACATCCCATGCGAGTTCTATTCCTCATACCTAAGAATAACCCCCCGCAGCTGACGGGCAGCTATTCGAAACCCTTCAAAGAGTTCGTCGAGGCGTGTTTGAATAAGGACCCAGAAAATGTGAGTGTTTGTTTTTAAATCAAGTTGGAGAATGCCTTGAGCTGTTTAACTTGGGGATGGTTTATTTTGGATTGATAGTGAAAAAGACAAATACGTTATGTTTTGAAGTTATGGTGCACGATTACTTGTTTACGTGTAACTTCCATTCTTTTAACAATACTTTGGAAAAAGTATGCCCTTAACATGACACGAATATGTAAGAAATATTTTCATTTAAACCTATGTATTTAAATAAAATTCTTGTCAATTCCAGAGGCCGACAGCAAAAGAGTTATTAAAGTTCCAGTTTATCAGGAAAGCTAAGAAGAATTCGTATCTAATGGATCTTATAGATAGGTATAAGAAATGGAAGGCGCAACGGAGCGAGGAAAGTGAGACAGAATCAGAAAATTCAGACTCGTAAGGAATCTTAATTTAGCTACTCAAATTCTTACAACAATTTCTTCAGCCCACTACTGGGAAAGTTTTCTTCAAAACCTGAGATCCTGGGTTCAATCCCGGGTCGATAAAAAATTGTTTTTGTATATGTGTTTTATATTAATAATCAATCAATGACAGTAATGAAGTTTTTTCTATTTTTAAAAATAAAATATTCTGTACTCAAACTTAACCAATAATTATAATATTTATCGATTGCCTTGTGATTTTGCTTATTAACATTACGTTAATAAATTAACGTGTGTTTCATGTTGGTTCCGATAACTATGAAACACATAGTGTGTATCAGCTGCTAAACTTTTCGCGCAGCTTGTAAAAGTCAAGGAAGGCTTATAAACTTTGGTATTAATGTTAAAGCCAATGGGCTAGCAACCTGTCACTATTTGAATCTCAATTCTATCATCAAGCCAAACAGCCGAACGAGGCCTATTGTCTCTGTCTACCCCGCAAGTGATATAGACGTGACTATATGTGTGTATGTGTGTGTGTGCCAGCGAGGAGTGCGGGCGCGCGGCGGGCGAGGCGGACGAGCCGTGGATCATGACGGTGCGCGGCGGCGCGGCGGCGCGCGCGCTGCAGCTCCGGGACGCCGACAACAAGCACGGTACCTCGCCTAATCTATACTAATATTATAAAGCTGAAGAGTTTGTTTGTTTGAACGCGCTAGTCTTAGGAACTATTGGTTCGAATTGAAAAATCTTTTTGCGTTGAATAGACCATTTATCGAGGAAGGCTTTAGGTTGTATAACATCACGCTGCAAATTTAAGGAACAAAGAAATAATGGAATGTGTTAAAAAAACGGGGAAAATTATTCATCTTTGAGGGCTTCAATGATGCTCAAAATAACTATTCCACGCGGACGAGGTCGCGGGCACAGCTAGTAAATATAATAAATATATATATACGATACAAATTACACTGATTGAGTTAGCCTCGAAGTAAGTTCAACACTTGTGTTACGAGATACCAACTCAACGATACTATATTTTATAATAAATACTTATACAGATAAACATCCAAGACCCAGGCCAATCGGAAATAGTTCTTTCCTCATCATGCCCTGGCCGGAATTCGAACCCGAGACCTCCGGTGTCACAGACAAGCGTACTGCCGCTGCGCCATAGAGGCCGTCAAACCGTTACCTACACGCATACACGCATTATCTTCCAAGCAATCGCTTTTCTACACTATTACCAGGTGGTAATAGTGTAGAAAAGCGATTGCTTGGAAGAAAGGAAGAAGGAAGGAAAAAAAGATACACTGTATTAAAAAAAGATAGGTATCTTTTTTTAATACAGTGTATCTTTTTTTCCTTCTAGTGGTTCATGTTGTACACTTTTATATACCAGTGACCATTGTAGTAGTTCGAACTGAATTGCAACGTTATGATATGCAATAGATAAAATGAATTCGAAATAGAGTACACCACTCTCCTCATTAGTAAGTCACAATACCCAAGACAAATCTTAACATCTCTGTTAAGCCATCGCTTTTCAACATCATATTTTTTGTACACCATGATTTTGTCTATAATAAATCATTTATACGCAAGATAAATCTTCAAAATTTATATTCATATGATCACTTTTCAAACAACACCCTTTTGTCCACACTATCTCTCCTATATACAAGCACTCGCCCGGTACACATATAGCCTATAACACCCACAGATAATGAACCCTTTTTCAGGGTGAAAGATTTTTAATGATCTGTTCAGTATTTCCAAAGATTAGCTAAAACTAATTTTACCTTTTTCTGTAATATTAGTATAATAGTGTAAGCAATCTTTTTACGATGATAATATACACGTCATACATAAATTTAGGACATTTATCAACGTAAAAAGATTGGCAGAATAGTTCACCTTAGATAGATACCTACTTTACTAATAATTGTGTTAATCTGGTCTGGATAACACACGCATTTAATTTCATAATCATAATATCAGCCTATTTTAAACCGCCAACAAATAAATTGTTTACAGAAGTGACACCGGCCGCAGTTTCGCCTAGTTCGGGCAAACAGAACGGCTCCCTGAACGCCAGGGAGGAAACGCCGCCCACCGACAACCACAAACCCAACAATAATAACGACAACAAGGTGAGTAATTCAATCGCAGGAAGTAATAATTCCTTGCGGGGTAGACAGAGCCGTAGAACAGTCTTGAAAAGACTGAATTTGTTGACTGAACGTTGGGCACGTTCAGCTATTTGGCTTAATGGTAGAATTGAAATTCAAATAGTGACAGATTGCTAGCCCATCGCCTAAATAAGAATCCCAAGTTTGTAAGCCTATCCCTTAGTCGTCTTCTACGACAATATAATAGTATAATAATTCCTTATAGTTCGTTAAGTACCTTAATCCAATTTATGCGTAGGCTTGGCGCAGTATGTTAGATTCTCCCAAGTGGACGATCCTTCTGAAACGTTACCTATAATTATATGATCGATTGTATTGGAGAAATCTGCGAGCTGCTGACATTTAAATTTTCCTACCTGCAACTTTTTTTTCTATACCTATAACTTATATTTTTAAGGCAAGCGTGAATAAGCTTACGTGAGCCAAATTGAAGTCGCTGATGACTTCAATCTGGCATACATTCGAATTTCTCTTAAAAATAAAAAAAAAGCAACAGTTTAAATTTGGTTCAAGATACCAGATTCAATATCTTTGGACCACCTCATAATCATATAAGCCGTTGTCCCATTTTGCTTCCTTTCCCAGGAGATGAGCCTTGGGGCTATTATGCTGAAATCATATAGGGCTGGATTTTCATGCCATCACTATTAATTAGTGGTTGCTATCTTTCTCTATAACATTCAAATGCGACTAGAATAAATGTTTAGGCATAAATACTTATTGAATGTACCGGCGAAAATGAGACCAAGGATGCACTGGTGCAATGTTATTCAGAATTACAAATTGAACAGAATATCAAATGTTTTCTAGATCACTGTACAGAGTAGTACATCTTTGTGTTCATGACATAATAATAAGTGACATACTTCAATTATTTGATGCCATCCAGCTGAACGCTACCTCGAGACTCTTATCAAGACTATTAACTCTGTCTACCCCGTAAAGGGGCAAATATGTGAACCTACCTATGTAAAGTATGTATGTTTGAATTATTTTCAGCCGCGACAGTCTTCAAACGTGCAAGTGCCGGAGCAGAGAGTGACTAAGGAGAAGGAGAGGAGTGAGCGAGACGAACGCAAGGAGAGGAGCGAACACCAGCCTTCCAACAGAGATAGTGTAGTTTATAATAAAGTAAGTAGCCTTTTCCATGCTAAAGGCGACTAAGGGATGGGCTTATAAACTTGAGATTCTCCTTTTAGGCGATTGGCTAGCAACCTATCACTATTTGAATCTCAATTCTATCATTTTGCCAAACAGCGTCGGTGCAGAAGCAGCGGTAACAAACTGCACTGCTTCATTTTCTTCTAAAAAGTCAACTTAACAAGTATCCCAACTTGAATAGAAATGTGGATGAGAGAATCTATCTATTGTCTCTTCACAACCGTTGATAACAGTTTTATCATTAATTTCTTTTTATTTCCAAGGTTGGGTCAATGTCTTGAATTTTTTTTTAGAAAGGAAACAGCTTTGCTCACTTTTTTTATTTTCCACTCTGAAATAATGTTTCAGGCGGCACCGTTAGACCACAGAGGAGGCGACCGGACGCCCAACAGCGAGGAGAAAGTGCGAAAACACCCGTATCTACAGCAGTTGATTTATCCGTTACTCAATGAGGTAAAAATTTTAATTTTCATAGATGGAAACATGTAAGCGTTGTTAACTATGACAGAAATCATGAAATTATCCTTGTAACAAAAACCCGAGTAACAAACAAACAAAAATAATCCCGTGTGGTTTCAGGCACTTTAGAATAGAATCACTCCATATTTTACTCATGGATGTCGTTATAGGCGACTAAGGGATAAACTTATAAACTTGGGATTCCTCTTGTAGGAGATGGGCTAGCAACCTGTCATTATTTGAGTCTCAATTCTGGCCTTTTAAGACAGTAAACTCTATCTTTCCCGCACGCGATATAGACGTGACTTGCTAGCTTTGTAGAAGAATCCCAAAAAATTGCATGGAACCCTTCGTGTGCGAGTCCGCACACACCACACTGCATTACAATGAGTGAATGTGTAAACTTGTGTGTGCAGCTGTCTCGCTCGCACGCGGGCGTGGCGGGCAGCGCGGCGGCCGTGGACGAGCTGCGCCGCGCCTTCGACAGCGCCGAGCGCGCCGCGCCGCACCTCACGCGCGCCTTCGTGCAGCAGGTACGCTCGCAGAGAGAGAGACACACACACACACACACACACACAGCGCCTTCGACAGCGCCGAGCGCGCCGCGCCGCACCTCACGCGCGCCTTCGTGCAGCAGGTACGCTCGCAGAGAGAGAGACACACACACACACACACACACACAGCGCCTTCGACAGCGCCGAGCGCGCCGCGCCGCACCTCACGCGCGCCTTCGTGCAGCAGGTACGCTCGCAGAGAGAGAGACACACACACACACACACACACACAGCGCCTTCGACAGCGCCGAGCGCGCCGCGCCGCACCTCACGCGCGCCTTCGTGCAGCAGGTACGCTCGCAGAGAGAGAGACACACACACACACACACACACACAGCGCCTTCGACAGCGCCGAGCGCGCCGCGCCGCACCTCACGCGCGCCTTCGTGCAGCAGGTACGCTCGCAGAGAGAGAGACACACACACACACACACACACACAGCGCCTTCGACAGCGCCGAGCGCGCCGCGCCGCACCTCACGCGCGCCTTCGTGCAGCAGGTACGCTCGCAGAGAGAGAGACACACACACACACACACACACACAGCGCCTTCGACAGCGCCGAGCGCGCCGCGCCGCACCTCACGCGCGCCTTCGTGCAGCAGGTACGCTCGCAGAGAGAGAGACACACACACACACACACACACACACAGCGCCTTCGACAGCGCCGAGCGCGCCGCGCCGCACCTCACGCGCGCCTTCGTGCAGCAGGTACGCTCGCAGAGAGAGAGACACACACACACACACACACACACAGCGCCTTCGACAGCGCCGAGCGCGCCGCGCCGCACCTCACGCGCGCCTTCGTGCAGCAGGTACGCTCGCAGAGAGAGAGACACACACACACACACACACACACAGCGCCTTCGACAGCGCCGAGCGCGCCGCGCCGCACCTCACGCGCGCCTTCGTGCAGCAGGTACGCTCGCAGAGAGAGAGACACACACACACACACACACAGCGCCTTCGACAGCGCCGAGCGCGCCGCGCCGCACCTCACGCGCGCCTTCGTGCAGCAGGTACGCTCGCAGAGAGAGAGACACACACACACACACACACACACAGCGCCTTCGACAGCGCCGAGCGCGCCGCGCCGCACCTCACGCGCGCCTTCGTGCAGCAGGTACGCTCGCAGAGAGAGAGACACACACACACACACACACACACAGCGCCTTCGACAGCGCCGAGCGCGCCGCGCCGCACCTCACGCGCGCCTTCGTGCAGCAGGTACGCTCGCAGAGAGAGAGACACACACACACACACACACACACAGCGCCTTCGACAGCGCCGAGCGCGCCGCGCCGCACCTCACGCGCGCCTTCGTGCAGCAGGTACGCTCGCAGAGAGAGAGACACACACACACACACACACACACAGCGCCTTCGACAGCGCCGAGCGCGCCGCGCCGCACCTCACGCGCGCCTTCGTGCAGCAGGTACGCTCGCAGAGAGAGAGACACACACACACACACACACACACAGCGCCTTCGACAGCGCCGAGCGCGCCGCGCCGCACCTCACGCGCGCCTTCGTGCAGCAGGTACGCTCGCAGAGAGAGAGACACACACACACACAGAAAGAGAACGCACACACGCACACACACACATGCACACGCGCACGAGCTGCGTTCGAAAGCTCGTATACACACACATGCTCTCGATTACAATGAAAATTGCGTTGTTAGAGACCAAACACGAGAACGACGCAGTCCCCCAGTGATTTGGCGCGAAGCATATCCCCACCTCTCAAAACGGTACGCCCATTGACCATCGAATAAAAACCTTATGTGCTCGAGCAGTATAGTTCAATATGTCAACACGCCGCTACACATACACAATTATCCCTCGTGAATAAAGAAAAAATGGCCAATATAAATTATATTTCGTTCAGAATTCAAAAGTATCGGTCATGTACCGATATTTTTATTTTCAGGTTGTAAATGATCTAATAATCGAAGAGAATGGTTCCCAATGGGCACGACACCTTATGTGTTAAAGTAACTTGTTAATGAAAATACAAGACATTTTTTTTAGATGTCATCCTAACGTGTGTGATGGATGTCATGTCTTACGAGATTTTTAATTAGGTACAAATTTTTCTATAACGAATCGCACGTATCACATAGCTTTTTTTGTGCTAGTACATATTTGTTTTTATCTTTATTGAAATTTTTGACGTGACAACGTCTTATAAATCGATTGAGCCGGCTGCACGAAAAAACAAGACTCATGCGGCGTTACCTCGCTCTGAGGCGTTCCATGTAAGGCTTGAAGTGCAAGCGAGAGCGCGGAACGAGCGACAAAGAGGCACAATCGGCCTTCGCGCTCGGCAGCGTTCGACATCCGTCTCTCTCCTACTTGAGTGAGCGATGCGACTGCATCTGCAATGTACACATGTACTATAGTACATTCACATGTTTTGGTCGAGTATCAAGTGCAGTGAAAAGTGAATGTGGTGTATCAGTATTTCCTAAGACGTTGTCACGTTCAACTATCGTCAGTAAACCGACTTTAGAGACAACCGACTTTAGAGACAACCGATTTTTTTAATTACAACAGGTGGTGCAGCGAGTGGCCACACAGTCCCACCAGCCGCCCGCACACAACGCCTCGTCCCAACACTGGATGAGGTAACGCATACATTAATACTTCTTACTTTTCCAGAAGATATATTAATACTTCTTACTTTTCCAGAAGATATATTAATACTTCTTACTTTTCCAGAAGACTTTCATAATTCGTTTTAATGTGTAATTTTAGTTACCTATTTTGTTTTTTATTTGCGTGGACTCTCACCTTTGACTATTTGTAAGTGCATGTTGGTCTTCCTACTAAACAAAAGCTTATTTACGACCTTTTCACGCGGTAGGGCTGGATCCTATTTTATTATTTTAACTACCCTCATAGTGAAGGAAGATAAGACTTTAATATCAAGCAATTCCATTTCGTAGAACTTGTCAATTTTATTTTATCCTGCGGTGCTTTTGGACATTACACAGATTGGGCTAACTTCAAAGTGAGTTCGAGACTTGTGTTAGTTATCTGCTACTGAATTCATTATCTAATTAAGCCAATTAAAATGATTTCCTTCTTTTTCATCATGCCCAAATGCAATTCGAACCTAACCCTTCGTGTCTCAGTCATAAACAGTGACTTTTCTATTTTGTTTGTTCTCATTTCATATTCCCTTTGTGCAGGTAATCGTCATGCATTGCTGGGCCGGCATCAGCCGCTACACTGCTGCAGCCTGTTCAAACAGTATTGTATTGTTAGGCAATAACTATACTACCCGCCACATTGTCCATAGCTCACCAACTCTCACTAAACACCGACTCACTGTTTATTCGCTAAATTTCACTAAAAAACCTATTAAGGTCTAGTATTTGATTACGGAATCTAAAGAAGAAGAAAAAAAAATATATATTATTGCGCCACGTTAATTGTCTGACATTTAAAATGATATCTTAAAAAAAAAAATTGTAATAAATATCATTCCAATTTATTGGCCACACGATCCAAGTCAATATGAGTGATCAATGTGTCTTCCTCTTGTTTATTTAAATGCTAAATCATTGCTCCTACCGACATGTTCCGTTTACAAGCGCTCTGAAACTCTTTGTACTATAGATACTTTTTTTATTTTATTTTGAATTTCTACCAGTTCCATGCACTTTCAGTTTTAAAAATTATATTATCTCATTTTTATAGTAATGATGAAGTCAAAACAATTGCCGTAAATCCATCTATAAAGAAATCTGACACTTCACCAATACCATCTTTTTGCATCAGAATGTGTGTATATCTATTGAAGTACTATGTTTTAACGTTTTCAAATTATTGAGTCGCAAACGAATGGTGAAGCTGGAATGTTGATGTTGTTGAGTTTTCCGAGCGCCTAACGCTTTTCAAGTACATTGAAATTGAATTGAGCTTGTAAAAATAAAAGTGAAAACTATGTATGTCATTTATTATTGACTGTGTTTTATAATTTGAATTATCTAGAACTGTACTATCTTAATTATAGTGCGGCCGTTCTATGTCGCATTTGACGGTAAACTGGAGCGACAGAGACAGATATATAAATACTATTTGACAGCCGTCAAATGTAATTAGAATGGCAGTATTTCCCTTACATTTCCTTTCTGGTGACATATAAATTCTGTATTCGTTTATTTTATTTCCCTAATTTATTGTTTTCATGAATATATGTTGGCTGTTTTGTGAATTTTAATGGGCATCAGTACATAGGCATTCTAGAGTTAACATCAGTATATAATTGTTAAAATGTATGTAGTTTAGTTGTTAATATTTCTGTTTGAACAGGTTATAAAATTATGAAAATTTCCGACAAATATTGCACGTTAATTTTTATTTTAATTATGTGTTTTGAACACGTGATTCTTTTAAATTTTCAAAGATTTATTTAAGAAATTCAGTCGGCGATTTTGGAGGGAGTTAATAGTATTTTGCGTCCGATAGCAGTGTTGATTAGAAACGCATTGTATGTGAAATGTGTCGTGGAGCCGCAACCGAGTCACAAAGTTGCAATGCCATAGTGTAATAAAGTGTAATGGTATAACGTAATCGATACTTAAGATGGTTATTATGTCTTAAAATAATTTATGTTATGTACGTTATGTAAATATCAACTGTTCGCATATTTTTCTCGTTCAGTTGTTACGCTATTTGACTAAAAGTGGCATGTAGACGCGGGTATACTTTAAAATATACGAACATAAAGGCTAGAGCAGTGAATTTTAAATTTATTTAGTAATTATTCAATTTCAACATCTGTCAGTTTTATACAATGATTGGTTAGCACGATTTTTGGCCGGAAATGTTGATGATGTAAGATTTTTATTCCACAAACCTTTATTTTATAATGTCATTGTTTAGATATTATTCAGTTTGTCCCATAAGTTGGAGCTTGAACTGAACGTATACCTTCTGTTTTAAATAAACTAGTAGCAAATGTTTATTTATACTTTGTCGATGACCATTCGTTTGTATTGCGGTAAAGCGGCGGGCGGCCGCGCGCTAAGATTTCATTGAGTCGTTTTAGTATAATTATGTCAGTTGAATGCTTGTGTTTGTTTTGCGACGGTATTGGAATTATTAACTTAAATATTCGTGGAGAGCGGTTACGCTACACTTCGCCAATATTTTGCCATAATCTTTTCTAAAAATATTTTTACTAACGTGAATTTTTGTATAGTCGTGTTTTTCTTTTTTTGTGATCAGTCGTCTAAATTCTAACATAGAATATTTAAAATGTTTAAGAAAGCGTTTTGAAACTCGCTATAGGATGTGTTATGTGTCATTCCAGACAAAAGACAGCATTGTCAGCATTTATAGATTATTGTTTGTGCTTGATTCACCGTCACTTGTAGGAATGTGAACTAAATCCGTTATGAAAATTGTTATAAATTCCCTAGCTTAGTTGTCCAAACTTAGTTTTAATTGTGTATTCGGCTACTTACCGTTTTAAATTTATTAGTTACTAATATATTTTGTTCTAAAATCATTTTTGTCAAACATTATTTAAATATTATTTTTTAATACAGTTGATTTTTAGGCAATGTTAAATGGTAGGACTCGAGGGTGGACTCATTAAATTGGGGATGTAAATTATTGGCACCAACAACCATTCGGTGTCGATTCAATAAAACATGCTTAATATGCGACAATATTAGCGATCGGGAGTATATAGAATATATTATGATGAAGACTACAGAACAATTATTATTGCTGTGTAAAAATGTAAACCTATATTATAAATGTGTAAATTGTGTAGTATAATATAAAAAAGCTGTTTTATGAAGTGTTCTTATAAGCATATGGAGAGTAGTTATTATCTTTCCAATTACCTAACTTCGTGCAGTGGGGAGTGGCGCTCGCAGCAGAATGTAGCTCCAGCAGCTGCCAGCCTTCTGCTCGTCGAGTGCGGTCGCCACTCCGACACTGCGTCGTGTTTTGCCTTGTATTTTAGTTTTGCCATGTCGACGAGCATGGGAGATGTTACGTTGATATCGATGGATCAAAAATTATTTTTCCACTTGAAGACGTATGGTATAGAGCGTGTAGTGTTAGAGGTGGGCGATAATTGTTGATTATTGATTAAAATTAGGTGTTCGTGCATTGGATCGTAGTTGAGACGCGTTGGCCATCGGCGGGCGGACGGCTGGCGAACTGCCAGGCGTCCGCCGACGATTAGAGAGCTGTTATCATCATCAGAACTGAAGAATGTTCAGGATAGCGTCGTTTGGTTCATGGGTATTTGTGATCATAATTGCATAGTTGATAAAATAAATTCTATATTATTATAATATAAAAGTCTGTATCGAAACCGGTAGTTTTCAGAGTAGCTGTGTGTTGCCCGTGCGCCTCGTTTCGTCAGTGTGAGAGACGTGTATCTGGAAACAGTCGTTATGTTCCGAATGCCATTTTATTTAAACGATTCGTTAATTCGCCTACTTCAGATCCGGAAAATCGAGTGCAGCCATCTTTGGAATGCTCATTCGGATTATAAATAACGTCATTGATATCGGGCGCTAATTAAAGGATACGCGAATGGTGCAAGATAAGCACATGTGGTCTCAATCCGGCGAAACGCGGCGCCCGCGCAGCGCACATTGAAGTAAAGTCACCGGACACACTCGTGCACCAAAAGCTAACCACGACGCTTGCCATTGTATAATGGTCAATTAATGTTCAGCGTCTGTCATTCTAACACGTTTATGTAGAAAACAAATTTGACTCTGAAATAAAAGAAGTTATTTAATTTTGGAAGTGGTTGTTTTATTTGTATAGCCTTTAGCATTGGATAATTTTTATTCCCTCTAATAATGAAATTTAACTTTAGGTTTTATTGGTGATGATAGCATGAAATTAAAAATGCTGTTAGTTTTTTTTTGTATTTTTATTGACTAGCTATGTTACAAATTTACAAAAATACAAATATGAGATTATATTCTTTCAGAATTTAGTCTAAGGTTCTTATAATAATATTGAGAAATGAAATGATTGAATATTTTTTAGATATTCATAAGTTTATTATTATGGTGTCTTACGTACGACGTTTCTACGTGTTTCTACCAATTGAAGAAATAATAAATAACTTATTACGTGATGTCAATTACCTCATAATTACAATATATCCAACATAAATGAACTTATAACTAAATCTTACCAATAAATGAGTCTTTATTTACTCGTGGAATTTGTATACGCCTCAAAATCTTTGGATGTTTGTTTTTAATTCAATACAATACAAATATTTCCAAAAAAATTTCAATCAAAATCTTGCATAAAATGCATTATATCCAACATTATCTTGGGCAAAACGAAATTTTAATAATTGTCATGTTTCTCGTGTGGAGACCACACAATACTGAATAATAAAGATGTTCTGAACGCAATAATTCCTATTTGAATATGTATGAATGGATACTAAATGCTTGGTGGCAGCAAAAATATATACAGTACAAACTAAAAGCACCAGAAACATACTAACTTAAAAGTAAAAATACTATGAAAAAATTGGAACAGTCAAGACCTTCGTACAGTGGGCTACATATACTTCTTCAATACTACCCAGAATGTAGGGATACTATGTTTTTTTTCTTTGTCCCCCACCGTATACTTTCCTTATTGAATTATGTATGAATAAACAGCGCTTATCTACATTGCATAGGTCACACATAAGTGCCAACAATATTCATTTACAATAGCGTCACTTGACACGATAATACTTATTTATTTCTAAATATTTGTTCAAATGTATTGGGGCATGGCAAGAGTACATCCATCAATGATAACTTCCTTAATTAAGTTTTGTCTCTTTGATCAAACCAAGCCATTTTGTACAACAATTTTGTTTAAAAGATTATTATAAGAGTGAAAATACTACACTACTGAAAAAAAATTATTGAGCTTGACAAATTGGAAATATATAGATTTATGCACTTAAGTACAAAGGGCTACATATAAATTATACAACTTCGAACAAAGGTGATGTGATTTCCTTTTCTTTTATGTGGTCCATTGTGCTTAAATTTAATGGAATTTGACTTTCAACCATAAGTCCTAAATAAGTACCTAATTATTTTAATTTAGGAACATAATTAATTGAAGAAAAATAAAGTTATCGAAATTTCTTCATTACAAATGAACACTTTCATATTTGTTTTTGTATCATTTAAACAATTTACATGTTGAAAGGTACGGGTGTTTATGTGTCAGAGTTCAAAAAAACCCGTTACTCATTCCGTTGTCTCGGCGTGATCGCCCGCGAGGCCCACACAACCACACAACATTAAATCGTACAAAAACACCTACACGCCCATAAAATACACTATACTACAACCATCCTACTTTCCAGTGTTCCAGACACTTTCACTAATAACCGCAAATCATTTTTCTATCGGCCATTGTAGCATGGTAACTTCTCACTCGATCATCAGTTACACAATGATGTTGTACCTACATTCGTTAATTATTATATAAATTATGCGTCATTATTGCATTAATTATACTATTATAATACCAAAATCTAGTTATCAGCGCTATTGTAAAGAGCATGTTTACTTTGATTAATCAAACACCTGATACATCTGAACGTTGAATGAGTCACTATTACTTAACAAATTTAATATATCACAGAAGTGTACTTACTACACACGTAAACATACATAAAGTAATCTATTTTACAATTTGCGTTGCGAATGAACACCGGACGAGTGTAATTTCTTCATCAAAATCACGACGGTGTCGATCACAGGCAGTGGAATGGCGTCGGCACAGGACCGCATTCAGAGATCGAAGATTTCAAAAGTGATCTAATCGATATTTGAAACTTAATACGCTCCTGTAGCCGGTTTCGATGAATCAGCCAGCAGGTAACACCTATAAAAGAAATAAAACACATTAAATTATGTATGTACGTATGTATTATGAGAAGACCGCGTGCCTGGATGAGTCAGTCGTTTGTGATGTGACGCAGATATGAGTCAAGTGTGTTTGCCTAAGCGGTCACAAACTGAAAGTCAACTGTTTGAGGATGTGTTAAGCCTCTTTGGCTTTACGAATGATGTGGAGGTAGCCAATAGCCTTAATTGTTTCCGTGAAATACCTAAAGTGATACCTGTTGCCGTAACTTAAGTATTTACTTTCTTAAGAATTTAAAAGTAGAATAGATTGCGTCAATGTTACTTATGTTGACATTGCATACTTTAAATACTGAAGCGGGCAAACGCCCGCGCCGCTATTTGATGTTATTTAGCTGCAATTTGTGATAGACTTAGGTCACGATCGTAAGTTCAATTAAACTTTGAACTGCGCACGTATGCGGCTAGGGTTAGTGGTATCTGGTCGTCAGAATTTCGAAAACATATCAAACATTAAAATCTTTTATTTTTGATATATTTCTAGTTCGTCATCTAAATTTGCGTTGAGCAATACGACAGGATATAGGTGAGTAACGCAACTTTCTCATTCAATCGATCATGAGTTGCGTGGTATACTTAAATTATGTAGCAAATAGTTAATGATCAATAAAGTAGGTAACATAAATTGCATACAAAGTTACGGTTCTCGGGTCGTAGATTGGTAAATCTTTATGGAAGTAAATAACGAACGACTACGTCTAGTTAAATGTGTTTTATTGCATGACCATGCGACAGCGCATAAAGTTGTAACATGGTAAAAGAGACCTTAAAAGAAATGAATAACGGGACTTTACCTTGGTTTAATTAATTTTTTTCTGGGATTCGTGTTAAAAAGCCCAAGTATTTTTTTATGGATTTTGTAGACGAATCTTCAGTTCAGACACTAGGTACCTGAAGTGAGGTAAGATCTCTCCTTGTAAATGTTACTAAAATGTGCATTATTGATTTACATGATACCTGTTGTTTTATAAATATTTATATCAAATTTAAGATTGAATTTCTCGATTCTGGACGGAATCTCGTTTAGAATCAAATTATCCATTGCTCGGACTATCAATGCACCAAATGACATAGATAGTTTATTTTTAATGGTCCATTAAAAGGTGACCGGTTGTTAATTGCTAGCAGGCGATAAGCGACCAGGCACGACTATAAAATATTCTATTAGGAATATAGTAGACCCTTATTCATCGTGAATAGAAACGCACCTTGTAGATGAAAAATAATTGGTACAGATATTTTACAAATTTACATGTAATAAAATTATAATATTTTTGTAATAAGAGCATAAGTTTGTAAGCTGTTTGGTCAGCTGGTTGACTGGTAGAGAATGCCAAACGGCATTAAGTCCGCCTTTTGTACATATTGTTTTTTTGCAATAAATAAAGTTTCAAATAAATAAATAAATAAGGTTTTAGGTTCAATTCATGATTTAAATCTAACTTTTCTGAGTTTGGTACATTAGTTGAGTCTATGGAAACCGATGCTCTTTTGATGAGAGAAAACATGGTGAGGATTCCTACACATTCAGGCAACTACGCAGGTTCGCGTAGCCTAGGTTCCTCTTCAAAGAGAGAGTGAGGATGTAATCTTTATGGGGAAGAGTGTTTATTCACATGATTTGAAAATCGTAAATCGATTTGGAATTATTTTTTCAAATGACAATAATCAATATTCAAGACCAAAGTTGGAGTAAAAAAACCAAAAAAAGGTCTCTTTAGTAATGTCTTGTTAATGTATGACTAAAATGTATCGAAATGACTCCACTGATTTACACTCTTAAGTTATCACTGCGAACACTTGATATACAAAAAATGTTAGCAGCTTTGATGTAAAAGGCATATCACATACATTTTCTCATAAAGCGGTCTATAAATGGAATTAAAATGTTTCCTAGTTACTTAGTTGGCAATAACCGACTGCGTGAAGGATAGTAGGTCTTTGTGTGAGATGCCCTGTCTGACCTGTTATCGAAGTTCGTCACTACTATAGCAGAGGCAGTGCACGCATTTCATGTCCTCGCCTAAGGACCGGAATGCACGATTGACGTGGAGTGACTAAGTTCAGATGTTTGTTTGTGTACTGAAATTAAATATAGATTGACATTATTAAATAAACATACACATTATTACGCCTTTACCGCGGAATGTATAGACCACTAAAAGTCATTTTAAGTAATATATTATTATATACCTTGTTTTGTATGTATATTAAACAATATTTGATTCGATAATGTGGAGTCGTAAAATTTGATTCAATATACATATAATTCACAGACATGACCGTTTAAACAATCCAGCCTAGTGTGTCAGGAGTTACCGTTTTTAAAGCTAATTATCAATTTACATACTTACAGGGGTAGATAAAGAGTCCAACTTAAATTCGAAATAAATAAATAAGCAGAACCTTTGTAATTTTGTTTCTTGTGTTTATCAGTCTCGATGTTTTCTGTGTACATAAATTAATAAAGAAATAAATGTAAAACAATGAATAAATAGGTTTTGCGATAGCTCTAAAGCAAACGTATTCCATTTCCTGTCTAATACTCACAAGAAACTTACTGAAGTCATCCATTTCATACGAAAACAGCTGGTTCAAATATGATAAAATGGACTAACTAGGTCATTCATTTCAATATTTCCTTTTACAAGAACATGTTAATAAATGGTTTCCAGTTTATGTCTTCAGTGAACTGAGGAAATAAAATTGACTCATTTCTGGTCATATTGTTTTCGACGAAGCGAAATAGATACCTAAGTAGTAAGTATATACATATATTGGGAGCGCACTAAATTAAGTTTCATAGAATTTGTTCCTACAACTGATTAAGTGACCTATGTTTAATTTACCTATATCTAAATCCTAGTGTCTTAATAATTAGACAAGATAGAGGGTTCGATTACCTAGAAGATAACTAGAACAATAGAAGGTATTGGGCATATTAACAGATTATTTTCTTTTCACTGAGGAAATTACAGTAATACAACACTAGAAAGTATGGTGGTCCGCATCCGTGGAGAAGGTACCTACACTACTTTGGGATCGTAGACGTATCGAAGGCGCTGGTAGCCCACTGTAGGTACATAAAACATATTTTTTGTAGGTATATTAAATGCATAATGAGTACCAATATCGTTGCTTGATATAAACTTATTATCTAACGAAATAAAATCACGTAACTATGTCATTTCCTTGCAATCATTTAACACATGTTTCGTTCATGGATGACTCAAGTTCGGTTGGCGAAGGCACAATACATTTCGTGTAAAAAAATCCGATAAACTGTTATATGCCTTTCTTTATTTATAAGACATTTTAGTGACTGGAGTGAAGATTTACAAATACGAGTATATGGTCCCACATTTATTACATACGGTGATTTGTAGACATAAAAAAGTTCTGCAATACCTAGACAGGTAACTTCTCAAAAAAATTGTACGGATTGACTTATCCGATTTGATTTATCAGGAGAACCCTAGAGATGCAAAGTATTACGGTACCTAACATGTAATTTGACCTATGCGTATGCGCCGTACGCGTCTGTAAAGGTCAATAATGATGAGTTTTTAGAATCTGGGTACTGTAGCAAGAGGTCGTAGTTGTAGCGTCGTCCTCATTTGGGGACCACAGCGAGAACTTGCTTAAATTTTTTAAGGGAATTTATTTTTAACTTGTATGTATGTATGTAAGTCTTTCATGTAAGCGACACATTTGGATCTTAATAATGAAAAAATAAAGATTTATTAAACCGAACTACGTTAAGTGACAAATCTACAGCACTTCTTCAGTAAATTAAAAATAATTTGTAAAAGAAGTAACTGTCAATGAAATGAGATAAAAATCAGCGATAAGTACACGCTGCCTTTTATTGCGGCCACAAATATTCGCCTTACAGTTATAACCGCGAGAAATGAAGTCTTCTCCGACCACAAGAAATGTTGCATTTGATAACTATGGCATGGAAGCTGATAACGTAGTCAAGCGGTTTTAGAGCCCTGGAGTAAATTAAGTCCTTATACAGGTCACTAGTAGCATCTATTTTAGGATCTTAGAATAATGTCTATGGCCTTTTAAGATCTCTTCCCAGCAAGCAGGCGTTTACAAGCCACAGAATGGGTTGCTAGCTTCTGTCTGCGTAATTAGCCTCTTAACTTGGACCTCTTAACTCGTACTTAATGTGTATCTTTTTCTTGTAGTTATTCTAAATAGTTGATAATACTTCTTTAACATTAAAAAGAACGTTATTTCCTTCAATCATATCTGCAAATAAAACTTTCTGTCATTTTTCTTTTTTTTATGTCTATCGTAATACATTTTTTTTAAATGGTAGCCTTTAATGAATTTGCATTATTCCTCACCACAGAAACAGAGTGGAATGCGTCACCGTCACCATAGGTTAGGCATTTTTTAATACGTGCGTCACTACTAATAGTGCGTCGTTCATGAGTTGCATAGGGCTAGCAATGGTTGTATGACCAGCAAATAGGTCTAATTTCCTGATATGAAGTATAATATTTCAACGTAATGAAATAAAAAAAAATATATTGTCATTAGGATAGATTTAATATATCTATATAACTGAGGCGACATAATAAATTGTTGGAAATGAGAATTGGAAATGATATCTGTAAGTTATGCAGTATTTTTATTTCCAAGGGAAGAAAGACTATCACCCCTCTAATGTAGACATCTATAGCGAAGGATAAATTTAAAAAAAAACTTAATAAAATTAAACCGGGTTTTTTATAAACATAATTCATTGTGGTCTATTAATAATGAATGTGGTTGAGGTGAATTTCCAGGAACATGATTCAGGCGGAAACAGTCGAACAAAATCTTTCAGTTGAACGCTATTTTGAGTTTGGAAATATCAATTACTCAGTAGTATTACACATATAGCGTCTTTAGCCCTTACAGCGGCAAAAGTTATAAGACTTGAGTCCTATAAAAGTCATCCAGTCTTATAAAAGTCACGGCAGTCAGCTATACGTGGTCCAAAGCTAAATGGCGTATGAAATTGAGATTTGGGTTGGGGGTAGTGAGAGACAGGTTGCTAGTCCAATTGTGACCGGTGAGCTAGCACATCAACCTAAAAAGGATTCCAAGGTTAAAGCTTTGACTCAGTACTAGACTTTCAAAATTAACTTTAAATAGGCATTGTTGTTCAACAATAATTCCCATAAACCCTTGACTAGTCTATAGAAATAGAAACAATGTCATAAAAATATTCCTAAGTGGATGCGAGTTTGGTTGAAGTCACGTTGGTAAAAAAGCTAGTGAAAGTAAAGCTTCCATTATCATTATAAACGATCACATTAGTGTTTGTCAGAAACAAACGGTAATATCATAAACTAGACTAGAAAAGAAAGTTGTAGCCCTACTTCATACGATTCAATGGATCCAGTGCCAATCTTTAATGAAATTAATTAAATTGACCTTTTAAGATAATATTTCTTTAGATATCAACAATTTTAAAGTTTCTCAGCTTCGACGCCTGAGGTTTTACTTTCTTGAAATATTCTCTGAAGTACTTCTTTTATTTGAAGCCAAAAGTTTTTGGAAAAGCTTGGTGCTCGTTTGAGATCGTAACATAGTTAGATTTTGTCTGAATGTTTTCTTACGTAGGTAATCCCATCATTCCCAGGCAGATGCCTACGTATACTTTCATTGATTTCATAAATACTTTTTGAAGTCACATTTTTTTATAACCCAATCAATTTTAGAAACAATACCACAGTTTGCCATATATATTATTTGTCTAATATTTCCATATTATATTAAATTTTAGTAGACTATTAAGTTTCGATAACATTATCGTTCCAAGGAACAGTCATATAAATTGCTTTTTTACCCAACACCTTTCTCTGCAGGTGCATATCGAATGCATCATTAACACGAAATTTGATAACATTAAAGAGTTAAAAGTGTCGTTTAGAAAATTTTAAGTAGCGTATTGCTTAAGAATTTATAGCAATGGGAAAATATATGTGATACAATAAATTAATGCCTACTACTTTCGTAACTCAATTACCTGAGGCAATGATTTATGTAATCGGATTTTTAATATCGTACTTCTGAGAATATCCCTGAGTTAATACCATTATCAAGCCCTCCAGCTACACGAGACTTTGAGCCATTATTGTTATTCTCTGTTTTCGGCTCTGTCTACCGTAGGACAGATTTTTTATGACTTTATAAAGCCATTTTGATTAAAAGCTTAGAATGAGTTGCATAAATGTTAATTTAAATGTTACATACATAAAGATTATTTTCTTACAGCTGTGATATAGCTCCATAATATTCAACGGGTTTCGTTTGTTTAAATTTTGTATTTTTATATCTCATTTGGGCATCAAAGATGCAACTTTTGATGTTAACCCAGTTACATATGCATACAAAGTATATTTATCTAACACGAAGGAAGCTTTCTTTTCTAAAAATAGTTATATTTCAGAATCACTATCATTGAGCCATGCCCAGTCTGGAATTAAATAAGGATTAGTCATAAAATCTTAATTTCTTAAAATATAAGAATCTGCAGAACGGGCAATATGGAAATATACATAGATATAAGAAACGGACCCCGAAGCACTGAAAAGTACATTTGTAAAAAAGTGAAGTCCCTACAATACTACAATAATATGTAGGTAAATTTTAGTTATAGTGTAGTAATAGTGTAGTTTTGAATTTACATAGAAATTTTACAAAATCGTTATGACTCACTTCCCGGACTGTTGTTTATTTTTTTTTAAAATTGATAAATGGATATCAGATCTCGGAACAAGATGTGAAGGTAGTCTGGGACAGTCACGTACCAAGTACTAGCTTCTATCGTCATCTTGTTTATCTAACTGCTCCTTATACGTCTTAAACTGCTGGCGATACGGCTGTCTGGTTTGCAGGCGCCATATTTTGACATGTGGAAAATTTGTGAAGAATTTATTAAGGCTCTGTGAGACCGTCGTTTGCACTAAGATTAATAAATGTTGATGTAGCATAATAAGTATACAGGGATAACATGTGGAAATGTGTAGTCTTCGAAATATGTACTCTTTCTACACCGTGGGGAAACTTATTTACAGGGGTCGACCTCAAAATAAAACCAAAATCAATTGTAGTTTTCACTTCTTTACAATACTTATCTCAATAGTATTGTGATCTGAATTTAAGCATTAATATTTTGGGCCTACATACTTGGTCTTCTGACCTGTCGATTTGAGGAAGTGTAATGTTTTAAAGCTTTGGTAAGCTTGTATTTCCATTGCGGCTGAGTTGTGGCCACGGCCGGAAAGGGAAGTTAAAAAGGAAATGCAAGTTAACATTTCATAATAATATGTAAAACGTTATGCGAAGCGAAGATTTTCATATTACGCCAAGAAATTTTTTCTGACCAAAGAAGGTATAGTACGCGTATTGGCATTTCTCTTTTGCTGTGACTTCCTACAGAGCCGTGGAAGGAGATCAAACTTAGTCCCGGGATTCCCATTCTTGGGTCACTGTTTCCTTCTAGAGCCCTTATGCATATTTCTGCTTAAAGCCCCCTGTCTCGATAAGACTTCGACCCGAGTTAAAAAAAAATACAAACTACACTTTTTTGGAAAATCACTTGAAACAAAAATATAATATATTCTTATTGCTACTGTTACTAGTTCTTTGTAAGAAAAGAACGGTTTGTATGTCAGCGACAGAGTCTTTTATTGATTCATTTATTTAGCCCGGTCACCTAAACAAGCCTCATAAAATCAATTTTAATTTAGTTTTACTACTATTCCAATACCTTTTATTACATAAGAGGTACAGAGTTTTGTCAACAAGTTCGTGAACCCGATTGAGACGATTGTAAATTGGGGACGGAGCATTGACCTCTCGTCTCATCTGTATAATCGAGCCGCATTTAATCGGTTTATCGGTTTAATAAGCAATAAATGAGTGTGGATTAAATTTATGGCATTTCTTCCGAAGTGGTCTCTCGGAAGGCCAGCCGCGTGCGCGTGCGCTGAATACAATTTGAATTCCGCGCGTCACTTTCAGAATGATATAAGTAAGTTACTTACTACCTATTTACCATCGTAAAAATTTTATTACTCTTATCTATCTTTTTTTTCGTGTCTGAAATGTTTCATGTAGGCAACCTTATTTACGTATGCCATAGAAACGGTTGCCATGGCTTGTTAGTTAGGAAAAAATGTCACAGATTATATTTATTGAAAATATATTTTTATTTCCATAATATAGAGCTTTTATTTTGATTATTTCTCTCCTCTGTACTCCTTCTGTCTTCTGTAGTGTGTAACTCACTTTCTACTTTACTTCCTACAGACAATACATTCTTCTAGATTGCGCTCCAAAAAATAACTTATATTTTGCATGCCGTGAAAACACATCATGCTGTAGATAGCTAATCTTATAAATATAATATAATTACATAAATAAAATCATGCTTCTTTCCCGGAAGAGTAGGCAGAGACTACATCTTTACACTTGCAATGCTGCGTGCATAATACTTCTTTCATCTAAATTCAATTCAATTAATTTTTCCATTTTTTACCAATTCACCTGTCTATTTTTTACAATCCATTGTATTAATAATTTAAATACAATTTTACAATAGGTAATCAAACCAATATTAATTCCTTATACTGAGGTCACATGTGATAAAAAACATATTCTTTTGAAATTCGGTCGAGCCGTTGATGTGTTGATGTTACGGCCCGCTAATTACATAGTACGATAAGACGATTGAGATAACAGATGCAATAAGCAAAAGCTGTAATTGGGTTACGAGCATTTCTTTGTTTGGCAGTTTGATTATGTGCTCCAACATTGATAAACACTAATGACTAGGTAATCTATATAAGTCCTCCAAATGGTGATATAATGTTTGGCTTGTAATTGAAGTATGCTGTTATTATAAATTTACTAGCGACCCGCCCCGGCGAGGCACGGGTACTATTTAAAGATATAAACCTCCCTCAGAAAATCGTCTTTACAACATGTCAAATAGGAACAAAATCAGTTCATAACTTTCCGAGATTAGTGCATAGATACAAACAGACAGATATAAAAGAGGGACTTTATAATATGAAGTGATAGTGAGATGAAGTGATTACAGACGAGGATTTGATTGTTTAATTTATGATTAAAAACTACCTATATAATTGTAACTGCCTAAAATGACCGTTATTAGTTTGTGGAGAGACCTGAATGTGGGTGAAAGACAATATAATAATTAGATTAATAATATTAAAAAGAATCGAAGGCTACGTTCAACTGCATGACCAAATGATGGCATTGAGATTCAGATAGTAACAAGTTGAGCTAGGCCATCGCTAAGAAGAATCTCAAACTTCAAACCGTTGATTAACTTTCAGAAAAAAAGAACCTGGCACGTTTCATGTTTTTCCATTCCCTTAGTTGCCTCATACGACATCCAAGGGAAAGATAGGGAGTGATTCAATTCTAACTTGCCAGGATCCACACGGCACTTTACTTGGTCTCAATTTAACCAAGTCTACCACAGTACCTATTATACCTTCAATAGAACTTCATGTGGATGAAGCGAAGGAAGTATGCATAGATCGTGGCAAGTGGAAAGAGGTAGTCTCTGTCTACCCCTCCGGGAAAGAGGCGTGATTTTATTTATGTATGTATGTATAGAACTGCATCAGTTATCTTTAAGGCAGTTGAAAGTGAACGGGTCGACATTTAGCTGCTGACCGACTCGAAAATAAGGCAAGGCTAAGTTATGTTTGCACCGATATACGAAGTTTTATTATCATTGATCTTTCGTTAGACCTTGGCGGGTGAGACAGTGTCTTTTGTAATTATCTGTTACTGTTTGTTTCAAGTTTTTGATAAATAATACAATATTGTTTCATATCTCTTTCGCTCCGTCCGCATTTATTGCTCTTTTCATGCAGGCTTTCCGGTTTAGGTTACTCTTGATCTGACCTTTATCCAGGACATTCCCGATTTGATCCCGGTCTTAACCTTCCTCTTTCAACGTTCATTTACTCTTCTTGTATGCAGTGATCGTTGCAAATGAAATAATATAGCTGCGTACTCCTCCGATAAAGAGGTGTGATTTTATACACACATATATATTATCACGTATAAACCTTGCGGGGTAAGTAGAGCCAACAGTCTTGAAAAGACCACGTTCAGCTGTATGACTTGATAATGGAATTGAGATTCAAACAATAACAGGTGGCTAGCCTACCAGAAAAATCCCAAGTTTATAAGCCTATCCCTCAGTAGCCTTTTACGACATCTATTGAAACGATATGGAGTGGTTCTTCCAATTCATGTTCGTATACATATAGTACTTTATGTATGAATTATAACCATTCCAAAAATAAAATGGTTACTTTGGCCCAGGGAAAAAAGCGATTTCCCAACAGATGTTTGTTTCTGAGACAAAGTCTTTGGTTCGAATCATGGTCAAGTCAAGATGAATAATTATCTTATTCTGAATTCCTTACTTGGCGTTATATACTATAATATAAATAAATAAATAATAAATATAGTTTGATGAGATACTAAATGTGAGATTTGTCCTTTTGCTTAAATGAGTAGGTAAATATGATAAGTTGGAAAAACTGTGTCGTGTTGATTGTTAGTGTGCAAGTACAAATACATAAGTATTAATCTAAAGAGTTTGAACAAATACAAACTCATCGCAAACAAAGTTATCTTAATTCTTATCAGCGGGTTACATACATACATAAAAATCACACCTTTTTCCTGATGGGGTAGGCAGATACTACATCTTTCCACTTGCCACGATCTCTGCATACTTCTTTCGCTTCATCCACATTCATAACCCTCATGCAAGTACGGCGGTTTCAGTTACACTTGAACTGCCAAGACGTCCTTAATTTGATTAAGATACGTGTTTGTAATAGGGCTTCACACTATTCACTTTCCTATTAAAATTTTAAAATCTGACTCTGATTAACCGACATTGAGAGGATTTTAGGAAATTCCCGCGGGAAATTAACGGGATCTTTCGTTTTACGCGGACGGAGCCGCAGGCGTATTTTAGTTTCAAATAAAATCTTATCGTGCAGAGTTAACCACGACTTTCTAGGCCCTTTATCCTATATAAACTGGAAATAAAGTAGGTTTACCGTGGGATTCGAACCCACGTACGCTGAGTCAAACAGGCAGACGTCTATATTATTAAGCCACGAAGGCAGTTACAACCCGTCTATTCTTAAACGGCTTGTCCCAATATAGCATTTAAGGACATAAATATTTGAGTTAATAGGTACTCATTTAATAATAATCTATCGTCTTGCGATTGTAGGTGATTGTGGGTATTTGAAAGGTCTAAAGATCATTCGAAAAAAGTTTTCTAAAAAGAGGTTCTATTTTTGCAATTATATGATTGTTGAATGTGCAATGTGCAGCCTTATTGTAAGAAACTTTTCTTGGTGAATGAAGATATACCTTAGTATGTTTGTAATTGATTCGGTAACTTTTCGACCTTCTTGATTATGACCACAATAAAGTGATGTTTACTATTATCAATTAATATAGTAGTGGAACGTCTCCACAGAAATCGAAATAATATAAGACAATAGACATGGCACATTGAACTTGCAAATATAGGGATGATCATACATCGTACGCAGTTGTAAGTAAAGCTGTCAAATAAATCTAACAATTGAGATAAACAAGCATCGGTTGCGACGTCACACTCATGAGTAACCATTTCTACTGTCTTTTATTATTTCTAATTCTAGGTATATGTCATATTGTATTAGATGAACTATATGTAATACTAGCTGTCCCGGCAAACGTTGTTTTGCCGTAAAAATATTTTTCGGAGGAGTACGGGAACGAACATTGTGACATGAAAATTTTATATCTAAGAATATAAAAAAGAAAAAAGCTACTTACCTAAATTATACTTGTTGGCCATACGTAGGATTTTTGTATGATTTAATAGGCTCGATGTATACAGGATTCGTTTCCACTCTGGTTTTCGGCCCTTCCAGGCCTTGGTAGTTGGCTTTGTTCAGTTGTGGCGCGCCTCCCTTGCTCTGCCATACGTAATATCCTACTCCAGCCATCGCCAATGCCGCAGCTACCACTAAGGGCACTACTAATGCTGTAACTGAAAATATATTTTCTTGTAAAGCTAAACCACAGTTTTTAGAAATATTTCGGAAAATTAAAATCAATACAAGTAACTCGTATGTTAGAAGCAATCAAATGTTTACGATACCGATGTACGTTTCGAAATGCAATTTATTGTTGTTGTATTATTAACCATGTTATTGTTTTCCAAAAAATGTTTTAATTATAAAATTTAATTTGTTTTATATGTTATGACAACATATAAAACGACAACAGCTGCCATTGATACTAAGTTACAATTAAATTTAGTAATTTCAAGTTATTGTAGGATTTTATCATCAAAAGCATTGAGCATAATAACTTTACTCAATATATTATAGGGAGTACAGATAGTCGATATGACAAGGCAGGACAAAAATAGCAACAACTGCGCCCCTCATTAATTGTTTATTTCTTTTTGGAGAATGCGCGGTATCGGCATGTTGTTGTAATATTGCAATGTTGCATCTGTGTTCGCTTTTGTTTTATTTAGGTATACACGTTTATACTGCTACATCACTGCTCAAATGTAGGAAACATTTAAAGTTATATTGGGATAATTATTGAACTTATAAGTTCAACCTTATTTAGTGAAAATCACAATAACAAATAAACATATCAATTACTTTTATAGAACGAAACTAACACATATGATTATTTTTACTTTGTGGTATAAAATATTATTATTATAATTTTAGTATTATCTTAAAATTTTGAGCCTGAAAAATTCATTCATCGATACCTATCAAAATTTTGGAGTAAGAAAACCAATTTTTCGAAGTGACCATAAAATTTGCGGTTGCTTTAAATTGGAAGTGAATCAAAAAGGCATACCCAATGTCTTATAAAATGTATAATTACCATTCATGCCTCCTCCTACAACAGCCTCGGCGTTAGGACAGGACTTCTTACTGATCATAATAGCTATTTCATTCCTAACATTTTTCCTAGCCAAATATGTCCATTTGCAGTCATTCACCGTCTCTTCACATTCCACCCAGATACTCCTGTTTTTACTATCTCGTCGTCTTGAAACTTCTTCATCGTAAGTAATCAAATGAACAGAGGTCAAATTAGAATCTTTTTCTAAAATTTCCGATGTTGTCATACATATATCTTCACAGTAGTTGTTCCCATCGAAGTATTGCCAACCATCTTGGGTTCTGTCACAAATGCAGCAATCTTCACATCGCCCGTTGCCAGAGCAATCGACCTAAAAATATTTGAGCAATTTAGCGAAAAATTCAAAGATATTTTTAAACGTGAAGCTCAAGTCGCACTGTCAGCCTGATTGCACTTTATTGTCCGTCGTTAGCTCCTTCGGTTGTAAACAGATTTTTTTTCTTGAATTTATTACCGAGAAATCAGACTGTAAAGGTAAATTAAGAAGCCAAATTATTTCAGAAGGAAATCGCAAAATTACGGGAAGTGGCATAAAGGAGAATTTGATCGTGAAAGATTATGATGTCCTCAGATTCGTCCTTAAATTTGGAACCTCATTCTTATTTGTTTGCTGTTTTATACAAGATTCTTTGGTGTTTAAAGCTGAATAAAGTTTTAAATATATAACTTACGTCAGGCCTCATTTCATGTCTGCAGCTGATGTCTCCTCGGACGGGGCAAGAGCCATCAGTATCAGGTTCCACATACTCCCTCTCATCATAAGGTGCCTTCTGCTCACAACGAGGACCCCTCCTGCACAGATTATTAAAGCCATTTTAACTTTCATCAGGTTTTAGATGTTGAAGCCTATTATATAATAGAAACATCTGGCTAAATTGTTTTTCTGAAAGGAACGGCTGGTTGATTTTTGGATTTATCTGTTCCTTTGTTATGGAAATGTTCCCTGTTAAGTTACCGTTATAATACGTAAAATCACGACCTCTTATTGGTCGAATCAAGTATAAAATAATATTGACCGGATGTCATTTGAAAAAGTTAATCCGGAAATTGATCATTGATTAGTGTCTTCGGAATTTGGCAACGCGTATTAGGATAGTTAAACCATTCATATTCATATCATGTCTTTACAACGTTGATATTAGAATAAACGTTTGCAAGTGTAATTGTGATATTATGGAGGTATTATGCGTGTCGTAAAATAACGCTAGTATATGTAGACATGTAATTATTACTGTGCAGGCAGATTGCCAACGCAATTTCTGTGAGATTCTCATGCACATCGCCAGGTTTATTAGACAAAGTTATTTTACTAACAAATTATGAGATTTCAATTCATCGAAGAATATTATTGAAATTAAGATATGACTACTTATCTGAGTATTACTACTCATTCCTAGCAGTAAAAAAAACACACAACTCACCAGTCTTCTTTACACTTGCACACACCACACGAGAGGTTTCCACGACCATTGCAATAAGCGTCGTTCACACTGACATTTCTGCTACATTGGCACGCGCAGGGCACGCTGTATTGACCTTTAGCATGTATGACGTCATCGATCTTCAAAGGCACTACAAAATGCTGGACAGGTCCACCAGTATCGCTGCAGAAGTCGCTGTCAAGACTAACAACAAGCTTTTGTGTGCACGTATCCTTGTCACATTTTTTCTTGACAAGTTTCACATCGGGTGTACTGCCTAGATAATCTATGGGGGTGACGTCAATCTGCAAATAGATCGAATCCATAGAATTTTGAATAAAATGTGACGATAAAAGTGGTAAGTTCTGGTATGAGTGCGCAACTGATGGTTAGTACTGCCATCAGTAATAAAATTGTGAGGTTTATTTATTACTGCGAGTATGAAAGACGACGACACATCATTCATATAATTTCAAATACAATATGGCATTTCTATAGTCTTATTATATTTGCAATTATGAACGAATCCCATATGTGAACATAAAAGTTTGTTCATATTTGGAACAGCATTAAAAATCATAAAATGTATTTGTTGCATCAACGTAGGTGAATTCTTCCACGATATAATAGCGTTGTCATAGTAGAACTATTAAAAAAACATCATTAAGTTCTAATGACGTATTTTGAATTTTTTAATTGTGACCCATGCTTGTTTTGTAATGTATGAGAAATTAGAAATTACGTTAAAACTGTGGGAATCAAAAACGGAGTCATGAAATAGCGTTGTTGTTTTACTACATTACGGCCCTGGGCATTATATTTAATTTTCTTCTCCAGTACAAACAGCCACAAAGAAAAATTTATAATTAGAAAAATAAGGAAGCGAAAGAAAATTATTCAAAGCATATCCTTACATTGACTTTGCTTGGCGTCGAAAACTCTTTGTTTCTTTCACCATCGGACACTTTAATCGAATCTTCGAACGAGACTGGTCGTATTATCGATGTTTTATTGCCGTCTTGTTGCTGTCGAGGGAAAAATTGGAATATCTCTTTCTCATTGTAAGATGTACACCTCGTTTCTCCAAATGAAAGTCTACTGCAATGTGACTCCTGAAACAAAGAAAAACTCTGATTAATGATTTTATAATCGTAAATTCTAAATCGAAACTATTGATAATAAACTATGTGTCGAATAAACAAATGCCAATGTTTAAGTCACTTCAATAATATTCCATATAATAAAAAGAAAACAAAACAAAAATAAATATAAAGTATCTTTTTAGCTGTAATTGTCAACTCGTACGTAGATGTAACTTTAACTTCTTCGATATCTTATAGGTTTCGAAAACCATAGAATATAACACCGGAGATCCCGGGTTCGAATGCCGGCCGGGGCATGTGGGAAACGAACTTTTTCTGATTGGAATTCTAATACATATAATAATACTCTTATGGCCAGTAATAAAATTTAGTAACGTTGAGTTACTATCTTGTAACACAAGTTTCGAACTTATTTCGGGGCTAATTCAATCTGTGTAATTTACTCCGTACGTACGTACATACATTTATTTTAGTTTTTTATTTAATATTACTAGACGTGCCTAGTCATACAAAAGTAGAGTAAGAATAATATTACTACTACTTTACTAGCAGTTAAGTTACTCGTACTAAGTTTCATCTTGCAATTAAATCGAGCTAAACAAGTCTCGACATAATATCCTATGCATTAATTAGCTACGTTCCATATAATATTGTTGTTCTGACTGTAATTATAGTATTATGAACATAAATGGTGTTTCTCGACATTTTTGCGACACAAATGTATCAATGTCTAAACAAGTCTATATGCTCTATAATAATAATTGATGTTAATAAATCTACCGGCGCCACTAACGCAGAATTAATATTTATGCAATTAATCTCGACTCAACTGTTAAACTTGCAGCATTTAACAACAAATAAATGTGTTGTAACTTAAAATAAATTTTCACAAACAATGTGCTTTGTTGTAAAGAATTATTGTCTTAAATTGACAAAAAAAGAAAATGGTTCTTAAAAGTTATCAAAGTAAGTTAGAACATTGGTTTTTGATATTAAAAGTGACCGGAAAGATTTACGGATGGGAGAAAAAGTTTATGCGTCCCTGCCAACTTATGCGGGATATTAAACTAAGATGATGACAAAAGTATGCTATGTTTTAAGAGTTTGAAATATATAGAAAAAAGAAAGACAATATAGATAGAGTTTAAGAAAGAGAGTCAAGTCATATTTTTATTTGTAAATAAAGTTCCGTGTGGTTTTCGGTACTTTGAAAAAGAACCACTCTATATCATTCCCATGGATGTCGTAAAAGTCTACTAAGGGATAGGCTTTATAAATTGGGGATTCGTCTTGTAGGCGACAGGCAAGCAACCTGTCACTCTTTGAATCTCCATTCTTCCATCGTGAAGCCATACAGCTGAACGTAGCTTTTTAGTTGGCTATGTCTACCCCGCAAGGGATAAACACGTCATTTTCTGTATGTATGTATCAGTAAAAACAAGTCTTACCGACTTATTAAAGAGACGTGCACATCACATTTCCGCAATTATGAGCGAAAATAAAGTCTAATGTCGTCAGTGTCAGTGACTCTGCTCCCATTCCAACTTATTTATAGTATACTAATTATTATATCTTATAATAGACAGAGCCAACAGTTTCGAAAAGACTGAAAGGTTATGTTTAGCTGGATGGCTTGAAGATGGAATTGAGATTCAGGTAGTGACAGGTTGCCCACCGCCTAAAACAAGAATCCGTGTGAAATCTGTGCCGTGTGGTCCCCGGCACTTTAAAACAGGTGCATTCCATATCATTCCCTTTGATTCCCATGGATGTCGTAAAAGGCAACTAAGGGAAAGGCTAATAAACTCGGGATTCTTTTTGTAGGTCAATCTATTACTATTTGAATCTCAATACTCTTTAAGGCCGATTAAAGGTCTTCCCCGCATGGGATAGACTTGATTATTGTATGTTAAATAATAATGCCAAGTTTATTAGCCCTTCCTCTCATTGACGACCTCTGTGGCGCAGAGGTAGTGCGCTTGTTTGTGACACCGGAGGTTTCTCTGATTGGCCTGGGTCTTGGATGTTTATCTTTATAAGTATTTATTATAAAATAAAGTATTGTTGAGTTAGTATCTCGTAACAAAAGTTTTTACTTTGAGGCTAACTGAATCTATGTAATTTGTTATCTATATATATACATATATGTATATATGTATATATGTATATATGTATATATGTATATATGTATAAATGTATATATGTATATATGTATATATATATATCTATATAGATAATCTGTACGGGAATAGATGCAGCTGGCTCACACTTTCTTTTTCTTAGCAACCAGAGTAGAATACCTTAGTACTTTTACTTCTTGGAATAATTTCATATATTCTTCTCAATCATGATTTACGAGGTCTCTTGTCAATTTTTCAATCAAAAATTGCACGCTTGATTCAATACAGTAATGTCTTTGTCCGTAACATAAGCAACATTCAGTGGAACTGTCGTCGGCATGCGAGACCCTCGCTAATGAGTTTGTACCCAGTGCATATAAATCATTTGGATGCAGGAACAGGTTCGACTGCATCCGCGTCAATGAGCCTGTTTACATAATTGGTGTCCAACATAACTGGGAGAGAAATGTGTGGGCTTTGGAAATACCTTTACCTTGTTGTTTGCTGTGAGTCAATTTTTTTTTTAATTAAATTAAATTTTAAATTAAGAAACATTATAAAGTCATGAAGGATATACGTGCGCATTCATCTAATGCGGGCTTTCATGATGGTCTAGAAGGGAAGAGAATACAGATTAAGTCTGCTTCTCTTCCTGAATTTGAATCTCAACTCCATCATTAAATGCATACAGCTGAACGTGGTTTTTCTGTCTTTTCGAGATTATTGGCTTAAAATGTTTTATGTATGTATGTACTCCAAATATTACATGTCACATTCTATTTGCACATCGTTTTATATATTCGATTCTATCATCAAGCCAAAAAGCGGAACGTGGCCTATCAGTCTTTTGAAGACTTTTGGCTCGTTTTACCCCGCAAGGGATATAGACGTGACTATATGTATGTATTTGGTATCAAAAAATGATGTGAATATGTTAAAATTTAAATTGTCCTTGCCATTACTTGTTCCACTGTTGTGGATCGACTTTCTCAATTTTCTGATAGTTCTGGTCTAGCACAAAATTTTCCAATCTTAGAAAAACCGTGTCATTTGCCTCGCCAACTATTTAGCTGTTTTCAATTAACTAGGTCGTCGTCTGCATGAGGAAATCAACGGTGACCTTTGGCCAGGATTCATTTGGCGGCCTTCAACGACTCATTAGGTAGATGTACAGATATAGGGACAAAATGTATTGAATTGCCAAAGATTTTACTTGTTTTTGACCCCGTTTCCGTCCTTTGGGAATTTATGACTTTATTCTTGGAGATACTGTTGTATTCTGATGGTAAAGGATGTTAATCGTTTTAGGACTAATTGTTTATTAGTAAATAAGGGTATTATGCATTGTTTACAATATTAAACTGTTCTTCAAAGTTTGAATAAATCTAAGATACACTTAAAAGGCCAATAAACCCTTAAGTACTTTGCGCATACGAAATGTTATGTGGGTGTAGAGCAATAATAGCAGAGATGTCGACGATTATTCCCTTTACCGCCCTACACATGCCTTGTCTCTCTCTATCTTAATATCTATGAAAAAGACGGAGGAATCTGGTCTACAAGTTGGTAATAAGTAGGTTCTCAGTAAGTGTGGGTGGCGTGAACCATAGTATCTAGAGAAATGTTGTTCCCTTGCGACACTGTGGTGAAATACCAGTTTTATATACAGGAACGTTATTATAATTGGAGTGCTGAGTTGTAATTACGTCTGTTTCCCTTGCGGCGATTTTAGAGTCATCAGGCAGGCCAACCGAATGGGATCGACCCTAGTTTATAAAAGCACACTACATATTAATAGGTATCATTTTATTAAAAACAATGTCTTATTTAATATTTCAGGTGGAAATTGAAGATTTTTTAAAAAAATAGGTAGGTTTCAAAGTGTGACGTCATACTCCAGGCGTTATGTATAACTTTCGTGTACATTTTAAAAGAAAAGAGTAAGAGGTAAGAGAAGTGAGTAAGAGATAAAATGTGTTTACCGAAATCGTAATTCAGAATTTAAGCATGTAGATTAAAAAGTTGAATGGCTTTTAATTCTTAAATTGACCACTGTTAAAACTTTGGTTTCGTGTCTCTTATACACTATCTAACCGTTAAAAAACCTGTATAAAAAGCTATTGAAAACAATGAATCTTTGTAGCTCATTTGATCTCTACATACTACCCGCATCGGCTGTTGAAATTCCATACACTATACTATATACTGCCAATCTATATTTTTTTACCATTGTTAAATTGTTATTGTCTTTGTTTTATTAAATTTACATAACCAAACCACATAAGCACACATAAAAATTAAAATAATTATTGTACGTAGAAACTGAAATATCAGGGGTCAAATTCCATTCTCTATTTTTTCTTACCTGTTACTTTCGATATAACATTTTTCTATCACGAACTAGTCCTACTTATGTGACGGATCCGTCAATACAAAGCATTAAAAATTCGATTATATGATAAACACCTCTAACATCCCAAAATAATACGAGTGAAATTTAGACGGCCCAGATCTCAAAATAACACGAGACGATTTCTCAAAAATAAACAACGGGTAATTCATTGTTGGAATAAAACTGGCCGACATGGGTAGATAATGGTATTACGTTCCATCTATCATAATGGTAGTATGTCTTTTGCGTGGATGTCGTAAAGGCGATTAAGGGAATAAACAGATTCTAGTGCAAGCTTCCAGGGTGGACTGGTAGTAAAATAAATAATAATTTCCTAGGTAATTATCACTTGTTAAAGCTGATAAACGGGAGAGCTTAGCAGTTCGTGGCCTTTCGTTTTTCCAATACGTTTTATTCTATCTACCTCGTTACGAATAAGGACGTGATATGTATGAACTGATCTATTATTAGAATAAGAACAGACAGACAATGAAAGTATGTGCCAATTTAAACAGTTCTAAAGAAAATCCGGTCATCGACCTTTGGAAAATAGGAAAATGTCGCCGTAGTGACTAAGACGCGTCGGAAAAATCAATGGGATGCAGACTATTGGATGCTATCCAAGTTCAAGTAAGTGCATTTCGCAAGTTGCATTTATGAACAATTTCATAGGAAATATGATCTACGGTGGGCTGTAAGTATGATTCAACCTAAGTTATGAGAAAAGGTGGTGAGAATAAATTATCAGAGTTGGTACTTGGTATTAGGAAATAACGAGAAAATTAAATGTTATGGTGTAGTCCAATATTACTGAATAAAATATAAATTGCGTAGGTACTGTATATTAGAAATATGTTGTGGATAGAGTTTCTGATGTTATTAAAGATCTTCTTGATTATTCATTTTCTTTTAAAAGAGCAGGCTAAAGAACTTATGTGACCATTTGGCAAAGTGTGTTGCTGATAATTGGTTATTTTCGCTGTACCACAAAAAAGTTTAGTGAAATATTTGAAAAGTTAATATTTTTTTTTATTGGTACATCTCATCGTTATTCCTATTGTTAGCCTAAATCCTTAAAAACTTTCGAAGGCCACGTTCAGATATTTATCGCTATCTAACTCGCAACAGAAATGTAGAAATTATAAGAAAGAAAGTTCCTTTGAACGAACTCTGAACTGGAGATTCTGTTTGGATGAAGTAACTCATACTCGGTGTCGGGGTCAAGGCAATAAGGACGTATCTCACTGTCAAGTCCATGTTGACGAGTGCCTCCGAGCGAGTTGAACTAGAAAATATAATGAGATGGTGGGCGAAAGAATGCAACGGCCTGTGCCATAAAGTAGAAATGGATCGAATTTACAAGCTTTTACATAAAATTTGGATTTGTGGACCAGAAAGAATTTTGTAATTTATATTTGAAAAAGAAAATGCTGAATGAGACCAGGGGAAGTAAAAAAACGCCATAGATTATAAGGCCCGTAAAGGATAAAGACGTAATAATATGTAACAAATATACGAAATATCACGAAGGAAAAAGAATTATCAATAATTTTATGTAATACAAGTACAGAAAAGATTTTCAAGGCTATAATATCAAATCAATGAATTCAAAATCTATACTAAGTTGAATATGAAATTGATATATCATAATAGTAAAGTTTCGTCCTAATGATCTGAGTACTTTGAGAAGGTTGTGAAAGTCAGATTCAAGTTGTGAATGAAACTATCACTAAAGACAAATATAGTAATAGTTCACAATAATCTACTGTAGAGAAATATCATAAAATGTTAGCATGGACACAATAAATAAATAAATTATAAAATAGGCATTCAAAAATTTTCGTAAGTCGGATTGGCTTACCGCTATCTCTCATGACTTGATTCGTGAGTCGATTGCGCGATCGAATCTCGCCTCGCAAGTCGAATGAAATAACGCGCCCTTTGTATATACCAATTTTTAAAGGCAAACCTTACGCAAGGCGTTAACTTAAACCTGAGATGTTTTATGAATATCGTCGTAAAATATGTTAATAGGTAAGTGGAGCGGGGTTTAATTGTCTTGATTGATATCCAACGGAATCTCGGCGGGCCTGCCCTTTATGGGAAAGATTAATTTAAGCATTGATTTTATCTTTAGTCTTATCTTTGAATAATTAGCAAAATCTGTTTTTATTTTATTGGTTTTTTAATATTAATTCTATATTTTTTTATAAAGAAATCTTTTCCTTTTACTGTAGATATGTTATTTACTTTAACTGAAGGTATCTACTCGTATTTCTTAATTAGGGACGCTTTAATGAGAGGCTTAATTAATATTTTTACACAACTTTTGAAATTAACATTACATTACATATAATCACGTCTTAATTTCAATGGGATGGTAGAAAACACGGGTGATAGACCTGCCTAAGCAGATTTGTGTATTTTTGACATGGTGTTGACATAATTTGTACCGTATGTACATATTTTATTTTATCTATATTTATTTAACGAAATATTCGTATTGATATAATTAGTTCTACATTCATTCATGTTTTTTAATGTAGACAATGTGCATGATTTAGACTTTAGAGATATTTGTAAATTGACGTCCGATAAAAATGCTGCAGTGTAGTTTGTTCCGCAGCTTCTTCTACACATGCGTTTTGGAAGCGGTAGTAGTTATAATTAGATTTAAGTGATGTGAAGTCAATAAGTGATACCTTGTATCCAATTTTGAAAATAAATGTATTCTATTCTATTTCAAGAACTAGGGTAGTGTAACTAAGATTATTGTCTATTTTGTTAAAAACAAATGACAAAAACATTTATAAGTAGATTGATTGCAATTGCAATGGTTAATGGTGCTACAGTGTCATTTTTTGTATAAAAGGCAATCACTTGGATGAACAAATCGATTTTCTATGGAACAAGATACGCAAATTGCTGACCTAGATCTAAATTAGGGACTTTTTAATTCAAATTGAAAGCTCCTTTAACTGTATAAAGTAATTGTAATGAAACAATTTAACATATTATTATTAGTTTAGAAATTAGCGTTAAAGTTTAACCTTACGCCAAACTACTTATAAAACACATATACTTATAAAATGGTTACCATATGTAAATCTATATTTATATGTAAAACATGTAGGATTCAATTTATTAAAATGTAGGTATATATGTATGTAGATTTAGTAGATAATAATCTTTGTCCTTATTTAGTAGTTCGTAGTTAAGAAAATGCAAAGAAACAAAAGTGTTTATTAGTATTGTATGTAAAAGATAATGCGTCTGGAACTAAAGCCATAGAAAGTTTGTATTCGGTTACAGAATTAACAGATTAGTCTATTTGGACAGTTGTACCCTTGGCATTGCAAGGGTTCCGAAAACATACACTGTTATAAGCATGCAGCTGATAAAACAAAGATACAAGGTCAAACAGTACATTAATATTCTTTAAAAACATATGTTTTTAATTCAGGAAGGTATAGCTATTTACAAACTTTGCCTTTGAAGTGATAATTATTAAGATTAATGAGCAAGAAAACAAGAAAAAGAGGTCGGAACCGTGCCGTTTTAGAAAATGTGCAAATTGTGTCATTAAAGCGTAATAAAAACAAAACAAGCTGCAAATTGTGCTATTTTAATCACAAATTAGTACATAGTGTGTGAAAATATGATTAATAACGTACTACACACACATAACTACACATTGTATGTGTATGTGGGTGTTATGCCCTCAAATAAGAATCTATCATTAAAGTTGTGATAAATGACTAAAAATGATATTATTAACTTTTGATTTGAAAAGAAAAATTACCTAGTTTTAGGATCGAGTTTCACTGTTTATGATCGTGTCATATATTTAAATTGTTCTTTCCTTACCAATACGGCCTGTTTCTTAATGTCCTTATATATCAATTGCAATAAAATATGTCAAAAATATAAAATTTCACGCCATCGTTTTGTTTCGACACTGTGACCTTTTGGGATTGCCACATAAAATAAACAAATTAAGGATTTCAGTACAAAATGAATCACATGTGACGATAAGAAACGTCCATTATAATTACCTTCTCAACTTTAAACCCATGGGGTGGGTCTCTTGTTCATCGAAAATGTCAAGTGTCTGAGTAAAATGACATTAAAAATATATCCAAGCTAAATTACGCCACTTATGAAAATATATTTTTAATCTTTACTGTCCTACTTGCTTGCAGTCTATATTGCTTGTTAACTGCTTTTTTTTTATTTTTGACCCAAATCCGACGAGTATGAAAATATTGAATGTGTCTTGTAGATAAAGCAAATAATGTATGCAGTGATCGTGGCAACAGGAAAGATGTTCACTGATTATGAAGAAACAAATAATAAAGATTTATAAATATTTTAATAAAATGTTTTTAAAGAAACCTTTTATGTTAATAGATTATATACACAGATAAGTATTTAAAATAATAATAAATTTCTAAATTATAAGAAAAATATTAGGCAGCCGTTACACACAGCATCAGCATTTAGACGAAAAACAACACAGGAGAAATGTCGAAAGTGTTAAGTAAGCAGCCATGAAAACACTGACTAATTTAAAAAAATCGCAGCAAAAAGATAATTGGGCGATATTGCATGTGAAGCTGTAATGAACACCAGCCCACTAAAACCATGATTGATTATACGTAGTTGAATAAGTATCGTCGTTGTGAGATTCATTATGATGGTCCCTCGTGAGACGCGCATGTAGTTTACTTGTACTTAAATTGTGTAACATTTAATGTATAAAACACGACGGGATATAGGTCAACGAGTTTGTATTTATAATTTCTCGGAATGGTGTGACTGCACGGATGTTTGTTGGTTTTGTACCACCACAGATGGTGGTAATACGTTTACGCGGTATGTACTGAAGTTTATACAAGATGGATTACATTGTAAACTATCCGATAGAGGTTTAAGAATAGGGTTATTGTTTTTGAACCAACAGGAACTGAGGAAAGCACTGTTGATCGCGTTCGTTTGGAAAATATTGATGTTTCGAAAGCAAACAGTTGGATTTTTATGTTGTTGTTGTGTACGTGCTAATGCTGTTGCATTCTGTAAATATGTAGAAGTATTGTCACGTTTGTATGGGAAAATGATACGTGCATATAGCGGATTGATTAAAAAAAAATTAAATGTGAAATGTCTGTTTAATTTGAAAATCGTGTTAAATACCCAACCAAATTGTAGGAATTAACAATTGATCGATTCTCTCTCACCCATGCATGTTCTCAGTTGCAACCGCCAATACTGCTTCAGGGTCTAGAATCCGCTTTCCAACATTTTTCCTTCCACAACATAACAATTGATTGACTCATTAAAATAAATCTAACCACAGTAAAACCCACAGGTTGGCTCATGCAAGAATTCGTGTCATACGAAAGAATCAGCTAGGAGTAAATAACTCGAAATTCCAATTTCGGCGGTAGTTAAAAACGTCCGTTCGCAACTAAATAAGTAATTTGAGGAATAACACTTCCACAAACCAGTTGGAGTAATCGGTAATCATACAATTAAGCGACTGGCAGTCAACAAGGTATGTATGACGAAAATAACTGTGACCATAATTGTGCGTCACGGAAAGCCAGGATATAATCATTATAATAAAAATAAAGTAGCTGTCATTAATAATAGTGCAGAGGACTATTTGTCTAAGACCGGATATTGGAAAATGGGGTTCGCAGGAAATTCTACCATCGATCGGCGAGCGTAGAGCCACTTCACTTGATTGCATCTTTTGAGCCTATGTAAAGTCATCATTTTTTTAAATATGCCTAAGAGCCTTTCCGTTTTTTTGCAAGGGATAGTACGATGGTTTCGAATTAAGTTACGGATTGAATTTTTGAATCTTCTATATACATACAACTCATTCTTACTAACTAATTATGGTCCAGCGAGTCGGAGGTCTCAAAAAAAACCAAAATTTAAAATACTAATTTATTAAAAGAATGAAATTACAAGTTATAATTACGACTAATTACAAGTAAGTGCATGGGTCGAAGTGTGAAGCCCAAGTGGCCGAGGCGTCCGGTCTCCGGGCGGGCGTCGAGGCTTGCACGTGCTGCTGCGTCGGCACTTTACTTCACTTGCGCAATTCATTGCATCGGTGCCGTGTGCAATGATGTGACAGGTCAGCGGTCTTCCTATAGGACAATCCCGTAACACCTCCACCCTTAGAAACGCAACTATTTTAGGTTCTTTAACGAAAATGTTGCGTTCGATATTCTGTTTGCAGGGCTTGGGATGCTGTATATAGTTGTGGATCTGGAAGTTTCTTCAGTCTTCGGGATATCGTCTGTGGTTCCAGGATTCTGTCTTCGGTTCATATATTTGCGGCTTAATATAACCGTAGCTGCGACTGCAGTGATGCTCAGCAATACATATAATGGTACTGTAGTGTGGTATAGGGATGCTGTATTCACTTCGTCCATTTCCATGGGTTTCTGGGATAAAACTCTATCTTGAATGTTCCGAAGCATCTTCAGGTCGATAGAATTAAGAGTTATCGCTGGCTGCGATGAGATGTGTAGGTCCGGGTTATCGGGGATGTTGAATATCTTGACGGGTTGTCCTTCGACGCGATCTTGAGAGTTGTAGATGGTGAAGTCATCTGTTTGAACTGAACACCGACGTGGAATAGTAATGAGATGGCTACGATGCAGAATTCGGTATTCATCTCGCTCACATGTAAATCGTACTTTGGTTGGCCGTGGAAGAGTTAGGATGTAATGTCTGTCATCCAACTTTTCTAGCGTCTCTCTTGTAAGATTGACGGTGATCTGCTGGCAGGAGTCGTCGATGGCCTGTCTGAAGATGAGTGTCTGGATACAGTCAGAATCCGATCTAATTTGCTGGTAAGTTGTTGGTTGACATAGGTATCGAGATTGTATCTTCGGGCATTCTGCCTCTATGTACATGTACTCTTTACCGTTGGTTGCTAGTAAAGGATGAGGGGGTATTAGGATTTGGTTATATTGGTTGGGTACTATAGGTAATTTATAAAGATCATAGGTTTCTGTTGAAAGTATTGGAAACTTGAAAACTATAACTATTTGTCTATTCATATAATATGAACCTGCCTGTATGATATTATAATAGTCTCTTAAATCTATATCTAATAATTGTTCGTTATTATATAATTCCTTAAGTTTTCTAATAATCTTACTTAAAATGTCGACTCTTAACATCGAGTGATGGACACTTGATGTACGAGTGAACGCCAATATATCTTCTATTCTGCGTAATTCGTTTGAGAGTTCATCTATATTATTGGTGACGATCGATAAGAACTGAGCTAACTTAGCGTATTTTATCAGATTGCTATTCTTATGGATCTCGTCGTCTAGAAGAATATTCAATGTATGGTTAAGTTTCTTTTGATTTTCTACTAGACTAACTAATACACTCGCATGATGAGCCATCCACTCCTTATTTAAGCTAACGTGGGTATTATAGTTACTAGCTAATTTCTTTTGATTGGTTTCAAGAGATTCAATGGCCTTATTATAGTTTATAGCGTCTGTATAATCTAAATTTCCTGTTATACTTTTTATCATAGACCCTAGACCATCTACGAGACCTCTTCGTAAACGATGGGGTTCTAGACTGTCCAGTTCGTATGTTGTTTTATTTAATTTGTTACTTAAGTAATCTACCTGGTGTTCAAATATTTGATAAGTATCATTAGGTAATCTAACTTTTAGTTCTACGATTTGGTGTTTAACAAGTTCAATATGTTTCTCAATGCTACTAAGCTCAATGTATTGTAGGAAGGAGTGGTCATGTGTTACTAGTCTAGTAGGTCCCAATTTGAAGGGCAAAAGTCCAGGTCCGTCTTCCAGGCTGTCAACTTGAACTTCTTGCGCTCGTGTCACGGTCAGAGTTAGGAGTAACCTGCAACAATTTTGCTGACTTGGGAATTCTTTTCAGTCTAACTTTTGCAATTGGGCCGCGCTTTTTAGAAGTATAGATATGGATCGGCAAATCCGCCAATACAGTATCTTGGGTATATCTTGGGGCTATCTTTTGCCTACTGGCTGAAGGGTTGGTTATAAAAACTTGTTGTTGGGGTTGGTATTCTATTTCCGGCTCGCGATTTTTATTTCGGTTCTCTATAATAGCCTCACGTTCAACGGTGGTAGAGTCATGTATTAGTTCGTACACTGTCTTCATTCGGTCTTTGTGTGTTTGTAGGTACTGTTGCATTAAGTGTCCAGTAACATCTATGTCTATGGGATCTCGGGGGTTAAAGTGGCCATTTATTAGATCATATGGTCTACACTTAGTAAAACTATGTACGGAACTATTGTAAGCTATGAGAGCATAAGGCATTAGATTAACAATGGGCTCTGTTTTTTGTTGGATACTAAGAATACGGAGATGTTCAAGAAGGGTAGAATGGAATCGTTCTATGTTGCCATTATCACTAGGTGTATGGGCCAAGGTCTTGTGGTGTGTTATTTTATGTAATCTTACGAACTCTGAAAACATTTGGTTATTAAACTCTGGTCCCTGGTCGGTGACTATTGTTAAGGGAAGTCCATGATGGGTACAGAATGTTAGGAGCCCTTGTAGGATGCTGAGTGCTGTACCATCCCTAAGGATGTATGCCTGTGCATATTTCGAGAAAACGTCAATGAAAGTTAGATATTTCTCGTTTTGGGCAGTGAAAAGATCCATATGGACTACTTCGAAGGGCTTAGACACAGGTGGGACAAGATTAAATTGTGGCTTAACGGGGTTTCTGTCATATTTAGCCTGCCCGCATATGGTACATTCTCCTATAAATTTTGCGATGTGTTCTTTCATCTTGGGCCAAAAGTAGCGATGAGAAAGGGACAAGAAACATTCATTTATACCACGATGGTTAGTTTTGCCATTGTGATAGTTGCTGATTATTTCTTGTTGCCTCAAGTACTGTTTGACATTCTCTATTTCACTTTTACAAAGTACAAGGTTCATAGCTGAATTTTTGAAATTATTTTGAATGATAGGTATGATTGAATACATCGCAAGTGGGGGGTTTAACAACATACCAGTCTTAACTTTAGGATTTACATATTCTTTGACTGTATTAATAACTTCTTGTTCTAAATTTGATTCTGAAATCTGTACTGAAACTCGGGTATGTGTATCAAATGGTTTAGTTACGACAGGTCGCTTTTTTACGTCACCTACGATAGTTATGACGAGCTGTCGGTGAAATTTATTAAGGGGTTCATCGGTAATGGGGACTTCTAATATCGGGTTCTCCTCACTGGTATGTACCGTGGCTGTTGTGGAACCCTGTAATGTCTGTGGTTTTTCTGATGGATTACCTATTATGGACTGTAGGTCGTCTAACAATTGGTCTAATTCTTCATTGTGAATTTCTACCCTAGACAGTGCGTCGGCGTTCGTATTGCTTTTGCCTTTTTTGTATATGACACTGAAATCGTACTCGCTTAATTTCAGTTTCCATCTTGTAAGCCGAGAATTGGGTTCACGCAGACTCATTAGCCACTGGAGTGGTTTATGATCTGTTAACACCTTAAATTTTCTACCAAACAAGTATGGCCTGAAATACTTGGTGGCCCAAACTATGGCTAATAGCTCTTTCTCTATTGTGCTATAGTTGGTCTCACTGGTATTAAGAGTACGAGACGCGTAGGATATAGGTTTGTCGGAACCTATGGGCCCTTGAGATAATATGGCTCCGATTGCGAAGTTACTTGCGTCTGTAGTCAGTATGAATTCTTTTTCAAAGTCAGGGTATTTAAGTATGGGGTCATTTGTCAGTAAGCTTTTACATGTCTCAAAACACTTAACGTAAGCCGGATTATCAATTGATATTCTCTGACCTTTCTTAAGACAGTGGGTCATTGGCTTGGTTATACGGGCAAAATCTGGTATGAATTTTCGGTAGTAACCGAGGAGGCCTAAAAATTGTTTGATTTCCTTACTGGTTTTGGGGATTGGATATTTAACTATTGCGGATATTTTATCGGGATTTGGCTTGATACCGTCACGAGTTATGACGTGACCTAAATAGGCAGTCTCAAGCTTGAGGAACTCTGACTTGTCCATTTGTACTTTGAAGTTAGATTCCCTGAGTCTCTGAAAAACCTTTTCAAGGTTAAGGATGTGCTCTTGGAGAGAAGTACTAAAGACTATTATGTCGTCCAAGTATACCAGGCATATTTCATTTTGAAGGCCTCTAAGGACATTGTCCATCACTCTTTGAAAGGTTGATGGCGCATTTTTTAATCCCATCGGCATCCGAAGGAATTCAAAGTGCCCGTGCTCTACATTGAAGGCTGTTTTAGGTATATCTTGTGGATTCATTTCGCATTGATAAAATCCGGACGCCAAATCAAGTGTAGTGAAGTATTGACACTTTCCTAGCTTGTCAAGTACGTCATTGATGTTCGGTATAGGGTACTTGTCGTCAATAGTCTTTTCGTTTAGTTTACGAAAATCGACAACTAAACGCCATTTTTGTTTGCCGGATGCATCTAATTTCTTGGGAACTACCCAGATGGGGGAGCTCCATGCAGACTCCGAGGGCCTTATTATTCCCTGATCTAACATTTTTTGAATTTGATCACGGACTTCTTGTCTGTGTATAAAGGGATACCTGTGGCTTTTAGTGTAGATCGGTACCTCATCCGTGGTTTTAATAGAATGTTTAACTTGGTTGGTGAATGTCAAGGCTTCACCATCAATATAAAATATATCTGAGTATTGTGAGCAAAGCTGTAGTAGGTTGGCTTTCTCTTCTGCGTTGAGGTGGTCTGTACGTAGACGCGACAGAACCTCTTGGGTTCGCTTAGACATGGGCTGCTGATCTATGCTAGCACTATCGACATTGAACAGTTCGGCATTCGCGGGTCTATCCAAAGATAATATAACATCGTGATCGGATGGGTTTTCAATTTCTATCACACCGCGATTGTTCTTAACTGAGGTTATACATTCATGAATTAGGCAGTTACACAATACTTGTTCCGGTATATAAGCATCACCGTCCCCTACATTGATAGGAAGTCTAAGTAACTTAGAAGATTTAGCTGGTATGATATCCTCGTAGAGGTTAACGTTGCGCGAGTTATACATTTTGATAGGGTTGGACGCGTTGCTAGTTACTATTATTAAGTCTTTAAGATCAAGTTTGGCTTCCCATTGGGTGAGCAAATCTAACCCTATTAATCCATCAAAGAACTCGTGAAAGTCATAAAGGAATAATGTAATGTCATTATCACAATTGAATTCTTGGAAACACGGTAAAGTTATAGAATGATCACTTTTAGAAGTACCGTGTATATTAGTTATTTGAAAGGGGTCATAATTCAATTGCACATGAGGGTAGTATTTCTTTGCTGCAATGGGACTAAGGAAAGATTGGTTTGCGCCAGTGTCCAATAGAAGTTTAAGAGGGGGATCAGTTATCTGCACATAGGGTAACTGTCGTTGTGTTTGCAGATTAACTTCTATTTTAACTTTTTTGTAAGGCTGGCTATCTGAAAATCCTCAGCTTGGCTAGACGATGGCTGGGGAAGGTTATCTGTCTGTCCATTATAAGTCACTTCCGATATACTCGGTCCTTGTCCAGTATACAGGTTTTCGTCAAAAACATTATAGTTAGTCCTGTCGTAGTCAATAGGTTCAACGTAGTTATAGTTATTATAGTCACTATAGTCTGGTTCGTAATACACGGGGTAGTAATTATAATCAGAATCATAAGCATAACACTCGTTCAGATTCACATCTCGAGATTTGAAATAATTTGTGGGAGGCGGATTGCCATGTTTGGTCCAGTCATGGCCACTAGGTGGTAAAACTCTTGGTGTAAAATGATTAACGCCGCTCATAGGGCGAGGACCGGCATTATTATTAAAATTTCGATTTGGTAATCTGAACATATTACTATTGGCATTATAATTTCGAGGTGGTGCTGCGAACATCTGTTGGGTGCGTGTAGGCATGCGAGGTGTAGTTTGATTGAGTTGGAATTGTGCATTAGGTTTAGGTTGATAATTATTAAAATTCTGACGAGGTGGAAATTGTGTCATAGGACCAAAGGTGAAAGGTTTAGGTATTTGAGGTAGTTGAGTTTGTGGCGATGGCGTTGGTGTCTGTACAGGTTTAGAGGCGGATGACCCTTGTAAGTTTTTAGGGAGTCCTTCATTACGTTGCTGTAAATACATAGTATTTAACTCCTCCTGAACAAACTCCAATGCTTTCTCCATGCTCTCTGGACGCATGCACCTTATACGAGATCCCAAAGGTTCTTTGAGTCCGCGAACAAAAGCCTGCATTGTCAATTTTTTATACAGGTCTCTCTTAGCAGTTACGGTCGTGGGGATGCTTTCGTGTAAGGTTACAAACGTCATTATAGTGCTAAACAATGTCTGACACCTATCGTAGAACTCTTGAGGAGAGCTATTACCTTGAACTTGCATAGCTAGATCGTTATACAAAGTGGTCTCATCTCTTTGGTCACTGAAATTATTAATAAGATGGTTTCTGATACCTAACCAATCGGATGGAATACCATTCGCATTTATAGTCAATGCGGCATTGCCCTTTATCTTGTTTAGTATGCCGTTAATCAAGAACAGATTGGTGAGGTGGTTATCCTCCGTCCAATAGGCTCCTACAATCTGATCGCATAATTGTATAAAGCGAGGCAGTGTATGAGGATTGCCATCAAAGTCAGGCGCCAATCGAAGGGCCTTAATTATAGTGTCAGGTTCAACATGCCCAGTGGACGGCTGTCCTAATGGTATTTGCTGCTGAGCCATTTCTACGCTATTACTATCTAAATCTAATGAATCTAACTCTCTATTACTATCAATAAAAGTGTCTCTAGCCTGCCTGGATGCAGAGCTATGAGGTAATTTACGAGGGTGAAAAATTTTGGAAGTTTACTACACTAGGAAATTAGGAAATAGGGAAAGCAACACCACGAATAAATTGTAGCGTACTTACAGTATCATGTCTCGATACCTGGTCCTTCTTGAGTGATATCGAAGATCGGATATCTCCTCCGCCCTCAGCTCGACGAGTAGAGATGAGTAGGTCAGCTCGACGAAGGTTCGAGAACCAGCTAGTCACGCGGGACTCGGGCTGAATTCCAGCGGAAATCTTGATCGCGATCGCGCACGCCTAGCTCGAGCCTACTACCAAGACTGCGCCAATTATGGTCCAGCGAGTCGGAGGTCTCAAAAAAAACCAAAATTTAAAATACTAATTTATTAAAAGAATGAAATTACAAGTTATAATTACGACTAATTACAAGTAAGTGCATGGGTCGAAGTGTGAAGCCCAAGTGGCCGAGGCGTCCGGTCTCCGGGCGGGCGTCGAGGCTTGCACGTGCTGCTGCGTCGGCACTTTACTTCACTTGCGCAATTCATTGCATCGGTGCCGTGTGCAATGATGTGACAGGTCAGCGGTCTTCCTATAGGACAATCCCGTAACAAACTGACTTATAATAAACAACGCATAGTCCAAATTGTTGGGAATGTACATATATGTACCTACATAATGTAAGTTTCTTATTGTCTAGGGGTACATTAAGAGAGGATTTCTCGTAATAATTACGGAAATTAAAGTTACGAGAAACAGTATATTAGAAAAGATTAACAAAGTTATTGAAATATCGGTCAGTTTATAAGTCAGTCAAAAATCAGGAACTTGGTAAGTAGACGGATTTCTTTTCGGGAATGACGTGTGATCATAATGATGTAGAAAGTCAGTTAAGTTTCCATGAATAGTCATCTATTGATTGTTACTTTTCATTTAAGTTCTTGGATGGATATGCTTTAATGATCTCATTAAACTCTACAAGTGTCAATCATTGAATGATGAGCAGATAACGATCATCATAACCATAATACTGACTGAATACAAATACTGTAACTGTTAAAAGTATTGGAATAAGTGACGTAGTATGTTTTCGTAACAAAATAGTCACTCATATTAGGTAATAGATACATAAAAGTAATTAATTGAAAGTCAAGTAAAATATGTAGTTGTAATTTAATGAAGTTGATTCTCTCAAATTCTTCGCAACATTTCATACGATAAATATATGGTATTATGAGGCTCTAAAGTTCAACCTTTACTCCAGATTTTAAGGTGAAATATGATATCATGACCTTTATTTTTATGATTCTGTATTATGTTAAAAATACACTATCTTTTTTCAGTGTTTTGTTAAAGTTACGCCATGTCTGTATGTTTGACTACTTGTATATTTAAATATGAAAGAACTATGTAGGGATCGTGGCAAGTAGAAAGATGTAGACTCTGCCTGTATTTCCGAGAAAATGGCGTGACTTTATCTATACATGTATTCAAATATGCTCAGCTTAGAAGTAGTGAGTAAAATAAAGAATTCCACTGGCACAGTAAAAGTACCAAGGTCAATTTTATCACCAATGAACTTTGCTGTCAGTGTTATCATGCAGGAAAGCAGATAATTAGGTTCTTCTTTGAACACTGGAGACAGCATGTTGAAATATTAACTTGACGGATATGAAATAATCAATTTCTATGCCTATTTATAAATTGACAAAAGGGAAATTTACATTTTTTATTTTATATTTTTTATTTCATTTACATTAAATAAAACCCTTCCGTTATGATGAGTAACCGACAACGCGCACCCCAAACCGCTGGGTCTAGAGTCTTGAAATTTGGCATCTAGATTCTTCGTGAGGTCTAGAAGTACGTTGTGAGAGGAATTTCCACAATTTTAGCTAACGGGATTTTATTGATGACGCAGATACTCTCCCGTATTGGTGTAAATTCATTTTTTGCCATACTAAACCCCTTCACTTCTTCCATATGTTTGCAAAACGTGTAAGTGTGGCAAGGGTAATTTATATTTTGCGACAACTGTTTAGTTTAGTTCAGTCTCTTTGACTTAAGTATCTATCAAGTTTACGATTAAGTTGGAATTAGCTCTACATGATTTTTTTTGCACTTGTATCAGTGTTTGTATGATAAAACAAATTTACCAATTTACATAATGATGGTGTCTGAAAATTAATGGTCAAATTAAATTTGAAAAGAGAAAAGGTCAAATTAATTTAGGTGGTTAGAATTTTATTTAATAGTTTGATAAAATAACATCAATTTAGATATTTAAGGTATTATTGAAGTCATTCAAGTGTCAGTAAAGGATACGCTTTTTCAAAGGATCTAATTAAAAAGATTACAATTTCAACATGTGATGACCACCACTTGTCTTGCGTAAATGCATCATGGGAATGTTATTTGCGTCATTACATCCAATCTTTTTATATTTGCATTATCTGTTGTAGTATATTGCACATTTACATACATCATGTCTGAAACTCCTATTAGGTACTTAGACAGAGCCAACTGTTCAGAAAATGCTCAAAGGTCACGTTCAGCTGAATGGATAATAATGATGGAATAGAGTGATAGTTTATATATGTTTAATAATTATTAAAAATTTGAATCTCAATTCCTTCATAAAGCCAAACAGCTGAACGTGGCTTATCAGTCTTTTCAAGACTGTTGGCTCTGTCTTCCCCGCAAGGGATATAGACTTGATTATATATATGTATGTATGTATGTAAAAAGTTAAAGCCTATTTACAAGTTATTAACAACAGATCGTTCAAGGAAATTTAATTTATATAATTATTATTGGAATTTTAATGACATCATTAGTAAACCTGTCAGTCTTACTATTTTAATTGGTTCACTGAGGTTTCGGATTGTCCCCTTACTCCTTTGAATTGGAAAATCATCAAATTGTTAACATTACATAGTACCCATACATAATATATAACCACGTCTTCATCCCTTACGCGGTAGACAAAGCATATAGTGCTTTTTTAATAGCTTTTTGTATTTCACAAAATCTAGTGCGATTGGGCACCAGATTTTGGAACTTGAGGAATGTTTACTAAATCCTGAGAAAACACTTTCAAAAAATCTAAGAGTAGAGAGAAACCTTACGCACATTCAAAATGATCCAGTATCCATCTTTAATATGTATGTATATATAAAACTTTACCCTAAACCCTAGGTTTTGACATGAAATTTGGTATGTAGGTTACTTATGTAGTCTTTCTTAGTTCACTATGAGAGGTTTTCTCGAAATTCCCGCGGGAATGGGAATTAAAGGGATTTTTTATTTAACGGGGCGTCGTCCTCTAGTTACCTCTAACGTTTGGAGTTGGATATGCCGTACATGATCAATTCTTGGCTAGCAGACGTTTATTGACTCAATTGTTTCCTTCCGTTTCCTCGCGACGGTATCTTAGCCTTGGGTTTGGTTTGTAAGGGCTTATTTTTAAGCATCGAGACATTACTGACCTATGTAATTACTACTTCCTTTTGTGAGTTTAAAGTTCTCTTTTACTTATTGATAAATAATTTTACTTTTATCTGATCAGTAGTGAGCTTTGTGGTAACTATTTTGATCATTTGTGATTTAAGGGTTTCTATTATACCTACTTTTATAGGCGATGAACTAGTAACCTAAATGTGATCTTTCAGTCTTTTTGGAGATAACGGTTCCGTGTAACCCCGTAAGGGATAAAGACGTGATAAAATTAAAGGTATTTAAAAAAGTATTCCACTCTATGTAACTGTTTGGTTCATAGATTTCTTTGAGCAGATTATGAATATAACCCCCTTACGTCTAATGCTGCATATTAAATTTATTAAACAAACAAAAATTTAAGAGTCCATCTTGTGAGTAACACAAGGAAAAGATTTCTTATTTATGACTAAGAGATGAATCAACGAAAGAAATCAATAGTGCTCGTTTATAAAAGTTAAAACTTGTTTCTTTGATTATTAGGTCTAAAAATAAAATTGAATACATATCTTTAATAAGTTTATTAACTTTGTATGTAAGTAGGTACCCTAAAATGATAAACGTACCTAAGTAGGTACGTCTTTGTACGGGGAAAGGCAGGTAGTAAAACGTCTAAAAAGCTTTTAACCATTTTCAGTAAGTATGTGATAACTACCTCCCTGTAACTAAAATTAAACCTTAACTAAACAGTTAGGTACATTTTGTGTTCCATAGTAAGCACTTACAATTTTATGTGTAAGGTAGGTTAGCTAAACACTCTCGGTTAAAAGAAATAAAAAAAAATACTTACATTGGGACCGGGTGAAATGCACCAATGACCGCCACATTTAATACACTGATCGCAATCCATAATAGTCTCATATTCCACACTATTACAATTAAATGCGAAAATCCACTGAATCGGAATTGTAATCAACACCATGAAAAAGAAAATAGGCGCCATTTTTTTTTTCTTAAGAAATCAACACGGTTCTATTTTTTTTATTGTTTTTGTCGAATGCCGGGATCGCGTTCGATTTTCAAATTGCGCGCGTTATCGTTCAATCCGTCCGTACGGACGCACGGCGCTGCGTGACTGGACTGAGCACCGTTCACTCACTTCCATCCATGCATGATTCATCTCATCACAAGTTTTCGCGGAAATTCATTCAAACGAATTACTATAAAATTAATTTTATTTCTGCCACAGTAGCTATTGTTTTTGTCATTACAGGGTGGGCTTTAAGATAAGATTACCTAAGATATGAACTCAAATCCCCAGACATTTGGGTGAATGGTTTTTTTTTTCATCTAAAATTTATGAACAACAACTCAACGGAGAATGTAATTAGTATTTACCTCAGATTAATTACCTATAGTTTAAAAAACATTTTGAGATGAAAATAGTATCTAAGTTAAATGCTGAATGTAATAGCTTCGGCGACAATTTGCTAATTAGTTCCAGAAAATTCCCAAAGATAGGTAGAATAGAAATAGCCTAAGTTACTCATGAATATGTAGTTTTCTAGTACCAAATTTCAACAGAAGCGATTAAGCAGTTTTATGATATTTATAAAACTTGTTTAACTTTATAAACAATAAGTAACCATTTCTTTTGGTTATTAGGAACTATGGTCACCATAATGGCATGGGTTACGATGTAAGTACATACTGTAACAATATATTATTTCCTGTTTGGGAATATTTAATTACTTATAACACGATATATTGTGTATTTGATATTGCGCTAACCTTTAAATATAATTTATATGAATGTTTCCTTATGACTCGGATTATATCTAGTGTAAAAAAAATAAGTAGGAACATCATGAATCATGCCACGCGTCGTTCAAAGCAAGTTATAATTTTTTCTAGCGATTTCTTTATTTCTCTCAGTTATTTACTGACATTATACATAATTGAATAATCGGTTCACATTACGTTACCACTAGGTTGGTAAGGTGCCCGACTAAAATGCGTCAGTAATGCGCGTGGCGGCACAGGTTCAAATCCTATTTCTGAGTTATGTACCTACATTAGTTTAGGTGCTAGCTGATGCCGTAACGGGAGAGGAGAGGAAACCATCGTAAGGAAAACTGCAAATCTAGTCAACTGAATGTGTAACCATGATTTAATATACGTTAAAATGCCCCCTGCCAAGGTTGCGGGTCTCATATAGGAGTCGCTTAGTGTAAAAGCCAAACAAAAACAAAAAATAAAATAAAAACAAAATGGCGAGGATGTAACCGGTTCAAAAGCCAATTCTCAAAATTTCCATCGGTTTTAAAATGTCCGATTCCCGAAATGCTCATTTCCCAAAATGTATGGTATAATTGTACTGTTACCTATATCTTTTGTTTATTAAACGGTTACATATTTTTCTAAAATGACAATGTTTTCTGTATCAAGTCCATCTTTTTGATTGGGTGCAATAAATGTTTGTTTGTTTTTTTATTATATTTGTTTAAGCATAAGACACGGTATCAATTTGTACGAGTACATTACGTATATAATATTACGCAAACGGCATTATAATTCGTATTTTCCTTCTCTCAATCGTTTTACAATTTATCAGTCTGTTAGAAACTGTTCAAATGTAGCCATTGGCATTAATTTTCTGGTATTGAATTAAAATTTAAAGATGAAGGTTCTACTTGTTGTAATATTTGTGGAATTGTTTGTAGTTTTTGTCCTTTCGGAGTTGAGTTGTAGTAGCCATGAGACTTGTGGTGCATGCACTAGTTTCGCCGAAGAATCCTGTGTGTGGTGTTCTCAGGTATAACTATTGTTTTCACTCTTAATAGCAGTGCCAGTTAGTGCCGTGTGGTTCCCGGCACCAATGCAAAAAACAATAGGACCACTCCATCTCTTTCCCATGGATGTCGTAAAGGTGACTAAGGGATAGGCTAACAAACTTGGGATTCTTTTTTTAGGCGATGGGCTAGCAACCTGTCACTATTTGAATCTCAATTCTATCATTAAGCCCAATAGCTGAACGTGGTCATTCAGTCTTTCCAAGACTGTTGGCTCTGTATACCCCGCAAGGGATATAGACGTGACCATATGTATGTATGTACAAAGTTCGTTGTAACTGTTTAATTCAGTCATTCATTTTAATATTTAACTTTACATCGTTTAATCTTTTTAGCCCACCATGACCGGACAACGCTGCACGTCCATAGCGGATTTAACATCTCGCAAGGTAAAATTTAATTGTGAAGTAAAACATCGTGTGTATCCTATCAGTAAAGTCAAAGTATCACCACCAGATTACATCACTAGAGATTTTCGGGGAGGTAAAGACGCTATTCAGTTTGTCCCGCACAAATTGGACATAGCCACTAGACCGGGTCTTGTTGTAAATTTTGATATGCACTATAAACCAGCGAAGGATTTCCCAATTGATGTTTATTATTTAATGGATCATTCTTACACGATGGAAGTTCACACGAAATTACTGATGCAAGAAGGGAAAAAACTTTATGAAGAACTAAAGAGTTTCACTAACAATGTCAGGTTTGGTGTTGGAAGTTTTATTGAAAAATCGGCGCTACCATATGCTGAGTAAGTTTAACTTTTGATACATAAATAGGTGTTTAGTAGGAAGCTTGTAATATTAATAAAGTTATTCTGTTTCTCTTTCTATTTTCTATCAAAGCGTTTTCTTACAACTATTTGTTTGTTACATGTAAGAAAATGATGAAGAAAAGTTTTCAAATTTGGCTAAATTTATAAGTATATAATGATTGATAGAGCTATGATAGAGTTGTAGTAGAGATCTTGCCATCCAAATATATTTCACACAATGTGATTAAACCACAAAATTATAAATACATACCTACAGCACTTACATATTTAAACCACACTAAAATACTATTATATTTCCAGTCCAGACTATCATTTGGCATACTCATTCAAGAATCATTTATCATTAACCGATGAAATAGAACAATTTGTTGATATTCTTGCTTCTGTACCATTTGGAGCCAATTACGATGATCCCGAAGCTGGTCTCGATGCTTTGATGCAAGCAATGACGTGCGACGAAGAATTGAAATGGCGAAAAGATGCCAGGCGCATAATAATCCTCTGCACAGATAATACATATCACAGCGCAGGCGATGGGAAAATGGTGGATGCTGATGTAACAAATGATATGAAATGTCATCTAAAAAATAATTCGTATGATGGCCAATTGACTTTTGACTATCCATCAGTCAGTCAAATAAATAAAGTCGCTACTGATGGTAAATTTATCATAATATTTGCTGCAGTTAATGAGGTTCGCGCAGATTATAGTGCTCTCGCTAACACAATCCGTGGAGCAAAGTATGCAGAATTAAAGGCTCAATCCAATATTGTTGAAATTATAAGAGATGCATATTTGGTAAGTGAGGCGTTTTTGCCTATTTAATTTTTATTGGTTGCGTACACTATGCATGCATGTGCATTAGGTAAATATAATTTTAAATTTTTATTCATAGTATAATTTTATGTAGTGCAAATTTACTGACTCTAATAAAAAAAACATACATATTTACAGGAATCCGTGAGAGTCATGAAGTTAAGTTTGGATTCGAATTGGCCATCAAACGTAAAATTATCTTTAGAACCTGACTGTATAAACACTGAAAACTGCAAAATTGTTCATAACAAAATCTTACATATTAAAGCTAAATTAACAGTTAAAAACTGTTATGGGGAGAGGCGGCCTTTATTGAAGATAGGTCCTTCGAATCTTATGGAGAGCCTGTCAATTAGACTAAATGTTCTTTGTGAGTGCGAATGCGAAAAGAAATCTGTGTTAAAATCCACACAATGCAGTTCTAATGGGTCATATCAATGTGGTGTCTGTAAATGTTATGAAGGGAGGTAAGTTTTTTGTCTAGTAGTAGTTATGAGTCGAGGTAATTTTTATTATCTATAAATTAAAATTTTGGTCAAGAGAGAGAACATGAAATTAGATGTTATGATTACGTTTTCGATATCGAGTTAAATTACTTTTAATATTACTAACAGAAAATGAGAACTAAGTGTCACCATTACTGTATTGAATAATTTTAGTAGGTACGATGTTTACTCAAATGTGTACTTATTTGAATTTTAGATCTGGCAGTAAATGTCAATGTTCTGTGGAAGATACTGGAATAAGCGAATCTCATAAATGCAAAGCAAATGAGACAGATCTTCAATATTGCAGCTCGCATGGAACTTGCAGGTAAACCAGTAAAAATGAAACGTTATATAACATATTATATATTATATATCACATGTGAACTACCTAATTCAACTTTGTAAATAAATACTAGTTTTAATGAGAACTTGTACGAGTATATATATGTAGCATGAAATCTTTAAAACTTCAAATACGCTTTTAATGTTTTTATTTTCTTTTTTCTTAATAAGTTTAATAAATTTAATCTCATTTATCTCATTTCATTAATAGTCATTAAACAACCTCTGTTTCTGCAAATCGGTTTTGTGTTTGTCTCTGATGCCCAAGATCCTGGGTTCGAATCCCCGGCAAGTCATGATGAAATGAACATTTCTAATAAATCTGAAGTTATAAAGTTTAGTACATAAAAACACGAGTGGTCGTTTGTACTGTCGAGTTAGCTTAGTTTTCCCTAATTATTAATAGAAACATACCAAGCCAACTAAAATTGACATTTAATTTTTTAAACAGTTGCGGCAAATGCGATTGCAAGGATGATTTTTCTGGGACTTTCTGCGAATTCGATGACAAAGCATGCCTTAGAGTCAATAACCTGCTTTGTGCTGGCCACGGACGCTGTCATTTAGGGAAGTGCAATTGCTTTGAAAACTGGAAAGGGCAAGATTGTAATTGTCCAGCCGGCAACACTGATTGTATTGACCCGTACTCTAAAAAAGTAAGTTTTTCCTGGATAACAAAGGAATAACTAACAACGTAGTCAAGGATGATAATGACTTTAAATAATATGAAGCTAGGTCTAATATGTATTTAAAGAATTTGTCTGATTTTTGTTTTATAGTAAATCCTTGCATGCATTATTGAATGGCTGGCTGGACAATTACAAACACAAAGTATTGACTTTGTGTTTAATATCTACAGATTTATATTAATATGAAATTACGGCTATCATTGGAAAAAAGTTTAATAACGAAGGTTTTAAAAATTATTTTGATCTACAATATCAAGGTAAAACAACATCATCCAAGAAAGAAAATTTTCAGATATGCTCAGGTAACGGCGAATGCGTTTGTGGCGAGTGCGTTTGCGCAAAAAGAGGAGCCAAGGAAAAAAGCTACGATGGAGCTTTTTGCGACAGTTGTGATGAATGTGCAGACAGACGATGCAAAGTGCTTGAAACAATAGTAGAATGTAACTACTACCACAAAACTAATTGCAATAAGGATATCCGTGCTGTGGTCGGTATTGTCAATAGAACAAATATGAACGCAAAGGGTCGACGCGGGGAGTGGTGCAAGAAAACTCTAGAAAATGGCACCTCGATTGTTTTCAGGCATTACTATGATAAAAATGATCGGAAATTGCACATAGTCATACAGGACCAGTTGGAAGTGCCTCCCGAAGCCGATGTTTGGGGTATGTATAAATGTTGTGTAATTAATTAGCTGGAAGTTTAATTGTTTATCAGTTTTCAAGTTGTTGTAGTTATTAAGTTGAACATTTAAAATTTTTATTATATTTATTACGGTTGTATCATTCCTCGATGGGAAAGATTCAGAAATAGGTAAGGTACCACCTACCTTACCTAATAAATTACATGGAGTGACTCCTGTTATGGGGGCAGGTTTGGTTTTTCTGTTAAATACCTATAGTACGTGGGTTATGTAACGGTTATTGCACTAGGTAAAAGTGTTTTCTGAATAGAGAGGTTCTATTTTCAAGTGTTGGAAACACGGCAAAACTTGTTATCTAGGTAACATTGCATCAATCTATTTTCAGTTCCAGTTGGAATAGCTATTGGTACAGTACTGTTGGTCGGCATACTAACAGTTATCATCTGGAAGATCCTGGTGGACTATTATGATGCCAAAGAATATGATAAATTCGCCAGAGAAGCGAAAGAGGCAGGTTTTGAAGTCATGAGAAACCCGTTTTATGTGGATCCCAGTATTGAGTTTGCGAATCCTACATTTCAGCAGTGATTTAACTTAATGCTTATATATAGAAACCTTGAGATTTAATGTAATTTGCTATCAAGACAGCAATCTCGGGGCAGAAAACCGATACGAATAAAAAACTTTTACTGCATTAGTGTTTCTTATTATTAATAGATAATGCAATAGTTCTTAGTAAATTACTTACTCACAAATTTTATATGCAAACACATTTCGTTTTAATAATTACTAAATTCATCGGGCAGATTTTACAAAACAATTACAATTACAATAAAAAAATTGAGGTTGCTTTTGGAAGATGTATCAATATGCGTCATTGATCACGTTGTTTCATCAAAGTCATCTTTGTGCTCTACGTAGGCGGGATTATTGATGGTAACTTTGGGTGATTTATAAAGAACATTGTTCCTGATGCTGGATTGACGTTGGTTGCTTGAGGTCATAAACTGCTCGTACTCTCGTCGATCTCGTATCGTTGTTAATACCTTCCAGCCGACCAGAGTACCTATTCCTCCAAATATTAGTGTTGCGAAGACTAAACCTCCAAACACTGAAATCAAATCGGAAAATACATGGGTACTATCGATGCGAAAAATGACAATCATATAACTATAAGTATTCAATACTTTGTTTAAGATGTTTCAAGCGGATTCCAGAATTCGAATGTAATGCTTGAGAATGTAACTGGGATATGATGGTATCATTCGACTTTTGTCTGGAGCTTCACTTCTGTTTTGTAGGAATTTACAAGGAAAAAGTATAATGGTACCTACTCTTAGCTTATGTTACTCCTTAATTTAAACTCTATGAAATTTCTTCAATAATTAAATGAGTATAATTAAAACCATACAATTTTTTTTAAAATACTTAAGGAATTTCTTACTGTAATAGGTTTCTTGACAGTTTTCTTTTTCTTCAATAAGTAGTTCTATTGTTTTATTTTCATCATGATATTTATAACCAAAGTGAATGTAGCATCCGACCGCAATCCTTATATCGTCGCAAATATTCCAAGAGATCTTATCAGAATTAGTTATTTCTGGAATTTTGTTTATTTTAACACCTTCAATAGTCGTACACGAATCTTCTCCATTGTAAGAACATATTACCCATTCTTCTAAAGTCTTGCATTGACGTTTATGTATGTTAGTATCAGGAATGATGGCGCAGATACTATTTATAGTGTTCTTTCTTTCATCCCACTCTGGTAAGACATCACAAACGCAAGCATTATTAAAACATTTGCCACGACCACTACATTCCTGAAATTGAATATTAAAATGAAAAATATATGTTGATCTCGCACAGGAACGAATAATTAGCCGAAACATATTAGTTGCAGATAAAGAAATATTATTGTATTTTCATCCTAAAGATTAAATGGGTGAGTACATTCTTCTTCTAGTGTTTCTCCCGTTCGTTTGGCCTGGAGTTTGTACATGACAGTCCATGAAACGAGTCAGGTGACTTACACGAAGTGATTACGGTCTGACCTCTATAATCCTATAAATACGACCTAAGTTTGAATCAAAAATCATCACATCCAACTACCTAAATTGCAGGTGTGCTGAAGTTGATTTCCCTGGCTATAACTTAAAGAATTTCCTCTGATTTACCTTATTATCCTTGACACAGTTAGTTTTAAGTAGTGATATTTCACACGCTTTTCCAGTCCATAATTTGTCACATGTACAAATACCACAGTTGCAACTGCCGTGATTTGAACATATCGTGTTATTTCTTCTCGGGCAACTGTCTGCGTTACATTGACAGTATTTACCAGAATATTTTTGGTAAGACCTTAAACAAATGTGTAGATTAAAGATTGTGTGTGAATTAAACATTGTGTTGAGACGGGAATCGAAACAAATTGCTACAGTAAGTAATCAGTTTGGTCCAAAGGTTTACTAAAAAGATGAAGTGTGTGTGAACAACTTTGATTTCGTGAGATAAATATAAATAAATAAAAATTTATAGGTTAAAATAAATTTAACATACCCATGACTGTGACACTCACAAGCTCCACAAATACAGTCCCCGTTGCCACTACACACAATGTCCTCGCCTTTTCGTTTACATGACGTAGACTCATCTGTTTTATCATAATCTTGAGTGCAATTACATTGTGGACCGAACCTGGAAACGTCAATATCATAAGTATAAGCAAAATATCGATTCATTTGAATACTAAGAATTACAGATGAGTATCTAGTCAGTATTTCAAAATTAGTGACTTAGGATTATGAGGGCTAATTCTAAGTTGCTTACCAGTTATTATCACATTTACAAAGACCGCACTCTAGAGCACCATTCCTATTACATTGATCTGCTTTAATTTTTATAGTCGCTTCACAATCGCAATTCGTTATCACATCAACATCTACTATTAATTTTTCATTAAGTCCGTCTATGAGTATTTCTACACTAAAATTTTTTGCGGTATCTATGTGTTTATTAAGTGTAATAGTTGCATTTATTAATTTCTCTTCATAAAATTTGACAGTGCAGGCTGCATCTGATTCGGAATAAATATCTTTTTTCCTACAATCTGGAGTAAATGCAATGTCATAATCTAAATCTCCATTTTTTTCTACGTTAGCAGTCAACAAGTTAATAGTCTTCGTCTTTTCCTGTAATATTATAAAAAATTTAATACTAATGTAATTTAAGGTAATTTCGATCATAGATATCTAATGTCTGCTTAAATTTTACACAAACTTACTTCATAAATTGTTTTTAACATTTTGTCGAATTTTGTATTCTGTTTATTTTCTGTTTCATGGACACTATATTCCTCAGCTTTTCCATTCACAGCATCAGCCAGATTATTATATATACTCGCTATACTATCCTTTGCGACAAAAATGATTATAGCTCCTATTTTCTTAGCCAGTTTCTTTATCATAAGAACAGAAGGGTAATCCATTTCCAATTCTTTTTTGTATATTCCGTCAAATCCAGTATAGCATTTACCATCATACGGTTGATGTATACCTGCTATAAGGCCATCACCAGCTGCATGATACTGGTCATCAGTAATAAACAATACGATTTTTCTAGAATGCGGACTCCAACCAATTATATTATTAGTACCATTGCTACATGCTAAAACTTGTCCTAGGGCATCGAGTCCCCCTTCTGGCATATCAACGTTTTCAATAAATTTCGTACGTTTTAGTGTTTCATTAAATAATTTCACATTATCAGTCAGTGATAATTTATTTCTGAAAGAATAACATTCTTTCTTCTGAGGGTTGCTGTAAGAATAAGTTTCGAGTAAAATATCTAAATAAAACAAAAATCACTATTACCACAAATGACATAGATTTTGCTACTCAAGTTGTGAGTAATGGGACAATTTTAAGTAATCAATCAAATAAATACTTACTTTACGAAAGGAAATGTATTCTTGTCTACAAACGTTCCGATTCCTAAACGAATTATATTTGTGAAACTTTGCATAACATTATAGAGATCTTGTGATTGTTTCATCAACAAATCTCTTATTTTGGCCATCGATTTAGACACATCCAGGAGAAAGTATAAATCAACAGGATAGTTTTCAGCCTGTTTATATTTGAAACTGAAATTTGTGGGTTCACCAACTCTTAATTTTACTTTAATGTTCTGAGGAGCGATCTGAACAACGCTTTCCCATTTAGAAGTGAAATTATCATTTCGTGTAATGGTCACTTCACTGTGAAGGTCTTGCAAATGTTCTGAACATTGTTTTTGTATATCTGAATTCGATGATTTGCATCGACTTCCTTGATAGTCCACCTGAAATATTAAGTATAGGTATAACTTATTTACTTTTAAGTTTTGTTGTTAAATCATTGTCATTCATCCAGATAATAGATAAAAATAATTTAATCAACACAGCCTTATGAATGCCAAGACCAGTAACAGAATTTCTGTTAATTTTGACATACAGTTAATTATACATTCTAGAAAGGATGACGTTAAATTCCTGTCGAGCGTAATCGCGGTACTTTGGGGGAGCACCGAGTTAAGTTTTTTATTTATGTACAAAAATAAACTCCACGTTTTATTTCCACAACATGGGTAAGTAGTTACGTCTGAACAGACTTTTAATTAAAAATATTATTATTGTAAAGCAATGTACTCACCTTTGCACACCACACACAGTTAGGATATGTAATGCATTTGCTACATGTGTCACGTGACTCGCAAGGATCTTCAGAAACAGTCAAACTTATAAAGAATAGTAGAACAAAATATAAAGTAGAACACATTCTGCTAGTGTCAAGTTATAAATCGTCAAGTCCATACTGAAATTTTTACAGGAAAACGTGTGCATCGGGATAAAAAGTAAATATTTTCCTTATTTCGAAGAGGTGAAGAGTTAGGAGCTACATTTACACAGGATAATTAATTAGAAAACAATGGGACTAGAGAAAGATCTTCAGTTCTCCTTCGTAGTCTCGTCAATGGATACAAAATCCTGGGACCACGATGACCGTTCATTCTGATGGACACGAGAAAAGTCTTATAGTCTAGACTTAATCCAATCAAGTTTCGAACTTACTTCGAGGCTATCTCAATCTGTGTAATTTGTCGCGTAGGTATATATTTATTTCATTACCTACTTTATGAAAACAATAGAAATTGTGCCTAACTAAATATGTTTTAATGTTTATGTGTATTACTTGCCGTCTATTCCATTTGAGTTAATTTTGGGACTATTAGGACGATTTTGTTAGTGTCACTTATTCCATGGGACTACTACAGGGTCAATCCCACTTGACCCACCATGGGACAATTAAAAATACAAATTATTTTAAAATTTTATTACTAATAATTTACACCGTCATAAATAAAGATGCATAAATATAAATACAAAAATAAATGTAAAATACGTAAAAAAAACCTTTACAAATTTTGTGACAAACGTTCACAGCAGCACCCACACCGTGTCAAATTGTAAAGTAAATCAAAAATTTACATCATCAAAAAGGGTTAGCATTCCATATAATAAGAGCCATTTTTTAAAATTAACCAGGATATTTATAAAGTGAGTTGTTTCAACATAGAAATATACGATGCAAAAACGTTCCATTTTGGTCGAATGGCTGGCTCTGTAGTACTGGAATGCTATGTCATTTCTTGTGGGGCCTCCGCTCGGAAGCGTGACCCCGTCGGAGCCTTGTGGGGGGCTCGTCGTGGTAGAGCCTCCTTTCGCGACGCTCTTCAGCATCCATGCGGGCCAGTACAGCCTGCTGAAGAAACATTATTAAATATAAATGGCCCTTTAAATAAACATTTCTATAAGAAACCGGCATCCAAAAAGTAAAAGGTATCCTCTGTCATTTTGTTATGAAATCTGTTGTTTTCTTTTACGTTTTTATCGTGGCAATAATTTAATCAACAAAAATTGTTTTAAAAAAATTAAAATTGTTTATCTATTTCAGTATCTAAAGAAAAGACGATCATTCGTGGCAAGTGGAAACCCTCTCTGCCTATAGGTACAATATACATATATCAGAATCTGATATATCTCCATCATTATCAAGGGCGTCCATAATATAAATATAATAACCTTTTTCAATCAATATAAATCACAGGAACTTAATAAAACCTAAAATGAACTCACAGTTTTCTTGAATATACCTACGTACCCTATTGCTCTCCTTGGCCCTCTTGGGTCTGGTAGGAAAATTGACAACCAAATCGCCCGCTGAACGCCTCTCGTTCACTTTCAAATCACCGGTTCCAGTATTGCAACCGCATCTAGAAAAAATTGATAATAAAGATTTATTCTAAGTTTAAAGTTTAATCTTGTTTAAGGAGGTGACTAAAGAACCATCGCTTAAAATTCCGCGACGAGCATTAAATATAACTCAAGGTGTTATGTGGCCGTGTCATAGGCAAATTGTATGACTTTTAACATTGTATGAAAAGTATATCATCTGTATACAGACTTCTTTTTCTACCATGAGAACATTGAGCTTAGGATCCACGATAGGAAAGTAAAAGGGGATACGCTCTGATGTGACCAGCTGCATGAGTAAAGGAGTGAAAGGCGTAATGTAGGGTGGAGATCGCCAGAAAAAAAGTAGAAAGGGACCCGTAACCCTCCGGAAAAGAGGCGTCATTTTATGTATGTAGAAACCCATAGGAAGGTTTGTTTCGGCGGTGTTCTAATCTCTATGATAATGGTATGTTTTTGTTTCCTCTTGGAACTGAAAGATGCAGTCCAGGGGAAAAATCATTCAGCAATTTGATACACAATTGGTTTTAGTATATTTACATACAGTAGATCCTTTTCAGCCATGGTGGGTGGTGGGGCGGGTGGGGCAGGAGCAATCAAAACCTTGGAAGTCTCAGGGCTAGGGCTGCGGGAGTCAGGCGGCGTGCGACATACCGCTTCGCGCACCTCTTGTAAGCGGCGGCGCTCTTCTGCCACTTTGCGGTCCAGTTCTGCTACTGTTAGTGCGACAAAGTAATTAAAACTTCTACCTACTTTTATTATAAATGCAAAAGGCTGTATCTACTGTTGAATCGCTTTCACGGTTAAGACGGAACAAGTTTGATTAAGTTTTGCAAAACATATATATATTTTTTTGTACTAATTTTAAATGTCAAAACGGGCACCCCGGAAGATGAAGAAGAGCGATGGCTGTGAACCGTATTTTTTACAGCCAGAACATTATGCTGAGGCGAAACCTTTTCGAGAAATTATTATATTTTTTTTGCTTTTGTAGCGTGGTGTTCTTTGAATAAATACTTTTTACTTTACTTTTACATGCCCTATGCATGTAAAAGTAAAGTAAAAAGTATTTATTAATATACTGAAAAATTATTGTTGTCATACTGTGTTGCTGCGCATTGCGCTGTTTATTCATCAACTCGTGCTCCAATGTGTCGATCTTCTTCTGCAGTGCTTCCTCTTTGTTCAACTTCAACTTCCAAGTCCGGCACACCTTCAGGTGTAAAAATGATAGTTCTTGTGAATCTAGTGCCTGAAAATGAAAGCAGTTAATAATAAAATACTAATTACCTAGTTTCACGAGGGATCTTAGATTAAGAACGCGCAACTTCTCGTTTCTCCCATTTGATGGAAATTTCTAGAAACCTTTTTACTAACATCAAGAAGTAATTTTTTTTATTTACTTAGTAGAGCTTAGTCAGCACCTTTTTTATAATTATGATCATCATTCTGGTGCCAGTTCCGGTCCTCGCCTTTATGCAGAGGACCCAGAGACGCACCTATGACCACGATCCTCGATTGAGTAAGTCAGGTTTTTATAAGAAGCGACTTCCGTCTACCCTCCGCAACCTTCTAAGTGGAACCTAACCCGTATTGGATCTACACATCCAGTTGCCTAAATTACCATATTTCCTTGCCGTAACATATACCTTAATAGTGATTAACCGATGTTCGCTTGCTTTAAAATTAATTATTGACAGACTTGAAGTTGTTTCTTTTAAATTTAATTATAGAATTTCTATTACATCACTATTAAATCGCTGAACCGATTTTTATTACCAATGACTTTGATTGAGTTTCACCAATCACTGAGTCCAATGAGTTTCAGCTCCAGAAGGAAACAAAATGATAATAATATCAACTTTTGATATAAGTACGAGTACAGTACAATAGATTACCTCAACGGTATTGCTTAGTATTTTATTTGCAATATATTTCAGGTATGTATGTTCGGCCATTTTTCTTTGATCTATATCGACTTGTTCAAATATATTCCGGATCGTATCTGATAAATTGATGTCAAGAGAACAAGTGCAAGGGCCGTGAGATTTGATTTTTGGCTTAACATTGAAAGCTTCCACATCTGTTTTTGTAAGCGTTTCTGTCCTAGACTTTCTTCGCCTTTTACCATCGTTGCAGCATATTTTTGTTGGTTCCTGAAGATATTTTTATGGTATTGTTATTATAGTCTTTTAGGTTTCACTCAAAATAACACAAAAGACTTGCAGTGGTCTGAATACCTACCTTATAACCTATTTTTTTAAACACACAGCTGAGTGCGCTAGCTGTGTGTTTTCAAGATACATACGCCACAAGATCATTTAATCATCACATGTAATAAAACAAAGTCGCCCTCTGTTTATTTCTAATCTTCCTAGTTTTAAACCACGTAATGGATTTTGAAGCAGTCTTCACTGTTCATTCCGACAATTCATATCCTAAGATTTACATAGATGTAGGAATAATTTAAGATTATTACTTACCACGTCAAATGTGGACGATAAATCGGGGATTTTACTTTTAAGTGTTCGATTTTCTCTCTCCAATTTTTCAGATTTACGCATAGCTTCTATACTTAGTGTTCTTAAGTTTTCTACTTCGTTTTCATGAATCTTAATAATGTCTTGTAAGGTTTCTTCATGTAAGTTTTGAATACTTTTTACTCCAGTATTATGTTCATTTATTATGCTTTTTATATTACTATCATATTGATTTTTGATGGCTTCAATTTTCTTTTTGTAATCTTTCTCAACGTTTTCTAAAGTTTTTGTTAAATATTCTATTTTTGTTTCATAGTCTCCTGCATTATCAATTTTGACCAGTACGCTACGATCCGCAACTGACTTTGATTGTGTATTATCATTTATTTTACTAGGACTATAACTGCTAGTAATTGTTTTAGTTTGAGAATTAGTCTCTAATCTTTTCACAGGATGTAATCTTTCCTCGCTGTGACTTTTTCGCATCTTCTTGTTAGTATAATATGATGCCGATTCAGCTAGTTCACTCTCATTTTCTTTCTTAATGGCATCTAAAATATATTGAAGCCCATAATCCTTGTCCAATTTTCTAGGACTTCTTTGAATTTCTTCCTTTGATTTTATCAAATATACGTCAGCATCAACACGAGAAAGTTTATGAACTGATTTTGTTTCTAATGGGGTTGTCTTTTCACTTTCATTTGATCTTAGATGTGTATCGTTGTGATTCGTTTTTGATTTCTTTTTGTTTTCATAAACTGGAACGCTAAATGAGTTATTTGAATGTGAAAAGTTATTCACATCGTTTGATAAAGTAGGCAAACTAGGAGTTTCTTGAGAAACCGTTTTTTCCACATTAGTACAGGATTTAATTTTATTATCGGAACGGGTCTCCTTGGGCGATAAATAGATTGCCATTGTGTATGAATCTAAAGATTTTCTATCACCTTCTGATGTTGTTGGTATTGATTGGCTGTCTGTCACTACGCGAGGTAATTTTATATTTAATTTAGGTTTTACGCTATCATCATCTTCTTCGTCGCACCTTACTTCACTATAATTGTCAATGATATCTTGAGTATTGTGTTTATCATGTTGCACGTTATGTTTACCTTTAAGCTTTTTCTTTAAAAATTCTTTTCTTAATGGTTGCGGTCTATTATTAACCATTGATTCACTTATTTTTTTATCAGAATTCCATGAGTCTTTGTCGTTATGCGATTTACTATCCACATCAGTTTCACTTTCTTTGTAAATGACGAAGAGATCCCTATCAATTGTATTTTCTGATTTAGGAATTGATGAAATCTTCATATGCTTATGATCATTTTTATGTTTATTAGTTTGGTTCGATCCACTAAACAAACTGGTGATTGTAGTATTTTTATAGTTTGTTTTGCTATTAGATGTTTCTGGTTCTCTATATTCAATTTGTGAAGAATCTGTGAGCAAGCACTGCCTATTATAAAGATCAATAATGGCATTGTCTTCCCTTTCAACTTTGTCATTAGAATTGCTCACAGATTCAGAAAGTTGAGTTTCTTGAATAGATACTTCATAATTCGATATAGATTGTTGTTCTAAGCGCCCGAAACTTAGTTGTTTCAGTTTATAGCTAAGATAACTACTTTTGACGAAATCAAATGTAGGCTCTATATTCGCGGTAAGAATTTGTACTTCATTTATTGAATGTGGTCTTTGTTTAGGTAATATTGAAAGAATGTTATTTTCTTCAGTAGTTTTGTGTGGTTCAGTTTCCGTATCATTTGTACTTAAAACCCCACAACATAATGCGCTATCTTTAATAGTTTTCCTTTCAGTTTGAACGGACGAAGTCGATTTTATTCCGACTAAATCAGTTTGTGTATCAGCGTTAAGGGTATTTTTATTTTTCAATTGTGCCAATGCCATTTGTAATACTAATATTTCATTCGATTTTTGTTTTAATTCCTGTTGTAATTTTTCAATAATATCTGAATTGTTTTTGGATTGATCGGACAAACTTTTATTTTTTTCTTGTAGTTCACTAACCATCGCCATTGAGTTTTGGTACAAAGATTGAAGAGAATGCATTTCTTCTTCTAATTTTGAAATGTAACTATCAGTTGAATTTTTAAGTTTACCTATAATTAGTTCTTGATTTAGCAACTCATTCTGCAAATGTTGTTTATCCCGTATGGCTTCTTCTTTTTCATTAAGTATCTTCTGTTTTTCTTTTTCTACTAAATCTATGGCTTCATTTACTAGAACCTGAGATGACCTTTGCACTTTTAACAAAGCCTGTTCAAGAGAATTATTCTTAGATGTTTTCTTGTCTAAAATTTTTCGTATTCTATCTAAAGATTTCAAAATATTTTCAACTTCACAATTAGTAGGAGACAAGGAACTATCTCCAACACTTTGAAGTTCCAGTTGTTTAATATCCGTTATAATAATCTCTCTTTCATTTTGTAATTGCGCTAATAATAATTTTTGATTATTTTTCTCCTTCAGAGATTCTTCAGTTTTTAGTTTTGTAAAAGACATTTGAGCCTCAAGTTTTACTTTTTCTTTATGTAAATTAGCTATTTCCATTTTCATATTATGTGTTGCTTTTGAGTCTAAAATAAAAAATAAGACTAAGATAGAAAACAGCTACTCGTATTAGGTATATGAAAAATAAATAATAAAGATCATGCATGTACTTACGATGAGCTTCCATGTTTTGCATTGATTGGTCAATTTTTTCGTAACTGGTACTTTTTATTTGTTCTCCTGTTTCAATAACTACTGACAAACAACCATGCAAGCGTGTGATCTCATCTTTAAGTTTATTGATATGATTTTCCAAGATTGCTATCTTGTCATCTCTAGCGGACACATCTTGGGTAAGGTTTGATATTATATTTTCCTAAAATGAGTGATTTATTATTACTGTCATAATGCAGACTACGGATATCCTCTGCAGGGATGACGTAAGGGACAAGAACTTAGATGAATATGATTAGTAAAAATGTACGATTATTATTATGAGTTTCTTTTAGTTCTTTTCATAGTTTTAGCACAAATCAAGGTTAACCGTGTCCTTTTATTCTTGTGACTATTGGCTATATCTATCTCGCAAGAAATAAAGACGTGATTTGTGTATGCACATAAATTATTATCGTGCATTTAAATATTCTTAGATTGTATTCGTCTTCCTCTTCCTCCTAGTATTAGTCCCGGTTATTTCCACACGTCTTTGACCGGCGCTCTTTGATCATTCTGTGAAATTTAAGCCTACGGTTAGATAAAATTGATGTGTAAAGGTGGTCAGACATTACCATAACATCCAATTCATTTGACAAATCTCTGATACGTTGAAGATTTTTTGTTTTTTCTTCTTTCATCACCTCTATTTCTTTCTTTATTGCAAGATAAGGATCTTGACGGTCAGACTTTTGGACAAGCTAAAAATAAAAGTTTGCTGTTGATACTTTTTAAGTTAATATTTGAAATAATTAATTTAAGCATAATTAAAACAAAAATACCTGTGATCTAGCATCAACAAGAGCATTTTCCATATCTTCACTGTGTCGCATTAATGTGAAGCTTTCCTTTTGCAATGCATTGTTTTCTTGTTTAATTTGCTTTAAATTTTTCAGTTGGCAATCTAATTCGTCCTGCAACTGTTGCTTTTCCATTTGAACTTTGTAATGATCTTGACGCATTTTTATAAAGTCGTTTTCTAAATTCTCGTAATATTTCAATTTGTTTAATAATTCATCACTTTCTTTTCTCATGATTGTTAAAGATTGTTTAGTACTTAAATTTTCGTTATGTAGATCATCCAAATTACTTTTAACAGCCTCATGTTTACCTCGTAAGTATGTAATTTCATTCAATAAACGCGTATTTTCTTCAGTTTTGACTTGTAGGGTTTGGTACAAATCTTTTTGAAGTAATTGCTTTTCGGAGTCTAATTTAGCACACGTATTTTTTAAATCATCAATAGTTTTCTCTAATTTATTTATTTGACTAGAACGATCTTGTAAACAATTATTCTTTTCTTTTAAATTATCTAGAGATTGTTGTAATTCAAGTAATTTTTTATTTTTTTCTGTCAAATCTCCATACAAATCATATTTTTCTTTCACTAATGTTTGGTACGATTCACCAAGTCTATGTAATTCATTAGCTAAATTTTCAGATTTCAGTTTTAATTCTTCAATTTCTTTCTTAGAAACCTCTGCAGAGCGTTTTTCGTTTTCTAATTCATATTTAGTTTCAAGAAGGTCTTTCTCTAATTTCCGTTTATCTGATATTATATTTTCATGAGTTTCCTGTAGGCTTTGTAGTTCTTGTGATAGGCTTTCGAACTGTGATAATTTGTCTTCCAATATTTCACTTTTTTTGCGCTGCAACTCTAATGAACTTTTGTATTTATTGTTTTCTTCATTTAAATCATCAATATCGTTAACAGCATATGTATGTACTTCTTTGAGCCTTTGAATTTCATTCAATAGCAATGCCTTGCTCATTTCAAGGTTTTTATTTTCTTCGATTGTATCTAAAAGCGCTTGTTTTAGTTGATTGTAGTTTACTATCTTCGCTTCGAAGCTATTTGTCATATCATTTTGACTTTGAACGAGTTCTTCGTAATCTTTCAATTTATTCATCAATTCTTCACTCTCTCTCTTTGCTAATGACAATGATTCTAAAACCTCTTTTTTCTCGTTTTCTGCAGCAGATATGTTACATTCATAAATATCTCTTAACTCATTAAGTTGTCTTAACAAGTCTTTGTTTTCGTTTTCTTTTACTTCTATTTCTCCTAAGAGCGTGTTAATTTCTTTTGACTTATTATTAATAACATTTATCAAATTTTCGACTGCTGCAGTTTTATCCTTTACATCTTGTGACAATTGTTTGTTTTCATTTGCCAATTTATTGATATTTTCTTCAAAGTGTTGAGCATAATCTTCTAAATAATTAGTTCGATGCATTGCTTTTTCGTATGTACCTTCATAAAAAAAAACTTGAGTTAATTTAAGATACGTCTTTGTTTGTAGCAGTAACATTTACCTACATACCTACAAGTCAAGTAGCTGATGTAGTTGAAATTACTGTGATAATTACTTGCAGAACCAAACCCTGTCCATTCGTTTATTTTGAATTTCACAGCTGTCGCCTTAAATTTTACATTATTATTTATCGTATTGCTCAAAATTAACACTTAAATAACGCCGTAAATAAATATCGGACCTTAACCTACCATCATTAAAAATTTTACACATTCCATCATCATCATAATTTTTAATTTGTGATGCGTAGAACGGAATGTAACTTTTTCGTAGTTTTTGACAAGTTTTTATTTTGTTTTTTTTTGTAGTTATTACCACTTTACAATATTAATAGCGTTTCAATAACTTATTGTCAATTTATTGAAACGCTTTAAAACTCAGCAATGCAAAGTTTTACCTATCTACATACGCAACTAACGCTGATGTTAAAATTTACAATATTAATGAAATTAAAGATGATACAAATACTTTAAATTTAAAATGTTAGATAATAAATAATAAATGACTTATAAAATAAAAATTTGAATCGAATTTCGTAATAACAGCGCGGTTACTTAACAGTACAACACTAAATGAGCTGTCAAAATTAAAATAAATGGTTGGACAAGGTACAGGTATTCATTTTCTTATTTATTTTAAGTTGGTCTAATGAAGGAATCAAAAAACTTAAAACCAGTCATTTACTTTTCCAGTCTTCTATTTCCATGCGGAGGTTGTGTATTATTTTCAGATTATCTTGAAATTCATCACTTAAATTTTGTTTTTCCTCTTCACTGCCTAACAATGCATCCTTCAAATTTTTTATTTGTTCTTTAAGCGATTCTACTTCATCTATTAATATTAGAGTTTGAGCTGGGTCACCATATCTGGGAGCCTAAATAACATATTATTTAAATAAATAAATAATAATATATTTTATTATGCATGCGTTAATAGTATAATTTTTGACCTTGTCTGTTTCTTGTTCCAATAACCTGTCGATTTGTACAGATAAACTTTTAATTTGTTGCTCCTGGCACATACACTTGCATTCTGTTTCCTTCAATTTACACTGTAATATGCTCTTCTCTTTTTCGAAACCAATTAAAGCGTCGTTTAATTTTTTTTCGAGGGTAACATTTTCGTTTCTTAATTCTTCAATTGCATTAGATTTAATTTTAATTATTTCTGACTCTGCCTTGAGTTGAGTTTCCATATTAGTAGTTTCATCAGCTAATATTAGATACTGTTCTTTAAGTGAGTCAAGATCGGCGGACCGCTTACGGTAGTGTTCTTTCTCATTCCACAATAGATTGTACTCCCGTAATTGATTTCGTAGCGTATCATATTCTTTGTCTAATTCTTCGTACTTTTGACACTTAAGTAACAAGTTTTCTTTTTCATGTTTTAAAGCTTCGTAACATGTCATCAAATCGTCGTAATCTTCTTGCAAATTCTTAAGCCGTTTTAAATTTTCTGCATCTATATCATAATCTTCAATAAATTCTTCTCTTTCATCGTCATGATTTATATTTGAAGAACTATCTTTTCTAAGAATTTCCTTCATTTCCTCATTTTCCATGATGTCTGCAACTAAATGAGCTCTTTTGTGATCAAGACTAGGATTTTGGATTTCGGAGGTTGTCAAAGCGTACGCAGTTGGAACTAACTGTTGAAGAACTTCTGCACGATAGCAGGAGCAATCTTGTTGGGAATCGGAACTTTGCTCTTGTGTTTGAGAACACGGCGCAATTAAGGCTTGGCAGAACTTTTCAAACACTTTGAGCTTGTATAATATTTTCCCTTTAATATCAATGCATCTTGTATCTTTACCAGCCGTCTGTAATTGGATTAAGCTATAATTTTCTTGAGAGATCCTAAAATTAAAAACTGTAAAACCATGTGTATAGAAGTGATGGTAATTAATTGTCTTTATATTGTGTTCATTTTTGGATTGATGGTCAACATACGGGAGATCTTTAGATCTTAAAAATGTTCCTAATCAGACAGGAAAAGATTGTATTAAGATATTCAGTGCCATATTATTGGTCCATACAGTGTTTAAAAACTTATTTTAACTAAATAATAATAAATATAAAAGGGTAACCAACGAGTGACTAAATTAATATTTTAAATTAGTATAATACTTAAATATGGAAATAACGTCTATTTTAATATCGAAGTTTTTCTGTATTTCTCGCTTATTTCGCAATTAAGTCACACGATTACAATTTTAATTTCTCAAATGGGTTAATCACAACACACTTTTTGTAAGCTCGTACATATGGTCACGTCTATATCACTTGCGGGGTAGACAGAGCCAACAGCCCTGAAAAGACTGAATGGCCACGTTCAGCTATTTGACTTCATGATAGAATTGAGATTCAAATAGTGACAGGTTGCTAGCCCATCGCCTAAAAAAGAATCCCAAGTTTGTAAGCCTATCCCTTTGTCGCCTTTTACGACATCCACACACATGTTTTGTGCTGTTTTATATGTTTTACTCTCATTGTGCAATAAAGAGTTATATTCCTCCATAAAACCTTATTCGAGAAGGATTGAGAGACCACTCAGAACGGGCTTCTTATGTCACTTACCATGAGATTTAAATACAACTTGTATTTATCATTTTGGCACAAAATTCCAAAGATCTTTTCCAATGCCGTATAGATGTGAGCATAAATACAATAAGGCTCACACACATCGTTTTCCATAACCTGTAATTACAAAAATACGGTCGAATTGAGAACCTCCTGTTGTCAAGTCTGTTAAAAACTCAAAATATAATGAAGTGTGTTCTGGTGGAATTGCATAAAAGTTTAAATAATACAGGCTGTAACAAACCTTTATTGGCAAAATATAACATTATCATAATAACAGATTCTTAAAATTTTAGGTTATCAAAATAGCAGATTCTCAATATAGCCGCAATTGGACATTATAAATTGTAGATCGTTACATGCCACTAATATAAAGAATGAGTGAATCTAATAAATAAAAAAAAATCTTAAGAACAATATACCTAACAAATGATGTTACGAATGTTTTGCGACGGCTATGTACTTACCGCAATTGTGTTCTGCATAGCGCCCATTTTGGCGTCTTTATTAATGAGGGCTTCTTTCATTTCTTTTATTCTAGGATCCGTGGCATCTGTAATATAAACAAACTATAACTAAGACTGTGCTCACACTTAGCCTATACTTATATTATAAAAAAATTCAAAAAATACTGGATTGATTTCGGTGATATGGCACAAAGTCAGATAAGACATACATACAAACAATCACGTCTAAATCTTTAACGGGGTAGACAGAGCCAACAGTTTGAAAAGACAGAAAGGATGCATTCAGCTTTATGGCTCAATAATGGGATCGAAATTCAAATAGAGACAGGTTGCTAGCCCATCGCCAAAAAATAATCCCAAGTTTATATGCCTTACCCTTAGTCGCCAGGCGCGGCAGAGCAAAACAGCAGACTTCTCTTGGGGAACAGATGGCTATGCCGCTACCGCCTACCCAGGTAGAAGGGACAGACCGAAAAGATCATGGCTGGACGTCGCAAAAGATACGAGAGCCAATGGACTGAAATCCGAGCACGCTGAAAACCAGGCCAAGTGGAGAGAGAAAAGTCGGAAGACGGGCCCCGGGCCCCGAAACACTCCTGTGGAGGGGGCAACCGGGAACACGCAGAGGTGAGAAAGAGACCCTTAGTCGCCAGGCAAGACCTTTTTTTTCCGGACATGCCGGTGGTACCTACCTAGACCCCGTGCAAAAGGGGGTTTTCTTGAAATTACAATTAATTAAAATGTGATATATACTAACTGGTGCTAGCATCACATGGGCACGAAGAACCTACTTGGTTGCTTTTATGTTCCGCCACCGGCGGCGGGGGTTTCGCCACCACCCACTGAAATTGAACACATTATTTTTTTTTTAATTCTTTCTTTAGAATAGATTGTTTTTTTTTTTTTAATTTAAATTAAAAACGAAAAAATCTTTTAAAATCAAATCAGAACTTTTATACTATTGTTTCTTGTTTTTATCTCATTCCTATATGTTTACTGTTACATAAGTTTGATCATTACTGGACGTCGCAAAGATGATATGCGAGCCAATGCACTGAAATCCAAGGGCGTTGAAAACCGGACCAAGTGGAGAGAGAAAAGTCGGAAGGCGGACCCCGGGCAACGAAACACGTCTGTGGAGGGGGCAACCGGGAACACGCAGGGATGAGAGAGGTTTGTCTCTTCCTCCGTGCATATTGTTAAAGTTAATCAATAGACAAGTTTTTGAACTTGGTATTTTTTTATAAGGTAACAGAGGCTAGAAACCTGTCACTATTTGAATTTGATAATGAGGCATACAGCTGAACGAATTTAGGGACTAGCTCAATCAGTGTGATTCGTCAAAGAAATGTTCACGGTTCTTTTGTTTATGGTTTTTACAAAATTTAATAAACAGCTCACCTCATCTTCCTTAACTTTTGCAGGCTGTAATAAAAATAAATGTAAATTTTTAATTCATTACGTATTCCTACATCCTCTGACCATTATTGGACCAACAAAAAAGGCTTTACCTGTAGAAACACAAATTTGTCATATAACAGGTACTTTTATATCTTATTGTGTTTTTAACAGGAAACAAAAGGAATTTTCTATGTCTCTTAATATCCTAATATGGATGTGATCCGTTTCAATGTTGGTGGATGGGGATGAATTTGAATTAAAATAATATTCATATATCAAACCAACTAAAGAGCTGTTAAGAAATTATATAATGTAATAGACTACTGTAAAAAAAACAGCAATATTTTATACAATATTCACAAACCTCGTCACCCCTAGATTTGCCGGTCTGTAAATAAAAGAACTAATATTATTTTCATACATTTAAATAAGTTTTTGCATTAAAAAGAAGAATTTAGAGGTTGCATATGCATCCATGCTGGTCTTGTAGTGAAGAAAAACATATTGTGTGCCAGCTGCATCTCTCTCTGTGCAGATGGTAAAAGGCAATTTTCAGCAGTTCAATGTGAAGATCTATTTGCTACGAAGTCTACGAATTTCGTAGCCTATATCGTAGGTCGTAGGTATCATCGTAGCCGCTTTCTAATAGACATACTAAATGGTACAATGCAATGCAACAAAAAACTATTTTTTTAGACCTTCCCTTAGAGTAACATTGAAAATAACACGTATAAATCGCGCCCAGCGAATTTTCGCTAAGCACAATAATTATAAGAAACGCGTTTTCAGAAGTTCAACGTAATCTATTTGCTACGAAGTCTACGAATTTCGTAGCCTATATTGTAGGTCGTAGGTCGTAGGTATCGTCTTAGCCGCTGTCTACTAAAAATACTGAATGGTCTGAATGCAATGCAACAAAAAACCTTTTTTAATAAATTGAGAATCGAGGAAATGTTGTTGAAACACCTTTGCATAACGTTATTTTGTGGTGAGAAACAATTAATTTTATTATAATTGTAATAAAATATCTACTTATTTGTACGAAGCCTTTCCGGACACACTATCTTGACTGATACTTAGTTATTACAATGTATAAAATAGTAAAATCCAAAATTGGACTTGACTTTGTTTTACCTTAGATACTTAAGGGTCAGTTTATGTTACATTCTTATAACGGTAGGTATTTATAAATTAATACATGTTATTACCTCAAAAGCATCAGAATCCATGCCCTGGAATGAAAAAAAAATTATAATTTTATAAAGTTTACATTTGCCGTGTGGTTTCCGACGCAAAAATAGGACCACTTCATATATTTCCCATGGATGTCGTAAAAAGTGAGAGACTAATTAACATTCTTTTGGCTAGCAACCAGACTCTATTTAAATGATTAAGCCATACAGATGGTTCTGTCTATCCTGCAAGGCATATTATATGTATGTATCTATTGGCACATATAACATTTTGAAAACCTACTGCCTATGAAGACCAGACATAATTACATATTACATTTTCTATAAGTATTGATTTATTACCTCAGTAAATCCGGATAAGTCCAAATCCAAGAACTGCAAGATAAAGTTTTATTTAAATTAATTATCTGTTTTAAAATTAAACAATAAAATACATATTTATATGTATTAATTAATTATTACCATGTCGTCTAGTTCCTTATTGGCAGCTTTGATAGCGGCGTGCTGAAAAAAAAAACAAGTATAACTGAAAACAATGTGGACAAATGTTATCACAGCGTCTGTGATATATGTATATAACAATATTATGTACCTTCCTATATGTAGGTATGATTGATCATGTTTCTAGGCATTTCCGAATATGACCACTTTCCCATAGATATTGTAAAAGGCGACTGAGAAAATAGACACAGTCATCTAGGGCAGCTTTTACCAACTCCTGTAAAGGTTGCGGAATTCAGACGAAAGTCTCGCTTTTAGTAAAAACCGGACTGACCATAGTGCGAAGAGGTGCACCCGTTTTCCTTCAGAGAGGTAAATATTTAACCGGAATTTACGATATAAAACGTTCAACATAGTTAACAATTTATTTAACTATTTAGATGTGTCTACTGCTTTCATCTATTTAAGATTGTATTATATCACCTTTAAAGCTAAACTTTATGTTGTTGGCTAAACTTTGTATTTTAACTCCTATCACAATACTCACAGCGTTCGCTATTTCACATTTCTGCTCACAAGTGAGGTCGAGTTGGTCGTAGGCCTCCAACATTTGTTCAAACTCCTCGATTTTCCGCTTCAGCCGTCCGATCTCCGCATTCTTAGCTACCATCAGCGTATCCACTATCACATCAGTGGGCACATACTTAGGGCGACATGTGTCATTGTTTCTTTTTATTATCTCCACTAAATGCTCGCTTTTGTCGGAGCAAAAGTGAGACCATGCCCTCGCGTCCGTACATGATGCGTAAGCCTTCAATTTCCCTTCATTCCTAGCTGGTAGGTCAAACAGATCGTAATCATTGAAGACTCGCTCCCTCTTTGTTATAAAAGACATGGTTCCTAATACGGTCTCGTCCACAAATGCAATATAATTTGTATCTAAACAGCATGTATACAGCAACTACTTTTCACCCCCATCCATTTTACTCATGACGATATATGATTTGAATTATTTTTTTTTACTTACGACAAAATGTATCTAAATATGAAATATCAAATATTTTTGTAATGACATCAAAAATCAAGACGGAATGGCGGTCTGTTAGAATGTCAGTTTTTCAAATTTATTTTTTCTTATAGATGTAACCAGACAGATATACATATCTTATATCTTTATATAATACTCTTTTTAATTTAATGAATTTCATTGGGGACCAGAGGCATAAGAGAGTACAATGAACATAATGGTATGATCATGGAAGGCTGACTAAGTTAATGTGAGAAGAGAAAGTCGGATTTATTTTATGTCAAAGCGGCTTTTTGCAATTCTTCAGCATTTCATGCATGATGTTTAATGAATGTGTCATTTGGACAGCAATTCTTATTTTACTATCAAATCAAAGTACGTTTTTGAATCATCCAAATTATGAGTCTACTAAATAAATGTATTTATCGAATTCTAGAAACACAATAATTCAATGATTAACAATCGTTCATTGCAAGGAAACTTACGATTGTTATATCGAAGTGAGGCAAAGATAAAGTGTTACGAGTCTTCTGTCGATTTGAGGTCATGGAGTCACGATGCCTGGAGGCGAAGTCGGTATCTGCAGGAATGGATGAAATCTAATGTGCCCATCCGGGTTATACCGGGGCAAACATTGGCTTTCATTTTGAATACTATGACTTGCAGAAGTCGCAGAAAGGTAAATATATTTTGACCAAACATTACTATGTTAATCTTTTGTGACTGACTGACAACGTTCATTCGAAAGTCCTGGGCGTATGAATAAAATAGAATTTCCTGATATTCCTACGAAAATAAGGAAATGAGTTTTATTTACGCGGAGTCGCGGGCATTTACTGGTGTCTATATATACGTTTTATGACAGTAGATATACATAGGTATGATCTAGGGTTTTGAGTTTTGAGGCTAAATCGTGGGTAACACTTTGTATAATATCTGACATTAAAGACAAACAAACAAGCAGACTTTCACATAATATATTTTGACTTTCTTTTTGTAGTAATAATATTAAAGTGAATGTTTTAGGTGGCACCCAAATGCCATCCGGATTGTAAATCAAAATTAGTCTTGGACAGTATATGCAATTCATGTGGCGCTATGCAAGAGTGTTTAAAAAACGACAGTGCCTTCGGTTCATACTTTCAAGAGGTAAGTTTTCTATAAATATTGCTTCAAATATAACCACGCGTGTACTTTTGATGGGCTCAGCATATAACGGTGCCACCTCGCCTTGTTTGGTGTTATAGGAGGTGGCCCAGGTATCTCCTGTGCCGTAGTATCTACGATCAACGCCTACTTTTTTCTTTCCTTATTAAATCTTCATTGAATTCTTGATTGATGGTTCTCAAAAAATGCGTAGGTACCAAATATTTAATTTCTTTTAAATACTGAAGTAATTGTGGCATTTGCTTTCAGGAAGAATTCGAAACCTGCTACTGGCCTTGTGAACGATGTTTAGAAGTTTTAAAAAATATAAAAATGTTTTGGAAGATATTTGTGGAAAAGGTCTTCAATGTTAAGATCCCAAAATCTGCAGATTACAAAGATAGCTCTCTTAAAATTCACAGGGCTGATACCGTTCATTCAGTAGCCAAAATGTGGGAGAAGGAAATTATAGAGCAGGCCATGTTTGTAAATAAAATTGTACCTATATTGAAAAGAAAATCAGAGTCAAAACCGATGGACGTCCTGTCTTTACAAAAAGAAAGTCAAACTGGTGACTTTATTACTCTTCACAAAAGCTTACCTAAAACTTTACCTGATAAGAAAAAATCTTCTGGCAGAAAGAAAATAACTAGGAGCACGTCAGTAAAAGTAAAAATGGTTAACCAGGAGACTAACACTAGCAACATTGAAAATGAAGAAATAAAAATTTATAAACACAACGTAGAATATTTACAGAAAAAATTCAATCGTCAAGAAAGTGAAATAGAAAATTTGAGACGGGAAAATAACTCACTGAAGATTGAATTAGAAAATTTCTATGAAAATTGTTCATGGCAAGTTCCGTTCAATACACCAGCTAAAACGAAAATCGATCATATAATAATTGACTCAAGCACAACTATACCTACACCATTTGAGTGTTGTGTTGAAGATATAAGTAAAGAAAATGTTTCAAAGGGAATAGACTCTGAAATGATTATCACAATGCGGAATTGTAAAAACGAGGTAAGTAATAATATCTATGAAAACAGAAAAGGTAACCTAATTATCTATAAACCCACAGAACATCTGATCATGTTTTACTGACAATAAACAATTTGTTTTTTTTTCAGAAATTCAAACATGTTTCTTTTTTACAAGTTCTGCATAAAACTAATGGACCTATAGATATTCTCGATAATATAAGAAGTTCGGTTCATATTAAGGAGAATCCTATAGACCTCTTAACTAAAGGTGAGGAGAAATTTGTAAAAATTGTATTATGTGTGTCGTCCGCATGAAGGTTACCTGTTAGTTCATAAGCTTATTAAACATGTTGTTTACTTGACCTTATAAAGGCGTTGGCCTAAAAAGAGTATCATCAGAGGCGATAATTTATATCATTAAAATCCTTGTTAATATCGTAACAATTTTCAGTCCGTAACACTTTCGGCGAATTAGTTCGAAGAGAGATGGACGTTGTTAACAAAGCAAAGGATCCTATTAATGCCTCTGAAATTACTGCAAGTTTTATAAGAGTGAATGTTAGTAAGTCCGAACCGTCGTGCACCGCTGTTGGATATTGCTCCAAAGTAAATGCAAGTAGTTCAGAATCGCCTTTTGCCAGTTTGTAATGTTGTTATAATTATTTATTTCTTTTTTGCGTTTCTGTCCTTTTTTGTTAATCTCTTGTTATTTATTGATGGCAATATATTTTATAGCTCAATGTTCAGTTTATAGTCTTTTTTTAATACTAATAATAATAACAAATAAGTGGGTGTGGTGACCTTTAGCTTGCCGTATCTTGGTATTACATACATACATACATATGGTCACGTCTATATCCCTTGCGGGGTAAACAGAGCCTACAATCTTGAAAAGACTGAATGGCCACATTCAGCTATTTGGCTCAATGATAGAATTAAGATTCCAATGTTGCTAGCCCATCGCCTAGAAAAGAATTCCAAGTTTGTAAGCCTATCCCTTAGTCGCCTTTTACGACATCCATGGGAAAGAGATGGAGTGGTCCTATTCTTTTTTGTATTGGTGCCGGGAACCACACGGCACTCTTCACATCTTGGTATTATAAATATTTTATTCCAGAAATTCAGACCAGCCTTCGCTAGGATAAATGAAATATTGAGTTTTCAGTAAAGTCAAGTTTATTTATTAAACAGTTTCATTATATTTAGTAACCTATCATATATAAGTTCTTTCGCATTGATAGCAAAAACGAAATCTAAGTGATTAAATTTGGCTAACGGTACTCTGTACTTTCCTACAGCGGAATTTACTTCTTTGAGCAATTTGTCAACATCATTAGGTGTTGATAGCCAGTCATTGTCAGCATAATGGAGAAATACTGGGGTGGTAATCGCAGTTAGGTTATAGGCTGGGGGTTTGAAGGTCCCGTATCGTCGTTTATTGGACAACCAGCCGTGGTCAAACTGGACGAATTTGTTGGAGTTGTAGAGCTGACCGAAATGGATGACTTGCCTTGTAGATGCACCGGCTGGCGTGTGGCCCAAAACTACGGGAAGCATTGTCTGAAAATAATTGGTCATGCTATACTATTATCATCCTGTCGTTTTTGTCCTAAGTCTGTTTTATCTTTTCCTTTTGTATATTCTATTTTTTTTTTATATACGAGTCAAAATACCTTTGCTAACAAATTTTGGGCTGTAAAAGTGTAATGGATAAAAATTATACTTACAGCATTTAGTTGTTCTACGTTGAAACCACACAACAGAAACAGGAGGTTTGTGCACAGCACCTGAGTGATCGCTTCTTCTACGCAGTATGACTGACCAGCCAACTCGTTCACTTTCCCGTTAGGCAAGAACTCATTCCGTCCAAGAAGTTTGAATAGTATCTACCATTGAAAGATTAAATTAATAACAAATGAACTAGAACCGAATCCAAGCCTCGTCTCTCTCATAGGTAGTTTGCGACTTGTAACTTATTTTATAGGCATTATTCGGGGTAAACAGTGGTATCTAAAAAAGAGACCATTGCAATGGTTCAGTTCAATTGGTAACTGGTTAGTTTTAAATGAGACATGACCACACATGGCCACATTTAGAGGATGAAATCCATGTTTATGAGCACCAATGTGAAATTACCTTTAGGGTGGGCAATGCAACCTTTGAAGCTAATAATACTCGTTAATTATAAATCCCAGATACTTTACATCTAATCCAATATATACCTAATTATCACCACTTAAAAGATAACGTTCAAGATAACACTTACTTCCATTGAGTTTGTAAACGGAGCAATGGCTTTGATTAAAGGGCTCCTAACATTTCCAACATAGGCCACTGGCGCCAAGGCTTGCATCGCCACGATTTTATCATTATACTCAGGTCTTGTAGATGTCATCACCCAAAATGCTGTGGTCCCTTGAGAAAATCCAATATAATGTATTTTTGGAACACCAGTTTCTTTTATAACATAGTCTATCATGGCAGGCAGGTCGTAATAACCGATCTCGTGCCAACTGAACTTCCAAAACGAAGATGATGTGGGATTTAGTGAGACGTGGTGCTTGGAATAAGTGTTCCCTCGAGCGTTGCCCATCCATACGTCGTAGCCTGCCTCTGCTAAAATATATGCTGCAAAACAGAACGGTTCAATATAAAAGGCAAGGATTGGTTGATAACAGTCCGGTTTTAATGTTACGTTGTGTTTTAATATTAAATCAATAATTTCATCGGGAATGATTGAACCTCTTTTTTTTCATCAATTAAATTTATTTATTTACTAAAAGAAGAAAGTGAATAACTGACTGACATATTAACGCATCGCTCAAACAGCTGGGCTAGATACTTAAAATTTGGCGTGCAGGTAAAGAACCTACATGTCGTCTAGAGGTGCAGGAATTGCCGAAATTCCTGCGGGAACGGGAATTATTGTGATTTTTCGTTTTACGTAATGATCATTTTGGTTTTTGGTCAGACGTATTTATTTATTCATAATTTAGAAGTTATTCCAATTATTTTACCAAGTCCTTTCCCGGGCAGCATGAGGACCCACTCCGCAGATGATGACAGTAGACCATGCTGCAGAAAAACCACTGGTCTCCCTACGGCACTGACGTCATCTCTCCCGTGGGGGATTCTATGCATTTCGAGAATATATTTGTCTTCCGTGTAAACGCGATGGATTTCGCATGGAAAACCATATTTTCTAATCAGGGAAAACTGAAAATTAGAGTGAACCGTACAAATACTTATTTTCTTTATACCAACGCTCTTCTTCTAAATGCAGGGAATTAGTAATAGTAGTTAGTTACCAATGTTTACAATATATTCTTATTGTTGTTATAATTTTATTATATAATTGTATAAAACTGTACATAATGTACAGTTTTATACAGTACAGTACAGTGTACATATTACCGCTAGAATTTTAAAACTAGGTAAACAATTTGTGTCTTACCGTATCTAAACTTGCGTCTTCAAGTATACTAGGGTCCGTCGTACGATCCAAAACAACATCTGCCCTTACATTTCGGAAAAAATATATGGTTAAAATAAAATACAGTAAATGCATCGTATTTGAATTAGCAGAGGAGTCAACCGCCTTTCTTATGATGGGCTGTTAACTAAAGGGTTTAACAGGTGTTAAGATTAAAGTAGATTTGTAGATAAGTAAAAACCCTTCAGATTATTAGATTGGAGAATTGTAAACAAAAACAAGACTGATTAATTGTAATTGATTAAATCTGCTTTATTAGTTGCCTGCCTATATTACTCAAACGTGACATCATAGAGTTTGAAGAATGAAAGTAAATTAAATATTCTCATTCGCCTTATTTTTTTTTTTGGTGGTGTATCTGTTGGTATTAGGCAGCTGTTAGTTGAAAACGTTGTAGAATACATGAAGGAGTTCACTTATCTTTGTCCTGACCTATAAAAATGTTTACAGCCATAGAATAAACAACATGACGTACGGGTTCCCGCCAAAAATTATCTACTTCCTGAATCATTGAAAAAGTATAGTAGATATCTTTTTGATATGATCATCTTTATTTAAAAAATTCATGTTTAGAAATAGGTTTACTTAGCCGATTCCAATTTTATGCCTTTTTCATAGACAGCTTTTAAATTTCACTGCCGGGTTGCACCTTTTCACTAATAACCTAAATTGTGTAAATTAGGTTTTTGTCATCAGGTTTTTACATAAAGCGACTGCCGTCTGACCTCCGCAGGTTATGCACATGAAACTTACACATACGTATCGGATCATGGTAAAAAGCCATAGTGTGTAAAAACTTGACTCATCCATCAGAATCGAGGTCACAGAAGAACAGTAGGTAACGTCGGGCTACTGGAAAAGTAGCTTGGATGATAACAAAAAGGATCTGAGCTAGTCTGTGAACAGGCAGGCGGATATAAGGAACTTATTAAATGCTACGGAATAAGTACACACTAAACACATTCTTTGCTCCTATCTAACCTTGTCTACTTAAAATCGATAAAAACATTTCAATGAAATAACTATTTTAAGTAGTTAACTAAAATAGTTTGTCTGATTTTACGCATACGCGTATTGACCTAAATGAGGCTGATAAAAAAAAGATAGATGCCTTAGGTGTGTATTATCAGTAATTCTATGAGTAACTTGTGATTACTTATTTGATAAATAAAGTACTTCAGCGTTTTTATAACCTTAAGGTCTATGATAAAAGGATTTAGGTACAATAATATTTGGTTGCCCTCGAGCACAACATCGCATTTCCATTTTCTTGTTTTATGTATTTAATTAAGTAGGTACTTAATTACATTTTAATGAAAATGAATAAAAATCTTCATGAATCACTGAAAAAAGCAAGTTTTTGGTAAAATATGTGCAGTTTAACCTACAGAAAAAAACTTTTAATTAATGGCAATACTAATACCTATAGACTGGAATGTTTCCTTTTTCTGCTATATAGCAACGCCAAGCTGACTGGGTGTCAAAACTGTCAACTGTCAACAACAAACATATTATCTGTGTTTTACATTTGCTTTTCATTTTGTTTGTGTTTTCTTTCATCCGTATTTTCTTTTGATTTTTAATATCGTGAATGTTTTTGTGATATATAATTATGGCCAATCAAGAGATAAGTTTAAAGTGGAATGGATATCAAAATAATATATTGACAAACGTGAAAGAACTGTATAAGGACGAAGGGTTGTCTGATGTGACTTTAATATCAGAAGGACTTAATTTTAAGGCTCATAAAGTCATTTTATCAGCTAACAGCGCTGTATTCAGGTCAATTTTCCAGGTACGTTTCTCTAAACCACAAGGAGTATCTATTTGCGATGAATTTTTGTTGCTTTAATTAATCTGACGCCCACTCATTTTTTGTAGCAAAACCCCCACAAAGATCCAATTATAGTGTTGCACGACATAAATCCAGCTTCTTTGAAAACTCTATTGACGTTTATGTATAATGGAGAAGTTAATGTTACTGAAGAATTTCTACCCGTGTTGTTGAAAACTGCAGAAACACTCAGGATCTGTGGTCTTTCAACGGGCAGTGAGACCGGACGCGAAGATGAGGTTGGTATTATTTTAAAATGTTATACAATTTTGACTCTTTCTGGTTTTCAAGTGGAGCATTTACTGGTATAGAAGTAAGTTATGACTTGTTATTTAGTATAAACTACATACTTAAATTATTTGGATCAGCATGGACATAACAGTAAATATGGACAGGAAATATGGCGTATTTGTGATTGCTAACATATATACCTATTTTTTCCTAATTGTTGAGAGTTATATTAATAGTATTACAGATTCTCTGCCTAACCCAATGGTAGACTGTTAGATATTGTTATTAGCATTAAGTCTGCCCATTGTAGGTACTTTACACATGATCAAAAAAATAACCAATAAGAGGCTGCCACTATTTGATATTAGTTAAGGGTTTTTGCTTTGATATGGCAAAAACAATGAGTTCATAAAATTATGTATTTGAAAATTTTCTTGCTGTTATTGATATACCTTAATGTTATCCACTTTCAGAAGACCACACCTGCAGCACAGCCAAAGAAACGTAAAAAAAGTGAGCAGGAGGATAACAATAATAAAATTAAGAAAGCGGCAACTCTAAAACCTGATGCAGTTATCAACCTTAGTACTAATGCAGATGCTAACAAAAATACGGTAAAAACCTTATTATTTTTTAATGGCACTTAATGGGATATACATAGGTGTTTGATAGTAAATTATTACTCTGTAAGCATTACCGTGACATTTATTTTTATATGTGAGCAGAAATAGTTAAACAATCTCTCCTCTGTAACAGTTCCTAGTTGTGCTTCTGCTGCTTTGCTTTGGAGCCTGGGGTCCTCTTTTTGATAGTGCCAAATAATTGAGAGGGTCTATATTGTGAAAAATATTGATTTCAAATATACTACTCAAAATCTTTGTACACTTCCATTGTTACACAATGGTAGTTGTGTACATGACAATCTGTAGGTGATTTAGTCTTGTTTTGCTGCATTCCAATGCCTCTGATTGCAGTTGTTTCCATGTATTTCTTCATTCTTATAGATTATAATAATGAATTCTTACAGAGTGTTATCCCAAAAGTCGAACCCATAGATTCTCCACTAACAGACTACTCAGGTGAGAACACAAATGATACAGACATAGCATTACTAGAAGACAGCGCTGAGAAAAAGTACTCGGTAAGCCCAGAACCAAATATAGGCAAGGCCCAGTGTAATAATACAAATGATCGTAACATCAAAAAATGGATCAATGAAGTCAGCAGTACACAGCCTTGCCTTAACATTGGAAATGAGAAAGTGAATGGATTAGATTCGGGTGATGATGATAAAGATGCCATAGAGATTGATAAGGAAGTTGATGCGGTATTGCAAAGTGGAACTATAGTTGAGTCTTTGAGTATCACAACGGAAAATCTCAATTCTATATCGACTGAAGCACAAATATGTAAAGGTAAAGTATTGAATTTTTGCTTAATGTTTTTTTTGCTTTTACCTGCAGCTTCGCCCGCGTGCTATTAACGCCATCTACACAATAAGCGACGAGTTTAACACCATATATAGAGAAGTAACTTAAGCAGAACCTCCCATAAAAAGCAAGGAATTTAGCGGCACCTACAAATGAATACAGGTTTTTTGTATATCCACGACAGCTATAGTTTTTACTGGGATGAAAGGTACCCTTTGTTCTTCTCCAGACTCTTAGTATGTAAAAATATATATGCAAAATTTTTAGAAGATTGGTTCAGTAGATAACTCGTGAAGAGGTAACAAACAAATAAATAAATAAACTTACTTTGCATATAAACATTTTGCATGTATGGTATTATAACAAAATCCTTTCTTAGGTGATGAAAGTACTAATTACTCCTCCTTACCTGTCACTTTCTGGCATTTGCACTTTAATTTTTTTTTTTTTAACTTATATATCATAATGTCTTGAATGATCCGGTTTGACCCAGCTTGTAGTCACAATACATACATACATACATATGATCACGTCTTTATCCCTTACGGGGTAGACAGAGCCTACAGTCTTGAAAAGACTGACAGACTGATAGAATTGAGATTCAAATAGTGACAGGTTGCTAGCCCATCGCCTAAAAGAAGAATCCCAAGTTTTTAAGCCTATCAATTAGTCGCCTTTTACGACATCCATGGGAACGAGATGGAGTGGTCCTATTCTTTTTTTTATTGGTGCCGGGAACCACACGACACACAGTAGTGTAGTCACAATCAGTCATATTAACAAGTATTATAAAGTTAAACAGTGTATTTGTCTCAATTTACAGATAAAAGCAATACATGCTATGCAAACCCATCATTCCCTTGTCCATTTTGCCAACGTGTCTACAACAGCTGGGGTTACCGGCGGAGGCACGTGAAATCTAGGCATTTGACTAACAGGTAAACTATGGGCTTTTATCCTTTGCTTTTATTGGGAACTTGCGACCCACTCCGACTTCGCATAAATTTTATAATTTTTCTTTATATATTATTTATAATCGTTCGCATAGATATAATCCTTCTTCATGAAACCCTCTCTAAGATTTCAAAGAGGAACAAAATCCGTCCACAGCTTTTTGAGATTATACTATGCGCTATATGTATAGACAGAGAAAATAGAGGAAATTTATTATATGTAGTGATTGTTCAAAAAACTTAAGCTCAAATTTCTACAACATACCTATACGAGTATATATATATTATAATTACGAGTATTATCTGTATTCTATCTCTAGATTCCTTTGACTGTGTCGTATAGGAGTCAGTCAAATTTCCTTTTTATTTATATCATCAGATTAGTTTTTTTTTAAGTTGCAACTGTTTTTGTTTAAGAATAATGATGTTCTTCATAATTTTATCTAATGCCACTATGTATTTTATTATCGAGCTACTTTTTCAGGTTGGTTATTTCATGGTGTATCCAGTAGGTCAGTTTAAAATCAAAAATATATTTTTTTATATATATTTCTAGGCTGTCGTGCAAATGGTGCGTGTCAGTGCTGCCATCTACCGGCGCTTGGTACGCTCACGCGACCCGCGCCCATGGGGTTCCTCACGAGGAAGCGAGGAACTCCCTTGTGGTCATGGTGGAAGCTCACGCGGTCCTGACTTTGAATGAGCCCAGCGTCGCCTCCTTACTTGGTCAGGTCGGCATGGGGGATGGAGTCACTGAGAAGAGCGATTAGGTACACTTTTCTTACCAATTACTTACTTTGCTTACTGATTATATGCTCTGACCGAAGATTGAAGCTGTTATTCTGATCAAAAAAAAAATATGAAAGAGTACAAAAGTACTATGATTAAGGTCCAATATCCAAATTAACAAGTGATGATTTATACTTATACTTTTGTTTTCAACGCGCCTTTGCCTTTAGGAGTGTTAATTGATCTGAAATTTAGAAAAAAAAATAATGTAAAGAAACCACACATGGCTCTGCATTTGTGGCGATTCTGACATACTTACACTGACATAATTGAAAATCAGTGATCTAGTCCTAAATTTTGGTTTAATTTACAAAGTAGATAATATTTAACGTACGTATTTCTTGCCTTATCGTATAGTATGAGTAAAGGATAGAATCTCTACAGTTTTGGGTAAAAAGATTTGTAAGTAATAATCATGATTAAGAAAACATAAAATGTAAACGAAACTGATATTAACGTATACGTTACCTTTCTTTCGTCGAAGTTTCCTCACGACGAAAGAAAGGCACGACGTTCGACGAATTAATAGTAAAAAAGTTTCAGTTTGCATTCGAATAATGCGTCATAAAAATATGTTTTACAATACGCGTGTGATATTTTCAAAGTGTGTGCTATACTTTGTAATAACAATGAATAAAAATAAGTTCAGATTAAGCAAGAAATATTTTTTGTAATGTATTTTACCAATTCGCTTAGTATAAGAAGTCAGTATGCGGCATTATACACCTTGAAATTATAGGTCAGTAACACTCACTTGTTTATATTTGCACTTAATAACTAATTAGTACTTGGGTGACCGAGCTGTGTTCGGTGAAAACACAGTTAGAACCGTTTTCGATAACGCGAGTATAAGCTCGTTTAATAGTATAGGATAATATATAAAATGCTCAGTCATATAACATAATTTATTTGCGAAAATTACCTTGCATTTTTATTTTGGTGCAATAAATTGTATTATTTGATCAAGATATGTTCGTCTAGGTCTTCCCACCCCGACCTTTCCCTCCACACTCTCCTTGTATATCTGCTTAGTCAACCTGTTTTCATTCATCCTCTCCACATGACCGAACCATCTCAACATACCCTTTTCTATTCCTGTAACTACATCTTCTTTCACATCACAACATTCCCTTATCACGCTGTTCCTTATCCGGTCACTCAATTTCACACCCAACATACTCCTTAACGCTCTCATTTCCACTGCATTTATTCTGCTTTCGTGCTTCTTTTGCCATACCCAACTTTCACTCCCATACATTAATGTCGGGACCAACACGCCCCTGTGCACAGCCAGTCGAGCCTTTTTGGATAGTTTCTGACTGCTCATAAAGGCATGCAAAGCTCCATTCACCATGTTCCCCGCGTTCACTCTCCTTTCAATATCACTATCACACTTGCCATCTGATGTAAACTTTGATCCTAGATATACAAACTCTTTCACTTGCTCAACTTTTTCTCCTCCAATCAAAATATTACATGCTGTCATTTCTTTCTCCATTTCAAAAACCAGTGTTTTAGTTTTACTTACGTTCACTTTCATTCCTTTCTCTTTTAAAGCTTCATGCATACAGTTTACCATCTCCTGTAACTCCTCCGCTGATGACGCCAGTATAACCTGATCGTCGGCATAGAGCAGACATTTGACGAGTAATTCATTCATCCTTAATCCACTTTCAGACTCTTTCAAATCTGTCAAACAACTATCCATAAATAGGTTGAACAGCCACGGTGACGCAACACATCCCTGCCTAACACCTTTCTCAAACCGCCGAGCTTGCATGAAGAGAGTTATGAATGTGGATGAAGCAAAGGAAGTATGCAGGGATCGTGGCAAGTGGAAAGAGGTAGTCTCTGCCTACCCCTCCGGGAAAGAGGCGTGAGTTTATGTATGTATGTATGTAAATTGTATTATTTGCGACTACATTAAAAATGATTGTAGTTGTGTTGTAGGAGCAATATACTAAAAATCCAGTACAAAACTAGTTGATTTAATAGCTGGATAAAAATATACCAGTGGCCTCAATTCAAATAATGTAAGTGCTCGTGATAAATTACTTTTTTCATTATACACATTTCTTTGAAAATAGCCGTGGTATGTCAAAGAAACTCTTTGACATACTATGGATTGACTGTACACGTAACTTTGGTTATCATGACATTTTTTATAATTTTAGATTTTTTTTTATTAAATCGATATTTTTTTTTGGATCTACTTATATGATTGTGTATTTATACTTATTGTGTAGAAAAGGTAAATAATGATCTCAAAATAATTGATGAGACGATAAAAAATAGAAGTCGTCTAAATATTACTCTTCTGTAATTGTATCTTTACCACAAATAGTTTAAACACTAACTAAGTTTGTTTCATATTAGCACATTATATTTCTTCCACTGCTTGCTCTTTAATCACTAATATTACTTTGATGTCGTAGAAGTTAAAATTGATTGTTAAATAGGTCAAAAATAATCGTCATCTATCAGTTATTACTTAAGCCCGCTATTGCATCGCAATGCGTTATCAACACGGTTATTGGTTTGAATGCTCTCATACAAATTCAAACATTACAACTCGTGACGCACGCGAATTCAATTCAGCACGTTTGTAACAATTTGTTTTTTATGTATGCAAGCCTTTATTGCTTGTACGGTTACAGTACTACCACTGTTATAAGTGGCCTCGGCAATGTTCACGGTGCAGAATAGCGCATCCTACCGCGGAATCAAACCGAGGAAAATCTCAACAAAATAAAGACCTTATATACATACATATAGGCCCGTCTATCCCTTGCGGGGAGACAGAACCAATAGTCTCGAAAATACTGAAAGGCCACGCCATTTGTCAGGCCATTGAGCAGAATGCGGCTTTATGATGGAATTGAGATTCAAAAAGTGACAGGCTAGCCCATCGCCAATAAGGGGAAAGCCTACCCCTTGGTTGCCTTTTAAGACATCCATGGGTCATGTAAAAGATATGGAGTGGTTCTATTCTAAAGTGCTGGAAAACACACGGTACAAGTAATTTAAAATCCTAAAATCCCCTGCTATTTCGCTCGTAATAGCGGACAAGTTCAGTTCGTAAGCAAATGACACGCTCTGATTGGCTCAATCGTTTAAATATTTTACGCCATACAAAAATTAGACTTATACGTGTAAATTATAAAAGTGGTAATGTACATACGTACATATAACCGTTTGGTTATTGAAGTAAGTTTGCCTAAAACTTGCATTTTGGAAAACTGTTAGTGTTCTTTTAGTATTTCGTTTTGTTAATTGGACTTCTTATAAGAGAATAGATGCCATAATTTTTATTATTCGTCACATTTTCAAGCACCGACTGATTATAGAACTTAAGATTCGTGTAGCGAAACTATTATTTTTTATTTTATTCTTTTAGCATTAACGCATCTTCAATAAGAATAGTTTTTAAGTCAATTAGACTAGAACTAAGAGATATTTGGCAATAATGATAAGATGTGATTGATAGTGCTAAATGATATTAAAAATAAATAGTAGTGTATGATATGATGAAATTCTAAAATATGATATACGAAATTGAGATATGATACGAAAAATTCAGTATATTTTTGAAACTTTATTACTAATATATTTGTATTTTGGAGTAATAATATTATGACATAATAAGGCAGTTGCTATTTTGTGATTAAAAGTATAAATCAGAGTTAAATCATTATGTGTAACAAAATTTACATTGTATTGAATAGTGAAGCCTGACCAGACAGTACAGATACAGAAAGATATAGATAAGATACGATAAAGTGTGTTCCATTTATTACGTAAGACAATTTGAGAACCCTTCCTTTTGCGTCCTTCCGAATAAGATTAAACCTCCGTCGGTTTAATTCTTCGGTGGGGCGTGTAAGGGGGGAGTGGTTTGTGGGAAATTTTCTAAATTGTCTTAGGTTTTAGACGGAATGGTTTCGGGGGTTTGTTCTTTATAGTTAAGTTAAACAGTATAACAATATAATACATCTGTAAATTCCATAATGTATTGCGCAGGCGGCTCTGTGCAAGAGTGAAATGAGTGTTAATATAAAACCAGTTGTTAATAAAAAAACAACTGGCTAAAGAACGCGCATTACTACAATCTCATCGTAATCGTGTAAATGTACCGTACAGTCGGGATAATAATTACTTGACTCTGTTCATATTATTATAATATATTTCAAATAAACCTGACCCTGGTTGGTTAAACCAGGGTCAGGTTCATTTGAAATTGACTGTACAACGGTCTAGTCAGGCTCATCTATTTAAAATAACAGATAAAGGAAAAGCTCTTATGAGAAACATATCAAACTGTACAAATAATTGTGAGCTTCGAAATAATACAATTACAGGTATAAAACATGGCATTGTATATCTTTAGGTAATGTTAAGGTGTTACTGTTTTTGGTGGGTTTCAATACTATACACTTCTATGAAAAACTTAAATTATGTATGGCAAAATGTTATATGCAACGATTTTATAATGAAATCATCATTTTGAAACAAAATTTCATATTTGCCATATAAGAAAGACAGAGATGGTTATACAAATGTCAGCTGCTTATATAATTTGTTAACTAGTAAGCAACAGTGTCTTAATTTTAGAGTTAATCGCCCACCTTTGTATGGCTTTAAATCACACAATTCCACAGATTTGACATTTAACATAAGAACACTCTTTAGGACTTAAGTAATTATAATAAGTTACCAAAGCAATTTTAAGTAACGTATGTTTAAGCCTAATAAAATTTATATATTTTTGTATGAAGTGATGAAACTTAAGATATTATATTTTTTAAGAAAACGGTGTGTAGTTCTTAGAAGTTTGGCGAGGAAGCTAATATTAAGGTTCAAATTTGTATCCAATATACTTAACTCTATTACACAACTACTTATATCAGTAACAATCTTATGAAGTAACATAACGCATGGCTTTAAAAAGATAATTGTCAAAATTAATAAATTAATATGCTGCCATAATAATTTATGTATATGGACTTCCAAACGCAATGGAGATTAAATATATTTTTTACAATAACAATGTTGTTTTTTATAAATCTGTTACTGTTCCTTCAATTATTATTCCCGGCGCCAACTGCACTCTCTCCTCCATCCTGTTATCCATTATAGAACAGAACAAATCCGTTTTTGAATCCTTTTTCTTCAAAGCTGATATGATGAGGTCTTTGGAGTCTTTTCTGACCAGTTCTCTACTGCGTGATCTTGGAGGTGGGGGCGCTGGGCTAGACTTGCCACTAGCAATTACTCTCCCCGTAGGAGTAACTTTGCCAGGTAACGGCGACGCTTTGCCTGAAGGAGGTAATCCCATTCTGCCTGGTTTCATACCTGTATCAATGAACCCATTATCAGTTTCCCCAGATCTTTTCATGGACGCTCTGTTCCTTGGCGTCTTTTTCAACATAGCCTGGAAATTGAAAGGAGGATCGTCCTCGTTCATATCGTTGGTGGATTTCGCCAGTGCTTGCAGTTCTTGAATTGGATTTTGCATGTCTGGAGCATCAATGCCGTATAAACTTCTACTGTAATTAGTTTTCCGGAGTCTCGGAGCGCTGCTGCCTTCAAGAATGTCTGTGTCGTCGCGCGCGTGCCAAGGTTCGGGCGGCTGGTAGTAGCTGTGAGGTTGGACCTTCTTTTTGTAGACTACAGGTCTTGAGCTCGGGGGTTTGGGTTCCTCCGGCGGTAGTTTGGGTACCGGCTGCGTGGGGTCCCTACAGAAGGGCACAGTCATGAGAGTTTGCGTGCTGGTGGAAGAGGTGGTGATGTCGGTTTGTGCTGTGAACCGCCGCTTTAAGGGTTCGTCCCACTGTTCGTGGTCGGAGTCGTATTGGCTGGCGAAAGTGTCGCTGTAACGATAAAATAAACGGGTAGAAATCATAGGTGGAATTGAAGTACATTCTGCTGTAATATACAGAAATGTATATTTTGTTATAATAATTATGTTTTCCTGGACCTTACTAAATTATATTTTGTATGCCACATGTGACCTTACCTAGTTATTTTAAGGATGGTATCGACGATATTAATAAATATTGATACTTTTTAGTCCTGGATTTCTATAACAATGATTCAGGGCGAATGACCAAACGTACCTCCTTAGGTATGGGGATTTTGCTTGTCATTTGATTACTTATTTAAATTTCAATTCTTTTATGTAATCATTACAATGTATCCTCTCGTCTACATTTCTATTCTAATGCTAAGTTTGTGAAGTTGTTGAATAGGTATTGCACCTTCATGCTTTTAATATTTATTAAGTGATATTAGAAAAGTCACTTAAATGAAAAAAAAATGTATTTGCATATATTACTAAATTTTAGAGTGTAAGTAGAGTTAATATGAGATAGTACTTTTATTGCGCTTTGAAAGTTCTAAAGGGGCAAGTTGATAAGAAACACTCACGTGGATTTGGCTGCAGGGTCGCACATGTACGAGGTGTCGTAGTACTGAAGCTGGTCGATTCTGAAGGGCAGTTTCCACACGGTTGGCGGCCCGGAGCCCAAGAAGTCGGCCTCCTTAGCCTGAGGGTTCACTCGGTCTAGCAGCACGGACGTACTCGTATTTAGAAGAGCCTCCAGCATTGCTTGGTTGTAAATGTGTACCTGGAAGAACCAAAGTTTGATCTAAGAGTTTAGTACAATTCTAGTTTTGGTTAAGGTTGTGCATGTAGAAATTGAGTAATAAACCTTAAAGATGTCGTAAGGATACAAACAAGAAATCTTTCATGATCGACGGCTATTTTTTTCTTATCTTTCGCCGTTTTTTTTTGGGGCACGGAGTCCTGTTCCTGACATTTCTTTAAGCGTCCTTAGTAAGTATCATTGGCTCGTTTAGGTATGACATTTAGTTACAACAAGCGCCTTACGTCATTGTAAAGAAGTCATAACTCTCTGTATGTTGATTTTCATAGGCTATATTTTGACGTACGAAGACAAAAATATAAAATTTCCCCTTCCATATGATAAAGAGATTAATAATTACCTGCTGTGAGAAATGAACTAAATCCTGGTATCTCACAGCTCTATACTGCAGCAGGACTTGGAATATGGATCGGCTTTTCCATTTCATGGCGAATCGCTTGAGAAATGACGCAGTTTCCTCATCTATTTGGCCTGTACCTTTGTTGATAAGAGGGCCGTAAGCCTTGCGGACTATGTAGCCTCGGTACGCTGAAAACGTTTATTTTTTTTATAAATCTAAGATTTTAAAAGATTGAATTTTTCATGCGACGGTTTACCACGAAACACAAAATTGCTATCAATAAACCGAAAGGACGCAGTCACTAAGACTATAACGTAGCTACATTTTTTACCTTTACGGCTTTCATATGTAATGTATGTACTTCAACCATACGGCAAGAGAGCTGGAGTAGTGTAACACAGGCTCAACCTTCATCAGTCTCCAGTCTCCTTTAATCAGCTAATTTAAGTTAATCTCATTTTAATAAGTTCTTATTTGGTTGTTGGAGAAAAAAAACGATTTTTTACTTTACTTTATTAAACATAACTTAATTCCCGAACAAATTATAGGTATAACTCGAAAATAAGAAATAAATCTAACTAAGCCATGTTTCTTACCTTTTTGTATTAGTAAAGCAGCGTCGTCTTCCGTTACGTTGAGAGATTGTTGTTTTTTCAATTCTTTTACTGAAAGATTGAGACATTATTTTTAAAATAGAGAACCCTATTTAATAGGTATCCTATGTTTAAGATTATTTCTTTAAACTAATAAATGAAACATTAATGCAAATAAAAACAGTCAAATAAAGAATGGTTTTATCTGCAGAGAGTAACTTGAGCTAAAATGTTGAAAAGCGGACACCAGACTCCAGAGAGAGGCTGAGAGTATGTGATAACAGAGTCATTTACTTGACTCACTTTACTCATTTTTGACGCACGATATTACCTACACATTGTAGTAAGACTTACGTGTTATTAAAAAATGTAAGTCATGAACTTACTGTGCATTATTTTGGATTTGCTTTTGGCCGCTTTTCTTCTCGCTAAGAAAGCTCTCATCATGCATTGAACTTTAACTATTTTCTTCACTTGTATTTCGTATAATCTGTAATATAATTGTCAAGTTTAAAGAAATAATAAGGTTCTTGGAACTTAAGAATCTTCATAAAAGGGAATTTAAATTCGACATTATCTACTTGCTCATTAATGAACCGATTTTGATGGATTTAATTTGTCTTTCTAATGTGCTCCCATAGTCATCGGTTTAAGGTTTCTGATGATGGAACCGAGAAATCTTTAAAATTTTATAAGCTTACCTGGAAAGAAACTCTTCATTATAATATTTGAGAAATACTTTAGTTTTGCCCAACACCCAACCCTCCATTTTGAGCCTGATCAGCAGTAATCTGCAATTATCCTTTGTTACTTCCACATTTTCATCAAAATCAAATGCTAGGAAGCGATATCTGTAAAATATTTTTTCATTAACGGCAATGAGGAATGAATGAAGAAAAAGATGGTGTTTAAAAACATATTGTTTAATATACGCACTGGCTGCTAATAAAAAGTAATTATTTTAATCGAAGAAAAAGCATGATCTTCTTTTGCTAATTCTCACGACACAATGATTTAAGATGCAATAGAAGTTAGGGTTATTTTTATGTTTTAAGTTTTTTTTTATTGTAGTTTCTTTATTTTTACCAACATTGTATTTTATTTTCAATCCCGACCTTATTATCTATAGGTACAGATGGAAAGAGATGTTTGGAAGGAGGGAGGAGAGTCGGCCATGTATTGGTGAACATACGTGCAGAACATTTAGGTAGATAATTTAAATTTGAAAGTGTTCATGTACCATCGTGGCAAGTAAGTTTGCTATTTATTAGTCTGTGTTATTGTAGTAAATACCTTCGTATAAATTCAGCGAACGGTATTCGACACGAAAACCCATTCTGCCGTGCTTTAGCCGTGTCCAAAATAGCCAGAGCCCTTAACTGCTGTTTCACAACTTCTGACTGGAAACCTCTAGGGTTGTCGTTCAGGTCAGCTCGTATGCATCTCACGTAGTGGGTGCCACCACTGCCAGGCCCTATCGACAGCTGTTTCAAAATCTCTAAGCTGGTAGCCCTGTAAGTGGCCGCAGCAGTCCTCATTCTGTGCACTTGGGAAAATTGACCCTTGGATACTGTGTTGTACTTCTGCAAATCGTTAATAAATTGAGAATCTTTTCATCGAACCAAAAAAATATTTCAAGGTACCAACAAGAAGTAACAAACCTACCCGTGCCTTCATATTCTCCATTTCTTTCTCTGATTTAGATTTCGCAACCGTGACTTTAGGCTGACTCGGGGAAACGGTCAAGTTGCCTGTTTTAGTGAGTTTATTTCTGAATAGCTGCTGAACTGTGATGTTTGTTGAAGCTCTCATGGTCTCAATCATTTCTGGAGGCAGAAAGTCTTTGTTTTTGTCAGCCATTTCACGGGCGTCGTAGTTCACTTTTCCTGTGTAATGTGCGACGCTGAATTCGTGGCTTCCAGACAACTTGATGTAGGGTCCTTTGCATGTTGTTCTAATTGTGCCTGAAATAATAATATAAGTATGAATTACTATTTAGGTTTCTTAGATTTTCAATTAGTTTTGTGTATCTGTAAGTAAGAGGGGATAGTAGCCTCTTGAATATTGTCACATTGTATTGGTGTCGCATATTGTAAAGACATTTTGATAATGGGTAGCTAAACCTGTGTGGTTTTTTCATGTTTACTAAATCTTAAAAAAATATCAAAAGTACAGCTGCAATCTAGATTTTCAAAAGCTGATGAAGACATACTCATAATAAACTCCTGGCCGCTCCCTGTGCGACTTGCTTCGTCAAGTATATAAAACAAGCCCAGTGGTCTCCCCATCAATTGGTCTACAGAGTTCTTATTGTCATAAAAATGTAAAGATGCAGTTGGAACTTCCTCTTCAGCAGCTTCCTGCATCTCCCAAGCAAATATCCTTTGATTGTATAAAAACTGAATTTGCTCATTAGTTGTATTTACTATCAACTGCTCTATTCGATTTCTATGGTAACACTCAAACCCAAACATATCTAACAGGCTTACAGAATATTTGTCGCCACTGAAAAATATAAATAATATGTTTTAACTTTAATTACCTAGTAAACAATATGATGGAAATTATTATTAGCGTTACTTACAACACTGCTCTCATAAACGATAACTTTGAATTTATCAAATTGATCATCCAGTCAATAAGTCGTTTATACAACGCGCTGGCCAATGTATCTCTGGCGTCTCGTGCTTCATCTGTTGAATGTTTGCGCTTTACAGCTGTTCCACTTTCTATCAAACAATAGTTAAGTAGTGCCCAGAGAAATTTAGTTTCTTCAAGGGACAGGAGCTTTGCTACTTTCTTAGCTTCATCTGGATTTTCGATTTCAGCTGAACCGCTTTTGCTATCTTTGAACCTCACATTGCCTAATACCAGTATACCTGCTAATATTGTTTCCAAAATGGTAATGTCTTCCTCCTCCCAATCCAATACTTTCAAATTTTCTATAAATTCTTTGTATTTTTTTACATTTTCCCCAGGTGTTTCACGAACACCTGTGGTACTTTTGCATGGTTCTTCTAAAATCCTCAAATACCGGTGTTTTCTGCTCTTTTCTAAACACAGTTCATCCAGTCTTTTTGTTGCTTCCATAGCATCGTAAAAATAATAGAGCAGGTTAAAATTGGCATGGCTCCTGAAATGTTTAGACAATGTTTAAAGAATTTGTATAAAAAAGGACATTTATTTATACCACCAAATGAAAAATCACGTAACTTACATATCCGTAGATGATACGCGCCATTTTTCTAACTGATAAAGCCAAAATATGGCGCCACTAAGTTTTCCGGAACTACCGTATGTTACTTGAACTTGTAAAATTCCTCTTGTAGAATTACTATTAATTGGTGTGGCAGCATTAATAGCAGCATGAATAACTTTGGTCGCTTTTTGAATACGTTCTGCAGTGTTATTTTTCATAGCACCCAAATGTGTAAGATGTGATAGTGCATGAATCATGTTTGTGGTTTTTCCTGATTTGCTCTCCCCTGAAAACACAATGTGTTGTGGTTCATTATGATGGAGAGCATCTTGATACGCGCTGTCTGCTACAGCAAATATGTGGGGTTCATTGTCTGACCTTGATTTGCATTCGTACTTTATGTGATACTGAAACATAAATTTACAATGTGTTATATAACAGTTTGTTTATTAGTCAAAAACTAAGACAGTTCTTATATATTGTAGATTCTCAGCTAAGTGACTATGCAGTCTTATTGAGAAATAAAGATCTTTGAACTTAATTATTATTTACTTACAGATTCATTGTAAATATCTTCATTTGTATTTGGATTCAAAATAAGAAGAATATCGCCTACAAAAGACGTGAATGATCCCTTTGCTAGTTTAGTTTGTAGCTCAGCAAGAATTCTATCTTCTGTTAAATTATCTAAAGCAGCTAAATCCTCAACTTGCATGGTTTCAGGTTCATGAACTCCTTCAGTCATTAGAAGGCCTTTTTTAATTATGCGCTCTGGTGGTTTACTTGGGGTTTCTGTCTTTTTTAAATCCATAATTTGCATTTTCAACTCTGTTGACAACTAACATACAATTATTGTTGTAAATGTTTCATAACTATAAATTTAATTTTCTACCTTTTAACTATTTGTATTAGGTTTTACTAAAATGATGAAAATTATTGACATATAATAATTTTTTTACTTACGTGGTAGTCATTTTCAGGGACAGATTGTATAAATGGATGTTCTTCTAATTCCATAACATATGGCCTATGTTCGGGATTTTTTTCTAAGCATCTGAAATGTGTATCATTAATTTTATGTATAAATATTTTAGTTTAATACGTACCTAATGAATATAAACAATATGATTTTCCATTTCATACTCACTCGCTTATGAAGTCGTTTATTTCATTTGAAGACATTGCCGGTTTCGTTAATCCAGGCGGTGGATTCCTTATAATTTGGAATAATGCTCGTGTGGGATGCATATCTTGAAAAGGGGCTTTGCCATCTACCATTTCGATAGTAGTAATTCCTAAAGCCCAAACATCAGCTCTGTTTCCGTACCCTTCATCGCTACTAGCTACAACTTCAGGAGCCATCCAACTCGGTGATCCAATATTCGTATGTCTCTTTGCTAGATTCCCATTCAATTTGCAGGATAATCCGAAATCTGTAAGCTTGACTTCTCCATCTTTGGTAATCAGAATATTACTGCACCTTATATTTCGATGCATGACATTGTTCTCGTGCAAATAAATGAGGGCCTAGAAATGAATGGTAGATAAGATGGATTGATTGGACCAATCGGAGGAGTCAACACGTATGTTTGACGTAGAATGATGGAATGCCCGCCCCTAAAGAATGATTGTAAGTGGAGACGGCTCGGCGATAGCGCGTCAGCGTCAGTCAACTGGTGCACGCCCATAAGATTCATTGGGGCTATTTGCATGCGTATCGGGCACTGTGCTGTCTCGAGGCCTGTCGTGTTCGCCACAGTCTGATATATCAGTGTGTTTAATACGTTCATTACGATCGTTTAGCTTTCAAATATATGGATGTAAGGAATGAGTAGATCTTTGTCTCAGTTAAAAAGGGAACGATCTGATTCAATAAGTTTTGTTTGATATCTACTTTTTATTTAATAAACCTTCAAAAGACTTATAGTTAATAATATAAATATTTTTATCTGATATCATACGAGTATTCTAACCATACATTCCTTTGCTTACTTTAACTATCTATTTATTAATTAAAACTATAACCGAGATAAAAAAAGACAGATAAAATAATTACATTGGACGCTTTCTTGATAGACTGAAAGCATTTAAAATATGTTCTTGGGTGTTTCTTTTACCTCGGAGTTGAGTTAAATGGATATTTGATTTCTAAATAAGTGATAGAATCAATCTTAATCTATTTCTAAATTATTTGCCTTACAAGCCCAACCAATGTTAAATTGAAGTTCTGTCCCATTAGGGTGAAAATATGTACGTAAAAATATCAACTTACGATCCATGACAACCTACAAAGATAGGCTTATTTATAGGCACGCTTACATTTACCGTATATTGCAATATCGATGAAATTTACATCAAAAGTAAGTCCGTGATTGTGTACCTTACGATATGCTACATCGATAGATATGCGTGGACGATCTGCCGAACGAAAAGGATGGAGCACCGGTATATTGCGATTGTGAAGCAAGTGGCTTGCATAAAGATAATACACATTTATACTGATAAATTTTCTTTAGAACCTATATCTCCAATTTACATTTACGACTTAAGACTCAATAGATAAATGTATAAGGAAGCTTTTAAGTTGTTCCGTGAGAGTCTGCAGGATCATTGGCTACTGCGTCAGAGGTCTGTATATCTTGTGTGCGCGAGCGCATTATTTACGATAATTGAGCGATGCGCCACGATGGGGGGCCATCACGGTGTTGTCGGGCGCGCACTGACATTCGCATCGACAAGTTCGACTGTTCCGTCGCGAATCACATCAAATAAAGCGGCGTGCATTTTAAGTAATGGCCCTAGATAGTATTTCAACGTACGTGGACGAATCCCTCGCAATATTTTATCCGACGTCACGGGAATCGCCCGGACACGGATTCGAAAACAATTGAGTTTGCATTCAAAGTACCCACCAATTGATTCAGCCGTTGAAAGGTGGACTGGCAGTCCCTTTGTTTTGTAAACAGCCACGTCGACTCGTATGTGACGAGAGACATGTTTATAGTCCGTTGAATATGGCTTACCTTGATCGTATATTTGAGAATGTAGGCGATATGTTCCTCCGACATTTTTCTGTCTGTTGCGTTCAGCTTTCTGACGATGTCGATGACAGATCCGCATTCACACAGCTGCAAAATAGAGGATAGCTCTGAGTCATGCATAATCCTGGCGATTTATTCAGGAATCCAAGCAGTCAATGCCTTAGTTGGAATAAAGGCGACACTTTCGCATGTGGATGCTATCTTGCCAATGATTTCCTTTGAATCTTGTTCGGTGTTGATGTAGATTGGAATTTGTAGCCCGGTAGCAATGGTCAGAAACAGTATAAATAAGTGATTTAATGTCGTAGAATTTATCTCGTGTGGTTTTAAAATTATTTTCTCATTGATTTTTATTGACTGCTACATAAATGAGGCAATATTATCACCAGTAGGTACACTATTTACTATTATATACCTGAGTAATTATATGCTGAACTTTGGTCGGGATAATAATAAAATGTTTTACTTAGTTTTTATAGTTAGATACCTATTTATTGTTTTTTATGAAACAAATCAAACATACCTCAAGTACAAACCAAATTTTCTTCACACCTTCCGATTTCTCACAGAAAACTCCATAAAAATCGATCAGATTCTGATGATTAGTGAAGTCTCTGAGTATTTTATATTCTTCTTGAATGTGGACTTCATTGTCATCAGTAAAAGTATGGACCTTGATCGCTACAGCCTTGCCATTGGCTTGTGTATCACTTGCTTTGTATACCTCTCCAAAAATTCCTGACCCTAATTTAGTATCGAGAACATATCTTTCGAGGGGGCTGGGTAAGGTGGCCACATTCAGGCCGTCCTTCATCTTGTCCGGACCTGGTCACCAATGACTGTAATTGACAGAACAATCCTGTTGAAGTAAAAAAGAAGCTTATTAAAATTCCCGTCTCTGGGCATTGGTCACTGAGATTATCTGTTTGTAGAATATTTTATTGAGCATTGATAAAAATGATTATGTCTAAACGTAGATTCCACTTTTTTCCACCAACGTTAGTTGAAATTTTAGTCATAAACTTTTTGACAATTTCGCATTAATGAGATTAACCTTCTCCGTGTATTTGGCAAGATAGAATAAGAACTGTTCTTGTTGTTACAATAGATATTAGTACCTTTTGATAAATCTCGTATCTATAAAAAAAGGAATTGCATCTGGCGTATCATAAATCGCGAAAATCTTTTTACGACATATTGGGTCATTTATTTGGTGTCCTTAGGGTATCCCGATCCTGGAATAGGCTTTAGTGCAAGGGAGATTAAATGAGTGGGAAAAGGAAGGAAAGGTGTATTAAAAATATTATCTAAATATTAACAAAATAGAAAATTATCTAATTTGATAGGTTCAATGAAGAAGATGAAAATCTTTTAATTACTTATTTTGAGCACTTCTTTTTTTTATATTTATAATTAATTAATGATTGTAATTAACTAAATGGAATACTCACGAGTCGACCTGACGCTCCCGCGCCTCACGGGCGAGTGGCGAAGTCTCCCCGACGCCCCTCAAGTGCTGGGGCTTCGGAATTAGGAGCACCACTAATCTGTAACCCTATTAGACCATAATACCCAGCGACCTTGTAAAATACCTTGGCTGCGAGCTTCATTGGGGTCATTTCATTCTCTCATTAACTTATTTACTGGATTACGCCTGCAAATCTGCTCAGGTGAAGCGAAAAAGACATTCGAAGAAACGTGTCAATCCGAACTACAATTTAGCTTTCTAAGCCCAGTGGTTTCAGCTGTTTTTTGTCTGTCAATAACACAGTAACATATAAAAAAGATAACGGATTCGTTTAAGGAGTAGATATAACTTCATGCAAAGCATTGTCTTATTTATCTTAATGTGTTAACGGAAACGTACAGTCACGTGAAAAGTTCACAATACTTTTGCCGTAGCCAATTTATTCATTTATTTAAAACTTTATCGCACAAAAAAATGTACGAAAGTCGGACTTAATGCCGTTTGGCATTCTCTACCAGTCAACCAGCTGACCAAACAGAAAACCTTTAAGTTGGTGGTGCGATAAAGTGCACATGCATACTGCAACATACAAGATACATAAACATTATAAATAGGTACATTTACATACATAAAATATCAAATTAGAATGACCCATTATTGATCTGCCGAAGGAAGAACCCACAGCATGTTTGAACGCAACAATGCCAATTAGCCAATGCATAAAACATAAATTTAATTACTCTTGACGCTTATGGCAGTTAAGAAAAAAAATTTAAATTTCTTCTTTAAATTTAAAATCAGTCTGTTAAGACAGACTTTACGCAACGAGTAAAAAAAGCTTCCCTCGTTCTTCGCGTGCTGAAGAAAGAATAGCTAAAATATGCAATAAAAAAATTCTATATTGCTTCAAAAAAAAAACATACCTAAGAAAAATAAAAACAGTACACAAATAAACTTAAAAATGCCGTTATCCATTTCAAAATCTTCAATGGGATAAGTGAAACGTATAAATTTAGAAGAGCCTATCCATCAAATCTATAGCCATCCCTATCCCTTCTATACAATAAAACCGGGACGAATGTATTTACCGTTCGAGTGAAATAATCGACCCGAATCGAGTATAATTACAATGTTACATTCATGGATTGAATTTCGAATTCTAAAAGGATTAGAATAAAGGGTTTGAAAATTTGTGATGGCAACACTGTATTATGAGAAAGTCAGTTATATTTGGTAATTATACGGCTACCACCAGGGCCAGGGTGCTTCATTTTACGCGCATATTGTAAAGGAAAATGCTTGTTGTTCATAGGGATCTTTATTAAGACGATGGACTAGCAACCTATTATATCGCTGAATATTCTCTGAATTCCAAAAAGGCAAACGTGACCTTCGATTCTTGTGAATTTTCTGTCTACCCCGTAAGGCATCAGCGTGTGCTAAAGTTTTTCTTATCTCGCGCGAAACAATAATGCTCGATTTGAATGGGTTTTGGACATATTTGCAAGCGGTACTAATCGATTATGAAAGTAAAATAAATTGTTGAGCTTGTCAACAGGATATGTCAATTTTGTGTCTAACTTCTAACAAAAGTTCGTGTATCAAGTTGACAGATAAGTTACATGCTTATTGAATGCACCAATTTAACTTCAAATAATCAAACCAACAAAGAAAAATGTGGACCAACATAATAAATCTTTTTTGTCTTGATGTTCAATGAAGATTTACGCTCAATGTGTGGCCTTTTTGGCTTAAAAGTTTATCTTCTTTAAAGAGATTTTTTTCTAAAAATGATACTGGCAACATTTTTTCAATTGTTTGCAATACAGGAGCATCAAAAGTTTGAAGTGAGTATATACGCGTCGGAGCATTACAAAGGGCCCTCGAGTAGAGAGGGCAAATTATCCGGAAATAACTGGATAATTGCCAAAAATCTCATTGAGATGTCTCTCCGGAGAGTGGGCACTTGGGAATCGGTAATCGAGATTTCTTGTTTGTATTCACAAAGGATTTTTTGTTAATTGTTACCGTATTATGTGCGATCTTGAATGTCTGCCATGTCTAAAATCATTATTTTATTAGAGACTGCTTTTTATGACTTGAGGATTGTTTATTGAATTTAAAACAAGTATTATTCAAGACCTTTTTTTAAATTCAATAAATAATTCAGATTTAAAAAAGAAAAATAAAAAATAATAATTTGCTAGTAGTATTACCAGTAACACCTTACTACCTAAATAAAGCAAACAATAGTAAGTTGTAATGGTTTTAGCCAACTTAAGCAATGTTGGCAAAATGATAACAATTAATTTATAAACTAGTTTATTATCATCAATTAAAAATTGTTGTTACAAATTGATCTTATTGCTATAATAAATAGTAATGTTAATAAATAACGTGTACGTATAATGGTGATATTCTGAGGTACTAGAGGGCTTGATCATAGTGTCACTTTTCACAAATAAATTGTTTCCTTATTTCATGCTAAAATATTTAAATGTACATTCTAAGGGAAGCTTAATTTGCATGAGAGCATTGGTGACAGTGTGGTCAATATGGACAAAAGGCTTTTTTCTTTACTTGAAAATAAATACAGATTAAAAAATCCAAGATAAATATTTACTTAAAGTTAACTATGTAGATATTTTTGCTAACCGGCGCTTTGACGGTGTTGGAAAATATAGAGTATCTATATGTGTATCTAATCCTGATCCAAACTGGGTGAGTTTCCTCTGAAGTTTCTCCTCTGTAACTTGAACAAAATTATCTTCCAGAGAGGACGATATATTAATCTTTGATTTAGTTCATTACCAAAAAATTACAATTCTACTTATTATACCTAGTTAAATTATTTACAATAATTAGTTATTCATAAAATAGTTCTAAATGTACATTTTTTGCATAAGTTAATACTGATTGTCATTAACAACTTATATTAAAACAAGTAAAGCCATAATATGGAGTGATTTTATTAATCTACTATATATTTACAGGTTAGATCATTCGAAATTGTGTAACTAAATTCATAAGCGTTCGTTTAAGAACCGTAAAAAATTGAACATCTAAAATTAAAGTTATGAAAGTCCTTAAAATTACAGTTTTATTCAATTAGGATAATTTATATTGGAATGTAGTGTCTTTAAAAAATATAAATCTAAGTACAACCAATAAATTTGCCAATATAATTTAAATCAAAGCGAAGATGACTGACAATATTATTTTGTTATAAAAATGGACATATTAGACCTAAAACTGAATAAAACAAGTAAACAAGAATTAATCATCTACCATCACCTTATCACCGTGTTCGTTGGCTTAATACCTGTGATACCCAAGTCTTTAGGTGACTCGAGACTAAATAAAATATGATTAATTAATAATTAAATGGAATTACTTGATTAGGATGTCAGAAAAAAGCCGTGAAAATGATGTAAATAGTTGATAATAGTTCCATTTCTTGGAACTGTAGCATGGTATTAGAGCCAACGAACCAAAATATCGAAAAACTGTTTATTTTCCAAAAAAAATTAAAATTAACATTAACTTGTAAATGCTAGGCTGAAGTTGTGCACTACAAGAATTTAGATTTAGATTTTGTGTGCGTTAATTTTTGGGCAGGGTAGGGTACCTATCGTACGTAAGGTAATGTGTGTTGCTCACTTTTTTATTGAAATACTGTAACCACCAACAAATTAATTACTTTAGGGGGTTTTAAAAGTAAATTACTCAATTTTAGTACCTTAACAATACAAAAGGCCTAATTGCCACAAAAAGGTGTATGATAAGTGCCTACTTCAGACTTATTTGTTACCAGAACTCAAAATTTATTTCAATTATCTGAATCATAATATTTGTTTAACACAGAAATCCTATTAGTATTTTAGATAATCAGATAATTATCAAATTCATTCAGATTAAGTCACCAAACTTATTTACAAATCCCAGCCATTTATCATCTTTACATCTCGGCTATTCTAAAAAAACAATCAATTCGGTATAAAAATCACCGTATTCATTTAAAACAGATATCTCTTTAGCAATCAAGTCATGAAATTCACAAACTGTTCCTCATTTATGTTGTTAACATCTCAGAGGGTCTACACAACAATCTCCAACTTCAGATGCTAATTTATCTGATTTATCTAAAAGAACGATTACTTCAGCGATCAACTAACCAAACTTACTTACAAATCGCTATCCACTTATCGTCTTTACACCTCTGACAGTCCACTCTACAGCACCAATGGAAGGTGCAATTGCACGGCTTGATGCTGGACTTTCTGATGAGGGCGTGTCCTCTCCCGCAGCAGAGGAGGTCACAGGATCCTGAGCGGGAGGTCCTACCGATGCGACAGACCCGACCTGAGGTCCCAGCAGAGTCCGTTTTAGGGTCCACGTCGCAGAAACTTGGTGACCTGGTAATATAGTTGGGATGATGGTAATTTTTTCAGAAGGCATTTGGGAAATTTATTGAAAGTGAGTTTTGGATGGAGTAGCATCACCTTTTTTTATAACTGCATAGAAAACAGGGGCTAACCTCCTGTTTTGTTAGTCTCTGCAAGAACTTTTAGTCATTTGACCATCAAAGTAGCTTTGGTAGATTTAAAATTAGTCCCAAGACGTTTCAATCATCAAATAACATTGTTAACAGTATTTAAGGGTGTCAGATTTTTAGCTGATTTTCACAGACCTTTTGATGTAAAGAATCAATATAAGAAATATTTAGTTCTTACTTCTCAAAGAATAGTAGACTGGTCTTTGGCGCTGGTTTCGCTCGGCTCCTCCTGCGACCTCGAGGTCTACCTTTAAGCACTGTCACCCCGCTGTTCAGTTCCTCTTGAGCCACTATCAGAGCCTGCAGTAAAAATTTTCGTCGTATTATTTCTTACATACATAAAATCATGTCTTTATCCCTTACAGGAAGACAGAGCCAACAATCTAGAAAAGACTGGAAGGCGACGCTGTATGGTTTAACAATGGAGTTGAGATACAAATAGTGTCAGGTTGCTTATTGAAATACCTTCCGATATTGACGCTTGATGGTAGAAGCCACCACTCTGAAGTCAGGCGTGGTCCTCCAGCAAGTCCTGAGCTGGCAGCTACCTGATAGACCATGGCATTTGCAGCGCACCTCCATGTGGGATGATAGTATCTATAATAAAGATTTTATTGATTTAACGAAAGCACAGCCCGAGATAGTTATTACTTTAGAATTACAATATAACGACAATACAATTAATTACAACTAAACAACTAAGTTTAAACAAACCAATACTAAAAATAAAATGAACCTACAAGGCGATCGATGTCAAGAAATCATTCGCATCCTACGAATCACACAACTCGAACATAAATATCGAGAAAACGCTTTGCATATTCCATCAAAAAGAAAATGAAAGAAATTTCAACCGGCCGTCATATTACGAGGCCGTTCGAAATAAATCTCGGACGTCCCGTACGTGACCGCATTTGGCATAATTACGTACCACCCACCGCACCTAGCCGTAACATTTACATAATTAAACGCCTCGATGCAATCACGATGACGTCTTAATTTTGCCAACGCCGCCGGCCGACAATTTCCCAAAACGAGTTGGAGCAAAAATTCAAATAAATCGGCCTTTTGGACCGCCCCCGAACCCGCGCCGTAATAACCCGGTATTAAGAGCGTTCGCGATAGAATTCGCCACCCAAGACGTTTGTGGTTAAGGGTCGCCAGTTTTCATGTGGGTTTCCGAATATTGGAAAAATATTTATTTAAATATATTTACAAATTTAATTAATGCTCTTTACAATTTCAGCTTATGTACATAACTAATACTTACTAGCTAGTATTTAGATTTATAAAGTAGTGAACATTCAATTTGGTACCTAGTTACTAAAATCGAGAAACTTCAAAGAAAATAATGATTAAAGTAAATAAAAATATATCTACTAATGTACAGAGATGCGGGCGCTCTCTAGTATATTTTTATTATATTACTGAATGACTTACAGACAACGCATGGCCCAAAACGCTCGGTCTACAGTTTTCATATTTGGTATAAAGGTTTCTTATGAGTACTTATGATATCAAGAAGTGAACTGAGAATTTCCAGCGATTCCATCGGAAACGGAAATAAACGTGAAATTTTCCTTATATACGGGCGTACTCTAGTGTTACAATAAAATGTTTATTTCCATACCTTAGTTACATTTATTTTTATAGTAGAAAAGTTAGGTCAGTCCTAGCTTTCCCAGCCATGTGGCAACCCTATCAGTAATACGTAGTAATGAAGCTGGAATATTAAAAATGGACTCGACCTGCTTATTATGTTCTCACCTCGGCGGCCGCTTGTGAAATACGGCGGGTTAATACGGACCTTGGAGTGGGCTTACCATTCAGAATGGCCTTTAATGGTGGCGCCATCTGCTTAAATCGATCGATTACTTCGATTAGCCGATTGCTAGATTTGATTTCATGTAACTGCATTGTCTTGGAATAGATTGACGTACTGAAAACTATTAATGGTAATGTTTATCAACATGTTTGACCTTTAGTGCTATAAGTTGATATTACACGGGAAAATATATATTGAAGTGGAAATGTACTTCTTACTACCTTAGTAATAGATAGGTGAAGATCAAAAACGAGCAGAACATTGCTTAATAAGCAATGCTTATACAGCGAAAATAAAAACAATGCTGAAATAATAGTAGCAAACCTACTTATCTATTCATATACCTAGCTAGAGGGTAAGTAAAGCCATGGATTAGTGGAAGAATATAGATCCAAAACATTTAACAGTACTTATCTAGTCCCGTGCGTGTTGGATTTCCCCAAGGGTCAATGTTTGGTCCAATGTTTTTCTTTACTCATGCAATAAGTAGTAGCATTCTATTATGAAATATCTGTTGGTTTTTTATCAACTCCACTGGTCACTTTTTTCAACATGACTCGTGATCACCGTGAGTCATAATCTTCCAGACGATTACCGTCCAGACCTGACTAACTTATTAGATTATGACGACCGTAACTAAATAGGCAACAAATTAAACATTTCAAACCACACATGGTGATGTGCTTAAGTTGATTTTTATGTCAATCTATAAATGATGTAGGTCAACTTAAGGTAAATATGGTTGGATGATTAATTCTTTTGGATTAGAAGTATTTAATTTAATTGTATATACATTTATCTTATCAATTAATTAAATATATTTCGTCGTATATTCGCATCAAATTGAACAATTTGTGATATGAATGTTTTTAAAGCTGTTTCTAAAAATTGTAAACCAAATTTATCAAACGATATAATGATAATTTTGAAAAAAAAAATATTCTATTACAATATTCATGATATCGGACAGTCATCGGGTCATAACAAAATATTAACTCATCGAATCGATTTTTTTGTAACGTAATTATCACCTTGCCCCTCTAATGTGGTACCTAATTTCTTGTGTGGGTCGAACTTGGGCTCTTTTATAGTTCCGCTTGGAACACCTTCTCACACCGAAACGAATATTAAGGGTGTTAATATAATAATTAAAACAAGAACAAATTTCTGAACCAGGCATAATTCAGCTTAAATTGATTTGAATGGAAAAAAAATCACATTAGGTCTTTTCATTCAAACCTTAGGTATTTCTTTTTCTTTCAAATTTGTCAAATTTCTAGCAAAAGTATATTAATTGTAAGAGACGTTTAAGCTCTAATAAAAATGATACTTCTTGGTGACTTCATAAATAGGTATAAGTATTGAGTACCTTTATCTAGAAGTTATTTTATGATTACACTAATCAATGCAAGCATCAATGCGGTACAGGTTTTAATATTCGCTTCGTATAGTATACGAGAATACGTAACAATCAACTTTCATACATAAACGTATTATTTATTTTTATTTCTGAAAAGTACTGACTGACATTCGTAACAAAGAAGCATTATAAAGGTTCCGTTTTCCATCAGGAATTCTGAAAACTGCATTCAAATCTGCCCACCCGTTTGGGAGCTACAATACGATACTGACATAACCGTAAAATTTACAACACCTCTCGTATTGACTGCGTGGTGAAGGAAATAAAAGTAACAAATGGAAGATAAATATTTTCCAATACAACAGCGAAGATTTACAGCGACACGCATTCCATGCGAGGCAGGTGTTCATACGGATTCGCCACGCGCCGGTGTGACTGAGGCCGATTTTATTTTGACATTAATAAAAATATCATCGCGGGGTTATTATAAGCGAGCGTGTCTAACAGAGATCTCACTGGGAGGCTGTTAATTATGTGCCTACAAAACAAAATGGTGGAGCTTGCCGGAACAATGCTCAAGTGTGGGGTCTGAGGGACCACCGGCCTCGTCTCATCCCGGCCAATTTACCTTCACGCCGTGATACGTGGGCAATTGGTTATTAAATATTTGATGAAATCTCCCCACTAATATTTAGATGAACGAATAGATTGATAAGTAAAAAAATGCTTATCATAGTCTTATTAATTTACAAGCATTTTCCGGAACTTTGCACTTGATATAACCAATCCTCACTAAAATTTGGGAAATCCTTGCTATGAGTTACCTTTAGCGTAGGGACTAGGGTACACACTCAAATATGACTTGAAATGCCTAATTTAAAAATTTCTACCAAAAGCTTTACATTGATCAATCAGTCAGCCAATTTCTGTGTTTCAAAGTTTCACTGTTTGTTAACTTCATCATCGCGTTTCAGGAGCTTTTCATGACGAAAAATACTTTTGAAAAGATACCAATAAGACCAATTTAATCATCTTACTAAATAGAGTGCGGTAACTTTTGTCCAAATCGTGCCCGTCAGCACGACGAATAACATTTGTTAATTTGCAAACATAAATTTTTATATCTCATTAAATTCATTTAAAAGTTATGATTAAGTATCATTATCTCATAAGGCAACATAGTTTCGACCCGAATTTAACGGCGGTCACAGATTATTATGATCGTAAAATGTCACAGTAAACATCGTGTTAATAGTAAATTATGTATCTATCGTATATTATTTTGCGTGAAGCTACCGATAGTAAAATTTGAATTAATGTTATCTATAATACAATATATACACGCAAAAGATATAAACGTGATTATATTTATCTATAATTAGTACTGCTGTATATCTAAATCAGTAAAGTTAGCTCTATCTACCCCGTTAAGGGTGAATTCACAATAATGTGACATTAAAGTGATATATTTTTAAATAAAACATGAAATAACATACATACGTACTTACGGGATAGATAGAACCAACAGTCTCGTAAAAACTGAAAGGTTACGTTCAGCTGTATGGCTTAATGATGGAATTAAGATTCAAATAGTGGCAGAAGTAAATCTATAAATTAATTGGTAAATTACTCGTATTTATATCAAGGAACTTAAAGTCGTAGACGTAAATAACTGTATAATTGATAACTAAGATTAAAGCAATTAAAAAAAATCATTTATTCTTTTGTGGGTTATTTTAATATGTGCCTTATTTTTTATCTATTTTTGACTTACATGTAGAAAAGCCTAAAGCTTAGTAAAAGAAAAAAATGCAAAAATGCATTTTGTTCAGACATACATACATATGTTTTAAAGTGTCAATTTTCTTTAACAGTTATTACATGTAGGTATATACTTTAACGAACAAATTAAATAATTTGTACCAGCGTCATGTTTGTATTACTTACTTATAAAAAAAGTAAAATCTATTAAATCGTAAATCCCTAATAAGTAAGCGAGGTATGCTGGTTTAACGTCAGGTTTGGTTACGGACACCAATATAATATATTTTACAATGTTACTAATGACATCTAAATATAAATGTTCTACCTTATGCCACTGCTATAAGGTGTAATTTCTCGATTTGATTCGTCGTTGAAAGTAGTTTTAATGTTGTCATTTTGTATTTAAACTCGTGTTTGACATGTTTATTATGGATCGGAAGAAGCCTATTAAATTATTAGAAGTAATCCTTCTGGTAGGTCCGCTATTTTGGCTTTCGTTACTCAGTAGTGTGAAGATTAATTACTGGCCAGTAACAAATCAGTCCCTGATGTATTTAAGTGTCGGATAGTTCAGAATGAGTTCGTAGAAATGAATATTTGTAATGGAATTTTTCTTAATTATTTTATGTCATGTTAGCGCACGCCACAAGTAAATCTGAACTGAACATCGTGCCGTATGAAATTTGATTTCATAACGATTTTTTTAAATATCTTTTATTTATCAAACTTGTATTTTTTTTTAAATATACAGAATATATAATTTATTAATAAATAAAATGTTGCTAGGTATATCATGAACTTAATTTTTCATTTTTTGCTCTTCATATAATACTTTGCGTAGTGGGTTTTCAACCCAGTATTACCCTCTAGCTTAACCACCAAACAAATAGAGACAAATACCTTAAAACAAATAATAGATATTTTTTACACAGACATGCTACCGCTCGGGACTTTATTCAGAAATATCCTTCGTTAAACTAAAGAATTAAAAGGAGTCGCTCGGTGACCGCGGATCATTGTAACTTGTTTCGAAACGTCCAAAATAAAAATAAAGGTACGTATTAAATATAAATAGTATAATGCAACGCGACAGTTTAAAATCAGTTAAATACTTTTACTTATAGAAAATACTTATACGCTCGCTTCCCTTATATTTTTACTTTTAATGAGTGCTTTTAAAAACATCATCAATATGAAGAGCTGGCTTAAAATCTTTTATAGCTCAATATAAAACAGGGTGTGATCGAAAGGCGGCGAATGCGGCGTAATACCACATTATGGTCATGTACCATAACAGGCCGACCACCCATATAGGTGATTACTAAGAACCACGCCCCAAACCGTACTCAAATTTGAAGTAAATAACTGCCCCTTGACGCCTGAATAGACCAATTTAGACACCTTGGTAATTTACCCTCACAGCAACTATTCAATATTGATCTCTTCGATCTTGTCTCATCGCCTGAGATTATAGTAAATTCCAAAGGTCAACTTAAAATGGTAGGACCACCAATAAAGTTGCTACGACAAAATAAGTGTAGCGTTAGGTGTCATGTTGTTTTGGATAACAACGGCGGTGTAATTACCTATTGTTATATTGATTGAGTCGTTGATTTGGTTGTGGGTGTAATGGTGATACATTTTTAAACTGATTGCGTTAAAAAGTTTAAGAATTGGTACCTTTTAAAATTTATGGCGTAAAAATATATAAATAGACGTGATTATATGCATTGATGTTTTATGCTGACTCAAAGTAATATATGTAATGCGTAAACATATTATTGCTGATAATAATACTGGGCACCCACAATTAATTTAACAATATAACAGTGTACTTAGAAATTTATACCTGATTATGATCATCAAGCTTAATACTGGCCACTTCGAAAAAAAAATAAGCACAAATCTTTTATGAACGTGCAAAAATATTTTGGTTATTAAACTTTTAATTTGGTAGAATTAAGGGGAAGTTCACGTTATATGAGTACGTAAATTAAGGGGCAGTTATTCGGCGTTGTTCTCGCAAGTGTAGTTCACAACAAAGCGAAGAATGTGTTGACTTATTTGATTATGAAATCAATTTATTCAAGTTTGTACATTAAAATGCACCCCCGGCAGATCAAGGCGGAGTTATGCGTTCATGTTGTCTAATGAAATAACTGCGAGGGCCCTCGACAAGTGGCGTCTTTTGATTTGTGATTGCACTGGGGTTAAGACATCAAAGGTTGGTTTATATTGACAAATTAATACTACGTGTGTTATTAGGTATGCTGTTTACCTAAAAGTTGTTAATTTGCTCGTGGTCGCGTCTTTCAACCTATTTCAGATCTATACTAATATTATAAAGCTGAAAAGTTTGTTTGTTTGTTTGAACGTGCTAATCTCAAGAACTACTGGTTCGAATTGAAAAATTCTTCGTTAAATAGACCATTTATCGAGGATGGCTTTAGGCTATATAACATCACGCTGCAACTATTAGGAGCAAAGAAATTATGGAATATGTGAAAGAAAACTGGTTTTAAAAACTTATCTTTACAATTTTTTTTATCTAGCTGTACCCGCGACTTCGTCCGCGTGTAATAGTTCTTTTGGGCATCATTGAAGCCCTCAAGGATGAATAATATTTTCCGTTTTTTTTCAAATTTTCCTTTATTTCTTCGCTTCTGATAGTTGCAGCGTGATGTTATATAGCCTAAAGCCTTCCTCAATAGGTCTATTCAACACAAAAATATATTTTCAATTCGAACCAGAAGTTCCTGAGAGTAGTGCGTTCAAACAAACAAACAAACTCTTCAGCTTTATAATATTAGTACAGATTATTCGTTTTACGCGGAGTCTAGTTAGTTTATAAGAAAAGCGAGTTAACTTACCGATCTTCCCGCGTTGTTGTTGTGCACATTGATCTTCGACTGCAGGTCATCGACCTTATCTCTCACGTCCAAGAATTTTCTAGAAAACTCGATTCCGTACGCGAGGTTGTGGGAACACCCGCTCCACTCCCATTTGTTGGCCCTCGCTCGTCCCCTGGGGTCGTGCGAGGCTCGGTAACCCAGGGGATCACATCCGCAGGATAGCAAGCGACCCTGGGCACATGCTCTGGCAATGGCATGGGCTACTCCTGCAGCGGTTAGGGCGTAGAGGAATCCTGCTTCCCGGAAACCTGAGAAGGAATAATAAATAAATTAATTTATTAAAAAAAATAAGTAATATACGGGACTAATCACACACAATAAGTAAGTCCAAAGTTAGTCCGAGGCTTGTGTAATGAGCTGTCTGTCTTATTACTTAAGTCTAAAGCTATATATTTACTTAATGAACAACCAAGATTTTCATGATCAGGGATCGAATTCGGGGCCTGGTGATTCCAGTGGATATTTGCGAATCATTCTACTGATTCATATAAAGGCGCATAAAAGATATTTTAACTTCGTGGTTTTGGTTGGTTTTTTAAAATAATACTCATATTTTAAAAAATCCAACAATTATGTTTTCTATTTATAAAATACTGCTTTGAACACGAACTATTAGTGACCAATCGGAAGCCAGTAATCATAAAACAGGATTCAATAAATAATTTATCTGTGCACGGGAAACGATAAGCATGGACACAGCCTCTGGCTTAGGAAATAAATGATGTTTAAAATAACATTCGCTGACATCGGTATAAAAATTATGTTTCCTTTTCTATATCGAATTTACATGAATTTGTGCTGTTTTTGTTGAAAGATATAAGTCCGGGTTAAGTTTTGGGTTGCCTTATTATTGAGGTTTTTGTTAGAAAATCTCATCAGATCAATTTTTCATTTTAAAAATAAACTAAAATTTCTGGAAAACGCTAATACTCAACAATGAAATAAAAAATTATTTGTATCAAAATTTGCTGCCGAATGTTAATGTACTTACATATATTTATTACCCATATATAATAAATATAAGTATTCCTATCCGGATATTAAAAAAATCAAGATCATCCTATAATTATTGATCTTTAAACATTAAATCGTAATTTCTTTTACTGCAATAAAATATATTACGTGGATTGAAGATCAAAGCTTAAACTCTTATAAATAAATCTCACATATAGCTTCATGATCGCTAAATTAACTTCCATTACCGTTTTCCTACTAAATAGTTGTTGATTTACACTAAAAAAACACTAAGAGTTGCCTGAGCGTCTCATCGGAATCATGACAAGATTTCTAGCATAAATAAATAGTAGATGCATTCAGCTTTCATGGTAGGTATGAAACGTTCATATCTGCAGGTTGTTAAACAAGATTCTAATAACGTTACTATATTTGTTATTTTTTAATAATCCTCAATTTTCCGTTCTTAGCATTTGGAGTCTTTAACTAACACACTTTTGTTAAAAAGAAACCGGGTTTCTATTTAATCTACATATTTATAAATATATTATTTAATCGCATCTATCAGTCGTCTAACAATCTTTCTCTTCCTCCTGGCGTTAGTTCCGATTATATATTCACCTTCCTGTAGAGGAGAATGATTCAAAATTGGGTAAGTCAGGTTTTTACGCAAAGCGCGATCTGATCTCCCCACCCTTTTCAGATGAACTTAACTCATATTGTAACATGGTTACATATCGAGTTGCCTGATTGTGTAATTATCCTCGAAATTTTTTACCAGTTGGTTCTCCAGATGTTTTTACAGTAATAAAGAATATATTTTTTAGTTTATTCTGCTGAATGTACTCAATTAATTCAATTGAAGCATTGGTGAAGTATTCACTCCTGCTTTGAATTGATTCACTTTGAGATGGCTAATCGTAATCAGTATGAATAGACCTTCAATGGAACGCGGAACGTCTCCGTACCTCTATTTATCTACTTTATTGCAATAAATTAAACAGTGAATCCATTTGCTAGATGCAAAGATAAGCTATTGGCCCCTAACAATGTAATCTTTTTACCATAAATAGTATGATTGGAGATTTGCATTTGAGTTAGGTCCGAACCGTCAGTAGCAAATTTAATTGTGTAAATAAAGTATGCTGCTCATAGACAAAAATAATTTAATATAGTTTTAAGATACGTTATTCAAGTCATATGCTACTAAATTTAAATGACAAAGTACTTACTAAAAACTTCTATCAAAATTTCCCGAAATGAGTTGATGATATCAAATCATAAAAATAGTTAGATATGTACGTAATCAAAAGGTTATCCATATTTTTTATCAAGTACATGAGTTGTAGCTTGTCAATTGTAAGCAACATTTGACAGCATGAGACGGTGAAATGTACGTAGTATGAGAACCTGCTATTGTAGGGGGGATTTTAAGAGGAATGTCATCTATTATTTCGATAATACAATGTGAAAAGATTTCTTTAAATTTACTTCTCAACTGTATGAGTTTAAAATTTAAATTTCAATTGTCTGAGCGGTAAACAATATATAAACTATAAACCTTAAATTTTGAAAACTTTGCCATAATATAGCTTCTTGCTAAAGACTACGTGGTTGATAAACCTAAGCCGTCAGTTAATTGTGCTATCCTAGCAATTTCATTGTGCTATTCCTTTTGCGTTTAAAGATTTTAAGAGCCTCCTTTAATGGGCTATTAAGGCTCTGATGCCAAGCCACCTGCTTTCAACGAGTATATCCTGGTTTTTATAGTGCTTACATTAATTCTTGACCAATGCTAGTTCTGAGGTTTTACTGGGCAATTTGCATGGTTCTAAGTTATTGATTATCTGTGCTGTGGGTGGCTTGTTGGCCTGCGGTGCTGGATATTGGGAGTATAATATGAATTTACATACATAAAATCACGCCTCTTTCCCGGAGGGGTAGGCAGAGACTACCTCTTTCCACTTGCCACGATCTCTGCATACTTCCTTCGCTTCATCCACATTCATAACTCTCTTCATACAAGCTCGGCGGTTTCGGGTACTCTTTAATATAAATTTATTTCATCAGTTTACAAGATACGTGTTACGGTTATATACATACATACAAAATATCACTTTTTTTCATTTCTTTTTTTCCATTCCTGTAACAATATCTTCTTTCACATCACAAAATTCTCTTATCACGCTTCTTGGTGTACTATATAAGATCTTTACACGTTTTGTTTGTTAAAAAAACCTAGACGAACGAAACTTTAAGATGGATTTTGTTGTATGATTTCTGGATTATTTTTGTTATCTTTAATTGATAAGTTAATATTATAATACTTAAGACAAATCCAGTAACATTTTCAGTAGGTACTAGATGGCTGCTACCTAGATTGTCAAAAAAATAAAACATTATGAATCTGAATAAGGTTTATATCCTTTCTTTTAGAGTACGGTAAAAACAATTGTCAGTTATCCTTAGTGTCAATGCGTACTATTATTCAAAAACTTATTATATTTCTCCCCGTTTTTGACCAGATTAAGAACGATATCGTCAGAAGCTTCTGTAGCTATCTGAATATCGCCGATACGAGTTCATCCAATATATAAATTAGTTTGAACCTCGTGATTAATACCCGGTGTGTGTTATCTCTCGGATTAGTGCCTCTCCCTAGAATGGCTCTAATTGACGGCCGGAGATACGGTTTATTAAATAATGGCGTTTTTATTTGAAAACGTACGCGGGTCGCTTGGACGCGTTGCATTCTTTTCTTTTATGATCGTGTTGTAACAATCGTTGCTATAAGGATAGGATTTGATTTCATTGTATTTAAAGTTCCAAATAATGCTATATATATTATAAATATGAATATATTTGTAGGTATGATTGTTTGTTCGTCTCTCACGTCAAAACCACTAAACCGATCTTCATGAAATTTTGCTAATTAGAATACGCATATTGTTTTGCAGTGCGGAGGACATAGAGTCATTTGACTGCGTGCGGAGCCGAATGTGAACAAGGAGGTAGAGAAGGTGTTGGAAAAATAAAATATTTAATTCACTATCTACAATTAGTAAGGTGGCAACATCGCCTACCTTTTTATCTTGAAATTCAACTATTTATCTTAATAATTAAATATAAAGAAAATTGGAAATTACAACAGTCGGCTTCTCCCACGAAGAGATCGTCAGATATTTGTATCAGTTTGTGCGCTTCTAGGTCATCAAACTTGTTGCAAAAAGCACAGACATGATTTAGAATGACTCACATTTAATAAAATGATAATCATTATATATCAACCATTATCTCGGAGAAGTGATCGTCCGCCCGGATGAATTAATACAAACTAGGTGTTTACACTGTCAGATTTCTCATGCAAAATCTATATTAAATTTGACCCAATTTATAGCATTGTATTTGGTGTTGTCACCAATATGGGAGCTAGCCTGGCACGAAACGTTATACAATTTCGGTTATACAATTTAATTTACCACTCCACAAGAATAGGACCATATTATCACTCAAATTCACCAAGACAACAAACAAGATTTAAGATAATAAGGCAACCAAAAAGAAAAAGTCTGCTCACAGCGTCACTGAGATCAAATGGGCAAATCTTCCTATGATAACTTGATTTATATAGCCGACAATAGAGGTCACAGATGGAACTGGAGCTCAAGAAGAACGCAACACAAACGCCTTGAGAATCATGCTAACGATAAAATATAGATGGCGCCTCAAGCGCAATCTTGTTGCCACTTTGAAATACCGTCACATGTAAACGCACCTCGTCCTATGCTTGTCATTCGAGATCGTATAAGGTCCCTTGACGAATGTCACGGTGTGCGAACCAAACAAGGCAATGTTATTGTTTATTTATAAACTTTGGCCGGCCACAACGCGCTTTTTCCCTCTATCCAGTGACAAATTTATATTTGTCGATGCGAATACACGAGATAGGATCGGTACTCGATTTACGGCACGCACGATTGATCGATTCCGATTCCAGTGATGTGAGTTTTACAGTTATAGGCGAATTATTCGATTTTCTAGAGCTTCGTTTACTATTAAAGGGGTTATGGTAATAATATCAGTTGTTACGGAAAGGCGAGTAATATGTCGTTTGTGTTGAGAATATTTTACATATGATACAGATCTTAATATTCGCCGGCCTGTTTATACTGTTTTTGATCTAAATGATATAAATTATTAAGTTTACCTTTATAATCAATCTGTTTGTTTCACTGATAACGTTGCTTTGAATTTGCATTACCTATTGTTACTTACATCCATATCGCATCTACATCTCTTGCGGGGAAGACAGAGCCAACAGTTTCAGAAAGACTATTGGGCCACGTTCAGCTGTTTGGCTTAATGATAGAATTGAAATGCAAATAGTGACAGGTTGCTAGTCATGGGAAAGAGACAGAGTGATCCTATTCTTTTTTCTATTGGTGCCGGGAACCACACGACATATTGCTCCTTAAATGTATTTTTTTCCCCTTGTCCAAAACTCGTGCTGAATTCGATAATCGACTTCAATGAATTCCGATTATTCGATTTCGACTTTTTCTCCGAAACGTTCTGAATTTCTGGCTGGTGACAGATTTTAAATTCTTGCCTTACACTTGTCTTGCCTCTCACTTTTTGCCCGTGTTTGTTTTAATAATGCATGATTCGTAATTATTTTCGTTACGAGTTGTCAAAGAGACTTTGAAACGAGTTGTGAAGATTTATAGCAGGAGCTAACAAGTGGAACCTTTATATTATTCGTTTCTTTAAGTGGATGAATTTTGATGCTATGTTTTATTGTAATACGAATCTTATTAGTCACCCAGACCTCTTATGAGATGGCAATAGCCTGTATAACTTACTTAGAAGGAATAGTATTTTTACATTGAAGGACTTCTTTCTAAAAAGGTTAAAATTAAGGGTTAAGTAACGCGTTGCAAACACCATGTGCCTGTTTCATAATCTTCTGGGACTGAAGCGTGTGACAGTTCAGACTATGTCCATCAAATTTGTTGGTGTACGGCACTGTCAGGATAGCATTATGTATACAGGAGTCTCTTGAGACATCTAGCAGAGAAAATACATTGAGAGTGAAGTGTTTCTTGGGAAATACAATTCGTTTTTCTTTTTTTGTTTCCGTAAACTTGTACCAATTCATTGTCATCGTTCGATATTTATTCCACCTACTTAAATAAACTATACAAATCGACGAGTATATAAGATGGTACTTTTGTAACCGCCTAGAATGTCTGCGGCGGGTTGGAAAACAAGTAACGTTCCAACTAGTTACAATAAAGAACCTAATTGTTTAACCTGTCCATCATTGGAACGGACGGCTAACAGCACCAGTTGCGACTGCAACGCCACCTCGATTCTTCGAAGTTCAAATTGGCAAATCTACATTCGCGCCTTATAAGTACGACAACGGTGGCGCCGCGCAACAAAAACTACAGTCGCGTAAGTAAACACAAATTTCAATTATCATTAAAAGTTTTATTTCATCTTCAATTTTTTAAAATATATGCTTGAAAGTCTTCAAATGAATGCGCATATTATTGGTTTTTGCTTGTTCGCCATCGGTGGTCGCCTTTTTCCGCGTTGTGTAACATTGTTTTTGATGCGCACTCGCCATCATGTGGTCGCTTACAAGCCGAAACGATTTACGATTGCACAATGTTCATTTTGATTTCCAATACATTTTTTACGCCTACCTTCTCGCTTCCAAGTCGATAGCTCGTAATTCTGGCGCCAAAATGAATGAACTCGCGTCCACTTTTTACGCTCAATGAGTGCAAATTTCCCGTATATATTCATTTGATTACTGGTAAAGTTTCTTAAGTGGTTTTAATTGATGACTTTTAGGAATAATTAACGGGGTTTTTATTTTTTTACGTGCCATACAAAGTTACGACAGCGTTCCGTGTTTGGATATCAGAAGTTTGCCCATAAGTTGTATTTAACTGATGTCATCTTATCGCGAGGCATTATCATACATTTGTGACCCACATGTATTCAACAAACTATACAAAAAAACAATTATTTACTGGTGTTTTGAATCAGTTTGCTCTATCTAGATTATATCAGTCTTTATAATTAGCTTTATAGCTAAACCTGTACGAATCTTGACTTTGACTTGACTTTCATAATTTCTTTAGTGTAGGTAGATTTTGTGCCAATTAAGGCTCTGCTGGAGGGTTAATTCATATGGCGGCTGTGGCGAATCGCTAATTGCCGAAACTGGGCGATAACCCGCCCGTGACGTCAGCCGCGACAAATTTAAATATGGAATGCGCAGGAGACGAAACTTGCCTAATTAGTTGGGCACCTACTTACTTTTTTCATCTTCGAAGATACATTTTTGTGTCTTACTTCCTATTGGCTATAGTTTTTATACGAAGCGACTTCCATGTGACCTCCGCTACCTTTGCAGGGGAACCAAAGCCCGTATTGTATCATGGTTACAACATTCAGTTGCCTTAATGTGCAGGTTTCCTCATGATGTTTTTCCTTACCAGCATAGAGCCGAACCGATCTTAGAGCATCGATTAGGTAGACCCCGAGTAAGAAATAACGTACTTAGTATTAACTAGACTTAGTACTTAGTATTAACTTGTAGTTATGCGTGTAGATATTATCTACAACAATAATGGTTTGGTACAATTCGAATGCGATTAATTTTAACGTTGTCTTTGATAGACATCGTGAAGTGTATTTGTTACTATACTTATAATAATTTACAGCATATTTCTCTCTCACTCTCTCTCTCTCTCTCATATTTGGGTATTTCCGGTTTCACCCTCGGGCCTGTGGTCCGCTTTCCGACAGCAAATTTATACAACATATATGTATACTCGTATCCGTAGATGCACTGCGATTAAAAAGTTAAATTTCCATTCGTCGGTCGAAAGTGTGAAAGCAACGCCATAGTTTCGCATCATCGTAAAATTTTCGCCGTACCATTTAATTTAATTTCGCAGCATCATCGGCCTCTCGAGTTAATTAACCCTTAAACGCCGCTTCATAATCCGTCGGGCACATAAAGATTTAACAAAAAACCACCACTCAATGTCACGTCCAACTGAGAACTTTGGACAAATTCGTGTTTTTGTACCGGCTTTTGTGTTTTTTCTCACAGTTTAAAGGCATCTGAAGGAGCACGACTCGGTAACGCACCAGAAGATGTTATCGATGCCATTAGAGGGATAGACAGCGCATCAGGCATTTCGACACGTCTAGTTTTTATGTAAATCCTTTTAACGTTTGTTATTTTAGGTTCGACGTGACAATCAACATTTATGATATATATTTTGACACGTTTTATCATAGATTACTATTTGAAGTGTATTATTATGTGTTTTATTTCGATGACGCGAAGATGTAATCATAATAAGATCAATTTCGGTGATATCTTATATGAATATTAAACTCTTATCTGATTTGTCAGGGAAATTGTTAATTAATAGGTTTTCAATCGTTATGATCGGTTATAATCGTTATGAATAGGTATTGTGCAGGTTTCTAGGCTCACCGTATGCTAATTATAGTGCCTAAGAGTAAAAGCTTATTGAAAGTATTGAACTGCCTGAACTCGACAACTGATAAGTTAAACACGTTTTGTTTTCTTCGGTAAGTCATGGCCAATGGCCATATTTCTATAGATCTGGTAAGTCATAAGCATTTTATAACAGTATAACTAAAAACCACTAATAAAGATGTCGAATTTTTGACACACAAATTCCCACGACAATTCGTAAGATAAGCATCGTAAAGATCTCGTTTTCGCGGATCACAACCGCATCATTTTTGACACGTCGCGCGCGATATAAAACTCCAATAAATGTCGCTTTTTTATGACAAATTATGTTAGGGATGCTGCTCACGCGCAGACAGATTTGAATCGACATGTAAACATGCGCCACCCTGGCTGGGTTGTTTGTACGACGAAAGACATTGTCTTTGCTAGACTGGAATTTGTCTAACTGATATCAAAGCAATTAATGCAAAAATAACTGATCTTAATAACTAGCTTAACGTAAAACACTATCGTGACCACGCTTTTGTCCAATATTCTAAAATATCATTCTTGTCAACGGAATAATTCTTTCTTTAGAAATCTGGTTTTTATTTTACCAAATTTACCTAAATATATATATATATATATATATATATATATATTTATTTATTTATTTATTTATTTAAACTTTATTGCACAAAAACAAAAAAATGTACAAAAGGCGGACTTAATGCCGCTTGGCATTCTCTACCAGTCAACCAGTTGACCAAACAGAAAAAACTTTAAGTTGGTGGTGCGATAAAGTGCACATGCATACTGACAAAATACATACATTACAAAAAGAAAATGCGTAAATACATACAATATATATATACATAATATACACTATAAATACATATTATTATACATACATAAAATATATAATTAGGATATATAATTAGGATGACCCATCATTAATCTGCCGAAGAAAGAACCCCTTCACAGCATGTTTGAACGCAGAGCGACTAGGAGCTCTCCTAATCATTTCAGGAAGAGCATTCCAGAGCCTTACAGCCTGAACCTGGAAAGATTTCTCCAAAAAAGTAGACCGGAACAGAGGAGTACGCAGAGTCAGGTTGTCTGAAGAGCGAAGAGAACGGGAATGGGTGGAACTCAGAAGCGGGAATTTAGATTTTAAGTAAAGAGGAGAGTGAGCATCATTGAGTAGAGAGTACAAAAAACAAAGAATTCTGGCTTTACGACGTTCAGGAATAGGAAGCCATGATAACTGCGAACGAAAAGAAGAAATATGATCGTATTTACGGATATTAAAAATAAAGCGAATACAGTTGTTGGCTAATCTGTCGAGTTTAATGAGAAGGACTTGAGTAAGATCGCAGTAACACACGTCGGCATAATCAATAGTAGGAATGACTAAAGATTGGACGAGGGAGATTTTGGTTCTCAGAGGAAGGAAGTTCTTTAGTCTATAAAGAGAACGAAGCATACCAGTTACTTTACGGCAGACCTCAGTGACGTGAGGAACCCAGCTAAAAGTTGAATCGATCTGCAGTCCAAGGTCTTTTACGCTGGGGCAGTAAGGGATCGTAACATTATTAAATTTAACGGGATTGATAGCCTCGAAATTAATATTACAAATTTGCCGGGAGCTTCCTATAATTATAGCCTGGCATTTACCCGGGTTTACAACTACTCCGTACTTAGTCGACCAGTCTGCAATAATGCTAAGATCCCTGTTAATGAGCGCAACCGAGGAGTCAATACCCTCACAATCGCATGAGTGGTAGAGTTGCAGGTCGTCTGCATAAAGATGAAAAGAGGAAGAAAGGAGTAAAGTAAGAGAGTTGATGAAGATAGAGAACAGGAGAGGGGACAATATGCCACCTTGGGGAACGCCAGAAACAAGGTCACGCCAACTTGAGATATTTTGCTCAACACGGACTGCTTGCTGTCGGCCACGAAGATAAGAGGCGAACCAATCGAGGACCACTGGAGAGAGATTAAGGCGAGCAAGTAAAGCAAGGAGAACATCGTAATCTACCGTATTAAAAGCATTGGAGAAATCAATAAGTACAAGGATGGTCACCCTGCCGTGCTCCATGCCATTTCTGATGTCCTCAGTCACCTTCAACAACGCAGTACCCGTGCTGTGTCCCGGGCGGAATCCCGATTGAAATTCACTGAGCAGTCCATTAGAAAGAACAAGAGAGGATAGTTGGGAATACACTGCTGCTTCAAGAATTTTAGAGAAAAATGGAAGAATAGATATAGGACGATAATGATTTAAGCTGCCAGGATTGTTAGTTTTAGGTAGAGGAATCACAAATGCCTTCCGCCATAAGGAAGGGAATACACCTGAACTAAGGGAATAGTTAATGATGTGAGTGAGAGCCGGAAGAATGAAGTCCAAAAGAAGAAGAATCATGCGGAGATTAATTCCATCGATCCCCATGGCTTTTGTTTTTATGGAAAGGACAATTTTTTTAACGTCTTCAATGGTCACTGTAGAAAAGGAAAACGTGTCAGGTAGCAAACAAGGTAAGGAGTTTAAATATGAAATAGTTTGCAACCTAGATGAAGGATCCAGAGAAGTAGTGGAAGTAAAATGATCATTTATCTCATCTAGAGAAAAGGAGGAATTGAATACCTTGGAATTACCCTTACCTACACCTTGGCTTTTGAGGAACTTCCACACATCAGCAGGAGAAGAATTCGATATGCTTTCATGGAAATACCGACGTTTCGCGGACCTCACCATACGATTACAAAGATTTCGTGCCCTCTTAAATATATCCCAATTGTCATCAGAACGATCACGTTTAAATTTTAAGAACGCTCGATTACGTTTTGCCATGGCCATGCGCACTCCCCTGGTCATCCACGGACAAGGAGGTCGTTTAATTTTTACACGACGGAATGGAGCATGACGATCAAAAAGAGAAACAATTGAGCTATTAAGAAGGCCAACATTGGATTCCACGGTATCAGCAGCTATATGGCATATGGCATCCCAGTCAGTGCCAGCAGCATCAGTACGCAGCGCTTCAATATCCAGCCCAGCAAAGTTGCGCATTAAAACTGACTTTGCCTTAATCTTAGTGGTGTGAATCCTGTAAGAAGCGTAGATAAGGTCATGTCGAGAAAATGCTGGAGCAGGATGCTGACCATGAAGCATGATATTATCGAGTGATGAGGTAAATATGTGGTCAAGCCAGGTGTCAGGGGAGTCCTTATTGACGTGAGTGGCATTAAAAGGAAGAACCGAAAGATTGAAGGAGTCAACAATATCACGAAGTTTACAAGAAGAAGAGGTGTCGAGTAAGAGGTTAGTATTGATATCACCGAATACAAGGGAATGAGAGTATACAGAAGCAACAGGATCAAGTACTGTCTCAAGAGAAGAAAAATAGTTTATTCCTGGTGGACAATACATAACCCCCAATACAATTTTCTGGTGGCTCACTTCAACTTCTATAAAAATGTATTCGGCTGATGCCGAGTAAGAAGAGGGAGATTGGAACAAAATTTTATACGAAAGATTGCTGCGTAAATATATGGCTACACCTCCACCAACTTTATCAGTGCGGTCATTTCTTATCAGTATATAGCCAGGTAATGCAACCAAAAATGAATCAAGGCAAGGCATATATATATATATATATATATATACCTAAGTAAGGTAATAATGTATGTTTGCTGAGCTGAAAGCCATTTTATGTATTTTTACTGTAAGTGTAAATATTGTAAAATGTTCATTATTACATAATATTAAAAGCGGCATTTGCGTTAATTTCAATGGTCCCAATTTCATTAATTTTATTTTTATAAAATTTGTGGTATCTTTTTATTTCTATTTCGATTAGTCCATCTTATTACGAGCATTATCTTACACACCTCGCTTAAGACATTGTCTTATAACGTTTATAAGTTGCCGTGCACGTAGCATTCTATCACGTGACACGGCGCGTCATCTCCGTCGCCTCGCTAATCTAAACCACCATCAGACCAACACCAGCCAACAATGCCCTCATTAGCCCAACAAAAGTCATTAAGCCTTTGTCCCTATATTGTTACACCGTCACGTGCAACAAGAGCGCTAACAACGTGTGTAAATCCCGGGGAAGCGGAACCAATCCCTGATCTATCCAGAATGCGAAGACATTCTTCAATGTTACCAACATTCACGGCAAAAAAAGAAACATCATTATCTCCCTCCCTCGATCATCGATCGCTATTATCCTATTTAAAAGCATCTCGATTTGTTCTTCCATTTTTTTTCTCTCATTCTCCAGTCGGCGTTTCAATTCGGACGCCAACAATGGACAAGTTAAGAAAGATGTTTAAGTGTTTAGTTACGCTGTTTTTTCACAATTTTTCAATTTGAACGGAGTCGTGTCGCTGAAGGGCCGGAAGGTGTCGTCACGGATTATTATCAATACTAATAAAAGTCCGAGTCACAATAGAGTAGCATCCCTTATGTTGTAATCTGTGAGATTCATGTCTTAATCTGTAAATACTTTAAGCATATTTGTAATGATAGTTTGTGCTTAGGTTGTCAGAAATTGTTGAATCATTGCCAAAGCCTAACAGTCTTCTTGATTGTTGTAGATTCTAGATTGTATCGCTACTGATACATATAGTTACATGCATTTATATTTATATTAAGTATAGCATTATTCAAAACGTTAGAGTTTCATACAAGAAACTTATCTGTGCTAAATATTTTCTACAAACAAAAATACCGAATCCTCATACCTATATGGAAGTGGATATAAGGCACGGTACGGAGATTGCGAGCAACGCCGAGGGGTGGGCTTGTCTCGAACCCACACGAAGCGTGAAATCGCGGGGCGCGGGAGCGGGCCCACCTGGTCCTCGTAAAGAACATTATTATTTGTTGTCTTCCATACACCACGCTCATAAATTTCCACGTCAAGGTGTGCGATGATTGTGGAAAAAAGGAGATCCACGAATCCTTTTCACTATGACAGTAAAGCTATGTAATAACGAGGGTACAGGAAAGGCGCCGATCGGTGCAATGTCTAATATGCTTGGCGTGTGAAGACACGATACATGTGTATAATAACGACTTTATCCCTTATTGGATAGAAAGAACATTTTTTACAATTTTATTATCGTCGCGACTTAGGTCAAAAACTAAATAATAACTTTGATCATTTATTCCGTAATATAGACCCGTATTAAGAATAATAATCTTCGGTCATATAGACCGAAGATTATTATTCTTAATTTTTTATGAGTACAGTTTTATGAGAATTACATGCAAACATTCTCGTAGGTATATAGGACATAGCCTCTTCATCTATGATTATTTTATTTTTTGTAACCACAAGAATAAAGAAAGGTTCTGTAAATATGTAGCACCGATGCTGACCGGCGGCGCCTTAATGCGCGTGAATAATTTTCTTCGTAATAAATTTAGATTGTAATGGCTGGACGCGATTGGTTTGAAGTTTTAGTTGCGTATATTTTAATAAATTTTCATATTGGATTACATCGGGACTGGTTTTGGCATCGGCGCGTGATCGCCACCTCCTACGATTCGAAATCGTTGTTATTGGTGGTCTCCGAAGGCATTAAAGTTAATGAAAAATTTCATTTGTATCGTTTTTTGAATTACTGTCTTTGTTGTTCGTAATTAAAGTTCGGAATTCACAGGTCGACGGACAAAATTATAGCAATAAAAATGCACTGAATTACAATGTTAGTGGAAGTAAATTGAGCAGAAATGATCATTTAAAACAGTTACAAGGGTTTCATGACGTCGTATGTGTGTGTTTTATATTGTTTTGTTTTTATTTTAATGGAGTCAACGTTAAGATTGTATTTAATGTGGGTTTGGTAATTCTGATTAACCATTTTATATTTTCTATTGTTTTTTAAATAGAAAGAACTTACATTGTCAACCCGTATAGACGTTTATTAACTTCAGAGTTCTCTTCTTCATCTAGCGAGTTCCTTGTTGGACCCTCGGTCTTTTAGTTTTAGTAGTACTATTAATAACTCTGTGCTCTCAAGTTCGGGGTTCTATAAATAATATGTTAAACATTTCCAGCCGCCCTCTTCAATACCAATCCATTGTAAGATGCTTTAATTATACCAATCATGTGGAGAGGATGAATAAAAGCAGGTTGACTAAGCAGATATACAAAGAGAGTGTGGAGGGAAAGGTCGGAGGGGGAAGACCTAGACGAACGAATCATGATCAAATTAAAGACTTCCTGGTAAAGGGTCAGGTCAAGAGTACCCGAAACCGCCGAGCTTGCATGAAGAGAGTTATGAATGTGGATGAAGCGAAGGAAGTATGCTGAGATCGTGGCGAGTGGAAAGAGGTAGTCTCTGCCTACCCTTCCGGGAAAGAGGCGTGATTTTAAGTGTGTATGTATGTATCATAAAACAAAAACTAGAAGCCTATAATAATAACACTTACCTCTTTTCATAATAGCACTGGAATGTGGATTAGCACTTTTGGTGACCAGGCTGGAACAGTTCCACCTGTGCCATCGGAACTGATGCTGGCATTCCTTGACCGCCATCTGAAGACCCTCAAACGCTATGGCGGCTGCATCAGGTACTTCGTGACAGACAGCTCTTTGGTCTCTGGTCAGACCCCCGACCAGGCGGCAGGTCAGTGCGGAGTTCAGTTTCAGGTGATTTGGCAGCATGTTGTCTCTTGAACTGAAATTGAAGAATATGATCCTAAGTTAATAGTGTGTACTAGCTACTTCTTTTCCTACGCAGGTTGTAAAAGTCAAGCAATGGCTCTTTCTAGGCGATGGGTAAACAACCAGTCAGCCCTTGTCTACAATATATGTATCTTGTATGGAACAGGACTTGATTGTGGGTATGTATGTTAAAGTTTTTCTCTCGATTGACTTTAATTTGCGCGGGAAGAACAATTGAAAAGTATAAATTCCGGAGATATGCCGTAACATACATAAAAATATATACCTAACTACTTATAATTTGTTCATAGATCTTACACACAAACCTGACGCTTATTTCTACTGCGATTGTTTTTCATGTAAGTATTTGTAAATGTAGAAAATGTTTCAAATATTTGTTCAAATAGACATAAATTTAAATAAAAGTTAAATTAAAAATTATGTCACATTGATAAATACTTGTGATTACCAATAGTTAGAAAATTTCTTGGTCATAATAAATGACTATATTTTTATAACCCAAAACAAGCCAATAACGTTCACGTTTCTAAAATATCACTAATTGGGCACTTTTATATAATTAAAGGTCGTTATAATTAATTTATTCTGAACGCAGCTGATGGTATCGGTTCAAATAGTTTGTACCAAAACAATTTGTTTAACAGCTTCTGAGTTTAAATAAATGTTTCCGAGGCATTTCACGAGGAACTAATAAGTTTCCAACGATTTTAATTAATGTTAGCAGTTGAGAGTTGGTTTTGTTTTCAAATAGCTTAAATATTTGATTCAAAGTTTATGGGGATTTGATTTTATTATAATTTAGCGTTGTTCGAGTTGGAACAAATTTGGGAGGTTAAGAAAAAAATTATTGATCAAATCGTGAATGAAGTGAAAACATTATGAATTTGAATGAAGTAAGAGAAGTATGTAGATATCGCTAGCTAGAGAAGAAAGGTAGTATCTGCCTTCTCTGGAAAAGAGTGGTAATAAATTTAAATTGATGAACAATCTTTCCGTTTGGTATGATTGTCGATTTTTTTGCAGTATTGTTTGTATGGGCCATATAACCATGAATTTGATATAAGTTATGGGAACGTAACAATATGCCTGGAATAAAAGAGTAAGAAAATAGAGTGCTATAACATAAATTACTATTAAATTTGGAGTTCGGATAATTATGTGAAAATATTAACTTTTAATACAATTAAAATTTACAAAAGCTACTGGGGGTGAAAGTAAGTAACGTAAAATGAGATTTTATTCCATGATTTCTGACTAATAAACATGTTCACTTTTCACACAAAGGAAGTGTCACATCTTAAGATCATTCTCACGTCCTTCGATATCAGATGCACGAGGCCCATAAATGTACAGATAAGAAAACCCCAGTTCTTATACAGAAATAGAAAATTTGGCCTGTATACGAGTAGCTGGAAGATTAGTCAGGAATTTTTAAAGTACCACATTCGTCTCTCTCTTTTTCACATTTGCATGTTCTCGATTGCACCCTCCCTTCTACTGATTTTCTTCGAGGTTTTTAATTGGATTATATATATCATTAGCGAGGTCAAGTCAGGATTTCTTAGGTCTTTTACATAGGCTTGTAGGAGGTAGCAATGCCAGAAATTAGTTTCCCCAAAAAACTGCAAATTTCCGCAAGTTATGACCGTCGTCGCCAAATTCCCACGGCAACAGATAAAAAACGAAGAATTTTAGATAGTTACTGCGTTTGTAGTTTTGAAATAAAAGTTGCCGGAAGACATATAACTACATATACTTTTAGTCACATTAACGAAGATGGGTGTGAGTAAGGTACTTGTTTGTTTTGTTACATTAAAGCTATTTATTTAGTACACAGCCTTATCACTCCAGTTACTAGGAAGTGGAGTGTATGGTACAAAAGAAAATCGTGAACCAAGTTATAAGCGGATTTGGAGCTTAGCGGGTGAAAATGCATTATATGAGTATGCAAAGATGTAAATGAGAGATATCACATTCTGCACACACATATTCACATCATAATCCCTTCAGATGTAGACCAGATGAACATTTCTTGATCAAATACGGAAATTTCCGGTTTAAGGTCAGGTTATGTGTAGACCAGCGAGCTTATATATTAAAATTTAATATGTGGCAAGTGGAAAGAAATAGTCTTGCCTACTGAAAGAGGTGTGATGATTAATGTACGTTACATCATAAGTCAGTCTCTGTGTGATTGAGTTTCTCACTACTGAGTTGTGGTCAAAACCTGACGCCCGGGCTTTTTCCAAGTAAAGTTACACCTTGAACTAACGCTAGCAAGATGAGACATACATAAAATCACGCCTCTCACCCGGAGCGGTAGACAGAGGCTAGACTATCAACTACTTATTAAATTTTTCAAACAATTGGTAAGATAACGTATAAAAATATCCCTTATTTAATAATAACCTTTCAAAACACACCTGTTTAATTGTTACCTACAGAAGTTTAAAGCAAAGTTGTTAATAACTTGGTAATTAAAACAAGACAATTTTCTGAGGCACACTAAAAACAATAATAAGTAAGATAAACACAGTTTTCCGAGTTGACTTAACTGTTCCTGTTATCACCCGGGTTCCCACGGTGCGACGAATGTACTACGAACAGTTCTTAATGGGTATAATGAGACAAAGAAATTATAGAAAGATTTAGTTGAATGTTGGGTTTACATTGGAGAGTGTTATTTAGCAAAGAAATTATTAAGTAAGTATATGACATGATCCGCTGCTAATCGTACATCGCAAACTGCTTTAAAAAGTAATTTGACCATTATTTGCTGTACTACAAAAAAAAATTATAAAGCATCGCAATATTTATTTTCCATAAAAAGACCAAATTAAAAATCAGTCATTGGATTTTAAAGGATATTTACAATGGTAGACATATCCCAATAGGGATATTTCCCAGTCAACCGAAATATAAAGGAAAATCCATATGCAATCAAAGAGGTATGTTGCTTCTAAGCCAACAGTAATTTTAATAATTAATGAGTGTTTAAAGTGATGGAATCAACCGATCATCAGCTTACTCGGCTGCCGAGTCGTTAAACCCGGCTGATCCAATTAAAGCCGAGCGCAAAACTTAATAATTGCTTTAAAAATTCCAAGTGATGAGACAAAAACAATAATTTTGTTCTTTAAGAGCCCGCCGCAAGAAATAATAAATCCGCTTCTGAAATGCTACGATACCCATTCAGAAAGGTTATTTCAATACAAATTACAGCTACTTGCATTGCTCGCCTCAACATGCCGACAATTCTGCAAATATTTTTCCCTTCTCTAACCCTTATATCACTAAAGTCACAACCTCAAATCATAGCAAACAAAAACCTACCCTATCCGTCTCGAATAACGTTTACAGTCGATTATAACATTGTTTAAATTACGCCGTTTGGAATACGATATCATCGCTCTGATTGAAATTCCGTGTACCAACAATGTCTATCTGTATTTAATACCTATTTGTTCAATTTATAATCTACAAGGTAAAAGCACAAGATATATAGCTGATTTGTTATATTGTTTTATCTTTAAAAATGTTACTCACCGAGCCAATTAGTGCGATAGTGTTAAGAAGTGCATAAATTGAATATCTACACTATTTTGTAGTAGAATTACTTGGCATTTTAAAAGGTTTTATTCGAGCTACTGTGTAATAAATAACTTTTTAAAACGAATAAAAATGAAGCGAAGTGCATACTGATAACAAACCTACAGCTGCGGTTAATTTATCAACACTATCCGACCAAAATGTTTATGGCACTCATTTGTTTAATGCCATATTTTTCCGGTAAATATTTTCTGACGTAACTTATACATTCTTTTCCATTCTGAACTTGTAGTTTTCTGTAACATATCCAATAAGACGCCGCGCCAATTTACGTGATCCAGTTATTTAAACTCTTGTTGTATTCTTCAAAGACTTCTAAACAGTGCTTCCTACTGTCACAGTTCTGTTCATTGTTTATTTTTTCAATCATCATATATGAGTATCAACTTGATATCTGGTAGACTAAACAATTGTTAATAAATATATTTTGAATTAGTGTAAACATTCTTAAGTTCTTATTGTTGATGGTATAGAATCGAATTACAGTCAGATTAATTGAACCGCCGAATGTACTTAGTTGGAGGTTCATATTTAAATAATCTGGTTAAATATAACTAAAAAAATGTTTTGTCTGATTTCTAACATCTATACATTACTTACACATGTTAAGCTAGTATGTTAGTAGTTAATATTTTGGTCATGAGTATTTTAGATTCAATACGGGTTAGGTACCCCTGCTAAAGTTGCGGAGGTCAGACGGGAGTCGTTTCGTGTAAAAACCTGAGTCACCTAATCTAGGATCCATGATCAGAGGCATATCCCGGACTCCTCTCCAGAGTGCTGAGGATGCAACTGGGAACTAAAGCCATGAGAAAAAAGGAGTATTTTTTAAATACTCAATTCCTTGTCCCTCTATTACATTTGTGAGCTCGTCTGAGAAGATATCTCAGTTAAAGATGACACACTGTGGAATAACTGCTAGTTTTGAACACTCTTTTGTGCACTTAAGAGTATTAACATAAATACCTCCCATGGCTCGCTTCTCATTGGTCTGTTCACAAAGCAACCCCAAGTAATAATATCTGGTTATTAGAAAAACGAGTCAACAAAATGCATTCACGGTAGGAATGTTGATTATATCATGCCACCGGCGGTGTCTTTATCTCAAAACTCGTATTCTGAAATTACGATACGTTCAGAAGTTGAAAAACCACTTCTATAGATAGAAACTGTAATTGCAAACAAATGGACATGTAGGTACATAATTGTAAAAACTGTACATAAAACTATATCCAGAATTATCATTGCTTTAACAGTAATTAAAACGGGAGATCGCTTTTTACGTATTGTCCAAGTACGAGTAGTTACCAGTTTATGTTCTTCAGTCTATCTTGAAATTAGCGTAATTAAGTACATGTTAGTTATTATGAACTTTTCTAGTTGCTTTAAATTTGATTCCGTCATTAAGCTATTCAGCTAAACGTGGCCTTGTTGTCATTAAATTGGTTGGCTTTTTGAAAATACCTATGTTTTATGGCCAGTATACCTAATAAAATAGACTTATTTTAATTAAAATTGTTTGTTAAGGCAACATAACCAATAATACTCGGAAATATGTACAGACTAAAGTGCAAGCAGACTATGAGAGAAAGAGACAAAAAATCAATAACATTTTTATGTATTCTTTGGATGTAGATGGGTATGGACCCACAAGAATTACTGTGGAAATGAATGAAATTTCTAAGTCGATGGTCGCGGTATTATTTGACCGTTCGACCACCAACGCTCTGATGCGACGACGCTATTCTATCGCTTCTATGTCCGCGTTCCATTATCAGTCAATGCAAAGCATAAAGGCTCTAACACACAACCGTTTATGCGACTCCGTGTAGTGGCATATCGGACCGTATTAGCATACAACACTGCCATTGGGTGGCCCGCCCTACCGACGATTGTCACCTTTTAAATTTACATCCATTAACATTCATGATTACTGTCATGACGACGCAGTGCCTACTTAGTGTCTGCATGATTACTGAACTACTGCTACTTGGCTTATGATCTTGGAATTTTCAGTTTGTAAGCTTTGTTGTTGTTTTTTCATGGTTTTGAAAAGTTAGGTTATAGTTATGTCAATTCAGTAACGTATATTACCTAATTGTAACTGTGTCTCATTGAGCAACTCCACTGTTATTTCCCAAAAAAATAAAAAAAATACCGAATAGTAGGTATTTCAAGTTAACGAGTTGAATTTCGGTTCCATCTCAGAAAGGACACAAATGGGACAATCTTTAGAAGGTTAATGATTTAGTATATGCTTAAAAATTTAAATAATGTTGAAGTATAACTAAGTATTAAACATACATGTAAATTGTACGACAAACACGCAAGTTTGACAAATCCCTGCTTATATTTAGGATCACCTGTTTACGTTATAATAGAATAAATAAAATTATTTTGTTAAGATATATAAACTGAGTATAGGTAAATAAAACACTACACTTGAAAACACTGTTAAATACTTACCAAACCATGTCGAATAAAAGCAGGAAAAATATAAAGAGCATCCTGTTATCGATGAGCATTTTCATGTTGGCAACACTATTCGTTTTCGCGGGCACATCGTATTAGTTTTCACTTAGTCTCTGATGAACACTACTACCTGTGAAAATTGCACTATGCGAAAAACTATTACGGCAACACACGTTTCACATTTCGCGTTTCGTTTCGTTGTTTTTGCGTGTGATTCGTTATTTTCCTCATTTTATTCGTATGATGGCCCGTCGGCGTGTCGCCGCCGGTTCGTCTACAGTTCGTGCGTGGAACGAAGCGCGTGGGACGAAAATCGTAAGGCGTGTACTACGCCCAGACGCCGACAAAAAAGCTAAAGGGGCGTATCTTCAGGCCACACCTACTCGTTCATTAGAGTTTACGCGATTATCGATATTTGGCCACGACACTGGTCAATCTTGAGAGAGTGTTTACTCACAGCACGCTGGTTTGACAGTGGCATGCCAGACTCAATCCCTGCGTATATAAAAGCGCCCCACGCATTATTCCCGGCCGTGGAATTATCCCGCCGTTTTAGGGTTAGAATTGCTTTGTTTGGTTTAGTGACAGTTTTTAACCATTTTCATCTAGCAATTTATTTCGTTCAAGTATTAGGATAAATAAACATTAATAATATCAAATTAATGAACAACTCACCTGTAACCAACCGATAACATTTAATATTTGTTTTTATTTTATTTTTTCATAAATTATTAATTTACATATTGTTATTATGAATGTGCAATAGATTTCTATAAACACTTTTATACTATCAATTTTATTATAAAGGTAAAAATTCCAGCTAAAAACGTTTAAACAATATTGTCAACGACTTGTCGAATTCTAATGACAAATTGCTCAATAATCACTAGGGTTGTAGGTACTTACAAAAATCTATGCATTGCATTACGACAACCCTTAACTTGGGGGTGACATGGACCCCTTCATTAGGGGCGATTTAGTCGCGTGCGCATCCACAATTGATCATCCCCTTCAACACTGTTTTTACATTCTTCATTACCGAAATAAAAATAATTACGTTATTAAGTACGCGATATCATTTGTTTTTGTTCCGATTTTTTGTTGTAAAAAAATTTTGGTCTCTATGGGTATTAAAGCTAGTGTCCCTGAAGCTAACTTTTATTTACGGATACACAATATTAAGAAAAAAAAAACTATATTGAAACACATCACTGTCACGTCTTTATCCTTTATAAGACAGACACAGCTAATGATCACAGAACTAGTTAGTTATGGAATGAAGATTCAGAGATGTTAGCACGTCTTTCAAAAGAAAAGTGTTTTCCCTTGATTAAATTATATAAGATAAGAAGTAGTTAAAAAATTATAGTACCTATATTTTCTCACAAAAGTGGTCCTCCAAACGTGCCATGCTATTGGCTTTAGAGCTACGTTTATGCGCGGTCAGGAACCATGCAAATACACATTCCCTCACCTTTGATCCCAAAGCAAACGCCTCTTCACTCAACAGCTCTTCCCTTTAGCATTGGCGTTATTTTGTCAATCTTAAACATAGAACTTTAATGTGTTTTTACTGGACATTGGTTGACATTGTTTTTACATAGGAAGTCAAAGTTTTATTGCCTTATCTCTCCAGATCAGTCTTAAATAATGGTGCCTAACGTCTAATTTAATACTCTAGCCTTTTGTCTAAAAACGTTGTTGGTTATGTTTGTATTATCCACTTACAAAGACTACGTGTAATTCTAATTCATTAAACACGTAAGTACATAAAAAAAGAAGTTACAATAACATTTTTCATTTTGTATGCTGATTGTATAGTTAGAAAAGTTTCTTAATCTATCAGTATTCTGTCTAGCGTATTTATATACTATATGTCATTGATTTTAACATATCTACGCATGGCCTGTCTGGCTGCTTTGAATAAAACTAATAGGCATTTAAAATTATAATGTCATTAGCATTTATAAATAACACACTATACAGTCTTAAACGTAAGTTATTTAAAATGTTTTCAAATAATTCTAAAGGCCCAATCAGGAATTACCTTTATAAAAAAAAAAAACGATTTACAAGCATTTGTCATATAGTCTTAAGTTATCTTATAAATCCAAACATCGATAATAAAAGCTAATTAAAAAACTGTATACCTCACCAAATCGGGCGTTTTAATCAACTTTGTCACATCACCACTAAAATTCAGTAATGAAGTTAACAGACAAATTGAGAAGCATTCACATAAATATACAGTCGTAAACCTTAAGAGGCCACCGTGGAACTAACGGTCACGTAGTTTGTACTCACAAGCAAGTTCGTGATGAATCAAAAATTTTAAGGGGAATAACTATTGATTGATGAAACATTATTTTTTAAATAAAACTGGAAGAACGATATTTGAAGGTACTTACTTTAAGAGAGTTGAAACTTAAAAATGTGGGTTATTATCAATTTTTACATAAAAATATTATACTAAATGATATCACTCAGATATATATGAAATCGTTTTTAAATTTTCGCTTTTATTTTTTACTTTTTTTTTATCATATGTAGGTACTTTTTTTTTGTTGGCGGCCAGTGTATTATATTAATCTTTTCGGAAATAGTTTCGTTAACCGAAGTTCTTATGCTGATATGATGTTAATTCTAAGTAGGTTATTTAGTATGCAGTATCACGAAAAAAAAAATTATTCACTTTGTAAAATTCAATCAAGGGAAAACTTATACATTTTAGACTATCTCTGAATCTCAATTGAGTTAAAATCTATGAGTATATTAAAATATGACTATGTCAACCCTAAACAGAGTGGAGAGCGAATAAAGTAAATGAGTTCGTGTAAAATATATTATTATCGTAACGATTACCTACTTAAAAGAAAAAAAATCGTCTCACAAAAGGTTCTTGCTGCTAACTTAAACCGTGTAATTTGTTTCTTATTTATTTAAAAAAGTAAATGTTTAATGTACATTAAACATTTACTTATGTAGCGATAATAAACTTAAGGTGTTTATTACGAGAACGCACCTTGCAACACGATTCATGTTAAAACTATACGCATAAGATACGAGTATTCAACTATAGAGGTATTTGTGATTTACCAGGTTGTATAGAGTGCTCATCGTCTATAGAACGTGCAGTGCAGCTCATCAATTTCTTAGTACGCAACGTAATCTCTGCTGGAAACGAATCCAATATTATATTGTACTGTTCTTTAATAAAATTTAGTAAATCCGGTCTGATCTCCCAAACTGATCCACTCTTCATTATTATTTTTCCTTTTGTACGATCTGATCCGCTCTGAAATATTTTCTATTTCGTTCTGTTTCCCCGTTCGGTGGGGATCAGAATGAAATAGGAAATAAATAAAACAATACGAAATCCACTAGGGTAATCTTATTTTGGGGATTAGACCGGAATAATTATAAAATTCATTAAGTGTGATGTAAGTAAATATTGTCTCGGATTATTTCTCATAAAGCAGTAAGAGTCGTCATCTTCCTAGTAACAGTCTCATCTAGTTGCATCTTGATCTGCCTGGATAGAAGTTCAGACCCCAGGCGGGAGGCTATGACCACGTTCCTGCAGTAATTCAGATTTTAACGTGAAGTCTGACCCCCGCAATTATCAGATCACGGTTACACATCGAGTTGTCTAAAAATGTGCATTTGTCGCGATGTTTTTCCTTACTGGTAAAATCAGGCGTCAGGTAATTTACAATTTAATATTATAACGTCTATATTCTTTGTGGGGTAGATAGGGCCAACAGTTTTGAAAAGACTGAAAGGCCATGACATGGCATGTTTAGCTGTATGGCTTAATAATGGAATTGAGGTTCAAATAGTGACAGGTTGCTAGCCCATCGCCTCTGTCATATGTCGACAGATCGCACTCTAGAAGAAAATACATAATATGCAACCTCTATATATATGAATAACACTGCAAGTCGGTAATTTTCATGTATTTAATAATATATGAGGTGGCGGCAACGATTGTCGGCAAATGAACTACCATTGACTGTCATTAAGACATAAACACAAGTGTTTAAATAAATATCCGAGAAGATTATAGGTGGATAGGTTACCACATATAATAGAAATGTTGCTCGCCGTGAAAGTAAAATTACCCGATCAAATAATTTAATATAATTAAAAATTTGAAAACATTTTAAAATTAACAGTTTCCATTTAATAAACTTATTAAAAAATCTTCATATCAAATATCTTCTACTTGTTGATGAGATGATATTCATAGAAGTTGACAAGCCATTGTGTGGGTATTATTTTCCCTCTATGCGACTATACAAATGCTTGGCAACTCGCTAATAGCACTAGTAGTTTCCTTAGTTATTAAATGTTATTTCGCTGTTGGTTTTGAGACACTAGCATCAAACTTTATAAACCGCCTTAGTAAAAGGTAGCCATTGCATTGCCAAATTTATGGCAAAATCTTATTCCTGGCAACACTATTAACCACACCCATAGCTTTATGACTGTATTGCACCCAGCACGTCGCTCGCAGCTACTGTCACGCATCATTTTGTGTTATTATCAATTACTTGGCGAGTAACGACTCGGTGTGGGCCGGGTAACAATTTGCGGTGACTGTGTTGCCATGTACATTGAGAAATTATCGAGATTTTTATAAATCAGAGAGGAGTATATCCTTTTCAGTTTATTCCACAATCTTAAGATTTGACAAATGGTTAATGTTTGATACTATACATTATCTAACAGTTCAAATTTGAGATTGGTAAGATGTGCTTAGCAACGTAAGTAGATACTTCGAGACTTAGTAATGGACTTACACACATTTTAATGTACTAAAACATATACATATATACATACATACACAATAGCCTTCCTGCGATATTCCCAGTAAGTAATAGAGATATGTAGACTCTGCCTACCCCTCCGAGTAATAAGCGTGATTGTATGTGACAGATTGATCATTTTACTCCCCTTAAAAAAATGGTTGCCATACATACCTTATAAACAAAATATAACTTTTCTTATAATTAATCTATGAAAATTCCGTCATAAGCATAGCTCCCAACAGCTAATATTTATAAAATTATGTGGCCACAAACAAAGCTATCCATAAAGTTACACGCTCCAGCCCCGTCTCTCATAAACGCATGTTAATTGTTCCGACGATTGTTACCGGCTATAAGCACAATTAGAAAACTTTAGGGGACCATATAAAAGGGCTATAAATCAGCAAAGGGTCGAATGCAATGTTTTAGGCCGACCGCAGACGAACGATCAAATCAGACTTATTGCGATCAATTGCAATCGCAATAGTGTAGCACTCGATGATACTTTTAGTATTTTATATTTGAAGATAGCTTGATCCAAATCAAAAATTAAACTTTTAAACTCCTTTTATTTAACACTCAAGTATTGAGTCTTTGTTCAGTTATGTAAATGATATCCAAACTTCCAAACTCATAATATAAAAAGTCAAATCTGTTACGCTTTTACGGTTAACTTTGATAAAACTTTGATAAAATTTGGACAACGAGAAGGAAAACAAAAACAGGGATATTGAGAGCCCCGGAGACAAAAGCTAGTAAGTAGTAAGTACATTAAAACACTAATCTAAATCGCAAATGTTCAGACAGCCTAACACCCATAGATAACCGTCGACAGCCATGCGGTGTGCGGGCCGACTAAGCCGCATGCGCCCGGAGCGATCTCGTTAGCATGCGTATGCGACATTTCACATGCGCTAATTGCAAGCATTTAGCCATCTTGATAAACTGCCTGCGCTTACACGCATCCTTGGAGATTAACATTGATTTGTGCAGTATTTATTTTAGATACCAAGACTCCAACTTGGTATCTATGTGTGGTTCTTGAGCGTTCTTTTTTACTGCCAAACATATCTATGGCTTACAGTAGGTACTATGTAAATGATAACTTTAAAAAGTTGATTTAAGAACGTGTAAAATTGTATATTATGGTAAACTTATGCGGACATAATAACTCGCTTACTTGATAATTACTTTCAGCACTAAAATTTTAGTTCATGTCCTTCCATTTCCTTCATAAGCATTTTAACCACTTTCTTCAAGCAAATGCAAAGCAAAAATAAATTGAAGAAACATAAATTCGCTTTGTATTGATCACTATTTACCCATGCTATGTAGATAAGTTTATCACAGCGTCTTTACTTTGATTATTTGATCATTTTAGTCATTGGCTCGTCCAATTTGATTTCGGTGCAAAGTTTATGCGGATTGCATTGGTATAAGGTAGCTTATGTATAAACTGTGTCATACATATTATTTGACACCGTGAAATTTATAACTTACTATACTTACTAGTTGCTGACTTGCAACTATGTGAATGCATTCGAAATACTGGAAATCTGGTGGTAGATGCCAAACTAACACGGAACTGAAAGAACAAAATTTACAAACACTCAAGAACAAAAAATTTCAAAAGAGTCGACCTTAACTTTGTGAATAAACTACATTATATCCATTCCTAAGGGGTGCGCATACTACAAAATATAAGTAATGTAAGTAAAGACGGTCACTCTTCACGAGCATAACCAATAACGTCCTCTCGTGACTTTATAGAACATTATCTTGAAATCGCCGGGCAACTTTTTCCAGTCAATTAGAGGGAGTTATTCTCACTGTCAGCGAGTGTCCACGATTCCCAGTCTACTGATTTATTGTCTGTGCTCGCATGCCAAGCGTTCTACGGGAGATAAAATAAAAGAAAGACTAGAAGATACCCCATATGATTTTTTTATTTACTTGCTTTAAATCGTACTGTATGTAGCTATTCTTTTCTGTCTTCTATTGGCTGTGTGTGTACCTATCCTATCTAAGGAACAAAAAAGGTATATATGTATGTGCATGTAATGAGAAACAGAAATGAAAGCACATCTAATGTTATCTTATGTAAACACGAATACTGGCCCAAAGAGGCCAGTACACAACCCCTTCAAACTTGGGTTTGGATCAACAATGACCAGATCTGATAACTATAGCGGAAGATTACAAGAAGAGTCGATACAAAGTAAAAAAGAATTATAATAGATAGATAAATAGAGAGAAAGAGAGGGGTGCATTAATTTATAACTTTTTTTATGTTTTCCGGACTTTGCTTCCGTTCGAAACCTTTTAGTGATTCTATACGTCATACTTAATTATTCGTATTACAGACGTTTTCCACAAAATAAAAATGAGAGGACATGTATCTTTTCTAGAATGAAATGATTGGAAAATGTTCACCAATTAGTTAAAATTGGGCACCCATATCTATGAAGTAATTATAGTATTTTACATGAAGTGTCTCATCTGTGCTTTACTGTATTTTACAAATCCTTAGGTATTTAATTAAATACACTCTGATGCTTACGTTATTTGATCTATGATCTTTTTATGTCAAAAATAATATATTGTTATGTTCATTAATTGCGTTTTAATTGGATTCTATTCGTAAAACCGTGTTTATGTTCAATGACACAAATATTTAATGAGATGTATGGTAAAGGCGTATTGAGGTTTTCTGTTTTGGCAATGACTTAAACTTCTTACGCATCTTACCTAACTAGATACTTTTTGATGTTAGTATAAAAGATAAGACTTAAATGAAACAATCAATATAAATCAATACAGATAACTCAACAAAACAAAATTCACACGGGAACAGTAACAATACTCGTACGATTAAATGCATTCAACGTCACAGGCAAAAGCTAGTCGCTTAAAAAGCAAGAACATTAATAACTTCACATTCATGCCACAAACTATGGCATATTTTTTACATACTTAAATTAGGCTTAATCGATCTCTTCACATAAAAGAGTGCTCGATTGCGATTCAATTAACTCTATATCAATCGAGTCAGTCACAAATCTAGATCAAAGCGATTGAGTGCAGACGGGACAGTCAGCGAGAGCTCGTAATTTGTCAGTGGCATCGATTCATCGATACAATCGATAGATTTATCATGTTAATCGATCTAATTTCATCAGTTCTCGGTGAGCGACGCAGGTCGCTGTGGGAACACCACCGCGGGTGCGCAGTCATTCTATAGATTAAGTAATACAGAATGGACAGATTTTATTAATCGCTTCTTACCTAATCTGTTTCTCTTCTCCTTGAGCAAAAATTCGCCCACTGCTGGGCATATTCTCCTCCAAAAAGGATTTTCTGGCCCAGGTTATCCCGGCATGGTTTTCAATGTCATCGGACCAGCGGTTTAATGGTCTGCCAGTATTCCTCTTTCCAGCTGTTGGTCGCCGTTCCAGGACGGATTTGCTCCCTCGAGCACATCTGCATACATGGCCTGTTTGTTCTTGTTTATTTTTTAATTCGTTCGTTCGTTCCTTCATTATCTTGTCATTAGTCCCGGTTGTCCCTGTTGAGAAGTTCGTCTGTCACCACGATTCTTAAATAGATAAGTCAGTTTTTACACGAAATAAGGGAAGAAAGAGCCTAACTTGGCTTAGCTTAAGAAACGGTTACACATTCAGATGCCAGATGTGCACATTTTCTCGTAGTTTGCTTCCTAGCGTCGCATTAGCACTCAAACTGAGATGTGTAACTCGGACAAGGGACATTGCTAATGATTGCGGTAGAATTAAACCTCTACAGGTTTAGGTAGGTACTACTTTGAATGGGCACGCTGTTTTTGTCGGGTTACATTCGGTGTTAATCACGAATATTGACAAGAAATATAGTCTCACTATCCTACTATTTCTACGGTCACCTAAAATGATAGAAATGTATATGTCTCTTACATTGGACATACCATAACGCTCAGTGAGTTTCGTAGGCAGTTAACTGTAATTTTTTAATTATTTATTCTTTGATAATTATTACCATTGCGACCACCGGGTAGGTATCCGCCTAGACATGAGAATATTTGGTTTATACTTTAATTACCTCCATTGTCCGGTGATTCGTCTATTGTAAGATTAACAACTACACCGTTTGTAGGAAACAAGTCATGCGATTTTAAATTCCATAATTAAAGTAGTAGAGATCAATTTTGTTCGTACGTTTTGAAATTTATATGAAGTTACTCTGCGTAATGGATTTTATAGATTAGGTGAATGACACGTGAAGTCATTTTGTGGTCAATAATTTTGATGTGATCTACTGATGAGATTTGCGACGATTATTCACTATCTTTAATATGATAGATTGTTTTTAGGGACTTTTAGACTTTTCTGAAAATCAGCTTATTTACATTAGTAGTTATATGACTTTTATGGTCACATTATTACAGTGCCGTGTGGTTCCCGGCAACAATACAAAAAAGAATAGGACCACTCCATCTCTTTCCCATGGATGTCGTAAAAGGCGACTAAGGGATAGGCTTACATATTTGGGATTCTTTTTAGGCGATGGGCTAGCAACCTGTCACTATTTGGATCTCAATTTTATCATTAAGCCAAATAGCTGAACGTGGCCTATCAGTCTTTACAAGACTGTTGGCTCTGTCTAACCCGCAAGGGATATAGACGTGATTACATGTATGTATGACTTTTATTGAACTGCCCAAATAAGTAAATATATAAGTTTGGGACAAATAAATGTGTAAAGGCAGCGGCGAATGATTCACAGAAATCCAATCTGTAGGTACCTACCTATTATTCACGTATTCTAATCCTAATATATAATTTCTTATCTTTTACATGATTTCGTTTCAACCATTCGGTTTTTGTTTAGATAGTCTCTGCCAGTCAACATTGCAGAAGATGGCTTTTAATATAGTATTTAAAGTTTTAATTTATTAATAATTTCTGAGTTACAACCATGAAAACATAACGCAAATTCTTTAAGTTTCTTTTGTTAACTTCGCACCGAGAATTTTTCATCAGCGAGTTTGAAATTATGGAATGTCAAATTTCGAACTTAGGAATTTGAAATTGAAAAGTGGGAATTGGCGGGGCGGCGCGGGTGTGAGGCGCGGGGTGGAGGGGCGGTGGGCGTGAGGGGGCGTGGCCTGGAACCCTAGCTGCGCGGGAATAGAGGTGCCATTGAGCTTTATACAATACTTACGATTTTTTTGATAGGAAACAATAGAATATTATGTTGAAAAGAAGTTGTAGGTTTTATTTTATTTGGCAGGCATTTATTTCTCTGTATTTATTATGAAAATAGAAAAATACGCATGTTGTTTATGCCAAAAATGAAATTATTATAGTTCCTTAAAATTTATATCATACATATCAGCATCATAAAAATATACCTGTGTAAAATTACGTTTATGAAAATATAAAAACAATTTATGAAGCAAAATATTCGTAGAAGAGAGTAGAGCGGTAGAAGCTACGAAATGGCTACGTCGTAGACGATAACATTAAAATATTTTGTTCTCCGCAAACTACAATGAGTCGTAGGCTCGTAGGCAACTATTACTTACCTACTGAGGGAAAATAAAAGCAATTTCAATAAACGAATTGCTGGTGATGATTGTTACTGAAAACAAGTCAATGGCAATAGAGTTAGAAATATAAAGCAGTTCCAATGATTTATTACTTAGTACCTAGCAAATAAAGTAATTGTTAAAATCGCAGAAAGCAGATATCAACTTATAATCTCATAAAGCTTTACATAAATCACAAACCCTAAGCAAAAGCGACTGAAATTTTTATAATTTTAAGAAATATTTTCTCATCCATTAACAGTCTAGTTCGTGAAGAATGTGGCGTCGATGATACGCAAATAAATTGATCCCAAAGCGACGCGTCAATATCATTTTGTCTCAAACGTCAGAGTAACAAAAAAGGCATAGAGTGGTGTCGATAACCATCGGTGCACGCTCGCACAAATTTATATTATACAATTATGTACTACCTTATGTTTTACGGCATAAGGTTTCTTTTAGATAAATTGAAGCCTAAAATTATTTATGTTTGTAGTGTATTAAAGTGTCAATCGCCCCTCCCTCTATAGTAGTTATTAATAATCATGTCAATCTTCTCGTGAGAAATATTTTAAAATGAGACGGTAACTATTAATTTGTGTTATTATTAGTATTATTGGGTAATAGTCGGTGTAGGTTTGCGCTCGTGTTATTAATTTAATTTTATATATAGGTGGGAGAGCGCTGTGTCATCGTCTTCGGTATTTTGTATTTAGTTAATGTAACTCTATTGTTTTTTGTTCGTATACGAGAGTTATAATTATCATTTAAGTTTCTTTCGTGAATTATTTGCAATGTTTATTTTGATTTGGCTACCTAAACAATGTAGTGCCTATGAGGTTTATTAGTTTGCCGGAGTCTTGACGCGGCGTGACTTTTTTCTATATTGTGGGCTATGATGATATGATGATTTTGTGGTAATAAATCTTCTATTACAACATTCGTCATAATTTATATAACAAACCTCGATACGATGAAAAACTCGTGCGGTACTTAATTTTTTTTTGTCTTCTTAAGCTTGTTACAAGTGGAAATCTGAAAAATGGAAATCTCTTCTTACGAATACCTAGTAATAATCACGGTTCAAGAGATAGCTAGCCGGACAGCCAAATCTGACTAATAAGGTTTCGTATTTACGCTTTGGGTATGGAACCCTAAAAATTGTGACGAATTCAGGATATTTCTAAAAGAATGCACTAACAACATCCTTTTAATTAAGCAAGTCATTTTTAAAAAGTTACTACCTAATTTTCGTGAGAGCAAATGACTCATTTTAAGTGTAAAGGTCAATAGTCATTGTACTCCCAATGACTAATAATATATGTACGTCAAACATAGTGAGACAATTAATGATTTTATTTTCCTCCTTCCGCGATTGTAACAGTCAGTCAAGGGATATACTTTATTTTAAGATTCTTCTCTTGGGCGATGCGTTAATAAATTCAGTCAGTTGAATGTTTCTTTCAAGACTTTTACGTATCGAATACTACGATATGAATTCATGTCGATGAATACGAATCCATATGGATTATCTAGAGTGCGCCTACGGCTTCGTCTCCGCGAGAATTTCGAGAAATCCTCTCTAAGTTCTCCCCTAGACCACAAAAGGAATCTCCCCTTTTTCTTCCTGGCTACAACCCCGGTTGCATCCTCACCTCTCTGGATAGCAGCCGGGGGTAAGCTCTTTAAAATGGATCCTGGATGGGGTGAGTCTTGTTTTTACACGAAGCGACTCCGTGCGTGACCTCCGTAACCTTTTCAAAGGAACGTAACCCGTATTGGATCATATAGACCACAAAAGGAATCTCTATGACAATTTTTTAAATGTCCATACCCAGTTTGGGCACTCCACTTTTATACAAGTTAGTATATTATCTATCTATCTAGTATACTATCGTTGAGTTAGTATCTCGTAACACAAGTCACGAACTTACTTCGAGGCTAACTCAATCTGTGTAATTTGTGCCGTATATATTTATTAGATTTTTAGCAAGAACAAGATTCGGCTTTGGGGTATATTCATTGATCGTCTCAGACGAATCCGCTGAAAACAGATATGTTTTTTCACAATAATTTGGACTGACGTAGTCAAACAGAACACTACTGAGTCACCAGTGAACACTTACGATTTCAGCAAGATTTCGTGAAGTAACTACAGGGTTGCCGGTCGGCTAATAGCCCGCATTAAGGCGGGAATTGTATCGATACATCGATACTCGCACCGCTCGCATTCCGATGAAATTGGTAATCGGATAAGGATCTCGATCATTACGGGCGGCGATGACAGAATCGATATTTATGTTTGTGGATGCGGTACTTAAAGTGTTTAAGTTTTTTTGATTATTTTATTCGCCACGATAAATAATCATACTTAAAGACATTTGAAACCGTTCGATTATACTTAAACATGGTACCCGAGCTAAAAGTCAACAAATGAGAATGCAATATTTTATTAATGCGAAAGTTTATGAGTGTTTATATGTTTTTGTGTTAGTTACTCATTAATTGTGTTGCGTTACATTGCCACAATTTACGTTTGAGATTAATATTTATTTCAATGTTTGAATGAAATATATACCGTATCCATAAAAAAACATATTCTTAATTCACGAGCGGAGGGAAGCGGATGAATCTGCGCCGGCGCATGATTACAGGCCGCGCGTGTATTTTGCACCCAAAATTAATTTATTTAGCACCACTCAGACGGGTCCCACGGAATTAGCCCCATCATGCTTTAATGGAGACCTTATATTGAGCAAATATTATGGTATATGTTAACTTTCCATTTTAATGAACACTACAATGTTGCATCGCTGTGTGATATGGCATTTTGTTTGGTATTTTTTTGATTAAGAATGTTATATTCGCAAACTGATTTTTAAGCGCACATTAAAAGCTTATTTTATTACGACTATGCTCTCGTACAGCTTTTTGGTTATCTTGTAAGATGAATTAAAGCGTTTGTTCTTAGAGATGAGCCCGCGGTCCCCTTAACCACGTATCATCTTGCCACTGGACTATCGTATCTTTCTGGATTTATAGATGTTGCACTAGATTAAAGTGGCCATTCTTGTCATAAGAAAGAGGAGATCCTATCCTTAATAGCAGAGAACCATACCACATATTAATGCAACACTACAAGGAACTAAGCGAAGAAATCAACAATAATGGTTAAAGAATCTCATCGCACGTTGTGTTCTTGAACAAAAACTATTTTACAACCGTTCACCCGATGAAATCTAGTCCATTTATTAATTTTATCGTTTGACACCTCGTACGCTCGCTACTTATCTGACACTAACTTACACAATTTACATCGAAGATCACATAAATGTCAGCCGAAGTTCGAACTTCTGCTTTCTGTAAAGTGCATTGATAATAATCCGAGCCATTCTCAGGTGTGTGAGAGGGACGTTTGTATAAATTTTCGTGTGCGAGACAAGGATCGACGGTGGTGAATAGAAACATCAAAATTTTACAGCATTTTTATTGCGCGAGCGCCGTTCCTCTTGGTAAACAGAAGCGTCCGGTACGGTCCAAATTTTGTGTGGGTGAGGTCGGGTTCCGTAGATTTTTAAAGCTGATACTCATTGTTTGTACTATAAATCTTGGTAGTAAAAACTGAATTGAGCGTGGTAGAAATATTTGAATTTAATTTATGGAGAAAGAAGTGAAATGCATGCAAATATATTTTTATTGTTAAAAATGGATTGAAGGGATTCTAATTTAAATAATATTTTTGCTGAAGCATTAAAAGAATAGGATTAATCTAAGAGTGGCCCCGTGAGAACTTAATTTACTATTAATAATACAGAGAATACCTCTCTCGTCTTATTAAGATGTTAAGGTTCCTTGAAAAGAACTTTTCATTCCGTGAAAAAAAATGATCGTGCCGATGCCGAGCCGCCGTGATGATGATGAGTGCCGTGTGGTTCCCGGCAGTGCCGTGTGGTTCCCGGCACCAACACAAAAAAGAATAGGACCACTCCATCTCTTTCCCATGGATGTCGTAAAAGGCGGCTAAGGGATAGGCTTACAAACTTGGGATTCTTTTTTAGGCGTTGGGTTAGCAACTCTGCACTAGACACTCTGCGATTACCTAAATATTTTTGTAAAATTTGGAACCTAATCAAAATCGAATATATCTATCTAAATAGAATCAAATCAACATTATTCAAGCGTCATCATCAGTGATTACAAATAATTAAGAATACCACTCAATACTATCAATCAATCAAGATATAGATGTGGTAGGTATTTCCATGAAGATTCCTGAGCCATGGGAATGCTATAAATTGATATGACCGGTCGGGCTTCTCGTGTCATTCATTGATAAAATACTTTTAAATGACCACTCATAGACTCTGCGCCGAGCTCTGGCGCAGTGGCCGTTTGCTTGACGTCTAAGTCCCAAGGTTCCGGGTTTAATCTCCGGTGAGGCCATGACGAAAAACGAACTTTTCCTGATTGGGCTTGGATGTTTATTTATTGAGTACATAAGTACATACATAGATAGAGTATCGATTCAAAATGTAGGTATCGTTGAGTTTGTATTCCTTAAGTCTAAACTTTTGCGTAACTTTATTTCTGTGACTTCTTCTGCTCATACTGTTTTATCGAGCCTATAATATTTTTAGTGCGGTATGGTTCCCGGCACGAATAGAACCACTCCATCTCTTTCCTATGAATGTCATAAAAAGCGACTAAGAGATAGGCTTTTAAACTTAGGATTCTTCTTTTAACCTGTCACTATTTCGTCAATATTTTGTCACTATTTGAATCTAAATTCTATACTAAAAGCCAAACAGCTGAATGTGGGTAAAAGTCTTTTCAAGATTGTTGGCTCTGTCTACCCTTTGAGGGATATGGACGTGACTAAATGTACGTATCTTTGTATATTTTAATCAAGATCTAGGTCAAGCCTTCTCATTTAACAGGAATGTCAAAACAACCTTGTACTGCATAGTTGGCGTGCCAAAACATTGTGTTCGCAGGAAGTTCGGCGCTAAATTAGTGTGGGAAGCTCCTGTGGGAATCATACGAATTAGCGGTTATAGTGTCGTCGTTAGAATAAGGTGAATCATCGATGAAAGAGCTGAATTTCAGAAAAAATACACACAATATTGAGACAGATTCTTAAAATTTAAATTAATATAGTTTACATTGATGACCATCTTCTGAGTTTTTTCCACAGAGCACAGTTTGGATTATTTGAAGAAGTATCAGAAGTAGCCGATGTCCTCCTACAAGATCTTAACTTTCCCAATATTAAAGTGAAGTTTTATCAAAAAACTGTGATTAGGTAACAAACAAATTCACTTTCGCAGTTATGATGAAAGTTGGGATTTTATGCAGCAATTTATATGAAATACGTATATCAATATTATTTATTTTTACATCGATTTATATTAGCTTAGGTACTAGCTTAAGCTTCTTTCCATTATGATTATGACACATAGAATAATATTATATTCTATGTGTCATAATCATAATGGAAAGAAACTGATTTATTTACGTATCTACAAAAAAAAGTTTCGATTGATTCCTTAGAAGCGATGCACGTCAGTAAATCTACGAGAAACTCTTATAAATAAAATGATTCAGAACCTAATTTTCGGTTTCATGCTGAAATGAATCACTGTTCTGTGAATTATTAATTTGGGAAAAATCCTGCATCAAACTTAGATACTATATCGGATAAAAGGCAAAATGTTTGAATCGAATGACTCATTAAATTTGTAATATTGTAGTAGTAAATGTTTTAAGAACACCACGTTTACTTAATAATCTATTTCTTATTAAATCTGAATATATAATACTCGTAGAAGAAAGCAAATGACTAACTGACATTTTAATACACAGCCCAAACCGCAGCATTTAGAGATTTTAAATTTGGCGTGTAGTTTCTTTATGTGGTCTAGGGGTGCACTAAGAGAGGATTTCCCGAAATTCCCCCGGGAACGGGAATTATGGTGATTTTTCGTTTAAGGCGGGCGGAGTACTATATATTTAAGGCGATTTAGTGATAAACACGAATATGTGTGCTTATAAAATGCAATGTTTATTTAGCATTTTTTAAAACAAATGAAAGGAACGTAATGATATGCGCACCTTTTACACAACTTTACAACTTACTCAGAGCGAAACCGCGAAGTAAAAATAAAATCTAGATTTTAGCATCTCATTACGGAGCCTAACAACGCAGGTCTGGCTAATTAAGGTTACATTACAAACCATTGTTTAAATACAACTAATTAAGTAAGTCATTTGGCTGAGAAACTGAGCTAATAAAATGTTATGTTATTGAGAAATTACTGTTAAAGTTAAACGCTCCGCTGGTCTAAGGTTGGATTAGTGTGGATTGAAAATTATAAATAAATCATCATCCTTCTGGTTTTAGACATCAACTCTCTGGGTGGGGGGAGCCCGAGGTTCATCTGTGACCTAGACCCTGAATTGAATAAGATTTTACAAAAAGCGCTTACGATATTTTGACAAAAATCTGTAATTGGATGAATAGAAATTTTGACTGAACAATCTAGACGAACATTGAAATTGCCTTTTGTAATAAGACCGTAGATTTTTGCAATTTTTGATAGGAATTTATATCATTGAATAGAATAGAATTTCATCTTTATTTGCTTTTGATAAGGGTTTAAAAAAGGTGTAGCATAAAACATATTTCCTCCTTATCAGCCATTACTTATAGCATGCAAATATTTTAAAATATCTCCCATAAGTCAAATAAATTTACTCTTAATAAAAATTGATATTGTTATGTCAATTAAACTGTAAATAGAAACTTTATATTAGTCAATGTTTGATTTCATTGCAATAAAAATAATTATGAATAAATTAAATTACAATCTAAAATTGCGGAATTCATCAACTGTGTAAAAAGTATGTTCAACAAGCCTGCTAAGCATTTTTTCTAATAAATTATTTTATTTTAAAGGTAGTATAATCGTGTTGAATCTCTGGCTTATCCATGAAACTCTTTACCTCATACCCCGAACAATAACTCGTAAATATTTATCACAGGTTGTAAATGGGGGATTTTTCAAGGGGCTCTAATTATTTCCAAGTCGGTAAAGCTTGCCAACAATGGATTTGACGCTTATGTTTGAGCTGAATGACCATAATTGTTTAATGGTCATTATAGGTTCGAATTAAAGTTAATATTAAAGGTTACTTGATAGCGTTTTTGGGTTCTGTAGTTTATGAAGGATAACCTGAAGTATATCATCAAGATTACTTGTTTGGTTTTTGTAGAGTAGATAAGGGCATTCCGTCTCTTTATACTAATTATACATTAGATAATTTTTTTTTTGCCACACACACTTCTTAATCCTTACAGGACCTAGTAAGGTCTACACTGTAAGGGATAAAGACGTGTGTGCAATTTACTAATTGTCACGGGACTAAGGCCACGCTTAGCTATATGGCTATTTGACGAAATTGATTGTTTTTGATAATTTGACGATTATAATGATATGGTCATCAGTTTCTAGACTTTAACAAGCTTTTGCTTCGAGATTAACTCCTGTAGCAATTCCTAAGTTAGTTATGATTCTATAATGTTCTTTTTGTGTTAGGACAAAACTCAACTTCATATCGCAGATCACTAACCTTTATTACTCTGTCAAAGTTACCACAGCATTATTTTTTACAACCAATCATTTCTGTATGCGTCATTAAAAGTCACAATTCATTAGGATTTTCGTCAAGCTCACGGCTTCAATAGGGATGTCGATTGACTCCTATTGGCTGACATATCGACATTATAATCTTTGATCGCTATCGACAATTCCTGCAAAGTCACTTGACTCGGGTGGCATCATGTCTCGCCGTATAATAGCTATCTAGCATGATATTAAGCGACTAATGTACGGAATTTAATTTCTAAAGCTTCTCTCGATATGCAGAGGCAGGTTGTCGGTCATTTATAACGGCGGTTACGACGTTTTGTGTCGATTAAAGATTATGACATTGCCCGTAAGTTGAAAGCTAATCAAAATGTTTTAATCGATGACGCGATAAGATTAGTGTTGTTATTTATAGCTCAATATTATTTATCGATAAAACTTGGATACCAATTAAATTAATATTTGAGGCTTTAGATTTTGACTGGGGCTGGGCTATCTACAAATGCTAACTAAATGCCGACGTCATTTTTATATTTAAGTATTTTTAATTACTTCGAAATCCATCAGAAATTTCTGCCAATAATAATTTATATCAACTACCCTTTTCTTTCGTAGGTATTATATCTAAACATATGATTAGCAAAGTTTGTGTCAAAGTATTTGTTTTTGTTAATAATTTAATCTTCTAATATCACACAATTGCCTGCTTCTTCTTCTCTGCCTATCCCTCCCAGAAAAAGCCTAATCATTTATTTAAGAGCTGTCATTTATGATAAACTGACAAACATAAAATATCACACAAAATTTCGAGCAGACATAAGCGTCTGCTCGAAATTTTGTGTGAAACTTCATTAAAGTAGGTAAAATATCGATGTATTTCAAATTTGATGTTTCACATGCCTAAAGGTGAATGAATTCTTTACATTACATAATTGATTTGTTAGATATTTTCTCCTCGAATGAGCCATCTTTAATTGATTATTTGAAACATAATTTTTACGGATCTATGAGCAAGACCACCGGATTGTTTATTTAAGTTCTATGAGTGCAGTTTATAAATTTTATAGCCATATTGTTTTTTGGCCCTTCAAGGGTTCGCCCTATGCCTTATTTCCAAATGTTACATTAACTTTTTTCTAAAGTCAATAGATCACCTAAGGGTATATAATCTAATAATTTTGTTTTAAAAAAATACTACCGTGACAATATTCAATTTATTTTTCTAATCTGTATTTATACTTATGTCATTTTTACTAGTACAACTTATGTATTTATTTATTTTGCGCCAACGCCACTCTTCTGTTTGATTTCCATTCACCCAAAGATTGACTGGAAGAGACTGCTTAAGCGATTAGTCCGCTTTTGTATCAACTTTATATCGTTTGTTCTGTTATGTGTGTATAAATCTTGTGGAACAATAAAGTGTTTATCTATTTATTTTATACGAAATACATATTATCACATCTATATCCCTTGCGGGGTATACAGAAACCGTCTTGAAAACACTTGAAAGCTATTTTATTTAGGATGACCATCTTTAAATAATCCTAAATAAAAATTTTAAAGCCACCATATCATTATCAATCAAAATTTAAGCCAAACCACTAGAACCCAAAAAATAAACGAATCATAACAAATCAATGGTGAGCGCCGTTGACGTATGGCTACTCTATAAGTTATATCGATTATTTAACCGAGCACTCGAGAGGTAAAACGACATCGGAATCGTTTTAACTTGAGGACCTCTTGGCGTTTGTTTGAAGTTTGAACTAGATTGTTATTCTTTTGCATTCTGGAGCATCGAGTGGGCCACTTGACTTGACCGTGTTCTTGGGTTCCTTTTTTAGTACATATAGTTTTATATTTGTGTTATACGACGAAGTTTACGTGTGATTTATTTAATTTTTTACACAAAAATATATATGGGTCAAAACAAAACACACAGATTAGGTTAGCCCTTGATTAAGTTCCAGGCTTGTCTCGGAGGATAGTTAAATTAGTGTTTTTGAAGATCCAACTACGCGATACTATATTTTATAATGAATCCTGCTATAAGTAAATATTCAACGCCCTGGCCAATCAAAAAGAGATTTTTTTTAGTATGGACCAAAGATAGAATCCCTTTTTCAGATACGAACGTTAATAGGTACTGCCTTATAAAATCCTTGTTTCGATTGTCTCGGTTACGTCTCCCAAAGAATAAACTCGAGGTCAACCTAAAACTACGATCAAGGAGTAATTAAGTCAGATGATTCCACTAGGCAACTCCCTTCTTATCTCAGTTTTATTTAAATAAATAAATATCTTCTAATACGCTATTTGAAAGTAGCAAAGAGTACCTAACGAAAGATCTTGCGTCTAACAATGCTTCCGCACCTCGCGATGTAAACAAGAAGTGCTGAAACTATGTTTACATACGCGTCAGGTTAGACGCCGTTTGACGAGAAAGAATCGAGAGCGTTGGTGATCGAATTGTTAGGGTGTCCGAATATAGTGGAGGCGCAGGTTCGAATCCTGCCGCGGTCGTGTACCGATAACTTTATGAGTATTTATGTACATACATACATATACAGTGACAGGTTGCAAGCCCGCCACTTAAAAGAAGAATCTAAATTTTAATAGTTCTTTGGAAAATGAAGAGTTCTTCTTTATCAAGATCGAATCTGGGAACTTATGGCTTAGAGGCAAGAACTTACAAATGCGCCACAGCGGTCGATATTTTAATGTCATTGATTTATTTACAACCAATCTATGACGTCTTCATTCCTTACGGATTAAACAGAGCCAATAGTCGAAGGCCACGTTTAGCTGTTTCGTTTAATGATGTAATTGAATTATAATTTGTTTAATGTAAACTTTTCATAAGCTATAATAAATCACAAATTAATTTAACAAACCCGTAATTTGTGATAGACACCGCAATTATCAGGTGCTCAGAACAATTTGCCTGTGCATACATCATGCAAAATGTTACAACGTCTAAACTGTCATATCCTAACAAGTTAATAATCTGGAATACGAATCGGCCAATTATGCAAATAAACCTATCAATTACCGGAGTCAGTGGTGTTGATAGATCATAAATAGCGGTCATGATGGTATACACTAGATTTATAGAAAGTACAGAAGAGTAAAACCTTTTTTCTGTCTATCAATGTTTTTTTCAAGGCAAGAGTGAATAGGTATTATTTGAGTTTGCGTGCACCACCTTAGGTCTCATCTTGTTTACCAGGCAGATAGAGGTCCAACGCATTAAAATCTATCATAAAAAAAGTATAAATTCTGCATGAGATTATTATTGCCAGTGTCCAGCATGGCTGGCTGGCTGTGGACTTTTGCTTCGCCCTTTCTCGTGACTTTTTAGGACAAATTTTGAAGTCACTAAATCCGTTATAGTAACACTTTCCTACATTGAGGATCCAAAGGGCATACAAATTTATAAAGTCTTGAGCGTTATAAACGTCTAAGTGATACGCAAGTATTAGCTGTAACTGTAATTACAATTATATGACAGAGAGTATATAAGAAGTTTTATCAACTTTTCAACACCGTCCTCGTGTTAGTCTTGATTGCGAGCCCGGGGTTCGACCACGTACTGGATTGGGTAAGTGAGGTATACTTTTTCTCAATAAAACAGTTATGTAGAAGTTGGCGTAGTGTTGCTTATCTTATAATGGACTCTTCTATAGTATTTATATTCTGTGGTAGGACCTGGTTATTACGGGTTTCATTAAGCTGCACAATTTCTCAACAAAGTAAGAGTCACTTTACTAAATTATTTTCTAATTAGTTTACCAGAATTTTAATAATGTCGTTGTATAAATTGTTTGTTTGAAAACTCTTTTTTTAGTAATGATTTATTGGAGTAAGGGCGTAAACCTATTCGTCAGATAGAAAGCCAAGGTTGAGCTATAAAGATAGGCACACCAATGTATAAAGTTTTTGATAGCTGATAAATTTGCGTAGACTCGAAACACGATTGCAATAAAACTGTGAAAATCCTCATGTTTGATTTTTAACTTCATTTAATTGGGATTCTAGGATTTTGGCGAAATTGTTAGGTACTTTTACCGTAAAATTATGTAAGACATTATTGTAGATTATAATTTTTTTATTTAACATCTTTTATCCAGGCACATTTTCGATAAAATTCTTATTTGTGAGTTTCATCATTCATAGTCCTCTTATGACAAATAAAAAAATGTACAATCAAAATATTACGAACAAGCTTTTGCGCGGAGCTCCGGTCCCGTGGGAATTTTCAGAAAAAGTAGCCTATATTATTCCTAAAGGTAAAAACAACTGAAAAACTTTTGTGTTTGGACCAAACAACTTTAGCCATTTTTGTACGGCATTGCTACCGCCCGACTACTAATCGCTTCAAGAGATTTTGAACAGTTGTTAATGGTTTAATTTTCTTAGTCTTTAGTTAGTCTCGTTCTTAAGTTATACGAATCGAAAAATACAGCCATGCTATTGTGTACAAGTATACAATTTTCCGACTATGTACCAAAAACTTCGAGCTGACAACTTATAACTTATTTAGAGTTTTTATATATCCGCGAAAATGTTACTAAATATTGAATTTTGCTAAAATAAATGGTATTATTATGAGTTGTTTAATAGAGTCGACATGATAGGAACAGCTGCTTATCATCAGACAAGAGTTAAACAAGTGTCAAAAGCTGGTGTTTCCCAGAAAAATAGAAAGAAACAAACGTATTTAGCAGAACTTTGATGTTAAAATGATATGTTTATTACTTGTCTTGCAAAGCGTTTCTTCAACTGGCCTTTTTACCATTTATAAATAAGCATACGGCCCACTTGATAGTTAGAGGTTACAAAAAGCCTATGTCATATTATATTATGTATGATTTATAAAAAAAAATGATTTTATTGGGAACCAAGAGTGATAGCAAATAAGTACTAAATGTTAAACGGATAGAGATGTGAAGAATAAGCTCATAAAATTGAATTAAAACTTTAGTGAAATGATTCCTATACCTACATATTTATGCTCTGTCTACCCCGCTAGGGTATAGACGTGATCATATGTATGTAAGTGAAATGATAATTTTTCGCAACTTTCGCCATTAACAGATGAGGGTGGGATCATGTGTAACAATTACCTAAGTTTTAATTACATTTTGAAATTAAAATTAAACCTTTCGCAACGTCACACGTTAGTCTTGTAACGATTAAATTTATGACCAACTGAATTAATTCACGTGTTTATGTTTGTTATTCACAAAAATGCACGAGCTTTTGTCATGCAGTCGCCTACTGGAAGCGGCAGGTGTTACAAACAGGTACAACACGGTTTGTTTAACACAATTAGAGTTTCGCACGTGTACTCCAAGAGTATTATTAGACTGTGTACATCGCTTCACTGTCGATCACTCGTTCTGTAATCAGCCAATGTCTGGTTCGTATTAGTCTTACCCTATTGAAAGCTAAACAATCGTGCATTCAACAATATATGCATTCGCCGTTGCCCAAAACACGTTACATCATAATACTTAATTACTTTTAAGGTACGATTAAAATCCGCTTTACAAAGTGATAATTTATCAGATCGCCCACACGCGTCGTTAAATAACAAATGTTTGTATCCCCACCTTCATATATTTCTAATCACGCGAAGCCTAATCCGCTAAAATCTTAGCCAAAATAGCGCGAAAATTGTTTTGCGGTGCGCATGCGGCGGGGTACGCTCAGGTAAGCGTCAGTCCGCGCCGCGATCTCCCGCCGACAGGGATCGACGCACGCGACACGCTCAAATTTCGTTTTGAAAATCGAACGCATTTTTCACGATTCCCGTAGCATTCGAAATTTGAAAAATTACAGAGATGGCGTACTCGGTAATTTGGTAGTTGAGGTTTTAAGGTGCGTTCGGGTCTGGGCAGTGATGTCCCACAAGAAATGCGGCCGGTTGTCATCGCTGCTTGCTTGCTGCTGCTCGCGCCCATCACCGACTCCTGGTGGTGAGTGAATGACTAAGAATTAAAAAAAAAAGAATTGAAACTTCTTTGTAAATCACAGAGGAAATATTTGATAATTCTTTTAGTGTAATTGTCTGCTCAATCTGTAAAAAAATTAAACATTCTCTGAACTTTGAGTGATTGTAAGCTTACTATCGCAACTTAATATAAAAAACTTTGATTTTATTAAGATTCCTAAGTTTTATTACAATAACAAATAGTAAGAACTTATCTTACCTACTGTAACTGTCAGAATTTTTACGTATTATATAAAAGTAGTTTTTGTTACCGAAGAGTTTGCATGAAAAGTTAATGAACCTGGATTAAACAAGCCTAATGTCTTCATGATAAGTCTAATTATGAAGTCTCTCCCAATCATTCCAGAAATTAAGCGATCGTGTATGTATATATATACCTATTCCTTTCGAAAAATAGATGATCGAGTGGATAATTAATTCTTTAACAAGAAAATCTTATACTGTACTATAACACTCAGTACGAAATCATTTTTCTATCGGGCAGTGTTGCCGACGGGCAAATCAGTAGCTGTCAATTTGTTTGAAACTACACTCGGACCGGCACGATTAAGAGGAAAACCAAAGCACATCAACTTTTCACGGTTATATTTCGAAGAAACTGTACAAAGAAAAGATGGATCGCATTTATACGATTTAAGGTCTAATACATAACGTATTAGACACTCTTTTTTGATGTTATGTAAAGAGAGAAATGTGATTGTATATTTTGTAATGAATAATTCGAAAACGATCGTACAGATTTTGATGAAATAAGACAGATATAGACCAGACCCTAAAGGATAACTTATGTTAGGTACGTAACGTATATCTGGTAATTTAAAGGGTAGCGAATCGTTTGCAAAATCTCTTTCTCTTTTCTGTGTAATGTAGATTTCTTATTGATAAACCCCTGTAAAAAATGTAAAGCTACTCAACGCATTTAACAACTGTACAGTTACAAAATTTGACTTTTAGTTAACTATAAAAATTTAGACGTTTACAAAAAAAAGGTTTATTGAGATTGCTTAATTTGACATATCTGACATTATATAAATTATTTATTTTGTTTCCAACTTCGTGATCTCATTATATTTATCATACTGAATACTTCTGTACAATATCCCAAATATCATCTAAGAATCTATTAGAATTCTCAAAACAGCTGTTATTGATTGGTGGAGCTTAATTGATTGAAACTGTCCCTTTCACTGGCATCCAGTTCCGAACTTATTAATATAAGGCCGTATTCACACGGTCTAATAAAAGCTGGCAGGTGATTTTTGTCAAAAGCTATTTCCTGAGCTAGTTGGTCGATTTTTACTAATATGTTTGATTTTTTTACATCAAGAGTACTCGTTAATACTGAAAATGCATGCTGGTGAACTTGGCATTATCAACTGTTGCTTGGACGCCCGTAGCGTGGATCTTATTCTATAATAGTTCTTCTATAATTCTGCATCGGACGTTCCGAAAATTTTGCGAATAAAAGAAGAAACATGAAATATAATTTGCTTAATTTTTGTTTTTTGAAATTGCACGTCGCATTTCAAAAAAGAAAACTTAAGCAAATTTTCAAATTAAGAAGAAAGGTTTGTGAGCTTTTTCAAAAAAATGATGATAAAGACCGTCTGATTCGGAACGGTTTAATTTACTTTATGATAGATGTGAGAAATTTAAAATTAAGACATCGGAAGTTTCATTATGCCACTATCTCTGCATCATTTTTCCGCTTCGTTACATTTATCACTCTTTTCATGCAAGCTCGTCGATTTAGGTTACTCTTGACCTGACCTATTGCCTGAATGTCACTGACTTCATAAAAATACTTACCTAACTTTGTCTATGCCTTTCCATCCAAAGATGGACAAAAGTAGGTAATCAATATTCACTATAATATGACAGTCACTATAATATGTCGTACGATGATAGATAGCATGGTTTAAAATATAGGTATCACTTCCGAAAACACATAGATTATCTATCATTGTAAGAGCATCATTTTAAAAAAATCTATATGATTTATTTGCTATAGAATAGATTTTCAAAATTAGTATCACTTATTGACGTCACATCACTTAAATCTAATTATATCTACTACCGCTTCCAAAGCATGTGTAGAAGAAGCGGCGGAACTAACTAAAATGCAGCATTTTCCCCGGACGTCAGTTTACAAATATAGATCTCTTAAATCTAAATCGCGGACGAATGCACATTGTCTACATAAACAAAAAAATAGTAGGTAGGTATGTATATTAAACAAAATTTACAACTAGGAAGAACTTTAAAGCTTTCGCTTCGCTATACTAATGGGTGCTTTGTTATAATTGAAATAGACCCACTTCGTCACATTTGATACACTGTCGTCGTTACAATGTTAGCGTATTATTTTAACTCTGATAGAAAAGAGAGGTTATTGAACATGTTTGGTTTGAATGGGCCAAATGAACTTCTTTTTGAATTGAGACAAATCATCATCTCTTTCTTAGTTCTTGCATTAGTCGGTTACATCCTCACCTTTTTGGAGAGGAGCCCGGGGTGAGTCAGGTTTTTACATGAAGCGACTCCCATCTGACCTCCGCAACCTTTGCAGGGGAAACTAACCCTCATTTACATCGATAATGGTTACTATTCTGGTCGTCTGAATGTTCAGGTTTCCTCACGATGTTTTTTTCTCACTGTAAGAATATAAGTTAGCATTAAAACTAATGTAAATCATTCTGTGTTGTCCTGAATGTGTCCTCCTTGGGGAGGTCTCGGTCTCTACCATTTACCACTATTTACCACTATGGTACTTTTGTTTAAGTTGAGATAAACACAACCTTTAGGAGTAAAATTATTCTAGTTATACCTATCGGAAAACCCTAGTAGTAGTACAAGCTAGAAAGAGATTAACTTGAATCATAAATCGGGACACGAGGTCCGCAATGATGTAAAAAAATAACTTAGCTTACAACTTCAGCATTAAGTTTTTTTATTAAAGTAAAACTTCATCACTTGTGAGAACAGATGCTGAAAACCTATATCGTATATCATTGATCACAATAACTACATAAAATGTAATACAATTGATGTACTACATTATGTGTATTCGTGTACTCATAACATACAGTGAAGAAATATTAATTTCAGAAACCACGAGAAAGCGTTCATAATCGGTGCGCCCTTTACTTGATAATAAATTCGTAATACAAGTCATAAATCACGAGGCATGAAATTCAATAAAGTCATACCGAGGGAACCACCTCGGTGGGACCTTAATTTGCAATTAATCAAGCCGGGCCTTAAATTAGGAGCTGCTCGGATAAAAAACACGGTCAGGTTAAGCTGCAGTCGCACTGTTAATGGCCATTATTCTTTTAGTTTTCAAATAAGAAATGATGGGATTATTTGTATGATAACTTGAATAATCATCATTCTTCTGGCTTTAGTCCCGGCTGCGTGTTCACCTCACTGTAGAAGTAAAGCTGTCCCGTTTCATGTCATACTAAAAAGAAAAACAGCGCTAATATTTCCAGGTGCTGAATTGGGATAGTAATAAGTATACCTAGTCTGATCTCCTCAACCTTTGCAAGGGAACCATCTTATTCTTCCCTGTGTTAGTTCTTGCGCCTCACTCTCCCTTTCTGCAGACTAGCTTGAGGTGCGCCTTTGACCAGGGTCATGAATTGGGCAAGTAAGACTTCCGTCTCCGCAACCCTTGCAAGGGAATCTTCTTCTTCTTCCTAGTGTTAGTCCTATTTTCATCCTTATCTTTCTAGAGAGCAACCTGTTTCTACACAAAAAGACTCCCGTCCTACATCTTCAATATTTACAAGGGTGTAGGTTATCTACAAATCTTATATTATCTGGGGGCACGGAAGTGCCTCTGCCAAGATGAGACAAGCGAAGCGAAAGAAACCTACCTTTTCTCGAAAGTTAAGTTAATTTTTTTTCTGATATCCTAATTATATTAGATGGGTCAGGTTCATTTACATTCCTTTCATATTGATAATGTAGATTATTAGTTTGTTTGTTTGTAATATCTTTATTGCACAGAAATTAACACAGTTACAAGACATATTAATTATTTCGTGATAGTTGTTTAATATTTAAATATAATTTTAATTTACGCCTTGTACAATATCTAAATCTATTGTACTGTCATCTTGAAAATCTTTATTACCACACTGATTAAGTCATTAACAATATTCACTCATAAAATTATGATGACACAAAAAAATTATACGAAAAGTGTAACGTAAAGGCAAAGTACTGTTATTAATATCTTTACAAAATGTACATAGCTTTACTTTAAATCATGGAGTAATATTATAATAAATCCATTACACATCCAGTCACGAACGGGTAGGCAGTTTAATTTGCGATTAATCAAGTAATCTCAAATTAGGTATCCTCAAACTACTTATTACGGTCACAGCTTACGAGGTATTTTACATCAATCGACATCAAAATTACTGTAATAAAGATAATCATGAAAGTTTTTTTTGTGTAAAAAACAGGTTTTCTTCTTCAATGAGATGATACAATTTCTGAGATGATTCTACTGATTAACGTTCTTCTTTCTAATTTCTTACATCCTAACCTTTCTGGAGCGTAGCCCGGGGTGCGCCTTTACGACAATGATCCTGGATTGGGTGAGTCAGGTTTTTACATGAGGATGATGGACTCCTATCTGACCTCCGCAACCTTTGCAGGGAAACCTAACCCTTAATGGATCATGCTTACACATTCAGTTGTCCGAATGTGCAGGTTTCGTCACAATGTTTTTCATCACTGTAATAGCGTTGGTTAACACTCAAACTAATAACTCAAAAACAGCGTGGTTAGAAATACCCTTACTTGTCCAAAACGTGACGTAGCCTCTAAGTATTTTCAAGTCTGTTGGCTCTATCTACCCCGTAAAGGATAAGACTTGATTAAATGAATGCAGGTATTTTGTATCAGATCAGATACATATTGCGGATAAGGTAGTAGGTAGAATAAGGTTTCGGACCAGATTATTTGTTCCTCCATCCCTTAGCAAGAACGCGGCCTAATGGTTATAATATAAATTTCTTCGGCATTTTAAATTCTAAATAAACGGTGTATGTAAACGCAGCTTTATAAGTGTTATGAATAACATTAATATCCTTTGATGGGACAGCAAAAATCACAAGCGATTGATGTAATGACCAGTTATTGTGAAAAATGACTCAATTTGTGTCATTTTTGAAAGTCTGTTTTGACGTTATGATTGATTTTTATGAATAAATAATTTTGATTATTGGCACTAAGGGCCACCTAAGGGCAATTTATGCCTTGTGGCATTAAGTCCACCTGTTGTACATTTTACGTGCATAAAGTTTAAATTAATTTATTACTTGCGTATCATTTGATAATTGATTACCAGATTTTACACATTAGACTTTCTCCGTGGCGTTGAAAACACCAGCCGAGCTTATTACTTTTTCCGAATAATTGTACCTATATCCAAAATCATTTCTCAACTACTTTTTTTCGTTATTAAGTGGATCATGGTTGCACATTCAGTTGCCTTAATGTGTCGGTTTCCCTACATTTTCACTCACAATAAGATCATTCAAAATACGATATTAAAAGAATTTCAACTTACAATTTGTCGTATACAAATTTAATTACCACTACATTCATGATAGTTTATACATACACACACATTAGCAGAATTATCGTGGCTGTTATTTTAAAAGTAGACGTTTCCACATATGACAGGTGTATGCATATTCGAAGCTACATGTTAAACGATTCAAATGATTTACTAATGAAGGCTTTCGTTTTTACTGTCTATAAAACTTAATATTGGCTTATGACAGTTATCCTCAAACTTTACAAGTACCTACCTAAAGCAACAACATTAGTCTTCTGCGTCGCTTTGCATATAAACATATATAATATAATCACGCCTTTATCCTTTGCGGGGTAGACAGAGCCAACAGTCTCGCAAAGACGGCAAGGCTACGTTCAGCTGTATGGCTTAAAGATCGAATTGAAATTCAAATAGATGCAGGTTGTTAGCCTTTTGCCTTAAATAAGAAGCCCAAGTTTATAAGCCTTTCCCTTAGTCGAATTTTACGACATCCATCGGAAAGAGATGAAGTGGTTCTAAAGTACCGGAAACCAGACGGCAAGGCTTTGCTTTATTAGCTGTTTACTTCTTTCAGGCCTTTTGAAGAAGGAATTTAAAAAGAAATATTTTCCATCCCACTGATTTCACCGTATCAATGTGTGAGGTGAAAACGACCATCTATCTAATTATGTATACTTATTTGCACTTTTTCAGTTACTCTATTGTGATCTTCAACTTAATTCTTACCGTTGAATACGTTTTGTTTATAATCCCAAAGATATTTTTGGTTATTGTCAAGTAGATTTGCGTTAAAAAAAATATAAAGACATACTTTCCATTTGAGTGATCACGAAAAGATGATGTTCTCAAATACTTATTCACTTATTTTGAATTATTAAGTCGGTTAAATGCATCTTCTGACTCCCGTTTCTTGGTATGGTTTTGGGTGGTAAATTATTTTTTGTTTTGTTTAAATAAATTTTCAAAGACATTATTTGTATGTTTACAAGTATAGATTGAGTGGTTGTATTATAACTCCATTGTCTACGGGAGATCAAATGACAGGGTGAATTATGAAAGCTATTTTCTTTTTTTGTGGATTTACCTTAGTCGGCTGTGATATATAACGTGTTTACATCACGGCCATCAAATCACCACTGAGGTCATTCTTGGCCTTACAAAGTATGCATACATATACTCACGTTTATATTCCATGTGGAATATTACGAAGCATGGAGTGATTTTCTCTGTAGGTAGTTAAATTCTGAAAATAACTCATTTAAATTAGAAACAATTATACTACAGAGTACCTAAGTTTCCAGCAGTTATAGAACTCATTAATAGTTTCTTAACAGCAGAGGCGGTTAAATCAAAATTGTCCGCAGGTTTGAGCATGTCTCCCTATGTATCAACCATTACAATCAAAAGGGATTTTTTTATTAATTGCTGGTTACATCATTACAATATTGTTCTATTTTTTATTCTTGGGTCAACTAAAAGTGGCTTTTCAGACTTTTCGAAACTGTTGGCTCTGTCACCCGGTAAGAAATAAAAACATGATTATATGTTATATATAAATTATTTTAATTTTAAATAAATTCCAAGATATGTGATAATCTACCATACAGGTCGTGTTCGTTAACACATTTTTAACAATCAGTTTACGAACGATTCTATAAATTTGATGTGTATTGTAGTTTTACTGATAAGAATACGTTTTATATGAGTCATGATTATCCGAAATCGACGAGCTTGCATGAAGAGAGAAATGGAAAGATGTAGTCTCTATCCCTCCAGGAAAGAGGTGTGATTTATGTATGTATGTATCTTTTCACTTACAATTACTACTTACAAACAACGAATAAGGAATACTACACAGTTTGAGAAACACAGTTTGAAGTGGGTGTAGTTGAATACACGATATCAAATCGCCCACGTTTTCGTATAAAAATAAAATATCTATTAGTTAATTAATATTTCTGTCTGATATAGTCAACACTAAAATTTTAATATTTATAAATATGATTTGTATCCGCAAACGGTAGTCTCAAACGAAATATATTGTTTTATAGCATATTTTGCTGTTATTATCATCGTCGTATATAGGTACCCGTATAGGTAGGTATATGTTGATTTATTATTGCCCGGGATTTCTAAAAATAAAACTTTCTTTGATAATTATAAACACCCAGCCGCAAGAACATTGTACTACATACAATCACCATAATTCTAAACTATAAAAGTTTAAATTATTTCCATTACTATGTAAGTACTTATCTAACAAACATAGTCGCCTCTTACGAAATCGACTTAAAAACGATGTAGTCCTATCGTAAAGAATCGAGCCAGTTCATATTATACAAAAATCTCAGCGAGTTTTGGACCTTAACTTTGTTTGATGTCGGTTAATAGTAAAATATAAGTTGCGTGGAGTTGTGGTTTAAAATCAATAACAAAAAAGCATAAAATGCAAATGATATAATTTAAAACGACGCGACTGCCTCCTTATAAGGCAACTCTATTAGCGACTATTAGATTTTATCTTTTATTGTTTTATTATAATGTCACAAAGTATACACTTTAATAGGTAGTGTCGATTTCGCATCTCCATAATTAATGGTATTGTCAATTAATTTACTTGAGTGTAAATTTTTTTATCAATTTAATTGTAGAAATAAGCATTAAATTAACTTGGCAGTACCTGACGAATTTATAAGTTTTTTAATGCGTTCATTATTAATAGTTTAAATTATATGTTAAAGATTTTTTTAATCACAATTACTTTAGTCTAGTTTAGTCTACATTTGTTCTTTTAGTAGAGAATTTTACATGATAAGTTTAATCAATTTTTTAATAAAATTTCTCTGGAGACTTAAGGCATTACATCATTTAAACCAAAGAAATAAAACGACATCCGTATGAGCCAAGTAACAGTTACATTGACCATACAGTTATTCTAGTGATTTATTTTATATTTATTTATTTAAACCTCATAGAAATGGATAAGAATTATTGTTACTCTTTGTTGTGTCAATAATCAGTAGATATTTTGCTAGAATGAGCCATCTGGAAACCATAATGAATTGTACCTAATCCCCGGGCAGAGTCAATCTATTCTAGCTAAAGTATATTGACGCAACTTAACTGCTTATGTAAATGAGCATTTGTCTAGTACATAATTAATTTTCTTTGTCAATTCTGAATAAGTTGAAAGGTCTATAAATAATCTTTAATTTTTACAGAAGACTTCTGAATGTGTCAGTCCTAAGTTTGGGGTAATGTTATCCGTAAAATAGTGATTAAAATATGTTTTTAGACAGACGGGAAACAATTAAGCGTCTTCCGATTGTTCGGTTCGCATAAAAAGCGTTTAACATAATCTTCTGCAGGGACTTCAAGATTTTTAATAAGAAAATATTTTTAGCTTCTCATACAAGCGATCTCATATTAAGTATACTTCAAATTGTATTTCAGTAATAAATTGTCTGTTAGGAATTTTTATTTATTTGTAATTAGTCAGAACACAGTACTTATTTACTTATTAGGTAAGTCTGTATTTTACTTTATTTTGTGATGCTTGATTATATTGCTTTTGATGCTTCAAACCGACCGTTGTGGCACATAGTAAGCGGTAATACGCCTGTCTGTGATACCGGAGGTCCCAGGTTCAAATCCCGGCCAGGGCATGATGAGAAATGAACTTTTTCGGATTGGCCTGTGTCTTGGACGTTTATGTATATAAGTATTAATTATAAAATATAGTATCGTTGCGATAGTATCTCGCAACACAAGTCTCGAACTTACTTCGAAGCTAACTTAATCTGTGTAATTTGTTCTGTATATATTTATATTTTATAATATGCAACCAAATATCGAAAACGTCTTCACTTTACGTGAAAATCGTCAAATATGTCGAGTTGAAACTAGTTCATTTAACACGGAGCGATGCCCTGTCGCCGGCGACCGCCCGCGCATGTTTGTACGCCGCTTAGCGATGCTCTGCTAACAGTATGTCAGCGGGGCAAAGATTAAAACGCAGACTGTACTTACATTTGTGGGCGTCGCTCCCGGCACTATAGAATAGGATCACTCTCTCTTTTTCTCATGGATGTCGGAAATGACAACTAAGGGGTAGGCAAATTTTGGGATTCTTTTTTTAGGCGATGGGCTAGCAACCTATCACTATTTGAATTTGAATTCCATCACTATGCCGTACAGGTGAATGTTGCCTTTCAGTTTATAGGAGACTGTTGGCTCTATATACCCTGTAAAGCACAAAAAAGTGGTTAGATGTATGTATGTACTGTAAATTTATTTTTATACTCCGATCTCATGAGATCTGATGCAGACATCAGGTGGCTCAAAGAATTCGCGCATCGTCTTCGAAAGAGGCAATACCTCGAAAACCAAGACGATGTTTAGGATTTTATCTTCAAAACAAGGAACTCCGCGCATTCCTCCAATGATTCGGTACATACATATAGAAAGTTGCTTTTGGCGTTGGTGACCTCAGTAACCTTTTATGGGAGGCTTCAAAACCTATGGTCGAATTCTAGAGAATATATAAATAGTAAAGTTGCAAAATGTTTCAATCGAAACCGGTCAAAGAAACAATTTAATAAGGTTGTTTATTTCAAGTCTTGAATACGACATAATAGATATATTTATACACTCTGCGACTCTGCCTGATCTTTGTCCGCGCAGCAAGCAGTAGAGGACAGTGCACGTCATTGTGCGTAGAACCTCACAAATTAACGCATCTCGCGCCCATTATGGACGCAAACCGCGGTGGCGCTAAATCTTGTGACAACTTACCACTTACTACACGTTCAGGGATATTAACAAAGAATCTTTAGAAGGAAGGAAAAATGCTACCTTTCATTCATATAAACACGGCTTTATCCCTTGGGAGCCAACAGTCTTGAGAAGACTCTAAAACCACGTACGTTTGAATGATAGAATTGAGATTCAAATAGTGACTTGCTGCTAGCCCATCGCCTAAAAGAAGAATCTCTTAGTCGCCTTTTACGACATCCATGGGAATGCGATGGTTAATTTTATTAAGTCTACATCTAATTTGCTAGTCTTTACATACATGGCTAACAGAACATCATCAGTCTAGCTGGAGTGTGGAACCTCAAATAGAACAACGCTTGTACGATATGACTAAATGCAGAAAGCACGGCTGGCCGAAACCTTTATTCGTCAACGTTTTGACTAAAACTTTGTTGATAGAAATCACTGTGAGCACCTTGTACCTTGGACTAGTCTCGAGTCAGTTCAATCTTATTTTATCACATCTCGATGAAGACAACTCTATAATTCTGCAGGTCTATTTAATTGATCACCTTATTTTTCTAAGTAGTTTCAGTGGTTATAAAGACGCCACCACCTCTCAAGATTTCTTTAATGGAGTAACGTTTACCTTATATCGGTTTCTACCAGACCAATTGATTCTACTACTCTATATTCACAACTCCCAGCAGTATAAACTAAAATTTTCTCCAGGCTTTTAGTCCCGATTGCATCCTCACTACTCCTGACAGGAATCTAGGATATAACTTTGACCATGGACCCTGGATTGGGTAAGTGAGGTTTTACATGAAGCGACTCTGACCTTTGCACTTTTGCAGGCATGACCATGAGTAGACCATCTCTTGGCCTTGGATTTCGTATAAGACAACGCATTTTCAAACACGACGCAAACTTAGACAGGGTGACAGTCAGACGGGAGTTCCATAGTGTCCCAGATATCGTACCCACTCCTATATCTCATGATTAAAGGTGTGCCCTAGGGAGAAACCAAGGTATGACGCAATAGCAGAAGAATAATGATTGTTTCCTTCACTCGCCTCTTACTTCCTTAGCAAGAGATTCAGTGGTCATATTCTAGTTAACCGGAAGTAGCGAGGGTTATATAATTCTATATGTTATCTATATTTATTCTTTGAACAATTAAACCTAATTGGGATTATACGCTAACACCAAATAATGACTTTTTAAAGACATGATAAATAATTACTTATGGAACGATTATTTTTTTAAACTGCGTTTTAAGTTTTATTCCGCTTTGTGGTGAGATAATCAAAAACAGATCATTTTGTTATGAAATTTTATTAATATATAGTTTTCCTTGTTTCAATTTTCACTTATAAAGATTTAAACTCCATGAAAATTGTGCTTACCAAGATTATTATAAACTTGCTTTCTCGGAAAGTAAAGGAAAGAAAGAAAATCATTATTTCCTTGTTATCCTAATTACAAACAGGAATTTGGAAAATCTAATTCTTTTTCCCACTACACTCTTCAGCAAGAAAAGACAGAAAATCCTGCAGGAACAAATATTAAATTTAAATCACATTCATATATGTCTTTAAAGTGAATGAAAACTAAAAATATAAATACCACTTTCGAAAGTTAAAAAAGCGACAATGCGACGGTTTCAGACCCAATTTTAACGACACGTCAAACAACATGCCACAGACGGCATGAGCGGCCATCATGCGACCGCTAAAACCTTGCGACAACATTGCTCATAGCCACACAAACTTTTAAAAGTGTTTACTCACATACACTGTGACAGAACGATCTAGTCTATTGCTTGACATCTCGTTCTTACTTACGTTTACGCATTAAATATTTTTTAAGTCAATGCGGTAAAGTTTAAATTTGGAATGCGAATGACATAGCTAGTGGTAGATAGGTAATGGTAACGATGTTTACAGTTAAGTCGTCATGTGGTCGCTAATCGCACCGCCAGTTGCGAGTTAGCGCCTCGCCCGGTGTTCGCAAACAGTTTCATTCATTGTCACCCTAGTTGAATAGAATACTCTTCCCTTCCGGACGGATCTCTCTCTTCCCTCTCAATGTTTTGGAATGGTCGTGGTTGCGTGGATGATATAATACATGGAAAATGTGAAAGGCTGGTTGATGTTTGCAGACTATTTCTCTCTGAACTATGCCCCTACATTCCTGCCGATTGTGATGCTGGACTTAGTAGCTTATTTATTAAGGTCAATCCACAGGATTGGTCTCTTGGTCTCACTTCTGCGTATATTTTTGCCCTGTACTACTAATGAGAGACTACTTCTGGATGATGGATCGATCTAACATCAATAGAGAATTGTCTAGATTATTTAAGAAGATCAATCTCTCTTTGTTTTTGTAGATCTATTTCAAAGGTCACAATAAGCTAGTATTTCTGACTATGTGTTATTCTGAAATATAAAAAATCATTATAAGCCGTCATCCCGTTCAGTATATTTCGTGTGAAGGAGTAAAATCATCTCACAAACTTTAAATTAATAATAAAAGTATGAGGTATGATTTAATAATGAAGTATAGAAAAAATTTTCGTCATTCTATCAAAACTAAAAATGAGACATTTGTAAATTACACAGCTAGACATATAGGTGCCAAATGGCTAGTGAACTCTATTAACGCTGATTCTTTATAAACCGCTAATTGAGTCATTAATATGAGTCGAAACATTATGGTCGTGGATCGACTACAATCATAATGTTTATAGCTTATATCTTCATCCTCCTGACGTTAATTGTGGTAACATCCCAACCTCTCATGACAGGAGTCCGAGATGGGGTCAAAATCAGCACTTTTGACCTTTCTTGGATTAGGTAAGTCAGATTTTGGTTCATATATGAAAAACATTAACGTATCTTGATCAAATTAAGGACGTCCTGTGAAGGGTCAGGTCAAAAGTACCCGAAACCGCCGCTTGCATGAAGAGAGTTATGGACGTGGATGAAGCCATAACTCTTTTCATGCAAGGAAGTATGCAGAGATCGTGGCAAGTGGAAAGAGGTAGTCTCTGCCTACCCCTCCGGGAAAGAGGCGTGATGTTATGTATGTATGTATAAAAAACATTTAACAATTTTTTTTTTATTATAAAACGATACGACGATATGTTAGTTATAATTTATTTTATTTCAATGAAAATAATTTATAAAATTGAACATACATGGAAATTTAAAAACTTTACAAGAGAATCACACTGTTGCGCTAAAGATTTTCATTGCAGTAGAAAATCACAATTAACTTTGTTTAACATAATAAAACCAGGTTCGGTCTGGTCAGAAGGTAATTAGAATTAAATTATAAATTGAGCGTTAACTACTAATAAATATCACCGCGGTTCAATCTACGATCTAATAAACAGATTGTTCTCTTGCCAAATCAATTGTTGACATAGGTCAAAGTTAAGGTGTTAGTCCATCACTACGCTACGTCGCTTTTAACGTTAACAAAGTTTCGCTAAAAAAGTATCTCATCGAGACTAATGTTTTCAATAAGATGGAAAAGTACCTAAAGGTTTTATAAGAACATAAAAATAAATAATTGAAAACTAACTATAAATACAATTATTAATACGCCTCCTTACTTTTTATGTGCGCTGCCTTTTTGATCACGGACTTTCCTTTTTTATTTTGGTTGACTGGAAAACATCCCAACTGATTTATAGTTTTTGTGTTCTTAATTGTTATTTTTAAGAGCAATAAAAAAATACATTAAACTAATAAACAGAGAACATTTAGAACAATATTACCCATTTTTATTGTACATTTTTCGGACATAAATTTCCACGTATTTAGTTCATCTATCAAGCGTAGCGTGCGCATCTTACGCATCACTGGATTGTCGACTTAACTGTGTGATTCCGATTCTGACATAAGATTAACGGTAATGACGTTTTGGGACAGGTAATAATCATTTTAAAACGTGTGGCAGTGAATTAGTTTTGATAGATGAGATGTAATTGTATGACGAAGTATCTGGATATAAAATAGAGCAATATAATTAAACAACTCACTTAGTCGAGGAGTTCCATAATGAAACAATACTTATCTGTACTTCTATACTAATTTAGTGGTAAAGTTTGTAACTTTGTTTGCGCTAAACGTTGCTCTTGCGGTGAGGGAAAACATCGTAAGGAAACCTACATATTCAGGCAACTGGGTGTGTTACCATGATCCAATATGAGTTAAGTTCTCCTACAAAGGTTGCGGAGGTCAGATGGGAGTCGCTTTGTGCACAATTCATCTAATCCAGGATCATGTTTTAAAGGTAAAACCTTAAGAATAGGTCTGGCGGAGAAAGACCATAGTGGGCGTCAGTTGCGTCTTTTAATGTATCGATTGGTCACTAACTGAATTTCATTTCAAATAATCAATTCAGTTAAACGTGGCTTTTCAGTTTTTTCGAGATTGTTGTCTCTGTCTTTCAGGTAAGGGATAAAGACGTGAAAAATTATGCATGACAAAACTATGTAATTTTATGTATTGACGTGTTACAACTGAAAATCAATTGAAACATTGACACTTAGATAGACTGAACCTACAGAATTAAAAACAGGTTCCTTTTACTCTTGGCAATTCGCATCTAATACAAATCTTAAAAGTAAGTTAATTAAGTTTCCAAACCTCTACAAATATAATTTAAGAAAAATTGCAACTAGTGCAATTTGGTAAGCAAACTAGTCAGCTAAAATTGGCCTCAATTATAAGTGTGAAAGTTTAGAATGGACAGTCAAATCCACACCTCGGTACGCATTTCCTCTAAGCCGAGCCCCGATTCGCACCAGATGGTGCTTTGAAGAATAATTAATTGACATACAACTTATCACTGCTAATTTATTCGTCTGGATAGACTAGGTGTGTCACCATATTGGCAGTATTCCACTGCATGAAGAATTGAGCAAAGTTCGACACTAGCTCTTGGACTATAACGTTTATTTTCCACCGCATTGAACACGCCACTGTTTTCTTAGTTATCCAACTAAAACGCGCCTACCTCTAAGAAACACCCAAATTGAAGCCAAAATAAATTTAAACAACCAAATGACGTATTACGTAACGGTTACCTCAAATTATGTTTGACGAATTTTGTGTGGCAAATGTTTGTCGCAAATAGTTTGTAATGTGGGTCATAGTGGTTCATGTGTGAATTAGTTGTATTTACTTTAGTTTACACATATAGATTACACCTACGACAATCACAATATTTTGGACATATATACGTGACTGTTCTTGATTTTTTTCTATTAGATTAGTTTACACAAAGCTGCGCACTTTGTAGTCTCTTCTTTGGTTTGGAATTTAGTTTTCTATGCCTTGCAGTTCAAGTCCAATAATTTTATTAGTATTAGTAAATTCAGAAATGATTTTGTACAAATCGCAAAACATGTAAGTAACAAAAAAGCAATTTACTCTGACATTGCCAGTTGCATAGTCCGATGAAAATGCTGCAGTGTAGTTTGTTCCGCCGCTTCTTCTACACATGCGCTTTGGAAGCTGTAGTAGTTATAATTAGATTTAAGTGATGTGACTTCAATAACTGATACTTTATATCCAATTTTGAAAATAAATCTATTCTATTCTAATTAAAATACAAACGTATAATCACGTCAGTATCCCTTGCGAGGTAGATCATCTTGAAAATACTGCAAGGCCACATTCAGCTGGGTTAATGACGGAATTGTGATTCAAATAGTGACAGGTTTCTAGCCTACAAAAAGATTCGCAAGCTGTTAAACCCTTCCTTTAGTCACCTTTCAAGGAACGCCCTTGGAAAGATATGGAGTCGTCCTATTCTAAAGTGCTGGGAACCGAACGGCGGTTAACTAGTTCAATATATATTAATCTCTCACAGAAACTTTACGATTGTTAACATTAGCATTCAGTATAAAAATATCTGGCCATATAACTAATTGCTTTTCAGAATACTTCCACCTACAAAACAAGATCGGAAGCATACAATCAGGGCTGCCACCTACGCTGTTATTATCTCAAAATTGCACTCATACATCAATCAAACTTAGTAACGCTTTGATTTCAAAGTTATTATGTGAAATGTCAAGGTCGGGTTAGTAGACTATAAAAACATTAATGTAGGTTATGGTATCATAAGTATTCAATGATTTATAGCTATTCTTATTTAACGTGTAATTTAATGCAAATCTTGTTTTACTGGCAGAATCACATCTCCAAATCTGAGTTATTAATTGACAACTTACAAAGTAATTTCGGTTTCTGTTTCGACCAACGACATACATACATTATAGTCACATCTGTATCCCTTACGGGGTAGACAGAGCCAACAGTCTTGAACAGACCGATAGGCCACATTCAATTGTTTGGCACAATGATAGAGGAGATTCAAATAGTGACAGGTTGCTAGCCCATCGCCAAAAAAAGAATCCCAAGTTTAGGTATAAGCCCATCCCTTAGTCGCCTTTTATAACATCCATGGGAAATAGATGAGTGAGAGGAGTGGTCCTATCCTTTTTAGTGCCGAGAACCACACGGCAAAAATATAAACATTATCTCAAAGTTATCATGAACTTTTTCTTTCACATTAGCATTGAGCCCAATATTGCTAGTGTAAGAAATAACACAAATAATTCTTTAAGTTTATCTGTTAGTAACACTCCATCTCTTTCCCATGGATGTCGTAAAAGGTGATTAAGGGATAGGCTTATAAATATAATCCCAATTCCTCTTTTAGGCGATGGGCTAGCAACCTGTCACTATTTGAATCTCAATTCTATCATTAAGCCAAATAGCTGAACGTGGCCATTCAGTCTTTTCAAGACTGTTGGCTCTGTCTTCCCCGCAAGGGATATAGACGTGACCATATGTATGTATGTATGTATGTTAGTAACACTAAAGTAGGCTTCACATTTTAAACAATTGAAATCATTTTTAATATCCATTCAACCCTAAAAAAATATCTTTAGAATATTATGAAACGTCTTACGTGGCTATCAAGTAAACATTACTCCAATTTGCCGGGTTAATAAAATCATTTCTTACGGTAAACTCCTAACTCACCTCGTGTTGTGGTCATAATTTACCGCGCCCTGACTTTTACCGTTATACTTCTTTTTTAATGTAGTAGTAAACTTCTAGGTCACTACAAGGCACTTGTTGAAATCTATTCTTGTAACAACTATAATGAGTTACTCATGGCGTCTGTTTTTTGGTTTATTTAAATATTTATTATTTTTACTAAATCTACTGGTATATACCAGTTAACCTACGACAATAAAAAAATTACACATATATAATAACGTCTACATCCCTTGCGGGGTAGACTGAGCCAACAGTCTTGAAAAGACTAATAGGCGAAATTAGCTGTTTGACTCAATTATAGAATTGAGATTACAATAGTCACAGATTGCTAGCCTTAATTAATTAAACATTATTAATACGACTATAATAACATGACGGCGCAAATTACATTTAGAACTATGCTTAAAAACATAAGCAGTACTAGTTACACGTATAAATATGTTACTTTTAAGACTATAGTCGGCTATAGCCTAATTAATTTTAATGTAATTAGAGGGTTTACTGCAGTAAATAAGAATTAATTATACTTTTAAACAAATAATGTAATTAATTATATAGAAAACAGATATTGCAATTGATACGACAAATTAATAAATAAAATAAACAAATTTTCATTAGAATCTTCTACAAATCAGTGTCGTGTATAAGTGATCGATTAATCATACATACAAATCTATCAATCGATATCATTATAGACTAAACATAGGTGTAAAATTAATCGATATTCGCCGATCGACGAGATGTTCATGGAAGTCTACAGTCTAATTTTATTTCGACTATCTGCACTCGATTCTGTGTTCTGACAATGAACTTTTATCGAGTAAACAACAGGCGGATCAGTCGACGCGACCTGGCGATCGGCTGTCATCGCTCACACACGCCGATTGTATATCGATACCTCGATACCTACTGCACCACAACACTAGTCCTAGTGAGTCGAATTTTACGACAGTCATTTAGTAACTTTCTGATTTAGAAATTGCTCGTTATTGCTGTACGATTTGTTCTTGTTCCAAATATTTTAATTAGTTCTCGATTTTATTGTCGTAAAATCGAAAATTGATCGGAAAGTTGCTGTTTATCCATCATAAACAACAATCATACAATTTTATTGTCTGTCATTTTACGATTTATTTATTAAGAGGTTCAACAGTAATTAGTATGTCTGATATATTTTCATTACGTACTTGTTTAATAAATTCAATATGAAATTTGTACGTACGCAATAAAGATTAGTAATTTATATAACTGTAATAATATTTAAATGAAGGCAATAGTAAAATTAATGTTGATTCTAAATATAGAAGTTGATCATAAATTTTTACCGTTAATAAAATGGCTTTAGCAAAATTCAGCTTACAACAGACAAAAAATAATCATCTCGATGTTATGGGATAAATTTGATCTACTTTCGTACAATATGATATTTGTCTAAGCTCTTTTGCATTTTTTAAAATTCTTATACCGAGATAAATATAAGAATGTTTTTATAAATGTTACAAAAAGTAACACGTAGAATTGATACACTCTTGTCCAAAGTCACTGAAGACAATTTTAGTCAAAAAATTATTTTTTTGTTTCTTTAGGGCGTCTGGCAGTGCTGTGATCTTGGATCCCCGTATGGTATGCAAGAAGAACCGTCGGACCAGAAGCAAGCTGTCCCAGATCTGCCGGAACGAGACCGGATTGTTGAAGGAGATCTCCAAGGGCGTGACCCTCGGCGCCACAGAGTGTGCCCACCAGTTCAGGGGACGAAGGTGGAACTGCACCACACAGCGACGCAGCATGAGGAAGATACTCATGAGAGGTGAGATTTTACTTTTGACTTTAGAAGAGCAATCTCGTTAGAACCTTAGGTACGCGCATGACATGAAAGAATTATTGGACCAGAGGCAAGCTGTTCAGATTTGCCTCGACGTGATCAGCTTGCTGTAAAAGATCTGTAAAGGTGGTAATCCTTCAACAGTCGATGCAAATGATTATTCACACACCTTTGAAATAAGTCCGAGAGCACAATACCACGTTGGATCATCCCGGGAATCCACTATACAATGTGAATAGTATGTTGGCTCCAAGTGTATTAATTATTAAACCTGGTTGATAGACGTGACTTTTCAAAGTCATTATATTGCTTTACGTATTTAAATTTTTCCTTTATCAAATTAAAATATAAAAAAAACAACAATACCTATTATCATTAACATAAATTAATTAAAAAACAATATGTTTAATGCAAAAGTATCCCTTTTATAACAATCAATGTATTCTCAAATATTTAAAACTTCAATAATTAAAAATATAAAAAGGAATTAATAAAGAGCCATAATAACTTGTAAATAAAAAAGTCCAAGAGTATAATAGAGTTGACAATACCACTCATCGATAAATCGTATACAAAAGTCGATGGCAATGACTAAACTCGGACAATAGGTTCTCGATCGAGTGATCTCATCACATCGATATCATAAACTGTGGGCAGCGGGTTGGCTACCTGCCGCCTTTATTAGTCGAATAAAAGAATGCAAAACGTGTTAAATCGCACTGATGAATATCGAGCCCTAATTCGATTAGAGTAAAAGAGTTGATTTTTATGTGACTGGTCGTTTATCTAAATGTTCAGTAGTGTTGTGACTCGATTTAGTGGTTTGTCGACTTTTCTTTTTAAATCGAGATTCAAGCAGACCCCAGGCTAGTACAAACAAAATATTTTTATGACCGCGGTAATTTAGGGAAAATTTAGTACGTGTCTGTTTCTTTATTTTTCCTATTTATCTTTTATACTCCCTAAAAAGCCTTAATTATAAAATTTAGTTCACTGTGCTCAATAACTAGTCTGTTAGAAATCTAATTTTATATTACTAATTTAAAAAGTAGCTTTATATTTACATAAAACAAGATTTGGTCGGGGCACAGACTTAGGACAATTTAATTATAAGATGCAGATTAAATAAATAGTTCATAATTCTTTTTGAGGATCAAAAATAAGAAATTAGTTGAATTATTAAGTTACGACAAGCGTAAAATGCAATAAATCCAATTTCCATATTGCAACAAAAAAAAGTATCGATCGATAAAGGTAACATCACTAGTGACCCAACCATTATCTGTCGTCGTGCATTCATTTTGGATTCATTAGCGTAAATTAAGTGGTATTTGTCAAAATTTGGTCCGTATACAAAATATTTATAAACCAACCCAGCGCCCTTTTTGGGACACGTTTATAATAAATTGCCTACCGGTTTATCATAATTTTAGCAAAATATTTGACAAAATCAATTTATTTAAGATATCGAACACAAAACTGTAATAAAATATTTTACTGAAATATTTTTAACAAAAAGAATTAAACAATTATTTTTATATTACCCCTATAATGGTAACTTAATTCGATGCATTTATTTCTTATACTTTTTAGCAAAGATCAGCTCAGCTTATCGGGTAATGAATTCTTGAGCTTCTAAATCCAGATGGGAGCATTTTGGAGATAAGACGTCTCGATAGTAAATTAATTATCGAAAAATGAAGTAAGGTAGGTAGTCGCGTGGGTGTGAGCCTCAGAGTGCGGGGTGGGGGAGGGGTCTAACAAATTAGGTTAAAAGCCTATAAATTGATGCGAACAGCTCTGGGTGGCGCGGGCGCAACGGACAGCGAGCTGAATTAGCTCTGGATTCTTTATCACTTGGTGACATGAAAAAATAAAGGATACAGCGTGTTCTTATTAACATTTTATTCTAGTGTGTTTATGTAAACAGGACCATCATTTAAAAATATTGAAATATCTAAAATTAATAATGATTTGTTTCAAGAAACTAGGTTTTTATTGTTTTTTTCAAAATATTTTGTATTATTGATAAAATTTTAAGAATCGTTATAATATAAAAGTCTGTGTCTTAAAGATATCCACATATTTATCTATTATCTTCTTAAAAAAAATAACAATTAATTAACCTTTTAGACGTATAGCAATACTAATAGTGTCACAAGATCCGAAAGTCACGTTTATTTGGATGGCTTAATAATTACATTGAGATTCAAATCGGAAAGTTCCTTTGATCGACTTTTACAATCTGAGCGGGTCGAAAAGTAACTGGCATATGAGGTGATATAAGTTTGACACGACAGAAAGATTGTTAAGAAGTATGATAAAGGTATAAACCCTCAGTAATAAAAGAATCATTAAATAAATATTTATTTTAACTGCAGATTTAATTATTATTATAGGAAGTCACATCACGATATTTTTAATTTATAGTAAAATATCACCCTGTACTTATGCCAGTACACATGAGAAAAAATAATGATCGTTAATTGGACCCCTTTCATTAGTAAGTCGGTGCATTCTTCCACTCGTCGTTTTTTCGGTGTCAAAGCTTTATCAATGAAAAGGATTTCATTTCTATTTAAATTACTTTATCTGAATCGTACTGTCCAATGACTGAGAGTTTAAATAATGTTTCACTTAGCCGGTACTGTGTTTAAAGTTTGTTTTCACTTAAGTTGTAATGTGGTATTGTCAAAATTTTTCTGGTCAGTAGTAACCTCTGCAAACAAACATACTTTAAACATTTAAAAAAAAACAATTATTTTTTTATTTACTTCTGTCAGTCAATCAAATCACAAGAGATTGCTCTTAGATATTTCATCAATTTAAAATGTAAATGATTAAGGTATTTATTTTGAAAATTTCAAATTCCAACCAAGACTTCAACGATTCATTCAGAAAATTGTAAACATGAATTAAACGTCTACTGCAAGTAGAAACAATAAATATAACATCAAATTTTTTTCAAACAAAAAAATTCCCAACTTGTCTTAATAGTGAAGTGACATTAAACCTGATCAAAATAAAACTCAATCGAAGCGCGGTATATCGAATCGTAAATACCTCGACACCTTATCAGCTAGACTCGACGCCAATGACGATTTCCATTTAAACAAAACAGTCTAATTAAGCTATAAACAAAGCCACAAACACGAAATCCCAAAATATTGAAGATCTCAGGCGTATACTAATCATGGAAGGCCATTAAGTGACGACAGGTCACCGAGTCCACGGAGGCTCATAAAGATTACCACAAGATAACCTGACTACTGAGACCTCACACATGCCCCGAGACCCGACATAAATACTCGAGGATGGCTTCATATCGACAAAAAACTCGGCGATAAATTTGGCGCCCTCAACACGTAAATGTTCTTAATTATAGTGTAATATCCGGGGCGCATTTCTTATATCTAATCTGTAACCCTTATGGTCGATCTTCATTCAACCTTGCATTCGGAATGGCGGCAGTCGTTATTTTATCGATATCGATTATTGACTCGGCCACAACACTTACGATAATTGTAAAAATTAACTTATTTTATTTGAAAGATTATTGCCTCAAGAACTTTAAATTCGAGTTTATTATCTCTTCTCAAAAGGATTAACTTTATACTTACCTTTTTTTGTTTCCATTTAATTTATCATAATTTATATTTAGTGACGCGTCAGGCCCATGTTGCAGTTCCAAAATTATATTAATACATTTCGACTTTAAAATCAAAATTACGTTTTTGTAGTAGTAGTTTTAATTTCTACAGTATAACCCAGATTGCCAATGTTCATGATTAATTTTCAGGAACAATCTCGCTTGATTTCGACTACGGAAAACCTCAAGAAAATATGCTTGTCTTGTCGTTCTTTTCTCAGAATATCAACGATCTCACTATAAATTACACAATTCACAAGTCCTGCATCATAAATAAAGGTTCGAGCAGTCCGAGATTTATCTCATTTTATTAGAACTCACCTGACAAACTGGGATCGCCAAATAAAGAAGCCAATACATATTTATAAGACGCCGATGTAAGTACCTTGACAGCCGTTGCCTGTTGTGAAATAAACAAAAGCTCATCTCACCATTTGAAAGTCAAACAACAGCAGGATACGTAATCGTCTCAAAAGACGAAACTGTTTGATGACCAAAGATTAGCTACGAATGACAATCTAGTCATGCTTAACTTTTTGTAAGTGCTTACTTTATCGTTAAAAATTATATATCCACTAGTGTTTTGAGGTTGTATATATATACTTTAAGTTGTCATTAATTAATTTAAGGTAGAAGAGGCCAAAAAGACGAGGCAACTTTAGGACGACAGTTCAGTCGCACAGACCGCGTTGACAGACGGACGCAAGATCTTTACAATACGCACTTGTCACCATCTCTTCTCTGCCAAATTAAATTTCCACCACAAAATAGGCGCTGAAAACGACTGCAATAACTTACTTTTTTAACGCAAAATGTGACTTTTAAAAGGAATTATAATACCAAGAAATAACTTTGTGTTAAAGAGTTCTTTCGCTCGATTTTAATGAGGGAAAATAAGGGAAGTCGTTTGTCGCGGTATTCAGGTTCGTCGATGTCAGTTCGTCACCGTGAGAAATGCGTTTACGGCGCACTATGACAGTTAACAGCTTGACTGATTGCGAAATGTTGCTGTCCTTATTATGTGGCGAGGCGAAGGTTCCGTACGTGCGAGAGCATATCTCCGCGGCTTTAATGGCTGGCTGTGATGCAACACCGCGCTGCCGGTCCGCCAACTGTGCCGCTGAATTCACACTGTTAATTATGAGCTAACTACGAAAACAAAAGTTAACTGCACATGCAAGCTCCAACAAATCACTCCCCGTTTAATCGTACGGTCTGAACGCATTAACGGAGCTAATTATTCCTACTAACCCATTCAAATTAGCTATCGGACGTCCTTTCAACAAAATAAAGTATTCGCGTTTTGTACGCGACTGAATGACGCTCGGCCCCTTCCGGTGGGTGGTTGCTGTCACAACACCGAATGCGCGTCGCGGACGCACCGCACCGCATAATGAGACGCTTATTCGCATTAGCTAAAGAAATTGACAAGTGAACAATAGTGGGCCGAGGGAAAAAACGAACGCGAAAACTGCAGAAAGAGCCGGACAGTGTCGTATCGTATTACTCGACGTAAAATATCTGGGGGAAGGAATGAGAAACGACCGTTCCATTTAAATACGGGTACGAGTCGGGAGTCGAACGCTCCCAGTTCGCGTGCGTAGGTAGCGTGAGAATGCTCTTTATTCGGACGGCGACAGTCCTCCGGTAGGATGTCGATAAATCAGAGGCGCAGGCGCGGATCCACGACGGTCATATATCGGCCAGGAGTCCACAATGGGCGAGGGTTGACATGCTGGCACTGACGCAATTGCTCGCATGCGCCGTCGCGTCGCCGTCACGCTGCCCGCGAGACAAGGGACTGTGACAACGTTACGAGCTCCCCGACCCGCCCCGCTGACCTCGCCCCTACCAGTATTTATTGCGCTAAATATTTGAATTAATCAGATGAGATAAAATGCCCGCGTCCATTTGAGAATTCCAGTGCGGCCGCGGTGACAGCTCGATGTATTGTGTTCGCATTATGGTGATAAGTTTAAAGAAGTCATCTCATTGTCTCTATAGTCCAGTAATTTACCTTACTTGTTCGATTTAAACTGGACATAAAATCGGGAGTCAAGGTATAGGAATGAGATAATTAGCTAGCTTCTGTTTTGTGTTCATCCAGCGTTGTCGTGATGTTCGCTCCCAATTCAATAGACACTAAAAATAATAAAATCAGAAGAGGTTTGCTATCATTTGTTTACATACAAGCCTTAGTCTCTTTATACCAACCAATACACAGTCAAAGAGACTGCTAATCACTTTAACTAGTTTATGACTTTATTTTGTCCTCCGCTACCTACAATCATCTTTCCGCCATCTAGTTTTGTAAAGTTTGGCGTGCTATTAATCCTACGTCAGAGAGACCCAGAACAGTAACCCAGACAAGTTAACAGTAGATGCGCACCAACTTCGTAGTTACTTTATCATTTGCTGGCGGCTTTAACTAATCATTTAACACAAACGTGAGTCTACTACCAAACAGAAGAATAAACAACAGCGTCGACATATTTACTAGTAGATTAATTCGTTACAATGATACTAAAACCCGTGCGGAAAATTTATTGCAGCGAAACCTGGCAGTAAAATATACAAATCCCATGTTCTTTATTAAATAGTACGCGGATATGATAGTTTTACGATTCGAGATCGGTGGGCCGAGTATGACATACATGTTTATGACACCTGACTCGCGTCATGCGATACCCGAGAAGTGAGTCGCATTTCATTCGAACTAAGAAATGGGGATGAAGATGTTACGTGGAGGAATTTGCATGATATTCGCATTAATCGTATCAAATGTTGTCTTACTCTGCTTTCATCGTTGTAATTGCATTATTTTTATTTTTTATAGTAAGCGTCGGTAAGAATTTTTTTCTAAATTGATTTGTGTAATATAATATAAATAATGTGTGATTTGTGTATTATAAGGTTTTATCATTAGCGCGCAGGAAGACCTCAGGTGAAGATCTGTTGTTACACTTACCTAAATCTATGTTTGTAACCGACTGTCTTTTAGTCAGAGTTTAATGTCTGGAAGCACTAAATATGGCATCTGTTCATTATTCTGACAAAATATTCAAGGGATGAAGTTATGTCATATAAGACATGATAAAAGTTGTGAATATATATGATCATTCAAGTTTTATATAAATTATTCTGATTGTTTCTGACTGACCGATTGATGTTAAAAGCTATTCTCTAGTCTAGTCTAGTCTAGGCTCTTGACTTTTTCTTCTTCCTAGCATTAATCCTGGTTACATCCTTTCTTACTGGCGAGAAACCTAGGGCGCGCTTTTTAATCCTTCAGCCTGATCTCCGCAATCCATTACATTGGTTTTAGCATAAATATGTATTGCTGATAAATAGTCTCTACATATTATTAAGTGCACGCGCGAACGACTGTCGTGACGTCAATCTTGGATCTGAAATTCCTGGGAATGCATGAAGCTTAATTTAAGGCTCGGACGAGCCAATGCGACGGCGATCAGTATCGAGGCGGGTTCCAGTTTATCAGTTTCTAGCGGGAACGTCCGGCCCGGCTGTGTGTGGTGCAAATAACTAGCTTTAGCGAAGTTATCTTCATCAACACTAAGGTAAATTCATCATGAGAAAGAGGCATTTAGTATTCCGCTTTGAGGGGAGGTGCCTTTCTTGTGACTGGATGAGAAGAATGGTTCTCTGTTAAACTTAACATGTAAGTCAGTCAAGAGTCGAATAGTTACAAAAACCATCATGATGATGATGAGTAGCTATGACAAGTAGGTAGAATTTGAACCTATGACAATTAATCTATTCTGAGTTATGTAAGTAAGTTTAAATGTTCGCTTAAGAGACGCGAAGTGAGGGAAAAAAATTCAAAATTAAAAAATTTTATTCATTATTATATGATACTTCATATGGCTTAATAATTGTCAAAACGTTTGGTTTCACAACATTGGTTGACGTCAAATAATAACTTAAAACTAAGTTTACTGCCGCTTCCAAGGCGTCAATGCAGAAGAAGCGGTAACAAAGTGAAAACATCCTGAAAAATAAACAGAAAACAAACGGATCGAATGTCAGAAGGAAATCGGTGAGTGTAAAAAAGAAGATTTTATTTTTTCATTAATTCCTTACCTTAAATTTCAATAAAAACTGCTTCACTCACCTCATGACTTGCACCACCTCGTTATAAATAAAATTAAAATTGCAAAATTTCCAACAATTTCACATATGGGTTGTTGAGATGATCTCACGGACGCGTACCTTATCACTTATCTGCGGTTGACGCCGGGCATTCGCACTCCGTTTGTACATAATTTATGTGCTTATTACAAGTGATTAATGTTGTAATTGGCTCTTTATTACAGGTCTTTATTTACTAGCTTTAACTTTCTTTAGGTTAGAATTTTATATATACCCTAGTCTGCTTTATAACTCACGAACCGACTTCTTGTAATTCAGTTAATAGAGATGAAGACTGTCTTATAACAGATGTGAAATTTGATAAGAATCGGTTCAGTAGTTTCGGAGTTTATCTATGACATATCTACACCGTGACACGAGATTTTTATGTTCAGATGTTTGTGACGTTAAAGTTAATTCTTCATACTCTTTGTCTATAAAAATTCATATTTGAGCTAATTATAATTTTTAACAAGAAATGTTCCATTTTTTCTCACTTTTGTGGAGAAACAGCAATGCATTCGAGAAACTAAATATTAATTTTTGGTTTGGTGAACCACAAAAATATACTCAGGTACTTACACCCAGTTATTTTAAAGTGAACTATGGAAAAAAATTCAATACATTTGGTAAACCAAGGCAGACTGACGGAATGAACCACGGGTTGGGAATTTACTGCCCAATATTGAACCATAGATCTTTAAATGTGTACTTTCCCATCCAATTGAGACGATAGTTCAAAGTCTCGCTAACAAACAAATTGTGTTCATTTAAACCATTGCTAATGGCTTGATTTATATCGAGTTATCAAACATTCGTTACGTGTCTGGGTAATACTACAACTAATAATTCGTAATGTTAACTAGACTAAGCTGTTCACGCGGCTTCGTCCGAGTATTTTTGTTAAACGCAAATCTCATCTCATTATATATGTATGTAACGTCCTTAGGGAGTAGACAGTGCCCTCAGGCTTAAAAAGACTGATAGGCAACGTTCAGCTATTTGACTTAATAATAAAATTGAGATTCAAAGTATCATAAGCGTTCCAATTGGAGTAAAATAAAATCAGACCAGTTTGTATGAAGTATTGATTTGATAACCATGTCCAAGTGTTAGATAAACCGAGTTTCATCGTGTTTTTCTTTCTGTCAGTTAGATTAATAACTCTTGGCGTATTGCTTTCATTATTAAGTCTTCGTTTTTAATTTATCTTTGATCGATGATAAGAGTATTGAAACCGTTGATTTGATTATTTTTCTCAAATTTAATAAACTTACCCATAGTACAACAATGTTTTAGTACAAAATTTACCCAAGATGTGAAAATATATTGAGAAAAAAATATTTATTTGAATTACTTTTTGATTAAATAAGCATTCTTTAATGCAATATTTTCTCTCTCTTATAAGCAATAAGTACTCTAAGCGACTAAGCCTTGGCTTACACATCGAAACTAATATTATAAATGCAAAAGTTACTATCATATTAGTTCAGTTCATAGTAGTTCAGTTACTATCATCGAAACTAATATTATAAGTCCTTGTTACCACTTCACGTGTAATTTACTGAACTTATCTTCTTTAAATTTCGCGTATTAAGAGTTTACAGATGGACATATAGGCTACGTTTCATCCCAGTAACAACTATAGCGTGAGATTTGAGAAAAACCTGTAATCTTTTGTAAGCTGTAGGTCAATGCTAGTTTATTATTAAACATTAAAAATAAATTCTCATAATCATATTCACTTACGATTCAGTTTATTTTATTAAAATATGTTATTATAAGAACATTTAGTTACAACTCTCTCACGGCTTGATTTTCATCAGGATAATCCAATTTATCAGTAAATTCTTCGTCGTCATCGGAATACATATTGTACACAATCATTGTGAAAACTAAATAATGAAACATTAAAGCAACATCCATATTCAATTTTAGGTGAAGTTAAATACAATCTTTACCGCACTTTACTTGTCTTGTTATTGGTTGTAATGTTAGCTTTGTATATAGCTATTGTTATTTACAGTTTTCTGTTACTCTCCATGTTGATTTTGTCTATTTTTGGTCAATTTTACGACGACTTTAATGTAAAGTTGGGTTGCATTTCATCGGAGGCAAGGCAAATGTCAAAAGCCTTATGTCATTAGTCACATATCTTTGACTGTTAATTTTGTATAGAATTTACAATGAGGTTTTGTTTGGTGTAATATTCAAATAGAAATGCATAGCTTTTGCAGAGAGGTAACTTTAACTTATTATTAGGAAGGTATAGTAGAGAATCGTAAAATGATGATCGGTTCTACGATTTTCTTATAAGCTTTGAGTCAAACTGAGAGGTAAAAAAGTAAGTAACAATTCGACATAGTGGGACTATAGAAATATTTTTTACGATAACGAAAACTTCTGTCCAAAAAGTATAAATGTAAAAACTATAAATCTTATCCAATCTGTAAACACAAAAAAGATTTTCCGAGCAATCATTCGTCAATTTTCATGCGGCTTGCGCGCTGTCGCCGCACGCGCACAACCGCATGATTCAGTCGAAGAGGCGCGCAGAACGACTCCCAAACATTTTGACACAGCAAAAACTGTATCGACGCGTTACGGAACCAATACCTATCCGTGTGAATCAATTTCATTCAATCATTTTATTGATCGATCGAAAATTTCGCTGAATTATTCAACGGACACGAATACCGACATTCCGCAAACTCGTGGACCGACAAAAAGTCGCCGTAGCGTTCCCAAATATAAGCGTCGTGGGAGTGGTTCGTGAGCAGGCATTTTTCCAAGCCGGAGACGGTCGAAAAAAGCGTTTGGTGATGAGAATGTCATGTCCCTCGTTTCAACGACATATTTGCGAGTCGGGGTCGCGTTTTGTTATAATTACAGCGACAGGTATGCCGGGCATTCGCGGCTCAGAGCTCGCCGCGGTTTATAATGATGAGTGAGTGTGGCACTGACAGGGTTATACGGAAAAAGCGGCGTCTGAGGCATGCACGGGGCGGACCTGTTCCCATGCACCTTCCCCCTTTTTTCCTGACGGCCAAACGACTAGCGGAATATTTCGAAATTGACATTCCTTTCATAATTCCTTACGAGGACGCATCCTTGGCGTTGTTGAATCGGGAGCGTCCGGTTGTAATTTTCGGCGCGTATACTCTCACTTTTTCTGACGTGTATTGTCATTTCCATTTTGCTCTTGCAAATCAATACGGCTTTTAATTCGTTTATAAACATACATGATGATGTAGACGTTAGAAGGAGATGTCCTTCTAACGTCTTATTGATATGCTGGAAAAATATAGAAAACTATATGCTGGACAAAAAACCTTAAAAGCTCGCGAGCATAATTTTGAATTAAAATAAGATATATACGTATATTGAAACGTATAGAAAGTCATATTATTTAGTAATGACTTATGAAAATAGAGGATTTCAAAGTCCAGATTATGATGACATGTAAAGAGGATGATATCGAAAAGTTTTTGTCGCTTGTCAATTATTTATATTGTTCGTGCAATAAATTTCGCTGTATCTGGCAAGCAGGGAATGCGGGCGATACGGCCCCGCCAATTAGCATGGCATCGATAGGCGCACCGATGGTGTAACATAATTATAGTACAGATAATTACCTTTTATACCTACACATTCAGACAACTGGATGTGTTACCTTGATCTAATGTAAGTTAGGTTGTGAATGTCGCTTCGTGTAAAAACCAGGATCCTATATAGACAGATAAGTACGGATCGGATGATCTGAGGGCATTTCCTGAGAAATGAAAAGAAACAATTATGAGCTGGCATTGATGACTAGGTTATCTCTTTATGGCTTCAGTACACCAAATGCAGGACTGCTGTTTAAAAATGGGCATCTTGTTTTAACCCAGAAATTAATTAGGTACTTCATATCCAAATTGAAAATAAATCTGGTAGATCGCGCCTACGACAATGCGTTTTGTGTATTTATCTATACTATATTATAAAGCTGAAGTGTTTGTTTGTGTGTTTGAACGCGCAAATTTCGAATTGAAAAATTATTTTTGTGTTGAAAAGACCATTTATCGAGGAAGGCTTTGGGCTATATAACATCACGCTGCAACTATAAGGAGCGAAGAAATAATGGAGAATGTGAAAAAAAACGGGGAAAATTATTCATCCTTGAGGGCTTCAATGAAGCCCAAAATAACTATTCCGCGCGGACGGAGTCACGGGCACAGCTAGTCAGTCATATTTTCCTTGCCTTTTTTAAGAACATCCCTACGTACATATAACATCCAACTTTTTATCTTATATACCTATATAAAGTAAGAGCTTGCCTCCTTATAGTTAAAGCTCTGTACTATCTTTATTTTATAGCCCCAGCATCGGATGTCACTTCTGAAATGCAATGCTTATCTAATCTGTACTTAATGAATGAAATGCTACCACTTCTGAGGGCAAATAGGCCGCAAACAATATGTAGTAGGAATGAGCTTTGAACTAATTACAACTGCGCAACCCGGTCGAAATGCCAGAAAAACACCGTTTTTTACCGTTTGTTAGCGTTAATTCCCGTTTGAATAAATGAATAATCATGCAATGCAACGCGAATGTATTAAAGTTTAACTACAGGCCTATTCGTTGTTAAGTTTTACTTACATACATATAGTCACGTTTTTATCCCTCGCGGGGTAGACAGAGCCAACAGTCTTGAAAAGACTGATAGGCCACATTCAACTATTTGGCTTAATGATAGAATTGAGGTTCAAATAGTGACAGGTTGCTAAAAGAAGAATCCCAAGTTTATAAGCCTATCCCTCGTAACGTTTTAAAAGTAAATAATTCAAAGATTTTAACTGTGAACCGAGATCGTGGCAAGTAAAATTATACTTACTCTGTATGTGCGTAATTTCGTTGTTTTATTTAGAAAAATCCTTGAATTAATAATGACAACCATACAGAAATGAAAAAAAAATTCTCAATTCTAAAAAAAAATTTTTAGAATTGAGAAAAACGCCGTGCTCATAAACAATACAATTATATAAATGAACATAACTATTAATAAGTAGAGTTAGATTTTATATCTTACTCGCGAAACAGTGATTCTTCGCATAAACATTCAAATGACACACTTTAATCCATACAACCGAAGTAAGTAAGAAGAGCTATAAAGCGGCCTATTCACTACAAGTCTATTGAGAGTCGTATAAAGCCGTTGAACTCGCACAAAAACCCAGTGCAGTTGATATCTGCCGCATATGCATTGGATGCAGCAATTTTCACATAATTCATGAGACTGAATAATGCTGAATATTCATTCGTCATCGGTTGACCTGCCATTAATTGTTATAGCCAACTCTTGACGTGTGACATACGGGCAAACAGTTAACCATACAATGTTGATAACTGTGGTTTTTTTTTATATTGCCGTGTGATTCCCGGCACCGAAACAAAAAAGAATAGGACCACTCCATCTCTCCATCTTTTACATGGATGTCGTAAAAGGCGATTAAGGGATGGGCTTATAAACTTGGGATTCTTCTTTTAGGCGATGGGCTAGCAACCAAGAACATGCAATGCAACATCATCAAGCCAAGAAGCTGAACATAGCCTATCAGTCGTTTCAAGACTGTTGGCTCTGTCTACCCCGCAAGGGATATGGACGTGACCATATATATGTATTATGTATATTATGTATGTATTTTTTTATTAATAATAAATAAATATAAATGGGACAGATTACACCGCTTGAGTTAGCCCCAAAGGGAGTTCGAGACTTGTGCTACGAGGTCAATAGTTTGAATACAGAGTCAGTTGGACTGTTAAAGGGTTACGAGATACTAAACACACATACTACACAACGATATCATATTTTATAATAAATGCTTTTGTAGATAAACATCCAAGAACCAAGTCAATCAGAGGAAGTGTGTTTCTCATCATGCCCTGACCGGGATGCAAACCCGGGACCTCTGGTGTCACAGACAAGCGCACTACCGCTGCGCCACAGGCCGTCAAAATTGACTACTTTCTATCCTACTTAATAATAATATAAAATATGAAATTTTGTAAGGATGTGTGTTTGTTATACTTACACGAAAAATCAACTAGGCGGATTTGGATGACGTACACGGGTCGAATATAATCTATAATAACATATGAAGTACTTTTCATTCTGAAATTCCTGGGGGAGCTAAACTCCGCGGCGCAAGTACTTTTGTAATTACGCCTTAATCGCGGGGTCGTAAGCCAGAGACTACTATCCACTTGTCACGTTTCCTGGGCACTTGTACTAACCAGTTAGAGGTCTAGTAACACCTCATGGCTATTTAACTACTTATGAGACGGAGATGAGAAAAAAAGTCGAAGGAATACTTGACATTCAGAAAACTGGATGAACCATATAACAACATAGGTAAGGCATAAGGGAGTAGCTTGGAGTGAGCACAGGACTCACCCAATCCAGGATTGTTGTTACTCGCACTCCAGGCTGTTTTGAGGTTAAGATGGATGAGAACTCCAGGATTAGAACTCAACCAAGACACATTACATTAGTTTGAATACTAACCAGTGCCCTTACGGTAAGGGAAACATCTTGAAGAAATCTGCACAATCAGGCGACTGGATGTGTGACCATGATAAAAAACCGAGTTTAGGTTCCCCTGCAAAGGTTGCGGTGGTCAGATGGGAGTTGCTTCGTGTAAAACCCTGGCTCACTTAATCAAGAGCGTACCTCTGGCTATAATTTTTTTTTCTGTTTTTCTTTTTCTACTTACATATAATCACGTCTATATCCCTTGCGGGGTAGACAGAGCCAACAGTCTCGAATATACTGAAAATCCACGTTCAGCTGTTTGGCTTTAAGATAGAATTGAGATTCAAATAGTGACAGGTCGCTAGCCCATCGCCTAAAAGGAGAATCCCAAGTTTATAAGTCTACCCCTCAGTCGCCTTTTATGACATCCATGGGAGCGAGATGGAGTGGTATTCTTTTTCTATTGGTGCCGGGAACCACACGGCATATTTCTTTTTCTTATGGTGCAATAAAGAGTCTATCTATCTATAGAGAAGAAGTTGGCAGGATTCAGCCAGGACTAACGCTAGGAAGAACATTATTATGAACATTGTATAAATCTGGCCAGAAGATTATCGCAGCCGTGTGTTCACGGCAAATGTTTTATGGATGAAACCTTCGATTCGCGAAGCCCATCCGCATTTATTACAAGGCTCGTGTGAATAATGATTTTTAGGTCAACTCTTCACTTCTAGATGCGTCCAACTGTGTTGTAAGTCAATAGTTTGAGTATTGTTTTAGTTATTATTATGTAAAACGCAAACATCATCATTAATTTAATGCAATTTTGCTGATGTGGCAAATATAATATAAAGTAATTTGTTAGTTCATAATAATAATGGTATTCATTCATAATATTCATGTTACTAATGGTATTCGGTCGATGAACTTCTCACGTCTAGAATCACTATTGTTATTACATCCATTTCCAAGATTAACTCTACTAACTTCAATGTTAGACTGCCTACTTACATAAGTACCTACGTTAACTTTCATGTTATTTCCAACCAAACAGTGGAAACCGCAGATTGTTTTTAAAATAAACCGACTAATTTGACACATAATTAAACACAACAGTCGCATAATGGAAAAAATAAATTCATAATAATCGTAATAATGTTAACAATTTGTCATATTAAGATCCATAATATAGTTTTTCTTACGTTACAATTGTACAATTAATAACTTTTCTAAAATATAAATAAAGATAATACGTAGATAAAACTGATAAAATCGAAATTGTCTAGTTAGTCATGTTTAGTTAGTCCTATAAATTATATTAACAGATTTTTCTTTCCAGACACGAGAGAGACTGGCTTCGTGAATGCTATCACGGCGGCCGGTGTCACCTACGCCATCACCAGGGCATGCACTGCGGGGTCCTTACTCGAGTGCTCTTGTGAGAAGGTGAGGATGGATCGTTATAATTCGATAAACTACACTCGATACTCTATTATCGATACTGAATTGGTTATTGCTAATGAAATTGGTGTCAAAGAACAAGCATTGCGCGTGATAAAAGTAAAGTCTTATAAAGCTGAATCAGAATAAAAGCAAACCTCGCCATATTCCTTTAAAAAAAAAAATGAATAAAAATACTGAACTGACAATAATGATTAGTTACCTTTACATTTACCTCTATATAAGAAGGTACCTACATTATGTAATATAGTTTTTTTTTTCAATTTTTTTTACTTTTTTCAATAGTTCGATTTATATTTGACAGTAATTCCCTATTGTCTTAATAATCTTTAATTGGTTTCTACACTACAAAATTGTTACATACTTCCCTACATGTAGAGCGGCGTATCAAATAGACAACTCAAATTTCGAACATGATTTTATTTTGTAGGGTGCGCTGAAACCGGCCAAACTCATTGCACCGCCCATGGTTACCCTTATGCCTTTTACATACCATAGTTTATGTTATTTTTTATTATGTTCAATGAAGTTAACATTGTTTCTTAGGGAGCTCCCAAACCCCGCCGCAGTCGCAGTGGAACAGTCACCGCTCCACCCACGGCCTCCGATCCCGACTGGCAATGGGGAGGATGCAGCGACAACGTCCGCTTTGGACTCAAGAAGTCCAGGGAATTCATGGACAGCCGATACAGGAAGAGGAGCGATATCAAAACCTTGATCAAACTCCATAATCATAATGCTGGGAGGTTGGTTAGTAAGAGTTTTATTTTGGATATGGTGTTCTTTTTTTTGTTTTGTCGATTTTAATAACGATCGTGAACAACGCAGACAATGCAAAAAAAAAACAGACAATTCAAAAGTTCAGATTCGCCTCCTTTTAAAATCGAATACTCCTTTTATAATCGACTTTCTCGAAATCTATTTGAGAAACAAAATCTTTAACATAATTTACAAGAACCAGGACCGAGTTTTTGTTTTCAATAATTTTGATAGAAAAGCACGCGAAGGTTTTGTTTTCTAGGTAAGTACACACTTAACAAAACAAAACCCTTAACCCTATAACAATAAAAACTGTTGCCAATTCTTATCAAACAAAAGCGGGATACGAACTAGAAAAACAATAAATTCCACTTATCTATGAGGCGTTAAAGTCTGAGCTCGGCTTATTTCTGACTTCAAATGAAGGCTGTATTCACAATAAAATAATGGAAACAAAGTTGGTTAATCACGTTGAAGTAAACTGTTAATAATGACTTTCTTTTTAAAGTTAAGTGTTTACTTCCCAATGCATTATTAGAAACAATAGGAGAGTCCGCTTAGATATTAAGCCCGTGCGCATAACAATACATTTTTTAATTTAATCCTCTTATTCAACGCATACATTTCTCAGTAAACTGTTCCAAAAACTAAACTACTCAATAAACAAAACAGTTTTTGAACATTACATTAGTTTCCAATATGTTAGTTCCAGAAATAATCCTTCCCTGTCCAACGAAGCCTGAAAATATATGAACTCTTCAACATATGAATCTCATCGCTCTCCTTTTTTTCGTAAACGGTCATAACGCTACGTTGATAAGGATCAGTGTAGTTATTGAGATTCGAAGATAGTGACAAACTATTGCCTAAAACCAAAATACCTAGTTTATAAGAGTTTCCCTAAATTGACCTTTCAAATCTGCAAGGGCAATACGCACAGCAAGCACACACTACGTTTTTTTATCATCAAACTAGCAAGGAAGCTTGCAATGGTTGAAACTAGTTATTCCCTTTGTATTAGTATTTTTAAATTACCACAAAAAGAGAAAAAAAGCTTAATGGGATCCTATGCTCTATCAATCTGGTAGGATTAGTTACCTAAATATCGTAACAAGTTATATATAACTAGTTAGATGTATACATCTAACTCGTAAAACTAACCTGAAGACTGTTGTAATCAATAAACAAAAATCTTATTTGTTTTAGGCATTACGAAATAATATGAGGGTGGAATGCAAATGCCATGGGGTATCTGGATCCTGTACCCTTAAGACCTGTTGGTGGCGGATGCCCACCTTCAGAGAAGTTGGCGACAAACTTAGAGATAGATTTGAAGGAGCTGCCAAGGTAAATGGAACAAATGTATATATGTAACTTTACATGCTACCCAATATCTGCTTGTTTGGTTTAAGGTTTATATCTTGAAGACTAGATTTTTCAAGTTTATCGAACTCATTCCCAATAAACGTCAAGAGATTTCACTCTCTAAATAAAAAAAATTCTTAAGTCCTAGTCCGACCATGATGAAACCGTCCTAACAGTACTTTTTTTTAAGGTGATATCAAGCAACGATGGCGAAAGTTTCATGCCAGAGAGCCCCACACTAAAAAGGCCGGGGAAGAAGGATATAATATACTCAGAAGAATCACCAGACTTCTGTATGCCGAACATGAAGACTGGATCACTCGGAACCCAAGGTCGACGATGCAACTCAAGTTCGGTAGGAACCGACAGCTGTGATCAGCTCTGTTGCAGAAGAGGGTATAAAAAGACGACCGTGAAAGAGACTGCTAACTGCAATTGTCAGTTCAAATGGTGTTGCGAAGTGAAATGTGACACATGCCTTGTGAAACGGGATATAAAAACATGCCTGTAATGTGATAGATAAAGTCTTAAATGTTTAATATTAAACGGTTTACTTTTATTAAATTTTTAATATCCCCTAATAGCAAAACCATATTATTATAACGATTGGAGCGTCAGAGATCGAACGTTTAACACCTACTGTGGCCAAATATGTGCCAATATGTAATTCTTTTCTAAGTAATATTTAATTGGTTATCGATACTCTTAAGCTGACTGAAAGCATCGTGAGACAACCTGTACATTCAGGCAACTGAATGTGTGTGTAGTGTAATTTTGATCCCATATTAGTTAGAATTGCAAATGTCAGACATGGGTAAAAAACTAACATATCCAATCCTAGATCATGGTTATCGGCCGGGACCGGGACTAAGGCCAGAATGATAATGATGAACAGAACCATTTCGAGTAAAATGGCAAACGGATACACGCATATTATCCATTTACACGCATATGATATATTTTACATTATCCAGAACACTAAGAATAAAACGACTTAAATGAGTTCTATTTCGCTTTGCTGGTTTAAGAAAGGAAAAGAAGAAAAATCGATTAAATTATTGGTTTCTTGCAAATTGTTATTATATAATCAATACGCTTCATCTGTGCTGTCTGCTGGATCCAGTCTTTTTACTTCTGCAGAATTTTCTTCTACATTTGAAGTTTCTTTGACAACCGCTTCTTCTGTTTCATAGATTTTAATTGTTTCGGTCTGTGTTTCAACTTTATTATCAGGTTTACCTAAATATTTATTAGGTTTCGGTCGAGGCTTCGGTGAAAAACCAGCATTAAGTGTATAATTTTTCAAATTTGGACCTGGTTTAAACATTTTTTGGCAATCAGATGTTTTTAATAGTTTTGATCTGGATTTTGATATGTAATTGTACATCATCATTATCTTCAATTTATCTGTGTAAGTGAATCCTTGGCCATCGCCTATTCCGTCTATTACTGGATACTGCAATTTGAAAGTTAACATGAATTTAATAAATATTAATTATATTTTCATTTGTAAATTTTGCTAAAACAGCAAAATTACAGTAATGATTTTTTATTGGTTTCTGCAGTATAAAAAATTAAACAATAAAAAAATATAAGGTAAAATTTCAATAATCAGGTGATTTGAATAAAAAAAATTGTATGAACTCAACAAACCTTGGGCTCAATAGTTGCAAAGCCGCCTCTAGAGTATTTGTACAAATCATAGTGACCTGCACTGTAGAAGTCGTAATCGAGATTGTGGAATAACCATTCGTCATTTCTAAGCACTTGAAATAAGTACTTCTTATCTAAAAAAAAACAGCAACAAGCACGCTTTAAAACCTAGATTTACACTTGTAAAGAACAGAAGCCATGGGGTAACAAATTACAACGTAATATAATTATAATTGAATGGGAATGGAAATAAATGTTAGTTATATACAAACATACCATTACCGGAAATTAAAGACAAATCAATGTAATTAAATAGGTAGATCGCTAAAAAGACTTAACACACTATATCCTAAGAGTTAAGAATCAATGTTAATAGGTAGTTTGGACTTAAGAAAAAAAAGGAAAAAAGATACCTGGCAATATGTTATTAAAATTGACGGTGATAAAATCATCGCGATTGGGAGCTAAATGCTGTGGAGGAACACCAAGTATTGCTAACGTGGCTTCGTACAGCTCGCCATTAAACGGGCTATCATAGCCCAGCACTACTTTCTGCAATGTGAAATAATCATTAAAATTATTTGAATAGGTATTGTGTAGGTATCAGAAAATTCAATTAACATTTGATAGTTCCAGAAAAAAAAATACTTAAAAAGTTGTTTAAAAGTAACAACATTGGTAAGGTATGTACGATAGTAAGAGCTGCAAAAAGGAGAGTATGAAAATATACCTGAACGCCCGTGTTCGTGAAATCTTTTGTGGTACATCCTCCAGATTTGAACACGCCACGTCTGTTAAGGAAGAACACCCAACGAGTAAAATCGTCTTTGGGAGGATTAAACAGTTTCATAAAATACACTCCGGTAGCGATATTGACCGACTCAAGAAAATCTTCTAGTTTTTTACGAAATTGTTTATCTGAAAGTACAGGGGAGATAGCGAGAATATTGAGTATGTAAGAATCATTTATTTATTATAATCATTAAACAGTTTGGATGATAAATTTGACATGTTATTACTTAGGATGTGTAATGAAGTACTAGGAGATAAAGAAGAACTTTAGTTCTTACCAAATGAAAAAGTGTCGACGTAGTATGGAATAACTCCTTGGGGCCAGATCTTTAATTTAGCCATTTCTGCTTCAATATAATCGAAACCAGGTTCATTTTCATCTATTGTACCAATACCATTGCCAAAATCTTGATTGTATAGATCAAGTCCAGCATTGCCTGCAATATTTAAAAATTGTTAAGTTGTTTATGTATTATTCATTTCAACTTATAAATCTACTCGTATGATAACTATGTATTTTTTAAGAAAGCACCAAAAATATTAAGAAAGCCAAAAATAACAAAATTTAATACTAAATAACTTACCATTTATATAAATTATTATCAAAAAGAACAGCCTGCGACATTTTACTCGCATGCATTTCCACATTATGTTATCGTACTACTAAGAACTTTTTCAACATTTTCCATTTTACAAACTATAAAATATTGAATCATAATAAATACAATCGCATAAATAAAAATATGAAAAAGTGTTCAAAGCAATACAATTATTTGGTTTTAAAAGAAACCTTGGGTTAATTTATAAGAGTCTACTCGACTTGTTACTCGTGTTCTTCCGTTAATATGCATTATTCATTCTAATATTTCAATGTTTGGATAAATAGGTACTATACCTAAATTGTAACAGATATATAATTAAAAACGTCGATATATAACACGATGACTGAGCTCTTCGTATCTTTGTTAAAATAATGAAACATTTAAGAAGAAATAAAATAACACTTTTAAAAGTTGACTGATTTAATTTTCCTTACAAGTATGGATTTCGTTATATTACAAGTTGTTGGTGCTCTTTACTTTTGAATAATTAGATGTAATTGAAACGTTTGTTAAGCGTTGTTAAGTCGCACCACCATATTGGTAATCATCGCCTCTTTGATACTCATCATTATACTCGTTATCTTCAACTTTTGGATTATCTGGATAATTATTTTCTTCAGGTTGAATATCTTCACTTGGTTTTGCACTATCCGGTAGTCCTAAATATCTATTAGGCTTTTTCCGTGGCTGTAAAAGCTCTTTCCTTGATTGAAAACTACGGAATCTTGACCCTGGTTTAAACATTTTCTTACAATCAGACTTACGCACTGGTAGGAGTTTGGCGTTTGCAATATAATTATACAGATATCTCATTTTCAAGATATCTATAGCACTGAATTTCTGGACTAGTCCCACTTTTGGAAAAAGGGTGATATTATCAGACTGAAAAACAACAACTCGTATAATATATTTAAATTAATCAAAATTGGTGTTGCACAATATTGTCAAAACTATATGTAACTTTGAACATACATACATACATACATATGATCACGTCTATATCCCTTGCGGGGTAGACAGAGCCAACAGTCTTGCAAAGACTGAAGGCCACGTTCAGCTATTGGGCTTAATGATAGAATTGAGATTCAAATAGTGACAGGTTGCTAACCCATCGCCTAAAAAAGAATCCCAAGTTTGTAAGCCTATCCCTTAGTCGCCTTTTACGACATCCATGGGAAAGAGATGGGAGTGGTCCTATTCTTTTTTTTTCGAATGGTGCCGGAAACCACACGGCAACTTTGAACCTAAGTCCAAAATTTTTAAACAAAAAAAATATAATTTGTCAAACCTTAGGCATTATTGTTGCTTGACCATTCAAAGTATGCTTGTGAAAATCAAAATGACCAGCACTCTGAAAGTCGTACTCAAGTTCATGGAAAAGCCATTCATCGTTCCTCAAAACATCAAACAATCCGAGTTTGTCTGAAAGAATTACGTAAAATTACACCAGCATTACCACTAGTTGTAATTTTTTATGTACAACTTAGGTGTCAGTTGTCCAGTTGCTGCCTTACCTTATCCTTGATTTCATGAGATGGAGTGATGGAGTAATTGTAGTTTGAACGTAAGACTTTCAAACTACAATTATTCTTCTAACTAACGGACCAGTAGTGGGCAAGGCAGTTACTTACCAGGCATGATATTATTTCTCTTTATTTCTATAAATTCATCACGATTGGGCGCGTTGTGTTGTGGAGGCACACCCGCTATTGCCAATACTACTCTAAAAATGTCACCATTTCTAAAGCAGTCATAACCTAAGACGACTACCTGTAAAAAATTGTTATTCGTAAATCTTTGGTCTCCTACATTTTCTGAAGAATATTAATAGATTTTTTTAGTAATACGTTTTAAACATTTATGAAGAATGAACTGGAGCTGATTTTGTTTTAAGCTATTCAACTGCAAACCATAAATGAAAAAATTTGCAAACAAACTGAACTTTCACTGAACAATAATTGTGTTATTCAAAATTTATAAATCTTGTAGGCTTTTCTTTTCATTTTACATCTAAAATCAATAAAAAGCACATGATAAGTCTAATAAGGGGTATAGGCATAGCGATCTATGTATAATTTGGCATGTTCCATCATACGAGTATAGTTTAGGGGTGCACTAAGAGAGGACTCCGAAAATTCCCTAGGGAACAGAAATTGAAGGAAATATTTGGCTCCGGACGTTTTCAAATTTAAATTCAAATTTCTTTATTTTTCTCCACAATCTAAACATGACACAGACTTATAGTAAAAATTACACGGTTTAACAGTTTCCATAATATACCTATATATAGAATTTACCTGAACGCCTTCAGTGGTGAAACTTTTAGGCGAATAATCGTCTGTGTTGAGAGCTCCTCGTCTATTCAGAAACATAACCCAACGAGATTTATCGTCAGGTGGTGCCCTGTGAAGCTCTATGAACTGCAGGCTTCCTAAATTGTTGACGTTCTCTAAGAAATATCTCATTTGGTCACGGAAACCTTTGTCTGAAAAATTATTTATGTACGTTAACAAATCTAGTTTATACATCAAGATTTATGTAGGTTGAGATATTTTCATTTGTAATTTGCGAAAAAAATACAAAGTTTTTTCTAATTAAAAAAAAAATTGGGTAGTATGAATTTTAAATTTCGAAAAGAAAACGACGCTTAGTTTAACTTTATACGAGTATTAAGATAAAATACCTCTATAAGTATTCTTACCATAAGATACTGTATCGATGTAGTACGGAATAATCCCTGTTGGCCACAACCGTAACTTGGCAATTTCTTTATCATCAAAATCAAAGCCTGGGGTATTTCTGTCCATGGTTTTGTCATCAGGTGATGTACTTATTGCTGAATAAATAATCATAATATAGATATTATCATAAATAGCTACATATACCTAAGATTCGAAGACCACATTTAGTTAATTCGAATTGAAACTCAGAGTAACAGGTTGGTAATAACGCATCACCTAACAGAAGAATCCTAAGTTCTGTTAACAAAAGCAAACAATATTAATACATATAATATCACATCTATATCCCTTGCGGGGTACACCAAGCCAATAGTCTTGAAAAGACTGATAGGCAAAGTAATAATATACCTAACCTAACCTAACTCAATCTTACCGTAATATTGGGTAGGTATATACAATTGAATGCGATACAGCGCAAGAATAGTGCAGGGATCGTGGCAAGTGGATATGTGGTCTCTGCCTACCTCTCAGTAACAGAAGCGTGATTTTAAGTTATGTATAAATAATAATGCAGGAAAAATATAAAGCAATATTCTTACGATTAGACAAAGGAATGTTAAAAACTTCTCTCGGTCCTCCATACTTCCCTTTGACTTCATAAATATTTTCTAGAAAAAAGAATAATTTAAGTTTATTGATATTTTACAGTTGGGTCAGCTCAGGTTAATCTTTATAGAATATTGATAATATCATAAAAAATCTTTTACCGTCAACATATATAAATAATGCATTTCTGCGGTTGTTATAGCTAAGATACTCGTACATACCAATATTATTATGTCAGAAGTAAGTCTATCTATCTGTCACACCTTCTCGACTTATTTCTTAGGTTTTTGATAATCTTAATGTTAAAATACCGGCCACCGTTGCCTACTACATAGAAGAAATTGTTGGTCCATAAAGAGTTAGTAAGGACTTTTGCACTTAAAACGCAGTAACTAATACTTACCATTATCATTGTAGGAGCCTTTAATTCTGAACGTCCAATCTGCAAATCACAACATATAATCACGTCTTTATCTCTTGCGGGGCAGACAAAACCAACACTCTTGAAAGATTGAAAGGCCATCTTTAGCTGCTTGGCTTAATGATAGAATTGAGATTTAAATAGTGACAGGTCGCAAGCCTGTCGCCTTAAAGAAGAAACCTAAGTTTAAAAGCCTGTATCTTGGTCGCCTTTTACGTCATCCATGGAAAAGAGATGTGATGAGAGTGTAAAGTTAAAAAAAAATAGATTCTTTTTCTATTGGTGCCGGGAACCACACGATAAATTTAAACAAAATAATAAGCAACAAAAGCTTTATCTGATGGGTAGACTCCCTCCTGGTGTTATGTTCCCGATTCCACCATCACCTCCCCAAGGAAGAGAGCCCGAGTAGCGCCTTTTTGACCATAATCCGACATTGTTTAGATCAGGTTTTTATACGAAGCGACTCCAATATGACCTCCGCAATTTTTTCAGGGAAACTCAACTCGCGTTCGGCACATAGTTACACATTCGATTGCCTGAATGTGCAGATTTCCTCACGATGGTTGCTCTCGCCGTAAGAGCATCGGCTAACAATCAAACCAACAAATCAGAAAAAGGCACGGCCGCGGTGGGATTCGAACCTGTACCTCAACATGCGTGTCGAGCATTTTTTAATCGGGCACCTTATGGATTCCACCACCTCAGACGCTCAGGGCATGCCTGAGTAACAATAAAAAAAAAGATGAAAACAAAAGTAAAAATAAACCTAACAAAGTTATCAAAGAGATATACCTACGTGTAATTGTTACGAAACATTTCGAGATCTTCGAGGCTGTACTGCTTCTACCATAATCATCACGTCTATATGGCTTACGGGGAAGACAGAGACATCAGTTTTGAATAGAACGAAAAGCCACGTTCAATAATGGAATTGAGATTCAAAAAAGACAGGCTGCAAGTCCATCGCATATAAGAACCCCAAGTTGGAGTCTGTGTGTTATATAAAAATAAATAACTTACCGGCACTGATTCCTGAAAAAATGCATTTAAAGCAAACTTAATTATGTATTCAAAAAAATTCAAAATAAAAAAAATATTCATTATTTATTAAGATTTGACTATGTCAAATCTTTTGGTTTCACAACATTGGTTAACGTCAAATAAATTACTTAAACCTAAGTTTACTGCCGCTTCCAAGGCGTCAGTGCAGAAGAAGCGGTAACAAACTGCACTGCAGCATTTTCTCCAACAACGTCAACTTCACAACTATCCAAACTTATAATAAAGATGTATTGTAGCAAGTTCAAATATAAATATAAATAAAATATAAATATATACGGGACAAATTACACAGATCGAGTTAGCCTCGAAGTAAGTTCGAAACTTGTGTTACGAGATACTAACTCGACGATACTATATTTTATATAACAAATACTTATATAGATAAACATCCAAGACCCAGGCCAATCAGAAAAAGTTCTTTTCTCATCATGCCCTGGCCGGGATTCGAACCCGGGACCTCCGGTGTCACAGACAAGCGTACTACCGCTGCGCCATAGAGGCCGTCAAATATAATCTTCCTCCTGGCGTTATTCTCGATTACATCTTCACCGCTCTGGAGAGGAGACTGGAGTGTGCCCTTGACCATGCTCTTGGATTGGCTAAGTCAGGTGTTTACACGAAGCAACTATCATCTGCCCTTTATGGGGAAACCTACCCCATATTGGCTCATGTTGTATTTATGTACTGTACAAAAATACAATCTCAATAGAATCTACAATCGGCAGAAGAGCTAAAGACTAAGTTTATTTGGATAGCAAAATAAAGTGGTAGGTTGCTACATTCATAAATCACGTTTCTTTCCCGGAGGGGCAGGCAGAGACTATATCTGCACACTTGCCACGATCCCTTCACACTTTCTGCCAAAAGGTCAGGTCAAGAGTCCTACCCGTAACCGACGACCTTGCATGTTAGGTTGCTAGCAATACATACATACATACATATGTTCACGGCTATATCCCATGCGGGGTAGACAGAGCCAACAGTCTTGAAAAGACTGAATGGCCACGTTCAGCTATTTGGCTTAATGATAGAATTGAGATCCAAATAGTGACAGGTTGCTAGCCCATCGCCTAAAAGAAGAATCCCAAGCTTGTGAGCCTATCCCTTAGTCGCCTTTTACGACATCCATGGGGAAGAGATGGAGTGGTCCTATTCTTTTTTGTATTGGTGCCGGGAACCACACGGCAGCTAGCAATGGTATATCTAAAAGAATAATCCTATAAATACAGCTTGATAAACCTATAATATTACAAATAAGTGCGTTTGTTTGTCCGTCTTTCACGTCACCACTGAACCGATTTTCATGAAATATTGCAAAATAAAGTGTGGTGTACCTAAAAGGACAGAGTTCTTCTAAAGCTAGTAATAAATACTTTAAATTAAATGAATTGTATATTTACGTCTTATTTCTACGGAGTAGAGGATTAAGAAACATATTGATAAATCACTTAACCACATTGCACCGTTTTACAGAATAGAAATAGTGTACTGTATCGATAACGTAGAACAATACTGTATAAAACTTTCATGAAATATTTTATTTCCTCCAATAAAATGTTTGTTCTTTTTTTATAAGCATTAAAAGTGAATAAGGTCGTTTTTGTTTTAGGAATAGTTGATTCAAGTTTCTGTGATACCTACGTTGAATTGATTCCTTATTTTACTTCTTAATTTCTATCTCATATTTTTGGTAGAAATATCGTTATAATTGGGCTATCTTTCCTTAATTTTGGCAAATTTGAGCATTGGTCCAAATAACATAAACCGACTCTTAAGATCATGGTCAAAGAGCGAAGCCAGTGGGTTGAAATGTAACCGGAACTGACGCCAGAAGAAAGGCAAAAAATATGAAAAACAATCAATCCTTGATTGACTTATGAAAAATACTTACATAGATATTATCAAGCCTTCCTTGCGGGCAAGACACAGTCTTGAAAACACTGAAAGACTGTGTAATGATGGAATCAAAATTCAAACAGTGACAGGTTGCTAGCCCATCGCCTACAAGAAGAATCCCAAGCTTATTGGTCACCTTAGTCGCTTTTTACGACATCCATTGCGAAGTTATGGAGTAGTAGGAGTAGCAAAGTATCGGAAACCACACGGTGCACTACCACCATCACACCATTACTTAAATATATATAATACATTACGGCATTATCCGTATAACACTGACACCCGTAACCTACTCACATTGCACTCGGGCCGAACAAGTAATATGCAGAAATGTTCGCGTGAAAAATTATTCACGCTATTTCAGGTACAGCCACGCCATACGTATCGCTTATGACAGATTTCTCAGTTCATAAACTTCATAAACATAAATTTTCCAACGTGAGCGATACCCGTGGGAATGCGCCTGCGGCCCCACGACCACCAACACCGATCGACTTTTCACTCTCGACATACACCACCAACCAAATATAAACCTTAAAAACTTGATAGCTGCGTATCCTTTCCAACAACTGCAAAAGATTTGCAGAAAATAAAGCTGTTTCAGAAAATTGCAAGCTATCAAAAAGACCTCAACGCAGCTGTTGCGCAATGAAACAAAATGGCTGATATCATAGAATTATGACAGTTGTTATTAAATTAAGTAAAGAGGGAGTATCAAGTGAATGAAATCATTCAATCTCAATTTAGATCAAGAATTACACTAAAAGTAATTACCTACCGTACAAATACTAATACTGGGTGTGTAATAAAACATAGTAACCTAAAAAATATATTAGCAATACCAACGCTAACATCTACCTACTACTAAGAATACTCTTCAAATGGACAAATATACTTATTACGAACGTAGATTATGAAGCACTATTTTGATTCATCCCACGACACTTTATCCTCAACCACTTTTACTTATATTCTATATCTATATCAGTGGATATTCTCCTGTTTTAATTTAAACCACTAACTACTTGATAGATAAATAAAAACATAAAACTGTTTCATAATAGTACTAAATCTAAATTGTTATTATAGATATATGCTTAATAAAAGTTAACAAAGTTTAAATTGCAACTAATGTCCCTTCTAGATGTCATAATTCTAAGGCTGAGATTATGACAGTTGCTTTTAGCAGTGCGCGCATAAATAATCGAATGAAAACATCATCATATATTGAGCAGTGGACATCTTGGGGTTGTTACTTTGCGTCTTATTACGTATCGGAATGTGACTGAGATAGACTGCATTACTTAGGATGGCGTATACTGTAGAGTGAAAGAGACACAAATAGCAGATTGCCGATAGCGATGGTATCTCCTTCACGTAATAAGTGTGGTAAAGTTGAGCATACAAGAAACTGAGACATAAATGTCTAATGGACATGTTTTGTTCTTTTTCTCGTAAGAATCTTTTGTATTGCCCTTAACATTTTATTACGAGCTTATACATAAAATCACGCCTCTATTCCAGAGGGGTAGGCAGAGACTACATCTTTTCACTTGCCTCAATCTCTGCATACTTCTTTCGCTTCACTCGTCGGTTTCGGGTACTCTTGAACTGACCTTTTGCCAGATTCATCCTAGTCTCTCGTTTACTTGGTAAATTTTGATCGTATATAAGATCATTTATTTACCTGACTGGAGATCCAATCCTAGACCCGATTTTTAGTAGGACTAGAATTGATATTATAATCAAAAAAACATTATTTCGTTAGTCGCCTTATGTGGATATCCTAATCCACTTTTTCTCTACCATCGTTTCTAGATATTAAAAAATGTTACTGATGTAAATCTTTCAAAGTATTCGGATTCAATAAATTTAAATAAAATATCCGGAATATAAAAGGGGAAACTGATTGACTGACTGACTGATATAAATGCTCAGCCCAAACCGTTGGTTCTATAAGTTTGAAATTTTGAATGAAGTTTCTTATGGAACCACAGGATTTCTTCATATGAAAATAAAATAAAATACGAAGTATTCGATCAATTTTGTATTTTTAGTAACAACTAGGTAATCAATACTTTAATTATAAATAGGTACTGCTAATGTACAACCAATATTAATACAAATGTGTCAACCCCAAAAGCGGTCATTGGACGAAATATCATTTCAATAGTACATTACTTTATACAACAATAAGCTTTGAGATTCAGTTGAGTTCAGCTGATTTCAATTGTATTGTTCACTAAAATTAACAATAAAAATGCTACATTCACATAAATAACTTAAAAAATATATCTACTAATAATGACAATATTTACATATGTAAAATTTTAATCGGAAATTTGATTGGTTACATGAATTACCGTCAGGCGTAAAATGCTTAAAATGGCACCAAAATCAACTTTTGAATACACTGGTTTTAAATTAAGTTAAAATAAGTTTTTATCACATTCGCTTTCTTTCTAAAACTCAGACATGGCTAAAGGCTTAATGCAGTCATGGACATTAAATCTACGATAATTAAAAAAAACTTCAGTCTTTTAAATCCGACGTATCAGTTCCACAGTAATTTTAAACTTGGAAAACACTACGATTTTATCGCCAAAATGTAGACAGTGCATGCACATGCGATTAAAATTATAATAAAGTTCAACATTTTGTGTGATTTTTTAAATTATGCGACATAACCGTAGTGTGCACCCAGGCTTACACTGTTTTTCTTTTTAATGTCTATTTACAAAAAACCCAAAATACATTAATAAATTTAAGTACAATACCTGCAAATCACCGATCTTTTTGACCTCGGATTTTTTCACTTATTCTAAAGTTTATTTTACTTTGAATGGCAATTCTCAAAGTAAAATTAAATAAATTAAAACAAGTTCAATAAATATTTGTTATTTTTAAACATTCCTACGCGTTCAATGATATTTATGATACAGTTTAAGCTCACAGGATGGCTATCTATAATACTTATTAGCTAACACTATCTTATATCACATATGAAATATCATTCACGTTGATATAAATACCTATTTTCATAAATAATAAAGCTACTATTCATTGATCGGCAAGTCTGTAGAATGCGGGCAGTCAGAATTAGTAAATCTTTAATGATCAAAATATTATTTCGAAATATTATAATATGTCAAATTTATTGTGTCGTGTAAATATTTTAAGTTATAATGTTTATTTTTTGAAAAATTTATGTGTCGGATTTGTTACAGTCAAAATTCCATCACATATTCGGGTTAAATTCAATACAGTAGTTACAAGTGTTGTTAGTAATATTATAAGCACTTTATATTATAAATAACATGCTTAAAATGGACGAGCAATGTATAAATCCTATAACAAATGTCAAGAGTTTGCGTGCCACCTTATCTCAACACATCGGACTCAACACGCATACAAATATAATACGTATAATACTGATTATTTAATTCCTTTAATATTTAATTAAAATTCTCCACGAGAGCGGTTATCTCGTAATGTGGGACACTTTTACGATGGTGCTACTTACTCACTGATAAGGCTGAATGCAGCCTGCGACCGGACACCCAAGAAGAAACTTTATGCTAATGCCGTTAAGCCACAATTTCCATTAACTGGCGTAATTATAATATGAAATTATAATTACAAGATAATTTCGCTCTTGGTTCTTAAAACAGTTATGCGTCCACGCACCGAAGTCTAAATAGAAAGTATATTAAATACGGTTCATTAATACTCATTGCTTTACAACTTCGAGATATTTAATGTACTTTAGAAATGATATTAAGAAATATCAATCAAAGTCCCTTCAAGCATTCACATAATCTCTTCACTGGGTGCGATTATTTTTAGTACGATAATTAAACACATGATAATAGACCCTTACCGCGTTAGGAAACCAATGAACCCAAGTTCGTTTATTAAACGGGGATGACAGGTTGACAAAAATATGTCGCCGATAAAGTAACTGGAGTCATTAATTTCCGAACGTCGCAGTATCCACCAGAAAGAAAATTACATTTACTAGATCACATGTTCGCACTTAATAGCCAAATAAATTAACCGAACGAGTAGCTTATTTTAATTTCACGCCGTATCAATTATCGTACATAAAGAAGGTAAAAACAGTGGTAAAGAACTATTTACATAAGTCAACGTGAAAAACGATATCGAATAATTCGATAGATGAATAAGTGAAGCGATTATGTACAAGGTCCGTTATCTGCCCTCGAGTACTTAAACAGGTCCACTTTCGTCCAAGTCACAGTCACAACCATCCAACACTAGTTACTTTTGATCACAAATGACGCTACCAGTACTAGTTCGGGTCATTGGCGTCCGCGCGCCTATAAACACGTGTGAACCACTTTTTCCGTGCGACAGAGTTTGCATTTGACTTCGCAGCACCAGTGGAACGTGCAGTTACATCGTTCCACCACGAACATTGTTTCCGTCTTATATCCTCGCCCGCAACACATGAGGTCGCAGCCATCAACTCCAATACTGGTGTCGTTGCAAGCTCGCCCATGCGTCCCAGCAATACCTAATCTAGGGTTCTTTTCGCAGAAACCTGGCGAAGGATCCAGATATACGAGGTCTTTCACTCCTGGATTCTTGTAATCTTGATTGAGTGCCCGTAATTTGAACTTGTACCGTTCCTTGCGCGGCACCCTGTGTGACGCCGCGTCGTTCCGCTGTGTAGGTGCCTCCAGATCAGTGTTGGACATCATGACTCGTGAAGCTCCATCGAAACGATCTTTTAATGCGTCGCCTACCGAGCGAAAACTCGGCAGTCTCATCCAGCAGGTCTTCACGGTACATGAACCTGACATGCCGTGGCACTTACACTCCTGCCGCATTTCTGTTTGCACGTGCTGTGGACAAAATGAAAGAATAAACATCTAATATTTTAATCTATTCTTACTTAACAGGAGGTCTGTTATGTCCAAATATCTTTGAATTCCTACGATAAGCTTCGATACGAGTGATCGATGATCTCTTAGGCGCACTCCATCGATCGCGTCTCACGATCGAGCAAATTGTTACAAATCGTGAGGAGGTGGGCCGGTCGTCACCGCGTGTGGACTGATCATAAATCATGATCTAGGGACATTCATCATTCTAAGAAGGTAGATAAATGACGCTAGGTTGGAGACAGTAAATATTTTCCTATCCACAAGCGCAGGCGCTTCGGAGAACGTGTGTGATGGTATTTATTCATTCTCATGTAGATAGCTGGATATTTTGTACGCCTAGTGTCCAAATATGTGTTAAACAATCGCTGGAATGTCGTGAATATTCATCAGGTGGACACCCAGTGCGTTTGCCGTGACAGGAATTAAGTGCAAGGCTTAATGATGCGTCTGGGTGGCTCGGGGCGCATGCTCTCCCTTTTTGATAAATTTTGGAAGGACTGAGCATACCGTATGCAAATGTGGGTGTGCAATGGGAGGGAGATGCGCGAGCGCAGCGAATGGGTGCCTGTTGTGCAGTCGTCGCGCGATGGGCCGACCCAGCGCCGCATAATTAATATTACACTTAGCAACATGTCAAGTAGCCGACGATCGATCGTCACCCGTAATGGTAATGTAAATACGTCCGTTGACAAAGGCCGTCATCTCACTGTTTTGTTTAATGGATGTTTATGAGGTGCTACTGTGGAGTGGCGATTGGATAAGTGGTATTGATGGATGGGAATGTCAACAAGCCGTAGACCAATCATCGAGCGATTTAACTTGTAGCTGTGACCAATTGTGTATTCACATGCTTTATTGGCTAACTGACAAATACAAATAAAGTGACGCTTACCGCTCTGCCAGCTTCGTTGTTATGAAGATTCATTTTCTCCCTCAAGGTCTTCCCCCTTTCTCCAGTGTCGACGAATTCGCGACTGAATCTGAAGCCAAAGCCGATGTTGTCGCTGCATCCGCCCCATTTCCAGACGCGGACGTTCGCGGCTGTAGCTGCGCGGGAGCGAATCGGCGAGCGGTCTACGTGCGAGTAGTCGCAAGTGCAAGACTCTATGGAACCCTCGGCACATGCGCGAGCGACTGCGTGAGTCACTCCAGCGCTGGTGATGGCGTAGATGAATGCTGTTTCGCGGCAACCTGCGACAAAAGAGATGCGTTTAGTAAAGCTTGCATTGTTCAGAAATTTCCAAAGTATTTCTTTGCTCATTTATCCATTGCTTTTTAAGGGAACAGTAATGTAATCCTTCGGTCTGATCTGAAGGCAATAATAAAAACTCTTAATATTATCTTTGTTGTTTGTTGACTGTACCAGTACAAGGCTGATATATTTGAGACTGGGTCAATATGTTTAAGCTGTACTTGTTGTAGGTATGTTTGGTATGCGAGCAATTAATTCGCACTAAGTTGAAGGTTTTGGGGCCTCAGCCCAAACGTCCTGTGTGGTTATTGACATACCTTATTGATTTTAGAAGTATGTCAGTTACGTAATTTACAATCATTTTTATTTCTTATTAAAACATCGCTTCAGTGAGATTTTTTCGTAACAACCCACACACTGGTTTATCTCTTTGCCATCATCAAAATCGGTCAAGCAGGTTTCGAGAATATTCGTTACAAAGAAAAATACAAACATACCTACAAACCTTTTCTGTTATTAAGTACTTAATTTATTCTAAATATATTTTTTTAATTCAACAAAGTTCATGAATCAATATGATACAATTTCTAAATAACCTTATGATTACAAACTAAAACCACTTTAAAAAAAAAAGATGATTAAAACTATATTGACTATATGACAACAGCATAGCATCAACCTTCGGGACTATGCCAAGAAGGCTGGCAGTTTTGCCATTTTGAATGGCAATGGAATATATTTCAATTAGTTAAAACATCAATTTAATGGTTAACCACTGATTTAAAAAATGTTATTCACAGAAAGGTTTGACATAAACCGATCACTGTACAGCATTCATTCATCTCGTACGAATACATAAATCGATGTTCTCATCCCGTATCGAATACTATAAATAATTAATGGCCTGACATTAGAATCAAATACTCATAAAATACAATTAAAAGAGAGAGGGTATATCTCGACGATTGAAAATAAAAGAAGTGCCTCTTACCTACCCGAGAGATTATAAATTTGATCATTACAACTGGTACGGCGCATCGAATTCCCTCGCTTAATATCGATTTAATAGCCATCGTACTTTTATCGATTAATACCAAACTCATTGTCTACGAGCATGAAGGATCTACGATGATATTATTAACGGATAATATTGGACGTATCGATGAATAATGATTGCCTCACCATGACCGATTAAAAAAAACAGTGCATAAACTTGCCAGATTGTCGTGTACGGCCATTACCCGGTTATTAATTCGCGTGCGTAGACATTGTAATTTTATGGGATAATACACTTTAATAACTAAGCTATTGTTGTTGGAAGCTCATCTCATTAAGGCTTTGGAGGTTATGACGGAATTCCTGCGAGACTATAAAACTGCAGGCACCGTCGAATAAAAATGAACGGGTAATTAACGCCGTCCTAATATATGTGTAATCACATGTCACCAGTGCGGTTGGTGCCATCCATTTTGAAATATACTGCGCACCGTGCGCCTGCGCCTTTGGTGGGCTTCCGGCCACCATGCGCATGCGCACAGTAAATTTCAATCGAAAACTGGCCAAGTTCGAGCTGTTTAGAGTGGTGATGATTCCGAAACTGAATCGACTTTTTCAGGTTAAAGACATGTTTCAAGAAATTCTCTAACATTCAAGAAAAAAGAATTTTTGTTGAACCTTGAAATATCCTGACTGACATTTTCATACCTTCAGATTCTAGTTTAAAAATACGAAAGTATGATAACTCCTAATAACATCGAAATTCCGAGCCCCTGAGAACTAACTTTAACGAGGAACGCGTATTTGTTGTTATTTATAATAATAATATGTGGAACAGCGAACGGACCGCGCCAGCTTTATTAAGGGCTCAATAAGCAAATGAAATCATTTTTTTATTGAGTTGTCATCGTGCACGGATATAAATTACGGTCCGCACACAGCGGCATGCAGCCCCGCATTCGCTTTTTGTGATTCCCTTTGCGATGTTATACAAAAGTATTTTATTCAGCAATTACTTGAGACGTTCGACCGGGAATTTTAATGTCAATTTTGCCATCATTCAATGCTCGGACGAAATTAATTCAAGATACGAATACATACGGGCCGAGCCGAGCATTTATCTTCTGTAATGTCTGCGAAACGTTCTCTCGCATTAACTATAACGAATAGGTGGGGGCCAATTAAATATGGCACACGTAAATAACCCTCGTTAAATAATAGCTTTCGGCTAATCCGATTTACAGTTGACATCTCAAAGGTAATGTGCAAATAAAAGTGGAGGACCGAGATGGACCTTTTTGTCAACTTAGTACTCTTGAACGAACGAGTTACGACAAAATAAATATAAAAGTATTTCTTATGGAAGATTATTATTTACATTGGACGCGTGTAATAACATCAAATAATTACTTAATTTTTGATAACCTCTTGTATTTTGAAAAAAGATTTTAATGCTTAAATATCGTTCCCTTAACTGTCACACTGTAACACGAAGACTTAAGTCGATTGGCTACATGTAGTTGCTATGAAGCAATTATTAAACCCATGTAAAGTTTTAACATCAATTCCTGTTTTTAATTATCAATTAAATTTAGATTTCAAAGAGCCACTTTTACCCAAATAATGATGATAGAAAGCACGGTTATCTAACAGGAGCCGCGGGGAGTCCGACCAGGTGGTCGCGTGCTGTGAAGAGCACCTCTCAATCCCAACCCACATCTGCCCTAACAGATGTCAAGAAACCACAGATTTACAATACTCTTTATAACGGAAAAACTATCACACCAATCACAAATAAACGACAACTGGACACAATTTTTAATTACCCTGCCAGAATTTTTAAGGCTTGTCTAAGCAATAACTCACTATCAACTAGTTTGACTCCATTCGGCAGCGAAATCTCTGTCTGACACACAATTCAACTATAAATAAATCGAACAATTTATAATCGTATCCGTACAAAGAACACTGTCACATTTTGCGAATAATCGCGACGTAGAAAAATTATGACAGATGTAAATACGCTTCATCCGTATAGTCGCATTAGTCACGGCATTAATAAAATGCAAAGTCCCTTCACGAGCCTAATCAAACGACCAAACCTAATCCGACAACAAGTACTTACTAATATACAACAACCATTAGTTTCCGTCTACGATAAAATACAAGTAATTAAGGCATGCTATTATTTTATTATGGCAATTTCGCCCCATCAAATAGCAGTCAAATAAGAACAAACATGAGTAATGTGGATCTATAAAAGTAAATTATTATTATAACTGATAATAAAGTGGTGTCCGTGGATTATCTGTGCGGATAATAAATGGTCCCGGAGTGGGTTTACAGCGAGCGATAATTCCTTCTGCTCCGCTGCCAGTTAAGGTGAGGCGTTGAAAATTTATAAAAGTCAAAAAGTCGTAAATCCGGCTGCGCGTCCACTGGCCCGCGCGGCGAAATAAAACTTAATCACTGTTGACGTTTGACGAACACCTGGCCTCACAGAACAAACCATTAAATAATTCGAAATTAATGCACTAATTAAATATGTTCCTGTCCGCATTAAGTCATCACGCCTGGCGTTTCTACAAGATTAATTTGAAGGATTGACTTATGAGGATGACGGTTTCGCGCTCGGGCCTTATTTATGAGGACTTTATATTATTCAAATTTGATGAGGCGTAATTACTCAAAACATCCATAAATCACTCGTTTTATAATAAGACGTTTGGCCGGTTTAGAGATCGTTCTATCGGACGGCTTTATCGACAAATGATGAAGTCATTGATGTGTTATTTTTATCTAAACTCTCTTTTATGACAACATAATGACATTTTATTTATTTTTATGGCAACAAGTGAGTAGACGACCAGTGCCTTTTGGCAAACTCGCCTCTAAAACTATTTCTGTCATTCTTTAACCTAATAAGTTCGCAATTTATTTCTCCATTGAAACACAGAAATAGAATAGAGATATTTTTTGCTGCGAAATTGTATCGAGATGGTGCAATAAAAAGCAATAATTCATTTTCGTTATGGCGTGTATGGGTGATAATTTCACATCGAGTCCGCGTTTCGAGGCTTCAATGCGACAATTCAAAATTACGTCGGTGGTATATCTCTCTTTGTGAGAGACACAAAGGGGCCGAGCTACCACTCGGTACCAGCCTCCGCCGTGGCTCCCGTTCACACAATATCCATTTGTTTCACGACAAAACGCACCCAAAACGATTCCGTTTTAAGTAACCTATACACAAACATCAAAGTCTAAATTAACGTTAGTCATTTAAAAAAGGTAACACGCCGATCATCACTTGGGCTACATCGAAATTTAATCGTCTCATTTCAGTTTCACAAAACGTGTGTTATCTCGAAAACAATTCGAACGCCACAAAACCTAAAACGCTTATCTAATTGAGCATTAAATATTTCGTCGAGGGCATTTTATATCCGTTTTATTTTCGGTGTCGATCGTTTTATACGTTTTATCCACCCACGACGTTGGAATCTCGGGGGCTAACAGAGATACACCAAAACAGGAAATATTTTTAAAAGGTCGGCTTTATTGGCCGAGTTACCTGCCATTAGGGTCGTGTTAGGTGTAAACCTGGCTTCCGTGGCTCTTGTCCTGAGAGCAGTGCGTCGCTAAACTACTCCGCGGGGGGCGCGCCGCGGGACTTCGGACCATATATTTTTCTATTCTCCGAGCGACAAAGCCGAGGTGAATAAAGGCCGGAGCATTGTATCGTTGTCATCATTTGTGTTAATACGGTGCTTGAGGTTTACGCCACAATGCGATGAAGTCGTCCTGCCGTCGTGTCAATGGCGTGTCAACGTGTAAATTAGTAATTATTCGTGTCCCATCCGGGGGTCTTTGTGATCGCGAGCAGTAATTATGTCTCGCAACAACGGTATTCATCTGTATTTTGATGAGCTGGAGTTCGGAGTCATGTTTGCTACTTTTTTTTGTGAGTAGCGTTATCGTCCCCCGTTGCGTCCGCTGTCAGTTTTTATGCGATCCTCAAACGACGTAATTGCAATGTATTAAAAGTTTTATCGAGAATATTGCGTCTGGACGGGTAAGCTGCGATTCGCTCGCCCCGCTCGCCCTTAATAAAGTAATATGCTCTAAATGGACGCGCATATAACATAAATTTCGTAATCTCTTTGCTCTTTTTATCAAATGAAATTATTACGATGGTGGTCCGACTCGTACTATAAGTATCTGGTTTTTAATTTAGAAAAATGGTACTCAGCCTTTATGGTACGTTCGATTAACAGTATTTATATTTGCTCTAGGCGATGTTTTTTATATAATGGTAGCATTAATATTTTTTGTGATACTATTTTGCTTGATTACTTTATTGTTCATCGGTTGGTGAAGCACAATTTGATCGGGGCTTATTAATCATTGATAAAATTTGTTCTGAAATAATCATGAAAAAAATACATAAGTTAGTCATTGCGTCAACCACTAAAGAGCATTATTTCATCAGGAAAATTTTTAGAGTGCAACTCGAAGAATTTTTAAGTTGTTATTAGTTAATTAAAATATTTGGTCTTTTTATAGATATAAATTAACAAGTGTATTCTTAGCCCAATAATTCTTTTGATATTACCTGCCCATTCTAGCCACATTCGGGTCTCAATTCGCCCGAGGCGTGTGCTGACCCGCGGACATTTTTTATTTGTTATAAATATTAATGTTGTGTAAATATATACATCTAATTGCGATTTGTTACCAATTTACTTTTCCATGAATATTTTAATGTTTATCGAGTCTTGTCGAACGGGGACATACCTAGTAATTAAAATTTACGGCGACATTTGTATCTAAAACATATTGATTTATATTTTATTGAAGGCAGACGTGTGTGATTAATGTCCTAATCAAGTCGTGTTTGCATTTTATTAGGAATATCGAAATTAGACAGGAAACGACACATACCTACAACAAAGCTTTTAGTTGTAAACATCTATACATATTATCACCTCTTTTTCTATTACTGGGTAGACAGAGCAAACAGTCTCGCAAATACAGAAAGGCCACGTTAAGATGTTTGACTTAGTGATGTAATTGAGATTATGGTCTTTTAGTAAGTAATGGTAAAATTATTGCTTTATAGGATATGATTTGGATTTTGTTTCGGCGAATGAAAAAATAAGATCTCGCACTAATTTGTTGTCATTACTAGATTCAGAATTGAGAAAAAATAAAAGATTACATTGAACGACATAAACTCCAACGAAAAAACTAGTTGAAAATCAAAAAATAATACTGAAGCATCGAAAAAGTTACCGGCTCACATATTTACATTATTTACCATCGCATTTAAATTTGTAACACAATAAAGCACAGACAAACTCACAGTAAAAACATAGTCACAAACAAAAACATACCGAATCGTTTGAAGGCCACCACAACTAATAGAAACATCTCACCGAAAGCGCTTGCACAATTCATTAACGTATTGGAAGAGAGGTCAATAACCGGGCCGCACGGACAACCCGCTCCAAGACGTATCCGAAATGAAATCGAATTAGACCCAGATATCGCTCGAGCACAAGATAACCCCCTAATGCAGCCCACTGATCTCGACGGGCATTATCTAAATTTTTATTAGCACTCAAGGAAAATGTTACGTAATACAAATTACACTTTCATTGTTAAAAAACACGAAATTGAATCACCAAAACTTTTTTGCTAAAAGGCCAGATGTTCGAACATATAATAAGCCGTATCGCACAATGAATCGAAATCGGACACCGGAGATAGCACAGCCTGTGCGAAACTTTCTGTCGAATTTAATGTCAAACAATTTTGAACCTTGACCGTGACATCGTAAGTGCTAAGAGTAATTTTTTGAACAGTTTACAAAATATTTGTGTAATAACAAAGCCGAGGCTCATTCAAAGTCGACGAAAATACATTTTTTACGTGTTTTACAAGAACGAAAGTCGTATACGTTTCCTATGCTCTAAATCAAGCACTATATCGCTTCACTATACTTGTGTGACCAGTTGTGAAGCTAATGGGCATCTATTTGCAGATTTGGATCTATTGATTACAATCTACATCCATTGAAATCAACTAAATGTATTCACGCTAGCGCGATTCTGAACCGGTGTTTATGGCATAATAGATGCTCATTTTATCCAATTTTTATACAAAAAATTACGTGATGTTTAAATTAAAACATTTTAACGCTTATACTGAGAAATGTTCGTAGATATATGTCAATGAGCATAGTAGGTACTCGAAATCTCATGGATATAAACACTCCTTCAAATATAATTTCTCTGAATTTTAATAATACTTGTGAAAGTCAATAAATCAAAACATGATAATTATTTTCACTTAATCAAAAACTTATTACCTGCATCAAAGACAATAATATTATGAAATTTCGAACACAGCTGTTTCAATTATTTTAAACAACTTTCAATAAAGAATTTCTCAAAGAGAATTCAAAAAAGGTACACATTCGGCGTATAAAAAGAGAGGAACGGGAACTCAAACGTCATTCGGTTGCATGTAATTGATCCAGGATGTTTTATCTTGATGAGCCCTTTATATGTGCCCCTGACTCGCTACCCTCCCGGTGAATACAGATAAAATCTTTTAAAAGGGTTGCCAACTAAAGATATCACTTAATTTGTAGCCACTCTTTGTAGCTGGAATTAGGAGCTTGTAAAAAAATAAACCTTTTTGTACGCCGAGCTTTTGCAGAGTTAAACTGAGTACATTCGGAGGCGAAATGCCGATTACATTCAGAACATCATTCAATACTTTTTAATCTGTTTCCTTAGTATTTTTTGAAGTTATGCCTTTTTTGTTTTGTTCTGTACCCGAACCGAATTAAGACAAGAATGACGCGTGTTCTCAAAAATCGCTATTTAAATATTGCTTTTATTATTGTCCTTTTTGTGTCGGCGTGGAGCGTGATGCGAGTATTGCAGTTCGCATCGAGGCACAGCGCGCATCACACGTACGACATGCCGATGGTACGATCCCCACCTCCGCCCGATGTATCTTCGCGAGACGAAAACACAAATAGTGTTGATAAACTAAAATGTGACTCATGTAGAATTGTGATCAACGAGTTGTTGACTTTCGTAAATGATAAAGTTGATACCTTACCCGAGACAGGAATCGTGCAGATATGCACCAGTGCATATGACACAGGAGAAATTGAAGCAGCGAGGTTATTAGCTTACAAGCTTATGGCTCCAACGAAAAAAATAATGAGGAGAAAAGAAGGAGACGCACAGAAAAGCATATTAGAAATTATTAAGTTGATAAAGGAATGTGAGAAAAAGAATTTGCCGGTATTTGCATGTGTCAATTTGAACAAACTACCGCCAGTGTCATTTGATTACGTAGATGTGACCACATTTCTTAAACAAATGACTGTACTCAAAAGGGACGTCGATGAGTTGAGGCAAGAGAAAAGCACGGATGTATGTAGGGGGGTATCGTCATCCGATATTGTGCACCTTAAAAAAGAAATCGATGAGGTTAAAAGTATTCTATCCAAATTACAATATGTAATGCCTACAAAATGTCACCCATCTCCTAGACCTTGTCATAGTGATAAGGAGACCGGAAATGAGAACTTTTTAACCGATTTAAGAAATGCAAATGTAGGTTTGAATGAGTGTTGCAATGTCGCTAATATTGATGGTTCGAGCCATGTATGCAGGCCGAGCGGACGGGGACGCAAGACGAGAGGGGCGCGCGGTAGAGGAGGGAGATCGGAGTGCCCGGCCGCCGCGATTGGCGCGAGCGTGACTCATGCGCCGCCGCTAGCCGTGGCGCCAAAACCGACGCATTCAACGATTGCAGTGCAACAACAGCAACTGACCGATGCGAAGGATATGACATACACTGCTTCCTATGCAGAAATTTTAAATAATGAAAACGTTGTGCAGACACATACAGACAACACAGGTTTTACGACAGTAACACATAGGAAAAGTATTAATAAAAATAAATACAGAAATATTCGAGGTACTTTACGAAGTAATAAATTAGAGGCAGCAGAATCGCTGGCATATATATACTTATCACGCACCAAAAAGCATGTCAAAGTTGATGATATAAAAGAATATATAAGAGAAATGAAAGAGGATTGTTTGGAAGTAGAAATGTTAAAACAAAACAAGGACACGCATTTTAACTCTTTCAAGATTACGATTCATTCATCAAAAATCAATATATTTTTGCAAAACGAATTCTGGCCTTTTGGTTTAGTCTTCCGTCGATACCGGCAGCAACGTCCACTCGTCGTGGGTGCAAACGCAATAAATAACACTGATAATGGATATACAACCAAACAATGAGATTGTTATGTCGTCTTTTAACTGTAAAAATGTTAAAAGATCAGTGCATCATGTCCAAGACTTATGTGGGAGCGTGGATATACTTGCACTGCAGGAAACTTGGCTCTGGCCACATGACCTAGGATTAATTCAGGAGATTGACAAAGAGTTTAGCTGCTGTGCTAAGTCGTCCATGGATACTTCTACTGGTGTCAAACGCGGGCGTCCCTACGGAGGAAATGCTTTGTTGTGGCGCACGAATTTGTTTACGTCTACGGAGATAATATCGTGCGAAAGCGACCGCATAGTGGCCGTAAGACTGTCTCGTGACGATCGAAGCATGTTAGTTTTTAGTGTATATATGCCATGCAATAGTGAGGATAATTTACCCGAGTTCACACAGTGCCTTGCGGAAATTAGTGCAGTGATTGAGACTTGCGACATAGAAAGCGTTTTTATCCTCGGCGACTTTAACGCGCATCCGGATACGTTGTTCGGAAAGGAATTAGCCAAGTATTGCAGTGAGTTGTTTTTACGTTGTATCGACATAGAACGCCTACCGGCTGACTCATATACTTTTGTGAGTGATGCACATGGGACTTGCTCATGGCTTGATCATGTCATTGCGACTGTCGCCGCTGATAGGCTAGTAACTAATGTTTTTATTAAATACGATTGCTTTTGGTCGGATCACATGCCTCTAGTCATTAAATGTAATTTTAATTCTATAATACCAAAAAATACAAATGATTCTAATAACATTGTAAATAATTTTAAATATATATGGGGTAAGAGAAGTGCTTACCAAATTGAAAGGTATTCTAAAATGTGCAATAGTGGCTTTTTAAATATTTTAAATAATTTTAATGAATATTGTTTTGACTGTTATAATACTGATCCAGATGTAAAACTTGATAAATTTTATGGTGATATAATTGATGTACTGCAATCATCGGCTGAGCAAGCCTATTGCAAGCCTTACATTAATAGTAAGAAAGTGGTCGGATGGAACTTTCACGTTAGGGACAAACATGTAAAGGCTCGTCAGACCTTCGGCGAGTGGATGTTCAATGGCAGGCCGTGCTCGGGGTACTACTATGAAACTATGAGTGCTGCGCGCAGGGATTTTAAGTATGCTTTGAAATATGTACAAAATAATCAAGAAAAAATAGTAATGAACATGCTGGCTCAACAGCATACTAGTAGTAATAATTTTGTGAAATTTTGGAAAGAAGTTAAAAAATTAAATCCTAAAAGTAGCCTACCAAATAGAATTGAATCTGAATCTGATAAGAAATGTATTGCTAACCTATTCAGCAAGCATTTTAATAAAAATACATGTAATAGGTCTGAAAATAGTAGTCATGTCAGAAAAATTAATGGTCATCAGGGCGGGGAGAACTGTCGTGTGACTGTTGAACAGATCGCTCATATACTAAGATATATGAAAAGGGGCAAGTCTCCCGGCCATGATGGCCTTAGTATAGAACATTTATTATATGCTGGTCCTTATGTTTGTGAAGTCGTGGCGCTGTTTTGTAGTCTCTGCTTGCAGCATTCATACCTGCCGAGTGAGCTCACTCGCACACTTGTTGTGCCCATACCTAAGAACAAGACGGGTGATATCTCGAGCATTACTAACTACCGCCCCATCTCACTAGCAACTATAATGGCCAAGGTACTTGATCGACTAATACAGAACCAAATAAGTGCAAGGTTGAAAATTGATGACGGCCAATTTGGGTTTCGACCCCATTTATCGACTGATGCCGCAATTTTTTCACTAAAGGAAGTCGTTAAATACTATAAAAAACGTGGCACTACTGTTTACGCGTGTTTTCTTGATCTAAGTTGTGCATTTGATACAATAAATCACGATTTACTTTGGAGGAAGATGCGCGAGGTAGATATTGACCCTAGAACTGTCGACCTCTTAGCGCAGTGGTACCGTAGTCAATCTAACAATGTAAAATGGGGTAACGAAACATCTGATCCCTACAGGCTGTCGTGTGGTGTGCGGCAGGGTGGACTTACTTCTCCTGATCTATTCAACCTTTATGTAAATGACCTTATTGTGGAGCTGAGTAGCACCCGGGTCGGACTCAGAGTTGAAGACAGATATGTCAACAATTTGAGTTACGCAGACGACATGGTGTTGCTCAGCCCCTCAATTAAGGGCCTGCAAAAGCTAATACACATATGTGAAGACTATGCTAAAAGTCATAATCTCAGATATAATGTCAAAAAAACAGAGATGCTGGTGTTTAGATCGGGTAAGGGGCCCGATTCAGTTCCTGCCCTGACTTTGAATGGGCAGCCTGTGAAAATTACTAAATCGTTTAGGTACCTTGGCCATGTACTCTCGTCGTCTTTAAAGGACGATGAAGACATAGAACGACAGCGTAGATCTCTTTGCGTCGTTGGCAACATGATCGCTAGAAAATTTTTCAAAGCGTCGTACAACGTAAAAATAACTCTGTTCAGATCTTTCTGCCAGTCCTTTTATACTTGTCAGCTGTGGACAAACTACACGCAAAAAGCTTATGACGGTTTAAGAGTAGCGTATAATAACATCTTTAGACACCTGATGGGCTTTAAACCTTGGTGTAGCGCTTCCGGGATGTTTGCCGAAGCTCGGGTAAATTCATTCAATGCTATCCACCGTCATCGTATTGCTGGCTTTATGTCCAGAATGACGACCAGCAATAACTGCATTTTGAGAGGACTGGCAGAGGGACTGGTATCCACCGACACTTACCGACATTGGCTATCTATAGCTGCCAGTTAATGTTTCTGCCTGACAAATATGTTATTATTATTTTATTTTATTTTTTGTTTTACTATAACTGTCTGACTCTTTTATTGTCAGTTATTAATGTAACAATTAATGTTGCAATAATAATTTGTTTCATTTAATCTTTGTAATTATCATATTTTATGGATCTTGTGTCTGAAATAAAGTATTATTATTATTATTATGTTGGTACATGTAAAATGTGCACGGGCCCATAGGGACCCGGTCATTTGGGAGGCGTTCATGGGGCCGAAGCCAACATGAAGAGGCCCTTTGGTACCTTTTGTTCTAAAGTGAGATGGCTGCAGCTGTGGAGATCTGTCCCTTGATGAACCATTGGGATGCACCAACGGACAGCCCTCCATAGCTGCCAAACTATTGCCAGGAAGGGATTTACTTAATTTGGGTCATGCGGATGGGATGCTAATGGATTGGATTTCTGGGCTATGGAGTGAGATACGGACATCTGCCTTGAAAATCTCTCACATAATTTTGATTAGGCAGATGGTGACTCGCTGCTCATTGGCTATACAGCAGCCTGTGGGCACCCTAAATAAGCCACAATGCGGCAGCCAGGGCGCAACACGTTAAAAGCAGCTATAGGATGCCGAGAGGTGCGGCCCCGGTTTCACGAGCACGAGGCATGACCCCGTGCTGGTTTCCCCGCTATTACGCCATTACGTGCAATACACTTCCATCCTGGAGCATAGGATCTGCTCTTGCGACTCCACTCTGGCCGGCCGGCCAAGGCAAGCCAGAGGCGGGGAAAGTGTCACTGTGTGTATGTGTGTGTATGGCGCATGTCTGTATGTTCCCCAGGAGGTAGGGTCCGTGGTGTCGCCACTCACCAACGGCTTCGCCACAAGCCGCCCCGCGGAGACTGCCTGCACTGGGAAGGAAACCCTTCCACAGAGGGCGATGGGGTCGTCACGTCCCGACGCCTTTATTATTATTATTATTATGTTTCTCCTCTTAGATTTCACGGGTCTATACACCCCGGATTTTTGAGAGGCTTGCGTGGGGATATAAATCCAACACGTAGAGGCCCTTTGGAGAAGTTGATGTTATGTTGTTCTCCTGCCAAAACCCGTTCCCGGGCATATCAATAGATGATATGTCCATGAACAGATCTCGGCAGGAGGTGAAGCTATTACAAAATAAGGGAAAAGGATTATGGTTTATGGAGTTGACGTTTGGATGGATTTTAACTGGGCTATTGCTGGAGAAGTTCAGACACCTGCCATAATCATGAATACGTGACTATTATGTGGCAGGTGGTGACTCGCCACTCACTAAATGGGCCCCTCAAATCAGTCACCATAATAAGCAACAAAGGGGCAACATCGGCGTGGGTGGCTAAGGATGTCGAGAGGTGAGACTGCGGGGCGTGAAATCGTGGTGATCCAGTCAGGCACCCCCGGCGTTATGACATTTTACACTTCCATCCTTCGAGCGTATAGCTCTCGCGACTCCACTCTGACCGGCCGGTTAAGGCAAGCCAGAGGTAGGGGTCCTGTCCCTCATCGGTTTCCACCCCGACCTTGGCGAAGGAAGATCGGAGGCGAGGAACAGGGGCCTCCCCTGGGAGCACTCAGGTTCGTGGGGTCGCTACTCCCCAACAGCTCGCCACAAGCTGCCCTGCGGAGACTGATTGCACTGGGAAGGTGACCCAGGGGGCGATGGGGTCGTCACGTCCCGACGCCTATTATTATTATTATTAGCTGAACCCTTGTCAAGTGTTTTGTCATCATTACAAAATCTGATAATCTACTTACTTCTGTCGACGATCTTGCCAAATAAGTTCTTTCCTCGTAAGAAGTTCCTTGTTGAACAGTTCCATCTTCTGTACTTGAATTGGTGCTGACATTCTGCAACAGCCATGCTGGCGCCTTTGGCTACGGCTAATAACACGCCAGGGTTTTCTCTGGCCAGTCTCCTCTGTTTCCTTCTCAGTGTTGCATGAACTGCTGGATCCATATAAAGGACTCCAGGTGACATTGGTGACAAGTTATTTGGCTCTCCCGCTTTGGCTAATCCCCTGCAAACAAAACATGGTGTTAAGCAACAAAAACATTTCACAAGAATTTAAAACAATGCCTACTAAGTTGCTGAACGTAAAAAAAAAAGATAAACACATCGGCGAGAACGCCACTTAAAGCAATGGGTTCGACTTGAAATGAAATGCTCATTTGAAAAGGTAAAGACAACAAACAATTGACGACCGAACTGTCAATCTGCAGACGTTTAGATAAATATTTGCGTCGCGCATTAATCCTCGAGGACAGAGCGAGTAAACACTAGTGTTGAAGACTGGAGAGCGATCGAGATCAGGCATGTTGACGGAGCCCGCGGTGCGGTACTAAAAAAACTCGGGCCACTCTCGCTTGGAAATCGTATTACTTTTCTATTTACCCTTCTTTGTAGTTGAGTGTTACGTAAATATGAATGTGTTCGTCGGAAATTCTCATTTCCTTCGAGAATTCATGGAGACGCAGCTACGTTTTTCGGTTTATATCTGGTCAAAGTGGAAGAACATACGTACCACCAATGCCAATGAAAACGTTGGTATCATTATATTTTCATAATAGTTAAGAACAGTACAATGAAAAGGAAAATTTTTAGAATATTTTTTTTCATTATTTTTCATTCTATAGCTACCTACCTAATGATAAAATTTAAAAAATGTGTCAGTCTATATATGGGTACGCGAAACGATACTTATATAGAATTTCATGCTTATTTCATAATTGTATTGCGAACTGCTTGGCTCAGTTATACTGATATCATTTGAATCATTTAAAGTGATTGAGATAAGAATTTAAGATATACCTAATCACATATCTATATATGAAATTTGATTAAAATCGCTATAAATTTTACAGCCAGCATGACCATAATAAATCATTCAAAACGTCACATCAAATCTGCAGTAATTAAACAATCAAACCGACCTAAACTTAATCCAGCCGTGGGTGCAATCAATTTACAAAACTCGTCAATTTTACACCCACAGGATTAAAACAAAAACGCGTATGTCCATATTTGACCGTTCGTAAAGAATCCTTTGCACTTGTCACGTCGTCTAGAACAAATACACTAGAAAAAAAAAACTCGATGGCTTTCACGAGCAAACGTGATGTTTGCTCTGAGATAAGTCTGTGTGAATGTGTCAAAATAACAAATATTGTCTTTGGTGAGTTTGTCTCTTTATGGCAATTAAGCCTTTTCTGAGTTAAGACTTTCATTAAGAACGTAACATTTGAGTCTTAGTTCTCGGCATTTAAGAGCAATTCCGTCTTTTTCATATGTATTTAGTAGAAGTCTAAGAGTAAGCCTCATCTTATGCAACAACCATCATCTAAGATCGGTTAGGTTTCCCTGTTTTAGTCACAGAGGTCAGATGGAAGTATTTCTCTTTATTTACTTATATTATTATGTTCCAATGACTCACTTTAACACACGTTTCCCGCTTACAAATTAATTTTATTATTTAATTTGACGTCATCTTGGAGTGTCAAAATAACGAAGATTAACCACACTACACAGAGCTCTCTTCACCTTTTAAGATAAGTTTTCATTTGAAAATTGTAGATTTATGAAACAATTTGTGTGTCTTTATAAATTGGTCGTTTTATCTGGTGTTATCAGCACGCAGCACGCGATTTCAAACGTAATGTAATATGGAGTACGCAAGATGCATATGAAATTAGTTGAGGTGTGCCGATTTCTTTTGGTTTTATTAACTTTATTTTCGCACTACTCTTAATTCTAATCGTGGATATTTTATCAGACGACATGAATAAGCTAAAAAGTTTAATAAACAATTATCAATAATACTTAGTTATAATATGAATAAATATCTATATTCAGGTATACATTAAGGGAGTAATACAAATAGTTTGATTTGATTTCATATGTTAAGATTAGTCTTTGGATTGCGTATCCTGAGTCCAGAACTCAGGATTCACTATCTGACATCTTATTGTCTGCCAAATGATCTTAAATGCAAAAAAATCACTTTAGCTTTTGATATAAGCAAAATTATTGTAGTAGATAATCATCGTCGCGATTTGCGTCATATTCCTCATTTTTTGACTTCTACTCCGAGCATATCTATCACTTTTATCTGATGTTTTCCCTCCATATGTTGTGGTCTTTTGCATCATCATTTGCCTTGAAGGTATGTGTCCAAGGACGATCGGACTTGGTCCGACCACCTCGTAGGACTGCGGCCTCTAAGTCGTTAGCCGTCGACCTTGCCTGTCACAAACACTGCTAGATATTTTAACCGTCTCTCCGTTCAGTGGCCGATAAACTCTAGTAGTCATTGGTTAAAAATTGTTACTCCATTAATGTTTGAAAATGCACGAAGGTATAAAAAGTAAAGTGCAAGTGTAAATACGCAAGTTATCATCCCTGTCACATAGCCTTGTACTTTAAAAGGTTCATTAAAATAATTGGTACGAGTTTAAATTGGAATTGTGAGTCTTCCGGCAGCTGTGATTTCGCTCAAGTGGTTGAGATGCCTTATTTTTGTAGTCATTTTTATTTTTATACAACAAAAAATTGAGCATTAAAAGTTAGAAACTTGCATTTGGTTACGATCTAAGTTTTGAATAAAATATAAAAAAATATTTATATTATAATTTCTGTTACAGTTATCGCACCACCCGGAAATCCATCTCAGTTTTGTCCGAAGGTTTGCTGACAGACAATGCCTTGTAGCATTCAGTCCACCTGCTTGTAGTACCTACATTTTACGTGCATAAAGTTTAAATAAATGAATTAATATTTGTATTGTTACCAAATATATATTCTACTTACAATTTGGTGTCGAAGATTAGACAAAATCTAGAAGAACGATGGAAGGAAGAATCTGGGTTCCACAACATAACAATGGAAATAAAACTGGCAACACACAAAGTTAACAGGGAGAATATTCCTTATTAAATAAATTTTCAGCATTTAAATAGTTTTACTACGTTTAGCATGATATTGCTAAAACTATTGTATGTATATACCTATACACAAACACACGTATGCGAATTTAATATATTTAGAACCCACCCATAATAACATTTAGCATTCAATTATAATAATATGTTAACACTATTATACCAAATAATGCTAACGACTGACGTTTTCAGTATTATTCGCATTTGGGTAGGTAAATAAATTGTATCGAAATTGGTACAGTAGTGAGAACAAACAGACACGTCAACTATTAGCGGATGAATGTGAAAATAAATAGTTTTGTTATACGTCAGCACTATGAAATGTTTATATTAGAAGTAAATAAAGGTATAGACACAATGCATATCTAAAATTAATTTATAGCTTTGACAGAAAATTCGCTCCCGTAAAAATAACCAAAATCCATTGTTTAGCAAATTTCTTCAACAAAACTAAAAACTATATTGCACTGAATGCGTAAAATTTCGGCGAGACCAGTTCAGGACCTTTTGTTAAGAGTTAAAAAAATATGGGTCACTTACATTATCCTCAGTAGGTAATATGGGTTGTATTGCTAGCAATTAGACTTTTTATTTTTTTGGCATAGCTATAATAGTTTAATCTATTTAAATCTTACTGTAACTGTACCTACATTAAATAATCGCATAAAATTTTTATTTTGTTGATGTTTTTTTTAAATATACCTACATAAATCATTCTAAGTATTTTATTTATCATTTCTATTCCATTTGTAAGAGTAACAAATAAAATAATACAATAAGGTCAACATTTTGTAAATATTATAAGTATTTCTACTTTTTTTCATACAAAAATGTAACTATTTGTTCAATGCAATCAGCACGCGCCGCCGTATTGTTTTGTGTGCCGTCAGTCACCCACAAATCTAGAAGAAACGATAACATTCCAAAGATTTACGAAATGTCTAGAATAGACAAAGTATTATTTATACTTATTCCTCAATGAAAAGGAGATATCAAAATAAAATGCCATACTTGACCAGTAGTAGGTACAAAGTATATTTTTATAACTTGTGTAAATTGTATTTGATTATTTTTCTTATTTGAAATCAAATTCCATAATTGTAAATAATCTGGATTTGTGATTTTTAGAAGGTAATTCTTCTTTTTAATATTTTTAATAAAAGATATAAAAATTAAAAGATAATTTAATATTTCAGCTAGATAAAAATACTTTTAAAGTTATATCAGATTTGTTCGTTTTTAACATTTAAAATTCAAAAGTGATATAATTTAAAAAGAACTTTAATCCTAGTAAATTTGAGTATAGTACTCATAGTAAAATTTGAAAATGTGGTTCCGTCGGAAAATTTATTAAAACTTAATGTACATTTAATGCAGAGTAAATCCTAATATCCATGGATCATTCATATACAAAGTAATTGGTATTTCTTTTAACGCGTATTAAAATTATGGCCAAGCCAATTTTAAATAAGTTTTGAAATCGTGTGTACCTTTTCTAATTAGATCCCCGATTTAAAAATATAACTATGATTTGATACAAAGTTTAATACTATGGAGTTTTATTAATATGATAATTATTTTTAGTTAATATAGTGTTGACAAAAAAGACATTTTTTAACTCTTAATGTATTTATAAATAAATTCTAACTTTTTTACGTAATTTAGTTCAAGGAGAATATATTTATTTGTTTTTATTTTAGTGATATATATAATCGTGAAAGTGAAGTAATTTATAAATTAATAATTAGGTATCTTAATTGAGCATGCATTATTTTAAAAATATTTATAAATTTTAAAATATTTCTTCTAAAGTGCTAAAACTATTTTTATATGAAAATTATTATTTCTAATAGATTTTCTGGTCTATACAAACTGGGATTAGGACATGCGCATACCAGGAGCTGTATGATAGTGTGTACAAATATAACATAACACTGCTGTCAGTCAAAACGAAATGCGGCGACAAACTGTGCGTTTAGACACGGCTTTATTTGCATAAATTATTGATATTGATAAGTATCTTGTACAATATATATCCGATAAAATTGTTAGCATGTATTTGGTTGCAAATAATTAATATTAGGTACTTTAATTACTTATTGTAAACACACATCAGTAGTGGCCAGACAATAAAACTTTGTATAGTAATCCAAGACAGTAATTAAAATTAAATACTCATTACAAACTTATTACACGATAAATCACAGTTCTGATTCGCTTAAATGTGGCTTCACTTCATAGTTCCCACAATCGTAAAATTTAAGTGCCCATTTAGCAATTTGAGCATCATTTATCATTCTCGCACAAGTGTGTTTACGCCTTTATTAATGATATGTTAATTATGCATACGATGCTAGAACATGTGCAACCACACAATAAGTATTATGTTTAGTGCCGTAGTACCATAGTATTGTTGTATTTTATGCGGAAGTTTATGTTTTCTTTTGCAATGATTATTATCATAGGGGAATCACCTTGCATTGACAAATCTCAATCGAAAGTAATTTAAATAAACTAAAACGTCACTTTAAACATTTATAGGAAGGTCTATAACTTGTAAGTCGTTCAGCAATTTAGTTATATTAATACATATATTAATCTGGGTTCCAACTTGATTGTCTTTTAACTAATGACATAACCTACAAATCACAGGTACATTTCACACTGAAATACACAAGCAATTAAAATACCATGAAGTTGTTTATCATGAATCTAACCTCAAAAATTATCAAATGTCACAAAAAGACATTATAAACCATATCTAAACAAAATAAAATATTAAACTCACCACCACATACTGCCGCGGCCTCTCCTGGGCTTGTTTCCAGCCCCATCGCATTTCAAACACAGAACTGTGAGCACAAACAACCACGGACACTTCATCATGGGCGGTACCTCGGGTCTCACATGAGTGCGGTCGATCGCAGCACCACTACGTCTGAGTCCGAGCCCGGCTCGCCGAGGCGGAGTCGCCGGTAAGGTGGGAGGCCTTACCTGCCACAACGCCCGATTGGACTCGCACATTTTTTTTTTTTAATTTCAGGTCATTAGGTCCGAGTTATGCAATAGATAATGTCGGATTATGGTTTCGGTTTCAATTGTTCTTTTTTTTTTTTGTTGATGATAATGGATGTATTTTTTTTTATTGTTACAATATTAAAGCTGTAAATATAATCATGTTATTTTTTACAAAAAAGTGTTTTAATTTTCATTTAATAATTGGAAATAATCTAAAATTTAAATATAATTATTACAATAATAAAAACACAAAAGGGTCATAATGAGTATCTACAATTAAAAGGATTGAAGATGTAACAAATACAATTACCAAAGGTTTATACATTTTATTCCTACGTTTATACATTTTATTCCTTCGTATTCCTATGTAATATAAAATGTATAAACCTTTGGTATTAACATAATATTACTTATGAAATGTAAGTAACTTGTCAAAATTAATATTATTAAAATCAAATAAAAAGATGAAATTAAACCTAAAAGATTTATATTTTTATCCAATATTTTATATGGCAAGTAAATTTATATATGGGTTTTATTATATTGAAATGTGAGAAAAAGATAGCGTAATAATTTATTGAATTAAATTCCTGGTACGGGGCATGAGTCAGCAGTTCGCATGGAGGATCTCAGTGGGAGGGGCAGCGGGAGCCAATGAGAACGCGGCAAGGCTGCGCGCGCGCACAACGCGACAGACCACGTGTGAGCTCGCGTTGCGCCCACGCACTGTCGCCTCTAAACTTTTACAACACTACAAATTTCAAATTTCCCATTTTAAACTACCATCCATTTCCGTTTCGATAATTAAATCATTTAATGTTACTGTATTTTTTATAATCACAGGTCAATACTACTGGTATAAATAGTTGAGCATTTTTTTATTTATATAATTAATCGACAATCTTATCGATTAACTTAATTCGGTTTTAATTAGGTTTTGATCTCGTTGGCTATATTTATGACGACAACTGTGTATCCGCGTAATTAGTGGTCGTTTTGTATGTTTTTTTTTTTTTACTTATTTTATGATCTTCTTCATAATAAACTTAATGTTTATGAGAGTTCTACGCTTATGCTACGAGCTGTGTCTACGAAGTAAATTTTGCTTGAAAAGACATCAACGCGATCTTGGAATAAATAAACAGAGTAAGTGAAGGCTTGGAAGTACATACATACGTACCTACACAAAGTCCCGTTTTTATACTTATTAGGGTAGACAGAGCCAACAGTCTCATAAAGACTAAAAGGCCACGCTAAGCTGTATGACTTAAAGACGGAATTAAAATAAGTAGTTTCTTAAAATTGCTACTGGAGATAAATGTGCCACTTTGTAATAAATATAAATTGTTTATTGATTTATTTATTTTCTAATTTATGTACACATCGAGAATGATAAAACACAAGAAACAAAATTATTTAAGTTCCACTTACTTCAAAAGAAATCTCTTACAGCAGACCAGTGATAGGATTGGTTATGTATTTTATAAAAAAATATTATCTGAAAGTGCAATTATTATTATTTAAAGGTATATTTATTAAAACAAAAAACATACAAAGACAGGTTATGAAAGTTAGCTTAGGAAAAGACATAGGTAATCTTGAGGAATTTCTTTTCTATTAACAGACAAAGTCGTGATGTATATATACGCCAACGGTCTTGAAAAATTTGAAAGGCCACGTTCTGATTGAAATAGTGACAGGTTGCTGGCTTGTCGCCGACTATAAGAATCCTAAGTTAATAAGTTCTTTCTCTTAGTCGCCTTTAAATACTGAACCTATAAATATTTGTATAAAAAAATAGCACGTGTCTTTCTCCATATGTCGACAAGGACGGACACGTGTCAAGGTAAATTGGATATTCATGTATTTGTTGGCTGCACTTCAAGCGGGGAAGCAGATGTTTCACCGTCGAGGGTCCACGTTTTAGTTATGAAGTCAATAAAAAATGTTCTAGGGCGAGCCCTATATTTAGCCGTAAGTAATTGTATTTTAAACGGTTGCTATTTATAAAGTTGTATTGTAAATTTATAAAATATTAATGTACGAAGGTAGGTAGGCACTTATCTATTCATGTGACTTTTGAATAAAATCTAAATTCGAAAAACAAATTTTCGCGTTATACGTAGTCGTAGTAAAATATGACTAAAGGGATTTGCACATTTGTCTTGTGCCGGCTTGCATGTTGGCCTAGTAGCGAAGTGAAAATGTAATGCAATGCATATGCGAACAGAGCGTTTCGCGCAGCTTGAAACATTCTATGAAGGTAAAGATTTATGAATAGCAAAAACTTCTTGAAGGTGATCTCAGTTCCATTCAGAAAATTTTTGTAAGTTAAGACCACAAATCATTTCAGTGCCGTGTGGTTCCCGGCAAAAAAGAATAGAACCATTCCATATCTTTCCCATGGATGTCGTAAAAGGCGACTAAGGGATAGGCTTACAAACTTGGGATTCTATTTTAGGCGATGGGCTAGCATTCTACCTGTCACTGTTTGAATCTCAATTCTATCATTAAGCCAAATAGCTGAACGTGGCCATTCAGTCTTGAAAAAACTGTTGGCTCTGTCTACCCCGCAAGGGATATAGACGTGACCATATGTATGTATGTAGGTATGTATCATTTCCGTAGTCTCGTGACCAAATATCATTCACGTGGCCTCCCGACCACGTATCATTCCCGTAATGTCCTAAGTAGTAACTTACTGACATGTCCTGTATGAAGGATCTTTGTATAATGGATGAAATTCTGGCCCTCGAAAATGTGAACTGCCAAAGAAGAGGCAATTCGTCCCACATAGTTTTTAATGCTTCTCCGCACTTGGCATCTTTCGAGTTTCATCATCACAACATATCACGGATACACTATAGGATGCCACCTTGTGTGGTATGGTCCTTATAAGTTACTTTATCTTCGTAAGTCCTATCCACAGCCTAGATAAAAGTGGCACTTTCTCCAATCAACAAACACCCAAAAACTGGACACGTGCTGACAATTATCAAAACAATAGATTTTTCTTACACGTTCAACCGTTAAGTTCTGACAAAAATTAGCCACGCTTAAGGACACAAACGCCCTTACTTCACATTGTCATCTTCAATGGCATTCCTGACTACTGCTAACATACCAATACCACATCGTAAATTAAAGCGCGCTACCAATCAATTTTAATTAGCTACCCAGCCCCTAAGTGTAAACCAGTAAAGTTGAAAATCGCAAAAATAAATTCACTCGAATTCATTCACGGGAACAGCAGTTGATCCACAATGGGAACCGTGTAATTTACGCTAGTGAAAATTAAAAAAGACTCATTACTTATAATTCAGAATGAAATATCGCGGCACATATAAAATTGAACTCTAAAACTAAGCATAAAAGATATAATATTAAAGTGATATTTTCGAAGTGTGCAGCTTTTTACGCTTGACTTATTTTCGTTGATAATTAACAATAGCGTTTAAGAGAAACGGGAGTACCTAAATAATGAGTTATTATTGTAAAAGATTATTGTTTTAATGACATTTTCGGAAATTAAATGGTTTTATGCTGATTCTGTAATTATTGCACTTGAAAAGCGTGTAGATGAATATTATTAATTTTTATGGATTATGTGTTTTTCAAAATAACAATTTTGTTTTTTTATTCAATAATGGATTAGTAATTTGTGTTGACAATGAAAACGAAAATGTTGCATACTCATATCCAAGATACATACTTAATTAAAGTTATCTAGTAAGTTCGAAGTTGTGTTAAGTACCTACGTTCTAAGTAGTGTTATGTGAGTAGGTATCACAATTAAAATGTTGTCTATTTTATCTAATATATAGTAGTTAAAACAATCAATTTACGTTTCCGCAGTTCGTTTTAATAATTACACACAAATTATACAGACTTTTTGCAATAAAAGATTTCTTTTAAAAGGTAACATTATCGTTCATTTTTATTATTACGTTTAATGTTTTTCAGACTGTACCTACTTACATTCAACAACCGATCTGGACATTAACTTGACTAATTACCTTTAAAAAGGCAAATATGAGAATCAACCGTTTGGAAATTGAATAAATTATCATTAATTATGGGTTCATTTAAATAAAAAGAAACCGTTTTAATAGATTCTTGTTGTGACTCCCAGAAAATACAGTTTGCAAACAGTAAAACTATCCAAACATCCTTTAGTCAATGCCAAGTTATTCAATGAAACAAACAAATCATTGGTAAATAAACAAATAAAAAAACAAAGAATCATTTCAAGGCAAACGCTCTTCCTATCTCAACGCAAATATTATTAAGACAATGCGCATTTTACAAATAAGTTCCATAAAGTGTACCGATCGACTCAACGCCCAAGGAATCGTCATAGGAAACTCAACTTACCACCACCAAAAATAGAGAACTATTCCTATTGCCCAGATCAAAAAATTGAGCATCGGATAGCGCTCACTCTCATTGTATCTTTATTGCTTTGAGTGAGAATAAATATAAAGGTTTTATTATGTTTACGAATAGGCAAGCCAAGGTGGTCGCCTCCCAAAAAGGTTATGAAAAAAGTATTATTCGCCCCTTTTGCTTTATGGCGTTGTCAACCTTGGTAGCTACCTTCCCGCTGCGAGGAATTCTCGGATGCCCGCCAAATTCAACACATCTTATGATTCGTCTATGACTTTGCATTTTAATGAAAACACGACGTCATGTTCTTTCAATCCCTCCGTTTATTTCATGGTTTCTGGTTTCGGTAACTATTTAGTTATGATTTCTCATGGTCTGCTTTTTTGAGCCTATGGGCAGAGATAGTTGGAATAATAAATCGGAAACCTTTCTAATCTTGAGAATGGACGAGGCCAACGTCATGAAAAACATGAGTATTATAATTAAGTATAAAAAAGTATGATAATCATGTTTAAGAAATAAAAGCCCATATACATACATGCATAATCACGTCTATTTCTTTTGCGGAGTAGTCAGAGCCAAAAGTCTTGAAAAGACTGATAGACCACGTTCAGCTGTTTGGGTTAATTAAAGAATTGAAGTTCAAATATATATCAAATATAATAGGTTGCTAGCCAATCGCCTAAAAGAAGAAGCTTTAGTTTATAAGCCTTAGTCGCCTAAAAAGACCCTACGGCTTTACTTGTGGGTATTTTAGCCATTAATGTAAATCTTTCTTCGCGAAATTTTTCTAGCTCTATAGGTTTTACAGAACCACATCGATCTCGCTGGCGGCGAGGTGAGTTTCAATTATTCTGTCCGCGTTCATAATAGTTCACGCCTTTCTATAAATTTTACCTACATCTTATTTTTACATCGGATCCCCTTTGTCAATAACACTGCCGAACCTCCGTAGTTACAATCTCTTTGTCGATTCACCAAAACTTCACTTTCCCAACATAACCACAGCTTAACAACCAATCTTGCAAGGTAAAGAGTATTTGAGACTAGCTGTGCCCGCGACTTCGGCCGGCTTTTTTCACATTTTCCATTATTTCTTCGCTCCTAATAGTTGCAGCGTGTTATATAGCCTGAAGCCTTCGTCAAAAAATGGTCTATTCAACACAAAAAGAATTTTTCAATTCGAGAAGGTCCTGAGATTAGCGAGTTCAAACAAACAAACTCTTCAGATTTATAATATTAGTATAGATAAGGCATTTCAAACTTTAATTTACTGTTATTATAAGTTTTCCTTCTAAATGCAATTAAATTTTCACTCATTGCGTTATTAAAAATAAATAAAGCATGTGGTAAATTAGACATATTCCGATAAACAATGGAGGTTGCGGCTTCGCGGCCTGCCACCAGGGCGGTCGCGAAGACCGTGAGAGCTTTTAAGCTCAAAGCTCGCACATAAAGAACACCGAATTCATTCCGCATCATCCCATTCACCCTAATAGCCAGATACATTGTTTTGATTCGCAAAAAAGGATGAAGAGAATCAGTTTGTATTTTTTTTTAGGTTCCGTAGATTCGTATTAAAGTGAGGATTTGCAGGTGCGTGTGTTTTTTTACTGTTTCAAGCAAAACCTACTGGACAGCTTTTGGTGTAATTTGGTACACGTTTAGAAAATAACCTTGAATAACATAATGAATAATTTTTGTCTCGAAATTCCACAAGCAGCTGGAAGGCTTGACGATGGAATTGAGGATATTTACTTTCGTATATTTTTCAGTAAAAAAGAGAGTTATCCTCATAAAAGCATTAAAGTGCATCATCGAACCTTATCTTGGGCGGCTTGTCCATAAATATTAAATTTATAAAATTAATTGTGGATAAAGCGAAGGAAGTACGCAGAGATCGTGGCAAGTGGAAAGATGTAGTCTCTGCCTACCCCTCCGGGAAAGAGGCGTGATTTTATGTATGTATGTTAAGCAATTAATCCAAATGTTTACCACATCCTTTACGTTTTTGCTAATATTTAGTTGTGCATAAATATAAAGAGTTTTTTTTATTTCCCGGCCTTTATCTTTCAAATCCCTCAACCCATTATGTGGTAATAAATATTTATGATTTGGGTATGGTTTTGCTATTTTTATCCAAATTGGTGCCATTTAGATCTACATACTTTCAATGAATTTTGTAAAGTTTTGACAGAGATTTATGGTAGGCGATAAAACATTTTTTTATATCATCTAAGTTTCTTCTAAATTTTGACACTATAAGTGAAAGTAATACTTTAATATTTACATACATATAATCACTATATTCCTTGCAGGGTAGACAGAGCCAACAGTCTTGAAAATAGGCTGATAGGCCACATTGAGTTGGTTGCTAGCCCGTCGCCTAAAAGAAAAATCCCAAGTTTATAAGCCTATCACTTAGTCACCTTTTACGACAACCATAGGAACGAGATGAAGTGGTCCTATTCTTTTTTTTATTGGTGACGGGAACCACACGGCACCATTTAATATTTCACCATTAATAACTGGTATTACCTGCTTTTTCTGTAATGTTGTAATGCAAAAAGTTGCTATTAGTTGGAACATGTCACAACAAGTTCATAGACTAAGGAGACCACGAGGAAAGATAGAAAATAAAAATTAATTACTATTAATTATTAAAAATATTTTTTTCAAATTCCATGCAATATACTTAATAAATTGACAAACTATTAATATATGTATCGCATAGAGAAAAAAGTGCTACAATTTCAATAACCCCAATTTCATACTGATCATGTAAATTTAATACCCAAATTTACTTACGGAACGCCAAAACTATAGAGACGTCCAAATTTTTGTAGGCATTTAGGCGCGATAAAATCAAGCCCTTGAATGATGCATCGCATCATATAATCTAATAGCTTTTTAATATCATGGGTTATTCATTGTGAAGTCAAAAAAACGAGTCAGCCGAGTCAATAAAAACTACAGTCCTCAATGAATACGGTCTGAGTTTAATTTGTTCGTCTTAAATTAAATTGTTGATACCTGTAAATATTTTGTTCAACTATTTTTTTTCTTTTTTCATTATGAACAATTAATTTTAAGAAATGTACCGTGTGGTTCCCGGCACCAATACAAAAAAGGATAGGATCACTCCACCTCTTTCCCATGGATATCGTAAAAGGCGACTAAGGGATAGGCTTACAAACTTGGGATTATTTTTCTTTTTTTTTTTGGCGATGGGCTAGCAACCTGTCACTATTTGGATCTCAATTCTATCATTAAGCCAAATAGCTGAACGTGGCCGATCAGTCTTTTCAAGACTGTTGACTCTGTCTACCCCACAAGGGATATAGACGTGACCATATGTATGTATGTATGTATGTGAAATTGTGTTTGTTACCTTTTCACGCCTTATCTACTTAACCAATCTATTTCATGTTTAGCATGAACGACAACTTTACACAATCGAACCCGCAGTTAAAGGCTAGTGATTGAGTTTCAATGGTAACTATGTTACATCTACAGCCTTTAAGAAATTGCTTAAACCATAAGGCCGCCTTTGTAACATGAACTGTATACACATATTTCTCTAAACAATTTTATCTTGGTGCCATAAAGTGTTATTATTATTCCATATTGACTAGATATTTATAGAGTTACAAATATAATTGTTAGCATGAACCTGCAAATAGGCATATGTTTAATTGCTGCTACAGTTATTTTCACAACCAAAGAAAGAGACTCATAAAATTCGGCTTTCTCGGACCACCTGCAAGCCTTATTATTACACCAGCCTCTCACTTATTACACCAGCCTTGCTTCAAATTATGTTACCTATAAACAACCGCTGACCGGCCTTTTTCTAAGAACTAGCGCTATTGTCAAACAAAATTTTTTTAAACTTATTGTTTTATTACGTCAAACAAAAGATTATCGATAACATTATTGTGTAAGTAATATTTGTCTGTTTATCTTTTTGTCTTTTAAATAGTTGTGTAAAACTGGGGTATCGATGTCGCTATAGATAAATGATGATTTGGTTTGTTATTCTATTGTAGAGTTAACATGGGAATCATTTGTGAAATAGTTTTGAGCTTACCAGTCTTTTCAACTAATAAGGCATCAATCATGCAGTAGCTACTACTTACACGGTGAACTTGTAAAAACTTGAGAGAGGAAAAACTGAAATTGCTGTCAAAACGAATACATATAAGTATACATCTTTCATAATTCACTTCTCTCGTAGGTACACCGTACATGGGATGTTCTAACGAACGTGCGCGTTTAATACCTGTAATAATGTAACGTTGGCTCTGTCTACCCCGCAAGGGATATATACGTGATTATATGTATGTATAATGTAACGTTCTCATTTCCAACACGTTTATTATTCCTGCCACATAATTTCGCATTTCATGTAGGTAAGTAAAGTACATACATACATACATAAAATCACGCCCCATTACCCGGAGGGGTAGACAGAGACTACCTCTTTCCACTTGCCACGATCTCTGCATACTTCCTTCGCTGCATCCACATTCATAACTCTCTTCATGCAAGCTCGGCGGTTTCGGGTACTTTTGACCTGACCCATTCATAAATCACGTTTTTTTCCCAGAGGGGCAGGCAGAGACAACATCTGACCACTTGCCTTGATCCCTTTACACTTTCTTGCAAAAGGTCAGGTCAAGAGTACCCGAAACCGACAACCTTGCATGTTAGGTTGCTAGCAATGGTATATCTAATAGAATAATCCTATGAATACAGCTTCGTTAATTTGATCAAGATACGTTCGTCTAGGTCTTCCAACTCCGACCTTTCCCTCCACACTCTCCTTGTATATCTGCTTAGTAAAGTAAAAATTAAAAAAATAAAAGCGTTTGTTTGTTTCCTCGTGTCAGAAAATCTCAAATTCCTCCAGCTCAAAATAAAGCTACAAATAACATCATTGACATGTCGTAAAATGTTTATCAGACGTTAAATTATTCTGTGACTACCAGATTTCAAAACATTGACCAAGTTAACAACTTCACGAATATACATTAACTTAAAGTTTACGATAAGGCAACTCGTCTCGGCCAGTTTATGTCCATTTTATAACTCTTATTATAAGTCAATTGAACGTAGGGAATATTGAATCGAGTTACATTATATGAAAAAGCTTTTTTCTTCAATCCAATTTAATACCGAATCAGTAAAAGAAGTAAATTAATAGGCATGAAGAAAATGCTAACCCTTTTCGATGAAGTGACTTAATAAATTCTGATAAAAATATATAAAAAAAAATGTATTTCTGTCAAAATTGATTTGTTGACCTCGCTTGCTTCGCTCACTCAGTATGTTTGTTTGTAATACGATAACTTTTAATTAGTAGGTATGACTTTTATGAAATACATCTTCTTCTTCTTCTTCTTCAGCCCATATTCATCCACTGCTGGATGTAGGCCTCTAGTAATGCACGCCATTCTCCCCGGTTTTGTGCTTTTCTCATCCACCTCCTTCCAGCAATCTTGACCAGATCGTCCGTCCATCTGATAAGTTACCCACATTTCGGCGACCAGTTCAGGGTCTCCATTCCAGTACCACTTTGCCCCAGCGGTCGTCTGTGGTACGGCATATATGGCCCGCCCATCGCCACTTTCTTTGGGCTACTTCCTGAGCAATGTCGGTAAGCCTTGTCCGTCTTCGGATTTCCGTGTTTCTAATTTGAAATACATACATACATATAATCACGTCTCCCTTGTCACGTCACGTCATATCCCTTGCGAGGTAGACAGAGCCAGCAGTCTTAAAAGACTGACAGGCCCCGTTCAGCTGTTAAGGTTAATGATATGCTAGTCCATCGCCTATAAGAAGAATCCCAAGTTTATAATCCTATCCCTTAGTTGCCTTTTACGACATCGCTGGGAAAGAGATGGAGTGGTCCTATTCTTTTTTATTTTGGTGCTGGTAATGATATTTAAAAGGTATTTAAGATATGTCAATACAAGTATACAATTTTATAAATTCAATTTTACACACAAACACATTTCGGTATAAATCATTTATTTATTATAGGTACATTTCCCTTTTTGAAACATCATTCTCCAAGCAAGTGAAGACTTTAAGAATTATATTTTACACGTTCCAAACAATTCATTCCATATTCCAAGTCTTGAAAATCCGGGAGTGCTATTAACGCACCTTTCGCGGCCATCAAAGAAGCCGTGAGACTACCGTCGGCATATCAAAATATTTTCCATAGGGCCTTATGCTGCTGTCTGTATGGCCGAGTTTGGGTAGGTATACGTGTGGGTGACTGTACAATGGTCACGGGAGGGCCAGGAGGGCAACATAAAGTAATTGATCCGTCAAGCAAACGCCAGCGGGCAGACCACACGGCCAGCGCATGTCTTAAACACCTTATTTTGCGATCTCACATTCGTTGTAGACTTAAGAAAATTCAGACATAACTAGCTTCTCTTATTCGGGGCTTCGTTTCTGTGTGGATTTCGGGAATAAAATTACTCATTTTATAATTTTACCCATGTAACAAATTTCATTAAAATCCGTCCAGTGGGGCTAGCATAGCCCGCGCGTTGACGTTTTCATCGCGCGATCAACTATCGCTGTCCCGTTATACGTCATAATAAAAAGCGAAACAGCGATAGTTTATCGCGCGACAAAAATAGCCCCATATTAGATTTTCCGAAAGAGTAACTAACACGCAACTTTACAAACTTTTGCGGTTTTAATAAAGATAAGCAGAATATTCCTAATACCAAAGTATAACAAAGTACAGATCGCTCAAATTCTGAGATGTCTTAATTTTATTAATAGTTCTGCGTTACAAACAGAACGACCTATTAAATCGTTATAATAAAAAAGTACCACCCAGATACCACACTTATATTTGCGGTATTTCCGATTACCGAAATTCATTAAGCATAAACCTTTCGATACCAATATTAGCATAAATTTCGATGTTATCTGCGACCGAAACCGAAATTAGGTAGGCATTAGTGGTGCGTGTGGTCATTTGGTGGTCACACGGTGAAATATGTCAAATACATTTTGTATTTAATTACTTTAATTTGTTATGCAAGATGTGATAAACTACTATAAAGCTATTAATAAATACATATATACATATAATCACGTATATATCCCTTGCGGGGTAGACAGAGCCAACAGTCTTGAAAATACTGATAGGTCACATTCAGGTGTTTGGCTTACTGATAGAATTGGGATTCATATAAAGTGACAGGTTGCTAGCCCGTCGCCTTAAAAAAAGAATCCCAAGTTTATAAGCCTATGCCTTAGTCGCCTTTTACGACATCCATGGGAAAGTGATCCTATTCTAATGGTCCTATTCTTTATTCTTTACAAACAACACAAATAATAAAGATATTAAACGCGCACGAAACCTTATAACTTAATCTCGCAAGTTTCGAATCATGTTAAATGATACATGGTCGGTCATCGAGCGACTCATTGTCTGTGAGTCGTCCGATGACGATGAAGTCAAAATACAGTTTGAAAAGTAAAATAATGGCGCCAAAGAACCTCGCCATTATTATGACAATATAATAACATTAGACATAATAAAACTAAATAAAAGCTTGTAATATTGCTTTATCGTAACTACAAATCGGTTTGAAGAGTCCATCCTAATTATAGTACCTGAATGATGATAGTGTAATTTTAAAAGGCTGACAGGTAAGTCACACTCGGACCGTGTGAATTAAAAAATTCACCTCAGCTTGAAAGAAAAAATGTAGGGTGGATGCCATTGATTAAATAAAAATATTTTGGAAGTGAGTAATTGTTTTGTTTTTTATTAAGATAAGATAATATTGATATGAACATTTTTACACGCTTTGTATTTTTTAACTACTTAGATCATACTCGCAGCTTAGCTCAGATAATTATGGGAAATATTTCCTTAGTTCTCCTATAAAAGAGTTTCTACGTCCAATACTCATGATCACGCTTAGATTAAAAAAATAATTAACAGTTGACAGTAAACGTAACTATTTAAAGGTATCTAAGTTGTCTATCAACTCAATCAGTCATTAAGCCACTCAAAAACAAAAAAAAACCCTAAGTGTGAAATAATTGACATTTATTTCACACTTAGCGTCGATTTAAACAAAAAAATGTTTAAATAACATTTTATAATATAGGGGATACAGTTATACCGTAGACAAATTTCCGACTGAACTCTTCACCCTTTAGGCCCGAGCACAGCAAAAATAGATCAGAAGCAATGTACCGCACCTAGTTGTAATATAAGAAAATATTCGATGATGTCACATTAAATTGAAACGCGGGTCTGCGCTCAATCTACTCTGCCACGGCGCTGCAGTGTGACGACTCTGAAGAGTTTCTTTCATTACCTACCTTGATGCGGGGCCGCTTCTGCTGCGCTGCGTTTTCTGACTTGCTTTTGGTGTGCTCTGGCCTTTAAAATATATTTATTCTTAATATTCAACGCGCATGTGCGAACGCCACATAAATAAGTCGGTATATCATCTTGTGCCGGCGTGCACATAAAAGGATATATGATGTTTTAAAACCAACTCAAAAGCGATGTAGATGACTCCTTCTGTAGTTAAGAAAAATGTGCTAATAAATTACTACGATTTACGTTACTGTAAGCATTTAAATTTTCTTTTACAGCTAGAAAAGAAATGTTAAGACCAAAATTCGAACTGAATACAATTTAGACATACAGGAGAGATCATTAAATGCAATCAAGGGAAAAGCTTAAAAACTACATTTCTACTTTTAGGCGATAAGTCCTTAACCTGCAATACATACATATATAATCACGTATATATCCCTTGCAGAGCAGACAGAGCCAACAGTCTCCAAAAGACTTATCGTCGGGGATAGTTCAAATCCGCGTAACTAGCATTGGATAATTCCGCGTATATGACAAATGTAGCCATTTTAAGTTTTCGCGGGAAATTCACGCAAATCTTGAGAGGCTGCCACCGACTTGAAACGAGTTCATTTCGACCAAGAGATAGAACACATTACTAATTACTTTTTGTGTAAAAATTAATTGAATATAAAATAAAGTTATTAAGTTTTAACCTTCCCCTGTAAAACTAGATCTATTGCAGATATGCACTTTTTACGTATGGTAGATTCGCGGATTTGCACTATTCCCGACGTTATGATAGAATTGAGATTTAAATAGACAGGTTGCTAGCCCGTCGCCTAAAAGAGGAATCCCACGATTTTTCTTTTAACCTATTAACTATCTTTAAATTTCATTTCCATTTTCAATCCTTCAGCTAACTGTAGCCGCCAAGACTATGGACTCTGTCTACCCTGTACGGTATAAAGACGTGATATGAGTATGATATTTGAATGAAATCCAATCCGATGACGCGATACTCGGTCAATGGCAACATTTTTTATTCTCTAATTATTATTACCGGTTTATAACCAAATTAAGTCAGATCGAAATATTTTGACGGAGATGATAAATGTGTGTTTGCGAGTGGGGTAATCTTCGTTTTAAGGCAGTGGCATCCGTATACGTGTACATATAATAAAATTGTATCTGACCGATTTGTCTGTACTTGCAAAATATCGCCAAAAAATCGATATAGGAGATTTATACAGCAAAAGAAGTCGAAACGTATTTTTTTTAGAAATTCAGTACCTACTTCGGTATATTTGTACTCATATCATAAAACTATTGCAGCGATTTGAATACAATTTTCTCAGATGTGTTAGGCTTGGTTTGGTCCCACTTCAAAACTGGTATACGAAAATTCTCCTTTCACCCCTCTAAGGAGGCAATAACAGGGTCACCTTTTTTGTATAGAGTTTGCCAGTGAACTTTTACACCGGACGAAATCGCGGGCTACAACTAGTTAAATATATTCCTTTAAGAACGGCAAGCAGACGTGCCCCGGGGGCCACTAAATATTTATATGACGCGCTAAAATGCTGCTTCGGACGTGTGAAATTTACTTCGCGAGTTGAATCATTACATTTTAAAATTTCAAATTTGTGGCATACAGGTGATACTCATTTGTTATTGTCGATTCATTTCTATTTATTGAGTTTTGCTTTTGTGTAATTATATATGTATATACGTATAATCACGTCTATATCCCTTGCGGGGTTATGGGTTATGATAGAATTGAGATTCAAATAGTAACAGGTTGCTAACCCATCGCCTAAATAAATAACCCCAGTTTATAAGCATGTCCCTTAGTCTCTATTCACGATATCCATGGGAACGAGATGAAGTTGTCATATTCTTTTTCTTGATTCGGAGAGCTCCTAGTCGCTCGGCGTTCAAACGTGCTGTGAATGAGTTCTTCCTTCGGAAGATCAATAATGGGTTATCCTCATTTGATATTTTATGTATGTATAAGTATTTTATGTATCTTGTATGTATTTATGCATTTTTTAATGTATTTATTTTGCAGTATGCATGTGCACTTTATAGCACCACCAACATAAAGATTTTCTGTTTGGTCAGCTGGTTGACTGGCAGAGAATGCCAAATGGCATTAAGTCCGCCTTTTTGTGTAATAAAGTTTTAAATAAATAAATACGTATATACAGGAGGTCCAGGGTCCGAATGGATTGTGTTGTGTCATGTGATTCTCGGCATTGTAAAAAGCGATTAATAGACATTCATAATTCATGGTGAAATATCAAAATTTATTTAAATAAACCATTATTCAAAATTATAGGTTCATTTTAACACTTACTGCCAGTTAACCGAAGCCTTGACCTTAACTTGACATAAAAACAGACAGTAATTAACCTAATAGCGGCTAGGTATTGTATAATCTGTGCTAATAGTTTGATGGCGTGTTGTTAACAGAAGTTCGTTTTCGTTTTATACCTTCCGGCTGTAAACTCGACCAATATTTGTCTAGAACATGTGTAGGTCAAGATATAAAAGAAAAAAAAAATAACTGACAGACGTATAGATGCATTCCAAACTGCTGTTTCAAATTTGGTTGGTTTTGACGTTCAGTAAGAGAGAATTTCCCGAGATTTTCGGACTCGAATTGACGGTAATTGAAGAGATTTTTTGTACGACGCGGGCGAAGCTGCAGCCCGTATTGTAGGAGTAATATCTTTGTATGTATTAAAATTACATGTTCAAGTATTTTCCCTTTATTTTCCATTTTGTTTTTAAATGATAAGATACTCATTTAGAGTACCGACTACCGACGAGTTTGCATGAAGAGAGTAATGAATATGGATGAAGCGAAAAAAATATGAAGGGATCGTGGCAAGTGGCAAAATGCATATAATCGAGTCTATATCCTTTGTGGGGTAGACAGAGCCAGCAGTTTTGAAAAGACAGAAAGGCCAAGTTCAGCTGTTTGGCTAAGGTAATAAAAGTGAGATTGAAATAGTGACAGGTTGCTTTTTGCCCATGGCATTCGCAAAAGAACAATCCCAAGTTTATAAGCCTATCAGTAGCTTTTCACTACATCAATGGGAAAGAAGTGGAGTGAGTCTTATCCTTTTTTTATTGGTGCCGGGAACCACACGGCATCTGATACTTATTTTAACTTGTTTTTATTACGACATATTTTTTTTAACGGCTTGAATTTGATTAAGTCTCTGGTAGTCTAGAGCGATTATTTATGTACAGGTTGGCGCGTGTAAGCGACTACTCGCATGATTGGTTGATATAATATTTCAGATTTGTGGATTGGTCAAATTTTAATTTTGTGCTTAATTAATAGTATTATAATATATGCTTTTCGTTTAAACGCCACCTCTAATAGTATTGAAGAGCGATTATTCGGTCTTATTTCCAGTGCTTGTATGAAATTACGATTTTCCATTTTTTATTTATTCTTAATTGTAACATTTACAATTTATGTAAATTTGACTTTGATACTCCTTCACGCCGTTATTTTTCTTACGGCTGAAAAATGTTTTAGGGTCAACCACGTATTTTCACTTTTATTAAATACTAGCTTTTCGCGGGGCTTCGCTTATATCTATTCTATCTGTGTACCGAATTTCAACAAAATCGGTTCAGTAATCTTATACTTGCGTACAAAAATACAAATCCTTTCTCTTTATTATTGGTAGACAATATTTTTCTAGAATATTCATTTTAAATTGTTTGATAGATTCTTGTTATGTTTGTATTTCATGATTCAATGTAAAACAAAGGGTGACAAACAAAGCCCCTTTGTTTTACATTCACCACCACATTCCATCATGGGAACTTGCGTCGGGCTTCGAATAATCCTCTCCAAACCAAAATTCTATTCTAGTAGCGACTCCACACATAAAGGCTCCAAAAGCAATTAAAAAATAACAGATCCCACCATTCAGCTCGCCATAGAAAAATTTGTTAACATCTAATTCAACAAATCATTACGCCTCCCACCAGGAAGGTAGACCTTAATAGAGACATCCCGACAAAAAATATAATAATGACTCATATTTAAAAATTCATATAAATCGATTAATCACTGCCTCTCACAAGCATGGTAATCGCTTACTCATTTTCGCAAGAATGTTGAAAAGGTAACAATTTTAACAAATTAGGCGACAATCATAGCACTTTTTTGGTCTTAATTACGGTTTTTGGAACGATATTATTTATGTGCTGGAGGCGTGGCCGGGAGTCGATGAATATTGCGAATGAAGTATCGATGTAATCTCGAAAGTTGTCGAATCGATTCGTTCTGGATACTCGTGGATTTTAAACTCGGTTATATTTTTAAAAATTTAGTTAGGAGTGTAATAAATTGTCCTAATCTTACCAATCACCAACTGAATTGAAGGAGATGTTTGAATGTTTGTAAGTTGGTTTGTACTTGTATTATTGAAAGCTAGGTACCATTTAAACAATGCCAAACCAACTATTAACCAAATAATAAAAATAAAATACTAAAAATAACCTAAACAAATTTTCCTAAAAATTCCTGCATGAGCAAAAACCCACATAAATGTAAGTATGAAATATATAATAGCTTATCGATATAAGGTTGGCACATCACTAAAACAATACAAATGTAAATCTCATTTCTGTGTCCATCACGAACTTGCTGAGAAAGAATGCTCTCGCACAACCATTATCCGTCTCATTTACTCGTAATAGTATTGAAAAGAGACAGCTTAACAAATTTATTAAAACATCTACGTGTGAGGTTTTACACCATAAAGAATGCAACAATTCCATATTTAATTTTTTTTAGTTCGGGATGAAAGATATAGTTTTTATTGGTTGTAAATTGGCCAATTTATGAGAACATGTTTCTATGAATGAAAATGCTTTTTATGATTGCTTAAACTTTGTGAATACTTAGGTAAACATAAAAATCATGCCAGTTAAGTCTTTTTGAAGATTTCATCAGCATAAGACATATTTGTAAAATATGTTAATATAACGCGAACATACATATAGTCGTTACTACGTCTATTTCCCTTGAAGGGTAGACAGAGCCAACAGTCTTGAATAGACTGAAAGGCCACATTCAATAACAAACGGGAAAACCTAAATATTCAATTAAATTTATAAAGCTCAAACATATGTATTCTGTAACTGTTTTATTTTGTAATGATCATAAAAATACAATCAACATCATATTTAATGAATCCTTATAATGTAACAGTCGACGTTCAATCAGCTTGCTTGTCGGTCAAATACATATCTTGCAAAAGCTGTTCCCATATTAAACTATAATAAACGCGTTTAGACAAATTTCGAGCCGTCCATTTTGGTTTCATAATAGCGATATCCTGTCCATTGATTGTCAAAAATTAGGAATTTGGACAATTACATCGCGCCTCCCACGTGAAACTTGTAAAAAAAAAACTAGCACCCGGTGCATCCACATATTCTTAAAAGATCCGACAATGTAGGGACAAGTCATAACAGTTTAGCGATTTTACACATGAAAAAAATATATTTAGCGCACCCGCAATGACCAGAACGTTCATCCAGTGAACGTTCGAAATTTAAAATTGTTTAAATGACCAATCGTTTGAGGCTAAATGAATAGAAATTGATTATTGAGGTTCTTTGCGTATTTATCGGTTTTCGGTCATTAATTATAAAAAAAAATATTTAAAGAAATATGAGTATGGTAATATCACTACAAATACCTACTGTAAATAAAGTTCTAGGTTTTGCCTTAAATTTTAACTTTTCACACATATACTTCATGCTCTTTTGGATCTGACGGGCTCTTGTTACATAAAGCTTGATTCACATTAGCCGCTTATGACTTGTACGTATGAAACCTCATATTTTTTTTCTATTTTTTCCTTCTTTGTTACCTTTGTATCATCTAGCGCCGGCTCGAAAGGATCCTAAAAGGTGTTCTAAGGCGTAACTCTCAATGATGGGCATCGGTTACATATTTATTTTGCGTTGTGCATTCTTGTCCTGACACATAAATAAATGAATTTGTTGCCATTTTTTACATAGTCCGATTTCGCGCTATCATGGTGGCACTGCGGATGCTCATATTGTGTGCTCTGAATAAATTTATTATGTGTTTTTAGCGTTAAAGGTGAAAAGTAGGTGGAACCATTCTTTAAAAGTGTATAATGACATTGCGCTCTGGGCGGGCGTGGAGAAATTTTAATTATTTTGACGGTTTATTTGCGTAAATTTGCGACGCTTATAAAAAAATTCTGTGCGTTATTTACTTACCACAGTTAAAAATATGTATAACATTTAATGGATAAATTATGAAAAAAACATGGGAACACAACTCATAAATGCTACCTCCACTGTACAAAGGGCGGACTTAATGCCGTTTGGCATTCTCTACCACGTCACTTCTCTGAGGTATGGCAAAATATATACAGTACAAACAAAATATATAAATAAGGGATGGGGTTATAAACTTGGGATGGATGGAAACCAGCACGGGGTCATACCTCGTGCTAGTGAAACCGGGGCCGCACCTCTCGGCATCCTATAACTGCTTTTAACGTGTTCCGCCCTGGCCGCCGCATGGTGGCTTATTAAGGGTGCCCACGAGTTGTTGTATAGCCAATGAATGTATAGAAGCATTTGAGTCACCATCTGCTAAATTAAAATTATGTGGGAGATTTTCGAGGCAGATGTCCGTATCTCACTCCATAGCCCAGTTATACAATCCACCAGCATCCCAGACTAAGTAAATCTCTCCCTAGCAATAGTTTGGCAGCTGTGGAGGACTGTCCGTTGGTGCATCCTAATGGTTCATCAAGGGACAGATCTCCACAGCTGCAGCCATCTCACTTTAGAACAAAACGTACCAAAGGGCCTCTTCATGTTAGCTTCGGCCCCATGAACGCCTCCCAAATAACCGGGCCCCTATGGGCCCGTGCACATTTTATATGTACCAACTATAACGTTTTTACATTTACGTATATACAATAATGAATAGAAAGAAAAAATCCTGTCTACCCACACTGGGTCCCTCCTGATGGAGTTTCCATGAGCAGGTGGTGTTTTAGTGCGGTAAGAGTCCGGCACTACCTGGGTCCTCCATCCCAGGCTGTCCATTATGGATTTCACCACCTACTTGTGTAAATAAAAAAATATATATTCAGAATATGAAGGTTTCAAACGTTTTTACGAAATGTGACCTTCATTCGTTCCGCCCATAATGCCTGATGCAGTGTGGTAAAAAATGGGTAAATTCCGCTCAAGAGAAAGCACAACCTTTGTGTATTACTAAAACCGTAGAATTCTCTCGTAGATTTACCGTCTATGAATGGAGCTTTTTATTGAAGGTAATTGAATTATGGGTAAATACTGTCAATGAAGAAAGAAACAATACTTGGCTGTCCGTAATCGTAAAGTTTGGCGCCAAGTCATTACGTAAGCCATTGAAAGAAAATATAGAGCGGTTTCATAATTTTTTGTTGGTAATTTGGAATCAGGAGAATTGAAAACCATATTTTTTTTTAATTTGAGGGTAGTTCACATAATTATTAAGAAAAAAGGAATGTTTTATTATATTTCGGTACCGGTCCCAAAAAGCAACTCCCCGATATAAATAAAGTAAAACTCAAAGGTAAAGTAAAGTAAAAAAATCTTATTCTCTCCAACAATAGTGGGTACTTGAAAATACATATTAACATAATAAATTGTTGTAACTAACACCGATTAAAAGAGACTGGAAACAGATGAAGGTAAGGCCTGTGCTACAGTACCTACCTACTCCAGTGCTCCCGCCCTTATATGTGGTACTATATTAAAGAAGAGTTATAATTTAGTTAGCGATGGGTAATAAAGAAAGTACAAAACAATAATAAGGACAAGTCCAATACGGAAGTACGAAAAGAATAAAAATAACAATAACTAGGTATACAATAAGAAAGCTTTAAGTGAAAACATTGCAATTATTGCAAAGCTTGTAATAACAGGCGGCAACATCCACACATTTATTCATTATTCCATCATTAAGTCATGCGTACAGATTAACGTAGCTTTCCAGTCTTTTTAAGGAATAAGGAATAATAATTCGTAAAGGATAAATACATACATACATAAAATCACGCCTCTTTTTCGGAAGGGTAGGCAAAGACTACCTCTTTCCACTTGCCACGATCTCTGCATACTTCCTTCGCTTCATACACAATTATAACTCACTTCATGCAAGCTCGGCGGTTTTAGGATAAATATGTGACTATATATGCATACATCATCCTCACCTCTCTGGAGAGATGCTTAAGCTCCCTATGTGTGACCAACGCAGAGAAATCTCTCACATATTAGATTATCTGTTACATATCCACTTTCCAGATGGGCTAGCAAACTGTCACTATTTGAATCCCAATTCTATCATTAAGCCTAACAGCTGTACGTAACCTGTCAGTCTTTTAAGACTGCTGGCTCAGTCTACCCCGCAAGGGATATAGACTTGGTAATATGAATGAATGAATAAACATCCAGTTTCCTGAATATGCAGGTTTTCTCAAGATGTCTTCCTTCACTCCCTCTTTTTTTGTAAAACTCTTACGTACCTACCAAATATGTAATCTCTTTATCTGAAGTTAAGTTTCATAATGTAAAGATGTGATGTTCATAAATACAACAAAAATAAATAAATTACAAATAAATGTGATTTGTTGTGGAAAACACATTACTGCACCACAATTATTATCAACAACACATCGATCTGTATGCATTTTTTAATTAACACATCAAGATTCGAAATCAATTTATTCCTTAGTTTATATTGAGAGTGCGCGAAGAATTCAATTTTAAAGATAACTTACGAACGCTTATCAAACAAATCTGAATGTCAAAACCCAGTGTTAAATGAAATTAAGGCGGAATGCGTGCTGACCGATGAAAAATTTTATGCATTTCAGAATTAAGTACTATCCCTTGTGACTTTACATTAGTCTCCTCGCCCTTAATTTAATAGCTTTTAAGTTATAAAGTACTAAAATTTTGCACGGGCCTTCGTTTTCTTGTGAATTTACAGAAGTAAAGATTGAATTTCTTTAATGCGTAATAATAGCATTACAGACGGCATAGATCTTCCGAATTCATTATATAAGTATGGAAGAATGTATGTATATTTTCAACAGATTGCATTGCTTAAAAATAATTATATTAGTTTCTAAACTTATTATAATATTTGTAATGTTAACTAGGTCAGAATTAGTCAGCGACTAAATTAGATTTTTTTTTGTGAGGGTGTTTTTAATTTCATATACGGCGTATACCGAGCGGTTTAACATTGAGAAAGGTGTTAGGCAAGGATGTGTTGTTACTCACTGTTTAACTTATTTATTGTCTATAGTTCCCCTTTATCATACAATTATTTAGATTTTTCACATTTTCTACTTTTGTTATTTTCACATTTTTCCTAAACTAAATTCTTTTAAGTGTAGGATTAGGTAATTGGGAGCAAGCGGAACACATTCATTCCCCGATTGAACGATATCGAGAAGTGAAACTCTGACACAGACCGTATTCGATTGGAGAGTAAAATGAATTTAGACTCCAAGTAGGTTAAATTTTTGGTGATTTTCCAAATTATTTATGGTTGTTGTATTACGAACACTAGCGAAATATTACAAACTTACATTGTATTTTTATTTACTTATATTAAGATACTTGGTATTCTTTTTGTAGGCGATGGGCTAGAAACCTTTTACTATTTTAATTTCAATTCCATAATTAAGCCACACAGCTTAACGTGGCCTTTCAGTCTTTTCAAGACTGTTGGCCTCTTCTTAAAGTATATAGATTACTTAATATTATGTACATATGTCTATATAGACGACATTATACATGTCTCTAGAAAGAAATAAGTGCAGTGGAACGGACAGAAAAGTAAACTAACTTTAATACGTGTACGATACGTTAGTACTATTACTGTACCTAGCTTTTAAGCAGGGGAGAAATAACTCAGTAGATATCGCAGAAAGTAACTAAAACACAAAAATATTTACAAGAAGGGAGAAACTTAATTCTACTGCTAAGACCGCAGCTTTTAGGGGGAGTTTTAGATATGCTGCTTCACGTTGCTGGAATAATGTTCCACCCCCTATCAAAAAGTCAATAACTGTTACTACCTACATTTAAGGCAAATCTAAAGAAATTTTTATTTAGTACACAATTATTGTAATTTTGCAGCAATTTGTATATAATTTTTGAAATTACAGATTAGGCACTGTCTAGATATTTGCATAAAAAGCACATTACTGTTGGATACCTACTCTAGAATAATTTGATGCAATCATGCCACTTCGTGCCGTGTGGTTCCCGGCACTAAGAATAGGACCACTTCATCTCTTTTCCATGAATGTCGTAAACGGCGACTAAGTAGTAGACTAGAAATGATTGCTTGGGATTCTTCTTATAGACGATGGGCTAGCAACCTGAAGCCATACAGCTGAACGTGGCCTTTCGGTCTTATCAAGACTGTTGGCTCTTACCCCGCAAGGGATATAGACGTGATAATATGGATGTTTGTATGTATGCTACTTTGCCGGAGGGAAAAGAGGAGACTTATTGCATCTTTTCTCTCGCTTCTATTTCAAGACTTTTTTTTTTGTTGCAACGTCATTCGACAATCTTTTGTTATAAGTTTGTCAACTTGGATCCTTATAGCTTATCCTTATAATCTTCCAGAACTTCTCCAAGTCTTAATTATTTTCCCAGGTAAAAAAGTACCTTTACTTACTTACCTAGAATTTTTTATTCCTGAATTTATCAAAAGGGCCAGGGTCATCCTCAAAAAAGGCATATCCGGGATAATCAAACGCCTAAAAATAACTTTAATGTTTCCTTAATTTGTACGCACCTTATACAATTCAGTAGGTGGCGATACTTTGACGTAATGACAGCGATTAATATATACATACGTGTGTTTTATTTTAATTGGCTTAAAAGTTAAATGCCGCCAGTACATTCAGATCAATTTAGTCGATACCAAGAAGTAGGTTGTATTGCGATTAATTTCATACGGTTGTATGTTTGTTTAATTACCCGCTGAACGAGTTAATTTAAATGATAGACTACATAATGAGTGCCACTCCATCTCTTTCACATGAATGTCGTTAAAGGTGAATAAGTGCTAAGCTTATAAACTTGGGATTCTTCTTTTGGGCGACGGACTTTGAAACACTATTCGCATCTCAATTTTTCAAGACTGTTGACTCTGTCTGCCCGGCTAGGGATATAGACGTGATTATTTGTATGTGTGTACTATACAAAAAAGGGAATAAGTTATCAAAACATTCCTCAGTTACCCAAGCCCTAATACCATAATTACCATCATCACAGAACCTTCAAACAGCATATAAACTCAAATATTAAGGCAGCAGAAGATTAACTCATGAGTGTTCAATGAAGTCATGAGCGCGACGTTAGGAGCACCCGTGGCGCCATCTCTACGCCACAGCCAACAACAGCGAAAATCCTTAAACACGCAAACAGAATTTCTATATATTGGAACGTTATAGGTACCACATACAACGTCTGACACTGTCAACGCCATGTTTGAAGTCGGGCATGGCTTTGATTTTTTGGATAACACCCAAATTTGAGTTTATGGTCGATGGATTAACAAATAATCAGATTTCGTTTTCGTTTAATTTTTGCGCCGAGCGTCCGAGTATTAACAGTCGCTACAGTTCTTCTTGTAGACAATGGGCTAGCAACCTAGCACTATTTGAATCTAAAAACAGCTGAGCGTTGCCTTTCAGTCTTTGCAAGAAAGTTGGCAAGGATGAAGACGTAATTATACGATTGTATGTTTCAAATATATTTTAACATCACGTCTTTGTCATTTAACATCACTTAACATTCAAAACCACATTGATATAGAAACGAACATAGCGCCACATCCACTTTATTTATATTGTGTTAAGGGAATCAGTTTTGATTATTTAATTAAGAGTAGGCCTCAGTGGAGGACCGTGAATAATCAGGAATGACGCCTGACTGGTGTGCTAGATGTTTTGTTAATAATTTTAATCTCTTCATTTGGGTTGCGTTGTCGCTTTACTATAAGAATGTCGTATGTAACGTTTTGTTACATCTAGAAAAGGTTACAGATTGTCTATTGTTATATGTTAATTTGAAACCTGCAGATTAAAAAATGCATTCTTTTCTGTGTCTATATGTCTATTTGCATACCCAGAAATCATTACAAACTATTAGATCGATGTAATTGCGATAGAATAGTTCTAAGTTTTATGATTTATCTCATCAGCGGTTAATAAAGAACGTTAATTAATTCTTCTTTCAACATACAGAAAGTCAGACGGGAATCACTCTCTGTTTCTATCTGACTTTCCCACTCTTTGATTCCAGAATTTGACCATTCATAGACTGGCTAATTCTGTGGCTTGTCATTCGTAATCAAGGAAGATTCAACCAATGTCCAAAACAAACATGATGAACATTCAAACAATAAAAATAAGTCTAACTAATCAAAAAAGTCTTAATTCAAATCCGCAGATTACAAGAATGCTAACTGCCGTTCCCTGCTGAGTGGCATCAAAAAAAAGCGTTTCAGAACGGAAACAGAAAAATGTTGGAACTGGATCGAACAGGTAAACATTACTTAAACAAAAATCAGCAAAAAAATTAGCATCTATTAAATTATGTATTACCACGTCAATGTATTATTTAACACGTGTCCGGAGTTTCGACACATTTCTTACAGACTCCCTACTGAGAGCCTTACAATCAGTGTGTGGTGCAAGGCAAGAGAAATAACACGATAGATAGGTATAGCGCACATTTTTGGCGACAACTATCTTTATCGCACATCATTATTAAAATAGTTCATACCTTTTTCATTACATACCTATCTGAATCTTCAACAATAAGATTTTTTTTTTTGTTAATATGCTACTAAACAAAATTTATATATAGCTTGCTAACTAACAGATGATACGCCGCTCAAACTAGATTATTAGTTATTTCCTTCATAGCAAAAGTGACGATCGTACAATAATGCTGCTTTAAACGATTTAGTTTTGCAGTTCACTGCACGCTTTGCTTAACATCAAGATACCAACTATTTCATGAATTTTTCATGCGAAATTTGTAACCTTTAGTAATTCTGCCATTCAACCACCATCTTTAATCGCCTAAATCCGCCTTCGCTTATGAATTGCACTCCACCATCGTCCTTGTAGGTGTTGGGTATTTTTTCACGGGGACATCCAGATCGGATTGACAACTCGACAGGTTGAGACTGTGACAGAGCAACAGTGTTAGACCATCACGAAGGGTTAAGACTTTTTGTGATGAATGAATTAATGAGCGAGCAGACAGGACTTTTTGTATATCTGTTTCATATGCCGGTAGACTGAAAAGTAAGCAGCAAAGTTGAATGGCGGAGTATTTGTGTATTCTTGAATAAGTCATTAATTGAATTTATATACATTAATGTTAACGTCTTTATTCCTGACGGGGAAGACAGAGTCAACAGTCGTGAAAATTAACTTAATTATACTGCTGTCATAAAATACTATCTTCCCACAAGTTTTCCTTTTAGACAACAAAGGCGTGATATTGTTAATATAACAATATTAACTAACATTGTATAATTAATCGGAAACTTTCAATATTAATTGAAACTGATTACAAAACGAGTGCTGTTTAATTCTACTAGGTTAAGCGCTCTTAATGAACTATTCTCCCATACTTGATAAATCTTTAGATTAATGTCCACTTGCCTGACAATTAATATGCATGTTTGCACGTAGGTAATTATTTTTAACACCTTGCGGAGATTACTATCTTAAGAAATGGTGATACGGTTACAGTAAGGACTAACCATGTGAATAAAGGACTCGCTAATTAATATATCACCTTTAATGCAAACTATTTGCTGCCCGCGGCTTCGTACATGTGTTTTAATGGTATTTTCATATATTATATAACATATATATATGTAAAATAAATGTGAGTCGTGTGGTTTCCGGCACCAATACAAAAAAGAATAGGACCAGATCATCTCTTTCCCATGGATGTCGTTAAATACGACTAAGGGATAGGCTAATAAACTTGCGATTCTTTTTTAAGGCGACGCCCATCGCTAGCAATCTGTCACTATTTGAATCTCAATTCTATCATAAAGGCAAGCAGCTGAACGTAGCCTATTAGTCTTTTCAAGACTGTTGGCTCTGTCTAACCCACAAGGGATACTTATAGACTTTTACTCGATTCATGGCGTGTGTCGAGCTGGTCTTCTTGTTACTACAATCCGAGAGAATAAACAATAAGATGTTAGTGCTGTTCCATATGCTTACTGATGTAGTATCAATCTTACGGACGTGGAACTCGCACTTCGCCGTTAATACTTCACCAAAATTCCATCAATCGATATCCCCCAAAAAATCTTTGAAAAGTATTGAAACCAACGTTGCGTTGGATTAAAATTTTGTCCCCACATCACACGTGCCAATGACTTCCAAAACAACTTTCTAACAGTACTACACTATTGCGAAATACCATAATCCCGAAACAATAGATTACTATTGTATATGGATTAAAGTGGACATTCATAAGAGCAGGTAAGGACTGAAGATCCAAGATCCAAGTACGTAATTTGCGATTTTTTGACTTAATCCCTTTTGAACGCCGGTTGACCAAAGGTGTGCGCTTTTATAAATTTTTACATACGGACGTGGATCTTTCAACAATTATACCGACAGATTACTAATTGAAGTACCTAAGGATTAATTTTGAGTTAGGTATTTTTAGTTGTATTCGAGTTTAGAAAGTTTGTTCGAGTGACATCTCCATAAATCTAGATGATGAAACTAGTTAGGTCTAGAGATGCTAAGGGGCTAAGGAAGAAATACAAAACAATGATAAAACACCTTTGTTTTGAAAAAAAAAAACATGGTATATAAAGGAAATGCAAATATCTTTAATGACATTAGCAACATTTTTAAACTTTTATCCTTAGGTACCTTTAAGTGCCTGTTTTCACAGTTCATAACATGGCTTTTCATAAAAATTCGCTATGTTTAAGCCTTTTCCTAAAAAATTAAATGATTACATAGCCCCGACCCTTAAATTCGTGACTCAGAATACAACAATGGTAAATACCTGTATCGCAATGGTCATAGGTAAATATTACTTAAAAAATGTAAAGCTTATATTCTTACTTTTATATACATAAGTAAAAGAACCAAAACAATTCAAGCAAGAAATGCCACGGAATATAACAAGTTGGAATGAGGTTGTAAAAACATCATTTATACAAAACCGTAAAGGTAATTTACCACCCAAATCATACCGGGAAACGGGAGTCAGAAGACGCATATTACCGACTTAATAATCCAAAAGAAACTAGTAAGTAATTGAGCGCATTTACTTTTCGTGTCCACTCAAAGGTGAAATAACTCTTTTTGACGCATTGCCACTTGACAATATCCAAGGGATTACAAACAAAATGTATTCAACCTCAAGTATTTATTTGAAGATTACAATGGTCCAACAAATATGGACGCAAGTGTATATAATTAGAAAGGCGGCTGTTTTCACCTCACACATTGAAAGAAGGATTTTAGGATAGTCAGCGGACTTTAAACATTCCGCCGATGGGATTATATATTGTAAGGTCTGCAAATACTTAATTAAACAATAAAAAGTACCATAATGAATAATGGTTCATCCCATTGTATACAAAAAAGAAAGCGTGAAGATACATAGGTATATCTATCGAGGCAAAGCTGAAAGTATTGAAAGGATTTTGGTGAAAATTGGCATACGTTGGGAAGCTTGTGTAAGTTTTATGTATCGGTTTCTCACTTTTATATGTATAGAAAATTATCCTGTATTAAAAATTATATTTTAGTACTTTCCTAAAAGTGTACATGGCAACACTCACACGTGACAATTTTATTTGTGCACAATCGGCGGCAAATGCTCATGCCGCCGCCAAAACGGTATTGTCACTTTTTTTAACTTTGCTATTCGATCCGATAACTTTTTCTAGCTGCAAAACGAAGTACAGTCGACAAAGTTCACATAAATTTTACAACATGATATTGTTGGTTCAATTTAACACTTTATCGGCAGATAAGATTGTATTAAACATAAACAGAGAATATCCATTGGGCAGATTAACTTGGTCGATATCGAATTACCAATAAAACACAAAAACCGAGTCAGATTCCTTGTGCGCCGACGCGTGTGATGGGATATGCATAATATCGCATTATTTAACATAATTAATTAGTAGGGCCTTACGAAACAACGATGAAATAGAAGTGTCACTCGTTAACTTGCATGAAAATATTTAATTTCAATTGAGGATAACCTGAAATAAAAAGACATATGTATCACTACACATTATAAAGGAAAGTTCCTCTATTTTTTCTAACTGAATGCATGTACTAACCTCGGAAATTTGTGGATGGATTTTGTTCCTGTTCGAAATGTTGGAAAGAGCATTTTCTAAGGAAGGTTAATATCTACTTATAATCAACCCTTCATCCGTCCGTACGACTCCGGGGCGGATCGCTAGTGATAAACATACCAAGTGTGCAGTGGAAATTGATATAAATTTCTCTCTGCTGAGTCTTCAAAAGACTCGAAAGGCATGTTAAGCTGTTTGGCGTGAGGTTGAATTGAGATTTAAGAGTAAAGGCGAAACATCGTCGGCAGCCCGACGGCTTAACAAAGAATTCCTAAAGTGTAAGCTTCTCTCTTGTTTAACTAATGGAATAGTATTAAAATTAAGCAAAAAAATCTTTTTTACTTAATTATCTCATTTCTATATTATTTGCCGGTTGACTGGAAGAGATCCGTTCATGGGATATCTCCGCCACTGCAAATGATTTATTTCTTTTATAACTATGCACTTAAAACTGTGAAACTGTGTTAATTTCTGTGCAATACAGATACGAGTATTACAAACAAACAAACATTCTTCAAACAGAAATCCATTCTTGCTACAGTCGTCATTGTCTTCTCGCAGCGTGATAATGATCTTGGTATATTTCTGATAGTCCCCGATCTCACATTCGTATCCCATTGTCAGATGTCATAGCTACAAACTTTTCTTTATTTCCAAACTACCTAATAAACAGATAACGTTACTAACTATATCTTTTCATACATATCGAATACCACTTAACAAATTTTAGTTAGTTTGTAATATCGTTCTACTCTACTCGTAAGTAATTTCGTATGAAGTGTGTCTTCTATTCTCTCATTATTTGTGGTTTGCCTCGCAACAGACAGATTGACAAAACAAAAAGCAAGGCATTTACGTCTTCATGCTTCGTATCGACATCTTCATCGGGGTAAGCAAACATTAATAATTAATAGTGAAGGTTGATTTCCGTCAGACTTTCAGATACGGAGTGTTCTAGCAACGTGTTAAAATAATCATTTAGCATCATAGAAATGGGAAAAATTAAGCTAATTATTCCGAAAATGGTAACGTCTATACTTACCGGTAAAATTTATTGATTTTCCTTTGTAAGAAAACAATAAAAACAGGAAATTAAAAATTAATTAGTAAAATAAAGAAGTAAGAAATACTAAATAGGAAATGAAAAATTACCAATTTTTTTCCTGAAAATTATTTCACCAAAATTTGACGGATGCCTATAATAGTAGCTAATATTAAATTTAACATCGTTGGGAGTGCATTAGTCATATAGTTTTGTTTAATGGTCGGTAATTGGTCAGAATAACATAATTTTTATTAGGTCTCGGATGAGCTATACGAAATTTTTTACTACTGGAACGCGAATGTGACGGAACGTAATTGGGGTGATTAGGGAAATTCGTGGTAGATTTTTCGAAAATTTAGTAGTAATATGTCAATATTAGTTAAAATATTGGTGCATTTTCTATTAGGAGACATACTATCAACTATTTGATTCTCAATTCCACCGCTAAGCCATTCAGCTGAATGTGACCTATCAGTCTTCTCGTAACTGTTATTTTTGAATGTGTATATATTTGTAACATTCATTTATTGTATTTAAAATAGCTTGGATTGTTAATGGCCCACTTAGTGACGTGACAATGTATTGCAGAACAGAGTCCCACACGACCAAAATTTATATCTACATATAAACTCTATTCCGTTGATGTAAAAAATAATATATTACAAAACGAGTGACTGAGCATCGAGTGACCGTAGTGTCGGTCATCTCTATAGGGCCAATAAATAAATAAATCTTAAAGCTGCCGTTTTTTCCACTATTTTTCTTTAATAACGGTCGTAATTATGTGAGTTGGCATCAAAAACAAACCGCAATTTTGTGGTCCGCCTTAATGGTTTATGAGTCAATTATAGGCGTTATAATAATCGTGTAGAAGGCCCTTACTAGTAATATACTGTGCTGGTCATTAATTTAGTGATTATTGTATATTATTTTAAGACCCTAAGGATTTATAAGTTCATGTTTTTGTATTTTTTATTTTATTGACATTCTTATGAGAAAATAAATGTGGGGAGTAGGGGCATTCATTAATGTTTATACCTATAACATGATTATAAATTATTTTTATTATATTAGAAAAAATATATTTAGAACTAAAATCATCCTTACACTTACAAAATCCCCTACTACAAAATACAATACCTTATAATTCAAAAAGTTCGTTAAATGTAAATTCTCTTCAGTGTTACATGCATCCTAAACAGGTTGAGATAAAACTTTTTCTACACATAAGTAAATATAAACAGACGCTAGTTAAAAGTCATATTTCCGTTTAAGTGAATTCGTAAATGTATTAGGTACTATAATTTTTTTATAACTACAACATTTAATGTTTTTTGATAATTTAAAGAAATATACCTAAATACGGTTCATCCCGTAAACATGTAAGGAGGTATTTATCATATCTACGATCATAGTTATTGATAGCTCCTTTAAGTATGTTGCGTGCAGGTATTCAAATTAAATACACGCACTTAAGTCGCAATCTGTTTTAAAGATAATTATGAGATGCATATTATCGATGGTTATTTAATAGTCACTAAACGACAGAATCAGTAACACCTAAACACACCTACATATATATAATCAAATCTTTATCCCTTACGGGTTGAAAATACCAACAGTCTTGAAAAGACTGATGGCCACGTTCAGATAAATTAGCTTAATGATAGAATTGACATTCAAATAGTGACAGGTTGCTAAAAGATTAATCCCAAGTTTATAAGCCTTAGCGCTTAGCGCTTAGTCGCTTTTCGCTTAGTGAAGTGGTTCTTGTCCTACTCATTTTTTCATTGGTGCCGGGAACCACACGGAATTATTATTTTCATCAATTTCTGGGATTTCTTCTGGTAGTCGAGTCCTTGCCTTTATGGAAAAAAGGTTTCCGCTTTTCACCAGGATCGTGGTCAGATTAAAGTAAGTTAGCGGTTTTTACACGAAGCAACTACAACTCACCTCCGCAACCTTTGCAGGGGTACCCAACCCATACTCGATCATGGTTGCTGCACTACGTAATATTAAAGATGTATTGAAATGGAATGTTCAAAGTTCCAGGAACCACACGGGAACATATATAAGTACAAATATATTTCATCTGTCTTTTACGCAGGGTAGACACAGTCAGCAAGACAATTGTCTTGTTGGCTCTGTCTTATAACGTAGGTACGCGGGTTGATAGATAGATAGATAGATAAAAACGTTTATTCAGTTGCTACAGGCACAAAATACAGAATTAAACACAACATTATAATAAAAAAAACACTTTTGAGATGCATTTGCGTGCAGCAAGTAGAAAAGGTCATAACTCAGCGGAATTTTTGCACTAACTGAAGTAAAAGTAAGTAATTGGGAGTAATTTGCTAGTTGGGAAGACCGTAAAGATTCCTAAGGCTTTAGAATGGAGTTTAATATTACTTTAAATTGTATTTGAATCCACCTGTACATCTTGCAAGACGCGACATTTCAAATATTATGAGGTGGTTGGTATAAAGATGGAATTCATTTGGTCGCTCCCGCTGCCGTCGCGCGTCTTGTAAGATCTTTCACGTCTCATCGCTTTCTTGGTGAGTTAAAGGCTGTAACACATTAGATCCATATTATTTTAAAATTGCGATGCCCAATAGCGTTCATATTGTACCTATTCATAAGCAGTAACTGTTATTCAACATACATACACATACTTACATATAATCACGTCTATATCCCTTGCGGGGTAGACAGAGCCAACAATCTTGAAAAGACTGATAGGCCACGTTCAGCATTTTGGCTTGATGATAGAATTGAGATTCAAATAGTGACAGGTTGCTAGCCTATCGCCTAAAAGGAGAATACCAAGTTTATAAGCCTATCCCTTAGTCGCCTTTTACGACATCCATGGGTGCGAGATGGAGTGGTCCTATTCATTTTTTTTACTGGTGCCGGGAACCACACGGCAATCTGTAATTCAACTGATGTACAATACATATATATGATATGCAATAGGTAAAGATTTTGAATTTCATCACCAGGAACTGCCTTGACTTAAGCTGTGAGTATTATTTGTATCTATTAAAGAAGTATTACGCATCCACCACATCAACTCCAGTGCAGCCATTCATCAGAGATAGCTCTGGTGACTATAAACTAAAACGCGTCAAACTCAAACTCAAAAATATTGATTCCTTTACTGTGTAGACTTTAGGATGAAAATACATTATGATAGTGACAACAGGCATGCATTATTTTTAACTTTGTTCCAAGGAAATAATCTGTGTTAGCCGAGCTTACGGTGAAGAGGGAAAACTTCCTGGGGAAACCTGCACATTCAAGAAACTGGTTGTGTAACCAAGATCCCATGTGGGTTTGGTTCCTCTGCGAAAATTGTGGAGGACAAACAGGAGTCGGTTCGTGTCATAGTCTGACTTACCCGATCCAGAATCATGGTCAAATGTCACACACATTGCTCCATGAGAATTCCCACGATTTGAACGAACAACTGAAATGTTTATATTAACGCAGGCTGAGATGCTGGCAAAAGCTAGTTAAATAAGTTTAAAAATTTCATTTTAATTTTTAACCCTTTTTACATGCAGCGACATCTGTCATCAAATCATGGAAATATTATTTTAGTATGAAGCACGCCGCAATGCTCGTTTATTTGAACCTACAGAAAGAGGCAGAATCAACAAACTAAAAAGTTAACGTTGTGTCCAATAGATGGCGTTAATTGTTAAAATATATATAATATTTTTTTGATGACAGAAATTATAGCACGTACCAATCTGAACAATGTATTCTCTCGTCCACATTTCTATTATAAGTTTGGATAGTTGTGAAGATGACGTTGTTGAAGAAAATGCTGCAGTGCAGTTTGTTACCGCTTCTTCTGCAATGACGCCCTGGAAGCGGCAGTATACTTAGTTTTAAGTAATTTATTTGACGTCAACCAATGTTGTGAATCCAAATGATTTGACAATTATTAAGCGATATGAAGTATCCGATAGTAATAAATGAAAATTTTTGAATTTAGAATTTTACAATGTTTTGTGAATTGTGTTTTTTTTTATTGTTGCAGATTTTTAGTGTTAATAATAACATGATATCAGAGCATTTCCCTTAAAAACCTGGGTAGGGCAACCAAATATATTTGTTGAAGCATTTCATAATTAAATAGCAAAAGTGCCGTGTGGTTCCCGGCACCAATACAAAAAAGAATAGCACCACTCCATCTCTTTCCCATGGATGTCGTAAAAGGCGACTCAGGGATAGGCTTACAAACTTGGGATTCTTTTTTAGGCGATGGGCTAGCAACCTGTCACTATTTGAATCTCAATTCTTTCATTAAGCCAAATAGCTGAACGTGGCCATTCAGTCTTTTCAAGACTATTGACTCTGTCTACCCCGCAAGGGGTATAGACGTGACCATATGTATGTATGTACGTATGTATAGCAAAAGCATGCAAAATAACGTATTCAAAATTTTATAAATTATTTTAGTATAAATTTATTTTATTTTACGAAATACTTATCCAGCAATTAAAAAAATAACCTAATTCGTAGCTCTCTCATACAGAAAAGGTTTTGGGTGTAGATAATTGAAACAAAAATAAAACTTATTAAATTTATTCAGTTATATTACAAACATCGAAGTTGCCTCTTGTCCTAAATTTAGACCTAAAATTTTGGAACTGTTTTCATTGGACCCACCCTTCCGACTAAGCTTATCACAGCCATCCCACACGCCACACCCTTGGGCTATGTATGTACTTCATAAAACATTCAGTCTTCTTATCTTCTATAAATATGAGTCAAATGTACTTTAAGCCTGACCTTAACATTATACAAACAACCGTATTGTCATATTTAAAATTTTAAATAAGTAGGTGTACATTATAATATATTTTTTTGTAAATAGTACAGCAACTGAAGTAAATATTACTAGAATTTTGAACCAGAAACGATATTTCGTGTCAGGAAGATAATCATTCACTATAGCGGTTTCATAATTTTGTCTAATCTATACCAGTAGTCTATTAAGACGAGATGATTATTATTTCCTATTCGGCGAAACCAGAATCCACACGGCCAACAATTTTTAACATGATAATTTGCAGAATATAAAGTTTCCACAACTTCGAGTAGTTATCATTTGGTCAGATGTCGATTGTCGTGATCCCCCAAATGTGATGACGAAGATCATTCATCATTTACAGGTATAAACATTCACAGTCTGCGTACACGTATCGCATTTAACAAAACAACAGTTTACCATCTTACATCTGCACCTATACACCACCGTCTTCTGACTCGTGACGTATCCTCTCCCACAACACAAAGTGGAACAATTATTTCTATCCTTGCATTCTCTGCCACTCGTACTCACACAAAGATTAGGCGTTTTATGTAAATAAACTAGACTCTTCCTATCAACCTTCATTTTCTTCCTCACCCTTGGAGTGATCGCCCTTTTCGTCGTATAGTTAAAAATCCTCTGCTTCACAGCATGATGGAACTGCTTCTTCAGCAAACCCATAACAGAATTGAAAGGACCCAGTCGCCTCCAGCACGTTTTAGTCGTACACGAACCAGAAAATCCATGACACTTGCAAACCTCTCTCATTTGTTCCGCCATGGCGTCCACTCCGACCATGACATCCTGCTTTAAGATCTCCCCAATCTGATCGTTCCCCGCTTCGTTGAGTTCTAGAAAATTCCGCGTGATTCTTTTCCCCTGTCTGAAGTCATCGCCGCAGCCGCCCATTTTGAAAGTCGAGTTTTTACTGTAAACCCCTGAACAGGAACATCTGGTTAGTTCTCCTGATGCACACGCTTTGGCTACAGCGTGCGTCATAGAAGCTGCGAACAACGCATGTATGAATACTGTTTCTCTGTAAATCTTATTGAATATATTCCTTTTTGGTTTATTGTTGAAGACCAAAGAGCAGTTCCATCTGTCATATCGAAACTCTTCTTCGCAAGCTCTGATCGCCTGGTCTTTCGCTACTTGTAAAACCTCTGAAAGTCCAGGATTCCTTTTACACATTTTGGCCTGGTGCAGGGAAGATCTGATTAATTTACATGCGCCGGGGTACATGATTTGAGATCTCTCCGTGAATAGGGCTTCTACCGTTTTCTGTAAAGTTGGTTGAGATCTGCAAAAACATAGAATTCGTTACTAAGTATATAAAGGCACGTGCATTTAATTTTCTTTTCAGACGAGATCAAACAAAAAAATACCAGACTGAAATATAATTGCGAGCACTTGTGCCACAATATTGAAATTGAGACATGATTTATTTGTTCATTGAGTATTCATAAGGATATTTATTCTTATTTTCAGAGATCTTTCGTTATCTTGGCATATAATAAAGAATAAAGAAATAACAATAATTTGTCCTTTCATCCGCGGTTTTAACTGATTCTATAGCTGCAAATCGTGAATACGCTATCACATCACCCACACATACATGCATACATATAGTTCAATACATACATACATTCATACAATCTGCATGGGCAGAAAAGCAGCTGGCACACTTTATATAGAAAGAAAGAGAGAAAGAAAGAAAGAAAAATTGTTTATTTGATTCAAAATTAAAATATGTCAATTTACATCCAAAAATGTACCAAAAAGGTATCCGCTCAGCAATTGCCACAGTGTGAGCCGCGACTTACTGTATATGTACTATAACTACTACATACCTAGTTAAAATAACCAAATAGTTAACTCACCCTTCAACATTTTTGTTTGCTAATATACACACAGCATAAAACATCAAAACAGTAACGACACTAAAACTAAACATTTTTCAGATTCACATAGGTACAATCACATGATTATAATTTATTTATATCACATGTGACTTGTCTCAACGATACCATGGTTAATGGCACTTTGGGAATGGCTTGTGAAACAAAGGTGATGCGAAATTATCAGTCCAGGGTGTGGTTGGAGCCTTAAATGGTGTTAACAAACTGAGAAATCAGAGTTGGGTATGACTCGTCGAGCAAATATTGAATAGAGGAACATTAAGTATGGGAAAATTTGAGGTGTTGAAAAAACTTTATCTATACTTATCTATACTAATATTATAAAGCTAAAGAGTTTGTTTGTTTGAACGCGCTAATCTCAGGAACTACTGATTTGAATACTTTTTGCGTTGAATAGACCATTTATCTAGGAAGGCTTTAGGCTATATAACATCACGCTGCAATTATTAGGAGCGAAGAAATAATGGAAAATGTGAAAAATAACGGGGTAAATTATTCATATTTGAGGGCTTCAATGATGCCCAAAATAACTATTCCACGCGGACGAAGTCGCGAGCTATTTTAGATATTTATGTAAACAAGTTACCTGTTATTGCCGTGTGGTTCCCGGCACCATTACAAAAGAATAGGACCACTCCATCTCTTTCCCACGGATGTCGTAAGAGCCGACTAAGGGATAGACTTGGGATTCCTCTTTAATGTAAATCCCTGCCAATCTAAGGTCTGCCGCGCCGATGGATGCATGGCTAGGGGCGAGCCTAGTCTCGAGCGTGCCACTTCCGCCATGGGGTTGGGCGACCCCCAGGTAATGGCTAGCCTTACCCTGGCATGCGGGGCTCTGCTGGGGCGGACAAAATTTTTCCCTAGCGTCTCGTGGGAATCGCATTATGAACCTTAAAAAGCATATAAATGGCGGCGATGGTGTCCGCACCCCATCACGTCTCGTTCCCGGCGGGAGCGGTATGCGGTCTGCTGAAAGCCGCTTTGCGACGATGAATGTAAGAGGAGGAATGAAGGATAAGATTGAGGAAGTATGCCAGATGATGGATGAAAGACGTTTGGATGTGTTGTGCGTGAATGAAACGAAGCGGAAAGGATGCGACGCGACGCAGCACGGCCCTTACACGGCGTATTGGTCTGGAATTTCCAGTACCAGCCGAGGCTGTCAAGGGGTCGGTCTAATTCTTTCTGCACGAATGGCTGAGTGCGTGAATGAGTATGAGTGTGTCAGCCCTCGTCTTCTATGGATTAGGCTGAAAGTTGGAATCACTCGGATCTTCGTTCTAGGTGTTTATGCACCTTGGGATGTGGGTTCGAGGGGTACAACATCAGCAAAAAGCGAAAACGAGGAGTTCTGGAATAGTGTAAGAGAAGTATTGAAAGTTACCAAGCCAAATGAGAAGATTATTATGTTAGGTGATTTTAATGGATGGGTGGGTGTAAAGCGTGATGGATATGAAAAGGTGCTTGGTGCGTTTGGTGACGAAAAGGTGAATGATAATGGAAGAAGTGTATTAGAAATTTGTCTAGAGTGGGATCTTTTTGTGTCGAACTCAATGTTTCAACATAAAGAGATCCACACCTACACAAGAGTGGAAGGTATTTTAAAAAGTATGATAGACTTTGTGATTGTAGATGAAAGATTGAAGAACAAAGTGCTGGATACCCGTGCATATCGCGGTGCTGGCATTGACTCGGACCATTTACTGGTGATATCCCGGATAAGGGGTATCTTCAATCGCTGGCGGCACAGGGTAAGGGAGCAAACCAGCGCTTTGGAAAGAGTAAAAGTAGAAAATTTGCAAGATATGGATGTAGGTAAGAAGTATATTAATAGACTGAAGGATGAATTTGAAGATTTAGAGGAAATGAGCGATATTGAAGATGGATGGAAGGAATTTAAAGAAAGAATTGTGAAAGTAGCTGTTGAAGTGTGTGGTGTAAGTAGAAGAAGGAAAGGAAAAAATCACAAAAATGCGTGGATGAGTAAAGATGTGCAAGAACTTGTGCGATTAAAGAAGAAAGCATGGCTGGATTTGTTAGCAGCAAAAGCTAACTTAAGAATGCAAGAGGTTATAGATGAAGATGTGAATGAAGCACGTAAGGAATATAAGAAAATGAAAGATTTGGTTAAGAAAGCTGTGATTAGAAAGAAAGAAGAGTATAAAGAGGATTTTGATAAAAGGCTATCAGAAGACTTTCAGTCAAATCTGAAAGTATTCTGGAAATCCGTAAGGTCAGCCCGAGGAAATACTATAACCAGAGAGCTGACTAGGATCAGATGCCAGGATGGTAGCGTTGTGAAAGGAGAAGAATGTGTACTAAAGATATGGAAGGACTATTTTGAAAGTTTATTTGAAAAAAAGGAAGGAAATAAGAAAGATTTCTGCTATAGCGAAGAAAAAGAGAATGAGATGGAAGGCGAAATTGAAATGTTCGAAATTGTGGAAGCACTTAAGAGTATGAAAGCGGGAAAGGCTGCTGGGTGTGATAGAGTGTCGGTCGAGATGCTTAAAGCAGGAAAAGGCGTAGTAGCTAGTCAGTTGTACTGCCTTTTCAATTTGTGTTGGAGAAGCGGCCGAGTACCAAAAGATTGGTGTAAGGCTGTTATCGTGCCACTTTACAAAGGAAAAGGGTCACAGCTGGACTGCAAAAATTATCGTGGTATAAGCCTGCTTAGCGTCGTCGGCAAATTGTATGCTAAGGTATTGATTAATAGAGTCAGGAATGAAACTGATGACAAAATATGGGATGCTCAAGCGGGATTTCGAAAGGGAATGGGATGTACTGATCAGGTCTTTTCCTTGCGGTGCATAGCCGAAAAGTTTTTGGCCAAGAGTCAAAAAGTCTATTGCACATTCGTAGATCTGGAAAAGGCCTATGACAGAGTTGAGAGGAATGAATTGTGGTCAGCACTTTCTATGCATGGGGTGAGCAGTCTCTTAATACGAGCACTGAAATCCTTATATGAGGATTCGAGTGCTTGTGTCAGGATAAACGGAGCGCACACTGAGTGGTTTAAGATTGAGAAAGGCGTTAGGCAAGGATGTGTTGCGTCACCGTGGCTGTTCAACCTATTTATGGATAGCTGTTTGACAGATTTGAAAGAGTCTAAAAGTGGATTAAGGATGAATGAGTTACTCGTCAAATGTCTGCTCTATGCCGACGACCAGGTTATACTGGCGTCATCAGCGGAGGAGTTACAGGAGATGGTAAACTGTATGCATGAAGCTTTAAAAGAGAAAGGAATGAAAGTGAACGTAAGTAAAACTAAAACACTGGTTTTTGAAATGGAGAAAGAAATGACAGCATGTAATATTTTGATTGGAGGAGAAAAAGTGGAGCAAGTGAAAGAGTTTGTATATCTAGGATCAAAGTTTACATCAGATGGCAAGTATGATAGTGATATTGAAAGGAGAGTGAACGCGGGGAACATGGTGAATGGAGCTTTGCATGCCTTTATGAGCAGTCAGAAACTATCCAAAAAGGCTCGACTGGCTGTGCACAGGGGCGCGCGCGTCCCGACATTAATGTATGGGAGTGAAAGTTGGGTATGGCAAAAGAAGCATGAAAGCAGAATAAATGCAGTGGAAATGAGAGCGTTAAGGAGTATGATGGGTGTGAAATTGAGTGACAGGATAAGGAACAGCGTGATAAGGGAATGTTGTGATGTGAAAGAAGATGTAGTTACAGGAATAGAAAAGGGTATGTTAAGATGGTTCGGTCATGTGGAGAGGATGAATGAAAGCAGGTTGACTAAGCAGATATACAAGGAGAGTGTGGAGGGAAAGGTCGGAGTGGGAAGACCTAGACGAACGTATCTTGATCAAATTAAGGACGTCCTGGTAAAGGGTCAGGTCAAAAGTACCCGAAACCGCCGAGCTTGTATGAAGAGAGTTATGAATGTGGACGAAGCGAAAGAAGTATGCAGAGATCGTGGCAAGTGGAAAGAGGTAGTCTCTGCCTACCCCTCCGGGAAAGAGGCGTGATTTTATGTATGTGTATGTATGTAAGTTACCTGTCCCTGATGGCCTGAAATACAGGTTCTACCTAGTTCAGGCTCCAGTCCACTCCCTATGTTCCTTGTAAATAGTTGTAACCATACTGTATTTTTGTGGAATGTTGCTGCAGTAACAGGTTTCTAGCCCATCTCCTAACAGAAGAATGCCAAGTTTATAAGCCTAACCCTATTCGCAAAAAAACTAGGAAGTAAAAGAACCGATGTGGTTCTTTATAGTACTTTTTTTTATGAATTTCAGAAAAAACATATACGTTATTGTAGTAGCCATCTAACTCGTAAATGACTTTAAAAAAAATCAACTATCTTCACATAAGGTAAAATGTAGGCAGATTTTACTTGACCTTTTATTACCTTAGATACATTCCCATTACCTTTGACAGAATTTGAATCGAGTCACATAACTCAATTGCCAAGTGCCACTTGACTGGCGTCCTCTCCAAAGAAACCTTTGGAATAAAGAAATCATTTAAGTTTACTCAACCGACAATAGAATTGATGATATTTGAAGATTCTTCTTGTGCATGTTGCGCCGTGTGGTTCCCGACATTTAAAAATAGAAGCACTAAATCTCTTTACCGTGGATGTCGTAAAAGGCAATTAATGAATTGGAATTCTGCTTTCAGACGATTGTCTAGTAACTTTTCACTATTTGAATCTAAGTATCATCATTAAGCTATATAACTAAGTTGGTATTTCAATCTTTTTAAGACTATAGGCTCTACCCATAAGGTTACCATGTGTATGTGCAGGTTTCCTCACGATGTGTGACCCTCAAAGTAAGAAAATTCGTTAGCAGTCACACTGAAATACATATCTCACAAAAGAGTCAGAAGAGAGTATAAATATAAATATATACGGGACAAGCTACACAGATTGAGTAAACCTCGAAATAAATTCGAAACTGGTGTTACGATATACTAACCCAACGATACAATATTTTATAATAAATACATATGTAAATAAAAATCCAAGACACAGGCCAATCAGAAAAAGTTCGTGTCTCATCATGCCCTGACCAGGATTCGAACCCGAGACCTCCGTTGTCACAGACAAGCGCACTACCGCTGCGCCACAGAGGCCGTATTAAAATCCTGGATTTTAACCTGTGCCTCATGCTCTTTATTCGGCCACCTTAACTCTTCGACTACCGACGCTCTTCTAGTTGTATTCTCATAATGAAGTCACAATCACATCATTGGCCACACGTGTTAGTTCAGCGTATAGTCATTAGATCGCATGAGAGACGACCGTGCCTTTAACTATGACATTGACCTGTGAAAGGAAGGATATGGTATATATTATTTGCCAAGCCAGAAAACGGTTCTTACATACATACATACATACATATGGTCACGTCTATATCCCTTGCGGGGTAGACAGAGCCAACAGTCTTGAAAAGACTGAATGGCCACGTTCAGCTATTTGGCTTAATGATATAATTGAGATTCAAATTGTGACAGGTTGCTAGCCCGTTGCCTAAAAAGGAATCCCAAGCCTATCCCTTAGTCGCCTTTTACGACATCCATGATAAAAAGATGGAGTGCTTCTATTCTTTTTTGTATTGGTGCCGGGAACCACACGGCACAAAACGGTTATTCTTTTCATGTTTTCACTTTTACAACCGCCTGTATAGAAACAAGACCCCTGATCATGTCTTGTCCAATATGGATTCGATACATACATACATACATATGGTCACGTCTATGTCCCTTGCGGGGTAGACAGAGCCAACAGTCTTGAAAAGACTGAATGGCCACGTTCAGCTATTTGGCTTAATGATAGAAATGAGATTAAAAAAGTGACCGGTTGCTAGCCCATCGCCTAAAAAAGGATCCCAAGTTTGTAAGCCTATCACTTAGTCGCCTTTTACGACATCCATGGGAAAGAGATGGAGTGGTCCTTTTTTTTGTATTGGTGCCGGGAACCACACGGCAATGGCATGGCACGGCATGTGTTCGATTCCCGCAGCAATTCCCAATTTATTTAATTAATTTATTTCATTGATCAAGTCAGGTTTTTACTCGAAACGACTCCTGTTTGACCTGTGACTATATTAGGCCAAAAGTATACACTACTTGATAAACCCACTAAACGGGAGTAATAGGTACCTATAAACTTTTCTATTTCACCTGCACATAAGTGCATAATAACATAAGTTATTGCTATGATATACTATACTTTATTAATTATTTTTTTATACTCAATTGAATTTCTATGGAAAATTTAAAGAAATCGCTTTCCGAGTCTCTAAAATAAAGGTTATTGCGACAGCCTCACTCATTATCTTTTATTTATTTAAGTACCTTCTATTTCAAAGCTGGTAAATATAAAGCCTCATCCACTGTTCAAACATGTATGTTCGATGGCCGGCGCGGATCGATATGGAGCGGCGCGGGGCTCGTTAAAAACGTGGGTGTAGCGACAGCTTTACAATTGATCCAGTGGGATAGCCTGAAAAGATTATAATTAGTTCCTACAATTTGAATATAGAAAAATAAGTTTGTTTTGTTTGCCCAAAATTTGAAAAAAGATTAAAAAAATTGTTGTTTTGAAGATTTGAAAAAAGAATCAGAACAGATATTTTGTATTTAGTTCCTATCATTTGAAAATAGAATGATAGCTTTGAAGTAAGTTCTGACTGTTTAAGCATAGAATATTAACTAATTTGAAGTAAAGTTCTAAAGATTTGGAAATAGAACTAAAATTTCATACTTTCACTGTCACTTACATTGGACTTCGCTTCACAAATCTTTAAACTAAAAATTAAGTTCCACTTTTGTTTTAGCAAAATAAAGATTTCCTTTTTTTACTCCATAAATTTTATATGAGGATAAAAACATAACGATCACTTCTTAATACTGAATAGCAGAGGTACATATTATTATTAGTAGATAGTATAAGTATATTAGAGTTAAAGAATCTCCATCTTTAAACCTTCACGTATTTTCTAGGAAAGAAATAATTTCATTTAAATTAACTGGAATTTATGTCCTATTCTCCCGGACCAGCACGAGGTTAGTGGTATATAAACCTTATTATTACGAGTAAGGTGCCGAGGCTAAAGTAAATTAATCAGGGTTCAGAATAATTTAATTATACGCCCTCTGTGGAGCTAATCTATATATATAAAACTCTTCCGTTACTGAGTGACTGACTGACAGACAACGCACAGTCGAAACTACTGGTCGTAGACAGCTGAAATTTGGAATGTAGGTTCCTTGGGATATGTAGGGGAGCACTAAGAAAGGATTTTTGGAAATTCAACCCCCAAGGGGGGGAAAAGGGGTAAAAACGTTTCTATGAAAAATCTTATTCCTTGGGTTTATAAACTTGAAACTTGGCATGAACACGTACATAGGCAAGTAAATATGTTTGACATTATAAGTTTTTTCAAACTACCCTCCAATCGTGATTTAGGGGGTGCGATTGGGTGACTGATTTATTAACGCACAGCCGAAACCGCTCGGTATAGGAGTCTGAGATTTTGAACAGAGGTTCCTTTAGTAACATAAGTGAGCACTAAGAAGGGATTTTTGAAATGTCAACCCCCAAGGGGGGAAACGGGATAAACTGAGCCGGGGCTGCGGGAAAGTTCTAACGAGATACCGTGGCCCCGGAACGCAAAGGGCAACTGAAGGAACGAGGTGGGTTTTAGTCAGTAAAAGTCTGACACTCCCTTCCGTTCCACCCAGAGCGGGAGAGGTCATTTGATGATTTCCCATCCTTAAAAAAAAAGACTTTGTATGACAACTTTCAGTCGTCTCTTTAACATACATAATAACATACATAATTATGTACATACATGCATAACATTAATGACATCACATCTATTTTGTGTTAACACTACCAATACAAACAGCTAAAAGGAAACAAGTGAAGAGACGAAATTTGTCCGCATCCATTTTCACCTAAATTCTTAACGTTAATGAGATTTACTTTTTATTATCAGGTCAACCTAATAGCCTCACATGTACGTATAACTTCGTAAGAATTTTCTTTCAACTCCTAACCGTTGAGGAGTTGTACCTTCCATCATCAGCTCATTCACATGGGATGATGACTATCAGACGCAAATACTTAAACAGATCTATGAAATTGTCAAAAACGTAATTGCCAGTAAATTTGAGGTTTGCCCTTGATTTCCCTGGAATACCATCATCAGATCCTGACTAGGTAACAACGGGACCAACTTGAAAGTATACTCTACCGAACAAAAAAAGAATCACGTAAATACTACATATAATAAAACGGTAAAAATATTTTGTCTGTACATTTAATATTTTGACTGAAACGGATAGAGGTTTTTTTTTTGCTATTTTTGTCTGTCTGTCTGTATCTGACTGTATGATTAAGATTCAATTCGAACTTTACGCGGACGAAGTCGCGGGCAACAGCTAGTCAATTATATTTTTTCTTAAATGTGTTTATAGTTTCTGGTAACGAAGGAAAAACATAGTATGAACTAGTGGTAGTGCTGTTTTGTATGTTTTACTCTTATGGTGCAATAAAGAGTTTTATCTATCCATCAATCTATCTAAGTAGCTTCTTTTCTTTCTGCACAGATCGTAAAAGTCGATTAAGGTTTGAGTCATCCTGCTGAATGTGACTTTCGACTCTTTTCGAGATTTTTGGCTCTGTCTTAACCGTAAACAATAAAGAAAGAATGATATGCATTTATAATATTTTTGTTAAAAATACATGTAAACCAAAAATTTGGACGAACCAGAAAAGCTATTTTTCCATCATCAGCTAACCGGACATCGAACCCGGGCCACGTGGCTCAGATTCATGCCTCTAACCCCTGCACCCATAAACAATAAAAGATAATGTAAAGTTTAATTATGTTTTTTCCTAAGCATAATAAGTTTTCTCCTGTCTCTTTTTAATACCATATCCCTAACAAAGGTATTCAAAGTTAAATTGTCAATTAACTAAACACAGTTAGTTGGTCCGGTAGCTTTGACAACTAATTTTCACTAGCGGTTAGTGGTGCCACATTGTAAAAACAAATTATAACTTTGTGTGAAAAAAGAAATTGGTATTTACTAACAATGAATTTCTTTTAATCTTTCTAGCTAAAACTTGCTAGATATTTGAAAAAAAAGTGGAAGGGGCAGAATTAAAAAGAGGTAGACGTGGCACATTTGCATGCTATAATTAATGGCTGACTAGGAGGAAATATGTTTTATGCTACACCTTTTGTAAACCCTTATATATATATTTACCAAACAAAGATTCTGTTCTATTCTAAAAAAATATGCGAGCCCATTGACTTTCATCTGGGGATTCTGGTGACCGGGCAGAGAAATGGCGGAAAATGGTCGCCTATAATAGATTCAAAATCCTAGATTCTAAGTCACATTTTTACACGAAGCAATTCTCGTCTGATGGGACCTTTCAAACCCATCCCTCATTAGATTAAGTTCTTTTATCCAACTGTTACGTAATCTAAAGTTAAGGAAGAGTAGCCTCAGTATATTTTTTCGAGAACTACATACAAGTGCCGTGTGGTTCCCGGCACCAATACAAAAAAGAATAGGACCACTCCATCTCTTTCCCATGGATGTCGTAAAAGGCGACTAAGGGATAGGCTTACAAACTTGGGATTCTTTTTTAGGCGATGGGCTAGCAACCTATCACTATTTGAATCTCAATTCTATCATTAAGCCAAATAGCTGAACGTGGCCATTCAGTCTTTTCAAGACTGTTGGCTCTGTCTAGCCCCAAGGGATATGAACACGTGACCATATGTATGTATGTATGTAACTACATACAATAAATTAATTTTACCCTTATCTGGCGAGGGTGGATCTGGGTCGTCGACCGTTCTAGGCGTGTTGCCAACTGGGTCATATTTTGAACATTTACGATGTAAACAATATAAATCGCGAAGCTGTAGTGATGTTTATGTTCGTTTCATGAATGCTTTCTTAATCAAGATACAGGTGTGACCAATTATATTACGGTCATCTAAACTATAGGTCACTGTAGTCAAAAAGTTTTCTCATATGTAGAAGCTTAAAAAATCGATTTCCAATACTAATATTACTAATCACTTATTATTTTATGTATTATGTATTACAATGCATAAAATTACGATTTTTAAGTCATTGAATACGTAAGCTACATTTATGATTAAGTTATAAAATGTTGAGCTTTCATTGTATGTATTAAACAAATGTCTTAGTCTTACAAAAACTATTTAGTCATTTTTTAACAAATCATAACAAAATAGTGCCTATGAAGCTTTACACAACATAGATGATACAAAAACAAAACGCGAATCATTTCAGGTAACAATTAAAAATCTGACTCTTATCTCCTAGAATTTACAGTTTAAAATAAATCATAGTCTACGCGGCGGATGCTACGAGCGGGCTACGACCGCTACGGTGCTACGAGGTCGTTGCCCTGGCGTAGCGCCAGTGGGGCTACGAGCTACGGGCTCGCATTCGTATAGAGAAGTATAGAGGAAATCATTATTTGCCACATAGGGGAGGACTATTACTGGAGTTCTATTTTTAAAACTCAATCACAAAAACTAAAAGTCGTCAATTTTTTTTTCTGAAAACTAAATAAAATATACTTCTTAGCGTGTCGACAATACCTTCAATTATAATAAAATTTTCCCACTATAAATATTTTGCATACATTTTAACAGCTTCAGCGGTGACTAACTTCTTCTCACTATTTGTCTGAATCTAAATTCTATATATCATATCATATATATATCTTTAACCGCTGGATGTACAATTTTGTTTGCCAATGTTTTGTCTAAAGTGCACTACAAGTAAGAAAGAATTCCCGAAAGAAAATGAAATGGAATGGAAATTAACAGGATTTCTTCATAATATGTCTCATACTGTAGTCAAAGTATTGAGTATAAGTCAAACTATTTTTAATTTCTAAAACACTTTCGCTGCCAGTTATATACGTGTTTCAACCTCAATTTCTGAGAAATTCATTCAGAAGTTTCCGCTTTGCATTGATGATATTTCAGTCATCTTTTCATTTTATATATTGTATCATTATTGTCCTATTAACACTCAGGACATAGTTTACCCACGAATAATGAATGGCGTATGCCGTAATGAAATTACGTACTCATATAAAAGTTTCCCAATTATGTTATATGCCTATACTATACTTATACAAGTTCGTATAAGTATAGTATAGGCATATATTAAAGACAATATTTAACTGTTTTCAAAAATTGTTGCACTTATGTACTTGCATATTTTATTGGTAATAGTGTTTATATTATTTTGTATTTGTGTGTAAGTATAAATAAATTTATTTAGTTTGACCCCACCTAAAGTTCTTTGTCAGACCAAATGTTAAACTGATAGATAATATTTCTGAGAGTTACAGGAGATGGTAAACTGTATGCATGAAGCTTTAAAAGAGAAAGGAATGAAAGTGAACGTAAGTAAAACTAAAACACTGGTTTTTGAAATGGAGAAAGAAATGACAGCATGTAATATTTTGATTGGAGGAGAAAAAGTGGAGCAAGTGAAAGAGTTTGTATATCTAGGATCAAAGTTTACATCAGATGGCAAGTATGATAGTGATATTGAAAGGAGAGTGAACGCGGGGAACATGGTGAATGGAGCTTTGCATGCCTTTATGAGCAGTCAGAAACTATCCAAAAAGGCTCAACTGGCTGTGCACAGGGGCGTGTTGGTCCCGACATTAATGTATGGGAGTGAAAGTTGGGTATGGCAAAAGAAGCATGAAAGCAGAATAAATGCAGTGGAAATGAGAGCGTTAAGGAGTATGATGGGTGTGAAATTGAGTGACAGGATAAGGAACAGCGTGATAAGGGAATGTTGTGATGTGAAAGAAGATGTAGTTACAGGAATAGAAAAGGGTATGTTAAGATGGTTCGGTCATGTGGAGAGGATGAATGAAAGCAGGTTGACTAAGCAGATATACAAGGAGAGTGTGGAGGGAAAGGTCGGAGTGGGAAGACCTAGACGAACGTATCTTGATCAAATTAAGGACGTCCTGGTAAAGGGTCAGGTCAAAAGTACCCGAAACCGCCGAGCTTGTATGAAGAGAGTTATGAATGTGGACGAAGCGAAAGAAGTATGCAGAGATCGTGGCAAGTGGAAAGAGGTAGTCTCTGCCTACCCCTCCGGGAAAGAGGCGTGATTTTATGTATGTATGTATGTATGTAATATTTCTAGAATTAAGTCCACTTAGTAAGAAATACATCTGTATTTTGTAAAATTAAGTAAACATATAAACAAATTAAACACTATCCACAAGATCTCCCGCCGTTTTTCCGTATTGGCAGACAATCAGGCGCAGACTGACTGTCAACTGCTGATTCAACTCGTCCATACATATATTTACGTCTATATCCCACGCGGAGTAGATAGAGCCAATAGTCTTGAAAAGACTGAATGGCCAGGTCCAGCTGTTTGGCTTTTTAACTCGTCCAGCGCATAATTAATCGGAGCCGCGAAGTCTGGTTCCATATACTTAAACCTGCAAGATCAGTCGCTCTTTCAAATTGCTTTCAAGTCTAGACACATGGTCAATATACTGCAATAAGCGAGTATTTATATTAATAGACGTCAATCTGAATACTATCATACTATATGGCACATTACAACAAATTTCAGTACGTCCACAATGTATCACACACAGGTGCGTTAAGTTACTGAGTTGGTTAAGGCCGCATGCGCACTGGATGCTTTGTTTGCGCCAACAGAAGCCAAAGCACGGCCGTCGCTTGGACGAGCGAGAACCCTGTTGCCCGTCTGTTCACACCTTTATAACAACAATAATAGAATTGTATATGAAATGTTTATGAAATAATATTTAAAAAAAAAACATTCGTGAAGAAAAGCGTTTGGTAGTTTTTGTGCAGTGTTGTGAGGAGAAAGTTCGGGGATCGTCGTTCTAATGTAAAGCGCCGATTGACACGGTAAGTGGTTCAACTTATATCTTCAAGTTTTACGCAAAAATCACAAGATTTTGTTAGGAAATGTTTAATAATGTTTATGTTTTTTTTTTTACATTCCGTGAACAAATAATGATGAACGAATATAGCTTGTGAAATAAATATATTTTGTATATTCAATTTTTGATTCCTGTTTACCTTAGATTTGTGTAAAAAAGTATCCGATTTATCATCTTTGTTCTTGTATTTGTACATTAATTTTCTTTTAATAGTAGCTTTAAAAAACCTTTATAACGAAACAGTACACAGAATAGATTCCGCTTGATTTTTTTCCAGTTTCCTTACTCGACCGCTACAAAATAAAAATGAAAATCCTGTGTATTAAATTTTAAAGGTAATTTATCTGGGTGTTTAACAAATATACCTATGTGTATAGAAAAACAAATATAATATAATAACAATAATATAGTGTTTAACAAAGCAAGAAAATTAATATTACAAGCATTTAGTCACGTTTTACATTGAAATATTTAGACAATTTAATACTTCAGACCTTTTATTGATGTCAGTTAAATTACCATTCATTCTTCTTCTTCTTGAGATTATCTTCTTTTTAACACTACCTTTTCATTAGTTTTACTCTTATCGTGAGGGTAAACATCGCGAGGTAATGTGGACATTCAGGCAACTATCTGTGTTCCAAGCTGGCTTGAGTTCCCCTGCATTGTCGCGGAGGTCAGGTCAGATCCTAAGTTACCAATAATAGAAAAGGCGAACCCCAGATTTCTCTCCAGAAGATAGAGGATGCAACTGGAACTGACGCCTGAACCTCTTTGGGATGTTGTATAAAAAAACTCCCATTATCCCAAATATTCTCCCTCACACTGATTGTTCGTGCTCCATAATTATACTTAACTATTGAAATAGCAATATTTGTAGTTACACGTAATATGTACATTTGTACTCGTGTTTTCGAAACCGTAAATCTTAATACAGGTGTACGAGTACACGGCTGCAAATTTTACTATACTACAAATTAATAGTTTAAAAAAAACTACTTGAAGTAATTTTTTTTAAACTATTAATTTGTAGTCACGCTCATCCAAGTACGTCTTTACTTATTTATAACAGACGAGTAGGTATTTAAGTTAGCACCTTCAAATATTCTTGTATATTTCCACGTTAGCTAAACCTAGATCCTAGTGATATAAACATTTATAGACTCCATCTATTTTTATATCAATCTTTGATCACAATTCGTGCGGGCAATTAGGCTTTGATCAATTTTTGTTACGCCTTTTTCTTGAAGATTTTCTATTGAAATCCTTCACCTTTCGTGTCCTTTTTTAGATTTTCAATAAAACTGTATTTAATTTACTCGCTTTTAATGAAATCGTAAGATTTTTTTTAGCCTGAAACAATATTATTTATTGCAGAAATGCTAAATTGATATTTTAGTGTGCAAAGTTAAAAAACGAACATTTCTGGGGTAAAATTTTTATTAATGCTCGAAAATCTTTTTTAAGTTTGAATTTGAATTTTAAGGAAATAGTCCTATATTATTTCCATTACCTTTGATTAACACAGTTAATTAAAATCTGGATTCTTCTTGTCTCTTCTCTTATTTTTCCGTGTCCTCAGTTGAACTATGAGCTCTTAGGCCTCGGGTCAATATGTGCAAATATTGTGCGTGATTGTACATCAAACAAGAACCATATTGAGAAGAACACATTTATATTCTAAGTGCGAATCTATGGAACGACAAGAGGGTTCAACAAATAATGCTATTCAATACCATTTCTATATCATAAGGTATTTATAGTCTGTAATAATATTGATTATAATAATAAAGTCAAGAAGGAAAGCGAATATAAGAACATTTTGACTGGTAGAAACTGTTACACTTTCAGATATAAACATACATAGATATAATCACGTTTGTATCCCTTGCGAGGTAGACAGAGCTAACAGCCTTGAAAAGACTGATAGGCCACGTTTGGCTTAATGGTAGAACTGGAATCAAATAGTGACAGTTGCTAGCCCATCGTCTACAAGGAGCATCACAAGCTTTAATGCCTTAGTCGCCTATTACGAATTTAATTGCCGGAGGTGTTTGATCAAGGTGGGATAGATTTGTTCGGGCCGCAGTATGCAAACTAATTTTGTGGCTGGTTTCATCTGATAGTGTTGTGTGACCCGAGTAAGAACAACATGATATAGTTTCCAAATAGGTTTCAGTACCTTTAGGTTTTATTTTTATAATTCTTACCTACACATATGTTTGGCCTTAAAAATAGTTTAGACAATATTTTGGTCTATTTTCAAACTTATTTAAAACTAACTGCTGCTTGCGACTTCGTTCGCCGTAAACGTTCACTGACAATCTTTCATCCCGTCTTTTAACCCCTTTTTCCGCAATGAAAAGTCTATGCGTATAAGTATATGTGTTTTCCAGGGTCAACTCTATCTCGGTACCAAATTTCATCAAAATCGGTTCAATGGTTTAGCCGTGAAAGCGTAACAGAAAGACAGCGTTATTTCCGCATTTATAATTTTAGGATTATTGGCAAAATGTAACTAAAAATTTATGAGAAACATTTGTACGTACGAAAGTTGTTATTAAGCCACTGAGCGATTTATGAAGGTATAAATCAGTGCCAAAGTGACTCATAAATTCTAATGAAAAATGAAGTTTATGAAGATGGTCGCATCGGTATCATTAGTTTTGGCAAGTAATAGATTAATCTTCTACCTTTATAGGTATACATCATTATAATATTCTATATACTCTATCTAATATTCTATCTACTATAAATGAAATATTATTACGCGTAATATGCCTAAGTAATCTTCTATTACGTGTAATAAGATAATTTTTTTTCAGTTTAGCTATAAACAAACTGAAAAAATTTTAGTTACTAGTTGTGCCATGTGGTTCCCGGCACCAATAAAAAAAAGAATAGGACCACTCCATCTCATTCCCATGGATGTCGTAAAATGCGACTAAGGGATAGGCTTATAAACTTGATTATATGTATGTAGGTATGTATGTATGTATTGCGCCCCAGGGTTTTGGCTCTCGTGGGAATTTCTATATGTAGCATTGTAGGTAATATTCTACCTTTGTACTAAAAGTCATCAAAAAAAAAACGTTCTGCGTGAAAGATTAACAAATTCACACACATCCACACAATCATCCTTTCAAACTCTCGCATTTAGTGTTAGTTTAGTAGGTCTAAGGATTTAATTTGTATATCTATTATTTGTTTGTTTAAATAATTTACAAATAAGCATTCGACTATACAAAAGAAATAGTCTCATGCCAACTCGTTTAATAATGAAAGATGATATGACACGTTCCAACCAATCTATCACGCAGAATCCTAAAAACCGTGAGGAATTTCCTCGCCGCTGAAGCCGGAGTAATTCAAAGAAGCCATTTCCATATTCTCACCTCGGAACGGTTCTACATAATATATAGTTAGTTATAGCCTCATTCTCAGGGTTGCCAGCATGTCAATTTTGCTATTTGTTAACCGAAACAGCTCGGCTGCGTAACCAATGCGTTACGGCTTCGTTTTGAAAAATTGTTAGTAGAATACCAAAAGTTGTCATCAATGCATTTCAGATCCGTTTCGGCTTAAAATAAAAGTATCCGGTTGACCGAGCTTTGCTCGGTCTACCAGAGATGGCGCTGATATAGTTTCTTAAAATGCGGTTTTTAAAATGTTTATATATCTTGGGAACTGAGCTTTTCTCGAACCTAGGACCTTGATAAATCGATTCCTTGAGCCGAAAAGCCCCTAATCTGTAACTTTCATGAAAATCGTTGGAGCCGTTTCCGAGATCCTGATTATATATGTATATACAAGAATTGCTCGTTTAAATATATTAGATAGCGGAATTGACATGCAGGCGTCCGATTGAAACCGGACACAGGTCTTTTTGGCTGCATGTCGGACAACTTACGGGAAAATTACGGTGTCTGGCCTGTCCGGTGTCGTGTGCCATCTATTTCCTATGAATGTCGTTAAAAACGAATAAGGGAGAAGTTTTTCGTATAATGCAAGCTTCCATGCTGATAGCAAAGAAAACACACACCGACGAAATTGTCAGTCAAAACTGTCAGAAAATTCAATCAACTTTAACCGCTAGCAACCTTTTCATATCAATTCCATCAACAAGCCATACATCAGCTACAAGTGGTCTTTAGGTCTTTTGAAGACTATTGGCTCTGACTACCTTGTAAGGGATGATGATGTGATTGTAATATACGTGACCTGTCCAACTTCGGTTAAGCATAATATGCATCGAAACTTACGATCGCCAATGATTCCAGTTTTAGTAAAGGAATTCTCATTCCATCGAGTCTTGATAATTGTACACCATCGTCGTGTCGATAAACAAAAGAAATCTCAGTAGGTACGTTGGGCATTTTACCCCAATTTAAGGGAAAACTCTCATAGTCAGTCCAGCCATTACATATGGCAACCCTACTCAGTCTATATTTATTTCAACCTTTGATCACATTTTGTTCTGGCAATTTCGCATTAACCAGATCTTTGTAACGCTTTTCCTTAGTAATTTTCTATCGAAATTCCCATCCGTTCTGGGGTTCACCTTCTAATGTATTTTACGACACAAATTGAAGGTGCGATAAAGTTGGGTGTCGTGAGGTTTCCGGCACCAATACAAAAAAGAATAGGACCACTACATCTGTTTCCCATGGAAGTCGTAAAAGGCGACTAAGGGTTAGGCTTACAAACTTGGATTCTTTTTAGGCGACAAGCTAGCAACCTGTCACTTTATATGAATCTCAATTCTATCAGTAAGCCAAACAATTGAACGTGGCCTATCAGTATTTTCAAGACTGTTGGCGTTATTATATGTACGTATTTTTTATTTCATTACACTTTTATATGTTCCTACTTCTGTCAAATCTTTTGAAATTTCACCTTCTACTTATGACAACAAATAAGGATATGTGTTTTTTGATCTAACAATGTGTCATTCGATCATTGAAGCCCTCAAGGATGAATAATTTTCCCCGTTTTGTTTTCACGTTTTCCTTTTTGCTCTCAAAAGTTTAAGCGTGATGTTATATAGCCTAAAGCCTTTCTCGATAAATGGTCTATTCAACACAAAAATAATTTTTCAATTCGAATCAGTAGTTCCTGAGATAAGCGCATTCAAACAAACAAACAAACAAATTCTTCAGCTTTATATGAGGTAAATACGCTGAAAAGAAATGCAAAAAGTTCTACCAACAGAACATTTCAAAATCACACTTGAAAGTTCCATCAAAAGCTCCGTGCACGAACGAAGCTGGAACGAACAGCGCTCATATCCGTCCGTCCGGTTGTCCGTCACAGCCGTTTCATTATTCACGTCTCACGCCGTCCTTGGTAGTCCAATTGTTTTCAGTGCATTCAGAAAATATAATTTGATTGGGCCACTTAATATGACGTTGGGTGTATATACGGTTCTACTCTGCCATGAAAATCTGATAAATTATTAACAAGATTCTCTGATAAAAGCATAAGAAAAAATAGCGTTGAACTCTACACATTGTGAAACGCACACAATCCTTCAATGTTAAACTCTGCTCATTGATAACACATGCATACAAATAATCACGTCTATATCCCTTGCGGGGTAGACAGAGCCAACAGTCTTGAAAAGACTGATAGGTCACGTTCAACTATTTGGCACTATATCCGTTTATCCACCGATGCTCTAAAACGCTCTTAACGTAATACCTTTTACCTGAATTTCGACAGCTTAATAACAAACTTCCTGTCAGTTGCTTATCTGTGCTTCCAAAACGGAAATAAGCATGGAAATTGTACACTCCCACGCTATCTCAATCATAACATGCAGACTTGCAACAATGACGTTACATGCAGTTACATTTGCGTTGTGGGAATATGGGAATCTGGGTCGTAAACTTTTCAGTGACAATGTCAACTTTGTTTCCATTTGTTGCATGAAACTGCGTTTTTCTGGAAATTTCGAAATAATACTTTTTACACAGACCGTTAATTAAGATATGAACGACTTGGAGCGCGAAAAATGTAACCTACGTTTCACATCGGCTTTTCAATTATATAGGTAAACTACATCTATTCCTTTCATAAAATTGATGTATGGTTTATTCTTAAAAGGATAACAAACTTTCGTATTCATATTATTAGTAGTGAGAATTAAGAAGAGTATCTCAGACTCTCAGACTAATCCATATCAATATTTAATGTACTCTGGCCCTCAAAACTTCGTACCACAATTTCATATTAAAACTGTAGATACTAAGTTTTGAAGGCTACTGTATAGGTACGCGAAAGTGAGTATATCTGTTTGACTTTTCGGTCTTAACATCCAATTTTGAATTTTGAATGATATTCTGTACTTATAATAACGGATAATTGTGAGTTGGGCGAGGCAGACTCTTGTTGAGCGTAGATTATCTTATATCCCAAGCTTTTATCCATTTCAGTAGCTTATTACAATAACAAACTTGGCTATTAAAAACAAAAAAAAAAACGATTAAATACAGTTTTGTCAAAAGATACAGTTCGTAAATTTAAGTAATAACGTTATTTTGTTATGTATAATGTGATTAATAACATATAATCACATTATACAAAATCACGCCTCTTTTCCAGAGGGGTCGGGAGAAACAAAATGTTTTTACTAGTTTTTGGTTTGGCTTTTTATCGAAGCTTTAGGGTACTCTTGACCTGACCTTACCCATATGTTCATCTACGCCATATTTTAAGGTCGTTGTAATGAAAATTCTTGATATAATGAGCTATCTTTGACGGCGGGAACAATCCTGAAACTGTCATTAAGAAGTTAGGACTAGTAACTTAGATTAAAATTAAATTTGTTTCAAAAATGTTCCGGTTTCGCTTTCATTAAGAAAGTAATCATAATTAGGTATTATATCATTATAATAATAATTATTATTAATAAATAAAATATTATGGGAAGAAAATATCGTAAAAAAAAAACGTACACATTCAGGCAACTGGATAATCCAATGTGTTACATTCCCCTGTAAAAGGTGCAGGTGTCAATCGCTTCGTGTTTATTTATTTTTTACCTATAAATTACTAAACTCCAAACTGAAGGTCCCATCCTTCAAAATAGACTCTCATTCGATCGCTTTCCTGAATAGATTGGAAACAGCTCTCCTTCCAATCATAACCAGATTGCCGAAGCTTCCTTTGGGACATCAATTTATATTGCAATTTACTTATTCATGGTCGGGCAATTATGTATCCAGCTGTAGTAGCCGGCGACCCTTGGGGTTGACGTAACATGTTACAAAAATAACTAATTTATTATTTATACGACACAGCGGCTTCCTTATCTCTTACCTCTTAGTGACAAAAACTGTGATGAATACTTTCCCTTACCGACCTCCTATGGGAGACCACAACCACCACAAGTCACCCGAAAGACTAATACCTAGTCAAGCATAATTCATACCCATTGTTTGCTAAAGACGTCACGTCTCAAAGTAAAATCTCTTTCATGTTCCCTTTTCGCAGTTTCCTTGGCCGACGTAGCACAATGGTTTCACGATAATCCGCTGTTCCGGAGTGTTTGGCTTCAACTCTCAAAGCCAACAAATATTGAACCTTTTTGTTACAAATATCTGATTCTATTTATAGTGTGTACTGCCTTTTGAAGCCACGACGAAATGTTGGCTGTTAGAAATACCTGCACCTTTTTTGTATTCGGATATTATCCTGGATATGGCTGGTCTGGGTATCTTTATCATAAATATTTTAATTAAATTTCAATGAAGTTTAGTATGCTTTATGAAGATTCCCATTTTTTCGTTCAGCTGTATGGCTTAATGATGGAATTGGGATTCAAATAGTGACAGGTTGCAAGCCTGAAGGGATTCTTCGGGCTAGGGACCGGTCAGTCTGACCTACTAAAAGTAAAACTGCTGTAAAAGTAAAAAACTTTATTTAAAAATTAGAAATAATTTGAATTTTAAGAAGAAAAGGTGATTATGAACGGTTGTGAAAAGTAAATTTTAATTATGTATAAAAGATTTGACAGTAATTTTAATTCGTAATTAAAATTACTGTCAAAACATGCGTAACGTTGCGACATTTTGTTAATTACTCGTAGATAAATAAAAAAATATATACACCGTATTCTTAGTATTCACAAAGCTGAGTTTCCAATCAAACTGTCAAGAGTTTGTTTTCACCATAGAGCGTGCTCAGAAACTTGAAACCACGTGTCAAGATTAAAGCGGCTGAAAGATACACTTTTTCCTAAGTATGGACTTAGGAAAAAGTGTATCTTTCAGCCGCTTCAAATATAAAAAAATATAAGAAGAAGAAAGAATATCTTCTCAAAATGGTTTGAGAAGATATTCTTGTTCTTATATTTTTTTATTTTTCTTACATTTGTGCCTTGATCAAATTAAGGACTTAGCTTGCATGAAGAGAATTATGATGGACGAAGCGAAAGAAGTACTCGTATGCAGAGATCGTGGCTAACGGAAAGATGAAGTCTGTGCCTACCCTTCCGGGAAAGAAAAGTGATTTTATGTATGTACTTGATAACTTATAGTTGAACTCAGCGATACTTTCCCCGTTTTTATTATTAGTATGATACATTCCTTTTATCTCAGCTAAAGCTAGTGAGTTAATACCATTTACGGGCGTCAACCAAGTAAATGATAATAATAATTTATTATTACTTATTATCGTTATACTGGCTTTGGTCAACATTTTTGGGCTTATAGATCTTTCTTAGATAAGTAAATGTTTATCTTCCATGTAATGTCAGTTTTATTTATCATACAAAAATTGTTTATGACAAAATAACTTATATTTTCTTACATTTTCATTCAATGGACGTTATCATAGACGTGGTAGTTATAGCCCTTATTAAGGAGTTAAATTATTCATACATCAGTTATTTAGGCTACAGCTTTGTTAACTGTTTTAAGGTTACTTAAATAGAGTTGTTTTTAAGATTATATGTGATTAAGTTTTATTTATTCATAAAATAAAATTAAATATATAATTGATAAATGTCTTTCGATTATTTTTCGTTTGGCTCTGTTTGTCGTATCCTTATTTATAATCCACTAGCTGTTGCCCGCGACTTCGTCCGCTTTATAGATATATCATTATAAATTTTAACAGATTCTAATTACTGCAAAGTTTCATGAAAATCCAATCACTAGTTTTGACGTGAAAATAACAAACACATAACTTTAGAAACTGTCGCATTTATAATATAAGTAATTCATAAGTATACAACAGTGACAACACAATATATAAAAAAAAAATTAAACCTTATATTCATCATGAATTCAGAATGCGACAAAATTAATTAAAGCCTATTTCTGTCATCATTTGTTATACTTGTTTGTGTGCCCACTGTAATCCAGGTCAGTTCAGATTCGGCACGCACGGTAGATTTTGAGACGACACCTTTATGAGGCGACAGTCGTACTTACTTAATCCAATAAACCAGATAATTTTTATTTGCAAAACAATAAATATTCGAAGGTTTTCTGGATTAAATCGGCTGACTGTAAAATAGCGATAGCATACCTACGCGAGGCGTACCTTAGGGTACGTTGTAATGACCAGAGCAGACCTATAGCAGGTCAACATACATACATATGGTCACGTCCATATCCCTTGCGGGGTAGACAGAGCCAACAGTCTTGAAAAGACTGAATGGCCACGTTCAGCTATTTGGCTTAATGATAGAATTGAGATTCAAATAGAGACAGGTTGCTGGCCCATCGCCTAAAAAAAAGAATCCCAAGTTTGTAAGCCTATCCCTTAGTCGCCTTTTACGACATCCATGGGAAAGAGATGGAGTGGTCCTATTCTTTTTTTGTATTGGTGCCGGGAACCACACGGCACATACCAACCATATAGCAGGTCAAGAATACAAGAAACCCTAGACATCATACAGGCGAGCATCGCACCCAACAGCGCACCAACGGGAGATGTTGAATTGTTGTGTGTAGCCAATACTGGTGTCAGATTTTTTAAGGCTGCCTAAAGGAGTCTGACTGCCATAAATTGAAAGTGTGTTTGTTTTTCAGTCTTTGTCGATAAAATAACTGAACCGATTTCCGTGAAATTTTGCAAACATGTAGTAAACGGAGAATGGCATGGGTACTGTTAACGCGAGCGACAGCTAGCCTTGTATAATTTTTAATAAAAGCTTTTTGAACCAAAATAGAAAAAGCTATAAACCTGTTTCCTACCAAACAAGTACTAACAAAACAAGTTAGTTCAGTGTTTACAACTTCAGACATTGTTAATCAACACCCTTTATACATTTCAGTCCTTAACATAAAGCTGTAAGGTCTAAATTTGAGTGCAGTTGTACAAAAACAAAACCAGTAAATTACAAAAATGTCGTTCCACCTGCGAAGTTTATCGTATTTGCGAAGAAAATTGTGACGAAAATTGAGTTTTCATCGTTACAGTGGATTTAAAAAAAAATCCACTATAACGGAATAAGAATGTTAGTCACACAGGTTATCCGTCTCTTGTAATGAAGACAGTTTCTCTTCTTCTTCTAAACAAATCTTCTTGAAATTTTACGTATTTGAGTAGATATAAAAAAGAGTCTGGAGAATAACACAGGGTACTTTTCATCCCGGTAAAAATAGTTATTTTATTATCTAACAGTATTATTTTGTAGGTGACACTAAATTCGCGCATGTAGGTGGCGCTAAACTCGAATATATAATAATATCGCTATATATATATATAAATAATAATCGCATAAAACTTGTTATGGGCAGAACAGTATTTGCCTGAAAACAGATATTTCAAAACAATTTAGAATTGTTTTAATTTAGACTTAAAATAAATAATATAAATGAGCTTAAATAAGCATGAATGGAAATTAGATCACAACATATGACAAAGTTGCGGTATTTTCTTTATCTGTATATACACGCTAATCTCAGAAAGTAGACGACGGATTTTGTTCCTTTTTAAAATAATAGAAAGAAGGTTTTTTGAGAAAGTTTCATATTTATAAATGTTACTCATGCGAGGCCGGGGCGGGTCGATAGATAAACGGTTTATCTTGTCTTCTTTTGAAGGGAAATTACTACAATTTTCTGTCACTGAAAAGTTTGAACTCTCAGATAAAGATAATTTTTAACCTCCATTCATCATCGTCACTACGGACGGCCTCTGTGGCTCAGCGGTAGTACGCTTGTCTGTGACACCGGAGGTCCCGGGTTCGAATCCCGGCCAAGGCATGATGAGAAAAGAACTTTTTCTGATTGCCTGGGGTCTTGGATGTTTATCTACATAAGTATTTATTATAAAATATAGTATCGTTGAGTTAGTATCTCGTAACACAAGTTTCGAACTTACTTCGAGGCTAACTCAATCAGTGTAATTTGTCCCGTATATATTTATTTATTATTTATTATTTACTACAACAAGTTTTATTATCATCAAGTCTTTTACGACCTGAATACAACTGAGTTTGACAAATGAATCCAGTTTTGAAGCGAAATATACCGATTTCCAGGAAAATTATTATGGTTTTATTGGCAGTAAAATTACGCTGTAATAAACAGTATGTAATTGCTTAAAGAGTTCTTGGAAAACAAAAGCTTATTACACCGTCTTTATTGGCAAAACATTTACCTTCAATACTGGAAGCCGCGGTTTCTTAAACCACGTGAAGAATTACTTATTTTTTGAGGTGACATGCACATTCAAACAGTTGCTTGAATATGTAACCGTGTTCAAAAGAAAGGTTAGGTTCCCCAAAAATGGGTTAGACGGGAGTAGCTTCGTTTAAAAATCTGACTTATGTACCCAAATCAGGATTATGGTGACAGGCGCAACCTGAGCTCCGCGAGGCAGACGAGAGGTAATGCATCCAGGTTTAACAAGTGGATGATGAAAAGGTAGACCCCACATTTTTATGGTTGAAACAGTGGAGATTAGAATTCTGATCCTCGTACTGTCATGTCAATTTTATTTTTCGCTATACCCCAACTAATTTAAAAACAAAGAATAGGTCTGGTGTTAAAATCTACCTTCATTATAAGATACTCCATTGAAGCCCATGCTAAATTAGACTTAATTGTAAAGGATTAAAGATCAATTTAGGTTGTAAGGTAGCCTTTAGAGTAGCACTTTAAATTTCTCGACGCCGTCATTTCGCAAAGTAAGGAAAATTTGATTTCGCTTGTTTCATATTCAAAGGCGAACTTTTTGAATGCACAATTTAAGTGGACAATACTAGATTGTTTTTTTAACTTCTTTATATTAAAATAAAGTATATATTTTTTACCTTTGCATTCAAATGCCCTTTTTGTTAACACTTTTTATTAACCTTTCGTTATATTTTGGACGTAAAATAACGTAAACAAAATACACTCCGAGGTTCACTTCAGCGACTTTTTACAAAATAAATCTTACATGTTATTGAAAAATAGTTAATATCAAATTATTTCAAAGTTTAAACAAAGATTTCACTCAACAGTGCAATTAAATATGAATGAAATCAAAAATATATAGTCCGTATAATCAAGAACGATGATTTAAAACCTCAAAAATTTATTAAAACCAAACAATTTTATTATTTTCTTTTAAAAAGACTCGGGAAAACTTTCGTACTTACACGGACTTTGAATCCATTTGACTAAAAATATGAAAAGTTAAGTTGTTTATTGCTTTTGTTCTTCACAACTTTGTGGGATTCCGTCCCTAAATATAAGAGAACATTGACCTCTGTATAAAAAAAGAATTATACACTTGGTAAATGAGGAGTGAGTGTGGGGGAAAAAGTCGGAGTGGGAAGACCTAGACGAACGTATCTTGATCAAATTAAGGACGTCCTGGTAAAGGGTCAGGTCAAAAGTACCCGAAAACCCGAAGCTTGCATGAAGAGAGTTATGAATGTGGATGAAGCGAAGGAAGTATGCAGTGATCGTGGCAAGTGGAAAGAGGTAGTGTCTGCCTACCCCTCCGGGAAAGAGGCGTGATTTTATGTATGTATGTATGTATATTTATATCATGGGTTCGATTTCCAAATTCGCCTGCTCATACGAAAATGAAAATAATATGTATTTTTTAATGAAAGGTTTAAATCAATTTAAGTAGCTTGCATGATATTTGGTGACAGCGGTAGGAGCTCTACCTGTGAACCGAAAAAAACTTTATTTAAAACTAGCTGTGCCCGCGACTGCGTCCCTAGCCCTCAACGATGAATAATTTTCCCCGTTTTTTTCACACATTCTATTATTTCTTTGCTCCTTATAGTTACAGCGTGATATTATAGGTATAGCCTAAAGCCTTCCTCGATAAATGGTCTATTCAACGAAAACTTCAATTCGAACCAGTAATACCTGAGATTAGCGCGTTCAAACAAACCAACTCTTCATCTTTATAATATTAGTATATATTAATCTGTGGCGAAACTTTTACTTTAATATTCATAAGAGTTTATTCATTTTGGTACTTAATTTCACTTCACAGAATTTTTGCGTTCATTCAAGTGTAGGTATTCTGTTTTTGTTTAAGCAAGCTAATCGCGTAGGCGGGTATAATTATTACGAAAGTTAAATTCGGTGGTACAATATCTTCAAACAAAATATACTTACTTTATTATGCGAGCAAAGACTTCTTTTCAAGGATTTTTAGCCTGGAGGGATTCGATATAATAAAAGTACATAAATATACATAAATGTAATGTAAATGGATCCTCAAGATAATAAACACGTGTAAGTGTATACCCACTCACTAACTCACATAAAAACGTCTATATCACTTGCGGGGGAGACAGAGCCAGTAGTCTTGAAAGAATGAGAGGACGCGTCTAGCTGTTACTAGCCTGTTCAATTAAAAATAAGCGTAATAATTATGTTGGTAGCAACACTTTTTTCTAGACATGTGTCGTTCCGGACCGTAATAGTTCTCGGAACTATGTCCGGAGGTGGAACGATATCGGTCCAATCCAAACTGATTGGCTTAGTCGGTCCACAGTTCCTAACATATCCGCGACCAAATATGAGGGCGCCGCCGTGCCGCCACCGCGCTGCCGCAAAATAGTAATCACACACTTCATTAATTTCGTAATATTCTTAGATACTTATGTAACTATTCAATGTTATTTAAAGTAACAATTGACTCCAAACACTCATTTGTTGGTTGTAAAATAATTTACTTTTGGTTGTCAGTCCTAAGCCTGCCAAGTATGAAGGTAAATCAATTGATGTGAAGTACATTACATAGGTGCTATGGCTATGGTAATATTATGTCGTGTCAAGTCATGTGTGTTATCTATTCAAAACATATGGAAATACGACGACGACCGTCGTCGTCGTCGTCGTAGTTCCATATCCAGTTCGTGGGTAAGTAACGCGCCCTGCATTGAAAATTTTAGCGGAACTAGATAGTTCCGCGAACATGATAACGGAACTAGTTCCACAGTTCCGATGAACCGTTCCAGGTTCAATCCGATCCTGAACATGATTGGCACATGTCTACTTTTTTCTTTCTTCCGCTTTGTAAATTCATTAAAAATTATTAATAAAATTATACAATAAATTTTTATATTCGTTTAAATGTGTTATGTTCTTTCCCAGAACTAGCCCATCGCCTAAAAGAAGAATCTCAAGTTTATAAGCCCATCCCTTATCAATCATTCTTAGTCGTCTTTTAGGACATCTACGGGATGTCTACGAGTATATCCCTTATTATTCAAATAGTGACAGGTTGCTGGCCAATCGCCTAAAAGAAGGATCACAAGTTTATAAGCCTATCCCTTAGTCGCCTTTTACGGCATCCATGGGAACGATATGTATTGGTCCTATTACTATTCTTTATCCTTTACGGGGTAGACAGTCTTGAGAATATGGAGGGGTTCTATTTTTTTTTTTGCAAATGTTGCCGGGAACTACATGGCATAAAAATTTTGCCAATACAAATAAATCATAAATATGTTGCAGTACAAAAAGTAGGGTTAGAGTAAAACCTAGACTACGTCTAGACTCCAGACGATCCGATTTAAGTAGACGTGTTTCATTTAACTCTTTTACTACGAGGACATTGTCTGCAATTTTAAAATATTACCAGCATTTGGTCGTAGCCCGTAGCTCATACAAACGTTTCGGTTTTTTAACCGATTTCAAAAAAAGACGGTTCTTAATTCGACCGAATTTTATTATACACTTTGTTCATTTCCGTTTCTAGGTTTTATGGCTTCAATATTGAAAATATTTTACACGTGTAAATATTCGGAATTAACATCATTCTTTATGTTAAAGGAATGGGAAAGTCACATCACTTCTAAGTCAACTTAGATCACAGTTCTGTGATCTAAGTTGACTTAGAAGACACATTGGCGCAGGGGATTCGAATCTGGGTAACATTCTGCCACTGACGAGAAAAATTCCGTAAGCGGCTAAATTAAATATTTTTAACAGACTCCAGAGTTTGTAAGCAGTACTAAGAGTAATATCACAAAAAGTTATGAAAATTAATTAATATATTAATTAATTAAATTAACACTAGGAATAATAAAAGTATAATCAAAATCTCAATAAAGTTAACAGTACATTAAATGTACCCGTAATACATATTTTAACATATTTATGAAAATGCCTATGATTATAATATATCAACAAGGGGCTATAATTATCCCAAAATTTATTTTCACGCCAAAGACATTAAGAAAAGCTGTAATTATCTCAAAATTCGTTTCGGCGCCGTAATAAGTTCCCGATTAAAATATTCATGATAGTTAATTTTCTGGAATGTACACGGCACCTATTTCAATTGTTGACTATCAAGTGTCAAGCAACCTATGCACCCCGCAGGTTTGTTGTTATTTATATAACTTTCTATGTTTAGCTTGTGTATAGAAACAAGGTAAATATATCATTGACTAGACATCAGCTTACTTCGGGGCAGACAACAAAGGATTGTTACGTGCTTCTATTTTGTAAACCGCATACATGCAACGGATTAACGTTCGTGAAATTTGTTATGAAGTGCTTTTGAATTCATTAAAACATGCACACAATAGGCATGATGACTAATTTTCGTTTTAGTAATTTCGTTTGATTAATTTCGTTTCATAAAAATAACTGAAACAATAGTGAAATAATCGCATCAATCTACAAAAATCTGACTTAGATATAACGAAGAACATAACACATATTTTGGGCGAGTCCAAAACATCTCTTACAAACGCTACTTAAGTATGACGTGATACCTGAATTCGCGTCATGAACTTTAATTTGTATGGCAACTACCTTATTTATGGCGTTTATGGATATGATGTCTTAATAAAAGTCGTTCCTTATTTTTGTTTATGCACTCGTGGCATAGTTATTTTTGAATATTTTTTTTAAAATGGAATGTCCATTTAAAAAAAAGGCCAAAAGCAACGAATTTAGCGTCCCAGAACACAGGTTCTTCGCGAATCCCACGAGAACTTTATTTCAGGATTAAAGGTACCCTATGTCCTTTTCCAGACTCTTAATTATATAGCTAAATTTCAAGAAAATTAGTTAAGTAGATAACGAGTGAAGAGAAAACGAACAAACTTTCGCATTAATAATATAGTAGTTGGTATACTAACATATTAATAATCAATATCAATATCAAGCAAGCAATCAAGCCTTACAAGTATTTGCTAACAAACAATACAAATAATTTGAATTTCACACAAAGGGTTCAAATACCAATACAATCAGGCTACATTTTCCTTCAAAATACATGACACTTTCATTAATGGACCTTTTTTATTCAATTTTAATACATGAAAGGCTTCGGATCAAAGGACTTTTAACACATTTGATTGGGTCCGGTCGAATGGAATTTGTGATTGATTTTCAATGGAATTGTTTATATGCCTCTTTAGAGTCTAAAAACTTTCTTAGATCGGGATTTTAGACACAAATCTCTTGCATTTTTTAAAGTAACATCGTCATCAGTTTTTTTTTTATGTAAAGTCTTAATAAGTACCACGTCCAAATCCCGATTGGGATAAGTCCGCCATTGTACATATTCTTCTATATCCAATGACTGTTTTATTTTTGTTATGTTTATTTTTATGTGCAATAAAGAGTTTACAAACAAACAAACAAGTACCTACTCAGAAATTATAATTTAGGTCAAACATCACATCAGTATGAGTGCTAAGAGAATCTCTTACGGTGAGGGAAAAGATCGTGAGGAAACGTGAACATTCAGGTTTCAAACAACTGGAAGTGCAACCATGATACAATAAGAGTTAGGTTACTCCGCTAAGCTTGCGGAGGTCAGATAACGAGAGTAAAGTGTCGCTTCGTGTAAAAACCTGCCTCACTATCTCTGTGTTTATTATGAAAATTGCAGTAATAATATAATTCCATTATTCCGTTTACAAATTTTGAATATCCAAAATACTTTTCCTATATTATTTTGATGTTTCTTTTTGTAAGCCATTTCAGAATCCGTGACAATCGCTGTTCGATTACAGTTCATGTACCCAGACAGAATATCATTGCGAATAAAATTTTACGACCAGTTATATGGACTGAAACGGTGATTGCCATCGGAATACAGAGAAACTGTGTTATTTCTACGTTCTGAATTTCAAAGATTTTAAAGGAATGGTAATTATTTAATAATATAACTTGGGATTCTTTTTAAGCGATGAACTAAGTACCTCTCACTCTTTGAATACCAGCATTAAGCCATATAGTTAGGAACGTGGTGTTTCAGTATTTTCAAGACTAATGGCTCTTTCTCCTGTTAACCTGCACTATTAATTTAAATATAATGAAGTCCCTTCAAACCTTGTGCCAATTGGTTGGATACGTAATTAACTTCGACATTTTTTTTAATTTATTTATTTTTTTCATTTATTTACTTTCTTACATCTACCATTATAGACTAAATCTAATGCGATAGTGTATATATAAAGTACACTTTAATGTGATTTCAGATAGTTATTTAAACGTGCAATGTCCTAAATAAACAGAGAACCAAATGGTTCGGAAATATCTTGGCAGAAATTGGGTTCTGAGAGCTCTGTTTATCAATGGAGTATTATACCGAGCCACATACGGCCCAATAAATATGTAAGATCCGCTTAAAATGGGTACAAATATTTTTCACCTACACAATAACAGCGCCAGCTAAAGATACCTAATTGGTGTCGGCTTCTGTGGCACAGTGGCTAAGCCAAGGGTGAACTTTGCCCCAAGAGCCCGGAAACAAACGAACTTTAAACTAGCTTTTTGCTTTAAAACCTTTACCAAAATCTTCATCTGTGCGTTAAGCGTCCGTTAATTTATTCTCTAACTCTCTCCTGCCTTCCCGTCCGTATAAACGGTATCCTACTTATATCCCTTTATGTTACTTTCGCATTCATAATATTATTAGTTGAGATTTACTTTTTTCCTAATTCATACTGGTAACCCCTGCAGCGTTGTAGTAATAACTTGCATTTGTGTCACGAGCGCCATTTAAATCGAGGATATAGAAAATATTTTTCTGGTCATAATGCACAAAAAATAGACTTTATCTACTAAACAGCCGACGAAACTTTTACCAGAAAAAAATAATATTTTTATCAAAATATTTGTACGCAATAAGTGCGTACCTTATACAAACATGATATTATATAGAGTTATATTATGTATCGAATGAGTAAATGTTTCCGAGGAACGTCTTTGATTTCGATGTGTCTTTGTGTCGATGTCAAAGAGATCTAAGTTAGATATCAGTTTTGAACACAGGAATAGTGGCAGTAGTTTGGAGTTTCGTGAAACATATAGCTGTATGCATAATAATATGTAGAGGTTCTTCTCATATTTGTATCCAAAAGCGTGTTGGTGTCACATGACACTTTGTCATTTGCCACTTGTTGCTGATCAGTTAATCATCTTTGCATGTCACTCTTGGCTTCTAAGCTTTGGCGTTGACCAATTACAGAATTTCTGATATATAACTCTTTACCCGGCCTTTGATTCATGATCTAGATGGGTTTTTTTAAACAGGATCACGGAGGTCAAATTAGAGTCGCCTTATTTTGCCTGATATGCGTTATTTTGTTCTGAGTTTGACTACCAACCCAAGACGTTAAGGGAAAACATTGTGGAAAAACACTGGACATTCTGCCAACCATGATCCAATACGAGTTAGGTTCCCCTGCAAAGGTTGCGAGGGTGAGATGGGAACTGCTTCGTGTCAACACTTGACTTATCTAATCCAGGATCACGGTATAAGGCGCACCCCGGGTTCCTCCCTAGAGAAGTGAGAATATAAAAAGAACTAACGCCAGGCGGAAGAAGACCTATACCTGGTGCGTCATAATCGAATCCAGGGCTAGTCTCCAAAGAGGTGGCAACCGGTACGAATGCAGGAGGACGATAGTTTAATTATTTTTTTTTTTCATTTATTTCCCTCTCAATATTTTGAACAAACAACGATACCTAATCTCATAGTCTATGCAACATCCTCAAGATAATGTGATTAAAACTCTCTCCTGTGCATTAATGAGGAATCAAGATTAAACTATAAATTTCTGCTATTACGAGGTAGTGTCTGCTCGTAATAGCAGCAATATTACTCAGCAGTTAATACCTAGTTTAACTTATTAATATTCTACTACAAATGATTCATCTTCATCATCATATCGGCCGTAGAAGGTCCACTGTTAAACATAGGCCTATCTTATCTAATGACTTCTCGCTCTATTCGAGGTGACCTGCATCCAACGTTTCACCGCAGACTTCACCAGATCATGGATCTATCTCGAGGGAGGCCATCCTAAGCTGGGCTTTCCAGTGCGTGGTCTCCACTTGAGAACTTTTTGGCCTCATTGGCCATCAGCTCTCCGAAGAAATGTGGCCTGCCTAATACCAATTCAGTTTACTGTCAGGGACATTGGTTTTTTCTATTTAACAACATGTCTTCATAAAGGTAACCGTTCTGTTATATTATTCTACTGGCACTGCGGACAATTGGGAATTTCGAGAACCAATTTCAAGAGATTTAAATATTTTAAATAAAGACCTTAAACTACGAGTATAGCATATAGCGCTTCTTATGCCCATTATTTTTGGCTGTAAATACCTACGTCGTACCTATACCATATAAAGTTAAAAGTCAGTATGTAAGTAACTCAACAAAAAAATTACATGTCACGAATACAATAAAATTTTACGCTTTTCATGTTCAAACGGTATAAAACTTACTCAAATTACCACTTATAATATATGAGCTGGGAAGCGAAGTAGTATATTAATTCGAATGATCGATACTTATCCGATTTGTATCGATGTCCTCGAGTGGATCATTATAGCAATGACAGCCATCACATGATTCGTTTAAGTAATAATTGCAACAATGAATTAATGAGTTCAATGCCCTCCACGTGTTTAACGATTTTTTTTAGTCTGTTTTCGTCACTAAGCAGTTTCGGTATTTTTATAGTCAAGTGAGGTAGATCTTAGCTTAGACTAGTTTGAAAAGGTTGGTAACAAAGTATTTTTGGTGTCTATTTATATTTTTTATCACATCAAACAAACCTTCAAGAAAATTACAAAACACACACATAATTTGACGGCCTCTGTGGCGCAGCGGTAGTATCGTTGAGTTAGTATCTCGTAACACAAGTTTCGAACTTACTTCGAGGCTAACTCAATCAGTGTAATTTGTCAAAAAAAAAAAATTACTATACATACTTATATTTTGACATGTTAGCACAGCTTTCCCGATATACTAGTATTTTAAAAGAAAACCTGACATTACATTCTGACGACTAGATACTGCAGATTTTGATGGGCGATCAAAATCTGCAGTAGTACCTAGATAGATATCAATAAGACATGTTCTTCTCTGTCTACCCCGCAAGGGATACAGACGTGATTATATGTATGTATGCATGTATCAATAACACATTTACATACAAAAATACTCGTAAAAGTTACCTACAGCCAATTATATGGCTAACGTGTCAGTTGGCTACTTGATACCTGTATTTAAATCGCCATTAATTCGCATAACCGGTCAGTGGCCTTTATCACCATAATCTCGTGACTCGACGCTCGTGGTCAGACCCTAGTTTAACACCTAAACTGCCAAAAGACACACTTACCTTTTTAAAATAAGAAAAAAAAACAAATGAAAATTACTTTATTTTTTTTTTCGTTTAGGATTTTTAAAATTAAAAAATATAGATAGTATTAAAAATTGAATATAAGTAAGAATTAATTAAAATTATTGTTAATAATGCAATTATAATATATTATATTGAATTGTGAAAATGGTTTTTAAAAAAGTTAGTTTCAAAGAATACGAACTTGTGCCGTTCATAGACCAAGATGCGTAAGTACCTACCATTATAAATTTCTACGCTTTTTTATTACTAAAAACTTTTAAGTGTAGTCATATATTTTAAATAATCTTACATACTATTACTGTTAGGATTCTTATAAATATAGTGACAACATTGCTATGTGCTGTGATGTGTGGGACTGGTAAAGAAACAGCAACACTCACGTGTGAAAAACAAAAAATATCTGGAATCCAGTTTGTGAAATACTATTTTAGAATACCAGGAGTAAAAACGGGAGGTGGACTAATTTCTATGGGTGTAATCGTTAAGGTGGTGTTGACCTCACAGCTGTTTACTGCCATAGCGTTGGGCAAGTTTTAATAAAATAAAATAAAATCAAATAAAATTGACTGCGTAAAATAAAACTCTAAAATAAAAAAATAACTTTTAGTGTCTTACCAGGCTGTTTGTTACCGGTAACTCGTTTGATGTACTCGATATGATAACACCCTTTTCGTTTCACCCGGTATTGTCTATGAAGCCCAAGTTCATAAGCCTACACCTTAGTAGTCTTTTACGACATCCATGGGGAAGATTGACAATAGTTCTGGACAATAGACAATAGGGAAATGATCTGTTCAACTAAAAGGGTATTGTGGTCTTAATTTAACTGTTACTCAAATAGTTCTATTCCACTGAAAATAGGTTTGATCGGCGACCCATTTTACATTGGGGTTAAATTATTTTAGATTCGTCGACTAGAGTTATAATTACCCGAATATGGAACTAAATTAATTAAGTATTCTTACCTCAGAAAACTTAATTATATTCTAAAAACGTTATTCCAACTTTCTACTACGAATATTTAAATATGAAAGTGAATTTGTTTATTATCTCATACATATCAATCACGTCTTTATTTCTTGCGGGGTATAAAACGCCAATAATAAATCTAAAAGGCTACATTTGGTTTAATGATGGAATTGGGTTTGGTAGAGTTAGATTGCTAGGTAACTCATCGCCGAAAACAAAACCCTCTGTTTTTCAAAGGTCCATAACAATCAAAAGAGTTTTCCTTAGTTGACTTTTACAATCTGTGTGGGAAGAGAAGCACCTATAACTAGACGGGACACTTGCCCCATGACTTGTAAATTCATCTCCTCCTCGCGTGGCTTTGCTGAGCTCATCTACGGTTCTGGCAAAATCATCAGCAAGGCGGTGTATACACCTGTGACATTATGCTGAGTTAGGACCTTTTCACTGTCCATTATTGTTTGTGGTACATACATGCACATTCACATTTTTTTACTATTAATTATGTATGTAACCAACAAATGTATTGTGATAGTGAATAAAGCTTTTTACCTATGTATCAATATCTTCCTATAACGCACTTTTGTGTTTTCTTATTAGACCATAATTTAAGTTCTAAAAATGTATCTCTTCGAACTTAAGATAAATTTGTGATTGACCAATCTATTTAAAATTATTTGAGAACCTCTGACTGTTTTTTAATAAAAATATATGAACTGATCGAAATTCCCCTGAAGGTTTACTGTAGATTTTAAAATTCAAAAAGTTATTAAAAGAAAATACATCTACTTACAAAAACATTTACAAAAATTACTACTTAATAATAGCCTAATAATATTCCTCATATTGTTTACTTTTGACGTATAAAATCTTTAATCACAAATACAGACATTTTCCACAATCTCCAAGAACAATTAATCTCGTCTTATATTCACCCATCTCCCTTTATTCCTTGAATTTCATTCCGAAATGTACAGCCAACCGCAAATCAAGTTCTATGCATGAAATTCTACGACGCGGTAATGGAGGCGAATTTCCAACGAATATGAGTTTCCTGTTATGATGTTGACTGTAATACTAAACAAACACGCCGAATGACTTCAAATTTCCGAAATTATTCCTTGATTTTGTAAAACAGCTATTTATAGCTTCATAATATAATATTAACTTCACAATATTCTTTTACTTCTGAGACAAATTTGAATTGAAATTTCAATAGCTGCGTTTATTCTTGATTATAAAATCATTTTGACAATAATTTATTGCTAAAATCCTTACAAATCGGATTTAATTCATGTCAAATTTATATTTCAACTTGTTTAATGAAAATAGGATTACATGAATTTGAAGAAAACTCTAGAGATATTAGAATAAATTGAATGATTGTTTAAGCAATTTTATATTTTTGAAGAATTTCATTTAAATCTTTTGTGAAAGTAGAATTGTAACGTTAACTGACTGATATACAGCTAAACTATTTAACGAAATAAAAATCGCCGCAAGCAGCTAAAATTTAGCATGTGAAATACACGGTCAATAAACAAGATTTTTAGTTTTACAAGGATAGACATTGGGGAGTAACATAGTTTGAACTAACAATTTAGAACTAGCCGATTAAGACTTTTTATTTAAGGACACGGGCTGTTTCATGATAACGAAGTACCCGGAAAAGACCATCGAAGATCCTAGTACAAGGCAAATATAACCCTCAATCAGTTATGAATATTTAACTTTTTCCAGGCAAGAACTGGAACGCATATTTGTGGCTAATACCACAGATATGCGTTCCAGTTCTTTATAACATTTACTGAGAGAGATGTAGTGGTTTCATCCTACTGCCATAATGACTTGATGCAAATGTACCGACGTGTATATAAATGTAGAGATTTGAGTAACTTAAATTTGCACAGAAATAACGTTGCAACTTTTAATAATATTGTGCCACAGCTTCAGAGTTGTAACTTATAAGCTCGCGTTGAAACTTTCAAGCTTTGTATCTGAATGGAGACAAACTTTCCGCCAATAAATTGTACCTACACATTTTATGGGAATTGTTTCATTTTATCTGCAACCACTCAGTTTGAGAAAAACTTTTTATCTCTTTTATTTACATGTTTTTTATTGTATGCGAGTCTGAAAGTCAATATCAGAATGGGCCGTTCATTATTAAAAAAAATTAAAAATAAATAAATAAAGGTCTATTATTTTGGATAACAGAGATCAATATTAGAAATAATCAACACAATTTAGGTATAATACACATTATTTTTCCTAGTAATTACAAATAAAAATACTATAATAATACTTCCCTAACCTTCATGAGGTCAAACCCTGCGTTCTTTCCTGAATATGATAAGTTCTTGTTTGTGAAATTAAGCCTGTTAATTATGGTGAAAGGTAGAATTTGTGGTTTAGAGCAACTTTAGAGCTTAGCTTTCTAGGAGATTGGATAACTTTTTCACAGAGTAAGCTTTGTAGACTCGTCTCGAAAACATAAACTAAAAACCCAAATCTGATATTGATTTCTCCTGGCGCGTTACTTATTTACGCTCATTTAATTAATTAATCTCTTTACAGAACAATGAACCGAGTTAGATTTAGATCCAGTAATTTAATTAGCTTTCCCAATTTAGTTCGTTTATATAGTTTGTCCCTAGTTTTCTTATTTGTTTAGGTTTAAGCTTATCTTATATTCAGACTATTCATTGTTTGTCATTGGACGTTTATTTATCAACAATTATTATAAATGAAATTATCTTGCTAGATGTTAGTCACGATTGTATCCTCCATGGCCCTAACTGACGGAGGAAGACCTAGACGAACGTATCTTGATCAAATTAAGGACGTCCTGGTAAAGGGTCAAGTCAAAAGTACCCGAAACCGCCGAGCTTGCATAAAAAAAGTTATGAATGTGGATGAAGCGAAGGAAGTATGCAGAGATCGTGGCAAGTGGAAAGAAGTAGTCTCTGCCTACCCCTCCGGGAAAGAGGCATGATTTTATGTATGTATGTATGGCCCTGACTGTTGGCTCTATCTACCCCGCAAGGGATATAAACATGATTAAACGTATATTTATCCTCTACGAAAATAAAAAAAAAACGGAAAACGACAGACAACTTGGAGACCACATATCTGACCATGACGCTACCGCCGGACCCAAGTAAAAGGGGCAGACCGAAAAGATCATGACTGGACGTCCTAAAAGATGACATGAGAATAATGGACTGAAATCCTAGGACGCCGAAAACCGGTACCAACCTTCCGACTTTTCTCTCTCCACTTAGTCCGGAGAGTAAAGTCGGAAGACTGTTCCCGATATACGAGTATTAAAATCGACTGTTGTCATAGCGGCAACGAAAATACAAAAGTTGAGAAAATTTCAGCTTTCATTATATCACGGTTTTTTTCAAATCAAATCATCTTTATTGTGGTAGGTACACATGTTTTACATAGATTTTAAATATATAATAATAAATGTTTCAATGTGTCCTATTCTTAACAGAACGTACAATATAGGTATAGCTGTTATTGTGGATCTAATTCATAAATTAATATTAGAAATTAAAATTATAATAACTTCTTATATAGTTTATGAGATATAGCCTGGTGGCGGACAGACGGACAAGTTTGTAAGCAAAACAGAGAGTGCCGGTTACCACACGGCATCTATCTATAATATCAATGCAATATGTGTATCTCAGTAAGAAATAAAGTATATGTAAATCATTCATGTAGTGGGATTCACCCTAGAGACATTACCTTTGCCAATATGTGTCGTTACCTTGTAGGAAAGATTTTCATCGATCCATTGACAAAATTTGTGTTGAAAACCTTAACATAAATATTATTCACGCCTTCATGCGTAATTATTTTTGGTCCGCGACTTTGTTCGCGTGTAATTTTTAGATTTTTTCAATTGTGAATAAGTATATCCAGTGTGTTCGTTAATTTAGGTCATTTGACGGTCTTCGTTCGTCTTCAAATTAATTTTAAACGAAATTCCGTTCAGTATAGGACGAGAAAGCGTAACAAAACATTTTCTCTCTGCATTATAATTAGGCATTATACCAACGATTATAAATTTTACAATATAAAGATACGAGTAAACATTGCCGTGTTGATCCCGGCACGAATACAAAAAGAATAGGACCACTCCATCTCTTTCCCATGGATGTCGTAAAAAGCGACTAAGAGATAGGCTTATAAACTTGGGATTCTTATTTAGGCGATATGTTAGCAACCTGTCGCTATTTGAATCTCCAAATAGCTGAACGTGGCGATTCAGTCTTTTCAAGACTGTTGGCTCTGTCTACTCCGCAAGTGATATAGACGTGACCATCTGTATGTATGTATGTATAAACATTCAAGACCTTGTCCTGGGTCTTGTTAACTTTAGATTATTAATTGCACTCTCCACACAACTGTTTCGGGGCCCGAGGTCCGCCGGATTATTTGTACCAGTACCTATACTATTATATCAGAAAAATATAAATTTTTTATTATGTCCTAGCCAGAATTTTACCTCGAAACCATAAGGTTCTGAGACATAAGACTCAGAGACAGAATACTACCCCTGGGCCACAGCTGTGAGATGAGACACGGAGTGTCCTATTCCATAATACCAGGAACCACACGGCACTTGGTAATCGCGTGTTGTAATCAACTCGAAATTGAACGGGATGCCACTGGAACGTTGATTAAGCCTGGTTATATGAGCAGATTGATTAGCGATTGTGTTTCTCTAGCATTTGTTTGGCTTGAATCAGATTAGTTTTACTCCAACGAGTAAAATCAAGCATCGTGTTGTTTACAATACCTACTGATGAACAATTTAAGCGAAATTCACATATAATATTGTTCATGTACTTTGTAATAATAATATGTTACGGTAAATACATATATAAAAACAAATGCAACTAAAACTCCACTCGTCCTAAACTAATTTATAACTTTATATTTGCGTTGAAACAATTACAAAAACATTAAAATACGAGTATATTATATGTTAATAATTGCTCTTTTTTCGTCTTCCGATCGTCACTTTTTTATTTTCGTCGTTCTATTTTATTTAGTTTTTATTTGTGGCCAGTAAGATACACAAGAGGTTGCTTATTTCCAGACAAATATACTTGTTTATCACATTTATTACTGCCTGCCATATGGTTCCCTACACATGTGATGTCGTAAACAGTGATTAAAGTAATAGGCACATTCATGTAGTGCAAGCTACCATGCCGCTAAGAACAAAATGTGTAGCAGCTGCTTCTCTTTCAGTACAGATTGTATAAACCAATTAAAGGAAAGACTTGTAAACAAAGAAGGCTGGTATAGCAACCTGTAACTATCTGAATCTCAATTCCACCATAAGCTCTAGGATGTCTTCATTCTGAGCTTGGTTGAGACCACGTTCCAGTCTTTCGTTTCAGTCGATAATTTCGATGCTTTTGACTCTATATACCCCGGAAAGGATAAAAGCGTGATATATGCATACATACATACATATGGTCACGTCTACATCCCTTGCGGGGTAGACAGAGCCAACAGTCTTGAAAAGACTGAATGGCCACGTTCAGCTATTTGGCTTAATGATAGAATCGAGATTCAAATAGTGACAGGTTGCTAGCCCATCACCTAAAAAAGAATCCCAAGTTTGTAAGCCTATCCCTTAGTCACCTTTTACGACATCCATGGGAAAGAGATGGAGAGGTCCTATTCTTTGGCACTTTACACGGCACTATATGATGATGTGATTCCGTGATATATGATGTATGTAAAATTGGAAACATTTGTTTGTTGCAGACCGTGGAACATGGAGACGAGAGCTGATGATGATGAGGCGCCAACCGACCCAGCCGCAAGGAAACACACGCATCATGACTACACTGAGCAGGACTTCGAAGGTTTGTTCATTCTTCATTGACGGCCTCTGTGGCGCAGCGGCAGTACGCTTGTCTGTGACACCGGAGGTCCCGGATTCGAATCCCGGCCAGGGCATGATGAGAAAAGAACTTTCTCTGATTGGCCTGGGTCTTGGATGTTTATCTATATAAGTATTTATTATTAAATATAGTATCGTTGAGTTAGTATCTCGTAACACAAGTCTCGAACTCACTTCGAGGCTAACTCAATCAGTGTAATTTGTCCCGTATATATTTATTTATTGCATACTAACTTCAACCAACACACATAGCTCTTCGTTCGCCGTATACTCGGTGATTATTGGTCAGAGAAAATCTTAAACGAAAACCTGTGAGAGTGTTGCAATGAAGACCAGATCGCCCAGCAGATCGAATGCCGAGGAACTGGATTGGCCACAGGCTCCGACTACCCACATACTGAGGCAAGCCTTGTACTGGATTCCTAAAGAAGGCGCAAACGTGGCCTTCAAAATGTTTATTTTGTACAAAATTTTATCAAAATTGGATGAAGAACATGGTGGATGAAGCGAAAGAAATATGCAGAGATCGTGGCAAGTGGAAAGAGGTAGTCTCTGCCTACCCCTCCGGGAAAGAGGCGTGATTTTATGTATGTATGTATGTTTTATCAAAATTGGTTCAGTAGATTCGTTGTCCAGAGGTAACTTTTTGGTTACCACGAAAACCGGAAAAGTGGCGGAGGCGGACTCCGGGCCCCAAACACTTCTGTGGAGGGTGCAACCGGGAACGCGCGAAGATGAGAGAGAGAAAACCAGACGAATTGAATTTCGAATAAAAAAAAAATTTGAATTTTGAGTGGATAAAGTCAAAACCGGACCTTGGGTCCAAAAGACCTCGCAGCCCAACACTCAAAAATTGTCTTAGTAAAACCACATATTAGTCTCCCTGAATAACGGTTACCCGGTTTAAGTATATTTTAAGGTTATAGCTGTGCCTCTAATAAGTTCTTGTTTACATTGTTAACCTTACAATATAGATACTCATAAATGTCAGGACGCCGGGGTCGGTCCCGGTTATAAATAATTGGATGACATTCTGATAAAATTAAAATATTTTTACATCAAAATAAAGAATACAGATTTATTTTAATATAGAGTAGGTATGTGGCGACATCAGTAATGTCGCATACATTTATTTATACATAAATTTCCGACTATATTAATATGTCGGCGTTGTAGTATGTTTACACATACATACATATAGTCACGTCTATATTCCTTGCGGGGTAGACGGGAGCCGTAAGTCTTAAAAAGACTGATTAGTGCCAGAAACCACAGTGCACTTATGCAAATAAGAATAGTATATAAAAGTTACTATCTACATAGATATTTTTTTTTACTCATCCGCATCTAATCTAACAAATCTAAAGCGCAAACAATCTAAGGCTTTGGTGTCTACGTCGTGCAGTCAAGTGTTTGTAAATTTGTAACGGGAACGAAAGTAGGTCAGATTGTCGTTAACGGAGGGTCTTCGGGAACACATCCCCATGCCCAGATCGATGAAAACACGCTGAACTTTTCCAGCGATCGCATCAATAAAAGTTTATTAAGTCTGTTAATGTGTTTATCGCGAAATTAGCTACCTCGGCTTGTATTACGAAATGTGTAATATAAACCTTGGATAACGGGCGGCTGTTATTTTATAAACATGCATATTATATTAAGTCTTTATGCCTTGTGGCATGTTAGACCGAGCTAACGGACTTGAGGAGACCGAAATACCACGTTCGGCTGGCTTAAAATAACAATAAAATGATAACAATGATACAATTAAAGTTAATTAGACTTTCTAGTCAGTTAACTAAACATTTTTCCATACATTAAGTTCATTTGGCCTCACCTTGATGCAGTATGTGTAGGCGGCGGTCCCGATAAAGTTAGTGTATTTCTGTGAAGACCTGTTTTTTACTATATAGCTTATGTATGACGGCCTGGGTCTTGGATGTTTATCTATTTAAGTATTTATTATAAAATATAGTATCGTTGAGTTAGTATCTCGTAATACAAGTTTAAACTTCCTTCGAGGTTAACTCGATCTGTGTACCTAATATGTAGGTACCGTATATATATTTTTTTATCTTTTTTATTTATGTTAATATAGTCAGCTGTTAGTCATTCGAATATAAAAAATAAAACTAAATTAAAACTCAAATTTATGTCGTATTTTTCAATGATTACGTTAATTTTTACTGAATTATGAACAGACGATACAAACCCCGCTAAAACCGCAAGGTTAAATGTAATATAATATACCACATGCGGGCACGTGCGGTGTGAATAATAAATACTACTGAGCTGTGAATACATTACAGAAAAATAAATGAAATAATAAAAACAAAGGCATTACCTACATAAATACCTTTACGTTTAAAACAACAACAAAAAAAAATAAACAAATTCGAAAACATATTTACGGTCCCAAAGTATTAAAAGATAACAGCAAATTGTTAAAGGAAATTAAGGGAAAGGCATATAAACTTTGGATTCTTCTTTCAGGGCTAGCAAGTTGTCACTTTTAATCTCAATTTTATCATAAAGTCATGTCTTAATGATAATACTCGTTAAAAGAACTGTTGTTCACCCTTGCCTCAATTTTGTATATGATCCTCTTATTGTCAGGTTGGCTGGAAGAAATCCCACTTAGGGATAAGCCCGCCTTTGTACTGTAGGTACTGTTTTTATTTGTAATGTACTCCTTTAGTGAACAATAAAGCATTTACTTACTTACTTAAGTCATATAGCTAAACGTGATTATGTCTATCCCTTAAGAGGTTAAGGCGTAATTCTCCCGTTTTGGAATATACCTCCCGTTATTCTCTGTTAGAGCTATTTCGCACTACGTTCAACCCGACCGCACGCAAAGACAAATCAATCTCACCGCGTCTAACTTTGGATCAAAGTAACCACAAAACAGTCTTTATAGCTGGGAATAAGATTAACCGGGAACCACACGGCATAATATTAGTTAGGATTGGGCTAACTAATATTATGCCGTGTGGTTTCCGGCACCATTACAAAAAAGAATAGGACCACTCCATCTCTTTCTCACGGATGTCGTAAAAGGCGACTAAGGGATAGGCTTATAAACCTGGGATTCCTCTTTTAGGCGATGGGCTAGCAACCTGTCACTATTTGAATCTCAATTCTGTCACTAAGCCAAACAGCTGAGCGTGGCCTATCAGTCTTTTCTAGACTGGTGGCTCTGTCTACCCCGCTAGGGATATAGACGTGATCATATGTATGTATGTAACTAATATTATAAATGCGAACGAGAGTTTATTTGTCTGTTTGTTTGTTAACCCTCCACGGGTTATCTACTGCGAGTTAATCTCCTTTAAATATCACGTATAAGTATAATTAAGAGTCTGGAGAAGAACATCGTACCGGTAAAAATAATATTCCCGTGGGATTTGCGAAAAACCTATATTCTTTTGTAGATAGTGTTTCATTCGTTGCTTTCTGAAGGTGGTGCTAATTTCGTCGCTTTTTTCTTAGATGGCGTTAAATTTGGATTCGTTGCATTTTGTAGATCGCTTCAAGCGGTCGAAATCGTGGGTCAAAGCTAGTCTAGATAACAATAGATTGATTTATTTTGCAACGTATATATGTTATTCCTACTAGTTCATATAAATTACCTAAGCTATTTTTTCTCGTTCAAGTGGAAAATACATCATCTATTATTATTTCCCGTCTCTCCTTGCACATTGGTATTCAAGGGATCCCTTCATTCCAAGTACCCTCGCATCGCCTTGAGGAATTCCTTCCTTTACAACTTACTTTTTATTATTCCTTCCTAGATGGCAATACACATGTATATATATTGTCCATCTAGAGGACTTATACAGCCCAACTATTTTACCATCTCTTTCCTATGGATGTCGTAAAAGGCGACTAAGGCTCATAAACTTGGGAGCTTTTGAGCTGAACGAGGCCTATCAGTATTTTCAAGACTGCCGACTCTGTCTACCCCGCAAGGGATATAGACGTGAATATATTTATGTATGTACTATTTCATTGTACTAATGGACATTGACAACTTTCAACCCAAAAGGTTTTTTGACTATAATTGATTCTGATAATGATTGAGAGTTCTCGTAAAGAGCTTAGTAAGCATTTCGAAATTACTTCAAGATACGTTGAAATTAAATGTGATCCTGTAATAGCCCGAGTGCCTAATAACATTCCATTTGATGAGACTAGATTAGATCTGCAGTAGGTACTCAGACTAATTAACTATGTATCAGAAATCTAATGCAGGTTAGCGATAGACATTTAAGTCTTGGCGTCGCTCCTTTAGTTTATATATTAAAGATATGGAAATATATTATGTGAAATATAATTATTTTCCTGTAGAAATTGAGGATACCTGCACATTCAGGTAACTGGATGTATTACCATGAGTAAGTTTACCTGCAAAGGTTGCGGGGGTTAAATGGGAGCCGGTTCGTGTAGAAATATGACACATCCAAACCAGTATCCATAGTCAAAGACATACCACGTCCTGGTTTCATCCTCATCCTGTAAGTGATTAGAATGAAACTAGGACTAAAGCCAGGAGGAAGAAGGTCTATCCTGTAAGTCCTGAAGGTCCTAAAGGTATTAATGCTGATGGTCAAGTAGTGAGGAAATTATATCAGAATGAGTCAGTCATTTTCTATGATGCTTACTGTACAGATTATGCATTCAGAGCAGTATCCAGAAATAGCGGTGAGTGGGAATCACGAGCGGAACTCTTAAGGGATTTTCCCGATACCTTTTAACTTCAGTGGATTATCATTGACCTACTTCAAAAACCAAAGGGCCAAAGGTTACTTTTCGAATCTTTTTTTTTTATAGGGAATTTGTCAATTATAGATTAGATTAGTATATTATATTTGTAGATTATATTACTGTAAATTATATCTGTAAATAAATATAGATACAAAACCGAGCGGTTTGTCCCATTCCAACTCCGGTAGTTTTTTTTTAAGAGTAAAAAAACATATAAGAATTAATTTATTTTTCTATAACATATTAGAATTAATTTATTTTTCTAATATGTTTTTTTTTATCTGAGTAAATTTACAAATAACCATAAATCTTTCTCCCTTAGGGGTAGACAGAGCCAATATTCTCGAAAAGACTGAAAGGCCACATTGAGCATGGCTTAATGATTAAACAAATTATTATGAGTAAATTTCTGTAAGTACATTAATATTACTGTACAATTCAAGTGCACTTATTTAAATTAATCGAATCGGAAATCAAAAAGTAGAAGATTGAATGTGAAAGCGCGCTTATTAAGCTGATAAATTCAGTACTTAATATTTATGCTGTAATTCAAGATCATTATTGAAATGTGTTGCTTATTTATATACCAAAATATAATAAAAGTCGAAATTATAATGAAAGTTTAAAATAAGTTTGTTATTTATATTGTCACCCTACTATGCTGTATGCCAGCAATGCTTCAAACAATTACAAACACACAAACAAATAACAGCTGTTTAAAAATATTTAAAAGACACTGGCCACTAATAAAAAAAAGTTTTTATTGTTATCTCGATCTGCAGTTCGATGTTTCTCATTATCTTTACGCATACCAAACGTCTTACGTCCCTTGCAGAATATTTAGATGCGCTAACAGTCTCGTCAAGACTGGAAGGCCCCTTTCAGCTGGACAGCTCAGTGATAGAACTAAGATGGTGACAGGTTGGTAGTCCATGGGCAAAACGAAACCCAACTTTATAAGAAAAAAAAAATACGGTCGAATTGAGAACCACCTCCTTCTTTAAGGTGGCTTAATATTTTATCGTAACTTAAGGCACATGCTATCACAAATTGTACTTCGATTATTCGAAAGAACGGAAATATACCATCGCTGCAAATGACAAGTTTGTCAATGACATGCCGATAAGTCGTTACGTATTCAAAAATATATTTGCTGCAATAAATATTTGTATCGTAAGCTCTTCCCGTATCGTGTTCTTCTTTTTAGGATAAGACCACTCTCTTTATTTTCTTTGAATGACGTAAGAAACGATTAAGATATTGGGCCATTTTATCTAGATAACGCTAAGAAATGATTTTTGGAAATTCCATTCCTAAAGGCGTTGCCATTTTGTATGAATCATCATCATTAAAATTCGACATCCATCGTTCAACAAGAGCCACAGCTCTGTCTTTTTTTTATTTAATTGTTCTATTTATGAAAAAAAAGGCTAATTGCGTTTCTGCTTCCAGGTCACCGCGCTCACACCGTATTCGTCGGAGTGCACGTGCCCGCTCGCCGCCACTCACACCGGAAACACAAACACCACCATCGCAATGGAGAGAAGGAAATTGATAGACCTGGTATGCACCGTTTTTGTATATAGTGCCTTATTGTTAAGAGGACTGGAGTTTCATCCGAGACTTTGTTCCAAAAAATTGATTTTTCAGAAAAATTATGTCGTATGTAACCGCAGATACTGTAGTCTTTCTATGTGGGAAACTTTATATTCAGAAATTTCTTACTCAGAAGACGAAAAGGCACACTTTTAGCCAAAATTGCTTTTATAAATAGAAAAAATCTTTTGACACAGGGCAAATTTTAATTCAACCATGCAGATGCATGCAGAAAAATGGATAAAAAAGCAACCAGAATCGTTGTCATCTATAAAATCTAATCGTTGACAATATTTTTTTTACAAAAATAATTTTATTATCAGGAATAACACATGACGTTGTTTATAAATGAAAATTCAAGTCAGAAATATATACAATTATATATTTACATAGGTTTAAAATAATTAATATCTCAAATTTCTATATACTTCCCAAATTTCAAATGTTATTCTGCATTACGTAAAAAAGTCATCACTTTCACTTATTGCCGCATAGGCAGCAATAGCAAAGTGTCAATCATTCATAGAAAACCTTTAAATCTAAAATAAACAAACATCACGGGAGCTAAAAAAGTAACCCTTAATCGCTTCCTCCTTATCTGGCTCTTCTCAGACAATTTTAAATTAGATTTCCCTCACAGCTAATCACTAATATTATGAAGATTACATTTCAAGGTCCCAAGTTACGTAAGAGAGATAGAAATGGCGTATTATTAGAGACTGAACTTCATGTTTCATTGAATCTCACAAGTGGCTAGTTAGCCTTTGATATTGTATAAACTGCCAGCGAACCAACTATAACTTACTTGTTATATTACGGCATTCTGAACCAAGTTTATATCATCTAAAAACTTATTTCCTTTCTGTTAATAAACGTTTAGCGGAGAGTCCCTAGACTTTTCTGTTTTCTGCGTCTATATAAATTCAATTAACTTGAAGATTGTTGACACCCATTTCGCCTTTGTTCTAAATTTGTTTATTACAAGACAATAATACATCAATCAACAGCGCCTTATAATTTAATTCTTAGGGCCTCCAATAATGGCACGAGTTAGAAGACTGAGCGTCACCGATGATGGAGAAACATGTAAGGCAATATGTCAAGCCCTTTCCTCTGTTTTGGGCATAATTTATTTCTCAGAGATTTATTTTATTACAATCGCCTGAATGAGCATGAGTTTATTTTACTTAAATCAGAACAGATTTTTTTCCTTATACCCATTTCATAAATACGCATGAATTTAATACCTATAGTATTTCTTAGTCTCATATTTTGCCTTTCCTATTAATTTATTTTTATTATTCTTCTATAAATTATTTCCATGACATTTACTTACTTAACTTTAGGTACTAGGTCCTTTAGTGTTAGTGAATGTAAAATAATTAGCTATTAAATTTAATTGGCGGGTTTTTTAATTAGAATGGTTCTAGGTACTTTTAGAAGGTATTATTATTAAATTATTTTGTCATCGTATCTATTGATAACTCATAAGATTTACCGATTTTCAGTAACACCGCCAGCTCAACGAGTCCAATTTATATTGGGAGAAGATGTGGAAGATGCAGCCCTCGAATCACATCCATTGTTTTCTGAAATGGAAGAACTGGTTAAAGAGGGTGATGAACTTGAATGGAAAGAAACCGCTCGATGGATTAAATTTGAAGAAGATGTCGAAGAAGGTGGAAACCGATGGTCGAAACCACACGTAGCGACTTTGTCGCTTCATTCGCTCTTCGAACTGAGAAGTCTGATTTTAAACGGATCTGTTATTTTGGATTTGGAAGCCAATTCTTTAGAACAAGTTGCTGATAGTGTATTAGATAATATGGTAGCAGATGGTTCCTTAGGATATGACAGTAGAGAAAAGGTTAAAGATGCTCTATTACGAAGACATAGACATCAACATGAGAGACGAAATCACAATAATATGTCCAGACTACCCCTTATACGATCACTTGCTGATATTGGAAGGAATCATTCGTCATGTAAAAGTAAGTTTTAGAACGTATCAATTACTCATTAATAGATCCAATAAAGTCAAAAGTAACGCATGTTTATAAAGCAGAATTTATATGGAAAATCTGGCAATATCCTATCAGATTTCCAGGAGGGTGGCTCTCGACGCTCTAGTTCCAGGGGTTGTCGGGGGTCTACCACGTCCCCTCACACAGCCCTTCTAGAAGCAAGCGATACCAGAGGATCCTATCTAGCTGTTCCAGGTTAGCCGACCGCGAGGAGTAGTAAAATGTGTAAAATTCAGCTCACTGACCCTACACCCTGTACGTGTAATCATCACAGCGCACGCACCTGACGCTAATATAACTGCTGTATATATTATGTTGTGTCTAAAAACTTTTGATGTCTACAATATGTCTAAATCTGTGAATAACTTTCCCAAAATTGTTCAGTTTTAAGGGAAATTATTGACTCCGGTTTATTGAAGTATTGTTAAATGGGCATATATATATTGTTATATTGCAGTGGAAGAAGGCGGTTCTGCAGGGGGGCATTCCCACAAAGGAGAATTCACTCGTTTCCTAGGCATCCCTAATGCGGGTAACCGCTTCTCTTTAAATGTCTTCGATGTTTTTTCTTCACGTCTTAATTTCGATTATGTCATCAACATCATTATTAATTTAAATTTTTAAGACTTTAACTGTTCTATTTTACTCTTGCTTTGTCGTTGAAATTATTTTAAGCTATAACAATACGCTAAATGCAATGTAAACTGCTAATAGGAATAATCTAGCTTTGTTTGTGCTTTTGTATTAACATTTATACATAAAATAGGTTATTAAATATTTATTGACTTCACTTTTTGTGATTTCACAGAATATTTTTGAATCTCGGATGCTACACATTGAAACCACAGCTGTACCTACAATAAAACATTTTGCACATATGATTTTTTCACTTATTTTTAAGAAATTTTCTTTCTCGATTGTACTTTGCTTTGTGATATACACTTATTAACTGCATGTAAAATATATCAACAAATATTTTTAAATTTTAGGTTCTGCTCATGATGAAGGTATGGTAAAGAGTCCAAGTAACTTATCAATGCCAAGAAATCATAGTTCCAGTGATCTGCATATGAATGGAGATATAAATCACAAAAGTAATACCAATTTTATGCGAAAAATACCACCAGGAGCTGAAGCGTCCAACATTTTAGTTGGCGAAGTAGATTTTCTTGAAAAAACTCTTTCGGCTTTTGTGAGACTGAAGACTGGAACAATAATGGGTGACCTAACAGAAGTACCCGTGCCAACACGTTTTTTGTTCGTATTACTCGGACCACCAAATAGTAATTCTAGTTTTCATGAGATAGGAAGAGCAATGGCAACTCTCATGTCCGATGAAATATTCCATGAAGTAGCATATCGCGCTAGGAAGAGAGACCATTTGCTAGCAGGAATAGATGAGTTCCTTGATGCGGTAACTGTATTGCCGCCTGGTGAATGGGATCCGGCTATTCGTATTGAACCGCCGGCAGCCATCCCATCACAAGATCCTCGTAAACGTCCCAATGATAATAACCCGAAAGATGAACCTGATGAAGAAGAAGAAGAACAAAAACAAAGAGAGGAATCGGGGCTGGCTAGAACTGGGAGGCTGTTTGGAGGTCTAATAAATGACTTGAAAAGGAAAAAACCGTGGTATTGGTCAGATTTTAAAGATGCGTTAGCGCTTCAATGCATAGCATCTTGGATTTTTCTATATTTTGCGTGTTTGTCACCTATTATTACATTTGGAGGATTATTAGGTGAAGCTACTGGAAAAAATATGGCTGCCATGGAGTCTTTAATATCAGGATTTGTATGTGGCATGGGATACGGTTTCTTTTCAGGACAACCGTTAACAATTTTAGGATCAACAGGTCCCGTGTTAGTTTTTGAAACGATTGTGTTTGAATTTTGTAAACAAGCGGGTTGGGATTATATGTCATTTAGATTTTGTATTGGGACATGGATTACAATAATTCTCGTTATATTGGTGGCAATTGATGCAAGCGCTCTAGTTTGCTACATAACCAGATTCACAGAGGAGAATTTTGCTACACTGATAGCATTTATATTCATTTACAAGGTAACGCACTTTGAATTTATTTACGTAATGACTAACACTGTTGTTTTTGTCATGCCTACTTTTACTCCAGTTTCCTGTAATTCATGTGTAATCCCAATTTGCATCCCATAAGATTTTGTGTACCTTATCTATCTTCTATCTATATCTATCTTCTATCTATATCTATACTTATAATAAATCTGTAGAGAGGTCAATTCTGTACATGGAATATATTTTCAAAATAACTATCAGGGGGTGATTAGTGATTGATACTGATGCCAAAAATGCAATCAGTAAAATTTTTGTCTGTCTGTCTGTCTGTCTGTATGTTCTTTATAGAAACAAAAACTACTTGACGGATTTTAACGAAACTTGGTACAGTTATTCTTCATACTCCTGAGCAGGTTATAGTATACTTTTCATTACGCTACAGTCACTAGGAGAAGAGCAGTGAAAGGAAATGTTGGGAAAACGGGAGAAGTTACTTGATTTTTTAAGCTTCCGTCGCGTGTGCAGCCTTAATGGTTAAAGATACAGCGAAACCATGTATAATATAAATATTCTACATAAAATTATTAAAAAAATATCCCAAGACAGCATAAGTCTATCTTTTATGGTTGACTCACAATAACACGTGTAATTCCTAATAGCTTAGCAGTTCGGAGATTTCTGATTATATTTCTTTACTCTGATGTTTATAATACCAATAACACTCACACTCATTCGTAATTCTTAAAAGTTAATATAAGTACCTATTCAATAAAAAAAGAATCATCGAAATCAGTATAGAAATACCAAACTTATACATGAAATGAAATACGCTAGCAAGCCATCGCGCGTAAATACTGAATCATGCTATAAGGATTATTTTTGCGTAACGGTTACCGCGCTCGACGCGGCTAGCGGCGGCAGAGTATAAAAGGGGCGGGAGGCGAGCGCAAGCTTCATGACCAAGGCAGCCAGGGGGAGACTTCACGCAGTTCTCTCCTCCAGCCTCCCCCTGAGGACGAAGCTCGGGATCTACCAAACGTACGTCAGATCCGGCGGAATCGTGAGGCGTCACGTACGCGGCCCCGGCGTGGTACGCATTCTGCTCTGAGACCAACAGGAGAAGACTCAGAGCCCAAGAGAACCAACGTCTCAGAGCAGTCGTCGGAGTCCCGCGCTTCGTGAGGAACTCGACGATCCGCAGGGACCTGAAGTGGGAGAACCTAGATATTCGAGAGGGCGGACGCGTCATCACACAGCCACCTGCGCGGCATCTCGCCGCTCCACGCCCGCCCTCCGGGCCGTCGGGTGAAACTCTCCCCTCGCTGCCTTGCGGCAGACGTCGTCGACCAGTGATAACGCCGCCGCCGATGGGAACTCCCAGTGTATGAAGTCGTGAAGACCCAGGCCGTCACGGCCGCCCCATCGACCTGCCTACAGTTGTAGGCAGCGATGATGCCATTGAAGAGACCATTTATCAAGGAAGGCTTTAGGCTATACTAGCTGTGCCCGCGACTCCATCCGCGTGGAATAGTTATTTTGGGCATCATTGCAGCCCTCAAGGGTGAATAATTTTCGCCGTGTTCTTTTCACATTTTCCATTATTTCTTCGCTCCTTACAGTTGCAGCGTGATGTTATATATATATATATATATATGCCTTATAAAGCCTTCCTCGATAATTGGTCTATTCAACACAAAAAGATTATTTCAATTCGAACCAGCACTTCCTGAGATTAGCGCGTTCAAACAAACAAACTCTTCAGCTTTATAATATTAGTACAGATTTTGACTCCAGTTTTGTCTATCAGTCTATGTATTATAATTATTAATTAACAGCTTTTTATATCGATTTAAAAAATGACGAAGTTCCATACACACTTGCACCCCCTATTTCATCCCCTTGGGATAGAATTTCAGGATAAATAGTAGCCTATATTCTAATCCAGGTTACTAACTATATCTGTGCCGAATTTCGTTCAGATCCGTTCGGTAGATTTTGCGTGATGCGCGTACAAACATACAGACAGACAGACGGACAGACAGATAGACAGACAGACAGACAGACAAAAATTCTAAAAAAAATTGTTTTGGCTTCTATTGACCCTAAAAAGACCCCTTATATTTTTTTTTTCTTAAATATCTTCAATGTACAGACAAAGTTCAGTTACACTTTTATTATATGTTTGGATTACGTCTAGCTGCAACTATTAGGAGCGAAGAAATAATGGAAAATGTGAAAAAAATCGGGGAAGGAGCATCCTTGAGGGCTTCAATGATGCCCAAAATAACTATTCCGCGCGGACGAAGTCGCAGGCACAGCTAGTAAATAATATATCGGTAGTCAAATTATGACATTTTATGTAACACTCTTCGAATAATATTTTAAAACCTTTTTATTCATTGTTTAATTAATATCGTTATTTATAGGCAGTGGAAAACGTAATTTCTATCGGGAAAAAGTATCCACTAAAGACACGCCCCGACGAAATTCTCAATTATGAGTGCTACTGTTTGCCAAGCAATTACTCTAGAGTGCCAGACCACTTCGATTGGACCGCCGTAGACAAAGGGTCTTGTCAGGTATCGAATTTCATTAAAAACTTGTTCGATTTTGATCTAAATATGATCAAGAAAATTAAATAAATTTGTGTTATTCTTTTTTCTAGATTTATAATGGAACTTTGGCGGGAGCAGGCTGCGACACGAAAGTTTACGTACCAGATGTTTATCTGATGTCAATTATACTATTTTTGGGTACATTCATTATTTCTGTTATTTTGAAAGACTTTAAAAACTCTCTCTTCTTTCCTTCTAAGGTAAACAATTTTTCTGTAACGTTATAAAATATCTGAAAATGATTAGGTATTATTAAATATATTATATTTTTTAGATCCGACAAGTAATCAGTGACTTTTCCGTTATCATTGCTATTTTATCGATGTCCTTCTTGGACTACAAAGTTGGAGTCAAAACACCTAAACTAGAAGTACCATCAGAATTCAAACCCACACTACCGTCAAGAAATTGGATAATTACACCCTTCAACGGCAACCCCCTCTATTCTGCTTTGGTGGCGATTTTACCAGCACTTCTCGGCACCATATTAATATTCATGGATCAGCAAATAACTGCCGTCATTGTAAACAGAAAAGAGAACAAATTGAAAAAGGGGTGTGGATACCATCTAGATCTGTTTGTTTTAGCAATTTTGATACAAGTTTGCTCTGTTATGGGACTGCCATGGTTTGTAGCAGCAACGGTGTTAAGTATTAATCATGTCAATTCATTAAAAGTGGAATCAGAATGTGCAGCACCAGGTGAAAAACCACAATTTTTAGGAGTACGAGAACAAAGAGTTACACATATTTTGATATTTATGACCATAGGATGTTCTGTGGTCCTGACGCCTATATTGAGCCACATACCAATGCCGGTATTATTTGGAGTATTTTTGTACATGGGAGCAGCTTCGCTCAAAGGACTGCAATTTTTTGACAGAATTTTGATCATGTTTATGCCCCAAAAGTATCAACCGGACCACATGTTCCTAAGACAGGTAAAATGGGTTACACCAATATCACCAATATTGAATAAGAGCCATTCAAGAGTAAATTTTTTATGAGTACATTAACATTATGATACAAATTTTCATTATTTTTAGGTTCCCATTCGTCGAGTTCACATCTTCACTGCTATACAACTAACTTGTTTAGTTTGTCTTTGGGTTATAAAATCTTTCTCGATGACATCAATATTATTCCCACTGATGTTAGTTGTGATGATCGGTATCAGGAAATCTTTAGATCTTTTTTTCACCAGACGAGAATTGAAGATTTTGGATGACGTAATGCCAGAGATGACAAAGAGGAACCAGGATGAATTTCGAGAACTTGGAGACGCTGAGGTGGGATGGCATGCAAAACTTTTAAGATTTTGCCGATGAATATATCATCTGTCTTTAAAGGAAGATCATTATTTCGGTTTCCTTGTCATCCCGCCATTAGTAGCGTTATTTTTAGTTGTTCGATGTAATCAGCTGTTCTTCAAATAAAAGTAATTTTAAGTTCATGCACCGCATTTTATTTTTGCCACAGTAGGACTTATTTTCCTTATCCATTGCGACTTTTTTCTCATATAAATTTTCCTCTGTTGCATCTACTTTTAGGTAAGTTTAGTCAATTGTTCTCTTGATCACAAATATTATTTTTATTATGTGCTTATGTTTGTTAGAATTTCCTATTACAGGATGCAACAAAGACAAGCCCGCCTCCATATCAAGAGAATCTCCAAATTCCACTTATAAATGGAAATATAATGAACATTCCCTTGGCATCGATAAACATATCAGAGGAAGTCAACAAGACAGGGATATGGAAGCAAGTGAATAATAGCAATAAAAGTAAAAATAAAAACGACTCCAAGGAACACAAACATAAGCAAGGAAAGAAAAAGTAAGGAATCGCCATATCATTAAATTCTATTAAATAAAATTATTAAAATGGCGTTATTCAGCCAATGAGTCGTCACTCCTTTTTATGTTCATATGTTTTTGCCTAATTTTTTTAACCAATCTAAAAATTAATCTCAAATCTATGATTAAGCCAAATAGCTGAATGTGGCCTTTCAGTTTTGTTACCCAATATTTAATATTGCAATTGGATAAATTGTAGACTGTTCCGTTGACAGTTAAAGCGAGATTTAAGAACATTCTACAGTACTTAAAAGATAAAAGAAAATACAAGTGCCTACCTGTTAACTCGTGAAGTACACGTCCATATGTAAAAAATATTTGAACAGAGCTGTATAACAATGAGTCCGCCTTATAACAGGGCCGATTCTAAATACTTTTATATTTACATTTTTGTGTGAAGAGAGATTTTGCTTATTATGGTTAGATTGTGAAATTTGATCCTAATTGAAAGGATAATTACTCAGATCAATCTCATTGTCGTTTAATTAATGTTAATCAAATTAATTTCAGTAACAAGCACAAGAAAATATCAAAAACAACACTATCTGAGATCGAAAGAAGATTATCAACAATGGACGAGTTAGAAGAGGAGGAATCAAAGGTGGTTAATGACACCAAGTTTTGAGTGGTTCACAGTAGCCCCGTGTCGTATGACCACTGGACACGCATGGACGCATGGTACCTAACCCAAACACCAAGCATGGAGTAACAATCGTAGAAATCTTAAATAAAAAAACTTGTTTTAAAGATCAGATAATTCAAGAATTTATTTTGTACATATGATTATTAACAAATTCAATTAACCTCTAAGAAATTTATAAGGGGAGACTATTTAGTTTGTTACTTTAATTGATGTCAGGAATATCAGAGCATTGAATTTCAGAGCTTCAAAACGTTTGCATGAGGTTATGGATGCAACGTGAAAGGCAATTGAAAGAAGTTTATGTTAGGTATATAGATGATATGATAATGAGCAGGCTAGGCATTAGGAATTTTTAAAGATGAATTAAAATGCTTAATATACATAGTAAAAAAAATACTAGTATTGAAATTACGTGAATCATGCACAGTTATTAAGATTTCTATGAGTTAAAAAGATAGTTTACCGATCCTTCACATCGAAAGCGAGGCAAGATATAAAATAAATCAGTTATCGAATTAATCGATCTCACATAAACTCGCTTGCAATGTGAACTGATATCTATATGGTTATCTATTTACTATATTTACATTTTCCGATTTATATTCTCTAACATCACAGAAAATTCTATACACAGATACTCGTACTGATTCCAAAATACCTATCTACCTATTTATTCTAGACTACAACATTATTTCTTTCATTTTAGTAGAGTGTATATAATCTGTTTTGCACTTTTTATAAATAGCTAGAATTTTACTGAAATATTTTGTATCTATTCGTATTTGAATTTAATAGCTAGACTAATACTATTTACGATCCTGTTGGCGGTTTTTTTAATTACTTTATGTAAGTACTATGCACAATAACTTGTTCAAATAAATGTATTTGTAGTCTTCTTCATAATTCACTTGAAGTGTTGATTAAATGCTTTAAATGTTTAAAAACGTCTTATCCTTAGCATGCTTCTCAACTATTAGATTTATTTTACAACATTTAGTTTTGTCAATTTCTGTGATAATTCATTGTCATATAACTGCTTCCAAACTCTCGTTATTATCGTGGTATTTTGCAAATGTATGTACTTTAATTCAGCAATACCTATTAATATCTATATGTCGATTTTAATGTAAAGTAAAAGTCACGAATATTATATGTTTCTTGTTTTTATTATTATTATTTTATATTTACTTCTTTTCCAGAACGAACTGCTTCGGCGAAAAGAGTCTTGGAGTGCTAGTAAAAGGAGTGATTCTAGAAAAAACAGCACTTCGGCTGAAACCTCGGTCTAAAACTTTCTTAAGTCATAAACTCTAATTAACTATGCTATTTGTAAATGTAAGGTAAATATATATCTTCATCAGTATTTAAACTCTATGTCTAGCATTACGTACTTTTAGATATGTTTAATGTGAACTTATATAACTTAATTTCGTCTATTAGTAATTTAATTAATTGATTAATGATTATGGCTTTTTCCCCTATTTTCATCGTACTTACTATTTTTTTCTTAACCACCTTGTAAGTGATATAATTAGTTCTAGTGTGATATTCATAAATAGCTGTTTATTTTTGTATGAGTATATTTATTTAGCATAAGCACAAAATATCTATTTTAAAATAAAAAACAATAAAAAAGGTTAATAAAATTCGCTAGTACTCGTATAGTAATAAAGCTCGTATGTAGCTTAGATCATTTTATCCTTAGTTCATCACAGGCATGAAATATATAAATGATTTTCACCTACCGTATACGAGCAATCTATCAAACTGAGTAAACTGCTACTTGTTGCTTGAGTAATATTTCATGTAAAGCCATATCTGATACTAAATGAACTCTGCCACTAATTTAGTAAGATATCTTTTAAATTTATGAATTATAGCTTGAATGTTCCGTAGATTAGAACAAAGACATAGAAATATGTATTTTCATATAACAAGTTTATTTGCCAGACATGTTTGAAAACCGTTGAAGGCGGTTGAAAAATACCGTGCCCATCACCGCGACTTTTTGAGTAATTATATTTTGACGTTATTACTTTTGTTTTTTTTTTTATTTTGTCTTTGAGCGAGAAACCGTAAATTGAAATGATTAATAAATTGGTTAGTTAAACTACCCACGAATATAAAATTGGTTCACTTCTGTCACTTTCTTTTTAGATTTACACATTTTAACCCTTACGGAGTAACCAACAAGAAAAAGACACGACTAGATAGTAGTCAAGTCTTTCAGAGTCTTGTCAAAAATTTACTTAATTTATAACAACAGGTTACGGTTACATAGTGAAGGTTATTATTGCTGTGTATTTTTCTGTATTGCTTGTGTTATTTTTCTGTACGGCTTGGGATACTTAATCAACCTGCTTTCTCACAGGAGTTGCTTTTTTTTTCTAATGCGTCCAATTCGTATACCTACCGGAAAATCTATGCCCAAATAGAATGTAGAACCGTAGTAAGTAGGTAACCACGTGCAAATGATTAACGAAGTGCCAACACCCTAACACCAGTAGTTTAGGATTAAATTTTCTAACCCCTATATTTTGATTAAGTAGAAATAGCATTTGTCTATTACACATTATATAATTCAATAAATTCTTTTGTTATTATAAGTGAGCACAGTCAGTATATACTTTAGGTTAGGTATATACATACAACTACATATTACTTACTAAAGGTAGGTAGGTACCTATCATTGCTATTCCCGTTTAAAAAAATCATTATTTAAAGATAATCTCTTTAGTCTTGGCAACGTGAACTAATTTTATTGATCAGTTTATAAAACTACGAGTATTGTAGATTTTAATTAAATCTAGTCTGTAAGATAGGATTCTTGATTTATATTTATTAGTTATAGTATACACGTACCTAATAAGAAATCAATTAATATTATTGTACCTGGCGAGATGTTTGTTACGCGGTTTCTAAGGTTTTTGAATAATATTTGTGGTTCGTTTTGAGAATAAATGGGTTTTTATAAATGTAAATTTGCGTCTTCTTAACAGTGTACCTATCCTTCTATTTGGTTGGACCTTCACTTCTATAGAGAGGAGCCCAGGGTTTGCCTGTGACCTTGTCGTATATTTTTCTCTTAAGGATAATAAATAAAATGTACTTATGTTCGCGAGATGTCCAATTCCTGGGGTCCGCTTAAACATACATAATATATGTATGTAGGTGTAGCGATTAATCTGCAGAATGACCCCTAATGACTTTTCGTGATGTAACCTCTAATTAGCAAGCACTCACGAGATTAAAACGTATCTCCCTACCTAAATAGTTCGAACCCATTTTGTACACGGAACGCTACAAAGTGAGTAATTATAAGTACCAGAAATTAAGATATATCGCTTACTCCGTGCCGTGTAATTCTTGGCAATTAAGAATAGGACCACTCCCATGGATGTCGTGAATTGCGATTAAGGGAGTGGCTAATAAACTTGTGATTCTTCTTGTGGGCTAGCAACCTGTCATTATTTTAAGTTCCATCATTAAACCATACAGCTGAACGCGGCCTTTCAGTCTTTTCTAGACTGTTGGCTCTGTCTACCCTACAAGGGATAAAGAAGTGGTTATATATACTTACAACAGGATAGATATTTACCTACTTATGTAGATAATTGAGTTTCATTGTAACTATGGTTATTCTATACGTAATCTATGGATAATATCTACCTTACAAAGAAGTCACGAGTCGACGCTCGATGACCATGTTTAGCCAACTATCAAACACGTGAGCGAATTAAACCTGCTGTAAAGAAAATCTATTTTAAAAAAATTACATGAGGTATAATACCAGAAAAAAGTTAAGCCCTAGATGAGGTAAATATATTTAGAGTGGTAACATCGTTGCTGATAGAAATGAGCACAATTATTTTCATTAATAATCACGTCTGTATCCCTTACGGGCTAGACAGAGCCAGCAGTCTTGAAAGACTGACAGGCCAGTCAGTTCAGCTGTTAGGCTTAATGATAGAATTGAGATTTAAATAGTGATAGGTTGCTAGCCCATCGCCTAAATGAAGAATCCCAAGTTTATAAGTCTATCCCTTAGTCGCCTTTTACTTCATCCATGGGAAAGAGTTGGAGTGGTCCTATTTATACCATACGGCACAACCACAGTCTGACGGCCTCTGTGGTGCAGCGGTAGAACGCTTGTCTGTGACACCTGGGGTCCCGGGTTCGAATCCCGGCCAGGGCATGATGAGAAAAGAACTTTTTCTGATTGGCCTGGGTCTTGGATGTTTATCTTTATAAGTATTTATTATAAAATATAAGTATCGTTGAGTTAGTATCTCATAACACAAGTCTCGAACTTACTTCGGGGCTAACTCAATCAGTATAATTTGTCCCGTATAGGCAGTGATAACTCTATTTGTACTCCATATACAATTAACCTGGTTTTGCATTTCTTATGTGGGCCAAAAATAAGATTATTTTATTCATATAGATTAAATTCAAAAGACAATGGATCCTAAGTATAGGTTTATTGAAAAAAAAAACGGGAAGCGAATGGTGATACAAATCTTAAATTGGCATTTTTATGCTGAAAATATTGTTAAAAAACCATGTTTATGGAATTTCCATAATTACACGTATTTAACGTCTTTATCTCTTACAGGGTAGACTAGACAGAGCCAAAAGTCACAAGACCCATCGGAGGGTTGGCACTTCTATCTCTTTATTATATAATCAGGAATTTCGTGACTAAAAAACAAATTATCAATTTCATTGTATAATAATAAACAATAAATTTACACTTAAATAAATATAAATATAATTATTCTAAAATAGAGGCGGTTAATTTTTCTTCTTCTTCTGATCAGGTAACAGTCCCATATCTTCTTGGTATTTCCTTATGAGCTGTTCTTGTACGTCCGGGAGACACGGTGAGTACCGACTGTATTCCATACTAAACTCACCCTTACCTTGGGTCATTGACCTGTAACAATTAAATTTTAATAATTAAATAAAAGCTACTCGATTTTTAGCGAACCGAAAAGTCCGATACGTCTTAAATTTGATCAAGGTAAGTTCATCTTGGCCTTCCCCTTCCAAAATTTTTGTGTTTATTTGTGGTTCAGAAAAAAGTATGAAAAATTCTACTCTAACATGCTATAGGTAAGGTATCATTGAATTATTGCTATATCGTCGAGTAAAGCTATAATTCAGTGATACCATTGCACGTTCTGACACTTTCTTCCAAGAGCTAAGAATTCCGACTAAACTTATAAATGCAAAAGTAAGTTTGTTTGCCTCTTTTTGAAATCCTTGTACTTTTTATCCGCTAAATCTCGTGGGGTTAGCGAAAAACCTGTATTCTTTCGCAAGTGACGCTAAACTCGCCCGTGTACTGTGGCGCTTAAATCATTTACCTAAGTTCTTCAGCATATCCAAACATATTATTCAGAGCCATATCCGCATACAAATTGGTCTAGCCCTCACCTCCATGCCAGTTATGATACCTCCTCGCACCACAATAAAGATGATTTGATTTGATTCGCTTATTCAGCTAGTACAGTGCACTAATACAATGCCGTAGAAAACGACAAAATTTAATACATTTGTGCGTAGAACCTACACACGTAAAACATATCTAGAACATTCTAGCTACTTCACTGCCCATAGCAAAACCTCCTCGCTTTTTCAGGTACCCTAGTACCGCGTGATTATAATTCGTTCTATTGAGCTTATATATTGCTTTTATTGCAGATTCAAAACGATCTGACACTCTCTTTCATAGGCTAAAGATGGCTAAGAATAAACTCATAGTTGAGAAAATCACCTTAATTATAAAAAATATTATAAAATTACCTAAATAAATTAGAAAATTACCTTAATTCTCCAGCATAACCAAACATGTTATTCAACGGCACTTCAGCATACAAAGTGGTCCAGCCTTCAGCTCCTTCCGTGCCTGTTATGATACCTCCTCGCTTATTCAGCTGCCCTAGTACTGTGCCGTGGAATTCCTCGGGCAAAGTCACTTCTACGAACATTATTGGTTCGAGGATTTGCCATGCGCCCATTTCGAAAACTGAAAGGAAACGGGAATTGTCTATAAAGTAAGTAAAAAAAAATGTTTTCAAAGTTATTGACAGATATAATACCTGTCTGGATTTTAGACAAAACAGGGTTGCTTTTAGATTTTTACTAGACTACATAAAACTGGAGAGCAACTCTTCCAGTTATTGTGCCATCTTTTAATTTCATTTCTTCCTCAATTTGGATCACTGATATGTATTCAAATAAGTTCAAAATGTAAACCTGAATGGTACACTGATACAGGCTTCCAAACATCAATTCCCCCTGTTTATATCTATAAAAATGATTATTATTATTTTCCTTTCAGAATCCTCTTTACATTTCATAAATATTCATAAAAAAAACTAACTTTTTAAGCAGAGTAGTGAAACTGTTAAAAAAATAATTACCCCCAATTCACCACACAAGTTTCAAACAGTAAAATTTAAAACATACCATCTTTAACAGCCCCTTTAGCCGCCAAAAAGAATGCCAGTTCGCTAGAGTCCACAATGTGATGTGCCCCGTCTTGCAAACGGAACTTGACGCCAGATATCTTGTGCCCTGACAGGTATCCCTTTTGACACGTGTCCAAGAACCCTCTTTCAACGCCGGGGACAAACTGTTTGGGCACGTTCGTACCTATTGTCTCGTCGACGAATTCTAAACCTGATGATAAAATTTGATATTGATATTTGATGATAAAATTGAACGTAAATAACTCTTTCGTGTAAAGTATGAAGAGTAGGTGGAAAAGTAAGAAGAGGTGATGTTTCGACCATTTTCATTAAAAAATTATAAAGCAGTGGTCTAAGACATTAATACGTTCGTAAATCGTGATTATAAATTTACATATAAATTACATTACATTATACAGTACATTATAAATTTAATATTCGTGTCAACTCGACCTCTTTCCAATGGATGTCGTGAAAGACGACTAAGGGATAGGCTTATAAATTTAGGTTTCTTCTTTGAGGCGACGGGCTTACAACCTGTCACTATTTGAATCTCAATTCTATCATTAAGCCAAGCTAAACGTGGCCTATCAGTCTAAGACTATTGACTCTGTCTACCCCGCAAGGGATATACAAAACCAATAAGTCTGTAAGTGGCATACTGCCTCACTGCATCAGAGTGATATTTATGAAGTACAACAAGACGTACAAATATCACTACATAGTATAAAACAAAGTCGCTATTTTAGTCTGTTTGTCTGTATGCTTAAATCTTTAAAATTTTAAAAACGCAACGGATTTTGATGCGGTTTTTTGCAACAGGTAGAGTGATTCAAGAGTAAGGTTTTATGTATAATCTTTTCCGAATTTTGCACCCGTGCAAAGCCGGGGCGGGTCGCTAGTATAAAATAAAATAAAAATAGTTTACTCGTATTCTGATGTGGCGGTAAAGGCTCCATTATTCCTGAGACCCTGGCGTACTGACCGGCCCCACCGGATTGCTTCTTATGAAGGTAGTCAAATGCGCACGGAGACATCATTGTTTCTCTGAAAAATGATGGCTATAAGTAATGTCACAATTGTATACACAGGCAAGACAAGGAGGGAAAGGTCGGAGTGGGAAGACCTAGACGAACGTATCTTGATCAAATTAAGGACGTCCTGGTAAAGGGTCAGGTCAAGAGTACCCGAAACCGCCGAGCTTGCATGAAGAGAGTTATGAATGTGGATGAAGCGAAGGAAGTGTGCAGAGATCGTGGCAAGTGGAAAGAGGTAGTCTCTGCCTACCCCTCCGGGAAAGAGGCGTGATTTTATGTATGTATACACATACATACGCATACACATAATCACGTTTATATCCTTTACGGGATAGACTAAAGCAATATTGTTGAAAAAGCTCAAAAGACAATCGGGTGGAATCGATATTCAGATATGACAGGTTGGTCTTGTTATTATTATCATAGAGCTACATCAACTACAAAAAAAAAGTTAAAGAAAATAGCAATTTTTTTTTCTTTCGATTTTTTTTCCAACATTACTCTACTAGCTAGATCAGAATTTTCATCCGCTGTGAACTATCATGAATGAGTGGCTCAATATGAATCAAGACGAAACAACAAGGAGCTTAGAATGAGAAAAATTGAAGTTTCATCTCATTGTAACCGTGTACAACGCATGTGCTTTTGTGTGCCATTAAAAAAGCGTAATAATTGCCGTGTGGTTCCCGGCACCAATACAAAAAAGAATATGAGCACTCCATCTCTTTCCCATGGATGTCGTAAACAGCGACTAAGGAATATGCTTACAAACTTGGGATTTTTTTTAGGCGATGGGCTAGCAACCTGTCACTATTTGAATCTCAATTCTATCATAAAGCCAAATAGCTGAACGTGGCCATTCAGTCTTTTCAAAACTATTGGCTCTGTCTACCCCGCAAGGGATATAGACGTGACCATACATATGTATGTATGTATGTAATAATTTCTTCTGGTGGATTGGTCATCAGGCCCCATTAGTTTTTCGCGCGATAAAAATGGCGTCGCGCGTGCCATACTATGAGGGCTGTAGTAGTAAGATTCCTGTGTATAATATGTTTATTTTTTTATTCTATTCTTAGTTTAATTAATATTGTGAAGTTGACGTTGTTGAAGAAAATGCTGCAGTGCAGTTTGTTACCGCTTCTTTTGCACTGACGCCTTGGAAGCGGCAGTAAAATTAGTTTTAAGTAATTTATTTGACGTCAACCAATGTTGTTAAACCATACGTTTTGACAATTATTAAGCGATATATAGTATCCTATAGTAATGAATAAAAATTTTGAATTTGAATTTACCTGAAAGCGACTTTGGGTTTCCCCAACTCCACGGGGCAATTGTACTCCCTCTCCATCCTCTGGGCGTAGATTTCTAAATGCAGCTCACCCATACCGGAGACTATGGTCTCTTTGTTGTCGCCGTCGTAACGAAACTGGAATGTTGGGTCTTCTTTGGTAAACCTGGAAATCATAAAGGAATATATTAAATACTGGAATATCAGGTCGTCTTTGGTAAACCTGGAAATCATAGAGGAATATATCAAATATCATACAAACATACAAATCTGTCTTAAAGCCAAATAGCTGAACGTGGCCTATCAGTCTTTTCAAGACTGTTGGCTCTGTCTACACCGCAAGGGATATAGACGTGATAATATGTATGTATGGATCTACATACAAATTATCATGACTTTACCCATCACGTGATTGACTTATTAAATAATGTTTACCTTTTAGACATTTCCAAGTACCTAAAGAAAGTTATGTAGAAACTTTGAGTTATTTAGAATTGTTGTTTGTTTGTAAACTTTTTCATTAATTCATTCATATAATCATGTGTATATCCCTTGCGGGGAAGACAGAGCCAGCAGTCTTGAGACACTGACAGCCCACGTTCAGCTGTTATGCTAAATGATAGTATTGAGATTCAAATATTGACAGGTTGCTAGGCCATTGTCTATAATGAATCCCAAGTTCATCCATGGGAAAGAGACGGAGTGATCCTATTATTTTTTATATTGTTGCCGGGAACCACTTGTATAAGAATGTAAGCAATAATAAGATAATACATACATACATACATATGGTCACGTCTATATCCCTAGCAGGGTAGACAGAGCCAACAGTTTTGAAAAGACTGAATGGCCACATTCAGCTATTTCGGCTTAATGATAATAAGATAATAATTGTAATAAGATAATAATTGGTAATTTGTCCCGTATATATTTATTTATATGTATTATTTCTTTAATATATTTCATATAGAACTCACCTAGCAACAGCTTTAGAGAAATTATCCCTGTCCTTATTATTCTTCGGCTTTATGGACATCGAGACTACGGGGTCCGGCACGTGTATCGATTCCATTGACAGATTCAGCTTGTGATCATTGACAAACGTGTCACCGGACGCGCAATCTACGCCGAACAACGCGAAGATATCGCCCGCTAACACTTCGTTCACCTCCTCCATGTTGTTCGAGTGCATTCGTACAAGACGTGAGATTTTGACCTGGAAAGTTTCATATATAATAGTTAATTTTGGTCAAGGCTTGTCATCACTTCAGCTATCTATACTAATATTATAAAGCCGTGTGGTTCCCGGCACCGATACAAAAAAGAATAGGACCACTCCATCTCTTTTCCCATGGATGTCGTAAAAGGCGACTAAGGATAGGCTTACAAACTTGGGATTCTTTTTCAGGCGATGGGCTAGCAACCTGTCACTATTTGAATCTCAATTCTATCATTAAGCCAAATAGCTGAACGTGGCCGATCTGTCTTTTCAAGATTGTTGGTTCTGTCTACCCCGCAAGGGATATAGACGTGACTATATGTATATGTATATGTATATGTATATGTATGTATTATAAAGCTGAAGAGATTGTTTGTTTGAACGCGCTAATCTCAGGAACTACTGGTTCGAATTGAAAAATTCTTTTTGCATTGAATATACCATTTATCGAGGAAGGCTTTATGCTACATAACATCACGCTGCAACTATAAGTAGCAAAGAAATAATGGAAAATATGAAAAAAAAAACGGAGTAAATTATTCATCCTTGAGGGCTTCTATGATGCCCAAAATAACTATTCCACGCGGACGAAGTCGCGGGCTCAGCTAGTATGTTATAAAAGATGATATACAAGCCACGGGATCTGACAAGCGAGGAAAATATAGATAACACTCTGGTCCCAAAGCAAGGCTTTTGCTACAGGTTTCATGTTGTATCCTTTTGTATGCCAATAACATACTGCGTCATAAAGTTATATGCAGAGTAACTTGATACGCGGTTGACTGTACTAAAAATTCACATAGATTTTTTTAGGCTTTGAGCAGATGGTGAACACTATTTCATTATAAAGTATTGTAATTTATATTACTTTCATTAGGAGATCTTTGTCCGTGTGGTTCCCGGCACCAATACAAAATAGTACTACCCCCATCTCTTTCCCATGGATGTCGTAAAAGGCGCCTAAGGTATATGCTTATAAATCTGGGATTTTTCTTTTAGGTGAGGGGCCTAATTCTATCATTAAGCCAAACAGCTGAACGTGGCATTTCAGTCTTTCCAAGACTGTTGGCTCCGTCTACACCACAAAGGATATAGACTGTATTATATGTATGTATTAATATATGTACGAGCACTTTGTGTACAAACAAAATAATGGATATAGAAAAAAAAAAGTGAAACACACCTTTTTACCAGTCCTAGCGTTAAATATATTCTCGCCACGTTTCAATATGCCCTGGTAACACCGCAAATATGTCAGCTGTCCGAATTTGCTCAACTCCAATTTGAATGCCAAGCCCACAAAAGGTTTCTTGCCGTCCCTCGATGGGTCCAGTACTATATTTTCGGCGTCCTTGTCCTCATTCAAAATAGCTGCGGATCGATATAAATGGCTTGTTAATAAATACTTATATGGGTGAAAAAGACAACACAGTTATGACAAGCAAGTCTTAAAAAGTGTATTATTGATAAGGATTTTTTTTAACTGACTTATAGAGAATTAAGTTTACATACATATAGTCACGTCTATATCCCTTGCAAGATTTACAGAGTCAACAGTCTCGAAAATACTGAAAGGGCAATGTCAGCTATATGGCTTCATGATGGAATTCCTAAGTCCTAACCTAGATAACATTTGAAAAATAATATAGATTTTTACACAACTGACAATGACCTCCATAGGAATTAAGTAACCAGTTTTTACCTGTATTTTCCACTTCACCAGGATGTGGAAGGTAATCCAGTACTGCATCAAGGAGCGGTTGGACCCCCTTGTTTTTGAGAGCTGTGCCTACGAGCACGGGAGTGAAGGTCCGTTTGAGAGTGGTGCGGCGGATGGCTCGCTTGACATCGGATATGGTTGGCGTTTTCTCTTCAAGGAACAACTCGCCTGGTAGAATATTTAAAAATATTTATTTTTAGCTACTTGATTGTACGAAATACAATCTGTTACGAGGGACACAAATTCAGATTAAAATATTACTTCTTAATAGGGACTAAAAGTATCCTATCCAAATATTTAATAGTTTTTTTCTAGACTTAAATAATAATGACCGTAATAACAAAGTGTATTCATTCCTTCTCACAGTAGGCGGACTGAATACTAATAGCATTTTCTAACCATTGGGTTAAGCAGAGAACACTTGTGTATGTAATATTTTACCGCACTTATTGCATCAACTTTTGGCTTGACATCGCGAAAGACGATTGATATGCATACCAAATAATCTTAATAAAACTTAAGGGTTATTTCGGTCTGATCCCCAAAATCTGATACCCTAGTGGATCCCTCTTCTCACTGAATGTGGATCAGAAGAATACAAAATATTTCAGAGTGGACTTGGATTTGAGGAAGAAAATGCATTAATTAGGAAAAGTTACATACCTAAAGCATCATCCACATTAGACAAATGTTCAATCAACTCGTGCCTCTTCTCCTGCACTTCGGCCCTTCTATCCTTGGGCACTTCATCGAGGCGAACTTTCTCACCATAATCACCATCAAAGTACATAGCTTTTTCTTCGACAAGGTCCAAAATTCCTTGGCACTCCTTCTCCAGGCCGATAGGTAGATGTAGGAAAGCAGCATTATGGTTCATCTTAGAACGCATTTGTTTTAGTACTCTTGAAATAAACAAAAATAATATTATACATAAGTACATAAAATACATCTCTTTTTCGGAAGAGCAGGCACAGACCATCTTTCCACTTGCAGGCTTCGTTCACATTCATAAGTTTCTTAATTTTAAGAACAAATAGTTAAACTTTAGTCCCAAAAATAAGTCATTTGAAATTTCTCAGCATTTTTTACATAATCATATCAAAGTAAATGTAAGCATTTAACTCTATAATCAAATAAGCGTTGTTGAGAAAAGGTTTTACTTTTCATCATACGTTTTGTACATCACCTTAGCTTAAGTTTTAGGACAAGTTATTTTGTTATAATTTATTTCTATTAATCTATCCATCCTGCAAGTAGTCTTGAAGATATATCCAATTTACTTTAAATACCAATATTAAGTAATAAAGAAACTAACCTATCAGGGTTAGCCCCTAACCTATCCAACTTATTGATAAATGCCAAACATGGCACATTATATCGTTTCATCTGTCGATTCACCGTCAAAGTCTGACTCTGTACCCCGCCAACAGCACACAGTACCAGAACAGCGCCATCTAGAACTCTCAATGCGCGTTCCACTTCGACTGTGAAGTCAACGTGACCAGGTGTATCGATAATGTTGATATTGTGGTCTTTCCATATTGTGTACGTAGCAGCCGATTGGATTGTGATGCCCCTTTGTCTCTCAAGTTCCATAGAGTCCATCACTGCTCCCACATTGTCCTTGCCTTTCACCTGAATGTGAGGATTAAACAAGTGATTTTAAATATTTAAAGCATTCTTTTTGTAAATTGATATGAAGAAATCATTGGCCTAGCCCTATCAGTGGTTCGTGCAGATGATATAATATTGGTAAAGTGAAGAAATAATAGACTGTGCCCTACAAAGTAATTTTTACAGGCTGAACTAAGTTTTCTTATAAGATCTAGCTGAATTGAATGGTTCTATCATTAAGCCAAATAGCTGAACGTGGCCATTCAGTCTTTTCAAGACTGTTGGCTCTGTCTACCCCGCAAGGGATATAGACATGATCATATGTATGTATGTATGTATCTAGCTGAATATTTCTTTCAAGTCTTTTTGAGACATTTCTAATCTTAAAAGATATTTACTTAAGATATTGTTACAAATAATCAACAGAATTGAAGAAGCAATACAAACCTCATGCATCTGATCTATTCGTCCTGTGTAGAACAATATCCGCTCTGTGAGTGTTGTTTTGCCAGAATCTATGTGAGCCGATATACCAATATTTCTGATTTTTTCCAATTTCTTGTGTTCTGCATATTTGACATGAGAGGAGTATGTCTGTAAGTGGAAAAAATATTGTATAATGAAATCTGAAAAATAAAAGGAAAATGGAGTTTCCAAAACGGGGAACTAATTCTGCGATATAACCTACAACCTTGGGATTAAGTATTACTATAATTTAATTGATAAAAGGTACTATGCTATCGGAACTTTAAAAAAATCGAAACTGTTACGTAAAAATTGAAAGAAATATGAAAATTAGTAAAAATGAATAATATCAATCACCTTAACTTGAAGTAAGTTTGCTTTACCGGCGTTTGTAAAGGCTTTTGCCAGTCGCATTAAATCTACTAAAGTCATTATTAATTTGATTTATTTTAAACATACACGATACTTTAAATCAGATTTTCATTTGAGGTTATAAATTCTTCACGACCCACCAAAGACGACTCACCGACACTATTATCGAAATGAATGTCGGTGACAGCTGGCTGTCAGTGTCAGTATGACATTCACATTTTTATGTTGGCCATCTTTCCTCCTGAAATTATCCACTAAATGATTCACAAAGAATTATCTACACATAGAAGTAACAATAATATAAATGAGATGTGGGATCAGCTAGCGTCCTCAAGTTAAGACTCACAAGTTATTTAAGTCATTCCGAAATGGATATTTGTAATAATAAATGATACAACTTAGGTATGTACGATCGCGTTCATATCTGCAGTCATAGTTTTAAAATTCTTACGGGTTAAAATAGCGTGCACTGTGGTTCCAATAGATACACACACACATGCATATTTAAAAAGAATAAATATTTCATCAAATGAATACGGTCTCAAGCGGGATTTCGAAAGGGAATGGGATGTACTGATCAGGTCTTTTCCTTGCGGTGCATAGCCGAAAAGTTTTTGGCCAAGAGTCAAAAAGTCTATTGCACATTCGTAGATCTGGAAAAGGCCTATGACAGAGTTGAGAGGAATGAATTGTGGTCAGCACTTTCTATGCATGGGGTGAGCAGTCTCTTAATACGAGCACTGAAATCCTTATATGAGGATTCGAGTGCTTGTGTCAGGATAAACGGAGCGCACACTGAGTGGTTTAAGATTGAGAAAGGCGTTAGGCAAGGATGTGTTGCGTCACCGTGGCTGTTCAACCTATTTATGGATAGCTGTTTGACAGATTTGAAAGAGTCTAAAAGTGGATTAAGGATGAATGAGTTACTCGTCAAATGTCTGCTCTATGCCGACGATCAGGTTATACTGGCGTCATCAGCGGAGGAGTTACAGGAGATGGTAAACTGTATGCATGAAGCTTTAAAAGAGAAAGGAATGAAAGTGAACGTAAGTAAAACTAAAACACTGGTTTTTGAAATGGAGAAAGAAATGACAGCATGTAATATTTTGATTGGAGGAGAAAAAGTGGAGCAAGTGAAAGAGTTTGTATATCTAGGATCAAAGTTTACATCAGATGGCAAGTATGATAGTGATATTGAAAGGAGAGTGAACGCGGGGAACATGGTGAATGGAGCTTTGCATGCCTTTATGAGCAGTCAGAAACTATCCAAAAAGGCTCGACTGGCTGTGCACAGGGGCGTGTTGGTCCCGACATTAATGTATGGGAGTGAAAGTTGGGTATGGCAAAAGAAGCATGAAAGCAGAATAAATGCAGTGGAAATGAGAGCGTTAAGGAGTATGATGGGTGTGAAATTGAGTGACAGGATAAGGAACAGCGTGATAAGGGAATGTTGTGATGTGAAAGAAGATGTAGTTACAGGAATAGAAAAGGGTATGTTAAGATGGTTCGGTCATGTGGAGAGGATGAATGAAAGCAGGTTGACTAAGCAGATATACAAGGAGAGTGTGGAGGGAAAGGTCGGAGTGGGAAGACCTAGACGAACGTATCTTGATCAAATTAAGGACGTCCTGGTAAAGGGTCAGGTCAAAAGTACCCGAAACCGCCGAGCTTGTATGAAGAGAGTTATGAATGTGGACGAAGCGAAAGAAGTATGCAGAGATCGTGGCAAGTGGAAAGAGGTAGTCTCTGCCTACCCCTCCGGGAAAGAGGCGTGATTTTATGTATGTATGTATGTATGAATACGGTCTTTAAAACCAATGATTACTAAGAAAAACAGTTTATTATTCTATGACATATAACACAACAAAACAGAAAGAGACGGTAATCAACGATGGCCGAACTGGGCCCGATAATTGTCGATCGAGATATCGTCGTCTCTCATTATTTGCATAAGATTTGCCTATAGATGGAAGCCTGCGACTGCCAGACTTATGACATTTCAATAAGGTTGAAAGTTTATCTGCACACGACCCTAACGTAGGTAGTGGTTCCTTTGAAAGTTATAGGGTAGCAATTTTATTACTTGTGTGAGCAAGTGAGATCTAAGATATATATGATAATCTCGCTTGCTCACACTCGCTTGTTCTAGTTACTAGCGTTACTTGGATTTCGAAGTTATTCAAGGAATTTTTTTTCCTATTAAAAAAAAAATTGTGTTACTGACAATTTTTAATGTTTCAAGGTGCCATTTGAACTAAGTAACTGACTGACTAACTAACTGATATCTAAGAATTACAAACACGGAAAGTTGTCTTCAAACACGGAAATCAGCAAGAAATATTAAACAAGAGGGAGAAAATAAAACATTCAATAATTAAAATTAGTAAATTTTATTGAAACAGTTTACCTATAGTTTTGTTTACATATTGATGATTATATAAAGCTATACATACAGCATATTACACTAATTGTATCATCTACTTATCTCCTGTTATTAAGGTTTCAGCTTAATTATTCGTTTTCATAAAGAAAAGATATTGAAGCTGTCCTTAAATACTATCTAAGTAATTAGTAGTTTTAATATAAACTGGCAGAACCTTTCACGCACTATATGGACTCGATGCACAGGGCACAAATGATATTGTTGGCATATCATCAATCGGATAAATATACCGCACAGTTGGTAACATGGTTTCTTCCAGCACTTGCACATAATGAGCAGCTATAGCGCGTCCTGCTATCCACACCTGTTCCCCAGGTCCAGCAGCACTCATCCAGCCCCACATATTTACAGATATGTGTCCAGACTCCATATTTGGCACAATATTTTTTTCTTCATACCGAGTTGCATTTCTTCGCCATAAATGAAGCCTACCGTGTAGTGATGACATAAACGAACTTTTCGTCCGTAAATATCGCTTCTTTCCAGGCAAAATCCAAATACTGCCCAGCAAATTCTAAACGTCTTTGCTTATTTATTTCGGATAAATACGGCTTTCTTGCTGGCTGTCTGTGGTGTAGTCCCTCACGATGCAAACTCGACAAACAGTAACCACTAATGTGTCGAACTGTTCCGAAAATATTCTGGTCGGTATGAAGCCATTATTTTCGTACTGTTCCACCATGGATCTCCGCTGTGTGGCTGTCGCTGTGTTGATTATTAGCGGACGACGGTCACTGCGCGGTCGACTTTTTACACTACCCTCTTCTTGATGGCGCGTTACCCAACGTTTCACCGCTTGTTGTTTATTGTGTTATTTGTGTGAATGTGTGAGTGGTAGCAGCGGTGCAAGCTATAAAGTTTTGCGAACTATGACTGCAATTATGAACGCGACCGTACATTTAAAGATTCAATACTCAATATGGTTGAACAAATAACTGAACTATGATGAGGTAACAAACTAATGTTTGTAAATCTATGTTGCAAACAAAGTAAAGAACTGAGAAGGACATTAAAAGGGTATCTGTCATCTTGAAAAAAGAAATGTATGTTACCTCAGGACTGTACTATATGAACGACATTGTGTCGTGTAATACCACGGGAAATGCTTATTAATTATGAACAATGTACTGTGAGCGAAACCGCGGGCAACAGCTAGTATTTCATAAACAAGTATTAACCTAAACAATAGAACAAACATGAAGTTGTTTTCATTATTTTTTTACACAGTTGGTACACTGGTCGTTCTTCCACCATAGACAAAACATGTTTTTCATTTCGTTTTAGTTCAAAAAGAATATGGCCGTACTAGGGCCGTGTGTGAGTGTAAATATGAATGGGCACAATAATATTCATAGTCAACTAACAAAATCTCTAGAAAGAATTTTAGAAGATGCTTACTTAAGTGGTGAATTAAAACTTAGTGGACGTAAATTGAGGGAGTTCCCAAAACCAGTGAAATATGACTTGAGTGATACAGTTATTGCTGGTAAGTTAAAATTTATAAATAATTTACGCTCTATTTATGTATTGTTCATTTTGTTAGTTTATCAGACTTTAACAATTTATTTTTACACATTTTAAAGTGCAAGACGCATGTGGATTGCTATTTAATGAACATTTTGTTCAAAAATTTAAATTACCGGCGTTGTAACATCGCGTCGTATGAGGTTTGTCAATCGATCGAATACTTGCGATAAACCATTTTCTCGGAACTGGTGTTTGGTATTTTATAACACAAAACATTTATTTAAGGCGTTCAAAAGTTTTCCTTAAGGTTGTTGAGTCATTAAATATAAAATAAACAGATGTCCAATTGAACCTACGTTGTAAACCTGGATGAAAAAATATAAACATACGGAATGTACTTACCTATCCTGTAAGTAATCCTCTTGACTTTTATTCCTTTTTAGAAGTCCTTTTTCATGGTACATCAGAAAAAAAAAACAAATTTTGAAGTTTACATTGTGAACACAGGTTTCAAATGATTTCATTAATTGTTTGTTTATTTATTATTTTGATTTGATGAGATGATGATGATTCATGTACTGACAATATGTAAGTTAAAAAATCATCGTATCATTCAACAAGACCTAACATTTGTGATTAAATCAAGGCAGTACTTAAAACAAATTTGAGATGAGCTAGCAACTTCACTATCTCAATTCAATCCCATCCAACTGAACATTTCTTTTGAAGTGTTGGTTTTGGCTCTGTCCAACCTGAATATAAATAAGATGCGGTAGCAATATGTCTCTATTTTAATCTCAATTTCATGTTTGGGCAGTTGAACATGGCCTATCTTTCCTTTTGAGACTATTGGCTCCTGTCTACTCCGCAAGAGATTATAACGTGATTATATGTATGTAATGTCCTCATAATGTTTGCACAGACAAAAGCTAGCACCATATGTATTTGAGAGTGGGGGTTGGGGTAGAGGGTGGCAGGCAACCCAACCTGATAAGCTTTATCAGCTTTCTACATCCCTCGCCTACATAATTTAATCTGGAAGTTTAGTTTGTTCATAAGCTCTAATTGACAATCAACGTTTTGATTAGGGTGTCTGTCTTAATGACTATCAACTCTATAAAATTTAATCTATGACTTTGTTTATTCCATTGATATTTGAATTTGTAAATGCAAGCAAGCAATCTCCAAAATTCCAATAAGACATTAGAGGAATAATATTTTGACATCAATATTTAATAGGTACACACAACCAAACACCAATAAAAGCAAGGTGATACAGTTATCTCTTAAACCCACCATACCTACATTGTTTTTTTTTTGTATCTTTGTTAAGAAAATTAAAAAAAAAAATCATTCTATTTGATAAAAGTCTTTCTTTTTTAACATATCTTTCTTAATATTTTTTTAAATTTGAATGAATTCTTTATTTTTTAACATAAATACAGAACAGCTATCACATATTGCTGTCAAAATTCACCTGTAGTCAAAGCTACTGCCACTTCTAAATATTATTAATACAATAACTCCTTATTGCACCATAATAAATTACAGAAAATTTAAAGACATAGCAGCAAAAGGCGACCTTATCGCTAAATTCAATTTCTTCCAGGTAACCTGTAAATAGTGAATAAAACCTCACACAGAAATATTTTGAAATAAACTTTACGTAATACCATATTCAGCTTCTTTTGACTAACTTATTTCAATCTTATAAGGCGCTAAAAATATGCCATTTGAACATGTGCTAAGAACATTTTAGGCAATAATACCATATGTAGATGTATAAAACTGAATTCTATATCTGATTTTATGGATATGGACGGCGCCAACGCGCCAACATTAACGACTGTTCTAAATATGTTAATTTATTTCGGCATTTCGCCTCTTGAGTGGGTGATGGACTTGGAAGTAAATTGCTTCCGTATACCTACCTTTTCATAAATAATGACTTTGGAAATGAGTGGAAATTTCTAAATAATTGATTTAAAATATATTTCCTGGCCTTGACTGAGGACTCGAAATACGATAAAAACAATACCAGGGAAATTAAACTATAAAATATGTTATATATATATGTATAGGTATATAACATGTTTTATATAATAAATAATAAGGTACATTTATATATAAGAATGTTTATCTACAAACAAATATATAACTACTATTAAAACGTTTTACAAATAAAAACAACATACGCATCTAATACGTGAAAATCATAAAACCCAGTGAAGATATGAATGAACGCTTTAACTTAAACCAGTTTAAGCTGTTCTTTACTTTAGCCGACGACAACGTGTGGGTGTTGCAACAGTAAGATTACAGAGTAGGGCTCCCTACTTCGCCCTATAATAATACCTCGGGCATTATTGGTATTTGTTAGTTAGTTTAACAGAAATGTCAAAGTCTAGATTTATATTAATTTTGAAGATACGGTATAAATAATGACTTTGGAAATGAGTGGAAATTTCTAAATAATTGATTTAAAATATATTTCCTGGCCTTGACTGAGGACTCGAAATACGATAAAAACAATACCAGGGAAATTAAACTATAAAATATGTTATATATATATGTATAGGTATATAACATGTTTTATATAATAAATAATAAGGTACATTTATATATAAGAATGTTTATCTACAAACAAATATATAACTACTATTAAAACGTTTTACAAATAAAAAAAACATACGCATCTAATACGTGAAAATCATAAAACCCAGTGAAGATATGAATGAACGCTTTAACTTAAACCAGTTTAAGCTGTTCTTTACTTTAGCCGACGACAACGTGTGGGTGTTGCAACAGTAAGATTACAGAGTAGGGCTCCCTACTTCGCCCTATAATAATACCTCGGGCATTATTGGTATTTGTTAGTTAGTTTAACAGAAATGTCAAAGTCTAGATTTATATTAATTTTGAAGATACGGTATTTACAGTAACTACCTACTCCATAATGTGGAAGGAATTGCCGACCCCCACGTAAAGAGTGGGAAAATGTAAGAAAGAACTAAACTACCGTCTTGAATAAACACCTATATATACTTAAATAAAATCACATCTTTCTCTTGAATTAACTAAAATAAATAAGGAGTATCTAAGTCCGTATTTATTTCTAAAAATTAATTCTTAACTATAGTTGCACCGACAAGACCAATTCCACAGAGTATAGTAAGTTCTTGATTGATACTATGAATAGACTTCCAAGTTGACTTGATCACCTAACCGATTTCTTCGTGCAAGTAACAAGCATCGTAAAATTCAAAGTCAAGTGTACCACTTGCGAGGGCCGACATAAGTAGTCATTGAGGCTGTTTAAAAGAGCTGTTTATTAGAACGCAATCGTCAGTTCCTATCTTTGTGGCCACTTGGCAAGATCTAGAATCTACGTAACAGTATAAAATAAATTGCTTTCTGCTTCATCTGTAGAACCGCTTACGCCTTGTAATTAAAAGTACTGTCGAATGCAGATGATACTAAATGGCGTAGATTCATTTAGAATAGGTAGGATCAATTAATAGGCCACAGTGACACCTTACATGTTTATCATTTTTATATCTTTTATACCTGTGTACCACAATAAATATTTTTTGAATTTTGAATTAAACCATGAAATGATTTTTGTGCAATGTTCTATAAGTTGAGAGCACGCAAACTTGCCAACCTGCCTGCCCCCGTAACAAGGCACGAGCGATGCCGTTTTTATCGCGCAAAAAAAACTTCGCAGTGCTAGGTTTCCTGTTCACCTTCCACTTGGTGACCTCTAAACCATTCCTATAACAAAATTAATGGGTGTAAAGAAAAACACCGCTTATATTTTTCGGGCTAATAACTGTTGTAAGTACACAGTATAACACTTAGTAGTGACGATATAAATAAAGATGCAATTTCTGTACCAAACATGATATTTATATTAGCCGATGCTTTCATAACTAAAGCTAATATCAAATTATTCCTTTTTATATCTGACGATTCCTTATCTGTAACAATGTGTTGACAATAATTAGTATGTTCGATTTTAGTTCACCATTTGGCACGACATGCTTCATACAAACACATCCATCTACCAGTTGGCCAAAGTCCATACAGTTATTTCTTGAAATATGCGTAATATATGCCAAAAAGAAAGTGTTACTCTTAAAAACTAATCATCACTGTTTTTGAAGAATATCACTCTCTTCAAATATTACATTATGAATTTTAACACACTCAATGTGTGGAAACAGTTGAAATTATATAATTTTAGACTTTGCATTTAAGTAAGAACAGGCGAAATGAATAACGGATGTCGAGAAATGCATATGTAATGTAACTTTACATGGTTGATCTTCATACAAAGAGCATTTGAAAACTGAGTCTTATAATAATTATAGCGGTTTATTTGCAAATGGTCTTCCATCTATTTTAATACTCCTATACACATTAAATTCTGTGCCGGAAATTCGTATGAAAAGCCACTGACATGATCTCAATAATCAATAGGGCGACGCTTTTTGGTTTGTATACAAATAAACTTACACAATATTTAAATCGGAACGATTTAAACTAGCTGTCTGTGTATTGCAATTATTGGTTATCAGCTTTAAATGATTAAACCAAGAAGTGAATTTTTCAGTACAACATTTTTACTTATTTTATTAACAGTATCTGTATACATATATTAAGCACTATTTAGCGCGTCAGTAGATTAAAAAAAACCTAATCATAATCAGTTTATTCCACGTTCCGTTTTCCACAGCAAGCAACACTGTTAGAAACCACAAACAATACTGGAAATACTCCAGATAAATTATTGATTAGCGTTAGTTGCCGTTGTGGAATTGCATCGCGGAAATGCATTTACCATGATCGTTGAACCACAACGTTAAACTGTCCCATCAGTCATGGATGCAGATTTCTATGGCCGTGTGACTGAATCACGCCACGATTGTTCTTGGTTCCCCGACGCTTATGTAATTAAAAACACCGGCGATGATGTCATTATCAAGGCCTGTTCGTTAATTTTGTTAAGACCATTTTTGAGAATTGCATTAATTACTTTTTTGATCAATAACAATGTTGTTTTAAACTATATCTAGATGTGCTCTACCTATGCTCCTGCGACCTATGCTCTTTCCACTTTTGGGGTTATCAGTCAATTTTACCGTAACTTTACTAGTTATGTGATAGTGACTAAATAATTTTACCCGCGTTGTTAAATGGTTCGCTTTCACCTTGAATAGATGACTTGATGTGCATGAAGCACGTATCTTGATTCTGAGTTGAAAAGTCTTCAATACATGTCTCAATTGATGCGTCCTGGATGACGCAAATGATTCATTTGTACTCCTCAACTCAGATCATAAATGATCATAAATATTGCAAATTGTCAAATACATTTGTAGTTTATTTTTATATGCAGTTTAACACATTTGCGACAAGATAATTATATTTATTTTTGATCGCTCCTCTCGTCATTATTTGTGATCTCCTTTTCCACATATTGTTTATATGTGGAAAAGGAGAAGAGAACAGGTAGTTTTGAATCACTACAGACGTAGGTAAATTTATTTCTTTTGATGCCTAGTATATCTCGCAAGCATAAATTAATTGTTATAGCTTCACTTTCTACTCATTGTCAGACTCTGATAATCTAAATGGGAAAGTGACTGAATTTGACATGAATTTGAGAATGAATTGATGGATGTTTTGAAATTTGGAAATTTCTTAGATCGCTAGGAGTTGGAAAAAATAACACCAAGACCTCTAAAACCATCGACATCAATTTGCTTAATAAGCACTTCTCATCTTCCACTTCATTTGATGGCAATGACAAGCTCAACACGTTAAACCATCTGTCTTCACTTCCAACCCCGGATTTTTCCTTTTCATTTAGTCAAGTAGCTGCTAGTGATGTTGAAAAGTGTTTGCTATCAGTATCTTCGGACGCAGTGGGAACAGACGATATCAGTCGTAACATGATCCTGCCAATCCTTGACATCCTTCTACCTACGATCTCAAGCATCATGAACAAATCCCTTACATCCGGTACCTTTCCATCTGCATGGAAAAATGCTAATATTACCCCCATACCAAAAAAATCTACTCCAACTTCTTTCTCGGATTTTCGACCCATCTCCATCCTTCCATTCCTATCAAAAGTGCTAGAGCGGTTAGTCCAATTACAAATTAACAGTTTCCTGGTCAAAAACAATCTCCTCAACCCATTTCAATCCGGGTTTAGGGCTGGACATAGTACGACTACCGCTTTAGTAAAAATCACAGATGATATCCGATATGGCATTGAAAATTCACAAGTCACAATCCTGGCTCTTCTGGACTTCAGTAATGCCTTCAACACTGTAGACTTTGACGTTCTCTTAGGTCTGATGCAATCACTGAACATATCTCCTTCAGCTATTAACTGGTTTCAATCTTATCTGTGCGGACGCCGCCAGCGGGTACGCATTGAGGACGAGTTTTCTTCTTGGTGCCACACCGTAGCTGGTGTCCCTCAGGGTGGTGTGCTCTCTCCTCTCTTATTTGCGTTATTTATAAACTCCATCTCGTTTCAGCTCTACACTTCCTATCATCTCTATGCTGATGACCTTCAAATTTACTGCCACTCTTCTTTAAGTGACCTATCAAACGGCATCGGAAAAATTAATGGCGATTTGTCTCATATATCCAAATGGAGCAGGGATCACGGGCTTATTGTTAACCCCACCAAAACTCAAGCAATCATTATAGGCTCCCCGTGGCAGATTTCAAGAATTGATTGGTCTTCCCTCCCTCCTATTTCCTTTAATGGTGTAAAAATTGTTTATAGCGAAAGGGTCAAAAATTTAGGTGTTCTCTTTGACCGTCAGCTCTCATGGTCCCCTCAAGTGGCGGAAGTTAGCAGGAAAATATTCGCATCAGCAAGATCACTCACAAGACTAAAAAAATTCTTACCCATTGCAACTAAAATTTCACTTGCCCAATCCTTACTTCTGCCTGTCCTTGACTATGCTGATTCATGCTATCTCAATCTTTCTGAAGATCTACTTAATAAACTTGAGCGCCTTCAAAATTTCTGTATCAGGTTCATATTTGGCTTACGCAAATATGACCACATCTCCTCTTTCCGTGCACAACTCAAGTGGCTTCCAATCAGGTTACGTCGCAATTATCACATTCTCACACTGCTTTTTTCTGTACTTTTCATCCCTTTTACTCCTCAGTATCTTAAAGAGCGCTTCACCTTTTTTCATCAGAATAACAGTCACACTTCCCGTAGTCTAATTGCCCTTCGCCTCAATACTCCCATTAATATGACTGCAGCCTACTCTAAATCCTTTACAGTTCAGGCCGTTCGTCTGTGGAATGCTTTACCCATTGAAATACGCACCTCACAAACAATAGGTACCTTTAAAACGAACTTGAAGAAGTACTATCTCTCTTCTTAACTTTATTCATGGTAATATTCATTTTAATCAATATTTTTTTTATATAGGTATGTATATTATTATGTATTTATTTATTTTGTGTAATATTATGTATGTAGTCTGTGTAAGTTTATATTTATAGTTCATGTTTGTGTGTAGTTTATTTATTATACACTAACTAACATATCTTAAGTATGCTGCCCACCCGGTTCCAGGATTTTACCTTTCACTACCCAAAGGTTGGCTGGAAGAGATTGCTTAGCGATAAGTCCGCCTTTGCTCAACATGTTCATAATGTATGTTTTTACTACGTTTGTATTTTTTTATGGGCAATAAAGATAATTTGTATTGTATTGTATTGTATGTTTTCAATTTATAGTGCTTGTTATATCCTACAGAGTTTATCCATTTTCTCGGTTCAGCAACTGATTCTAATAAAGTTATTTCAATAGTAGTTGCTTGTTAGTTCCACAGAACTGTGCAGACTAACTGCTGAACATAATAATGGCGACAGGTGCACGAGCGCACCCGAGCGTAACACACTCCGGATACACGGGCGCGATAACACCCACTAGCCAATTCCACTCCACTGCTCATAAAACCTGTAGAAAACATTGACTCTTAACACCAAGTGTCAAAGCACACAATCATTATAAAAAATTAAGATTGATATCAAATCATAAAGAGAAACCGTTTCAAAACACAGGACGCAACGAGGGAAAGAGACATACAACGAAACATCCCACAGAAATGTTGACAGGCATTATGCAGGTAAAGCCAGTTTTGTGTGGGCAGATAACTATGTATGTGGGTGTTTGACAAAAAATGTAAACAAAACTAGGTACTCGTTTCCCATCCCGGTTTGTTTTGCTTATCATATCATTCACCAAGTTAAATTGAGTGGAGCTAACTTTTTTCCAAGGGACGTAACTTGTAACCTTCGAGTATTTAAAGCTGCAAGGACTATTATCGATATAACCCCTTTAATTTTCCATGTGATCGCTTCGTTTAGCAAATTGACACTGCTATGAAGATAAAAGCGCTTTATTAAATTCTAGAATATTCATAGGTCTAATTTGGGTGCTTCGAAGGTAAAGTCGCCTTACGTTTGGCGATGTTCGTTTAACAATACACGTCATTCTTATTCTACTTCCATACGGGTTGTTGCACAGAATACTGATTATGTTTATGCGACCAATGATGTGGAACCCTAGGTTGTACTGCTAGCAAAGGATCTTGCTTTGCGTTTTTAATGTCTTGGGTAGCTTCACGTTGTAATATTTTAGTATTCTGATGGAGGCGAGCTTCCTCCACAACGAATCGCGTCTGGTCGTGTCATATCATTTACATTGGCAAACGTTCCCTTGAAATTGGAATTAATTTGCCTTATTGCCTGTCTATTAAATTAACTTTAAAACTTAACTTTAATTCTTTATTTTTTGATGTCCACAAAATTAAATAATCTATACAAAAAGTGATAATCTTCCTGTTTACAATAAATTACACTAGATCGCGTACACAGCCGCTTTCTATTAAGTGAATGGACTAGTTAATAAACAACACGTGGTGCAAAGTGTGGGAAGTGCATTGATTCAATTAACAGGATTGAATTAGCTACGCAGAACTGCAAAAGCGTCGTATTGCATTGCGTAAATTTATAGAGCTTAGAACCAAGTAAAATTAATCTTTATTCTCATTTAACACAAAATAAAATTCAAATGTCTGTCTCTGTTTATTTCAACGCAAAGGTGTATGTTAAAACCTTGTTAAATCTTTTGAATTTTCTGATTTTTATTCAATTATTATATTTAATTTAATTTATGTAAACTAAAATACCATTGACTAAGAATCTATAACTAAACTTTTTTTGGGTTAAAAAATCCTCGTAATAGTTTTCTTAATTAGTTTTCTGTTTCTTATTAGGATATTTATATAAATGATAGGAGGCTGTTTTTCTTTACTCATGACTTAGGCTTATCTCTCTCAATCCAGATATACAAAGAGGTTTTGTTCGAGTAGTTCGCGTCTTGCAAGTTGGTTTGGTGTTTGCGTTTATATCGTGCGTTGAGTAATGAGATCATCGGGATACGTTTATGCGAGTACAAACTCAAAACACATTTAAACAGAAACTTACATTATGCTAATGTCAGACGTTTGAACTAAGATTATAAAAAAGTGATTGTTGTTATATTAAATTAAGAAAAGACTGATATAACGCAATTAATAACAAGTTTATTTATTATAGTCAAGTTGTATATCCAACCAGTTAAACGAGGAAAATTTCTAAACCCAAATTTAATGCACATTGTATTGGTAATATTAATAATATTCTCTGCAGTGGCATGAATTGTAATAAGTAGTTATTTTGATCCAAAAACCTTGTCGGACGAAATCAATCAATACCACCCTATTTCTCCCCTCAATGCGCCCTTTGCTCACTGCATCAAGCAGCAGTTCTGCATAACCACTGACCCACATCACAAGCGCTAACTCAACAACTGTTTCGATACTTAACACAGCTTCAAACAGGGCTGGTTTATTTAAAGCAGTTTTAATTAAATCATAGTTTGTTGCATTAATATTTTTGGAAGCGTTTTTACCAGTATTGGACTCGCCACATGCTTATTTTGGCTTGGCACTATGTAAATTATTATTTACATACATTAATATAGATACTACATCTTTGTTAAATCCAAAGACTAAGCGGTTCCATTTGCCAAGGTCACGATAAAAAGAATAACATAAAGGAAACCACATCCACAAAAATAATGATTTTTTTTTAATTTATTGTCGGAATAAATGCTAACTTTTTTCTACTTTTCACTGTTTCTGTACCAGAAAAGCGAATCTAGATTTACCTATTTTTGATTGACGGGTATACCACAGTCCACTAAATTCATCAATGAGACAATAAAAAGAGACAACCCTAACGGTATTCCCAAGCTTTCTATCTTGCCACGGCCTATCAATAGCCTGGTTCTGATAACTCGATGAGTCGACAACGTCAGCTTTCAAAGCCCTACCTCTTATGAGTTCATCAAGAAGCTTTATTAGGCACAGCATATTTCTACTAGTAATTTCCTTTCAATGTCTATTGTAGTGTAATTAATGTGTTGTGTTGTGTGTGATATGTTCCTAGGTTTATTTACGACGACTAATCTACTTTAAATCCAATCGTTACCGTATCTCAAAGAACAGACAAACATGTATTTGCAAGAGTTCACATGTCTATTAGCAGGATTCCTCAGAAATTAGAGTTATTTGCTTTTAAAAACCGGTTAAGAGTCATGAAGTTTAAAATAGCCTTTTTATTGCTTAAACATCTGAAGGACCAGATAATTTTTAAAGATTACGCAGTGTTAGTTCTTGAACATCAGTAATTTAATAAGATAGAGGAACTCGATAATCGTAGCCATATATATATATAACTTGATGAAGCGGCGACGGATCTGAATTCAAACCTGTGAGTTACATAACTGTGTTTTATGAGCTGACCCGATCCCTTGTGCAAGCAGCAATCCCCTTAATCGTTTACGATGTCTAACAGTGTTAACGTCCCATAAAATTGCTAACCAATGAATTGGGGAGTTCGATGTTCTCTCTTCACCTGTTCGTTAGATAATCTGGCGTCTTCACCTGTATAAACATTGTATTGAATGCACAATGTTTTTGTATTTTGGTGTTATGGAAGATGATGATTAAACAATGATATCGATGTGTATGATGTAGAAGATTTATGTTTGAGCTTGATTTGTTTTCTTACTTTTAATAGTTTTCAAACAAATTCTTATGGCAAGTAAGTTAAGGAGACCATGGAAAACAAAATGACATGCTTAAAAATCTTTTCTAACTTTAAAAATTATTAATATCAGTCACCAATAAAGTTGAACATTATTTGCATCGCTGATAATTTTATTGCCGAAGGTAATACAAATCTTTCAGCAGATATTTCCATCCACTGACTTACTGACCATATACTTCATATACTAACTGAATCTAATTAAAAGTATTGGTATTCTTTTCCTGGGTATTTTCCCTGATTAGGCAACGTTTTGTGTGTGCAGTAATGCGGGACATTTTTTATTATCTTTTCATATTAATAAAATTTAGAAGGTATTATTTCTGTGCCTAATTTCATAAAAATGGGTCGGGAGTTTTAGAATTCATTAATGCCAAAAAAGAAAAAATAAGCACGTATATACTTAAGAATTTGGGTACAAAAAATTCTAGGTCTTTTATTTGGTTTGAATTAAGGTGCTAAAGTCATAAACTTAATATGAATTTAATGGGTGCCCTAAATTCACCAACTCTTTAATCCTTCTTTTATACTTCCACAACGAAAAACTTAGTACTAACGACTTTTTAATGATACGCCTTCTGTTCTGATGTAATCGTATTTTAAAGTTTAAATTTGTCACGTTAAAATATAACTAATAATTATAGATAATCGATATTTTTTTTGTATTATCTCTAATTACCTATATATGATCGAAGTTTACAGGTGCATATTATATAACATTGTGATTTGCTTGTTACAACATTAGCACAAAACCAATGACTGACTACAAGCTAATGTAGATATCATTAACGTGTTTTTGTTAAGTAAAATCATCCGTTCATTGCCGCTACTAACCATGTAGGATGACAATTTCCTGGCATTATTCTAAGTGTCCCTAAGACGGAACTGCGCTTCCTTCACTTTCCAGTCGGGTGGTTTTGTTGACCCCCAAGCACCGTCTTCACCTTATTTTTGTCTACACAAGGGTAGTTTTAAATATAAAAGTAAGATATCTAAAATTAAATATTTTTGTGTAGGTATTGAAAGACTCATTCCATGGTTTTCGGCCTACTATGTTTTACATAATTTCAGTAAATATGTAGTTAAAAGTCCGTAATATGCTTAGAAAGGCATATTTTACCTCATGAATGTAGTAATGTTACCTAGATGAATGTAAGTTTAATTACGACTCTTTGTCTAAGTCATTTGGATTTACTATCAGATTTTGGTCATTAGCCTTTCGTACTGTCGTATACTCGCTCCATGGAACAAAGGTTGTTATTTTCCACATGGGTGGTCTTGAACTGCAGACCAGATTAAGCTATTGTATGTTTATGAATAAGAAAAATCTAGATGGTGATGCTAAATTAGTTGTAAACTAAATTTGCACTGTTACTTAAACTCTTATTGAAGCAAATTTACTTTTTCTTAATTCTGTCTGTGTCTGGGCTATGGTAGTTTTCATGTGGGTATGGGTGGGTTCCTAAGATGAGTGACAATTATATGAGTCTTTGGGTTCCTTGGTTTTGTAAGTTTTTTAAAGACCACAGAGAAAGAAAACGTATTCTAAAGATTAATATCATCATGACTAGAAGGGCTTAAAGCTTTTGTATGTTAATTTGTTAGCGCCTCTACTCGGAGGTCTTTTCTAATTTAATATGCCTGTTAAAATTATTGTTTTATATTATTGAAAAACTTGTTTGACTGTTAACCAGTATTTTTGTTTAAATGTACATTCATTCACATATAATGTAATTTCCGTTACATTAGATACATATAGTTACTCGATGTTTTATTACTTGCATTCATAGCAAAAGAATGACTCAATCTAAGCTTGCAAATATCAAACACATGTTTGAATCTAAAAATAGACTACATCGTCGCGTGCCCCCGGCATCCAACATCCACGATCCCCAGGCGCGGGCGCAGTCGTGAGGGAGCCCCACGCACGTGCTCAATAATGGATTCAAATCAGGCCCGACAAAACGACTAAACACGAAGAACATGACATGATCGCGGACGGAGATCTTCCTTTTCATGTTTCAACGGCACTTTATTGTCAAGTGTTGAAAGTTTTCCGTCGTGCTTTATTTATATTTTTGATCTGATGCGCGGTTTTAGAATGGAAAGTGTCCCTTTAACTAGAAGTAGATGGACAAAAAATGTGTTAACAAATTTGAGCAATAATTTCGACTCTCTTTTTAAAACAATAATGAAGGCAGAAATCAATATGAATAGGAAAGAAGCATGTTTTATAAAATAATTTTAAATATCAAAACAAAATAAATTTTCTTATAAATTTTTATTAAAAATCTGCAAATTCTGACTCAAAACGACAATAGTTAGCTGGCTTTATTGCTTCCTCATTATACCGTTCGAAATTGCTAGTATCGCCTGGTGCTTTGAATTTAGGTACAAACGGTGGTTGGACGCGACAGTTAAGAATTGCCTCCCACTCGATTCCCTTGAACCATTTGTGATTCTTATAATCCATCACTCCATCTTTCATAACACCGAACCGCTTTGTAATATCCACTTGCAGCACGTTGCGAATGAGGTCTCTTAAATCGCCATTAAAACTAGAAGGACATCTGTATTTTGCTGCAACTATTTTTTCGTACGTTTTCATTGGCTCATTAGCATAAAAAGGTGGATATCCCGCATTCATTTCGTAAAGGAGGACACCAAATGACCACCAATCCACCGAAAAGCCATATCCTTTACTCAAAATCAATTCTGGAGCCAAATATTCTGGTGTTCCACAAAGAGTCCATGTACGACCTTGAAGTACTTTACAAAATCCGAAATCTGTTATTTTTAAATAACCATTTTTGTCTATAAGTATATTCTCAGGCTTCAAATCCCGATATACCAGATGACAAAAATGCAGATATTCCAAGGCTAGCACTACTTGGCTTGCGTAAAACTTTGCCAACGGCTCGTCGAACTTTCCCATTCTACGAAGGTGGGTGAACATTTCACCTCCTGGTACAAAGGGCATCACAAAGTAAATATAACTGTTGTCTTTAAAGCTGAATTCCATAGACACGGTGAACGGAAACCTTATAGCTTCGAGAATCCGTTTCTCATAGAGCGTATGATCGACTTGTTTCATTTTTACTATTTTTTCTTTTTCTAAAACTTTCATAGCGAAGAATTTGTTTGAGTTTCTATGTTTCAATAATATAACTCTGCCAAATGCTCCAGTTCCTAATGTTTTGATACGGTCACATTCAGATAACGATATCTTGTAGTTGGGCTTTTTCCCCAACCGTTCGTCGAATTCAGTTTTTAGCTTCTTGAGATATTTCGTGTACTGTTGTTGTTGCTCTTCTGTGTACCCATCATGTACATCTGTAGATGTGTGCACGTTTTCATTACCATAGCTTTTACGAGAAAACATTTTATTTATTATAACAATCTTTATTACAATTGATAACCATAGCCGTCGCGATTTCACGTCAACATCGCCTTCGTTTGAAAAGAAAAGCATACATGTGGAAATTTGCAATCATTAGTAAATTTCTCTGAAAGGTGAAAGTGAAAGAGGGTCGTAAGTATTGCGGGGTGAGGGGTGAACGAACTGGCCACCCTCCCTGTAGAGTCAGCTGTGTTTAGGGTGTCACGCCATATCGCGACAGCCGGCCGCCGTCCCGACTGTTGTATTGATCAGACCCCACGTGAAACTTTTCTCCCTTATTTGTATGTGTCCTGAACTGAACAAAACTGTGCTGAAAATGGGATTGATTCGATATGGTGTGGCTTAAAACTGTATATCTATTAGATGCCAGATTGCGGTAAAACGGTACACTGACTTTCTCCAGAGTTTCGTTCCCGTAGGATTTTGCGAGATAAACTTTTCTTAGACCGACGTCATTATTTCTTTGTGCCAAATTGCAGCGAAACTCATTTATTGGTTTCAGCTGAGCGCTTAGACATATCAGTCTCGTTTTGTTTTACATAACCAAACCATTTTGTTAATGTTTTCATAATTTTTATTAAAATCTATTGTTTTATCTCTTTTTTTCGTTTTAATTAATTGGACAATTTGAGTTAGAACAATAGTTAGTGGGACATCTATTGTAAATATAAAAGTATACCCATTGGCGTTTGTTTACCGTTATAGTACAGTACCATTGTGTAAGCTCTACTTACAAATTCGTACACACAATTTTTAAGGATGACGCATGACTCATACAAACTATGTCGATGGCATGTAATATGTTCCTCGTATAATTTAAATTACAACCCATTCATGTTCTGAAAAAAATAACTATATGATTCTTGAAAACTCTTAATATTGCGAGTATGTAACTATTTTTTATTCTTAAGAAGGTAATTTTGTTTTGGACATAAATGGTTTGCGTGGCAGAAATTGTATAATGTAATAAGGCCGCCTTTTGTACATCCTCTAAGCATAAGTTTATTATTTTTGCGCAATAAAGGGTTTTCTATAAATCTATTTACTTTGAGATGAAGTGATAAAAAATTACAATTTAATTTTCAACCTTATTATTTGTATTAAGATAAGAAGTCATTATTCAGAATAAAAAACACTTTAAGGTCATTTCATGTTTTTTTTCTGACATTGTATATTTTCTTAAGATTTCAGTCATTTTATTATGCTTATGTAATTTAAGTAATGAAATTCAATACCAAGTATTCAATACGCACGAACAGAGGCAGTATTGTCATAGTTCAAACGATGCTTGTAACTAGATCGAATGGCTAAATCGATTTGTTGCGTGCCATGCCGATACCGATTAATAGGGCCAGCCATTAGTTCTTATTGACACTGTATCACTGATCAAAGGACATTGAAATTAACAAACAATGAAAATTACATTTTGTGAAGTTTATTAGGACCTAGGGAAAGCCTCTGTCCTATTTGTTACCATTATATTTAATTACAAATAGGCTAGGTCATGACTGGAAGGGGGTAATAAAATAAACAATTTCTTTAACAGGCTATTTAACGATTGTGAACAAATGCAAGCATCTCTCAAAAAACTAAAATTATAATAAAACAGTAATATTAAAATAGTAATAACGAACAGGTTTCTGGTTTTGTTTTTCAAATATTAAAGATGTTCATTACTCATAATGTCGATAATAATCTTCTGCTGCCATTAGCCTTTATTAAATCCAAGTTGTTTGGTCTGGGACTGTCTGGCTTTTTACCATACCAATTTCAACATGATACATTGCGATTTATTTATTGCAAGATTTGACGGTGACCTCGATTACTTGACCACCACTGGCAGTTTCGGTTAAGCCTCCAAGGTCAAGTAGGCCTAAATGGCTATTCCTATTCACTTAAATCTTTTGCTTAAAATTTTCATGTCTGGAATTTTTGCTTGGTTCGATTTGATCAGAAGAAAATATTTGAAATTCTTTCAAATAAGTTTCGTTCGTTTCAATTATTAACAAACGGTTAGGTAGGTGAGAAGTTGTACCAAAATAATTTACTTTAATTTACTTTTTTAATTTACTTCATTTCAGGGCGTTAATTGACGTACTGTTTTGGGGCGTCATTAGCCACCTACGGTGAATAGCGCCCAATAGGCATTTTAATAATAATCTGATTTTTTATTAAAATCCTTTAAAAATTGATCTTCTATTGTTATAGAACATGTTAAAAGTGAAATATTTTTGTTATAGATGATTAAGTAGAAATTACGAGATGTTTGAAAGTGTTATAAAATTATAATATTTTAGTATTTGTAGTTCATATAATGATAATTATGATGCTATCTAAAAAAAGATAATATAATATACTTTTAAGTTTTGTACGGCTCTAAGTCGAAATATATGTGTTTATTAAGATATTACGTAAATAAATATATGGGCGTTACTAAAAACTGTATGTTCAGTAACGCCAATGACAGGCTATTCAGAAAGTCTTTGTTTTCATAATCTTATATGACTGATAACATATATGTGTTAGTTTTTTGTATTCTTTTTTTGACAATAAAACTATTTTTCTAAACAGTTTTTTAATCCAATCATTTTATTCAATAATATATTGAATTGAAATTAAGCGGGCGTTAAATGCCTATGATACCTTAATATTCCGATTCTCACAAATATTGCCAAATTACGCATTTGTCGTATTGAATAGCGGTCACCAACTCATGTCCGTCTGCGACTTTGGTCCCATGCGAAGCCTCAGCTGGTTCTAGCTAACGTATAATTATTCAGACACACGAATTGCCAACTGCCAAGACTGTTAGTTCAAGCTTTGAGTCGTCGGTCAAGGTTGTGAAGTGCCGCAGTCCGCATTCGCGTTTTGGCACGGCACCAGTTTGGCGCACTGATATTCTTCGCGATAGCTGCGAGGATGACGTGACAGCATTTGAAATTGCACTTTAGATATTAAATCGTTGGAATGGCAACAGCAGGCATGCTTATGAAAAGAATTCTGCTCGTCATGCAAAATACTAGTCTTATCGTTATATTTATGTTGGTTTCTATATTCTTTCGAATTTTCTCTTTGCTGTCTGAAAGTAGAAGTTGATCCTCCAGAATTTTAAATATTCTGTATACCTCATTAGCCTGCATTATTTAGGTCACGCGTTTTACGTTGCTTACAGTAATGACTGTTTCAGCAGGAAAGCTGTACCGACGAAAATGGTGCTCGTTAGCACCACGTGCTCAAGGCGGTTATTTTTCGAGGACACCATCCGTTGAAAAAACTAGACTACAAACTTGTTTACCAACGACGCCGGTTGAGCGTGCTACTCATTAACGGACATTAGCTAATGTAGCCTCGTTTGTATGAGGAATTAATTGGATTAAGTATTTTTATGTAAATAACCTCAGAAAGGGTAACCTCGTAATTGGATCATAGTGTCCCGAAGTCAAAAGTTCCGGACCAAACTTTGTTGAATAAATCGATATTGGTTATACTAATTTATTTACCGTCAGAAATAAAATAACAAAAAATAATATTGAAATAATATTTTGTGAAATTGAGTGACAGGATAAGGAACAGTGTGATAAGGGAATGTTGTGATGTGAAAGAAGATGTAGTTACAGGAATAGAAAAGGGTATGTTAAGATGGTTCGGTCATGTGGAGAGGATGAATGAAAGCAGGTTGACTAAGCAGATATACAAGGAGAGTGTGGAGGGAAAGGTCGGAGTGGGAAGACCTAGACGAACGTATCTTGATCAAATTAAGGAAGTCCTGGTAAAGTTTTAGAGTTATGAATGTGGATGAAGCGAAGGAAGTAGGCAGAGATCGTAGCAAGTGGAAAGAGGTAGTCTCTGCCTACCCCTCCGGGAAAGAGGCGTGATTTTATGTATGTATGTATGTATTTACCGTCAGCAGTATATTTTGTAAATGTATTTTAAGAATGCGATTCTTTTTAGGTGATTGGTTAGCAACCTGTCATTATCTTTATTCGTGAAGTCATCCAGTTAAATGTTGCTTTTGTATCTTGTGACCGTAATAATTTATGTCACACATTCTGCTCAAATTAATATAGAAAATGAGCTGTTGAAATTTTGTTACACAAATCAAGTAGGTAAATGCAATGCAGTCACGTCACATAAATTACATTGAACCCGGTTTGCATTGTTATTCAGATTCTCCTTGGCTTTCAATAATGCTGTTGATCGCACACAATTCTGTCTTCACCTGAATAGTTCGCTTTGCGCAGACTGTAAGATTAATGTTTTCTAATTTCGAACATGTTTTACGTCACCTCCTAAAACACATGAAAACGTCTAAATTATTAGCGTATTTATAAAACGAAACTACCTTAAACTCTGGTGAATTAAGATTAACGAAAACGAATTACTTAGGCATAAAATGATCTTGATTGATTTTGCAATGAACAGATTTGGATTGCGGGTATCACGCGATTTTGATATTAAATGGATTGGAAACTTATCCTGAAGTAGCTATTAAGGAAACTGCAGAGCACTTAGCTTTTGATGTTATCGGTCGACCTGGATTAACATTTTAAGACAAAACTTTGAAAGATTGTTACTTCACTAAGAGGTTTTACTTTGTTTTAAGTCTGTATTTTAAATTAGTTCGGTTTCATTAATGTTTATTGTGGTTGTAGACATTGCAACTTCAACCTTCGGAATTTAACAAGTAAACGTAATGTTATTGCTGTTGTGGCAATGGAATTAAAAATCTAATATTTTAGACACACGTTTTTAGAATATGTAGTATGTTAATTAATGCTTTAATTATTTTCATGTTCTTTTTTATGTGTGATGGTTTTAGCAATGCCATTTGCTCGATACCCGTCATTGGTTCATGGTCTTTATGCGTAGAATGCCCTTTACCCTGCCTACGTAAAATAAAAATATCTTACCTTTAACATTATAAATAAGCTAATCCCAACAGCGATCGATACCTGCTCGGGTTCGTGTAGAAATTATTCACGTCATGATCTTTTTCAGCGCCCGTTTGAATTATGTATTTTGATTTAATAGCTTTTACTTGCTGTTCTAATTCTACAGTGATACAAAAATATCTCGGCTGTATGTTTGAGTAGATTGCTTGCTTATAGCGTCTACCTACCATAACTACCTTCTTATTCATCTTATAAAATTTTCATGTTATCATAAAATTCATGAGCGTCAACCACATTGATTTATGCACTTGTTCCTTGACATAGTCATGATACGAATGTAGATTTAAACAATATGTTCAACTTATAATATTTGTTAAATACGAACATTTTGTTGAAACATTTTAAAGAAATTGAATAATTGGCACACATGTTTCTTGTACGTTCCATTTTGCAAAATTAACGATTCTCTCTCTGTCTTGCCTGGCTATGTTAGGTACACCAGCTTTATTTCACGCAACTGCAGTTAATTGTCTTGTCCTTGAACTTGCTATCGATAATTTTTTAAATTATTTTTACATATTTTTCTATTGCAAATTGATTTTGCTTTGCGTCGACTTTTGTAAAGTAAAATTATGCATTCATAAATATATATCCTCATCTCACATAACATAAATATATTTGAGTCCACTCGCGTGAAACGATAAAGTCCATTAATTTGTATTCCGGTGGGTTTTCGTAAAATCTCTTAGTACACTTAGGAACCACAAGTCAAATTACTTGCATTACAATAAAAAACTAATCTTTATCCAAACTTGCCTTTATTGAAATATCTCTCCTGTTATTGACCTTCTAAACATTCTGGCAGCTGAGATTGTTTATTTACCTACTACCAGTGAGATCTCATGCATGTTTATACTCAGTCTTGTCTTGACTATATTTGAAGTAGAGGCGTTATCTAGATTGTAGCTTACTCAACCTTTTTCGCCATGACTCATAAAACTCAGTAATTTATAATAGCCACCGGAAACACATAGGACTTTAGTATGGAGCTAGATCATTCCCCGCTCTATATACAGAAATAGTGACTTAGAAACTTTTAAAAATGTATATCTTTCATTCTTAAGACGTGATCGATTTCATTCTCGCAAATTCACCTCTTTAATCATTCAGATAATCAATTCCGACCATCAAATGTTACCTTAAATTTAAATCAGTTTGAAAGAAAACCGTCAACTTGTCTAACTTTTGACCTTTTGCAAACAGCGTCTCCATTTTACTCCTGAAGAAAACACTGAAACTTTCATCAAGTCTCAAGTAGTTGTTCTCGTCTTCATTGTTCAAAGGCGCTTTCCACTCGACATTAATGCTTAGGACCTCCCTTTTGTCACGAGCCCGAGCTAAGATGAGGCATGGAAGCCTTTATTCTTCGTCATCTTTACTTTCATGTTGGACCTTGTTTTTCTTCCTTTTTGTCTCAGGAGATGAAGCTTTTGTTTTCTTTGGAAGTCTTCGTTTCAATGGAAATCGACACTATAATATGCACAATTGTTTCTACATAAGTGATATTTAACTGAAAATATCTAGGTCAATTTAGCTGAAGTTTAAAATAGTCATGCATTTTAAAGCTTCAGACTCGTACATTTCAACCCTTAGAAGCTTTTAGTAAAATTACTTTTTATAACTTTTACATAAAGGTTTGAAGATCTTAATGTCTGCTTCTACTTGTTATATTTCGAAGTTTTCATGACTTTGTTTTACGTCAAGTATTTACTACGTTTTACCATATATAGTAGTAGTAATAGACAATTAGATTTAGTACTAAATGGAAATGGGGTCCGTGGAGTAATAAACGTTGTTAAAACGGAGGGGTTGCAGCCAGAAGATCCACATCATCCGCCACTTGCGATCACCATAACATGGAAAGATGCCATATCTTCAGGCGAAAAAGACGTGGAAACAAGACAGGAGGAACAAATAAAACCTGACATCAATAGGAACAGATGGAATTTCCGAAAAGCAAACATGCATCTCCTGTACGGGTATATTTCTAATATAGATTGGAACGAATTGTACACTATAAAGAACGCTGAGGAAACAGTAGAGTATTTTTATAACAATATATATAACGCAATAAATGAGTGCGTGCCAGCTAAAATAACGGGAAAAGCAAAATCTAAATTTACATATCCGGAGTGGTTTACGAAAGACATTATTTTGCTGATCCAGAAAAAATATCGCCTGCATAAGCAGTACAAAAAGACGAAGGCGCCGAGAGACTATGCGGCATTCTCACAATGTAGAAAAAAGGTAAAGGAAGAGGTGGAATTGGCACATAATAGTCACATGAAATGCTTGCAACAAAATTTAACTAAAGATCCGAAATCATTTTGGAATTTTGTCAAAACAAAAAGAAAAAATAATAATAAACAATTGTTAATAAAAGACGAGATTGTTCTTACGGAAGGAGAAAGCGTGAAAGAATTTGCTGATTACTTCTGCTCTGTCTATAGCCAAGAGCAGGCCAAGTTGGATGTGGAAGCGGCCAGTGCACTCTCATCGGCCACAGCGGCACGAGTGCAGGTGCATGAGTTACAAAAGGAGGAAGTCAGACGAGCCATGATAAAGCTTAAACCTAAGCACTCCGTGGGACCAGATGGTATACCCCCGTTCATATTTAGAGACTGTAGGGAGGTTCTTGTGACGCCCTTATGGCATATATATAACCTGTGCCTGAAATATGGAACTTTTCCAGACAGGTGGAAACTGACAAGGGTGGTACCAGTTCCAAAGGGCCGAGGGGGTACGGAAGCTAGTAATTACAGGCCGGCGGCTATTCTGAGTACACCAGCTAAGATCTTTGAGTCCACCGTGGATCATTCCATCCGCATACAAGTTAGCAGTCAGCTTTCAGAGGCACAGCATGGATTTCGTCCCAAAAGAAGCACAACAAGTAATCTGCTGCAACTGATGACACGGGTGGTTCCAGCGGTGGATGCGGGGATACAGGTGGATGTGGCGTACTTTGATTTTCAAAAGGCATTTGATACGGTGGACAATGACGTCCTTATTGAGAAACTAGCAGACGCTGGATTTACGCCAATGACCTTACGTTTCTTTGCTAGCTATCTGAAAGACAGACGACAATATGTAGACTGGGCAGGGCAGCAGTCAGAACCATATTTCACAAGGTCGGGGGTAAATCAAGGAAGCAATCTAGGACCCCTCGAGTTCAATCTGATGATCAATGATCTACCCGACGTCGTAAAAGAAGCAACATGTCTTCTATTCGCAGACGATCTGAAATTGGTGTTAGAAATAAGAAATCAAGCAGACTGTGAGAAACTGCAGAAAGACATAGAGAGGGTAGTAGAATGGTGCCATAGAAATAGGCTACAGTTTAATGTCTCAAAGTGCTTAGTTATGTCATTCACGCGAGTACGACAACCCATAATGTGGCAATACTGTGTCGATAAGGTCCCGATGCAAAGAGTGAAGGAAACAAAAGACTTGGGGGTTCACTTCACGCATAATCTAAATTTCCGGGAACACATCGTACAAGCGTGCAAAAAGGCGTTCCGAAACTTGGGGTTCGTATTACGCCAATCCAAAGGATTCACGAACCTCGGAGCAGTGCGCGCTTTATACGATGCAATAGTGCGAAGCCATCTCGAGAGCAATGCATGTGTTTGGTCACCTTATGAAACAAAATACGTGTTAATGTTGGAAAGAATACAAAATAAATTTATAAGATATCTGTATCTGAAAATGTATGGAGTATATCCGTTTTATCCACTGAGGTACCCAACGCTGTTTGTACTCGGGATGGTGGGGTACAACTCACTTGAGGTTAGACGACAAATGAGCCTAGCGACGTATCTGTTCGAGCTGCTTCGGGGTCGGATCAGCAACCAGGTGGTGCTACAGTGGCTGGCCTTGAACGTGCCAGACCGGTACGTGTGGCGGCGACGGCAACCTCCTCTGTTCGCAACTCCGCAAGCACAAACGGAATTGTTAAAACAAGCGCCGATCACAAGGGCAATAAAAGCTATGAACGGGGTCGCTAATAGCATAGACTTGTTCAACTGTACTTTGACTGAGTTCACAAGATCTATGTTATATGAATTAAACTCATAAGTACACAAATATTTTGCTTAATATAATTGTAATTTAATTAGCTACTCTATCGCATTGGGTAACACTGTAATGATAGGGTTGGTTATTGTTAATAAATAAATAAATAAATAAATAAATTTTTTAAATAAAAATTTTGTTGTTTAAATAATTGTAAGAAATGAGGAAAGTAGACCAGACATTACAACTTTGAAACACTCGAGGAAATACCAAAGGGTAAAAACCGGTCCGTACACGGGTCCACCGGTCGCTGACACATCTCTTTGGAGCAATCAAACAATTAAACATGCAAGCAAAGAAAAAAGTTAATTTCACCCAAATTTTTTTTTCCGTGAAAATTTTACTGACTGGTATTAAGCCGATCCAAAAAAAATATCCATATTCTCTCACTTAATGCGAAGTTCACTTATTATCTTTATACTTGAAATGAATAAATCTAAGTGTGATAATTGTCATTCAATTGATAATAAGGTTTTGTAACATTCATTTGATATTCATGTTGTATCATCAATCAAATGTGTTTTGTGAAGTCATTTTTATCATATTGACATATACAAGTATCGTGCAGTTGATAACGCACGTTTAGATTAGTATTGTCATAAAAAGGAGAGATTATTTACTGTTTCATTCATGGTATTATTAATAAGCGGTGGGTTCATATTGATTTAATTTCCCAAAAAAAAAATGATCTCTGTCATCCTCAGTTTTAAGTCCATTGGCTGGTATACCGTTCATGACCTCAAGAGTTGTGTTATCTTGTCATATCACATTTTTTAAATTTTATTGGCACAAATTCGTTATCATTTCGGTGATAATAAATCATGTGTCATGCATTTATAAATAACAGACAATCATACAAACAAGCCATGTCTGCAATTTGTTATTACAGATGGTGGTAACTGTGACTTGAAGTAAAAATTTAATAACATGATTTTGTTTTAAGCGTAAAATATATTTCGACGCACAAAGTTTGCCATGAATAAAGTTCAATTTAAAAAAAACGAATGAAAATAATTTAATCGTTAGCTTATTAATTTATTTTCATTCGTTTTTACTATTTACTCTAAGGAGCTAAAAATCGTATAATTTCCTGCATTACTCAACAGGTCTTGATTTGTTGAGCCTGCGGTTGCGTTGGTAAGGCGATCTAACCACATTTAGCCCCTGCTGCCACGTCAACGAACCCATCGACTGGTTTACATAGATATCTTGTTTTACAGATAGATTCTTCCAATTAACGCAACTATTCCTGGTCCTTTTATAATCCCGTTTAGCTAGTTTTACTATTAAGTTTTTAAAAAAAATTACCGAGATATGTTTTCTTTTACATTATGCATGTTTTTTAACAACGGTATTACGTGACCCTCATGTGTTCTTTACTTCCTGAGGGAGAAATATATTCATACCTCAAACCGCAGTGTCTAAGTTATTACCGGCATTTTCATGACAAGTCGTAAATAAGGTTTTTATTTAGACAAAATATGGCTGCCTCCCCTTCTTATGGATACTCATTGTTAACCACATTATGTTTAATTTTTGGAGTTAAACTTATACGGCTGCATAACACCTGTGTGAACGTAATTCACACATTTGATCTTAACTTCTTGCCAATATTTACTCGTAATAGAATACTCTGACATTCCAGCAATTTATTAATAACGCTTTTCTTTTGTTTCAGATTTGTCCAAAAATCGATTCAGCGAATTGCCAGATGAACTTACGACGTACATTTATTTAGAAAAGTTGTTATTATCACAAAATATTATCAGAAATGTGCCGGAGGCAGTCGGCAGTCTGCAGTCTCTTACGTATTTAGATCTCAGGTAAGTTAATTTACAGAATAACAGTAAAAATGAAAAAAAATTCAAAAATACCTTTCGTTAAAACATACTTTAATGGAATGAATCTTATTCTCTACTAAATCATTTTGTGTTGTGAAACAACTTTGCGTGCTAAGATAGCATGAAATAAATTTAATACAATTAGCGTTTTAGTTAATAACGCTCACTAACTCGTTACAAATTATAACATTTTATTGTTTCTCGTGCTCATGTAATTTGCGTTGTTTAACACTTGCATCATCTCCATTTTAACATTTAGACGAAACTCTTCCGGAATCGATTTGATATGTGGCAAGAGAGATAATAGAAACATTTTGTCCGGGTCCTCGTCATTTCTTAAGGAAACATCGACGTTAGCGAAAGCGAACTCTTCAGGTTTACTGTGGTTTATTACTGGTACCTCATTAGTTTCGTCGCCATTGTTGTAGTTCATAAACATTTCTTGATGTTCCACATTGTCATTATCATTATCGTTGTCTTCGTCAGAACTGTGTTCTGTCTTTGACAATTTTAGCCTCTTCTTAGTTTTCCAAACTGTTCTGTCTCGTGATCGCGGATCGTCATCAGATCCGCTGGAGCATTCGTTTGTGTTTGCGGGCATATCTTGGTTTTTGAGAAGGAACTGTAATTGTTTACTGTAAATATACGGCCTTTTGGTCTTGTTTGGATTTGCTATGTATTTTTGAAAACAGTCTCGGATGCTTTTCCATTTCTTTTGGAGTTGTATTTCTAAAACAACAACAAAAATATAAAAATATTATCGTGAAGATAACATTAAATTATTGCAATTTTGCTAAGAGAGAAAATCGTAACAATATAGTTAACTTCTTCGGTTGAAGGAATCCTACTTTATAAAATAATTTTATTGATGCAATAGTTTTGTTTGTTAATAACAATAAGTAGGTATTTGGATGGACATAACAGTTACTTCTACGGCTATAAATAGCTCATACATACATTCCTTAGGGGGTAGTCAGAGCCAAGTCATGAAACGACTGAAAGGTAACTTTACGGCCACGGACATAATAGATAAGAAAAACAAAAAAGTTGTAACTTATTGATGAGCGAGTAGATGAGGAAGTCACGGGCAGCATCCACTTTTTTTATAGATAGGTAGACTTTATATTTAAAGAATATAAACTAGAAAAATATATTGGCTAAAGTATGTATGCTAAGACTATTAGCGCCATCTGTTGCTAAAGTTGAAAAACAAAGTTTCCATAAATGGGATTATTTAATCAACACGCGATGTTTTCGTTCGCATGAACTTGAAAAAGTAAGTTTGAACCGTGGGAATATTTACCTAAAACGCGCATCTCGCTCTTGGTCACTTTCATGTCCGAATGCATGAGTTCGTGAACGACCTCGGACCACAGCTGGTGACGGACGTGTTTCGCCCTGTAGTCGGGGTCTACGAAGTCCCATATCCCGGGTCTCTTCTTCACTTCGTTAATCAGCTTCTCTGGATCATATTCAAACTCCATGTCTTTGGATTGCATGAGTTTTAATCGTCCCTTTGATTGCATCAAACGAGCGTTATGTGTGCGAACGAGCGGGCGCCGGCCGGGCGACTGACGCGCGGCGGGGGAACGCCGCGGGTGACTGCGGTTGCCTGCCCGCTTCAAAATGGCCGCTTCGTGTAGGGTGTGCACTGAATAAAGCGAAAATAGGACAGCAATTTACAGGAAAACGAAGTGTGGGTAAACCAGCTGCCAGATGGTCGGACGATATCAAAAAGACGGCAGGGCCGACCTGGACCAGGATCGCCGCATTAAGATCAAAGTGGAAATCCATTGAAGAGGCATACGTTCAGCAGTGGACAAAAATATGCTGAGAAGAAGAAGAAGAAGAAGAAGGACAGCAATTTATGCGGTTATCTTATGAGACATACATAACAGTATTTTTTAAGTATTTTTTTATTTGCTCCGTCATTTCCTAGACGAAACTGAGTTGCTTAATGTTCAATTGCTTTTTCTTTATGAAAGTACCTACACAACATATTTATAGTTTACTTCTTACTTCATTGAATTCTACTAATACGAAGTGAATTATACATTTTTGATTTCTTAACTATCCACATTATTTTTCTTTTTCATAAGGGCTAAATAACATCAATATTATAAACGTTGTTATAAAATTTTATAAATGTAATAAAATGATAATTAAAATATATTTACCGATTGAATTTAGCGATACATTTGCTGCTAATATAAATTTTGTATACATTAATTTACAATATATTTAGTTTACCTCCTGCCAACTACAATGTGGTTACCCCAGCAATCTATCGAGCGTTCGCTCGCGACCTGCCCGCTGCGTTCGGGGGGAAACGGCGGCGTGTCGCCACAACCGGCAACCGGCCGGCTCGGGTGTTTTATGATCACGTGTGATATTCAGATAACCACTTACGTTTTTGTTACATCAATTTGAACAGATTGAATTAATCGATGGTTCCTGATTCACACGTTGTGGTGACAGTTATTTTTTGACTGTTAATGACAACGCTCAGTGACATCGGTAAAACTGAAATAAATATAGATGTAACCAAAATAAAATAGAGATCTTAAGCAGATAAGGTGTTTTGAACCTCCGTGAATAAAACCCAGTTCTAAAACTAATGCTTATGAATCATTTATCAGTTTTTTTTTAATTCCTGATTGGATATTTATTTGCTTAGCTTTTACAAGATTTTATGGGATGCAGCTTATTAATTAAGTACCTATGTTTAAGATATGAGCTTTTAAAGATTTAAAGATTAACTTATTCATTTCAAACTTAAAAGAAATATTCTATATTCGGCTTGCTACTAAAAAATAAAAAAAGAAATATCGATTTAATTTATTTTTTTTGAGATGATCTCAATTTCATCGTTAAGCCTACAGCTGAACGTGTTTATTTTTTTGTTTTTTTTTTATTTGTTTGTCCTTACAGTTTTCGCGATACTGTGCTCTGTCTAGCCCGTAAGGGATAAAGACGTGATAATATGTATGTTTGTTAAATTTTATTGTTTAAATCTCAACAATTCGCAATTACATTTCTATAACGATAACCTTTGTATCCTTATTCGGCCTATTGTACAATTCGGTAGGTAAACTAAAAACAAAACATGATTGTTTTAATTAACTGTGTATTGTTAACTCATTCTAATTACCGTATCAATATGTAACACTTACAAAACGCTTACTTGAGTGCGCTGTTTATTGAGGTTCAGCTAAAAAGTCAATTGTAATTATAATTTGAAATTTCATTGAAAATCTTTAGTTAATTCTGAGTCTGTAGTCTTGTTGGTAATATTTTTAATGTAATCGTATAAATTTTTGAGTGTAGCTACTACTATCTTTTTTACTTGAACAAAGATTTCGAAAAGTCGCGAAAGCTGAGAGTTCGTTTTTTATAGGTAAAAAAAAAAACGCTATATTACTTATTTTAGTTGATTATTTTATTTTGTTGTGTTATTTTTTTTTTCTCTTATTGATTTTTTTCATTACAACTGAACCTTAATTATCGAAGGCAATTTTGCAACGACTCGCATTCCTTACTTATTATTGATATTAGAATAGAAGAGAATTTATACACGACACTTGTTACAAATCCAGTAAACTTGGTCTCCGACTCTGACGCCGTTGGTAGATTACACGGCGGCGATTGACTTTACACAGCATAGGTCGATGTCGTGAGTGATAGTAACACAAAGGTTCTCATGGGGAAGGTATTGTTAGGCCTCGTGCATAATTTGTTTAGGTATATATAGCTAGATTTTTAGTTTAATACAATTTGGTTGGTATATTAAAATCGTATTTCTTCTTATCCAAATGGCTGTTAGTCTTATTAGACTCGGTCATTTAAGAAACATTTCTGCTTTGATAGAATGAAAAAACTAGGTTAGACCTGTATTTCAGGCCTCCAGGTCACCCGCCCGTGGCAAGAGAATGCATATAAATTTCATATCTAAAAAGACATTTCCTTAATCCAATTTAACTACTATAAAATAATTCTTTAGACATTTCTCAAGAAGACAAGTTAAGCCAACAGTCTTAATTAAATGAATATAACAAAGCCGACTCCCTCTCTCCAGCCAGAAATAATATCGCAGGACAATTTAAGAGATGCCCTAATAGCTGCGGTTTAAAATAAACTCCGCTTTATGTGTGTACGTTCCAGGCTCTTTTATGATTATTACTATTATACTATTTATTAGCCTTTCGTTTTTTCGTTTTCTGAATCTCTTTAATGAATTGGTGAGAGTGTAATTTGGATTTTCAAGTTCATTCAAAAAGTTTTTTTTTTTTTTTTTAAGTAATCTATGTGTAATGTTTATGTCTTTACTATTAGATTTTAAAAAGAAAGAGCTCAAAGCTAGGAGGTTATAAGGGATTCGTTCTGTAGTGGACCGCAAAAGACTTTATGATTTTCCGTTCATTTGTACATATATAAGTCTTTTCGTGTACCAGACATCTCATCAACGTCAAATATCCTTATAAATTGAGCTCCTTTATGATGATGCTTAACTATATTTACCATCATATCCAGTTCTTCAGTTCTAGTATGGCTTGTTTTCGACTCTAATATATATCAGTCTGTCTCGGAATTAATCAATATTAATTAATATGGGGCAAAATATGGGCAAAAAAATTTTTATCTACATATTATGGATCGATTAGATAAGTTTACGATCCTAAATCGTACAGAGGATTAAAGTTATATACCTAATCGTAATGTAAATATTTACTTTAACCATAATCCCTAAATAAACAAGGTGCAATGACTCACCTTGTATTTGAATTTGATAACAGTATTTCAAGAAATGACATGTAAATTAGGAAGTGATAGATAATTCATCAAATGAGACTCGAGGCCCTGCTCATTTTAATTGTGAGGTAGGTACTCATAGGTAAAGGCACAATTTTCTTTTATTATTATAAGAAGCAGCGTAAATGTTTTTATAAAATTTGATTAGCAACATATATCCATCCGTATGCTGTCAACATTATTAATAAGCATACTGCTAATTACGTAAAACCTCAAAAATGTCCTTAGAAAGGAATGTGATAAGAGCTTTAGTAGGTTATAAAGAGCAGGGCGAGGTGAACGACCCGAGGTGTCACGGCCGTCGCTTTGTTTGAGTGTGCCGCAATGCATGTGGATCCGCGATACAAACCGAGCTACCGCTTGAAATGCAAGTCTCAACTCGAAACACCTATTAATCAACTAAATCAGCATAAGCTTGCCAAAATATTTGATAACATGAATAAAACACGTCCTTACTGGGATCTTAAAAATGACAGTACTTACATAAAAGTTAAATTTCTCTGAAAAATACAAGCCCATCGAATATTGACAAACAGAAAGTTTATAATACGAAATAAATTTAAGATACCTACGTTCTGGCAGCAGACCTGTGTATCCTTGTCTGAGAGAATTCCCTTTAGAAAAATGATAAAAAATTTCCAACGGGATAAAACTAGTTATGTCAATGTTAACAAATTTTTGGTTGTAAGCAGCCGGCTATGCTACAGCGATAGTTTTTCGCGCGATAAAAACGGCATCGCACGTGCCATGTTACGGGGCTGATCTAGAAGTAGTAATCTCTCTTCATGAGACTACACGTCGATTCTATCGCCTACAGTTTTACATATATATATATATCATACCACAGTTATGCGTTCTAGATAGTATAATGTAGTGAAATTGTACTTAGTAAAATTTATTGGTTATTTACTAATTATACTTACTTACCTTATCTATCTGTGAACTTTTCTTTAGAACTTATTTTTGTTACTTTTGTAAAGTATTATGAAGATTCTCGCTCCTTTCTTTTCTTAGTCTTATTATTGTTCATACGAAATGTTTAACATTTGTGTAAGTAAGCTTACAGTTACTGCGAAATCATTGTTTGTTGATTATTTTAAATGAAGTCTGGTTTCAGATGACTAGTCGTGTTGTGTTAGTTCGTTCCCGCAGTTACAAAATTTTCAACATCATTCACATTTAATAGACCATTGTCTTGTTGTAGTCGTATTTCGGGATCAAATTTGTTTGTTACTGGCGGCAGTTTGGTACAAATTACGTATTTTACTCTCTTTTTAAATGGTTTTATTTAGCTCACCCCGTTTGTTTTATTTATTCTTGGGTCAAATTTAGTAATTCAAATTTCACCCTCTTCCTGTCAACCGATTAATCTGAAATTTTGTATACACTTTGGATTTTGGTGACAATATAATTATGTTTATTCATTATCATTATAAATTCAAGATGGCCGCCGTTACAAAATGGCGGATAATTTAGGTTGCATTAATCCCATCAATATGGGTATCAAATGAAAGGGCTCAACAAGCAGAATACAATATACTATAAAAAATTGAAATCCAAGATGGCGGCCTCTACAAAATGGCGGATAACTTAGGTTTTATCAATCCCATCAACATGGGTATCAAATGAAAGGTCTCAACAAGTAGAATACAATTTACTATTCAAAATTAAAATCTAAGCAGTGGGATAAAATGTAGCCTATGTTACTCCTGAAGGTTAAGTCTATCCCTGTGCCAAATTTCATTCAAATCGGTCCAGTAGTTTTTGAGTTTATTCGTTACAAAAACAAAAAAAACTAATAACTAGAAAATAAAAATAGGTAAAAAAAACTTTTTAAGTTAAACGGTTTTATGTTAAACATACATTGCAATGTTTAATATAAATGTACTAAAAACCAAAAAATAATAAAATAGATACAGTCGTGGGAATTATAAACATATGCATAGACTAGACTAAAATAAAACCGTGGGGCACGTCAATTGTCTACAAATTATAGACTTAATGTGCGATAGAAGAATCGTTTAATTCGTCGTTAGGCAGTTGGCCCGCAGACGGTGCGCAAATTACTTACTATTTTGCTGGCTAGCGAGGAATCGTTTCACTGCTCGTAGTTTGTCTTTAATCGTTCTATCCTAAATAAAATCCTAATTATAGTGTAACAATACAAAACAAACATTTTAATCAACGATTGTAGACAATTGACGTGCCCCACGGTTTTATTTTAGTCTAGTCTATGCATATGTTTATAATTCCCACGACTGTATCTATTTTATTATTTTTTGGTTTTTAGTACATTTATATTAAACATTGCAATGTATGTTTAACATAAAACCGTTTAACTTAAAAAGTTTTTTTACCTATTTTTATTTTTTTAAGTATCTAATAAGCCGTGTTTCAGACTGCATCAACATTAGAATTTGCGAAAACGACCACTACAGATTCTCATTTTCCTTAATAGAGCAGCTCTTAAAATTATTATCAGCAACACACTTGTGAAATTTTATTGTTTCGATCAAAGCACTGTGCTAACAAAATCGGAAAATCACAGTAATAAAACCTCAAACTAGCCGTAACTGAAGCATTGTGTTGTGATTGTGATCGTAGCCGGCCGAGCGTGCACGCATCGTAACGCGCGCGTGCGCATGAATACGATCGAGCTTTCGAAAATGGAACACGCGTGCAGAAAGTAATAGGTAATAGTTCACAATAGGAACGATATTACGTAACAATTACATTAGCTGATTTATGAAACAAATAGACTAGTTCAATGGGGGCTTGGTGAATTTTAATATGAGCCGTCAATTCCTATCATCAATTGGAAGGTTTTTCGTTGTAGATGGAAGTCGTAGGTAGTAAATGTCCATAAGTTAGCAAGTTCATAATGTCCATTAACACTCTTTCACAATGATATGTGGAAAGAAAGTGGTTTCTTCTGGTTTTTAGGTCGAAGTTGCATCGTTTATCCGACACACATGTATCTCGTTGGTTGTATGAACATTTCCAGTGTGATAACTTTTGTGAGATGGCAATGCAACTTCGTTTTCTTATTGTTTCTGAGATTCTTTAACGGTTCAGGAGACAATATGATATGTGTATGTATATGTATAATAGAAAGCTAAGAAATGCCACCGTATTAGAATAGGTCATGTGATATACAGATTATTGTTTGCTACATTATAACAACAACGTCATTTAAAGTTATTAAGCATCAAAATTATCAGGAATTGTTTTGATGTTTATCTGCCACATGTTGCTTATTCACATAAGCTTCCTTAGATGATGCTTGATATTGGAATTTAGAACTTGTTTTACATTATTAACACAGTTTAAATAAAGGTTTACTTTTTATCAATATTTCACGATTCCAATAATCCTACAGACTTTTTTCTATGATATCTGTTGATCAGCGACTACTGAATGAAGATTTATGATAGACAAAACAAATTTATGACAACGGCGATAGTTCAAAACTTTCATAAATCACAAGTTATTTTAGTCTCTGCCGGATTCGTTGAATATTTTGTGGTAGTTAAAAATAAAGAATCATTATACACATTTGGAGAGTTGGAATGCTATTTCTTGTCGTAAACATGAATCTGTCACCAATGTACGTTCCAATCTAAATCTAGGGTTCACTAATGAAATTGTTTTGTCATCTACGTGGCCCTCTTTCGACCCTCGGGTAGGAAATGAATCGATATGACGTCGACCTTGAACCGTCGGAGCGGAACGTGCGAATACTTTGCACTAACCTTCTGTGAGGGGAGCTGGCAAGGTAGGGACTTGGGAGTCTCGGAGTGTACAGATAGATTATGTGGGCTACATAATAATATTTGTATGTCACATGAAATTCTGTTTGATGTCTAGTTCTCGTCAAACCACAGGTATTTATCTTTAGGAATTTATCAAAAGTTATTGTTAAGAGTGTGACTGACATCGTTTCACATCATTATACACATTTTCATCTTCAGTCATCGAATTTATAACATCTCTTATATCTTTAAATTTCTTTATTAACTTTCATCTGTATTACTTCGGTACATACTCATTACTTATTTAGATTAATTTTAACCCTTTCTCTTTTTATTACTTTAAATGAAAGGAATACAAATTCTATCGGTATTTTATGCCCCGTAGAGTTAACACATTATCAGGAAGGTGTTTTAAGTTCAAAAATACTTTGACTAGCCAAACATTAATTTTCTATACGATTCCCATTTGTGTTATTAAAAATCCTCGGTACAGTTAAAACATAAGCAGCAAGCTCGTGATCAACATCGTTCTTCAAGAATTCATTGACTAGTCCACCAGCATCGGAAATGACTGGGCACGTAGTCATTTCCATGCAGTACCTATTTCTTTGCGTAAAATTGCTTAGTTGATTGAGAGTAATTTTGCATAAATCTAATTCATAGTTTCCTGTAGTATTGAAATTAACAACTTTTTGATGCAAATTTATTCGTATATTAGCTGGTTCATTCATCTCAAAAGCTGATTAGGTAATATTAATCTTGTACTACGTCTTTATAAAGTTATGAGTGCTAACATCGTTTTCTCTCCTCTAAATTATTTAGCTGTACACACAAGATCCCTTAATGACGATCTACCCTAATCTAGGGGTGCGAGTTCGACCCTCAGTAAACACACGGTTTCTCAGCAAAATGTCTCGGACGATATCGTAGAGGCTCCTAATTTGAGAGAGGAGGGGCAAGGTCGTGTGACCATTTACTAAATTGGCAGTGGAGATAGATCAATTTAAACAATACAACTGGCGTGTTTTGATTGTAAGAATAAGGTTGTAGTGAATCGTTACGCATTTTTGAAGAATACTTTTGTTATGCTTCGTCGTGTACTTTTTGCTTTTAAATTTGCCGAAATTCACAATTAGTTCTTAGATATAAAAACAAGATTTAATGGCCTGTTCTGTATTTGTTGTATCTTATTCAATAAATTACAACAAACTAAGTATTTAAAAAAAGACGATTTCCTATAGTCAACATAATTGCACTTGCAGCATTGCGGCTTTAACTCAAATGGAGAGAAACACAAGGATTGCTAGTGTTCTTAAAAGGCTTTGTATGAATCTTAGGAGTCGCACATTATCACAAAGCTGCAATGTTATGTTGACGTCACTATTTTTGTTTGTAATTGAAAAATCGTGTCTAAGTTCTTTAGTAAATCATCTTGATTACCGACTAACCAAAGAACTAGATTGTCATATCCGATCTCGTCGGAAATTTCCTTTGTATAGAGTACCTACTAGTGTCCGACCGAAGGTCTATTTTTGGCCGAAGCCGAAGCCGATTAATCGGCTATCGCCACAACCTTCGGCCGAAGCCGAAGCCGAAGGTTTATATTCTCTCAGCACTCAGTAATTAATTTTGTTCAATATTGTCTACAAGCTACAATTAATATTAAAATCATTTCAAAACCTCAATATTGAATGTTTATATATTGACTGTCTCATATAGAAGTTGATGATATATCATAGAGGTGGTTGGTTTAGAGATAAACTAGCTGTTGCCCGCGACTTCGTCCGCGTAAATTTCGAGTTGAATTTTAATCATACAGTCAGATACAGACAGACAAAAAATGTAAAAAAAAAATCTCTATCCGTTTCAGCAAAATATGTACAGAAAAAATATTTTTACCGTTTTATTATATGTAGTATTTTGATTTTCAGTTTTTTTACATAAAATACTCAAACAATACAAAAAAAATATATTTTTAATAATAAAAAATATCTACGGGCTAACCACTGGACCATCGAAGCCGTTGCGTTGGTGTCGAAATTAAAGTAGACTACATACATATGGTCACGTCTTTATCCCTTGCGGGGTAGACAGAGCCAACAGACTTGAAAAGACTGAATGGCCACGTTCAGCTATTTGACTTAATGATAGAATTGAGATTCAAAAAGTGATAGGTTGCTCGCCCATCGCCTAAAAAAGAATCCCAAGTTTGTAAGCCCATCCCTTAGTCGCCTTTCACTTATATTTATATGTTATAGGTATAATGCCGTCGTATAATGATAAATGACTTTGAATTTTTAATTTCGTAACTTTTTTGCAGGCATACTGATGCCTTGAGTTCATTCAAATGTCGATAACTTTTTTTTCTTGTGAACCGATTTTGATGAAAATTTAAATGTTATTCTGAGTTAAAACAAAGCAATTGGTGAAAGTTTGAAGTAAATCGGTTTAGTACTTTCGGAGATAATCGTGATCATACATACAGACAGACAGACAAGAAATAAAAAAAAAAATATTTTTGCTTTCTTTTATTCATTCTAAGTGTCCCTCTATCCATTTCAGTCGAAAATACTAAATGTACAGACAAAATATTTTTACTGTTTTATTATATGTATAGATAAAAGTTTGTGATTTACCTACTGGTAAAAAATAATGATTTGATTTCTTACAAAAACACTCGTTTAAATACACGTACGGACTTGTTTTGATGCATGCAATCAGCAATGTGATATTTTGACAGTGACTCCCCGCCGCCTCATGACTTTCGTAACAGTTCGTTCAATCTCGACGGTCGCTCGGACCTTCGGCGAAACCTTCGGCTTCAGCTGGATTTTGGGCCGAAGCCGAATGTTTCGCCGAAGGTGGATTTTTTGGCCGAAGGTGGCCGAAGCCGAAGCCGAAGCTTCGGTCGGACACTAGTACCTACCCATTTTTTTATTCCGATCTTAATATTATTTTCATATTTCAGAAAGTTTAATTTGTGATATGAGTTTTACTAGAAGCCTTCTTGACTAGTCTACTAGAATCTACTCTTAAACTTTGAACGAACCTGATATTATGAGACATGATATGTACAGCTATATTATAACGGTATTATCAAATTATGCTGACGACGATTCTATTGAGAAATATCTCGCGATCTCTGTATTAAACTGGTGTGCTATCCATATTTTTTTTAATGAAAACTAAAGCTGCATATTTTTTATAATATCCTAAAACAACTGTTTATTTAAATTAAAATTTCCGTAGTCTGGAGTTATCAAAATAGGTATTTCTTACTAGTTAGATGGTGGATGTTAAATTACAGTGTATCATAAATATATTCTTATCGTATTTAGGTGTACGGCGTGCGTTCACCTCGGGTCTATTTATTGATTCTTGGTAGACATGCATCCAGTTTCGAAGCGTCTACAGTCTAGACAGTACTGGTTCGCAAAAAAACACCTAGTTCAGTCTAGGAAATTGTAAGAGGTTCTCCACTGCGTCTTTAGATTAAAGATAGCTTTTGTAATGAAAATGTTTAACTAATTTTATTTGACGTAGTGTCTTTCGCAAACAATACTGACACAATCAAGTTGCGCTACGACGAACCTTATGAGGATAAGTTTTTGCCGACTGATCCCAAATGGCTAGCGAAAGTAATAACCTTCCAAATAGGGTAGGCCCCCGTATTGTGTTCCCTGAGCGCACCGGATGGTGTACTTGCGAATTCAGCCATTGTAACCTCCTGGGTCCCATTAGCCTCGATTGTACGTGAATTATGCAGCAAATAATTTAACTGCACTTTCGTCAAACCTCGTAAATCCAATAATTTATTCATCATATCAGCACGGGTGGCGGGCGGCTGCATTACATTTATGAATACAGAAGTTGTTAAATGTATAATTTCCATTTATCACTGCTCTAGTTCCCGGTACCATGCCCATACGTCAATGTGAAAGCCTCTTTATGTCGTTCCAGTGCATAAAAAGCAGGAAGTTGTGTGTGCCGAACGAATTAACACTAATGTTTACAAGTTTTCTTGGCACCGACTCACGTACTATTAGGTTAAGCGGTGAGCGATTTATGTTTCGCCCGATCTTATTACGATCTTACGCGAAAGTAGGTCCAGTACACATCAGAAATAGTCCTACTGATTGGGTGCATTTGTTTACAATTACGTGCGTTGACTCTTAAAATACAAATAATTAGTGTAACACTTCAAAATTGAAGCACGGCTCAGAGTTTATTGACCCAGAGTTGAAATACGATCATACATGGGTTGGGTTTGGGTATGCGTCTGTTAAAACTGTTATGTTACAAAACATTGGATACGCTGTGAATGTAACACGTTATTCTTAGGAAATAGAAATCTTAACAAAAACAAACTTTACATGCATCAATCATGCCTCTTTCCCGGAGGGTTAAACAGTGATAAAATCTACATACATAGGTACATACATAACATCACGTCTATATCCGTTGTGGGGCAGACAGAGCCAGCGTCTTGAAAATACTGAAAGGCCACGTTCAGCTGTTTAGCTTAATGATAGAAATGGTGGTGACATGTTGCTAGCCCATCGCTAGTCAAAGCTTAACTTTTGAATTTCCTTGTTCACAGTTCAAATCAACTGACGGAGTTACCTCGAGAAGTATGCCAAATGCCTTTGCAAGTTCTATTGCTACAAGACAACATGCTGTCGACGTTACCCAAAGAGATCGGCAAGATGTCGACGCTGGCAGAACTGGACGCCTCGAATAACAGGCTGACGCAAGTGCCCATGACATTGGGCGACTGCGCTGGTCTCAGGTCGCTGGATTTGAGTAATAACCAACTGGGACTTTTACCGCTGCGTGAGTATTGCGTTTTAATTCGTTACTTACTTGTAATTTTTTGTTATGGGTGCTATTTGAGCAAGAATTGATTGGTGCAATCTGAATGCATAGTAACAACTTCACAAATATCTTATAAGGTAAACTACATGATCCGCCGCACGATCTGGAAATTACTTATTTATTTTGGTCATCATTTTAAAGTCTCTGATAAATGCCTTTCGGCCGCCATGGCAACTAAACTTCGCAACCAGTTGAGAAAAAGACATTTTCATTCTTTGTCGGCAACCAGTTATGAATAAAGATTTTTTTTTCTTTATAAGCAACTAGTTGCCAACAAGGAATTTCTCAAAAACACTAGTTGCAGTATAAGAATTTAATTTCTTCTTACGCAACAATGTAGTAATGTCCTCATCGAATACAAACACTGATCAATAAGTACATAGATTTCGTACTAGCTGTAGCCCGTGACTTCGTGAACGCTCAAACCACTACCTACACCACGGAGGCGGTTATTGTCCCTGTTATATTAAAACAAATATATTTTAATAGTGTTCATTTATTTATATTAACTGAGTGACTTAAACCGCTAAAACGAAATTGCAAAAGGGCTAATAATCTCCAAACAGTGACCAACAGATATCTTTTTTTCTACTAATTCACTCAACGCCTGGTCAATCTCCTCGTCAATTGCCTTATACTCTTTATTCTTTTTACTTTTAATATTTAAATCATAAGATTTATATTCTGTTGACAGAATATCCAATAATTGTGGCAACGTTGGATATTTTCTTCCAATATATCTATTAATTTTCGCATGCCATCCTTCAAGGCTATTATTAGTTCTTATATTTTCGTTACCACAAGAGCAAGACATCATCATTTCATTTTTCTTTATCCATTGTTTATTAAAGTATTTATTAAATTTTTGCAACCCGTCAGATGGATTTCTAGGGTTTTTGCTCATAACATATTCATATCCTTTTTCTATGTATTGAACAGGAAGACGAGCTAAACCAACGCACCGTGCAACATGCCTCTTTTCGGTTCTTAATTTGACATTTAAAGCTTTTGCTTTTTTCCATAAGCAACGATTAAAATGAAAGTAGCAGCCTTTGAATATAATTTTTGGAAATACTTTTTTAATTGCATTTATTGCTGCCACTTCGAAATCAAGGGTTATTTTTTGGGGGTTCCAACCGATGCTTGTCTTGATTAGGCTGAACAAAACTTTGTATGTTTCTGTTTTTTTATCCGGCAGCAGAGCAAAAATTAAAGGAGCTACTGAATTGTTATTCTTATTGTATCCATGTATTGAATATAGTTGATAAAATCCTTTCGGACAACACTTAAAAGTGCCGTCAGCGTAAAAATGATGATACTTATTCATCTCCTTTCTGTTTTCATTAGAACAGAACACGATGATTCGTTTATCGTCATCCACGTAGTCAGCAACACAAAAATTTTTATATTTAGTGGGTACAATAAAATCATGACAATTATTAAAACGTTACTTCCCATTATTTTTGACGCAACTTGTTGTCAAGAAAGAATTTTAAATCATTTTTCACAACTGGTTGAGAAACTCAGTTGCCATGGTCGATAAAAATTTTCTTGGTTGGCAACTAGTTGCTTACAAAGAAAAAAAAATCCTTATTCGTAACTAGTTGCCGATAAGGAATTGAAATGTCTTTTTCTCAACCGGTTGCGAAGTTTGGTTGCCATGACGGCCGAAAGGGATAAATGAGGTGTGTTCCGTTCAAAATGATTGCAAATTTTCTTTAAACTGAACACGATAAAAATATATTTCTCAGTTTTCATTTTTTTTTTTCAAAATTGCAAATCAGATACGTGCCGTTTTATGTATCATCGTATTATGCATGCTATGCTAATCTTATTAAGTTACATGATCCGCCACACGATCTAAGTATTCACTCAAAAATGACATACCGACAACAACTTCTGTGTTTAGTCATTCTGTTATAATACTTTAATGAATGTTATCTTTTAACAGAACACAACTTACATAAAATTTGTGATTAAAGTATTCTCTTTCCCACTTGCAGAGATAACGTACCTTCGGTTGGAGCATTTGGACGTGAGCTGCAACTGTATATCCTCGCTGCCTCTGGAGTTACGCAACATGACGACTCTGATCACTCTCAATTTGGACAACAACCCCCTCGTCTCCCCACCAACTACCGTAAGAATCTGATTCTTAAATGCTAACATATCGCTTGAGAATTAGACAGAGCCAACAGTCTTGAAAAGTTTGATAGGCCATGTTCAGCTGTTTGGCTTAATGATAGAATTTAGATTCAAATAGTGACAGCATGCTAGCCTATCGCCTAAAAGAAGAATTCCAAGTCTATAAGCCTATCCCTTAGTCGCCTTTTGCGGCACCCAAACGAGATGGAGTGGTCCTATTCTTTTTTACATTGGTGTCGGGAACCACGGCACTTTTAAGTTTTGATATAATGTCAGAGATAAAAAGAGTACAAGGAAAAGTAAGTGACGTAAAATACAAGTCGCTCTTACTCTTCCTCCTAATTTCGGAAATTATTCCTTCGTTTTCCCATTTCCACTGAAATTTCTAAAACAATAGAACAATTATTGTCAACTGACTGAACTAGTGACATCTACGTCCTTCCTAGACTTCCTCAGTTCCAAGCAAAATTAATCAAGAATTTTGAATATATTTAACTACTAAACTAATTTTGGTAACTCCAACTTAACTTACTCGCTGCTACCTTGGCACTGTGCCAATGTTAGTTTGCTAACGTATTGCAGTGTCAGTTCCTAACAGCAGGGAAATCCAAAACTTTTGATCTTGAAGAAATATTGCGCGTGCGCAACATGGAACATGGAAAGATGAGAGAATTTTGTTGCCGATGGGTTTGCAACCTGTCACTGTATGTGAATCTTGATTCCCTCATTAAGTTTACGATTTGTTAAAATTATTAGATGAAATATGTGCGTTACGTATGATATTATTTTACTACGATGCAGCTCTGAAAGCGATTCAATTTTTCCTCCAATGAAAACTGTGTTTTCAAAGATTTATTTATTTATTTATGTACCCAGAAAACATCGAAAATGATAAAAAAGAGAAACAAAATACAACTTGAAAATAAATCTCTTCCAGCAGACTCGAGATAGAAGACATGATGGCAAGATATATAATGTCAATCAAGTTTTCTTTTTGCTTATCTGTATTTCAAATAAAGCGCTTTAGAATAGGACCACTCGCGTCTCTTTTCCCTGGATGTCGTCAAAGGCGGCTAATGGAAAGGCTAATAAACTCGAGATTCTTTTGGGCGATGTGCTAGCAACCTATAGTTATTACTATATACCTACCTATACTATTTGAATCTCAATTCCATTTTTAAGCCATACAGCTGAATGTGGCCTTACAGTCTTTGCGAGACTGTTGGCCTGTTGTCCACCCCATAAGGGATAAAGACGTGATTATATGTATGTATATCATTATTATTATAAGGTTATCATCACTCGACTATAACCTTCACCTTCTTTACCGTGGTCCCGATGTTATAAACGGCAGGATGTGTTGATCATATCACTCACAGTACGAGGGCCTTGTTCTATGTATAATGCATTACGTTATCTTCAATGTTATAAGGACTGTGCGTCACCTACGCCATTTGTATAGTTTTCCTACATAGGTATACTTGGGACTTTTTGTATGATTAAGCTGCATAGCCTGTCCTGTTTTTGAATTCAGTGGTAATTAATTGATTTATTAAGCCAAATTGCTGCTGGCAATAGAGATATCAACTATGATATTCATCGTGGGATCCATTAAGATAGGATTTGTCCAACGGAACGGTTTTGGAACGGAAATTAACGGTATTATTCGTTTTACGCATGCACTGAACAAAACAAATTATGAAAAACAACTTTAACTTTCACAGGTATGCATGCGCGGGCGCGTTCACATATTCAAATACCTCGAGAACATGGCTAACAAGGACTCCGTGCCGGCTCACAGACGAGTTGAGGAAACCAGACGGACAGCCAAACACAGCTCGTATATAGGGAGTCCTCCAACCCACCAGATCACGTCGGGAAACGCCACCATAGACTGCCTGAGACACAAGCCTAGACATGTCGTCGATAGCGGGTACAGCACTGATGGTGTTGACAAGAGGTGGTCTAATGATGGTGAGAAGTTTACATTTTAAAAAGCCTAGATAGTAGACCTTGTAGGAAGGCCCAACATAGCTTCTGTGTAGGGAATACGCCGACCCACCAGATTATGTTGGAATCGCCACCATAGACTGCCTGAGACACAAGCCTAGACATGTCGTCGATAGCGGGTACAGCACTGATGGTGTTGACAAGAGGTGGTCTAATGATGGTGAGAAGTTTACATTTTAAAAAGCCTAGATAGTAGACCTTGTAGGAAGGCCCAACATAGCTTCTGTGTAGGGAATACGCCGACCCACCAGATTATGTTGGAATCGCCACCATAGACTGCCTGAGACACAAGCCTAGACATGTCGTCGATAGCGGGTACAGCACTGATGGTGTTGACAAGAGGTGGTCTAATGATGGTGAGAAGTTTACATTTTCAATAGCCTAGTAGATAGTACCTAGACCTTGTAGGAAGGCCAAACGAAGCTTCTGTGTATAGAGCTGAACTGTATGGCTTAATATTCTTAAAGATGGCCTTTCGGTCTTTCCTAGACTTGGCTCTGTCTACAGAGGGGAGGAATAATTTTCGAAATTACCTATATATATACCTAATGATATAATTTATGTATATTGTTGCTTATATACATATGTTTAAGCAGGTGACGAGGCCGGAGATGGGTTTGGTCACACTGCTCGCTCTACACATTCTACTCCGTCAACGTTTTCCCCAGGCGCGACGTTTTCTAGAACGGTCTCATTCCCCCAGTGGCCCTGCATTTCTTTGGCAACAAATTCGTTTACTTGTTTCCATGCAATGGAAAAAATAGCTTGTGCCAGCTGCATCTCTTACCGCGCAGATTGTAAAAGTCAATTCATTTTTAGAAGTCTTGAAACTCTTTTACGGCTAAATGTAACCTTCGATTCTTGTGACCATTGGCTCTGTCTACCACTAACGGCATGTGTTTGATTATCGTTTAGCAGGTGGCGAAGCAGGTGGTGGGTCCGGTCGCTCCACGCCTTCCACTCCGTCAACTCTTTCCCCGGGCGCGGCTTTATCGAGAGCGCAGTCGCTCTCAAGTGACACTCCCCTGGCGCCACTCACGCCGGTACTCACTGGGTATGTACCGAATACTATATTTAAACACTGCACTAATAAAATACCTAATAAAGTGTTTTACAACCAGTAAGAGATGAGCTAGCCTTAAACTTTATGAAATACTTATGAATTTACTGTTTTTAGCTTGTATCGTTTCGGAAATAATCCGAAAAAGATTTAAATCTTGATCTGACCGGGAATCGGAACTCCTGACCTTTGATATCTTTGTATTATGACAACATCACAATAGAGGTCGTTATAATAAATTTAAGTTAACATGCCTTATCTATTCGGGTTGAACTTAAAAACTACTAACCCAATTTTATAATTGTATTATGATTTCCTTATGTAAAATATACAAAGAAGATGAAATTTGCTTCAAAAATCTTCTCCTTACTATTTTTATTACAAATTGCACATCTATTCAGCGGATGGGTTGATTTTTATTCAGTTTAAATTGCACACTAAAAATCTAATTCAAATGTACCAACTTTTTGTAATTTGAATAATTTCATTATTTCTCTTGCACATAACGGTACAAATAAGATAACATGTTTATTATTAGAATTGTAGTACATAATTCTTAATATTTACCTTTTAGTGATTTTTCCCTATAGCAGTTTTATTGTAGTGTATTCTAGTGCTTAATATTTATTTCAATTTTCTTTTGCAATGGCCGCTACAGAGGTAAAATTGGGACCCCCTATATCGTCTTCATCGCCCCCCTCATATTTTTTTTTTCTCCTGTTTATAATTAACCCCGGTGTTGTCCCTTTCAGCCACCGTATATCACCCGAAGGGAACCTTTCGAATGGCGATGATAAGAGTAAACTAGCCCATCAACAAACCTACAGGTACATTAAAGATCTGATCGCGCTTGCGACGCGATGCGACCGAGTTGCGTTGTATGGAAGTGTATGCAGCAATGCACACTACGCGACTTAGTGTGATTACTATATTCAATTTCATTATCAAAAATTAGACATATACATTACGATACAACAATAAAAATTTAGTGTTGCCTGTTAAAAATATCGTATTAGTTGGCTAATTTACGTACAGCATAGTTTCGTTTTAATTTGCACATGATGTACAGTATTCAATTTGTAAATTGGTTGACCCTTTCGAAAAAAAAAGGATAATTAGTATGTTGTTTAAAAAATTTTTTTATTTAAAATGTAACGTTTTTGGTCACATCGCGTCTTGTCGTGTCGCAAGTGCGTTCAGGCTTTAATTCGTCTGCACTACATTCATCGAACGCACTGGTTTTAATTTTAACGCTTTAATAACGCTTTTATTATATCACAAAATTATAACAAAGGGTATTTTGTAAGGGAGATTACAATATATTTATTAACCCTAATAACACCTTAGTAAATGAATAAGCCAAAGATAGAAAACTAACAATGTTACCGCATATCATGTGTACCCAACTAAAAGTAGGTGTAAAACTTTTCTATGAAAATGTGTATAAAGCTTTATATTGTTGAGTGAGAGAAAGTGATTATGAATTACTTTCAATTTTTTACAAGCAATTAGCGATACACGATTGTCTCAAAAACGTATTCATCCTTCATTAGTTATATTTTTTTTAAGCACGTGAGAAAATCTTTCACCAACATTCAGTAACTTCTTGTCTGTTGCCATTAATCCATAGATCGCGTGTTCATAGATTATAACATGTATGTGATTATATTAAATGGCACATGTCAATTGGTTCATGCATTAGGTTCCAAGATAATCCATCTTGATTAACCTGATTAGAATTGTGTTGTTTTTATACTCGTATTCGTGTAACATTTAACATTGTATCATAATGATTATATTATTGTAACTAGGTAAATAATTCGTTCGTGTATTAACCCCTCTTATTTTTGGGTAATTTATAAGAAGAATCGCATTAGTACATGAGTTCACCTTTTAAACTTTGACTTCATTGTTTTTCATAAAATTTTACTATCATTAACGTGTTTCAAACAAAGCAAGTATGCTTTGTTTGAAACACTCAGTAGAGTGTTTACTTATTACCAAGATTGAGATAAAATCAAAGCGATATTAAAGCGTCCAAACATATAAATTCATCTTATTAAATAACTCATTAAATTTTCCAGACAATACAAAGAAGCCTTAAAACAACAGCGACAACAAGACATATACCGCCCCCGCGCCGACCAATCATCACCAGAACTAGACAGCTCACCGCAATCGCAAAACCAAAGCCCGGTCCATCCCCACTCCTCGCCGCACTCGCCGGTCAACGGCTACAGTAACGTATCCCCTTATAATAGATCCCTATCTTCCAATTCCACTATGTCTACCTCATCCCCCAACTCATCTCAAGTGCCAAACTCCCCCCTCCTACACTCGACCCCTAGAAGATTCCAACAGAACGGAAACGCTGATAAAGAAGAGAACAAAAGGCCAGTACAGAAAGTGGTGCCATCTAGGAACGTGAACAAGAACTATTCTATCAACGGCAATTGTGATTACAATCGAGTTAACGGCGATATGTATATAAAACCGACGTCGCCTACCAAATCTCCAACGAATACACTGGGTTACAACAGTATGGGGAGGTCGAGTATACCGAGGGTTAATGGAGACGGTACAAAGTTGGTGACGACTACTTCGTATTTGAAAGGTGCAGCGCCCAAGCCGGGAAAGATGCCGTGGAATAAGGACGCGGCGCCGGATAAATTGAGCTTCACTATGAAGAGAGAGTTCGATAAGCAGAAGGAGGAAGAGGATTTGCTGCTTCAGTTGAGGACGGTGAGTCTATTTTTAATGTTTGATTGGTTAAATAGGGTAGCTTTAAGCTATGTTATTTATTTACTTATTTAAAACTTTATTCCACAAAAAAATTGTACAAAAGATTCTCTACCAGGCTACCAGCTGATCAAATAGATAAACTTTAAGTTGGTGGTGCGATAAAGTGCACATGCATACTGCAAAAAAATCAATTAATTATTATTATTGTTACTAGCTAAGTAATTTTTCGGTAACCGGTTAATTCTGTAATCCACTTCTCGAACTATCAAAGTCGTCTAAAAATTACACTGCTAGAGGGTTAATCACTTTTTTACGCAAAACATATCTCAGCTAACGAAACGCAGGACGAAATGCTTAAAATGAAAGACTAAAAGCAGACTATCCCTCTATTCACGAATGTTGACAAGAAAGAAGACATTTTCTTCCTCTTTCTACTACTAATTGACCTCAAATAGAAGAGAGGTTAGATAAATACACCTACAAGTTCTAAAAAGTGTTTAACAATTTCCAGATAATCGAGAGCCGGTTAAAACTATCATTACCCACACAATTGGCTCCGGTGCTCGCAGACGGCGTGGTGCTGTGCCACCTGGCGAACCACGTGAGGCCCCGCTCGGTAGCTTCAGTACACGTGCCTTCAGCTGCTCAGGTAGTTCATATTTGAACTCACTACCGCTTATATCCTCAGTCTTCTTCCTTCTGGCGTTAATGTGTGTTAATCGTGGTTACATCCTCACCTCCCGAGAGGAGCCCGGGGTGCGCCTTTTGACCATGGACCAAGTCTATGACCTGGTTGTTCGACACGTTAAAATTTAAATGTCCTATTTCAGTTAATTAACTGAAATAGGACATTTAAATTTTAAATTTAAAAGAATTAGGAAGACAATTGTCTTCCTAATTCTTTTGAATTCAAAACTAGATATTAGGTATGAATGAGATAAACTAATAGTAATAATGAGATTGTGGCAAGTGGAAAGAGGTAGTCTCTGTCTACCCCTCCGGGAAAGAGGCGTGATTTAATGTATGTATGTAATGAGATAAACCAAACTTAACTTTACCTTAACTTTTAACTAACTTTACCTCATTATGTATTAAAAACAATATTTTATGGATTAATAGAAATATTGTTCGTTACAGCCAAAACTGACAATGGCGAGGTGCAGACGAAACGTAGACAACTTTTTAGAGGCGTGCCGGAGAATAGGCGTCGAAGAGGTGAGTTTTGAATGTTAAATTTTTTTTAATGGAAAGTATTTCACATACAAATTATACACCACAGACATACTTATTGCCGTGGTTTTGTACGCCAGAAATATTTTGTGTGTATAATGCTTGCTATCAGTTGATATTTTTTTATTCCTTGCATGTTTGTTGTCTTTGTGACTAAAATTCATTTATTCGTTAGTATAAATGTTAACAAGCGTTTTTTTCACCGACCAATATTAAGTGTTGAACTATTGGACGGAATAAATGATGAAGATGAAGGCAAGCAAGATTAAGATTAGAAAATATGGTAGCACAAGCATTATGTGCGTCAGTGGATCCGATCCGATATTATTTCGCGAGTAATATAATAATAATGAAGAAATAATAGAAAGTTGCAATTTCGATTACAATTGCTAGGAGGTTGATTCCGTAAAGAGTGGGTTTGGTTGGAGTCCCGTAGCGGTGTGAATGTTTAGCCGACACGCGCTTCAAGTCCAGTCCGTAAAAATAAATGTACCAATATAGTGTCTATGCGGTATCATACGTTATAGCATTTGGCATTAGGTATAGACTTTTCAATGTCCATAAATTATACCACTTAAAATAAATAAATCAAAATTGCCATTTTTAAAAGTTATCTTCGTAGAAGTTATATTTTTGTATGGCGCGGGAATTAGCCTATCAGAGCGCGTCATTTGAACCCGCCAACTGATATGTCTGCTTTATGAGCGAATTGCAGGAGACTGTCAGTCATTTTATTCCGGAAGTTAGTAAGTAGGTTATTCGGCGCCGTCGAATATTGCCGCGGCGAATAATAATCGTGGTAGTAAATTTTTTACGAAACTTGTCGCCCACAATTAGCCTCCTAGCGATGGGTTATCAAAAGGGCAACTATCTCTTATCCTGCGTTATCTTCAAATAATAAGACTAAGTCGGGTGGCGTGTGTTGCAGGAAGTCATCTGCTCGCCCGAGGACATCCTCGGGCTGCGGCCGTCCGCGGCGGCTCCGCTGCTACACACGCTCCGCCGACTGCTCGCACTCGAGCCTTACCCTATCCGATCCGATCCACCAATCACAGGCGGCGACGCCACCGACATACAAGTCGACCAATACAAACAACCAATCAGGAGATACTCCGAGGAAAGATACGTCAGCAACTTCAATTACCCAGAGAGTACTATAGATGAAGCAGAAGAGTATATGAATTACGAAAATAACAATACAGATACGCAATACTCGCCGGTATATGAAGGAATTAGAAATAGAGGCTACCAAATGGATAGAGTACAATTCGTCACGCCTTATTACAATGTGCTGAAGAGTGATAGTTTAGAAATATACGATACTGACGAAGTGGACGCGCCGTTATTGCAGAGCCAAGTCGAGGTGGAAAGATACGATAGGGGGAGAATGAATCTTGATATACCTAATAATCATAACAGGGATTTGAATATTGAGACTGAAATCGCGAAGGGAAATGATAATACAGTATTTTATACTTGCCTATGCTTGGGCACTTTTTTCGTGTCTACCATTTTGTTAATACTATATCCTTTGTAAATTGTAATGCGTATTTTTCGCTTACTAATATTGCATTGCATGTGATTTAAATGAAGGTATACATTTGAGGCTATGAGGTGTGATTGTATTTATACATTTTTATAATGTTCGGCCGCGATCATTTCTTTTTTCTATAAAATTTTAATAAAACACGGTTTGACTGTGTTCAAGAAATATGTTATATAAAAGGGGAAAAGACAAAAATTTGACTAATTTGTACTTTTCTATAGTCTTTTTTCAAGGCAAACCAATAAAGACTTTGTTTGGTTTCACTTCATATTTTTATGTTTACTAATATGTAATTCCGCAAAACATATTTGAAATTGAATTAATTTTCCGTTCCAAAACTATTAAAATATTGAGAATTTTTTTTAATTTCAATTTGAACTTCATTACTTACCACAAATGCCTTAAATTACAGTGAAACTGTAGCGACTTAAAATTTTTGAGGCTTCCTGTCGTTTTTGTATGAAATAGTCTGATGCAAGGATTTGACGGTATGTAGGTATATAAAGACTAGACAGATTTTGAATTATGTATTCGAAGGTACGTATTACCAAAGATTATGGGACCTTCTAAGACTATACCTTTTCTGTAATATTATGTATTCTGTGTAACTTTAGGCAGTTTCGTTGGCGCTGTTTTGTTTTGTTTTTTTAAGTCGATTAGTGATGATTGGTGTAACTTAATTACAATTAGTTCATTCCCATAAGAGGCATTTAAATTAGAGAATAAATTTATTTTAATTTACGTATGTGAAATGTAAATTATTTCAGGAAATTTTAAGTAAGACATATGAAGTACGTTCACATGACCAGAAGCGATTTGTATGTTCAAAATTTAATAATTTGCCTACCACTGGCTTTAAAATATTTCTTTTTTCAATACGCGACAACAACTGGAAGTGTTTTGTTAAAGTTATGTTATTTTCATGTAAACGTTATTTTTTTTTTTTTTTTTTATAAATAATGATGTATTTCTTTATTCGATTTTGCGTTATTATACGGATCTCAGTATGTATTCGAGTGGTTTTGCTATGTGATGAGTTTCAAAGATTTATATGTTTGCGCTATATTGATATACTTAACTAACTGTTAAGAAACTTTTATCACCCAGTAGTATTTTTGCACCTTTTGATAAAATATAGGAAATTTTACGAGGTGTAGTTTGAATAAAAATTCCATAGTACAATATAATTATGATAACATTGGTGCGTAATTTATATTGAGAGGATGAAAGGCGAATATAATAAAATGGTAGGCTTAGCTGTTTAGCGTTAATTTAATATTTCTTATCAAATAAGAATCGTATGCCTTAATCGAAACTTCATATCGTTATTGTATTAACAATGCAAACGTTTAATTGTAAATTTATTGAGGGATCGTTCCGAATGAACAATGTGAAAATTGACGGTAGCTTTAGCTTTGCCAAACTTTGTATTCCGTACATACTAAATGACGCATCAGCCGTTTGAAAATATAATCGATTTTAAAATTATCTCGTTCAAGGGCAGGTGTGTAACGATTTGTACAGTGGGTCATGTCGAAAAGTAAACCATCTTATTGGTGTCATTTTCTATGTGGCTCATCATAAGTTATTAATAGTACTAAGGTACAGTTACCTTAGTACTATTAATAACTTATGATCTGATAAATGATCTTTTTATTTTTATATAAATAATAATATATATAAATGAATGGAGAACGCTTGACCAGATTCTTTCAAGAATAAAAGTAGACGATGATATTTTAACAAGACAACATCAAAATGTTGCTCTATCTCCATGTAAATATTACATGTAATATTACGAAAAGACTAACCACGAAAAATTTGGCAAAGAAACCTTGTAACTGATCTAACTTATATATAAATTAGAGAGAAGAACGATCCCTTATAGAGTTGTAGTATTTTTTTAGAATGTATTTTGAGGCTTTTTCGCGTTATTGGATATTATAAAAGACATTTTTTGATTTAATTTTTGAGGAAGATATAAAAGTATTATTTGCCAACTGGAAACGAATGCCAATACTTCAAGAGGCTTGATAGTTATAAACGCCAAATCAATTCTGTTTTTTGATAGGCATTATATGAAAAAAAAAGAAGTTATTGTTCAGAAGTTTACCTGTCTGGGAATGAAAATATAGTCCTAAGAATTAATATATGCGGTCACCACAATTAAGTACAAATATAGTAATTGAATTGTGCAAAGATAGTGAGTTATTTAAAAAAAAGTTATTTCCAAATGACAACGACTTATTCAAAAAATCAGCTCGTTGATTTGTATCGAGCCAGTATTTTCATTTTTCACTATATATCTTCCCTTTAGTCGTCTTTACCAGTGTTTTTCCCAGGGCTTCACTTCTACAGGAATTTTATAAATCATACGATTAAACTATTTGTACTTAATTTGTTTGGATCCTTTACATATTTTAAATTATGTAAGGTTTTTTAATTAAGTTGGTCCGCCATCCGAATTTATATGCACACACGATTTTATCATTCCAAAGATGTGAAACGATTTGAAAAGACTGCCGTTTCCTTTTAATATTATTTGTTTACTAACTCTTCTATAAGCTATTACTGCATTTATCAATTGTACTAACATTTATACACGGCGTTAAAGTAAGGCAGCTATCTTATATTTTAGTATTTTTTTAAGAGTTTATTTGTATGTTATTTTCTGCTTTGTGTGTACGCCTGTCTGTCTAGTAATGCCTGTTGCGAGACACGTTGCATGTGATATTGAATTGTTTGCTAAATAAAATATTTACCTTAGGCGTAAATGTAAATTAAAAACAATTAACTTTCTCCTTATCAATGACACATTATAAAGAAATCAACATAATTTTTGCAGCGGTTGTGAGATTTCAAGAAAGTGGCTTCTTTTCCCATTGAAATTATGTCCAGTACAGAAATCACACCTGTTAATTTTAAAATGCAGTCAGAGATATGACAGAGAATAATCTTAGGTTATTATTTACGCTGTGTTTATTTTACAATAAGCGGGATTTTTCACGAATATTAATATAGCGTGTATTTATTCCAATTCTGAGGTTCATCAAAGAGATAGAAGAAACATAAATGCCTTGTTGTGAATATACCCCAAGACCGCGCAATGTGCAACTGATGTTTTATTTAATGTGCATTATTGATCATTTAATTATTAAGAGTAATTATTTTGAAATATTGTGAAGTGAACAACACAATTATCATTGCAACGTGATCGTACCAATTCTGGTCATTTTCTATACGTTAATATTCTACGCTTCTTATTGTTATCTCATTATTTTGAGCTTTAAAATTGCGAGTACAATTCTAATATAAGTGAAATAAGATAGATTATAACTAATATATAATTTAAAGCTAAAGCTTATATTTATTGGCTTGAGGTGCTTGGGTACTTATTTGTGTAGTTTATATTATTATAGGCTGGTTTTAATGTATCTGAAGCTAAGTCTATTGATCTCTAATTCTCATTATTTTCATTCTTTATTTTATTAATAAATAGGTTTGTCAGATTTTCTATTTAGCTTATTCTTAATGTTTCATCTTGATTATTACTTTTATATTAAATTGAATAAAACTATCGATTTGCATAAAACTAAAAGCTTATTAATTTCAGGCATTGAACAAAACCTAACCTTCCTATATTTTTTATGCTAACTGTCATTTTTACGATTTCTATGATTTCTTGATAATTAAAAATTTTTGTTAAAAAATAAATATCTAAAAAGATGAAAGTCGAATAATTTGCCATACTTTATCTTCTAGTCTACTTTTGATAATTTTTTGTATTCTCATACTAACACTGTTCTACATAGCACCTTATTATAAGTACTTAATTTTTTTCCTGCTTCCCCCACCTTGCCATTAAACGGACACGTTAAAATCAGTCTTACAAATATTCCAGTTAATATAAGATCAAAATTTACAAAAAATTGATTTATTTCTTTAAAAATGTTTCTTTTTTCTTTTAGCTACTTGTATTTCTTAAAAATAATTTTCATTTGTATCTCAAAACAAGTAACAACTGATTTATTCTCTAAGAATAATTTGATTAGGAATTGCAATTTTTTGTAACTATTTAACAGGTGTAATTTTTTTGTATGTACTTACAATGTTTTGTCTTCTTGAAATAAATTTCTTATCGATATATTATTGGTCGTTTGACTTTGAACCCTATGGAATAGAATGAAATTCGTAGATAATGCCATATATGATATTTTTGGAATAAGGTAACTAATTTTTATTTTCAAATAATATTTATTAGAAACATCATTAAATATTGCAGCGACATAAACGCCGTGCCTGTTTTATCTGTGATATGATATCATAAAAACAAAATTTTAGGAAGGTCTGTTTGTTTTCATAATTCAGTAATGTCATGTTGAAGTTGTCCCATCCATTCTTTTCACAACAGCAGTAATTGTTGTTTGACGGAAAAGAGTTTGTTCAAGTGCTGAGTGAATTATATACTGTACATTAACTATTCACATCACAACAATTGCCTTTACGTCGTGGACCTAATAGTCTTCAAAAATAAATTTGAGATACTTTTCTTCCTCAGAAACTCATGTGCTGTGCCGCAGACGTCCTCGAAGGCAAAGGAACTGTGCAAGTTGCTATCACCGTGACAGAATTACTGCGAAGACACAACGCCGCACGGGTGTCGCCCCACCAAGTCCCTCTAGACGTGCCCGCTAGCGCCACCTAGCGCCCAAAACTCGCACTAGCGCCACAGTCGGCGCTCTCGCTCTAACTATCCGGCTCGAAGGACCATGCGAGGTGAAGTGGAACGATTTTGTACCAAAAATTTTAACATAGTATTGTGGAGTAACACAATTAAAGTTTTACACAAGTTGTATTTTATGATAAACGAGATAAGTTGATGCCTTCGATGAAGAATGGAAACCTTTACGAATGATAAAAATCACGATCTTCGATACTTTATCGTTGAAACATATTTTGTAGATGATATTTTACGATGCTTTACTTCTAGCGAATGATGTTTCAATATTATGGGACAATCATTGTGGCAATGCATAAAGATTGTTTCACATCATGCTAAGAATGGAGAATACAAGTTGATAATGCAGTATAGGTAGATATACCTACTCGTAGAATTATAGGACCTACGACCAAAAACTTGAGTTGCCAACAGGCTTTGACTATTATAGAACAATATTGTTACGAAATGTAGGCAAATATTACCTCATTTATTGAGGATAGTTTTAAATGGCATGTAAAATTTACAGAAGCCGTTTATTTTGCAGAGCATGTTTAATAACGTGTGCGATAAATTTCTTGAACTCTGTGCTAACAAGAACAGTTATATGAAGTCTTCAAACAGAAAAAAAAAATCTGTCTCACAGCAACCAATCATCGGACTCCATTATTTTTAAACGAAACATGATTGGTAGATTTTCTTGATGGTTTGTACATAATCTTTGTAGAATAAACGGCTGTTGTTGACGGCTGAATTTGAGGAATGTACCTATAAAAATAGGTTTTTTGTACTTGACCTTACATGAAATGAAGACATGTCTTCAATCAGTTTAAATAAGTTTGAATGAATAAGTCGATAGGTACTTGAATAATTAGTAAAGTCACAATAAGGTGCTTAACTTATTGCAAAATATCACGAATTTACTAGAATTTTCGAAACGCCATTTACACACGTTATAGGCACCGTAGTGGAATTGTTGTTTATAAGTGCCTCTTATCCTGATTAATCCTTCAATGGTCACAATTCATTAGCTAAATCCATCGACATCTAAAGGGTAAATTAGTATTTTCCCCCCATGGACGAAGAGCAAAAAATTTTTTCTTATATATGCATTTTTATTAGATTATTGAGTCATATATTTACATTTCATATAATTCACGCTTTAGCTTAAATTATATTAAATTTGTGGTTTCGTTCTAAGATGCACAAACATTAGGATTACACATAATATACTTTGTTGGCGATGAATACTCTAGGGCATTTAACAAAAGGTTGAATTTCGGAGCAATTTAGCCTTATAGATGTTTGTGTAATATTCTAAGATTAATGCTGTTTGTACTTGGATGTTTGACAAAATAAATGTTGTATTTAGTGCGCACGACAAAATTTAATTAAAAACTAATAAAAAAAAATTCGCGTGGTTTTTTTAATTATATGAGTGTAATAATGAAACATTGAAAAAATAACTTACAGTGCGATCATTTATGTCCTAGGCGAACTTCACTTGAAATATGATGATGAAACAATACTCGTATATCCCGGTGGGCTCAGGAGATAGCTGTGCCACCTTGCCTTGATCAGTGTATGGGAGATCGCCCAGGTATCTCTTGAACCATGTAATACTGTATAGTTTTAGACCAACTATCTCGAAAAATTGTTTCTATCCTATAAAAAAAACAGCAAATATTTAACTTAATTAAAAAATAACGTATTCAGGGAGCTAGGGACCAGTCCAAACGCAGTAAAAAAGAAAAAATTAAAAATAAATAAGTTTAGAAAATCAAATTTATTGAGCTAGCCCGAACTTAAATCAATTGGGAATAGATATATAAATAAACCATCAGATTAGCAACTCACTAGTCTTTAATATTAGGCTCAATATTAATGATTTTTTTTTATTTTGTCGCGTGCACTAGAAAAATCCCTTAGATTTCGAAGCAATAATGTTTACATCTTTATGTAAGAATAGTTATAAAATTACGGACACATATTGTGATGACTGTACCATAATTTCGGCTGTGCGAGTGTCGTTAGGAAGTCCTGGTTGTTCAAATTAGTATGATAGAAACAGTAGTGTAGATTTGGATTTGTCTGTATAATATAATACTGTAATCAAAGTTATAAAAATTGTTATTTAATACAATCTTTGCAGAGTAAAATGCATTTTGTTCTTAATCACTTTATGTACCTCAGATATATCAGATAAGCTTATGACATAATGTACACACGCACTGCATACATAATTTCGTTTTGTAAAATACACACACAGAATTCTATCTATATTAATTCTAAATTCCGCATCGATTTGTTCGAATTCTGTATTTACCTTAGGAACGGGCCTTACTCCATTTAAACTACTGGTGAAACACACAAAGTAATTAAGAACACAGTAAAATTGACGTTTGCTTTAATTAAATCAAATTAAGTTTGCATTATAATGCAAATAAAATTAAAATGTTAATTCCCGTTCAACATGCTTCCTAATGAAAAAAAGATCATCTATTTAAATTATATGTAAACAAAATTTTAATGTCTTAGACTAAACATTCATAATTATTTTATGGACAAATCCAAAAATAGGGCATACGATACTTAATATGTAATTTATATATAAATCTGACTCCTCACTTCACATCGAAGGTGTTCCGCAACTCCAACGTGAAAATGTAAATAATCTGTCGACATATCTGTCCTTACCACCGAACTCTTACTCGTTGGAATCTAATACTCATAGTTATAGGTTATTGATATACTTTAAGATGATTTTTTCTCTCGTCACATATTAAACATAGTCAATTTGATTACGTAAGATCGTATGTTATATAATAAAATGTAATCTAAGATTTATGATTTAATCATTATTTAGTTCAAAGATTAAAATTAGTTACTGTTAAATCACAAATGGAATTGCTTTTATTTTTGGTTGTTTTTTTCCTGTATTTCATTTATTAGTTGTAGTTTTATCTATGCTCTCGTGATTTCTTTTCGTAATAAATGGATGTATTGTATTTTTTTCATAATTTATTAGATTGTGTTACCGCAAGTTGTGAGATACATAGACAATTATTATAATTAGTAATTTAAGCGTTTTATTGGCAATATCGTAAATTATGTTATATGTAATGGCTATTAGACACTATGGATAAACATAGGCGTTATCGAATCATCATGAGAATTAGAATAAATAACAAAATAAAACGAATATTTATTTGCGATGAAGCAAACATACATGACTGAATGATTTTGTGAGAAACATCATGAATGAATTTTATCTTAAATAGTAATTTGTTATTCTGTTTTAAGATTTTCGATTTAAGAAATTGGAACGGTGTGATTCAGACGCAAGTTTTATTTGTATTTACTTGAACTTACAATACATTTTAAAATAACATAACCCCTTATTTAAAACAAAACAAATAGATGAATTTGGAATTAACGCTATGTTTTGTCCGTATGTCATTGGATTGTATAAAGTAAAACGTAAGATGTCTAAAGAACTGAAAAATCGAGTCTTTGTCCTATCAAAGATAATGTGCCAAAGACTATGGTTGAGGGAGGTTTTGTAACTAAATGTCTGTGTCATGCACTGGTCTCCTAGTATAAGTTGTAGCAATACCGTATAATACACACATGTTTATATGTAGATAAAATAAAACCTACATTTTTAAAGTAAAGTTGATTTTTATTTTGTTATTTCGAACAGTCCCAAAGTAAAACTAAAAAAGCTTCTAGAAAAAAGTAATTGTAATCCCTATGATTTCAAAAATATGTGGTAGGTAATATTTGAAATTAAAAGTACGTAATATTGAAATAATGTCTTATTTCCTCGGTAGCTAGTATATTATTAAAATTATTGAATTAGTAAAATTTTCGAACATTTTGATTTCCACAGAGAAACTTTCTTAAATTAACAACTCTGTTAAGCAACGACATACTTAAACCCATGGAATACTCTTAAAGAAACTGGCGCACAGAAATGAACTGATGAAATAACTTTATTGCACGTAAAGATGTTACGATATTCAAAGTTAAAATTGCTGATGCGCAAAAGATTATCTAGAACTTATTATAGTTTCTTCCATACGTATGTACCTCAGATAAATCAAACTATCTACAATCTTTTATATCAAGGGCAGGTGAGTCACTAAGTTTTTTTCTCATAAGTGGTTGAACCTTAAACAATAATAAGCAATGCCGTATCAATATCATACTAATACAAATTCCTAACTTTCACGACGGCCTACTGTAAAAAGGTTGTTTATTAAAAAGTTGCATTGTAATGGATATGGTTGTCGATTGCGTTTGAAGTGGGGCGTGGTCGCGTAATCGGTAGATGCTGACTAGCAAGTTAGAGCCACGCCTTGGACGTGGCATGGTGGCGCCAGGACTGAACTTCTGGTGCCAGAGGAACACTGCAGTTTTATTTTTTCACCATAAGGGAAGTCACGCCTTCAAATAATATTGGCGCCGAAGCTTCCGATGGGAATGGAGAATTTAAAATTGCATGCGTTTTTTTTTTTCATTGCGATGTTGTTATTACCGTAACATCATTGTTTTCGCTAGTTCAAATTTCTCTTTCATTACCATATGCAGAGTTCATCTGCAGTCAGGAACATAGGCTCTTGAGTTGAGTGAACCCTCATCTAATGTTAAGTTACCTATCACATTTTTGTGCTAAGAGTACATGAAAGTGAAATGCTAAATTTAAGAAACTTTGTATTCTCTGAAAACAAATATTTTGTTTGTAAGACCATTGACCCGAACATAGATTCAATCTTTTTTGTCCCACCCGATATAGTCAAATCATTTCCTTCAAAAACAATCTATAACACAATCACTTAAACACCGCCGCAGCCTAATTTCATTGGTTGGACAAAGAAAAGAAAACCCGCCCTTTGTTACGGAGCCGACGATCGGAATTCATTCACCATTAACAATAAAAAAAAAGAAAACCAACTGGCATTGTTAATTTAACGGCAACTGGTTGTATTATTTACTTTTCGTAAAATCATCGAGCTTGTTTACAGTAATTAATTAGATGCACACAAAGAGTTTGGGCAACGCATCGCCTTTCTTTTTAATTGTGTGGAGTCGCCGTAACATTGGCCTTTTGTGCCGAAGGATATACGTTTTGGGGTAAATCGAGCAGAAAATTGTAACTTTAGCGCCCCGGGTTATAGAATACGGAGGGTGCCAGTAGCGCCCTATAAATATGTTAATAATCATGTGATTAGACGTAGGGCATAGGTAAATTATATATTAGTTCCACACATCTTTCTGTGCTTAATTAATCTTAAACAGGTACTAGATACCTAATATGACGATACTATATGTTTTATTTGCGAGATATGTAGTTCGCATTTCAAACAACTAAATAGGTAAATGTTTCGTAGCCTGCCTGTGGAGGTAGGTAATATCATTATTCGAGCGAAAAATACTTTATTCACTGTTTTGTCCTTTCAAATCACGATCTTCAATAATATCACTCATTTAATACGATATTCTTTTTTCCAAGTTAAGCAAATTGCATTGGATCGTAAAATATCTAATACTTATTCAATAGATGCAATCGTAAGATATGAGAGGACATGGAGCCCATTTGTTGTCACATTATGTATACAGGTCGTGGCAGGATCAAAATAGGGTGACTAAATTTGAAGAAGTATATTTCAATAGGTTTATTATTTATGCGCGGAATTTAATGAAATAATCTAGTAATAGCAATTATGGAAGAAATATTTTATAATCCAGCTCGAAGTAGCTTTAATTATTTTTGTTTTAAATCTCAACTTTTCAACTTTTTTATTTCTTATTCTATTCTAATAACCAGTGTACGTATACCTACACTCAACTTTTCTATCTTTTTATTCTAATTTTTTATTTTTTATTCTATTCTTATAACCAGTGTAGGTATATCAGTCGGTGATATAAAATATGAAATGAAATATGGATCATGCAATAAATTCGGTATTGCTTCATTCATGTGTCTCATGAGGTATTGCTCTAGTTTTAATGAATTTGTCACTTTTGAAGCAAATTAATTGCTTTTAACGTTAGTGTAATAAATTTTGCTTCAAAATTGGAAACAGACACAGCAGCCAGCATTTTTGTTAAAATTTTACAATATTTTTAGGAGTATATAGTATATAGTTAATACTTACCACAGTAATAAATTTTTAATTTAAAAAAAAAAATAAAAAAGTAACTTTAATTGTTCGTTATTTAAATGTGTGTGAAAGATTCAAGTTTAGAATTGGTCACCCCATAATAGTCTAAGTGCTCAATGGTAAAGATGTTAGGCGCGCAGCACACAGCGGGCGTCGGCCGCGACCACGCTCCCGTTGTTGCAGCGGCGTGGGCAGTCGTGACAATTGAATTAATAAAATTTATAAGTTTACTCGCAAACCCACACGTCGCACCGTGTTAGCTGCCAGACGACTTGTATTGCAATTGTGTTGCGAAGTTTAACATTGAGCTAGGTTATTGTATTTTATCGCAGGTAAACTCACTCGTGAATGATCGGTAAATATACATTAGGTGTGTATGGCAAAAAATTCAAATTCAAAATTTTTATTAATTATTATGGGATACTTCATATCGCTTAATAATTGTCAAAACGTATGATTTAATAACATTGGTTGACGTCAAATAAATTACTTAAAACTAAGTTTACTGCCGCTTCCAAGGCGTCAATGCAGAAGAAGCGGTAACAAACTGCGGCACTATTCATTTCCAAAGAAAGCTCTCGGGCTCATCTTCAGAGAGGTAATTTGAGGATACATCCTCAAATTACCGGGACTAACGCCAGGAAGAAGATAATTATTAATTTCTATTAGATGAGTATTTGACCTGTAGATAGACTGAGTCAATACGAGTGGTTACAAGATCACTAAAAAGCCACGAGTAACTGGATAGTCTTGTCATGAGGTGGAACTCGGAGAACGTATTGAAAACAATAAGAAAATTGGGGGTATTTAACAAAACTCAGTACTAAGATAAAAATTTGAAATAAGAAATTCTGTTTCAAATAGTTATGTCCGGAATTACTGAAAATATGATATCAGTAACTATTTAACCTGGGCAACAGCGAGTTAAATGTTGACTGAACCTTTTATTTACATAATGTCTCAATCCAGTCGTATATTTGTTAATTATTTAATCACATTAGAGAAAACCACGTGGGCTGCGCAGGAGTGGGCGAGAATTCAAGCTGCGTTACACGGCCGCACGAGACGCTTGGCTACATTGCTCGATTTGTAGGGGATTTGTGTCAATTTGTTCGGATTTTTTAGAAAGGTACATTATATCTAAATAGGTAGTTATAGCAGTTCAAAACCAGACACCAATACAGATTACACATTTAGGTTTAAAATCGCGGGCAACAGCTGTAGTAGACAATGTTCTCGACATAGGTTCATTTGCTGTATGGCTTTATGGTGAAATTCAGATTTAGAGACATCAAAGAAATAATGAAACTTTCAAATTTATAGTATTAACATACATACATACATATGGTCACGTCCATATCCCATGCGGGTTAGACAGAGCCAACAGTCTTGAAGACTAAATTGCCACGTTCAGCTATTTGGCTTAATGATAGAATTGAGATTCAACTAGTGACAGGTTGCTAGCCCATCGCCTAAAAGAATAATCCCAAGTTTATAAGCCTATCCCTTAGTCGCCTTTTACGACATCCTTGGGAAAGAGATGGAGTGGTCCTATTCTTTTTGTATTGGTGCCGGGAACCACTTTATAGTACCTATTAAAACGGACCTAAATACCTATTAGTATTCCATTACATTAGTTACTCGGTAGCTTTACAGAATTTGGGTTATACAGGGAGTGATGAAAAGGTATTATGAGACCAATACCAGGCCAGGTTAACTACTACTTACGAATTTCAAATATAATTTTCATTTCTAATGTTCCACTATGTACAAATGTGCAATATACATTGATCATTTCGCATAATGGCGCTTCGCAAAGAACCAATAATAACTAATACGTATCAACTATCGCCAAGCGATTTGTCACCTTCATTAATACAAACATATTTAAACGCAGACAGCCAGGAATGAGTTGCAAATAAGAAGCGGTGTCCTGTTTGACGGCGATCTGCGAGTTCTCTAGAAGTTATTTAAAAATGCTTGTGTCTTATATTCCCTCTCTGTTTCAATGGTTACATCGGGAATATAGATAACAAGAGAGGGAGGACTTCTTTAGGTTAATATTACCTTACCTTTTCCTACAATTGTTGTGAGATGTGTTCCTCTTCGAGGTTATATGAGAGCTTGAGAATTGTTTATGTATTCAAATAAACGTCTAAACCTATAAATAAAAATATTTCTTCAGACACGTCTGATATCATCATAAGCGTGTTGACAAATTTCCGAAATTTTATAAAACTGCAAGAGGAATAATTTTTATTTAATAATACCAATACTAACTTCCAAAATATACCTATGGGCCTAGTGACCCTAAAGTGTAATTTGCCTTCAACAAAAGTCACGCTAGCAGCGTCTGAATCCCAGTTGTGCCCGTAGCTTCGCCTGCGTTAAATTAAAATTTCCGTTATTCGGTTGCCGTCGGAATTTGCAATAGCATAATGTCCATTTTGACCTCGGTTTGGATACATAGTACCCAAATTTAATATGATTCGAATGTTATTAAATATTACCTGAGTATTTGCTCGCTTTTCGAAAACTATTATTAGACTTTCACTTCGAAACGTAACCGTGTCTGTCCTGTCTGCCCGCTTGTCGCTGTCGTTCCAACCCGAGCCCTAGTCTCGCTTGCGTTCCCCGCTGATTGTCCGATTGTTTGTTTTCCCACGTTGATGTATGGCCGCCATAAATTCTGCGCCTCGGGCCTTCCAATTATGTTCCTCACTCATATGCGTACAACCCGAATTCAACAGCCGCCCAAAGGAACATTTTCATAGGGAATTACTGATAGAAATCTTGAGGAATAATGTAACTTAATTTACAAACATCGCAGAAATAAGGAAAGTGAACTTTATTGTTTGACGACGATAACAGAGGTGAGACCACTCCAGAATAGTGGTCGCAGATTTACCTATTATGACATTTAAATTCCCTCAAGTAGGTTATTAAAGTTCTTTTCGCTTTTTGGGCTGTAGATATTGTTTGCATATGGGTTGGCCGGCAATCATTTTAAATTCAAATACAGAGATTATAACAACGATAGTTGTTTGATCTTAAAATTAAGTACATGCCAGTTTTATAACACAATTAATGCCTAATTAGATTTTTAATGCAACTTTTATTGACATGGCATATTATTAAAATTAATAGAAAATAACGTTCGTCGGCCTCAAGTGACATGAATGTCATAACGAAACGACTGTCAATTTATCGACGACCGTTGGAAATTGGTCAAGTGTGACCCGTTTTCGGACCGCCTACCTAGACCTCGCTAGTAACCGGGCAATCATTTACAAAACCTGTCATGAACAAAAACACTGACCAATGACTGACAGACGATCCTCTAATTACTTAACTTATGAGTTCCACGTTCAAAAAACCAAATTAAGTATAAGACTGGCTAAGGTGGCCTTTATTTCGCTCATTTTTACGGTTGAATTTAGAAACATATCGTTTAAAAAAAAATTGTTTTGCCTTATTAAACCCTTTTAGTATGCGGTTTGGTTTGTCCTAATTGAGTTGAGGCAAGAGGTTAATTTCTTGTTTAGATAAATTATTGTTGTTTTATGCAAATGGTTACAGCTTTGGAAATAATTAAGCGTCCGTGGCCAGCGGCTGGATTGTTGGAATACCCTCGACAGTGTTTTATGTGATTAGGAAGTCTGTTTTTTTCTTTTTTTCTAGGGTACATTGTTAGATTTGGTAGGCGTCAGCTTACGAGTTTACGTGTACCTACGCTTATGTCTTTTTAAGCAACTAAGTATTTAATCTACTACTTATTTCTGAAATCCGGTTATAAATTTATCTGTCTTCATCGTAAGGTATAAAGACGCTATTTGTGTATTTAAGTATGTTTTCTTTGTTGCTATATTTTTAATGAATTCTAATTCTATTAGTGAAACAACACGAAGACATTTTTATATATTCCGAAACCCCACGGTAGCGATGTAATGGGTACAAGCTTGTTAGTTCTTACCGTTATTTTGTAAATGCTTTTGGTACTATTGTATGTTTGGATGTTAATTGCTTCAAACAAAAATAATATTCCGTTTATAGATCGATAAAATCAATCTGGAAAATTAATTGATATTAGTACTTAGTAAGCACCTTATTCTAAAACTAACTTATATACCTAAGTACTATTAAAATATATTATCTATCCGGCCTACATAATAATCTTGATAATTAGAAAAGTCCATTCATAAAAAGATCATTTTTTTCCCTCTAAAATCAACTCGATTACCACTAAACCGGGTGTGAACGCCCCATATTTGCATTCTTAATGAATTCCCCTAATAATTGTTATCGTAAACGTTAATCGTATTTCTGTTTTCAATGCCAACCAATCATCTCAAATTATTGCTTTTAATTATGTTCCTTTTGGCCTAAGGCTGTCTTCAGATTATAAGATCAGTAAACATTTCAACACAACGAAAGATGAAATTGCATTTAAATTTGTGTGAAGTGAATTAAGGAATGGGCGACATTAATTTTTATCGTAATAAATTATTATAGGTACTACACAAAAATATGGGAAAATTACCACACATAAATAAAAGAAAATTAAATAAATAATTATCGATATAATTATTTCCTTTTATTTCAAACTTGACAAAATATCTAACTTTTATGTTTTTGATTCATACACAGAAAGTTTACAGGATGCGTCCTCTCCTTTTTTATTTAAAACTTTACAAGTAAGTTTTTTTGTAATTTATTTAAATCTGCCCTAAGATGGAGTCCTCTTAAAAGAGCCCAGTGCTTGCGTTTGACCGCAATTCTGCAGTGGGTGAGTTAGGAGGTTACACGAGCTTTAAACTCTTTACTCCGTAAGCTATCCAGGAAAACTATATCTAGGTATATTGGATCATGGCTACACAATTAATTACCTGGTTGTACAGGTTTATCTGTCACCGTGAAAATACTGTTATAATATAAGTTGTATTTTGATATACCTAAAGATGTATTTTGATATAGATGTATTTTATGAAATCTTATAATTCATAATCATAATTTTATATGAATAAGGGCGATTCATAAAATATCTCACCACCAACCAAAATTAATTCTATGAAGTCATAATAAAAAATTATCAAGGATGCCTCGGGCACATTCGACTTTGGAGAAAAAAGGCCGATGAATGTTTTACAATCAAACAATTTATGTGAAGATTCGAAAGCGTTCGTCGACGTGTCGGACGCCGATAACGTATGCGAGAACAGTGACGTGAAAAATACAAGAACGCTGGACTAAATAAACTATTCTGTACAAAATAACTGCTAGATATGGCATCCATTTGAAGCGAAAATTACATTTGATGCAATGGGTTGTGAAATATTCACTTCTTTATATCTTACGGGGTAGACAGAGCCAACAGTCTCGTAAGTTCTTACTTTTTTATGCTTTCTTTTGCTTGTTTTGAAATTTAACAAACTTAGTAAGTACTTACGGTTTATTCTAAAATTTGCGTCTCCAAAATTTCGATATCTCTTCCTTAGATTCCTTTTTACACCACCAATATGAAGTCTAGAGAACATTATAGAAGTCTATGGCGAGAATATAACGAACCTCCATTTAACAATTAACTTAACAAACAAACGTAATATATTGTGGTTAAATTTCAATGCAAGATGGCGGCGGCGGAAAGACGCGAGCCGTAACTTTATTTAAGACATATTTTTATAAGTTATTGTGTTTGCCCGTGAATAATTTAATGCGAATGAAATAATTTATTTTGTTGTGCCATTAAGTTTGTGGAATAATTGATGGTTAATTTATTTGAACCTGGTTTACAATACAATAATATAAAGGCTCGTAATAAAGTTGACGCGCGGCCTGGGTAACTATATGAATGTGTGTTTCTTTTATTGAATTGAGTAAACATTTATTGTTATCATGATTTATGAGTGGGCCTAACCTACTTGTCAATGCGAAATTACTTTGTCTTTCCGTTCCAGTTTCGCGCCATCACCACCGAAGAGATTTTAATGAACTTTGTGCCTGTCGAAATGAGATTGAAGTCAGGAAATCATGAACTCCTTTCCAATCATGTGGATCTATGAACAATTAATATCTACCAAGAACGTAGGTGGTTCTACTATAAGTTACCCAGGCTGATTGCGGGCAGCGCGAGTAATGAGCGCCTTATTAAACAATTATTAATTGCGGACGACCCGCTGCGCCAACAATTGCGCGTGCGCACGTGAAGTGTATATCTATACAATATCTTATTTTGCGAACTGTTTATTATGGTAGCACGTGGTCGGTTTTAAGACTTTATTTTTTAAGAAGAATTGTTAAAAGTAAACCCAGGGCTTTGTAACCCTGAAAATTTCCAGAAATTCCAGAAATTACGTTTATGAGTACGTTTAGATTATTTTTTAATAGGTACTTAGGTAAGTGTAGTAGATATTTCTTAAATGCATTTAATGTAGCGGTGGGCGGATGGGAGGCGCGATTGGGCGGCCCGCCCCTAACTCATTTACTAATTACCTAAATCACATTAAAAAAAGGCTATTCATTATTTATATACTACTTACTAGTACGTAATAATATAATTATTCCGTATTTATTTAAGTATTTTTTAGACTGGAAATTACTACGTAAATCTCGGTTTATAGGAAGTAGAGAAACAATTCTTTATTAAAATTTCCTTTTTAATTTTGTACTTTTATGTTTTATACAGAAACAGGTGAAAAAGAGAAAACTGTTTGTAAATGAATAGCCCAAACCGATGGGTCTAAATTTGAAATATTACTTGAAGGTTTCACAAGTGATCTAGGGTACCTACACTAAAAGGGATTCTTTGATGGTTTACAAGGATGAAGCCGCGATATTATTCTAGCAAATTGTAGTTTTTGAAAAAAATTTGAAGTAGGTAGATAAAGTCCATCGCAAAAATAGTGTTGCGCCAAGCCAATTGACCTCAAAGTAACGATATCTACACAAATCAGCTATTTTACAACCATGCGAGTTCGTGACCGCTACCATACGAATACAATTCGCCGAAGATGACATCACAAACAAAGCAACCGTTTCATCCAATTATACGTCAATAAAACTAATAATAAACTCAAACCGACTTATTCATGCAAACAAAAAAATAAATTCAATCTTATTTACATGTTCGGAAGATTCAAAACGTGGTTAAACAAATATTTTTCGTGGTATAAATGTGTTTGTAACATGTAATATAGCGACGATTCCTACTCTACTCATTAGAGGAAACAAATCAAAATAATTAGGTAATAAAAGCGGCTTTGTTCGTATTGTGCCATAATTTCCTAGATTGGGTTTTATGGCCCATTTGATTGTTACAAATTTGTTTATGGTTGTTCATGTTTTGGCTGTTAGTTTCTTTGGCTATTGTTTGTGGTTTCTGTGTTCGGCAGAATTGAGCATAGACATTTTTACACGGTAGTTAGATTCACGTACTCATCTCGGTCATTACTAATGATTACTTTCGAAGTTATGTACAAAGTTTGAATATTAACCGATGCTCTTACGCTGGAGGAAAACATTGTGAGGAAACCCGCATATTCAGGCAACTGGATGTGTAACCATGATCGATCCAATACGGGTGAGGTTTATCTGCAAAGGTTGCGGAGATTAGATGGGAGTCGAGAAAACCTTACTCACCCAATCTTGGATCCATCATGATTAAAGGCATACCCCGGGCTCCTCTCCAGAGCGGTGAGGATGCAACCGGGACTAAAACCAGGAGGAAGAAGTAAGTAATTGACATAAATTCTTTTAGTCTGTGATTTAACAAAATTTTGTAAATATGCAAGCGTTACTTAAACATGATATAATCATTTGAGAGTACAGTATTTACATCTTTTTCTGAATTTACGATACATAAAATTGCGGATATTTTGACTCTATCGATTTTGCACAAAAACCAATTTTCTTCTCGACTTTTGTTGTAATATAGAGCAATGTGTTCGTGCTAATGATAATACTATGCAATAACTTCGAAGCTCACGTACACTATGTTTAATTCAACTTTGACTCTTCAATTGTATGACGTTTTACCACAAATATATATCGATAACTACCCTTTATACCATTCTCAATGGTAATAAATCGAAATCAGAATAAATAATAGGCATCATAGTTATCCGAAATAATCCGAATCCTATAACGTTCCGATAGCAATCGATTTACAACCGATTTCCGACTAACTGTTAAGATAATGGACGTAGTGCTGGCGCCTAGCTTCACTAATAACTTTAATTACGACGTAGAATGCGCCGTGGAAATCCTTGATAAGCTATAATTTTAATTATTCAGCCGTGAAAGACAGTTGGCGCCTAAATTTTGGTGAATCTCTCAATAAATACGAGTGTTAGTGAATAAGTTTTGTGACGAAATAGTGATTAAAGTCTTTCGTAAATCATACATATGAAATTATTATGTAGATAAATTGATAATCACTTTACTGAACAAAAACTAACTTTCTTAGTTATTGAAGAAGCTATGTATATTTTAATAAATCTTAAGGAGAAGGGTAACCAACCAATTTGAAATACTTAAACCTGATTACATGTGCACTTATTTGTTATATTTTAAAGAAGGAATGATAGAGAATTTATCATTCTTTAAGGTTTTATTTAAGGTTATCATTCTTTTACATGAAAACGGAACTTTAAACACTGGTCATTATTGAATTTTCGCTTCCTGCCTATACAAATAACAACCTCGAATATATTAACAGCAAGAATGCCCATTACATGCACCTGCCTAAACTGCCTTTAAAGACTCATTATCGTTAACCAAAATCACAACGACATTAAATAAGCCATTAACTCTTTGTAGGGGCACACCAGATCAGTTTTTCTCAAGAGTGAAATGTCAAATGGATCCTTTTGATTTCTTAAACGCCGCTTTCCAACTGCCATTAACAGAGCGAAGAACATAGTCGATCCCTGTTCATAATGTTTCGAGTTTTGTCGGAATAACTCGATCAATAAAGTTGTAGTCAAACAAAAAGTGTGGATGCGAAGCGTTGAAGTCATATGTGCAAAGTGCGCTGATTCTCAAATAAATGTGTGAATGAAATTTTCGCATGCGAATGTAGTGAGATTAATTGTTACTGTAGTTATGTAGGTAAAATTTATTTCTTTAATACCTTAAATTTAATATGTCTATCATTATCTAAATACTACAAGAAAATAACAAAGATGTAATATTGTTATTTAGAAAGGCAAGTTATTATATTTTTTCTGTTCACCTGTCTATTGAATAGATTAATCTCCTTTTTATCTGTAGGCAACAAATATTGCTAAAATTACATACTCAGGCACAAAAGAGCATTATGTACAATTCAGAATTTATAGGTTTTTGTTGTTATTTTTAACTCGTGTAGTCATAAAGAATGTTAACATGTATAATGCTTTTGATATCTATAACATTATATCAGAATATAAACTTTAATGTGCCAGTTCTCATTTCGGACAGGTGTGAACGAACACGCTCGGGACAATGCGAAAATTGTCGCTCGATGACAGAATCAAAAATAAAGTCGCGCCTGCGCAAGCTCCACCGAAGAATGTAATTAACGGAACACCAATAAAAATAATTGACCACAAAAAGCTATCCGCTCTTAGCTGCCATTTATTATTTTGATTACCCTTGTTATTGTTATGGGGCTGCGTGTTTTTCAACTAGTCAGAGGGCCTATTCTTTGACTCAGTCAATGGCGACGAGTGATCGAATCTATATCGATCGATCGATTTTGAACGGTACGTGTGATATTTACTCGTCCAAGATTTAGATCTACTTACATCAGTACTTACAATACAACCAAAATTTATGACATGTTTCCGAGGACCTTACTTTCCCCGTCCATACCATACTCCAAAATAAATCTCTCATGGGTCTACTGAAAGAGATTTCTATTGAAATAAGTAGCACCTTTGTATTAGAATTACTGTATTAAATACTCCTGTATATAATTTTGTGTACATAAATAAATAACATTCCGTAAATTGAAAATAATTATGACAGTTTCGAATCCGCGGTGTCCTATTCTAAAGTCATTCGCATACTTTTCGAACTACTGATTCGGAGGGTTTAAGCGATGCTTTTATTGTTCTCGTTTATGAGTTTGTTTGTTCGTGCCGACGTAGGGTGACGTGCAGTTATGGATTGTATGTATAGTGAAAAAATGCATTTTTGGGTTACCACTGCGATTGATAAATAAGCCATGTTAAAACATTGGTTTTAATTAACTACAGTGTTTCCTTTTGCGTGGGATGTGTTTTGGATACAAAATAGATTGCAAATTAAAAAAAAAAATCACTTTAGAGAAATTATTTTAATATTTCTTCATCCAGAATTAATCCCAGTAGTATTTTGGATTAATTTACACTGTGTTATTTACAAAGAAAATTATCTTAGATTGAGTGACATGAGCACGCCATAGTCACATTAGCCATCAAAAATTGCACGGTAGGCTCCATAATAAATAAAACTATAAAAATAAAATGATGTTAGATTGAGTGACAAAAAGTTTCACAGTAGGCCCCGGCGAGATTCGAACTCGCGATCTCCTGTTTACTAGACAGGCGCTTTAACCAACTAAGCCACGGCGCCGACGGCTCTCATGCCGAAATATCCCACGTCAATTTTAAATAATTGCAATTTTGTGTTTCTTTTTACATACATACATACATATAATCACGTCTATATCCCTTGCGGGGTAGACAGAGCCAACAGTCTTTGGTTTGTACCGTTTTTGTGTTATGTTTATTTCAATTCTTATCAGTTATCATCGTGCCGAAATAAATATGGCTATTTACGATAAAATATTATAACTAGAACGTGTGATAATTAAAATGTTTACATTCAGTACCTACTTACATACCTTTGTCAGGTTAGATATATATATTATGTCAATAGTTTTATTAAAATTTTTGCGCGGGGCTGCCGTCCCTTAGGAATTTTGAGAAAAAAGCCAATGCCAATAACCTTAAATTCGTTTCAGAAGTTCTTTTATTTATTTGTTACAAACAAGAATACATAATTATACACAAATACTAAAATATTTTTTTTTGTAGAATCACTTACAGAGGGTATAAAATAGATATCTAATAATTAAAAAATTCTCTTTTATGATTCGCTTACATCGAAATAGTAACTGAGCACTAACGTATTTCTCATATATCTACAGTGATATCGTTAAATAAAAACAAAAAAACAATAGAAATTAAAAAAGGCAAGCAATAATTAATGGCGGTTACTAAATATCTTGAAATTTATGTTATTACCTTTATTACAATAGAGGACAATGCAATATTCCCTTGCATCAAATTAAGACATAAACCATGTATTGCAAATAAAGCCGATTTCTCATGCACTTTATTTCTGCTGCATAAGGCTGTTTTTCGTGTGGGTCTTCTTACATTTCTGTAATAATTATGAGCATTCAAAGCTGAACAACAATAAAATTCTAGGCATGCACCACAGACATAGACCGACCTAGATAGGTACTGCAAATTCATCTGTACGAGAACTAAACGTGTCAAGTTTTTTTCTACTTACCTACATATATCTCGTTTCTATCCCTTATTTTATGGGGTAGACATAGTCAACGGTCTCGAAAGACTTGAAGGTAATTTTGCGATTTCAGTATGGTTTGATGACAGAATTGGGATTTAAAAATGTTGACAGGTTGCTAGCACATCACCTTAAAGAAAATCTCAAGTTTGAGAGCATGCTCCTTGATCGACTTTTAAAATCTGCACTCGGGGATCCGCGTGGAATAGTTATTTTGGGCATCATTGAAACCCTCAAGGAGAACCCCGTTTTTTTCACATATTCCATTATTTCTTTGCTCCTTATAGTTGCAGCGTGATGTTGTACAGCCTTAAGCCCTCCTCAATAAATGGTCTATTGAACACAAAAATAATTTTTCAATTCGAACCAGCTGCTCCTGAGATTAGCGCGTTCAAACAAACAAACTCTTCAAGCTTAATAATATAAGTATAGATTACATTTATAGTAACTGCGTGATCTAGCCAGATCCACATCTGTGTACAACAATAAAATCTAGGCACGCACCGCTAATGACTCGTTTAATAAAGGAATAATCAGCGGGACGTAATTACAGTGTAATATTGATTACAACGACCAAGTTATATTGATATTACGACAGCTATAATGCAACAAAGTCGACTTGATTCCATTAATGCTCGCAATTTCAGTGTTCAAGTTGTTTTATTAGTTTCAGCGGATTATTGTTAATGGTACCTTTGGTGTTGTTTCGAAGTTCATAGGAAATACGATGAAAAAAGAATTCCCTTTAAAAATGTTAGAAATAATCAATTTTATAGGTACTTTAGTATGTATTAAGTAATAAATGTGCATAAAAATATTTAATGATAATTAAAAAAGCAGCTGAACGTGGCCTTTCAGCTCTGTCTGCCCCGAAGAAGATATAGACGTGAGTTTTTATACAGGGTGACATTTAAAACAACTGCATCCTTTTAAACATAGACTACCTATACCCATGCTTCTGAGCCGTTTGAGCCTATTTTTATTTAAATTACACGTCATCATTTTTACATTTAAAAAACCCTCAAAAACTACATCACACGCTTTATTAAAGACCAATACTACAAAAAGAAATTAAAACTAAACATGTAAATAAATGTCTGAAAAATAAATTATTTTTCTAGTATCAAGATCAAGTAAAGTACAGAGTTGTCGAGATCGCTCAGCTGAATGAATTGTGTCGTTGACCTCTGAATCTTACGCGTCGCTTTTCCGCCGGCCGGGGTGATATGACGTATTTAGGATCGTGGATTTTGATACTTTTATATTTTTTCGTACTCTCTGAAATATGAACAGATATTTTTCTTTTAACGTTTTTAAATATCCTTTAGATGAGTACACTTAACAGTTAAATTTATGCAGTTGAATTAAAAGTCACCCTGTATATTATGTTTATTTAAAAAAACAATTAAAGACAAATATTTCCTAGAAAACTAATGTGTATTTGCATGCTACTTAAGTATCCTTATATGACTATATATACTATTAGCAATTCATGTTTGTGCCCTGTATCTTGTTGTACTATCTTATAATTCTATGTTTTTTGAGCAAATAAAGATTATGATAGTTGTTTATATAAACAATAAACCTTTTTTTATAGTTTATCGAAGTTTATTTTACGTTCGGCCTGTCTGGAGAGGAGCCCTATCTATCCCTATTACCACGTTCCAGAATTGAGTAAGTCAAGTTTTTACAGGACCGTCTGACCTCCTTAACTTTTGCAGGGGATCTCAACCCACAATCATACCAAAATCTTCCCTTTATTGTGATTTATTTCCGCAGTTCACTGACACTTAACTTATAGGTATTAATATTCGTTACTTTTTACTAGAATACTAATAAAAATGCAAGGGTATGTTAGACACAGAATATAATTATAACAGCCTTGCCTTATTTACACACCTTGGAATTTTAAATAATGGTGTAATGTGTGTGTGAATAAAATGGATAAAAATCCTAGTTCGTAATTACTAGGTACCTTCAAGGGACTAACTAAGTATCTTTATTTACGAAGAGTGCATTGATCATCTATACTAATTATTTGATACATAGAGTAATAACGATATTTACTATAGAAGGTGCACCTGAAAAAAATAAATAATCTATGTTCAACTAGAAAGAATATATTATGTATCTATATACTACTTAAGTCTTCTAACAACCAAATTTTATTTCTAGTATCAACAAGCGTCCCGCCCTGACTTCGCACGGGCAAACCTTCGTCTTGTATCACTCGTATCTATGAAAAAAAAACTGCATCAAAATCCGTTGTGTAGTTTTAAAGATCTAGTATACATACAAACATGCGGTGAGCGACTTTGCTTTATATTATGTAGTTATGTAAAACAGCCACCATTTACTAAAATTTGCCTCGTCGGTTGGTAGAGAACTTTTTGAACTATACTTACATACACATAATTACGTCTATATCCTTTGCGAGGAAGACAGAGCCAACAGTCTTAAAAAGACTGACAAGCTACGTTCGCAACGCTTGAGATTCAAATACAATCTTTTTGAACTATGCTGTGCAATAAAGTTTTAAATAAATAAAAATATAAATATCGCAGGAGACAGAAAACCGTATAACGCATTAAAAGACTACACTTCTACATGTGTTATATCTAAGATATCTAAGTCTCGAAAGTTATTTCTCTGTGAAATAGAGCGAATAACAATATTTTACATGGCGTTCAAGAAAAATGCCAGTCTGTTATCATATCTTTGACAAGTTAATTGCGGTTTTTAGCGGCTACCTAGACAGTGGTAATTGCTAGGTATTACCGTGTTTCGTATCGTATGTTATCGTGGAGTTATTGGAGATTACGACCATCGCTTGTTTGAAAAAGATTAATGGAGTGTTTCAGATAGTAACACGTACTAATTATCACAACTTAAATATATAGAAAGGTGAGTGAACTTACCTAGATCAAATTAAGAACGTCCTGGCAAAGGGTCAGGTCAGGAGTATCCGAAACCGCCGCTTACATTAAGAGAGTTGTGTACGTGGATTAAGCGAAGTAAGTAGGTATGCAGAGATCGAGGCAAGTGGAAAGATGTAGTCTCTGACTACCCCTTTAAAAAAAAAGCTGTATGTATGTGGATGTCGTACAGACGAGTAAAGGCGAAAAATTATACGGTGGGAAACATTATCCTACTACTGTCGCAGCCGCGTAAAAACGTCGCCGAAAAATGAATAGGCAGGCAGATAAAAGCACACATATTATCACGTCTCTATATCTCACAGGATGGACAAAGCCAGTCGTCACAAGAGTTGAAGGCCACATTTAACTGGATGGCTTCATGATTTTTAGGGATAGTGACAGACAGATAGGTAATAAATTGATGACAAAATGAACGTGTAACCAAAATATATGCATTTTGCTTTTGGGAGCTCTATAAACAGGGCAACTTTCATTATTAACTTTACCAACCGTTTACTTAGGAACCGTTTACTTTAACGTCGCGTGTAGAAAGTTAACTAACTAATAGGTAGTTCACTAACTAAATATCCACTAACTCAACAAGCACGAAACACAATTAGTTTAACGTTTCTTCGTTTTATTTTTAACAGAAAATATTTAGAGGCTGTTTTATTATTTTTTTAAGCTTCCTTTGCCAAACGGCAATAGCCGGTAACCTTATAAGTCAAGACCCTGTAAGTGAGCCCTGGCGAATGGTCAAGTCAATAGTGCCCTAAAGGTTTAGGGTACCTACTCTTGACCTGACCATTAACTAACGCTAGCTAGGACTTACGTAAAGAGAGTTATGAATGTAGATGACGCTAAAAAATACGCAGGGTTCGTGGCAAGTGGAATGATGTCGACTCTGCCTACCCCTTCGGATGAAACGAGTGATTTTGTATAATTTTTATTCACGTATGCATGTCAAGTAATTATCAGCTTTATTAGATCCTGAACTGTGAGCAACATAATAAAGCCATCGGAATGGTTTTTTTCTGAACATTGTAGATAGAACGATAAAAGTCTTTATTGCACCATAAGAGAATATACAAAACCATATACACACAGAGATTATACCCACTAGCACAAAACAGACAGAGATGGTACAAAGGCTCACTTATCGCTAATGCAATCACTTCCAGTCAACCTTTAAGTGGAAGGAAACCAAACAAATAGTAGTTAATCTGGTAGCAGTAAATGTGAGCTATCAGAAAGCAATAATATCTGATAGAACGTAAATGAGACATCAATAGCACGGGCTGGGTTGGGGGCGGTTTAATAGCGGCCGGCACGCAACCCAACGGTAACCCACTATGGTTGCTACTTCTTGGTAGAGAAAATTCCTAGTTCTCCACTACAAAACTAACTAGCTTTTTCCCGGGGCTTCTCACTCGTGGGAAATTACGGAAACAAGTTTGTAGTAAATTTCGCCTCGGATAATTAAACATATATAGAAAAAATCTGGAGTTCCGTCCGCGAAATTCCTGATTTTGCCGTTCCCGCGGGAATATCAGAAAACCCTTTCTTAGTGCACTTTCAGGCCTTATAAATTTAAAAAAAAAGCATTTGAATTTCAAAAAGATGCATTTTAATGTAGAGCAAAAGGAGCCTTCACAGTAAGGAATAACTGCATGAACTTCAGTGCCATGTGGTTTCCGTACATAAATAAATTACTTACTCACAAACTTCAGAGTCAGCCCTACTCACGCCTAGCTAGTAACGAAGCTATTAACTGTTACCGATAACCCGATCCTAGTATATTTGCTTTGTCTATTGTATTTGTTATCTAGACAACAAATTTCAAACATGTCTTACCAAAATCATTTTCATGTTAAAAATGTTGCCAAGATGAATTTTCGTAATAAGATATCTTGTATAAAATTTAAGGGATGACACGCTCTTAACCTACATGCTCTATACTACACCTTAATCTATATAACGTAGTCCATAATCCATAGTAACATCTGTATATATACATACATACATACATATGGTCACGTCCATATCCCACGCGGGGTAGACAGAGCCAACAGTCTTGAAGACTAAATGGCCACGTTCAGCTATTTGGCTTAATGATAATATTGAGATTCAAATAGTGACAGGTTGCTAGCCCATCGCCTAAAAGAAGAATCCCAAGTTTATAAGCCTATCCCTTAGTCGCCTTTTACGACATCCATGGGAAAGAGATGGAGTGGTCCTATTATTTTTTGTATTGGTGCCGGGAACCACACGGCATATACTATATACAATATAAACTAGTAACCAAGCCTTTTAAATTAGGTCAACACGTGGGGCTTGGTAATCAGATATATGGAAAATGATAAATAAATCAACAAACATACATAAATTAAATCACGCCTTTCGCCCGGACGGGTAGGCAGAGACTACATCTTTCTACTTGCCACGATCTCGGTATACTTTTTTCTTTTCATCCACATTCATAAATTAATACATTTTGAAAAGTAGCATGTTATGTCAATAAACTAATACACACATATCACGTTTTCTATAATAAACATAGATATGAAAACCACAAAACTCAGTTCCGTTATGCTGAATGCCTTAATTCAGAAATAGTGACAGGTTATACCGTCGCCTTAAAGAAGAACGCTAAGTCGATAAGTTGAAATGCATTAGGTTTCTTAAATTAATATATTGCCTTGAAATTCTTCGACATTACTTTTGTTCATAAATTCATAGATTCCTCATTGAAAGTACAAAGCACTTAAAGTACCTAAGATTAAATTGTCTACCTTGATTTAGGGAAAGACTTGTAAATTCGGGTTTATTCTTTTAGGCGATGGTATAACCTGTTACTATTTCTGAATTAATCGCAACCTGTTACTATTTAAACCTTAATCCTTTCAAGACTGTTTGTAAAGACATTTTTTGTATGTATGTTCGTACATTTGCAGTACTTTCAGATTGATGCATCCACCTTGGTATTGTATAGCCGACTGCGTCACAAAAGCGTTATTAAGGCGGTCTGACAGTGGGATAGTTTGACAGGTGGCATTTCACGAACCCGCTTCTTAGTCCAACTACAATTTTTTATCAGTTTCAAAAAGGTCAACGTATACACTCGAGCCGTATGAGAAACATGTTTTTTTTTTCATAAACTATAACAGTAATGACAAGCCATACAGAAATGTTCCTTATTTCTTGAAAAATAAAGTTGCCAAAAACAATTTACGATCGCAAAATTAGTCTTGCCGACAAGTTTACACAGTGCAATAGATCTTATAATTGTATTAAGTTAATTAACACTTACGATTCGTTTGACTGTATCGGCTGATAATTGTTTAGAAAAAGAAACTCTAGATAAGCTTCTGTATAATTAAGTTCGAGGGTGGCTTCGGTTTGATCAACCGTTTCATTTTGATTAAGTGATAAAGATGTATGGAATGGACATGTAGGTGAAATGCGGACATTATCTATGTAGATTATCGTCCTTTGAAATGTGAGTTAATTAAATAACTCATATTACATTTACATGAACACATTGTAATACTAAAGCTTCTTTAATACCATTGGTATGAATAATTTCCTATACCCACTCTCAAATATTAGGCAAATATTACAATCACGCCTATTTCCCATGGATATCATAAATAATACATTTTTGGATATGTATATTAATCATTTTGCCTTGCATCGCATCTATGTAATTATTTAATTTGGAGCTTTGCCTACATAGGTATATTTTTAATTGTAGGTATTTAAAAATTATTATCTTTACCTTCTATTCACTGCATGAAATCCTACCATCACATTGTAAGGTTATTAAAAATAAATCATTAAGTTGTTAGAAAATAAAAGCAGCCAGCTACCCTGGAAAAGTGTTATAATGTGAAATTATAATACTAATCTCTTATTATATAAACAAAGATAAAACTTGTACATTTACATTAATATGCACGTGGTCCCTTTCTTGGTACTTTCATTTAAAGAGTTACCTTTGGCTATTCTTGTATTGAAGTAGTCATAAGGATTATACTTAGGTTTTCTAAAAGTACCATATTTACTTATTCGGAACAATTTTGCCAAATTAGGGGGATGCCGAATTTAAGAAAAAAAAAATATGATAGGTACTTATCAATAATTAGACATGTTTATTATTTCTCACTGTTGAGTGTAATTTACACTACAGTATTTTCTCAGACGTTGTAAAAACAAATAGATTTCAGAAGTTATTAATAGTACCTACTACGTTAACATATTCCCTAACGAATTCCCAATATTCCTTAACATACACTTTCTAGTTATTATTAATTAACACAAATGCAAATGACTTTGTCTACAAAAGGAAAGAGCTAATTGAAAAATGCGAATACTAGTTTCCTTCAAAGCGACGAAAAAAACCTGCTGATGTCATTAATTATTCCTATGCAAAAGTTTTTTACTGTTCAATAATGTCAATAAGCCTAAAAAGGTAACAAATTGACATAATAGGTTATAAGAAACATTCTTTAATGATAGACTCGAGGCGAAGAGAACGTGTTACATACAGAAGCTTTATAATGTTTAATTTGTATGGGACTTTATAGAAGAGCCCGGGGTAAGTCTTTGACTGGATTGGGTGAGTCAGGTTTTTACATGAAGCGTCTCCCGTCTGACCTCCGCAACCTTTGCAGGGGAACCTAACCCGTAATGGATCATGGTAACGATGTTTTCCCTTAGAAATACATTAATTAATTTAGGTTTAGCCATGAGGAGAAAAAGCGAAATGGAATAATGACTTCTTGGTATAGGAATATCCTATGAATGAATTAGAAAAGTTAGTCTAGGTATTTAAATGTTACATTTATGAACTATGATACATATCTATACTAGGTAATATTATAAAGCTGAAGAGTTTGTTTGTTTGAACCCGCTAATCGTAGGAACTACTGGTTCGAATTGAAATATAATAACATCACGCTGCAACTATAAGGAGCAAAGAAATAATGGAAAATGTGAAAAAAACGGGGTAAATTATTCATCCTTGAGGGTTTCAACGATGCCCAAAATAACTGTTCCACGCGGACGAAGTCGCGGGCACAGCTAGTAAATATATAAAACTCGGTCTGTTTAATTTGTCCAGTATGTAAACATATAAGTAGAAGGACAAATTACACAGATTGAGTTAGCCTCGAATGAAAAACATGGCCGCTAACTGTACTGCGTTGCGGGTTTATTGTGATCAATTGAAAAAAACAACTGAAGTAAATTGTATTTGTTCATTAGGGCTGAGAAAAACAGCACGGGTTTTCCTTTTTTTGATCAAGAAAATTGCCTAACTTATGTTTTTTTTTAATGTGTCATTTTGGACATTGTCTTAAAAATATATAATAATTGGAAATTAATTCGATAAGTATGATAACTAATGTAAAGTAAAATAAAACTAATTACATAAGAATAAGAAATCTTGGGGTTAAGGTTAACCTTGGGATAGCAGAAAACTTTCGCCCTATCTTTTTCTCGTTTTTGACGCAGTTTACTTCACGTCAAGATAGATGTCGTAAAGGCGACTAAGGCTTAGGCTTATAAACTTGGAATTCTTCTTTAAGGCTAGGCGTTCAAACAAACAAACTCTTCAGCTTTATAATATTAGTATAGAAGAGACTTGGACCAGCCCTGGGCGGCAGTCACACCGTTTGGCCGCACAATGGCGCGCTAGGTGTGAAACGCAGCCACGGACAATCCGGACAGGAACCATGCTCGCTTGCCAACCAATTACCGACCTCACACTGAATAACAAATTGATTTCTATGAAGGGATGCAACGTGGTTATAATATCGATGAATACATACATATAATACAGGGGTAGACAGAGCTAATAGTCTTTCAAAGACTGAAATGCCACGTTCATGTGTATTGCTTAGTGATGGAATTGAGATTTGAATAGTGACAGGTTGCCAGCACATGGCCTAAAAGGAGAATCATCAAGTTTAGTAGGATATCCCTTAATCGCCTTTTACGACATCCATGGGAAAGAGAGGGAGTGGTTCTATTGTAAAGTGGCTATTGATATAGATGAAAATATCAATAATCGATATAATCGCCTTCGATTTTATTATGCTTTACGATATTTTCTCAAAATGATACCAAATGATGTCTACCTCGCAGGGGATATAGATGTGATTATATGTTATGTTATGGACGTCCTGGTAAAGGGTCAGGTCAAAAGTACCCGAAACCGCCGAGCTTGCATGAAGAGAGTTATGAATGTGGATGAAGCGAAGGAAGTATGCAGAGATCGTGGCAAGTGGAAAGAGGTAGTGACTGCCTACCCCTCCGGGAAAGAAGCGTGATTTTATGTATGTATGTATGTTATGATACCTATCGAGATTGTGCAATATCGATGTTGCTATCGATATATTAGTTGCAACCCTATTTCTATGACATTACCTCTTGTTTTGATCGCGGTCATTTCATTTCACACCATCATCATCACTAAATAACAAATTCAATTGTTTGACATTACCTCTAGTTTTGAGTGTCATTTCATCATCATCATATTCTGGGAAATCTGTAAGAAATTTTATTTAGATTAGCGGTGTGGAATAAAACATACATACGCTAATCACGTCTTTATGCCTTACGGGGTAGCAAAAGCCAACAGTCATGAAAACACTGTAAGGTCTCGATAAACTGTGTTGGCTTAATGAGGGAATTGAGATTGCGGATAAAGAATTAACACTCCATCTTTATCCCATGGATGTCGTAAAAGACGACTAAGCGATAGAGATTATATACTTGGGATTCTTCTTTTACGCAATAGGCTAGCAATCTGTCACTATTTGAATCTCAATTATATCATTAAGCCAAACATCTGATCGTAATCTTTCAGTTTTTTGTTGCCTGTTGGCTCTGTCTACCGCGCAAGTGATATAGACGTGATTATATGTTATGTTATGTGTTTTAAAACTGACTTCACACTGAGAACACTAAAAAAACTAAGTAACAAAAAGAAGTCAGTCTGTTTCAAGACGGTTTTAATTCTTAAAAATATTACATTCTTCTTAATGTGAGTTCATTTAAATCTGTTCTGCTTCTCTCAAGAAGTAACTCTTTTTAAGTTAGCTAAATACGGTGCTGACTGTAGGTACTGGTTTTTACAAGTCTCGGCCTAACTATCTCGTCCCGTTAACGCCCAAGTTAAAAGTTAATGGCTAATTCTGTACCTGTGCAGGTACAGAGGGCGGTATTGGGTTAAGATAGATCAATGCTTATAATGATCATCTTTTCTCCTTCTGAGTAGAGGCCTTTGTCAAATGTAACAGTTTTTACAAATTAACTTACCTGCAAAGCTTATTCTGTAGATTTTTAAGGTGTTCCCTGAAGTATCTTGAACATTTGTTTCACACTAACCAAATTTTAATGGGATCACACTGACGCTTTACTCTTTTGAATGCAAAAAGAGTTTTTTTAATCGAATTATACATACTGGAGATATGCCTAAAATACATTAAACATAGGGTCGGATCGAGAACCTCCTCCTGATTTGCAGTGGGTTAAAAATAATACATATTAATTGATGGTGTAAGAAGCGACTTGCTTCGGAATATCAGTTAGACCTAGTAAAATTGTATATCTTGTAAAAAAAAATTGTGGTAAATTAGAGGTACCTAATTAAGATTATTTTGGCTAGTATTGATGTAAAGTAACATGTCAGGTGCCGTGTGGTTACCGGTACTAATAAAAAAAAGAATAGAACCACTCCATCTCGTTCCCATGGATGTCGTAAAAGGCGACTAAGGGAAAGGCTTGAGATTCTTCTTTAAGGCGATAGGCTAGCAACCTGTCACTATTTGAATCTCAATTCTATCATTAAGCCAAACAGCTGAACGTGGCCTATCAGTCTTTTGAAGACTGTTGACTCTGTCTACCCCGGAAGGGATATAGACGTGATTATGTGAATGTATATGACATGTCAGATCGCCTAGACCTCTAGAAAATAGCATAAAAGTCAAGTCGTTTTATTTTTACCGTTGTTAACTGGGAAAGTTAATAAAAAATATTAATTTTCCTATATGGGATCCTTACTAGTATTTTAAAAGTGAAAGTCTGCCCGTCTGTTCTGTTTTTACAGCTAACCTGCTGGACTGATGTGAACGAAATTTGGCACATATGTAGAATAGACCTTCGGGAGAAATATTCTACTTTGTCTGGAATTTCCCAGTGCAAAATCATGTCAATAATAATGAATAATATGAATACAGCTTTACCTGTTACAAGAAATTGAAAGGGACTTGTTTGGGCGGACGTGACGTAAGTACGGTAAGAACGGTCGGTCGTTAAAGATAGGTAATTCTGTTATTGTTTACGAATAAGTCAAATATACGAAAATGATTGCTTTTGGCCTGATAAATACAATAGTGTGATAACCAAGTTACCTGGATTAAACTAAGTACCGTAGAATGGTCCTACTTTACTCCAATACTTGCTCCAAAAAAAATTAATTATGAATAATGTTATTAATGATGAACATACACTGAAGTATTTATTTAAAGAATATAATATTATTTAACACATTTTTGAAGTTAAATCAGCGTAATTAAGTATTCCATTACATATAATAAAACTACAAATAAGGAGCAAAGTTACCCATGGTCATGCATAACTTTGCTCCTGGTTTATTTCCCGACCAATCTTCATTGTAGAAGCTTTTTGAGCAAAGTCATGCCTTGCTTTTTAAATTGCTCCAGTAATGTTATGGTTTGCCTTTTTTTATAGTAACAAGTGTCGAAAAATTTGTAAAAATCAAAATAAACCAATTTTTAAGTGAAGTAATGTTATATTCTTTCGCCATGTCGCACCGTTTTGGACATATCAAGCGATAAAACATTTCAGAAAATTGGAGCAAAATTAACCTTAAAGGAGCAAAGTAGGAACATTTTACCGGTACCTAACATTTACTGAGTTACCAATTTTCTTTCAATTTCCAAAGGTCACAAGGTTCGAAGGTTAGTTGAACTAAAATTGCTTTAGTCACGTAGGTAAAATAAGAGAGTTCAAGTTCACTTTTCAGGGAAACTACGTAAGCAAGTGAGTACAACAAATTAGCTACAAACAAATAAGTTATATTACTCAAAACTTAAAAGAGATCACAAAATAGCCGCACTTTTTTATAAAGAAAAAGGACAGTTAAAAAAGTAAATCAAGAGTCGAAATGAAATTGAATTTTCGGAGTTATAAGAGCCGTCCGGCCCAAATTATTTTTTATTACCTATAGCCGCCATTTTATGTCATTTACTTAACCTGTTATCGTCATGAAGCCGCTGGGATCCACAAAACAGAAAAAGAAACTAAGGAAGCTCCGAAAACATACCAACACACCTTTAGAGATGTGACTTAAAGAACAAAATCGAATGATATCTAGTTTAACAGAATTTATCGATAAATGGTGTTTGTTTCACATGTCATAATGCTATTGTAATAACTAATAATCAGGCACGACTATTTGATTCGTTTATCTCATTTTGGTAATGTGTATTTGACTCAAATAATTGCGGGTCAAAACTCACAGTAAATTGCTTAGTAGTCTCAGTTTAATGTCGTTTTGTGTGCACCATTAACTTTTGACTAGATTATAATCTACCTTTACATAGATTAGTGAAATTTTACATTACAAAAAAAAATAATTTTATGTTATCAGGAGGTGCATAGATCCAATGTTTAAACTAAAATTAATTAGCTGATCTTTTACAGTTAATTAATTTTAGTTTAAAAGTTTCAGTTAAAACATTTTTGCCAATTGTAGATCAATAAGGTTTTTGCTTTTCACGTCTGTTCTGATGCAAATTGAACACATTTAGAACACAAATCAGAAAATTATCTACACTACAATTTAAATTGAAATCGAAAATTGCAATACGTACTCGTAATGACAACAACTACGTGCGGCTGTTTAGCGCCAAACGGCGCAAGCGCGAATTGGAAATCAAAACAAGCATTGATGCACAATCAAAACGAATCGAAACTTTAACATCGTGATCGATAACATACCATCCGATTATCGAAATCACGATCATTTTGTATTCCTTAAAATACGAACAGAACCATCAACCGTGCGTCCAGCACTACAGAGTTCTGTTTTGAATTCGATTTCCGAATTTGATTCGTGTTCCATGATTTTGAAAATCATACGTAACGTTTCTGTTTGAATTTGGTTTTTGTGTGCTTTGTTTTAAGGTTGTGTTTGGGTGTTTTGAGATTTGCTGAAATATTTGGAGTGCAGCTATTTCTTTGGATTATATTAAATTATAGCTAGCCGTGAAAATCGTCTCGTAATGTGTCGGCGAGATTGCCGCTCGTGGGACTGCGGAGAACGTATCATTTGGCTCGATTCGCTCGATATCTAAGTGCGTGTAATGAGGCGTAATCTTTGAATTAGCCGTTACATTGATTTTTATGATTTTCCCAACGACATGTTATTTGTTGTATTCATTTCTGTGTGTTTTATTTTAGTAGAATCTAATATGTAAGTAACAACTTCAATATAACTTAGATCGAAACTGAAATATGTGAGTGTCGTTTTTAGATACATTTAAATGAGATGAGAATGAGATGGAAGGCGAAATTGAAATGTTCGAAATTGTGGAAGCACTTAAGAGTATGAAAGCGGGTAAGGATGCTGGGTATGATAGAGTGTCGGTCGAGATGCTAAAAGCAGGAAAAGGCGTCGTAGCTAGACAGTTGTACTGCCTTTTCAATTTGTGTTGGAGAAGCGGCTGAGTACCAAAAGATTGGTGTAAGGCTGTTATCGTGCCACTTTACAAAGGAAAAGGGTCACAACTGGACTGCAAAAATTCTCGTGGTATAAGCCTGCTTAGCGTCGTCGGCAAATTGTATGCTAAGGTATTGATTAATAGAGTCAGGAATGAAACTGATGACAAAATATGGGATGCTCAAGCGGGATTTCGAAAGGGAATGGGATGTACTGATCAGGTCTTTTCTTTGCGGTGCATAGCCGAAAAGTTTTTGGCCAAGAGTCAAAAAGTCCAAAAAGAGTAAAGAGTATTGCACATTCGTGGATTTGGAAAAGGCCTATGACAGAGTTGAGAGGAATGAATTGTGGTCAACACTTTCTATGCATGGGGTGAGCAGTCTCTTAATACGAGCATTGAAATCCTCATATGAGGATTCGAGTGCTTGTGTCAGGATAAACGGAGCGCACACTGAGTGGTTTAAGATTGAGAAAGGTGTTAGGCAGGGATGTGTTGCGTCACCGTGGCTGTTCAACCTATTTATGGATAGTTGTTTGACAGATTTGAAAGAGTCTGAAAGTGGATTAAGGATGAATGAATTACTCGTCAAATGTCTGCTCTATGCCGACGATCTGGTTATACTGGCGTCATCAGCGGAGGAGTTACAGGAGATGGTAAACTGTATGCATGAAGCTTTGAAAGAGAAAGGAATGAAGTAAAACTAAAACACTGGTTTTTGAAATGGAGAAAGAAATGACAGCATGTAATATTTTGATTGGAGGAGAAAAAGTTGAGCAAGTGAAAGAGTTTGTATATCTAGGATCAAAGTTTACATCAGATGGCAAGTGTGATAGTGATATTGAAAGGAGAGTGAACGCGGGGAACATGGTGAATGGAGCTTTGCATGCCTTTATGAGCAGTCAGAAACTATCCAAAAAGGCTCGACTGGCTGTGCACAGGGGCGTGTTGGTCCCGACATTAATGTATGGGAGTGAAAGTTGGGTATGGCAAAAGAAGCACGAAAGCAGAATAAATGCAGTGGAAATGAGAGCGTTAAGGAGTATGTTGGGTGTGAAATTGAGTGACCGGATAAGGAACAGCGTGATAAGGGAATGTTGTGATGTGAAAGAAGATGTAGTTACAGGAATAGAAAAGGGTATGTTGAGATGGTTCGGTCATGTGGAGAGGATGAATGAAAACAGGTTGACTAAGCAGATATACAAGGAGAGTGTGGAGGGAAAGGTCGGGGTGGGAAGACCTAGACGAACATATCTTGATCAAATTAAGGACGTCCTGGTGAAGGGTCAGGTCAAAAGTGCCCGAAACCGCCGAGCTTGCATGAAGAGAGTTATGAATGTGGATGAAGCAAAGGAAGTATGCAGGGATCGTGGCAAGTGGAAAGAGGTAGTCTCTGCCTACCCCTCCGGGAAAGAGGCGTGATTTTATGTATGTATGTATGTATGTTAAATTGTTTATTGAGTAAAGAAGAAAAACCTAATGAAAAATAGTTTAACCCTTTAACTAGTAAATACAGATGTTGTAAAACAGAATTTTCCATGGAACCGAAGTCCTAGCTTAGAATCAAGCTCATCATAAGTAAGATCAGTAAGGTATCTATTTGAAAAATCGAGATACTCCATTAATATTATTATTTTATGCAAAAGTCTGTCTGTCGGTTAGGTAGGTAAGCTTTAGTGGCTAAGTCGCTGGACCGATTTTGATGAAAATTTACGTTCGTTGTTAATTACCCGAGGTCAAACACAAGTCACTTTTTCTTGTTATATTCCAACGGGATCGGGAAATACGGGAATTTTAATGTAACCCGGGCTGAGAAAAGCTGGCAAAATCTAATTTTTGGTAATTATGACCATCTAGGTAGGTACACTATTTTACCAACATTTCTGAAATTGCTACTGTAATTAATAAAGCATAGCTACCAACCTAATGCCTTTCAATTTATAAGCGAGTATCATTGAATCTACAAACCTTTTAAGACCACAGAGCAAAGAAGACGCTTGTGGCCGAACTTTTCTCTGTGGTCGATTAGCACCAGAGAGCGACTTCCTTACTTGTGTCTACAAAGAGAGTGCTATCATCGGTATTAAACACAGAGCAAGTGACGCCGGCTACAGTCCAATGCTTTGCTCTGTTGTGGAAACACTCGCTCTCTCTCAGCGGAGGGCTGTGACATTAGCATCTGTTAAAACCGCATTACGACGACACGCTCACTTGCCTACACGACATTACGGTAATTTAAGTTAGAAGTGTGAATTGTGAAGAGGTTCCGTACGCTTTTTATGTTCCTACATTACAAATAAACATATTTTTGTGTTGTATGTATGTTATATGTATTATTGTGTTCTTATACCTTTAAGGGACCATTAAGCTAATTATGGCTTAAAATAAAATTAAGAAATTATGGTAGAAGGTAAAAACAAAATACCGACGCTGGAAGAGACGTCACATGTGATGTCTCATCCAGCGTAGATTGCAAAAGTTAATCTTTTGAATCACTCTCGAATCTCAATTTCTGCTAATTCAGTCTTTTCGGGACTTTTGAATCTATTACGGTAGGCATAAAGACGTGATTATATAATTCGTATGTCTATGTATATAAAACATGTGACTGACTGACAGAATCAATTCGGTCGAGTTTACTCGGCGAAATTGCTGAAATTTGATAAAAGTACTTATGTCCTTTAAGACGTGTAGGGCAAATACAAGAGTTAGAGAGCATATTCCAATTTTTTTTTATTTCTCGCGAGCGGAATTGCGCGCATGTTTTATCTATAGAAAAATACTAGCGACCCGCCCCGGCTTCGCATGGGTGCAAAATTCGGAAAAAATTATACATAAAAACCTTCCTCTTGAATCACTCTTCCTGTTACAAAAAACCGCATCAAAATCCGTTGCGTAATACTTTGTTTTATACTATGTAGTGATGATGTAGTGATATCCCAGAAGAATAAAACAATTGTTTCGGGAACCCTAAAATACCGTTTGCAATATTATTTATTTGTATAGCTAATTAAAAGTCGATTTGGCGTTGTCTGTATGTCACCTGACATAATTAACTAGGTGTGTGCTATGATTGATGAGGTTTCGTGTAATTAACGGTATTAATGGGGGTTCGAGAGATCACTTGAAGTGAAAAAAGTTGAGTGTAAGTTGTAATTAAAACGAATAAAAAATGGTCGCAGCCGATGTAGCAAAGTCATACTATACTTATGTTTATAGAATTGTATGAAAAACAAGCAAGTTATATTTTATTTGCTTTAAACATTTAACGTTAATTATAACCTTGTTTGTACTTACATACATATGGTCACGTCTATATCCCTTGCGGGGTAGACAGAGCCAACAGTCTTGAAAAGACTGAATAGCCACGTTCAGCTATTTGGCTTAATAATAAAATTGATATTCAAATAGTGACAGGTTGCTAGTCCATCGCCTACAAGAGAATCCCAAGTTTGTAAGCCTATCCCTTAGTCGTCTTTTACGACATCCATGGGAAAGAGCTGGAGTGATCCTACTCGTTTTCGTATTGGTGCCGGGAGCCACACTCAGTTGTGTTATAATAAAACACTCTTTTTCTTTTGGGTGCGCTGCCTCGATGTGGTTCTTTGGAAGTGAGTTTTTACTTGTGATTTTTTTTTTTTTTCTCTCTTTTAGTTGCCAGTTGCATCCTCCGTTGCTATACTTTGGAGCCAGCCCCCGTAGCCTGACACGGGCGACGCCATTTTTAAACAACCAAAAAACTATCGTTGTTTGTCTTTTTAATATGATGAGAAACGGGAAAGGGATAGTTTTTTGAGCGCTAGAAAAAGTGTCGTGCGCTTGCTCTGCTACAGGAGCAGGGGTTTGTTTAACGAATTTTTCCTTTCCACTTTATGAGATCTACTGCATCTTTCTACGCGTTACCAAGTTTTTTTGTAATCTAACTGGCAGTTTTTCCGTGATGTGCAAATATACAGACAGATAGACAAATTTTGTATCGATTGAATTACACCCTTTTTTTGTATACTAATTAGTTGTACAGATAAGAAGTTTATATTGAGCAGACACACTATACATATAATATTTTACTAATACACACATACATATGGTCACGTCTATATCCCTTGCGGGGTAGACAGAGCCAACAGTCTTGAAAAGACTGAATGACCACGGTCAGCTATTTGGCCTTATAATAGAATTGTGATTCAAATAGTGACAGGTTGCTAGCCCATCGCCTAAAAAAGAATTCCAAGTTTGTAAGCCTATCTCTTAGTCGCCTTTTACGACATCCATAAGAAAGAGATGGAGTGGTCCTATTCTTTTTTGTATCGGTGCCGGGAACCACACGGCACAGAAATTATATTAATAATTTTCAAAAACTTCCTACTATTTAAATGGTAGGCAACTATGTAGTAAGAACATATTTCGCGCAGCACATGTGAGTATCCCATCGCAACACTTTCAAAGGGCTCCATTGATTGTGATGAAGCTATAAAAACTTTATTATCATTGCCCAATGACCATCTGCGATCATAACTCGACGTGCCCATCAAGTAGTAAACTGTAACTTCATTACTAACTTTGTAGGGCGATTAGTGCATGCATAGGTACTTTTTTATTTGGTAACACGTGGTGAACGAGCCGAGGTATGTTAGGTCGTGTCTGAATAAAACAGTAACGTTACGCTGAAGACCGCAACAAATGGAGGCGCATCGCTGGGGCTGCGTTATCCCAAAATGACGCATCGTCATAAAACCACGACCACTATGTCGAGAGTGAACGACTGAGGAGGAATAAAACAGAACTTTAGCTGTTCAAGGCGTCGTCTTATTGTCGTCTAGTCTAATTTTGATTGTCCTTTTTTTCATCGGTTTTGGTCATCTAAAATGTCATGTCAAAGAGTCTGTTTCTCCATGGAGGCTGTACGGCCGCTACACGTGGAAAACGTGTTGTAGGGGGAGAGATGATGCTCCAAGGGGGTCGACCGCCACAAAGGGAAGATGTTCTGCCAGGCTAGGTGTGATGCCTGGGGAACCGCGGCTCTGACGATGTTTTATCGGAGGTTGTATATAATAATATGCTCAAATTTGTGGAATCTTTGCTAGCGTGATTTAGACTTTTAAAAAAATTCTAAATTTTTATTCATATCACATACCTATAGGTACATATAGGACACTTCATATCACTTAATAATTGCCATATCTTTTGGTTTCACAACATTGGTTGACGTCAAATTAATTACTTAAAACTCAACACGTGTGGTGCCCGGCACCAATAAAAAAAAGAATAGGACCACTCCATCTCGTTCCTATGGATGTCGTAAAAGGCGACTAAGGGATAGGCTTATAAACTTGGGATTCTTCTTTTAGGCGATGGGCTAGTAACCCGTCACTATTTGAATCTCATTTCTATCATTAAGTCAAACAGCTGAACGTGGCCTATCAGTCTTTTCAAGACTGTTGGCTCTGTCTACCCCGTAAGGGATAAAGACGTGATCATATGTATGTATGTATGTCAAAACTACTTCAAACAAATGCCGATTTAAATGATAAGTACTTATATTGAAACCCTTGCATTTTCCACCGTGTAAAGTTAAACCGACGTTTAACATTTCAATTTCGCATTAACACTGTCATGATAACGTCTCAAATGTGTTAGTATTTAGTTACATTCGCTTTGTTATCTGACAGCTCACATATCTGGATAAATATGTACAGTGTTCTGCACTAAATGTAATGTATGAATGTACTTTAATTGTATGAAATGCTATTTTTGTCATCATAGCGGGTTCAATGTTGAATTCTAGCGTGTCCAATATTGCATTTTCACCTGTTTTCGTCAAAGCTTGAGTTGAGATGTTACACACAACATGTGTGATATTTTTGTAAGTAAGTAAGCACAAAAAGAAATTATAAAAATAGTATATAATTTTATTTATCTTGCCACGTGGTTCACTGCTTTTTAGAATAGGAGCACTCCCTATCTTTCCCAAGGATGTAGTAAAAGGCGATTAAGGGAAAATGTATAAAAAGTTGTCTTCTTGTAGACAATGTGCTAGCAACCGGTCACTATTCATTATGAAGTCATACAGCTAAACATTACCTTTCAGTCTTCTCAACACTGTTGGCTCTGTCTGCCCCGCAAGGTATGTAGACGTGATTAATGTATGTATCTTTTCTTACATGGTGTGAAAAGATTTGGCAAAATTAAAATCGCTTTTGAGGTAGTCTTCATGATAGCGATAATGGCAACACATCTTAGGACTTTCGATGCACTAAGTAATTGTTACCCATATTTTAATTTTTTCATTCTAAATACGTCCCAACATATTATATATTTATTTTTAAATGATACATTTTCGGCGTTCACATAATAAAAATTCAAAAGTCAAAAAATTTAAGTTAAAAAAAATATGTCTTAAAATATCAATAGGCTTCGTTCAATTTGAGAAGAAAAACAAATAAGATATTAGTTTGAAAATAGACCAAGAAATGTACCACCAACAGACATTTTGACTGAACAAACCCTTGGTATGATCTTATTTCTCACTTGTTTAATTTCCAAAGCCCCGACGTCCTGTCAGGGCAAAAAACGCGTGAACGTGCTTCCCAGTGGTAATTTGAAAACGTCGAAAAATAAACTTTTTGGTGTTACAGCGAGACCAATGGATTCCGTTACCGGTGTACCGGACATTTGTTTAGCTCAACAGCCAAAAAGACAAGTCGTGGATTGAAACCCTGCTCTTCGAATTTCAAAACATCATAAAAAAAATTCTCCTGTTGTTTACTTTACATTGCTGTTTTGTAACTAAGAACGAATATATTTCACAAGCAAAAGGGGTAATGTATGTAGTTGTAATCGATAAAATAGTGACGTTCAATCATTTTCGGCGTGGGGAGCTGAAAAACGCCATCATCACGATCGGATCCCGGTCGAAATGTCCGTGGTAATAGTGTTTGTTCGTCCATTTTCTCTGTTTTGCCCTGTAACTCGATTTGCTTTTTGTCCCACATCACAAAAGCGGACAAATTTTGTTAGTACAGCGGTCGTGGCCATCGTGATTTAGTCGGGGAGCAAAGACTCGACCGTGTACAATCAATTATTTGACGCCAAAACAAATATTAGGTTAGGATCGGTGCCTACTTACTTGAAAAATGAGGGAAAACTTTTCAAATATACCTAACAGTATTTTACCGTTTGGTTAGTTCGAAATAATTCCTCAAAATCAATTAACGGATAGTACGTGACATAATTTCTATGAGTACCTACAATTTATTGTGTTTTGATAGATTAACATAAATATCAAGATTTATGTAAGTAGGTACCTAAGGCCAGAATAAAGATAAATGAGTATATTTCAAGTCAGGTCAAAAGTACCCGAAACCGCCGAGCTTGCATGAAGAGAGTTATGAAGTATATAAAGAAATGGAAAGATGTAGTCTCTCCCTACCCTTCTGGGAAAAGGCGTGATTTTATGTATGTAAATATATTTTCTCTTCCATAACATTCATTTTGTTATTTGTTTCTTTTAAGAAGACTTAAAATAATGCGACGAAGTACATAACAGTAACAAACATTTATTCATCCTACTACTATTATAAAGGCGAAAGTTTGTATGGATGTTTGTTACTCTTTCACGCAAAAACTACTGAACCGATTACCATGAAATTTGGTATGTAGGTAGCTGAAGACCCAGAATAACACATAGGCTACTTTTTATCCCAGAGTTCCCGCGGGATTGATAGGGTTTCCATGCGGACGAAGACGCGGGCGGCCTCTAGTTAATACATAATTTAAACAAGCATCGGCAATCAATCTAGACATTTAGCGTCACTTCCCAATTGTTTATAACGTTTCAAACACGTGTCTAATCGCATTTCCTTTGACCGCTAATTCTGTAAAAGTCACTGACTCTGTTACAAATTAACTGCGTTTGTTTAAACAAAGCAATGGACGAAACGCCACGACGTTTCGATTAAAAAGAAAACAGTCATTCGAACGTACAAGAAACGAAGTGAACGCACTAAAGCAATTTATTTTAAATTAAGTTTCGAAGAAGAAAAAAAAACGGAAATGGCCGGAGACAAGAAACGACCGGGTTGTCACATCCGGACGTGTACGGGTGACATCGGTGTAAAATTATACACCTATCGATTCCGCTAACCGCAAATTGACTAGCTCTCCCAAAAATTGATCTTGGGACGTATTTGGACATAATAAGATTCAATCTCGAATCGGGTCGGCGGTGACTAATTCCGCAATATATCTTCATCACCCTTCGTGGCCTTTAATATCGGCACATTAAAAACTAATGAATGCTCGACACTTTTGTTGTCCGAACGCTAAATTATCGCTATCGCTGTGCGCGAAAGTCCATCGACGGATGTGCGTAATTTTTCTAACGCGTCCGTTTCCTGTCATAACACAAAAAATGTTATTGAATTTGAAAAAAAAAATTGTATCCCCTAACTGAATTTACGCGAGCCGGGCTACTAACGACGGTAAAATAACAATTATGGTGACACAGATCTTATCTCTGTAATTTGGTTCGTTCAAATTCCGTGCGGTCGGTAATAGCGGCGGGCAGTTTTATTGTGTTATTTACACAAATAAAAACGTTTATTTTTACATTTTCCCAAAATTAAATATGGGCCAATTTGTGAGCGGCGCGGGAATTACGTTGTTAGTCGTAATTTGTGTGATTTGAAAACCTCTCTTGGCAAGGACGATGCTTTATCTCGGCTTGTTTGTATTCACATGTCATTACATGTGTAGGTAATTCTTGTCGCTCTTGTAATTACTGGGAGGAAGTCCTTGTTTCGTAATCAGTGTTTAATGCGCAAGTTTCCATGCATGTGTTTATCTAACGTCATTACTGTGATTGTGATTCATTATAAAGCGTTTATTATTTGAATAAGCCCACGACACAAATAGTACCGCGGCACCAAATTGCATTGAATTAGTGCAATTTAAAACAAATTAAGTGGGCCCGATGAAAAACAATGCTTGTTATGAAACCTCGTGAAAATTTTATATGAACAGTTCATGAAATAAAAGTAATCTTTCAATGCGTTCAAATCAGATAAGTTACTATTGAAACCAAAATCAAAATGTGATATTTATTTAAATACCTAGTTGAGTTACTTTATAAAATTATGAGATCACTAGGTAGGTATATGTAGGTATGCTACATACAGAATTTTGCTAATCGATTACTAAGAAGGAGTAGGCTCTCAATTCGTCCATTTTTAGGGTTCCGTACATAAAAGGTAAAAACGGGACCCTGTAACTAAGGCTCCGCTGTCCGTCTGTCCGTCTGTTCGTCACCAGGCTGTATCACATATTAAAGGAATACAGATAACATTACATATATAGCTGATTTTTATTCTCAATCTAATAATTTAATTTAACTAATTAATCAAAAATCTAAATTTTCACAGAATATTTATTGTAGGTATATCTATATATTTCATAATAAATAATAAATTACAACAAAGTTATTTTTAAAAGGTGGGCTCCCATACAAAAAACGTATTTTGTCCATCGACAGCGCCATCTAATCAATTTCCCTTTTTTACCTTATTAGGAGTGGACATGCAACGTAGTGTGTATTGACCGAGTTGTAGTTCTTCCGATTTGCGCTAGAAAGCGTTGTTATAAACCCAAGCAATTTTCAAGAAACAGGTAGAAACGTGAATATAAAAAATAAACATTTAAGTAGGTAACAAACGTGATGACGATACGGAACTACTTAGCTGGTTTTTTGTCCTCAGGTATTTATGATCCGATTTGAAATAATCTTTTTGCATTCAAAAGAGTAGGTAGGTAGTGTCCGTGTCCATTAAAATTTATTTACTCTATTTACTTTTCATAATTTTTTTAAGTGCTTTTTGGAGTCTACTAGGGAGTTAATTTTTATTTTGTTACTTTTGTCTGTTAGATTTCCAGCCGGAAATGGACAATCAAATAAAGCCCACAACTTTTTTATTAGAGTAATAAAATGATAAAATAATTTTTATTGTTTTATACAACACGATATTTAGATGACTGATGAAAAAGTGGATTTTCCCGCGGTCAGTCATTCGTAATAAATAATAAGGTATTATTATACAACAATGCAAAAATCATCATTATTTCATAAACAAGCGTACTTTCTAATCATCCCAACGGTTTTCAGCTCAATCATATTAAAACAACAACCCGTAAAGCTATTTAGGGTTATTACACGCGCCGTGGTCCGCCATGTTGGGATTGCGCGCCAAATGTCATTTTAATAGTTTTAATTACATTGCAAAGTTGTGGCTAATTACGTCCCCCGATGACTGCTATTAAGCCACGACAAAATGGATGTCTTATTTGTGTTGTAACTTTGTGTTGGCGTATAAGAAAGCAAAATTAAGGTAATAACGACGTAAAAACCAAAGAAATATTATTAATTGTTGAGTTTTAACTAACAATTAATATTACAATGTTAATATTATGATTTATTTTTAATATTCTTCAAATTCAGGATTTAGGTATTTAAGTCACATTAAAAATATGTAGAAGAAAAAAATTGTGAGCCGCAATTTTTCGTAAAAAGCTTAGAGTATCCACTTAATTTATAAGTAATGTAAAAAGTCTCAAACCAAACCATATTTTCCACGAACTTTAAATTCCCTTTTTGTTAGTAGCCAAAGCTGTGACACAATGTTATTGTTAAAGTTATGGGAAAATAATTGTGAATATGGCGCCAAAGTGCTCAAAAAAGATAATCCATAAAGAATAATTGCAAGGAGAAAAAGAAAAGAATACATACCTAAATTTGTAAAATACGTTTATTTAAAATTAGGTAAGTATAGGTAGCAACATTGTCCTATCTAAGTATAGACGAAATAAATTCTTTCGATAATTTTATAGACAGGACTAAGATAAGAAGGCTTCTTAGGGTAAAAAGGAATTCTTGAACGAAATAATTCTGCATTACGAAATAATTCTAGTAACGAAATTCTGTTTCTTTCCTTGGGGTACCTGAGTACGTAAATAAAAGGAATAATTCATAAATATTCTAACATTAGCTTTTATCTGTGATGACTGTAAAGATATGAAACGTCATTAGACAGTTTATTGTGTCATGCCCGGAATTTGGGAATAGGACCATTCCAACTTTTTCCCATGGATGTCGTAAAAGGTGACTAAGAGATAGGAACATTACAATCTGTCAGCAAAGGACATACTTGTACTAACATAACTAGGTATAAATTTATATATGCCTGCTAATATTTATTGTGCATAAATTAAACAGCATGGCTTGAAATGGCTCCCGCCACTCCTACGTGTTCCTCATCCCGTGGTGTCAATAAAACGGCCAACAGCGTGTTTTTACCTCAACGGCCGAGGCAGGATAGTATCTCTTTTTAGTTTGTGGGAGAGAAAGCTCGCCATTGAATTACACAAGAGATCGTCTTTTTAACAAAGAAGGGGATCGCCGGTGTTGCCAGAATAACCCTTAACCACCTACCATACGTCTCACAGATCCTGTTGATATTATTATTGTGAATATTTTTGCGCCGGAGTGTTGTATCGACTCGTACATTCCTGTACCTTTTCCTTGCGCCCCTGAGTACCGCATAACGGCTCGTCAAGGTTAGAAGTGTGCGCGTTTGTCTCAGGTAAGTAGTTAAATACCAGAGTAGGTCTGACTGACCCCTGTTAGGAGGTTACGTGATTTTTTTTTGTTATGTATATTTGTTTTTAGTTTTAGTTATAGTTTCTTAGGGACGCTGTAATTGAGCGGTGGTTGGAAAATAATTTATCAGACGATGAAAAAATACCAAATGACGAATGCAGCGATGTGGAGCCGGTCGAAATTAGGTAGTCACGTCCCAGAAGAAAGTTGTGCGTCTGATTCCGAGTGTCATATGTGCCAAAACAAAATGAGGCAGTCATCACTGTTTCAAGCATGCACCATTCTTCAGGTGTCAACGAAGTGACGAAGAAACCGGAGATCATATTATTTTATAACCAAACCAAAATTGGAGTGTATCTACTAGACCAAAGGTGCTCGAATTAGTCGTCGCTTTCGTAGGTGGCCATTGGCAATATTGTACAGATTACTTGACATTTCTTGCCTCAAATTGCTATGTTTGGGACCTGTCTGTGCAGACACTAGGACAAAAGATTGAATGCAGGTTCAAGTTTTTGAAGAAACGTGCTGAATAGCTAATAAGACCGCATATGGCACGTGAAATTGCAACGAGATATACGTGTTAGCATACAATGCATACTCCAGATCAGCGTGACCCCTTCAGCTGCTGTTCCATGCATCAGCACTGCTGAAGAGAGATTATCAGGTCGTTAGAATTGTTCTACTTGTGAATGCAAAAAGAAACGCAAAACACAATACATGTGTTTCGAATGCAAAGCGTCCATTTGCCTTGAATGCTCAAATAAAATTTGTTCTAATTGTCGCGAAAAGCTCTAAATTTGGCGTCTGCAATTTTGTTGAATTAATTATTTTATTGAGAGTTTTTATTTTTTTTTAAATTCCTTGTTATATGAATTATAAAAAAAAAATATAAGAATAATTGCCTATTACTTAAAATATTTTTTGTGGATGTAATTTTCTAGAACAGTTAGAAAGTTAACCGTAAATAAGAGATAATGCCAATTATTGAAGTTAAAAAAAAATATATTGTTGATTTTCATGTTCCTATTTTTTTAATGAAGAGAATAATAATGCACCAAACATAATTTTTATTCAAGTTTATATATTTACTTAATATTTAACAAAAACATTTTTTTTTTGTTCTGGGATCCCTCAGACGTAGGTATGGTAGTTAAGGGATAAACTTAGGTAATGTTACTAACAAACTAAAAAGCTCATCCGATTTCATTCTGTAGATGAAAACCTACGAAATACGAATTTAAGATGTAGATTTATGAATAATCAATCCATTTGATTCATGAACATGTAAGATGTATTGATAAGTACAGATTAAAAATATAAGTATTCAGAAAATTTATAAAGAAGATATACTTATGATATCAAATGATTTAAAGATGTATTAATGATAGGTTTAAAGATCTTTATTGACTCATAAAGAATTAAATTCACTTACAATGAGCCTTAAACTAATTAGTAAAAATCATAGTAAATAAGTAACGCATTTAAGCAGTGTTAAATTTTTAAATAAGCACTGTTGTCACAATAATAATAATGTATTGAAATGATTTAATCACTCTTCATAATTCACGGATACTTAAACTTATTTTTTTTTGATGAATCATTAATGAGTGATACATCTCTACTCCCTAGTGGGCTCTCACGCAGAACTGTGATGAATTTTTATGGAACCGAATGATTTGAAACCAAAAATAAAATAACATTTTGAAGAGTTTTAAAATTTTTGATCAACAAACATCATTACATTAAGCGACCAAGAAAAAAAAAATTGTATTTATTTATTATTAGTAGTTTATTTAGATAGTATTATTATTTCCAATAATAACAGTAAAAATAAAGCAATGTTAGTCCATTATTCATGTTATACCGTATGTGACAAGAATGTTTATTAAAATTGGATGTAAGTGCTTAAAAGGATAACGTTGACGTAGGATAATATCTCGTTAGCCCAAATCGCCCATTAACCCGTGGCATACTTAATTATATTGGACCACAGTTAGGCTTTTGACGCGTCAGACATACTCATATATCGTGATTTCGTTCAGCATGTCGGTCTGTTGATAAAGTCAATTAGTGGTATCGAAGTAGGGACCCGTATCAAGTGATTCAGGCCCACCCCCGTTCACATCGTCGTATCACCGCGCTATCATTGGCCGGGCGTGCCTCAGGGGAGTGGCCTAGCCCACCTTGTTTTTGTTATGCTTTTTCGAACGGTGCGTGGGCGAGTTGTCGGGTCATTTATTTCTCAACAGTTGTTCGAAGGCGTTGGTGTTTTACAGTTTGCTTTGTTGTCGTGTCGTGCTACCTCACTGTTGTTGTTGATAGTGTTGTTTGGCACCAGTTGTGCCGTTACGGTTTTAACAACGGACTGAAGTTGCCCTTCAAATTTGTAATTGGTAAGTTATTTTATTTTTTATAGTGTAAGCTGACTTGTGCCATAGAACTTAGATGAAGTATTTTTTTATTATTTTAACTAGCGTATGAATGAATGAATGAGGCTTAATGCTAAAAACATGCTGTACCGGGAAAACTTCAGAAAAATGGCAACAGCATGGTAAATTCGTATAAATATACGATACGACGTATTTCAGACACATAAATAACTAAGTATTTAATAAAAAAAACGAACGATTGCAAAACCTATAAAATAATAATATTAACAACTTACTAAATATAATAATTGTAACATTTAAATTTGTTGCTCCCATCTGACGCCTCTGCAATGGGGCTAATTATATACAATAATTAACTATAAAAATAATGATGTTATTTGATAAACCTGCAAACCGGCTTCCATTAATCAAACCCTACAATCTCATTTGACGGCTCCCATCATATTTTTTCCAGTCAAAAAAGGCATAATGCCTGATATTTCAAAGGCATTTGCATAATTAGGTGAATTTTATTGCTTTATTGAATTAGGGCCGATGTCAGGTTCAAAATTGAAATCAGCGGGGGTCTCTGTGTTGTTAATTTTGTTTATAGCCCGTATTATGGTCAGCTTTAAATGTTATTTCCATATCTCGAGCTCTATAAAAGTTGTTAGATGCTGTAAGGACGGATAACAATAGCGTATTTATGTTATTGATCTGGATTTTATGAGCCTCTTAAGCGAGCCGTGTTTTATTTGGTTTCATTCTCAATTTCTATAAATATTTGTTGTTCTATGTGCGTTTTATACTTATCACATTATATCCCGCGTATCCCTTCGGGAAAAAGGCGTGATTTTAAGTATGTATGGCAAAACAATGTTTGCCGGAACAGCTAGTAATGGTATGGCTTTCATGGCCGAGGTAAGATCCGAACATGTGCTTCATACCTACTTTTTAAGTTCTCCACCGAAACTTAGATAAAAAAGTATTAACTTATATATTGTTAATTACAATTCAGGCATTTGTATTTATAATAACTTTTACGAAGCAAGTAGGTATTGAGGAAGCACAAATTAGATCACATGTGTCCATGTGTATCATGTTATAGGTAAATTATGAATGTGAAATGATTAAAATGGCTCACCAACTGGGAGCTAGTATTACACTTTATGAATTATCTCATAATTAGGCTCATGATTTATAACAATTCCTACACTTGTTTATTATGATGTATTTATACCTTCTTAGAAGACACTCGGAACAATAAAATATGGGCTTTTTGGTGGTATAAGAAAAGTTAGAGGTCGCTTACTCATTTTCATCAGAATTTCTGTCTCCTAATTACATACATACAGCCCTATTCATAAACGTTACTTAAATTCTAAGACACACTTGACGTTATACTTAAGAAAAATCGTATTAATTAATGTTTAGAGTGAAACATTTTCTTAAACAGTGTCTTAAATATTTGTTAAATTAAACAACGTCGGACGCTTGTTTAAGCGATAAATAAACAACATGGCGGACCAGCTACAGCTGATTCAGCTCCAACATTTGGCATCTCAATCACTTTGGCGCCTTTTGTTTGCAATTTTTTGGAATTTTTCTTTCGTTTTGTATCAATTACTTATGTATTTTTACTTACAATGAATTCCTCAAAACCGTTATTTATAACGGTGGTCTAACTTAAAATTATCCGTTATTAGGAAGGACACTGTTTACACAGTTACACGTTTACCACAACAATTACAACTTACTACAACCTATGCCTACAACGCAACAAAAAAACCGTTAGGTTAGGTTATAAAAAAGATTGGTAAAAATTAGGTAAGTATTGAAGTCAAACATAGTGACAATGGCATGCACATTTCTTTTTTTTACGAACAATATTCTACAGCCGATAGCTACCACTAAAGTTATATATGTTTTTGAATACTTAACAAAATTTAAGCCACTGTTTAAGTCTTAATCAACGGTTTGGTTAAGACGTTCTTAGAAGACTTAATGTTTAAAAAGCAAAGTCTAAAAGAGAAAATAAATCATTTCCTAACATAATCAATAATAATTAAATTTAACGATGAGAGAAAGGTTAAAAATTTTGAAAAAGATGAATTATTTCCGGAAGCAGTTTTAATAGGTAACTTCATACGAGGTTTTTTTTCTTACACGTTTATGTAGTTACAAAGTGCAATTTGTTTCCCGATTATAATCTAGCTTTTCCGTCTCTAGATCGTTTTATAATTACTGGCGAACGAAAGATATCTTTATTACGCTTTCAGATGATCTCACGTCTATATCACTACAATGTTCACTAAATTGAGTTCTCACATCACAATAGGTTCGGTAAGGAGTAGTTTTAACCGATTTTTTACTAAAGGGTTTACCGATCTCAATTCGATTAATGCTACCATTTAAAAGAGCTACTTTGATTATTTCTTCTCTTTCGGAAATGAGATGCTATTGTAGATTAGTTGGGGAGGTCATGTATCTTTCTAAATTGGCCGTGTTTGAACCCTCACGATGACTTGCGGATGACTCCGGAACGCGACCATCATTGTTGATTGTATTAGAGTTAATTAGATCTTAATTAACATTCTAGTTTCTCATTACACGCTTCTCGGAGCTACCAGCGGCGATTGCTGCTTCAATAGAAAAATTGATCCACATCTTGATGATTTTTTATTCGTTGATATTAAATCGATGTTTGTTGCTTTCTTTTTCATTTGGTAAATTGCATTGGATTATTTAATAAGAACTTAATATTGCAGTGTGTACTATCCTTACAATACAGGTATTTATTACAAAATTAGTGCAATCAAAACAATTTAGTGGACATATACAGGCAATATGCTTCATCCATAAGTACCTAGTTATTATTAATTCTGTGGCCAAAGAAAATAGTTTTACGAGTGTAAGTTACAACCACCATTAATATTGAGGTCCAGTGATATTTATATTTGTAGGTGGTTGTTTTTCCAGTCAGTGTTGAATCTGATACGTTTCTGGATGAACTAGATTTAAATAGAATATCTTCATACATAAATTGACACTAAAAAGATAGATGAATTCCATGTGTTCATAATTAAAATTAACGTAAGTGCATAAAATAATAATTAAACTCAGCTCAGTGAGTACCTAACGTTAAACGCTTCACTGTTAAACCAATGAACCGATTTGCATAAAATTTTGCATATAATGTGGAGTACAGAGAAGGACCATAGATAACATTTCTCGCGGAAGGTCAAAGCTAGTGTTTTTTTAAAGAGTTATTAACTGACAAATGAGCTCTGGCAAGAAATGGACAATAAGATAAAACCGCAGACCCGAGAAGTATTAGCAGGCATACCTAATCTGATAAAATTTTGACCTAGACGGTTAAAAGATGAAGCATTTGAGTTATTCTTATCGAACAACAGACAGGATCAGTCAAAGGTAGGATGAGACGAACATTTACATGCCTTATCTCGAAGTCCAAGGAGAATCCGAAACACCATTAACACTTAAGCCTCTACTAATGGACAAAAAGCTTTAATCCCCTAATTCTTAGAGCCGTCGATAAACATATTGCAAAACGGAAGACCCAATGGTATATTATTCTATTTATTTATATGAATATATAAACGAAGACATTGGGGATTGACTAACATAATTACGCACAGCCCAAACTCTTAGGTCTAGAGTTAAGGTTTTATATATATTAAGTTCTAGGTACTAAGAAAGGATTTCCCAAAATTTCGCCGAATAGGGAATTATCGTGATATTTCGTTTTACGCGGATGTCTTCTAGTAATTTATAAGAATACTGACTGACTAAGTAACCGGGTCTAGAGATTAGTAATTTTAAATTTATTCCCACGCGAAAGGAAATTAGGAGGATTTTTGTTTCACGCGAGCAAAGCCAAAAGCGCGTCTTGTTTCAATGTTTTTTGCTCGATTCATGTGCAAATATCTGAGATAAGTAATTTGACATTGATTAATGTTGTAATACTCTCTTGTAAATTATGTATGATCTTTGAATTCTATTATATGCTACTGTTTGTTCTTAGTGAAAAATAATTATTAAGGAGAGTATAATCTTAATACGGTAACATCATACGGTAGTTATAGAAGCACTTTGATAATTGTAATGTTAAATTAATCACTCTCTATGGGTTTGAAGCTTACGGTATCTTCATTAATATATGTCAATGGTTTCAAGATGTTTTTTACATGTCAACTTGAACTAAACTATCAATAAACTTACTGGGAGAAATTACATATTCAAATTGTCTTAATTTGAGTAGGTACCTATTATTAGAACTGGGTAATATAATAACAGAAAAAATATATTATTTGGTTTCAATTACATACATACGTATAATCACGTCTTTTTCTGTTACGGGTCAGATAGTGTCAACAGTACTCGCTAAGTCTTACTAATGAAATTGAGACTCAAATAGTGCATTCTCTAACAGTAGAATACCAAGTTTAATTAATAAACATTACATTAATGTTATAAATATGTTTAAGATAAATTTTTAAGAAAAAGTTACATTCAATACGGAGGATTATACTATAGTCAAATTAAAAAAAAACAGCTTATGCCTGAGCAGGCGCCACCGGTATCGGGGTTCAAATCCTATTAAATATTTAATTCCTCCGCCATGCACGACGTTCGATAAGCGATATGTATTATCAAGATTATTAAGAAGCATTAATATTTCTTGTTGAAGTTTTAGCGTCATCAAATTTTATAATAGCTAAAATGTCATAATATTTAAATGTAAAATTGCCATAATCGCTTCATAATTTTATATTAGTACGTTTTTATAAATGTGAAAGTTAATTTGTTTGCCTGTCTTTCACGTGAATACCACTGAAACTATTAACATGAAACTTTGCATACATGTGAAGTGGGCTGAAGAACATACACGCGGACGGAGTCGCGGACAAAAGCTAAAAGGTTGCTCGTATAGTAATCTTGCATCTGAATAGTATTCTGTTCAAATTTATTTATTTTTCTCCAAAATCTATATATGTGAGTAACACACTGAATTGTAAATTCAGTTCATTATATTTATTCATTTTCATTCTTCATATAAAATAATTTTAACCGACTTTAAAAAAGGAGGAATCTCTCACTTCGACCGTATTTTTTATTTCAAATTAAAAAAAAATACCTTGCAAACTCATACTCAAAAACTATCCCAAAACTCAATTATTAGATAGCTAACATGTTAAGCTAACAAATAGACATAAAATGTCAATTCCCGTAAATTGATTGCGATTAAAAATGCTAAAACGGGTTTGTTTGCATCGACGATGTTGCTTGGAGAACAAAATAGAGAAAGCACAGAACAAAGCCAGGAGGAAGATGATAATTTTGACTACAAAAGCAAACTTCTTTGTCTAACGTAGAAACTAAACTGGTCTAAGCACGTGGTGCGCATGATCTGTCATCCGCTATCGGCCTATTGCCATTTCCGACTAATGCCAAACTGACAATCGTTTTTAATCTGTATTTGGCCATAAAAGCGGCCTTAGTCGAACCGTAAAATTCCCGAACAAAAGAAGAACAAAAGAAGAAAAGCGTGACTCAAAAGAAGGCACAAGTTCAAACACCACAGTGGTAATGTGCTCCTTTCTAAGACGTTACAGGTAAAAGTACATTAGTTTGAGTGCTGTGCAGTACGCGCCATGTGTCATGAAATAAATTGCGTCGATTGTGAATACATACAGTACTTTCGGAGAAAAAAAATAAAAGTATTTATTAAATAATATTTCTAATTAGCTGTGCCCGCGACTTCGTCCGCGTGGAATAGTTATTTTGGGCATCATTGAAGCCCTCAAGAATGAATAATTTTATATTCTCCTTATAGTTGCAGCGTGATGCTATATAGCCTAAAGCCTTCCTCGATAAATGGTCTATTTAACGCAGAAACAAAGAAATAAATTCTTCAGCTTTATAATATTAGTATACTTAGATGTTATTTTATTTGACGCTTAGTAACAACTTAATGGCTAAACGGCTTTGTGAATCTACTTAAAACAATTATGTCATCTACATACGTAAAAATGGTTACACTTTGTAAAATCTACTCAGCAAATAATCTAATAAATAATTAAGATTAGAAGGGAGTCGGTGACTGTAAAACTTGACTCACCCAATCCTGGATCTTAGTCATAGGCACATCTAGATCTCTCTCCAAAGGGGCAAGGATGTAATCAGGACTACCGCCCAAGTGATTATGATTGGAGCATACGGCCTTAGCCATAATGAAAGCTTCTGTAGTTTACATATTTTGTCGCAGTACTACACCTTTTTACTCCCCATCGCTGTTCAATAACTTACGCATTAAATTATTGCGATCTTTGCGTTAATTTATCGCTTGGGAATTAATTGAAAGAATATACAACCGTTGGAGTGTCTTGGCCTCGTAATTGAATAATTAGTTATTCGACATTGTCTACCGGATTCGCATATTTTTTTGCTTTTGCTGACTCTCTATATATAGACATGATAATTGTATTGTTCTTGTATTCTAATTTCTCTCTAATTATCTTTTCATTAAACTATAGCTTTCTATGATATCTAACTGTAAAATTTAATATTTATTGATCATAAGAAAACATAACAATGTAGAAAATAACATTAAGTATAGAAATAAGAGAAATGATGAACGGGTAAAAGTAATTACAGTAGTTTCATCAGGCAAGTCCAACATAAATAATATTATAATGTATTCAATCGAAGTTATAATCGATGCAAATAAATTCGATTTAAATTAAGGTCTTGATAGAAGCACGGGTTATGCAAAACATAGTCAAAGAAACAGCTTCCGAGACGGCTAGTCCCGCTAACTCGATGCAAAAAGTTCGTTTAACAATGTATCGATTACCCGCTCGACAGAACCAATCAATGGCTAATATTTGAAATTCGAATATTCACAGTAAGAGCGCTGGAGCGTTGAAATCCACTTCTTGGTTGCTTTATTTAATTTGTCCGAGTTTTTGCAATTTGCGTAGAGGAAATGGTAAGCGGTTTCTATAGCAATTCAGTTTTTGTCAAGAAATTTTCAGAATTTCTCTATTTTAATTATTTTTTCTTTTACAGTTTTCAACGGTTTATGTAAACACTATTCTTTAAATTGACTTTTAGAATATAATTAAGTTTAGCTTTTTCAGAACAATCTTGAATACTGAACTGAGTTTCTGTGGCGTAATATTAATGTTCTATGTTCTTGTCAGAAAACATGACATAGATATAAGTTACTTAGATATACTGTCGACCTTTTAGAATTCAATTTCTATGAACGTTCAAAGGAATTCTTTCAAAGATAAACGGCCAAACCATTACAATGCTAGTTCTGTTTGTATAAGAGAAAAAACGAACAAGCAAACAAACTTGCTATAAAACATTGTTTTGTGTAAGTTAGAACTCATATTATAACATTGTATAGGATTCAACCCCCTTTTAAATATAAATGTGACTTAATTCATACAATTTTTTGCAAAATCTATTACATATCCTATTTTTGTATCGATGCATAAACAATTTTATCGGTATGATTGACAATTACGATCTTTCTTTAGTTCATTTTTAAATCAAGGCAAATCTTTGTCTTAGATAACAAAAGCAGTTAAGTACTTCAAGCTTGAATGCGCAGCACAAATAGCATAGAAGTAAAACTATCCCAATTCATCTGTTCCTTTTTTCCTCTGAAATAAATTATTAAGCTTTCTCTCATTAAGTTAGAGCACTAAAATGATCAATTACTTGTCTGTCGTAGACGGACAAAGCAGAACGCATATAAAATCGAAGAATTTAGGGTACGCTCCAGCCCTAAAGAGAATGACTGGATTTTTTTACGCAGCCTGAAAGCGGCCAGTAACCTCATTGGTTATCAAACTATGGACCTTCACACTTTAAACTAGACTGCAAATAAGCTTATCGAATAGGCCATTGAGAAGCAATTAGTAGAAAGTGCGTTTAACGCGGTTTTCACAAAGAGCAGATGCGCGCGCGCAGGTGTCGTCACGGCTCATAGGTACCTACCAAACATGACGTAAACAGCTGAACCACGAAAACTGTTTAGCTCACTAAATTGAGTGTCGAACGATAAGGGCAAAAGATTTTTAAAAGGAGAATAGAAAAATCTTAGAACTTGTTCAATCTGTGGAACAACTATAATTTGTTTTTTTTTTTTTGGGCAGAATTATATGTTAATTAGAATGAATTATTAGTTTCTCACCTTATCGTGTATGTCATCTTTATCTAAAAGTGTGGTTCTGTATAGGTTTATTTTGATATACTTAGTTATTTTAATTTTCTAGTTTCTGTTGACGAGAAATATGTAGGAAAACAGCACAATGTGTATTAGCAATCGTTGATTCATTAGATCCTCCTATAAAGTGCAAATTACAAATTAAGTTTGTAATTAGTCTACATACCAGCGATTTATTAGTTAACTAAGTCCTACTAAAACTAATTTGGCGTATAATTAACTCTAAAATACAATTAGTTCTTTTGCTGGATAAATTAACTTGTTTCCAATTCAATCTGCAGTTAAATAAAATGGTTTGGATGCTGTCTGATGAATATTGCAAGTATTATATAGTCATAAATGAATTTATTGGTGTAAGAGAATAATGGAACAAAAATGTGATTAGAACAATGCAATTTCGGTAAAGTGAACAATTAATACTGGCCAGAATAATTATTGCGTAAATAAAGTTAACTATATTTTTATTTCGCGTTTCATAATGTGAAAATTATGAAATTCACACAACTTGATTTGCAAATATCGCATTGCGATGCAACCCGTTGTGTGGTAAGAGAAGCTTAGGTTTAGAGTATTTTTTTTTCTCTATAGAGCGCGTAGTTATGTTGCAAATTATAAGTTTTTAATTTGAGGCCTTACAGTCTTACTGTCCTTGAATGAAAATGTCAATTATACACCCAAAATAACTTTTTAATTTTGTCCTATTCTTGAGACTAGGCAATCATTATTCTTAGCGACCATATATGATCGTCGACGGTCATCGGTTATCGTCGACGTATTTCATTCATATTTCGGGGACTATAAATAAATCCTTTACCGTTTTAAATATCATTCCTACAAAGTTCTTTTTACATATCTTCGCGCTCTATGCGAGTTATCTTACCGTATACTTACTAGTTTCGCAGAAATCGTGAGAAAGTACAATTAAATAATCTAAAAAGTAATCATATTGCTTTTTACATTAATTAACTTTGCAGTTTTACGGGTGGGAATTATCAGTTTCTTGTATTACTGAGAAATGGCGCAGTGCCAACATTTTAAGGCTAATTACGATGCACAAATCAGAAGGTTTAAAATAAGAAGACTTTTATAGTGCTCGTGAATACTGGCTGACTTTTTAAACATTATTAGAAATAGAATGGGACACAAACAACTTATAAAATAAATATATAGTCATATCGTATTCGATTTAAAATGACGATTTATCGTAGCAATAGGCAATCCACATGGCAAATTATTGCTTGTTAGGCCTAACTTCCTCTCCTTACAACTTATGAGATATTTAAATTTGATTAAATATATATAAATAATTACAATATACGTCTAAACAGTAAGGTAAAACAGTACGGATTCATCATATTTTCAAATTAAGATTATAATTTTATAAAATGTAAAAATATTGTAAAACGTTACGTGTATAAAAGAATTTCATTGGCTCACGGCATTTTTTGCATAATAATATGTTTATATCTAGATAACAATATATCCGCGTATACGAGTACCTTTTCAAAGAAATTTTTTAGATTTTTTCAAACAGCAGGTGAGCCTAGCACTGTCATAATTTTGCACAACACATCAATAAAATTACACCTTTAATGGCTTACCCTTGGTTACATTGTAATTACAATGTAATTTAGATGGACTTAAAAGCCATGGTGTGGTAAATACAAACATTACCTATTTATTGAAAGCCGCCTCAACTTTTACTTTGAACATTTTTTTGATAGTATGACAGGGAATCGGTATAGGTATAAAATATAATATTAATCAACTGAAAGTAAGATTTTTTTGTATAGTATAATTTAATTTGTATAAATAACTTACAAATTTTATAAATCAGTATTCTGCTTCCTATGTTTATATACATACAAATGTCAGTTATCAAGGTCTTAAGGAATGATTTTCTGAAATTTGTACGGAAATGGAAATTTACGAGTTTATAGTTTGACGCGGGTGAAACAGTGTCCGTATTCTTTTTTCAAAATGCGTGGTTACAATTGAGTATTTTTTTAAATTCCGTTTTTACATAGTTAAAACAACACAAAAACAAGTCATGCATTTTATGGCTTGCCTTTGCTTTTTGCGTGCATAAAACGTAGGTAGGTATTACTTGCACATTTAAGCCGGGCACCTTAACCGTTCGACCACCAACACTCTCGATAATAATGAAACTTTTATCTGTGCATAAATCAAATTAAGAGTATACTCGCCTATCAACGACGGAAAATATAGGAAACAAAAAAGAAATTACTAAGGAAATCCTTATGTTTTCAACGTACTATTGCATAAGTAAGATGCAAAATAATGATACAATAGTTACTTAATTGCAACTGGCGGATTGGCGGGGCGTGTCATAATATCGTGGTTTCAATCTAAAGAAAAATTGTTATTTCTTAGACTATGTCCATTTTATGGACTAGAAAATGATAATATTGAGTTAGGTAATAATTATTACCTTAGGCTTCAGTTATGTTTTGAATGTAGTTATTAAAGTATTACTTTATCGACTTTATTTAATGGGTAGGTCGATGTTAGTTTTTATCGGAAAGGTGGATAAATTAATTCTAGGCTTATAACTTTAACAACGTAATTAAAATTAATGATATTTTTCAAAGCTATACCTAACTCATAATATTTGATCCATATCAGTCTACTTTTTATAAAACTTTGTATTCCTTAAATGTTTAATTTGTTGTAAAGAATAAAATATAGATAGGTACTTCTCACATTACAATGGCCGCGAGTTAAAGCTTGTTTATAACAATACTATTTTTTTTTTTCAAAATTTTGACTGTTTTGTGGTATATTTTTTGACAAAGTGTGTAAACAAAGACAGAACAGTAACACTCAAAGACCAAATTAAACTGAATAGATTTATTATAGAATTAAAATTAAGTTGAAGTGTCAGGTTACTTGCCCATCGCCTAAAAAATAAGCTGATGCTTGATTTTCTTTTGAATGATTTTTAAAATGATTTTATAAAAATGTATCATCATTCCCACAGACATTTGGAGAATGAGCAGCTCTGAATCCGGATCGTCATCAACTCCCGACCTGCCATTGACACCTGATCCTGAACACCCTGTTGGCAGCTTGGACGAGGGAGACATTCCTCGTAGGAAGCAGAGACGGTACCGAACCACCTTCACGAGTTACCAACTGGACGAACTGGAGAAAGCGTTCGGAAGGACCCATTATCCTGATGTTTTTACGAGGTAACATTAAATAAATAAATATATACGGGACAAATTACACAGATTGAGTTAGCCTCGAAGTAAGTTCGAGACTTGTGTTACGAGATACTATCTCAACGATACTATATTTTACAATAAATACTTAGATAGATAAACATCCAAGACCCAGACCAATCAGAGAAAGTTCGTTTCTCATCATAATCTGACCGGGATTCGAAACCGGGACCTCCGGTGTCACAGACAAGCGTATTACCACTGCGCCACAGAGGCCGTCAATTAAATTGTTTAAAGAGAGTTGACTATGATAATAATAGAAATGTGGAAATGACCGACCCATAAAAAGCAAAAAGTATATACTCGTAGTTCTATTAAAAGACTAATTATTGTCAAAAACTAGAGAATACACATATATAATCACGTCTATATCCCTTGCGGGGAAGTCAAATCCTGTTAGTTTTCGATCCCACGGGAATTTTGGGCACCTAGACTTCTAGTCTAACCAGCGGTGTGGCCTATGGGTTGTTACGAGTATTATAGCTAAACAAAAAATTATGGAGATTTTATTTTGCAATGTTTAAGACAATTTTTTTTATTATTTTCATAAAATAAAATGTTTGATAAAGATAAAAAGAAAATAGTTTTCTCCTTAACATACATAAAGACAATTCCAAACATATTTACGGTACACATACCGTGACACATCTCTGTGTTGAGGTCGAAGTTAGTTGCATTCATTTGTTGCATAAAGCAACGTACCATATATAACTAATAGTAATAGTTCCGTGTACCTACATATGCTTAATTAATTGTTTTGTTACAGGGAAGAGCTGGCACTCAAAATCGGTTTAACAGAAGCACGAATACAGGTAAGTCTTTCAAATTATCATGCAGACTACGGTTAGTCATATTATGGTGTAATTTAGATACATACCTACATATAGTCACGTCTACATCCCTTGCGGGGTAGGCAGAGCCAACAGTCTTGAAAATACTGATATGGCACGTTCAGATTTTTGGCTTAATGATAGAATTGATATTCAAATAGTGACAGGAAATGAAGAATCCCAAGTTTATAAGCCTATCCCTTAGTCGCCTTTTACGACATCCATGGGAAAGAGAAGGGGTGGTCCTATTCTTTCTTTTATTGGCTCTTTTTTCGACCTTGGGTTAAAATTGTATTACGCGACGTTTACAGGTAAGTAAATGGCTACAAGTAAGTATCAAAAGAGTTAAAATTTTTGCCCTTGCAATTGTCTTGGTTTTTCGAAGCATTATAAAAAGGTCATAAAATCATCAAAGTCGGTCAAGTTGTTTGCCCCTTTTTTTATCGCGCGAAAAACTATTGTTGTTTCTCTTTTTTTTTATGACGTGAAGCAGGACGGCAATAGTTTTCGCCCGATAAAAACGGCGTCCGTTCCATGCCACGGGAGCTGGATTCCCAACCGTCCCGTCACCGGGGCAGACCACCGGGACGATTTGAATCAGTCGTGCCATCAACCCCGTTCTTCCCCGGGACCGTAATAACGGGGTCAAAAAAAATTCTTCGAAATTTTTCAACCCGAAAACGAAGAGCTTGCATGAAGAGAGTTATGAATGTGGATGAAGCGAAAGCAAATATGCAGAGATCGGGGCAAGTGGAAAGATGTGGTCTCTGCCTACCCCTCCGGGAAAGAGGCGTGATTTATGTATGTATGTATGTATTTTTCAACAAAATGACGTATTAAAATTTATTTCAGAACTTAAGGGACTATAAGTATACAATCTAATTTATTCGTTCGTTACCTTAGCCTTTCAACCTTCACGCACATAAAAAAATTTATAGTCAAACGGCATACCTAAATCTTTAGTAGAATTGAAACACTATGCTCATTTTAAATACGTTGTAATTAAAAGAGAAAATTAATAAAAGGCTCGATACAAATGAGGTAACAGTAAAAAGTCGCACTAAGGCCCCCCGCAGACGCGCGACATGACATCTTACTGCGATGCGCGCAGTGGGAACCGGCCTTTTAACACATTCCAATGGATCTCTATTGCTGTATATTGCTGTAATATTTGGGAATATTCACACTATCTAATTATCTGTTCTGATGTGGCTAAGTGGTTAAAACAGCTGTTCAATTAAACAGCTAGCTAGCAGTTTGATTGAACGTTATCATTCAACCACATAACTAGTTGTATAGTTGAATCATTTAAGCAATCATAACAATTAACACAACGCTATCATATTGAACAATCTGACACCGGAGGTCCTGGGTTCGAATCCCAGCCAGGACATGATGAGAAAAGAACTTTTTCTGATTGGCCTGAGTCTTGGATGTTTATCTATAAGTATAAGTGTTTATTATAAAATAAAATATCGTTGAGTTAGTATCTCGCAACACAAGTCTCGAACTTACTTCGAGGCTAACTCAATCTGTGTAATTTGTCCCGTATATATTTTTATCTGGTTCAAGTGGACGAAGTACACTTATATTGTGCTATGACTTATACTACATACCTAAAGCGTCTTTTATTTATCTCTTATAGGCGCTCAACACTCTCGCGAGACTTCTCGCAAGAATTTCAGCGAGAAGTTCTTTGCATTTTCCTTCCTAGAAGCAGAAGAGCTAGAAGCTAGAAGCCTTCTCAGTATAGTTCCCGCCCTCGACGACTCTCGACGCAGAAATAACTGTTGCGACAAGCTTATTGCTATGCGCATTCGACTATTTTTTTTTTGTTTTTACGACGTCGATAAGTATGTTTTTCATTAACATACTTCTTTTTGTGTTTCCATGCATGGTAGATTTTCGTACATACATATAATCACTTCTATATTCCTTGCGGGGTAGACAGAGCCAACAATCAACAGTAACCTAACCTATATACACCTTGCTAGCCTTCGCATCGTCTTAAACATCCCCTAGGAATACCGGCAAAAACCAAAGACAATAACGAGAAGGCTAGAAGAATATGTCTCCACATCACATCGTATCGGATCCATACTCTTTAAACACTTATTTAAACTTGGAATTCCCCTTGTAGGCGAAGAGCTAGCAACCGGTCATTATTTGAATTTCCATTCCACTATCAAGTCTAAAGCCGAACGAAGCTTTCAGGCTTTTTAAGACTCTTAGCTCTGTCTACCCCACAATGGATATAGACGTGACTAAATGTATGTATTAACTTAAACAAATACAATTTAAAAAAAAAATGCCAACTGACACATTATAACAAAAGAAAAAAGAAGAAATAAAATCGAACACAAAGTTATAATTTTAACATCAATCAGATGATCTTCTTATGATTAAATCAATTAGTATCTGTCATACATTTCACTACAATTATGGTCACCCTACTAAAGCAAGGTTCCATAATAAAGAATCCGGTATTCCCGTATTGGTTTAAGCACTTTAATGAATACTTTATCATTGTCGGGCTAGTAAGTTGACGTTTTCATTAAAGCTTAAACGAAATATTGTAAATTGCATTACATAATTTCTTAATTTAAATAATCTTCAAGTATCAATTGATTAACATAAAAATAGAATAAAACTGACTGTAAACTCATGATCCTTTAAAAATATATCTATTAAAATTATCAGATTCAGACAAAGTGTAACACAAAAAACTCGTAAAAATGAATTATGATCAATTTTACGGTGCGTGCGCGCAAAATTTTAATATACCAGAATTAGTAATAGTACTTTAAATTGATATATATCTAAGTACCTACCTATGTACATTTTGAAATAATGCTGTATAGGTATTTTGACGTTTAAAATGGAAAATAAAATATTAAATAAAATTTTTAATAATAATATGGCTAAAATAAAAACTTAATTATTTGCGTTAGGAGTTAACCCTTACGAAAAATAATTGTTTAAAATGTTATCAAACGTTTTGTACAGTGCAGCTGTCCCAAGTCCTATATCTTATCAATGCATGTCAATTAAAACCGATATGGTAGTTGTTCCTGATTGATCACGCGATATAGTTTCATTGAGTAAATGCCGAGTTGAATAATTCATTTTGTACCATTTTAGTGCCATTAGGATTACGTTATTAATACCTTTACACATTATTATTTCTATATTAGGTATTCATTAATTAATAAGAATTATTACTTTGTTAGTTCCTACTGCTTATTTATTTCTAGCTTCATATACATATATGTACCACATCTTTATTTGTTTATTTGTCGGCCTCTGTGGCGTAGCGGTAGTGCGCTAGTCTGTGACGCCGGAGGTCCCGGGTTCGTATCCCGGCCAGGGCATGATGAGAAACGAACTGTCTAATTTGTAATAATCTGTGTAATTTGTCCCGTATTAATTCATTTATTACACTAACACTAGGAATATATTTACATTATACAACTGAATAACTAACTCGAGGATACATATTAAGACACTCCAAGACCATGTTAACATAATTATGGAGGACAGACGAGTGTCGTTCCGTCGGTCCATCTTGTCTTACTTACTCCTGAATATAGGAAACCTTTTTAAACCGAAACAGTATATAAAACCTTTTTATTTTTTTTGTCAAAAGGTATGGTTCCAAAATCGTCGTGCGAAATGGCGTAAACAGGAAAAGGTAGGGCCGCATGCGCACCCGTACGGCGGCTACCTCGGCGGAGCACAGCCGCTGCCTACCTCCGCTGCGCTGCATACCCCGCCGCACGCGCTGTCGCAATTAGGCTTCGGTCTAAGAAAACCTTTTGATAGCGCTTTGGCATCTTTTGGGTAAGTAATGTTAAGTGAAACGATGGCTACAAAATATAGATATGGTGATATGTGGCTCACTGTACAATAAATATAGTAAGTACGGTCAAATACTTTTAGATTTGGACCACATAGAATGTGCACAGCATGTTTACATAATTTCAATTTATTTGTTTATTTGCCGATTTAATCATCAGCTAATTATGCTATAAAGCCTTGTAAAAACAGCTTAAAGAGAATGAAATCGTGAATTTTGAGCTTGCAAACTTTGCATGGAATTATGAGCATGGATTCCTTTTTTATATTTTGGTTTGCGTGCGATTTGAAATAAATTTTTATGTTTGTTTGTAATATACTTATTGTACTTACATACGAAAGAACAAAAAAATACAGTAAATTGGTAACAAAAAATATACAAAGGCAAAATTATCCCATTTAGGGATCTCTTCCAGTCTACCATTGAATAATTGAGTAATCATTCAATTAATTTTACATAATTTTTTTTGGATCTTTAGAAAACATTTACTCTATCAATTTAATAAAGCAGAAATGTTTATTAGATTTAAATTATTTCCTAAATGTGTATCTTTTTTCATATCAATACTATATTTTAAATACCAAAGTCATGTCTGTTACGCACTCACGTCTAAATTTGGGATAGGCATAGCTAAGCTAACCCGAGGTCAAGTATTGTGTTATGTGATCTAACTCAATGACACTTTTTCCTCCTGGCTTTTAGTATTTTTAGAATTATTGGGATATATTGTGTCGCAGTATATACTCTGCCTAACACATGGATAACTTTCAACGCCTGAACCTATTCGTAGTTGATAAAAAACGCCACTTTGTATACTGGCATAAACGGAAAATACTAACAAAGTCGTTTGTCTAGGAGTTTCTAGTTCCGAATACTTACCCAAAGATCTGTTTTTTGATTGACCTTCGGGAACATGCTGTCATGTTTTACCAGATTTGTTACCAGGGTAACATCTTGGATACATTTTATCCTGATAACATCTTGGATACATTTTATCCTGATAAAATGTATCCAAGATGTTACCCTGGTATGTAAGGTGAGAAGCACCTTCATAGCAATTTTAAAATAAATAGATCCAGTGGATTTTGCGTGATGCGCGTTCAGACAGACAGATAGAAAGAAAAATTTAAAACTGCAGATTCATCATCTGTATCGAAAACTATATTCCATTCCACCAAGAATTAAAAAATATGTCCAATTTACAAATTTTTTTGTTCTTCAGTTTTATTACATTACATTAACATGATTGATTTTTTCTTCTTATTGTATTACTTTGTTTATCAATATACTTATAAACATATTTAATACTGCATTATGTCCTCAGGTACGCTAGCTCACCTTTATTTGGCGCTCAATACCTCCCTCATCTAGCGCGCCAGCCATTTTTCGGAGCTCCGCTATACGCTGCCTCGCCCGCTCATTTCCACTCTCTGTTCGCCAACATAGCCGCAGCCGAACCTCCTAGATTATCCTCGGAACACTCCCGATTTACCCACGAACCGTCCCACTCCCCTGCCGCTTCTATATCTCCACCTATTTCCCCTGGTAGGGAAAACTTGCCATCTCAAGATGATGCCAGATCGTCTAGTATAGCCGCTCTAAGAATGGCCGCGAGAGAACATGAGTTAAGGCTAGAATTGTTAAGGAAAAGAGCTGATTTAATATGTCAATAATTTATATAACTTACGGATTTTGTCAAATTGATGTCGTTTATCACAGTATTTTGATTTCTTAATAAAGTAACTTTTTTCGCAATCGGACGTTTTCTTCTTCTTGTTTGTGATCGTCTGTTCCAATGACAGCATATTTTTAAAATAAGCAATACGTGTCCATGCCATATCTTTCTCATGGACTATAAAGGTTTATGAACTTGGAATTCTTCTTGTAAGCGATGAATAGCAACCTGTCACTATTTGAATCTCGATTCCATCATTGAGCCATACAGCTAAACGTGGTCTTCCTTTCAAGTCTGTTGATTCTGTCTAACCCTTAATACACGTAGTTATAATTATACGTATGTATATAAGAAGCACGTTTCAATTATTTTTTGTGTTTTTATTACATTACCTATTTTCTTTCATATGTCTATGTTGTAAAATTTACTTAGTGTAGTGATACACTTAATCAGGGTTTCCTAATTTTATGCATACAATTTTATGTCATAATTCAACACGGCATACTTTTATTTATCATAATAATAGTTATACACAATTTTAATTCGCATAACGGTTTACGTATTTGAAGCATAAAATATCCAAGCATAATCATGTTTAGGCATAACATTTTAAAGCATAAATATATTTAAACATAAATATTTAACCCGACCGTCTGTCTGAAGGACCGTGTGACTAATAAGGACCTAAGACGGCGCAGCAAAGTCACGGATGTCGGCAGAAGAGTTGCGAAGCTCAAGTGGGAGTGGGCTGGTCATATTGCCAGGAAGTCTGAATCTTGGTGCAAAAGATTGCTAGACTGGAGACCTTGGGACCAAAAGCGACCCAGGGGAAGGCCACAAATGAGATGGAAAGACGACATCAAGCAGGTGGCGGGCAGCAATTGGACTCTTACTGCCCAAAATAGAGAAGAATGGAAGGAGATGAAGGAGGCCTACATCAGAATTCTGATAGAAGAAGGCTAAGAAGAAGAAGAGGGAAGAAGAAGATTTAACCTAACCTCGTTTTATTGGCTCCGTTCGCTCTATTTTGTGTGGTCACAAGATATGCATAGATAGTTGAACTAACCTAGTGGGATTGTTAAACCTTTATTTTTTTATTGCGAGGGGCTACCAACAATATCCTTGTTTTTTAAATCAAATCGCTCACTCCGCTCGCTTCGTTCACTCCGCTTTGCGGTGGTCAAAAGTAACCCAACAATACTACCGTCACAATTAGATTTTCTATTCTTCAGATTTTTTCTCTGCGTGGAATCCCGCACACCTTCATGCTAGTATATTATATTTTAGGAATTTATTTTTATTATTTATATTTTTATTATTTTCATACAAAAAAGAAAGAAATACTCAATCGCATAGAAAAAAATATTAACAACAAAATGTATTCTATTCTAAACCTATTTACAGCATTTATTAACCTATCAGGAATGAATATTATGATTAATTCCTTACGACTTTTGAACTTTATGCTTAATAAAATACGGTAAAATACATAAGCCGAAACAATAATTATGCTTATTAAAAAAGTATGCCATAAAATATATGCCTAACTCGTAATGCTAAATTAATTTAGGATAAAAAATGTATGCGAAAAAGAGGGATCCCCAAAATTATATTTAAAATATTGCCAAATAAGTACTACCTATATTAATTTATGTTAAACCTTAATTGTTTTGATATCAATTACGATCACCCTGGCCATTGTATAGTGACATGTAAATTCAAAATAAGTGTTATTGCTCATTCCCTTCTATCATCAGCTGTGTCATTTATTGTATCTTAGATATTACCTACAAGAAATAAACTTACGTACTCACTACACGCTCTGCTTTCACTTATTATAATTGTTTAAATAAAATAATATAAGTTATGCGGTGAAAATAATGTAAATAAAGTTATTATAACGAGATCTAGAGGTTATATGTGTGTTAATTTAATTTTCATTATGTTGTCCAGTGAAATGTTTCTTTTTCCTATTTTTCTCAGCTTACTGTTACGACCTCTAGCGACCATCAATAATAATAACGTATATATAAAGTTTACGTTGCATACGTGTAAGGCCTATAGTATAATGTAAAAAAATAATAACGATGTTATGAGCGTATAAAATAAAATATTTATTGTTTCATAAATTAACTGACTATTATTTATACAAAACATATATTACAGGCTAATAAGGTATTGAGATTCTTTTTTTAGGCGATGGGCAAGTGACCTGTCACTATTTGAACCTCAATCCTATCATTATGCCATACAGCTAAACATGAGTTTAAAGCCTTCTTAGACTGATGGCTGTATCTACCCCGCAAGGTATAAAGACTTGATTATATGGTTACACATCCAATTTCTTAACTTCATCACGATATTTTCTTTCACCGTAAGATCATCGGTTATCACCAGAGATCGGAATAGGTAGATTGAATTGGGGTCAATGAACTGAAACGTATATATTAATATGGACATGCCTCCGGGATTGCGGGATTTGTAAATTATTAAGTATTTTTCCGGAATTTTTACAAGTGGGATGAAGAATATACAGGGTGACTTTTAATTCAACTGCATAAATTTGACTGTGAAGTGTACTCATCTAAAGGATATTTAAAAACGTTAAAAGAAAAATATCGGTTCATATTTAAGAAAGTACGAAAAAAAATTACATACATACATACATATGGTCACGTCTATATCCCTTGCGGGGTAGACAGAGCCAACAGTCTTGTAAAGACTGATAGGCCACGTTCAGCTATTTGGCTTTAAGATAGAATTGAGATTCAAATAGTGACAGGTTGCTAGCCCATCGCCTAAAAGAAGTTTCCCAAGTTTATAAGCGTACCCCTTAGTCGCCTTTTACGACATCCATGGGACAGAAATGGAGTGGTCCTATTCTTTTTTTTATTAATGCCGGGAACCACACGGCAAACGAAAAAAAATAAAAGTATCAAAATCCACGATCCTAAAAATGTCATATCACCCCAGCCGCCGGAAAAGCGACGCGTAAGATTCAGAGGTCAACGACACAATTCATTCAGCTGAGCGATTTCGACAACTCTGTACTTTACTTGATCCTGATACTAGAAAAAGAATTTATTTTTCAGCCATTTATTTACATGTTTAGTTTTAATTTCTTTTTGTAGTATTGGTCTTTAATAAAGCGTGTGACGTAGTTTTTGAGGGTTTTTAAAATGTGAAAATGATGACGTTTAATTTAAATAAAAATAGGCTCAAACGGCTCAGAAGCATGGGTATAGTCTATGTTTAAAAGGATGCAGTTGTTTTAAATGTCACCCTGTATTAGTGGTGTTTGTTTTCCCCCGACTTCGTTCACGTAAATTGTAGTCCTATGTTACCCGCGGACAATGTAGTTTACTGTAAGTGTAAGTACTGAAATGGAATCCCGGAAAAGAGGCTTATCCATGTTATTCTTTCTATGGTAATTCATGATGCAAGTACATAAAATCAATCTACCTATTCCGATCTCTGGTTATCACTCAAAATCATGTACCTAAAGAAAAGTGTCATATGTACAGAGATCGATGTAAAATTTGAACCTGTGCCTTCATGCGCTAGGTATACGAATTTTAATGGGACACCTTCGAAACAGATTTTCAAATATTATACGAGGTATCACTGAGTTAGTTATAATTAAATGTATATATCACACTGAAGCATTTTCACAGGATGTCAATTTACAAATACCTCTATAGGTATTTGTAAATTGACATATACTTATCTACATATAATCACGGTAGACAGAGCCGACAGTCATCAAAAGACTGAAAGACCACGTTCAGCTGCTTGGCTTAATGATAGAATTGAGATTCAAATAGTGACAGGTTGCTAGCCCATCGCCTAAAAGAGAAATCCCAAGTTTATAAGCCTACCTTTAGTCGCCTTTTACGACATCCTGTTCTTTATTCTACTTTGTGTGCCGGGAACCACCCGGCACCCGACAAATCGATGTGAACGTCAACATTACGTTCACGGCTTGACCACGGACGCACTTTGTTACAAATTGAACAATCAAAGTTGAATTTTTTTTATAATTATAGATAGATAGATAAAACTCTTTATTGCACCATAAGAGAAAACATACAAAACAACACAAAGCAGATATAGATGGTACAAAGGCGGACTTATCGCTAAAGCAATCTCTTCCAGTCAACCTTTGGGTGGAGGGAAACCAAACAGGAGATCGGCGTTGGCGCAGAGCAAGATGAATAAATGTTTGAACATAATAAAATACATACAGAATATATATCTATATATAATACATATTAATACATAATAATAACATATACTTAGGATAGAGTAGATAATGATCATGTGAAGATAATGAGACCTAACGAGATTTTTGAAACTATTAATAGTCTGGGCTTTCCTGATATCGACAGGGAGAGCATTCCATAGACGGACAGCTTGTACAGTAAAATAATTAAATATATACGGGACAAATTACAGTCGTAGTTAGCCTCGAAGTAAGTTCGAGACTTGTGTTACGAGATACTAACTCAACGATACGATATTTCATAATAAATACTTATATAGATAAACATCCATGACCCGGGCCAATCAAAAAAAATATCTTTTCTCATCATGCCCTGGCCGGAATTCGAACCCGGGACCTCCGATGTCACAGACATGCGTACTACCGCTGCGCCACAGAGGCCGTCAAATGATTTCAAGTTTGTCGTGGGCGTCTACTCCGTTAAATTTATGAGTATCAAGGTATTTGTCTCTTTCCAAAGTGAATCCTAGTGAGTCACCACACAATCACACGTAATCATCGTCAATTTGGTTGCTCACCAAGGCTTAGTGAAGGGATGGCTCTGATTGTCTGTACGTGCTGTAATTACGAGTGACCTTAGGCCGAATCTGCGGTCGGATGACCTGGATTTTGGTCTAGACCTTATTATTTGTTCGTAGATTTTGTATAAATTCTGATTTTATTATGAAATTTTAAAGTCTCATTTCATCTTTGGGATAATCTTACAAACTTGGGATTCTTTTTTAGGCGATGGGCTAGCAACCTGTCACTATTTGAATCTCAATTCTATCATTAAGCCAAATAGCTGAACGTGGCCATTCGGTCTTTTTAAGACTGTTGGCTCTGTCTACCCCGCAAGGGATATAGACGTGACCATATGTATTTGTGTTCATCTTTGATCCTTTTTCTCATAACAGTGCACAGGTAATACAGTAAGGGTTACTCTGGGTATTGTGTGTGATTTATCTGTTTCTGCCGTGCAGTTCCCGGCATAAATAAAAAAAGAATAGGACCATCTCTTTTCCAGGGATGTAGTTAAAGGCGACTAAGGGATAGGGTTATAAACTGGCGATAATTTTTTAGGCGATGGGCTAGCGACTTGTCACTGTTTGAATCTTAATTATATCATTACAGCTGAATGTAGCCTATCAGTCTTATCTAGACTTTTGGCTCTGTCTACCCCGCGAGGGATATAAACGTGACTGTATGTATATATGTTATCCGGTAGTTTCATTTATAATAGGTTCCTAAGATATTTACATGAAATCACGCCTCCCCCCCGGAGAGATAGGCAGAGATTATATCTTTCCTATTTATATTTATATTCCTATCTATATAAGTATTTATTATAAAATATAGTATCGTTGAGTTAGTATCTCGTAACACAAGTTTCGAACTTACTTCGAGGCTAAATCAATCAGTGTAATTTGTCCCGTATATATTTATTATTTATTTATTTATTATTTCCACTTGCCACGATCCCTGCATACTTTTATAATGATGGCGCGATTAAAAAACATTAAAAAACACTGTTAAAATTAAATGTTTTCTTTTAATATTTTAAATATATTAATGATCAATGTATCGTTGATGTCTTTTGCTTGAAAAAGTGTGATGAATGTGGATCAAACGAAACAAATATGGAAATGGAAATTGGAATTGTGTAAATTAATCTATAGTAAGAGGAAAAATGTAATCTCTTTGTTTTCTTTCATTAATTCATATTATCACGTCTATATCCCTTGCAGGGTAGACAGAGCCAGCAGTCTTGAAAAGACTGATAGGCCATGTCCAGCTGTTTGGCTTACATACATAAAATCGCGCATACTTCCTTCGCTTCATCCACATTCATAACTCTCTTCATGCAAGCTCGGCGGTTTCGGGTTCTTTTGACCTGACCCTTTACCAGGAGGTCCTTAATTTGATCAAGATACGTTCGTCTAGGTCTTCCCACTCCGACCTTTCCCTCCACACTCTCCTTGTAAGTATATCTGCTTAGTCAACCTGCTTTCATTGCCTGTTTGACTTACCTAATGATAGAATTGAGATTCATATACCTTGTGAAAAGTAGCTTCACCTTAAAGGAGAATCCAAAGTTTATAAACCTAATCCCTTACTCGCCTTTTACGACGTCCATGGGAAAGAGATGGAGTGGCTCTACTCTTTTTAGTCTATTAGTGCCGGGAACCACACGGATGTATCTAACGATACACGTATTAAGGAAAAGCTTTCCATTTATAATTATTAATATGAGTTTCAATTAATTTTATTAATGTCAGATTCAAATAAGCCCACAATAAAACAGGAATATTTTAATTCCCAATTACGTATCTGTCGCATTAATCATACACCAGTTTAAATTTATCGTAAGTTCTTCGCTAATGAAAAATACGATAAAAAAAATCACTAAAATACTATTACAACTATCAAGAAAGCATAAAAGCGAGGTCCGTTTTTAAAATTATATTTAATAAACATCAAAATTTTATTATTATTTATTTGACAAACAATTACACGGGTCCTTTGTGATGATAATGGCGCTTATCATAATATTTTATGAGTCCCGAAGGGGCTTCGAGGGATTTCATGGTATCGATGTTAAGGTTGATATTTTATCGATATTCAAATGGGGAAAATCCATATTAAAACATCGACCATTCAAATTAGTAATTGTCTTTTGTTATGATAATTTTAATGGTCGACCATAAAAATTATCTCAACAACATTTTTTAAGGTATTATATCTGCCATTGTGTTTAACCTTTACGTATAGATAAAATAACTTTTGAATAGATATTACTGCGTATGCGTCACCAACGGTGACACCTGCGATTTTGTGTTTAGGCGAGGGGTAGCATTTTGTGAAAATAATTCATAACAATACATACCAATTAAGATATTATGACTAGAAATAGCTTTATTCACTATAAGCATATTTTGTCATTTTACTGAACCTAATGTTGGACAGATTTGTTAGTTATTTGACAACAAGAAAAGCTACAGAAAATATAACCACAAAAAAATTTAAAATATTCATAAATTCATTGTTTTCTTTATCGATACGGAAAATTGTGATACCCGTAACGACACTACTCACACACTGCTCGAGCATATTCCGTTTTTAGTATAACACGATTACAAAGCTCTGCGCAGGCGCAGGCGCTTTCTGGTCAACTTTTATACCATCTTTAGGTACAGGGTTTACGGCGTCTCGTAAATTAAACCACGAATAAAGACGTTCTGTGAAAGGATTCGACGTCAAGATGTTTTCCATTTAAATTATTTTAATACTCGCTTTGTAATAACCTTTGTTGAATCAATTCTGCTTTAATATAGAGATTGGCAGTATTTGTCAGTCCATGTATTATTGCGGTGGTAAAATTTATTGGCATTGGTGCTCGTATTTTATTTGAATCTAGGATTATATTTATATAATATAAATATGTTAGGAAATTTCTTCTACGGTTATAATTACTTAATATTATTATTGCAATAGGCAGTTTGAATGTTTATTTTTGAATATTTTTTGCTTTTTACGTTACTTGATTGACCTTCTTTTTAAACCCGAAAAGATTATTATTTCCATGGAATTTGCGATAAATGCATCCTATGAACGTGGTTTTAACAAAATAAAGCGTTTTTAGTAAATTTGTAAAAAATCGCATGTTAACACGCTGTGAAATGAATTGATTAAATAAAGGTGGTAAACTGTTTGCTTGATACTAAATATCTACGTTAAGAAAATAATAATAGTTAAAGTGTTGGTTATAAGGGTGTTGTCTTTAACTTACTCGACATACCTATAATAACTGCTAAAAATTCAATAGCTCTCAGGTTACTATGAGAGAAGGATATGTATAAAAAGAGAGGTTGCGCCTGGTTTATCACTTATATGAGTGTAATTCAATAAAAAATCATTTCCCATTGAAAAGTTCTCATCGCTGTAATAAAGTTCATAAAACATTATATCCAATTAACTAGAAAACTAATAATTTGAAATATGTACTGGTCCAATTAATCCTAAAATTATTTACAACACAAAGACATAAATTTTTATAGCGCAATACATTGATTAGGCTAACGAGCAAGCGGACTGTTTGACGAGCGAATTAACATTTCGAGAAATTAATCGATTCAGCATCGATTATGGTATTCGATGAATCGAGCAGTAAATGTCTCGTTATCTCTAATGGTAACATATGGACGTAGGGATGGGATCGGTAACGATTTCCTGTTTATTTTTAATTAGGCTTAGTTAATAATTTAGAACTCATTCTGTTATTGTATTTTAAGCATTATAGTTATTGTTTTGAATAACATTTGGATGGGGCTTTTTCAAATCAAAGGATGTCAAACACTTTAGACTAGCTTAGAAGTAAATTCTATCATTAAGCCAAACAGCTGAACGTGGCCTTTCAGTTTTTTCAAGACCTTTGGCTCTGTCGTCTCCGCAAGGGATATATACGTGATGTTATGAATGTATGTAGAAGTAAATCTAAATAGGTATACTTATAAAAGAACAAAACTGACTGACTGCCGTATCGGCCCAAACGGCTTCGTTTAGGGATATAAGTTGTCATGTAGTTTGTCGTGTCTGGTGAAAGGGTGCAATGAAGAGGTCTTTTCGAAATTCCTACGTGAACGAAAACGCTTCATAAATATTTACGGTTGCGTTCTTACCCTTCTGGTGAGGAGATCAAGGTAATTACTTGGCCATGGATCCTGGATTGGGTGAGACGAGTTTTTTACACGAAGAGACTCCCGTCTGACCTCCGCAACCTTTGCAGGACAACCTAACCCGTATTCGATCATATGGTTACACATCCAGTACCATCCACCATATGAGCATCGGTTAGTAATCAAAGTAATGTATGTAACTTCGAAAATAGTAAAAAAATCAAAAACTATCACGGTGGAATTCAAACCTGTGCAACACGCGTTTTAACCGGGCACCTTACCGACCCGACCGCCGACGTTCTTTCAGTTCACCGAGTTCGTCAGATATTTTATTGATCGTTAATTAACCGTCTTGTTTCTAATAATAGTTCAGACGCCAAATCTGAGCGTACTCAGTCTAACATATAAAAAGATCCATTATTAGCAGCTCAGCTAGCAAGTTATTTATATGCAAAATACAATTAGGACATAAATGACGGCGCCGGTTGGTAATAAGCCGGTCTCTTTGATCTAAGAAGGGAGTTTTCGAGCGTACCTGGCAAACTTTCGAGACAATTAAGCCTTGGTTATATAAGGAAGAAGCACAGAGGATCAAACTTTACTACCTTTCGCTCGCGACTCCATTCGCGTAAACAGTATCCCTGTATCCTTCTGCGTACTATGTCTATGTTAGCAAAATTTTATGCAGATCAGTTTTGTGGTTCTGACATATTTAATATTATTAGGTTTATAAAATTAACTATTTATGACGACTTTGTACACGTGGAAAAGAGCGCGGTAAAGTGTTTTCATACAAAATTTCATCTGTCAAGTTTATTGTCAGCCGCCCTAGAATAGGGCTGAGCAAAAACCTTGTGTTTTAGTGGTGCGAAGGTTCGCAGATAAAAAAAACACGTGATTTTTGTCTTGAGAGAGATAATGGTAAGTACAGACTCATCAAAGGAAATGTCATTATCTATACTAATCTATACTAATATTATAAAGCTGAAGAATTTGTTTTGTTTGTTTGTTTAAACGCGCTAATCTCAGAAACTACTGGACCGATTTTAATAATTCTTTCACTGTTAGATAGACTATTTATCGAGGAAGGCTATAGGCTACATTTTATCCCGGATTTCCCACGAGAAACGTCAACAATGCAGGTGAAAGTTGAATGAGTCGGCCATCTGCGAGTTTCCACGCGAACGCTGCGCAAACCAACAAAGATATAGTAAAACAATGTACTAAAGATGTGAAGTACTCATTTTTTGCCACAAAAAAGTCCGCGAGAGCATATATCTATCTCTTAAGGTTTACTTACAATAACCACTTTTATGTTCATTTTTTAAGATTATTTTTTCATTATAAACATAAGTTATTTTTTACAGTATATAAATCAGACGAATAGGTTTTGAGATATAGTCGTTATAAGCAATTTGCAGCGAAACATTTAATACGGCGAACCAGCGTTCTTTCTAATACGCGTGACCGCCTGCAAAAATAAATATGATGCCCAAAATAACTATTCCACGCGGACGAAGTCGCGGGCACAGCTAGTTTTTTATACAATAGCGGTCTTGTTGTCGGTATCACTTTAAACTTTTATTGCTCTTTTTTTACAAAATTAATATTTTACCTGCATTACTCATTCGCCATCGTATACATCTTTAACCATCGACAAACAATAGTTTAGAAAACACTCAATAATGATAATAAAATTTACCTATACCTTGTCCATCCGTTCTTTTGTTTATGACAGCTGCCGCAGCAGTTACGATCTTAGTAAAACCGCGATTTATGTCGATATGTCGTTTATATATTACATTTGAATGAGTTGAAATTTTTTTTGCACTCACTATCTAATTCTAGTTGCTAATAATTGGGTAAAATTAAATATAAACACGATGTCCTTAAATATCTAAAGCAATTTATCAGACAGCCTGTATAAATAAGATGATGATAAATGACATTCGGATTCTTCTTTTAGGCGATGGAGTAACAAAGGCGAGGTAGCAGAGGAATCTTCTAGGCCGACCTTACTAATGTTGCAATGTGTTAACCATGTACTAATGTTGATACGCCTATTATTAGTAACTTCATTATTTCAAAAATATTCTCTTACTACCCCTCACCAAATTCTCTCTTGCGCAATGTTTTATGTGGTTGGCGAAGAGAAAATTCAAAATTTTTATCATTTTTATGGGATACTTCATATCACTAAATAATTGTTATATCATTTGGTTTCACAACATTGGTTAACGTAAATTATTTAAAACTAAGTTTACTGCCGCTTCCAAAGCGTCAGTGCAGAAGAAGCGGTATCAAACTGCAATGCAGCAGTTTGCTTCATCAACGTCAACTTCACAACTATCCAAACTTAGAATAGAAATGTGGACGAGAGAATACATTGTTCAGATTAATTGACTTTTATGAAATTTTAATAAAAAAATTATTTTCATGGATTTTCTATTTTAAATAGATTTATGTACAGGGAGTACTGAATTTTGATTTAGGTTCAAATCAAACTACAATTCTTAACGAGGTTCCGGTGCCAAGCTCAAGCCAGATGTTTCTATCATTCAGGTAATCATCAGTCCTATAATAAGCCATCTCACAAAGTACTTCTTTACATACTCTTTGAATTTTTGGTAAGGCATATCAAGAACCGACTCCAGCAATTGTTCATTATCTTATATTAAATGTATGGTATGATTACTATTCTTTTTTATATTTATTCTACATTAAATTTAACCTACCACCTGGCGACATCACTCTCCGCATCTTGACAAAATAAATATTTATTATATTAAACCAACTTATCTAAGGAATTCTCATTGTTTCTACATTGTCTGAATAAATTCAAACTTTTACTAGAATTGCACTTTTTTATCGAAATTACAGATATGCTGCATCCCTGCATTGCTTTACTGCATCTGCAAAATAATAAAGGTGTCACTAACATTCGGCCATTCCTAAATATATCTCTTGCAGGGTAGACTGTGACAGCAGTCTTGAAAGACTGACAGGCCACGTTCAACTGTTAGGCTTAATGATAGAATTGAGATTCTAATAGTTACTAAATAGGTTGCTAGCCAATTGCTTAAAAGAAGAATCACAAGTTTAAAGCCTTTCCCTTAGTCGAATAAGAAATCATGGAAAAAAAGCCACTTAGTATAAAAAATGCCGATGGACAATAAGACGAGTCGTGGAGACCGAGAGCCGACACCAGAGCGCGCGGACACCACCGCAGCGCTGGGGAGACGACATCCGACAGCGCCGAGACTGGATACATACATACATACATAAAATCACGCCTCTTTCCCGGAGGGGTAGGCAGAGACTACCTCTTTCCACTTGCCACGATCTCAGCATACTTCCTTCGCTTCATCCACATTCATAACTCTCTTCATACAAGCTCGGCGGTTAACCGAGACTGGATAACTGATATATGTGTTCAAATTAAGTTTGAAACGTTATACAAACTCCTTCTTGTTATGTTATTGTTTATCTGTGGTGCGGCGTCCCATGCGCGCGCATCTTTCAAAAACATGGTATTCGTGTCCAAGCTATTCTGTGGTTTTATTGCATAATTATTTATAAATATCTATAAATATATCAATAATCCAAGTCCAATATCGCCAAGACTGGAAGAATAGGGAAAAACTACATTCAAGACTGGATCCTCAAAAGACCACCATGATGATGATGAGTATTAAAAATGCAATATTTAATCACAATGACTATATTAAATAAATACCTACTTAAAATCTTAAAGTGGTTGTGATGAACAAAATAATTTTTTCAGCATTTGTTTACAGTAAACTCATGCGTTTTTGTTCATAAATAATAAACACTTCGGAATAAGTCTCTCACTTCAGACATTAGGTAAATCCCGGAGATCATAGAAAATGTAGCTAATTACATCAGTTTGCGAATGCTGAGTCCTTTGTATGGGTCTGCCTAGTTAGTCACCTAATACTCGGCCACTCGGCTGAGGGAGAATATCGGCCGAATATTTGTTATTTGCTTGTTCATTGTGTTAAGCACCATTTTGACGTTTAGGTAATACGTCGCGGGTAAGGTTGATGAGAGATAATTTAAAAATTTATATAACAACGACAATCTTTATTGGACTAGATTAACAAAAATTAAGAGAGCGTTGGTTAAACTATAGACAAAGAAAGCCAGCAATCCATATCCAGCAAGTAGCCGCCAGAGAAAAATTACTATCCTGGGTGAGCGCTGAAGTACTCAGAACAAAGACGAAGGTCCGGGGCGCGTGCGCACCTATTTAAGTATCTCAGGTAGTGAAGAGAGGCGCAGGAGAGATCACAGCGGCACAACGTCACTTCATGGCAACTCTAGTTAAAAGTACTTACTTCCAATAAGAGTTGAATATGAAGCTGATCTGGCCCTTCATGCTAAAAGCAATATGTCATCATGTGTATTTATGGCATGAGTCCCGATAATGACCCCATCCATTGCCGACCTCTGTGGCGCAGCGGTAGTGCGCTAGCTTGTGACACAGGAGGTCCCGGGTTCGCATAGGGCATGATGTAAACGTCAAAGGGGCCGCATAAGATTTTCAATTTCCTTCAGTCCTAAGGAATAATTTAACTAGAGATTACCGTTAATTCATGTATGCAATTAATAAGTTCCAATGTTTGATTTTAAGTACCCTTATTGTGGTTCTTTAGGGAACTTAAATAAATACACGCTGCGTTGCGTATAAATATACAGGTACCAAAAATTTCTCTATAATTAGCATTTTTCTTATTAATGTAGAAAAAGTCTCAACTGTTAATAATTACAAGCTTCGGTTATTCAGGCGACACCACTGGTGCAGGCTAGTCTTACAAGCATTATCTACGAAATTGCTTGTTTTCACATCACTCACACTAATGCAAACTTTAACGGCCCGCCGTGGGTAATTTTATTACCAATAAGTAATCATAAAACCTATTGCATACTTACATTGTTATTGTTAACATCAGAATGTGAGGGATAGACTTTCGCAACCCATGGGAAATAGTGAATATATGTATATAAATTTTGATAAAGTCAAACAGTCAATTTATATTAATTTCAGTAAGTATTATAATTAGTAAACTCCAATAAAATATTATGAGATAATTATGAAGTTGAATTAATTCTAGATAATGAACTAGTTGTTCCACAAGATCACCACACGCTACTAATGTTTAAATTTATGAAATCAGTTTACGCAATCCATAAAGTCTTCCAATTTACTTTAACAAGATACTAAATTAAAAATAAACAAAAAATTGATTACTCATAATCAAGTAGGAATTAGAAAAACGAACCATCGTCGTTTTTCGGTTCAAATCCGTGCTCCAAACGTCAACGCCCAAATTAAAACTAATTTATGTTGATTGAATTCGTAATAGAAAACTATCAGTACCTACACTATTCGACCGGTAAAGCATTAATATCGCCTCAACCGATATCGAAAATTCGATTGTGATTAATCGATAAGCACTTTAAACTCGCCCATAACACGCAAATAATGTTTTAATTCGAAACACTCTGAAAATTCGATAAAAGGTTTAAAAGAAACATCGGAACACCAAGCAAATAATGCTGGCTGATAACGCTAGCACGAATATCGGCCCAAACATCAAATCTAATATTAAAATACAGCGTAAAGTAGACCTTAATACTTTTAGTTTAATTTCAAAAACGCGGACAGGCAGTATTCGTGCCAGTGTTAATTTTTTTTGAAAAAGGAATCATTCGGTAAGGCTTTCCATTAGCAGGCACGCGCCGAAGTCTAAAAACAAATGACATTTAAAAAGAACTCGATTTGAATTTGTTTTGAAATTGGAACGTCTCGGCGGCGGCCAATATAAATGACGTCTAGACTTTTGGTCGATAACGTGAGGATATACGGTTTTGTGTGTAAAAGGCATATGACAGAAGTCGATAAAATAGGATCGACATATTCGTTGTCTTTATGGAAGCTATTTAATGTTGAATTTGGACGGATAATATTTATTGCTTGCATGAAGAGAGTTATGAATGTGGATGAAGCGAAGTAAGTATGCAGAGATCGTGGCAAGTGGAAAGAGGTAGTCTCTGCCTACCCCTCCCAGAAAGAGACGTGATTTTATGTAATGTATGTAATATACATATATTGTCATTTTATTCTACTATTTTCTTTTTTATATCGATTTAGTAATTTAATGCTAGCTGTAATCCATCAACTGACAGTTTTTATCTGTCAACTGTATATCTAATAATATTCGCTAGCGCCAGGCAAACGTCAACATAACCTCTTTTGTCGATTTTTTTTTCATCGTTTTGTGACTTGAAGTAAAAGTAAATTTAAAAATATATATGTATAATGATTTGGACCACGTACTAATAAAGGCGACTAATATTGTTTTTACCGGCATATCAAACAACATAAAAAGTGAAAATAAAATAACTATTTATAGGTTATATTTGTATACAAATAAGAAATAAGATGTATTTGTTTTAAATAAACAAACAGACAGCACTTTATAAATTATAATTGGCGACGAATATTGTTAAGTATGATCAATGTCTATCTTTATTGCAACTAAAATAACGTATCTACGATAGGTGGACTTAATGCCATAAGGCATTTTCTACCAGCAATGAAGATACCGAAACAAGATTATAAAATTAAGAATAAATTGTAAATCTAAGTTCAGTATCAATAAAAATACGTCTCATTTTCCCAGGAAAAGTCCCGGAAAGTTATCTTTTTAAACGAGATATACGTCGACAATCAAATTATCTCCTCATGGCCATCTAAATTGACAAAATAAATTGCGTAAATTCAAAATTTGAGCATAAAAATGGAACGAAACTTACAACAGGATGCTCTACAATATTTGTCGGTCGATTAAATCGGGAAATCGTTGTAGAATCGCTATCGCTTGTTAGTCGCGCGGAAGTCGCGTGCGGCGCAACCGCCACATTACGGCCGCAATTGGAGCGACCACTCGTTACCGTGGTAGGAGGAAAGAACCGATTTGTGAAGAAGTTCTTGTAAATATATATATATTTTTTTTATATATACAAATAAATTATTTAGCTTCAAGGTTACAGTAGGTGGACTTAATTCTAATAATCATCAGAATCAGCTTAGCAGTCTCTACCAGATTTCTTATCAGATAAATAGTCCGTAATAAACAGACAGATATATGTGTATTGTCTGCGTGGATAATGAATAACAAGAAAGTAATTATTAAGGGTACTTACATATGACAAACGTATTTTTTAGGAAATTTTTAGGTCGATTCTAATAAAAATCTTGAATCGTGAATATAAAAAAAAGAGTATCAAACTTGATGATGACGCACTTAACCGGTTTTCGTTTACACGTCAGCAATGTAAAATCATGGAAAAAATTCTTTTAATACTTTATCATATTAAACAAACATGTGTTTGAAAATCTAGATAAGTTCTATCGATATGTTATCGATAATTGAAATGTCGACATTGTCTATTGACTATTTACTATGGCGTAGCATTTTTATCTGTATGGGTAGAACCAATCATTTCAAAATCGAATTCATAGGTTGGTAAACATTTTTTGTTTAATATCAAGTATTTTTAGGTCAATGATCATGCTAGACACACACTTATCACAACTTTATTCCTTACGGGGTAGACCAAGACATTAATCATAGAGTCGAAGGACACGTCAAAGTGGGTTACCAAGGCAATGTCTTATCCTTTATAACTCCCGGAATTACCAAGAAGATATTTCGTGAATAGACCAACTTCATAGAAGAATCGTGCTACATCTAAACATTTCTAAGCTCACAATCACGCGCAGTCAAACCGCAATCGGATCTATCAGGCCATCGATCCAAACAATTACAGCATTCATCTCCTTGTGATCGGAGTTAAGAAAACAAATATACACAGATCAATCTCGGATGTTACAGAAACCGCAATGATCATTGTACAAGCTATTTTGTTCGAAGTGACTATTATGTTACGTTGCTTGTAAATTGTTTATATTCCATCAACAAAATATTAGTAAGTGTAAAAGCGATGTAAAAGCAACTGCTTTTCTTAACGCACAGATTGTAAAAAAAAAATAAGAGGAATTTTTTATCAAATTCATACTTATATTATATATGACTAGAAGCCGCCCGCGACTTCGTCCGCATGGAAACCCTATCAATCCCGCGGTAACTCTGGGATAAAAAGTAGCCTATGTGTTATTCTGGGTCTTTAGCTACCCACACACCAAATTTCATCGTAATCGGTTCAGTAGTTTCTGCGTGAAAGAGTAACAAACATCCATACTGACATCCTGACATACAAACTCTCGCATTGATAATATTAGTAGGATTCATGACCTTATCCCACTCTTAACGTAGGGTCGGTGCAATATTTTTAGTTTCATCCAATTTGTTCCGTCACTTAAATCAATAAGTTCCATCACATACTCATGTTACCTGCTTTCTAACACCTTTAACTATATCCCTTAACCCCTTCTAAGTAATACTGCAAGTGAACTTGTAAATATTATATTTGTGCGTCAATCTCTGTGAAACAATGATCTTTAGAGTCGCAATAATAAATTTTGCAAGTCCGTTGCGCAATCATGGCATTTCAGTGTTATTTCGCTACTCGTTTGTTGTGCAATCTATCTTTTAAGCATAATAAGTTTAACTCATCATTCTAGGCCTATCTTGTTTCTTATCAAATAAAAAAAAAAAGATTTATCACGATAAATTAGTCACCTATTCATTGAGATAAGATGTACCGTCGTAATCTGACTTTTGGCATCATGTTTTAACTGACTTACAAAAAAGAGGTTTCTCAATTCGACCGTATCTATCCTTTTTATACTGGATCTAAATTCTGAGTTTTATTTGATAACTTTGCATCAGCGAAGAAAACTGTCAACATTGCAAGACTAGGACACATTATTCGTACATACATACATACATAAAATCACGCCTCTTTCCCGGAGGGGTAGGCAGAGACTACCTCTTTCCACTTGCCACGATCTCTGCATACTTCTTTCGCTTCGTCCACATTCATAACTCTCTTCATACAAGCTCGGCGGTTTCGGGTACTTTTGACCTGACCCTTTACCAGGACGTCCTTAATTTGATCAAGATACGTTCGTCTAGGTCTTCCCACTCCGACCTTTCCCTCCACACTCTCCTTGTATATCTGCTTAGTCAACCTGCTTTCATTCATCCTCTCCACATGACCGAACCATCTTAACATACCCTTTTCTATTCCTGTAACTACATCTTCTTTCACATCACAACATTCCCTTATCACGCTGTTCCTTATCCTGTCACTCAATTTCACACCCATCATACTCCTTAACGCTCTCATTTCCACTGCATTTATTCTGCTTTCATGCTTCTTTTGCCATACCCAACTTTCACTCCCATACATTAATGTCGGGACCAACACGCCCCTGTGCACAGCCAGTCGAGCCTTTTTGGATAGTTTCTGACTGCTCATAAAGGCATGCAAAGCTCCATTCACCATGTTCCCTGCGTTCACTCTCCTTTCAATATCACTATCATACTTGCCATCTGATGTAAACTTTGATCCTAGATATACAAACTCTTTCACTTGCTCCACTTTTTCCTCCAATCAAAATATTACATGCTGTCATTTCTTTCTCCATTTCAAAAACCAGTGTTTTAGTTTTACTTACGTTCACTTTCATTCCTTTCTCTTTTAAAGCTTCATGCATACAGTTTACCATCTCCTGTAACTCCTCCGCTGATGACGCCAGTATAACCTGATCGTCGGCATAGAGCAGACATTTGACGAGTAACTCATTCATCCTTAATCCACTTTTAGACTCTTTCAAATCTGTCAAACAGCTATCCATAAATAGGTTGAACAGCCACGGTGACGCAACACATCCTTGCCTAACGCCTTTCTCAATCTTAAACCACTCAGTGTGCGCTCCGTTTATCCTGACACAAGCACTCGAATCCTCATATAAGGATTTCAGTGCTCGTATTAAGAGACTGCTCACCCCATGCATAGAAAGTGCTGACCACAATTCATTCCTCTCAACTCTGTCATAGGCCTTTTCCAGATCTACGAATGTGCAATAGACTTTTTGACTCTTGGCCAAAAACTTTTCGGCTATGCACCGCAAGGAAAAGACCTGATCAGTACATCCCATTCCCTTTCGAAATCCCGCTTGAGCATCCCATATTTTGTCATCAGTTTCATTCCTGACTCTATTAATCAATACCTTAGCATACAATTTGCCGACGACGCTAAGCAGGCTTATACCACGATAATTTTTGCAGTCCAGCTGTGACCCTTTTCCTTTGTAAAGTGGCACGATAACAGCCTTACACCAATCTTTTGGTACTCGGCCGCTTCACCAACACAAATTGAAAAGGCAGTACAACTGACTAGCTACTACGCCTTTTCCTGCTTTAAGCATCTCGACCGACACTCTATCACACCCAGCAGCCTTTCCCGCTTTCATACTCTTAAGTGCTTCCACAATTTCGAACATTTCAATTTCGCCTTCCATCTCATTCTCTTTTTCTTCGCTATAGCAGAAATCTTTCTTATTTACATTATTCGTATTATTTCAAATTGGAATTATTTCTAATGTATTATGTATATTAAAATTAGAGTATGCCCGTGAATTTTTTTCCCTTTCCTGGTTCACATAAGGAACCTGACATGCCAAGTTTAAAGATCTCTGGACCCAATCCCAAATAATATTATAAATGTGAAAGTGAGTTTATATTTGTTTGTTTGTTTGTTACCTCTTACTTTGAAATATCACGTATATATAATTAAGAGTGTGGAGAACGACATAGGGCATACCATAGACATACCATTTATCCCGACAAAATCTATAGTTTGCGTGGGTTTTGCGAAAAACCACTATTCTTTTGTAGGTGGCGCAAAAATCGTCGCTTTTTGTTGGTGGCGTTTTATTCGTTGCTTTTGATAGTGGGGGTGCTAATTTCGTCGTTATTTTGTCAAAATTAATTTGATCGCTTTTTGTAGATGGCGTCAAATCTACGCGGACGAAGCTGCGGTTAATAGATAGTTACAGGTATCATAGAAAAAGGTAGAATACGTACGCGGTGTCTTTCCAGAAGGCCCTGGATGATTTTGTAAAGTCTGACCTCACCCACAAGCAACCACCAGTTAGTCAGTTAGTGTAATCAGATAACTACAGTTGTCGAGACGGTCTGCGGTTTGTTGCTGCCAAATCACTGGTAATTATGGAAGCTGTAGTTGTTGATAATGATGGCCATTTGGATTCCGCGACAGAACCATGTCGTGAAATGTGAAGACGAAATAATGAGTTTGTTTGGGCCGAGATATTTTGAAAGCGTACATAGAATAGATATCGGCTGATTGAATTTGCCACCAAAAACAAATATTGTATCGTAAAATGATTAGCGCATACATTCAGACCAGATAATAGGGGTAATAGGGGGGATAATAGGGGGGACTTTTTAATATGTAGTGAAGCGATTATAGTACACCATGGCTCCGTCCGCGTCAATGGAAAAACCCGACCAATTGCCGTTTCAGCGGGAATTTCGAAATATCCTCTCCCCTGCAACCCTGGACTACATACGAGTAAGGAACCTAAATGCCACATTTGAAATCAGGATCAGGCTAAGCATATGTAAGCCAATCAGTCAGTTAGTGTCCTCATTTAAATAATACAAGTTAAAGATGAAATAACAAAATTAGTCGTCAATTTTAGGTCTTTGATTGCTTATAATGAAATAAAGCGGCAGAGCAATTTTAAACTTACAAGAAGTCATCGAACAAGCCTCAAATTGGTACCTCAAAGTTATTAAAGAAATTCAATTAATGCCTATCAGTGCGGTCAAGTAACTTGGAATCAGTGGCACAGAATAAAGTAATAATAGATGAGTGACATTTACCACGCACTTTATTACTTTTACATTCAAGAAAAATTATAAGATCGTGGCAATTAGAAAACTGGAAAAATGTAGTCTCTGCCTACCCCTTCAGGAAAGAGGCGTGATTTTGTTTGCATTTATAACAGCTTTTCGTTCGCCAAAAAGACCAACCGGCCAAGGAGTTCAATCACGGGACAACGACGGGGAAATATCTTTTATCTCTCTTACTCTAACAGTCATGTTAACCTCAGAGAGAGAAAGACAGGGTAGTTAAGGCGTACTTATGCGTTGTAAACGTTCTTAAATAAGTCTTTATTACGACTAAATCTGACGGTAAGTACCTAAGCACTATAAAATAAAAACTTCACAAACGTTTTGTCTACAGATTTTTCCCAACTCATTGGTTTGTCGATTGACACTTGTCTGGCCTTACAGGACATTATGCACATTCTACAAGAATTATCGTCTGTCCTGTCAATAATTTGTGTCGGTGATCATCAGGGCAAAGCCCCGGGCCCGATGACTAGCGGTTCTGAGACAACCCTTCTTTGTTCCGCAAAAAACCAATGAAGATTGGCCCGATAACTCAATTTAGGATTTATAAAGTTACTGGGAATTGTGGACGAAAATAACGTATAAAAGATTTGCTTGTAATGGTATTTGGTGTAAAATCTAATAAACTGATTTGTTTGTAAGTAAAACGTAATATAACCAATTCTTGGCTTTGAAGTGCTATGCAATACCGCCGTGTAAGTGCTAAGAACTAGCATATCAATAAAATCCAAAATTCATAGAATTAAAACAGACACTAGACTACTGTCCATCCAACAACCCAAGTCTCCACCAACCTTCCGGCTACACCACCGGATCAGGCGATACACTAGATTTTGCTTTCTCTCTTGACTCCATTCAAGTTCGTTACAACGTAAGTACCTGCTCTTAACTCTTTTTCTTAAATTCATACAAGTTCGCTTTTTCTTGACTGCGCATAAGTTCACCGCCGAGTTTGCATGAAGAGAGTTATGAATGTGGATGAAGCGAAGGAAGTATGCAGAAATCGTGGCAAGTGGAAAGAGGTAGTCTCTGCCTACCCCTCCGGGAAAGAGACGTGATTTTATGTATGTATGTATATAAGTTTGCATGACGTTTGCGTGACGTTACGCCTTACTTAGCCATGCCATCGACGAATGGTTGTAGGATATTGTATCCCAGAAAGCTTTGAATATTGCCTAAAACCCTACTTGTGTAAAAATCTTTGAAACACCGTCCAATAAAAATGTATTGTGATGTCTCTGAATTTTTGTTGAACACAAAAATTAAAGCTTTGCCATTTTTTGGTAAGTTCTTATTATATATTCAGTTAATATAAACTTCAAGTTTTAGTACATAAACGGGCGTGACGAAAAAAATTCAAGCTAATCATAATTAACCACATTACTTGAATGTGGATGAAGCAAAGGAAGTATGCAGGGATCGTGGCAAGTGGAAAGAGGTAGTCTCTGCCTACCCCTCCGGGAAAGAGGTGTGATTTTATGTATGTATGTATGTAATATAAACTTCGAGTATATGTTTTATTAAATTAACAATCCCGCACCGCGAAATAAATCATAACCTCCAATAAGTATTCTTTAAAATCGATAAAGATCTTAAAATTTAATTACCAAACGAGGATGTTCCGTTGCCATATATTAAAGTTAAAATAATATTTGATTAAACAAAATATAATCTGCGGCTACCGTCGGAGGGTCGTAGGGCGGGCCGGGTAACCGAGTAATTACAGAATTTAATATGACTACTCAACCTGCTTGTTTTGCAAATCATCGTCGCTCATTAATATAGACACGGTACTGGCGAAAACTAAAGCAGAAAGTATATTTGTTTATTAAAAAGAATTTTTCCAAAGCAAAATTTTGTTATTTTGACGGTCATAAATCTATTTCTATTTGTAGCAATTCGCTTAGTACTGAAAATCGGACATATCGACACACTGCCCAAACCGCTGGATTAAGGATTATACATAGATTCCATTTATGGTCTTGAGGAACGGCACGAAGAAAGTATTTTCTGAAATTCCCGTTTCAAAGAAAATAAGCAGAATATTTAGTTTTACGCCACAATGTTTATAAAAGAAGATTTTAAAGGCGATAAGGGATAATAGAAATTTCTCAACAGTTTTGAAGTTGAACCCCTATAACTTTTCTACTCGAGCGTCCCGACGGTCAGCGCGATGTAAATTGAATTAGTGGGCGTGCGCACGTCGCCGTGCGTTATTGTGCTGACTGTACATTTTCGCCGCATGCGACGCCGGACCGGACGTTAATCACGGCAAATCCTGATTAATTATGATTAGCTTGAATTTTTTTCGTCACGCCCGTTTTTGTACATGCAAAAATTATTTATTTATTTTACAGACAAATTATACAAATTGAGAAATAAAATTTTATTCAATCTGTTGCCAAAATGTAATCAATCACTTGTGTTTATTTCAATGGGACACATTTTTAAGAATACTCGTAGCAAACAATGTGTTTGCTTGATATTTTTTATATTGTGACGCCCGTTCGTGTTCGGACACAAGCTAGTATATTTTTTAGGGCTATGCTTACTTACTCGTTTACTTATTGTTAAAAATATGGCAAACGGTCAGCGAGCTTATTTTTTGTCGCCGAGAACAAAGCCGGTGCCGCGTTTGAAACAAAGCGATGATTGCACGCAGGTGACTTGCAAGTTGCGCACGCGCAGTCTGACAGAATGCGACTAGTTGCTTTATGATTCCGTATAATTATTTACTGTTCACAACCATTATATTTAACATTTGGTTATACAAAATACATCTACGTACGAGTAAGTAAGTAACACATACTCGTATAGTTTCGCAAATAGTATATATATTATATGCGTATCTTAAGCAAAAGGATTCAAATATCTAGTATTTACATACAAGAATTTTTAATTTGATTAAAGAATTAATAACGTGATTTTCACATCATTGGCAACATTTTAATCAACCAGGTGTCACATAAAAACTATAAGATTTATTAACTAGCGTCTACTGCGGCTTCGCCTACACGGCCGCAGTTTAACTTTTAATTAAATATCTCCTTAAAAGTCGAAACGTTATGTAATTTATTTTGTTTTCCTTTTTATAGTTACAATATGTACCTACAGCTGTGCGGCGGTGAAAAGGAATTTATTGCAAAGTTGAGCTAAGTTATTAATTGGATGTTTCCTCGCTAAGTTAATTTTGAGTCCGGCTTAAAATTTATTTATGTTCTGCCTAAACGGCCCCAATATCCTGTGTGAAGGTCCCTTCTTTTGTTCGCCACTGATCTATGTAAAAACACATTTTGTTTTGACTGTTTCTTTTCATATTTTTGCATTTCATAATTTTTTGTGGTAAACTGACAAGAACTGGAACGTTTCAAAATATTTTTATGATCAGGATGGAAAACTAAAACTTCTGTGGAGTCCATTATTCTAACCATTACGTCATCAAATTAGCTTTTTCAGTTTCGCTTGATTAAATCTATAGGTATGCATTTTTATTTTAAAATTTAATTTATTTCATAGATAACAAATACTGAACCAACTGTTATATTTTGTATTTTTTTAACAAATTATCATTCACCGAACCCTAAATACTTTCTCAATCTAAGTCGGCATATCTCTTACAAGAAGCTACAAGCAGATAATCTATTTATTGATTCAATTCGCCCACAACATTGATACAAATAAACAACAGTAGTATACGGAATCCGTGGCACCGACTGCATATTAAATAGACAATGACTTGTAGTTATCAACATACGCCCCCTAAATAACAGACGCGGTAGTCGGCATTCATAATCAATACTTTCATATAAAATGCGAAAGTAGCTCTGCCTGGCTGTTCACGGCTAAAGTATTGAACCGATTTTGATGTAATTAGGTTAAGAGAGAGACCCTGAGGAAGAACTTTTGTTTATTGCGAAAAAATGGGGAGAAGGTATTATTAAGGTATTATGAATGTTTTTATGGAGACCACGCGGACGAAGTCAAAAGCTCGGACCTAACAAATTTCACAATAATAATTGCTAGCGTTTAAACCGGCTTCATATTTCCTTCCCTGGAATGTAGCACAGTGTTCGTATTTTGACCATCCCGGATTGAATAAGCCACGTTTTTTTACACGGTGCTACTCCCGCCTGACCTCCGCAATCTTTGCAGGTAAACTGAACTCATATTGGATCATAGTAATGGCTGCAATATTCGAATGTGCATGTCCATATTAGTAGCATTTTACGATTTCATAGAAAAGAGACGAAGCGGGAAATTTCGGGAAATCTAAATAGACCACATAAGAACCATACACTTATGCCAAATTTTTAAACAATGAAATGATTATATCAGTCAATTAGTTTCAATGTCATCTTTTATATATTTAGAAGATATGGAGTCTATTGTAGCACCGACTACGTATTAAATAAAGAATGACTTGTAGTTTTCAACACACGCCCACCAAATATATTTAGATACAGTAGTCGGAGGTGATCCAAATCTGATGTAATTACTGATATCATAGAAAAAGATGGCCGCCTTTGTTAAGAGCAGATTGAGAGTGCGATTGGGAAATTATTATGGATATATTTTTTTCAATATTGGATGTTGTAACATGTGATTTTATTTAGTTACTAAATTATATGAGTTATTTGTATTAACTTTTATTTAGGTAGATATTGACCGTATAAAATTTAAATAATGTAGGTATACAAGTTTTGGTTTTACATTATTCCTAATTTTATTGCACACAGGTTTCAATGTTGATACGCATACCAATGTTGACTTCGATTTGGAATAATATATTAACTTTCATAGATTTCACTTCGAAAAGTTATAAAAATAACGTTAGCAAAGGGTAAATTTGTGCTGCATAACCTTATATTTATACACCACAGCTACTATTTATTGTGGATGAATTATAATCATTTACAACAATCTCCCGTGTGCCTCGTTCCGTTGTATCAATAATACCTACATCCAACAGCCACCTCAACGATAGAAGCAGGAGAGAGCTCGTCATTTCATTTCATTCAAATTCAATTCAAAATTCAAATTCAAAATTTTTATTCATTATTATAGGATACTTCATATCGCTTAATAATTGTCAAAACGTATGGTTTAACAACATTGGTTGACGACAAATAAATTACTTAAAAGTAAGTTTACTGCCGCTTCCAAGGCGTCAGTGCAGAAGAAGCGGTAACAAACTGCACTGCAGCATTTTCTTCAACAACGTCAAGTTCATTACACGACAAATCGGCTTTTAAACAAAGGAGGGGATTGTCAGTGTTGCCAGGCTAAACTAAATGTTACCAACTATAAGTTTAAACACCGAAAAACCATTAGCACAGATAACAAAAAACTTAAAAGACATCCCGTGACGTGGCTTAACAATTAACCCTTTGGGCCTTACGCTCATAAATTCGTGGAGATTTCTACCACGCCCTTTTTGTCTTAGTAATGAGTGCATTACCATACAAATAGAATCAGTTTTGGGCTGCGGTATAATTGAGCTTGGCGCCCCGCTGACTCGCTCGCTTTGAGCGCGCCGGCGCTAAAGTTGCATTCACTATGTGCTATAATAGCATGCTAAATTATGTTTAAATGAATAATATACATGTAAACACATATATATATTTGTATGATTGTTCCTGAAAAAAAAATTGTTTAAAAACGACGGCACCTTTCGGGACATGTTGGGTGCCCTTGTGCTTAGCTTTACTCGTCATGGCGAGGGTCTCCCGTGGTCCCAGATTTATTAAACTTCTAATGAGTTTAATTTCACTTCCAGCCCTAGTAGCATGACACAAGCGACGCCAGTTTAATCGCGTAAAACTATCGCTGCTTCACTTTTTAAGTATTATGACATGAAACGGGACAGCGATATTATTCGGGCGTTAAAAACGGGTCGCGCGCCGAATGTTAGTGGATAAATTAGTCATAATTTGATATGCGTCGACTCAATATGGTATCCACAGAAAAAAATCCTGCAAAGAACTTTCTATACCGTTTTAGGTATTACAATCAGGTTTTTATTGTTGGTGGGGTAGTTTGAATATCCTATAAAAATAGCAAATAATTGTTATAAAAAATAACTACTTACCTACTACAAATTTTACTATGATTAAGTTCACCAATATAACCAACAAATCATAATTATAATAATAAAAAATAATCCATATTCATATCGAATTTTCGAAGAAGTTTTACAACGACGTGAATTTCTTTTTTCTTTCACGTTTAAACGTTAAAGGAACTGGTACGCTAGACTTGTTACACTATAAACTTAGCTTTATCCACACTGCAATTTATATGTGAATGTTGGTTGATTGCTCCACAAATATTGGCCCGTGGTGATTAAACGCGGCCATATTGATTTTATATTTGATTGTTGGCAATTACTAACGTATTAATTGCTGTCAGATTGTAATAGAGTTAGTGGAAATGTGCGAGTGATTTCAGCGGAAGTGATGATTTTATCAGTGTTCATAAAATATAAATTGCAAGGCATTACCACCACATCATTATTGATTTAATGTTTTATACGACCATCATTGGACTGAAAGAATATCAATTCGATGAAAATATCTAAAAATCGTACATTTTTGTAATAAATAAATATTATTAGGCTAAACAGCCTGTCAGTCTTTAAAAAGTGCTGGTTCTGTCTACCCCGCAAGCGATATAGACGTGATTACATAAATGAATTAATACCTACAAGAGATTTGTCTTCTTCTTGCCCCTGGCGTTACTCCCGGTTATATTGTCCTTACCGGCCTGGTAAGGAAAGAATCATCAGACAATATTTCATCTTGTTTAAAAAAAAATCAGATATTTTTTTTTATATATTTGGCTTCTTTACAATTGAGTCAACAATGCCTAAAAACATAATATACATTATGATCGTAACACCCAAAGGCCCTATCTAACGAGTCGGCCTATTATCACTGCTATCAGAATATATAGTATAATAAAATATATATTTCCATTAGGTGTAACTGTTGCAAGACATATAAATAAAATCCATAAATTAGCCGAGCCCCGGGCGCGAGGGGTTCGTTATAGTAACTAACAAGAATTTATTACTCCAAAAGCTACTAAAGGGAGTTCTGAAGACCCTTTGAGTCTTCCTTAGGGCTGGCGAATTTATAAAAAAAAAAGTAAGTACTTATCTACTCGCTTTTCGGGTCTTAGATACGCGTTGGTAAGTACCCCTACGCTAGTGCACGCCATTTTTGTGTTTTGATCTTCGTTAACTAGTTTTGTTCTGATTAGAAACAATGAACGATTAAAAACACTACGGAATTTTTTTCTCTAAGCTGACCTTAGACCATATACCTACATGTCTTTCTAATCTTTAGACTCAGTGGTTTGGGTTATCCGTTGTTATCTCAGTCAGTGTCTTATAAAGATTATAAATAAATTGATTGATAAACTACAAAAAAATATCTTAATTTTGTGAAAACGTAGCAGTCCAAACTATACTGGATGTACGATACCTACTTAGGTACTGACTTAGTTGAAATAAATATATACAGGACAAATTACCTACACAGATTGAGACAGTCTCGACCTACTCGAGATACTAACTCAACGATACTATATTTTATAATAAATACTTATATAGATAAACATCTAAGATCCAGGCCAATCAGAAAAAGTTCGTTCATCATGCCCTGGCCGGGATTCGAACCCGGGATCCCCGGTGTCACAGACAAGTGCACTACCGCTGCGGCACAGAGATATGTTCATTTAGATATCACATTCCCTTAGAGAGTAAGTATTTCCCGGAATCCTCACGGTAATAGGAAATTACAATGTTGTTATTGCAGCTAAAAATTAAATTTAATTATAAAAAATTGTCATCCCTGTCGCAACTAGTAGATACAATCAGCACCAATTTAATAAATAGTTCTACTTGAAGTTATCTCAATTTATAGTGGTGAGACTACGAGGAAATAATTAGTACCGCAGATTAAATTTATGCACATTGAAGTTGGATTGAGTTTTGTTGTTGCTGGCCTTGATTCGTTTTGTTAAATTTAAAATGGTAATTAACGCAGTTTGTATGGTTCAGGTTCCACATTTAAAAAAAAATTAAAAAGTTATTAAACATTGTTTTAAATGCCTATAAATATATAAACATATTCCATCAACATCGTCGTTTAAAAATATCCATTGTCCTCAGTGCATTTTATGATTCATTTGAGGTTTAGAGATAACATGCATTAATAAACAAAACCACAATCTGAGTTGTTCAAAAAATAAAAGCTTATTTATTTATATGCAAATAAATTACCATCACCACGTCAAGGTGTGCAATTTATTTAAAAACAGAAAGCGCATTAAATTGAAGTCTGAAACGCACACATTATTAGTAGTCATTACAACACTGCGCAAGCGCAGGCTAACAGTGCCTATCATATCAATGAGCAATTACGGCTCATTAAACCAAATCGATTGGCGGGAAAAAAGTCGCCGGTCGGCGGTAATTGTCGACTAAAAAGTCGCGAGATTCCAGCAATTAGTTGGTCGGCCGTGTGGGCGGGGAGCTCCGCCTCTGAGGCGTAGGGAGGGCCGCCCGCAACTGCGGCCGCGGGAGGAAAGAGGACCAGTCGCAATCTTCATCGCGGACTCAGCGCGTGTCTGGTGACGCCGCGAATCGGCAACCCGACGGCCAATTCCGGACTGGATATTTTGCACTATGACAATATCAAGTGGCGTATGTGATTGGACAATGTGCTAAGTCAAACAAAATGTGCAATTCAAATGCATCGATCTAAATTACTGGCAGTAAAAATAAAATAAAAATGAATTCTAATTTCGGTTCAAAACTGTCCACGCGGGAATAATGTCAGTGAAAAGGATTCTATTTTCAAAATTTATTGCTGGCAACATTTGTGAAAATGGACTTGACTACTCGGCGGGGAGATGGAGTGGGTCCGGATTCGGTACATTTGAACGGGAAGGAGCAGATGTGCCGTGAACTAGTGAACGGAGCGGAAAGCGGTGGTGAATTCACGAATGTCACCGCGGAAGTGCCCACGCCGAGGAAAGCCAACTCGTTCAGCATTCGGAATTTGGTCGGCGCCGAAGATTCGGATCGGCCGACTTCCGACGGGAACGTGAATGTGAGCGATGGTAAGTCTGAGAAATAAATAGTATTATGGCCAATTTTTTTTTTACATATACCTACCTACATACACCTACCTACATAAATATTAGCACGTCTATATCACTTACGGGGTAAACACAGCCAACAGTCTTGAAAAGACTGAAAGGCTGCGTATAGTAGAATTGAGATTCAAATAGTGAGGTTGCTAGGCCATCGCCTACAAAAAGAATTCAAAGTTAGTCCCCTTAGTCGCGTTTTACGACATCCATGGGAAAGAGAGTGATCCTATACTTAGGTGCCGGGAACCACACGGCAGATTTTTTTTTACTTGCTTTTATTTTGCCTTTGACCACTTTATACACAAATTGTCAAAATGTAGAAACATTCGTAAAACAATTTTCGTATCTACCTTCTATCTGACTACTCTTCTATATGAATCGAAAAACTGATAAAAAAATAGTTTTTGCTACGATTACGGTACCTACACCTAGGTACTCTAAGGTCTACTTTTATTTATTTCTTTATACTTTGTACACGTAAAATTACATACAACAGGTGAACTTAATGCCACAAGGCATTCTCTGTCTGTTGAACCTTTGTACCAAACTGTGATGAGACATTTGTTAATGTTTTTATTTTTCAATACAAAATGAAGTAAAAATTAATAGGGATTGTCTTATGTTTATGTAGCCAAGTTTATAAGCCCTTCATTCAAAATTTAAAAAAAGAGGTGGTATGTGTTTTATTATTTTTTTGTTTAACAAACAAACAAAAGTATTTTTTTTCCAAATATTTATAAATATTGTAATATATGTATGAAGCCAAGTAAATAAGAACTTAATTCAAAATCTTAAAAATAACAGGTACTTATGTATTTTATAATTTTTACTAGCTTTTGCCCGCGGCTTCGCCCGCGCAAATTTATTTTAGATTATAAGGATACGCCATAAAATTTCTCCCATTTTACCCCCTTAGGAATTTAATTTCCAAAAAATTCTTTCTTAGTGTATCCCTCCTAATTAAAATCTACGTTCCTGTCAAATTTCATCTTTATTGGCTCAGTAGATTTTGAGATGTCGTGATTCCTAAGTGAGTGTTTTTCGCTTTTATATATAAAATTCGGGTGTTTTATTTATGCATACCGATTACGCCGAGATTTATGGACCGATTTAAGTGATTCTTTTTTTGTTCGGTAGAGTATACTTTCAAATTGGTCCCGTTGTTACCTAGTCAGGATCTGATGATGGTATTCCAGGGAAATCAAGGGCAAACCTCAAATTTACAGGCAATTACGTTTTTGACAATTTCATAGATCTGTTTAAGTATTTGCGTCTGATAGTCATCATCCCATGTGAATGAGCTGATGATGGAAGGTACAACTCCTCAACGGTTAGGAGTTGAAAGAAAATTCTTACGAAGTTATACGTACATGTGAGGCTATTAGGTTGACCTGATAATAAAAAGTAAATCTCATTAACGTTAAGAATTTAGGTGAAAATGGATGCGGACAAATTTCGTCTCTTCACTTGTTTCCTTTTAGCTGTTTGTATGGGTAGTGTTAACACAAAATAGGGATTTAAAGGCGTGATGTTATTAATGTTATGCATGTATGTACATAATTATGTATGTTATTATGTATGTTAAAGAGACGACTGAAAGTTGTCATACAAAGTCTTTTTTTTTAAGGATGGGAAATCATCAAATGACCTCTCCCGCTCTGGGTGGAACGGAAGGGAGTGTCAGACTTTTACTGACTAAAACCCACCTCGTTCCTTCAGTTGCCCTTTGCGTTCCGGGGCCACGGTATCTCGTTAGAACTTTCCCGCAGCCCCGGCTCAGTTTATCCCGTTTCCCCCCTTGGGGGTTGACATTTCGAAAATCCCTTCTTAGTGCTCACTTATGTTACTAAAGGAACCTCTGTTCAAAATCTCAGACTCCTATACCGAGCGGTTTCGGCTGTGCGTTAATAAATCAGTCACCCAATCGCACCCCCTAAATCACGATTGGAGCGTAGTTTGAAAAAACTTATAATGTCAAACATATTTACTTGCCTATGTACGTGTTCATGCCAAGTTTCAAGTTTATAAACCCAAGGAATAAGATTTTTCATAGAAACGTTTTTACCCCTTTTCCCCCCCTTGGGGGTTGAATTTCCAAAAATCCTTTCTTAGTGCTCCCCTACATATCCCAAGGAACCTACATTCCAAATTTCAGCTGTCTACGACCAGTAGTTTCGACTGTGCGTTGTCTGTCAGTCAGTCACTCAGTAACGGAAGAGTTTTATATATATAGATTTGTTAAACTCTTTACAAAAAAAGACATTATTTTAAAAAAATAGTCCACACAAAACAATAACATTAGAGTTGGGTTAGAGTTTATAACGTCTGAGTTTTTTCTTGCCATGATTTTTTCTGTGTTTCTGGAAATTGTTCCATAAAATAATAAAAAATGTTTTTTTAACATTTTTTATTATCCAACAAAATAATAAAAAATGTTTTTTTAACATTTTTTATTATCCAACAAAATAATAAAAAATGTTTTTTTAACATTTTTTATTATTTTATGGAACAATTTCCATTTGCCATTTTTTCTCAAAAATGTTGAAGGTAGCTACGAGACAGCTATTGTACCGCAAGGCCTGTGCAAAAAAGACACACAAATATATTTTGTGTTTACCTCTCAAGGGGTAGCCGATGTCACAACACTCTGAAGTCTCGTTAGCATGCAGGAGATTCTTGGATAGTAACAACGGGGTTGCCTAAAATACAATATGCACTCGTAGAGGAATATACAACTTAAAATAAGTTTTTAATTTTTTTTTAAATAACTTTTTAAATATTTACTCCTCTTTTTGTACCAAATTTTACAATATTTTTTTTAATAAATAAATATGCACTGCAGAGTAACAAGCTTGATATAATTCATTTACTTTGAATTTGTAGTAATTGCTTTTGTGGCAATATGATTTGTTATAATTATTTTTGACAATAAACTTTATGACAGCAAGTTACAACAGATAACAATTCATTAAAATCATGGAATCGTGCGCAACATTATTTCAACTTTGATTTTATTGCCAACACATGAATACAAACTACAATGTTGCCAGCAATTAAAATAATTTGCTTGACAGTATTTTCACGACGGTCGTAAAGTTTTATATGTATTTAACGATACTTCCAATGCAATTAGTGTTACAACTTATTCTAGGATAAGTGTTAAGGTATCATCGTTTATGTCTGCATAATTTTTAACTTTGTATTTTATTAAAGTGTACTTATCTAAAAGGGCCAAAATGTTAGCAGACTCCGGGCTTAGCTTAAAGGATGCGTGCAGTACCGTTACTAGCGTTATTAGCGCCCCCTCAGAGCTTGAGCACATTTTTCTTTTACTAGAGGCCGCCCGCGACTTCGTCCGCGTCGAATAATTCCCGCGGAGACTCCGGGATAAAAAGTAGCCTATATGTTATTCTGGGTCTTCAGCTACCTACATTCATACCCAATTTCCTCGTAATCGTTTCAGTAGTTTTTGCGTGAAAGAGTAACAAACATCCATACTGACATACTCACAAACTTTCGCATTTATAATATTAGTATAGATGTGGACTCTTTACAGACAGACTATGTAAATCATAGTCTTATAGTCAAATCTTCTTGTCTCATAACCGCCACAGACACTTCCGATTGTGTATTCAATCCTTCAAAAATTCCTTTGTATTGAAACCGTGCCTTGCAGTTTTCTACCCTGCTTTTTACGAGTATATGTGGAGCTTTTGTCATTAAATTTTGTCTGCTATGACTTTCATTTGGAAATACGTATTACGAAAGCTTGCAGAATATATTAGGAACAGATTATTTTGGCCGCCGGCTCCAGGTGCGCAGGGCAGACAGAAGATATCCTGACTTGACGTGGCAAAAGATGTTATGCTTGCAATAACGGTCTTTAAACTGAATAATACAGTTCTTTCCAATTTATCAGATGTAAACCGGATAAATTGGAAAGAACAGTGTTGGACAGCGGGCCCTAGACTTCGATGTATTGGACGGAGGGTAAAAAAATTGGAGAACATGCAAAACAGAGATAAAAAGCCCAAACTCAAGGTCATTGGTCTGCCTAATCTAATTTCTTTTAACGCGATACCCCGTACCTTGTCCGTGCCAGCCGATGACGTCACTCACCCCTAACCAGGCACTTCCTGGGCTAAATTGAAGTAGGAGGCTCGTAGCGAATCGCCGGTAATTCAATACAAGGGTTGAAGGCTATTATCTATACAGGTGTAATATGGTAGTAAATTACCTGGTTTATGCTGTAACGTTTTCATTGCGTCAAATATTTCGGAGAATCCAGGACTTAGGTTTTTAAAAGCGAGTTATTTTTAGTTCACGTTAATTTTTGGTTGTTATTGTTCTGTTTTTATTAAAACCACAACTTAAGCGTCACTTTATTCTCAAAAAACTTTTTTTTAAATTTCATAAAATACGGTCGGTTGTTAGGCAGGACAGACAGCAATTCTCATTTATAAGTATGGATATTTTATAATTATGTGACAATAAAACTTATAAATCATGCAGTAAACCAAAACAAACTTTTAGAAAAATATAACCAATAAAATGCTGCGGTAGGTGACTAATAAAGGAATAATAAGAGGTATTCTAAACGTGAAGTTAACAATTTTTATTGTAGGGCCATTGTTACAAGAAATGAGACGAAAAGATGAAAGACATATCCGATAAGGTAGACAGAGACGAAAGTCACGAGATTCTAGCACGTTTTGAGAAAATGACAGAAAGGACCCCCTCCTCCCTCTCCGTCCCCCTATTCGGGCGTCCCAGTCCAACAATTAGTATCGCTTATAAGAACTAGATTTATAAGCTTTTCTTTGATACTTTTCCAATTTGCGTGGGAAGAAAGCGGATAGACTGATGTTTATCACCTTCGAAAACAAAATAAGGGTGCAACAAAGAAAATTTTCTTTGTTCCTTTTTACGGACTGCCGCCCGAGTCTTCACCCGAGAGAGTGTGGGACTCCAATGTGCCAGCCTACCCACTGAAGCCCGTTCGGCGCGCCTCCTTTCTCGTAATTTTGAGGACATCATGGGACTCTTTATTGCACCCTTAGAGTAAAACATACTAAACAGCACAAAAGAGACAGAGATGGTACACAAAAGACTTATCGCTAATGCAATCTCTTCCAGTCAACTGGAGACAGGATGTACTTAACAATCATAATAAAGAATTAGAAAAAAAACATCTTATTAATTAAGTACTTGTATAAGTACATACATACATATAATAACGTCTATATCCCCTGTGGGGTAGACAAGGCCAACAGTCTTTTCAAGACTGGACGGTCACGTTCACCTGTTTGGCTTAATGATAGAATTGAGACTCAAATAGTGACAGGTTGCTAGCTCATCACCTAACCTAAAGGATAACATGATAAAACTAGTCAATTCCAATAATTGTCTTTACACAAAGCATACAATCCAAGTCTGGCTCGATAACCGTTTGCTGTTATATTATAGATTATAACCTACTTGCAACAAAGTAAGGTTACACAAAAACAGGACTCACGACCATTTAGCATTATCGGATAATGTTTCAACGTGAACAAGTATAAAACTTTATTATCTCATCGTAAAAAAAGGGTTATGAATATTTTTTACTTACTATGATATGATATCGGATGTGACCTGAGTACTAAGTTTCACTTTTAAAACTATATTCCACTGACAGCTTAATAGCGTGGATAATTGTGTTTTTTTTATCTATATTAGCAACACTAGACGTTATCTTTATAGGTCCTATATAATTATGTAGGGACCGCTGAACAGTCATAAGTAGAATGTAACAAAAAGTTTTATATATATAGGTATATATACTTACGATACATTTTTATTCTTTTTCCTATTTGAATCCCTTCTATCACTAAGCAGAACAGCTGAACGTGGCCTATCTGTCTACCCCGCAAGGAATATAGACGTGATTATATGTATGTATACTTAGGATACATTTTTGTTGTTGTTCGTTTCATTAAAATTGGTTCAGCTGTTACGAAGATTTTATTTTTAATGCAGAATGGATTTTAGAGATTTTTATTACATACAGATATAATATTTTACTAGAAGCGAAAGTCTGTCTGGTTATTACGCTCTCAATACTAAACCTTTGAATCCTTTTATCTTAAAGTTTACTAATCCTTATCCTTTTACCTTAAAGTTATGCCAAATTTATTGGGAACGAAAATTTGAAAGTCTGTTTTTATTTTCATTTTTTTCCTATCTCATATTGAAAGAAATAAAGAAAGAAAGAACCAATGTTAATGGCATGTGTTTGGCAAAAAAACATTATTATTCTATTGGGACAATTTATCCTATTTGTTAGACGGCTTCTGTGGCGCAGCGGTAGTACGCTTGTCTGTGACACCGGAAGTTCCGGGTTTGAATCCCGGCCAGGGCATGATGAAAAAAGAACTTTTTCTGATTGGCCTGGGTCTTGTATGTTTATCCATATAAGTTTTTATTTTGAAATATAGTATAGTATCGTTGAGTTAGTATCTCGTAACACAAGTCTCGAACTTACTACGAGGCTAACTCAATCTGTGTAATTTGTCCCGTATATATTTATATTCATTTTTTTGTTAATGAGGTACTCCGCGATGATAGATAATACGATGTTTTTGTTAGTGAGCCACTTTGAGTCTTTAAAAGTTAAGTACTTGTATCAATTTTCAAATTGGCTTTCAAAATTACTTATATGATAATATTTGTTATATCGTTTATTTATTTATAACCCGCATCGCCTAAATAACTCATTGTAATGTAATAAATCAATCGTTTGACGCACATGCTCAAATTAGATTGCATAATTATGCAACGGGGTAGATAGAGGCAAAACGTGCTTCTACCACCAGGCAGATTGAGGTCACACTCAAATCTTTATAAAATAAACATTGCAATTTTAGTTTTATTATAAGCACATTTAAAAAACCAACGTAAGTGTCTCTCATAACATAACGTTACATAACATATTATCATGTATCCCTTGCGGGGCAGACAAAGCCAATCAAACGTCATCAAAAGACTGAAAGGCCACTTTCAGCTGTTTGGCTAAATGATAGAATTGAGATTCAAATAGTGACAGGTTGCTAGCCCATTGCCATTAAATAGTTGTAATTATATAATTTAACAAAGGAAATTAAGTAATATATATGTAAGAGGTGAAATGTAAAATATTTTTTAATTTTAATTAATAAAAATTAATTGGTAATATATGTGGCATAAGCAATACGTAATATGTGTATTAATTAATATATATGTATAAATCCAACTTTAAGATATATCTATTATAAGCACGAAAGCATATCTAACAAATTAATTTCAATAATAATGAGAAACTGTTTAAAGTTAATGAAACCATATTCTGTTGATCCCCCACATAACGAAAATCCTTTGAGATTGTTAATTATTGAGATGTTGCAAGGGGTCTGGTTTAACTGGTTTCGTATATTGCACGCGAAAAAAGGGTTAGTATGCTTTTGATAAATTTCCTGTTTTATAGTTAATAACTAAACCGAGTTTATTGGCATGGCGAGGCGTAAACATAAATGTTATAATGAGCTTATTATGCAAATGTGAGCACATAATAACGGTTAGCATGGGTGTATTAACTATGGAGGTACTCTTTTATCGTAATACCTTCGAGAAATTCTGTGAGGGTCAATTTATCTACTAATAGACGCTTATGTTTCTTGAACATAAGAATCACAAAGGAATTGTTACTATGAAAGTTAACTTAACGTAAATACTAATTATAAAGGTTGCGTGAAAGAGATAGCATACTGCGATAAGGCCGCCAATTGCGTGCATCACTTAATTTAATTTTTACATTAATTATATTGTAGTTCTCATGTGTAAAAAATGCAATTTTGTTCTTTAATAACTATTTAGATCTTAATCCTAGCATTGAGTCATACAGCTGAACGTGGCTTATAAGTCTTTCCGAGACTGTTGGCACTGTCTTCCCCGTAAGACGTGAATTTATTGGTGATAGGTAAGACGATGACATAGTTAAGGCAACTTTTACGGAAATTCCCAGAGTCTGAAACTGATTCAGCCATGACAAAGAATGATAATCTCCTAGTTCAGAACAAGCTCATAGTACCTACTTTAATTCTGACCAAAACACCATTCGAAGAATCCAAAGCATCCCAAACATCCAAACACACGTAAATAATCGAAAACAAACCTTAACAAATGTTACCACTAAATAAAGTGCTGATAACTTTACAAATGACTTACCATTCTGGAATTTACAAGCACAAATCTGAGCCAGCTACATTCGACTCTATTCTCAAATGTTGCGGCTGAAATTCGCTTGAGAATGATAAGGTACTTTTACAGGGTGACATGAAATAAAAGGATTTAAAAGTGAGAGTTATCACGGCGACCCATTAGGACGCACGCGCGGCCCCACGGATTGAAAAAGACAAAAAAAATAAAAAACAGAACACTAAAGCGTTTTGTATGCATTCGTAAAATGATGGCCGAGGTTATGGGCTACTCCGTGTCCTACTTACTGTGATAAAGATATAGGTTTTTACGAGTTTCTTGTATGTATCCTTTTAACTGAGGATGAGTCATCAGGAGGTTCTATTCTTGCGCTCGGATGATGGGTAATTAATGACTTTAGAATCATTATCGTTTAAAAGGTTTATTTCAGGCCTAAATGTGGAGAAGAAGCTAAAAATTTACATATGCCAGTCAGCTGTCAAACAGGGATATTTTTTTAACAAAAAGCAAAAGAACCTATCTCTTTATTTACGTTATTCATTTTTCTATTTAATATCAAAATTCAAAATCCAGTAATAATACATATATTTAGGTATTTTTTTAATATTCCATTTAAAATTTCGATTACACACATTTCTATTCTAAGTTTGGATAATTGTGAAGTTGACGTTATTGAAGGAAATGCTGCAGTGCAGTTTGTTACCGGGTCTTCTACATTGATACTTTGGAAGCGGAAGTAAACTTAGTTTTAAGTGATTTGAAGTCAACCATTGTTGTGAAACTAAAAGTGATAATTATAATTATTGAGTGATGATTGAAATGTCCAAAAAAAATTTGAATTTGAATTTGATTTTTTTTTTTCAGCTTAAATAGATTCAAAGACAAAATTAAAGCGTGACATCTCTAATTTGTTACAATTATACACAGTAAATTCACTTCAAACTGAGATAATTCTCCACTAAGTAGACAAGTGGACATCATACAAATTCATAAAGGTATGCGTCAATGCACTCGTGTGGAAGACAAATAAATCATGGAACTAATAAATTTCATTAGTCGTTGATCAAATTTGAATGAAATGAATTACAAAGAATCTGTGATTTGAAAAAACGCTACTTTTTATTGCTTGTCGTAAAGACAATATTGATTTATTGAGTCTCAAAAATGAAAACTGGCAATGATAAAGTGAAATTTGTCCTTTTATGTTCTACTAAGTGACTAAAATCCGCAGAATGTGTTGTATTTTCACTAAAGAAAATGACACTACATACATATAATCACGTCTATATTAAGAAGAATTAATTAAACTAAGTCCTTTTCCAGAACATTTACAATAGACTAAAATTTAATTTGTGTGATAAAACAGTGGATTACCCTTGCAGGGTAGACAGAGCAACAGTCTCGCAAAGAGTGATAGGCCACGTTCAGTTGTTTGGCTTAATGATCGAATTGAGATTCAAATAGTGACAGGTTGCTAGCCCATAGCCTACAAGAAGAATCCCAAGCATATTAGTCGCTCCCTTAATCGCCTCTTACGACATCCACGGGTAAGAGATGTAGTGGTAATAACCTATTAGTGACAGGAACCACACGGCTGTATATATACATGAATATTATATAATTAATTATAAACAAGAAAGCCTTGATGCGCCTGATCACAATGTGAAGCAGTAAGTTTCATTCATTCACAAGGAAAAACATCCTAGAATCCCTGATTACCATCAGTACATGTGACAATACATGCTTCATGCCAAATCGTATTTTAATTAAGGCAGACAAGGCAAGTCATTAGCTAGCAAATTACCCGCGGAGCTGTTTGTTTCATTTTAGATATATATTTTTTTTCTTATCTACTAATGTCGCATCTTGTCGGGGAAATTGCCGGAACATACTAACTACTGAGCATTACTGTGCCAGTTGATAAGTGTGGGGAAATTATGGAAATCTTGGAAATTATGGATATCTTTCTGCTTAATGATGTGATGGTATTCCAGTTTCTTTCTTGATCTAAGCACTTGCGTTTATAAAAAAAACGCAGTATGAACATTAATGTGATTTGCTGAATATTTTGATTTATACATTCAATCAAGCAAATAATCACGTCTATATCCCTTGCACAGACAGACAGAGCCAGCAGTCTTGAAAGACTGACAGGCCACGATATAATGAATGAATGAGTAAATGGAGCAACGAATAGTTGAAATGAAATATTGTGTTAATATAAGTAGAGTTTTTAACTGTTAATATATAAGTACCCACAAAATATATTGAAATAAAATTCATGGGAAACATAATTTTTAAAGATTATAAAGTTTCAAATGATAATAATAGTGACTGTGTGTACATACATGTGAGTTAATTCATTCAAGTTATCACTTGGCTGGTGTTCTGAAACAGTAATTATGAACTTGATTTAAAAAAAAAAATAAGTAAAGAATGAGAAAGCCATAACTATTTTTTTTGACAGTTCCTTTTTACACGAAACTAACTAAGTGTTACTTTCAAGAACTCAAACTCAATGAAAACTAATTTAACATCCTTTGCACCGTAATAAATAATCACATCCTCACCTCATGTCACCTGTTACTTCATCATTATACGAAGCACGGTCAATTATGTAGCTCAATAATTTTTCAAAGAATGATAATTCATGGATGATTACCGAAAAATTGGGACAACCCTTTCTAACGCGCGTGGAACGGACGAGTCCCTTATGGAACCTGTAATCAAAATCAATTTGTTCACACATGGTGTTGAGTCACCCCTATGGCACAAAATAATACTTGACGATTTTGAAGCATATGTTACTACTAAATGGTTTGTAAAAGACCATACATACATACATATAATCCCGTCGACATACCTTGCAATAGACAGAGCCAACAGACTTGACAAGACTGAAACGATCAGCTGAAGACTAAAAACAGTAAGCCTAGTTTGCAAGACCTACTGGGCAAAACCATAACAATTGAAAACTGAAGTCTGAAAATACAGGTTGTGTCTTTTTTGGATCAGACAGTCCAAAAAATTTAATTTACGGAAGATCCGATTATTTATTTTTTCGTCATTAGGTTTTACCTTGTCTGATGTAAGTACTGAAAGCAAATATATTAAGCCATACTTGTAACATTTTTTGCTTTCTTTTTTTCTCGCCTTTTATATTAGAATCCTTAAATTCTGCTCTTCTCTTCCTCCTGGCTTTAGTCCCGGTTGCATTCACACCACTCTGGTGAGGACCCCATGCCTTTGAACATGGATCCTGAATTGGATAGGCCAGTATCCTTCAATTCTGCTGACACTTGTCATTTCAACAGACGCCTTTTCTTTGTTTGTTTTTTTTTTTCAGTGGTTCAAATGATTTATACTTTGTTTTTACGATGTTCACTAATATGAAACAGTTATCAATATGCAATATATATCAAAGTTACTTTAGCGCCAAAAACATATTTCAATTTCCAGATCCGTTTTTGACTCATGTTTTAAAATATTACCAGCTTATCCTCTCATTAATATTCAAAACGCTTCCAAAATGTTGCCATCCATCGCCCATGCAATCCGAATACATCAATGTCTGAAAAACGAATGCATTTTTTTTTTAATATTTAACCCTTCAAAAGGCGATGGCACGTCAATAATTAGTTTAACATTAAGCCCACACAAGTGACTGTGGGCAAATGGTTTTTTTGTGACCAAATTGCTTTGCGGGACAAGCGCTTGTATTAAAACGTCATTAGTTCGTGCTGTAACCGGCTGTTAACGGGCTCCTGGTCTAGTTGACGGCTGAATTTTGGTAATCAACTTCGTTGGTAGCCAAATGCTCCAAATTGGTGTCGTACGATAATAATCCTCGTTGATAAATAAGAGTTTTTCAAACCCTGTAGTACCTCTCGAAGCTAAAGGAGAGTTTAATTCCACTGCGATGGATAAGGAAGGTAAGATGTCTATTGCTGATTATTTACAAATACTTAAATCACGAAACTAAGTCCCGAGTCCACCTTAGTCCCAAGGGCTATACTACAACATTAACGTCAAAAAGTTCATTCAATGTGTAATTGACAGAGCATAACTGTACTACGAGTATTAATAGCTGTAGGAAACCTGGTTTCTGTGATGCAAAGGTAACTATGTCTCTTAACTACGATCTCCAGGTTTGACTTGTTTTGGTACTAGCTTAGTATTTAAAATCTTTAAACTTAACTAGCGATTTGCCACGGCTTCGCTCTTTGTCCTTTAAATATTTCGTATATTGAAAACTTCGGGAATTTACAAACTTATTTACTTAATAACCGTGAATACTACACAACAATTTGAAACATAAGTTTAATCCATGAGGACAAAAACTCGACCAGCAACTACTTCGAAAGTGATTACGTGATCAATCCACGATCAAAATCAACAACTACAATCAAGTAGGATTGTTATTAGATTAATGTTGCCCAAATTGTACCGCGGTGCTCGTTACAAGTTATTTTCCTGTAATAACTAGATCAGAAACGTTTCAGTAATTGACGACTGGAACAACAACCATGTAATGTTTGGTGATCGGTAATCACCTAATGTGGTGTGCATTAATAATGACACTTACAAACGTTATTAATGGTGTATTGATAATAAAGTACGGTAATGTAATATTGGAAAAGCGTTTTCTGATGGATAACCATATGACATTTTTGTTTTTAATACGATTAAGTGGGTTCAGGGAAATTTTGATATTAAAGTAGACATTTCTTTATATGTTAACTCATCTAACGCTGCACAGATGCCAGTGATAAATGAATAGGACAGCATTGCGAAGGCACTCTTCACGTGGTCGGAATCTTAGCCAAAATCTAGTTTTATATAAGTTCTGATACTCTACGCTCTCCTACGAAAATGTCTTATCAGACAGACAGAAGACAGACAGTGTATAAGGTAGAGATTTACAATAATCCTATCAAAGACCCTAAAACCTAAACACTAAAAAATCAATTCGCAAACTTCTTATTTTCTAACATTCGCCACACGTTTAACTACTAAACAGTTTTCAAACATCGCTGGCTAAATAAGCTGTTACATGGTAATCGTGGGTAATTTTTCTTCACGAAATAACCCAATTCCGCCGCAGTGGGGGCCCAAACGACCCATTACTCAAGCTCTTGACTCCTGATTATGTTGTGACCACATTAACTTTCTACGCAACAAAATTGGAGTAATAATATTAATTAAAATGTCGCTGGGCCGAGTAGACAGCCTTGAGGGGGACCTAGGCGTTGAATAATTATATTTGTCAGTTAATAAAAAGAAGTATCTTATGCTGTTGTTTGTATGAAGGAGAAAAATATTGCGTATAATCATTATTCGACTTGCTTACAGATGATAATTTGTCTGAATAACTGTATAAATTACGTAAATAATTTTTATTAATACAACTTAAACAGGAGTTGTGTACCGGCTGCGTAACATGATCAGATACTACATGGATAAGAACAACATTGAAAGAAGGAAGACACTAGACAATTAGCAAAGAAGGTAGTGGGGTAAAAACTTACTTAGATCTTCCAAAATGAATTCTCGAACTTCGCACGGAAACGAGAAAAAGATCATTTTACAAGCGTATAGATCGCAGTGAAGAGCTAGTGATTAGGAATATTTGATTTAATAATTTTACACATAATGATATAGCTCGGGAATTGACTTTTTGCATTCAATTTCACGCTGGTATAAATCCGTTTTTTTTTACAAAAGTAACGTATTTTAATTACTGTGTTTTAATAATATGAAGAACTGTCGGTATTTTTCCACAATAGTTTTATTGGCCGTTAAATTTAATTTGTTACCTATAATGAAACATTGCTGTCATTATAGTACATATAATACATATAATCACGTCTATATCCCTTGCCAGACAGAGCCAACAGTCTTGACAGGACTGATAGGCCACGGCTTAATGATGGAATTTAGATTCAAATAACAATAAGTTGCTAGCCCATCGCCTTAAAGAAGAATCCTTAGTTTATAAGCCAAGCCTATTACAACATCCATGGGAACGAGATAGAGTGATCCTATTCTTTTTTTATTGGTTCCGGGAACCACACCTCACTTTGTAGTTATGATGAAATAAGGCTAATACCACACTTATGTTCAGTTCATTATGCCCTAATAAGTACTTACATACAAAGGGTAGACCGTAGAATAACGTCGCGAGAGATAATTACTATTCATTCACGATAATTAAAACTCAAAATTAAGAATACGGATGATCGTATAAAATATGAAAAGATTGAGAAAAGTGAAACCCAGGCATGGAAATATAACGACAACAGAAGGTGCAATTGTGAACACGAAAATTTTTAAGGCACTTAAATGCCAAACAATAAATAGTATTCCAAATCATAACTTCAATTAATTTATATCTCTACATATACTTAGGACAAAAAAGTGATCGATGACATTTCTTGAAAGATATTTCTAAAATATAGGGTATGCAGAGATCGTGGCAAGTGGAAAGAGGTAGTCTTTGCCTACCCCTCTGGGAAAGAGGCATGATTTTATGTATGTATGTATATATAGGGTATCTTTTTAAAACCAAAGAAGGCAAATATTGTGTTTTTTATATTTTCTGTCTATATGTATGTTTGTATTCGCGTCATGCAAAAACTATTGCTCCGATTTGCATACGGTTTTCTTAGATCTTTCAGACAAGGTCGACCTTAAAAACTGGTATAAGCGAATTTTACTCCTCACCCCTTTAAGAGGTCTGCTTTTATGTATGAAATTGTACCTAACTGATTTTTTACGGCGAATTAAGTCACGGACAATAACTAGTAGCCATATATGTATATGATACAATTAACCGGCAGTGCCGTGTAGTTCCCGGCATCAATACAAAAAAGAATAGGACCACTCCATATATTTCCCATGGATGTCGTAAAAGGCGACTAAGGGATATGCTTATAAACTTGGGATTCTTCTTTTAGGCGATGGGCTAGCAACCTGTCACTATTTGAATCTCAATTCTATCATTAAGCCAAATAGCTGAACGTGGCCATTTAGTCTTTTCAAGATTGTTAGCTCTGTCTACCCCGCATGGGATATAGACGTGACCATATGTATGTAGGTATACAATTATAATGCAAAGAATTTCCCAGGGCTTGTCTCCGTTTCATTTCAGTGGAATATCGGTCTAAAATAGTATGTCTAAGACAATTATACACGATCATAGCGAAAATAATTTCCCACGTCACTCTCCAGTGCTAATGTTGATACAAATATAATGGCCACTGGGATTATAAAGTTATTTACTGTGAGCAATTAACTTGAAATTATATAGACATTAACGTCCATAAGACATCATAAAGTACACGAAGCATGCAAGCAAGGAAAGTAAGGCATTGGTTTAAATTTCTTTGTGACTTGTGAGTAATAATCTATACTAATATTATCAAGCTGAAGAGTTTGTTTGTTTGTTTGACCGCACTAATCTCAGGAACTGCTGGTTCGAATTGAAAAAATATTTTTGTGTTGAGTAGACCATTTATCTAGGAAGGCTTAAGGCTATATAACATCACGCTGCAACTATTATGAGCGAAGAAATAATGGAAATTGTCAAGAAAAACGGGGGAAATTATCCATCCTTGAGGGCTTCAATAATGCCCAAAATAACTATTCCACGCGGACGAAGTCGCGGGCACTGCTAGTCATCATATATTACTTAATTTACCCGCAGCTTCGCCCGCTTGAATTTACCCTATGTCCAGATTCTTATTTATTATTTTATTTAGAAGTTACAAAAAAACTCACTTTCGTATTTGTGAACATTAGTTGGGATTGGCATTGAGCTAGAGATAAAAAGTTTTGCTCATAATAGAATCCAAAACTTTGAGTACTGTACCAGTTGCCTTCTCATTTTCTTTACAGCTCGTATAAATTACACTTTCTTGGAAAGTGTGTACACATCATCAAAATACCCAAAAAACACTGCATCGTTGTTGTTAGTAACTCACATTTATTTCACGAAGTTTGTCATTCCTAAATCATTATTCACAAATTGAAGAATTTACCTGCTGTATCAGTCACTGCCGAAAATGGGATGCTTCTCAATACAAAAGTAACAACGTCAATGGGTTTAATTCCTCTAAGCCTATCCCAATTGCTACTGTGTATTGTCAAATACAAAGAATTGCATTAATCTTATTCAATTTGGCAGCGACAGTGAGATTATGAACACTAAATACTGGTTCGGGTTTTGTGGCAAAATTGTTATTAGTATAAGTAGTTCTTTGTTAAATATTTAAAACTGTTGTTTGTTTAAAACTTCAGCAGACCGGCAACCATTTTGAGAAATGACTGTAGAGATAAAGAAAAAAATATAAAAGATCTTCTTTTCGGTACTTACAAGAGAAATAAGAATGGCGTTTTTCCCCGAAAGCCAAAGGCATATTAACCTGCAGAATCTATACTGCATGAAGTTAAGTAATCAAGGATAATCAATCAATAACTTAACCATCTCTTTTGTCATCCATCTCAAAATTCCTATTCCATTTCCACCTATAATACCTATATGAAAACCCTAATTTTAGCAAAGTTTTAAACAACATAGTGATAGAAAATTCATCGAATCAATAATGTGATCAAACAGACACCCTAATACAATTGAAGAAGCGGGGCAAACGCAAACCATATCCGGCGCACGCGCACAAAAAGTGCAACCTGAGGTAAGTATTGAGATAGAGGGAAACCTCAAATGGGATTATTTCTTTCTCAATTTCTTCTCGATAGCTATTTGTCGTTCTAATGTAAATTGTATTTGTATTTCCAAATGATTGTTCGGCAGGAGAAACTAACATTTGGCTTGATCAACAATTTGTAACTTTCATTATTACGAGTACGTATAATCGATATTTTTATAGTAAAAAAGATTCTTACTAAGATTTATATTTATTTAACCTATTAGCATAGACCAAAATTTTAGCAAATGAGTTACAACATATTAATGTCTAAAATAATATACGATGCTTTAAATGTAATTCAACTGACTTAAAAGACTGAATTATTTATGAATTAAATTCGTCTTATTTTCGGAGTTACATTTGGGTTTATCCACTTACGGTGATTAAGCATTATTTAAATATTGATGTGATACTTTTACTCTATTACCTAATTTGTCTCTTATTTACTATAACATCATTACAAGACATAATATGTTTTTATTCTACACTTACAACGTTTCAATTTCTACAGATCCATCTATTTTATAAATTACCACTTATGTTTATGTTAAAACGAGCAGTTGCAATAATAGCGTTAATAAGGATTGCATTCACATTCGGCATTTTTAAGTCGTAAAAGCAAACATCTCCTATGTAAAGCAAAAGGTAAAAAGTAAGCCTTAGTGCCAAATGTTGTGAAGCAATGGTCTGCGACCGTGGCTCGTGTCCGGCGACTCCTGCGCGCTCCACTTCCACTGATCAATGGCCATCATTGAAATTGACGGTGACCACTAACCGCCATCTTGCTTTTTATCCACGCTGCTTTTCCGTTTTTTGCACAATCGTTTATTACAATTGACTAGTACAATGAACCCTTCATTCAAATTTCTAATTTCCAAGCAATTAACGTTCCAAAAAGAACACTTAATCATTTTCAACTTAACTTCAACTAAAAAAAGAACATTAATAAACCGATTTCGCTATGCCCTAACCGATTTCTATTATAACGAAAATTGAATTTTTTCAACAAATTCACCAGAACACAATCTACCGTTATCGTAAAAAGGATTCGACTACGCCAATTTTGTAGACAAAGATGTTCAACAGAAACAATGCAGAACAAATTTGGCTAAAATTAATTTATGAGTTAACAGATTTTCTGACGTAGCTAAATCCCGAGAGCGGAGCGGAAACAATAATGTCGATGGAGTATATAATTTCATAGTCGATAGGCTAACAAAATCTCTATGGTCGATAAAAAAGTGATTTAGTATTATTAGGCGGCGAGATGCGAAGATGCGATCGAGCCGAATCGATTTGGCGCTGCGTGAAGTTTGTTTAGCGGAACGGTAGCAGATTGCTCTTGTGCACCAAGCTTGCACCAACTTAACTACCTATAAAGCTATTTATTGACGCTTATAGTAAATAAACAAAGTTTTTCTTTATTCAACAAATAACACAGTTGAACGTTCGTAACTTAGTAACGGTCAATTTTATTTGTTCATGTCGTTACACAAAGCCAGTCAGGATATGACCGACGTTACCAAGATACTAATCTGAAATGTAATTTGGAAAATGAAATTATCATGATCGGCAAGTACCTGGCCGCGCCGAGTTGGGGTTGGCTCGGGAGTAATAAAACGAGGCGTTCATGTAACTAAATTTACGAAGCTAACGACAATAAAAATAACAATTATGGAAGCAAGATTCTTATCTGTGTAATCGTTTCGGACTAATTTCGTGGCGTGCAGCAATCGCCTACTGTTTATAGTCTATTTACACGTATAAATTTTATCGTGTAACGTGATTCAACAAATGAGAAATGATCTTTTATTGTGTCCAATTTTGAAGAAAATTAGGAGTGAGAGTAAGTGAAAAAGAATCATAATTTAAAATGAGTAACAAGGAATAAATTACGGGGAATATTCTTAACATCAACACTGATTCAAATTTGATAGTTTTAGATTGTTCAAAGGGAATTATGGTCGAGCAATCAGTTAGTTTACCATCCAATGCTGGTAATAGAGATCAAATGACCGGACAACGAAATAAAAATGTTTCCAAAACACCTCATGATGACAATGTTGACTTCCGGACCACACCGTGGGATGAACCCACTCTGTTATTAAGTGCCGAATCCACGATCACTGACCGACACGTGTCGTCAACATTGTAACCGCAAAGAATACATACAAAATTATCAGACCCATATAAAAAATTGATGGCTGTTTTATATCTATTGGCATAAGAGTGAAATTCGTTCCAAAGCCTTCGGCCAAGGATTAAGTTTGTCTGGTTCAACCTATAATTCACGCCACAGACAAATTAAAAAAAGAACTAAAGCTACCGATGGCGCCTTGTCATTAGTAACTTCCGAAAGGGAACCAATTTTTTGCATTGTCTAGCGTTATGGGTTCAAGGAAGAACAAGCCGATTTACAAAAACCGATTTAAAAAATCACAATACATCTTAAGACTTTTACTTTGAGCACCATTTAAAAAGAGTGTTACAAACAAAGAACATTCGTACCTACTTATTGGCTGTTACTGTCTGCTGGCGATTTTTACTAGTCTGGTAATATAATTATAAGTCATATATAAGTTTACATACTTAAAACCATAAAATCAATACTCTTTCCCGGAAGTGTTTGCGGAAACTACATAATTCCACTTCTGTTTATTTGATTGCATGGTTATTATAAATTCTGTATTTATTTTTCATTGAATATTTACCGTATATTTTGATGAAATAAGCATTAAAACATAAATAAATAAATAAATTATATTTTAAACATTTATTTAAATAAAAACCCCTTAATCAAGGAGACCGAGAAGTGTTAGTCGTCAAGTGAAAATCACCGAAATAAATTAGTTAAAATGTATACCTAAAGTGGACAGGCTCGTGACTGGCCGTCGCTGACCCGCAGTCATAATAAAAATCCCATTTTAATCTCAGCGTCAAATCACTCTCGTGAAATATTACCACTGATAAAGCAATAACGTTTAGAATTTCCGGTTCAACACACCAAATTAGTCAGGCAACTTTTGCTAATTTGAATGCTTTGCTAAAATTATCTAGATTTAAATCCGCTACTGTACCACGCTACTCAGCCACTTTTTGTCAGTAGCCATAAGAACTGGAATTGATTATTCGCTTCCAAGAACACTGGAGCGTTGAAACCGGCCTGCATTTTCCGAGAAAATTAATTTATCAATTAAGTTATTTTTAAAATGGTATTGTCGCAGCCTGCAGATGTAAGAGGTCGTGATCGTAAAAATCACGAAGCAATTAATTTAATATCGCGGGCAATCAATCGGCACCCACGAGCAATTTAGACTTAGCTTTCGATGGTTACGACCACGCTTCGGATAGTAATATTGGCGTGCATTAATTTATTTGTTAAATTGAATAGGGTTAATTTAGTCTAGGAACGGTGGGGAATTAAGTTTATAGCAGGCGGAGTTGTTGACGGTGCCGGTTTTTGATGCCATTGGCCGGTGTCCCACAGGGGCGGGGTCTGGGCCCCATGTTTTATTTGAATTATGGATGAGGCATGCGGCGGTCGTTTCTTCAAACCAGTTGTGAGAGCAGCAGCCTTGCGTCCGCTCGCCTCTCCTCTTCTAATTAATTGATGTTTTCATTTAATAGCTTGTCTTGTAATTAACCGGTAATTTTGCCTGGAATTGAGTGTTTATACTTTGTTAGATTTAATGCTCGTTCATGACTTTTCACCTCATAAGGTGCGGTGAGTTTGTACTTTTTTAAGTCAATTGGTGTCGTGCTGCTCCAAAGAGAATTTCAATAAAGATTACTGGAGTTATTACTATTATTGCATGTTAATTTATTTTTTGTTATATGGTTAATAGTATCATATATTACGATATTTTCTATCAAATTATGTAGGAACATAAATAAACAACATAAACTGAAATAATAATACATACAAAAATACAAAAGCCTCTTTCTCAGAGGTGTAGGCAGAGACTACTATATTAACCCACTTGTCATTATCCCTTCAGGTATACTTCTTTCTCTTCATCCACATTGATAACTCCCACTTCATTTAAATTCGTCAGATTAGGGTATCAATATAATACCTAAATTTACTTATACTGATAAAATTTGATCTTGACATTTTATTTATAACTATTTAATATAGCAAAGCGTAAACACTTAAATATACCTATCAGTATTTTCATTTTAGTAAAATACAAAAAGAAATCAATTCATTTTTTTTTGTGTTTATTTTAATTGCTTTTTTTCTACGTCCAGCACAATAATGAAAACAAATGAAATAAAAAAAAAAAATTAGCAAAAAATAGACTTTTACACAGGTACCTTATTAAGTTTATGGACATGTTTGCAAGCCTCAGAGCTCCTGTCAAGTGAGAGACGTGAGAGAAAATTATGCAACCGGCTTAGATTTATTGTTGTCTATTATCTCTCACTTAGCAGAGTTATTGTGCCTTAAAATTATTTATTATGACAATGCCATCTCGCTAATGGACCCAACGTTGATTGGGGCGTAAAATTTAACTTAATTATCTTTTCTCTCATGAGTTTTGAGACAGTTAATTTAGACTAATTTAGAGGAAAGATTTGTATATTCGTTTGGTTTAGATTTTGAATACGTTGAAAAGATAATGAAAACTTTACTTTGCAAGACTGTTGGTTCTGTCTAAATAAAATTTTAATAAAAACGTGATTATATAATATTATATGTAAGTATGTTTAAAGTTATTCAACAAATAGAACGAAATTGTCAAGACAAACAAAAAACTATTTTAAGATAAATCTTCATGGAAATAGGGAACCGTTTAAAAAATTATTTATATTTTTAGAATTAATTGTTATAATGTTGCATTTCATTATATATTAATATTCTAAATAGGAAAAAAATATACTGATCGTGACAGGTCTAGATAAAATCAGAAAATTTTAACAAAAACAAAATCGATCTATGGAAATATCATCCAACAGCTGTCACCTTAAATCCTTTTGAAGTCCATTTAATATGTCCGCAGAACATGGAGCCTTAAAAACTTGCGCTTGCGTGGGGTCGGTACCGCGAATTCTTACAATTCCATTTAATCATTAATTATGCCAATACATCAGTATCCATTCCCACGCATTTCACATTTATTGGCATTTCTTTATATGCCCTTAAATGGAGCCGGGGTAATGGCTAATACAGTCTTGACATTGATAACATTCCAACGTCAAAACCGCTTCGGTATAAGAGCGGTCGACAAGTTGTTGTGGTTGGCACGCCTTATTATTATTTTCATTTCCATTGCTATTAATATGCGTTGAAATAATAAATAAATGGAATATTTCATTAGTGAGGTTAAATTTATTACTTTTGATAGAACTTTAGAAGTATTGTCACCGAGTATTAGAGGATGACAATTTAAATAAGTATTGCGCCAATTTGATACCGCGCCGTCGCGTCGCCTTCGTATTCAAAATTCAAATTAAAAAAAAAATCTTTTTTATTATGGGATACTACATAGCACTTAATAATTATCATATCTTTTGGTTTCATAACATTGGTTGACGTCAAATAAATTAATATGCAATCTTTTGTGCATCCTACGTCCGACACCTTAAAATATACTAACCTTGATATACCTATACATTCTGAAAAAAGAATTATTCACGGACAAATCCAAATCTGATCCAATCGTAAAACATTACTTTCAAACATATTATGTTGATGATGAAAACTATTTATAATAAGTACATATATGCAATTCACAAAATTATACTCCTAAAAAGTAATTTCAAAATATAGTAGTATCTCTACTAGAAATCACAAAAATCTAAGAACTGCCTTGCAGCAATCCGCAGAACGGCCACTTTCATCAGATCAGACACAAAAACAAAAAGTTACCAGACAAAAATATGTGACAGAGGCACGCAGCCTACCGAGATAACCTTAAAATGAGGACGTAACAAAAACCATACGAAATTAAAAGGAGCGACGAACAAGCAACTAACACACGCTAACGTTTTATGATAAGCTGGATTTTTTGGTCTGGCGCACTGACATTAAAGATGGAAATTTACTGGACAAAGTTTTGTAAATTTTAAAAATTAAGTAACTTGTATTCTAACTATGGCTCTGGTCGATTTATTTTTGATTTTTATTCGGAAACCAAATCTCGTACATATTTAAAATTCGGCACACTAATGGCCAATTTAATGCTCTCACGTTTAATATTAAATGTGAGAAAGGTGAGACTATATTTTGCTAATTTATATTGCCAATTGAAATATAAAGATGTCATTGAAAATGTGAACTTTGACATTTATACGAACATAGTTAAATGCAAATCATTATCTCCATTTTAGGCAGAAGTTCATAGCAGTGAAATTGAGCCGTAACTGGAGTTTAAAGCGGTCTAGTGAATGTGTATACTTAGATGTCATTGGCCCGGCGTAATTTGTCGTAGGCGCCGCAGATAGAGGCAGCAATGTCTACGGAATGTCGCGAGGGTTAGCATAGCACGCAATGGTTTGAGTGGTTTAATTTAGTGTGCATGTCCATGGGTACAAATGAGCTGATTATATTGTTAAGGTATTTAAAGCATAGATCAACAGGGCGGCGCGGTCTTCTGTATTTTGGAGAAAAAATTTCTACCACGGATCTTCGAAATAGAAGCTTAAAAAACCAACCATATTTTGACCGTTTTTAAATAAAGTCGTTAAAGTGAAAAGAATGGAAGATTAAGATCAAATATCTTCAGCTGAGCTTAAATACAAATCCTTAAGTAGGGTAAACCATTGAACATTATAACAAGAAATCGTCATTCGTTTCGTTTAAGATTTGTGTAAGAGTTCATTTACAAATCACCGCATCACGCATAGAGAAGTGTTCAAACTTATAACCAAAGACGTACAATAATAAGTTAAACAACAATTGATCGAAGCTTACAGGTAACTGAAAAAAAAATTCCAACGGTATTACACTAATCATAGTATTTTTTCAATCTGTGTCGTAACTGTTACCTCGGAGGTCTTGTGTCCTATAGCTAATTACGGACTACTTATCGCTGAGTCCGGCCTTTTAGGGCCCTCGGAGGACACTATAAATCAGAGCACGTTTGTCTCGTCTGTCTGTCCGGCGACGCCAGTCGCTATCGGAATTATGACTCGCGAAATATACTCGCGTTAGGGTGATAATTTATTGAAATGTATTTTTGTAATGATTAAATGAATAATAACAGACTTTGTATCTTCGGGTTGGTAACCAGCCAATGTAGATCTCTCTCCATTCTGTATTCAATAGTATTTCAAAAAGATCGAAACAGTTGAATGACATAATACAAAAACATAAGTATGTAAGTACCTTTATGAATTTATACTGTAAAATTTAAAAAAAAATAACAATGATAAATTGATAGAATAATTGTCTTCTCAATAAGAATTTGGTTGGAAGACAGAGATATAAAATGACGCTTCGATTAGATATTGACATATTTAAAAATCTTACAATTAAAACAACATAACGAAAAATCAATGAGTTATTGAATAATTAATGCGTGTGTCAAAGAAATCGTTAATAAACATCGACGTTGAATACACAAAATCTGCGAAAGACACGTGCTGACCGCAAACTAATTTGTAAACACGGATAAAACATTCCGAATCGAGATAAATTTGAACTCGTATGTTTTAAGACCCTAATGGACGCAAAGATGATAGAGACTAATTGTGACCTTCCGAGAACCAAGTCGCGGAACTACAGAGCGTGCCATGAATTTTTGTGTACGCAAAAAGATGATCCAAAATTTTAGCTGGCTATAAAAAGATTTTGGTATTTTCTAGTCCTAGAATAGGGGACAATGTTATTTGATGTTCTTGCAGATATTCACCTGATCGCGACTAAATTACAACAGCAATTATAGGTTACTAGCGCATCTAAAATTCTAATCGTTGGTATAACTTTGATAAGTGACGCCAAAAATAATATTACTTCTTTATTTCATGAATTTGCGAAATAATGTGATGATAAAGTAAAAATTATAAAAAAATAATAATAATACTGGGGTTATTGTTTCAGGAAATTTGAATGCTGCATAATTATGTGAATGATATTTTGATTATATTAACAGAAACATTAAAATAATCAAGTAATAAAATTGTAAGTACCACTCGTCATAAAACCAGACAGAAATCAAATGCTTTCCTACCGAATCAATTAAAGCAAATTAGAGACGCTGGCACAGGCAACATACTGAAATTAACTCATCAACAGATCATCTATAAAAACGTTAATTCCGGATTAATACTTGATTGATTAATTCTAACTAAATACCTAATTAGACAATTCATTTCTTTGGAAGCTTCAAAAGAAATAATAATTGGAAGGCCATTACAGACGTTGGCAACATTTTAATACAAAATATAAAAATTACAGAAGATACTTACAGTGTGTTTCATATACAACTAACTTGTTAATTGTTAGGTTATTCAAATGTATTAAGTAAAATGTTGACATTTTCATTATTAATTAGGTACTGCCATTTTACCATATCTGATAGCATGCGATGCGTGTCGACCCGAGAGCGTTGTAAATAAAATGTTCGCAATAATGAATATTAAAGCTGGTGTAAGTAGTTTTCGATTAATCGAAATTAGAATTATCTTTCTTTTGAAAATTTTAGCGGAGGAAAAATATAGATTTTTCCCTCAAAGTCCCAGCAATAAATTATTTAATATAAAGAATTGACCTATTCTATTCATTTTTTAATTTGTGATATCAATAAGAAATTATTAAATTAGTTTTATTGGAACTAAAAACCGGCTGTGAGACGACAAAGGATGGCTGGCATTGTTCACAGATTTTAAAAATCATCCATAATTAAATGGAATCTCTTTTTGTCTCACAGGCGTTTCACCATGATATAAATTCTTGACTCAAAAGTACCGATGCTTTGAAACGGGAATAAGATTATCATTTTTTGTAAAAATGTGATGATCGGTATCAAATTATATTTGATGATTTACATGATCATACAGGTTTACTTGAAAATAATGTAAACATCAATGACTTGCTTCAGTCTTAAGATAAGTACATACATTACATTTTCTTTGACTAAAAATGTTTTATAAATTTTAATCTTGATAAATTTAATTACATTTATTCATTAAACTACAGGTTCATTTAACGACATAGGGCACGTGTCTTTCTTTAAAAATGTAAATGGCAAATGTAAGGAGTAATAATACAAATAATATAGCAATCATTATTACTTGAACACAAAAACAAGATAGTACAGAGAAAAAGTAATCACCAGATAGAAACATCAAAACAGCAGGCGATATGATATGATCTGCAATTGACCGTGATGCTGTAAAAACACACAGTCTTATAACATTTGTATGAAAGTTGGACGCAGCATGTGTCTAATTATGCCATGGGATGATCGGGACTGTTTTTGCTTGCTCCCATTCTCCATTATATACCGCGCGTTCCAATGCAGAATTGAGTTTTTAGTTCGGCATAACATAAAATTGCATTTTTGTCACCCACCGCCGGGAGAGCAGCGTCTGTGCCAGAGTTTTTGCATCTTGATTACCACTGACTTCTCCGCATCAGCTCACCGGGGAAGTAAACCTTAATCAGGCACTGGAATTCCGACCTTAAGTCCAAGTGGTCAGTCTTAATTTCATAAATTACATTTGAAAGGTCGACGAGTGTATTATGCGCTTGATCGCAAATTTTAATAAGCGCGTAAGTGATATGATGATGCAAACGATTATAAACAGTGTTACAAGAACTCACGTTATGTTTTTCAATGACGGGTGGCACTTGTCGTTTCTCCTCATTGAGAACAGGATCTATGTTCTTCTTGTGACCGGACTGCTGGTTCATGTTTATTCCGTTGTCTTCATTAGCTGTTCATTTGGTTTCTTGCCCGGTAATAAGGAGACACAATGGAGATTCAATGTGATTATGTTAATTCACGTCTTGGTGTACATTCGATTAAATGTCTTTATGTTTATCAGGGTAGGTCTTTATGTGAATAATTTAAGAGCTATCCATTTTGAGCCATTTTTACTGCCGTATCGCCATAAGAAAGAAAGTCGTTTAAAAACAAGAGCTCATTGCAAACATTTATGAGATCAATTTAAAACATTATGCCGTCTAGGTTTTTGTTTTTCTTCTACAAATCACCATAGGGTAAAAATAAACTTTTTCTATGTAGGTATATATGTAACCCGATAACTTAGATGAAATTTAAAATATCTGTAAGCACGTTCAATAAAACTGTTAGGTTGATAGGCCATCAAAATCAGTTAAGTAGTTTTTGAGTTATAGTTATATAAAATAATCGCGAGGTCTAAGTTTGCAACGAACGACTAAAACAAAATTAAAAAACATTTATTCATTAAAGTATTATTCCTACTATACTTAATATTGTACTACTAGCAATATTTTCGAACTATCATTCCAATTACATAAAAGAGTACGTAAACAATATCATTTTACAAAAATAATTCTCAAGCATTCGTACTCCTTGTACCAACGGGTAATTCGATTGAAAAAGGAGTAATGTATGTACGGCATTTTAATGCCCAACGTATTCTGATATCGGCGTTGAAAAACACATATTTAGCTTGTCTTGTAGTGGTACACGGCCAAAGAACGTTGATTGCTGCCCTAGCTTAATTAAATAAACCACTTCTTGGTATAACTGCATACTCTGTAGCTAATAGAAAGAGGTACCACATAATAAAGGCTTCGTGCCTCTGTAATTGCCGTTTCTATAATTGTAGATCATTTGGGTGAATGAATTTTTATGTTATTATGATAGCAGATGTATGTGTCGTTAAGTTCAAAATTTGTTTGTTTGTCACTAGTGTGCGGATGTTGAGACTCTCAGTAGATTGTTTTGTAAGTTCGTCAAATACTCACACGTGTGCTCTAGGTGATCTTAAAATATGAATTTTTATGTTTCAAATAACCTTTGTCGAATGCTTATGTAGGTACCCTTAATGATCCTTCAGCGCATATGAACTTAGTTTTGCAACCAGTTATTAAAAATCCAATCAAAAATTTCAAGATAATCATTATTTTAAACTTAACTTCCCTTTAAAAAGTTCCAAACCTTACAATTATGTTACCTAACCTAACTCAGAAGCATAGTTCACCGTCTGATGTTACATGGCTATAACATAGACATATATAACATCTGGTGGATAAAATACTATTACCGTTATAAATAAACAGGTCACAATATTCATTAACAATATTCAGATCACGTAATATCGTGCAAATATCCCAAGTCACTTTGCATTTAATCATTAAAATTCCTATCTGTTATCTGCTTTTATCCCGCCGTCAGTATGGCTGATAGGAGATTGAAGAGAATGAAATGGACTGAAGAGATGATATTTATTTCTAAACAGTTCTGGTTGTATTGATGTATGTAGTAAGCAAGCAAACTTGTATCGTGATAGCTAAATGTTAGAGTCGCGTGCTGGACGACTGTTGTTAATTTATAAGCTGTAGCGATTGTCATTTCTATTTTAAACTAACTGTTTATGGATATACTGGATACTAGTACTAGTTAGTACTAACGTTGACAGGATAGGTGTTAATTTGCGAATAAAAGTAGATTGAACTCTTAAATGTTTCTACATCAATACCAAATAATTATGGTTGTCATAGTTTTATGAAATATATTTTAGTTTAAAAGAGTACCTATTTCCGGTTGCATTCTTATATCTAGCACGTTGGATAAGAGAGCTTAAAAGCAAAGCTCTCTAATCCTACGTGCTTTGTTTTTTTTTACAGTCGGTTTAAAAATGCAAATTAATGAAAATAAGGCAAATTTAGAAAGAGGGAACTGAAATTTGTCTTTTTTAACATTGACTATTGTCGAAGTAAGTACTCGCTTGCAATAAAAACACAGACATAATGGCACCATGAACCATACCAGATATAGAATAATAACCTGTTACCAGGCTTAAATATAAAAACTATCATACATTAATTTTAAAAATGTTATAGTCCGAAACATAGCTATCGAATTTTGATGATGATGATTTTTTTGGCGTATCGCCACCGCTTAAGAATTAAGGCATCCAGAATCTCAGCGTTCGCTCGGAGCGGACTCGGAAACAAGCAATTTCCTATCCATTATAATTGATTGGTGTAATTGCTAGTGGATTCTATCAACGCAACTGTTGAGACAACCACAACGTGTAATTCTATTTGGTAGTAAATCTAAGTGATTTTGTTTAGGTAATGACCGATTTTTTTGCTCTCTTTACCAAAGGTATTATGTATTCATTTCGTGGTTTGTTGTTGATAAGGAACCCTGCAAACTACTATCAGTCTTCGGCTATTATTGAAGTAATGGTCTTCTACGGAATTCTCGAAAATGTGCATCGCATTTCTTGGTCTATTAAAATAGCACGTTTATATAGTTTCAATGTCTTTAAAATATGTTCTAAATTTGCTTGCAATTGTAAAGACTGGTTATATTTATTTTTTTATGTGAACTGTTTAATCTTATTTACAAATATTGCGGAGGAAAAATAGAGCAATGAGCGAGATTACAAGAATAATCTAAGAATTGATGTCTTAATACGACGTTAATCCGGTACTTTCGTTCGCCCACATGAAATAACAAATATCATCCATTTCCACTATACCTACAAATACGAGTATTACTAATAGTATAGTAACTAGTTTGCACCAAGGATTAACCTCCTTGGGATTGCCTAAAGTAGAAATTACTGAATGTGAAAAACTGAATTATGTGTAGTACTTGGGAAGTAAAGGGAAACAATAAAAGAACATTTTACAACAACACGTAATACAAATTCTTACCTCCAAAAATTGCAGATTTTTTAATATCTTTTCATCGTTATAATTCTTAGAAAGTCCGTCATCTCTTGTAAACTGAATATAAAAGACGTAATAAATAATAATAAAAAGCAAAATGTTAAGGTTATTGGCACTGTGCACATTTGCACTAATTCACCATATAATCCGCTTGCCTGACCACAAAGGCATTATTCAAAGTCGATCAAAACAAACAACGCAAAATGAGGCTTTGATACGCTGACTGACAAATCCCTTCATCGGGACACGTGCAAAATATATAAAAATATCAACCTTACGCCGTGAGAATAAAATATAAATTTGATTGTAAATTATCGAGTGTGGCCCCCCAAGTATAATCCATTTAGGACAAAAACGCGGCTGTCATGAGATCTCGTATGAAAAAGAGCGATGTGCACGCAAGAGCGCACTGCAAACATTGTTAATTCCTAAAAAATATGGTCACTTAATCATCTTTCTAACTATGCTCATAAATATTACTTTAATAACGAGTTGCGTAGCTATCGTAACAAAAGCAAGAGTACAACATATCTACATAACTTTACACAAAAATATTAGTTCAGTCACATTCTCATTCACATATCATACGCCTGTATCCATAACGGGTTAGACAGAGCTAATAATCTTAAGGCGCAAAGAACAGGTTTGGGTAGCTAGTGTTGATGATTCAGAAACCACAGTTATGGATTTGGTTTGATAGCAAATGTTGTGAATGTAAGTCGGGAGTCGTTTCGTATACCTGGCTAACCCAATTCAGGATCGTTGTAATAGGCGCCCCTCGAGCTCCTCTCCAGAAAGGTGAGGAGCAGACGTAGTCGGGATTTACACTAGAACGCTGATGATGTCCAGATTAGCTGGATGAGCATGTTGGAATATAATCAAATGGCTTAAGACAAAAAACGTTGAGTTAGGTTCCCCTGCAAGGATTTCGGAGGTGAAATGGAAGTCGCTTCATGTAAAAACCTGACTCACACAGTGAAGGTCATGGTCGATAAGGAAGACGCACCCTGCACCTCCAGAAAGGTGGGGATGTAACCGGAACTTAAACCACGAGTAAGAAGGTTATAAATTAAAGCGAAATTAACCTGTACATGATTTGGGTTAGCTAAATCGTGCGCTAGAACGTATGCAATCGATACGTGAGTAAGAATTAGATAAAGTAATTATTGGAATTTCGATCTGCGGTACTAATCAAAAATGTTAATTTTAATGCCTTGAAATCATACACCTGTCTTAATTAAAATTCTTTATTATTTATACACCGATATGAATATATATCGGACAAGTTTATTGTAATTATATAAAAAGTGTTGGCGTCAATAATGACAGCAAATTGGCGATGATTGGATTTACATTCGTAATTATACGTCATTATTCAATATTCCATGAATATCATCAGGCGTTCGATAAATCAAGGTGACCGGCATATTTGTGAAGGTATAGGAAACATTTTTATAAAAAAAGATGAGATGGGAAACATTAGATACTTATTTGCGGTGACTCAGTGTCAGGGATCCTATGGAATTGAAGAGATAACTAATCTAGATTAGTCACTTATTGCACCAAAAAAAATTCAAAAAATTAAATAAAATATACAGGTAAATACTAATAAAGGCGGACTTATCGCTGAAGCAATATCTTCCACTACCTGACACAAGCAAATTAGGATTTAAAACGAAAAAAAATAGTGAGAAGGAGCTGTTTTTCAAAAACGTTAAAAAATATACAGCCACATTGTAATACTTGACCATTTTTCTGACGCGGTCACATTCAGCGCAAAATAACATTTTGGCTCCTATACTTACTAAATGTAAGTAAACGCAATTGAACATCTAAGCTTGATCTAATGAGACGCATTTTAATTATTATAAAATTTGAACAAATCGTTAGATAATTCCTGTTTGGTTCAAATTGTGTTACTACCCCCCAGAGCCCCGTAACACTTCTGTGGAGGATGCAACCTGGAACACGCAGGGATGGGAGAATAACCCTTAAAACTCTGAACGCCGTATATAATATTGACAAACGTGCCAATGTTTTGCCTAAATGAGCCTTCTTCAATAATAAGAGTCGGTCGATTCCGTAACGATTTACATATTTGGTAGTAGTACTTATAATTTTATGATCTCAGGCAAGTTTCCGATAGCCGCTTAAAGTTATCCATGACGCCCAAAGAGTTAACAAGATTAACGACCATATAAAAGACCATGAGGCTCTGTCTACTCCACAAAGATTATAGACTTACAAAATATACATGTAAATAAATTAGCAATCTATTTTCTTTATACATTTCTAACATGTGCTCAAACCAGCTGGCTTCAACATGTTTAACAAGAGTGCATGTAAATGTATCTTGTTACTAAAGACAGATAGACACACGACTATTACTCAAGATTAAGCACAAATACTCACGCTATTCGTAGTGTTAAATGATAAATAAGATGTTTATTTCATACTGGTAACAAAGAAAAAACGTAGTGTTGCCAGCTGCGTTTCTTCCAACGCAGATTGTAAGTCAAACAAGGATTAGAATATAAATGGTTACACACTTAGGATAAGGTATAGGCTTATAAACTTGGGATTCTTGTTTTAGGCGATGGGCTAGCAACCTGTCACTATTTGAATCTCCATACAGCTGAACGTGCGACCTTTTAGTCTTTATGAGCTGTGTCCACCCCGACAGGGATACAGACGTGATTATACGTAAGTATGTAAAAAAGGTGTTTCACCTTTTTTAGTCATAACGATCAGCATATATAAACTATCATACATACATATGGTCACGTCTATATCCCATGCGGGGTAGACAAAGCCAACAGTCTTGAAGACTAAATGGCCACGTTCAGCTATTTGGCTTTGATAAACATTTATTAAATATATCATTTTCACCCGAGTGTACTAACTAAAGGTGTGTTTAAACAAGAAGTAGGTTTACAAAGCGAAACTTTATTATTTTATCAGCACTTATCACCAATGTGTCCCGACTTTATTTCTATTATAATAATTGACGCACGATTTTGATAACGTTCCGAAGTCCTGCAAGGAATGAGGTGTGTCACTTATTGACACAATTGGGTACTTGATTGAGTAATATTCTCAGAATTATGCATCATAGTCCTATATTAGGTATAATTTTATCACTTTTGTAGTCTTCACTAACTAAGGAGAGTGTGGATGGAAAGGTAGGAGTGGGAAGGCCTAGACGAAAGGACCTTGATCAAATTAAAGACGTCCTGGCAAAAGGTCAGGTCAAGAGTGCCAGAAACCGCCGCCGCAGCCCGCATGAAGAGAGTTATGAATGTGGATGAAGCGAAAGAAGTGATCGAAATGCAGGGATCGTCGCAAGTATATGTAGTATCTGCCTACCCCTCCGGGAAGAAGGCGTTGTTTTTTATGTATATATGTTTGTTGTAGTCTTCACTAACTAACATGCTGTATTAAGAACGAAAAATAACAGCGTGCTGCTACTAATCTATTGCTTTACGTATTCCTTACGATCTTCTCAGGACATTTCTCCCGGTTGGGCCCTTCTTGGAGTGGTACCCAGGGCCTCACTATAATCTAGAAATAGGCAAGTAAGGAAGTTACAAAGAACTATTCGCATCCGACCTCTGTGACCTAGGTCACGCAGATTTTAACAAGGCAACTTAACCTGACTGCTTCTACATTAAGTCGCTTGATTTAGGTTTCCTCACAATGTTTTCTTCTGTAATATTAACCGCTATTTAAATATTTTAACCCTTCAAGTGCTTTATGACGGGCATGTGATTAGAAAGCGCTTGAAAAGCCCAAATTGACCTTTCCTCGGGCAACATTAATTTGACGTCATAAAGCAAATAGCAAATAGATGAGAAGGTTACATCTGCAACAGTAAGAGCCTAGAGGCGTTGTTTATAAGGCCGTGTTCACATCTAATGTCCACTTAAAGGTGCACTTACATCGGCACATAATTACGGGTGTAGCGGCGCGCAGGCGCGAAAGGCGATATTTGTTTGCAATTAGTACCCGCACGGGAAGCCAGTGTCCGTCTCTATAATTTATGGTTACTCGAAAGTTCTTACCAGCACCGCACCGGTTAAAGAATAGGGTTAACATTTAATAAGAAAATAATTAGCATTAACGAAAGTAATTATTTAAACTATATTAAAATAAATAAACCTAGCTGGAGGAGGTGACTGCACTTACGCACCTTTGTATGATTTTTCAGACAAAAGAAAATTATTACACATAACAAAAGTATCCTTAATATATTTAGTTTGACATCGATTAACTAAACAATCATTTGAATATAGGTACGATTAAAAAAAACAAATTATTATTTATTCTATTATCGGCCAGTGTCAAAAACTGTAAAAGTAACAGCCCTATAGCGACCATGGGTCCGCAGCTGCATTGAGCGACTGACATTTCCTCGGGCAGGGTTAAATTGCCTCGAGCCAATGTTCAGACTTGGTGAGAAGTTCTTTATATTTTGTAAACATGATATCATGATATAATTACTTTACCTCAAAATCTACAAATTATTTAATTAGTTTAAAAAACAATTTAAAATTTTGATTTCATCTTTTTATTTACATTAATAAACAAATTCCGATATATGAACAAAATTAAACCTTATATATCTTGTTATATAATAATAATTTTAAAAAACCCATAGTGTGCGAGTGAAAACTTCCGTAAATTTTTGCATCATTTTAAGGAAATTAATAAAAAAATTCAACAGCAATTCTACTCATGACCGCTGACAGTTTTAAAACCTTTAATATAAGCAATTTCTGCGTCATTAAATAAAAAGTTAATTATGGCAAATGTTATATAATCTGCCTTACGCAGCTGGAAAGTGGGAATTTTCACTTTTTTTATCGACTACCACAACTACAGCACCTAGTACTTATTTTCTGTCAATAAAAACAATTAGTGTACTTAGAGAACCGTGAGAGTTGGATAACAAACTGACAACTTAATCCGTAGAAAGTGAATGACGAAATAGTAATAGAAATGACTTTTGTAACTAGTATAAAATAGCGTGTTTAATTACTCTGGGGTTTATTTTTGCTTTCTAATTTATATAAATTTTTAGAATTCTTATAAAAAAAATACGTCTTACAAAAGAAGCTAAGCAAAAACCCTGATAACCTGAACTTTTAACTGAGTGAAGATAAGTGCGTTCTCTACAAAGAGATAGTTCTTTTTAATATGTAGTTACAAAGGAGTTAAAATTATGGTAAAGCAACGTTTTTTGCTACATTTTTATAACTACCTGCGTAATCGCCTTTTTGAGTAACATTATCTGCGACGTTATTTAAGAGGCAACACCAGGTTAGGTTTCTTGGGGTTCTTCATATCGGGCTTCCCTTAGATAGGTCAGGATGTACCGGGGCTCATACCAGGATAAAGACTAAAACCAGGCAAACTTTCTACATTCAACTGTATCATCACACCAGGTATATGAAGCCTCACTGATCCTCTCTTAAAGGGATTCTGTTGTAGCGGTTTTAAATAATCTACGATTTATTGATAAAAAAAATTCGCTGCGGTCTTTCTAAGAACACGATTTTTGAATTGTTATATACGGTACAATATATACGGAACAAATTACACAGATTGAGTTAGCCTCTAAGTACGTTCGAAACTTGTGTTACGAGATACTAACTCAACGATACTATATTTTATAATAAATACTTATATAGATAAACATCCAAGACCCAGACCAATCAGAGAAAGTTCATTTCTCATAATGCCCTGACCGGGATTCGAACCCTTGACCTCCGGTGTCATAGGCAAGCGTATTATCGCTGCGCCATAGAGGCCGTCGAAATAATCTATTTAAGATTCGTTGAAATAATTCTTTCTTAAAAAAACGTCGCATTTTCTTAAACTACATCAGAAATATGCTATATTGAGGTCCTTATTGTAGTTTCCTTTTAAATAAAAACAATAGAGAATAATCTTACATAAACAACTGGAGAACACATTTTTACGCAAAAATAAACATACACTATACAATAAACTGTAAAAAAAAAACCTGTCACATTTATGGTTTTGTTTGACCAGTTGACTGTACATTCTCTGGTATTTCCTCTTTACATTGCAAATGTTGTCTTTGCCGTGTCGCGCCAGCCTTGCATCCAATAAAAATTATCGTTAAATGTAATTGGTTACTATCACGAAAGCTTAGTGCCGTCCGATACGTATGAATTTGTTATTAACTACTTATAAAATGTCAATGTAATAAAGATTAATTATATTGTTGTTTGTTCTGGATACAATATTTTCTGTAATTCGATAAGTATACTTACAATCGTGTAATTTAAAATTATTGGACGCCCTAAATATTATTTCTTGTATGTTTGTCTTCAGGAAATGCATCGTGATGACTTTGCAATAGTATCATACCGCTACAATTGGCAATGGATATTTTTTTAACTAAAAAAAAGGATAAACCTGTATTAATCGCGGGCGGAGGAATTTAATTTCCTTAAAGTACTAGGTATAGTCTCTTAAGATCATCACTCTTTTGTTGTATTTTCAAAATACGTTATTGGCTAAGGATTACCTATTTTTAGTATTTGTTATATTGTTCACTCATAATTTAAGTCCAATTTGATCTTTGAGGTTGCATTAAATAAAATTAATTAGTAAGTATGTGTACAACAATTACTCAAAATCTTGTCTAATGTTTTTTTTTTTCTTTGAAAATAAACATAGTAACTAATTATAAACATAACATGGTCACAATCTTACCCTTTTACAAAATAACTGACGCATAACTGTATAACATAGATTCGCGATAAAAGGTAGTAGATAACATAATGTAAGCAATAATAATATCGTGCTTTGAAATACATGATCAAAATTCGTTTTTTTTTTTTTTTTTTTCAATAGTATTATGTCTTAATTTTGCAAAAAACAAATGACATACACCCACAAAGTACTCTGTGACATAGACTTTGTTTGACAGATATCATTATCCTCAGAGTGTTAGTTCGGCCTTGACCACGAACCAGATTTTATACTACAGCATAAAAATCTTATATTAGCAAGCAGCCCTAACAACAAGAAAAAAAAATTAACTCAAGGTGTAATCGTACTTCATTTATTTATATAACACTGAAAAGCCTCGTTGTGCTTTATGGCATATTTAATGATCAAATTGAGATTCAAATAGTGAGAGGTTGTTAGCCTATCGCCTAATAGAAGTATCCCAAGTTTATTAGCCTTTTCTTTGATTAATTAATACAATCTGTTTGTAATCGAGCATAGATAAGACTTATTTTAACAGAGTCACAGAGGTCAGACAGGACATGTATGTTGATTTCTTGGATCTTAAATATCGGCAGATGAAGCGTTCCCTCAAGTCCTAAGATAGAACACATAAGAAACAATCAAAAGTGAGATGATGAAAGTTTTAGGGCATATTAAATGTAGATTTTAGTTATAATAGACAAGGCATATACCAAAACGAAGGCGATAATGTCACCAATAAAAAATAAAATCTTAATAAATTACGTGTTCCAATATTACAAGACAAAATTATAGACACGATTCAATTACTTGACGTACGCAAAAACATAATTACAACGGACGCAAAAAAATTACAATGAAACCGTTTCGCGCGAACAAAAACCCATAAAAAGATTACGTTATTTGATTAGACCTAATTACATTTCTGACCGTAATTAACTCTATATCACTCCCTTTGTTTTATTACGAGAGAAACAAATTTATCTTTTGCTTGAATTGAAAAAAAATGTGCTCTATGTTTTAGGCCTTAAGTTTGAAAATTGTTTTTGAATGTGCAAATTTTAAGTTGTAGGTTGTAGATGTCTTAGGTTCAGATAAGCTGCTGTGTTATTACGGCATAATTTACGATGTAAATGATGTAGATTTGTTAATTTATCCTATGGTAGAGCGGGGGAGGTGTGGACTTGTTTTATCTAAGTGGAAACTGTCCGTGAAACTAACTTTCGGCATAGTAGCATTAGAAATGGGTTGTTCAATTTGACTAACCAAAAACAATGGAACGTCTCAATGAATATTTGACTAAATCACAGGCCGAAGTACTGCAGAGAGTTCCTGAGGTACTTAAAAAGTTGATTTACAAGTGTAATAATATATCTTTGATGAATTTACAAAATTTGTGATTTTAATATTATTTTGCTATACTTTCTCTCAAAATTTATATGAAACAAAACTACTAATTTTTAACCTCTTATTGTAGTTTAAGTGACAAAACAATTTTTTAGTTCGTCATTGATACCAATACTGTAAATTATTTTTTTTAGGTTTTCGTTAATGAAAACAGGGATCAACGAAAAATTAAAAAATATATATATTGACATGAGTGTGTGTGTTCATTCGAAGACCAATCATTAATGTGATGTTAACAAGACTTTCCTGTAAGTACTAATTGATAGATACAGTCTTATACCGTTGATTTACGTTGAAACAGTTGAATGGAGTACTATTTACTGCCTTAAGGCGCAAATTATCGCCGTTCCGAAGAAGAAAGTCTTGTAATATCTACGAGTAAAAGGTGAGTCAGTTACACTCTTACTCCCATATCCGTTACCTTTATTATTTAGGAAATATCAGTTCGATATATAATTACTATATAAAAAAATATATTGAAAACATTGTACATATTCTTCTAAATTTAAATACTGTTTCGTAATTTGCTAACCTTTAGCCATGGTAAAATAAATTATATACGAGTAAACCGGACAAATCACACAAATCAAGCTAGCCCTTAAATAAGATCTTCTTACTGGCTACAGTCCCGGTTGTATCCTCACCACTCTGGAGAGGAGCCCGGGGTAAAACAACACCCTGTTGTCTCTTGACCATGGGTCCTGGATTGGGTGAGTCAGGTAATTACACGAAGCGACTCCCATCTGACCTCTATAACATTCCAGGTGACCTAAGCCCTTCAGTAAGTTCCATTAATAAATAATAAATATTTATTAAATCCATAGATTTACGTAAATTAAGGTCGTTTGTTGCGGTCATATTTGTTTTTTGTTTTATTTATTCATTTACTACGAATGCCCGTATGTATAATTATAACAGGCCTTAAACATTCGCTCCTTTAAGTGTGTACGCGCCCTTACCTGAACTATAATTAATATTAGCGATACGCGATAAACACATGTCCGTGTTTTCTCAGAACTGTTACAATGAATGTAAAAACCATAAAAACAAGTATGGTCGAGTTAATACCACTGCCATGGGGTAAGCGATTGAATAATTACTAGCGATTTTTTAGAGTAACAATTATATATTAGAACTCGGGATAATTCGTTTGTTTGTTAACCCGTTTATTAGACCATAGTATAACGTAATTAAAAGGTATAATTAAATACTCTTAAAAATACTACTACAATAACGGACTTATTCCTAGAACAGATCCCTTTAAGTCAATAAGATATTTGAAAGGATAATCGTTAATATTTTACCAAAGCCTGCGCATTTATTTATCTATTGTAAATTCGTATGACTAAATAATAAAAAATATTTTTACAGAAAAGGCAAATAATAAAAATCTGTAAAATTGTGTAAAAAATATGTATATGGTCAAATGGTCATAGGTAGATTAAGAAAGGAATTTTGAAATTTCTGAGTTAAGAATTGTTGTTTCTCTTTCTCATTTTAACATTATTCTGTATTCGCGCCATAATTGCGTTATCACCAAGATATAATCTAATACCTTATTATATAAACATTACGGACAGATATAAATACTATAATCATCACCGGATATGTTGATTATTATTTATAGAAATATAAAGCGATAACCCAATCTGACCTAGGTAGGTACTTACAGTAATTTTAATCGACTGCATATGTACTTTGTATCGAAAAATCTAGAAGATATGTTTCAAGTTAGCGACTTCATAAAAGAGTAAAAAAAAGATAAAAAATATATGAATAAAAATACATTTTTACTTTTTATAATAAGATTGCTTGACATATTCATAGTAATAAAAAATGGAAAAACCTAAAAAATTACTTCCGTGCCCGCGAAAATATCCAAAAATGCTTTCTAACCGACCGTTATCTAATTACAATCCTGCCATATTTCATCTATATTGGTTTAGCAGTTTTTAAGATTTCGTGATTGAGTGTTTTTTCCTCTTAAATAAGTACTCGTATAAAGATATATGATAGATGTAATTTAATTTTACGCTATGTAGCAACATATACGATAATTAAACCTTAGTGTTTTTACTCGTGATAATTTGTAGTGATATTTGACCTCAAACCAGTCGTAAGTTATAATTATGTAAATATGATTAAATAAATTAGTCGTCCTATGTAATTATATGAAATAAGTCAACTGCAATTATTTCAATTATTCTCCACATAATTAATGTGAAAGAAAATTGCAATAATTTTTATTTTATTTGAATGAAGTTATTCGTATCCGTAGGTTGGCGTTCGGTGAATGATTCAAATCCTTAAAATATTATAAATTTTAAATAATTCTTCCACCTCTCCTCCAGGTGGAAGAATTATTTAAAATTTATAATATTTTAAGGATTTGAATCCCGACTTCGTAACGTTTAACACCTGTGTGGCATACTAAGCTATTCCAATCCGACCTCCACAACCTTTGCAGAGAAACCTAACCTGCATTGGATCGTGGTTACACATCCAGTTGCCTGAATGTGCAGGTTTCCTAACTATGTTTTCTCTCACCGTACGAGCATCGGTTAGTAGTCAAACGAATAAAACCGCCTTTATATCAATAAAAGTATAAAGTATAAAATTGATTGATTACTCCTGCAAAAAGGATTCTAACTACGAGTGTAACACATTATTTGCCATAAAGAAGAGTGCTACTCGTATGTTTATTTAGAAATGGATATTAATGCCGTATATTAAGGACAATATGTCATGGAATCATGGAATATGGAGGTCTCATTTAATAAACACTTGACACGGCATTAAGGCGATGTTAAAAATGATAGTTAAATTATACAACTTCTTCTCGTAAGGATATGTTTTTATAATAAATAAAATATTAAATTTGTGCGTAGTCGTGGTAAAAATTGTAAAGGGTTTTTTTTATAGTGAAAGTGTTTTATTTTTCTTTGTTTTAAATACCATAAATAATATAAATATAATAATAAATCATTTTTAATCATGTTTATTATGTGCAAACATTATTTATTTTGGAAATATGTTGACAAAATGTGACTATTATATTTCTAAACTTAACTAATAGATAAATCTAAATATCTGATTAAAATTACCCAATTTTTTTATATATTATTAATAAAATTAATAAATTATTAGGTGGCGCTAAATTCGCGTGGGCGACAATTTAATCGCTGCGAGTAAAGGCTAATCTTTGAACAATTCATCATTCGTGGATCATAGTTTTCCATTTGCAAACTATATGATCAATGATTGACGGTCTCTGTGGTGTAGTGCGCTTGTCTATGACACTGGAGGTTCCGGGTTCGAATCCAGGCCAGGGCATAATGAGAATAGAACTTTCTCTGATTGGCCTGGGTCTGGGATGTTTATCAATAAAAGTATTATTCGTTGAGTTAGTATCTGGTAGCAAAAGTCTCGAACTTACTTCGAGGCTAACTCTATCTGTGTATTTATTTATCAACCTGTCACTATCTCTGAATATCAATTTAATCATTTTATAGGATAGCCTTACAAACTTACAAAATTATATTTGTGAGCGATGGGCTACAAGAATAATCCAAAGCAACCTATCACTATTTTAATCTCAAATCCATTATAAGGCCATACAGCTGTGCTGAGCCTTTCGGTCTTTTCTAGACTGTTAGCTCTGTCTACCCCGAAAAGGATAAAGACTGAATATGTATGTATAAGACCCCACATAAAAATTCATGTCAGGACTAAGTCTTACATTGTTGTCTGTACATTGATCTAATCAAATTCCGCAATAGTATGTCAGGAAATACTCTTATCCTTATCATTGCGGCTCCATTCATCGAAATTCATTCATTCTTGCGCACGCGCTGGTAACTACGTGACGTTAGCTGTGAAATTATATTTGTTTGTTATTATGGGCGCGGTCATGTGTGAGTACAAGTTTATATTGGTACGATAAATATATTGTAAAATTACTGAAAAAATATTATTGAAAAATACAACTGATTTCCAATACTCCTTTCTCTTTGGAAATCGGTTATATTTTTTACCATTTGTTTTTATTTTATATTTCATTATATATTCTAACACAATATGGGTGATTCAAATTTAATAGGTAATAAATATTTTTTTAAAATTTAGTTACCATAGGGAGATAAGAAAATTATTTCTCAATAATGCTGTCATATGACTAATGTTATTATATGGACTAAAACTAGCCCTCCATAAAATTACACAAAAATCTCGACACTGTACCTCCTACTACTACGAGTACTGTAATTAAGTAATAGATATTTACTTAATTTATTTTTTTCTTCTTCGCAGTCCCCATACAAACATTAGTAATATCACAAAATATTTAAACAATAAAAAGCATCAATAAAAATATTTTAATAAAATTCCTATTAATGTTATCGCTTTTACAGTTGTATACTTACCTAAAAAATGAGTCATAGATTACGCGGTGAAACCCCGGTTCGTTGACGAATGATGAATAAATCATTCATTTTTTTTCTGTGTAATTTATCCGTGTGCTATTTTCCTGTTTCCCTTTATAGGATTAAAAAATTAACCATCAGTTTGTTGCACGCGATTTCAACAATAATGCTGGCCTGAGAGTACATATTTAAAATTTTGGAAAATCCTTTCCTAGTGCACCTTAAGCTACATAAGAAACCTACCTGTCAAATTACAAATCTTAAACAGCTATACCTATGCGTTGATATTTTAGTAAGTCATTCCTCTTTTATATGACTGACACACAAATTACGCCATAAATTTGTGGTCGTAGTAAGCTGAACATCTGCATGTATCTGTTCCTTAGGTAAAGGAGATTAATAGAGAATATTCCCAAATTCCCACAGGAATGGGAACAAACATGAGTTGCTGGCATAATTTAGTACCTATAATGGAATATCTAGCCTAGAAGTCTTACCTAACTCGGGGTCAAATTAACTTGACATTTAGATATTAACATGCTAATCTAAGTGAATGCTAGTGTGGGACTGGCATTATTATTTCAAACCCACGGTAATTGGTTGTTCAGAAGAAAATCACTTAGTATACTTTTTATTGACTGGTTAAATAAGCCATTATCCTTGCTCAACTTGTGGTTTAAAATGTCAGCTTGCATCTCGTATTATTGTCATTTGTTTTTGCTGTTTAAGCTAATTATAGATTGCTCAGTAATAAAGTATTTAAAGTACAGAAACATATATTGCATAGGTTGTTTGTAACTTTGATGTGGAAATATGCCTTAGTTTATACGTCTAAGATGCCAAAAAGTATCATATCTTCTTATAATCTCGGTAACAAATTGAATAACGGTTACACAATAAGTTGTAACAATATAATGTACCTTCTAACTTATATAGCATCGGTTGGAAATAGTCATACATACATTGATAAATCAATACTAATATTATAAAGCTGAAGAGTTTGTTTGTTTGAACGCGCTAATCTCAAGAACTACTGGTTCGAATTGAATTGCAATTATTAGGAGCGAAGAAATAATGGAGAATGTGAAAAAAATCGGGGAAAATTATTCATCCTTGAGGGCTTCAATGATGCCCAAAATAACTATTCCACGCGGACGACGTCGCGGGCACAGCTAGTAGATATATAACCTGTCAGCTCTCGCATACATGTCGCATACTTAACCACTAAAAAAAATTGGAGTTTACACTCCAAAGTATCTCTTCTGTCGTTCTTTATAATTTACATCATAGTGTAAGTACACGAGGCAGGTATGCCAACATTTCAATATTGATCGACTCGATTCCAACCAGTATGGAAACGGCTTCATCAGTACGAGCAAAAACAAAACGCAATAAAGTAAATATCTCTTGCTATAATGTCATGAATCTTTCAAAAGTAACTACAATTTCGTTTTGTTGCTACTTCTTTCGATTCTAAGAACAAATGTTGGAATGATCGCTCAATATCTCAAGAAATTGTCCCGGGGTCTTGAGCTGAGTACTAAGTGGCTATTATCCACAGACATAGATGTAGCTAGATACGGTCGAGTATGCGTACATGTACTTCACGAGGCAAATCGTGTTCAAAGTAGTGTTCATTGGACCTCTGGAACATTGATTAGAATTAAGTTTTATCATTTCTTTTCCTCTTTCTCTTTCTCTCCATCCCTTCGGTTAATTTTAAAGGGGAAAAGGTAAGATATGTGCCTTATTAACGTTCGTCAATAGACCTGCTTGTCGTAATTGTTACATTCTATTTTTGTTATGATTGTAATAATTCGAGTTAAGCTTATTATTATCTACCAAAAAGTTGATATTTGGCCCTATTCACTTAATAAAACACAGAAAATACTTGCCAGCCTTGTTTTCATACAGATGGGTAAACCGGCGGTATCTAGCTTGGTCAGGTCTATGGTATTACCGGTGTATTATGTTATGATAATTATAGATAATGGTCTGAATCGATTTGTTCGCTCATTAATCAGTAACTTGCCGTGACTTCAGGAATGATAAGCCGGTTTATTTAATTAGTATGCTCTCTAGCCGTCAACATCAATGATTCGTGCCATTCTTAAATTGTTCGGGTTACAACGTCATCAAAATAGCTACAAATTGAAATGCGATCCTTCCGTATAACATAAATTTATATTATTCGCTGGTCGACTGGAAGACATTTCTTGATGAAATGTTGTTTTATTTTTCTAGTATAATAAAAACAGCTCAACCAACTTAAAACGTCCTTGATGTAAAGAGTATACTAACAGCGTTTTAGGGTTCCCTGCCTAGTAAAAACGGTACCCTAAACCGGAACGTAATGATAGTACGGAACCATTCGTGCGCGAGTTCAACTCGCACCTGGCTGGTTTTTTACCAAACATTTTCCCTCGCTTTTTTGGTTCAAATATGAACGAGTAAGACTAAAGAATGTTATTTATATTTTAATTTAAATAACGCCATCCTTTCACTATTTTAATTCAACGTGACTACCTACTGGTTGAACTTTCAATCATTCGAAATACAAAATAAGAAGTTTACTTCACATTTCTTTATTAGTTCTAACGATACAGTTACATTTAAGTATAAAGTAACAAGTGCAAAGTTCAAAGCGGTGTCGTGATTTACAACGATTACAATGGTAATCCCGGCCTCAACTATCAATTGTAATTTAATAGATTAATGTCATTAGTGTAATTATGGTCTGATTATGGTGTTATGTCTTAATTGGCGTTCGTAGGAAGCTGGGCGCACATGGAATGTGGCCTGCGAGGCAAGCAACTAGTTATTTGTGTAATTTTTCTCCCGGAAATTAATTTTTTTTTGCTGTGAAATTGTAATTGTATAGAAGATAGATTGAAGGCTGAGTGTAAACGCTCTTATTAATACCTTTATAGGTGCAGCGTGATAAAACGGTGATAAAACAATGTAACATCTGACTCTCCACTGTTGTTATAGCGACAACAATATAACTTCATCTGTGAAAATTTCAACAAAGTATAAGTTACGGTTCTTGAGATACAGCCCAGTGACTAATATATAGTGAAGACTTAATATTATTAGAGAGTTCTATAATGTGCCGTGTGGTTCCCGGCACCAATATAAAAAAGAATAGGACCACCCCATCTCTTTCCCATGGATGTCGTAAAAGGCGACTAAGGGATAGGCTTATAAACTTGGGATTTTTCTTTTAGGCGATGGGCTAGCAACCTGTCACTATTTGAATCTCAATTCTATCATTAAGCCAAATAGCTGAACGTGGCCATTTAGTCTTCAAGACTGTTGGCTCTGTCTACCCCGCATGGGATATGCACGTGACCATATGTATGTATGTATTCTATAATCCTTTAAATTCTATAATCATATCATCGAACTTCGTTCTATAATCAAATCCTAGAGACAAATTTTGTATTTTTTATATAGTATTGTAACCTTAATTTTTCTTCACAGATTACTACACCCACGACCAAACTTACAAATACACCAACATGGGCGTCTCTGAGCCCCACAAGGACGACTCCCCTCGCACCACGCCCGAGTTGTCCAGATCCGACCAGTCCCCGGCAGAACGCCCCCCTCCAGGGTCCGCAGACAGCGATGATGCAGACGACTTCGCCCCCAAGAGAAAGCAGAGAAGATACAGAACTACTTTTACGAGTTTTCAATTAGAAGAGTTGGAGAAAGCGTTCTCGAGAACTCATTATCCTGATGTCTTTACAAGGTAAGACATTCTTTTAGATTTGGAACACTCTATATCTTTTCGGTGGATGTAAAGGCGACCTATGTTTTTTCCAATATCTCTTTGTGATAGTCTGATAAGAAGCTTGTGACAAATAATACAAGACCATACATCAGCAGTCGCTAAATTAATATTGTTTTTCTATTATTTTTTCCGCGTACTAAATATAACAACAATGCATCTTTAATAACAATAAATTTTAAATATATTTTTTATTAATTTGTTGAAAACTCTTAAAATATGTGTAGATTAATTTATAAATTATGCGTAAAACCAGTATTTTCATTCACATATTTGCAGATTTATATCGATAATAGCCTTTCAAAGTTCTAATATGATAAGATCGTGTTATATGTTCTTTTGATAGAACTTCCTATCATATCAATTAGTAATTTGTTATTAGAAAATATGATAAAATATTTTTTGACGATGATGAGTCGTATATATCGATTGGCAATATCTTTCAAGTACAGACATCTGTTAGTTACTATTTTTTTATATGTATGGATTTATTATATGTCCTATGGATTTGTGTTGTGTACAGTTTTTGGTGTGTATTTGTGTGTACGACTACAAATGCGATGACGAATATCCAATGATAAGGGACAGAAGAAAAAAAAATAGTAGATCCTAGCACAATATCACCTTTTATTTTTATTTTTATTTTGCTGTAGAAAGAATGAAGGCGAAAGTACCTAGTCTATAACTTATAGCACAGCGTGTAGGAGACCCTATCAATCATCAGATTAAAACATACTTCTTCTACCCAAGCATTTTATTTAAAACTAGCGTTTGCGCGGGGCTTCGCTTCCGTGGGAATATCCAGAATAAATTATATTATTCCTAAAGGTCTATTCTATCTATGTACCAAATTTCATCAAAACGGTTCAATAGTTTTTGATTTTATTCGTTACAAAAATACAAATCTTTTTTCTTTATTATTTGTATGGATTAAGTAACAAATTGCAGTATTTTTATCTGATAATTTAAATCCCTTGAATGTAAATAGGTAATAAGTGCAAAATTTCATTCATATCGCAATTAATCGGGACATAAATAATGTAGTGATACGAGTAGGTATCTATCACGCGCTGTTTATTTAAGAGTTGTTTAGATAGAAGTATTAATTTAATTATTTTAATAGCATTACACCGATAACACATCCTGCTTAAGATAGAGTGAGATAGCCTCATGACAGACTAACGAATGTTCAATTACATAATCCCTTGTAGATAATATTCGTTTAAGAAATAGGTAGGTACGTCATGTGTGCAATATTTTTCTTTATCAACGGATTTTAATATTTGTAAATGAATGAAAGCACGTTACGCTATGCAAATGTACAAGGCGAGTGTAAATGTGAACAAACTGCCCCAAGCCTCGTAGCATAGCACGCGCGACGCAAAATAGCGATAGATTTTAGCGCGAGAAAAACGTCTCGCGCTAAAATCTATCTCTATTTTGCTTTTGATTAAGACATGACACAGGGCAGCGATAGTTTTTCGCGCGATATAAACGGCGTAGCGCATGTCATGCTTATTGGTCTTAGTAAAAGTTGTTTATTGTTGTCAGTTTGATATACTGATTCACATGTTAAAAGGATTCTAGTTAATTACATATTACGCTGTATTTTTTCAATATCTACATATAGATTCGAAGTGCAAGAATAGAAATTCCACTTATATGTAAATATACATAGGTAGATTGATGTGTTTTTCCTTATCAATTATGGTTCACCTAAATCAATCAGACATGTACCACATTAGATAATTAAATATCTAAACAAACCAGTTTAACATGACATTAACTCGTGATTTACATGTGATTGTGATTCAATACAATAATCCGATTATAATCTGTAAACTCACATGGAATTTTTACTCCATTGGGTACCAACATATCTAATTGTTATTATCGTTGAGTGGGAAATCTGAAATGCGGATAATAGTTCACTTACCGTCGTGCCTTCGATTTCCCTTTCTCCTGTACTAAATGGTGATTTAGTTTTGGCTTTAACCTTTAATCAGAACGAATATCATTCCGGGCCAAATGTGTACAGTGATTGCCTCTCTCTTTCATTTAATGTATTGTTTTCTTTGTTTCAGAGAAGAACTCGCAATGAAAATTGGATTGACTGAAGCAAGAATACAGGTGAATATCTTTTTTAATTCTATTTTTCTAAATAAGTACTGGCTGTTACCCGCGTTTGTGTAAAAACTTTACTTAATCAATCTAGCCCCCGTAATAAAACATGCGCGACGCCGTTTTTATTTCGCGAATAACTGTCGATTTTCCGGTTTTTATGAGGAAGTGAAACGGGACAGCGATAGTTTTTCACGCGATAAAAAAAGCGTCGCGCGTACCATACCACGGTGGCAAGATTATGGTAAAAAAGCGCACCGAAAAACTCAAAACGTAGACTATTTTTGACGATGTGTATGAATTACCTGCATTCCAAATAATAGATTAGAAAAATGTGACAATTGTAAACCGCTGTCATTGGATTATATTCACTACACATTCAAGACACCTTGCCTAAGGAACTATCATCAATAAAGTAAATCCAACTCATATTGCACAACATCCATTTTATTAATACGACAACATACAGAACCGCAGACAGATCAGTAAATTGCAAGCCTGGGTTAAAATAACACCCACGGCTAAGGCAAGGCACGGCTAGCTAATTCCTATAGCTGCAAAGACATATCAGGACAACCTCTAATCAACCTCACCGAACTGTACACTCGACAACATATCAAGTTACCCAACTTCAAAGCGAACTAACCTCTATTACCACGCCATAGAGTACCGTGCGGGGTAACTTGACATGCCATTGAATGTATTAAAGCGATTACTATAATAAACTGAGACATTGAAATGAATTTGGATGGAGGTGGCATTTTGCGAGACAGAATATATATAAACTAGGGAACGCCCGCGGCTCCTTCTACGTAAAGCGAAAAATCCCTTTAACTTCCGTTCCGTTTCGGGAAATCCTCTCAATGCACCTCTAGACCCTATAAGGAACCTATATGTCAAATTTCAAGTTTCTCGACCAAGCGATTTGAGTTGTGCGTTGACAGTCACTCACTCACTCAGTAACTGAAAAGTTTCTTATAGATCTAACTCATTTTATCACTTGAAATAAATAAAGGAATGGTAAAAAGATGAGTGATTCAAAATTAAATAGCACCCATGGGACATGGCACAGCAATTCCCCATAGCTGCAAGGACATGTCAGGACAACCTCTAATCAAACGCACCGAACTGTACTCAAACCGATTGTTGCTATAATAAACTGAGTCATTGAGCGAAATTTGGATGGAGGTGGCATTTTGCGAGTCAAAAAATCTTCATTATTCATCAACTCACTGGTTGGTATACCTAAACGAATGAGAACAAAATGTAAACATGGCAAAGGTACTTACCTAAATGTCAAGCTAGAACAACCTCTTTTCAACAACACCACACAATAAGAGACGACGAACTAAGTTTTTAAAATGTACACGTATTTGAATAAAGGTTGCATTTTTAACACATAAATGTGTAGCCTTTAAATTCTTCTTGCGTTATTTGCTTCTACAAATAAATGAGTGAAACTATCACTTGATCAGATCTTTTAAAATTGTCTGGATGGAGGTCTATCCATAAGACATAATTTTATGTTATTTCGTAGAACTTAAGTCTTCATGTAAAATAATAAATATTCTGAACATTTCCACCATCCATATGAAAGTCTCCACCATGATTGATTAGACACTTCGAAGTCTTCCAGCATTCTTAATATGGTCTTCTAATTAGTCAGTAATTTACGTGACAACAAAGAGAAATTCCTTTCCAGTTTCAGCCGCTTAATCACGTAACAAAGTGTATCAAGTACTCATGAATGAATAAACAGGTTCACAAGACAAAAACAAATGCCATTGATTAAAACCGTTGCGTCACACAGATATTGATCTATATTAAACTCATTTCCTTTGATAACTTTTGATCGAATGTTATAAATATCATTCAGCTGTATTCCTATATCAGCCATTTTATCGTCAACTTCGTCATCTTTTATTTACAAATGCCAGTGCTGTGGGACAGTTCTATGATTGAACTATTGGTTAACATTTTCATCGCTAGTACAATTAATTTGAATGAACTCTAGCTAGATGTTTACGAACATGTATTGGGAAAACAATGAAAGTATTTTTAACCTTTTTTCCATGAGTGTCGTAAAAGGCGACTAAAGGAATAGGCATATTGAACTAGTGCAACTTTTAACATAATCCAATTTGGATTAACTTCCCCTGAAGGTTGCGGAGATCGGACGAGAGTCGCTACGTGTAAAAACCTAGGGTGAGTCAGGTTTCAGTTCAGTTTCAGACAGGAAACCAGGATCATGGTGAAAAGCCGCACCCCGGGCTCCTCTCTAGAGAAGTGAAGAAGTAACCGAGACTTAATAAGGAGGAAAAAGAAGTTAATAATTTTAAATTTGCAATGAACATCATCCAGATCCGATGATGGCAAAGAGTGATTAGGTGAGCCGACCTCAAGTGGGAATGAGAAAGGTCTAGTTAAAAAGATAGAGTTATTAATTTATCGTTAATCGTTTACCGCTAAGACTTTTTAAAATAGGTCGCTTAGTCGATTATACAGCTATTCGATAATCGATTCGATGAAAAGGAATCGAACAATGCTGAAGCATTCTCATAATTACGCCTGTCAACTCCTGTAGCAACTGGGCTATATTAGTTTTTGTGACACTTAACGACGTATTATGTATTATCTGATACGACCCATTGTATGTCTTTTTGTATGTAATTTTATTATAGGATCACTTGTAGTACCTAGATAATAATCTTTCTATCTTCTTCCTTTTATTATTGTGCCGTGTGGTTCTCGGCGCCAATACAAAAAAGAATAGTACCACTCCATCTCTTTCCCATGGATGTCGTAAAAGGCGACTAAGGTTTAGGCTTACAAACTTGGGATTCTTTTTTTAGGCGATGGGCTAGCAACCTGTCACTATTTTAATTTCAATTTTATTATTACCTAAGCCACACAGCTGATCGCGGCCTAAGTCTTTTTAAGACTGTTGGCTCTGTCTACCCCGCAAATATATGTGACTATAGGCATGTATGTATGTATTATTGTTCCACTGGATACATACATAAGATTACACCACTTTGTAGGAAAGGCGGAGACTTGCCCCGATCCATGCATTCTTCTTTTGCTTCATGCAAATTTACGGATACGATAAAAAAGTATGTCGATAATCCCAATCATACTAAGATCGTTTATAATCTCTTATACAATAATTTTCTTTTAATTGCTTCTTCAGTGAATCAATTATCTATTCAATCAATGATTTTTAAATAATAATTAATTGAAGTATACGGTTCTGTGTACCGCCTCCATTGTTTTACAAGAAGTAAGTATGTACATCCTTGTAGATCTTTTAATAAGAGACGCTGCGCCGGATCACTGGAAATCGCTATTTTATTTTGCTCAATTATTTTGTACGACTTGATTGAGGCTAAGTCACACGTGGTGTTAGCGCAAAAATTATCTCTTCCTATCTTAATATACAAAAGAAGATTGACTTACTTATTGACTTACATATCAACCCTAACCTAGGTCGATATGTTAGTCAGCTGGGTTGAAAGATACATACATACATACATACATATGGTCACGTCTATATCCCTTGCGGGGTAGACAGAGCCAACGGTCTTGCAAAGACTGAATGGCCACGTTCAGCTATTTGGCTTAATGATAGAATTGAGATTCAAATAGTGACAGGTTGCTAACCCATCGCCTAAAAAAAGAATCCCAAGTTTGTAAGCCTATCTCTTAGTCGTCTTTTACGACATCCATCGGAAAGAGATGTAGTGGTCCTATTCTTTTTTTTTTCGAATGGTGCTGGAAACCACACGGCACACGGTTGAAAGATATATAATAAAAAATAGGAGCGCAAATAGATTGGCCGACGGCAATTTGTAATAATGTAATGAGGAGATATGTTAAGTCCTGTGTTTATTAAATGAGACCATTAGCTGTATTCTTGTATCAGAATCGGCCGAGTTCATCATGTGCGAGAGGGGCGATAAAACTGCGCTTTTCGTGTTATAGATATACGTCTATATCCCTTGCGGGGTGAATAGAGGCAAAAGCCTTGAAAATAATGAAAGGCCACTTTCAGCTGTTTGACTTAATAATAGCATTGAGATTCAAATAGTGAACGGTTACCAGCCCATAGCCTAAAAGAAGAATCCTAAGTTTGTAAACCTATTCCTAATTCCCCGTTTATGATATCCATGGAAAAAAGACGATACTCCGTCTAGAGTTTAAAAAAAATTGAATATAAAAGAGAATAGGACTTCTGTCCTGTCTTTTTTCTATTGGTGATGATTTCGAAATAAAAGTAACTTAGTTAGAGATTTTTTATTATTCTTAATTGTAAGATAAGGATTTATTTCTACTACATGTAAGCTGGGTACATTTATTATTGAAAAATTGTAATAACAACACAACCAAGACTCTACAGTCTCCCACTCCATGGTATCGTCTTTTGTAATTTGCCATTTATCAGTACTCTAAAGAAATAAATAAATAAATATATACGGGACAAATTACACTGATTAAGTTAGCCTCGAAGTAAGTTAGTGACTTGTGTTACGAGATACTTACTCAACGATACTATATTTTATAATAAATACTTATATATATATGTATTTACATCCAAGACCCAGGCCAACCAGAAAAAGTTCTTTTCTCATCATACCCTGGCCGGGATTCGAACCCGGGACCTCCGATGTCACAGACAAGCATACTACCGCAGCGCCACAGAGACCGTCAAACATATATATGAACAAACATAATTAAATTACTATTATTTTAATGGACAATTGAATAAGTCACGCTACATTTGCACAACATTTCATGTATTCCTCGACGTTTGTAATTTAATTACAAAAAATATGTCAAAATATACAATGAGCGAAATTTTAGGCACCTCCATCCGATGCAACTGGCCATTACCTTAATGCTCTATTAAACCCAGCGCCTGCGCACAGTTGGATTTTTTGCAGCCACCATGCCCGACATACCACCGCCTTGTCCGCCTTCAATTACGACATTTCAAATTCGTGACCATATGAAGTCATATTTTATAACCATAATAACCTTTATACAACCAACTATATACAATTATAAACCTTATAACTTTGGCGATAAATTTTATTATCAATTATATCTGTACAGCCAGCATCCGCGAAAACTTTTTCAGAATTCATATAATTTTTTACGCGGCTGAAATTATCATAAGTGAATTAATTTAAATTGCTATAAAATACCAGTTAGCATAATGACGCAGTAGTGTAATGCCTTTTTTCGGTCATATTACTGGGCATCATAAATATTGCATGCGATATTGGCCACAAACACATATAAATCAACGTTTCTGTTACATTCCAGCGAATTATTAGTTTTTCTCAATCACACAATAACGAAAATATAGAAGGATATTCAATTAACAGCGCAGTCCGTAGCAGCAATTTTAGAATGCAGCTATGAAATGCCTAGCTACATTCTAAAATTAAATTATGTCAAAAATAATTTTTTATGTGGCTTGAATGTTTATCTGCATAAATTATCCATTAATAATAAAAGAATAAATTATTTGTTGAGTGTGTTGTGCAGGTTTTAACTTTACTTTGAGGCTAGGTAATCAGCTTAATCAGTGTGATTTTTCCAGTATTAGTTTTAAAAAAATGATTCAACTCCTTCCTCATAACAATTGTTTTTTATTGAATTGGCGCACTATGTGATATTATATACAAGTTTTAATCATCGGCTCCTCTCTTTATGTTATAAAAATATAAAAATCTTCTACAAAATCCTTAATTTGTGCTCGACAGCTATAAATTGATTATAAAAAAATTTTACGCAAAGAACTGATGTCGTGTATTTCAAAGATAAAGACTTTTCTTTGCTCCACATTCTACTGAACCTGTTTCAAATATTTCATATCGTAGTGTTATGATAATGGTTATGACTTTATTATTGACCATTGACTTATAGTTCATTCGTAGAAAACACTAATAACATCATAAATTAGCACTAAGTAGAGATAATAACAAATTGCAATTATATATTAAAACAAGACCTACCTACCTACCTACAAGTTAATAAAGTACCGCCTTTTATGATGATAATATTTTTAAAGAAATTAAGGTTATAGAACTCATTGCCGACATATTTTTTCACTTGGATTATGTCTAATGTTTACTCTTTTGTAGCTCTGTCTACCACGTAAGGGTTAATATAGATATAATGTGTGTGGGGTAATATAAACATGATGCATGTATTCTCAGCTAGTGTTGTCAAAGTCCTGAAAGCACTAAGGACAAAATAAGCGTCAATTTAATTTTTTTACTTTTACATCAGGCCACGCAAAAGAAACGCAAGTTTTTGTTGGGTCTGCCTTCCTCACGTTTTGTTGCATGATATAGAGATAGCCCAACGGATCAACGGGTCTAACACTATATTGATAAGAATTAAATCCAATCTACTTGCTAGCTCTAAGGAGTCACCACAATCTAAAGGCTCCCCTCATCTATATCTTTTTTCTGATTGCTCTTAAATCCAGGGCTGTTTAGATTCATTAGCTTCTAATAAATTTCTCAAATACTTGAAGTCTTAAATTATTTCTTTCTTTTCAGGTGTGGTTCCAAAACCGTAGAGCGAAATGGAGAAAGCAGGAGAAGGTGGGCCCCCAAGCTCACCCCTACAACCCGTACCTGGGGGCCGGGGGAGGGGCTCCCCCTCCGTCAGTGGTGGCTTCAATGCCGAACCCTTTCACGCAGCTGGGGTTCGGTTTCAGAAAACCTTTTGACACCAACGCTTTAGCATCATTCAGGTGAGAAATAATCATTTACTAAAAACTTAATCGTTTATAAAAATCGTTTCTTCACAAGTACTACTTATGTTCATTTTTAAGTTTGTAAGTTCATAGCACTAGGTACTTGTGTTCATTTTTAAGTTGATCTGAAATTTTGAGACATAACTAAAGTAAGCCATTATAGTTCAGGCATAAAAATTTCTTCAGACTATGACACATAAATACACAGTTCAGTTCGGGCAGATCAGTTTGCGACAAATACTCTTGTAATATCAAAATATACCTAAAATAATTAATTTCCCTTCAGATACACTGGAGCCCCGGTCCTCGGCGCGCAATACCTCGGTGCTCCGCTGAGCAGACCACCTCTATTCAGTACACCGCTCTACACCACATCTCCGCCCTTCCACTCCCTCCTTGCAGGCCTCGCGGCACCCCCTCGGCAATCTCCAGATCCTCCTCCTGTCTCACCTCCTATATCCCCCGGCAGTGAGTCCCCACCAGCCCAAAACTCAGCGCCAGAAGTAGAACGACGTAGTTCAAGTATAGCCGCTTTGAGGTTGGCTGCGAGGGAACACGAGTTGAGGCTGGAGATTCTTCGGCAGCGGCACCAAACGGACCTGATTAGTTGAGCTTTGTCTACACCTGTATTTGGACATAGAAGAATTTATCGTAACCGCTCAGATAAGACCTCAAGCGCTGGTGTGATCTGCGTCTTACATTATGCTTGCCACTATAAATTCGAGTAAATGGAAAGGAGCCTGTATCTTGATTAAGTCTATGTTGTTCAGGTAAAATTTCAGGGCAAAAGTACCCTAAACTGAAGAGCTTGTTCGAATATAACAAGAATCAGGAAGAAGCAAAAGATTAAGTATGCAGTGCAGTAACCGTGACAAGCGGCAAGATATAGTCTCCTTTTAAATGGAGTGATCATAATGAATATATTTTTGAAGCAGAACAAGCAATGTACAGATATGATGGGTCCATCGCCGCTCAGGGTCGTAACTGGAGCCGTATTAGCCGTATACGATTTGTAAGATAGTTAGAGTGTATGAGATTTTATATAAAACTGCTAATAGATTGAGCAGAGTCTGATGGAATGGTATCATAAATTATATTCTTATACTGGTACCAAAATATATATTTGAAGATAACATTTGTGAAACATCTTTGCGAAGTATCCTTCGCAAGCCACACAAAATAAACAGTGTATAATATAATGCATAGTTATATTCTAGAAATTTTATACTATTAACTATAATGCTACTATAAATCAATACATTTATAATGAAAATATGTTGATTAAAATAACTAACATCCATTTTCCTGGAAATTCAATTATCTTCCTAATTAACAATAAAATGCCCAGTACTTACATCTTGCGGCAGACGGATAGTAAATATTGATGGATCATTACTTGACATTAACGTATCTAATTAAATTTTGTTTTCTCCATTTTCAAAGGTCATTCAACAAAATTTAATTTGTTTTAATAATTACTTATTATATCGTTAATTTATTTCAATAAAATACTTTGGATTATTACCGGTTGTTTCTATACAAAGAAATGATTAAAAAAATATACGATAGGTCTAACAATAAAACTTTTTATACGAAAATATACGTAGTCCTTTGGACACCAAATCCGCATAATAATAAATAGACGTACAGACATCTCAATTAAATCAAAACTGTTATTATATATATATATATACTATTTGTTTTTAAATACTGTTTTTGGTAAATTCTTAATGCGTCATCAAACTTGGTACAAAATTTAAAAAAAAAGTATTTGAATATTCTTGACATTTATCTTAACAAATTCTTAAGAAATGTATTAGACTTCCATAAGTCTCTGTTCAAGTCTTATTATGGCATAGTTTAGTTACTTAAATCCGTCCAATATAGGCCTTATTGTTATTTATTGTAGTGTTAATTACGTACTTAATTTAGTATGATAAGATATTAATATCAATAGATCATAGTAAAGTGATAATTCTATTAAATATCATAAAAGTATGCGGTGCCTCTGGAGTGCCTTTCCTATTTGAAATAATACGTATGTAGTTTGAAAATAAGGGAGTGACAAAAAATTACGACTTTGAACGAAAAATCAATAATTTATCCAAATTATTTTTGGCAATGAAGGCAGCTCTTAAAACAATGCATTAAACATATTCTCATTTAGTTAAACTAGTATTTTCATTTGCCTGGTTAAAGAAAAAGTAATGGTGATATACATGCATTTTCACTTCATGTATGTTTATATATGTTCAACTTAAACATCAAAAACTGTTTTTGTACTTTCCTATATAAGGGATCATTAAATTTTGGTTAATTGTTTTATTATTAAATTTCTTTCTACGTAGACGTATTAAGATTATACAAGCTATTCTTTATTCTAAGTTGCACCAAAGAAAGTTATTGATATATATTTGCATAATATTTTTTTCTATGTCACTAAATATCAATTACAAACATCCTTTTTGCACATTCGTTTTGATGAATGAGTATTTAAACCGATTTCAATTAGAAGTTTTTAGTTAAGGTTAATCTATTTAAAGTTTTCTGGAATGTATTCTAAGAGGATTTGACAGTTTACAAATGATTTTTTGTTGACAGAATCCTAAAACAGTGAGATAAAATCACTATACAGAACATTCGTATGAAAATAATGAGAGCTGCACTGAAATCTTAGCTTATTCGAAACTGTTACTTGAAACTTTTACTTTCATGGTGTAAAATAAATGAAGTATGGAATTTATTTACTGATTTTCATTTTATCAAGTTATCCTGTTTTCAACGCCTTCAATTTTATGATATAAGTAGGTAGTGTGCCGTTATAATTGTTGTACTAGGTTAACACAACATCCATAGTAAAGTGCCCGGGAACCACACGGCACATTTTCATATCAAAAAATGAACGGCCATCTTCATTTTGGCGTTAGTTCTGGGTAACAACATTACCTCAGTAAATCAGGTTTTTAAACGAAGCGACTTCCGTCTGACCTCCGCAACGTTTTCAGTAACATAACCCATGGTTACACAACCAGTTGCCTTAATTTACAGGTTTCCTCACATAGTTTTCCTTCACCAAAACATTAACGGTAAACATACATAACTTACTGTATTTAAACATAAAAACAAGCATGTTCTTCTCCACGCTACTTCAAATCATGATTTATGGTCCGTGGATCACGATCCTCTCAGAGACAGTCAATTAAACCTCAATATTAGTAACGAAACGATAACACTAAACGATGAGTTATTAAAATGAGGAGTGGGGTCACCGGCGCCCACTTTAAAAATAATTAGTTTTTCAATGAAATTGAAAGGAAACTAATGAATTGAGCACATTGAAGCCCTGAGGTTGAAATTAAATTTTATCAATTTAGTTGTTGAGAAATTTATTTTTCATTAAAAAATTACATGATAAGGTTTCATTTCATTTTAGTAGCATCAGTGCGTACGACTAATTTGAACTACATTAATACCTACCCTACTAAAATGTATTATTATTCATATTTTTACGGTAAAGTAATTCTGTAGTACCTGTAAGTTTAATAGTCCTTTTAAATGGAAGTCAATTTGCTCAGTCTCATTAATATATTTATTTACACTTTGGCTTCCCTAGCCTCAACAGCTTCACACTTGACCAGTATAACTCATCCCTTCTCCTTTAACTAAATCATACATATAGATACCTAAGCTGCTAAACGAAAACATTACGAAAAGAAAACAGCTAAAAGTAATCCAATTTCGGCTTTCAACGGTCGCAGACCATCAATCTTCAACTTATTACACGTCATAAGTTGAAATATATGGCAGCTAACTGTTGGATGTTCCTTCCATCCATCAAAAAACAATACTGGATACTCATTAATTACGTAATCGGAGCTAATTATAATGTGATTCAATAAGAAATTCAATTATTGGGAATATCGTGAGAGAAGCGTGGGCCGAGCGCATTGTGGATGGTCTTAGCACGCAATTAATCTCAAATTCAATTATAAGCAGATGTAACGATAGTAAAGGATTTAAAAATGCGTGACTCACGATCGGTAGTCGAGGTTTGTTGATGCATAATTATGAAAGCAAGAAATCAATACTATCTCTTATCTATATTTGTTCTTAATTATAGATGTTATTTTAATTTAAATTTACAATATGTATCATCACATATGTATATGTTATTAATGCGAAATAAAATAAGATATTCTGGGATACTAAGGTACCACCTTGAGAACAACATCTGTATCTTCTGTTTACGCGTACACGTGAAAAATTAAATATATAAGTGAAAAACTTATTCCTAATCGCTCACAAGGTCACAAGTCTAATTTTTAACCTGAGTTAGGTAAATTCTCTTGCATATTCGATTGTTTCACCGAATACGTACGAGTACGCCTGATAAGAAAAAATAATTTAACAAATTATTTTTACAAAGTCTAAATAAATTCCTTTGAAAATGTCCTCTATTTTGTGCAAAAAACATATTTCTGTTATAATAAAAGAAAACAAAAATATACTTACCGGCTCTACCTCTGTATTCATTTCGAAAATTAATATTACACTCATCTATAAAATTCTCGAAATAACTTACATATGTACGTATATTTACAGTGTAAAATACAATATTGTTTAACTATTCTCCAATTATAATTCCATTCCGTGCTGTAGTATCATTCGTTAATGAACACAGAACATTAATTAGGTAGATATCTATTAATGCAAGATAAATAGGAACATACTAATTTAATTGTAATCGAATTTTTATCCTACGGAGCTCATCTGCCGTCCCGCCTCTCGACAGGCTCACATTATCGCCGGCCCGAGTTATAGGATGAGGCGATTTTACGCAATCACATTTTTAGAATGGTCTATGGTTCTGTAATGACTAAGATGCTCGTATATTAATAACAACTGCATAGATATTTCAGAGACTCACTACTTTTCCCGGTAGCATTCTCAACTTTCAATAGGAGATTGGGAAGGTTTTTACACTTAACAATTCCATCTAAACTAGGTATACAGCTTTGCACGAGGTCCTAACAAGGCTAGAATTCTCGCGCGGATCCATTCATTCCCTTACCGTAAGAGCATCAGTGATCAAACTTTGTGTTAAGCCATACAACCGACTACAAAAAATTATTTAATTGTTTTTATTTATTTCTTCAAAATCATTAATAATAGAATACTAAGTACTATTAGTGATTTTGGTTCAAGACAATAGAATTACCCAATTTCAACATTACATATAACAAACAATATACAAAGCAACTTTTGTGAATTCAGCGAACAGCGAACAGATAAAAATATCAATTTTTTCCGCAAATAATTTATTTTTGTACCACACAACCAGTGATTGCATAGGGAGGTTCTTCGCCAAATCTAATTATGATTCCGAACAAAAACAGAGAGAAGCCAAATATTTTTGTATGTTTTGTGTGCCTCCTACAATTCGTGTGAAACGCATTTCGTCTGTTATGACAGGTTATTATATTGGTTGGAATTTTAGTCGTTATTTTGTTCATTAGTGTTATTTAACGGGTTAAAAGTAGCAGCTGCTTTTACTTGTCTTTTAAAAGTAATTTATCGTAAACATAATTAGTAGCTAATGTATATCGGTATAATGTAGATGTTTTTCATCCGGTGTGCCTAAGTTATATGACTTTTTTACAGAGAAGTACTGGGTACATTGAAGGCCTTTATTTTCAAATCCGTCTTCCTTTCTCATCGTAGTGTTTTTTCATAAGAAAATGTGAGTAATCCCTAGTATATCTGAATATATTATCTACTTAAATTAAGAGATAGGTAAAGTCAAACCTTGTTTATCGGATCAAATAACTTAAGCCTATATGTCGAATGTTTGTAATATAATAACGTTTGCAAATGTAAAATTTTTGATGTGAACTTCATTTTGAAACCGTCTAAACTTTTTAAAATCAGCGTAAAACCTCTCTAGATGTTTCTTCCTACAGGACCAGGGCATAAGAAATGCGAAGTTGTATTGAAACAATTAAACAAACACGAAAACGGCCGGCCTCGTTAGCCGGGCCACGCCTACTGCTAATCAATTCCAATAATCGAATAATTAATCGATGCCTGGTCCTACACTCTACCTACATCGATTAATGAGAATCGAATTTTCCGCAAGTAATTGACATAGTCCCGATTTTAAGGATTTAAACGTACGTTTGGTGAATTTTTAAAAAAATATTTATTATACGATCTGGATTATTGTGTAAGTAAATAAAAGTCTTTTAAAGTATTCAATGAAAGTTAAGGTGACGCTACAAAAGCCCTTGCCGTTCCGTATACGACGATACAGTATTTGTCGTCTAATTTGATATCCCTGTAACTAGTAATAGGTGTGATGACATCTCCAAAACGTCAAACGCCACCAGCCAATCACAGCGCTTATGTAAAGTCGTTCAAGCAATTTTGCTTCGGTAGAAATATAACAGCTCGTCGGATCCGCGGTTCTCCCGGCATAACACTTAGCCTAGCGGAAGATCTTTCTTTTTATGTCAGTCGAGCCCGAATCATCGTTCCCGTCAAATAAGTATCGTTGTAACGAAAATTTTCAATGCGTCATCTTAAGAGCAAGAGCCTAAACAGTGAACCAATAGTGATAAAGAACGAATCCACACCGTGTTACGCCTACGGCTGGCTGAGGCGTCCGCGATGCGGCTCCATCCATCACACATCACAAAGAAGCGCCACTTTGATTTATCTCCGCGCGCCGATCACGACTGCTAGATGAGAAAGGCGGACTTTTTGTTATTAGATAAATTAAAGAGTTGTTTTGGAACTGTGAGGTAAAAAAGTTTTGGTTTTTGTTACTTTATCATATGGCTACTCTATATCTATTCCATAAATGTCGTCAAAGACACATATACATCTATAGAATTACACATAATACGTACTAGCGTACGCTCGCGGCTCCACTTACGTAAAACGATAAATCCCATTAATTTCCGTTCGCACGAGATATTCGGATAGCCGTTCTTAGCGCAACCACATAAGTATCCTACATGGCGAATTAAAAATCTCTTTGATTTGGGTTATGCATTTATATGTCAGTCAATCTATGTCTTTTTCTCGAAAGGGATAAATCTTCTGTACATCTAATACAAAATTTTATCCCTTTCGAGTTGTCAACCCTTGAATTTTGTATAAATTGTGTCTATCTAAAACTTACAGTCAAAAGTGATAAAAACCACGTTGAATTACTAAATGGGAAAGGATACCTAAAACTGATACGTAAAGTTTAGTGTTAGATTACTAAACAATCATCCAAAAGAAATAAAAAATACATAAGAGACCTATATTTATATTGCCTCATAGAAAATGCGCGTTTGACTGATGCATGCGAATCAGATTTCCATGAATGAAAAAGATGCTCTGCCCTTAGATTTTACAGAAATCGACCGAATATTTCCAAAATTATGAACATTGAGTGTACATAATGAATTTCGATGTTAGTTACGGCCTCGTGATTCACCACTGACATCCTCAAACTTCGACGGCCATTTTTAAACCGCTTAATGATTAACTATCCCCACTTTATTATCACCACACAAAAGTTTTTAATCTAATAAACTACGAACAATGCATTATAAATAAATCTGAACTATTCAAACATTAGGGCTTTTGAGCCGTAAATTAAAATAACAAATCGGTTCCCATTTCTCATTGTAAAGGCGAGGGCACATCACGAGGTTATGACAAATGACCACAACGAAATTGAATGGTCCAGTCTTAATTCGATATTTCTGTTATAATATCCAATTATAGCTTGTTCGAAATTATTTTGACTTTTTCTTTCGTTTAAGGGTGAGCCTCGTGAACTAATTAATGATTTCTTCGCTGTTGGAGTTCAGGGCTGTCTTCTTTTAAATAAAACAATAATCAAATAATTTTTTGCATGAACCTTTGAGAAAATCATTTATTGTTTAAAGACAGGCGTCTGTTCAGATTGTGCTGAAAATAAACACTGACTTATCTCCTTTGCGGCTTTAATTATTTGAAAAACCGATGTTAAAAGAAAGAATATGTATGGAATTTATTGAACTATTTTATATCCCATGAAATATAAGATTACTTATTTTACAATATTTTCTTTAATTATTAATAATTTATATTATGAAATCAATATACTTTAACTTTCAATCAATTACTTGAAGTGCTTACAGTATCCATTATAACCATTTTTTTTTAAATAATTCTGTAAGTATTTACATTCTCCAATGCTTATTAAGTGTAGGAGTGCACCAAGATTAATGGAACGATACAACAAGAACGATGCGTTTAATGTAACAGTTATTCAATAGGAGTATTAACATATAAATATCATTCGATTACCTATTTGGTGTAATTTCTAATTGAGAGGCAGGTGCGATTGAAAGAAAGCGTATTCTCATGACGTGTAATTTTTTATCATAAATACAATTACTTTGTAATGTAGAATATATTGAATACACTTAAAGAGACTAAACTGAATTAAATATCGGTAAGAATGTATCGAAGTTGTATTTTATTCACAGAATATATAGGAAAGATAATCTGTATTTTCCATCCCTAAAATTTGTTATACACTCATACTTATATGAAGTCTTCATGATGCTACGTCAGCCTTTTACCTTCCTGAGATTTGTGTCAAAAAAACTTAAAGGCCAAATTCGTAAATGATACAATTGAGATTCACCTGTCACAATTGGCTAGTCCATCGCCTATAAGAGGAATGCAAGATGTTTCAAACATAATTGACCAAACATTGACCTGTTGCACAACCCTGCCTGACCCGCAGCGAGGTCCCAGCAGGAGTCAACAGGCCGTCCCGCTCTCCCGCCCCGCCGACTGCCGACTGCTGCTCCACAAAAAAGGTACTACTTAGTTTTTAAATTGATAGATATTGTAATAATGGAACTGAAGGTTTTTCTTGATGATTTCAAAATAAACTTTGGTGTTAAAGTTCCTTAAGGGAAAATTGTACATACATACATATAATCATGTCTATATCCCTTGCGGGGTCTTCAAAAATAGTCTTTAAAATACTGATACGTTCAGCTGTTGGCTTACTGATAGAATTGAGATTCATGCAAAGTGACAGGTTGCGAGTCCGTCGCCTAAAAGAAGAATCCCAAGTTTATAGGTTATCCCTTAGTCGCCTTTTACGTCATGGGAAAGAGATGGAGTGGTCCTATTCTTTTGCTGCCGCGAACATGACACCGGCAAAATTGTAATATTTTTTATTTTATTTACGAGTATATTGAAATTGAGTGACAGGATAAGGAACAGCGTGATAAGGGAATGTTGTGATGTGAAAGAAGATGTAGTTACAGGAATAGAAAAGGGTATGTTAAGATGGTTCGGTCATGTGGAGAGGATGAATGAAAGCAGGTTGACTAAGCAGATATACAAGGAGAGTGTGGAGGGAAAGGTCGGAGTGGGAAGACCTAGACGAACGTATCTTGATCAAATTAAGGACGTCCTGGTAAAGGGTCAGGTCAAAAGTACCCGAAACCGCCGAGCTTGTATGAAGAGAGTTATGAATGTGGACGAAGCGAAAGAAGTATGCAGAGATCGTGGCAAGTGGAAAGAGGTAGTCTCTGCCTACCCCTCCGGGAAAGAGGCGTGATTTTATGTATGTATGTATGTATGTATATTGTTCTTAAAATGTAGGTAAGTATTTTTTTTTACAAAATCTAGATGTTTTTTTATTAATTTGTTCATGTCCTAAATCCAGAAGCAATCTATTCATCAGATGCTCAAGAAACTCTCACTGTGATAGAAATATTTTTCTTCGCGATATCTCTATGGAAATCTTCAGATACAGATATAAACACGTGAAACAAGAAAAGACCATAATGATATTTTCAATTAAGTTTGATACATTACAAAAAAACGTAATGTCTTCCCTGCAAATCTAATTGCAATATAATAATTCTAGTCATCCATACTATCTCACGACCAAGCATTTTTTTAACCGCCGTAATGACATTGATTTGTATAAATGTATGAATGTCGGTTGACATCTTAATACAGGAATGATGGCCGTAATGGGAGTCGCTAACGGCCTTTTTGCTACTGTCTAATAACTTTTCTACATATAATTTATATTTATTTCATGTGTGTTTGAAGTTGATGTAAGGCATTCGCATTTTCTTTTCACAAAGAAATCGAGGATATGTTTCTAAATCTTCTGGGGACATACATAGTTCTTATACTAAAGTAAAAATTTTACTGAAACCGTGGATTTATTTTACTGTGTGGCATACAAAAACTTATGAATATCTACGCAATACTTATTCACTTAAAAGAGTTTTATAGGAAATTCACATGGAACGGATTCCTTGGATGAAAAATCGTTTCCTAAAATAATAGTTCTCATTATATTACTAACTAGGTTTGAAAACAAAATAAACTTTAAAAAAAAACATAAAGAAATAAATTCAGCTTTGCAAAAACTATGTTTTTGTTTTAATTTAACGCTTCTTTAATTTAATTTATATATACCTTTTTAAATAATACCTATACTCGTAGAACGCGACTGCGTAAACTCCATTTAATCTGTGTGTGAAATCGGAAACATTAAATTTCAAGTCATTTATTATAATTGTGTTACAAAGTCGTTATCCAAAACTCACACATATATTTGTCGTTACTGTCAATACAGCTTGAGAGCATAACAAAATTCAATTTATAATTTAAAAATATTTAAGTAAATGCAATACAGCTGACATACAGAAAATATAAAATGCTTTTAACCAACTAATACGGATCTAATAATCAAATCTGTCATCAACTATCGCATAAAGACGATATAATCTCACAGAGCACCATAATATCAGCGCTAACATCAATAAACAGTGAAGTGATACAAGAATTCAATTACTAAATATTTTCTCAAAGCGTGGACGTTATGAAATTTAAAATAAGAAAGGCAATCAAGTGTGGTATTAAATAACGCACGGTCAACAAAAAAGGTTTGAAACAAGCAAAGAGGCTGATTAAGGCCGATGTCACGCCGATAAAGGCCGTAAAGCCGAAAATTGAAAAGGCTGCTCATTAAAAATGCTATATTTTAAGGTTTTTAGGCGCAGCTGTACCCTATGGCGCTTGTGGGGTGACCATGCATGATTACTTTTTATTCCCTTCTTCTTCCTCCTGGCTTTAGTCCCGGTTGCATCCTTATCACTCTGGATAGGAGCCCGGGGTATGCCTTTGACCATAGATCCTGGATTGGGTGAGTCAGGTTTTTACACAAAGCGACTCACCTCCGCAACCTTTAATGGAAAACGGTATTGGATCGATCATGGTTACATATCCAGTTACCTGAATGTGCAGGTTTCCTCACGATGTTTCCCCTCACCGTATGAGCATAAGTTAATATTCAAACTAATGTACATAACTAGGAAGATTGAGCACTTTTAATTTCCATTTTCTCTTTATTTGGGTCATAATTTGTCATAATAAAAAAAATTGTCTTGTTTTACTTAACTATTCTAAATAAGTTAAATCAAAGCGAATATATTTATGCAAATTCTCAAAATATCTCTCTAATCTCGGAATCATATTCACTCTACATGTCCATGAAGCAGGGCCGGCTAGGCCACCCTACAGCAGTGTGGGCTCCCCGTGCGTCCCGCGGCGTATCCTAATGAAATACACTGAAAATCAACACACCAGCGCACCACCGCTCCGCTCCGCTTTGAACTCACGATATAATTAACGCCCAAATTTATTATAATATTATCCCGAATGCGTTACGATTTGTGGTCACGCTAGTCCTTTGTTATTTGTTTAGCTGCGAGCAAGTTTGTATTGGTTTTAGGGTTAAGCGTAGATATTGCGTTGCGTAATGCAGCATTTTTAGGATTGGACGCTTTACTTATGATATATTAATTAAATATTAATAGTAGAGATTAATAGTCCCTTTAAAGCAATACAAAGATATCTTACAATAACAAACAAGCAGAACTAAATCATTAATTTAAAAAAATTAAAACTTTTTAATTAAAATCATCATTACTTAGCGATTCATCACGCACTAAGAAACTTATTCATTTCAAGCATATATTAATTAAAAATAGAAATATTATTTTCATTTCTATGCAATTAAATGTTGCATAGTACATAAACTGCTTATTTATTCTGCTATGGTAATGATTCTTTTTATACAAATCTTACAGTTTCAATATCTTTTATCGTCTAATATGATAGATAACAGATAGAAGTAGATATAACAACTGATATTTAAAGTAGCAATAAAAAGAAGTTGAATAATTTTAATCACTACACTTCTTCTTTATCTCGACTCGACTTCATTTATGCCATAAATTATACGTATATCTTATTGCATACACGAATCAGTCTTTATATTATTTCAATGCTATCAAAAAATAAAAGTTTCTTGGTCACAGAACACTTTGCTACTCTGTGCTAATGACATAAAAAAATTTGGTATGTTGTAACAATGACTCTGTGCTGAAAGAAGCGATAAAATTACTCTAATAAGCTTGGTCCACCTTTTTACCACCTCTGTCACTTTTTGTGCTATTGTACATTTTATTGTATTGTAAGTACGTTTTATTCGTATGGTGCTATAAATTGTTTTATATATGTACCTATACCTTCGTAATATCTGTTATCTTTAAGTTATCTACACAGAGGCAGTGTAACCATTCGATTATAGATGGTAATGAGACGAGCCTCACTCGAACCACAGACAACATGAAATACGACTTATCGATGATTTATAATAACAAATTATCTTTTTTATACCAACGCCGCCTCAAATCTGTAAATGTAAATAAAGCGCCCGAACTTTGATTTAATAATACTTATTTCTTGCCTGTACGGAATCAATTGAGGATTTATTTGAATATATAATCAGTTATGAATATAACTACACATGTTTTATTTTTATCAATACTGCCAATGCCCCTTGCATTTGACTGATCAATAAAAATTCTAACGAAAAATATTGAAAATGCTAGAATTATTTCATTTATATTTTATGAACAGAAAATCGATAAAATTACACTACTTACATCACTTTTCAGGATCCCAAGGGATGCAATAAAATAAAGAAACAATTGATACAATGACATAAACAAAGATAATATACCTACCTAAAAAGATACTACTTGTGTTTTAGTACCACTGTACTAATAAATTAAATTATTATTTCGGCTAAGCCAAAAATGTAAAGAAGCAATCAGACAATTTTATACACTATTACAAAAAGGAAAATATCGTCCCAATTATTAATTTTAATAACATCATCAAATCTTCGGTCACCTGTTCCATTTTTTGACTTAAAAAATGCTTTATTTGCACCTGCGTGAAATCGATTGGTTTTCTTTCTTCTCGATTCTTAAATAGCGACAAAGACGCCATGCTGCGTGCGCGCACCCCGCAAATAATCGCGGTCCTATTCGATTACAGAATTAAAGGTTCCGATGGGTCATTCCATGGCTACTATTTGATTTTAAAACTATCGGCTTTGATAGAATATGTTTACAGAGTTGATGTAGTAATTTAACCAAATGTGTAAAAAAAATGGTCCTGAAATGACCAATCACCTACTCCTGGATCGAGTTCGGCAAGGCACTTTTTGGCTAGCAACCTGTCACTATTTGAATCTCAATTCTATCATTAACAGCTGAACGTGTCAACGTATATGTATGAAAATCTAAATATATAGGTACGGGGCAAATTACACAAATTTAAGCCAGCCCCAAAGTCGAAAATAAGTTCGGAACTTGCGTTATGGGATATTTACTCAACGGCAGTATAATTTACAATGTAAACTCGTACTAAAATAGATTAAATATGTGTAAGTAAAACACATACTTTATTAAGTATTTGCTTTATTCTACGACAAAGAAGATAATCTCCAGGGCAACCACAAAAAAAAATTATCTCACACAAACACTCGAATTTTAAGGACAGACGGACAGACAGAAGGTATAACCTCATTTACATGATAGATGCTCCTAATTCAATCATCAGATGCCCGTTGGTAGCTGATTTACCTCCAGCCGAGTGATGTATTGAAGTTATGAGGCGTTCGTTACATAAGCTGGGAATTTAAATTGAATTAATTCAATACTGTATAGTTGTATACTGTTCTTCAAATAATGGCTCGCTTTTTTTGTTTGAATTTAAAATAAATGTCTGTATATAGATTATACTTGTAAGTTTATAAGGCTGTTATTTTAAAATGTGTATCTTTTTTTGTACGCTTTTTCGAAGAATTAGCTTTAAAAGTACTTACTTATATGGGATTTTTTCATTTACACGGTATAGAAGATGTAAGCAGACCTAATGAACATATTTGTGGATAGAATGGATTCTGCGTATTTGACACATAATTACATACTTAAATCACACTTCTTGTAAGTGGTAGGCAGAGACTACATCTTTCCACTTGCCACGCATACTCCCTGCGTATTTTACCGTTTTTAGGCCATAATTTCGCCTAATATTTATTGCTATATTAGCTTTTAATAAAATCAGAGACCTGTATTGATTTTCATGGAAAAAGAAATGAAAAGGTTATATAATATTTTGTTGGATCGATTCTGATGCAACCAACACCTAACATGTTATCACATAATTCTCTTGACAGAACAATTTCTAGAGGCACTTGCATTGAAATAAATATTGTTATTAAACCAGTGTACATTCTAAAGTAATTCATTTACGTAATTATTTACTGGTAATTTACAGCCGCGGTTAAACTGACACGATACAAATTTCCCGCCAACAGGCGCGCAGTGTAATTTCGTCGAAACTGCATGTCCACATCGGTTATTACCAGATGTTAGACCCACACCGATTTGTTACAGATTTCTACGGTCTGCCTCAAGCAAAACCTGTAATGAGTTTACCTCACAATTAGTACTCCGCCATTAATACGTGCGTGAGTGATGGCGCGCCCCGGGCATCTGTTATTATAACCACCACACAAAAAGAACCCCCTCATACCCCCCCACCAACTCCTAAATACATCGCCATCGAAATATTTCCAAAGCTCTTCTTATTTTGGCCGCGTAATCTCTATGCCCTATTCATTTACGTTGTTAAAATGATTGACATATTCAATTAGCTAGGTGACCGACGGACCTCCCACCAGGTTCTTAGTTATTTAGTAGACCAACCCATTAAGACCTATTTGTGAAGAAAGCTTTTCTATAATTCGCAGTTCAAGATAGGCTGGTAACCTGTAAGGGAAGGGTTACACCGTGGCGCTGTGGTTACAGTGTTGTTTTCTGCAATTATTGTGTGGATAGCGTGTTCCTGAATTAATAGGCCTTTCAGCGCAGTCGGATGAGATGTTGATTTGTGTTTAGGGGAAACAGTGTCAAGGGTTAAACAAAATGTTGAGTCATTACCGGGTAATTACTAGGTAATTAGCCTATGACATTTTACCGAGATGAAAATTTACCTGACCAGTATATTGGCGTCAGAATCCGCTTTAGTGTTGGATTTTTATCGTATTAAGCAGTTGATATTTTTTTAAGTTGTTAGTTGTAACTTTATTTCAGATGGGTACCATCTGAAATAAGATCGTCAGTAACATATAACACCAATATCTCAACTACAAATGAGTGTAGACATAATCAAATGATTACATTTTTACCATTCTTTAAAAAGAGATAGTCGGTGTGAAATTCAATCAAAGTTTACGTTCACAAATTCCCATGTCGACATGGCAATTGAACCCACGACCTTTATCCATAAACCGTCTGACTTAACCACCGGACCAGCGCCGCCGTCAGCACCTAATAGCGTGCAATCAAATTGCACATTAAATAATGTTCACACTTGGCTAGTCGACTCGGCTAATCAACTATTGTTATACGTTATTCCTTAAGTGAGAACTGGATGGGAAAGAAATTACTTTTGTAAACCCTAGGCAAAAGAAAATAAATATTCTATTCTATTCTACAAGAGTTGGTATTTACCAGCCTCTGAACCTCAGTGTGGAAGCTGAGACTAGACTGTTAGCATTTTTTTGCAATATCTTAAAAAAGAGAGGGTATATTTAACTGGGTCAATAAGCGAGCAGTCTGTATATGATATCGATAATTTTGTGGGTATGATGACTTCGACGTTTAAATAAAGAAAATGCATGTACTACCGATGCGATGGAAATTGAGCTCTTCACATCCTCACGTCATCCATCAACTAGATGATGATTGAGGCTTAAAAAGTCTTTTCCTATATGTTTTTCCAGAAAGACAATTAACACTTTATTGCACCACAATAAATTCCAAAAAAGAAATCACATGTATTTAAAAACATTGTAGCAAAATGCGACCTTATAAAAGAAGGTTCTTAGTTAATATCTACTTATCTATTTCCGCGCCAAGTTTTAATCTTTTCCCTTTAAATGCCTAATGTTGATTGACAAATCAGAAATTTTTCAGAAATCCTTGCTCAATGTGAACTTCGTATTATAATACATGTATAATGTAAATATAAATGTAAATAGCCGCGCGGTGGGTCTGCCTGTCCGTCTATCTTATTATCTGTAACGAATGACTGTGTGATTAGCTGTCCTAAACATGACTAGTTATCGACTGTAGTGTATTCTCGTATAATTACTCGGGTATTATTGAGAGAGAAACTGATTGGTTCTTATTTGTGTCTATTAATGGTTCTTAAAGTCCGTCTTAATATATAATAATGGGATATTTTATTTTCCAGAATGAAAATGTAAGGTCATGAGCACTATCCTACCTCATACAAGCCAAATTGCAGGAGGGGTTAACTCATAGAAATCAGAATATTAAAAAGTCATCAAGAAAATACGTGGGATTCTTCTTTTAGGCGGTGAACTATCATTATTTGAAACTTCCATTATTAAGCCTTACATCTGAACGTGGCCTTTCAGTCTTTTCAAGAATATTGGCTCTGTCGGCTCCGTGAAGGATAAAGACGTGATTATATGTGTGCATGTAGTATCTATGTATCGTGGTAATATAGGATTATTACGATTTCCATGGGTGAGCTGCAGTCTCTCGCATTTGTGTTCTTATTAACTTTCTACAAAATATATTTTAGTCTTATTAAGTATATTAACTGAACTGTTTTAATATTAAAGCTAATTTGATATCTTTTTTATGAACGAAATTATTAAAAATTTATTATAAATAATCCCATTTATACAGGTATAAATAAGTTTTTGTACCAAATGGCTACCTCCATTCCACGGCCATCTCACTTGTACAAAGATGACTTACTTTCTCGATTATTTCCTAACATCTACATTACTTACAATCCATTCTACGATTGGGCGCTGTTTTTTTACCGATTCAACCCCACAATGACTCGGTGGGGGCGACCATTCTGATATCTTCTAATCGTGATGAAGACTATCTTGGTCACTTTTTGTGCTGTATTTCAATTATGAATGATAATGCCAAAGGGTTCCGACGGTCAAAGATGAACTTTATAGATGGGTTAGCTAAACTTTTACTGTACATTGCGCGGCATAAAAGCCTAGGTCTAATTTCAGACTGTGTATTGTTCTTTTTTTTCGACTTTACAAACCGTATACAGATGACACACAAGTACACAAGCCAATGTTTTTCTTTACATTTTCCTGTCGTGGGCTTACTGAGAGAATTTTCTTAAGATATAAGTAGTACCCTTGTACTAAGTTTCTCCTTAATCTAAGTTCTGCTAGTATTTTTTCCTTGATGTACTTAAATATATAAATGAAAATACAAACGTGAACTTTGAACGAATCCTAAGGATATGATCCTATTTCGAATAGTCCACAAGCGTGCGTGCCATCCGGCCAACAAATGTCAAAAAAAAGGTTTTTTGACATTTGTTGGCCGGAAAATCTCTTGACTGCTCTAAAAATAACTTTAATCTATGATCTAGTGAGACGTCTGAGCGCAGCGGGGGCAGATTGCGTATGCGCACATGACACAGCGACAGGGCAACACAAAGCGAGCCGCCGTATTGGCAACACTGTTATAATAACTTACTGAGTTACTACCTACGACGACGTAATTAGCTCTCCAGGCAGCAGAGATCTTCAACTGAGGTCCGTAAAACTTACTTTTATAGGGTTAGTTTTATTGTATGAACCAATGCAATCAGAGTTGAAGTAAACGGTCTCTCTCTCTCTCTCTCTTGTTTTTGCATGATACCGGAGTTAGCCTAGTTGAAGTATATACAATGTTAATGAGTTTACTAATACTCTTGCTAGATGCGAAACTGTAGAAAATCACATATTGAAATTACTCTTTTGGCCCAGCTATTTAATATGCAATGAGATGTATTAACCAAATATACTTATTAGCCAATAGCTATAAAGATTTGTAAGTACTTATTTATTTCAACACACGTCAATAAAGGAACTCAAGGTACTTCCGAAAATTCACACAGGAAACCAAACACACAATCAAGTGACAATTTAAAGCCATTACACAAAAAATGCATGTAGCAAGTAATTATTGACATGAATTCCATCATAAAACTGCCCATAATAAAGCCAATATCTGCCCGCCATGTAGAGGCGGCTGCTTTCAACAATCTCATTGAAAATGTTGATTAAACTGAGAAGACGCCTCTATTTTATTAATAGGCTTATGATTGCAACCGCTTTAAAAGTTATCACAGGGTTAGCAAGATGAAAGTCTGTAAAGTCATGCTCATAGAGTATGCTGTATCACAGAAAGGACAGTTTGCATTTCATTGTTTAGGCTGCTTTGTAAACGCAACCGCTATAAGAAGTTATCACACGATCAGCAAGATGAAAGTCTGTACAGTAAGTATACACATGTATTAAGTGTATGTTTCGAGTGTATTATTCGTATTTTTTTTTTCAAAGAAACGAGCAAAAACAACTTTACTATTACGGAACTATTAGCAAAAGCGGTCGATTTAAGGAATTCAAGATTTGCAATACATTAATAACATAATATTTCGCAGCAAACATTTGTCAATTAACCGGTCTTCCTGTCTGAATATTGTTTGGTCTATGCGACGCGCCTCGAGTGTGTCTGAGTGATTGAATGCGAGGGCAAATTATACACTGCGTGGACACCTTATTACTGACCTGCGACTGTTAAAGCAATTTAGCTGACATTTAAATAATTCCCGGCAATGGGAGCGTAATGGCGGCTGCTGGTCGGCCCGTACGTTACCCCGGGACTCTGGCCTGGACACTCGAAGGACGTTCGTTGTCACGTGCCAGTTACACGGAGGTTTTGGTTATTTGGCCAGTTTGTTCTTTGGTTGGTTAAGATACATTTATTTAATTAAGTCCATTCTATGTCCATCTTAATACACGAAATGTAAAAGATTATTTTGTTTATCTTCACTTCACGCATCTTTATGACACTATGAGAATAATAAAAATGGGCTACCTTTATTCCAAAAATATGTACTACATATTCCCGTGGGATAAATGACAAAGTGGGCACAAGCTTCATTTGGTGGACCCCGAGTTCCTCCAGGAAGAACGACCGGGTCATGCAGCAGGAGAAATTTCGTTTTCAATTAAATATATATTTTATGACGATCTTAAAAATCAATAAGTGAATGCAGCACTCAACACAGCTTACAGCCATGTTGTTACATTGTAAGTTAAGACCTTAACTTGTAATAAACAGCTATTATTTTAACTACTTTTACTTAAACACGATTGTTTGCGTTGTGGTAATATCTCTATCCATGGTCTATTCTTGGTTGGAATCCCAACAGTTTTAAAGCCTGAGGTGAGCTTAAACACTAAACTAATAATAATTTGCATGATGAATCAACAGGATGTATTTTTCAGTTTAATACCCGATTGCGAATCCTCACTTCTCAGAAGAGGAACCTAAAATTTTGTTACTACAAAATCTGGAGTGGGTCATATTGTTTTAAATTACATAACATGTAAACGGCGGACTTAAAGCCTAGGGCTATTCCTACCAGAAGTCATTGTAGAAGGTAAGTTTTTTTTTTTCCACAGAACGACCCTCGTCTGACCTGCGCGACCTTGTTTTGGAAACCTATTTCATATTGGACCACAATCCAACTGCCTGAACGTGTAAGATCCTCACGATGTTTACCTGTTTTTACCTGATGGTAAACATCGTGTGATGGTTACAGTGATAGGTACTGAGAGCACCGGTTTTGCAAACAAAATAATGTACAGTGGTATCCAGTATCAGCTGTTAAAACAAATAGGTAGACTACACAAACCTCTTTACTTTCAATATTAAATATATTTTTAATCACATCAAAATTTTTGTCCTTAAAATCAATTACCCAAAAAAAAAAAAAAACAACCCAATTACAAGCATCTTCGATGCATTAGCAGTGAACTTCCCCTTAATGGCGTAGCATGTTATGAAACATAATTGCGGATGGTAGTATGAAATCCAGTAGTTAATTGTCCCAAATTGTATAATAGCAGTGCGGCAGTTCGCGACGTAATTGGCTTGCCCCTCGCCCCGGGGTGCCCCGGGCATGGTCCTACGCAGGTATCAAAACTGTACCTTAATAAGATTTTTTTTAGTTTTGTTGTTCAATTCCTGACAGTAACAGGAGAGGTGATACAACAAGCAGCACATATTCCACTTGGTTAAATTCTGGAGTTATTACTAGACCAAGGCTGAAATCCTAACCCGGTCGGGGGTTAGGTAAGAAGTGAATTTTTTTTTTATTTGAACCTAACCCTATTCCTATCCTCACCCGACTTCCTTAACCCTTTTTAGCTACTTGTTTAGTCTTGCTGATATAGTAGGTATACGTCATATTTATTTTGCATAAGTTAAATATTTTGAAATTATGTATTTAATAAATACATAATTTCAAAATATTTATATACATATATACTTATGTTTTGTATTTGTTCATATATGTTGAAATTTGTAACGACGAATGCAATATTATAATGATCCAGAAAAATGCATAAGCTAGATCGAAGAGAAATACTCAATAGCTCAGCACCAAACAAAAACTTTAACCTAGGTAAGTAACGTTTTAATTTTAAATGTTTTATAGTTTTAAAAAAACTTAGGTTCGTGGTTCGTTATTCAGGCCCCCATGGCACGCACGACGCCGTTTATTTCGCGCGGAAAACTATCGCTGTTTCGTTTTTTATTATGAAGTGAAACGGGACAGCATTAATTTTTCGGGCGATAAATAACACTGTCACGCGTACTATACACACGTTTGGCAAATTCAACTTTCTTAATGTGAGTTTTTTTTAAGTACTTTTACACGTCTCCATATAAACAGAGATTATTCTATTTGTCTATTTTACGATTTTTTAGTCTTGACAACAAAAAATATATGTAGGTATATGATTTCCTCAGTTCTTACGGTAGTGTACTTAATTTAGTATAACAACCATATACTTAAGTACATAAAAGAGTTTCGTCACGGTAGACCGTTTTAATTATAACAATACAATCAATTTTAATTGCGAACATATTAGAACAACATTTCACCTCTGTAGAATAAACAATGAAAAATAAACTTACCATACATAGACCTTTATTGTCGCGTAATAAAACTCAAAGTCGAATACTTTTTTCAGCTTTTATGTACTGTTAATTGTACCTTTGTAGAAATTCATTAATCAACTCTGATTTGTTATCACAACGAAACAGGTTCAATTTCACTGATCCATTTGATAAGCGCGTAATTTGTGGGCTTAATGAGTTGATTTGTATGCTAAACAAATGCTAGGACATACGAATCAATATTATTGATGAATAGTTAAAACTTATTAGCATTGTATTAGAGGTTCTGTGGGAACCTACTGCATCTTGGAGACTCGATACACTATAATTTGTCCATTTGGACTACCAATCCAGATCTTTCCAATGGATGTCGCTAAAGGCGACTAAGGGAAAGGCAACCAACTTGGGGTTCTTCTTGAAGATGATGGGCTTGCAACCTATCACTATTCTTTCAGTCTTTTCCAGATCACGGGCCCTGTCTGTGATTATACATATGTGTGTATGTATTCCATTTGAAAGACTTAACAAGTAATATTCCGTTTTAAGACATCGCAGTAATTGAAGCAGTTTAGAAGGAGTCTCTTTATTCCTGCCTCCAGCACTGTTAAGATATCAGATGATTTACATTACTTCTTGGACCCTCTTAATCTAGATATTTATAAACAGATATATAAACTCTTTATTGCACCAATATAAAAAGAAAATCAGAAAAAAAAACAGATTATGAGGTAGAAACGCGATTTTATCGCTAAAGCAATCACTGCCAGGCAACCTTAGGTTGGGAGGAATTAGCGCAGTAAGGCATAAAATAAAATACAAAGCATGTATTATTTATATTAGTCAATACATACATACATATGGTCACGTCTATACCCCTTGCGGGGTAGACAGAGCCAACAGTCTTAAAAAGACTCAATGCTAGAATTGAGATTCAAATATATATAAATACTAGTCAATTTAAGTTTATAATCTCCAACAACATCAACATCAAGTTCAAATCCATAGCCAAATATTTTTATAACCTAATCCAAACCATATACTAGTTTGAATTGTATCAAATTGCAAACAAACTAGAAAGCCAAAAAAAGACTTAAAACATATGTGACAAAATAAACCTAAAGTTAATCTTTATAAAAAAATATATTAAAAAAAAATCCAAACCATATGTATTCCGATTTATTTTTCAGACTTTTCCCTTCATATCTTATCTACGTTTAGAAAAACGATTCTGTAGTTCTCAAAGATATCGCAGTAGCTACCTGTCATAGTTACTACGTATCTGGAATAAACCCAGAGGAAAAGTTAAGACTATACAATCTTAATGCGATTTAGTGATAGCCCCCGGCGTTGCCTGATGTAGCTTGATGGAAGATGTGCGATGCTGCAATTACATTGTAAGGGTAAGTGTAAACTGGAACTTTTGAATCGGTGATCATAAATTATAATAATTATTTTTTTTTATTTAAACTTAATTGTACCTAAAATAATCTTTACTAATATTATAAAGCCGAAAAGTTTGTTTGAACGCGCTAATCTCAGGAACTATTGATTCGAATTGTAAAATTATTTTTGTGTTGAATAGACCATTTATCGAAGAAGACTTTAGGCTATATAATATCACGCAGCAACTTTTAGGAGCGAAGAAATATTGGAAAATTTGAAAAAAAAAACGGGGAAAATTATCCTTGAGGGCTTCAATGATGCCCAAAATAACTATTCCACGCGGACGAAGTCGCGGGCACAGCGAGTGCACAATAAGTGGATATAATGCCTTCACTTCCAGCCAAACCTTTAGACCAAACTGAGATTGTAATGGGTGGTTAAAAATAAGATCAATTTAATAATATTTTTATCCTACTTATAAATGCGAATGTTTGTAAGTATGTGTGGATATGTGTTTGATACTCTTTGATGCGAAATCAACTGGACAGATTTTGATGAGTTTTGGTACACGGGTGAATATAACCTGCAATCGGGTAAAATTTATACCGAAATTCCTACGAGAGCGAAACGCGGTGGCGCAACTGTAATATACAACCTATAATCAAACGCATTCTTACATAAACAACGACACGTTTAAAAAATATGGAAAAAAACAATATTAAATATGTCCGACCCACAGTACAAATAGTTTTTATAAACTCTGCGGCATTATCTGCTCCCGACTTTTGCCCCATCCTCGTCTTTTTACAGGAGAAGTTAATTGGGTATGTCGAGTCAACAATTACAAGAAGCTACTACCGTATGACCTCCTTGACCCTGTTAACAGAGAGAGCACCAATTTGAAAGTTACTACTTTCAAAATTTAATTTTGTGACAAAATTTAGGACAAAATATACTACGAAGGAATAACATATTGTATTTTCTGAAATATAAAATAACAATAAATATATAAGGGACAAACTATACAGAATAAGTTAGCCTTGGTGTAAGCACGAAACTAGTGTTATGAGATATAAACTCAACGATACTCTAAATGCCATTTCACTTAAAGTGACAGATTTATTGTCGTCATTAAATTCCTTAAGCCAAAATCAATGTTTGATTGTTTGTGACAATAAAATTGCTTTAAACGTCTGAAGGAAAATCTTTGCTATTTGACAGGATCGTGTGTGGTTCGACCCTTACTTGTTTTGATGGCTGCTACTATAAATATCGTGTTACGTGAAGACAGATCGACAGCCGACATCCTTCGTACCATTATCTTGTGTCATTTAAAAATATATACATATAAATATATGTATGTACATATATCTGTATAAATTGAATGAATTAATTTCCCGAGAGATTTCTTTTCCCGCAATTCCGTTTTATCAGTTCCCGTAAGAAAAAGTGGCTTTCAATCATTCATATAATCACGTTTATATATTATATTTATAATAATAGTGTATAGGGTTATACAACAAAGTCTAAAATAGGAATTCAGCTACAATGGAGAAAAATCGGAACAAACGTTACAGTTATTCTCATAAATCGTCTTCTTTAAGTTCAGACTCGCTCTTGACCGATTGTTTAAAAAAACTTGGAACAGGCGGGGGTGTGGGGCCCGCTGCAAGTACTGCGACCGGTCGGCGCGACCTGCAACCTGCAATTACAACCAATTACAGCACTTGTTATTATATTACTTGTAAGTCGTAAATATTCTCTAAATGCCGCGCTAACGTTATGCCAGTATGGGCGATTAATCAATGAATCAATTATACAATGCCATCATCAATTAACATAATATTGAGATTAAGAAAATGGGTAGATGTGTAATAACAACATTAATTAATTGTCGAAATAAAACGAACTCTTTTTTTTCTAAGTTTCTGACATTAGTCAAGCCTGAATGTTCACTATAGTATCTAGATCTTCTTAAGATAAGTGAGAACTCAACCAGTTCTACCGCCCTGATGTCTATAACAAGATACACGTATTTTGTAAAATTATACGCCGCCGTGAAATGATTCGCCAAAGCTTCTTATCTGAAACATACTGTCTACTTAGGAAATAGTTCACACTGTTTTCATGACGCTGACATTCACACATAAAATCACTTTCCCGGAGGGGTAGGTAGAGACTACATCGTTCAACAATACACTATCCTTGTATGCTTTCACATTCATCACTCGCTTAGTGCAACGTCTGTTTTGAGGGAATCTTGTCTGACCTTCCTTACATTCTTATTTTACATACATACATATGGTCACGTCTATATCCCTTGCTGGGTAGACAGAGCCAACAGTCTTGAAAAGACTGAATGGCCACGTTCAGCTATTTGGCTTAATGATAGAATTGAGATTCAAATAGTGACAGGTTGCTAGCCCATCGTCTAAAAAAGAATCCCAAGTTTTAAAGCCAATATAGTTTGTAAGCCTATCCCTTAGTCGCCTTTCACGACATCCATGGGAAAGAGATGGAGTGGTTTTATTCTTTTTTGTATTGGTGCCGGGAACCACACTGCACATATTTTATTATATATTACTAATATATGTAGGTACAAAGTACTGGCTATTCTAGGTAGTTAATTTTTGATCATAGCACTAACGCAATAACCTTATAAATAATATTTTCACGTGCATGTCTCAGGTACTCACTTCAATGAAAACCGGCAATTACGCGACGCAATTTTATCTCGTTAAGAATAAATTCCTTGAAGTCCTTATTAAAAGCAATTAGCACTAAATGCTTGTAAACAACTTGTAGTAAATGTTGCATAAGTGCTTAATTACCATTCAAACACATTTAATTTAACCTATGGGAATCTCTTTATTATACAATTGTGAGCAGAATTATTTTAATATGTCTTTATTATATAAATGTTGCTTCAAACGCGCCATTCGCACGTAACACCTCGTCTTTTCTGTTACCGCGGGAATAAATAAAATATACCAAACTAGAGGCCGCCCGCGACTTCGTCCGCATGGAAACCCTATCAATCCCGCGGGAACTCTGGGATAAAAAGTAGCCTATGTGTTATTCTGGGTCTTCAGCTACCTACATACCAAATTTCATGGTAATCGGTTCAGTAGTTTTTGCGTGAAAGAGTAACAAACATCCATACAAACTTTCGCCTTTATAATAGTAGTAGGATAGTGTCTCGATAGAGTGTCAGTGAAATAGGTTTTGACATTTTTAATACAATTACCTACAATATGATCACTTTATTTTTACAGACTTCTTAGTGTATGTAAATTAGGTATATCTTGTCTGTATTTCTATATGGTATGCGTACGGAAACATACTACAAAAACAGAGAGATAAACTCACAGAATCGGTTAAACCGTTCACTTTGCACCGACAGATTACAGTCTAGACCAAAAATAGAATTACCGCAAATAACCAAGTAAATCGCCGGTGAATTACGACGTGCTAACACGAAATTACAGAAACGATTACACATTTAATGCCGACGTGAACCCCTCATTATCTGTGAAATCGGTAGAGCGAATCGAAAAGTGCAAGGTGGAATCAATCAGCCGATTGTTTTGGATGGAGCGTGGAATAGGAGCGTGAATTTCTTTTGAAGTCTGACCACGCTAGCGATGCCTCCTGTAGTACCTAACTTCTCTCCAGAGAGGTGAGGAAAACCCGGTTCTAACGCCAAAAGAATGATGATTATAACGTGATGTCTTCTTCTGCTGGAGTAAATCCTGGTTTTAATATAACATCTGGAAGGGAACCCAGGGTGTACCATTTGATCATGATTCTGGGTTGGGTACGGCAAGTCTACACTATCTTTAGCTAGTCTACATTCATAATTCTCTTCATTTAAGTTCATCGGCATTGGACCTGACTTTCGGCCAGAAAGTCCACACCACCTCAAATTGTAAAATACTTACGGTAGCTTCATGCTAAATTTAAGTTGGAAATAAACATTGTTTCAAAAACATGAAAAACGCATGTCATTATCCTAAACCATAAGGTCTCATTAAGGTGGTTGAAAACATATCGAGCCGATGCATCAATAACAAAAATCCCTACGTGATCTCCATTACGCGCGACCATATCCTCGTTACAGGCAAATCAAAATAGATTGCAGTCCATCGAAGACACTTACAACCTATTCCCTTAAACGCTGGCATCAAAACGAACACAAATTTCATTAAAGCAACAAATAAACCGGACTCATCCAACAGATTCCCTTTAAAAAGTTAACCAACAGTAACCATCGGCTTGTTTCAACACTTGTTCAGAGTGGTCGAGTATATTGAAAGAGTAATTTTATATTATCTGTAGTAGCTTCTTGGAATTCTATTTTACTAATTTTATCTATTTTCTTACCTATACATACAACTTAATCACTTACGGGGTAGATAGAGCCAGTCTTCTTAAAATTTGAAGAACACGTTTAGCAGAATTACGATCTTACATATTAATTAAATTAATATTTTCTAAAAGTCGCCCACAATACACGATATTATACTTTTAACATGAATAGCAAGTGTTTATAAATATTTCAATTCCTAAACAGCAATGACTAAAGCTTTATTTACTCTACTTAGGGGCTTCCTTATTCGAAACGTGAACGTTAATATAAACGAAATTTGGAGATACGCAAATAGTTTAGGCAACTATAATAAAATTTAAAAAAAAATACTTCGTACCTGCAATTTATTTTTACTCGCCCCAGTACTCGAGCAAATACTCGAACAGTTTGAACACCATAATACCGCACTCGTAAAAGATTATGACGGCCTCTTTCATTATCCTTCATAAGCTAAAACTCCTTATAAAGAGCCGTGTAAGTTATCAGCTCCCGTATATGGGCGCTTTGCCCCCGGCTTTGTCTACTTTTGTTTTAAACGCGTTAAATGTAACCTTTTACTATTTAATTTTACTGTGAAGGTAATTTTTATGTGTAAATTTAAGTGAACAGTGTACATCACCAATGCTTTTTCTTAATTTCGATTAATAACTTGGTGTTTATAATGAAGAATGTATTTTGTGTGCTAGGTTAACTGGTTATAAAGTTGAAAAAAAGAATCTTATTTTATAGACAAAGGTAATTGTTAATTGTTTAGGTAAGACAGAAGTGTATTATAGCTTTTTATTAGAAATTTATCCAATAATAACAATGAGATTTTTAAAAACGCGCAACCAAAACTTTATATAACTGAAATTTGGAAAATTTGGTCACGTAAACATGAGCTAGGAAGTCATTTTCGGAAATTTCCGCTGGACTGAACTCTCAGACAAGAACTTGTTTCGCCATAAAAGCAGGACAAACCAACAAAGTTCTTCATATATCCCAGTATGGTTTATTACCACTTATGTTGTTGAACTTACAACGGAACGGCGGGTAATTGTTGACTGACGTCGAGTCGTCAAATAAATTGTTGTAACCTTTTCCTTTTGTGAGGAAAATAGCTGGAAAGTAGGTATGGCTAGTACTGAATATAACAGATAATTTCATGACACGCGTCATTTTTTGTAAAAATTAAAATAATGTTTTTTAAAGTATTAGTAATATAGGAGATAGGCTAGCAACCTGTCAATATTTGAATCTCAATTCTATCATTAAGCCAAACAGCTGAAAGTGACCTTTCAGTCTTTTCAAGACTGTTGGCTCTGTCTACCAAGCAAGGGATATAGACGTGATTATATATATGTATGTATGTGTAAGGATATTTTATTTTGGAAAGTGGTGAATGTGGATGAAGTGAAGGGACTATGTAGGGATCCTAGCTTACTGATAAATTTGAGATTCATATAAAGTGACAGGTTGCTAGCCCGTCGCTTAAAAGAAGAATCCCAAGTTTATAAGCCTTTTCTTTAGTCACCTTTTACGACATCCATGGGAAAGAGATGTAGTGGTCCTATTCTTTTCTATGGGTGCTGGTAAAATATACTTATTTATGGCTAATTGGACATTCAAAATCAAGGTATCGTTGATGTCTTTTGAAGGAAAAAAAAACTTTTAACAACTGAAGATCCTCCTTTCCAGAAAGCTGAGTTAAACCCTTAAAGAGAACGGATTTCCCCTCGATGCACAAATGCAAAATAAATACGCAATGAGTACGTTATGGAGTATGATTAGTGTTACATTGACGAACGTACCTTGATCAAATTAAGGACGTCTTAATGAAAAGTCAGGTTAAGAGTACCCAAGACCGCCGAGTTTGCATTAAGAGAGTACCTAATGAATATGAATGAAGCGAAAGAAGTATGAAGAGATCGCGGCAAGTGGAAAGATGCGTAGTCTCTGTCTACCCCTCCGGGATAGAGGCGTGATTTTATGTATTTATATCATAGAATCTTTAACGCCCTCGTATAGAGAGAAATCCATTTCACAAACTAACCAGATTAAGTTATCAGGTTCGTATGATGTTGAATTATATCAACGGGAACATGATATATACACTCGACCCTTATCAATAATGTCATAGCGAGATTAAGGATTTATTGTATGCATCTACATTCCTGCGATATTAAGGCTTTAAATTATAGCAAATGTGACTTGCTTAATGTTGCTTGGTGTTTACCGATTAGGTGGCAAATTCTGTCAGTCCCACATACTATATATGGCAAGGTATACTTAATTATGCCGTGTGGTTTCCGGCACCATTAGAAAAGAAAGAATAGGACCACTCCATCGCTTTTCCATGGATGTCGTAAAAGGCGACTAAGGGATAGGCCTATAAACCTGGGATTCTTCTTTTAGGCGACAGACTAGCAACCTGTCACTATTTGAATCTCAATTCTATCATTAAGCCAAACAGCTAAACGTAGCCTATCAGCCTTTTTAAGGCTATTGGCTCTGTCTACCCCGCAAGGGATATGAACGTGATTATATGTATACCTAATTACCTAAGCAGATGTAATGTAGGATAGTTTTTTTATATCGTATTTATCGTATCGGTGCTGTGAAGGGCTAAATTTTCAATCAAGTTAGTTCGAAATAGACAACATTGTTATCAAAGCCAAATTCATGTAAGTATCTGAATTAAACTGCCGTGTGGTTCCCGGCACCATTACAAAAGAATAGGACCACTCCATCTCTTTCCCACGGATGTCGTAAGAGCCGACTAAGGGATAGACTTGGGATTCCTTTTTAATGTAAATCCCTGCCAATCTAAGGTCTGCCGCGCCGATGGATGCATGGCTAGGGGCGAGCCTAGTCTCGAGCGTGCCACTTCCGCCATGGGGTTGGGCGACCCCCAGGTAATGGCTAGCCTTACCCTGGCATGCGGGGCTCTGCTGGGGCGGACAAAATTTTTCCCTAGCGTCTCGTGGGAATCGCATGGATGCAAATTTTTTTTGAAAGAGCACCTAGATGGCGGCGATGGTGTCCGCACCCCATCACGTCTCGTTCCCGGCGGGAGCGGTATGCGGTCTGCTGAAAGCCGCTTTGCGACGATGAATGTAAGAGGAGGAATGAAGGATAAGATTGAGGAAGTATGCCAGATGATGGATGAAAGACGTTTGGATGTGTTGTGCGTGAATGAAACGAAGCGGAAAGGATGCGACGCGACGCAGCACGGCCCTTACACGGCGTATTGGTCTGGAATTTCCAGTACCAGCCGAGGCTGTCAAGGGGTCGGTCTAATTCTTTCTGCACGAATGGCTGAGTGCGTGAATGAGTATGAGTGTGTCAGCCCTCGTCTTCTATGGATTAGGCTGAAAGTTGGAATCACTCGGATCTTCGTTCTAGGTGTTTATGCACCTTGGGATGTGGGTTCGAGGGGTACAACATCAGCAAAAAGCGAAAACGAGGAGTTCTGGAATAGTGTAAGAGAAGTATTGAAAGTTACCAAGCCAAATGAGAAGATTATTATGTTAGGTGATTTTAATGGATGGGTGGGTGTAAAGCGTGATGGATATGAAAAGGTGCTTGGTGCGTTTGGTGACGAAAAGGTGAATGATAATGGAAGAAGTGTATTAGAAATTTGTCTAGAGTGGGATCTTTTTGTGTCGAACTCAATGTTTCAACATAAAGAGATCCACACCTACACAAGAGTGGAAGGTATTTTAAAAAGTATGATAGACTTTGTGATTGTAGATGAAAGATTGAAGAACAAAGTGCTGGATACCCGTGCATATCGCGGTGCTGGCATTGACTCGGACCATTTACTGGTGATATCCCGGATAAGGGGTATCTTCAATCGCTGGCGGCACAGGGTAAGGGAGCAAACCAGCGCTTTGGAAAGAGTAAAAGTAGAAAATTTGCAAGATATGGATGTAGGTAAGAAGTATATTAATAGACTGAAGGATGAATTTGAAGATTTAGAGGAAATGAGCGATATTGAAGATGGATGGAAGGAATTTAAAGAAAGAATTGTGAAAGTAGCTGTTGAAGTGTGTGGTGTAAGTAGAAGAAGGAAAGGAAAAAATCACAAAAATGCGTGGATGAGTAAAGATGTGCAAGAACTTGTGCGATTAAAGAAGAAAGCATGGCTGGATTTGTTAGCAGCAAAAGCTAACTTAAGAATGCAAGAGGTTATAGATGAAGATGTGAATGAAGCACGTAAGGAATATAAGAAGGTGAAGGATCTGGTTAAGAAAGCTGTGATTAGAAAGAAAGAAGAGTATAAAGAGGATTTTGATAAAAGGCTATCAGAAGACTTTCAGTCAAATCTGAAAGTATTCTGGAAATCCGTAAGGTCAGCCCGAGGAAATACTATAACCAGAGAGCTGACTAGGATCAGATGCCAGGATGGTAGCGTTGTGAAAGGAGAAGAATGTGTACTAAAGATATGGAAGGACTATTTTGAAAGTTTATTTGAAAAAAAGGAAGGAAATAAGAAAGATTTCTGCTATAGCGAAGAAAAAGAGAATGAGATGGAAGGCGAAATTGAAATGTTCGAAATTGTGGAAGCACTTAAGAGTATGAAAGCGGGAAAGGCTGCTGGGTGTGATAGAGTGTCGGTCGAGATGCTTAAAGCAGGAAAAGGCGTAGTAGCTAGTCAGTTGTACTGCCTTTTCAATTTGTGTTGGAGAAGCGGCCGAGTACCAAAAGATTGGTGTAAGGCTGTTATCGTGCCACTTTACAAAGGAAAAGGGTCACAGCTGGACTGCAAAAATTATCGTGGTATAAGCCTGCTTAGCGTCGTCGGCAAATTGTATGCTAAGGTATTGATTAATAGAGTCAGGAATGAAACTGATGACAAAATATGGGATGCTCAAGCGGGATTTCGAAAGGGAATGGGATGTACTGATCAGGTCTTTTCCTTGCGGTGCATAGCCGAAAAGTTTTTGGCCAAGAGTCAAAAAGTCTATTGCACATTCGTAGATCTGGAAAAGGCCTATGACAGAGTTGAGAGGAATGAATTGTGGTCAGCACTTTCTATGCATGGGGTGAGCAGTCTCTTAATACGAGCACTGAAATCCTTATATGAGGATTCGAGTGCTTGTGTCAGGATAAACGGAGCGCACACTGAGTGGTTTAAGATTGAGAAAGGCGTTAGGCAAGGATGTGTTGCGTCACCGTGGCTGTTCAACCTATTTATGGATAGCTGTTTGACAGATTTGAAAGAGTCTAAAAGTGGATTAAGGATGAATGAGTTACTCGTCAAATGTCTGCTCTATGCCGACGATCAGGTTATACTGGCGTCATCAGCGGAGGAGTTACAGGAGATGGTAAACTGTATGCATGAAGCTTTAAAAGAGAAAGGAATGAAAGTGAACGTAAGTAAAACTAAAACACTGGTTTTTGAAATGGAGAAAGAAATGACAGCATGTAATATTTTGATTGGAGGAGAAAAAGTGGAGCAAGTGAAAGAGTTTGTATATCTAGGATCAAAGTTTACATCAGATGGCAAGTATGATAGTGATATTGAAAGGAGAGTGAACGCGGGGAACATGGTGAATGGAGCTTTGCATGCCTTTATGAGCAGTCAGAAACTATCCAAAAAGGCTCGACTGGCTGTGCACAGGGGCGTGTTGGTCCCGACATTAATGTATGGGAGTGAAAGTTGGGTATGGCAAAAGAAGCATGAAAGCAGAATAAATGCAGTGGAAATGAGAGCGTTAAGGAGTATGATGGGTGTGAAATTGAGTGACAGGATAAGGAACAGCGTGATAAGGGAATGTTGTGATGTGAAAGAAGATGTAGTTACAGGAATAGAAAAGGGTATGTTAAGATGGTTCGGTCATGTGGAGAGGATGAATGAAAGCAGGTTGACTAAGCAGATATACAAGGAGAGTGTGGAGGGAAAGGTCGGAGTGGGAAGACCTAGACGAACGTATCTTGATCAAATTAAGGACGTCCTGGTAAAGGGTCAGGTCAAAAGTACCCGAAACCGCCGAGCTTGTATGAAGAGAGTTATGAATGTGGACGAAGCGAAAGAAGTATGCAGAGATCGTGGCAAGTGGAAAGAGGTAGTCTCTGCCTACCCCTCCGGGAAAGAGGCGTGATTTTATGTATGTATGTATGTATGTATCTGAATTAAAGGTTAACCGCACAAGTTTCGTTTTTAATATTACAGAAATAAATCGGTCATCAGTGCAAAATAAACGTCTTAAAGCGTGAATCAGTTAAATGAGTGCTATAAAGCGGCACTCTAGCCCAATAAAGTTAATTTGAAACATGGGAGCGGTGGCGGTGGCAGACAGATTAACGATTGTATAGATACATACATACATATTATCACGTCTATATCCCTTCTGGGGTAGACAGAGCCAACATTCTTGTAAAGACTGACGGGCCACGTTCAGCTGTTTGGCTTAATGATTGTATCGATAAAGGTTTAGCTGATAATGTATGGATCAATTGGCTACGACTGCTCAAATAATATATTTCGTTCACCGTCAATTGTTTTAATAAAATTCAAATATAACATTGCCTTATAAGAATAGATAGTAGGATTAACTTACTCGTACTATTCAAAATTGTCTCTCTGTTGCTTTCTTGAATATTTAACTTGAAACGAAAGTAGATTATTTTTATTTCGGTTGTTATTTTGCTAGTTCTCGCCTATATACTGTTAAATCGCCAATAAACTGTTAAACGTTTTCATGTTATAGTTTCGCAGAGAAAGCCGTAAACTTCTCAGCAAAATGTACACACTGCTCAGGAGATATCTGGGCCACCAATCAGGGCAAGATGAAACAGTAATTACCTGAACTCACCGTTCTACGTTAAGCTATTTCTGTCCTCTCCATATGCCGTGGCGGCGGTGAGGTCGCACAAGGACTCGGTAAACGCTCGCCCATCAACTTTACAGCATCTGGCTCGTAATTTAATTAAAAAATTCACAGAAAACGAGCCGCGCGCAATCATCCAAATTGCGCTGACCGGCAGCCAACAGGCTAATTCCCTTAAATATTATTTTTGCCTTCTTTATCGTATATTTTGAAATTAACCCGGCCCGAGTAATGACTGTAATACACTCGCTTTTGATTAAATTCCCCCAAAACCAATACTTAAGCGTTATCAAACGTTATCGATGGAGGTCGCGAGACGGTCAGCTCTTCAGATTCCGCGCGCCTCCCCTTCAGTGTTCTAATAACCTTATCCTAATTCTATGGTTTTATGTAAATTTTTTAATTTGCGTTCCTTGGTTTTGCACCTATCCTAAGTGGTAAGCCTAAGTTGGTAGTGGAACCTAAGCGTTTTCATATATAACATAGAATTACTAGATAGTATTAGCGTCTTTCAATCTTTTATTTTTTTTTCCATTTTGTGTGATTATTTTTTTGATTCTCAATACTCTCGTATTTCCTGATTCTGTCAAAAGTAGAATATATTGTTAAAGATCATATAGGTACCAGAATGGTGTAATAATGTTGAAGGGCAAAATCTACCTCAGGTTCTTGGATCTTACCAGTTCATTGCCTACACAATGAAAGCCCATACAGTAAAAAAAAAAGTAAGTACCTACATCAACTTTATAACCCATTATATCTGGCAACACTTTATGCCACATTTGCATAATAAAATTACCAAAGGCCGACAGGGAGGCATCAACGGCGATCCCTCATAAAAATGTCCGACGTTTAAGGCATTAAATCGATTTGTTGGTTAAATCGAATATTCTGAAGACAGAAACGTATTTTCGGACACGTGACGGATATTTGCTTAAGAAACTGCCCGAGGGGAGAAAGCCTTTTTTTAATAATTGTGGTTTTGACAGGAGCTGGCAGAGAATCCGTTTGCCTCAGGTGTTTATCTTTCGGATCTTGATGTATTCCGCGGTGATAAGGGCAAACCTAATAGGAAGTGTCATATTCATACTCAATTTTACACAATAACAGATTTCCTCATGCAAACATTTTGGTAACGAAGCTACATAGGCATCCGCTTAATATTTCAAACTATGCCTTTTTAAAGAATTGGCTGATTAGGTATAAAGTTTGTCAGGTGAACTATGCCGGAATTTTGAATTTTACTTACAGAATATTGTGGTGATGAAGCATGGCATGCTTCAGTGCCACTCGCGACGATGTTTTTATCGCGCGAAAAACTATCACTGGTTTGCTTTTTATTATGACCCAAAACGGGACAGCGATAGTTTGTCGCGCGATAAAAACGGCGTCACGTGTACTGTGCTACGGGGGCAGATTCGAAACGTAGATTTCCGTAGTGACGAGCCCTTCAGGCAAATGATTAAAATAGCCTTTATAATTGTATATATATATATATATATCATATCTAGTATATTTATATAATTTTGATTGGTATTTGTTTTAACAAATACATTTCTAAAAGTTATTTATTAGGAAATCTGCTATTTAATTTTGCCCTTTCTTCTTAAGACTGTAAATTAATTTATATGTTTATTTTTCAACAACTTATACATTTGTCCAAGTGTCTAATGATATACTGAAATGCAATTTAATAGATATTATTTAGGATAAAGAGTAAACAGAGAGGTTTGTCACCGTCCGTTATGATCTAACATTGGCTAACATTGTTACAAATCTTTATAACTGCACAATGGCTGAACAATTACAGCAACGTATTAATTACAACCAATAAACGTAATTACACCTAGAAACCACGAGATGACACGTAAAAAGTACAATGTTGCAGCAACACCATGTCTAGAAATAACGAGAGGCCAGAAAGGTAAATCATTGATGGAAAAAGATGTGATTGTGACTTATGAAGAAGTACCACCATAAGAGTGTCAGTGGTCGAATAGTAGTGCCCGGCTAAAAATGCGTGTGACGCAAAAAGGCACAGATTCGAATCCCACCTCTGCCATGTACTATTGTCTATTTCCAAAGTTATGTACTTATATTAGTTTGAATACTACCCGATGCTCTTCACGTGAGGGAAAACATCGTGAAGTAACCTGCACATTGAGGCAACTGAATGTGTAACCATGATCGATCCAATACAGGTTAGTTTGCCATGCGGAGGTTAGATGGGAGTCGATTCGTGTAAAAACCTGACTCACCCAATCCAGGATCCATGGTCAAAGGTTCCTCTCTAGAATGATGTGAATGCAACTGGGAGAGGTAGAAGTACGTTTACGTCCTTCAATATATTTAAGCGACACATTGATTAGAAATAACTTGGTTACGAAATGAGAAATCTTTTACTTACCTACACTTTTTTCTTCTGTGATTTTTCTAATTTGTGTTCAGCGTTGACACAGTAAATATAATTCATTTTTAACGAGCAACACAATTAGCAGATGTGGCCAGCATAATTATTTTACAATATATAATTGACGCTTCGAATGTATATTTGCAGTAGGTAAGTTTGTGCAAACAATTTTTAAAATAATAAACGAAAAAGGGTTATTGGGTTTTATGCCGTAATTAAAGTGCCAAGTAGTTGATGTCTTCACGCCGAAGTGGCTACTTTCACATTTCACAATAGCAGCAGCAAATTCATCACGACGACACGTTTTTGCACAAATATAAGTAAAAAATATTTAAAGTTAAATGTTAAATTATTTCATTGACTCATTCACGTTCGTAATGACTTTCACAATAGTTACTACATTTTCTATGAATGTCATAAAAGACGATTAAGGGAATAAACATTATCACCTAGTGTGACAACCATTATCCAAGTAGGGTTAACGAGTATAGGGTCCAAGGTTACCAGGGTAAATAAATAGTAGGGTTCCGGGGTTTTTTAAATACGGTTAATGTGGCTGGCTTCTTGACCTCACTCGCTGGAGAGGAGCGCGGTGTGCGCCTTCAATAAGTCTTTCCTCCACCGCCTTTGCAAGTTAAAGTTTACCCATATTAGATTTTGTTCATGGTAAAAGCTGCATTAGATGAATTTGCCCATTCCCTTAGTCGACTATAACGACATTCATAGTAAAGAAACTTGGCACTTTAATGCTAAAGTATGAATCATTCGGTTCTATTCTAAAGTGCCGAGTACCACAAGGCTCCTTTGCAATACATATACCTATCCAAAATATGTAATTAAGTATAATAAACTAACTGTGCCCGCGACTTCGTCCGCGTGGAATAGTTATTTTGGGCATCATTGAAGCCCTCAAGGATGTACATATAATTATCCCCGTTTTTTTACATAAGTTTTCCATTATTTCTTTGCTCCTTATAGTTGCAACGTGATGTTACTCGTATAAAGCCTTCCTCGATAAATGGTCTTTTCAACGCAAAAATATTTTTTCAATTCGAGTATTTCCTGAGATTAGCGCGTTCAAACAAACTCTTCAGCTTTATAAAATTAGTATAGATTAAATGATAAATTAAATAAGTTATACGTGCTCCGTACTTACACGGTAATTTACTATTGTGGTTATTACCTACTTACTTTAGTTGGTACACTCTACTACTTTGGAAGTAACTCGATTAAATACAAATGTGGCGGTAGCTTTGATCCTAAAATTGCGGTCGGTTATTATTTTTTTTAATGGCGCCAATTTGTGAGACAGCAATGTCGCCGACATCTCATTTCCTTTTCCTGATGACTTTATCGTATTAAGAAATAAATTGTTATGGGATCCTAGAATTGACAAAAAATAAAAAAGATATTTACTAAGTTGAGTCATCACTATCTTGATGCAGGTTATTCACAAATTTCAAAATGAGCCAAAAATGCATGAAGAGCTTTATGAATGTGGATGAAACAAAAGTGTGTAGGGATCGCGACAAGTAGAAGAAAGATACGGTCTCTGTCTACCCCTCCGGGAAATAGGCATGATTTACGTATGTTTAAGTATGCGCCGCGACTAAGGCTCTTCGGATCGACTAACCCCGAGGTGGAGGACACAGCCACTTTGCAACAGGCAACATTCTTTAATTCATACAGGCCTTGTTCAGAAGTCCTGATATATGTCCAGCAGTCTTGAAGAGACTGAAAGTCACTACGCTCAGCTCTATTCCTAAATGATGGAATTGAGATTCAAATAGTTACAGGTTGCTAGCCTATCGTCTAAAAGAAGAATCCCAAGTTTATATGCCATTCCATTAGTCGCCTTCTACGACATCCATGGAGCAGATGTGGAGTGGTTCTATTCCTAAGTGCCGAAAACCACACGGTATGTCCTGATGCGGCTGAATAATGCGTGGGGTACACTATGTGTGTATGTAGGTACAATATAACCAAAAGTTTGAACGTACGTACGCTTGTGGTAAGATAAAACACCTTATCTAAATGATGAGAGTGATCAAGTGCCCGAGTAAAATGCGTGAACAGTTGGAAGGGACAGGTTCTAATCCTTCCTTGACCATAACCAATACTCTTTTCTGAGCTTTGTACATTAATTTGAGTACTTACTTTAAAGGAAAACTTCGTGAGGAAACCTGCACATTCAGACAACTGGATGTGTGTAACTATGATCCTATATGGGTTATGTTGTAAAGGTTGTGGAGGTCAGATTGAAGTCGCTTCGTGTAAAAACCTGACTTAATAACTGACCCAGTCCAGAATCATGGTCGATACGCGGACAAATTCTTGTGTACTTGAAAAAATATTTGTGGTACAATCTTTCGTAGGTACTTCCTACGAAATTTAATTACCATCTCTAATAAGACTTCTATTTAAGTCGTAAACTCCACAATGTCTTCCAAACAAAATGTCTTCCTCAAACAAGTGATTACTTTGCAAGCGATGATTTTGAAAGATAAGTTGGTCTCGGATCTCCTACTATTAAATTCGCCACGAAATACCGCCTCGCCTGTCATGTCGTCTCTCGCGTGGCCCGTCCCCTTGTTCACGCTTTAGCTAAATGCCAGGAGAAAGAAGTGGAATATAAATAACTCAATCTCAAGTTTGCGTGACACTACACATCCTCATATTTTATCAGCGACAGACCAAAGTCACCTGGATATGTATGTATTAAGTTATTACTGGAAGCTAATCTCGGGATAATAGCGGTTAGAGATGGCAGGTAGTCAATGGACCTAAATCCCGTCTCATTGATATAATTATGTGGTTTTGTTCGTAATTTAACAAAATTATAATCATTGCTAATCCACCTGCCACTACTGATATATGTATATTACCTAATATAACATGTTCTTATCCCTCACGGGGTAGACAGAGCCATAGCACGCAAGCTTGGGAAAGTCAGAAGCTTAACCGAGATTCAGATAGTGTAGCACATCATATACGGTACGTAACTACAGGGCGGATTTTGATGTACTTTTTTGTTATACGCCTGAGCATCCAAACGGTGCAATTTATTTTGTTTACTAGAAGACATGTAGCAAACACTTTCACACTTAAGAAGTCGCCAGTAACAACTATTAGATTACTAAAATAACAGACAAAACATATTTCCATCCAAATTTTATTCATTACAAAACCTACGTAGTTTGCTTCGACTCTTTAGCGTTCTGCAACGCCTGAGCCAAATACAACTTAGCCAAGCTCTGTGAGCAGAACGAGCTAATATGCTGGCTGTACGTGTTGATTTGGCCCGCGACGATCATGGGGTTCAGCCTGGGTGGTACGGGGTGTGGTTTGAACAGCTTGTTGACGTCTTCCTCAGGTAGCGGCGGCTCGTCCTTGGCGGCCCGGGCGGCGTTCTCCTGCGCCCGCTTCACCAGCCAGCGGTGCTTGTCCTGCTGCTGGCGCACCACCAGCTGCTGGTAGCGGTTGAACTTGATCGCCTCTTGGTTCAGCTCGTCGACGCGCTCCATTAGACTGCGCAGTTGGCCTGCGATGAAGAATAAAGGGACATACATACATATATATGGTCACGTCTATATCCCTTGTGGGGTCAAGGCAAACAGTCTTGTAACGACTGGTAGGCCACGCTCAGCTATTTGGCTTAATGATAGAATTGAGATTCAAATAGTGACAGGTTGCTAGACCATCGCCTAAAAAAAGAATCCCAAGTTTGTAAGCCTATCCCTTAGTCGCCTTTTACGACATCCATGGGAAAGAGATGGAGTGGTCCTATTCTTTTTTGTACTTTTGTCGGAAACCACACGGCACAATGAAGGTATAATAAAATAAATTTAAGATTGCACTGTAGAGAAATATTAGAAAACATTGTTTAGGCTTATAAACTCGGGATTGTTTTTTTAGGCGATTGGCTAGCAACCTGTCACTATTTGAATCTTAATTTCATCATGAAACCATACAGCTGAATGTGGCCTTTCAACTGTTGGCTCTGTCTAACCCGCCGGGGATATAGACGTGACGTGTATTTACTTCTTAGATATAGAAAGTAGTATTGTAAGATTGTAGTTAGGTAGAAATGATGTAGTATAAAAAAGAGGCTGTACTGTGACGAACACTTCATGAACGATTATAATCGTTACTTAATTGTTAATTATCGTTACTGAATGTGTGCGACTGAATTTTGAATGTAAATATTTCCTAGTTTATAATTTTCATTTGCTCAGGTATAAAAACAATAGTTATCAGTTTGCTTCATCAGCTTTCTGAATGGAACCTCGTCAGTTTATAGTACTCTTGACATGACTTTTCCCATATAGCGTCCCCTTTCAACTCTCCCATTTAACACTCTCATTGTTTATTTACAAGTCAACATACTTTCATTCATTTCCTTCTACATGAGTTTTAATGCGGTGCGCTGAGTACTGAAGCACAAAGTTCAAAACATCATTGCCTTCAAGAACAGCCCTGTAAGTTGAAGCAAGTTTGCATATTAAACTGTCCATAAAGCAACTTTCAAAGTCAACTACCTTCAAGAACAGATGCAGTGCCCAAGTCAAGGAACTTGGAGCCCTCCTCCTCCGGCATCATCTCCTGCAACTCTGACATCATGATGTTGGTGAGCGGTGAGTTACGGATCACTATGGGCACTTCGATGAACAGGCTCTCATAGCCGATCTTCAGGTTGCGCAGTGCTTCGGGGGTGTAATCGCCTTCCTTGTACATAGCTATCGCCTGGAGGAGATTAAATTGATATAATTCACTATTCTTTATAGAGTGGGTAGCAAAACAAACTAAACTAGAAACCTTGATGTCAATAGCTTTATTGATATTCCCTTCTTTTTACATACATACATAAAATCACGCCTCTTTCCCGGAGGAGTAGGCAGAGACTACCTCTATCCACTTGCCACGATCTCTGCATACTTTCTTTGCTTCATCCACATTCATAACTCTCTTCATGCAAGCTTGGCGGTTTGTATATTAAGTAAGATTATTTATTGTATTATATACTTTTTTTAGGCTGGAGGTGGGCATTAAAATCTGCAACACATATCTAATATATTGGTCCCTATCCCTTGAGACTAGCATCCCTTTTTTCCCTGCAAAGATTTTGAAGATCAGAAAGAAGATGCTTCATGCAGAAACTTAGGACAAATGCGATAAGAATGATAATGACATTATAATCTGTTTTTTTTTAAAAAGGACTCATTCATAAATTACCTGAGGAGTAAGACGATAGGCCTTCAGGGTGAGGAAACCCCTGGCAGACTTCTTAGTGTCGTAGATAACGACGACACTCTCCTCGATCGAGGTCTGGTAGTGGTACTGTGACTCGAGAAGAGACTGACTGAGGAAGTTACCAACATCCGCACTCTGATACCTGGAAGTGGAAGGTATTTAGTTAAGTGAGAGTTATTGAGAAGGGCAGCTGCCACTATGATAAGCCCCCTTGACCTAAATAACATAGATATATAATCACATCTTTATCCCTTACACATTAAGACTTCAGAGGCAAACAGAGCCTATAGTACCAAAAAGACTGAATCATCATAAAGCCATAATTAAGCCATATGGCTTACTGATGGAACTGAGATTAAAATAGTGACAGGTTGCTAGCCTATCTATGTTTTTTTTAACTAAAAGACCGGCGAACTTTGCACTAGATGATAGTGTGCCTTTCCCTTAGTTGTCATCTATGGAAAAGAGATGAAGTAGTCCCATCTAAGTGCCGGTAACCACACAACACCTAAATAACACTTCCACCAAACTAATTGCTGATCAGTCACTAATGAAAAACACTCACCATCCAACATGGAAATGATCAACATTGACTCTCCTCAGCCTCCGCATCATGTCCAACTGATACTCCTCTTCGTCCATTGTGTCATCGTGCTTCGGAAACGGGAAGCAGTTGGTTATCTCCAGCCTGTTCTCCACCACAAGACCCAGCAGAGCCCCCTGGGCAACTTCCATGTTGCTGCATGATTCCTCATGGCAGTGCTTCACAATTTTCATCACCGCCTACAAAAAAGGTTTAATACAATTATGTTTTGTGAAGAGCTGTTATCTCACAAAGAGTTTCATTCTTTGTGAGATAAATGAATAAAGTTTTGATGAATGGAATCAAACTTTACATACTTATTGTAAAGATTCATGTTTTTCGAATGAATATTGAAGAATATTATCATCTTTTTTTTTCAAATGGAAACCTTTGAATAGTATGAGTAAGTAACTAAGATATAGGTATCTAACAAACTATTATTTTGACAACTGATAGGTACTGAAACTTCATACTGAAACCCAAACAAACATAACCTATAAATTATAGACAAGATTACTTTTGTGCACTAAAATGATGATAGTTGATACAATCCTGATGTTGTTTTATCAAATATAGCCGTTTAGTTGTAAATAAAATCGAATTCATGTTTAAAAACAGTTTCATGAATGACGTGTCTGCAGATACATGAAATAACTAAGACAAATTCCTTTGCAGTTCTAAGCTGTCTCGTGAACAAAAAACACATAATAACAATTACTTACCAACCCATCGCACTGAACATAGGTAATTGCAGCTTCAGCTTCTGGGACTCTCCTAACAGAACCACTACCACGGCTCGCCATTTTTCAAGAGAAAGAGAGTCTTCCTTCCTTTTGCTTTTGCTTGCTTCAGCCGTCAATTTCTGTCAAGCTATCTTAATTTTTTTATTTTTCACGATGAAGCACAGACGAATACTATCACTATTTGACAAAATGAACGCAACTAATTAGGTCTACTACCAATGTATTACCTACATAAACATATTTAGTAAAAATTTAGTGTTCACAAGGTCTAAGATCGCGGTGAGTAACAAGTAAAAAATCATTCTCCACTTATCCCAACCAATATTATAAAAATAATGTGAAAGTAAGTTTATTTATTTCTTTATCGTAAAGTACACGCATTATCAAGCTCCTTGAAATATTCTGGAGTCTGGTCAAGGACATTATTATGGTATGTAAGTACTTTTCATACCGGTCAAAATTAAAGTTCTTTTGCGAAAAATCTTTTGTGTTTGCCATTATTGTCTGTGTCACAATCATGATGTCAAAGTCAAGTCAATCAATGTCAAGTAATCTCAATAGAATCGTGATTAGTTTAGTTAGTTATAGTTAGTGAATCCGAGATTCAGAACAAAACAATTGTATTTTACTTAAATTTTCAAATAAAATTTTTGTTATCTCTGTTTAGAAAAAATCTTGTCAGTACCTATTTATTTTTAACTATGTAAATAAATAAGCATTCGTAATAAATTTTTTGACAAGTATTTTGATGTTTGAGAAATGGACAGTATTGATCAATAGCAAGAATAATTAAATTGTTGTCAATGAAACTTCTGCAGTCTAATATGACGAACGCCGAAAATTAATAAATTCGATAATGAATCAACATAAATTTTGGAAAGGTTTAACACCGTTGGAAATTAATTCTTCATCACAAGTACCTGAAAAAATTGTGAAGTTATGTTCCCTTGGGTCTGATTTCATTGTGCTGGGAAACGACCATGGACTGTACCACTGTGACATTGAAGAAGGCCGCTTGGGTTTTAGCAGAATAAACGGAATTTCAGCAATAGACATATCATATCACAATGAAATTCTTTACATAATTGATATACATGGCCGCCTGTACAAAACAAACAATAGCTTTAAAAACAAAGAAGAAATCGTAGTTAAGGAAGATGCGAAATGTTGTCCCCACGGCTTCAAGAGCTCTAGCTATAAAGTGAAGTTCAGAAATGTAGTGTCAAGTGATTTTGGACAACTTTTTATTAGTAGTGATGGGCAACTGTGGGGATCAGGAGTTATGCCCCAAATATCCTTAGATACGAGTAGTATTAAAAAAGTGCCATTTTTTGAAGGGAGGACTGTGTATAGTGCTTCAGTGGGACAAAACTTTGCAGCAGTGATTGCTAGGAAGAATGTTAAACGGTCAGGTAACTACGATACAGAAAGTGACAATGATGATGAGGAAGTGTTTGCTTCAAACTGCTCACAATGTCAGACAATAATAGGCTTGGCATCCCCAGCATCTGTGCCGTCCTTGTCAGAAACCTGTCCCCTCGGGGTCCAAATTAGCAGGTCCAGTGAGGACTCCAGTAGTACTACTGCCCCACAAACTGATGTACATGTTGATGCTCACAGCTTAACTGAGGACTCTAGTCCATCAACTGAAGTATCAAAGGTACAGAATGATGTTACAAATAATCCTGTTGTAGAAATAAAAAGCCACCAAGATGGTACAGTTGAAGAAGATGATAGTACAGAGGCAGAAACAGAAACACACCTAAATAATGAAAAGATTAACAACATATTCATCAACACTGATGCAGCCCGGCAGTTTCTGAGCAGACAACTCTCATGGGTGTCTGCTGGAGAAGATTACTTAGTGGAATGCACAGAAAAACCTACAAGAATAATAAAAGAAAATGTCTCAAATCTCACCAACTTAGTTTATGAAGGCGTAAGGACAGTGGGAGACAAGGTTGCCACACTGTCCCGCCATGTGAGTGGCAGCAGTGACAACAATGAGGTTGTAGAGCTACAAATTAGAATAAACAATGAAGACCTCATGCACAGCTGCACTTCAAATTGCAACTTAGATGATTTGCATATCTCAACAAGTACAATAAGCAGTGATAAACAATTGGAAGCATGCAGGAAAAATGAGAATGTTAAAAATATGGCTAAACTTGGTAAAAATATCCTTGCTACAGAACTGTGGACTTGGGGAGACATATCTTATGGACAATTAGGCATTGGTGATACAGTTAAAAGAATAAAACCTATGGTGGTGATGACTTTGTCAGGATTTGGACTCCAGAAGGTTTCTTGTGGGAATTGGCATTGTTCAGCTTTAACTTTAGATGGGCGTCTATTTATTTGGGGTAACAATCATTACCATCAAGTAAGTTTTGATTCTAGAGAAGACAAAAGTGGTCCTAAACAGTTTACTGAGAACTCTGATAGTGATAGAGTGAGAGACATGATTGCTACTGAGCATCACACTCTGGCCTATACCCACAATGAAAACATATTTTACATGGGCAAGCACACGGATGGATACACTGAATCCATAGTAAATTTAAACCAAAAGGCAGAGGAAGAAGTAACTGAGAATGGGAAGGATTTAACAATGAAAATTTTAGATCTCCAAATTCCCAGTAAACCTCAAAATATGTGCTATCATTGGAGAATATTGTCTTCAGGCAATATCAGTTACTGTTCAGTAGAAGAAGTCACAAAAAGCCCAGAATTTCAAGATCTGTCTATTGCTCAAAGATATCTAGAAGAAATGCTATTGATATATCATTCCCTTATCAAACCATTTCTCAAGAAAAGCAAATCCATTACATTACATTCCAATATTTACGAAACCGTTTGTGATAATTTTGGTGACATTTTAAATATAACGGCTCTCAATGTGTTGTCAATATGGCAGTATGCTGAGAAGCATATAAACGAATGTGATATTTCTTTAATCAAAAATTTAGAAGAGTATATTTATTTGTACAGAAAGTATTATGTAGCTGTAAGTAATTTAATTGTTGTTGGTGGTTTCTCACAGATCAACAATATTGTTGATGTCCCGTCTACTATTTATAGTTTGTTTAGTGATCAACTGCCATCAAATAAACAGAAAAACAACAAGAAAACCTTGGAAGCCATAGTAGCATTAGCTTTCGTACAACCATTAACTAGATTGAGTTCATACAAATGCATAGCTCAATCACTGTTACGTTATAAAACTAAGAGGAAAAAAGGTGATGCTCAAACAAACATTGAAGAAAGATTGAGTAAAGTTGTGTCATCATTAGATACATTGATAGAGGAGCAAGAAAAGAAACGTAAAGAGGCAGAAATCACGAAACTATTTTGGGAAACAACAGGAAAGTCTCTTGATCAGTATAAAACTCCTGAACGCAGACTGGTCAGAGAATCAAAATCTCGTGCACTGAATTTGGTCAATCCAGGGAGATTCTCATCACATTGGTTTGTTCTATTCAATGATCTATTTGTCCGTGTAAATGGGAGCACACCAAACTTACACCCTTTAGAGACACTATGGGTTGAATCAGTCCCAAATACAGATTCTCTGTCTAATATTATTCAACTAACAACTCCTGAGGAACTAATTTCAGTATCCACTACCACAGAACAAGAGAAAACTGAATGGATTCATGCATTCAATACCACTATAAGGTTGAGATTGAATAAAGACTCTTCATTCAAACCTCCTTCGATTCGTTCTGCTTGTTATACGTTTTCAAATAAAGTACCCTTCTATAAGGAAGCGACGTATACTGGAAGGTGGTTGGACGGGAAGACTCATGGAAATGGGAAAGCTGAATGGCCTGATGGCAAGCATTACGTGGGGCAGTTCCAGCTGAACGCGTTATGCGGCCATGGCAAGATGGAGATACCTGGAGTAGGTAAATAAAATTAATTGCACTATGATTATTGGTTCTATCATTAAGCTATACAGCTGAACGTAGGATAAGTCTTTTCAAGACTGTTGGCTCTGTCTACCCACAAATGAGATAGACGTGATTATAATGTATGTATGTATATATGCTCTATGTTTCTCAGAATACCCCATTAGTCTAATTATACTTCTTATTTACTTTGTACATATTTCTACTTATTATCCAACTTTATCGACTTTCTTGTTATTTAAATAGTATATCAAGAAGATAAATGTATGTATGGCTACAAAATTGTTTTATTTATTTATATATTTATGTACATCAATAAAAAGTAAGAATAGAACTTAAACTAAAGATAAATTTAGAACAAGGGCATTGATATACAAAATAAGTTGGCGAATATAAACGTCTCGTTTTAGTTTCAAATCGCAGGTACATTAATACATGTTTCTTTTGATTCACGAGGGTATTTAATACCTATAAGCCTTTTCACTGATTTCGGTTATCGCTGTACCTATTTATTTATGTTAATTGTTTATTTATTGTAGTTTTTATGTATGTTTACTATAATTTTTTTATTTTGTTTTTGTGTAGGTATAAAAACATAGTTTGACCCCACATAAATTTCTCTGTCAGACCCAATGGTTGACCGGTAATGCTTCTAGCATTAAGTCCGCCAATTGTGCTATAAATTTGTTTTGTTCAATAGTGTTTTAATAATTAAACAAATAAACGCGTGGCTGAGCCCCTAAAAATATAATTCATACAAATAATTCCCTGTAAATAGACACTATCGTCCGCCGAGAGCGATAATTTATGGCAGTTGCAGTAATTATGTTTGCCTCTTATGGCAGGAACCATATGTAGATGTGGCACTGACACCCGCCACAAATTAAACTTTATAATAAAGCGATAAGGTTTGAAAATATTTAATTAGCCTACTGACTCATAAAAAAAAATGTGTTACAAACTACACCTGCATGACATGTAGGTATAGCTGTTTTTACTCATTAGATACCTCGTATTATTTGTGTTTAGTCCTCAGTCATAATATCGTATGTAAATGTAATAGTAATGCAGTTCAGTCGGCCACATGTTACAAACTAGATGAACATCCAAAACCCAACATAATCAGAAAATGTTTATCTGGATATCAAACCGTTGCCTTTGTGATCCAAAACATGCAGAAACGTTTCTCCCAGACCAATAATTTGGTTTCAAAATTGGTTTTAAAACATAGTCATACTTAAGTGTTTTTTATTTGGACCTGCATTCTTAGGATATTCCCCTAAATTACCAAAACATACACTGCTAACATGATTACATTACAATTAGACGGTACTAATGATAAATTCGCCATATTAACATCCCATTATTTTAAATTTTCCAGGCATATACGAAGGCCAATGGAAGGACAACTTGCAAAACGGTTATGGGGTCCTAAAATACACGACCGGCGACATATATGAGGGATATTTCAAGGACGGTTTACCCCACGGCCACGGGATAAAAAAGCAGGGAGATTTCACCACTTCGACAGCAACTATTTACACCGGAGAATGGGTAAATGGTGCCAGGCAAGGGTACGGCGTGATGGATGACATTGGGAAGGGTGAAAAATACCTCGGGAACTGGAGTGATAATAAGAAGCATGGATGCGGCCTGATTGTGACCTTGGACGGGATTTACTATGAAGGTCTTTTCATGCAAGACGTGCTTACGGTGAGTTTTATTTAGATACGCCGTGTTTGCGTATGATTTGCACGTTTTGGCAAGGTTGTGTACTTGGCAGTGATAAGGAATGAATAGATTAAATACTGAAAGTACTCGTACTGTTGAGCATGGTTTCGCTCGTGATTATTGAGCATCTCAATATTTCACACAAATCCTGTGAATTCAGGTTTCGGCTTATTCACTTTGTCTTTGCTGATGTTTGCCTGCAGTCCAGGATATCTTTGCATTATTAATGTTTATTTTTAAAAGTACAAACTCAGGATAAGAGTACTATCGTGTAAATTCTACTTTTAGGCTATATTAGTAAAAAAAAATACAATGTCTCTCTCAGAACTCCTGTATCATAAAATTTTGTGAAGATTGGTCAAGTATCGTATATAGCGTGAAATGACAAACATGAATATGAATGATATCGAAAATAAATTAATTATTTTGAAATTAGGTATATCTTAATCAACGTAATATTTTATCAAGTTCTTATGAAATGTCATTAAGGGATCGATCTAAATTATATATGTGAGACTGGCCATAATATATTCCATAAATGTTATCTAAGTAATAGGAAACAGATTAATACTTTATCAATATATGTAAAAAATCCAGGTATTTAACATTTTAATACGTGTACAAGTCGTAACATATTCACCATGTACTTTTTAATGTACAGTCAACGGCAGATAAACCTCGCAATCCAATGGTTTTTTGTTGTACGAACTGGGGTCAGGTTTTTCTGTCATTGACTTTACCTACAGTAATGCACCAATAACCGTCGTTTGTTTTAACGTCTGTTTTTGTGCACCATTACAGCACACTCGACGACTTTTTCTATCGCGCGAAAAACTATCGCTGTTCCGTATCACGTCATAATAAAAAGCGAAACAGCTATAGTCTTTTACGCGATGAAAACGGCGTCGCGCGTTGTATACTAAGGAGGCAGGTTCGAGGTTTTAACCACGTGTAATAAGATCTGACCCTGTTGACCTAGCCCAGTTTGGATGTTGCTTGCTCGTTTCAAAAGACTTTTTTCTCCTGGCGTTAACCCCGGTTTCATCCCCACATTTCTGCAGAAGAGCCTGGGTTGCGCCTTTTGACCTTCATCCTAGATCGGGCGAGTCATTTTTTTACACGGAGCGACCTCTCATCTGACCTCCGCAACCTGGTACTTGGTAGGTGCTACCGCAAATTGGTCCAGGGTTTAAACCTGTGCCCTCCACGCGCATATTTTTAGTCGGATAGCTTACTCATTCGACCACCGACTCTCTCAAGTCGTCACGGCAAGGAGATATAGATCCTCTTCGCAGATGCCGATAATGTTTACCTCATTAGGGTAATGATAATGTTATTTTTATAACACACAGACCCACTATTTGTTTATGGGCATACAGATACGAAATTTTATGAGTATAAAGAGTTTACAAATATTTGACGCCGGAAATTAACACATATTTATCATATCGTGACCTTGAACATTTGTAATACTAATGTGCTATAACTAAACATTTTCATACGGTAATAAGTACTTATCGGCACTTATTGATATTTTGACAACACTAATATTCCCTGACCTATACCTCACCGTTCCAGGGCCGATGGTCTTCGCCTTTCTTACCTACATACATAGTCACGATATTATCTCTTACGGGGAGGGCAGTGCCAACAGTCTTAGACTTTCATACTTTCTGCTGTAAATTCTAAAAAAAGAGAAAAAGAATTGTCTTTGAGTATGTCTCTGAGAAAAGGAAGTGTATTGGACTTCTTTCTATTTCTAATATTTAAATAAAGAAGTCTTTAAATATCCAATACCTTTATATTTTTAATTTCATAAATTTTGTTGTTAATATTTAGGGACACGGCGTAATGGTCTTCGAAGATGGCACTCACTACGAGGGCGAGTTCAGGTCCGCCGGCGTGTTCTCCGGCAAAGGCGTGTTGACTTTCTCAAGCGGGGACAAGATCGAGGGGTCTTTGTGTGGAGCCTGGACTGAGGGGGTGAAGATCAGCAACGCCACCATGCAGCTGAACGTGTCCAATCCCGCACCGCCAGCGAATTCTAAGCCTAAGTACGTTTGACATAAAGTTTTTATTATCTTGGCCACTCTTATTGTATATGTATGTATGAACTTCTTACCTGGTTAAGATATGGCTTTAGACGATGCAGCTGATTGTCTAGTGATGTCCCGCCAGCGAATTCAAAGCCTAAGTACGGTTGACATAAAGTTTACTTTCTCTAGTAAGGAGTGTTGACATTCTCCAGTAAAAATAAGATTGAGGGTTCAGTATATGGAGCCTGGACTGAATGAGTGAAGATCATGCTGATTCTGCCCCGCGAGCGAATTTTTAACCCGAATACGTTTGATATAAATATTTACCCTGGTTCCCCTACCTGCTAAAAAGCTCCCTACCTGGAAAATGAATGAAAATACGTACGTCCATACCATGTTTTGCAAATTCTAAGCGTCAGTTTAATGTGACGTTTACTTACAAATTACAAATATGCAAATATAACACGAGATTTAGTGACTAAACCAAAGTCATTTAACATCGTGGATCAAAATAATAAAAAAAAATGTTGCGCATTCATTTTCAGTTCATTCGGCAAACTGAGCGTCGCGTCAAATCAGAAATGGAACGCCCTGTTCCGCCAATGCTTCCAATGTCTCGGCGTTACGGAAACAATATTAACGCCAACCGGAAACCACTTCGCTAACGGCCCTGTTGCGACCATAGACAACGTTAAAATTTGGCAGAAAGTAGCTGTGGCCATTTCCTGTTCGCATAAAGATAAACACAAGACTCCCTTGAAGAAACCCAAAGGTTGTGATATGGAGAAGTCAGTTGATTGCCTGGAGGTGATACCCCATTTTGGACAGAAGAACCTGGATTTGGACAGCTATTTTGAGTTGAAACAGTATTTGCAGAACGTAAGTTTATTTAATCTCAATCCTATAATGAAGCCATACAGCTGAATGTGGCCTTTCAGTCTTTTCGAGACTGTTGACCCTGCCTACCCCGTAAGGAATAAAGGCATGATTATATGCACGTCTATAAATCTTTTTTTTCTGTCTTCTTCTTCTTCAACCCATACTCATCCACTGCTGGATGTAGGCCTCTAGTAATGCACGCCATTCTCCACGGTTTTGTGCTTTTCTCATCCACCTTTTTTTTCTGTATTCAATATCAAATGCAATTTCTCATGCTTTATATTACTCGTCGAATTCGCAAAAAAAAATCATCATATTTATTGACGCAGCATTTTCTAAAATCCCAAATGGAAGTAAAGTTCAATCAAATTATAAATTTTTTTTTAAGGCACAAGCAATCAAGTACAATTACAAATTTCACTTTTACAGGCTTGCGAGTCCACGCATCACCCGCTAGGCCAGCTGGTCCTGGCTCTCACCAACGCTTTCAACACCACTTACGGCGGGGTCAGAGTCCACCCATTACTCCTTAGCCATGCTGTCAAGGAGTTAAAGAGCATCACCACCCGTTTGTACCAAGTGGTCCGTTTGTTGTTCCCCGCTCTGCCACCAGAGGGCACTGATGTGGTGTTGCCGTATAAAACTGACGAGGGAAATGTGGACAGCAATCCTATTGATGGGTAAGTTTCTATGAACTGAGTATTGGTTAACCTGATCGAGTGAATTGTTGCAAAATTTGCAGAGTCGCAAGTATCTCCAATGTTTTCGTATGTTTTTCATCCAACGTACGTGCCGTGTGGTTTCCGGCACTTTAGAGGGATTCCGCAAGGGATAAAGACGTGATTATATATAATAAAAAGATTTATTCGGGGTTTATTCCGTGCTCAACTAATCAAATATGACTACGATGTAGGGTAATAGCTACATACTTTAATTATATAATTCCAGTGAGGTGGTATCAGCAGCTTCATTGCTCCAACCGACCCTACTACCGCGCGTGCATCCGGCTTTGTTCGTGTTATACGCGTTACACAATAAGAGGGAAGACGATTTGTACTGGAGACGACTCATGAAGTGGAACAGACAACCGGACCTCACGCTGATGGCGTTCTTAGGAATAGACCAGTGAGTTAACACTCTCGTCTCATGGTTTTACATTATAACATAATTTGTTAGTCTTGTCCATTTTTATAAAACTTTGAACAGTCATAGAAGGGTAATGTAGTTCTTCACCACGTTCCAAAGTTAAGACTCAAGAGTCACAACTTGGCATAGTATACCTGATTAAAATCATTTGTCGCACATAAAAACATAACCAATCAAAATGGACGAAAACAGAGGAGTCAAATTTTCAGAAGCATTTTTGGTAAGGAACTACAGAGTAGTTATTTGTTACAGAAAATTCTGGATCGGTTACAATACCCGGAACTCTCAAATGTCTCCTCCGTACTCGCCGCTCAAAGAGCAACTGTTCCAAGAAGCCGTCGAAACTCTACAGCAGCTGAAGACTACGTTCTCACCGATAGAGAAACTTCTTGTAATTCGTAGCACATTCCAGAAGATGACGACGGCTGTGCAACAGGAATTGGGTAATTTGAATCTTATGTTGATTGTGAATGAAGACCAATTTTTAAAATAAAGATTTTAACTTTCATCTATCATCAAAATTTATAGTTTACTAATTTTGAGAATTGTTTTATTTTTAAAACTACTTACAACTGACTACGCTTGTTTGCAAACGCTCTCTTTTGCAGAATGTTTTTGTTTTTCGTTAAGGAAATTTTAACATTTTTGGACGATGAAACTGAATAGAGTTCTATATAAAAAACAAAAAAATTTAAATGAAAAAAAAAACGGGAAAATTTGATTGCAGACCGGTTTATTTGCTGATCTGTCTTAGTATGGGAAAATAAAATGGTTTTTACTATCTATTTATTTTTATGGAAACCCAATCAGTTCAGTCGTCCAAACATGCTGTCAAGGTATTTTCTACCTTGACAATGAAAATTCAACCTGTGTGTGACAGGTCAGAACTACCTTTGGAGCATGGACGAGTTGTTCCCCGTGTTCCATTTCGTGGTGGTCCGCGCTCGCATCCTCCAGCTGGGTTCAGAAATACACTTCGTTGAGGATTTCCTGGAGCCGGGCATGCAACACGGGGAACTGGGACTTATGTTTACTACACTTAAGGTATGTTAATTAATATAACCACTCTTATTTCTTGGTAGACAAAAAATACATTCTGCCATTTTCTACTAACCCTGCAAAGTACTTTTGCTTCAATTATATTCTTCAAACTTCTACTCTTGACGATCGTCGATCCTTTCTCTCTCTCAAAGTGATGGAAAGAGATAGGACATCCTATATAAGGGGGCTTACAAAGTGGTATCAAAAATGATGATGCTTACTTTCAAATAAAAAAGAAGCATTGGCACATAAATATGTATATCGCGACTAGAATCGAATAAAAAATAAAAGTAAATTCAAATTTGGAATTTTTCTTTTCAGGCCTGTTACTTTCAAATACTCCAAGAAAAGATGTCGATGAACTAACGACGAACAAAATAAACGATGATCTCGCAATACGTAATGGTGCGTTTTAATTAGTTATTAGTTGCTCCGATAACAATGTGGAAGTTTAATACGCTAAGTGTTCAATAAGTGAAGTCATAATTCCATTTTGATATCGTTTCAAAGTGTAAACCATTTATATTTAATCCCAAATGATGTGAAAATTATAGCGTCGGGGTCGAATCGGTAAGGTGTCTGGTTAAAATGCGTGATACTCAAAGTCACAGGTTCAAATCTCACCTCGGCTATGTACCAATGACTATTTTCGAAGTTCTGTTGAATACTAACCGGTGATGGAAAAATCGTGAGGAAACCTGCTCATTCAGGCAACCATGCTCCAAAAGAGGTTAAGTTCCCTGCAAAGATTGTGGAAATCAGATGGAAGGCGTTTCGTGTAAAAACCTGACTCCCCCAATCCAGGGTCCATGGTCAAAGGCATACCCCGGGCTCCTCTCCAGAGTGGTGAGGATGTGACCGGGTAAAGCCAGGAGGAAGAAGATAAAGGAAAGCTGAGGCACGGTAGTTAGATATGACCTTACCTACCGGTACCTTTTGTCGGCGACTTCTATTATTTTCTTGTTTCGTGAATGAGAATGCTTAATTTGAGAAAGCGACGTTGCGAGCAGCTAGTTTTTGATGTAATTTTATTTATTATTATGTTAATGTTGTATGAATTGAATAAGCTTTAAAAAAAATTATTTTGCTTAGAGAGTTCACTAAAGATTTGTGTTATTTAGACTTTACAATTTTAAAGTCAATTAAAGCTCTGTGACAGTTGTTGTACTGTCTATAGCAGTTTATTAAAAAACATTAAATCCGATTTTATATAGGAAGATATATATATAAATTATTTAGAGTTAACGCGACACAGTTAATATGTAAAATTGGCCTATTTTTTGTGAATCTCAAGGTCACAAAATAGTATTGTTTTGTATCTTAATAAAACACGGTTTGGTCCAACGGTTCTTAGATTCCAAAGTTATTTGTTAAGATGTTATGTTTTAAGTTTTTTAAGGCTGTGGAAATTATGTTGTATAATTTCGCAATGTTGTAAGTAGTTTTGGCTTGCTAAGTTCACTCTTTCTCACTATACTTAATTCATAAAGAAAAAGTGAACTTAGCCAAAAGTAAAAAACTAAACGCAAAAATTATTATGTGCCAAAAAAATCAGTAATCATATTTTTCTAATTTAGATGTGTCGATTTCTTGCCATGTTATGTGCTGCTTTAATAAAATTATATAATATATAAAGGTAATTTATAAATAACCCGTAACTGCGATTGTGAATAACTATTGTCATATATGTTCATACATTGAATGAACAAAATGAGACTCATTCATGAGGAATGAGGTACACTTCTTTATCGGCCTTTACCCTCAAGTAGACTAGATGTCGTGTTAAATAATTGTCAAACAAAGTCAAAGAATTCCCATGGGCGTAGGAAGGAAAGGGTATGTTGTGTTACCCCAGAATTTTCAGATTTCAATACCACATAAACTTGGGATTCTTCAGCAACCTGACACTATTTGAATTTCCATTCCATCATTACCTTACAGCCGAACATGGCCTTTCAGTCTATACAATATAAACGTGACTATATGTATGTAAATAGCACCCCTGAATTCCAAAAATAGCACTATCCAATTAAAAACATTCAAAAGCTATAAATCTTCTCTTTCTTTGTAGCAGATTATTTAACATCAATGCTAGAAAGAGAGAGAAGACATATCTGTGACCGTTCGTGAATAAGCCTCTAGGTCCCCCTGGAAAAGTTTGTTAATATGCCTATGATAACTCCTATTCCTATGGAAATAATAATTAAGTCATTAATTTAGTACAAATCAACGGGTCGAGAAACTACAATTAATTGTCCCAATTTCAATTATAATGTAAGTATCATACATAACCAAATACTGATAAGGCATTAACCAAATAAAATGAGATTAAGTGATATCAAACGTATTGTGTACAAGTCTGGGGAGAACAAGGTAAACTAAGAAAAATGAACTTCATAAATATTGAAATAAATGCTATTCTCTATCAGAAGATCAGCAACCCCTAATTATGTCAGTAAACTGTATTTTGCATTTTAATACAATAATTATAAAGTTCAATTTTCTATGCTGCATGTCTGCGCCGATGTTTCAAGTATTTTAACTATTTGACTGTTAAATAATTATATTTAAGTACATTTTAGTACCATATCAAAATGGATTAAGAATGTTGTATAATTATAATATTTATATCTTCTTGTCTTACTATATTATCTGAGGTGAGTTAGAAAATTTGAAAAATGTATATTAATAAAGTTCGCATAAAAAATGCTTGTCTTTTTTCTTCTAAACAGTGCCAATTATAGTAGCAATGCGTTTATCAATACTTTGTTTGGGTTCAAAAATATATTAGTAAACAGATTTTAAAAGAAACGTTTTACTCAGATGTGAAACACAACAATTATTACATTTTATAAAAGGATTTATCAAATAATACAAACCGCTTGTTTATTAAGGCTATTTATTTCATTCCTATAAAATAACATACCAAACTTCTCTTTTGTACAACATCATATCAAAAATGTACACCATTATATAAATTTCGTCACAGGTAAATGTTACCTAGCTACTCACGTGATTTCCCCTATTTTCCATGGCTATTACACATCATAAATATAATAATTATAGTCCTCTCACTTGCCTAGTGTTTGATAGGTACCAATTCATAATCCCGTAATGTGCTGTACATGATATCTACAATTTTTTCGATTTAAAAAACCAGACTTCGTTGACAGTTGCAAAATTCAAAGCATAGTATTCTTTGTTACAATGATCAAAAGGTTCACAAGCTTTAACATATATTTTTGTGAAGGAGTCGTTTAGAACTCAGGAACGGGAATTAAAAAATATTGATCAATAAGCGACTGGCGGAATTTCGTGTTTTTAAATTCAATCGTATTAATTGAAAAAAGGTGTATTACAAGAGAGCTAGTTTACCTGATTCGATCTCTCATTTATTATTTTATTTGATTGTATAGATATATAAAGATTGTTTCAAACCATGATAGAATGAATTACCTATAATACGGTATGGCTTTCGTTTTAATATCACTTTTACCCTAGGTTGTTAGTAAATTGTCAATTGATTACAAGTCATAGATTTTTAACACTACACAAAATTGATATGTCCATGTTATGGACTTCATTAGACATTCAAGACCCTGACACGTTTTGGACTGTGGCTGAAATAAAATCGAAAACTGGACCGATTGAACGAAGGAAGATAAAAAATAGCTACGCGATACAAGGCCGTAAGTACATTATCATACTTAAATCGATAAAATTAAACAATTATCGATCTTACTGTACAACCACAGCCGAAACAGGCGAAGGCAGTGTAATACAATTGAGAGTTTTATCTCTGATAGCTTGGTGTTCTTCACGTAATATTAATGCAATAAAGGCCTTGCTGTATAAACGGCTTTATCAATTCTTTATAAAATAAATTCCTTTCTTGCCAAGCTGTCACAGATAAAAAATATTTGAATTACAGGTGGGTAGCTAGAGTTATGTTAGATTTACAAAAATCAAGAGTATTTATTTTTTCATTTTTATAGAAAGGCAAGAATTTAATTTCTCCGATGTTTTGATTTTGCAAGTGAAAGATATGTAGTACAGCATAAGCACAACCTTATATTTAAGAAATTATATTTTATAATATTTTTGTTCTCAATAACACGAGCCACGCTATTGTATTTGTACTTTGTTTACAAGCAAATCAAGAATTGCGAGCTAAGGGAGTTTTATAGGTTCAAATTATATGCATTTACATCTGAAAGCCGTCATAAGCTAAATTAAGTTGTAAACAATTCAAAGACAACGGCAAAATTATTGCATCCATTACATCTCCCCGTCATACATTAAAAAGAATATTTTATTAAATAAACGATACAATAACTTATACCCGAAACTCGCAAGTTAGGTAATGTTAGACATAAAATAAAATTTATTATATTTTATTAATATAAGACATTAGAAAATATCAATCAAATTTTATTGCATGCATTACGATTTAAAATAATATTAACAATATTACCTATATAACACTGTTGGACGATTTCTATAGTCAAGTTAATATAAACGTAGAACGTCTAAGAGTCACAGGGTGTATATCTAAGGAGCCTAAGATACAGTATGTTTAAAAGAACGCGTCATTAAACAACAGAATGCTTACAACTAGAGAAATCAACGTATATATTACTATAACATCCTACGCTAATGTTAATGCTTACAAATAAATGCCGTCTACTGTGGTCAATGGGTGACACCTAGTAATCCACATCGCAAGCCACGGGAAACCAATAAGTATTGCGTTTTGAGTGCATGCAGTCGCGTAATACAACCATATACACAATCTTTGGAAAATCATTGTAACAGGTGTTTAAAAATAAATTGGTATTAATAAATGTGGAAGGCATCTAGGTTAAATGGAAGTATCGCGCATTCGCCCCACATTTGGATGAATATGGGATGACTCACTCTAACTCGCCCCAAGTCTGGGTATGAATGGGATGACTCACTCACTCGCCCTACATCTGGGTATAAATGGGATGACTCACTCACTCGCCCTACATCTGGGTATAAATGGGATGACTCACTCACTCGCCCTACATCTGGGTATGAATGGGATGATTCACTCACTCGCCCTACATCTGGGTATAAATGGGATGATTCACTCACTCGCCCCCCATCTGGGTATAAATGGGATGACTCACTCACTCCACATCTGGGTATAAAATAAATGACTTACTAAATCGTCCCACATCTAGGTATAACTAAACACTCACTCTAATAGCAAGAGGGATGCAAGGGGGATCAGGTTTAGTGTAACATACTCATTGTATCTTTAATTAATGAGAAGCTAACTTAGTTACACGACATTGGTCCAAAGGTCTATACGGCGATTATGCCGACTGCAATCACCAATTATAAAAATACAAAACAACATACAAAAATTACATATAGAAAAAATTATCAATAATTTCATATTGCCCTTATACAATTCATAAGTTTAATTTCTACATTTGACCAATCCACGTTTCACATTTAAAGAGATACGATAAGCCATTCATAATTTGACGCGTATAAATAAAATAGTAGGCAATGTTAGGAATAGATTTTATATTTGAATTCTCATATCGCAGTGTATGTTATTATTAATAACAATCAATGTCCTCCAAATTTGATTGTGGATTACCAGCCGGTAAAACATACTATTCTAGTGTATGGAGCTTGGTCAACTAGCGATTACATACATCTTTAAAATATACGTATAAGGGTATGTACATACACCGGCGTAGTCACTAAATAACAAACTAACATATACACTATCGAAACGGATAGTATCGAATATTAAAATCGAACTTTAAGTTAATAAAAATCTTATTTACACTTCTATTACCAAACAATAATAAATCAATATTGTTCATAAATATAATTATGAAAAAAGAAAAACAAATAAAAAACATTTTTTGCTAAGCAATCGAAACAATATACAGTACATACGATATCGCCAAGCAACGGTAAGGGGTATACAGATTTTTATAAAAGTAAAAATTATACTCCGTTTTCCGTATTGAAATGTCCGAATTCGTTTAACCAATTGGAGGCCAATGTGCGTTAAGAGTGCTATAGTTGTCTTAACAGTCAATCGTCCGAATTGCTTAATCAACTAATACTGAAAGCACCATTTTTATATTACCTAAGTAATTCTTACATAAATCCGTTAGGTATAATTTTGAATTTTGTTTGTTAGGAGTTTATGAAGGTATACTACAAAAGGAAGATATTATCATCAGTGGCATAACATTTTATATTTACAGAATAACAACGTTCCTTGAGCGCTAATTTTTTGCTGTTATGTAGTTAAAAATGAATGAGAAACTACAATCCATGGGTAGTTAGGTGGCGCAACGGACATTAAAATAAAAAAAAGGGTTTAAAGGAGTCCCTTCAGCCCACTACACTTGACTTGAGGAAATGAAAGTTTTTAGGCGATGGTAGCTTTGTAAGCATCATAGGAAAATTTTGTATGACAGACAAGGTTTAAAAGAAAACATTTTGACCAGAACTTTTAAAGATCTTTTTAAAACTGTCACGGGCCCCAAACCGTTTAACTTTCAACTTCAAATTTCGCTTAAATCGCTCTTGTTATAATTGCTGCTATTATTTATTATTATTAAATTCATATTATTACTCTGCAAACATAAAACACTATCTCGAGTATAAAAAAATTAATTATAGTTAAGTCATGATATCTTTTATCTATATAGCATTTCCTGTTACGGTGCAAGGTAAAATCTTGACGTCTCACATAAGTTTAAGTATAAAACACTTTAGAATCGCTGTTCCGCATAGCAAAATTCTGTATATAATGGCATCAAATACTATAAAACTAGTATAATACTGAGATGATTATTATTATTTATTAATTATTTATGTGCAGCATTTTCGCCGCTCCCCGAAAGAAGATTCGTTTATTTATTTAACATTGAATTCAAAGATATGATTTTTAATTTATATAATTCCGAATATTATGTCTGGCAATAAAATAAAGCTTACCGGCACGAAAACCGTAAGTTAGATTTTTGTGGTTATTTTGGACAGTCTTATCCAAATATGGTAACGTTACGTAATTTAGTGCCACGAAATAAGTTAATATTATTAACGATTTTTAAAAAAAATCATTAATACATAATATTGAAATAACATAAACATCTTCTCTGTGAGAGCATCACTTCAATACATAGATGCCAAGTCCATCAGATACTAAACCCTTACGTGTTTTACAATTAATTAATCACTAAACTCATATGACACTGACACGATTGACTTCTTATTGTCAATAATTACGGGAAATAATTTAAATGTGCACACGTTAATATTTTATGTGGGTTATACATAACAACTTACGCTCAAATGTGCACATCACTATTTTTGCTGATGTTACGCCATTCTAAATTAAGAACATGAGACTGAATGAACAGAATTCTGTACTGTTGCGTGGTAAAGTAATTTAAAAAAATATTATTCTATTTGTTTTCAAACAGCGCAACATCAGCTCAAGTGCGGACCTTATCCACCTTAAGTGCTATATTTTCTGCCGCTCTCCAATTGTTTACCATTTATTTTATAAAATATGTATGTACATTATAATTAATCCATATTCTTTAATTCTAGACCATGATTCAAGCGTCCCTCTGTCGTTATTATAAAAATTATTTACACATTCCACTAGTTACGGACACCATTTTTTAGTCGATTTTATAATTCGTGATGAAGTCTATAGGATCGAATCGTTCTAACTTAGTGGATACGAAGTGTGGGTAGTGGGATCAATTCCCGGTCTTGCGGCAAAAAACGACACGATAATGAATACGAGAAGCGATCGTTTTGATGATCAAAGTATCCTAACTTATTATATTTGATCCCAAGCATGATATAAAAAATTCGAAGAAGGATTTTTGTCACCGAATTAGTCAACACGTAGACAGAACACACGCACATTGCCGCAAGCTTAGCTAAGGAGTTAAATAATCACAAATCCATCATACAGACTTACGCACTAAGAGATACCTAAAATGTAAAATAGGTACAAATAACGTCCTTACTATCCAGAAGGCAAAATTGGCACTTAAGACGAAGTTCGCTCCTTTCTTGACGATCGATTGTAGAAGGTGCGCGGCGGGGCGCGGGGTGGGCGGCTGCACGAGCGATCCAGTTTTCTTACAACTCGTAAGAGGCGTTCGAATTTCGAACGGACGTTGATTGGACGTTCGGGAACGTTCGTTTGATTGGTCGCGGGGGAGTGGCGTCCGCGCGGCGGCGGGGGGCCGCTATGTCGGCGGGGAATTGTTCTGTGTCGGGTTGTACGGATGGTTGGAGTTTCGCAACACTGTGTAAACACTGTCCACCTTGCTGAGTTTCTCGAAAAACGGTATCAAGTCTAATAGTTCTGAATCTGTCATGTCGTCGAACCAAGACGCGACAGGTACCTGAAAAAAAATATAAATTGAATTCACAGAATGCAAAAGGTCAAATGTCTAAAAAATTAGTTTTAAATAGAATTTGTTGATTGTTATCACGCTTGTTCTGACTCTGTTAAATATATTTCTTATATCAGCTTAAAGCGCAAACCTTGTCACATTCACATCTAACACCAAATAAATGATCATAGTATTATGCGAGGCATAAGAATCTAGTAAGAAATGTAAACTGAGTTTTCCTTAACGATTTATTATTTCTAAACCTATAATATTAACCTTTACCCACAACAAAGAACCTATAAAATGTAAAACAAGCTATAGTATATTGGCCAAACAATGTTATCTATTCTAAACTGGACAATGACATTCCAGCGCTAGAGGTGTCCATTTTATCGCGGTGACCGTGTTTCCACGTTACCACCTTATCGCTTTACAACTGCTCATACATTAGCGATTGACATACACTTAGTACACCGTAGTTTCATTGTATACAAATAAAATTGGATTCTGGAATAGCAAGCGTAGCGCAGGAAACCTACTCCCCAGTTGGTCCCACAACGATTTAAGCTTGCAAGAAGACGCTATACCTATACAGGCAAGGTGGAAACCTTTGCCGGTAGGTTCAGTAAGGTGGTATTACCTTCACTCACTTTGGGCTAGGTCTATCTCCATTAATGGACTACATGAGGCTGGTACGACCAAGCTAAAACTTTAAACCCATGCAAAAGGAGCACTATTCCACTAACACTTACCCATGACTCAACCAATCTTCCTGTTACACGGACCAAATTAAGGTATGCATCTTGCGGTTGCCTCCTCTAAAAACGCACTTTTCTTTTTCGGATTTTTGTTTTTAGGAAATACTTACAGCATTGTCGGGGTGGAATATGTATGAGGCGGGCGAGTTGTCGACTATGACGACTCGGCGCAGATCCCGGCCGAGGCTGTTCAGGTCCTTGACGTAGTTGCCGCGGTGGAACACGCAACTGTCGCGGAAGAGTCGCGCTCGGAACACGCCCCATCTGTAATTATTTTTCATTTTTTATACATTTCAATCTTATGGCACGTGCAGAGTAGAGTTCGCAATGACCATTCAAACAGAAATGCTAATTGCACGGCACCAACGTAGAAAAAACTTGTCATCTTTTGAACTGCCTGCATCCTAAAACTTGCTATTCACATTCTTTCGTCATTTTGGACATAAGATTCCCAATTAAACAGGCACACACTCGTACAACTCGCCGCATCGTCGCAAGAACTCAACGCTTCGTTGCTTCAACACGCACACTTGTACAATACATTATTATAGGTATACCATTTGATCGTTCGACGTATAGAATCAAGATAACCTTGAGAACATTACCTGTCCAACAGATCGGCTACGGGATCCGCGTACTTGGCGAGCGACGCCGTGAACAGCACACACTCGTACAACTCGCCGCATCGACGCAAGAACTCAACGCTTCGTTGCTTCAACACGCACACTTGTACAAGACATTATTATATACCATTTGATCGCTCGACGGGTAGAATCAAGATAACCTTGAGAACATTACCTGTCCAACAGATCGGCTACGGGATCCGCGTACTTGGCGAGCGACGCTGTGAACAGCACACACTCGTACAACTCGCCGCATCGTCGCAGAAACTCGTCCACGTGCGGCCGTTTCAACACGTACACTTGGTGTACCGCGCCGTCGATCTCGACTGGCACTACGAAATCTGCGTTGTTAATTGGCTGAAACAAAAAGAGGAGAAATATTGGAACAACTCATTTTAATAAAAAGTCCTTATCAAACATATTAAGGGGTACGATTATGATGAAACATGGCAGTTGCAAGATTATTTATTTGTCTCTACTGTAAGAGCACAAGTTGGTTTACTATAAGTAAATGTAATTAACTTTAATTTAATTAAATTTAATTAGTCTCTGCCTACCCCTCCGGGAAAGAGGCGTGATTTTATGTATGTATGTATGTATGTAAATGTAATTAATAATACCACTCTGAAGAATTGTGACTTTCGTGGGGGCTACGCTTTCATGCGGGTTGGGAAGGCCCTAATTGATTGATATAAAACATCAATCTTTGTTAATCCTGATATTTTATATCAAAGTCTGCAGTCTATTTCGGGAACTAATGTTTAAATATGACGCGTCCGCTGGGCCCAGATATAAAAGTCTTTCATGAAAGACAACGTGAAATGAGAACAGTTAGAAAGCCACCCCAGGTCCGGAAAATTGCGAAGGGTGCAGCTGGAAACTCGCAAAAATGAGAGAAAAATCAATATTTATTAAACAACTATATATAGTAGTGGCAATAACACGAATCTATTAAAGGCTTTAAGTAGCATACTAGACAATATTTAATGCACGAGCTGTGCATAATAATAAGTCATGGTGCCATATTAATTCATATTATGTTAAATTCACATACACGACCTTTTAAATTATAATTTATCACGTCAACACATAATTATGTGTGAGTGATTAAGTTTATTTCCAATATTATTTCTAGGCAATGAATGACAAAACACAATCGTACATTTAATTTATAAAATAATCATAATGTTACGATCGCATTAACGGTATTAAGTTAATAAATAAATATTATAACACCTAACACAAAGTATAGACAACAAAGCGGTAATTTGATTGTTTGTTATGTGAAGAAGATTATCAATCATCAGTATATCATAGAAAGAGTCGCTCTGACCCGACAAGAGCCCTACAAGAATAAAACATTTTAGCGTATTCTGGTGCTCTGACTCCATAAAACGCTAAATAAAGATGACTTTAGCATTAGGGTGAAAGTCATAAAAAGTGCTTTAATCAAATTGGGACGACCTGTTGAAAGGCTGGTCAAGTGTTTTAGTACAATAAAGTCAATACAAATAAGAGAGTGATGGCAGTATAAGCGAAAGATTTAGGAATCGAGGCAAGCGATAACATGTTGTCTCTTCCTACCCCTCCGAGAAGAGAATATATTAAATTTGCATCTATCAGCAGAAAACGCCATAAAAAAATTGTTCATAGTAAATTACTGCACACGTGAGTCATGTGAATAATTTGCCTTGCACTCATTATTGTAGGTACTTTGTAGGTTGTGATTAAAGTAATTTGTTTTCTTAAGAAACCCTTCGTATCGGTATTAAGATTTCTACTAATATACTATATATAATGCAGTTAGTTTTGTACCTAATTTCATTGTTGGAGCACTATAACCGCAGCAAACTATAAATACTTACGTTTGCTACAAATACAATGTGATCCTTTCTGGGAATAACTTTATACGTGGATTACTTTGTTTATTCATTGTATAAAAACATATTTTACATTTTTATGGAAAGCTTTCGTTAAAAACATAAGATTGAATATCTTATGTTTTTTAACAGCTTTATAAAAACGATTCTATGTGGGTTCCGTATTTGCCCTTACTGAGGAATAAAAAAACTTACTAGGGTCATTGACGTACTATAAACAACACTAGGGTAGAGTGAAAAGTTCTTGGACTGATATTGTATATATGTAATTTAAAAATAAGATTATCCAGCCACGAAAAATATATATTTTTAATGATTAGAATAAAATTTCAATGTCTGGCCAAGAAATTTTCACTTTCCCTTGTTATACAATTTCTTAGAAAAACCAACATTTCCTATCAGCTGGCTGGGCTCCGAATCTGTAGCATTTTAGAAATCAAGCTTCAGTTGGCCAGTGAAAGGCCGCTAAACGGTTTTTTGTTTCAAAACTTTCACCTTATTCATACCGCGGGCGCGGACAGTCAAATATCTCATCATTATAAAACTAATAATTGTATCATTCTCATGTAAACAAAAATAAACTGCGCGGTTCTCATTTCCGATTGTCGCAATAATGGCGGCGATGGCATGGTTAGCACAACATCGTCAGCCCCTCTAGAATAGGGGGTGAGTTATATAGAAAGGGACGCTAAAGAGATTTTGTAGGGATTCAAAACAGAGTTTGAGATCAAACGCAAGAGCAGTGCACTCCTTCCATCATTCAGCTCGTAAAACCGGAAGGTTGGTATGGTAAGCCATGGGTGGTGGTGAGATAGTGATTGTCGTAAAAATATCGCGTTACAGCCCACGCTACTCGTGCGCAGATTTCTAATCTTATATTTATGTTCTTTACTAAACTCGATTCCTGGTTTCTGGAAGCGGTCGAAATGAAAGTGCCAACAGATATTCTGCAAACGTAAACATTGAAAGATGTGTATTTTTCTTCTTCTCGTCTACACAATTATATGAAAAGTTAGATTCTCTTATTGTGCCGTATCCCCGTTACCATGGAGTATTTACAAAGTATTTCCTGTAAGGATATTAAGCCAGCAATTTCGAAACTCTGGGGCGGACAGATTATTCTGAAAAGGGTCTGACTTAACATTCATCCAATTGGCTATTTCAAGATATCTGCTATACAAAATTTAACATACAGGAATGACCATTAAATATCATCTACAGTGGACAGCTTAACGAGACAAACTGTCCAATCGTGAGAGAGATAATATAAAAATCAAACAAATCACATTAGCGTGGTAACCGATACAAAGGAATTGATTCCCCATTGTGTGCCCAAACCAAGGCCGGAACCTTGACACACGCTATACTAACCAAAATCGTACTTAATGATATACAAACGACCACGATATACCAACAAGTATAGATTGGATATAATTTATATCACACAGTGAAAGCAAATAATGTTTAAAGATAAAATAAGCTCTGATGCATTAATTTATTCAATCGAATGTGTGCTTTCCGGCACATTAGAATAGAACCATCTATATTTTTTCTATCAATGTCGTAAAAGTTGACTAAGAGGAACATTAGGATTAGGATTTCACTTGTAGGCGATTTTTAAAATCGATGACAAAGAAAACCTTTACTTTGTAAGATTAATGCAAAATTAAATTTATGATAAAAGCAAAAATTTAAAAAAAAAATCCGTGCTATCAGTCTAGATTCCAAATTGATAACTCGCCATAGATCCGGAATGTTTTAGATAGCCCAATTTTAAGGGGGGTAGTAAGAAACTGATACTTCCTTTTTGGTTGAGAACCCATTTTTGTCGATTTTATACCAATCCATACATATAATAAAACTGTAACTCAACTTTGTCTGTACATTGAAGATATTTAAGAAAAAAAATTATAAGGGGTCTTTTTAGGGTCAATAGAAGCCAAAACAATTTTTTTTAGAATTTTTGTCTGTCTGTCTGTCCGTCTGTCTGTCTGTATGTTTGTACGCGCATCACGCAAAATCTACCGAACGGATCTGAACGAAATTCGGCACAGATATAGTTAGTAACCTGGATTAGAATATAGGCTACTTTTTATCCTGAAATTCTATCCCAAGGGGATGAAATAGGGGGTGCAAGTTTGTATGGAACTTCGTCATTTTTGATTTAAATCGATATAAAAAACTATAAATAATTATACATACATACATACATATGGTCACGTCTATATCCCTTGCGGGGTAGACAGAGCCAACAGTCTTAAAAAGGCTGAATGGCCACGTTCAGCTATTTGGCTTAATGATAGAATTGAGATTCAAATAGTGACAGGTTGCTAACCCAACGCCTAAAAAAGAATCCCAAGTTTGTAAGCCTATCCCTTAGTCGCCTTTTACGACATCCATGGAAAAGAGCTGGAGTGGTCCTATTCTTTTTTGTGTTGGTGCCGGGAACCACACGGCACTATAAATAATTAATTCTTATATTTATTATGATGATGATGATGATGATTAAAAAAATAGCATTTTATTGATTTAATTCATTATGCTTTGTTTATTGATTTAGTTCCCGTGGTTTAGGTATTTATTTTTTGACCACCCGATACGAGATGGCGCCTCATGAGAATTTAAGAAATAACACGATTGTAGCCGCCGGCAAAATTTTAAATTAATTAAGTTTTAATTAAGTAATTTTAGTTCCGCCAGTACTTACTGTTTCACCACATCTTTAAGAAGATTTTTTTTTTATGTATGAGAAGATTTATTTATGTAGGTAGTTTGACGCACCCCGCATCGGCGACGGTTGCCATGTTCCTCAAGATTAGCAGGAATAACACACATATAGCAACGTCAGTACTTACCGTTTCACCATTGATTTAGTTCCCGTGGTTTAGATATTTATTTTTTGACCACCCGATACGAGATGGCGCCACATGAGAATTTAAGAAATAACGCGATTGTAGCCGCTGGCAAATTTTTTAATTAATTAAAAATTCGTTTTTCATTGATTTAGTTTCCATGGTTAAGACATTTACTTATTTGGAGAAAATAACAGGGAATCGCATTATGGGTGGTACCACTGTATTATTTTGTGGTGATTTCCGCCAGACTCTACCCGTAATAAGCCGAGGTACTAGAGCTGATGAAGTAAGCGCATGTCTCAAACGATCCATACTCTGGCCTCAGGTTAGGAAATTAAGTCTAACACGTAACATGAAAATTATATACCAATCCATAAATACAGTTTTAAATAGTACCGATACTACAACTTATCCGGTAGAGTTCCTTAATTCACTTTGGGCATCTGGACTGCCCGCGCATACAATTGCACTAAAAGTAGGCATTCCAATTATGTTGCTACGCAACTTAACGCCGCCGAAACGTTGTAATGGGACTCGCCTTAAAGTGGTGTCGCTTCATAACAATATAATAGAAGCTAAAATTCTTACTGGTTGTGCAGCTGGTGAAATTGTTTTTATACCGCGCATTCCCCTCATTCCCAACAACTTTCCATTTCAATTTAAGCGTGTACAGTTTCCAGTGGCTATATGTTTCGCGATGACAATTAACAAATCGCAAAGTCTTGGAGCAGCCGGAGTCGACCTCAGGACGAATTGCTTCTCCCACGGACAGCTCTACGTCGCTTGCTCGCGGGTCACCAGCTGTGACAGTTTATTTGTGATGTCTCCAATGGGCAAGACAGCAAATGTTGTATACAAAGAGATACTATAACTTTCCATTATTATACTTACCTTTTTTTGTCTTTAGAATTTATTCGTTTTTTAACAGCTGCGCCCCCGGGACTTTGCTTTTGTAGGAAAAATAAATTATGTTCTATTCCAGGCATTATTCTTCCCGTGTACGTAAGTTTCATCAAAATCTATCCAGTTGAATTTGCATGATTGAATAGCATCCTCAAACACGCACTCACGTAGGCACATCTATTTTTTGCATAATATTAGTTTATGTCAATGCAAGGCTCTTAATCTAAGCAATCTTTTTATGGAAGCGAAATTAACGCAGGCGAAGCCGCGGGCAAAAGCTAGTAAGGTCTAAAACGACAAAAATATTGGTCGCCTACATTATTTGTTATCATTGTGACGCAATTTTTATTAAAAATAGTCTCATTTCCTTGTAAGAAAATTTCCAAAGAAATATTATAACGTCACTTAATTGCGCACTTTTTTTCCTGTTAATTGTTCTAGATCGCTGATACGCACCATAATTTTATTGTAGAACTAATTATAGAACGAACGTGGTACAGGCGTCACGTGATCAAATGAATTATAACAGAGAAAATTGCACGAAAACTCTTTCCAATGGTTTTCAATTCGTTCAATTCACACGAGAAGTGTCTCGATGAAAATTTTTTAAGATAAACAAAAATCTGGAAGACCTATTACCATACTATGTGACTTATCTTTGTGTTTATGAAATGAGCTGCTTTCGCGCCGTTCTTGACTACTTAGTAATTCTGGCTTCGCATGAAGAAAATGCTGCAGTGTAGTTTGTTACCGCTTCTTCTTATTTGACGTCAACCAATGTTGTAAAACCACAAGATATGACAATTATTAATTGATGTTGAAATATCCCGTAATAATTAATAAAAAGTGTCAATTTGCAATACCGAAGAAAACAATACCAAGAGGCCGGTCACCAACACATCCCTATTCATGTTCTTCGAGAGTGGTGAGGGCTACATCCGACCGGAATCGATGGAAGAAGATTGTGCGCTTAATGACTTCCAGTGACAATGAGCCTCAGTAATGAGGGAGCGTCAATAGAGAGATATTTAAAAGGCGAAGAGGGAAGACTTTGAGATGCACAGAACAGGATTACAATCAATAACTTTTTCAATTTATTACCCAACTTTGATAACGAGATTGAAACCAAAGCCACACAAGTGGCACGGTTACTAACTGATTAAAATATAAATCTCTTATATCTCTCAATATTATATTACCAGCGACACGCAGACGTCATTTTGCTGACGTACAAATACCAAATGCCATTTGATTCATCTAAGTTCACTGCACACCCTAATGCCTAACCTTAGAACTAAAATAAATTTCACCGTCTCCAATGATACACACTCAGCTACTCCTGTGATTCAAAATAACCTGGATCAGATTACTATCTATTTGAAACAGATTAGTGTAGTACAGACAACATTAACTGGTCATTTGACCTGTCTGTATCGTCCCTGAAAATGCTGAGATTTCAGTCTCGTATCATAATATTTGCAGATGCATAGTCACCCAACTTGGACAGTTAGATAGATGGATAACTAGTCCTTATCCCATTGGGGGTAGAAAGAGTTAGTAGTCATGAGACTGACTCAAAGACCACGATTAAGTGCTGGACGAAGATTCAAATACAGGTAACTTCCCCGTTTAAAGTAACGGGCTAGCAACCTATATTACTGATGTATGAAAGCCAGGTCGGATGAAACTATGCAGGAGAGCCGCCTACGCTGATGCGGCGACGTCTTGCGGAAACCTGCAGACTACTTAAGGAACAGATGCCTAATCATCCTGCCTCAGCCGGGTCTAGGTAGAAGGAGCCGGCCAAAGAGATCCTGGCGCCTGACTTCGCAAACAAAACCTATCCGAGCCGATGGACTAAAAACTAAAAAAGCCGAAAACCGGGCCAAATGGAGAATGAAAAGCCGAAAGGCCCCCGGGCCCTGAAACGTTTATGTGGATGGTGCAACTCGCAGAGATGAGAGAGAGGTTGGATAAAACTAATTGACCGGGGGAATAATGGTAAAAGTTCGAAATGATGATGCATGCTCACAAAACAGTTCGATCAAATGTTAAGTAAGTAGTTAAAATTGAATAATTCAAGTATTTTAGTAGAGCGTGGATACTTGAGTGAACACAAGGAGTATTTATGTCTCAGTGGCTAAGTAGTAGACGCCTGGCATTAAAAAGGCTTCTGCTGAAGGGGCTGGAGTATTGATAACTATGGAATTACGTACAGGGGTGGTGAAATTCCACAATAAAGCATGTAATATGAAACCTTGCGACTGCTTTTTTTATAAGGCCCGAGTGTCGATAGTATACGAATTGGTTTCAAGTAAAACAAATCAACTTAAGTATAAATAAATATTTATTATTTATTTATTAATTATTAAGACAATTTGTTGAATATAAGCTTTTATTTCCTCCACTCATGAGTTAAATGTAAAATAACAAAACAAAATCAAACTAAACTAAATATTGCGCGTGCGCAGCCTCCAATTTTTTTGTAATCAGTTTCTATTAATGATGATGCGAGTCAAACTTGTTGAGAAATTTAAATATTAAAATGTAAAACATGTAATAATTACGATACTATAATAGCAACAAAATTTCGTTAGCTAATTTCTTTCTAAAACCAGTTAGTTATAATAGTTATATACACGTCTTCCGCGTCTTGTAATTAATTAATCAAAATACCGAATTATGCCTAACTTTTCAGTGGTTTCGGATTTCGGGTGTATTTTGATAAGTCCTTTCTTATTTATTACTATGGATGAACAAAACATTGCACAAAATGTAACCTTACAGAATTATGCAATCTCAGGCAAACTTTTAGTTTCTGTAACGAATGCGTTACTAAGTTTATCAAAAGAAAATGTCATGTCTTGGCATGGAAGGAATAAATAACAGGAGTTTGACGCGAACAAAAATATTGTTCTACATCAGCCGACATGTTTACATACTCGTTATTCCCGTTTCGTCATAACTGAAGACGCTCCAAACATGAGAACATTGTACGCTCTAGTTAAGCCGAGATGTCCGAAAGTGTCCGGACCGGAAAAAACTGAGTCGACCGAGTAATTATAGAACCAGGAAGTCATCAAGAGGTGTGATGTACGCACTGAAACTGAAATGTATAGCCCTCTGGAGCGTTTGGCGCAGTGGTTTTGAACTTCAGGTTTCAGGTTCGATTCCTGGTAAGGATTTAATGGGAGACGAACTCCTTCCTGATTAACCTGAGCGTTGGAATGTTAATTATCCCCGTGTGGGTCATAATGGAAAATTAATCAGGACTAGCGTCTTTCTAGAACACCATACTAATAGTGTGCTGTAAGATTTCAGTGTTTTGGCGAGAAAGACGGATAATCATATAGGTATACTTTCACATTTATAATACTAGTATAGTACGGATTCAATCAATCTGGACCTAGGTGGCCTGCATTTAGGTTAGGCCCCCAATCGTATCAAAATTGCAGAAATGATCAGATCAGACGGAACATAGAGATATAATTAATTAGATGAAGTAAATGAAACAAAATGTTAATGAATATTATCTATCTACAAAGGCAAACTTCGTCACGCCGCGCCGGCGGGTTACTGACACAGTGATGTAGTGTTACTTAATATTACCTAATATTCGTGATAAACAAAAACGCGGGTTGCGGTAATGCATCGGAACAAGGCCGTCCATTCAGTTTCATTTGTAAATTGATCATCACATTTCGTTAGATTTTCAGTTAAAGCAGTATTTTAGTCGCGTCCCGTCCCGCTTGTCATGGGCATCATTTATAGATATGGATAAACCTTCCTCGAAGAAACCTCTTTCAACATAAAAGGAACAAAATCCGTCCACAACTTTCCGTGATTAGCACATACATACAAACAGAGACAATAACGTCCCCTTATATATGTTGTGATAGTGATGAGGCTCTTACGGTGAGGGAAAACATCGTGATTAAACCTGCACATTTAGGCAACTGAAGCCTGAATTGTGAGAGGACTAAGAGAAAAGCATTTCAGCTAATGTATTAAACGGGACAGCGATTGTTTTTCTCGCTATAAAAACGGCGTCGCGCGTGCTATACGGTGCTTCGGGGGCAGGCAAATTAATAAGTATAAAAAGACATAAATGTTTACCCACTTCTTTAGGTCTGTGCAACTCAACCCTATTCTAGGGTGGACTGACGATACACGATACGTCAGGAGTAGCCATGTCATAGCCGAATAAAAAATAAAATCCTAAACACCATCCTGGTTTTATAGATTTACTGTCATGGCTGCCATACACAACAGTGTTAGCAGAACTATAATGTCAAGTTTATGACTTCACATGTTGAGTAAAAGCAGTGTCCGAAAAGAATGCAGGCAGGCAAAGCCGCAGTAAAATGATAGCAATTTTATATATTGTTAAACAAAATTTTTTTTCATCAAAATAAAGTCTCGTCTGAGTATAATCGGATGCTTTTTTCAAGGTTATTCAGATAACAATATTTATATCAGGACTGATAAAATTATCTCCACTTAAAACATACCAATATTTATATGGCAACTGACAATTGAAATTCTCTTTCTTTTATCAACCACCAGCTTTTGCGAGGGGCTTCGTTCCCATGGGAATTTTCAGAAATTTTGTCATGTTACTTCTAAAGGTCAATTCTATCAGTGTACTAATTTCATCAAAATTGGTACAGTAGTTTTTGTATTTATTAGATATAAACATACAAAATTACAAATCTTTTCGTTTTATTATTAGTGTGGATAATACAAAATATTTACTTAATGTTTAATAAATAGCGTTTTCCTGTATTAATTTAATTGCTTTACTAATTTAAAGATTAAAGATATTTGATTTAAGCAAAATTAAGAAATATGTGCATTAGGATATAAAATACCTTGTCTCTTCCATAGCTTAACCCATCGCGTGTCCCAAACCCTGGCTTAGGAACTAACGTCTAACTTACATTGAAAAATTCTGTTGCCTAAAATTGAAGGCAATTAACTATTCGCATCTATGCAATAGGTTTTTATTTAATGGCTAATAAGCAATAAATATTCAAACTGACATACCTTAAAGGAGCTGTGCACTAATGTTTCATCAAGGTCGATCACCATACACTTTTTATGCATATCCTGATGTCTCACTGGTGGCAACAACGGTCTGGGGGCATGGTCGGCCATAACCAGGAGCGGTGGTGAGGCTCGGCCATCAATGCTGTTTGTGCTGTTTGCCCCGGGAGGGCCTTTCCCTCTTCCTCCGCGCCAACAACATAGCAGTGAGCGCAAGAACCCACCGCCACCACTCGACTTCTTACTCCCCAATGGGGTTGAACCTGACACTGGGGTTCCATCTCCATCGCTATGTTGCCCGCCAGGGGATGACCCTAAAACAGACATAACACCATTTAAAAACACTTCAAAACGGACCAAGACGCGGAAGCCCACTTGTCAATCTATGTGGGACTGGTGTAAGGAAAGACAAGATCTCAAGGTTGTTATTTAGGAATGTTATCACGTTCACACGTTCAAAGTGTTTACTTCGGGCTTGGCACTCACGGGAAACACAATCTTAACACAGGAAACTTTCAATAATTCACTGGTTTAACTTCGATCACGATCGACAAATATTTACGAATCATGAGGAGGTAACACTATACGCTCTAATTTGATGCCAGTAGGTAACAGGTGTAATACGGTTTAGATTTACCTCTGTCGGATCCATAATTGTTTAATTGCTCGTCATCCCGAGACACCTGAGTTATAATGGACGATGCGTCCATTTAAACATTTGTTTTGGGCCTTATTAAAAATGGCAACGAAGTTTTTGTTTAATTTTAACACCATAAAACTATTTTTTATCTCCCTTCTATCTTACAAAATGGCAGGTTCTTGGCAAATACGAACTTCAAGTTTAGCCAACATGACAACATTTCATATTTGCTTCCTTGTTTTTCTAATCCTGATGGAAAGGGACAACAATGTTTTGTTTAATTTTTTATTTTGTCTACCCTGTCAAAATTCTTTTTAGAAAATCTAAGTTGATCCGTTTTACGGATTTTGTTCAACTTGGAATTTAAACAATAAATAAAAAAATATATAAAATCAAAGAGAATTAGTTAAGTCATTAGTTCAAATCCGCAAAATGTGTACTATGCTTTTATAACATCCTTGCTACAAACTTGATTTGATAACGTGAAAATAATTAATATACAGAAGATGTTTGAAAGCCTGACAAGCGTGTCAGAATAAAGACACACAAGTCCTATCTATACCTACTAAACCGACACCAACTGACGAAGTCTTTCATGCATATATACATATTTAAAATCACGCCTTTTTCCCGGAGGGGTAGGCAGGGACTACATCTTTCCACTTGTCACGATCTCTGCATACATCTTTTACTTCATCCACATTCAAAACTTCATGCAAGCTCGGCGAATAATATTAATTATGTAAATTTGGCTATGGGCAGCTTAACAATGTTGGAATTGGGATGCAAATAGTGACAGGTTGCTTACCTATCATTATATACAGTATGAAACACATTGAGACACCATTTCTAAAATTGTTATTTAAATTCCATGGTAGGTGTTGAAATACCTATTTGTGGACAACACCTTGAAGGTGAAACGTCAAATAAGTCAAAGTCAAACGCCGTTGCCAACATGACATGTTATGAAAAGTCATCAAAATTGCCAACCACGAGAAACGAATCTGTCATAGTATTGCCAACTTAGTACGTTCGGATTTAAATCATCGCTTTTTTGGCAATGTCTGCACACTTGAATTCCTAGGAACCAAAATTTTTATCAACCTGGATATTTACGTATTATCGAAAAGTTTTGAATAAAATTTGATCCCTATTAGCGGCGACCTAATAGGTAGGACAGAAAAGATTTTTTATTTTTGCTCATGTAAAACGGATGATTACAAGGTCTTACATCAATATTAATTAGTTAATACCATGATAGAACACAAATAATTGAATACATTACGCGAAGTTTTTGCTAGCAACCTGTCACTAATTGAATCTCAATTCTATCATTAAGCCAAATAGCTGAACGTGGCCTTTCAGTCTTTTCAAGACTGTTGGCTCTGTCTACCCCGTAAGGGATATAGACGTGATGATATGTATGTATGTATGTATGTAAGTTTTTGCTTTAATTTTGACGCAATAAATATTTTATATAGGTATTTATTCAAAACCCGATGGAAAAGTCAATTTTAAAAATTCTAAATTATCTTAAAATACCTATGCAATTAATCAGTGAATAAAAAATATGTAACCATTTTTATTAAGACATAATTTCCGAAAACGCAATAATTAAAGTGGCTGCCAAACATTAAGGTTCATGATGCGAACAAAAAAATTCTTGAGGGACACTTACTAAGTGTTTTGTGATACATAAAAATACGCCTCTCTCCCGGAGTCCACTTGGCACGATCTCTGCATAATTTTATCGCTTCATCCACATTTATAACTCTCTTCATGCAAGCTCAGTGGTGTTGGGTGCTCTTGACCTGACCTTTAGTCAGGTCGTCCTTAATTTGATTAAGGTACGTTCGTTTAGGCCTTCTCACTTCTACCTTTCCATTCAACTTCTCCTTGAATTTGTTTAGTTAACCTACATTCATTCATCCTCTCCACATTACTTAACCATCTTAGTATACCCTTTACTATTCCTGTTACAATATCTGTATTTACATCACAACATTTCCTTATCCGATTAATAGCGGGTATTAGGTAAAATTTAAAATTTGCATTATAATTAATATTTGAATATTTTTATTGTTTGCACATTATATCGTATTTAAGTTTCTCCTGACTCCGGCCCCTAGAATACGGTCCTGTCTCTTAATGAAAAACCTAGCGCTCGGCATTTTGAAATCGCGGAGTTCGATAGTTTTTTGTTTCTTTTCACATTTTTAAGTTAGTGTATTGTATTAATAGCATCCAATATATATTTATATTTTTAATCGTTTTTTTCTTTACATAATTCGCAAGTTGCTATAATATAATTATTATACTTCCCTCTGATATCGTACTGACCCAGATAATGTATTTACTTCGTTATTTCTCCGGCAGATTTTTGTTCATTGGTGCGATTATTTCACCAATGTTAGTTCCCGTGGAGCTAAATTAATAAACACCAAATTAAAAATAAGTCTTTATGGCTATTATCGGTTTAAGTAGATAAAGGTAAGTCATGTAGGTTCTACTTCATTTTGAAATCTGCCGCTTCATTAGTTCAAGTTAGCGTCTTTTCAGCAGGAACAGTTGGCAATAATGAATTATCTATCAAATCACTTTTCCTAGCTAGTCTACATTATGCTTGTCTTGTCTTGTCCTTCCCCGAAGACATGAAGTAAAACGAAAGAAAAGAAAACGACGAACTATGATTAAGTTCTCTTATAATAAGTGTTAATTTTTAGAGTGATTTTTTGAAGTGGATCAATTTAAGGAATAGAACATTTTAAACACATTTATCAGCATGTCGCAAAGGGATCCAGGCCCAATTCCCAATAGGTGGCTTAGGTGTCCACGAAAGTCTACAGGCCTGATTGCGGACAAGTTCTTGGCTTTCAAGACACCTTTAGGGCGTCAATTCAATGATAAAGTACCTGAAGAAAATCGATTCACTCCTTCCATGCTATTTGTTTACATGAAAAGTTTGAAGGTAAATATTGGTGTGACTTAGGTATATTCAATTTAGCTATTTATTTACCAAAAACTATTAGGTCAAATCTAATCATCTGAACTAAGGTTCTTCACATTTAGGCTTTTAACTGACTGAATGGTCCAAATTGGTTACTTCATTAAAACATGCTGAGTTGGCATTATTGTAGGCATATTTGTAATATTTTCATCATAGATTTTGAGTTTGAGTTCCACGACAGTGTATTAAGATGAGGGGTGAATGGAGACTACAGTACTATGGTTCAACTTACACTTCAAGTATGGTAATATATCAATGTTAGCATACAGTGGACAGCACACAACCTAGTTTTTGTAATTATTGTCATTATTGTGGTTCTTCTAGGTGAAGTTGGGGTTATGGATCGACCTGACAAATACTAATCGTTTTTACGACAAAAAGGAAATAGAGAATATGGATTGTAGATACATCAAGCTTCAATGCAGAGGACACGGGGAAACCCCTACATTAGAACAAACAAGGTAATTACCCTGCAAATGTGAAAGTTTGTATGGATGTGTGTTTGTTACTCTGTCACATAATATTTATTGGGTGGGTTTTGATGAAATTTGAAACAAAAATACATAATTATTATAGTCACATGTATATCCCTTGCTGGGTTGATATGACCAACAGTTTTAAAAGCACTGAAAGGACACATTCGGCTGTATGTCTAAATGATCTATATTCAAAAAGTGATGGGCTAGCAACCTGTTACAATTTGAATCTCAATTAGTCTTTTCAAGACTGTAGGCTCAGTCTACCCCGTAAGGGATATGGGTATGTATGTACGTAAAACTGACAATTTTTATATAAATAGAGTAATGTTTTAAATACTGACACTAACATGACTTAATCTTTCAGGTTATTCATAGATCTGGTATCCAAATTTATAGCTCAGAACCCATTGGAGGTTGTAGGGGTCCACTGCACACACGGGTTCAATAGGACAGGGTTCCTGTTGGTGTCCTATATGGTGGAGCAGCTGGACTGCAGTGTTGAGGCTGCTGTTAATGAATTTGCGAGGATGAGGTATGTAAAATTCATACACAAACTGAGAAATAGTTATTAATAGATTGAATTAGATTTTGAGCTTTTGTAATATTTTTAATTTTTTTTTTCTATAGTCTTTTTTGCTGATCTACAGATAAAAACACATCAGTCTCCATCAGCGTGTCCTTCTGACCCAAAGGCCATCTTTCCACCTTTTTTGGTCGATTATCCGCAAGGCACCTGCAACCTTCCCTTCTTCTCTGTCAACCTCTTCTTTTCACTGTTTCACTTCTTGAAGGCCAGTTCAGTCCGTTGTCCTCGCTTCTGTACTTTGTTGCGCATCATGTGGCCTGTCCGTCTCCACTTTAATGTTTTCACCTTATGATACATACATACATATAATCACGTCTATATCCCTTGCGGGGTAGACCGAGCCAACAGTCTTGTAAAGACTGATAGGCCACATTCAGCTATTTGGCTTTAAGATAGAATTGAGATTTAAATAGTGACGGATTGCTAGCCCATCACCTAAAAGAAGAATCCCAAGTTTATAAGCCCTTAGTCGCCTTTTACGATATCCATGGGAGAGTGATGGAATGGTCCTATTCTTTTTTCTATCACCTCGTGATACATACATACATACATAAAATCACGCCTCTTTCCCGGAGGGGTAGGCAGAGACTACCTCTTTCCACTTGCTACGATCTCTGCATATTTCCTTTGCTTCATCTACATTCATAACTCTTCATGCAAGCTCGGCGGTTTCGGGTACTTTTGACCTGACCCTTTACCAGGACGTCCTTAATTACCTTGTAATACTTAGTCCACAATTAAAACTATTGTTATCGCATCACCCAGTACACACATTCAGTTTGGTCCAAAAAATCAACTTGCAGAGATTGTCTGATGGCATTAAATCCAACTGTTGTAAATTTTACATGCATAAAGTTGAAATAAATAAATCAATTGAAGCATGGTTTAGGAAATCAATTCTTTCACCTAGCGCACTGATAATGATTTAAGCTAAGCTCTTTTGATAATAAGGTCAGAGGTGTCAGATGGGTGTTGCTATTGCTAGTATTATAAATGACTCCAGGCTTCTCTTAATAACACAACTACCCAGAAGATGACCTTTTTTTATATATTTATTATAAATTTTTCAGACCGCCTGGTATTTACAAACAGGATTACTTGCAAGAGTTGTACAAACGTTACGACGACCCGGAGTACACCCCAGCAGCTCCAATGAGGCCTGATTGGTGTAATGGTAAGGTTACACAATTCATTTATTTCACAATCTTCTTATTTTTGACTTCAAATCTGTCATGTGTCATGTTCATGATGGAAAAAGACTTGTCTCTGATTGGTCTGGGACTTGGATGTTTATCTATTTAAGTATTTATTTAAATATAGTAAGTAATGTTGAGTTGGTATCTCGTAACAAAAGTCTCCAACTTACTTTGGAGCTAGGTCAATCTGTGTGATTTGAGTTTGGCCAGTATATAATATATATTAATTCACATTCAAGTGTTATGAATTCCAACCAATATGACGGACCACTTACACATGTTGCCACTTTGTGATGCATCAGACAGGATAAGCTTTCACATTTCTATTGACTATATTTGTTACATTCACACATACATGTAATCACGTCTATAGCCCTTGCTGCGTAGACAGAGCCAATTGCCAAAATCTTAGGACTAAAAGGCCGCGTTCAGCTGTGTGTCTTTGTATGCATTTGATGAACTTCTTAAAAAACCATTTGTCTCCAATAGATTTAATAAAATATTCCTTGGATTTCAGATGAGGAAGAAATCGACTATGACGATGACGAAGCACCCAGTAATTCTCAGACCCAATCTCAGACTGAAACTAGTAAAGATAATTCTAATAATTCTAAGTGAGTAGAAATATTTTTTTTTTACTCAATTATCATATAATAAAAGATAAAAAAGTGAACTTGACCAATTTCATTTTTTTTTATAAAATACATTTTATTAATCAAAAATTCTAATTTTAAAAAAGGTAATAGAATCTGTTTAACGAAATGATACAATCAAATGCGTTTTTTTTAAATCCTTCTATTATTTTCAGCCACAAACGTAAAGGGAGACGCGAGACGACACACAAGAAAGCAGTATTTATGCCAGGAGTAAGTTGATACTCTTCTTATATAATTAGTCAGTGTTATTATTTTTGCTGATTTTAAAGTTTAAGTTGAATTATACTATTTATTATTAAAACAGGTATATAACGCGCACGTAACGTACCTTTATTTTCTCTCGGATTTCGAATCATGTTACAATAATTATATTTATAAATAGTAAAGTATTGTATGAAGTCACTCCCGTAAAACAAACGTGAGAGTTTGAAAAAGCCACGGGTGGAGGTGGGTCGATTCTCCTCCAATGTCAAATCCTCAAATATAAAACCGTTTATTGCCGCGCGAAAAGCTATCGCTCTCCCGTCCAACGTCATAATAAAAAGCGAAACAGCGATAGTTTTGCGCGCTATAAAAACGGCGTAGCGCGTGCCATACTACGGGGGCAGCGCTCTTACTTTCATACGTTTTGGTTTGAAAGCCATCGTGAATGCCTTTTATGTGCGGTTAAAAATTATTGTACACGGTTAAACTTTGATTCTTCCTTTAGGCGACAGGCTACCAACCTGTCACTATTTGAATCTCAATTCTATCATTAAGGCCAAGCAACCGAAGTCTAATTATGACTATTGCCGCTTCCAAAGGGCCACGCCTTTGGAAGCGGTAGTAGTTATAATTAGACTTAAGTGATGTGACGTCAAAAAGTGATACCTTGTATCCAATTTTAAAAATAAATCTATTATATTAGTCTTATTAAGACTGTCGGCTCTGTCTACCCCGCAAGGGATATAGACGTGATTATATGTATGTATGTAAGTACAAACAAATTATTGTGCAATCTTTGTAGATAAAAGGTGTCGACCCGTTCGACACACAGCCCCGACTTGCTCAGGTGCAAAGGAAAGCGCAAGAGTTCTGCGAGTGGAAGACCACCGGCTTCCCGGGATCTCAGCCTGTCTCCATGGACATCATGAACCTGAAGAAGCTGCACGAGAAACCCTACAGGGTCTCGTGGAAAGCTGACGGTGTGAGGTGAGTGAACCATGAAAATCGGAAAAATATGTTGAATAGTGCCGTGTGGTTCCCGGCAGTGCCGTGTGGTTCCCAGTTCACCAATACAAAAAAGAATAGGACCACTCCATCTCTTTCCCATGGATGTCGTGAAAGGCGACTAAGGGATAGATAGGCTCACAAACTTGGGATTCTTTTTTAGGCGATGGGCAAGCAACCTGTCACTATTTGAATCTCAATTCTATTATTAAGCCAAATAGCTGAACGTGGCCATTCGGTCCGTTCAAGACTGTTGGCTCTGTCTACCCCGCAAGGGATATAGACGTGAACATATGTATGTATGTATGTAAGTTGAATAAAAATGTGATGTGTATTTGAAACCATAGGAATGATATTATGCTGTTGTTGTCTTGCAGCGCGCAAAGTTTTCTGCGCATTTGTAAACCTGTTATATAAATCACGGAATGATGTTGTTGCAGCCATGAGTTGTGGTCATGATGTTGTGGTTACTTACCACTTTATGGCCCGGTATTCCAAATTTGCACAGAATAAAAAGTGGTTGTCAAAGAGAGCAAAAAGAGATTTTCTTCCTCCTGGCGTTAAACCCTGTTATAATACATCCTCACCACTCTGGAGATAAGCCCAGGGTATCCCTTTTACCATGGATCTTGGATCGGGCGAGTCAGGTTTTAACACGAAGCGACTCTAACTTATATTGGATCATGGTTACACATTCAGTTGCCTGAATGTGCAGATTTCCTCACGTTGTTTTCCCTCGCCGTAAGAGCACCGGTTAGCACTCAAACTAATGTACATATCTCAGAAAAGAGTCGAGGTAGGATTTGAATATGTGCACCCACACGCATGATTTGCTCATTTTAGCCGGCATTAATCCCTCGACCACAGAGCTCTTTTTCAGGATATATTTTTTTAAAAATTATTTTCAGATACATGATGCTCATAGACAGTGAAAACGAAGTGTACATGTTAGACAGAGACAACTGCGTGTTCAAAGTGAGAGGCCTCAGATTCGTGCACAGAAAAGATTTGAGAAGGCACCTCACTAACACTCTACTTGACGGCGTGAGTATACTTACTTCTTAATATAAAAATATACAGGGTGACATTTAAAACAACTGCATCCTTTTAAACATAGACTATACTCATGCTTCTGAGCTGTTTGAGCCTATTTTTATTTAAATTAAACGTAATCATTTTCACATTTTAAAAACCCTCAAAAACTACGTCACACGCTTTATTAAGTACCAATACTACAAAAAGAAATTAAAACTAAACATGTAAATAAGTGTCTGAAAAATAAATTATTTTTCTAGTATCAAGATCAAGTAAAGTACAGAGTTGTCGAGATCGCTCAGCTGAATGAATTGTGTCGTTGACCTCTGAATCTTACGCGTCGCTTTTCCACCAGCCGGGGTGATATGACGTATTTAGGATCGTGGATTTTGATACTTCTATTTTTTCGTACTTTCTGAAATATGAACTGATATTTTTCTATTAACGTTTTTAAATATCCTTTAGATGAGTACACTTAACAGTTTAATTTATGCAGTTGAATTAAAAGTCATCCTGTATATAACCAAAAGAACATGCTCAAAACAATTCGAAATGGTTTTAAAAAAAATTACTACTACTACTATACTAATTTGTAGTAAGGCGATAGTTAGGACCGCCTTTCTCCCTCTGTCACATTCACATTACGCTAATTAAAAAGACTTTTTTTTTCGGTATCGCTCTGCCACTTATTATTTTAATTAATTGGTGTAATTTTTAAGAAGATGCATTAGGGCAGCCTGTAAAATCTGACAACAGTGTTGGCCACATACATAAAATGCACAAGGGAAATGTAACTTTATTTACTACACGATAAGATATATATTTCCGTTTGTCTAAAAATAAAAAAATCTTATAAAAGTTCACTGCTGTAAATATCTCATAAAGATTTAAATCTCATTTCCATCTTTTAGCTATACAGAATGTGACGTTTCAGTCTTTTTGAGACTGTTGGCTCTATAAGGGTAAAATACTTGTGATTCCTTTAGTAGGCAATGGGCTAACAACTTATCACTATTTGAATCTCAACTCCTGTTAAATGATGCAATACAGCTGAACATGGCCTTTCAGTGTTTTCAAGACTGTTGGCTTTGTCAACCCCGAAAGGGATATAGATGTGACTATATGTATGTATGTATGGTCGGAATGGGAAGACCTAGACGAACGTATCTTGATCAAATTAAGGACGTCGTGTTAAAGGGTCAGGTCAAGAGTACCCGAAAGCGAAGGAAGTATGCATTGCAGAGATCGTGGCAAGTGGAAAGATGAAGTCTCTGCCTACCCCTCCGGGAAAGAGGCGTGATTTATGTATAGTATATGTATGTATGTAAATTGGTTTCAGGAGCTGGTAATAGACAAGGTGAACGGTAGAGACACACCTCGGTACTTATGCTACGATGTGATAAGGTTTGAGAATCAGGATGTTGGCAAGTTGGCATTCTATCCCGACCGGCTGGCGTGTATAGAGAACGAGATTGTCAATCCCAGGTTTGTTAAATACTCATACATTAATCCATATCCACATATCTATCTGTACATGCCTTTATAATAAAAAAGTAACTGATCAATACATATAATAATAAAATTAATGTATGTACAAAAATACAAAATACAAATACAAAATCGTTTATTTCTTAAAGCACATGACACAAGAAATATGATTGGAGTCTCCTTTTAAGCGTGCAAGCCTGTGCCAGGAGACTCCGCTCTTTCATAAAAGCAAATTAACCTTGTAAAGTACGAGTAAGGTAATTAAATAAATATATAATGTGCATTTGAAAAAGTGTTAGATTCGTATACTAAGGTAAACTATATTTTATATTTATGTTAATATACATTTATCCTTATACTATAGTAAAGCCTCAGTCTGTTCATAACTTTTCGTTTTAAGCCATCCAGTAATCACAAACTTACATTCCTTATACAATTTTCTATATATATTATTTACTCTGTTAATTTTGTTATATAATTGGGCTGATATTACATAGAATTGTCTTCGTGCAAAATATGTTCTAGTTTGTGGTATTTTAGCTACTATGTATCTCCTTCTTCTTGTTTCAACTTTAGGATCATATTCTGTAGTTTTATGCTTATACAGTACACAATGCAAAATATACAACTGTCTAACCGTAAGCAGATTACACTCATTGTATAAGAGTTCAGTTGAATATCGCTTTTTCTTAAAATACATAATTTTGATCAGGAATCTCTGTGCTCTTTCTAATCCTATAAAATGAGTCTTTGCAGCATTTCCCCAAACTGAAATACAATAAATAAGAATGCACTGCACAAGTGATATATAAATATTGTTCAGAAGGTTTTTGGATGAGCACTGTACGTCTAAACCTCTGGGTACCACATAACGTAATGATTTAAATATCCAGGACAACTTTCTCACTCTATTTATTACGTGATCTACATGCGGGTACCATGATAATCTTTGATCAACCAGTACACCCAAGTACTTAACCTTATCTACTCTGTCGATGATAGGACAGCAGCAGTCAGGAAGATCAGTATTTTGGTTACAAGAATGGATTTTTATACGGTACGGTAACTGACCCGATGACTGTACTCTAACATATAACCAAAAAATCGACATGTGTGATCTATGTCTTCTTCTTCTTCTCAGCATATTTTTGTCCACTGCTGAACGTATGCCTCTTCAATGGATTTCCACTTCGATCTTAATGCGGCGATCCTGGTCCAGGTCGGCCCTGCCGTCTTTTTGATATCGTCCGACCATCTGGCAGCTGGTTTACCCACACTTCGTTTTCCTGTACGGGGTCGCCAGAATAGAACCTTTTTACTCCATCTGTCATCTTCTCTGCGGCAGATATGTCCCGCCCATTGCCACTTCAGACGCGCTATTCGCACACTTATATCAGTAACTTTTGTGCGCTGGCGTATAATGTCGTTTCTGATCTTGTCCCGCAGAGAGACTCCAAGCATTGAGCGTTCCATGGCCCTCTGAGCCACTTTTAGGCGGTGAACGGTCCCGACAGTAAGAGTCCACGTCTCGCAACCGTAGGTCATAACTGGGAGAACACATTGGTCATATACTCGAGTCTTCAAACTTTGGGGTATTTTTGACTTGAAGACATCTGTCAACTTTCCAAAGGCCGCCCAGCCCAGTTGTATGCGTCTGTCGATTTCCTTTTCCATCGTGTCCTTCCCTAACCCGATCTTTTGCCCCAGATACACATACTCTTTAACTTTCTCCACCGTTATGCCGTTAATTAGAATCTGCGTTTCCGTGGGGCCCATCCACTTCGTTTTGTCCAGATTCATCTTTAGGCCCACTTTCCTTGATGCATGGCTTAAATCGTTGAGCATCTGTTTTAGATCTTCAGCTGTCTCGGAAAGTAGAACGATGTCGTCCGCAAAACGAAGGTGACTTAAATGTTCTCCGTCTATGTTGATACCCATGCCATTCCACTCTAAAGTCTTAAAAATATCTTCAAGGGCATTAGTAAAAAGCTTCGGGGATATGACATCTCCTTGGCGTACCCCTCTTTTGATATTTATTGTTGCGGAAGTGTCCTGTATCTTTGAAGTTATTGTAGCGGATTGGTATAAGTTTTTTAGCACCTGAATGTATCTGTAGTCGATACGGCATCTCAGTAGAGAGTCGAACACAGCCCAATGCTCCACAGAATCGAACGCCTTCTCATAATCTACGAAGGCAAGGTAGATTGGTCTATTATATTCGTGCGTTTTCTGTATCACTTGCCTTACAGTAAATATGTGGTCAATTGTGCTGAAGCCTGATCTAAAGCCTGCCTGCTCTATAGGTTGGTGTTCATCGAGTCGTTTAGTAATGCGTGTTGTTATTACTCGTGAGAATACTTTATAAATTTGACTCAGCAGTGCAATCGGGCGATAGTTCTGCAAATCAGTTTTGTGGCCTTTTTTGTGGAAAAGTACGACGAGACTGTTGTGCCATTGTGTTGGAATAACGCCTGAAAACAACACCTCATTATCGTGATCTATGTATAGAAGACCTATATAAAATATGATTTTTAGAATTTCTGTCTGAATGACGTCCTCTGTGGCGCAGCGGTTATACGCTTGTCTGTGACACCGGATGTCCCGGGTTCGAATCCCGGCCAGGGCATGATGAGAAAATAACTTTTTCTGATTGGCCTGGGTCTTGGATGTTTATCTATATAAGTATTTATTATAAAATATAGTATCGTTGAGTTAGTATCTCGTAACACAAGTTTCGAACTATATATTTATTTATTTATTTACTACATATATGGTTGTACTCGAAAAATGCGAAAACCATTCCTCTGATTTAAATGCGGTTCTTTCCGATATATTAGGCTTGGTCCAATTGGTCTACAGAAATATCTCCACCCACTAATCTTCATCAAAAATTTCATAGAAATTATGTTATTATTATGTAATATCATTTCAGACATAAAGCAATAAAGCAAGGTTTCATAAACAAGGAGAGTGAGCCGTTTAGTGTACATCAAAAACAATTCTGGGAGGTAACGATGGCGCAACGGCTTTTGGGAGAAAAATTCACCAAGACTTTGTGCCATGAGCCTGACGGACTCATATTTCAACCCTCTAAAGAGGTAAGAAAAATAATTAGACATTAATATGTTATGTACCTACTAGCGACACGCTTCGGCTTCGTACGAATGTTAGGATTCCAAACATTATAGTGGCAACATTGCTATGTACTATTTCATCTTTTGTCTATTGCCAAGATATAGGATTGACGCTCCCAACTCTTCGTCTTTATGATTTGTACTGACAGTGTAACTAACTATTGTACATACATACATAGTCACGTCTATATCCCTTGCGGGGTAGACAGAGCCAACAATCTTGGAAAGACTCAATGGCCACATTCAGCTGTTTGGCTTAATGATAGAATTGAGATTCAAATAGTGACATGTTGCTAGCCCATCGCCTAAAGAAGAATCCCAAGTCCCAAAACCTATCGTCAGCATACGCTATTCGTCGTATTAGGCATTTGACGGATGTGGCAACTGCTAAGCTAGTATATTTTAGTTATTTTCATAGTTTAATGTCATATGGTCTACTGCTTTGGGGATCAGCAGCAGACATACAAACTATTTTCATTTTACAAAAAAGGGCAATTCGATATATCTACGGTCTTAAACAAAGAGATTCCCTTAGAGATTTTTTCAAAAACCTAAATATTTTAACTTTGCCCTCCCAATACATATTCGATAACATCATGCATGTTAGGAAAAACTTAGACTCTTTCAAAAACGTAGGTGAATGTACTAGTAGATCACTGCGGAACAATTACAAGTTGTCGATCCCAGCACATCGGCTGGCTAAGGTAGGGAAATCATTTCTGATTAATTGTATAAGATTTTATAATAAATTACCAAAAAGTGTTCTTGAAATGAATGATAGAAAATTCAAACAGTATATTAAAGTTGAGCTTTGTAGGAAAGCCTATTACAGCACGGATGATTATATTAATGATAAACATGTGTGGCCCTAGCTGGACATAATGGCCTCTTAAATGCTTGTGTATTTTTGACATGATCTTGACATAATTTGTACAGTATTTACATATTTTATTTTATATTTTTTTATTAGACGAAATATTCGTATCGACATAATCAGTTCTACATTCATACATGTTTTTTAATGTAGACAATGTGCATTCGTCCACGATTTAGATTTAAGAGATCTATATTTGTAAATTGACGTCCTATGAAAATGCTGCAGTGTAGTTTGTTCCGGCGCTTCTTCTACACATGCGCTTTGGAAGCGGTAGTAGTTATAATTAGATTTAAGTTATGTGACGTCAATAAGTGATACCTTGTATCCAATTTTGAAAATAAATCTATTCTATTCTATCCCTTAGTCACCTTTTACGACATCCATGGGAAAGAGATGGAGTGTCCTATTCTTTTTACGACATCCATGGGAGAGAGATGGAGTGGTCCTATTCTTTTTCTATTGGTGCCGGGAACCACACGGCAGATATTTTTTGAATGACTGTATCTCATGAAGGTGCTGTAAATTTAATCATTTTGTCATCATTTCAGCCATACATGGCCGGCGCCTGCCCCGACGTGTTAAAATGGAAGCCGAGCCACATGAACAGTGTTGATTTCAAATTGAAAATCGTTACTGAGAGTGGAGAAGGGTAAGTTACAATTATTACGTTAATATCTATAGATATATATTACATAAACATTATTCCACTTGGGATTCCTCTTTTAGGCGATGGGCTAGCAACCTGTCACTATTTGAATCTCAATTTTATCACTAAGCCAAACAGCTGAGCGTGGCCTATCAGTTTTTTCAAGACTGTTGGCTCTGTCTAATCCGCAAGGGATATAGACGTGATCATATGTATGTATGTAAACATTATTCCATTTGTAATTTGTACGTCTTCATTCGTTAGTCTTCATTCAAGCTTGTTGGTTTTGGGTAGGTACTCTTACAATTAATTTTAAATCTGTACTAATATTTTTGATTGATAATATTTTTGTTTGTGACAAATATACTCTAAACTCTAAAACTTCCAAGATTGATTTTGATAAAATTTAACACAGACATCATCAGAAGTACCTAATAACCTTTTTTATGCAACAAACTCTGTATCATAATTGCGCTAAGTTTTTAAAGTGTTACTCAACAATGTATTATAAAAAAAAACCTTTCGAGAAAAGGTAGGGAGTGCCCTTGCACTTCACTTGTCTCGTCTCGGCGGGAGCACTCCCGTACCTCCACATATTACATAGCTTGATTTTATTTTACAATTAATTAATCGTGCAATATCTTTTACAGAATGCTACCTACCAAAATTGGTCAACTCTTCGTAGGTCAATCGGACCATCCATTCGCTTGCATGCGTGTAACTAAAGACATTAAGAACCTTAACAATAAGATTATAGAGTGCAAATTCGAAAACAATCAGTGGGTCTTTATGAGGGAAAGGACGGACAAGTCATATCCTAACAGTTATAATACTGCTAAAGGTCGGTTTTCTACATTATCTTTATAATAAATTTTTGTGCGCTATGGTTATTGACATTCTACATTTGTGACGTTTGAATATCGTAAGAGATGATTAAGGGTATAAGCACTTTCACATCGTTCAACGACCATTTCCAAATTGGGTTAAGTGAAGTGCCTTTGTTAATAGGGTTACAATAAGAATAACTAGGTCTTGGGGGAAAAATTGTTTTGGAAAATGTGACTTAAGTCTTCAGGGTTAAACAGATGTTTATAAACTCGTTTTCGAGATGTCGTGATGTGTGTGTGTTTCGCTTTTATATAGATTTTTCTAAATATTTTGTACAGCGACATTAATACTCATAACATTTTCAGCTGTATGTGAAAGCATACAAGTGCCGGTGACTAGCGAACGCCTCCTTGATTTCATCGAGCACAATCGATTCCCAGAAGACTCGGAAATGATGCCGCCGCCGAAACGTCCGCGGATGTAAATAGTTAAATGAAATTGTAATATTTGTAATGACATACAATAAATGATGGTACGAATATCTATAATGATTTTAATTTAGAACGAGAAAAATGCTTTCCGTAATAGTTATTCATTATGGATAGCAGAATGGAGGGAAATATACGATAGCCCTATGTTATTCGGATTTATTTTTCTGTTATTAATTTTAAATATTTCTTTATGTGCCAGCACTTTAGAATAGGACCACTCCTCATCCTCCCATGGATCTTACTTGTGTGTGTATGTGAGCCACTCTTTTGTTTTCTAATTCTTTATAGTTGGTGTGAATATGTAAGCCTCATAGAGAACTTCAGAGGGAAGAGCTGTCATTTTTGTCATTATCACAACCATCTATCGTTTTGTTGAACGATGGAGCCTTAATTTTAAAAAGTGAAGTGTGAAAAAGTCTATTAAAATATATACAGAGGAGACGGTGGTGTTGCGAAAAATAATCGATATAAAATGTGATAACAATAATTTTATTAATTTTTTCTAACCAGAATATAATATTATAATGATCAAGAAAGATTATTTAAAAAAAAACATCTCGTCCTCACATTATAAGTTACAATTGCACACCCCATCAAACTGCCATCTATTCTCATCATCTACCTTCACACATTTCACCTTATTTTCTTTGGTAAGCTTCGTGAGATGATGGTTCACATTATAAGCGGCCGCCGGCCAAAGGTGTTCTGCTGTTTCAGTGTAAATTATTTTAACTAAATCCATCTCGTTTAGCTGTTTGGAAGCATTGTTTTTGAGTGCTTCTAATATTTGCCCTTCCCTTTTGTTTCTATGCTCAATGTAGTACTGTATTTTCTGGAGAGGATCCTGTAAAATAATTAATGATAATTTATAAAATATAATATCTCTCGAGTTAGTATCTCGTAACACAAATCTCGAACTTACTACTAGGCTTATTGAATCTGTGTCACAATCACACATATTGAGTTAACCCTGAGTTTCCCTCTGTAATGGACTAAAAACTCAATAGATTTTCAAGAAATTTATCAGCCCATGGCCTTTTCCTTCAAAAGAGCTTTGGTTAACAATCAAACTTATGTAAACTATAAGTAAAGTCAAAAACTCAGAGAAGTCATTGGTATTTTTGAACCTGAATATGGTATCTTTAAATGGTCACTATAACTGTTTGACCTTAATAATTACACACTACCAACAATGATAAATTACCTCAACAACAGGTCCATGACCTGGGTAAATGATATCAGGCTTCAAATCCAATATCTTTTGCAGACTCTTCATATATGTATACAAATCTTCAAACACCGCAGTGCCCTCTCCCAATATGCAGTCTCCGCTGAACAAAACATTATCTTCCTTCAATGATAATACTACATGATCAGTCGTGTGACCCGGTGTGTGATGGACCTTCACTGTAGCCCCTTCTACAATAATCTCTTGACCATCAGACAACCAGTTGACAGGAATTGATGGTGATAACTCATTATCGGGACTGTCTTCTTTGCTTCTTTTGTGCTTCCATACTTTTGGGTGTTCTGAAAATAGAAGGTTGAAAACAGCATTATGTTTAGTTTGTTTAACTGCTCTTATTTAGGTCAGGTAAAAGTGTTCTGCTCAGTTTTGAAACACCAGGTTTTAAACACAGTTTTCAGGTTAAGACACAAGTTACTATACTTTCATGATTTCCCAGGAAATCATTATTTGCTATCAGGATCTGAATATGGAATTTAATTTTGTCTACATCAGTGTAGAAAATGAGAGGAAGGTGAATGCGTGGGACAAGGGAAGGGTTGCGCAGTTGTTCTCTGTGCTTGCGGCCAACAGATTGCTATTTATAGCAAGACACAACCTGAATATTGGGTGATATATGGTACATATTATTTCTTTGTATACCAGCCAATGTGAAATAAAACAAACATTGGACAACCAAAGTAGCCTGTGTCATAGATAGTATCATTTCCAACAAATTTTGTTGCCAAAAAATGTGCAGACATGATGCTGTGGAGTTTTCAACAACATGAACTTAAACTTCCGATTATATCACTAATCTGCCACAATAAAGTAAGAACTAACTTGCAATGCCTCCATAAATATTCTCAACTCCACCAATGTGATCATGATGCCAGTGAGTGACCACTATATGCTCAATATTAACCTGCTCCGACTGCACCACCTCACACAGACTGTTCTGATAATCCTTGATGTCCTTATCACCAGTGTCAAGGAGAATCCGGCTGGAAATTAAAACCCATAATTTGTGTATTTTTAAATTGTTTTTGATGCATATTGATATAGTTAGTGTATTATATAAAAAAAAAGGAAATTAACTAGTGTACATTAAACTAAATTAGCTATTTAAAGACTCTTGAAATTACGTACTTTTTTTGTGAATCAATTTGAATTCTAAAATTGATACCTTCTTACTCAGTTTGAATTTTATCTTATCATTACAGAAGTAGGTAGGTAGTACATAATAAGCGATTACAATGATTAATACGATAATTACAAAAAGAGTAATTGTTAAAACTTACTTCCTTCCAGTTCCAATAAGATATGTATTAGTGCCCTGAAGAGTCATAGGACCGGGATTAAAACCAAGGATCCTAATAATCCTCCCTGATAATTTGGTGACAGCTGGGATTACTGCAGTCATTCTGTGTTTTGATACACTTGTAAAGTCCAAGGTTAAATTTTATAATGTCGCATTACATGCATTATCATTGCAGATTTGAGTAGATAAAAATATATATATGTACCTATAAATTATAACCTATGGATACCTCCTTTTACTTCATCCTTATTTGATATGGTTTTGAAATCTAACCCATAAGAGAAATTTACAAAAGAATACGAAAATATCGTATTCATTACATATTACGTAGGCATGTAAATAAACCCAGGTAGGTACAAACAAAAATAGTTTTTGAAAATATTTTGAAATTATGGTTTTGAAGTAAATATTTTTTTGACATTGATTGAAAGACAGTAATAAAGCGAAACGATCGCTGTGTTGCCACTTATTAACACATGGAATCGTGATATCTTATTGGCATCTCAAAACCATGTATGAAGTCCTTCGCCCGCGTGCTAAAGTTAGGACTCTCGTCATCTGAACAAACATAAACTGCTAAGCAAGCATCAACCTAGGGGAGTGTGACACTTTTTATTCTTCCTTTCTTAACTGAAAGACTTTCACAAAATTTATTGAATTATATAAGAATTATTTTTATATACTTTTTGCTATTGGTGCCGGGAACCACACGAAAAGTGCAAGCAGATGAGAGAATGAGATTATGTAGTTCCATTCAATTATTATTATAATTAATAAGTAATTAATTAACACAAGTCTCGAACTTACTTCGCGGCTAACTCAGTCTATGTAATTTGTCCCGTATTTATTTATATTTATTTTTTAATATTAAATTATTAATGAGTTCGATGTCCGCAAGGCACAAGATTGGCAGCATTGACCCACAGCTGGCAACTCTCTTAATGAAAGTCACTGTCACATGAACAGACAGACAATGTTTGTCATTTCAAAAAGGTGACATTACGCGACCGACGGTCGATTTGACAGCTTAGGAAATATTTTTGCTGAAAAATGGCTGGTGCGCTGGCTAGAATAATAAAGGGCGCAAAGCTCCCAAAAGGGAACTTAGGTGAGTTCTATTATCTTATAATTAAACCAATAATGATTTACTTTAACTGTGTTTATGTAGACATCATTCATAAATCAACCAACATGTATGATGCGCAATCAGCTTACATAATTTTGACGTCTCGTTTCAGCCGTTGTTGGACCTCTGGCGAACATCAACAATGCGCCGGTGCGTTCTCAACAGACCCAGGCTCCAACGAAGACTCATTTCGGTGGATTACCAGACTGCGACAGGGTCTTTACAAACCTCTACGGCCGACATGAGTGGCGCTTGAAGGGCGCCCTCAGCCGTGGCGACTGGTACATGACCAAGGAAATCCTGTTAAAAGGCACAGATTGGATAGTCAGTGAGTAATTTATGGATTTTTTTAAACAGCAATAAACAGACTACTGATGTTTGCACATACATAATGTAGGTATTTGATAATATTGTAAAAGATGAAGAATGAACAAAAACTTAATAGATACAATGATTTCCTTTGTATGTGAAATATTTTCTTGTTATTAGTCAGAAAAAATAAAGATTTAGTATATACATCTATACTAATATTATTATTATTATAAGCTGAAGAGTTTTTTTGTTTAAAAACAATAATCTTGGGAACTACAGGTTCAAATTGAAAAATTATTTTTGTGTCGAATAGACCATTTATCGAGGAAGGCTTTAGGTTATAACAGCACACTGCAAGTATAAGGAGCGACCAAATAATGAAGAATGTGAAAAAAATCGGGGAAAATTATTTATCCTTGAGGGCTTTTGCATCATGCCCAAAATAACTATTCCACGCGGATGAACCTGAACAGCTACTTAAGTGATGAAGCAAAAATAGTTAATTAAAGTCCTTGATTGTTAATGTGTGCATAAGTATTTAAGTACCTATGAAGTTCACAAGTGATTATCTATAAACTTTTTTTTAGAAATAAGTGCAAATTAATTTACGTAAATATACATTTCCAATGTTACATTCATTTGAATTTTGTTTGTACAGCCTTTGAATAGTTATATTTTTTTTATAAAATTTACCACTCAAAGAAACAATTTTATTTCTTATAATATTAAAAAGAATCATACCACATTTAGGTTAGGATGGCCTTATAACTAAATTGAGATTCAAAGATAGTGACTAGCCATCGCCTAAAAGATGAATCGCAATATTGTAAGTACATTTATATAAATTGCTTAATTTTCCTGAATTTTTCAATACAAATATTAACTTTCAGATGAGTTGAAGACATCAGGTCTCCGGGGACGCGGCGGTGCTGGTTTCCCTACAGGTATGAAGTGGTCTTTCATGAACAAGCCCTCTGACGGCCGACCCAAGTACTTGGTGGTGAATGCTGATGAGGGAGAGCCTGGAACTTGCAAGGTAAGGTTTATTAAGGTAGATTTATATTAAGGTAGATTATATAAAAACCATCTTTATATTGCATTATACTGCCTTTGATATGGCTAGAAAGTTGACTTTAAGAACATTTTAAACATAGAAAAGTAGAATAATCAAATATGGGTAACATTTAATAGCTCACCTGTTTGTATGCTTGCCTTGGTTTAACGGACTCAAACACAATCAAAGTACTACAGAAAAACTATAACTTATCCTAGGAATAAGACTCAAATCAGGGAATTTAAGATTTTTACTCAGCAGTAATGTTTTTTTTATAATTGTTTCTGTAATATATCTCAAATAATAACAGATTTATTACAATAAAGGACCGTGAAATCATGCGTCACGACCCGCACAAGCTTATAGAAGGCTGCCTCATAGCAGGCAGAGCTATCGGTGCAGTGGCCGCCTATATTTATATACGAGGAGAATTCTATAACGAAGCCAGTAATATGCAAGTTGCTATTGCTGAGGTGAGTGGTAGAAGTTGAGTAGTTAGATGTATTGTTGTATCGTTGTATTGTAGGACCGCGACATCATGAGACACGATCCTCACAAGTTGGTTGAAGGCTGCCTGATCGCTGGAAGGGCTATGGGAGCTCAGGCTGCATACATTTACATCAGAGGCGAGTTTTACAACGAAGCCAGTAATTTACAAGTCGCTATAGCTGAGGTATGTAAAAAAATGTTTTATTTTCTATTTCAAGATATTTGGGAATGCTTGTTGCTGAGAATTGACTAACAAGTTGAAGCTGATTAAAAAATTGGCTTAATTTTTGTCATTACAATAACTTTGTTTTGTACATAAGCTTTGTTCATAGTTTCACGCAATTATTAATGTATTAATGTCATTTGATGAATCATTAATTATTTTAATTGTAGTTATTATGGTAACGAGTAATGACTCAGATAGATTCAAACTCTAGAAAGAATATCTGTAAACTTATCTAAGAAAAAACATCATGAGAAACCAATTAACTTATGTATTAATGTATGCAAACTGGAATTAACGCGAACTTATCGGACCACGGTCGAACTCATGTAACGGAACAGTTTAAAAGTATTAATTAATATAATTATAAATATAATGGCACTAAATTAATCCTGTTTTAAATTCCCATGTTTTATAACATTGTGCATGCATTCAATCGCATTTTACTTGACTAATATCCTTACGACTGCTTCTAAAAGTAAAGCCTTTATTTTTATTTAAAATGAATAACTAATTGTTTATTGATTAAAAAATTTTACTTTGTTAATGTAACAACACTAACAAAGCAAATGCTATGAAGCAATCATTTCAAAAGCGCATATTGCATCTCAAAGTGAGTCTTTTACTTTACATAAATGCAAAAGACCAATTATGCAATAAAATACCGCAACACTAACAAACACTGTTATAATTTTAATAAGACCACCAATCATGAGTAAACTAAATAACAATCATATTTCAGGCATACCAAGCCGGGCTCATAGGCAAGAACGCGTGCGGTTCCGGCTACGACTTCGACGTGTTCGTGCACCGCGGCGCAGGCGCATACATTTGCGGAGAGGAGACCGCCCTCATCGAGTCTATTGAAGGGAAGCAGGGCAAGCCGCGCCTGAAGCCCCCGTTCCCTGCTGATATCGGACTGTTCGGATGTCCCACTACTGTTAACAATGTGGAGACTATCGCTGTTGCTCCGGTGAGATTTCTATTTTTTTTTTTGTTTTTGTATGGCGTTTGTAGATGGTTTGCTTGGTCTTTCCGACTTTCAGAAGGCTTATGTGTAATTGCCTTTTTATTATTGTAAATATAATTTGATTGAATAATAAGATTGTGACTGAATATACATGTGAGCTGAACAATGAGTGCAATAAAAATATTTGAAGGGAAGGGTTTCCTATAACTTTTTATGTGAGATCTTGTTTTTCACCTTAAGTGTCTGTCACATTTTATCTTTAGTGGCAAATCAAAGTGTTGGTCTATTCTAAAAAGTTGGAAAAAGTAGAGCTAGTTAAGTACATGAAACACAACATCATCAAAATACTCACACCAATTCTCTTCCAGACTATATGCCGCCGCGGAGGCTCGTGGTTCGCTTCGTTCGGCCGCCCCCGAAACTCCGGCACCAAATTGTTCAACATCTCTGGACATGTCAATACTCCTTGTACCGTCGAAGAAGAGATGAGCATCCCTCTGAAAGAACTGATCGAGAGGCACGCGGGAGGTGTCATCGGAGGCTGGGACAATCTGTTGGCCATTATACCGGGAGGGTCATCGACCCCGTGCATTCCTAAAGAGTAAGTTTGCTTTCATTGATTTAAAACGTTTTTGAGTCTTGAAGTGAACTAGTTGAATGCAAAGTTCAATTCTGCGAATGTCAACTTTCATAAAGTACCTAACCTAACATGTATCATTCAGGTGTAAAATTTGAGAATGGATTTTGGACTCCTAGCATATTTTCAGATATCGCCAGACGGAAGAAGTAAATTAAACCTCTCTTATATCATAATGGCGTCATCCCAGATGTAACATCTGCCATTAAATTCGTGGTCTGAGGAAAAATAAAATCAGTATAGGTAAGTATAATATGTGACAAATTACAAAGTGGAAAGAGGCGTGATTTTATGTATGTATGTATGTATGTAAAAAGATTGTTTTACTACAACTGCGCTGACTGACACAGAGGCCCCACATACTGCAACAAATTATAATATTCTACTAATTATTATCATTTATTTCCAGCGTATGTTCAACGGTGCTAATGGACTTCGACGGCCTAGTGGCTGCGCAGACGTCGCTGGGCACGGCCGCCATCATCGTGATGGACAAGTCCACGGACATCGTGAAGGCGATCGCTCGCCTCATCATGTTCTACAAGCACGAGTCCTGCGGCCAGTGCACGCCGTGCCGCGAGGGCGTCTCCTGGATGAACAAGATTATGTACAGGTAATATTATTATTATGTACAGGTAATATTATTAAGATCAAATTAAGGACGTCCTGGTAAAGGGTCAGGTCAAAAGTACCCGAAACCGCCGAGCTTGCATGAAGAGAGTTATGAATGTGGACGAAGCGAAAGAAGTATGCAGAGATCGTGGCAAGTGGAAAGAGGTAGTCTCTGCCTACCCCTCCGGGAAAGAGGCGTGATTTTATGTATGTATGTATGTATGTACAGGTAATATTATTATTATGTACAGGTAATATTATTATTATGATATATTAAATTCTCGTGTCACAATGTTTGTCTCCGTACTCCTCCGAAACGGCTTTACCGATTTTAACCAAATTTTGCATGCATATTCAGTAGGTCTGAGAATCGGCTAACATCTATTTTTCATACCCCTAAGTGTTAAGGGTTGTCCACACTTAATATTTTTTTTTTAATTAGAGATTATTAAAAATTATTTATATGGCGAAACAACGTTTGCCGGAACAGCTAGTATTGATATAGTTTCTTCATTACCTTTTTTCTATCACGTGGAAGTCATCTGGGGTGACCTATGTTCAGTCAGATACGGCTGACATGATGATGATGATGATATGTTGTTACGGGCTACTGAGCCGTGTGATTGGAGAAGACTTCATTTAGTGCACCATAAAACAATCTATGAACTATAATCAGGTATCTAATATGGCGTCGAAATCGCTGGGTAATTGCGCTTATCAATTTTGATGTTGTAAAAATGTGTTGCAGGCGAGTTCTATTTTGGAAGACAAAATAGAACTCGCCTACGACACATTTTCACAGGCCAACGTGTAGTCGATCTAAAGATAATTAGGAAAATATCGACAGGTGTATTTACAAAAATATTTCTTGCGTGTTGCCTTTAAAAAAAATTTCCTATTAATCTGTTAGTCTAATCTGTGTTTTGAAGCAAGTAACTGAGAATGTAACCTAATATTCTTATCGTAATTCTTCAATAATTTTTTTGTGCAGATTCGTTGAAGGAAATGCGTCACCCAAGGAAATCGACATGCTGTGGGAGATCTCTAAACAAATTGAAGGTATGCAAAATTTTTTTTAAACCCCGATAAATTTTTTTTTGCCGTTTTTTGATTATGGCAAGAGAAAAGTTGTAGTCTCTGCCTAGCCAAAAATGGCGTAGGGTTGTTGTTGAAATTATGAAATGGAATATTTTTATTGTCGACCATTATATAAGATAGAATTACGGCAAATGAAATTAAGGTTAAGATGTGTTACCGAAATACATTTGGACATAGGAAAATGCAAATAAAAAATTGCAGATAACAGGTATGAAAAGCCTGCTGTATTGAGTATAACGGAACATTTTTCCGTTGCACAAACTTACATCACCCACAAATGGATACAACACAGTAACTCTTAATTGCTACTACAATAAATTACAGCAAATTTACAATCATGTAATATTAGTAATTTATCACTAAAAGAGATCTCTTCCAGGCAGCTTATAAATTGCGTATAAAACTTCACTATAGCCTATTCTATTGTCAACTAGCTGTCCCGACAAACATTGTTTTGCCATATAAATAATTTTTAAGGTTAAAAAAAAAATGTTACGGGTGGACAACCCTTATTAGGTACTAAGAGGTTTGAAAAATAGATGTTAGCCGAATTTCAGACCTACTCAACATTTTCACAAAATTTCAATTATTTTTTCAATTTTCAAATTCAATGAGAATCGGTCAAGCCGTTTCGGAGGAGTACGGAGGAATACATGTGTGTATGTATGTATGTATGTGTGTGTGTGCCGCCAGGACACACGATCTGCGCGCTGGGCGACGGCGCGGCGTGGCCGGTGCAGGGCCTCATCCGCCACTTCCGGCCCGAGCTGGAGCGCCGCATGGCCGAATACGCCGCCTGCCACGGGCCCAGCAAGGCCGAGAGGCTCTACTAGGCACACCGATGCTGCGGCTGATGCTAATGTAGTCTTGTTGCATCGATATTTGTCTAAATAACAGAAAATACGTATTATAAAACGGATTAAGAATGAAATAGTATTGTGGTGTCGTTTTTTGAAATGCCTACAAAATAGTGTTTTTATCTCTTTGACGTAGTGGTCTAAAAGATGTGGTCTCTGACTGCCCCTCCTGGAAAGAGGCGTGATTCACGTATGCATTACCTACCTATTTTTTTTGCAGATGATGGAAAATTTGAAAACAGAAATATATATATATAAGCAATATTTGATCAAAAAATTTATCAAATATTTCGCAACTGTTAAATATCACAAGCAATAATTTTGGAATATTACACCAACAAATGTTAATTGGTATTGCGTATTTAATTGAAATAGTAATAAGCGATATCTAATATCTAACATGTTCAATTTAATATTTAACCGTCTATATCTTATTTTATCAATGTGGATAAAGCGATAGAAATATACAGGGTTTGTGACAAGTGGAAAGATGTAGTCTCTGCCTGCCCCTCCGGGAAACAGTTGTGATTTTAAAATTAACGTACATCATACAACACGTTATAGGTTCTTGTGGTTGGCTGAAAGAAATTGTGTAATGCAATAAGGCCGCCTTAACATAAGGATGATTCTATTGTTATAATTTCAAGTGCAATATTCTATCTATATCTATAAATCTCACTCAAATACGTTTCGTCTCAAGTGCTCCTATAAATCTGAGCTATAAATACACATGTTATAAAGTACAAATTAAAAAACACAAATATTTTGCCTTGCTGAACCAAATGTTGAGTTCTTTTAAATTTTTATAGGTATTTGTATTGTTTTTCCTGCTCTTAAAATTCTCTTGACAAGCAGAACTTGTTATTTATCATTATGTATCACCTAAATGGGCTACATAGATACGAAGCCGCAATAATTTCACAATATTTCCAAATATGATGCAACAAGACTAATATTTTTTTTATAGAACTTGTAAAATACTTGTATTTAAAGTATTTATGAATGAGGAGTCATTAAGGGCGGTGTTAGAATAGCCGCGTTGTGGTATTATTTCTGCTCATACTTTGGTTAAATCAAGAAATTGTATGTGATAATTTTTACTACCTCCAAAAGATCGGATTTCTGCGTTCCTACGAAACGTTTTTTTTTAATAATCGAGTACTTGTATGTACTTAAATATTAAATAGCGTACTTCGTTTAAATACCGTACCTAACTATCAGTCTCTTGTGTGGTTAAATTTCCATCAAAAATTGAACCCTACGCTTACCTAATACGATTCAATGTTGACGATGAACATACCTACATACTGTCATATAAACTTGTAAATAAAAAAAAATACCTTTTTGGTTTTAGCGCCCAAGCTAATAAGGATAATTTATAAATTAATGGTATTTCCTAATTGTACAGATATGAAATAAATTTGCATTTGTTCTGATATAATTACAGCAACATAACAATTTTTTTTATCATTGAGGAAAGTGAGCAACTTACAGGCAATTATCGTCATCTCGAAAGTCTTCTAACCGACCTTGGGGAAATTACGATTATTTTGTTGTAGAACTGTCATGATATGCAAAATAATTTACCGCAATGTTTTAAGACCACGGATACGGGTGTTTATACCGTGTGACTAGATAATTTTGTATAAAATTATGATAGAAATAAATGTTATTATTAAATTATTTTTGTATTTTATTTTGACACAAGTATAATACTTCAACTTTGCAGAGCTCCTTAGGCATTGCTTATTTAATTATTAATATATTTTCGATTATTTCAAATTATTAAATATTCATGTTTAGTAATTAATTACATGATATCTTATGATCGAAGCATGATATGCATTTACTCTCCTTGCTTCTGAATCTAGTTACGTTTTCTGACTTTTTGCTTCCTACGACATCCGTATGCGGAGGTAGTATCATAATATAGTCCCATTCCTGATATATTCCTTTGTTCCCACTTGTCATTGAAAGTTATCATTCATTTATATAATCACGTCTATATCCCTTGCGGGTAGACAGCACTAGCAATCATAATATAGTCCCACTCCTGATATATTCCTTTCTTCCTATTTGTCATTGAAAGTTATCATTCATTCATATAATGACGTCTATCCCTTGCGGGGTAGACAGAGCTGGTAGTCTTAATAGACTGATAGGCCACGTTATGCTGTTAGGCTTAATGATAAAACTGAGATTGAAAAAGTAAAAGGTCGAAAGTTGTGATGTCTTCTTTGTGATTTCTTTAAAGTTTTCGTAAAAATTGTTTCGAAAGACCGCTAATAATGTTACTACAACCTTTATTTAGAAGAAAGGATTATAAAAATATGTCGAGCCATACATATCTGGTGATAGCGAGAAGTTTCGCACTATCACAATCTCACTGGCTTACGTCGTCACTTCCCGCCGTTTTATCGAGCATCGCATTCAAAATGATAAATTTGAATAATGTATTGGTAATTAACAGTGTATGATTTGATAAATATGAAATTAATGAGAAAAACAATACTTACGAAAACCAGTTTACCGAAGATGCCGAAAGACACCAGTATTATGATGAGAGACAAAGTAAGTATTTCTGATTGAGCTGGATCTTTGATGTTTCTCTAGGTATATAAATATCCTACTAAAATTATGAATGCGAAAGTTTGTGAGTATGTCAGTATGGATGTTTGTTACTGTTTCACGCAAAAACTACTGAACCGATTACGATGAAATTTGTTATGTAAGGTAGCTGAGGTCCCAGAATAACATATAGGCTACGTTTTTTCAAGGAGTTCTCGCGGGATTCCCGCGGGCGGCCTTTAGTTTATTATAAAACAGTATAGTTCAGTTAGTATCTCGTAATACAAGTCTTGAACTTAATTCGAAACTAACTCAATCTGTGGAATATTCAACAAGGATATTTATTTTACTATGTGGGTAGGTACGCAAAAAACGGTATGCAATTTAAACTCTAGCTTATTAAGTTGGGATTCTTTTTTGACCTCAAATCTATCATTAAGCCAAATAGCTGAACGTGGCCATTCAATCTTTCCAAGACTGTTGGCTCTGCCTACCCCGCAAGGGATATAGACGTGACCATATGTATGTACTTATTCTTTTTTTTTGGGCTATGGGCTAACAACCTGTCACTATTTGAATCTCGATTCCATCATTGAGCCATAAACCTGATGAACGCGGCCTGTCAGTCTTTTCAACACTGTTGGCTCTGACTACACATGTATTCTTACAAGCTGAGGCAATCCTTTTACTTATTTTTTTGTCTGTATGATTTTGTCCATAAATCATTTATTTGTATATCATTGGAGATGCAAATCAAATTTTGTTAATAGGTAACAGACTTCAGTGTAAATTAAAGCAACAATGTAATAACCTAATGGCAGAGTTATTTTAGGTCTTTTGCATCAGCAGGAAAAGTGCACAATTGCACATTGCTATTATATCACGTCTACATACTTTGAAGTGCACATAAAAAATAAGGAAAGTATGTAGTACATAATTAGGTTTCGATAACTTATCGGGCGATAGCGGGACAAGAACTTAAATTACCTACACCTTTGTTTTTCCTTGTTAATGTTTGAACGATTAGGTACCTTTACCAACCAGCATCCATTTTATTCTATAACGTTGATTATGCATGTGTCTTATCTTGCCTCTCCACTTTTAGGGTTAACCATGGAGTAAGATATCTTTTACGAGACTTGGACAAAGCCAAATATCTTCAAAGACCGTAAGTTCACGTTTAGCTGTGTGGTATTGAAATTCAAGATTCAAGTTGCTAGCCTTTGCAATTGCTCACTGTTTTGAAAATTTATTAAAAAAGAATTAGTATAATCATTCATATTATCAGGTCTACACCCCTTGCGGGGTAGACAGAGCCAGCAGACTTGAAAGACTGATAGGCCACGTTCAGCTTTTAGTCTTAATAATATAATTGATATATGTAGGGTAAACCAGAGAGTGATTGCCCACAGGCAGTGATTGCCCGTTTTTAGAAAAAAAATCTGAATCAAAGGTTGTGTTCTCACTTGTTTCGAATATAATTTACTAGGTTACTCTATGGTCAATTTATAGTAGATTTTAAAATTGATAAGTGTTAACACTGAAGAAAAAAAAACCATTAAGGTATATTTTGTCAAGACGGGTGAACGTGTAACTCAAACAGGTAAGCTTTTTAGCAATTTTCTTAAGGAATTACTTGCTTAGAGGTTCATTTTTTTTTAAATTTTATTTGATATTTCATTATTGGTGTATGGTTATGACGAAATCATAAGTGTTATGTTATGTTTTTAATGAAAATATTTGAAATCAGATTAGATTCAACGGTTTTTTAACGGTGGGCAATCGCTGTACGTATTTCGGCATATTTTTAGTTATTGCCCACCATAATTTTAGTGATTGCCATGGTTAATTTATATAGTTATTGCCCAGGGCAATCATTATCGGCAATTTTCTGATTAAGTCAGTAATGTTGCCGTCACATTTATTAGCTTAATGGCTTGCATACGCGCAATAATATTGTGACAATAATATTGTCAATATTTTTTTCACTATGTAATATTGTCAATATTTTTGCCAAACATACGCAATAATATTGACAATGTAGCAAATATTGTTAACATTATTTCGTGGGTGCGGGTAGCCAATCGCTATGCACAACATCTAATTGGCTGTTATTGTTTTATTTACAGTATGCCAAAGACATCAAAAGTGCAATATAGCAAAGAAAATTTACAGAAAGCTATCGAGGCTCTTCAAGATGCTTCTAACAATTTGTCTACAAGGCAAATTGTTGAAAAATACTGTGTTCCGAGGTCCAGTCTCCGCTACTATATTAAAAATCTGGGACATAAAACCAGTTTAGGACTGTAGGGATCACATTTAAATAGTTGTAAATACTATAAATAAATAAAATTATATGTTAGTAACAAACGGACAACCGTATGTTACTCATACGCGGATCTCCTTCGTCCCGCCATAAATTCGGTGAACAAGTAAATTAAAAAATGTCTGTTTGACAAGAGTCAAGTTTATTGTATTTTTGGCCCGTTTGTTCCTATACACTTAAAAAGTAATTTAAATCTTTCATTTTATCTTATATCCTTTCCCCTCTTCTCTTACTCTGATTGCGCTTCAACTTCAATTAGGTAAGCTTTAAATCTATTGCTACAGGACCATCTATACTAATATTATAAAGCTGAAGAGTTTGTATGTTTGTTTGAACGCGCTAATCTCAGGAACTACTGGTTCGAATTGAAAAATTATTTTTGCGTTGAATAGACCATTAATCGAGGAAGACTTTAGGCTATATAATATCACACTGTAACTATAAGGAGCAAAGAAATAATAGAAAATGTGAAAAAACGGAGAAAGTTATTTATTCTTGAGGGCTTCAATAATGCTCAAAATAATTATTCCACGTGGACGAAGTTGCGGGCACAGCTAGTCACCTATACCTATTAATGTCTGAAGAAAGTCGTTTGGAGGATTGGATAAAAATATCGCTAGAAAAGGATTTCCTCGAAATAGACATTTTAGACTCCGTGCAAAAGTTTTTGGAAGAAAACCCGCGCCCTAATTCGTTTTTTTTAAATAAGCCAGGTGATGGTTGGTGGAAGGCATTTTTGAAGAACATCAGAAGGAGTGACAAAAGTTCAAAGTCTAATTTATCATTTAAGGGTACTGGGCAATTACTGTGCTGTGATGTGGGCAATTAGTGTAAGCAATGGGCAATAACTGTACATTTTTGGATAATTTTAAATTTGTTTATTTATTTTCTAAGCCATGTAAGTTTTGACTAAAAATCGTTAACACTTTGATGGAGATCTTATTTAGACATAAGAAAAAAATTATAAATGGTTGAAACTTGTAATTCTTTTTTTATAATTTGAAGCCAAAGTGTTTGAAGTCCTTAAGTGGGCAATAGCTATACGGTTTACCCTATGTATTTATAATTTGATTATTAGTTTGATGAAACAGCTTGCAACTGTTTTATTTTCTATTTCGTTCTGCGTAAATATAAGTTGAATTTTCAATAGGTACCTAAGTATATTAGGTATGTAGTTGTATACTTCTGGAATTATTATAAGGGGTCTTTTAAATTTGAAATATATTCTGTTCTCCGTCTTGATCGCTCCATGGCTTTAGATAGGGTGTAGGTCAATTTTGGAATAAAAGCACGGTATAAATTTTCTAAATTATTTAATTCCCTCTATCATTCTTTCTTTTTTGATCCTTATTGTTATCTTAGCTTATTTACAGTTTGTATAAATTAAAGTAGTAATTGTATATATTACATAGTAAGCTACTATTGTACAACTTGCTTTCCACATTGAAAGACTTGACTACAGTTTTCGGGGATGCGGCCGCCAATAGAATTGATATGATTTAGATTGTAACACTCAATTCTATAGCGCCATATATCCAGCCCCATGAATCCAAAACACTTTTTTAAGAACAAAATGATTCAAAGAAAAAAAGAAAACATTTCTAAACAAATCAACAATTTAGACATGGTAACATTTCCGATTATCTTGATTTGAAACAAATTAATTTATAATAAAAACTAAAATCAAAATTGATCTCGAATCAATCAAAATAAAACTCAACACCAAGTACCAAATGGAAATAAAAATAATTTAGTTTAAACAAGGAAGAAGAGTGCCTCACACACAACGCATCGATACCAACAATAAATTATTACGTTTAAATTAAATAAATGGCACAGACCAAATCTACGACCATTTTCGGTACATGGTGATGTGTATATAATTTTATATTTTAACATAATTTTGGTTGATAATAACAACATAATAATAATTTCGATGGTAGATTTGCCAAATAATCACGATTTAATAATAACCAAATATATAATGAAAATATCTCTATGATGGAAGCAACTGAACGTTGTGCAACAAAAGATCTATAACTTCTGCGTAACAACATAATGGCAATCAAGTTATCGCTAAATAACATCGGTGGAGATCAATTACTCAATATAACTTTACTTTTATATAAATACAAAATATACATAGGTAATTTACCTAACACTACTGCGACAATTTCAATGCAATATACCCATTATATTGTTGTGAAATTGATATGATTACATTAGCTTAAGAGGATTTAATGTAATAGTTAACACGCTTCAATAAATAACTCGTAGCTGACGGGCCGCGCGGGCTCCGGGACCCGGGCTCCAGCGGCCCCATTCACAACAGTTGGATCGCTATCGTTTCCGAGGATAAATCACAAGAACGCGATATCAGTCTCACTTATTCTGTCATTACAATCATTACGACTACACCACAGCTCGAAAGCTTGAACGATGCTGTCAATAAAATCCGCCATCGCGGCTAGTATTGTCGTTCAGCTCTTAGTTTATAAATACGGATCGCGGGCGGGCCAGCCGCTCGTGCGATAACCGGGGCCTTAATCTAACATAAATCTCCGGGGAGACCTTTATTTGGCTTCGGGTCACTACTGAAATATTTTGAACACGCGGCATCGATATAGGTTTACGTAATGGACTATTTCAGTGAGCGCAACCGCAAGCTTCGGACTTAGGCCGGATTAACTTAACAAATTCACGTGTCATCACGGGCGTCCACTGCGCCGCGGCGCCTGGACGCGCTATTGCAACAAACGGTGGTTCAGCCGACGCCAGCGCCGGCCGCGAGCTGCACTTCGAATGGGACGAGTATATACGACTGACTAGTCGTCTCTATGCAACTTTTGTTTTCAACAAATAAATAGTGAAATGCTTGGTCGTTCGCGGACTCGACGGCGACAGAGTTAGATACAGTCGTCGTCCATGTCGACGTCGGGCACCAGGCGGTCGTGCGAGGCGGCGGCGCGCGGCGGCAGCTCGTTGCGGGGGTCGCGCGCCAGCCACGGGTGCCGCAGCACGTCGCGCGCGCCCAGCCGCTCGCACGCCTCCCGCCGCAGCAGAGACCTGATCAGGCACTTCCCCCGCGACGACAAACACTCCGGCACCACGAAGTACCCCCGCGAGATCTTCGCGAACAACGAAGCGTGCTCCGAATCGTTGAACGGATACCTGCAACAAACAAATGTATTCTTAGTTTACTCGCTCATTAACGTGATCGACGACGGTCACATCCACAAATTGGTCTTCAAATAAAGCTGTGTAACTACACCACATTCGAAAACGCTTATCGCATTCGAAAACGATAAGATAGGCCCATTAAAACTAACATCAGGTTCGGCTCCGAATCGTTGCGTTTTTACAAAGCGGGGCTCCAATTAATGAGCGATCCGATTGTCATTTGGCCGAGCAGATGCCCGAAACAAAAACTCAGGTACGAAGGAACCCTTCCGGCGACAGGTGATGCCGGCGATTGCAGCGAAATCCCGAATTTGGAATATAAATTACGGGTGCCCGGCCGAAAAAAGAAAACAAAGGCTAAAATGCGAACGGCAGGTGCGTCGGGGCGGGATGGCGAGCAACGTCTTCGCCACATGTAGCCAGGCAGGTGCGGCGAAGATTTCACTAGCCTCATTTATATGTGGGTGATATAATTGTTAGCCGTTGGCGCGTAACGGCCGACAGGTGATCTTCCCTCGATGTCCCAACGGTCGCCGCGACCCTTGCGATCCTCGAAAACGGTAAGTCCCACGCTGGCAGGTGAAGACGCCCCCTCCTTCGTTATTTATTCGCATTTAATTGCCATTGACCTAAATTCTACTGTCTTTATCATAGAGATAATCAAAATGGTTGATTATAAGTGTACACACCTTCCAACGAGCATGGTGTATAGGATGACTCCGAGCGACCACATGTCCGCCGCTCTTCCTGAGTACGTTCTATGTGCTCTTAAGATTTCAGGTGAGACGTAAGCAGGGCATCCTCGTTTGTCTTGGAGAAGGTCTTCCTCGGGGTCATCGAGAACGACTGCGTCTTCCAGCGATTCCAGTTTAAGCGTTGTCCTGTAACAACAGAAAGCAAGTTTAGATTGGGCGCCGATTCATTTGTATTGATTAATGTGGATGGAGGTTATTGAAGCCGCAGTTGCTGACAGGTCAACTGCGTTTGACGCGACCGCTGACCTATATAAATGGCGCTGTACATTACACAATTATTGTAGGCCGCGATATGCGCTCGGTCGGCTGTGATGCATCCCTTTGTGCACAAAGCTTTGTCCGGGCGCTATTAACAATTCGCGTGCAGCTAATTAGCGGTAGAGCATCGCATTAAACCGGGATAGCTCGATTATTGCGAAAGAACGTCGCAATTGCTCGCATATGTAACAATAATGTCATGTAAATAATGACATAGCTTCACCATAAAGCTGCTCTGTGACGCAATAGGTTTTGTTTCGTCACGTGTTGGCTTTGGGCGCAGGCGCACCGTACTCGGCCTCGTGTTTCACAGTCGTCCGCCGCATCGTTTCGAAATGCATTAAATGCACAGTTCGAAACAGTACACCGGTATGATTGAATGTAAATAAACTGCCGATGCAGCGGCGGCGTCCAACGGGAGTTTTCAATCTCCAATTTACATGTTTTCCAAATAAAGTTGGGAGGACTGCAAACGCTGTGCACACGTAATGCAATATGCTCTGAGCAAAATCGACGAGTATTTTTTCAACAAAAACAAAAAGAAAATAAGTATGGAGGTTAAGGCAAGGCAGGTGCACGATGGGCGGGTCGATGTAGTAGGAGCGACGTGCATTAATGGGTATATAGGTAGGATATTTTTAGCCTTTTAATAATACTTGCACTGGAATAGTGGGCTTGATGAGTCTAAATAGAACTTGCTTGCTATATTTTCAAATCCAATTATTATTTGTGGAGCTTAAATAATTCCAGATGACATTTTCTAGAACAGAATAGAAATGTTGTATTACGCGTACGTATTCCGTAAGGTGGAGGCAATAAATATCAAGTTTGCTCAAAGCATAGTTGCAAAATCGCCAAGTTGCGGTCTCAGCTGTTTGACAAATAGTCAGTGGACGGACGCAACGCTACCGACCGACTGAAATTGACGACTCTCGCGAGAACTAATACAATCTACGCAAAAGTACACCTTAGTGCACTGCAATAACTGCAGCGCGCACACAAGATAAGATAAACGATAACGTTATTTATTATTGAATTATAAGTGATCAGGTCGTGACAATATGGAGCGCGGCTTATAAAGGTTACTCTCGTTAAGCCTGTCGCAACTCTGTCAGTGACGAGTGAAATATGAAGCGCGAGTCGATACCGTTAGCGAATTAGCGGCGATATCGACACCAGAATGCTTTGAATGGAAATAAGGCGTGCGGCAAACGTTCTTACGGCGGATTGGATGTGCTGTGAGGCTCGTGCGTGTCGTCGCACGTGTCCGTTAGTCGGGCCAAAGCAGAGATCCACTGTGGGAACTTATTGATGGGACGCGTGACGTCAACTCCCACGCTTGCTCTGGACCTTTTTGTAATCCATCAGTGAACGGAGCGTTTAGGTCTTGCCGACTGCGCAACTGATCTTAATTAAATCCCTACAGCGGCAAGGCTAAAGTGCGATGTCTGCAGTTGCAATCGATTCGAATTTCGCAACGTGTAAATAAGTTATACGGTGTCGTAACGTGGTCGGAAGGTTGGCCGGATTTCCGAGCGGTGGCCTCGAAGGATTCTCGCGGTGTCTCGGGCGCGGGCGAAAGGACAACTGTCAATTTACGCAATTCGGCATTACGCATACGCAGGGCCGGCTGCTGCGCTCCGCACGCAGCCTTCTAATCCTAACACAGAATTCACGCCCAAATCTAAACTGTGTGCATTACTAAATTGACTCACGTTCGCCACTTCGCAACTATGTTAGTAACTTCGTTGAAATAACACGTTTGTAAATGGGCGCCGCTGGCTGCAACACTCTTGGTCAAGTTTGTAGAAATCCCGTAGTGCATGCAAAGTGTAGGCTCCGGCTTTATTGCAGTTATATAAATGAAAACATACGTGGTTACATGTTAATTACGTGCACCGTGTGGGAGATCGCCCACAATTAGCGGGATGCGCCGGGTTTCGCAACTGCCGCCATTGCTCAACTCAACCCTGACAGTTTCGTAACAAACAATGGCAGTCAGATGCAGCACACACGCATGCGCTTCCTGCTCGACTTGTATCACTCGCCACATGACGAAACTTGCGCAAGGGCTAGGAAGTGCTGTATACGGTCATTCATAAAACCTCTCCAGTGCAAGCGTCATTGCGAAAGTCCGCATCGAGTAGCCAGTGTCAGCGGTGCACGGTCATCGCGGCCGCCTCGTTCTCTTCCGAGCCCTATGGTGTAGTGGTAGATACGGTTAGTCATAGGTTTTCGTAACCCGCATTGTAGGGACACGCGCTGTCGCAACTCGTTGCTTCACCGCAGAGATGCCGCCGGGATAGGTTGGGAAACCATCCCGCCATGCCCAATTATACGGCCGCTGCATTGCGCAATCCGACCCGCAACGGATGCTTTATGAAATTCGATTGATAATTTATCACAAAATGAGGATTTTCGGCTTATCTGCGCACACTAATGGGTTAACACTAGCTGAATGCATAGAGGGTTGCGAAACTCGAGAAATTTGCCATAATATTAGTCTTACTAAACGGGTTCGTTTTACCGAACCGAACTGTGTACATATGTTCCTGAATTTAGGTCTCAAAACCGCATAGGCAGCGACACCGTTCGCTTTATCGGAGTAGCGATAACGCAAGTCGAACTCAAGTTTTGAAACCGAGCGCTGGGCCGCTTGCGAAAACACTAATGTGAACATCGGTTGCAAAATTGTTTTAGTTTTAAATCGAATGCAGCGACAATTGAGATCGGCTGTACTCTGCATCATCGGTGATGATAGTTGCTAATCATCACCACAAGATGCGTGCTGGAATAAGATCGAGTGAAGCAATTGACTGCAGCCGTATTTGGCAGGCAAGCGACGTAGGGTGACCGTGTGTCACAATGGCATGGATTATGAGCTGCGTTGCGATATGGCATGTTGCAAGTCCGGGCGGCGATCCAAGCGCCGCTGCCGAAATAATCCCGTGTTGCAACGCGCGGACTGCGGAACGGGCGCCACTCCAGAGCCCGTTGCGCAAACGCACTGTACGCAATTGGCCAATTGCGCACCACCGTCTCCATCTCGACTCGCACGCCGCGCGGACTCATTTACGAAACAAACGATACCGTTCGATGACCCCCGCGTCTATTACGCGACCATTGCATAACAAGAAAGTGCTCAGAATGCGTCCGCAAAAAGTATCCGAATTCTCATCGATCTCCGTCTCGAATGGTCGCAATTACACCGTTACGTGGCGTCGTGTTAAATCCGGTGAGCGGTCGACTTTCTAACGCGGGGTCGGTGTACTGGCGGCGGCATGTCGCAACAATTTCTCCACGCAGCGTCGCGAACGAAGAAAGCGCGACCTCAGCAACGTTTTGCAATCGCGCCGCTGCGGGACTGCCGCCTGCCGCCGCCTCGCTCGAGGGAAGAGCGACGTAGAAAGCGTTCGGCGACCTGCCTACGAACAACTACCAAAACCGCAGGCTGTTTGCAACAGATGCGATAACAAGATTCCCGTTGCACCGCCGACCGCAGCACGAGCTATCACAACTGCAGTTTTGCGTGTGCATGAATTGGGCAAGAGAGCCCGGAGTTACGCAAGCAGAGATAAACGCGGCCGCATGTCACAGGCACTCGTGAAACACTTCCGTTCATTGACTCCTTCCCGATATAACCGCTAAGTTTCGAAATGCTTTCGCTGGCGGACATCGTACACGTGTGAGGACACTGGGCCACGAAAAAATCTGCATCTTTTCATTAATCTTTAGGCATCATTACAATGTTATGCTCCAGCCAGACTCCCGCCGAAGTTAATGGCGCCAGGATCCCATGGAGCATAAAAATGTTGCAATCCCTCATTAACACGCACCCAATTCCATGTAGAAATTATGTCGAGCAGGATATTACATGAAGAGCTGGTAACCGGCTCACCAGCACGTTTGCGAATGCACTTTCATAACTGTTGTTACGTTTTAGACCGACTTTTCCACGTGTTGGGAAACAAATAGTAAAAAGCTGGTGCTCCCACATAGCAGACGAGTAGTAATCATCACGATTACGACTGTTCGCAGTTGGAAAAAGCGACTTAATTGTGTGAAAGGCCGCGATTACTTACAATGATAGCTTTCACGCGATGATACGCAACTGCATAAAAACAATTACCTCGATTCGAGACGAGTTGATGATAGATGTGAGTGACGCAGCCACCTGGCGACAGGTGCGCGTGCGCTCCAGTCTTGCCTGTTTGTTGAAGCTGCCATTATGGCGATAACCATAAAGGGCAGCTGGTACACGTTTGTCGCCCGACAGATGCGGTCTAGATCGGCCGATAAATAAAAAGAGTAAAATCTACATCCGTAAGCGCCTGCGCAGTTTCCGTCGACGCAGCCGGAATCAACGATTGTTTCGCCTTGCAATCGCTTCCTCCTCATTGTAGTGTCGGAAATACGAAAGGAACCAGACGAATATCCTTCGCAGAGAGCGGAAGGCTCTGCGTGATGGAGGCTTGCGAATCGTCGTGAACGTGGCCGAATTGAAGCAACGATTAAACATGAAAGCTATTGCGAGAGTTGGCTATATGTAACGGAGACTGTGTTGCGAACTACGAAGCAACAGTCGATTTACTAACAGTTGGTTAAGAGTATTGGATCTTGCGCGCGAATGACGCAAATGTATGGAAAAATTAAAAGACAATAGTTTTGTATATTTTACAACTAATTTAAATGCGCCAGTCAGTGGACAGGCCAAAGCACGAAACACAAAGCATTTTGTAACAGCTTCGACGTATTTGCACCTATTGCGACTTACATTAAATGTTGGTCCTTACTCCTTGCGTTCTATTTCATAACGCAGTTTGCACAAGCCTGCCCGAGCCTGCCTGCGGTTGGCTTTGAAAAGGTTCGCTCAACGACACGTGTGAATAAAAACATTAATTGTTCTAATTTCCTTGAGCAGTTCGAAGGATTATGACAGCTCTAAAAAAAGTTAAGGAAGGACGACTCATTTAGAAGAAATTATTAATTGGACTCTAACTAAGATTAACCGTGAACTGAACGCGAATTCTATAAATCATAAAGTAAACGTTTATTGAACAATCCATCGAATCATACGCAAGTACAAAGGCTAAGGAATGAATGACGCAGGATGGTTTCGAAAACGCGAAATAAGCGATGTTGCGATTTCGTCTTGTGAAATACATTTACCTCGAGATTGCAGAAATGCGTGGGACGACAAATCGGATTAATCTATTCGATTGGTAAGCGTTGCATCGAAAAATAGTTCACCTAATCAATCATCATGTCACATTTAACATTTCAGTTCATATTCAAAATTTAACCCTTTCCACGTATGGCAATCTCTACTTTGTCTTATTCCTTAATTTGATCTTGGTACACTGTGACAATGGGCATAAAATGTCTACTAGGTGTTACATAAGAACCCTACTCGCACTAGAGTAGGTAAAACTTCTATGTAAATATAAGTGACGATAAATGTTATCTCAATCATTCGATGTACCTACATATATTTATCGCAATTTTTATCACAATTTCACTATATCTTATCGACAAAATTCCCCTAAAATTTCACCGGTTGTTTATTTGTTCGGTGGATACTTGCAGATAGAGTACACAAATATTATGGATGGTTTCACAACGCTGGTACGCACCTAATTTATCAGCACGATTGCAAAACAAGGTGCGTTATTGGAGATTCCATTGAGATGGTAATAAGAGCAAAGCGTGACATGCACGAAGCGTGCGTGAAGTGCGTAACAAATAAATTACTTATTCATGATTGTACTGTACAGAACAAATAAATATTGATGGCGGTATGAGGAAAACTGACTAAATCTGATATTAATTTAGATTTACACTCCAAAAAATATGTTGAGGAAAATAATATAAAAAAATAAACTTTTGTTTGCAAACAATTATACAAACCCCTGGTACCGCTAAGGTACTCGAGGTGAGTGCTTAAACTGCGATTCTTATCGGAAACTTGATCGAATCAGGAACAATGGTTTTATTAGAAGCGGGGTCCGCACGACCCCAATGACGTCGCAGGTACCGCGTCGATAAGGCACGCGAATGCCGCCATCATTCAAATTATACGACAATAACAATAAGTCCCCTTACATTACTGTTTAAGAATAACTTAAGTTTACTGAGCTACAACGAATGCGGCGATGGATTTCTAGCAAATACATATTTCCTTTTATGTGATTATTCAAAACAATCTAGTACTAGATGGTACCTTTACAAATGCTTTTATTTTAAACAATGATCGGCAGAACGTGTGCTTGTAACAATACGAGGAAATACGCGATTTTCAGAATAGCAAACATGTCGCGTGTTTGTAAATAAACACGAGTATCTTACCAGGAAAGTAAAAAAATACGCGATCAAAACAAGTTGTACCGTTACGCTGAAAACGTGTAAACAGCGTCGGAGATAAACCAGTTTGAAACGAGAAATCACAAATATTGCTGAATTGTCAAGCCGAGTCGAATATTGTCGATTGCTTTAGCGACAAATAAGAATCAAAACATAACAATTGGTATCGTGAAGAAATTCAAGCACCGTATGATGGTGTGAATCGTGAACGTGGATTGAATATGATGCGAGTCATCGTGATGGATAAACAGGCTTCTAGGATTTGCGGACAATGCCCTTTGTAACTTCGGGATGGCGATAAGTAAACAAGTTGCGGTCCCCGACGGATTTTACCTCAGTTTTGCGGCATAAAATTGCGATGGCAATTGCCGCACCGGTACTTTCTCATTGTCGAGTACCGTTTCCTCAAGCTAAATGGTACTAGGTCGATGAAAGTATCGATAGAATTCCACGATATGATACAACAAATATGTAGGAACTATGCGTGTTCGAATCTTTTAATATGCTTTCGATAATTATAAACATTAGTTGTTTTCGCACTCAGTGTAGGGAGAAAGCAAAAAATAGGAGTAACTTTTTATCACATGTGTATTAAAGATGAGATCACTAAAGGATCAATGATCTAGTCGAATGCCAAAGCAATGATCAACAATTACAAATTAAGGAGAGGCCGAGCCGAGCGGTCGTTAACCTGACTCTTTTCTAGCCACAATGATGTAACGTGGAAAGTGCGGAAATTGTAATTTCTTAATAGTAACAGAAATAAGCGGACAGTTATTATATCACAATATCGAGCATTTGGTTCGGACTGCGGATGTTACTCGGGACGGGGTCAGTGAACTTGCGAAACTTCACCTGTCATAGCCGAGGGGAGCGAAACAAAAGCGGTGATGCAACTGAAGAAAGTGCGGAAATTATGAAGATAACAGACGAGCGAGCGGCGATTACAGCAGATGTAACAAAAGAATTAGCTTTAGAAACTTGAGCTACTCATTCTAAATCGGTATCGATGACCGGTGTGTACAGACGCTTGCACAACTGCTTGGCAATCCGCGACGGAAGAGAGTGCGGCGAAACGGCACAACTATGTGATGCAATAAAGAAAGTGCGGAACTGAAGTAGATTTTCTAACGCGGTGAATGTACTCCGGCCATTAGCATTGTATCATTCGCGTCCGCGAAGCCTCTTGAGGCCCGGACGACGACCTCGACTGGTGTCAGTGGGAGCCATATTTCGCATTCGCGGTGTGATATAATACGCTCTGGATGGAATTATGATGCGGAGTCGCTGCTGTGCCGAAGGGAGGTTACATCAAACTTCAGTTTGCAACTTGTTAGGTAACGCATGTTGTCACACTTGTTTGTTGCAATTACAGCTGATGTAATGCGTTCAACTATGAAAAATCATCAAAGCACTGTCAGCTCATTGTCGACGGCGAGGTGTGTCATCTAAGAGCTTAATGGAAAGTAGTTGACATTATAACTATAACACAGCGCATTGCAGACACGTCAATAGTAAATATGGGGACATGTCCTAGGAATTTCCAAATACCCTAACATAAAGAGTATGTAATGGCACGAGGCTAGACACCGCCGACCGCCGAAGGCACGGCGGGCCGCGAGGAGCGCGCGGGGCTGTGACAATGAATGGCAAAGCACCGTTGTACTTGACCCAGAATTCTGGCCGTCACGCCCGGTCGGTGCAACGCTGACGTTTATGGATGATATGATCGATACTCGTGAGAAGCAAAGAACGCCCCCTGCAACCAACTAATTTGTATGTCTCTCAATAAAAAATATTATTAACAAATATATAGTGGCCCAGAATGGTTTTATGATAGTTCTGACATTGGCGCAGTAACCCACTTGGCACCAGCATTCGGGTTGCGTTAACGTCAATCAAGAAATATTCAGCACATGGGTGTCAGTGGCGAAGGCAATAATCAACGTAGAAGCAATGATGTCAGTGTTTATGAAAGAGCATAAAATCGAGCAACTGAATCACTGTTCAATATAAATGAGTAATGTATTGAGAATGATATCTCAGCACGTTTTGGCTGTGAACTAAAGAAACATAAAATAGATGTCGAAACACACAAAGTATCTCGCAAGCGGTTTCCGATATACATTTGTTAGCAGTAGATATGTACGAGTATATGTGCCATTGCGCAAGGTCGACAGCGCACCTGCGCGCCGGTCACTGCAGCCCGTTGCAGCTCCCACGACGGTCTATGGTTCATGCATTATTAATTATCCAGAAAGTATAGGGCAAACTGACGATGCGACCAATCCGCGATCACTGACCTTTATCGCAAGATTAATATGATAAAGCCTTCTAAATTGGTGTTAGTAGCCACGTTGAAGAGAACAAAAAGCCGCTGCAGCGCTCGGGGCAGAGCGCGGCGGTGGCAAGCGCACTCGTAATCATCCAAGTGGGTTAAGGTTTCATCAAGGATTTATTGCGGCAAGTCTCCGCTCCAAAACGCCGGCCATTCGTTGCTATGAGCTAACTGCATGGTTCCGCTGCATTTGCTCATTATAACCTTTTGAATTTCGCACGTTTTGTAATTCTGCTCTCAATTTATCGGCGACGGTCAGTCTGTTAATGTCTGGATGAACATTTTTTGCCTACGTACAAGTATATTGGGATGCAGCCGCAATGCTTCGTATTTCATTCACCTGTCGCAGACAGTTAAAAATGGACAAAGCGCTGACAATCTTTTTTTCATTAGTGTCCAACAAACAAAAGTAACTTGATAGTTAAAGAGTCTCTTTGTCGTCGACACTTAAAGCGTAAACGTTAGAACAAATGAAAACGTCCTTTGCGTTGAGAGGCTTTTAAAACTAAACTGAAGAACAATTGAGGGCAAAATAAACAGGTTAATAGTTTCAAAACGATCCAGATGTATTACAAAAACTAAAGCATACAAATGATTATCAAGCGTCTGTTGCGCAAGCTGTCGCGCGCAGCGTTCGGACCACTCGTTAATTGTTCTATCGACCAGTGCTGCGTATCCAATACTCCATGCTAAAATCAGGCACAATTTATTCTTTTGTTTCACAAAAACACATTGTGATATTTTCAAACCTGAAGCCGTACAAAGTGGTTTTGTGTGCAATCAATCGTTCAACTGGTTCGTAATAGGTTTATTAAATTGCAAAGTAAAACAATCATTAATTTAGCAGTTTGGACAACTTTTGGTTTTACAACGATCTGTGTCCTCGTATGCATTATGTAACAAGTTAACCTCGACTTAAGTAGGATTCATATTACTTCAGTAAATAATTTCGATTAGGTGCACATTGTTTTATTTAGGTTAAAATTTTGACATGATGTAGTTAATTATTTGGTTTTCAATTATTTACATTTTTCAAATCTTTCAATGTTATTTTCGAAAGTACCTAAATATGTTTGGTATTAATAATCGAAGAGTTATGTAAATTTGACAAAGTCAGCTGCTGTGAATGATGATGAATCGTGCGTGCTTCATATAGGAAAGCTCGGTTCAGGCAGGCAGATGCGCGCACGCATTGTGTCCGCAACAAAAGCAGGTAGGCGACGCTCAGCCGCGCCGGGAAGCCATGTGCTACATGTCATTTTTTCAGCTACGCATTTTACGTAAAACCCGAAAAAAAATAATCTGACCCGACCCGACAGATGGACCAGCACATGTCTTCACAAAAAAATATATATCACGAGCAAAAAGAGAAATACCTTACAGATTAAAATAAATACGCCTGATGCATTACAATTCAATTTCCATGCCAATGAAAACCCTTTGTTTGGCAGCGTAACTACAGTGAATTAATTACAATGATTTCCCTTACAAAAGAGAGAAACGAATCGAATCCCAGTTATCAAAATTAATAACGGCAAAGCAATTTACTCTGATCGCGTAATATCCTACCGATGCATTTATTGAGAACCGCAGTTTCGACGAATCATTTATTCGTAAACGAGATGGAATTTGCAATATGTTCAGTATGATATATAAAACATAAAATATATTGAACTGAAACAATTAAATGTGTGTGTTATGACATCTTAAGGTACTTACCTACATACAACATATAGAAACGATCGAAAAAACAGCAAATATTGACCTCGGAGCAGATGTTGAAAGGCAAACTTCGGACTAGTCATATGTGCATTTGAATAAACATGCCTGTCGATGGTAACTGTTTATCTAAGCTACACTATCGAATAACAGAGAGGGTTTTCAGATAGAGTTGTCATCAGGTAACCAAACAGCCTTTTCCGTGTATTCATATCGTTCATTCTAAAATCTTCTTAGAATTTATCTTGAATAGTTGGCTGTAGGAAAGATAAGAGTAGCTATAAATAACAAAACTGTCTCTCGAAATATGCAAGAAACCACGGCGCCAATGAGACACCGAGGCCTTTTATAAACAGAATAAAATATTGAGTCCAAAAATAGACTCATCGCTATAAACTCGAGAAATTGTTGGCCATAAAGACCTTTACGAGATGCCAGATTTACAGGCTGCGTTGAACTTACTTATTATTCATTAAACGAAAACGAACCTTGTTATGTTCAAGTTGAGGAATGGATTGCAATGGTCGGAATTGCGAAAATAGTAACCCGCGATTGTCTGTCCGGAATGCGAATGCGAACACGTGCGTCGCAGGTAAGAGTTCGCATGTGCAATTCATTGTGTCATCTAAAAGGTGTTTTTCTTCGAGCTGAATAGACGAATCTTTGCACAATAGCCGGCGCGGCTTCATCGAGACCCATCATCGGATCGGTAAAGGAGATCGAGATAATAAATCATGTGTAGGAGACGGGCACAATGGCGATATATTTGTTTTTGAACATCTGTGCAAGCTGGATGTTCCACGGTGAATTGGCGAGCTCACAAAAACTCGAGCATTGTCGTACAGGTAATTGTGAAAAGATTAACCCGATGTAAATACAATGGGAACCGAACACCTTGACGTTTTTTTTTACAAAAATTTCTACTTGAATGAAGGAAAATCTGAGAATGGGATTGTAAGGTTAATTGTCACGACAGTAACACATTGCAGCACTACTTGTGACCTTAGGACGTTATCTGGCGTGATAACGGAGATTGTGTGACCTTTAAGTGAGGCTTGTACCTCGATAAGAAGTCCAATGACCGTGTTAGTTCTGTCAGAAATTAAGAAAATAATTCTTTGTAATTTTTCCAAGTTCCCATGGCGCTGGAATTAATAGGGGTTGCATTAATAATTCTCAAGAGCTCTCAGCGGCCGGATGTAACGGGACCGGAAACGGACTTGAATAAAATAGAACGGCAAACGGCAGCTGGTCAGATGGAGAGACAAAGACTAAAATGTAAAAAATACGCAACAGATTGGGCCCGCATGCTAAGGTATCTATCTTAATTATCTGCGCCCGCTTGAAGCTATAAATTGGAAGGTGTCTAGTGAGACTCGAAAGGAATGAATTATTATAATTACGTAGATGTGAAGACGGTGAAAAAACTATAGTGCTACTTAATCATATTAGATAATGATTTAAAAATATTAAAAATTGTCGGCGTTTTGTTAAGCTAATGTTACGAATTTTACGTAACATCAAATCTGCGCACTAAACATAAAATGAGATCTTTCATTTACATTATATTTATTTGTGTGATCATACATTATAAATGGAAATAACACATGCGTCAATGCGGTTATGTACCGAGCGGATGATGCAAATGTTTCTCATAGAAACTCAGCTGTAATCAATTTGAATCAGTGTTATATAAGTACGTGATATGAGGCTGGCCATCACGGGCTCATTTCCAATAACTGTTTCTGATTTTCTTAACGAAGTCACGTCAAATCTAGATCTCAGACACTTTCAGTTGGTTACTAAATTTACTTCGCATAACATCACGTATATATCTTACCTCGTTGATATAATCGAACAAAAATAGGAACAAGGATCTAAACTTGATAAGATACGTTAAGATTTAAATTTGGAACGGCTGGTTCTCGCGCTACAGCTCGAAGGCGGAAGAGCGCGCTTGCGCAACTGACATTGAACTGTGGCGGTCTTCATGGAGGCCACCAGACGCCGGATTCTATGTTTAAACGATAATTTAATGTGTGTTAATATAACAATTTATATCGATAATAAAATCGACCGGTTTCCTCGTACGGTATTGATTGTGGAATGCGTTATTGGAAAACCGCGGAACTCGACACAAAACATTTCCATTATCCAAGTGAGATTCATCGCAACAGGATGTTATGATATTGATGCTATATGATCATACGCGGAAGATTCATATGGAACTTCTCAGACGCAAGCTTCAGGAAATTTCCTTCACTATTATACATATAGCGAGTTCTTTGCCTCTAGTTTTGTTATATGCTAATAAGAAAATGACGCAAAAATCTTGAAAATTTCTCACATACATGTTATTTTATCCATTCAAGATTTACGTCATGTGTCATTGTAGATCGTAACAAAATGTCACCTTGCTGTCATTTACCAAAGCGAAGGTGACTTATGTCAGTCTCAGTGCAAATATATCAGAAGAATAACAACTTTACGAAATTACCAATAATTAAATAAATCAATTTATATGTATTTTGACACACATCATTTTCGAGCGTTCTTTGTTTGTCAATTCGTTAAATTTTCCACGAAAATCTTAAAAACCGACGAATTTCCCTAAAATAATTTGCAAAATGCATTTCATCAAAATGATGTGAAGCGCTGAGGGATACAATTTTTAATCTACCGTCGGCAAACTGCATCGCTACGAGTTGTTGACAGAACAACACGGCGTGGTCGCGGGCGCGGCCGCGCATCGTGCGGTGTCGCAAGCGCAGCGGCCGTGTCCGGGCCCGTCCTTGGCCATAGCACCACGGCCGCACGCTACACTGCACCGGCCGATACGACGTCGACGGTGCGTAACCGCTTCCGCGTGCCACCGCTTACGTCACGCACCCAAGCAAGCAAATTTTGCTTCTAATCGATTTATAACGGTGCGTCACGAAGCCTACTCGGGGTCGGGGTGCTCACCCCGCAGTGACGTCAACGCTACGCAGCAACAGGATCACGTGGTGCCCGAAGGCCCCGTAACCCCGCCGGCGTGGGAGGAAAATGCGTCAAAAGCGTAAAACGCCGAACAGTGGGCGCCGCACGTTCCCCGAATTGGAAAACAACTTGGGTTTTGTAAAGCTTCTATTCGCCACGTTTATTACCTACTCTCCGAAGCAATTACGTAAATGCTAATAGAAACCCGGCGTACTAAATATGTACTGAAACCGAACTGGTCCACAGTTACATCAGCATACTAGCGGCTAACTGCGCACATCGTGAAAATCTGTTTAAATATTATTCAGAAAACAATAATGGAATGTGGGTATACATACAATACCTATGCTAATGACACCACCGTATTGTCGCTTCATTTACGTCGATGATTTCATGTTGGGATCATCACACTGGCAATGGCATGACCTGATCACGGACAGTCCTCGCTCACACTATTAACATTCATGACAAATTTAAACAGTCTGTTTGTCATTGCTTTGATGTGACCTGCCTTATGGTTACAATAACATTAAGATTACTAATTATCACGCCTATATTTAGCAAAGAACAAAGATAAAGCAATAATAAAAAAAATACTTTATACTATTTATTATATCGTGAGAGCGACCTAAATGTAATAAGTTAAATAAGATCGGTGTAATCAAATTTAGCAAAGTAACAGTAAATAAATGTACAAGAGGTTGCGAAACTCAAAATGAGTATTTAGCTCAGCCCTGAATAAATTGGGTGGTATAATGCAATATGAATGCAACAAAACTTGTAATAATTGGTGAAGTTGTCAAATGCTCCGTTACGTCAGCGTTAAGCATTGTTTGTCTCGTGTTACGCAACCGGTGGCCGCGAACTGAGGTCGGAGTCGGATACGTTCTCATATTTATTATACGTATTCTTCAATCTCTAACTCGGCGCGAGGCCAGAAACTAAAGAGTACCGTTTCGCAACGCAACCGATTTCAATGTCAGTGCGCACGCGGCCGATTGCCATGCGAGGCTTTGATTTTTCACGTTTGGGATGCGGTTTGAACATTTTGCCTATCAACATTTCGGTCATCGTTCATTTGCACCGAATGTCATTGAAAATAATCTGAATAACTCAAATCCAAATGTGTTAGCGTGATTTGAACTAATTAACCGTAAAGGGTATTTGATGAATTTAATTTGAACACAGTAATGTTAAATGGAGAATTAGCAATTCAACTAGCTGCTAACCGAGGCCGCTTTGGGCGACAATATAGGAATTCAAACTTAGAATGTTAATTAATTATTCGAGTTAGAATATGAAGCAGTTAGTTTACAACGATGAATGTCAAACAAACCACGTCGAGCGTGTTTAGACCCAGTTCATAAATAATAGAGTGTGTAAAATCCAGCAAGTTAAATAACAATTTTTAGTTACAAACATCACAACTTTTGTTAATATTTAACGCGCCATATAATTGCTAAGTGCCATTAGTATCACGTGAATGGATTTTGATTTGGCGAGATTGATAGCTAAGCTAGTGTTGTAACTCGGGGTCTGTGCAACGCTGTGCGCTCGTTTGCGTCATTTCCTCTTTGTGACCGTGAACTGCGTTACGTCAGCTTAGAGTTTCGGTCGAGATAGGATGCGCCCACACTGCCGCCACGCAGAATATAAAGTAAAAAAAATACACTGCAATTCAAATTCTATTACCGTGGAACAAGGGCGAAAGTTGTTAAACTGACACCTGTACCCTCGCTTGTGAGATCCCACTTCTTATCCCCTTTATTAAACTGGATTGTCTAAGCCCTCGCGCGTGGGCTGATCTAAAATTTACTCTCAACACAAATTAGTATTTCTTTGTCTTCGAAACGAATATTGTAAATTTTGTTTACTTTATTAAAATGAATAACCTCTTGCGTGTGGACAGAGCTTTACAAAAGGGTAAATATAAATTCATTATTCTCAATTCCAGTTGCTGACGGGTGATGATAATGTTATTCGATAAGTTTCTCGACTGACACAAATAGGGGATTTTGTGAAGTGACATCACGTCGTTAAGCCATTAGTTTATCTCAATAGGTAAATTCCATATCCTCCTTCCGCGAAAACAAATTAGTGACAAACCACTAATAGCAGTCTCATAAGGAAAACTGTCGACAATTGAACAGTGACTGAGCTGCGTTTACCAAACAGTGTTTGAACAATGATAGTTAACTTCGCCCTTCTTACTGAAGTACAATACAGTTGCCAGGCACGAGTGATCGCTAGTCGATTGAATATCGATAAGCAGGAAACGTCATACGTAACTGTGACTAAGCACGGAGATCGTTCCTTTGTTTTAAAATTAAATTCTTGATTTGCGTGGCTACCGCTACCAGCTTATAAATAGTGATGAGCTCATATTGAGGGCAGAAAAAATAAAGAGAAAGCATTCCAGACGCTACGCTTTGGCTATGAGTGACGCATCACACTGCAGTTTGAGGGTTAAGATTCAGACTGGCCACTGTCAAACCGGTTGTGTCTCACTTTTTTGCCGTCGGGCACGAGGTAAACGATCGAAGCACTGTGAAATCGGCAATATACGAATATCGTCTAGGGCTGTCACCCCGCTAATGGACATTAATATCAACCGCCCCCGCATTGCGACTTTCTATACATAGAAATTGTTTCAATTAATACAGCTTTTTTCCGAAGGCCGTGTATTTAAGGACATAATTCCCTGTACGAAATTATATTTGACTACCGCCTCCGCAGGTAAAATATTCTGCTCGACGGAATGTTTATGATGTAGGATGAAAACACTGAAAATAAAGTTTGTTGAGGGGATTAAATTATTACTATGCTATATTTATCTGGATCTGTTGTTTCGAGGATTAATGGAGCGAGTATAGACAATAGGTTGTTGAAGTGAGGGTCGGAGAGTCGCCTGGCGTTTGGATACCCGGAGGGTGTTGAACTCTGAGATGTAACAGGAAAACGTTGATAGCAAGCGCTAGCGAGCACTTACATCTCTAAGGATTTACGACCACTCGCAAACGTATCGTAGGTCAGTCGCCCGCGCCATAAAATTAAACCAATCCTTAGAAAGAATCTATGAAATTCTACTCCGACACTGCCTTGAAAAAACATATCAATATTTTTTACCGAAGACCGTTTTTGCATGCATAAATATACTGTCTTTTTGTCTTATTTGTGCAACGAGGACTGTACAGAGAACTTGGCAATTAATGAATTCAAGCTGCGTCTTTGAAATAACCCTTGAAACTTCTTAAATAAAAATAAACTGTAAACAAGTTTCACAGAAAATTGTTTATAAGAAACTCGTCCTGCTACCGATCATATGCGCTTTCTTGATTGGTGTAATAAATAAGGAGCTTACTATGTGATATTTTGAAAGAAAAAAGAGTCATCCTCCATGTTTAAGTCTTTAGCTCAAATTCTTCGGCGTCCATTTTCCTTTAACATTGTTATGGTTAGTGGCGTGAGTCTTAAAATGGATCGAAGTTATATTTGGTTTCATTTTAGGGTACGTTATAAATAGGTGCAAGGGGACCGGGGTAGTGACCCGATAGAAATTTCCTATGATTCATCCGTGCACCCTCCTCGCTGCCCTTTGATTTTTTATAAACTTCCCTCTCGTATGACGTCAGTTTGCACTGACGCATGCAGTATAGAGTGTAGTCTACATGGAATGGAATTTATCACAAGCCGTCATAGCGTCTGATTCATTGTTACATTGTTACTCTGAAAGCTGAGGTTTATGTTTATGGGGAGTGCAAACCACAGGACCAAATTTGTTTTTTCCTAGTGCATCGTGGAGTGCGATATCAATACAGTGTTGCTTCAGTCAATATGTAATTAGAATCCAGGTTCAATGCCCTCTTTGGATCGATAAGGACAATAAGTAGATGTACTCTTCGGATCGGTTTTGAAATATCAATGTAAAATAGACTTTCCCAACGAAATAAGGTTGAAAATCAAAGGTGCGTTGCGATTTTCTATTGCAATAATTATCTGGTTCTGATGATGTTATAAGTCCTTACGTCACGCTAGTGATCTTGTTGGTTCTGTTGTTTACGCTGGGTGGTTTTGGGCGGTCAGCGACCTTCGCGACGCGGATGCAAAGCCGGCGACGACTCCGCTCCGAAACGGCATAACCGCCCAGCAGGTTTCAGATGCAGCGCAATAAAAATAAGTGCACAAGAAAATAAAACCAGCAGCTAAGGTTTCCAACTAGCTGTTGCCAGGCCATTAAATCTCCTGATCTCAACTGGTATGGAACGGTACGGAACGGAGATATTATGCAGACGTGTGGCGGTCAGTGATTCCCAGTGCTGACTTCGTTCCCCGTGGCCAGCCAAGCGGACAGCTCCTCGGGAGGGTGCAATTACTAGGCGCGTCTCGGCCTTATTTAATTGTTGGCACGTGCATATTTTTTTCCTTTGGACCGAAGTGAATGCACCCAACGCTAGGGCTACGGTCACGTGCGCCGACTGTAAAAGTTTTTGCATGAGTTTTTAACAAGCGTGCCTTATGCTCCCTAGCTGGCGCGGCCCGACTCGCCTCGCCTTTATCCGCGGCCCATGACACCGGAGTCACGATGCGGTGACTCACATGTTGATATCATGACATGACACCGGCGTTTTCCATGGCGGAACAGAGTTTATACGAATGCCGTTTCAGAAAATAAATTGAAAAGACAAGGTGTTCGTGCAGAAAGGACGGACGCCGTATATGGTCTGTTTTGCTTAGCATCGACGTGGCCAATGTTAAATTAATATGCATTGCTGATCTTGACATGCATTCGTGTAGTGCACGAGGTGTAAACCATATACAAGGCGCAGTCGCGGCCGCATGCAAATCGCAAGTCGGTATCCGATCCGAAGTTTAGTTAAGCCAATATACGACCATACAGTAGCCAGTTTGCATTTTGTTTGTCAACTGAGTAGGGCTTAGGCATATTTCAAATGTGTCTTGGAGCGAGATGTAGGCAAGCGGAGCGTGTCACAACACACGGCCGGGGTATCGGCGGATAAGTGCGCGGTTACGCAAATCCGCAGATATGTCGGCGCGGGCGCAGGCGCGCCGCTTGCACAAGGTTTCGCAGACCTTTGTTTTACGCAACCGATCGATTTAATAGCTAGTCGTGCGTTTTCTCAGCTGTTCCAGGACCAAAATTGACATAAGTTTTCAAATCATTAATGGAAATATAATCTGAGTAAGAAACTGTAACGAGGGTCAGGAAGGAGGCAAAAAGAGCATCCGGAGAAACACCCTCTGCTGGTAACAATAACCTGTTGTGATGTGCGCCCTATTCACAGAGGTGTACGAAAACATAAACCTATTATCGTTTACGTTTCCACTGACAATCGGATTTACTTTTGTATGGATGACACCTATGTCCGGCGATTCATTACTCACAATGCTGACGGTCGTACTTACATTGTCGTATGGGCGACATTCGTTTGAGAGCATGCACTAGGCCTGCGTCCGGTAGCAACGTCCGGTCTTTTCGTACCACCAAAAAAGGTGCGAACATACGTTATTTATAGTCGTGACGAATGCCCGTCTCGTCCTCACTAGCTCATTTATTTTCAGAATGAGGGAGAAGCGTAGGTGTTGTAAATTTAAAATAGTTCCGGGCTTTTTTTTACTGAAATATCAGGCTACATCATGAAACAGTTTTCAAGTCTAATTCGAGCAGAGTCATTAATTTATCTGGGATGTTATGATTCAAGGCGAATTTGATGATATAAGAGAGAGGCTATGGAGTTTTTGCTATACGGTCATTTCATTGCATTAAGTTGCGCACGAACGAAGAGCGGACGCGCTAGTTTGCAGGCGGCGACATTGGCACACTTCTTTATGACCGGAGCCATGCTATCAAACGAGGAGACCAGACCGAGGTCATCAACAAACACCCCAAAATGAGAAATACCATCTCGGCGGAATTCCGGCACGCCTGAATCATCACGGCGCGGCGATAATTTTGGATTCTGCGCCATTATTCATGCTAGAAAGACCACACCCCCGCGAAACATACCAGTGAACGTGCCAACTACGCAGCCACATCTTCGTAACTAAGGGACCTTTGCGCAATGTACGGTAGCTCTCACGATGTAATGGGTTTGATGCACTAAAAGTTATACAACTGGAGAAACTGAGATGTACGCTCGGGTGGATTACCGCGCGCCCAGCATTATGCAAATACATCGCCGTAATGTAGCAGTGTCTTGCACCACGCCTTTGGCAACTGGGTTTCAAAACGTTTTCAAAATAGTTGGCGTAGGCGCGCAGGTAAGCTTGTCGATCGACCGCGGTATCGACCAGACCCTCGGGCTATAAGGTCCTCTGCACGATATCATGTTGCGTGCAGTTTATGAAATTGTGTCGGAATGATGGCGTGCATATTGAAGAGTTTAAATCTGTTCTAAAATAAGATCCCATTTATAGGGAAACTTGGTGGCAGCCGGTGGCCGGGCCGGTATGCGACGCGACGGCGTCTGCCGGGTGGCGAGTCTGTCTATCGCGGACCAATTTGGCACATCCGCTGGCGAGCGCCAGTACAACCGTAAATATCTCGTCCCGTTATCTCTTAAGAAAAAAATTATCGCCTGTTTTTGCATCAACATCAAATTAACTAGATTTTTTACAAATCGATTTTGAAGATAATAAGATTCGATCACGACGCAAGATCGCGTTTTGAAATTCGAATGCCGTAAGTTGTATATCGGGTTGCGTAGTTAAATGCCGCTGTATCAACGTCATTGTTTGCAGCGCATTCGATCATCCGACCCGCTTCTGTATACTGTGTTACGCAAAAAAAACTCTACTTTTGTTTTGTTACCTGTATTTGCCGGTGCTGCGGGTATTATATTTTGGCGTGGAGTGGGCGGGATGGGTTGGAATAATGCCGCGAGAACAACTTTTATACCTGGGCTTGTTTACAAAGGACTGTACTATCTCGGTGCGATACTATGCCGGTACGGCCCCGCTCTGTCTAGCGATTTACAATTTGGTCATTGTAGACACTTGCGCAGCAAAGCGAGTTTTTATAAGCCATCTTGGACAATACTCATCTGTATTCGATGTGTGAAATCTATTTCCGCCAGGAAATGTCGGCTATGCCAAAATTAAGAACGCATTATTCGGACAAAGGTAGTTTGTAGTCAAACATCCGGCTTTCTGAAGTCGTAAAATTAGTGATGTCAACAGGATTTACGAGTATAAACGATGCTGTGAAATTTGTTCGTTGTAAAATATCAATGTACAGGAAGGAAGAGATGGTTTCTTTTCAGATAAAAGGTTGCATTCACGTGTGGTGTCAGTGTATCTAATGCATAGGGCGAAGAGCGCGCTACCTGCCTTATCTACCAAAGCGACCTTAATTTACTCCCTCAAGGTCTGAGCCCGGATATACCAAGATTTCTCTGCAGTTTTAAATGGTGATTGAAGCTCATTTGATACACTGATTAAATTATCCATTAATTCAGGTGTCAGTATTTAAAATTTATTTACATTTGTTGTATGTTGAAGTGATAGTCACAATTTTCATATCAAAGTTCTTCGAAGAAACACAGCGATGGAAATGTGATGTGTCTAAGAGAATCCACTCGAGAACGTCAAAGAGAGCGACGAATCAATATTAATGTAGTTGTTTACCTTTGAGCCGGATCGCGAGCTGCTGGTCGCTCCCGACTGCCGCCGGATGACGGGAATGCGTAATCAGTCAGGGGTGCCTTTGTATCGACGTGAGAACGGAGGTCGCAGGGCGGGACACTTGCTCATATTGCACCTTCAAACCCATTCTCACGACGCCATAACAGCTGTATGTAACACTGACCGTCGCGACATGTGCAAGATCATTAGAATTTATTAGGGCCAAACAAGGTCAGCTGCTCGCATATTAATGCGTATGACCACCTGAATAATCATTTTGGACAAAAAGTGTCCTCTGGGAAAGTAGGCGACACATGGCGAGTTCGCATCGGTCACAGCTGCTGACCTAGAGATGAAGGTCCGTTAATATCTTGGAAACAAAAAGCGATTTCCGTTTTCCATTCCGACCCCGACACATGGCGAAAATGGAAACATCTGCAATATCCTGTCCAATTAACGGCCAGAGTTCATCAAGGCTACTTTGCCTACTTTGTTACATCCTATAGTACTTCCAACATAGTACCGAGTGCAGCACCAAAATGAGATTTCGTTGTTGCCAACTCATAAAATATAAGCCAGCGTTTCCGAGCGGCAAAAGTTTGTCTTTGACTCTGGGTTTAGAGTTTCTGCGTAATAATAACCAAATGTAAAACATTCCACCTTTGAGCGGCAACTTCGGCAAAGGCTTCTCAAGTCGCGGCGTGCTCTGCCATTACGTAAAGGATAAGCAAAACTTTTTACATTTGAGGCACGGTCGCGGTGCTTCCCGTTCCGCATCGCAAACCGACGCTTTTGACAACACTCGCTTTGATGATGCGACGTTCAAAAGGGTATTAAATTTTACTTTTTCTGTCTATCCGTCCACTCTCAAAGCGGGCTGAATTAAATACTGTGATGGCTTTCGTTTGTGCAAAGCGCCGGTGTATGTCTGTCTAACTGTATCTAGTGATATTTTTGTTTGTGTAGCATAACCAGTCTGTGGTTTAGCGGCCGCGTCAGGCGTGCGCCGCGCCGTGCGAATGTCACCAGGGACGACGCTCCGAGGACCTCGCTCTCGACTGCCAGAGGTCAAAGAAACCATTACTCTAAAGTCAGTCCCGATGTTCGCGGGGGCGTACCGAAATTTGTCTGGCGAGGACGTCGAGGATAACTCAATACACAAAAGGTTGGTTGTTGCCCCGGTGCCGTGTAGCCGTGGGATGGCGGCGATTACAATATCGAATACAATTAAAACTTTCGAGACAGTAGCAAACAAAAAACGATGAGATAAGATGCAATAGTAATTTGTTTATGTCGAGATTTAGATCTGGAATCCAATAGGGGTTTGGAATTTACCTTATTAAATTAACAATCGTTCACTTGAGATACGGGCAGGTGAATGGAATTTAATTTGGACACCCCTATCGGAATGTGGTCGTTAAAATGATAGTGTACGGGGTGCATAATCTATTCTGTTGATACTTTTTTATCTAAGGGGTTAACCTGGGATCACCTGAGCGGATAAGGGCGGTGCAGGTACCCGTATGTAGGGAAGGTAGACGTGCTTTATCGACAGGCGCGCATACGCAGCTATGGTAGTGGGCTTGCGCGGCGTGCAACGCGTTTTGCTGCGGTGTATAGACCCTTGACCCGATTGCGGCGCGCAGTATTGTACGCAGCAATGACACCGTTCGCCTTGAGCCGCTAGCATTGCCGGAGATATTCGCAACAATGGAGGCCAGATAACATTTCAAAAGTTTGAAAATCCGCTGGTTCCTACCGCCTGATGGCGGTAATTAATTAATGCTTTGCATGGATCATTTTTTGTTTCGATTAAATGATGATAATATTATTTTTGTTATTGACATAATTGATGGATGAGAGCGAATGACCGAAACACAGGATGTAACCGCGACGATATCCTGGTGTCGGCGCCACCCGACAATGTACAGTTTATCGACAACACCAACTACCGTCATCAAACCGACAGGTACTACATGTAAATTATCATAATGAACGACTCGATTAACACTTATCGCGGTCGTACGGGTGTTATTGGCTCGAGAAAGAAAATAAAGCGTTGTTTAAAAATGCTAAGAGCACTTCCGTTTCCTTCAAGTTTTTTTTAAGGTGTATCGTTTTCTCACGAATCTCTCCAGGCGATAAAAAATGTAGAGGAAACGAGCGATCGATCACAGATTCGATCGAAGTAGATATCGGTCACTAGGGAAGCGTTGCGTCAGGTATTTCATTGGCAAAATTGAGCACACGGCAATCGGAACTGTAGTCCAATGCCGTTATAATGCTAAATAATATCCAATCGCTTTGCAATGCTTATTGCGAGTCTCAGTTTAATTTCAATAAAGTCAAGCTTACCTCTGTGGGTCCGCGAAGACGAACTTCCTCAATTTGAGATCCCGTAACACGATGCCTTGTTCGTGACACGCCGCCACCGTCTCCGCCATTTGCCTGAACAGCCTCCGGGCCTCATGTTCCCGTAACCGTTTCCGCGCTCTCACGTACGAGTGGAGGTCGGAGTGCGATCGGGGAAATATCAGATATACTCTCTTATCGCCGACTAGAACTTCGTGTATGGGATTAACGTGCGGATGGCCATCGAGCCGGTAGTGGGCTTGGAGTAAGCTGCTGCAGTCTCTCGATACCACCTGAAGAAAAATGCGTACGTGAGCAAGGGCAAGCGAATGGCCACTTAAGCTTAAGGTCCTGCCACGACTTTGAGTTAAAATTACTCGCCTGAAGAAGGCGCGTTCGAGGTTTTTTCCGGGAAGTATGACACACATTGCTATAAAGGGTAAGTTGTTGCATTTTTAAAATGCCATACGGTCAAACCAATTTACTTTACTGTTAACCTAGTTCACTTGCGTGTTATGCATTTAACATTGTCATTAATAGTGAACTTCCATAGAATATCTTTATTGAATTATTGCATATCAACTTGAAACTGACTCGCCAACTGGCATATTTATATAAAATTTCAACACAAGATAGCAAAGATCCGCCTCAGTAAATATAAGTACAATCAAAGGGACCTTCAAAGAGTCTGTGATTGAAAAGGGCTAGTCTAATACGAGTAACGAGATTGAAACGTTTTGGTGAATAGCTAACCCTCCAAGCGAGTTACTATTAAATGCCTGATGGGACATGAATGTTGAGGTCAAAGAGAATATGCGAAGCGGTTTAACGATTACACGCGAGTATAAATATGATACCGGGTTACATTCGACTAACGATTTAACTAATGAGAAATATTTTTTTGAATACCATAATGTGAACTCGCATTTAAGAAATTCGTCAGAACTTATTTTTATTCCGCAAGAGAATGTCAACGACTCGGCTAAATCCATATCAGAATTACAAGTCATGGATGATGAATCACTTTGCGTGCCCAAACCCCATTTCTTTTTAAGACCACGCTGTATAAATAACTTTACCAGTCATTGTAGACGCATCGGCGCTTTCCATTTGCGTTGCTTGGCCTATTACTGACATATGTACCTACGAAAATAAAGTCTGACCCATTTGTATGTTTGCCAATAAAGATATTGATAAGGATTCGCCATATTGACAGAGCACTTGATAATATTTTGGTTTCGTATGCGCTTACGGGAGCTAACCTACTTCGCGTTATCAGTATATATTTAATCGCGTTGCAAAATGTTTATGCTAGTATTTTGCAATGATGTAGCTAGGCACTTGTTATGATACCATTGATTATAGATAGGTAGAAAATAATATAGTGTGGCAGAGTAAAGATTTTTTTTAAATCCAGTGTTTAAAAATGTAGTAAAACTGGAATTTAAAGTTCAGTTGCCAGATAAGTCTATAGCCGATGTTGTACGAGGTAAGGAGCGGTAACATTTGAATAAAGTTAACATATTTATATAGGTGACTAATCAGTGGCCAGCTCCTCATGCTCACGTAGGAGCTGTTAATGTAAGCCCACTTTGAAATCCTCCATTCCGACTAGATAGCAGTAGGTAACTACACAACGGTTGTTTCGATTGTTTGTAGATTGATTGCGGCATATGTTAACCCTGTATTACGATACCATTCTACCGCAAACGTGTTTACTGCAAGTCGGGTTTTGTTCGGAGGATTCCGAAACTTGGTCATGTACGGGCAGCGATGAACACGGTACTGTGACGAGCGCTTCGCGGCCGACTGGTGGGGGCCGCCGAAAGGGGGGCTCGCTAGCCTCGCTGTGACATTCGGTGATCGGCATGTTATCAACTCGACTATTTCACAATGTCAATGAGAAGGTCGCGACTATTTTCGGGCCGGGTTCGAGCACGTGTCTTTATCAATGAATAGTAAAAGATGATAACGATCATCTTTCGCCTGTTGAGTGATGCAGATCATAAGGTTGCGTAGGCCGGTATAACACACGGAGTTACAAATGTGGCAGTCGTGTCGGCAAGACTCGGTGTTGTAAATGCGCTCGGCGGCGTTTAGCAACTATACCGTTGCCACACTTAACCTTGCCAAGTTCTCACGAGGGAAGTGCCTATTCTGTGCCTTGACAATACGCGTATGGGTCTTTGTTAGCACTGGAACTATGTATCCTGTATTACCTTAAATTAACAACCAGCACAATTTTATTCTAAGAAGAAAACTTAAGTGGTCCAGGTTCTCATTAAATTCATGATTCTAACTTTATGATTCATGTTTTTCTTATAAGGACAACTTTGTCACTTTGTGTCATATATGAGTAAGTTTTGACGTGTCCAGCCACTCATCCAGGTCCGAATACCACAGAATGGCATTCAATCCAGTGATATAAAGATGACCACAGAGGTCAAAATTCAGCGTAACGACAACAATGGTAACGCTATTGACGTTATTAACAGTAATTGTTAACTGCTATCGATTGCAAAAGCCGACACGTACATGACATTGTAAAAACAGCGATGGCTGTGGCCTACAAGTGCGTTCGAGCAGCAAGAGGCCGTGACATATAAAGTATGACATCGGTGTTCTACAGATGCGATGAACAATGCACGCGGTTCATGTAAAAAATGCTTATTATCCATTTAATTGTACAAATAATAGCCAGTAACAATGATATCTGCTAATTGTGTGAATCTTGTTTATTAAATTTAATAATGGCAACATTAATTAAATAAAATGTTTTTGAGTTTTTCGTCGTACTAACTGCAGCATAGGGGTGAAAGTCAAATTTCGAATGATACTTGAGTAACATTTGATAAATTGCAATGAATAGGACACGCCATGTGGGCATATAATTGAGAACTGGGCTTATCTCTACATGGGGTCTAATCCCGTGGGATAAAAGGAACCCTTCCAAAGTTGGCAGTCTTTTGATGTCTTCGGAACAATAATATTTTTAATTTATCTGGATTCATCGCTTATAAGAATCTATGTTCGACTTGCGAAAACGCTCGACTTAATTTTCATAGTAAAGAGGTTTACCTAACCTAATTGATCAATTAACAAATGGCCCAGAGGTCGAGTTTAAACGAGAGATTACGCACTGTATCAATGAACAAAGCAACAACCGCTGTTGAAACCCGATTGCCCGACACAATTTCAACATGCGACATGTCGCTATCCTATCCGGCCGTCGAATGATAACTCATTAATCATTGTCTATGGTTTTTAAAAACAGAATGTGGGAAAGCCGGACCGGAATCTATGTCACTGGCCATTTCTCTCGGTGGTCGCACAAGTAAAAATTCCGACACACACAAAAATAACACTGGCCGAGGTTTAATTACGGTAATACTATTAATAAATCCGTGTTTAATTACAGGAAACGAGGAACAATAATTGCCGACCCATGTTTGAAAATCATGGGAAAATTTATTTTTTGTTACTATTTACTTAAATTTTGTGGTTAGGTGAACTTTCTTTGTTTTTGATAAGTGTTCAAACAAACCTATGCAAGGTATAAAAACTTTTGAGTTTTTAGCGAGCCAGTGCTTGAAAGCATTGCTATAGTTATCTAAATATGCCAAGGCACTGGGGATTACTATGGCTGTAAAAGATCGATCAATGCGGTAGTACTGAGTAAAATATACTGTGACAATAGAGTTTAGTAATACATGAGCAATTAATACAGACTTCTTGTATGTTATGTAAAAGGCACAGTTGCTGGTTTCATGTTGTTTAGTAACAACTAATGTTCTGTGCAATCTTTCTTAACGTTAAGTAGTCACTTTTATAGATTGTGTCAAATATCGAAATCTCTCAAATGATTGTAATATTTTTAAATTATCTACTTAATAATTAGATCTTTTTAACGACGAAGAATAGCACTAAATCACACCAGTAATGCAAATGGGCTCTGTCCATCCCTCAGATACCTACCTACCTAACCTACCATTTACCTTCATAGAATCGATAGCAATATAGTAGATTTACTTTATGTAAATGTTATTTGATAAGATAATGGAAGAGATAAGGGCGAAGTAGGTACCTAGTAGTACCAAGACGCATGATGAGTGTGCATATTACATATGACCTCTGATGATCTGATTTATATACCTACCTACCTATGCATTTAGTAGGAAACATATGCATATAGTCTGTTCATTATGTTGGGTAGGGTACCTACTACTTTAACTACCTATCTAGGTTGGTATCAAACCTATCTTGAATAACAATTATTTTATATTTATTTTTGCGTAGTCAGTTTCGAAGACCTACTAAAAAAAAGTAAAGGTTCTCATTTTAGCTGTTATCCAACTAGATTAACAAGCAAAATTAGACCTAAGTTTCCACTATGCCTAAGACTGAAATTACTTATTGGTTGGATTTACAATCCAATAGGAAATATCTAGGTAGTATTCTATAACACCTATTGATAATATCATAAATGAATTTAAAAGTATTTTGACAGAACATCATTACGGACCTTTAGGCTCAAATCCATAAGGATTATAGATGAAAATAATGTGTTTTATAAGAACTACAGCAAAAATCTGCAGGTCCTACCAACAAATGGAAGTGTAGATACCTACAATGTGAACTTAAGAATTCTTCACTCTATTGATAAAAAGTTCGACACATGCCCCCAGTAACTTCGATAACACCGCAAAAGAGCGAAATAATATCTATTCTTAGAAATGACGTTTCATTACATCGCAAAAACTTTCCTCTTTCCACATAACTTTCTTATCGTAACAAGTCAAAAAAACGGATATAGAATACATTGTTTCTCGTCTGAATGATTTTGTTTTGTTTACCGTTTACTAAATTAATTTATCGGTAAATATGATTTATATAACTTACTTTGCAAACATACTCCTCTTGCGTGCGCACGTCCACACATCGGCAAAGAGAGGACCCTTCGACTTGTTCCAATAGAAGGTATTTCTCAGCGACCAAAGCCGCTTGGAAGTGATGCTGAGGCGGAGGAGGACTTGCGGGCGCTGGGCTGGACGGGGATGGTGGAGCCGCAGACAGCCGGTCCGCAAGCGTCGGCGACTGCGCACGGTCTTCCACTTTGACATCCTCGCTCGCTGGCACCGGCAACGTCACCGCCGGCTTGCTCAGGCGCAGCGGGAACAATAACGAAGGCGATCCTGGATCCATCACTACACTGTCACTTTACACTCAAGTTCACAACACACACAAACACTTAAAACGATGAGGAACTACGATGAGATGAACATGATATCTGCAACAAAACAATCCAATTAGAATTCTACCACTTGCATTTGCGAATTTATTGCGAACACCGACATTACAAAATTTAAACGAAACTACTACGAGACAATCGACGATTTAGTAACGTTATTTAGTAAGGGGAAATTACGAATGAAGTACGAACCTTGAAATGATTCGCCCTGAGTGGATATCGTACCAAAATTTGACTGTCCGTGGCGGTGTAGAAGTCGCTTGATTGCGTGAAAGAATTACAGGAAGTGTTTCCGAGTAATTCGAGCAGATATAGACAGGCCAATATTTTGGGCCGGTGTCCGCTCGGGTTGTTGCGAAACTAAACGAACACACAACCAACTCCGACTAACGCCATTGCGAGACTGACGAGCTTGCCGAATTCGGCGTCACCGCGGCGTACGTCAGTGAACAGCAGCGCTCTCGACCGGCGGCGGCGGTAACCGATCCAACGTCCAATGTCGACACAGCGTCAACTTGCGTAGTACGAGAGAGTAGCCATGCGGTTTGTAGGCGCAATAGTGGCGTTATATCTATCTCTTTTTACCATATCGGCGATTTGCTTTAAAGAATGAGTCAGAATGATACCATTCATTTACGTTTTGGATTGCATAATGTCAACAAATTAATTACTTAATTTTATTATTTATTTATTTCGGATTAGAATAAGAACAAATGTTCATATTTAAAATGAAATTGAATTACACTTATCTAAGCAATTCATGTGACAAAGGTAGAAATAAGATTCAGAATTTTTTACTACATAACTTTTCTTATTAGAAAAAGCGCACTATTTAAAACTAAAAAATATTTTAATTTTGTTTGATACTACGTAGATAATGTGATAGGTACTTATTTGTATTATTTAAGTAAATTAATGTGTACAAAGCGTTTTGATTTGAACGTAAGATAATATATCATATACATACATAATATCAGTATAATATGTATATGTGCCCACGGTAGTTTTCTTCTGTAGGAAAAATAAATAAGACGCCCGCCTTATTGTGAGTTGCGACGCAAAATATAAATTTAATTGAATAGGCACGTAGTTAAATATTATTATATTCTGACATCCTCTTAACGTTAGTCCCAATTGCGACGTCATCCCGTCTCAGCTCCGCTTCTGAACGCAGAAAAATATTTATTGGCCGGGGTCAAGTTCGAAGTCACTTTAGCTAAATACAAGAATTAATGTACCAACAAAGCGTTTCCAAAAGTCACATCTACTTTCATACTTTCATCTTTATGGTAAGGATACTTATCTACTTAAAGTAAGTTCAATCCACAAACCTTACATTATAAGCACGTAAATAAGAATAAAGGATTGATGAGTTAAATAATTGTTTATTTATTGAACATGCAGTTTCCTTGCGCAAGGAGAGCCATTATTTCACCACGTCACGTTCCTTTTCACGCGTATTGCATTTCCATCTGCAATTATTTCTTCTTAGTTCCTAGTGCAAATTGATTCAATTAGAAAACAGGATTAGCGTGAGAGAATAATATTGTTTTACTAAATCCTTTAAAAAAAAATAAGATCGACGCTAATCAATTTTTTTAATATGAATATTGTATCTAATTTTTTTGATTTGGAAAAACACCGAAAGTTTTTATCTACATTTCTAATTATATCTTTGAAAAATCTGTCCATTACAGCAGTCAAGACAAGAGCGCGTCATCTGTCATGATCAACTGAATCAGTTGTTAATTATGTACCTATATGTTTTGTGAAAATCTTTTCAATAGTAAAACATAATTAATGAAATGGCGTTTTGATACACTTCGTGCTATACAACGGGGATTCCTTCGTCGGTGTATTTTCCCGCATTTCTGCAAGTTATTTCTGAATAGGAAAATTTACTCATTTCGATTTTATTTCATTTTACTACATTCATTGTCATTTTACTTCTGGTAAGTTTAGAATACTTTTAGCCGATCAGGTGGATGGATATTTATTCATAGGTTACCAGTTTTGTAACTATGTCTACCCTGGTAATAATAGGATAAAGAAATAAAATATGAGTGTGTGTGCCTGATTCAACTGAAGATATGTAACTTGAACTTACCCTTAATAAATCCAAAATATTGTTACACCATTAGCCTGACCTGTCAACTGTATGGTACTGCTGATAGTTAACACAATACTATTACAAAGATAGGCTATCGTAGAATTTTCTGTATCAAATTGCACAACTTTTTCAAACGTTGTACAAGGGTAGCTTCGTAGAAAATAGTCGTCATAACAGTGACGATGCAATGATGTTACAAAATTTTCCATGCCCCTTTCCAGAGAAGATTATTTAGAAATCTGATTTAGATTTTTGCGAAACGAGTATTTCCGTAAAAACATTGCTAGTCTCGGATAGCAGTGTTTTAAGCAGTAGTATTTTTCTAATTTACAATTATTAAAGGGATAAACTTGGGCAAACCAAGGGCATTAGGAAGTGACTGAATATTTGCAATAAATGACGCTAAAAAGTGCTTTAAAATATGTTTTTATAAACAATAAAAGGGAACACACAAAGAGATGTAAGGAGGTAGGTACCTATTTACTTACAAATAATTGTGAAAACATAAAAACATACAAGGTTTTTTCAATTGCAATGAGTTTTTTAAATGTTTGAAAAACTCGACCTTTATCTGACTTCTCATGATACTGCTGTCCTACCCACGCTTTGTAAACTTTCCATGGATTTTGTTTTACATTATTAAGGTACTACAAGCTTTAGCTCGCAGTTCTGCCCGCGTTAATATTTAATTCTTAAATGCCCGTGGAAATTTCAGTTTGACCGTGATAAAGTATTGTAATAAAATACTGCAGTTAAGCTTTACAGTTCAAGCCTTGAACGCAGACCGACTATCACATATAATGTACTCATAAGGTTCCTGTTTATAGGAAAGTCGCGGCCTATCTTTATCTATACTAATATTATAAAGCTGAAGAGTTTGTTTTGTTTGTTTGTTTGTTTGTTTAAACGCGCTAATCTCAGAAACTACTGAACCGATTTGAATAATTCTTTCACTGTTAGATAGTCTATTTATCGAGGAAGGCTATAGGCTACATTATATTCCGGATTTCCTACGGGAAACGTCAACAATGTAGGTGAAAGTTGAATGAGTCGGCCTTTCTGCGAGCTTTCCACGCGAACGCTGCGCAAACCAACAAAGATATAGTAAAACAATGTACTAAAGATGTGAAGTACTCATTTTTTGCCACAAAAAAGTCCACGAGAGCACATATCTATCTCTTAAGGTTTACTTACAATAACTACTTTTATGTTCATTTTTTAAGATTATTTTTTCATTATAAACATAAATTATTTTGAAACCAATTTTCTTTTATTCAGTATTAATCCTTATCCAAATAAATATGTTTATTACTTTCTGCTTTTCATGTAGACTAAAATTGCCATTTACCTACAGTATATAAATCAGACGAATAGGTTTTGAGATATAGTCGTTATAAGCAATTTGCAGCAAAACATTTAATACAGCGAACCAGCGTTCTTTCTAATACGCGTTCTACTTATAATACTTCCTTTGTATGTTTGTCTGTTTTTACCTCTTACCTACTTTTAAACTGATTATGTCTATCTTTTAAGATTGTTGTTGATTATGAGTATTTAATTGTAAACACAACTGTCTTTGATATCACTTAATTTCAATGAATATCTTAGAAGATATTACTATTTTAAAGTAAAGTAAAGTATCAGCCTGTAAGATCCCACTACTGGGCAAAGGCCTCTCATCTCACTATACGGTCTCCGTTCCGTCGCGGGTAATGTGGGCCAAGTCGTCGCCAAGTCGCATAACAATTAGCAGCTATAATTGATAAAGCCGAGGAGGATGTTTGCAAAAATAAATATGATGCCCAAAATAACTATTCCACGCGGACGAAGTCGCGGGCACAGCTAGTCTCATAATAAGTGTCTTATCAGTAGAAAATATGGAATTCCCTCGCGGCGTTTCGCGTTTTCCGGAACGTAAAAGACAATGCAAGAATGAATAGGCATTAAAATTATTAATTTAAGTTAAACATTTCTCTTTCAATTACGATTTATGCAAACGATGATAGCATTCAGGATTTTCGCAAGGCGGTATCGTATAACGTCGTGAGAAAAGCCGGAATTTTCCGTGTTCGTAACTTCTGATTGTGTATATAAAGTATTTATTTTTCCGTCTTCCATTGGTATAATACGGCAAAAGTTAGATCACGTTTTCATTTATGTTGAAAGGACATTTTTACGTAGATACATGCGTCATAAGAAAATCATATAACGTTCTCAAATGTTCGCAATAAACTGTACTTGTACTTTTGTACTGTTGTTTGTTCCGATTGCGTCTTTCTAGAAGCCTGGGGTTTGAAGCTTTATCCCTAAGGATATGAAATGGAACTATTTGAATTTTCATAAATTCTCTCTCTCACATCATTGCGTATTCTAGAGCCAGTTGTATGCTAAAGAGATTTTGTATGGCATCAAGGAATTGTGCGCTGTTTAGAGAGAAAACGCGAGAGCAGCGCCCTCCATGATTCGGCTTCGTATTACCGGAAAATTGGTAAACCATGGGTGTTGGTGGGTAGACTGAGTAGTAACTTTTACTTAATTTTTTATAAGGGGTTGAGTAACACACAACTAAAAGACACTAATAATATTTTGAAGGGAGTCAAGAAGGGTGCGCTGTTTAGAGAGAAAACGTAAGAGCGGTACACTCTTAAAGACTATTCCCATGATTCGGCTTCGTATAACCGGAAGATTGGTAGAGCCATGGGCGTTGGTGGGAAAGTCCCAGTTGTAACTTTTACCGCGCCGTTATGATTTCGTCCCTGGATGCGCTTTCTAAAATTTCTCTATCAATCTGCAGCGTCTTCAATTCAAAGGTCAATGGCACGCATATCATCTCTGTGGGTAGTTATTGGCTTAAATGGAATGTTATGATAAAAGCTGAACTGCTGAAGCTGATGACTGTTGGGGTCTGACTACCCCGCAAGGGATAAAGGCGTAGTCGTGATTATATTTATCCTACTACTATTATAAAGGCAAAAGTTTGTATGGATGTTTGTTACTCTTTCACGCAAAAACTACTGAACCGATTACCATGAAATTTGGTATGTAGGTAGCTGAAGACCCAGAATAACACATAAGCTACTTTTTATCCCAGAGTTCCCCCGGGATTGATAGGGTTTCCATGCGGACGAAGTCGCTGGCGGCCTCTAGTGTATGATAAAGTGGCATGACATTTTATTTGCCTGCCTATGTGGTGTTTCCCAATAGACTATGGCTAAGTACAGGCACATCCAAGTTAAGTTCGTAGTTTCCACCGACCACAGCGCACGTTTCTATGTATTTTGCGAAGTACGACTACTTACAATATAAGCAAAATTCATTCAAAACAACATTTGCTTCAGCTAGTAATGTTACAAAGTATGGTCCAGCGACTGTTTTAACTATCTATTTTACTATTAATAATTGCAAGTATAAATCTGCAACGTGGGCGAACTGGCCCCAGGGCTCGAATCCAGTCGGGACTGTCGGGAGCCAGACGTTATGACTCATATTAGTTCCCGGCACATAGACATACTCGTAGCTAGACCCCGCGAATGTCTAATACGGTGACAAACGAACTTCATTTTTAAACTGTTTCATTTAGCATCTGTAGTAACTGTCGAAATCGGAATATATATATTTAAACCAAAAATATGCTAAAGTGTCGAGTGGTTCGCAACAATTAAGAAAGGGACCACTCCATTTCTTTCCCATGGATGTCGTAAAAGACGAATGGGAATAAATGTTCATTCATCTAGTGCAAGCATTGACCATGATCCATTATAGGTTAGGTTTCTCTGCAAAATTTCACTCACTTAATTTATGGTCAAAAAGTACAACCTGGACTCTTTTCCACAGGGGTGATGTTGTAACTACGATTATTACGATTTGTAAGACCAGGGGGCAGTAGAAGAAGCACTTAAGAATAGACCACTAGATCTCATTACCTACCATTGATGCAGTAAAAGGCGAAGGGAATACGCACATTCGTTTAGTGCCTGCTTCGATGCTTGTACGGTAGCGAAGAAAAAACATAATATACTTACATGCATTAGCTGCTTCCTTTCCCGCCCAGAATATTATTACTATTTTGTATGGGAAATTCTTATTAACTTAAGATTTTTTTTAGGCAAAAAGGGCTGGTCACTGTAGCAACCTGTAGTTTCGAGATAGTTATGTATACCCTGTTTGGGATTAAGTACATGTTACATGATATGTTTGTTTTTGCATATCCAACAGTGTTAACATTATTGGTTTTCAAACAAATGGGTAACTTGCGCGGTATCTAGATCGACCTATGTCTGTGGTTCCCTTGTGATCACAGCAGGGAACGAAATTCTATGGGTATTTGATTAGTGTACAATGTAATATTAACTAAAACGTCGTATAGAAAAAAAAGACATTTTCATGTATTTTTGAATTGATTGATATCCATGCTTATTCTGTTCTTTATGGAGTAAACAATATTTGGAAAATTATAGAAAATTGCTTGTAGGTACAGAAAAAGGAAGTACGTTCCAGTTTTTAATTTTCCCGCGCAGATAATAGAAGTACTTTTGTACCCGAAACCGCCGAACTTGTATGAAGAGAGTTATGAATGTGGATGAAGCGAAGGAAGTATGCAGAGATCGTGGCAAGTGGAAAGATGTAGTCTTTGCCTACCCCTCCGGGAAAGAGGCGTGATTTTATGTATGTATGTATGTATGTATAATAGAAGTCAACCAATTGTGTAAGCAGATAATTCTTCTTTTCGGTGGGCAACAGGTTAGCAATCTGTACAAGTGTGATGTAACAAGGAAGCGAGTAAGTACATACCTTTTGTTATTATTCAAAGAAGGAACGGGTTTAGAAAACTGGAGCGGCTTGTTTTAATGCGAGATGGACTAGGAATGTCCTGTCGAGTTATTATTATATAGTTTTTAGATATTCTTTGTAAACTCTAATCTCTATTGAAAATAAAGTACCTTACATTATAAATGCGGTAATGATTTGTATTAGATGTGCCTCGTTACAGTACCTAGCTCAACGTGGCTTTCAAGTTTTGTGTCTTATGGCTTTGTCTGCAAGTTTATGTGCCAAATATGATATAATACAAAAAAGAATAGGACCACTCCATCTCTTTCCCATGGATGTCGTAAAAGGCGACTAAGGGATGGGCTTATAAAATTGCGATCCTTTTTTAGGCGATGGGCTAGCAACCTGTCACTATTTGGATCTCAATTCCATCATTTAGTCGAGCACCTGAACGTGGCCATTCAGTCTTTTCGGGACTATTGGCTCTGTCTACCCCGTAAGAGATATAGACGTGACTATATGTATGTATGTTATGTTAAAAAACCTGTAAATAATGATATTCCTGGAATATTTCTTCCTCCTAAACGTTCGCATGCATCACGCTGCAAGAATGCGTGGATCCACGTGTGCGCCGGTGAATCATTGAGGCAGGACTATCTCTCGGAACTTGTAAAGTTGTAAATATACGTTAGTACATATACCTAATCGTGTCGTGTGGTTTCCGGCACCAATACAAAAAAGAATAGGACCACTCCATCTCTTTCCCATGGATGTCGTAAAAGCCGACTAAGGGGTAGGCTTATAAACTTGGGATTCTCCTTTTAGGCGATGGGCTAGCAACCTGTCACTATTTGAATCTCAATCCTATCTTAAAGCCAAATAGCTGAACGTGGCCTATCAGACTTTACAAGACTGTAGGCTCTGTCTACCCCGCAAGGGATATAGACGTGATTGTATGTATGTATGTATGTACATATACCTAATCACGTCTTTATTCCTAACGGGGTAGAAAGAGCCGAGTGTCAAAAACTTTTTTTTTGTAAATCTAGGAGTAATTTTTTTGTTTAATTCTTTGTCAATTATAGGTATCATCATCATCTTAAAAGACATTTCTAAATTCAGGTGTAGATAACCTCACAACATAAAAACAAACTATTGCGATTGGAAAAGGTGGGAAGGATCCCACTCTTTCTTTTCGTGGTTACCATTTGCTCGTCTCATTCAATCATGGCCTCAGTGTCTATGGATGTCATCAACCAATCATTAACAAATCTCATGGAAGTCCGCTGTTTAGTCTTTTATAACAAATTTATCATTATGTGGCGTCCGTTCTTAATGCTAAAAGAATAAAACACAAGGGATATTCTTTCGAATATATAATGTTCTTCTGGATTGTCGCAGTGAAGATAATCGATTACCTAAGTAGATACTTTTCACACATAACTTATAAATTGTAGGGTAAAAATTGATCGAAGGTTAAAAAGAAAATATTAAAAAAAATGTACCTTCAGGTACTTCTTATATCTACAAAGAAGTTATCCACTATACACGTCCGTGATTCTTTTACCGGAAAATCTAATAGCTGTATTTTTCTGATAAAGGGCGCTAACAGCTATGTGTCACACAGCCACTCATTATCATATTTATTATTCATATCTAAAAGTATTTTCATCGAATATTCGTACTTATTTCCAAGCGATAAGTTGATAAGTATTTTATACTTGAGTTGAGGGATTCACCTTCACATTTAGATGATAATATAAATGAGGAAATTACGATTATTGTTTGGTGTTATTTAAATATGACTCACTTTGAAACAAGATCTAGTTCACGTAGTCTGGAGACTTTATTTTCTGTCGTATTATGAAGGTAAATACTAGTCTTATTGTTTCTATATTATTTAATTACAGCTAATTATTATAAAATTGCTACGTCATGTGCCGTGCCGTGTGGTTCCCGGCACCAATACAAAAAAGAAAAGGATCATTCCATCTCTTGATAAGCTAATAAACTTGCGATTTTTTTTAGGCGATGGCCTAGCAACAACCTGTCTCTATTTGAATCTCAATTCTATCATTAAGGCAAACAGCTGAACGTGGACTATCAGTCTACCCCGCAAGAGATATAGACGTGACTATATGTATGTATGCTTCGTCATGTAACGAATCATTCCACTGCTACCTCGTTATTCTATTGCAAGTAAGTAAGTACTTTAATAACTTAAAAAAAACATATTCCGAGAGAACCAAACATCTTAATGGAAACAAAATACTATCTTCTTTTAATATTTCACAGGTAGTTCATTAGAGCATGTTTGGATCCATCCACTTCCAAGTCTCCCGCATCATTCCCACGCCTATATTTGTGAGCAAATACTGTGATGTTGTGAGATGTGACGTCATCGCCGGGTCCCGCAGCAGAGTTCATCAATTTGGGACGAACAAACACGAAGGATTTAACGGGACGACCAAAAAAGTATTTGTGTTACTCATACATACTTCTGTTTTGTGAGATGACTGATACTTTGCCGACTCCAAAAATACTTTAGCATTATTTTTTTTTACATTAAAACCTGCCCAATGCAGGCAATGTGATGTTTTCCGAGTGTGTAAGGATGTTTGGATAACATACTAACATTGTAGATTTGACACTGTCTGTGTTATATGCTGTACCTACTCGTACATGATAACCCAGAAATGCCTAAACAAAATAATTCAATTTTATTGCCGTAAACAAACGTATTTTCGCTTTAGGTTTTGTATTATTTTCCAGGTTTTTCCAGGCCAGGTATTTGTATTGTACCCATATTTAGTCCTCAAAGAAGTGGTCTGAGCCAAGTCTTAGTTCGGGAGGGTAGAGTGGCTTTTGGTTAGAAGAATATCTTCCAACGACCAAAAAGGCAGATTCTATGGCATATAGTTTTTAATTTAAAATTTGAAGTTAGAATGCGTCATAATTATATCGTCATAGATATAGTCATAGGGTTTTAGAGTACCTAGTCATAGTCACCTGTAAATGCGCAGTTAAGAATGGCTCACCATTGCTTTACCAACTTGTGCAATAAGAAGAAATATGCAGGCAATGCTGAAGCTCTGCGTACCTTGAAGAGTCATCATCTTTCTGACATTGGTCCTGCGGTTGTGTCCCCCCTAAGGATGGGTGCCAGGGTTTTTTTTTAAACTCATGTGTTTTGTGGGCAAATATATGTATCGTAAGTTTTCTTTTAATTGTCTGAAGATTAGCGGTGATGGGTACCTGCTAGGGTGCCAGGGGTTTGGTTATGACTAGGATTATAACATTATATTTTCCCTCACCTTACTCGCAACACTGTGAAGCGTCACGGTGTTGCGAGTACGGTGAGGAAAACATCATGAGGAAACCTACACATTCAGGCAACTGAATGTGTAACTATGATTCAATACGTGTTAGGTTTCCCTGCAAAGGTTGCGGAGGGAGTGAGAAACCTGACTCGCCCAATCCTGAATCATATACCCACCCTTGGGATTAAAGCCAAGACGAATGAGAAGATCCTTCACAGTTTTACGACTAATTGTTGGCTATCTTATTTAAATTTAGTTGAGTTAAAATAACAAGCGCTGTTACCCCTCAAAAAAACGTTGTTTTACTGAGATAGATAATTAGGAAAGCTTAAATTGGCGAAACGCGACACGCACTTGACCGGATTTTTATTACTACATATTTTATCAATATTGGTTTGGTACTTATTTATAATATCATGATTTACAACCTATATGAGTATGTTTTGAATGTGTAAAAAATTGCGCAATAAAACCCATTCAATTTTTACAAAAGGATTTATCACGAACCTTTAAGTCAATGTCATGAAACGTTGTGTAAATAAATTAACATACATTACTCATATCCCGGCTCTGTCTGACTTGTGAAAGACAAGGATTGCCTGTTCTGTGGTTACGTGGTGCAACTGATTCGAGTTAAGGTAATCACTGGTTCGCAACTAAGTAATGTAGGTAAGCCTTGTTTATTGTGTTGTTTTAAAATATTTGATTAAGTAAAGATGCTTACTTGCACCATAAGTAACTTTACATAATCCAAACACCTAATATTACATACCTACATAATAAGTACTTGAGATATCATATTCCCAGTTCTTCTACATGTATTTAGGATTTCGACTCGGATTCATAACCTCATATTAGAACTATTAGAGTTCCTCATTAGAAACTGTCAACACTAAAAACATTCCAATGAGTTTCTGTTTGTAAGCGGCAATACGTTTCAGCTAACGCAATGTTTCATAACAGTGAAATTCATAACGATTGATCGATCAACTGTTCACACCCTTATATGAGAACTATATATTATCAGAAGGTCCTGATTTGTGTCTTACAAGATAAAAAAATAGATCCAATGTGTTTCGGTTTGTATACTTACGTTAGGCAACACGTTTCAGCTAACGCAATGTTTCATAACGGTGAAATTCATAACGAGTAGCAATGCCAAGTACCAAGCGACTGTCAAGGTCTTATTGGCTTGGTTTAACTTCATATTGCCACAGTGCATCTATAATATTCAGTATTATTTTTTGACCCCGTTCTCACATTCAAATAACACATTGTTCTCACCTCACAGTTGTACAAGTACTTATTGATTTAACTATGTGCCAATATAGGTTAGTTTACCCTTGCAAAGGTTGTGGAGGTCAGACGGTAGTCGCATCGTATAAAAAGCCATTAACTTACGAGATCCAGCTCCCGTAGCATGGGACGCGCGATGCCGTTTTTATCGCGCGGTGCATACATCGGGAAGTCCGGTGTGGTCTGGTGGCTCCAGAGAGGTGAGGAAGCAATCAGGTCTAAACAATTGGCAACCATAATATTTAAAAAATCCGTTGCGTCTTCGCTTCTTGTGTGAATTTACGTATCACGCCTCTATTCCTTGCGGAGTAGACAAATTAAAAACTCAAAGGTCTCTCTGAAGTGACGAATCTCAAATTTCATACCTGGATTGTCTTTGAGTAATTTTAATACATTAATAGAACACTGCCTGTTGGATCACTCGTGTAAAACTGCAACATAAGATTTACGTCGCCAAAGACAAAGTACAAAATTCAATGTTGCGCAATAGGAAATAAAATGTATTTATTTCTGACGGATTGCGCAATCTGTGGCGTAGTTAATAAATAGTTGTCGATTTATTTAATGAGAGCATATTCATGTTAATATCGTCTTCTTTTCCTATAAAAGACTCGTCACATAGAAGAAAAATCTTCACGTAGTCTGACATACTATGGATGGGTATACGTATTACCCTTTATACATCAAGTACCTAACTATTTTGGTTCATGGGTAAAATTTCATAAAAATGTAATGTATCAGTCTCAAAATACTACTTGTTTGTTGAATGAGAATTTAGACTTGCATAGCCCTAGACAGTATATTATGTCAAAGTATTATAATACATTAAACATGATAATTTAAAATCAATGCCTTATTGTTTTCATTATTTACAAATCAGATCAAAATTCATCCAAATCAAAGAACATAACTTTTATGTTTTTGATAAGACTTAAGTATTCAAAATTCTTAATTTATTAGTTTTATTCATTCTAATACTTATCAATAAAGTTAATAAGTTAAACCAGTTTCCCTTGGTGCATACGCAGTAAGTACAGTGAGTCGCACTGACCTTACTTAATGCAACGCCCAGGTGATGCAAGCTGCTTATTTTTGCAAGATGTCGTTAAAATTCTGACTCGCATTGGGAAACTTTGCCGGATATCTGAAATCACAAGTTAGGCCTAACGCACTTACGTTTTAGTACTGAATCCTGTGACAAGTTTTACATCAATACAATAATTAAAATTTAAGCGAGAAAAAGACAGTGGATCTGTAATATCCCATAACAAATACCGTACAGTAAAAATATACCAGAGAATAACTGAAAGTATTCCAATAATTTATGAACACGTGTTAAGGCAGCCGCTAGGTTTTTCGAATTCTCAGGGGGATTTAAACCTTGCAAATATCTGTCTTGTCAAAAAGACACATACGAGACGATCTGGTTAAAGGTCAGGTCAAGAATAACATAAACCGATAAGCTTTCATGATTACTTTGATTGGGGATAAAGCACAAGAAGTAAGAAGGAATCAGACAGAATCTTGCCATTTTCATTATCTTTTTCTGGGACCCCATGCAGTATCAGTATCTTTCTTTGCATCAAGGTTTCAAGCCTGTCCTGACCAAGATAAAGCAAATCTATAGATAGACTGATATATGTCGTTCCTCTGTAAAAGAGACATATTGGACTTAAGGTACTTAGCATTAGCATTAGAGATAAGTCCGCCTTTATACCATGTATAAAGTATACCATGTATATCTGTCTGTTTTGTATGTTTTACTCTAATGGTGAAATAAAGGGTATTATGTATCTATCTACTTATCTAGAATTTATTATAAAACGTTGTAGAATTAACTATAAAGCAAATTAATAAAATCTATTTTGTGTTACAACTACTGCAGACTACTTGTTGACACTTACCTTGGGTTTTTAGCTGACATACCAGGTTGATTTATTTCTGCAATAATAATTTTGGTCCTACCAATTTAGTTTCCAACTCACCTTAGCCTGAATTCTTCGTTTTGAAAGGTAACTCGATAGGTAATCGTTAATAACAATTCTATCGGTGACCTGGTTTCGCTAACTTAACCTAAACCACGAGTTTTAAGGGGTTGATAGCTATACACATTCCGTACTTTCTGTTACCAATTATTATTTCCTAAACACGAAAGATGATATTCCTTCTTGCAACAATGGTCTTAAAACTTAAGACGCTGCAAACGAGACCAAGTGGAAGGAAAAGTGTCGGAAAGCAGACACGCAAATATGAGATGAGAGTGAGAGAAACTAATTTTATTTTGCGGTTGTTACATTTACATTCTTTGCTGCTTTTTCTATGAGCATTGCGTCTATACCTACTGATCTAGTAGCGATGAAAAGTGTGTTCCTTCTATTTCCGGGTAGATTGTAAAATCAATCAAAGGAAAAGCACAGTCACAACAGCCAATCACGCGACAATATCAGTCAAAAACAGCGAATAGTCTAAATCGCGCAAGCAAACATTTTACGGATTGGAGCGTATATACAACCTCCGACACAACATCGTCGGAGCCGCGGTTCCCCAGGCATAACACTAGCCTGGCGGCAGATCTTCTCTTTGGTGGCGGTCGAGCCGAATCATCGCACTCGCTACACTTCTTTTAGGCGATGGGCTGGCTCTACTACCGCTGAATCTATTCCCAAGTAACCTTACTTAAGAGGCTTGTGACTTTGGCTCTGTCATACATCCTAAGAGATGAAGACGTGGTAGGTATGTGTGTGTACTTTTCATGCTCACGTCTCCAATTAGTATTGTGTTGGTACTCTTTATGACGGAATATTCCTAAAGGTGAATGTACTTTCAGTTTGCGTCAGAATGAGTATTCCTTTACCGACCTGGCAGTCTTCAAGCTTCGTCACTCAGGAATCGAACCCGAGACACGATGACGAATCGATAGGCAACGACCAGCGAATTGCTTGAATTAACCGTTGTTCCATAAATTACTCTTGACAGTAACTTGTTAAGTAATGGACGGAAACGAAAAAATACACTTTCAATTTACATTTATTGTACAAGAATGGTGTGATAAATTTATGATTGAAATGTTCAGAATAGAATAGAATACCTAGATTTATTTTTAAAATTGGATAAATGGTATCACTTATTGACGTCACATCATTCTTCTTCCAAAGCGCATGTGTAGAAGTAGCGGCAAAAAACACACTACACGGCAGTTCCATAATTTTGATTTAAAAAAAATCTTCCTTTAGTTTCTAACTTTATTACCCCTTTTTTGATTGATTTTTACAATCTGCATGGAAAGAGAAGCAGCTGGCAAACACAATGACAAGCCAGCATGGTAGCTTCCACTAGATGCATTTGCGCCTTTTTGAACATATCTACATATAAAGCAAAACCGCTTCCTGCGTCTGTCCCTATGTCTGTCTGTATGTATGGTTAGTTCTTTAAAACTACACAACTTATTTAGATGCAGTTTTTTTTAATAGATAGAGTAATTCAAGAGGAAGGTTCATATATACAAATGCTACCCGTGCAAAGTGTATATTACTTACATACATTCTTTCTTAGGCAATGGGCTAGAAAATCTGTCACTATTAGTACCTATCTGAATTTCATCATTGAACCTTATGTACAGTCTAACGAAGCATTTCAGCCTTTTCGTGATTGTTGGCTACGTCTACACCGTAAGGGATAAGGATGCGATCATATACATGTATAACTAGCAACTTCGTCCGCGTGGAATAGTTATTTTTGGCATCATTGAAGCTCTCAAGGATGAAAAATTTTGTTATGTTAAATGTTATATAGCCTACAGCCTTCTTCGATAAATGGTCTATTCAACGCAAAAATAACTTTTCAATTGTAACCAGTAGTTCCTGAGATTAGCGCGTTCAAACAAACAAAAAATCTCTTCAGCTTTATAATATTAGTATAGATAAGTATATTCCTTCAGATTCACAATCATCATTTTTGGAATTGGATTTTTAGTTTGGAATTGGATTTAAAGTTGTATCCCAGAAAGGTATAAACGGTTTATTTCTTTATGTGATTGGAAGTAAACAAATGGTACGTCTAGACGTCTAATCTAAATTCCTAAGACGTCTCTTCTCTCAGGTCATAACAAAATCTGAGAGTGTTTTCCTGTTGGCTTCGCATAATATGGTGTGAAAAATTTCGCTTCACGGTTTGTCGTTGCAATGCATTTTTTTATAAATCTTTAAACGTTGACAGATTCTTTAGTTAACTTATTAAATTTAACTCTCAAGACCATGTGAGAGTTGCGAATAAGATGACAGAAGGGAAGAAAGATATTCATCTTGTAAATTAACAAGAAAAAAAGAATAAGGAAATTGAGTTCAAAAGATTGCATAGAAATCAGAATATTACAAGACAACAGAAATGTCATAATGTACTTGAAACTTTAGGAAACTTGTTGCTGTTAAACCATTCAACCAATTTTGATGAAATTTGTACAAATAGGATACTTTTTCGGTGTGTCTATGCTAACGGAAAAAGGAAAAGTTTAATGTAGGTGGAGCTGCGGGCGATATGTAAGTAAAAGTAGTATTTAGAATTTTATGGAGGTTTATATTGTAGGTATCTCTGCCTGCCCCTCCGGGAAAGAGGCGTGATTTCATGTATGTAGGTACTCTATGTATAGTGAATTGTGTTCCACATTTGATTTGATTCAACATGAACTTGACACATTGCGACCGACCATGCCAATTGTTAACAACAAAGTCACACATTGCGAGAGTACGCCAACTTGATTATTTGATTTGCATTGGCGGTACAGTCTAGTGGAAAAACATTCGTCTACGCATTTTCCATCGTTATGCTTCTTTTTAATATTTCAGTAATAGCAGAGAAAATCACATTGTATCTTATTGTTTTTTGTTAATAAAATGTGTAATTTGTTTTTTAAATTTCATCATGTTTCTTCGGTATGTTTATTTTTGTTTGATAGGTAATTATCTACATAATCTGTTCTCAGAATTAAGAACTACTGGTTTGTAAAATGGAGGTTAATTGGTATGGAGTGTTTTTTTTTCAAGTATTTCTTACGAATTGTGCTTTGTAAAAAAAGAGTTCCGTTTGATAAGTTCCTCTAGTTTTACCGAAAACAATAAATATCTTTTCATTATAATTAATATAAAATTTTATAACAAATTTGACGGTAAAGTGTATAGGTATCAACAAATATCTTAATAATAACAATTATCATTTTTCAGTCTAACTGTCCCTAAAAGCTGCCTAGTCCAATCCAAGGCCAACTAGAATAAACTAGGTCCTGCGACATGCCCTTAATAGCAGAGGATTTAGCAATAAGCTCTATTCGGACACCCCTTTACTGTATACATTTTGTTTTTTTTTTATTATTTAACAAATTTCAGTTTTTTGACAACGGAACCACTAGTAATCTCAATCTCAAACTCTGTTAACACATAAAATTACATTTTTAAGGCTGAAAAATAATTTAAAAAATCCTATTTGGTAAGTACCACAACTTTTTTTAAGTAGGTGATGTGCAACATGAGCTTTCTTTTTAGCCATTTTTAATGATATTAATATTTCTTTTTGAATAATCAGCGGCATCACGAGGCGTGACTAATATGATAATACGTAAAAAGTAGGAACACATGAGTAATGTGGCTTACTGTTCATTTTAACAGATATCTGAATGATAACTGTTTCTGTGACTGTACTGATTGTTCATCACTTTCATATGACTCATGCGCATGCGTCGTCTTAAATCGCGGCTCGTACGCTAAGATGCATCAATCAAATGCATGCTTGCATCTTGTGAAGCCGTCACAAAGAGTTAACCAATAGGCCCTTTAGAGACTATATGTATTTGCTCTGTCTGCCCAATCAGGGAAAAAGACGGGATGTATGCGTACACAAGCACAAGGCCCGCGGCCGATTTATCCACAGTTCTAGATCTATTATGGCTATTTACCTTTTTCATTCCCATTTCTGATTGCCTGCCTCTTTGCCTAAATAAAAAAATAATTTTTAGTCACTTATTTTAGCGTAGTATAGTCAGCCTGGAATATGCAAAGTCAGAGGTTTGAGAAAGGTTACAATTTATTTAAAGGCCCAAGCGCATCTTCCCAACTTTGTTGTGGAGCCCGGGGTCCGCCGTGCAATGTGCACGTTACCTAACCTTGATTCCTTCACCTCCCTTTAAAATAGTTTAGAAGTTACTAATAAATTTAAAGGCGTTTTACCGCGCCTCTATCATAGGTATCAATTGCGTCATTTCTTCAGTCACGTGCAAAAACACGCCGTATGTCTACCTATTTATAATTTATTTATGTAGAATTTTAATAAAGGAAAATAGATTATACCGTAGATTTATTGCCCATATTATTTCTTGTCTGTTAGGTGTAAACGGATAAAAGAACCACATAACGTAACCGAATCAGAATTTTATGTTAGCGTCAAAGGTATCGTTACCTACATAAATAAATAGAATAGACTTATTTTCAAAATTAATATATAAAATAAACAAAGTTATTATTAAATTAGAAAGATGTCGAAGGTTGGGAGGCTTTATTTATGGTACCTGCGATTGAATTGGAATATTTTTCCTTAGTACCGATTTTTGCAGTACCGATTTAGGTAACACGTAGTTGTGACAGCATTGGCCCTTTTTGCGTAGTGAGTCTCTTACACAGAGGATAGAATAAGAGTTATTAAACTCATTTTGTTCCTCTGTTTATTTTTAACCATATTGATTTGGGAGAATAATATTTCTACCTCCGCACTGGAATGAGGAAGTGTAACACTGTTACTATCTCGCTTATGTCTTCAAATATATTATCTCCCGAAACATTTTTAAACTTTTTGATTTCCACCCAAAACGGTACAATTTCTTGTGAGACTCATTCAAAAGAATGAATATTATACCACTGTAGTCATGTCCACTAGAAATGGCGGCAATTCGGACAAGACTCGTTTGCCAAACTATGCAGCATCATCTGGCTCACTCTGGTAGTTGTTTTTAGCTACTAGTAGGTAAGTATTTTATTTCGGGGATAAAATCGCTGTAAACATATAAAAAATCTCAAAATCGAAAGTTGCTAGAACAGCTGCTAAAAAGTTTAGCTACAAGTTTTTAAAAATTGCTGCTGCTGAAGCTGCCCAACTTCAAAAAGTTGCCAATTCTAGCTACAAAGTTGCGAACACTGACTGGGCCCTCAGATAATTACGTTTGACTTTGACTGAGTCCCTACCACTAACGCCATCTATGATAAATTTTGGAAACATTGCACTTCTTTGTCTATGGTTGAGGTTTTTTGTACCTATTTCGTTTTCATCGTTCGTTCGTCTGTGTTGTTTCAACGTGTATTGGTTTACAAGTAAATTTATGTGTTCATTTATTTATCAAGCGTTATATATATCAATAATTTACCACCAATTTTGCTAGCTAGGATTCGTGACCGTGTTTACTTACTCTTCTACTCAGTCTTGGAAAGAAAACTAAAAAAAAAAGAATTTAGTCTATAGGTTAGACAATCATGGCGAGCACGTCGAGGTCTGTGTTTTTCTTTTTTATTTATTGCTTTTTACGTCCATATCGAATTACTCTAGTAAATTTATAGCAGATAATATTTATGTTTATTATGTTAAGAAGTGAGTTTCCTGTAATTCAGATTATGTGCAAGAATTGTGACCATCTTTCCTGATGTTGCGATTTCTACTTGTTGATGGTTGTTGATTGACTGTTTATTCTTTCTAATTTATAGAATCGAAGCGAACAAGGTGGTTTGTTATGCCCATCCCGATGCACCACTTATCGAGGACTACAGGGCTGGGGACATGATATGTTCAGAATGCGGATTGGTCGTCGGCGACAGGTAAATTAAAATTGGTAACATTTGCGAAATGTACTGTCCAGCCAGTGTTGTAATAAATAATGAAGTTTTCTCTCTAATGCAAATGTGCATTTAGATTTCATTATTCCGAGACCGCAATGATCGCTAATTATAAACGAAATCGTGAACATTCACCTGGGATGACTAATGGATTACTTAACACTAATAATCTTTCAAAAGAAAGTAAATATTACTTTTAATTATAACCTTTCCTTTGACCTTGATTTGTAATTCAATAAATTCCCAAAGTTATCAGTATAAGTCACACCTTTATTTAGAAATATCTACCTTAAATAAATGGAAGCAGAAGGTAAGATACTTACCTTGATCGAATCTGAAATGTCAAATGATTGGTTTCCTTAAGATGAACTTGCATGAAAAGATTAAAGATTGTAGGCAGTGGAAAAATGCAGCCATTTCCTACCTACCTAGGAAAGAGGTGTGATGTCTGTATGTTTAATTACTTATCTCAATATGGTTTCCAGGGTAATAGATGTAGGCTCAGAATGGCGTACGTTTAGCAACGAGAAGTCCGGTGTTGACCCGTCTCGTGTGGGTGGGCCAGAAAACCCATTGTTGTCTGGAGGCGATCTTTCCACAATAATCGGTCCTGGTCGGGGAGATGCATCTTTTGACAGTTTTGGGGTATCCAAATACCAGAACAGGAGAAACATAAGCAGCACAGACAGAGCCTTAATAAATGCATTCCGGGAGATAAATACGATGGCTGACAGAATAAATCTGCCAAAGACTATTGTGGACAGAGCTAATAATTTGTTCAAACAGGTATATTTCTTATTCCTTTACTTAAATATATCCCTTATTTGTCAATATTATATGTCCATCTAATGAAGAATAAATTTTTTATGAGTATAATATTTTTCAGGTACATGATGGTAAAAACTTAAAAGGCAGAGCAAACGACGCGATAGCTTCAGCGTGTCTATACATCGCCTGTCGACAGGAAGGTGTGCCCCGAACCTTCAAAGAGATCTGTGCGGTCAGCAAAATCAGCAAGAAAGAAATCGGACGGTGTTTCAAATTAATCCTAAAGGCTCTAGAAACTTCCGTGGATCTCATAACAACAGCAGATTTCATGTCTCGGTTCTGTTCAAATCTGGGGCTGCCAAATTCTGTGCAGAGGGCGGCTACACATATAGCGAGGAAAGCCGGCGAGCTGGACATTGTGTCGGGACGCAGTCCTATTTCAGTCGCCGCTGCCGCTATTTATATGGCATCTCAGGTAGGTGATAATGTAAAATATTTTTTACAAATAGGGTATTCCCTCAACCCGTTTCTATCATAAATTTTGTGATAAATATGGTATCAGTTGTTAAAGCGTTCATACTTAAAAGAAAATTTGGTGAATTTTGTACAATTAACTGTGTGGTTTCCAGCACGTTTAAATAGGACCACTTATTACCTTTTTTCATGGATGTCATAAAAGGCGATTAAGGGAATAGCTAATAAACTTGTGTGCTTTTGTAGGGGATGGGCTAGGAACCTGTCACTATTTGAATTTGGATGTCATACACACAGCTGTATATATTACTACAACATTGAGAATATTTTACATGATCGGTGTTAGTTATTCTTACACAGTTGCGATAAGGCTGCCTATTGTATTGTTTATTTTCTTCTTTTTTTTGTTTTTAGTTAGTTGCAGATTTAGAATTTTCATATATTACATAATTTTTATATATTTTTTTACTTTCAATTCCAGGCATCGGAAGACAAGCGCAGTCAGAAGGAGATCGGCGACATCGCGGGCGTGGCTGACGTCACGATCCGGCAGTCCTACAAACTGATGCATCCGTTCGCCGCAAAACTGTTCCCTGAAGACTTCAAGTTTGCCACACCTATAGAGTTCCTGCCGGTTATGTAAAAGGTTTTCTTAATGTGAAATGTCAGATTTATGAGCATTGATAAGTATATTTAAATTTTTTTGCTGAGTTGCGAGCTAATATAGCTAATATAAAACGTAAGAAGCAAAGACATTTTGACTTTAATTGTATTGCAATTTGCATGTTTTCTATTTGTTGTCATCAGCGGAAACTAAATCTGATTTTGCAACAACTTTGATTCCAATTTACAAAGCTTTAGTTGGGCCAGTAGAAGGATACCATAAAAAAAATTGGTTACAAAATCAAATACATATATTTATATACGTTTATTGTGAACACAAACACAGGTAAAACTGAGACGATTTATGATCTCAATCAGGGCGGATTTTTTAATTTTGAACAAAGATACTTCTTTGCAAGGATCTCTTTTCACTTCTCGTTTCTCAGAAATTACCAAAAAAAACCATTGTCTGTGAAAAAAGGCTATCCTGTTGGTCTTTTTATACCACAAAATAAGTCTTGAAATTATTTTTGGGCTAGTTCAGTCCATGAAATTTGTCGCGTAGGTTTATATTTTATTTGAAAATACTAATTTAAAAAAAGAAATCATTAATTTGTGAGAAAGAATAAATCAACAATAATGAAAAATCACATGGATTTTTGGAAAGAAGTGCATCACATACTTGTATATGCAGTAAACTTTTATGTATCAGGTTTTTCTCATTTATATCATCAAATTTAATTGAGATATCAAGGGGTTATTTGTTTATTTAAACTTACTTAGATTTAAGTATTAACTTTGTGGGTAATTTAGAATTAAAATGTTACGACGAACCATAGGTACATGTCTAGAGTTATTGTGATTTATTATGTAATTAATTGATGGCCTTATTTAGAGACACATAGAGAGCAGTTGGGCGTTATTGGAAAACTTTATATGCGTTACAAAAATAATAGCTTTTAAAGAAAGTTACAAGAATAAAGCTATTCAGAGGGGCACTAATGTGTTATAATCTTTAGTTTATTCTCAGTGTGACATTTTTACTTCCAGTAAAAAATGTCCAAATGATAGATTCCTTGAAGAAATATAGATACTAGTATAATGTTAATTTCTTATAGTCCAAGATCCCAGAGCCGTAAGACACAACTTATTTTCTAAAGAATGGATCTTTCGATTCTCAGTAGTCTTTCATGTACTTTTAATACCTGCATGTTTGTGAGACTTGCCCGGTGACACCTGCGCAGGTACCAGGCGAGAAAGGTAACTAAAAATCACAGTTACTTAACTTAAATTTTTATGACTGATTTTTATATATATTTTATAGACTATTACTCTGAAGTCATATCAGAGAAGTCAGACGCTTTCCATGCGCCAGAACTTTTGTCAGACGCTTTAAAGCTCTATCAAAAAAAAATTAACTTAATTTATTTTTAAATGTCTGACTTTTATATATGTTATTCAGATAACTATTACAAAGTTGTATTAAATCAGTCAGACAGTTTGTAATGACCAAACACCCCTTAAACACAAGAATTACTCAGCCTCGAGTATGAGCGCGATAGCACAATGCGCATGCGCGTCAGAGTAAAATCTCTAATATTTGAAAAGTACTTACTGTTTTCAATTTCATATTTTTGCATATCTATTCAAATACGATGAAATTTATAATTAAAATAATAATTAATCATTTTTAAAATAATATAATATATTGCATACTAGCTGCTTCCCGCGACGTTGTCCGCGTAAAGTTCGAGTTGAATCTTAATCATACAGACAGACAGACAAAAAATGTAAAAAAAAATCTCTATTTGTTTCAGTCAAAATATTAAATGTACAGACAAAATATTTTTACCGTATGATTATATGTAGTATTTTGATTTTCAGTTGTTTTAATAAATACTCAAATAACACAAAAAAAAACATTTTTAATAAAAATTAATATATATCTTGTTATTGTTGGGACTCGAACTCGGACCGCCAACTTCACAGTCTCACGCGCTAATCACTGGACCATCGAAGCCGTTGCGGTGGTGTCGAAATTAAAGTAGACTACATACATATGGTCACGTCTATATCCCTTGCGGGATAGACAGAGCCAACAGTCTTGAAAAGACTAAATGGCCACGTTCAGCTATTTGGCTTAATGATAGAATTGAGATTCAAATAGTGATAGGTTGCTCGCCCATCGCCTAAAAAAGAATCCCAAGTTTGTAAGCCTATCCCTTAGTCGCCTTTCACTTATATTTATATGTTATAGGTTTACTATTACTATACTATTTTTTAATTGTTTATGATTTTATTTTTACGGAAAATTCTGCCAGCAACGACAATCTAACTGATGATGAGGACGATGACTTGAGTGGACAGTATGGAGATTTAATAAATGATGAAAATTCAAATGATTATTTTGATGATGAAGATGATAAAGAGACAATAAAATAACTATTCAATTGATTAATCATAATTAATTTTTTTTTTTGAAATTATTATAACAGATATATTTTTTTAAATAAAATAAAAATCATTCTTTTTGAAAGGCTATTGCTACAAAAAAATTCATTTTCCCCTATTTATATGCAATATATTATATTATATTAAAAATGATTAATTATTATTTTAATTATAAATTTCATCGTATTTGAATAGATATGCAAAAATATGAAATTGAAAACAGTAAGTACTTTTCAAATATTAGAGATTTTACTCTGACGCGCATGCGCATTGTGCTATCGCGCTCATACTCGAGGCTGAGTAATTCTTGTGTTTAAGGGGTGTTTGGTCATTACAAACTGTCTGACTGATTTAATACAACTTTGTAATAGTTATCTGAATAACATATATAAAAGTCAGACATTTAAAAATAAATTAAGTTAATTTTTTTTTGATAGAGCTTTAAAGCGTCTGACAAAAGTTCTGGCGCATGGAAAGCGTCTGACTTCTCTGATATGACTTCAGAGTAATAGTCTATAAAATATATATAAAAATCAGTCATAAAAATTTAAGTTAAGTAACTGTGATTTTTAGTTACCTTTCTCGCCTGGTACCTGCGCAGGTGTCACCGGGCAAGTCTCACAAACATGCAGGTATTAAAAGTACATGAAAGACTACTGAGAATCGAAAGATCCATTCTTTAGAAAATAAGTTGTGTCTTACGGCTCTGGGATCTTGCTCTATTACACAATAACCACTATGAACATCCATATATGTATGTTTGTTTTAAAAGCGTTCCTGCAATCTTTGCGTGTCTGTAATAAGGCCGTTATAAAACGTTGTAATTATATGTTAATATTATTTATGATAATTTCGTAGAACAATTTATGCAATTTTCATTTTCTATATAATTATCTAAAAAACAATATTCTGTCACACTTTGATATTTCGTGGTTTGTAGGTACAACACAATTATTACCTTCTGCTTTTACTCTTTTAGTTTCGTATTAATTCTTAAATTGATTTTGCTATAGTTTGCGTGGGACCAAGTAAGAGACATACTTTTGAACAAAAATTTTTGTATATTCGGAAATACCAATGAAAGAGCATATATACAAAAACAAAGTTGAATGATAACTCTACATTTAGTTTATATAAAAAGGTACTTTCATTTATGTACAGTACCGCCATAAATTCACATTACAACTCCATAGGTACTGTACCAACGATATAAGTACTATATGATGAGATCATGATAGGAAGAGATGCCGTTATCCAAGATTTAAGTCACAAAAAGGAATGAATATTGTTAAGTTAAAATATATACGAATATATGTAATTATTTGCATGAATATAAATTTATAATATGATAATTCAATGTATCGTCTATGTTATATAACTTATTTTTTCCTCTAAGAATTATATGTAACAAGTTTGTGATTTTTGAAGTGAAGGGATTATTGAATCGAAAGGTAGGTAATACATAAAGTTGATAATGGTATATTTATTGGTAAATAAAAAATATTGTCTGCGGCAACGCAAGTATAGGCAATTACTTGTTTAAAGGTTGTTGATATTTATTGATTTTTTGTGTCTTCAAGTGTATACAGTGCACGATAGCAATTAAAAAAAGAATATGTGTTGATCATGAGACATTAGGCTCTTAAATACACCGTTAAATATATTACTGTTAACTTTATTTAGGGTACCCCACGTGCCAAGGACCGCCGTAGTTGTGGGAGAACATAAAACATAAAAGTCCTCGTATCTAAGGCGGTAAAACAAATAAAACCCTGTGTATTTCCACATTGCTATAAATGTTGCTTTATCTGTATTTGGAGGTAGATCCTAAAAAAACTATATAATATTTTTAGTAGATAAGAGCAGGCAACGCATTTGGCGGACGAAGTGGGGCGAGGAAACTAGTTTTCCTTTGACGAAGTATTGTCATAATTGTAAACTTTGAATTATAATATGCTAATAAATAAAGTGAGACTATTTACAGATCAGCGTAAGCGAGCGTAGCGTTTTGATGAAGAATTTCTCTTGTATTGGTTTTATGTAAAAGTTCCACTCTTTGTGTCAGCAGTCAGCAGAAGCAACTGATCAAAACGCTATGCGCGCTTGCGCTGTTCTGGATAACAAAAAACGCATATCTGCGTTTACCCTCAAACTTGGGAAAGACGTTCCTAATTTAAGTCGAAATAAATAAGCTAAATTTGAACTAAATAAATAAGCTGTAAAATTTGAACGCGGTGAAATTAGAACCTTATTTCTGAAAAAAATACGGTCAATCTGCTCGCTCGCTCGACCGCTCTCGGTGTGGTCTGCCCTTTGACCTCGCTAGATTCCATTTTGCATGACGCAATGACTGCAGCTGTATTAAGGTGTATTATTACCGATGTATGATATAAGTAGGTTAGTGAATTGTAAGTAACAATAAAGCCACAAAATAAACGTTATTAGAACATATTGCCTTTGATTTACGCACTGACCTATCAACTTCTGACGAGTGAACATTTTTTTTTCTTTTATGAATGAGGTGAGAGATATCTATAAATTCAGAACCACTGCTGGTATATTGTTAAAAATGCGATGTTAATAAAATTTATGTCCCTAGGGTTCCGAAAACTTGGTGCGAGTAATTTTCAGGGGTTCCAAAATGAACTCTCGGATATAAAAGATGCTTTGAATTCTCGTGAAATCCGACCGAATGTTAGCATGTAGGTAACTTAAGGTATAGACAGTCGCTCCTGAAGTTAAGCAAAATGCTGCTCCAGTCACAGATTTACCCCCAGCTTCTTCAGAGGCGATATCCAACCGGCATTCACGCTAGGGGGAAAGGTGGTCATCGTGAAAGCGGCTTTTATTTTAACTATCATATTAAAATTGCTGCCCGTTTTAGGCCACAGGACATCAGAACGTGACATGAGTAGTAATCCGTCGCCCTAATATCAGGCCCTTGCCACAAATATACGTTCACTGATTTCCCAATAGGAGAGCCCTAGCGGCCCTTTGAAGGTGACGAAATGCTATTTAAAAGTCAATGCGTGCTAAGTCTTTGTTTATGCTTCAAATTATTATTCGTAATGGTTCATTTCTATTGTTTATGGCTACTAGTTGGCAGTTGGTTAAATTTATTTCATGGCCTTACTAACTTTCAACGTAAGTAAAAATTTGTGTGCAGCTCAAAAGATTTTAGGTACTATGGTCCTCCTGACAGACCCAGAAGCCTGGGGCCAGTTTACCACTATAAACGAGTGGGGTGGGTGTCAAGTAATTACACAAAATGACTCGTTTTACCATTATCATAACATTTTGACACTGTAAAAAGTGGTAAAAAGAAATAAAATAAACCTTATTCTACCCAGATTACGGTTGATCATGATCACGTTAAGAGTTGACATTGTATATTTGTCAATATTTTACATAATGTTTTTGTTATCTGTATCAAAACTCTCTTCCCCGCTTATAAGCCTACTACTTTTTTTAATATAATTTGTATTTTATTGGCGCAATAAAATGTATATTCCTACATCAAAAACGATTAAATAAGGCGTATATTAAAATAAGGTATTTTTACTGAAATATCCAGTCGATATCTCACGTCCATTTCCCTGAATGTCCCTTTCCCCGAGTGTCTATCTATCACTAAATGTCACTACTTCCCAGAAAAATTAAAGTATCAGAACTATGAGTTTATTTATTCATTCTTATAATAACAAATATTTCTAGACATTAACAAAATCAAAGTATAAGTATTTTTCTTACGTTTAAAAAAACAATATTAGGAATGCCACGCCACACGGCACAGGTAAGACCATTTTGACGCCACAATAAATTACCACGATAATTAATTACAGTCGTCCCCTCTTCCGATTTAATCATTTCCATATCATTGTTCACTTGCCACGCACAAATCTTTTATGATGTACTGAAAATAACAACTTCTGTTATTGTATGGAAACTATGCAATAAGTTGTGATACATATGGCGAGTATAGTAGATTAATCAAAGCAACATACAAATATCACGATTTTATTCCTTATGGGGTAGACAAAGAACATAGCCATAAATATACCGGAAAGTATTTATAATTGAGATTTAGCAATAGTAACAGGTTGATAGCCCATCGCCTTATAGAAGAACACTGTTTAACTTTATCAGTAAGCAACGTTTTCCAATATCTGCATAAGGTTTTTACGAGAACTTACAATGAATCTTTTATATAAATATTTTGAAAATATATGGGTAAATATAGCGTTTTGCCGTGCCGTAAGGTTCCCGGGTTCAACAATAAAAAAAAATAGGTCCACTCCATCTCTTTCCCATGGATGTCGTAAATGGCGACTAAGAGATAGGCTTACAAACTAGGGTTTCTTTTTGAAGACGATGGGTTAGCAACCTGTCACTATTTGAATCTAAATTCAATCATTAAGCCAAATAGCTGCACGTCAGTCTTTTCAAAACCGTTAGCTCTGTCTACTCCGCAAAGGATGTAGACGTGACCACATGTATGTATGTATATAGCGTTTTTGCATGTGCAGAAATTAAACATCTCGTAGTTATCCTCTACGCCGTGTCTACGAATGCTACGGGGCCGCTACGAAAACAATTCCATTGAACAAATCGCTCTAATAACCTACCTTTATGTTCGAGATTTATCAACAAAGGTTGGGCGAGTAGGGTTTAAAGGTACACCATTAATTACAGCTTCATTTGTACTCGACAAAAGAACGAAAACCCGATCAATTTGTAAAGCGGTTTTTCCCAAAATGCTACACCGAGCTAGGACCCTCGGCATAGCGTAGCAATTCATGGAACAGAAATCCAATTCAGTACCGCGTGAGCTTCCAGACGGGAGAGTTGTGTCGCTCTTTCGTATAATTTTACGCGCGTGTTTACACTCGTTGCCATTCAACCTGAAATCCAATTAAAAAAATGGTCAGCGACCTGATAAAAGCTTTATAATGGGATAATTGTGTGATTAGTAATGAATATGTGTGAGTCGGTGTAAAGTTACAAGTGGAAAATGATTTTTGAGGATGTGATTTCGGAAAAATGGTGAAGAAGTCTACGCGATGGTCGCACGTTGGCTTGTGGTTATTTCACCTGTGTGTGGTGGATGGGCTGATAGGTACGTTAATGTTTGCTTCTCACCTATGTGCTTACTTACGTAACATTACGTCACCCAAAGTTGGGGTTAAGAACAAAGCCTTTGAAGCTTTTCCGACCTGTGACGCTTTTCCGACTTGTGTAGAAGCTCGAATTCGTTTGAAGAATATTTTAAGGAAGGTATAAATAAAAGAATAATGAAAAATTCTTTTGCATGTGTTGGACAAAAAAAAAAACTAGATTTTTAAGAGTTCCAATAAAGATTTGTATTTATTTTATAAGTTCTTAATGTGAAGTCATTCAGCGCAACGTGGCCTTTCAGTCTTTTCAAGACTATTGGCTCTGTCTACCCCGCAAGGGATATAGGTCTTTATGAATGTATGTGTTTTGAAAAAAAATTAAAACTACTGGACCGATGATAAAATTTGTTATTGAGATAGATAAGGATTCGTATTCGCCGGATTTATGAAAAAGAAAATATATGTGTACGTAAAGTAATACCTTACATAACACTTTCATTTTTAGTGTAATAGTGTAAAGTCATGTTCAAGAACAATTTTGTTACAGTTAAGTTTAAAATAGCAGCGCCAATGTTCCGTATTATGAAACGTACGAGATTAATAAAATATTTACTTTGGCCGTAGCCCGCGGCGCACTGAAATTGGTATATTTTATTTCACCTTTGTGAATTTCAAATTTCCTTTTAAGTGGAAGTCCAGATATTTAACAGTTAAGTGAGCGAAAATATTTTTGAAAGTAATGAAAATTTGTTTTTGTGAACATCAATTGGAAAATAAATGTTAGTTAAGTTTTTTTAATGCGGCTGCAGAAATATATATTTGTATATAAATAAATAAAATGTGCCGTGTGGTTCTACCATTCCATCTCTTTCCCATGGATGTCTTAAAAGGCGACTAAGGGATAGGTTTATATACTTGGGATTCCTCTTGTAGGCGATGGGCTAGCAACCTGTCACTATTTGAATCTCAATTCTACCATTAAGCCAACCAGCTGAACGTGACCTATCAGTTTTAACAAGACTGTGTCTACCCCGCAAGGGATATAGACGTGATTATCTGTATGTATGTAATTAAGAATTCTTTTTTATTTTATTACATAGATGTAACAAATCTTATTAATGCGATCATCAAATTCAGAAATTTGAACAGAACAAAATCTAACATATGGTAAAATTGTACATTTGAATCGGGACTGTAGAAGGGAATTCTCAAGGGTTATTTAATGAAAATATAATAACTTGTAGTTCCATCTGTGACTTTATTTCATACTAAGTTTACTTAGTAGTAGTAGTAGTTTAGTACTGTTTACAAAGATAGGTTTGTTAAGACCAAAAATTTAGTTTTGAATTTTAAGTTAAGATTTCAAGGAATTACCACTGTCAGGTTAGTTTATCACTGCAATGTAAAATTCTTGGTCATGAAAAATTATTTAAAATATAGTAGTGTCTAAAAATGGAGAATATTTACTAAGTTTACGTAAGGTAAACTTAGTAAATATTCTCCATTTTCTTATGACAAATAAAAATTATGTAAGTACATGCGTGTGTATATGTCATACACTATCAACAATATAATTGGTAGCGTTACATCAATTCTATATTGAACATACACACATACATATAATCATGTCTATATCCCTTGCGGGGTAGACAGAGCCAACAGTCTTAAAAGACCGATAAGCCAAGTTCAACTGTTTGGCCTGATGATAGGATTGAGATTAAAATAGTGACAAGTGTGCTAGCCCATCCCCTAATAGAAGAATCTCGAGTAAATAAATCCCTTAGTCGCCTTTTACGACACCCACTAAAGAGATGGAGTGGTCCTTTTCTTTTTTCTATTAGTGCCTGGAACAACAGGGCACCTATATTTAAAAATTTTAAAACATAATGTATCGATAGCCTTTCGCCAGCTTTTGGTGTCCTGTCCTTTTTAATCACAAGTGTAGGCGCTGACAAGTATGACAAATAACAACCACCCCAATTTCAACCCTGCAATAATTTCTATGCGTTTCTCCCGAATTATTTCGTCCAAAATTCTATGACATGCTATTAAGCGAGGGAGAGTTTTTATAGGTCCGAGTACAATGCGGTATTAGCTGAATATCGGGCTAAGGCAGGGACAATAGTCACTACGTTTGAATATTATGCCGATATAAAGCAGCGTGGTGTATCGATTACGTTTCTGTTTATAATATTCTTTTCACTTATCATGTTAAGAAAATGAGAATAGATGAAATTAAATGTATATATAAACATTTAATTACATAGTAGACACACATATATACATTTAATTTCATCTTTATCCCTTGCGGTTTAGACACAGCTAACAGTCTAATATAAACTAATACGCAGTGAAACAGGCCAATTTTTGGCGAACGACCGACTAAAAAGTTAAAAAGCTGTATATTTTTACCATACCTAATAATCGTTAATATCTGACTTTGGGAATCAGAATTTCTCTTTATTACAATTTATGTTTTAAATTAACTATTCTACTAAGCTAACTTGCGTGATGGAGGCTAGGTTTTTGCTATAACTATTCAGCATAAACAATATGCACTATATTTCTACAGTTTTTTGTTTGTTGCATGTTTCGTGTAAATCACTGTACTACAGTGGGCAAGTTAAGTTAGGTTTAGGTTCATATTTAAAAGGTACATATTTTGAAAACGCAGGTTTCTTAAAGATATTTTCCCTCACCGTAAAGCCATAGATTTTGCATACCTTCACACTGTACAACTAGATCGTCTTCTGTCTATGTTTGTCTCTACCTTTTTTTGAAACTCGCTTCGGATTTCGGTAAAGTTTTTTTAATTGATACTGTGCAGAGCCCGGGTTTTCTAGCGGTGATATATTACAAAGAAACATAATGCCTTAAAATTCCAACAAATTGACAAAGTACTTAAAAAAATAGATCAAACCACTTAACTACAAATCGTATGAACAATTAATCATCGGGAGAGGGTGTTAAGGTGATGTTACACACCTTGGCTCGTCAATGGGTCGGAAAAATTTTGGGGTTGGGTTAGATTAATGGCAACACTGGGACGTCGATTTGCTTATCATTGCCTAATTGATGGCAACATTGTGGAAAGTTGAAGTGAGAGAAGTTAAAACTTGTTAATTATTCTACTTATTAAGGGAAAAGGTACCTAATAAATGCGTAAGTGACTTATAAACTTGAGATTCTTCTTATAGGCGAGGAGGAGGCAAGCTGTCACTATTTGAATCTCAATTCTATCATTGAGCCAAACAGCTGAACGTGGCTTGTCAGTCTTTCAAGATTGCCGGCTCTGTGTACCCCGCAAGAAATATAAACGTGATTATATAAATGAATAAATGTAATCATAAGACTGACATACAATACAAAGTAGAAACGTAAAGATATATTTTTTTATTGGGAGCTCAAAGAAGTACCTACTAAGAGAAGATTTTGGGAACTGAATGGGAAAATATCAACTGAATGGGAACTGGAAAAAGGATAATAAGTAGAAATAAGTTAGAACAAATATATATTACATTTATACAAGTATGTATTATTGCAGACAAGCAAAGAACAGTTATATAAATAGAAAAATACTTATAGCATTCTGAAACTCACAAACTCGATGGCTTATCCGATCTATCGAACATTGCAAATTCTGGATTTTGAAATACATATCACGTGAATTGGGGCTTTGCATAAAAAACAAAATAATTTTGATAAATGTAAAAGATTCACAATAACTTAACGTGATGGTAAAAAGTATAGTAAGTAAGATGGTGGTATCGCGTAATCTGTACACTGTTTTATTATCATGGAAGTAAGTACAGTCAGCGCGACAGAGAAAAGTTTTCTGTTTGTACTAAATGAATTGCTAGGGGTAGCGAGAAATTTTTAACCAGTTGGCCTTCTTATAGATACACCATATCGATTTTTTGCCAATATATTTTAAGTTCAGACAGTTTAGTTGCATTTTTATTATAAGTATTGATGTACTTATACATATATAGTCACGTTTTTATCCCTTGCAGGGTAGGTAGAGCCAACAGTCTTGAAAAGAATCAAAAGCCGTGCTCAATCCCATCGTCTACAAGAAGAATCTGAAGTTCATGAGCTTTTCCCTTAGTCGCGTTTTACCCATGGGGTAAGATGTCGAGTGGTTCTAATCTAAAGTGCCGAGAACCACACGGCACCGTAACTATTAAGTATTAACTAAAATTGCCGAATGTGTCAGTCTGTGTCAGTTTCATAGTCTTTATACTTAGTTTACATAAAATATTCATTGTGCAACCTGAGTGCAACATCAAAACATATGTATTCTCGAAATTCTCCAGAGAAGCATAAATGCAGCTTTGCATCACTGCAAATAGATGGGACACGAAAGATCCATTTTCAGTGAAAATTGCCGATTTTCCGGCTAAATGCATCCAACGTTATACGGCGTGCTTGGGAATTGAAAACGAAAGAATCATTTTTCAATTTGAAAGAGGCAAACAAAACATGTGCGGTGGCTTAGATTCAAATCTGTGACATCAAGATTAGATTCTGTAAAGAGTACTCTTCCAAACAAATTGACAATGCTTAGATAAACCTATTGTAGAAATCTGTATGTTTGGTATGCATTGAATAAAAATGAATTGAGCGTTACATAATTACGAGTATATAATGTAAAATATGAAGCTATGGTGCGTAAATGTGCGTGTAATGTTAATACTAAATTTATTGTTGAAAGAAAGAAAGAAAAATTGTTTATTTGGTACATTAACAAAATATAAATTGGAATATGTGAATTTTAAATTACATGCATGCACTAAAAATGGTCCTCGCTCATTATTGTTACGCTTTAGTAGTATAGTTTAAAAGTATCATACGTAGTGTTTATAGTAATTACTGAGGTCTGACTTCCGAAAAAAATATTACGTCATAGAAGAAAGTCAGTTAGTAACGTAGGAAAGAAGTCATCGGATTTCCTCGCTAAACATTTCATGCACGCTGTTCTTAGTGGAAATATGTAGGTATATAATATATTCTATGGTATTTATTGATAACGTATCCTCAAATATCAGTTGGTGACATATACAAAGTTAAATTATTATTATAAACTTGTATAAAACGTATTTTTTTTTTACGTTAAACCATTTATTTTTTGTTTCTCACAATAACGATACAAGTTATGTGATACGATAAAAGTTAAATTTTAAAAGCATTTTTCGTCCGAAAAACCGGCCTGGGACCTCGAAGGATATAGGATCCAGGTAGTGAAAACCCCATTAAATATTTACTCGGACGACTTCAGTGAATCGGCACGTACATTATTGAAAGGGGTGTCGTTTGCCCCGATGTGAGTAGGGCGAGTAAGCCTCAAGAGTTTATTTGTTTTTATCACGGATTGCGCTTAATATTTCAGGACTATTCCGCATTACAGATAAACAAAAATTATAGATATGCACATAAGTAAGCATATTTCCTTTGGGTGGTGCCACGGATGTCTAAGTGCGAAGAAGTTTTGGGATAGCAATGTGAATGAATGGAAAGTGTGAGCGTTTCTTATGCATTCTTTACAAATACTAACTAGTACTCCTTGTAGTGCTTATAGTATTACTTAGGTTTAGGTAGTTTGGGCAATTTGTAAAAAGTCGCTTAAATTATTGGAAAACAAAAAACTTCCCTTAGTTAGCAACTTTTCTAACAGTCAAAAGTCTCTCTCTGACCTTCCCAGTCTTTTCGAGATAGTTGGCTCTGTCTACCCCGTAAGTTATAAAGACGTGATTATATATAATGTAATTAGACGAGGTGGCTCGTGAAAGAGCCTTTAAAATCCCTTAAGCTCACAATGCTATTCAACGAAAGATAAAAAATAAAATCCTGGAATTCGGGAAAAATCAGCATCTCTGAGTAATTAGTGAAGTTGGACTCTAGTGCGGCGTGCTTATCGCCAATACGACAGAAGTGGGTCAGATCGGGTTTGTTTACGTTATTACATTCGACACGATTTTTATTTATAACCAGTCTTTTATCGGGCCCGGTTTAGTCGCACATTTCAGATTTTGAATAATCTTTTGTTTCTCTTGAAGGGCTTCTGTTCTATACATGTGTATGTTATTCTATAGTTCTTGATGTTATTCGTTCGAAGCAAAAATATAAAAACGAATTTTGTTTATTTCTCTTTATAATATTAGTAAAAGTTCATCGTAGGAAAAGTTTCATTAAAAAAAGACGTTAGGAAATATGTGGTCAGCCTGCTAAATCGGAGACTAAAATAAAAAAAAAAATGTTTTAAAGTTATGGAATCAGTGTGTGGTCCATGAACTCAAATAAAATGGTCATTGTTTTAGACCACACGTTTTGTGTACATAACTGTTTCTGTTGTTAACTTTCTGCCAGCTACTAAAGCAATATCAAGTTCAAGTTTATAAATTCGAATTTTACTATTTTAACCTAAACTTGAAATACCTATTTATTTAAGTTTTAAATATTTTATTGGTTTATTATATTAAAGCATTTTTCTTTCGACAATAATAGCTTAATTTTTATAAACATGCACACTTTGATAGCCTTCACATATCAAATAATAAAATAAAAATCGCGAGTGTTATGTCAAGAACGTATAACAATCGTAACTTGGTTTAAGATTTAAACACAATATGTTTATTTATACAAAGTCTGAAAATCGAGCTAACACAAACAGAAAGACAAGGTGAGAGAACAAAAACAAAACCCCATTTCCGCAATCTTTCTCTATATCGCCAAATCTCGTGGTGTATTGGAAACAAACCACGAACCGTCTTCACCCCAATCGCGAACCAAGGGTTGCTTCCCCTTGGTTTTTGTGTGCTCTGAATTGATTTCCACAGCTTCCCTCTTATAAATTTGACAATACAATGGGCGAGTTGTTCTTTGACTTGACGTATATTGTCTCCTGGGTAGAAGTAACGAAGGTAGTCGGGGGATTTGAAGATATTGAAAATAATTGCAACGCGACACAAATTTAAAAGAAGCAGGAATGTGTAAAAAAGATGAAAGCTATAAAAATAACTGTATGTGTGTGTTTTTAGATCGGATAAAAAAAGAAATACACTGCACACATACATTATCATCATTATTAACATTATCTGTTACAATATTAACATAGTTCATCTAATTGATAACATAGTGACAGCTTTTAATTGTGGATTCGAGCATTTTCTGCAATTTTTTTTGAACTTATTTATAATTTTTGATCCTAGGTATATTTTCATTGTGGCATAAAAAATATTTCATATTGTTTTAAGTAGGTACACTCACTTTACAGTCTTAAAAATGATTAATGTAAAAACCTACATAAAGATGCTCTGGAACTGATAAATCTTCCATTCTCTGATCATTCCATACATTTTGTATGAGTCTGTTCTTGCATTTTGCAAAAGCAATGTACGAGAGTGTTCCGTGTAAAGGCTATTGAGAAATGTTTATGATACGACCTCAAAGTAACCCTATTTTACATTCTCAGGTACATACATAGGTACATACTTTGCAATAATATATTTTATTTTATAACAAATACATAGAAAGGGTAGACATTTTAAGGAAGGATTTATGAATAGAATCTGAATTAGTATTAGAGAAATGTAGAAATATTTTGTATTTTTTTTAAGGAAAATCAAATTTATTAGAACTGCTAACTGAGAATCGAATTCAGGACCTTGTAACCTATAAGCAGGAAATCATGGATCACAGAGGTAATTTGGAGAATGCTAATGTCATCTTTTAAAATTCTTTTAGTTTAAATGAAGGGTTATAATTTTATTTTATTTGTATTTTTTTTAAAAATAAAAATTGCCACTTAAAATAATGTCTAATAACAATTCCCTCCATTCATATTAAATACAGTTCTACATTAAACGATCAAAGGAATTTCATAGATAATTATTTCAATGAACTTCCAAGTAACCCATCATTACCTATTGATTTATTCCCAATAAAACCGTCAACAATTTCGAAATACGATAGTTCCAACCATTAATCAATATAAATCAGATTTTCAACCGGTGACTCGTAAGAAAACAAGCCTTAATTGAACCTTAATTGAATGTTAAACTCGAACCGAACTACTGAATGTTGCAATTAATGTACACACACATACACATATAGCTCTATAAGTCAATAAATTAGAGAGACACCTTCTCCCAAACATTGAGTATGTAGGACCATAACCTAACATCATTAATTAACTTAAATGCCACTTTAATCCCTTGATTTAACGTTTAATTTCATTTAATGGAGACGTCTTGTTAACAGCGGGATACCATCATAATTTGACCTGCAAATCACTCCCTGTTTCTCTAATTTCCTGATTACTTATTAGGAAATCAGGAGGCTTGGGAGGTCAATAATAAATGGCTAATACGGCTATACGGCAAACACGTTGTTTTCGTCGGTTACCATGACAACTGTTAAATGTCCAAATTGGAGACGAGAAGGGGTGCGCTGGCGTTGGAAAGAGAGGTATATAATGCAGTTTGAAATTAGAAAGGGATGGAGAGTAGGGGTTGGAGATATGCAGTGCGCACTTGCCTCTGTGCATGGTAAATTGCATTAGTTCGCATTTTGAACGAATATTTTGCGATCTGTTAGATAATCTCGGTGGTAGTATGATTCTATACGTGGTGAAAGAACTTAAAACTGTAAACCATTTGTTTTTTTTCTAAATATTTATGCATAAAATCTCATCTTTATTCCGGAGGGCCAGGCTCTACCTAGCCACATATTTTCTCATATTTAAATTAGTTAGGTTAGTTATTTCTACGTCAGACAACGTAACAGGCAAAGCAAGAAATAAAATAATAACAATTAGGGTCATACATACATACAATCACATCTATATCCCTTACGGAGTATATAAAACGGAGGTAATCGTCAGTGAATAGCTTCTATTAAATCATGTCAGAAATCATAGTTTTCAGTTACAACAGAAAAACTAAATTTTACTTCAATTATTTCATATATTTCATTCGTATGAAATACGCTATCAATTTCCCCACAGCCGGCGTTTTTTGAAGAGGGATATAAAAGCTTTGTATAAAGCTCACGGCCGTACAATGTGTGATATCGTATGCATCTCAAATGAAGCTTTCGTGAGGGAATGTGCCTACGTAGAATTATGCAAGGAGCTCGGTAACTTTGAATGCCTTGATGAAAGGATTTATTATGCAAGCACTTATTTCTTTGTTACCGCATTTTTATATTAAAAATGTGAATGGTTTTTCTAGCTTGTGCCCGTGCCTATCTGACTGATTCGTGATATCATAAAAGGCGACTAAGGAATGGCTCATATATCTAAGTCTCCATACAACTGAACGTGGTCTTTTAGTCTTTTCAAGACTGTTGGCTCAGTCAAGCCCGCAAGGAATAAAGACTTGATTATATGTATGATATCTTACTAGTCCATCGCCTATACACCTTTCCTTGATTGAACTTTACAAAAGCGGGTGGGAATCGAAACAGTGGACACACACTATGTTTTTCTATCACTTCCAAAATAACATATATATGTTTCAGTTTTTTTTATTATTTAAACTTTATGCACGTAAAATGTACAACAGTTGAACTTGATGCCATAAGGCATTCTCTGCCAGTTGAGTTATGGTTCTTTCTTTAGAAACTTTAGAGCTTGATGTGTTTTCTGCCTACCTTTAATGGTATGGAATTCGTCAAGTTGTGTAAGCTCAGATCTAGATATGAGAGTAATATTTTTCTCCACACTGTTGCAATTAATCTACTGGTAAACCTACCTTTCTAATGAATATACTGACGCATTTTAGGTCACAAACTTGTCAAACAAGGTCTTGTCTGTCTGTGTGCCTTCATAAAATCTTAGAGGATCTACTTCATTTATGCATTTAATATCATCGTAATCAATCCAGTAGGTTTTGAGCATATTTGTTACGAACAAAAAACAAGTACTTAGTAAGGATTTAAAAAAAAAAACGAAAATATTTTACGTTTGTTTATTTTCACTGCGAAATGCAATATGAATTACTCCCAGCTGGAAACTGGAACACAATTTGCTCCACCAATAAATATTTAATATGAAGTAGAACAGCAAAGGAAATATTGCCATATTGCTGAAACCAACGAATGAGAGAAACTGAGTATAAGAGGAAATGAAAGATCAAATATTTAATATTAAAAAACAAATCTATATATTTTATTGAATCTATATATTATATTGATTGAATGACTGACTCTGTGTAGTGTACTTTTTTGAATTAGGCTGATATCGAGGAAACTCATAGCAATGTACATTGTTGTACATTCAACTCGTCTTTACAGTTTATAAATTTGGCCAGTGTTTCACTAATATGTTCTAGGGGCGAACCAAGAGGGATGTGGCAAATGGCAAGATCCGTGATCTCTCCGGAAAAGAATTATGATTTTAATGTAACCTTTTCTAATTGGGTTAAAGTAAAACTGGACATAAGCAGCCATTTTCCACATTTTACATCATTGGACTCAGTGGTTTGGGCTCTGCGTTGATATGACTCTCCTCGTTATCAGCTTTATTAAAAAGAGTATACAGAGATGATGGTCATTTTTATATTTTTTTATTTTGTTTCAGAAATCGTCGAAGAACAACAATGTCACGACTACGGGTTCCGTTTGACGTGTCGCGACTTAGACTCGCACATAGCCGTCCTAGAGGCGTGGTACACCTCCACAGTCGACTACCACGTCACCAACACCACTCACGAGACTTTAAAACTTAAAACTGAGAACGATTCCGAACTCAATCGAGTGTATATCTATTCTAGTCCAAAACACGACGGTGTCTATGAACCAGCGAATCATTCCATGTTTGAAAATTTAAATTATTCGATTACCGTCGATTTTAACGATTCGCTTATTGATGTATCGAATGATACGGATTTGAGTGTTGAGTTTGTGAACGCGAGTTGTGGTGCTGTGACGTTTGTGAGGAGTTACGGGAGTTGGAGGGAAGGAGACAAGAGGAGGCGACAACATGTGGAGCGGAGTGCGTCTGTTAATTTGAGAGCGCCCCTCAGTTACCGGTGAGTCTAGGATGTAGCGTAAAGTCAGATTTGTCGAAGATCACGTTTAGATGAATAGTTTTTTGATTACATTGAGAGATAATGATGACGAGTTGCAAGCCCTTTACCAAGGAGAAGAAATCCCGAGTTCCCTTTTCCCTTTGATCGTATAAAAGACTTCCATGCTGGGAGCAACTATAATTTAACATTACGTGATATTTGTTCCACATAGTAGTCATGCATTGAATGTAGCTATTTCAATGCTTACACTAGCGACCTCTATTTGAATAATCAAACATTGTAGCGTGTTGAATATTTAATTTACAATACACAAAGTACACAACTTGATATTCCGCTATGAATAAAATATCAATTTAGTCGGTATTGAAGGAAATTAAGTTTGCTCCAAACATGATAATTGTTCAATTATTTAAATGTGAATTGTTCTAGTAAACAAAATTGGTTAACGTGATAAATTTTATATGTTCTTTGACAATGCTCTATGTAATAAATTATGTTTAACGTGTAGAACATATTGGATCAGTGAGACTAAATACCGCATCTTAAAATACGAGTGAGAAGTAGTGCCTCCTATAAAGAAACACAAAGAAAGTAGTAATTTCATTATAACTCATCAATACTGTGTGATTAACTGTGTATGATACGGATATTAACTGTGTATGATCTTACAATAAGTACTACCCTAGTACGTACTTACTTTTAATAAAATAATTGAGATTAATTTTAATGAGGGCGCCACCAGGGTCCCATCCACTACCCCCTTAATTTATAGTCAAGCGAGCACCTATAAATCCAGCACGCCCTCTGCCGCCAGATAGCGAAGATGGATAGGCTATTGATACCTCAGGGATACTATTATTTGAAGGCGTCTACCACAGAACAGTCATCTAGTATTGAATTGAACCAACAAATTGTACTTATCCAAACTTACCCATCTCTTACTGCCAAACCACACCTAATTTCTTATACCTGTCAGAAAATATGTCATGAGAAAAGGCGAAAATTCTTAACATTTCCCGAAGGAAGTTTACTAAATAATCAATGTTACCTTCATATTGATTTAATACATTTCATCGCAACAGCATTACATGCTTGCAAAAATAGCAAAGATAAATAAATTTAGCGTTATATCGACGTTAAGTTTATATTACCTCGAATAACTGTTAGTATATTCGAGGTTTGGGTGAATATAATTCTTCCAGGAATCTCTTTGTTTAAAGAAAATTTTGTTTATTGAAAATATATCAAAATAGACCAATTAACTCTTGCCGTAAGAACCTTTTTTGTAAGTCTGCATTTCCGCTCTGGATAACTATTATTTTTTTAACGCTTTTGTCACGTTTTTAACGTAACATAAGCCAGGTTTTATAGCACTTAATTTCTTAGGCATTTGTGTTATAACAGTCATTAACTCATTGGATGCAGTGAAGTCGAAGGTTATCAAATTTAGGGCGACCGAGAGAGTAACCGATAGAAAAGGGCGAACTAGTTAATATCGTGCAATTCGATAAAATGACGTGTACCAAACGTTTTTTATTGGTATATACATAACAGCATAATACTTTGAAATTGAAAATTAGACATTACAGTGATCATAGAATCCGACCATAATGATTTTTATTTCAGTCTTCTAATGGCAAGATGAAATTTTCTGAGGAAAAACCGGCTTTTGTTTTGAGCTAACTATTTATATGTTGCTCTATTTTTCAACATGCAAGTACATTCATACATAATTCAGCTTTCTGTGGCTCTACCATTCTACTTCACAGTTTTTATATTGTAGATAGGTTATTTCTGCTGTTGCTACTTTTTCTTTATATTACAGGTAGGTTATTTCTGCTGTTGCTGCTGTTGCTACTTTTTCCATATTAACTTAGAGATCACGGGATTTTATGCTCTAAAGTTGTAAAAATGCGTTTGATTCTTCACGTCATGACGCGCTCATACTTTGAAAAGTATTAAATGCCAGTGGCGTGTTTGAGTGCTTATATTCATGAAAATAACCATTAATAATTATAATAAATAAAAAGAAAGAAAAAACACGTTATAATTTATAAATTGTGTAGTTAATAGTTTACCCACGACAACGTGCTCAGAAGGCTGGTTGCATTGTCACGTCGCAATGCTTAATCTTTGACCTAAGAAGTTTCCAGCCACGGGATACATTGATCAGTCAATATCATATTGTTTAGTTACTTACCGATATTTGCATACAGAAAAGCATACCTTAACACTCATGAAAGTCTTTAGGTGTGCCGTGTGGTTCCCGGCACCAATACAAAAAAGAATAGGACCACTCCATCTCTTTCCAATGGATGTCGTAAAAGCCGACTAAGGGGTAGGCTTATAAACTTGGGATTCTTCTTTTAGGCGATGGGCTAGCAACCTGTCACTATTTGAATCTCAATCCTATCTGCAAGCCAAATAGCTGAACGTGGCCTATCAGTCTTTACAAGACTGTAGGCTCTGTCTACCCCGCAAGGGATATAGACGAGATTATATGTATGTATGTAAAGTCTATAGGTACGAGCCGGCAGAGACAAAATTTCATCAAATCCACATATCTATTTTCCACATATCCACATAGGACATTTTCAGTGAACACACTCGTATCTTCCAACGAAATTTCAACAATGGCATCCCATTCAGAGACCAATTTGGATACGCGCATATTAACTGACAACCGCTGGTATTTAGGTACGTCCACAGCTTCTACAATAAACAGACTTTAAAATGGTTTGTTTGTAGCTATTAGTTACGTCTGCGTTTGACTATAAATATCGATTCGTCGGATAAAAATACTTTATAGTGACTCATTTACATTGCTACTTTACTTGTAGGACTTTGATGGTCATCTATCAATGATGTTTTCTGATACTATAGGAATAATGGACGCTGTAGTAGTGTGAACCTCTGAACCGCAAGTTCTGAGTTTAATTCCTGATGTGGTTTGTTCCCTAACGAAATAGAAATAGAATAAGGCAAGACGTTACATCTCGGGCAGATTTTTGTTTGCTTTTTTATAATATCTTTATTGCACAGAAATTTACACAATAACAAGAAATAGTAAATAGTTGTAAAAGAAATAAATCACTTGCAATGGCGGACTTATCTCATAAACGATTTCTTCCAGTCAACAATATAAAATTTTGTTTATTGATGTGATTATTTCACTGATGTTTTAGTTGTTGTAAATAAATATATAAACACCATAACAAAAATTAGTCAATATGCCTATTAGCACCTAATAGCAGAAATCTTTTGCCATTTTTTTCTCTTATAACATCAATGCGCGATTTAAATCATTAGTATGATTATAAAACCTCATATTTAACTTGGATGTCATAATACTTATTGAAATTATACGCGACATTAATAAAACAGTTTTATTATCTCGTAGAAGCGGCTTTCCTGTCGCCGTATATCATGTTATCGTTAGAAGTGGCACGTGTTGACTTAATAATGATGCCTTTTGAATTTATAGTAAACTATCTTTTGCCAAGGAAGAAAATTTTATAGGAATTTCTGACTGATGAACAAACAAGGTACAGCTGATCCGAAATTTTGCTTAAATTTATTCATTATTTAAAATCTCAACGTCCCCCAAGAGATTTCAGCATGAAACAATAACCCATAATCAGTAATTAATGACCTGACACGACTCGACCAACTATCCAATTTCCTTGACGAAAAAGACAAAAAGTATTTGGAACTCTCAAGAGGGAGTAAACAAAAGAGCTCTCTACTGAGAACAAAGAGGTTGTAAATTTCTTTTGAGGATTGAATTTCTACAGTATCGTCTGCGTAATTTTATAATAACTGATCAATATTTGTGCAACTCTATTACGATAACGACTTATAGGATTTTTGATACCAATTTTATAGTCCCATCTGAACATACATATAATCACGTCTATATCCCTTGCGGGGTAGACAGAACCGACAGTCTTGAAAATATTGTTAGGCCACGTTAAGCTGTTTGGATTAATAATAGATATATAGTGACAGGTTGCTAGCCCGAGAATCCCAAGTTTATGAGCCTACATACATACATAAAATCACGCCTCTTTCCCAGAGGGGTAGGCAGAGACTACCTTTTTATGAGCCTACTTAGTCAAAAAAATAAAAAAATCATTAGTCGCCTTTTACGACATCCATGGTAAAGATATGTAGTGGTCTTATTCTTTTTTCTATTGGTGCCGGGAACCACGCGGTCCCCATCTGTACTTGGTTATATTTCATTCATAAAACATCAATTGAAACTTAAACTTAAAACTAACTTAAGTCTAAAAATCCGTCTCATAAGGAAAGTTGATATATATGTATATTTAAGTATATCAATACTCGTTTCCCCCTTGGCAAGTTAGTTCCATTTGATTTGATTGAATACGGCAGTGATTGAACTCGATTTTGATATTGAAGAAAGTTTGTAACATTAGCCGAAATATATAAACCCCTGCTCAAACTATAAGCTAAGTTACTGTATGTATGCATGTGCACTTTATCGCACCACGAATGTAAAGTTTTTCTCTCTGGTCAGCTGGTAGTATGGTAGAGATTGCTAAACGGCATTAAGTCCGCCCTTTGTACTTTTTTTTTATGCAATGAAGTTTTAAATAAATAAATGTATTAGTTACTATGTGCTTGTAGTATTTTGTCAATAAGTTAGCTCAACTTTTAGTGTGCTGCAAGGTTAAGTTTATCGTGATAAAAGAAGTTTTCAAGTCATACAACGTGTACGGTCGTATAAAACCACAAATTGACTATAATAATAATAATAATAATAATAATAACATTTATTTCTCACCATAATCCGATACAAATGTGACAATAGTCTTAAGAGCTAATACACACTGTAAGGACCATGGTGGGCTGGCACCTGAACTAAGAAAACCTGTGTCTCAGGTTACCAACCCTCCACCCCAATAATTGGTCTTTTAAGATTAGATTATAAGTGAACATTTAAAAATACAAAAGGTTTAGATAGGTAAATAAATCTATGGAATAGGGAAATTATTGGAAAGTTTGCACTAAGTATGAAATACATGTACGGATGGATGTAAAATTGCACCAAATCAGTAGGTCAGTTATTAAGTATGTAAGTGTGTGACTGTATTTTTCGCGTGTGGGTACGTTTATAACACGAACATGCGAAGGTCAGTGGGTAGAATTTTGCTGAAATTTAGTACACGGACTCGTTCTTTATATTAGAAAGAATGGATACAATGATAAGGTATTGTCAAACATGTAACTGTTCATCTTATGTTTTACATTTTTATGTCTTTATTTATCGATAACGACGTCCCTTTGCCAGGACGTCCTGACAAAGGGTCAGGTCAAAGGTACCCGAAACCGCCGAGCTTGCATGAAGAGAGTTATGAATGTGGATGAGTCGAAGCAAGTATGCAGATCGTGGCAAGTGGAAGGATGTAATCTTTGCCTACCCCTCCAGGAAAACGGCGTGACTTTATGTATGTAGTCTAAAAAAGGTTTACATAATGAGGTAACGATGTAATATAATATTACATTAATGTAATTACAATGTAATATTACATATTTCTACATACGAGCATCAATTAAAATATATGCAATTTTTTAATACAAGTTGTAAAACAATAGATACTAAAATTATATAGTCGCTGGTGGCTGATAAACAATGCATAGTGAATAGAAAAATACTTTGTTTAGAAAGCTGAAATTAACACGTTCCTTGTAGAGAGAGGAAGAGTAAAATTAAGCAAGTAGTTCCTTGCTAATAAGATAGAATATTCCTTAATTTACTCGGGAAAGTAATCAACCATTGTAAGAAGTCACAAGCAACTGCTAAAACACAATACTAAGTCGTTGTTATTTTCACAATATAAATGGCACTTTCATTTCTGTCTTAACACAAAAAGCGTACGGCGTTTCGACAATAAAGTCATATTTTTTGTCAGCCTTGATCCTGTCAGTCAGTCAGTTTTTTGTGTAATTGGCGTGCGTGACGGCCCGGAAATTAGCGAATTGGGACACGCGCCGGAAGTGGATTGATATGGAAGATCGGAATGATAAAGAAAATTACTGTTATTTCGCCACTGACGTAATTGAATGAGGTAATTTCAGTAATGTATGTAGATTTTACACTACATTAAATATAGTTTGGAGCAGCGAATAGTGACCTAGTTTAGGTGTGGGGGTAAATTTTTGCTAGAAAGAAGTCCTCCACGCTTTTGGTAAATACACATACAAATAATTTCTATGTAGGTACAATCGATGGCAGGTAAAATTGACCCCCTCACCTAAAGTAGAGAACTAGTAAAACTCGCAAGAGTTAAGTATTGGTTTGTGTTGGGTGATAATTTATGATGGTGATTGTCTCTCTCATGGAACCACATTATTAACTGAAATAAAAAAAAATGTTTTTATGGAATATACTTTACCGTAACCTTACCTCAAATGGGGGGATTTTCCCCATAGTCACCACGCTGGGCAGGTGGGTTAGTGAGTTTACTGACTCTGGTCTATGTAGTCATATCATAGGAAGTTTTGGGATGGTGCTATTCTGCTCTGCCGGCACCACACTTCCAATAAAACATATGGAATATAACAAATTCAAAAAAGTAACCAGGCAGTAAACAATGAACCGGTACTAATCATTTTGATCAAATTCAAAACAAGGGACAATGGTATATCGTAAAAACATAGAAACAGTACGTCTCTTTCCAATTATGAAAGGAACATTAAGCAGTTTTATGCGTTGGCTTGAAGACCACTTGTTATTCTATTTTAATTCGATATAATGGCTCTAGGGATCTGAAGGGCTCGGAAGGAAGCTAAATAGATATTTGATTATTAAATTACCTGAGTTAATATTAAAACCATCCATTCGATACTACTTATTTAGCTGTTAGCACCGTTTTTCGCTTCATCTCAAAATGAATTAAGTACAATTGAAAAAATATATGTAATTTTTTTTAAGTTATATCTTTATCTAAAGAACCTACCTAAGACTTCGGTAGGCTATTGATTTTATAAACTGTGAAATCAATTTATATCATAATATGTATGTATATGTATGTATCTCATTTGAGATTTTTACTTTTTCAATTATAATTTTGGTTAAAGATTCATAGTCAAAAATGGTCACAATAAAACTTCTATTAGGTACAAACAAAAAGTATTTTAAAAATATAATTCGTTTCGGGACTTTTACGATAATGCTCCGAGAACATTAAGAGGCACGTTGATATTGCGCTGTCGTAAAATGCATCTCCAAAACTAGAATGGTTGCGAAACACTTTGTAACCAGTTACTAATGGTTTCCGTAGATGAGAGGGAAGTGCTTCCTCCACCAATAGCTCATGCTGGGGTATTGTTCTAAACATAAAATTTACCAAACGAAGTCTTTTATTATCTTGGGATTATTCTTTTAGGTGATGGGTTACATGTATTTCAATTCCAACATTAGGTTATCTAGCTAATACGAGTTACCAATTTTGATTTCTCAGCTTCTACTTAGTTCGTGACTTCACTGGTACACACTTTTTGGCGCGTTGATCTTTTTAAGCCAGATCAGTGCAAATATGACTATTGTAAGCGTGCTGCAGGGAATCCTTAAGTGGAATAAGATCGTCGAACTGATCTTATCCATCATATCATCTTACCATATCTACAAATTGGACTTTGATACACATAGAAGTTTTAAGCAATATTCGAAGGTAGTAGTCATAGTTTCACACACAAAATCACTATAAACAATATTATTGTAAAATACATTTTATCATAATTCTGTTGGAGGAACAAACTCTTGAACAAACGATCCCAAATTTTTGGGTAATTGTAGAGTACAAAGATTCATTTCCACGTCTTGTAACGAGCTGTAAAGCCTTAGGCATCTTATTCCTACCATCCAAGTGACATCCTTTCAAGTAATTAAAAGGTCAAGTTATCCTTGTTTGAACCTTAATTATATCACAATAAAGTTTAGTTTTCGGATGAAGTCAATTTTATGGACAAAGCGTCTCGGATTTCAAACAAATATTGTTACTTACTGCAAGAAAACAAGATTTGGATATGATTACAAATGACATTGTAAGGTGTTCAAGAACAATTGAGTTTTCCATAACAAATTGGAATGTTAGAAGTTGAGTGGACCAACGCCACTGTACCGAAAACCACATGGCGTGCATATCAATGATAAGGTCCCACCCCATGACACTTTTTAGGCAAGTTGGCTTTTTCGCCTACATTAGCACGGAGGCTAAAAACATCCAAAAATTTTAATTATCAACTTTCCCTACAGTCTTATGTTGTCTTTGTAGTTCACGGTCGTGAAATTTAAGAAGTCGCCCAAATCCGCCGTAGTATTTTACTAAAATTAAGGGTTGAACCCTTAATCTATTCGCTCACTTCTAAGCGTTCTTTTATACAACAATAACATCATAATCACGTCGCACCAATCGACTCTCGACTATTATTTCCTTACTATTTTCGGTTTAATCAACAATGTCAATATTTGGTTATGCCTCCAACGCCACAAACAGATCAATAGGAAATCAGGGTTATGAATCTGAGCTCTTTCATCCTTTCAAATCGAATTAAGGGCAAATAGGTCTCAATAGATACTTGGAGCCAGGAATGGGCTTCATTGTGGACTATTGTCAAGGAGATGGGCTTATTGGCTGTGCCAGTTATGGGATCTTACTGTCTGGGAATTGTATAGAAAATTACCGTGAATAATTTGAAGACTGATTATGTGATAGGCTCCTCATTTGGTACGAGTAGTATCCCTTTCTGGGTGTCATTCATTTCCTGATGAGCAATATTTAAAGCAATAATATCGCAAGTCTAAGAGACATGGATAATTTTCTAATTGTTGTTAACGTCTTCCCTTTCCTAAGGTATCTTTGAACTTTTTTAATGGAAATCGCTTAGGTCACAACATAACAAAAACTCTACGAAGCTAAAGAACTTTCCTAGTAAATTAAATAAAAATTATATCCACGATAAGCTTTCTCGTTTCCAAAAGATTGACAGTCCAGTTAGTTTCGCGTGATTTCAAGATTCGTTTCATTGCTTTTTGTCGTAATCTCGACTCGCATTATGGACAACGCAAAAAGACAGTTTCTTGACTGCATTAGAAAATTTCTCTTCTTTTGATGGCTATTGATTTTTTTTGATATCGATCATGAATTGAATCAAATTGTATCATTTCTAGAGCTGAGTAGCCAAATCGTGACAGTGGAGTCGTGTTACGAAATGAGCTACTAAATAAAATTTAATCCAAAACATGCTTCATACATCCCACGCATGCCTTTATGTCTTGAGTGATAGACAAAGCTAAGTTTTATTGATAATGACTGCCAGATGCAAATGTCTAAATAGCAATTATATTCAAAACAATGAACAAAGAAACACCTGAGAAGCTCTTCGTTACATAAAAAAGAGGTGCATCATTTTTAAGTCGGCCAGAATTCTTTGTAATTAATAAACAAGACGACGATGTCGAGCCGAGAGAGGTCGTTCTGACCACAACTCTGCGGTCTGGGTTCGACGCCTGACGATGGCCCAATTGTGCGATTGCCGTTTGAGCTTTCCTTTTCATTATCTGATTCTATTATAAAGCATGATTTTTTGATAGTTATTTTCTTCTTAACAATTATAGTGCGTTTGATCTCAATCAGCCTGATGGTAGGCAAGAGGTCTAAAGTGGTAGACGCAAGCTCAAATTATAGCCGTTCACGGTAACCGTTCACGCCTGTAAATCCCAAAGTTGAAGGTATCGGAGAACAGAGACGTGAGAAAAGAGTTCCAAATTTTGCCGGTGCCGGTATTATAAAAGGACTGAGGAGGCGATAGGTAACACTGGGCTGCGTAGGGTATGCAAGCTTTTGTTGACCAATAAATATGTTTTTTTGGTCAACAAAAGCTTTATCTGCAATAAAGCATTTAACAACATCAAATTCATTTTTTTGGATTGTTTTTATTTCCAAGGAAAGGTAAAAGGCCAGCAGCTGGGACGGCTTTATTTGGTCGTAAAACTGTGGGATCAACTTAAGTAGTATTAAATATAATACTTACAGCTCTAGAGTTCAGGGGCTAGGAAAATGGTAACTCAATACAGACACTAGTTTCTAGCCTCATTTAAGTACGACTGTGGAATCCTTACAATGGAGAATCAATAGGAAATGTCGTCCGTCATCAAGTGAAGAATATAAATAATTTTAAACATTTTCGTAGAGAAGCTGTTGATTGTTGATACTGTTGATATTGGTTGACTGGTAGATAATGCTCTTGGCATTATTTTGTACACTTAAGTTGAAATAAATAAATACTGTTATCATATTAGGAATGACAAAATGTTTGATAAAGAATTAATACTTACAATAAAAAATACCGAAATAAATGAGAAGAACATTACATATGCATTGCGCTTATAAACGCGTTTGTATCATAATTTTATGGAGTTATTGAATAAACTAAATATCTCATCCAGATTTCACATTTGAACTGTCTAGCATTTCACTTACATTCGGAAGACAAAGACCCACAAAACAACACTTCGTAAACGTTTAATCTCCCTGGGGGCGAAGGACAACAACAAAGGTCCCGAAAATAGAAAATATATCATCTCCAGAGTCCCATAACATTAACAAACAACTGGGTGAGTCACTGGTGGATGTAACTCTTTGGGCGGTTCTAGTGTTGCCATGCAGCCGAATAAAACTGACATATAGAAGTCTTTTTGATTGTAAATCGATCATTCGCCTCATTACATCACATAGACGATCAGGCCCCGGTCTTTCAAGCGTACTGGTAACATTGGAAGTTGGTAATGTTACATACATAAATATAATTACGTTTAAATCCCTTGCGGGGATAGAGCCAACAGTTTCGTAAATTTTGAAAGGCCATTTTCTGCTGTAATTGTTATTGTAAGTAGGTGAACTAAAAAGAAATAAGCGGGATCGTGACAAGTCAAAAGATCTCCCGCTGCAGAAAAGAGGCAAGATTTTTTGTATGTAATGTAATCAGTTAAACTGGCTGGCTTGTTTTGATCCGCTTTGGTGAACTGGCAACCCTATAATATATAACCCTAAAGATGTAATTCACTGGGTGGACGTAACTTACTCGGTTTACGAGGCGTTTTTCTATTGAACTCTTAATGCATGGATGTCAAATAAATCGCGAATAAAGTCACATTTTCTACGGCCTTGAACCTCGGCTTTGGCTTATCTTTGGAAATCTGCCAATTTTCGCAATTTATTTCAGGAATGTTATTTTTACTTTAGTGTTTTAAGAAGTTTATGTTCTTCTGGTTTTTTGATCCTCCCTCTTACATCTTACAGTGTCCCTGGTTGCACTTTTAATCGCTATACTTCATGATAATTTTATCAATCTATCGTTTATCTCCACTTCGTCCGTTCACGACGAAGACGCCAAAATCTTCAGTCCATCTTTGATTTGGATAAACCATTTAACGCAAAATTAACGAGTCATAACATTGATATACAAGAATTTAACTAGTTATTCACTTTTCATTTCACGTTATTACCAATTATTAAATTCAAAACGCTGCGCAGAAAAGCTTTTAAGAAAAATCTTCGCGCTTAAAACTTACTTGTGAAGGAGGTATTTCGTCGAAAGACAGGAAAACCGTTAAAACTTTATTATAAATTGCTGGAAACTTCCCCGGGAATTTTCAGCACAAGTGAGCGTTTAATTTCTAGGTCATACCAAGGATTAATTGGGCTTGATAAAGAAAGCAAGTGCTCGTGTGTTATAAATGTATTAATCGGAGTGTGCATTTTGAATGCTTTTTGGGAGATATGATACTGTTAGCTGTTAGCTCTGTCTACCTTGGTATCCTTTTATAAACACAATCCTTCAGAGTTATTCATCAATGAGAAAATCCGAAGTGAGACGATGCGGAGAACAAGATTGGATGGAAAATACCTAACATCCTTAACGTGGATAGAAGAGGTCTTTGTCTTTGAATAGACAATTCATTTTCAGGTATTAAACGCGCACATAACGTACCTTTATTTTATCTCGGACGTTTTGAATCATGTTACAATTATTCGTGACCACCGAATGACTACTGTTAAAATCAGTTTAAAACAATTAATGCCTGAAGATGACGTTGTATAGTTAAAAATAGTAGCCCATAATACAATTAAACTTAAGAATAAGCTGAATCTCTACTTTTTATACTCAATGTTAGTTTAATGCTGGGCTGATCCTAAAAACACCTTCAATAAATTCGACCTTCTCTCACGAAATTGTGTATTTCACGATCGTTGGTGAACTGTCCTTGAGGAAGGATGTTTGTGGTTTACCCGAAGCAGGCCTTGTCCCAAAGCTAGCTACATTACTAGAAGGTAAACTAATATAATTCAAATCTGTTGGCTTTATTGCACTATTCGTAAAACCTTCCTTGTAAGTATGCAAAATTTTTGAGCAAATTCAAGAACTTTTACTCCTAGACGTATAGCTGCAATGCGGTTGTAGTTAAGGATTTTACATATTTTTAAAAACATTTTATTTTTATTTTATATAGGTTGTTTTTCGTGTGTAGTATTGTTCCAATTTAGTGATGTTTTAGAATATTGGTAAGTGACAGTAGATATGGGAGAACGAGAGAGAAATCTTTTCTGAAAAAAACTACATCTCTTTATTCGACACGATCCCTGCTTACCGTCATTCTCATTCATCATTCTTTGAATAGGTTATCCAGAAACTGTTTATCATACCAGGTAACAAAAAGTTGGATAACTTTACTCATGTAACTTTACAGAGAAGTAATTTATTTTCTTGTACTTTCTGCAAGCGGACGCTTGGAAATAACGATGCACATTTGTTATAGAAAGCAAGGATGGTAAAGTTTAAACTTAACAAAGTATTGCTTTACGAAGTAAAGACTTCAGAATATTGCATTTTATGTTTGAGGTTTTCTACATTTTGTTATTTCTGTTCGTTTTAAAAGAGTGATCTCTCTGGTTATCTGTAATTTATATTTTATGTTATCGTATACTTAGTAAACAAATTTTTGATTTCATTTATCTTAGAAAGATCAATTAATTAAAAAAATTATGCAGAGGTACTATTGCAATTAACATATATTTTGTGATCAAAAATAATATATTTCATTTATGAATATTTGTTTGTCGTGTGCGAAAGTTAGTGGGAAATACTATTGTCAGATATTTCAGGCCGTCTAAAGGTAATATCCAACATGGCTTAAAGATTACCCTATAATTCAAACGATCCCGCAAATCCGGGCTTTCGTGCTATCGGGTCAGAAGGGTCACTTACACTTAATAGTGTAAGTGGAGTTACAATAACGTTGTATTGTATTGTTTTTTATACAATAGTTATTATCACTCAATCTAATGCTATTAGCATTAAGTCCGCCGATTGTACTTTACAATTTGTAAATGATACAATAAAGAACAAGTAATACAATCTAATAATATCTGCATGTCATAAAATTGTGACGGAATTGTTTTAATTTTGGTAGTAAATTGGTTGCCTAATTTTCAAAGCGCGATTCTGACTCCCTTGCTCAATTTATCTGTAACAATCCTCTCTAATATTATCTGAACAAAGTTTTCTCAGAATCCACCAGATTATGACTACATCTGGCATCCCCGTACTAATTACCCCATTTAATGCTACGTCGCGAAGGAAAGCAGATTTTATCTCAATTGAATTAGGTTTTTATCTCACAGTTGTTTCTGATCTTCATTACCTACTGAATGTAATTGGGTAAGTAAATGATATATTTAAGGATTCCTTTTCGAACGAAAGGAAAATTGGAAGCCTAAAATGTCTTGGTGCTTGAAGACGATAAAACTATTCACAGAAACAACAGTACTCAATAAATGATTAAACACAAATACTGTTGCATACTAATATTAATAATTCCGTGCCAATATCGCAATTAATTGTTCGAAAGTCAGATAGTGTAAGACTCTCGTATAAAAATAAATTGGTTAATTGCGTCTATAAATTTGAGTTCAAATGGTTGCCGGTGTGATATTATCTCTGCCACTACATCATGCTCAATAATGTTGTGTTGTTATTTATGTACTTCCAATTAGTTCTAACTATCTATGGCTCGCAAACTTTGTAATAACCTCGTTATTAACTCAGGTTCTAAGTGTTTTATAATTAAGAAGGTTAAACAGTTAAAGTTAAATCTATTGGAATTCGATTACAAATAGCTTCAAATTTTACGTGCAGCCTTGGATCGCCGACATGGGGTGCCTTAATAGGATCATTCTTGCAAAATTCATTAACTTAATTGACTGGGTATAAATATTATTTTTCTTTTAAAGAATGCGTGGTGATGAAATGAAACATTATTTTAATGCGTGATGTGTACTTTCAGCTGTATGGCTTTATGTTGCCTTTTAAAACAAAACAATTAATCCTAACTCGTTGACATAACTAGAATTTACAGTTTCTATTTATAATACCGTCCATAGTTAATCATGGTCGAAGTTAAACGCCTTACGTTCACGGCCAGGCAAACTTCCAAGCATTGACATAAATAATTAAGTAGATTCTCTAAACTTCCAAAGGATTTTAGTTCCTTTGACATTTTTCGTCATTCGTCAAATGCGGTGAAAAGATTCTGTCATCTGACATTTTGACAGAAAAACTGCCGCAAAGTTGGAAACATTCCAGTACAACATTAACCTAAATCATATTTGGCCAAATTCATGCGAACAGTTCCTTTAGCCCCAATTTTCATTTTAAAATAAATGTCGGTCAAACAAAACGTTTTTTTTAGGATATTACAGTGACTAACAACACCTCAGATAAAAAATGCTTTTGAATATTGGTGCGTGAGATAAAGATTTACGCCTACCGACCAAATAGATAGGAACCTTGACTCACTGGTAAAATAAAAATAATTACGTCGTTTTTTCTCAAATAGAAAGTAAGTAAATTTGGAGAGATTAAATTATTAAAATAAAAATACTTTAACATAAGCAGCCAGCACTGTACATTAACATTTTTTTAAAGGATTTTCAAATTTCTTTCGTATTCTTTTTCTGACTTCATGGGGGTAATAAGAACCAAAGATTACAATAAAAATTTGGTTTAACAAATAAGTAGGTTAAATTTTTCATTATTCCGTGATTTACTTATATTCGTATTCGTATGTTAATTATATAAATTTACTAATTATTTAAAATCCAAGATTAATTTCGTATAAAGATTGAATGACACCATAGAGAAAGTAGTTTATTTACGTAATAATCCAATCTTATTGTGGGAATGCAGCTTAAGTGGGGCAGGGGGACTTCCAGAACACGTGTCTTAACTGCGCAGTTTATTTTTACGAGTTAAGTACGAGTACATGCACTTCGGGATACCGAAATAATATTACTACCTATGGCCACTGCGTATTTTTAGTACTTGGTCAATACTTTGAGTTTTTGTATTGAGTTTTGGGACTGACTATTTTAAAAATTAAGTACTTTAAGTATGTGGAATTTGGAAGGTTTTGAGAGCAATAAGATAATTATATCGCAACTATAATGAGCAAAAAGACTACCGGAAACCGACGAGCTTGCATGGAGAGAATTAGGAAGTGGATAGTGGTAAGTGGAAAGATGTAGTCTCTGCCTAAAACTCCGGGATAGAGGCGTGATCTTATGTACGTATGTGCATCAAAACAAGTGTGTATGATATGATTATATTCTTTTGAGTATTGAACCCAGTCAATGTATGTTAAGAAAAATAGATAATTTCCCAATAAAACAACATGTATATAATCATGCCTACAGAGAGTAGACAGAGCCAGCAGTCTTGAATAGACTGAAGGAATACAACATTTGGAACTATTAATAATTCTCTGAGGCTACTCTTAAATATTAGTAACACTAGCAGCATCGTAGTTTAACCGGACCACAAATAACTAAAATTAAATTGATCGCATGTCAGTATCAAGAGTAACACAAACAAAAAACTGGTCAAGCGCGAGTTGGACTTGTGCGCACAGGGTTTTATACAAAGTACATACATGCATATGGTCACGTCTATATCCCTTGCAGGGTAGACAGAGCCAACAGTCATGAAAAGACTGAATGGCCACGTTCAGCTATTTGGTTTAATGGTAGAATTGAGATTCAAAGAGTGACAGGTTGCTAGCCCATCGCCTAGAAAAGAATCCCAAGTTTAAATAATATAAATAATAAATATATACGGGACAAATTACACTGATTGAGTTAGCCTCGAAGTAAGTTCGAAACTTGTGTTACGAGATACTAACTCAACGATACTATATTTTATAATAAATACTTATATAGATAAACATCCAAGACCCAGGCCAATCAGAAAAAGTTCTTTTCTCATCATGCCCTGGCCGAGATTCGAACCCGGGACCTCTGTTGTCACAGACAAGCGTACTACCGCTGAGCCACAGAGGCAGTTTGTAAGCCTATCCCTTGGTCGCCTTTTACGACATCCATGGTAAAAAGATAGAGTGGTCCCATTCTTTTTTGTATTGGTGCCGGGAACCACACGGCACAGTTATACAAAGTTAAAGGTGAAATATGTTTTGTAATAAAAAAAGTACAATATTTTTTTTATGGTAAGAATAAATTTATTCCTTTATATAAGTAAGATAGTAAGAACTTTTTCTTTGATAAATATCTTGGTTTTCATTCCTTGTAAAGTGGCAAAATAATATGCGATAATAATGATTGTATCCATGGTCAAAGCATACATCGATGATCGTATCCTTTGATTATTCACTTCGGTTTGATTTTTTCATAGATAAAATGGGCGGGGGCATGAAAAAAGTATCTGGATAAATTGAACGTTCATCTCTCACCTATATGATGAACCACAGTAGAACCGTTCATTTTAAGAAGGAACCCCAAAAAGTTACAGCGTGTGTACTCGTTTGTCTGTTTGTTTGTATTTTACGATTTATAGTTTGACGGAATCGGCCGATACCATTCAATGTCACGTTTGGTTTGACGCAGATGTTGCTAGTTCGGAATGATTTGTGTGATTGATCCAGTTTTATTTGCAGTTTAACGATGATTTTAATTGATTGAAGGGCAGAATTTTCAAGGCATATTTCATTTTTAATATGCAGATTATATGGTATTGCACACTTAACATAAAGTTTGACTTTATACGAAACTCTAATGTTATTTGCTGTAAATATTATATATACAAGTACATAAAAGCATTCCTATAAGTGTTTATTCAGAAGCTTTTGCACCGGGCTTCGCTCCCGGTTGTAATTTTAGACAAAAGAGTAGTCTATGTCACACTCGAAGATCTATTCTATATCTGTGTCAAATTTAGTGAAAATCAGTCCAGGAGTTTTTCAGTTTATTCGTTACAAACATACAAAAGTACAAATATTTTCTCTTTATTAACAGCGCGGTTGCGATTTTTTAAAATTTACCAATGCCTTTTCTTTTAACAGCTCTGCCTTTTACTATAAATAACGTATTATGAGCTGCCGATCTTATTATTCATTAACGGAACAAAGAAAATAATAATCACTCGCGTTTACAGCACATGTTGACAGAAAAATAGACAATTTAAAATGAGGATGGTCACACATAAATTATATGGGTGTTGCCAGCTAATTGGGGTACAGGATTTACTGATCATTAATCATTTCCGACTATTTGTGATTTCATCACATAATGATTTGATGATGTTTAGAAATGTTAACACTTTCATAACTCTTTATTAAAATTATCTACTTACTAGGTTTTACATGGGGCTCATCACACGCTTGTATATGCCGTGTGGTTCCCGGTACCAATAAAAAAAAAGAATAGGACCACTCCATCTCTTTCCCATGGATGTCGTAAAAGGCGACTAAGGGATAAGCTTATAAACTTGGGATTCTTCTTTTAGGCGATGGGCTAAAAACCTGTCACTATTTGAATCTTAATTCTGTCATTAAGCGTCAAGATCTATCGGCTTTTCAAAACTGTTTCCTCTGTCTACCCCGAAAGGGATATAGACGTGATCACATGTATGTATAACATAATATTATGCTCTATCCTTAGTATGCGGGTAATGTAGCAATAAATTTAGACACCCAAAATCCTAGCATATACGGGGTATGTGACAGTTTGACACGTGAATTATTATAACGGGGCAATGTTATTACAGTCATAAATCCCCAAAACAGATCATGTTTGGTTACCTGATGAGACGTAGAGCTAATACTGTATTTTCTTCTGATACATATATACATAAAATCACGTCTCTTTCCAGGAGGGGTAGGCAGATACTACCTCTTTCCACTTGCCACGATCTCTGCATACTTCCTGCGCTTCATCCACATTCATAACTCTCTTCATGCAAGCTCTCGGCTCATAACTCTCTTCTTATATGATAGCAATATAAGGTATAACTTGGGTTTAGTCAGTATTTCCCTAAGTCGTCTTTAACGACATCCTAATGTCTATTTTAACAATACTGAATATTGAACCTGAGACTTTCTACATGAATTCTTTACTACTATCTACGGGCTGGCGAACTGCCTGAACTGAATGACTAACTGAACTATTTAAATCTAGATTCTATGATTAAGCCAAACAGCTGAACGTGGTCTTTCAGTATTTTCAAGACTGTTGGCTCTGTCGACACCGCTAGGTATAAAGACGTGATTATATGTATGTATCTATGTTCTTTACTATTACACTACGGAAGACGTATGAGCTAAATAATAGGTGACGTTTGTGTTTTAGTTAGCAACATACGGTTTTTGTAAACGTGTAAATGTCGCCGCTAATTTAGTGATTTTTTCTAGAAATTTAACATGGTCGCTAAAAATGAAACGTGGGAATTACGAGTAGGTTAAGGCTGCAAATGAAGGTTCACAGTTTCTGCCTATCCTCACGAGAATTAGGTTCACGTCTTGTCTACATATGTAGATGTCATCTAACCTGTCTGTCTGCGTGACTATAATGCCTATTTAAACGTGTCAAAAATTCCATTATGAAGCTGAATGTTGTCTTCGGTCTATTCAAGACTGTGTGTGTTGTCTACCCCGCAAGGGATATAGACGTGATAATATGTTGTATACATACTTATATGCCAAAAAAGAGAACGCTATGTTATAAATGCGACTTGTTTGTCCGCCTGTCTGTAGTTTCTTTGATAGGTTGAACCGATTTTGATTTTGTAATGTTTTTATTGGTCATATCCACAAGATGTTTCTCCTGGATCCTTTATCTGCCAGACATAGAGACTGAGTTTATAAAAATGTTCACACCTGTAAAACAAGCCAAAATAAATGCAAAAAGTTAAATTATTTGTCTTAAATTAATCTCCTAAAATAACTACCAAGTTAAATTTGTCTTAAATTACTCTCATCTATTCATTAAGTTTCAACACGTCTTTGAATCGGTTGGCGCTCGCCAACTTTTCCTTCCATCCACTGGACTTTTGTGCCAATTGCCGTCTCATTTTGTTCACACTGGGAAAGTAAATAAATTAAGTTAGTTACTGTATATAAGGTAAGCTTCCATAGTGGTCTGGTATAGTAGAAAAAACATAGTGTAAATAAATAAATGAATATAAAATATATACGGGATAAATAACACAGATTGAGAGTTAGCCTCGAAGTAAGTTCGAGACTTGTGTTACGTGATACAAACTCAACGATACTATATTTTATAATAAATACTTAGATAGATAAACATCCAAGACCCGGGACAATCAGAGAAAGTTCTTGGGATCCATGGGAAAGAGATGGAGTGGTCCTATTCTGTTTTTCAATGGTGCCGGGAACCACACGGCACTCTTCTTTGGGATTCTTCTTTAAGGAGATAGGTTAGCAACCTGTCACCATTTGAATTCCAATTCCATTATTAAGCCAAACAACTGAACGTAGCCTTTCAGTGTTTTCGAGATAGTTGGGTCTGTCTGCACCTTGAGGGATAGTTACGTATGTATGTAGGTACTGTAGGTATTATTGTAACACATACGTTACGTTTTCATTTCTTATGGGGTAGATAGAGTCAATACTTTCAAGATTCAAAGGTGAAGTTTAGCTAGGTATTTTAGGATAAAAGAAAGAATAGGCTAAAGCTTTTCCCTTGATTAAATTTTTACCAATAGATACTTGACATAAGTTTTACATAATTAATTTTATGCGAAACAATGATTATGCTGAAAACTTTATGCAAAGTTTATTTATGCCATTAAAATTTATGATATCGGACACCGTTAATACAACGAAATCTTATAAAGGTGTTACGACTCGCCCAATGTAAAAAACGTAATGTTATTTGGCATCGTCTACATACTTACAATTTAGTAGGATCTAGTTTGGCGAAACTATGTTAGTTTTGTGATTTAGTTACATTGTTAATGTTAAGTACTTTGGCAGAGCTGAAGCGGGTTTGAATCGGCGTTTCCTCTTTCGAAGACTTGTTATTTATTTGTTTGAAATCAGAAATAGGGAAAATGTTACCTATTTTGCTCGAGTGTTTGTGCTATAACAGTCAATGTCATAAAGTCAAAGTTCAGAAAGTGATGATTTACCTTTCTGTGCATTCAAATATTATAATAGATAAAATAAGAAATAAAATTTGCTTATCGCAATGTCACAAGGAAGAAAAGAACAGCCTTTGGTGACAACAAACGTTGTTTTGCAATACCTAGTTAATTTAAAAGCACTATCAAATAAAATCAGATGTAAGTTTTTGTATTTCTCGATTCATTTTTCATCCCACACAAAAAGATCACGCCATTTAACCAGCAACTAAAGAAGAGGATTAAAAAGGTCATGATTAGGGTCCATCCGAGCCAAGGGTCAAATAAGGATATTCCGATTATATTGCTCGGAAATATATATTACATACATATCATCACGTCTATATCACTTACGGAGTAGACAGAGCCAACAGTCTTGAAAAGACAGAAAGGCCACGGTCAGCTATTAGGCTTTTGATAGAATCGAGATCTAGATATCCAAGAATCCCAAGTTAAAAGCCTATCCCCTAGCCGCGCGTCGAACCCGGGACCTCCGATGTCACAGACAAGCGTACTACCGCTGCGCCACAGAGGCCGTCGAGGAGAGGTGCAATGACAATAGAGTGTGAAATTGTATCGCAAATTTGTCATTCGTGTAGCGAGTTCAATAACAGTTCCTTTTCCAGGTCCTACTTTTCACCTATATAACTTGTGATGAGGCAATAGTCCCGAAAAGACTGAATGGCCACGTTCAGCTATTTGGCGTAATGATGGAATTGAGATCGAAATAATGACAGGTTGCTGGTCCATCGCCTAAAAAAAGAATCGCAATTTCATAAGCCTATCCCTTAGTCGCCTTTTACGACATCCATAAGAAAGAGATGGAGTGGTCCCATTCTTTTTTGTATTGGTGCCGGGAACCACACCACCTAAAACTATATCAGAAATATTCAAGAACAGTCCAAGAACTCTATTCCAATTCTCTTTGAATCAAATTCTTGCTTTAAATCGACTTGACACTGTGCTAACTTGCTAAGCCCGGTCGAATCAAGGAACTTAGTCGATCAAAGTTAGATTAATCTGCAGTCGCGTGCAGGCAGACAGTGAAAAGGAATGCAAGGTTGTAATCAACTTTGCACTTAAGTAACTAAGTTTGTTTGTAATACATACGTAGTCATTATATGCCCTTGCGGGGTAGACAGAGCCAAAAGTCTATTGGCTCTGTCTATAAGGGATATACTCGTAGACGTGATTATTTGTATGTATGTATGTAACCAATAAACTTATGTGTAGTGAATAAAGCTTTTATCTATCTATCTATCCAAGTTATCACAGAACATAAAAAAATACCTTAAGACTCTCTATGGACAAAGCTTTAAAGTCTGTTGTCCATTTTAGAAAGGGAGAAATTATTTTATTGGAGTAATAAAGTCATATATGCTTAATTATTTTATTTTATTTACCTATATGTTAGAGATATTATACCAGACAAACATATACATCTCTCTTTTTGCCTCGAAGGTATGCTATGTTTATACACGCAGCTCATTATCGTTATATATGTATATTGTTGCCGCCCCGAAATCACATGCAATAAAAATATAGTACACGCATTGACGCAATTTTCCACTCCGCAGTTATGAGAGTCACATGTACAGACAGACAGAGCAAGTGTATAAATATACAACATACATTCCTCTTTCCGAGAGCGGTAGGCAGAGACGTCTTCCAAATGCTAACTCTGCACACATCTTTCGCTTCATCCACATTCATTTTTTTAACGGTTTATGGTAGGTACTCTTGACCTGACCTTTCGCCAGTTCCCGCTTTGAACAAAGTACATTGTAACAATTCTATAAGTCAGATCTCCTTTTAAATGTTTGAAGGTTCATTATGCGTGGGAATATGGTCCATTTCAGAATAATTGTCTGAAAAAAGTCTGAAGAAATTACTCAAATATTATGCCAGAAAAACAATTCTCCAAAGTTTTTATTCAGAGCGATCCTGTGTTTAATTTCATTTCTACTATATGGTTACATACATACAATCACCCATAAATTCCTCACGGGGTAGACAAGTCGGTATTCTTGAAAAGTTTGAGTGGTCACGTTCAGCTATATGGCTTTATGTTGGAATTGAGATTCAAAAAGTGATAGGTTAAAGGAAGAATCCTAAGTTTATGTTTAATTTACTTTCGCATGTTTAATCTTGTGTTTAATTTACTTTCCATTGTTTTGTTAGGCTAGCTGTGCAATTTTATATACATACATACATATGGTTACGTCAATATTCCCTGTAGCGTAGACAGAGCCAACAGTCTTGATAAGACTGATAGGCCACGTTCAGCTGCTTGGCTAATGATAGAATTAAGATTCAAATAGTGACACATTGCTAGCCTATCGCCTAAAAAAGAATCCCAAGTTTGTAAGCCTATCCCTTAGTCGCTTTTAACGACATCCATGGGAAAGAGATGGAGTGGTCTTATTCTTTTTTTGTATTAGTGCCGGGAACCACACGGCAATTTTACAGAACATTGAAATAGCGCTTGTGAAATTGTGCGAAGATTTATATTTCTGAAACAGAAGCGGCAGCTGCAGCCTCTCGACACAGATGCGGATGCACAGAGCCACTAATGAAATCCGAGTGGAAACTACTTTACCCGAAAATTCGTTGAAAAAATATCGTTGTGTGCAATGAATGGTTACACAAACAACTTAAAAAAAATAGCTTCTCCATCTCTTTTCCATGGATGTCGTAAAAGGCGACTAAGGGACAGGCTTACAAACATGGAATTCCTTTTTAGGCGATGGGCTAGCAACCTGTCACTATTTGAATCTCAATTCTATCATTAAGCCAAATAGCTGAACGTGGCCATTCAGTCTTTTCAAGACTGTTGGCTCTGTCTACCCCGCAAGGGATATAGACGTGACCATATGTATGTATGTAAAAAAATAGGTTGTTCTCAACTAGACCTTAACATATTGATTTTTGTTTTTGGAACGCGATTACTCGGCCAATGTGGAAACGTTTTTAATGATTTTTTCAAAATGATGTCTTGACGTGAAAATCTTATGACGGTAAAAATCGAGGTAACTCTATTTTTTTTGTATACTTAGGTAAGTAATTTCCAAAGAAATTCAATCTATTTCATCGGGTATTATACCTGAGTCATTATTTTAAATGATAAGTTCCATATAAACCAAAGAGAAGTGATCTTGCAATGACGAAGGAAAGGAGGGATCATTTGATCAAGTGGGAATTTGAGGTACAAAAATCTACACACATAAACACACAATCATTTTATCCCTAAAGAAGTAGGCAGAGCCAATCCAAAAACAATTGCACAGAGACTAAAATCCACGTTCAGCTGTATGGCTTATACATAGAATTGAGATTCCATTCCATAGTGACAGGTTGCTAGCACATCCCCTAAAAGAAGAATTCCAAGTTTATAAGTCTATCTCTTAGTCGCCTTTTACGACATCTATGGGAATGAGATGGAGTTTTCCTATTCTGAAGTGCAGGGAACCACACGGCACGAAAATCTAAAAAGAAAGAAAAAGTAGGATGTACTCGTTATCAACAAAAACACATCAAAAACAAAGTCTAAAATATACACGGAGTTGAATTAATTTCAACTATAAAATTAATTAGATCGGATCTTTCCGATAAAAGTCGACCACCCGTACCAGATTACAATAAAACAATTAAAAAATGCATCGTTAAACAATGTTAAACAAAAAGGTAACATGATTTCTGATGTTAATAGTGTTGTCGGCTTATCTGTGAATAAATTAAGGCCGGGGTTCAAGGGGTGAAGATATAAATCAATGTGATAAATGATGCTGACCCGGCGAGCACAACACTAATCTGACGATGGCTTTTGTGTAACGAATATAGAGAACAATAAAAGGTATTTTATGGAAACCTAGACTTAAACCAGAGGCTCCTGTGGGGTTCCTAGAATTGCAAATAGTAGGTGACATTAAGATGATTTTCTGAAATTCCCACGGGAACGGAGTTGCGTGTGAATCTTACTGACTTCCATACACGGCCTTTGTGGCGCAGCGGTACGCTTGTCTGCGACACCGGAGGTCCCGGGTTCGAATCCCGGCCAGTGCATGATGAGAAAAGAACTTTTTCAGATTGACCTGGGTCTTGGATGTTTATCTATATAAGTATTTATTATAAAATATAGTATCGTTGAGATAGTATCTCGTAACACAAGTCTCGAACTTACTTCGAGGCTAACTCAATCTGTGTAATTTGTCCCGTATATATTTATTTATTTGTGAGTATTCCCAGTTGCACCATCCACTATAGTGCTTCGGGGCCTGGGGTCAGCTTTCCTACATTTGTCTTTCCACTTTCGGTTTTCGGCATCTTCAGTATACAGACCATTAGCACGCATATCATCTTTTCTGAGAAGCTACGGTCGTAACTATCTTAGTAATATTGTAAAAAGTCATTGAATTAAGAGTAATTACTACAAGACATTCCTTTTAGACATGTTAATGAGTGTGAGAGCTTTCTATTTGTTTGTTACATAAATACCGAGGAAACAATGACAGAAATTTTGATAGCGCGTTGGTACGAATTTGGACAGATTTTTAAGTATTTATTTCTAGATTGTTTCCTGAAATTTCAAATGAAAACTGCTCTGTTTTGAATGTAATTTATATTTTTGAAAAGAATTTGTGATGTAGAAGTACTAAATTTAGTTTAACACTTTTTTTACCGATATTACCAGTATTTGATAGTTTAGGGTTTTCAGGGTATAGATTAAGCTGACTTGACTTCAGCTTCAACATATTTTTGAACCATCATGTTGAAATTTTAATATAATTTACAAAAAATTGATTTCACACGCATCTAGCTTTCCATGGTCAATTGAAAAACCTGTGTTATTTACAATTCTTTTTGCGGGTACAGTTCTGCACTCTCGATATTTGTGAAGGCCTCGCCGAAAGTCCCAAAGCTCACGTAAAGTTTCTATCTCTGAACTATTCCCGAGTGGAACTTTATAGATGGCATAAAATTATTTGCATATTTATGAACTGGTTTCTGCGGTTTTCAGGCTGGAAAGGGTTTAAAGCTCGGGTTTGCTAAAAAAGTACTTACTCGACAATTTTTGTATAGTTTTGGGAAACTCTCAACATTGCATGTTCCCAGTTGGAGCCTCTCCAGCTATGCCGCAGAGCTCTGAGTCTGCCCTGGGAAAGCTGTACTGAATTTGATGAAATTTATTAGACATTTGTTATTTTACCCGAGGCCAAATATAGGTTACTTATTTCATAAAATTACCACAAGAGCGACACCAAAGACAAAAACTAGTATAAAATACATACATATGATCATGTGTACATCCCTAGCGGGGTAGGCAGAACCAGTCTTGAAAAGACTGATAGGCCACGCTCAGCTGTTTGGCTTAGTGATAGAATTGAGATTCAAATAGTGACAGGTTGCTAGCCCATCGCCTACAGGTGGAATCCCAAGTTTATAAGCCTATCCCTTAGTCGCCTTTTACGACATCCGTGGGAAAGAGATGGAGTGGTCCTATTATTTTTTGTAATGGTGCCGGGAACCACACGGCACGGCAAAATATCCCTTGTTAACTCAGCTGGAAACTACATGGCTTTGGCCAACATAATTATAGGTCAGTAGTACAGTACTAGGAAGGTATCATTGCATTTGCTCATAGGTTACTGTTATAATATTCATAACGTTTTAAATTTAACTTGTTACCGACATTCGGTCGTATTTGCTTCCGGCGCGTGCGCATGTCACGTCTACCATCAGGTTATAATTATGTAGGGTCTCATTTAAATATTTATTACTCCTCTATTTGTTTTGTAAAGTATGAAAATGAACTCGTATATAGAAAGGTGTGCTTAGTTATTTATTTTACTTTAATATACGGATGGTTTTTTTAACGATACATGTGTGCATAATATATCATCGTGGAATATATCTCTGAGATTTTGCATACATATATCGTAGTATAATTACATAAGCATCAGTAAAAGGCCATTTTTCGAGATTGTCCGGGCACTTTACCAATCTATTAATCTTTATTAAAATCTTTTTTTTTAGAATTACAAAACGAAAGAACTTACCCTTTTCCTGATTGGCTGAAACAATGTGGTCCTATAAGGTCTGTTATTAGCCAAATATTATTTTTATGTAGGTATTTGTTTATTACTTAACTTTGGATAATAGATGGAATAATGTGCCACTTCTGTACCCTGTAATGAAAAGGTGGTCAACCGGATACGGGGCCATTTTGTTAAACGCCCGTTTTGATGCGCGTGAGAGTGTTGTTATTGTATAAAAAGCCGTTGTCGGCGCAGGTGGGAATAGAAGAGTTAATGGTACATTATTGGTGAAAAGGTATTTATGGAAAGAAGGTAATTCACAGAGAACTGGTAAATACCTTTTGTTTCGGATAATATTATTTAATATTTGTTTTTCTATTCCTTAGTGAAGTATTTTATAAATTTATTATTATTATGAAGGAAACTAAGTAATATTTAAGTTTTCTTTAAAACTTATATTCTGAAAAATAAGTTCGATCTTTTACAATTGCATTTATGAATCATACCTATTGACAATCTTTCGCAAAATTTTGAAGCGAGCGGTGCCTCAGGCAAGTAAATGTTACAAATGTTTTATAACTAAACAGATAGGAATTTGTGCATTTCATGCTTTGGAAGAGATGCAAATATTTAATTTATGAATGTCGAAAAGAGACAAAATATTTTTTCCAAAGTCAGTATTTATTGAATAATTCAATAGATGCCAGGTGCGCCCCTGTCAGTCATGCGGGTGTTTATCGATATTATTATATTTATCGATACGTAATTAATTTAGCTACGGTCGCCTCCCTCGTCAAGTTGGAATAGCTGCGTTTGGCATCTGCAATAGTCCGTTTCACTTCTTTATGAAAGGTCTCGTTTAAAGAGTAAAATATTATTTTTGTGGCGCTTTAGGTATAAAAAGGCGGAAAGCAAGCGATGATAATTTTCATTATATTATTATTTTGATTAGTATTTTACTACTTATTAAAACTAGTAACTCAAATTTGTCTATGTGAAATGAACCTATTCATGTCTACACGAAATTGTAAGAATCGACTAATAAATAAGAATCAGTTCATCTGGATTCAAATACTCGACCTCAGCTTTTGTTTTTAGCTCAATGTTTTCACAGCATGTTGATTAGTTGGTATTAACATGATCTCTTCCTTACCAGAGTTAAACCCAACAGGAATAGAGTGACAGAGTTAGATAAACTAAGTAAGAATAAAAAATACGCCCCCACTTCTGCACTTAGTTAAAATAAATGAAACTCCTTCAAGCGGACTTCGGAAAAGCTTTGTAAGAGTGAAAAATGTTTCAACTGACGTGCTATTACTATAAGCTAGAGCAAACCATTGAGTTTATATCTGGTGACTAAAAATTACACAGAGCAACGCCTTATGCGAATTTGTAACTATCACAATTTTTAAGTATTAAAATAAATGTTTTTAATCAAAACCTCAGAGGAATTTTTCTAAGCAAAAAACGAAGTTTCTGAGATTTTCCATCATGAATATGAAGATAGACTTGAATTGAATCTTCACAGTCTGAAATAAAAACGGTGCTGATGAAATCAACGTCATTAGCCAGGCTAGCATGGCACGTACGACGACGTTTTTGTCGTGCGATAAACTGTTGCTGTCTCGCTTTTTATTATGACGTGAAACGGGACAGCGATAGTTTATCGCGCGATTAAAATGTCGACGCGCGTGCTAGCTGGCTCGCAGGCTTGTCCTAATAATTTTACACAATAATATAAAGAGGTAGTTATTTTTCAAACGGTTGCATGTGACTTCACACGATCGTAATCTCACCGACAGGAGATTAGGGGCTTAGTGTACGAGCTTAGTTCATTAATCACTAACACTATATGTTCGGGCAAGTCACTTCCTAACGCGGCAAAAGAGAGACGTTATTGTAATATTTTATGTAGTTGTTAGTCGAGGATTTATTGTATAAGATGAAGCGTTTTACTGAATCTGTAAACGTCAAACGTCACTAGAGCTTAAATTATGAAATGAAAAGGTTACGGAGGTCAGAGTAGCTTCGTGTAAAAACCTGACTGATTATGGTTATAGGTGCATCTGTGTGTGCATTTGCATGCATTTTTTTGCGTGTTAAAACATGTTAATCGTGAAAAGCCTAGCATGTCTTCTGCAATTTTATAATTCAACATTAGAATTTAGACAACTGCTATAGGTATACTTTTTCAAAATATCCATTTCTAATCCATCCATCAAAATGTTTTCAAAGCTGTATGTTTTAAAGTTTATTTTATAGTAAAAGTTATCCGCTACAACTTATGCAATAAAGTCACAACTCACTTCAAGTGGAACAACGTGGAAATTAACTGATGCTATCAATGTAACACATAATTCGAGTGCAGTTCAGACACACATACATATGTTATGATTATAGTGATTGGTACCGTTTGTTTGCCTATCGCATTTTAAGGGAATTGAAACTATGACTTGAAAATTATTTATTAAATAGTAAGTATGTTAAATTTGTCTTTTTACATAAGTTACTGAATCATCGGTCTATGCATCGCCGAAATTTGTCTGTAAGTTTTTTAATTTTTATATTTTCTTTGTGTTGAGACAGTTATCAAACAATTTTCAAAATTATTTATAATGTAATTACTAAAAAAGAAGTAAGTAATAAATAAAAACTGATTTTATTTTAAAAACATCTATTTGGAAACTTGCGTCTGTAGAACTCATGTCTGAACTAGGTATCCTAGGGAAACTGTCATAAAGGACATCAATTATTATAAAGCAAAAAGTATGGACTATGGAACTAAATGTGGAACTTATTTATAACAGGATGGTCCTTTCCATTCTACCGGTAACCACCGGACGCTAAGATGATTGCGGAGTTTTGACATGAGAGACAAATTTGACTGAAAATTTTTTTTATTTGAGTTGACAGTGTCTTTTAAACAATAACTCGATGTAGTAAAAAGAGACGAGAGAAGTACGAGTATAAACAGAGTATTACGTGTGTGGGGTGAGCGTTTTGTGCTCTGTGGAGGAGGTTAACGACAATCGTTACGAGGTGAACGATGGAAATGTTAGAATATTCACATTTTTAGTCGAAGCCATTTGTGCTTAACACTGTATTCGTGACTTCACTTAATTAAATGACTTGTACGCTGCCTGCCTCTTTATGGATTTGTTCAATTAACTTTTAATTTATTATCTTACATTTTCATTAGAGTAATTCCTTATTTCCGTATTTCCTTTTTTTTTTGATAAAATATTATGATGCTTATTAGGCTTATAAACTTGGGATTCTTTTTTAGGCCATAGGCTAGCAACGTAAGCCAAATAGCTGAACGTGGCCATTCAGTCTTTTCAAGACAGTTGGCTCTGTCTAGCCCACAAGAGATATAGACGTAACCATATGTATGTATGTATGGGTTCGTTGTAATTTTTTATAAACTACTACAAACGTAGGAAGCTTAATTTTAACATGTATGGCCCAAAGGGATTAGGAGCGGAGTATTAAGGGACTGGGGAATGGCAAATTGTCTTTTAGTGTTTTTCGAAGGCACACTAGAATAAAAATTATCGTTACTCCATTGCGCGGAATGAATGAACAAAAAGTTTTGTGCGTTCAAATTGACTTGCTCGCTTGACCGATCAAAATTTTGCCGTCATCGCCAATTTTTTTTATAAGTACGCACATTTTGTTTTCCTTAATCCTGTATAATATTTTATTTTAAATAATATTTTATTCAGGATTCAAGAAAATAGTTGTCCTGAATAAGTATAAAAAATACAGTGTCTAGTTTGTCTCGTAAATCTCGAATATAATTTGGCTATGATCTGAATCTTTGTAATTTGTCCGTATACTTACCTCTTTTGTTTATTAATATATTTATTTACATCGATAACATTGCCTTCTGTTGTTCCAGGTGTAGTGGCGTGAACCACTGCAACTTTGTCCTCACGGAGGACTACCCACCAGCTGTCAGGTGGCCGCCAGGAGTTGTGTACATAAAATACGCTTGTTTTGACGGTAGGGGAATTTTGAGAAGATTTTGGAATTTTGAATCTGTGTAAAGTTTCCTTAATTGATGGCCTCTGTGGCGCAGCGGCAGTACGCTTGTCTGTGAGACCGGAGGTCCCGGGTTCAAATCCCGGCCAGGGCATGATGAGAAAAGAACTTTTTCTGATTGGCCTGTGTCTTGGATGTTTATCTATATAAGTATTTATTATAAAATATAGTATCGTTGAGTTAGTATCTCGTAACACAAGTCTCGAACTTACCTACTTCGAGGCTAACTCAATCAGTGTAATTTGTCCCGTATATGTTTATTTATTTATTTAATAGTGTAATTTGAGAGTTAAATTTTTTTAACATTAACATCGATTGGCATAGCATTTTCTATTTTAAAATTCTAATTTTAAATGTTAAAGTAAGTTTGTTTGTTTGTTACTTCTTCACGCGTACTGAACCAATTTTTTTTAAACTTCGCGTATTTAAGAGTTTGGAGGGTATCTATACGTACATAGGGTACCTATTATCCCGGTTAAAACTATAGTTATCATGGGATTTGCGAAAATACTGTATTCTTTAGAAGGTGGCGTTAAATTTGTGCAGACGAAGCTGCGGGAAAAGCAAGTAAAAAAAATTAAAAGTAAGGAAAGTATCTTCTATCACCACATCACAGCATTCTCTTATCACACAATGTTCTTTATTTCAGTGGCACAGTTATTAATATTCTCCCCATTTGGGGTAAACCTAAAATGGGTTATATAAGCACGTGGCGCGTGAAATCAATTCGCTAACCTATAGTGCATAGTGCACATGCACACTCGGTGACGTCACGGTTTTACCATATGGTCATGGTTCGAGGTTCAGTTCTTGCCTTAGATATTCGATGTCTTTGATAAGTAATAAGTCTTATAACCTACGAATTTTTTATTTGTTTTAGTAAATTTAGTTGAGTGACAACATTAAAATGCAATTTTAGCTCTTAGGATCAGAAAATAATTGTTGCAATATACTTTTTTTTATTTAATAACTTCTACGTTTCCATTATAATTACGATTGTACGCAGTAAACACTCATTGATTGATTGGAAAACAAAAATACATTAATTTTGTTACCTCTCTGTGTTGGCTTATAACATTAATGAAATTTTATCTTAAATATGTTAACTAACATTCCTAGATCAAAAGCTAGACCACCAGGCAGTCATGCTTCTTCATCGATCAATCGTCACGTCGCTGTTTCAGACAGCTAATCGTTACACCGAATGCACCATAGAACATAAATTCTTCGAAATGTTTCCATACTCCATTAACGACACCCCGATTTTAGACATTTTGGGGTAAACGCGACTGTTACAATCACCAACGTATCTTGATCTATCTCCCGTTCGGCGTGTGTAGGAACGAATTGAAGTTTAAGTGGATTTATGGCGTGTATTACAGGTCTATCTTAATTGGTGTGAGATAACAATAGGTATTTGGGCACGTGGGAATCCAAAAGGGACTATAAACCACTGCTTGATACATTTATAGTGTAGTTTCGAAGTCATTGTGATAGCTAATTGTGAATGGTTATTGAGAATTCTACTTTAAAACAATTGCCATAAGATTCTAGTCTGTAGGTCTTTTTAAATGCGTTCTTCTTTTCTCACGTAATTTTGCACAATCTATGTTTGCATAGTTGTTCAGTGGAAATTTGGGAGCTTTAACCGAAGCCATTAACGAAGTATCACTTTAACGGGTAAGTGTTCCTAATGCCCCTTCCATATGTCAAATTGGGGAATGTTTGTGGGACGGTAGGAGTTTAATACTCGGTCGGGTAGACTAAGGACAGAGTTAAGGAACTAACGTAATTTAGCTACGATCTCGCATAAAGGAGTCATAAAGGACATGCTTGAAACATGAACATTGGGATTTTTAGAATATTTGTTACTGTAATTGAAATTTATACAAAACTACCTACTTTTCATATACATGCCAAGCACGTTCCTGGAATTATTTCCTGTTAGTACGAGTAGTCTGCGAAACATCAAATGAAATTTATAAAAAATGCAATTAAAAAGTGCGTTATAGATGACATACCATGAAAAGAGTATTAAATGTGAATGAAGCGAAAGTAGTATGCAGAGATCGTGGAAAGATGTAGTCTCTGCATACCCCGGGACAGAGGAGTTTAATGTATCTATGTCTGTGTGTATAGATACTTATCTCAATAATATTTTACTCAGTCAGGTTTTTGCTTAAAATTGAGGGCATCAGGTCACATAGAACATTAATTTAAATAAATTTTGTCAGCGGGATTTGTCAATGTTGGTGTCTAATCCAATTTAGCCGCATGCCACTGATAAAAAATTGTAAGTTAATAAACGTATATACTACGTTATGGTTTGTTAATTTTTTTGTTAATGGGGTATGATGATACATAAAACTTTCTACATGGATATTGGTGTACCAAAAAAAAAAAAAAATTTCACAGAATTAAAAAATGTGATGTTTAAGTTTACAAACTAATAACATTTCACTGATAAATTTAATTAAAACTTTAAAAAGTATTATATTTCGGGAGCCAGAAACGTATTAAAAATATTGGAAATCGATATTTTTACATATACTTCAAATTGTAAGAGCATTTGTGGAGCTATACCATTAAGAGATTGGAGTCTTGCCAAATCGCCATTGTAGGTAATAACCGAACGATTATGGCTCTCGAGGTAGGTTGATACGTGAAGAATAACATGATTCCTTTTAAATTTCAACAGAATTGTAGATGAAATTCACAAAATTTCTTAATAGGAGAAATATTCTATGTGAGGAAAATTTTAATTAAATGAAAAAAAATTGTAATGAGTGACCATGGCCAAATAGTCAATAAAAATCTGTGAGTTGTAAAAATACAATTATTGGGCACAGAATAAAGAGACCTAAGGGATTATACGTGGTATTTATATCAAAATAAACCACACATATTTATTAGAATTCACAAAGAGGTGTCCGACCATCAGCGGAAATTAAGAATTCAAATACATTTTGTTGGAAAATTCGCTAAAGCTAATAATTGTGGTGCAAGCCTCTATGATAAAATGACTAGAGGGTAGTTTATGAAGCTTAGCCTCTGCATAAAATCACAACTCAGGGAACGACTAAGGGATCGTGACACAATGAACCTATTGATCACTGACGCTATAGAAAAACATGATTGACCCATTTTTATGGCGAATATTGGATAGTGGCCGTTATTATCCCGTTTTTCCACTATATCACTGTTAATGTTATGGGATTTCCTGATTTTGTTGGGAATTAAGATTTATGGCGTTTATCGTATAATGACTGTATTATTTGGAAAATGTCATTACGGCGTGGTTTCCGCTAGAATGGAAAGAGCGAAAAATATTTGCAATAATATAAACATTTCATTTAATGTGAAAAATAAAATGATCACGACTGTATTAAAATAAAACGTATTCACTAATAAATCTGAATCATTTTCATAGGTATAGTGAATTAATCATCGGTACGATTCAAAAATTAAAATATCCTACCGCGAGTTATGACTCTGATACTAAAACTAAGAAATAAACATAAATTTGATTACTAACCTATAAACATCACGAGGAAATCTGCACCTTCAGACATCTGGACGCGTAGATAACCATGATCAAACATATTTTAGGTTTCCCTGTAAAGGTTGTGGGGGTCAGATAGAAGTAGTTTAGTTTTTAAGATAGTGTAAAAAGACTTAATCGAGGATCGCGGTCAAAGACGGTTAGGTGGACCCCGGGCGCTTGTGAGAGTGACGATCAAGTGCATAGAAGAATTCATTCTCGAAGAAGATTAACTGATCTCAGAAAATCACTTACCACACGTTGGCAAAAAGTTAGTTTTGAAGTCAATAGCTGACAATTAAGCCGTGAATATGCAATCTGAAACTTTGCCAAATTTAAGCCGGATTAGTCTTGTGGTTTCAGCAGTTTATTGAATTTCAATAGTACAGTTAGATGTGAGTTTGTTTCATTTTATGTAAATACAGTTTGGATAACGGATGTTTAACGAAGCGTTGATTTAAATTTGGCTTTATTGTGAACATTTGTTTTTACGCATTTGTATTTAAAGCTTATTTTATTAACGACCTCGCTACAACAATATTGAGCAACAAATTGCTCAAAATCAACATACTGCATTCTATTTTGAAATTTAATTCAACAAATTTGAATTGACCATAAAAAAACTGACCTAAAAATAAGGTAGATACGTCATGAAGTTGATTGATATAAAATTGCATCAAAGTGCACACGTGCGGGGTGCATTCTACCGAATCTTGATTGGCAGTACAATAGGGAACCACCCCAGGGATTGCAGTTTTTTTGTCGACTTACCCACAGTTTTTTTGGGTAATGTCAGTATGCATCCGTGCGATAACTCTGGTAGTGTTTAGTAAAGTCATCGATATATTTTTTTATTGATGAATCGCATTTCTGTCAATAGATACACGTGCAAGGGTTAATGTATGAAATCTTTTGGTTTATTGTAGCATGCTTTACTAGTGCGTCGACAAACACCACTTTGAGTTTTACGTTGTCGATGATTTTGCCTCGAGATTTGAATTAGTACTTCATTTTAATTATAGGTTTTGTTTGTCGATGATTTTGCCTCGAAATGAACGCTTCATTATAATTATAAGTTTTGTTTTTTTTATATCACATATAAACCTACAAGATTTAGATTCAAACTAAAGAAAATACAAAAGCATTAATTTTATTTGGAAAAAACTAGCGAAATATGTTGTATGACTTGTATGATGAATATTTGACGCACTGGTGGCACGCACTTTTGATTTATAGCCAAGCTAATTCGTAATTCATACAAACATATAAATAAGTATTATATTTTTAAGTTTACTGTTATTTTAATGAAATATTTGTAGCCCCCAATATTGGTAATGTTCCATTTCACGGTCGGCGTCACTTGGCGACCACAACGCCTCATAATTTATTTGGCTATTGTTAATAATAGTGGGATACTAAATTACACTACCGAAATATACATTGTAGGGTTTCAATATCGATTAAAATTTGGAGGAAAAAACACATTTATTACGTTATTACCTTTTTTTTTGTATAGGACAAATTATGGAAATGGGAGTCAGATTCAAAGGTGGTGACAGATTGCAAGCCAATTAGGTATTTAAAAGAAAATTTCTTCAACAAAATTTTGATTAGTAAATAAAAAGAAGTGCGTCAAATTTTAAACGATCTATTTATTTTAACAAAATAATTGCCATTTTGTCAAAATATCACAATAAGGTTCCTAACTTGACTGATTTTATATTATACTCGTACTTGAGAATTGCTGAGATTTAAAGATTATGAATTGTATTGTTTTGAAATTTCATATGAACTAAGTATCATATTTTGTATCATTAAACAGATTTCAAATCGTATTAGTATTCAGGGAATGACGTTCGCAATCTAAACGGGAATCTATGAACCTATCAGATTTAGTGGCTTAAGTATCGGAAAATGGTCAATTTGATATTTATCTGTCTGGTACGAGCGAGTCAAATTACTTTTGTTCGTGGGACAGTTGGTAATACCATTGTAGATTAATATCTTCTGTATCGAAGTTTATTATTTAGGTCTTTCTAAATGCACGCCTAGTCATATAATACCTATTATGAAAAAAAAAACCTCAAATTTTAAAAAGACAATCCTGTTACTATTCCTGTTATAAAGTTTCGTTATAGCATTATTTGTCAGTAAACCTGTACATACATACATACATACGGATGGTCTCAACTATATCCCTTGTGGGGTAGAGAGAGCCAAAAGTCTTGAAAAGACTGAAAAACCACGTTCAGATGTATGGCTTTATGATGGAATTGTGATTCAAATATTGACAGGTAGCATAGCATTCAGCTAGCCCATCCCCTACAAGAGGAATATTAAGTTTATAAGCCAATCCCTTCGTCAACTTAAACGATATTTATGGGAAATATATGGAGTGATTCTATTCTAAAGTGCCGGAAACCACACGGCACAAATCTGTAGATAGAGAAAAGTGTGTTAAAAAAATTGTGCACATTTCATCATACAGCTTCATAAAAACAAACCAAATGTTATTTTTCTGTGATGTTTTCAAAGGATTCATATGCCTTTGGTTATATGGAATAGAGTCTTTACCTTTTTCGAGGGTTATCACAAGTGGCGACTAAAGGAACGGACAATTTCACCATAAATCATGAATATCTTGTAAGCATAGACAAATCCCACCAGGCTTAGATTAGTAAATCTCATATTGAACCACAGGTATCTCTGAGAAAAATTGTGGTATCATGGGTAATACATACATAAATGACACCTCTTTCCCGGAGGGGTAGGCAGAGACTACATCTTTCCACTTGCCACGATCCCTGCATACTTCTTTCGCTTCGTCCACATCCATGACTCTCTTCAGACAACGACGGACAATATCGAGTTCAATATACAATTTATAAGACTTCCGATATTGACAAAATACGAAAGGGGAATTCGAACGAGATATTTATTTTGTATTTTTGACTGGGGTGGTAATGTTTATAAAAGAGATTATTTTTTTAATGGTGTGGAACAGTTAAAGAAATAATCGCTTATTCATTATAATCCTATGAGAAAGCTAACAGATGATGCATCAAAATTGTTCTTTCGGGTTTGCAATAAGTTTTGTCGAGAACTACAGACAGTGTCAAGTACTTTCGAATTTATTAACATGATTTCTTGAGAACTGTTGTAGGTAATAAAACAGCCAAAGAGTTGTGAAAGAGACATATCCATAGTCTCTGCCTACCCCAATGGGTGACAGGCGTGATGGTTTGTATGTATTTATGTATGTAATATAACGTAATTCTCTCCTTGCTTAGAGAATTGCTATTATTTGTTGGATTTCTCGAAAGTAACTTTTATTCCCTTACTATGTATACGTGTTACTTGTTTACGTAGAATTCAGGAAAATTCTTCCTTAGTAGCCGACATTTGCAAAGAAATAATCATGTCAAACTCATTTTTAATTCTAACTAAAGAGTTTTATGTAAGTAGTTAGGTATATAAATTATCTACTCTACTAATAATAACAACATAGGTCATGCCTTTTTCTCGGAGGAGTAGGCAGTGGAGTTCTTTCGCTTCATCCATATTCATAACTCCCTTCATACTAGCTGGTAAGAACTTTCTACAGGACGTCTTCAATATGACCTAATACTTATTCCTTCTTAAATGGGAAAATCGCACAGATTTGTCCTGTAAGAATTACAAGCAAATATAATAAGCTTTTGATAGCTTTCATATCGTGGTTTCTGTCCTTAGAAGAACCACCATTAAGTTTACACGTCTAAATATAGCCGGTTACATGAAGCATGTAACTCATATGTTTGCCGACTCCAAGATATTGGTTTGGCTAAGTCAAGGCGAGACGGTTGGTTCAAGGGCGTCGCTAGGCGGGCGTAGAAAGGGCGACGGCTAGGGCTGTCACGTATAAGAAATATGTTCTCGGACAAGTATTGAAAAAATATGAGCACTAATGAATCATTAGAACGGAGAAATTCATACATATATAAAACATACATACATACAATCACGTCCATATTCCTTGCGGGGTAAACAGAGCCAATAGTCTTAAAAATACTGATAGGCCAAGTTCAGCTGTTTGGCTTAATGATAGAATCGAGATTTAAATAGTAACAGGTTGCTAGTCTGTCGCCTAAAAGAAGAATCCCAAGTTCATAAGCCTATCCCTTAGTCGCCTTTTACGACATCCATGGGAAAGAGATTGAGTGGTCCTATTCTTTCTTTTCTAATGGTGCCGGGAACCACGCGGCACATATATAAAATTCCGCCTCTTTCCCAGGGAGGGTTGGAGACTAGATTTTTCCACTTGCCACGATCCCTGCATACTTCTTTCGCTTCATTCACATTCGTAACTCTCTTCATGTAAGCTTGTTGGTTTAGGGTAAGTACTCCTTTCGCTAAGACGTACTCAATTTGATCAAGGAACGTTCGTCTAGGCCTTCCCACGCCACGGTTTTCAGCGTTCGTGAACGTGAAAATAGATGTAGAAAACCAAGATTAAAGTGAGGAAAGTCATGCTGTAAAGCTAATATTGTGAATAATAAGTACATCAACCCTACATAAGATTGATATTCCTGAGAATCTTTGATTTCAAAAGCTCTCGAAGATAAGACGCCAATCGAGACGATATGAATCATTATATTAGCGATATCTTCGCTCCATTTCAATCTTAAGATTTTATACGAAAACATTTGGAGTTTCATAAAACTGAATATTGAATTATCTTGATAGAATGATGGATATCTGAAAAGTGTTCGGAAAAATTTTACTCGTATTTTTGAGACATAAGTTTCCAAAGTTTAGAAATACTCTAGATAGCCAATAAATCTTTCACGTGATGTAAGTCCTGGTCCTCCAATTTCTAGAGAGGAGCCAAGGTGCGCCTTTTGACCATGCTCGTAAATTTGTTAAGATCTTTATATGAGGTTTTCAGACGAAGCGACTCTCGGCCGACCTCTGTAACTTTTGCAAGATAACCTGATGCATATAGGAACATGGGTTGGACATCCTCCGAACGTTCGTTCGGGTTTCCTCACGATGTTTTCCCTCACCGTATCAGCATTGGTAAAAGGAAATGTATAAACAAAAATATAATTAACTTTTTAACACGAGACATGGAGAATTAAAAAAAAATAGCTATCTTTTTCATAACGACCACCAAAGCTCTACTCTATGACATCAAATGAGATGAATAGATGAGAATGGTCCATAACACCTAATTGTAATGTAACTTTTATGACCAACCCGCTGTTTATGACTTAACCCGTGAGGAACTTAATTGAAGGTTTATTATTTATTTGTGTTCATTGCCACGCTCAGCAGTTACAATTTTAATTTCTTACGGCGTTGTCTCAACGCGTATCGTGTGAATAGGTTATTAAAGTTTAATTCTGCTTGTAGGTACTTAAGTATTGGATAAAGTTTACACAATCAGATGCCTGAATTGCAGGTTTTCCTTCACAGTAACAGCTTGTTTGAACTGAAAAGTATTTGGAATCCGTCGTTTTGTTAATAAAGGAATAAACAACACAAACAGTCAAATTGTATCTTTTTTCTATCCTTTTTTCGCGGCCTTTTCTTATTTTCGGAACAGTTGGCTTTGTCTACCCCACAATATAGACGTGATTATATGTATGTATGGCCGAAAGTATCAGTTAAAAGCTTCTCACACTTCCTTTGTTTTTAACTTTCTATATCAAATACTTATCTGCGTATTGAAAACTTACGTTGTAATTTATTGCAACACTTTAATAACAACAATATAGCGCTTACAAATACTATAATATAATGTGAAATAGACATCAAAGTCGTATCAAGCTATTTTCGGTAACATTTACGACTTCATAATGGGATGTAGGAGTAGTTTTATAGCTACGACTGTTTTTATTTACACATTACACACAATTCATACGTGATCCCGCATTACTTTACTAAAATATTTGATTGTTTTTGGCTCTTTCTCACATAAAGTGCATTCCAGGTTTTATTTTCAGCCATCAGAAACAGATTCTGCTGGCGATGGTGTATGATTTTGCTACGTTAATCATGTTAATGTTGAATAGAAATGTGGATGAGATAATAAGTATATTGTTATCGAATAAATATCGAATCGATGTGATATAGGGGAGAAGACAAATTTTTACGACGGCCATGTTTTAAGAAAATTAGTGAATAGCCCCGCTGGTCCTATTATTACAATACCCCTTTTATATAAAAAATCAAAGAAAATGAAACGAGTTATGAATGAGAATGAAGGGCTTGTTTCGCTTCATTCTCATTCACAACTCCTTTCATTTCATGCAGGGATCGTAGCAAGTAGAAAGACGTACCTCCGGGAAAGAGACGTGATTTTATGTATTAACTAAATACAAGGAAAATTCGTACCTTAACAAATAACAATATGAAATTCTATTACAGACACCCTATCAGTCCACTACTGCAACCGCGAGGTGCTAGTCGCCGTGTCCGGGCCGGACAGCGAGGGTTACATCCGGACGCCCGGTTACCCCCACTTCTACATCGAGGATGAGTGCCGGTGGCGCGTCCGGACCAACCCCGAGCAGAGGCTGCGGATCACCATTGTGGATGTTAGTTTGAGGAGTAAGTTCAAATTCTGGTAACAAGAATACTACTAATTTCTTAGTAATTAAGTGTTTTGAAGTCAAAGAAAGCCTTAATTTAAATAGAACTGCCAACAGTTTTTACGATCGCCGTTGAGTTATAAAATTATTAGCTGCATCCTGCATCCCGGGGCTTTGTTCCCGTGGGATTTTGAAGGACCTATAGCTAGGATTTTACAAGTTTGTAGGAATCAAAAATACCAGGTTTCGGCGACGGCTTCAGAAATTAGTATCGTAACTGCGTCGACCATCAGTTCCAGGGTTTTGAATTTGACTTAAAGAAAGCTTTATCAGGCTTGATTCTTTTGATTATTCTCACATATTTCTTCTAGCATGACGAAACATATGATCGAAGTTGCATGTAACCTATTTTTTTTCACAGCAATAGGCCCGTTCGAAACGTCGTGCAAAGACTACATTTCCATTCAGGAATCGAACGGAGACACCCTGCTGTCGACGTGCGACCAGGTAGACCTGCCACTACGTCTCACCACCGCAACTAACTCAGTTGACGTACTGGTCGAGGCCAGGTCGAAAGGAGCGTATCCTAAAAGAGGGGTGCTATTGCATTATAAAAGTAAGTTCACGGATATATTTCCTTTTTTTTAGACTACTGAACTGACTGAAGAAATTTGAAGTAGCGCCATCTAGTAACAAACTTAATTACTTTGAAGACAACATGTCGCAGCTGTAGCGCCATCTATAATTGGATGTTGCAAACTAAAAGAGCGCAAGTACGCCGTCTAGAAACGAAAAAAGAAATGGAAAAAGAAACGGAAAAAGAAAAAAGTACTTTTAATTTTACGATTAACAACTTGTTTATCGAGAAAACAATTTCTTACTTAACTATTTATTTATTTGCATTAAATAGCGACATCTTCAATTACATCACAAAATTTGTTCACAGGTATAGGTTGTATTACTGTACCACCGCCATCTAACGGCTACCTCGTGTATCGCACAGAAGATGTAGCTCACTACATGTGCCATGTGAATTTTGTTTTCGCTGATACCCAACAGAGGGCGCGCATGCTATGGTGCTTTGATGACAACAGATGGAATGATTCCGTGCCTTTATGTGTTGGTAAGTTATTAATTTATTTACAGAAAAAAACCAAATATTTCAAAAAAATCAGTATTATTTTAAATGGTAAATATAGGTCAATTTCAAAAATTTGTATAACGAATATATTTTAATTATCTAAATATGTAAAACTAAACAAAATGTAAATGGTTGTAACTGAGCGTAATTTTAATCTTCGAATCCTTTACAGTACTTAAATTATTTGCTTAAATTTTGCTCATAAAACTGCCTGAAGTAGTGTACTATCCTGATTTTTTAACAACACGAACAAGCTTCACAGAAACATATTGAATGTTATAAATCATTCAGGCGCTTTATTAAACTGCTTCATAAAAACCCGACCCCCTGGGAACTTATTGATGATCACTAAGCGCGTATTAAAACTTCTTTGAGGTTATTTCCACCATAATTCACGGCTAAAGTGCACATGCGCGTTAACTTCCTATCCTTTTCACACGGTGCTCACGTCTTTTGAAAGAGCGTAACGACATCATTTATATCGGGAACAACATGATTATTTACACACTGGAAACTACAAATCAATTTCAACTTTATTGTGATATAAATTAAGTCGGATATAAATTGTTGAGGTGTCTGATTATTTTCACAGTCTACTATAGGGCTTCCAACTTCAGTTGGTAAATAGAGTATTCGTTGTTTGTCGCTCGTAGAGTCTGGTTCGTTGCGTTTTCTTCCTACGTCAAGAAAACACGTGTTTTTGAACGAAGTGAGTTCTGAAAATATTTCCATACAAATTTAATATTAGTGTTACATTTTATTTTATCTTAGCGCCGTTTTCAGTGCCGTGAAGTGTACATACACGTTTTTCAGCGTTTAGGAAAACCGCGTGGTCGGTAAGAGGATGCAAGAATTTATTAATATTTAGTTTGAAAAGCTTTAAAATAAACAAAATTCACGTAACAGAATATCCCTTCCTTAAACTTGTTCTCGTTAACAGGGGAACTAAATCCAATAAGAATCGGTTATTTCTGCGAAACACTTAGCTAGCTAGATCGATTAAGATTTTACTTTTACTGACAGATAGGTAGTTAAAGTAACAAGGATTAAATTTTTTAGAGAACATATGAGAAATTTCAAATACATACAATAAAATTTACGCGGACAAATTTGAAGAAAACCGGATTTTTATTATATGAAAATACAAACATACTTATTAGCTAGCCATGTAGGTACTAGCTATTGGTATTTTTAAACGTAACATTAAAAAACGATTGCTTAATTTTATTTTAACAGCGTGTTGGTAATTTGATAAGAGTAACCGTTATTTTGATGCCTTTATCATCTCGAAAGCAACATTTTGATAGATTTATAATAGGTACCTATGACCTTTAAATAACCACACACAATAGGTAGCAATTAAGTACTTATTTAGAAATTAGGAACTATAATAAAATTAATGTTATGTAAAAACAACATCAAATTTTATTCAAAAATTAATTGTAAGTATTTTTTCACTAATATAAATCTCATAGAAGTCCAAAAAATATATCTTAAAGTGACTTATATAAATAAAAATATAACAGAACTATTTATACCCACTTATTAATTAGGTAGTCCTTGTCCTTAACAGAATTTAAGTAGGTTCCTATAATTGATAATACAATGGAAGAGGGAAATAATAGAAATGAAGGGAATTAAAAAAACCTTTAGAGCAAATTAATTTATTTGCATTTTTTTGTACCTACCTACTTAATAATGTTTCCTCAACGCAACTAATCTACTTACTTAATAATATAAATACAAAAGTTTATTTGTTTGTTTCTTGTCTCTTCAGTGTTAGTTCAGTAGATATCACGTGAAGAGTCTTCACGTGATATCTACTGAACTAACATTCTTGCAATTTTTCGTATTTAATTAATAGTCTGGAGAAGGACATAGAGTACTTTTCATCCGAGTAAACATTATAGTTTCCGTGGGATTTGCGCAAAACCTGTATTCTTTCGTACGTGGCGCTAAATACGCGGGTGGAGCCACGGCTAAAAGCTAGTATGATAACAATTAGCTATTTAACAAACTTCGATAGTACTATACTGAAATATGAATATGTTGCTGTATCAAAAACAATGAATGACATTAGGCTATCAACCGGACGAGGCTGATAATATAACTATTTTTGATAATGATTTGTTATAATCTACTGTTTACAAAAGGCAAAGGTTACAGATAATGTCTGTCAATGCACAGTAATCAGCAGTCAGAACTTAAGTAAAATGACTTTAGAAAAAAATGCAACACCATATAAGTAGAAAGTGTTTTTAAGAGTCGCCAGCATATGTCAGGTTAAATTTTTATAAAACAATTTACGTTTTGGTTTCAAATATTACATTACATTTACAAGTTTTTTTTTACTTATAATCAAATTTTATCCTCGGTGTTTTATGTTTTAAAATCTTACATTTAAGGTATTTTACACTACGGAAAATTTTAAAATAAATCAACAATGTGTAAACGGAGGTCCCGGGTTCGAATCCCGGCCAGGGCATGATGTGAAACGAACTTTCTTTGATTGAACTGGGACTTGAATGATTATCTAGTATAACTACTTATTATAAAATATAGTATCGTTGAGTTAGTATCTCGTAACACAAGTTTCGAACTTACTTTTAGGCTAACTTAATCTGTGTAATTTGTCCGGTATATACATACTTATTTATTATTTATTTAATTCTCAAGAAGGGAAATCCTTTAGCTTATGTTATGTTAGTACACGATAAATCTTAACAAAATTTTATACGGGATGATAAGGACAAAACATAAGTGTGTCCCTTTCAATCATCTTGGGGTCCGGGTATTTTAGGGTGCTTTCAAATGGGGTTCGTAAAAAAGGGTCGCTAACACTTTGACAATGCGGTTCTTAAAACAAGATCATTAAAATGACGCAATAACAGTATCTCAAATTTTGAGTACTTACCAATCAATGTTTGACAATTCTTAGAAATGTAATCATAAAGAATCCTCTTGAATTATTTACGACTATCTTTAGAGCTGCTTTTTTTTTATAAAATTTAGTACATTTAGGTTTTGATTGTTCAAACAAAAGAGTAAAGTAAGTAGTACTAAGTGCATCAATTATTTGTTAGGAATAAAAGTATCAATAAACGATTAACTAACATGTTATCAAACGAATATTTTCAAATATCAATTTTTTTCCTCTTATCAACCACGAATCATTTATGAAAAATAACCGATAAATTACGTTGAAGCATTACCGTTTCGGTAATTTTGTGTATTTAATCGATTCCGATAACGCTGAATCGATTATCGTGCGCTGAATACAAAAAGGTTATTAATGTTCGTAACAAAAGATAAACATCACAGTACATATTTTCAATTCAAAGATAAACCGTGTTAGCTTTAGAATAAGACCAGTCCACCTTGTAGAAGACCATTCATACGATTTTCTTAGATAACTAGTTCGCTGCAAACTCGCGAACAATTAATTTTAACAAAATTGTGCGTATTTCAAAAACTACTTAACCGAATTTGATGCCCCAAGAAATTTTAAGTTTCATCATAATCAGACCACCGCGCACCGGTTCAAAAGTTATCGCTTTACAAACATCAAAAATGGTGCCGTGTGGTTCCCGGCACTATTACAAAAAAGAATAGGACCACTCCATCTCTTTCCCATGGATGTCGTAAAAGGCGACTAAGGGATAGGCTTATAAACTTAGGATTCCTCTTTTAGGCGATGGGCTAGCAACCTGTCACTATTTGAATCTCGGTTCTATCATTAAGCCAAATAGCTGAACGTGGCCATTCAGTCTTTTCAAGACTGTTGGCTCTGTCTACCCCGCAAGGGATATAGACGTGATCATATGTATGTATGTATGTTTACAAACATACATACCTATATACAAAAAAGTCCTTTCGCCCCAAGTGTTGTTGAGACCTCACTTGCTTCGCTCCTTCGGTCAATTAGTAAGATATCGATAAAACTTTGCCAAAGTAAAAAAGGCCTATTTTAATATGTTTTGTTATTTTTTTCTTGGTGAAATAAATAGTTTATCTATCTATTTCATAATTAATTTCTATTTAATTACTAAGACTATTATGTGTCCTCTCCACTCTTGCAAAGTTTAATCGAAATTTAATATCATTGGGAAATGAGAGTGAAACAAGATACTATTGGCGGGTGAGGTAACCGTGTTGCAGAGAGCAGTACGAACGTGACTTCGTGTAATGACCAATCTACTTCTGAATCGTGGTCATAGGTGGAACCTGACCTCCTTTGGTTAGTATTGCCTAGTAGACTCGCGTATATAGAATTACATATCAAAATTTGTTAGTTGAATAATTAAGAAGTGAAATATACAGTTTAAATTGTTCTCCCAAAAATTGTATTATAAAACTTTTTTCGATCTTTCTCTCTCTCATGTTTCCAGTTGTAAGTATCTGATCAATCAAAAAGTTAATGATTCAGGGTTAGGGGTCCGGACAAACTAATATAAAACCTTTTTCAATATCGGAAGTACTTCGAAATATGCTAATAATTAGTCGGTTTACAAATCATTACGATATTTTTGTATTTTTAATAGTAGCTTTACATGAACGCATGAAAAATCATTGTAATAATGTGTTGTTACCATGAAATATATTCCGTAAAAGTGGTCGTTTAATCAGTAACCGTTTTCCCATTCTCCGTCGGTATCACGCACAAGTCACGGCTTACGGCTGAATGGCATGTTTAGCCACGCAATTGAGGTGACCAATTAATATAGTAATGTCTCGAGATTTTTTTTTTAATTTCGATATACATATAATATCAGGCAACAGTTCAACAACAATTACTATACGTTTAAGTACCTATATAAGGTTAAGTTTTCAAAGTAACACGTAATTAATTTGCTTTTCTGGAGTTTTTGATTGAACAATAATTGATTTTAATATTGCCAACTCCACGCGCAAGATTTCTTTTTATTGTTTTGGGTACACATTAGGATTGAATATGTAGCAATTTTTTAATTTATATTACTGATTATGAACTGTTGGCTATGTCTGCCCCGTAAGAATAAAGACGTGATTAAATGTGTGTTTGTCTGAACTGTTCAAATCGCATAATCAGTAGAACACAGGCACAGCACAACATACACATAAAAAACCTTTAAAATCGTTTATTTTATATATATCCTATGTAAGAACAACTTATTCTGTATTTTGTCATATCACATGTCAAATTTTAACGTCCCACGCATAGTACTTTTGGCTGTGAGTTGTATGTCAGTCACTCAACACAATTTTGCGACGAAACAGTATTTATTCTGTTTAATAAGAAAATTATAATTTCTTTGTTATTTTTAAAATTATAAAACGAAAGGAACCGATACTATCTTCCAAAGTAAATAAGCTGGAATAAGCAAGTTAAGAAATACAATTTTTTTTATCTCCGCCGCTACAGATAAAATAATAAAGTGTTTTATTTATTAAAAACAAGGAATTTAATTCGCAATAAAAGTTGGATCTTTTTCGAGATAATTGAAATTGTAACAACAGACATTCTGACAATTACAAAGATTTTAGAGGCGCAAAACAATTTATTTTTCTCTTTAGGGACGTCTACGATATATAAATACCTACGATGTTTTATTTGTTCAGCCGTTCATAATTTTAATTGCATTATATCAATACGAAGTATAAAATAAAGTTACATTCCACTGTCTGTATGTCTGTTCTGTCTGTACCGCGCCATGTCTTAAGACTTAGCAAAGAATTTTGAAGATTTAATTATAATTATTGATAAGTATCAACTCAACCCAAGCGTAGTTCACTAATTTATAGTGACAATATAAACGTTTCATATACATACATACATATAATCACGTCTATATTCTTTGTGGAGTAGACAGAGCCAGCAGTCCTTAAAATACTAATACCCCACGTTCAGCTGTTTGGCTCAAATAGTGACAGGTTGCTATCCCATCGCCTACAAGAATGCCAAGCTTATTAGCTTCTCCCATAGTCGTCTTTTACGACATCCATTTGAAAAAGATGGAGTGGTCCTATAATTTTTTTATATTGGTACCGGGAACCACACGGCACATTTTTCATATCTAAATTCAATTTATATTTCATCCACAAATATCCACATTTTGTACACTCACAACACATAGCTAAAAATAATCTAATCAAATATAAGGGGCCAGAACTTAATCCCGTTGATTACTTAAGCCGTGGTTACTCTACAAGCAAAGTTTGGCCTTTTGCCAACAAATCTACTTCATATTTTTGCGTTGGAAAATTGAAAGAACTAAAAATATACTCGGTCGGAGCTAGGAATTACCGAAATAGAGTATGATGGATGCACTATTTGATTTATTAGGGTACTATGTCTTGTGTATAATTGTATGAACTGGCTATTATATGAAACATTATTATTCTTGTAATATCTTGGGTTCTAAATACATACTTACATGATTTTTAAATTGGTAACCCTTGTGCCGTATGGTCCTCGACATTTTAGAATAGGACCACTCCGTATCTTTCCCTTAGATGTCGTAAAACGCGACTAAGGGTAAGGCTAATAAACTTGGAAATCTTCTTGTGGGCGATGGGCTGTCATTGTTTTAATCTCAATTCTATTGTAAAGCTATACAGCTGAACGTGGCCTTTCGGTTTTCAAGACTGTTGGCTCTGTCGATTCCGCAAGGGGTGTAGATGTTAACAATATGTATGTATTTAACTCTTTTTTTTTTCATACTTTTTAGGTGTAGGTAAGTGTGAATGGTTTAGAATATTTGGGTTCAACCTGTTGATTTGTTCCTTTCATTGTTTCATTATTTTATAACCTTTTATTATTATAACACATTGTCACGTCTTTATTCTAAACAAGGTAGATAGTGTCCCATTACTACAGAGCTTTCGATGTTGTATACTTACTTATGTACCTTTTACACCAACTTTTTAAATAGAAAAGCAATAATGAAGAATGTGGCCTCTTTAGCGAAAAAATTACGAAGAATTAAACGATTACTTTAGGTAACCTAAGGTATACGTAAGTTATTTCAAATATAAAGAATATCCATCTTATTGGCAAAGGCTTAGGGCGTGTTTCATTAAGCCGAGTTCGAGAGGTGCGGGCGCGTGTGATAAATGATTTCACTTGTGTAAAATATCGTGAGTACAGATGTTCTATTAGTTTACTTTATTTAATTGTAACAATAAACATGTGTAAATTCTATTCATCGCAATTACGACGCGCTTTCCGAAGCACATGTACTTTAAAAAGAGGAAATACTAGCTAATAGAAATAGTTAATCATTGTTATGTTTTGTTGAAAGTATATAGGTACATATGTTATTTATATAGTGAAAATGCTCACTTATAATAAACACTCTAGTCACTCTTCATGCGAATAAAAATATTAGAAACTGCGGCCAAGCGTCAATGCTGATTCGTGAAGCCTGTTACGGACTGATGTGTCAGAAAAAATGTAAAGATATACTCGTATCGCGCGCACAGACCGTGCGGCTAAATCTTTTCTTTTTTTTATTTTGTAACTCCAGCCTGCTGTGACTGTGTTCCATTAATTAACCCTGTGGACACAAAGGTGTCAAAGGTCGTTCGGACAACTTTTTTGGACGCCGATAACTTTTCAATCAATAGTGGAACGTGGCTATTGATTCACGATAGTCATTTATTTGGAATCGTTTTTTTTGTTATTACCTTTACTGTTTTTTGTTATATAAAATTTGAAGGTAAAAAGTAAAGCTGAAACCCCTTATTTTCTGACATTTCTTCTTATCTTCGCTTAAGTTAATTATGTTAACGACTATAATATCAATTTGGCTCAAAAATATTTGGCTCATTCACGATATTTTGTATTTTTATTATGCTTTCATTATTTTTACAAAAACCATACCTACTAAAAGAAACATAATAGTGAGAAGAAGTTAAATAAAAAGCAAATATTTAATGTGAAGATTGCTTCAAATATTAGAATTTAAACTGATATTTCATACTAGTTTATGACATATTTCGATATGACGGATCGATTTATCGTATTTATAAAGTTTAGTTAGGATCAGGAAATTATATTGATTTGATCGGAAATTATTATTAAAGGTAGAAAATTTACAAAAACTATTCCAACAACGACCTATACGAATAATATAAAATGGAACGTGACTTAGCTTTTTAATTTATACTCAAAATCCATTAAACCCAATCTGCCGCCGTTCCTGATAAGATCTTGGCGCCGTGCGCCTAGTTTCCTTTGCTATTTTCCTGAAAAAAGATTGAATTGAACGAAACGGCGTCACTTATAATTTAGGTACAACTCGAACTTTATTTATAACATCAAAAGAACTTTATATGTCAGGATTTAAAATTGAAAAACTTAGACTTGTCTTAGAATAAAGACAATATTTTTGTTTAAATTAATTTTATCCAGTAGGGCCCTTGACAGAAAATTACATGTCACAGATTTAAAAACAAAATATGTATGTGCACATAATCAATTTTCAATTTATCAGAAAAAAGTGTCTCATCTATTTAACTATAGGTATTTGTTTCTACAATAAAAACAACGTAAAAGCTTTCTCCTGTCATTACGAGTAACATATCGAGGTATTTTTTACTGCGCGAAACTTTTCTTTGGTCGTTATTACGACATTAGCTGTTATCTGAGGTCGAAAGCAAAAACTACCTCGTTCCCGATTTATTTCTCTTTTGTGGTATTTCGCTTTCTGTTGTTTATAAGCGGGCCCCGGGCTCGTCTTTAGGGAAAACGCCAGGACGATGATATACTTACGCTGTTTCGCATTTATGTGTTGCCGTGTGGTTCCCGGAACCAATGCAAAAAAGAATAGGTCCACTCCATCACTTTTCCAAGGGTGTTGTGGGTTGTGGTTCCACTGGCGTCTAAGGGATAGGCTTATAAACTTAGGCATTTTAGGCGATGTTCCAGCAACCTGTTACTATTTGAATCGCAATTCTATCTTAACGCCAAACAGAACGTGGTCTTTTGACGACTGTTGGTTCTGCCTCCCCCGCAAGGGATATAGACGTGACTATATGTATGTTTGTATGTGGTTCCTTACACTGTATTGCGTACCTGCTAGAATTTCTTAATTTAAATTATTAAATACATAGAAGGACACTCATGTGCCTCATTCTCGAAAAAATATCCAGAAACTACGTCTTTAAACTATTTAACAATCTTTTTTATTGAAGAATTTAATTAAGCGTTATTTTTGTTAGGTTAATTACCACAAAAAAGATCACAATTCGCCCCAAATGAATATTTGTATGGTACAGATAACTGAGGCAATGTTTTGTATTATTTTAATTCGTGTCGTCCAGGTTTTGCTTTTGAAAACTTAATAATCATAAAATAACAAATGTGTAACTTAATAATCATAAGATAACTTTGATTCTTGACTATTATGTAAATCTTAACGCAAACCAAAAAAAACTTTCAACAGAAAGGTTAATTGTTTTCAAAAAACCTGGTCACTTTAACATGTCAAAATACAGTCGCGTGGACAATTAGTCTCGAACTACACCCGATGACCATTTCTGAGTCACTCGTTCAAACTGATTATGTACGTACGTGTTTCCGGCAGCCCGTATGTCCAGTCATCCACATTATTGACGATTAATATCACTGCTAATGTCTACTAAAATATTGTTATTTGGGTACATATTTTGCCTTTAAGATTTTCACTATATTATTAAAGTCTCTATCCCTTGCGGGGTAGATAGAGCCAACAGTCTCTAAAATACCAACCATTAAAGGTTTGATCAAGTTTTGATGATTAAAATTTTTTAAATCAATTGTTCATGTCTGATTAACGTCGAGTCTGCCAAGACATTTTGTGAAGGCAAATAGAAGACACAAAAGAAAATTGGTGTAAAATATTTTTTTGTCAGTGTTTATTACGTAGTTAGTTTTTCAAATCTTACTAGATCTATCTGTGCCTAAGAACCAATATGGAGATAATAATTCTTTGGCCGCCAAATATAGATAGATATAGTTAATACATTTTATTGTACCATTAGGGTAAAACAGACATACATAATATAATTATATTGTTTAGCATGATTATTTGAGTAAGTGCTACGTTCAAAAGCAACCTGCCCAAATTACAAATTTTCCTGTTTCGCGCATAGAATTCTATTAAGAATAACTTTAGGTTTATGCGATTGACTGTACCACTATGGGGTCATTGTTCTACACAATAACAAGGTTGCCTAGAAATGTCTGTCAGTAAGAGGTCAGCTCTTTTGACTTTATGTGTTGACCTTTTTTTAGATTATAATGTATAAACTCACGCCTCTTTCCCAGAGGGGAAGGCAGATCATCTCTCCATTTGTCACGATCCCTGATAAAAGTAAAAGATAAGATTATATTAGTAAAAGTAATTTCATGAAGAGAGTTATATATGTGGTGGATAGAGCGAAAGAAGTATGCAGGAATCCTGGCAATCCCCGGGGAACTCCGGGATAAAAAGTAATCTATATGTTATTCTGGGTCTTCAGCTACCTACATACCAATTTCATCGTAATCGGTTCAGTAGTTTTTACGTGAAAGAGTAACAAACATCCATACTGACATCTTGACATACTTACAAACTTTCGCATTTATAATATTAGTAGGATAGTTTCATCGACAAAAATTCACCCTGTATATTTAAAAGATATGTATGTTCATTTTATGTCGACTGTACAGACGTAATTAAAGTCAAGCCCTCTAGTTCAGCCGACTGTACTAAGGGTGCTATGCCCCGACGAATTTTAACGTCAGGATGGATAATGCAATAAAATGTAGCATTTTAACTGCGAGGGCCATCAACTTATCGTTGTTGTCGGCACTATAATATTTTATTAAGAAAATGTTGAGTTTTCTTTTACATTTAAGTAGATATTTCCAATTTTGTGTTGTTAGTATTTAATTCGGAATTTATTTTTCGCAACACGAAATTCTTTCAATTGTAAATGAGGAATTTTTTCTCATATGGCTTTTTTATAAAAATAAAATATGTTCGATTGAGAAAAGTTGGATACAATGTTTTTTTTATTATAGCATTCAATTCTTTATTTGTCTGTTATGGTCTTTCTGAGTCTAATGCGTAGGAGTTGTTTTGATGATATTTTGTATGGAGAAAGAAATAAGAAAGCTACAGTAAAATTCAGTGGTAATTCGCCTATATTAGGTACGGCGTCATAGAGTTCCATGCACGGTAACTTGATAAACCGCTGACTGTATAAGCATGTATAAAGATCCTGAGTAAGACATAGGTGTTTGTGAAGAATGTTGCATTAAAAAACCCAAAGTCTCTGCTCTGTCTACCCTCATAAGAAACAATTGTAACTTGAATAAGTAAGGTTAACTATCTTGAAGCTAACTAACATTATTTTCATGAAACTGAATACGGAAACTAATTTCCATCATAAGTATATACAGCTGAACGTGGCGTTTCAGTCTTTGTGAGACTGTTGGCTCTGTCTACTCCGTAAGGGATAATGACGTGATAACATGTTTATATGTATGAATACAGTACTCTAAACAAATGTAGTTTAAGCTAATCTCACCTATCTTTTGACATCCCTATGTTCCCTTAAGGGCCATAAGTCACATTAGTTATGTGCCCGTGGCCCCGGGGCCCAGGGAGCGAATTATCTGAGTCACCCGGGGTACCCCAGTATACTTGGGCACAATAAAATGTGTACATTTATTTTTTTATCGCGAATATTCATCACCCAAAGTGGCTATTTTCGGTCGTTAGTTTTGTTGGTGCGATTTTATTTGGCGATTTGTATTTTTCAGTGCAAAGACTTTTTTTCTGTTTTTGTTAATTTCTGATGAAATGTAGTTTGATATTAACTAGGTTATATATGTATAAAACTGTTGTTGCTCCGTGGCTTGGCAGCACTGCACGCGCGACGTCGTTCATATCGCGCGAAAAACAACCCAAGTTTGATTCACAGCAACGGAAAGCATTATGTTTTATTTTTTAAATTTTTTATTGTTTTTCGCGCGATATGAACGGCGTCGCGCGTGCAATGCTGCCAAGCCACGGAGCAACAATAGTTTTATACATATATAACCTAGTTAATATTTGACGTCCATGACATGTTTGACGTCCAACGAGCACCGCTCGGTCACCCAGGTACATCATGATCACAATCACGCCTTCCTGTTGCTATCCTTACGGATATTCACGCTTTCTTTGGGGTCCTTTAACACACTCAACGTTGACAGTCATTGATAAAACATTTTTATTCATGTGACCAATATTTATGATCGTTTATCTTTATTCTTATTTATTGAAATTAGAATAGAGATAAACATAACTAAAATATAAATAAAACATTTGTGTATTAATTTTCTCTTGATGAAATTGGCACCGTATTATTTATCTGTTTGGTATTTTCTAAAGGTTGACTGGTAGAGAATGCTATTATGTTAGGCCCGGAAATATGTATAACCGGGAAACCAATAGAGAGAGACGTTTGAATCAGTTGAATCATCTCAGAGTCAATAAAGAGGCTTCTTAATTAGCTTTGTTTTAGTTGGTATTATTATGCAAATGCTGGACTAATTTGCATTGTGCCTATCAGTTATGAATAATGCAGTATTTTAGGTAAAGGTCAAAGAACCATTGAATTTATGATTCGTTTCTTGATAACGTTTTATCAAAATGTTATGAATGAATTTTATTATAATTTCCGATTAATTATAATAATCGGAAAAAATGTATGTACCTACTCGTATATTATTTTGTAGAAATCAAGAGAAAAAAAAGCGTGTGTGATCGCTACTCTTTCGTGCAGATTATAAAAGGGTTAGAGTAATTAACTTTGGATTCTTCTTTTAGACAGGCTTAGCTTATTTAAGCCATACAGCTGAACGTGGCATTCTAGTTTCGAGATTGTTGACTCTGTTTACCCCGTAAAGGGTTGAGGATGTGACTATATGTATGTATGTATTTTTAAATTATTCTGGAGCACGCTTTAATAAAATGCATTAGCAGACTTTATTTAACTATATATTTACTCTAATAATAAGTAAAAATATTTCGCGAATAACTATCGCTGTCCTTTTTCAAGTCATAATAAAAAGCGTAACAGCGATAGTGTTTCGCGCGATAGAAACGGCGTCTCGCGTGCCTTACTACAGAGGCTGTCTTAATATTTATTGAGGTACGATCTCTTAATAAATTATAAGAATCAACATTATAAATCATCTATAAAATAAACAATTTCTTTAACTTTCACAAAAGAAATGAATTTATTGCTAAGAGAATATTTTTTCGTCGTCATATTTTTCAGAGTTCTTATTATAAAAAAAAAGTCGATAAGAAGCTCTTACGCAAATAACTACGTCTGTAGTTGAGCACAAAACGATGTCTCAAGAAAGAGGCTTAGTTATAAACAGACTACTTTGAGGTCCCCACGGACCTTTCAAAGGTCGAAAGGGACTCTGTGTTTGATGAAATCGCGGAATATAATGAAACTATATTAAAACACACGACAGTAGACAGAACAATATTGAAAAGATTGAAACGCCGCGTTCAAGAGGTTATTTGACATTAATATTTTATCAGTTTGCTAACCAATCGCCTACAAGAAGAATTAATTAGCCTTTCCCTTGATGGATTTACAATCTGCACAAGAAGAGAAGCAGCTGGCACCCTTTCTCCGTTAACTACGACTCTGGAGAGGGGCCCGGGGTATGCCTTTGACCATGGATCCTGTTTAAGAAGCATGACACGTGCGATACCGTTTTTATCGCGCGTACCATGAAATTGATGTCGTAAAAGGCCACTAAGGGTTTGGGAGTCCTCTTTTAGGCGATGGGCTAGCAACCTGTCATTAATAAAAGCACAATTCTATCAAACAAAAAAAGCTGTACGTGGCCTATCAGTTTTTCAAGACTGTTGGCTCTGTCTACCCTGCAATAACATAGGCTATTTTTCTGGAAATTTACAGACAGAAAATTATTAAATTGGAAAAAAACCCTACGTAAATTTGCATTTTGTGTGACTTTTGTAACCTTGTCATATTGCGGTACAGGGTTGGGCTAGATTCTACATTATCTAGATCCATAATTGTCTACCTGTGGTTAGTGTGTATTTTAGTTTTTATATAGGTACATTTAGCCAATTTGTGTCCTTTTATAGAATATGGTTTTAAAAAATTGTCTTTCTAATAAAATGGCCGCGGTTGTTTTAGATTTAGATTAGATTAATTTATTATTCAGATATCATAATATTTGTGATTTGACTACTATGCATCGTGGTGCTGCCACGGGGTTTTAGAAAGTATGCATTCATATAATTAAGGACGTCCTGGTAAAGGGTCAGGTCAAAAGTACCCGAAACCGCCGAGCTTGCATGAAGAGAGTTATGAATGTGGATGAAGCGAAGGAAGTATGCAGAGATCGTGGCAAGTGGAAAGAGGTAGTCTCTGCCTACCCCTCCGGGAAAGAGGCGTGATTATATGTATGTATGTATGTATGCATTCATATATACGAATAACATCTTTATCCCTTTTGGGGTAGTGGATGACATTGAGATTCAGATAAGTATATCTGGCTAGCTCGCCTAAAAGAGGAGTGCCAATTCCCTCCACCGGCTTTTACAATTTGCACGGGTTACATTATATTGTATTTTTTGCGCCAGACTAGCATGCTAGCCTAAAATATAGCTTTTGCCTACTAAAATATGATGATAGGTTACAACTCCCAAGTTCATTATGAAATATTTAAACAATTTATCAGCAACAATATTCCTGTTAGGTTAGAAGTACCTATACAAAGACATTTATTATTCATTGTTTTACTTATCTGTTTTGTACTTGTAATACGCACGTACATAAGATATTGTGCATTTACTAATGTATGTAAACAACTCCTTTATTCAACGTTATGTATAATATGTAGTTCAAGTGTACAGTTGCCGTCAGAGAAACAGGGGGAACATGAACAGGGGTTCATATAAACCAAAATTATAGCGGATCAAGTTCCTTTGTAGGTGAGTGTACGTCTCCGCCTCATAAATAAAGAAACTGGCGGTTTTACAAAAACGTTGAAGGCATATGTGATATATTATATTTTCTATATCTTTATTTAACCTTTAAAATAAAAATAGAGGGAAGATAATACACATTATGACTTGACAAAAGACAACGAATTTCACCATCCACTTGTCCGATTGTTCAGTTTCGCTTACGATGTTTGCTTACCAAACATCGGTTAGCAATCAAACTAATGTAATTAATTACTCAGAAAACAGTCATGGATACATGGCCCTCTTGGATGTGAATCTGTGCATCACACATTGTATTCCAGGTGTCTTAATCGTTTGACCAATGAGGCTGCAAGTAAAGTTAACGCATAACATAGAGTTTTACTCGTAAAGTTAATTTTTGGTATGTTAATGATATTCTTCTTCCTCCTGGCTTTACTCCCTTTTGCATCTCTCACCTCTCTGGACAGGAGCCTGAGGTATGTCTTTGACCATGGATCCTAGATTTGGCGAGTCAGGTTTTTAGACGAAGCGACTCCCATCTGACCTCCGCAACCTTTCCAGGTTGCGGAGGTCAGATGGGAACCCGCTTTGGATCCATGGTTACACATCCACTTGCCTGAATGTGCAGGTTTCCTCGCGATGTCTTTCCCTCACCGTAAGAGCATCATTCAAACTAATGTACATAACTTTGAAAATAGTCATTGGAACATGGTCGAAGTGGGATTTGAACCTGTACCTTTCTTCGCATCACGCATTTTAACCAGGCACCTTGCCAATTCGACCACCGATGCTTTTTGGTATGCTAATAAAATTGTCATGTATTTATTTTTTGTTTTGTCCACAGTAGAAGCGGCTCTAAAGGCCGTCGGGAACGATTCAGTTAAGAGTAACCAGACAGATACAAAACTGCCGCCACACGACGAACCCAACATGATAGTAGGTGAGTTACTTATAAAAAAAAGTAATTTATTTATTTAATTAATCTTTATTGCACAAATTTAGAACATAAAAATATTGTTTAGCGCAATTTGGCGGACTTGATACTAATCTACCATTGGGTTCTATCGTTAAGCCTAACAGCTGAACGTGGCCCATCAGTCTGCTGGCTCTGTCCACCCCGTAAGGGACGTGATTATATAAATGAATGAACATCTGCAGGCTTTGATCCTAGTCTGGTAAATAACATGGTGTGTGCGAGCATCTTCTTATACCGCATGGCTATACAATTAATCAAAGGAAATGCTCATATTTTTGAATTCTTTTTAAGGCAATCTGTCAGTTTTAAAATCTCAGTTCCATCATTAAGCCATGCAGCTGAAAGTGATTTCTCGGTATTTTCGAGATTATTGGCTCTGTCTACTTCGCAAGTGATAAAGATGTAATGTATGTATGTTAAGCAAAAAGATACCTAATATACTTTATTTTTAAAACAAAGAATCAAATAACAAAGACGAACATGATTCATATCATGTAATTTGGTCTTGAGCACGATTAATTAGCCATCTAATTACAAATTTATAGACATGAAATTGAATCGTTGCATATTTAGTTACAGCTTCTTAGAAATATCCATACATATATACATAAAATCACGCTTTTTTCCCGGAGTGGTAGGCAGAGAGTATATCTTTCTTCTTGCCACGATCCCTGCATACTTCTTTTTCTTCATTCAAATTCATAACTCTCTTCATGCAAGCTCGGCGGTTTAGGGTAAATCTCGAAGTCTTCAGTTTGATCAAGGCAAATAGAAATATATTTTAGTTTACTTTAAATTTTCCTTCTTAAACAAGACATTGTTTATTTATATATTACTCTACATATTATATATAGTACTCTTTGTTTAATTATATTATTGATACATTTATTGTTTATAATACACCAACTGTGTTTTGTGACTGGCTCCGTCTTCTCCCTAAGGTGCGGGCTATTTTCTCTCAGTCACTAACATGTAATTTTGGTGTAATTTCTAATTTTCTGCATAAAATTAGTCAAAATCTTCAAGAAACGTTACGTACTTAACTAAGTACATAAAGTTACTCCCCACTCACATTGAATTAACAGGCTTTTTGTCAAGAGGCACAGCTAACCGCCTAGCAATTAGCGGTGGAATTGGTCTACGCTGTAATGGAGCTAGGTACAGTCAACCGTATATCAAGTTACCCTATATGGTAATAAAGACTAATTTGCAGTGAATTTTGGCAGGTTGTTACGTTGTGGACTGTACTTCGGATAAATTAATATTAGATTCGTTCAACATCGAAATGTTTTAGAATTTATATAAAGAAGTGTGTAGTATTATCTATGTAGCTTTTGCTGCAACCTTTGTGCGCGAGGTCTTTAGACGTAGTGCGCCGACATCACTGTCACTTACGAGTACGGATAGCTGCGTACAAAATGTAGCATACGTAAACGTTGCATATAATACATTAACACTATAATTTTTCATTGACACTGACTGATACTTTACTTTGACGGCCTCTGTGGCGCAGCGGTAGTACGCTTGTCTGTGACACCGTCCAAGAGCATGATGGTATAGTACCTATCGTTGTGTTAGCATTTCGTAACGCAAGTCTCGAACTTGCTTCGAGGCTAACTTAATCTTGTATTGATCTTGATCTGTTCCGTATATATTTATTTATTTACTGATCGGTGATCGTCTATCGATGTGCCAGCACTGTTAGGTATGTGCGAATCAGCCTTTATTGGGCTGCGCAGAAATTCTACCTCTATGCCACAGATTTAAAAACTTTACTTGACTATGCTTACTCTAAATCTTTCCTCTAAAATAAACGGGTGTGATAGCAATAAATATAAATGTAAAATACTGTCACGAAATAAGGAGGTGGCACTGTTCCTTTGTCGCCTTTGTTCTTTCAGTTTCAGAAGAAAAATGACACGTCAGTTTCAATTTCGATTGCTTCCGTGACAAAGTAAATTTGTATTTATTTGTTTGAAAAGTTGTACAATTAATTGGACGGAAAGGAAATGAAATGATATTGTATTACAACTATGGACAATTATTGGCGAGGTTAAGTACATACCTGCATATATATAATATCACGCCTCTTTGCCGGAAGTCTTGGAAGAGGTAGTTGTTAGGCATTTTCCACTTGCTACGATCCCTGCATACTTCTTTCGCTTCATCCGCAATCTCATCTTCATCACTCTTGCTTGACCTGACCTGACTTTTTTCCCGAACGTCCCGGTAAGGTCTAGGCCTTCCCACTCCAACGATCCCACTCACACTCTCTTTGTATATTTGTTTGGTTAAACTGCTTTAATTCATCTTCTATTCCTGTCACTATGTCTTCTTTTACATCACAGCATTCACTTATATCGCTGTTCCTTATTCTGTTACTCAATTTTACACCGTTCATACTTTTTTGCTACCATTTCTGCCTGCTTTTATTCTGCTTTTGTGTTTCTTCTGCCACACCCAATTTTCACTCCCATATATTAGTGTTGGGACCAACACTTTGAGTAAAAAATAAGTAATCATATTATAATTTTACCATTTTATCAGTACCTATTTGTTTTAGATATATTTCCAAAAGTCTAAAGAACTAATCTTAAGAACTATCCTAAGATTATTGTCAGGGTACAAATACAAAAAAGTTTATCCGTACATTATTTTCTGTTAATACTGTTAATTTTTTACTTTCTTTTTATATATTTTTTTTAAACTATTTACTATCCGCGCTTTATCTGCACTCCACAGTGTAAATTACCTTCATATTATTCTCCAGTGACGGAATAATAACGAAGCGAAAGTTGCCAACTCTGCCTGCCAAAGTTTCCGGAATCGAAGTTGAGTCCCGCCCGACTCCTGATTGGAGTGCAGCAAAATTTTCACTGAATGCAATAGGTTCTGTGTAAAGTTTTGTATGTCAGCTAATGACGTTATTATTCTTAGGAAAGGTCTTGAGTTACATGGGAGAAAAAATTGGTTTTAAAACATAAACTTGTCTTTATCCCTTACGGAGTAAGCAGAGTGAACAGTCATTGTAAAGACTGAAGGGCAACATTCAGTAGCATAATGACGGAATAGTGAAAAAATTGTATTAGTTCGATTATCTTTCAAATTTGTTTGCGTTAATTTAGTAATTACCAGCTCTGATTGCTTATCGTAAATATCACAAGAACAAGTAGGTACTTTTTTCAAGATGAAGAGTAAAAATATATGTCCTTTTCAGTATTCTTATATATCTGTCAAATTATTTTATGTATGTAGTATGGTTTCAAAGCGAAATTAATGTTCTCATATTCTTACTTCAATCTCTGACATTATTTTAGAGCTAATTAGGACTTTCTAAGTATTTTAACTTTTGCCTTGTTCTAACTTTCCAACATGTTTACAAGATGATCTTAAGGAGGCAAATAACCTCACGATTTCCGTAGCTTTATTTTGGGAAACAAGTATTTACGACGTAAGAAGTCTTCTTGTCTATTTTGGTTTTTCCTACAAGATTGTTCAGACATTAAGATGTTTGCTCCATTGAATTCTTATTCATTAATCCGTGTTTTTACAATGCGGTTAATCTATATTTTCCTTAAGTCTGTTCTACAATTTGTAAGTTTTATGGCAGCCATTATAAATAGTTATATGTATCCAACAGTACCTAAATTATTGAAATTTATAGGTAATACGATATACGATCACTACATCTCTTTCCCATGAATGTTGTAAAAGGCGACTAAGGACGGGTTTACAAACTTGTAACTTCGTATAGGCGATGGGCTAGCAACCTGTCACTATTTGACTTTCAATTCTATCGTTAAGCCTAACAGCTGAACGTGGCCTGTGAGTCTTTCAAGACTGCTGGCTCTGTTTACCCCGCAAGGGATATAGTAGAAAACACTAAGTTTTTCTACGCTAGTAGATCAAACACTTGAAAACATAAGAAATGCTTGTATGTTTTTCCAAAATGGTCCTCATTTTGCCAACTTATCTCGCAAGCGGATTGACATTTCTCTTGGAAATTGTACTTATTCAGTTTGAACGCCATCGGTACGGAAATGTGCCCTGTCAAGCATTCACGTGCACCAGCAAAATGTGACCTTACAACAATACATTTATGGTTGTTTATTGTTTGCAGATATAGTGATCCCGTCGTTGCTTATAGCGGCGCTGTTTATCGGAAACGCGTTCATCGTGCTCATCATATACAAATATAGAAAACGGTGAGTTTCATATTGTTTTCATTTATTTTTTGTGCCGTGTGGTTCTCAGTAGTATTGAATAGGTCCATTCAATTTCTTTTGGCGACTTACGGAAATGGAATATTCATCTAGATGAATATTCCATTTTTACTCTATCTATTTTACTCTAGAGTAATGCCCGCTATGCTGGGCGCCACTCTTATATAAAACCACTTCGTTCACACCCAGAGTAGACACAGATTCAGCACGCACACTTTAATAGCGCGATTTAAAGTTTAAAACCAATATTAACTATGATCTAATATGAGTTAGGATCCCTTATAAAGATTGCCCTTAAAGCCAAATAGCTGAACTTAGCTCTGTCTACCCCCAAGGGATATAGACCATCAGGTCTATATCCCTTGGGGGATATCATCAGATATGTAGGTATGTATAAAGATTGCAGATTGTCATCCCTGCAATCTATCATAAACAGTGTTGCTTCGTGTAAAAAGGTAACTTAACCGACCCAGAATCATGGTCAAAGGCGCACTCCGGGCTCCTCTCCAGAGAGGTGAGAATGCAATTGGCATTATCGCCAGGAGGGAGAAGAACCACTCACGGAAAAATACACATCTCTGCCACGCTACTTATTAAGGCTTACTATAAACGTGGAATCCTGAGGACCTGTTGGGCTCGCGGTCATACGTCAGCCAGTCAATGGGTTATCGCTTTTATAATATAGATAATTCCCTAGTGTTATATTCGTGCTACTATCAATGCGGCCACAGGAAGGCGGTCTATTAGCGTTGATTTGAACTGCGCGAAGTGATTTCAGGGCGAGGTCCCTTTGACGGCGGTAAGACCTCGCTGAGTATTTTTCGTAAATTATACACTGGATACTACATGGAATAATTTAATACTGATCTCATGATTATGTGCTTTTTCGGAAGTCGTGTATATTTATATAAATAACACCTCTTTCCCGGAGAGGTAGGCAGAGAACAACACCTTTCGATATAATCTAAATATTTGTTAAATTCTAACAAAGTTGTATCTAGAAATATTATAAAATTAGTATGAATCAATTATAATTACTTTTAAATATGTTCAAATGAAGATACAAATTTGTTATAATTTAACACATAAATAAATTTTATGTTTTTATGGACAGACTTATCGATTTATAGCAAACTAGACCGCTTGTATCGATAATAATTCGAAAAAATATTTTGGTATCACCGACAAGGCAAGACGGACATTTATTGCGAAAACGAAAAAATATTAAGAATGTAACGTAGATTTAAAAAATGCGTTAGCCATACATATATTTGTATGGAGAAACAGTTCGTAGAATTTACCACAGGGAAGAATCTATTTTCATAAACTAAAATTCTTTGTAAAATGCTTTGAAGTAAAGCAACAGCTGTCAACACAGAGTAAAGGAAGTGGAGCCATTAGCGTTGATTTGTTAACTATTACTCTGATAGTTAAGGGTGGGGTTCTAGTTGTGGCGACATTTTAATACACTCTACGAAGAAAATTTCCTCGAACATACAATGTATAATATACAGAAAATTCATTTATTATTTTATATCTTTCTGCAGGCAAAGATTTAGAGACGATAATTTCCAATTTCCTGACCTAGACCCAATCCCAGTAGCTCCAGCCACGTCCAGAACCACCCCAAGAAATTGAAAGAGGATGGACGAAACAAGATAAAAATCTTGAAGCTGCGAAGCAAGTTAATTATAAATTTGGTTTTAGTAATTGACATTAATATTTGTATGTAATATAATGTAAATTATAATGTAGGCGTATGTAGATAGAAAATATTTTATAACACTATGATAATACTACAACAGAAGACAGATTTTATAGCTCCAAAAAATATAAAATGGTTCAGAGGTGCACTTAACTCTTAAAGAAATCAGAAGGCTGTAGTACTTTTTCAAAATTTTATTTTTACTTTTGCCTTGTTTAATAAATATAGAAAGTCCAACAATATTTTCTCCAATATAAAGGAATAATAAATATTGCCACAAGTAACCGATATGCTTCGTCAAGCGGTCACTGTGTTCCGTCATCGGCCAAGCTTAATTAATTGAATTACCCAGTTATGTGGCTCATGATCGAGAGAAGAGCTTCTACCTACTAAGTAGGGGTCTCTTTAAAACAAATAAACTTCATACAACCACGTCTGCTTCCTATAGTTGCCTAGAAAATACTTCCACACTTTAAAGGATTTCCACTTTCTTGCAGCTTTTATAACAGAGGGTTAAAAACGGTTTTAGAAAATGAAAAAATGATTAGAAAATCTGCCATCAAAAATTTGACAGAATATTCAATTCAATTAAACTCTGCTTGAATTTAATGTTCAGGCATATTCTTCTCTTCATCATTCTTTCTTAATTTTTCTTTTTTAATACAGTTTATTTCTCAGCATCCTGTAACAGGACGAACATGTCGATAAATTGTTTAATTTCCATTCCACGTGTCCCTCATGCTCCGAGGATTCCCGTTCAATATCGCCGCAGCCGTTTGTGGTTTGAAGGGTTATGCCCCACGAAGGTCCCAGTTGGACTACGAATAAATTTCGAATATATTTTTAGGGTTCACGCCATCGGGTGCCATTATAAAACCACACAATATATTGCCTTTGTCATCGATTTCAAGGAACATTCGCTACTTAATTTTAATATACATTTATACGCGTACAACGAAAAGATCAAGTTGTTTTCCATACATGCGTACATACATACATATAATTACTTCTATGTTCTTGCGGGATACCCAGAACCAACAGTCTTGAAAAGACTTATAGGCCCCGTTTAGCCGTTTGGCTCAATGATAGGATTTAGATTCACATAATTTCCGTAACCGTGAGAAATTTGGAAAATGTTCTCTTAGCGCACCCGTGGACTACTTACTCATCTTTATATTGTAAAATTTCAAATCTGTTAGGCAGTCAGGCACTCAGTGAAGGGAAGATTTTAGATATATAGATGATATTTTATATTTTTTGTAAAATTTATGCATCCGCTTGTCATTTATAAGTTTAATTTTATTATGTGAAAACTCACTTGTAACACTAATCTGACAGGAATTTGTGTCGAAATCCCGAGGGAGCTAGAGGTTTACTCTATTTTTTTATAAAACTGTATAAACAATTTTGATTTATGATTGCTCTTGCGCCACATTAACTGATTAAAAAGAAAACTGATTACTATGAAATTAATCTTCATCATTAACAGACTTCCGCCGGACAGTAGATTTAACATCTAGACATTTAGTACTTAAGCCGGGTTTAAGTTAAGCCCAGTTAAATTGCTCTCTAGACGTTGAGTCAATTATATCTCAGAAAGTCTGACAAAGCCACTGGCTGTAGTGCAACTAACAATGAGTTATTTAACTTTAAATAGTATATTAGACTTCTTATTTAGTTTATACTTAGATAACTATTATTTATGCCGCGTGGTTTCTCGCACTTTAGAATAGGAACACTCTACCTCTTTCCTATGCATGTCGTAATAGGTGACTAAGGTTTTGGCTAATAAACTAAATTTTTGTAAGCGATTTCCATTACTTCCATTTTACATTTTTATTTGTTAGTAGCTGTCCTGTCACAATTTTAATTTCAGTTCCATCTTTAAGTTACACAGCTGAACGTGGCCTTTCATTATTTTTAAGACTGCTGGCTCTGTCTACCCCGCACGGGACATAGATGTGATTCTTATCCTATCCTCACCACTCTGGAGAGGAGCCCGGGGTATGCCTTTGACCATGGACCCTGATATGGATGCGTCAGTTTTTACACGAAGTCGTTTTTACACGAAGCGACTCCCATCTGACCTCTGCAACTTTTGCAGGTAAACGTAATCCGTATTGGATCGATCATGGTTAAACATCCAGTTGCTTAATTGTGCAGGGTCCCTTACTATGTTTTCACTCACCGTAAGAGCGTCGGTTAGTATTCAAACTAATATACATAACTTCGAAATTAATCATTGGTACATGGCCGGTACATATGTACTTACATGGTTGGATTCGAACCTGTGCCTTTTTGCGCCACACGCAGTTTAACCGGGCACATTACCGCTTCGACCACCGACGTAGTTGTCTTAAGTTAAATTCATCATATTATTTATCAAAAACTTGTTTAACCTCTTACCCAAGTTTAATTTTAAACTCCTCTGGTCAGTCTTTGGTTATTTTCTCTATTCATTCGAAAGCTCCATCAGGTAATTGGGTTGATGTTTGGCTTAATGAAATATATTCAAGTATTTTGATGAAAGCCGAGGGTTGCTGAGGGAGTAAGGCTGTATCTTTGTCTTAAATCAGATTCAGTAGGGTTCCCCGTTCGAATGTGGAAAACAGGACTAAAATTCTAATTTTTCTGTCTCCGTGAGATTTTTCAGAAGAAATAGTAATCTTTGTTTGAAATTTTGTGTGAATATAATTAGGTATACCTGAGGTAACAATGATATCACATAGAATTTCATTACATCCTTATTGTAGTTTAAGTGTAAAACCGTAACAGTCCGATTTTCATCTACATATATATGGTTATAGTAAGGGGGATAGTATCAGATAATAGATAGATAGGGATAGTATAAACGATCAAAATATTATTTTTATTTCTATGGCAACAAAAAGCGTGTTTAATAGAAGTCAAGGGCAACTGCAGTGTGGAAAATTGTTGCTTTTTTTATTTCCTACGCGAACGGACAAATTTATTTTAACGGTAGTATTAATTCTCGGAATTATACAGTAAAAGTCCGTCTTTATCCAAACGCGTGGCAACCCCGGGCGGGTGTACTTATTAAGTAATTAAATTATGGTCATTACCCAAGTTTGGGACGGCCCAAGTTCGTGTACCTAATTAGTTATCATTGTTTCCATTCTGCTTTGTTATGTTGTGACGTATTTAGTATATTTATCGTTTGAAAATATAATAAATACTGTTAATTTATATAATGTCCGACATTACCACGGGAACTGGACAACGGGTCATTATCTATGCAAAGTTGTGGAAATCCATTCATGTAATCGCGTCTGTATCCCTTGCGGGGTAGACAGAGCAAAAAAGTTGCAATGTCGTGGAAATATGCTACATAAGCTATGCGTGCTATTTGCTAGAGTCATGGAATACTAAGAAGGGCATAGGATAACTTACATCCCGAAAAAAAAAGACTGTTTCCGCAGGATTAGCGATACAGTAAAGCCACGGGCAAAAGATAGTCAAGTATATTTATAGTTCGTAAATAGGAAATTGAAAATACGTTTGGCATGTCCTTTAACGAATACGAATTGGTTTTTCGTTTTGTTAATAAAATACTTGTATAACTAATTTGTATTGCATTCTTTCAAAATTCTGACTAGGTATTTGCGGTTTGTTACGGCTAACTACGTAGCAATTCAAATTTTGTTTCCACATGTCCTTGTAATTGTTATATTTGATTAGTCAACCTGCGTTTGACATGACTAATATACATCTTAGCATTCACTTTTAACCCTAAAATTTTATTGCCGTCATAATCCGTGCAGCTTTATCACTTATCAATTTCAATATTCGTGTTTCTTTAAAATATTAATATATTATATAAGTATGTTTTAAATATCATATTGGTTGCACAATAACTATAATTTCATTTTAATATTATTAAGTACTATAAAATTATTTTAATCTATATGTTTGCTGTGGATTAATTATCAAATGTTGGCGAGTTTTACCAGTATAAGTATAGCCTATTCCCACCGGGAATAAAGCTCAAACGATACACACGTGTATGAACATACATACATATATGTTTTAACGTTATTGCTGCTAAAGCTCTAATTAAAATCCCTAGTCTGGCGGGAATTTGTGCCGCGTTCAGAGGTTATTTTAGCAAATTGCAATTAGTGTAGTGATGCTACGCGGTCCGCGGTTTATTAAATGTCGCGCGATCTCCAGTTTAGTAGGTACTTTGTCTATAGAAAGGACAGTAATAAAAAAATTGTACATACATCATATGTCACGTCTATATCCCTTGCGGGGTAGACAGAGCCATAGTCTTGAAAAGACTGAATGGCCACGTTCAGCTATTTGACTTAATGATAGAATTGAGATTAAAATAGTGACAGGTTGCTAACCCATCGCCTAAAAAAGAATCCCATGTTTGTAAGCCTATCCCTTAGTCGCCTTTTACGACACTCATGGGAAAGAGATGGAGTGGTCCTATTCTTTTTTGTATTTGTGCCGGGAACCACACGGCACCAATACAAAAAAGTACCAATGAAAAAATTGCTTTTATGTGAAATCAAATTTAAGTTATTAAATCACTGCTGTGTACCTGTAGGTTTATTAACTTGACAGACAGACGACTGTTCAGTCGTCGATATATAAACATAATTTAATGTACATACAAACAAATAAAATTGCGGGTTAAGTTTCGATTTAGGCGACGGTATGTGAACAAATAATTTATGGAGAAGTAAAATAAGGGTCTGTTCACACTCTAAGAAATGGCGTTTCATACGAAATGTCTTTTCGTGCAAAATTTTGGGTCTCAATTGAGATTGTATTAAATAGATAAAATAACGCAGTGGGACTACTCACGCCGGTAAAGATTAGTCTATTTTTAGAGAACTGTTTTCAGGCAAAGAATCTAGATTTTAATACTGGCCATTGAGATTTGTTTATTTAATTTTTTTTTAACTTGTTCGCAGGAAAAACGATGACCTGGACGACGAGTTTAACACGATTCCACTGAGCGGCAACGGGAACGTACATAGCGCGGGAAATGCGGTTTAGTGTTTTAAAAAAAAGAATTAGGCTTTTACACACCAAAGATTTGTATTTTAGTTAACTAACTTAACGTTAAGTGAGCAAACGATTTTAGTATTGATTTTTTTGGTTGAAATCATAAGGTATGCTAAAGAAATATTTATTTTTAATGCGCAATTTATAATAACTTATCGTGTAGGTAAATTGAGCGAATCTATAAATATTAACTGCTGGGAAAATTACCGTTACATTCAAATGTGTTCAATAAGTTTTTGTCAATAATCAATATTCTTGAAATCGTCTTTGGTGTGTAATAATCTCCATTTGGAAGTTAAATCGGGCAAGGACAGACCGACGACGAACTACCGCCGTGTCGCCGGTGTGTCGTTAGCCTTAGGCCTTAAGTTACCTATTTATTTGTTAATTAGATACCCTTAGACGCGAACGATAGTCCAGTGACATATTTTCTTCTCATAGGTGACCATTAGGAGTTAAGTAAGGACTGATATTAATATAATACTCGTTTAAAGTAGACGATTTTTCTGTCGCACGTCTGACACTGCCTTTGTTTGTCACTGTAGTCAATTATGTTATTGGCGAATCATCACTAATTAAGTAATGTTTGAAACGTCTCAGAAAATACGCTGACACAGCATATACTCATGTTTGCCAATGTTCAATGTCATCGTAGCCGGAGAAAAACTTAAAGGTTGATTAGTGAAGTGAAGACATAAATATATATTCTGTACAAGGAGTCTAGTACTGTTCTTCGACTGTCGTTTGGCATACGAGCAGATCTATATCTTTTGCAGCTTTTGACATTTAGCCGCTAAGACTTCTCATACTTCTTCACATTTTTGTCAAAGAAAAAATACCTGTCGGCGGTCTCCAGCCATCGTAGCATGGCGCACGCGACACAGTTGTTATCGCGTGATAAACTATTGCTGTTTCGCTTTTTATTATAACGTAAAACGAGGATAGCGATAGGTTTTTAGAAATTGACGTCGCGCATTCCAATCTACGAGAGCAGCTGACGAAAATTCATATCGTCGAATCTTCCGTAGGTCGAACGATCGTCGTAGTACAGTTTTAGGCTTCGGGACAGCTTGAACATATTCAGCTGGTACCAAAGGACAGTGTATGAAAGTTGAGTTGGTACAATGAGTTACAAAAGAAGCTTCTGTGCTTTACTTCTCATTCGTCTGCGCTACAATAAGCCACTTTGACAACCTATTTCTGAATTGTAAGGGGCGATTCGTCGATAATTTCCTCCTATTGTTGTAAAGCTTCTTCAAAAATGAAATCGGTATCTAAATGTATCAATGTTAATTGGTTCCCCCACACAATTGTTGATGTTTTGTATGTATTTGGCGAAATCTGTATAAATTCTGTAATAATAAAAGCACTTTATCTTTGATCTGTGTGTTTTTTAATCCTATTTATATTATAAATGCGAAAGTTTGTGAGTATGTCAGTATGGATGTTTGTTACTCTTTCAAGCAAAAACTACTGAACCGTTTACGATGAAATTTGGTATGTAGGTAGCTGAAGACCCAGAATAACATAATATATAAGATAAGATAAGGCTACTTATCCCGGAGTTCCCGAGGGATTGATAGGGTTTCCATATGGACGAAGTCGCGGGCGGCCTCTAGTAAACGTATAAAGAAAAAATACCCACCCTCTTTTGTTTAGATGTGATGTGTAGAAGAATAATACTTATGTCACCGCAGTCTTGTATAAGTGGATCAAGTCTGAGAAATCAATCTTTGTACCCAAAAATAAAAAAGGTCGTAACTTAAGTAAAACATAAAGAAAAAGTTCACAAACATACTAACTTGACTATCTGATACATTTTTGGAATTCATTGCTTAGTTAAATCTAGATTTGTACTTACATTTCCAAGGCCCTTCATGTGATATCAATGCTTTGTAATGTCACATAAAACACCTTTATGTTAGAACTTATCACACAAACTATAAATCGCTACAAGTCCAAGTGAGCTTATCCGTGTAAGTATCTATATCCGGAACTTTACGAAAGTTTCGGCTTGATAATGTTGGAGCTTGGAAAACGATTGGAGGGAATTTTGAACTGCCGCTAGATATATGTATGTAAAGTAGAAGTCCATATATTTTCATATTTTTAAAAAGGCTTTTTACAAAATACATACATACACATATTCACGTCTATATCCCTTGCGGAGTTGACAGAGCCAACAGTCTTGAAAATACTTATAGGCCACGCTCAGATGCATGCCTCAATGATAGAATTGAGATTCAAATAGTGACAGGTTGCTAGCCCATCGCCTAAAAGAAGAATCCAAGTTTATAAGTTTATCCCTAGCAGCCTTTTAAAAATCTATCAAACAGGAATTCGAACTTACAAACAATAATGAATGTGCTCTCGAGAGGCTAAGGTGTGATGAACAAAACCTAATTTCATTAAAAGTTTACGACATCGATAACTTACACAATTTTCCGGTAGGTGCTTTATTTTGCAAAGCCTTTGAAATTTTCTATCTCAAGATTAGATAATTGAATATTCTAGAAATTTCTCGGCTGTGGGCGACATTATGATTGGAGGTTGGAGCTGAATAATAAATAAAGTTATATTGACTTGGCGAAATGTAAATGTTGTCGTTAAATACGTACACAATGGGAGTTTTCAATGCTATTATTTCGATATTCTGTAAAGATATCAATTAAATTATGTAAATTTAGCTTATAAATTTTGGATTCTTCTTTCAGGTGATAACCTAGCAATCTTTCACAATTTCTGAAGCTCGAATTAACTTTCAACATAAAGCTTAGACATGAATAGAACAAGAAAAAAATTTGCAAATGTGAATAAATTAATATTTATGCACTTTTGCTAATTTAACAAGTTAACAGATGTACCATTTTACACAGAAACAAAAAAAAAAACAACACAAAAAGAATGTGGGCGGAAAAGGAAAATAACATGCACAGACAAACATATTATACGGCCTTTATTAACATTTCTTATAAAATAATATTTGGTTACCATTATCGATAACATAAATAATTTGTAAATAATAACATCTGATATACCTAACTAATTTGAATCATTCTTATTTTTCAAAACATTAAGAAATGGTCGTGGAAGTCCTATTAAAAGACGTGTAATATTGAATACCCACCTTTTTCTCAGTTGTTAACCTATTCACTGACAATCTGAGTCCTTTGTGGTGTATGTTGAAATAATACCAGTGTTAATATTTGATGCGAGCGAAAACAAGCGGGTTTAACACGTCATACTCGTGATATTCAGACAGACTGGGTTTGTATCCCGTGGGAGCAGAAACAGGTTTATTTCCATAGGCGTAAGAAGAAAGAGGCCGTGCTGACGCCAGACTAGAATAAGCCCCACGTCAGAATTATTCATTTAACCAACAAAATAGGCTGTCTGATTGTTATTTAAGACTCTATTTTCTTTTCCCAGAATTCCGAAAAAAGAGGGTCGAAAATCTCTGTAATTATCTACGTTTGTATCAAATAATGGCAAATTTTAAGGGAGATTTCAAAGTTTGAGTTCTTAACTGTGGTGACCTCTATGGGCCACGGTTAAAGATTCCCTCTTAATGTCATAAAACGTATTATCCTTTTCAAATTCAAAATTTTTATTCATTATTATAGGATACTTCACATCGCTTAATAATTGTCAAAACGTATGGTTTAACAACTTTCGGGCGTTAGTCATGGTCGCATCCTCCCCTCTGAAAAGGAGCTCGGAGTACGCCCATGATCCTGGAATAGGTAAGTCAGGTTATTAAATGAAGTAACACCCGTCTAACCTTCGCATTCTTTGATGGGAAACCTAATTGTATTGGCTTATGGTCACACACATAGAGTTTCCTAAATGTGCAATTTTCCTCACTAAGTTTTCCCTGCTAGTGTCTCATAACATTACCAAACTCTATGATGATAGGATGATGATCATGAACGCAATTAAAAGTTGAGGCAAATCATTAAGACTTGTAAAACGAGCACATTCGCGGCTATTAACTTTTTCCATACTCAGAGAAGGTTAAGATGTGTTCCTTCTGGGCGCGAACTGTACCTATTATCCGTTTAAGCCAAAAAGGTTGTCAATAAAATCAGTTTAAATGTGACATGATTTCGAAACATTTCGTTAAAACATATATAAAAAGATCTTCAAATGATATACTTATTATTTCGCACGGGGTTTTTTTTTATTTTTCTGATATATGTGCAAAACATATCATCGTATTCGTTATAAAAAAATAAACGAATCTTTTCTTCTTATAATATAAGTAACAGTATAGCTTATCATAGCTTACATCGCTTAAGGTAAGTGTGACTTCGTGCCGCTTCGGTCTCTCCGGCGCCCCTCTTCACAGCCCAGAGGCCCGTGGTCGCGCCCCGAGTCTTCACCTTTGGACTATCAGCATTCACCAAGTAGCTTGCTTTCCTCCAGCAGCATCTTGCTGGATCTCGTGTCTATAGCTTAACCTACGACCTCTAAATTTTAACTAGTAAAAATAGTCCAAATAAAGCTTGTCTTTATTATATAAATTTTTCAATCACCTCTAATTTCTCTTACCGTGACGTTTTTCTAAAACGCCACAAAATAAGGTGCTTAATTTGAGGTGAAATTACAACCAGGTGGGCATTCAGAGGTAATAATATCACATGGGGCAAACAAGGGGACCAGAGGGGCAAACCAAGGCAAATTAAAGTCTTTCCGCCCCAAATTGGGTCACGTATGTTGTAATGATATGTACGGTACTGAGGTATTATCCGACCAAAATAAATTTCCTCGGAGCCCATAACCACGAGTGTCTCCTAGGAAAAGAACGGATGTCCTCAAAAGAAAATGCTGATACTAAAGAGATAGGGACTGATTCTCAGAACATTTTTACGGACAAAGCTAAAAATGGGAAGTAGAAATGGGAATAAGATGAAGGATAGTGTTGAAAATGCATTCAGAATGTTTTGCAAACAATAATTTAATAAAAAATATTTGTTTACAAAACATTTTTTTTTTGTTCGTACCTTTTGAGTGTCCCACATGTGTACAGTTAGTGACAGATTAGCTTATATGACTTCTTTAGCATACCCCAAAATTTTTAACCATAGGCTGAGAAAACAATGGGAGTGTCACAACACATCATCAACATATATGTGATCACATAGCTGTTGATGAGCGATTCGTAAATTGATAATTATGTATAAGAATTTGTTAAAAATTGAGACGGAGTAAAAGTTTGGACAAGGAATTCCTTATGAACTTGTATTTCGATAACAAAGGAAAGTAAAGATCGCCAGCGGGGAAATGCATTTTGTTGTTATTTAAATTTTATACTGTTTGGAAAAGGTTTTCCATAACACCGAGTTTTGCGAATTTCCATGAATTTTAGATAATTTTAAACGACGTCCATTAATGGACATACTGATTTTGGGATCCATGGATATTATTAATTTATTTATCACTAACATAATTGAAAATACCATTAGGATACGAATATATAGGAAATAATTTTTGTCCTATTGAATATTTTGGAAATTCTTGAAATTTGTTGAGGACTAATAAAAGTCGAAACTACTATATTTGACCATGTTTGTTTGTTTTATCAAGTGTAAAGTTCTAAATAAAATTAAATTCGGTTTTCATAATTATAAGGCTAACCATAACCCTTATTTTTCCTCTAAATATGTTTTTACATATTAAATGAATATCACCCATATTTATATTATTTTCATGTATGTTAATGATATTTATGTTATTTGTGAAATAATTACTATACCTACTTACTTTGTAAAGTTTCTAACAAGTAAGAATATTAATAACAAATGTTTGCAGCGTAAATAAATTTGGAGATGACTAGTCCAATCCTACTATTCCTAGTGCTTGCTACTTTCTATTCCTTGTTTGTGACATTCAGTACCCTCTAGTTTCTGTCGTCGGACGGGAAATGACTCGCTCCTTGTCATGTAAATTTGAAGTTCTAGTTTCCGACTCTCGAAGTCCTAGACTTCTGACGATTCGTCTTTTGCAAATAAATGAAAGAGTCCCATGGTTATTAGGTTATCCCTTAGTTGCCTTTTACGTCATCCACAAGAAAGATGGAGTGGTTCTATAATTTTTTCTATTGTTGCCGAGAACCACACGGCACCTTATTTATTTTTATTTAATAACTTTAACATAACTTTCAGTTTTATCACGAGTTTTGTGGAGGCAAGATAGATTTTTTAAGTCAAATTGGTCATCATTTAAGTAAGTAATTAATAATTCATAATGACTGGATTAATTAATTTACATATTGTGCATTTAATATACAAATCAATTTAATCTAATTGCGTGCTGATGTCGCCATTATTCCTGTACAAACTGAATTATTATTTAGCTGAATAAATACTGCGCCATAATTAGAGTTTGCAATGCATATTTAGTGGTTTTTGATAATCTTTGTGACGTGTTGATTTGATTAGTAGTCACTAGTCATGTGTTCGATTCCCGTTCAGGCCACGATGAAAGATGAACTTTTCTACTTGTCAAGATATCAAAACCAACACAAGTTTCGAATTTGCTATGAGTTAATTTAATCTGTGTGATTGTTTAAGGGCAGTATTTTATTTTTCATAAATTTGGAATGAATCGGACTAACGACAAAAGCTTAAAGTTGTTATATACTTACATATCTTCTTCCATTTCAGATTACATCATTTATTAAGTTTGTAAGCCTATCCCTTAGTCGCCTTTTACGACATCCATGGGAAAGAGGCGACTAAGAAATAGGCTTACAAACTTGGGATTCTTTTTAGGCGATGGGCTAGCAATCTGTCACTATTTGAATCTCAATTCTATCATTAAGCCAAATAGCTGAACGTGGCCATTCAGTCTTTTCAAGACTGTTGGCTCTGTCTACCCCGCAAGGGATATATACGTGACCATATGTATGTATCATTTATTAAAGTGGCTTTTTGGTACAAACTTTATCACTGATTTTTAAACTTTTTTCATATTTTAGTAAGAACACAGATACAAATTAATAAGAACTTTTATAAAAGAAGAATTCGATACTAAACTTAAATACAAAAGTTTCATTCGTGAATTCCCAATTGCGTGGTTTTCATTTGAATTTGCAGACAGCAATTCCAGCCGAGCTATTTGTCTTTTCACTACATCTAAATAGGGCTGCATCAATAGATATTGGAAAACCATCGCACAGCGGCAGCAAGGAGCCTTAAATAAAATAGAGTTTGTCAGTACATCAAAAAAAGTTCTGTTTTTTTTGCCGCGGCGGACTCCATTTAATTTTTCTTTTCTAAAGTTTTGGAAGAGGAAGGTAAAAATGATTTTAAAACTTTCATGTTGCATTATACTATTTATAAATACTCAATATAGGTATTAAACGCGCAGAGCGACTATTTTGACTTGATCATTGTAACATGTTTCGAAACGTCCGAGATATAATAAAAGTTTTTATGCCTGTATAAATTAAATTCAATTGAAAATTGTAGAAACTCGATTTGGTTTCTCGCTCCCTGATCAATTGAAACCTGGGGCGTGATACAGACAAGACTTTGAATAGAGTGTAATTACAACGGCTTGATACCTAAGCAGTTATTCGGACAAAGACTTCGTTCTGCTGTAATTCCTAAATGACGTCACCATTCGTTAAATTGAATAGTTTTGTACTTTTGTAACGTAAATAGGTTGGGCTATAATTTGGAACGTATCTATATAGGAACTGATTTTTTAAACTGCAGAACGGACAAAGTTGAAGAAAAATGTCGAATAGCGCACCCCAGGCTCGGAAACATTGCAATAGAAGATCCAGTTGAGGACGCGAAGAATCATAGTTTTTGCGTGAAAAAAAATGACAAATGAAAAATGTATTAATTAAAAAGTACCTACCTACTTTAAAAAATAAAATAATAATAAACCACTTTTTATAATATAGGTACTCGTAAGTGTATTTATTTTATTTTTCATATTATATTTTGTTTATATACAACTATTATTTTTCAAGTACGTTTAGGTAAGCTTACTCGTGCTACCTCAAAAATCATGAAATGAGAGAAACGCAAATAGGTCAGATCTTTTTTATACAAAATACAAAAACTAATATTCAGTTAATTACCTCTACAATATCATTTGTTAAGATGTTACACAAAAAACAAGAACATCCAAATACCAGCTTACTATGTCTCCCAGAACTACTATGCAAGTAATTAAATTGCAACATATTATCCTACTGTCATCCTGGAAAATTCTAGACCAAATAACTAAATAGACTGCTACAACATACTGGTCTAGAGAGAAAAATTGTTTAATGTTTTTTAAACAATACACTGAAATGATTTTGATGTACTTTGGCACAGACTGGAAAGAAAATACTTGTATCAAGTCTTTACTCTTGATGGCTTCATGATGGAATTTAGTATTTCAACGAGAGAATTTCTTCTTAGATATGGTTTCCTCACGAAAAACAATAGTAATAGCATCAGTTCGCTTTCAAAACCTACGATATTGAGCAAAAAGTCTTAAGTTACGTAGTCGAACTGTGAATTGAACCTGAGTACTTCTCAAACAAGTCAGATACGAGGAAACGAGGTTACGATAACCTGTTGTACACTGACGGTTTCATGCAAGTTTTTAAAATGTAGGTAGGTACATATATTTTAAAACTATTTTCGATCACTGCTCATCAACTTCTGTCAATTAAACGCGAGTTTATCCGGAAAATTATGCTTACAACTTCTAACCAATACGAAAGATCAAAAGACTTGACTTTGACAAGTGATGTCCAACTTGTCAAAATTTCTTCAATAACGTCAAACAATTTAGAATTGTTTGTCAGAAGTTATGATTAGTATAAATGGATTTGAACGAGGGATTTGATACCATTGTTCCTCATTTTAAATTCAAAATGTGTTGAATAAAATAATAAAAAAAAATCTTGCAAAATTTAGTCAATGGCGAAATGTACTATAAAGGCTTGGCTGTAGCACGCTAATAACTTATTTTTTAAGTGGTCTGAGGTTTTGTATATTGAAAGCAAAAACAACATCCACTATCTATCAAAAAACTATATAGCAATTTTGTTGAATGTCTATTATATTATAAACATGAAAGAAAATCATTACATACTCGTGAAATCACGAATTTTCTATGTTTTATTTTTATCAATTAATTTTCTATGAATATTTCTCGTCTATTTAATAATGATATCAATGACTCTGAAATAATACAAAGAAACTTAATTACAGTGTCACTGTCAATTAATTTGCCTTTGTTTAGTGGAATTGTGAGTACAATGTGCATTAATTGTTCCAACATTTCTATTCTTGCCTCCTCAGACGAGAGTTGTATACTTTGAGGATTTCCAACTCAGTTATAATAGGCCAGTGACTCCAATCGCGTATTATTAATCCCGTTTACGCCTGTTTCCCCTGACAATTTTGACAGCCAGTTTGGCGCAGTTGTCGGATTCTCACCTCTGAACCAAAAGGTCCCGAGTTCGATTCTCGGTCAGGTCGTGAAGGAAAAAAGAACTTTTCCTGAATTGCCTAGGTCTTTGATGTTTATTGAATTAAGAATACATACATACATATAATCACGTGTTTATCTCTTGCGGGGAAGACAGAGCCAACTGTCTTGAAAAGACTGAAAGGCCACGTTCAGGTGTTTGGTTTTATGATAGAATTTAGATTATTTTTCTGTTGGTGCCGGGAACCACACGGCATAGCAATTTAGATTATATTATAAAATATATTATCGTTTAGTTTGTATCCTAAGTACATATTTAACACAAGTTTTGAACTTACTTAGAAGCTAGCTTAATCTGTGAGTTTTGTTCCGTATATAATTAAAATGTTGGGACTTGGGATATCCTCTTTTGGTGAACCTTCACACATTTTATGGAACATGTGACAAATTTCAACTTCGTTAAAGGTTCAGTTTACAATTTTTAAAAGTTTTATGCATTAAAATTTTTTATCACTGCTTTATCCCTTACGGGGTAGACATATTTAACAAAGTTCTCGTAAGCTAGATCCTGGGTAATAGCTAGTTATAGCTAATAGTTCTCTTAATCAAGTTTCCCAAATAACGAACGGACTTAATCAGGAATGAATAGAAAATCGATTACTTTCTGAGAGAATGGTGTTCTTACAAGCCTTCTCAGTGAAGTTATATTGAAAATGTTCGTTTCCGATCGCCTTTGTCTGCTCGGACGGGAAACTGGATAGTTTTGATGAAGGTTCCGTTACAGAAAACAAATTTAAATCACGTTTATTGGCAGTTGATCGAAGATACCAATGCTGAAATGGACGGAGGTTTTAGGGAAATACTCTAGTGATTCCACGAAAATAACATAATGGGCAAGGCAAATAATGATTGATTGAGAGAGAAAATGTAGATATAAAATATTTAATCTTTATTTGCCTTTATTGAATAAAAAATATACTCTTTACTTTTATTACCAAAAGCGATATGCTTTTGGTAATTTAAATAAATGGCAACATCTTCAAACGTCACCCGGCGAAGAGTCTGAATCGCGCAAGCTAAGATTTCACTGATTAGAGCATTAGCTGCGGATCCCCAGGCATAACACCTAGTCTGGCGGAAGATATTCCTTTTAAGAAGTATTTTGTACTAGTAAGGTATTAAGTAAAAAGGAAAACTTTGAGAAAAAGATAATAAGTAATTTTTGTATATTCTTACCTTGCTTTGTATATAAGTATACAAAATTCATTCTTAATGTATACAGCGTCTAAACTACCTTCTTTTTATAACTTTTTCCTCGCTAACTTTACACGCTTTCTGTGCATACACTCTTTGAAATAAAGTATCTACTTTATGTTACGTACTTCTAAAATCTTAACTAGTTCATAGCTGCATCAGCTTACATTCTAAGCAGTTTATGCGCTGAAATGGAAGGACAGAAAAGTAGACTTTAGAAAAGGGTACTTATAGAAGTGCATGAATAAATAAATATATTCCGTTTATTGCACACTAAACTTCGAGGCGTCATACTAAATGTAACCTCAAAGGCGTAATTTGTCGGATGATAAGTTAAATTGTCTTTTTTATTTCTGGGGGACTTGCTATCTCTATGCTATTCATTTTGTTTCATTTCATTTATTATTCCTAACAATCCGTCGTTTCACCTATATTGGATCATGGTAGAATAGAACAACCCCATATCTTTTCCATAGATATCGTAAAAGGCAACTAAGGGATATGGGCTAGTGAAATGTCAATTCCATCATGAAGCCATACAGCTGAACGTGGCCTTTCAGTCGTTTCGAGACTGTTGGCTCTGTCTACCCCGCAAGGGATATAGACGTGACTATATGTATGTATGTTACACAACCAGTTGCCAGAATTCACTGCTACTAACTTACGCGTGTTCCACACATACAAAGAAAACAATTAGGATCCCAAAGAGCAACTACACTAACAAAATACATACATACATACATACATATGGTCACGTCTATATCCCTTGCGGGGTAGACAGAGCCAACAGTCTTGAAAAGACTGAATGGCCACGTTTAGCTATTTGGCTTAACGATAGAATTGAGATTAAACTAGTGACAGGTTGCTAGCCCATCGCCTAAAAAAGAATCCCAAGTTTGTAAGCCTATCCCTTAGTCGCCTTTTACGACATCCATGGGAAAGAGATGGAGTGGTCCTATTCTTTTTTGTATTGGTGCCGGGAGCCACACGGCACCATTAACAAAATAACAACTAAACTAAATCTTTTATCCCAAAACTAAGAAGTGAATGTCGCAGTAGCAACTTCTAATTGCCGAATAAATCTAAGTTCGCGAGGTAAACGACAGAGAGTTATTTAATTGTGTGTTTGTTTGTTTCTAGTTGACGGCCTAAGTGCGAATTTCTGCAACCTTGTTAAAATGGATAGCTTGATGATTCAAAGATCATGCTGTGTGGTGCCCGGCGCTAATACAAAAAAGAATAGGATCACTTCGTTTATTTCTCATTGATGTCGTAAAAGGCGACTGAGGGATATGCTTATAAACTTGAGATTCTTCTTTAAGATGACGGGCTAACAATTTGTCACTATATGAATCTCAATTCTATCATTCCGCCAAACAGCTGAAGGTGGCTTATCCGTCTTGTCAAGATTGTTGGCTCTGTCTACCCCGCAAGGGGTATAGACATGATTACATGTATGTATGTCATTCTGGGGTATACTAAAAACAGTATGCAAGCGATACTTTGTAAGCTATAAAATAATTTGGAAAAGTTTTAATGGCCGTCTGCCACACCAACTCCCTTTCAGAATCTATGTTAATATTATAAAGCTGAAGAGTTTATTTGTTTGTTTGAACGCGCTTAACTCAGGAACTACTGAAAAATTATTTTTGCGTTGAATAGACCATTTATCGAGGAAGGCTTTAGGCTACATAACATCACGCTACAACTATAAGAAGCAAATAAATCATTGAAAATGTGAAAAAAAAAAAACGGGGAAAATAATTCATCCCTGAGGGCTTCAATGATGCCAAAAATTATTATTCCACGCGGACAAAGTCGCGGGCACAGCTAGTAAGTAATAACTTTACAACACCATTATAGTAAGTAAATTTCAACAGAAGTGTCCCTTTTAATTTCATAGATAAGGGAGGGCTTGCTCTAACGTTAAACTGATAAAGTGATTATTCAATAATGCCACGCCATCTTGTATTAGTTTGAAGCAATTACTATTACCGGTATAAGATTTAATGACGTTGGAATTAATACTTCGATGAGGTTTGAATCTTGGTTAATAGCTCGTATTAAATGTCCTGAAATTGAGGATTTCTAACGATGGTTTCCGTCACCGTCAAGGACATCGGTTAGTAATCATACTAATGTACGTTACATACAACGGATTTGATGCATGGCTACTATGAGATAAGAACTTATACTCTTTGGAACTGGTATTTTTTGATTCTGATACCTTAACCACTGGACACAACCGTCTTCGCCAGGTTCATTCCACATTTGTCTTAAATATGTACATACATATAATTACGTCTTTATTCCTGACTGGGCAGACTGAACCAACAGTATTGAATAAATAGTAAAGTCTCTTGTACAGCTAATTATATTTTATGTCTATTCCAATTATTTTACTATTATTATTATTTTTCAATTAATTTATTTACCCTAAAGCACAAAAACTAGTTTTATACGTGACCTCGTCAAAAACAGCTTGTAATATTTGTTAGAGGTCAACATTGGTCACGCACGTATCGGGACAAAGAAAATAATGCGAACCCAAGGGACCACGCTCTTGTCCTGTGATATTTAACGAGTAAATAACATGTTTGTTATCACACTTGACTGTTAATAGGGTTAAGGACGCTGTATCAATGCCGTGTGGTTCCCGGCAACAACAGAAAAAGAATAGGACCATTAAATTTTTTGCCATGGATGTCGTAAAAGGCGACTGAGGGATACATACATACGTATGGTGACGTCTGTATCCCTTAGGGGGTAGACAGAGCCAACAGTCTTGAAAAGACTGAATGGCCACGTTCAGCTATTTGGCTTAATGATAGAATTGAGATTCAAATACTGAGGGATAGGCTTCTATAGTTGGGATTCCTCTTTTTGGCGACGACGGGCTAGTACCCTATCACTATTTGAATCTCAATTCTATCATGAAGCCTAAAAGCTGACCGTGGCCTTTCTGACTTTTGATGACTGTCGGCTCTGTCTACTCCGCGGGGGATATAAACTTGAGATTCTTCTTTTAGGCGACAGGCTAGCACCTGTCACTTTATATGAATCTCAATTCTTTCAGTAAGCCAAACGACTGAACGTGGCGTATCAGTATTTTCAAGACTGTTGGCTCTGCCTACACCGCAAGGGATGTAGACGTGATTATGTGTATGTGTGTGTGTGTATAAGTGATTGCGATTAATCCAGATGAAACCCCAAAAAAAAATTGAGATTACAATTTTTATCTCAACAGGGATACGGGATAATAGTGCGAACATAGAAATAAATGTGGTATTTACTAAAAAGTTTTAACATAAATCAGTGAACATACGGAAGTGTTTTGCTGTTGGGGTGACTTATGATGGCGGTAAATTATGTACGGGATTAGGGTCCGTGTGTTTTATATTCAGGATTATATGAATGATATATTTGGAGGGTGGGATAATGTTTTATCGAGTGTGTCGAGTTTTTACTTTTAAGTTTACAAACAGGTATGCGGAAAAATGCCGTGTGGTTATCAGCACCAAAACAAAAAAGAATTGGTCCAAGATATGGAATCTTTCCATGGATGTTGTAAAAGGCGACTAAGGAATAGACTTATCAACTTGCGATTCCTTTTTAGACGAGGCTAGCAATGTGTTGCTATTTGAATCTTTATTCTATCATTAGCCAAACAGCTGAACGTGACCTATCAAGACTGTTGGCGCCGTCTACCCCGCAAGGGTAAGACGTGATTATATGTATGTATGTATGTACTTACTGACATTCTAATTAGGTAGCCAATTCTAGCGCGTAAAATTTAATCCAGCCAAATTGTCGTTAGCAAATCAATTGACTACACCAATTAATATGCCAACGAAATTAAATTACGTTTGTTGCATGATTTTGACGTGCAGGAAATCTGAGGGTTTAGTGCGAGTTTTACTCGACCAAACGCGTCGAGCCAATTAACGCGAAATTTGTATGGAAATGCATTAGTGCCATCGCGTTACCACTAGATGGCGCTAATTAAATTACATACTAATTCGCACTAACCCTTCAAAGTGACGTAGGTACTAATATTTGGTACAATTTTAGAATCTGAGCATACGCAGTTACACGCAAACGTTTCTCATATGTATTTACTCTAACGAGTTAGACACAGTCAATAGTCAAACTCAAACGTTCACGTTCACGTCACGTTAAACCGGATGACTTGGTAATGGAATTGAGATGCAGAGGACTCTGAATTTTATAAGTATTTCCCTTGATTTGCTTTGAAGAGAAAAATTTGACATGCACTATATATATTTTCTGACCAGCATGAAAGTAATCTTGCATTGTAATGCTACTGCCAATAATTATAACATAGTCAAGTTACGTCCATATCCGTTGCGGGGTAGACAGAGCCAACAGTCTTGAAATGATTGAAAGGCCACATTGGTTTGTATGGTTTTATGATGAAATTGAGGTTCTGTTTATCATTGTTATGGCATTTTATTGTTCAGTCATCTGATAAGTAGTTTATTATAAGTATTAATTTGAAAAAGGCACACCAACAGTATGCATTCAATATATTGCTTTAAACATTAAATCTAAATTGTTCTCATATATATATTATATACCCATTACAGGTGTACTCAGAATTTACACAGCAATTGCTACTTATTTTTATTATGTTTAATACCTACATATATTTAAAAGTGCCGTGTATTTCCCGGCTCCAATACAAAAAATAATAGGACCACTCCATCTCTTTCCCATGGATGTCGCAAAAGGCGACTAAGGGATAGGCTTATAAACTTGGGATTCTTTTTTAGGCGATGGGCTAGCAACCTGTCACTATTTGAATCTCAATTCTATCATTAAGTCAAAAAGCTGAACGTGGCCATTCAGTCTATTCGAGATTGTTGGCTTTGTCTACCCCGCAAGGGATATAGACGTGACCATATGTATGTATGTATGTATTTAAAATTAAGAACCAGCAGCTGTGTGATATTAGCTTTTAATTAAGACTTCTTGATTTATTAAGACTTGGATTGATGAGACATCCATAGTTCATTAGTTTACATCTAAAAAAGCCACCAAATTACATTTCACCTTAAATACTCTGGTCACAATTTTTTGAATGTGTCAACCCCAAATCAGTGAATACAAATATAAAAATGAATGTTGCCAGCACCCAATGTGAACTCGTTCTCGTGTTGACACACGTTTGTTTGTACTCATACGGCACATTGCACATTCTCGCAAAATGGCAGAGTGCAAATTGTTACAAAATTACATTTTATTTTATAATTCTCTTTATTATTTTATGACACTCACACGAACATACATATATGTGATACAATTTCATATGGCCGAGAGAAAAGGCTTGTGTATTTTTTTTATATCGTCACAACTGCTTGAAAAATATATTTAATGCACATAAATTATCGTATATCTTGAATATTACATACATACATACATATACTCACGTCTATATCTCTAACGGTGTAGACAGAGCCATAAGTATTAAAAAGTCTGGCAGGTTACGTTCAGCTGCTTGGCTTATTGATAGAATTGAGATTCAAATAGTGACAGGTGCCCATGGCCTAAAAGAAGAATCCCAGGTTTCTTAAACTATTCCTTAGTCGCCTTTTACGATATACAAGGGAAAAAGATGGAGATTTCCTATTTTTTTCTTTTAGTGCCGGAAACCACACGGCATATATAACGTCACAAAATCCGTCCGTTAAACTAGCCCATCACCTAAACACGGTTCACTAAATAACCAACATATTGCCAATACCCACAAAACACAATCTACACTAAACCGACTTTGAGTCTGTAAGCTAATGGAACACTCGAACTGCTGATTGCAAATCCCAGATTTCTAGATACAGCATCTAGGACGTGACTGGGGATCTAATGAAAATCCTAGGGGTGAATACTTACTATGTATAAATAAATAAATATATATGCTACAGATTATAAACCCCATAGACGTGACTATATATTATACCTATGTACTTATGTATGTATTTATAACATTATTATATATAACAAATTTGTCTTAAATAAAGAAATGCTATAAAACAGATTAACTAACTTCATATATTATAATTTATATATATATATATATATATATATATATATATATATATATATATATATATATATATATATATATATATATATATATATATATATATATATATATATATATATTATAATGTCTTGATCTCTCTCGGGTTAAAAGTAGATATCAACTAATAAGCTTTTCCCTTTATTGTCTTTTACAACAACGCAGTAAGAGGAAAAGCTGGCATACACCTTTTTTTCTTCGCTACCATAACCCAAACTAAAGATGAATGTGGCTATTCTCTTAGTCGCCTTTTACGACATCTACACTGCAAACAGAGATTGAGTTTTTTAAAAATAAAATACCTGAAATCAAGCGGCACGTGTATGTGAAACTATAAAATATTGATACAATAATGTGAATATACAAAATATGATCCCAGTGTATCAAATATCGTTTTTCACGAATACTTCCCTCAGCCTCACAGGAATATCAAATCAATTTACGCTTCAAACAAATATCTGATGTCAACCAACAAAGGGGTTCGATTCGCCTTAGATTAAATTCTTGGTGCTTGCAGTGAGAAGTTTCCGTGGTCTGAGAAATGCTGTTTACAAAAGCTTAGGATACTTTTTATAACTACTTTTTGTTTTGGTGGTTAAAAAATGGTGTATTGGCAAATATTTGAAATTGTTACTTGAAAATGTTGTATTTTGATACATATGTACAACCACTGTATCTTTTACGGGATAGATAGAGTCTACAGTCTCAAAAAGGCGAAATTTGAAAAAGAAATGCCACGTTCAACTATTGTTTTTATAGAACTGAGATTTAAAAAAATATTTTAATGAGCGTCGACCTTATTGTTTTTAAAAAAGAGATTAATTTTCTTACGAAACAAAAACAAAAGATCAACGTTGTATGCTAAGCTTAAAAGTTTAAATACATTTAATTATAACGAACAAAGGGGAGTCGGTTTGTTCGTACGGTACACAATACGAATCGATTTCATTTCAATTAAAAGCTATTCCCAACTTTGAAATGTTGCAGGTGCTGACGATCTCCTTAATTTGTTCAGTTTAAATTAATTTTAGATCATCAAGGGCCAGCAACGTCAGATTTTGAACTCACTTTTGAATACATCTTCATACAGATATACATACAACCACATCTATATCCCTTGCGGGGTAGACAGAGACAACTTGTTGTCTTGATAATACTGACAGGCCACGTTCAGTAGTTTTTTTTTTTTGTGATCGAGATTAATTGCCTTCCGTAGGTTAAGTATACGTATAATTGACGATGTTATTACTTTCTGTGTATTCACACTCTGTGACCCTGTGATCTAATAAAAAATTAAAAAAAAAATAGTTGCCAGAAATGGTACCATCTCGACTTTAGGCTGGCTATAGGTACTCATACTCATACAGCCCGCGCTTATCTTCCGTTGGCGTCATTGTTGGCGTTATCTTAAAAGGTGAGTAGGTAGATTATTCTTGTTAATTATGCTTATAAGTTTTCTAAATGGCTTCGTTTCTATGACATTTACAACACTATCCGTCTTGGAATGGTTAAATCGTGCTTTGCAAAAATCCACACGGCTAGACTTTTGAAAACGCATCCGGGAACAGCCTGGATTAAGATGTAAGATAAGATTGCTACGTTCATTACTTTGATTGAGAATTTTAACCTCATTCTACGTAAGGAATGACCGTAGTACCGCATTGAGGCGTGATGGATGGCTGCTATAGCCGCCCATGATAGATAACCACTCAACTTGATCGACCATGACCGTCAGAGAAGGATTATCATCGTGAAACGTGTAAAAATGGCGAAGAAACAAAAGAATAAGCGTTGTAATGGCGCCCGGATTAATTGATATTTACGATAAAAATTTAGGTCAAAATTATAAATCAAAGCACAAAAAAGACTATTTTTTTTGTTTGTATTGCACATAAAAATAAATATAATAAATTACAAATCAGTCTTTGGATTAAGAAGAATATGTACAATGGCGGACTTATTCCAATTGGGATTTCTTCTATTCAAACAAAATATAAAGGAAAATCCATACGGTTATCAAAAAGTTATAATAATTTTGTGGTTGAATGTATCTACAGTAGGTACGTTACTTCAATACAGATCAGCTGAAGTGGTTGTTATTTTGTGACATTTTCCCTGAACGCAGGAGAAAAATCTCAATTTCTTGAAAAGTTTGAGGTTCTGATTCAAGTTGCGAATGGTCCATATTAAAAAAATACTAATTCTCATTTGAGTTAATTTTAAATTTTAAAACTGCGATTCCTCCAAAATCATTTAAAGTTATTGGACCCATTAAAACACATATTACTGTTTGACAAAAGAACGACCTCTTTTTCTCATCCATTTTCATCATTTTAATATTAGTTAGCATTTTTAAGAAAAAGACAGTGACCCCAAAATATTCATTGGTGCTTCATACACAGGAAATAATACCAAACGCCGATTCCTAACATATGACAGAGGACGGGTCGGGTCGGGACATATGTTAAAATAACTTCCGTCTGACCTGAATTAACACGCCCAATTTAACGTGACCTTTGCTCGTGAACATAAATGACGGGTTTCATAGACATTTTTTGTCGGGTTCTTAATAGTGATGATATAAAAAATAATATATGATTTATCTGACACTATATAAAGGCACAGCCCGAAGCGCTGGATCTAGAGATTTTAAATTTGTTACAAAGGTTCCTCGTATAGTTTATGGGAATACTAAAAGATGATTTCCCGAAATTTCCCTGTACTTAGAAAAATACATATTTATCTTTCCGCGGGTGGAGCCGCGCTCGTTCTATAGTTATCTTATAATACTTTGCCGCATATTTTTATTTCAGACACTGAAATATAGAGGGGTACTTTCGGTGCATAAATACATCTTGAGCATTAAAAATTTTACTTAACTTTAACTTTGCCATAGATACTAAAATGTTGTAGACCAGACGTCTACGAAATGTCTGCGGCGTAGACTGCGCTACGCCAAAAGCTCTACGCCGTACACGTCACGTGCGCAGGAGACGTTTCCGAAAGCGGCGCAAGACAGATATTTTTTTTTGTGTTTTCAAACATTAGGTTTAAAGATATTTATTTGACTCACAAAGAATTAAATTCACTTACAATGAGCCTTAATCTAATACAAAATAATAGTTAACAAGTAACGCGTTCAAGCAGTGTTAAATTTTTAAATAAACACAGTTGTCACAACAATAATTTTAAGCTTGTTCGTAGACATGTTTTTTTAATCTTTCTGTGAACAAAGTCAAAGATTTGCATTCTTTCAGTTTATTTGGCAGTCTGTTGTACATTTGCGCCCCTTCATACAATATGTTTCTCTTACCGTAGTTGGTTCGGGGTGTGATTAGTTTTATTTTATTAGTATTTCTTAAATGGTGCTTATATGTTCGTTTACTGAAAGTAATTTGTGAGTGGATGTTTCCGTTTAGAATTTTTTCGACGAGAATGCACATTTTGTATGTATAAAGTTGTTTTAGGTTAAAAATGTTAGTTTTTTTATATATGTCCTTTGTTCTAGTTAAGTAATGAAAATTAAAGAGTATTTTTATTATTTTATTTTGGGATCTTTGTATTAAATTCATATTGGTTTTATTTGCGCTTCCCCAGATTTCAATAAGGTATTCTAAATGTGATTTTACCAACGAGTTATATAACATATGTTTGACTTTGGATGGAATACAAGTTCTGATTCTTCGCAGTATACCACAGACCGAGCTAAGCTTAGCTCTTAGGTGTTCAATGTGAGATTTCCAGGTGAGTTTATTGTCAAGGTACAGTCCTAAGTATTTTTCTTGGTTAGAGCGATTTAAATTTGTTCCATTTATGGTAAGAGCAGGATAATGTACAATTGACATATATATATATATATATATAAACAAAATAATTTGCCGTGTGGTTCCCGGCACCAATACAAAAAGAATAGGACCACTCCATCTCTTTCACATGGATGTTGTAAAAGGCGACTAAGGGATAGGCTTACAAACTTGGGATTTTTCTTTTAGGCGATGGGCTAGCAACCTGTCACTGTTTGAATCTCAATTCTATCATTAAGCCAAATAGCTGAACGTGGCCATTCAGTCTTTTCAAGACTGTTGGCTCTGTCCACCCCGCAAGGAATATAAACGTGACGATACGATGTAAGGGTTGTGGTAATAACGCAAATAGGAATTAAGATGAAACAGATAAAAATAAATATATAAAACAATGTTTGTTATTTCCTTTAAGAGTCATAAAGTGATTTTACTTAATGGACAAGTTATCTGAAAATACACTGTTTCATCTTAATTCCTGTTTGCGTTATTACCACAAGCCTTACGAGCTTAAAGAACACTTACCAAAACCTTACAATAAAGGTTAATTGATGGTCGTCAGTTGTTTGTGTTGTCCGAACTGAACAACGCCTTTGTGTTAGCTTTGCCTCCAATTTTACGGGGTTTGTACTGAAATAACGAATGTTAACAAGTAAGGGTGAAGGCTGTTCTTGTATCAATTCTTAGTCATTCGCCCATAACTATAGAAATTACTAAAATCGATGAGTACCTGTGTCCAAAATATATTATCTACACTAATATTATAAAGAGGAAAACTTTGTTTGTTTGGTTGTAATGAATAGGCTCAAAAACTACTGGACCGATTTTAAAAATTCTTTCACCATTCGAAAGCTACATTATCCACGAGTAACGTAGACTATATTTTATTTTGGAAAAAAATAATAGTTTAAAAAAAACTAAAAAACTACGCTTTATTGCTAATCAAACTAAAAAATAGAAAATAAAATTTAAAGACAAAGGAATTATAAAACAGTAGTAGCAAGTCGAACAATCAGTTATAGTCAATTACCTCCGATTAAAATTATAACAAAATTAAATTTATAAACAAAACAATTGAATCTGAGTAAAAAGCGTGGGGTGCCTGATGTAGTAAATATTAAAATCATTCTATTAGCATATATTTATGACAAGAGAGTTATGAAAATGAAGTAAAATGCACCCCACGCTTTTTACTCTGATTTAAATTGTTTTGTTTATAAATTTAATTTTGTTATAATTTTAATCGGAGGTAATTGACTATAACTGATTGTTCGACTTGCTACTACTGTTTTATAATTCCTTTGTCTTTAAATTTTATTTTCTATTTTTTAGTTTGATTAGCAATAAAGCGTAGTTTTTTAGTTTTTTTTAAACTATTATTTATTTTCTATTTTTTAGTTTGATTAGCAATAAAACGCCTAGTTTTTTAGTTTTTTTATACAATTATTTTTTGGTAGAAGTGTTAACTTCCTACTACTTCTACTACGCTGTATAACTATCTTACTAGAAATGACTTTCGCAACCATGCGCCCATCGCCGGAGGTTTTCACAACTAACTTTCTTAAAGTTATATGTGGCCTGATTGGATTAAATCTCATAATATTCTCATCATCATGATTCTTTTTTAGGCGACGGGCTAGCAACCTGTCACTATTTGAATCTCAATTCTATCTTAAAGCCCAATAGCTGAAGGTGGCCTATCAGTCTTTACAAGACTGTTGGCTCTGTCTACCCCGCAAGGGATATAGACGTGATTATATGTTTGCATGTATGTATGATGATTGTTAAACCCAGTTGAAAAGAATTTTATAGTGATAAATCACTGTTAATAATATTTTTGACTATCCAGCAAACATAACAATTTTCGATTGTGGCCTTGCCAGGAATCAAACCACAAGATTAAGAGGCAGATTGATACAGGAACAAAAATATTTCAAACATACCTCCACTGCCTTTACAACCAGGAACGCAACAATGTTTATCTGAAGACATCGTGGCACTTTTGTAGTAAAATCTGTCTTTCACAAAAACAAACACAAACTTGGGACTCCTATCTCAAATAATCAGGTACTTTTTACAGGAGTCCTATCTCAAAATATCTGCACAACACAGTGAACACAGTCAGAGTCCAATCTCAGATGATAAAATCACACGAATATCCGGAAGAACAAAGCTCGACTCAACGGAAGATTCCAAACTCCAAATAACGACAAGTTATCAGCACAAAACAAAGTGCAAATAGGTAAATACACAGGCACCGGTAAAAAAACAGAAAGAAAGTTTACAGGTGTTAGAATCGAATTCAAAACTTACTGCAAAACTTATTTTACATAAATAAACAAACTGTCACTCATTTTCCAAGCGAGTATTACAGTGTTGCTATTATAAATATGCAAAAGTTACATAATGTTAATTCAAGAATCGCATTAATATGTTAAATACGTATTAAATATCGCAAAGTTCTGTAGGTAGTAACTTTATTCTTGTATTGTTGTAAATTTAGTTGTTCAATTTTCATTTATTACTTTTGTTTTATTACTTATATATTTTTTATTGTTTTAAAATATTCTACTAATTCTACTATTGTTTCTAATGGTAATTCTAAATGGAGCGATGCGATGAAATAAAAAAGCCTCAGGTTAATAGTAACATTATATGGAAATATATTACATCTCTTTTTGGACTCCTTATACGTCAGAACTTCTTGGTTTCTTGGAGATGGATGGAGATTACTGGCACTGGTGCTATCTCTGTCTCTCTTACTCTCATACGAAGGATCTAAAAATGAATTTATTAATCCTGGCAGTTTTAATAAGGATAATGAGAAACTCTTATCAAAATATTGCATTGTCATCGGTCCTTGATACGTGTGCAAAGTTTCAAGTTGATCAGACGTTTAGAAATCAGTGAAAATTAAGCTCAAAGATTCCGTTACATACTACTCTGTCAAGAAAGTAGCAGGAAAAGATCAATAATACACAAACTGTTTGTTATTCATCCAAATTTATTTTATCACCTTCAAAATATGCTCCTTTAGAAACGATACACTTACGCCAACGAATAATCCAATCATCAAAACATTTTTTAAACGCTGTTTCCGGAATTGAGGTCAGTTCTCGCCGCGAATTCTCTTTTATGTCTTCTACCGATTGAAAACGGGTGCCACGAAGTGGTAATTTGAGTTTAGGAAAAAGAAAAAAGTCGGCTGGAGCCATATCTGGTGAATATGGTGGTTGCTCGATGGTATTTGTTGAGTGTTTGGTTAAAAATTCGTTCACAATGATGGCCTTGTGCGAAGGTGCATTATCATGGTGCAAAATCCAAGAATTTTCTTTCCACAAATCTGGCCTTTTTCGTCGGATTTGCTCTCTTAAACGCCGCATAACACTCAAATAATATTCCTTATTTACCGTTTGACCTTCCGGCAAGAATTCCGAGTGCACAACACCGCGATAGTCAAAGAAAACAGTCAACATGACTTTGACTTTTGAACGACTTTGGCGTGGTTTTTTCGGTTTCGGTTCAGTTGGAAGGCGCCACTCCGAAGCTTGTTGACTAGTTTGCATGTCAAACTCGTAAATCCACGTCTCGTCACCAGTAACAATGCGTTTCATGAATGTTGGGTCGGAATTGACTCGTTCTAGCATGTCCTCAGCGACTCTCATGCGATTGAGTTTTTGAAAAAAATTCAGGTCTTTTGGGACTAGCCGAGCGGCAACATGTTTCATACCCAAATTATTAGTTAAAATGGTACGGATCGACTCGTGAGATACAGAAAGTTCGGTGGCTATCTCTCTCAAAGTTGAATGAGGATTTTCAGTCACTATTTCCTTCACTTTTGCGATGTTAACTTCAGTTGCAGACGTTGATGGCCTACCAGAGCGAGGCAAATCTTCCATCACATCTCGACCGCTTTTGAACGCTTTGTACCACTCATAAGCACGAGTTTTTGATAAAGTCGATTCACCGTAAGCCTTCTGTAACATTTTCAGTGACTCCGAACACGATATTCCATTGGCAATGCAAAATTTAAGACAAACTCTTTGTTCGATGTTTTTATCCATTATGAAATTAGCAATACACACTAGATATGATATAACTAAAAAAAGCACTGTATTTAATGTAAACAACAGATGCAACTCAAACTCCGCGCCAAAATGGAAAACAGTTGTGCCAATCTAACAACAACAAAAAAAACAAAAATTTGAATTTGGAACCATAAATAAATAATCCATTCCCGATACTTTTTTGACTGAATGTACATACATACATACATACATACATACATACAACCCAAGCTAATAAAAGCGTAGTAAAAATAGGGTCGTCGGTCGTGCGAAGCCGGGGCGGGTCGCTAGTTTACATATAAATTAGTATATTATGTGAATGTGTCATTGTATATTTAGTATTTGTTTTCTTTCGCTATCGTATAAAATTTTTTGTAATGATAGTTGTGAGTTATAAATAAATAAATTACATACATACATATGGTCTTACAGTATTTTCAAACCTGCTCTGTCTACTTTGTAAGGAATAAAAACTTAATTATATAATTGATGAAGATAATTATACTAATAAAACGCATTAATGTGGTGATCACATACATACATATGGTCACGTCTATATCCCTTGCGGGGATAACAGGGCCAATTAATTAATATAGGTAATATTATATTATAGGTATGTTTCTTAGCTGTTAATTTGTGGTGATCACCAATTAATTAATTGATAAAAGGATAGTTATCGCTCGAAAACCTTGGGCTTTTTCTTTTAAGTAGTAGCTTAGATAAAAAGTCAGGTCCTGACATTAATATCTAAATCTTAATTCCAGCTTAATGTGGTCTTTGAGTCTGACTATTATATATTTGTTGGAGCGTATAAATTTTTAAGGCGTTTGTGAGATACTTATAACCCATTATTAGTGCGGGGCTAAAGATGGTCTACATAGCTTAGTCGTGTTATATTTTTTAATATTCAGAAAAGTAACCGTCGCGCGCAGTAGATAATGGAGGAAGCGTGTTCTGGACAAGGCGATTAATCAAAAAGTTATCAGGTACTGCTTCCGGGGTAGACATGAACCGGTTCACCACTAACATACTTCATTATTCATTGTTAACTCGCATTTTGTTAACCAACTTCAAGACTTAGCACAGCGGGGAACATACTTTATTTAGATACATACATAAAATCATGCCTCTTTCCCGGAGGGGTAGGCAGAGACTACCTCTTTCCACTTGCCACGATCTCTGCATACTTCCTTCGCTTCATCCACATTCATACCTTTATTTAGATGTCACATACATATACATTATACAATTCGTAAAAGGCGACTAAGGGAGTACACACACTTTAATCTTGTGCAAGCCTCCACGCTAGTCTGGCAGTGAAGAGAAAACGTAGTGTTTGCCAGCTTTCTTTTCTCTTCCCGTATAAAACATAAAAGTCTAACAAGGGAAAGGCAAAAAGATTTGGGATTCTTCTTATAGGGCTAACAACTATTTGTATGTATGTATTTTGTTAACTATCTTCAAGTCTTAAGCACAGTGCTGAACATTTTTCAATTTACATACATATATCATGCCTTTATCCTAAATGGCATAGACAGAGCTAGCAGTCACGAAAAGACTGAAAGGTCACAATCAGCCTAATGATGGAACTGAGTTTTTAGTGACAGGACACAGAGACGTGGAAGTACTCATGTTTAATTAATTATAAAAAAATAAAAAAATTGTTATAATTAACAATTTTGTTTATTTTTTAAACATGTTAGCACATTTCTGCCACTAAGGCCATGGTTATTACATAAAAAATATATTTCTTTTGTACGTTCCGTTATGAGTTATTAACGAAACCAAAATATAATAGGTACTTGAGACGGAATGTAATCCTTTCAAGTAGAATTCAAAAGAAAGAATTTTCTTAATAAAATAACGTAGGTGAAAGGTAGTATTACAAAGGATATTTCAGTCTACCGAGCTCTAAATAAGAAATTTTTCGAGGTAAAAATATCTAGAAATAATTCCAGTAACACGACAAAGAAATTTCTTTATGATTCACAGAAATTTAAATGCACTTACTACACGATAAAGGTACACGGCTCACTGAAGAAAGATCTTTGAATCATAGTCTAATCTAATAAATAAATAAATACGGGTCATATTATACAGATCGAGTTAGCCTCGAAGTAAGTTCGAGACTTGTGATACTAACTCAACGATACTATATATTATAATAAATACTTATATAGATGAACATCCAAGACCCAGGCTAATCAGAAAAAGTTTTTTTCTCATCATCGGCCGGGATGCCAACCCGGGACCTCCGGTGTCACGCACAAGCATACTACTGCTGCGCCGCAGAGGCCGTCGAATCTTAGCTCTTTATTTACATACAATATACGTACTTAAAATTACGCCTCGAGGGTTTAGCAGAGGCTACATCGTTTCACTTGCCATGATCCCTGTATACTTTTTTCGCTTCCCATTCATGCAAGCTCGAATACTTAGATTCGAAAATTCATTCAATTCGATTAAAAAAGAATAAGATTTTTAGGTTTATTTGATTTATATATCTTTATATATCTCTTTTAATTCGACACAAGCAACTTGGTCGTATCGCGTCGTGTCCTATCGCAAATGCGTTCTAAGCTTTAAGAGCGTCGAAGTAATTTTATTTGCCAAAGTACAAACAAACAAAAGTAGCTCAGACGAACCTAATAAAGTGAAAACTTTACACTGAGCGTTATATACAAATATATATTGCAATGTTTCCATTCTGTTGTGAAACTAATAATATAAGATAGTATTGAAGATTTTTATTTATTTATTCTTTATTGTAACAATTACAATTTGTGAAGTACAATAGGCGGACTTAATACAGATTGAAGTGCTTTGGTTTTAAGAATGTTTATAGTAGAAGTTCTCGTTTGTACAATTAAATTTCATAGTATTAAAAACCATTTATCAGTAAGAAATGACGAAAGACCGAAATGTTTTTAGTCACTGTTAATTTAGACTATTATTAATGGATAACTTTTAATGGTCTTAGGACATTAACACTTTTGAATAGAACTACTCCATATCTTTCAAATGGATGTCGTAAAAGGCGACTAAGGGATAGGCTTATAAACTTGGAACCTGCCACTATTTGAATCTCAATTCCATCATGAAACCATAAACGTGGCCTTTCCGTATTTTCGACTGAAAGGCCGCGATCAACTGTTGGCTCTGTCTAAGCTCTGTCCGCAAGGGATATAGACGTGAGCATATGTAGGTATGTGTTAATAACATAATTTTATTTGGTTTGCGAGGGCACAATGTGTGACTATTACAAATAGGTACCTACTCGAGATTTTGTTTTTATCTAGAACTTTTTCATCAAGCTGAATTTTGCCTTACTGCGAAAACCCCACGGTATTGATGTAAAAACAGACAATCTAAAATACTTTTTGAATGCAAACAAGTTTTAGATACGGGCGACGTGTATTCAAAAATTTTGTTGCGCAACTTTTTCGTAGCGGCGTAAAAAGCAACAAGAACTAATGTTTATGTTGCAAGTTTTGAACGATAAAATTTAAAATGTGTTGACTACAAAATTCACGTTTGATTATTTTTGTGTATGTGTGTGTATTCAATTTACATCCACTGCGGAGTTTTAATTTTAAGAAATAACTAATTTTTAATTACTGTATTACAAATGTAAAAAATTAGCTTCCATTTCTTGGTAGCATACATGCATATAATCACGTCTTTATCCCTTGCGGGGTAGATAGAGATAACAGTCATAAAACGACTCAAAGGCCGCGTTCAGCTGTTTGGCTTAATGAAAGAATTGAGATTCAAATAGTGAAAGGTTGCTAGCCCATCGTCTTAAAGAATAATCCTTAGTCTATAAGTCTATCCCCTAGTCACCTTTTACGACATACATGGGAAAGAGATGGAGTAGTCCTATTCTTTTTTCTATTGATGCCGAGCACCACACGGCACTCTATTCGTGCCGGGAACCACAGGTTCTTGGTAGCTTAGCCATATGTAAATAAAAACACGGTTAAGTAAGTCCTTTTGGTTCATTGGGTCGCTGGTTCGATCCCTAGTCAGATAATTCCTCAGATAAAAATTTAAGATAAGCAATTTTCAATCTAAGAAAGGAGAATCAAGTACAAAAGCCTTAAAATTTTGCGCCAAAAAACAGAAAGCAAAACACAATACACAATTAATTGCAATTTTCTTCTAATGTATCAGTTTCAAACACTCGCTGAGATCTTCAAATGAAAAATTCCAAACTTCAGTTTTACAAAATGAATCGGGCAATAAGCGGGAGCACTTCGGACTTTTGATTTATTCAACTGATTGTTCTACTAAAGAACAGTTGTAAAAATCTGGCTAAGTGCGTGTCGGGCTCGATGCAATTAAGAGCTTCTATCAGAGAACAAAAACTTTATTTACATTTAATGAAATTTTAACAGACGGATGTACTTTGAAGATATTGACAAGAAAAGTTGGTAAATGATATGAATTTATGAACAACTGAAGCCAAAAATTTCTTTCTATGTTCACCTTAAAATCTGGTATACGGCACTTTCTCCCACACCCCTATAAGGGGGCCAGACAGTTTTTTTTTCTTTTGGTAGCGGACGCAATCGCGGACAAATGCTGATCATTTTAAGATTTTAAGGATTAATATCCAAGACCCAGACTAATCAGGGAAAGTTCATTTCTCATCATGCCCTGACCGGGATTCGATCCTGGGACCTACGGTGTCACAGACAAGCGTATTACCGATGCGCCACAGAGGCTGTCAAACAAATAAACTCGTAAGTATAAATATAAAAAGCTAATACATAAAAAGCTCAAATAGTTTTTTGTAATTTTCATGTTATTAACATTTTTACATAGCCTTTAATAATATTGTGCATTGTAGTAAGTAGAAATAAAAGCTTTATGTATGTATATTTAGCAGTCTGCAATGATGCAATTTTTCTTTAATATTTAGTTATTTTTCTACATACATAAATATAGTCACGTCATTATCCCTCGCGGAGTAGACCGACAATCTTGAAAAGACGTTTGGCTGTTTGTTTTTACTTTTCCAAGTAATTTTATAAGTGGTTGTAAACTTGTATTTAATAAAACGGTTGCTTATTTTACTACAGAACCCCTAAAAAGACAAAAGAAATCGAAGTGTATCATGAAAGGGAAAATAAGATTTTCCCCTTAACTTTTTAAAGGAAATGGCGAAGTTGAAAGTTCAACAGTACAATTTTTATTATTGAAAAAGAAATCTTATTGAGTTATGGGCGCAGACATCTCGGGAAACCGAAACAATCACTTTCATAGTTACTTAAAGAAAAAGAGTGTTTGAACATTTCTCAAATTGATATGAAGTCACAGGTGAAAAGTTTCTGCGATCTTACATACATGTAACCTCGGCTGTATCTCTTGCGGGGTAAACAAATCCAGTAGTCTTTAAAAGACTAAAAGGCTGCGTTCGGCTGTGAAACATGGATACAAACTTCTTTATAGACCGCGCTTAATAATTTTTTTACAGTTTATTTTTAATATTAACAACGTTTTGTCGATTTTGTTACTACTTTACATATATGCGCTGCAGCATAGGCAAAAATTTGGAATTAAACAAAGACATTTACAAGAAAATTATTTCCAATACTATGCTAATGAATTGCTAATACAATAAAGATAATAAAACAACCAGCGAAGATTTATTTCCACTTGGCAAAATAACGCGGTCGAAATCGCATAATTTCTTCAAGCCGCCAAGAATATGGATCAAAGACGTTAGCAAGACGATCACCAACCAACCACTTCACGACAATTCTCTTGACAGGATTATTTTCCTTGAGGAAACAAAATCCTTTGAAGTTAAGGTACACCTCCACAACTTTAAGCACTAAGTACTTAATATGTTATGTATAATTATATTATATTCCGTAATATGGACTAAAATATGGAATTCCAACGCTATCATACGTAAATTAGCGCGATGTGTCGAATCATAGCAATATTCAGAATAAAAGTAGCTTATGTTTCTCCTGAAGATTTTGCCCGTCTCTGTACCTACCTACTAAATATCATCAAAATCGGTCTAGTAGTTTTTGAGTTTATTCGTTACAAACAAAAATATTATATTACTACGTTATACATTACCGTTATAGTTATGGCCCTTTAATCTACTGATACTCGCACAAGGGAATATTTATTTTTAAATCAAATCAAGCGAGAAGCCTTTAGCCTCTATGCATAAATTAACACAAAATAAATAAATATAAGACGACATTATGCGATACGAATAAACTAAGAAGACATCAATGGACGTCCGCCCTAAATTTTTATAAATGACGGCAGAAATTTGTGCGTTGGTGCGTAAGAAATCTGTATTTAGGGAAAATGTTCGGGAAGAAGCGATTCGGGCCCGCAGCGGATTTCCTATAGAATTGCTTGTCTTTTCAATCACAATTTTGGCTAAATACACCCGAAATTAGGAAATCAGTGAGGTGTTTTATTTGTTGACGAACTTCGAGAATTTAGATAGAAAATTTTGACGAGATAGTAAATTAAAATGTATAAGCTATTGAAATGGGCTCGCAAACTGTTACTATATGAATCTTTGTCATCATGAAGTCATACAGCTGAACTTGGCCTTTCAGTATTTTCAAGACTGTTGGTTCTGTCTACCCCGCAAAGGATATAGACGTGACTATATAAAAGTATGTAAGACGTACAAGAAAGGTGTTTACCAGCGAAATGATACAACGCGAATAATAAAATTACTAGATACGGGTTTTCAAAATTGGAATCTGAAATGACAATAAAAATATAAAAAAATCGCACGACAGGAGCAGACAATAGTCGCACAGAAGCGTCGAACAATGACTGCACTAGACTCAGAGTGAATATCGCACGACGTACGGATAGTACGGAACCGTCGCCGACACAGGAGAGTTCTAATAAAAATGGACGAGTTGTGTGCGAAAGGTATTTATTAATGAGGTTCCGGATATATTACCGAATAACAATTCTAAGTTTTTGTTTTGGTTTTCGTGTCAGCAATATTCATAGTATCAATCAGACAAACATATGTATGATGGCGGTTAATTGATACATATGTACTATTTATAAGCAGTTACTAAACCCGGTTAGCAATCGGTAATATCAGTTTTGAAATTAAATTTTGCTTAGCCCTCTCCTGTAACTAATATTTCATATGCTTTTGTATGTAGAAATTTAGATTAGTTTACATTCGTTTTTACTTTAGGTCAGGCATGAGTCACTTCGTGTAAAAACCTGACCTACCCAATCCAAGATCGTAACATTTCATGTCCAGAGATAAAAAAGAAAGAGTTTTATTCAATAAAATACTTGCACATAATACTGCGTAACCCTAAAACGCCACACGCCAACCTGCGGATCAACATGTCTACCAAACAAAGGACATTGGTCGGCGCGGTTTTGTTACGAGAAATATAGCTTTTGTGTCCCATTGTATTTGGCACTTTGGAACGAAATAATTCGGAAGCCAGCGGAAACTCTATTTTGACTTTTATAACTGACTGTACACTTGATATTGTTTTTGTTTATAATCTTACTAGATTACGTCCTTGTTTATTTAGCTTTCAGATCAGAATTTCACGAAATGCTTTTAATGGTGCGACTATTTATTAGTCGATTGGTAAATTATCATTTTTTTAATCTTATTTTTCGTAACTAATCACTTACCATAAAAAATTAAATAATAACAAAACTTATGACCGAAAATCAGTCGTTAATTTTATGAAAATTGAGCAAAGTCCACAATGCGCAAAACATGGCATTCAGGTCAATGCTATGTCACTAATTCACTATACCGCAATACTTTGCATACGACATCAGATTTATAGTATATAAATGCGATCATAAATCCGAACTGTTATAACTAGAAGTGAGTATGAGTAATGATTCTCAAAGTGCCGTGTGAATGAGAAATAGACCGCCTGGGGTGTAAGTCACCCGCCGGGCGGACAAAGGGTTAGAACTTTTTGCTGCACTGTAATAATTGTAGTATGCGTATTTTGTTTCTCCATATTTAAAAGTGAATTATCGAAATGATGAAAATGTGCGCCGTGTGGTTCCCGGCACCAATACAAAAAATAATAGGACCACTCCATCTCTTTCCCTCGGATGTCGTAAAAGGCGACTAAGGGATAGGTTTACAAACTTGGGATTCTTTTTTAGGCGATGGGTTAGAAACCTGTCACTATTTGAATCTCAATTCTATCTTAAAGCCAAATAGCTGAACGTGGCCTATCAGTTTTTTTAAGACTGTTGGCTCTGTCTACCCCGCAAGGGATATAGACATGATTATATGTATGTATGTATGTGTGTATGATGGAAATGAGTCAGTGGTACATAGCCGAAATTCTATGTCGCAAACTAATGACTTATAATTAACGGTCTAATCATGGGTCTCTAATAGTTAATCCTATATAAAGGTTACTACAATTGTTAACCCTATAAAGAGGTTAACTACGGTATAATCAGCATTGGGATAATTACGGGCGATAACTTCATTATCGTTGCTTCCTAATCAACATAATTACCTCTAAACATACACTAATACATTTTATAGACACGCGAACCTTATCATTAGATCAATGATAATTGAGATGGAATAAGTAAGTATATGTAGAAAACATACATTGAGCCGTGTGGTTCCCGGTACCTATTATAATAAGAATAGGACCGCCCCATCTCTTTCCCATGGATTTCGTTGAAGGAATATGTTTATAAACTTGGGATAACGCTCTTGTAGGCTTTCAGACAGATTCGAAGGTCACGCAAGGTCACGCTGGTCTGGGTGTCTTATATATCTTGGGGGCCATTTTTCAATATATGAACCAATATATTAACATAACGTTGCAGAATTAATCCACACTAGTATTATAATTAACATAACATATAATCACGTCTATATCCCTTGCGGGGTAGACAGAGCTAACAGTCATCAAAAGTCCACGCTCAGTTGCTTGGCTCAATGATAGAATTGTGATTCAAATAGTGGCAGGTTTCTAGCCCTTCGCCTAAAAGAAGAATGCCAAGTTTATAAGCCTATTCCCTAGACGCCTTTCACGACATCCATAGGAAAGAAATGGAGTGATCCTATTCATGTTTTCTACTTAAAAAACATCTGGCTTGAGCTTGGCACAGGCAACTTCGTAAAAACGGTACATTCTGTACGTAAATTTTATGTAAATACAGTACCGGTAACCACACGGCACCTTTGATATAATTAGGCCTATCTACTGTGATACTATATCTATGGCCCATTACGTGATTGTGTTGAGTGTTTCAATTAGAATGTTGATTGAACCCGATGAAGCTTGTTTGTTCATTTGGTAGATCATACCGCCCCCACAATAGTGTAGGATTTGGAATACTAATTACATTAACTAAAATTAGGGATTGGTTTAAATCGCAATTCCATCTTAAAGCCAGACAGCCGAACGTGGCTTTCTAGTTTTTTTTAAGACTGTTGGCTCTGTCTACCCCGTAGAGGATAAAGACGTCATTATATTATAGGTGTTGATTATTGAAAGCGGAAAAACAATTTGAGAAATCTGTATAATCATTTACATAGGATTCTTCTTGTAGGCGATGGGCTAGTAAACTATCACTTAAATCATTAGGCTGAACATAGACCATGTTCACCTATGCCTTTGGCCTAATGACTCAGTCTGTTGGTTCAGTCTTCACCGTAAGGGATAAAGCGTGATTATATGTATGTGTGTATGTTTGTCTGCAAATAAAACAACTGTGAGCGCGAACTCATAAGTACCTATTTGTTTTTTTTTATTTCTCTGCTTTATTTGTTTATTTTGCCTAACTGGATCATTACAAAATTAATTTTGAAAATCATGCGTGTATTACAATATAATATGTGCCGCGTGGTTCCCGGCAACAATACAAAAAAGAATAGGACCACTCCATCTCTTTCCCATGGATGTCGTTAAAAGCGACTAAGGGATAGGCTTACAAACTTGGGATTCTTTTTTAGGCGATGGGCTTGCAACCTGTCACTATTTGAATATCAATTCTTTCATCAAGCCAAATAGCTGGACGTTGCCATTCAGTCTTTTCAAGACTATTAGCTCTATCTACACCGCAAGGGATATCGACGTGACCATATATAAGTATGTATGTATTACTATAGGTAGAATTAAATCGACGTTTTTCTACAAAATTCAAACGCATAGCTATTTTGTCAAGGCGTCAAATACCTCTTCAAGTATTGCTGACGCCAGCGAAATGACCGGAATATTAAAGTCGTCCATAAAAATATTGTAATGGAAACGACCAACGTAAGCTTAGCAAGGGATTATACTTCGGAGAATGTCATAATTACCTACTTTGGCCTGTCACCGACAAAACCAGTAGAATTTCTTTATAGGCTCCTCCAGTTTTGCGTGTGGTACAAAACCATGTTTATTTTTAATCCGATTTTTATTATATGCCAAAAACTAAAAGAATACGGAAATTGTCTTATCTTCCCTCTCTTTATCGTTTTGGTGAACAGAGATAGAGAAAGGTGCATACATACATACATATAATCACGTCTATATCCCTTGCGGGGTAGACAGAGCCAACAGTCTTGTAAAGACTGATAGGCCACGTTCAGCTATTTGGCTTTAGGATAAAATTGAGATTCAAATAGTGACAGGTTGCTAGCCCATCGCCTAAAAAAGAATCTCAAGTATGTAAGCCTATCCCTTAGTCGCCTTTTACGACATCCATGGGAAAGAGATGGAGTGGTCCCATTCTTTTTTGTATTGGTGCCGGGAACCACACGGCACAAAGAAAGGTGCAATATGAAACATATGCCTTTTCATAATTAGTCAATAGCTTAGCAACATTTCGTTACCACAGCGGCTTAAAAGAGGCTGAAACGTTGGTAAGTACGCGTGCCTTTTATCTGTGTTATTAAAAAAAATATTCTGGCTTCTCCTATCTCTTTCCAACACAAATATGTATTATAGTGTATTCGTTATATAGCAACGAAACGTTAAAACGAAATAATTCGTTGGCTAACGATACGTATCGGTTATATAACATGTTAAGTACCTAACTCAATTCTATCATTAAACCATATAGCTGAACGTGGCCAATCAGTATTTTTTTAAGACTGTTGTTTATATGTTAAATAACATGTTATCTAACAATGTTTCAGAAATGTGGATATTTAATGTTATTAAACATTTTAAGTATTAAGTTATATAACAGATTATAATTGTTACTTTTAATTGTTATATAACATTTCTATTATTATTATAAACGCTATGCCGACAGACTTAATTATTTTGCCAAAATGCTATCTTTTGTCACTTGTACCAAACAAGGTAATCACGTGCCAAGGCAGTAAAATTTTTATAAGGTATTCCATTTAGGCAACAGCGCAACAGTTAAGCATTTCTAATTCGCTAAATTAAATACTTTCACGCCCTGCCAGCTTCGTATTGCTTCTACATTTTGAAGTTAAAATTTAACTTACAATAAAAAAGAGCCTCAGTCGAATTGCGTTTTAACTTATACAATAAACAAATAAAATTACATTACACATACATTAGTTTGAATAGGAACCGATGCTCTTACGGTGAGAGAAAACATCGTGAGGATACCTGCATATTCAAGCAACTGGATGTGTAACTAAGAACGATCCAATATGGTTCAGGTTTCTCTCTATATCTTCCCCGAAATTGCTACAAACACGAAGTTTTGGTGAAAATACTAGTACCTATTAAAATAAACTTACCACTGTATATAAATGGCATGAAAAGTTTATCGAGTATAAAGCTGACTGAGCCTTCTAAAAATCAATATTGTATTTTATGTATAGTACATTTTTTATCGGTAGGGATAAGGGTCACCGTGACTAGGCATTATTTAAACTCAGACTTTTGACCTTCGTCCTATTCATATGAGAATATAGCGGTAAGAAAACTTTGACGTCTTGAAAAATCTCTCGAATGGATTTAGTTTTATATAACCATGTTGAAGTTTTGAATACTAACCGATGCCCTTACGGTGAGGGAAACATCGTGAGGAAACCTACAAATTCAAGCAACTGGATGTGTAATCATACATAGATACTAACATACATACATATGGTCACGTCTATATCCCTTGCGGAGTAGACAGAGCCAACAGGCTTGAAAAGACTGAATGGCCACGTTTATCATTAAGCCAAATGGCTTAATGATAGAATTGAGATTCAAATAGTGACAGGTTGCTAGCCCATCGCCTTAAAAAGAATCCTAAGTTTGTAAGCCTATCCCTTAGTCGCCTTTTACGACATCCATGGGAAAGAGATGGAGTGGTCCTATTATTTTTGTATTGGTGCCGGGAACCACACAGTACGATCATGTGTAATCATGATCGATCCAATACGGGTTAGGTTTACCTGCAAAGGTTCCGGACGTCAGATGGAAGTAGCTTTGTGTAAACCTGACTCATCCAATCCTGGATGCATGGTCAAAGGCTAACCCTGGGCTCCGCTCAAGAGTGATAAGGACGTAACCGGGACTAAAGCCAGGAAGAAGAAGAAGGAGAAGCTTGACATTCTGCTTTTAAACGATGCACTAGCAACATGATACTATATGTATTTCAATTCCATCATTAAACTATTCAGTTGAATGTGGACCGAGTTTTAAGAGACTCTGTCTTGCCCGTAAGAAATAATGAAAATATATTTATATTAATTCATATTATGTTCTTTCCTGGTGGGGTTGGCAGATCAATCTTTTCATAGTAGGTACTCTTGGCTTGATTTTACACCTAGATGAAGATATGTTTAACTCAGCCTTTTTTCCTGGGTTATTTATTTACAAATAATGTTAATACAATGGGCGGACTTAATGTCAAATTCGTTACCTGATAGTCAACTTTTATGTTAATTAGAGAAACTAAGTGGGTGTTAAAGTAATTATCGGATGGGTTTATAATACCTCACCTAAGATTTTTAAGGAAATTCTTAGCAATCTTTTATGTGTAATACTTTTTTTTTATAATAATTTGTGTGCGTTTGACCTTAGTCTGCCTGATGGTAAACAAGATAAGGCCTAAGATGGTTCACGTAAGCTTAAATAATGCCTTGAAAATCCCCAAGTTGTATGTATCGAGGAAGAGAGATGCGGGGAGAGAATCCCAAATCAGCCGTTCACATGATGAAAGATTTGGCGAATCGCAAGGATATCGACCATACTAATTAAACCAAAAATATTAGTTAAACAAAGAAATATTAATAGTTGGCACTATTACTATCAGTTTCAATTTAGACACAGACCTTCACAAAAACCGCATTAAGTTGAATCCACCCAAAACGTGTATCAACCCTACGATAGCTACGTAAAAATAAAAGGTCCAATTTTTCAGTATTGTTTGAACAGTGTGCTCAGAGCGCCGCTAGACTAAATCCCCGGCTACTGTTGTGTTTGTCGTGTTTGATGATGTGATTGATTGAGCATGCTTACTTGTGTTTTTGATAACGCATTTTTCATGTTTCCTAATTTTTTTTATGTCCATATATCAAGATAATGTTAAAAATATAAATAAATTTTTACTACATAAGTTGACCTACCTCTGAAGAAAGTCCGAGAATTGTGTAATGTGATATATTAAATACATTACATATTTGTATGTACATTTAATTTCTAAATAATAGTCGTTTCAATCGGCTTTCCGTTGCCTGTCAAATTAACGAATTTTATCTCGCTCATTTTAAAGAACTTCTTTAATTACTCGTTAATGAGAATTTCCATATTAACTGTAAAGTAAAGATTTACTTACATCGCATATTATGAAGTTCCCCTATTTGTTCTGTCTTGGAAAGTTTTTTGTTCCATTTTGAAAAGTTAGAAAAAGGGTTTTCTGAGGAACGTTCATAACTATAAATACTATCTGTGCAAAGCCGGTTCGGGTCGCTAGTACATACGTATTTGAGTGCTTGACTCCAGTCCGCCTAATGGTAAGCAAGATGGATGGTGATTGGTAGTGCACGCATGCTCAAATAATACCTTGCCATTAAAATTATAATAATTATGTATCGATGAAAAGAGAAACTATTAAAGATTACTCATTTTGAAAAACCACACCTCTTTTTTAGTCTTAACTATATACATATTTCTTATTTATATTGCTTGTCACGATCACATTATTTTCCCGTTTCATCTACATTCATAACAGGGTTATCACATAAATATAACCTTACCTAAATTGAAGCATTTCAAGATTCCACGTGATCGACATCACTCGTTCCCATCAACAAGCTATTGATTCACAAATAGCCGTTTGAAGCCATTTGCTGCGTTTCCCGACGCTCGCGCCATTTCACGAATCAATCTTCTGTTCGTATTCGGAGCGTAAATAACTTTCTATTCTTACTGACTGCGGTGAAACCAAAAAAGGGAAGAGATATTTTGATTTGTTTATTTATTTTAGAAAAATCTCTTCATTTCTCTTGTTCTCTTAGTGGGTACTAATATTTTATAAGAAACCCAGTTTATTTATGTTTTGTTTTTATTTTTTTGATTCTCTCTTTTCACATTGGGGTGAAATTTGCATTCTTGTGCACAAATTTAGGATATAAGTTAGCCTGTAAGACACGATATATATATGCTTTGAAATGATTTAAGCACTTTTTTTAATTTGTTACTTTTATTAAATTCAAAAAAAAACTTGTTTAAGAGACTGCTCGTTTTTGTTTATTAACTAAAGCTTTTTAATAAAAATCAATAATTTAGCGTAAGCTGTTGACGAGATTTGCATGTCCCGGCGGCTTCGGAGGAAATAAAAACTAAACCAACTTAACCTCGACTTCATCCAAGTGAACTCTGGTGACATAAAAAGGCCGTCAAGCTCAAACTAGGCCACTCTGCAGCTGCAGTGTTATAATTATATTTTTTTTAAATTATAAATATAGTCAACTGGTTTTTATTTTAACATAGACATAGGAAAAGAATGTTTCCATGGCATTTGAAGAAAAAACACTTGATAGAGGAGAGAGGCCGCAGATGAATACCATATAAAATAGATAAAGCCAAGATTGAAAAGCCACTTTCAAGTGTATGACCAAAAATATAAAGAGCACAAAATTTGAACTTGGAGCTTTTGTGGTCAGCGTGAACTGTTTCCTGGAAATTTAAATGAATTTTCGGAAAAAGTTGAGAAACTCCCCAACGGCTTTGTTCGTTTTCGTCATAATTTTAAATTGTTAAGAAAGTATGATGTATGGATATACAATATAATTGTATTATGACCGAATGGTATGATTACGAAAAATTACTTATTGAAAGATCAATTGAGAGTTTTCCGTGAATTTTCCATTGATAATACTTTATTGACAACTAGAGGCCGCCCGCGACTTCGTCAGCGTGGAATCAATTCCGCAGGAACTCCGGGATGGATTAAAAGTAGCCTATATGTTATTCTGGGTCTTCAGCTACCTACATACAAAATCATACATCATCATACATCGTAATCCGTTCAGTAGTTTTTGCGTAAAAGAGTAACAAACATACATACTGACATCCTGACATACTCACAAACTTTCGCATTTATAATATTAGAAGGATTGTGCCGTGTGGTTCCCGGTACCAATACAAAAAAGAATAGGACCACTCCATCTCTTTCCCATGGATGTCGTAAAATGCGACTAAGGGATAGGCTTACAAATTTGGGATTCTTTTTTAGGCGATGGGCTAGCAACCTATCACTATTTGAATCTCAATTCTATCATTAAGCCAAATAGCTGAACGAGGCCATTCAGTCCTTTCAAGACTTGGCTCTGTCTACCCCGCAAGGGATATAGACGTGAACATATGTATGTATGTAGGATTATATATTGTAACTAGGATATTAAAAAAACATACTTTATTTTTTGCCGTCAGGCGAATGCTTGACAATCCTTAAAATTAGCGTCAACCAAAATTAAAGATTCACGTTTCACGCGAATCTGACACGATAGCCCATCCATCATAATTTCTTAGAGGCCCTTTTTCTTTAGAAATTGGGGTCTCGTAATTTAAGGACTGACTGAACTGATTTACAGATTTAAATATTAATATGCCTATAAGCCTAGACTAAGGGATAGGCTTATAAACTTGAGATTCTTCGTTTGGTGACGGACTGGCATCCTGTCACTTTATATAAATCTCAATTCTATCAGTAAGCCAAACATCTGATCGTGGCCTATAAGTATGTTCAAGACTGTTGGCTCTGTCTACCCCACAAGGGATAAAAACGTGATTATATGTATGTATGTAATATCAATATGTTAGAGACGTTTCTGTCTTTGTACCAAGGTTTAAAAAACATAATGTATGTAAATTAGAGTAGAGATTGTATACTTTTGGGAATCATTTTAAAAAATTATGAACTTTCAAAAGCGTTATCATAACAATTTCCAAGCGAAAAAATGCATATTTAGACGCAATACAAGTTTAATTTAACTTTTCACAAACACCGTCCGCGGGCGGGAAGACCGCTATCAAACTGAATTATGAATTCGTTTTTAACCTCCATTTTGACAAACGATACATTTTTTTGTGAAAAGTCTCACATTTTACCTGTAAACTTTTGAGCCGTGTGGTTCCCGGCACCAATACAAAAAAGAATAGGACCACTCCATCTCTTTCCCATGGATGTCGTAAAAGGCGACTAAGGGAAAGGCTTACAAACTTGGGATTCTTTTTTAGGCGATGGGCTAGCAACCTATCACTATTTGAATCTCAATTCTATCATTAAGCCAAATAGCTGAAAGTGGCCATTCAGTCTTTTCAAGACTGTTGGCTTTGTCTAGCCCTGAAGGAATATAGACGTGACCATATGTATGTATGTAACTTTTGAGCATTAGCTCTTTCTGGCCTTGACTTTACGGTAATAAGGAGCTGTCGGCGTGACGCGAAAACTTCGTAAAACGCAGCAGGTGAAAATTTTCATATATACTCGGAAGTTCATTGATCCCAATAAAAAAAATTGAATAAGGAAAATTATAAATATAGAAGTTCAGTTTGAATCACAGTGAATGATTAGTTTAATTGGACACCGTTATTATCATATAGCTGTATGGTTTTTTTTTGGCATTTTAGAGTAGAAGAACTTCATTTCTATCATAAAAGGCGACTAAGGGAATAGACACCTTAATCTACTGCATGCTTAAATGCAAGCCATATTGTTGCCTTTCATTCAAAAAGGGCCAGACAAAGAATCTGACTTAATTAAATTGTGGTTTTTATTTTGAAGATTCAGCATCTTCGATTATCTTGACATTTCTTACCTTGAACCTACCTATTTGATTCCTACGAAGCCTATTTTATAGTTGGATATATATGTATAGTGATATCATCACGAATTTCAACAAAGGAGTTAATATACACGTCGCTCACTGTCACGCCGAACGTGACACGTGACACTGCAATTGCTTACCGCCGTGTTGACGTGCACAATCTGTACATAGTATACAATACATATAATTTATATAAAAATATAAAACTAAGTGATCCAGCTATGTACGAGTATATGGGACCTTCGAGTCTTGTGACTCCAATAGTTTACTTTGTCTACCCCGTAAGACCATAAAGACTCGAGGGCCCCATATAGCTGGCTCACTTAATACACATACATATAATCACGTCAATATCGCTTGCGAGGTAGATAGAGCTAATAGGTCACGTTCAGCTGATCAGCTGATTGACTTAGTGATAAAATTGAGATAGAAATTGTGACAGGTTGCTCACACCTTAAAGAAGAATCCCAAGTTTATAAGCCTATCCCTTAGTCGCTTTTTACGGCATATGTGGGGGAGAGATGGAGTGGTCCTATTTTTTTCCTATTGGTTCCGGGAATCACACGGCACACTTTACGTTTGATCTTCATGAAATTATATTTCTTTATATTTGAACACTTTCAATGTTATTACAAATTTCCGTAATCTCAACTTCACCAAAAACTGCGTTAATTTAATTAAAACACAATTTTTATTCAAGAAAGTTAGCGATAATTGCTAAAACTTGGGAGCTTGTTTGTTTGTTCAGGAAATTCGTTACCTATTCTTAATTGCGTATTTCGTGGTTGATCTATTTTTATTATTTTGTATATACATATATCCAAGTTTGGCCAATTATAGAATTTTTAATACGATGGATTAGCAACCTATTTGAATCTCAAATCCATCATTATACCATACAGCTGAATGTAGCCTTTCAGGCTTTTCAGTATAATGGGGTCTGTTTACCCTGTAATGAAGACGTAATTATATGTATGTATCTATTGTATAATGCCCTCGTACAGTAACATTATCAAATGGCGATAATGAGAGAACCGGCAGGAAATAATTTGAAGCGTCAGCTTTTGACGACATCAAAGGATTTCGGTCACACAATCACAAATTGTCGCGTTCGACGGAATATTCCTATTACCAAAGGGGAATTACGACAAATGAATGATAGCATTCGCACCACCAATAAGTGACACGTGCTCGTAAGTTGATTTAAAAAAAAGTTGCAAAGAAACCTGAAGCCTCTTTTGACAGCTGTCAAAAACTTTCGGCGGGAATCAGTAAGGTGCTTATTACTTTTTTTCTTTGGTTTAATTTTTTATCGATTATTGATACTATAGGAGTGTGGATAATTAATCATTATGTGTTTGTTTTGACTACAATTGACAGGACTATAAAAAGGACCAACAAACTTATTTTGTAAAATAAAAATTAGAACATTGTAAGAACTGAAGATTAATGAATTAAAAAGGATCTCAATGAACACGATTGTATGGCCGAAAATAAGTATAATTCATAAATGGTTAAAAAAAAACATTTTATGTTATAAAATAATTTTTACACAGATATTTTGTCATGTCCGATTCACAAGCGAAAACAAAAAAAATGTGGAAACGTAAATTTTTATTACCGCAAAAAACTGAGCTAATCTTGTTATGAGACGTAATTTTGTTGAAATATGGCGGCCATCTTGTCAAGAGAGCATTCATTTTGTAGACTTATAGCGCGGTTTCGTTGACAAGCAAATTTATATCTTGTTACTTAATAATTAACGTTTCAATTAATTTCGCATTTATTTGTATGTTTTGTATAAGTGATTATATGAAGTGCAATCGTGTTTTCTCGGCATTATTATGTTATTTTAGTATGATGATAAATATTTCACGGAGTTTTCTTCCTCCTGTGAACGTGACCTTTCAGTCTTTTAACTGTTGGATCCGTCTATCACGAGAGTGATAGATATGATTATGTGTATGTATGTGGGTATTTTTAGACCCATATATCCTCTTTCAAAGGAAACTTAATTTTATTCTTTCCTCAATCGTTAGTCTCTGTTAGATCCTCATTATTCTAGACAGGTGACTTCAGTTCGCTTTGGGCCATGGCTCCTGGATTAGGGGAATCGGGTTTTAAAAAGAACTCGAAACAAACAAATGACTTCTATCTGACTTTCTCTACAAAATCTATGTACAATGCGACTCACCATAAATCCTCATTATATGTCGGGTACTCAAGCAAAGAGCTCTACAATTCACGCGATTGCAATCGTTACTCGTTTCAAGGCTTTCCCGCTTCAAAAAAGGCTTTAAGCTATCTTATAAACGACTATTGTCCGCAACTTCATTTGCCTTTACTTTTTACTTATTATTTTATTTCAATGTCTAAGCTATAATACAGCAAAGTTTCATAAATATCTTTTCAGTAGTTTTTGCGTGAAAGAATACTCTGTACTGGATTTGATGGAACTAGTGTAAGGTTAGATTATAACTAGGAATATAGTATTTTTTTTTCTCAAAATTTTCATCAGAGCTTCTAGCTAATATGCGTAATTTATTTAACAATAAGCGGACTTAATGCTAATAGCATTATCTAACAGTCTACCATTGGGTTAAGCAGAATTAGTCACTTCTCTACCTAGTCGTTACCTATAATACGTATTACTTTTCGTAGAATTCGGCGTAGAGTTTCGTAGCCTCTTCGTAGCCTTTTCGTAGCTCGTAGCAATATAATAGAACAGAGAATAGCATTTTTTCTTTTCAGTTTGATCTATAAAATATTAAAGACAACTAAGTACTTACCAATCAACTTGGGACAAAATACATTTTGCGTATGTATAGGTCGCGCGGTGGTTAAAGAACGCTCGGAAAAAATAGTGGGGGCAAACGGCGCATGTGTACATTCGCGCTCAAAAATGCTAAGGGAAATGTTTTTTATTTATTTATTTAATACTAGCTGTTGTCCCGCAACTTCGCCCGCGTGATTTTCCAAAAAAAGTAGCCTATGTTTTAACTCGGTTATTTAACTATGTATATCCATATCTTATAATATACTTATAATGTTAGTATGGATTTTGTGCCTTATAAATACTTATAATCCCTACTTATATTATAAATGCGAAAATGTGTATGTGTGTATGCATGTTCAGTTTTCACACTTAACCTGACCTGGCTGAACCAATTTTGATGAAATTTGACATAGTTATATTCAACCGTGGACGGACATAGGGTAGGGGCGACTTGTACTGTTTGAGAATTGATATATTATTTTAAGTTGTCGCGTACAAATACGATAAAACAATTTGTGCGCAACAGTACCCAAGAGACACGGGACGCGCGAACTCAACGCGGGAAGTAAAGAGTGACTAATCCACCAATACGTGTCGCCGTCGGCGCACACCCGCCCCCCCTCTCTCCTCGTCCCACCTAATAGACCTAAAAATTGATCACTGCGCATGCCCCTTCTACTTTTGCCGAGCGTTCTTAAACCACCGCGCGACCTATATGTATGATTGTAATGCAATAACTCACGAACCGTTTGACTGATTTTGATGAAATGTAAAATGTGTGTAGGATCTGCCAGTTGAATTTTAAAATTCTTAGTGCATCAAAGTCGTTTGAGTAGGTTATGAGATATTCACAATTTTGAAAAAAAAATTGTGTTCGCGAGGCGAATGATATGTTTTATGAAACTCACTAGCTTTCGCTGGCGGCTTTGTCCGCATGTAAAATATCCCATGATGTCTTTTTCTGCTTTCCACACTACATATATGTATGTACGCAAAATTTCATGGAGGATATAAATCTATGCCACTTTTGTTCATAAGTGCTTTTTTGTTCAGGCATCTTGACTGTTCAACCACTGACGCTGTCATATGTTTCATTACAACAACTCAATGATACTATCTGACGTATATTATAAACTAGCTGTGCCCGCGACTTCGTCCGCGTGGAATTGTTATTTTGGGCATCATTGAAGCCCTCAAGGTTGAATAATTTTCCCCGTTTTTTTCACATATTTCATTATTTCTTTGCTTCTTAAAGTTGCAGCGTGATTTTATATAGTCTAAAGCCTTCCTCAACAAATGGTCTATTCATCGCAAAAATAATTTTTCAATTCAAACCAGTAGTTCTTGAGATTAGCGCGTTCAAACAAACAAACTCTTCTGCTGTATAATATTAGTATATATATGAAAGTTTTTAACGATAAATGGATGTGTGTTTGTTTGTCTTTGAGGCAAAAACTTTTTAACGAATTTTGCTGACACTTTGCAGTAGTGTAGTTTAGACATTGGAATAATAAGTTTAAACTTAAAGGAATTTTGGGCAAATGATGTTGCGGGTAACAGCTTGTGTGAAATAATTCTATATAATAAATACATATTCTCAACAAATTCTAAAAATAAACACGTATAATTCTCATATCGTAATATCAATTTCATAGCAACTAACTTCGTCGATAAATAACTTTTTCATCCAATTAAATAATGCTATGTAATCTGAATCTTATACGAATACTTTAAGGTTGAAAATGGCGTGAACCACTAATGTGTATGTCCATGTATCTTCTATGGAAATATCTTGTTTCATCTGTAATTGATTTTGGGAAGTAATTAATAGTATTACAATAATCGGAGCTGATACGAAATATTTATGGGTTCAAAAGTGATCTATTGCTTGTACAATTTATTCACATATTTATATAATCACGTCTATATCCTTTGCGGGGTAGACAGAGCCAGCAGTCTTGAAATACTGATAGGCCACGTTCAGCTGTTAGGCTTAATGATTGAATTGAGATTCAATTAGTGACTGGTTGCCAGCTCATCCCCTAAAAGAAGAATCCCAAGTTTATAAAACTATTCCTTATTTGCCTTTTACGACATCCATGGAAAAGAGATGAAGTGGTCTTATTATTTTTCTATTGGTGCCGGGAACCACACGGCTTACTACGGCTACTTTATGTCACCTACATACTTTGAAAAAAATCTATATATTTTCTACAATCTATTTATTTATTTACTAGCTGTGCCCGCAACTTCGTCCGCGTGGAATAGTTATTTTGGGCATCATTGAAACCCCGACTAAAATTTTACTTATTCATCTCTTTTTTTGCACCGAGGGTTAAGCTAAGAATACTCTTGATCAAATCATCAATATTCCCTAATATATTTAAAGACAGAAAGAGGTAGTCTCTGTCTACCCCTCCGGAAAAGAGGCGTGATTTTATGTATGTATGTATGTATTTAAAGACTAAAAGTCGCGCTGATAAGCACGGTTTATAATAATAATATCAATTATTATCTGTCAATAAAGTCGAACACTCTGAACGCATCAACAGCCAAATATTGAATGAAGCTTGCATCATCTTCGGGTCTTCCCATACTCCCTGGGGGAAGTCGGAGTAGATTAGTCAGCACTTTTGGCCCTCTTCAATGGCATCATCGCTGCCTACGACTGTAGGCAGGTCGATGGGGCGGCCGTGGCGGCCTGGGTCTTCACGACTTCACTGGGAGTTCCCATCGGCCGCGGTGGGTACGGTACGTGGCTGCATGATGACCTTGCGCTCTCAAACATCTTCGTGGCCAGCCGGGCCACGAAGTCGTCTAGGCTCTCCCACTTCGGGTCCCTGAGGATCGTCGAGTTCCTCACGTAGCGCGGGGCTCCGACGACTGCTCTGAGACTTTGGTTCTCTTTAGCTCTGAGTCTTCTCCTGTTGGTCTCAGAGCAGTATGCGTACCACGCCGGGGCCGCGTACGTGAGGCAGGATCTGATGTACGTTTGGTAGATCCCGAGCTTCGTCCTCAGGGGGAGGCTGGAGGAGAGAACTGCGTAAAGTCTCCCCCTGGCTGCCTTGGAATTCGCCACGACGTCTCCAACATGTTGCTTGAAAGTGAGACGCCGGTCGATGGTCACTCCCAGGTATTTGACGTGCGGCCGCCACGGCACCGATTCGCCGAGCAGTCGTAGTGGAGGCGGCTGGGGTCTTGTCCCCGTCACGATTGCTTGAGTCTTGCCGACGTTTACCGAGAGCCTCCATTTGGAGAGCCAGCCCGGTAGAGCATCCAGTTTGGGCTGCAGTCTCTTAACAGCGTACAGCGAGCGGATGGATGAAGCTTGCGCTCGCCTCCCGCCTCTTTTCTACCCTGTCGCCGCGAGCCGCGTCGAGCGCGGCAACCGTTGCGCAAAAATAATCCTTATAGCATGATTCAGCATTTACATTTACGCGATGGCTTGTTAGCGTTTTTAATTTCATGTATAAGTTTGGTGTTTCTATACCGATTTCGATGATTCTTTTTTTATTGAATAGGTATTTATATTTATTTTTAAGAATTACGAATGAGTGTGAGTGTTATTGGTATTATAAACGTCAGAGTAAAGAAATATAATCAGAAATCTCCGAACTGCTAAGCTATTAGGAGTTATTGTGAGTCAACCATAAAAGATAGACTTATGCTGTCTTGGGATATTTTTTTAATAATTTTATGTAGAATATTTTTGTAATACATGGTTTCGCTGTAGCTTTAACCATTAAGGCTGCACACGCGACGGAAGCTTAAAAAATCAAGTAACTTCTCCCGTTTTCCCAACATTTCCTTTCTCTGCTCTGCTCCTACTGATTGTATCATAATGAAAAGTATACTATAACCTGCTCAGGAGTACGAAGAATAACTGTACCAAGTTTTGTTAAAATCCGTCAAGTAGTTTTTGTTTCTATAAAGAACATACAGACAGACAGACAGACAGACAAAAATTTTACTGATTGCATTTTTGGCATCAGTATTGATCACTAATCACCCCCTGATAGTTATTTTGAAAATATATTCCATGTACAGAATTGACCTCTCTACAGATTTATTATAAGTATAGAAGATATAGATATAGATAGAAGATATAGAAGATGTTTTCTGTTTAAGCTTGTGAACGTTGAGTTGTTCAAATAAATCTTTCATTCATTCATTCAAGCCTATTTCTTCTTCTGTAAACTAAAGCCACTCCTGACCAAATAGTGTCCTATGGAGCTTAAAACTTAAAGGGTTCATAACACAATTAACATCGCCCACGCATACTGATGCGACATCGTCACCGGAGCGCGACCAATCGAATCGTCCCACAATCAATATTAGACTCCGATTGGATGCTGAATATCAATTGGTTTGAGCGATAGATATTACTAGTTTTTCTCGAATCCATGAAATTAAATACACGAACGAATGCGTAGGACCACATCATAAATATCTGAATACGCCCTATTTTTCCGCATAAATTATTTGGTGCCGTTTGGTTCCCGGCACAAAAGAGAATAGGACCACTCCATCTCTTTCCCATGGATGTCGTCCCACGGTGTCGATGTCGCGACTAAGGGATAGGCTTACAAACTTGAGATTCTTTATTAGGCGATGGGCTAGCAACCTGTTACTATTTGAATCTCAATTCTATCATTAAGCCAAATAGCTGAACGTGGTCATTCAGTCTTTTCAAGACTGTTGGCTCTGTGTACCTCGCAAGGGATATATGTAGACGTGAGCATATGTATGTATGTATGTAAATTATTTTGCTTCGGCCTAACAGTTTTGGCATAATGAGTCTAAGCCATATTAGATTTTTGGCATACGAGTTAATGAGGCATAATTCATTTGAGGCTTGGTTAGGTTATGCTTTTAATAGTTTTGCGTAAACCATTATGCAAAAGAACTTTATGCTTTAAAATCATTATACCATAATACGTTATCCAACATTTCATTATGGCTTCTTTTTTATCCTAATAGATCGGTATCATATGATTCTTATATTAATATGTATATGATTTTTTTTTGACTAATTAATGAGCCAATAAATACCACAGCAAAAAAAACAGGTTTGAAAATTTTTGTTATCCAAAAGTTATTATTTGTAAAGAGAGCACGAAAGTAAACCATTAAAGTAGTTATGTAAATAAACTATTTTTATATAAAAACTGTTCATTATATTATAATCAACGTTTCTTTAATAAAAATATTAAATACATACATTCATACATATAATCACGTCTATATCCCTTGCGGGGTATAGAGCCGACAGTCTTGAAAACACTTATAAGCCACGTTCAGCTATTTGACTTACTGATAAAACTGAGACTTACATAAAGGGACTGATTCCTAATAAAAATTGTGTTAAATAAAAATGATTTTATAATATTGATATTATTAAAATTTTATTAGATTTTGACCATCAGTCGAGTTTCCATAGTAAACCCCAAAATGTAATTCAGAGATGCGCGGCGACACGTCTGCATTTCGAAATCAATTGAAATTCAATATTACGAGTCCATACATAGCACGGGTTCGGGTTATTATATTAGCTCGAGATTGATCTGTGCTGGGCTGAGTTATTTTATTCGACATTGTAGGCAACCTTCTTGGTATACGCCATAGCAACGGTTGCCATGATGTTGTTTGTTAGTGATATGTCAAAGATAATTTTTATTGTCAAAGGTTCTTAAGATATACGTTGAATAATATAGACATTTTAAACTGATTATTTTCTCCTCTTTTCTCCTTTTATCTTCTGCAGGAATAAATAACTTTAATAACTATACTCCCTACAGACATGTTCCTACACATCCCACAGATAAGATGTACAGTTGCCGCATATTAAATTGCTATATATTTAATTTGGAAATTAGAGTAGTATTATGTGCTGTTGACTGTACTATCCTGTGATCATCTAACAATCTTCAGGTTATTCAAGCTGAATACCATGGGTGCCGTTTGGGGCACCAATAAAAAAAAGAAAAGGACCACTCCATCTCATTCCCATGGATGTCGTAAAAGGCGACTAAGGGATAGGCTTACAAACTTAGGATTCTTTCTAGGCGATGGGCTAGCAACCTGTCACTGTTTGAATCTCAATTCTATCATTAAGCCAAACTGTTGGCGCTATCTACCCCGCAAAGGACATAGACGTGATTATATATATGTATGTATAGCTAGCTATGTCTAGCTACGCAAGTCGTAACGAGACTACTCGCGTAGCCATTCCATCGCCGAATGGTCGCCCTAATCTGAAATCCTGAAGAACTCCGGATTTTTCTGAGATGCGCTATAGTTTATTTCTTTCATCGATGTTGTGACGGACGGTGTAACTGTGAATGCAAATATATGATAGAGACAAAGCAAAAAAAAAATTATAATGTTAGTGAAAATGCATAAAAATTCCCCATAAAAGTTTTTAGAACCATCATCGCTCCGTAATCAAATTTCGCCACCCACGCACTAACAGGACAAATCCAATAAACTCCCATCCAGTCATGTGACAATCATTTCGGTTTCAATATTAATCTGATGGCAACATTGATTGCGTTATTATTCAAATCTGAATAAGATTACGCAAATTTTGTAATGTCTCGTCAGATTTGGTGGTGGTAGGAAATTTGTTGCATTCGAGGGCGTCTTTTTGTGAAATTATTCCATCTTGTCATTCACATTCAACTCAAACAAAATTCAAATTTATAATGCAAATGCTTGACATAGAAATTAATAAGAAGATTTCCAGTTCAGTAGATAACGCGTGAAGAGACAACAAATTAACTTACTTCAGCATTTATTATATAAGTTAGGATGGGAATAACAGAGACAACAGTTACAAGACTCTGTCAAGGCCACGTTAAGCTGAACGGCTTAATTAGTTGAGATTCAGAGATAGTAGAAGGCTGCTAGCCCATCGCCTAAGAAGTCTAAAAGCCTTTCACTAAACATAACATCGAAGAGGCTTTGAAAATAATTGGTACCACTTTTGGCGGTGGCCTGCCTTCTTATTGCACCAATCCCACTCGACAATTTTCGATGTTGCACTTCTTAACTATGAACCGAACTTAAGTATACGAAATACTTAGGGTCGGTTCAAAGCTATGATGAGATCCTTAAGTAAGTAAATGCTTTATTGTTCACTAAAGGAGTATATTAATAATAAAAAAAACAGTTGTACAGTACAAAGTCCGGCTTATCACTAAGTGGGATCTCTTCCAGCCAACCTGACAATAAGAGGATCGCATACAAAATTGAGGCAAGGGTGAACAACAGTTCATTTACGACTATAATGCTCAAGACTAAAACAATTATATACGTTTATATAAAAATAAAATAAATATATCAACATGTAGGTATGTATACTAAATTAAATTAAAAACCAAGATTCGAGAAAGAATTTATTAAGATTATTTTTAAAGGAATTAGAAAGGGACAATTTTATATGAAGAGGCAGTTTATTCCAAAGGCGTGCAGCCAACACGGAAAAGGACTTAATTTTGAGTCTCCCTATAAAAAAAACCGCGTTTCGTCTCTGTCTCATAAACGAAACAAATTTGTGATCAACAAAAACGTCTCTATTACCCGGCTTCTCTTTTGTGCAGCCTTAACCGATCCAATCGATAAAGGAAGTTTTTTTCACTCAATTCACACTGAAGCCCAAAAACGTAGTTTTCATTCCGATCACACCCTTACCATATGAACGAAATGCCGTACTACGCGAACCTAATCATAGTAAAGGGGAATTCATAGTGAATTCGTACAACTGATTCAAACGGTCACGAACGCGCTGGACGATGTAATAACGTGGTAAGGGTGTGTTTACAACTTGAAATTCTCTTTTCTCTAAATATTAAATTTGTAAGAAAGAAAATTCAAGCAATTTAGTTTACTAGCGGCTCTGATTGTGTAAAAAGAAAATTCCGTTAATTTTTCTATTCCACGGGAATTCCAAAAATGCTTTATTGTTAAAATTGTGAATGTCTCTAAAATTACTTAACCGACTGCGATGCCTCACGAATTTAAAAATCCTATTGACAGATCGTATAAACATTTAAAATTTTTATATAAACAGACAAACTTTTCGTAAATTATCGCGTTACAAACATACATACATAAAAACAAATGTATTTTCGCACTAAGTTGATTGGTAGTTAGTTAGCATCATCCTGGCACCATACTGGCACGATACTGTACATGTTCCTTTTTCCAAGCTTATGTGTCCGATACTTTAACCACTGAGCCATCGATCGTTAAAACGATACTTACTTAAATTTATATTATCGGAGGCATTCCATACATTTCCGTGGCATAGTTTATAAGGCCACTTTACCTCCTAGAGGACAGCCGAGGGATACAGCTAGTATCAAAGTTTAATATTCTGAAGCACTAGTACTAACTTGAAGTCGATAAAATATTCAATTCAAATCCAACATCTTCAGACTTACAGACATTCCCTGAGACGCGAACAATGTGATCAAATATCTGTCGATTCTACTTCATACACACATCACGTCTTGATAGACATAGGGATAGACAGGGCCAATAGAACAAGACACTAATTGTAAAGTGTATCGTAAGTATATACCATACGTAGGTACTTATATTACGATATTATGCCCTGTAAGTATATTTGTATTACATACATAAAATCACTTTATCTATACTTCCGCGCTTCTGGGCAGGCAGGCACGATCTTTCCATTTGCCACGATTTCTGCATACATAGTTTAATTTATTTATCGTCGCTTCATTCTCATTAATCACTGTAGTTATGTGATCATGTATGAAATATATGTTTACGAGTATAAATGTATAGTTACTTACTCTTTACTAATACTGTAAAAATTGGGTTTAATATTGGTTAACATTTTTTATCTAAGATTTAAATTATGCTTATTAAGGACGATGTGAAAAAATTATAAATACTTGACAGATTTTTATGGTATGTGAGAACTGTTCTTTAACTGTCTTGCGAGGCTTGAAACTTGCAAGCTAAGCTGTATACAGACTTAGCCCAGAGCCCACATCATTTGCCATGTAGCAACATCGCGTAACGATAAACAACAATAGTGCTAGCAAAATTGTTAATTTACAATCATTGTTTGAACTTAGTGAGAACTCGTAATGATATATAAACAATTTTAAAATGTTTGCTATACATACATTATGTTTATCCCAGACAGACTCAAGTTAATTATTTGTGAACATAAGTTTTAGTTCTAGCTACTAAAAAAACTTTACGCGAATACCGTTATTTCCTTTTGAAAAAAGGAATAGTCGGAATTTTACCAAAATTACCGAGACCCAGGTAGTTTTTAGGTCAATATTTACTTGAACGAGAAATTTTTCCGTGTTCTAACAAGGTGGATGAGGAAAATACACAGGTTTTCCCAAATTAAGATATGGTCACGTATGCGAAGGTACATGTTGATCTTTGATAGTTTTCCCTAGAGGAGCCAACGAGCCAGAAATTACAGTATTCTTGGCATATTCGAGATATAATTCTATGAAATATTTTTGTTTATTCATGCTATTATATATTTTGTAAATATACACCTCTTTTTCCCTTACTTGAGATTTCTCTTGTTGTCTGTATCGTTTTCGCGGTAGACAGAGCCAACAGTCTTGAAAAGACTGAAAAGCCACGTTCAGCTTTATGACTTAATAATGGTATTGAGATTCAAATAGTGACAGGCCTGCCTATTGACTACAGGGAGAATCCCAGGTTTATTAGCCTATCCTTTGGTCGTCTTTTACGACATCCATTGGAAAGATATGGAATGGTCCTATTCTTTAGTGCCTGAACTAAACGGCACCGAATAATAGAATATACAATATTAATATGTTAAAGTTTTTTCTATTTGGTTAGCTGGTAGAGAATGCCGAACGGCATTAAGTCCGCCATTTGTACATTCCTTTTTTGTACAATAAAATTTTAAATAAATAAAATAAAAGTAAATAAAATATGGCTGGATAAAAAGCGCTTTGTTACCAAAATGTTTACGTACCACGGGTCATGAAAAACCGAAGTATTGTTGTCAATAATATATATTTTATTTTCATGTCGCAGCTGCGTATATTTTATTCATGCAATCAAGTTTGAAAATTTACCACACACTCCTATATTCAATTTTAAACCATACTATTTAATAATTCAGTGATTGAATTGAAATATTGAACGTATTTTGCAATGACACAGTCATTGTTGAATACGATTTTTTTTTTATGAGAACTTTTATTTCCAAAGTAAATGAAATGGTACTGTTATTTATCATTTACTACAGATTTGCCTAAAAAGGTGCCTAATCGGACATGGTAGAACAGGACTAAGGTGCCTTAAAAATGTGACAAACACACATTTTTAAGGCACCTTGTTTTTTTGTCTTGTAAGTTGCGTGAGTGGACTGTATATAGATGTGGTCACTGTATGTCGAAATAAAGACTTATTTAGTAATTATGGTATTACCAGCTGTCCCGACAAACGTTGTTTTGCCATATAAATAATTTTTAAGTAATTTCTAGTTAAAAAAAACGTTAAGGGTGGACAAACCTTATCACTAAGGGGTATGCAAAATAGATGTTGGCCTATTCTCAAACCTCATTATGCTCACAAAATTTCAGGAGAATCGGTCAGGCCATTTCGAAAGAGTACGGAAACGAACATTGTGACACGAGAATTTTATATAAATACTAGCTGTGCCCGCGACTTCGTCCGCGTGGAAAAGTTATTTTGGGCATCATTGAAGCCCTCAAGTATGAATAATTTTCTCCGATTTTTTTACATTCCCCATTATTTCTTCTCTCCTTATAGTTGCAGCCTGATTTTATATAGTCTAAAGCCTTCCACGATAAATGGTCTATTCAACGTAAAAAGAATTTTTCAAATCGAACAAGTAGTTCCTGAGATTAGCGCGTTCAAACAAACAAACTCTTCAGCTTTATAATATTAGTATTGATAAGATTTGATGAGGCAAAAGTATCGATGGGAACACGAGAATATTAAGAGAGAGATTCGCTCGTCTTCGGGGATATTCGGTCCATTTCGACATCATAATGCAGTGGTGAAGGCCGCCGACCGCCAGGAACGGGTAAATAGGTTCGAGATTATACATAATCTTTAAAATTTCGGTAAAATTTTGAAAATACCCACGGGAACAACGTTTCGAGCAATAATTAATCATTATTTTGGATGATTTGATGAACTCCCATTGGGTTTCTTGGCATCGTAAAAGACCGATCGTTCCCGAGTGACATGATCTTTTTTTTGTATTTTTGTTATGCGCAATAATGAATTATTAAAAAAAAACAAGGATGCCGTTTAGATCCCGGCGGAACAAGACCACTATTTATCTTTCCCATGGATGTCGTAAAAGAAGACTAAGATAAAGACTAATAAAATTGGGATTCCTCTTGCAGGCGATGGACAGCTAAAAGTAGCCTTTCAGACTTTCCAATGCTGTAGGCGTTAAACCTTTGCGCATTAAACTGTAGAAGACTCAACTAATTACTTTATATTTATGACCCCAAAAGCATTTCAATTTTAAAAACCTTTAGAGTCTTATATCCGTCGCCGCAAAAACTCTTTAAAAAAATATTCGACGTAGGTGGTTTATTCACGGCCGCATGTCAAAGCTCATTCCAATTTGTACACTTTAATGAAAATTTAATATCTAATACGTAACGTATTAGAAGGTTGCAGGCTGAAATTAAACGCATAATTGAATAAATCATGTTACCCTGCAGTGTACATAGCAGATGACGTATAAAAGAGACTTTTTTCAAAAAAAAAACGGAACCCTAAAATGCAATAATAAAATACAAACAACAAAACTGAAATACAAATGTTGCAACAAAACTTGTATCTCATATTATCAAGTAAATAAATGACATTATCATCATTGATCTGAAAAACTATGAATAGCAACTTACTTACTCACTTATTTACTTTATGACTTGTGCCGTGTGGTCCCCGGCACCAGTACAAAAAAGAATAGGACCACTCCATCTCTTTCTCATGGATGTCGTAAAATGCGACTAAGGAATAGGCTTATAAACTTGAGATTCTTTTTTAGGCGATGGGCTAGCAACCTGTCACTATTTGAATCTCAATTCTATCATTAAGCCAAATAGCTGAACGTGGCCATTCAGTCCACTTTTCAAGACTGTTGGCTCTGTCTACCCCGCAAGGGATAAAGACGTGATCATATGTATGTATTGTACACGTGGGCTAGTAATAGCTCTAATATTCATTAATGTTCGTGGTTACCCGTTGACGGCCGCATATCGGAGCTTATTTCAGCGTGTACACTTTAATGAAAATTTAATATCCAATAGCAAGAGTGGTCAAAAGGATGCAGACTGAAATTTATAGCATATTTTAATAAATAACGTTGCCTTGCAGTGTACGTAGCACGCTATGGATGAAAAACATGAATTTTCGACCTAGACCTTGATCCAATATAAGTTTGGTACCCCGGCAAAGAGAGTCGACATAAGGTCACGTCTATAGCCCTTTTGGGATAGACAAAGCCAAGAGTCTTGAAGAGACTGATCGGCCACGTTCACCTATTTGGCTTATTGATAGTATTGAGATCCAAATAGTGACAGGTTGCTAGCCCATCGCCTAAAAAAAGAATCCCAAGTTTGTAAGCCTTTCCCTTAGTCGCCTTTTACGACATCCATGGGAAAGAGATAGAGTGGTCCTATTCTTTTTTGTATTGGAACAAAGGGAGTCGCTTCGTGGAAAATCTGATTTGTCCCGATTCAGTATCATGGTGATCAGGTCTCCTCTCCAGGTAGGTGAGGATGTAACCGGGAAGTAACAAAAAAAGTATAAAAAAAAATTAAATCATTAAGAGCTTTTTTATTTTTGGTTACGAAGACACTACTAAATGTTTTTTTTTTTGCAAAATAAACTTGCTAAATACTCACGATTTTATACGGCAACACTTCACAACATAAATGAAGTCAAGAAATAAATAAAAACATACAGCAATCTGTGAACAAGCGTTGAAAAACATATGTTGGATTAAGCCGTCCTTTTTTTTTCATCGCTTTAATGAATAAAAGAGATTAAAACCCGCAACGTGTAGAGTGCTCCGGTTTATACGAATTTTTTTTGTTCCTCGTGCAAAGTCTGATTTGTAGGAGTTTTTTTTTACACAACACTATATTGTATATTTTACACTTGGAGTTTTTAATCATGATCCTGCATTGGGTAGCACACGTTTTTATACAAAGCGACACCCGTGTGACCTCCGCAACCGTTGCAGGTTTGGGGGTTTAATCATTTACTATTTGAAAAGTTGTTAACATTTACAAACTTAGCTTGATCAATATCTAAATTAAAAGTACTATAAATCGATATAGAATGTTTTCAAAAATAAAACAAAAAAAATGCTGGCTGAAATAAATGAAAACCTAAGTTCTTTATAGAGGACAAAAACCGGATTTAAAAATAGAACGCGGATCGTGATGCTGTCCACAACTCTGTGGATTTAATCTCTCTGTGCAATTCCCTGTGGTGAAGAGTGGGCACAGATTTAAACTTTTAAAAACATAAGCTTTAAACAGCTTTATATAAAAAAAATATATTTATCTGATCCCCAGAATAAATACCTAGTTACTAAATAGTGAGTATGTTATGTGATATCTTTTAGCATTAAAACGAAATTACAAAACGGGTTTCGGTTTTATCTGGAATAGAGATAGATAGGATTATAGAGATAGTAATTATAAAAGAAGATTCATTGATCTTAATTTTGTTTATAAATCTTTTAATATTATAATTTTTACAAATCCGTATACACGACGTTCTAATTAAAACAAAAACCTTTATATTCTCAATTTAAAAAGGAAACTTTACAGTAACTAGTGATATTGAGATAATACTTTTAGAAACCATAATTGTTACATTAGTTATTAATCCATACGCAGGTTAAGAGAGAGATAGGTTTTTTTAGTAGTACATTGTACCGGCTCTTACCACCCTAAAACACCATATGTCAAACGAGCGACCTAGCCAACAATAATGACAGCCGGTAAGCGGGACATTCTGAAAACAATTGACTTGTATGGTGCCAGAACGATAGATGATTTCTTCGAAATTGTTTATTAAATTAAAAATAAACATACAGTCATCATTTTACATACATATAATCACGTCTATATCCCTTGTGGGGTAGACAGAGCCAACAGTCTTTTAAAGACTAATAGGCCACGTTCAGCTGTTTGGCTTTAAGATAGAGTTGAGATTCAAATAGTGACAGGTTGCTAGCCCATCGCCTAAAAGAAGAATCCCAAGTTTATAAGCTTACCCCTTAGTCGCCTTTTACGACATCCATGGGAAAGAGATGGAGTGGTCTTATTCTTTTTTCTATTGGTGCCGGGAACCACAGGTCATCATTTTCCTCGCGTTAATCTGGAATGCGTCCTCTCCTTTTTGAAAAGGAGCCCAGGGTGCGTCTTTGAAACGATCCTGGATTGGGTAAGTTTTTTACACGAAGCGACTTCCATCCGACTTCTGTAATCTTACAGGAAAACCTAACCTGTTATGGGTCATAGTTATACAGCAACTTGGCTGAATGTGCAGTGCAAATAAAATAAATAAATACATATATATATACGGGACAAATTACACAGATTGAGTTAGCCTCGAATTAAGTTCGAGACTTGTGTTACGAGATACCAACTCAACGATACTATGTATATTTTTTAATAAATACATATATACATAGATAAACATCCAAGAACCAGGCCAATCAGAAAAATCTCTTTTCTCATCATGCCCTGACCTGGAATCAAACCCAGGACCTCCGGTGTCACAGCCAAGCGTACTACCGCTGCGACATAGAGGCCGTCAAAAGCAAGTTTCGCCGCAAATCCTTGAAATGGGTATTGTTTTTGTCGGACATTTTAACCGTTCGACCACCGACACTCAAATTCTGAGCTTTGATACCAACCATTGAGAAGTGAATCCTGAAGACGCTTTAAGGAAGAACATTATAACGTCTGTGGTTCAGAAACGAATTAACGTTTAATTTTAATTACCTCACTGCTATTAATTTGCAATTCCATTAGCCATCTTCTCATTTTGAAAGCAATTATGAAGCAATTAATTATTTATGTTGTATTTTTACGTAAATTGATCTTACATGAATTATGATGTAACCTTCAGTGCCGAAATAAAAGATGTATGTTCGTGCTTTATATTATACAAACTGGTAATAAATTCGTTACTCATGCAAAAAACGTGCTTATATTCCAACACAGATAAAATATTTAAGCATCAATCATCAATAAAAAACAATTTTTATGTAAGTTTTATTATTATTACGTGCTTCGAAACAATAAACAGTATTTAAAAAAAAAAAAGATATCTAATCGTACAATAATGTTTTGCACTGCGACCACACCCGAACATTTACAGTGACTAGCGTTTTCCTATACTTTTGTATAATCCGCGGTTCAGCGCGGTGATTCACCATTCCAAAACAATAGGGCGTTTCCACAATAACGGTTTTTAGCTAGTTTTCAACAGCTTTTGTCTACCTTCGATGATGAATGGCAACGTGTGGCTTTATGATCAAAGTTTCGGGATTATGACTCAGCTTTATTTGTGTTGATGGACTTTGTAATTCCTTTGTGTTTCTATTGTTTTCTATGCCAGTAAATTAATAATATGTTTTTGAGATATTCATAATTTTGTAAAAATTCTAAGTTCGCGGCAAACAACTTCTTTCACGCAAAAGCTACTGGACCGATTTTGATGAAATTTGGTACACGGGTAGCATATAATCTGGAATAACATAAAACGTGGTTTTTATCCTAAAATCCAGACGAAAGCGGAGCCCCGGGGCCCGATTTATTATCCATTGACAATATGCTATTACGTTCCATTATACTTTTAGGTAAGGTTTCTTAATCTATGCTTCAGGTCCAGCCACTTGCTTTTGCCGGAACGATAACAATGATCGAACAATTTAAACCTAGTATTAGTATATATTTATAAATATTATCAAACATAATATTTCCATTTTTATTGTTCAAACGAACTATAGGTATATGCTTAGAAACGTTCTATTTATTTATATTTATATTTATTGAGCCTCAAAGGTACAATATGTTAATAGCATTCGCTACTAGTCAATATATATAAAAATAGCAAACAGATAAACAATCCGGTGCCAATTTGAGAGGTGAAAAAAATAAAAAAAGTTTCATTTATAGGCATATATTTAAACAAGAATAAAGATAAACATAAATTAATTCACATAAGTAAGAGATGATGAATCATTCCGCCATTTGCTTTCTGAGTAAGAAAGAATATGCCTGTTGGATATCCGTCTGAGATTTTCGGGTAAGACATTTCAGAGTCTTATAGATTTTAGGGCAAAAGAGTTTGCCATAAATCCAGAGCGATACTACCTCTAGATTTATACTATTACCCATACGATTACGTATCACAACTTCAATTTCCACCCACAATGAGGTATCAAAAGCCGCTGACCTATAAATAACAAGCCTTGCCACATAATAGAGAGGCTTGATCTCTATGCTAACCCATGAAATATAGTTATCGCCGGTTTTCATATCAATGATGATATTTCACAAGTTATATAGCCTCCAAAATGGATTTAGCTAGGTTTTTGCAATTTAACATTTTAGTAATAATATCCTGATATTTGAGGGTTAAATAATACGGGCCAAGACCGCGCATGAAGTGTCCCATAATAGTTTGTTGTAAAACCTGGTTATTGGAAAATTACCTGCTTATAAAAAGTTTCCAAAAAATTTGGTTAAAATTACGTTAGTGTTAGGGTACAACCCATAATCTTTTTAATTACTTTTATTACTAGTTCTTATTGTATAATTAAGTGCTGTACAATAAATTTAGGATTCTTTTCTTAGGCGATAACCTGTCACTTTCAGAATCTCATTCTCATCATTAAACCATCTAGTTTATCGTACTTACTCTTTATGAAACTGTAAGCTCTAGGCAATATGGGATAAGACATAGGTATTAAATGTCTTGTTTACTCTTTATAAAACTGTTAGTTCTAGACCGTATGGGTGAGACATAATATTATAATACCTAACCTTTTTTAACTCGTTTTCGACGGCCAACAAAGTAGCATGGCAATAACCCAAAACAAGGCAAGATCCTTCCGACTGATGACTTCGTTTACCCAGCAAATTGAATGCGGACGGGTCCGGGATATTAATGGTTGCGGCAAGTAACTCGAAGTATAGTAGAAAGAAATATACTTAATAAGATAAAGCAGAGAGTGCAATGAGTACGTTGGTTTAATTCTTGTAGATGAAGTCATAGATATGACATAGCTGATGATAGAAGAGAATGAGCAGTAGCTCTTATTTTGAATCTACTTGTCACAATATAAATTGGCCAGGGTGTTCGTTATCGAATCAAAACCATGAAGGTTTAATAGAAAGAATCGCCTTTCGTTTCAAGAATAAATAAAATATAGAATAAAGGGTAATTTTTAATTAACTGGAAACCATCGTTTCGTGAAATTGAACAACTAATTCTATGCGACCAATCACATAACTGAAAAAACAAAATCATAATATGCTTCATACAAAAGCAGCATGCAAAGAAGACCGAAATGTATGGTCAAAGTTTCTCTGTTTAGTTTGATTATATTAATTCACCTGTTAAAAGTATTCTTTTTAATTTAAAATAATCCATTATATACCGTAGTATATACTGTATGTCTAACAACAAAATTCTGAAGCAATCGTGTACGTATCTGAAGTCTGAAAGTTTGTTTTGCTTGGTCGTTTTTACCCCCAAACAAAGGGGTCGCAACATCTGTAGATAATGATTTATTGTTAAAAGTTTCGCTGTTAAGTCTGGGTTATTATCGTTTTATTACTTATGTTTAGAAACATACAATAATGAACGCTAAGGTTAGTAAGTTTGTTTGTCTTTAGGTGACTTATTTGAGATAAATTTAAGAGAAAAATAACTTTAATAACAGTTAATTCAGTTTTTAACTAAGAAATGTTAAGGAATAAGTACTTATTTTGAAAAAAAAAACAATAATGGGCAAATGTCGGTCAATAAAAATCTGACATTAATTGCGTACGCGTAACAAACAAAATAATGAATGGCGTAAAACAAAATGTTTACGAAGTCATATTAAGAAGTCGTTAAAAACAACACAAAACGGTCGGTTTTCAACGCAAATTGCGAGTACGTGTGGTCGACGTAATTTGTACAGATTACCTCGTTTTCTAATTTTCATTCGTTGTGATTATTCAGCAGGATCTATAGGTATAAAGGGATCCGTTCTCGTTAAACGATAAGTCCTGGTAATGTGCGGAAATTTCGGGAAATCCTCTACCTTAGTGCACTCTACTACCACACATGAAACCTTGTTATAAATTTCGAATATCTTATACCCAGCAATTTGTCAACCAGCCAGGAACCTCTTATTTCAAACGAGTGTTTCGATTTTATTCACTGGTTAAACTAAGTGAACAAACTGCTGAAAATAATAAGGTTTTGTTAAAATTTTGCAACTTAACGACTAATTTTCTATAAGTAAGGCTAGATATGGTGAGGCACGGTAAAATATACTTTTTTTACAATGTCAAAAAAGCTAGGGCAAAATATAAAAAAAAACAGGATGTAAACAATATGTTGTTTCCAAATGAGCAGATTATGTCATTATCCAATTGTTTTTCATGAAATAAACATGAGTCTCTCAAGGCCTACGAATGGCTTGTTTACCATTTTTATGGGGTAATGTTTTGAATTCGCAATTACACCTTCCAATGTACAATGGGCCATAGAAAATTATACAAACTCGCTACCTTACGCTTCTGTGGTTACCATTAAGAATAAATTCAATTCCGCCTCTTTCTAAATTTGGTAGGCAGAACATATACTTTTTAACTTGCTTTAAATAATAATAAATAAATAAATCGTTTATTTTTTTTATGATTTGATCCCATATATATCAAATTCAAATTCAAATTCAAAAATTCAAATTCAAAATTTTTATTCATTATTATAGGATATTATTATATCGCTTAATAATTGTCGTATGGTTTAACAATTTGGTTGACGTCAAATAAATTACTTAAAAACTAAGTTTACTGCCGCTTCCAAGGCGTCAGTGCAGAAGAAGCGGTAACAAACTGCACTGCAGCATTTTCATCAACAACGTCAACTTCACAATATTAAACATTATTTGTATCATTATATGTACATTCATATAATCACCCTTGCGGGGTAAACAGAGCCAGCAGTTTTGAAAGACTGACAGGCCACGTTCAGCCATTAGGCATTTAGTTTCAAATAAAGACAGGTTGCTAGCCCATCGCTTAAAAAAAGAATCTCGAGGTTATGAGCCTATCTCTTAGTCACCTTTTACGTCATCCATTGGTAAGGGATGGAGTGGTCCTATTCTTTTTTCTTTTGGTGCCGGGAACCATACGGCACTTTACATTTCATAAGTACCTACTTACCATTGATAATATTGGGATTTTATTTACTCTTACTTCTTCCTCGCGTTAGTCCCGGTTGCGCGCTCTTGTCTTTGGATTGCACATTGAATCTTATATTGGGTTAGACTTTGAGACTTTTATATCTATTTCATACATTTCATCAGTAAAATTGTTGCCATTAAAAAGATCGAGTTTCTGTACTTTACCCGCAAGGGATATAGACGTGATCAAATGTATGTAAGTATGTATTGTTGCAAAATTAATATTTTTGTAAATCTTTATTCCCCATGATATACCTGTATTCGGAGCAGACTTTACCAGACGATCTCATGTTTTATGCATACTTTTGTTTACACTGAATCAACTTCATTTGCTCACAAAATATGGCTTGGGTTATAAACTCCGTAATATGAATTCAATATTAGTCCAATTATAAACATCGAGTATATACAAGTTGTTTATGCGGCCCGCTCCAATGGAAATGCAAACTAATACTACTCGAATAAATGTGAAAGTGTGTTTTTTTTTATTCATTAATCATGAACGTTGCTTATTTAATATTTCATGATTGCTGGCTCTGTCTACCCCGCAAGGGATAAAGACGTAATCATATGAATGCATAAATGCATGTTATTTCTATCTTTAGAGTTAGACCGAGTAAGATCTAAATCTTATTTCCATCCTTGCGTTATCCAGCTAGTTGGCTGATGATTCACGTGACTATTAACTTTGTCTATCCCGTAAAGGGTAGATCCCGTAAAGGATAAAGGATTGAGACTTGTATATTGTGTATTCGTTACTTCTGAATGATATCGGAAACGTAATACTTTTTTAATAGTATGCGTATCTTTATAAACTAATTACATCGTTTTATAATCACGTCTATACCCCTCGCGGGGAAAACAAAGACAACAATTTTGAAAAGACCGATTGAGATTCAAATAGTAGTTCTATCGTTTTAATTGCAAATTGGATAACATAGTCATTAATATTCATGTTAATTAAGTAAAGGACGACTTCTATGAACCAGGTAGGTAGGGGAGAGCGGGGCTGGTACTAACAAATTTTGCATTATGGTTTATATTTTCAATAGTAATTAACATTTTTGTTTTATTTTTTGTTTATAACATGCTTTGATTATCTGGCTATGATATTAGTAACAAAAACTATCAGCTAGGTAAGTAATTTTAGAAACAGACTAATCAAAACCAAAAAAGTCGTTTGTTAAGACATACCCCGTATCTGGGGCAAATATTAACAGAGCTGGGGTAAGTATTAACGTAAGGGGCAATAATTAACACAGACTATAATTCTATTAAAATACATAAATAAAATGTCTTTTATATTAATAAAAATGTTTTATTGTACTTAAGATTAAATAAATCAGTACTTTTTATGATAGGAACTGAAAGAATATAGTATATTGTTTTAAATCTACACTAATTAACAATCATTCTCACAGTCAAATGATTTTTAAGCCTATATAATATTGACACACACAACAACTTTAAACTTAATGTATAAAAATTAAATAAACTTTTTAGTGTTAACAGTCTTATAGAGTTCTAATAAGGTAAATAAAATAATATCTTCTTCAACAGCAACAACATAATCTTTTCAATTAACTATAAGTACTCAACAATCATTAGTCTATATACTTTCTATTTTTTTCCAGAACTTCTTTAGCTGCTAACTCTAATACTTCTTGAGATGTAGACCCCCTTGTGCTCTTCCTTTTATAGTTTATCATTCTACAAAAAAAATACTATTGTAAAAAAACACTTAGTTAATACTGTATTATACATACATACGGGGTAAGTATTAACATGTTAATACTCAATACTTAACATGTTAATACTTACCCCACTCAATTTGTTAATTTTAGCCCCAAGGCTACTTTTTTTACTTAACCAATTACAGCAAATAATCTAGTCAAAATAATTACAAACAAATAATATAGTTTTACTGTCAATAAATTACAGTTTGATTTAGTATAAACTTTGAATCAATTTAGGGAATAAATAAGTCTTAAATCAATTTATTGCAACACAAGAAAAGTTCTCTTACCTGTCAATCCGAGGTCACTACTCACAACTATTACATGCGATGGCCGGCCGGCAACTGACAAGTCAGGACACATTCGGCTGCGTATATAGTATTTCTAAACCGAGTCTCATATTTTTAACACTTCACGTTTGGCAGGAATAAGCTTGTTAATTCTTACCCCTGTTAACACCAGCCCCGCTCTCCCCTATCCTAGGACGTGTAATTTAAGTTCCCGTACTCAGTTCCCACCTCACGTGTATCCTACATCACACAGATTTAATTTAAGTTGACGCTAACCTTCATTATAACAGCTGGAAATTCGTACTGAGTGGAGGGCTAGTTGCCTCAATGATGAAGTATTTTTATAGAGCTTTTAGACGATACAGAATCAAAAGTTTGGTATTTTTTACTAACCTATCGCCAAACGCCATCTACTAAAAACAAGTACGAGTTGAACTCGCGTGTAGAGGGTTCCGTACGATGTTACCTATCATAAGTTGGTACGCACAATATTGAGTGATTTACCATGTTATTTTAATATCATGGACTTCATTTTCTTGAATAACTTGGAAACTATTTATTTTAAAATTACAAAAAAAATACATTACGATCTTCTCAACAAGACCTTTCATTTGATATGCCACACGATGCAGTTTTCAGAATTTTTTTAAAATTTTCCCCTTCCCCCCCAAAAATGACCCCCCATATACAGATTTCATCTGCTCACGTCACACCTCTGTGTTTGGGTCACAGGAATTGATATGTGTACCAAATTTCAACTTAATCGGTCTAAAAGATTCGGAGATAATTGACTGTAAGCGACGGACGGACAGACACACGAGTGATCCTATAAGGGTTCCGTTTTTGTATTCATACGTACGGAACCCTAAAAAGCAACGAAATTAGCACAACCTACAAAAAGCAACGAATTTAACGCCACCTACAAAGTGACGAAATTAGCGCCAGCTACATAGTGACGAAATTAGCGCCACCTACAAAGCAACAAAATTAGCGCCACCTACAAAGTGACAAAATTAGCGCCACCTACAAAGCGACAAAATTAGCGCCACCTAAAAATAATACAGGTTTTTCGCAAATCCAACGAAAACTTGAATTAAGACGTGATGTGTGTCGCATGCCACGCTAAATACATTTGTCTATTTAAAACATCAATGGATTTTTCTTATGCTACCAACAGCAGTCTTCAGCAGAAGGGGAGACTGAAAAAATCCTGGGTTGATCTCGCAGAAGATGATATGCGTGCCAATAGTCTTGGAACGAAGACTCGGTAGACCGGAACAAGTGGAGAGAAAGAGTAGAAAAGAAGACCCCGGGCCCCGAAGCAGAGGGTGCTACTGGGAACAGATCTTGATGAGACCGAGAGAACAGCAGTCCTTGGTAGGTTTTAAGCACAGGGATGATTTCATTCTTCTTCTTCCTCGATATAGTCCCGGTTACATCCTCACTACTCTAGAGAAAAGCCCGGGCTAAGCCCTTGACTATGGATCCTTGGGTGAGTCAGTTTTTACACGAAACGACTCCCTTCTGACCTCTGCAACCTTTGCAGGGGAACCCAACCCATATTGGATAGTGATCAAACATCATGTGCCGTGTGGTTCCCGGCACCAGTACAAAAAAGAATAGGACCACTCCATCTTTTTCCCATGGATGTCGTAAAAGGCGACCAAGGGATTGGCTTACATACTTGGGATTCTTTTTTTAGGCGATGGGCTAGCATCCTGTCACTATTTGAATCTCAATTCTATCATTAAGTCAAATAGCTGAGCGTGGCCTATCAGTCTTTTCAATACTGTTGGCTCTGTCTACTCCACAAGGGATATAGACGTGACCATATGTATGTATCATATATCCAGTTGCCTGAATGTGCAGGTTTCCTCACGATGTTTTCCCTCACCGTAAGAGTGTCAGTTATTATTCAAACTAATGAAAGTAACTTCTAAAATAGTTCACGACCGAAGTGGGATTCGAACCAGTGCTATAATGCGCAACACGTGTGTAAACCCGGTCTTACCGATTCATGAATCATAGTTGATTTCATTGTTTTAGAATTAAGACCCAAAGTATCTGTTGAATACCGATCAACAATGGACGGATCCAGCTCGTATGATCTCCGCATCAGCTAATATCCAGCATTTACTAAACTACTGGGGTGAGCATTTGTACGAAAATAGGCAAGAATTTTGGTAAAAAATAAATAGTAAATACATTTCTATAAATTGTGAAACGCGCACCACCACCATCACCACCATAATAATGATGAGACTGAAAAAACTATAGTCACGTCTATAATCCGTGCGGGGTAGATAAAGCCAAAAAAACATAAAAGGACTGATGAACGTCTGAACGTGGCCTGTTCAGCTGTTTTGCTTTATGATAGAATTTAGATTCAAATAGTGTCAGCTTGCTAATTTATCGCCTAAAAGAAGAATTCCCAGTTTATAAGCCTATCCCTTAGTCGCTTTTTATGACATCCATGTGAAATAATAAATAGATTATATTTCCATAAATAAATGATAAGGCTAAAACGCTTTAATTTTTTATCACCTCTTTATAAAAGATCGTCATTAAAATCATTAGAAAATTTAAAAGTTAATAACATGAACAAATAACGAAGGATTTTTATAAGTTTCTACAAGAGCTTAGCCCTTTCGCTGTGTAATGACGCTGTCTCTGAATCGTTACTATTATAGACTCTGTCTATCCTGTAACAGATAAAGATGTAATGTAAAAAAACTACTTAACCACTTCAGAGAGGTGAAGTCTCATCCCAATAAACACCGGACGCCATAGAATGGGCACGCGCGACGCCGTTCTTATCGCGCGAATAACTATCGCTTTCCCGTTTCACGACGTAATAAAAAGCGAGACCGATAAAAATTGCGTCGCGCGTCATACTACAAGGGCAAGAGGTTGATGATGGGACAGATGTACAAAAAAGACTAGTTCCACAATATATTTCTAAACTCATTGTCACCCTAAAGACATTAGATGGGGGGCTGGGAAGCCAATATTGGCCACGCGATCACTAATTCCTGGATGGATCTGCTTCCAGTTATTAAGTGAATTGCAAATAGCTAGTTTCCCGTTTTTAAGTGTTCTCTCGATGTAATGGCGATTTAAGTACTTAAAGAGTAGCTGGTAAACTGGTATTAGGTAAGTAAACTAAATACGATTTTTGGGTGAGTGAGAAGTGCTTACTCGTCAGAATATATAGCTAGAAACTTATCCGTAGTCTTCTTGACACTCTAGGATAAGTCCTAGAGTGTCAAGAAGTCGACCTTGATAAAATGAGAGAGAAACAGAATATTTGTTATATATTATGTGCCGTGTGGTTTCCGGCACTAAAGGATAGGATCACACCATTCTCATTCCCGTGGATGTCGTAAAAGGCGACTAAGGGATAGGATAATAAACTAGTGTTCCTGTTGATGGGTTAGCAATCTGTTACTTTAAGAATCTCAATAACATCATTTTGGCATACAGCTGAACATGACCTTTCAGTCTTTTCAAGACTGGTGGGTCTGTCTATGTCTGTATGTAACCTATCTGAAATATATTTGATACTCGCGAACCTGTAGAGGTACATCACAATTGCAATAATGAAAATGGCCATCGCTGAAATACCTTGATCGAATTAGGGAGGTTTAGTTGGAAACTTCCGTCAAAAGAGCCCCAATTAGACGAGGTTGCACACAAAGTTTTAAGAGTGTGAATAATGAAACAGAAGTGTGCTAGGATTAAGACACGTGAAAAAGTAGTCTTTGCTTACTTAGGTATCAATATAAAGATATAATGCAGAAAACCTATAAGATTAAGATTGTATTCAGATACTAAATCACTTTGAATTTCCAATTCAAAACTACGTACCAGTGTTACAAAGTCGCATCATAATTCCAGCGATTGTTCATAAAATCTACATAACAATACTGTCGGAATTTTCATTATTCCACGATGATTGCCACTAAACCGACTCGGATCCAGCCACCTACAGTCTCAGTTCTCGTAAAATGCTTTTACGCTCGATATAAGAGCATTTTGTACAAAGTCTCAAGGTAATGGAGTCTTTACACGAAGATAGTCCAGAAAATTAAAACGTGTAAAATAACTCAAAAAAAATTGAAATAAAAGAACCTGCATATTTTTTTACTATAAAAAGAGAAAATGTTGAGTTGCTATAACCAAATCAAATTTAGTTTATGTTAAAATTTACGTCCCGCTACTTTCCATGAAAACCTTAGACATGCTGCCACGTGGACATCAGAATAATATGCAAGTGTTTCAACAATTACATATCATGTGACGAGAAGAAAGTCGGTACTCCAGTGGTGGTCTCGTAAGTGTGTGCACCCGTGTCAAGGTGCAAAGGTGAATTTTATCTTTATTTCTTTACTAATATTATAAAGCTGAAGAGTTTGTTTGTTTGAACGCGCTAATCTCAGGAACTACCGGTTCGAATTAAAAAAAAATCCTTTTGCGTCGAATAGACCGTTTATCGAGAAAGGCTTTAGGTTATATAACATCACGCTGCAACTATAAGGAGCAAAGAAATAATGGACAATAAGACATAAACGGGGAAAATTATTCATCCTTGAGCTTCAATGATGCCCATAACAACTATTCCACGCGGACGAAGTCGCGAGCACAGCTAGTTGTTGTTATATAATTTAAAAACCAACTGGTGGCCTTACGGATCCAGTACAAACCACTGAATGTGTAACGGATCCAAGCTCCTTTGAATGATTTAGTATAGTAGAAGTAGTTTAGTATTAAGTACTGTCTCCATGTACAAACACCATTAGAGTGTCGAGTTCGTAAACAGGTTTATTGCACATCCACGCGGCGACGGATCTGCTTTAAAATGTTTAACATCTCCACTTCGTATGCTATTTACATTCCCTAATGCTCAGTTGAATTGTTTCTGCAAAGAACTGAATATGATAGTGAAGTAACTAGACGTTTTAAAAGATAAAAGTCCCGCCACGTCATTCTCTCTTCACTCGTGTTTTGGGAGCGGCAAATGTTTTAAAGAAAAACAGGGTTTTCGTGGTGAGGGAGAATAGCGTAAGAAAACCTGAGCATTCAAGCAACTGGACGTGTAACTAATGGCCGATTTAAAGATTTGTAAAATTGTGTGGTTTGCTACAGCATAACTACTTAGTAGTTATGCATGCTTTAATAATCTTTCGCCTTGCGTATTATTAATGCAATTAGCAGTTGTTAAAATTTTAAAATTTGCCCTTCAGCAGTCTCTTAAAACTATGTAATAGTAAAAAGAACATATGTATAGTATTAGTATTATTCAATTTTCATAAAAATGGCTGACTGATTCTCTCGCTCTTCTTCCTGTTGGCGTAAGTCCCGATTACATCCTCGTCTTTCTTAGTCTGAGGCTTAAAAAGAAAACTTAATGGATTAACTTCAACTTTAACAGTGCCGTGTGGTTCCCAGCACTGTAGAATTGAACCACTCCATATCTTTTCCACGGATGTCGTAAAAGGCTACTAAGCGAAAGGCAAAAAAATTTAATACTTCTTCTTTATATATGATTATATGTCTATGTTTAATAGTAAATGGCTACTTTATACAGAGTTCAATTTATCTATTTACCACTTAAACTAAAAGCCTTATATTGACAGGGGGTAAACCAACATGTAAATCAAACGGATTCTTCCCCGAGCGGAACCACGGTAATTTAACTTGTTTAAATTGTTCGCTAGTTCAGAAGTTCGTGTGAGCCAATTCCAGTACTTACTTACACTATGGTTTAACTTTAGCACACATTAAATAGAGTATAGATGTGCACAATGGTTTCCATACTGACTGGTATTCCCTTCGCGCGCAGATTGTGAAAGTCTATCTAAAGAAACCTCGTGAAACTTATTTAAAACCGGTGATATTTAAAATTATCTAACTATATGTTAATAAAAATAGTAAGATTTTTATTCGGCAATATTTATGAGATTAGTTTATTAAGTTTATGAAAAAAAAACAATTTAAATATAAAAGAACCACGGCAGTTAAACTTAGGATAATTGCTTTGGGCTTGCAACCAATTACCATCTCTGAATCCCATTTCCATCAATTTGACACCGAATTAAAGGTGGTCTTCGTGTCTTGAATTATATAAAAAAGAACCACGACAGTTAAACTTGGGATAATTGCTTTGGGCTTGCAACCAATTACCGTCTCTGAATCCCATTTCCATCAATTTGACACCGAATTAAAGGCGGTCTTCGTGTCTTGAATTATAATTGTTATCTGTAGTTCCATCTTCTTCTAACAATAATTTAATTTTCATTAAAACAAATAGATAGATACCTATAAATTGATCAAAATCACCTAAAAATGTTCGAAATATTTCACCTATAGATAAAAGGCATAGTATTTTTTGTAAATTTTTATTTGACATAACGATTTTGTCAATTAATTTTCTGTGCGCTCGTTATTCTGTGTCTAAACATCGTATGTCTCGCTATATTCCAGAGTAAGTTTCCATGTTTATATAAAGGCTATTAAGATGACTAGAACATGGACAAACTCAAGCAGAAGTTCATTACGAAAATGAATTAAAATATATAGAATTTTCTTTTCATGGGAACTCAGTAAAAAATAACCGATGTAATGGAATGGTACCACTCATTTTATATGGACAAAATTGATCAACCTCAATGATTTTGCTTTTAATGTGGCTGATAATACTGCAGAAAATATGACAAATAAAGAAAATAATAACGTAAAAAAATTTAAACAATAAATTTGTAAGTACGTTTTAAAGACAGGTTTCTCCATTAAAAAGAAAGCGGGAAATTACACCTTTACATGATCAAACACGGAAGCAATAAGCTCAATATTAAAAAAAAAACGTAATCCATAAAACAACCTGGGCGGTGAACGAGACAGGCTGCGTAAAAAATTACCAAGTTGATGCGTTGGTCGTGCATAACATATTATCGTACATTTTTTACGCGTTTTTCCATCCGTAGCCCTTAAACCTATAAAGTGGCTGCAGACTTGCAATTTTTTTACGTTCTTTTGCATTTTCTTATATGTGATAAATTTTTAACAGATGGTAGGTATAGTGCGCTTGAAGAGCGTCATTAAGTCGGTAAGTCTCCCGGTTAAAATGCGTAATGCGCTGAAGTGCACAGATTCAAATCCCACCTCGGCCATATGCCAATGACTATTTTCGAAGCTATGTACATTAGTTTGAATACTAACTGATGCTCTTACTGATTGAGGAAACCTGCACATTCAGGCATGCATGAATGAATGATATACAAATAGTGAGAGGTTGCTAGTCCATTACCTAAAAGACTAATCCCAAGTTTATTAGCCTATCCCTAGTCCCCTTTTACGACATCTGGAAATGAGACTGAGTTCCTATTTTAAAATGCCGGGAACCACACAGTATACACATATGAATATAAATTGTACAAAGGGAGGTATTACTGTTTAAAAATATAAATCTATTAAAACGTCTTGTCGCGTCTCATCTCAGTGTGAACCGACCCTTAGGTACATAATAAATAGAATACATTTATTACATTTAAAAGGTCTATATTTCATTGTGTTTCAGTATACATACAATTACACACGATAGCAAAGTCGTTAGTCTAAACGACCGACGATCATGCTATGGAGGCCTATTTGTGCCTTATCATGCATCGAGACCTGTTTATACGTTGACACGGAAGCAGCAAGTGTGTATGTAACCTTATATCAAGATAATCCTCTTAAAAGGACTTAAATTTACTTATAGCGTGAGAAATTTTTGCTTTGCTTTAACTTATTTTATTAAAAGTTGATGAATATTAAACTAAAACTTCACAGTCTGAAGAAGGTAACTTATTCTAAGTAAACCAAACACACAAACATACACACAGCCTCACAAAGACTGAGAGGCATTATTCAGCAGTGAACCTTAAAGATGGAATTGAGATTAAAAAAAAAAGACATTTTCCTAGCTCAACGCTTAAAAGAATAATCCCAAGTTAAGTTAGCTTGTAGCTTATCCCTTTGTCGCCTTTCACGACATTCATATACAGGGTTAAGGGTTGTCCACCCTTAACATTTTTTTAACTAGAAACTACTTAAAAATTATTTATATGATGATGATGATATCTAGCTGTCCCGGCAAACGTTGTTTTGCCATAAAACAGTTAGTTTTATCGATTTCGACTGGCGATAAAAACAAACCGTAAATTTCACGAACTATTTCATTTACCTTCAGGCATCTTTTCCAAACCAACATACATCTTGTATATACATTTACAGATATAATTTAATATACTATGAGGACACAGCCTAACCAGACACCAAAACAGATATCTGAAGTCGATATAAAGTATCGGTTCGCTTCAACCAATATAAATTTTGTTTATTTCGTAAAGGTAAAAGTTTAATGGACTTTGGAACTAATTTTCCGATATACTTGCCAAAGACAGCTGAAACACCGCCTTCTATTTTGTATGTTTCTGAAACTTTTAATTTTGATTGTATTAACATTGCCGTGTGGTTTACGGCACCATTAAAAAAAAGAAAAGAACCACTCCATCTTGTTCCCATAGATGTCGTGAAAGGCGACTAAGGGATAGGATAGAGGAAAGCTGCACATTCAGGCATCTGAATGTGCATGAATGAATGACATACAAATAGTGAGAGGTTGCTAGCCCATTACCTAAAAGAAGAAATCCAAGTTTATTAGCCTATCCCTAGTCCCCTTTAAAAAAAAGAAAAGAACCACTCCATCTCGTTCCCATAGATGTCGTGAAAGGCGACTAAGGGATAGGTTTATAAACTTGCGATTCTTCTTTTAGGCGACAGGCTAGCAACCTGTCACTATTTGAATCTCATTTCTATCATTAAGCCAAGCAGCTGAACGTGGCCTATAAGTCTTTTTAAGACTGTCGGCTCTGTCTACCCCGCAAGGGATATAGACGTATATAATCACGTCTATATCCCTTGCGGGGTAGACAGAGAAGGGGTATGTATGTAAGGTTAAGCCATTTAGCTGACAAAGACTTTTGATTCGAGTGTTATTACTCAGTCTACCCCTTAACAATATGGGTGGTAAACCTTACTTAGTAGGAAAAGAAACATTAATAACTTGTATATTAGAAAATACAGACGAAAGCACCTTGCTATCTCCATGATTAATGGTTTTAACTTACGTCTGCCATACATTATAAGCACGCACCGTTATAAATGGTCAGTTCGTTCCACAACAATTATTACGTTTCAGTATGAATAACTGAAATGAAGTAAATGATTAATTTACATTTATCCTTTACATACATACATATAATCACGTCTTTATCCGTTACGGGGAAGACAGAGCCAACAGTCTCGCAAAGACTGAAAGGCCACGTTCAACTGTATGGCTTGATGTTGAAATTGAGATTCAAATAGTGACAAGTTGCTAGCTACATCGCCTAAAAGGATAATCTCAAGTTTATTAGCCTATCCCTTAGTCGCCTTTTACGACATCCGTGGGAAAGATATGTAGAAGTTCTATTGTAAAGTACCGCAAACCACACGGCAAAAAATAAATAAATTATAAATTAAAAAAAGGATAAGTGAATCGATATTTACTCTTCATATCTAATTTCACTGGCGGGCTGTCCGTCCGTCCAATATTTTCGTTTTAATTAAAAACCTGAACTCTTCATGAATCAACGTTGATTAAACCCGATATATTAGGGGAGACATATCTCCCTTACATTTCTGCGTGATGCAAATGAAATTTTTAAAACAGTCACGTCCCAATTTCTTTTGGAGTACACAGAGCCAAAAATAGCGTCAATGATAAGTTTACGAGTCTATCCCTTAGTCACCTTTGATGACATTCATAGGAAAGAGATGGAGTGGTCCTTTTCTTTTTTCTATTAGTGCCGGGAACCGCACGGCACACTTATGGGTTTTGGTGGAATTATCGACAACTTTCTTTATAAGACAAATATTTGCCTTTTACACCGTGACCTAAAAGTTCTATTTATTCTGTTACTGCGGGTTCTTTATGATTTGCATAATGGTTAAGCAAATATAGCATGTAATGGTTAAAACCCATGGTTCCTAACTTAAAAACAAACATTGGAATGGAGGAATAGATTTTTATTCTTTGCGAGGCGCGAGATTGAATAATTATAAGAATATTTTTGAAACACAAAGTTGACCCATTTTCATGGAACCAAGGTTTTTAGGGTCATCCTTGTGTCCTATCTGTGTTTTGTGTTCGTGTTCAATAAGATGTTCAGAATAAAATTTTTAATTTAAATGACGTGTTAAACTTGAAACTATAAGAGTCATAATGGCGTCGTCGTCTTTTTTTACAAAGTTGACAAATAAATATTAGAATTGAAATTTAAAAGCGTTATAATGATGCGCATGCGCTTATTTTTCGGAAAGATAGGCCTAGTCCCCTTGTTATGATCCCTTCATAACTGTCTTCATGCTAGCTCGGACTACGGCACTAAACCTTTCGCCCCGAGGACGACCAGGATTTACATTTTATAAAATTTTATAAACAGAAATCTTACAAAGAAATCTATAAAAATGAGACGCTACAGCATAATCTTGAAAGAGCTAAATGACTACCACACAAGAAAATATCAAAACTATAGCTGACACGAGAGACCTGGGATTGAAACGGAAAAGGTTTTCTTAAGAACTGGAGCACCTTCCTCGGATGTTAGTTTTTCATCACAAAGACACTACATGTCACCCTAGATGGGATAAAGACAGAGGCAAAGCTATATGACAAGTGCCGAGCGCATTTGTTCCGAGGGAATCCTATATAACATGATTACTCTTGGTAACACTAAAATTTTGCAATATTTCATACATTTTATGGGACAACATATTTAAACGTAATTCTATTTATTCGTGATTACTTGCTCGACGCGTTTGATCGAGTAAAACCCCCACTAACCCCTCAGGCAGGACTCTTCTTTGAACGATTAGCTATCAACAGGAGTAGGAGAAGGAGTTCAATCTGTCGACAAATGTTTCGAAGACAAAAATGGAAATGCGACTCGATTTAATACGACTTTAAAGATTCTGTCAGCTGAAAACCCGAGAACGAAATTTTTTGCCGTCTAACCGTATGTAGGCTAAACGACACCCGCAAAGGAATTATAAGCAAAAATGTATAAAGTTATGCGAAATTTGATATCAAAAATATGTGCCATTGACTCTACATTATTATATCCTCTGTGACGTGTCGCGACACACAATGCGCCCACCGGGGCATGAACGCGCACTTTTGTTACCTCGAAAATGGCGGCGAAGAGTCGCAAATGGACGGGACATTTATTTTTAGTTACTTTTATACTTTTCATGTCTCATCCAGACCCGAGTCCACTCAAGTGCCTTAAAATAAAATGTATAATTTTTTTTATTACTAGGTATCTTTACAATAAAATATAATTCTATTATTTTTTGTAAAGATACCTAGTAATCATATATCTAAAATTGGACTAGGAAGGTCTCAAGCCTGACGTTTAATGCGTAAATTTTCTCTACGGTCAGTATCTTCTTTTACAAAGTTTCTTGAAATTTTCAAGTAAATACACTATCAATACATATAAAATTCAAGTTATTATAACGTGAAAGCTTAGCGAAGGTTATATCTGAGGATAAATTGTTGCATGGTACCTCGGCTATGAAATTCCGTTTAAACTTCTAACGTCGGGCGAATGTTATTTTCTTCCTGCATTTTTAATGACCGGAGTTGCAAACGTTCTCCGTTCAATGTATATCAGTATTTTAAAAGTTTTATAAAATGTTACAATATTATGAAGAAATCATTTTCTTACCTGCTTAGCTTCTCTGCTGAGATAATTATCGTCAGTTCTTCCTAACCAATTTCATTCCAAGGTCATCGCCAATCAAAAAAGCTTAAAAATGCCTCTCCCTAAATTCTTATTCTCATTTGCACCCTCGACCACTATCTATACTCAGGGTGTCTGACGTCCGCTTTCCGATATAGCTCTCTTTCCTTTTTGTCTGATCTGCAAAATCCATAGTTTTAATACCTTTGACACGAATAGTTATAACTATTTTCACGGCGTCTAACCAGGATTTCTTCGGCCGGCCTCTTTTGAGCAGCCAGAGGCGGCATAGCTAAAGTGACCATACGTCCCGCTTTCGGCGGGATTGTCCCGCTTTCAGGCTGTCTGTCCCGCTGTCCCCAGCGAGAGCAAAAATATCCCGCCTTTGCAAACAAACCAAATTTTTTTTACTTATTTTATATCAACATTGCACTCAAATCTCGCTGACGAGAACAGTCAGTCAAAAATACTAAATGTACAGACAAAATATTTTTACTGTTTTATTATATGTATATAAATTATTTATAATTAACTTATATATTAAGTATATAGTATATTTTCTAATTTAATTATATACAAAATTCCGTAAGCGTCCCGCTCTGATGCAAAAAAAATGGTCACGTTAGGCATAGTCAAAACTCTGTTCTGATTCACAGATAGTCTGCAGGCTTTCGCAAGACGTGGCCGTAGGTACAAGGGAAGGCGGTTCTCCTGCATTTTGACTGTAATGACTTTCGTTCAAGAGTTGTAAAACTTCATGTAAGTATTATTACGAAATGAGACGTTATTAGGAATATTTCGCGAAAATATCCACATTTAATTAATATCATATTTTAACGATCCCTATTTTTTTTCCTTAAACCTCTAATAATAATATTCCCGACATATTTTTGATATCTGATAATGATGATATCGTTAATTGGCCTCTCTTCTTCCGGGAAAAGCCTAATGAAGGCACCAAAAATAAGCATTATTATGGCAATTTTCAGAAATCATATATTACGATCACGCCTCGTTTTTTTACCGGTAAAAAAGAGACTAACTACCTACATCTTTCCCCTTGTCACCATTTTTGCTACATAAGTACATTTAAAACTAATTAGGAACACAATATATGTATTTCAATTCCATCATAAAGCCATACAGCTGAACGTGGCCTTCCAGTCTTTTTAAGACTGTTGGCTCTGTCTACCCCACAAGGGATATAGACGTGATTATATGTATGTAGGTACAATAAATTAGGAAAATATTAAAATTTGTTTGTCTATAGTATACATATGTACCTACATATATATTAGAAATATTGTTCAGTATCCTTCACCTTATTTACTTTACATCATAAAACAAAGTAACACCTTTCGAAACCCAGTAAGTAGATACATTTTACAAAAATAAATATCTAAAAGGTCCCGCAGGCAATTTGGAGAAATTTGCCGGAATTGAAAATCACCCGTCTGCCAAAAACACTGCTGTGCGTTTTTGGCAGACGGAAAAAAAAAGGTTTTTGTACACGAAACCCTTTTATCAAATTCGATAGAAAAATCATTCTTGTTACTGGCACTCCAAGTCTGTTGAAATAAATGTAGAAAAAAAAATCTGTGTACCTACGTCGAAAAAAAAAACGCTTTATTATTTTTAATTCTAATAATTTGAGTACGTTTGACCTCAATCTGCTTAGCGGTAAGCAAGATGGTGCACGCAAGCTCAAATACATAATGCCTACTCACTCTTGCCTTGAAAATCCTTATGTTGTTTGTATTGGGGAAAAGAGATGCGAGATATTTGACAGATTTCTGTTGATATTTGTTTTCTGTTTGCCTATTCGCAATACCTGTAAAAGGTCGCTAATTTATAATCTCTATTCCTTATATATTTAAGACCAATACACTTGGCAAATAAATGAATATCTCAGTGTAATATAGTTATTAAAATACTAGCTTTATCATCAGTTATCAGTTCATTGGTTTTAATTTGGAAGATGGACAAGTAAACACACTTTTACGTTTATAATATTTGTATGGACGGTGTTCTATGTTTATTATCTCCTTACATTGGCCCGGGGCTTAATTCAGGTAGGATTATTTAGAATAAAAGTAACTATAAACCTTGGGTATTAAAATGTAACCGTAAATTTTATCAAAATCGGTTCAGCTGTTTAAGCGCATAAGGTAAGAGAGAAATAATTATTACATATAATTGAAAAGGTTTTGAAAGAAATAAACAACAGATTCTTCACGTGACCTCACAACGTGGCGTCGTTGTGATGTAACAAATTTTATTAACTCGCAATCTACTTCCTTACAAAAAACCTTTAAGTAGCAAACTAGAAAAGTTCCCAACTTTTATCGCCCGCATCCAGAGTAGATCCCTCGTTGAAGACCTCTTAGTTTGCTTTTGTTATTTTCAGATCGCCAATACACTTTTTAGGGTTCTGAATTTGTAGGAGAAAACTTAAAATTAAATAAAATTATTTATTTGGAGGCGCTCTTGAAACTCCACACATTTTGCAATTTGGCAATTTGCACCAAATATAAATAAAAAGAGCATAATGACCATAAAGAGAGTGAGAGTGAGACCTAATGACCAAGTAGTATTTTCTGTAGACTTTGAAATATAAAATGATGTGATCACCATCTCTCAAAAAAATGCTCATGACAGCTAGATCTGATACCCATTTAAAAATCAGGCAAACTAACATATTGTCATTATAAGAAAGTAAAACAAAATAGTAAAATATCACGCCGAACCCTCAGACGTGATTTTAGAGTTTCTCACTTTTCTAATTTTATTGAGAACTTGGTAGAAATAATAAATTCTCAGTTGGATCGGTTTATTTGTTTGAGCAGACAGCAAAGTCCTTTCTTTAATTAATTATTTACTACTGCCTGCCGACATGGTATCAGTTTCTAGAAAGCTAGGCCCATAGTAGGTTGAACATAATAGGTTCCCCTCTATCTAATTACATATAAATACATACATCCACATTAAAGAGAAGGATAGCTTATAAACTTTGGAATCTTGTTTCTTTCAAATCTTTTCAAGAATTTATTTTTTATATATCCCGTAAGAGATAAAGGTGTGTTATTTGTATATACAGAGTATAAATAACGGCGATATACGTCCAAAATTAAAATACTTATTCTTACTAAGTAAATCAGGATATACATAAGCAATAGGGCGACAAAAAATATGTGACAAAATTCTCGAGACAGACGGAACGGCGCGGGTGACCATCATTCTTGTTTAGCGGGTGACAGGTGGATTTTCCTGGGGAATAAGTGGACGATAACCTTGAACGTAAGTACTCTTGACATACCTTATGATAAATCTTTTTTCTAAGACCGCAAAATGAGGGTTGATTTAAGTGTAATGGTGGTTTGATCAAAGAAATGTTTTGATTTTCGTTTCCAGTGAAGGAACCAGCCGCCTTAACCATGATAGTTGAAAAGTCAAGTTGTAGACTCATTAAGCATTCACAGGAAACGAAAATCAAAACATTTCTTTGATCAAACCACCATTACACTTATATCATATATTATTAGTGACTCTTGCAAAAGAAAAACCTAAACCCGCTTTCATAACTCACTTCATTTAAGATTTTTTATTTAGACACTCGGTATATTTAGAACCTTAGATCATGGTACTTAACATATAACTTTGCCTGATGAATGTGCAGGTTTCCACTGTATGTGGGTTCGTTACTTATAAATGAATTATTTTGTGCATAGCCCGATTAGAACTTAGGTACCTTTAAAACTTGACCGCTTACATAATGACACTTTCACTGAATAATTTCAAGTATATGCTTAGTCAAGACCATAAATTTTTTGCGCACTATCACTACATTTTAATTAGTAACTTATTCGAACGGAAAGGAATACATTTCAATTTAAATATGGCGCATTAAAACGAGTTTGCCTGAGTGAACACAAATCCAATATTCAATAGCTTTTTCCCGCGACTCCGCTTGTGTTTACTAGTCCGCAATCGAAATTATTAATTAAACCAAACTAAGATTTATTATTTTGTATTAACAATCAAAGTTCCTATAAATAAGCGCACCTAGCGATGTGCAAAGTACGGTTTGACTCGAGTCAGAATTCGAGTATTGGTCTCGAATCAGGGAATCGAGTCTTGATTCGAATACCGTATAAACTGACTCGAGTCGACTTGATCAATCAAAACAGCGACTCGGCACATCACACGGCGCACCTAGGGCTCCTATACAAGGTGTAATCGGGTTATAGCCAGGAGGAAGAAGAAGATCGACGCCGGCCAAAGATTACAAGATCTTTGGTCACCGCCTTTGGCTGTTGAACCCGAAACTTCGCTCCCACTAAATTGTAATTCAATTTATCTTTTCCGTGTATCGAAATTAGAAACACATCGATCATGTCTAATTGAACAGATCAACAAACTTATAATGAACTTTCTGGTTATGTTTACATAATAATAATGCTTACCTGTCTAATAAAATAACACTATCCCATAGTTTAATAACAACTAGTGTGTGGCGCCATATATATGTCACAAGTCACAATTGCCATCGCTATCAGCCGATAACAGCGAATACCCAGTTGCTGGTTTGCTTAAGACTGCCTGAAGAGTGAGGAGCAATGATGGTAAGGACTTGAGTCGATGATGAATAAGGTTGCTTCCGGACCGCGGCTCCGATGATGTTGAGTCGGAGGTTCTATTTATGCTTCAATGCGTAAAATCTTTGCTTGCGCGATTTAGATTTTTCGCTGCTATTAGCTGAGCGCATCATTTTATTCGCTATGATTGACAGTTGGTTTGTGATATTAGTGATGTGGCCACAATCCCATTTGAATCAAAAACTGAATTTTGAATATTTGTCAAATTTAAGTACTTAGGTACCATCCAATCCAACACTCATATTATTAAAAACAAATAGGTACGATCGAATTGAAAACCTCCTCCTTTTTTAGAAGTCGGTTAATAAAAAGCAAACATGGCTGACTGCGATTGATCTATGAACGCATAGACTAAACTTTCAGACCGATCAGAATGGAAAGGAAAATTATATATAGGCATATAGAGATAGTTACAAGGACTAATGATGAGTTAAGAAAGGATTTCCCGAAACTCCCGCGGGAACGGGTATTCTAGTTACAAATATAATGAGCATTGCTCAACCGAGTTGGCAAATGGACGAGTGTTTGAGAATGCATAGCGATGCAGAAAGCATTCTGAATTCAGCCGGGATTGAACCTGCGACCCTTGTGATGCAAATGCGATGTGGCGACAAGATTGAAGCTTCCACGGCCATTTGTAAGTTGAATGCAGCTATATATCCGGTTATTTAGTGCCTCTGTCTTACTTCTGTCTTAATGATTTACATAAAGATGTAATTACGTCTATGTCCATCGCGGAGTAGACAGAGTCAACCGTATGGCCTAACAATGGAATTTAAAATAAAATTTTCTTATTATATATTATACCGTGTGGTTCCCGGCACTAATACAAAAAAGAATAGGACCACTCCATCTCTTTCCCATGGATGTCGTAAAAGGCGACTTAGGGAGAGGCTTACAAACTTGGGATTCTTTTTTAGGCGATGGGCAAGCAATCTATCACTATTTGAATCTCAATTTTATCATTAAGCCAAATAGCTGAACGTGGCCATTCAGTCTTTTCAAGCCTGTTGGCTCTGTCTACCCCTGTATGGACGGTGACCATATGTATGTATGTATGTATTTTCTTAATGCATATACGAATAATAAATAGAAGCCATGAATCTCTTTCACGAAGGAGTAGGCAGAAACTACATCTTTCTACTTACCACGACCAGAATACAGAATACCTTGACGATAGGTTAATTTTCATATATGGTGTGAGTCATTTGTCTGAGAAATAATTGGTGTAAAAAAATTATAATTTCAATAAAACTCATATAGATTTCATAACGTCGTTAGGATTGCTACGAGACGCAATAAAGTTTTTTCATATCCCCAACGTCTGCACGCGTGGTGACGCCTTTATTAGTTTCACAATTCCTATATACATACATATAATCACTTCTATATCCCTTGCGGGGTAGACCAGAACCAACGGTCTTGAAAAGTCAGTCAAGCCACATTCAGCTATTTGGCTTTAAGATAGGATTCAAATAGTGACAGGTTGCTAGCCCATCGCCTAAAAGAAGAATCCCAAGTTTATAAGCCTACCTTTTAGTCGCCTTTTACGACATCCATTGGAAAGAGATGGAGTGGTCCTATTCTTTTTTGTATTGGTGCCGGAAACCACACGGCACACATACATACCTACATACATATAATCATTTCTATATCCCTTGCGGAGTAGACCAGAGCCTTGAAAAGTCAGTCAAGCCACATTCAGCTGTTTGGCTTAATGATAGAATTGAGATTCAAATAGTGACGGGTTGCTAGCCCATCGCCTAGAAGGAGAATTCAAAGTTTATAAGCCTATCCCTTAGTCGTCTTTACGACATCCATGGAAACGAGATGGAGCGGTCCTATCCTAGAGTCCTATTGGTACCACACTGCACGCAATTCCAATATAACCTTGTGTTTTATCGCATAAAAAAAGTGGATTAAGCAATGTAGGTATAAGCGGCAGTGTAGCGCGGGAAACGTGAGAAGTGAAATGATGTCTTTTCTCTCATTCTCTCATCTTGTTTGCTTCTGTGTGGGATGAAAAGATCTTCTCTTCCTACTTATTTATCTAAGAAATGAGGCGTGATTATAAAACACCATCAAAATAAACGCCATTGACCAAAACTCGAGTGTTAAAATTAACAACCGCTAAGTGAGCTTCGGCGGTAGTAAATCAATTGGATCCAAACTTTTCCATTAGCGTTAAGAGAATTTGTTTTACACCTGTAGTAACAACTTTAGACTAAGCTGTTAACAAGTTTTTTATACGCCATCTTAACTGATACTAAAGTGAGGAAAAAATTTTTTATGCTAAACTAGAGAATGCCCGCGGTTCTGCCTGAAAAAAAGAAATGTATTAATATGAGTTCCTGCTGTAATTCCATTCGCGGAAATTTTGAAAATCATCTCTCAGTATACCTCTAGACAAAGGAAGAAATATAAAAATTAAAGCGAAATACCAAATTTCAAATCTTTATACCCAGTCAGTCAGATTACACATATGAATATTATTTTAACTACCAATGCTGCAGTGTAGTTTGTTCCGCCGCTTCTTCTACACATGCGCTTTGGAAGCGGTAGTAGTTATAATTAGATTTAAGTTATGTGACGTCAATAAGTGATACCTTGTATCCAATTTTGAAAATAAATCTATTCTATTCTATTATATTCTATTCTAATGCATTTGAATGTATGATGACGTGTTTTGGCAAATAAATTATCTTTATCACAAACAAAACGTCTTTATCCCTTTCGGGGTAGACAGACCAATAATTGCTATACTAACCAAATAGGCATATAAAGCACTGACATTCAGAGATAGAAGTTTATTAGCCTTCCCCTTGATTGACTTTTACAATCTACACGGGAAGGAAACAGCTAACATTTGCACAAAAGCTTTCAAACCAGTAAAAGCAAGCCTCAAATAAATCTTTGATGAAAATATTGATAAGTTTTGTTCATAACACGGCTAATATCAGATTTATCGATAAAATTAACATAAAAACCTTTCGATGAGAAAACTTGTTCAAAGTGTAACGATACGATGGAAATTACTTTGCCGGGATTAAAGGTTAATGGAGTTTGACAGAGGTATCCATACTAATATTATAAATGTTAAAGTGTGTATGTTTGTCAGTCACTCACGTCAAAATCACTGAACCGATCTCCATGAAATTTTCCACACATAGGTATAGACTGAAGTGCGAAGAAAGACAAGTTTTTTCACTTGTTGTTGTTGGGTAGTAAGTTATTATGTAATTACGGCCTCTGTGGCGCACCGGTAGTACGCTTGTCTTGGTCACCGGAGGTCCCGGGTTCGAATCCCGGGCAGGGCATGATGAGAAAAGAACTTTTTCTAATTGGCCTGGGTCTTGGATGTTTATCTATATAAGTATTTATTATAAAATTATGGTATCGTTGAGTTAGTATCTCGTAACACAAATCTCGAACTTACTTCGAGGCTAACACAATATGTTTAATTTGTCCCGTATATTTATTTAATGACATTATTGATGTACTCGTAATAGGAACAACAAAAATACATAAGCTTCTTTGACACTCACTCACTCAATTATTTATTTGTGTAGAGTAAAAACTAAATGCTATTAAAATACAACTCACATAATCATAAACTCTTAAGTATAAAAATAATACATTTTTAATTAATTCAAATTAGAGATTTGCGAGACAGATCACACAGGCCGTATCTCACTCCATAGCCAGTCCACTAGCATCCCATCCGAATGACCCAAATCTTGTAAATCCCTCCTTGGCAATAGTTTTGCGCTGTGGAGGACTGTACGCAGGTGTATCCCTTTGGCACATCAGGAAACCGATCTCCATAGGTGCAGCCCACACACTTTAGAACAAAAGGCCAATACAATAATACTCATTTAATTTATGATGATTAGAATGCCTGCTGATATTCTAATGAAGATTAAAATAAGAACTGCTTTAGCATGGTCATTTTATCCAGTGACCTGGATCAACAGGTTTTCTCACGATATTATCCCTCACCGAAATAGCATCGCTATCAAGATTCAAGATTCAAGATTATTTATTTGTAAAACATGTTAATGTCAAAAAAATGTCAATGTATTAATTATCAATCTTCTTAAAAAATATAAAAGTTTAAACTGGGCAACTTCTTCTCTTAAAAATAGGCACTAAGCTTAGTCCTTACTTCGAAACCTTAGGATTTAATTTCTTAAAAGCCTTAAATTAAAGTTTCTTAAAAGATCTACTTTTGTAATCCTTTGAAACGTGAACATTCCGACTGGACAGCTGAACTTAATCCTCCTTCCTAAGGTAAAGGCACTTATAAGTTAGAACCCAACAAATAAGTGAAGTCAGAACGTAGATTAGAGTTTATAAGATTTTCAAAGTTTTAGTAGAGCGACCACTGATAAACTAACATTTAATAATAATTTGTTGCATAAAGAGTGCATGAATTTGGATGAAGCGAAAAAAGTATGCAGGGATCGTGGCAATTGGAAAAATGTAGTCTCTGCCTACCCCTCCAGGAAAGAGGCGTCATTTATGTATGTATGTGTATGTATTAAATACATAGTTACTGAAATATTTGTCTTCCTTTCACATATTAGAACCTCCTTTTTAGAGATACATACCTAATTAGTAAGTACATTTACTAAATATAGAGATCCATTTTCTAATACTCACTCTATGTTCTCTTTGTGTTTCAATAGCTAAATAACTAAACTTTAAATTGTATAGATTAGTGGGCCAAATTCCAGTTACTAAGCTTTAGGACTACAACACAAATGCGCGCTCCACAGACAAATTATCACTCTAATTACAGCAATGAATCCTTCCAAGTTGGTGCGAGACATATTAATTTGTCCCTAGACGGCTAATTATAACCTCGGAAAGGTTTTGTTTGAGCCCCATTTGGAATGATAATTAATACTCGCGATAAAAACTTGTGACAGAGATCTTTTTTTCAATGAACGTTTCATTAAAAAAATTAAGCCTTTACGGCCACAATGCGACTAATTTTAGTTAAAGGTATGTCGTATAATTTTAGTTAAAGCTACGTCTACGGATCTTACTATAACAATAACGTAAGTACTACTTAAATAACTACCTTTTTAAAAAAATATAATACTGTAAGTAACAGAAGATGTTAAACTCTACGTATGAAGCTTTGCACAAGAAAGGAATGAAGTAACTACCTACGTTAGTAAAACAAAACATTGACTTCTGGATTCAAACCTGAATCAATTGCTTCTCCTTCACTCTCAGAACATGAAATATTCGTCGGTAAATCCAGGGCGCCCAACTGGACCTTATCTAACAAGCTAAGCCACACCAGTTTATTGTGCCGCCTTATCGCCAAAACTGGCTCAAATCCAAGTTCTGTGGTGCAGCATGTTGATAGTTTATGGGCTAATTTTCGTCACCTACATAACAAGTTTAAACGGAGATTTGTGATTAAAACAAAATTGGCTGTGCGAATGGACGGTTTAGTTTTTTCCATATGGTTATGGAGCCCTAGAAAACCCATTTTTTTGTAAGTTTCTATCATGTTATATAACTGATTTTTAACATTCGCGTTGCAATATACTTACTATTTAAAAATTATAAAAGCTGGAGAATGAGGTATCATACATTAAATACGGTCCAATTGATAAACTCCGTTTTATAAATCGGTTAAAAAGAGGCTTATGGCCGCTGTAGGTAGACTAAGACCTTACTAATTCTGTCTTAGAAGAACTCGAAGAATTGATTCCACCAAATCGACGCTTTTGACGAAAATAAATTGTACGTAATTTATAACTCTTGAGTTTTTCTGTCTGGTCAACTGGTAGACTGGTAGGTAATGCCAACTTTTGTACATTTTATTTTGTGCAATAAAGTTATAGAGAAAGAATACGAAATGTCGAGAAAACCCTTCTCGAAAAAAGTTTTATATAAATTTAATGCAAATCGTAATTTGAGAGTAAAAGTATTCTCTAGTATATTTAGGCATGCACCTGAACGCATTAGTGCGATTAGATTGCATCACATTTTGAAACATGTTAAAACTTCCTCTAACCCACAACGAGGGATGGTATGTCTTGCATTAACTTTATGGCATAAATTAAAGGGATGTTTCCTTTAGATATATTTTCGAAAAATAACGCTTAACCGCAAATTAATTCTTACGCTTTTGGTCATATAAACTAATAGATCGGGTACTTATAGATCATTGCGCGCGATTGATCCTACATAATCATCTTGGCGTTTTTTTGTCCTAATTGCAAACTTACCTCCCTAAAAATAATCCTAGAATCCACCTGTGTAAACGATAAAAAGAGTTGAGTAATAGTTAGATTTTCTTATAAAAACATCTAAATGAATATATTTTGATATTAAATATATATAAACAAGTTTTCTCACTATGCTTTCCCTCAACAGAGGAGCGCCCCTGCACTCGACGCGCGAGCTTCATCATTTTGCCAAAGGCACGGACAAAATATTACGGCCGGTCGACAATAACAACCGAAGGTGCGCGCCTTTTTAATAAGATACCCTCTGACATTAAAAAAATTAACTCGTTCGAAGTATTTAAGAAACAGTTAGCCAAACACATTGTTTCCATTTACTAAACTTGACCGGTAATTGTGTATTGTTCTTTTTTAGTGTGACAACGAACAAATTATAATGTATGTCATAATTTTAAGTTCTCATGTAAGTGATGTAAATTATGTCTTAATGAGAATAAAAATCTTTAAACCTAACAGAGGAGCTTCTCAACAGAGTTTAGACGATTATACACGTACGTACCTAAGTATGTAGGTAAAATAAAGAAGCTTATCTATTTGTCACAAATTTTATTACATTTCAGCAAAACGTAACATCAAAGCGTCTTCCCATTTATTCCCTAGTGTATAATTCACTGACCTAATCCTTGTAGGAGTATTTCGTAATAAACAAGGAGTTATTATCATTTTGGACGCTGAGAGCCTTGTGAAATATTAAACAAGACGCCACTATCCACTCATCTTTAATGAAGATCTGGGAAGAATTTCTTGGCCCAATTCCGAAGTTTGCATGCTTAAAATTTGAGATCACTTTAGTTTACAATGTCCAGGAAACTGTTACATTAATTAGATTCTATATAATATACAACAACACATACATAAATTGAGCTCCTTTCGAGGAGATGTAAGCAATCAGAATGCTATTTTCCACGCTTAAATTGTTCAAATGTACTTCTTTTCACTACGATCCAAAACATGTATTTTAAAAGGTTAATCATACTTTTTTACATTATAACTTTATCAAGCACTCGATGATCAATCAGCAAAAGGTAATGAATCCGGCTTTTACCTAATATATACCGAACTATTTTGATACCTTTTACCTTATGTTAACTATACATTTTACCCGTGTGTAAACGCTGCGGGTTTCGGGTAATATTCAGCATAGTGAGTTCGTATAATTCAGTTGGACAGGACCAAGTGTAATCAAACGTATGGATAAATTTAATTTCGCATCCCAACGAATTGCTTCAACTCTTATTGAAATATCGTCGGGCGAGAGAATACGTGGTTGATTTCACACGCTGGCAGTGTTATTAACTTTAGTTGGAAGCGAACTTTTTAAATTTAAATATGGAAAATCTATAAATGGCAGATTCCATTCCATTTTTGATGAAATTTTGATTTTGCCTCTGTTCTAGGTATATACAAAGGCGCGTGCGGTTTGCCTCTTCAAACTACCTAATATTACTTATAAGAAAACAAGATTTTTTGTTTTTGTATAGAATAGATAAATAGGCAATTTTTTTCTAAAAATTCCCACAGTGCCCGATAATAATAAACAGAAAATATTAAACACATAACAATTTTTGCTCTGCAGTTTAATTTAGTTTTTTTTTAAATGACACGAAGCAGTGTTTATAAGAATCGGGTCTGTAGCTGTGAATAACCAAACCATATAGCACGTAAAATTAAAAAAAAACAACATATTATCTGTCAATTTATTGTCTAAAAGTATTTGTCGAGCGGCTCGCCCAGCACGTGCTCCAGGCTCCTGACGGCGTCTTTGGTGGCGGTCTCGATCCTGGCGTCGCCGTCCTCCAGCAGCTCCGCCAGGAACGGCACGCTCTCCGCCAGCAGCGGCAGCCAACTGCTGCCCAGCTGGCCGGCCATTGACACTAGACACTCTAGGGCTATCAATCTGGAAATACATAAATATAAATAATCGCATCTTCGCCAATAATTTTGCCGTGTGGTTCCCGGCGACAATATAAAAAAGAATAGGACCACTACATCTCTTTCCTATAGTTGTCGTAAAAGGCGACTAAGGGATAGGCATACAAACTTGGGATTCTTTTTTAGGCGATGGGCTAGCAACCTGTCACTATTTGAATCTCAATTTTATCGTTAAGCTAAATAGCTGAACGTGGCCATTCAGTTCAAAATTCAAAAAATTCAAAATTCAAAATTCAGCTATCGATGTGAAACCGGGGCGGGTCGTTAGTGATTAATAATAAACATGCGTTGTGTAAGACGTTCATTACAAGCCAAGGATGTGTATCAAAAACAATAATAAAGACTAATTTAAACCAGTAATCAGGTTTTTTTTTACTTCACGGTTCCGCAGCTATGCTCGTAATGCGACAAATCCCAACGGAATGAAAACCTTTTGTAGGTTCCCTTAGACCACATTATACTTTGCACATTACAGTATTTAAGTTTTGAAGAAGTCAGCAGGGAAATATTGGACGCAGGTCGCCTCTCAACTGAGCGAGGTGTAAATCTATGTTCAGCAGTGTGTTTCTAACGAATTTGTTGTACAGTCTACTATATTAACTTGTTTAGTTCACTACAAATTGATAAGTGAGACAGTCTACCAACCTTATCTCAGCGTCATTATGCCTGGTCTTCAACAAAACTTGGTAGTTCAACAGTTTCCACAACGAATCATCCGCGGTTGCCACAGCGAACTGTGATATGCACGGGATTAAATACTCTTTTGCCCTGGCCTTAAGTTCTAAAACCCCACCCAATGTGTTCTCCAACTGATCCACTACTGGTTGCATGAGTGTTTCAAATCTCTCCTTATTCAGGAAACTCTGACTGTCATATAAAAACACTATATTTAGAGTTTTGATCACATATTTGATTAAAACGATGCATTTTTCATCTGAATCGAAGTACAAATCTTCCGTTTTGCTGTTATTGCATGAGTCGAGTAATTCAGACACGTTCTTGACGAAATGGCCGGCGAATAACACGAATAGACCTTTAAGCTGGTCCGCAATGGCACAGCTCAATCTGTGAAAGAGGAAAAATGATTTATGATCTATACTAATATTATGAAGCTGAAGAGTTAGTTTGTTTGTTTGAACGCGCTAATCCCAGGAACTTCTGGTTCGAATTGAAAAATTATTTTTGCGTTGAATAGACCATTTATCGAGGAAGGCTTTAGCCTATATAATATCACGCTGCAAATTTTTCCATTCTAACCATTAGTTCCTGAGATTAGTGTGTTCAAACAAACAAACTCTTCAGCTTTATATTAGTATAGATATATAGATTATAACTTTGCAGTCTTTGTGAGCTTGACTTTATTTTTTTTTTCTAACATAGTCATACTTGAATTTCTTCGCTTGGACTGTATTGTTTATGTAAAATCATCATTGATACCATACATACATATCATACGATATACGTCTATATCCCCTGCGGGGCATACAGAGCTAGCAGTCTTGAATATACTGAAAGGCCATGTTCAGCATGATAGAATCGAGATTCAAGTAGTGACAGGTAGCTAGCTAGCCCATCACCTTAAAGAAGAATCCCAAGTTTATAAGCCAATCCCTTAGTCGTCTTGTACGACATCCATGAGGAAGAGATGGAGTAGTAATATTCTTTTTTCCAATGGTGCCGGGAACCACACGGCACACCTCCATATTTATATAAAATACATTAAAATAGATGCATACAAATACAAACAATACAAATGAGATACAAAAAAAAAAATTTACACGCACCTGTAGAAAGTAATAGTTCTATCCTTCACCCCTTCGACATTGGTCCTTATCGCCCAGTCAAAGATCTTGAAATAGAGTGGTCGGAAGCTATTCTCTGAAAGTTTCAACACCAGCCTCACCAAAGCATTCACCACCTCGTCTTCAGCTCTATCAATGACGTCATCGTCAACATTCTTATCCACCGCATCACTTCGTAACTGAAGCGCTGACAAGAAGAAAACGGTTAAATCTTGCTGAAGCGCTGTAAAATCAGCCGTTGTAACGTTAGCAAAACTATCAGCCAAAACTGACATGACCGGACCGATCCCTTCATAATTTTCCTTCTCCAATAATAAACGATGCGTCTCATTGGCTACTGGAATCAAAACACGTGGAGGAATCGAAGAAGCTATTTTCTTCTTTATCGTAGACAGTTTTGCAACCACAGCTGATACTTTTGTAGACTCTTGATCATGACACTGCCATTTCGCTAGCAATATCGCGTACTCGTACAAAATCTTCTGTAGATACGGACTTAGGAAAAGCGGCAGACTTTCGACAATCTTCGAAATCGCCGTCACCGTGCTGAGAAGCACCAACTCCGGTGTTTCAGCTTTACGTTGTTTCTTCAATACTTTAATTAATGCTGGCATGAATTTCCTCATGCTGGCCAAAGCGTGTGCTTTCAAATTGCCACATAGCTCGGCTAGACATAACACAACAGAAGCCATTACATTTGGGGATATGTTCGGGTTGCAAGTATAATCTGTCACAATTTCTAACACAGGTTTGAAGGGCTCTGGGTGCTTAGAAGCTAAGAATCTTGTCATCAATTTAAGAGACAAAAGAGCTGTCTGCTGATTTAATTCCAATTCTTGGGCGCTGATTTCACTAAGGGACTCATCTTTTTGTTCTATTGTTTTGATTATATCCAATAAAGCAGGTAATAGGGAAAACATGAGTCCTTTGTCAACATGTGCAAACATTTCTGGACTATACTGTATTTTGGAGTTCAGAAGTTCCATCGACTTCCTACGAACGGTCTGTAAATTATGCTTCAGTAATCCTCTTATTACTGAAAGGAACATAGGAGCAGACAGAAGATTATTAGTATGATCCAGAAGATCATAACTATGATGCAACATTACTCTCCAATACTTAGCTGTTTTTTCATCCCCAAGTTTAGAAATACTTTGAATGAAAGTTAATATGTTTACAATTAAACCTCTGTAATGAGTCTCCATTAGTTTCTCATCAGTTGCATGATTATTGTGTTCAATAAATCTTGAGGAAGACAGGAAAGAATTCATAAATGTTACAATCACATATTTGTACATTCTTAATTGCAATGCTGTGTGCCCATTAACACTAAATATGTCACTGGGGTCAATATCAGTATCCATTGAATTCTCATCTTTTTGTAATGGCAGTGATTTCAGATAAACCAAGAGTTTGATAAAGTTCTCCAAACAGATCTCTGGTGAGAATTCTAATAAAATATTCTGTCCAAAGTCAAGTCGGTTCGTTGGCGCCTCTTGTTCAGCCAAGGTTCTGTTTTTGGACCTGTCCTGTTTTTTATTTTCATCCATGTGGGATATATGTGTCTCTAACAACAGACCTAAGAATACCCAAAGGAAATGATTTGGTCCTAAAGTTTCAATCAACTTTTTGTACAAAGGCAATCTTCTATGTTCAGGCACATGCAGAACAACATCAGCGAATATTCTCAAAACAGGAACAACACGGATCTGCAACTGCTGTAATTCTTTTTCAGTGCATTCATCAACATTTTTGTCAAGTTTGACTAAAATCGGAATTAAAGTCTCAATTATTTTCACTATTATCTGGAAGCTGTAAGCGTCGTCATGTCTTAATACTGAAGAGCCCATGAACGTGAAGATTTCCATTACATGGTGTAATACTGCCTCAGGCAACATATATGAAGCGTGAGACAGCAGAATCAACGCGTGGTGATGTGTTTGCGGATTTTGTGTTCCTCTAATGCATTTCACTATCAGTTCCACATTGAATAAAGATTTTAGCTTGTTCACTTGCTCTTTATTATTATCATCAACAAACTTTCGGCAGTAGTACCACACTGATGATAGTATGAGCTGTTTTGTATACTCAACGCAGGATTGTTCTTCGAAATTCAAGCATTTGTTGAAAATTTGAAACAGAATGGATACAAAGGAATTATCCACAGTCATTTTCTTTTTACTCTGTACGTATTCAAGAAGTGTCACACCTAACTTCCATTCTTTAGTTTCCGTTACTTGATATGAAAGCATTGTAACCACAGATTTCTTTTTAGGCGTTTTTTCAGCTGGATCTTCCACGGAAACCATTGCATCAAGAATAGGTTTAAAATCGACAAACTTGAGATGTATATTTTTCATTGTTTTTGCAGCAACACTTGAAATGCTAGGCTTAAGGCTGAATGCCCCTGCTAAAGTAATCAAATAAACTAATTCCTTAGTTCTTTCCTCAGGAACCTTTTTGAAAACATCTTCATCAATTTTTTTCATTATCAAAGCACTTGGACTGGTGTATGTCTGATGATTCTCCTCCAATATACATTCTCGATATTCCTTCAAACCAAGAGTAATGGTTTTCCAAACTTCATCTTTTGCGAATGTTGTAACTGTAGATTCGTTAATGTGGCTATAAACACTTCTAAAAATACTAGATTGATAAATGTTAAACTTAATTTTTGTTTTAGAATTGTCTGTAGTCCCCAAAAGTTTTTGTAAAGAGTCCAAACTAGGCAATATGTGAGGGAAAGTGTAAGCATTATTCAGTTTTGAAAGTAATTTCAGAAAACTTGACTTGATATGGGGTGGAGAATTGCCACTCAATATATTTGTGAATTTATTGTAACAGTTCTTCCTTAATATTTTCTTTATAGGTGTTTGTTGAGTAAGTATAGTTTGTAGAACCTGTGAAATTTGTTCATGATCTAATAGTAACTCTTCCTTGTGGGCCACCAATTCTTTTAGTAGCTGCACATAAACAGAATTTTCTTCAAGATCTCTTAAAAGGTAATTTATAATATCAATGACTGCCTCCCGTATAGCTGCCACTGGATTATTCAAATTGAACATAATCATCAAAATAAGTGTATCTGAATCACATAGCCATGTTGCATTTGTCTGAGCACCACAGAAATTATTCAATAATTTTATAGTTTTCAGTTGCAATTGAGGGCCAATAACATCTTTTGGATCAGAAGCATACAAGATGTGTCCACAAGCAAAATTTGCAAGAAATTCAAACTTCTCTTTGCTATCAACACATATTTTGGATAAAAGTAACTTTAGAAGATTCACATAGTTTTTTTCGTATGTTGGGATGCCACATCCTGTGATAAAAATTTCATACAACCTTCTGACAAGAATAGTGTCTGGTGTAGCACAAATATCACACCAAGGCTTTGTAATACCTTGAATGTTCATGTCTTCAATTATCCGTAAGAATATGTATTCAACCACTTCAAAAAGCACTTTATCTTTTTTCCCTAAACCAATAAATTCTGTTATATTCTTGACTGAAAATCCTTTGTCTACTGTGCTGGCTATTATTGCTCTGTTTTCTACAGATTCTAAAAGTATACCCAGTAGTTTTGTTATTTCTTCAGGTGAAGCTTGTTTTAATGAACAAGTCTTTAACAGTAAAAACATATAAACATCAAGTGTCTTAGTTTTGTTGAGTTGTATATCATCAAGTATTTTATCAAAATTGACCAATTGATGAATGAAAAGGGCATTGTAAACCAAATGTTTTAAAACATCAGCATTATCTCTATGTGATTGGTTAACACCTTTCAAATTCCTTGTCAGGTCAAATTTTTTACCCCAAGGAGAATTGAGGATTTGCCATGTGATTTCAGCAGATACCTCATCGTGAGGGAATAAATGTGGTAAAATAGCTAATACTGTGTCTTGATTTACAGGCAGCATTGGCAAGGAACAGAATTTCAAAATAGATTTCATGACAACCAACACCCAATCTTCTGAAGTTTTTGAAACAATATTGACAAATGCATTAGCCAATTCACTTTCAGTCAAAACTTCTTCTAAGTATTTACTAGGAAGATCTAAGGTAACATTAACTACCTCTCGATTATCGTCATTCAGTCTATTGACAATAGAATCTTTTACAAATTCAATGTTTTCTTTTTTGAGAGATGCAAACTCTTTGCCTATGTATTTAACAGCCTCAACTCTTATGTTAGGATTAATATGATTAAGGTGTTCAAATAAGTAACTGTCACCAATTTTGTGGGCTACAGCAGGTTTGAATCCTAAAACCTGGGATAAATTTTTGCGCCGTTTCATAGATACCTTGCTATCTGAACTCATAATCTCTTTGATGACTTTATCAAATGCTTCAGGATATTTTGTTTCCAAATTTTTGAGTAGCTGTGAGTACCATTCTAGTATTTTCATGGGGAAAGAAGAATCATCTTCTATAATTTCCAAATCACTTTCATCATCTGTTTTAGCTTTCTTATTTTTTGGTTTGTATGCATTTAAGACACACCTGAAATAAAAAAAGGAATATTTTCAACCAAAACAATAATTGATATCTGTGTTATTACAAAAGAAATTAACCTGAATGCAAATTTAAATTATTAATTATCATAGATAAGTTAATAAATGAAATTCATTAATTCTAGTCTAAGTAGTCAAACCAATATTAAACATAAATAAATTTTATTTACAAGGAAATGCAACTACAAACCACTTGTGTAACCATTTCTTATCAATTTTCTTACCTGATAACTTTTTCTGGATGCTGTTTTTTCAAATCAACTTCTTCAATAAACATAATAGGTAGTTCACTGAGTCTTCTAAAATCTTCATTGTCCCTTTGTATAGTAGAAAGAACACTCGACAAAAACGCAAGAGTGAATGGCAAAATATTTTGTTTGCTTTCCACAGACTTTTTCAAATGGCTACACAACTCGCTCATGATGTCAGCAGAAATATCAAAAAGTATGGCTCGAGACATCTTCGTAATGTGTGTTTGGTGAGCATACATCATGGTTATCAACATAACAATATCGTAAGTTACGGGAAACTCCGTAGACAGTAATTTTCCAATAATTTCATCAAGTGTTTCCTTTTTTAATGATGCTTTCGTGAACAAAAAACCAAGAATCATGTATGCTGATGCTCGGAAATCAACAATTGGAGAGACTACAGCTTTCATTACTGTTGGCAGTAGGGCTGTTACTAAAGACTCTGATATTTGTTTATTAGCATTTATCACACCGATAGCAGTTTGACAGAAGAATGTGAATACTGTATTCAGTTGAGATGCCCTCTCACCAAACTCATTAACGTATTTCACGGTAGTATCAGCCACAAACTTCAAAGTTGATATATTTGAAACACATTGGTTATACCATACTTGATTAGCAAGAGGCACGCCTTCCTTCTGAATGACTTTTAACCAGTTCCATTTCTTAGAGTTGATATCCATTATCTGAACAAATCTTATGAATATTTTAGAACTATGGTATGGTAGTATTAGTGCCATGATTGCATCTTGATTGTACTGGTGGATTTGGTATCTGTTGACCAGCCATTCTAATGCCTTGTGTGCAGATTGCAGCAAAAAATAAGGTGATAACTCAAGAAGAAATTTCTCAATAGTGTGGTCCAAATTTTGATTTACTTCCTTTGACTCGACAGCCCTTTCAAAATCCTTTGATAACTGACTGAACAGTGTACCTTCATAGAAAAGAAATCCTTCATATAACGCTATAAGCTCTTGCAGACCACTTTTGCCAATTTCATAAAATGTATCGCGATCTTTCAAAGCCGCCTCTTTTGGATCGAATAATAGTGATGCCTTCTTTTTATCGTCTTTGTAAATAGTAGACTGAGGAACAGCTAATCGCTGAAGCTGCTCTGCTAAAGAAGTGGCTGCCATGGCATAAAATTTGCCACTGAAACATAAGTTTATGCGATATAAATTAAATAAAGGCCCAAAGAATAAAAGCACTTAACAAAGATAACCTTTTCAAATTTCTATAAAACTAACGAATTTTTACCTGTGCAAAGACTAAAAATGCAAGAGACCTTCGTACGTGACGAAAGACTATAATAAGTTATAAAAATTTAAAAGAGACCGAACAAATAAATCAGATTCTGGCCTTTTAAAAATCACAATGCGGCGTGAACTTGAACTATTCTATATACACACACGTGTGTACCATTTCCAAAACATGTGTAGTGATGAACGTGACAGTGGCAAGACAATGGTGACATTGACAATTTAAAATTTGACATTAGGCTAAGAAAATAATTGGCTTTCTATTCACATTGCAATTTTATCTTGCAACTTATCGCCGTGGGTCCCAATTCCATTTTCTCTAGACACAAATCAGTAAAAATATCTTAGTTTTACACAAATACATAAAAAATACCGACTACATTAATTCTCTCTACTCCGTCAAACGCATTTTGAGATTCATGAATGAGCAATACTGTTTAGCTTTTGGTCAAAAATTTTGAACTATGCACCGCAATGAAAGACCTGTAGGTTGGTACCGTTCATCTCATCCCTTCGGAATCCCGCTTGAATAATAACCAATACCTTGGCATACAAATTGCTGACGATGCTTAGCGACGATCCTTTGTAAAATGGTACACCAATATTTTGGTACTTGGTCGCCTCTCCAACATAAATTGAAAAGGCGGTAGGCCACAACTGACTAGTCTTTTCCTGCTCTTAACATTTGACCAGCACTCTATCGTATCCAGCAGCCTTACCCGCTTTAACACTCTTTAATGCTACCACATTTTCGTACATTTCAATTCGCCCTTCATCTCACTCCCATTTCTTTCAGGAAGAACGAAACCTTGGAATCCTTCCTTTTTTCAAAAAACCTTATGAAATGTATAATGTACCGGGCAAAACGAATCCATAACACAGCTCTTTGGTTGCAGTTTTTAATTTGTTGAATATGGACCAACCGCCCATATACGACAGATCGTATCGACAAATCTAACCGTGAACAGAGGTACCGCGACCCTGTGCTTTTAGGTAAATGTGTAATGTAAACGATGGCAATCTTATAAAAATCAGCTGTTGCTGACTTGTGTTGAAAATATGTTTTGATTTTATTGCTCAGTGTTTTGTGTTGTGTCATTGTTAGCATTTTTATCAATAAACAATAATATTTGTGATTTACGTAATAAATGACCTTTTATTTGTCTGAAAACATCTATGACGTAGTTGCACAAATTTCAGTCTATAAACATTTTACCCTTCGATTATCGTGCAGCGCCTTTGTTCTCAAGTATTAAGTTGTAATAAGCAGAAATGTATTTCAAACTTTACTTAATTTTTCTTTCACTGTGTGTGGGTTATGGTTACGGTCACAAACCGTTGGTTCTTATTCACGGGGTAATGACGGGAAGCGCCAGTATGGAAATGATAATGTATAGAATCAAAGAGGTATGATTTTTTATTATATGAAAATGTATAGAGTCAAAGAGGTATGATGTAAAGTTGGGTATAATAAATATCTATTAGCTCCTGCAGTGTTTAATCACAATACTAACCACTCTTTGGTGCAATAAGATGTTTTACTAGTTAAGTTGAAGGTGTAAAATAATATTTTTAAATGTTTTACAGAAACATCCAGATACAATAATTTACAATGTGAACAGATTTGAAGGTTGGTCAAGCTTGGAGAGTATGTGGCACCAGGTTTTGGAAATAGGGAATGATGTAGCTAACATATCAGCTAAACATCCCGAGGGAATTAACATTATAGGTATCTATCATCCTATAAAAACAATTTTTTAATGATACATACATACATACATATGATCACGTCTATATCCCTTGCGGGGTAGACAGAGCCAACAGTCTTGAAAAGACTGAATGGCCACGTTCAGCTATTTGGCTTAATGATAGAACCGAGATTCAAATAGTGACAGGTTGCTAGCCCATCGCCTAAAAGAGGAATCCTAAGTTTATAAGCCTATCCCTTAGTCGCCTTTTACGACATCCATGGGAAAGAGATGGAGTGGTCCTATTCTTTTTTGTAATAGTGCCGGGAACCACACGGCATTTTTTAATGATTTTGTCTCCAAAACGAAAATAATAATTGGTAGTTAGCAAATATAATTCCAATCATTTTTCTACCACCCTTCATAACGCAACAACAATCCAAACCAAAAAAAAATATTTATTATATACTTATTTTTATATTATCCAATCTTTACAAACATACTCAAATCTTTGTTTATTTTAGTCAAAAACAAAACTAAATTATAAATAAAATTAAAACTGTAAATTAAACTTAATTAATCCTGAAATCAGTTTAAATAATTACTTACAGGGTATTCACAAGGTGGTCTCATAGCACGCGGTATTATTCAAACATTTGCCAATGTTACAGTGGATACATTCATATCACTAAGTTCACCACAAGCAGGGCAATATGGAGGTAAAACTAATAGTTCAAATGCTATTATCTGCTTGACATGCAAAGTTATGTTATTCACTACAGAAGACAGAAGGAGAAAAGAGGAGAGAAATTATCAAATTTAAAGCAGTATATTATGGAAAAAAAATGAAAATATTTTACAACTAGTTGTGCCCGTGACTTCGTCTACGTGGAATAGTAATTTTGGGCATCATTGAAGCCCTCAAGGATGAATAATTTTCTCCGTTTTTTCCTCTCCTTAAAGTTGCAGCGTGATGTTATATAGTCTAAAGCCTTCCTCGATAAATGGTCTATTCAACACAAAAATAATTTTTCAATGAACAAGTAGTTCCTGTGATTAGCGTGTTCAAACAGAGAAACAAACAATCTCTTCAGCTTTATAATATAAGCATAGATAAATACAATCTCTGACATTATTTTCTAACTCAACAAACCATGGCAACCGTTGCTATGGCATACATAAAGACGGTTGCCCACATTGACTTCACTTCATAGCGCACCAGAATAGCTTGCATAAGTAGTCAAAAGGTCAGGTCAAGAGTACCCGAAAAAGTCGAGCTTGCATTAAGAAAGCAAATGGTTGCGTTGATCAGGTAGGAATTGTCTAGTCTAAAAACCTGACTTACTCAATCCAACATCATGGTCAAAAGGCGCACTTGGGGGCTCCTCTCCTGAGAGGTGAGGAATGAAGCAGTATATGAAGTAAAATTTTGTGTAATAATTTTTTTTCTTCCAATTCCAGCTGGGTTCCTGCACCTAGTATTTCCAGGTCTTGTCAAAGACACTGTCTATGAGTTGTTCTACTCTAAAGTGGGCCAGCACACATCCGTAGGGAACTACTGGAACGACCCATACCACCAGACTTTGTATGAGTCGTATAGTGTGTACCTGCCTTATATTAATAATCATTTAACGTGAGTAACAGTTTATTAGTCACTTTCTACAGTTTTTTTCTTATTGGTTTGGAGGTAATACTCTTATCCTATGTTACAATACAATGTAATGACAATCTAATTTCAGTTAATGCCATTCAGTTAACGAAACCTTTCAATATTTATTTATTTATTTATTTATTCGGTAAACAAAAAATATTGTGTTCGAATTTATAAAAAATCTTAAATCTAGGTACTTATAAAAATAAAATATAATGTTACTACTTACTTACATACATTAAATTAAATTAAAATTCACTTAGGGAGTAACAACATTTTTTAACAAGAAGGGCCCTCAACTTTTAAATTTTAATATTTATTGTAGCTATTGGCTCTGTTTACTCTGTAAGAGATAAAGACGTGACGCGGGTGTTTTGATAAAATATGAATGACAACAAGTATAATAAGAAAATGAACCATAACAATAAGCTAACCCCCCTAATAAGCTAATAAGTAACCCCCGTAGGCGATATATTAAACTAACATAATATAAAAAAATCCTTAAAAGTAACTCCTACATTTATACAATACACTTAAAATAAAAAAAAAATTTGTCTTCAGAGTAAACTTATCTTTATGATGATATGCTTCGTAAATTTCGGCCGTCGGCCAGACGGTTCCATGGTGTAATGGTTAGCACTCTGGACTCTGAATCCAGCGATCCGAGTTCAAATCTCGGTGGAACCTGTTCTTTTTGTGGCTTTGTTCTTTTTCTTTTTTTTCTTAATTTTATTATTTAAACTTTATTTTTAGTAAACTTTGACTTTTACATTACACTTTTGGCTTTTACATTTTGTTGTTTAGTATATAAGAGCGGGATCTCCTAACACTAAGAAACCTACAATATAACAATATTATATGGGCCGACCTACTACCACTCAAGACAAGTACTTATTTCTGGACCATGACTTCAAACATATTGTATAAAACATTTAATTTTCACAACCTTTTGTTTCTTATACTAATTTTGTGAGTTTTTACGTTTCAGGTCGGCCGAATCTGGGAATTTCAAGTCCAATTTGCTTAGGTTGAAGAAATTGGTTCTGATCGGGGGGCCTGACGACAACGTAATAACGCCATGGCAAAGCAGGTATGTATTTGGTTACTGTCTTGACTGACCTTATCAAAGGGCTGTCAATTATTTCGACAGGGTCTCCATTTCGAAATCCATTCATCCGAAAATCCATTATTCCGACAGAGTTAGCATGCAAGCCTCCATGGAATGCTAACCTTAATAATTTTCTCAGAATCGATCAAAGTTGAAAATAGCTAAATTTCTTATCTATATTTTTATATCTAAGTGACTGAGCCCATAACCTCTTACAATAAAACGTTGACTTTCTGTACTCGAGACAATATTTTATTATTTAACAATCGAAAGTAACGTAGTTAAACATAGATGGCGTTACAAAGAAATTTTCGTACTAACTTACATTTTAAATATTTAGAAATATTTATTTTTTATGTTCCAGCCAATTCGGCTACTACTCGGGAAATGAGACGGTGATAGAAATGAAAGAGCAAGCGATATACACCGAGGACCGTATAGGCCTGAGGAAACTGGATGAAACAGGGAGACTTCACGTCGTAACTGTACCAGGTGTGAACCATTTCAGTTGGCATATGAACGTCACTATTGTAGATAATTATCTGTTGCCCTATTTAGATTAGCCACCGAGATGTGTAGGATCAATTGTTAGGGTACACTCTATAAGTAAATAAGACTATTTTGAGATTGAGCTGGCTGGTTTTATAAAATGATAAAATTATATTTGATAGTTAAATCAATATTATTATTGTATTTAGAAAATCGCAACACAATCAGAAGCAGAAGTAAGTTGTGTAGTAGCAAAAAATCGCTATTGATACTAACTTTTGCCTTACGTCTATTTGACCAGACGAATATGAATTAAAATTTTTTTTCTAAATATATACATACAAATATATATTTGTTACTTGGTTGCTCTTATGATGGTGGTAAACAACTTAAATTTTATTTCTGTAACTTATTTGGTATTGATGGAATAATTTGAATATTTTGGACAGAGATGGACATTTCCTAATGCTGACTTAAATAATAAATATCATAAGTAGTCAATTTAACTGACGATCAGTTAAATTAAAACCAACTTAAATGCAATGGTTTCGTTAAAATGTAGCTAATTTTATTTTATTCATGCCATAGATATTTTTTAAATAAGCTCACCCCGTATATTAAGCAATTCTAATTATTTACATAACATATACAATAACAATATCTATTGATTGTGATTTTACCAATAACATATTGTACCAATACTTTATGAAAAAGGCTATGATTTAAATTTTATGTAGTAAATTTTTTTTAACACTTAAATTAGGATTAATATTGTGCTTTATAAAATAAGTAAACGAGCCGCATATACATATATATAATTGAAAAAAGATCTTATGAAATATATATTTTTAGCTATTTTACAAGCGTAGTTTAAGTGGCATTTTTTCCGGGACTTCGATTTAGTTCCTGTGGGAATATTGTTAAGTTTACAAACTTGGGTTGTAACCAAAAGTCTCATTTATTATTAATTTTGATATTTAGTATAGTTTTTTTTTGTATTTATTAGAAAAAACTAACATACTGTGCCGATCCCACGTAAAAAGTGGGAAAAGGTAACGACAAAGAAGACTTAGTAGTAATCTCATAACCCAATTAATTTTATCCTATATTTTGATTTCCTTTTAGGGATTGATATGATTTTTATCCATTCCCAATGATTTCGATTTGCATGTACCAGTGTTATCACAGTTATCAAACATTTTAAATATTTTTTTATTTATTATATTTTACAATCTAAAATCATTTCTCATGTATATACCTATGTATTTTCTTCGATTTAATTTTAGTGAAATCAGCAAGTATTTTAAGTAGTGAGATACAAGAGTTCAAAAATAGATTTAATAGGCTGTGTTTGTGTGTGTCATTAAATTATTTTATACATTCGTACAAAATTTGTTTTGTTTTATTTTTTGAATAAGATTCCAAATTATTGTTTCTTATTGGTAGCAAGTGTTTCTATCGATTTATATCTAGTCGGTTAGGGTGAATCGATAAAAACCACCATTAATGAATGAATTTGAATGAATTTATTTATTTACGTAAGTAACAAAAGACTCATAATATGTTAGTTGTGCTCATTACTATGTTAGTACAAAAACTATGACTATAACTACAGGGGCCACTCCTGTACCATTAATAATTTTAAATGAAAAAAAACAAAAAATCCGACTGCGTCAAAGCGTGCGGCTTATTCCGTATACATTGTTATTTAACACGAGTCCCACGGAAACAGTAGTTTTATATAGAATCAACGGTAAGTAACGCACAAATCAGGTTTTAAATAGGCCTACAACTTCATTCAAATTGGTCAAGCCAATGAAAGCGTGAAGAGGAGAAACACGTCATAACATTTTGTACATACCTACATACATATGTACATATGGTCACGTCTATATCCCTTGTGGGGTAGACAGAGCCAACAGTCTTGAAAAGCTGATCGGCGACGCTCAGCTATTTGGCTTAATGATAGAATTGAGATCCAAATAGTGACAGGTTGCTAGCCCATCGCCTAAAAAAAGAATCCTAAGTTTGTAAGCCTATCCCTTAGTCGCCTTTTACGACATCCATGGGAAAGAGATGGAGTGGTCCTATTCTTTTTTGTATTGGTGCCGGGAACCACACGGCACGAACAGTTTGACATTAACATTTTGTAATATGAAAGTAAGTCAATATGGAATTCTAAAACGTAATTAAATAGGTGCATGGTCCAATTTTTCGTAAAACTTATAATCCTTTACTGCTTACATAAACTTATCATTGTAAACAGACTGAGAACAATATTATTGGACGATTTTTATCTTGTGTTAGCAAGATGAGTAAACGCAAAAATATTCATAGATAGGGAGGTAAAGGAACTAGATAAGGTAGATACTATGACGGTATGATTCACAAAAATGAGCAATTTACAAGAGAATGTTTTCACGACACCATATAAGGAGATGCATAGATCTCAGTTTATGTTTTCAGTTCGCCAAAGTAAGTCAGGTTTTTACGCGAAGCGAGCGAGCCAACTTTGCAGTGGAGTTTATTTGATCATGGTAAAAGCTGCATTGATAAACGTGCCGTGTGGTTCCAGGCACCAATTTAAAAAAAAACAATAGAACCACACCATGTCTTTTCTATGGATGTCGTAAAAGGCGACTAAGCACAGGCTGATAAACTTGGGATTTTTCGTTGAGGCGATGAGGCTGTCACTATTTGAATCGTTATTCTATCATTGGTCACTATTTGTATCTCAATTCCATTATTAAGCCATAAAGGTAAACGTGGCCTATCAGTCTTTTCAATACTGTCAGCTCTGTCTAACCAAAGGATATAGACGTGATAATGTATGTATTAAACAAATATTACTAAGTAAATAGTATTAGGTAGGTACAAATTGATCATAATGATTTAACACGCTTGTTAGAAAACGTTACAACAACAAAAGCCTCAGGAAATTCCCCTAAAGGTTATCTTAAATAAAAGGGCGGTCAGATATAGGGAAATTAAATTGATTTTCAATATCTAATCTATTATTACTATAAATAATACCTACGTCACTATTCGTAGGTATCTACCATCGGACTCTTGCTATTGATATCGATATGTTTTCTAATTTGTAAAGGCATGTTATATTTTTAAATCTACATACATACACATGATCACGTCTATATCCCTAGCGGGGTAGACAGAGCCACCAGTCTTGAAAAGACTGATAGGCCACGTTCAGCTGTTGTTTGGCTTTATGATGGAATTGAGATTCAAATAGCGACAGGTTGCTAGCCCATCGCCTAAAAGAAGAATCCTAAGTTTATAAGCCTATCACTTAGTCGCTAGATTCTGGAAACTTTTCGGAACGAGATGGAGTGATCCTATTCTTTTTTTTATTGGTGTCGGGAACCACACGGCACTTCACTTCACTTTTAAATCTAGTTCACCTTATTCTGGTCTTCAGGCCTCCTCATTGTGACACCCTGGAGATCAGCCCAGGGTTATGACCATGATCCAGGATGAGACTTTTGTCTGACCTTAAAAATACAATAACTCTTTAATCCACCACAAAAAATTACAGCAATTTCACAATCATATGTACTTATTTAAAACTTATCGGCAAAAGTCGACCTTAACACAAAGCGATCTCGTTCAGGTAACCTGTAAATTGTGACATTTGTAACCTCTTAACAAAACATCCTAGGGTCATTAGGTGAAAGTATTTATATAGGTATTGTGCTAAAACCAACATAAGTAGACACCTTTGATCAAATCTGAAGCCGAGTTTGCATTAAGGATGGGATTAATGTTGATGTAGTGAAAGAAGTAGGTATTCAGCAATTGTGTGACAAATAGAAACATGTCTCTATAATATTAAAATAGAAATATGTCTATAATATTCAAATGGAAATGTGTCTCTATAATATTCAAATAGAAACATGTCTCCATAATTCTTCCGGGAAAGCGACGTCATTCAAGAACAAGTTACGGTTATAAATTGCAAAATCTTCTTCCTTCAGGCTTTAGTCTCAATTGCATACTCACCTCTCTGGAGAGGAGCCCGGGGTATGCCTTCGACCATGGATCGGCTGAGTCAAGTTAGTTTTTACAAGAAGCGACCCCCTTCCTGAATGTGCAGGTTTTCTCACGATGTTTTCCCTCGCCGTAAGAGCATCGACTAGTGTTCAAACGAATGTAGGTACGTAACTTCAAAAATAGACAATGGCCGAGGTGGGATTCGGAACTATGCGACCGGGACACCTTACCGATTCGACCACCGACGCTCAAAAATATGTTACCTATAAACATACATACATATAATCACATCTATACCTATTCCTTGCGGGGTAGACAGACCAGACAGTCTTTAAAATACTGATAGGCCACGTTCAGCTGTTTGGCTAAATGATAGAATTGAAATTAAAACAGTGACAGGTTGCAAGCCTGTCGCCTTAGTCGCCTTTTACGACATCCATGGGAATATGATGTAGTGGTCCTATTATTTTTTCTAATGGTGCCGGGAACCACACGGGACGACTACGACTATGCGACTTACCAATAAATAGCATAATACCTATATGTGTATCTCAGTAGAAGCAGTTAAACCTACAGTATGTAACACGTCTAGCCGGATCTATCTCGTTCCAGCCTCGGAATAAGGATGTGGCGGTCTCGGGTTTGATGCCAGGTCATTGTTGACCAACAACCGGACAGTCTGGGTTTTACTGTACCGCAATGTTTCCACAAAATTGCGTCACAAGGTTGCGCATTTTTGGGGATTTTTTCTTTGCGCAGACAACATAAACTAAATTATTATGTAGGTAATACACTTACTTAGCTTAAAATAGGATGAAATTATGGAAATCGGGATATTTTTTACGATTTGTGTGGGTAAAATTAATAATGAGTTTTTATTTAGGTAAAGAGAATAGGTGATACAGACAAAAATTTATTTGTAGGTAGCAACGATAAAAAGTTAAGAAAAGTAAAAGTCCTTTTAATAAAAGAAGCAATATACCTACCTTTGCAAATATAATACCTATCTACTTATCTTGTACCTATTTGTTTTTTTTTTTAAATTAATTATTAGTTAGCAAAGCCACGGACATTAATCACGAAATTTTTAATATCAAATGCCCAATAAATGCAAGATGAGTCATCTTCATTGTAAACATTTATAATATCAATCTATTGACTTTTTATAACAGGCATTGACCTGCCGCAAGAATTCCTGGCATGCGCCCGCGCATGACTCATAATTTTTTACTCGTTCTAGATTCCCTATTCCCGGTCCTGTATAATTTGCAAGTCACAGATTAAAAATAAAAGACAGTTTCTTGAGAAAACTAACGTAGTTCAAATGACGCATGGTTGTGGCGCCGTGAATGTTAATGTTTTGTGAAAAATAAAACTGGCCAGTTGAAGTGTCAATGCAGAGAAAATAAATGAAATTACTCATTTTTCGTGAATAGAATAAAATAAAATAAAACAGAATAGAAGTAGTCGTTTGCCGCGAACTGAACTTATTTTTTTTTATAAATTGTGATTGTGTGTATCTCAAAAACGAGTTATATTAATCTGGTGTCTATATACTAACATATAGTCTCAAATATTACCTAGTCAATTTGAATCGACAAAAATACCTACCTATATTATCATAAGAAAAATATAAAATAACTTGACGGATGGCCAACATTGATCGATCGGTTGTCGTTCGCGTGTCATATCTGATACGTGCCTAGTTGATCTTTGATGGAACCGGCCTATGGTGGTTCTTTTTAGGGTTGGTAAACGATAATATAAAAATTTTGATGGAAAATTAAATGTTTTATTTTTCTTATATTTTATGCTGAATGATTTTACTTTATGAATTTAGATAACTATACGAAGTAAATAATAGGATAAAAACTAAAGAACTTATGTATTTTGAATAAAAAACAATTCATTGGAGAAGGCATCACACATGCAATCGACCGTATAACTTTGCTAAATCATTTCCAGCATCACATGGATGCTTTCTAAAAAATGAGCTTCGTGTTTCAGAATTAAAGGGAAGAAGTCCGCCAGGAAATTTGTAGTTACCTAATGATAAGAAAAAGAAATATGTTTGATAAAGAATGACTTGATAAATAATTATGTCTTGTAAACATTTTAGAATGCGACTATCTTTCGCAAATATTGTGAAAGTATATCAAGGACATTTTCCGCTAAAAAATATTTTAACATGGCCGTAATACCAAAATAATAGGTTAATTATTGTTTTCCGACATTCCGGTTTTATCGTGGTCTTAAAAAACATGAGACACATGTTTAAATTAGGACCAATTTTAGATATAGATGTTTTTGTAAGTAATTTGGCTTTATATTTTTGTATCTCTCTTAAAGGAGCTGCTAATAAACTTGGGATATTTATTGTAGGCAATGGGCTAGCAACCTATCATTATTTAATTCTTAATTCCACCTTAAAAGCCTGATGCCGGTCTCTCAGTATTTTCAAAACTGGTGGTGGTTCTGCTTACCTCCCAAGGGATAACATAACATATAATCACGTCTATATCCCCTGCGGGGTAGGCAGAGCCAACAGTCATCAAAAGCCTGAAAGGCCACGTTCAGCTGTTATATAGCCAAGCCCAAGAGATATAGACATGATTATATGTATGTTTGTAAATGTATTTATTTATTTCAAGTGGCAACCCTATTCCTGTTGTGTCTACGCTGAAGTTGAGTCACAGTCTCTTACATCAATTTGGTAAGACGGCCATGACTCATCACGTGCGGATCGCGTCGCTATACATACATACATATTATATATGCCAAAACATTACACTACTTTCTGTGACTCAATTTCTCATAACATTATCTTTATTATGTTTTGTTATTTCATAGAAGTTTTGTTTGAAAGTCGGAAGGAAGAAAGATAATAACGGTTCGTCACATTAATTGAATTTAGTTTTTCCTTCTGTGTTTTTTGTTGTTGTATTTAAGTATTTCCTTGACCTACAACTATGGGTGTTCTCCTAAACAGACCGCTGACCTTTCTTTTACAGTAACACCATTTATTGGGAACGAGGTTCCCGACCCCAATAATTAAAAAAAAGAATAGGACCACTCCATCTCGTTCCCATAGATGTCGTAAAAGCCAGCAAAGGGATAGGCTTATAAATAATAATAGATAGTCTTATAATTATATCATTAAGCCTAATAGCTGAACGTGGCCTATCAGTATTTTCACGACTGTTGGCCTTGTTTACCCCACAAGGTATATAGACGTGACCATATATATGTAAGTATGTATGTTGAAAGATGTATATCTAAGTATTGCCTTCAGGAAAACAACATTAAAATCGGGTCATTCATTTAGCACGATTATAGGCATGGAAAACTGGCGACCTTTGTAACTGCCGTCATAGCTATCTGTTAATCATTACCACAGGGCAAAGAAGCCCATCGCTTCGAAGCCGGTTCCTTACTCTGTGCTTGCGGCAATGCTTATGTTTTGTATACAAACTAATATGTACCTAAGTAAGGAAAATAAATATTTGAATCATATGTGTATCAAATTATACAATATACCTAACTACGTCACAGAAAATCATCGATAAGTAGAATTACCTATAACAGATTAATTTTAAATCGTCTGATTCATAACAAGTTAGTGGTATTCCCGAGAGATTACAAGTTTTCACTTTAAGTGACACAGATTATGTCGATGTCACGTTTTGGAAGAAAATCTGAAATTGAAATATTGTACTACCTGGTTCTGGCAAAGAAGAGTTCTCTATAAAAATACCTATACTATATAGTGAGCGCCAAATATAAATTAAACTGATGTTTAAACTTTCACGTTGCAATTTATATGTAAATAATACCAAGTACCTATTAAGCGCGTACGCAACGTACTTACCTATATTTTATGTCGAACATTTCGAATCATGTTACAATGATCCGTGGTCACCGAGCGACTTCTCGCTAAACCGTAAAAAATAATGATTTTTTGTATAAAATTAACACACATACATACATATAATTAAGTCTATATCCTCGGCGGGGTAGACAGAGCTTACATTCAAGTCAGTGATGGCCTATCACGTCCAGCTGTTTAGGTTTATGATAGAATTTAGATGCAAATAAAATTAATAGATACATACATATAGTCACGTCTATATCCCTTGTTGGGTAGACAGAGCCAACAGTCTTGAAAAGACTGAAAGGCCACGTTCAGCTGTGTTAAAATTAATGATTTATACTACTCTGTCAAGAAAGTAGCGGGAAAAGATCAATAATACACAAACTGTTTGTTATTCATCCAAATTTATTTTATCACCTTCAAAATATGCTCCTTTAGAAACGATACACTTACGCCAACGAATAATCCAATCATCAAAACATTTTTTAAACGCTGTTTCCGGAATTGAGGTCAGTTCTCGCCGCGAATTCTCTTTTATGTCTTCTACCGATTGAAAACGGGTGCCACGAAGTGGTAATTTGAGTTTAGGAAAAAGAAAAAAGTCGGCTGGAGCCATATCTGGTGAATATGGTGGTTGCTCGATGGTATTTGTTGAGTGTTTGGTTAAAAATTCGTTCACAATGATGGCCTTGTGCGAAGGTGCATTATCATGGTGCATAATCCAAGAATTTTCTTTCCACAAATCTGGCCTTTTTCGTCGGATTTGCTCTCTTAAACGCCGCATAACACTCAAATAATATTCCTTATTTACCGTTTGACCTTCCGGCAAGAATTCCGAGTGCACAACACCGCGATAATCAAAGAAAACAGTCAACATGACTTTGACTTTTGAACGACTTTGGCGTGGTTTTTTCGGTTTCGGTTCAGTTGGAAGGCGCCACTCCGAAGCTTGTTGACTAGTTTGCATGTCAAACTCGTAAACACACGTCTCGTCACCAGTAACAATGCGTTTCATGAATGTTGGGTCGGAATTGACTCGTTCTAGCATGTCCTCAGCGACTCTCATGCGATTGAGTTTTTGAAAAAAATTCAGGTCTTTTGGGACTAGCCGAGCGGCAACATGTTTCATACCCAAATTATTAGTTAAAATGGTACGGATCGACTCGTGAGATACAGAAAGTTCGGTGGCTATCTCTCTCAAAGTTGAATGAGGATTTTCAGTCACTATTTCCTTCACTTTTGCGATGTTAACTTCAGTTGCAGACGTTGATGGCCTACCAGAGCGAGGCAAATCTTCCATCACATCTCGACCGCTTTTGAACGCTTTGTACCACTCATAAGCACGAGTTTTTGATAAAGTCGATTCACCGTAAGCCTTCTGTAACATTTTCAGTGACTCCGAACACGATATTCCATTGGCAATGCAAAATTTAAGACAAACTCTTTGTTCGATGTTTTTATCCATTATGAAATTAGCAATACACACTAGATATGATATAACTAAAAATAGCACTGTATTTAATGTAAACAACAGATGCAACTCAAACTCCGCGCCAAAATGGAAAACAGTTGTGCCAATCTAACAACAACAAAAAAAACAAAAATTTGAATTTGGAACCATGAATAAATAATCCATTCCCGATACTTTTCTGACTGAATGTATATTATGTTAAATAAAATACAGGAAGTAAATACAGTGGTTCTATTCTACGGTGTGGGAAACCACACGGCTCTTTTGTAGGGATAATTAGATTAGAAACGTCAATACTTAAACATATTATGTGTCCTGTATAATTGTTTGTTTTGTTTACGCATGTTTACGTTGACGTGTCTCGTACTTATAACCTAGGACAACAATTTCTGAAGAAACAATTTATCCTGTTTATATGAGAAGTACAAATAAACAAATTAATAAAGATAAAAAGAAATTACAAAATAGGTATTGGATTTAGAAGAATATGTAGGTACAATGGCGGATTTATCCCAATTGGGAATTCTTCCAGTCAACCGAAATATAAAGGAAAAAAAAAGCATTGAGGTTGCCTTATAATACGAGTATTTTGATGGATAAGTAAAAAATAGGTTAGATACAAATAAGTTACAAAAATTGAATATAGTGTTGTTGTTTTAAAAAAAATATATTCTTTGTCAGATAATAATTCTAAAATAAAATTGAATTAATGCTTTTTATTAAATCAGATGTGATACCTATAGAAATTTTCTTTCTAACATAATCAACCTTATGCCGAAGGTATCTAAATCATAAATAATATATCAGTTTTGATGTTGTAATAATTTGGTATTATTCTTCCAAACGGTAAACCCCCTTTTTAATTTGGCTAATGATTTAATTATTCATGTATCATTATAATGACCTATAATTACAGCTTTGATTTGAAGATAATATGAAGGATTAAATTATGTTTACGAATATTGTATTTATTTTGTTTATGCAATGAAACTACATGTACTAAGTTAAATGATATAATTCTGATTTTTAAAAGTTTACATACATACATTTAATCATGTCTATATCCCTTGCGGGGTAGACAGAGCCAACAGTCTCAAAAATACTGAAAGGTCACGCTCAGCTGTTTGGCTTAAAGTTTACTTAAAGGTAAAAATTCGATAATTTTTATTTAAGATACATTTAAGGTGTATTTTTTATTTATATATTTAGGTACACCAAGGAAAATAAGAATAAAACTTAAAATAAAGAGCAATTCAGTACAAGGACACTTCATATTTATAGAGAAATTTTTTCCAGCGGGCACACGACAGGTAAGTGTAAAGAAAGGCATAAATAGATTTATATAAATATCTCTCTCTTATATTTCATCTATACTAATATTATAAAGCTGAAGAGTGAAATATGTGAAATGGAAATTTTTTACGGTAAGTACTTACTCTTGGCTATGGGTACTATTTATCTTAACTATTCTCTAATATCTACGTGAATATTATCTCAAAATTTGATAATATCTAAAAGTAATGATAAAGATCTAAATATAGAAATCAGATCAGTGACTTCTTAGAAAAATAATCTACCAACATCAATTGATAATGCTAGTTTCCTTGAAAAGTGTCATCCTAATTTCAATGTCTTGGTAGATTGCCAAACGACATAATTTTTAATGCTACCGACTTGTATTGCGTCTATACTCTGGATAGTGCATTCGTTCATTCATTTATATAATCATGTTTATATCCCTCGCGGAGAAGACAGAGCCAGCAGCCTTGAAAAACTGACAGGTCACGTTCAGCTGTTAGGCTTAATGATAGAATTGAGATTGAAATAGTGACAGGTTGCTGGCCCATCGTCTATTACAAAAAACAAGTTAATCAGCCTATCCCTTAGTCTCCTTTTACGACATCCATGAAAAAGACACGAGTTGGTCCTTTTCTTTTTTAAATTGCTACCGGGAACCACACGGCACTTAAATAAATTTTATTAAGATTTTCAGTCATAAATTGCATATATTGAGACGCCCGCGCAAATATAGGACAACCTACATAAAACGACGACTTTAAGGCCACCTACAAAAGCTAAAATTGAGCGCCAACTTCAAAAGAATACAGGGTTTTCGCAAATCCCACGGGAACTATAGTTTTTACTGAGATGAAAACACCCCATATCCTTCTCCAAACTATTACTTATCTATATACTTACGCAAATGTCAAGAATATTGGTTCAGTAGATAATCTTTGAAAGGACAAGAAACAAACTTACAAATAAACTTACTTTGCATTTATATATTGGGACGTATGAAATGTTTATAGTAACTTTATGTTTTAATAGGCTCAGCGCCCAGAAAAACTGACAGAGCGACATATTCTTCGCACTAGGTCTTATAAAATTTTACTCTTTTTTGATAACTTGCCAAAGGTACTTTTCACAGAAATCTGTAATATAATTGTTCAATTTTCTTATACCTCATTTTCCTTCACGTAAACACATTACACCCTTTTTTGTGGTCGGTAAAAAATTAAAACAAAATATTTACATCCTTGTTCAAAGTCTACCAATTCAAATGTTGTTATATAAATAGCAACTAGCACAAAAAAACATCTATATTCAGACCGAAATAAATATGCAAATGATAATATAATGTACCATTTTGTCTCGCTAAGCCGAAATTTGAAGGTTTTTATACCTGCTTCCAATTTGTATGGGGAATTACTGGGCTAACGGCACTTAAACTATCATTGTATTGACCACTCGACACAGTATCATTATAGCGACTAATTCGTGCTTAGGATTTGGGATTTTTTAATATATTTACTTTAATAAGTATACCTACTTTCAAAATAATATGTACCTACCTACTTACTCTAGATACTTTGGAACCAAGTATAAAATTGGAGTTAATGATTGAAATTTTCTCATTTAACACCAAGATTACTTAGTTAGGTATAAAAGAAAGTTTTAATTTAGTATGATGAATGATAGATAAGACCTGAGTAGGTATATAACATTAAGACATTTTGATAAAATCAGAAATTTGCACTTATGTCAATTTGTGAAATAACTATATTCGGAGTTGACATCGAAAAAATCGTTCTAAGAACTGATATACCAAGAATTCAAGTTGAGATAAAGTTCCAAACATAATCTTCAGACGTCAGTGACTATCTTACCAGATATACGAAGAAAAAAATCCCACATAAAACTAGATTGTAACTGGCCACCTACAAACTCGTGCTCAATGAGTGACGCGGCGTCAGGGCACTCCCCGAGCGGGGATCACGCGTGCGCGCCGCCTATATAACGCACGCGCGCGCTCGATCTGATTCATTCTAAATTCAAACTCCACCGCTTAAAGAGAATTTAATTTAAAAAAAAAACCGGTCGCAGTCTCTGACACCTTCCAAACTCAAAATAAAAATGAAGGCCTACTCAGTCGTCGGAAACAAGAAGAAAGTGACGATGCAGATCAACGCATCCCGCCTGAAAGTTGTTGGCAACAATTGCATAGTGCGAGTGACCTGCAACCAAGGAGAAGTGGAAGTGATCGGCAACGATTGCTTCGTAGAAGTCGCTGACAACTACGGGAATATAAATCTGGTTGGTGCTAACGGCAATGTTTCGATCGGGAAGCGATGGAAAGGAGATAAAGTGAATCTAGTTGGGCCGCACCATCTTGAGGTAGCTGGGAAGAAGAAGACAGTTGGATATGAAGCTCAGCTTTCGCCAATGTCGCCTTTCAGCAAGGACTTGGATGATGTGATCGAATCCATCTTTACTTTTGTTATGCGATGATCGGATTTCAGAAGGCAGTGAATTTGTGAAATGAAAATCGCAAGACATTCTGTGTTCTAGTGTATTTCTGTGCCGTCTTTAAGAGTAGATACTCTATTCTTTGTACGAAGGACTACAGTGTATACTTAAGTTTATAAAAGGAGGTTGTATTTACTGTAGGTATCTACCTACACGCTTGGCGTTGAAGTCGCTTCCGTGAAAAGAAAATGTGGTTGTTAATTTTATAGAGATTGGAGATTTTTAATATATTTTTAGAATAATATGATAAATTTATTTTATTTTATACATCTAATTCCAAGTCCAACTTGCTTACCTGACATTACAAATTATCTTAGCGCCATTATGTTATTCCCCTTTACAATGTGAGGTGTTTTTTCCTGTAGTAACTACACTAGGTAACGTTTCCGGAATACCGGAAATATAACAAGATTTTTTAATTAATGACAATAACATGAGACTAGCAGTACGGAAGAAAATGATAAAAAAAACGTAGCGACAATGAAATTTAAATGTACCTACATATATGTTATGCAATTGCCAATGCTTATCTCCTACAGTTTTACAGCCTCTCCTTCTGCATTGACGCTTTGGAAGCTGCAGTAAACTTAGTTTAAAGTAATTAATTTGACGTCAACCAATGTTGTGAAACCAAAAGATATGACAATTATTAAGTGATGTTGATATGTCTCATTTTATTCAAATTCAAATAGAAAATTGTCATTCAACAATTTTTAAATTTAAATTTAAAAAAAATATAAAATAAAACATAACATTCAGCACAAATGAAGTCATAAAATGCAACTAGTGCTCTGCTGTTATCTGTATGATTTAAACGTTTTATTAACGTACCGTACCACGTAAGTGTTATCAGTCATTGCCAAATGAGTGCCTTTGATAAGTTGAGGCCCCTCTGAGAATAAGGTTACTCCGAATCTTATGGTAACTCTATCATAAATTTATACATACGATTTGATATATATAATAATGATCATTTCTTTATCCTTTACAGAGTTTCACAACATTGGTTCGTCGTCATTTAAATTACTTGAAACTAAGCTCACTGCCGCTTCCAAAGCGTATAAGCGGTAGCAAACTGCACTGCAGCATTTTCTTCATCTGTTAATATATAGTTGATAAAAAACAAATAGGTACACTACCTACACTTGCAATTTGCAAGTGCAAAAATGTACTTGATTCCAAGATTGTGAGTTATTTAAAGACTAGCAACCTGTCACGATTTGAATCTCAGTTCTATCTTTAATTTCAGTCTATTCAAGACTGTTAGCTCTGTCTACCCCGCAAGGTATATAGACGTGATTATATGAATTTATATATGCTAGCCCATCGCCTTAAAGAAAAATCTTAAGTTTTTAGGCTTATCATAGGGGATAAGCCTAAAAACTATAGATGCATGCATACACTGTACAAATCTCTTGAGCTACTAGCTTTGTTTTTATATAAGTAGGAAACTAGTTATTGAACTGTCTTCCAGTCCCGGCGACACGCGTAAAACTATCGCTGTTTCGCTTCTTATTATGACGTGAAACGGAATTGGATTTGGTAGAAGTGACCCTTTTTACTGTTAAACAAATTAACATCATCCCCCTGGCTTCCCCTTGGTTTTATCCTCACTTCTCTTGCATGGGAGCCCGGAGTCCAACTGTTCACTTGCCGAAACAAGACAGGTTTTTACACAAAACTACTCCTTTCTGAGCTCCGCAGTCTTCGTAGAGGAACTTTACATTGCACTTCCTCACGAGGGAAAACTCCCTTACCGAAAAGAGCATCGGTTAGCAATTAAACTAATGTACGAGATACATATGATAGGTACTCTATTTTGGTAAAAAATTAACAAGCTACAAACATTTATCGGATTAAGACATTCCGTGACCGCTAGCAATTTGACCCATCCAGTTTACACATTCACGATAATTACTGGTAAGTTTTAACGAGCGGGTATGACACGGGAACGGTGGTAGTAACCAATTCGTCAGGAAAAGAAGTTTTTATACTTATTTTTTATTTTTTTAACAAAAATATGATAAAACATTTGAGGATTAACGACAGACTATAAAAATTTAAATAATCTTTAATAAATTGATATCTAATTTTTGCATTATTTAGCAAGTGAGCCATTAACAAATAAAAAAGTTATTTCACTTCATTATCGAATTCTTGTAATTTTCCTGCGAAGCGCCATCTAGAATTAAAGTATAGAACTATTAAAGTAACTTGTTTAATCAGAAATTTGATAGAGGGCGTTAAGCGATAGTGACAAGATTTGAAAATCAACAATAAAAAAAAAGTATTGTTGTATTTTATTGAAATTTTTTAAACGTATTATATGTATTTGTACTGGTTTTTTTTATGAAAGTCCCTTAATTAGATGGTCATCAATTCAGTTCATAGTTACTTGAAGCTCCAATAGAGGACGCTGCTGAAGAGATACAGATATATTTATGTTGTTGGAAAATTTTATGTGCTTGAAAATCTCGATGTATAAAGTATATAGGTATTTGCAGTTATTTATTTGAAAGTTTTTAAAGTATATTCTATGGGCGTGGATCCATTGCATCATGGCCCGCGTTGTATTACTTATTGTACAAATAAAAAAAATCTCATAACATAAGTGGCATAGTAAATTTGTTGTAACGTTTCACGTAATCACAAGTGTTTTAATTTTTTATGTTTAGAATGTACTTGTTTACACGTTTTTTTTTAAATATTCCTACAGTTCCGGCAAGTGAGAGCATTATGCGTGAAAAAAAAAATATTTTTTAGTACTGAAAATAAAACATAACATACATATGTTTTGGTCACCCTACACCACTTGTTACAGTAGTTATTAGGTAAATGGGTGAACCACTTGGACATTACCACCTCTGTAGGTATGTAGCACACGGATCCACCTATTAAATTGATCACTCGTTGGGGCTGGCTTGATACAGTACAGTCGATGAGGAAAAAAATATTTAAATTTATATAATATTTAATTATTTGAAAAATTATTTAATTTAATTATTTCTTTTTTTTTTCACCCAAACGACGCCGACTTTTTTCTTAGTTTATTTATTTTGGAAAACACCACAAGTAATAAACATTATTTTATTGACAGTAGTATTCTTAAGTAGGTATATTTGCTATCCAATGCATGCATCTCTTATATATAAAATTCTCGTGCCACAATGTTGGTTCCCGTACTCCACCGAAACGGCTTGACCGATTCTCATGAAATTTTGTGAACATATTGAGTAGTTCTGAGAATCGGCCAATTTTTCAAACCTCTTAGTGATAAAGGTTGTCCACTCTTAACATTTTTTTAACTAAACAACATTTGCGGGACAACTAGTAAGTATATATTATTATTTTAACCTCTTTTTAAACAAATAAATGCAAATAATTATTTGAAATAGACGTAAATTTTTTTTCTTCTGAGAATAATTTGTCTTTATCGAAACTCGTTGTTGTCAATGTGTCATGTCTTCATATCAATTTATTTAATTAAAATAATAAAAATATCAGCGTTTCGCTCATTGACTGTACAGTTTTGATTATTTGAAAAACTGCACATTTAGGGTATTGGATTGGCTTTTCTGTCATAATACTTACCTACTGATGAAGCGATAAATGTATTGAGTGAGTACAGAAACCTATTCACTTTTTGCGTCGGGTTTACTTCAAATATGTAGTAGGTACTCATGCTATTTTCATATATTGGTTATTTATAGTTATATTTTCTTAGTATAAATACGTAATGATACTGATAATGAATCCTTCGTAAAAATGAAAGTTTTAATGTGAACGATGGTTGTTTTATTTTTCAAATTAAGAGCCAAGTACGGATGTTATTTTTATATTTTCTTTGATCTCAAATTAATGATTCGATTTACAAGGATGACTGACCTGACCATATTTTTTGAAAATCGAATATTAACCCAAAAATGCCGCCGCGCCACTCTTTCCAACCCGCCCACTAACCCAGAAGGCCGTTTAGTCCCCGAAGTGTCGTGGTGTATAATGAAAACTCATCAAATTCCGTAATTGGTCGCAACCAGCCACCTTGGGACTATTTATTAATCAGAAATAATAATTCACTGTAATGTGCGCGATAGATAAGATCGTAATCGGAAGGGTTAGGGGTCGGTGGCACAATATCAGTTAATGGTTTGGTTAAAATTAAAATGAAGTTAAGTAACGGAACGATGGTTTATTTACATATTAATATATCTTTGAAAAGAAAAACAACTTTTACTATAATTCCAAATAGACCAATAAAAATTGTCGGCATTATTTTTTTTTTTAATTAAAAAATATATATAAATAATTAATTGATTAATAAACGAATTAGTAAGTGCCTTAACAATAATTGACCTATAAAAACCTCACTTACCACAATCATGGTAAAATAGTGGTGAGGATGTAACCAGCGCTAACGCCAAAAGGAAGGAAATTAATCTTTAATAAATTTCTAAACCATAATTGCTTTTCAATTTATTATTCATTATTTAATTTGGAAAAACATGCGTACTTACGCATTACATTTTTAACAATTGTTCCATATTTTTATTACTTAATAAAAATATGGAACAATTGTTAAAAATGTATGCAGACTTAATAACATTAACAGGTTACTTAGCCGAACTAACCCTCGTTTAACAAACGCTAACCCGTCGATTAGCGGTCACCTGTCGGGCATAGATTTTTAATCCACGTGACCACGCCCCTATGTTGAATTCCCAAGTCACAGGAAAGAGTTAGCTTTTTAATTAAGGTAATCAGTTAATACGAGGCGCGGCTGTGACTTCACCGTTTTTTGCTCACTGTCCACGATACTTTATGGTTTGTCATGTTTTTAATTTGATGTTTTTTTTGCGTGTATTAAATAGGTTAAAATGACAGGTTGTTGGAAGGAAGCTTTTTGGTAATTTAATTTTAAATGTGACATTGGAAAATAATTAAAGCGAGTTTGTATGGTAGTTGTGTCAGCAAAATGTTTCAAATGCAAGTAGCATTTGAAACATTTTTGAATCCTCATGCAACCTGTCATTATTCGAATCTCAATTCCGTCACTTGGCTTTCCAGTTTCTTTTAGATTGTTGACTATGCCATAAGTTATAAAGATGTGGTTTTATGTAAGTATGTATGTAAGTATTACTTGGTGCTTTAAAACGACTAAAGCCATAAATTTTAACCAAAGTAAGAGTATATGTAGGTAAAATAAGGGTGCGTAGATTTTGGGTACCTATAGGTATACATACTAAATGAATTAAATAAACCCTTACGTTGTTTTTAGAATCAACATACATACATCCATCACGTCTATGTCTTTTGCGGGGTAGACAGAGCCAACAGTCTTAAAAATACCCAATAGGCCATGTTCAGCTGTTTGGCTTATTGATATTTTAGAAATCAAAAGTACATAAATAAGTTTGTTTAATTATCTGTCATTATGGCAACAAATCTTTGGTAAATAAGGTTATTTATTCAACTGCTATTTATTATGCACAGGTAATACCCAGTATCCAGTGCAATAAGTCCATTTATTAAACCAATTTCTATAGTAGGTATCATTTACATCTTTATTTCTTTTGTTTTAATTAAAAATTTCCATAATTTTTTTTACGGATGATGCTTGATAAGCGTGTTAAAATGAATGAGTGTTGTTGTAAGTAAGTGAGAAAATATATGATACATACCTACATGATTCTGCGTTGTAAAATATAGCAACCACTAAAGCAAAAGACGACTAAGGGAAAAAACTTAATCAGTTAGAGTAAGTTTCCATACTATGTAATCTAAGGGCTTAAGCTCATTTAAGGTCAATTTAGCTATAATCTAGATATTAGAAAGGTCATAAACTTGGAATAAACATAATGGAAGTTTTTTAGTCTACCTGCCACTATTTTTGAATCATAAATCCTTCCAGCTAAACGTCGTATTTGACTACTGTGATTATTGACTCTGTCTACCCGTAAGGGACAGATGTGATAGGAAAAAAATGGAAGTTATTATCAAATTAGCATAATGTATTTATCTACTTTGCCGGATATCTCTGAAACAAACTACAAATTTCGACGGTCTCGCCAGACGGTTCCATGGTGTAATGGTTAGCACTCTGGACTCTGAATCCAGCGATCCGAGTTCAAATCTCGGTGGAACCTGTTCTTTTTGCCTTTTTCTTTTGATAGCTCGAATAGAAATTTGTTGTTATTGTTAAGTTATTTATGTTTTTTTATTTTGCCATTAATTAATTAATTATAAATTAAATATAAAAAACATTTCTTGTTCGTTTTACTTGGTAAAATTAAAAAAAAATCAGCGTCGATTAGGTTATTTTGATTTTTAAATACTTGAAATGCATTTTATTTTGTTCAGAGAGACGCAACAAGTAATATCTTAATCACGACCACTGGGTAATCATGTTAAAAATTGGTTTAAATAAAATCATTACAAGGTGTGTTCGATTAAAATTCCTGTAAAGGAATTTGTTCAAACAATCTTAAAACTTAATCGTTTTAGAAATATCAATTTAAAAACATCAGAAATCATTTTATACGATAACATTTAATATATCTATCTGTTGTTAAGTATATTAACAAGGAACTGACTGACTGACATACATTAACACATAATATTATCAACGTATTTTAGAGCTATACTCGTATGAGTGAAGACACAGTCTACAGGCAATCCCTAACGATAATACTTAATTTTGGTATCTAATACATCTCTAGGCGTTACGCGTCTTTGTCCCTTACGGGGAAGACAGTGCTGATAATCTCGAATAGATAAATAAAATAAAAGACAATGTTGAGGCTGAGATTCGAATAGTGAGAGTTGTATGATTCTTTCCCTTGATTGGTGTTTGCACGAGAAGAAGCAGCTGGTGCACACTATGTTTTTTATGCCGTGTGGTTCCTGGCACCAATAAAAAAAGAATAGGACCACTCTGTCTCGTTCCCATGGACATCGTAAAAGGCCACTAAGGGATAGGCTTATACATTTGGAGTTCTGCTTTAAGGCGATGGGATATTTGAATCTCAATTCTATCATGCCAAACAGCCGAATGTGGCCTATCAGTCTCTTCAGGACTGCTGGCTATGTCTACCGCGGAAGAGATATAGACATGATTATATGTATGTATGTTTTCTCTTTCCTACCAAACTTGCATGGAAGCTTGATTATGCTGCTATGAAGCAGCATTATGCTGAGGGGGTACCCTTTCGGGAGCACCATACTACATGTTTATTTTTGTACATATTTTTGTTTCCTTTTTTTGTCTTTTTGTTATGGTGTTCTTTGAATAAATTCTTTTTACTTTACTTTTACTTTTTACTTGAACTAGATGAATCGTCTTTTACGACATCCATGGGAAAGACATGGAGTATTCTATACTAAATTAAGTAGTGGAAACCACAGTCACAAAAACTTGGAGTAAGCTGCTAAGTTCTTTTTTTTATCTTTATATAAAATTATAAATGTTATCAGCGTCTATTCCAATCAAGGAAGAAATACCTTTTATAGGTACCTCTCTATAGAACACTTATTCAAATTCCTTCAATCATTCTAACCATTGACCGGCAGCTGTCAAATTTCGAAAACAGAACATCGAAACGCCACAGATAATGTCGGTATAGGGGTAAATTATTGAAAAGTGGCGAATAGTCCCGTGGCGCCTCCCGTTTGCCTCATTGTAACTCGATAAGATATTTATTGGCGGGAAGCATTTGAAAATGGAATCGCTCCTTGGCGGGCAAACGTCGCCATAACGGGCGCACGTCCGTTGGCATTCTACATTTTTATTTTGTCAATATTTAATGTGATGGCCAGAGAGGTGCTACAGAGGGTGTACATTCACAAATTTTGTCTGTAGTAATCTTTGAGCTGCTTATTTTATTACTTTTACCAAATATAATTTTTATTTCTTGATATATAACTTCATTAAAAAAAACCAGAAGTTATTACTGGAAAAAAAATCGAGATATCGGCCTAAGAATATTAGTTTAATTAAATGAGCATAGACTTAATAGTATGTGAGTATAATTTTGTTGTTCGTTTTGTTGCTCTTTGTCGCACACTAGCTTTCGCGCAGAGCTTCGCTCCCGTGGGAATTTCTAGAAAAAAAATGCCTATGTTACTCCTAAACGATCTGGTCAAGATTCAAATTTTCGTTTCTTGTAGGTCTATGGTCCAATAAAGTTTAAAAACGCTTATAAAAATATAACGTAAACTTATCATATCCCGAGATACGTCCCAGCATTATACCTCACATTCAGTGTCCCAGAAGCGTCCACGGAATACATTTGCGGGAGCGCTTAGCGACCGGTATAAAATATTGTTTTTTGCCAATATCTGAACAGGGAAAACACCTACAAGTTGAATAGTCCAGGAGTTGGGACGTGTTATAACTCTTTTTTTTAGGAAAACATTTAAATAATATTTTTTCGTAACTTGATGGTTATTACGAAGTTCGTGTGGTTCCCGGCCCCAATATTAAAAAAAAAGAAAACGGTTGTATGGTTTTATTGAGATTGGAATAGTGACAAGTTGCTAGCCCATCGCTTAAAAGAATTGTACCTACTTATCCTAATATCCTATCCCTACCAATACCAATCTAAAACATAGTCTCCATGATATCAATACACCCGAACTCTTTACATCCTCTCTTGAGATAAGAGTATAATTAAATTTACAAAATTTTATGAAATCAGGTTAATCTCGACTTAAGTTTGATATCTGCTTCCTCTATTATGAAATGCATATAGAAGTAACTTGTACCAGTTCAGTCTAGGGAATATGCATTTTAACCTAGCTGAACAAACAAAATAAAGTTATGCACATACGTTTAAAAACTAATCGATGTTCTTAAGGCGAGGGAAAACATCGTGAGAAAATTTACACATTCAGGATGTGTAACCATGATCCATTATGGGTTAGGTAGGTTCCCCTGCAAAGATTGTGGAGGTCAGACGGGAGTTGTATGGTAAAAACCTGACTTACCCAATCCAGGACACGGTAAAAGTCAAACGGTCGAGCTCCACTCTGGAGAGATGAGGAAGCAAATGGGACTGACGTTAGGACATAGAAGACTTATGTAAGTTTGTGAGTTAAACGGCCTCTGTGGCACAGCGGCATGACTCGATTCCCGGCCAGGGTTTGATGAGAAACGAACTTTCTCTAATTGGCCAGGGTCTTGAATGTTTGTCTTACTTTTCTATACTAATATAAAGCTGAAGAGTTTGTTTGTTTGTTTGAACGCGCTAATCTCAGGAACTTCTAGTTCGAATTGAAAAATTATTTTTGTGTTGAATAGACCATTTATCGAGGAAGGCTTTAGGCTATATAACATCACGCTGCAACTATTGGAGCGATGTAATAATGGAAAATATGAAAAAAACGGGGAAAATTATTCATCCTTGAGGGCTTTAATGATGCCCGAAATAACTATACCACGCGGACGTATCACAGCTAGTTTGTAATAAAATCGTAGTATCGTTGAGTTAGTATGTCGTAACACAAGTATCGAACTTACTGCAAGACCAACTCAATCTGTGTAATTTGTCCCGTATATATTTATTTATTATTATTTATTAAACTATGAAACCTGGCCTTTGGACTATAGAGCTGGAGTTAGGTGGCAATATGAAATATAAAAGCGGGAGTATCCAGTCGCCTATTGATTGATGTGGTGAATATTTCAGAGTACTTATGGGTCACCCTTTCAAAATGTAACTTTTTAACTCGGAAACTTATGAGAACCAAGTGCAGGATTTTATTGTTTTGTTACTTGATACTCGATGTATGTCACTGGAGAATATAAATCGATGCTATATTAATCAATTTTAATTTTATTATCACCTATTTTCAGGTAACTAAAGAGAGAATGAGAGACAGGTTCAAAAGAAACAAATTACGGGTTTTATAAAACAAAAACAAAAAGAACAACAGGTTCCACCGAAATTTGAACTCGGATCGCTGGATTCAAAGTCCAGAGTGCTAACCATTACACCATGGAACCGTTGAGTAATCCAATTATAAGACTTTAGTTTATCAACCAACAAGCCAATTTATTAACCATAATCATTAATTAGTCATCGAGTATAATATTTGTCGCATCACCTTTCATTGTTATCTGTAAATGTCGGAAAAGGCGACTAAGTAAATATAAATAAACGACAGTGTCTCTGTTAAGAAGACCGCTCTTACAGTTGACACTGAAATTCACATAGAAATAATTTCTGAAAGTTTCCAATTTCTATCTGATATTTCTGTTTGGAAACCAGTAAGCAAGCTAGTGTATAAAATCTCTCATTTTGGTCAGGGGTTAACTTGGAATACTTGATCATGATCACGTCTCGAGAAACAAATGAACCCTCGCCAATAGGAATTCTTCTCCGCGAATCAGTCAACTTGACAGCGACAAGTATTTACGACCTATGGAAAAAATTGCCACTACCAATTTTTAGGGTTCGGCAACAGCAAACACGATCTTATAATTTGGCAATAGAAACTATTCTTGAAAAACAAAAAAAAAAGATGATCTCGATCACTCTAAAGTTTAGAGAAAAATGTTTTGCTGTTTTAACTTTTTTTTTTTTCATAAATTTTCACTTATTGCTTTGGTTTAATATCCATCCAGGGTAAGTGATTTATGTTAGGTACATTTATGTCGATTTATAATATTTATAAAATACTAGCTGTGCCCGCGACTTCGTCCGCGTGGAATAGTTATTTTGGGCATCATATTTATTTTTGCAAACATCCTCCTCGGCTTTATCAATTATAGCTGCTAATTGTTATGCGACTTGGCGACGACTTGGCCCACATCATTACCCGCGACCGAACGGAGACCGTATATATGCGTTTAGGGTGAGAGGTTGTGCGTTTGTGTGTTTGTTTGTGCAAACCAATGTTAGCATATATCTCCAAAACTACTGGTCCGATTTTAATGCGGTGTTCACTACTGGATTTAGATTTGATTGGTGCATGTTCTTAGATAGGTGTTACGGTTACAAATTACCAGGATGCGCTGCAGTATACAATTGTTTACATAAATGAATGTTAGCATGTATCTCCAAAACCACGGGTTCAATTTGAATGCAGTTTTCACTGCTACATACAAAGGAAGTATTATAAGTAGAATGATACCTATCTATATGTAGGAAGTAGGATAGAGCAGGGCGATCGAAAGATGCGGGGTGAGGCGGTCACGCGTATTAGAAAGAACGCTGGTTCGCCGTATTAAATGTTTCGCTGCAAATTGCTTATAACGACTATATCTCAAAACCTATTCGTCTGATTTATATACTGTAAATGGCAATTTTAGTCTACATGAAAAGCCGAAAGTAATAAACATATTTATTTGGATAAGGATTAAAACTGAATTAAAGAAAATTGGTTTCAAAATAACTAATGTTTATAATGAAAAAATAATCTTAAAAAATGAACATAAAAGTGGTTATTGAAAGTAAACCTTAAGAGATAGATATATGCTCTCGCAGACTTTTTTGTGGCAAAAAATGAGTACTTCACATCTTTAGTACATTGTTTTACTATATCTTTGTTGGTTTGCGCAGCGTTCGCGTGGAAAGCTCGCAGATGGCCGACTCATTCAACTTTCACCTGCATTGTTGACGTTTCCCGTAGGAAATCCGGGATAAAATGTAGAATATAGCCTTCCTCGATAAATAGACTATCTAACAGTGAAAGAATTATTCAAATCGGTTCAGTAGTTTCTGAGATTAGCGCGTTTAAACAAACAAACAAACTCTTCAGCTTTATAATATTAGTATAGATATAATAGTAACTAAATAGGCTATAAGTTTTGGACAGCGCCGCCTACTAATATTTTCTCTGGGTGAAGTTTTTTATACAATTATAGTTCACCTGGAAGAGATCGCTTTTAGTCATAAAGTCGCCTTTTGCTAGTTTATTCTTAGTACATGTGAATATATTGTAGCTAATTGCAGTGCAATAAAGGATAAACTTTATTCTGCATACAAGGTTCATTCTTTTATCCATCCTTAGTCATTGCTGAATTGGTGTGGATTCCATTCTATTCAAATTCAAAATTCTAAACTTTTATTCATTATTATGGGACACTGCAATATGACTTATTAATTGTCATTTGACTTCAACCAAAATTCACTGCCGCTCCCAAAGCGTCAGTACAGAAGATGAGGCAACAAACTGCACTGCATATTCTGTCATATCGATTCAATTTTATATTTTCCCTGTTATACTTATTTCTTTCCAGTTGCAATGATAAATGCATATATCTTTTGCTTGCTCCAAATTTAAGTATAACTTTTCTACTACGGAACCATATTTATTTACATGTCTAACGCACTTAGCTACTTTATTTTTCATTTAACACAATCCTCGCGACAAATGGTCGGCGGACATGACCGTACCCGTTTCCTTATTGTTTTGCGGGGCCCTAAAATTAAATTTTGAGATTGACGTCAACAAATGCTTGCGTTTTTTTAATGGGAGTTGGATAAGGATTTTAGTCGGATAGTTACTATCCCAAAAAGTTATTGTGTTTTTCTTCATATTTTAATTTTTTTAATTTTTATGTTTTTAAATAAATCATCACAGCGTGTTACCGATGGCTTTTCAAATATTTATTAGCTTCTAAGTCAATAAAAAATATATTTGTGTGTCGGTATTGTTGCCTTAAATAAATTATTAAAAGATCATTTACCATCTTAACCTGACCAGGGATTTTTACCGAGGTTCAAAGGAATACCTAAGTTATTTTTAATCTGGGTCAGGTCAAGAGTATCTAACTACTTACGAGTGCCAAAAACCGATAGGCTTGTATGACACAACAAAACATCAATGAATAAAGCTGAAACAACATAAAAGTATACATAAATCAAGAGGAATGTGGATTTACATGTTCCTTCTTCTTCGTTTCTTGGTACTGGGGTTGTGACACTATAAGTCTTTGTCTACACATACGGATTATGTTAAACTCGTATCTACTAGTAAAGTTATAAATCTATTAAAACATGAACCATCCTTCTAGAATTCGGTTGCGTCCTCACCTCCCTGGATGGGAGTTCTAGATGCGCCTTTAACCACGATCCTAGTTAAGGTAAGTCCGTATAAGCATAAAATGGACAAACAAAAACACTTTATATCTACTGTAAATGTAGGAGAGTTTCACAACTTTGCAACCCTCAACACTATCCAGACCGATTTGTCTGCGAGACCCTTTTAATAAAATATTTAACGCTGAGACAGATTACTTACCGCGAATATTGTTCTTTGCTGCCATAGAGCTTTAACTCATTAGAGAAAGAATGCAAATAAGAATAAATAATAGGGCAACTCCATCTCTTTCCCATGGATGTCGTAAAAGGCGACTAAAGGATAGGCTTATAAACTTGGGATTCAACATTTAGGCGATGAGCTAGCTACCTGTCACTTTTTGAATCTCAATTCTATCATTAAGCCAAACAGCTGCACGTCTCCTATCAGTCTCTTAAAGTCTGTGGGCTTACATTATATGTATGTATGCAAATAAATATAGTTAAGTCTGCTTTGTTAGATATTTTTTTTTTTGGTCACCTTTTGTCAGTTACCGAAACCGCCGAGCATGCATGAAGACAGTTGTGAATGTGCATGAAGCGAAGGAAGTATGCAGAGATCGTGGCAAGTGGAAAGATGTAGTCTCTGCCTGCCCCTCCGGGAAAGAGGCGTGATTTTATGTATGTATGTTTGTGAGTTATAACGTGACATGTGTATACTCGTAATAATAATATTTATAATTTTTTTAATTGAATTTCTGCCATATGTTGTTCTTCTCAAGCCAAACCAGCATATAACGATGTAATAAAAAGTGAATTTTGTTACATTTATTATTTGTTTGTTACTCAATTGAATATTATGTACCTATTATAAGACAATTTAGACCAAGTTAAGGACGTCCTGGCAAAGGGTCAGGTCGATAGTACATTAGATGAGAATGAGAGAGAGATCAGATGCAGAGATCGTGGCAAATATAAAGATGTAGTCCTTGCCTACGTTTCCGGGAAAATGGCGTGATTTTATATATGTATGTATGTAACTCTTTATTGTACAGCAAGAAATTACAATGCTAAATCATATATAACAGCAGCAAAAGGCGATCTTTATAATTTCACATTGTACCATTTTCCTCAGTGCTCATCGTATGGTGAAAAATTGGCAACCAACCTCACAATTTGCCGTGCTGTGTGGTTCCCGGGCACCAATAGAAAAAAGAATAGGACCACTCCATCTCTTTCCAACGGATGTCGTAAAAGGCGACTAAAGGATAGGCTTATAAACTTGGAATTCTTCTTTTAGGCGATGGGCTAGCAACCCGTCACTATTTGAATCTCAATTCTATCTTAAAGCCAAATAGCTGAACGTGGCCTATCAGTCTTTACAAGACTGTTGGCTCTGTCTACCCCACAAGGGATAAAGACGTGATTATATGTATGTATGTTACCTCACAATTTCTTGGCTATCATGTTTCTTATTCATTCTCTACTCGTTGTGTGTCAATGTACGTATCACAACTTCAGTTTGTCTGTCCCCTCGGGTCACAGTTCAGACGTAGACAAATCCTTCGGTATGTGAGCGGTGTGGTTGATTTATATAGATTTTCCTGATGTAGTGCAAATCTAAATTAATAAATGATTGAGTATGTGGAGTTTCTTAACTGTGAGGTAATTCTATTTAAAAGTTAAATGGAAATGAGTGAAGAATTTTTTTTGTGTGACAGTTGCTTCTCTTCCCATGAAGACTGTAAAAGACAATCAAGGAATATGCTAGAATTAAACCCCAGTTTAGTTTATACAACATTATGTTTAGTTAATCGAAACAAAAGTGTAACTTATCTACAACCAACAATATAAATACTAAACTAGGTACTTATTTCAATTGATGTCTATGATGGCAAAATAGTTCATTTTTGTATATTTATAAGTTTTCTCCTTTCATATTTGATGCAGTTTTCACAATTATATACAACTGATATTGGAAGGTTCATACATACAATCATATCTCGAATGACACCATGCTAAGTCGGCTCGGATCGATAAAGTAGTACATGAAATAAACCCTCAAATATGTAGTGTAGTGAAGTGATAGCACACTCAACATATATACAGCTCTTGGGAAATTCGCTCAGCACATTACATCACTCTGCGAGATGAAGCCGGATGGTGGTACGTCGAGAAAATCTTAATCCAATAGTACGCGACAGCGAATGATTTATATAGAGAGCGCCGCTGATCGGGTGCTTAAAATGACGCTTTACAATACCTAAAAACTTGATAAAGGTTGACAATCTCGCAAAATTAGGTAGGCAGCTAATATCGTAGAATAAAACATAATTAATTATTTTTTACCTGCATATAAAAACAAAAATACATATTCTTTAGGGTGGATAAAGCTTATGGTCATGGGACTCGAAGGGCATGTTTGGCTGGATGGCTAGCGCATTGCCAAAAATGACAACCATTTTTTTCAATTTTTACGAGGAGAAATACAATCATATATTATGTTTTTATAGGATTTTAGTTCGTAACGAATAAATTTAAAAAATACAACAAAAATATTGAATGAGTTATCATTTTGAGTAACATAGGCTTTTTATTCCTATAAATTTCTAGCCAAACCCCGATTCGAAGTTTAGTGGAAAAAGCTGTATTGTAAAAAGCGACGTTTTATCCGTCCAATCGCTCAGCCAGCAATATACTCCGGTCGCACACCTGAGCGCAATCACATTATCTAGATGCGACGAGCGATTTTTTTTCTATGTATGGATTTCGATCAAGTTTTTGGAAATTTTGGTAAATCACACAAAGATTCATTTATAACTTTAACATGTGAAATTAGATAATCAGACACGTATGGCTGTATTAGCTTTTGCCGAAGCTTTGAGGAAGCAGTGGATATCTATAAAAATCTTAGAAAAAATCATACGCATTACTTCTAAGATATCATATGAAAAGTGCAATACCTAAATGTGGCCGAAGCGAAAGAAGTAAATAAATAAATAAATATATACAGGAAAAATTACACTGATTGAGTTAGCCTCGAAGTAAGTTCGAGACTTGTTACGAGATACGATACTATATATTATAATAAATACTTATATAGATAAACATCCAAGACCCAGGCCAATCAGAAAAAGTTCTTTTCTCATCATGCCCTGGCCGGGATTCGAACCCGGGACCTCCGGTGTCACAGACAAGCGTACTACCGCTGCGCCACAGAGGCCGTCAAGATGTGAGAAGTATGCAGAGATCGTGACAAATGCCGTGACAAAAGTTGGATCTTTTACAATATGTTATGTATAATAGATGAATAAAATTGAGTCATACATAGTCTTCGTTATCAAACTTTAATTAAAAGTAATTTTAATTAATTAAAGTAATATTAATTTTCAGCAGTTGGTACATCATCATACTCTTGAGAATACACCTCTTATACCTTTTTCAATGCTGATTTCTTAGCCTGATTATCACGCATTTTCCTAACTCATTAAATAATTTTTGATAAACAGAGTACTGGCAACACTGTCAGCTAAGTTCAATTAACGAACTCAGTTATAAATGGCGTTCCCCGGCGTCCGATTAAACTCAATCTCCGGTGATCCGCGCTCGGAGCTAGATGCACCAACTTTGCTTAATCAGTTGTTTTATTTGACGTTAATTAGGGAATTAATATGTGCTGTGTGGTTACCGGCACCAATAGAAAGAGAATAGGACCAACCAGTACACCGTTTCCCATAGATGGCGACTAAGGGATAGGCTATAAGCCTAACTTACTACTAACTTGAAATTCTTTTAGGCGACGGGCTTGCAACCTGGCACTTTATATGAATCTCAATTCTCTCAGTAAGTCGAACAGTTGATCGTGGACTATCAGTATTTTCAAGACTGTTGGCTCTGTCTACCCCGCAAGGGATATAATATAATATATAATACATATATATACATCTACATATTATGTAGATGTATATGTATGTATTATAGTAGATTATAGGTATGTATGTAGAAACAATAATATGTCATCGTCAAAAAAACTCTGAAATAAGTTCTTTTAAATCTCTCAGGAATTCTTAAGTAAGGATTTAATTTAACTGACGGTTTAAATTTCTGGAAGCTGTGCCCCCGGCTGTTTGGCGGGTTGGCGGGAAGGCACGCACTAATTGCCGACGAGAATTCGATGCCATAAATCACGGACATAATATAACTGCAAGCGGCAGTCGTCGCGCCCAGGAATGTTCGCCCCAAATCCAGGGGACGCGCCAAATTTGAATTTCGGACTGGCCGACTAGATTACCAAATTTGAAATTGCGCGCCTGTTTTTGTTTTGACGGGTGGACCACAGACATTTTTTTGTAATGAATATAAAAAGGCAAAGGAAACTAGACTAAGCCCCGTACAGCCGTCGCGTCGTCTGTAGAGAGCCACGGACAAGAAAACAATATTTTAGAAGTTTCTTTTTTCAAACTGATCAGAGCGATGTCGATGAAAACGAACAACTTATCTATAAGTATGTTTACCCGCTAAATTACACAATTTATTTTGGCACAAACAGAGACTAGTCAAGACGCAAAAATCAAAGCAGAACTTTGTTGCTTTTATTATATTTAGTATATACATATTTCTCATTAGCGTTGTTCATTATGCCAAAATGTAACCAGCCAGCATTTTTTTGCCATAAAATTTTCACTAAACTTTTTTTTTAAAACCGTATTCAATTTGCCAGCTTCGAAACGCGTACATTCCCGTTCCCTGCGGGTTATTTATGAACAGTCACTGAGCTATGTAATAATCTGAGGCGGGATTTAATTTGTCGGACTGATTTCACACTAGAGTGCGAGCGGGACGAAAATATATTATTTTGAAAACGAAAAACAGAGAAGGACTGCAATCGTTAGCGGTTTCAGTAGACGGTTGAAAATGGAAAATCGGCGTTGTAAATTTATTTGGGTTCTTTTTGGGTCAAATAAAGGATTTGTTCGGTAAGTTCCCTTCGGTTGGATGGTTTTTTTTTTGTAATTTTTTACTAATTAGGGTTTATTTTGATTTGGATTAGGGATTGCTTGGCGGTCTTTTCGGTATTCACATTTTGACTTAATAGAAAGTGGGATAGGTTCTCTTGTAAGGTTACTGTAACCATCAGACCAGACAACATTCGTTTTATATCCTGACCATATTACGGGGGTGGACGCCACCATGCTCAATGATGAATCATCATTTTCCTTTAAATATAACGAAGCGATTCCCCATAATTCCCACCTAAGTATCTTCCTAACCAATACAGAGTATCACAATATTATTAATCTCGAAACAATAGCAGCAAAACAGCTACAAAGCGGTGGTTTACAGCGACCGCGCTTAAACCCTCACAATGGCTTTTAATCCCATTGTCACTGGGGTTCAGGCGATTTAGCTTGATTAATTAGTATCCTGTATCAGCGACCTGTTTTACTTGAGCTGCAGAAGCTTGAGAATAGAGTGTAAGAGTAACCTCTTACACTAAAGGTGGTCAATATGGTGGTACATATGGTCAAGTCTATATCCCTTGCGGGGTAGACAGAGCCAACAGTCTTGGAAAGACTGAATGGCCACGTTCAGCTATTTGGCTTAATGATAGAATTGAGATTCAAACAGTGACAGGTTACTAGCCCATCGCCTAAAAAAGAATCCCAAGTTTGTAAGCCTTTCCCTTAGTCGCCTTTTACGACATCAATGGGAAAGAGAATGGAGTGGTCCTATTCTTTTTGTATTGGTGCCGGGAACCACATGGCAAATGTAGAAGAAATGTACCAGTATAAAGTACGTACCTACCATATTTTTTTTACTCGTTAGCCATTCTCAAACAAAACCACAGGTAAACGCTTGTATTTCCCAGCGTATAGTTCAGGGTTCACATTAATTTGGTCGGCGGTGTATACAAGAGAGATTACAGTACGTAAGCGACAATTATGTTGACTAATGGACAGGAACTGAAGACATCGGGGATGATTCACGGGGCGTTTTGTTTGCATCTAGTGATTAAGCGTAGTTTACCTACTGTTTTAATTATGTTTTGCTTTCCTATAGAAGATTATAGACACAGTGATTAACTATCTTCGTTCTGGCGTTAGTCTGAAAAATGTCAAATTAAATGGGTATAATAAAAAGTTGCGTTGAGTCTACGGCGTAGCAATTGGCGTAGCGCGGGCTACGAAAAGCTTTGAAAGAACCATATTAAAAGAATTTTTCTATTTTGAGGTTAAAATCTTAGTTTGTCGTAGCTTATTCTTTCTCCGACTTCCTTCCTTTACCCTAAGACTAGACAATTTATTTATTTTAAACTTTATTGTACAAAAATACAAATGTAGGTATAGCCCAATAGGCTTGTTTTATTCCACAAAAACGCATCTCTAGTTTAATTTTAATAAAACTAAATGAACTGGTAACGGCAATATGTAACGCCGAAATTGGCAAGCAAACCCAACATTGTCCAAATAAACACCCCAAAATAATAATCCTGTTATTAAACACGAACAATGAACATAAATAAAAATTCACTCAAATGGCCTATGCACTTTCCAAGGAAAGTACGACAAAACATTTTGACGAAACGCGAAATGATTTAACAATATTACGAAATTCGCTAAAATGATCTTTATTATCAACGTGATACTGCATAAAGTCCATCATAACATTTATAACCAAAAATAAAGATTCGCATTTCATCCTGTCATCAAACTCAATATATTGCTACACAAAAACATACTTAGTATTTAACTCATAAGGTTTTAAATTCATTGTACGATGATTTAGCAGGGTCGGACTAAGGGCGCGCAAAGCCGTAGGCCTATTTGTGTCGGTTTCACACTTACAACAATAGTGTCATGATTCCTGATCCGGGATTATCCCGAACAATCCCGGTATTAGGTCGCGTTGCGGGAAACAAATAGTCGGCATAACGAGTGAACAAGTGCGCGGCACTAATGGTGCTCGAATTTCAAATTTTCATAATTTTATTTGTGGACAGTATTTTGATTTCAAATTTTCTTAAATGTGTTATGTGGACGATGCTGGCCACTAACAATTTTGTAACTAAACTATGTAGTTCAATTAATCTTGGCAATATATAACTCTTTTATTTCACCCTTCCATGTTTTTAAAGTTCCCATTAGTTATGTTGTGGAATTTCTTTTACAGCTAAGTATAACATTCTTATAAAATAAGATTTCTTATCAACTTTGCATGCTCTAATAGCATCCTCCGCGGTAAGATTCGGTGCCTGAAGAAATAAACAAAAAAATACAAAACATTTAAGCTAATAAGGCGTTAGCAACCTGTCACAATTTAATTCTCAATTCCATTATTGTACGATGCAGCTGGGCGTAGCGTTTCGATCTTTGCGAGACTGTTGGCTTTGTCTACCCCGTGTAAGATGGAGACGTGCTTTTATGAACGTTTACTTCACCAATTCATCCATTGGTAAAAAAATCAGTACCTAGGCTACATGTAGCCTCAACTTGTACTCAATTTCCACGCACCTTATGTGGGACTCAATACTGAAAAGCATACAGTAATGTCCATCGTAAAATGTTAGATAGCTGTTCAATATAATTCAATATGCAAGTCCATTGCATTTAACCTTACGAGCGTCACTACTGGGTACTTAAGGCCAAGCAATATACCGGAATGGTTACGGCCGCGACATAGTCTATCTATTTAGAATTGATAATGTGTTTGGTAATATTGACGCACTACCTTAATTGCTGGGCCTTAAGACTTTAAATTTGACATGTTTTGTTCCTTACTATGTAATGTAGTCTTAGGGTAGCACTTAGATTTCCTGAAATCTTCGCGGGAATGGAATTTCACAAATAAAGTTACTTTAGTAATCTAATAAGCTGTAGGCTGGGTGTAACAGACTGACTCAAATGTGGCCGTAGAACTATTTATGATTATTTTGATATTACAAAATACCTATAACATCTTCCTTACCTGGATTTTTTAATTCGTTATGTTGTGGGTTAATTATATGGTCATAATAATTTTGCACTTCAGTTGGATATCTCTGTGACAGATCTCGGTTACTACTTAAATGGACTTACCTATCTATACTAATATTATAAAGCTGAAGAGTTTGTTTGAACGTACTAATCTCAGGAACTACTAGGTTCGAATTGAAAAATTATTTTTGTGTTGAATAGAACATTTATCGAGGAAGGCTCTAGGCTATATAACATCACGCTACAACTTTTAGGAGCGAAGAAATAATGGAAAATGTGAGAAAAAAGGGGAATTCTTCTATCATCCTTGAGGGCTTCAATGATGCCCAAAATAACTATTCCACGCGGACGAAGTCGCGGGCACAGCTAGTTTACAATAGCATGATTGCAATCGTTTTGTGACAAATTGAAGCAACAAGATAGCTAAGGCGTTTATGAACTCCTATTCACATTGCGAAATGCCTTCTGATAAACTATTGTCGTTAATTCTTCCGAAGCATTATAATATATCATAATATAACATTATAATCACGTCTATATTCCTTGCGGGGTAGACAGAGCCAACAGACTTCATAAGATTGAAAGGTCCCGTTCAGCTGTTGGGCTTAACGATAGAATTGAGATATAGATACAAATAGAGACAGGTTGCTAGCCCGTGGCCTAAAAAAAGAATCCCAAGTTTAAAAGCCTATCCCGTAGTCGTCTTTTACGACATCCAATGGGAAAGAGATTATACATCACTTGCTCACATTGCATAGTGAATAGGCCGACTTATCTTCACCACAGCCATACCGATCGCTTACACACGCCTTCAAAGTCAACCTACCGATAATTATCGACCTATATATGAGCCCCCAGGGTGCCATGACAAGACGCCGCCGGTACAACTCGATATCGATACCATACCATGTTAATTCATTTTATATGCCCCGTAAAGACGACCATTAAGTGAATTGCTTTCGATTTGACGTCGAAGGATAAAACATAGATGGCGCTTTTAATAGTTTTAGGCGCGTTATGTGCCTAAGAATTACGACTTTGTGGTCGGTAGGTACTAATGTTGTTTAGTGCAAAGTCGCCAATTTTTCTTTGTAACTGCTGTTTGAAATTAATTTTCTTAAGTTTTTACTTTTATGCTTCAGACACTTCTAAGCAGCGAATGGCTTACTTTTTTATCCTTTATCTCTCCCTACGCCACTGACTTCCGAGGCTTTCTCAGCCTAGCTTGGATCATAGTTACTAGGTACCTATTAAAACTTTAATCGGCACAAAACATATATGAAAAAGAGCTGGAGTTCTTCTACTTATTCTTAAGAGGAAGAAACCACAAAGTTACGTTTCATTACATTTACCTTAGGCACTCATTAATTTAACATACAAACCTGCATATAATCATGTCTTTATCCCTTACAGGGTAGACAAAGCCAACAGTCTCGATAAGACAGATTGGGCGACGTTCAGCTGTACGGTTTGAAGATGAAATTGAAATACAAATAGTGACAGGTTGGTTAATCCTTAGTCGCCTTTACGACATCCATGGGTAAGAAATGGAGTGTTCCTCTTCTAGAGTTCCAGAACCACGCGGCATTAATTTAAGTTAAAGATGTGTTGATTGATTTATCTATACAATTACTTGGCTATATATCAATGGCAATTGAAATTGTAAGAGCTACAAACAAATCCACCGGTAATTCTAAATCTTCGTTAGATCCCGCTAGATGGCCCTCGACACGCGATCTCCATTAAATTATGTAGTCTGTGTTTACAAAGACAATATGACTGCAAATAGAAAGTCTAACAGAGGGTTTATTTATTTATTTAAAACTTTATTGCACAAATAAAATACCTATGTATATACCTATGTGCCGTGTGGCTCCCGGCACCAATACAAAAAAGAATAGGACCACTCCATATCTTTCCCATGGATGTCGTAAAAGGTGACTAAGGGATAGGCTTACAAACTTGGGATTCTTTTTCTAGCAACCTGTCACTAGTTGAATTTCAATTCTATCGTTAAACCAAATAGCTGTACGTGGCCATTCAGTCTTTTCAAGACTGTTGTCTCTGTCTACCCCGCAAGGGATATAGACGTGACCATATGTATGTATGTATAATACCTATGTACAAAAGGCGGACTTAATGCCGATTGGTATTCTATACCTAGCTAGTTGACCAAACAGAAAAACTTTAAGTTGGTACTTACCTTTTAAGGCAACAAAATTTAATATAATCTAATTTTTACACTAAACTCCTTACAAATATATGTAGGCAAATTTTTGTCTTGTATACTTACTCCACGGGGCAAGGAGAGTAAGTATTTCATGTTGATAAAAATAAAAACGCCGTGTGGTTCAAGGGATATAGACGTGATTATATCTATGTATGTATAAAATAATAACGTCGGTAACCTTTTCTTTTTATACTCTACGGATCAAAAAAATAATCGAACAGTTTTCTATTTAATTGATTTAATCAACATCTTCCTGGCCTTAGTCCCGGTCACATCTTTACTTTACAACCCAGGTACCCTATATATGACCTCGATTAAAAAACACAACTACCCTAAAATTTCTTAATTCGGGCGTGTGGGATTAAACAATAATATAAAGTCCCGGCAAACGTTGTTTTGCCATATAAATAATTTTTAAGTAATTTCCAGTTAAAAACAAATGTTAAGGGGTGGACAACCTCTATCAATAAAGGGTATAAAAAATAGATGTTGGCCGATTCTCAGACCTACTCGATATGCTCAAAAAATGTCACGAGAATCGGTCAAGCCGTTTCGGAGGAACGAACATTATGACACGAGAATTTTATATATAAGTAATTAATATTAATAATTCCCTGCCCCTGATCAAACTTACGAAATACTAAATCCATTGCCGACATGCCGTGTCAGCCAGTTGTTCACTAGGCCGCTGGGGAGTCGCGTTATCAATTATTCTGACTTTGCGTGAAGCTTATAGTCACCGTATGTCTCTATTTGCACCCTATAATTGGGGTAATAATGTTAATAATTCAGTTGCCAGTTAAAATTATATTCATTACCCATCTTGAATTGGGAAGCGAAGTTAACTTATGATGTAATCAAGTCTGTATCCCCTGCGGGGCAGACAGAGTAAACAGTCATCAAAAGAAAAGAAAAGGCTAAAAGCTGAAAGGCCACGCTCAGCTGCTTGGCTTAATAATAGAATTGAGATTAAAATAGCGACAGGTTGCTAGCCCATCGCCTAAGGAGGAAGTATACATGGGTTTTGCTTTTTCGCTTGCTTTTTGCTTTGTCACCTTTTACGACATCCATGGGAAAGAGATGGAGTGATCCTATTATTCTTACACCTTCCTTTTGGTGCCTTGAACCACACGGCAAATATAACAAACAGCTTCTATAACCATGCAGAAGCTTATATCTAAGCATCACAATACAATCTATACAAAAACGTGTTTTGTCATATAAATTGTATACAAGATTGAAATATACGAGATGTATAATATTTTTATGCCATTTTTAGAACCCGACCCACACTATTTAAAGGCAAGCTGATATCATATATCAGAAAAAGTTTTATGTACTCCTGAGAATCAAGATACGTCGAGCAGAAAATTATGCAAAGAGCTTTGATGGTCAGCCCTAAAGGGTTTTACGACAAGTATCAATATTTTATATGACATTACACCGGTATAAAATCAATCATTTTTGTCGCAGCCTTATTTATATTCTGTGCGTGTTTTATGCATACTAGGGTTTTCAAAAGTAGGTATTTTATGTAAGCAATAATATAAATTACTACCTTTTATTAAAGGTAGTAATTCATATTATTTCTTACATACTTGTGTTATTACACAAAATACAGTTAAACGTGGTCTTCCAGTCTTTTCGAGATTGTTGTCTGTATCTACACAATCTTAAGAAAGGGATAAAAACGTGATAATATTTATGTATGTGATAAATAAAATATAGTCATGAAAATAAAGCTGTTTCAATAACAAATGTCAATTGGTTTTAGGAATCTGGCATTATTGACAATAAAATGAAGGGGAAATATATAACGAGTAAATAATCAATTATTATTGTCTCCGCCAGTTATTTTTTTATTAACAAAAATTTTTTTTAAAGCAACACTGCATACACGCACTCTTTCACGCACGCCGTCAATCCTATTCCTGTCCCACTCCCACTACTTTCCCAAATGCCAAAAAGAATTTAAAAATACCGCCCGTACGTCTCCGCCGCGCAACCGCAACGCTCGCTTGTGAAAATTCTCAAAATTGAGTAAATTTACGATAAAGACGCTTCACTATATCAATTCGCACCCCGGGATTGGTCTGATAAGTGCAGTGATTTGTATTTCCTGAAGACTACCCTTTGGATCGTGGAAGACACCGGCGCTGGACGAGAGCTCGAGTCACGGGCTATAAGGTACCTTGTCCATATTCCTCCGCGAGACCAAGTGCTCCTCACGAGCCGCATCCCTATCTGTCATCCTATTACTCTCTTTCCACGCAATACTTCTCACACGCTATTAATATCGTAAATTTTACTTAATTCCAACGCACGCAACGCATCTCATAACCAGGTAATAGATGCAATCATCAGCTTAAATAAGCAGGAAAAGCCAAATGTAAGCAACTATTTCATGGTGTTTAATTTTAATTTGAAGAAAAGTTCACATATTTACTTTGAAGTCACTCCCAGGCTAACTCGAAATAGTTTGTTTAGTTTTCTCGTATGTATTTATTGAAATCATGTATTTAATCACATTTAATTATTACGTTTATTATACGTTAAATATTTATTTTTTAAAGTCAATAGTGACAACCCTAGCGCACGGTTTCTATATGTAATGCGTAAAAAGCGATTCAGAAATACCGATATAGTAGTTCGTGAAGTGAATGTGGAGTGATGTGATGGTGATACGGGAACAAGGATGCTGATTTGCATCACCAATGCTTCGCTCACTATTTGAGTAGGTATATAAAGGTAGGTAAGTATGACAAATTATGATAGAGCTAATAAACTATAGATAGGAAAGTTATAATATTTTCAAATTTATTTTTAATAATAGTATCACGTAGCCGAGGAATTTCCGTCTGACCTCTGAAACCTTGTAGGTAACTCTTACCCAGCTTTGATTATAGAATATGTTTCCTTTATGTGCGGTTTCCTCACCAGATTTTTCCTTACCGTTAGAAAGACTTAAGTGTCATTGGATAATCAGTGTCTAGTGTCACTTAGCTTACTAGTGGATAGCCTGTCGTCTAAAAGAAGAATCCCAATTTATAATGTATAATCTCAAGGTATAATATCCCTTACCTAGTCGCCTTTTACGACATCCATTTTGGGATAAGAGAAAGAGATGGAGTGGTCCTATTTTTTTTCTAATAGTGCCGGTAACCACACGGCACAATTTAATTTCATAATCAAATTTAAGGGTTAATTTATACATTAGTTTTACATTAGTTCTACCACCGATGTTTTAACGAAAACCAAAAAAAAAAACAGCAAACATAATCCTACTATACGACATATTAAGTAAACATCCAATGAGATTACTGCAGTAAAGTAAAGGAGGTTTTATACGACCATAAATACGACAAACCTTGCTACATTTACGAGAACCAATTTGCTACTAAGTGATAGAACGATAAAATTTATTTCATCTTGGGCGTCGCCGAGCGATATAAATATGATTCGATCTGTATTGAGGTTATGTTGAAATATTTCATATAAATATTATGTTTTTTCTTATATTTATATAGATTTTGTAGTAAATTGCAAGCTGAAAGCGTTCGGCTTCGTCCGTGTGTTATTTTGTTGTAAGTATGTCGTGAAACCAAAAGATATGACAATTAAGTAACTAAGTGTCCTATAATAAATAAAAAAAAATTCAATTTGTATTATGTTTGTAGGTATGTGCGTATGTACGTAGATAGGGAAAAGGTAACGACGATGAAGAAGATGTGCCAACCATAAAACATAGTTTCGTTTTGATATAAATAATAATTTCTCCTTATGAAAGAGATTCGACGGTTGAACCATTAAAATTCCTGAATGAAAACTATTGAATCTAGTAGAATATAGAATATGATCATTGGCGAACCTATGCTCTCCATTAATAATATAACCGGGACTCACACCAAGAGAATGAAACAAATCTTATTTTTCTTTAGCAAGATGAATCTATACTAAAATTATAAAGCTGTAAACTCTTCAAGTTTGTATGTTTGTTTGAACACGCTAATCTCAGGAATTAGGACTATTCAACGCGGACGAAGTCGCGGGCACAGCTAGCATTTATATAAAGTACAAAGAACGTCAAAGGTATGATTTCTAAGTATAATAAGATGCCATTCAGTCTTTCAAGACTGTTGGCTCTGTCTACCCCGCAAGGGATATAGACGTGACCATATGTATGTATGTATAAGATGCCAATATTCATTGGTCTTTGGCCCGGTGTGTACCCAGCTCCACACGCACATTCTTCAATAACAATTCTGCCAGGGGCGTACTAGGGGCGTATTTGAATGTGCCAAACGTAATTGATTCGTCGCGAGGCGCTGTTTGAATTTCAATTGAACGATTAAATTGATATAAGTGAGGGAGACGATTGAGGTGAGCGAACCTCTTTTGTATTCTGACGTGTTCATTTATAGATACCTTCTTTATTTACTACGGAGTTAATAAAGAACCATGTAGGGCCATGAAACGGTAGTGAAAGATCAAAAAATTTACATTTTAATAATATTAAAAAGTTAATAATAATTGCACTTTATTAAGAAGGCATTTTTTTTTGTTCAATTGGGTCAACCTTTACAATATGTAAAAAAGCAAAATTTAAAAACATGGTTACAAGTTAAAATTGCAATACCTGTTAAACACATATTCAAAGACTAAAATGAGAACTCTCATAAATCTATACTAATATTATAAAGCTGAAGAATTTGTTTGTTTGTTTGAACGCGCTTATCTCAGGAACTACAGGTTCGAATTGAAAAAATATTTTGGTGTTGAATAGACTATTTATCGAAGGCTTTAGTCTAACATCACGCTGCAACTAATAGGAGCGAAGAAATGATGGAAAATGAGAAAAAATAACGGGGTAAATTAGATATTGTTCCTTGTTCCTTCAATGATGCCCAAAATAACTATTCCACGCGGACGAAGTCGCCGGCACAGCTAGTAAATGATAACTTCTAAATTATCAAGGCGCCTATTATGTAAATTCTAAGATTATGTCTCGGCAACAAGATATTATAATGGCACCTCGATCCGATACGATTGGGATGGCTGGCAGTGGCAGGCGTAACTCAATACATAACTTGGACGCCCCTTGTGACTAGTGTTGTACCAGCGATATCGATAAATTGCTTATTGTAGGCGTTTTTTGTTACATTACGTGGAGAAGTTTGGAACGTTATCCGAGTCTCAATTTGAACACTAAGCCAAAGGTGGTCTTAGAGTAGTTGTGACTGTTGGTGCTGTCTACCCCATAAAGACCGGATATGTGTGTGTTGAAAATATTAAAGAGTGTGTAAAAGTTTGTGATGCTGAAACCAGGATAAGGAAAATCCAAAAAAAGATAATTTTCCTTACCTACGTACTAATAATTTTTTCGAGCTTCAAAGCAGATTTTTTGAAATCCTACATAGCATAAGAATGGGCTTTTGTTTTATTAATAAATTTAAAAATCAATACAATAAATACATAAAATATTAACGTACTTACACACATACATATAGTCATGTCTATATGCTTTGCGGGGACGACAGAACCAATAGTCTTGAAAAGATCACGTTCAGCTGTGTGGCTAAGTGATAATTCATTAAATAAAAATAAGAATACATAAATAATAGATAAATATTAATACTACTTATAAACCTTTCTTCTTACACCCTCAGATGGTCTTGTAGAAAGTTCCTTGCTTAACTGCGCCGCCTGCTTACACAGTACAGTGACATGCTATATTTAGCAAACTCCTATTACTTAGATACCAATCAAGTACAGAAGATAGAATTAAGTAATTTGGGAAAAAGTTCGTCTAAAGTAATTGACAACAAATAGCTTTCTTTTTCTTTAAGTAATTAAATAAAAGTGCCGTGTGGTTCCCGGCACCAATGCAAAAAAGAATAGGACCACTCCATCTCTTTCCCATGGATGTCGTAAAAGGCGACTAAGGGATAGGCTTACAAACTTGAGATTCTTTTTTTAGGCGATAGGCTAGCAACTTGTCACTATTCGAATCTCAATTCTATCTTAAAGCCAAATAGCTGAACGTGGCCTATCAGTCCGCTCAGGACTGTTGGCTCTGTCTACCCCGCAAGGGATATAGACGTGATTATATGTATTAAATAATTATTAATATTATCGATAACCCAAGGGACCCTTATCCTTAACCGTCTCGAAACCTCCCAAAAACTCTAAACGGATTCGACGTCTCAACTAGGCGACAGTTTTAAAGTACACCGTCTCCCTAACTCGATTCCAATGTTACTGAAACTCAAACGGTACCCATCTTTATGTAAATTTTACCACCAACCTATTTACGTAAGCGGACAAAATTGGAACTACAGAATTTCCATACGAAACGCGTAGACGCTAGCGCCATCGATAACAGTGAAGATGGCTTGGTTTTCTCTTCGAGTTACTAAAGACAGTTCATTCCATTGGCATCGTGAGAGGTTTTTTAAATGTTCAAGTGATCCGTGTGTACTTAAGTTGATTTGTTAAGGCATTTCCAGGGAAATTCACTCAATGTGGAAAATTTTACGTCTTTTCCTTATTTTGAATCGGAATAGGCTCTGACGGATTATTGTGTCGAAAGTTATAGATTTGTAACAAAAGAAATCTTTGGAATTAATACTGAAAATCAAGATTATTTATGATTCAAAGTAAGTTTTTTGTAGGGTATATAATTTTAATTTTTTGTGTCTTTTGTTACTTTTTACCCTTAGTTCAGACCTGTGATTGTCAAAATATTAGGCTGTTTGCCATTTTCTTTAAATTGATTGAAACTGAATTAAACTGTTGTTAACAGTTAATAAACTATAGATTTAAAAACATTATCACATAACCACTGCCAAATGTAAGTGCAGGTATGTTTTTTGAGAGCAGTAAAAAAAAATTTCCATCCATACATCGCACTACCAAATTGATTCTCCATCAACGCTTTACAAAATTCGGTTTTAAGACATTGATTTTACGGTTTAAATTTACTTGCGGGGTGTGAAAACCAAAAGCGACAATATACAGGGGATGACACTAGGGTTGCCAATTGTGTGGATCAAAATGCGATCAGAAATCTTCCGATCGAGGGTATCTGTCGGCAGTTATTTCAAAAATTTAAAAGCATCTAAAATCCCATATTTCAGATTTCACAATCCCGTTAATTTCGGTTCCCGTGGGAATTTAAGGAAATTTAATTATTTGTTAGTTTCTGCCATTGAGCCATATAGTTGAACGTGGCCTATCAGTCTTTTCAAGACTGTTGGCTCTGTCTACCCCGCAAGGGATATAGACGTGACTATAATGTATGTATGTCTCTCACTCTACTTTATAGACGAAATAAGAAATATGAGCTACATTTCAATTCCTTAGCGGTTTGGGTTAGGCGTTGAACCGTCAGTTAATCAATCAGTCTTTGTACTGTACAAATATTGAAGATTCTTCGAGGTAGGACAATTGAAAATTGTCATTTAGATTACGGCAGTATGCTTATACCCATACGGTAGTATGAATTTCGGAAGAGTTGGCAACCCTAAGTGACACGGCTCAATTTGAATAAATTTGATCGCGTCTGCGACCGTTGCTATCGGAAAGTGATACAGGGTGCGACGAAATTGCCCGCGACTACAGATTATCAAGCCTTCCATTTGAATTCGGTTTTAAATCGATTCCGGATACGGTTTCGTTCAGGCTTTATAGTGTGGGATCAAATTATTGTTTGAATGAATGAATTTTGCGCCGTGTGGTTTCCAGCACTTTAGAATAGGACCACTCCATAGGTATCTTTGCTATGGTTGTCGTAAAAAGAGAATAACTGAAAGGCCAACAAAACAAATTAGCATTAGTAGAAATAAACTTGGTCTCCTTGTAGGCGATGGGCTAACAACCTGCCACTATTTGAATCTCTCATCTCTTTTAGGTTTCATTAAAACTGATCCAGTAAAACTTTTGTCGAAGGATAATTCATTTCATAGGTAGAACTGTGATTGGGCTAGCACGTAAATAAATGATCCATATGATTCAAAAGTTTCCGATAAGGTATTCATCTGGGTATTTTAATTAATTCCAATAAAATAATTGATAAATAATATTATGTAGGAAGGTTTTGTAACAACATTTCAAAATGTTTGATAGATAAACAAAAGAATAACACATCCAATTTAATTTGATAACTTAACAGCACTAATGAACACAACGTAATTTGTTTCAAACCTCATATCATCTTGACAAAAAAAATAACAGGTTCCACCGAGATTTGAACTCGGATCGCTGGATTCAAAGTCCAGAGTGCTGACCATTACACCATGGAACCGCTTGAGACGGTTGACGAAATTTATATTCGATATCTCTACACCGCTCACTCATGACGTCATGGGGTCACGATGCGCGTGAGGTGAAAGCCAGCGATAGCAAACATAGTTACATAAAATTTTAATATTATATTCTAACTGTTACCGTATAATTAATGCAATGTTATACTTTTTATTTTACATTCATTCATATAATCACTTATATATCCTTTGCGGGGTAGACAGTGCCAACAGTCTTAAAATACTGATAGGCCACGTTCAGATGTTAGGCTTAATTCTTCTTGTAGGCGATGGTCAATCGATCTGTCATTATTTGGATCTCAATTCATATATACTTGATTAGATGGATAGGATTAAAAGGATATAGACGTGATTATTTGTATGTAAGTTTGTTTATGCAACCATAACAAAACTTTACATTCTGTGTGGAAAGAGAAGCAGCTAACACACTTTGATTGATTTTTCTTCTCCACCAGAACAGCAAGCGTTTTTAAAATGATCACTTATTGACATAATTATCAATAAACAAGTATCCGAAATCTACTGCCAATAGTAATAATGACGTCATAAATCCACAGGGCCGGACTGAGGGTTGAAATCTTCAATCTCGCGGGCCCGCGCAATCATCGCGTGGCATCAATTATTCACAATACTGATTGCGTCCGAGACGCACGTGGATGTATCTGAATTATAAATGAGTGGCGATTCTGTTATCCAGGGTCGGCTTCGGGCACAATGGGATCTTCATTAAGTGTCAAAGTAAACACGTGACATAACTGGTTTGCGTTGAGTTTAACGTCTATTTTTAAATGATTACATTAGTAAATTAACGGTGGTTTTTTTTTAATTTTAGGGTATTTAAATAAAGACTTGCTTTTAAAAATATTTTTTTTTATTATGACTTTATTAGATTAGTAAATTGACTAATTTTTGTACGAGTAGGTTTCTTACCTTTTCTACCATGATGAATAGTTTTAAAATTCCAAGGCAGTAGTAGAGGTAACAATATTCGTGTAAAATACAGGATGGCAAAGTTTTGCACATGCAATCAAAACTAATAATCAAAACTAATAATTTTCATTAACAGAAAAATAGGTTAGCTTAACTACTCATTTAGATGCCTTTAAGTCGAACGTACTTAAGTTAAGCATCCAAGTCTCATGGTAACCAAGCAATCTGAAAAATAAATATAAGGCTCCACAAAACATTAGGTTCCACCGAGATTTGAACTCGGATCGCTGGATTCAAAGTCCAGAGTGCTAACCATTACACCATGGAACCGATGAGTAAAAGTCTCTAAAGTGAAATCTTCTCATATTTCTTACGTAAGTAATGTTTGCACAAGTGATTGGCCAGATTGGCCACACATGTGGCACGGCAACGGTTAATTATTTCCAATTTATCCAACACATTTGATAAGCTGTTCAAATACTTAGTAACACAAAGAAATCTGGTCATTTTTTGATTTTTTATATAAGGCTATTTAAAAACAAAGGATTAAAAAGGAAGTACTAATTAAAAAATAAATATAACAGACATTACTACATTTCTTTGATGATTTTAATTTTAAATCTTGACGTACTAAATATTTGGTCTTTTGTTCTTTACTAGACTGTGATCTTAGGCCGATCGGTAACAACCCATACCTTACTGTTTTCATAATACATTTATTTTTATCAGATTGATACTAAGTACATCCCTGTGTCTTGCCGTGCAAAGAGCCGTTAAGCGACCAGCATGTTCCCTCAGGATCTTGTTACTAAATCCTTTGTAGTATTTTCTTTTTGATCCTATAAGAAACAAAAAACCTTCAGAAATTATGTTTAATACATTATACATATGGATATTTCATTTGGATAATATAATAAAATATTATACTGTGTTTATACCAAAACCGGCAACTACTTACTCACTGTTTTATATGTCGAAATTGGTTTCCTTTCTTTTTATCAAACTTTTATTTTACCCTAAAAAGTATCCATTACAAACAATTGGAACTCGAAACGAATTCAAACAACGACTTTGTAATTTTTGGTGTACAGAGAGTTAGTTCAATTAACATTTTTTCTCAAACATTTCATCAGTTGTACATTCTCAACATTAGATAACGTCGATTTAACACTAATTTTATTTATAGATACTCTTACCCTCCTAGCAACTTGTCCGGCCCTGTTACAATAGACCGAGTCCCTCCCTGTAGTGCGTGCTAACAGGCGTTTAGCGTCCTGTCCCGTCCCTGGAGACAGCACCTTCCCGCTTTGCTTCCAAATCTAATGTTTCCCAAGTCCGCTGCGTAATCAAATAGGACGAGTCGCTACATTTTTGATACTGCATTACGTTGGACATTGGCATTTTTATATATTTTTTTTATTACCAGCCAGTTTTGACGGCCTCTGCGGCGCAGCGGTAGTGCGCTTGTCTGTGTCACCGGAGGTCCCGGGTTCGAATCCCGGGCATGATGAGAAAAAAATCTTTCTCTGATTGCCTGGGTATTGGATGTTTATCTATAGGTATAAGTATTTATTCTAAAATATAGCATCGTTGAGTTAGTATCTCGTAACACAAGTCTCAAACTTACTTCGGACTAACTCAATCTGTGTAATTAGTCCCGTATATATTTATTTATTTATAGTTTGTAAGCCTATCCCTAAGTCGCCTTTTCGACATCCATAGGAAAGAGATGGAGTGGTTTTGTATTGGTGCCGGGAACCACACGGCATGTGTATATTATAAGATCATATACTTTAAGTATAAACTTATGCCTAAGTACAGCCTATGGATTAAGCTTAGGGAACCGTCCTGTACCTAGGTATCATTATAACCTATACCTATTTGACTAAATTATTTAAGATTTTTGAGCGACAGCACAGCAACCAACCTTTCTCTGTGTAAAACAGGAAACCCTTTAGTATCTCACACCGAACCCCACATTTAATACAATTAATCCTGATTGGATAGTTTGTGTATTTTATGATGTGTTTGCGCAGTAATGATCGATGACTCATTAACTTAATGGCCGATCAGATCTAATCCATTCCCTACAAGCAAACATTTTTTTTTACAATAACGTTGATTGGTGGGAAAAATGAGTATAAATTAAACTAATATAGGTAGGGAAGTAAGTAGTTCTAGAAATAGAATCGTGTGGTTTCAGATATGAGGACATTTCTCAGTTTCTTGAAGATTTCTATTTGAAGATGAATGATGAGTTCTTGAAAAAGCCTCCCTAACCTTCTCCTATTATCCCTTTTTGATCAGATACCGCCAGAAGAAGGTCATAAAAGGACCAAAACTTTATATTTAAAAGGTCACTTTTCTCGTCCCTATGATTTTATCTCTACATTATAATTCTGATGAAACAGTAACCTCGAATCCATTTTGAATTTGATACCCCAAAGCTAAGGGCTCTGGAATTATGGTAATCGCGAGATGATCTTAATTCGATTCAACCATTAGTGGTGTAAGAGGTCTTGCGATTTAAGACGAGTTTCCTTAGCTCAAGTTACACGGTGATATTTTGGGTTGACTGTTTATTAATTTGCCGTGTGGTTCGCAGCACTTTAGAATATTTTTCTATTTTTCTTTTTTCAATATTAAATCTCATAAATATATAAAATTAAACAATGTATTCTCTCGTCCACATTCTATTCTAAGTATAATTTAATATTGTGAAGTTGACGTTGTTGAAGAAAATGCTGCAGTGCAGTTTGTTACCGCTTCTTCTGCACTGACGCCTTGGAAGCGGCAGTAAACTTAGTTTTTAAGTAATTTATTTGACGTCAACCAATGTTATTAACCATAACGTAATAACCACCTAACGTAACCATACGACAATTATTAAGCGATATGTAGTATCCTATAATAATGAATAAAAATTTTGAATTTTTTGAATTTTTTGAAATAAGGCACTTCCATCTCTATCTTATGGATGTGTCGAAAGGCGACTAAGTGAATAGGCGGGATATTCCGAATTATGAAATAGGTTATAACGGGTGTTTTGAAAGATTTTTTTTAAGATTATCGTAAGAAATAATATTATCAGGTTTTAATTTAATTAAGTTTAGGTCACGACTTTACCCAGAAATGCGAAGTTTGTATTTACTACTTAGATTTACTATATATATTGTATTTACTATATATATATAATTATATTGTTTACACTTGTTAGTAGTGAATTTACTAATTATAATTCTGTGTTATGGTTTTTGGCTTTCAAGTTTTGGTTAGTTCAATAAAAATGCATTTTATTTATAATCATTTATTGAAGTGACATTTATTTATATAATATAATAATTATAACTGGTAATTACGACATAGGATTGCACGTTTCTATTTGGATCCGATTACATAATTTATACATTATTTACAGTGTAACATTTAATTTATAATAACTAAAATCTTATGACAAGAAATTGATAAAATATTTACACATAAGTAATCAGTAACGTTTTCTGAAAATAGGTTCCTTTATAAAATAAAACTGTTTTATAAATTTATTAAATCTATCTTAAATAAAAAAAAATTTCAAAAGTAGATCATAAATTTTTAAATATGGAATACCTAATTCTAATAATAATGTATATTGTCGTATAATAATAAAATAAATAACAGGTTTTATCATAAAATTTAAAATTAACACCGGACTTTAATATGTTAACTTGGATTAACTATTAATAATGTGTATAAAGTATAAGTATGTCTATGTTATATTTACAATACAAGTAATCACTCTAATTTGCTATGCGTCTTTGGCATGAAGGATTTCACATAAAATGGCATAGGTATAGTCAGACAATTTAAAGTCACAATGGATTTTCTTGTAGTTTACTGTGAATAAGTTATTTTTACCTACTCATTTATAAAGTCCAATTCACATGTTAAATATAAGTAATTTTAATAAATTCTTATTTCTCAACTATTAGGTATATCTGCAGTCCAAAAACTAATCTTTAAAATTGTCTGACCATACAAAATGGCACCTCTCATATTATACGGCTATTTTAAAAATATCAGATGACATAAAAATAGACAACGCTTTTTACAATATTAATGATGCTTATTATTATTTACAAACATGCTTACCAAGTGGACTTCTCTTGTGCTATATGATATGTAAAGTACTTTTTTGAGTATTTGTGAAGTTTGAAATTGATAGAAACCTTACTTACTTGAATATTTAAACTAATCATTAAAAGGAATGAAATCTATGGAATTATCACGAAAATGTGTCATGTTTTGTACTCAATAAACTAAATTAAACAAATACATACCTATGTATGTTTAATGTATTTAGTCAAACAATTTTTTAAAATTACTTTTTTGTAAACAGGAATGACTTAGAAGAAATGATTTTATTTAAAAACAATATGTCGTACAGCCACATTTTTTATTGAGTGCTTTGTAATCAAGCAAACAATGTTCTTAGTAATTTGGCTTTATAAAAAATTAATATTTAAAAATATTATATAAAAGACACGTGAAGAAATATGATCTAGAAAATTAAATAATGTCTTAGTGTTATTAAATCTTCTGGATATATTACAAATTTTAATTACTTGTTTTGTGTATATTCTTTTTAATTGAGATCAAAAAACTTACCTTAAAATGTCTTTACTCATTACGTCAAAATATAAACTTTGGTTTAAAATATCTAATATTTATTATACGAGTATGAATAAAAAAAATATTTATAATTATTTTTGGTAGACGCTGTCACATAATTTTTTTATTTTTCAAATCAGTTCTGAAGCAACGTACGACCTCTTAAGATTTGATAATTTTTAATATATAAATTTAAATTACAGAATGAGAATTTCTAAACTATTACAGTAGCTTTTTCTTTTCATAAATATACATTTTTTATAATTCTGAAATCAAATAAGTACCTATAAAATTATTTTCACTGACTAAAAAGGTGAAAGTGAACTGATTTACACTAAACAGTACTTACATGCGGCTTTACAAACAACACACTTTTACAAAGAGACAAGGTAACACAAGTACTGTACTCCTATGCATACTAGGTAACTTTCTTTTTAATGACAAGTCTAGTAAGATTCCTTAAAGGTCGTTGAACGAAACCGATTGAAAATTATAATTTAATATCTACATTTCATGACTAAGGTGATTTTTAAGGCCTTAGCGCCAACTTGCTGGCGCGAAGGCTGTTGAGCTTCAAGAGGGGAGTGGCTGGAGGGGGGGCACGGAGGTGCTCATGTGGGCAGCCCTGAAGTCATGGTGTTGGGGACGAAGATCTGATGGTCAAATAAAATTGGTCAATTTAAAAGAAAAATGGTGACGATACCTCATTATTAAAGATCGGAATAGGTAGATTGGATTGGGGTCAATGAACTGAAACTTATATATTAATATGGACATGCCTCCGTCCGGGATTGCGGGATTTGTAAATTATTAAGATTTTTTACGGATTTTTTACAAGTGGGATGAAGAATATATTAGTGGTAGCTGTTTTCCCTCGACTTCTTTCACGTAAATTGTAGTCCTATGTTACCCGCGGACAATGTAGTTTACTGTAAGTGTAAGTACTGAAATGGAATCCAGGAAAAAAGGCTTATCCATGTTATGCTTTCTATGTTAATTCATGATGCAACTACCTACATAAAATCAATCTACCTATTCCGATCTCTGCTCATTATTGATAGAATTTTTTAAAATAAAACAATAAATTAAGATATATTGGCATTAAAATGCTTACCTATTCTATGTTCTGGGACTGTATGCATCTCCGTCGGGTGCATATGAACATCATGATTAGGCATATGGGGCTGAGCTGGCCTCAAGTCTGCATGCTGGGTTTCCCTATAAATAAAGTAATGTGATTAAAAAAACTCATCATTTTTGAAACAGTGCCGTGTGGTTCCCGGCATCAATATAAAAACCACTCCATCTCTTTTCCATGTATGTCGTAAAAGACTGGCTTATCAGTCTTGAAAAGACTGATGACTATGTTTGCCCCGCAAGGAATATAGACGTGATTATATTAATGTAGGTATGTATGTAAACTACCGATGATACGAGTATATCCTTCAAATATAGTATTTGAAGGTTTTTTTGTGATCATGTGTGTATTGTATGCAGGCTATATATGTTCAGGGTCTTTTTCCTGTCAATCCTTCAGTTTACCTTCCTCTGGAACGTCCTTCCCGTTAGAATAGAATTGAATAGATTTATTTTCAAAATTGTATACAAGGTAGATACTTATCACTAATTAACGGCACATCACTTAAATCTGATTATAACTACTTACTGCCGCTTCCAAAGCGCATGTGTAAAAGAAGCGGCGGAACAAATTACACTGCACCATTTTCCCCGGACGTACACACACCTCACAAGCGAAAGGTTTAAACACGGCGTGTTGAAGGAGGCATATGGTTGAGGATCTACTCTATATCTAGACATGACTGGAATCTGGGTAAATATTTGAAGTCCCTTACCTGTGTCTCCTCAAGTCCACCTTCCTCTGGAACGCACGTCCGCACAGCTCGCAAGCGAAGGGTTTGAACCCGGTGTGTTTGCGGGAGTGGGTGATCAGATTGGAGCTCTGGCTGAAGGCCTTGCCACACACTTGGCATTTGTGGGGCTTCTCACCTGGTGACCAAACAATGTATCATTATTATATTTTTTTAATCTTTTGATTTGTCAAAACAATCTCGTCGAGAGGTACAGGTCTTTCCAACTTTAATGTCATGACAGGTTGTTAAAAATTAATGAATTTATTGATAATGCCACATAATACCTATCTCTTCATAGAATAATAATTTTTATGATTTTAATAATGTACTTAAGTATATTTTTGATGCTCTTTTTATTTTATTTTTTAAATTTCAACTTAAAAAATCTCATACAAACTGTTCAGGTTTATTTAATTTTAATTATTCGATGTTCAGCAAAAAAATATATATGAAAATCATATTGAAAACGGTGTGAAACGATAAGTAATACACTGTGCTTTCTAAAAAATGTTCATGCATAAAAATATTCTGGGACCCAATATGGATTTTGGACCCAAAGCTAAGAAATAAATCGGATAAGTACTTATACACTACCATGAGTCAAATACAACGATTCTCAATTTGAAACAAATCATACAAGTGTGAATTTCTCAAGTCAGGGACACAGATTTTGTAACTGTCACGACTTGACACTGACGCAATCTGGGTCGGCACAGGGTCGATGATGATTGACAGGTGAATTTACTGTTTCAACATCCTACACCGTCTGAAAGATGGGAGAATTTATATTCTACTTGCTACTAAGACATACTACTCTATACACAAGAGTAAGTCTTATATGAGTTATAAAAATATGAAGGATCATAGTTGAGTAGGTAATTATTTATAAGGACGACTCCTTCAAAAATATTAATACTTATCTCGGTTAAAAAGGTTTTTTCTTACAAGTAGATAGGTATGCAAAAAGATTTTCACGTGAAAAGATTTGAAACGATGATTATCGAACCAATTTAGCCACACTGTATGTTTTCTACCAACTCACACTAAGGCATTCACTCCACATGTGTAAGGTGTACAAATATAAAGGCGTAATCTCTGCGAAACCCATATCCGATGCTACGCACGCCTCCGCTGGCCTTACAAAAATTTATAGTTTATCTGACGTCCGAATGCTCTATATTAAAACTTTATTGCGCTCTGATTCCGGCCCTGGAATTTAATAACCTCTTTGTCAGCACGGCTTTTGTTTGCTTTGTTCAAAGTTATTTTCATTTTAGAAGTATTTTAAAGTTTAAAATATAGTAGTAATAAGTATTTATATCTCTTTATCATTATTGATTGGATTGTATTCAAAAATTTTTACTCAAGATTGGATGATTGTTGTTTGCGAATTTTGATGATAATTTTTCAACCGTAAATTTAGTTGAATATGATGTTAAATGAATTGGTTAAGTATTTTTTTCCAAAAACAACTCAATGCACATAAACAGGTTATTATTATAGAGTTCTTGTTGCAATTATGAAGTTGGAACACATAAATAACCACAGTTAGTCCTGTTTTAAAGTTAAATTCGTTGTAAATACAATCGTCGAACACGATTTATGTAACAGGCTGCAACCAATACGAAGTAGGTGCGAGGCAGGCGATTACAAATCACGGCAGAGGCGAACTTAGGTATAAATTTCGAAAAAGGGACGCCGAGTCCGTCAATCAAGGGGACCGGCGACTTCATTAGTGCGAGCGGGAGCGCAGGTGGATCTCTCTTTCCATCATCAGTGTCGCGTCGCAAGAGCAATTTATATCCGTCGTGCCATTGGGCAGTGATTGCGGCGGCTCCTCCCCACGTCGCGTAGCAACGGGTGGGGGGGCACCCCACTCTGCCTCCCCTCTCCCCGTTTTATGGATCGCAATTTTCCTTTGAATTGGAAATCAGAGTACGCCGCGAGGCTCGCTCGTTAGCTATCCCCATCTTTAGGATACTTCTGACGTTACAGATTTTTGCAGAAAGATGTTCCCTTTGTGGGCTCGAATTGTGATGTTTGCTTTCCCCGTCTTTTTCCCCTGGCCGGTTAATAGCACAACGTACGCGGGATGAATGCGTAGGTTCTTCAATACTTTGAGGTGGACGAAATACCTAATTCTCTGGGTTTTATGACACGGTAACGTCAGGTCGATGAGGGTAGATTTTATATTTCTTCGCCTTTATTTAAAAGGACATCGAAGAAAAAAACTGTTCAGATGTTGTTCGCAACTTATTGAATCAAGATGAGTTTATTAATTTACCAAGAACAAGAATTATTGCGACTTAAAATAATTAAAGTCCCTTACAAGATTGGGGCTCAAGAAATCTCTTCCAGGGACATGCTTACAGAGTAATTACGTGATACTCACAGCCGACTGGGACCGAGCTTAATGTTTGTTCTACAGTTTGTAAATACAGGAAGTTACATTGGCCTTGTTTAACAAAGGTCTTGGAAGTTTTGACGCTCGTTGTCTTAAAAAATAATAAAGGCAATGTAAGTATGTTCATTTTGTTCATGTTTAAAACTTGATAAAACGACTTTATGCTTTTGATAAAGGCTTAGAAAAGTTCACACAATGATTTGAGCTCTTTTTGGAAAGTCATTTAGTATTTTATAGACAGCCGGCAAGGATGTTCATGTAGAAATGTTCGTTTAAAAGTAAAAATCAATATCTGAGTGAAAATCTACTCCTAGTTTAAACTTGAACGACTTATGCCTTTCAATGTCCACAATCAATTTAAACGTTTCATCAAAACTAACTCTAGGAACATTTTAAACACGCTAGACTGATGGCTACCTTATCATGCTTTGAAATACTTACACAAAATCATCAATATCAATCACAAAATAATTATTATGATACAAAAAAAATCTTGAATTCAATAAAAACTTTTTACACTCTTTTCAAAAGTTTAAAATCCGTCTGTGTCGTATACTTTGGCGTAAAGTCTTGAAGGGGCCTCTTAACAGCGTAATTATGGCGGGGTATTGCTCAGGGGAGACACTTAATTGTTTTTCGCCTCCATCAATGAATTGGATCAGAGAGTGGGCGGGCGTTCAGTGTTCTGTGGAGATCGTCTATAAATTATTGATTTCTAGTGACAGAATCGTGTTTATTTCTGGTCTTAGGGGTTATGAGTCTGTTAGGTTAAGTGAGTCAATTATAAGGAGCAACTCCCGCTTCTGACCTCCGTTACCTAATTCGCATACTAAGTCAAAGGATCTATTTTCTTATACGCCTCTTACTACATTCAAAGGAAAGAGATATGTGTATACATACATAGTATAACCATGTCTTCACAGATAGAGCCAAAATTCTCGCAAAAACTGAAAGGCCATTCAGCAGTATGGCTTACTTATTGTGTTTTATGGATCGCCAAAAAAAGGAACTGAACCCTAAAAATATTTTGAACAAAATCCAGGCTTACTCGTCAGTTGTGATATTACAAAGAGATTTTAAGGATGTGATTGAAGCTTGTTTTCGGGGATTAACATCTCATTTTTCATTACGAGTATTCTTTGATGTTCAGAGGAGAATTTTCATACTTTTACAAGAAATCAAAACGAGAGAACATTTCCTGTTAATGTAAACAAATTATCCGTGAGCTTGTTCTGTTCTTGTCTTATTACAATGATTTATTTGTGTTATCAAAATTTGAGGAATTTATAGAATGTTAAAAATAGAATAGAGCTACACACAGTTTTAAAAATATTGTTTCTGATTTTAAAATTTTATTTTAAGAAATGCCATGTAACTAATTTCAAGAATATCTCCAGAATTATAAAAGAAAAAACAGAAATATAAAAAAAAAATACATAAGCTCCAAAATATCTATTTATGCCTTAGGTACAAATATATTTGATCGAAGCATACAAAATTAGAAAATAAAATAGAATTGTCCTTTATTTAGCAGGTACATTAACAAATTATTAAAAAAAAGATAACTCTTTGTCATTGTACCTAATTGTATTCGTTATTGTACTCTTTATTGTTTTTCTAGTAGGTACAATAATTTTCAATAAAGAAATCAATATAAATTCCACAACTCGCTGTTTAATATTCTTCTGATTGCCTCTAACTCCAACTTCAATACCCAAATTAAAGAGTCTCTTATGAGAAGCTATAATTTTTCTCATCTCGTCTTCACTCGCAATAACTCTGAACTGCGTACTTACGAGTTATGGATTATAAACTAGTTACCGAGTGTTCACAGATTTTAACAGCGCAGTAAGTGTTTCTTGTCGCCATTACGTTTTAGCTTACGACTGCCTTAAACTTACACTTCATTAACTTAAAAATAACTGTATTAAGTTGAGTATGATTTTGTTTTTAAAATGGACTATATCCAGTATCGACTTGAACTCTATACCTAACCACAACGCAACATCTTTAGTTTCACTAACAATATACCTAACTTAATGTGTTTTGTAATGTGCATAACATTTTTTATATGCTGGCAATACGTTATTGTCATCGTATCACTTTTATTGCAAGATCATTGTTACGAAATTAATTTCTCAACTATACTTATTTCTAATTTCACAGACAGATTTCTCAACCCCAAGTGTGGCAATGATTAACATTTTATTTCAGTTTTAATCAACAGTCAAATGGCGCCTCGTGAAATAGCAGCAATTTAGGCATAAACAAGCTAAGACAAAATCTTATAATGACTTTATATTTCCATTCGCCACGATCCGTACATACATACTATCGTGGAGGGAAATATTCCCTTGATTCCCACTTTAAGTCTCACGAGAGCGCCGCCTCGGGCAACAGCTAGTTGAATCAATAAAGACGTCTACAGGATACAACATTAATAAACCTAGCATCTGAACGTAAAGTATTAAACCCGCGGGTTGTGATTGAACGCGTCCCGGTGAACGATAACCGTAAATCCGGGACGGAACCCGGATAACCGGCACAGGGCCGGATTTGTTTAGTTTTATGATCCTTGAATTTATCGGGTGAGGATTGCCGGATTTCCGATAAAGGATTTAAATATTCTCCATTCCGAATTTATACCTTTCTATTGGTAACTATGGATATTTGTAATAATTATATCTTTTCTCGCGAAGCTTAGGTGATAGATACAGGTGTTTAGTACGTTCGAGAAATTTCGATCGACATAGTAAAAAAATAATCACTAGGTAGTATTTGTTATATCACTATATCACGAGTCTTCTTCTTGGAAAGCACTTTACAAGTATTTTGTATTGTAAAGTTTATATAATGTTTTTTTTTTGTGCAAGGACGTTTATATACAAACAAACAATTTTTATTATTTAATTTTTTTTTGAAATGTTATAATGTAGGTATATGAAATATACTTAGGTTAATAATTGTACTTACTTAATGGATTATTAATTTAACATTAACATTATACTAAACTTACATAATATTGCAAAACCAAGAATAACAATTGAAAGGCAATACCATAAAACAATCATCACAATATAAAATTCCATAATCAATCCAACCAATTATTGAATTGCGAAATCATAATGACCCATTATCGCGCACTAAGCGCGAGATTCGCAATAAAACAGGCATTAATATAATTTAATTATTGCGCGCCCAAATCCGTCCCTGGTTGGATCATCTGCACAGTATCACACTGTCGGATTTTTATGGGGACGTACTTTAGGCATCGCTGAATTAAATATATGATGCTTCCAACTTAAAGTGCTTCTACGGGCAAGATTTCACGAAATATAGCATAGGCTGTTTGTGTGAGTTTTGGCACGCGACAATCAGAACTTATGTATGATGTTTTCGGTTTTGAATTTATGTTTATGTCCTCAAAATATTTACTTACTGCGTGTACCATACAACAACAAGAAGTTTTTTTTTGTGTCTTAATGGTTATATTTAATGGCAACTTTTTCATTTTCTATAACTTTAAGTTGCACTTAAATCTGCATGTACTTGGGTCGTTCTTCTTTTAAACCTACATTTTGAATAAAAATTTGCACAGTTTTGAAAAAATATTTACATTGTATGAACGTCTTCATATACATATATTCTAATAGACGACTTTCTACTCTATCAGAAAAAGTTATTGGCCGCGAAGTTTACAGATTTTTGTAGGATTTTCATGACTTTTTAGAGAGAATCGACTCAAAAAGTTACATTTCCGTCACGAAACCTTTTATTTTATTCTATTAACTGCTGTTCGTTAAAAAACTTTTACTTTTGTAAAACATAAATTAACCAAAATGAAGTTTAAAAATAACATAATAATATTATTTATTTGTAATTATAAATATATTTTATTGATGTTCGAATACCACTCTGTTACATTTACTGCTGATATAAAGTTAATTTTTGCTGTAAATTAAAATTTAGTATTATTTACAAATAAATAAGTTTTGCACAGATGGCAATTTCATAAAATATTGTAAATAAAAAGCCTCCAATGTTGCACTAGTTATAACTAAATATATTTACGACCAAAACAATTTTCCTAACAGGAGACAACCATTGTGACAGAGTAGTAACTTGTGTGACGAAGTTGTTATTCTAAGGGATACCAGGCTCTCTTTTGCAATAGTTTGCAATCAAATACATTTGTTTTTATAGAATCATATTCATTTATTTTTATAAATCTTAATCAGTACATACACACATACATAAAATCACGCCTCTTTTCCGGAGGGATAGGCAGAGACTACATCTTACCACTTGCCACGATCTCTGCATACTTCCTTCGCTTCATCCACATTCATAACTGTCTTCATGCAAGCTTGGCGGTTGTGGGTACTCTCGACCTGACCCTTTGCCAGGACGTCCTTAATTTGATCAAGATACGTTCGTCTAGGCCTTCCCACCTTTCCCTCCACACTCTCCTTGTATATCTGCTTAGTCAACCTGCTTTCATTCATCCTCCTACATGACCAAACCATCTTAACATACCCTTTTCTATTCCTGTAACTACATCTTCTTTCACATCACAACATTCCCTTACGACGCTGTTCCTTATCCTGTCACTCAATTTCACACCGATCATACTCCTTAACGCTCTCATTTCCACTGCATTTATTCTGCTTTCGTGCTTCTTTTGCCATACCCAACTTTCACTCCTATACATTAATGTCGGGACCAAATGACCAAAAGACTCTTTCAAATCTGTCAAACAACTATCCATTAATACCTAGGTTGAACAGCCACGGTGACGCAACACAACCTAACGCCTTTCTCATTCTTAAATCTCTCAGTGTGTGCTCCGTTTAATCCTCTCGAGTCCTCATATAAGGATTTCAGTGCTCGTATCAAGAGACTGCTCACCCCATGCATAGAAAGTGCTGACCACAATTCATTCCTCTCAACTCTGTCATAAGCCTTAATCAGTCTTCAATATTATCATATAATATGATAAGGTGAGATCAAACTGAAACAATAAATGAAATCACATTTGAGATTAGAGCTTCTTAGACTCGTGAGAGCTGTAGCCCTCGTTACATCATCCCGCAAAAAGAACAATCTTTCGTACAAGATCAGAATGCTTTGGTAGAACGCTCTTTTACGATACGGGTTTGGAAAACCGATTGAATGAGGCGTTTTTCTCTTCGACTTTTGACAGTCTTGTATCGTTCTTTAATGGCATTATATATATAAATATATGTAATGCCATTAAACGATAGAACGTTGTACTTCTTTGTGTTCTGACTATTATTTTCATTTAATCATTTTCCTCTTTTTTGCTGCTGCCTTTTTGTTTTCACTGTTTTATTTTTTCTTGATACTTAACATTATCTCTGTATAACTTTATTCTATCTCTTTTCATTATTTTTCTTGCCTTGGAACTGCGCGTTAAGACTTTAGAGGGAGTCGGTGTTGCACATGGAGTTTCTCTTGGACTTTCTGGTGTTTGCGATGGAGCCGGTGTGTTCAAAAGTGCCTCTTCAAGCTTCTTTTTCTTCTCTCTTCATTTTTTATTAGCTTCTTGCCATCTTCGCTTTTGAATTCGATGTTCTCGCTCGCTCATATCAGCCACTAGCTTTTTTCGAGCATGGTATCTTTCTAAATCTTTGCGTTTTCTTCAGCCACTTTCTCAGGGTCATTAACTCTTTTCGCGCGACAAATCCATTGTCTTTCTGCAGCTGTTAATGTCTTCTGTTACACCTTGATGTTATCTGGTGATAGAAAATAAGTAATTAGTATCTAAATGACAACAGAAGATTTTCCGTAGGAATAATTATCCTAATAACTACCAAAACTAATGATTTTTTTAAAGTATTTTTTCAATTAAGCATAAATTTAACAAAAACATTATTTATAATACCCCACCGTCACGTACTTACCACTTCGTCACAATAACTAAGTGACAAAATTGTCGTGTGACGGAAGGGTAAATTTTTGTTAAAAAGTTGATTATATTTAAAAGTTAACATAGAATTTGATAATTTACATGTCGAGCATAAAATATTTCTTATTACGTAAGAGTAAACAACAAAAAGTAACAATGATCATTATAATTTCAATCAATTACTTACGTAACGAAGCGGTAATCGTTTAAAAACACGCGCGTCCTGACACTGCGTTTGGGCGACTGAGGCGCTGCCTTCTGTTCGCAGACGGGAACCTGTAGGGAGGGTCGAAAGGGGGTAATTCCCTCGGTTCGCATGCCACAAGGTAGAGCAGCAACAGTACGTATTTCGTTAGAAAACCCACGTGACAGAATTTACCACGCAAAACATTAGGTAGAGGGAGACGAGTATTTGAGATATTTTAATAATTTTATTCATAGTATTAAAAATTAACTATTACTGTTACACGATAGGTAATATATTAAAGAGATTTAGGATATTTTTACATTTTGGGTCATAATATATTTTTTTCGTAATATTATAGATAACACGCAAGCTCATGTATCGGGAGACATAATGATTTTGTATGAAAACATCTCTGTCACGCGGATTCACAACTCTGTAACTTACTTTTTACAGTGAAATTATTTAATTAATATATTATTTAAATATGTGCGGTCATTGTATGTATAGTACAGTGTATATCAAAATGTAATTTTGAAAAAATATTGATAATTCACGTGTTTTATTTTTACGGTCTGGCGAAGACACCTTTATGTAGGTTAAAAAGAAGAACGACCCACTTATCATTTGTTGCATATTTTAGTAATACGAGAAATATTAGAAAAAAAAACATTTCAAAAACAATCAAATAGGTATATACCGAAAAAAAAATCATAAATGCTCCCACTCAGAGTCATAAAAACAATTTAAAAGAGAATATAATCTAATAACGATAGGGAAGGTAGAAAATCAAGCCGGAGGCACGAAGGACCATAACAATAATTTAGGAGACTACTTGGGAGCTGTTAATAATGCAGGAGTTATAAAAAATGGCGGACCAAATTGGGGTGTTCATAAATTCCGCTTGCATTTACATGGTCATTGATTATTCAGGTTTGGAGAGACCGTGAGAGTGTAGTGTGGAGAAATGCAATTCTCTTTTTAGGAGTGTTCAGTTTGAGGTTAGGAAAGTTATTGAAAAAACAGGTAGTTTTAAAATATATTAACATTTAAACAGTCCGGTCTATCCTACTATCCGGTCCGGTCTGTCTCATTGAATTATCCCGTGGTAGGATCTAATGAGACGATTTTGTCCCAGCAGCCCCATGGTAACAGTGACACTACCCGTGGCTCTGTCAGACTTGTAAGGGAGAGAGGTGTTGGAGAAGATCCCACTGATTGACTGACCACTCGATTAACTTGTAGTAGTGGAAAGTTGAATTTTGGCACTAAATCTACGTTGAAGTGTGGGGTATAAATACTGGACTTCTAAAAATTCTTACGGTAAAGGGGTCGGCATTTTGCACGTGGGAAAATATAGTACTTCTAGCGATACGGTAAGATACGACAAATTTAAATGAAATCTATAGAAAGAATGGCGTTTTTAATAATGTGGAAGAAGCGGGGGAGATCTGTAAGGATCGTAGCAAGTGGAAATGCATAATCTGCCTACCCTAATGGGAGACAGGTATGATGGTGCTTAAGTGTATAAATCTTTAGATAATTTCTACAATTTTATTAGACATACAAAATTCTCTGAAGGTTAAAATAAAAATTTTAACATTCTCTTTGTTACAATTAAGAGGGTATTACATCAAAAATTAAAAATCCAAATAGCTTTTAGGACTTCAGATATCAAGCTGCACTTAGACGAAGCAGGTGCAAGATTAAAAGTGCACGTTTCAAGGCAACTGCAAACTTGTCCAGGGTACTTTATTAAGGTTATAATAGTGAGGTGACGTAAATTTACCGGGGCCATTATTCAGCCTTTAAGATTTATATTCTACTTTGTAGGATTTGTAATGTTAAAGGCTGACAATTATCTAGCTCAGAGAATCAGCATTGCCATTCAAAATGGAAATGCTGCCAGCTTTCTGGGCACACTCCCGCAAGTTGATGCTATGCAGGGAATGTGTGCGCGTGCGTGGCGCAGGTTTTACTATAATTATATATATCTATCAAATTACTACATTAAATAATTCTTTTCATTAATTATTAAATATAATAGTTTTAAAGTTACCGCATGCTTAAAAAGACGATAAATATTAAAAGACGAAAACGTTTAGTCAAAAGGATTTGCTAAACATACAATCACATTCTATGAGCTTACTGGTTCCTACTATTAGTCGAGTAAATATAAAAAATAATCGTCAAACTCACTGCGACACTAGAAAAATTCAGAAAAAAATTTAAAAAAAAAAAGAAATTCTACCAAGCAAAAGTTTTCGCTCTAACACGAACACGAGGCACGCCTAAGGTATACCTACATACACACGACGTATAATATCCACAAATCCACACAGTGAGACGCCGGCGTGATTACCGAGGTCCGTAGTGAAGTGCGGATTTCCCGAGAATCCCGGTTTACGAGCCGCATCCCTCCATTCCCACCTCCCCAAACCCCACTGGGGGGAATGACCATCTCTATATATTATATGCGTGATTTAGGTACTGTTTATTTATTTATTTATGTGCACAAAATTATATACAGGAGCTTTTATAACAGTAATTCAAAGGTGCTACTTATTTCAAAAGAAATCGCTTCCAGCAGACCCATGAGAGGAAAGATGAATTTTGGAGCGGTATGGCGTGTGTATAAGTAACGTTTAACATATTTAACTAAACATACATGCTAATACTTACATAATTAAACCTGTTTCTTACAGGTCTGGTGACAAAGAAAATCATGTTGTGTGCCTGTTAAGTCTCTAAAGTCAATCAAGGTCTTCCTCCTAGCGATAGTTCTGGTTACAATCTTATTACTCTGGAGAAGAACCCAGGGTACACCGTTGACCATGGATCTTGAATTGGTTGAGAGCGGTTTTATACGAAGCGACTCAAATTTAACCTTCACAACCTTTGCAGGGGAACCTAATACATATTCGATCATGGTTACACATTCAGTTACCTATGAGCATTTCCTCGCAATGTTTTCTCTTTACCGTAAGAACATATGTAAGCATACAAACTATTGTACGTAACTCAGAAAAGAGTCATTGGTACACGATCGAGATAGGATTTGAACTGGTGCCTCTATACTTGCGCATTTTAGCCGGGCATCTAACCGTTCAACTGCCGACTCATTTATATTAAGTCATTCAAGATAATGACTTAAAAATTGGGTTTACTTTTTAGGGGATGGTCTAGTAAGCTGTCGCTTACTTTCGGATTCAAAAAAATCGTGAAAGTTCTGCCAGAATTTTTGTACTATTTATTACAAAAAGCATAAAGATTATTGAAAAATTCATTCTGTCCGTATTGTTCTATCGTTCAGTTCTAAAAATAAGACTATTCTCTGATGAAGGAATATCGACACAATCATCACTCTAGAGGAATCCAACAAAGCAGAATCTAGTAAATTTTGATTGAGATAACAAACCTCTGACGAATGTAAACACTGTACAATTGAATCTCTTGTCTCGTACAGTCACCTTCGAAAACTGATGAACAACATCACTCTAAAGCTTCTGTCGTAAGGTTTAAAATTGAATACGTTTAGTATAAAGGCTTTTGTGGTTGTCTGTACTGAGAAAACACTCTAGTCGTCTCTCCTAATGGAAAATAGGTAGCACAATCTTGCCTGAGAGCTTGGCAAACACAGCCATCTTTGTTGAAAAATAAAGCCGAGCAGGGAAATCCTTGAGGCTAATTCTGTTACGTAATTTGTAAAATGAATCTAAATATTTAACACAGAATGAAAAACATCTGCCTGGGTGTGTCACGACAGGTTTTATGTGTTTGAAGTGACGGAGTAAGGTTTGATTTTCCAAAAAATATATTATAAGCTCCAACTTGACATATTTATTTATTCTTAAGGTATACACAACAGGTTACAATCGATAACATAGTCCAAATTTAAATAAACTTAACACTATGATCAAATCAAATCATTCTAGAGAAAGGTCAGGTTAAGAATACCCTGAACCAACAAATTTTTATTAAAAAATTAATATGAAGCATAAGAAGTTACTAAGTATGTAGGGATCTTGGTAAGTTAAACTTAGTTATGCTTTCTATTATCAAAATGGTTAGGTATATCTACAGAAAAAAAAACATAAACGCACCCACATAAAGCTAATCTTGGTACTTAAATGAAAAGGAATCATCGAATTTGTATGTAAACTCTGATCCAGCAGTACATGTCAGAGCTACCCATAGAAGCTTTACTCTCTTAAGAAAGATTTATTTTAGAATTAAAATTAATTTATAGTGTAATAAGATAAATAGGCTTATGAAGTTGGGATTCATCTTTTAGGCAATGGGCTATCAACCTTGTCACTATTTGAATCTCAATTTTATCATCAAGCCAAAAAGCTGAACGTGGTCTACCAGTCTTTTCAATACTGTTTACTCTGTCTACCTTAGATACGGAGATACGGGATTAGACGTGACAATTTGTATGTAAGTATGTATAAAATAAATCTATCTGTGATATTAAGACTATGCCAAATTTAATAGACATTTTCTATTTAGGTACACATCATTATTACTTTTGAACAAAAATCTGTTTTAAGATAATTTTCTATTTTATGTAGAAACCTTTTGTTTCCTCACAATATGACGACCTTTTCGGGTCAATTTACCCCCCTCAGACCCGCCCTGGGGTCACAAAACGCTCGAAACATTTCGGGAAGACATTTACGATTTGCTTCACTTGCAAAAGATATGTTTGCGTGTAAATGCCACTTAGAGGAAGATTTATAGTGCTGGCTACTACATATGTTTTAGGTTTGTTCTTTTGGAATTTTTTCAGGTTAAATGAATACTGAAGTAGCGTTTAGTGTCGAATTTTTGGTCATAAGTTCGCAACACCATAAGTATTATTTAACTAAGGTATTTATTAAATAAATAATAATAAGGGAGAAATAAGAGTTTTTAATTTTTAACCGAAGTACAAAAGTTAACCTTTCTTAATTGGACTTTTTTTTAGGTAGCTAAACTTAAAGCGTTTTTGTTGAATTCTTGTGAAACTGTTAATTAAATTCACCGATGCACATTTGCTTATACTTGGAAACTAACTTACCTGATAAGTAAGTAACTTGAATACCTCAATACCGTATCCCCAAAGCAAAAGCGACAAAACTACAAACATCAATTGTCACCAGCAATAAGCAGGGTGACTCTTGCATTCCCACAACTTAGGGTTTGGACAGACGGACACAATTTATGTTTTAACTGGCAAAACTTTAGGAGCAATTGAAAGGTTGAATAAAATATGGATAAATTGAAGAAAATGTGATTTAATTTGAAGGAAATATGCAGAGATCGTGGCAAGTGGAAAGAGGTAGTCCCTGCCTACCCCTCCGGGAAAGAGGCGTGATTTTATGTATGTATGTGTGATTTAAACAGATTGATCTAACCTAAAAAAAATCGCCGGATTGATAATTTATCTGTTAAAATAAATATCTATGTGTGTGGCTCCAATTATTTAACAGATTTAAAACTTTAATCTGAATCTTAATTTTAAGTAAGATAACCTTCATTAATCGTTCGTCTTCATTATTGCTGCTATCAATTCTGTCTACCACTTAAATGATTGTATAAGTGATACATATAAAATACAATTTTTATTTCACAAAACACAAAACTATTAAGCTGAATGTTGGCAGAGAGCTTTCAGTCGTAAAGGTCTGTCACATTACCTCGAGCTTTGGAATGCAGATTGCCGGAGAAAGCTCGCCCAGAAAGCTCCAGTCACTTCACTTATTGCGATGTATTTGTGACCGTATGCGGACAGGAATTTGTGATTTCGGGGATACCCTCTTTTAGCGGTATTTCGTTGAGGCTAGCATTCCGCGTAGTCATCTTTTGGGGTTCAGTAGTGAATACGCGCTATAAATGTTTGAGAAGATTTTTTGATTGTATCTGGTTTAATATTTCTATTTTATCTGCTTGGTTACATAATCTTCTAATGAAGTGAAATATATATAATGTTAATAAATATATTGTTTTTTAAATTTAGTTGACCACCAGAAATCTCATCAGAAATCAGTCCGCCATTTTATTTTTTTAAGTCTATATTGTTTTATATTGCGTTTACAGGCTTCGAAAATCATATTTAGTATTACCATTCAATTTTGATAGGAAGTTATTTCTTCCTCCTACTTGAAAATAATACGTAGGTACAGAATACCCTAGGAACATAATACTCGTGAACTTAAAAATTATACAACCGAACAGAAATTTGATCTTTTAATTCAAATAATAACTCACTATCTATAGATCACTCTGTGATAATTTATTGATAATATTCGGTTCTCTATTGTTATAACGTGTTATTTCTGTACCTTTTTTATTTTGCAACGATGGACCCTCGGGTAGGAATTAACGAATTTGTCAAGTGTCACCGCGGAAAACCTTATTAGTTTTTCCAAGGGGCTGTTTCGATTATTTTCTTACTGTTCTACTTGATGCACGATACAATATATATCTCTTTATTATTTATTTATTTATTCTTTATTGTAACAATTACAATTTGTAAAGTACAATAGGCGGACTTAATGCTAATAGCATTTCTAACAGTCTAACATTGGGTTAAGCAGAGAACCTTAATTACCTTAAGCATATTGTAACTTAATAAGAAATTTAAAAGGTGAAAAAAGTAAAGGTAAAAGGTGAAAACTTAATAAGAAATTTTAAGGTCTAATCATTGAAGCAATATTTTTTGATAACCTCCGCCGTATAGTTTTACCAACATGGAGACTTACAACTTATGTGCCGTGTGGTTCCTGACAATTTAAAATACTACCTTCCTTAATCTCTATTTCATAAATCATTAATCTAGTGCAAGCTTCCATGCTGCTCTTGTAATGAAGAAAACACATAGAGCATATAGGTACACTTCTAAACCAGCCTCCGTGGCATGTCACGCGCGACTCCGTTTATATAGCGCGAAAAACAATCGCTGCTTCGCTTTTAATTCATGAAACGGGACAACTATACTATTTCGCGCGATAAAAACAGCGTCGCGCGTGCTACGCTACGGGAACAGCGTGATAAAATAATCTTTGAAAAACTAAATTGTTTCTTTCTTTCGGTTTCATTTAAAAGAGTTATTAATATTTATCCACTAAAACTCGTGATAAAACACGGTATTAATTTCGACAAAGGAAGGGTTTATTAAACGGCTTATTTTATAGAGATAAATCAAATATGACAGATATTGTGGGGAGCGTGGAGCGGAGAGAGCCCAGAGGCTTTGCATAACATTTCGCAAATAGCATCATTATTGGTGTATGATGGACTATTAATGTTAATGGCTGCTTTAATAGTGAGCAATTTTTGATTTAGGTAGTATTGTTTAAGACAAAATCTATACCCGATTTTATATAATATCTTTGTTTTTAAGTTGTTGAAATCCCTGAAATTAAGGATCGTGGCATGTGGAAAGATGTGGTGTCTCTGCCTACGCCTTCGGAAAAGAGGCGTAATTTAGTATGTACTTATCTATGTATGTATGAAAATGCTTTCCTCAAATTTCTTTTTGTATGTTCCAGTATTAAGCCTATAATCTCCTTGAAATACACTAACTTCAATACTGGCTTCGTTTAAATCGCTGAAACTTAAATATTGGTAAGAATATTTTTAAAGTTGGCAACCCAGTGCAGGTCAGTGGCCTCCGCGGGAAAATCTGCCGTGGTCGGATCACGTGCGGGACGTGCTCGAGACGCGGAGAGAAGAAATCTCTTTACGGTTTGTGCACGGCGGAGATATGAGAAATTGATTTTCAAGATTTTCTTTTTTTATTTTTTTTTTATTTTATTAAAGAAATCAACAGCGTATACATTAAATAGTAATACAGTATTAATCTTATGCTATTATAAGGCCAATGACAGGTTTCTCTTACTATTACTGTAATAAAGTCAATAGTTACTGATAAAGAAAGTATTTATCGCATAATCAAGACGCATGTTTATTTTAAGTCTCTAATTTTAGGTGTGAATTAAAAAGTTAAATTTAACCGAATTGGAATGGCAATCTGTGGAATGAGTGGTTTTTTATCTACAAACATATAAACATACATATAATAACGTCTATATCCCTTGCGGGGTAGACAGTGCCAACAGTCTCGAAAAAACTGGTAGGCCACGCTCAGCCGTTTGGCTTACTGATAGAATTGAGATTCATATAAAGTGACAGGTTGCTAGCCCGTCGCCTAAAAGAAGAATCCCAAGTTTATAAGCCTACCCTTTACGATATCCAGGGCAAAGAGATGGAGTGGTCCTATTATTTTTTCTATTCGTGACGGGAACCACACGGCCCCTTCATTTTCTTCCTTTTCTTATCTACCTAGTATAATAAATAAAGAAATATATCGACGTCAGTATTAACCGTATGAAAAAAAAGTAGTACAGTCACCTACAAAGAAACATGACGTGGTCCACAGAACCCAAATAAGGGATCGAAGTTTCGGTGCAGACTGTAATTACATTTTTCGATAATTTGAGAAACATTATTACGATTTCTAAAATTTTCAGTTTCAGATTACGATTACCAGACCAATCACAAGCCAAATGTCCTAATATTCCAAAAACAAAAGCCGAAATAAAATACAATCCCATTGTTTCGAACAAAATAACATTTTTGTATTTCAAAAGATTTTAACGTCTAAAACTGAACATGATTTGCTGTTATTTTAACAAATGTACTCGCATTCCCTGTTATTTTTGCACTTCAATTGCACCAGTTCACATCTGACCTGCACGGAAAATTACCTACAGATCTATAGTCCTTAAATGTCGACCCTAATTTCAACCTTTAACGTAATATGAATAAGGTATAAAACGAAACACCAAAGTGGGTAAATATCATGCTACAGTGTTATAGGATTTTAACTCTAATTCCTTAGTGATAAGGTTCGTATTAATAATCAATATAACATGTTCGATTCGAGAGTTTGCGAAAACATTTTGACAACTGGCGACACCGTCGCACCGACAAATCAAAACACTCGAAAAACGCGCGCAGTGTGCGCTCTGGCCAATCAAAATACGAATAATTTGATTAAGATACAACATTTGCGGTTTGTTTTGAAAATGGAACGAGTTTAATTATGTTACCTACTGAATGTTTGTCATAGTAGCACCTAAATTTTTAAAGGTTTTTTTTTATTGGAAACAATATAAGAGTAAGTATAATAAGTGCAGAATTGCAATAAGTATAGCGATTTTATCTCTTAAACGAAGTCATTAATACACCAATTTTCTTTAATGGGCATTTACGAGTTTGTAAGATTGCCGGTATCAAAAACAAAGTAATCAATTTCAATAGATAGGTTAAAAAAGAAATTATCAAAGCAAATAATTTCGAAACACAAAATCAATTCAAACTTAATTATAAACCCATCAAGCGGTGAGCTAAAAAGCTAATCTTGAAATTGCTAAAAAGCGTGTCAGTAAGGGCACACTCGTGGGTTGTGGGTCATACAATGCACACACGTGTCAAACGCTCGCCGCGCCCTGGTGCATCAATTATGGCACATGCCACTTATTACGGGAACATTTTGGTGTGTTGGCAACACTTGCGTCAGATTTTACCGGTGAATCATGTTTGGGCCAAATTGGATTCTTTTGTCGTTTATGTTTTATTTTTTATCAGTAAACATATTTTAAAATAATGTAAAAATATTTTTTTAAAGTTATATATACACATTAATAAAATTTTCATCGGTATTAATTACAGAAATCAAATTTCAGTTGTGTATTATAGACGTCATAAGATGGCTAATGATATCGCTTATTTCGCACACTGATTTCAAGTCTTCGGTAGTATAGTGGTCAGTATCCCCGCCTGTCACGCGGGAGACCGGGGTTCGATTCCCCGCCGGAGAGAACAAAATTTTTGGTTTTATTTTACTTTTTACTATCTTTTTCATATTTTTTAATGTTTTTTTTTTGTAGTAATTAAAGTATCGTACATAATAGAAATAGGTATGAGCTAAAGTATGTTTTTAAAATCATTATATGTTTTTTAGTGCCGTGTGGTTCCCGGCACTATTACAAAAAAGAATAGGACCACTCCATCTCTTTCCCATGGATGTCGTAAAAGGCGACTAAGGGATAAGCTTATAAACTTAGGATTCCTCTTTTAGGCGATGGGCTAGCAACCTGTCACTATTTGAATCTCGGTTCTATCATTAAGCCAAATAGCTGAACGTGGCCATTCAGTCTTTTCAAGACTGTTGGCTCTGTCTTCCCCGCAAGGGATATAGACGTGATCATATGTATGTCATATGTATGTATTTTTTTTACTTAAGGTTTAAAATTGACCTTAAAAATAATGCTTTTCATGTAGATGTTACTTCGTTTTTTTTACCAGTTATTCTTTCCTATTTAAATACTGGCTGCCCTTACCCTAGGGGGCTCCTAGCTAATCGGTGTAATGTGTTTATTGAATTACAGACGCGTGCGCTTCTGATACTGTTCGTTAGGGCGATGCGATCTGTAATAACTATCTAATTTGATTGGGCGATCTACGATAGAATTGTTAAGAGCACAAGACTTGACAGAGTCAAATCATTGAGAGAATCTGATTTACATTGAACTAGTTTCTCTCTAAAAACCTTTTATCTACTTCTCAATTCGGTCATAATTTCAGCTCTAAGTCAGTCTTACTTTTCAGATTCAGGTTAATTTCTTGAAATGTAGAATTCATAAGTGGACGTAACAATCAATTGGAAAACCAAAGAATTCATAATAAAGAAAGTAAAAAAGCAATCATTCATGATATTGAAATTCTCAAAGGTGCAACTGCTTTCAGAGAATTGATAACAGAAATAAAAGACAAAGACAATGTTTAGATAATAACAAAACTAATACTGAGGCCAAGAGAAAACAATGCAGGTGTCAGATTACTAGAACAAGCCGAAGAGGGCTGGCGGCATTAATTTAATTACGGCGCTCCTCTGGGAGCTCCTAATACAACGGGAGTGAGACCCCGAATACAAATTCTGGTGTCATTCTTTTTTCATTTTTTCGCGTGAGAAAAAAATCTCAAAACTGATTCGGCAACATCCCCAGTGAGATCGAGTTACGTGTATCGCGGAAAATAAAATATAAATCTGGATTTGGTGATGCCTCTCACGGTTCCGTGTCTGCGGGTGTCGTGTCCTCTTTAGAATTTGTTTTGTTATTTAAGGTTGAAAATATTAGGTGAGAGGAAAATTGGCGGAGGTTTATAAATTTACACAAATTCAAATCCCAAATTTTATTCATTGTTATGGGACACTTCATATCACTTAATAATTGTTAAAACTTTTGGTTTCACAACATTGGTTGACGCCAAATAAATTACATAAAACTAAGTTTACTGCCGCTTCCAAGACGTCAGTGCAGAAGAAGTGGTAACAAACTGCACTGGAGCATTTTCTATAACAACGTCAACTTGACAACTAGCCAACCTTAGACTTACACAAGTATAAGTATAAACAATCACTTATTGTTTGTTCAAACTTTAGAATGGTTTCTGAACCGAAATACTCTGAAGATCAGAGTTTTTTTTTTTGGAATTCATGACACAACATCGTAAAAGCCGATAGATTATGTAATAAATACTCCTTGAAAGAATTTGCATGCGCAAAAATAAATAATTTATCAAATATGAATTATGGATTAAGGATATTTTTCTGATTAATGTAGAATTGACATAATCAGCTTCATGTTGTGTTTTGTTTTTATTTAGTTGTTTCAGTCTTATTCTCTATCTTATCAGAACCCCTTAGACTGTTTATCATAAAGATATGATGACGATGCTGATGATGATGCAATAAAATCGAAAGGTATTATGTAAGAAATTATGCGTGTGTAAGGTCAGATTTGACATGCAATGTTTCGATTTAATCATACATATTTTATTAACTAGTCATACATATTTTATTAATCTCGTGGCAAGACAGATGGCAACATAATAATTCATATGCTTTGTAATCAGAAAATAAATATCATTCTTACGGTTTACAGGTTTCGATTACAACCAATAACAGTCTGCGAAAGTATGTGTCTAACGAATTAAAAGAAAACTTGTAAAAATCGAAGTATCTTAAGACTCTCCTGGGTCCTTAATTAAAGTCAGAGCACGTACCACTCCTTGATTCAGTCCCCCCGGACTCTCACCCCCGCCCCCCACCACGCCTTGTGGACCCCCCCTTCCTTATGGACCGCTTAGATTTCCACCCCTTAGGTTGTGTGGACGGAATACTTGAAGTCTGGAATCTTGTACGAGGAATTGGTTTTCAGATTGGACATTTAGTTTTACGACCGTCATCTAATGTTGATTTTTGTTTTGTAAACAATTTGTTTTGAGGTATTTAGTTAAATGTTGTGTGTTTTTGTCGTCTATGTATTTTCGATTACTTTTTAAAGTTGAGATGCGGATTTTTCACCTAACACCTTAAATTTTTTTTAAGAACGTTCTTTTTTTCACAAAAATAGCCATTAAGAATAATTTTTCACCTTGATGCGTATACGTATATATTATTTGCCAAACTTTGATGTACTAATGTCGCAAAACTAAAGCGGCGATATTTGTTAATTAACTTAAAATATAAATTAAAATTTAGCAATGATCTTATCATTTCCCTTTCTTACCTATTTAAAAAGAAATCAAGGATTTTCTCCGTCCGTGTCATTTGCATATTGCCTCCGTTCCGACTTGGAATTGCGTCTTACGAATCCAATTATACTATAGTCACCTCTTTAGAAGCTCTCGGATGGCTTCTGCTATTTTTAAGTAGAAAAAGGCTTTAAAAAGTAATCAGGAAACTTCGCGCTTGGCAACTGTTATGTTTAATATTGTTTTTAATACTTATTGATTTAGGTATCTATTGAGCTTCTCTGTAATATGGATCTTGAGACTTCGAATAAATGAATTTCTTAAAAAAAAAATGTTTCTTGTCTCATTGAACATAAACACATAACTTTATCTACGGTCTATACCATTTAGATAAACAGTCTTAAAAAATGATATAAATAAAACATACTAATGATAGATACCTCACATGTACCCATGTTATAAGAGTTGTTCTTTCATATTGTACCAAAACAATTACATGAAATGCTTTTTTAAATTCTTCACCACAAACCGAAGCGGGTAAGTAACGAAAAAAGAAAAACGAAGAGGCACAACACAGCACAGCCGCTGTGTAATTATTCCGAGAGCTAATGTGCCACTTGTTTATCCCCAGACTAATTAAGACAAGGAAGAGTTTAAAAAATACCTTAATAGGGCGTTTTTTAAATCAAACATTCATGAGACGACTTGAAAGACGTCCAAATTATCATTTCGGGTATTTCATTCTTCTAATTGCAAATATTCCCTGCTTTATTAAAAAAAGCTTTTTAAAAAAAGCAAGAAAGTTTATTGTTATGTAATTTTTGGCGCGGCTTCCCCCAGGGTTTAATTATGAGCCCGCCGCTAAACGTTTTTAACAAAGTTTCAACTAACAATGTGTTATTAAAGCTTAATGAATAATTCAAAGCGCTAACTGATATTAATTACCTCAGTTCCGAAACTAGCGTAACTACTGAAAATTGGCATACTAACAGGTACAAGTTTAACAAACTTCCGGACTCAATTAGGGTGGAATTAAACAGGTTCGGGCGATGTGACAAATCGTGGGACGCGGTCTTCTGTCGTGACGTTGACTAATCGCCGCATTTAATTTCACGGCAGTAATTATAAATAAAATTCCGGCGATAAATTGTTGGTGAACATTAATCAAGAAGTTGGGACACTGATTAAAATACCGTTCGAGGAACTATTCGCTAAGTTGATATTGTTTATTACATGGGGTCGGGATCAGGTGCGAATGGGGCATAATATATTTGAATGTGCTAATGCTTTTGTCTTAGGGTCTTGATAACGGGGTTGTTAATGTGTTGACGGTACACATTACATGTCGCTGTCTCACTTTAGAGTGCATTCGTTTTCTATTAGGTGTTCGTACTGTATGTTATTCGTAACAAGGAAAATTTAAATATTGCTGTGCCGTGACAATTACATATTTTATATAATGATAATGATTCATGTCAAGAACTTAAACTTTCCTTTAAAGACTTTTTCTTTTATACATCATATCTGTACATTAAAATGATATAAAGATATCAAGAAAATTTGAAAAATGGAATCCACAAATATCACTATTAGTTTCAAATTTCCAATCGTTTTAGACAATGCATGAAAATTTATTCATCACCACGATCACCGCCATGCCAGAAACATGTGCAATGTCTATCGCAACCCTTAAGGTGACTGTCTCTTTCTTCTTCATTACAAATGTATCATTTGTCTCGTTCGCACTCACTGTCAAAGCAATGAAAACGGCGAATCTATGCGTCTGAATCACGGGCGATAGAACCCCCACCCTTATCTTAAATGAACTGGGGAGCGAAGTAGGTACTGTTGAAGATATACAAAGATATATGGATATAAGTAGCTACAGCTTCGATGACTATGTTTGTATCATCAAAAATACCCACTTTAAAAAACAAAGTAGTTTGATGTTAAAGAGAAGTTTTCCTAAGATAAATTAATTTTACATTTCATGCTTAGTAATTGAGACACTATTTAATGTTTTTATCATATTTGCAACACAAATGATGAAGACGTACAATTGTTAATTTTTTCATAGATTTTCCAGAGATCAGAAAAAAAACGAACACCATAAAACAACGGTACAAAATTTTGTTAAAAACGCAACAGTTTCCAAAATTGCTTATGAACTACAAGTTCTGACAAAAGTTTAATTAACCAGTTATCCCTTATCTTCATTATAACGAGACAAGGGTACACAGTCATTCATTTAAGTGCACCCCGCTGTGATGAATTGTACAATTTATTGTTTCATCACTTATATCTTTGGTGTCATTATAGAAACTTTCATGTTATTAATCTAACTTAGAAGTTGGAACATTGTCTGTGATAATGATTTCATCAACCTTATGAAATGAATCTTTTTTGTCTACTTATATTAATTAACCCTCCTTATATCTACATCTTTCTTGTTTTAGTTTCAGTGCTTCAAACAAACCTAACATTTTGGAGATTGTTTCGAAATCAACATCATTATCTCGCGGAGGAGCCTGGGTTTTATCTCACGACCACGATCAAAGAGTGAGTTAGTCGGAATAGATCTTATAAATAGGAGCAACTAACTAATGTTCAAATTTTCATACCTCTTTAAAAAATCAAGTGAATTAAATGAAATCTAAACTTTTATGGTAACGTGTGTGCGATTGTTGAAGCCAAAATGATAAGGGCCCATGAAAATCATGATGGAGACAGGCTAGGTTGAATCTTAGACGTTAAGTGTTAGTGAGACAACGCGGCACAGACCGCAACATCTTATATTCATGAAGGGGCTTGCGATACATACAGTCTTGAGAATCTACCAACATATCTACCTTTTAAGTTTTGTTTAAAACGAATTATTAAAATTTTCTAGTCTTTTCGAGATTGTTGGCTCTGTTTACCCTGTTAGAGATAAAGACTTGATGATTATATGTAATGTATGTTAAAACGACTCACTTTTTTAAAGCATTTTATTAATTTTGTTTTATTATCGACCCGCTACGTAATAAATCACCCAGAAATTTTATCGCCTTAAAGCAAGTTTTATAGTTAGCGCGATGCAGAAAACAACTTTCCTGATCATAAATTGTTTTATCGATATCTTATAATAAACAAATATAATTTATAACGTGAGTGTGACGTAGGACGATATTTGAAGTGCATATTTGGCTTAACATATCAAATCGTTAAGATTTGGTGGGATTTGAGAATCTCCCTTGCGTCACGATAAGAAATGAGCTCTCAGCTTCGCTCGCTTGAATTAAGTCCTAACTACAAAACAATATTACAGGTATATGGAAACTATAGTTTTTACCGAGATAAATATTTATGTGTATGCCGTGTGGTTCCTGGCATCAATAAAAAAAGAATGGGACCACTCCATCACGTTCCCCATGGATGTCGTTAAAGGCGACTAAGAGATAGTCTTATAAACTTGGGTTACTTTTTTTAGGCGACGGGCTAGCAACCTGTCACTATTTGAATCTCAATCTATATATATAAAACTCTTCCGTTACTGAGTGACTGACTGACAGACAACGCACAGTCGAAACTACTGGTCGTAGACAGCTGAAATTTGGAATGTAGGTTCCGTGGGATATGTAGGGGAGCACTAAGAAAGGATTTTTGGAAATTCAACCCCCAAGGGGGGGAAAAGGGGTAAAAACGTTTCTATGAAAAATCTTATTCCTTGGGTTTATAAACTTGAAACTTGGCATGAACACGTACATAGGCAAGTAAATATGTTTGACATTATAAGTTTTTTCAAACTACCCTCCAATCGTGATTTAGGGGGTGCGATTGGTTAACTGATTTATTAACGCACAGCCGAAACCGCTCGGTATAGGAGTCTGAGATTTTGAACAGAGGTTCCTTTAGTAACATAAGTGAGCACTAAGAAGGGATTTTTGAAATGTCAACCCCCAAGGGGGGGAAACGGGATAAACTGAGCCGGGGCTGCGGGAAAGTTCTAACGAGATACCGTGGCCCCGGAACGCAAAGGGCAACTGAAGGAACGAGGTGGGTTTTAGTCAGTAAAAGTCTGACACTCCCTTCCGTTCCACCCAGAGCGGGAGAGGTCATTTGATGATTTCCCATCCTTAAAAAAAAAGACTTTGTATGACAACTTTCAGTCGTCTCTTTAACATACATAATAACATACATAATTATGTACATACATGCATAACATTAATAACATCACGCCTTTAAATCCCTATTTTGTGTTAACACTACCCATACAAACAGTTAAAAGGAAACAAGTGAAGAGACGAAATTTGTCCGCATCCATTTTCACCTAAATTCTTAACGTTAATGAGATTTACTTTTTATTATCAGGTCAACCTAATAGCCTCACATGTACGTATAACTTCGTAAGAATTTTCTTTCAACTCCTAACCGTTGAGGAGTTGTACCTTCCATCATCAGCTCATTCACATGGGATGATGACTATCAGACGCAAATACTTAAACAGAAGGAAATCCTGTAAGGCCTCTTCGTCCTATAAATCCTGTTTTTTTTTTCTTTTGAGACGATGATTTTGTCTCGCTTTACTTTTTCTATATAGATTTGTATGTATACTAATATTATAAAGAGGAACTATCTATTTTTTTATATGTTTGTTTGTTTACACATGTAATCGATAAACTCCGAAACTACTGAATCGATTTCAAACATTCACCATTAGAAAGCTACATCATCCCTGAGTAACACAGGCTATATTTAATTCCAGTTGTAACAAGATTTCAGCCTGTGGAAGAAAAAGCCCTGTCGAGATCATTAAAAAACGCTATATATAACCGAATTACACGTGGGCGAAGCCGCGGGCGGAAAGCTAGTTCTATCATTAAGCCGAATAGCTCAACGTGGCCTATCAGTTAAGACGTGATTATATGTATGTAATATTTATGTTCGTCATTTTGTCCGTCCGTGTGTATCTGTAACTCAATCGCCCCCTATAATATAACCGCAGACGTCTCTGTCTTCCTTCTGGCGTTCCGCGATTATTATAAAACCCGCCCTGTTAGGTGTTAATGTAACATTAATTATGTGGGGCCCTTAAGATGTTTTGACAGAACACTCAGAGTTACGGCGGTTAGTGCTAAAGTTTGCGGCTGTCACTGAAATTCTGAAACGTTTTGGTGTTCTATGAAGTTTCGAAGTTATGGAATTATGCGATTTAATCATTTTCATTTACAGCGCGGTAATAGGAAGCCTTCCTAGGGGTTGACATTTAAATAATATTTTTTTTGTGTATAATTTAGAATTAAGATTTTTAAATTATTTAATAATATTAGATATAATTATATTTAAGTTATGTTTTAGTTCGGCTTAAAGTTAAAGTTTATTGTTAATAAAGTATTAAGTACCTATGTACCTAATTCCTGTTCAATATTGATTATAATTTCATTTTGTTTCCTTAAAATCTATATCTATCTAATAGGCCCAACGTTTTGTAACGCGGTATCTCTTTTTTTGGGCCGCGTTAATCTTAATATCTGAAGATCAATGATTACCATAAAAACATTGTATGCTTGATATCTGAAAATAACTTTGCCTCAAAAATGAACAAGAACAGAATAAGAAAACTATAACTGGAACAATTAAACTGAAGACTAAAAATTAAACTCACCAGTATGTATGTAAGTGTGTTTCTTCATATCAGATTTCTGATGGAACCGTTTCCCGCAGTACTGGCAGGGGTAAGGCCTGGTGTCGGAGTGGATCAGCAGGTGGGTGGAAAGGGTGCTGGACCTCTTGAAGGTCTTCCCGCATTGCTTGCATTCGAAGACTTTCTCCACACTGTGGACAGCCCTGTAGAATTGGGATTACTGGGAGATGGAAAAGAGGTGTCTTGTTTTAATTCTAGTACAAATGAATACTAGAGTGACATACAGAGAATAATATTAATTAAGATTGGGGGCGGAATTAACGCCAGGAGGATGATGATACTATTGCATTCGAAACTATAAAATATGGTGTTGTAGTTCATTATAAAGTCTATGACTTTATCTTTGTGATGAACTTTTTATATGACATGCTTAATGATTGAAATCCGAAAATTTTATAACAAAATACACAATATGAAGTATTTTTATGCCTCTAGGGGTCAGTCAAACAGTCAGTTACCGACTAACATCCAAACTTAAAATAATTTATACAATTAAAATATCGTAAAAATTCAAAAGTATTATTCTTTACCTGTGTTGGCTGAGGCTGATTTCATGTCCGAACGTTTTGCTGCACAGTTCACAAGCAAACGGCCTCTTCCCGTTGTGAGATCTCCTCGCGTGCACTTCCAAACCATGGGGGGTACTGAACATTTTCTCACACTTGACACACGAATACACATCTCCTATTGGTAACGGTCTGGTCAGAGGACTCTGCGCTCCTAGAACAGCAGCCCGAAGCCTAAGAAATTCGGGACCTGCTGCTTGTACAGCGTGCAGGTATAAGTTGCTATAACCACCCCATCCAGGTAGTCCAAGACCACCAGCATCTCTGAGGAATTCTGCAAATGGAAGTGGCGGGTAGAGGAATGGTCTTTGCGGCTGAACTCTTGGAGCGTCAGGCCTTAGGAGAACACTCATCGAAAATGCTTCTGATCTTTTAGGGGGCGAGGACGATTCTGGTGGTCTTCTTGGAGATGATGGTGGTGAATCGACTTCTAACTCTGGGGAGCTTGAGCGCACTGATCTTGGGGATTGGGGTGAGGGCCAGCAAGGGCTTCCGCAGCGGGACGCGGGGGATACTCCCTCAGGTCTTGTCTCGATGTGAGTTTCATCGTCTTCATCATTGCGTCCGACTAGGCGACTGATGCCAAATTTTATCTCATCTGTAACGATAGAGAAGTCAGATATGAGTTGATTGTTTTTGCAAACTTCCTTTTTTACTCTAATTCAGATTTTATAATCAATGTAAGTACATAAACTCTATCAACTGTTTATAATAACATTGGCACAATAAAACATTCAATAGCCCTAACTGAAAACGGTGTTCCCAATTCTACAAAGCGACCTACAGACCCTTAAATTGCGACTGTTTACGCTTCACCATTGTTCCTTTTGCGATTGTTTAGCACAAAGGGTATCGCCCCAGGCCAGTGAAAAAGAGCAGGTGCCACACTTGTCGCTCCAGATGAAATGAGTCGTATCATGTCCCCGAAGCAAATTGACTTTCATCCCCCGCCCGGCCCGGGCCAACCCCTGTAATTAACGGGCCGACCCCAAATTTTTTACAATTCACTAATCCACGGGCGCGACTAAATGGTTGCAGTAGAGGAGTTTTGTGTTTGTTCAGTTCCAACTATTGTTCGTCATGGTGTCTCGATTAGCTTTGTTTCCCTTTTGTTTGTTTGTGGCTGTTGTGATATCAAAATTGTATTAATCATTGTGACATGTTTATTGATCTAAAGCATAATCATTTTGTCTAACTTACAGGCCTCAGAGCTGTGATAGGTCAGAAGAAATACTTAAAAACTAACTCTTCAGAATTAAAAAAATTAAACAAAAATGAGATAAGAGAAATAACCATTACGTTCGCAAGTCAAATCAAAATCAAACTTTTTGTGAATCTTATCGTTTCGTTTTCTCTACTCATTTTCTCTTCGTATCATAATTACATTGATAAGTTATTGTTACAGAAAATAAGAGAGAGAAATCCAAAAACTATCAATGACAAGAAATTTTGAACACTATCATTTTTGACCTTAATAACACGTCAAAACCCAAAAGTGGTAACACTCCCATACTGACTCAATCAAGCCCATTGGGGTGTCCTCACGCCGTCCAAAACAAACATCCATCTCCCAAGACAAGTGTACTAATGAATGACGCCCCCTCCATCTGAAACACAGCAGATGGCATCTGCAGCGGAACCAATCGGGTTTCCTCGGCAATCCTCGGCAGCATTCGACATTTTCACGCTCGCGCCTCTACAATATTAACCCTCAGATAGCGCCTGCCATTGACATAATTAAGAGGCATATTGCTGGATGGATGACAGTGCATGAATGGTAAAATAGGAAATGCTTTGTCATAATGCCAAATATACTCTAACTATACATCTAAAAATGATCTTCAGCTACCAAAATTATTATTGGCATTAAGGAAATATCAAAATTGTATTAATCGAAAAAATAAATAATTCGTTTAATTTAGCTTGGACAGGATAATTATTTAATCTGTTTAAAAAAGTCGACTAACAGAATACGGGGAACAGTGCAGTGATAAAATATTTGCATGTCGATTCATTGGTCAAAATCTAAAATTCCTAACAAATATTTGAACGATCATTCAAACATCTTTTAACATTGCATCGGTGAGATATATTCAAGAATGATTTAAATATTCATCAGGTAAATAATTCACGTATAGTTCACGTTACGTTCAGTAATACTTATGGAGCATAATATTTTTTTCGGATCCATTTACGGTCTTTGCTTTTCGCCCGATAGCTGTCAGATAAGAAACTCTGTCCAGCAATGAGTTATAGATATCAGTGGCTCGCATTCAAGTTTCTGTACACTTGTTTATTTGTCCCCTGTGCAGCCCCATAGTATTTATTACATATTAATGGTTATTTAGATTCATTGTTCCGCCCCGACAGTATGCTCGAATTTATGGGTTTGCGAAATATTGAATAGCACCCTAAGGGTAATGGAGTGAGATGCAAAGAATTGGCCCATTGTCCACTTTTGTAATTAGATCATATAATTTGACGAATAAATTTTTCTCTGTAACTTTAATATAGGCTATTTATTTTGAATTTGGGTTACCGATTTATTTATTTTGAATATTACGTTTATCTTACGTTTTAAAATAAGTTATACTTATAATAAGTCCGTCAGTACTAGATATAATTACATTATGATAAAAAGTATTAAAAAAATTGCATACGTTACATAAAAGTGAAATAAACTTGTTAATAAAAAATAATCACAACTTTGAAAGTCATGTTTTAGGTAAAATTTATGATAAAAGTATGTAAACTACCCGTGTAAAGTAAAGAGTAAAGCAAATAAACGATCAAGTCACTAATTTTCTTATCTTAACTGACTTACTTCAAACTACTAAAGGAGAAAGAAAAAATTCCACATAAACCCATGTCTGAAAACTTCAGTTATCCATCTAAAAGTATAATGAACTTGACAATGCAGCGTCAAAACTGCAAAGCACAATACAATTAGCGTTTTTCGAAATTGAATTACACCGTGCCGGCCTCGGTGAATTTTTTCTATACCAACGTTGCATTAGCATTAACGTCGTCCATTTGCACTAATGCAATTTTAATTATAAAAGGCGCGCCGCAAATTGCCTGAAATGCATTCAGATTGTTATTTTTCCAAGGCTTTTAACAAATTAAAAATACCTACGCACATCGTAGATGCGAGTGTAATTTGCATGCAATCGTTTAACAATCCAGTCGAAATCCGCATTCGATTTTAAATCGATAGGTACGCTGTGGTTACGAGCCGTTTGTACGTATGATTTACTGCCTTTGTTTGGGTTATTCGATGAAATAGTTACCTTTAAAATGGCGGTATTGACAATAGCAAAATACAGAACAATTGTTGACGACAAAATTGAAAGTTTTTCTAAACCAGAGGATAAATCGTTTATGCCAGCTCCGTTCAGCTTTTTGGCTTGATGATAGAATTAAGATTAAAATACTGACAGCCCATCGCCTAAAAAGAAGAATCACAAGTTTATAAGCCTATCCCTTAGTCGCCTTTTACGGTATCCATGGGATCGAGATGGAGCGGTCCTATTGTTTTTTTTTATTGGTGCCGGGAACCGCACGGCACTGAGGTGTGGAATAAAGTACTTTTATTAAAAATTGCACTAAAAAATTATCAGATGGTTTACAATATGCAAACTCACGGAGGAATCATTAATCAGAATCATCTGGCAATAAAATGTTAATAATGTCAGAATGATACGGGGTGCGTGGAGAATTGTGATTTAATTGGAGCTCACTTGACTGCTATACTGTATTCAAGAGTATGAGCAATGATAAAATTAAGGGTGAAAAGACCTAGAGATAGTAATGTCGACATAATTTTAAATCCGTTACCATAGATTTCCATAGATTACATAGCGAACCGGTCTAAGCTGAAGACTTTTATATTAAAGATAATATACTTACAGTGCCGTGTGGTTCCTGGCACCAATAAAAAAAAGAATAGGACCACTCCATCTCGTTCCCATGGATGTCGTAAAAGGCGACTAAGGGATAGACCTATAAACTTGGGATTCTTCTTTTAGGCGATGGGCTAGCAACCTATTACTATTTGAATCTCAATTCTATCATCAAGCCAAAAAACTGAACGTGGCCTTTCAGTCTTTTTTTAAACTGTTGCCTCTGTCTACCCCGCAAGGGATAAAGACGTGACTATATGTATGTATGTATACTTACATCCAATACTTTGTACATGTAATCATTCGGATTGTTTCGTAGTTTACGGCCAAGATTTGGTTAATCCTGACAGATAAACAGATTACAAATGTTATTCGGCCCGATTAGGCGTATTAAATTCGAATGATAACATTTGATTTATAAGTCTTATTGGAGAATGTCACGTGGCTTGTAAGTTAGTACGTCAGAGATAAGAATTAAGGCCCGATTTTCATTTTCCTATATTATTATCATAAGCGGGCCCTGGGCTCCTCTCTAGAGAGAATACTATTTAAAAACAAATCGAACTGTAAGAGACTGACGAATAATAATTTTCAAACATTCAAATGATATATAAATAAATACATAAATCACGCCTCTTTCCCGGAGGGGTAGGCAGAGACCACATCATTCCACTTGCCACGATCCCTGCATACTTTTTTCACTTTATCCACATTCAAAAATCTCTACATGCAAGCTAGTCAGTTTCGGGTACTCTTGATCAGATCTTTTGCTAGAACATCTCCAATTTGATTAAGTAACTACATACATACATACATAAAATCACGCCTCTTTCCCGGAGGGGTAGGCAGAGACTACCTCTTTCCACTTGCCACGATCTCTGCATACTTCTTTCGCTTCGTCCACATTCATAACTCTCTTCATACAAGCTCGGCGGTTTCGGGTACTTTTGACCTGACCCTTTACCAGGACGTCCTTAATTTGATCAAGATACGTTCGTCTAGGTCTTCCCACTCCGACCTTTCCCTCCACACTCTCCTTGTATATCTGCTTAGTCAACCTGCTTTCATTCATCCTCTCCACATGACCGAACCATCTTAACATACCCTTTTCTATTCCTGTAACTACATCTTCTTTCACATCACAACATTCCCTTATCACGCTGTTCCTTATCCTGTCACTCAATTTCACACCCATCATACTCCTTAACGCTCTCATTTCCACTGCATTTATTCTGCTTTCATGCTTCTTTTGCCATACCCAACTTTCACTCCCATACATTAATGTCGGGACCAACACGCCCCTGTGCACAGCCAGTCGAGCCTTTTTGGATAGTTTCTGACTGCTCATAAAGGCATGCAAAGCTCCATTCACCATGTTCCCCGCGTTCACTCTCCTTTCAATATCACTATCATACTTGCCATCTGATGTAAACTTTGATCCTAGATATACAAACTCTTTCACTTGCTCCACTTTTTCTCCTCCAATCAAAATATTACATGCTGTCATTTCTTTCTCCATTTCAAAAACCAGTGTTTTAGTTTTACTTACGTTCACTTTCATTCCTTTCTCTTTTAAAGCTTCATGCATACAGTTTACCATCTCCTGTAACTCCTCCGCTGATGACGCCAGTATAACCTGATCGTCGGCATAGAGCAGACATTTGACGAGTAACTCATTCATCCTTAATCCACTTTTAGACTCTTTCAAATCTGTCAAACAGCTATCCATAAATAGGTTGAACAGCCACGGTGACGCAACACATCCTTGCCTAACGCCTTTCTCAATCTTAAACCACTCAGTGTGCGCTCCGTTTATCCTGACACAAGCACTCGAATCCTCATATAAGGATTTCAGTGCTCGTATTAAGAGACTGCTCACCCCATGCATAGAAAGTGCTGACCACAATTCATTCCTCTCAACTCTGTCATAGGCCTTTTCCAGATCTACGAATGTGCAATAGACTTTTTGACTCTTGGCCAAAAACTTTTCGGCTATGCACCGCAAGGAAAAGACCTGATCAGTACATCCCATTCCCTTTCGAAATCCCGCTTGAGCATCCCATATTTTGTCATCAGTTTCATTCCTGACTCTATTAATCAATACCTTAGCATACAATTTGCCGACGACGCTAAGCAGGCTTATACCACGATAATTTTTGCAGTCCAGCTGTGACCCTTTTCCTTTGTAAAGTGGCACGATAACAGCCTTACACCAATCTTTTGGTACTCGGCCGCTTCTCCAACACAAATTGAAAAGGCAGTACAACTGACTAGCTACTACGCCTTTTCCTGCTTTAAGCATCTCGACCGACACTCTATCACACCCAGCAGCCTTTCCCGCTTTCATACTCTTAAGTGCTTCCACAATTTCGAACATTTCAATTTCGCCTTCCATCTCATTCTCTTTTTCTTCGCTATAGCAGAAATCTTTCTTATTTCCTTCCTTTTTTTCAAATAAACTTTCAAAATAGTCCTTCCATATCTTTAGTACACATTCTTCTCCTTTTACAACGCTACCATCCTGGCATCTGATCCTAGTCAGCTCTCTGGTTATAGTATTTCCTCGGGCTGACCTTACGGATTTCCAGAATACTTTCAGATTTGACTGAAAGTCTTCTGATAGCCTTTTATCAAAATCCTCTTTATACTCTTCTTTCTTTCTAATCACAGCTTTCTTAACCAAATCTTTCATTTTCTTATATTCCTTACGTGCTTCATTCACATCTTCATCTATAACCTCTTGCATTCTTAAGTTAGCTTTTGCTGCTAACAAATCCAGCCATGCTTTCTTCTTTAATCGCACAAGTTCTTGCACATCTTTACTCATCCACGCATTTTTGTGATTTTTTCCTTTCCTTCTTCTACTTACACCACACACTTCAACAGCTACTTTCACAATTCTTTCTTTAAATTCCTTCCATCCATCTTCAATATCGCTCATTTCCTCTAAATCTTCAAATTCATCCTTCAGTCTATTAATATACTTCTTACCTACATCCATATCTTGCAAATTTTCTACTTTTACTCTTTCCAAAGCGCTGGTTTGCTCCCTTACCCTGTGCCGCCAGCGATTGAAGATACCCCTTATCCGGGATATCACCAGTAAATGGTCCGAGTCAATGCCAGCACCGCGATATGCACGGGTATCCAGCACTTTGTTCTTCAATCTTTCATCTACAATCACAAAGTCTATCATACTTTTTAAAATACCTTCCACTCTTGTGTAGGTGTGGATCTCTTTATGTTGAAACATTGAGTTCGACACAAAAAGATCCCACTCTAGACAAATTTCTAATACACTTCTTCCATTATCATTCACCTTTTCGTCACCAAACGCACCAAGCACCTTTTCATATCCATCACGCTTTACACCCACCCATCCATTAAAATCACCTAACATAATAATCTTCTCATTTGGCTTGGTAACTTTCAATACTTCTCTTACACTATTCCAGAACTCCTCGTTTTCGCTTTTTGCTGATGTTGTACCCCTCGAACCCACATCCCAAGGTGCATAAACACCTAGAACGAAGATCCGAGTGATTCCAACTTTCAGCCTAATCCATAGAAGACGAGGGCTGACACACTCATACTCATTTACGCACTCAGCCATTCGTGCAGAAAGAATTAGACCGACCCCTTGACAGCCTCGGCTGGTACTGGAAATTCCAGACCAATACGCCGTGTAAGGGCCGTGCTGCGTCGCGTCACATCCTTTCCGCTTCGTTTCATTCACGCACAACACATCCAAACGTCTTTCATCCATCATTTGGCATACTTCCTCAATCTTATCTTTCATTCCTCCTCTTACATTCATCGTCGCAAAGCGGCTTTCAGCAGACCGCATACCGCTCCCGCCGGGAACGAGACGTGATGGGGTGCGGACACCATCGCCGCCATTTAGGTGCTCTTTCAAAAAATTTGCATCCATGCGATTCCCACGAGACGCAAGGGAACAATTTTGTCCGCCCCAGCAGAGCCCCGCATGCCAGGGTAAGGCTAGCCATTACCTGGGGGTCGCCCAACCCCATGGCGGAAGTGGCACGCTCGAGACTAGGCTCGCCCCTAGCCATGCATCCATCGGCGCGGCAGACCTTAGATTGGCATATTAAGTAACTATTTCCTATAATATAATGTTTGGCATATTAAGTAACTATTTCCTATAATATAATGTTTTGTCGATAAACGTCTAGTTACAATCGCGCTGGATTATTTGCGACTAGTTTTATCCCGCGGCGTCTTTCGGGCACCTTGCCTTTTACCACAAGTCCTATTGGAACTGTATCTTTTTCAGGGTTCCCTATGTCCTGGTCAGTACTGCTAATGGCTCTAGACGCGTTTTTTTTTAATATAGTAAGTAGCTTTTGCCTGCTGCTCAACCCGCGTAAAAGTACCTTTCCGTTTTACACATTGTATGCTTAAATTTTTTTATGAAGAATTTCGTCTGTTTAACGTTGAAGAGGTAACAAACAAACCTACTTTCGCATTAATAAATATATGCATGGCCGCGTCTACCAACGGCAAAACTAAAATGATCTTTATTATACCATTTTACCATACGTTGTAAGCTCATCGTATATTGGTTTTTTAAATCTTCAAATATTTTCGTAGAAAATATTTTTTTTTTATCGCAAAACCTCGGGTCTTAATCGCACTGGATTTATTTGCGATAGTGCATCTATGGATTAAACTAATCAAAGTTGTATTTTGAACATTTGAAGGTCTATGGACATCGGATTAGATTTCGTTTATTGAATAAATTGTGTGATTAACGTAATCTTTATGGTACTATTTTTTTTCATTACATAGATACCTATTACATGATATATGAAATGTTATAAAGACTAATAAAGTTATGTTCCAACATTAAATTATGTTTATGTATGTAAGTTATTCATAAGTGAGATCATTTATGCTCAGGTTCCCGTAGAAATTCCAGGGAACCTTTCTTTTTTTGTGTTTACAAGGCTTCTTCCTTCTGCTTATAATTAAGCCAAACAGTTGAACGTGGCTTTTCAAGACTGTTGGCTCTGTCTAGTCCGCAAGGGATAGAGACCTCCTTGCTTTAGTCCCGGTTTGCATTCTACAATTGCATCCTCTCCACTCTGGAGAGGAGCCCGGGGTATGCCTTTCACAATGGACCTTGGATTGGGTGAATCAGGTTTTTACACGAAATTTGACCTTCGCATGAGAACCTAACTCGTATTGTATCATGGTTACACATCTAGTTGCCCCAATGTGCAAGTTTCTTCACGATGTTTTCCCTCGCCGTCATTTTTATTAAAGTACTAGCTGTCCCGGAAATCGTTGTTTTGCCATATAAATAATTTTTAAGTAATTCCTAGTTAAAAAAAATGTTAAGGGTGGACAACCCTTAACACTTAGGGGTATGAAAAATAGACGTTAGCCGATTCTCAGACCTACTGAATATGCATGCAAAATTTGGTTAAAATCGGTAAAGCCGTTTCGGAGGAGTACGGAGACAAACATTGTGACACGAGAATTTTATATATAAGATACGTGAATAAATTAATAAATGAATAAATCATCACACGCTCTCGCCTTATACTCAGAACGATAGGTAGAGACAACAACTTTTTACTTGCCATGATCCTTGCATGCTCCTTTTTGCTTCATGCACATTCATAAACTTTTCATGCAGGAACGATCTGGCCTTTTTACAGAACGTGCTCAACTTGATGAAGGTATACGTTCATCTTGACATTCTATTAAAACTCGTATATGTAATCTTTTTAAGTATTTTAATGCCAGGCCGTATGGTTCCCGGCACCAATACAAAAAAGAATAGGATCACTCCATCATATGTATGTATATATTTTAAGTATTTTAGCATTCGTAATAACAACAAAATGCTACGTAAGTAATCCATTCTCGTCACATCCGCTGCATTACACTGTCATTCTGACATTATAGATAACAGTGAAATCAGGTTCGCCGGCGAGATCAGAAGATATTGGGGATTAGCCGCACCTTGGCACTATTTCGGTTGGTATACGTCACAAAGATAAGTTTTATCTGGGGTTAACGCTTCAATGTGCACTGTAAAGTACTTACATGTATTAGAACTTCTGTATGACTAAGAGGTAGTTTGGAATAGGACCGCTCATGCCCGACTAAGAGGTAGTTTGGAATAGGACCGCTCTTCCAGACTAAGAGTTAGTTTGGAATAGGACCGCTCTTGCCTGACTAAGAGGTAGTTTACAATAGAACCGCTCATGGCGGACTAAAAGGTAGTTTGGAAAAGGAACGCTCTTTTCTGACTAAGAGGTAGTTTACAATAGGACCGCTCTTTTCTGACTAAGAGGTAGTTTGGAAAAGGTCGGCTCTTGCTGGACTCAGAGGTAGTTTGGAAAAGGACCGCTCTTTTCTGATTAAGAGTTAGTTTGGAATAACACGGTCATGCCTGACTAAGAGGTATTTTTGTCATGTAGCAATACTGTTGGCTCTGTCTCCTCGCAAGTGATATAGACGTGGATAAATGTATGTATTCAAATAATAATACCTGGAAAACATTTTCTGATTTTGGTATAGCCTATTCTCCAAGTTTTCATAAGTAAGACACGTTTATGGTTTTTGCTCACGGTAAGTATAAATTTTATTTTCATTAATCATACTAAGAATTCGTATCTTCAGTGTAGGTAAATTATGGGACAAATAAATTATAGATTCGGTTCAAAATAATTAATGTTCTGATAACGCGTTTCTTTAATTTTTCTGTAGGTAGTGTAAAACATCGAGCATTCAAAAATATAGCTTAGGTATTTTATTTTTTATAATTTTATCACACCCTTCAAATTCAGTGACGTTTGAGTGAATATGGCAATTATGAATTATCAAAATAATAATCAAGCATTTAAATCTATATACCTTAATTTTCTAATATGAATTATCTCTGTTCCCGTTCATCATCAGTTCCATCATAAATCCATTCGGTTACAGTCATAAACCTCGAAGCGAAAAAAAGCCAATTTGGCTAAGTTATAGTGATAACAAATAGTGACCATTAAAAAAATATGGCATACCTATCACATATCTTCTTATAATATAAAAATATCGCAGAAAGTGTTAGCAAGCGCATAACTCAACAAGGCCTGGACCAATTTGGCCAATTCTTTTTTTTAAATGTTCGTTGAAGTTTGAAGATTGTTTTTACGGGGAGAACAATTCGAATAATTGCCGGAAAAACCCTAAAAAACAGCCTTTTTCTTTTTACTATACAAACGTTTTCTTACTAAAAAGTAGAGTCTATTTGAGTTCTATTTATTATCATACATACATACATACATATGATCACGTCTATATCCCTTGCGGGGTAGACAGAGCCAACAGTCTTGAAAAGACTGAATGGCCACGTTCAGCTATTTGGCTTAATGATAGAACCGAGATTCAAATAGTGACAGGTTGCTAGCCCATCGCCTAAAAGAGGAATCCTAAGTTTATAAGCCTATCCCTTAGTCGCCTTTTACGACATCCATGGGAAAGAGATGGAGTGGTCCTATTCTTTTTTGTAATAGTGCCGGGAACCACACGGCACTATTACAAAAATCTATTTATTATCGCTGTCCAAAATTCAAATTCAATAATATTAAAGTTTCAAATTTAAATTTTTTGCCCCGATTATAAAATAGGCAAGAACAAAAAACAGCTACATTACAAATGTTTTTGACAGAACGAAATCTGTCGGGTCTGCTAGTATGAGTATAATTTCTGTACTTTCAATGTTCTACGCCATGGTGACCGTACCTTATCACGGCGGCGGCGCCTTTGTATGCGTCCCGATTTCTCTCATTTCCACGAATTATTTGCTGATACAATAGCACGCTTCATGTTTGTGACCACATTAAACAAAACCAGCGGATCTAATCTTGAACTTTACATCATTATCATAAGGTTACTAATTGACTTTGTGTCTCTCCAAGCGTATTATTGTCTTTCTCTTGATGACACGCGGCATCTTTGAGATTAATCTCTCGTTTGTTGATAACCAGTCAACAGTCTAGATTTGTGTAAATTTAATGGCCATTTGAGATTCGTTGTAAACTCATTTGCTTTCAAGATTTCACTATCCTGTTACCTTCATTATAATTTGATCTTATATAGTGCCGTGTGGTGCCCGGCACCAATAGAAAAAAGAATCGGACCACTCCATCTGTTTCCCATGGATGTCGTAAAAAGTGACTAAGGGATGGGCTTATATACTTGGGATTCTTCTTTTAGGCGATGGGCTAGCAACCTGTCACTATATGAATTTCAATTCTATGATTTTCATATAGTGACGCCTTTCAGTCTTTTCAAGATTGTTGTCTTTCTACCCCGCAAGGGATACAGATGTGATTATATGTTTTTATGTATGTATAATTTTTGAGCTTTTAAGCTTTACAAGCTGTAATAATAATATTAAAGTAACTGTAACCCCATCTTAGATTTGAAGTAATTTCACCAGACAAGTAGGTATATGAATATTAAACTATCTTTGGATAGTTTTGTCTAGTCCATTTCGATACTAAAATACAATCTAATAAATAAGGCAGATAAATTAAAAATGAAAAACTGTCATTAGGCTACCTGAATCTCACAGTCAAACAAGATTTGCTAAATGAACTAAATTACCCAAAAAAAATAAATAAACGATTGTTAAGATTATTTTTTTTGGATATTTAGTATTGAATTGATTGATACATATATTAAAATACGCCTCTTTCCTGCAGGGGTAGGCAAAGACTCTCTTCTCTCTCGATCATTCCGTTTACCACAAACCCTGTATATTCTTTCGCATCATCCACTTACAAGCTTATGGGTTTAGGGTACTCTAACTGATATTGATTGATGATGTTGAAAAAATAAAGAAAGCTTAAAACCATTTGCTGCTGGCAAAACCTAATCACACTAATAATAATGAATAACAAAGTACACAAAGTCTATGACTAATCAAAAAACTGAGCATTCGAAGCGCGAAGTCACGCGACGTTTGTACAACAGTACGACCAGTGTTGCCAACTTCAATGTGGGGTAAATCTGTAGATTAATAAAACCGTTAAAGTCTCTATTAAATACTGTACCAACGTTTTTCGAGATTTATTGTACATATTTAACCCCTGACAACGTCTGTAGATTAGCATTAAAAATCGTTCAAGTCTCTATTAAATACTGTACCAATGTTATTCGAGATTTATTGTACATTTTTAATCCCTGACAACGAAAAATCCACGGGATATTTTAGTTTGACATGTATGGGCCCTGACTGTGTGTGTGCGTGTCAGTAGCACCGTAGCTCCGAACTGATTAACCTGTTTTGTTTTTATTTGTTTTAAAGGTATACTTTTTAGTCGGCAAGGTAAATAGTTTTAGCTATGTTTGATGAATATCGGTCAAATATGGCCGCCGCCGCCACAAAATGGCTGATTACATTGTTACAAATCCCTATGTAGAAGTTACCAGACCAAATGAACTTTTGTTTTTTTTTTGGTAAATTCCATGAAATTGACATTAAACGAAGAATTTCAGGAAATTATTAGAAAAATTTAACAATGAAAACCCAATTTGCATCTCAATGTGATCTTCTTAGAATTATACAGATTAAGTACAATAAGCAAAAAAATCGAGATAAGTTATGTCAAAACTGAAAACTGATTTGACATTTAAAACAATAGATCTACGGTTTAAACCGAGGTGTTGGCCACACTGAGTCCAACCGATATCAACGTTGTGGGTCTTGGTTAAACAACTGTAAATAATAGGGTTGGCAAATAAGATGTCGTGAGGGCCGTGGCGTATCGCAAATGTTTGCCAGCTTGCCTGCCTGGCATTATGCTACCCTTTGATTGATAGCTGTGGCTAGTTTCAGAGGTTCCGAATTAAGATTTGCTTACCTTAGGTTAGAATACCTATAACTTAGGTGCAGATGACACTGTCCTTAAATTGATCTGTAGAAAACGTATACAGAAAAATTCATACATATAGTCACGTTCTATATTTCTTTCGGGGTAAAGAGAGCTAACGGTCTTGAAAAAATTGAAAGGCCACTTTCAGCTGTATGGTTCTATGATGGAAGTGAGATTCAAATAGTAATAGGTTGCTAGCCCGTGGTTTATAAGAGGAATCCCAAGCTTATAAGCCTATCTCTTAGTCGTCTTTCACGTCATCCATGGGAAAGAAAAGTCTAAAGTGCCACTTAGAGGTAACTTAGTAGTGTAGCGTTTAGAAAAAATAACTATGTAAAATCTGAAATGGATGGATGAATAATGATTGCATGAAGTTGCAAAAGATGTGACCACAAATTTTAAAAACTCAAAATTAGATTATATTCTCGTTCTATTTCGAAATATGAATTATGAATCGAAACTGAATTTCTTTTAATAAGTTCATGCAAAAAGCGAGTGCAAATGATGCCGTCATGTAAATCTCATCAAAGGCCTGTCAGTCAATAACACTTGAAACCTCGATGACTTGAAGTGGTCACAAGTGATCAAAGCGTGGAAGACAAACTTATCTTTGTTGCTAGTGGGGTGTCCGAGAAATTGTTTTATCTCAATAGAGCATGTGACATAAGAATAATCTCAAGCTGCATGACAAAGATTGTGTACAGTCGCGTGCGGAAAAGATGACCTTCGTTCATACAAACTGAAACTATGAAGTTGAAACTATGAACAAAAAGAGAGATGAACGTCTAGAACGTTCATCTCTCTTTTTGTTTCTATATCTATACTAATATTATAAAGCTGAAGAGATTGTTTGTTTTTTTTTTGTTTGTATGAACGCGCTAATCTCAGGAATTACTGGTTCGAATTGAAAAATTCTTTTTGTGTTGAATATACCATTTATCGAGGAAGGCTTTAGACCATATGACATCACGCTACAACTATAAGGAGCAATGAAATAATGAAAAATGTGTAAAATATTCATCCTTGAGGGCTTCAATGATGGCACAGCTAGTACATAATAAATGAAATGTAACGCCTAAAAGTAAAGAGATACAATAGTCGCAATACTCAAAGTCACGTTTAACTGGATGACTTACGGATGGAAGTAAGACTCAGAGAGAGTGATGGCATACTAGCCCATTGCCTAAAGATTACTAGCTTTTTTACCTTTGTCTTTGAAAAACTGTTGGTTCTGTTCACAGTAAGTTTATTTTTGAATGGGTTAAGAATTCTGTTTAGCCTAGCATTAAAACTTACCTATAAGGCTTTACCTTGAACTCTCTCATAACAAGCAAAATTGTACCTTCAGCACAAAAACATGACGCGGTAGCTGACAAACAGACCAGTACTTGAAAATTAATACCTTTACACCCCGACCTACGTATATTGCCCACAAAAACCAATAAACCGATAGCGAGGGGCCTATAAATAATGGGCATTGCACATTCGCGCATAACCTTCGAATGGAACATATAATACACGAATTTCCAATAACGTTCACCCAAATCCCTAGCCTCAGATTTGACAGTTTGTATCTTATCATCGTCAACACCTAATCTAAGGCTATCTGGTGCGAAATTACGTTGTTTTACAACTTTGATTTGCCGCGGTGTCGACAAAGCCGGCCGATACCGTATCATGTTTAAACGCATGTGTTATGATGGCTGTAATTTTTGTATCGAACATCGAATTTCGATAACGCGATAATGTACCGTCGGCAGAGGGAGTGAAGTCTAGAGTGGAATAACAATGATTATTATTATTAGTTAGTTATATATGTATACATTCAGTCAGAAAAGTATCGGGAATGGATTATTTATTTATGGTTCCAAATTCAAATTTTTGTTTTTTTTGTTGTTGTTAGATTGGCACAACTGTTTTCCATTTTGGCGCGGAGTTTGAGTTGCATCTGTTGTTTACATTAAATACAGTGCTATTTTAAGTTATATCATATCTAGTGTGTATTGCTAATTTCATAATGGGTAAAAACATCGAACAAAGAGTTTGTCTTAAATTTTGCATTGCCAATGGAATATCGTGTTCGGAGTCACTGAAAATGTTACAGAAGGCTTACGGTGAATCGACTTTATCAAAAACTCGTGCTTATGAGTGGTACAAAGCGTTCAAAAGCGGTCGAGATGTGATGGAAGATTTGCCTCGCTCTGGTAGGCCATCAACGTCTGCAACTGAAGTTAACATCGCAAAAGTGAAGGAAATAGTGACTGAAAATCCTCATTCAACTTTGAGAGAGATAGCCACCGAACTTTCTGTATCTCACGAGTCGATCCGTACCATTTTAACTAATAATTTGGGTATGAAACATGTTGCCGCTCGGCTAGTCCCAAAAGACCTGAATTTTTTTCAAAAACTCAATCGCATGAGAGTCGCTGAGGACATGCTAGAACGAGTCAATTCCGACCCAACATTCATGAAACGCATTGTTACTGGTGACGAGACGTGGGTTTACGAGTTTGACATGCAAACTAGTCAACAAGCTTCGGAGTGGCGCCTTCCAACTGAACCGAAACCGAAAAAACCACGCCAAAGTCGTTCAAAAGTCAAAGTCATGTTGACTGTTTTCTTTGACTATCGCGGTGTTGTGCACTCGGAATTCTTGCCGGAAGGTCAAACGGTAAATAAGGAATATTATTTGAGTGTTATGCGGCGTTTAAGAGAGCAAATCCGACGAAAAAGGTCAGATTTGTGGAAAGAAAATTCTTGGATTTTGCACCATGATAATGCACCTTCGCACAAGGCCATCATTGTGAACGAATTTTTAACCAAACACTCAACAAATACCATCGAGCAACCACCATATTCACCAGATATGGCTCCAGCCGACTTTTTTCTTTTTCCTAAACTCAAATTACCACTTCGTGGCACCCGTTTTCAATCGGTAGAAGACATAAAAGAGAATTCGCGGCGAGAACTGACCTCAATTCCGGAAACAGTAGGGATGTGACATTGCTGTAAAAAAATCGATTTTTATATAATCGATTTATTTTTTAAGTATGAAAAATCGATTAACATATAATCGATTTTTCTTAAGAAAATAATCGATTTTATTATATTGATAGATTTTTTCCTAATTTTTCAATTTATGTCAAAATAAACGCCATATACATTATATCAATAGATTTATTCATTAAAAATAAACAACAGAAACAGTAAGTTCTTATATAATCAACACAAGTTAAAGTTTTTAACAATCAAGTTTGAAAAATGAAGTTTCAGCAACGCATAATGAATAAAAAATCAACCGAATGGCGGTAAAATACTGTTCATCGACTAACTCCATCTAGAGAATGTTTGATTAAATGAATCATCTAAACTGTTTTAAAAGCACAGAAAGAATGCACAGATGGCGTTAATGTAATATTATGGAGCTGTGAAAGTATTCTTTGGCAGTTCGCGTTCCGGGCTCCAAGCCAGAAGACAAAAATGTCATGTCGGAGTGCATTTATTGCATTATTATAAAAATCGATTTTTAATCGATTATTAATTTTAAAAAAATCACTTATAAAAATCGATTTTTACTTTTAAAAAAATCGATTTTTAATCGATTTTTTCCAAAATCGATTTTTTTTTCACATTCCTAGGAAACAGCGTTTAAAAAATGTTTTGATGATTGGATTATTCGTTGGCGTAAGTGTATCGTTTCTAAAGGAGCATATTTTGAAGGTGATAAAATAAATTTGGATGAATAACAAACAGTTTGTGTATTATTGATCTTTTCCCGCTACTTTCTTGACAGAGTAGTATATAACTAACTAATAATCATTGTTATTCCAAAAAAAAACCTTATAACTAACTATATGTACATATAGCTAGTTATAAGGTCTTCATTGTTATTAGATTTTATTTCTTCTTGAATTAATAACTGGTCTTAGTATTTAAAATGTAAGTTTGTTTTGTATACTCAAGAACTAAAGGTGAGATGAACGGAACACTGAAGTTTGATTTAATGTTCTGTCAATTAGAATTCTTCTAGAAGCAAAATCACGGATAAAAGTTAAAATAGTATAAGTTAAAGTGACTTTCCTTCATATTATAATACCAACTATCATTGTTATTTATATCAAAGAGATCAATATTTCAGTGTTTGTGAATATTTGATTCACGATACCTACCAACTAAAACTTATTGAGGATCATCGTATAATATAATCTTAATATTTATTGTTCCTGTATTTTTACTACTTCACAATGGTAACGCTAAAGACTTAAACAAAAAGTCGTAGTTTAACTAAACTTCTATATGAAGAGAATTACCATCTAATTCATCTAAAACTTTACACATCATTAACTAAACAAAAAAATTAACTCATAGAAAAACTTGTTTTTTTTAATAAATAAGGATTTTTTATGCTATCGGTACAGCACACCGCGTCTCAAAGTTGTAAATCCGATTCATGACATGTGTACCCTTGTAAGCAAACATTACATGATAACGCACCGAAACATGTTTGAAATGTATGGATTGTGACCCATGCAGCACCCATGCAACTTATGAGAATTATAGTTTATAACAATACATACATACATACATGCCGTGTGGTTCCCGGCACCAAAACAAAAAAAGAATAGGACCACTCCATCTCTTTCCCATGGATGTCGTAAAATGCGACTAATGTATAGGCTTACAAACTTGGGATTCTTTTTTAGGCGATGGGCTAGCAACCTATCACTAGTCGCCTTTTACGACATCCATGTGAAAAAGATGGGAGTGGTCCTATTCTTTTTTGTATTGGTGCCGGGAGCCACACGGCACGTATACAATAACAATACATACATACATACCGTACATAAAAACACGCCCTTTTTCCCGGAGGGGTAGGCAGGGACTATATCTTTCCACTTGCCACGATCTCTGCATACTTCCTTCGCTTCATCCACATAACAATCATAGTTATAACAATCTTAGTAAATTAAACGAAAAATGGTTAGGTAATTTCTTCCATGGCTCCGATTATTTCCTGATCCTCTCGGGATATTTTCTTATTTTGATTAAGAATATCGCTTAGTCCGTCATTAAGTGCCTGCCTGTATCATGTGCAAAATGCACCAAAGAAGTTAACAGTGACTAAAGGATGAATAAGGCGCAACACAATTTTTGTTTAACCGGAGATGTGACATCTTTTTAGCGATCGGTTGGGTTATCGTTATAATAATAAATAAATATATACGGGACAAATAACACAGATTGAGTTATCATCATCATATTGTTATTATACTTTTTTTTGTTAGGATGATCAATTAATATCATCAGCCATTTTAAATCGTCATTTTTAACATTCAAAAATAGGAGGAGGTTTTATAGTCGACTGTATTATTTTTATGATAGTAAAATTAATCCGCACTATGTTACAACGTATAACCAAAAATATTACTTAACAACAATTTTTGTAACAGTAAATTCTTAATCGTAACATATACCATATCTTATCATATAACTTACAAAAAATCCGTTCCATTGAATTACTGATATTAAAATAGTTGAGTCAACAAGAGATCTATCATTGTCACCTGTTGAGAAATCATGAAAAATCATTGACATATCATCGGAAATCATTAGAAGGAAGTTCAGAGCGCAGTGATTGCGTAGGTAGTAAAAATTTCCATTAACTGTACGCCTAATTCGACGGCCTCTGTGGCGCAGCGGTAATACGCTTGTCTGTGTCACCGGAGGTCCCGGGTTCGAATCCCGGTCAGGGCATGAAGAGAAACGAACTTTCTGTGATTACCCTGGCTAGGCTGGTTAGGCTAACTCAATCTGTGTAATTTGTCCCGTATATATTTATTTATAATTTATTTCATATTTGGTTTTAGATATTTATCTTTTTAATCCATTTCGAATCAAATTTCCCGCGTAATGTAACAATGACAGGAGTAAATTCAAATGTTTCAAAGGTCTCTTTTAAATAAATTAATGTGTATTAACTTACCTCTTTGGGTGTACGGCTCCTGGGTCTGTGGTGGCGAAGGTAGTCTTGTTTCTGGCCTCGCTGAACCCCACAGGGACTGGCAGAGGCCATTCCGTAGCGCTTCACTTGCTGACACACCTGTGGACAAAATTATTGACAGGTTATAATGATTTCTCTGATCTGTTATGTTAATAAGAAGAGCGGAGCCTCCTGACAGAGGCATCTTTTGATAGCTTTAAAGGAGACACCTAGTTATAAGATTATCTGTTACAGAAAATAAATAATTGATTTAAATTGTTGATTTGATTTTAGGCAATAGATCACTAATTGAATCCCAATCCTATCATTAAGCCTAACAGCTGAATGTGGCATATTAGTCTTTTCAAGACCGTTGGCTCTGTCAGCCCCGCAAGGCGTATAGACGTGATTACATGTATGCATGGTAAAAAGACGCAAACAAACATCATACAAATAATACAAAGTGAGGAAATCTGCACATTCAGGCAACTGGATGTGTAACCGTGTTCAAATATGCACAGCATAAGTTGCAGAGTTCCGACTGGTGTCATTTTGTGTAAAAATTCACCTACAAAATCTAAGATCGTGGTCAAATGCTGACCCCGGGTTCCCCTCCAGAGGGGGTGATGACAAACTTTACCTGTACTAACGCCAGAAATATGATGATTAATTCTTAACTCCATAATTTACTGCAACTAAAAGATAATTTTTATTACATTAACTCGTTAGATAATTTTATTTGTAACTAAGTAGAGGGAAGTTGGATTAAAATCGAATATTAATCGAGTTGATTCTTGTACTAACTAGTCTAGTTTGAAAGTTCGAAGCTGTATTGGAAACTTGCAATGTTAATTATTTCTTATAGCGGAACCATTGTCTTCTTTTAGGCGATGGACTCGCAACAAAATACCAACTAACTTTACGTGGTCTTAGTTTTGTGAATATTGGTTTTGTCTGCACCGTAAGAGATAAAGACGTGTTAAATATGTGTTTTTACTCAATAAGAGTAACCAAAACCGCCGAGCTTGCATAAAGCGAGTTATGAATGTGGATGAAGCGAAGGAAGTATGCAGAGATCGTGGCAAGTGGAAAGATGTAGTCTCTGTCTACCCCTTCGGGAAAGAGACGTAATTTTATGTATGTATGTTAAATCTTCATAGTTGATGAAATTACTCACCCACTTCCAAAACACTGTATTCATTCAAAATTAATATATTTATTTGCCAATTCATACATAAATTCATTGATACCACTTGTCTCATTTATAAATCGTGTAATATGAGTACAATAATAAAAGTAACTTGTCCTATCCATCACACTTAAGACAACATTTATTTTTATGAACATGTATATATATATATATATAACAATCATGTGACGAGTCATTTGTATGCACAATCTCTTTTATGATTAATGAAGGTGGCAGAATCAAAAGAAGTTCTAAAGTAGAAAAGTAAAGTCTCAAAAGTACTACATTCATTACTCTCTTCATGCAAGATCGCTTGACTTGACCTTACTTAACTTATGAATAAAGGGTTCACTTTACTTGCCGTGTAGGTCCCGGCACCAATAGAAAAAAGAATAGGACTACTCCGTCTCTTCCCCACGGATGTCGTAAAAGGCAACTAAGGGATAGGTTTATAAACTTGGGATTCTTCCTTTAGGCGATGGGCTAGCAACTTGTCACTGTTTGAATCTCAATTCTATCAAAAAGCCAAACAGCTGAACGTGGCCTTCAGTCTTTTTAAAGACTTTTGGCTCTGTCAACCCCGTAAGCGATTTAGACGTGATGATATGTATGTATGTGTATGTTGACTTGACCTTACTTAGAAAATATTCTTGATTTATTTCATCTATAAAACACACTAATTCTAAATAATGAAATCAACATGTCATCTATTGCGATAACAATCGTTATTCACGCGCCACAGAAGTGACCGAAGCCCTAATATGTGAGGGCAAATCTAAATCAAGACATGCCACTTCATTGACAGAACAAACATTCAATTGGACGAATTGTCCAGTCTTCGTTACTACGAGTATTATATCGTCTGCTGTGTTATGGTTGCATTCTTAGCCTTGTTGCTTTAGCGCCCGGGGTCCTATATGCATAATTTGACCTGGTTTTTATCTTGAAATCTTCATTTGACATCTGCGACCAAAAGGCTTGACGAGAACCAAGCCAAGGATGTCTTTTGTTTACTGTTGTTATTGACTTATATAAAACTACCCATTTTTATGTGATACTAGTTTTTATCCGCAATTTCAACCACGCGCGAATTTAGCGCCACTTACAAAATAACCATGTTTTTCGCAAATCCCACGGAAAGTATAGTTTTTACTGGGACGAAAAGTACCCTATGTCCTTCTCCAGACTCTTAATGTACGCAAAATTACAACAAGGTTGGTTCCGTAGATATGTAACGCGTGAAGAAACAACAAGCAAATAAACTTACTTTCACAAAAATATTAGTGCGGACAGTTGGGACAATGTTTAATTTTGTTTGGTCAGTTTATTATTTTAATTTAATAAGTACTGTATGGAATTAAATGTAGACAAGGTATTAAAATAGATATCAGATTTAGTCGCGAGTGGATTACAAGATAACAATTGGATTATTCTTATCGTTACATGTATTTTCCGTAATCACAGCAAGTATCGTACATAATATGTATGTTTTAAAAATAATATTTACTTCTAAAATTTTTTGTAAGAATACAAAATACCTACGTAAAATCTAAAATGTTGCACCCTTCAAGCAAAACCCCTGAGAAATACTAAAATAGCTGTTCCAATAATTCTTAATTTGACAAATGCTCATAAAAACTGTAATTTGTCTGAAAATTCCTCCGCGAGCTGAATAAATGAAAATTCAAGTTTAACGCGTGTAAAATCTAGGTCATAAAAAATGCACATCCAGAAACAATTCCACATATCCTAACGAAACGGACATCTCAACAGGATAAGGACGATAAGGGGCACCGGGCAAGGACAATCAGTGCAGAGGAAGTGAACGATTCGGTGGCGCCTGCGCAGCTAATGTCAAGACACCAAGTGTTCATATGACACATCCTAGATTAGCGAGTGTTGATGTGATACATCCTTTATTTATATATAATAATTCTATATCTTATGGTGTTGTTGAAATATTTATATTTCTACACTGTCTTATATTTTATAGAAGAGAATATAAAAAAATTGAAAAACAGCATTGAAATTGAAAGGGAAAGAAACGTATCGGTGGCGCCGCGCGGAAAATGTTAATGCTAAGATACTATTAGTTGATGTGACATATACTCACTTTACCTTTTCTAGACTGTTGGCTCTGTCTACTCCGTAACAGTTAAGGACATGATGTATTTATGTATGTTGATTAACAACAGTCGGAGTTGACTTGATGCATCCTTGATTTCGAGTCATAGTAAGACTTAAAGAAACTTTTATATATTAACGAAGATTAATATAATATAATATTTTACGAAAAGCGGTCGGAAACTAGGTTTTGATTGGTCTCTTTAAGAGCAAGGACAATCTGTGCAGAGGAAAAGAAAGATTCGGTGGCGCCTGCGCAGCAAATGTTAATGCTGAGACACCAAGTGTTGATGTGACACATCCTTGATTATCAACTGACGATGAGGTGACACATCTTTGATTTCCAAAACGTATTGAAATTGAAAGATTATAAAAAAAGTTAAAATTAATTGTGCTGGTTGATATTTTTTATTTAAAAAATAATGAGTTTAACTTGAAAATCAATTTAGCGAGTTCCAATTTTTCACTTTGAAAAAATTAAGATATTTCTAAATTAATCTTCCTTGTAGCTTTTTCGAAAGTTGACAATACAATTGAACGCACATTGAGGAGTTTATCTTTGGTACATTGATTTATCACAAAAGTTTTGATCCAATGTAAAATATACTGTTATACCCATCTGACATGCTCGCTCATTATAAAAAGTTATCTAAGAAATTATAAAAATGGATACAAATTCATTTCATCATTTTATTGAGCTCCATTCACTTTCATTCATAGCAATAAACTTAACAATAATTGGATCTACTTCATCGCATGCAGTTCAGTTGCTAATACTCAAAATAGCGAGAGAATAGAATTGACACACAGAGATTGACATACTGTTAATATTTGGGACAGTCGGCAGATGAAAATAGAAAAAAAAGTTGCAGGTTCATATATATTTCTTCGATCCTTGCGTTTTTCAAAACAGTTTTTCGAGACAATTTGGAAGAAATTTAATATATTTCACCAGGAATGGAACATAAAAGGTAAAAAAAATAAGTAAAAAGGTTGGTTTAGTCTTTACTTTGAAGTTCTTATATGTTTAAATACAAATAACTTTTTTGGAGGGGTAGGTAGAGAATAAATCTTTCCACTTGCCCAGATCCCTACAAGATATAAATTTTTCTGTATCTAAAATTTTAAGGGTTCATCTTATATTTCAAAAACCCTGATAACTAAATAGCTGAAATTTTTTTTTAGTTCTCGCTTGTCAATTTATGAGATACTCTTGACCTGAGCTTACCTCTTATTTCTTTTTTTTCCTATATTGTTTCTAGTTTGTACATTTCATATTTTATACAGGGTGCGCCGGACATCGGTTATTCGAGAGACCCTCGGGGTCGGCGCCGGCGCCCCACATCTGGTCACGACGAATGGCAAGTATGGGATTATGGTTTTGGTGTCATGTTCTAATATGTATGAAATTATCTGCTGTAAATCAATTGGAATGATTTATTTAAATGAATGTGCTAATCTCCACAATCTTTGAAGAATATATGGAGCTGTAATAGGTCATGGTTTTACATCCAGTTGCCTGAATGTACAGGTTTCCTCATGATGTTTTACTTCACCGTATAGACATCGGTTAACAAACGATGTACGTAGAAAACAGTTATTTGAAAACAGATAGTATTATTCGTTTATAATAATAAATTATTCTATTAGTAAGCCAAACAGCTGAACGTGACCTATCAGTATTTTCAAGACTGTTGGTCAAAAGTTTACCTTTACCTTTTTTTTTGTCAATATAAAATGATTATAATGTAACGTCATGAAATCGATAAGTTGTATACGATAAGGTCTATTGCAGGTGGCTGGTTTGATTCATAAACTGTGAATCAAAACAATACTCATATTTGGAAAACTATGAGTTGCAAATGGCTGCTTAGGCCCTTCTGTCTTTCAAGACTTTTGGCTCTGTCTGCCGCGGAAGGATAAAGATGTGATTATATGTCTGACCAAGAGAAGAGCCCGGGGTTAACCCAGATGCACAAGTCTCGAATTTACATCGAGGCTAACTCAATCTGTGTAATTTGTCCCGTATTTATTTAGGTGCCGTGTGGTTCCAGGCACCAATACAAAAAGAATAGGACCAATCCATCTCTTTCCCACGGATGTCGTAAAAGGCGACTAAGGGATGGGCTTGTAAACTTGGGAATCCTCTTTTAGGCGATGGGCTAGCAACCTGTTACTATTTGAATCTCAATTCGATCACTAAGCCAAACAGCTGAGCGTGGCTCTGTCTACCTCGCTAGGGATATAGACGTGATGTATGTATATATTTATTTATTTATGTATGTATGTATAGCTGTAGCAATAAATAGCTAGAACAAGCCACTAATCTCTTATCACTTAGACCATGCATTGGCACAGGAAGCGATGATACAATTGGCGTTGTCAGCGACAATTTGTGAGCAACTCGCGGCCGGACGCCGGTCATTGATTCTTGAAGACTGGCGCCCACAGAGCAAGGGGCGGACGTGCAGTGCTCTGTGCGGGCGCCATACACTGTTTCTGTTTTAGACATTCAGTTCAAACTAGTAAAAATTATCCAAAATAAGTTAGGTTTCCCGGAATAGTATCAGAATGGAATCGCTTCTAGTGTAAACCCGATTCGGAATCATTATTAAAAACGCGCCACGGCTATATATATTTTAAACTACTTAAGTACTTATTGTCAATGACGTTTTATAATACGTCTACTTCTATAGTTTATTTTTTAATTCAATAATTTCCTATGTTGTCCAGGTTTAATAATGACACATAAGGAGTTTTTTTAACTGAAACAAATTTTTATTAAAATATGTCTATTTAAAGAGTATTTGTAGATACATATTTATTGTAAACTAATTACCTGAAATAAAATTTATATTATGATTCCTTATGACAGAATTTGTCAACAAATAATAGCCTATAGATCTTCTCTGCTCTATGGTGGCGCCATTCGGCTCTTTTGTTTTAGTTTTTTTATTTCTAATTGAGTCATCAGCCTTGGTTCCGATAATAGTTGTGCGAACTGTTCCTTGGTCATAGATCAGTTATTTTTAGCAATTGGTTTGATTGGGAATGACAGTAACGATATTATACTTTACATCTTAGAGATAAAACAAAAAAATAAAGATATTTTTTTTTGTTATCAGTATTGACTGCGATATTTTTAGCAAATTTGGCCAAAAATACAACCCTCATAGTATGCCACGCGCGACGCCGTTTATATCGCGCGAAAAGCTATCGCTGTTTCGCTTTTTATTATGACGTTAACAGCGATAGTTATTGCCGTGCCAGACTATAATAAGTAAGTATAAAGTTTCCGCAAAAAATTACAAATATATATATATACATAATTATGGTCACGTCTATATCCCTTGTGTGGTAAACAGAGCCAACAGGTTGGTTGATAGGTTGCTAGCTCATCGCCTAAAAAAGAATTCCATGTTTGTAAGTCTATCCCTTAGTCGACTTTTTTAAATGGAGTGGTCCTATTCTTCAGACAAATATTGTTCAAAATATACCTAAGACCTATTTCGTTAAAGCATGTGCAAATCGGACGTGTTTCGATCGTTGAACGACAATTCGTTCGTAGGAAGACTCGAATCACGTGCCACCAAATCGTTGTCTTCCTTCGAATGTGAATCTCTTGCTCTGGAAGTGACCTACATCCCAATTGGCATTATGATTTGGCTGACTGGTTTTTTTTTTAAATAATACTATAGTATTTAAAAATAAAAACAAGAACTGATCATTAGAACACAATAAAAATCTCTATTACTTCATAACCTAACTGCACCAATGACATCGTGCATACGCAATCTCTATAAATATTCGATAAGACGCCAACAAAGGACCTTACAGTTACCACAAAGAACGCCGCACACGATCAATTAGGTGCGGTTGACACAAGACAATATTCCATTTACCCATCAATGGAACCGAGGGTTCATTCATTTGGATTATTATTAGCGACTACTTCAAATCGTTCGATAGGACATGAAAGAACAATTGTGGGGTGGAGCGGCGTATTTATAAATGTGAATGCAAGTGCGATGATAGTCGCTTGTGCATTGATGAGGTTCCCGTTAGTGATGTTGTAGTGTGTGATATGAAAAATATAGCGCTAAGGAAATTGTGAATGTGTTACGTATCAAATAATCTATACTTATATTATAAAGCTGAAGAGTTTGTTTGTTTGTTTGAATGCGTTAATGTTAGGAACTACTGGTTCGAATTAATAAATTCTTTTTGTGTTGAATAGACCATTTATCGAGAAAGGCTTAAGGCTATATAACATCACACTGCAACTATTAGGAACGAAGAAATAATAGAAAATGTAAAAAAAAAACAGGGAAAATTATTTCTCCTTGAGGGCTTCAATGATGCCCAAAATAAGAATTCCATGCGGACGAAGTCGCGGGCACAGCTAGTTATCTAGAGATTTTATTTCCATTGGGCATATCTGAAAATTTGTTTTGTGTTTCTATTATACTTTTGTTTATTTTATGTTATTCTAGACTTAGAATTAAATGTGAAATAGCTTCGGGTTCATAAATGTCTCATTCATCCGCGGTTTTTTGAAATCACCAGTCGTCAATAACTATAGTTCAATACTAACCGATGCTCTTACGGTAAGGGAAAACATTGTGAGGAAACCTGCACATTCAGGTAACTGGTACCCCGGGATTCTCTCCAAAGTGGTGAGGATGCAACCGGGGCTAAAGGAGAAAGAAGAACTATCGTTTAATTGGATGAATGTTATTTTCTATTTTTTTTAATTCTAATAGAGATTTTTTTGTGAACCAATATTATTTTTTCTTCTAAAAATCTACTCCACTGATTTCGGTTTCTAATCCAAGTGTCAGGTTACTCCCTGGGTGGTCAGCACAGAGCGTCATTATTGATCATGGCATGAGCGAAACGAGAACAATCGAACAGCTCCGAAGTGAATCAACGACGGAACTGAATCCAAGAATAGTAACATATATAACATATAATCTCTTCTATGCGGGTATATACTCTTGTGGGGTGGACAGAGCCAACAGTCATCATTAAACTGAAAGGCCACGTTCAGCCGCTTGGCTTAATGATAGAATTGAGATTTAAATAGTGACAGGTTACAAGCCCGTCGCCTAAAATAATAATAGTATTGAAGTATATCCGAAGGGGCATCTCGTCCACAAAAAAATCTGGCCTGCGGGCGAAATTTCAACCTTAAAAATGTGTATGAGTATCCATATACTGATTTGTGCTACATTGATGACCTGATAATAGGGTGACTCCACATAGTGAAAAATTTCAATATAAAATAATTGACAACATAACATACATATGGTCACGTCTATATCCCTTGCGGGGTAGGCAGATCCAACAGTCTTGAAAAGACTGAATGCTGATGACTGAAGGCCACGATCAGCTATTTGGCTTAATGATAGAATTGTATCTAATGTATGTTCTAAGAATTTTATCTCCTAAGATAACTACTTTTGGAAGTTGAATTTAAAACGTTAGTAATTCTGCTGAATACTAAACGAAAGTTTTGGTTGGCAACGGCTTGGCATTTTGTTGGACAAAGTTGCAACAAAGACCACAGTCTCTATACCGAGTATTCCTTTATCGGAGCGGTGACATGCAGTCTACCAAGTCTTATCACATACAAATAAAGATATTATTCATATGAAACGCGAAATAAAGAATCATTTTGTACCAAGTTGGTTCGGGGCACGTGGGGTCGCAGTTTCCTGACTTTAGCAAAAACATAATTAATATTATGTTCTGATAACACAGTTGCGTCCAATTAATGTGTTTTTGAAGTTCGAAAAATACAAATTATCACGGTTTTGTCCTTAACAATGCGGACATTATAATTTGTAAAAAAGCTAATCTCGCTTCGTATAAAGCCTAGATTCACCCAATCCAGGATCCATGGTCAAGGGCTTATACGATGCTCCTCTCTAGAGTGGTGAGGATAGAACTAGGACTATAACCACGAAGAAGAAGAAGAAGTAGCCGCAGGTTATAAAGATTTAATGGAAATAATAGCCTAAGCATGACATTAAGACTATCGAAATCGATTTACCGAGGGCAATATTTTGACGAAGGTAGGTAAGAACCAAGAAGTTAGGAAGAATAAACAATTAGCTTGAAAGTACACAGAAAAACTCTTCTTCTTTATTTATGTCTGCGCGATTGCAACTATCAAGGTCATTTCTATACAAAAAAACAATTCACACAGTCACGATTTAATTTAGGCATAGATCTTCGGATCAATTAGTGAGGCAGATGACAGGATGACTAACATGCGTAGGAGTTGCTCCGTGGGAATCGTCCTAGTTTCAGTGAGTTGCCTTGATTAAGACTATTATGACTATACCGCATGACACATATTGTGCTATGAGCAAAATCAGAATAAGTACATTTTTATTGGTTGGCCCTGTGTGTTTGTCTATGCCGTCCTTGTTGTATATATTTTTCTTCCTACAAAATCAAAAATTACAATCCGTTTTGGAGAAAATTGGAACGCTACAAAGGTAGACAGAACAGAACTTTCAACACTAATTAGTGTTGTTCATTTTCTTTTTAAATTCCAAAATGAGGTAGGTACTGTTAGACTTAGTATTATCGTATCAAATCTAAACCTTATTACAAAAGTGGAAAAAGAAAAAGCTATATTAATTTTGATTTTGATTATCCTAATCCTGCGCATCTAAATCCTAAGACCTGCACGACAGAAGGTTGGAAATTAAACTAAAGTAGGAGGCACAGATACTGTACAATTTGCTTACCAGCTTGCTTATAGTACCTACCAATAACAAAATGGGATAAAAAGTGTTAATTTAGCAGATTGAATTACAATTAAGGTAAAGTGAGATTTGGAGTTATATAACCAAATCTAAATCACAATACAGAAAACTAAAACAATTTTAAAGCGCATTCTACACCTTAGAGTCAAACTCGAGGGGACGTCCCTTTACGTCAAAAGGGTGAAGTTGAACCTTATATAGGAGGTACAGCCACTGTTCAATCCGCTCACCAGCTTGATTGTCGTGCGAACAACGGAACGGGTTAAGAGGTGTTAATTGTGCAGATTGAATGTTTTCTCAGGGCAGAATATTTCAATTGGAATCAATTGTGCGACTGCGCACATTTTTTTCGTGTGGAAGTTTTAAATCTTATTAAATGTTTGAGAATGATCTTTTGACTAACTAGATTTTGTTCAGGTCTTGCTTCCATGAAAATTACAAAAAACTTGTAAGTAATAAAATTTATCATTTATTTTTCGCTATAGAAAATTCGAATTTCGTCAAAACTAGTCCAGTAGTTTTTGATTTAATTCATTACACAAACAAAAATACTTACAAAGATTTTCTCTTTTTTTTAATAGTATGGATAGTAGCCGGAAGGGGCAATTTCTAAGCCAAGTAACGCAGCCAAGGAAGTAACACAAGTAAAGCAATGTACAAAAGCTAACTCTATCAACGATCACGCACCATTTAAGTGCCAAATAAAATCACATCTGTGAATGAAGCTCGTGGGACTGATTGCAAAGTTTTTATTGAGGTCAAAACCGTAGCTTTAATAGTATGTTCTTTATATATACTAGTCATCTCGCCCTGATATACACGAGACTAAACTTCTTGTTAAGGACTTTCATGCTGGTCTGGTGACAAAGAAATATAGAGTAAGCGCCGGCTGTTTCTCTTTCGTTATCGGTTGTAAAAATAAATCAAGGGCTTAACCTTGACGGCCTCTGTGGCTCAGCGGTACTACGCTTGTCTGTGACACCGGAGGTCCTGGGTTCGAATCCCGGTCAAGGCATGATGAGAAAAGAACTTTTTCTGATTGTCCTGGGTCTTGGATGTTTATCTATATAAGTATTTATTATAAAATATAGTATCGTTGAGTTAGTATCTCGTAACACAAGTTTCGAACTTACTTCGAGGCTAACTCAATCAGTGTAATTTGTCCCGTATATATTTATTTATATATTTATTTATTTATTATTTATTCAGATAGGTAATGGGCCAGCAACTATTCGAATCTGAATGCTATCAATAAGCCTTCTAGCTAAAGGTATTCTCAGTCATGTGACTATTGGTTGTGTCTGTTCCGAAAAAGATATAGGCATCGTATGTGTGAAAGAGATAAAGAGAGTAATAGCAGTATTTAAAACAAAATCAATATTTCGAATTCTTTTTGTAGGCGATGAGCTAGCAATCTGTCACTATTTGAATCTCAATTCCATCATTAAGCAGCCACAGCTATAACTGAACGTGGTCTTACAGTCTATTCAAGACTATCTGCTCTGTCTACCCGGCAAGGTATATAAACGAGAGTATATGTACGTAAGTACAAAACTTCTAAGCATTCATCGTTCCGATTTTTTCTTTTCGTTGCAGACTTATCAAGCCTTCTATGAATTAGATTGATTGGTCAGAGGCCGCCGCCGAGCGTTTGAAGATGCCGCCTACTTCAGCCTAATTCGTCAACAGGAAGATTCTAATAAGGTTAGGATTTAAAAGGGAGTTCAAGGAAGTCAAGAGTTACTGTACGATTTTGTTTTTCTCTTTGATGGTTTTTGGTTTACTTTCAAACATATATCTATAATCACGTCTATATCCCTTACGGGGTAGACAGGGCTCTGTCAGTTGACAGTTGGCTAACTGTCTTGGAAAGACTGATAGGCCACGTTCAGCTGTTTGGCTTAATTAGAGAATTGAGACTCGAATAGTGACAGGTTGCTAGCCCATCGCCTAAAAGAAGTATCCTCAAATTTAAAAGCCTATGTCTGCATGTGTATGTAAAATTAAGTAGCTATTCAGCATAATTCAATTACTTTTTTTGTTATCATCCAACTTTAAAATTTCACTTTGAACTCCAAAAAATCCGACAATCAAGTAATCATCTGCTTGCGGACCGTAAAGGGTGCCATTAATAATGTATTTGGTCAGTAAATCGCCTTTCACTGTGGAGGGATTTGCTTCTAGCCACGTGTACGCCATTACACTAATGGCGGAATCTTTCTCATTCGGCAATTACGAGAATTTGTTTAATCCTGTCCCTGTTTCAAGAGTTTAATTATTTGGATGATTTGGTAAATGTCAAATACACTCTCTCTTATACAATTTGGGTCGTCAACTTGGTCTTTTATTACAATTTGTGAGTTTCTCATCATTTTATTTCATACTCTTTCTTTTTAACCTGTTCCCAAAATGTTCTTGTGTCAAAATATTCCCGTTCGCACCCTCCATTGCTATCCATATAATCACGTCGACATCCCTTGCGGTATAGACAGAGCCAGCAATCTTGAAAGACTGACAGGCCACGTTCAGCTGTTATGATTTGTTTTTTCTCTCTCCAATTGTCAAAACATTGCGCTAATATTTTAAATGTGAAAGCATCCTTACATGGTCGTTGTATATATATGTTTATAATATTTTAATCTAAGAGCGGTCTTGTCATAAGACTTATTGCGTAGGTATCAAAAGTAATTGTAGTATTCGCTTCTCCGATCCAAAGTAGGCTGGTAATTATATTTGCGGCCAGTTACAAAAACTACATTAAAAAACAATACACTAAATCAAATTTAGAACGCTCTTCGAAGTACAGTCGGGCTGATTTTAATTATACGTCATGATTTAACGGCTGGGAGTGTGAGAATCGGATGTACTCGTAGGATGTGACCAAGGACGTGCGATTTAACACTCGTCTTTTTGCAACATGTGGCGCGCAATCATGTTTGACACTCGGTTTTGTAATTAACTGCATGGCTCATTATGATTTTGAGTAAATAAAAGTCTTATAAGTCAATGAATTATCGTAAGAATTTCTAATTTAACGATACTAAAGCGTTGAAAGTCTACGGCGAATGCTAGTGATAAAATAAATCCATCCCTTAATGCCGATGAGGGCTGTCGGGTAATTCGTTTATGGGCGACACGTGTAGTAGCGAATGTGGCCAAATTAGATTTCCATCCAAAATGATGGATCGAGGTTCTAGGTCCGGTCCAAATCACTGGATGAGAATTGCCCACGTGCTTCTGACTGCAGGAAATTCGATGGAGGGAATGATTTTTCAAAGGTTTTGTTAAGCTTTACTTAGTTTTTGTCTGCGTTCAAGTAAAATCTGAACTTTGGTCTCCCTTTTTTTAATACATTGTTGGATGTTGGTCGGTTGTGTACTCCCGGCGCCAATATGAAAAAGAAAAGGACCACTCCATCTCTTTCCCATGTAAGTCGTAAAAGACGAGTAAGGGATAGGCTTGTTAACTTGGGATTCCTCTTTTAGGCGATACGCTAGCGACCTGTCGTTATTTGAATCTCAATTCTATCATTAAGCCGAACAATTGAACGTGAGCCTTTCAAGATTACTGGCTCTGTCTACTCCGCAAGAGATATAGTATTATATGAATTAATGAATGTTGGTTGGTATTGTTGTTAAATATATCCGGTAATATACTGAATAGGGTTTTAAATATTATATTTTTTTAAGTTACTTTAACACAGTTATCCTCACGTGAGTTGTCTTACGATGTTTTTTTAATCTTATTGTACAAAATATATCATATAAGGTATCATGACTCTGTAAATAGAGGAATATACTCCAAGGCAAAAGTATAAGTATAAAGTCAATAAGCGGACTTATGCTATAAGCATTATCTACCATCAACCATTAAGTCTCAAAGAAAACTTTAACGTGGGATCAAACTAAACAATTATTTTTCGTTATAAGTATTTTTCCCGTTATCTATTTACGTGGTCTATCAGACTGTTGGCAACCCCACAAGGGATATAGACGTAACTATACTTATGTATTTGAGCAAATATTTTTATAGAAATAAGAAAATCGTCTCAAATATCATCAAAATCAATGTCTTGGCGGCAGCGCGTACAAAAATAAGGGCAAACTCAATAACGGCCGGTCGATCAGGCAAATCCGATTATGTCCGGGATCAGATGTCTCTATGTTCGCCAAATTATTGGCAATCCGGATTACAACCTGCTTCTATATTAATTGTTTTTCCTTACTTCGAATTGTAACAGATACTTAATATGAGATTTATATGTCAAGTAACTGATAAGTACCTACCAGAAATTTGGAATTGGGTTGGTTTTTTTTTTATTATTCTCAGTATTCAAAGTCTTCAGGATGGGACCACTCCATCTCTCACCCATGGGTGTCGTAAAAGGCGACTAAGGGTCAAAAAATCAGTAGAGAATACTCTTAATAACTACCAAAAATTAAAATGAAATTTGATTCGCACTTTTCCAGGTAAAATTTATACTTGGTTATGATGTTGCTAAACGTTTAATGAAAAGAAATGATATGTATATGTATACATGAATGCAAACGAAATTATTTTATTGAATATATAATCAATATGTTGACATACATACATATGGTCACGTCTATATCCCTAGCGGGGTAGACAGAGCCAACAGTCTTGAAAAGACTGAATGGCCACGTTCAGCTATTTGGCTTAATGATAGAATTGAGATTCAAATAGTGACAGGTTGCTAGCCCATCGCCTTATAATGAATCCCAAGTTTGTAAGCCTTTCCTTTAGTCGCCTTTTACGACATCCATGGGAAAGAGATGGAGTGGTGGAATATGTTTGTTTGGCACAATTGTTACACTAAACACTAATATAATTATCTAGTTACCAGTCATTTCCATAAGATATTTAGGTAACCCGTCCGATGCAGTGTAATCCTTGGAAAAGCCCTGTATAACTGTTACCACATGAATTTTCAAGTGGGTTATACCGGGTTGAAGGGAGCGGGATGACGCAGATTAGTGTTATGGTGTTATTGTCACCCCAGCAAGGGTGCTTACCCTTTTTGTGATCAGTTTTAAGGTTAAACTTCTTTTTTTGAATGCCTTGGTTAAGTTCTTTTAATTAGAACTTTTGAATGAATTATCTCACTTTTTTATTACATTCATACAATCACGTTTATATCCCATGCGGAATAGACAAAGCCAACAGTCTTGTAAAGACTGATAGGCCACGTTAAGCTATTTGGCTTTAAGATAGAATTGAGATTCAAATAGTGACAGGTTGCTAGCCTATCGCCGAAAAGAGGAATCCCAAGTTTATGAGCCTACCCCTTAGTCGCCTTTTACGACATCCATGGGAAAGAGATGGAGTGGTCCTATTCTTTTTTGGAATGGTGCCGGGAACCACACGGAACTTTTTTTATTTGTTAATTAAAATTAAATATGATTTGGTATCGTTCGTATTAGGTATGTTTGTTGTTTGATACGTTCTAATTTTGAGCGAATTAGACAAAAGAAAACATCGATTGGGTTACAATTGTAAACGATTTGATAAAGAAATTTCGTTATGTTGCTTGTCCATTTACCTAAAGAAGGTATTCCAAGTTTACAGTCATTAGTACTTAGTATCAGTAGTTTATAATACTCGAGCATCTTTTTCCCTTTGTCGCCTTTTACGACATCCATGGGAAAGAGATGGAGCGGTCCTATTCTTTTTTGTATTGGTGCCGGGAACCACACGGCCACTAAATAAAAGTACTTAACATATATCTTAAGGAAATGTAAATATCAGTGTATGATTTTTGCATTATCTGTACCAGAAGTTCCGTTTCCCCTTTGTATAATCAGTACTGTACGAAGTGGCCCTGTTTTCTTTTTGGCCGGTTCATTACAGGGATATCGATATTTCTAGATACCTAAATGAATTCTGAACGGCTGCTGGAAAATGGTGTAATATTTCTTTCATCGCTTGGAGCAGAAAAATTATAAGGTTTTTAGTATTAACTCGTGCGAGAATGGTAGTAAAGTAATGCTAATGAAATTGAATTTCATTTTTTTTATATGTCAGAAATAAGTAATTGTTTCTTTTAATTTTTTTTTATATTTACAAAATGACATTTGCAGATTTGTTGATGATTGATGTTACATTACTTTATTTTACTTTTTTTATAAATCAAAATATTCGATTATTTTTTTATCCTCCTATATACTCAATTAAGGTGTGAAGAAGGGTGAGTCTAGTTTTAACTTAAAACGATTTCCATCTGACCTGCCAACCTATCAAGAAAATTTCATCAAGCTTAAATCTTCATAGAACACTTTAAGCGCCCATTTGCACCCATAAGATTCTAACCATCAGTTTATTTTGAGTAGGTACCTATACAAAATAGTTTAACGCATAAATTTCCCAAGTGAAAATATAACGTCCTGGTAAAGGGTCAGGTCAAAAGTACCCGAAACCGCCGAGCTTGCATGAAGAGAGTTACGAATGTGGATGAAGCGAAGGAAGAATGCAGAGATCGTGGCAAGTGGAATGAGGTAGTTTCTGCCTACCCCTCCGGGAAAGAGGCGTGATTTAATGTATGTATGTATGAAAATATAACTAGCGCCTGAAACCGAGGCAGAAATAAATCAATACCGTTAGGAAAGAAATTTGACAACCTGTTCAGCTGTATGGCTTAATGATGGAATTGTGATTCAAATAGTGATAGGTTGCTAGCCTAAAAGAAAAATCGCAAGTTTATAAGCCTATTCCTCAGTAGCCTTTTATTACTTCCATGGTAAATTGATGGAGTGGACCTATTCTGAAGGGCCGCAAACTACACGGCACGGTCTTCAGATTTAACTAAGAAAACTTCATAATAAGTTATATTTAAACTTACTTAGTTGTAAGTATCTGTAGAATTTTCTATTAAGGTTTTTAATCATGTTTAAATAATCTTAATATTTTATCCTCTATAATAATATATAAATATATATGTGAATGAATCCTATACTTAGCTTATGTGATGTTACGATAATAATTAAAAGATTTTCAATGTTATTGGCACTTATTGTACTCGTAATATTAATAAGTCCCAGGGTCAAATGTAATAAAAACCATGTTTCCTGTTTAACTGACCAGGATTGAACCAATAATGAAATCAAATTGACTTCCGATTGAGTAAATTACATTTTTAAAATGATAGTAATTAAAATTTTTTCGTTTTACAATTGCTTTTTTTAACAATGTTTTTTATTTCTTTTTATTTTCCAATAATCTCTTTTTCAGTAATTATGATTCATTTATCTGATGAGACATGTTATTTATATCTGAGAGCGCCCGCAGTTTCGCCCGCTTGAAACAAAAAATTCTGTTATCTTCCATTCCCGCGAGATTTTCCTAAAATCCTTCATTAGCAGACGAATTCTAGTTCTAATCCTCCTTATTAAAACTAAAATGAAATAAGCTGAAAGATTTCCATGCGATAAAAATATACACATAATCCCGTCACACATATGATCACGTCTATATCCCTTGCGGGGTCGACAGAGCCAACAGTCTTGATAGACTGCTGGTGATAAAAACAAAATGGATAAACCATTTCATAGGTGTATCAAAAGCTTAAATCTAATAAAGAGTTAATTCGTTTCATTTATTCGTCCATTCATTCATTGCTCAATGCAATAAAATTAGCGGCGATCACTTTCGAAGGGTTCAGTCCTCAGTTCGAGGGTTCAGGATAACAATTAAGTCCTCTTTGACAGATGAATCGATCACGTGATCTATGACATTAGGGGGGTTAGAATAGTTTTAATTTGTCCTATATTTTTATAACGACCAATAAAAAAGGATAGGATCACTCCTTCTCTTTACCATGACTGTAGTAAAAGCCGACTAAGGGATAGGCTTAAAAACTTGGGATTCTTCTTTTAGGTGATGGGCTGGCAACCTGTCTCTATTGGCTTGATGATACATATATACTCGTATTGTATATATACATATATATATAAGCCAAAAAGCTGAACATGGCCTATCACTCTTTTGGCTGTTGGCTCTGTCTACCCCGCAAGTAATGTAGACGTGATTATTTGTATGTATGTAGTTTTTTATTAAAAAAAATATGATATAAAAAATATTCAGGAGAAAAAAATATTGATTTTTGTACTAAAAAATCTTACACGAAGTAGATTGGTAATTATTTCAATAGAAAGAAAAAGAGTTCATTGCTTTTAAACATTTTTTGAGAAAAGATAAGTTTAGCGGTGGATTTTTTTTCTCTTATAATATTATCACGTCTATATCCCTAGCGGGGTAGACAGAGCCACCAGTCTTGAAAAAACTGATAGGCCACGCTCAGCTGTTTGGCTTAGTGATAGAATTGAGATTCAAATAGTGACAGGTTGCTAGCCCATCGCCTAAAAGAAGAATCCCAAGTTTATAAGCCTATCCCTTAGTCGCCTTTTACGACATCCGTGGGAAAGAAATGGAGTGGTCCTATTCTTTTTCTAATGGTGCCGGGAACCACACGGCACACCTTCTATAATTGTTTTCACATATGTCTTCAATTCTAAAAAAGAAAAAAGAATAGGCGGAATATAGGAACAAAAAAATCGCATAATTTTCTTCAATTTCTATTAGTGTAGAATATCTATATAAGTAGGTATGTTAGTTAGTTCTGCCTCAAATTTCTCATGGAGAATGAAATTATTGTCAAATTCCAAGTTTCGGTTGTGTATTCTCTGTCATCCCTCGTTTTCACGGAAACTCGACAGAAATATGTTTCTAAAGGCAAACCTACCACAATTAAAATATTGTTAAAATATTTTTATTACTGAGAGAACAAAATTATAAAAAATGTTTCCCATTTTGCACAGAAAATGAAAATATTATCTAATATTATTAAGTAACAAACATAAATACTACTAATTGGGCTCTTATTAATCGGATTTATAAATAAAGCACAGCCAGCGTTAAATAAAAAATGTTTAACATTGTATAAACGCTGAAAATGAAAGGCTTAAGTTCCTAAATATTTTGTAACTAGAAAATAATATATGAATTTTCATGGTTATAAGCTAATCAAAAAAAAAAAAGAAAAAATAAAACTTTATGTAAAAATATGTTAAAAATTAATTCGCAAATTAATTGTCAAAATTGTAAATACATCCCCAAGAAGACAAATAAGCTATAATATGAAGGAAGGGCACTTCATTTGCATCTTTCATTTTATTATTAAACAAAACAAGGACAATTTTGTTTCAATGGTGTTTAAGGTAAATAAAGAGTACTTACCTATAACAAACTTATGAAATTCATTTAGGAATTGAATATTAAATAATTTGAAGAACTGATAATATTTTAAATATGGAATATTTGTGCTAAGTCCTATCCTATTATTATTAAGACTTAAAAATAAATTTCTGAAAAAAAAAGTTAACTGAAAAATAAAAGTTCAAACTTGTACTGTCTCGATAACATTTTCTGAATCGGAAAATTTACCTTTCGGTGTAACGACTCTGAAGGCGCTATTAGAAACCGGCCTCGGTGAAGTTTCTCTCATGGCTCCAGGGGAACCACTGCCACTTCTCACCATAGAAAAGTCCAGTGGCATATGCGGCATAGCACTTACTTCCATTGTCAAAAATTAAAAAGTTACTCAAACACAAATATTTACACTGGCCATAAATAACAATAAAAAAGAAATAACAAAAATTTCAAAACAGAACGAATGTTTATTTGGAATGTCCGTACGAAATTCGAATTTGGATCGCGGTGCGTGCGACCGGCGCGGGTTGCGAGTATGTATTAAGGCAGGCACACACTCGAGCGGTATTCTCTCGGCTTTCTGTTCTGTAAAGCCGAAAATCTCATGAATCTCCATACTGATTTCGACCTTATCGCTATCGCCGTTTTTCTGTGGGCGTGGTATGAGAGGCTCCGCCCCAGGCGTCCCTGGCGCCGCCATGTGCCTCGAGTGACAATCACTTTGTATAGGTAACACAATAATATGGTTCGTGATGGATTTTATCGCGCCACCGATGCATTTGTTCGTGAGAATTTTTTCGATAATATTTTCAGTATTGGTATTCGACTTGAAGTTAACCTGTCTCATATAATATGACTTTTTGCATGATGGTAAAGTAATGTAATGATTGTAAAGTTATCTTATATTATAAGTACTTACTTACTTTATAATTTTTTTTGATTTCCATTTCACTATAACTTTTTGGATAGTACAATTGATTTTGATTTTGTTGGCGTTCTTGATTTAATTAAAAACTGTAATTCTTCTCAAACTAAATAAATGAATTTCAATAATATGTTTCCTTGAATTAGGTATCTACTTATCTAATATGAAACATGAGTTAAACTTCTCAGTACAGTATCAGTTTTTAAATTAAAATTAGCGATCAATTTTAAAGTAATGAAGTTTCAAACTGTATTTTTATAAAATGTTTATAAAACTTAAATTATTAACAGTATAAAAATATTTTTTTATAACTAATCTGCTATGTTAACAATCCTTAAGTAACTCCAAAATTGAAAATTTAAAACAATAATGGAATAAACACGGCACCCGTCGAAAGATGATACAATTATCCCTCAAACGACGGTGACGTCCGACGAATTAAACCCGGCCCGGTCGTCACGTACGGACATTTAAAACAATGAACGGTTCAATTTTTCACCGGGAGTCCCGGAACGCACCGGATACCGAGTGCTAATCCGGCCCTGTCGTTACGGCGGTATTCTGTAATAGAATTTAAAAAGTATTCATTTACATATTATTTTTATTATTGCATTATTTGGTCATATGTAGGTACTAGTCCTTATTAGTATGGGAAACTAACTTTTTAAAAAAATAATGAGCTGTTTTATTTTTAACTGGGAATGCCAGAACACATGAGATACCGAGATTTAATTTTTTCTATCAGAAGCGATATTAAATAATTTCAACTTTTAAGATATATTTAATTTATTTTTATATATTTAATTTAATAGTAATGTAAGTATAAGTTTATCATAAGTGAAACAGGTACTTATAACTAAGTTAAACTTATTATAAATTATTATTTATTTGATTATTAAACTACGGAAATAATCTGAGAATCTGGTACACCCAGTTATATTAAGGTGAAAAGAAAATAATGCTCTCAGTACGATTACTTGGACCGACATTCTAAACAACGGGTTAAGATTGTAAATTGAGTGCATTGAATAACTCAAAAAAGTATATTATTATATTTTCAATGCGAAAACTGTTCCAGAATAAGCCCTCGTACTTGCTTTGCGAAAACTAATTACACCTCCGCTTCGCAATGATAAAGCAAAGCCGTCGTATGGGATATTTTTATTCGGGACAAAATGAAATTCCCGTGATCTACGGTCCAGATTAAAATCTACCTTGGAATAAGAAAAATAAGGTCTAATATTGCGTATGGAATATTTTTTGGGGAAAATTTTTCGGGGAACAAAAATTATCCCAGGATAATCTCTTCGGGTAAATCCCATTGTTTTGATCGCCCCCTCGATTGTCGACCGTCAGCGGGGATCTACCTGTCGACTGTTTTATTACTACTATTGTTGGGTGTGAAATTATTATAAAATATAAAAATCATATAAAAATACATGTAAAAATAATTACAGAGAAACGAAATGAATGGAGGATGGACACTTATCGCCGTAGACAACTCTAAAATACTTATATGAAGAAGATACATACATGTAGTCACGTCACCATCCGTTACTGGGTAAACAGAGCCAATAATCTCAAAAACACTGGAAGGTCACGTTTACTTTTATGATTTCCACAACAATTATAAGAAGAAAAAAGAAATATATATAAATATAAGAAAATTAATGAATCTCGTAGAACGGCTACGAAATTTCGTAGCATCTAATTTTCGTAGCAGCAAATCGAGTTTAGTTTATGAGTTACGAGATCGTTCGTCATGTTTATATTTTTAGGGTTTCTATCAATTCTAGATTACGTTTCACAATAGTAAGAGTCAACGAAATCAGGCGCGTATCGCATTTATTTACTTCTTGATCGTGGTCAAAGTTTAGTCATAGAAATACTCCGGTTAAAAAAGTAAAAGGTGACTAGGGGATAAGCATATTCATCCAGTGACAGCATTTACACTGGACTGTTAGCGAAGAAAAGGTATTATTTTGAAATACAGGTCTACCTGCCAGAATTACGCGTTATCTGCTAAAGAATACAGGTATTTCGCAAATCCTACGGTAACTATATATATAATATTTACCACACTATGTCTTTCTAAGTTACAATAAATAAAAGTGTAGTCATTTATATACGAATACGTGACATTTCAAGAAGATTGGTTCTGTAGATATCGCTTGAAGTTACAAACAAACAAACTTACTTTCGTATTTAGTTTATTAGTTAGGTTAAGCATTCCCTAACTAATATCCTCCTTCTATTTTTGAATAACGAAAATTAATCAAGGAATTATTAAAACAAGTCAAAAGGGAACATACTCCCGAAACAAAACAGCAAGTATTTTCATATAATTTGAGCAACCATTTCTGTGTAAATATAATGTGAATTTTAAAATTCACTAAACTGAGAGATTACTCCAATGGTCCTTACCATCCTTTCTATGCGATTATAAAATATAATACAAACTGCACTGCGGTTATCATTTGTTTTAATGAGGCGAGCCAATTAGGCCGGAGGATTTAATTTTGGAAGCATAAGGCTCGTTTTATACGTCATTTTGAATTTAGAATGGAGTCATTATTTTATACGCAGTAATGCTATATGATGGATTTAGATTTTTTATGTTTTTTTTCTTTGCGGATTAAGGTTAATAATGATAATTAAGTATTATGAATATGTGCCTCTGTTTTAAAGTCATGATAATATTTAAAAAGTCCTTAATAAACATCAAGTACTAGATTCATCCTAATTTCTGGATTGTAATTTAACGAACGCTGTCGGTTTCCAGAATAAATCTATACAACCATACATAAAATCACGCCTCTTTCCCGGAGGGGTAGGCAGAGACTACCTCTTTCCACTTGTCACGATCTCTACACACTTCCTTCGCTTCATCCACATTCATAACTCTCTTCAAGCAAGCTCGGCGGTGAAAAAAAAATAAATCTATGTTTAGCCGAATTATAATTTGAAATAGTGAAATTTTATTGCATTTAGTGCATGACATGACAGTGCACGACATTACATCACACCATTCTCAATTTCGGAAAAGTTTCTTCACTACCGTAATTTTATATTAAAAAAAATATTAATTACAATAAAAAGAGAAAAGAACGGAAAACTCGTAATAATTTATAAATTGTGTATTGCATATAAGTAAATCGTTTGCCCACGGCAACGTGGCCAAAAGGCTGTTGCATTGCCGAATTAAATAACAGTACAATATTAATATATTCTCTTTAAAAAAAATTGTCCACATCTATTCTCAGGATTATAATTATCCCTATTATATCTAATTAAAAAGTAGAGTAATATATAAAGCAACTAAGGCCCGCTTTACTTTGTACAGTACCTAACACATAAAAACATTAAAACTCGCATCGGGGCAGTGTTCCGTATTTTAATTATACCAAGTTAATTAATACAAAGCATTTACAATTTGGCAACAGAATCGGCGATTTTGTTACTAGGCTCCAGCGGATTGTTTCATGCATTTCACGTTCTTACTCTTTTAGGGGTGGACATAACTAAATGTCATATCTAGAGTCCACAAACCTGGATAACTCTATGTTAGAATTGCGAATTAAGATTTTCGTAAAAAATGTTTTTCCTAACTAAGGGATAGGCTTATATTACTTGGAATTCTTCATGTAAGTTATTAGCTAGCAACCTGTCGCTATTTTAATCTCAATTATATCATTAAGCCAAACAGCCGAACGTGGCCTATCACTGATTATATGTTAGTATTAGTAGGTTTGAGCTAATTATTAGTTAAGTGTATGTATTCTTTATTACAGATTTTGATGAAATTATACATATGTTCTCTAAACATCAATCGAATCGATATCGCGTCTGCATCATAAGTTATCAAAAATGCTTCTTTTTACCCCTAACGTATAGTTGGGGTAAAAAGAAGCATTTTTAGAGAAAAATCTTAATTATTTTCTCCGTTTCTACGGAAATTCCGGGATTTTCAAATTTTCCATAATTTCCAGTGTCACCTTCTGGTATTTCGGCTAAAGTAAAGGCTCTATGTACACCTTATTTAATAAAAACGTGATATGTGTAATATGAACATATGTAAAAATAATTAATTAGATTTCCTGGCTCCACTCAGGTTAAAAACTAACTACAAGCAGGTTGTTCGTTCAAAAATCATTTGCTTCTGAGAGGCATTTGGCTGTACGTTCAGAAATTCTAATGTTTGCTTTTAATTCAGTGAAAATTTTATTTGCCTCTTTGAAGGGTTCATGCTTTGAAGCTTGGCTAAACCTTTATTAAGATATTTAGTAATATGTGAAATAGGGTTGGCGAGGTTAAATTAACCTATTTTCATTTCTGGTGACAAAAAAAAACAATGGTTTATCGCCACTAATGATAATGGCCTTTCAATCAGATTTTGATTTTATTAGTTGACCTTGAGTCGACCTTGAGTTGACCTAGTCATTTACTAGTTGACCTTGAGTTAGGTCAAAATAAAACTGTATGTTTATACAGATTTGTTATTTATATAGAATTTCATGAAATAAGTCTTAAAAATGTGTTTTTATATCCTTTATCTTTAGGTCATTTAATAACATTCATTTAAACTGCTAATGAATCAATAGTCAGAAAAAATATTGACGGCATTATTAACACAAGAAAATATTATAAACAAGACGAAGAGAGTATTAACCAAACGATAAATTGAATAGTCCCCATTACAACAATAGAATACCATGAACAAGTTTTCAAGTCAATTTTGAAGAATTACCCTCCTAATTTACCAACTTGACGACACTTTCATCTTTTGACCACAGATAAAAAAAGTTTTCGCATTTTAAAAATGGAACGGTGCCAACCTTACCGAAATTACGGTTAAAATAAACAGCGGGCTGAAGCAATTTGCATCTAGATGTGACATTAGGAGAACAATTTTCTCCTTTACCAGTTCAAACTGACCACTCAAATTAAGGAGCGGGTTAATTAGTACCCCTCACTTTTTATTCTTGGGGTCAGATACGGATCGTTGACAAAATTATGTGTGGAAATGTGAACGAAAAAAAAAACTAGATTTGAATGAAATTTACTGTAAAATTTTAAAATTTTCACAACTTTGTTGGTAAAATATTATGGTACCCGAATAAAATAGACTAAACCGAATTTGAAGTGGCATAACTATTTTGTCATTTATGTTCATTAGTTTGATTCCTAACTGATTCTTTTACGGCGAGGGAAAACATCGTAAGGACTAATTTGACATTCTTTGTCTGTCGAACCAAACTTAATACGTAAGGATATTGTGATAAAAGTAGAAAAAAATATTAAAAATAATAATCATAAAGACACAATTAATTAAAATGTGTGATTACTGAAGAAACTAATTAAGTCTAGGGAGCCTAGCTTTGAAGTCAACGACCCCTCTCCACATATGGCGCGCTTCCTGTCATCTCACTTTTTTTTCTCTTAGATAACATGTGCTGATATTTTGCAGGCTAATCGCATTTCAGCCTTATTATATTATCTTAATGTATATGCCACCACGATACGATTTTAAGTAGAATTATACTAGATTTTACTTTACACGACTTTTAGGCAATGAGACAAAACCTGTCACTATTTGAATCTCAATTCCATCATTAAACCAAACAGCTGAACGTGACCTTTTAGTTTTTGCGACACGGTTGGCTCTGTCTACCCCGAAAGGGATATACACGTGATTATAATATGTAGGTGTATGTATGATTTTATTTCTCAATTTGATGTGTGGAGTTTAATTTCCAATTGCGTCATTCTGCTGAGGATCTGGGCCCATGACCGCAATTCAAGATAAAGCAAGTTATCCTTATATTATTAATCTAAAAGGTTATCATAAATTTCGCGCCGGAAATTTGGAGTGAGATCGGTGGAGAAACACACTGGACACAAATAGTTGACGTTGACACCGTGTGGTTTTCGTGGGTTCGAGTCTCATTTGAGCTTCGGCTTTTTAGTACCAGTAATTAAAGAAACGACCATTTTTAATACTAACTTGGCACAAAACTGAAGTGCAAATTTAATTTTTTTTACCCGCTTCACTCATCCATGATGCTTAACTATGATATTTTTTGAACTTTTAAATATATAATCGTAATATGCAACTTAGACGATATTACACATAAATTCTAACTTGTTTATTTGCTCTCAAAATCTATACCCCTTCTGAGATTAAAACGTAAAATAATGAAGCTAGTGATATGATTAAAAAAAAAAAACAAATCTACAAGTTACATAATACCGCGCCCAGCCGTCTGACATCAAACACATGTCTGGCTAATGATCTGTGGCCGAGACAAATGTGAACACTACACAACCAGACTTATTAAAGTATAGACATGCCAAATTTGAATTTAATGATAAACTGTCAGGCATAATTTGCTTGAATGGGAAGCATAAACTTAAAATACATTTGCGGACATAAAAATCCATAGTTACTAATATGGTCTAAAAAGAAATTTGTTTGTCCGTGTAATGTCTGAAGTTAGTTAAGTCTTTAGTTATGTTAGACGAGTTGGCTTTATTTCAATCAATTCTAACTTTTCTAACTACTTTCTTTATCGACCTGGATTTGTCACCCCATGATTCAAGGCTAAAGTTCCCATTGTTAATGTTGCGGAGGTCAGACGGGAGCTGCTTCTTGTAAAAGTCTGACCGGATCCAGAATTGTAGCCATAGATGCATCCTAGGCTCTAGGAGAGGTGAGGACGCAAGCAAAATCAACAGTAAGGGAATGATGGATTATTCTATAAGTAGGTATACAAAGACATTTTAATTTTACATGTCTAAATATTAATAGCTCTACAACCATGCTAAATAATAAGACGTTATGAATGAATATTACAAATAGAAGATGACATTTCTGCGACCGTTGCAACATCTTGTGTATGAACGTTATCTTATAATTAACTAGCCTTTATTCGAAGCTTTGCTTCCGTGGGAATGTTCACATTTTATTTGATTGAATTCTAATTAAAAGAATTCGTTTGAATATCTAGTTTCCGTAAATTATTGGTACTAGATTTAAATAAAGAAAAAGAATCCCAAGTTTGTAAGCCTACCCCTTAAGCCTATTTTTTTTATTGGTGCCAGGAACCACACGGCGCCTACTGTCAAATAAGTGTCGTGCACAAATGACTAGGTCAGAACATTTAGTGGTCTTACCTTTAAATATGACAGAACTGTCTTCAGTCGAAACCGAAACCGCCGAGCTTGCATGAAGAGAGTTATGAATGTGGATGAAGCGAAGGAAGTGTGCAGAGATCGTGGCAAGTGGAAAGAGGTAGTCTCTGCCAACCCCTCCGGGAAAGAGGCGTGATTTTATTTATCTATGTATGTATGTCTTCAGTCTGATGTTAATCCACAATGTTACCATTGGTAAAAATCATTCCTTTGTCCTCCAACACTCGTCACATCCGTTAACAAACAAATCATTTGGACGCCGGAAGTCGATGATTGTCAGCGTTGCCACCACATGTAGTGGCCCGCGAATTCATATGATTTCATTCATTAAAGTTGTTAGTACGAGCTATAATTAGCGCGGCTTAACTGCGCGGGAGAGCGATTCAAACTTACATACCTACATAGTTAAATATCAAAAGGATTTTTGTATTTATTCAATTTACTTTTTTATGATTTTTGTCAAAGACTTTCAGGTAAATGTTGTGATGTGAAGGAAGATGTAGTTACAGAAATAGAAAAGGGTATGTTAAGATGGTTCGGTCATGTGGAGAGGATGAATGAAAGCAGGTTGACTAAGCAGATATACAAAGAGAGTGTGGAGGGAAAGGTCGGTGTAGGAAGACTTAGACGAACGTATCTTAATCAAATTAGAACGTCCAAGTAAAGGGTCAGGTCTAAAGTACCCGGAACCGCCGAGCTTGCATGAAGAGAGTTATGAATGTGGATGAAGCGAAGGAAGTATGCAGAGATCGTGGCAAGTGGAAAGAGGTAGTCTCTGCCTACCCCTCCGGGAAAGAGGCGTGATTTTATGAACCACCAGCCTTAAAAAGACTGAAGGCCACGTTCAGCTGGCTTAATGATGGAATTGAGATTCAAATAGTGTTAGGTAGGTAGCCCTTGGCCTATAAGAAGTTAACAGCGTTTTCCTGAGTCACCTTTTACAGCATCCAATCGATAATCGAGTGGTCCTATTCTAAAGTGCCGGTTACCATACGGCATACTTTCAGACGTGTGTTATTTTTCTTTCTGGAGATTCCCACAGGAGCGAAGCTTGGGGAAAAAAGTAATAAAGTATGTATTAAACACAATTTTTTTTAAATTTCAGTTGAAGATCCGAGGTTGACTTTGCGCTTAGCATTTTTATTCTATATTGTTACTTGCTTTCGCGCGGGACTATTTATTTATTTATTTATTTATTCTTTATTGTAACAATTACAATTTGTAAAGTACAATAGGCGGACTTAATGCTAATAGCATTATCTAACAGTCTACCATTGGGTTAAGCGGAGAACCTTTGAGAGACTATTGAGACTATTTGAGAGACTATTACTACTGTTTGAAATTTCAAAAAAAAGTAACAGAAGTTACTTAATCCCGAAGGGTTATAATGTGCACAACTTCGTGAAAAGTCCGTTCAGTAGTTTTTGAGTTTATTCGTTACATATGTACATAGATAAAAAAGCGTACATAATGTTACAAAGTCTGTTGTATGTCCACGTGTAATGCTTGATACGTGATTTCACTCTAATATAACGCCTAGTATTAAAACTTTAAAACAATACAGTTTACAATACAACACGCCAGAGCAGTTATTAAGACATGAAAAAATAAAAAAAAAACCGTGTAAAGTAGTCGCGGTAACATTAAACCAGCGATAAACAACAGTTATAGTTAAACTCAGAGCTCGCAACCCCTCTTTATGAAGATAATCCATTGTCGAATGCTTCGTAAATACTTTTGTATGAACTGTTACAGTTTTCAGCTCAGCTGAGCGGGTGAATCATGGATTTGCGAAAAAGTTTTCATGAAATTTACTGAAAATTATTTTTTGATCGCATTGTTAGGTTATCAATTTTTTTTATGCGCTCTAGTCAATGAAAGGTAAGTATTTTGTAATTATTCGACAGTTTCAAGGTAGCTCATGTCCTTCTGGGAAGTCCCGTCATTTTTACTACGCTTTTATTAGCTTGGGTTGTATGTATGTATGTATGTATGTATGTATGTAACGGAATCTTTGAGCTTAATTTTCACTGATTTCTAAACGTCTGATCAACTTGAAACTTTGCACACGTATCAAGGACCGATGACAATGCAATATTTTGATAAGAGTTTCTCATTATCCTTATTAAAACTGCCAGGATTAATAAATTCATTTTTAGATCCTTCGTATGAGAGTAAGAGAGACAGAGATAGCACCAGTGCCAGTAATCTCCATACAAGAAACCAAGAAGTTCTGACGCATAAGGAGTCCAAAAAGAGATGTAATATATTTCCATATAATGTTACTATTAACCTGAGGCTTTTTTATTTCATCGCATCGCTCTATTTAGAATTACCATTAGAAACAATAGTAGAATTAGTAGAATATTTTAAAACAATAAAAAATATATAAGTAATAAAAAAAAAGTAATAAATGAAAATTGAACAACTAAATTTACAACAATACAAGAATAAAGTTACTACCTACAGAACTTTGCGATATTTAATACGTATTTAACATATTAATGCGATTCTTGAATTAACATTATGTAACTTTTGCATATTTATAATAGCAACACTGTAATACTCGCTTGGAAAATGAGTGACAGTTTGTTTATTTATGTAAAATAAGTTTTGCAGTAAGTTTTGAATTCGATTCTAACACCTGTAAACTTTCTTTCTGTTTTTTTACCGGTGCCTGTGTATTTACCTATTTGCACTTTGTTTTGTGCTGATAACTTGTCGTTATTTGGAGTTTGGAATCTTCCGTTGAGTCGAGCTTTGTTCTTCCGGATATTCGTGTGATTTTATCATCTGAGATTGGACTCTGACTGTGTTCACTGTGTTGTGCAGATATTTTGAGATAGGACTCCTGTAAAAAGTACCTGATTATTTGAGATAGGAGTCCCAAGTTTGTGTTTGTTTTTGTGAAAGACAGATTTTACTACAAAAGTGCCACGATGTCTTCAGATAAACATTGTTGCGTTCCTGGTTGTAAAGGCAGTGGAGGTATGTTTGAAATATTTTTGTTCCTGTATCAATCTGCCTCTTAATCTTGTGGTTTGATTCCTGGCAAGGCCACAATCGAAAATTGTTATGTTTGCTGGATAGGCAAAAATATTATTAACAGTGATTTATCACTATAAAATTCTTTTCAACTGGGTTTAACAATCATCATACATACATGCATACATATAATCACGTCTATATCCCTTGCGGGGTAGACAGAGCCAACAGTCTTGTAAAGACTGATAGGCCACCTTCAGCTATTGGGCTTTAAGATAGAATTGAGATTCAAATAGTGACAGGTTGCTAGCCCATCGCCTAAAAAAGAATCATGATGATGAGAATATTATGAGATTTAATCCAATCAGGCCACATATAACTTTAAGAAAGTTAGTTGTGAAAACCTCCGGCGATGGGCGCATGGTTGCGAAAGTCATTTCTAGTAAGATAGTTATACAGCGTAGTAGAAGTAGTAGGAAGTTAACACTTCTACCAAAAAATAATTGTATAAAAAAACTAAAAAACTAGGCGTTTTATTGCTAATCAAACTAAAAAATAGAAAATAAATAATAGTTTAAAAAAAACTAAAAAACTACGCTTTATTGCTAATCAAACTAAAAAATAGAAAATAAAATTTAAAGACAAAGGAATTATAAAACAGTAGTAGCAAGTCGAACAATCGGTTATAGTCAATTACCTCCGATTAAAATTATAACAAAATTAAATTTATAAACAAAACAATTTAAATCAGAGTAAAAAGCGTGGGGTGCATTTTACTTCATTTTCATAACTCTCTTGTCATAAATATATGCTAATAGAATGATTTTAATATTTACTACATCAGGCACCCCACGCTTTTTACTCAGATTTCAATTGTTTTGTTTATAAATTTAATTTTGTTATAATTTTAATCGGAGGTAATTGACTATAACCGATTGTTCGACTTGCTACTACTGTTTTATAATTCCTTTGTCTTTAAATTTTATTTTCTATTTTTTAGTTTGATTAGCAATAAAGCGTAGTTTTTTAGTTTTTTTTAAACTATTATTTATTTTTTATACATCGTAAGAGTATATCTTTCCCCTTGCCCAGATTCTTGCATACCTACATTTTTTGCTTCATTCACATTAATCAATCAGCTTTTTCTTTGAACATATATACATACGTATAATCACGTCTATAATCCTTGTGTAGTAGACAGAGCCAATAGTCTTGAAAAGACTAATAATACACGTTCAGCTGTTTGGTTTAATGCTAGAATTGAGATCCAAATACTGACAGGTTGCTAGCCCATCGCCTAAAAGAAGAATCCCAAATTAAGAAGCGTATCCCTCAGTCGCCTTTTACGACATCCATGGGGATGAGATGAACGTGATTGAATATTACTACCTAATATTTTCTGAATGTATAGTGTAAAATCTTTTGCTCCATCAGCACTCGTCCATCAATGAGCTGTAAGTAACGCCACCATAAAACAATCGGGGGGCTGAGCATTAACGATTTATTAATTACAAAACGCTAACACCGCATCCTGTCGTGGCAAAGATGTAAAACTGTGTAGAAGGTCTGTCGTAGAAATCTTTGTTATCTTTGTTAAGCTTGCCGCTATTTAAAAAAAAAAGAATAAAACCTTTTCTCGTTATTGTAGAAGTGTAGGAATTTCGAAAAATTTAGTGCAATTTGATATTGGTGATTAAAATAAACGATGATGTTTAAATGATTTTATTTTATCAATAATCAAATCGTGGACGCAGAGAAATTGGAGCCATCCAAGGTTAAATTTTTTTTTATTCACATATTATTAAAAACCTCCACCTTTTCATCGTGTACAAATTGGCACTTCTGTTCGCACCGAGTCTATGAGCGAGGTTGCGTGCGCGCACATGCGGGCCTCCAAACAGTTTATCTGCCGATCTGCTGCCGGCCGACAATTGGTAAAAAAGGCCCATCACTAAATTTACCGTAAATTGCTAAAACCGACCGTTTACGATTTTAAAGATTGCTCTTTTTATGCGGGCTCTTGATTTTTTATGATTGTGTTCTGTCCATGATTATTTCAGTTAGCAGGGAATGCTGGTACATGTGAAATACAAATATTAAAGGTGTTCATGTAGAGTTTATCACTAAATACATACATTATAGATCAAACCCTCGCCCAGAGGGATAGGAAGACATCTTTAAACTTGCCATAATCATTATATCATTTATTCTCTGTGAAAAATACTTGATAGATTATGTTTAAGTATTTTTTTCCATTGCTAAATTTCACCCAAAATATGTAAGTCAGAAAAACGAAATGTCACGCATTTCCCGAAATTTCGGGTAACTCTCTCTTAGTGCAGCCCTAGACCTCGTAAGGAAGGACCCTACAAACCCTACCCTGCCGGTTCGTTGCGTTACTATCTTGTAACTTACTGCGAAACTAACTCAATCTATGTAATTTGTCCTGTACATATTTATTATTATCATATAACAAATTTCTAATCCCAGCGGTTTGGGCTGGGCGTTGTCTGGCAGACAATCACCCAGTGATACAAGAATTTTGTAACCTATATCTTAACAGATGGCATAACAAACAAACTAGGTATCGATATAAAAATATTCAATTAAACGATCATCAATAAGATGCTATCGGCTGCCACATGGACCGACAAATTAGAGGTAAAAAATTGAATAACCCACTGGGCACCGATCGGCAATATCAATGATGTTTAACCCTAAACATAATCGACTTGGGGCCGAAACTACCTAAGGGACACAGGGACTGTTTTGTGCCCGTAAAATTGCAGAGTATTTTTTGCAATAAAATTTCCCCCTTTAAAACTGGGGTCGCGCCGCTTAAGGGTTAAGTTTTTGGTCGAGTGAGCTGTAGTAACACCTTTGGAGTTGATATGTCAACATTTGTGTTTGCGATTTTAGTGAATAATACTGCTTGGCTTTGTATAGATGTTACATTAAATTAATTGTCATATTTTGAAGTGACTGTCAAGGAAAATAACGTGTTCTGTTTGAATTAATTAGAAAGTTTAGTACATTTGAAGCTTATAAAGCATTAATTATTTTAATAAACTGCTTCGTTTTCGAGGCAAAGTTAAAGTTTTATTTTTAATCTATGGACATAACTAAATTATATCAAATTCAATAAATAATACCTTATCAGTGTCTTTTTATACTAAAACTAACTAAAAATCAATATTTATATAACCATAACGTAAAAATATAGTATTAGAATGATATAAATAGTAAAACATTTAATACCAAATGTAAGCAAACGCCGCATTCAAAATAACCAACTATTTGCACACGGAAATCTTCAAAGTATTGTAACCCTTGCAATGCTGTAGCAAATTTTCCGCTCGGCGACTCCGGTTGTCGCCTAAAATACCCATAATTGATAAGTAAAGGAAAAGAAGACCGCCTCATACATATTTATGAGTAGCCCGAAATTGCTACGGAACCATGTGAACGGGAGCACTTGCGCCTTTTGCCGTCTCATTATGTTTTTAGGGTCCTTTTGTTATGCCGCTTTTGATGTTTCAAATCGGCTGTGGATTTTCCTTAGTTTATATGATTTCGGCGGTTTAGGGTTAACGGCGGGAACAGTTGCGATAAGTTTTGTATTGTCGTTTATTGATGTACATCTTATAATATGTTCATACATACATACAAATGATCACGTCTATATATCGGGGTAGGCAGGGACAACAGTCTGGAAAAGACTGATAGGCCACGTTGAACTGTTTGGCTTAATAATAGAATTGAGATTCAAATAGAGACAGGTTGCTAGCTCATCGCCTAAAAATGAATCCCAAGTTTGTAAGCCTATCCCTTAGTCGCCTTTTACGACATCCATGGAAAAGAGAAGGAGTGATCCTATTCTATTATAAAGATAAATCTACTGCTTTTTTTTAATTTAGTGGCTTCATTACTTCATACTACATACATACTACATAGTTTAGTTTACTCTTGAGTTAACAATAGATAATAATATAATTCACGAAAGATAATTAAAATGGCTCTCCTAGATTAAGCATCGATAAAGTGATAAGTAATTTTTTTTTTTCTATTTATCGTTTCCTGAATTCGATGACATGATTTAAAGGGCATGTAAATAATACCTTGTATTTTAAGAATGAGCATATGAAATAAGTATAAAATGACGCGATTACCAATACAATGTTGATCAATCAATGCCATGTCTTTATTTTTTGTGTAAAACATAATTTAATTTTATCTACATTTGGTATAATTAAATTATGTTTTAAGGATGGAACATATAATAATTTACTACCTAATAAAGTAAGAAATAAATCCTAGACTTAACGATCCTAATCAAGAGTCATCGCCGACATTGATTGTATCATCAACATTTAGCAATCTGTTGGTTATAATTTAAGTTATAATCTAAGTTAAGTGAAGTTAATGCATGCGGGCGTTGAAACAATGTTTGTTTTTGTAGTACATTCACCCTCCTTAGCGGTAGACATACGAGTTTCAACATACGTCTACCGTGTGGTTCTAGGATTTTTATAACACGTTCACTACATCTCTTTCCTGTGGACGTGGTAAAAGGTGACTAAGGAAATACGCGCATTCATCCAGTGTAAGCTTTCATGCTGATCTGATGGGTCAGCAGAAATATATTGTGTGTCAGTTGCCTAACATATCGTGCAGATCATAAAAGTCCAACAAGAGAAAGGCTGATATTTTTTTTCTTTTATGCGATGGGCTAGCAACCTGTCACTTTCAATCAAACAGTCATGTCAAAGATGTGGTCTCTGCCTACCCCTCCGATTTCCGGGAAAGAGGCGTGATTTATGTATGTGTATGTCACACAGCAAATTCCATTAAACATAGCTGTTAAATTAAATCATTTTTTATACCTACAACTGAACGTGGAGTTCCAGTCTTTTCAAGACTGTTCTATCTACACCGTAAGGGATAAAGACGTGATTATGTATGTTAGACAAAACTTCAGAATTAATCGGATTATAATCTTTTAAGACGTCACGTGGGACAACTAGTCAAAACCATGAGAGTTGAGTCAGTCGCTCTAGATCACTAATTACATGTTATTCTCACTGATTAAAGCACAGCTTGTCTCTAATGAGTGAGTGAGTGAGTCACTTCACAATTGGACTTAAGGCTCTTTTATATGTTACGACTGAGTTATAATAATTTTATTCTCGTAGATTCTTATAAATCACACTCTTTTCCAAAAGAAGGCAGAGGCCACGTATTTCCGTTGTAATTTTTTCATTTTACCCGTCGTTTAACAGATCATAATGCTCTTTAGATTAATCAGGAGTACAATAAACTAAAGAGTTTGCATCTTTAGTTTATTGTACTCCTGATTAATCTTTTACGAGGACTTTTCCGATTTGATTCAGATACATTCATCTAAATCTTCCCCTCAACGTTTATATTCATAATCTCCTTGTATATTCATTTTTATTAAAACATTTTCATTGTATTATTCTTATTCACTCTTAAATCACATTTTAAACTCATATTATATACCTATAATATGAGTTTAAAATGTGATTTTTTATGGAACGTCCGGGATACCTCCTGGCCTGTGACCGTACGTACATTTCACAATTATGAAGTTTTTTAGTTCTATAATTGATACACCCAAGCAATAATCACAACAAAAGTAATTAAGTATCCGTAAAATAGTCGTAAAGTGTAAATCGCCCTCATAATCTGTCGTGCAATACGTTCTCACAAGCGTGGACCATCTTTCTCAATCAACAAACAGCGGGGCATACGATTTTTATTGTTTTCTACCAATTGGTACGGGCTGACATGTTGTTTTTTACCTAATATAACCTCAAAACTGCGATTAAATAATTAACTTAACAACCCCTTTATTAATCTTAACGGCTCAAAAATCAACTGAAATGTCTAATATTTTTTTCACTTTCCTTTTTTATGCGTCATTTTATTGCGAATAAATTGTCTTTTTGTAGTTTTTTGGACCGTTATGTTTTCATAGCATTTTAACCTAATTAATTTGAAAGGGTACACGTGTATTTTTTATTTAATTAAGCGTTACGATGTGGAGTTTTGTTGCCGCTATAAAAAATTGTGTAAATAAAATTATTCTAATGAAAAGTTGTTGAGAAATGGTTTTTGATATATGACCCGCTGACACACTCGTTTCACGTGAAGTATCTACATTTTACACGAAATAGACTACTACAAACTGTTTAGTATATATTTCTCATAGGCACAGATGAAAATCAACTTTGAATATGGAATTAATTGTGATATTTTCCGTAAAGGTGATTATGGAAATAAGCACATCCAACTAGTGCACGAGTCCATGGAAGTTAGTAGCGAAAAAGTGCGTCAAGCTGCTATTGAGTCCCGCGATAAAAAAATATAGCTTCCTGGATACTATTTTTGCTAGCCCATCGCCTAAAAGAAGAATCTCAAGTTTATATGCCTATCCCTTAGTCGCCTATGACGATATCCATGGGAACGAGATGGAGTGGTTTTTATTGGCGCCGGGAACCACACGGCACTCTTAACAATACGGCAAATAACGGATTTAGGCAGATAATTTTTACTTACATTATACTGTTATTTTACTAGTCAGCCTATTGTTTTATATTTGCAAGAATATATTAAAATTTATTCTTGCAAATTATGATTGGTTTTATGAGACACAGAATTAGGATTATAATTGTAATACATTTGATGAAAAGGCTGTTAATATACTTATTAAAATCAAATAATGACACAAAATCCGATTAACTAATCGACAAAAACAGTATAAATTCTATACTTTAACCCTTGTTACACTCCCAAAAAAACTTGTCGCCATATTTTGTCCCACTGGGGCTGTCAGACTAGTTCAGTTGCTTGCTTTTAATAATATTTTTTTGTTTCGCTACTTTACTAATGAATTATATGATGAATTGCTTTCTAAAAGTTGGTTAGGTCAATTGATTTTTTATTTAACTCTGATCAAAAAGAGCCGTATTTGTGTTCACTTTCAGTTTTTTATTGATCAACTTCTTCTCCTATCTGTTTAACATCAGGTCAAAGGTACCCTTAACCAACGAGCTAATGTGAGAAGAATTAATGCAGGGATCGTGTTACATACATACATATATATATAATCACGTCTATATCCCTTGAGGGGTAGACAGAGCCAACAGCCTTGCAAAGACTGATAGGCCACGTTCAGCTATTTGGCTTTAAGATAAAATTGAGATTCAAATAGTGACAGGTTGCTAGCCCATCGCCTTAAAAAGAATCCCAAGTTTGCAAGCCAATCCCTTAGTCGCCTTTTACGAAATCCATGGGAAAGAGATGGAGTGGTCCTATTCTTTTTGTATTGATGCCGGGAACCACACGGATCGTGGTAAGTGGAAACATATAGTCTCTGTCTGCCCCTCCAAGAAAGAGGTGTAATTTTATATACGAGTATTTATGCAAGAATAGTAAACGTTTTCTGTTCACGAGTATTTTCATAATTCAATAAATTACACTTGAGCTCATTGCATACATTTGTTAAATTAATATTTCTTTTATAAATCTTTATTATTCAAAACTGGGACATAACATTAGTACAATTAATGTGGATGATGTATAAACGGAGTAAACCGTCGTGATATTTCGTGTAATTAATTAGCATATCATCGCGTATACATTAAAATTAATTATGCTGTTGTGATTAAAATCGTGATGTCGTTTTTATATCAACAAAAGCAATCGAAATACAGCCCGTATTTAGAATGCTTTTGTTGAACACCAGTAGGGATAGGCAGAGCTTTGTCTACATTCACGACTCTCTTCATGGAATCTCTTACGAGTTTTAAAATATGTAACAGTAAGTATGAAAAAAGGTCTCGACAAACATAAAAGCGCTTGTTAACCGCGCGACATTAAAACCTGCCCAACACGGAAGCAAGACAAACAAACACACAACTGACCGAGCAAACAGGGGTGTAATAAGCCCCCGTTTTTACAATATTTTGATATATTACCCGTAATAACAGCCGAGGCAAACCCACGCATATTTTACAGTTCAAATCGGATAAATATGTTTGCACTGTGTGGAAACGAGCGTTTAATAAACGTAGTGCTTGTGAAACGGCGCTACCATTGGTACTCTATTGCGAAATGCATTAATGAATTACAGTTTTTAATAATACTTCACATGCCAGTATCACTTTTTAAATAAAAGGAAATCTTAATTCAAAAGATAGATACCTAGACCAAGGTAGTCTTTAAAAACTTTTAACATGAAATAAGATACCTAGTAGTTTATTATAGGTAAAGTTGAATACCTATTTTAATTGTTGTTTTTTTAATCGTTTTTTGTGAGGTCTAATTATCGAAAATACTGAACCCATTATGAAAATTCTTTCATTGTTAATAAGGTTCATTATCTACGGATGTTTTAAGCTATGTCTGTACCGTGGCGGCCCGATAGCATTTGACATTATAACAATTATAGTGTTTTATTTGTTGTCACTTTACGCCTTATAAGACTTCTTTGAAATGATAGGAACAATCTCAAATTCAACATCAAGCTCTTTAAGTCTTGTGAGTCAATCGGCTGCATTTCTCGTGAGGAATGAGAACGTGATGTGTGTGTTCTCATTTTATTTTCGCCGTTTCGAGATTAAGGTGAGTTTCGATAAACCAATGGTTACAACCTTCAGGTTTAAATTTTTTAATGAGTGGCGTTACGTTGGTTGTTTTGTTTCCAATATAATGAATAATGGTTTGATAGCCACGTTTCGCACGCGCCGGTTTTATGGCCATCGATCTGTTTGCCCGGAAGTTATTGATGGTCGACGCTAAATTTAAATACTTTTTTTATTTGACGACTACAAAAATAGACCCCTATTGGCTCCTAGAAGGCGTAATTAGCTTAATATTGGAGGGAAAATAACTTAATTGGTTAATACAAACAATTATTCTGTGTTGTCTCACGGTTAACGTCATACGGGGATGTTTTTTTAATAATTACAGATGGTTTCTTAATTCCTTTCATTTTCATTAATTCATTGAATGTTTTCAAAAGAGTTGGTTTCTGTACACCTAAAATGTTTATCTCAACACGGTCGTAATAGTTAATTACACAATTTACCAAAAAAAAAACGTTTTTTGTTTTCTTTAATTTTCGACACGTTGTCATAAAGATAGTTTAAAAGATGATATTCAGTTTCTTTGAAATAAATTTTGATACCTACATAATTATAAGAATCCCATATAATATCGCCTCTTGACAGTCGACAAAAGCAATACAGCCGCACCTAGCAGTCCTCTTGTAAAAATCATATACCCTACTAATAAACATTATGCCATAAACCGTTATTTAGGCTTACGACGGCTAATATCACTAATCATTGCTTTCCAGTAGTCATTTGTATCACAATTTAATAACACGTTACTTTTGTCAATTTTTTGGCCCCCTTGTTACTCAAAACTCGACCACATAAAAATTCGACACCCCAAGAATAACCCATAACTTTAAAGCTCTTACAAATAAAGTTGAAAATTCTTTGGTGTAAAATTTTTGGGGTGATACTGTCGGTAAGTTTTTGACCTAATGATGTCATCGAGTACCCTTGAGGCACTTTCAGTATTAAAATGATAAACGTAGGTTGCTATCGAGGATGGAAATCTTCCAATTTATTATACGATAGGTCATTATTCTATTAGGTAAACAAAATTTGGGGGTTAATAGAGACGTCAGTGGTATGGTAATATGTGGGGAATGACGGCGTTGTCATAGGTTTTGTTAGTGATTAACGTGTCACGATTAATTTTGTTAAAAGTGTTTTATAGTGTGTTTAAAATTGTTCTGAACAGCTCTTGGGTTTGCAGCCCCGGTTAGGTTGATGTGATGATGATGATCAGGTGATGGAAAGTGAACTTTTTTTGATAGGTCTGGCTAGCTGTTTATTAAATAATTTCGACAACACCAGGATTACTATGTTTGCGAATGATATAACTACGGTTATTGAAAGCCAGTTAAAATAGCTAGATAAAAATCTAGAAAAAACCCGGAGTCCTGAGACGTAACAGCAGCTAAAGGTCCAATTAAAAATGCGCATATCTGAAATGGATTTCCTTTGCATGTTTCTCCGCCTTACAAAGATTTTTCCTTGTAATAAGTCTAAAATCTTATTTGACTGGTAGGCACGTAGAAGAAAATATATTTTGCTCTTAATAAATTTGAGGAGTAACAAAAACATTCCAAAACCACTTTGATTAACCAAAACCGCAATACCAAAAAAGTGGAAAACCAGCTCATCCAATAAAGTTGACATGGCCAAAAAAAACAGAGCTTGGACCAATTTTCCTTATGGTTTTAATTAAGCGCCGTCCACTAACCTGCGCCATTTTTGCAGTCCCGCATCCCCAGTGCAGATTGATTAAAAGTCTATGGTCCATGCTTTATAGCACGTTTCCATTGTTAATTGAGGGGCTGATAAAGAGTAGATCTCGACGATACGTACATGCATACATGCATGCATACATATATATAGGGGTCAAAATTTTAACAATAATGTTTCTAGCTTGTAATTTAGAATAGTTTTTTTTTTGTTATTATAAAATAATTAATATTAGTTTAAATTATTTACTTAGGTATATTTATTATTAGTACTTTTCTGATTAATTATAAACAATTGTATGTAATATTTATAAACAAATAAATAATCTTACATATAATATCTATATCCCTTGCGGTGTAAAATCATCGATTAGTATTCAAACTAATGCACATAAATTAGCCATTGGTGGGATTTGAACCTGTGCCTTTTACAAAATGCATTCTAGGCTTACCGATTTGACCACCGCTACTCTTCAAAACTCTCACGATAAAACGTATCGTACAACAATGGAGACGCTCTTAACCCGTGTAGCTCAAGCAGTCTCTAATTTATGGTCGAGGTGGGCTCCCAGCGCGATAGTTCCGCTCGGCTAATTCTGACCAACACGGCTTGGCCCTGTAAGGGTACGGATGACCGAAGGGTTGATGCAAATGTCGGTCAGCGGTGATAGGGTTAGATTTTCTACACCTCTGTTGTAGTTGCTTATTGTGACAAGTAATGAGATATGAGCTATATTTTGCGTGTAATCCTTTCAAGAGCAAAGCGGAAAAAGAACATAATCCTCTTTTTGAAAATTTACAATTACTTATACACTTCTATAATAAATTTTTTATTTTTATTATTTTCAGATTTTTAATAATTCAGGCCTTTTTCGGTACAACAAGAAATTCTTCTTTTTCTTCTTTGTTGTTGCCTTTTTATACTTTCTACGTGGGTTCGGCACAGTAGATACATATGTTAGTTTTTTCCAATTACTTCTGTCATTTGCCATCTCACTGGTCACTCTCTTTCTACTCATACTATCCTTTACCCATCCATCCCTCTCTCTTTAGGTCTTCCCTTATTTCTTAAACCTTCCACTTCCACATTTAAGGCTCTTTTACTAACAACAAGAAATTATTTTGATGTAAATGTGTCATTTTTCCTTGGAAAGTGAAAACTTTATTAATATCGAGTAGGTTACCTACTCAAATTCTGTAAAGCATTCGTAGAAGTCCTCAATTAGTAGAATGACGACTGTAGCTCAGTCCAGGACACACTAGACAGAGCACAGAGCGCAGCAGCTGTTACAATGCGCGTTTAACCCCAAATTGAATTACGTTCGTCGTATGCCAAACATACGAGAGCATATTGCGCATTTACACGTCGGTGTTATTCCTGTTTCGTATAATTAATATCGTACAAAAGCCGGACTGTCATACTTAAGCATAAAAAGTAAGCTTCACAAAAAATAAATTAAGTACAAGAATAATGATTAAATGGTTAAAATAAAGACAATCAGTTTTAATATATATATATATATATATATATTTATAATAATATAGTTCGAAAAACAGTCAGTAAATAAACGATTTTTTATGATGTATTTTCTCAGTGCCTTGCTACTTGTAAAAGTTTTTCACGTCGCGTCTTTTCTTGTTTTATTGCTCGTATGTTTCCATCTTCAAACTTGAAACAAAAACACAGCATGGCCAGTTTTAAAATTAAGTCCAATTTAGCGGAAACTGTTGTGCATCTCGCCGCAAATGAGGAAGTTTTTTCTGTCGTGTTGCATATTTAGGAAAACCGCTAGTTAAATTATTTTCGTAGGAATTAGGTTGGAAATTTGCGGACTTTTTAAGGAAAGAGATGAAGGATATATACATACATCTGCTATTGAAGGAAAGCACTACAGCCGCAAACGACAATACGATCTTAAAAAGAGGTTTTTAATTATCCCAATTAAAGTTATTACTTCTTCACAGAACCGTCATTTTTAACCACTGAACTGGTTTGATGAAACATAGTTTAGACATTGGAAAAAGATATAGAGTGCTTTAATTCCTACGGAAATGGAAGAAGGAAGTCAAGTTTATCGGCAGCGGAGCTGTCATGGGCGACAGCTAGTAAGTTAACTTTATCGAGGGCGCAAAATAAGTATTCCGTAACTTATCATTGATAGGTCCAGTAATTTCTTCAAATCGTCTAGATTAGGTAAACTCTCGGCTATGAAGTGTTACTTCTAAGTATACCACCGGGAATAGGGTTAGCAAAGCAAAATTTCTCTATGTAGTGGAGCAAGGGATCCACAATAACCCTCCCAGCCAAAAACAGCAATAAATAAAATAAATAACGTATGTTAATGCCGACCAGTTTAATCTTCTCTCAAATCGCGTGTGTGCAGTAGTAGCACAGAGGTAATATCATTCAGAGACTAAGCTTTATATATATGATTGACACTGAATACATTTCGGGGGTGATGTTAATCAATTTTAAATTAATAACTTAAAAATGACGACAATATCATTAAACTAACATTTTTATTTCAACATAGGTACCTAACCTATAAGAAATATAGGTATTCTCCTTTTTAAAGTAGCGCATGCTTCCATGATGGTCTGGTAACGTATAACATCGATACATACACCAAAATTCTCTTTCCACGTAGATGGTGAAAGACAATTAAAAGAAAGAGAGGAATTGCTAGGTGACCACGGATCATTGTTAGGCATAATCCGAAACGTTCGAGATAAAATAAATATACATTACGAGCGCGTTTATTACGTGTGTATTATTACAAATAATAATAAAAAAGGCAAAAATTTGATAGTCGCTTGGGATTTTCCTTAAAGGCTAGTTACCTGTCACTACCTGAATCTCATGTGATTTTTTAATCTTGTGACTTTCGGCTTTATTGTATCTACTCCTTCAAGTAAATATTTTTCCACAAAGAACTACGTAGGTACTTAAACGAAAAGTTACAAAGCTTGAACTCTGCACTATATCTTCTTCGTGTAAGAGCTTTATGGAAATATTATACCATATCCTCGCATCTGATGCTAATCATAAGATTAGATTGTTGGGATTCTATTGCTGGCTATTCAGGTGATGGATTTTTTTCAGGAACATGGAAGTGGGAATGGGTTTTCGGTTTTGTATGCAGAACAAAATACTTTAATTTTTTGTTTAACAAAATACTTTAATTTAACGTACGTTCATTGCTTCATGTTACGTTATGTGAACGCCGCCTTAGGCTCACCCTTTTATAAAAATAAAATCTTATGCGATTCAACCAGATACGGCATAAGACGATTATCTATATAAATAAATCCATACTTGTATTATTAAGAGTTATTTCCGATTTGGTCAAGAAAGAATGGGCAAATGTCTGCCCCTTCCAACGTCCCCAATCTCACACTATGTATAAAATACATAGCATTTATCAATTGATTTGGTACTGAATCATCACAATAAGTCAATAACATAACTTGTACATACACTTTATCCTAACATTCATGAAAACATAACTCTACCCTAATTTCCCAAAAAAGAAAGATGGCCTCCCAGAACAGCCGACGAGATACGACCTAAGAAACGACGTAGACGCAAAATTTCAAAAATCATATTTCAACCGCCTCGCGTGTATTGTAAGGCGCGGTGCACACGGCACACATTTCATAAAAATAAACACTTAGGTAATGGTACCGCACGCACCGTCAGAATAATGTGAAAAAATAAAGCGGGAACGAAACTGCACCCGCGGGAACCGGAATCGGTTATACGGTGGATTGTTTTGAATACTGTGGCTGGATGCGAAGTGAATAAAGTGGAATGCCTGTAAATGTTTCATACATACCTACATTAATCACGTCTATATCCCTTGCGGGGTAGACAGAGCCGACAGTCTTGAAAAGACTGATATCGGAATCGCGTGATTTATTTGTTAAACAATTCCACATTTGACATCTTTGTCCTTCACGGGTTAGACAAGTACTATTGTCACAAGACTCAAAGGCTAGAAAATGAGATTCCAATACTATTATAAATATAGATATTACGTACCCACATAACTTTGTTTTTCCATAAGCTACATTACTGTTATCCAAATCAATATAGGTACTAGGCATATTTTGAATGTTCTTAGATAGTAACTTACATACAACTTGCGAAAATTAGTATGTCTCACAAACCTTGGCAATTAAAATTGAAGTGTGAATAAACAAATACCTGCATCAATAAAAAAAAATAATCACTTTCCCATTGTTGTCGTAAAAGGCGACTAAGGGATAGGCTTTTAAACTTTGGATTCTTCTTGGCGATGGGCTAGCATCTTGTCACTATTTGAATCTCAATTCTATCATCAAGCCAAACAGCTGAACGTGGCCTATCAGTCTTTTCCATACTGTTGGGTCTGTCTACCCCGCAAGGGATATACGTCATTATATGTATGTATGTAAATAAAACAGCTGCTTTAATTAGTTTGCTATGTAATAAGTACATCAATAACATCCGCCTCTATTTGTTGCAAAGACTACATCTTTCCATTTGAACGGCGTCGTGAATATTACAAAAGAGAGACTTCTAGTAACAGAAATAATCTTTATATCTATGGTCACACGCAATCGGCAGTGCTGTCATATTTAATTCACGACACTAGCACTAACAGCGCGCATGTAACCTTAGCTTTATACAGGCGAGACATGGAGTATGCAAACATGGATTTTTTAACGGTGAGAGTGTCGGATTGTGTGAATTACATACGTAGATAATTTTTTTTTATTCCTTACGGGGTAGACAGAGCTAATAGTTTCGAAAATAATTGAAAGGATGAATGAATCCACACAATTATTTCATACATTTTAGTTGTGGCTCAAAAGTTCAACTCCAGGATAAAAAGTAGCCTATATGTTATTCTGGGTTTTCAGCTGCCTAGGTACCAAATTTCATCGCAATCGGTTTAGTAGGTTTGCGTGAAAGAGTAACAAACATCCATACTGACATCCTGACATTGTCACAAACTTTCGCATTTATAATATTAGTAGGATTTTGACGCACAGTGCATCTAACGAAATATCCTTTAAGATATAATTAAACACGTAATTTTGCACAAATGCTTTTGTTTGTAATTCTTAGTTCATCATTATCATATAATCACGTCTATATCCCTTGCCAGGTGGACAGAGCCAACAGACTTGAAAAGACTGACAGGCCACGTTCAGCTGTTTGGCTTAAAAATAGAATTGAGATTCATATAATGACAAGTTACTAGCCCGTCGCGTCGCTTAAAAGAAGAATCCCAAGTTAATAAGCCTATCCCTTAGTCTTACCTAGATCACTACGAGAAATTCCCAAATTGAAGTTACATATAGACTTCTTGGCACGATGATAAAGATCTCTTTGAAATCCTACGGGTAGCTTGTAACAACATTGTGCCGATTTGAATCTCAAAGATTTCGAATTTAAGTTGTGGAGCGCCTCTGGCCTTTTGTTGTGGTGTAATTTGTAGGAGGCGATAGCTAAATTGAAAGAGATTAAAAAAAATAGTAAGACCCCTGTTATCCCGATAATTCACATGAGTAGAATGCCGTGAATTTAGTAAGTCAGAATTTCTTAAAATCTTTTCTTGGGGCACACTTATACCATATACCATAAAGAACATATATGCCAGTAGTTAAGACTGTGCTTTGTTTGTCTGTCAGTCACTCAGTAACGGAAGAGTTTTTAACCTTTTGAAACCTAAAATATAAGAAGTTTATAGTACATACAATCAGATCATGTCAAGTAGAAAGATGTAGTCTCTGCAAACCCCTCGGGGATAGAAGCGAGATTTTATGTGTGTATGTTGAAAAAAAATTGCCCGCTATCTCTTGTGTTTTGAGCCCAACAGTTCCTCCCAAAAGCAACATTCGATTTTGATACCCTTTGAAATATCATCTTTATGTATTAGAGAGTCAATCTGCCGGCAATATTGGAGCAGGGAATATTCCTATCATCGTATATATGTATGTATCTGAAAGTTACTTTACTTTGGTTGAACAAAATTTGACTTAAAATTTAGATTACAGAGCATCGGTGGTCGATTCAGTTAGGTATATGCCCGGTTAAAATGCGCGATCGCATAACGGCTCAGATTCAAATCCCACCTCGGCCATGTACCATTGACTATTTTTTTAAGTTATGTACATTAGTGCCGTGTGGTTCCCGGCACCATTACAAAAAATAATAGGACCACTCCATCTCTTTCCCACGGATGTCGTAAAAGGCGACTAAGGGATAGGCTTATAAACTTGGGATTCCTCTTTTAGGCGATGCGCTAGCAACCTGTCACTATTTGTATCTCAATTCTATCACTAAGCCGTTTGGCTTTAGCTGTTTAGCTGAGCGTGGCCAATCAGTCTTTTCAAGACTGGCAGCCCTGTCTACCCCGCTAGGGATATAGACGTGATCATATGCATGTATGTATGTGTATGTATGTACATTAGTTTGATTACAAACCTCTTAGGGTGAGGGAAAATATCGTGAAGAATCCTGCACATTCAAGCAACTGGGAGTGTGTAAAAAAATATAATTTTCCAACTTATTACTACTATAATTTTACTATTCAGTTTTTCGACCACAGAAGTCTAACCGACACAAACATATGACCAATCAACACCCAACAACGACTCCTGTGGCGTCATCAGCTTAATGAGGAAGCAAGCTCTGGATGCGAGCAATTAGCCGATCATAACAAATCCCCGGGAAACGGGATAATCAGGACGCGTTTCCCGATGATACAGTCGTGGGTTTTAATGGATCTCGAAATTACTGTTATGCGCGGACATTTTAAGATACCCTATACGTAAGTTACTATTTTCCTGTCTTGGGCCTTGCTTTTTTTTAACTGCAGCTTCTATATTATTATAACAATAAATTATAAGTCATAAATGCCGTGTGGTTCCCGGCACCAATGAAAAAAGAATAGGACCACTCCATCTCTTTCCCATGGATGTCGTAAAAGGCGACTAAGGGATAGGCTTACAAAATTAGGATTCTTTTGGACGATGGGCTAGCAACCTGTCACTATTTGAATCTCAATTCTATCATAAATTCAAATAGCTGAACGTGGCCATTCAGTCTTTTCAAGACTGTTGGCTCTGTCTACCCCGCAAGGGATATAGACGTGACAATATGTATGTATGTATAAGTCGTAAAAATTAGAGGAATATAAAATAAAGAAAGGAAACCTTGAACTAATCTATTTAAGGTTACACACTCTCTCAATCTACAGGCACGAACATTCGTTTAGGAGTTTACGATTGGAAACCCTAAGAAAAACGCACCTGACGTTCAAAAACTGAACCCCTACTACGATACGATAATTTGATTACTTCTACATTCCTTACGGGGAAAACAGAGCAGCAATCTCGAAAAGACTGAGTCAGTCATACTAGTTTTTGTAGCCCGCAGTAAAAGCACCCTATGTCCTTCTCCCACATTATATGAATTAAGATTTCAAGGGCATCTGTTGACGTAAAATATAGATAAACAAAAACACTTGCAGATTAATTATATTGGTAAATACATATATTCGTAGCTACTTCCCTAAAAAAATATGTTTTTGACTTTAAATTGATTGATAAATTAGTTTTTGTAATGTAAAATACCCGGCGACACTCGTTCCGAATTCTGCTCGTTTTATGAGAGCAGGCCCCTAGCTTTAAGAAATTGCTCTGAACGGATCATGTAATCACTTTACCCATCCATTGATAGGACCTTTAAGAAAATCACGAGTTAATAGCCTGAGGCACCTGATACCCAATTTGGAAAAAGAAAAAGGTTTAAGTATGGTTTAAGAACGAGTGATGATCAAGGAATCAGTAAGATCAGGCTTTTATTACATACGTACTAAGTCTTTATCCCATTGCGGGGTTGATAGAGTCAGCAGGACAGACTTGATGTGCCACATTTAGCCGGTTTAGAGCTATGTGGTTATCGGCACTTTAGAATAGGACAACTCCCTCACTTCCCCATGGTAGCGTAAAAGCCGCCTAAGGGATAGCCTAATGAATAAACTTGGGATTCTTCTTTTAGGCGATGCGCTTGTCACCATTTGAATCTCAATTCATTAAGCCATACTGAACGTGGCCTTTCAGTCTTTGCGTGACTGTAGACTCCGTCGACCCCGTAAGGTGTTTTGTAGTGTCAGGGAATCAAAAAATACTGAAATGTATAATAAGTACTGCAGCCACCGTAGCATAGCACGCGTGACGTCATTTTTGTCGCGCGAAAAACTATCGCTATTTCGCTTTTTATTATGTCGTGAAACAGGACAGAGATAGTTTTTCGCGCGATCAAAAAAAATAAAAAAAACCAATAGTACAATTTTTTTTAATAACATAACTTGATGAGGACGACATGACACGAGCTCTGTTCTGTCTCCGGGCCACGTGGATTGACTATGACGAATAATCGCAAAACCAACGCTGATACTGTACCACTATCTTTCAGCAGGCGAGTTCTTGTGAGATGAGGGGCCATTATGTGAAGAACGTGGCGGATAAATGTATAATAGTTTGGTCTACACTTGACATAATGCCGTGAGGTTACCATACATACGTGAGGTATACACACATACATATTATCACGTCTATATCCCTTGCGGGGTAGACAGAGCCAATAGTCTTGCAAAGACTGATAGGCCACGTTCAGCTGTTTGGCTTAATGATAGAATAGTTGGAGATTAAGGCTGTAATCGGGAGGCTTTTGTCACGGGAACAAAGTTTTGGGGTTCAACCGGGACAAAAGATCTTCTCTTTACTTGACTAGATGTTTTATTAATTTTAACTTTATATTCAAGCATTAGTCAACTATTAGGTTTGACAGAGAATTTCTCAGTGTTATCACTGAGGAATAGCGTAATTTAAGACGTCATAGGTAAGTAGCGAGACATCATGAGATAATCTGAAAAGACCAATGATGTAAACAAATATGAACTTATTTGACCTAGACGAACGTATCTTGATCAAATTAAGGACGTCCTGGTAAAGGGTCAGGTCAAAAGTACCCGAAACCGCCGAGCTTGTATGAAGAGAGTTATGAATGTGGATGAAGCGAAGGAAGTATGCAGAGATCGTGGCAAGTGGAAAGAGGTAGTCTCTGCCTTCCCCTCCGGGAAAGAGGCGTGATTTTGTGTATGTATGTATGAACTTATTATCCGTTTGTTTCATGGCCACACCCAAGGACGAACCATAGGCACTATTAAGGTGTGTCTCATTTGTCATACTCGCGCGGATCATTTAGTTGATGTCCAACAGATGTCGCTGACAGACGATTACCGTTTCGGCCAATTCGTCCAATCGGGTGAGTGGACGTTCAGTCGTTCACGGGTAGTAAATTGATCATATTTCGCCAGTTTTTCAGATAGTTCTGGCAAATTTTTTATGTCATTCAATGTTATCATTATCATTTACTTACCAGTCAACGTGGAAATCTTTATACATATACATATATATGTATAAATCATAGATGCCTCTATGGCGCAGCGGTAGAACGCTTGTCTGTGGCACCGGAGGTCCCGGGTTCGAATCCCGGCCAGGGCATGATGAGAAACGAACTTTTTCTGATTGGCCTGGGTCTTGGATGTTTATCTATATAAGTATTTATTATAATATATAGTATCGTTAAGTTAGTATCTCGTAACACAAGTCTCAAACTTACTTCGAGGCTAACTCAATCTGTGTAATTTGTCACGTATATATTTAATTACATATGGTATGGCATTTATATAACGTTGAGTACCATATGTAAATAGGGTAGACAGAGCCAACAGTCTCCCAAAAACTGAAAGGCCACGTCCAGCTACAGCTGAATGGCTGAATGTTAGAATTGAAGTGATTTATGTTTATGTATAACAAGTTATCCCTACTCTCAGAAAAGCCCTTGTATAGCGAAGTCACCGCCATCTGTCGGCTCTCACGCTTCAGATTCCTTGAGTTATGACTCGCCGATTGCTTACTGTTCCTGCAACTACCCCCAAATTGCTTTTTCTTAGTCAGCTTAATTGTGTTCGTTTTTTGAAAGCGATAGTTAGTCTAAATACTTATAGCAGTTTTGTATATGTTGGATGTTAGATATCTAAAACCGTTTACCGTGGGCTTACACGAATGTTGATGTCGACAAGGTGTGTATTATTTTCTCACATATATCCTTTGCGGGGTAGACAGAGCCAAAATTCTCGAAAAGACTAAATGGCGGCGTTCAGCTGTAAATCTTCATGATAGAATTAAGATTCAATTAGTGACAGTTTGCTAGCCCATTGCCTACAAGAAGAATCCCAAGTTTATATGCAAATTTATTCCTTAGTCGCCTTTTATGACATCCATGGGGAAGATATAGGAGGAGTCCTATTCTTAAGTGCCGCAAACCCCGAAACCACACGGAACTATGGCACTTATGACAACTGCTTAGACTTACTTGACGTGGGAATGTGTGTACCTACCTCTAGGTACTTATTTTTTAATTCTGTAATCGCTTCTAAGTCCCACTGTGATAATAATCTAAAAATTCTCCTGCGATCATACAAAAACAGCCCACGGGTTGGCTTTGCGATTCAAATTGGTGTTTATTTTGCGAGATCATTTTTCCCAAACCCCTTTTTTGATGTAAATAGGTGTTGTGGAGGGTTGACAGTCGTCTTTTCAGCTGTTTTAGAAAACATCCCGATACTCGGGAGCAATGTTTTCGTTGTTGGTAACCCTTTACTTTTCGTTGATTGTGTTTTCAAATCATTCCGTTGGGGAATTGAGTGTTTCCACCTCGTTGAGTGTTATCTAAAATGGTTCTTTGATATTATTATTATCACTCTCCATATTCTTAATATCTCCATGCATTTGTTTCTGTCTTCTTCTAGAGCCCGTGGCTCACCTGCGACCAGGAGCAAGGAGTGATGACAGGTATAATTAATTTACACTAAGTGACTCCTCGTAAAGGGTACATGTTACAATATCAGGCTCATACATACATATGGTCACGTCTATATCCCTTGCGGGGTGGACAGAGTCTTGAAAAGACTGAATGGCCACGTTCAGCTATTTGGCTTGATGATATAATTTAGAACGGGTACATGTTACAATATCAGGCTCATACATACATATGGTCACGTCTATATCCCTTGCGGGTGGACAGAGTCTTGAAAAGACTGAATGGCCACGTTCAGCTATTTGGCTTAATGATATAATTTAGAACGGGTACATGTTACAATATCAGGCTCATACATACATATGGTCACGTCTATATCCCTTGCGGGTGGACAGAGTCTTGAAAAGACTGAATGGACACGTTCAGCTATTTGGCTTAATGATATAATTTAGAACGGGTACATGTTACAATATCAGGCTCATACATACATATGGTCACGTCTATATCCCTTGCGGGTGGACAGAGTCTTGAAAAGACTGAATGGCCACTTTCAGCTATTTGGCTTAATGATATAATTGAGAACGGGTACATGTTACAATATCAGGCTCATACATACATATGGTCACGTCTATATCCCTTGCGGGGTGGACAGAGTCTTGAAAAGACTGAATGGCCACGTTCAGCTATTTGGCTTAATGATATAATTTAGAACGGGTACATGTTACAATATCAGGCTCGCTTGGCATAATAGCTCAATAAAAATTTTGGTTGCTAGTTCATCGCCCAAAAGATAAAAATCAGATTCAAAATAACATGTGTTGAATTGACTTTCACAATTTACGCGCAGCTGGTTCACACTAAGTATGTTTTTCTTGCTAGACAGACAAGTATAAAAGCTTTCATATGGCTGGCTATGTGTGATAGAAACTAAATAGATAGGAAGGTAAACTAGATAAGTATTAGTTAGATGAATGAATGAGATTTTACTATAGAAAAAGCTACAGAAGCCTACAGAATTTATGTTGAGTAAAAGTTTTTAATTCATTACTAAAAAAATCCCTTGTCTGGCTCGATTGAAGGAAAATAAATTTATTATTAGTTAGCGCAAAACATTCTTAAATCCTTGGAATATTTTTTCTGAGCTCTAAAAAAGTAAAGACACGTAGACAATGACACTGACAGATGAAAACAGCTGATTGTTTTGGTAATCTGGTGCGTGCGCGAGTCGGATAACCTAAAACAGTCGGTGTATTACTTGAAAACACAGTTTTATGTTGATTTTTGTATTAAATTACTTATTATGCGTGTTTCCGTTGCTATAAAAATATTACTGCTTTAATTATGTAGTGGTATCGTTTGTGAAAGTGCGTCATTTATCGAAAACCTCGTGTTTTTGTTTACAAAAACTAACTTCGTAAACAAAACGATTGCTTTATTCGATTATAGTTTATTTTATATTGTATAGTTAATATCTTTAATATGGTCTAGTATGATTTCACTTTGAGTTACTTATTAATCTTGTATGTGGGTATGATAAGATTTTTGAAACAAGTGTTAGTTAGATATTCCCAAAAAGATTTATTCAGTAAATTCTGTCCTAATAGTTTTTTTAAATACAAAGTCAATAGGAAAATGGCCAGTGATAATATAAAAACAATGAGTGATTTGAATTTGGAACATGTTCCAGTGAAAAAAAAGAAGTTAGATTCTGATTTGGATTTAAAAATGGAGCAGAGAACTGTTGCCACAATGTGTGGTGCTTGGAGAGGTGTAGAAGAAGACGGTGGTATGATTGTAGTGATGAAGACAAGACATCCTTGCGTGAGTCCCGACCCAACCAAAGAGAGTGACTATCCGGAGAACATCCAAGATTTTTGGGAAGCCAGTTTTTGTAGCAACGAAATTGTTCAGGTAATTAAATGTTGAAAATTATTGCATGTAAATAATAATAATATATGGCGCTGATTAAATTGAAAAAAATGAACATTTTAATTTTATTGAGATATTTTCGTTTTAAAGTTTATTTAGCGCCATCTATTATGTAGCAGCATTACTAATAGGTAAATAAAACTTAGAACTGCTTTCCATCTAAACAACAGTTCCAAAACCTGCCGATAGATGGCAAAGAAGTTTTATTTTCATAGAAAGAGGGATAAAAAAAACTTCATTAGATATTTATCCATTTAATCAGAATAACATTTGATCTTTAAATGCTGGATTCTGTGTAAATCCTTTTTATTGAAATAACATAATAATTTCTTTTTATATCGTGCTGCCATCTATGTCAACATAATTAAACTTCTTCATCAAATCTGTGATTGCTGTTGCTACATGTATAATGAAAACTTCGTAACATTTAGGTTTTTTATTGCTTATAAGATGGCGCTTCAAATATTTTTGACATTGATTAAAAATGTTATTGATTAAAAAAAATTACATTAACAAAAGCCCTGTAGTTTCTGAACTTAGAATTGTACGAACCACTTCATGTCTTTCCCGCTAAAGGCAACTAAGGGAATAAGCACATTCGTTTAGCACTAGCTTCCATGCTGGAATCGTAAAAGTCGATTTAAGGATTAGCTTTATAAACTTGAGTTTTTCATTTAGGCCAGCCATCTGTTTCTCTGTGAATGTCTAAATTTTATCGCTGTTTACCTCGGAAAGGGAAATACGTAACACATAAGCAGAAAGTACTAAAGGGGGCATGGAAAAAGAATCACAATTTTATATTTTGTAGGTAGACATAAAGGCATATACCTAATAAGAAAGGTACTTATGTCACTAAGAAGTAAGTAGTAAAAACGTAAAAGCCTGCTGGGTTTCTTGTGTTCTATCCATTTCGAGAGTACGCTAATGGGTCGGCTGCTGTGACTCCAGTGGATTCAAGATGGCTACTAAGTAGGGATCAATGACCAACATACATTCCGTGGCGAAACCTTGGACATATACCAAGGACTCATTTCGAAGTTATGTACATTACATAACTTCGAAATTAATTTGAATGTTAACTGATGTTGATGTGCCGTGTGGTTCCCGGCACAAATAAAAAAAGAATAGGACCATTCCATCTCGTTTGACTAAGGGATAGCCTTATAAACTTGGGATTCTTTTAGGCGATATGCTAGCAACCTGTCACTATTTGAATCTTAATTCTATCATCAAGCCAAAAAGCTGAACATGGCCTATCAGTCTTTTCAAGACTGTTGTCCCTGTCTACCCCGCAAGGGATTTAGACGTGACTATATGTATGTATGCTAACTGATGTTTTTACGGTGTAGGAAAACGTTGTGAGGAAACCTGCACATTCAGGGAACTTGATGTGTAACCATGACCAATTCAATACGGATTAGGTTCCTCTGCTTAGCTTCAGGAGGAAGGAGCGGAGGTCAGATGGCTTCGTTTAAAAAGTTGAGTTTAGCTGAGTCACCCAATCTAGGCTAGGATCATGGTCAAACTGTGGATCCCATCCAAATAGATTAGGGACGATGTAACCGAGACTGGACTCACACCAAGAAGGAAAATACAAACTTTCCGTGGCGATTAGATAATACAGTACATAAGGCAGTATATAAGACGGTACATAAGGCAGTATATAAGACAGTACATAAGGCAGTATATAAGACAGCACATAAGGCAGTATATAAGGCAGTACTTAAGGCAGTATATAAGACAGCACATAAGGCAGTATATAAGACAGTACTTAAGGCAGTATATAAGACAGCACATAAGGCAGAATATAAGGTAGTACTTAAGACAGTATATAAGACAGTACATAAGGCAATATATTTTGTATTGTCATATTATGTTACTGTCCTATATATTGTCTCATACGATACGGTCTTAGGTACTGTCTTATATACCGCCTTTTACTGCAAATAATGTCAGCATGCTAATGTATCATATAACTGTAATGATGACTGTAAAAAGAGTTATTGGTAATCGATACCAACACATAGTTCGAATGCGAAACCACTCGCTTACAAGTCTGTGGTTTAACTCGACCACCGACTCCCTTTCAAAATATTTTCCTAGTATAATAACTGGCTTGTCGCTTCAAATTTCCAATTTAGGTGTATACCACGCCACAAAAGGTTCGTTTAATTTCCTCCCGCCCTTTGATTAACAGATGCTTTATTAATTATAATGAAGCTTTTACACCAGGACAATGATTATGTATCTTGTTTATTTACATACTATTATAGTACATAAATAAAATCACGCCTTTTTCTTCGTAAAAGACTATATCTTTCCACCTGCCACGATCTCTGCATACTTCTTTCGTTTCATCTACATTCATAACTCACCTTTGAATTAAGAATTTTCTTTCACACGCCAAATTTCTGTCACATTGACACAGCGGTTTGGGCTTTATGTTGATATGACAGTTAGGCATTCAATTTTTTTATATATATTTAGATTTGAAGACACATCTGTCTAATTTATTAATTACATGTCAAACTATTATATTTCTAGAGTGCTCTTCCGTGGAGCCCTAGAAAATATTTTCCTTAACTGTATGACGCCTTGGAAAGCTCTCAACTACGTAACTTTATGACCTAACGATATAATAAAATCATAACGTAGTAACTGATAATTCTGTGTTATCATATTATTACTTATATCATCGTGCTACCCGGAATCGGCCAATATCGCAAAGCGAATAATTAAGCCGTTTTCAGCTTAATTCGGCGGTCGAAATTAAGCCACCGCGCTTTTGAATCGGTAACCGTATCAAATGATTCGATAACCACCTACTCACTTAATCGTCAAATACAAACATACATCGTACTTTTAACTGTTTGAATCTCAGTTCCATCATCAAGCTGAACGTGGCCTTGAAGTCTTATAAAGACCGTTAGCTCTGTCTACCCCGCAAAGTACGAAGACGTTGTTATACAGAGTTATTTTTAATTAACTGGATCCCTTTTAATTAGGAGTTAAATTATTAAACTGAACAACTTTTACCTGACAATAATAGACTAAGTAAATCCCTCCCTGGCAATAGTTTGGCAGCTGTTGAGGGCTGTCCGTTGGTGTATCCCAATGGTTCATCAAGGGACAGATCTCAACAGCTGCAGCCATCTCACTTTAGAACAAGAGGTACCAAAGGGCCTCTTCATGTTGGCTTCGGCCCCATGAACGCCTCCCAAATGACCGGCCCATGGGCCCGAGCACATTTTACATATACGAGTTTTAACATACATATAAGTGCCATTGACAATATTTACAGCGGCAAAACTATTATTTAATTTTTTTACGGAAATCAGAAAAACGCTCGCTGAAACGGCTAAATTATTCATGATTCATTGTCGGATGGTAATCGTGATGCCAATTGTCGGGAATAAATTGTTTGAATTTCAATTTGTAAAGGCAACTAAGTACTATTCGTTAGCCTTATCGGTTAACTATTTTCGATAAATGTAACAATAGTATTTGAATTGGCTAATAAATGTGTGATTTGCTTGTAGGCGATGGGTTAGCTTGTTCACATGGATGTTATAAAAGGCGACTAAGGGATAGGCTTATAAATTTGGGATTATTTTTCAGGCGATGGCCTAGTATCCTGTCAATACCTTAGTGATAGAATTGAAATTCAAATCAATTCCATCACTAAGGTACGTGGCCTTTCAGGCGTTGTGAAACTGTTGGCTCTGTCTACCCTGTAATGTCGTGATTATATGTATGAAATAAAGCGTAGGTCAGACGGCAGCCGCTTCGTGTGAAAACCTACATTAAGTTCTACCTGAGGTGACAACGCAACCAGCCCTTGTACTATTGCGCTGGACTTACTGTAGAAATATTAAATAAATAAATAAATATGTAGGGGACAAATAACACAGATTGAGTAGTAAGTTCGAAGTAAGTTCGAGACTTGTGTAACGAGATACTAACCTCAACGATACTATAATTTATAATAAATACTTAGATAAATTACATCCAAGACGCAGACCAAACAGAGAAAATTCGTATGTCATCATGCCCTGATCGGGATTCGAACCCGGGACCTCCGATGTCACAGACAAGCGCTATATTACCGCTGCGCCACAGAGGCCGTAACGTTAACTGCGGTAATGCGGTGCTTTATAAATGACTAGCTGTGCCCGCGACTCCGTCCGCGTGGAATAGTTATTTTGGGCATCATTGAAGTCCTCAAGGATGAATAATTTACCCCGTTTTTTTCACATTTTCCATTATTTCTTCGCTCCTTATAGTAGCAGCGTGATGTTATATAGCCTTAAGCCTTCCTCGATAAATGGTCTATTCAACACAAAAAGATTTTTTCAATTCGAACCAGTAGTTCCTGGGATTAGCGCGTTCAAACAAACAAACTCTTCAGCTTTATAATATTAGTATAGATATAGTCACCTCTGGCCTTGTATCTTGCTTGTCTTATAACGGCCATGTCTTTAGGAAAACGGCAGACTACTTGGGGAACAGATGTCTGGTCATGCCGCTACTACCAGGCCCAGGTAGATGGGGTAGGCCGAAAAGATCATGGCTGGACGTCGGTAAAGATGATATGCGAGCCAATGGAGTGAAATCCAGAAACTGGAGCAAGTGGTGAGAGAAAAGACTAAAGGCGGATCCCGGGCCCTGAAAATCTTCTGTCGAGAGTGCAACCAGGAACATGCAGAGATGAGAGAGAGGTGTCTGGCTTACAAGAGGATATAACGAATGCAAACAATGCTTGCAACAAAACATGGCTTTTTTTAGCCTTGAGATCAATAAGCAAGATTTTAAGACAAGACAGATGTTAGTTGTGACGATAATCAATAATCTTTTAACACTAGAAAAATATTTTAATTTATTTCATAATTTCGAAGTCACTGTATCGGGAGCCATGATTCGTGGCTCGACTGCCACTAAGGGGAAGATCTTCCGCCAGGCTAGGTATTATGCCTGGGGAACCACGGCTCCGAAGACGTTATATCGGAGAATGTATAAACATCCGACATCACACCAATCCGTGAAATCTTTGCTTGCGCGATTTAGACACTTCGCTGTTATTAGCTGATAGCGTCGCGTGAATAGATGTTGTGACTTGTGGCGTAGAGATGTCGCCACAGTCACCTACTTTCGTCGGCGCAAATTCAGGCGTTTGTCTCGGCAGCACTTGCCAAAGATCCCGAGTTATTTTACGTAGTTATGCGAAGGAATCCCCGTCATCTTATTGTTACCGGGATTCTCTGGAAGACTGGGAATGCCCGCGGAATCCACTGCGTCATAACGCTGCGTTTTAAAATTAAGGAAGCGACATTCTTTACAGAATTGCTGTGTTGATGGATCTGCATTTTTTTTTTAAAGCGGCATTTCTTAGGCTAGAATTTAGGTTTTTAAAATTATAACCATAGTTAGAGATGTTTTGTTATTTAACAAAGGATTTGTTTTAATGAGAAATAAAAATTGAAAACGTAACAGCAATCATGGACATTGACTTAAATTATTATCATTCATTTAAAGTATTAATTTTAAGTTTACTGCCGCTTCCAAAGAGTCAGTGCAGAAGAAGCGGTAACAAACTACACGGCAGCGTTTTCTTCAATCATCCAGACTTAGAATAGAAATGTGGGTGAGACCATATATTGTTATGATTAATTGATTTAAATAAATACCTTGATCAAAGCGAATTTCTTTGATAAATTTAAAAATGTACCTAAGTACCCTTTTGACTACATATCCCATGTATATGTATGTATATGTTGTCCTATGTATGTATTACATGGTCATTAACTTATATATCCGTTCTTGGATCAAAACTTTTGGGCCTTCTAAGGAATGATGCTCAAAGGACGTTCCGCCAATTAAATTTGAGAGTTTGTGTACACAAGACAAGTTAATAGCTCGTGTACATTACTTTGATGGGAAGAAAATTGTAATTATGTCTTTGATGATACATTAAAGGTTGCCTGGTAGGTTTAGATCAGTTTCAGGAATGAGGTCATCTTTCTTATATCCCTATGTAAGTATATCTTAATCCTTTTCGTGGTATGCAGCAGATAGGAGCATATCTCGAAAGTAATATAGCTGGATAGCTGGCTTAAAAGATGTCAGTAGCAACTTTTCTAGTAACAGCTTTAAAGACTGCTTTTCTTGCTCGTTTTCATTCCGCAGTATAAAATTTATTGACTTTATCTTCGTATTATAAGTAAACATTTTTTTTGGTACGAGATTTCCCGGCTCCTTCTTGCCCGAAGAGCGGCAAATAGTTTACTTATAACCACAGCTTAAAAGATGCTCTACGTTGAATTCATGGCTTCTAACTCAGTTTGGATCATTTTAACATTACATGAAAGTGCTTATCCCCTTAATCGTCTTTAACATTCAGAAAAAATAAATGTAAAGGTGTCATTATGAAATCTAAATGAATTTTACTGAAATTTTTAAACAAAGACAATTTTGATTCTACCACTGATTCGAGCCAGTATTTTTTTTGTCCAAGGGTAAGTCAAATATTTATCTTTTTAATAAGGCGAGATTTACAATGAAGGTTCAGTGAGAGTTAATTGCCACCATTTGTAGGAGAAGCCGCCTCATTTAACAGTTGGGTCGGCACGTAGCAGGGCTGATAAAAAAAGACGCAGCGGTGCTATTTTTTTTTCTAAAGCAGGCTATATATTAAATGTTTTTTCTTTCTTTCAGTTTCTTTTTTGGTGTAAGGTCTTCAGTGTGTTGAGTCTCGTTGTAGTGCCCATTTTACCATGGACAATTTTGACAATTTGAATCGTTTCCTCTAACGTCCATGTTACAAAAAGCAAAATGTATGCAAAGGTGCGATGCGATGATCAAAATAGCATTTAGTGTTTGAAGTCAATAGGGGATAACTTGTCCCATTTTTGAGAAATAATGAAACTGAAAATGAATAAGTAAATAAGTATTTTAAAGCTTGTGACTGACATGACCTGGATAGCGCTCAGTCTGAACTTTTTGCGTGGTCTGAAGGTCGCTAGCCCATTAATAAAGCCTCCGCAAGGAATAACGAAATCAGATGGTTGTATTTTTATCCGTCGACTTTGCTATCGCATATAAAAAGAATTGTAGGCATTTCTCAGCGATGTAAGTAAAGAAACTGTTGTGTTACTGAGTGACAGAAAACGTGCCTACAGCTGAAAATAATGTAGGAAGCTCAATCCCTCCAATAAGAACATACAGCTGAACGTGGTTTCTCAGTCCTTGTGAATCATGTTTTAGAAGCAAATTTGACAGTATGACTTGAAATGAAAACGAATTTCCTCTTGATAATATTAGTATGGAAGTATGGATTTTAATCTGCATTTATGCAAATTTTTTGAAACACAAACAGGGGTCGGATTTAGCAGCGGCTAGTTTTTCTTCACGGAGTGCGCGGGTAAGATAAAAATGCGGATTTAAACAGTCGGTTTAAATATTTAGTGAAACCTTTTGTGGCTTGGCTAGTTCAGTCTTGTCTGCTCATGGATAAGTTATGGCTTAGTTAGACACTCGGTTTAAAGTAGAGATATGTTTAAGAATTTACATTTTGTACAACTTCTATTAAAATGTGAAATTGTCAGTAAGAGTGGACACAAAAGTTTTGAGTTGTAATCCAGATTAACAATTAAGAGATTTAAGTAAGTAGGTATGTCTATAACAAATTTTTTGCGTTTCGTCAAAAATTACAAGGCTTCCAAATCGACGTCCTTTGTGCCATAAATCTACTCTTTGGAAGACCATCCCCGACTTTTAAGACCAATAAAATTTAGACCCATCGACAAAAAAAGCAAGATGTTCCCTAAATTTTTGACGCAGTACGCCTAAACAGTATAAACTGGTCGCATAGTTCCAACTTCTAAAATTTCTAAGATAATTTCGAACTCAACCAAACTGTAGCTCTTTATTAGGTTAGGAACTTTGAGTAATACCGTGTCATCGTTCAATTCAATGTTTCTAATAAGAACAGCCTCAACTTTACCAAAGTTCAATTTGTTTTAATAAATCCTTACATTAACCTCTCGCGCTAAGCTTAACTTTGTCCTACGGAATTTTAATTATTTACGTCCTATCTTCCATCAAATTTATCAATGTCAATGTCACAGTTTTAGGGTGGTTCATTGATGTAATTTTTGGCGAAGATCGAGAACTTCACAATAAAATATCGAAAGAAGTTGCTTCTTTATAAGATACGACAGCTGATTATGAATTGCGACTAAATAAAGTTTAGCCCTAGAAGAAGCCAACAAGTGAATTTAAATTTCTAATTAATAAAAATTTATAAAGCACGACATATTCTTTACTCTTTAAAACATTGTAATTGACGAATATTGAAAAGTTTTTGAAATGTTAGGTGACATTCGTCAAAAATCTTATATATGGAAGAACAATAGGTCAGACCTGAACATCTCTATGTACTGTCACTAATATCATTATACTTGCAAAACCTGCAAGCTTAAGCTGCAAGGCTGGGGTCGATTACATGGACGCGTAAAGTTGTTATGCAATGGATAATTAAAGCAGGAATATGAACAAGTTCATGACCTCATTAATGCAAATACAGTTGATAATTTTAATAGACCAATATCATTCAGCTTACAAAAAAGCCTCCACTTGTGCTTTTGTTTTCCTCCGTTTTCTTTTCTTATGTTTAATTATGAAATCGTGTATCTGGCGCTGACGTGATTTTATCAATTATACGTTGACAATGAATTCTCATTTCTCATTCTTTTCACTTTCTTTAGCATTTGGCGTGTAAATAATGACTACGCGTACTCACTAAAAAATGACTAACTTAAATATCTTGGCTTTAGAATATTATAAATAGCTCAACACTTCTTGTAGTAGATAAAATTAAGTAAACTAGTCTATAAACAAAGGTTGAAAGATTTATAGTCAGTTCTTTGTTTATAACTTACTTAGTGGAAATTACCAAGTAAGGACCAATAATTTGTCTCTTAAAAATGCAGATAAATAAATAAATATATACAGGACAAATTACACAGATTGAGTTAGTCTCGAAGTAGTTTGAGACTTGTGTTACGAGATACTAACTCAACGATAATATATTTTATAATAAATACTTATATATATATTGTACATCCAAGACCTAAGCCAATCAGAGATTCTCATCATGCCCTGGCCGATATTCGAATCCGGGACCTCCGGTGTCACAGACAAGCGTAGGTACTACCGCTGCGCCACAGAGGCCGTCAGATCATCGCTTTCTGCTTCAAGGCAAGGTGCCAAATTGTGGTAATGTGCAAAATTTCTATTTAATTTTCAAAAGATGTGAGGAGGTCGAGGCTGATATCTATATTTCATACTTATCTATAATTCTTAGCTCACAAAACATCATTTAACTAACGCGTATGTAATCTTTATAATTCGATTAATTTTCAATTAATTTTGAGCTCGGGTTGAACATAAATTGTCTAACGCTGTTATTTGTGCAGTTTTAAGACAAAGTAAAATTAATTCGGAACGTCCATAATTGATTTTGAAATTTTGTCTAAAATTCAAGGTTTGCTCGAAGCGGTTTGACATTTACAAAATTTGTTAGAATATTTTGGATATAATTGAGGAGCTGGAACTTAGAATAGAAGTTTGGTGAAGTTATATTAATAAGTTTTGATTGAATTTACCTGGGCACAAACTCAGTTACCTATGTGAAATTCCGAATTGTTATATTTGTTTTCCTATTTAAGTATTTACCTACCAAGTCATAACTTGTGCGAAGATTACCACACATGTTAGCTTTGATTTTCAAGCGTTCAAAGCACTAAGTTTCTGCAGCTGTGAGGCTTAATAATACATACATACATACATACATAAAATCACGCCTCTTTCCCGGAGGGGTAGGCAGAGACTACCTCTTTCCACTTGCCACGATCTCTGCATACTTCTTTCGCTTCGTCCACATTCATAACTCTCTTCATACAAGCTCGGCGGTTTCGGGTACTTTTGACCTGACCCTTTACCAGGACGTCCTTAATTTGATCAAGATACGTTCGTCTAGGTCTTCCCACTCCGACCTTTCCCTAAGGCTTAATAATGTTTTAAACATAATAACTAAATTAGGTTAGGGTTCGTTTTGGTCTCTGGGTTATGAAGGTCGGACTGTAACTGTAATCGCCCTGTGAATAAAGTAGCGACATCTTCAGATGGCGATAAAAAATTAAGTGTAGGAATACGGGATGATACATTTCGCTAACGGATACGTTTTCCACACTCCTATGCTCTTCTTCTTCGTCATTACCTTTTTAACCTCTATCAACTTCATAGAAATAACCTTAACAGTATGTGTATTGTATTAGATTGTTGCATTTTCGTCAGTCCACAGAGACGCAGTCACCGGTAAAAGCTAGTCATAAATACTAAATCTTGTATGAGCATATAAGACGATGACAATGCTCTTAATGGTGATGAAAATTTTATCTCTTTGACGACTAAATAAGGTCTAAAGTTGTCTGATAAACTTGCTGCTTTAGTTTAGGATGCAACTGAAGTGATCTGCATATTGTAGTCAGTCACTTTGATGAATAAGATGAATAAATTATTGAGATAGATTGACATTTTCCATATGATTAAGTAGTGAAAAGAAAATAAGGGAATCCAAATTTTAAGTGAAGTACTTTTAATTGAAACATAATTTAATACATTAAAACTTATATTAAATTTATCTTATCCCTTCTTTATCAATTTCTTGAATGAATTAATAATTAATTTATCACAATGATATTTGGCAGTGAGAAATATTTGGTTATTAAGTGGTTTAATATAAAGATGGGCAAATTTGCCTCGACAATATTTTATATTACTTATACAAGTATGTTTATTACTATATTTACTGTTATAATAATTTCCAATTCTTATGGTATAAATTAATGGAGGAACAGGTGAATGGGTAAAGGAGAGATCATTATGAGGCATCATTTCAAACTGTATATTAAAAATATTCTTACATGATAAGGTTCTATCCAGACGATCCTCTTTTTATGGCATTTATAATTTCAGAAACTTCGTCAAAGTGTACCTCGCTTCTAAAGTCTGCTTCTTGTTGTTATATGACGGGTAGTTCGTATTGTATGCTGTGAAGTCGTAAGCCACTCGTTTGTTAACCAAAGTGATAATTTGAAGAATGTCGTGGGTGGTGTGATATTTCTTGATGACCTCGCAAAGTGATTGTATCATCCACGAGCCTTCTTTGTGGCATCTGAATGAGGCATGACCTGAAAACATTGATTTGTTGATTTTTTGACATGTGGAATAAGTATTCTGATGCTGGCAGTAACTTCTCCATATGACACACAAATGGTGTTATTTCAACTAGTCTTACATTTTGATGGCCATTTGTTTATACTTAATCCAAAAAGAAATATTAATTCTACATCTAAGCCTAAATGATGTTATACTTAAACATACATACATACATATCATCACTTCTATATCCCTTACGGGGTAGACAGAGCCAACAGTCTTGAAAATACTGAAAGGCCACGTTCAGCTATTTAGCTTAATGATAGAATTGAGATTCAAATAGTGACAGGTTGCTAGCCTGTCGCCTAAAAAAGAATCCCAAGTTTGTAAGCCTATCCCTTAATCGCCTTTTACGACATCCATGGGAAAGAGATGGAGTGGTCCTATTCTTTTTTTTTTGTGCCGGGAACCACACGGCACTTTAAACTTTTATGGCACGTTATACTTAAAATCTGTTAGAATTAATGTTTACCATCAGCAGACGAATGAAGAATAAGGAAGTCTATATGAGAAGGAACACGTACTAAGTTCCGAATTATTCCATCGACTTCAACCTCATGACCTTTATCAAGAGTATGCCCTCTGCAAGCCTGTAAAAGAAAAAAACAGTATTTATCTTTATAATCCTACTCTTGCACAGCAAATAGCTTGGAACTTGGCATGTAATATCTTTCCTTTAGTCGAATATTTAAAACAAGTGTCAAGCCCCGGCTTTGCTCGGGTAGCATTTAAAGCTATATACCTTCCTCAGAAAAGCATCTTTCAGAAATTTCAAACAGGAACCATATCCGTCGACAACTTTCTGAGATTAACGCATACATAGAGACATAAAATAGGGGGATTATACATATATAGCAGTGATTTGGCATCCTTCAAAAAGTTGAATAAATATTGCATAACTTTATCAATTACTAGTTTTTACATGTAAAATAAAAAATATTAACCCCATTGGTGATTGGTGCAGCATCAGAAGTCGTGATAGATGCTGAAGACCTTATGCTGACCCAGAACTTAGAAGTACGCGTGGAGATTGATCGGTTAAACCTTTTGAATGATGCTCGCAAAGAACTCATTCGACGAAACATCTTCGGTTGTCGAGGCAGGCTATCCATCATTTGCGAAATCTGTCGGAATACCGAACAAATATCAGTACATTGTCCGCTTTCTTGTATAACTTAAATACGACAAATGTTTTCAGTTCATCTAATCTCAATAAGAAAGTACAGTAAAATTTACTGAATAGTATTTCCATGCCAAGTTCCATTACCTAATTAAAAAATACTTTGTATTGAAAATGATCATCTACATGTTCATTTTGCTTTTTTGTGTTAATGATTTCTTCAATATAGACAAAATAAAACTTACCTGAAGGAACAGGAGCTTCGGAATCAACACTAGCCTCTGGTTTTCCAATAGCCTCGTGATTTCTTTCAGTTCATAAGGCTCGTCTTCGGCGTACAAATATCCATCGTTACTGCCATGAGTTAGTATAGCTAGTGCTACGCATGAAGTGCTGCTGTGGTCTTGATTGATTACTGGAAAAACATTAAACAATTCTTCTGATTGACTTTAATATTATCGTTTTGTTGCATTTGGGAATTATCGAGGCAAGAGTAAATAGGTATTACTTATTTAAATAGTGGTAACACATTAGTCTTATTTAGGCAATTCTTTCGATTAACCTTAATAAGGCTAGAAATTTAGGTATTATTAGAGCTTGCGTGTATCACCTTACACCATATCTTGCTTACCACCAGGCAGATTGTGATCAAAAGTACTCTATTTTACAATAAAATTAAAAACTTTAGTTGTATTTTTATAATAATCTCTCTCATCTTTGGTGTTCCCTGTTGAACCTATAATCGCTGTGATTGGAGGGCCATGATCTGATGATTGGCTTGTACAAATATATAAAATGTAAAACAATAAGAAACTTACGTTTTTCAACGGCTTTTATAATTTTACTATGAGGCAAATCCTGATGAGATTTGACCTCAAATCCTAAGTTTTTAAATGTGGTTTCTAGAATTTTTACATCGTGATGGGTCCCCACTCTATCTTTTGGCTTTTTATTCCTGAAACCCAAATATTTTCAAACATTAGGGTCTGTCGAATTTTTCAAGCTAATAATTTAAGTTTTAAGTGGTAGAATCTGCAAGGTGCCTGGTTAAAATGCGTGATGCGCAGAAAGGCACCGGTTCAAATCCCATCTCGGCCATGTACCTATGACTCTTTTCCAAGTTAGGTATGGTGTCCCGATGCTCTTACGGTGAGGTAAAATCATCGTGAGATAATCTGCACATTCTGGTAACTGTATGTGGAACCATGGATCTAATACGGGTTACATTTACCTGCAAAGGTTGCGGAGGTCAGTTTGGTGTCGCTTCGTCTAAAAACCTGACTCACCTAATCTAGGATCCGTGGTCAACGGCAAACCCCGGGCTCCTCTCTAGAGAGGTGAGATTTATTTGAAACATTGTTTAAAAAGTTTATATTACTCTATATTTTCGTAAATTATTTTTGAAATGACGCAATCTTACCCAAACTCTCTGGTCTGTTTGTAAACATAATGGTTGAAGATATGTAGGTATTTCTTCTTGCTCATATCATAGTAGTCTTCATCATTAGGGCTGGGTCGATTTTCATAAATTACATTTTCTTCTTGAACTGAATTGGTATCAGCACGACTGCAAAAAAGATTTGTTTGTTTGACCATTACTTCTGCCGTGTGGTTGCCGGCAACAATTTAAAATAGAATAGGACTACGATGTCGTAAAAGGATAAGCTTATAAACTTGGGATTTTTTGTTTAGGCGATGGGTTAACAACTTGTCACTATTTGAATAAATTATATTATTAAGCCAAACAGCTAAACGTGGCCTATCAGTCTTTTCAAGATTGTTGGCTCTGCCAAACCTTCGAGTGAAACAACCTTGATTTTATGTATGAATTCATTGTTTATTGGAAGTTCCTTTTGCAAGTTAACCATGTGTATAATTTAATACGTTTTTAGGACTTTTGTTGAAACAATGAAGTCTTATAAATATATTTATACGTATATCGTACTGCAAGTAATGAAATCCTAAATTACTAAAACGTTATAAATCTTTCTTACAAGACTAATAATCAGTAGAAATTAAACATAAAAGAAGATTTAGGACACACGCCTTTGTTATTATGAAATTGCAATACCGAGTATTGATAAAGGTTTATCAAAATTACCGCTATCTGATACTGCAGGCAAATGCTTTGAAAAACCCCAGTGACTATAGACAGTGGGACGCTCATACATATATATTATTTTTTTTATTGGTGACGCACCAGTAGCAATCAAAATGACGATTATATCTTACGACAATGATAACTAAATAATTGGCCAATTGTGCGAAGGGTGCCGTACTATACAAACATACATACATATAATCAAGTCTATATCCCTTGCTGGGTAGACAGAGCAAACAGTCTTGAAAAGACTGATAGGCCACGTTCAGCTGTTTGGTTTAATGATAGAATTTGGTTTCAGATAGTGACAAGTTGCTAGCCGATTGTCAATAAGAAGAATTCCAAAATTGTAAGCCTATTCATTCGCCTTTTACGACATCCACGGGAACGAGATGGAGTGGTCCTATTCTTTTTTTTATTGGTGCCGAGAATCACACGGCCATCCATATTGACAAATTTAAAATAAAAAATATATTTGTGAATATTTCAAGCATGAACCTGTTGCCTTTATTAAATTAGAGAAAACAAAAACACGTATGGTATGGGAACCCTCTTAAATATTTCTAGTTCTTAGCATTTTTTTGTTGTAGCCGCAGCAGAAATACACCAACTGTAGAAATTTGAATTGTTTAGTTATCACAGTTTATGAGGACAGTCTGGAAACAGACAGACGGAATGCGAAGTCTGAGAAATAGAGTCCCGCTTTTACTCTTTGGGTGCGTAACATTATAAAAGTATCTGATAAGACACGCAAAACAGAAGATCAGATATGTTGGACTGATAACAAAGAAAAAATTATAGGAAAGTCTAGATTGTAAAAGTCTATCAAGAGAAAAGCTAATTCACATTTTTTAGGCGATGGGTTAGCAACCCCGTAATCTGTATTTCAATTCAGAGTTTGAAAAAAAATTTAGAGTACCCTTGTAGTCCCTGGAGGTTGAATGTATGTTTTTATTTATCTTTGTTTCCGCCTTCCATATCAGGCGATATTTTGTAATAAAAAAACAAATACGCAATTCATTCAACGCGGCCTTGTTGCGACAGATTGAAAAGGAAATAAAGACTTTACAGGAGAAATGACTCATGAGATAAGAAATCTGATGCCCAGGAACAGTAAAATACAAACAGTAGATTTTTTTTTTTTTTTTTTTTTTTATTTTTTTATTTTTTTTACAAATTACACAGATCAAGTTAGCCTCGAAGTAAGTTCGAGACTTGTGTTACGAGATACTAACTCAACGATACTATATTTTATAATAAATACTTATATAGATAAACATCCAAAACCCAGGCCAATCAGAAAAAGTTCATTTCTCATCATGCCCTGACCGGGATTCGAACCCGGGACCTCTGGTGTCACAGACAAGCGTACTACCGCTGCGCCACACGGGCCGTAGATTAAAACATGTATATCAGTCAAGGCTATTACCATAAAAGGCAATCGTTAGATATTAAATTATATTATTATTGTTATAAAAATATATCCAAAAAAGTAATATTTATTTCGTTTTTAAGATTCTTTGTTCCATGAGACAAAATCGTTCCCGATAGTCTTGAAAAGACTAGACCACGTTCAGCTGTTTGGCTTAATGATGGGATTGAAAATCAAATAGTGACTGTAGTGGGATAGGCGGTTAAATTCTCTGAGTTATCAAATTGACAAGGGATAGTTAGATGATTGTTTTAACGTCGGAAACTTTAGTTTCAATCTCAGATAGATAGAAAACATGTGATTTCAATACGTTTATACAAAGGTTCTCATTGAAAACGTGTTAAATTTCCTACACTTGATTATTACACAAACATACACATAGAGTTATGAATGTGGATGAAGCGAAGGAAGTATGCAGAGATCGTGGCAAGTGGAAAGAGGTAGTCTCTGCCTACCCCTCCGGGAAAGAGGCGTGATTTTATGTATGTATGTATACACATTTAAATTCCTTCCAGACAGACAGATAGACAGGTAGACACAGCCAACAGTCTTAAAAATACTAACAGGCCACGTTCAGCTGTATGGTTTTATTAAAGAATTGAGATTCAAACAGTGACAGTATGCTAGCCCATCGCCTATAAGAGGAATTCCAAGTTTATGAGCCTATCATTAATGAGATAGATAGGTTCTATTCTGAAGTGGCTGAAACCGCATGATTGTTTGAAATATATGTTCAAAGAAGTTTGAGATGTTATACAAACTTCTTATTTTGGTTTATGCTGTTTCAGTGGACCCTAAAACATAAGGGACCTTCATGCCCATTTTGATCCAGCAGAAGACCTTGTCATGCAGTCAGTCGCTCCCCTAGTAACTAGGTAGGTTTCTGAATCGAGTGAAGTTATACGAGTAGTAACGAGTTTAAGCTCAGTTTTGTTGATCTCAGTTAGAAAGAAAAGCCAATTAGATCGCACATAAAAACATCTTACACAACAATGATTTTTTTAAGGAAGAAACTCAATGAGCATGATTCATTGTGGTCTCCGAATGAATTGTCATATAACCTAGCTAACCTTAGCATATGTTGTAGTAAATCTATTAAATTTACCTTGTGTTGGCTTTGTTAGAATTGAACGGCACTGCTACATCAGCGTGGTCCATGATTATATTGTTAATTCAAGTTATACCACTCCGCACGTTAATTTTTATTGAATTCACACAATCGACTGATGCTTTCTTTATATTGTTATCTTATCATATCGCTAATCAATGACGACAATTGAGTTTTGCCACTAGTTAGGGGCATTAATAATAGTTAAGGTGTCACAATATCATTTAAATTTATAAATGACAAAGTACGTTCGAGGTACTGAACACGGGAGAGGGTGCAACTGGGAACACGCTCAGTACAGTTGAGAAATAAATGTGCTAAAGCGGACACTAAGTCCCGAAGCACTATGGCAGAGGGTGCAACTGGGAACACGCAGAGGACAGTCGAGAAATTAATGAAGGAAAATGGACACTAAGCCCCGAAGCACTATGGCAGAGGGTGCAACTGGGAACACGCAGAGGACAGTCGAGAAATAAATGTAGGAAAGCGGACACCAAAAACCGAAGCACGAAAACAGAGGGTGCAACTGGGAACACTCACCGAAGAAAAAAATAAATGCAGTAAAGCGGACATCAAGTCACTGAGGGTGAACTCGCAAAAACGAGAGAAAGAGGTTATATTGATAAAACTTCATCGTCAAAGGGAGATAAAGTCGGAATAACATAAGGAGATTAAAAGCCTTATCTGAATTTTCATTCGGAACGTTAAAATTATTCTTGCTAAGTGAATGTGTGTGCTGAGCGAATGTGTAAATCCGCAAATCTACTAAGTCTCATTCAGATTTTGACAATGCTGTTGTCTTTAGCTAAGTAGCATAATCGTGCAGAGCCTTTGTTAGGCGTGGTTTTGTTCTAATCCCTTACATTTGCGTAATATTATAAAATAGTCTTTTGTTTTGCATAATTTTCATTTAATTGTGTTTCAAATGCAATGCAAAATAGATTGTCTGATGTTATGAGTTGTAAAAAGTTTTCATTAAGCTAGAGTTCGCCCGCGTAAAGAAAAATCACGGTATAATCTCTTCCTGCGGGAAATATTCTCAAAACACATCCCTTGGGTTTCTTCTTGAAAAAAGATGGGTAAAGGGCGATAGGCTGGTAACCTGTCACAATTTATTTTCCAATTCTATCATTAACCTAAACAGCTAAACATGGCCTATCAGTATTTTCAAAGCTGTTGGTTTTGTCAAACTTGCAAGGGATATTGACGTATGTAACACATCCCTGGCACATAAGGAATCTAAATGTGTAAAATTTCTAGATCTTAGTCAGTAAATCGGTCAGTCAGTGTCCTCTTTCATATTTAGAAGATTTTATGACCATACTATGATATCTAAAAGTGAATTCTTTTATCATTAAAAGTCTCGGGGATATCCCTTATAAGTTATCACATTCAAAATCGTATTGATCATTTGATATTGAGGACTTCCCATACTTTAATACCAAATACGTAAATGATGATTCAACGTTTGTAATTTGCATGCAACTTTTACCTGTAGCTCCACCCTCGGTAATTTGTAATTCCCATTCCTGTAGAAATTAACAAAAATACCAGTTTGATTTTTACCAAGGCGTAAACTTTATTTGTTCAAAATTTTAATAAAAATCTATCGGTTTAATTTAGTACATCCAATAATGTTATTTTTCATGCTTTTGAAAATTTATAAAATGTATCAACCAATTGGATTCTGGGAATGATATTTAATCAACAAAAGACATATCCGAATCCCAGACAGTCAAATTTTTCTAACAACATAAGTGAAGTAGCAATTGGCACAAAACCTACGCTGCTAACTGCTAACACGATGTTTTTATTTTCCCAAATACATGTGACTCCTTGGGGAGCTAACAAAATGGAGATATTTCGGCAGTTATCAAATCATAAATTAACGTCGGGGCATCGCACGCGGTGCCAGTAACGTAATTTCCCTTGTGTTATTAACGTATGTCCGTCGCGGTCACTCGTCATGTCCAGACATTGATCGAAATGACAGGAAATGACAAAAATATATAATTTGATCGATTGGTTTTGGTTGAACCGAACTACTAAATGACCTTTTAGCTTAGAAATTCTATGGGCTTTTGCTGATTATTAATTCGGTCAAAAGCCCAACTGAGTAAAGATTTGACAGACAGGTGGACTATTGAGGGCGGTTGGGAGGCTAACTCTGTCATCAAAGTCTGTAAAGCGATCTATAGCGGTGTATAATGTGGCCGGAGATTTTCATGCATAATATGACGCATATGCGGCCCTGTATGTACGATATGCCGATTTTGGGTGAAATACAGTCACGTGCTTTACAATACTCTTTATTGTAATTCATGAAATTACAGCAAACTTTACGAAATGGAGTTAAAAGTTGTGAAGTTGGATGGTCATGCAGAACGTTTAGAGGACGCAAGAACAGCTAAGCGTCTTCTAAAGGGTGGAGGATCTTTGGCCTAGAGATGCGAAGACGATGATCATTACGGCAAAGTCTTAAGGTAGTCTGACACCAAGGGGTCCGGCATTGATTGATCTGACATTATCCGTTGAAAACAAAAAAAAAGACAATACAATTTTCTGTTCTTAGGCGATGGGCTAACAACCTGTCACAATTTGAATCTCAATTCTATCATTAAGCCAAATAGCTGAACGTGGCCATTCAGTCTTTTCAAGACGTTGGCTTTGTCTACCCCGCAAGGGATATAGACGTGACCATATACCTATATATGTATGTATGTACCATTTTATCTTACTCGAAGCTTCGAATCTTTAAGGGATTTTCAGAAATAGAAGCCTGGGCAATATAATTTCAAAGGTAGTTTCGAGTTTGACGTTACAAAAATCTACTATATTAGTACGGATATCCGGCCGTCTCCATACCACTGCATTCAGTGCACCGGATCGGGTAATTTCATTGTGTACCACCGGCAAAGCTGCTCGGTAATACGACAGCTCACTGTTACAAATTGAATCCCCCAAAATGGTGGGATTCAGGGTATACGGGATCACGTGACGACGTAGTACTTACGTGACTAACACGGTTTGCTGTCTTGCCGCTTTATGGTTTCGTAGTCAACAAGATAACGGGATTATTTTGGACATGTTTTAAAAATGTTATTTTAAAATACAATCTATTTCTCTTAAGTCTAAATGTGTCCTACTGCTAAACAAAGGTCTCTCCTTCCTTCCTCCTCAAATTTCTGACATGCACATAAGTTTTTATAATAAATATTTTTTACGACGACTAGTCCTCTTCTTAGTTGGATTCTCCTGCAAAGGTTGCGGGAGTCTAACGGGAGTCTCTTCCTATAAAAACCTGACTCACTCAATTCATTGAAAATTTTATGCTTAAAAACATAATTACCTAAATCTACCAGAAAATTTGATTGGAGGAGAAAAAGTTGAGCAAGTGAAAGAGTTTGTATATCTAGGATCAAAGTTTACATCAGATGGCAAGTGTGATAGTGATATTGAAAGGAGAGTGAACGCGGGGAACATGGTGAATGGAGCTTTGCATGCCTTTATGAGCAGTCAGAATCTATCCAAAAAGGCTCGACTGGCTGTGCACAGGGGCGTGTTGGTCCCGACATTAATGTATGGGAGTGAAAGTTGGGTATGGCAAAAGAAGCACGAAAGCAGAATAAATGCAGTGGAAATGAGAGCGTTAAGGAGTATGTTGGGTGTGAAATTGAGTGACCGGATAAGGAACAGCGTGATAAGGGAATGTTGTGATGTGAAAGAAGATGTAGTTACAGGAATAGAAAAGGGTATGTTGAGATGGTTCGGTCATGTGGAGAGGATGAATGAAAACAGGTTGACTAAGCAGATATACAAGGAGAGTGTGGAGGGAAAGTGAGGGACGTCCTGGTGAAGGGTCAGGTCAAAAGTGCCCGAAACCGCCGAGCTTGCATGAAGAGAGTTATGAATGTGGAGGAAGCAAAGGAAGTATGCAGGGATCGTGGCAAGTGGAAAGAGGTAGTCTCTGCCTACCCCTCCGGGAAAGAGGCGTGAGTTTATGTATGTATGTATGTATGTACCAGAAAATTTAGCTCCAAATGCCTTTTCGTTGACTGTCTATACGTTCCATTCTGACATAAATGTCCTTTTGGGAGCCACAGTAGTGTTTGTCGGTTTCATTTGTTCACAAAATACATGTGCCACGTGTTGCGCCTCTAATAACCGACATATTCTATTACGTTCGTTACGCACTCGTAAATGACTTGTGTATTTCTGTATGTGTTGTGTGGAACTTCCACTTGAATGATAGGTGGACATGAGAATAATTAAAGGTAGATGTCGTTTTCATATTATAAATACATAGAATCCCGTATTTATCTCTTACGGTGTAAACAGAGCAACAGTCTGAAAGACTTAAAGGCCACGTTCAGCTAATAAATGGCTTTATGATGGAATTGAAAATATTTTTTTCTTATTAGATTTTCATAATATTCTTGACTGAAATATTGTTCTTTGTATTGTCATGGGCGATCGGTTAATGTATCAGGTTTTTTTATAAGAGTTCTAATGTGTGTAAGTTCGAATCCTGACTCTTTTCTGAGTAACATAAATTCGTTTGATTGGTAACAGATGCCCAACAGTGGAGTGAAGTTGCTTGTATGTGTTTATTTTCTCAATACATTTGTACACGACACAAAACTTATTATACGTACTTGTGAGAAGTATCCGCGCCTTTGTCGTAGTAAGTGGGTAAGAGGTGGGTAAAAATTCTTCCTCGTAGCTCATAAAATATTTCACAAACCAGTAGTTTACTAACAAATTGAGTAATTAGGTGCATAAATAGCAATTTAAATGGAAATTTCTCTCTAAGAATTTCTCGAGCTCTGCAAATATTTCGAACTGCATTCGTAATTGTGAACTAACTTTGAATTTACAATTTGTCACGGAAATGAGTGCACTGCGAATAAGCTGAGAAATATTTTTGAAAAGCTTATTTGCAGGGAATGTTCTTTTGGTAGCCAATATTTGAAGCCTTTTTTAAGGTTGCTCAATTTTAAATTCACTCTATAATTTGTAGTAAGTACGAAAAGTGATTCTTCTTCGTCGTTACCTTTTCCCACTTTCTACGCGGGGTCGGCACAATATGTTAGTTTTTTCCAATTACTTCTGTCAATTGCCATCTCACTGGTTACTTCCTTAGTAGGAAAAGTGATTATGTGAAGATTTATTTTTATTGAAAAGTTTATTGCGCACAGTCTAAATACTAGACAAAAGGTTATGCTGATTAATGCAAATGCAAATTGTCTATTGGTTCAGCCTTGGCATATAGCGAGATAATGAAGTTAGTCGTACTCTTGACCTGACCTGCTACCAGGACGCCTATGATTAGATCAAGTTATATTAGTTAATTTTTTTCAATATTTCTGTTCCATGAGATAATCGTGCGATCTCTACAAGATTCCTGTTAATCCACACATACAATAAAATAGTAACTGCCCGATGTCTGTAAGTACTGAAAATATATATTGTCAGGATCAATATGAGATCTGTATAAGACCAAAAGAAGCTAAAAGTGTGATTTTTAGAATTTATGTCTGTCCTGGCATCGCGGGAAAACTATTGCTCTGATTTAAATGCGGTTTTCTTAAATATGTTTAACTTAAAAACTAGTGTACTAATACCCCCTATTCAGTTAAAATTCCAATCTTTAAGCCAAACATCTAAACGCAGGCTATCAGTCATTTCAAGACTGTTGGCTCTGTCTACCCCGCAAAGGATATAGACGTGATATATGTCTGTCTTTATACGTATACTAATCCCCCCAATCGTCCAAGGGGAAATACAGGGGGACAGCTTGTATAAAATTTAACGGCGAACTAAGTCGCGAGCAACAGCAAGTAAGAAACAAATAGTTTTTATAAAACATAGCATAGAAAATACAGTACGCCACCGGAGAGAATTTTAATTATGTTTACATTCTTTTAGCGAGAGAAAAAAACGCGTTTCCCCATTTTTCACGGCGCCCACTCACAAGTTGCTAGTCTGTTTAATTTAATGGAGTTCACCCCGTTTTTTTTCATGCCTGGCGGCTTTTTAGGAATTCAAATTTAAAACTTTAACTGTCACATTGAGAAATAATTGTGGCTGTCTTTATTTTTTGGTAGGTAGTAAGTACATTTTTATCGTAATATTAATTCGTGTTAAGACATGTAACTGAAGATATCAATTAGTTTTGTATCAGGATTAGATTGTAATCAACATTGGCAAATAGGATATTTATTTTATTCCTAAGCGAAAGAAAGCCGGTAAATCCGGTAAATCTATATAGTCACGTCTATATGTCTTGCGGGGTAGACAGAGCCAACAGTCTTTCAGCACGTTCAGCTGTATGGCGTCATGATGAAACTGAGATTCAAATAGTGACATGTTGCTACCTCATTGCCTACAGAGGAATCCTAAGTTTATAAGCTTTTAATCACACGTGACATAAAAATATAAGTATGTATCAGTATTATTACAGTAATCCTTATATTTTTCATTATTCGCGACGTGTGATAACAAATTCTAAGTTTTATACTACTTTTGAACACGCGAGCTTGTGTTTTGATATGTGGCATGCATTATTTGGACGTAATCAAAGAATTCTCTGAGGTTTATTGAAAAATGTATTGTGAGTAAATGTATGTTTGTACTGTGTATTACATAAATTAATTTTCTGATGTATTACTAGGTTTATAGTATGAATTATGATAACGAAGTGTAAAATAAGTTCACATACCACATTTCGTTGGTTGTTTGATAGTATTAGGTCATCGTGTGTAGATTAGGAAGACTAAGTTTCTTATAGCCATTTATGTTCTGCTGCTGCGCAAAATATCCATCTCTCTTCCAGTTCTATTGTCCAGTGTCTATCAAATGGTCTTCTTAAGATCTGCGGTACTCAAGCTAAAAGGTAGTTACGTTACTTCTACGTAAAAGGTAGGACTTTACAGTTAGATTAACCACCTTATAGTTTGTGGAAGGCAGTTCATTCCGTACAAGTAATTTCCGTCTTTCATTTAATCTGTCGTAACGAGTATTTTCTTAAATATTCTGTCACCTCCAAGCGTCATTTTACATAAATTCGTGTCTCAAATTAGAAACTTTAACACAATGGTGTCAGTAACTAACTGGGTTGTCAGTCAATAGCAGAAGTCGATCTATTTTAAGATATCAATTAGCTTTTAGTATTTTCGTATCGAGTTTCCTTCGTCACGTCACATTAGTGGGAATTGTTAATTGGATTTAAAGATAAATTTGGATTTGGTTAATGTTATGTGCAGACAAGCAAATGGTGTGCGTGATGTGAAGCTGTAAGTTCTCGTACTGTCACATCGAGCAACTTATACGAGTACATACATACATATTGTCACGTCTATATCGCTTGCGGGGTAGACAAAGCCAACAGTCTTGGAAATAATGAATGGCCACGTTCAGCTAATTGGCTTAATGATGGAATTGAGATTCAAATAGTGACAGGTTGCTAGCCCATCGCCTAAAAAAGAGTCCCAAGTTTGTAAGCCTATCCATACGAGTAATATAACTTTATTACACCAAAAATATGACTAAAAAGAGACACAAAGATATTCTATAATGTGCAATGGAACTGCACAAGCATGAAAATTGTACAGGAGACGCGCAAACTTATCTACTTGTAAATCAAGCAAACGGTACCCAAGAACATGAATAAAAAATATTGTTAAACTTAGCAATCCCCAGGTTCAAGATGTTGATGTAAAGCTTTTCACAATCTTTTTCTCTGCATCGTTTCCAGCTGAGCATATTAATATTACTTCTGCCCTTGTGACATGGCACGCGCGACGCCGTTTCTATCGCGCGAAAAGCCTTCACTGTCTCGTTTCACGTCATAATAAAAAGTGAAATAGTGATAACTTTCCCGCGATAAATATGGCGCAGCGCGTGTCTTGCTTCGGGACTGTTCTTCTTGCAAATACTAGTAGGTATGATAAACAAACAAGGGACACAAAAAAGTACAAACTGTTGTAATATAATTACTTAGAGGCGTTATTGTAAGGCCCTCAGCTTTGTCAAATCTTTTAACTGCATCTGAAGTATCACTTTAAATGAGATATTCGTGAACAGAACAAAATTTTGTGTGAACTAAGGGACAGATAGTTTAGAAATATCTCAGTTAAATTTACCAGGATATTTCTGGAAAGATATAACTCGTCACAGACAGACGGACATTCGGATGGGCCGTTTCTATTAATGGGTGTATCTATTTTAGACACAGCATTTAAATGAAAGAAGATTAGAAAACATAATCTTGCTGAGTTTTGGGCAAAGTGATATTTTGGTATATTTTCAGTTGAAGATTTTTTAATGTAACTTTTTCTCTCAAATCTTTCTGTATTCCCAGTTGCACCCTCTGCATATATGCAAATTAGTTTCCGAGCCTGAGATCCGATAATGTTTTATTGTATTTTATTTATTCGAGGGATTAATCAACACCTGTTGCTAATAAAGTATTTTCTTATTTTAAAACACTCACGAACTACTCGTAGCTAGCTAGAAAATAATATTAATGTGGTTTTAAAAATTCTCACCAATAAGTCTACTTTTGACTTAACTCATTAATCTTATTTTTCATACATATATATTTAACCTTTCTATCCTTTACGGGGTAAACAGAGCCAATAGCTTAAAAATAAAGGCCGTGTTCAGTTTGATGATGGAATTCACATTCAAAGATGAGAACTCTCTCCTAAATAAGTAAACAGCGTTTGATAGTACAATTTAGTAGTATAACATAAAATATTGTTAACATTTTCTGGCAAGGATTGCAAATGTGGACATATGCGAATGTAGACATGGACGGCTTACAGGGCTCTCCTGTCTGCTACAGAGCTTGAAACGTCTCGAGAACAGATTCGTGGTTATATTTTGTTGAATATCGTACAAAATATCTTTGTGTTACTACTAGCTGCGCCCCGGGGATTCGCTCCCCTGGCAATTTCGTGACAAGATAGGCAGAAATAACAATTTCACTTGTCACGATCCGTTGATACCCTTTCTTACTCCTGACTCCTGAGATTGCCGTTGGGAACAGGGGTCGTAAGTGAAGCTGAACCATTGAAGAAGATTAGCAAGCCAAGATCTACTACTGTTGCCTGGTTTTTTTCCCTTACATAATGCCCTAAAATGATGGAGTTTGAAGGAGTGTTAAAAATTTTACCAAGCGAAAATTCTGCTTGTGTATGACATTTTCTGAAATAAATTACTTTCCACCGTAAGGTCGTAGCAATAAACTCATATAATTGAAGTTAGGATGCTGTTAGCGCCAACGCCACCAAAGCCTTCCATTATGATGACATTAAGCTGAATATGTGCTTCATAATATTTCTTAAATTTTGCTTTTTCGATAAGAGAAAAGCAATAAAAAATAATATGAAAGTAGAGCGCTGGAACGTGAACTTTAATGACATAACCAATTAAATGCTGAATGAAGCAGGTTGACTAAGCATTTATACAAGGAGATTGTGAATGGGAAACGTGGTGTGGGAAACTGGGAAGGCTTTAATGAACGTGACTTGATAAAATCAAGGACTTCCTGCCGAATAGGTCAAGTCAAGAGTACCCGAAACCGACGAGTTTGCGCGAGAAGAGTTATAAATGTGGATGAAGCGAAAGAATAATGTAGGGATCGTAGCAAGTGAATACATGTAGTGTCTGTCTACCCCTCTGGGAAAGAGGTTTTATGTATGTATGATTAGGATACAACTATACTCTAGTTATAAACTTTTAGATTTTTATAATGTTAATATGGACTGGTTATTAGATTACGATCTTAAACCACATTTACTTGTACATGACTTGTAGAAACATATTATATAATAAATAAAATTTTCTAATATTTATTTTTGTTGTTACAGGTAAGTGGAACGTTTAAAGAAAAGGACGTAGACGGAAGATATGTAGATTGCTGACAACAAATGGATTGCAAAAACCCAAGGTCCATCAGGACTGGAAGAGATCTCTTCATTGGACATTATCCCATGAAGGGATGTCTTCCGGTCACCCGGCAAACAATAAAATAACAATATAGATAGATAGAATTAAAAAAAGTGGCAAGTGACTGTGTTTTAATTAACCGAAACTTATTTCAGACACCCCATTAAAAATCCGTGATCAACTCGCGGTATAATCAGCTTCCACAAACCATTCGGATGCACCATTAAAATATTACGCGAAATAATTGACAAGCACTTAACAGTGTCGTATGGATGGATATAAAATATTTTGTACATAAAAGTGAATTACTTTTGGTACGTAGTCCCGCCACTGTCAATTATTGCCGACGTGTGGACACACGGTTGTTAATTTTGTGCGCGCCCGCTTTAGTTTGTCGATGTGTTCACGAAATTATTATATATCTGCATATTACATTGGTATTTCATTCTAGGTATTATAAATTCTTCTTGTGATGGAATTTTCTTCTCTGGCTATCATTTTTCTATCCTGGGATTCTATTTATCTTTGTATCTTTGGGTATCTGTTTTTATTTCGGTTGTTTCTAGTTATTTTGGAGTAAGTGTTTCGAAAAAATGTATAATATCAAAGTATTAGGGATAGTTGAACTTCGTTTTAAACTCAACTTCGTACTTAATTTCAACCTGCTATAGAAGTATTGTGGTTCTTATTTATCAAACCAACTTCAGTTCAATAATGATACTATTTTAACGATTACATATATACATAAAATCACGCCTCTTTCCCGGAAGGGTAGGCAGAGACCACCTTTTCCACTTGCCACGATCTCTGCATACTTCCTTCGCTTCATCCACATTCATAACTCTCTTCATGCAAGCTTGGCAGTTTCGGGTACTTTTGACCTGACCCTTTACCAGGACGTCCTTAAAATGATCAAGATACATTTGTCTAGGTTCGTCGATTTTAACGATTTATGAGAAATATTCCTTCGTATGTACACAGAATCATAAAACACCAATGCTCTCGGAAAATTCACATAAACATAACGACAAAAGTAAACGACGAACTATTACAATAAATAACGAATTAGACATGCTTTTAGTTGATGACGATAATTGACCGATACAAATATGGTTACAGCACCATGAAAACAATAATTATAGCCAATGGAATTTTGTTTGTGTATCACGAAATCTTCTATACTTATAATAAATCTGTAGAGAGGCCAATTCTGTACGTGGAATATATTTTCAAAATAACTATCAGGGGGTGATTAGTGATCGATACTGATGCCAAAAATGCAATCAGTAAAATTTTTGTCTGTCTGTCTGTCTGTCTGTCTGTCTGTCTGTCTGTATGTTCTTTATAGAAACAAAAACTACTTGACGGATTTTAACGAAACTTGGTACAATTATTCTTCATACTCCTGAGCAGGTTATAGAATATTTTTCATTACGCTACAATCACTAGGAGCAGAGCAGTGAAAGGAAATGTTGGGAAAACGGGAGAAGTTACTTGATTTTTTAAACTTCCGTCGCGTGTGCAGCCTTAATGGTTTAAGATACAGCGAAACCATGTATAACGGAAATATTCTACATAGAATTATTAAAAAAATATCCCAAGACAGCATAAGTCTATCTTTTATGGTTGACTCACAATAACACGTGTAATTCCTAATAGCTTAGCAATTCGGAGATTTCTGATTATATTTCTTTACTCTGATGTTTATAATACCAATAACACTCACATTCATTCGTAATTCTTAAAAATTAATATAAGTACCTATTCAATAAAAAAAGAATCATCGAAATCGGTATAGAAACACCAAACTTATACATGAAATAAAATACCCACAAGCCATCGCGCGTAAATACTGAATCATGCAATAAGGATTATTTTTGCGTAACGGTTGCCGCGCTCGACACGCCTAGCGGCGGCAGGGTATAAAAGGGGCAGGAGACGAGCGCAAGCTTCATGACCAAGGTAGCCAGGGGGAGACTTCACGCAGTTCTCTCCTCCAGCCTCTCCCTGAGGACGAAGCTTGGGATCTACCAAACGTACGTCAGATCCCGCCTCACGTACGCGGCCCAGGTGTGGTACGCATTCTGCTCTGAGACTAACAGGAGAAGACTCAGAGCCCAAGAGAACCAAAGTCTCAGAGCAGTCATCGGAGCCCCGCGCTACGTGAGGAACTCGACGATCCTCAGGGACCTGAAGTGGGAGAACTAGATATTCGAGATGGCGGACGCGTCATCACACAGCCACCTGCGCGGCATTGCGCCGCTCCACGCCCGCCCTCCGGGCCGTCGGGTGAAACTCTCCCCTCGCTGCCTTACGGCAGACGTCGTCGATCAGTGACGACGCCGCCGGCGATCGGAACTCCCATTGTATGAAGACGTGAAAACCCAGGCCGTCACGGCCGCCCCATCGACCTGCCTACAGTCGCAGGCAGCGATGATGCCATTGAAGAGGGCCAAAAGCCCTGACCAATCTACTCCGACTCCCCTAAGGGAGTATGGGAAGACCCGAAGACGGCAAGATAGTACTGCACAGGCGTTTCAACTTTATTTTCATTTCTTTTTCTTTTGTAAGTTGTTGGTACATATTTCTGGTTATAATTCTATTAGAATATGTTTTTAGTTTAAATAGGCACTATTTATCTATACTAATATTATAAAACTGAAGAGTTTGTTTGTTTGTTTGAATGTGCTAATCTCAAGAACTACTGGTTCGATTTGAAAGATTATTTTTGTGTTGAATAGACCATTTATCGAGGAAGGCTTTAGGCTATATAGCGTCTAGCTGCAACTATTAGGAGCGAAGAAATAATGGAAAATGTGAAAAAAATCGGGGAAGGAGCATCCTTGAGGGCTTCAATGATGCCCAAAATAACTATTCCACGTGGACGAAGTCGCAGGCACAGCTAGTTTATACATAAGAAGGGAATATGTGATTACGCAATTACATGTTTGTTAAATTTAAAACCAAGAAAGAAAGTCACAGCAGCTTTATTTCTAAACAAAAGAAAAAAAGAATAGGACCACTTCAATTCTTTCCCATTCATGTCGTAAAAGGCGCCTAAGGATAAGACTACACTTAAGATTCTTCTTCTAGGCGATGGGCTAGCAAACTGTCACTATTTGAATTTCAATTTTATCATTAAGCCAAGCGGCTGGGCGTGGCCTTTTAGTCTTTTGTGATGACTGTTGGCTCTGTCTACCCCGCAAGGGATGTAGACGTGATTTTAAGTTATGTTATTTGGAAACAATCAAGCTTCCCTAATACCCTACATTTGTTCTTCTTGTCACGAATTACTTAATATTCCCAATAAACAAAACTTGTGCCCACTTAATCACTCAAGTCGTACGTGTTCTATTTTAGCTAGTATAAAGGCTCTTTTCCTCTGAAGTTGTGAAATGTGTCTCAAGCTAAGCTATGAGTGTACGTTATCCTAGTCCAGATTTTATATTATATTTGGTCAAAAATTATGGCTAGGTTTACACCAGTGGTATATTTTTTAATTTCGTAAAAATCACAAATTAAAAGTGAGTTCCATTAAATATTTGCTATTGTAATATAATTATGTTACATACCTATACACAAGTCTATATTTTAATATCTAAATATACGCTCAAATATAACTTGGCTGAATTAGGCGTGACTTAAATAACTTACGGAATGTAATCATTGATGTAAAATAAAATTATCAGCTATTAGCATAGCACATCTTTTGTAGTACAACCGCCCTTATACATATCTTATACCTTAATCCATTGCAATAAAGGCGTATATTGGAAAATTGTATAGCAGTTTCGTTCATATTCAACCACCGGACGGTTGAATAAGTTATTTATTTACCCAGCTAACGGAGAATTTGGCGTAAGTGAATTTATATCCGAAGTTCATGGACCATAAAATGCACCTGTTGACCGCTGTGACGGTTTTGTAAACAGTTTTGCAACGAGTTTTTTTTTGGTTTTCTCTGTTAATTTATTATTTGTATTGTAGTTTTTTTTTTTAATTTGAATTAGAAGACTCTCTCTCATTTCATATTTAATTTCCAATACTTAGTTGTTGAATGGACTTCTAATATTATTTTCTTTACTTAGTCTTCATTATTTTTAACTTTAAAATTGAATTACATTGAATAGATTACTAATCATTGACATATTTTGTTGGATGATGAGCAGGTTTTGCGTACATACATAAATATGGTCACGTCTATATCCTTGCGGGATAGACTGATTCCCACTAATGTCGTAAAATGCGACTAAGGGATAGGCTTGTAAACTTGGGATTCTCATTTTAGGCAATAAGCTAGCAACCTGCCACTATTTGAATCTCAATTCTATCATTTAGCCAAACAGCCGAACGTGGCCAATCAGTATTTTCAAGACTGTTGGCTCTGTCTACCCCGCAAGGGATATAGACGTGATCATATGTATGTTTATTCAGTAAAAATAAGGTGTAGTCTTATTCTCGCACTCAGCCAGACATACTCGAAAAGCCGGCTTACCAAAGGCCAGGAGAAAGGTCATAAAATGTCGTCTGTGTCACCCCTCTCGCCGGCTCTGAGCCGTTTTATTTTCTATTTCATGTTCGTGTGTAAAATGCTACATGCCATTTCTTTTTCTGTCTGGTTATTCGATAAGTACCTACAATAAACTGCATTTATTACGCTGTTATTCGTTTATAGAGCCAATAGTCATAAGACTCGTTAGCAACGGTTAAATAAATGGCTTAACGTCCGATGAAAATGCTGCAGTGTAGTTTGTGCCGTCGCTTCTTCTACACATGCGCTTTGGAAGCGGTTTAAAGTGATGTGACGTCAATAAGTGATACTTTGTATCCAATTTTGAAAATAAATCTATTCTATTCTAATGATGGATTGATGAGAAAAGGGAAAAATAAGCGCAAGTGTAGAAGAATCTGCGGAACAAAGTACACTGCAACAGTTTCACTAGAGATTTATAAATGGCTCGTTACTAAATTATACTCCGTACTTCGAAATTGAAAACTCCAAAAATCATACTCCATTCAGCTATTAGAAACTCTATTAAGTATTTTATAGTAGATGGCACTAAATATAATTCACAGTCTCTGCCTAACCCAATGGGAAACAGGCGTGATGGTATGTATGTATGTTTGTATGGCATTAAAGCCGGCCGCGGTACAATTGTCCACAGTTTTACAACCATTTTACTGCTAAAAGACCTGGACATTTGAGTGTTACATCTGTAAAAGGCTCTTGGAAATTGATGACATGGTTAAACTAAACTACGAACATAAGATCGTTTGAAGATAAGTGAAATAACTGTTTTTTTTTGTGGTGCCGTGTGGTTCCCGGCACCAATACAAAAAAAAATAGCATCACTCCATCACTTTCGCATGGATGTCGTAAAAGACGAAGGGATAGGCTTATAAACTTGGGATTCTTTTATAGGCGATGGGCTAGTAACTTGTCACTAAGCCAAGCGGCTGAGCGTGGCCTTTTGTCTTTTGATGACTGTTGGCTCTGTCTACTCCGCAAGGGATATAGGCGTGATAATATATATGATATGATCACTATAATGCAGAAACAAGCAGCACTACACACAGTCGCTTTGTTGAGTAAAGTTTTAGGGAAAAGTACGTTTATTGAAGGGGACGTCTAATTTCCTCTTTAAAAAAAACAATTCACTTTCACACCGACCGAAATATACCGAAAAATAAATCAGTTCATTGTTTTTTTTTTCTTCAAAGATACCCTCAGAATGGCCTTCACGCCTACACACAATCAAAGCGTTTCAGATTCCGATGTCTAACTCGGGTTTATTATTCAAGCCCGTGGTCCGCAGATCCTCGCCAAAACTATGCCAATTTCATTCAACTTGTGTAGTTTTTGCATCAATTACGGTCGACCTTTGGTTTCAATCGCCGCTCTCTGATTTTATTTGGATAACACTGATTCTCACTTGTTTGTATTGGGAACTGTGAAGAGGGAACAGTGATATTTATTTTACCTTTATTGCTCAAACAGCATTTGTGTAATACAATATCTTTTACTCTCTCATCTTTGCGTGTACGAAGATACATTCTCGCATCTCTTTTCCCTGATACATATAACTTGAGGATTTTCAAGGCAAGAGTGAAAGGGCAGTATTTGAGTTTGCGTGCGACAACTTAAGCCTTATCTTGCTTACCACCAGGCTGATTGAGGTCAAATGCACACAAATTATCTATACTAATATTATAAAGCTGAAGAGTTTGTTTGTTTGAACGCGCTAATCTCAGGAACTACTGGTTCAAATTGAAATTTCTTTTTGTGTTGAATAGACCATTTATCGAGGAAGGTTTTAGGCTTTATATGTAATATCACGCTGCAACTATAAGGAGCGAAGAAATAATGGAAAATGTGAAAAAGAAACGGGGAAAATTATTCATCCTTGAGGGCTTCAATGATACCCAAAATAAGTATTCCACGCGGACGAAGTCGCAGGCACAGCTAGTTATATAAAAAAAATAAAAAAAATATTCCGTTACAGCTACACTAGGTCCATTTTACAGTGTCTTCAGTTTTAAGACCTTTGGCATGCGTGTCATCTTTAGCGAAGTCAGGATTTTTTCGACCTGCTGCTTCGAACTAGGCCCGGCAGACGCGGCCTACCTAGACGTTCAGGCAAGTTTAGTTTAGTTTTTTAACAAGACCACGCTTGGACTATTGTTACCTGTTTCATAAACTTTCCACGTAGCACTAATGGGCACGTTTTTTAAACCTTAATCGCCCAATCACTGACTTAAAGACTTACGTTTATATCTCCTATTATAATCATCGTGGAGTAACTTTTTTCTACTAGGACTTAAACATTCGGTCATATTTAGGAACATTTCACCGAAATTCGAACGCAAGTTTGCAAAATTCCTAGGAAAATAAAAATGAATTCTTCCAACATTATTTCATTCAGAGAAAGAGTGACGTATTGTGTTCCTCTCTCCTGTTTGTCACGTGATATCAAGCGTAACTAAATGGATGTTGACGTGTGATAGTCAAGAAAGGAAATATAATATTAGTTCTCTTTTCCCAAAACACAGTTTTTACCCTCCGATATGTGAAAGGTTTTTTTTCATATACGATAAAGCCATGGACACACTGAAAGCGGGAAAACAAAGAATTAATTGATATCATTTAGATTACAATGAACATACCGGTTGTTTTAATCTAGGTCACAATAAAACAGAACGCGGGGCTGCGGTCAAATCTAGAGCCTTTTTTGAGCGCTGGCAAGCTCCAATTTGTGTTACTGCCTGACAACTCACACTCCGGCACCAGGACGATCGCAAAGCAATGAACAATGAGACGAAAAAAAAACATAGATATATTTTCAAAATAGGAAACGATAATGACGTCAAACGTCAGATGTTCCAAATTTAAAAATCGATAACGTGGAAGCTACTGGTGGACACGCATGAAATATGAACTTTCAAGCTATTTCTGATCCGCTCCGTTACCGACCAGCTTTCAGTGTGCATAAAGCTTTAAAATAAGGGTGCGTTCGTTTCCCACATAGTAACGGGCACAACGTAAAGTAACATTTCAAAATTAGCATTTTCCAAGCAGATACTACCTACGTATTTTGAGATAACGTATCTAGCACGCACGTGGGAATTGAAATAGTATCTCACTTTATTCGCTATTTCCTGCTGATTTTATTTGAGTTTTCCTTAAAGAATAATATAAAAGGTTTACCGATTATGAAAATGGTTTCTTCGGGTTTGGGCTTTATTACTTTATATACATACATATGTATATACACGGCAAATTACACAGATTGAGTTACCCTCGAAGTAAGTTCGAAACTTGTGATACTAACTCAGCGATACTGTACCTATTTTATGATAAATACTGATATGGATAAATATCCAAGACCCAGGCCAATTAGAAAAAGTTCGTTTATCATCACGCCCTGGCCTTGATTTGAACCCGGAGCCTTCGGTGTCACAGACAAGCGCACTACCGCTGCGCCAAAAAGGCCGTCGTTATTATTGGGTATTATTTTCATTAAAGCATTGGACTTGCCAACAATGCCTTTAACCCTGAAGCTATATCAGCTGTTGCTTCCTAAGCCTAGCATTTTAAAAAGGCAGCATTTTATATGTTCCTCTTAGGCGATGGGCTAGCAACTTTTCACTATCTATAACTATAACTTGAATCTCAATTCCATCATAAAGCCATACAGCTGAACGTGGCCTTTCAGTCTTTTCAAGAGACCGCAATGTATATAGACGTGACTATATGTATGTAAAAAAAATCTCAAACCAAAAATAAAACTTTTTGGTGTCGGCAGACCGCCCACTAAGAGATTTAACATTTGTAATTTAAATAAAATCCACTTAAAGCTGAATGGATTTGCGCTGAAATCTAGGGTCCTTTGGCATTAAAAATTTGCACAATGACATGCAAATTGTCAAGTGAGTACTTCTTCAATTTTCTTTTATGAATATTACTTAGCTGACTTAATGAAGGTTGTGGCTAATTTTAAATTTTAAATGAAAATAAAATGCATTAACACCGGTGATGCAATTCCGATTTCTTTTCCATGAAATATGTCGTTATGTTATTGTTATAAGTTTTTATCATAAAATATAGTACCGTTAAGTTACGGAGTGCCTTGTGGTTCCCGGCACCAATACAAAAAAGAATAGAACCACTCCATCTCTTTCACATGGATTTCGTAAAAGGCGACTAAGGGATAGGCTTACAAACTTGGGATTCTATTTAAGGCGATGGGCTAGCAACCTGTCACTATTTGAGTCTCAATTATATCATTAAGCCAAATAGCTGAACGTGGCCATTCAGTCTTTTCAAGACTGTTGGCTCTGTCTACCCCGCAAGGGATATAGACGTAACTATATGTATGTACATATGTATGTTGAGTTACGGGCCCGGCCCCCGAAACACTTCTGTGGAGGGTGCAACCGGGAACACGAGAGATACTTGTAGTATCGATGAGTAAGTACATATATCGTTACACAAGTTACTCGAACTTACTTCGAGGCTAACTCGATCTGTGTTATTTGTCCCGTAAATATAAATATATAAAAAAAGAATTATAGATGGATTTAATTCGTTAAATTCCACCTCAATACATACATACCTTTACAATTTTGTCTATATTGTTGTCATGAATGTTGTAGGAGTCGACTAAATAAGACAAGCAACAAATGCTGACTGATTGACTGACATGTCAACAACCTTAAGTGCACTAAGAGGGAATTCCCACAGGAACTGATGAGAAAGGGTAAACGGAATTTTTCGCTTCCTGTGGGCGGATCCGTAGACATATATACATACATATCGTCAAGTTTATGTCCCTTTCGGGGTAGACAGAGCTAACACACTTGAAAAGCCTGAAAAGCCAAGTTCAGTTGTATGATTGAAATGAGATTCAAATAGTGACAGGTTGCTGGCCCGTCGCCTACAAGAGGCATCTCAAGTTTTAACCCTATCCCTTAGTCGTCTTTTACGACATCCATGGAAAAAGAAATGGAGTGGTTCTACTCTAATGTGTCGGAAACCACACGGCATCCGTAGAAAAACACCATTCAATTCATAGCATATTTCCGAAACCATGTAATAATACTACAATTTGTTTTTATCTGTGAACATCAGATGTGTGCGGACGCAATTTCGTTATATTACGGTCCCACTCTGAGTGACGAGCAATAGGCCAAAGTGACCGATAAAAGTAACGAATTCAATTTACTTACATCCATCCATTTACAGCTATCAAAATTATTACGGGTATTAATTTACATATATACTTTTATATACATATGTACATATTTTCGTGACATCTATTTTCATCGCTTTGTTGTTAAATGATTTGCTAAATTAATGTACAAGAAATGTTATTTGATTATATTGAAAGTTATTATTACTAACTAGCAGTGCCCGCAACTTCGTCCGCGTGGGATAGTTATTTCGGGCATCAGCCCTCAAAGGTGAATAATTTTCCCCATTTTTTCACATTTTCCATTATTTCTTTGCCCCTTATAGTTGCAGCGTGATTTTATATAGCCTAAAACCTTCCTCGATAAATGTTCTATTCAACGCAAAAAGAATTTTTCAATTCGAACCAGAAGTTCATGAGATTAGCGCGTTCGAACAAACAAACATACAACTTCTTCAGCTTTATAATATTAGTATAGATTTAGAAGCGAGTATTTCACAAAATATTGGCATTATTAAAAACTTTTTATCAACCACCATATTATTATTAACAAAAAGTATTATTCCGACTTCTATGCATCCCTCAGTTACTTACTTGTGTGAAAAATTACTTTTGTTATGTCATTTTTGCAAATCATACATGCACGCGGCTATCGAAAATATTAACTTACCAATAGTTTCCGAATAAAATTGCTGTAACATACAGATGGACAGACGGGCATAAGGAACTATAAGTGTCCTGTTTTTGCCAGTGTTTTTGCCCTAAACCAGAAAAAAAAGAAAATGTGAGTGATATAACTTTCTGTGTAGAATACCACTCCATTTGTTTCGCATGGACTTTCTGTCGCGACTAAGGGAAAGGCGATGGGCTAGCAACCTGTGACTGTTTGAATCTCAATTCGTTTCATTAAGCCATACAGCTGAACATGGACTTCTTTTCAAGACTGTCGGCTCTGTCTTTCCCCGGGATATAAACGTGATTATATATATGTATGTGTGGTTCCCGGCACCAATACAAAGAAGAATAGGACCACTCCATCTCTTTCCCATGGATGTCGTAAAAGCCGACTAAGGGGTAGGCTTATAAACTTGGGATTCTCCTTTTAGGCGATGGGCTAGCAACCTGTCACTATTTGAATCTCAATCCTATCTTAAAGCCAAATAGCTGAACGTGGCCTATCAGTCTTTACAAGACTGTCTACCCCGCAAGGGATATAGACGTGATTATATGTAAAAAAAAGAAGGATAATCTACACCATACACTCTAATTCGCGCCATATAAAGCAGATTTTTCTAGAACTTCGACACAAATCGACCTTCCCGAGAAAGTTATCATTATTCATTCGGCCCCGTCGTTAATGCTATTAATCTGAAACTAATCAGTTAATGGATTTTCGGGAACTGGCTGGTGCTGGTGGATCGTTTCAGCTTATGTCAGGGTTTCATGTTAATTTTATTGGTGTTAACTGATTTCCTAATCAATACTGTAATAATGATCAAATTTTATAATTGTGGTTGATATGTAATTGTGACTTGTGACTATGTTTTTTTAATGATCGTTCTTTTTTATTTTTAACCTTGATAACTTAGGTGCATTTTTTTATTGTACAAATTACACAGATTGAATTAGTCTCGAAGTAATTTCGAAACTTGTGTAACTAAATACTAACTAAACGATACTATATTTTATAACACTTATATAGATGAACATCCAAGACGCAAACCAATCAGAGAAGGTTCGTTTCTCATCATGCCCTGATCGGGATTCAAACCCGGGACTTCCGGTGTCTTATTAAGGTATTACCGCTGCGCCACATAGGTCGTCAATCTTGTAAAGCTCTGTACATGGTGAATTCACACGGACGCTCATACTGAGTGAGTTTCCATACAAACAAATAGCAAAAAGTGAAATTATCTTGAACTTTCCCGTACAAATTGATTGATCAGCTTATTGGTCTTCTTGAAATTTTCCATATACATATAAAATTAATAGTAGGTATTGAAAAGTATACAGGGTACTTTTCATCCCCGTGAAAACTTTATATAGATTTAGCGCGATTTCCAAAAAAATCTTTATTCTATTGTAGCTACGCTTAATTCGCGCGGCACGGGTAAAAGTTAGTGATTAGTATATATTTCACATTTCAAATCCTTTCATTTATGTATGTATGGGGCATGGTAAAGATGGATCTTTTCGAATTTCGGATACGTTAACGATGACAACAAACTCTCTTTGATCGTTAATGATGGAGATGACGTCACGGGCATATTCACTCAGATTGGGTAGGTATGCTTGTGACGTATATAAGGAAGATTCTCCCATATGCAAGTAAGGGATTGATAAAAATATGTATGTCGGAAAATGTAAACAGGATTTGTTTGATGTTACATTTATGTCGCTCGTTTGGCGAATTTATAGTGTCTGCCTCTGAATAAAAGGTCCCGTGTTCGATTCCCGGTAAAGTAAAGTAAGGTAAAAACTCTTATAAACATTACACGGTCCAGGTCGGGTTACTCTAATTTTTATTCATGAAAGTAACAACAAAATCTGGTTAAAATATATTGCATCAAATTAATTCCATGAGTCTAGTTCACAACCCAATCAGATACGCAGACACGCAAAACTTATAACACCCCTTTTCTTATTAGGGGTTTAAAACGTAAAGTGTCAAATCTAACGGTTTAATCAAAGTCCCGTGCAACAAAAGGCAAAACAAACATAAAACGATACTATGTCTAAGGCAAATACAACACTCAATATCTCGACTCGACTCACAATTTTAATTCACCTTAGCGACCAGCGAATCGTACTAGTAACTTGATAAGACTTCTATATTATCCAATTCATAACACCGTATCTCTGTTTTCTCTTTAAAGAAATTGAACTTTATTATAATGACTTTAGAGTTTCAATTATTTTGTCATGTTGTGATAGTTTTGATGTAGTGAAGTGGTAGTTTTGACGTAGCGTGTCTCACGCGAGCCAACCTGCATAGCCTATAGACGAATGTCTGCATCGCCCGTATCGATTTGGTTACAGATATCGTACGTAATTATAATTCGAATTCGCATTGTTGTTTTATCTGCCAAGTCAAAATAATATTAAACAAAGCAATGAATATGGGTGAAATCAATGTTTGAGACAGTTTAAATTATTTGTTAAAAAAAAGGTTATTTATGTAACTGGTTATGTTCTAGTTATGCCACTCATCTCTTCGAGTTTTTGATAGAATCGATACGTTATTTTCACATTTTGACAATCTTCTTATGTATTCGTATGTGACAATCATCTTCTTCAATCAAGTTCTTATTCAAGTTTTCAAATTTATATCACGCATAGATGCTTAATACAACATCTAAATAATTACGAACATATATATATGTATAGTACCCGAAACCGCCGAGCTTGTATGAAGAGAGTTATGAATGTGGACGAAGCGAAAGAAGTATGCAGAGATCGTGGCAAGTGGAAAGAGGTAGTCTCTGCCTACCCCTCCGGGAAAGAGGCGTGATTTTATGTATGTATGTATATATATAATGAATAAATAATACATAAAAATAATATATAATACATATCTAATATATAAAAAAAACACATACATATAATCACGTCTATATCCCTTGCGGGGTAGACAAAGCCAACAATCTTGAAAAGATTAATAGGCCACATTCAGCTGTTTGGTTTAACGATAGAATTAAGTTTAAAATAGTGACAAGTTGCTAGCCCATCGCCTAAAAGAAGAATCCCGAGTTAATAAGCCTATCCTTTAGTCGCATTTTACGACATCCATGGGAACGAGTTGGAGTGGTCCTATTCTTTCTTTTTATTGATGCCGGGATCCACACGGCACTAAGTAATTTGAACACACATTATCCTAAGCGCACATAAACAAACATACTTTGAAGTCGAGTGGGTATGCCTCGATAGCAAACTTTCCAATTTGTATGCTAATTCCAGTTATAAATTGGCAAGTTTAAAGGGAGGGGGAGAACTAATTAATCCTGATAGTTCATCCGCCATATTAAAATATTGAAAGTGGGGGGTGTCTTCGCAAAAAGTTAAAGGATTCATAAGATTCTCATCTTAAGTTTTTATTGAATTTTGTAAGAGATATTTAATTGCAGATTTTATTCGAGGGATTTCTCTTATTCTTACGAAAATTAATCTAGATTTTTAGTTTTAAAGTTAAGATCATCAAATCATTGATGGTTGTAGAAAGTGACTCCGTGCTTTTGTGAAAACAGTTAAAATATTCAGTTATTTTCTTCGTATTTTATTCTGACTGTGCCCTTTTTGAAGGACCTAGGGTTCTGTTCATCAGGAGGAGGGCTGATCTTTGAGTAATCAAGATGAAAGTCTTCGCGTCACGTTTTATTTTACTCGAATTCAAATTAGAGCTGTTATTGATGTCATTAATTTTTTTGTAATACATAAAAAATTAAGGACATCAATAACTCTAAACGTACCTGAATGGACTACCACTGTTATGCTTATAAATATGTCTTCACCAGATTTTTGTACCATGTTCTTTCTAGCACTTTAGAATAGAACCACTCCATATCTTTCCCATAGATGTCGTAAAAGGCGATTAATGGATAGGCTTATAACCTAGGAATACCACTTGCAGGTGAAGGGCAAGCAACCTGTCACAATCTGAATTCCATCATGAAGCCATACAGCTGAACGTGGCCTTTCATTATTTTCGAAACTGTTGGCTCTGTCTTCCCCGCAATGGATATAGACGTGACTGTATATGTATATATGTATATCTTCACCTGAATTAATTTAACCCTGTTGTCAGTCAAACTTCGATGACTGAACTAATCAAATTGTAAACATAAGTGATGGATGTTATGTTGACATGGCACACCAAGGCTTTGACCTGCAATCATATCGACGCAGGCCTATAAAAGTAGCTCAGCAGAATATTATATACATATATATATATATATGTATAAGACTGGGAGGAACGGGTTCAAATCCTACCGCGGTCATAAGCCGATTAATCGAATTTTTTAGTAAAAACATCGCAAGAAAACCTGCACTTACGTTATGTGCGCGTTATATGTATATGTATGTACCTGTATAATTTATAAATAGTAGGTATAATGCAACGTGAAAGTTTAAAATTACATACATAGAATGTGTTACATACAGTGCCGTGTGGTTCCCGGCACCAATACAAAATGGAATAGGACCACTCCATCTCTTTCCCATAGATGTCGTAAAAGGCGACTAAGGGATAGGCTTACAAACTTGGGATTCTTTTTTAGGCGATTGGCTAGCAACCTGTCACTATTTGAATCTCGATTCTATCTTAAAGCCAAATAGCTGAACGTGGCCTATCAGTCTTTACAAGACTGTTGGCTCTGTCTACCCCGCAAGGGATATAGACGTGATTATATGTATGTATGTAGAATATGTCCAGACTGCTACTCTTGCAGCAGTTTCCATTAAAGACAGTGGCTTGTTTGTGAAAACGTTAAAAATCCAAACAGAATGGAAACAATAGTTCCAGTGCGCGACACTTTCAATGGGCCATCTCATGAATTCTCAAACGGAGCCGGGCCGGACCGTGTTCCCCGGAATACCGGACAAGATGTAAAATATTCAAAAGACGGAGACTCAATACAAACGTTGCATTCGGATCGGACAATCGCCGGTTTACACATGATGTCGAAAAACCGGGATTTCATGATGGATATTTGTTGAATCGAGAACTCGATGATGAGATGAGATGAGAGAATACGAACCGCCGAATACCTCTCCGTGTACCTCGTCTGAGCAACTACGATCACTGTGTTCGACTAAGAAGAATCGACTGCGAGCGATAGATCGACTACTGTTGATTTATTTTGTCATATGAGATGATGGAAGAATTTGTTCGACAAGTAGGCCGAGTTTGGATGTCGATTTTCTGCCGTATAACATGCGCGACGCATTTTTTATCACGCGAGAAAATATAGCTGCTTCGCTTTTTATATGACGTGATACAGGACAGTTTTCGCGCTATATAAACGGCGTCGCGCGTGCAATGCTACAAGGGCAGGAGTAAAGAAGTTTGGAAAAGGTTCATATTGTCTAAATTTGAACAGTATGGAAGTTTTGAGGAAAGAGCGATACATGGATTTCTTACATGTTTGTAATTTTCTGAAATAAACTTAATTATTCAGCAATCAATGCTGAATAATTAAGTTTATTTATTGTAACTACTCAATAAAGTTTTAGGTAAATTAACTATTTGAATCTCAATTCCATCATTAAGCCTTACAGCTGAAAGTGGCCTTTCGGTTTTTGCGAGACTGTTAGCTCACTCTACCTCGTAAGGGATAAAGACTTGATTATATGACGGTACATACGTACTATGGAAATAAATAAAATATCTAAATACATTTACTTCATTTGCGAAACACAAATCCATCAAGACAGTTGAGATGGAGCTTCGTAACATTCCGTTTCTAAAGAAACTCAACTTTCCAGAAAAAGCTCACCTTTATCAATTAGGAGACCGTCGCGTCTTAGAAAATTCAAACATTTGAACATTTAAAAAGTTCCGGGATATTTTTAATTCAATGTTTGCAATTAATTAAAAGGAACTCGGTTGGACGGTATAATCCTTGAAAAGCAGTTTTTTTTTTCTGAAAACCTTAAAATTCTAAAACTTGGTCTTATAATCCGTCTCTTACTTCACTATTTTAAGTTTTATTTAACTCATTTCAAATTGCACACCTATTAGTGTCTGTTACTTTTCTTGATATTATAAGGTAACTGAAGTTTTATTCTTCAAGTTAAGTTTGTACGGTAAGTGGTATTCTTTAGTCTAGAATACGGATGCTGAATTTTATTTAATTTTCATTTTATATTTTGCATTCCATTTGAGTCTAGCTAAGTAGGTATTTTTGACTAGCTCTACGTATATTAAGGCTTACTTCACACGCGAGACGAGTCGGGACAATTTTAAGCTACACAAAATTTTACATAATCATGAAAAGATTAATGTGAAAAATATTTTCGCCGTCTCTAGCTTCAAATAAAATGTCGCGTCGCGTCTTATCTCAGTGTGAACGGACCCTTATGATTTTTGTTCCGGTTGCGTCTTCCTTAGGTAGGAGAGGAGAGCACTTATCAACAACCACGATCCATGCCCCGTAGCAGGCACGCGCGACGCCGTTTTTATCGCGCAAAAACTATCAATCTTTTAACATATCTATATAATAAAAAGATATACCGCAATAGTTTTTCACGCGATAACAACAGCGTCGCGCGTGGCACCCAGGGGCAGAACTGGATGAGCAGCTTTTACCAATTGAGTAACGTAGCCCAGCTTGACTCGAATTATGGTTGTATTTTCGACATTTTCATCCTGGTGTTAAATCCGGATACATCCTGAAATAATTCTCAGAATAAGTTTGGATTTCTGCCTGAATCAGAATTGGGTTAGACTAAGACACACGCTGACTTAAACAATTCGTTGAAAGATGTATCAGTCTGTTGAACTAACAAAGTATGGTGAAATCAGGTTTTAACCTTTTAAAACTACGATTTGTCGAAACTACGTTTCCTAAATATGTCACTGGAAAATAACGTAATTGAAGAGATTGAGATAAGTAATGGAATTGAGATTAAAATAGTAACTGGTTGATCGCCTATAATTAAAATCCCCAGTATTAGCCCTTCTCTTAGTAGCCTTTTACGTCATCCATGGGAAAGCTTCTATTCTATATTGCCGGGAACCACACGGCACTATTTTCCATTACTTCCATAATTGTACCTACATCGCTTGATAAAAATATAATCATCTCGTTGGCTTGTAAACTCGTTACGAAACAGGCGGGGATTCCCCAAGGACCGAGACTGAATATAGAGGATACATCTGGACCTGTGTAATAACTACGTTATGAAGCCGTATGGAATTGTTTTCACGTGAACATATGCATGTGTATTGTGCCTGTTATATACTTACTAGTTGTTCGTCGCGAACTAAGACATTATTTTTACAAAATTGTGAATATCTCAATAATAACCTAACCGATTTTCCTGCTCCACGAACATAAAAATTCTATTGACAGATCTTACATATACTTATTATTATAATATAATTTTAAAAAGAATATATGATTTTTTATTTTTGTTTATTTTTAAAATCTCCTACAAATGCGAAACCCTTTTTTCTATACTATTATTATAAAGTCGAGCGAAGTCGAATAGGGGCGCTTGTTAAACAATAGATAGGTACTAAGGCGACTAAGTCATGTTGTATTTTGAACGAGAAACGAGAGTAGAAATTGCACGGCAATTTTCAATCAACCTGATAATGAATTCCTCGGTCGTATTATTCAAATATCAAGAATCTTTGAGATAGTTCTGACTTTGCAGTATTAAAGTCGCGACAACTTTACGGCAAGTTTTAAATGGCATTTATGTTAAGCGAGCAATGAAACCTCTATCGATAATATTTCAGCTCGTTTGCCTATTATTTGTGATAAGATTACTCTTGTTAGTCTTGAAGTAATTTTTGATGAAAGAGTCATTTTATGTAATAACAGCCTTTTTCATAAATAAAACTTAAGAACGTCTTGACTAAGACGTTGATAAGTACTTAAAGATTGTCTTAAATTGCTGTCAAATTAAACAGCCTCGGACGCTTGTTAGCTTAAGCAACAACATGGCGGACCAGCTACAGCTGATTCCGTTTGACGCAGATGACCATTTTTCTCACATCTTGCATCTCAGCAACTATGGCGTCATTTTTTGAATTTTTTTGGAACTTGTCTTTCGATTCGTGTCGATTAATGTTTAACAGCATTTATGAATACGATTTTTCTTAAGAATGACTTTAAGTTTGTCTTAAAATCTAAGTAACGTTTATGAATAACGCTGTAAGAGTTTCATTAAATTATTCAGCTACGTTCAGGTGAAGGGTCAAGACTTCTCCTTAACCGACGAAATTGCATGGAAAAATTAATGAAGCAAAAAAAGGATACAGATGTAGAAAAAAAACGATGTAGTCTTTGCCGGGAGTAAAGCGTAATATATATATGTTTTGTATGTATATTTTATTACACATGTAAACTGCGCAACTAAACAAGAGCCTTGTGAAATTAAATCCAAAAAAATGAACAAAAAAGGCATAAGCTCATCAATTTTGTCCGCCTTGTCAAGAATTTAAATATAGACCAATCCTGTTGCAGCTTGTAAAGTATCATTTATATGTTGCATTTTTTTTATTTATAAAAGGGCGTATGCATCTAGTACCGGAAACTTCAGTTGAAAATTCTATTGAAACTATGCTTTGACATGAGAGGGATAAGATTTATTCCAGTATTCAGGTTACTAAGGATGTTAGAATTGTAAAAATTAGCGTTCTTTATCTAGGCTGTAGATATAGTAGACTATTAATTTTATTTTCTGATTCATAATTGAATATTTGCAGTATCAAAAAGTTTCTAATAACATTGAAATTGATCAGCAAGTTCAAATTACATCTAAATTCAATTAGTAGCTTGGAAATCCTTCAAAACTTTAATAACACACTCTACGAAATGGAAACCAGAGTCAATCAAAAACAGATAAACAGTCTGATGGAAGCTAACCTACTTGGAACAGAAATCGCTTGCACTCAAATCGAACTCGACGAGTTCTCGAAATTAAACTTCACTCGTTCTGAATTTCTTGGGGCTAGATTCTTATGTATAGCTGGTTACTACTTGTTCTCGATTTCAGCTGTCTGTAATTTGCAACGGGTGATAATTGTGAGAGTCAATTGATTTTTTTTAACTCATGTCGATGATTGTAAGTACTACTTAAAGTAGTAATTTAAAGATCATTTTACTTTATGATTTCAGATAGTTAACTATAATCTTATAAACGACATATTACTTAATGCTAACTAGGATTGTTGTAGAATTGAAATATATTTATTTCTCTTTATTATTTTAGAGATTTTTTGTTACTGTTCAGATAACTTATCACTTGCCACGATCCTCGTATATTCCTTGATGTAAGCTCGTCGGTTTAGGGTAGAAAGATCTTAGGTAAAATATGATAAATATTTATTTCTACAAATGGTAGGGGTTTGATATCGGTAAAAGTTGCGCCAGACGTCTTGTACTATTTAAGTTAAGATCGTTTAAATGTTGTGTAAACTTATGTAAATCTGGTTGTCTTTCTAGTTGGCAGATGCCTTCTTTGTCTCAACTTCAGCTTTTGGAATAAATGAGACATAATTCATACAAATTAATTTATTTCTTTTAAAAATATGGTTAAATTTTATATTTCCTATTTATATTAAGTTTTGTCAATATTATTATTATGTACAAAGTTCCATTTACTTTTAAAGACGCATGATTTAATGTAGGTATGTAAGTTCTTTTCATATCTTTTTGTATATAAATGAATTAATAGATGAAGCTAAAATGCATCCCTAAAAATCACAAAATTACACGCACATTGTTTAAAAATCAATAAATTGGCCAATGGCCCTACTGAATAACCCAGAGATACTCCAGGCTCTTCAACATCACATCTTCCATTTAATGTCTCTTTGATGTTTGCTCCAAATGCTATTCCCAACCATTAATCCGACAGCGACTGAAGGTGAATGATGGGTTTGGGGGAAAGGAACAGATTTTATTGTGGGTCGGGATAAAATAAATCGATTGCCTTCGGTTGGTCACAGATCCTGATCAAAATCGATTATCGGTAATAATTATATGGGATTGGATATTTTTAATGATCGACAATTATGTCAGGTACCGTTCCAATTTAAACCCATAAAATGTCTTAGTTATAAAACCGACTGTTATTTTGTTTGTATATTGAAATATGTGCCAAAATAAATTCATGAAAAAACCGCACAAAACATATCAAATGACTTATTTAAGTAGACAATGAAATTTAAATGGAAGTGCTTATTGTAAATAACATCGAATTGAATACAATATTCTATTAGTTGTGACTAAATAAGTCTTTCATGATACAAACACAAAGGTAAACTTGCTATAATAGGATCACAATGATTCTCAGAAAATAAGACAGTAAAATTATGTTCATTTCTTTATTCTCTTTATCATTGTGTTTATCGTTCGATAAACGAAATAATAGGGCAATTAATTTCGCTTAGCAATAAAAATAAAACATAAATACGGGGAACTTTTAAGCGAATATTGATATCAATTTTTTTATGCTTGATCGCAAGGCACGAAAAGATTCTTATTGGTATGCGGAAAGGCTATGAATCACACCCTTTGGTTATTGAACTCTTCCATGTATTTGGGCCTTGACCTTTGCCTACAAAAACAGAAAAAATACACAGTTTAATACGTTTTTTGTTATGATGATCTGATTCGCCATTGTTTGTTATGATTAGTTTATTTTTTAATTCTTCTATGTCCTTACCAACCTTATTTGTAAGGTTCTGGCTGAAAGACACCCACCGATCCAGATGTACGTGGCCTTCTAGGCTTTTTGAGAGTTTAAGCTCTGCCTTCCCACAAGAGATAAACTCGTGATAAACGAAAATTAATTTGGAACAACACGATTCTCCATTTGATGAAGTGTTATCTTAAATCACTTGAAATCAGGCAATTCGGCCTCATACACCGCAACAATTTTCAAATTTAAACGCGTAACGTTATAGGATACACGCGGCCCATCTTACGGGGCAATTTACCAAAGCCTCGTACCAAGAAAGTGGTCGTTATTAGAGATTTATACCCGCTTCACCCTCCGGAATGAAATACCCGGTTTCGGTCAGGTAATTTTATTAACATCACTATTGGATTCAGTTACTTTTTGGGGCGGTTACGACTAAGACAAAGTTTCATGTTTCTTTAACAAAGTAAATATGTATCTCTAAATGAATAATCTTCCTTTAAAAGCTAATAATAAATTTTAATCAATATTGAAAATCATAAACACGAAATTAAATGAGACCTAAGTCTTAAGCTAGCAGTAGTAAAATACAGCTATTTTTGGTCTATGAACGTGTAACTCAGTTTCCAAGAAGACGCTAGCAAGAATAGAGTTAACATTAACCCGAGCGGTGTAAGTAAACCGCTTATACCAAGAAATTGTACCCAAGACAAATATAAGCCGCTTAGTGTATGAAATACAATAATTAGCGCCACCCAGACAAATACAGCGTAAGATGAAGGGAACAAACTAAATAATTGTAACAGCTAGAACTGAGGAAGAAAACAATACAGATATAATAAATAATATAACTATATAAGGCTTTCTATTCGCAAGAAGGGCTTGCTTTTTACAGACTAACAAAGAAAGTAGTAGTTGATCCCACATCATGAAAGGATATGTGAGAAAACATCTTGAGGAAACTTGCACATTCAGGCGACTGGATTTACCAATACCCAATATAGGTTTACGTTCCCCTGCAATGGTTGTGGAGGTCGGATGGGTGTCGCTTCGTGTAAAAACCAGTCACCCAATCCAGGATCCATGGTCAAAGGCATACCCCAGGTTCTTCTCCAGATTGGTGAGGATTTAACTGGGTCTATTACAACGAGAAAGAATATGAATGTTGAGAATATTTGTGAGTTAAAACAGGGAATAACTAAGAAGACTAGTATAACGGTTTACATCTAGATTGAAAGTAAAATAAGGGTGTAGCTTTATTTCCGGGCTATCACTGTTCTGCTGCTAAAGGTCATATTATCAGAGGCTTACAGTTGGATAAACACGGTTATCTTTATATTAATAGTGGTTATTATACCGAGGAGATATTTCTGGAGTTATATTAGATGACGCGTCTTCATGTTTTACATTTTGTACGTTACGTACCTATTGAAGTCTTTTGGAAATATATGATTTTAAATTTACTCGCATATTGTTTCTCTTTTCATTATTGTTTTAAAGTATTGTCTTGGTATCATTGATCTGATTGATTTGATCTTATACTTAGTAAAAAGCTGGTGTAAGCTGTAGTGAGAATGGTTACAACTGAGACACATACCTACACACATAAAATCACACAATCCCGGAGGTAAAGTTAGACACTACATCTTTCCTCTTGTCACGATCTCTGCGTAATTATTTTTATTTTTGGTTCATCCACATGCATAACTCTTTTTTGTTTCGATTTGATCAAGGTACGTTTATTTACTTGCCGTGTGGTTCTCTAGGAATAGGACCACTCCTTCTCCTTACCATGGATGTCGAAAAAGGCTACTAAGGGATAGGCTTGTAAACTTGGGATTCTTTTAGGCGATGGGCCACCCACCTGTGTCTCTTTGATTCTCATTCTCATTAAGCTGAACGTGGCCTATCAGTCTTTTCAAGAATGCTAGCTCTGTCTACCCCGCAAGGGATATAGACGCGAAGTATGTATGTATATACGTTAATACAGATCTTCCTCTTCCAATGTTCTCATTCACATTTGTGACAACCAGCATTTGCTATTTTTTCCGTCACTACTCTTAAGATGCTCACAAACAGCTCTAAGAATACCACACACGGAACATAAACCACCCAGCTCTGAACAATAAATTTCAATATTATTTATCAACGCTCAGAATGGAGCTGCGTGGAACTGCCGCTTATTGGATATCTATCCGGGATAGAAGTTATTGCACCTGCGGCTCAGATATTGGCTGCAAAGTATGCAACCTGTGTCTGTATACGTTGCAGACACAGGCACTAATAAAAAGAAGTGAATAGGACCACTCCATGTCCATGTAATGTCTTAAAAGGTGACTAAGGGATAGCTTCTTTTAGGCGATGGGCTTGCAACCTTTATTTTCTCAATTAATCATTAAGCCAAACAACTGAATGAGACCTATCAGCCATTTACTGCTGACTCTGTCTACCCCGTGAGCGTTATAAACGTAATTATGTTAATGATTTATATGTTTAAAAATTTATTATTCTGCTCAATTTCCACAAATTATTAGGAACATTCAACATAAATCAGAAACTTTATAAATATCGGACTCATATACAACAGGTGACAAAAGTTTGCGAGTTCACCAACTCTGAAATTTGCTCAAATAATTTTGAGATCTGAATAAGAGCCATATACATATTAAATAATCAATATTTAATAATTAACATACCTACCTATAGTGAAGCAGAAAGTAGAATCTGTATTTTTTCATTATTTAAAATGTGAAAAAATGTGAAAAATGTTTTATTCAGTACAAAAAATACAGAGTTTTCTACAACAGTTGCACTGACCGTCACACTAGGATTCCCTGTGTCGTGGCGACCAGTGTCTTCCCCTTAAATTTATTAAACAATTTTAATTTGTGTTTTTTGTGGATGAGAGCGTACGTTAAATAGTAATTGTAAAGTATTCTTACATATAATTGTAATAAATAAATAAATAAACACAATAAATATAAATATATACATTAGAAATACATGTAATACATATATACATAACAACATGCAAATATTTAAAATATATATTATATATATTAAACATATGTTTTATACATTATATATATTATACATAAAATATATATATATATTTTTTTTTTTTTTTTTTTTTTTTTTTTTTTTTTTTTTTTTTTTTTTTTTTTTTTTTTAATGCATAATTTCATATGACATTAAGTAACAAGTTCTCCGTCTCATTGTAGTTTTTAGTCATTAACCACTTGCATACAGTACGTCTACATCTTAATTTAGTCATTTTGACAATGGTCTTATCCACCCTGTAAATTTTCTTATATAGGTATGGACCCATAAATTTGAATGACCTACGCGCGAAGACTGTTTTGATTTTTGGATAGTCCCATCTGTAACCTCTATAGAATTTTCTTGCTAATTTCATGGCATTTTTGTGAAAACGTAGAATAGTTGCTGATATATACAATTGACGCACGCTAAGGAGCTGACGCTCTGAATAAAGTTTTTTAGTTGGGTATCTTCTGGGACGACTATATGCTATTTTTAGAATGGCTCGTTGAGCTCTTTCTAGTTTTAATATAAAAGTTTTTGGAGCTCCACCCCATACCACTATACAGTAGCAGATTACTGATTGACATAAACTCAAATATATTAGTTTAATAATATCATGGTCAGCAACAGATCTTAACCTTTTAAATATATGCATGAGTTTTTTTAGACGTTTAGAAACTGCTTCAACCTGTGCAGACCAATTAAATTTATCATCAATGATAACTCCTAAGTATCTGATCGTTTTAACCTCCTCAAGATTCTCACATTGACATTCTTGTTGGCAACTATGAAGACGAAGTTTTAGAGATTTATTTGGACCTGTTCTGTTACTAATTTTGAATGAGACAACTTTAGTTTTACCAACATTTGCACTCAAAAGGTTACTTTGCAGCCATACATGTACATCCTGAAGCCCTCTCTGAGCTACAGTATGGACCCGGTCCCATGATTCGTCATGATAGACGATTGCGGTGTCATCAGCATATGTAAAAATTTTTGCATTTGTCATTTTCATGGAACACAGGTCGTTTATGTAAACGAGAAAGAGTGTAGGACCCAAAACGCTGCCCTGCGGCACTCCGAACCTAATGTCAGCATAGTTACTACAGCAGCCCTCTAAGGAGATTCTCTGTTTACGTTCAGAAAGGTATGAGCGGAACCACTCTAGAGCAATCCCTCTTATGCCAAGTTTTTCTAGCTTGCAGAGGAGTATTGGCCGAGAAACAGTATCAAAAGCTTTAGCAAAATCCAGAAAGACACCGACGCATTTTTGTCCCTCACCGATTTTTTCAATGGTATGTGTAACCAAATCAGTTACTGCATCCTCCGTGGATTTGCCTGAACGAAAGCCGTACTGGTTCTCGGCCAACAGTCCCCCTGCCTCCAAGTAGCTTAAGAGTCTCGAATTAACCACTTTCTCAATAATTTTCGACAGTGCGCTTAGCAGAGATATGGGTCTATAGTTCTCCGGTAGTAGAAGATCTCCAGACTTAAATATAGGAACAACATTTGCAACCTTTAATTCAGAGGGAACAGTACCCGACAACAAGCTTAAGTTACAGATATGCGCAATTGGATTTGCTACGAATTTCTTGGCTTTTTTTAATATATTGTTGCTAAGATTGTCATGTCCGGTTGCTGAACTAGATTTAAGCGATGTGATCAATTTAGTTACCTCTATTTCATTTGTAGGTGTCATAAATAATGAATGGGGGGTTGTTGAATCGGTTTTAGATTTAAATTTTTTAGCTAGGTCTATTTCAGTTTGTCCGCTTTTATCTAGAATATTATTTGCAAGTTTTTCCCCTATAGAACTAAAATAATCATTAACTACATTCAAGGATTCAAAGGAGTCACGTTTAATTTGAAGTAGTTTTTCACTTTTGTTTTGTTTCATTTCTGTTAGTGAAATAAAAAAATCTTACGGGGCAGACAGAGCCAACAGTCTCGCAAAAACTGAATGACCAGATTCAGCTGTACGGCTTGATAATAGAATTGAAATGTAAATATTGACAGGTTACGTTGCTAGTTTGACGGCCTCTGTGGCGCAGCGGTAATACGCTTGTCTGTGACACCCTATGTCCTATGGGTTCGAATCCCGGTCAGGGCATGATGAGAAACGAACTTTCTCTGACTGGTCTGGGTCTTGGATGTTTATCTATATAAGTAATTATTATAAAATATAGTATTGTTGTGTTAGTATCTCGTAACACTAGTCTCGAACTTACTTCTAGCCTAACTCAATCTGTGTACCTAATTTGTCCCGTATACATTTATTTATTTTAGTCCATCGCCTAAAAGAAGAATCCAAAGTTTATGAGCTTTTAGATTAAATAAAATTGATATCAATAAAAAGGTATTTGTAACATAACACAGCAAGAAGATGGATCCTAAACTGGCGGCAGACGTCATACGACATTAATTAATCAGAGCGGGCTCCAATGGCTTTGATCTGCCTCACTCCGTGTTCGAATTAGGGTTGCCAACTCGTTAATCTGTTAAACTTACCACTAAGAACCTATCTGGACACCCTACAGTGACACGCGTTTGAATTTGTGTTGCTTCAATCAACATGTGCCGTGTGGTTCCCGGCACCATTGCAAAAAAGAATAGGACCACTCCATCTCTTTCCCACGGATGTCGTAAAAGGCGACTAAGGGATAGGCTTATAAACTTGGGATTCCTCTTTTAGGCGATGGGCTAGCCTAGTCACTATTTGAATCTCAATTCTATCACTAAACCAAACAGCTGAGCGTGGCCTATCAGTCTTTTCAAGACTGGTGGCTCTGTCTACCCCGCTAGGGATATAGACGTGATCATATGTATGTATGTATGTATGTCAATCAACACGTAAGATAGTTTTACGTTTTTAATTTTACTGAGGTTAGTCCTAATAAAAGTCCCAATGTGTGAAACCTCTCTTATCAAATTTGGATTTGTGACAAGCTCTAGGTTCCTTTCAGGACAAGTGAAAAAAAGTAAGATATGGAAACACGTCATTAAAAGTTTATTTTAGAAGACACTCAGCTCGCAAAAACTATCTTGCTGTATGGTAGCAAGATAAATAAGTTTTTGCTAGCTTCGTCTGCGTCACCATGAAGTCTTTTGAATTCAATCCGAGATTCTCTCATTTTTTTCTCTTAAAATATAAGATTTGCCAACCCTGATTCAGCTACAGCCTAAAATGGTTTAAGCAATTTGTGTTCAGCGCGCCCCGCTGCGCATGTTGCAACCTGCGTCCAAATCAAAATTGATCCGAATATTACTTATGCCGTCACTGTCTAAGAGATTGCTGTGGATCAATTTTGTTCGAGCATCGCACGGAATCAAATCGAGATCTACAAATACCTTGTTGTGAATGAGAAGCATGATTTTCGTTGAGAAAATTGAACAAGAAAATTATGCTGGGTGGTTCCCGGCACTAATAGAAAATAGAATAGGACCACTCTATCCCTCTCCCATGGATGTCGTAAAAGGCGACTAAGGGGCTAAGGTAGGCTTATATACTTGGGATTCTTCTTTTAGGCGATGGGCTAGCAACCTGTCACTATTTGAATCTCAATCTTAAAGCAAATTCTTCAAGACTGTTGGCTCTGTCTACCCTGCAAGGGATATAGACGTGATTAAATGTATGTATGTATATAAATTACGCTCCATTGCCGAATGTATATGTATAATTTTTTCATTCTCCCTTCCGCTTCATCCACATTCATCATTATCTTTGTTCTAGCTCGTCAATTCAGTTTACTACTTTTAGCGATGAACCAATTGTGTAATATGATATAAAAAATATTTTTGAACGACGTTATGGTGAAACTTTTGTGAAAAGGTTTTCCTAGGATTTTAAAGAGAACTTAACATTCAATGGGTTTGTTGAAAACAGTTAATGACTTAGTAAGTGGTAAGTTGGTGGTTCACCTAATATTTTTCTGTTCATGATTAATTACAGTCGTCTGAATAGCTCTTAATTTTCAGAATAATTATAGGTTGGTGGATTACGTTATATTCAGCCTAGATATATTTGACTATTTGTAGTCTGTATAGTAATTCAATTAACCCAAGAGTCAAGCACAATGTCACATTGTAATCCTTGACTAGAAAACTGTGGATATGCCAAAATATTATAACAAAATAGTCATTGAACCTGACTGATACCGCCACGCCTTGCGGAAGCTTGCGAATTATCTGAAGAACTAATCTATTTATGCCGCCTCCACCGGGTCTAGGAAGAAAGGGTAAACCAAAGAAATCTTGGCTCAATGTCGCAAAAATTATATACGTGCTAAAAGTCTTAAAACTGAAAAAGCTGTAGACTCAACAAATTTTAATGAGAAAAGTCGAAAAGCAGGCCGTAGGCCTCGAAGCGTGGTGGTGAAGGATGCAAACGGGAATACGCCAAGAAAATATAAAGAGAGAGTCATTCAACCAACACGTTATTGATTAATAATAAAAAAAACAGTTATTAAATCGGCACCAAGACTCTGTGCATGATGATAGCTCAGTATCGCAATACTGATATTTGTGTGACAAAAGCTTGGTCTTCTCTAAACAGTACACTTTCAAATAAATAAAAATTTGGAATCGACGCAGTTTTCCCTATTTGGAAAATAATAATGATTGATAGTAAACAATAAATCAGCCTAAACAAACAAATTTGGTTTGCCCTAAAATTTGTTTTGAAATCAACCTTATCCACCTTAAGAATGTTATCCACGAGTAGCTATGATATGTCTAGCCTTAGATATAGTCCACGTCTACTTTAATTAAGCGAATGCGTCTGGTGCATCTGCCTAGACATCAGAGGCTCGTTTGAATGCCGTAGAATTGAATTGGGATGAGGTTAGACTTTACGATATACACATGTTGGAAAGGTTATAAGAGTTTTGTCAACAACTGAATAAATTATCGTGAATTTTAACAAAAATGCTTTTTGGGAATAATTCTTGCTGACTTCTGTGATATAGATTAAGAGCACGTTGTCTAATAATGCCTGAATAATGACAGTGTAAGAATGAAAAATAAATAAATAAATTTTATTTGAATTAGGGCTACAGGAATTTCTTGCACCGCATGTGTGCCATCCTCATGTTATATTTTCTCGCAAAATCATAGATTGTATGATAACAATAATGTTATTACGTTCTTCTCAATTGGTGTTGGTGCTAAACTATTGGTGCTTTATGATACGTTGGTATGAATGCCCTTGAAATAATGTACTCCGCAAAATAATCCTATTGAAATACAACCATTTCAGTTCAAAGATTTCAAATATACGAATAATCCCACGCAAATCTTCTTTGATTATACAACATCTAAATCAAATAACGCCAATGCTCTGTGGTAATCAGCAAATAATATGTACGGTCGCGTTCATAATTGCAGTCATAGTTCGCAAAACTTTATAGCTTGCAGTCACCGCTGTCACTCACACATTCACACAAATAACACAATAAACAACAAGCGTTGAAACGTTGGGTAACGCGCCATCAAGAAGAGGGTAGTGTAAAAAGTCGACCGCGCAGCGGCCGTCGTCCGCTTATCAACACAGCGACACGCCACACAGCGGAGATCCATGGTGGAACAGTACGAAAATAATAGCTTCATACCGACCAGAATATTTGCGGAACAGTTCGACACATCAGTGGTTACTGTTCGTCGAGTTTGCACCGTGAGGGATTATTCCACAGACAGCCAGCAAGAAAGCCGTATTTATCCGAAATAAATAAGCAAAAACATTTAGAATTTGCTCGGCAGTATTTGGATTTTTACTGGAACAAAGCGATATTTACAGACGAAAAGTTCGTTTACGTCATAGCAACACGGTAGGCTTCATTTATGGCGAAGAAATGCAACTCGGTATGAAGAAAAAAATATTGTGCCAAATATGGAGTCTGGACGCATATCTGTAAATATGTGGGGCTGGATGAGTGCTGCTGGACCTGGAGAACAGATGTGGATAGCAGGACGCCCTACAGCTGCTCATTATGTGCAAGTGCTGGAAGAAACCATGTTACCAACTGTGCGGTGTATTTATCCGATTGATGATATGCCAACAATATCATTTGTGCAAGACAACTACCCTGTGCATCGAGTCCATATAGTGCGTGAAAGGTTCTGCCAGTTTATATTAAAACTACTACTTAGATAGTATTTTAAGGACAGCTTCAATATCTTTTCTTTATGAAAACGAATAATTAAGCTGTAACCTTAATAACAGGAGATAAGTAAATGAGAAGTAAATTATTGTAATATGCTTTATGTATACCTTTATATAATCATCAATATGTAAACAAAACTATAGGTAAACTGTTTCAATAAAATTTACTAATTTTAATTATTGAATGTTTTATTTTGCTCCCTCTTGTTTAATATTTCTTGCTGATTTCCGTGTTTGAAGACACGGGTATTGTAATTCTTAGATATCAGTTAGTTAGTTAGTCAGTCAGTTATTTAGTTCAAATGGCACCTTAAAACATTAAAAATTGTCAGTAACAATATTTTTTTTTAAATAGACAAAAATTCCTTGAATAACTTCGGAATCCAAGTAACGCTAGTAACTAGAACAAACGAGTGTGAGCAAGCGAGATTATCTAATATATCTTAGATCTCACTTGCACACACGAAGTAATAAAATTGCTACCCAATAACTTTCAAAGGAACCACTACCTATGTTAGGGTCGTGTGCAGACAAACTTTCAACTTTATTGAAATGACATAAGTCTGGCAGTCGCAGGCTTCCCTCTATAGGCAAATCTTATGCAAATAATTAGAGACGACGATATCTCGATCGACAATAATCGGGCCCAGTTCGGCCATCATTGATTACCGTCTCTTTCTGTTTTGTTATGTTATATGTCATAGAATAATAAACTGTTTTACTTAGTAATCATTGGTATTAAAGACCGTATTCATTTGATGGAATATTTATTCTTTTTAAATATGCATGTGTGTGTGTATCTAGTGGAACCACAGTGCACGCTATTTTAACCCGTAAGAATTTTAAAACTATGACTGCAGATATGAACGCGATCGTACATATATAAAATATATACCATAACTTGGTAAAGTGGAACAGACTTGATCCCATTTTGTCTGTTTCGTCGAAACGCAATTTTAATTGAACGAATTCTCGGTAAAACGTGGCTCCGCGCTGCGCGATATTAATCTATACATACAATAGAGTTGTAACTGAAATTTGTCCGTACATTGGAAATCATTGAAATGAAAAAACATGGGCGCTATTTGGGGAACAAAAGAAAACTGTTTTTAGATTTTTTCACTCACTCACCGTAAGAGCATCAATTAGTATTTAAACTAATGTGCCTTCGAAAATAATCATTTGTACATGGCCGAACTTGGATTCGAACCTGTGCCTTTCTGCGCATCACGCATTTGAACCAGGCACCTTACCAATTCGACAACCGATGCTCGACGACTTTGTTCATGTTCTCAACTGAGACAAACTCAAAAATAAACCAAAATCTACGCGACGACGTCCGCGAACAGAAACTAGTTAATTAATAAAGGTTGTGAGATTATATTTGCCTAATTTATGCTACAGATTATTATATAATTAAAAAAAATACTGGAAAAAATAACAGCGTTTAGTGATAACAAAAAAAAATAATATTATTCAGTGAATAGTTAAGTATATTATAAATTTTTCACTAAATTTTCTCATAATTCTTGGAATCTTCAGTTGTATATTTAAAAATTCTTGGAAAATCTTCTCAGATTTACACTTATTTGTCAATTTAAGACAGGATTTTGTTATATGTGTGGTTTATTTCTATTTATTGGTCACAGATTAATTAATTTAATTGCAAATAAAAATTGTTACTTAACCTACCAAATTAAAAATATATTCTTTAACATAATAAAGCATCTCAAAACAAAATAACCCCGACCAATAAATAGGTACCTGCCTAAGTAAGCTTTGAACAAACATTAAATGACTGCAGATCAAAACTTTCATTTTCACTCTCTAGAGCTTATCAAGTATTTTCAGTGGTTACAAAACTTTCGAACTGAAATATCAAGCTTTGATGTGGGAGCTTCTTTGATACTTACAAGAGAGATACAAGCTTTCAATTTAAAGTCTGTTGAAAAACCTCAATAGAGTAGAGGTAGGTTTCTAAATTAGCTTTTAAAACATATTCAGGTCATCTTTTGTGAGATCTCTAGTCTTCGTTTTCGCTATAAATCTATAATTAATATATCTATCTAATCTATCGTTAGCATTTCCAACGTCGTAATAACTACGAGTATTAGTGTACAAAATATCAATGAAATGTTTGTAGTGTCACCTGTCTAACCACACCACTATATGAATCTCAATTCCATCATATAGCTATGTAGCTGACCGCAGTTCTTCCGAGAATCATCTCTGTCTATCCCGTAGGGAATTAAAAAGTTTTTTACGTAACTATTACTATAGTGAATTTTGATTGTGTGTTGAAATAAAATTGGTCACTTCTTCTTTTACCTTAAATGCGTTCCACAAAAGTTTTAATCAACTTTTTTTAATGCCAGTTAATAAAGCAAATATCGATATTGCATATATCAAGTTCATTTAACGGCGAACTTAGTGTAATATCGATTTCGGCGTTTCAAACATAATCATTACGCGAAGCGAGGCGAGACATTGCAATTTTCCCCGTACATCGCCAATCAACAAACCAATCACCGTTATATAGCTGCAATACATATAAACTATATCCCTTGCGGGTTAGACAAAGCCCATTGCCTATTAGTTGATATTTTTATAAACTTATTAAAAAAAAACTAAAAAAGCAACATGTAGGTTATTTTGGCAAAAGAGTTATTGATTCATGATAGTCGTAAGTTTCGAACCTGCTACTCTTTGTTTTAGTCCTATATGCCTTTACAAGTTATCCACCGACGCTGTTATTTGTGAAATAAATAACTTATGAACACAATTGTGTGATATTTTCGTTGTTATAATAAATCCACAAAATACAAATCAATTTATCGGCCTGAAAGCCGTGGCTGATCAATCACCAAAATTGGAGAGGACGAGAATATGGACAGAAATTTTATGATGAGTTTACTAGCTACAAAAGGGCTCTTGAAAAAAAAATCTCTTGAAAAAATAATTTCAAAATGGCTTCCAACTATTCATTATCCTTCTAGATAAGTTCCAGTTGCATCCTCGACACTCTGGAAAGGAGCTCAGAATACTTTTATGACCTAGATTCCTGATTGGGTAAGTCAGGTTTATACCGTCTGTCTTCGGCAATCTTTGTATGGGCCCGAACCTATATTAGGGATAAAAGTCCTAAAATGATGAATTATAAATTGTAAATGTTAAATGAAAAGAGAGGAAGGTCATGTTACTAAAAGATAAGATTACCTTTAATATTGAAGTGAAAGGTTTAAGAAATAGGGGAACACCGAAAAAGAGATAGATGGACGGCGTAAAGGATGGTATGAGCAGGAAGAGAGTGACCAGTGAGATGGCATATGACAGAAGTAATTGGAAAAAATACTAACATACTGTGCCGACCCCACATAGAAAGTGGGAAAAGGTAACGACAAAGAAGAAGAAGAAATGTTAGCAAAGGGTAAATTTCCTCTAAATAACTATAAATTACAACCCAGCTAATATTTGTTTGTATGTTTGTAAACTCTTTATTGCACATAAAAATAAATATAACAAATTAAAAAACAGTTATTGGATTTAGAAGAATATGTACAATGGCGGACTTATCCCAATATTTATTGTGACTTAATCATAATAGGATTACTGTTACTCTAACGCTATCAATCAATCAATGAAATAAGGGGAGCTAAACAAGCACAACATTGTCACGTGCTCGTCGTCCTGCAGACCAAATAGAAGTCCAACAGTATGTTGGCATCTACACTCATACTAACCGATGCTCTTACGGTGAGGGAAAACGTCGTGAGGATATCTGCACATTCAATCCAATACGGTTATGATTACCTGCAAAGGTTGCGGAGTCAAATGGGAGTGTGTGTAAAAACCTGTTTCACCCAATCCAGGGTCCACGGTCACCTCTCCAGAGTGCTGAGGATGAAACTGGGATTAAAATCTAGGAGAAAGAAGAATGTTGTCAGATGACAACATTCTTCTTTCTCCTAGATTTTAAGATTGTTAGCCGCAGCAAAAGTGCACTCGCCGTTGCTCGCCCGACAGGTCACCGTTCTGCAGCAATGGGGTTATAGTCAGTGTTGCCAAGCTAACTTAGTGTTGCTGACATTTAACAATTTTAATATGGACGCTTTAAATAATTTCGCTATGCTTACAACTCGTATATTACAAGTGAATTAAAAGAGGGTAATAAAAAGATCACTTAAAACATAAGTAGGTACCGTCGTTACTCATCCCGCACGTGGCCGCCTAAAATAGAAGGTAAATGCTCGCAATGTTGCATTAAATACTTTACAATCTTGTGCTGGTTCGCAAATTACTTATAATTTCTAAGGCGTCGGTCTTACTTATGGTGACGAAGGTTAAGCGATATATTTTTAAGAGGTGGTTACATTTTATGAGATTCGCAGCTTAGGTTATCATGTTGGCCTGATTGCCTACACTACTGCCTACCTACTTCTAAAAATGTTTTAACATTGCCTACATACAACCTATTTTTGAAAATGTTTTCATTACATTTTTCTTCTCCAGTTCAGTTGTTCTTTAATAAACTGTGACTTTAAGAGTTTTTAGGAGAAAGAGAGATTATAAATATTTTTTATTTTTGTGATATACGTAGTAAAACAACGGCGGTTGGAACGAGACTATTTATTATTAAGTTACCCTCACCTTAATACATTACATATTTCCCCTCCTTTGAAATTACATAATTTATATATAAAAAATAAACTTAGTGTTTCGTTAGGTGCTAACTTAATAATTACCATAAGAAAGAAAAAAAAAATAACTTTATCCATTCATACTTAAATATATGAACACAGAAAAAAAATGATTTTCACTAATAGTCTCCTATCTACTATAAGATTGCAAACATGTATACACAAAATATTCCTTCTTGTCCTAGCGAAATTCTACAATCTCTTATGATATAATAAAATTAAATTTAACTACATACAAAGAAAAACATAAAAGATATCTTGTCCTAGCGAAATTAATACAACTATAATATAGTAAACAATTTAGTTTAAATACAAACATACTCTTCCTATTCTTTACTTTTTACTTTTATTTCCCCGTGGCTCCTTGTTTACCCAAGAGTCAGCGTGAATTTCAGATTCTGTTGAGACCTGCTCTGGTGGAGCCCTAATGTTATCGTCATTGTCAATGGGTATGTTCGAAGCCCATTCCGAATGATCCTCGTTGAGGGGAGAAGATTGGTGGGAATCTGAACTGTTATGAGGTCTTTCAGTCTCGAGTTCGGGAGTTGGAAATATAATCGATTTTCTCCCGGTCATTACTTGATCAATATGCTTACGCTGCTCACCTTTATCTGTCTGTACTTTATAGGTAACGGCCCCCGTACGTTCAGTCACCAGACCCTCCTTCCATTTCGGGCCATTCTTAGAGAAATTTTGTATATAAACTTGGTCACCTGGTTGTACATCACGCAAAGAACAACGCTTTGAATGTCTGACCTGAGTGTCTTGGGCAGCTTCCACCACATCCCGAGTGTTGGCACGAAGTAAATCTAATCGCATCCGTAAACGCCGTCCCAACATGGCTACCGCCGGCTCCTTCTGGGTACTCGCATGTGCGCTATTCCTATATAGTAATAAGAAATTATTTAATGATCTTTCCATACTCTCCCCTGTCAACTGTGCCTTTTTAAGTGTTTTCTTCACCGTTTTTACGGCATTTTCCGCTGCGCCGTTGCTCGAGGGATGATAAGGTGCGATCAAAATATGTCTTACCCCATTGCACTTTAGAAATTTCTCAAACTCTAAAGACCTAAATGGCGGACCTCCATCACTTACTAGTTGCTTAGGCAAGCCAAAACGACTGAAAGTTTCTCGTAATTTATTAATAACCAAATGGGCTGAAGTGCCACTCGACATTTGAAAAACTTCCAGCCACTTCGAGTGGGCGTCAATAATTAAAAAGAAATATTTGCCACCAAGCTGCAAGAAATCTAAGTGTAACCTTACCCAAGGTTCGGTCGGCCACGAATATGGTACAGGCGCGGAGTGCGGCGGCGAGTCGCGCTGCTCGCGGCACGCGGCACAGCTGCGCGCGCGCTCCTCTATGTCGGCGTCCAGGCGCGGCCACCACACGTAATTGCGAGCTACCTGTTTCATGCGCACCACTCCCATGTGACCTGTATGAATTTCCTCCAGCACTTGAGACCGAAGCGAGGACGGTATGACCACCCTGTAACCCCATAATACACAGCCATGTTCTATATATAAATTCTCGCGACGATAAAAATATGGTTTTTCTTGCTCCTCCGTAATCTCCATAGGCCACCCACTCATTATGTAGCCATAAATTTTACAAAGAATTTTGTCTCGCCTTAGTTCATGAGCTACATCTTTATAGCATAGTGGGAAACTGTCTTCTACAAAATGTAGAAACGAAGCTTCTCCAATATTCGGTTCCGCCTTACCTTTTAATAGCGGTAGTCTTGATAACCCGTCTGCGTTGCCGTTTTTGTGCGTAGAAACATATTCGATATCAAAATCGTACGCCGCCAGCCGCACTGCATAACGCTGTAAACGGCTAGCCGCCGTTTGCGGAATACCCTTTTTAGGACCGAATATGTAACTAAGGGCTTTATGATCACTTCGTAAAGTGAATTTGCGACCGAATAAGTACTGGTGATGACGTGTGACGCCGTACACGATCGCGAGCGCCTCCTTGTCGATCTGGCTGTAGCCGCGCTCGCCCTGGCTGGGCGTGCGCGAGGCGCAGCACACCAGCCGCTCGCCGCCCGGGTGCCGCTGCGACAGGACCGCGCCCAGCCCGTACGCGCTGCTGTCCACCGCCAGTACTAATGGTAGCGCACTGTCATAATGAGCTAGCACGGGATCACTCATTAATTTCATTTTAATTTTATTGAATACATCACTACAGGCGTCTGACCACACCCATTTTGTGCCCGTTTTTAAAAGTGTATATAATGGCTGTAAAATACTACTTATGTTTGGTATAAACCGAGCATAATAGTTAATGAAACCCAAAGCAGCTCTCAACTGTGCAACATTTTCAGGTGCAGGCATGTCCCTAATAGCGTCCACTTTACTGCTATCAGTATGTAACCCATGTTTGTTAATTCTATATCCTAAATAACATACTTCTTTTTGAAAAAAATCACATTTCTCAAATTTTACAGTTAACCCTGCTTCTTTCAAACGTGACAAGACTGCCCTTAGGTTTTGTAAATGCTCACTTTTATTTTTACCAGTGACGCAAATATCATCAATAAAACAGCAACAATTAAGGCCAACTAGCGTCTCTTCAATTAATTTTTGAAAGATTTCAGGTAAGCATTTCAAACCGAAGGGCGCCCTTCGATAAACAAACGTTCCAACATGTGTTGTTATTGCAGTAAGTGGTTGTGAATCGTCAGATAATAAAAGTTGTAAATATGCAGTTTTTAAATCTAATTTACTATATACTTCTCCCCCGCTTAACGCTGCAAACAATTGTTCAATACGTGGTAAGGGGTAATGAACATCTTTTAATAATTTATTGACTGTTATTTTATAGTCGCCGCACAGCCGTATTGACCCATCTGGTTTAATCACGGGTACAATCGGCGTGCCATAGTCCGAGCGATCCACCTTGTAAATAACTTGCTCACTTTGTAAACGTTCTAACTCACGCTCGACCGGAGTTCGCAGCGCTAAGGGAAGTGGTCGGGCTTTATAAAATATAGGCGTTTTATCTTTTACGTGCAATTTAATTTTATGTTTAAATGTGCCTAATTTCTCCGAAAATACCTCGGGAAATTCGTTTCTTAATTGCAACACTACCGGATCTATGTCATCATTGATGTGAAATAAATTAATTGATTGCAATTTAAGTTCTCGTAACCAACGACGGCCTAGTAATGGCGGCCCGCCTCGTTCTATCACAAATAACGGTAACAAGGCGTCAGCTGACGGCCGGCCGGTGTTGTCATCGCCGACACAGCGCACGCACACATCGATGCGTCCCAGCGGCACTATTGCATCTCCCGTGTATGATTGCAATTTCATTTTATCAATAATAATAGGTATGCTAGAAAAGAAGCGATCGTAAAATGACTTGGATATCGCCGATATTCTACTCCCTGTGTCTATTTCAAATAGTACTTTCTTATTGTTTACCAACAGTTCACAAAAATAGGGCCCATCATTCAAGTTCTTAACTGAGATACCATTGACATTATATAACCCCTCGAACCCCTCACGTTCCGAGTCCGAGTCACTTTCAATAAAATAATTTTGGTACCTGGATTGTCCTGCTTCCTTCAGGTTTCTGGTACACGCGACACTCAAATGCCCTTTCACTTTACACTTATCACACACATAAACTTTATATCTACACTTGTTGGGCGTGTGTCCCTCCTTGGAGCACCGCCAGCAGGCGACCCTCGTCCTCGGCCGCTCGCCGCGCGCAGCCGCGTGGCGGAACAGCCCGGAGTCCGCAGTGGCGTCGCCCGCGCCGAGTCTCGCCGAGCCGGCCGCCGGCCACAGCGCGGCGCGCGAGCCGCCCGCGGCCTCCGCCGCGTGCCGCTCGGCCGCCTCCAGCGCCAGCGCCAGCTCCACCGCCTTCTTGTAGTCGAGCGAGGCTTCCGCGAATAATCTGGATCGCATCTCCTCACTCCGTAACCCTGATACGAACTGATCGCGTATGTTTTCTTCGAGGCTCGCACCGAAATTGCAGTGGGTTGCTAGATGCTTTAGACTTTGCAAAAACACACCGATCGATTCGCCCTCACCTTGCCTCCTCTGCCTAAAAGTATGACGCTCAGCAATTTCGGAGCGCTTAGGCTCCAGGTGGTTTTTCACTAAAGTCACGATTTCGTCGAACTTTTTGCTTTCCGGATGATCGGGAGCACACAAGTCGCACATGAGCGCATAGGTTGCCGCCCCGACATGAGTAAGCAACGTGGCCACACGTAATTCATTATCGATATCGTTGAGTTTAATGAATTGTTCCACGAGACGAACGTACGCTGGCCAATTCCCAGGCCCGTCCAAATTAAATTCGTGCACTTTCCCGATCGGCATGGTGATTTAATCTTTGAAAAACCTCGTCGCCATGTGATATACGTAGTAAAACAACGGCGGTTGGAACGAGACTATTTATTATTAAGTTACCCTCACCTTAATACATTACAATTTTTATCATTTCAATCACTCTATAAGAATCGATATATTTCACTGCAGATTCATTTGAGAATCTGAAAGTGGTGGGAATTTTATACCTTTACTGTTAATTTAATTAAATATGTACATTAAGGAACATTTAAATAAGACGACCAGAGGTAACTTCTATACACCTAAGAGTAAAATTCGAATACTTATCGGCTCTATCGCTCAATCGCTGTATAAAAGACCACAGCCGTACAGAATCTTCAAGTGGATGCGTAAGACGCCGTATTTTGACACCCCGCAAGTTGTAATGTTCGAGCGATATTAAAATTCCCCCTCTTCGCATGATATGCAAATTTAGCGATAAATCTATGTTTTAATATACATAACCTTTGACACTTGAGAAAATGCCTAACGTGTTGCAAGGAACATTTTGTGTTAACTAATGGTGACGGGGGACATACATACATACATATGGTTACGTCTATATCCCTTGCGGGGTAGACAGAGCCAACAGTCTTGATAAGACTGAATGGCCACGTTCAGCTATTTGGCTTAGAGATTGAAATAGTGACAGGTGGCTAGCACATTGCCTAAAAAGACCAAATTGCCAGGAAAGAGACGGAGTGGTCCTATTCTTTTTTTAATTGGTGCCGGGAACCACACGGCAACAGTCAGTGCTAAGATTCGCTGTCTCTCGTGCCTTGTGGTTTGCCACATCCAGGCTCATATTTTAATACGATTTCTCGTATAACATATCTGCCACGGAGATTACGCGACTTACGTATGTTTGGAATTAATTATATAAATGTGTAAGCTGTGACGAATTACTGTGTGTAATGTAATCCTGCTGTTTGTAGTTGTTAATAGATTTTTTTAGTAAGTTATCCATTTTGACGACGCTACGTTTAAAATAATAAAAATTATAAACTTTAATTATAAAAAATAATTAAAATAATAATAAAGAGGAATAAAATAATTTTAATCTGTAACAGCTGTGCACGAAAGCATGTACCTACCTACTTATATTAAAAAAAAAAAGAAAATATTTAAACCCAAAAAATCCGACTGCGTAAAACAAATGAAAACTGAAAAAAACAATTCAATGGTGCAATTATTCAGTAAGTAGTACTTTATCTCTCCCTCCATAGGGTAGACGTGAACCTGAACACATACATACATACATATGGTTACGTCTATATCCCTTGCGGGGTAGACAGAGCCAACAGTCTTAAAAGGACTGAATGACCACATTCAGCTATTTGGCTTAATGATAGAATTGAGATTCAAATGTGAACCTGAACATATGTATTATATTTAATTCAAGTCTATATATATACCTACGTATGTAGGTATGTAGACTTGAATTAAAAATACCAATCTCTTGAGCCTGTCTCTCATAACTGACTGATTACTTTAAAGACACACGAAGCATCATGTTGAGGCCCATCTTAATGGCGGACTTAAAACAGAGAATAAACGGGAAAGTATGTAAAATGGGTCTACTGAAGGAACAATACAACACAGACTTGCAAATATTTGTCTTGCCACGCTTATACATTCATGAGCAAGAATATTGTCGAATGAACGTGTTTATATTTATCAGATTTAGATTGTAATATCATTTTCTTTATCAGAGTTAGATATAAATCTATACCTAATATTATAAAGATGAAGAGTTTGTTTGTTTGTTTGAACGCGCTAATCTCAGGAACTACTGGTTCGAATTGAAAAATTATTTTTGTGTTGAATAGACCATTTATCGAGGAAGGCTTCAGACTATATAACATCACGCTGCAACTATAAGGAGCAAAGAAATAATGGAATATGTGATAAAAACGGGGAAAATTTTTCATCCTTGAGGTTCAATGATGCCTAAAATAACTATTCGACGCGGACGAAGTCGCGGGCACAGCTAGTTACATATAAAATTCTCGTGTCACAATGTTCGTTCCCGTACTCCTTCGAAACGGCTTGTCCGATTCTCATGAAATTTCGTGAAAATATTTAGTAGGTCTGAGAATCGGCCAGCATTTTTATTTATACCCCTTAGTGATAAGAGTTGTCCACCCTTAACATTTTTTTAAACTATGGTTCACGTTCAGAATCATATCGCTCTCTAAAGTATTCCTACCACCTATATTTCTTAAATTAAATCTATATTATATGAAATGACTTCAAACTACTTTGAATTCACTTCTTAATTTATTTTTATTTATAAATATAATTTATATAAATAAGTATGGAGGAAAAGGTCGGAGTGGAAAGGCCTAGACGAATATATCTTGACCAAATTAAGCACGTCCTGGCAAAGAGTCAGGTCAAGAGTACCCGAAACCGCCGAGCTTGCATGATTAGAGTTATGAATTTGGATGAAGCGAAGGAAGTATGAGATCGTGGCAAGTAGAAAGATGTAGTCTCTGCCTACCCCTCCGGGAAAGAGGCGTGATTTTATATATGTATGTATAATTTTAATAAACACACACAGGCAGCAAAGTTAAGTAAAGAACCTCAATTTTGGGTTATTCTTTGTTTTTCAAAAGTCAAATTGTCATTCAAAAGTACTTATTTTACAACTCTCGTAAAGCTTAAAATACAGTTACCGCAATCCTAATCATACATGTAGGTAAGTTAAATGAACAAAGCTCATAAAAAGTTGGTTTCATTATAAAACAGGCGGTTTATGTGTCAACGACACCGCAGCTAAGCTTTTTTGTACCTGTGTAGTACCTACACGAAAAGGTAATATTTTACATTTGCCGTATGTAAAATATAACCTTTCTGGGTAGGTAGCGCCTAAGGGATGAAAATAATTCGTTACCTTATTCCACTTTTATTATGCTGGCAAAATATGATACAAAAGAGTCACATACATACATAAAATCACGCCTTTTTGCCGGAGGGGTAGGCAGAGACTACATCCTTCCACTTGTCGCAATCTCTGCATACTTCCTTCGCTTCATCTACATTCAAAACTCTCTTCATGCAAGCTCAGCGGTTTCGGGCACTCTTGACCTGACCCAGGACGTCCTTAATTTGTTCAAGATGCGTTTGTCTAGGTCTTCCCACTCCGACCTTTCCCTCCACACTCAAAAACAGAAATATAAAAGTGAATGCTTTAACTAGTGTTGCTGATCAATTTAAATCATCAATCACTAACGCTATCTAGCTAGTGATGGGTTGCAACTATCGATAGTATTCATCGAAGTTACTGTCGATAGTATCGATACTACCGATTCTATTTAAGTCTTTTATGCTACTGTGCTGTGTGGTTCTCGGCATTTTAATAGAATAGGACAACTCTATCACTTACCCGGAAATACAAATCGTCAAAGATAGCGTTGCCGAATCCTCATAAAAGGTTCAGTTTGATATAGTAGTATACATACATAAATATAGTCACGTGTATATCCTTTGTGGGGTAGACAGAACCAACAGTTTTAAGAAACTGAATGGCCACGTTCTGCAGTATCCCTTAGTCGCCTTTAATGACATCCATGGGAACGAAATGGAGTGGTCCTATTCTTTTTTTATTGGTGCCGGGAACCACACGGCACAATCGTTTAAAACTAATAATAAAACCCCCCCAACTGAAAATAGAAGTAGGAAGTCAGCGAATCGACCGTCCCATTAGATGTGGCGATTAGTAACGTTCAGTTAAACTATTGTTAGTTTAACTAACGAGGTTGAAATTACTGTGAAATGTTTGTCATTATACCGTTTGACATTACTTTGACAGCTGACAGGCGAGACTTGGATTGTGGCTCTAAAACTAAGATGGAAGTGTTGAAGCCTGAAGTAATTTTATATATAGAAAGAGTAAAATGCATAGTTCTATTTTACACATTCGAGAACCACATAAAACTTCTTTATTTTCCACTAATGATGAGGAGGTCATGATGTGAATCCTGAATTGTTTGAGGTTTGTACACGAACAGACGGACCAACGGAGTTGGGTCAACATTTACCCATATTACGATGTTCCAAGGTCAAGGGCTCATACCGGAATCCTCTTCAGAATGGTGAGAAAGGGGCTAAAAGCCAGGAGGAAGAAGAACTGTGGGCAAAACTAGTGCCTGTTATCCAACTAACATTATGAATGCGAAAGTTTGTGAGTATGACAGGATGTCAGTATGGACGTTTGTTACTCTTTCACGCAAAAACTTCTGAACCGATTACGATGAAATTTGGTATGTAGGTAGCTGAAAACCCAGAATAACATATAGGCCACCTTTTATCCCGGAGTCCCCGCGGGAATGATTCCACGCGGACGAAGTCGCGGGCGGCCTCATATTATATTAGTGAAGATCCACTTCAACGACTGTTCAGTGGACATTTGTTCGAAGATTTGTTCTATTTTCGCACACCTTTGTTCTTATGCGATTAACATTAACAGCTGAACGTAGCCTTTCAGCGTTTTGATGACTGTTGGCTCTCTCTACCCCGCAAGGGATATAGACGTGATTATATGTTATATTTTTTATTCTTGTTGATAAGATGACTTTGATAAAGAAGTAGGTAAGTGGGCGTTTTCTTAAACTTCTGTTACTGAGTGTCTGATTGACTGACTGGTAGAAATGTACAGGCTTAACCAATGGGTTCAAAAATCTGAATTTTAGCATGTGTTAACTTATGTATGGTATAGAGATATAACAAGAGAGGATTTGCCGAAATTTCCACGGGAACGGAATTTTTTCCGGATTATTTTGATTTACCGGGACATATCGTTTTACGCGGATTGAGCCGTGGGGTTACGCTAGTTTGTTAATATAATAAAACACAGAGTTGTGTTGAAGCAACTTATTCATTCATTGAAATTACTATACGCATATCTGGCATCCCATCTTGACCCTCGTAAGCTTAACGTGCAAGTAGATAAACGAAATTGATACTGAATTCTGTGCTGAATAATTTGTATATATGACGTGATATGTATTTTTATATAGCCTACAATGTAGCGTAACGCCTAAAAATGATTAAAACAGAATTGAATTGAATTGTGTTTTTCAATAGCTTGATCATTAAAAATGACCTAAGGGACGCATAACTATTAACACTCATACATACATATGATCACGTCTATACGGTGACAAACCTAGCTACCTAGCGGGGTAGACAAAGCCACCAGTCTTGAAAAGACTGATAGGCTACGCTCAGCTGTTTGGCTTAGTGATGGAATTGAGATTCAAATAGTGACAGGTTGCTAGCCCATCGCTCAAAAGCCTTTTACGACATCCATGGGAAAGAGAAGGAGTGGTTCTATTCTTTTCTTTAATGGTGCTGGAAACCACACGGTACTTAATTATTCACACTCAATGCATTTAAGTTAAAGGCAGGAAGGGTAGGTATTGTTTGATAAAAGAACTGAACTCAAAAACATTTAAATGGTCCGATCTAAATGAATACTGTTCTGAAATGACCCAATAATTGAAAATAAGGTTAATCCCAAAACCTAACAGCATTATCACCGTCAAATTCTCGTAAAAGTGAACGAGTACAAAAAGTATTCGGTCTTAGGAATCAGAATAGCCGGCCGGCTCATTAAATTCCATCCGAAGGGTCCACTAGATCCATTCCACGATACGCCGCCATAATTTCGATAAATGTCTATGGCATTCATAGAATTAGGAATAAAATAAGACTGTAGAAGCGAACTTGATGAAGAAAATGATGAATGTGGATGAAGCAAAGTGGTGAGGTTGATGAAGGGAATAATGAAAGTGTTGTCTCTGCTTGTTGTCCTGATTTCGGGGAAGAGGTGTGACTTTATGTATACTCGTAGGTATATATAAGTGGTTATTGCACATTCACCAGGGTAAATTTAACATTGTTATGACACATTTTTTATTGTGTTTATAAATCTGAGATTTATTTAAAGTTAGTTAAATTGCGCAGTAAACTGTATTTAATTAAACTTTCCCCAAGTTTTATTTCTTTAATTTCTCAAATTTTGTCCATTTTTATAGCCTCTTCAGATACTATCATAAAATTATCCCCTGTACGGTGTAAGGGCACTGAAAAAGTATGTAAATGGATAGATTGTAATGTAAAGTGGACTGTATGTATTGGACTGGTAAAATAAAATTCCTTGAGTTAACGGACAAGACTCGTGTCGCTTTATTGCGGTGACCAACAGGAAGGAAGATCGGATGTACAATGTTGCCATATCGAACAAACAAATTAAAAAAAATAAAATATTTTAATGTTGGTGTTCCAACATATTGCCGGGGCAAAAGAAGGTTATATTATGTGAAACATTTTACAAACTTAATATACCGTGAGTACACTATAATAGGTACATAAGTAGAATGACATAATATATAATATTAAATATAAAGATATGTAGTTGCCATGCATTGTACATAAAGTGAAGTTAGAACTGCACTACAAGTTACAATTACAGATTGTTAATAGCAGTACAACACTTAACAGACATGAAAACATATGTAAGGCGTTTTAAAATTTACATTAAATGTTTAAAAACTATGCATGCCCTTTTTTTAATTTAAAATGTAACATTCTTACTTGTGTTTTATAGAAACACTAAATTTGTGCTTGTTCTATTAGAAAGAACTAGATAACAAAAAGTAACTTAATACTATTTATACGAAAATGTATGTAAGGCTGTTGCTGCGCCTATCCCTACGATAGTAAACACATATCTCGGGGTCGGTACACAACACCAATAGGCGCAGCTACTGCCGTTCTTCCGTATCTAGCGGTAGGACACATATTTTCACTACTGCTCTTCTATGTATATGGCCGTTTGAAGTTTTAACTTCAACTACACGGACCTTTCCATCATCGCCTGGATAGGTATTAATTACTCTGGCTAAGGGCCAGTACATTGGCGACAAATTTTCGTCCTTAAGTATAACAAGTGAACCTATCTTTACATTTGGTTGAGAGATCTGCCACTTAGGTCGACATTGTAATAAATTCAAATAGTGCTTACTCCACCTTTTCCAGAATTCTAATTTCATATCATTACATATTTTCCAAAATTGAGATTTAGTAATAACAGTAACATTTGCATCTGGGTATGTATTTAAAGCAGTACCTATCAAAAAATGTCCTGGAGTAATGCAGGAATAATCAGTTACATCATTAGATAGTGGCATTAAAGGTCTACTATTTAATATGGCCTCAATTTGACATAAAACTGTGTACAATTCTTCATAAGTTAAAATTGCCTTTTGTAACACTCTCTTTAACAAATTTTTACAACTTTTTACACCACTTTCGGCCAAACCGGCGAACGTCGGGGAATAACAAGGTAAATGGTGAAATTTTATCCCTTTTTGAGCTGTAAATTGAGAAACTAATTTTTGATGTTCTATGGAGTTATGTAATTTGTACAAAGCATCTAACTGCCTCTCCGCACACCTGAAGGTTGAAGCGTTGTCGCTGTATATGTCAGTAGGCAACCCTCTTCTGGCAATAAACCTGTTTAAACATGCAATGAAAGTCTCCGTCTTTAAACCTGAAGCAAGCTCTAAATGCATTGCTTTGGTTACAAAGCATACAAACACACAAACATAACCCTTTGTGATTATTGGCTTTCTAACTCTTGCTATTTTCAATGATATTGCTCCAGTGTAATCTAAACCGACTTTTTGAAAGGCGCGACATGCTTTCACCCTATCAGGAGGCAAAGAACCCATCAATTGCTTAGAAGCTTCCGCTTTTAATCTAAAACAAATGGTACACTTGAATAAAACTTTTTTAACTTCTCTTAAACCATGTACTATCCAAAATCTTTGTCTTAATGATGACAGAGTCAGCTTAGGGCCTGCGTGAAGGTTTCTCAAATGTTCACTATGAATTATTAAATTAGTGACGCGCGAGTCTCGCGGCAAAATGATTGGATGCTTCTGCGAATATGGCATATCAGCATTGTGCAACCGGCCTCCAACACGCAGCAAACCACTGTCATCAATAAAAGGAAAAAGAGATTTTAAATTGCCTTTGACAATTGCCTTACCACATATTAAAGCATGAATATCATCCTTAAGGAACTTTTGTTGTTCATACATCACAATAATTGACAAAGAGTTATTAAGTTCCTGACTAGTTACATAGTTGAGCTTATTTCTATTACCCTTGGACTTTGCATTTTGACAAAAACGTAGGACGTAAGCTAACACTCTTTGCATTTTATTGATATCTGAAAATTTGTCCAGAAAATCTAGACATAATGTTTTTGAAATAATATTGGTGGAAAAACAAACCATAGCGCTCAAGCATGTGGAAGAGTCCTTGACCTCAGGCAATTCTTGTGGCATTGTAAAATTTAAATTGGGTTTATACTCACTTGAATGTAAAAATGTTGGTCCCCTCCACCAGAGGGGGTGGTCAGCTAACTCGTGAGGTGGCACTCCTCTACTGAGACAATCCGCTGGATTCTCCTGCGAGCTAACATGCGACCAAGTGTGCGCATGTGTGAGTTGTATTATAGCCTTAACACGATTGGCTACATACGCTTTTAACGTGTTTATGTTAGTTTTAAGCCAAGCTAAAACGATTTGTGAATCTGAATAAAGAAACACATCATGGATTTTTATTTTTGTTGATAGTGTGTCATGGATTCTGCTAGCTAACTTAGCGAGCAGTAAAGCAGCGTTAAGCTCCAGTCTTGGAACAGATAAGCTTTGTGAAGCAGGATTTATGCGCGATTTTGAGCATAACAAGGAAACCTTAACATTGGCTGCCTCGTCAACACATCTTAAGTATACACAACAGCCATAGGCAGTAGTGCTGGAAGCATCGGCAAACCCAATAATTTGTGCAAAGCTGCTATTGTGCAACCTTATGTAACGCTCTATAATTAGTGGTTTCATTGAAATTAAGCTAGTGTAAAACTCATGCCATGCTTGAAGCAACTCCTTATCAGGTAACGAATCCCAGTCTATTTGAGCTTTCCACAGTTGTTGCATGATGACTTTAGCACCTACCACTATGGGCCCAGCAAATCCTAATGGATCAAAAAACTGGCTTATAAAACTAAGAATCTCTCGCTTACACTGAGGCATATTACCAATAGGTTTTGGACTTGACACTATAAATGCATCTGACTGAGTATTGTAACACATGCCCAAAGTTTTTAATAAATGATTATTTGTTTGTAAATCTACCTCATCAAAATGTTGTCTATCTTGTGGGATGTCTTGTAATAATTGTTCTGAATTAGACACCCACTTATGTAACTGAAAACTACCTAGACTCAATAGTTTACATAGCTGCTCTCGGGCTTCTATCAAGTTATCCGAGGAACAGTCTGAGAAAAGAATATCATCAACATATGTACAGTTATTTAATATAAATGCAGCCAATGGGAAGTCATCCTTGTATAGCTCAGCTAACCATTTCAAACACCTAGTTGCTAAGTAAGATGAACTTTTCAACCCATAGGTGACAGTGTTTAGTTGAATGCACTGAACACTATCATTGGGATTATATCTCCATAGAATATTTTGTAAAGACCTGTATTTTGGATGTAATAATATATTGCGAAACATGTTTTTTATGTCTGTTATGAAGAAATAATTATCTACTCTGAATAGTAACAAAACATCAACAAGTTCCTTTTGTACTACAGGCCCATTAAGCAATAAATCGTTTAAAGAAGTCTTATTGCTGGTTTTCATAGAACCATCCATAACAACACGACATTTTGTTGTTTTCTTTTGTAAGTTAAGAACTGGGTGGTGTGGCAGGAAGTACACTGGATCAGTTGTTAAATTGTATTGACTGATGTCAATGACTGTACCATGCCCTTGATTTATGTATTCATTAATGAAGTCTGAATACAATTTATAAAGACTAGGGTCTTTTGTAAGTCTAGCTTCTAAGTTATAAAATCTTTGTAAAGCTAAATGTAATGAGTCTCCTAAAGACTGATTAATAAAATCTAAAGGCTGTTTTAATGGCAGGACAACTTGCATTTTGTTATTTTGTGTGTCCAGTTGAATATTTTCTAAAAATATATTTTCACACAATTCATGTTCAGAATGTGTTTCTGTAAATGTTTCAGGAACCTTTTCACATTGCCAAAATTCAGTAAGAGTATGATTTAAGCTAGAAGTACATGTTTCACAAAATAAGGAGGTTACTGCTTGGTTGTGTTTCAAATAAATATTATCTGAGTTAATGCTACCTGCGACTACATGACCAAACTTTGTATTAAGTAACGGAGGTGAAGCTGTGATGTCCCCATGCCCCGCACAGTTGTACCGGCTAACTCGAGGCTCAGGCGGCAGCAACACCTTAAACACAATGTCAGCACCCAATAATATATTTATGTTACTGGATTGATTAAATGTCTTGTCAGCCAATACTATATTGGGAGGCAAAACTAATTTATTAATGTTGAAAGTCTTCTGCGGCAATTTTGAAGTGATTTTTTCAAGTAAGTAGCACACAACAGAAATGCTATAGTTCTGTGTCAGTGAGTGTAATTCTAAATTTACTCTTTGCTTTAAATTGTTAAAAGTTTGGCCTATGCCTGTAACAGGAGTACTGGCAGTCTGAATCTGTAATTTTAATAACTCTGCTAGCTCTTTGGTCACAAAGGATACCTGTGAACCTGTATCAAGGAGAGCCTTGACATAAACCTCAGTTCCGTTGCTCGCTAAAAGTTTTACCTGTGCTGTAGGCAACACAACTTGTTCAGTAGCAGATCCAGCCACCAATGTGACTGGTGATGGGGCCTCTTCCACATGGAGAAGAGAGTTATGATCATTTTTACAGACCTGACATTTAAACTTATACCTGCATGGCTTATTGTGGTTATTCAAACATATTTGGCATAGATTATTAGCTGTAACAAACTTAATTCGCTCACTTATTGACATTAATTTAAATTGAGAACAAGAAAAAAGTTTGTGGTTAGACTTACAAAGTATGCAGCTCTTCTCAGCGCTGGCAGGCTGTACCTTCTTCACAGTGGCTACGTGGACAGCCTTCGGAGCCAACAGTACCTTATCTCGTTCCACATTCTCGAGTGCTAATGCTCGCTTCTCTAAAAATTCAATAAGGCTTGTTACACTAGGTTTTTCTTGTCTACCAAGTTCGAATTCCCTGTTGCAAATCATATCCAATTTTCTTGTTAAAATGCAAAGAGTGATAGGATCCCACTGATCAACAGAGTGGCCCAAGTTCCTTAATGCAGCTAACTGTTGCTTAACAATAGACAAAAAACTTCTAATATTAACAGCTGTGGATTTAGTCATAGGGCTTATATCTAACAATACATTTAAATGGTCATTTGTAATCTTATACCTATTGTTGTATCTATCATTTAATATTTTACGAGCTTCCTCATAGCTTTCAGAACATAAAGGTAGATTTTTAATAAGCTCATGAGGTTCATCCTTTAAATAAGATTGTAAATAGAATAACTTTTCAATACTTTCTAAGTTACTATTTTTATGGATAAGAGCATCAAACAGCCCAATGAAGGCTTGGTAATCCCTGTATTTACCAATGAAAGTTGGAATTACTACGTTTGGTAACTTAATTTTACTTTGTTTTGAACTTTGACACATCACTACTGGGTCCTGATCATGTATTGAAGTTTGACACGACACTACTGGCTTCTTATCATGTTTTACAGAGAGTCTTCCAATTTTAGTGAGCGCTTCCAAATACGTACTTTCAACGTCGTCCTCGGGGTCATCAGGATCCATCGCTAAAATGTCGAGGCGTAAGTCCTCCCACTTAGAAAATGAAGATCGCAGACGTTCTTCTCTGACGCACAAAGCGTGTTTGTCTAACTCAGAGGCGCTTGGATCACGCAGGGCGTTATGCAATTTGGTGATAACACCTTTAACGGCAGCGCGTTTGCGTCGAAGAGCGGCCAAATCATAGGACTCAGCAATTGCGAATTCCGATTCGCCCTTATCTTTAGACATTTTGTTAAGACGGCGTAAACACTTATTTGTACGTAATTTGCACTGATGTAACGCACTGATTATGTTTATTTTACAATATTACTCGCAACACGATAATTAACGAAACTCAGCTTTGCTGTGATGTAACAATTAAAATGGCGGGCGAAAGTTGTCGTCGTAGTCTCGACGACAGCGCATCGGACCAATGATGCGCGTAGACGCCGCTGCAACAGCGCCAAATAGCTTCTCGCGTCGAAAATCGGCAACTTTACCGCGCCAATGCATCAATCAATGGGCGCGAATCGTGTAGGTAGGCGCGAACATGTATCGTTGAAATTGAATTGAAAATAAAATTGACACGCACCATGAAATGAAATGAATGTAAATTGGCAATGGATGATGCCACTATAATAATGAATGCAACATGTAGGTACTCCCGTCTATCCGGTGCACTGTGATGGCGTCTTCCCGCGTAGCGTCTTCTAACCAAAAGGAACAATGCGGAATTATGTACTGCACATCACTCACACTAAACTTTTGGAAATTTACTGGCCTTGAAGGACCATGAAAAAAGTATGTAAATGGATAGATTGTAATGTAAAGTGGACTGTATGTATTGGACTGGTAAAATAAAATTCCTTGAGTTAACGGACAAGACTCGTGTCGCTTTATTGCGGTGACCAACAGGAAGGAAGATCGGATGTACAATGTTGCCATATCGAACAAACAAATTAAAAAAAATAAAATATTTTAATGTTGGTGTTCCAACAGGCACAGAAAACAGAATTGCATTTTTTTATTTATAGAGACGAGACACAGAGTTCCTTCAATTTCAAGTACAACATGCCATTTCTATTGTCTTATTTAATTCCGATTTCTATGATGGCATTCCAACGAAAAGCGTTTCACTTCGCCCTTTTTTAGACAGGGCCGGGACTGTTTTTACGGACTGGGATGTTCTTATACGGTCGTAAATGGCTATCTGTCCAATGTGATATTTGGATATTTCTCGGCAAAAAATTATGGTCCTCTTGCGTTGGACGTAGGTAAAAGCGTAAGTATATCTGCATGATCAAAGCTAAACTAATTTTAAGAAGAGAATTGATAGGACCACTCCATCTCTTTCCCATGGATGTCGTAAAAGCCGACTAAGGGGTAGGCTTATAAACTTGGAATTCTTCTTTTAGGCGATGGGCTAGCAACCTGTCACTATTTGAATCTCAATCCTATCTTAAAGCCAAATAGCTGAACGTGGCCTATCAGTCTTTACAAGACTGTAGGCTCTGTCTACCCCGCAAGGGATATAGACGTGATTGTATGTATGTATGTATGTTTACCACAATTTGGTACAGAAACAGATAAATTCTGTAGAAGTATATAGTAGGTAAAAAGGTCTTTATGGCTGAACATTTCCACGGGAGCGAATACCCACACGAAAGCCTAATCAGAAATAAGGACAATTGTAGGTAGCTGAAATAAATAAATTCATTCATAATTGTTTTATGCTCTTAGATGGATATATTATAAGTATTTGAGAACCCAAAGGGTTTTTTTTTATATATTAAGTAAAAATACTGTTCTGGATAAAACCATCCCTAAGTCCAAAAAGGTTCTATGTCCAGAAAGGTTTATTGTATTTAAAAAAACGCGTACATTATTTCAGCATCCCTTTCGCCTCCGTATACCTAATGCTTAGCATATAGCAGCACTCATTTTGTGATAAAATTTTTAAATTCAGAAGGGAACTTTTGTTCCAGAACTTTTACAATGGCAAGGAAAAAAAATTCAGAGCTTGAACTATACAAGATGAAACTTTTTAAGAGTTAAAGTGTTCTGAATATTCTTGTTTTGTTGCATTTCTTTGCTGTAAAGCTTTAGGGATATAACTAATAGTAAGGAATGGAATTAATGTATTTTTTGTAAAATACCCCGGGTTCTGGACGAGAGGTGAGGTCGCTAAGAGAATGATGATGATAGAGTGATTGAGTTTGTTAGTTTCAGTATATGTGACAAAACTGACAAATATATGTATATAATAACATAAACATAACATATAGTCACGTCTGTCCCCTTGCGGGTAGACAGAGCTAACAATCTTCAAAAGACTGAAAGGCCACGTTCAGCTGTTTGGCTTTATAATAAAATTAACATTAAAATAGTGACAGGTTGCTAGTCCGTCGCCTAAAAGAAGAATCCCAAGTATATAAGCCTATTCCTTAGTCGCCTTTTACGACATCCATGGGAAAGAGATGGAGTGGTTCTCTTTTCTTTTGGTGCCGGTACATATTATATGTAAATCTAAACAATTTACTCATTAAAATTAATTATCTGTTAAAGTTGTTGTTAAAGTGATAATAAATGCTACGCCGGACCAAAAAAAGGAAAATAATAAATAATTTTAAAAAATAAATCAACGCGATAATATTATTTGTTTCTACTGTGTTCAAATAGCCGAAATCTCCCTTGCGCAAACAAAATTTAATTATAAACTCTCAAAAACTTGCGCAGGCTCTTAAACTTCAAAAATTTTGGGCATCGCGATTATGTAGGTCGGGGGAGAGTTTTATTTAGGGCGCCAAGAAAAATAAAAACAATTGAAAATCTTATAACGTTACTAAACTTGATGTACAACTTTACGCAGTAAGAGATTTTCTGCTCATCTCGATAAAATGGCAATATTGGTCAAATTTGCCTTTTTTTTCGTAGATGTTATATAATTTCGTCATTAAGCTAGCCAGCTGAACGTGGCCTTTGAGTCTTGTAACTTTTGGTTTTGTCTACCTCGCAAGGTATAAAGACGTTATTTCGTCCTTCTGTTCCTCTCCCAAACATCGTCTTTTCATTAAACCAATATCCGATTGTACTCAGTTAAAAAACTTGAAAGTTTACAAATAAAAACTAATAATTGATATTGTTGAAGTGAAGAATTCTTTTCAACTGTTCGAGAATTCAGAGCGAAAAAACTCGTACTCTCGCAAACTTGCAGACTATTGGAATTCCGATTTTCGGAATTCAACTGGATGTTTTTTTTAATGGATATTATTACTGGCCACCTGTGAATCTGTGGAACAGAACAATGTACTTTTTAAATATAGTTTCGAACTCAGCCAGGATTTTAGTATATTTTCTAGAATTCATGCTCGAAAGATAAACGTACAATAGGGAAGATGCAAATATGATATTTATGAAAATTTTACGTATAAAATGTTAAAAAAATATAAAAGAAGAACTTCTTCAACGTTTTTATTTTAAATTATGTTGATTTTTAGCAATTATTACGAATTAAAATTACGTTAAACGAAACGCATTTCAAAACACCAATCAGCGTTCAGTGACGTCACTCGTGCTGTGTCAACTTTTAGAAGTTAACTTTGCGATTAATAGGCAGTAGTGCTTTATTTACGTATTATTTACGTTTTTAATAAAAATGGAAGTTAGATTTAATAAAACAGACTCCAAAAATTTACCAAAAAAAAATTTTTTGTCGTGAGTGCAGAGTTTTCAAGTGTAGAAATGAAAGGCACTAAATTAGTACGGTATGCATGAATGTTTTTAAACGTTGTTTGCATTTTATTCAGCAATTTCTAAACATAGCAGTTATAATTTAGCTCAACGAGAGAATCTTACGGCGATAACGCAATCGGTTATGTGCAAATTAAAAGAGATGGAGATGGATTAATTATGTACAGTGAAAAGTCGAGTTACTCCAGAGCACAAAGTACGAAAAGAAGGTTATCGTGTTACAGCTGTAATAAATGAAGCACAAAGCTTAGTTCTGTCCTGCCAATGCGAAGATTGTGCAGCTTCTGCAGGTCAAGTATTACGACATTAATGAATAATTAAACTGTTCATAAAGAAGATTATTTTAAATGCTATGAGGTATTTATTATCATGACTAAAACTTTATCATATACAAGTGGGTGCAAGCATGCTGCTGCACTATTGCTATGGTGCACAGAAGGTCTGAGCAGCCTCTAATTACGTCCGTCACATGCTATTGGAAGAAGTCGAAATTATCTACATGTGCTTCTGGAAAATCTGTCATAAAAGCCAAAGAAATGGGTCAAGTTTCAGTCAATCACAGTTTCTCTCAAGTAAGCAGCTTTTTTATTTAAAGAGATTGAAAAGAAGTTAAATGTGTGTTACAATAATAACTGCATATTTTTAGGTGGATATTTTATAAGAATTTGTAGATGCTGTCAATAAAAAAGATTGTCAGGGAAGTATTCTTCGCTACTTTCAATAAGACAAGCATTCATAAGGTGTGTTCAAGCTTGATTGGAAAGTTGGACTCTCCAGAATCATTTCTTGAAGCATTATCAAAGCAAATGACCACTGATAATATAAATATGGTATTTTCCACCACCAAACATCAAAGTGATTCACCAATGTTGTTTGAGTTGAGGTAAGTAGTAAGACTTCTAGCTTAGTTTTGTTTATTGTATTTATCACTAAAATACCATGAATAAAAAAAATATTCTGACAAAATAAACTCATTATCATACTCACATAACATAAACTTGATTGGCGTATTAGCTGTATATAAGTTTATTTTTCTATTTTACAGGTACGGCAGAATTACTGGCTCAACTCTTTATGAAGCCGCTCACTGTAGAACTATAAATGGTTCCCTTCTGAACGCAATTATGGGAGAACATTCAAAATTTACTTCCATTGCGATGAGTAGAGGAAAAATACTAGAAAAAAAAGTTCTCAAAGTAGTAAGCAAGAAAGAAAAGGTAAGTTCGGTGGTTTTTGTTTGTTTGAATATTATGAATAAAAGAAATTTGTAATGTTTGGTTCAAGGCTTTTGTAGTACATAATTCATATTTTTGTTTCTGCAATTCAGATTGAAATTGAAGAAGCTGGACTACTTCTTAATGCCGAGTATCCTATTTTTGGAGCAACACCTGACGGGCTTACTGAAAATTATACAATAGAAGTCAAATATCCTTCAACCGAAGCTGCCATACTTTCCTATGTGAAATACAATAAAATAACACCAAAATGTTGTGTGCCATATGATAACAGCATTGTATCTGTAATGAATATTGCAAAGAAATTCTGGATAGATGCTGTATTTCCGAAATTAAAAGATATATATAAGCACATTGTTTTGTTTTTCAAATATTTCATAAATTTATTAAATAAAACTATGCTTCGAAAATATTGTTTTTTATTCAATTTTAATTAAAGGTGATTAACAAGTGCACAACAAATGATTATACTATAGTCTATTTGGGGTATGAGAAAATGATCTACACAGGCATTTAGAAACTTTGTTAAAGTAGATGGACACATAGGCACAAAACATGAATCAACACGACTTTTTATCCGAATTTTTTCGGTATTATGTCTTGTGATCACTTGATGTGGATGGATATTCCATTTTAAATTATTACAAAAAACTTAGTGGAAAGTCGAGAAAATTTGCAATTTATGATAATCAACCAGTGTTTCCACTATAAAAATTTTCTTTCCCCATACCTCAATTCCGATTTCCCCTTTTCAGAACTTTTTTCCCCTCAAAAATTATTTTGCTGTAGTTTTGGCACTTTTGTTGTAACTAAAAGTTTAATTTTTAAATATATTTTTTATAAATATATACGGGACAAATTACACTGATTGAGTTAGCCTCGAAGTAAGTTCGAGACTGTGTTACGAGATACTAACTCAACGATACTTTGTATATTTTATAATAAATACTTATATAGATAAACATCCAAGACCCAAACCAATCAGAAAAAGTTCTTTTCTCATCATGCCCTGACCGGGATTCGAACCCGGGACCTCTGGTGTCACAGACAGGCGTACTACCGCTGCGCCAAAGAGGCCGTCGATATAATTTTATATATAATAAAAATTAATATATGATTACCTAAAATTTCCCCATTTTCTTCCCCTCTGGACCCTGATTACCCCTTAAAAGGGGAATTTCCCCTCATTGTGGAAACACTGTAATCAACGAAGGCAAGCACGACCAGTGTCAGACACGTGTGACGTCATTGGAAGTGTAGGTCCGTTTTGGCGCGAAAATTTAAACGATCAGTTTAAAGCCGCATTTTTTACGATAAATTAGATTGTTTTAATTTTTTTAATATGTTAAGACTTATTTTACATGGAATTCTTTAAAATGAAATCAAAACTAAAATTATTGCATGTTCCCTATTAGTGAATACCTCATTTTATAAACAAGTGATCTTGAAAACCAAAATACCTATCAAGTTTTTCACATGAATTTAATATTTCAAATTATGTATTAATAAAAAAAATCGCCGATTTGGTAGAAAAAATATATTTGTGTTTTCTTAATAGTTAGGTACTACGACAACTTATTATTTTCCCAAATTTTATTGTTATATTTCCGTCTGTATGTATCAACTAAGCTATTAATGTTAACACTCTAAAGGGAAATTTTACCTGAAATGGCACATCTGCCGCCATTCCGGCCTCTGTGGCGCAGCGGTAGTACGCTTGTCTGTGATACCGGCGGTCCCGGGTTCGAATCCCGGCCGGCCATGATGAGAAAAGAACCTTTTCTGATTGACCTGGGTCTTGGATGTTTATCTATATAAGTATTCATTATATAATATAGTATCGTTGAGTTAGTATCTCGTAACACAAGTCTCGAACTCACTTCAAGGCTAACTCAATCTGAGTAATTTGTCCCGTATTTATTTACGAGTATTTATTTATTGCATGGCACGCGCGTCGCCGTTTTTATCGCGAGAAAAACTATTGCTGTCCCTTTTCACGTCATAATAACGGGCTGGGATCAAAATGATACAAGTGGCTTTGGAATTTGGGAATCGATACTCGTCTATCCAGCCGAGTGAGCGTTTTAATTGATTAGACTTACACAAAGCATTATTGAGCTTGTTAGCGGTTAGCGTAGTTACTGTAATACTCGTAGTTCGCACGACACGTAACTTCTGCCTTCTCGATTACTTGACTCGAGTAGTGTATCGAGTGTGTTAAACTTTGCATCTAAGATTTCACGAATAGTATATAATTTATTTTTATAATTAATCAGAAATTAATAATTATAACTACAAACTTAAACTACTTATATAAAAAAAATGATTACAAACTAAAATTAAATATATAATGTGTACAGAACCTGTATACCATCAATTACCTGCAAAGAGTGTGCTCATATACGAGTATATATGTTTATTTCACGAATAACTTTCAATTCAATCCTCTATACTTTGTATTAATATGAAATTTTGTATCTTATTTATTTGTAGGTTAAGTTTTAAAAACAACTTCATATATCTGGTGTTTTGCATGTTGTAAGTCCATCTTTATCTATCTATATCACTACATAGTATAAAACAAATTCGCTATTTTAGTCTGTTTGTCTGTATGCTTAAATCTTTAAAATTATGCAACGGATTTTAATGCGGTTTTTTGTAACAGGTAGAGTGATTCAAGAGGAAGGTTTTTATGTATAATAACATTTATAATTTTGCACCCGTGCGAAGCCGGGGCGGGTCGCTAGTATATATAAAAGATGAAAGTGAATGACTGACTGTCTTATCAACGCACAGCCAAAACGGCTGGGTCTGGAGTTAGTGATTTGGCGTGTAGGTTTTTTATGTATACCAGGCGTGCACAAAGAGGGGATTTCTTAAAATTCCTAGTTAGAATTCTAGTGCCGTGTGGTTCCCGGCACCAATACAAAAAAGAATAGGACCACTCCATCTCTTTCCCATGGATGTAGTAAAAGGCGACTAAGAGATAGGCTTACAAACTTCGGATTCTTTTTTAGGCGATGGGCTAGCAACCTGTCACTAGTTGAATCTCAATTCTATCGTTAAGCCAAATAGCTGAACGTGGCCATTCAGTATTTTCAAGACTGTTGGCTCTGTCTACGTCTATATAGACGTGACCATATGTATATGTAGAATTCTAGTAAAGAAAAAGGTTTGATAAAATTGGTCTAACTTGACATAAAATGAGCATTTCAATCAAGAAAAAAGGCCTTAAACAGTGGGTTTAATATAAGTTGTTCGGCAAAGTTGCGAGAGTGGACAGAAGCGGCGTCTTTAGCAGTAAGAAAATAGTTGTTCAATCTTTTCCCCGTTTACTTTTTGTCTTTTTTTTTCGTGGGTTACGGCAGAAATGAATTCTTTTATCGATGTTTCGAATACGTACAGTTTAGTTTATTTTAAAATGGAATAACAAACATTTAGAAATCACTACTACTACTTTAGTCAATATAAAGTTCTCTGTCAGACCCAATGGTTGACTGGTAGATAATGCTTTTTGCTTTAAGTCCGCCAATTGTGCTATACGATTGTATTTTGTGCAATGAATTTTAAATAAATATATTAAAATCTTGCGTATAGCTGAAACTACTGTGCGTAGATAGCTCATATACGGTGGGTTCCTTAGGATATACCGGGAGCACCAAGAAATGACCCTTTGTTCCCACGGGAATGGGAAATATGTAGATTTTTCGTTTTATACGAGCTGTAGGCATAATATAGTCACAAAAAATGTTAGCTTCGTTATTTTTCCTTCACTTTAAAATCATATACGAGTATGCCTCAGCGTATGTTGGTTAGTTTGTAATATATTTACAGACAAATATTTACACAGTTACCAGAAATAGTACATAGTTATAAATGAAATAAATCACTTGCATTAGCGGACTTATCCCACGTATGTATGTATGTGTGACATACGGCTTTCTCTTCCACGGTTAAGAATCCTTTCGTACGCTACTCGCGGTTGACAGGATTTTCACACATACTATCACCCATTTCGAGACACTTTTACGTAAAACATGTGCCGTGTAGTTCCCGGCACCAATAAAAAAAAGAATAGGACCACTCCATCTCGTTCCCATGGATGTCGTAAAAGGCGACTAAGGGATAGGCTTATAAACTTGGGATTCTTCTTTTAGGCGATGGGCTAGCAACCCGTCACTATTTGAATCTCAATTCTATCATTAAGCCAAACAGCTGAACGTGGCCTATCATTCTTTTCAAGACTGTTGGGTCTGTCTACCCCGTAAGGGATAAAGACGTGATCATATGTATGTATGTTTACATATAAACCACATAAAACATAGTCTTCACGTCAATGTAATTCACGCTTCGACGTACTAGGCGACCATAAACCCATCGTAGGTAATTGTGACCATTCATCAATTTTTATTACGGACTTGCGTGTCCCGATACTGATCTCAAGTCTTCCGAGGCCGACACTTAAGTAAACATGACTTGGCTCGGAATTGAGTAATAACAGTGGGAAATTACATGCCTTTCGAATGTAACGTTTCTATTTATGCATGTTACGCTTTCAGGCTTGATATAAACATGACTCCAGAATTTTTTTATTTTTTTTTGGACAAATAACACAGATTGAGTTAGCCCCGAAGTAAGTTCGAAACTTGTGGTACGAGATACTAAGTCAACGATACTATATTTTATATCTATAATAAATACTTAGATAGATAAACATCCAAGACCCACACCAATTAGAGAAAGTTCGTTTCTCATCATGCCCTTACCGGAATTCGAACCCGGGACCTTCGGTGTCATATTCGGATGTAATTTTTTTATAATTACCTATTACGTTGATAATTACTAGAATTTGCTTAATTTGTTTATGTATCGCAAAACTAAGGGATAGGCTTGTAAACTTGGGATTCTTTTGATTTCTTTTGGATTTCTTTATAGCTGAGCGTGGCCTATCAGTCTTTTCAAGACTGTTGGGTCTGTCTACCCCACAAGGGATATAGACGAGACCATATGTATGTATGTATGTAAAAATATCCGAGATTTGCACCAGGATGCAGATATTGTTGATCAGATTAACACGTAGGCTAAAATTTACAAATTAAACAAAGATGGGAGAAGATAATACATACATACATACATACTTAAAATCACGCCTCTTTCCCGGAGGGGTAGGCAGAGACTACCTCTTTTCACTTGCCGCGATCTCTGCATATTTCCTTCGCTTCATCCACATTCATAACTCTCTTCATGCAGGCTCGGCGGTTTCGGGTACTTTTGACCTGACCCTTTACCAGGACGTCCTTAATTTGATCAAGATACGTTCGTCTAGGTCTACCCACTCCAACCTTTCCCTCCACACTCTCCTTGTATATCTGCTTAGTCAACCTGTTTTCATTCATCCTCTCCACATGACCGAACCATCTCAACATACCCTTTTCTATTCCTGTAACTACATCTTCCTTCACATCACAACAAGATAATCCTTATAAATAATAATAATCCTTGTAAAGGTTATCATAGATGTCCCAAAACAAATGTGCTGTAACTAAAATTGAAAACTTGCGGCATTAATGTCACCAAACTTGTGTAATTTACAGGTAATTAAGTCAGTTTCCTAACTTAACCAATTACAATATTTTAGTTGTACTAACACGCCAACTCGTACCAGCTAGGGCGATATGCTTTTTGTCATTATAATTTGAATTTATATCTAGAATATCTATCTCTATGTTTCTAAGATATGTTTCTTAAAGTTTGAGGTGAACCTTGAAAATGGGGAAATGAGTCATAATTTAAATTGGGGACATTGAAATTTCAATTCTTAGACATCCACAGACCTTTAATACAGTTGAAATATAAATAAATAAATATAAATATATGCGGGACAAATTACACAGATTGAGTTAGCCTCGAAGTAAGTTCGAGACTTGTGTTACGAGATACTAACACAACAATACTATATTTTACAATAAATACTTATATAGATAAACATCCAAGACCCTGGCCAATCAGAAAAAGTTCTTTTCTCATCATGCCCTGGCCGGGATTCGAACCCGGGACCGCCGGTGTCACAGACAAGCGTACTACCGCTGCGCCACCGAGGCCGTCGCCAAATATGTCAAATACGTACACTACTCAACACGTAAAAGCGAACTTAAAAAAAAAAAACAAATACAACCGTTCCATTAATATTAAAATCGGAATTTAAAATTCGCACCGCCACCCCGAGTCCTTATTGTTCCCGACGAGTCCTAACCTAACTCCCGTCCAGTGCTCAACAAGTACGAGGCGGTTCCGCACGTCATATCCGCGAGTTTATCGACCGCTTACACTGTCGCGTTACGTTTTTCTTGCCCCGTTGTGTACGGCGTCACGGTGAGTGCGTAAAATTACGTATTTCATTACTCATAGGTAGTGTGCACTTGAATATTTATAGGTAAACAGGTAGGAGGGAAGGTAAAACGTTCCGCGGGGAACCTTGTTTTGCATTTAAGATGTTTACGTTCGCTGCTAGAGGGGAACATATGTTTTTGTACACTTGCCGGCAAAAATCAGTATTTACGTATTGGTAAGCGAAATTTGTGAAAAATTTGGTTTCCTCAGCATATTTAAAATGGTCTGATGATCATGTGTTTGATTAATTTGAGTAAGTTAAGCCCTTTGTCCCTCGTGTCGAGATAAACCCTTAGGCTATTGAACCTTAAGGTTATATTTAGCATGTGTGTATAATTTATGAAGGTTCAACGATAAACATACATGTCACGAGTCGAATTAAGAGTAAATATAATGAATTAACCTCGTAAAATAATTAATGAGAGTATTGTTCATAATAAACTATTCAGCTCATGTTTTACTTTCTAGACATCTAAGATATTCTATTTCTGTTGGTGCCGTGTGGTTCCCGGCACGAATAGAAAAAATAATAGGACCACTCCATCTCTACAATGGATGTCGTAAAAGTCGACTAAGGGGTAGGCTTATAAACTTGGGATTCTTCTTTTAGGCGATGGGCTGGCAACCTGTCACTGTTTGAATCTCAATTATATCTTAAAACCAAAGTGCTGAACGTGACCTTTCAGTCTTTTCGAGACTGTTGGCTCCGTCCACCCCGCAAGGGATCAAGACGTGATTATATGTATGTATTATATCTATTACTGAAAAGTCTATTTTAAAGACCCGTTTTATCATATGACTTAATAATAAAATAGATTTCTAATCCAATAATATTTTTAAATACTGTCTTTCTATACGTGTTGTAATCTCTTGACGTGTCTAGCTAAGCATCATTAATCTAACTCGGCAGGGAAATTGAAGCATTGTCTTCTAATTGAAAACCGTTTTGGGCCGCTGGCATGTCGGCCAACGCTGGCATGACGGCATGTCAAGGGGATAAATGAGTATGTGTCCGCTGTTAGCTTTGTTCAATTTTAATTCCTTCTTTTGCATTTTGACGGCCTTTGTGGCGCAGCGGTAGTGCGCTTGTCCGTGTCACCGGAGGTCCCGGGTTCGAATCCCGGCCAGGGCATGATAAGAAACGAACTTTCTCTGATTGGCCTGGGTCTTGGATGTTTATCTATATACGTATTTATTACAAAATATAGTATCGTTGAGTTAGTATCTCGTAACACAAGTTTCGAACTTACTTCGAGGCTAACTCAATCTGAGTAATTTGTAAAAAAAAAAAAAATTTCAGCAGCCGTAACATGGCACGCGCGATACCTTTTTTATCGCGCGCTAAAACTGAGCTAAACTATCGCTGTTACGCTTTTTATTATTACGTAAACAGGATGCTATTCGGTTGATTGATATGAGTAGTGTAATTAGTTAGTGGCGTCTGCGCATTTGTGTGTTTGTCTGCGGACTCGCATATCTTAAACAAATAAACTCTCTCTCATCTTGGCGTCATGGCCTACAAGAGCAATCCCAAGTTTATAAGTCTATTCCTTAGTCGCCTTTTACGACATCTATGGGAAATATATCGAGTAGTTCTGTTTTAAAATGCCGGACAAGACAAGGCACTACTGATAAATAGTAATTTTGATTGCTTAGTGATAGAAGGTTAAAGGCTTGCTTATCACCTAAATGTAGAATAAATGTAAATGCATGTTACATCTTCGTCATCATTGTCACTTACCTCAGGTGAGATGGAAGACAAAAGCCTAATCCAATTGTGAATGAAAAGAAGAACACAAATTTTGTAAAACCCTTATAAAATCGCAACAAAATCGTCAAAAAAAATGAGAACGCTTGAGTAATCCTTTCGTATCGAGAATAAGCATGAATTATTCATTCAATCAGAGTGCAGCTGGATAGTATAGACCCCGCTATCAATCTCACTTACAGTACCCTTTACTTTATGTAAAGAGATCTCTTTCGTTTTCCATTTACGTGTACTTTTTCTATCGTGAAAGATGGATTGTTGGCCTCTGTGGCGCAGCGGCAGTGTGCTTGTCTGTGAAATCAGAGGTCCCGGTGTCGAATCCCGGCCAGAAATTATATGTTTGAAAAGAACAAAGTACGCAGGGATCGTGGCAAGTTCAAAGTTGATAAAAGTGTTTGTATTTTAGCTGACACGAACATTTGTATGCTGTACATGCCGGGTAAAACATAGCGAACTTATGCAAAACTTGGGACATTTATAGTACTACATACATACATACATGCATGCAGTACTATATATGTATGTGTATATCACGTCTACATCCTTAGTATGCAGTACTATATATGTGTACATCACGTCTACATCCCTTGCAGCGTAGACAAAGCCAAAAGTCTTGAAAAGACTGAAAGACCACGTTTAGCTGTATGGCTTTATAATAGAATTGGAAAGAAATAGTGACAGGTGGCTAGCCCAATACCTGAAAGAAGAATCCCAAGTTTATTAGCCTGTCCCTTAGTACGTACCATATGTACTATATCCTAGAAAATACCTATGTTTTTACAAATATTTTAGAGCATCTACCTACCCCTCCGGGAAAGCGGCGTGATTTTATGTCGGTATGTGTATACAATGATGCGACTAATTCGAGCCTCTCAAAGCCTTAAGAAAATCCTCACGGGAGCGAAGCCTCAAGCATTCAATAAATAAATTTATTTTGTATATTTATTGATGACAACGTTCTGCCAAAACTAGTGTAGGGTGTATTGGCAATTTGGCATGTATGCTCCTTGGAAAGTGTAGTTCAACATTGAGACATAATTTTGCGGAGATTCCCACGGGAACGGGAAATAAACAAGAATAATGCGGGCGGAACTGCAGGCAGAACTTAGTGCCAGTATATTTAAAAGCAATCTGTACATTGCAAATTCAATTTGACTTCGCTCGCCTGTATCAAATTTACCTCATTTAATTATTTTCTAAACGGCAACCACTTACCCTTTGTGATTACGTTGTAGTTGGCAGGTGATAGTATTAAAAGAAAGTACATTAAATGTCACAGGACAGGTGCAAAGTATCGCCGGTAGCCATTTTGACTTACACCTATTAAATGTTCTCTAGGGAAAGGTGCAATGTGTTTCGACTGGTTTGTGACAAAGTCCAATTCACTAAATTACTAAGTCTTGGTCTAATTAAGGACGTCCTGGTAAAGGGTCAGGTCAAAAGTACCCGAAACCGCCGAGCTTGCATGAAGAGAGTTATGAATGTGGATGAAGCGGAGGAAGTATGCAGAGATCGTGGCAAGTGGAAAGAGGTAGTCTCTGCCTACCCCTCCGGGAAAGAGGCGTGATTTTATGTATGTATGTACTAAGTCTTGGATCCTGATTGCATGAAGAGAGTTATGAATGTGGATGAAGTATGCAGAGATCGTGGCAAGTGGAAAGAGGTAGTCTCTGCCTACCCCTCCGGGAAAGAGGCGTGATTTTATGTATGTATGTACTAAGTCTTGGATCCTGATAGTAAGTCTTTACCCCATTGCGGAAGAACCCCAGTAAAATGTCATAGTTGAAAGAAGTTGTAAGATCAAGCAATCAAGCTAGACTTTGCCAATAATAAAAATACTTGTTTTGGGTTTGGGTTACATTGTGGACTAGAGCTCGTGAGTAACAAAACGGCCCCAGACCCCGACATATTATGGCGGAGGGTGCAACTGGGTGCCTAGGTACCTACGATGAGAGGCCCTGTGGAGTAGCGAACAAAAATATTTGTACTTCCTTGCATCACTCATGAAGGCCTTGTTCAGTTATATTCGGCTTCACGGTGGAATTAAGGTTCAGATAATGACAGGTTGCTGGCCCAGACCTGGTTTTTAGTCTTTTTGAAACCGTTGGCTCTGTCTACCCCGTATGAGATATAGACGTGATTATTTACATGTACATAATGTATGTTTTCTCTCCTCACATTTTTCTCATAATTACATACAGATAGTATGTAAGTATGATATAAATGTGAGAATACATTTAATCACGTCTATATCCCTTGCGGGGTAGACAGAGCCTGGATAAGACTGATAGGCCACGCTCAGGTGTTTGGTTTTTTTTCTCATTTTCCTCGATCTTCAAATTTCATGGAAAAGCGATATTATCTAAACTCTTTGAAATTGTACCATCAATAACAAAGGTCTCATAGTCACACGATTGTTGATATAACAATATTTTTGTTTCACCTCCCAATACGTCACGTCGATTTAGTAACACGCCATAAAACTCCGTTCGCTCGCGTTACATTTTGCCGGATCTCGCCGAAACACCGAGTTTACCTGGAGCGGAGGCCCACAAATCATTGTGATTCAAAACACATTTTTTTCGGGGATCGGTTTGTTTATTTATAGAGTCGGGACATTGCCTTCGGGAAAAATGATTCTGTTTTGGTGGAAGAAATTTGACTTTTTCTCAGAACTAACGCTTTATATAACAGGCAATAAAGATTAAGCTGCACACTTCAGATTCTCTTCGGAACCTATCGGGTATATCTGGATCTCAATTTTGTTAATACATACATATAAAGTCACGCCTATGAAAAGACTGAATGGCCACGTTCAGCTGCTCGGCTTAATGATGGAATTGAGATCCAAATAGTGACAGGTTGCTAGCCCATCGCCTAAAAAAAAAGGATCGCAATTTTATAAGCCTATCCCTTAGTCGCCTTTTACGACTTCCGTGGGAAATAGATGGAGTTGTCTTATTCTTTTTTGTTTTGTATTTGTGCCGGGAACCACACGGCACATTGTTAATACATCATCCGGATAAATGGTGTTCGAGTCTTATGACAATTGGTTCTGACCGCCACGTACGAGGAAAAGACGAGATTTGTGGTTATACTCGCTCTTGTCTTAGCGTAAATGAAAAAAGGGGCAGATTTCATGGATTGGCATCTTCTTGTGAAAATTTTATTTTGTCAACATATGACATGACCCGTATACAGTCACGTCTTTATCCCTTTCGGGGTAGACAGAGCCTTATTTAGCAGTATTAAATAGACTGAAAGGCCACGTTTAGCTTAATAATTAATTAAGATTTTTTTGTGCCGTGTGGTTCCCAGCACCAATACAAAAATAATAGGACCACTCCATCTCTTTACCATAGATGTCGTAAAAGGCGACTAAGGGATAGGCTTATAAAATTGGGATTCTTATTTTAGGCGACAGACTAGCAACCTGTCACTATTTGAATCTCAATTCTATAATTAAGCCAAATAGCTGAACGTGGCCATTCAGTCTTTTCAAGACTGTTGGCTCTGTCTACCCCGCAAGGGATATAGACGTGACCATATGTATGATTTTTTTAAATTCAATATTGGATTAATCATTTCTTCTTTCAACTCATGTTTCATGACTATCCAAGAGATGTCCATTTAATAGATGATAGATTCAAATACAGACAACGCAACATCTCCCTTCTTCCCTGATCTAAGGGGCATTCGAAGTTAATGTCCCTTTTAAGAGAAAACTTGGCAAATTAAGATGAGTAGCAAGGGGTTATCATCGTATCGTGCGGCACAAATTCGTTTGGAAGTAATGAGTAATTGTGTTAAAGGAGTTGGCGTCTACAGAAAGGCTATTAATTTCAAAAGAAATAGGTAATGAATTTATTTTATTGTATGGTAGGTACTAAAGCGGCCCGCTACGTATTCGCCTATGGTGAAAAGGCTTTAAATACCCGTAAATAATGTACCTTTATAACGGTTAAAGAATTTTACGATCGGTTCAGTATTTCGCACGGTTAGCCCTTACAAACAAACAATCAAAGTTATAAACTACCTCTTTACGGAGTATTATATAAATATCTATTAGAATTTCTATATATGCATGTGCACTTTATCGCACCACCAACTTAAAGCTTTTTCTGTTTGGTCAGCTGGTTGACTAGTAGAGAATGCCAAACGGCATTAAGTCCGCCTTTTGTAAATTTTTGTTTTTTGTGCAATAAAGTTTAAATAAATAAATACTACTAACTAATGTACTAAAAGTGGTATGAAAACATTAAGGCGATGGACTGTCACTATCTGAATTTCACACATACATATAATCACGTCTATATCCTTGCTAGACAGAGCCAACAGTCTTGAAATGACTGATAGGCTTCGGCTGTTTGGTTTAATGATGATTTGAGATTCAAATAGTGACATATTGCTAGCCCGTCGCCTAAAAGAAGAATCTCAATTAAATATATCTATTGAACGCAGCTTTCAAGAGTTGCCCTGTCTACCCCATAAGGTAAATACATAGATTTGACATAAACATATACTTAAATGTTAACCGAGAAGCTACCCATTTGAAACCTTCACTAAGCCAGCCTATTTTTTTTTTAAAATAAACATTGAATAAATCTGCTTGTAATTCAAGTGTGAACTAGAAATGTTGTGTATTTTTTGTGTACAATGAAATCGAAATCTCTTGAGCGGCGAGGTGTTATGGACCAACAGAAAATGTTTGAAAGACGTCTTGGACAACAAATAAACGGCGCCCCTTTGTTGAATGCCTGAAGATATTGGTCTACGACGATATTGAAGCTAGTGACATTCCTATAACCTTACTTTATTTCAAGTTGGCTGATAGAGATCCCACTAAGGGATAAGCCCGCCTTTGTATGTACATTTTCTTTTAATTATATACATACACACATACACATAGTCACGTCTTTATCCCTTGCGGGGTAGACAGAACCAACAGCCTTGAAAAGACTGACAGGCCAAGTTCAGCTTTTGGCTTAATGAAAGAATTGAGATTCAAATAGTGACAGGTTGCTAGTCTGTCGTCCTAAAGAAGAATCCCAAGTTAATGATCCTATCCTTTATACAGCGCACACATACAGACAGATAAAATGGGTGGACTTTTATAACGGAATAGAATAAAATAGATTTATTTAGCAGTGATACCCTTCTTTTCGGCCAAGGGATAAAAATAATCAAGTGAGATAAATTGCACAACAATAAAGTATCGCTCAACCTTGTAATAGCATACAATTTGGCAGTAAAATTACTGACACGTTCAAACAGTAAAAGTTGAGCAAGGGCACACAAACTCAGCAGACGGTACATAAACTTTCCCTTTGCTGTGTAATTGTATTAGACTCACTTGTACCTACTTGTGAATTCTGTAATTTTATGTATCAAACTTGCTGAGAATATAACATTACACAGATGATGGAAAAAAGGACATGTGGTTTAGGGTAAAAAAGATTTCATTCGTTCATTCATATAGTCACGTCTATATCCCTTGCTGGGTAGGCGAGTCAAAAGTCTTTAAAAGACTGATAGGCCACGTTCAGCTGTTTGGCTTTATGATAGAATTTAGATTCAAATAGTGACAGGTTGTTAGCCCATAACCTAAAAGAAGAATCCCAAGTTAATAAGCCTATCCTTTAGCCGCCTTTCACGACATCCATGGGAACGAGATGGAGTGGTCCTATTCTTTTTTTATTAGTGCCAGGAACCACACGGCACACTAACATAAACCCCTAAAAATCTCGATGCCGTAGTTGCTTTTATTTAATTTACTTTGGATAACGAATTGTCCAATGTAAAATATTTAATTTCGCCCAAAAAACCTCTTTTTTTATTTCAGCTCACTTTCATTATCTAGGACTGAAGAAAAAAGTCACAAGGGACTGTGGAGATTCGTGAAACTTGCGAACTATCGCCAGTGAGGGACTTGAATGTGCAAAATTAAATTTTCCCGAGAATTTGCGCCAGGAATTGTAGATTTTATCTCTGGACGGGTAACCTTGCGTGCCTTCATTTTGTGGTAACACTAGCAGTTAGAAGGTGAATCCCCTCTTTCATTTAATTCGATAAAATTAAAAAACTAATTTGGTAGGTATGTAGTATTTACTAAAGTTACTGAAGACCCGGAATAACACATAGGCTACTTTTTATCCCATAGTTCCCGCGGGATAGATTCCACGCGGGTGAAGTCGAAATATTTCTATACATATAAGTGCTGTGGTTCGTAGCTCGTAGGCCAGTTTCGTAGCCCTCTCGTAGAGCCTCTACGTAAATCAGTTTCGCTACGAATTACACTAGATTTTGTAGCGCAATTTAATACTTTAGAGGCAACATGAACGAGTGGGAATAAAAATAGTGAAATAAAATTATAGGCTCTCTATTTATATCTTTATGGAGAACTTCGACCTGGGCTTCTCTCCAGAAATATACATACATATCTTTATCACATTATCTCCGTGTCGATATCCCTTACGGCGCAGACAGAGCCCACAATCTTGAAAAGGCTGGAAGGCCACGTTAAGCATAATGATAGAATTGAGATTCAGATAGTGACAGGTTGCTAGCCCATCGCCTAAAAGAAGACTCACAAGTTTATAGCCTATCTCTTAATCTTCTTTTACAACATCCACGGGAAAGAGACAGAGTGGTCCTATTCTAAAGTGCCGAAAACCAGACGGCTTTAAAAAAAAGTGAGGATATTACCGGAATTGACGCCAGGAGGAAAAAGAAGATTATTAGAATTCGAATGTTCACTGCCACGTTATCTTTATATCCGAAAGCAATAGAAGTAGAATGGTTGACTGGTAGATAATGCTTCTAGCATTAAGTCCGCCAATTTTGCTATTCATTTGTAATATAATCACGTCTATATTCCTTGCGGGGTAGACAGAGCCAACAGTCTTGTATAGACTGATACGACGTTCAGCTATTTGGCTTTAAGATAGAATTCAGATTCAAATAGTGACAGGACCCATCGCCTTAAAGAAGAATCCCAAGTTTATAAGCCTACCCCTTAGTCGCCTTTTACGACATCCATGGGAGAGAGATGGAGTGGTCCTATTCTTTTTCTATTGGTGCCTGGAACAAATAAATAGTAAAAAATAAATAAAGAACTAGAAAAGAAATTACTGTCTTTCACTAATAAAAAATTTCATATTTAGGCCCACGTACATGACTTGGACTACAAACATCTGTATTAGCTAGGAATTGACCGACGACTTTCGAACCGTTTTTATTTCAAAATAATCCATTAAGGCCTATGCTCATGACTTGTACCAAATACCTGGACCTTGAAGAGATAAGTCCACCCACGAGGCTAGGATTTGTGGCGGAAAAACTTTGCCCATTAAGGCTTTGCTGGTCATTCATTTAAACGTATTAACTTTTTGCTAAACATATTTTTTTTTATTTTCGCTTAAACACCTCAGTGTGGCTTGCGGCACTTAAGAATAGGACCACTCCAACTCTTTCCCATGGATGTCGTAAAACGCGACTAAGTGATAGACTATTTAACTTAACTGTCACTATTTGAATAACAATAAACATGGCATTTCAGTCTTTTCATGTCTCCTCAATTTTAGATAGTAATTTAATTTATTCATAATTATTTTTATTTAATTGATATTTAATATTGAGTAATATGAAGTTACTATTTACAGTTTAATTAGTAGATATAACAATTTCATTATTTTATTAGAGTAAATTTACTTGACTTGCGTGTCTTATATGTAATATTATAACATTTGCATGCTTTAATTAATGGCTGATAAGGAGGAAACATGCTACACCTTTTGTAACCTTATCAAAAGCAAATAAAGACTATACATATGTACATATGTAATACATAAAATCACGCCTCTTTCCCGGCAGAGACTACCTCTTTCCACTTGCCACGATCTCTGCATACTTCCTTCGCTTCATCCACATTAAAGATTGTATTCTATTATATTGTATCGTCCGTTTTAGAACATGTAGATATATTTTTATATTCAGCGGGGTTAAAACTAAGTGTGTGTTATTCCAACCCCACATCGGACTATTTCATGCGGGATCACGTTCATTATTAATGGCGCGGTCTTTTCGACCTCGTCACGGGTTAAACGATCATTTTCCCGCCAATTGTGATGTATGGAGCCGGAATATCAAATAATAGATCGATGTTCTAATAGAATTGATAATTACGCTCACGTTTTTGTTCCTTACGGGGAAGATAGAGCTAACGGTTTCAAATGGACTCGGAAGGCCACGCTTAGCTGAATGATTTTTATGATGGAAATCATTTCACCTATCTTTATTCATAGTAAAACGAATAACATATTTAACATATAATCACATCTATATCCCTTGCGGGGTAGACAGAGCCAACAGTCTTGAAACTACTGATAGGCCACTTTCAGCTGTTAGGCTTACTGATAGAATTGAGATTCATATAAAGTGACAGTGCTTGCATGAAGAGAGTTATGAATGTGGATGAAGCGAAGGAAGTATGTAGAGATCGTTGCAAGTGGAAAGAGGTAGTCTCTGCCTACCCCTCCGGGAATGATGCGTGATTTTATGTATGTATGTATAAAGTGACTGATTGCTAGCCCATCGCCTAAAAGAGGAATACCAAGTATATAAGCCTATCCCTAAGCCGCCTTTTCCGACATTCATGGGAAAGAGATGAAGTGTTCCTATTTTTTTTCTATTGGTACCGGGTACCACACGACACTAAAAACTAATATACGTATCAAACTTATATGAAATCAATTACTTTGTTTAATTAACTATTCAAGACTTTTAAAATAACTCTTCTTTTTGTTATATTTGCCTCGTATAATGAAGACTTCAGACTTCAGTCCACCTAACAATTTTCCACGAACGTTAACAATGTATCCGACCATTCGTAACCTTTCCGAGAAATGCCCTGAATTACCATAAAAATTTGCCCGAACTGGTCCAATTTGTAGTCAATTTATTTTCACGTAATTGGCCATATTGATAACGGTAACTTTTGCTTTTATATACTTTGATCCATTATAGTTTCATATCTTTTTATATCTAGTCTCTTCTTTAAGAGGTCAAGACGTATAGATATATACTTAGCCCCCATACTGCAAACTATGTCATGGAAATCGGTTTAGTAGTTTTGACGTAAGGGATGGACAAACTATCATACAATCACACTTTTACGTTTGTCATAATGACATATTTATCATCTTCCTCGTGATGTGAGCCTCGGTGTTCTCCTCACCTCTGAATATGTGAAAATGCTGCAGTGTAGTTTGTTGCACCGCTTCTACTACACATGCGCTTTGGTAGTAGTAGTACATATAATTATATTTAAGTTATGTGACGTCAATAACTGGTATAGATGTATACAATATTCAATTTTGTAAATACCTATTCCTATTCTATTCTATTCTATTCTATTCTATTCTATTCTCTGAACCTTGTAAGTCAGGTTTTACAAGAAGCGACTCCCGTGTGACTTCAGAAACCTTTCGGAAGTACCTGACCCATATAGTTTCATGATCAAAGAATAAAAAATAACATGAACACTACACATGGTGCTATGTCGTTCCTCGCAAGAGAAAAAAGAATAGGACCACTCCATCTCTTCATATAGAATTACGTAAAAGGCGACTTAAGGTATAGGCTTGTAAACTTGGGATTCTTCTTTTAGGCGATGGACTAGCAACCTGTCACTATTTGAATCTCAATTCTATCATTAACCCAAACAGCTGAACGTGGCCTATCAGTCTTTTCAAGACTGTTGACGTGATTATATTTATGTATAAACACATAAACCATTAAAGCCATTAGAAGCAATAGCTCTATCAAGTCGTCTGCTGCTCACTGTATTAATTTTCAAGGTATCACTCAGTTAATAGACCTTAATTTCCAGACATTCTATCAAACAGCGGGTACCGCTGAGTTACGGCGGCATAATTTCGTAATTTCGCGCCACATCGCTGTAAATCTAGTTTATTGTTACTGTATATCGTTATGTTACTAGCTAAGTGCGTTTAATTCTCACGTGTGTGATTAAAACCTTGGTTATTACATTTCTAGCGAACAAATTCGACTCTGTCAACGACATTTGTAACGTTTTAGATATCTTTAGAACTAAAAATATCTCAAAGGAATTAAGAAATCCTTTATATGTTTATTGCTTTAGGAAAACTAAGAAGTTTGAGCCTCGGGATGTTTACTCCGGAAAAATATTACTTACAATAAAAAACGACTACTACATGTAAAGAGTAAGATGAGTATTTTTACATCAAAGGTACTAGACCGATTTTGAAGAAATTTTGCCCACAGATAGATTAGGCGGCAGGGGGTACACATACATCTCTTTTTATCTCAGTCCGTATAAAAGTCTTTTGTTTTTTTGAACTCAAACAGGTAAAAGGAAAGTTTCGTTGCTTTTTTGTTTTTACGTGCAGTTTTAATGATTAACTTACATAAAATATATACAAAAGCAAGGCTTGGGGAGGTAATCATTTTTAATTTTTAATTTTTTTGGGTCAGTGGTTTAGAGTCACGTATCTTGGGAGGCAATGAGTTCCACAATCTAACAGCATGGACAGAGGATTTGAAGAAACTTTGTTGTTAGAAGACTTTGTTGTAATTATAGCCTGAAATGTTTTCCAGTCACTGTTTATTATAAAAACAGTCTCATAGATAAAAGCTTCAAAGAAGACTCGTGCTTGCAAAAGGCTTTCATCGCATCAAAGCTGGCCTTTGAGATATTTCACTTTGACAGCTTTGGAGATACAAATTTGTATAATATACCTAGTCGTAGAGTATGTAATAAATGTATATAAAGTCATTATAATGTTATTCTAGAATTATTTCAATTATGGTCTTCTTCCTGTCATTAATCCCAGTTACGTCCCTACCTTTCTAGAGGAGCCCGGGGTGCGCCTTTGACTATGATCCTGGGTAAATCAGGACGCAAAGAAACCTAGCTCTTATTAGATCAAGGTTACACATCGAGTTGTTCAAATCTGCAGGTTTCCTCACGATGGTTTTCCTCACCTGATTTAGATACATAACTGAAAAAAGTGTCATTGGTACATGGACGAAGTAATATTTAAATCAGAACATTAACATGCGGTACTGAAATCTAATCCTTTCACACAAGATTCCCTTACGGAACCCTAAAAACAATCTGACGCCCAACAAACTAAATAAGGTCTTATTGTACGAACTCTCTTAATTTAAACTTAACAATGTTCGGCCGACAGATAATGAAAAGGAAGTTAGGGACCGTAGTTTTGCCAAAGCCACATTTATTTGGAAAACAAATACGAGTAGTTCGCAATCCAATTTTATTGGCGTGCCGAATGTCGAATTACTGGGATTTCGAGGAAGGATGAACATTTTTTTACGATAATGATAATAGTTTATTACTTACAAAAAAAATTATAGGTACACAAAAATGTGTTCAGTTGATGCGTTTGCTTTAGATAATCTCGTTCAGTTGACGTATGCTTTTGATCGCCTAAACATAATTGCCATGTTTATAAGCTTTGCCCTTGATTGGCTTTTACTATCAGCTACGTAAAATTAATAAGTTAAAATAGTACTATGCACTTTTTTTTAATGGTTCGTGTGATACCCGAAGACCAGAACAAAATAGAGAGAGACATAAGACCCAATCGTCACAAGCATAAAATGTCGTAGTATAATAAACTGGTGCCGTGTGGTTCCCGGCACTAATAAAAAAAGAATAGGACAACTCCATTTCTTTCCCATGGATGTCGTAAAAGGCGACTAAGGGTTTGGCTTATGATCTTGATATTCTTCTTCCAGGCGATGGGCTAGCTACCTGCCACTATTTGAATCTCAATTCTATCATAAAGCCAAACAGCTGAACGTGGCCTTTCAGTCATTTGAAGACTGTTGGCTCTGTCTACCCCGCATGGGATATAGACGTGGTAATATGTATGTATGTATAATAAAGGGAAGAGATGTGACGTCATCGTTACATTTGACAAATGCTCAGTGGAACGCAACCAAACACGGTATTCATTTGTCGTGAATAGCTTTTGTCATTTTGTGGTGAATGCAGCGATGGGAGCGTTCATACAATTTATGATACACACGGCTAACATTCACATTGACGGATTGTAGTTTCACAGGATATTGGAATACATTATCCTGTGTTCTGTTTGATACGTTTGTGGAACATGCGAGAAATAATGAGAAACGTAAAACAGTCAAAAATATAGGTGTATCCTTTCATTTGATACTTATTTTGAGGGAATTGGCAACATTCAGACGAAAAATGAACACTAAAAATATTTGAAAATTAAAATTATTATTGGAGTAAGTAAAAAAAAATACCGGTTCATAATTTTTTATTTATTTTTAATATAACTCTTGTATTGTAAATCGTTTAGAATCCGCCGCAAGATCATAAAAATTATCTGTTTTTATAAAAAAAAAATACAAAAAAGTACAAGAAAACTTATAAACGACGAGTTTTCGGGCGCCCTTATTTGTACAATAAAGGATGCAAAATTAGGACACGCATCCAGTAACACTGTTGACAGAAGAAATTGAAAGGGTGGCGGATCTGGGAAAATGAGACGATATTTTTGGACTTTCCCGTTTATACTTGTGTACCCTGTAGCCCTTTTGTCGTATTAGATGTAGATAATGTACCCAGCTCTGTCTGTCTTAAACGAGATAGGTATATCTTTTATTTCCAGATAAAATTATAATTCATTTATATGATATATAATTCGATATTCCCTTAGTGCTTTTCTTTAAGCGTAGTAGTGTGTTAAGTCATAAGAAACAAAAAAAAAACAACTCCAAAGTTAAAGCAAAATTTCTATAAGTTATCTATCAGTTAGTCTAAGTCACTTATAAACGCATAAAAATATATTTACGCCTACTAAAGGTAATGATAGGTAGGTACATCTTAAAACTCCATATTTTGATTCACTTTAAAATACGGGGGAGATTGGCGACCATGAAATTAAAAATGACATTTTATTAACCTCACCTCAACTCTAAGCTCTGCTAAATTCTTTCAGTGTCTATTGTTAAAAGGTGAACTTTGTGTCGTGTCGTTCCCGGCACAAATACAAAAAAGAATATGACCTCTCCATCTCGTTCCCATGGATGTCGTAAAAGGTGACTAAGGGAAAGGCTTATAAAATTGCGATCCTTTTCTAGGCGATGGGCTAGCAACCTGTCACTACGAGTATTTGGATCTCAATTCCATCATTAAGCCGGGCAGCTGAACGTTGCCATTCAGTCTTTTCGGGACTGTTGGCTCTGTCTACACCGTCAGGGATATGGATGTGACTATATGTATGTATGTATATATGTGAACTTCTTACACTCAGCCACTCACATACATCAAACGGACCCTGGGCTCTGAAGCCACGCACTGGAGATACACACATTGAGTTCACGTTTGGTTCTTTATTTTACCTTTGTAAAAATTTTCAAAGAGTTTTAAATGAAACATCGATATTACTTTTACTAACTCCTCCAAGACTCAATCACTTTCGTAATTAATAAAATAATAATACGACGCAACAAATTAAAACTCATCAAAACCATATCTCGGAAACTCTGAGATCCACAACTAGCCCGGGATCGCTTAGATATAAATTAAAGTGAGTGCAGACTTTAACACTTTGAATCATCAGAGGTTTTGGTAAAACTTGTTTTAAATAATAATACATACATTTATATCTGTTTAGCATTTTCCATTCAATATTTAAAATACGCATGCGGTATCGTGATTTATCTCGAAATCAATTTCTTAAGTTATTATAGCTGCTTGTCACAGAATTTTGCATATGATATCAGAGGATGGAGAAAATCATTGGATTTGATATAGGTACTGAGGCGATGGGCGAGCGACCTGTCACTGTCTGAATCTCAATTCTGTCAATCATACTTGCCTTTTTTCATTGGTTTTGAGTACCCCATAAATGCATGTTAGGAAAAACTTAGACTCTTTCAAAAAAGTAGGTGAATGTACTAGTAGATCACTGCGGAACAATTACAAGTTGTCGATCCCAGCACATCGGCTGGCTAAGGTAGGGAAATCATTTCTGATTAATTGTATAAGATTTTATAATAAATTACCAAAAAGTGTTCTTGAAATGAATGATAGAAAATTCAAACAGTATATTAAAGTTGAGCTTTGTAGGAAAGCCTATTACAGCACGGATGATTATATTAATGATAAACATGTGTGGCCCGAGCTGGACATAATAGCCTCTTAATTCTTGTGTATTTTGACATGATCTTGACATAATTTGTACAGTATGTACATATTTTATTTTATATTTATTTTATTTGACGAAATATTCGTATTGACATAATCAGTTCTACATTCATACATGTTTTTTAATGTAGACAATGGGCATTCGTCCACGATTTTGATTTAAGAGATCTATATTTGTAAATTGACGTCCTATGAAAATGCTGCAGTGTAGTTTGTTCCGCCGCTTCTTCTACACATGCGCTTTGGAAGCGGTAGTAGTTATAATAGATTTAAGTTATGTGACGTCAATAAGTGATACCTTTTTTTTTTTTTTTTTTTTTTTTTTTTTTTTTTTTTTTTTTTTTTTTCTCCGGAGGGGAAATCCTGTTAACGGACTGCCTCCCGGGTCTTCACCCGGGAGAGTGTGGGACTCCTGGCATCTAATGTGTCAGCCTACCCACTAAAACCCCTCCGGTGCGCCCTTTTCGCCATTTTGAGGACATCATGCCTTGTATCCAATTTTGAAAATAAATCTATTCTATTCTATTCTATTCTTTAATTCCCTCCCATTTAAGATAAAAGTCTGAAGTTAGTATGTAAATTTAGCGTGGTCTATTTTATTTGTGTATCTTCAAATTTATTGAGCTTTTAAGCTACAACTTAAAAATTAATGTTTAAACCATTATCTATTGGCAAAAGTCATCTGCACTGAGCCAAGAAGAACAACAACAATCTGCCTAATGAGAAACTAGTCATACACATGTAGTATCACTTCTGTGCTCTTATTACTCCATGTCCTTGGTGTGGATTTATCCCACATTTCCGCTTAATTCGCACGGATGATTCCATTACTAGGGATTTTAATACGATTTACCAACCGTATCTCGCTTTGATATCTTACTTATGATATTGTATAATTTGAAATCTCTAGTCGACGCTCTTACCTAGAGGTTTAAACACATAACTTCGTTTCCATTTACCGTTTAATATGAATCTAGCTGGATTTCTGAACGCATATTAGTCAAAGCTTGTGTCGTTGCCCCTGTGGTCAGAAAAGCCTTTGAAGAAGAGAACAAATATTGAACTTTCGCTCTTGATTTACTTATGTGAGATTTGAGCTAGTAATATAACTATATCATTAACTCTCATGTCAGTAACGTTGGTTAAAAGCGACCATTATTTACACATAAAAAATCTATACAATTATGAATATGTATCTTTGATACATAAGCAAAAGTTGTACCTGTTTTGATACCGAAACTAGAATAGTAATAAAAAATATCTGTCTGTTTGTTCAAGCATAGTCAATGCCTTAAGTGTTGATTAAGATAAAACTTACTGTAATTTTATACTTTGACGTCTTGGACCAAAGATTAATCTTGCGATTCGATCCCTAGACATAGTACTGTATCGAACGCAAACACTAAAAAAATATTTGTCGTATACCAAACCAAAAATTTAAAAATAGAACGCCAGCAAAGCCGCATGTATAAGCTAGATCTGGAGAATTATATTTTCGTGTTCCCACCTCATCTCTTTGAGATTTCATCTCTCACCATCCGAAAGCAATCAATGCTTTGACGTCATCTCATCATGTTGAAGCCATGAATATACCACGACCATCTCATTATCTTGATTATGTTGTTTCACCTTGCCTTACCGAGACACTCCAAAAATATGACGGCAACTCCAACCGAAAATGTACTCTAAAGCTTTAAGTCCAAGGTGGGTAATGCTGTGGCAAGATATGAGTAGTAATTTCGGCCTGTGTGACACTTCGGTTACAAGGAAAAATTGAAGAGGCGGCCGTCGAACGTGACATTCGTTGTATAGAGGGGCCGTGGTGTGATATTATTTTTTATGTTTTAAAAGAAATATCCGTTCGGATACGCACTTTGATTTTATGCGGGGCGTTTTATAGTTTTTTTGAGTTATGTGATGTGTTGCTGTCAGTTCATGGTGGGATATGATGCTGAGGTTGATCATTTGGTCCTTTTTGTTGTTCGCCCTGATTATTTTTTCTTTAACTAGTTGTAGCATTTACATTTTGAGAAACGCTGGCTTTCCAAGACGGAAATCCGCGTTGTTCATGTGAATACATGTCTTAATTGTGTGAATGATATAAAAAAAAAAACTAGCTTTTGGTCTTGGTGTATAGTACTTAGTTTCTATCTCTTGTCTAAATGATTTTGCCAAATGATAAAATACGTCGGTTTCAACTAAATATCAGTATCTGTCCTAACTCTAGTTATCAAACTTCTTTTTTTAAGAACATTTATGATATTTTTATTTAAATTACGAAAAACTAGGTCAACTTTATTGGTAGAGTTTAATAAACAATCTGCAAAGTCTAAATTGCCAATTTGAATAAATATACTTATTTTTAATGCCAAAATACTGGCCAGCATTAAGGTCGCGAGTAGAATCTTATCAGACTTAAAACGTAAAATTCTGAAGATACCAAAGAAACGCCCAAGGCGTTTACCGGTTATGGTAAAATAAACTCCCAACTTTGAAATCATAACACTCCTTCTTTGAACAGTTGTGGATTATGGGAGCACCCAAATATTTCACTCGGTACCAAAATTATTTCGCGCCGTAAAGCCTATATTTCGCGGTAATGGTCGGTCAGAAAAATAACCCATTGAAAATGTCTGACCGCGGCAAAATGGTCGGCGTTGACTGATTTGGGTTACTGGTGGTTTGTCAAAGATTTTATTTTTTTATTAAAATAAGTCATGCTGGTTGGATAGTGAATAAAAAAATGTGTGTGTCGGTTGTTGTATTTTCCCCACTAGGGTATATAAGCCAATCAGATGATTTTTTTTTAATTAAAAAAAAAACTACTCTTTTAGGCAATGGGCTAGAATGCTATGTCCTAATCCTAACCATTTAAAAGTTACTTTTGACTGTGTCTTCATCGTATACGCTAAAGACGTTATATCTGTATGAACATTTAAGCCGTAAATGAAGATGGTATGTGCTGAAATCGTTAGGTGACATTTCATTCTCATCATCCACCTGGTGTTAGACTAAGTTGCACCATCTCCTCTCTGGAGAGGAGGCCGGAGAAATTAATGATTATGAAATTAGTTTTTAATTACCCGATGTGTTGAAATTCAAAACAGGCAATGAACTTTGGTTAAAACACTGTCTAAATTGAGTTTCTACTACATTATAAAAACTGCCGTGCCGTTTGGTTCCCGGTACCAATACAAAAAGAATAGGACCACTCCATCTCTTTCCCATGGATGTCGTAAAAGGCGACTAAGGGATAGGCTTATAAAATTAAAAATCCTTTTTTTTTAGGCGATGCGATGGTCTAGCAACCTGTCACTATTTGGATCTCAATTCCATCATTACGTGGCCATTCAGTCTTTTCGAGACTATTGGCTCTGTCTACCCCGGAAGGGATATGGACCCGACTATATGTATGTATGTAAAAAAACTTTGTTAAAACATCTAGAGCACCAGAAAATACTAGCGTGGAGTTATATACATATATACACTATAGAGTTCGTTAAATATATAGATTCGTGGAACACAATAAAAATATTTCTATTTCAGTCACGGTCCAGTCTGATCCACACTATTTGTTGCTTAGCAACAGGCACTAGAGCGCACTTCGTTATTATCACTACTAGAGATGAGCGTTGAAACGAAAAGCACTTTAATAAGCGTGCTTAAAAAACCCTTTATAAAACATAATTATATGCATAATATTTTTTTTTTTATTTATTACTAATTCCCACCAATCTCGCAATTTGTCATGTTGATAAAAGTATATTACACATTCAGCTATTATTCTAAAGTATAGATGCACAACATGATTACTAATTAATTACATATTGGACTATTTTCCGGAAAATAATTCAAACATTGTTCATTAGAAAAAGCAGTACTTGTAAATGGCAATGTGATTAAATCTGTCAATGAGTAAAGGTGTGTCGCTTTTGTATTCATTGAGTTTTCGTAAGTCGATATTTTTTCACAACAACGTTGGAAGCTATAACTTAAACAGTTGGAAACGCTTTATAAGCGCCTATTAAATATTTTATTTGTTATTTTTAACTCTCACTAGAATACTAGAAACGATGCTTCTGCTGTCTCCGATGCGGGACAAAGGAAATTGAGGCTTCGGAAAAATTGTCAGCTCTTAGACTATGAGCTTTTGTTATTGGAACTGGACCCAACAAAGGAAAATGTTGCACTACTCGTACATTGTTGTAAGGAGTAATGATATCAGATGAAAATGGTTTGTTATGTTATGTATTTAATTTGTTGAACAGTGTGAAACGAGTTTATTTCTAAACAAAAACTTATATCTTCCATAAATTTTTAGGGTTGATGGACAACAGAGACATAAAATTAAATAATACAAATATTACACTACTATATTAAATAATACGCTAAATAAATACACGAAAAATAATTACGAGTATCATCTCCGAAAATAACGGCTTAAAATTGTTTCATATCTTGAATTTAATACAAAATTGCTATAGTCCAAATACCCTCGACCCCATTGTCTCTCGATAGCAAATTTATTATCGCCACGTGGTAATTGATTACGCCAAATATATATCTCCTTATTTCCCTGATCTGCAATATCTCGGCCGAACCCAGTACTTCATCAGAAGTTAACACACGTACCTCATAAATTCTGCAAGGAACGGGAATGAAAGCTAGTGTTGATGTGTCATAAAATGTCAAAAAAAGTTGGTCGTTGGTTCGCAATCGTAATGAAGATAACTGCTGAGATTGTGATGAATATAAAATTGTTTTATTACCGTAAGTGGGAAAATATTACAAAGATGAAGATACTAGTACTTTGGATGAATTGTATTTCTTTTCCTCAACGACCCGAAACAGAAGTGGTATTTGATACATACATACATATGTATGTATAGTGTAAGGGATATAGTCACGTCTATATCCCTTACGGGGTAGACAGAGCTAGTAGTCCCGAAAAGACTGAATGGCCACGTTCAGCTGCTCGGCTTAATGATAGAATTGAGATCCAAATAGTGACAGGTTGTTAGCCCATCGCCTAAAAAAAGGATCGCAATTTTATAAGCCTATCCCTTAGTCGCCTTTTACGACATCCATGGGAAAGAGATGGAGAGGTCCTATTTTTTTTTTATATTGGTGCCGGGAACAACACGGCACGGTGGTATTTGATGAATATGTTTATTGATATAACCCATTTTATGTGGTACTTTCTCGGTGTCAAATTGGGTCTTCTATCAACAAATCATAAACAGTTATACTTTTTATGATTTCCTGCTAGGCTGCTGCTGCTGCTTTCTTTAAAATGTCAAAAATTTAACCTTCATAAATATCAGTAAACAAAACAGTCTATGGCGCTGAAATTTTCCGCATAAGTCTCGGGAGCCATCGATCAAAAGGGACCATAAATCAGGAGGACGTGGGAATCCAGGAATTCCCGCCGCTTAGACGCGACCCGAAGATAGACTGGTGTCGCAACAGGATATATATTGTTTTGACACGAATCCTTTTTATTGCTTTGTAGGTGTTTTTCTCGTATCAACCTTTAGTCATTTTAACCGATTACCGATTCGACCATCGACGCCACAATATATTTCATACATACATACATACAATCACGTCTATATCCCTTGCGGGGTAGACAGAGCCAACAGTCTTGAAAAGACTAATAGGCCACGCTCAGCTGTTTGGCTTTAAGATAGAATTGAGATTCAAATAGTGACAGGTTGCTAGCCCATCGCCTAAAAGAAGTATCCCAAGTTTATAAGCCTACCCCTAAGTCGGCTTTTACGACATCCATGGGAAAGAGATGTAGTGGTCCTATTCTTTTTTCTATTGGTGCCGGGAACCACACGACAATATATATTTCAATAGACAAAAAGCCGTATATCTGAGAGTCCACTTATAAAATGTCGCCCAATTTATCGGACTATCTTCATCGGGTTCGGATAAAAGAGGTGCAACAGGTGAGCTGGCTAGCGGCCAACGCAGCGGGGCAGGGTATGTATGTCAGTGTTATGGTTCCGGTATTAGGCGTTCCGTTTTACACAAATGATGGAATTGAGTGCCGTGTGGTTCCCGGCACCAATACAAAAAAGAATAGGACCACTCCATCTCTCTCCCATGGATGTCGTAAAAGGCGACTAAGGGATAGGCTTACAAACTTGGGATTCTTTTCTAGGCGATGGGCTACCTAATGGTGCCGGGCACTTAAATAAAAGCTTGTTTTAAAAGTTTTTTATAATTATTTTATTTAATATTGTTTAGTTTCAATCGCTAGTTATCGATCAATACGAAAGTCCATCTATAAACCGGAGAGTCCTTCAACAGAACAAATACACTCACTTATGCCGTCTTCATTCCTTACGCGGTAGACAGAGCCCATAGTCACAAGACTTCAGAGCCATACGTTCACCTGAATGATAGTTTGAGGATCCTTAAAATATATTTAATTAATATTTACTTACCGTGACGTGACCATATGTATGTATGTAATATTTACTCACCTTTAAACAGTAAGAAATATATATTACTCTACAATGTTCAAACCACTAATCACCTTTCGTTTAATCTCTAATTAATATAATATGATTTATTTATCACGCCATCTGTCATACGACGCATAACTACCGTTCTTTTTTTCTAAGACTAAAGTTTCGAATCTATTTAGTCTGTTGGCTGGTGGCCAGGTATGAACCTAGGACATGCTCTGGTCTGGTCTAATGGGCGTGTCGATTTGGGTTTTCATACCATCCCATTGTTCTGGTAGCCAATAGAATAGTTATTGTTATCGGGTCAGTTCACGGCGGGCGGTGCAACTGGGCGCAATTAAAATGTCAATGACATTAAAGTTATTTTATTCTGTTGTTGATAGGTATATGTGGCGGTATATGTTGTTAGACGTTCGTACTTTAGTTTCGTGTCTAAGATTTTATGTTTAACTAGCTGTGTTCGCAACTTCGTCCACGTGGAATAGTTAATTTGGGCATCATTGAAGACCTCAGAATGAATAATTTTCCCCGTTTTTTTTTCACATTCTCCATTATTTCTTGACTCCTTATACTAGTAGTTGCAGCGTGATGTTATATAGCCTAAAGCCTTCCTCGATAAATACAAATGTATAGCACAATTGGCGGACTGAATGTTTGAAGCATTATCTACCAGTCAACCATTGTGTCTGCCAGAGAACTTTATGTGGGGTCAAACTTAATAAATATATTTATACTTACACAAAATATAAAAGAAAATAATTATGACATACATACATAAAAACTACAATAAATAAACAATACGCATAATATAATTAAGTATATTTATTTTATGAAATATTTATAAAATATACGTTTCTTTCTTTGTTTATTTATCTCCGTTAATATTACATTTCCATAAAGTCTTCTTAAATCATTTCGCAATATTTACATTCGTTCGAACATTCGAGATTTAATTCTACAAACAAAGCAATATTCAAAGTACCTAAACACCAAGTTTACTTTAACTTTTGCAAAATATTTTCGCGAAATTCTCGATTTCACACAAATAAGTTAGTTCCGGAACTCGATGTTCGCAAGAAGCAATAAATTGTTCTTTTTCTTTTGCAGGTAACAGTTTTTAGGTCGAGTGTCCTTAAGTGAATCGGTAAGTGTCTTACGAGATATCTTACTAAGGGATTTTACGTTTTTCGTTGAAGATATATGTATGTATATACATACATACATACACATATCGCGTCAGTCTCCCTTTGCGGGATAACGAGGTAATTAAAGACTCAAGACTCTAAAGGCTACATTTAATGAAAGGTTATATTTAGATTTACCCGTTGAGGGAGGGTCGGAGGAGTTGGGATTCTAAAAGAAGAATCCCAACTTCATGTGTCTTGACTTGGGATACTTTAAGAAGAATCCTAACTTCATAGCCTCTCACTTTATTCTGATTGATTGAGTAATCTGCACGTAAAAAATATTATAAACTGCATATTTATATATTTTTATTTTACCAGTATTATATATATTTTTCTAATTATTTTCTTACTAGCTGTGCCCGCGACTCCGTCCGCGTGAAAAAGTTATTTTGGGCCTCATTGAAGCCCTCAAGGGTGAATAATTTTCCCCGTTTTTTTTTACATTTTCCATTATTTCTTTGCTCCTTATAGTTGCAGCGTGATGTTTTATAGCCTAAAAATAGTATAGATAACTTATTCATAGCGACAAAATGCCATATTCGATTAGGTGATATTAAGTTACGATGAAGACGAAGATGTCACATGTCTATCCAGGAGATACAAATTTATTCTAATTTTAAATATTCGCAGAATGCAATTTTAAAATTAAAGGCTACCCTCTTAATAGATTATTCGCCTAAAATAAAATTTAATTAGAAGCAAATAAACTGAATAGAATAATGATAAGGTCTTTCAAAATAACGTAAGATATCTTCTCGTAGCAGGTTGACTAAGCAGATATACAAGGAGAGTGTGGAGGGAAAGGTCGGAGTGGGAAGACCTAGACGAACGTATCTTGATCAAATTAAGGACGTCCTGGTAAAGGGTCAGGTCAAAAGTACCCGAAACCGCCGAGCTTGTATGAAGAGAGTTATGAATGTGGACGAAGCGAAAGAAGTATGCAGAGATCGTGGCAAGTGGAAAGAGGTAGTCTCTGCCTACCCCTCCGGGAAAGAGGCGTGATTTTATGTATGTATGTATGTATATCTTCTCGTTTGGCTCTGGGCTTCAACGTGTTAAATTCGACAGTCGCTCGGCCAATCTTTTAGTTTGGCTTCTATTCACGTGCCTAATCTACACGAGTGTGGGTTTAAAGTATGAGCGATAGCGTGTTTAAATGGATAACATACATATATACAAACGAAATGAGGAGGGGTGGGCAGAGACAACATCTTTCAACTTAACATCCCTGCATACTTGTTTGTTGTTGTTAGTAAAATAATGATATCTCTTCTCACTAATCACAGCTCAATTTAACTCATTATTAGTCAAAAAAGTACTTAATTTAAAAATTACTTATTTTAGTCAAATTACTTTGATATTGGTTTCAAGCTCGGTGTTGGTTGGGGGGTGGGTTGCTGCCTTTTTGGATAAAACCCTCCATTGTCGCAACGAGTTAAATGCTTCATTTTCAACTCACCAGTGAACCGTGTCGTGTGGTTCCCGGCACAAATATAAAAAAGAATAAGATCACTCCATCTCTTTTCCATGGATGTCGTAAAAGTTGAATAAGGGATAGGCTTAAAAACTTGGGATTCTTCATTTAGGCGATGAGCTAGCAATCTGTCACTATTTGAATCTCAATTCCATCACTAAGCCAAACAGCTGAACATGGCCTTTCATTTTTTAAGACTGTTGACTCTGTCTACCCCGCAAGGGATATAGACGTGACTATATGTACCTATGTACGTTAGTAGGAACCAAAAACACCACATAATCTACTTTGCTCACAGCGTGCCGTACCGTGAGTACGCGTTACACTTTTGTATTTCATTATTTATTCACATTTACTACACAGTATACCGAATATTATTGTAAAATTATACATGTGGTATAATTTATTATTAACTATAACTTTATATATGATTTCACAAAAACAGTACATAGATTATGCATCGCCTTCAACTTTTAAATTGGCCCAACAACGAATAATGCCCTAGAGTTTAATTTATGAAAACGTTTTATTGTAACTCCCTTTAATCGATAGAAAAACGCGTCTGGAATGGCGGAAAACGATATAGATGAGCTTAATTAATTGCTTTCTGGACATTCACGGGTTTCTTCATTGTGCGAATGATGTATGATCGTCAGCTGTTTTTGAATCTGAACGCACTTGCGATTGGTTGCGATGCGACACGACGCGACTATGTTTGCTTGGTTGACAAATCATTGAGTTTTGCTTGATTAAGAGCGGGCAATTTCTCAATTCTGCCATTTAGCCGTTCAACTGAACTTGGCCTCCCAATTGAAATAGGGGTAATTATAATAATTAAGCCTTCGTAACAACTTTTACTCGGCTGTGTAGTGACACACGATATTATCTAACTGCGTTTTTATTTTTTCCCTCTCTTATTTTTCCGTGTTTAGAGATTACCTTTATACCTTATATTAGCCTTTATACGCTGCTTATTTAAAATATATGTAAATATGTAATTCCGATGCGTTAAGAGGTAGAATATGTGTGCACAAAAACTGTTCCTAAATAATAAAGACCTACATTTTAACCATATTCAAGGTATAAATGAATATGATTATTTAGTTACGTAATTTCAGAGCTCAGTCCCCTTAGGACGGCGCGCGCGACGCAGTTTTTATCGCGCAAAAAACTATCGCTGTCCCGCTTTGCGTCAAAATAAAAAGCGAAGAATGGCGTCGCGCATGCCAAGGGTCGCGTTTAGTCGCGTCGCGCCGTATCGCAAATGCGTTCAAAACTTAGGTTCGTGTGTGGTATAAACAAGGCAAATGCATGAAAGATAATAATTTGACCTTGATTAAATGGGGAACGTTCTGACAAAAGGTCAGGTCAAGAGTACCCGAAACTCGACGAGCTTGCATGAAGATAGTTATAAATGTGGATAAAGCGAAAAATGGGATTATGCCAAGATTTAGTCATCTGCCTATCCCTCCGGGAACTTCTTTATGTAGCAATAAATTATCCAAGAAAACGCGACGTGACTCTTCAGTTCTTAATTTATTATTCGAGCAAAAAGTCACTAACAAAATTATGTGTAAACGTTTAGTAAGCTCAATATTCAAATGTATTTTTTTAATTTTAACGATAACAGATGAATGGCGTACTTAATTTTTTAAATACCCAATTCGTAAGTGGTCCTCATAATTCTGAAATAAATCTGGATAATGGCCGCTTTGCCGACTTCGCCAACTTTTTAAATGCAATTATACGTAAAGGACGGTAAAGATTACGACTTACTGCTTCATTAGAATTCATCGTTTTGGAATTAATGAGTACATATTTTTTTTACGTAGTACATAGTTTATTTATACTGCCCAATAGCATTTCCTTTGTACAGGATTTAAAAAGTCAGAAGTCAGATGCTCTTTTCCGAAAAATCCATTGTTGGTTTTAGATCGTGCTAAAAAACGAAATTTGGGCTCCTTATAAAGGCAAGGAGGCAAGCGGGTTAAATGGCGTCGCGCGAAAAACTATCGCCGTCCCATTTCACGTCATAATAAAAAGCGAAACAGCGATCGTTTTTCGCGCGATAAAAACGGCATCGCGCGTGCCATGCTACGGGGGCAGGAGTTATAATGTTTAAACAATTGTTAATATGAAATATATGTTTAAATCAATCCCGTAAGTACTACATTAATGCGTTACACAACATTTACTCCACATAAACAAAGGTAATTGTCACAGAGCAAAAAACAAAACAGTCACAGATAATTAAACTCGGAAGATTATCACCTAATAGCTAAGTCTTGGCTAAGAATTATCGCCGTCAGCTGTGGCCGACCCACTTACGGACGGACAATAAAACGTCTGTTATATTAGTATTCTATTCGGAAAGACGATCGGTCGCAGTCTGGGTTTTGTGCCAAATGTTGGTGTATTGGAAGTTTGGGAACAGCTGCCTGTGTAGTATCAATTAATTATTGTATGGTTGGACGTTGATCGGATCCGTCGTTGCGGATGTGTTTAGAAAATCTTTTGTTTATCTTCTCTCTCTCTCTCTCTCTCTCTCTCTCTCACTATAATAAGCTAGAGAAAGTTCGCAGTACCACCCGAAAAATACCGATAATTTTCGTTCCTGCAGGAATTTCGGGATACCCTCCCTGTCATCATTAGACCATATGAGTAACCTTCATGTCAAGTGTGTTGTGCATTGTCTGTGAGACAGTCAGTCACCCAGTAATGAAAGTTTTTAACATAGTTTATACAAAGTTGTTCCTAATTTAGTAATATATGTATTCATTTGCAACGTTACATTCACCAGTTCTCTTAATCACGTCTTTATCGCTCACGGGTAGACAGCGCCAACAGTCTTAGAAAGGCTACGTATTCAGCTGGGATGGAATTTAGTTTCAAATAGTGAAAGGTTGCTAGTCCTAGCTTATTAGTCTTTAACGACATCAATAGGGACATCCTATTAATAAAAGTGCCGGGAACCACACGGTAGATACTTCATTATCGTTATAAAATATGTCTGTAATCGCGCATATTCCTCATAAAGCTCTCATACAATGAACGATGCATTTCGAAAATGTAAACTCTTTTGTTTAAATAACAAAGAGCGTGATAGATCGGGTTCCGTAACTCTTGCTAGATTCAGTTCAGAATCTTTTAGACATAATAGGGAATGATTTATCTGTAGTAAAGTGTAGTTGAAATTGGTAAGTTTAGTCGATATTGAAGAAGATATGTTGAGAAATACAAGAAGTTTTAATGTTAAGATGTAAATGTGTAATGTAGATATGCCGTGTGGTTCCCGGCGCCAATACAATAAAGAATAGGACCACTCCATCTCTTTCCCATGGATGTCGTCAATGGCGACTAAGGGATAGGCTTACGAACTTGGGATTCTTTTTTATTCTTTCTTTTTTAGGCGATGGGCTAGCAACCTATCATTATTTGAATCTCAATTCTATCATTAAGCCAAATAGCTGAACGTGGCCCTTCAATCTCTTCAAGTCTGTTGGTTCTGTCTTCCCCGCAAGGGATATAGACGTGATCATATGTATGTATGAAATTGGTAAATTTAGTCGATATTGAAGAAGATATATGAAGAAATAGGTTTAACGTTAAGATAGAAATATATGATACTTTTTGCCAACCTAAGAAGAGGCGTAATCATGTATGTAAGTAAGATTAATCGATAGTGTCGATAGAATTCGGGAATTGACCACCACCAACTAACACACATTACTTACGAAAGCAATTTATACAACTTTATTTGTGGCGCAGCGGAAGTGCGCTTGTCTGTAATACCGGAGGTCCCGGGTTCGAATCCCGGCCAGGGCATGATGACATACGAACTTTCTCTGATTGTTCCGCGTCTCGGATGTTTATCTTTATTTATAAATATTTATTGTAATACATAGTATCTTGTTAGGTTAGTATCTCGTTACACGAGTCTCGAACTTACTTCGAGGTTAACTCAATCTGTGTAATCTGTCTCGGATTAAAAAAATATATAAACACGCATCCACCACAGGAACGATGATCAAACATTTTGAAATCAAAGGAAGTATCTTTTTCTCTAATCTTGTCAATAGTTGTTATCTAGTGAGTAGTATGAAGTAAATATCCACTGCCGATTAAAGCATTCTGGCTAAATTGCCTTTTACCTAAGGATTACAACATATAACTAATAGTAACATAACAAATCTTCTAAACATTAAAATATTGTAGTTTTGACGGCCTCTGTGGCGCAGCGGTAGTGCGCTTGTCTGTGATACCGGAGGTCCCGGGTTCGAATCCCGGCCAGGGCATGATGACATACGAACTTTCTCTGATTGTTCCGGGTCTCGGATGTTTATCTTTATTTATAAGTATTTATTGTAATATACTTACTTCGAGGTTAACTCAATCTGTGTAATCTGTCTCGTATTAAAAAAAAATACATTCAGTCAGAAAAGTATCGGGAATGGATTATTTATTCATGGTTCCAAATTCAAATTTTTGTTTTTTTGTTGTTGTTAGATTGGCACAACTGTTTTCCATTTTGGCGCGGAGTATGAGTTGCATCTGTTGTTTACATTAAATACAGTGCTATTTTTAGTTATATCATATCTAGTGTGTATTGCTAATTTCATAATGGATAAAAACATCGAACAAAGAGTTTGTCTTAAATTTTGCATTGCCAATGGAATATCGTGTTCGGAGTCACTGAAAATGTTACAGAAGGCTTACGGTGAATCGACTTTATCAAAAACTCGTGCTTATGAGTGGTACAAAGCGTTCAAAAGCGGTCGAGATGTGATGGAAGATTTGCCTCGCTCTGGTAGGCCATCAACGTCTGCAACTGAAGTTAACATCGCAAAAGTGAAGGAAATAGTGACTGAAAATCCTCATTCAACTTTGAGAGAGATAGCCACCGAGCTTTCTGTATCTCACGAGTCGATCCGTACCATTTTAACTAATAATTTGGATATGAAACATGTTGCCGCTCGGCTAGTCCCAAAAGACCTGAATTTTTTTCAAAAACTCAATCGCATGAGAGTCGCTGAGGACATGCTAGAACGAGTCAATTCCGACCCAACATTCATGAAACGCATTGTTACTGGTGACGAGACGTGGGTTTACGAGTTTGACATGCAAACTAGTCAACAAGCTTCGGAGTGGCGCCTTCCAACTGAACCGAAACCGAAAAAACCACGCCAAAGTCGTTCAAAAGTCAAAGCCATGTTGACTGTTTTCTTTGACTATCGCGGTGTTGTGCACTCGGAATTCTTGCCGGAAGGTCAAACGGTAAATAAGGAATATTATTTGAGTGTTATGCGGCGTTTAAGAGAGCAAATCCGACGAAAAAGGCCAGATTTGTGGAAAGAAAATTCTTGGATTTTGCACCATGATAATGCACCTTCGCACAAGGCCATCATTGTGAACGAATTTTTAACCAAACACTCAACAAATACCATCGAGCAACCACCATATTCACCAGATATGGCTCCAGCCGACTTTTTTCTTTTTCCTAAACTCAAATTACCACTTCGTGGCACCCGTTTTCAATCGGTAGAAGACATAAAAGAGAATTCGCGGCGAGAACTGACCTCAATTCCGGAAACAGCGTTTAAAAAATGTTTTGATGATTGGATTATTCGTTGGCGTAAGTGTATCGTTTCTAAAGGAGCATATTTTGAAGGTGATAAAATAAATTTGGATGAATAACAAACAGTTTGTGTATTATTGATCTTTTCCCGCTACTTTCTTGACAGAGTAGTATAAACACGCATCCACCATAGGAACGATGATCAAACATTTTGAAATCAGAGGAAGTATCTTTTTCAATAATCTTGTCCATAGATGTTATCTAGGAAGTAGTATGAAGTAAATATCCACTGCCGATTAAAGCATTCTGGCTAAATTGCCTTTTACCTGAGGATTAGAACATGTAACTAATAGTAACATAACAAATCTTCAAAACATTAAAATATTGTAGTTTATCTTTATTTGAGCATCGTAACTTATACCGACTCACAAAACCAATAAATAAACACTGCTCTTGGAAACCTTCGACGTTATTTTGAAACGACGTTACAATGTTAACGTGCAAAAGTTAATATTAAAACAATATATTATATTGACGTCTAAAAACGTTCCCTTCAACTTCTGTCTTATCGTTTTCAGAACAAGGTTCATTTGATGATTTGCGTGTTTTTAGACGTGATATCGCAAATAGAGTGAGGATATGCAGACTGGGTTTAGTGATAATAAACTAATATTAATGTTCGATTCGATAGTAACTAATGTGGAGCGGCGCCAATTGGGTTCCCTCCATTATTTGTCGAAGGCAAAACCACAAAGCAATATCGTCGAATGAAAAGTTTTTCTCTGATTTTTCTGAGTTTTGGATGTGTATCTACATAACTATACATAATAAAATATAGTATTGTTGAGTTAGTGTCTCGTAACACAAGTCTGGAACTTATTTCGAGGCTAACTCAACCTGTGTAATCTGTACCGTGTATAAAGTATTATAACATACATACAATCACGTCTATATCCCTTGCGGGGTAGACAGAGCCAACAGTTTGTAAAGACTGATAGGCCACGTTCAGCTATTTGGCTTCAAGATAGAATTGAGATAACAATAAGCTATGTTTTATAAAGTATTATTAAACATAGCTTATTCCATCAAAATGATATTTAAACAAAATACGTACGACGAGCAAAACCACGAGCAGGAGCTAGTGGAAAATCGACAAAAGCGTGCGCGCGCGCTCTGATTTTCATGATTTTAGTGATACGTAAAATGTTACCAACAAAATCAATTTTTTCACTGTAAGTTTGAAATATTTAGTACCCACATTATGTACACTTTATTATTTGTTGAATGATGAAGACACTAATAAACTCATAAATTTCTCCGCTGTACTAAAAGTTGTAAAACGATAATCTTAAAAGATTAACATTCACTTCAAATGAGGTACTATAAAAGTGTCATAAAAACACCCAATATCTGAGTTGAACACTATTAAACCTAGATTTAAAAGCGATCCGTTCCTGAAGTATACAGGTTAAGGTGCGTATGCATCTAATGCATTCGCTACCGAACTACAGATGTATGAAAACTAGTAGTAGTATTTTAGTTGTTTTAACGGGATTCTATGTATTCATCTGATCATCATCTCTGAAAGTTTTGGGTATTTGTTGACTCAAAAAGGTTTTTGATCATGCTGTTAAGTGGTGTTAGATTAGTTGTTGTGGCGGTTTATTAGCTAATACACACAGCTAATCTACTAACTAATTAAGCTACAATAAAACGTTTCGTATAAAAAAATATTTTATTTACTTATTTTTCTTTTAGAGCGACGAAAAATGTGAAAATGTGGTTGTTAGTCTGTTTTTCTAGTCAAAACAACCAAACAGATCCCCACGAAATTTTGCATATATAGTATGGAATATGCATAAGGTAGTTTAACTAGGACTTATTTATAACTGGATTATAGATATTTTAATAAAATCATTTAAATGAATAAAAACGGGTTACAACACCACGAAAAACATTGATATATTTACAACGAATGCTCTTAGTGTGTTCCGCTCTTAACGCAACAGTTTGAAGCGGTAGTTTACGAGAGCGGTTAATACTTTATATTTTTATGTGCATTATAAAAGAGTCTCGGTGGTTTATCGATAGTTTTTGTGCACTTCAATCGATTAGAGCGTTTATGCTCTCCCTGTTGATGACTATTTTGCGGTAAACGAATATAATCGTATTTGTGAAGTGATCATTTTTACAAATCGTTACCGTTAAGACATAATATATATAACAATATTTAATAAGATAATAAATAACAATATTTTGATTGATTTATACGTCATATTGTACCAATCTAATATGACAGAGAGAGATATCTTTGACTTTCATACTACGTAATGCTTACATTACTCATATATTTAACTTAACCCATTTTAAACGTAATATAATACATCAATGGTAATACATAATGATGGTTTTCATCTCAAATAGTGTAACCATGGGGTAACCCAAAGCAAGCGAAACCATTAGAAAAATGTAAGTTATATTTTTGCGACAGTGTTTTATTATTTCTATTTACGAGTATTCTAAAAAAAGCACACGTGCATCAAATGCATACTTAGTAGGTATTTGGCAGGCGGCCAGTATATCGATCTGTGTTGGCAGATCGCCATAAATAAAAAGAAACTGTGGTTGATTATTATATTATACTGATATTCATTGCTGTATTAAGAAGATTTCTGTTATTATTTTTTATAAGTCCATCTTGCCTACAAGTTGTATAATAACTAAAAGTTCTGTAAATGCCTACATGTATACAGTATACTTCAATCTATGAAGATCAATTATCGGCATTTAAATAATAAGTTTTTCTTTTATACCTGTACTGTAAAGCTGTTAATCTTCTGAATAAATAAATAAAAAAAAAAAAAAAAAATAAAAAAAATACATGTAGGCATTTACAGAACATTTAACATATAATATATAATAACGTATATATATTTTTACTGTGTCTTTTCAATTTGTGGAAATATGTGAAAAATCGTTGAGTGATCAGTAAATATTTCCTGATTGAACTGATAGTAGAAAGTGTGACTAAAATCATTGGATAAATATATGAGAATTGACGGCCTCTGTGGCGCAGCGGTAGTACGCTTGTCTGTGACACCGGAGGTCCCGGGTTCGAATCCCGGCCATGGCATGATGAGAAAAGAAGTTTTTCTGATTGGCCTGGGTCTTGAAAGTTTATCTATATAAGTATTTATTATAAAATATAGTATCGTTGAGTTAGTATCTCGTAACACAAGTCTCAAACTTATCTATAATATAGGCTATCTCAATCAGTGATTTGTCCCGTATATATTTATTTATTTTATATTTAGAATATTCACGTTTTTACCTACGCTCCTATCTTAATTAATAATGCATTATTGAAAAATAAATAAACGGACAAATGGCACAGATTGAGGAAACCCAAACTCAATTTGAAGATATTATTTTTCCTTATAACTTGACTAAGGATCGAACCCGAATCAGCAAATATTCTACCACTGTCCCACAAAGACTGACGTAACTTATATTTGACCGAGACAATAATACGTCATCTATGTGGATCTAACAGGTAAGCTATCAATAGTAAATCATGGACGGAAAACAAGAACGCTACTTTGAGCGAATGGTGAATACGTGCTAGGGGCTCGACAAACAACGGACACAAAATAGAGATGGGCACAGAGAGTGTTTATAAGTATACGTCAAAATACCAAGTTCCGGAAAACGCAGCGTAGGACGAGGATCTGAGGTGTTAGTTTGAGTTTTACTTTATCAAACGCGTCGAGCAAGAAAACGCGAATTTGTATGTGATTTGATCAGCGCCATCTAGTGGTAACGCGATGGCACTAATGCAACTCCATACAATCTCACGTTTATTTGCTCGACCGAGAAAAACTCGCACTAACCCCTCTGGTGAAGTCCACAGGGAAACGATGGATGCAGGTCGCCACCAACAGAACGAAGTGGAAGTAATTGGGGGAGGCCTATCTTCAGCAGTGGACGACCTACGGCTGAAATTGTGACAATGACAAAGAATGAACCTATAAACATAGGTTTATTATACAAGTGTACGCTCACGGCTCCGTTAACGTAAAAGAAAAATCCCGTCTCGTGGGAATTTTGGGAAATCTTCTATTAATGCTACCCAACGTTCTTGAAACATCCAAGTTCGGTTCGTATAGCCAGTTAATTTGGCTATATAAGTAAACAAAAAAAGGCACAATTCTATGTTCGCATACTCGTAAGATTACTAAATCAGTTTAGTTTACGCAGAAAATTTTATATCTTTTTTAAGGCAAAAAGGTATTGTTTGTGCGTCACTGGAGTGTGTATAATAAAAGTCCAAAAGCGAGCACAACACAACCTTTGTCCAAACCTTTTCTATAATTCTGCTTAGTATTTCATGAAGTTAAATTGAACTGTTTGGTAACAATAAAATAGATATATTGTCCTGCTGTTCATACGTACAGTCAAGTAGCCAGAGCGTGATGAAAAGACTGACTGACTGTACGGGTTTATTATGTTACTCCTGCTGTACATACATACATACATAAAATCACGCCTCTTTCCCGGAGGGGTAGGCAGAGACTACCTCTTTCCACTTGCCACGATCTCTGTATACTTCCTTCGCTTCATCCACATTCATAACTCTCTTCATACAAACTCCTGCTGTAGGTACATATAAATAAATCAACAAACTATAACACGCGCAGAAATATTAAAATTTTAACAGGTATTTGAGGCTTAACTTATGTACATACATACATAAATATGGTCACGTCTATATCCCTTGCCGAGTAGACAGTGTCATCAGTCTTGAAAAGACTGAATGGCCACGTGCAGCTATTTGGCTTAATGATAGAATCGAGATTCAAATAGTGACAGCTTGCTAACCCATCGCCTAAAAAAGAATCCCAAGTTTGTAAGCTTATCCCTTAGTCGCCTTTTACGACTGATAGAGATGGAGTGGTCCTATTATTTTTTGTATTGGTGCCGGGAACCACACGGCACACGGCAACTTCCGTATTCTCATTATTTTACGAGCCGGCTCGGCAAAAACGCTGATCGTCAATCGGGAATGTTTGATCGTATGAAACAATGATGTGGAGTAATACCGGGAATGAGGGATCCCGACGAATAGGTACCGACGCCGGGGATTCCTGACGCGAACGGGCCAGAGTGATGACGCAACGAAACGTTTTTATTTACATACAAATTGGGTGTTTAGCGCAAGTTACTGTTGTGTTGTAAGACTCCGTTTTTCGGTCAATTACTTTGACGATGTAAATGTATATTTGTATCGCGGAATAGACTTGAGTGATGAATTTGTAAGTAGGTTGTTAAAGTCAATAAAAGACCTTGGAATTTCTGGCGATGGACTAACCTGTTACTATCTATGATTCTCACTCTCATTATGAAGCAATCTGATTGAATGGACCTCGATTATTGTGTTTATTAGCTCTGTCTATCCCAATAAGGCTTTAGACATAATGTATTTGGGTTTAAGTATCTTTCTAATAAGATTAATTTCATTCTACTCTCAAGGCATCAATCCTCTTTCATTCTTCGAATAATTTATCGATACAATAGGTTCAAACTTTCTGCCGAGGAATCGCTCATAGGCCTTCAAAAGATGACCAGAGCCACACTCCAGATAATGAATAACTGACGCGAAAAAGAGAAGGAGGAAAAGTGAAAAGACAGAGTCGTGCAAAATAATGACAGTTGTTACGATAAGACAAAATGATTTGGAATGGAGCGGCGGGGAAGTGAAGGGCTTTGTTTACGATCGTAGTGACGAGAGTAAGGGTGAAAAGACGTTGAGATAAAATATTGCCCTTGATAGCTGCAGTATTGTGATTTGATAAGAAGTTCACGATGATTTATATTGCGAGCGATGATTGTCGATGTTTGATGGCCTCTGTGGCGCAGCGGTAGTACGCTTGTCTGTCTCAACGGAGGTCCCGGGTTCGAATCCCGGCCAGGGCATGATGAGAAAAGAACTTTTTCTGATTGACCTGGGTCTTGGATATTTATCTATATAAGTATTTATTATAATATATACTCGTAGTATCGTTGAGTTAATATCTCATAACACAAGTCTCGAACTCACTTCGAGGCTTACTCAATCTGTGTAATTTGTCCCGTATATATAGGTATATGTTTTTGTGGTATAAACAATGAAATGTAAATGGATATTTACACACATTCAGTAAGCCGTAATAAATAATACGGGACAATATACACAGATTGAACGAGCTGCAAAGTTTTAAGAATTGTTGTGTGGGAAACCAAGTCAATGACTCTATTAAAATGTTCGTGTTTCATATTTACCATTAACAAGAAAATCGATGTTTTCTTTGTATAGTATTTGAGCTTCGCGAAACAAGAAACTTTGAAACTGTATTATTATTAAACATAAAGTCCACTTTGTACAAATTGGAAATATTACAGTAAAGTATAAGTAAACAGACAAATAAATAAACTTCATCCAATTTTTACTTTTTCCGGTATATCAGTAAACCATACAGCTAAGCATGGTCTTTCAGTATTTCAAGATTGTTGGCTCTGTCTACCTTGCATGGAATATGTTTATGTGTATGTTCAAGTATAAAATTGACATTATTATTTTACACATCGCGGTTTTTTACTCAAAATAGCAGAGTTTCAATTAAAATAGTTTCCCCAGGGACCTCCCTCTAATCATCCATGCTGCAAGCTCATCAGATCTCAATTTAACTTCCTCGGATCCCGTATGACGACGGGCTGACGGCGAGTATGACTTTTTGATAGACATTACAGCAGGTGTGTAAATTGAAAAAGTTTTGACTACCTCAGCTGCCCGTGCTGGTTATTCGCTCATGAAAACTGTAAAACAGTTCAGTTTTTTAAATTAATATAGTTAATATTTTTAATATTCGAAGCTTTGGCAGTTGGAAGACATGAAGTTCTTTGTGGACAACGTAAAAAGTTTGATAATTATTTCATTAAAATCTAACGCAATCATCAAGTGATATTTTTTGTACATAACGTGAAATGAGAGAATATGTGAAAGATTAGTCATTCCCTCGTAAAAAATCTAGGTCGGTTTTATTTTAATTGCTAATAATAAAAATATCCCACTTAGAAACTGATGAAATGTGAAATCGTTACCTCAAATTAATAGCATCTACTCCATCTACTATAAACACATGGCATAAATTATGCAGCGAAGATTAAACCGTCGGAGTAGTATGCACACCGTTACATCCCAATTTAAAGTTGGTGCCGTGGACGCCCTGAAACGTTCGGTGCTGGAAGTGAAAACTCAATTTTAGTTATGCCTGTACTCACAGTTTGATATTACGTTCCTCCACATATACGGTTAATTCAGGGCTCATTTTTAGCTTTTGTAGAGCAGTGGTGATAATTTTTAGTGGGTTAAAAGGTATCGGGTCGTATCTAAAGTCACATGAATTGGTGAAGAAATCAGTGCTAGGTCTTTGTGAAACTGTACTCTTAATGGTCTCATCTGATTTGCAAGATTTCAGATTGGATCTTAGGTAAAAGAATGTAACTAGTCCGTTAAACGTGTCATTCATATACTGAATAATGAAAGCATCAGTCGGGACAATCAAAAAACGTCTATGTAATGTTAAGAATTAATTGTCTTAAAGGAAATTTTAAGTACCACATCCAGTAATAAGAACTATATATATCTTACCAAAATATTCATCTAAGATTCCTGAAAGTTCCTTGTTTATTTTGTAGCTCCGCGTCTCCTAGATAATAGAGTTACTGAACTCAGTGTTAGCATTTCATAGGAATTTCGAGTGAACGTTGAACTAATTTTGGAAATGTTAGAGCATTTTTGTCTATCCATGTTTATTAATTCTTTATTTTCTTGACATCGTTTCCATGCTAGTCTAGTAGTGAATATAAACCATAGTGTATGCCAGATGCTTCTTTTACATATTGTAAATCAAGGGAATATTATAATGACATATAAGGGACAAATTACTCAGATTGAGTTGGCCTCGAAGTAAGTTTAAAACTTGTGTTACGAGATACTAACTCGATACTATATTTTACAATAAATACTTATATAGCTAAAAGTCCAAGACCCAGACCAATCAGAGGAAATTCGTGCCCTGACCGAGATTCGAACCTCGGACCACCGGTGTCACAGACAACCGTATTACCGCTGCGCCAGATTCCGTCGCCAAAGAAAAAGGCATGAACTTGGTATTATGTTAGGCGATAGGCTGTAGCCTAGTACGTGATCTCAATTCCATCATCAAGCGATCCAGCTCAAGGTGAGGCTTTCTGAGATCTTTTTGGTCTTTTTGAGACTGAATTTGACGACATCAAAAATTTGGTCAATCCTTGTTTATTTCTTAGCTGTTTTTGTAACATTAGCTCTCTTGGCACGTCTCTCTTCATTATTGGTGCCATTCCTTTGTCTCAATTCTCAATTGAGAATCCAAATGTATCTGTCAGAGAAAATTGAAAATGTTTGATGAATTCATCCATTTCCGGTTCAAATGCTGAAATATTATATTCTTTTGTTTCAAAAGTAATTGCCTTTTATCTGATATTTTTGTTTTGTTCAATATCAAATGTGAAAGGTTAATTTTTATTCTATTTGTAAGCTTTTTTTTATACTGTTGTATATTTTGCTTTCTCTTACCTCTTTAGGCTTATTTTAAGCTTTTAACTGTATAAGCTATACCTTTTATTTTAACAGCTTAATGCACTCTCATATAAATAGTAAACTCTTGCTTTATTGAATACCAATCTGTACACGTGCATATTCCTCGCTCGGTATATTTCTGAATACGTATTCAGCTTTGAGCCTCATACTTTCGCATTTCAGATGAATTCGGAATCGAATGTGGGAATTCTGTAGAGACGTCAGATTTTATAGAGCACTTTCAATACTTTCCTGGTGAATGGATTCGTGTGCTTATCATAACATTTTCAAATGTTAAGGTGCGAGTCCCTTGATAAATACATTCAATTTAATACAAAAAAAACTTTGTGCCTGCTAGCCGCTTCATTTCCCGTGCATTTTATAAAAGTACAAGAGAAAGGCATACCCCGGACTCCTCTCCAGAGAGGTAAGGATGTAACCGGTACTTAAGCCAGGAGGAAGACAGAGCCAAAAGTCTCAAAGAGGCTGAAAGCCCACGTTCAGCTGTATGGCTTACTGGTGGAATTGAGATTCAGTTGGTGACAGGTTGCTTGCCCATCGCCTAAAAGAAGAATCTCAAGTTTATAAGCTTAACCCTAAGTCTGAAATAATCTTATTAATTAAAAGATCTATGAATAAGGTCGAATTGAGTGAGAACCTCCTCTTTTTTTGAAGTCGGTTTAAAATATATTTTATTACATTGCAGAAGACCGGCTGGGTTGTCAACAAATAGATCGAGTCCCTAGGCTAGATTCCAATATCGAACCTAGGCCACGTTATCCGTACCTAGATTAGGTTTCTTATGAAACTGGATTCTTGAAATCCACAAGGTACTAAATCAACTTTTCCAATTTTCGTGTTTGATACAAAATGAAAATAGAAAATATACATCACAAATGAAAGAACATACATACATAAAATAACGTTGTAAAAACTGATTTAGCGGTTTGTCATAGGCTGGGTTCCCGTCGTGGCAGGATCCGACCGATTATCGTGCGTTTTTATAATATGGATTCTAGAACTCTTGTGTGGGATAGCAAAACCACTCTTAAAGGCTCTGGTGTTACGGTATCCGAATTTTTAACCAATGCCCGGCATAAGGCATTCATCACCGCACGTCGCCACTTTGGTGTGAGGAATTGCTGGACCGTCGAGGGAAAAATCATTGTCTTGCTCCCTAACAAGTCTCGTCATAAGCTGGAGTCCCTCTCCGAAGTGCAAGCCCTTATTGCTGCCCATCCGATTGCTGAAACAAGTTCCGATGGCAAAGAGACGGGCCCGGCAGTCACTCGCAAGCAAAAAGCTGGCTCCAGTAAGGCCCCTGTGGCCCCTAAAGCGAGCAGATTGCGTGGACGTGAGTGAATGACCGGTATTATTGTTAATGGGTTTTTCTGTGGCCCAAGGTGGCGGTACATTTATTGTTCACATCTATGTAGGTATTTCTTTAATTTTCTTTTTTGCATATCACCCTTACCTCTATTTTAAATATTAATTTTAAATAAAATTTACTGGTTATTGTTATAGAAATTCACTGTCACACCTCACAGTCTGTTATTGTCTGTCATGTTTTTAATCCAATTGTCATTATCATGATTGTCATTCACCTGTCACCTTGGACTAACAATTACTGCCACTGTCATTTCTGCTGTGGAGTTGTCATTGTCATCAGAGTATAATTATTAATTGCTGCGTTTTGTTCCAAGCCATAATATTTGTAGCACTTTTTCTTTGTTTCTCTTTTTTTCCTTAACTTGTAATTCTTTTATATTTGTAAAAATTTTGCGGAACTGTAATTATTAGATTTTGTGAGTAGTGAGCAATGGGTGAGTTTGGCGGGTAATTTATTGCCTATTAATATAGTCACATTATTTATTATTATAATATTATTATTAATTTTTTGTTAAATTATTAATATTTTGTTAATTGTCTTTTTATGGATATTAACGAGAGTTATTTTTCTTGCTCGTCTTCTTCTTGTAGTTTTCTCAGTGCGGATACGAATTTCACACCTGGACAGCTATTATGCGATGATCTGTCTAGGATTTTTTCTGACTATCCTCGAAATTTTAATATTGTACATATAAATGCACAAAGTATCCTTGGTCATTTCCCAGATTTCGTAACCTCTTTTGATTGTGCTCATTTAGATGCAATACTTGTTTCGGAATCTTTCCTAAAACCCTCACTACATTCTTCTCTTGTCGATTTAAATAATTTTAACCTTATTCGCAATGACAGAGTTGGTGCAGCTTGTGGTGGTGTCGCTGTTTACATCCGAAATTCAATTCCCTATAAAATTCTACGCAGTTCCCCCTCCACTTATTCAGCAACTGCTGAATTTATTTTCCTTGAATTGAATATGCTTCACGCTAAAATACTTCTTGCGGTATTTTATTCTCCTAGTCTCCATATTAATTATTTCAGTACATTTGATTCTCTTTTAGATGAACTTCGTCCCATCTATGAACACATTGTTATAATGGGTGATTTTAATACGTGTCTCATTAAAAACGATTCTCGTTCCCTTCAAATTCAAAACATTGTGTCTTCTTATAACTTGAATATCTTACCACTTTCAACAACACATCATGCACCGGGCATCGTCCCATCCCTGTTAGACCTTATAATTACCTCTTCTCTTGACAATGTCGCCTGTCATGGTCAACTTACTGCTCCGTTTTCACATCACGATCTCCTTTACTTATCATACCTGATTCGTGCCCCTAAGCGTAAGTTACAGTACCGAACTGTCCGAAATTTCAAGGGTATTGACGTGGAGGCATTGACTAGGGACTCATTGACCATTGATTGGACCTTAATTTTCAATGAGAATAATATAAACAATAAAATTGAAATTCTCAACACCATGATTCTCACATTATTTGACAGCCATGCACCATTGCGTCGTGTCAAAGTAAAACATAAACCTGCCCCTTGGCTTACTTTGGAAATTAAGGAGTGGATGGCACGCAGGGATAAAGCAAAACGGCGATATAAGAGATGTCCGTCTGAACGTAATTTGCAGTTTTACAAGATGCTTCGCAACCGGTGTAGTCGTTCATGTCGTGACGCCAAGAGACGTTACTTCCACGAATCGCTTGTGAATCGAAGCCCTGCCGAGACGTGGAAATTTTTGAGGTCTGTTGGTGTGGGAAAATCCTCTTCTTCTACTTTCTCTCATTTTAACCTTAATGATCTCAATAAACATTTCTCACATCCCCCTATAACTTTAGATCCAACTATTAAATCTGCTACTCTCTCCAAATTATTAGATATACCCACCCCCACTTATCCTGCCTTTGAGTTTTCTGCAGTTCTTCAAGATGACGTTACTAAAGCTATTCAACATATTTCTTCTGATGCAGTGGGAAACGACTTAGTATGCTCCAAGATGATCAGTTTACTTTTACCCATACTACTACCAGTACTAACTCACATCTTTAATTATTCATTTTCATCGGGTACGTTTCCTTTGGCTTGGAAGCGGGCTAATGTTATACCATTGCCAAAAACTTCTAATCCTTCATCCTTCTCTGACCTTCGTCCTATATCTATTTTACCATACCTCTCTAAAGTTCTTGAACATCTTTCACACAACCAGTTTTCTTCATTTCTCTATAAAAATAATCTTATTAGCCCATTTCAATCTGGTTTCAGACCTGGACATAGCACAACCACCGCTCTAATTAATGTAACGGACGACATCCGTTGGGCAATGGAAAATAAGTCACTCACTTTGATTGTGTTATTGGATTTCACTAGTGCATTTAATTCTATTGACTTTGACGTTTTGTTGGGCGTGCTGCGGTCAAGTAATATCTCTCCCTCTTCCCTATCATGGTTTGATTCATATCTTCGCGATCGATCACAGCTTGTCCGTGTTGGTGAGTCGGTTTCTGATTGGTGTAAACTTAGTGCTGGTGTGCCTCAGGGCGGTATACTCTCGCCGTTGCTATTTTCGGTATTTATAACATCAGTCTCTAAACTACTGACATGCAATTATCATCTTTTCGCTGATGATTTACAAATATATTGTCATTTTAAAGAGAAAGACTCCTTGACAGCCATTGCGGAGATGAATGCGGAACTTGATCGGGTTTCTGAATGGGCGAAGTGTTATGGTCTCTTGGTTAATCCTGTCAAATCTAAGGCTATGATAATTGGTAGTTATTATATGTGCAATCAAATCAACATTGATATACTGCCAAGCCTGTACTATAATGGTTCTCCAATTGAATTCACCAAATCTGCAAGGAACCTTGGTCTTACTATAGATTCAAACCTTAACTGGTCGGCCCATATTAAGGAGGTTAGTCGTAAGATCTACTACTCTTTTCATACTCTAAGATGCCTTCAATATTTCCTACCTTTTCAAACAAGGGTCTCTCTCATGCAGAGTTTGATTCTTCCTATTCTGGACTATGCTGATGCGTGCTATCTTGATGCCACAGAGGAGCAACTGGATAAATTGGAACGGTTACAAAATCTCTGTATCCGTTTCATTTTTGGCTTAAGAAAATACGATCATGTTTCCATTTACCGTACTAAGCTGAAATGGCTTCCCATTCGCTTTCGTAGAAATACTCGCATTCTCTGTCTTCTTTTTAATATTTTATTTAATCCCGCCTTTCCTTCCTATCTTAAAGATCGTTTCTCTTTCCGTCATTCGTCTAATTCTCCTTGCAGATCCCATTTGCGCACCATTCTTACTATTCCTACCCACAAGACTTCCTTCTACTCTTTCTCCTTCTCTACTCATGCTGTACGACTGTGGAATTCCTTACCGCATGATATTCGCGATTCCCAAACTCTCTCTTCATTCAAACGACGAGTTAAAGACTATTATCTCTCCAAATAGACTTATATATATTATATTTATATTGGTATGTTTATGTAGTTTATTACTGTCATTTATTTAAGTACTAGCATGTATGTTTAGTTAAATATGTTAAACGTTATTTATGCACACGCCATACCGCTCTAAAATTCATCTTTCCTCTCATGGGTCTACTGGAAGAGATTTCTTGTGAAATAAGTAGCACCTTTGTACTAGAATTATTGTAATAAATGCTCCTGTATATAATTTTGTGTACATAAATAAATAAATAAATAAATAAATAAATAAATAACGTTTATATCCCTTGCGGGGTAAACAAAGCCGATAGCCTTAAAAAACTGAAAGGCAAAAACAAATTGTATAGCTTATTGAGAGATTCAAATAGTGACAGCCCATTTGGTAGCCCATCGCCTACAAGAATGACAAATTTATTAGTTGAACTAATATTGTGATAATATTTGCCAAAAGCGTGACGCGCTGGTTTAAATCTTACATTCATGTACATATGACTCTGTTTTTATATGTTCTTCTATTCTTATATGTTATGCATCATCGAGATATGCTATGTTAAGGGAAAAATATCGTTAGGAAACCTTCATATTCAGGCAAATAAATTTTTAAACTATTGTTCCATATGGATACGATTCGGACAAGTCAATGACTTCGTTTTAACCTGACTGAACCAATTCACAATCGTGGTCACAGTCAGACCCTGGACTCCCCCTTAAAAAAGTGTGGATGCAACCAGAATAATGTATACTGTACATTAAGGATGCAATAAATAATACATACATACATATGGTCACGTCTATATCCCTTGCGGGGTAGACAGAGCCAACAGTCTTGAAAAGACTGAATGGCCACGTTCAGCTATTTGGCTTAATGATAGAATTGTATGTAAGATAAAGACAAAATTTGCAAATACTAGCATATATGTATTTGAGACTCTGTTTTTGTTGATTTTCATTTGTATTCTATAGTACACACTGCTCAAGAGATACCTAGAACACCTCCCATACACCAAATAAGGCGAAGTTGCACGGCTGCCTTCTAAGCCCACAGTACTTAAATATGATTTAAAATCAATAGGTATTGTTCGCTTCGATCTTCGCACGAAACAGTACTGTTCTTTTTTATTGGAATATTTATCTATTATTTTTCTTTTAAATTAAATACCATGTTGAGGACCGTGTTCCTTAATGAAGGGGGAGCATTCAATACGTTTAACAAGTTTCATTCATTAAAACGACCCCTTACAAGATTCTCGCTTTAACTTCGAATCCTTTGAGAAGGTAGAATGTCATAGGCGGCAGCGGCAGACGCTTCGTGTGAAAACATGACTTACTCCATCCAATATCGGGGTCATTGATAAAGTTTCAGACAATATGGCGATGAATGCCGAAGATGGCTGTGTTTTATGATACTATAGAAGATATGTGACGAATGACGGTTTTCTCATCTCTTTCCCATGGATGTCGTAAAAGGCGACTTGGGATTCTTTTATAGGCGATGGGCTAGCAACCTGTCACTATTTGAATCTCAATTCTATCATTAAGCCAAATAGCTGAACGTGGCCATTCAGTCTTTTCAAGACTGTTGGCTGTGTCTACCCCGCAAGGGATATAGACGTGAACATATGTATGTATGTATGTACATTTTAGACGGCATATTTGCCGCTCTCTCTTATCACTTGCGCCGACGCCCCATGGCGGCAAGGGACCATAGGAGGTCCTTCAGGCACGCTTCAGCGCTTATAGTTAACGAGCGTGATTTTCTTTATATATTTCCTTCATACACCTATATTTAATAAAGCTGAAGGCTGTTTATAGGCCGAAAACCTGAGTTGCTCTTATTTGTTTTAAGATGTTATGTGGCTTTAGATGGTTTATTTCGTAAACCGCTTTTTGATTTTAAACTTTCGCGTTGCGTTATACTATTTATGAATAATACAGGTTTTAAACGCGTACGTGACGTACCTTTATTTTTTTTTATCAAGACTCTTAATACAAATAATATTAATTATTTAATAACTTTTCGGTTTACCAAAGAATTATGTTATCTTGCAATGGTGGCGGAGGTAAGTGGGTAGTTAGTACCTTTGTGTAAAAACCTGACTCAATCTATGCAGCAGCCTGGCTATATTCCACCCCGGCATAGTTTCAAGAGTGGTGAGTACGCTGGTACTAACACAGAATATCCATTGTGACCTAAAAAACCTATCTTACATCTCTCTATATAGATAGACTTCTTCTTTTTCTTAAATTTAAGAGCTAACTCTTGACGGTGGAGTTAAGTGGAGCTTCATGCATTCGTCTCTTTTCGCTATAATTTTTTTTATTTGTTGTAATGTTTACTTTTTGCTTTATTCGATCAAATTATTTGCCCTTCTACTTTAGTTTTAAAAAAATCGCCATAACGGATTAAATGATTTTTCAAAGACAGATATTACATCCTTTTATTTGCCACGAACTTTTCTTATGCTTAAACAATTATTCATTGCTCATGGCATTAGTTTTCCCTCCGCTAACCTGCCAAGTAAATGTTTGTTACTTTTTCTCATAAGATTCTTCACGCTCCATTTCGCCCCGGCAATAATAAAATCTTATTTAGTATCTGACAACGCAAAAAAAAATAACTTTGCATCCTCATTACCGCTCTCAGAATGAGACCTCTTGTAGCGGAGCGGGCGCGCGCTAACTACCAGGCCATTGTTGCTCAGTTTTTGCTTTTAAGTGTTAAAAGTCAGTGGATGCTTTGCTAACGAGATGCTGTTAGATTACAGCCCAGTTGTTTCGAGTGGAATAAAAAAAAATTGTACAACTAGTTTTAATTTTTCAATAGTGATCTTCTACCTGTACATCTTTGTGAATGATATGCAGTTCGCCAAAATGGTTTTTTTAAAAATATCAATGTTATATGTGATATTCGTCTTCGCTTAAGTTTGTAAAAAGTCTGTTTATGTGGTTAAATCAAATATTTTTTATTCGTTATTTAAATCTTAAACAGGCATATTTTATTGTTGGTATCTTATTTCACTCACTTGTTACTCATATCCGAAAAAGTGTATGTGTAAATCCTAATTTTACTTACTTACTTATTGTTGCTTTCACACTATGCACAAGTCCCGCGTCCGACTGGTTAAGTTAGGTATTTCTGAGAAGCTACTCAAAGTAAAGTAAGACTTATTCCAACTAAAATGATAAAAATGTCTCGTTCCTAACTATAAGATATTTATTTGTCTATGATTTGAATACCCGACTCAGTTTTCGCCTTCCATCCAAATTCCGAGCAAACTGTGAAATTGTGCGTACATAACTTAAACTAAAAACGCTCGATGAATAATATCACGCATTATCCAACCGAAATAAAGAGGCCACTATTCTCCGGCGGCTGCTCAGAGTGCTTATCGTAATATTTTGCGAGGTAATGAACTAATTTGTCGCCAGCATAATAGCAGAAACGGCCCAAATCTGTCCTTCAACAAATGGGCCATACATAATAATGCAGATTAAGTGGAGAGTTCTGGCGTTGTATGGGAATGACAGGCCTTAGAGAAAATCGTGTCTTGCTTTCGAGTAATGAGTTTTTCAAATGTTCCACGTTTGCTAACGACCAATCTCATTTGGTATTCGTGGCATTGTGGCGTTAAGATGTTTGGTTTCGGAATGGGATGTGTTGGATGAGTGTGTATTTGGCTTTATGACTTATACGTGTACACTCGGGTTTCATTTTCATCAGTTTCGCTATTGTTTGTTTGGAATAATGCGAACATCAGATGTTCGGGTACTGTGATCATTTTAGAGGTTTACTTATGTTGAACACAAAATAAAATGTGGCATTTCAGAATATAATTTTATGACAATGTTTCTTGAATGAAGTTAAATACTTGAATGGAATTGGAGTTTATTTCAAAACCAAATTAAAAGTAGTTCATAATATCATAAGGATAGATATGATATGTAATGAAATTACCTTAATTACGCTTCAGTTAATGAAGCGTAATTAAAATAATTTCATTCATTCATATAATCATCCATACCTATTATAACTCTTGCTAGGTAGACAGAGCCAGCAGTCTTGAAAGACTGACAAGCCATATTTAGCTGTGACAGGTTGCTAGCCTATAAGAAGAATCCCAAGTTTATAAATAAGGTCCTTCGTTAGAAATCTTGAAAAATTTCATTTTCAATCTTATTTCTATTATTATTCTGCGTTACGTAAACAACATTATTCCACATCATGGTAAAGCCAATACAACTATGTTTCAGCAAGCAAAAGATCAAACGCCAAATGTTATTACAAACGATCGTCAATGGCGACTGCGCATAAAACATTGAAGGCGCAGTAAATCTTAGAAAACAGTCGTTTTCATCGCCCCACCGTTTTCCGGGACATTGTCCACCCAGTTAATGTTTTTGGCTACGATCAATATAGTTTCATGTACGACTGACGCTTCGCCGATTAATTTAAAAAAAAAAATGAACAAACAAAACTTTAAAGCCGTGTGGTTCCCGGCACCAATAGTGCCGTGTGGTTCCCGGCACCAATACAAAAAAGAATAGGACCACTCCATCTCTTTCCCATGGATGTCGTAAAAGGCGACTAAGGGATAGGCTTACAAACTTGAGATTCTTTTTTTAGGCGATAGGCTAGCAACTTGTCACTATTCGAATCTCAATTCTATCTTAAAGCCAAATAGCTGAACGTGGCCTATCAGTCCGCTCAGGACTGTTGGCTCTGTCTACCCCGCAAGGGATATATGTATGTATGTATGTAAAACTTTAAAAATTTCTTACAATTTCACATCAGCTAGACGAATTAAGGACGTCCTGGCAAAGGGTCAGGTTAAGAGTACCCGAAACCGTCGAGCTTGCATGAAGAAAAAAGTTATGAATGTGGATGAAGCGAAGGAAGTATGCAGAGATCGTGGCAAGTGGAAAGATGTAGTCTCTGCCTACCCCTCCGGGAAAGAGGCGTGATTTTATGTATGTTCACATCAGCTGATTTATATGTGCCGTGTGATTTCCGGCACTTCAGAATAGATCCACTCCATATCTATCCAATGTACGCTTGTCTGTGACACCGGAGGTCCCGGGTTCGAATCCCGGCCAGGGCATGATGGGAAAAGAACTTTTTATGATTGGCCTGGGTCTTGGACGTCTATCGATATAAGTATTTATTATAAAATATAGTATCGTTGAGTTAGTATCTCGTAACACAAGTCTCGAACTTACTTCGAGGCTAACTGAATCTGTGAAATTTGTCCCGTATATATTCTTTATTTATTTTTAATGTCGACTAATGGATAAGCTTATAGACTTGAAATTACTCTTGTAGGCGATGGGCTATCAACCTGCCACTATTTGAATCTCAATTCCACCATAAAGCCATACTTCTGAACATGGCTGTTGCTGCCGTTCAGCCACCATGGACACAGGACATATACTCTTAGACTTGACATTTAGACGAAAAAACCTGACTGACAGATGGTAAAAAAGAAGACAATCGATTGGACCAAAAAGACGACGACCAGACAAGACACACCTTGAACGAAGATCTGATTATCTGGTTTTTTTATTGTGACTGACCGAGATTCTCGGCCCGTTCAATGGCTCTCAATCTTTTTAAGGCTCTGTCTTCCCCGCAAGGGATATAAACGTGAAAAAACAGGTGTATATATGTATGAATTTGTATGTATACATGTATCGTTCCTGTTAGAAAATGTCTAGTTTCGACGCTTATACTCTCACGTACGACTCCCGCGTCGCCGAATATGTTACCCACATTAAAAGGCATAAACAATTTCGAAATTTATTAATATATGGAATTAGCCTTTTGTTACTTAATACCCTAGGTCCTTTCGTACTTCATACTATACTATATGTGTGCAAAATTTCATAGATATCGGTGGAGTGGTTTTGACGTGAAAAACGGACAAATAAACACATATTCACTTTATAATTTAGAATGGATATCTACTCTTACTTTGTTTATGACAGCCATTACGTCTCTTAACTCTAGTTTTTCTATAAATTCAGGAATTTCCATTCCGATCCAGTTTTCAAACGAAATTCAGAAATGTTAAGTTCGAATATTCAAAAAAGGAATTATCCAACACACAAAGTTATGCAACCTCTTGTCACTCATAATAAATCACCGACGTCTAATAAATTATTCCCTAGGCACAACGTTGCGCGTAATTCATTTATACCGTTAAAACGACACTCAACTTCTGTCCAATGAAGTTAAATGAAACGAAATAATGCTAAATGTATTCAGTGCTAAATGTAATGTAATTAGCCAGTATTGCCAGTATGCAGCCCGCGTAAAATGTTTAAATGTCTGCATTTAGATAATGACAGATATTAAGAGAACGGCTTTTGTTTCCGTTTCGGATTTGGGTTTCGTTATTATTTTCTGTGTTATTTTAATGCTGTTGTAGAATATGCTGCAGTGCAGTTCGTTGCCAAGCCGCACTGGGGCTTTGAAAGTGACAGTAACCGTAGTTAATAAATGAATATATATCTAGAATTCGAATTGAATTTGAATTTGCTGGAATGCTTCATTTATCGTACTTAGATGACATATTTAATGACATTATTACTTATTCTATTAGATGCCTGAATATAAAAAAGAAAATAAAAATGTGTTTTCAAAATGGGTTCCAACTCGGAATAAGGCAACGATTTCATATCTAGTAATGTTTTAAAACAATTTACTGGTATAAAAGAAAGTCAGAGAAAAATACATCTTAATTTAGACACAGAAGTAGATAGTGGTCAAGATTAACCTGAACTGATGAGCTTGCCTGAAGCAAGTGAATGTGTATAAGAAGCGAAAGAAGTCTGCAGGAACCGTGACAAGTAAAAATGTATCTGCCTACGTCAGGAAGACGCATGGTTTTATGTATGTAATAGCATGTGTTAAGTTTATAAAAATACTTACTTTGACTAATTAGTCATTGTTACATCTTTGGATCAACAATGCTTGCTGTGTTTGTAAATATTCAACTAGTGTTCTGAGATACAAGCTCTGCTTAGTTCACTCACCATACGTACATACATATAATTACGTCTACGGTGTAGACACAGCCAACAGTCTTGAAAATATTGATGTGCCACGTTCAGCTGTTTGGCATAGTACTGATAGAATTGAGATCCATATAAAGTAACAGTTTGAAAGTTAAGTCACCAATCTCTTACAATCTCACTTATTTATCTGTACTCTCTATCTATCTATATCTCTACATAGTAACTAGATTGTGGAGAACCATAAAGATATTTTTTGTTTTTTTTTGTTTAATTTTAAGACCTAATTTATCCCTCGTTTTCAAACAAAATCGTGTAAAAAGTCACCTGTTAAAAATAAAACTTCAGAATCACGACAAAGTGTGCACAAAAAAAGGCTGTATAATATTCAATGTGCGAGTCATGGAACGCCCTTAAACAAATGGCGTATGTCACGCTATTCGTTTTTTTGTATGTCTCACTCAAATATCGCATAAAATTTCGTTGTACCATATTCCCCGTAATGTGTGAACTTTGAGCTTTTGTATATTTTATGTGATATTACGTTACCAAAATGAAAAACGTTTATAGTAAATTTATAGGTATACTATTATAGTATAATAGCGAAAATCACAATTATTCACTCACTGATCACGATATCTCACAAACTGCTGAACCAATAAAGATGAAATTTGACAAAAAGGTAGGAAGAAGGATTTTTGAAAATTTCCCCGGTAACGGGAGACAACGGGATTTCTTCTTTAACGCGGACGAAGCAGCGGGCGTTCTCTTGTTTAAATAAAATATATGGTGGTATTCTTATCAGAGTTTATTATACCCCATACATACATATAATCACGTCTATATCCCTTGCGGGGTAGACAGAGCCAACAGTCTCAAAGACTCATAGGCCACGTTTAGCTTAAATATAGAATCGAGATACCCCAATATTGGATTCAATTTGTAAATCTACTTTTATAACTTTATACCTGCAGAGTAGTTGTTCATCCGCTTCTTCTACACATGCGCTTTGAAAGCGGTAGTAGTTATAATTAGATTTAAGGGATGTGAAGTCAATAAGTGATACCTTGTATCCAATTATGAAAATAAATCTATTCTATTCCAATACAAATTGATTTTGAATAAGCCAGTTTAATAAATATGTTAACTTACGACAGTTACAATTATACGAGTTACATCAACGGATGTGAAACATAATAATATCCCTGAACGATGTGCAATAAATTATTATTACAACTAAGATTTTACGCACAAATATGTCCCAAGGATTGTGTGTTAAAAATATTTACTTAACACACGCTTTCAGTCGCAAAGACACATGGAAGGAACAGAAATAAGGTTAAATGAAAAAAAAAATCGTAAGAAATAAAAAATACTCGCACATGATACTCGTATGATTTAAATAAATATATACGGGACAAATAACACTGATTGAGTTAGCCTCGACGTAAGTTCGAGACTTGTGTTACGAGATACTAACTCAACGATACTATATTTTATAATGCATACTTATATAGATAAACATCCAACACCCAGGCCAATCAGAGAAAGTTTTTTTTTCTCATTATGCCCTGGCCGGGATTTGAACCCGGGACCTCCGGTGTCACAGACAAGCGTACTACCGCTGCGCCATAGAGGTCGGAATTATTTATTCCGTGTGGGGTAGACAAATTTAAAGCGATGTTGATGAGTTGGATAAATAGAGTACTAGCGACCCGCCCCGACTTCGCACGGGTGCAAAGCTGATACCAAAATACATATATTACAGAATGTCTTTGTATCCTATTAACGTCTTAGTATACTATTAATTAGGAATTGGGATCCAAAGATTACTTAGTCTTTGTTAAAGAATAAAAGTTCAGACCTAAACGGTCGAGAAGATAAACATCTGGCTCGCATTGTGTTTTTGCTAGTGGACCTTAATTTACATACATACATACATATGGTCACGTCTATATCCCTTGCGGGTAGACAGAGCCAACAGTCTTGAAAAGACTGTTGGCTGTTGGTTAACCCATCGCCTAAAAAAGAATCCCAAGTTTGTAAGCCTATCCCTTAGTCGCCTTTTACGACATCCATGGGAAAGAGATGGAGTGGTCCTATTCTTTTTTGTATTGGTGCCGGGACCTTACGGCACACCTTAATTTACCTTTTTTATTTAAACGTCAGGCGTGATCACATCTCACTTGGTTCTTCTTTGGCATATATTCGCCCACTGCTTGACAATGACAATGCCTTGCAATGGGTTGCGATGGCATATGCCTCTCCAATGTCTTTCCACCTGGTTCTATCAAACGCTTTCTGGCTCAAGTTACCCCGGCATGGATTTTTGATGTCGTCTGAATTTACTTAGTTGAAAACATCGATAAAATCATTGGCCACCTCTATTGTTTCTTTTTAAATGAAAAATAAAAATAAAAATTGTACCGTGTGGTTACCGGCACCATTAGAAAAATAAAAGGACCGCTCCATCTCTTTTCCATGGATGTCGTAAAAGTCGACTTACAAATAGGCTTATATACTTGAGATTCTTCTTTTAAGGCGATGGGCTAACTCTATCATTTAGCCAAACAGCTGAACGTGGCCTTTCAGTCTTTTGAAGACTGTTGGCTCTGTCTACCCCGCCAGGGATAAAGACGTGATTACATATATGAATGCATGTACATATATGTATGATAATAATGCAAAAAATTTGTTCACATTATTTATTTTCCTTCCATCGATGTTTTGTGACGCGGTTAAGGAGACGAGTGATTTTGCAACTGAGCTGTAAACTTTTAACTGTCCATGTGTAGTGTGAAATGACCGAAAGATCGTACATTTTCAGATAAATCATAGTTAATGTGTAACTGCACTTACAAGCTTTGTTATTTCCGTTGGCAAAATTTATTAGGTTATGGCTTCAATGTTTATGTCCATATATATATATATAAATAAAATTTAAATGTAGGAATCCCGCACCTATCAACTTGCTTAAATTATAAAAACCTTTTTTTTATTTTTATTCATGCTTTTGGTGTGTCTTTTCGCTATAAAAATGGCATTCCTCAGGGTCGACTTTATATCTTTACCAAATTATATCAAAATAAGTTCAGTGGTTTAGGTGTGAAAGTAACAAACAGAGTTACTTTCACATTTATATTATTAGTAGGGATTGTTTCAAATGTAAAAAATCCACATGTATGGATTTAATAATCCTCACCCAATAAATCTATCAATTCGCTAAATCTTAAATAATACGAACCGCAAAAATTTCTATTCAGGCTATTAAAAAAATTTAAATTTTACACACTTTCAAAAGCCCAATTAAAAAAAATGGCTGATAATCTCCAATCTTCATGTTACATAGATTTAACTTAAAACAGTCATAAGATATTCAAATCCCAACTTGGCGTTCCAAACCCAACAGCCACTTAATTCCACGCTGATTTGCAAAATGCGAACTGTTGCTTCAGGTTTTATGCAGTAATTCTTAGCGCTATATATTTCATGAGAAAATTCAGAGTCTGTGAAAACTGCAGAATGCAACTCTGTAACCATGCAGCTGAGATATTCCAGCTTATTTGTATTCTGTACGTCTGTTACAATTTTACTACGCTTTTTATGTTTTGTATGAGTATAGAGAAAGCAACGTTTGGTTAGTTTAGCAGATTATGTGTTTTAATATTTTGTGTTATGTGGTGGTTCCGTATTTATCTAAGTAGAAGGGGTAAGGTCAGAAACATTAAGTTCTCAATGAAGATGCTGTTAGCATGCATGCATGCTTTAGCTGCAATTGAGAATGTGTAAAGAATTCATTATTTTCTCATAATTTTCCTAAAAAATGGTTTAATGTGCGAAATAAAGACATTCAATTTATTTTTTATGACAGTTTACATGAAATGTGCAGTTAATCAATCTAGTTTGATTGATTAACTGCACAATTCATGTAAGCTGTTTAGCATCAATTCAAATCAATCATTAATCTATTTAGCACATGTTTAGTCTTGTCACTGACTCTGCCTACCTCTTAAAATGGAAGAAGATGTAATGTACTTATGTGCTCGTATACAAACAAAAATACGAAAATATGAGACAGTTTGCGAAACTCAACCTCAACATTATTCACAGACCCGACAAAAAATATAGTCGGTACAAACATTTATTTCGCTCTCAGAGCTAAATAAAACAGAAAGTGTCCATCGTCAATTATACAGCGTCCAAGGCGTCCCTCACGTGCGCAGAGCCCGAAATATTTCACCTCCCTTTATTATTCAGCCCGCGCCCGTAACGGCTATCTCTTGTTAAAATAAAAATGTTACAGAAATGCTTGCACGCTGCGCCGGTAAAGAAAGATAGTGTATGCGACTCTGATGCTTAACTTCTGAGGCTTCAAAATTAAGGATCAATTTTTCAACCAATTCATGTACACGGAAAACATATAGGAATGATTTTTCTTAAAGACTAAAGGCTAGCAACACGATCTCCTAAATCTTTTAAATCAGTTATTAAAAAAATCAACTAATCGTGGTCTCGAGCCACGTCACAATTGGCTTTATAGACATAGCAAGGGTACTGCATGACCTTAAAACCTTATTCCACTTCATAATACTAATAAGCGCATAAATCCCAACTGATATTATAAATGCAAAGTATGTTTGTATGACGTCTCTCCACGCGTTATCTGCTGAACTCCACCAATGTTAATATAAATAACTGACAGTCTGGAGAAGAGGAGAGACAAAGGGTACCTTTCATTACAGTTAAAAATATAGTTCCCATGGGACTGGCGAAACACCAGTTTTCTTGTGGCGCTAAATTCGGGCATAGATTACTTAATAGAGAAATGAGGTAATCTTCTATATTTTTTTTAATTTGTATTGTTGCTCACTGATAAATTTATCTCGACTTTTGGGGTTATGTTACTAAGAAGAAGACAAAAATCTAAGTTCGCTTCGTTGACCGTCCGTTTGTCTGTCCATCATGTGTTTGTAAGATTTGCGTTTGTAATATTATTTATAACAAAGAATTGACTAGACATTATTTTATTTATTGACCAATTAGAATCAAAATCGAAATTGTGAATGGTTCTTTTACGGTTACGGTTTTACGGTTCAGTTACGGCTTTGCTTGTGTTTAAATTGCCAATGTTTATATCTGCATAAAAACGGATTTGTATTTTTGCATTTAAATCCGTTTGTATTTTTTTTTTGTGTGAAACAGTTTTACTAATTTTTCTATTAATCATCTATTATAACATATTTTTAAAGACGAACTAAAAGAATTTTAACTCAACTCTCTTTTTCTTTGTTTTTATCTAACTATAATCTGATTTTTACGTAAACATGAACCCACATCTCTTACATCATGTTAGTCTTACATTTTAATTTTGCGGTACAGAACCCTTAAAGTTATAAAAGAGTATAATATCCATGGTCACTGGAAACGCCGGAAAACATGACTGAGTGTGACACTCGCTGAATAAAGCATTCGGGTAGATATTGGGTACTTCCTGGAAAGTGAAATATTCACATCATTATTAACGATTTTTCTTTTACCCGATTGTGCCTGAAAAAAGGGTAATTTTTCAAGTTTATTTAGATTGAGTACTATTTAATCACCGATGCACTTACAGTGAGGGAAAACAACAAGAGGTATGTTACATATTCAGGTATTGTGTATTCATGATCTTATATGGGTTAGGTTCCCCTGTAAAGGTTGAGGTCAGATGGGAGTCGCTTCGTGTAAAATCCCAACTCACCCAATCTACGATCATGGTGCTCCTCTCCCGGTATTAACTCCAGGACGAGGAAGAAGTTATAAGTAAGATATCTGATGTGGAATTGAGTCTACATCATATAGATAGGACGAATCATCTAGTTTAGATAGTGGACAACGGTTCTAAAAGACACTTCTAACTCACACGTAAGTCTGTTTAACACTCAGCATTAAGTTGTTAGTTGTATTTTTACTAAACATATTTCAATTTATCTGCATAATACATGACAATATCAAACAATACGTCTTCCCATGTCTCTAAAACTGCTTTTATAATAATCTGCAACATGAACTTTATTTATTGTAATATTAAGTCTAAATTTGATTGGCGAATGAAAGCTTTCGTGTCAATGTTACGTATATACAAATTTGGAGGTTTGTTTGTTCTGTGATATTTGTGTTATCTTGACGAACGTCGCTTGTGTATACTTGCTAATTTTGGTGTTTACTTGCAATTTAATGCTGAAGAAATGACTGATTTAAAATATTTGAGACTTTTCAATTTTAATCTGGCAGTAGTCCTGGTTACATCCTCCTTTCAATGGAGAGGTGCTCGGATTGCAAATTTGACCATGGTTCTCGATTAGTCAAAATTTAACAAGATTTACAAACGTTTCCACGAAACGACATCTGTCTGATTGATTCTTACCATAAGAACATGGATCAGCACTCAAATCTATGCATCAAGCCACATTAAATTATAAATTTAGAATAACATCTCTTACAAATAAATTTTGAATCGTATTTAGACATTATTCCATTAAATGAAAAAAGAAAACATGCAAAGTGAAAAAGATAAATTAACATATATATAATCATTTGGGTGTAGACGATAGTCCCGAAAGGCTGTAGCGGGAGTAACGATTCAGGCTTGACCGTCACCTAGGGGAAGATCTTCCGCCAGGCTCGGTCTGATGCCTGGGGAACAGCGGCTCCAACGATATCGAGTCAGAGGTTGTATTTTTGCTCCGATCCGTGAAATCTTTGTTTGCGCGATTTAGACTCTTCACTGCTATTGACTGGGCTCGTCACATTCTTCGCTTGGTGTATGGCATTGTAATGTCGCTTTCAGACAAAAAGGAATACAAAATACAAGTTTTAACTCCAAGAAAAAACAATGGGTATATATATATATATGTCTGACAGTATATCTTCCAAAACTTTGCATGCACGATATCGTTTCTCCTAATTATAACGTTACCTTTTTCAGTGGTATTTTGCCAACAATACTCGGGTTTATTTAAATTAGGTCTAATCCTAAGAGTGTGTGTTTTTATAGAGCGCACCTTAATAAACACATTTTGATTGTAATTAGATTTATTTCACTATTCAATAAATTTTTTAATATAAGTTTATATTGCTATTGATGAAAAATAATACATTATCCTAAAACATTTAATTACTTGTACTCGTAATGTTTATTAGGAGAAAGTTATATTTTTCACATTGTCGTTTAATATTTAACAATATTAGATGAAACTTTTGTGAAATCAAAGGAAAAGTTGTCATTTAACGTGGGTGTATAAAAATTTCTTCGAACTTAAAGTTCTTAAAATTTGACTAAAATTACAACTACTTTACTTAAAAAATTAAAAATTAAGTACACAAGAAATAATCTCTTGTTTGAATTTAAAGTTCGGTGTTACTGCTTTTAATAACATGAGCAAATCTGAAAATACTTCAACAATTTTGATTGATTGATTTCGGGGAAGAAAGTCACATTATTATCACTAAAAAATCTGAAACATATTTTTAATGAAAAAATTATAGCAAAAAGACGAATAAAGTTGCTCGCGCTCTATTAAAAAAAATGAATTGTTCATTAATTCTATGGCTCACGTTTATTCGATCCACTTGCACCCCAGAATTATGCAGTGAGTGTCAAAGTTTATGGCAAAAAATGCAAATCTGCATGCGATTCCAGTTTATGTGTTGCGGCATTTGATAAAATTTGATTTGAAAATACGAGCTTAGAGCTTTATTTTTTACAGTTCATTTTCAATTAAATATATATTTTTATTAATACTGGTTGGCATGATTACAGAAAGCCGCATAAGAAGTATGTGACTGACATCTGGAGCGCTTTTACAAGAGAGGGAGAATCGCTTGAAATAATTAACGACTATTATTAAATTGATTGAAATCGTAAATCATGTATAGTTATTTTTATTCTGTGTCATATAAATTACTTATATATATTACTTAATTAATATCATTATCATGTCTTATCATATATTGTCATATAAATAAATTAATTAATAAGAAGAGTAGACATATTCGATACATCCTCACGAAAAGCCAAGATTACAAGATAAGAATTTAGATGAAACGAAAAAAAATAATGCAGTGATCGTGGCAACTCGAAAAATTTTGTCTCTGCCTACACCGCCGCGAAAGTATCTGTGAGTGTCTTTTGTCATATTTTTATTTGTGCTTTTTCCTTGAATGTCATTCAACCTTTCTCATCTCTATTATTCTACATTTCTATTTTGGACACCTCAAAATTTCAGCAACAGATTTATTACAATACGAACAGCTTAACAAGACGGACATCAATATAACGTTACGGCGAACATTAAATCAATACCGCGAATGGCCTACGGACATGAACGGTTTCAGTAATTACTTCATTCTAGAGAGTTCGCAGTAAACCGGCTCGGTGATGTCTAAATTTAGCCCTTTTTATACCCTTTCTCGTTGTATTTGTGAGCGTTTTGAAAATATATAGATACATATATATCCCGAAGGAGTAATATGACGTCCAGATCTAGATTTGAGATGTTCGTAAGCATATTATACAGTTGGGCCCTGGGGCGACCCCATATGTTATTCCAAATTGTACCCGTGTACTAAATTTCAAAATCCGTCCACTAGATCTGCGTGAAAGAATAACAAACACACAAACATTCACACATCATCACAAGCTTAGCTATTTTATCATTTTAGTAGGAAGGATATGATTCAATTTATTATTTGTTTATCAGTGCATTTGTTCGCGCCAAAGTTAATAAACACACGACGGATAAAAGATGCTGGATTTAAAAAAAATCTACCTATTGTTTTACGTTATACCTTATCCTGAGGTGTCCATCAGGGCTACATTGTAATGGCATCGTAGGCAGAACAAAGGTGTAGTCATAAAGATGTAACTCCGCCATAACCCTTTGTGTCAGTCCTCAGGAGACGTTCGTGGAAGCCATTGCGATAATATATTATCAAAACATAGTATGAACTGTAAACGCATAGAATTCGGTATAATTTGAGACAATAGAAACGCCCGTATCCCAAATACTAGAAGTGATGTGTTGTCGTCTTGTTTTGCACGTTCGCACTGCCCAGTTTTATTTATTTATTTAGTTAATTACTAAAACTTTATAATTTAAATACAAATGTATAGCACAATTGGCAGACTTAAGAAGACTTAAGCTAGAAGCATTATCTACAGTTCTTAAGCTGACAAATACTCGTAAATTTAAATTTAAATCATACCAATGATATTCGTTATGTTAAAATAGCACGCAGTTGCGAAGTTGTGAAAATAAAAAAAAATAACAGAAATGTGTGAATTGGATCACATCACATCAGTTACGACATAACATTCAAAAGTACACACCACTTCTGTAGTCTAACATTATTACGAAATCTGTGGTAAAACGCATACTGCTTTATGTCAACTGCATTGAAGATTATACTGCAATCTTTATGTAGCATTCTTCCTTAGTGTTTATACTTCATAATATCTCGCTATCAAAAATCGTCGCTGTAAGTAAACTCCAGTCTACTATCTGAGGAATAGGCTCGATAATAATAAGTAACTAATTTTTGACAAAACAGTACCTACTTTACTTGCTTCAAGACACAAATGAATTCCTAATTAGATGGCGGGTAGCTGAGTGACGAAATTTGTAATAGCTCAAACTGTAAACATATTAAATTGCAATTTCTTTGAGTCTTTAAACAGTTCTTCTACATCAAACATAGAACCCTTGAAACTACTTGTTCAAAATACTGCTGCGTGCAATCTCAAAGAAAGTTCTCGTACATCGTTAAATTTACTGAGACATTTTGTGAGTACCTGACTACGTTTTCTGCTCTTTCAAAATCTAGTATACAGATTAGGTTGGAAACTTTTAGTAATATAATATTTAAAATGACATAATTGCTACAACACGCGAACAAAGCCGCGGTTCAAAACCAGTCGTCCATAAATTACATTATGACTCAGTACACTGGAACACCGAAACAGCCCATAATTTACAAGCTCCATTGACAAGTTCAGTTGCTACGCCAGCACATATTTGAAATCCGGTATTTTGATCCACAGTGACATTAGCTGGATTATATATTTTGAAAGCCTATTGATTATACTCGCAGTGTTGATGAATTTCCTTTGTAGTGTTATGTTTCATTCAAATAGGTTTCCTTTTGATTAAAACTTCATTTAAACGTGATAAGAAATTTCACATGTTCGGACACTTTTATTGTCATTAATTAACTTTAAAATTGGGGCCATTCCAAAACTTTATATATTGACCAAACTTGATGTATTTCAATATTCAAGAAAAAAAAACAGTGGAAGAAGTGTAGATCTGTAAAGACCAAGATGAGAAACAGATTTTTATACGAAAATTTAAATTAAAAGCTACACTTGTTTGTTTTATTTCCACGCCCAAAACCAGGCCAAACTCGACCTACTTGCACACTTTTTACAAACTTGTTTTTCTTTGTCCATTCTAATTTTGCTTTTTTTTCCAGGTAAGCCTCTCCATGCAAAGAAAAGAGCGGTCGAAACATAAGAGATAAGACCTGTATTTGTATAGTACGTACATACATACATATAACCACGTCTATATCCCTTGCGGGGTAAACAGACTCGACAGTCTCGAAAAGACCAATAGTCCACGTTCAGCTGTTTGGCTTAATGATATAATTGAGATTCAAATTGTGACAGGTTGCTAGTCCATCGCCTACATGAAGAATCCCAAGTTAAAATCCTATCACTTAGTCTTTTACAACATCCATGGGAAAGAGATGGAGTGATCCTATCCTTTTTTCTATTGGTGCCGGGAACCACAACGCATATTTGTACAGTACGAGTAACTGTCCCGTTTAAAGAGAAGAAGGAGAGGTAACCATACACACCTGAGGGGTTCTAAACCTCCTTTATAACGTTATCAGCTTCCTAATGGTAGTTGCCTACAACCAAGGAAATTTGAAATAAATTTAGTCCTACACACTGGTAATAATAATGGCGACTATAGTCTGAAAACGAAGTCTATATATAGTCTAGTAGTCTATAGTCTGAAACGTTTTTATTACGAAGTTATTACTCTTTATCATTTTGACGTGTTCCTAGTTGCACCCTGCTAATAATATCATTTGTTATCTTTAATATTTATTTCATCACAAACAATGATTATACATTAAACATTGCATGCCAAATGCAGAACTTATATTTGCATTGATTGCATCACAATAATTGGATACGTATAAAATGTACCAATATTGATAAAGGCGGCTTGCGAAAACTGTATTTACAGAACAAATATTGCCCTAAATGATTGGCAGATATTGCGATTGGTTTATTTCAGTACGGATCAACAGGAAATGATCCAGATTATAAACGTGACCAGGTGACTGTACTTTGAGATTATACTGATATATCGGCTTCATTTTATCCATGAGATCACTTCGATTGGAAGGCTGTTTATATAAATTTTAGTATTTGACCAAATAACGGTGGTATGGTATTAAAGATTGAACATATCGACAAAACCTTACAAAATAAACAAAGAATTCTTCTTCTTTCATCATGCCATTTAGCCGAAGGTGACTTATTAGTCTTGTCGAAAAATTAGATAAAAAAGTCAAGAATTTATTCAGGCTATTCTTGAGTAAAACTTAAATACGGTAAACGCATGCAAAGTCGTATAACTTGGGCAAAATGTGCTCTCAAAATTTTATGAGATCACATCGTAAATGTTTGTGTGCGGAAGGTTCTATTCATAGTTCGGTCTGTGCGTTTCATGGCATGTTTGTTTTGACAACAATGTCAACATCAATATGTGAGTTTGGTCTGTTTCACTTTATATCCGGAACTTTGGTTGTAATGTTTAAACCGGTGTAAATTATGATCACGCTTAATTTGGACTATTGATATGCTTGTATTGTATGGATTTAATAGTAAGACTTGCTACTACCGGAGGTATGCAAAGACTTTCCACTTGCTGCGGTTGCAAGTGCTGGTGGTACTTTTTTGTCCACATTCAGCATCCTCTCATCCAAACTTATCATTTTGGAATGCTCTGAACTTTACCTTTCACCAGAGTAGGTATCCTAGCTTGATCAAGGAGCCTGCGATGTATCGATTTATAAAGACTGCGAAGTATAAGTAAACTAATTTTTCCTTCTAATTCAAGTTGAATCTAGAAAACTAGACAAGACTTACGACATAAATTTAATTTTAACACTATTTAATTGCTTGTATTTCGAGATAAAATTAATGGGTGTTACCTACAACACACATGACAGTGTACAAAATGTCGGTAACGCCGTACGTCTTCTCTTCAAAGTGATGTCACGTCGGAACGTTTCGGTCTTACTATGAACGACGTCTGGATTCTATCGTGTTCAGGGTTGACAATATGAGGTCATATGCCTGTATTTTTGAACTCCAGAATAACATGATAAACATCGGTTTGAAAATTTGGGCTCTCCATTTTTCAAGATTCGTTTGACTACCAGTCGAGGAAAAGATGTTAATAAAACCATCAAATTTGCATCTATCCGTTAAACCGAATTAGTTTTCTTTACCTTGTTGATTTATTGAACACTGTAATATTAACTTTAGCCGATTAAAAGTTTTACTAGAAGTTACAAAATCCGAATATTTTGAAACTATTTTTAAGGTAAAGGTTTTTAAATTTTTCCCAGTTTACTTGGTGTAGCAAACAACATCCATGTATCCCTGATTCTATCACAAATAAACTAAAATCAATGCCAAATCATAAACAGAGTTTTTGTATGTCCAATATAAGCAAGCGACTGATAGCCCTAAATAGCCAAACGTTTGACTCTGTCCGCTATTTATAGCATGCGATCAACAGACGACATTTCAGTTCATTTATGAACCACAGTCCAGAACTAAACTGATTAGTCGGCGCTGTTTATTTGGTAAAATTACGTGGAAATTTATTGAAGCGGTAAACTGGGTATTTTGTTCCTTTTGGTCCGTGATCTACGCTCTACTGCATAATCATCAGATGTCTTTGAATTTCTTGTATTGTCCGATATTCTTTTTCGTAAATCTTACTACTAGTTTCTCCGATTTTATCCTCGGTTAAACTGAAGTTGCTTCATTGTCAAGGGTAATTTTTAGATACTTCCTCCTTCTCACATTATGGTCATCAGCATTCTCTGCTTTGATGATACTAAGTTGGTCAAGTCAAAATTAGTTGGCTAAATAAATAGTGGATAAGTATTTATTGTCAGGTCATGATTCAAAAATATAAAAAATGTCTTAAATTTACTTAAAAGTCAAAAATTAATTCAAATAAAGCTGTGATGAGGATAAAACACACGAACAGGATAATTCAAAAGTAGGCACCAATATCGCAAACAGCGGCAGTACAAGCAAGTATTTTTTAAAACGAAACGTCCGTTCCAGACAGCGGGGAAAATTAAAATCAAACACGAACAAAAACTATACCGACAACAAAAGATCTCTGACCGCAATCCTGTTTGGAATATTGAATGAAAGTTCGTATTTGTTGAGTTCTGCGAAATTGCGGGGAAAATTGATGAAATTTTGATTAGAAACTGCATGGGTCTAACTCACATGAAAATTTACATTTCAACACACACTTACTCCGTAGCGTCACATTTAATACAAACACATATCTATGCCTTTTTCCAGTAAGTATCTTTCCTCTTGCCACGATTCCTGTAAAGATTTTTTCATTTTTGACATACATTTTGTCATACACGCGGTATTAGTTCTCGAAATTTTAACAGTATTAGCTACTATGTACGAATTGAATCATATTATGCGTTCGGCCACTTAAAATATCTGAAATTTGGACACATCTACTGGTATCAATAACATGCTATCTTATACGGTGTCTCGTAATCTGAAAATATAAGCTAGCCAGAAAATGGGATAAATGATATAGAAATCTGGAAAAATTCTGTCGTTTCGTTACAGATAATAAAGAGCATCCACATAGCATTGAAGCAGGCAGAGGCACAGGTCTAACCATAATAGGTACTCAAAATAACGTAACTTCGAACTGTATCCGTTGACCAAACTTTTGCAAATAACATTACATTATTTACAATATCATTCAATTATTCAATGTATTGGTGCCGTGTGGTTCCCGGCACCATTCATTCATTGAGTTTGAAGATTCTTGGTTTGTTGTTCTAACATGAGAACTGTATGAACTCATAATACTGCAAACGATGACCTTCATGCGTGCCAGGCATGGCTGGCTTGCATGGCTCACGCGTCGACGTTTCATAGTAGGAGATCGATTTAACTTCAACTAGTAGCCCAGTTGCAAGTTATCGTTGGCCGAGCTATCCGCTCCGCCGCAGAGTGAACTCAACAAATCCCCATTTATGATGGAAATGATATATCGACCATTCACGCGGTGCTAATTCTGTAGCTGGGAAAACCGCGATTGTAGTTTTGTGATTTCAATGTTGAATGTACTAGTGTGCTACAGAATAGAGAAAACGCGCTTTTACGAAATTTTGTCTGATATTTTACAATGTTTTGGAAATATTGGATTCCCATATAAAAGTAGCTTGATTATCCACAAATGTATTTTATATAAAGGTTCGATTTTGAAAAAAATACTTAAAAGTAATGGATTAAGTTTGATGCAATTTGGTACAACAGATGTATGCTTTTCAGATTCGTTTCTTTACGATGACGCTGGCTTTCTTTTTAACTCCCCTGAGCCCAAAATGAAAAAAGTGTAAAGGCTAAAAATAACACTTGCAATAGCGAAGCAAACAAACAAATGGAATTACTTTTTCATATAATTATATTAGTTTGATAGAAATTAAATATTTTTAACTTAATAAAAATAAAACTGTGTTTCCAACTCTAGGATGTGTATCAAAGTTCAACCGTGTAGTTTTCAAACTTGTTTAGTCGAAATGGCTTGAAACAGCTCCAGGCCGTATGATATTACACTGGTAAAACACAAATCTACATCCAACTTGTTGAATTACTCAGAAAACGTGGCCACAATGGTCCGGGCGTCTGTAGGTTGGTTTAGACTGAAAGATATTTACTTTTAGAAACTGTATTGCAAGTACTTATGTTAGTACAGTGTCTAATTTCCATATGAAACTGTAAATTGTGTGCAGTATATCAAATAAATGAATTATCTATCTATCAAATGAACCAGTCTTGTCACTGTGGCTAAAAATTCACTGTAATATCATAAGTTACAGCATTCTGAGATAGATAATTTGTACTGCACAAAAAAAAACAGAAAAAAGAAACACAGGTTATGAGTTACAAAGGCGGACTTATCGCTAAAGCTATCTCTTCCAGTCAACCTTAAGGTTATATTTAGTTACAAGTCATTGCTATAATTGCAAAATTGAAAGAGAGACGTCGACTAGACTTGAGGCAAAAGTCTTATATAAGACTTGTTATATAAGACCCCATGTCAGCCTTGGTAGACAGTGTCCAAGAGGCAGCTGAGCAAATATAGTTAGAAGCCATTGTTTAGTTTGTTTGTAATATCTGTATTGCATAGAAATTTACATAGTAACAAGAAAATAGTACATAGTTATAAAAGAAACAAACCACTTGCAATAACGGACTTATCCCATGAAGGGATCTCTTCCAGTCAACCGTAGTGAAAGTGTTGCAGATGTGGAAGAGAGACGCCGATAGAGGAAAAAGTCTTAAAAGTCTTCTAAAAAAGACTCAACCCATGTTAACCTTGGTAGACAGTGTCCAAAAACAAGTTAAAGAAACTGACTATGATATCTCTTGCTCAGAAAGATTTCCTACATTTTTAATGGCCGTAGTTGTTCAGCAATGTTTACCTGAACCAACTGTCCTAGTTTACAGCAAGTTATTGTCGACGACAATGCCGTGAGCGGCGGTAAACTTTTGTAAATCCCTTTGTCGTTGAAAGACTAGTTGTTTCATGCGGCATCACATATGAATATAGCTGAAGAGTGCGAAGCTGAAATCTGTAGTATCATCTTTTCTACCCAGCGTTTGTCCCATCTGCGAACTCAGTCAGGAGAGCCCAGGGTTCGCCTATGACTATTGAGTTAAATAACATGAAGTTTTGACACAACTCTCGTCTGAAATCTGACAGTTAAGAGAAAAACCTTATTTATAAAAGTACACTAACTGACTCATATAATAAAAAACGCATATCCTAAATCACTAGGTCTAGAGATTAGAAAATTGGCGTGTAGGTTCGAATTCTTATCTGGTCTAGGGGTGCACTAAGGAAGGATTCACCGAAATTTCCGCAGGAACTTTTTACGCGGGTGAAGTCGCGGGCGTACTCTAGTCATTTATATTTATGGAGTTAGCTGAGAAGAAACTAAATAAACCCAAATGTTGCATAGGAATTGAATTTCATCGCTCGGTTTAAGGTAACATGGTGGTGTGCGTGGTTAGAATCAGAAAATGGTACAGTCAAGTAGAAAATTCTCTATGTTAATTGTGTTAATTTTTTTATTGAATAAAAATCTCTTTTCCTTTAAGATCAAAGTTTTCTGAAAACCAGATCCTTTTCAACAGCCTTCGATGACTCATTGCTGGACATAAAACCTTTTTCTGTTTTCGCCTTTATCCTAGGCCACACTTTTTGTTTACAATGTAACCACATAATTGAAAATTGAACCTGTAACCTTTAGCTCAATAATATTCATAAGTTATTATGAGCCTGATCCCTGTTTTTTTATTAACCTTCTTTTCCAAAATCAAGACTTGCAAAGCTACATTGTATTTGCATTGGTGAATTGACTGTTTTTTTTTATAATTCAAAATGAAATACAGATGACATTTTGTAGCTGACATTACTTTGAAGGGTGTCACAGGACGGCAAAGATAATTTTATTAACCCTTACCCAGCTCACGTGCCAAATATCCTCGAGGTCTGTTATCGCGGTGCTCATGAGACCCACAAATAAATACTTGATTACTATTATGAATGTATGAGTGGTAATGACGGCCCTGTGAAGGGTTAAACCTTCAGGTTTTTTGGAAAAAATATTTCACATACGTATTATCTATCAACCCTGTCTCCCATAGGGTTAGGCAGAGACTGTAAAAGTGGGCCGGCCTCGTTGAACCTTCAAGGGCCATTCGTAATTTCATTACACATTTTTAGAAATTAAGCTAGAAAATAGGTACTCTGCTCTCACATTTACTCTTTCTAACTGAACACACTCTTTCTTTTATTTATAGAATAGAATATATATATTTTCAAAATTGGATACTTATTGACGTCACATAACTTAAATCCAATTATACTACTAATGCTTCCAAAGCGCATGTGTAGATGAAGCGGCGGAACAAACCACACTGCAGTATTTTCACCGGACATCAATTTACAAATATAGATCTCTTAAATCTGAGTTGTGGATGAATGCACATTGTCTTCATAGATACATATTATCACGTCTATATCCCTTGCGGGGTAGGCAAAGCCAACAGTCTTTAAAAGACTGCAAGGCCACGTTTAGCTGTTTGGTTTATTGATAGAGTTGAGATTCAAATAGTGACAAATTGCTAGCCTATCGCCTAATAGAAGAATCCCAAGTATCCTATCACTTAGTCTATATTGAAGAAATATGTACGTATTGTATATTTGAAGTGTAAAAATAAACATTGAACCAACAATACTTATACCTATCGATTTAAAAGCACGTCGAAATATATGTCTACCCAATCTGCCTGAAGGGTGATAATTCAGTTACCCTCGCCGCCTCGCCCCAAATTATTTAAGGGACCTCTTATCACGTCCTTTACATTTTCATGACGTCACCTCCGCAATTTTATCGCCAAATAAGTGTTTCCGGTTTATCTTTGGGTTATTTTACAAACCCGTAATTTTAAACGAGCAAGACTGTTTCAAAATGTAGTGAGTTTTAATAAAGGGTGGTAAAATTGTCTTTATTACATTTTATTATAAACTACTAGCTGTGCCCGCAACTCCGTCCGCGTGGAATAGTTACTTTGGGCATCATTCATCAAGGGTGAATAATTTTCTCCGTTTTTTTTTTCACATATTATTTCTTCTTTCTCACCCTAAAGCCTTCCTCCATAAATGGTCTATTCAACACAAAAATATTTTTTCAATTAGAAACAGTAGTTCCTTAGATTAGCGCGTTCAAACAAACAAACAAACAAACTCTTCAGCTTTATAATATTCTAAACAGTTTCCGAGATTAATTAAGTATATATAAAGAAAAGAGAAAATCAATTAACATTTTAAGGTTCAGACAATGCCAAATAAACCTGATTGTTCTTAGTTAGAGGTGGGTCATGTTTTCCATGTTTCAACATGTTTTCAACTTGACCTGACCCAAACCTTTATGAAAACGTAAAGCTAGATTAACATTGAGCTAAATGTTGCCTCCATCTACCCTGTAAGGGATAAAAACGTAATTTTATGTATATATGTTAATTCCTTAATAAAAAAGGCAAACATCTTTTATCTGATTTCGTGAATTGAATTGAATTGATTAGTTTTTGACCAGCGGCGTCGAATCTCGGTAACTGTTTGGAATGAAATCCACTGTGAATGCTTTAGACAGCTGTAGATTTTCGCAAAAACCCCACCCCACTCCAACACTTATTTTCAGTGGTTCGGTATTACGTTAATAGGATCAAGAAAAGTAGCTTTTATGATTCTTCAATATTTTTTATCCAGTCTAGACTTATTTGACTAAGTATCCAAAGATATTAATAACTTTTCATTTCGCTTTTTATAGGTGAACCGTGTTTTTTTTTTATTAACCTCAATTTCATCATTAAGCCATAGAGCTGAACGCGCGGCCTTTTATTATTTTCGAGAATGCAGGCCCTGTCTACCCCGTAAGGGATAAAGACGTGATTGAATGTATGTTTAGTGATCTACAAAAGTCATAAACACACAAACCCGTTATTAGACGGCCTCTGTGGCGCAGCGGTAATACACTTGTCTGTGACACCGGAGGTCCCGGGTTCGAATCCTAGTCAGGGCATGATGAGAAACGAACTTTCTCTGATTGGTCTGGGTCTTGGATGTTTATCTATCTAAGTATTTATTATAAAATATAGTATCTTTGAGTTAGTATCTCGTAACACAAGTCTCGAACTTACTTCGAGGCTAACTCAATCTGTGTAATTTTGTCGCGTATATATTTATTTATTTATTTAAACATAAATCTGGACCATCCTTTGTAATATCGATGTACTCGTGTTTGTACAGTTGACTGTACTGTACAGTACACACATACATACATACATACATAAAATCACGCCTCTTTCCCGGAGGGGTAGGCAGAGACTACCTCTTTCCACTTGCCACGATCTCTGCATACTTCTTTCGCTTCGTCCACATTCATAACTCTCTTCATACAAGCTCGGCGGTTTCGGGTACTTTTGACCTGACCCTTTACCAGGACGTCCTTAATTTGATCAAGATACGTTCGTCTAGGTCTTCCCACTCCGACCTTTCCCTCCACACTCTCCTCACAGTTTACTCATATTGTACAATGTTATGGACGCTAATATCCTGTGTCTATAGGACATAGTCCAGCAGTTTTCTGCGTTATTGCGGATTCATTTTTTTATTTATATCTACTTTATTGTAACAATTACAATTTGCGAAGTGCAATAGCTGTACTTAATGCTAGTAGCATTATCTATCAGTCTAACCTTTGTGTGGGTGATAATAAATAAATAATGTATAGTATAAAAATATATATATTTGTAGCATATTACAGACAGAGATTATATACTTAGATTGTTCCACTCTCTACCCACAATCGGCAACAGTCTTGTTTATTCTGACGTGGGTCCGGTTACATCCTCACCAGTCTGGAGAGAAGCCTGGTACCTACGCCCTTGACCATGGATCCTGAATTGGTTGAGCCAGGAAGTAACTCCCTTCTGACTTCTATGCAGGTAACTCACCTAACCCATATTGGATCATGCTAAAGTCTACTTTTAGGATTTTCGCGAGAAAGATGAAATGTATTGTGTCTATTATAATTTATTTTTATTAAAAAAATATATACGGGACAAATTACACAGATTGAGTTAGCTTCGAAGTAAGTTCGAAACTTGTGTTACGAGATACTAACTCAACGATACTATATTTTATAATAAATATTTATATAGATACTAAACATCCAAGACCCAGGCCAATCAGAGAAACTTCGTTTCTCATCATGCCCTGGCCGGATTTCGAACCCGGTGTCACAGACAAGCGCACTACCGCTGCGCCACATAGGCCGACATATTATAATTAAACTATAGGTACTTATGTTCGTTCATAAGTGAACACCTCTTCTTTGCTGGAGTAAACACCCTACCATGATCTCTTCATACTTCATTTGTTTGTTCATGCAATTCTTACCAATGATTCACCTTATTTTTACTCGTACTTATGAAAACTATGTTTAATGTAGTGTCATAATGATCTGGTATGTTTGATTGAGAATCATTTAAACAGTCAGCCTCGTTCGCTCAAATGATGTATGATGAAACTGTGTTACCCAGAGTGTGTCATTTCATCCAAATACCGAAAATTTAAATACTAATAAATCTTTATAGGATTAAATTTTAGAATGGACGAGAGTTTCTTTTTTATTTGGGATCTACTTATTCCTTTTTTAAGGGAACATAACCCAGATTTGATCTTCATATCCAGTTGCCTAATTGCGTAATAGAATAGGTATCCTCACGAAGTGCCGTGCCGTGTGGTTCCCGACACCATTACAAAAAAGAATAGGACCACTTTTCCAAGGATGTCGTAAAAGGCGACTAAGGGATAGCCTTATAAACTTGGGATTCCTCTATTGGGCTAGCAACCTGTCACTATTTGAATCTCAATTCTATCGCTAATCCAAACAACTGAGCGTGGACTATCAGTCTTTTCAAGACTGGTCGCTCTGTCTGCCCCGCTAGGGATATAGACGTGATCATATGTATGTCCTCACGAAAATGCTTTTATTCCTATCATTTGAGAGATATATTCGTGTTGCCGTCATTTATTATTTGGCTTCGCCTTGAATCATACATGATCGCATTACACATCACAACCAATCAATCTCAGACATTTCACTGGAATCCAACAATAATCTTTGGAAAATGGCCAGCCGTGCTCGTTAACAAAACTACATAGGTAGGTATCTCAGTTTGTTAGCGAACCATCCATCTTCGAAAGGAATCACAAGTCATGTATCAAGTAACATGGCGAAAAATCCGCACGGCATAACAAAGAGAAATCGTTTTCCATATCATAAATCATGTCGCGTTGAATCACTACTACGCGGCTGGACGGTTCGTACTATTAGAATTGAAACGAAATGAAATTTGCCGTGTGGTTCCCGGCACTAATACAAAAAAGAATAGGTCCACTCCACCTCTTTCCCATGGATGTCGTAAAAGGCGACTAAGGGATAGGCTTAAAAACTTGGGATTATTTTTTAAGCGATGGGTTAGCAACCTGTCTCTATTTGAATCTCAATTCTATCATTAAGCTAAAAAGCTGAACGTGGCCATTCAGTCTTTTCAAGACTTTTGGCTCTGTCTGCCCTGCAAGGGATATAGACGTGACCATATGTATGTATGTACGCAATGAACTGATTTATACTCGCTTGAATAGTACGAGTGTCCGGCGTTACGGGACTTCCCCCTACTTAAAAGGTCAAAATGGGACCCTATTACTAAGCCTCTGTTGTCGGTCTGTCCGTCTGTCACCCGGCTGTATCTCGAAAACCGCGAAAGCTAGAATGCTGAAATTTTCACAAATTATGTATTTCCGTTGCTGTAATAACAACAAATACTAAAAAGCAATTAAAAGTTAAGGGGGTTCTCTATAATATAATAAACGAAATTTTTAGTTCATCAAAGGGTTAGTGCGAGTCTTTTTTTATCAAACGCGCCGAGCAAATCGCGAATTTGTATAAAATTTCATTAGTGCCATCGCGTTACCACTAGGTGGCACTGATTAAATCACATACAAATTCGCGTTTACTTGTTTACAAACAAATGGACGTTCTGACGAAAGGTCAGGTCAAGAACCTAAATCGACATGAAGCGAAAGAACTATGCATCAAGAGATCACGTCAAGTAAAAGTTAAGGTATCTGCCTACGGGTAGGAAAAAAAAAGAAGGAAGTGAAATTTCATCTATGGTATTTTAACAATACATTTATCATTGTTCACCACTTATTCACAAGAGCACAAGTTTTCGAACAACATAATGATTTTCACCGAACGTGAGAAATACCTGTCCCCAAAGAGTCGTAAGTAAAATCAACTAGAGGTTCAAAAGGCTAAAACTTTTGCATTATAACTTCTGTTCGCAGAAATATTTGACGGCTTCATACTTGTACTTCGCGTTTCGAATTTGTTTTGTGCGTGAGAATGGCGGCACTCAATATTTTCTTTTAAAATGCTAAAACAAAGCGACTGAAAATATTATATTGTATTGAATTTTGTCTACCTGCCTGCCACAGTCTACGTTATTACAGTTGGACGTTTTTTAATGAATGTAATAGATAATTTAGCTCGAAAATTTAAAGACGAAAATTTTATAAAAAATGCAGTTGAATTAAATTCGATTTTCATTACTACTACTCAACGAGAATAAGTTGACTCGTTAAAAATAACAGACAAATGGTAGCGTCCATTAAATAGCTCCAAAAAAAAATTACAAATAGTTTCCATTTTCATGTATCTGTCATACCCGTATGATTCATTACAATTTGATACGTGACGAACATGTCTATACAGGATTGCACTAAAAATATCACGAATTCTGTATATTCCAGACACGTTTCATGAAGGGCCGTGTGTGGAGGCTCGTGTTTTGGAGATCTATTTGCAAGTGAACAAACAGATCTACGTGGCCTTCGAATTAGACGCCATGACAACTTAGGATAGGTAAAGTTGCCAATAAATCGAACTTATAGATTGTTGACCTCGGAAATCATGTATTCCTATCGATATTTATAGATGACTTCCAAGATCAAACTAATCGATATATATGACAGATAAATCGGCGACTAAGGGATAGGCTGACATCTTTTTAGGCAATGGGCTAGCAGCCTGTCACTATTTGAATCTCAATTCTATCATTAAGCCAAATAGCTGAACGTGGCCATTCAGTCTTTTCAAGACTGTTGGCTCTGTCTACCCCGCAAGGGATATAGACGTGACCATATGTTTGTATGTATCAAACTAATCGATGCCGTGTGGTTCCCGGCACCAAAACAAAAAAAGATTAGGACCACACCATCTCTTTCCCATGGATGTCGTATAAGCGATAGCGACTTTTGGATAGTCTCGTCTGTCGATCTGTCATTGTCTTGCAATTTTTAATATCAGAATTGATATGTAAGATGGAAACTTAATCAAACCCGGTACATCAAGTGTCACAAACAAGCGTACTACCGCTGCGCGACCGAGGCCGTCAAATCTAAAGGTACCTACTAATATTATAAAGCTGAAGAGTTTGTTTGTTTGTTTGATCGCGCTAATCTCAGCAACTAATAGTTCGAATTGAAAAATTATGCTTTATATAGACCTTTTATCGAAAAAGGCTTAAGGCTATATAACATCACGCTGCAACTATTAGGAGCGAAGAAATAATGGAAAATGTGAAACAAACGGAGAAAATTATTCACCCTTGAGGGCTTCAATGATGCCCGAAATAACTATTCCACGCGGACGGAGTCGCGGGCATAGGTAGTATGTCATATCCAAGGTGAGAACCGTTAGTAACAGCGTTGTCAACAGATGGTCTGAACACTTTCAATAACGCCCCCTGGCGGTCAGTTCACGCCAATCATTTGTATTATATCATACGGATGACTCTGATTTATGACTGTGTATCCAGAAGAATTTCATACGAGATTAAGCCTCCTCCTCCTCCTCCTTTTTTGTAATAGTGCCGTGTGGTTCCCGGCACTATTACAAAAAAGAATAGGACCACTCCATCTCTTTCCCATGGATGTCGTAAAAGGCGACTAAGGGATAGGCTTATAAACTTAGGAATTCTCTTTTAGGCGATGGGCTAGCAACCTGTCACTATTTGAATCTCGGTTCTATCATTAAGCCAAATAGCTGAACGTGGCCATTCAGTCTTTTCAAGACTGTTGGCTCTGTCTACCCCGCAAGGGATATAGACGTGACCATATGTATGTATGTATGTATTAAGCCTCCTCATCTGTCATCTTGTAGATTGACTAGCTGTTGCCCGCGACTTCGCCCGCGTAAATTTCGAATTGAATCTACAATAATGTGATTATTGTCAAATTTGTCAATGCCCGTTTACAGAATTATCTCACACGACACTGTCTAGTTTTTAAATGTATCTAATAACAAAACAAGATTACTTATCCCAATAGGAGAGTTCTTAAGGATTGGCTTTACCCATTTCACTATTCAAATAACAGAGAACCTCTCAAATTACTCGGTTGATCAATCTGCAAACGGTCTCCTTTGATGTCCTCAATCCAAACACCTTTTGAGTCGCAAAGGCCAGAAGAATCGAAAGGTATCTCATAAAATCTGTGTATTTGTTCAATATAATTTGTATTGTGCGACCTTTTTTCTATTTCATTCAGAATGTGTCATAACTGGCCAGTTACAAAAAAAGAAAAAGAAAATTTTTAAGTGTACATTTGATTCTTTTTTTACAATGAACAATATCTAGTACAAATCAAATTGTTTTAAACATTATTGTATAAATAAGTTCAGCGGTTTATTACAGTGCATATTTAAAGTTAAACCAAAGTGCAGTTTTACTTCATCCCAAGAGCATCCCCAGTTTATTTCCATATCTAAGTTTTACTTTTAAAGAGTGCTTTACCGTCTTTAACATTGGTCCTACATCGAGCCGCATGTTTACCTGATTTTAAGACAGTCGTCTATATAGTCAAAACTTCCTTTCTGTATATACATTTGCATTGCTCTTTTACATTCATATATTAGAACCATTTGTTTATTTTCTTCGTACGTAAGTCCTGTACTTACATTAATGTCCCATACACTTTTACCTCTACGTACATAGTTTTGAGTACCTTTTCATCAAAAATCTAAGAAGCGGGAATAACTTAAGTCCCTACGGCGTGAAACGGTCATCAACTGAGTCCAGTGGAGTATTGCTTAGTGCTGGAGCGCAGCCCAGCGCCAGGCAACTGCCCGAAGCTCTTCGCCAAGAGGTCTACAAGCGGTGTGCGTGTAATTGTGAGAGCAAATGCATATTTGTGAGTACATTTAGTTTTATCGTGTGTAAATTCTGTTTAATGTTAGAAGATTATAAGAACATTTATTATTTAGTTTTTCTACAGATCGTTTATAAATTACATAGTTTTGTATATATTCTGCGTTAAATAAGCCATTTGTTAACCGATGTAATGTAAAGGACAAACAAGGGGTATCTGTAATATTCACTGTTTTCTAAGTTGTAAAATATGGAAGCTCTATTAAATGTGCAAAGGAAACTCAGATCAACAATTTTGAAAGTTTTAGTTCATTTTGAAAACTGTGCGGAGGAGAGTTTATCCACAGAGTACATAGAAGTAAGACTGAGTAATTTAGATCAGGATTGGAATTTATTTAGAGATAATGATATCAGGCTGTGTAGTATTTCAGATCCAGATCAACTGCTACATACCGATTATGTTAATAAATGTATATATGATGAAGTTGCCGATGCTTATACTATGTGTAAGGCAAAGATGATCTTTAATTTGAAGAAACTACAGTCTTTATTGCCTGACACACAACATGATGTAAATATTTCAACTGCTCCTGTAAAATTGCCAAAAATTTCTATACCGTTTTTCTCTGGTGAATATACGGAGTGGACATCATTTCGTAATCTGTTTGTATCACTAGTTCATAATAATAGTTCCCTTGACAACGTGCAAAAACTGCATTACCTGAAATGTCACCTTACAGGAGAAGCTGAGCAACTAATCAGACATATTCCTATCACAGATTTTAATTATTCTCAATGCTGGGAGAAACTAGATAAACGATATAATGACAAGAAATATTTAGTTAACAATATACTTAAGAGATTGTTTGCTCAAAACCGCATCGCTAGTGAGTCAGGAACATTATTGAAACAACTTTTAGACACAACTTGTGACTGTCTCACTGCTTTAAAAAATTTAGAAATCGATGTAAGCACGTGGGATGTGCTCATTATTTACGTCTTAGCAGAAAAATTGGACCCAGAGACTCGCAAACAGTGGCAATTAAGTGTGTATAGTTCTGATAATGTAAATAATTTACCATCGTTTGAGAAATTTAAATATTTTATTGAAACCCGTTATCGAGCTTTAGAGAGTATAGAGACTAAGATAGATCACCATCAGTACAAAAGTGCGTTCACATTTCATTCTAATAGCATACCTAATAAAGTACAATTAAATAAGTTTTGTGAATATTGTTTAGAAAAGAGACATAAATTATGTTTCTGCAAAAAGTTCTCTAAACTGTCTTTAGAACAGAAGTCACAATTTGTAGCTACAAATAAAGCTTGTTCTAATTGTTTAGGTTGTAATCACACAGTGGCTAATTGTAGGAAGTCCAATACATGTCGAATTTGTAATCAACGACACCACTCACTTTTACACCCTGATCAGGCAGATCAAAGTAGTACGACGAAGTTACCACTGAGAAACGCTATTTCATTGAGCAAAATGCAAAACAGTTCAAAAATGGCTCGACCGAAACAGGTTTTATTACCCACCACATTAGTTAACGTTAAGACCAAAACAAACGATGATAAAGTCTTAAGAGCATTAGTGGATCAGGGTTCACAATCATGTTTTATAACTGAAAATGCAGTACAATGTTTGAACTTGAAAAAGATCCCATATAATGGCTCTATTAATGGGCTAGGAAATAATAAATTAACAAATGTCACTAAAATGGTAAGACTTCCCATTAATTCAAAAATTAATCCTAATTTTCAACTTCAAGTTGATGCGTATGTTGTAAACAATATATCGTCGTACTTACCTGACAAATCTGTAAATAAATGTTGCATCAATTGGTTAGATCAAACATTACCTCTAGCTGATCCCGAATTTTATAGACCAAACAAGGTAGATATTCTGTTAGGCGCAGATGCCTATACCTACATAATAAAAAAAGATATGTTAAGCAGTTCTTCGGGCGATATGATTGCACAAAACACAGATTTTGGTTGGATCATATCTGGTGTAGTAGCTGAAAATTCCGATTTTGTTAAATAAATATGTTGATATATCTCAAGGTCAAAGTTTTAAAGCTAACATATTTACCATTATTATTGTAATATATTGAAAGATGTAAAGGTCGACTTCATAGTAAAGAAGTTTAAAATTGTTGGTTGATAAGATTTGGATTTACATGTAGTATATGTCATCTAGTTAAATTGTAAGCATTCATAGTGGTAAGCGTTATACAAACAAATTTGTGAAGGACATCTCGTCAATAGATGTCCTTGGGAGGCGGAATGTTCAATATAATTTGTATTGTGCGACCTTTTTTCTATTTCATTCAGAATGTGTCATAACTGGCCAGTTACAAAAAAAGAAAAAGAAAATTTTTAAGTGTACATTTGATTCTTTTTTTACAATGAACAATATCTAGTACAAATCAAATTGTTTTAAACATTATTGTATAAATAAGTTCAGCGGTTTATTACAGTGCATATTTAAAGTTAAACCAAAGTGCAGTTTTACTTCATCCCAAGAGCATCCCCAGTTTATTTCCATATCTAAGTTTTACTTTTAAAGAGTGCTTTACCGTCTTTAACAGTATTTGCAAAGAGTAACTTGCTGAAAACGGAATTTCAACTTAATTCCTTAAAAGGGATGACAGAATCTTTGGAAGACTTTGTAGTATTACTTTGTAATTTGTATAACTTGTTCCTTCCAGCGGCTTTGCTTACGTTATTATCGTTTATAGCAAATCCTATAAAAGGTTACTTTTTCCGGGATAAGGATTATTCGATGTCCTGCTTAGTATCTTTGTTGCCATATATTGCATGTATTTTCCGTTTGAGTATTGATTAAGTACACATACAGTATAAAGTGTAAAAAGACGACCTATCACTTTCCCATTTACAATCAGAACTTACAAAATTATGTCAGTATGAGTTTTGGATTTTAATTTCAAGTTGTCATAGCTAAAAAACTTGAGATTCTTCTTATAGGTGATGGGCTAGCCAACCTATCACTATTTGAATCTCGATTCCATCTTAAGCTGAATGTTGGTTTTGCCTACCCCGCACGGGATATAGACGTGTATGTATGTATGTGTGAGAGTTGTTGTCATTCTTAGCCCTATCCATCTTGCTAGACTAAACAAAGATCTAATTATGATGATGAAACAATGATCAATTATAATGTAGATACAATATAACGAAAATAGAACTAATACAGCTATCCCTGCCAACGGGTAACAATGACCAATCATGCCTATTCATCTGCTAGACAGATAGTTATGTCGTTGACCTTATGCAAAACAAGACAACGGGCAATAAATTACTGAAACAAATAGAGACAGCAATACATTTCAATACAAAATAGGGATATGCGCAGATGTAGCATGTATCGGAAATTACTTAAAAAATTAACATCATACCCGTTTTTAAAAATGGAATGTCTTAACGTTTATTTATGAAAAAAAAAAACATTACCACATTTTTATGTAAGAATTTTAGTGCGTTTGATCTCAATCAACCTGGTGGTAAGCAAGATGAGGCAAAAGGTGATGAACGCAAACTCAAATAATAACCATTCACCCTCCACTCGTATGTATCGGTGATTTTACTTTGATGATTTGTCGCCGCTGCAAATTCGGTTAACTGTGGAGCGCCTAGAGAGTTAAAAAATTATATTATCCTTCTACGAAAAATATCGTCTATCCTTTTCTTACTCCTATTATAATTTGTAATTAGCAACAGTAACATCATACTCGTGGGTACCACATGACATGTAATTCGGATTGATCTCCTTCTGGTATATCTATATTTTGTGTTTATGATAGAACAGTCATTGTTGCTGTAAATTTTAATGAGTGGTTTTCCGACTGCTAATTAGCATTGAAAATTAGAGAATCCTCATGGTTTAAATTTTGACTTGTCTCCTAAAGTTTCTGAAGGCTCACTTTCAAAACTTTTTAAAGACATTTAGTTTTGAAAACAGTGCTTTTAGTGTAAGGGAAAACATCTCGAGAATCACGGTAATTAAACAAGCCACGGATTATTGTAACATGATTCGTTGATGAAACGTTCGAGATAAAGGAACGTTGCGTGCGCGTTTAATACCTGATAATTTGAAGTTAGTTGTCGTGAGGAAACTAGCGGATTCGGCTATTTATAAAATAAAGATGTGATATATGTATTTATGTGAGTACGTCATTCCTAAATGTTGGAAACAACTCAATCTGTGCCATTACTATCTAATCTGACAATTATCTGCCAATGTTAATTCGAGTTTTCAATGTACACTCTAATTTTTATTATAATTTTTTAAATGTGCCGTGTGGTTCCCGGCACCATTACAAAAAAAAATAGGACGACTCCATCTCTTTCCCATGGATGTCGTAAAAGGCGACTAAGGGATAGGCTTATAAACTTGAGATTCCTCTTTTAGGCGATGGGCTAGCAACCTGTCACTATTTGAATTTCAATTCTATCACTAAGCCAAACATCTGAGCGTGACCAATCAGTATTTTTAAGACTGGTGGCTCTGTCTACCCCGCTAGGGATATAGACGTGATCATATGTATGTATGTATGTATTTTTTTAAATCATTTGTTTGTTTGTTTATAATATCTTTATTGCATAGAAATTTACACAGGAACAAGAAAATAGTAAATACATAGTTATAAAAGAAACAAATCACTTGGAATGGCGGACTTATTAAGACTTATTTGTTTCATAAATATAGAATATGTTTTGCTTATATTCTGTTTGTATGCCTATGTATTATACTAAAGTCGTGTAAAATCCACCTTCCACCCAAAAGTAGGTCGGGAACGAGAGGGAATACAGGGATCATTTGAAATGTGTTAATCCCTGAATCCTTAACCCCAGGGTACCTTCGACTGAGCCCTGTCTTAGCTACAATGGTGGCAAGTTGAATGATCTGTTGTTATGTTAATGTCTTGGTCTTAGAGTAGTTTCCATTTAAGGTTATGTTTAACCTTCATTTAATTGATAAAGTTGATTTTATTTATTAAATGTAGATGTGTAGCCATGGTACAAAATGGGCTGGGTTGCAGACTTGCAGAGGTATTCATTTTATACATACATTCATAAAATCACGCCCCTTTCCCAGAGGGGTAAGATGAGACTACATCTTTCCACTTGCCACGATCTCTGCATACTTCCTTCGCTTCATCCACATTCATAACTCTTCATGCAAGCTCGGCGGTTTCGGGTACTCTTGACCTGACCCTTTACCAGGACGTCCTTAAATATTCATTTTATCATTTATATATGAACGTATTATTTTATCTTTGCATATTTCTAGTTACACCTTCCACCATTTTGATTAAACTCAACTATTCCTCCTCAATTGGGCAATTTGAGCGCCCCGACTCGCTGACTTTAAACTCAATCCATCTTTATGAATAAATACTCGTACATAAAAAATATGAATACGCACAAAAAGTCACAGTAAATTTCCGATTTAACAGACGTTTATATAGTGCTTTGATTCATTTTATTCATTCTAGTATTTATGTTTCGCCAATAACATAAGTCTGGTATGCCAAAGTGGTACATAAATATTCCATAAAATATTTATATTGAATATTTTGGTATAATCACCGCCCGTTCTGATAAAATACGCACGTACTTATGGTTCTCGAATCATTATTATTTATTGTTGGAATATTTAAAAAAAAAAATCATTTGTATGTAATATGTTCTGTTTAAATCTTATACCACATCAATTAGCAATGAAAACCAATATATTATATCATATACTCACTTTGATATGTGCCGTGTGGTTCCCGGCACCAATACAAAAAAGAATAGGACCACTCCATCTCTTTCCCATGGATGTCGTAAAAGCCGACTAAGGGGTAGGCTTATAAACTTGGGATTCTTCTTTTAGGCGATGGGCTAGCAACCTGTCACTATTTGAATCTCAATCCTATCTTAAAGCCAAATAGCTGAACGTGGCCTATCAGTCTTTACAAGACTGTACTGTTACTGATTTAAACTTTAAAAGAAAAAATAAATATTGGAGCTCTTCGATTCCGATTTTGTAAAAATGTATCATGTTGTTTTAAAGTTAGGAGGAGATCACTTATCCAATAAAGCACCAATATACTAAGCCTTTTAAAGCAATACGCTAATAACACAAGATGAAGTAAAAATACCTAGTTTTTGTAGTCTAAGCGAATGCAACATGTATTTAAGAACTCCATATTTTGGAATTACAAACGAAACTTTTAAAGCTGAGAAAACAGATAATGTCTTAATCAAATTACTGACACAGGTTGGCTGAAAGAGATCCCACTTAAGAATAAGCCCGTTTTTGTACTGTACAACTGTTTTATATTTGTTACGTACTCCTTTAGTGAACAATAAAATATTTACTCACTTACTTTTGCCTTTCATCTTGAATCGAAACCAAAAGTAAACAGTCATATAAAATTATCGCTCGAACGTTTTGAAAACTCGTGGTAGCGCCGCGGCGTCTTGAATGAACCAGATGACGTCACGGGCCGACAATGATTTACGGCATTTTAAAAAGTTTCCCGACTCCAGACTCCGAGATGGCGGACATCCAACTCCACGCACGTCAAAGTCACGTCGAACTTGCGTGTTTTAACACGTGTTGCTTGTGACGTGGTGTAAATAGTCCATCGGTAATGGAATTGTATTTTTAAAGTCTACGTTATCTCCATGCAAGTTCGTTTCTGCCAATAAAAGAAAATGATCGTCATTTGAAGAAGAATTATAAAGTTATAGACTGTCTTTCCTTTGAAGAAGAACTCAAAAGTTATTTTATCGAACCAACAGTATATCGTATAAGTATACTGTACGTCGAAAAATATCTCTGAAAAGCTTACAATTTCGCAGAGGTGGAGTTGGTTAAAAATCGTTTAAATGTTTTAGTTATAATTTCGATAATATTATTAAACTGTTTAATCATTTCTTAATACATACATACATAAACAATGCCTCTTCCCGGAGGAGTAGGCAGAGACAACATCTTTCGAAAAAAATGTCTCCGAATTTACCAAGATACGTTCGTCTAGGCCTCTTCACTGCACCTTTAACATTCTCTTTGTATACACATATCTTTGTCATGTATGCCGTAATAGTCGACTATGGGATAAGCTTATAAACATTGTATTCCTCTTGTAGACGATAGGCTAGCCACCTGTCACTATTTGAATCCCAACTCCATCGTAAATCCTGAACATGGCCTTTAGTCTTCACAAGACTGTTGGCTCCGTCTACCCCGCTACTATATGCACGTATGTATAATTCAAAGATGAAAAACGCAAAGCAGTTTCCCTCCTGAATAAAAATTCTGAAATTACTACATCATATGCGTAATGTAGTATAATATCATTCATCGCCCACATTATAGACGTCATCAGTTTGTATTCAAACATTTACCAGATATAACTGGTATCACAGATGAAAATAAAACATTATGATCTCAATTCCTGTACTGTATTTCTTGAATAAATTTCAATGCAGAATTAAGAGTTTCTTCCTAATGTATGATTAGTTTCATTACACATAACCGCTATTCCATTATTTAACGTTTTCAGTTAAACGTGGTCTGAGAGTTTTAGAACTATCGCACAATAACAATTGGTATATCAGATCAAAGATGCAATACTGAAAATGTAGCAATGCCGAAAAAAAAAATATAAACATGTGGATGAAACAAAAAAAGAAATGCAGTGATCGGAAGAAATCTCCACGAAATTGATAAAAAAAATGATATATTTATTTATTCATATAAACTTTATTGTAAAATAAAAATGTATAGCACAATTGGCGGACTTGATGCTAGAAGCATTATCTACCAGTCAACCATTGGGTCTGACAGATAACTTTATTATATATACTATATTTTTGATTACAGTCATACAAGAACCACAATGCCACAGGCACAAAAAAAAACAAGATGCTGATAATATTGAGACTCTGTCTACTAAATAAGTAATAGAGACGTGACCACAAGCGTCTAAATTTTTAAGATATTCAGCTACATAGTTATTCATTTTTTAGTTTTTATACCCCACAGCGTTGTCTCATGTTAACGTGATTAAATTATTTTGCTTTACCTGAAAAACATCACGAAATGCCAACGTACCATGCTTACTTTGTATTCGCTTGTAAAATTTAATGGTTTTATTTGGTTCATTCCAGAACAGAACGCATTAAGGTATTAGCAAGTCGCAAAGCAAACTGACTTTGAAAACAAACGCATCAATTTTCGTAATGCCAATGTTTAGGCGTAGTGCACAAAAGCGAAAGTACAAATAATATACATACGTACGTACCATCTCGCCTGTTACCCGTTGGGGTAGGCAGTGACTATGGATTTCCACTTGCTACGATCCTTGCCGACCTCTCCCGCTTCCTCCACACTCGTTACTCTTTCATGCATATTCGACGATTACCGATACTCCTAACATCTCCCTGTTTCAAGACATTCGAAATTAGCTCCTTAAAAGTTCAACGTGGCCGGCCCTGTCCTATCTAAATAATATGCCTAAGTATTATTATACATACATACATATAGTTATATCCCTTGCGGAGTAGACAGAGCCAACAATCTTGACACAGCAGATGACAGAAGAGTATAAGAAGTTGTTCTTATTTTTAATCTACTTGACACAATATACAATGGCCAGGGTGTTCGTTATTGATATTGAAACCATGAAGGTTTAACACTAGCCTATCGCCTTCAAGAGTAATATTATTTGAAAAGATAATAATACTTCTAAAAAAGAACATTTAGAGAAATAGCTACCTTCTGAAAATAGATATAAGCTGTAAAGTTTCATACAAAACCTCGAGTAGTTTTTGCGTAAAGATATTCCAAAAATAATGTCGCATTTACAATATTACTAGCTGTTGTCCGCAATTATTTATATTATTTAGATATTGTTAGTACACAGCGACTTGCCTTTTTTTAGTCTCGGCTCGGTGAAGCCTTAATTAAATTCAGTGTAGCCCGCGCTTTACTTGGAAATTTAAAAGTTTTGTTTATTTGGTCTCAAAGGCTGGGATTTTATGATCAGGATAATATCTGTAGTCCATTAAAATTATTAAAAATATATACCTATATATTCTGGTTCTATAAATTGACATAAAAATGTTCAGTTTATGTTTCAAAGTAAGTTTTATATTTTACTTACAAAATTTTATTTGCCTTGAAAACTGAATTTATTAGATACATTTTTAAAGTTTATTTTATCACTTTTTTATCTCTTACGGGATAGATAGAGCCAACAGTCTAGCCAACCTAATGATGGAATTGAGATTCAGCTAGTGACAGGTTGCTAGCCCATTGCCTTGTGAAGCGTATCTCAAGAAAATTGGCCATTTTCTTGACTACATTTTACAATTTGCGCGGCGAGTGAAGCAGAAGGCACAAACTAGGTTTCTTCCTACGCTATCAAATCAGCATTGTAACATATCGCTTGCAATATATTTCTGAAAATATATATTTTACAAGTAACAACGAGTTCAATGTATTTTACAAGCTCCACCGAGTATTAATATTAATAAAACGTGTAACATTCAAGAAAGCCGTGAAGTTTTGTCAATTTATTTCGACTAAATTGTGCCATGTGGTTCCCGGCACCAATAAAAAAAAGAATAGGACCACTCCTTCTCTTTCCCACGAATGTCGTAAAAGGCGACTAAGGGATAGGCTTATACATTTGGGATTCTTCTTTTAGGTGATGTGCTAGCAAACTGTCACTATTTGAATCTCAATTCTATCATCAAGCCAAAAAGCTGAACGTGGCCTATCAGTCTATTGAAGACTGTTGACTCTGTCTACCCCTCAAGGGATATAGACGTTACGTATAATGTATGTATGTATGTAAATTGTTACGCAAACGTAACATACGAGAGTCGCCGGTTTATAAATAAAGCGGCATAGTTACCGGCCACTAAAATACCAATACTTAGTCTAGTCAGTGTCTAGGTACCTACGTATTTTATAGCACGTTTATACTAGCTTTGGCTCGCGATTTCCCTCGCTTACGAAATACGAACCAGTTTAATTTTTTTTTAATTCAGGTATGAATACTATCATGCCGGGCCGTGTGGTTCCCGGCACCAATAGAAAAACTAATGGAACCCCTCCATCTGTTTCCCATGGATGTCGTATAAGGCGACTAAGGGATAGGTTTATAAACTTGGAATTCGTCTTTTGGGTGATGGGTTAGCAACCTGTCACTATTTCAATCTCAATTCTATCATCAAGCCAAATAGCTGAACGTAGCCTATCAGTTTTTTCAAGACTGTTGGCTCTGTCTAACCTGCAAAGGATATAGACGTGACTTTAGACATACATACATATAATCACGCCTTTTTCCCGGAGGGGTAGGCAAAGACTACATCTTTCCACTTGCCACGATCTCTGCATACTTAGCTTCATTCACATTCATAACTTTCTTCATTTCAGACCCTTTGCCAGAAGTAATTAAGGACGTGACTATGTATGTATGTATTGTTTTTTAGTTCAAAGATGAATATTATCATCAACAACAACTGCTTAATAGTGTGCACAAATGTTTGTTACCGCTTCTTCTGCACTGACGCCTTGGAAGCGGCAGTAAACTTAGTTTTTAAGTAATGTATTTGACGTCAACCAAGTTGTTAAACCATACGACAATTATTAAGCGATATAATAATATCCTATAATAATGAATAAATAATTTTGAATTTTGAATTTTTGAATTTTGTTCAAAGGGCTATTGAAACAAATTCTTTTGTAATTTTATCATCAAACAAATCATTAATCAAACAAACAGACATAACAGTCACGGTATATTTCAGTGATTTATGATTTTTCCACATGTCTAAGGGTATATTTTTGTTCCCGAAATTTTGCAAGATGGCTTCGTGTTTTTCCCCCTGGACGTCTCGAGAAGCGACGAAGTAAATTATGGTCTATGACCTTAGAACCACGATCCTGGATGGGGTATGTCAGGTTTTTACGCGAAGAGAATTTCGTCTGAACTCTGCAACTTTTGCAAGGGAACTTAGTCCAAAAAGGATTATGATTACACATCCAGTTTCTTCCAGGTTTCAGAAAGATGTTTTTCCTGGCTTCAAAACATTGGTTAGAACTCAAACTAATGTACACAATTCAGTGTCATTGGTGCATGACCGCGCTAGGATTTAAATCCGTGCGTCAAAAAAGCGTTCCATTTTTTAATCCCAAATTTGTAATACAGACTCAAACCTTAATAAAAAAAAAAGAAATAGTATACATCCAACGATGACATATTAACGAATATGGATCACGTGTCGCGTTACTTCCTATTCCGGCCATCGCAATGCAATATGAAACGAGAATATATATCATACTAATGACTGTCATTTATATGATTCGTATCTCGCGCAAAATTTAATTTAATTTCGTGATTTTCGAGTTGTGTTTGTGTACGTACTGAAAGGGTTTTTTAGGAAGTAAAGGTCTACCCATATGTAAGGTTAAGTTTTGGACCTGAGGTTTGAGAAACTGAGAATTCCTAGGCAGGTACTTAGAAGACAATCTGGCTCCGAAACCTATACCTTTTCCCACTTTCTAAGTGAGGTCGGCACAGTATGTTAGTTTTTTCCAATTACTTCTGTCAATTATGTAAAAATCATCACTAAACAACTGTTTTCCAAAAATTGTCCTAGTCCGCTCAACCCAACTAAAAACCAAACGCATTTCTACGCTAAACAAGTCTACATTGTAAGTTGACCATATTTTCAATAACAGCTTTGTGTTCTTACAATTTCTTTGTCCTAATTACAAACCTAAAGCAAACTAGACATATTTAGCGTCTGAAGTTTTAAATCTAGGATTACTGAAAGCCAATCAATGCCGCTATACAGTCAGACAATGGAATCCAACTGGCTTGGCGCCAAGTTTTCGTCACCACAAAAAAAAAACTAGTTTCAACCGGTCTGACAGATGAAAAGCGGAGTATTTACACATTGAATTTGCCGCGATAAGAATAAGTTTGAAAAACCAGGCTACATAGATTTTAGAACTGCCATACGCCATTTTGATTTGTGTGTGACGTAAGGGAAGAAATAAAATCGCCGCTTCTAATCATGTTTTTGTTAAAACTACTTACACACTAATCACGTGTTTATCGTTTATGCGGTAGACACAGCCAACAGTCAGACTGAAAGGTCACGATCAGCTAGTGGCTTAATGATAGAAATGAGATTTAAACAGTAACAGGTTGCTATCCCATCGCCTAAAAGAAGATTCAAAGTTAACCCTCCCGTTAGTCGCCTTTTAAGACATCCATACATACGGTTAAGTGGAGTGATGAATGGAGTGGCCCTATTCTAAAGAGCTGGGAACCACACGGCACACTTTATACACAATAAAATGAAAATTAGTCAACATACCTATCCATAAAAAAATATTAGTTCAGACAGCTGTTTATTAATGAAACAAAGGCCTAGTATTGTGGCGATAAATTTCTCGTATCGTAAATGCCTTTATTACGCGAGTCATATGACGTTTCAGCTCGTTCATACCACGGTTTTATTTTAGTCTAGTCTATGCATATGTTTATAATTCCCACGACTGTATCTATTTTATTATTTTTTGGTTTTTAGTACATTTATATTAAACATTGCAATGTATGTTTAACATAAAACCGTTTAACTTAAAAAGTTTTTTTACCTATTTTTTTTTTATATTAACATGGTAACAATAAATAATTGAATTGAATATCGGAAGATAGTGAATAAGTATATAAGAATTAAAGTCCAATTTATTATATTTAATTAAAGTCTCATTTTATTATAATTAATTCATCATTAAACTCCTGGCGTTATTTCCCGCTTACTTGTCTAGAGCGCAGAGTGGACTTATGACCATGATTTTAAATTGAGATAAGATTTTATACGAAACGTCTCCCGCGTCGCAGAGGAACCTTACCCGTATAAGATCATGTTTGGACGTTCAATTGCTTGCTTCACATTTTCACTCACTCATCAATACATACATACATACATAAAATCACTCCTTTTTCCCGGAGGGGTAGGCAGAGACTACTTGCTCTACATACTTCATCCACATTCATATCTCTCTTCATGCAAGCTGGGCGGTTTCGGGTACTCTTGACCTGACCCTTTACCAGGACGTCCTTAATTTGATCAAGGTACGTTCGTCTGTGTCTTCCCACTCGTTCCTTTCCATCCACACTTCTCGTATATTTGCTTAGCCAATCTGTTTTCGTTCATCCTTTCCACACGACCAAACCATCATAGCATAACCTTTTCAATTTCTGTTACTATTTTATTGATTACGTTACAAAAACACATAATTCAGAAAATAATCATTTTTTACATAAGAAAAAGTGTATAACCGTTCTACTTTTCGATATAGTCACTTTTAACTACTTAAACAAAATTTTACTAAGCGTGCCTAATAATAGTCGATTTTCAGGACAATGTCCCATTGCTCCCAACGTAATAGTCAGTCAATAAATCAAACATAGTACTCAATTTATGGAGCATGACTAATTACAGCTGTATAGATGCCTGAAACATTGTTTGCTCAACAAGTATTGTAGACATAGTAATTGTAGTTAAACATTCTTTAAATATATGTCGTTTGATGTGTACATAAATGTTGGTATCAATTAGCATACGTAAATAATCTTAAATGAAAAAAATCGTTATTATTTAAAATTAACCAAAAAATATAAATTGAACGACTGTTGGCTCTGTCTATCCCTGAGGATATAGACTATATATTTTTTCACCATTATCTTCCTAACCATTTGAATCTGAATTCAAATGGTGAAAATCATCAAGTTATACAGCTGGATATGGCCTTTCAGTCTTTGTGAGACTGTTGGCTCTGTCTTTTCGTCGGGATAAAGATATGATTTAATAAATATGAACGTATGTATCATCCTCCTAATGTAAGTCCCGGTTGCAGATCCCGGTCCCTTCTTACCTTATTGGAGAGGAGTTCAGGGTCTGCCTGTGACCACAAGCCTGGATTCAAATGAATTTGTATAATGTTAGTATGTAAAAATTGCAGAAAATTTACAACGAAGACCATTTGCACACATATCATCTTTCGCGGCGTCAAGCCATGATTTCTTCGGTATACACCTTTCATCTGTTCCCCAAACAGACGAAATATTCGTATTGACATAATCAGTGCTACATTCATTCATGTTTTTTAATGTAGACAATGCGTATTCGTCCACGATTTAGATTTAAGAGATCTATATTTGTAAATTGACGTCCGATGAAAATGCTGCAGTGTAGTTTGTTCCGCCGCTTCTTCTGCACATGCGCCTTGGAAGCGGTAGTAGTTATAATTAGATTTAAGTTATGTGACGTCAATAAGTGATACCTTGTATCCAATTTTGAAAATAAATCTATTCTATTCTATTCTAGTCTACCGGCTTCCCCAAGAGACACGGCCGTATCAGCGCAGGCGGCATTCTCACATTTTATCCGCTACGTCACCGACATGAAGACTCAATCAAACTGTTCACTAGCATACGTTATTCACGATATTGGGGAAAATTTATTAACAGCCGTCAAACACGATACTTCATTTATAATTTTCCCAATTTTACAACAAAAGAAGTGTTTGTCAACCCTAGCTGACGTCATTCCGACGCCATTTTAATCGACAAGTGATGTCACGCTGCGAAATTTCAGGAATCGCGATGGAAACTCGAACAAAAAGCATTGTGTTTTGAACAATGTTGCGAGAAACGAAAAGAAATGTACCAATACACGGTACACACTTGACGGCCTCTGTGGCGCAGCGGTAATACGCTTGTCTGTGACATCGGAGGTCCCGGGTTCGAATCCCGGCTAAGGCATGATGAGAAAAGAACTTTTTCTGATTGGCCTGGGTCTTGGATGTTTATCTATATTAAGTATTTATTATAAAATATAGTATCGTTGAGTTAGTATCTCGTAACACAAGTCTCAAAGAACTTACTTCGAGGCTAACTCAATCAGTGTAATTTGTCCAAAAAAAAAAAAAAATGAAACCAGGTTGAAGGGCGCGCTGGGTGGTGTACCTTAATGTACATACATAAATAAAGTCACGGCGTTTCCCCGGAGGGGTAGACAGAGACTACAACTTGCCACGATCTCTGCATACTTCCTTCGCTTCTTCCAGGTTTCGGGTACTCTAGACCTGACCCTTTACCAGAACGTACTTTATTTGATCAAGATACGTTGGTCTAACCCTTCCCACTCCGACCTTTCCCTCCAAAATCTCATTGTAGGTATATCTGCTTAGTCAACCTGCTGTTCAAAAGAGGGGAAGGAAGAGAGGTAAAGAAAAAACTAAAAGTATCAACATACCACCAAATAAAAAAAAAAGTTAGCTCTTAAATTTAAAAAGCAGATATAAAAGCATTTAATTAACTTCCCGATTTTCCGTTCCGGTAATTTTCACACTCGATTAATCTACATTAAATCGATTAGCCGTTTAATAGACAAACTTTCGCCATTGCTTGTAAATATTTTATGTATTGTTATTACTAATGCGCATAATTAAATACATAAAATACATTTAACCATATTTAATTTTCGTGTGTAAATGGTATTAATGGTATTCGTGTGGTTCCCGGCACCAATAAATAAAAAATAAGACCACTCCGACTCCTTCCCATGGATGTCGTAAAAGGCGACTAAGAGATAGGCTTATAAACTCGAGATTCTTCTTTTAGGCGATTGGCTGGCAACCTGTCACTATTTGGACCTTGACTATCATTAAGCTAAACAGCTGAACGTGGCCTATCAGTCTTTTCAAGACTGTTGGCTCTGTCCACCTCGCAAGGGATATAGACGTGATTATATGTATGTAAGTACGTATAACTAATTGATGCCTATTTTGAGTATGTCAGAGCGATCATTTAGTTTAACATTTCAGTGCCGGTATAATTAAGTACCCCTATTAATTATACTTAGTTTCAATGTACTCCAATATTGTTCAGCTAAACTAATGGTGATTTGTCGGAAATATAGCTAGCTACCATATATTTTTTAATGGCTTTGCTATCCTAATAGGAATTTTGGTAGGTATATTTATTATATTTAAGTATATGTTATGTATGAATTATCTGTAATTTCATACATAAAACCACGCCTCTTTCCCGAGCGAGGAGGCAGAGACTACTTATTTTCAGGTAGAGACTTCATGATAGAATTCAGATTCAAATAGTGACAGTTGCTAGCTTATCGCCTAAAAGAAGAATACTCATTTAATGAGCCTATCCCTAAGTCGCCTTTTACGACGATTGACAATTATTAAGCGATATGAAGTACCTATCCTATAATAGTGAATAAAAATTTTGAATTTGAATTTGACGTCCATGGGAAGGAGATGGAGTGGTCCTATTTCTTTTTCTTTTGGCACTAGGAACCACACAGCTCATTCGATTGACATTCACACTCGTTTTGTATATTTAATCTGCTCATTAGAAATGTCATCATTGATCTACTCCATATTTTTTTAAAGATTATACGAAGTTTTCAATATTATCGATCGTTAATGGTATCATGCACACTGTATTCCCCATAGTACCATTTGTAAAATGTGACGTATGGCAAGGTTAAAACACCTGCCGTGTCATATGTCATAGATATAGGTCAACTAGTCTAATATTCAGAGTACTATAATAGTTCTTGGTAGATAACATCCACTTATCCATTAAACGAGTGTGTTGTCGTAAAAGGCGATTAAGAGAGAGGCTTATAAACTTGTGATTATTATTTTAGGCGACGGGCAAGCGACCTGTCACAATATGAATCTCAATTCTATATGACTGTTCGCTCTGTCTACCTCGCAAGGGATATAGACGTAACTATTTCCCAGAGGGGTAGGCAGAGACTACCTCTTTCCACTTGCCACGATCTCTGCATACTTCCTTCGCTTCATCCACATTCATAACTCTCTTCATGCAAGCTCGGCGGTTTCGGGTACTTTTGACCCCTTTTGACCAGGACGTCCTTAATTTGATCAAGATACGTTGGTCTAGGTCTTCCCACTCCGACCTTTCCCTCCATACTCTCCCTCTTTTCATTTTTTCCTATTAACATAAAGTGCTTTTCAAAGATGCCAGGAACACATAGTACCTACCTACCAAGGTGTTACTAAGTAAAAGTATAACGAAAAAATAAAAATACAAATCGAATGTTTACAACTTTTAATTGGATCCAGTTACCTACGGCGATCAGGTGAACTTCTTTAATAATTACTGTCTGTCGGATCAAGTGTGGCCCGAACGCAAGATAAGGGAAGGTTAGAAACATAAATTGATGAGTTTTGCTGAAAGTTAGCGAATTCTTCTCTCTTGTGTTTTTGTTTTATAATGAAACATTGGTTTTATTGCGGTAAAAAAAAATCCTAAACTTGTTGTATTTCATTAAGCTTTGTGCTTATTTAGAAAGCAAAAAGCTGAATAAAAGCTTTTGTTTGTAATGTATGTATTTTGCAGTATACATGACAATGTGCACTTTAGCGCATCACCAAATTAAAGTTTTTCTGTTTGGTCAGCTGGTAGACTGGTAGAGAATGCTAAACGGCATTAAGTTAGTACATTTTTTTTGTGCAATAAAGTTTTTAATAAATAAATAAACAGTCCGTTTATTTCCAATATGACACATGCAAAATAATTTTACAATATTTTTTCTCTCACGGTAGATTTCACGATCCTCGAATGGAATCGAGACTAACATACAGTAACGAAGTATTTTGGTATCACGAATGAAGCACTAATAGGTTTGTTCTTCTTTCTTCTGACATTAGTCCCGGTTACATCCTCACCTCTCTGGAGAGGAGCCTGGGACGCGCCATTTTTCTTGTGAATAAAGACGGTTAGTATATTCGACATTAAATATAAATATAAAATTTAAATATATACGGGACAAATAACACAGATTGAGTTAGCCTCGATGTAAGTCCGAGACTTGTGTTACGAGATACCAACTCAACGATACTATATTTTATAATAAATACTTATATAGATAAACATCCAAAACCCAAGCCAATCAGAGAAAGTTCGTTTCTCATCATGCCCTGGCCGGGATTCGAACCCGGGACCTTCGGTGACACAGACAAGCGCACTACCGCTGCGCCACAGAGGCCGTTATTATTATACATACATTATTATATTCCATTTTGTAAAATCGCTAACGCTCATGATCGTGCCGCTTTCTGAGGTGGTAAGGTGATATCACGAGTTGAGCAGCAATTAAATTTTCTTCCTAACAATTTATTATTAAAGCCAATATATTTTTCTTCGGACTCTCACTCTTTTTCTCTTTCTACTGCCATTATTTTTAATGAGTTTTTGTAACGTATATTCGTTTGGAGGAAATTCTTCCTTGTTTTGACGATGGCGTATTAAATTTTGTTTTCAATTATATTGGCCCGTGCTCTACTTGTTCCACTAATATTTTTTTATGAGGTACTATATGTTTCATTGAGTAATCTAATGAGTTCTTAATACAGAAGATTCCAAGGAAAGAAGAAAGTAGAGGGCAAAAATTTCTTCTAATTCTGTTCTTAACATACATAGACATAAATTCATACTCAACTATTTTTATAACATAATAAGAGCGAAGTTCAAAATCACAAATATAACAGGTCAATCGCTTAAATCGGAAAAATATTTATTCATTCAAAGATCGTGGTCAAAGAAGGACCCTGGGCTCCTCTCCCAAGAGGTGAGGATACAATCGTACAAACGCCAGAAATATGAATATGTTGACACTTCAGAAATAGGAATAATATAAGACTAAAAGTTATTCCGAAATCTGTGGTTGACACGCCAAAAGGAGACAGAGTCTACACAATTTTTCTGAAGTGTTAATACGTTTTCGTATCAACTTTGTAAAGCTATGAACATGAATGTCACCCCCAGCCCTAATAATAACAGTAGGCAGTAATCAGACTCTATTCATCATTATTACAGTAATTTGAAGGTTGACGCATGCAAATAAGTGCGAAGCCTGTGCGGCGTGATTGCTCGCTTTCTTTCCGTTCTTAACCCACACCGCCACAAGTGGGGTGTTAAGAATGATGATTTTATACATACATACATACATATGGTCACGTCCATATCCCTTGCGGGGTAGACAGAGCCAACAGTCTTGAAAAGACTGAATGGCCACATTCAGCTATTTGGCTGAATGATAGAATTGAGATTCAAATAGTGACAGGTTGCTAGCCCATCGCCTAAAAAAGAATCCCAAGTTTGTAAGCCTATCCCTTAGTCGCCTTTTACGACATCCATGGGAAAGAGATGGAGTGGTCCTATTCTTTTTTGTATTGGTGCCGGGAACCACACGGCACGATTTTATTGCTATCTTATTATAAACTTAAGACTGACAAATATCGTAAGCACATAAATTCGGGGTAGATAGAGTTAACAGTCCCAAAAAGACTTAAAGACCACGTCAAGATTCTGAGAGTGACATAGGTTGTAAGCTCATCGCTTAAATTAAGAATTGCGAGTTTATAAGCCTGGATAGGACTAAAACTCAATGTAGACTAGTATATCCCTTACTCTGTCTGATGCCCAAGGCGCCACCCGCAGTCTTCGTAGCACGGTTACCCTACGACTAAGACTACCGACATCCAACACCAATTTTTACTCCCACTCTTTTACTGTACAAGCTGTCCGTCTACGGAATGCTCTCCCTGTCGATATCAGGAAAGCCCAGCCTATTGATAGTTTCAAAAATCTCGTTAGGTCTCATTATCTTTCTACTCTATCCTAAGTATATGTTGTTTTTATGTATTTATCTGTATTTATGCGTATTTATATGTATTATATAAAGATATATATTATGTATGTATTTTATTATGTTCAAACATTTATTTATCTTGCTCTGCGCCAACGCCAATCTCCTGTTTGATGTCCTTCCACCCAAAGGTTGACTGGAAGAGATTGCTTTAGCGATAAGTCCGCCTTTGTACCATCTATATCTGTTTTGTGCTGTTTTGTATGTTTTACTCTTATGGTGCAATAAAGAGTTTTATCTATCTATCTATCTGTTTTGTCTACCCTGTCGGTAACATAGCAACACGCCGCCAAGTCGAGTGGCAGCTGACGGCCGGGTATAATGAAAAATGCCCGCCAGCCAAATTTCAGCATGTGACGTCATCCACTGAATAATATTAGCATAACATTAATAATATTAGCACATGTTTGTTTTAGTTTTTTTACAAGATTTTTTAGGTGCCCAAGTCCGTTCGTGTATTCGGAATTTAAGTTGTTTGAATCGTAATATCAGACCTTATTTGTGTGTACTATGATTTTAATTAGTGGTGTAACCTAAGCTTTATATGCTTTTTTAAATAACGGGAGTGTGAATGGGAATGATAGAGTGGACAGTCCCAGACGAACGAACCTTGATCAAATCGGAGACGTTCTGGCAAAGGTCATGTTAAGAGTATCCGAAATCGTGAAGAGACCGATGAGAGATGAATGTAAATGAAGCGAAAGAAGTATGCAGGGAGCGTAACAAGTGGATATATCGCTCTGTCTACCTCTATGTATGAAAAAAGACCCATTTAAAAAGGATTGAACAAAGATCTATGTACATACTCAACAATCATTGACACCATAATATTCACTTATTTCTGTAGCTCTACCCGCGTTTAACACCGTCCGTCCATATAATCACGTCTATATCCCTTGCGGGGTAGACAGAGCCAGCAATCTTGAACGGCTGACAGGTCACGTTCAGCTGTTTGGCCTAATGATAGAATTGAGATTCAAATAGTGACAGATTGCTAGCCCATCGCCTAAACGAAGAATCCCAAGCCTGTAAGCCTATCCCTTAGTCGCCTTTTACGACATCCATGGGAAGGAGATAAAGTGGTCCTATTCTTTTTTTCAATAATGCCGGGAACCACACGGCACCAAAGTATTACAAAAAAAATATTTCGCGTTGCCGTGGTAATTTCTAGATATCATTTCTTAGTGCTGTTCTTCTTATTTCTTCTCGTATACTTCTAAAAAGAATTCATACTAAATTGCACCTTCCTACGCCAAGTAGCAACGGTTGTATCTAACCTGTCAGTCAGTCAATATATTAACATTGAATTCGTATTTTCAAAAATCATTTTTTTATTTTAAATCTTCGCATAAAACCGCTTCTAGAGTATTAAACATAAACAATTTTGAAATGAAATATTGATTTGTGTTAACAAATTTAGTTTTTTCTAATATATCATTAATTCCTTGTTTCAGGTGAGTTCGGATTGAAATGTCTACTAATGAGCTTCTGGTAATTATAAACTTGCCTTCAGGCCTTCATAGATGAAGATAACCGAAATTTCCCTAGGCAACTTACCCTCGTCAAATCAACTGGAGAATCATAATAATTTGTTCGGATTTAACTTACTCCTAAGTATAATATAAATAGAGTAATAACGCCCCTATGATCGGCTTACAAACTCAAATCCATACATACATAAAATTAGGTACACCTCTTTGCCGGAGGGGTTATGTAATTTCATTATTGAACCATTTATTCAAGGGCTTATAAACTCGGAATTCTTCTATATTCTTCTAAGGGCTTATAACCTGTCAGTAGCAGAATCTCAGTTCCATCATTAAGCCATAGATACAAACATATTATGTACATATAATCACGTCTATATCCCTTGCGGGGTAGACAGCCAGCAATCTCGAAAGGCTGACATGCTACGTTCAGCTGTTTGGCTTAATGATAGAATTGAGATTCAAATAGTGGCAGATTACCTAAAAGAAGAATACCGAGTTAATAAACCTATCCCTTACTTGCCCTTTACGACATCAATTTGAACGAGATGGAGTGGTCCTATTCTTTTATTTATTTGTGCCAAGAACCACACGGAAATGTAAACGCTGTAATTTTATAACGCCTACCTGTTTAAAGTAATTACAGTGCGATCTGTTATAATGTACACTTCGTGGCGTGGAAAACGATACTGTTGTTACAGATATTCTAAAAGAAATTAATTATTTTATGTAGAATTATACTCAGTGGTAACTCGTATGAGAGTGGCCTCTAATCGCATATACTTGTATTGACTTTTAGTCAGGGTTAGATGATTTTAAGAACTAGTCAAAAGGCATTTCACAATCTGACTGATTCATACCAGGACCGTGGTCTTGGTGATAAGCGAACCCTGGGCTCCTCTGCAGAGGACGCAAACGGGACTAACATCAACTTTCAACAAACAATCGTTTTATTTAAACTTAAAATGTATGGTTTTGTTTTTAAAATTATTATAGTACATCACTGAATAAATATAATTGATTTTTCAGCAGTGAACAATTCTGTAGCATTATTGACTAGCATACTTATATTTGTGTACAAATTGTAGTCAAATTTATTTTTATTCACTAATCCTTCTATGGTTACCCTTGGTCCATTTTGCATACACACATATATATATAATCACGTCTATATATCCCCTGCGGAGTAGACAGAGCGAACAGTCTCGAAAAGACCAATAGGCCACGTTCAGCTGTTGGGCTTAAAGATACAATTGAGATTCAAATAGTGACAGGTAGGCAACCTGTCACTATTTGAATCCCTCAGTCGCCTTTTACAACGACAACGGGAAAGAGAAGGAGTGGTCCTATTCTTTTTTCTATTGTTGCCAAGAACCACACGGCATATCCATATTTTTTTTTAATTTACGTTTTATCAAAATATTAGCTTTAATTATATATCCAAAGCTATTAATATTTCTTCCGTACATGCAATAATATAATTTAAAGCATTAATGACTTTATCTTTTTCGTGGAGGATATAAAAAAACATTGTTTCCTGCATGAATCACTTTTAAAATTATTTTCTGAGCGATCTTGCGGTTGGCCTTATAGTTTATCATAATTACGATCATAAAACAACTAGACAATTACTATTACATCACTCACATTTAACTTGTAACTTAGAATTAAATATGATAAATGATGACGATGTAAATGTGCAAATGTAAAAACAATTAGACTGTTTTCAAAAACTTGCAAGTTTACAGACTGTTTTGTGTGTCAGTGACATTAAAAAAGATTTGTTTTAAGTTTTTGTTTTCATAAACTTGCAGATGAAAATGCGTTATTTTATAAATAAGTTTTTTAAAACACATTCGGTTTGTTTTTTTTTTTTTCAATCTTTCCAAATTCATTTAAAATTACTTTTAAATAGTTTTCCGTCCGTTTCTTGTTGTTTCGTTGGTAGGCCAGCGATGAATTAATATGATTTAATAAGTGTCAATTGCATTTAATCTTGGTCAAAAATATCAACACAAATTTTGTGGTAGTACTGGAGATTTAGAATTAATATGATGTCAATTTGTCGCTGTTGTCGGAGATTTGACAGCTTCTTACTGTTTAGTTATCGTTATACGAGTTGTAATGACGCTTCCCATATTCTAAGTGTAATTTACTTATTCTATTAACGTAAGTTAATTTCCACAATAAATTCTCTCTACTTTTCTTCACTTTATTAATAAGTGATTTATTAGTCATACATACATGTAATCACTATGTTTTACAATAAAGTTTTGAATTTAAATTTGAATCACGTCTATACCCTTGCAGGGATATACAGAGCCAAAAGCCTTGAAAAGATTGATAGGCAACGTTCAGCTGTTTGCCTTAATGATATAATTGATATTCATATGGGATGCTAGCCCGTCGCCTAATAGAAAAATCTCATGTTTATAAACCTATCCCTTAGTCGCCTTTTACGACATCCGTGTGAGATAGAGTTGTCCTATTCTTTTTTCCTATTGGTGCCGGGAACTGCACGGCACATGAATAGTCGTTACACGGCTATATATAAGTTGTTCACAGAAAAGGTCCTTTATAAAATAACTGTTATTTCAATTCCCATCTTACCTTGGCCTACAGTGTATACGCAATAAGTAATAGACTCCTCAAAGTTCAGATGGTCATTCGCAATCCATTTATCTTAATTAACAGAAGGGTTCCAGAATTTCAATCAGTCAGCGTTGGGTTTCTGTTGTTCACGATTATAAATTAACATATTGCTAACGTAGTGCCGTGTGATTTTCGGTACTGACCTGACTTTCCTTAATTAACAGGGTGACTAAATTCGGACAGGAGTCAGTTCCAACCTACATATTGTCCACCTTTACATTGTAAAGATACCTAGATCCTATTATTACTTAGTTTATAATTAAAAACAATAGTTATAATTGGTAGTATTTAAGACTTTACGTTACAAAATAACATTTTACATTGAATATCTATTATTTTGAAGTGAAATAATTATTAAAATAAACGGTTGCTGACAGAGTCGCCTTGTAGAGAAAAAACAACTGACATTTCGATTTAAGCCATAAAAAATATTATAATTATCCACACAACTTAACACTAAGTCAGCTAACTGCTACATAACACATCTTTTTACTTCATTATTTCATTTAATTCCTTACACAAAAGATTCCGTTGGTCCCCCTGGCCTACTTTTGTAAAAGTAGTTTGGGTACCCCGTGACCTTACCACGGAAAACTTCTTGTAATTTATCACTAATAACAGTCTCGGCTATATTCTAGTATCGCCCCGTCACGCCATCAGTAATTACCCGACGAAATATTAGGCACAATTAGTATGACGGTGTTGTAAAACAATTAAATATTGGCTGAATTTGTTTTGTTTTTACGTTTCACCGACTTTTGGTAAGTTTTTTGTTTGTTTTTTCTTTTTCTCTCTTATCTTTCCAGCCTCTGTGGCACGGTGGTAGTACGCTTGTCTGTGACATCGGAGGTCCCGGGTTCGAATCCCGGCCAGGGCATGATAAGAAAAGAACTTTTTCTGATTGGCCTGGGTCTTGGATGTTTATCTATATAAGTATTTATTATCTCGTAACACAAGTCTCGAACTTACTTCGAGGCTAACTCAATCAGTGTAATTTGTCCCGTATATATTTATTTATTTGCACGTTCTCACCCTCCATCATAGTGCTTCGGGGTTCGCTTTCATACATTTATTTTTCCACTTTTTTCCGGCGGCGTCTTCAGTTTTCATTCATCTTTACACATTTATTTTGGTGTTAACGCATTATCATATATAAAGAGTTAACACCGAACTTCTTTAAATTTAGAACACTACGGGCACTTATAAAACAATTCTACGAATTCCCATGTGCAGTGTACGCGATTCAAACGAGTAGTTGATATCATTGGATAATTCCCCTATTAAGGTAATGAAACTGCTGAGATGACGATGACAAACAGGATAGAAGAATATCTTTTCAATTGTTAATCTGTGCCGTGTGGTTCCCGGCACCAATAGAAAAGAATAGGACCACTGCATCTCTCTCCCATGGATGTCGTAAAAGGCGACTGAGGGGTAGGCTTATAAACTTAGGATTCTTATTTTAGTCGATGGGCTAACAATCTGTCACTATTTAAATCTCAATTCTATCTTAAAGCCAAATAGCTGAACGTGGCCTAACAGTCTTTTCAAGACTGTTGGCTCTGTCGACCCCGAACGAGACGTGATTATATGTATGTATGTATGTTGTTAATCTAGAACACCCATTCGCGGAAGCAAGAAATATATATATTCGTCGTTGGAACGTGCCGTGCGTTCTCACGGAGAATTCGGGCGACAAGGCCGCCTTGGCCCGGGGGTCGAGTAATGAGAAAATTATGGTAATACGCCCCCGTGACGGAACTGCATTGCCGCTATTTCTCGGCTGCGTAAATTACGAGGTGTTGTTGATATGTTGGTGAAAGTAATCTTTGTAAAAGAAATTGCTACAATATAGGTGGATACCTATCCATGTAGGTAGGTCCATCCAGGTAGGTAAGAATAACAAACATCCTCCAATTCTTACGTCAAAGCGATTTTGGTAAAAGCGATGATTCAGCTCGACCACAAAAGGGAAGATTCTCTGCCAGGCTAGTTGTGATGCCTGGGGAACCGTGCGACAAGCGATGTTGAGTCGGAGGTTGTATTTATGTTCCAATCCGTGAAATCTTTGTTTGCGCGATTTAGATTTAGATCTTCGCTGCTATTGGCTGAGCGCGTCATTTTCTTCGCTATAATTGACAGGTGTGTGACATTAATGATGTCGCCACAGCACTATTCTTACATACATACATATAATCCATCTCTTTCACATGGATGTCGTAAAAGGCGACTAAGGGATAGGCTTATAAAATTGCGATCCTTTTTTTTAGGCGATGGGCTTGCAACCTGTCACTATTTGGATCTCAATTCCATCATTAAGCAGAGCAGCTGAATGTGGCCATTCAGTCTTTTCGGGACTATTGGCTCTGTCTACCCCGCAAGGGATATAGACGTGACTATATGTATGTATGTATGTATGTATACATATAATCACGTCTATATCCCTCGCGGGGTAGACAGAGCCAAAAGTCTTGAAAACGAAACTGATTACGGATTACTGAAAACGGTTCCGGGACCCACCGACTATTCTTTGTGGCTCAATATTTAGTTTGCGTATAAAATTAATATTCAATTTTAATATCTTAAAAACAATGCTTTGGAGGGCACTTCTGTGAACTATAATCGGCGCTTTACATCCATACTTTTTAAAACAATGGAAGGTCGATCCGAAGATTATAATTACTTGAACAATGATGATCCGGTGCGACGCTTAATGTGGAAAAAAATGACCTCACGATAAGTAAATGCATTAAACAATTTATCTGTCTAGATTTAAGGACGATTGTACACGATATTAACCACTTTAAAAGTAGGAGGTTCTTGTTTTTTTTTTATTGCATTAAAAGAACAAACCTGATATACTTTTAAGTCCACCGTTAAAATGATTTATGAACCTATTTACCTATTAATTTATTAATTCTAGATAATATGATGTGTATTATTACTGTATTTAACATACCAATCCATGTTTTAAAAATACAATCTAACAGGAATGTGCCGTGTGGTTCCCGGCACCTATAAAATAAAATAGGACCACTCCATCTCGTTCCCACGGATGTCATAAAACGCGACTAAGAGATAGGCTTATAAACTTGGGATTCTCCTTTTAGTCAATGAGCTAGTAACCTGACACTATTCGGATCTCAATCTATCATTTAAGCAGCATCTGAACGTGGTATTCAGTCTTTTCGAGACGGTTGGCTCTGTCTACCCCGCAAGGTATATAGACGTGACAATATGTATGTGTGTATTTTTAAGATAATTCCGTGTTGTCCCTCGATAATGTCCATCGTTGCGGTAGCTGTGTAAAAGTTATTGAAATAGAAATTTTGTAGCATATTTTTAATACATTTATAACGCAAACAGTCGTTCGAAACCGATCAAAGTTTAATTATGACTTCCGTTGAGTAATCAACCGCATATATAAATAATTTTATGATTAATTACGGATTAATTAATCATAACCTTATTTCGGGGATTACTTGCTAGAATTAGAACATCTTTTGTACATACGTTAAATACTGAAAAAACCACATATCGTGCCAAATGTCAGCTTCAAACGAGTTTTCCTCGTATTCGTGAGAAATTAAAAAATATATATCCCAATGTCTTGACCTCGAATAAATAACTATACTCATACACAATTTCATCAAATTGGGCCAACGGTTATGAGCGTAACAGTACTAGTATTTTTGCATGTGGGTTTGTATCATTTGTTTTACTGTGGTCAAAATTTTCAACATACATACATATAATCACGTACTTTTCCCTTACAAGGTGGACAGAGTCAATCGTCTCGAAAAGACTGAATGCCACGTTCAGATGCGTGGTTAAATGATAGATTGTGATCCGAATAGTGTCAGGTTACTAGCTCATTCCCTAAAAATATCCCAAGTGTGTAAACTTACATTTTCAGAGACAAAAATATTAAGTATTTCAAGTTTTTTTTTTAAATCAACCAAAATGACCTTTGTATTAAGGTCAGTCGGGTAACACTGACGTAATTCTAACCGCAATTACTGGTAATGCAAGTAAATAGTAATGAGCTCTTGAGAAAAGGAAATTATCGTTTTAATTTAGTTGGAATTAATTTAGTTTGAAAAAAAAAAAACTTGATATAGCACAAAAATAGTTTTACAAAATTACATAAAAACGCGTCTTTTTTTCACAAGGATAGAGAGATAACGTCTTTACAGCAATCACTGCATACTTCGTTCACTTCATTCAGATTCATCACTCTCATTATACAAGCTCGTCGGTTAAGGCACTCTTGACCTGACCTATAGTCAGAATGTCCCTCATTTGATCAAGGTACGTTCATCTAGACCTTCCAACTCTAACGTCCTCGTAACGAAGATGATATTATTTTCTATGTAGCCAACTGTACATTCCCGAATATAACTTCTTGTACAGCATGTTATAATATTGATCCCGTTAATTGCGGTTCAATTATGAACAGACATTGACATGAAGTGTTATAAACAGCATGTTTGTTTTCAGTAAGCATGCCGGAACACCACCCATTAGCTGGACTTTGTTGATGTATTGCGGAATATGCTAAGCATATAATTAATGGATCAAAGTAGTAAATAGTCACTGGTAGAGAATAATGACTACACCCTGTACATACAAACCATAGGTAAATGTGTAGGTTTTAACTGATTTTAATGTTTAATTTTTATTTTTTTCGTTGCACTATACTATTTATAAATAATACAGATACGAGTATTAAACGCGCACGTAACGTACATTTAAATCCCAAACAAATAATAGTCTCAAAGTAGGTATGTCTGTCTCTATTTCTTAAGGCTTTTGTAATTTCAAATTCCGATTTCGAATGTTTAAAGGCTTAAGTGTTTATATTTTATCTCGAAATTAAGTAAGCAAAGAAATAAAATGTAAAATAAAACAGAAAATTAGAAGAACAACTTTCCAAATAGGTATACATAAATCGATTCAAAATTAGAACTGATAATATTTTTAAAGTTTTACGATGAAGAAGTATTTGAAAAAAGAACATTAGTTCTGAATCGGCCGACAAGACAGGGTTCATTAAGGGAGCAGGTGACACCAGCGAAATGCCGCACTTCCTCACCAACAAAAGACATAACTCCGTCCATTGTCCGACGTTTCACAATGCAAAATACATGCCTATTCATTCTCAGCTTTGTAATAACGCGCCCCTTCCTGAAAACGGCTTCACCCCTAGACTGGAGCACGTGTGCTTATTTCCATCCTTCACTAACATCAGGAAAACTCGATAACCCGTCTCCCTCCAACGCCGCTGATCAGCGCACGCAATGCAGGTAGGTGATTTCCCGTTCAGTCGCTCTTTAGCCGCCGTGTGGGAAGGTCGCGTTGTCACTCGACATATTTCCCGCGAAAATTTACGTGTTATACCCTTATTTTATTCCTCAGTATACATTTTGAACATTTATTGTATCGTGTGTGACGATTATTGATTTTTATCTCAGTGAAACTTTATAGTGATTTTATTTGCCCGTTTTCCAACTCTATTTGTGCTCGGATTGTGATGAACCAGCTTTAATAAAGTAAGTATTTATTCGATAAATAAATATTTTTAAGATGTTTCGGTACGGATAGGTAAGTTTAGAAATGATAATATGACAAGATAGAATATTCATAAATGAACCCGAAACTTTTATTCGTAAAATATTAACGGCTGAAGGGACCACAAACGTGATGAATGAGACCCGAAAAACTTCGGGGCCGATCGATTTAAATTGAATATTCGCTGTAGACATTTTACGAATATTGCGATACTTTTAAATTAAGAAAAAGAATTATTTCAAAAATGCAATTTAATTTTCCGAAATATGTTAAATATTTTATTGATCTTTTTTAACAGATTTATTAATTATTAACGCCGATCCGATGAAATTTTAATTCCAATCATGAAAATTATATTTTCATTTTGGCGAAATTTATTCCATTTACCTATTTTCATTTCTGAATTGCAAATTAGGATCTGATTAATCTTCTTACGATTTCCAGTTGTTGTGTTGACTTAACATTTATGTCGGACAAATTAGATCTCGTGTATATTTTAATATCAAAGAAGTTATTTTAAATTTATTGAAATCTGTCTTAGGATACAATACACTTACCACTCTAATCCTTAAATAAAAAAATATAACATTTGACAAATATTTCAAAAGCGCAAGCAGTGCATGGAACAGAAAAAATCATTTATTTTTTGGAAAACTTAAAATAACAACGGATGTATTACATCGTTTATTTGTACAAACAATCCTAATATCCATCGAGACGTAAGAAATAAATTATAAATTTCAGAAATTCAGAAATCTTTTGCTTACTAATTGTTGTTTTTATATTAATAAAATAAAGAAAATTTGAACTGTAAGTAAATTCCGCACAATGTATAAACTGTAGAATATATTTTTATTAAAAAATTTTATTACATGTCTGAAAAATGTATCTTCATCAGCGTTTTCTGCTAAAATCAAAGGTTGATTATAGTTTTTATTGATGCTTTGAAATTAAATCAATCTATTTTCAATCATCATTAAAGGCGTTCCTGTCTATTATTATCCGCATGATCCTTTTATCGTAAAAAATATGTGCTGATTCAATACATTTTTTTGTTGAACTTGTTTCCGTGGCGTGTAATGATGGGTGCAAAAAATTAAAAGCGAATCTGCATACGCTTACGGAACGTAATTAAATTTATCTGGTAACATGGCTTTACAATTATCTGTTAGTACCTATTCAATTTGTATAGTATCTCCTTAGTACCTATTCAATTTGTCTAGAATATAATAAATCACAAATTTGCTTGGATGAATACTCAGCCACGTAGGTATATGCGGTTCGTTTTTTTATGTCGATGGTCCCAAAAAATTAAAAAGTATGTATATTATGTACCTATAGTAAATATAAATATATTAGTACAAATTATTCAAAGATTAAATTGGTTTAAAAATTATAAAACTCTATGTTTGACAAACAATTCTTCTTCTTAAATGCAAATAAGACCCAAGTAAAGTCAATCAAACCATTACCCAAGAGAATCCCCTGATTTCTACTAATGAACTAGCAGCTGTTACCGACATAATTTAGCCTATAAATTTCTTAGAAGACAATCCAATACCATTTGGCAGAAAAAGCGTATTTTTTTTTTATATAACACGCGGCACGTGCAACAAAAGGTTTAGAGAGGGAATGTGTTTTTTAAAAATAAAATACAGAAAGTCCGTTCGCCAACTATCTGTCGTGAGCAGTCGGATGTATTCAAAAATAGAATGTGTAACTAGTTCGTCTTTAGCAGTCAAACGTAACGGGAATGGCTCTGGTTCCACGTTCCTGTGTTCGACCGCTTAGTATTAGGTGCCATCTCTTTAGAAACACTCTGAAAAGTATCTATGAAAATTTTTGTAGAGAACACTTCAAAAATAGAATTTGAAAATTAAAAAGAAAAAGTCTTTTGTTTTAAGTAGATACAGGCAGGTATAGTAAAATCTTTGCATAATTGTATAAGAATACATAAAATGTCATAGATATAGCGGATATCGAGGTTTGAAGGCGGCGGTGTTATGCATTTGTCAGTCTCCACTTTCCCATTTACATCCTCTATCGCTTTTTGAATGTTTTCACTCCACTCCGTTCAGTATTCTTTCCCTTCATTCGAAGTACTTACAGAATATAATCTCTTACGACGTTCAACTCAGATTATTTCGGTCACCCACTTTCAAAGTCCCGTATTGGTGGCAGGTTAAATGTCCGTGACATGACATAGGAGACAAAATGTAAAAGTGGCGCCTACGCTGGTTCGTTCACGTCTTACGAAGAGAAGAAGACTGAGCAAAAGCCTACAGATAAAGTAGAACGGACAGACTGAAGAAATCTTGGCTTAATTTCGCGAAAGATGAAGTAATGTTATGGGATTATGGGTTGGGATTTAGGGGTTAGGGAGGAGAAATTAATGGGATTTTTCTCTTTACGCTTGCGTTATTAAGTATATTTATCAATCAACTAAAATCTATATCTAATTTATAAGTAACCATATAAATATAAGTTACAATAGTTATGCCTTATATGCATTGAAAAAAAAGATCAAGTTACAACGTTGTCAAAATACTAAAGGTATAAATTACAACCAACCCTTTAGGGTTTTCGGTGCAAAAGGTGTCCAGAACACTTGCTGCATTACCACGCTGGATAGCTATGGTCATTCTTTGCACGAATAAAGAGCCAGCGGGAGTCCTCAGTCTTTTCATTAAATCGGTAACCTTTCTCCTTTAAACTAGTTTAAATTCGTTATCGCATGTTTACGTTACTGTATTTCACAAACCATTTTGATTATTTTCCCAAGCCACCTCATATGCGTTACTATAAACACATTTTTGTTCGTAACGTTTTTAACAACCATAGTTCCTTTACGATTGTTTAGAAAACCTCGTTTGTTTGACAGCAAAGTTGTGATGAGGTTGGCATTTTGGTATTATTTGTTTATACTATATATTACATATTGTTTATGTGTTTGCTATGTCATATGTAAATGCGTTTGCCTTAAATATATGAACTGATCTAAGGCGAATATCTACAGATTAATATAACTACTAGTTAATACAGGCGCATAATACAAAAAATTTCATTTACTGCCTTTTTCCATTGGAATATTGTGATATCCTCTCTTACTGCTCCCCTATACTGCTCAAACTGCATTTAATTATTTTTTACTTTAAATAGTATATTTTTTATACTTTAATAGTACTAAAAAGTCCCGTTCACGCCAGGAAAGACCCGACCGCGACATTTTAAAAGAAACATCTCAAATGAGTTTAAAAATTTCATTACATAAATAATTTTTTTTTATTAAATTAAAATTAGAATTAACTCCATCTGAGCAACATGTTTTATTAATGATTCAGATTTGGAATAATTTTTTTTTGTTGTACACATTTTAATTTAAAAAATACGGCCAGTAACACAAATTAAAATGAAACATGCGTATCGCGCGACTCGGTCTCTCTACACGTGTCGGACTACACGGACAGAAATAACACGAACATCGTATTAGTTCTATTCTAATGTGGGATTATTTCGACGATTTTTTTTTCTACTGTAAATCTATTGTTTTTTGTGACAGGGCCAGCCGTTAACACTAATGGCTGAAAATATAAAATGAACTCGCATTTTTTTTCCGACGGTAGCGAAGGTGGTCTAATTTTATTGAATTTTATGTTATATCGTGTGTTAGTTAGTAACAATTCATTGCTTTCTCAATCTCATATTTGCAAGTACATATATTTTGCACTCTACGATCCTAGATAACCTATCTCTGAAAAAAAAAACATTTCTTTTTAAATACTATTAATATGACATTCTCAATTTTATTATTAAGCCACGCAGCTTAACGCATCCTATCAGTCTTTTATGACTGTTGGCTCTGTCTACTCCGCAAGGGATATAGACGTATTTATTAATCATAGGTAGTAAAGATTGTATGTATAAACTAAAAATTATTTACAATTGATTTTTCTTTATTTTCACATAGGTAATGCTTGTCATTAATATGTACCTTTGTAACGTTTCGAAACATTTTTCCTTATCACTCAAGTAGTGGTAGTCAATACAAAAAAAAATCTCAGTAACACTATAAAAAAGGTCTTGAACAATGTCCATCTTATTCTGAGACCTTGACTGTAAACTGACAGAGGATGTACGTCAATACATTAAGATTAGGTACATTAGACTCGTACGAGTATGTTCGTGTACAACATGTGTTATAGATGAAACTGATAATTTGACTAGCTTCTAACGCTGATACAGTCGACTCATCGTGGGTCTTTGATGTTAAGTGGTTTTTTCTTAACGTGTGTACCTACATACATACATATAATCATGTCTATATCCCTAGATTTATAGATTACCTACCTAAAGATTCTTGAAAAATCAGCATGTAAAACAACATGCTAATTTTCAATTATCTTTAATTAGTTTGTTGGAAATCTAATGAGTATACGTCATAAAGCATAAAAAGAAGATAATATACGAGTACATAGAAACACATTTGCTTTTTATATTATACTACCTATATTCTTGAAATCCATATTTCTATACTCGTCATTTATTTATTTAAACACCTTAAAATTTAAACACTATACGACAATAAAAAAATAAATAAAAGAAAGAATAGAACCATTCACGACAGACTCTCCAGACTCCACTCTCCAACGGACCTCTTTCAAGGCGACAAAGGGATAGGCTTATAGACTTAAGATTTTTCTTTTAGGCGATGGGCTGGCAACATATCACTATTTTAATCTCAATTCTATCATTAAGCCAAACAGCTGAACGTGGCCTATCAGTCTTTCAAGACTGCTGGTTCTGTCTACCTCGCAAGGAATATAGTGATTATATGAATGAATGAACTTTAAGATATCTGTTTGAGCAGATAAAGCGTTTTGTCACAAATAGAGAAACATAAATTCACATTCAATTTAACAGTATAACAAATATAATTAATTATACATATAAATGTTTATACAGTATAATCTACGGTCTGTATTATTGTCTGCCTAGACAATAATATATCGTAATTACCTTACTATATGAAGTTCACTTCGGGACTATTTCGAAATGTTTGGCACGCGTATTGACATTACAAATGGTAACGTAAATAATAAGTGATGATATTTTTATTTACTTATATATCTCTGTTTGACCTACTTCAAAATATAAGGTTATGTTCCAATTAAAAACACACCGTTATTTTAATTGAACCGATTTTTTTATATAAGCTGACAAAATTTAATGATATTTTAATTAGTATTTTGACAGACTTAAGAACATAACATTTTCTTAATAAGTATTGCGTTCACAGAACACAAATAAACCAATTTGATTTCTCACATTTGAACATACATACTTATTAATTAATAAAATCACGTCTATATTCCCTGCAGTTTAGACAGAACCATGCCATGATCAGCTGTTTGGCTTAATGATAGAATTGAGATTCAATATTGATAGGTTTCTAGCCCATCGCCTAAAAGAAGAATCCTAAGTTTCAAGATACAGGTAAAATAATAGTTTATTAAAAACATTGTTGAATTTTTGGTCATTTAGAAGCACGGCAAGGAAGCGGTTGGCTCAAACATTTGCTTTATTTGCCATCAGACCAGCATTATACTCATGCTAGGAGTCATCGAATACCTACTCATGTCAAACAAATATAATTTCACAGATAAATGTTTTTACATTCAAAAACACCTGAATCACTTTGATCTTTTCATTAGCAGCGATCTGAACTGGTTTATTTTGTTTATATATACATTTGTGCCCGGTCATAAAACACATGTTCTCATTATAATGATAAAGGTATTTATTTTTGTCTTCCTCATTCGTAACTCGCATAATTTTTTATATGAAATGGTTTACATTTAAATATTTATACATCATTAAAAAAAATAATGGTATTAATGTAAATAATTGTCTTTGATCTGTTGAATAACGTAATAAAGTTTACAGAGGTATTTTATATGTGCTAAAAAAATTATGCTTATATAATATACATATATTAAGCTAACTGTACGAAAGATTTTTTTATTTGCATGTATTTCTTTGCCGTCCGTAAGGCAAAAAAGTAATTTTTTAAACATAAAATTATTAGCAGAAAGAAACGAAAGGTTTTTGTTAAAAATTATATATATTTTTTTACGATTACTTTCACAAAATGTTTGAGATATCAATCCTAAATCGGTTGCAATAAATATTGATTGATTGATTGATCGGACACCAGAGTCCGACATTCTAATCTAGTAGGTATCTGGTATGGTTCACATGACGAACACCAGATGGCCTATACCAATGCTTTGAACATTTGAATACCTATTGGTCTTTTTGCACTCTATAATTTTCTTTTAAATATTCCGTATAGCAGTAATTGTATGGTCTACGTAAGCAAAAATATATTCAAAATAACAACAAAAAGAAACTAAAATAGATTTTAACGCTATAGAAAAAAAATCTACTCAATGCCATACATGACTAGCAGCTGACATCTGTGTACTTAAAAAAAAAAACATCGTTTAAACAAAAAAAGAACAAGTCCACTATGCTCAATGGTATGCCTAGTGAACAGCAATTGAAGGCAAATGCACATAATTGAGATAAATACAGCTAAGTGCATATCGGAATTTAGTATCAAGGTTCCATACACTCCATACTTAGGAATAGGTACAAATATTTAAACGATATTTTAAATGAAATGTCTCTGATGCACTATGCTACTTACGGTGTTATAGCTTAACCGATATTTTTATATAGATATTTAGAAGGTAATTACAGACGAAGCCGTTGGTAACAACTAGTAAAGATATTCAATTGACAACATGTTTTATCGTTTTGATACAAATAACGTTTTCATCAATTGTTTTAGAGATGTTTCAGTTATCGAAATATATCTTAAATTGAAAAAATATTGGTGAAATAAAATTGTTAATTATTGTTCCCGTTACATAACTACTATTAATTTCTGTTTTGATACAGAACCTTAGATTCTGCTTTTAAGCGATGGGCTAGCAACCTGTCCCTATTTGAATTTCAATTCTATCATTAAGCCAAATAGCTGAATGTGGCCCATCAATCTTTTCAAGACTGATGGCTTTGTCTATCACGTATATATCGCAAGGGTTATATACGTGGTTATTTGTATGTATGTATAACACAGAACCCTAAAAACAAACTCAAGTAGCCCCATCTGGAATCCGAAGTCCGTTCCTCTGAAAGATCAACGGATCTTGTACATTATCTGAGTGCCTGTTCTTTAATCCGATTGTACAGTTAACATAGAAAGCAAAACATGTTGATTAATAATATTTATACAAAAAAAAATTGCTGAAAATCAAACATCGAAATATATTGTTAATCTTATTAAGGCTTCTTAACCCTTTTTTGTAATTTTAATTTTTTTATGATACTAAATTAGTAACAGTAAATTTATTATCCGAATTTTAAAGATTTGTGATTAACTGAAAAAGAACAAAGGCAAAATCACGCCATTTTCGCTTAAAAGTTTCGTATTTCTCATTTTATACAATAAAGAGCCAACCTTTACAATGTTCAATGAGAATTACTCGTGATATTTTCGGTACAATCCCGAACAATTTGGAGCAATGGAAAGTTTTAAGCGCTGATTGGCAGTGTTAGCAGCCAAAGGGAGGCTATGTCCTATTTAAAAACTGTCACACTTCTGTTAAACTAACGCCAAGTGACTGTCACTCACTTGGATATATATACGAGTATTTTCATTAGCTAAACGACAGATATTTTACAGAATAATGTCAACCAGATTGACAGCTGTGTATTTTAGTATGTGAATTTATTATTGTTCAATAAAACATTTTAATGTGTTCACATTTTGAATCATTTATTTACAATATTGTACATCATAGCAACAGTTACCATAGAAGATATCTCATAGAGTAAGTATAGACTTTATTATGGAGTGTGTTATCAAAGAGGAAGTGTATGACAATTATGATATTTTTATTAACGATATGGTAGTACGTTAGAGAAGTACTCGTAGTTTTGTTAACATTGATGATAAATTATTTTTGAGACTTTAGGTCGATTTTTAGCTAAACTCTTGTTTCATTTGTTTAACGTGCGATTAAGTTTGTACAACATATCCATCGAATTTTCCGCTACTAATATTTTAGAAACGATTTTGCAAAGACTTTATCGTCGCTTGACATCAAAACTTCCGAAAATCGGAACTAGTATTGTTATGCTTTTAATTATTTATTTGATTACATAAGTTTAAATGAATTCTATAAAAGGTCATATACAAAAAATGTTATAATTATAATACTATTTATTAATAAAACAGTTATTAAACGTGCACGTGACATACCTTTATTTTATCTCGGACGTTCCGAAACATGTTACAATGATTCGTTGTTGGTCAGTCGCTCTGTGACCGCGGATAATGCAACGCTAAAGTTTAAAATCAGTTATAATCGGAATAAATATTCCAATTTCTGTGTGTTTTTAACATAATTCAGGTACAGGAATTTATTCATGTATGTGAATAACCATTAGGTACCTTATTTATATACATAAACAAAAATAAATTTAACATCCCAAATGAATTACGCAATTTTGCTAATACACTTGTCTCTGTCTCATGTTTAGAAATTGGCCTCATAGGACTGAGATAGAAACATTGACCTTTTCTGTTTATCTTTAATGCTTATACGGGTTAATTGCACATACGGGTTTTATCGCCGCTACCGTGTTATAACGCCCACAGTTACTGAGGGGTTAAAGAAAATGTACGTCAATTCATTTTGTTTGAATTATTGTTATTTTATATGGGAATTATTATGTTTGTGACGTTGTAACGAAATAGTTATTAATTTCATTCTCTTTTGAATAATTTAGAAACGTTTGAATATTAATTTGTTCAACAGATTTTTACGCCCACAAAACCCATATAATTTTTCTTCATTTAACAAGGACAAACAATTGGATGTAACGTTGAGTATAAAACAATCTATGGTTGGCTCTGTGGTAACATCATGATGAATACGGATATACCTTTTTACTTTGTCCTGGATATTTGAAGGTAAAGTATCTTTGAGTGAACATTCCATTTCACAAATTTTCTTGAATTTCGGCTTGAGTTAGGGTTTGCGTTTGGATTCATCGATAGAGGAGCACAATGAAAGTAGGTACTTGATAAGTTTTAAATAACTTATCAATATTTTTAGTACCCGGAGAAGTGGGCAGATACTTACGATTCTTCGAGAGAGATTCTACGAGCCTTCTACTTACCACGATCCCTGCATACTTCTTGCGTATTATTAAGGGAATATACATAAATATAATTCAAATCACGTCTAAATCCCTGCCACGTTCAGCTGTTTGGCCCAATGATAGAATTGAAATTTAAACAGGCAACTTTAAGGCCATCGCCTTAAAGAAGTATTCAAGTTTACAAACCTATCCCTAAGAGTACTGTTGGTTAAAATCTTAGAGCTTAGTTTATTATAACAACGATTCTTAGAATGATACATGTTGCAAAAATAAAATACGCAATTACGTTGGACTTAAAAAATCCTCATTAACGAATACAAAATCCGAGATAGCATCCAGCCAATTAAGTTTAAAGAAAGGCAGAAAAAAGTCATGTCTCAGTTTCAAAATAACGTTGGCATAAATGTTACAGCGTTTAAGAGAAGCGTCGAAGTAACGCTTTTAACATTCTAAAAAAGGACGTAATATTCTTACGTGCATTATTACTTACTCGGGATTCTTTTTGAGCCGATAGACAAGTAACTTGTGACTTTTTCTTTTCTTTTAATTTTATCTCTGGCAGACATTTGTATTTCGATTTCATCATTATACCATTCAATTAAACGTAGTGCTCTAGTCATGTGAATATTCGCTCTTTCTACCCGGTAAAGAATAAAAACTTAATAAGTTTAACTAGTTTAAAAAAAACGAATATAAACAACTTTTACGAATTAACAGAAAGCCCATCAAAAGATTTCGAGTCGCTTACGTAAAACATAGTCAGCGTTCGCTATATGAAAATCATTTTATTTTAATCAGCATTCGCTATTTAAAAATAATATTTGTATTTTGTATTTCAAATTGTTTTACACATATGGAGCATAGTAGTTTTGGCAAAGCGAGTTCCACTTCTAGCCATTCATTATTTTGTGCCATTTATTATCGCGAGCAAAGTCACGGTCTGCGCGTAGTATGCACCATACATGGGTAATTAATCAAGGATTCTTGTAAGATAGGGAATCCGCTGGTCGATACCTCTCTTGCTTATTTATAGGTAAAACAAAAATTTAATTTATTTGTTAGTATCTAAAAGCGTAAGGCGGTATTTACATATTGTGTTCATTATAAGGGTGCGTTACACAAAGGCCCTTGGATTTCATTGACATTTTATGTTAATTTGAAAATATCTTCTTTATTTGTGGTAAATATGATTGGTTTTTATAACATTACAAGAGTCCCCCAACGGATTCACCCGTGTTACAAACATGTAGCTTATTATACTCGCAGATGACTCTTTTAACTATGTAAGAATGTTTATGATCGGTTCAGTATTTCAGAAGATTAACCCCAAAAAACAAAGTTACAAACATTACCTCTTTTCAATATGAGTTACCAAATTTTATCAGACTCATTGGTTAAGTTGTAGAACATATACAAAAAAACATTTTTATATATATACGAGTAACTTGCATCTGCAGTTACGCGTGTAAATTGTAACCTCAGTGTAATCACCGTAAGAACGGGTTAGCAAGCAAACTAATATACATAACTCAGAAAACGGTAATTTTTCATAGGCCGTGGCAGAATTCGAACCTGCACCTCCCTTGTGCATACCGCTTTTTCATTCCCGCCCCTCAACCGTTCGACCAAACGTCTAGTCCATGGCATGAATGTTTGTTTGTGCGTAAATCAATTTTCTTGCTGTCCATCAATATTTCACCATTAATATTCCAAGTTGCCACCGCGTTTATCAATATTGCATAATAAACCAGTTACGAATCAAACCACATGACTGAACCGGTTTTCAACTATTTTTGCGTAACTACTGATGCTCAGTCAAGTGCAACGGTCACAGACTAGTTTATATATATTTTTTTTTATATAAACATACATATAATAACGTCTATTTAGCTTTTATTGTTAAGGTATGTACCATGCGGGGTAGACGGGGTCCTATTGTAAAGTGCAGGGAACCGCACGGCAGTATTTTTTTAAACGTAATTATAAACATTAAATATTTCATGCTTGAGTTAAAATTGATAAATATTTATTTTTATAACAATAAACACGAGACGAATTAAAATTAAATATGTGGATGTTTTTAAAAAATATGACAAAAAATATCGCGAAAGAACATATGTATATGATACATCCTTTGGAAGGCTTAAATTTTAAGTTTATTATAAAGTTTAAAAGTGAATAAAGTTACTGAATATTCTTTGAAGATTTCATGCGTCTGCCTGTTGCCGTTATTAATATAAGCGAAAATTGTTGAATTGGCATCCCATAAATAGGTTTTAATTAATATTGTTTCATTCTGTTTTTTTTATGACACGGTTATATCATCTACGAAAATTTTAATTATTTCAATCTAATATTAGAGACAGACTGTTGGACGGACAGACAAAAATACAGTGGAGTTAAGTAATGGAGTTCTATTTTATAACTCTTTTGGTATGGAACTAATTAAAACGACAACAGCGAGAGAGATAATGAAAATAGCTGGAATCTTATGGTAGGTAATCTCTACAAAGTGTACAAAAGTTAATTCTGACGTAGATAACTGACATGCTAATGAAATACCTCATTGAAATTCTTCAAAGTTAAGTCATTACTAAGATAAAGCTTAGCACGCACTTGCTAAGTCACTCCAGAATGTACGTACATACCGTCACGTCTATATCCCTTGCCAAGACAGAGTCAACAGTCTTGAAAAAACTGATAGCTTAAAATGTGAAGCCACGTTCAGCTGTTTGGCTTAAATATAAAACTGAGATTCAAATAGTAACACTGCTTTTTTTTTTTGTCCATTTTCTAAAAGTAGAATCCCTAGTTTATTAGCCTATCCCTTGATTGACTTTACAATTTGCACGGTGATAGATGTAAATAGATTTTCAGTGTTCGAAACTGAAGTACAGTTATACTTCATAGTTTCGCGGTAACCGACTGTTACTTTTTTCATTCTAAGACTTACCATTAAGAAGTTAATTGGTAGTACTATATTATATTAAATATATGTAACATAACAGTGACCTGTGTTTTCCGGCACCAGTACAAAAAAGAATAGGACCACTCCATCTCTCCTATGGATATCGTAAAAGGTGACTAAGGGATAGGCTTACAAACTTGGGATTCTATTTTTAGGCGATGGGCTAGCAACCTGTCACGATTTTTAGATTAAATATTAAGTTAAAAATAAGGAATTTAAAACCGGATAGGTACGACTGATTAGTCGTGGACACGCGGAAATTATCACATGTTTATAAGCAAATGTCAACAAACCCGTAGACGACCAGCGATGGAACCAGTTTCGAACTGGTATCGTTTCGGTTTCATCTTGGGTCAAGGTTTATGGTAATTGTTAAAGCATTTATAACGAAACTGGTGAGAAGGACAAAGATATACAAGTGAAGATGATGGAAAATAATAGGAATACGAAATCCAGCGGATTTGTACGCGTGGGAAGAGTATCATATGATACTAAATTTGCTTAATGAAATTCCAAGTGACCGTATAGTATAGAATAATTTATTTTCAAAATTGAATACAAGATATCATTTATTGAAGTCACTTAACTTAAATCTAATTATATCTACTACTGCTCCAAAGCGCATGTATAGAAGAAGCGGTGGAACAAACTACACCGCAGCATTTTCACCGGGCATGTGTGATATGGGGAAAAAAGACACGAGAGTGCTGCTTTTTACAAAAAAAAAACATTTTTCAACTCTTCATTGTATAATGGTCTATTTTACTTTTCCTTATAAATTGAATGATTCAATCAGTATTCTTTGTTTCAATTGCAATATATTCAGTACTCAGCATAGGTTTTAGTAATTGTACTATGCACAAAGGTTTCCCTTTTTCATCAACATACCGTTTTACTATTCCTTCTAATTCATCAACTCCATAAGTCTTTATTTAGCAGAGGTTTTGTCTATAATCGCCTAAAGTAATTCAGCGATGCAGAAAATTTTTAACTTTTTCATAAACGTTCCATTACCTGTCTTCTAATTCAACAACTCCATCAGTCTTCTTTTTTTAATTGACTGATGTTTAACAGAGGTATTCTCTATTATATCTATCGTCTCCAGTATTTGCACGTTGCAGATCTGTACGTACTAGATTGATCAGCTGTTGATCGGATCGCGGTTCTATTTCGGTTGCCCACGTAAATGCGGATTGATGTCGGATTTAAATTTATGTCGACGACTTTAGTGATTATATATAGTGTATTTGCTGTTTGCTATGGATGCTATTTCTCTGTAATAACAAACTAATCCTGATTGTTATCCATCAATCATATGAAGGTACCTAAGTCTGATTTCCTATTTGGCGTAAATTAGTTTAATACAAACTGGAGCTTCTACGGTTACATACGAGTTCTTAAGCATCTTCTTTATACGGTTTAGACAGAGCGCCTCGAAAAGACTAAAAAGCCACGGTTTTGGCTTAGTGATGGAATTCAGATTCAGATACAAACACATCGCTAGTCCATCGCCTAAAAGAAGAATCCCAAGTTTATAATCCTCACCCTATTACAGTGTTAAACCCAGCCAAATGCTTGTGGCCACATCTGCAAGTCTCCAAACGGTCCACATGTTCTCAACTAGTATGCAAATGAGATTATGTTAACAACGTCTTGTAGAATTGCTAATTGAATCAATAGTTCCCTGTGTCCTGGTGTTACAGGATCCAATATGGCTCAGCTGAAAGTAAAAGCTGGGAGATTAACTTGTTTCATTAATTACTCTGTCTGCGAGTTCAGTCGCTTTTAATAGTTATTTATCAGTACCTATGGGAGGAAATACTTTACTTTGTGATAAACAGTAACAAAATATTTCCATTTCTTACGATTTGATTGATTTTTTTTTTGATGTTATTAGGATAAGTGTGATTAAAATCAAGCTCCAAGCTTAAAACTCCATTTAAAATCCCAGTGATATCCTAACTTGCCTGGACTTTGCATTTTGACCGTGCTTCCTCTAGTTCTCTTATCATCCTTTCCTACTGTTTTTCTTAATTCTCGTGGGAATTTTCAGCGAAAAAATAGCTAATAATAGAAATAACGATAATCTTATACATAAAATTCTTGTGTCACAATGTTCGTTCCCGTACTCCTCCGAAATGATTTGATCGATTCTCATGAAATTTTGTGAGCATATTGAGTAGGTGTGAGAATCGGCCAACATCTATTTTTCATGAAATTCGAAAGGACTTTCGTGATAAGTGTTGTCCACCCTTAACATTTTTTTAACTAGAAATTACGTAAAATTTATTTATATAGCAAAACATCGTTTGCGGGGACAGCTAGTTTATTTATATTAATACCATATTCCATTTAAAATAGATCGATTGGAAACAATAGCACGCAACACAAATACAGATAGACTTTCACATTATAAAGTACTGAAATATCGACAGTATGGTTTTCAAAGCTTTACATTTAACTTTGTATGTTCACTGTACACCACAGCTGTACACAGACAATTGAAATTGACTCGTGTTACGTGTGTACACTACTCAATACACATTGCAGTGCAATGCAAATATGGCCGGCTGTGTATTGAAACATTAACAGACATTATGTAATGTAGTACGTTTGGCGACCTGTGTGCAACGAGTTGATAATATATGGTCGCCATTTCGGGTAGTTGCGAACGGGTTTAATTAATTCTTTGCACGAAATGTACTGTTGCATTTATTTGTACCAAAAATCCTTTGATGTCAGGCTTTTGAGTCAGAGTTTTATTGAACCCTTGGCTTTGGTTGATGAAGATAACTTCGGTCATTTTTATGAAATTCTCCAATTACTTCTTTACGTAAATCCCGATTTTGTCCATGCTCTCAAAACACTGTCATACAAGTTATTTTGTTTTTATACGTTGAGTCCCGTCTGAGCTTCGCAACCTTTGCAGGATTAATCCAAATTGTATCATGATTACACATCCAGTTATCTGATCTGACCAACCGTAGTCACCATATTTTTATAAGGGTCACACAAAATTTAGAATTCAATCAGCGTTTAGAATTGGAGATGTGATAATGAGAGTTACCATATAAGTGTGCAGCTTTATAAGGTTAGATAGTTACTCTTTCTTTTGTGGAACAGATATGGAGTGAAGCAATCTGAAGGTTTCTGCCTCGTCAATGCCCATATCCGTCCATTTCCCTATGTTGCTAGATCTTAATTAAAACCAAGTGATAGAAGATAAAAAATAATGTAATTTTGGTTTTAAATGAACATGTTTGTTTGGTAGAAATCAGGAGTTCTTACTTGGTTTTAAACTTTAACTATAATTGATTTAATTTAGTTTAATGATACTAAATAGGACAAAACTTACCTTCAATACCTAAAACTCTTTTAGTTTTAGCGATGCTTTGTCAGTTCACTATCTCTTAGTCAGCTGACCTTTCGTATTATTTCTTTTTTTTTAACCGCCTACCGAATAATAGTTCAAAATCACTGGAAGCGGCCAACCGCGCTCATTTTACCACTTCAAATGTTTATTTTTAATTCACTAAGAATGGATATATGTCAAGTATTAGTTATTTGTGGCCAGCTGCATGGGAATGGTTGTCTTTTAAAAATTTTTTTTTTCCAGCCTTTATTATCGTTCGAATTTCATTGTAAAATAAATAGGCCTATTGCAAGACATTCAATGCTTGTGTAACGGATAACGTAATTTAGGCCTTTTTATTTTTTTAAACATTAAATTGGAAGTACTTATGTATGTACTCGTACTTAGCTACAAAGGACAAAGTAATTTTGATTGGGCGATTTTTTTTTAGTAGTAGTTGCAAACAATGCGGAACAGATTTACTGAGCTAACTTCGAGAACATCATCTTGTCTATCAAATAATCGGACGGAGTCAAGTAAACGTTAAGGTTCGAGATGTGAATTGCGATTATTCATTTGTCATTTCTAGTGAAGTAGTGTCGCGTCGGCCATTTCCCCACTATTTGGGTCAGCGCCGCACTGATGACACGGGGTGCGCTTTATTGTTCGCCCACCTTTTTACATAATGCGTCGCGGCATTTTGCCTTTTTTATTGAACATTTTCGGCCAGCATTTTTCCATGTCAAATATCAAATATTACATAGATACTTCATCACGGAGAATAGACAGAGACTCAATTTTTTGCTCCCTACCGAGATATATACTTCTTTCGCTTCATTTGTATTAATACTCCCTTACACTTCTGAGTTGACATTTTCACTGAAATAATTTCCAGCCAGTTCTATTTTTTATCGTGTGTTCTAATATTTAAACGTGAGTATTGCCAACAAGATTACCAAATGACCATGGTTTCTTTAACAGCTGTCCACGTTGTATATTTTTCTTATCGTTCTTATTTCAAATAATTACACAAGGATATACAGTCATAGTTCTATATATACCCTGGGCCCAGAGAGTTTAGGACTCAATGAGGTCTTAAGCCAGAAGAATTATAATGTCTATTTTTTTTGTTATTTTCAGAAGTTTTGTAACCAAATTATATTAATAAGATACTTATTAAAATAATTTGGTAACAAAACTATAAATTACTTAAGCTTTAAATTTAATTAATAATGACAAAGATGAAATCATGTAATGGAACGTCTGACGCAACCGAAGTTTATACCCAAAATCTGGAGGGTAATTAGCACATGAATATTCAGCACTGTCAAAGTCTAGTCTAGCATCTGAAATTATTTGAATGGCAAGTACGAAATGCGTAGTTAGCTATGATATGTGAATTTAAATTCGTAATGGTGCGTGTTATTTTGAATTGTTTTGTTCATAGTGTTGAGTAATTTTCCCTGAAAATTATTAAGTGTATTAATTAAATTTGTTCATAAAATATTCAGTCACTTGTCACAAGCAACTGACCAGCAAAATCTCGCACATTTCTGTCGTTATATGTAATTTTTTATCGTTTGTTTTAAAACGACATAGATTTAAAATCTTTTCCGGAGGGGAAGACAGAGACTACATCTCTCCACTTGCTACAATCACTGTAGCTGCTTCTTTTACTTCATCCACATTCATCAATCTTTTCACGTAACTCAAAAAATCTGTAATAGAACTAGACTGTTAATCATTAGAAAAGAATATATTTACAAACTTTTATACAAGGATTCATTTATTGACGTCAACATTATAACATAAGTCTCATTGTACCTACTACCGCTTCCATCTACTACCGCTTCCAAAGCGCATTTGTACAAGTAGCGACGGTACAAACTACACTGCAGCATTTTCACCGGTCGTCAATTTACAAGGGTCATTGTCATTCATTAGTATGTTTAATTTATAAAAGCATTTCTATCTTCAAGGTGTGTTAGAAATACAATTAATGCTATGATTTAACATAAAATATATCTGAATAATAGATGCGATATAATTTATGTACATAATCGGCAGGGGTCTTAGTCCCTCCCCCCCCCCCCCCTCTCCCTCCACTTAAAATGCGTTCCTTTGTACGAAACACGCGATATAACTATTAGTGACGTGTCAAGATAAAAACTGAAATTATCACAGGGCACGGAACGTCGTGCGAAGAGGATTGCGTTAACTGTGAACCATAGTCGACTGGGACATGCATACATACAATCACGTCTTTATCCCTTACCGGGTAGACAGAGCCTCATTGGCAAAAAGACTGAAAGACCACGTTCAGCTATATAGCATTGTTATATGTATATATGGCTAATTACGCCTGGGTGTGAAGTAGGGTCGGATGTATGCATATCATTGGCTGTGGCAAGTGCATCCCCGCATACTTCTCTATTGCTTCATCCACATTCTTCACTCCCTTCAAGATCTTCGGTTTACGGTACATCGTGACCTGATCTATCGCCAAGTCGCCCCCAAATGATCAAGTACAAACCCTTTCGGCCACTATCGAAACCAATTCGAATTAAGAGTTTTTTTAAATAATAAATTTTAATTTGAATCTGACATTCGAATTAAGATTTTTTTTAAATAATCAAATTTAATTTGATTCTGAAATTCGAATTAAGAATTTTTTTAAGTAATCACATTTAATTTGAATCACTCTTATTTATGTTTATTTTTTTAGGCACAGAATGACAAATGAATATTGCTTACACGTGTCCGTCTGATACGCACACATAAATTATTGTATTTCCCCATTGTTCTATAAGTGGAGATAAAAATAGAATAACATGGAACGCCAGTTTGTTTAGTCTCAAGGATAATAATGTCGTAAATTGTACCCTAATCGTTGGGAATAAGGTTAAATGCTGAATTAACTGTATTTCAATTGTCTGCCACTGTAATATTTGGCTCTGAATGGAAGCTAGTTTTAATGTGGGATAAAGTTGCAATTTTTATGTAGCAATATGTTAATCATTTGACAAATGATAAAATGTTATTTGTTGTTTTTCATCATTATAAAACTTTTGCGCTATCATGTAAATAGCATCGTATATCAGAAGTGACTGGCTTAAGAACCTGTATTTTAAAATTCCCAGGAGAGAATGGGAAAAAGCGAAAGCTTTCATAACACTAGATGGAATTCAAAATAGGATACAAGGTGGAGTGCCGTGTGATTCCCGGCACTAATATAAAAAAGAATAGAATCACTCCATCTCTTTCTCATGGATGTCGTATAAGGTGGCTAAGGGATAGGCTTATCAACTTGGGATTCTTTTAGGCGATGGTCTAGCAACCTGTCACTATTTGAATCTCAATTCTTTCAATAAGCCTAACATTGAACTTGGCCTATCAGTTTTTCAAAACTGCTGGCTCTATCTACTCCGCAAGGGATAAAGACGAGATTATATGAATTAATGAATTAATACAAGGAATCGTTTATTTACAAATTATGCTGCGAATCAAGCTAGTCCCGAAGTCAGTATAACGAAACTAGATGATACCAAAGTTTTTAACCATCTCGTATAATTTAATAAGCTAAACACACAATCACTTGAAAGAGCTAACTAAGGATCGAATCCGGATCTTAAATTTCGAAGGTATAAACATTGCCACTATCTTTCTAGTAGCAAATCAAATCACGAAGCCGTTTCATGTGGCAACGCAGACAATTGAAGATCGGCCGACATAGTGAGCTATTTCCGTGGATCATAAAAGTCCGGTATATTTTGATACGCCACTTGTGGGCACATCAAACGCGCGCGAGGTCGACGTTAATTGGTTATAACCGACGATCCGAACGTTCAATGTCTGTTCTATTTCTTCTATTGTCGAATGTATTGAGTCATTTGCCTTCCGGGCTTGTCTTGATTGCGTATTGATTGGTCTACTCCAGGATTTTGGTCACAAGTGGACTTCGGGCTTCGGGCAGGGAGGTGGGTAAGCAATTAAGATTAAGAACGCCAGAAACATGATTATTTGTTTCGTCTGATGATTTATTAGTATTGGTGGCATTTTTTATACGTAGTGCTGGTCTTACCCCAGGTCGTGAGTGATTTTAAAGGCTCTAATAGGTACTCCAAAAACAGGTCAGTTTGGAAGCGGACCCGTACCAAGTTGTCATACAAGAAACTCTTCAAAGTCGTCACACTGCAGTGCGGGGGCAGAGCGCCAGTTCGATGTTATATGATGCCGCTTCAGTTATCGTTCGCTTCAATTACATCCATAAATAAAGATAAAGAGAGCCAGTTCTACTTTTCCAAAAATCACTGAGCCATCCGACACCCAAACATGACATCCGATGAACAATCAAGTAAACACATTTTTCAAATTTCTCTTAATAAAGATACTCGTACAATATGATTTCAAATAAATTTAATCATCCATTCTCATCGAAATCAATAGCCACATATATTGCGATGCATCCCAAATACGGTCAATGTCAACGTCTGTTACGCTACGTTACGCAAGCATGCGCGTACGCACGACCTTTATCCCCTCCCCTTCCATAGCATAGTCTGCTATCACGATGCACGCGACCTTAAGTTACTTTCACTCATTCTTCAAGTGTTAGAGAATCTAGATATGACAAGTGGCCACTAAACGTTCGTGTATCTTCCACAAATACGATTCATGACTATTTAATCAACATCCTTTTTTCAATACTGCCCCTTATTTATTTGAAAGGTGAAAGTTCACTAATTTTGGGTCTTATGTTTTCTGTTTTTTTTACCAGTCCAGTTGACCTCAAATCTAGAAAGAAAGAGAAGTTAAAACATGTTGCTTTTCAATGTTCGTGAATAAACGGGCTGAAAAGGTTTCAAATAGCGATATGGGATCGGTACTTTTGGTACCGATACCGAAACCTGATGGGGTTATACAAATATTATGATCTTACATTGATCTTAAATATAACATAACTCACTTGTAATAGGGATCCAGGCTTGTTTAGGGTTCTAGTAATAGCTCCTGTCAACAGTTCACGGAGAAGTAGCCTTCAATCACTTCGTGTTATTATTTTTTTTTTACAGGTTGACGAAACCGGGATAATAGCAAGTATAGTGAAAATGGTCTGGAAAAAATGGGGGAAAAAAATTATATAGATGATACATGATAGATACATGGGCTAGCAACCTGTCACTATTTGAATCTCAATTCTATTATTAAACCACACAGCTGAACGCGGCCTATTAGTCTTTTTAAGACTGTTGGCTCTGTCTACCCCGCAAGGGATATAGACGTGACTATATGGATGTACATAGACGCCAAGACGAAGATTCTTAAAATATATATATATATATATATATTGAAGTATTTTTTTTAAGATTTCGCATCCAGTCGACTATAATTCCATGTGAGACAAGTGGACCTGTTCAGCGACTTGCCAACCGTGGCACGGGGTCAAGAGAAATGTGTCAAACGGAGAAGATTACATTGTAGCCAGTCGCAACTTGTTGCCGCTTAGGGAATGGTTCTAGATTTTCTATTGCTTTTCGATTTTTTGTTATGTTATTGTTTCATATCGCTTCAATGTTAAGTTTGGAAGAGAATTGTGGACCGATTTTAAAGAGTAGTTCGTTTTTAAATATATAGTGACATATTACGATGACATAATATTGGTTAAAATATTTTTTTCTCATGCCATTAAGTGCGCACACGCAGAGTCTAAGGCATATAAAAATTAGGTATTAAATATGATTGCAATTGATTTTGTAAATGCTGTTCAATATGAACAAATGCAGTTTTGAACATCTCATTCGTCAATCCGTACTAAGTTTTGAGACCACACATTTAGTTTAATAATGCTCATAATTCCCCCGAATAACCGATAAAATATTTTAGATCAGATATGAACCGGAACAACGTTATAACACGGTAATAAATTGTGTTTAAACATATCTATTTTTACTTGTATCTACGTGATAATCGACTTGTAATAACAATAAAACATTTGTGTAATTACTAACATCGTAGGTACAGTGGGCTCGGGAGATAACTGTGTTACCTCGCCTTGATTAATGTATGGGAGGTGGCCCAGGCATCTTCCGAGTCTTGTGTATATTCGGTCACGACTACGTTTGTGAGCTTAAACTTATCGCCGCAGGCATAAACCTGCCTTGCGCCCGAATGATGTAAGAGGTCAACAAAACACATGTATTTGAATATATAGTTGTTTGTTTAGATAAATGAATATGAATAAAAAATAAAAGTACTAAGCTATTAGTAAAAAGGTGGAAAGATAATTACCTACGTTCTGAAACGGTGTAAATTCGAGTGGGCCTACGAACAATATCAGCTTATGAAGATGCGTATTATAAAGACACAATATTTGATATTGTAAGGATTATTTTCATGGTCTTCTTATTTATCATAATTGCATCCTCTCTGGTGAGAATCCCTGGTCTAGACAGACTTATATAGGTACGTAGGACTAATATTAGTCCGATTTCTGTGTCAGATTGATACCTTTGTCAATAACCTAAATAAGAACGCCTCTTGTTGATTGTCGACCGACACAGGGGAACCGAATTTGGATCAAAGATAGAATTAGAAAGAAACCTAATATAGTTAGGAATCCTGTACTAGATTTTTAAATAATTATTTAATAAATAATAATTATTCTTAGCAGGAACATTGTACCCAGCTGTAACTACTGTCCCTTACCTGGATATGATCATTTCAGACACCTGGTTAACAGGAAAAAGTCCCTCCTAGGGATAAGTCCGCTGCTGTGCGTTATTGTTTTTATCGTACTGTTTCTATAACTCTGTTATGTAACACATACAATTCAGTCGAAGAATCCAGAAATAATCATGAGTGCCTGATTTAACAGATAAATGGGCCATATTTTGTGGGACCATCGTGGGGGGCGACCTAATTTAGACATTACCTTGCCTCTGACTGAGATCTATCAGTATCACTCATTAGTTATAGTTGTCAGTAGTAGATTATTCTGAAACAAATTTGTTCCTAATGCCACTAGGTCATCTTGAAACACAACAGATGGTCTACGCGAGTCGACAGATGCTTAATGTATTAAATTTATGTCATGAAATACTAAACACCTTTTTATACTATAACTAGCTGTGCTTGCGACTTCGTCCGCGATGAATAGTTATTTTGGGCATCATTGAAGCCCTCAAGGGTGAATAATTTTCCCCGTTTTTTTCACATTTTCCATTATTTCTTCGCTCCTAAAAGTTGCAGCGGGATGTTATATAGCCTAAAGACTTCCTCGATAAATGGTTATTCAACACAAAAATATTTTTTCAATTCGAACCAGTAGTTCCTGAGATTAGCGCGTTCAAACAAACAAACTCTTCAGCTTTATAATATTACTATAGATATTTTATCGTTAATATTAATTATGGTGGCAGCTACGAATTATTATTGTTACGAAAATGCTCCCACAGTATTATGTGAAGAAATGCTTGAAGCTTCCTTTGAAACTTGTTCTTTCTAAAGCTTCTATAATGTCACTGCTATGATTTTCTTGAGTGTAAAGTTATAATAGCCAATTGTTTTAATGTTTACAATATTATATGTACATTTATACATACATAAATTGATGCCTCTTTCGTGTGTATGTAAATCAACGTGACTTGTACGCAAAGTGTGTTTTTTTTTTCATTTGATGCAAATACAATGTTTTGACGTTTATGGAAATTTCAATTTTGACCTTTTGTCTCAATGTCAAGGCCAAGTTTATACAAATTGTACATAATGAAAGAATCGAATAACGTAGGACATTCACCTTTCTATTATTATGTACTCATATTAATAAAAAAATGTGCCGTGTGGTTCCCTGCACCAGTACAAAAAGGATTGGACCATTCCATCTCTTTCCCATGGATGTCGTAAAAGGCGACTAAGGGATAGGCTTACAAACTTGGGATTCTTTTTTTAGGCGATGGGCTAGCAACCTGTCACTATTTGAATCTCAATTCTATCATTAAGCCAAATAGCTGAGCGGGGCCTATCAGTATTTTCAAGACTGTTGCCTCTGTCTATCCCACAAGGGATATAGACGTGACCATATGTGTGTATGTATGTAATAAAAAAAAGCTGAAATTTGTGTCCTTCATTAAATTCAGTATCCATTACCAAATCAACTCTTTAAATCATCATCATCTGATATTGTGTTCTCGGTTTTATTCAGTGTTCAATCTCAGAGCCCGGGATCATTATTGATTTGAAGAGGTTTCTGGTGTGCTGTGTGGTTCCCAGTACTTTAGAAAAGTACCAATCCATCTCTTTTCCATGGATGTCGTGGCGACTAAGGGATAGGCTTATAAAATTGGTATTCTTCTTAAGACTAGGTGACGGGCTAGCAACTTGTCGCTATTTAAATCTCAATCCAGTTCCAGTGGCCTTTCAGTCTTTTCAAGACTTTTGGCTCTGTCTACCCCGCAAGGAACTTAGACATCATTATATGTATGTATATATTACGACGTTCATGGATACATTTGAAAGGGATTCTATTCAGGAAACCACACAGGTCTATAAATCTGTGTAAGTACATTCGTACTTAGTACGAAAAATACTAAGTACCTACCTAACGCGTCACATTTCCCTCTACCTAAGCCGATTACGGCGCCGTACGCGGTTCGTAATCCTTGCCATTTGACACATTTCACTTGACCCACAAGTTTCTGGACTACTTAGTGGCTTGAGTTCGTGACTTGGATCTTAAAATAGCTTCTGAGACTTGATTTATCTAACTTGGAGTGTGCCGCAGTGGTTGGCATGCCAGTCTTTCTAGGTTCGATTCCGGGCGTTGGCAAATGTGGAGTTTGTGTGGGTCTTTGAGTATTTTGTATTCTTTTTGTTTTAGTGTCATGTCAGCAATTATTTTTTACAATTTATTACTTTATTTTATAACTAGCGACCCGCCCCGGCTTCGCACGGGTGCAAAATTATAAATCACTCTACCTGTTACAAAAAAACCGCATCATAATCCGTTGCGTAATTTTAAAGATTTAAGCATACAGACAAACAGACTAAAATAGCGACTTTGTTTTATACTATGTAGTGATGAACATTATTCACGATATGTGCATAAACTATGTGCTTAAATGAATTAATATATAAATGTGTGTGTGTGTTTGTATCTCAATTTAATCATTAAGCCAAACAGCTGAACGTGGCCTTTCAGGTTTTCAAGACTGTTGGCTCTGTCTACCCCGCAAGGGATATAGATGTGATTATATGTATGTATGTATGTGCTTAAAAGCTACAACGACTTTCATCCTTAAAATAGTAAACTGATATGGAATACGGTGTCAAATCTGAACAATACGTTTGCGAACAATTCATTAAATATATAATACACATACGATCCACAATCATATTAATTAATGCCGTGTACAAATCAGCTTTGATTACTGTCGAAACGTTAATAACGTTGAATCCGTTGCGCATCATAATCGTGTCACGATTTGTTGCGTAGTCGCAATGAATCCTTGAGTTTTTTTATGCATTTGCGTGTGTATTTTAAGGCTTGTACCTTCTTCTTTTGAGTCTAAATGGCTATTAGTTTGACTTAGTACTTGTTGCCCAAGAAGCTAAAGTTTAGCCGAATACGGTTTATTGTGTTCATCTTATGAGCATGCTATTTGTTTTTTGAAAATAAACTTTAATCATTAACGTAAGAACATTGTCTGCCGTGTGGTTCCCGGCACTAATACAAAAAATAATAGGACCACTCCATCTCTTTTGCCATGGATGTCGTTAAAGGCGCCTAAGGGATAGGCTTACAAACTTGGGATTGTTTTTAGGCGATCTGCTAGCAATCTGTCATTACTTGAATCTCAATTCTATCATTAAGCCAAATAGCTAAACGTGGCCATTCAGTCTTTTCAAGACTGTTGGCTCTGTCTACCCCGCAAGGGATATAAACGTGACCATATGTATGTATGTAGAACATTGAACATGACTGAGCTACATCAAAGCATTATACGTTGTCGGTTAAGGTGCCATGAACATTTATGTTGCAATTTACCTAAGATTTATCCATAATATAATCATTCAAATACTTAGTTATTGGGAAATATTAAATTGTTCGTACGTGTTCAAGTATTCATCTGAGAACCTAACTACTGCTAGTAGTATCACGGGATCGTGTACATTTTGATGTAATTGCCTTAAACTGTGTTACCCGCGACTTCGTCCGCCGTAAAATGAAAATATACTGACCCCCTATATTGAAATGTGGAATGAACACACGTGAATTATAAAACAATGAAACATAATTTGAATCTCAATTATATCATTAAGCGAAACAGCTGAACGTGGCCTCTCAGTCTTTTTGAGACTATTTGCTCTGTCTACCCCGCTAGGGATATAGACGTAACTATATGTATGTATGAAACAATGATCATGCCTTGTGATCATATGTCGCGGATAAGTGTTCAATATTTTTATTGATTTGACTTAAAGAATTCTCGAGTTGGTTGTAATGATTTTTATATAAATCACATCTGGTTCTTCATACATCACGTATAGAATAAACAAGTATTAATGAGTTATTTTTAATTTGCAGGTAAGTCAAACCGGTCACAGCTGAGTCCCTTTCTTTTCGAACGAGAATATAAAGTAAGTTTTTTCCAAGACGAATTCCAGATACAATTACTGAGATAGTTTATTAGCACCATTCTAACTATAATACATTTTCTGAGACTAATTCAACAAATAGTTTATTATTTAGCTAAAATGTTGTTACATGGAGATGTAATTAAGTAAAAATCATGATGAAACGAATATACCCTTTTGAATATCGCAATGGAGTTAAGAGGAAATGTGAGACTTTAGATAATAATTAAGTTATAATTGCGTCAACTCTGAACATTATTGCTGTATGTTTTCTTGTACATAAATAAATAAATATGTGTGGTTCCCGGCACCAATAAAAAAGAATAGGACCACTCCATCTCGTTCCCATGGATGTCGTTAAAGGCGACTTAGGGATAGGTTTATAAACTTGGAATTCTTCTTTTAGGCGATGGGCTAGCAACCTGTCACTATTTGTATCTCAATTCTATCATTTAACCAAACAGCTGAACGTGGCCTATCATTCTTTTTAAGACTGTTGGCTCTGTCTACCCAGCAAGAGATATACACGTCTTTAACCAAGTGTGATAATGAAGAAGACCAGATTGCAAAAGGTCTAATGAACTCACGTTAATGTCATAGCCTAATTTTAAAAAAGAAAAGACGCAGACTTCGTACAATGTCAGTTATTGATATCTTGAATGCGGTGCAATTTTTTAATTGGCGCTTTTTGATGTCCTTGTTTTATTAGTATTGGTGTATGTTAAAAACAAGTTCTGATGTATATTTTTAATTTTATATTAGACTTCGATTTTAATTGTAATTGTAAAGCCGACTTCGACGAAACAAGTTTTTAATGCGTACTAGATGTAATTATAATTCTGTTGGGGCTTTAACCTTATCACATTTTTAGTTGTATGTTTTTTTTTATATGTATAAATTAATGAGATAGAATGCAACATTATTTTTTTAGAATCTCATTTTTATTTCGATCAAACATTTTTGTCTTTTTATAAAATTTCTTTGATGACAAGAAACATAACGAACCCTTTACCTGAAATAAATATACAGTAATTACTTTGGGTTAAATTGAAGTTTATCGTTTTATTGTTTTTTTTTATTATTAGGTATGTATATTATGTATACAGTAAGTAATTTTACGGATCAAGATTTCAATCACTCGTCACTAACTGGCCTTTAAAATTAAGATTTCTTTCATCAAGAAACTAACGTATGTCTTGTGGCGTACATTATGCTGTCAGTCAACAAAATTGATAACAACGTTAAACTAAACAATAACCTTTTTAAATGCATCTTAATTACAACGGCAACTTTAATTGCGTGTGGTTCTCTTAATTGTCAGTTTGAAGCTAACACTGTCGATGTGACAGATGCACGGTTCACACTTGGCAGGTTTTAGTAGAGAGACAATTGTGCTGTCTTATAAGTTTCCTTGTGTTACTATATCGGAAATATTTTTTTTTTGTTTGCTTGTACATTTCTTCAGGCACCAGTTAAAAATAATTGGACCACTTCTTCTCTCTCCTATGGATGTCGTACAAGGCGACTAAGGGATATAAGCTTCAGATTTTTCGTTTAGGCGATGCGCTAGCAACCTGTCACTATTTGAATCTCAGTTCTAGCATCGAACCAAAAAGCTGAACGTGGCCTTTCTTTTGAACTCTTTTCAGACTGTTGGCTTTGTCTACCCCGCAAGGGATAAAGATGGAATATAATATTAAATGTTTTAAATTAATACGATAACTTTCCGCTTTCCTCGCATACTAGTGTACTCTGCCAATGTGTACTCAATAAAAGTATCCCTAAGGAGTTAATAGAGAGGATAAATCAATCAGACTGGTCTTGTAGCCTGTAGCCATAATTGCTAGTTAAAGGTATCCGTAAATCAATATATTTGTCGTTAAATAGTTAAAAGTAAGTGCCGTGTGGTTCCTTGCACCAATGGAAAAAAAGAAAAGGACAACTTAGGTAATTTCTTTCCCATGGATGTCGTAAAAGGCGACTAAGGAATAGGCTTATCGACTTGGTCTTCTTCTTTTAGGCCATGGGCTAGCAACGTGTTATTATTTGAATTTCAATTCTATCATTAAGCCAAACAGCTGAACGTGGCCTTTCAGTCTTCTCAAGACTGTCGCCTTTGTCTACCCCGCAAAGGATATAGACGTGATTATACGTATGTATGTAAATGGTGAATTGAGAGCAAAATACTCGTATAATGTACAGAAATATCTAATTTGTCTATTTACTTTTCTTCTTTGTGGCGACATAATTACGCCCCGATAGCGAAAATTTTAATCGGAACGTTTTTGTTTGTGATTGACTGTTTTAGCCGTCTATCTAAACCTGGTCTCGAATTTATTTACTCGTAGCTCTGTCCACTCGGTTAGGGATGAAGATGTGATATGCATACCTTAAATTTAATAAATTTAACTTTATAAATTGAATAAATATAACTTTATATTCTTACTTTTTCAAAAATATTAATATCAGTGTAATAATAACTTCTTCGAGCTTAATAGCTGAACGTTGCCATTCAGTCTTTTCAAGACTGTTGGTTCTGTCTACCCCGCAAGGTACATACACGTTATTATATTACCATATGTATGTATGTATGTATGTTGAGCTTAACGTCTTTACTTTTTTGTTCTTCAAAATTTTGTCTAATCGTACTTACTTTTTGCTAGGACATTCTTAACAAACCTGATTTTAGTGTTAGGTCATTAGACTCTTATAAAACGACTGGCAGACTAGTTCGTGTTTGTAATGATTAATTTTAACACATTATATCAACACAGGGTCAAAGTACTTTATATAAAAACAGTAATGAACAGAATATACATATAATTACGTCTGTATCTCTTGCGGGGTAGACAGAGTCAACAGTCTTGACAAGACTAAAATGCCACATGATATTCTGCCTTGCTACTCTATCTTGCCGTATCGTAGAGCTCTTGTTTTATATTTATACATACATATAATCACGTCTCGATCCCTTGCGGGGTAGACAGAGCCATCGCCTGAAAGACGAATCTCAAGTTTATTAGCCCATCCCTTAGTCGCCTTTAACGACATCCATGGAAAAGATATGGAGTGGTTCTATTCTAAAGTGCAGGAAACCACACAGCTCTCTTCGTCTTATCATTTATATTTACGATTTTGCTTTATTACCGCAAATTGTATTCGAGTATAATTCGTAATCGTTTAAGTATCCCTTAAGATGCAATGAATGTTAATATGGCATTTAAGACGACAATCTCTGTGTCACTTAGTGCACATAAAGACTTCAATGTCAGTTATTAAATGCGATTCTCTGAACACTACAGAAGTCAGTTTCAAAGAGGATAAATTCTTGAAAACTTTAGCTTTCGTTCAGTTAAGTGGAAAAAGTCGCACGAGCAATATTTTTGGCAAATTTAATTAAAATTAAAGAATAGATCTACTCCATCTCTCTCCCATGGATGTCGTTAGGATTTTTATTTTAATCTAATTAGGATTATCTAGGATTTAAGGGATAATTTATTTGAATCTCAATGCTATCATTAAGCCAAACAGCTGAACGTGGCCTTTCGGTCTTTTCAAGGCTGTTGGCTCTGTCTACTCCGCAAGGGATATAGACGTGATGATATGTATGTATGTATGAATATTACGGTACGAATGCGTGGGAGTTCTCGACTGTTGGTTCCAAAACTCTTGAGTGTAGAAGATCTATATAATTAGATGACTAATTGAAACCTTATTTGGTGTATAAGAAAAGGGGAAAGTCTATGCGTAAGGAGTTTGGAATATCCAGATTTGAGCAATTTCCATGATCCGCATGGAAACCTATCCTATCAATCCCGCGGGAAATCTGGGATAAGCAGCCTGTTATTCTGGGTCTTCAGCTATCCACATACCAAATTTCATGATAATCGGTTCAGTAGTTGTTGGGTGAAAGAGTAACAAACATCCATACTGACATCCTGACATACTCACAAACTTTCGCATTTGTAATATTAGAAGGATTCTTAGTGATATCCTTCGCATGAGAAGTAAAAAAAAAACACAGATGAACTGGCTATTTGTCCGTTTTTTAATAGATTCAAAATTAAATGGATCAGATCAAATCAAAAGAAAATTCGTGCGCAAAATTTGTCTAAGTTTCGGGAGCTTGTCCCATTATTGATATTATATCTAATTGATATTATCTCTTTACTGATATCCATTTTTGATGGCCGGATGCACTTTAAAGAACCCTTTTATCTTCGTCGATGTCTCGAAGGATCAAGAAAAACATTGAGATTATTATCGATTCAGTAATTTACAGGTTTTAAGGATAACAATTACTGGCCATTTCTGGAGGTATTAAGCGAGATACATCATTATGTTGTGCTTTGCACCAAGGTTTTGTGGTAAAATATGGAGGGTTCAGATCCGATACTACGTACAGATATGTATTTGTAAAAATTTTAAAGTATATATATTTATTTATTCATATGATCACGTCTATATCTTTTACGAGTTAGATAGAGCCAGAAGTCTTCAAAGACTGATAGGCCACGTTCAACTGATAGGCTTAATAATAGATTTGAGATTCAAATAGTGAAAGGTTGCTAGCCCGTCACCTAAAAGATGAATCCCAAGTTAATATCCCTTAGTCGCCTTTTACGACATCCGCGGAAAAGAGATGGAGTGGTCCTATTCTTATTGGTCTTATTTTATATTTGTACGGGAACCACACAGTAAAGTAAACATTTCTACTAATCCATTCACGAGGAAGTCCAGTGCCCCAGCTGACGTCTGTCTGTGAATATGGAGAAGTTAATACAAAAGCAAATGATAAAATTTAAATGACTAAATATTGAATGATAAAGTCAACTAAGGTTTGTGTTTCATAAGCAAACTTTTTTACGAAACATTTTCGAATTAAACGTAAAGTTGGATATGTAGTCGTCTGATATCCTGCCTTAAGAGTTTTCGTTTATTGTTGATGTTTTAACCATATTCCAGTTACAATTCTAGACTTTTTATATTTTGTGACCTCGTTTACCCATGTAACATAACCGCTAAACTTTGGACGAAGATGCGTCTGCGGCTGTAATGATACCGCATGTACTCAAGTGATTTTTAATTGGTCTCTTATTGTGAATTGGTCTGTAACTTGTTGTCTTTATGTCGAAAAAAGTCAAGGTGTGGCCATAAATCGCTAAAAGAACAAATGGATTTTTTACAACGCATTGTATGCGTCATATTTTCTTTAAAAATCTGGCTGGAAAAAAGCTTTTGGTAACAATTGCGAGTAGGCTGATTAAAATAATTGCTTTTAATGAACAATAATGGAATAAAGATTCAGTCTATAACAATATTTTTTATTTTTAGTTTTTAAATAGCTTTTGAAGTGCTATGTTCAAAAAGCGAACGAATTTAACGCCTTCTACAAAAAAAGCGACGAATTTAGCGTCACCTACAAAAGAATATAGGTTTTTTTGCAATTTTTTTTGCCCTTCAGGTTTTTTTAGCACTCGTGACGTAAAATAAACAAAACAGAAATAAAAAAAATTTAATCTGTTGATTATTTTCCTGTGATATGATTATCTAGTAAAATTTGAAACAAAGACTTTATTTTTCGATCAAGAGTTTTTGCAAGACTTTACCTTAGGCGTTACCGAGATTAAGATCGCGACACACTGACGAAGAAATACTTATCCTAAAAGATTCTAGGTACGAAATTTCGAACATTATAAAATTAATTAATCAAAATTCGCACTAAATTGCTTTTTCTTTAAAGTCCTCTTTACATTTTTAACAACATCATTAACAACCCATCGCTGGCCTTGACCTTCCCGGCCCTATAATTGAATGCTTCGGATTCAATGGTAATTTTTTTCACAAACCGCCTCCTAATTATTTAAAGGTACAAATTACATACCCAAGTTAAACGCATTTATAATGAATATATCCGTCTGATAATGAGCTGGATGATTGTTGTTCCTTTGTGATTTTAAGAAAGATGTGTAAAGCGTACCTACTATAATCCTATTATTTAGGTAGTTTCGTCACGGCTATACATGTCTTCGAGCTTCTGTGCCTTTCAATTTACTATCATTACATCACGTTTTTCTTTATACGAATCATTAGTGTCTTTTATTCATATTTCTATTGCGTCCCTTTTTATTTTTAACGTTGACGAGGCTAAGTCAGCGTGACGCGTTATTGAGAAATCTTAATTTATGAACGTCGGCTATTCAAATTTTGTTTTTTTTTTACTTATATTTTGTATGTTTATTGTGTATCATACTTATATAAATATGGTCACGATTTGATTATTATGATTGATTTAGAATTTAACATAGAAATACGTATACATAAAAATATATTTATAATGCCAAAAGGAAATCAATTTAAAGGGATTTCGAATTTTTGTGTTCATCTAATTAAGCGTGCTAATGAGATGAAATTTGAATATGATTTTGTAATTCGGAATTTATGTTCAAGACCCTTAAAATAATTGAAGATTATTAATTTTTGTTTTTTGTTAACTAATTAATATTTAATGCAAGTATTGATAAGATTGGCATGTGTCATTTAAATAGGAAAATGAGTTGACCGATTTTGAACCAGTTTTTGTTTTGTAATGAATATAACAAAATAAACAAAAAGTTGGATAATCGGTTCAGTAGCTTTTTTTATTTACAAGTGTGAAATTAACGTAAAAACCCAATGTAAGCAAATATGCCTAAATAGAGTAAGTTGAGTGTCTTACACTTATTTATTTAAACATTCAAGTTACACACACATATAGTGCACCTACATACACACACGCATACATTTCACGTCTTTTTCCTTTAGGGAAAAGACAGCCAATAGAATAGCTTAATGAAAGAATTGAGATACAGAGAAACTGACAGATTTAGCTCATCGTCTTTAAGAATAGAGAAATTAATCAAGATTTTACCAAGTTTTTAAATTCGCAACGTAAAATGTACCATGAATAAAATTATTATTGTACCACCGTAGAAAGATCACCTGGTGAACCCCCTTTCCTATAACATTCCTTGAGATCTGTGTATAAAATGACATGCCAAGTTATACTGGTTATGCAAGTTTACATAATTAATTTTAAAAACATGAAAATATTATCGTTATTGCAATGACAGCTGCATCCTCTGAATATATTATTCAAAGTTATTTTTAAGCTTTTTTCGCGCCGTAACTATATATTTTGAGACACATGTGCAGAACTTTGTAATTGACGTACATATGTACCTTTATGTACACATATCACGTCTCTATTCTTAGCGTAGTGGACAGACTCAGTAAATGGTCACACGACCCAATGAAAACGAACAGCTACCCCCGTAGTTCAACACGCGCGACGCCGTTTTAATCGCCTGAAAAGCTATCACTGTTTCGCTTTTTATTTAGACGTGAAAAGGGACAGCGATGGTTGTTCGCGCGATAAAAACGACATCGCGCGTGCCATGTTACGGCGGCTGATGGGTTTAATGATGGAATTGATAGTAGACTATTACGGACGAACTTTCATTATTCTCAGAATGTCTACATCGCCTAAAGGAAGACACAGTCTATAAGCCTTTCCCCTAACTGACCAGACAGCGTAGACGCAACAAAGACGTATAGACTTACTATGCGAAGTATTACTTACTTACTTACTATACTACAACTTTGGCTAGAAAGTGTAAGAAGAAAGAAGTTGAAATAAATATTCTGTAGAACTCAATAATGTCGTGGACAATACATACACACATAAAATCAACCCTTTCCCTGAGGGGTAGGCAGTTACCATAACTTCCGCTTGCCACGATCTCTGCATAATTCATACGGTCGCGAACTATAGATTGTTTAAAATCTCAGAAGACCATTATGAATTTGATCGTCTCAAACGACTTCTTTATTGAGCAATTGGCTAGCCTCAGCCACTTGTGCTAACGATCACTTTGTATCGGGTCACGACCATACAAAATATGTATATTTGACACGTGTTGGTTATTCATTGATTCATACATATAATGATATACATACATACATATTTCACGTCTTTGCGGGGACAAAGACAAGCAACGTCGGCTTCTACGAAAGCCAAGGGAAAAAGAAGGGAGTCCTCATTTATATGTCCCGGGAACAACATGACCAAGCAACTAGGTATAAAAGCAGGTTGACTGCAAATATACAAGGTGATAATGAACGGAAACGTTGGAAGGCGAAGGTCTAGATGAACCAGTCAGGGATGTTCGAAAGGTTAGGTCAAGAGTACCCTAAACTAACGACCTTGGATGAAAAAAGTGATAAAGTGGATGAAAAAAGGGATTGTGGCACGTTGTAGTTTCTGCCCGCCTGTACTTCGTGACGGATAAAGGCGTTATGTAGTTTTTTATGTGTAAATATAGCTATAAGAAATCGCGGTTTGATTTCGACTTTCATCACAATTACTCATTCTTATTCCGTCACCTTAACTGTTCAACCACTGCCATTGTAAAACACGCTGTTAAGCTATAAAAGAGCAAATTTCAAGAGTAAATTTTAGCCTTGGCAGCGTACAGTGTAGTTGGTATGTCCTATTAACCGTGTGGCTCACCGGGCTTCGCCGTATAACCTTATAAAACCTTTGTTCAGCCATCCGAGGAGATAAAGTTATCTGTTTAATGTGAAAGAACCTTTATACGACCAGTTATAATAAAGTAATGTGCATATGATTTGTAAGCAATTTTTTAAGGTTATGCCTTTAAATTTTTTTTAAATTTCTATATACTATTTCATTTTCCTGAATATAGTTATGTGGAATTTGAACTTCAACATAGCACAGCACCTTGTTGACCGAGCGGAGCCCGATGTTTTTTGTTATTTGTTTTCAAATGGCATTTGAAAAAAACACAAATTGTAGCCTAGCAACTATCTTATATGAGATAATGATTTTCGTTGAAAATATGCGAAAACAATTTTTAAACGTAGGGCCTTAACCTTGATTTAAAATTTCAATTTTTAGATGGCCTGTCCGTTTAACCTGTGCGTTATTTAATGTCCATATGTCAGCCACCATTAGGCCGTACACCTGAACGTGGCCTTTCAGACTTTTCAATACTGTTGGCTCTGTCTACCCTGCAAGGGACATAGACGTGACTGTATGTATGTATGTCAGCTAGTCGATCAATCAATCAATTTTTTTTTTCTTTTCTACATACAGAAGATATATTTGTATGGATGTTTAAGTTTGGGAAGGTTGAACCTTCCAAAGCTAACAATTTCGCGAAGCTTTTAGTACCGTAGGTGATTCATACATTTTCCCATTATAATTCTTATTACCTCCGCGTGATAACCGATTTACGATATACACGTCGTGTTTATAGTTAACGTCACGCGAGCTTTTTTAACGTTTCTTGAACTTTTTAATAGTTTCGCTTCGGCATTGTCCTTGAATTATACTTTACGTGTTCGCAAAGTTTTATCAAAATGATTTCGTGGTTGCTTTTTGGAATTATAATGTAATACTACATATGTACATATGATCTCGTATTTCAAGACTATTGGCTCTGCCTACCCCGCAAGGGATATAGACGTGATTATATGTATGTATCACGTATTTATCGTAGACAGAGCCAACAGTCTTGAAAAGTATAGAAGGCCGCGTTCTGATGTATGAAATTGAGATTCAAATGGTGATAGGTGTCTAGCCCATCGCCTAAAATCCTATCCCTTTGTCGCCTTTTACGTTATCCATGGGAAAGAGATGAGCAGTCCTATTCTAAAGTGCCGGAAACAATATATTATGTAATTAATTCTATTTCTTTTTATTGGCTTTGTAACATAAACAAATAAATTAAAAAATCATTAAATCATACAGCTGAATGAGTCCCATCAGCCTTTTAAAGACTTGGTTCTGCCTACCCCGCAAGTGTTCTGGATAGCAAATTTTATCAAGCCAAATATTCACTTAGTTTTGAATTCATATCCCAATAGCTGGGTAAATGTTTGATATAATTTTCATAATAATTTAGCAGTTGATTTATTGTTAATCTATTCTTAATATTATAAAGCTGGAGTTTGTTTCTTTGTTTGAACGCGCTAATCTCAGGAACTACTGGTTATTTTTGTGTTGAATAGATCATTTATCGAGGAAGGCTTTTTAACATCACGCTGCAACTATAAGGAGCCAAGAAATAACGGAAAATGTGAAAAAAAACGGCGGAAATTATTCAATCTTGAGGGCTTCAATGACGCCCAAAATAACTATTCCACGCGGACGAAGTCGCGGGCACAGCTAGTCGTACATAAAACTATTCGTCAATCCATTCAAAATTGCAGGAAACTGCCATTGTTCTTTTTAATCTATGAAACAACTTAAACATCCTTCTTATTCTCAATAGTATTGAATAGCTTTTGTTCCATTATTTTATTACAATTAAAAATGACACACATACAAGAACCCATTTAATAACATCCTTTCTTATCATCTTTTGTTTATCAAATGTACTTTTCGCGAATGAAAACCATGTTTTACTTGAATTTGGTAGTTACTGTAAATTGCCTTTCAATTTTTTCATCAATTTTATCATTATTAATGCCGTGTGGTTCCCGGCTCTTTATAATAGGAACACTCCATCACTTTCCCATGGATGTCGTAAGAGGCGACTGCTTGGGATTCTTATTTTAAGCGATAGGCTAGCAACCTATCACTACTTGACTCTCTATTCCATTTTCGTGGACGTGAACGTGGTATTTCAGTATTTGTGAGACTGTTGGCTCTGTCTACCCCGTAAGGAATATGGACGTGTTTTTATGTACTTATGTATGTATTTATGAGATCAAATTTGAAATCAATTTTTCGTGAGTTTTTTAAAATTGTGTGTTTATATTAATTTTTATTTGTTATAATGTTTATCACTTTATAAGAAGTTATGCCTTTTGTAGGAATAACTCTCTTATAATATGAAAAATAAAGTAAATAAACATAACTTTAATACAAATGAAACACGAATATCATATTTGTTGTCACTCAAAGTGACTGTCCTTTGGGCTTGAAGTAACTTGATACTGACATATTTTTACAAGACGCCCTTGAAGACAGACGACAGAAACAAGGAGACATGAATCAAGCAAAGCGCAAAAAAGAATTAAAAAATACGTATACGCTAACCTTGTTATTTTTACCTTTTTCGTAATAACTGTCTCAAAATAATTTCTAAATCTAACACATATGCTTAAGAGTAAGCAAAAGTTGAACATATCTTAATACATACATACATACATCAAATCACGCCTCTTTCCCGGAGGGGTAGGCAGAGACTACCTCTTTCCACTTGCCCCGATCTCTGCATACTTCCTTCGCTTCATCCACATTCATAACTCTCTTAACATTACATAACATATCTTAATGTGTATTCGTATCTTTTTATATTTACATAGATTGAACACCATAGGAGTTTTTATGGATTTTCCATAGGATTTTCTATTTCGTCACGTCGCGTCATTTTATCTGGCATTATGAAATCCTTTTTAAGAAAATCGGCTCTTTCCAAACAATTTTTATTAAAATCTCTCCCTTTTTTTTATAAAGATGAATTATTAAAAATGGCGTACCGAAGACAGTGCTCCCCTTTTCCCTGATCTAAAGATCTCTTCAATCATTGGAAATCCAAGTCACTCGGTCACTTGAGCAACTTATTTGCGAATCGTGACGTGACCAGACGCACAAACGGCTAATATTTGACTAGGAATGTGTCAACCTGTTTGTTTAATAAGGACACCTATGTTGTATAAACATTTCCCGAATGAATAGGCTATTTTACACCATGTAAAAAAAAATATAAAAATGCACGTATCTTATAGATTTTGTAAAAAATAAAAGAAAAACATCGATCATTATTCATAAAAGTGCAATATGGATTTTATAATTCAATTTAAAAAATCCTCTTTTTTAATCTGTTCTTCAAAAGTCGAAAACGCTATCCGCCATGTTGGGTACTGACGTGACGTCATACTTTTAGTAAACAAATATCGAATCGAAAACATATTGATGATGTCAGGCTCTGTTTATTTTGAAATTTTAAAATTTCTATCACGTTTTTGGGTTTTTACTCTTTAATAATTTAATAGAATCATGGAAGAGGGTTTTGTGAAAGCAGACAATATAAATCTACCGAGGATAAATACGTTGATGGTGGCGAAATTTTTTGCGTCCAATCCCGATTTCTGTTTTGCTGAGTTAAGAAATGTTAAAACAGCGATGTAAGTATTTATTGTATTAAACATTCTCTTACACCAACAATATGTATTGTAATTCATTATTACAAAAATCTTTTTACTTTAGTCTTACGTAGAGCCGTATTGTTTACTAAAAGTATGACGTCACGAGTCAAAACAGCATGGCGGATGGCGTTTTCGCGCGAAAATACAAAATCATAAATAATAAATCGTTTTTAGAGCACTTTTCGGCTTCAAAAAATTTTAATAAAAATTCTATAGGTATAACACAGTCTCAGGATTGATTTAAAACAGTTTTCAAAAAAGAGTGTAATAGCCTATTGTATTTGTAGGAGGGAGATGATAAGGTTGATTTTTTCGCTACACTTATTTTGACGTTTATTCAAGATATTAGTACTACAACATTTGGAATTCCCAACCAGAGGGTAGAAATGAGTTTTAAATGGTGACAGGTTACTAGCCGCCTAAAAGAGGAATCCCAACTTTATAAGCCTATCCCTTAGCCTTTTACGATATTCATGAAAAAGTGATGGAGAGGTCATATTATTTTTTCTATTGGTGACGGGAACCACACGGCACAATAACCTATGATCTTGGATTGAATAAGTTTTTACAAGAAGCGAATCTCTTCTGACCTCTGCAACCCTTGCAGTGGAGTCAAATTCATAGATCAAGGTTATCCTCTAGTTGCTTTTACAAGTTTTGTGGGTATATTTTCCCTCACTGTAAAAATCCATAATGAATAGTATATTTGTATAATAATATACACTAATTTCGCTACATTATCATACAGACGGCGAACGAAACTTCATGACAAATTGCTTAATTCCAATTCTATTAATGCAGTCAAGAGTTATCGATAATCGAACAGCTTAATTTCCATGAACGTCTAAAAATAACGTTATCTTAATACTTACATTATAAGGTTCAATATCGACATTATAAGACGTCAAAACATATAGGTCACTGGAAGGAGATGAAAATCGGAGGGTCCAGTCTCAAGGGTGTCATTTAGATTTCCAACTCAGGTTAGTGCCGTGAAAATGCTGTTTTATACGAACCGTGTACGGTTCCCGGCGGACGGCTAGCCGTACCGTGTTCCGGCAATCGGTTACAATGTTAATTTAACGCTAATTTACTCGCGAATATGAGAACGGTGCGTAGTATTTGAAACAGAAAGTCATCTTTGGATAAACATACATCGCATTGTTTACATACATACATATAGTCACATCTATTTCCCTTGCGGAGTGGACAGAGCTAACAGTCTTGAAAAACTGAAAGGCCACGTTTGGCAGTTCGGCTTTATAACAGAATTGATATTTTTTAAGGACATTATTTACATATTAACGAAGTTGAGCGAAAGTCTAGAATGAAACAACGCGATTGCCATGTGGTCGCTTTTGCATAGAACCGCTCCATATCTTTCTCATGGATGTCGTAAAAGGCGACTAAAGGAGAGGCTTATAAACTTGGAATTCATTTTTTAGGCGATTGGCTAGCATCCTGTCACTATTTGAATTTCAAATCTTTCATGAAGCTTAAACAGCTGAACGTGGACTATCAGTCTTTATAAGATTGTTAAATTGGCTCTGTCTACCTGCAAGGGATATAGATGTGATAATATGTATGTATGTATACGTGGTCTTTTGCCATCCAAGGTTGATTATTACTTTTTCCAAGTTGTCAATGCTTCGGCGCGCTATGACAAAATTATGTTGCGAAATAACTTTTCATGTGTCTATTTTTGAACTTTACAACAAAACGAACGAGTATGTGTGTGTTACAAAATAGAGAAATCAAAATAAATGTTTCCCACATCCTTTCCCATTAAATCATACATGTTCTAGGCAAGACGGGCGTTAATTACAATATGCCTGTAAATGGTAACTGAGTCGATACAGGTGCAACGGAGGCGGCTTTATTTTTTTATTTCTTTATATAAAAAAAGCAACCGGTTTTAATTATAAAGAATCCATACGGTATATCTACTTTATTGATTGCAACCAGTTCTTTGAAGGAACATCGGCTTAGACACTTTCAATTGAGATAGATAAACGAGTGTAATTATTAACTAGCTGTTACCCGTGACTTTGTCCAGGTTAAATTGTAATACACCAATACAAAAAACAAGTGGTCCTACACCCTTTTTTTCCTATGGATGTCGTAAAAAGTGACTAAGGGATAGCCTTATAAACGTGGGATTCTTTTTTTGGGCGATGAGCTAGTAACATGTCACTATTTGAATCGCAATTCTATCGTATAGCTATACAGCTGAATGTGGCCTATCAGTCTTTTCAAGACTTTTGACTCTGTCTGCCCCGCAAGGGATATAGAATTGAGATAGTTGTCAATGATAAATAGTATTGTTATCGCTTAATGATAGAATTGAGATTCAAATAGAGACAGGTTGCTAGCTTATCGCCTAAAAAAGAATCCCAAGTTTGTAAGCGTATCCCTTAGTCGCCTTTTACGACATCCATGGAAAAGTGATGGAGTGGTCCTATTCTTTTTTTCATTGGTGCCGGGAACCACACGGCACGGCAAGGGATATAGACGTGATTATATGTACATATGTGTATGTATTAAACGGGTACCTACATTTTCAATGGAGACAACGCTTTCAACAGCACTTTTGATAAACTATTTCTATTTACGTTCCATTGTATAATACGAATAGAATAAATGTTAAGCCAATTTATTAAACTTTTCCCTTTAAACATACGGCATTGCGAGGCGGTTACAATTGTGAACAATCCAGAGTTAACACCTGGAATTGTGCGGGACTTATTTGAATTTCACACACCTGGTGACCGTTGGCGGGTTAAAGGAATTTTTGCAATGTATTTATAGTAATTTATTCCAAGGAATTCTCTGTTAGACACTTTGATGTACTAAGCTACTTTTATAGCTAAGGTTTTTTCAATTAAGTTTTTAATAATATATGTCCTACGTAACGAAAAGGCCTCTTCATGTCGGATTCTCCATGAACGCCTCCCAAATGACCCCATGGGCCCGAGCACATTTTATATGTACGTAAAATTATTTTTAATGCCGTGTGGTTCCCGGCACCAATACAAAAAAGAATGGGACCACTCCATCTCTTTCCCGTGGATGTCGTAAGAGGCGACTAAGGGATAGGCTTACAAACTTGGGATTCTTTTTCAGGCGATGGGCTAGCAACCTGTCACTAGTTGAATCTCAATTCTATCATTAAGCCAAATAGCTGAACGTGGCCATTTAGTCTTTCAAGACTATTGGCTCTGTCTACCCCGCAAGGGATATAGACGTGACCATATGTATGTATACACTTTTTGAGCATGCGTGCACATTTTGCTTACCACCAAGCAGATTGAGGTGAAACGCTCTCAAATCTATAATAAAAAAAAAATTGTTGACACCTTACAATACTTATCGATAGGCCAATCGATATTCCGGACGATTTCCTCAACAATCGATAGTTCAGCAACGCTAGCCACCCGAGCTATCCGGAGTCCACTTTCCGACTATAGAATATAATAATCCGCCACGATGGCACAATGGCTTACAGCCATCCCTTAGTCGCCTCTTACGACATCCATGGGAAAGAGATGGAGTGGTCCTGTTCTATTTTGTATTGGTGCCGGGAACCACACGGCATCGGCAAAAAGTGTATATTTATTATTTTTGTCTTGCCTTTAATTTGCGGTAATAATTACTTTCACTCAACTATCGATAGACTATCAATAGTGAGACTGTCGTTCGCCAACACTAACAGAGGAGGGAGGTAGAAACATATGATATATAAAACGTTGTAGAAGGGTAATTCTTCTTTTCCGGGAATCATAGATATAAAATAATCTAATAGCAACAATTCAAATTCATTTATTCATATAAACACGTTTATATCCCTTGCGGGGTAGACAGAGCCAGCAGTCTTTAAAGACTGATATGCCACATTCAGCTGTAAGGCTTAATGATAGTATTGAGATTCAAAATAGAGACAGGGTGCTTGCCCATCGCCTCGAAGAAGAATACCAAGTTTATAAGCCTATTCCTTAGTCGCCTTTTACAACTTCCATTGGAACTAAATGGGAGTGGTCCAATTCTTCAATATATGATATGTGATCACGGTAAAGGTAAGCAAATCTTTAAAAAAACTCCTCTCTTTTTTGACATCCATGGGAAAGAAATGAAATGACGTTAAGTATTCTAAATTACAAGAACCACACGGCACAATCGCAAGTTCTAACAATAACATTATTTCAATTAAAATCTGTTTATTGCAGGCGTAGGCTGCTGCCTATAATTGGTGGTTTTCCTCCCATTAACCGGATTTCGTTAATTATTCATAGCAATGAAAATAGCAAACGTCTCAGGATGTTTCGTCGATAACTTGTTAATTAATTATGGATGCACTGTTTCAGCAGATTCGAACTTAAATGTAACATTAAATAAACAAATTACACAGATTGAGTTAGCCTCGAAGTAAGTTCGAGACTTGTGTTACGAGCTACTAACTCAACGTTACTATATTTTATAATAAATACTTATATAGATAAACATCTAACACCCAGGCCAATCAGAAAAAGTTCTTTTCTCATCATGCCCTGGCCGGGATTCGAACCCGGGACCTCCGGTGTCACAGACAAGCGCACTACCGCTGGGTCACAGAGGCCGTAACATTATAACGCCCTTACAAACTTACAGGTTAGATAGAACCTTATAATTACAAGACTTAAGGCTACGCTTAGCTAAATGCTTAAGATTGATGAAATTGAAATTGAAATTCTACAATGAATTCTAACCAATATAATAAATGTGAAAAATACATACATATGTCATCACGTCTTTATCCCTTACGGGGTAGACAGAGCTAATAGTCTTGAAAAGACTGATAGGTCACATACAGCTGTTTCGCTTAATGATAGAATTGAATGCGAAAGTAAGTTTATTTGTATATTTGTTACCTCTTCACGCGTTATCTTCTAATCCAATCTTTTTGAAATGTTGCTTTTGTATAAATTAAGAGTCTGGAGAAGGACATACATAACTTATATTTTTTTTGTAAATTGCGCTAAAATCGCGCGTGTAGATTGCGCTAAATTCGCGCGGGTGAAACTGCAGGAAAAGCTAGTACACTTAAGTAATACAAATTCACTGATAATTTAAGTGCTTGTCCGTGCTAGTGCGTGATGCGATACGACACACAAAATTTAACTCAAATATATGTATTATGTATGTACACATAAGACAAAATAGATTCAGAAATATCGTGATTTAAAAAATAATTTAAACATATTTTTTCGAAATCAGATGAATAAGATTAAAAACTAGCCAGTACAACATTTTAAAAAATCTTATGCAACATAGCGTTATTAAGCGGAGCGATGTATTATTATCTTGTTCGAGCGTAAGATTGTTAAAAGAATAAAACGTATTTTAAAAAATCAATTTACTGACACCTAGATAATTATAATTTATGAAGATTGTTGTATACTCGTTCCTTTTATCATGGTTAATCCGAAGGTAAAAAGGGTATAACGCCTGTTATCCACTGAATGCTATGTTATAGTCTCTGTCCGTCTATACCTACACCATTTTGTGCTTGTGATTACAAGCTGAGACATCATCTTAATAACGAACAGCAGATTGGGGATAAAGGCACTCAAATTTTTAATTAAAAAAAAAGCGGTATTTTTTATTGAATAATGGCAACGTTTTACGTATAATAAAATTAATTTCTAACCAATTTCGGTACGTATAATTTTATTTGGTAACATTACTAATTATTTTTTTCTGTTTCAGGTAAATATTATCACTTTAACTTCAAGATTTTGGCAAGTACCATTATGACAATCAATAATTATCATGCCGTGTTTCATATTTAACATACATACATATGGTCACGTCTATATCCCTTGCGGGGTAGACAGAGCCAACAGTCTTGAAAAGACTGAATGGCCACGTTCAGCTATTTGGCTTAATGATAGAATTGAGATATTTAATCTGTACGTATAAATGAACTTAAACTATAGATACATATTCTCTCGGTGGAATACAAGCTTTACAGCTATAACGATGAGTGACGTCACCAACAGCCAGCCGTTGTTCAATACTGACACGATAAATGTTACAGCCTTGATTGAGAAGGAATATCGAGTATCGAGTCAATTAAGATGTTACCAGTGAAATCGAATCAATTTATCGATGCGATCATATAACAAACCCTCGTTTTGTTTTCATCTTAAATGGAGAAGTTACATACATAACTTACGCTATGTCTTCATTCATTCAACAATATAAAGATCACAATATTAGTAATTAAGGACGTCCTGGTAAAGGGTCAGGTCAAAAGTACCCGAAACCGCCGAGCTTGCATGAAGAGAGTTATGAATGTGGATGAAGCGAAGGAAGTATGCAGAGATCGTGGCAAGTGGAAAGAGGTAGTCTCTGCCTACCCCTCCGGGAAAGAGGCGAGATTTTATGTATGTATGTATGTATATTAGTAATTCCGGAATCGATAGTCCGATATGAATGAGGCTCTGAACTGGCACCTTTGCTGTTCGCGGTTACAACCTCCATACCAATGAATCCGGAGCCCGGGGTCCGGGCCCGCCTTCAATCTTCAGTGTCTTCAGTTTAATTGAATGAATGAATGAAATAATTTATTGCTTTTTTTACTATTGACCTTGACTGCGCATATAATGAGATGGTGCGCTAATTGATTTCTCGTCGAGCTTTTTGTGTAACAAGCAAATTGAATTGAAGAAACAATAATTTATTGAACGAAATAATTGGTTGATGGTCAGAATCAGGTTTTATTTAGGTGCGTAGAGATCAAAGAATGTTAAAATTTAAAACTTAAAAAGTATTAATATAATTTGCAATTTAATGTAATTTTTCTGTCTACCCCGTACATGATACAGACGTGATTTTATTGTGTGTACCATAAAATCACATGTAAGTACATGCCAAGAGCTGATAGCCTCGCAAAGATTGAAAGCTCACGTTCAGCTGTTTGGCTGAATAATATAAAATTGGGATTCAAATAGTGACAGGCTAAGCCCATCCCCCAAAAGATGCATCCCAACTTTATTCCCAATCACTTTTACAAATTAATTATACCGTCAAAAGTTAATCCATTCCACTCCCACACACATTTACAAATGATATTAAAAAACATAAGATGTAAAATTTGTTTGACTTTTAAGCTTTTTCAACGCATAATTGAAACAAATGTTTGACAATAAAATGAAGCAAATAATGTGTACTGAAGTTTTTCTCCCGACCTACGTTGACCGAAACGTTTTCAAACTAAAGTCTCAAATGAGTTGAGAGATATTTATAAACTTGGTAACACGAAAAAGTAGCTGATTTTATTTCGAAATCACAATGCCAGAAGAAAGACTATGATACATTTTGTGTGATAAACTTCATTTGCTAAACCGATATTTTTAGTAATAATTGAAATAGGCCGAATGTGGCCAAAATGAAAAGATTTAGGAGTCTACCAAGCTCCTACGATTATATTTTTTTTTTTTGGTGAAAAGTTCGACCGACCGACCGACCGTATATACTTTTAAGATTTTTTTAACAGGACGCCTTTTTCATCATTTTTACTTAAGCGCCGGTAAGTTATCTTAGGAGACAGCACTTAACTTAAAAATAGAAATCGCATATTTAGAAGAAACTCAAAATTTTAGAACAACATATTAATATCGGACTAAATATTCAAGTAACTCTCCTCTTAATTATTCAATGGTTCACTGGAAGAGATCCCTAAATGGGATAAATCCGTCTTTGTATATTTTGTCTTAAAAATTTACTATATTTTTGTGTTCTTTCGTATGTAGATTAAAGATATTACAAACAAACAAATATTCTTACTGTGAATGCGAAGAAGAGTTATAAAGTGGCAATGTTGATTATTAATTACTGATTTTGATATCGCTGGTCAGTCGCTCGGAAACATCCGAAATAAAATTAAGGTACGTTACGTGCGTTATACGTGTATTATTTATTAATACCTGTATTATTTATTGATAGTATCTGGACTTTCTTAGCTTCAGAGCCCGAGGTCCACTAACTTTGGCGATTTTGGACTTACTGCTTTAAATACTAAGAGCGAATATCGTCTAATCTTGACGACAAAAAGGCTCTGCTAAAAGCAAGCTTAAGAAAGATTTATTGTTTTTTCTCGTTGCCTTACTACATAAACGTTACAATTTACCTACATAACTAAGGGAAGCAACCCTTAACAGTGAGCGAAGCATATGTCGAAACAACAAAACTTCAGTCAACAGTTACCAACACCTATTTTCGGACAACAAAACAAACTGGAGTTTCCTAATAGAACTAGATATTACCGCTGCATAAAATTCCCCAGCTGTGCGGGCATACAATTGAAACTGTTCCAAGTTTTGTTCATACATTATGCGCAACGGAAATCTGACCAACATATAGTATATGTATGTACATTCTCAGTCTTTAGGCGTGGTGTACCATAAAAACTTTTAATACATCCTAAGTAATATTATAAATTTGAAAGTTTGTGATTTTGTCAGGATGTCAGTATGGATGTTTGTTAATCTTTCACGCAAAATCTTCTGAACCTATTACGATGTTTGGTATGGAGGTAGCTGAAGACCCAGAATATCATTAAGGCTTTTTATCCCAGACTTCCCGCGGAATTGATAGAGTTTCCATGCGGTCGTAGTCGCGGGCGGCCTCTAGGACATACATAAATCACGTCTTTTTCCCGAAGGGGTAGGCAGATACCACATCTTTCCACTTGCCACGATCCATGCATACTAACTAACTCTGAGTCTTGTCGGTTTCGGGTACTTTTGACCTGGCCTTTTGCTAGAATGTCTCCGATTTTATAAAAAAAAAACGGATCATTGTACCATGACTCAAAACGTCCGAGATAAAATTAAGGTAAGTTACGTGCGAGTTTAATATGGATTCTAACAATAAACTCGTGCATTATCCCTAACGAAAAATGTAAGTAATGGTGTTATGATAAAATTTATATTTAGAACACAGTTTATCATTTTTTTTTTATATCTGTGTATACGAGTGACCTTCTACCATTAACTTTTAAGTATCTTAACTATGCGTGTGTATGTGTGTAACCATACAGTATTAAGAACGTCGAATAATAAGAAAATAAATGTAAATTAAGAAGTGATTAGATCACGAATGACATTGCATATCGTAATGCTATCCGTATTCATAAGCCTGCAAGGGATGACATCATGTACTTAACTACTTAAATGTATTACAAAATGAAGCGAACGTAGAAGTGAAACCTCGTAATTCAGTAAGCTATCACAAAAATAAACTTTAGAAATTTATTTTTGTGATAGCTTTTGTACTTGATTTTTTTTTTAATATTTTCTTCTGATACAAATATTCAGTAACCTGTATCACTTAAGAATTCCATTCGACCAAACAGGTGATATAGCGTATTAGTTTTATCGGGGTAATTTTTACTTTTAAGTTTGCTAAACTATGTATTACGCTATCCATATTAAATCATATTTATTTCAATTTCAAAAATTACAATTTTCTTACATTTATATATAAAAAAGCAGCGGCATTGGGTTTAATTAAATCATGTTTATTATGTTCCCAAAAGCAGCTTTATGCGAAAGTCCACCATTATTGCGACTTATGTAAACTGTGTTTTTATTTTATTTATTAACGGTTTTAATTTTTTATAAATAAATTTTCTTTGTCTTCAAAATATATAATTCTTAAATGTCACTTGATATATTAATACTTAATTCTGGTAATCATGTTTTACTTGTATCTTGTAAAAAAAATATATTTGAAGATTCATGTTATCATTCTGTACTTCTACATATTTTTTAACCTTACTTTATTGCCTGCAATGGACAAATAAAATTACCTCGTTCTTTACTCATCGACTACCTAATTATTTCCATATTTTTTTCTTCGCGTGTTGTGGTATTCTGTTTACCAATGTGGTTTATTCATGGAATCAATTATGATTAGCAATTTTGTATGAATATATAAAAGTGTTACTTGGTAGTTTTATTTCCTTGTTTGTGAATAAACCAATACATATTTTAAATAGGTACTACCATTTTGAATCAGGTAAGTTAAGGAAAAGAATTTTCTTGGTTTCAAGGTTGAACTTGTTAATATCAGAAACCTGGCTTTGCAGAGTCATGGAGGTTAGATGACCGTTCTTTGATAATTACATTTTCCATCAGTTCATAGCCATCGGACCTGGGATCCAACCCCAGGACAAACGTCAGGTTATAAGCTTAACGTATCAAAAATCTTCTTCTTAGGTCTCAACAAACATCTATTATGTATGTAGTTCCTTTATTGTTTGCTATCCAGTTTTTTTATATGTTTGTTTATTGTTTACCGGTGGACTGGAAGAGATCCTTTCATGGGATAAGTCCGCCATTGCAAGTAATTTATTTTTTTTATAACTATGTACTATTACAAGTACAAATACAAATTATCTTTTGTACATAGTAAGCAAGAAATTGTAAGTAGTAAATAGTTTATGGGCAAAAACTATTTACTATTTCTATGTACTATTTCTTGTAAATGTGTAAATTCTGTGCAATAAAGATATAACAAACAAACAATCATTTAATCATTGAAGACGCTTTGTACTCATCTCATGGTTGGCGAATAAAAAATTAAACCTTCTTATGTCTCTCACACATGTATACAATTAACTTAACATACGATAGTAATTATTATTGTCAAAATGTCGTGCCTTGTCTTCGGCTAACTAGCTGTTGTAATTCACTATAATGAGGTATCATTTGTATGACTTTGTTGGTCTGTACGGATGTGTTGTCATATTGTTGGTTAGTAATGTTTGTGGACATATCCTGTTTTAGCATATATTTTGCATTATCTAAACACATCTTTTATTTGACTGAGAGACCTTATTTTGAGTATTCTTCTTTATTATTACTTACCAGCGACCCGCCCCGACTTCGCATGGGTAGCATTTATTAATATAAACCTTCCTCAGGAAACCCTCTTTCCAGTATTACTAACAGTAACAAAAATCCGTCTACAGATTAAGTTAGTCTCGAAGTAAGTAGAGACATGTTTTACGAGATACTACCTCAACGATACTATATTCTATAGATAATAAAAACATAAATCATTCAAGATCCAGGCCAATCGGCAAAAGTTCGTTTCTCATCATGCCCTGACCGGGATTCGAATCCAAGACCTCCGGTGCAACAGACAAGCGCACTACCGCTGCGCCACAGCAGCCGTACTTAATTTCTACCCTACATAACATATAGCGTCAGGTCAAAAGTACCCGAAAGCAAAGGAAGTATGCAGGGATCGTGGCAAGTGGAAAGAGGTAGTCTCTGCCTACCCCTCCGGGAAAGAGGCGTGATTTTATGTATGTATGTATGTATAACATATAGGTTACAATTCACGCGAGCGTCACCACGGACAACATCCACTATTGAAGTAATCCCAGGAGGTGGAACAAGGACAAGTTGTACACGTTTATTCAATTACGACGACACGGGACTCGTGATGAAATGACGTGGTAATCAGCCCGCCATTGACATTAACAGTAATAGGAAGCATAATCTATGCACTTATACAATACTAGGGTACGCCTGCGATTATGCCCAAGTATACTGAAAAATACCGGTAACGTAACACGGGATTTTGGGTAATTCTCTCTTTAGGACACAATTGCAATTTAGAACAAACAGAGTTACAAATCTCAGAAAATCTTCGCTTTGTACATTTTACACCCCTAGACCATATAGGGAACCTTTATGCCTTTCTAATCTCGACCTAGTGGTTAGGTTATGCATTGATTACTGCTAATTCTTTTCTTCGTCAACATTTGTCCCTCTCTTCATGTAAGCTCCTCGATAATAGATATTCTGATCTCTGATATTTCGCCTTCACTTGACTGCCTAACTAGTCTCACGATTTTTGGAGGCGGCCTTTTTTTAGTTAGAAATAAAATTAGTTTAAAAATAGAACGTAGAAAATTTTAGTCGGTAGCCGCGACCATAAATTTTTAATTCCCTGTTTCTCTAAAAGATTTATGAACAATAGAAACTTTGACGTAAGTGCCTTAACTTCGAAGTTATATCAGACAATAGAATGAAACATTTCTTTTGGAAAGAAAATTAAGGAAGAACGAGGTCGTAACTTTTAGTGAAACAAAAAGGAAAGCTGACAACGAGCTAACTTCTTATCTGGCCGAAGATAGTAAGCGGTTACCGCGACGCAGGGCGGGTTGCTTCAGAAAAGCAGCCAAACGCACGAATTTACCAAATATTTTTATCTGTAGTGGGAGCGATGATTCGGTATGACTGCCACAAAGGGAAGATCTTCCGCCAGGCTAAGTGTTATACCTGAGGAACCGCGGCCCAAACGATGTTAAGTCTTGACAATTCATGAATCTTTCCTTGCGCGATGTAGACTCTTATCTGCTATTGACTGAACACGTCACATTCTCTCGCTGTGAACGTTACGATGAGAGATAAAGATTTTATATTGGACCCCAGGCCCTGAAGCATTGTGGCCGTATGTGAACACCTAAAACTAAGAGAGATAAATGTAGTTTTTTTGATCCCTCCTAATGTATCTTACATTAGGAGGGATCAAAAAAACTACATTTAATATATATTTTATTATTTTTTTTTAATTATAATTTTTGCTTTTCACACACACACACACATTTCACTTAGTCCTTACGAAGAAGGCAAAGCCAGTAGTCACAAAACTTGAAGGTCACGTTTATATGGATGACATAATGATTAAAGTGGCATAAAAAATTTAAAAAAAATTATGATTTATTCTAGAATTACATAATTATTTCAATCATCATTCCTATTGTCATTATACAATCGCTTCTTACATCATCAATAGAGTACGATGTGTGTATGTTTTGGTGACACTACCATCTCAATATTTACCAACTGAATCGCTTGTGATATCAACGGCCGCCATTTTGTTTGATGTTTCGATTCCATATCTAAACGCTAAGTTATCATTTGCTAATTTATTGCACGCTGTTAATTTTTATAACGCACTTTATCTTGGATAAGTATTATTAATCGATAAACGACTTTATAAATTGAATGGTAAGTTTTAAATTAAAAATATAGATAAGTTGATCGAAATTGAATTCTTTAATTTGTGCATTTGATAATGATTATATTTTATTACTTTTTTACAACAAGATAATGTTCCTGCTGGTAAATTTTTATCTTTATTTATTATGATATATATTTAAATACAAAAACTATGAACAGATTACATCGAAACTTTGATCATAAACACACCTTAACATCGCTGCTGTCTTTGCTTTACTTTATAAGAACTCGTAGAACCTTTATTTCAAAATATATAAAAAGTAGCATTTCAAGCAAATTTCATTGTACCTACTGTGTGTCCCGGTTCCGATAAAAAAAAAGAATAGGACCACTCCATGGATGTCATAAAAGGCGACTAAGGGACAGGTTTATTAACTTGGGATTCTTCTTTTCGGCTAGCACCTGTCACTATTTGAATCTCAATTCTATCATTAAGCCAAACAGCTGAATGTGGCCCATCAGTTTTTTCAATACTGTTGGCTCTGTCTATACAAATAGTCACAAATGTTCAAAAACAAAAGACGAAAGAGAATTCACTTAGAAAAAATACACTATAAAAATGTTTACCGAAAACAAATCATTGCATATTCAACGCGATCAAAAATAAAAACCGAGTATCGGCCTTTTTATTTCGGGGTGGACCCTTTCGCTGTAAAAAAAAGGGAATTGCAAAAACCAACATGTTCCATCAAAGCGGGCCACAATTTATGTTCATCTAATCAGAATACCATTAGTGTTGCCACGAAAGTTTCTTCAGTTAAGGCTTGTATACATTAGCTGAAAGTACCTACGGCAAGTTTTTTTGAGTGCTTCAAGTCAGATTAAGATAGAAAAAATATTACGAATTTGTTATTTGAACGTTGTCGGTTTTTGAGTCAGCTTGTCTGATACATACATACATTCATTAATCACGCTTCTTTCCCGGAGGGGTAGGCAGAGACCACATCTTTTGACTTGCCACGATCCCTGCTCACGCGTTTGATTTATAAGGTATGGCGAAACAAACTGCACTACAGCATTTTAATCGGGCGTCAATTTACTAATTTAGGTCTTAAATCTAAGCCGTAGTCGAATGCACATTTAAAAAAAGGTGAAAAGTGTTAAATGTATTATTTCAATACAAATATTATTAATAATTAAATATTTTAAAGAGTTTTAGAAATAGAGGAAGACCGAAGAAGCGATGGACGGACGGCGTAAAAGATAATATGAGTAGAAAGGGAGTGACCAGTGAGATGGCAATTGACAGAAGTCGAAAAAACTAACATACTGTGCCCCACGTAGAAAGTGGGAAAAGGTAACGACGAGGATTATAAAAATTAACAGCTCACTCTTTTTCTTACTCCTTAATATCTAAACAAAATTAAACAGTTTAATATTGATTTGTAAGAATTCCAATAAAATGCCGCGTGTGTAACCGACCTGGCCGAAAACGTTAATGTCAAACCGCAATTTATTTCGCTCCAGCCGCTCCAGTGAGGGGCTTATTGTGATTTGTTGCATTACAAATAACTTAGCAGCGAAAGGTCCTACCCCGTAATTTGCAAATACTGTGTTTTGCAATCTTTTTTTTTTTCAATACGAATGAATAATGGGATCTGTTAGCGAATTTTTTGGAAGCAAACACAATATATTGTTTATAATGATAGAAATTTATTGTACTTATTTATCTTTTAGAATTTTATTACAGTCAGTTGGTTTAAATTATTCGGTTGGTCTGAAGTTCTGTAGTTTATATCTTTTAGTATTTTCGTGTTATTAATACACAAAAAAAAAGTTTATTAATGTGTAATAAGTGACATACTTAAGTCAATATTTCTTTGAATAGATTGTATGTTCAAAGAATAATCCAAATCCGTTAATACAAATTTCAAACTTACAAGTACTAAGAAAAAGTTATAGAACAGAATTACAATAGAAAACAAAAGGTAATTCTCATTGAAAAAGCTTCAGCATTTAGAAAGTTAGCCAATTTTATGGAGGAGAGTAAACCAACGAACGAATTAAAAATATTGCGTCTCAATTGCCATTGTAACTTCGAAGTATCAACACTCGAGACCATAGAGCGCCTATTATATACAGAGTACTAGCTCGATTTACGAATCGGAAGAAACTAATAATTATGTGTAGACTCGTTGTAAAAAATAATTAAATCTACTTAGATCAGTTATTTTAATAATCAATAGCATTGATGTATAATTCAACATTTCAAATTAGCCAAATTCTGTAGAATAAGTATTTAGAATTTTCAGCAAAAAATCGTGAAGGTTTTTTCAGCTCCTGTGCCAAATATTATTAAAATTCATCTAGTAATTTTTCGATTTATTCGTTACAAATAAGATACAATTTTTTTTTATATAAGTATGAAAAGTATTTATAGTTTGCATTTGTTTAATTTTTACCCTTGATTAGTGGTCGCTTTGGGAAGTGGTCATTCTGGTATGTGGTCTTTTTGGGAACTGGTTGTTTTAGGAACTCACATTATGTCTGAAAGGCTATTTTGAATTAAATAAACAATGTGCACTCTAATATGAAAATCGTATGCTTACTCTGTGTTCAAGACCGTTGCTAGTGAAGTGGGCGTACCATTTTAACAGGTTTTAATTTAAATAATTAGGGAATTCCAAAACGATTCTATCTATCGAGTACCATTCTCACGTATTTTAAATTAAGTTATATCTTCTCGGCTGGAGGCGTTATTTGGAACCGTCGATGTAAAAATGGAGTGTTATTATGTAACCACTTATCGAATAAGTACTAACATTGAATCATGATTATTATATTGATCTCCTTCCTGTATAATTAGTTCGTTTACTTAATCCTTAATATTTGTAAGTAACTGATTAGTTTAGTGATCATATTTCTGCCATCTACAATATACCACGAACTTTGAAGTCAACATCTGATTATAAAGCCATGATAGAAAGACCTAAAAGCTCGTATCTTGTTGAAATCGGAAACTTCCTTGTTAAAGGTCTGTTAGAATACACTATGGCGACGCGACTGCTTGTAATGATAAATATATGTGATTGAAGGAAATGTATAGGAACGTATCTTGATCAAATTAAGGACGACTTGGCAAAGGGTCAAGAGTACCCGAAGGAAGTATGCAGAGATCGTGGCAAGTGGAAAGATGTAGTCTCTGCCTACCCCTCCGAGACAGAGGCGTGATGCAATATGCTGTCATGCTTTATCGAAACGCGGCGAAATTCTAACTTGTTGCTTCACACATATTTTATTTTATTATAAACGTTACAACGAAACCGTTGACGCACGAAACGCCTTTAACCCTTTTAATTACAACGTGGTCATTGTCGAGCCGTGGGAGGGTTTGAGCTATAAATTCCGCTCGGGTAATCGCTATTGATGTCCTATTTACCGGCCATCTATTCGATTCCGAATCGATACTTTCGATTGTATTGCCTCGCCCATTTACGATTTGGATTATGAAGTTCCGTCTCTATTAGGAGTTCTATAACCTATTTTAAATTGGTGTCTTTTGTTTTTTTTTTTGTTGTTGATATTTTTTATTGTTCATGTTCGTCTCTTCTTCCTTTTGTTGAACTCAAAATAATGATCCGTACAAATGATTATGGTATGTAATTGATATTATAAACTTTGTCATTAGCTTTGAACATATGGATTCATTAAAATAGGTTAAAAAATATTTTTATTAGTAGGTATTTTTATTTGAATTAAATAATTTCGTATAAAAATACTTTAAATTTATAACGGGTCTATTCTTCCCGGTTTTTTACTTTGCTAATTTTTTGCCATTTAGAGATTCTCCCCACACTTCCCTCAGAAACCTTGAATCTTCTTTTTTAAACCAGAACTAATTGAATCATAATACCTGTAGTTTTATCAACCAATTACTTCAACCAATTTGACCATATCGATTAGACAAAGCCAGTCATACAGCGTCAAAACTACAATGGAGTTCTTACAATAGGTCCAATATCCTAATCGAATCGATACTGATCTGATCGATTCGATCCTCGCTTCACAATCCTTTGACATGAAACTCCCATAGACTACGATGAAAATTAGACAATCTACAAAGAATTTCAAGTCCGACCTCTCATTGGTAAATAAAATAACTTACATAACATATAATCACGTCTGTATCCCCTGCAGGGTAGACAGAGCCCAGAGTCCTCAAAAGACTGAAAGGTAAAGACTACCTGTCTAAGGCTTTTAACCAACTTATAAAATAAATCTCAAAAATATTATTATTATTATCGTGAAACTTGCTCCCAGTGACATAAAAAAGAAATTTTTTAATTATTTGTCAAAATTTATAAAATAAAAGTTTTTTGCATTTATGCAATTTTAGTACAAAACTATGGCTAAGTGTAGATTGTTTAATTTGCAACAGCAAATAGATACATTTCTTCACGGTGATCCATCAAAACCACCGACTAATAGAGACCAAAAACGTTTATGTAAAAAATATTTTTTTTTGACAATCTTTTTAATTATTTTATTATTTGAATTATGTCAAATATAAAAAGTGTTCAAAGTAGTCAATATACATATGTAGATATCCACGATTTTAGTTCATCTCCAAAATCTCCAGTCCTTTCATATAATCTGCCCTGTCTATTTCTTTAAAGGTCAACGCACTCTGCTTAATAAGCGGCAATGAATGGGAATGATTATTTATTAATAGCCATTATTGGTGGCATGTGGGGCTCGTGTGTTTCGTTAGAGAATGTAACATGCGTATGCGTTATTATCTCCTTCCTTTGTGATAACCTGTTGATTAAGGGCTTGTTAATCTAAAAACGTCTTGAATACCTTATAAAATTTAAAAATTAATATGACTTTTGCGTTTTCTTTTTTTTATTCTGAAACATGTATATGTATACATCCATAGTATGTAACTTATTTTATCAAACTTTACGTACGAGTGGTACTAAGATAAATTATGTAATATACGTACCAAGATTTTTTTTAGGTAAGGTATATATTTGGAAGTGTCACCATAATTAATTTAAATTTTATCAATTAGATATTCAGCTTAAGTTGGCCATTTAGACTTTTCAAGACTATTGACTATGTCTACCTCGCAAGGGATGTAGACGTGACTATGTATTTTGTATGTATGTATATTAAGAAGTTCTTTTTAATTTCATTTAAGATTAACGGGTGTTCCCCAAAATTCATTTTTATTACATTTTTATGTCAATGCATAATGCGTCGATGCAAGTTCATTGACTTGTCAATTATCAGTTTGAAGGCATCAGAAATTGAACAAAAACGAGTAATAACGATCAAAGGTATCGTTTCAATACGTTCGGTTTCGGTATCATATTGAAACCGGTTGTTTAATTGGTCACATCCCTCTTTTTGTATTCAGGGCTGCGTCTTCCAAACAAATGTAAGGAGTGATGTAAATTGTTTTCTTAACTTTCGTTTTTTTTGTTCGCCTGTTTGTTTTGTGTCCTGCTGCTTTGCAAAACAGGCTTCGTCGAATCGAATAAGAACTTGATTCAGTTCGGCGTGAAAAATGTTCATTTCGCGCCATTAAAATGTTTTCGAAATACATTTTTTCAAGTCTATATTACTTACCAAAGAGAAGTAAGAAAAAAATAACACCAAAGACACGTTACAAATGGCTCAAACAATCGACAGAATGCAATATCGTTGCGTTAATATCTCGCATCGATTTTTACCAGTGTGTGGGCTGTCATTTTTTTTTTTGTTTTTATTCGGTACAGCCCTGGCCTCGCGAGCCGAATGACCGAATAAAATTTTATATTGTTGTTAATTGCCTAACAATTTGTATTGTGAACTGTGACCGGAATTCGTTTTTAAGGTTCAATGTTTTTAGATAAAAGTTAAAAGAAATAATATCAACATGATCTATGCCAACGTTTGGTCTTATAATCACATATTTTTGACACATACTTACATATAATCACGTCTATAGCCCTTGCGGGGAAGACAAGGCAAAAGTGTTAAAAAAAACTGATAGGCCAGGTTCAGCTGTTTGGCTTAATGATACGAGTAGAAGTGAGATTCAAATAGTAACAGGTCGCTAGCCTGTCGCCTAAAAGAGGATCCCAAGTTTATAAGCCTTTTTTGATATAACTAACGGCCCGTCATGGGTTCGTCTCAAGTAGAAACCTAGCCTATCACACCCACAGTTAATATAACTTTTAACGGTAGATATAATAATTTTCATGATTATTTCACTATTTTCAAAGATTAATTCTAACAAACAAACAACGTTACAAACTATCTCTCTTTAATATAAGGGTTAATTGTAAGAGATTATTTATTTTCTTTTTAAAACTGATATACAACTGATAATTCACAGAAATAAAACTTAGGATTAGAGAGAACATTTTTTACACCGACAATATATTTCCGTGTCATCTTCACATCTTTATCGTATCTATAAATATCGTTCACATCATCGAATAATTTGTCTATTGTACTGTCCATAGTCAATCGACATAATCTACGGCCGGTTTTTTTTCTTTTTTGTTTACATCGCCCTGCCCTTTTACCACAAAGCGTATTGTTAACTCTTTATGACTCATTAGTATGTCATTATTATGCAAGCTCGGTTTACGCTTCAAGGAATCTGTTAAGCACTTAAAGTTTTATATTTGTGTATCTTAACTCGTAAAGTTGTTTTGTAAAATCCAGACGGCTTTTCCGGTAAAACCAAATATAACCCTTTAAAGGTTTTATGTATGGAAGGCGATTTAAGAAATTAATTAAGTGGGTAACATTCTACCAACCAACCTATGTTTCTACTTAAGATGGTTATGTACCTGAACCGCACACCATTTCTCGACTCCCAACAAAATCTCTTTGGGACCCTTGGTAAGTGTACTGAAGAAGACTCTCCATATAGAATCTTTCCTTAATTCCCGGGAATTCCCACTTAATTACATAAAAACTGTTAAAATGAAAAGAGTTAAAAAATTCACTATTCCACGCCAGATTAAAAAAAAAAATAACGTTCTACCGAAATCCCTTTGCATCGGAATCGCACGGTGCGCGCTCACGATTCACGCTTGACCGAATCTGTATTTCATCCGGAACGCTTTACCGAATTTGATTAGGTGCCCATTTGAATAACCACGATAGGGGCCGATCGAAGGTTTCCCGATTCTGCCCGAAATACGGATATATTTTTCCAATTTTGCATCGGGTTATTTCAGTTTTTTATATAGGTCAGATCTCTATTTGTCATTGCCTGCCCAAAGTAGGTAGGTTGTTTAATTCTTTACTAGATTGAGTCGGTGGCTTCGCGTTCGTAGACATTTCCAGAAAGAAATCGTGTTTATTTGCTGTTAGATACGAGTAATTAAATTAAATCCGTGAATAATCGATTTAGGCGTTAAAGCTTAACAAACGGACTAAGATACGAATAGACACGAAAAATTTTCGCATTTATATTATTAGTATGGAAATAGAGGGATGGAAATTGTGGATGAGAATGGATTTTACGATTAATATGTTCCAGGTTGCAAAAACTTTGTCGTAGAGGCTACAGAATAATTCAATTCTTTTTTGCATTAAATGTCTTACAAAAGATATTTTGTCACCAAAAGCTAGATTTATGCTTAGTTGAAAACTCTTTTGGGAATTAACTAAATTTACATACGTACATAAAATCACGCCTTTTTCCTAGAGTGGTAGGCAGAGACTTCATATTTTTTAATATTTAATATGTTCATTTATATGTTTTAAAGTTGACTAAATTAAAAATATTGTTTTTACTAAATTTCGTATTAACTTAGTCATTCGACGTTAATATTCAAACCAGACGTTAAGTTTAATGAAGAAATAAAGTTGCTTTCATGTAATATTTTATTATCGAAGCTCGTAAACAATTTTAAAGGGAATTTCTTTATTATCCCGCTGCTGTTTGATGTTCGTTCGTCAATTTTGTTAATTATGTTTATTTTTCGCTTATTGGAAATTAATGAAATGTTATGATTTTATTTTATACATTATTATAGCCTTGCATTTTCCGGGGGTTTTGCGGAAATTTCCAGAAAAAAAAACGATTTAGCCTTGTTAGCGTAACAGATAGACAAACTTTCGCAATTCTTTTATATTATATAGATAAGTACTAATACATTATGTGTCAAATAAAATGCTTATGACTAACTGGCGAACGATGGACATAACGAAGTATGTGTTCATTTTGAAAATTTTACGAATAGCTAAAACAAAAGAAACAAATTTATTTTTCTTTCTTTTTAAAATTACAATCAGTCCATTAATTTGGCTTGTTGCAGCTAAAAGATTAAGATAATGCCGCATACACACCCACGTCAAACTGTAACGTCTCATTTTCATACCGTGGGTTTAAAAAAGTAGAGTTTGACAATGAAATGTGCACTGAAGTATTTTCAATATACCAGATACATGTACGCCCACGCTTTGATGGCGATTACCGAAGTATTTGGTTGCGCAATGTGCACATATAATACATTTGCGACGACAGTTTGTCTGTGGAGATATTTCAGTACATAGGTACATACCTATAGTTACACATATATCCCTCGTGGCATAGACAGAGCCGACAATCTTGAACAGACTAAATGCCCACGTTCAGCTGTATTTGATATTCAAATAGTGACAGGTTGCTAGCTCATCGCCTACAAGAAGAATGCCAAGTTTTAGTATAAGCCGTTTCCTTAGTCACCTTTTACGAAATTCAAGGGAAATATTTTGTCTTTTTAATTGCTCTTTTATAGTTTTTTATTATTATTCTAGATGCATATTGTTATTGTTTTATTTTGTTTGTACTAACATATGCTCGCGTAACTTGTACGTAAGGCTCTTTAAGATGAAACATAATTAAATCAACATACATGCCGATGTGCTAGCAACCTGTCACTATTTGAATCCCAATTCTATCATTAAGCCAAACAGCTGAACGTGGCCTATCAGTTTTTTCATGACTGTTGGCTGTATCTACGCCGCAACGGAGTTTATATGTATGTATGCATCTAGAATGAAGTGCACAGTTTCATCGCATGCAGCGGTCCATTCGATTTATCATCCTCTAACATTTTACGTAACTGTATTATTTCTGAAGATCCCAAACTTCGCGTCGGGAATTCGGGATAGAGTTTTGAGCGTCGTCCAAGTTTTGAAACAAAGAGAATCAGTTATGTTGATATTTGGGATCGCGTCAGATATGCTACGTGGGTTTAACTGACGGCTTGTCGTTTCTATTTATTGAAAAAAGCTTTTTTCAGCTCAGTTTTAAATTAATATATATGATAAGTGCCGTGTGGTTTCCGGCACCAATACAAAAAAGAATAGGACCACTCCATCTCTTTCCCATGGATGTCGTAAAAGGCGACTAAGTGAGATTCTTTTTTTAGGCGATAGGCTAGCAACTTGTCACTATTCGAATCTCAATTCTATCTTAAAGCCAAATAGCTGAACGTGGCCTATCAGTCCGCTCAGGACTGTTGGCTCTGTCTACCCCGCAAGGGATATAGACGTGATTATATGTATGTATGTATGTTTAAATTAATTTGATGTGATACATTGTAAGAAAATAAATGATAGATTGACAGTTCATACTGTGGAGTAAGATTAGAACGAACGTTAAATTTATAGGTTTATAGACTTGGGATTCTTCTTTTAGGCGATGGGCTAGCAACCTGTCGTCATTGAATCTGAGCTGAATGTAGAATAATAGTATTATTCTACATTCAGCTCAGTATCATTCCGATCATTAAAATTTTATCGATCGTTCGATTTTGCTATCGATTTATGATATTTAAATGAATCTCAATTGATGCGCCGTAAGTTTGAGAAGTTGGTTTAATTCTTCGTACATTGTTATCTTCTACCCACTGTCAATTGTGAACTGACACAAATAGATTAAAAATGTGACAGCTGTCAAAATAATAATTTGACTTTTCATAACTTGACAGCTTAGAATCTAAATAGTTTTGACTGTTCTAAAGAAATCCCGATTAAAACATTTCATGTAGGTATATGATTTTTTATTTGCTATTTGCTGTGAAACATTTCTGACAAAACATCATAGAGTCTACCGTGTGTTACGCAAACATCCTCTGTCACTCCATCAATCTCGCGAGAATAGCGTCAGCAAAAAAAAAACACGCGTCTAAACCGGACACGAGTCCAATATATTGTTCCTCTATAGCTAATTAGAGTCGGCCGGGGCACATTCAATTTCACGCTAGCCGAGACATGCCCAACATAATATCATCCAGTGTTTTCTTTCAGTTTTCTGCTCCAGTAAACCGAGAGCTCTTTGATCTATTCAAGGAGATCCAACTCCGGTAGACAGCTCTTGGGGAATTGACGTTTATAGATGAACAGATTGATATTTACAACGTAGCTTTGTACATCGATGACAGTTCGGCACGGTTGAACGTTTGGTAATCAACTAAAAGTTGCTTATTCAGATGCGTATTCAAATTTTTTATTTTTGTTATTGGATTGACAGGTTGTCTGAATTATTTACGTACAGACGATACATATAATCACGTTTTTATCACTTACGAGGTAGACAGAGCCAACAGTGTCGCAGAGACTGAAAAGCAACGTTCAGCTGTTTCATATGTATTTTTTGCTATTAAAGGAAATAAAAAAATGCACATTATAAGACAGTTAAGATCATGTATCTTTACTGTATCAAATAAATTATTTGATTATATTCCTATATATAGTCATCAAATGATTTCTTTTTATTTTAATCTTTTTTTTCTCACGTCATAAAACTGGACTATTTGGAAATGCACAGGATGTGATATAAAATATTTATTTATAAAATGTAGACATAGAAAATTCTTCGAGTTTCCATCTGTTACTTGTCTAAAATTTCTCACGTCTATGTTCCTATAACAAATGAGGCAAACGTCAGTAGTCAAACGTGGGCGGATATTGGTCCCGATTTTCTTGAAAGTGAATCCTCGCTTTTGAGCGCGTTTTACAGGAAACGTGATTGGTGAATCGATTACTGGAATCGTGAGCGATTGTGACAGTTCATGCTGCCTGCCTGGAGCGGTTTGAAAGCATTTGTGAAAAACTGCAAGCTTCATAAAGAGTTTTAATGCTGAATTTTTTTTTGGGATTTCATAACGACTTGAGAATGTTATATTTTTTCACAGTCAAAGAATACTCCCCTCTCTTATTTAAGGATTTTCATTTACTTTTCGATTTAGTTCCATTAAAGATATGAACTACTATGTCCAAGAGGTAAATTTTAGTAATATATTTTTGTAACAAAAAAAATTTTTTATTTTTCACTGGCTTCTATTACTATTCACATCCGTCTTTTATGGGTTGTTTTCTTATAAAATACGTTAGGGTTGGAACATTAATCTAATATAAATTTTATATCTTTTCAACATAATGGTGAAGTCTTTATGTTGTAAATAAGACATTCCTACACAAAAAAAAATATCTATCAATAAACTCACATGCCACTGTAAAAAAAATGTCGAAATCAGCGGGATTACCAGATTTTAAACATAACCTTAACGCATAACTGGTAAAACTGTTTTTGCCAAAAAGGTAGCAAAATGAGAGGCAAACACAAATTACGATGCCATAATACAATGATATAAATCTTGATAATTTTATATTAACACAAAATACATCATCAATATAATGTGTACTCATGAAGTGAGAATACATTTTTCATGATATAGCAAACAGGTGCTAAATCGGAACTAACGTGGAAGCCATGTAAACCCTGAGCCGACAAACGATTCACTTATAGTCTCGATCTGAACGAGTTAACGGACGCACGTCTCCCGATTGTCGATAACGATTTTATCGATATTATAATCCGCCTCGCGAGTTTCATTCGCCCATCCTTAGTGTTCAGTTTTATTCTTTTATTGCGTTATTTTTTCATTGCGCGTACCTATTTGTTTTATTAGCGTTGTAACAGTGAGTTAAAGAGTTGATAATTTATATGCAACAGGTGTTTGGTATAAGTGAATTATAACGTGAGTTAATTTTTATTGTTATGTGGTTAATAAGTTTACGAGTAGTGTTGCGCTAATTAAAACAATATTTTTGTCGTGGTTAAATCAAATAAATATTACTGACCAATACCACCGAGCTCCCACCGAGTTTCCAAATTAATTAACTTAGTCTTAACTAACCTGTTAATGAAGTTTTCAAACCATTTTCTCTTTGTGATAACCTAAAACTTTGAATTTCGAAACAAGATTTGAATTTTTGTGTAATTCTCGTGGCCAACTTAATTCCTAAGTGTAATTCTGTAAATCAATACAGAAACTTATGATATATTCTCACACTGACCTTCCTGACACTACCCATAATTTGATGCGTATACGTGGTCAAATCAATTATGACATAGAGATAGGAAAATCGATAATACTTACACAATTTTAAATTCCATACAGTTTGTTTGTTTGTAATATCTTTATTGCATATAAATTTACACAGTAACAAGAAAATAGTAAGTACATAGTTATAAAAGAAACAAATTGCGTTTACTATGAACTCTTGATTCAGGCAGACGTTTAGTTGCACAAAACTTCGAAAAAACAAGTATATAGGTATTTAAAAAGTAAACAATCTTGATAGGTACGTTCTTTTTCTGGAAAAATACATTAAAAAAATTATTTTGGTAAATACTTATGCAAAATTCTAGTTGTTTGCACTATGATGGAAGAGTGAAAAAATAAAAAGTTCGTACACATGCATACATACATAAATCACGCCTCTTTCCCGGAGGGGAAGGCAGAGACCACATCATTCCACTTGCCACGATTCCTGCACACTTCTTTCGCTTCATCCGCATTCATAACCGATTTTTTTCGACAAGCTAGTCGAAAAAAATCGGTTAAAAATTAAACTACGAAAATAATGATTTCTCATTTAAGTTACTACTAGGTTATATAGATAGGCACTTAGCATTAAGGCCAGGGTCCAAAAATCTAATAGCTCACTTCTTTGTCCACAGGTACAGTGTCAGTGCAAATGGCCCGATAGTGAAATTGTGTGAATGTGGAACTTCAGCTGATCAAGCTGGCGTGGTACGGAGGTACCGGAGGGGGGGCGATGCAGGCTGGTGGGGGCTGGTTCGTGCCCTGGGCCATGGGGACAATGGGCTCCATGGGATCAATGGGGGTCCAGAAGTTCGCAGTGGCCCTGCCAATGGGCGGGGTGGTGCCGCTGGTGCCGCCCCTGCTGGCCGCTCTGCCACCAGCCCCGACGCCATTAAGACTGATCGCCCCGCCGCCGATGACGCATGCGCAGCCTAGAAAGGTACGCTTTACCTGTTTATGACGGTTGTTCACTCACGCGATGGATGAATACGTGCCTGGTTAAGAGGATTTCAACTCGAGACTGGTTCCTTACTACTGATTGCCATCCAGCTAAAAATGTTCGAGTCTTGTTTCTGCAGGCTCTTTTTACTCCATAAGATATTGTGAATAATAATTGTATTTAACACATATGTGACATATGTAAACACACTTACACCTAGACGTCCCTAGACTACCAACAACACATAATAACTAAGAAGAAAGCTATCCAGCTAAATTATCTTTTCATTTATATAATTACGTCTACATCCCTTGCGGGGTGACAAAGCCGGCAGTCTTGAAAGACAGATAGGCTACGTTCAGCTTTATGGTTTAATGATAGAATTAAGGTTCGCTTAAGAGAAGAATCCCAAGTTTATAAGCCTATCCCTTAGTTGACTTTTACGCCATCCATGTGACAGAGATGGAGTGGTCCTAATATTTTTTTTTATTAGTGCCGGGAACCACACAGCACCTCCAGGCAAATTACATTCAGTAATATATACAATCCCTTGTCAAAAGCCTTTTCGTACAATTCCACTGGTTTGTTCAAATTATTTCGAGACCCGAAATGGCGTTAGGAACACCCGCCCAGATTTACTGCCTATCAAATTGGGCTTGTAAGTTAGACAGAGAATGCTATGAAACTAAATTTATGGACTGCGTAAAAATACCGTAAAAAAAAAACAAAGAGTTTCTCTTTACTTTGTGGTTTTGCGCTCGTAAATTAAAAATGAATTACAGGAATCAATATAACGGTGATTGTTATTTTGATATAACTTTTTTTACTTGTGTTTATTTTAAACATAACTAGTTTTTGGCTTACTTCTTCGTGACTTCTTCCGCCTCTATAAATTTTAACTTAATATGTTATTACATTGTGTGAGCTATATAACTTAAAATAGTATAAATTTAGGGCGACAATGCATTTTTGTATGTACATATGTTTGTAACTTTCGAACCGCGAGTCTGATTTTGATGAAATTTAAAAGGTGTGTACAATCTGTTAATTGAATTTTCAATTTCGTAAAGCATCATAATCGGTTCAATCGTTATTGAGATATTCACGATTTTTAAAAAAATAAAATTGTTCGCGAAGTTTACGTTCCCGGCGAACGACTGGTAGGATTATAAAAAAAAACCCCTTGAAAATATATATTTGACTCTACTCAAAACCCTAATTACGCCCACATTTATTCCAGTCAGATTTAGACCCAAAATTATTTGGTTACGCTAATATAAAATTCGTCGGTTGGCGATTGTGAACTTTCTCATAATTCGTCCGAACGATTCGTGATTAATTTACGGTCCAAAAAAGACTTTTTGTGTTCCCTTGGAATTTACTTTTGCGTAGATTTGTTTGAAGTTGTAAGGAAATATGAAAACCAGTATTTTATTGTGAAATTAATGGTTACAATCTTGGTGGTGTTGTGAAAGGGAACGGCATTGGCAATGAAATCAAAAGATTCGCCATTGAGTGACTATTGATAGTCAACAAAGTCATCGAAGGGATTAATTAATGGCTAGGAATTAAATGTGTTAAGCTTACAGTCCTTCTTCTTCTAGGCTTTAGTCCGGGTTGCATCCTCATAACTCTGGAGAGGAGCCCGGGGTAGGCCTTTGACCATGGATCCTGGTTTGGTGCGTCTGGTTTTCAATCTGACTTCCGCAACCTTTGCAGATTAATCTTACCCGTGTTGGATCGATCATGGCTACTCATCCAGTTGCCTGAATGTCATTGAAAAATCGAAAGTATTTTTTTTATTTCAACAAAATATATCTAGCCAGTATTTTCTTTACTAAACCATCCTTATCAACACTAATTCCATAAATCCAGTAATATGTCCACGTCCTAACAATCTACTATTGCGATCTAAGCAACACAAGCCGAAGGTTTATTTCCATTGTCCCCGATTCTTATCCCACTACACGAAAAGAAGGTTTGTAAATTATGATCAAAGGAAATTTAATAAAGAAGTTAGACGGAAGTTTGCCGTTGCGTCGGCCTCATTGTCACCACAACCAAATGTCAAGAGCAAAACGACAAAGAAGAGAAAGACATATGGCATTAGTCCTGATTACATCATGAGATCACCACTCTGGAGTATATAGCTCGTGTCAGCTTTTTACCGAAGCGACATTTGCTGACGGATATCGTAACCTATTTACATAGACAGTAGTATGACATACATACATACATTAAATAATGCCTGTTTCCCGGAGGGGTAGGCAGAGACAACATTTTTCCACTTGCCATGAAGTACTGGTATTAAAGGGAACAAGTCAGAAACCTAAGTCGAAGTTATTAGTTAGTAAATACATTGTATGCAGGTTTTATGCAGGATGCATTTATCTTTTGAGAAATAAGCGAGAAGTTACAAGCGAAATTTGCATTTAATTTGCACACACCTGTTCGAGCGACAATGAGTGTAAATAAATAAACAGTTATTTTTAGTTTTTTGATTCGTTTGTTTGTTAAGTAAAGGGTATGTTAAGATGGTTTGGTCATGTGGAGAGAATGAATGAAAGCAGGTTGACTATGCAGATGTACAAGGAGAGTGTGTAGGGAAAGGTCGGAGTCGGAAGATCTAGGCGAACGTATCTTGATCAAATTAAGGATGGCCTGGTAAAGGGTCAGGTCAAGAGTACCCGAAACCGCCGAGCTTGTAAAAGATTGTGGCAAGTGGAAAGAGGTAGTCTCTGCCTACCCCTCCGGGAAAGAGGCCTTCTTTTATGTATGTATGTTTAGTAAAGGGCTCTTCTTTTAGCAGTTGAATAATATTTTTACAGGTAATACGTGTAAATGTATCATCAAGGTTTGGCAGTCAAAATCTACTTCCGATTTTCACCCAAATAAGGTATAAATTTCGAAATTACGAAAATCTCATTATCCTGGTTTCGACTGTGCATTGATTATAAGTGAATTACCTTTTTGTTTTAAAAATTTAGATAATATATAGAAACATTTAAAGGTTTCGTCACAAAATCAGAGTTGAAACTGTAGAATAGATACTTTTTTTTTAATTGGATAAATACAAACAAAAAGAGGAATTTTAAAGCTAATAAAGAATTGTTCAAATAACTTTAATAAAAAGTCCCATAAAAATATATGAGCCATCATTATTTTAGTCAGCATCTTATTATTAAAAGTGATCTATACTTGAGAGAGCTATCATAATTAATAAGAATATACATATAAATAGCAACGTTCATGGGTAGGCAATCTAAAGTTAGCAGCTATCTCTTTCCCACATCAGTGTCAAGTTTATCAGCTATTAATACAAGACAAGTTCTACTGGTACGGTCTAATGTAAATGCTGGATCCAGGCTCATTTTATGCTAAAGTGCATTTTTTCTCACGACCAAGGAATTTAATCTAAGTTACTTATTATGGCCATGATTTTTTTCTCAACTACGTACGTACATTTGATTGCGAACCGATGCTCTTACGGCGAGACAAAACATCGTTAGAGAGACACATACATACATATAATCACGTCTTTATCCCTTGCGGGGTATACAAAACCAACAGTCTTGTAAAGACTGATAGACCACGTTCAGCTATTTGGCTTAATGATAGAATTGATATTCAAATAGTGACGGGTTGCTAGCCCATCGCCTAAAAGAAGAATCCCAAGTTTATAAGCCTACCCCTTAGTCGCCTTTTACGACATCCATGGGAAAGAGATTGAGTGGTCCTACTCTTTCTTTTCCAATTGTGCCGGAAACCACACGACACTAATAAAGAAAATAAAGAAAGATAATAATAAGATAATTTAAAAATTGGTAGAATAAAGACAAACTTTATATGGACTAGTTTTACAAGAGGAAGAGAGCATGGGTTTAGCTATAGGCACGATCTCGCGCGTTTTTATAGGGCTCCAGGGCTGCGATGTGTGGCGCAGGGGAGACCCAAGCGGCACGACGTCGCACAGTCGTTTCAAGATGGTTGACTCTATCTTACCCCTCAAGGGATACAGACGTGATTATACTATATTATAAATCGGATCACATTCCATCAAATGTTAATATTGACATATATATATATGTGAATGCCATACATCTAAATTACGGTAATTCTATGAAGTGTCTCGGGTCTATACCTGTTGCCTTTAAGTCGCACCGTTCCGTAAAAGGTATAAATAAATCGGCCGTCGTCTGCGCTAAATAAGCTTGTCTGGTAAGGCACTAAGACTAAGTAACATATTAGTAAGCCCAGTATTGCTTATATGGCACACTCATAGTACTTACGAGGAAACTAGTTCCCGAGAAAGTGCTATGAAAAGCGAAAAGGTTTGAGCGGACGCGTTTTTCCGTCTTTATATTATTAGCGAGCCCTTTTCTATTAGTATCTTTTAAATAAACATAACATATTATCACGTATATATCCCTTGCGGGGTAGACAGAGCCAGCAGTCTCGAAAAGTCTGAAATGATGATGGAATGGAGATTGAAATAGTGACAGGTTGCTAGGCCATCGCCTACAAGAATCCCAAGTTTATTAGCCTTTCCCTTAGTCGCAATTTACGACATCAGTGGGAAAGATATGGAGTAGGCTGATTCTTAAGTGCCGAAAACCACACGGCACTAAAATTAGTTTCTAAAAGTCTGATCTAAAAAACCAGCATATATATCAAAATTCTATGCGTAGAAGTTCACCTTAACATCACTTATTTTTTGTAATCTACGTTACCTACCATAACAAATTCCCATCCTTGAGAAATTCTTTACATACACCGTTACTTTTTAGGCATTATTACTCGGTGCCACCTATGTGGAATGGCCGTTCATTAATTCAAGCCTATAGCAAAAACTCACATTGACAAATTGACTCGACCAGTTTTATAAGTGAGCGTATAAGAGCATCCTTGTAAATTGCAAATCCAGTTGGTGCATTCAGCAAGGTGCGTTTTGTAAGGTTGTGGTCACATTGCGTATCATACACTTTTACCTTTAGAATAAAAAAAGATTGATTTTCAAAATTGGATACCAGGTATCACTTATTGACGTCACATCACTTAAATAATTACTACCGCTTTCAAAGCTCATGTGTAGAAGAAGCGGCGGAACAAACTACACTGCAGCAGTAGTTAAGTGGAGCGTCCTCCATTCATCCCTTTCTCTGTAATTTTTTTTATTTGCAGACACTACATATTTGCACATATGCAACTATTTTTGCATACTTTTTTACTCCATCTACATTCATAACGTTGCAATGATGACACGTGATTCCTGTAGTTCCAAATACTCTTCTTCCTGCTGACTTTAGTCCCAGTTGCATACTACATACCAGTTGTATACACTACTTTGAAGAGGAATCCGGGGTATGCCTTTGACCTTTTCACAGGAAGGGACTCGCATCTGACGACCTTTGCAGGTAAACTTAAATCGTATTGGATTGATCATGGTTACACATCCAATTACCTGAATGTGCAGATTTCCTTACGTAGTTTTCCCTCCACGGTTAGTATTTAAAATGAACATTTATACTTAATTTCGAAAACAGTCATTGGTACATAACCGAGGTGAGATTCGAACCTGTGCCTTTCTGAGCATTACACATATTAACCGGGCACCTTACCAATTCGAACACCGACGTTCTTGTATTTCCAAATTCCTTCTATATAGCATTTTTACTGTTTTATATGACGACCTCTAGATCAACGATTTTTGCTTCATAAACACCCCTTAAGAATAAGTATATTTGAATAGATCGTGCAATCTCATTGATGTGTACGTGTGAATAACGAAGGCTGTTTTATTTTAACCGCCCGAGCAGAATACTGGGGGAATAATGAACGTGGAATGGAAATTCTGGCCATATGCATTGAATCGGACGAGATCTCGCGAGTGAAGTGAGTTTGAAGTGAAAACACCCATAAATAACACTGGAGATTTCTCGACGGTTTTTGAAATGCGAACTGAATAGCAGATGCCTTTAAAGCTTTTTGAATTTAGCGTTTTTATTTGTATTAAACTAAGTTTCACGCTGAGGTTTGCTTCCGTGGGAAGTTACGAAAAAGGTGCCTACGTTACTCTTGATTATTTCGTCCGTACAGTCCGGGCTTATTTCGAAGAAATCACAAAGAAACCTAACCCGTAATGGATCGTGGCTTTTAATTTGGCATACTATCTGTATTAATTGGTTGCAATATTTTAGAATTTTTGATGAATGGAAAAGATGTTTTTCCGGAGCAAATACTATAAAAAAAAATATTAAGAAAAAGAAACACATTTTAATTTACCATATATTGTGAAAAAACTTTTTAAAAGCACGAATCGTTAAACATCAATTTTTTATACCGCGGAATGCTTTTTTAAATCGTAAATCTCACTGATTTTTACCTTTTTGTGTTACATTTGAACAAGATGCAAGTTTGCTAATTTCTTGCAAAATTAACATGTTACCGCACCTGCTATTTGGGCCTAATGGTAGTCTTTAACTCATAAATCAAAGTATAATTACCATGGACTTGGCTCTTGCTCTGCAGTGCACGATTTTAGTTTTTTTTAAGGGCGTGTTCCTGTTTGGTTTAAGATTTTATTTAAAAATTTAGCGTTAAGGTTAACATTAAAACGAAAAATGTCTACGTATGTTTTTTTATTGTACTAACACCTTTATTATCTATACTTATAATAAATCTGTAGAGAGGTCAATTCTGTACATGGAATATATTTTCAAAATAACTATCAGGGGGTGATTAGTGATCGATAGTGATGCCAAAAATGCAATCAGTAAAATTTTTGTCTGTCTGTCTGTCTGTCTGTCTGTCTGTCTGTATGTTCTTTATAGAAACAAAAACTACTTGACGGATTTTAACGAATCTTGGTACAGTTATTCTTCATACTCCTGAGCAGGTTATAGTATACTTTTCATTACGCTACAATCACTAGGAGAAGAGCAGTAAAAGGAAATGTTGGGAAAACGGGAGAAGTTACTTGATTTTTTAAGCTTCCGTCGCGTGTGCAGCCTTAATGGTTAAAGATACAGCGAAACCATGTATAACGGAAATATTCTACATAAAATTATTAAAAAAATATTCCAAGACAGCATAAGTCTATCTTTTATGGTTGACTCAGAATAACACGTGTAATTCCTAATAGCTTAGCAGTTCGGAGATTTCTGATTATATTTCTTTACTCTGATGTTTATAATACCAATAACACTCACACTCATTCATAATTCTTAAAAATTAATATAAGTACCTATTCAGTAAAAAAAGAATCATCGAAATCGGTATAGAAACACCAAACTTATACATGAAATAAAATACCCTAACAAGCCATCGCGCGTAAATACTGAATCATGCTATAAGGATTATTTTTGCGTAACGGTTGCCGCGCTCGACGCGGCTAGCGGAGGCAGGGTATAAAAGGGGCAGGAGGCGAGCGCAAGCTTCATGACCAAGGCAGCCAGGGGGAGACTTCACGCAGTTCTCTCTTCCAGCCTCCCCCTGAGGACGAAGCTCGGGATCTACCAAACGTACGTTAGATCCCGCCTCACGTTCGCGGCCCCGGCGTGGTACGCATTCTGCTCTGAGACCAACAAGAGAAGACTCAGAGCCCAAGGAAACCAAAGTCTCAGAGCAGTCGTCGGAGCCCCGCGCTACGTGAGGAACTCGACGATGCTCAGGGACTTGAAGTGGGAGAACCTAGATATTCGAGAGGGCGGACGCGTCATCACACAGCCACCTGCGAGGCATCGCGCCGCTGCACTCCGCTCCCTCCGGGCCGTCGGGTGAAACCCTCTACTCGCTGCCTTGCGGCTGACGTCGTCGACCAGTGACGACGCCGCCGCTGATGGGAACTCCCAGTGTATGAAGACGTGAAGACCCAGGCCGTCACGGCCGTCCCATCGACCTGCCTACAGTCGTAGGCAGCGATGATGCCATTGAAGAGGGCCAAAAGCCCTGACCAATCTACTCCGACTCCACTAAGGGAGTATGGGAAGACCCGACGACGCGACGGCAAGACAGTATTGCACAGGCGTTTCAACTTTATTTTCATTTCTTTTTCTTTTGTAAGTTGTAGGTACATATTTCTGGTTATAATTCTATTAGAATATATTTTTTAGTTTAAATAGGCACTTAGATTTATCTATAATAATATTATAAAACTGAAGAGTTTGTTTGTTTTTTTTTAATGTGCTAATCTCAAGAACTACTGGGTCGATTTGAAAGATTATTTTTGTATTGAATAGAACATTTATCGAGGACGGCTTTAGGCTTCCTCGATAAATGGTCGTTACATTATATAACGTCTAGATGCAACTATTAAACTATTAGGAGCGAAGAAATAATGGAAAATGTGAAAAAAATCGTGGAAGGAGCATCCTTGACGGCTTCAAAGATGCACAAAATAACTATTCCACGCGGACGAAGTCGCAGGCACAGCTAGTCTTAAATAAATTGCGTTCTTTTTTATGAACTTTTAATGTCCCACTATTTAATTTTAAATATAATATTTACTTTTTTTGTAAATTCTAAATTAAGTTTCAGATGTTTAACGCCTCAATATTCTCTCAGCATGAGGTAGATTATTTTGTTTAGAATAAAATTATTTCATAAAATACTTTCTATTCAGCTTTTATGGGCTCTGTAATAAAATCTTAGCTCTATAAATTTTCACAAAATCAATTAAATATAAAAAAATCTCTAAACTATTTAAATAGAATTAATAAAAACTTGTATAAAATCACTTTTTTCCCCGAAGGGGTTGGCAGAGTCGACATTGCCGCATTCTTTCGTTACTTACCGATTCATAACTATCTTCATAAAAGCTCGTCGTTTTCGGGTAAATTTGACCTGACCTGTCGCCAAGACATCTCCGTTTTGATCAAGATACGTTTGTCTGAGTCTTCTGAACTCTAAAGTTTGAAATAGCTATTTCAATGAATTTCTACTAATAAGTTTTTGTACACATTATATCGAATATATAAGTGATATAGACGTGGTTATAATTATGTATGTATTTATTTTTTACATAATTTTTGTGCCAAATGTTTGATAAAGTTATTAAAATGGCCGACTCATAAAATTACAAGCCTACTCTACGAAGATGAGAATCTAATAATAATCGCGGTATTAATCGGATCTAAAACGAGTTAATTTCTTGCTACTAGCGCGATGATATCGTGATATTAATCGATTTCACGAGAATTTTAATCGTGAAGTTGATCGATAATATTTTATAGTAGTTCATTGAAATATTTTTAATGATATTATAAATAATGCCTCTTTTCCGGCGGGATAGACAGAGTTCATCTTTCCACTTACCAGAGTTTCTGCTTACTATTTTTAATTTCATCCACATTCATAATTTTTTAAACAATGCGTTAGTTTTATTATTAAATATGTTTTCATTTATTTATGATTTGTTATCATTAAATATTCGTAAATAATCATAAGTTTTATAGAGTGTTACAATGACGCATTAAGTAACTTAAATTAAAAAAAAATAACATGCAATGTCTATAAGAAGGGCTTAGTAAAGCACTCTTAGGTATCGTAGCTTATTATTGTCTGGACTTAATATCTTGTTTTATATTTAAAGAAGATTAACTGTATTCTAGACATGCTCGAAAGGCCATCGTGAATAGTGAAACAACATGATAACACTTATCAAATAGCACCGTGTTGAGAACAAGCCTCACTTTGATTGTGACCCCAACAATGGCTGACAAATTGTGAACATCTCTCCGCCGTCAAATAACGCGGGATTACAAAGTCAGCTGTTTGCTGAACAACGATACAATCACAAATATAGACTAGACCACTGCAACAAAACTCGAACTACTATTAGCTGGCTGAAAGATGGAATTGAGATAGATAGACTTTATTACACCATAACAGTAAAACGTACTATAACAACACAAAATAAAATAAAAAAACATAAAGTTTCAGAATTATTCCAAATTTGAAATTGAATTTTACAATCTGCGTTGAAATTGGAGAAGCAGTTGTTATATACTACACATATGTATATGTATACATATATATACTATTAATTTTATTTCCGCTACTAAAACAGTATGGACTTCTTTCCAAAACTGTTGTATTCGAACTGTGTGTGATATGATCGTCATTATTCTTTATTAAACTGTATTGTTAAAATACACAATTAAAGTTGTTCAAAATAGAGTGGCTTTTTCCTTAATTTCAGCATGTTAATTCAAGTATAAGCAGAAAAATCTTAAAACTATCTATCTTGATCTATGTCTCTGGATACAATTCTGTCGGCAAACATTTGTGCCAACCAGTTTGTTCTAATTAGCAATTGTTTGGTAGAAACTAATGAATTTGTATTTCGAACGCTGTACGCAATTTTTTTTTAAATTACTTTGATGTCTGGAATTTGAAATTGGAATAAAGTTTGATTTTCAAGTTTTTTTTTTAATTGCCATATTTGTGTATTTCTTTTGTTGTTAAACTAAAAATGTGATATCCAAGCAATTAAAAAAATCTTGTGTCAAAGCAAACGAAGAACAGTTTTATTTTCAATTTATATCAAAAACAATTTTCTTCATTAACTGAAACGTGGCGAGAACGTGAATAGAACCTCTTTGAAACTTGGCTCTCAACAATTTTCTGCGTAGTTTATATAAATACTTTTAATTAAATAAGTTTTTGTTGCAATGTCACCTACAACTGTACGTATGTCTTTGACCCAAAGGGTTTGTTCACATCGAGACTAGAGTAAGATACCCATTTTATATGCGCCATAATCGTAGCCAGTAACCATACGTCAAATATAATAATTAGGTATGCGAAAATCTGTCTGTTTGTGAATATCGCTTTGAGGGATAAACCGTTAGTCCGTATTTGATGAAATTTGGTAAATATGCATAAAGTTACAAATCCAAGTTTAAGCATAGGGTATTTTTTTTTCAATGATACGAAGAATAAACAAAGTGTAGTGATTTGCACTACACTTTGTTTATTCTTCGTTTAACTCTTAAATGGTAGGTGACGTTTTGAAATGGTTAAAAACTGTAAAAGGTTCGCAGATTTTAATGTTCAACACTGCAACACACAATTCGCGGGTAACGAGTAGTTTTAAATAAATAGGTAATTTTTGTCGCTATTTTAAAATGTCGCATCGCGTCTGGTCTCGGTGTGAACTGGCCCTTAGTGCCTCAAGTCTATTGCAGTTTTTCCCAGAAATTATTTATTACTCGCAAAGTTGTACGGTTTCTTCGATTCCTCGTAAAATGAGTTTTAAAGTTTTTATTGCAATATGGTTTAGTACCATAGCAGTAATATAAAACTATATTTATTGTTCTTTAAACTCAGAAATAAGATAAATAAATAAACAAAAGTCCCTTCTTATTGTACTTGACTATGCCTGTGTATGGAGAACATTCCCATTAATATCGTTTCCCGCGGGATTTCCAGGAATTCCTCTCAGTGCACTTTTATACCACATTTATAAATTTAACCCTAAATTACACTGTCACTATTTGAATCTCAATCGATACAGGTTTTTAGCCCTTTCGAGACTGGTGGCTCTATCCACCCCGTAAGGGATATAGACCTGACTATATGTATGTATGAATACGTTCTAAGCATGATAGTATCAAAGGAAATCCTAAAATAGCGTTGTCTACTGCAGTATGCAAATAGCCACATTTTTACAAGAAATATAAACAAGTTTCTGTACTGACAGGGAAAAGGCAAGTGTCGTATGTAAGGCTTTGCGTCGACGCGACGATCTTAGATCTAGACCTCTAAAATTATATTCTAGACCAGCCACAACGGTCTAGGATGCGTTCCTACAGAAACAAGATATGCGCCAAATCATTTTAGACTACGTCTAAAATACCATATAAATTATATATATGTATATAGGTACGCTTGTCTGTGATATTCCTCCGGTACTAAATTCCGGCCAGGGCATAATGAGAAAACAACTTTGTCTTATTGGCCTGAGTCTTTGTGTTTATCTATATAAGTATTTATTATAAAATATAGTACGGTTGAGTTAGTATCTCATGACACAAGTCTCGAACTTACTTCGAGGCTAACTCAATCTGTGTAATTTGTCCCGTATATATTTATATTTATTAAATTATTGAAAATACAAAGGATTAATTTAAAGCATATTTTTTTTGCTTGTTGTCAAAAATATGAGTAAGTGCGAAAAGTTGTACGAAAGAAGGATTTTTTAAATGTAATAACTTGATTTCGAATTAACTTTAAGTTTACCTAAACTTAGTTACTTAGCTAAGTACCTACTTACCAGTTCTCGTTGCTTAGCACATGCATGCAACTATCGCTGTCCCGTTTCAAGTTATAATAAAAATGCGGAACAGCTACAGATTTTCACGCGTTAAAAATGGTGTTGCGCGCGCCCTGCTATCCGCTGCAGTTACTTTGTATTATATACTAGGAAATAAGGTTTCATAAAACGTTTCCAATTACTGGATTTGAAGTCCAGTCAAGGTAATTACGACAATACAAGTCTTCTTCCTGGAATTGTGCTTCCTTTAGAGAAATAATCTTATTTATATACGTAAGCTTGAAAATTTTAATTTGCAATGAAAGGATGTGGCTTTATATTCTAAGCTTATCAGATTATCTATGGATCTTACAAGTCAAGCAAGCACGCCCCAAGATGGGTTAAACTTTAATGACATTTAAATGGGGGTTCTAAGACGAGAACACGACTGTATATAATACAATATGGTAATGCTGGCAATAAACTTGGCGTTATTAAATACAAGCTTCTGCCTGCGGCGTCGCTTCCGAGGGAATCGTGAGAAATTCGCGCCTATTTTTCTGTGTTTGAAGCTTTGTCCAAGTAAGGATCTATTTGAATCTCAAGTCCATTATTAAGACATATAGCTTACCGTGGCCTATCAGTCTTATCTGTTAGCTCTGTCTACACCGTAAGGAATAAAAACGTGATTGTAAGTTTGTTATAAGAAACTATAAACTTTACTGTGTCAGATTTATCACTGTAGGTGATAGGGATGTGTTTAGAAATAGAAATAGACATGAGATAGGGTGAAGTCCCGGGAGGCAGTACGTAAAAAGGTTATCCCCTTCTTAAAAAAAAAGGGAATGTGTTTTGTTTGCACATTTTTTTAGTTTTGATCTTAAATAACTAAAAATACATCCGGTATTTTTACTATTTCCAGCTGTACATAGATGTAACCTTTTTAAATGCGTACTCCTTATTGATTTTTCAGCACCTTTCGCTTTTGTTTTTCGGCGGCTTTCGTTGGTATTGTGAAACAAAAACGAACGTAGTTTTATTGCAACATGGTTTTATTTAATTATTTTCGTAAAAGGAGACTGCTACATGTCCATTTAATAGGCCAATATCACTCGCTGACCGTTTAATCGAGTTAAACATGTTAAAAAGTTGAAGTCTGTCAGTGGTTCTCACAGTGGCGAGTGCAACAATTGTATCATCTTAAATGAAAGGATAATAGTCTTTATTGTAAAGGTCTAAAGTACTAAGTCGTATGAAAAGGCGCGTCATTTTTCAAAAAGACTTCGGAAAGGGATTAACGGTATAAGCGAAAGCGGTTTTAAATAACGTGGCTGAGGGGATATTAATCTCTTACATACATACACATACATATAATCACGTCTATATCCCTTGCGGGGTAGATAGAGCCAACAGTCTTGAAAAGACTGATAGGTCATGTTCAGCTGAATCTCAATTCTATCTTATAGCCAAATGGCTATAAGATTTAATTGAGACATGTTGGAGATGGATGGAGATGCAATGGAGACAGGTTGCTAATCCATCGACCAAAGTTAGAATCCCAAGTTTATAAACCTGTCTCTTAGTCGCCTCTACGACATTAATTAGGAATGAGATGGAGTGGTCCTATTCCTTTTTTTATTGGTGTCGGGTACTTAACACACGACATTAATTTATTTCGTCCTCGACCTAATTACAATTTTATGTAAAATTCTTTTAATTTTTGTTCGATGAATTAATAGAATCTTAAAATATCAGCAGACTGTTTTATTCTATTTATCAGTCCGAGCCATCAATAATCATTTCCGCTACCTCTTATCACATTATAACTCGTCTCAGTTTTTCCCTTGAACTTGTATTCTGGTTATTAATTGATTCATTGATTTTTCTGGCCATCTTTTTTCAACTCGATGACGTATGACAGTGCCTGCAGTCCTCATGGGGCGATGAATTATACCCGTTCTTGCAACGACCATTCCTATTTTCGTAAAAGCCTGTTAAGGGCTGAGTGAGACTAATGGTTTTCGATTTCACTTGTATGGTTTTTGCAGAGCCCTTTTTAGTCTTGTGCGTTTTTGTCTTTTAAGCTGCGCGAGCGCAAATCAAGTCTTTGTCTTTGACGGGAGTTGAACGAATTCATCAAAGATTTGAAAGAGATGAATGATTTGAACAATATTCTGCTTTACTTTATGTCGTTTTAAAATGTTTAGCTGTAAATATGCTATGAATTTGTCACAGTTTAAGTTGCTATACTCGTAAATATTGAAGATTTAAGAACTAAGAAATTTTTATTTATAAATAGTCCTTTTTTGTCGCTTTCCGCATGTTAATTATACACTACTTGACATGATGTAAACTGATTGCCAACTTTCCAAAGCTTTTATGGTCATGTGCCTGCCTGTCACCTCTGATTGTCTATTAGTTGATATCGTGAGATCCTACAGAGAGAGATACAATTATCAGTTGCAAATCACACTTATTTGTTACTTTTTGTTATTTTATTCCTAAATATCTGTTCAATAAATATTGTTTTGTTTATAAATTCGATTGACGATACGCCACCCAGACAAACCTACGCATTCTCACATATCAAATTAAAATAATCCAGATACAGTAAAATCAAATCAATAAAACATAACGATGAGCCAACGATAGTATAAAATAAGGAGAAAACAGAATTGACGCTATGTGATTTTAAACAATAGAAAAGATTTATAGTTTTGTTTGTAACAAATAGTTAAACTTCGAAAGATACATTTTAATTTGGAATGTGACCTACACTAGTATAGTTTGTCATCTCGTTAATAGTAGCAGTCAATTTTTTTTTAAATATGACTTTCCGTGGTTCATGTACCGTTTTTATCCTCGCCTTAAATTAACAATGAATATATAAGTATTCTCTACTTTAGCCATCAAAGGTTTTATACAGAGTTGTTCGCGAATAACGTAAAACCAACTTGATCGATTTCGATTTAATCTGGCTAAGAAATATACGAAATCTTGAAGACTCACATATTTAACGTTTTTATTCGGGGATTTTTTTTATCTGTTTTATTTGTTTAGCAACGGCTTTTGTTCGCAACGTTAGTGAGTTTTCTCTTGCCTGCTTGCTTCTGGAAATTAGCAGCGTTAGCAATATCTAGTTTAATATGATCGAGGAACGCAGCATTGAAATAGAATACCAATAAGACCCCAGCGGAGCTAACATGGCACGCGCGCTGTTTCACTTTTTATTATGACGTAAAGCGGGACAGCGATAATTAATCACGCGATAATTACGGCGTCGCACGTACCATTAAAGTCCCTCTGAATTACGTTACAATTAAACAATTATGATTGTATCACATAATCATGTGAGTAAACACATTTTTAGTAAGCTATACTTCCATGAACTAATTAGTTTGTGGTTAAGAGCTATTTAAAATTCGTCACACGTGGCGAACAAACGTTTAACAACTTAACGCATGAGAATCGAGTGGGGAAACGATTGGGAATCGGTAATCGGGTAGGAATCGGATAACTCGATTATAAAATTGAGCGAATCGCTTGCATTATAAATATGGAATGTATGTATACTTTTACGATTACTTCATACGAGTTGTGATACCAAATATCGTTGTGGTAATGGCAATGAATACTTAATATGTGCAATTTTACAGATGAATCTCGTCTGTATCCACTACGAGGTAAACATAGCCAATGTGAATGGATATAGATGCGATTTTACGTATGTATGCATGTAACTTAGCCCGAAAGTTCGAGACTTGTGTTATGGGATACTTACTCAGTGACTTGTTTTACTAACTCAGTGACAATTACTTCTACTTGTTCCTCCTGGCTTTAGTCCCGGTTGCTTCCTCATCAGCCTGTGGTATACCTTAACTCAATGAAACTACATTGTACTATGATAAATACTTAAATAAATGAATAAACATCTAAGACCCAGGCCAAACAGAAAAGTTCGTTTTTCATCATGACCTGACTGGGGATCGAACCAAGGACCTTTTGGTTCAAAGGCGAGAATACCACAACTGCGCCAAACAGGACGTTTATTGATGATGAATTATGATGATTTTTTAGATAAAAATGTTAACCACTGTAAAACCATAATTAATTTACGATAACACGGTATTATTATTTACCTATACTAAAATGACAGTTAAAATTATTAATAAGGCTCGTGCTGTTTACTGTTTCATTAGCGTTCATTATTTCATATAACTAGTTTGCTTATTTATGGGGCTAAATTAATGTGTGTGTGTGATATCCGCTTATTATTACATACATAATTAATTGTCACTATTATAGTAAAGTAGCTTTTGCCTGCAAGTTCGCCCGCGTGAATTTTCTTCATAAAGTGACAAATTTAACGCCACCTACAAAAAAGCGATGAAATTAGCACCTCATCAAAAATTTTTTTTATATTGATAAACTAATGGATATATTTTAACTGTAAACTAATTCAGTATCAGTAAAATCAATGAACAAAATATATGTCTGTGCGCTTCACGTATGATGAGTTTTTAAAATAAACAAAATTGATCTCCCATTGCTGACAGAGAAAACATGACATCGGCCATTTTTCCCAACACGACAAATTAATAACGTGCCTTATCAACATTACATAAAAGATCAAAATCGCCTGTGCGTTTAGTTGTCAATAGCAAAAATTATCGATATCAATCGATTTAAATCACGGGAAGTAATGTAGTCGTGTGCTTGGAAACCAATTTCCTGCGCCTTTCATATTGAAATGTGAGTGGCGCCCTCTTCGGCAAATAGACGGGAATTTATGATGCTAGCCCATTTGTATGACATAATAGAACATCTTTAGACGTCTTTTCTGTGTACAAGTGTAGTATTTTTCATATTATTATGATAAAATTACACGAAAATACGCTAGTTGAATTTAGTTGCTAGTGCTTTGTCATATAGTCGCCGCCTACGACATATTCAAAATCGCATTGAGGGGTCCATTCTTCTCTATTAGACGATGTTTTTGATATTATTATTGGATTCTAATTAGTTCCAGCTAACTGATATAACAGCTGAACTATATAACTATAACTGATATAATAGCTGGACGTTTACAATCAGTCTTTTCAAGACTGTTGGCTCTGTCTATATTTTAAGACATATAGACATAAATAAATGTATGTTTGTATTATAACTGATGCCCAAATAATAATATTTATCACTTAAGACATATACTTAAACATGAATAAATGTATGTATGTATTATAACTGATGCCCATTATATGTCCATATTATATCAATTTTTATCAAATAAAAGGCAGTGTCCATAATACAATTTGGTGTTGCGTCACCCTTATATTGAATATATACATATATACGCCCTTATATAGCTTCAGGCCTCCGGAAATAGAATGTGAATGTTTCAAATGTTTTCCCATATAACTGAAATCGTTTCTTTGATCGCCAGTATATGTCAACTGCAGATACTGTGTTCTCGTTTTGCAGTGAGTCAACTAATGAAAATGTGTTTCGAGAATAAAATATTTGAAATATTATTTTTGTTAACAATTCTTGTGAAATTAATATTTTTGCGAATGAATACATTTTTTTTTGGTTTTTTTTTCTTTGATGGATTGTAATTCATTTTAAATTGTAATTGAAATTGATTTTTGTATTATTTTATGCTGTTCCTGTTAACGAACCTTATATGGAAATATCATACATGTTTTTGTAGGAGTTCACCAGGGCAATTGTTATTTTGGAACAAGTTAATTTCCTTCATTCCTAAATCATGAACCTAACACGGAAATTTCCATGATGTGAGGCCAATTTACACCTCATATGTAGAACGTCAATACTGTATTTTATGAAATAACTAGCTGTACCCGCGACTTTGTCCGCGTGGAATAGTTATTTTGGGCATCATAGAAGCCCTCAAGGATGAATATTTTTCCCCGATTTTTCCTCTTTCCTTCCTTGATAAATGGTCTATTCAACATAAAAAGAATTTTTCAATTCGAACCTGTAGTTCCAGGGTTTAGCGCGTTTAAACAAACAATCAAACTCTTCAGCTTTATAATATTAGTATAGATATATATATCACCTCTATGTCCCTGACATGGGTGGAGGTGGTATAGTAGCCTTTCAGTCTTTCCAAGATTGTTGGTTCTATCTACCCCGTAAGGGATAAAGACGTGATTATACGTATCTTTGTTAAAAAGAATAAAAATCAGCCAGATTTATTTCAATAATGAAATTGGCAAAAACCCGCATCAATATCCTCGCCAAACAAGCATTCGATTGAAATTGACTACATTTATCGCTGATCAAAATGGACGGCTGTCATTTGGAAACAAGATTCCATGGTACTTCACTTGATTTTGTATAAAATGTATTTGAAATTCCGAAAATACTGGAATGTCCTGAAGACGAAAAGTGTAATACGAATAAAATAATAACTATCTCTTTCCTATTTTAAGGAACATTTAAAGAAAGTTCAGTTCTGTTTTGAGGTAGTAGTTGGTTATCTAAAAAATAAACGCGTTCTTTTAAGCTTAATCATTTTTTCAATTCCATCTTAAGCTTAACAGCTGAACACTCCAAATCTACAAGACTATTGGCTCTGTCTACCCCGCATATTAACGTGATCTAGTACTTATTTAATTTTATACTAGATTTTTTGACGATTTGTATCCGGACTTGTTTTACCGAGCTTCAGGTACTAAACTAGAAAATGATTTTACGGTAATCAGTTAAAAAACACGTGGAAGACAAATATTCTGACACTGGCTAACTAAAGTTGGCCCTTCATGTTATTTTTGGGGTATTACAGTTCGTAAAGTCTCATGAAAAGAGTAATGAGTGTGGATGAAGCGGGAGAGGTGTGTAAGGATCGTAGCAAGTAGAAATCCGTAGTCTCTGACTACCTCAATGGGAGACAGGCCTGAAAGTATTTATGCAAGTCTAAAATAGCCCATATTGATGATTTATACAGAAAAAAGCCGTGTAGTTCCCGGCAGCAAAACAAAAAGAATAGGACCACTCCATCTTTTTCCCATGGATGTCGTAAAAAGCGACTAAGGGATAGGCTTATAAAATTGCGATCCTTTTTTTAGGCGATGGGCTAGCAACCTGTTACTATTTGGATCTCAATTCCATCATCAAGCCGAGCAGCTGAACGTGGTCATTCAGTCTTTTCGGGCTCTGTCTACCCCGTAAGGAATATAGACGTGACTACATGTATGTATACAGAAAAAATCGGCCTAAGGTTGCATTTATATAGTGGCTTTTTCTTAACCTTTTTTCTCGTCCCGTTATCGTCATCCATTATTTATTTTAAAAAGTATCAGAAATCTACACAATGCCAACACAGGAGTTTGAAAAGGGTCAGTTTGACCTTCAGTTTTATTTCCTTTTTTTAGTCCAAGAGCGAAAGGACATGTGACCAGGAATTTCTACAAAATCGTACGTACCGCTGTCTCCCGTACTGAATTAGAAACATACGTACATACATATAGTCACATCCATATCCCAGCGGGGTAGACAGGGTCATCAGTTTCGAAAAGACTGATAGGCCACATTGTTATTATAAAGCTGTTATTAGAAACACAAGTAAAAATTGTTTAATTTGCACATAAAAGATGAATTTAATATTTCTAGAAAGACCTATTCCCTATATGTTTAAGTAATTGAGTAGATAGAGATAAAATGCCTTTTACAGATCGTTGACTTTATCTACCCTTTAAGAAATGAATGATTTGTATTGACTATGCACGGGGTTGAAATTGCGATGAAGAAATAATTTCTCTGATGACGGCCTCTGTGGCGCAGCGGTAGTACGCTTGTCTGTGACACCGGAGGTCCCGGGTTCGAATCCCGGCCAGGGCATGATGAGAAAATAACTTTTTCTGATTGGCCTGGGTCTTGAATGTTTATCTATATAAGTATTTATTATAAAATATAGTCTTGTTGAGTTAGTATCTCATAACACAAGTCTCGTACTTACTTCGCGGCTTAGTCAATCTGTGTAATTTGTCCCGTATATATTTATTTATTTATTTCCTAAATTAAAAATTAAAATTAGTTTTCCTATTGGAAGGTAGGTTTTAGCAATAGGGCAATTAATTATTTATCGCCCTGAATTTTATCAAGTGAAAGATCATATTCATTGAATCGGACTCAATTGCTCTTCGGATCTTTTCGATAACTTTGAAATAGTTATTTGGTTCTTTGCGTTCCAGTCAACCGAAAATAATTATAAAATAAGAAAGAATAATTTTCATTATAAAAATAACATATGTAATTATGTACATGAATATGTTGAGTTATAAGCTCGGGATTCTTATTTTAGGCGATGGGCTAGCAACCTGTCACTATTTGAATCTCAATTCTATCATAAAGCCAAACAGCTGAACGTGATCTACCAGTCTCTTCAAGGTTGGCTCTGTCTATCCCGCAAAGGATATAGACGTAACTATATGAATGAATGAATATGGTGAGTTAGTATCTCGTAACACAAGTCTCGAACTTACCTCGAGGCTAACTCAATCTGTGTAATCTGACCCGTATATATTTATTTATTTATATATGTTCCAATCTTACAGAGCACAGAATACAATACAATCATGATTCTTGACAGGTTAAATTTAGATTTAGACAGTTAGATTATTATGGAAAATAAAAGCTACTTGGTAAGGTACTTAAATAAGATAATTTAAAAAATTACAGAGAATAGATGAATTGAGTACGCTCTTCTTTTCTCCACTGACAAGAGTAAGCCGTTTTTAAGAAGAAGAGTAAGTTAGGTAACTTGAGAAAATTCCTCAAAATATATCCAGCAACAATAACAAATCAGAACATTTAATGCATGCGGAAATGTGCCAATTCTACTTTAATCACCAGTCAAATATACTATGGTCTTAACATTGAAAAGATCGACTCGTAAATAACATCGAATGAACGATTCGATTAATTTGTCGCTACGATCGGTTGGTTTTTATCAAGACCTCGTATCAGAATGAGAATCGGTGCGTGATTGCATTCAGCCTTGCGTTTAAGGTGATAAGAAATTAGCTGACAACACGGAAAGCTGTTTAAGTCTGATACTGTAGTACATACATATAATCACGTCTATATCCCTTGCGGTGTAGACAGAGCAAACTGTCTTGAAAAGACTGATAGGCCGCGTTCAGTCGTTTGGCTCAATGATAGAATCGAGATTCAAATAGTGGCAGGTTGCCAGCCAATCGGTTTAAAGAAGAATCCGAAGATTTTAAGCCAATCCCTTAGTCGCCTTTTACGACATCCACGGCAATAATATGGAGGAGACCTATTATTTTTTCTATTGGTGCCGGGAACCACACGGACAGTACTTTAGTGGATGTAAGAAACGTACATATTGAGCGTTGCTTTCGACGCTGTTTTTAAAATGGCTTCCACGCTGGTCTTGTGGCGAAGAAGATACAGCTGCCTCTCGTCCCATGCAGACTGTACAAGTCAATCAAGGGAAATGCTAATAAACTCGGTATTCTTTTTACGTGATGGGCTAGCAATAGCAACTTGACACTATGGGATTATTTTTAGGCGATAGGCTAGCAACCTGTCACCCTTTGATTCTCAGTGCCGTGTAGCTGAACGTGGCCTTTCAGACTTTTTGAGACTGTGGACTCTGTCTACGCCTTAGATACTCCGTAAGGGACAAAGTCGTGATTATATGTATGTATGTCTAAAATTATATCACCTAAGCGTAACGTCCCGACGACGTCGCATTGGTTCAGATACATATTTTAATTGGATGCTTGGAATCAGTAAGTCGTGGCAATATTTATTCTTTTTGTGACTGCCTTCTATTTAGCCATCTCCTACTCCATCTCTTTTGCAGAAAGTGATATGGGATGGACGCCATATGTAACATATGATTCCTAATTTATACCTTCTGGAACATCTTAAGATCATCATCAGTGTAATATTTCTTTAAAAGAAAAAATAGCTTAGCTTTCTCTCAGTGACAAGCATAATTTCTCGGAAGCATTCTCGGTTTCCTTTGTGTTCGCATAAACTAACGAAAACTCAGAAGATAAATGAACACAGATTTTTTGACCCTAATTTTACAGATCAGAATTTATTTACATCGCTCAATTCTAAAGTCAAATAGCGGAAGCCCATTTTTATAATACTCTTGTGTTATTCATACTATTTTCATACAAGAAACTATTTTCATACGTTTCAATATTCCGATAAAACATTCCACAAGTATATTAGCTCCAGTATCAATTAGTAAGCTGTATACATTTTTACAGTCTCTATCCGAATATACTTGGAATTTTTTTTAAGCGATGGACTAGCAACCTATTGCTATTTAAATCTTATATTTCATCATTAAGCCATACAACTGAATGAGACTTTACAGACGTGATTATTATGTGTATCTAATACTCAATCTATGCAAACATATAATCACCTCTATATCCCTTGCGAGCCTTGAAAATACTGAGAGGCCACATTCAGCTGTTTGACTTATATGTAATAATGTCATCCACATTCCACGTGGCCTTTGAATCGCTCTCGGTCTCTGTCCATTCCGCAAAGGATAAAGTATGCATTTTAATTTAGCCGAATAATCGTGCAGTTTCAATTCTGTGACCACTTTAATCTGCAGGATATTCCACCTTCATTGCGAACCCTGCCGTCGTCACAGTTTAGCATTGTTGCTCTTTTTACGGTCGGCATCGTTAGCTCGAATTTCGTCTCGCCTTTTTTTTTTTTTTGTTTTATCGTATTTTCATTTTGTTTCGCTTGGGACCGATTTGAAAAAAAGAATGGGTTGATAACGAAAGTTGCCCTCGCAAAAATTTGGTGCTGTGATCGTTTTAGGTTTTTTTCTCGGGCGAGTATTCCTCATATATGTCACGTCACGGTTGAATGGCTCCAATTTTATTAAGATGAGTGACAATAATAACAATACATACTAATATCTAAACGCATAAACATTTCTATATCTTTGCCAGATGTACCTACATTATGTGGTGCTGAGTGGTTCCCGGCACCAACATAAAAAGAATAGGACCACTCCATCTCTTTCCCAAGGATGTCGTAAAAAACGATTAAGGGATAGGCTTATTAACTTGGGATTCTTTTAGGCGATGAGCTAACAACCTGTCACTATTTGCATGTTACATATCTGTTAAAAAAAAGTTGCGTAAGCGAAAACATTTACCGTTCCGTTTCACATCACAATAAAGAGCGAAACATCGATATCTTTTGGCGCGATAAATACGGCGTCGCGCGTGCCTTTCTACGGGGGTTGATCTGCTATTTTATCTTAAACTAGCTGTGCCCGCGACTTCGTCCGCGTGGAATAGTTATTTTTGGCATCATTGAAGCCTTCAAGGATAAATAATTTTCCCCGTTTTTTTTTCACATTTTCCATTATTTATTTGCTCCTTATAGTTGAATCGTGATGTTGTATAGCCTAAAGCCTTTCTAGATAAATGGTCTATTCATCGCAAAAATGATATTTCTATTCGAACCAGAAGTTCCTGAAATAAGCGCGTTCAAACAAACTCTTCAGCTTTATAATATGAGTATAGATTTGTATCATATATCATACCATGAGTACACAAAACAATTGTTCCCCATGACTATAGTACGCACGGGCGTCTCGTCTAGGCACTAATTGCGGGCCCTAATTAAAATAGAAACATAGGAGGTTAATTACATTACTCAGTAGGAACACGAACAAAGCTGATGTTTACACAAAGGAATATATATATATATATATTTACTACTAGCTGTGCCCGCGACTTCGTCCGCGTGGAATAGTTATTTTGGGCATCATTGAAGCCCTCAAGGATGAATAGTTTTCCCCGTATTTTTATTCACATTTTCCATTATTTCTTCGCTCCTTATAGTTGCTGCGTAATGTTATATAGCTTAAGCCTTCCTCGATAAATGGTCTATTCAACACAGAAACAATTTTACATTTCGAACCAGTAGTTCCTGAGATTAACGCGTTCAAACAAACAAACTCTTCAGCTTTATATTATTAGTTTGTTTGTAACTCATAGATATAAGGATGGTAAAAGACTACTGTGTCGTGTGGTTCCAGGCAGTTTAGAATAGGACCACTTAATCTCTTTCCAGGGATGTCGTAGGTAAAGCCTTTCTAAGGCTAAGACTATTGGTCTATCTAAGAGATAAAGACGTTTAAAGATTTAAGGCTGTCGAAGTTGCTGTCTGTAAGTATGTAAAAGATTGCATTATTCGAATTTCTAAGAATTCTTGAAATTTTGCATTTATATAGCTCAGACATGTATAAGATTAACTCAAGTTAAAAATTTATAGGCGATTTTTAGGCGATGGGCGAGCAACCTGTCACTATTTGAATCTCGATTCTGTCATTAAGCTAAACAGCTGAACGTGACCTATCAGTATTTTCAAGACTGTTGGCTCTGTCTACCCCGCAAGGTATATAGACTTGATTGTATGTATGTATGTATGTATAATTTATAGAAATTCCAGGCTGACTAAGTCGCTGGGACCAGTAGTTTTTCATAAACGCTTCTTCTAGATTTACTTTGAAATTATGTTCCGGCTATTTGCTAAAAAAATATTCTTTTAGCCATAACTCTTTTTCCCGCTAAGCCTTAAAAAACTTATTTCTCGGTTTCTGAGTTACGGCCCTTTGTTGCCGCCGTGCCACATAAAACTCCACTAAATTTACAATTTTAACGCTTAAAGACTCTTCAAGAACTTGCTTTTGCTAAAAAAAAACACCTATCGATTTTCAATATCTATAGAGTCTTTTGAAAAACTTTAATCATTGTTGACCTAATAAGGAAGAAGTTAATTTGTAGTAAAAATTTTTAGTGCAGATGAAGACAATAGTGTTATTAAGGTAATTGTACTAAAGATGAGACGATATGTGACCAGCGCGGTTAGCATGGCACGCGCGACGCCGTTTCCATCACGCAATAAACTATCGCTGCTTCGCTTTTTATTATAACGTGACATGGGACAGCTATAGTTGATATAGCTTTATTTTCTTATATAATAATTAGTATTATTTTTCTATAATTTGAAATATACATTGTACAAGTAATAACACGAATACAACATTTAATTGCCGAAGTAGCTTTTTTTAAAACCTTTAATTTTACGCAAAATTAAAAACGCTGTACATACTTACACATAATCATGCCTATATCCCTGGCGGGATAGACAGACCCTGCAGTCTTGAAAAAACTAAAATGTCGCGTTCAGTTGTATGGCTTTATAATGGAATTGACATTCAAATAGTACAAGAAGATTCCCAAATTTGTTACTTTTACCTTAGTCGCCTTTTACAACATCCATGAGAAAGATATAGAGTGGGCCAATTCTAAAGTGCTGGGAACCACACGGCATTAAAATAAAGCAAGGGAAAGCCTTGTAACTTCAAAACAATTGTAAAGCTGCTTCATTCGATTAACATGATGAATGACTGACTACCAGAGTTTAAAAAAATTATCAAATTACAAAACAATCATCAAAGAAAATAATAATCACAAACAAAAAAACATACATAAAATCACGCCTTTTTCCCGGACGAGTAGGTAGAGACTACATCTTTCCACTTGCCACGATCTATGCATACTTCTTTCGCTTCAGCCACATTCATAACTCTCTTCATGCAAGCTCGGCGGTTTCGGACACTCTTGGGTACCTGACCCTTTGCCAGGACGTCCTTATTTTGCTCAAGATGCGTTCGTCTAGGCCTTCCCACCTCGACCTTTCCCTCCACACTCTCCTAGTATATATGCTTAGTCAACCTGCTTCCATTCATCCTCGCCACATGACCAAAACAAAAAAAATACAAATAATACCACCTTTGGCCCGAGTTTTGTTCGAGAGTGTTATACAGTAAATCGAGTGTTGCCAGTAATGATTTTTGTTTAATACCACATTGTTCCATAAAAGGAAAGGGTTCTCGTAAAACTCTCCCAGTTCGGTCTGAGTTGTGGGCGATAGCGGATGTGATAACGTGTGTTAGTTATTTTATAAAATACTAGCGACCAGCCAAGGCTTCGCACGTTTAGCATTATAAATATAAACCCTTCGTCTAAAAACCTCTTTCGAAAATTTCAAACAGAAACGAAATCCGTTTACAACTTTCCGAGCTTAGAACATACAAAGGTATACATATATAGCGACAAGCCTTCTAGTGGTTCCCGGCACCAACAGAAAAAATAACAGGACTACTCCATCTCTTTCCCATGGATATCGTAAAAGGCGTCTAAGGGATAGGCTCATCTCATAAACTTGGGATTCTTCTTTTAGGCGATGGGCTAGCAACCTGTCACTATTTGAATGTCAATTCTATCATTAAGCCTAACAGCTGAACGTAGCCTTTCAGTCTTTTCAAGACTATTAACTCTGTCTATCCAAGGAACTACCACAAGGGAAATAGACGTGATTATATATGTATATATGTAATGATAAAATTGAGCTTCAAATAGTGTCAGGTTGCTAGCCCATCGCCTAACAGAAGAACCCCAAGTTTAAGAGCTTATCCCTTAGTCGCCTTTAACGACATCCACGGAAAACAGATGCAGTGATTCCCTTCTCAAGTGTCGGGGACCACCGGCTTAACAAGAATTTAATAGATGACGATATTCTTTTTATCCAAAAAATAAAAATACATGGTTACCGAAAACCCAGTGTGCCAATGGACTTATTCTCCTACAAAATAGCTTATGTCTTTAATCTTGACCCACAACGACCATTTGACGGCTGCTATGACCTTGTCTGTCCGAAGACCACACAACACACCCTGGCAATATCCAAAGAAAACAAAATTTTAATGCTTGCCGTCAACGGGTTTATATTTTTTTCTTCTTAGATTTCTGGTCGTTATGGGCAGTGTAATTTTTCGCAGTACACCAATGACCACATTGTCGTGGCATCGTAATTGACTTAAGTTGTAAAACTTATTCCTTAGTCGGCTTTTAGAATAGAATAGAATAGATTTATTTTAAAAATTGGATAAAAGGTATCACTTATTGACGTCACATAACTATCTATCTAATTTTAACTACTACCGCTTCCAAAGCGCATGTGTAGAAGAAGCGGCGGAACAAACTACAGTGCAGCATTTTCATCGGACGTCAATTTACAAATATAGATCTCTTAAATCTAAATCGCGGACGAATGCACATTGTCTACATTAAAAAACATGAATTTTTAATTTTTGACATTATACGAGACAAGGAAGCGTTTTGTAAATACTCGTTATGTCAAACTATTTATTTCGAATGAAAGATTGTAGCGTGTGGAAATCTATAAATTTTGCCTTTACTAAACCATTGAGAAATTGGTATATTTTTGTTTGTACGGAAAAATACAGGAAACCGCGTTAAATACATTTCAATTGAAGATTCAATAGTACATATGTACGTATACTCGCGTCAATATCCCTTGCGGTGTAGACAAAACCAATTGTCTTGAAAAGATTGAAATGCCACGTTCAGCTGTATGGCTTTTTGATGGTATTGAGATTATTTATAAGCCTATAGTATTATCGTCGTCTTTTACGACATATTATTCTAAAGGGAAAGAATACGACCCGAACACCTCTCCATGTACCTCGTCTGCGCAACCTCGACCACTCTGACAAGAGTGTTCGACTAAGAAGAAGAATTCTAAAGGGCCGGAAACCGCACGGCATTAAAAAATAGTATATTCTTTTATAGTACAATAAAAGAATCTATTTCAATCTGAACATCCGAAAGATTGTTTTGGCATACATCATACACCTACGTCATACAATGTTTAAACGTCACTCTGATGTGTCGGTCTCGTAAATTTTCCATACATTTATGAGATTATAAAACTACGAATGTTCGTAAACTATTTATCATAAATGCGTTTTTCTTTGAGCTATTTGGTTATTTGAACTATATTTTCATTTTAAGCCAAAGTCAGCTAGCAGTAGTGTAGTTACAATAAGATTTGGTTTTTTAAAGGATGTTGTTTTTAACTGTTAAAAAAAGGGGAGGTTCTCATTCATAAAAAAAATATCTCCAACTTTAAACAGTAGAAGCAGCCACAGCTGTTGTGTTGTAATAATTTTATTTAATTTTTTTTTTCTTAAATTCATTAAAATTTATATCAAACTTGTATTTTTGTTTCAGGTAAAAGAATTAAGACGGAGTTAAGTAATAAGGATTACTTATAAGAGTAAGTTTTATGAAAGAGTTTGTTAATGAAATAAGTTTTTTTTATGCTTTTTACGCTGTTCGGTCAATTATCAACCAATTTTGATGATGATTTTTTAAATTAAATAAAATACTAAGTAGTAAGAAGCAGTCATATATGCATCAGCTCTCGTAGTATGACACGCGCGTCGCATTTCTTATCGCGCGATAAACTAGCGCTGTCTCGTTTCACGTCATAATTAAAAGCGAAACAGCGATAGCTTTTTATGCGATTAAAACAGCATCGCGCGTGTTTTGCTAAGGAGGCAGGTCTAGGTCTAACGTAGTGATAGTCTTAATATTATATGTCTCAAACGTTGTCTATGATACTTCTGGATAACAACAACACATACATACATACATACATATGGTCATGACTATATCCCTTGCGGGGTAGACAGAGCCAACAGTTTTGAAATGACTGATAGGCCTCGTTCAGCTATTTGGCTTAATGATATAATTGAGATTCAAATAGTGACAGGTTGCTAGCCTATCGCCTAAAAGAAGAATCCCAAGTTTATAAGCCTATCTCTTAATCGCCTTTTGCGACATCCATGGGAACTAGATGGAGTGATCCTATGCTTTTTTTTATTGGTGCCGGGAACCACACGGCGACCCAATCATTAAATATGTAATTAGTCTTATATTATTCCGAATTCTATAGACTCGATCAAATCTATTTGCAATCGTAACCCGTCACCCGTCACGGCGTCATTAGTTAAGGTTCCTGTAATTATATAAATCTATTGACTCGTTTTGGCGGGAATCCAAGTGTATAGGTTAGCTGTTGTATACCTATGATCGAATTAGACGGCACAGATTCTTGGGTTATTTGTTGGTCGTTGCAGACGAGATACAATACCGTGTAGAAAACAACTTTGTACTCATACATATGTACATATGGTCACGTCTATATCCTTTGCGGGGTAGACAGAGCCAACAGTCTTGAAAAGACTGAATGCCCACGTTCAGCTATTTGGCTTAATGACAGAATTGAGACTTTGTACTCGTATGTATAAATGTGAATACCCCCTCAACTCTTCCAACAAGTTGTGGGGATACCGTCACGTCTATATCCCTTGCAAGGTAGGCAGATATGCAATATGCTGTGTGGTTCCCGGCACCAATAGGAAAGAGAATAGGACCACGCCATCTCTTTCCTATGGATGTCGTAAAAGGCGACTAAGGGATAGGCTTATAAACTAGGGAGTCTTCTATTAGGCGACGGGCTAGCAACCTGTTGCTGTATAAATCTCAATTCTATCACTTAGCCAAACAGCTGAACGTGGCCTATGAATCTTTTCAAGTGTGTTCGGCTCTGTCTGCCGCGCAAAGGATATAGACGGGATTATGTGTGTATGTATGTATTACTTTAAGTAGACAAACATCGCAAGTTTACTCCGTTCTATCCCCATTAAGATGGCGGGCCAGCATTAGCGCTAGTATTGGAATGACTTCGAGCATTTTAACGACCGCTATCGAAGTGGCGATTAAATGTAACCGGTATGTAACGTGTTCTAAACCACAGGTAACTAATATTATGAATAGCCAGCTCGGAGCAGCGACTTCGTCTGCGTAGACCAGAATTTGAAAGAAAAAAAGAAAGAAAGAAAAAATGTTTATTTAGTACACAATAATATATCAAGAACAGAAACCTTAATCTATAACAAATTTTGTACCAAAATGGCACTCAGCATTTGTCGTGGTATAAACCACAACGCTGGTCTTCCGTGGGCATCAACGTGGAAAATTAAATAATAAACTAAAAATAAAATAATACAATAAAAAAAATTAAAATATGGCTGCTCTCTCGCACAATTTCTACATAGCCTAGCTAATATCTAGTTCCAACATCTTATTTCTGTAACGTTAAAAAGACGTAAAAAAGAATCATGATGATGAGAATATTATGAGATTTAATCCAATCAGGCCACATATAACTTTAAGAAAGTTAGTTGTGAAAACCTCCGGCGATGGGCGCATGGTTGCGAAAGTCTTTTCTAGTAAGATAGTTATACTAGAAGTGTTAACTTCCAAAAAATAATTGTATGAAAAAACTAAAAAACTACGCGTTTTATTGCTAATCGAACTAAAAAATAGAAAATAAATAATAGTTAAAAAAAAAACTAAAAACTACGCTTTTATTGCTAATCAAACTAAAAAATAGAAAACAAAATTAAATTTATAAACAAAACAATTTTAATCGGAGTAAAAAGCGTGGGGTGCATTTTACTTCATTTTCATAACTCTCTTGTCATAAATATATGCTAATAGAATGATTTTAATATTAACTACATCAGGCACCCCACGTTTTTTAGTCTGATTTAAATTGTTTTGTTTATAAATTTAATTTTGTTATAATTTTAATCGGAGGTAATTGACTATAACTGATTGTTCGACTTGCTACTACTGTTTTATAATTCCTTTGTCATTAATTTTTATTTTCTATTTTTTAGTTTGATTAGCAATAAAAGCGTAGTTTTTTAGTTTTCTTTTTAACTATTATTTTAAAACAATCCTAGTCGAAGGACATATTAATGGAAAGAGAAAGACCAAAAATAAAATGTCTATTTAGATCAGATAAAAGAAAAAATAAATGCACCAACAAATAAAAATAGCGGAAAAAAGAGATGAATGGAGATCGCTCCATTTAACTCCACCGACAAAAGTTAGCTCTTACATACATTTAAGAAGAAGCATCTATTTCGATGTTCCCTCGCTCATATTTTACGCCACTTACCACGACGGGTCCTCATTAAGTTCGGTAAGAGGCAATTTTGACATCTGAAACGCGTAATTTCAACTGGCTGAGTCTTCATTCGCCCTGATTGAGTCATCGATTTTGTAAGCTGAGTGTACCACGCCATTGGCTCATCTGCTCATACAATTTGAGCCCTAGGACTTCGCTGGGATAACACTTTCGTTTATTAAAATTATATATACATATCATCACGTCTATATCCCTTACGGGGTTGACAGAGCCAACAGTCTTGAAAAGACTGAAAGACCACAATTGAAAAGACAAGAATTAAAATTATACTTTAACCAATTCTGTAGGATAATTTTATATTTATACTAGCTGTACTCGCTACTTCGTCCGCGTGTTTTTGGGCATCATTGAAGGCTTCAAGGAGGAATAATTTTCACCGTTTGTTTCACATTTTCCATAATTTCTTTGCTCCTTATAGTTGTAATGTGATGTTATATAGCCTTAAGCCTTCCTCGATAAATGGTCTATTAAACACAAAGAATTTTTCAATTCGAACCAGTAGTTCCTGAGATTAGCGCGTTGAAACAAACAAACAAACTCAAATATTTCTAAATTCCATCCTTTACGCCTGAACGTGGCCGTAGTGCCCTTTGCTCGGGCTGTTTGGACTTAATAATTACATTAAATTGTTTTATCTTCTTGCAGATGTAAAATTAAGCTCTCCCTATGAACTATATATAACAAAATCAAGTATTACCTAGCAATGACCTTTAATTTAAGAAACAAGATACCAATTTGACTTATCAAAATGGCACTGAGTCACTTACCTCACATTAACCTTCGACCTTAAGCCCTCAGTAAACAGATGCGTATTAAGGTTAGTACACACTTATACAAATACGCTACGTACAAGTTTAATATATTTCTCAAAACAGTCCGCGTCTGAATGTACAATAGACCTTATGACTCCTGGCAAATTTATCAAATGGCCAAGTTTAGCCAGCAACATGTTTTGTAAATGTGTACATGATTACTTAGAATTAATATGATGAATATTTTCAAGTCGACTCTGGAGGATCATATTTTTGAAAACCAAATACAAAAGACGATGAATGAAAGCAGGTTGACTAAGTAAATATGCAAGAAGGGTTTGAATGGAAAGTTAGGAGTGGGAAGGCCTAGGCGAACGTATCTTGATCAAATTAAGGACTTCCTGGCAAAACCGCCGAGATTGCATGATGAGAGTTACGAATTTGGATGAAGCGAAAGAAGTATGCAGAGATCGTGGAAAGATGTAGTCTTTGCCTTCCCCCCCGGAAAAGAGGCTTAATTTTCTTGTATGTATATATGTAAATAAAATACCTAGAGCGTCAAATAAATATTTAAGTTTACAGTAACTGTGATATAGGTTTGCAATGATAGGACATAAATGTTATATCATTCCAAACATTGTGCATTGTATTAAAAGCTTTTAATAAATATAATTCATCCGTTTGTCCAAAATAATTTGACTAGTCAACTAAAAGGTAATGAATTAAATTATGTACAGTCCTGCAGAAAAATTACCTCCTGTCCACACCGAAACTATATGGATTCAAATTTATCTGATGGCGACTGTACTTATGGCTAAGAATAAAAATACATTTTTATCCAGCGCGCGGCACAATGTATATGAGCCTTTGCATATCACACAAGCGTGTGACATATGATCTTGACCTACAATGGGCCTTTCTAAGTAACTGGTTCTTGGATATCCATTTAAATACCCGTGTTTACGTACATTCCCATATAGGTAATAGGTACCTACGTACACTTATTTTTAGAAAATTGACATATGTTGGTAATTGTTGTATTTTGTGCCCGACTATCCTTAAGGAATTTATAAGGCTGACTGTGAAAATGGGACAGGGCCGGCCTCGTCGAACTTTTAAGGACCGAATTTCGAATGTCTTAAAAAAGGGAGATGTTAGGAGTACCCGTAATCATCGAATATGCATGAAAAGAGTAATGAATGTGGAGGAAGCGGAAGAGGTCTGTAAGGATCGTAGCAAGTGGAAATTCATAGTCTCTGCCTACCCCAATGGGAGACTGACGTGATGGTATGTATGTATGCTTAAGTGTAGGTGGTAGGTGAGTTAAATAACTAGGGAAAGGAAAGAGTCTCCTGGACAACCATTTTTTGCTGAGGAGTCTCCAGTAACCAACACACACGATGAGAAATCCCAATTGGGATAAGTCCGCCAGTGGATGTATTTTTTAACTCCAAGAACTGTATGATTTAATTTTTGTTTTGTGCAAAGAGTTTACAAATAAACAAACACAAGTTTTGTGAATTTCGGAAATCCAATTAACAAATATAATTATATGTATGTATATATTTGGAATCCATACTACAAACTATAAAGTAATTAAGTATATATATTTTAAAGAAAAAAAAACAGATGTTAGCATCGGAACCAAAACCTCATAAATTTTCCATGAAATCTCAATTAAGTTCAGGGATAGACCGAACCAACTGTAGTAGCGGTTATTTTTTTTTTTCAGAAAACTCCCACCGTTACAAAGACATACATACATACATTCACGTCTAAATCCCATGCGGGGTAGACAGAGCCAATAGTTTTAAAAAGACTAAGTGGCCACGTTCAGCTGTTTGGCTTAATGGTAGAATTGAGATTCAAATAGAGACAGGTTGCTACCCCATCGCCTAAAAGAAGAATCTCATGTTTATAAGCCTAGCCTAGCCCTTAGTCGCCTTGTACGACATACATGTGAATGAGAGGGAGTGGTCCTATTCTTTTTTTTTTATTGGTGCCGGAAACCACACGGCACAAAGTTACGAAGATATGTGCTAAAACTAGTTATAAATATAAATACAGTACAGTGACAACGCCTCCCTGGCAGACGGCGTTGAAATATGCATATTTTCCGTTCACAATCATTAATCACGCGCCGGATTTGCTATAGCCACTGTTAACAAGAATAATGAGCTGATATTTTGTTAACGTAAAAAGTAAATAGTAAGCTACAATAAAAATCATAATAAGTTGCTAGAGGGTGATTCAAAAATGCCTAATAACATGAAATAAGGAATCTTCATATCACTTAAAAATCGTTATACGAGTATCATGGGAAAGATATATTTAGTGGTCCTATTCTAAAACGCCGGGAACCACACAGTACAAAATATTTATTATATTCGTTTATTGATGTTCAGTTGCAGAAAAATAATATACCTACCTACAGTTAAAGAAATGCTGTTTTTTTTTATTATTACAAATCGGTGTGACTTGTTAGTTGCTACATAAAGTAACTCGGAGCAGTATTAAAGTGAAAATTTATTACTCTTAAATAAAGACTATAATAGCATACGCCGCGCCCGCAATTTCGCCATTTCGCGAGGATAAAACACCCACAGTTATAAAATGGGGGGGAAATTAGACAGGAATTTACGATTAATAAAATTCCTATTACGCGAATGTTGGATTGATGCGATGGGCTTAGGGTGTATATTGGGATTTTTCGCGCCTAGAAACATCTCAATACATTCTTTATTTGATGGTAGATATATGAGGTTTGTAAAACCGTCTGTTTCGTAATAATGTTTTTGTATGTAATAAGGTCCTGTATTTTCGGGCAGAGAATAGACAATCTTCTCTTCTTGTCTCGGATTTTAGTCAGGAATATGTTTCAAGGCGATATGCCGTTTGTTTCCCGGCACCAATAAAAAAAAAGAATAGGACCACTCTATCTGTTTTCCATGGATTTCGTAAAAGGCAATTAAAGGATAGGCTTATAAACTTGATTCTATTTGAATCTCAATTCTATCATCAAGCCAAACAGTTGAGCGTGGCTATCAGTATTTTCCAGATTGTTGGCTCTGTCTACCCCGCAAGAGATATAGACGTGAGTGATTATATGTATTTATGCATGTATGTAGAAGGCGTTACATTATCATTTGCTGATAATATATATACAAATTCAGCAAATGATAATGCGATGTTAAATAGAAATAATAGGAACAGAAAGGTATTCGAATTTATTTAAACGAATAGTTATAGCTTTTTTTATTTTTACTTTCATGTATCAAATTTTCATATCACTGGCATGTTAGACGACCGCTTATTTGAAAATTCTTAAATGGAAAAGCTACTAGGGTAGAACAATTTGAGCACAAACATTTTATTGGTACGAAAATATGGGTCAGGTTTTATTTAAACAGGCTCAAGTCGAGGACGAGTAAATAGTTGTATGTTTTCTTAACCAATATACTGATTGGAAAAGATGGGAAGGCTTGTAGGCTTCGTATGGCATAGCCTGATTGTGTGTCATATGCCCGAAAGATTCTTTAGTTTTATTGTGTACTTGTTAGATTAACTAAATACATATACAGTTACGTCACTACACCGTGTGTATGTTTTCTCTGATTTTTGTGCCTATTTTTATTTATTTCGTCTCCATTCCAGTCGGTTTTCATTTTCTTCTATCTAGTAAAAAGTACTTATATCAATATTAATCCAATGCCCTCTTCGGGACTTTTTGATATCGTTAACATATACCGAACTGGAGAATAATTAAAATTCCATGATTCTAACACTTAACTCACGATTTCATTAAGTGATTATGTTTCTTGCAATATTAAAATAATAACTACCTATAGTCAAAGATTTCTGTGAAAATATTTAATCACAAAGAACTTGGCGAAAGGTTTCCCGTCAAAAAGTCGCACCAACAGCGACACGTGAAATTTATAAAAAAAAACTCTTTGGTTTGAGGTCGGGTTAAAAATAGCGCTCCGAATATGGACAGGGATTCGAATTTAAAATTGGAATACTAACTCGACAGACTATTTGTCTATTGCAGGTTCAGCGAGCTCTTTACAGCTGACTTGTTGATTCTGACAGTGATAGAAACGTGGTTGTTTCTCTCATGTCTTCATTTGTAGCGATGTTTTGTTTGTGTTGCAAGCGAGAGGAAATTGAATGAAAATCGTCAATTCGACTATTATGCAAATCAGAAACTGCATTAAAATAAATATAAAAAAAGAATGATGAATTCAAAACCTTAAGCAAAAGCTAATATGAAATAGTCACAATTCACAATCATAACGGTAGAAATATTCTATTTCCACATGACTGCCGCAGTTGAAACGCCTAGCAATATTTGCATAGCAATATGCATATAAATGTTTTATGAGTTTAGTTTGAAACAGGAGTGAAGTCAACAGTTTTATTGCCTAGTTTCTACTTGAGTACTTCACGTCTGTGTTATTTACATGCTGATGTGACTGATTTAGTTCAAATATTATGGTTTTTTTAAATAGTTATAACTTTTAAGTATGTAAACGAAGCTAAAGAAGAGTACAAACAGTCTCGAAAAATCTGTGTGCCACGTTTGAATTTGACGAATTAAGATTAAAATAGTGACAGCTTACTCCATCAGCCAGTTTACTACATCCAGCCCATCGCCAAAATAAGAATTACTTCTTCCATGTTTAAACGAGAAGAAAAATTCTCAATTAAAATAAAACAATAGATAATTTAGTTATATTTTCCATAGAAACAGGCGTGATGCAGGGATGTATCTATGTATGTCTATGTAATAGATACTCTATAGAAAGGAGTTCATTATTTATATGCAGTTTGTAGATAATGTTCACAGAATGCTTAGAAGGCTAACCACATTACATATTTTTTTAATTAAGCTGTTTTTACTCAGCAAGTATCAAATTTAATATGCCTTAACTAAGAGTTAAAATGAGATGATATTTTGCCGTAAAACCACTCTCCTAAAGCTCTCAAGCTCATGCCGAGATTAAAAGCTTAAAGCGTTACAAAGTTACATTTTCTGAAGTAAACTTGAGTCTACTTTGTTATCACAAGATATAAAACAGGTACTGTGTTTTTAAAAGTTTAGAACGGACTAGACGACACGATGCGACGCGACGCGATGCGATTTATTCTAGTTATTCTGTGTGGAAATGTAAAAAGCAAGAAGGGAAACAAGATACTCCACCAATGTCTTATGACCTATACATACATACGTAAAATGAAAACTCTCTGCCGGAGGGGTAGGCAGAGACTACATCTTTCCACTTGCCACGATTCCTGCATACTTTTTTCGCTTCATCCACATACATGAGTCTATTCTGCAAGCTCACTGGTTTAATTTACTAAAATATTTATCACTTCCGAGGTATTATTTTATCACTTCTTCATACATTATATTATTCTTGTTACCGGCAGTTTAGAAAAGGAAGATCCATATCTTTGCCGTGGATGTCGTAAAAGGTGGCACTTATCACTATTTTAATCTCAATTCCATCATTGAGCCATACAGCTGAACGAGGTGTATCAGTCTTTTGAAGTCTGATGGCCCTGTCTGCCCCGCAAGGGATATAGACAAGACTACATGTATGCAAATTGACCTTGATTTCTGCTTTAAAAGAGTATCTAATTAAATTTCTTCAACATAACTTTTTCTCTCTCGTCTTTACCTTTTCTCATTTACCCCACACAGGCACTAAAGTGTTGTATATTTCAGCATTTTCAAAGAATACTTAAAATTTATCTGTCGGGCCCAAAGTTAAGAAAGAATTTCTACTCAAAGAGTTAGCCTATTTGTTCATAATTTATCACAATTTGTCATCGTGGACAACTTTTTAGGTACAAATCAAAGTTTGGTACAGAAAGCAAGCTCCTACTGACAGACTAGTAAACGAATTATCATTTGTAGGTCATCATTTATTCTGTGGTTACTCTCTCTTTCAAGTGCCGTGTGGTTCCCGGCACTAATACAAAAAAGAATAGGATCACTCCATCTCTTTCCCATGGATGTCGTAAAAGGCGAAAAAGGGATACTTTTTTCAGGCGATGGACTAGCAACCTGTCACAATTTGAATCTCTTATTAAGCCACACAGCTGAACGTGGCCTATCTTTTTAAGACTATCGGTTCTGTCTACCCCGTAAGTAACTAGTTAAGTTTGTAACTAATGTACCTAATTGAAATTCAATGATTTATTTCTGTACTGACACTGATTTGTGCTAAAGCTATCCATAGTCGATTTATTTTGACTCGGGTCACCCAATATTCAATTAAAAGTTTTCGGAATATTAATGAGTTTTTATAACGAAAGATCGGAATTACATCGAATTCAATGACGATATTAATTTCGTGACAGAAGTTCTCAATAACAAAGTAGTTAATTGCGTAAATAAACAAATTTTCTATTATATCTTTCTCATTTCCATGACTACGCCATCTACTGGACGTGGCCTTCAAGTCTTTTTGGGACTATTGGCTCTGTCTACCACGTAAGATAAAAACGTAACGTAAACGTAAACTTTTGACGTAAATATGTATGTCTTGTATATTAAATTGCACTTTAATTAGAAGTCGATTAAAATTTTGTTTACATACATATAGTCTCTTCTATATCCTTTGCGGGGTAGACAGATCATGCAGTCTCGTAGAGACTGAAGGAAACTTTGTTTAAATTTGTATTGAACTCTGAATTCATTCTTATTTTATGTAGTATCTATTCATAGTAGAATCTCTAGTTTAAGTGTAAGCCTATCCCTTAGTCGGCATTTACGACATCCATGGGAAAGAGATGGGAGTGGCCCTATTCTTTTATTTTCTGTTTGCACCAGGAACCGCACGATACACAAATGAATTACATCAATTTTCCGCCACTATTATAGAAATTCCGTGAATAGGTCAAAAACGTGGTCGCGGCGTGGTTCACCGCATAAAAAACCGAACTACTGATAATTTCTACCTATTGAAGTAAAAAATGATGTTAGATCTCTATCAGGGAATAACAGCTTATACAAATAACGCACGGATTCACTACAAACGTTTCAAAAGATGAATAAATATGTTCAAAGAAAGGTATTTTCAATTTGTTACGTGCACACGTGTCACAACACTATCGATGTCATTGATATTTATTGTGGAGTATACTGTTGTGATAAAAACAGTGATAAATCAAAAAGTATTTTTAATTATGATACTGATGAGTTTAATTTTGTATACTTATTATATGTACTTTATAATTATCACTGCGGATTAAGAATGATACAGTTTCGAAAAGAAGTCGATTTGTCACCATTTTCTGCAATTCTTGTTCTCTATTGCAATTTTAGGAACTCACACTTTGGTCATACATGGTCTAGCTAGATAGAATGTCTGCAATAGAAATGTTTTGATCGTCGTAGCACCGTAGCGGTCTACGGCGTAGAGTCTCGTAGCATTATCGATCGTAGACGTCATAACGTGGTTTACAATTGACTGTCATTGAAATGTTTCACAGTTTATACCACATTCAGTACTCAACTGTCCATAAAAGATGGGTTGTGTATTTAAGATTTATGTGTGTAACACATATCGGTTCAACTTTAAGAGTGTTCATTTCATTTTCAGCAAAGCGGGTAATTTAATAATATACTTAATTATCCCTGATATATTTTATTTATATTCTTGATTTTAATAGGATTTAATAGTTTTAATTTTTTTTCTGAACTAGAGTACTATGCCCACGGCTTCGTTCGTGTGAAATGGGAAATTTCTATTTCCGCGGGAATTTAGGGAAGTTTCTTCTTTATACATCACTAGATTGTAGACCCAGCGATGCGGTTTGTGCGTTGTGGCCTTCAATTCGTTTGAGGTTTTAAAAATGTGACAAAGGTGTATATTATTTTAAGAAGACATACTATTTATGTCATGTGGCCTCTATGGCGGAGCGGTAGTGCGCTTGTCTGTGACACTGAAAGTCTTGAGTTCGAATCCTGGTCCATGATGAGAAAGGAACATTATCTGATTGACCTAGGAATTGGTTGTTTCTCTATTAAAAAGTATTTATTATTTAATATAGTATCATTGGGTTTATAAAAAGTATATATTATTAAATATAATACACGTTACACAAGTCTCGAACTTACTTAGAGGCGCTAACTCAATATGTGTAATCTGTCCAGAAATTATGTTTATAACTATTTTAATTCCAAAATAAAATAGCTAATACGTTAAACGACCCCACCATTTATCATATCTTGCCCAATATCTCAGTCATATTATATTTTTCAAGAAGTTGATCGATTGCCGCCATCATTTACCACCATTTAGCCTTGTTCGCGTGCCTCCACAGAACACTGAAATCCGTCATGATAGGCGTGACTATTTTTTATTGCTTTGTGGCACGCTTTTTGTATACGAAAATTTAAATATCGTACAGCAAATGGCAGATAAAACTAACCTCTCGTCCATATAAATACGTCTGACCTTAATGTAGTCACGTCTTTTTCTGCCCGACTGTACTCTGTAGTTAAAATCTTTGTGAGCAAGCGTTTATTAACTTTTCACTTACTCTCTATTTGAGCTTGGTTAACTGATTAAAAAGTTCGTAAGCCCTTTAAGTCCTTCTTAAGTATTTTCTCGTTCTGTAGTAAAATACTTGATCAAAAAATATATAAAATCGTGACAGGATGACACACCCTAAATTTGAGGTAGATAGTTATACCCTTTATTACACATAAAATTATAGCAATAAATTTATCGTTATATACAAAAGTCGGCCTTATTGTATTATGCAATCTCTTCCAGGCAACCACAAAAACCTTTTAATGAGAGAGAAATTTGGTCATAGGTTTTACATTATACATAGATACTATGTGTCATAAATTTGTTCGTATGTACCCAATTTAAACTAAAAACTATTTATCACTGGCAAAAAAAAAAATATGAGAAAAAAGAACAAAATTTCACCTTCCCTATTTGAAATGGCGCGCACATGACCAACATGGCGCGTTTATTGACACAGCCAATCAACGTTTTGTGAGTTTTCCCGCGCTAATTGTAAAGCAGCGTTCGTCAATTTGTTTGTTTAGTTTGTTTGATTGCCGGTTTTGTTCTCTTTGGCAACTAGAATAAAAATACGTTTAGTTTTTACTCGATTAATAGGTCATCAAAAAGGTCAAAGTTTAGTTACAAATTGTGTTTTTGTCCGAGATACGTTCGCGGGTCGAACTATTGGTAATGAACTTAATTATAATAACTTAATCTTTGCTATTAAATTATTCGAAATATTCAAATTAAATGTTAATAATATCCTTAGTATCTACACAAATACTTTCTAAAATTAGCGCAGATATTCTTACACGCGGAAGCTTATTCTATTAATATTGCACCTCCAAAACCCTAAGGGATAGGAATGGTCGAAGAATGCCGCCCTCCAGGGGATTCAGGATAAATGAAATTCTATATTAATGCAATAACTCAGAAACACGTGGACTAATGGAATATCCCAAACGTATTCGGGTATTGGATATATTGACGAAATTAAGGTTACCTTCCTCTATAGAGCACTGAATTATTGCGTTATATTAAGGTTCAGAGGTAGGATAGAATTGAATGGAATGGCTAAATAAAGGTTCTATTATACTACTTTGTACTAATATAGGATGGGTCTTGCTAGTTCCTAGCGAATTATTGTACGCGACACGTATTTAATTGTATGATTTAATGCAGAGTTCTTTCATTCGGATTGTTTATATTCCTGCGTCTCTTTTCTTGAATATTTTGGAAAAACGCAATAGAAACATAATAAACACAGGCATGTGTCACCAGGCCAAAAACTCTTAAGATCTACCACAATTAAAACCTATATAAAAAAAGCGGCTGCTGCTTGAAATAAATAAAATCCAGCCTATAATTAAATTAAAATAAATAGACAACACTCATTTAAGTAAATCTTATTGTAATTTCTATTATTAAATAAAAAACCTCCTTGAGCTCGACACTTTCCACGCTCAGTGCAATGGGAATAAAATAACAAAAAGCTTTCAATACACCTTCTTACAAAAGTCATACCCATTCAGTTTTGAATCTTGATCCGCAAATCACGTTAACGCTGTAACGTGTAAAACTGTAAAAATATTCTCCATAAACTTCATTCTTGTATCATGGTATTATTCAGCACTAAAAACGAATATTGCGTTCCGAATATTACTTTCACAAAATTTAATATCTGCCGTCTCTTTTGTTACAGGGTGAAAAAGAGACAGTCAAAAACTGTATTTTATCGTGCGAGAAGAGGAAAGCTGATGACCCTGATAATAACAAGGACTTAAAAAAGGTTGGTAGCAATTTTAAATTTTTCGAACAAGGATAGAGCGTGAAATTTAAATTTTAAATTCCGAACTAGATTTTTGAGCTAACACGGGTTCGTTTTCACGGCTCAATTTTCGTTTTGTTGATGTTATTTAATATCTCTGGTATTTAAGAGTTTGAAATCCAGAAGCTGCGTATTTTTCTTGCGTTACATACTAACCCACTTTTTTAACAACAAATCACAATATTGTTGTGACTTCATCACAATGTCACGAAACTTTAAATCAAAAGGTCGTAGTTTATTTAAAAAATAAAAAAAAAAACATTTTTTTGAGAACTATTTTTAGCCATTACGTTTTGTTTATAATTTAAAATTTTAATAAATGTAATAGCTATAGAATATTTCGGGCAAACATTAAGATTGTGGCCGAGTAATAGTAATGTAGATTTACTACAATATAATACAAACAAATTTACATACCGTCTCAGCAGATGTTTTACAATATAACAAGTTTCAATATAAACCCTTGCTTACACCGGCACCCCTTGGTATTGATACCAGTTCCTGATACCAAATACTTGCTTGGCACGCAACAATCACGAGACAGAAAATACCCCAGTTTATGGTGAAAAGTTTAAATTGTATGTTTGTTTCAAAGGTGCAATTTACTTTTTGTAATTTAAAGCCTCAATGAAGTTTCAGGTATATAAACAGATATAAAAGGAATTATATAAGGCGAGTGTAAATCGGCATAATGGAAGAGAAAGGTATAGACATACGTAGGTACCTATATCAAATAGAGGTAGTCTTGTTGAAAGATCAGGTCAAGAGTACCCTAAATCCACGAGTTTGCATGAAAAAATTGAAACATGATTTTATTTACATTCATTCATACATACATGTTATAACGTCTTTATCCCTTGCGGGGTAAACAGAGCTAATAGTCTTGAAAGACTGATGGGCCAAGTTCGTCTGTATGGATTTATAATGGTACTGAAATTTAAATAGTGATAGGTTGCTGGCCCGTCGCCTAAAAGTAGAATCTCCTAATCCGAGAATGCCTTTGAAATATAAAAATTAACCATCATGTCATACAGAAACGAGCGAATGATATAAACTATATAAATTTCTTAATAAAGACATCATAGCACATTTGGAGTCACGTTACCTAGCTATAGGTGACACGCGATGACACGACACTACTGTAGACAGACGTAGATTTCATAAAATACTAGATATGTCAAATGTGTTTTACCGGGCTAAAGCCAACATCGTTGTCAAAAATCAAAAAATTAAGGCGAATAACCATTTCTTTTCCCCATCTCATTCAAATAAGAGCAATAAGGAAGAGATGGATGTAAAATTCTTCCAGATTTGATAAAATTTCTGACCACTTCAAAACTACAGAGATTGTAATGAAATTTCTCAATTACTCTGTAATCAGTCTTTATCATTTACGCGGATAATGAATTTTAGCGTGAATTTTCTTCTTGCACCATTCAAAAATGGAACAAAAACGAAGCGCCAATTTCTATAACCAACTACATCTGCGTCAGTCCCTGACAGACTCGGTAATGTTGGAAGTTCTGCCAATTCCGCTTCTAATGACTTCGTTTGTGACCAGTGACGCGGAATGATGCGACATTTCATCTTTGAACGATAAAATGTGAATCAACATTGGCGATAACTAATTTGACATATAGAATAAGCCACAGAGCAAGGACGTCTCTGCTATGTACTTGCAAACATCTCTCTCACTTTCTCTCTCTCATCTCTACGTGTTTCCTGTTGCACCCACTCGCACACTCCACTGTACCTACTCGCACACATATCACTTCTTTATCCCTTCCAGCTCCCGTAGGATGGATGTCGTAATAGGCGACTACTGGATAGACTAATTAACTTGGGATTCTTCTTTAAGACTACGGGCTAGCAACCTGTCACTATTTGAAGCTCAGCCAGACAATTAATCGTGGCCTATTGGTTTTTCAAGACTGTGAGCTCTGCCTAGCTCGCAAGGGATATAGACGTAATTATATGTATGTTTGTTTATAATAATACGAGTATAGGCTTTTAATCAATCGTTTGTATTTTAATAGAGAACTTCGGAAGAATTGCTACTTATAAAATCTACGATAAATTATTAAGATAACAATCAAAATCCTCTAGCATACATAACAGTGGAAATCACCTAATCACTTTAAAGATAAGAATATTATTACAACTTCACAAAGGTTACACGTTAAAAAGTAAAAGAGCATTCATTACAATATGCTTTTTAAAAATAAGTTGAGCAAATTTACTCTCGGTTTAAAAAAAAAAACTTTCGTACGACAACCAAGTAGGTACTATGAACAGGGCGGCGCCTTTACGACTTGTAAGGCATTTATACATTGGGCAAGTAATATAGACACAAGTCAGCTTTTAGAAAATTATTGTTATTTTTTTATGTTGGTAACGCTTTATTAATAGTTTGAATTTTCCGTCTGCTTTAATTTGTTCCATCTTATGTACGAAGCTTTGAAGTAGCTATACTCTTTCTCCTCAAATCAAACTCACTCTGTCATTGCGTCCTCTTTTGACACATTTTTTTCTGCTATTGTTTTCTAATCCAGATTTTTACAAATAAGGTTTGTTATCGACTTTTTTTCAATCTTTATTGAACAGCGAGTGGTGACGTGACACATCCTCATCACCTTTCTCTATGCTTCTTCAATATATGAATCTTGTTTATATATGTAAATATGGTTTTTTTATTATATACTATTTTTTTATATTTATCTGTAACTAGTGTCCAATTATTGTCAATTATAAAACCAGAATATTACCACTTTTCCAACTAAATTAGAAAGTGACCACTATTTACAAGATTTAAAATATAAATAACGAACCACCATCTAGGTCTTTGGCCAGTATTGTCCAAGCACACTGTCCAAGTATACTGCCCAATGTGCACAAGGACCTTAATGTATTTAAATTAGGGTCGAGAGTCGAGTCTCGTAAATTCCCTCCCTCTACCGGCCGTTTGTGGGGATAATGAAAACAAAATGACCCGGATGGGGTCGCGGAAAGCGCTCGGAAAAGTCGACTTTTTGCTCGAAACCTTTAAGTCTGTACAAAAACTAAGATGGCTAGCGGAAAATTCAGGTAAATAAATTACTTCAGGAAAATACTGTTTCGAGGCCTATATTTAGCCTAGCCGTATCTCGAAGATGCGTCCCATGGGAATGTACCAAATATAGGCTGCGTAACTCCAGGATAATGTATAATGAAAGGAGCTGTTAAAATAAGTCCGATACGTATTTGTTGTACCGTTACAAAAAAAAAAGAATTCGCATGATAACCTTTGTTTGATAGTAGTGAGTATACGAAATAATAAGTCATTTTCTCCTTGTACCCAAAATGTGCGATTCGAATTTAAAGCCAAAAGCCAAAATCTGGTAGTCTAGGCATCAATATAATCGTTGTAAGTACATTAAGTAAAAAAAAATCATTAATGGTAACATTACCAACTGAAAAGAAAAAACAAATTCGAATATAGAACGATTTGTATTTTAAAACATGACCACAAAACTACGGCACCAGTCATTAAACCGCGAAATTTCAATAAAACACAGCTTTCGAGTTAAACTGGCGCGAAACAGCATCTGTCCGCCATTTTGTTGATTTATCGCCGTTTTCGCATTCGCACTTGCTAGAAACTTCACACTTAATAGTTCTAACGTCTGTGGTTTGTAACTGTTTTCTGATTGTTTCATTTGCTTGCCTTTTAGTATATACAGATCGTAAAATCCGATTACGGAAATAGCCTAGACTTAATTGTTTTTGTGACATAAGTAGATACGTGTTTCAATTTAGAAAACGAGTGTCCAAGTAGCTTCCGGTAGGCATTGATACATACATAAATACATAAAATCACGTCTTTTTCCCGGAGAGGTAGGCTGAGACTACACCTTTCCACTTGCCACGATCTCTGCATACATTCCTTCGCTTCATCCACATTCATAACTCTTTTCATGCAAGCTCGGCGGTTTCGGGTACTCTTGACCTGACCCTTTGCCAGGGCGTCCTTAATTTGATCAAGATACGTTCGTCTAGGCCTTCCCGTTCCCACCTTTTCCTCCACATTCACTGTAGGCATTGATATTTTTTCTTATGCCTAAAGGGGTAGACAGGGTCAATAATTGAACAACACGAAGATTACCTTTTGCTGAACAAGCATTTAGATACGAGTACACTTACTTCTTGTCAGTTAGTCAGACCTATAGTCAGTTAGTTACCTAGAGTCCTTGGTCGGAGAGATAACGCCAACAAAAATGGCGGATACCAATCAGCTAATCGCGATGTAAAAAAAAATAAAGACGTTTATATTGCTGTCAAAACGTCATAATTATATCCCATTTCTATCACTCATGGGGAAGATAGAGCCAAGACTGAAAAGTTACGTTCACCTGGGATGGCATAATAATGGAATTGAGATTCAACTCCCAGAGAGACAATCCCAAGGTAACAAGCCTGATTGACTTTTAAAATCTACACACAAAAATATTAATTAATTTAAAAGAAATACTTAAAACGAGCGTAAATAAAGCTTATAACAAAAGTCACTTGTCTATGCCCCAAGCTCAGCAAGCAATAGAATTTCATAAAGACGAAGTTGAAAAGTCATAAGCTTCCAAGTTTTGAACTGTTCCAAATTCCAAGCAGTAATGTAATATACATAACGACTTATATGTATGAGTTAGCGAAATAGGCAACATGAGAAGTTATTCTAACCATCTGGATTTGCAAAACCAGGTCACGAAGTTTAGGTTTTCAATAACCATTTCATCAATCGATCAATTACATATCCTATATTCCATATTCAGCTAAACGTGGTCTTTGAATCTTGTGACTATTATTTATTGTCGTATATTTACTCCAGATAGGATAAGGAGAAGATAATACTGTTGAAGAGTAAATTCGGTAGGTTAGGTACATAGGAAATATTTTTTCAATTTAGTGTTACAATTTTTTTGTATACATATTTGTATAATTTTTATATCGAAAATAATGAAACGTAAGCTCTGAATTCCAGATTCCAAAATGAACCCTAGCGGTATTAAAGAGTAATTAATTTGTAAACCCGGTATTGTTACGAATTGGACCAATATTGATTCAAAGTGGCCCAAATATTGGACAGTGGACCGAATTTATCGTATTTGTATAATCATATTAAAACCATATGCAAAATCCCATACATACACACATATAATCACGTCTATATCCCTTGCGGGGTAGACAGAGCCAACAGTCTTGAAAATACTGATAGGCCACGTTCAGCTGTTTGGCTTACTAAAAGAATTGAGATTCATATAAAGTGACAGGTTGCAAGTCCGTCGCCTAAAAGAAGTTTATAAACGTATCCATTAGTCGTGATCGCGACGACATTCATGGGAAAGAGATGGAATGGTCCTATTCTTTTTCTATTGGTGCCGGTAACCACACGGCACGGCAATATCTCTATTTGGATAATAGATTGAGTACCGTACTAAATAAATCAAACCCTTGAGATTAATTCCTTCATCTTGTTTATTTGTAAACTCATTAATGCACATGAAAAGAAACATAACATAATATTTAACAGTCATTGGATTTAGAGGAATATGTACAATGGCGTTCATCCCAATCGGGATTTCTTTCAGCCAACCAAAATAAAAAGGAAAATTAACAGTATCGAGGATGCGTTACAATAATCAATTAATAATTACAAATTAATTAATGATAAACATACACACATAAAATATATATAAACTTACATAAAGAATACAGTCTTTTGATTGGTGTTTTAAAAGAACTAAGGTATCATCATTATTTTTTCTTCTTTTCTGTCGGTTAAGTTACTGTTAGCCAGGCCTTTCATAAGAACATATTCAATCGTGTGTTTAAGGTACTTTTTTTTACTACCTACGCCATCTCATTTCAACGTTTAAATCAATATGATAATTAATGATTTTATCTTAAGAGCATTGAATTGAAACATGAAATTCTGAATTGAAATCTCATTCGTTACAATAAAATATTTTAATAGATACAGATTTTCATAGAACCAATGGTAAATATTCTTCTTTTCCGGCAATGAACGAACTGAAATGTACTCAAAATTTATTATGGTAATGATATAATTATTTAATTTTAACCCACTTACTGCAAACAGCTAGTATTATAATGGGATCGATCTTGATGGGCTAGCAACATGTCACTATTTGAATCTCAATTCTATCATTGAGCCAACAGCTGAACGTGGTCTATAAGTCTTTTCAAGGCTCTTGGCTCCACACGGGGTATAGATGTTGCTACATGTAAGTTGTCTGAATGTGTAGTTGATTCTTAAACTGATAATGTACGTATTTAAGGCGTACGCACCTCACAAAATATTGAAGCGTCAATTCGACAAGTCGAGCCATCATACGCTGGAATGAATAAAACCAGGGCATTGTTTCGTTTTAAAAACTTTTCTCATTCTCGTCGCTCCGGAGTACAAAGTAAAAGGGAAACAGATATATATACAGGAATATCTATAATCTGTAAATAATAATCTTCATATAATCTGCATGGGTTAATGATGAAATTAAAATTCATATAGTGAAAGGATACTATCACCGAAAGAATTTCAAGTTAGGTAATTATATTTAAATTTCAATTAGGTATTTTATACCTAATTGACTTCTAATAATATGTATATGTAAACGAAACCGAAACCGCCGAGCTGGCATGAAGAGAGTTATGAATGTGGATGAAGCGAAGGAAGTATGCAGAGATCGTGGCAAGTGGAAAGAGGTAGTCTCTGCCTACCCCTCCGGGAAAGAGGCGTGATTTTATATAATAATAATATGTATGTAATAATATATGTTTCGAAAAGCAGCATTGATGAAATATTTTATTTTACTAACAGGCTTGATAGTTAGATAAAATACTACATTTGGTTTTAAATAGAGTACGGAACATAAACATAATATTTGAGGTAAATAAAATAATTATATTGCCTACTATACTCGTAGCCGTTACATACTTTTCTTTACATTTTTTAATTTACATCGACAAAGTTTTTATAAGCGATTTCGGCACACAATTCCGTCGAATATTCTGTCAATCCATTTTCTGGAATATTCGGAAAATTGTTTCCTCAAACTTCGAGATACTTTAGGGTCGTATTTAGGTTTAAGTGTGATTTCTCACCTTATACCCTGTTTGAAAATGATTTGTTAGGTTAGGTTAAGTTAGGATTCCAAGAAAACCATTTGAAACTTTTGATAAGTGTCGACCTACTTATAAAAAGTTTGAAATACAAGGATCCAATAAGTGTTAGGTTCTCCTGCAAACGTAGCGGAGGTGTGACAGGAGTCGCTTTACGTAAAATCCTTACCTAATCCAGGCTTATGAGTAAAAAGCGCACCAAGCTTCTCTTTTGAGAAGTGTTACCGGGACTAATGTCAGGAGGAATAAGAGTCTGTCTGGAATTCTGAATTTTAAAATTTGGTGTGTTTATTTAGATGATGTAGCATGCGTTATCGTAGAAAATAAAAGAACTATACGTACTTCGAATGTATATTATCTCATATGTCAAATATCATAATCATTATAATGTATAATACATATGAAGTACAATTTATTAAGGAAAACCTAAGTACTATTTTATGTGACCTCAGACTTAAAACAAGCAATACATGTCATCTAGGTAACTCACCACTTTTGGATACTTACATGATTTATCTCATCCCTGCCTGCCTCCGCTTCGGGCCAGAAAGATTCATTGAACCATACAAATTTCTACAGCGCTAGCATCCAACACTTAAACTAATTGCTTTATACAAATCGCGTCCTATTTGTCGCTGTAGAACAAGTGCTAACTTGGATATTTTCTTTGTTGCAGGCGAAGTTGGAGACAAAAGCTCTGAAGGCGAAAAGGCCCGGCTTCACGGACGACCGATACAATGAGACCTCGTATTATATTGAAAATGGTGAGGATCTGAACAAATTGAACAACATTTATGTTTAAGAGATTGAAGATATACCTGAATGGAAAAAATCTGTCATTTTATATTTGAATGTTTACTACATTTTCTTTCTGTTTTGCTATGTTCATTTTTTTTGTGAGAGATTCTTCTGTTTTCCAATTTGTGCGTCACTTTTCTCTCTTTTTTCTCCTTTATGCCATCAGATCAGATTAGAGATTGGAATAGCCCAACTGCATTTGAGTAAATGTAATAAAATTCATATAAAATTTAATAAGATTGATGTTTGGCTGAAATTATAATCGTCCAGCGCTGTAAAAGGCGGAGAACATTGAATAGAAAAAATATTCACGAAATGAAATTATCGACAGAGTTGTGGGGTGGATGGTACCTCTAATTCAATAAGTTGGAGATTACGCGCCGCCCGGGGAGGAAATCAAAAGGATTTGGTGGGAAATACGAAATCGAAAATGAAAAATCGTATGAATACATTGACCATGATTACGTTTTGTTTGTACCTTTAGAAATGTTATTCACAATGGAATCACGATTTTAAAAGAATAAGTTATACCTATGTAGTTATTTTTTGGAAGAGGCCTACTCGAATATAAAAAGAGGAACGTATTTTATTATTGTTTGTACTTACCTAGTCATCTTATTACACTTAAGAGGTAAGCCTCCCCATTACTTACTAACTACTACCAAAGTACTTGACCGAAATAAAAATCAGGGTAATATAGCACTTATTGGTCTACACCCTTGTAATCCATTAACCACTCCTCATATGTAAGATGTTACGTAACCAGAGCCCACTTGACTAAAAGATAGTTCACATTGTTAGAGTTAGACTAAGCGAGTAGTTTCGCAGAAAGTTATAAATTATTTATGTTTTAATTATGACATAGAAGCTATAAAACATTAAATTTACTATTTTATTCTTTGTGTCTGCTTTTTAATAATAAATAACACTATTGTTTGCAAGTATTCGAGACCTTGTTCAATAGTTATTATCTATACATTCATACATAAAATCACGCCTCTTTCCCGGAGTGGTAGGCAAAGACTACATCTTCCAATTCGCCACGATCCCCTAGTATTTCTTATAGACTTTTATATTTTTTAATATATATTTCCGAAAGAACATTCATAAAAAGAAAAGCCTCTGAGTGCTTGTGCATAGCATTTCCCATCTCTTGTAAATTGACTCGCCGTTCGACTCTACCAACGTGAATAATATAAATCCCTACATTAGATTTTTGCTTCAAGGTGGAGTGCTCCATTATATTATTGGTAATAACCTTAGTCATCTTACCGCAGTGCCGGGTTTTCTCCAATTTAATTTAACGTAAGCTATGCAGACATTTTGCTGCAATCACTTATTTTCATGTTACATTACTATTGCCAAAGCTTGTTACTTTATTTAACTTTAAAGAATCATAGGCAAATTATCATGTTCAGGATCGGAAGAGGCGTCTAGTTTTTGTTAATTAACTAAAATTAAGAATGAAGTACCTCCATTTATTCAATTGTACAAATTTGTTTATTCAACATTCTTTCCAAATGTGACGTGAGCAGTTTTAAATCGTCAATTAGAATTATATTACGGTTTTCATTAATGCATCATATTGACACCATGTCTATATTACAGGTCTCAGAAAAGTTTATCCCTATTACTTCACATTCACAACCTTCACCAAAGGGCGGTGGGTTGGCGAGAAGATTCTCGACGTTTTCGCGAGGGAGTTCAGAGCGCACCCCGCAGCTGAGTATGAGAGGTGCATTAGAGCCGGCACTCTGACAGTCAACTACGAAAGCGTTGACCCCGTCTACAGACTCAAACATAACGACCTGCTTGCAAATGTTGTCCACAGGTAATACATCTACTTTTATCTAGTCTTTTCCAAAATTCTAATCTGTTTCAACAACAGGCAGAATATTGACCAATGACCCGTCATTATTTGTCTCTAATGCTCCAATGTCACGGTAACTTAGCCCTGTCTATCAAAGCAACAATAAATGTGACATTTGTGTGTGAAGGACAAAACGAGTCATTGTCCATGTTTCACCCACTAAGATTAAAAGGCTCTGTACAATAGAAACAACAGTGTACCTACACACATGAACATTACAATAGACACTAAAATCTTCTAGTTGACTAATTTAACCATTACCCTTCAATTAATTCCCTACAGAATCCCTGTATGATAAACTCTAAAAATAACGATAAACGCCCTACCCTAACTTTGTGAATATATAATGTAGTTTTATTAAAATTTTAAACTTTTCGATGTTGCCGGCTTAACTACTTTAATATTTAATAAAACATGACAGAGACTAGCTATTTTTGAAGTTATAATCCGTAACATTTTAAAGTTTAAAATGACATGGTGACAAGGGGCTTGATAAATTGAATGAAAGTAGCTGCTACATAATAAAGCACCAAATGAGCATGCGTTTGCACATATAGCTTCTCTACTAAGATCTTAACATTATGAACTAATATCTTATTATCAAAAGTAATTTCGTTAGTAAGTATTTTTTTATTTATATTTTCTGTAAAGTGTACGTCCAACGCATGTTCAATTGTTGTTTTGTTCTCGTCTAATCTGTATTTTTATACGTGATCAAATCTAAGAAACGAGTCATGAGCAATATTAACGACATTAAATTACATCATTTCAATAAATAGGAATCTTTAAAAGAATCTGCTCTTAAAAGTCTTAAATTCTCACTCAGAAACAACAGCTTTGGGGTTGAAAATTACAATCTTTAATAACTTTTATAGTTAGCTGCTAACCGATATTTAATCTTATTTAATTTGCTCATGGTTCGTTTTAAATCCACCAACAGCCTGACGTGTGTATCGTTGCAGGCACGAAGTACCGGTCACCAGTCAACCGATCACCCTCGTCCATATCGACGAGGATATTGTGGTTGTCAACAAACCGGCCTCTATCCCCGTAAGTGGCAATTGAGACAGCCATGTTATGTGACGCTTCATTCTTACCTATTTCTACCTTACTTTGTTGTTACTCGCTTCGTCTTCGCCTCGCACCTTACCTTTTTTCTGATGCACTGCCAAACTGCCTTCTATAAGTGGCAAATGAGACGCCTATAGTATGTGATGCTTCTTTCTCACCTATTTCTATCCCTACTTTATTGAAATGCGCTTGATCTTCTACTTTTATCTGATACGCTCCATTTTCGCTTACTCTTACTCTTACATGTTATGACACACTTCATTTTCGGCCTTCTCTACCTGAAGTGTTACGCAAAACTTTAGGATTGCAGTCAATTTACTAGATGCCGCTCAAGATATAAAAGTATGTATATTGAATTATCCACTTAAGTCCTGTTCAGAAACATATCTTACAGGGATAAGTTTTGTATAAAAGTTTGTACCGCGTCTGAAACATCATCAAACGATTAAGAGTTATTCAGATCATGATATACATGATAATCTTTATTCAAATTATAATTATGTTTTGTTGAAGTGGTGTCATGTGAGTAGACTAAGCCTTAAATTATGTAGTATTGCAATAAATGTTTGCATGTTATTTCGAATGTATAATTGTATAATACAAAATATGTACGATGAAAATAATTATTTTAACGTTTCTTACATTGGTTCTCATTGCAAATCATACGAGTATCTTAGAAATAAACTCTTGTCAGTAGACTTTAATAGAGATGTTACATGCACACACAAATCACCATATCATCGACAAACAAAAACTATTTAAAACATCCAACGTTGTTCGAAATGCAACACTAATGCTTTTAAATATATGTATTACCACAACTTCAGCCCCAAACCTACTGAAATATCTGAGGCCACCGTTCCGCATAAATCCGCTTTCTAAAAGCACCCGCAAAGTCCTTTGCCGCTGACGAGAACAGCTCCTTTTGCAAGAAATATTTCAAATTTCGTGTGACGAAGCTCTTATATTGCCAAGAGCTCTCATTTTCATATTGCTTTTACGGCATTATAGGTATATTTAATACCAAACGTAACACAAGTTCATATATCAGTTTCCCCAAAGATTAATTGATGAATTAGGGCTTTGACTCGTATGTCGAAATTTAATTTTGTCATAACTTTTAGATAAATTCCAGTAGTTGTTAAAATATTGTTACGGCTTCTAAGAAATTTTGTTTATAATTTACACTTGTAAAGAACAATGGCAGAAAAATAGTTGAAAATAAAATTAGCGTCTAAAAATGTTACTTAGGTACAACTTATTAAAATATTTTTTTATTTATTTACGTAAATAACTCAATTTTTATTAAACCCGCAGAAAAAACAACACATTTAATAAAAATCTAACTTGATTTCCTGTACTTTCTTATTTTTAGTACACTATGGTGTTACCACCCAATAAAATTCGTCTGGTTTTATTTTAGCGACTACGAATATAAACTATTTCTTTAACTAATTGGATACTTGTAATCATTCAATAATTAAAAAAGTATATACTACTTACCTACTTAGTCAAAAATAATTCTGTTTTTATGCATTTTTAAAATGCCTGTAAACTATTTTTGCCGAGCTGTTTGATTTTATTGTAATGACAACACTCAAAGGTCGCTGTCTGTCAATCACAAATGCCCCCGTGCTTTTTGTGTCGGTTGTGTTTGGAATTGTTTTATGTGTTGTTTTTATTCATTTCTTCGACTTGGATTGCCTATGGACTCTGATATTTCTTTGTGTGACCTGTGCTTGCTTTAAGGATTTCGATTTTGCCTCCTAATTGTTTGACTGTGCCATCGCTTCTTGGATTTTGAATTTGTTGCCGTTTTGGATCAATGAACATGGCATTTCGTCATAGAAATACTCGAATCCGGTGTGCTAATTGATGTTGTGCTCATGTTATGAATGTGGTATGGTATTTAGGATGGGCCAGACATGAAAACAATATAACTGCACCAGCTGAATTCTTAGATCGTATAATTATAAGATGATGAGGAAGAATAAAAAAAGATAAAAATATGGAAATGTCTTATTTAAAAAATACCCTAAGTAAGAACTGAGAAGAATCTCAGTTCTTATTTGACTCCCTCAGTTTCTAGCAGTCTTTTGTTTTGTGATTGCCGTGGGTTCGACTCCCGTTAAGATAATTGTTGGTTTGAGTCACTTGAATTACAAATAAGAAGGATTGATGACGGTTCAAGTAGGGCTTGTTATAGTAAGAAGTAATGTTGCGTAAAGGGGACGCAGAGCGTAGTCGTTCCTCGGCATTTTACGCACATGTATTAGTACACGCTGTATGGAACAATTTGCCAGATTCGTCTAAATAGAATTATTGATTAAGTACTAACTAAAACATTCTGATAATCTTTAGTCGAAGATATTTTCATTACAAAAAACTAGATTCGTAGGTACTGATAGAAGACAAGTATCCTATCGTCCAGTATTTGTTATTGACAGTTGACAATGACAGATAACCTCAAAAAATCTAAAAGTTCAAATCGAAAAATCTTTTTTTTCCGGCTTTCTTAAGACGAATATCTTTAAGAGATTTATTCAGTAAGTGCCGGACAATATTTTAAGGTATTTTTGATGCTAAGACGCTGCCGGTTAGATTCAACTATTTTTATGTATGGGCGTCTGCCATTGTTCTTTGTTTTCTTAGATAAATCAATTTTGTAGAAGGGTTTTAGATAATACTTAGCTTTTGAAAGAACCTTTGTTCCTTTCGGAATTACCAGAAACTCTTTCTTAGCCGGTGTTTACGTCGCAATATCTTTTTCTTTTTCGAATTCTGTCCAGTGGTTGCGACTGAAAGTTGATAGATAGCCGGTCGCTTTCTCCATTTATATATAAAGATGGAACCAAAATAAAGGTGTCGTATTTTATTCCTGCGATCACATGGTCATGAATACCAAACTTCTGCCATTTAGTATCATCAAAGGGACCCGTGAACGGCCACTCGATAACATTGATAGATGCAATCTCATCACAGGGTCAAAGTAGACGGACGAATGCGCCAAAAGATATTAGACTGTGATTTATATAAATAAAAAAATCTACCCACTTTTATTACCTATGAATTGAGCTGTTGTCTTATCAAACAATTCACCACTACTCATAGTTTCGAAGTTGATCAACTGATACTGAGAATTTTAATTAAAGCATGGTTATCAACTTTAAAGGACATTAAAATTTAAGAAAATATATATTCACATTCAAAAGCTTTAATATAAATAGCGTTTCATTTCTGAAGTGCGAATTTCATCAGCCATTCGCCTCGGATTAACTTTATATTGCAATCATAAATCGGAGAACCTGATTTAATAAGAAATTTTGCTAAAAGGTATCAATCTTACCTTTTGATGAAATGAATCGAAGACTTACTAGCAATTTTTTTTAAATTACATTAAACTTGTTTTTAATATCTATATTATTATTACATTTGTCTCCACGAGAAATCAAAAGTTTTACAATATTAACCTATTTATAACTACCTAATTCGAAGATCAGATTTTTGATTTTCAGTTTTGTAAATTAACCATATTTTATTAATGTCAGTAAATGTGTTTGATGTATACTAATATGTGTATTTGCCTTAACCTATGTTTACACATCACCATGTATCTACTCTTGAACAAGTACACTATGTATAGCTAAAGATGCAAACCCGCCTTTGACTCAGCGTGGCTTTGGTCCTTAGAGGCTCTTACATAACTAGACATATCTACAAGGCCTATTTATGCTATCAATACAACGCTATATATCTATATATGTTAAAATGATGTTGCTTTTCCATTGGGATTAATCTTTGTTACGTCATCGTGGTAATTCTCACTAATTGACGTTGATACCAACAATTTGACTAGAACAGCGATTTTAATCTTGATTATATAACTTGGTCGAAATTGAAACTTATAATGAGTCGAAGTTAGGAACATTGTCGAAAAGTTATTGCCTAATTTGTAAAAGAACGATTTTGTCTTGGAAGAATTTATATTGTTTTCGTTTATTTTCGTCGTTAATTTCTTGTTTTGTTCGTTAATTGATAATTATGAAGTTTAACAACTTCATATTACGATCCAGAATTATTTTATATGCAAATGAGACAAATTTAGAATACATATCATGTCAATATGACTAAAATTGTGAATGACTATATTTCAACATTTCTGAAATAATAAATTAACTAATTTATTTATCTTCATTCGATAAAATTTTGGCTTAGTTCGGTTGAAAAGGAGAAGAGTTTACATCAACTTTGTGCCGATAATAAAACAGATTTAGTATATAGCCTTCAACGTTTACCGCAGCCTTTATGACGCGTCCCGGTCAAAGGATTTTCTTTGTCATTTCCGAGACCGCATTAGGTTAAAGCCGTTCCCGGCAGCCCTAAATTTACTTCACAAGCTTGGGGTTTGGCTTCCGTAGAAAGAACAATGGCAGACGCCCATACATAAAAATAGTTGAATCTAACCGGCAGCGTCTTAGCATCAAAAATACCTTAAAATATTGTCCGGCACTTACTGAATAAATCTCTTAAAGATATTCGTCTTAAGAAAGCCGGAAAAAAAAGATTTTTCGATTTGAACTTTTAGATTTTTTGAGGTTATCTGTCATTGTCAACTGTCAATAACAAATACTGGACGATAGGATACTTGTCTTCTATCAGTACCTACGAATCTAGTTTTTTGTAATGAAAATATCTTCGACTAAAGATTATCAGAATGTTTTAGTTAGTACTTAATCAATAATTCTATTTAGACGAATCTGGCAAATTGTTCCATACAGCGTGTACTAATACATGTGCGTAAAATGCCGAGGAACGACTACGCTCTGCGTCCCCTTTACGCAACATTACTTCTTACTATAACAAGCCCTACTTGAACCGTCATCAATCCTTCTTATTTGTAATTCAAGTGACTCAAACCAACAATTATCTTAACGGGAGTCGAACCCACGGCAATCACAAAACAAAAGACTGCTAGAAACTGAGGGAGTCAAATAAGAACTGAGATTCTTCTCAGTTCTTACTTAGGGTATTTTTTAAATAAGACATTTCCATATTTTTATCTTTTTTTATTCTTCCTCATCATCTTATAATTATACGATCTAAGAATTCAGCTGGTGCAGTTATATTGTTTTCATGTCTGGCCCATCCTAAATACCATACCACATTCATAACATGAGCACAACATCAATTAGCACACCGGATTCGAGTATTTCTATGACGAAATGCCATGTTCATTGATCCAAAACGGCAACAAATTCAAAATCCAAGAAGCGATGGCACAGTCAAACAATTAGGAGGCAAAATCGAAATCCTTAAAGCAAGCACAGGTCACACAAAGAAATATCAGAGTCCATAGGCAATCCAAGTCGAAGAAATGAATAAAAACAACACATAAAACAATTCCAAACACAACCGACACAAAAAGCACGGGGGCATTTGTGATTGACAGACAGCGACCTTTGAGTGTTGTCATTACAATAAAATCAAACAGCTCGGCAAAAATAGTTTACAGGCATTTTAAAAATGCATAAAAACAGAATTATTTTTGACTAAGTAGGTAAGTAGTATATACTTTTTTAATTATTGAATGATTACAAGTATCCAATTAGTTAAAGAAATAGTTTATATTCGTAGTCGCTAAAATAAAACCAGACGAATTTTATTGGGTGGTAACACCATAGTGTACTAAAAATAAGAAAGTACAGGAAATCAAGTTAGATTTTTATTAAATGTGTTGTTTTTTCTGCGGGTTTAATAAAAATTGAGTTATTTACGTAAATAAATAAAAAAATATTTTAATAAGTTGTACCTAAGTAACATTTTTAGACGCTAATTTTATTTTCAACTATTTTTCTGCCATTGTTCTTTTCGAATATTCTTTATGACTACATTGCCGAATTATATCAAAATCCGTTCAGTGGTTTCAACTGCACATTGATAGATTAGTGCATTAATTTATATACCTTCATTCTAAGCATTATAGTTGACTCATTTTATTTAATCAAGAAGACTTATCATTATTGTTTTAAATATTACAATTAAATGGATCATTTAATATGATTAGTACATTACAAAAATTCTGAAGGGAAAGTAACATCATAGAAGGCGAAAAAGCTATGATTTCCTTTGTTAGTGGTGCTGTTAATAGGCAGCCGTGATAATATTTTAAATATTAAGCTATGTGATAATTATGGCGGTTTAAGGGTGTTTTATTTTATTTTAAAAACAATTTAGGAACGTCCACTTACATATTATATTATATTGGCTATGTTACTGCAAAAACATTTTATAAAATTATTGTTATCTACTAAATTATTTTTATTCATGCCGTTCCTAAGTTTTAAAATATTATTTGCTTTTATCCAATGTCATATTTCGGTCGCAAAATGCACCTATCTTGAGTCTTGGTCTACAAATCTACGCTAACTTGATTCTACCTGCTGCTCCGCTCACTTATATATCGTTTTTTCTCCGTTATGTTTGCGAATTTCGAGTATTTTTTTTCTTAGTACTCTCCTTTCACTCACTTTCTAAGGCAAGATATATTTTCCAAATTTCAGCTTCTTACGCCAAACAGCTGTACGTTATCTGTCACTCACTCAGTAATACAATTATGTACATAAATAAAAAAATTATGCCGTTTTTCTATGATATAGATGTCTGTGCTTAGCGGACAAATGCTATTTATTAAATTTGTATTATTTACATTCATGCTTGCTTGATGAAAATTACCTAGTTCCAGTATTAATTAAGAGGTATCGACTATCAAACCCAAAAACAGTTCTTAGAAAAACTTCATAAAAATACAGCAAAGCTTTTTTTCCTAAGCGTAAATCTACAATATAATAATTGAAACCACAATAACTCTTAGGCGATTTACAGACTAAGCAATTTGTAAATAACGTCCCACGAGGAATTTGCATGACAGATGCAGCAAAGCTTTCTAAAACTTCTTCTATATCATAAAAAAAATCTATAGAAAACATTCAAGAAAAATTAACATTTGTAGACCAAGGCCCTAGGACACCATAGCTTTAGTATTGACTCTTGTGTCGTGGTGGGCCAGGCACGAGACTCCAGTGCTCGCTAACCCCTTGCGCATCATTCACGTGGACGAAGAGCTGCTCGTGCTAGACAAGCCTTGCTCGCTGCCGGTGAGTCGAGTTGGGACCGTTTGCTTGTGGCCAGACTCTGTGGACTTGGAGAAGAAGTTGTTACAAACGTCTTTCATTGATGAGAAAGAATAGAAATGGGTTTTACTTAAAACTAAAGAGTGAAATGTCTTGCATCACGCGCTGTTCTCTGTAAAGTTGTAATTATAATATAATAAATAACAGTATGGAAGCTTACTGCATTGATAAACATAATATTATTATTGTTGACAGTTTCCTTAAAAGATATACTTATATTTTCTTCTTTGTCATAGTTATGCGAATCAAGAATTACAATTGTAACATTATATGAACATTGCATAGAATCAATTATATTTGAAGAGGACTTCTTAAATCATTTTCTTATCACACGACTTTTTGATTGATAATCTGAATCTGACCGAATCACACTGACCTTTTTCAGACGTTGTTTATCGAAACATTCTATTTAATTAACAGTAGAGTAACTAGAACAAGGGTATTCGCATATTTTGTTTTCATGCAAAACTCAAAAACAAAACTTTCTCAATTCTAATTCAAGTAGAAAACGTCAAACTGCCCTTTGCGAAATTGTAACAGAATGGGCGTATTTGGCGCGGAACACAGAAAATTTTATACGAACTCCTACAAAGTTGTCCATCAGAGTCTGGCGAAGATTTTGATCTGCACAAAAGTTTTACCACTGTAAATACTCAGACAGATCTGGGGAATGTGCGGTCTCTTTGCTAATCCCACTTGGAAGTGGATCAGTCGGTTTGCGTGATCTTAGACAAATATTTGGACGTAATTTTGTCTTGTAAGTCTACGCCATGTTTAGCAATTCTGTTGTTTATTCAGTTGGTATTGGTACAAGTTTTTGTTTTTATATGTACATGTCGTATTCAATACTAATTGATACATAATATCTAGTTTTTTGTTATAAAATTTGTGGAATACTTTATTATAATACATTGTGTTAACTTATCTTGGTTTTACCAAAAATACTTTGGTTTTTAAATACAGAATTGCTCAATCCTTTGCAATACTTTTAAAACTTCAAAAATGCGTTGATACAGCATCACTTACTCCCTTCTGTATGTTGCATGTGCCCGCTCTTGTGTGTAATTACTTACGTCTATGGTTCATTTGCTGCATTTTATTTTTTCTTTTACGTCTTTTACATAAATTTTCAGTATTTTATTGATGTTACTTAGTGTTATATTTTATTTTACTTAAATTCGTTTTCTTAACTTGCGGTACAAATCAATTTTTAATGTTTTTAAAGACACATGGTTGTGGTAAAATGTATGTTGTTATGTCTGTACATTATTTTTACAAGTACTTTCACCATTTTGAATTTAAATAATTTGAATGTCATTTTAGTAATGACTTGCTACTTACAAACCTAAAAATTCTCAATCCTCATTTTGATCCGGAGTTGCAATCCTGCGTCATTAATCTTTGATATAATTTCATTCAACTTTCCTCTGTATCTTTTATACGTTTAACTACATTAAAATTTTATTCATCAGGTTCATCCATGCGGTCGGTATCGACATAACACAGTTGTATTTATACTCGCTAAGGAATACAACTTGAAAAACCTTAGAACTATCCACAGACTGGACAGGTTAACTTCAGGTAAATAATGCACAATTTTTCTTGAGTTTTGAAAACTCATGGCCAGAAATGATAGATGGAAATGAAGTCAGTCAATTTATGTGTGTGTGTAATGCTGAGAAACTACATATCAAGAGCACATTTTTCACACTTCATTTCTTACAGAATTTGAAAATGGCCCAATAAAAGATTCATACCTTTCCTTTAATTATTTCGAAAACATTGTAACAGTAACTTCTTACATTTTTGATATTAATTTTAATTTCAACATAAATTCCTTTCAACCAAACTTTAAAACTAACAATATTGTCGCAATCAGGCCTGCTTTTGTTCGGGAGGAGTCCGAAGAAGGCGCGACAGATGGAACACCAGATACGGAACAGACAAGTGCAGAAAGAATACGTCTGCAGAGTCGACGGCCTGTTCCCAGAGTAAGTTCAGTTGAAGTTATTACTTAATTAACAGCGAGGAATGTTTCAACTTTATATAACGTCTTAAAGTTAATCGCAATTTCAAATAAACTTCAAACAGTTAAGTTTTTAATACCTCCGCCCGTTTTGTTGTTGTGTTTTTAGAAGACATTTTTATTTAACTGCTGAATAATTTAACGAGATTTTTAATAGGGTTAATATTGCATACTTTGATGACAGTGTTTTAGTCATTACCGCGTCACAAAATTTCGACTTAATTGCGACATGACAAACAGATGTTCTCGATAGGGAACATGCTTCCCAAATAATGAAATCACGAAAGAGAAGAGGAGAACATTAAATGTCTTAATTTACTTCTTCAGAGAGGAGATCGAATGTCAAGAACCGATAGAAGTGGTCAGCTACAAGATCGGCGTCTGCAAAGTATCTCCTAAGGGCAAAGACTGTTCGACGATGTTCAAGAGGCTGGGGTACAACGAGAAATCCAACACCAGCGTGGTGCTGTGCCGACCTAGGACAGGGAGGATGCATCAGATAAGAGTGCATCTGCAGTATTTGGGTAAGCACTTTCTCTTGTTTCAAGACATGTTATACATACTTTTGCTTCAAGTTTTAGACGTTTAGAAAGCGCAGGTTTGTCAACACCACGTTCTGACACCACAAGTAAACCTTGCGGAATAAATATTCCCCCTAAATGAACATGTTATCTCGTTATATCCCTCACGGACAGAATCAACAGTCTTGAATGACTGAAAGGCCGTTTTCTGCAGATTAAAATTCAAATAGACACTAAATTTCTAGCCCATCTTCTAAAATGATTAAAAAATATATATATTTTTATATTCTTCAATACCTATTTTAACATAAAAATTCTCCATTGTAATATAGAAATACTTTGATGTAATATAAAATTTCATATTCCCGGTTTCATAAACTTCCTGGGAAATTGATCAATGTGCAGAAAAATGCACATTATTAACTTCAGTATATCCAGACTTTAGAATATTTTACGAGAATTGCATGTAGCGATTTCATATTAAATTAAGTTTGTGCATGATCGATGATAATACACTTGTTTGTTATAAAGCCTTTGTTCTTTAGTCTACACTAGATACAGTACATGTAGTAATATCCTAAGAATCAACTAAAGTCTATAAGTTATTATATTAAGAAGCAACTGAAGTTTATCAGTTATATCAAATCAAACTTAACATTGGACCCATTTAAATGACATTTATAATTGTACGAATATATGGCTAGAAAAGCTATTATTTTTTTCTGGAATGGGGAAATAATTCCAGACGAAATAAAAATCAAAGAAATTTTAGTTCACCCAAAAAAAAACTCTATTAATAAATTTAAACATTTAAGGCCATTAAGGATTAAATACAATTTTGATGAGGGGGTGAGGACCACAAGTCCACATAAAGGTTAGAAAGGTCACAGACGGTCAGAACCTTTGTTTAATTAATAGAACATCTCCAACAAACTGATAGTATCTACGAGACCCATTGTCATATGTTTTGTGTCCAGACACAATCCATTAGGTATGTAATAAGTATCAGATACAATTGGTCCGGTGTGATTGTGATTCTACAAATTGTACTGTGAAAGATATTTTCGACTTATACACGATGGGATCACAGGGGAAGCTTATGTATGTACTTACTTATTGGATCATAGTTACAGTTTTTACACACACAGTGTGCCGTGTGGTTCCCGGCACCGATAAAAAAAGAATAGGACCACTTCATCTCTTTCCCGTGGATGTCGTAAAAGGCGACTAAGGAATAGGCTAATAAACTTGGGATTCTTCTTTTGGGCGAGGGGCTAGCAACCTTTGAATCTCAATTCTATCATCAAGCCAAACAGCTGAGTGTGGCCTATCAGTCTTTTTCAGACTGTTGGCTCTGTCTGCCCCGCAAGGGATAGAGGATGATTGTATGTGTGTATGTATTACAGTTGTCCGAATGTTCAGCACTCTTCATGATATTACCGTAAAAGTATCGGTTAATGATAGTTAATATAAATAAATATTGTTACATAAACGCTTATTATTCGAACTCAAGGGAACTTACTGTGTCGTTTGTTCATAAATCCAAAGATTTAACAATTTACAAAAAAAAAATAAGGTTATATAATTGCATACAAAAAAATTACAGATTGTCTTAACCTGACCAGGAATCGAACGTGAAATGAGTTGTTTAAACTCAACATCTTTATCGCTACCAAAACGCTACGCAGACAGAAAATACAAATTATCTTTTTTGCGTCAACAGGTTATCCAGTTGTAAACGACCCGTTGTACAACCACCCAGTGTTTGGGCCCCTCCGAGGCAAGGGAGGAGATACAGGGGGCAAGACAGACGAACAACTTGTCCGTGACCTCATCGCCATACATAATGCCGAGAACTGGCTCGGTGTGGACGCAGCTGATGACGATCTGCTGTTCTCTAAGCCGGCTTCTGATGATAAAGGTAATATTGATGATGAATTAGGTGTGGTTGAAAATTTCAGTAATGTAAATAATTTTAAAAATAATAATGAAGATTTATCATATGCAGCCATTAAAACTGCCTAATTACTAACATTAGGCAGTTATACAGAACTAGAGGCCGCCCGCGACTTCATCCGCATGGAAACCCTATCAATCCCGCGGCAACTCTGGGATAAAAAGTAGCCTATATGTTATTCTGGGTCTTCAGCCACCCACATACCAAATATCATCGTAATCGGTTCAGTAGTTTTTGCGTGAAAGAGTAACAAACGTCCATACTGACATACTCACAAACATTTATAATATTAACAGGATACTCGTAAAGCAGTATCATTTTCAGCCCTTCTTGATCAATAATATCATTCTTTTTATGACGTGCTCATATCTTGTACTACTTATTTAGTTGATCAGTCAATATTTTCACGATTACCTCAGAATGTGTTACAAAATGCCATAATTTTTCTTTGTTTGTTTAGTTTTGAACAGAAACATTAATACTATCATAACTTAAAATCTAAGTTATGATAGTATTAATGTTTCTTTCTTGTGTTTAAGTCTTAGAAGGTCATTATCCTTAAAATTAAGATTATTAAAACGAAAATCCGAAGTCGGAGTGTTCTGTTCAATTCTGCGTTTTTTGGTCTCAGGGGTAGGCGAGGACGACGACACAGGCCCGGCGTCCCGGGAGTCGTCTCCGAGGCTCGAGTCTCCTGCTCCAGGGCTTACACCTTCATCAGTCATGACCCGTTAGTGGATCAGATTTATTTCATTCAATTTAATTAATTAATTTGTTTGAGACAGAAATTGAGTTGATATTTTTATATGACATGTTTGTTTAAAATCAACAGACTTAACTAAATTTTAAACCTGGGATAAATACATATAATTACGTCTTTATCCCTTGCGGGGTAGACAGAGCCAACAGTCTTGAAAAGACAGACGGCCCACGTTCAGCTGCTTGGCTTAATGATAGAATTGAGATTCAAATAGTGACAGGTTGCTAGCCAATCGCCTAAAAGTAGAATCCCAAATGGTTTTGCCTATCCCTAAGTCGCCTTTTACGATATCCATGGGAAGGAGATTGAGTGGTCCTATTGTTTTTTCATCGGTGCCGTAAACCACACGACAATACACTACAAGGTCACTGTTTTTTGAACCATTGTCAAAATAGAAAAATCCTATATAACCTTTATGGTTCCACCAGCAACTCTACCCAGCCCATCGAGCGGCGCAGAGGCACCTCTAGAAGTGAAGAGTGAGATGAGCTGTTCATCACCGATCTGCGTAATGCAACCTTCGCCAGTCGCCTCGCCACAACTAAATGATGACTCCAATGATGCTAAGGTAAATATTGACCATTTCTTTATTTCTTATTTTCTAAATTTTCTAAATATTAATGGGAACTGTAAATGTAGGACTAGATGAACGTGTCTTGATTAAATCGAGACCATCTTCACGCTAGGTCAGGTCAGAATGTGATTGAAGCTAAAGAAGTATGCTGGAACACTTCCCACGGACTGCATATTTCTTAAGTAGTAGTCTCTGCCTTCCCCGCTGGAAAAGAGGAGTGTGTTTTCGTGTAAATACGCAATTTTAATATAAAGTAAATACAATAGCTCTTAAAGAGATTAATCAAACAGGCAAAGACAATTCACATCATAAGTTTTTTTACTTGTGATGTCAAAGTTTGCAAGTTAACTATAAAACCAACTGAAAGTTATCTATAGTATGAATCTGTCACTTTCGACTTACAGACGAAACAAAAGACGAAATTCATAACAGGCAAAGATATACAAGAGACGAGGTTATTAATATTTGTATTAAGATGATATACCGGAGGAAAAATACGTTGGTAAGGAGATATTCCTTACATACATAAATACATACATATAATCACGTCTAGTCAGAATACAAAGGAATATCTGACCGGGAACCTCACGGCACAGATATTCCTTTCATGACTTTTTTTGCTTTTCAATTAAATCTGGGCCTTAGCTATCTAAATGTAAGTTATTACAGGCAGTTTATAACTGGCTAACAATATTGTAGCAAATATTCCCAAATTTTTATTATGAATCCTTATGGCTTTAGCTGACAAAGTCTTCAGAGCTAACATACAACGATGCCACAAAAATAAATGATGTAAAAAATATACAAAAATTTAAGTGATTTGAAAATGTTGATTTTACAATATATTTATAAATAAATTTCTGATGGTCGATTACAATATATATGTACAAGTACATGGATTGATCATAAATATTATTGTCACGAAACTTTCTATCCCTGGCATGTCCTCTTAACGGATTGGCAGGGCGACAAAAGGGCCCAAAGAAAAGGATTTAATATTGCAATTTGTGTCAGAAATTCATTGTTTTCTCCAACCCGTGTGACCTTTGTCGAATACGTTGAACCTTCGAGTGTGTGTAATGAAATTTTGATGCCTGTGTCTGAAACTGTTCTCACGAAACTCGCTAAGACTGACTTGAACTAACAAGGGCTAGGTTACAGTCTGCGAACTTAGTTCAACTAAACTAATTGTTCTCGAACGAGCACGTATTGTAATTCAAAAGACTGTGACGAAATGACATTTATGTAACTTATATCTTTCACTTTGTTTATTTTATTGATAAACATATTGTTTTTTATAATAATATTAAGTTCCTAATTTACAAAATTAACACAATTTTTTTTATTAATAATGGTATTTTTTTCAATGTCGCCAAAAGTCTAAAATATTCATTAATCTTATTTTACAAAAAAAATTAGTTAATTTCATACTTAAGCAAATAAAATGCTAAAAATCTAATTCGTGTAAATAAATCCACTCAGACTTAGTCGGTTAAAGGAACAACTTGTCTACAATACGTCAAAATTGCCCAAGCGTCAGGACTCGCCTCATATACCTAATATGTACAGACGACAGCACGTCAAGTACCGCAAAACATGCAAATTTAGAGTGTATATGTTCTCTTCAGATTTGTAATATTATTCCAGATCCTGTTCTAACATTGAATTTGAATTTCAAATTGGCTCCTTATATATCGCAAAATATCGTCTTATACATCAGTCTGTAGATTGTTTTGGTTTAATTTTATATTTGTTCCTTCAATTATTGCTATTATCAATAATTTTCATCTGTACTAGTTTTTTTTTTATTACATTTTCATAATAATCAAAATTAAATTAAATAAACCCTATTTGGGATAAGTCTGTTATTATATTTTTTTCCATTAAAATTATTATAATTTGTTTTATGTACAGTGTAGTCTAACAGCGCAGTACCTAAAAGTCGATGTTGAACTTCATTTACAATCGACTGTACGTCCCTCGATATACTATTTGGGTTAAAAGCGTATTGTGTTTGGTCGGGTTGTTTTATGTTTTTCCAAGTTTGTGTACACAGAGTTTGTTTAATATAAAGGTCTGACAAGGGTTCAGAATTGTACTATCAAGTGTTAGGTTCTCAAGTTAGGTCAGCAGTTCCCTTGATTTCCATTAATTGTTGTATGACATACCCACACGGCACTTCCCGTCTGCTCTGCGAAGGATAAAGAAGTGATTTTATTTATGTATTGACAAGAAATGAAAAAGATGATGTGTTGGTGGAAAATATCGTGAGGAATAAGGTTTTGACCCCCCATAAATAGCGCAGGACAGACGGTAGTCGGTTCGTCTCATTTTACCCAATCCAGGATCCCGGGCTTCTCGCAACCGGTATTGTCAGGCGGAAGATGACAATGACACCATATGATAATACAGGGTGACATTTAAAACAACTGCATCCTTAGACTATACCCATGCTTCTGAGCCGTTTGAGCCTATTTTTATTTAAATTAAACGTCATCATTTTCACATTTAAAAAACCCTCAAAAACTACGTCACACGCTTTATTAAAGACCAATACTACAAAAAGAAATTAAAACTAAACATGTAAATAAGTGTCTGAAAAATAAATTATATTTCTAGTATCAAGATCAAGTAAAGTACAGAGTTGTCGAGATCGCTCAGCTGAATGAATTGTGTCGTTGACCTCTGAATCTTACGCGTCGCTTTTCCGCCGGCCGGGGTGATATGACGTATTTAGGATCGTGGATGTTGATACTTTTTTTTTTTTAGTATTCTGAAATATGAACCTATATTTTTCTTTTAACGTTTTTAAATATCCTTTAGATGAGTACACTTAACAGTTAAATTTATGCAATTGAATTAAAAGTCATATTATCTTCCACAGTCCGACAAGGTGACAGTAGCGACGCAGACCGGGTGCGCGCCGAGCGCCGAGCCGAGCGCCGAGACCGAGCCGAGCGGCTCGGCCACCATCGACCCCCTGGCGCCGGACCCCCACTGCTACGAGTGCCGGGTGAGGTACCGCGACCCCAGGCCCAGGGATCTGGTCATGTATCTGCATGCTTGGAAGTATAAGGTCAGTTTTTAGATGTACTATTTAAATTTTTAAATTTCCTTTTATTTTTTGTTTGTTGAAATTGAAATGATTTTGAATTATTATGACGTTATACAGGCGAGCAATTACATAATGTGAAATCTCTTTAACTGAGTTTTAACAATAATATAAAATACCTGGGCGACCGAGCTAGCTCGGTGTTTCTTGTTAACTGTTTCAAATGACATTAAAAAAAATACAGTACAAAAATAAATATTTTAGTATAGTTGGAAATTGAACGCCAACGTGTTCGGTTAATACGATTTTGATGATTTTAATTTATATTTTGATGGTTTAGTCCTGTGATGTATATTAACCATCCTATAAGTTATCCACACTTCCACACTAATAATAAAGAGGAAAGATTTGTATTTTTGTATGTTTGTGTGGAATAAACTCAAAAACTACTGGTCCGATTTTGATAAAATTTGGCACAGATATAGAATAGACCTTCAAAAGTGACATAGGCATAAATTTGTTTTGAAATAAATTTATTTCAAAATATAAAACACAAAAATATATCCACCCACCCGTGCGAAGCCGGGGCGGGCCGCTAGTTATTGTATATGTATGGACCTTTATAAATTTAAAAGAAAAATATTATCAACAGGGTCCCGGCTGGGAATACGAGACGGAGCTGCCACAATGGGCAAGCGTGGACTGGGAAGAGCCAGAGAATTCATAGTTACACGATCTGACACCACTGAGGAGGCGCCCTGACAGACCACACATGCCCGAACATTCAATACTGAACATAACACTGTATTGATTAAATATAATGATGATATATTGAATCGAAGTGATTTTAGTATCGGCGCTAATGTTTTCTATGATAATAATGATGTAGTTGTTAAAGATAATACTGATATAAATGAAAAAGGCAGGGCGCCAAATTTAAGACATTTGGTACTTGGCTGTATTGTATCACATAAGGTGGTTACAAATTGTATGGACTATCAAATGATCGCTTATTACGGTAGCTATTGAAGTCTTAATGTACGAATGGCTAAGATTACGTCTATCATTCATTACAAGAATTACTGATTTGTAGCGAAGCGGTTTTATGATGGTCCTAATTGGCAAAGTTAAACCTATAGTTTTTTCATTCATCCCCGAAAGAAAATGTTGTATTTTATGATCTCTTTCTTTTAGAGATAATGATAAAATCATGGTTGATTTAGCCAATCGTATCCTCCTTTACACGAAGAGGTAAGTTTTTAAAATAAGTGAGAATTAGGTAAGGCATGTTTTTTTGTGTTTCTTCTCTTGCAGCGCTGATTTTTTTTTCTTTATTTTTTGTCTTCTCGTTATGTGACAGATGCGCGTTTCATCTCTCTTTCGCACTTAAATCAAGGATATCTTTCTATCGTGCTGTCACTAAAAAAATATGGTTTTTACGTAAGGATTTAACATTAGAATTTATTTGATCAATCTTCAGTTCCTATCGGTCTAGAATGTATCGTCAAGCTTATTGTAGCATAGTTTGTAAGAATGTAACAATTTGTAATGATATTAATACCATACAAAAGTTATATCGCTTAGGGGAGGCAGGGTCACAACCAAAATCTTAAATGGATATAATATAAAAAAATGGAAATCATTTTGGGATAGCTGTTCTACTTCACAAGCAATTTTTCCAGTAAATTTTACCTATAGCTATTATAATTTTGTGTTTGGCAAAGATGCCAATAAAATTCTTAATCATAAAAATATATTTTACGGAAACAACTATGTGATAATAGATATTTTGAGTTAATCAATCTCGGACCACACTGCTATATATTTTCTTATCGTCTTCAAATTTGTAATAAAACATGACCACTGTTTGGAAATCGTTTAGAGGGGCTATCTCGGTAATATTAGAAACGTATATTCATAGGAGTAAAATATATACACCGATAAGACTCTTATGAACACGGAACAGAAATTTCCCAAATTATGATACTTACCTATTAGTACTGTTTACATGTCTGTTTTTGATTCCTGCACTCGAGTTTTGCAAAACTATCATCCTGAACAACAATTATTTCTCACACAATAATAAAAGACAATACAATATATTTCAATTGAAACTTAAGTCTACATCTCGTTTTTTTGCGCAGTTGTGAGATATACGTAATGGTATCACAGACATCAATTGCGACGTCACATTCTCCAGTATAGACTTATATTGTTCGATATTCTATGGTCCCACAAAATAACATCGTCCAAATTGTTAATTCTGCATTCATCGAGAGTTTTGTCAGTGTGTTTGTCGCATTTTGTAGCTGCGTCGTAATGTTTGGCTTCCATAGTTTTGTGTAGTGAAATTGAAATATATTTATAGGAGTAACCCCGTGAAATTTTGTACTTTAAATACATTGAACGGTAACTTTGCTAAGTGTTTCGTAGGTACTACCTATTTGTATTTCATTATGTTTGACACCATTCAGGCCAGTTGTGATATGCATTTATACATTGTTATTATGAAAAAGACAGTACTTGAAAATATCTATGGATAGGTACTTTTAACTGACTTACATTTGTCAAAAATCCTTTAAACTGAGAGAAAAGAAACTGTTAATACTAATTTATAACACTTAAAATGTATGTCAGCAAGATATTTTGATCTTCGTTCGATTGAAAAAAAAAAGAGTTAACAGATAGTTTCCCGCTAAAACTTCAAACTGTCAATTTTTTCGGAGCAGCATTATCTAAAGACATTATGAAATGTTTTATTTTTGTTTTAATTTTTATTAAGTTTGCGTGTGTAGATCTAAGCACAGAGAGCATACAATATCATATTTGTTTAAATATAATTCAATGGTGTATTCATAGAATTTGAACAACTCTCATTATGTAAGACCAATTTCGAAAAGACGAAACAATCATTTGCATTACTTGATGACATGATTGAAAATATAAATTAATTCAATCACTGTATTTTCTCAAAGTTGTTCATATTTATGAGTAGAACGAACTGTGGAATTATTTTTACTTAAAAAAATATTGTTGTATATATAACTCTGACACTTATGAGTTCGGTCAAATGGCAGTCTTGGATGGTTTTCAGTAAGTATAAATTTAGTTTGAATGTCAACAAGACACTTTAGGATTGTTTAACATTTTTATAACCAATTTTGTAGATTTAAACAAATTCCCTTTAGGATTCACACGTCGCCGTGTCGATAATAGCGGAAATCAATTGTCATCAAAAGAGGCTTTCCCACTCTTTGGACCATAATCTACATCTACCAGAGACAATGTATCTTGGAATTAGCTCGAGTCTACTTATCATCTAAAAACAGCCTTTTCATCGACACTGCATAGTGTGTATCCAACCTAACTCTTAGTTACTTTCTAGCATAATTATAAATTGTAAAAAAAGACAATTTCTTGTGACTACTAAAATATTCTCACGAGCTTTGACAGATTAGTTCTATGAGAAGTATATTTATATATTTTTCTTACTAGTAGTGTAGTTGTAGTGCTCAGTTTTTGTTCCTGTTGTATCAAATTTGCTCGATGATTTGGAGTGAGTCATATAAAAAGGATATTTCCGATATTGGACCCACGTCAATGGTCCCTTTTAACTCAATGACAAGTTAATTTTCACTATGATTTGCCTTCGTCATTTGTTGATCCTTTCTATCATGAATGATCCGATGCTTTAGGGATTCGGTTATATTTGCAAAAGATTTATTACGTTACGGAATTTCGCTTATTACGAGTATGATATTATGTACTTATACTTAAAATTTAAATTAATGGATATGTTCTTTTCAAAATTCTGTTTACTAACTTTCGTTGATAAATATGGGAGTCACCTTCGTCTCTATAATTTTAATAAAACAGATTCCTTTACTCCAAATCATGGCAAATACTATTGTTATCGCTATGGGCTATATGATGTATATAATCGCCTGATGTTACATGCTATTTACTTTAACCGTATCGAACGCTGTCTCTAAGAATTATCTATTTCGGGATCAAAATACGTAATTGTAAGTCATCGGGAGGGTAAAATTTGATTCTCAGTCAAAACCCTCCCGTGAATAATCCAAATATTGAGTTTTAAATAGACGTTTTTTAAAGTAGCATGTACAAATAAGGATTTACTGTGGCATATCACATAGGAACCACTGTGGGGTTCGTGCGACCGTCGAATGGCCCCATCCGACATTGTTGTATTTTTATATAGTATGTAAGACCTGTTCATTATTATGTTAGTGTTACAGTGTAAGCGGTAACTGTATGGCCACTGGCTGTTTTGCGAATTTTGATGCGACCACTCTGTTGCGCTATATTGATTCATGTTATTTACCAGGCAAAGAAAAATTCGGTATGAAACCTATCTAACAATGTCTTTCTATCAGCTCTTTGGTATTTTACCAGATCACTAGGTGTATTCTGATATAGTCAATGCAGAATGGAACCAGTGTTTGATCAATGTTATTTTTATTTATTTTTATTAGGCATTAACTTATATTGCTTTGTGTGATTAAGAATATCAACAGCACCGTTTATTTGTTTGTTCGTAAGAAAAATTTTCATGTGCCTTCTCAAAATAATGAAAATAAATATAAAATTGTAAAAGTATGTTTTTAATTACAGTTACAAGTAATTGTTACACGTTTTAACATAAGTAGGGTTACATTTGGCACTGACGAGCTTAATAATGTAGATGTGGTGGGGAGAGGATGTTGCAAGTTTCAAAATGAAAAAGGGATATTTATTTTGAAACTGTTTTTTTTCATTTACTACTAAAATTCTGCCTCATTTATTTTCTCTCATCTTAGTATTTTCCCTTGACACGTGGTTTACGCAACTGTTTCTTACTAATTATCACCACAATCGAGTTGAACATATGTATGTATATCATTTGTAATGTACTTTGGTAGCCGTTGCTAATGGCCGTGCCATATGGCTCAACCATTTGCGCATTCCGAATACAAACTTAAAATTAAATAATCGTTAACAACGAATATTTGTTTACTGCAGCGCCTCTCCCACCCTACTCAGCTCGTGTTCGGCACAATTTTGCAAAATTTAATGTTGCTATTATGTTTTGCATATTTTTTTTATAATAATTGTTTTATTTTTCATTACTAATTGATGTGTTCTCATTGTGAATATCGAATAGTGGCGTATTCGATGGTTTACGTAAGCCGCGGTGCACACGGAGTGTTTTTATTTTTCGATAACGAAATAAAATTTTAGCAGGCATTCATATCTACACACGTTCTTACGTGGACTGCTTACACAGAAAGTTATTTCATTTCTATAGTTAAACATAAAAAAATAGTCTTTGTCTGAATAAAGAAATTTATTATTTTTTATAGTTATTTTAACTTTAACTAGGGTGTCTTATGACGTTATAAGTCATATAATAAAATGTATACCTACTCGTTATACCAAATACACTTCAACAGTGTGAATCAACTAAACTTCACTAAATGAGGCATACTGATCCATGAAAGTTAAATTTATAAAGTTATAACAAACAAATGCATTCACATCTTGCATATTATGTCCGACACAAAAGCAGTCCAAGTTGACGTCACTCTAAATTTGATCTTACGAAGTTTATTTTAAAGCTCAATATCACTTGACATTGTTTACCATGTAGATTTGTTACTTGTTAGCAGTCTTGCGACTAATCGCCTTGCGAGCTGGCACTAAACTACCTACGTGTGCACCGCGCCTTAGTTGACATTTATTTATAATTTGAACGACGACATGAAAGACATTTTTGTTTATTTGATAAGTATTTCATAATTAAGAATATAATAGTGTTTCCTTCTTTAGATTCATGTTATAAGAATTCATGTTTCCACTTAAATTTAATTAGAATAAAATTTCATCATTGATAATTTGGTTTAATTTTGAACCTCGACCTGTAGATAGCTGAGAATATAAGATAGTTAGCTGCCTTTTGGTAATAAATAGTTTAAATACGGCTAAGACAGAGCCAATAGTTGTGAAAAGACTCATAGTTCATATTGTAAGAGGTTGCTAGCCCATCGTCAAAATGAAGAATCCTAAGTTTCCCTTGATTAACTTAGAATCTACGCGGCTTGCACACACTGTTTTTTCTTTACTACCAATCCAGTATTAGAGCATTATCACTGCTGATAATTAAGGTGGTAATTACATACATACATATGGTCACGTCTATATCCCTTGCGGGGTAGACAGAGCCAACAGTCTTGAAAAGATTGAATAGTTACGTTCAGCTATTTGGCTTAACGATAGAATTGAGATTCAACTAGTGACAGGTTGGTAGCCCATCGCCTAAAAAAGAATCCCAAGTTTGGTAATTAATTTGAAATAACTAACCTGACTCCGCAAAAATTATTACAACACATCCAATTTACTCACGATGTGTTCCTTCTTTGTAATAATAGCTCGTAAACTATCCTTTCTCACATTTCCATAGCCTTAGAATCTTTTATTGACTTTTATACTTCGCATTACAAATATGAATATTTATGGATCTCCTTTCAAATATAAAAGCAGTTTTTGAATGTTCAGTTCAATATTAGCTATGTAGGTACCTACAATTCTGTTTTCTTCTAAATATAACCCACCCCCAACACCTTAATAGTCATCCCTGCGCAAATAGAAGGGTTTTTCACTTGAATATAAACATCGAATCGAACACGTAGACGAAGAAAAAATGTTATTCCTAGCCTCTTGAATACTTAATACATTAGAGAAATCGCAAAAATAACCTAAAAAAGTATTTTCGACTTTGTGCTGTGGGAATAAAGTGTAATTTAAGTTAATGTTTCTTTGGTCCCTCACGTAAGGAACATTTCTGTCTTTAGGGAAAAGGCTGACGTCATGAATTAGCGAACTTGCAAGCGGTTACCACTCAATCATGTTTTGCGAACGATCCTTCACACCATGGTGGTCTATCTATCTTATCTGTTCTGATCTATACATACAACTTGGAGATTTTCAAGGCAAGAGTGAATAGGCATTGTTTGAAACCTCAAACAATGAGTTTTGAGGTCTTGAAGTCCTGAGGTCCTGAGGTCCTGAGGTCCTGAGGTCCTGAGGTCCTGAGGTCCTGAGGTCCTGAGGTCCTGAGGTCCTGAGGTCCTGAGGTCCTGAGGTCCTGAGGTCCTGAGGTCCTGAGGTCCTGAGGTCCTGAGGTCCTGAGGTCCTGAGGTCCTGAGGTCCTGAGGTCCTGAGGTCCTGAGGTCCTGAGGTCCTGAGGTCCTGAGGTCCTGAGGTCCTGAGGTCCTGAGGTCCTGAGGTCCTGAGGCAACCGCGTGCACCACCTTAGACCTCAGGCCTCATCTTGCTTACCACCAGGCAGATTGAGGTCAAACGCACTGAAATTATATAACATCACGTGTCACTATTTTAATCTCAAATTTATCATTAAACCAAGCAGCTGAACGTGGCCTTTCAGTCTTTTGATGACTGTTAGGTCTGTCTACCCCGCAAGGGATTTAGACGTGATTATATATGTATGTTTGAAATCTGAGTTAAGAAGCCCATCTTACTTATCTGACCTACATTAGTTTCGGCGCTGGTACGCTGACAACGTAACAAGCCAAGTTCCACAATGGAAACGCAAACTATTTCAGAGGGACGGAACATGAATACGACGCATTTCTGGGATACGAATTGGACGTCTCACTTACCGACGATATTATTACATAGTTCACGTCTTTCCCCCCTTTCGGGGTAGACAGAGCCAACAATTCCGAGAAGACAGGAAGGCCACGTTACGCCTTAATGATGGAACTGAGATTCAAATGGTAGTGACAGGTTTATAAAGAAGAATCCCAAGTTTATAAGCCTTAGTCGATTTTTACGACATCAATTTCTGGGAAAATAAGTCTAAATAGAAGACTCCAAACTCGACAACGACAATACAGCGATCGACATTATCCCAGAAAATCGTGTAAAAAACGTTAAAATGAAATCAATAACCGCTTATAACCTTTTCGCCTTCACAACCAGCCATTAATAAAACAAGAGACCAATATTACATGATAACTACACGATCGCACACATGCAATATACTACCTTAACTATTACGAGTAAAGTCTAAAATTCGCTGGCAATAAAGCGGCAACAAAACATCTACGATCATCAACCCTCATAACTTAACGACGAAATATTTTCTCTGAGCCTTTATTTGAAAGGCATTAAGGTTCAAAATAAGTTTCAAGTAATTTGTCGGGTTTTGATGCAAAGCACTAATAACTCCTAAAATATCAGCACTCTCTCTTAAGTGCTGTTATAAGCCGGAGATTTTCATATGACTTCGTAATTAGGCCGAACGAACCGCATTAATGGGTAAATTATGATGCTTTGAAGTTGATCATGTTAACCGTATGATTTGCTCGTTGGAAGAACGTCTGAGTTACGGAGTTGAGCTTTCATATTATAATAAACTAGCTTTACCCGCGACTTTGTCCGCGTGAAATAGTGTTTTTGGGCATCATTGAAGCCCTCAAGGGTGAATAATTTTCCCCGGTTTTTTTTACATTTTCCATTATTTCTTCGCCCCTAAAAGTTGCAGCGTGATGTTATATAGCCTAAAGCCTTCCTCGATAAATGTTCTATTCAACACAAAAAGGATTTTTCAATTCGAACCAGTTGTTCCTGAGATAAGCGCGTTCAAACAAACAAACAAAACTCTTCAGCTTTATAATATTAGTATAGATAATAATAAATAATAAATATATACGAGACAAAATTCACTGATTGAGTTAGCCTCGAAGTAAGTGCTAGACTTGTGGTACGAGATACTGCCTCAAGGATACTTTATTTTATTTTATAATAAATATTTATATAGATATACATCCAAGACCCAGGCCAATCAGAAAAAGTTCTTTTCCCATCATGCCCTGGCCGGGATTCGAACCCAGGACCTCTGATGTCACAGACGAGCGTACTACCGCTGCGCCACAGAGGCCGTCATATATACGTAAAATAACACCACTATCCCGGACGGATAGGCAGTGACTACATCTTTCCACTTGCCACGATCCCTGCATACTTCTGCTTTAACCACATTCATAACTTCTTTAGTGCAAGCTCGTCGGTTCGCTTGACTTTTGCCAAGATTACATACAAGATAAATGAAATGAATTAAAAGATTTTTATTGGAAAGACCAAGTAATATTCATAAGTATGATATTGATCGATGTCGGTGGTCGATTTGGTAGGGTGCCTGGTTAAAACGCGTGATGCGCATAAAGGCACAGCGGCCATATAGCAATGACTATTTTAGAAGTTATGTACATTCGTTTGAATACTAACCGATTTTCTCACGGTGAGGGAAAACATCGTGAGGAAACCTTCACATTCAGGCAACTGGGCGTGTAACCAATAATGAAACAATACGGGTTAGGTTTACCTACAAAGGTTTCGGAGGTCAGATGGGAGTTGCTTCGTTTAAAAACCTGACTGTTTTTATTAAAATGAAGAAAATAAAATTTGCCTTTATCTATACTCGTAACATATAGGCAATAATTATGTTACATTACGCTGTGAAGTCAATAGCAAACATTTTCTAGAATAAAACAAATACCGTTGTTACTTGAATTCCAGTCACTGACTTCAATTGCTACATAATACTGGACTCCGTATAAAAACATAGGTACATATCACATCACGTAATGAGTCATTTTATTTTAAGAAATTAAATTAAGTTATCTATACTAATATTATAAAGCTGAAGAGTTTGTTTGTTTGTTTGCTTGAACGTGCTAATCTCAGGACATACTGGTTCGAATTGAAAAATTCTTTTTGCGTTGAATAGACCATTTATCGAGGAAGGCTTTAGGCTACGAAATAATGAAATATATGAAAAAAAACGGGAAAATTATTCATCCTTGAGGACTTCAATGATGCCCAAAATAACTATTCCACGCGAACGAAGTCGCGGGCACAGCTAGTCTCTAATATATTAGTATTTGTCAAAAGCTACAAACTACCTTAAAACTTAATCCAAGGGGGTAAATGGCTAGCCGTGAGTCCTCTTCAGGGAACAGAACGAAACGCATCTCAAAACGGACAACCTCCCCAAAATCGGTTCAGCGAAACGCGAGATAACCGCGGACAACCATACATACATACAAACACGCATACCTACATGTCGAACTTAAAACCACCACATTTGAAGTCGTTCAAAAACAATATTCTGTGAATTTAATCCAACAATAATGCCGTGTGGTTCCCGGCACCAATACAAAAAAGAATAGGACCACTCCATTTCTTTCCCATGGATGTCGTAAAAGACGACTAAGGGATAGGCTTACATACTTGTGATTCTTTTTTTAGGCGATGGGCTAGCAACCTGTCACTATTTGGATCTCAATTCCATCATTAAGTCGAGCAGCTGAACGTGGCCATTCAGTCTTATCGGGACTATTGGCTATGTCTACCCCGTAAGAGATATAGACGTGACTATATGTATGTATGTATGTTTAATCTAACGCATTATAAAGGTCAGTGTTCCCAACACATTAAGAGTTTTGTGGACGAGGGAAACGGCGCACTGCACTGCAAACAGGCAATGAGGCGTAAATCTAAACTTTCTCCAATCTAATAACAAACAACTTCACACAGAATGCTTTTATTATCTTCTTGTTTTCTTTTCTTTGTATAGAAGAGGCGTTATTTGTTCAATGGATGTATTAAAGGAAAGTTAGGACTTTGCACGCGCTTCATTATAACAAACTTGTTAAGACTTAAGCATCATACTCGTAAATGAACTGTTGTTCACCCTTGCCACAATTTTGTATGTGATCTTCTTATTGTCAGGTTGGCTGGAAGAGATCCCACTTAGGGATAAGCCCGCCTTTGTGCTGTACTGTTTTATATTTGTAATTTACTCCTTTGTGTCGTGTGGTTCCCGGCACCAATACAAAAAAGAATAGAACCACTCTATCTCTTTCCCATGGATGTCGTAAAAGGCGACTAAGGAATAGGCTTACAAACTTGGGATTCTTTTTTAGACGATGGGCCAGCAACCTGTCACTAGTTGAATCTCAATTCTATTATTAAGGCAAATAGCTGAACATGGCCATTCAGTCTTTCAAGACTGTTGGCTCTGTCTACCCCGCAAGGGATATAGACGTGACCATATGTAGGTATGTATGTATGTACTCCTTTAGTGAACAATCAAGCATTTACTTATGTACTTACTTATCTTGAGCGTCAGTGGTGAAAAAAATGGCTGGTTTCAGAGCCACGCGTTTGATTAGGGCCCGTCACACACACTCGCCGTTTCAAAACGTCCGTCAAACGCGCCATTCGTGAGACGGGTTACTTGTACCGCAGCGCTCGGCCGGCCAAGCGCGCGGTTGAAACGCGCAGTTCAGAAATGCAGGTAGGCAGAGACTAATCAACACATCTTTAAACTTGTCACAATCCATGCATACTTACTTCGCTTCATCCTCATTCATAATCTCATCGTGTACCTAAGCTCATCGCTTTCAGTTACTCCAGACCAGACCTTTTTCCAGGACATACATACATACAGTCACGTCTATATCCCTTGCGGGGTAGTCAGAGCCAACGGTCTTGAAAAGACTGAATGGTCACGTTCAGCTATTTGGCTTAACGATAGAATTGAGATTCAACTAGTGACAGTTTGCTAGCCCATCGCCTAAAAAAGAATCCCAACTTTGTAAGCCAATGCCTTAGTCGCCTATTACGACATCCATGGGAAAGAGATGGAGTGGTCCTATCCGGCACGGGACGTCCGGATAATTATGTCTTTATCAAAAAAAAAAAACAATTTTCGAGTAACATTAAATTATACTCTCCCTTAGCCACACTACCACAACATCCAACTAAGTTCGTGTCCAGTTAAAGTTACCCCGGTTAATTTAACTGTGTTCAACTTGGAGTTATCTCCCGAACACCTACGTATCATGTTCCTTCCTGGAACATTCTAACGTGGAGTTATTTTGAACACCGTTGCATAAAGGAGCCGGTTTAGAAGTATACTTTATCGTGCTATACTGATGTAATACATACATACATAAAATCACGCCTCTTTCCCGGAGGGGTAGGCAGAGAATACATTTTCCACTTGCCACGATCGCTACATACTTCCTTCGCTTCATCCACATCTTCATGCAAGCTCGGCGGTTTCGGGTACTCTTGACCTGACCCTTTACCTTTACACTTCCTTCCTGATGCATACATAAATATTAAAAATGCGAAAGTGTGGCCGTGTGCCGTGTGGTTCCCGGCAACAATACAAAAAATAATAGGACTTCTCCGTCTCTTTCCCATGGATGTTGTTAAAGGCGACTAAGGGATAGGCTTACAAACTTGGGATTCTTTTTTTTAGGCGATGGGCTAGCAACCTGTCACTATTTGAATCTCAATTCTATCATTAAGCCAAATAGCTGAACGTGGCCATCAGTCTTTTCAAGACTGTTGGCTCTGTCTACCCCGCCAGGGATATAAACATGACCATATGTATGTACGTATGTAATGCGAGAGTAACTCTGTCTGTCTGTAATGCTTTCTTGCATACATATAAGCATATATTTATACATACATAATTATACATTAACTGCAAAAGAAGAGAAATCAAACACTAGAAGAATTTAAAATTAAATCTTATGAAATATAGGTATTGACGAAGATCAAGTTGGCTCTGTCTACCCCGTGGCAAGACGTGATTATAAATGGGTGTGTGTGTAATAACGAATATCTTTTTTAACAAAACGTAGGTATATAATATTCTAATAAAAAGAAAACAATAACAACGTGTCGTGCTTATAATCTTTTGTAATCGCTATCAAAATTACAATCTTAAGCGTAATCTTTATTACATATTATAGGCATTATTGCAGTCGTAATATGAAGTAATGAAAATTTGTTACATTGCCGAGCAAAAGGCTAATTTCCTTTATTATTTTTTGACGTTTAATAAATGTTTTTGTATAGCTTGTTTAATTATTTTTATATTTCCTTTATACATACAAACATGTATATATATTCACGTCTTCATACCTTACGGTGTAAATAGAGCTAACCGTTTCGAAAATACTTAAAGCCTTTACATGTCAGCCTTTCCCTTAGTCGCTTCTTACGACATCCATGGAAAAGACATGATTAGATTAAAACTTGTGTATAACCTTTGAAATTAAGTTTTTAAATTAGACTTGGAAGATCCTGAATGGGAACTGTGTAAAAGTGGATTTGTAACTGTCTGTTCTTTTTAACCGCTCGACCACCGACGCCCCATTTAATGTACTCATTATCCAATGTTCTCTTTTAACATAAATTATAAACTTTTAACATAACTCTTTTAACATATTGACGGCCTCTGTGGCGCAGCGGTAGTGCGCTTGTCTGTGTCACCGGAGGTCCCGGGTTCGAATCCCGGCCAGGGCGTGATGAGAAACGAACTTTCTCTGATTGTCCTGGGTCTTGGATGTTTATCTATATAAGTATTTATTATAAATATAGTATTGTTGAGTTAGTATCTCGTAACACAAGTTTCGAACTTACTTCGAGGCTTACTCGATCTGTGTAATTTGTCCCGTATATATTTATTTATTTATTTTAAAAAAAATAAAAAATTAATCCTGGGTATTAACTGAGAATTAATCTGGCGACCAGCTTGTGTGCTCAGCAGAACGTGCCAAGACTTTGAGGCGAAGTATTATAGCCCGAGACGTGCGGTGCATGGATTACAAAATGAACTCTAAATATCTTCTCACTAGCTGATAATTGTGGCGTTATCCCCAATACAAATGAAAATATACATTCGTCACGTCTTTATCACTATCGGGGTAGACAGAGCCAACAGTCCCTAAATGACAGGAAAGCTATGTTCAGCTGGATAGTTAAGTGATAGAATAGAGATTACGACAGTGACAGCTCGCTAGCTCTTCACCTAAAAGGGTAATCCCAATTTTATAAGAAGAGAAATCACGTGGTTTTAGCGTCTAGTACCATAAAGCGTAGTTCCCGCTATTTTGGAAGAGAATCATCTCTTGCAACTAATAGCAAGGCTACTCTCGAATTGGTAATAAAGAAAAATAGAGTGTTGAACAGCTCCTTCCGCGTAGATTGTAAATCATACATGTACATACATACATCACGTCTCATTTCCGGAAGGGTAGGCAGAGACCACATCTTTCTAGTTGCCACGATCCCTGCATACTTCTTTCGCTTCATCCACATTCTTCATGCAAGCTCGTCGGTTTCGGCTGACTCTTGACCTGACCTTTTGCTGGAACGTCTTAGATTTAATCAATCAATGGTATTGACAAAATTACTCTGGGGTAAGCGAAAACAATATAGTTAACAGTAAAGTATAAATCGGTAAAGACTGTTGGCTCTGTCTACCCCGCAAGGGATATAGACGTGACCATATGTATATATATATATGTATAAATCGGTAAAGTTATGTTATTAATTTTAAGCGTCAGTTGTCATGTACCGCGCCTAGCGTGATGTGTTTCGACACGGCAGCGGCAATAAAGGACCTTACACACTATGCCATGGTGATGGTGTCTACATTTTCTAAAATATACAATAAATAAATATAAATATATCCTGTCCTGTCTATATCCCTTGCGGGGTAGACAGAGCCAACAGTCTTGAAAAGACTGATAGGCCACTAAAACGAAATTACAATAGGCCACGTTCAGCTGTTTGGCTTAATGATAGAATTGAGATTCAAATAGTGACAGGTTGCTAGCCCATCTTCTAAAAGCCTATCCCTTAGTCGTCTTTTACGACATCCATGAGAAAGAACTGGAATATGCTCCTATTGGATTTTCTATTGGTGTTGGAAACCACGGGTACCATCGAGTAATTAGTAAGGGCCTTTAATTTATGTGGAATTACAAATATCGCGCGGGAAATTAATTTTCGCACCTAGTCCGAATTGGTATTTAGTTTAACGAAGCAAGGATTTGTATTAAAATTGGGGGAATTGTGTTTATAATTTATAACATAGAATCAAGAAGGGATGGCAGAAAGCACACTAGCTTCCGCCCGTGATTTCCATGTTATTCGTATCCAGTAATATTGTAAATTCTAAAGAACGTGGTATCTCAAGTACCTATGCGTTATTTTACAACTATTGTTAGTATATTTTTCTATAAAATTAGCTAATTTACTTTGGGTTCATATGATAGGCGATAGACTACAAATCTGAATTTCAATTCCATCATTAAGCCATACAGTGGACTTGACCTTTCTATTTTTCGAGACTGTTGGCTCTATCGCCCCGTGAGGGAAAAAGACGTGATTATAAGTATTTATTATTTTTTAATAGTTTTAAACAAGTTTGTCTCAAGACCTTCCAGCAAAAACTTCTCAACCTATCTTATGACCCCTAACTACGTCTATCACTTACAATGGAAAATGTACGACAAAACCCAAGGATTCTTTCTTACCAACTAATCTTGACCTCTCACTCTTTGGGAAAGCACTTGAAAATTTGTCAGCGAGAGTTCAAACTAAAATGGCGACTATTGTAATATGGTCCTTATTTAAATGACCCGAAAATTCCGTACACACTAATGTTGGTCCACTACCAGTGATTAATGAGTGGGAGTGAGATAGCTGTACATTTATTTATTCCGAAATAAGTAAATAATTTAGCACGCTTAGCGAAATCCTTCCAACCAATATTATAAATGAGAAAGTTTGTAAGGATGTATGTACACACACAAATGACTGAACGGATTTTCATTAAACTTTGCAGTTATATAACTCAGACATTGACCCCAGGCCACAATTCTTGCTGATAGAAGATGCAACTGGAATCACCCCAAGATTAGAGAGAAAATTCGCAGGCAACAGTATTGTAACAGTGTATTTATTTGACTGACTGGCAGATGAGAAAATAACTTTTTCTGATTGGCCTGGGTCTTGGGTGTTTATCTTTATAAGTATTTATTATAAAATATAGTATCGTTGAGTTAGTATCTCGTAACACAAGTCTCGAACTAACTTCGAGGCTAACTCAATGTGTGTAATTTGTCCCGTAAATATTTATATTTATTTATTATCCTAGATTGATTACTTTTAATGTTAGTACTCAATTTATTAGCTGTACCGTAAACCTAAATCGCAATTTCTAAATTGGGCTAATTCACACAGCTCATTTCATGAAATGAATGCGGATGAAGTTACGATACGAAAGCCGGTTTGCAAAATATTTCACAGTCCGATCCGGCAACGCAATGAAAAAAAGAACAAAAGAGTAATCCAATTTTAAACATCGAACGACACCCGGAAATCTCCGCCACTCATTGGCTGATAGCTCCATTAGCTAATTGCCATTGGTCGCGTTTCAGCCACAATTCTCTGACCGTTAAGAGGAGTTGCATTATAGAATAATTGAATTCGAAATCCAAATATTAATCAAAAATAACGTGGGCTAGCTCCGGCCAGTGTTTGTGTTGGAATAATGTTTAATTAATTTCCGCAAATAAGTTGCTGAAATCATAAATATTTCCGTTTGATGTTTGTGTTACAACCCAGATATTATAATTCAGTCCTGCCATTACATATATCATATTTATATTTCTAGCTCCTTTTTTCGTTAAACAAACAGCGGTTCGATTTTGAAAAAAAGAAAAGAAGTATCGTGTGGTGCCGACACTTCAGAATAGGACCACTCCAACTAATTCCCATCGATTTCGTAAAAATCGACTGACGGATAAGCTTACAAACTTGGGATTCTTTTTTGGCGATGGGTTACCAAGTTGTCACTAATTGAATCTCAATAATTATATCATTAAGTCTATCAGCTGAAAGTGGCCTATCAATAATTTCTGAGCTATCCTGAGGTCTCATTAAAACAATAGTCATTCATTTATTAGGTTTCCTCTCGGCTATACATTATGTACCAATGACTATTTTACCAATATTACCAATGACAATGACATTAGTTTGAATACTAACCGATGCTCTTACGGTGAGGGAATACATAGTGAGGATACCTGCACATTTAAGCAACTTGATGTGTAACCATTATAAGCGTGTGTGCTTGCGTGGTGTCGCTTTAGTGTAAAAACCTGTCTCACCGGTAGGAAGTATAGTCGCAAAGGTACTTATTCACTACAGAAGAAAGAAGGAGAAAAGAGGAGAAACATTATCAAATTTAAAGTATTATGGCAATAAAAATTACAACCTTTTACAATATTGTTACTTAAATTGTACTTGTTTTTGTTTCCAAATAAAATATTTTTCATTTCCAAATAAAAAAAAATTATATTGTTTTCAACCTTTTACAATAAATACAATCTCTGACATTATTTCCTATCTAATAAACCATGTTAACCGTTGCTACGGCGTACATAAAGAAGGATTGGGCTTACCCCGAGCTCCTCTCCAGAGTGGTGAGGATGCAACCGGGTCTATTGTCAAGAAGAAGATACATACATACATATTATCTCGTCTGTATCCCTTGCGGGGTAGACGAAGAACGGAAAAATGCTCCTCTAACGCATTCAAAAGCAACTTCTCTGGGGAATGAAAAGAAAAATTTGAAAATACATGGTAAAACGAATAGGTATGTAAAATTTAAGCACCTGAAGTTAACCATAACTTAGTGTAATGATGTGTGCATAAAGTTAGTCCATCTACGGCGTCTGTGGACGGCGAGCCAACTGCTTTCTAGACGATTATTCTAATATCAAAAGAATCTCCTTTAATATTTTGTAACTTTAAAAAAAAATATGTTATTTTCAAAAGAAATTGCAAAAAAGTTATTAAACCATTTTGAAATTTCTTACATATATTTATTACTAGCTTTCCGCCCGCGGCTTCGCCCACGTGTAATTCGGTTATATATAGCGTTTTTTAATGATCTCGACAGGGCTTTGTCTTCCACAGGCTGAAATCTTGTTACAACTGGAATTAAATATAGCCTGTGTTACTCAGGGATGATGTAGCTTTCTAATGGTGAATGTTTGAAATCGATTCAGTAGTTTCGGAGTTTATCGATTACATGTGTAAACAAACAAACATATAAAAAAATAAATTGTTCCTCTTTATAATATTAGTAGAAAGTTGTCATACAAAGTCTTTTTTTTTAAGGATGGGAAATCATCAAATGACCTCTCCCGCTCTGGGTGGAACGGAAGGGAGTGTCAGACTTTTACTGACTAAAACCCACCTCGTTCCTTCAGTTGCCCTTTGCGTTCCGGGGCCACGGTATCTCGTTAGAACTTTCCCGCAGCCCCGGCTCAGTTTATCCCGTTTCCCCCCCTTGGGGGTTGACATTTCAAAAATCCCTTCTTAGTGCTCACTTATGTTACTAAAGGAACCTCTGTTCAAAATCTCAGACTCCTATACCGAGCGGTTTCGGCTGTGCGTTAATAAATCAGTCACCCAATCGCACCCCCTAAATCACGATTGGAGGGTAGTTTGAAAAAACTTATAATGTCAAACATATTTACTTGCCTATGTACGTGTTCATGCCAAGTTTCAAGTTTATAAACCCAAGGAATAAGATTTTTCATAGAAACGTTTTTACCCCTTTTCCCCCCCTTGGGGGTTGAATTTCCAAAAATCCTTTCTTAGTGCTCCCCTACATATCCCAAGGAACCTACATTCCAAATTTCAGCTGTCTACGACCAGTAGTTTCGACTGTGCGTTGTCTGTCAGTCAGTCACTCAGTAACGGAAGAGTTTTATATATATAGATTTTCATTATTTATTATTATTTTCTTAAAGAACAAATATTTATTATATATTTTTCGTAAAAAATGCTCTCTATCGCAGCTTTTCGTAGCTTCGTATGGATAAATTTATTCTCAATTGAATTGTTTTATATTTTTCTATACATCTTATTTTTTTGTGTGTGAAATTCAATCCTACCGAAGAGCTTGCAAGAGAATTATAAATGTGTATGGAGTGAAAAAATCCTTCGCGATCGTGACAAGTAGACAGATATAGTCTCTGCCTACCCCTCAGGAAAATGGGTATGATATTATGTACATAGAATTAGAGAGCATCTCAGGTTGTGGAAAGGTATAATTTAAGGCAAAGACGAACCTACTACCCTCTATCATAAAATCTCTCAGTTGAGCATGGCCTAACAGTCTTTGAAGGCTGCTTACTCTGTCCACCCCGCAAGGAATACAGCCGTTATTATATGAATGAATGAATGTTTCAATCCGTCTCCCATCCGCCCGGCATTGGTAAGCAAAGCGCTCTTATTCAGTAAGAACAAAGTTTCATCCCTTCACAAACAGGAAAGTTAGCGAAGGTTCCCTGGAACTGGGAACTACTTCTGACATTCGCAACGTATTTACCTTGTGAGTTGAAACGTAATTACTGATTTAGATCATGTCTGTTGCACGAAGACAGACGGATAAGAAGATTATGTAAAAACAGTTGGAAAAATGTGTGGTGTGGTTCCCGGCGCTTCTGTATTGAACCACTTCAATTCAGAGGTGTCAGGAACCGTAAGAAACACAAGACACACTTTTCCTTAGCGTGGAGTGGTCCACGCCATGGACGTCGTAAAAGACGACTATGGGAAAGGCTAATAAACTTTGGATTCTTCTAGTGGGCGATTGGCTACCAACCTATTTGAATCTTAATTCAACCATTAAGCCATACAGCTGTACGTGACCTGTCAGTTTTTGCCCCTGTCTACCCCGCAAGGGTATGTAACTATGTAATTCGAATGTGTGTTAAAATAAAAAATGCCGTGGTATGCTACTTTTTCTACGGTTGCACTACAAGGGTACAAAATAGGCAATTTGTACTGCAAATGGACTGTTTGCCACGATTGTACTATGTTCCTGTAGGAATACCTATAGCGTTTCTCATTTCCTTGAACGGATCGGGGTGTAAGTGTCAAGAAAATGGCGTAAAGCAAAGGGCCACGCGAACAATCTGTTTCGTATAGAAATCTAAACTAATATTATACAGCTGAAGACTTTGTTTGTTTGTTTGAACGCGCTAATCTCAGGAACTACTGGTTCGAATTGAAAAATTCTTTTTGCGTTGAATAGACCATTTATCAACAAAGGTTTTAGGCTATATAACATCACGCTGCGACTATAAGGAGCAAAGAAATAATGGAATATGTGGAAAAAAACGGGGAAAATCCTTGAGGGCTTCAATGATGCCCAAAATAACTATTCCACGCGGACGAAGTCGCGGGCACAGCTAGTGTATGACACTATGCACACTAAACTACTTACCCTTACCTCTTATATTATTCCGAATTCTATACATACATATGATCATGTCTATATCCCTCGCGGGGTGGACAGAGCCAACAGTCTTAAAAAAAATGATAGGCCACGTTTAGCTGTTTGTCTTAATGATAGAATTGAGATTCAAATAGTGACAGATTGCTAACCCATCACTTAAAACAAGAATCCCAAGTTTATAAGTCTACCCGTAGTCGCCTTATACGACATCCATGGGTATTCTATAGCTCTGTCAATACTATAATTATCAAGGTACAACGCTATATCTTATAGTTTGTGACCGAACCGATAACCCTAGGGTACTCGACCCGCGATAACTAAGTTGATTTCCCCTCCGGATATCACTTTTTCCCAAAAAAAAGGGGTCGATTTTTGATTGATGACGTCTTGATTAAGATCATCCCGTAATGGTGCTCGTTTGATTAGTCGTTAAAACTTCCACCAATGTTGAAAGGCTCATTTCCTTCTGAGAATGATGTAAAAAGTTTCCATTAATGTCACGCCATTTGTTATTTTCAAATAAAGTTTAACCGTTTGCGAGTTGTATTTCGAGTCCATTGTCCTACGTTGAAGATAAATCAGGCGAAAATATTTAATTTTAAGTTACTGAAAGATGTTTGAATTAATGAGATTCCCTTTATTGTCCAACTACATACATATAATCATGTCTATATCTCTTGCGGGGTAGACAGAGCCAACATTCTTGAAAAGACTGATAGGCCGCGTTCAGCTATTTGGCTTTAAGATAGAATTGAGATACAAATATTGACATGTTGCTAGCCCATCGCCTAAAAGAAGAATCCCAAGTTTATAAGCCTACCCCTTAGTCGCCTTTTACAACATCCATGGGAGAGAGATGGAGTGGTCCTATTCTTTTTCTATTGGTGCCGGGAACCACACGGCGCCTAAAAGTAATAAAAACCTGACTCACCCAATCCAAGATCCATGGTCAAAGGCACACCCCAGGCTCCTCTCCAGAGAGGTGAGGATGCAACCGGGACTAAAGAAAGGAGGAAAAAAATTTATTTGCCTACAATGACAATAAGGCTTGAAATTTAGAATGGAACTTATGACTTAGCAACCTAAATTTCTTCCCCAAACTACTCCACGCTTAATAGAAAATTTAATCGCCCACAACAACTTCTACGTGTAAAATCCACCAAAACCACACGTGGTACAAGTAACAATAAACCACGGTAAAAGTTAATCACACTTTATCTTCCGCTTCAATTTTTAACGTTAGTCGCACGGCACGGTGCAGATTTTTGTCATCTTACATATGCATGTGTTATTGGATTATTTACACCGTAGCGCAACAAGTAAACATAACGTGCGCTACGAAAACAAAGAAGTTCAGAAATCACTAAAACAATAACTTGTCACGAATATTAATCGTTCTGTAAAGATATATATATATTGAAATTTATTAGTTATAAAGTGACAATAGGCAGAAGGCCCAAGGTAGGTACTGGACAGTGTGAGCACTAACTACGAGCGGATTACAAAAATTCCTACGTGATCGTGAATCGTATATCAAAAATGGACTTTGTATAAAATCATAAAAGAAATTGCACTTCATCTCGAAGTCAGATATTTCATCAATTGATTATAAATTATCTTAGAACTGTTTCTTAGATACATACATAAAATCACGCCTTCCACTTCCCCGGAGGGGTAGGCAGAGACTACCTCTTTCCACTTGCCACGATCTCTGCATACTTCCTTCGTTTCATACACATTCATATCTAACTCTCTTCATGCAAGCTCGGCGGTTTCGAGTACTCTTGACCTTAGATTGTTGTTAGATTGTTTGTTTCTTATATTTCGATAGTTTATTATTTTGATAACAGCCAGTTAAGAAGAAACACAGTTACAATACAGTCTAACTGTCATCCACATTTAATCCTGTCCAGTTTATGTTAGCAACAGCTCTAACTAATTCAGTATTTTGGCATCGTCGCCAAGTAGCCATTGTTTTTAATATACACGAATTATACCCAACACGTGACGGTTTATATATAGCGTCTGCATTGCGCTCCGGTGTAAATGCGGAATTCTGAAAAATTCCCGATTTGTTTGAATAAATAAAAACATTTGATTGCCGAATTGGGTTTGAAAAATTTTTGTGTTCACGATTAGAATTTTAGTATGTTTTTTTCTATTGAAATTTAATAGAAAAAAAAATACAACGTATGAAGGTTTTTTCAGACCAAAGAGAAATCTCAGTTTTCTTCTCAATGAAACCCTAATAAAATCGCAAAATATATATCAAAATCGACCAATGTCAATCAAGAAATATTTATATATAAAATTGAGACGTACCTACTAGGCAAGTCTAGACACGTACTACACCGTGTCGATGTTAAATTAATTTCTGGATAACTGCAAAAGATCTTGTGAGGCATTAAGACCAAGATGTGTTAATGATATTTTCCAAGTATGGTTACGGAAAATGAGCTATTACACCGACACTCATAGTTTTACCGACCTTCCGTTAAAAATATTATTGTGCCGTGTGATTCCCGGCACTAATAGAAAAAAGAATAGGACCACTCCATCTCTTTCCCATGAATGTCGTAAAAGGCGACGAAGGGATAGGCTTATAAACTTGGGATTCTTCTTTTAGGCGATGGGCTAGCAACCTATCACTATTTGAGTCTCAATTCTATCTTAAAGCCAAATAGCTAAACGTAGCCTATCAGACTTTTCAAAACTGTTGGCTCTGTCTACCTCGCAAGGAATAAAGACGTGATTATATGTATGTTCCGTTAAAACGAGCCGAATCATGAGAGAAGTGCATAGCTCTCGCGTTTGCTATCAAATAACACACCCTTTCTTAACTCCCTTCAAAATCTCTTAAGTGTCACTTTTAATCTGTTAAATCATAATGTCAATTCAATAATTGCATATCATTTGTACATTTCAGTTCTAACTGCTACAATAGTCACAGTTTAAACAAAGGGTACAACATGAACCCCGTAGGATATAGCAAAATTATGCCCGTATCATAGTCCGTTGTTCTCGAAAATTTCCATTTGATTCCCATTCTTTCACTAATTCGACTAATGTCATTTGGAAATATCTTTAAACCTAACCCTCACAGTTCACAAATCAAACATTACGATATACATATATGGATGTTCCCAGCTTAGACTCATTAAATTTCGCTGACATGGCCTCTCATTTAGAGCGCGGTGCGTTGGAAACTAGTTGAAACGTATACACCTAACAAACGTACTGCGGTTTTTATTTCAATACTAGCTGTTGCCCGCGACTTTGTCCGCATAAATTTTGAATTTTTTCGCGTAAACTTTTTTGCAGGCAAACTCATGCCTTGAGTTCATTCAAATGACGATAACTTTTTTTAGTGAACCGATTTTGATGAAACAAACTTCAAATGTTTTTCTGAGTTAATACTAAGCAATTTAAGTAAATCGGTTCAGTACTTTCGGAGATAAGCGTGATCATACATACATTCATTCTAAGTGTCCCTCTATCCATTTCAGTCAAAAATACTAAATGTACAGACAAAATATTTTTACTGTTTTATTATATGTATAGATGAGTTCTATTCGGCCTCTATGAAATTTGAAGGGTTAAAAACTAGGTACATTATGTATCCATCTAAATATTTCTTAAGTTGTTTTAAGACGTAGTTTATTTTTGAAATATGATAAAACATGCAGACGAACAAATATTTTTAATAATTTACATATATATTACATATATATATAAGTTAATAAGTTGAATAACAGTGATAAGACCAACGAAAGTAAAATGGGAATTTTTAAATTTCTGTCTGTCTGAATGCATCACGCGATAACTATTACTTACTGTGAATGTGATTTGAATGCGATTTTCTCAGATGTGTTAGCTAGACTAGAATACAAATTTTCAACTCCCACTCCTCTAAAAGGTCAATACAGGGTATCAACTTTTATGTATGTATTGGAGTGTCTTTTATGGAGAAGAAAGTCGTGGAAAACAGCTAGTATTTATAATATTAGCTTCGGCGATTGGCCCGCTAAGAATTATACTCAGAAAGTTTAAAAAGAAAATAAACATTCCTTGCTAAATGTTTCTTGCCTCTTACAATTTTTTGCCTTATCTTAATGACCCACTCAATTCAGGCTGTTGATTCTCACTTTCTTTAGCACCGAAATTATACCCTTATCAGACGTTTCCCGCACCCTAATGTCGAAGTATTAAGGTTGAAGACTAAAGTGAAAATACCAAAATCAGACTTACTCCATGCACCCTGAAAATGTTAATAGTATCTCCTATTTTTTGTAAAGTACAATATAAAAAAAACCGCTGTAGTTTTTTGTCAATGCGTCCATGAATTGGAACAAATACAAATAAAATTTTCGATATTGAAAATCAAACAACAAAAAACATCTCCATCAATCACGATGCAAAACAAAATAGATGAAAATATGTTCACAAAATCCTTTTTTCCAAGTAGAACTTCAACAATGAAGCGCTGTTGTGTGCGAAACACACTCATTACCCTCTCCAATGTATGAAAGGACTATGCCTCTTAACGTCGCCGTATTGCCTGCCTCTTATAGTTCCTGTGGAGTATAGAAACACTCCTTTTTTACAGCCTTGAAAGCCATTGACCTTTTTAGTTTTGAAAACGAAACATTAATGACGTCATTAAAGTCCCATGCCGTGAAAATGATTATATTTTAGTTACACAAGTATGTAATCGCAATACATATAGACACGTCAATATCCCTTGCGGGTTAGACAGAGCCGACGGTCTTGAAAATACTGAAAGGCCACATTCAGCTGTATGGCTTTATGATGGAATTGAGATTTAATAAGTGACAGGTTGCTAGCCCATCGCCTACAAAAGGAGTCCATGTGAATAAGCATATCCCTTGGTCGCCTTTTACGACATTCAAACCATCTAACCATTCCCTTTTCTATTCCTGTCACTATATATGTTTATGCAAACGCCAAATTGCTCCATATTCATTTCTCCTCCCATAGGTTTACTGGAAGAGATTTCTATTGAAATAAGTAGCATCTTTGTACCACAATTTCTGAGTAAAATGCTCATGTATATCCTTTATGTACATGAATAAATATTATTTGATTTCCTGTTTCACAAGTACCAATAATTGACAACTATGCCAATAGCCTGGTCACGATATTAACACTAAAATAACTTATACATACATACATATGGTCACGTCTATATCCCTTGCGGGGTATACAGAGCCAACAGTCTTGTAAAGACTGAACGGCCACGTTCAGCTATTTGGCTTAATGATAGAATTGAGATTCAAATAGTGACAGGTTGCTAACCCATCCCCTAAAAAAGAATCCCAAGTTTATAAGCCTTACCCTAAGTCGCCTTTCAAGACATCCATGGGAAAGAGATGGAGTGGTCCTATTCTTTTTTGTATTGGTGCCGGGAACCACGCGGCACTAAAATAACTCCTTTTCAGAAATTTTCGTTAAACTCCCACAAAACACACGGACCACAAATAAATTAACCACGCCCCCGGGGCCGGGTCAAATCCTGAAATGTTGCAGTAGATGTGTCATACCTACGTGTCACTATGTCAATTTGTCACTTTTGTCAGTTTGTCACGGGGTCGAAGATGGCGGCTTGACGCGGGTCCAATATTATTTCACAATTTGTCAGCTCCAACTGCCGCACAGAGTAGAATATCGTGTGTATTAATTTTAACTCTAGAATTAATAAAAATATAAATGTTATATTGAAACTAAGTTATACACACGTCAATGAATTGTAATCTTTTATATAAAATTCTCGTGATACAATGTTCTTTCCCGAACTCCTCCGAAACGGCTTGACCGATTCTCATGAAATTTTTGTGAGCATATTGAGAAGGTCTGAGAATCAGCCAACATCTATATTTCATAGCCCTTAGTTATAAGGGTTAGCCTCGAAGTAATTTCGATATTTGTGTTACGAGATACAAACTCAACGATACTATATTTTATAATATATACTTAGATACATAAACATCCAGGACCCAGACCAATCAGATAAAGTTCGTTTCTCATCATGCCCTGACCGGGAATCGAACCTGGGACCTCCCATGTCACAGACAAGCATATTACCGCTGCGGCACAGAGGCCGTAAATGACTATAACTAATACCCCCGATACATATAACTAGGGGATTTTCAAGGCAAGAGTACTATTACTAATATTCTTAATTATTAACTTAATTATTATTAGGTACTATGTGGGCTTAGTGCACCACCTTAGTCTTGCTTGAGGTTAAGCGCACTCAAATCTATTATATAAAAAAAATGCAAATTATAGCATCGAAATTTTAATTATTGATAATAAGATTTGTTCCTCCTGTCATTCGGCCCGATTACATCCTCAGCTCTCTGGAGAGGAGCTCAGGGTGTGCGATTGACCATGATCCTGGTTTGGGTAATTCATCGCGAGAAGCTGTCTTTACGAGATTGTTGGCTCTGTCTACCCCGTATGGACAAAGACGTGATTATATGTATATATCGTGCGCAAAATAACCAGGCTCCCTGAAAGGTCAAATATGGTATCCAAAGTGCCTTTCATATCCTGTTGCATAGATTGCACTTTGTGCATACAAATGAAACATAGACACACGCCCCTGGCTAATTCCCGACGTACATCAAACCTGGTTCCGAGTTAGTTCGGAGTGCGGTGACAAACAGACAGACAAATTAGCATAACAGTAGACGCTCCGTCACCGTGTGCAGTACAAAGAGTAATTGCTGGCTTGTTTTGGTATCTGCGGGTGAGTGTTGAATTCTTGGAGCGTTGTGTTGCTGGATTTTGTTGGTGAATTTGAATCTCAATTGTGTCATTAAGCCAGACAGCTGAACGTGGCCTATCAGTCAAGATTTGTCAAGTTAGCTCTATCTACCCCGCAAGGGATATAGACGTGATTATATCTATGTATGTAGTACTAGCATAACGTATGTACTGACGACCCACCCCGGCTTCGCACGGCGTGTATGATAAATTTCATACAAACTTTCACCCCCCCCCCCCCATTTTTAGTATTTTAAGGGTTGATTTTTGAAAAACAAAGTATCTCCATCCAATCCTTTGTAAGAACGCGGGTTTTAACTATGTAAATGCAAACCAAATTTCATTTGAATCAGTCCAGCGGTTTAGCTGTGCATAGCGGTACATACAGACCGTTCCCGTTCTTTCCCATGGATATCGTAAAAGGCGACTAAGGGTAGATAGGTTTACTAATTTGGGATTTTTGGGTTAGATTTTTTTTTTGGGATTAGCAACCTGTCACTATTTGAATCAAATTCTATCATTAAGCCAAATAGCTGAACGTGGCCATTCAGTCTCTTCAAGACTGGCTCTGTATAACCCGCAAGGGATATAGACGTGACCATATGTATGTTATTTCCCGTCGTTTAAATATTTGTCACATTTCGCCATTTCTCAGGAACACATTCGATTGAAACTCCGCCTCTTGCAGGAAATGAAGTGAGACCTTTTACAGAGTATGCACGGAAATAATGCATTTCACTCGCTGAGCACTTTTGGGTAGCGTCGGTGGATGTGTGGTTAAGATGATCGAAATGTAAACATCCATTTTGAGGTAGCAAGGTTATTAAGGTCGGTAAGTATATTGTTTCTTTTAGGAGTTACATTTTGTTTATTTATTTATAAAACTCAATTAAAATGAACTCAAATTAAAATTTATTTATTTACTTAAAGTAAATACAACAGGTTGCGATTGATAACTATTAGATTACATACTATTGCATTTTATTTTTGTTACTATGCTTTAACACAAGTTTCAAAATAACGTAACTAGTGCTGGCTCACGTTGAGCGATTTGTCCCGTCCCGTCCTTTCTTCATGGAAATTTATAAGCCTATCCCTTAGTCTTCTTTTACGACATCCATTGGAAAGAGATGGAGTGGCCCTATTCTTTTTGTCTATTGGTGACGGGAACCACACGGCACATAATTAATATTTTGTTTCAATTGCCTGTACCTTGATAAATGCCTATACCAGTTCATATACAAACAAAGTACAACGTATGAACAAACTCAACTTCAATTCTAATAAAACAATTTACACTTGAAACTCATCATACTGTAATACGCCACTCTATAACCGTAACACAATAATAAAAGGAATGAATCCCGCGGGATCCCACCACTCGCGGTATTTCCCGGGGGATGCGCCGCCAGCACTGATTCCCTCAAGAACCCGATTGGCTGCCATTTCAATGTAATATATATTTGTTATTCTCCCGAAATTCAATCATTTCGCAAATTCGACGTAATGGCGTAAGGAAATCAGGTATTGTTACAATGACCAGTTAGAGAGACTGGACGAGTTATTTAATTCATTTAAACTTTATTGAAATTAATAAAAAATTACAAGAGACGGTGGGGATGTGGATGGGTACGCTAAAATATATTTGTATTTATTTAAAAAAGAAAATATTTCATTAAAATCATACACTCTTAAAAAGATAAAAAAATCTTTAACGTGTAAACTAAGTACTGACTTATTAAGCTATTAATGATAGGTTAATAAATTTATTTACCGACACCTTGTTATTTCATCACAAGGTCATAAATGTTTACGCGTCTAGATGTCTGCCTAACACCAAAACATCTCTTTATTAAGATTTTGTTCTTAAATCATCCTTTTTTTTTTCACTGATACTTAAAAAGTCTAGCAACTAATACATGTCTGTGTACTTTACGTACCTCGTAAAGTAAACTTGGGTGTTTTGTTTGTCAATATGTCATATTAAAATGGGAAGGGATTTAGGCGATATGGAGTCACAGATGAAGTTTTAAGAGCCGAGAGCTGAGCTTGCCAAATCCATCTTTTATTAAAAAGGTGTCTAGAGATGGGAAACATATAAGACACGAATATTTATTGGTGCCGTGTGGTTCCCGGCACCAATACAAAAAAGAATAGAACCACTCCATCTCTTTCCCATGGATGACGTAAAAGTCGACTAAGGGATAGGCTTACAAATTCTCTTTTAGGCGATGGGCTAGCAACCTGTCACTATTTGAATCTCAACTCTATCATTAAGCCAAATAGCTGAACGTGGCCATTCAGTCTTTTCAAGACTGTTGGTTCTGTCTACCCCGCAGGGGATATAGACGTGACCACATGTATGTATGTATTTATTGATAAGTTTGTGGTGACGTCTTATAACATCCACAAATATATAAAAAAGCGAAAAACACTTATTCACTCACTCGCTGATCACGAAATCTCAAAAACTACTGATCCAATGAAGATGAAATTTGGCAAGAAAGTATATTGAAATGAAGAGACGTCCACTAAGAAAGGGCTTTAGGAAATTCCCGCGTGAACAGGAGAAAACGGGTATTTTGTTGTACGCGAGTGCTTTCTAGTAACTAATATTTACTTTCTAGTAACTAATATATACGGGTTTATTTTTATAGGCCGATATAGTGTAATGGAGAAAACATAATACAAATAAAACTTGTGAAATAGCCAAAAAGTCGCCATTGTCAATATTTGCTGCTGACCTATTGCAAAAACTGCTTTTTCTGCATTATGCATACATTATGCATTATAATTATACATACACTAGCTGTGCCCGCGACTTCGTCCGCGTAGAATAGTTATTTTGGGCATCATTGAAGCCCTCAAGGAAGAATAATTTTCCTCGATAAATGGTATACTAAACACAATTTTTTTTTTAATTTGAACCAGTAAACAAACAAACTCGTCTGCTTTATAATATTAGCATAGATTAAGCATATTTCAAAAGTAAAAAATATATTATGCATGGTAATTTAAACTAAGTATGATAATGTCGTAACATTACGTAGACTCGTAGAAGTTGCTACGAATGGTGCTACGCCGTAGACGTCTAGCACGAGTTACGATTTTATGATGACTTTGATATTTGAAAGCGGTTTAAAAGCGAGGGAAAACGTCGTGAGGAAACCTGCACATTCAGGAAAATGGGCGTGTATGAATGAATGAGGACAGACGGTAACAGCTTCTTGTAAAAACCTACATACATACGTACAATAATGCATAGGTATATCCCTTGCGGGGTAGGCACAGCAAACATAGACTGATAGGCCACGTTAGCTGTTTGTTTATTGATAGAATTGAGATTCAAATAGTGACAGGTTGCTAGCCCATCGCCCAAAAGAAGAATGCCAAGTTTATAAGCCTATCCCTTAGTGGCCTTTAACGACATCCAGATACGGAGTGGTCTTATTATTATTTTTTATTGGTGCCGGGACCCACACGGCACTTGGGTCAGTCAGGTTTTCACAACCGTTGTAAAAATCTGACTGGCCCAATTTAGGATCATGTTCAAAGGTGCACCTTTCAGAGAGGCGAGGATCCCAGGAATAATACCAGGAGCATGATGACTCAGATGATGATCTCATGATGCAACCTTTGCAGCGGAACCTATTGGATCAAAGTTACTTTTCACGAAATCTTCGAGAAACAGACGAAGTGAACTTATCATAAAGTTTCAAAAACCATGCGGCACAAAAGTTCTGTTCAACACTACTAAATTTCATTACGGCAAATAGGTTCAAAGGTGAAATGAAGGCATTGATGCACAAGGAGGTTATAACCTCATGCTCGTACAAAATATAAATAAAAGAGACATAAATTTTAGTTGCTACGGTGGTCGTTATAAAAAATGACCCACATTTGGTGAGTTGGAACAGCTAGGCCAAGGAGTTAAAAGCGAAATGGATGTACATAGATATACATACATACAAATGGTCACGTCTAAATCCGTTGAGGGGTAGACAGAGCCAACGGTCATGAAAAGAAAGAAAGGCCACGTTCAACTATTTGGCTTATTGATAAAATTGAGATTCAAATAGTGACAGGTTGCTAGCCCATCGCTTAAAAAAGAATCTCAAGTTTGCAAGCATATCCCTTAGTCGCCTTTTACGACATCCATGGGAAAGAGATGGAGTGGTCCTATTCTTTTTTGTATTGGTGCCGGGAACCACACGGCAAAGATATAGTCACGTACATCTGCGGGGTAGACAGAGCCAACAGTCTTAAAAAGACTAAAAGGCCACGTTCAGCTGTATTGATAGAATTGAGAGCCCCTCGCCTGGAAGTAAAAAGAGAAAAGTCGGAAGGCGAACCCCGGGCTCCGAAATACTTCTGTGGAGGGTGCAACCCGGAATACGCAGAGATAAGAAGGACCAAATTCTAAATGAACGTTCATGATATCAGCAAAATGAGATCACACAATTCAATTCAAAGATAGGAAGAACTCTATTTGAATTCCAGCTTCCTGGTCGGGACACCCGGCCCGTAACTTTTTATGGGAAGTTGATTTTTTATAGGGCAGTTCGTAAAACATACGACCAATCAAAATGGACGACACTCATTCAAACTGCTCTTTTTTTTTGTTTACGGGCATGTTCTTAAACGTTATCAACAATTACTTCCAATAAAATGTGTTGCAACTGCGTCTATTCCAGAGAAAATTGTTTAAGATACTTGTAATTAAGAGAAAAGCTTTCAAACTCGACGTACATACACATATCATTACACCTGTTTCCCATTGGGGTAGGCAGAGTCTATGGATTTCCACTTGCTATGTTCCTTAAAGACCTCTCCCGCTTCCTCCACACTCATTACTCTTTTAATGCATATTCGACGATTACGGATACTCCTAACAAACTTGAGATTCTTATTTAAGGCGATGACGTATCTTTCGTACTTTATGTGTACGTCTGGATCTTAATTACATATAGCCATCCATTAAAAGACGACTTCAAGTTGTATGCCTTTAAGAATCACACGCTCATTTCAATAAATAATTCAATTATTGAATTAACTTTATTAATATTTATCCCTAACGGAGTAAGCAGAGCTGACAGCCTTAAAATTATACTCAAAAGCCACATTCAGCTCAATTAAGATTCAACAAAGTGGCCAATTTAATTCATATATAAAAAAAAAGATTTGTATAATTTTATTTGTAGGTAAAAATTACTTAAACACTACTATATTGATAATGTTTCGCACAAAGTCTGACAAAACCTACAAGAGTATTTTGAATTACAAAGCTATATTATATATCTGTTAAAAATAAATACAGCGAAACCTCTGCGAGACTCATTACTTTAGGCATTAAAACTTATCAGTAATTACACCAGTCTATGAAGGGTCGTAGGGTGTTCATGCATTATTCAACGGGCCCATGTTTACAATTTATTGTGTCCGGTCCAGTGACAGGAAGCAGAATATGGATAGTGCAGAATGGAAACTTAACCCTTGTTAGATCCATGTTTACATACATACATACATATGATCACGTCTTTATCCCTTACGGGGTACACAGAGCCAACAGTCTTGAAAAGACTAATAAGCCACGTTCAGCTTAATGATAGAATTGAGATTCAAATAGTGACTGGTTGCTAGCCCATCGCCTAAAAAAGAAACCCAAGTTTATAAGCCTATCCCTTAGTCGCCTTTTACGACATCCATGGGAACGAGATGGAGTGGTCCTATTCTTTTTTGTACTGGTGCCGGGAACCACACGGCACTCCATGGATCCATGTTTTAATAAAAATATTTCTTTGTGTTGTATTATTATAGAAAAATTATCCTTTTTTTGTAAAAAACCAATGAGTACATAACAAAACAGCTTCCACTAACAAAAGGTGTATCGTTTTCGTTAATATTCCGACAAAACACGTGGATGCTTTTTTACAACATGTTTTTCGACAAAATGTTTACAAGACCAAAAGACCGCATTTAGTTCGACCGTCCATAAAGTTTATGAAATGCTTGATTTGTGTAATGGCGTGTTTCTGTTTGAGACTGCACACTCGTTGATAATTAAAATAGAAAGAAAAAGAAATCAATTTCGTGACTAAATCTACACAAGAATTTCCCTACATGAAATAAATTAAAAAAATTATTAAATGTAGTAGTATGTAGTATTAAAGGTAAATATAGTACTGTCCTATACCCCGTAAGCGAACCCAGGCTTTAACCTTAATAGAAGGGTGCAACTGGGAACACGACAAAATGAGAGAGAAAGAGATAGTACCATGTTCTATCCTTCTGTGTCTACATTATTTTGTGTCGGAAATCACTGTTTGTTTTCGTATGCTGATTAAGTGTAAAAACGAAACGTATAGTGCGGGTAGAAAGATAGGGATAATTTATTGGCAATATTTAAATTGGTCCCCTCGTTTGATACTGTCTTGTCCACTATCAAAAGACGTGGGGACGAGTTGAACAGTGTTTTTGTGTGCTATCCTGCGGGAAATATACAACTTTGTTTAGTCGTTTTCAATATTAATTTTAAGGATAGGCTTATAAGCTTGGGATTCTTCTTTCAGGCGATGGGTTGGCGACTTGTCACTATTTGAGTCTTGATTCTATCATTATGCCAAACAGCTGAACGTGGCCTATCAGTTTTTCAACACTGTTGGCTCTATCTACCCCGCAATGGATGTAGACTTGATTTAATTTGTGTATGCACTATCATTGTTTATATATTAGCACAAACGATAATATAACCAAGAAGAATTTTTGAAAATTATTATGATAGCAAAAACCAAGACAAAAGCTAGATATAAAATAAAATTTTGAGATACTTGAGAGAAAAATGTCTGTACAAAACTCCTATTAATTAATTAATTAACTAAATAAACAAAGACACCCCAATTAACAGCTTCTTATTTAAAATACCACGTACTTGAAGTATCTGAGGAACACGGACTTAATTGAATTTCTAGTTAAGTGTCTGGTCGGGACAGGAACTTCAAATAACAGTCCATCTTAACGTTAAAAGGAATAAAATTTGACTTTTTACGACCTTAGGAATTTGTTACCGCTTCTTCTGTACTGTAGATTTCTATAACAGTAAAGTTCTATTGTTCTGTTCTATTCTTGTTGACTATGCCGTGTGGTTCCCGGCACCAAGAAAAAATAGAAACCACTCCATGTCTTTCCCATGGATGTCGTAAAAGGCGACTAAGGGATAGGCTTATATACTTAGGATTCCTCTTTTAGGCGATGGGCTAGCAACCTGTCACTATTTGAATCTCAATTCTATCTAGTATCGCGTTTCGTTTATATATATCTACTACTATCTACTATCAAACGCGCGGTTTGAACGCGCTGTCCGACGGCGCGTCTCGCCGGCGTCACTCTAAAACCAGCCTAAGAACTAGAAGAAAAATTTGATCCGCCCCGCTGGCCAGACGGTGGGCGACCCACTTTCTCGCTCATTAAAAGACTAAGCTTGGCTTTAATTTCACAAATGGCATGTTTAATGACGAAACATGGCGCAAATAAACTACACTTTTAATTTAGCTGAAAGGATCTCAGTTGACTTTTCGACTTGATTTTTTGCTTTGAATAGTGTTTCATTATATTTTATTTTTGTGTTTATGATGAATGAAATTAAAAAAGAGGAAATTGATGTAAATCCCAACTATCTTGTAGAGAAGGAATAATTTAGTAATTTAGTAAAAGTCAACCAAGGAAAATCTTCAGAAGAGATTTTGAAGCCCCCGATTGACTTATATCAATGGATGGGAATAAAAAGAGATAGATGGCCCTCAGAATAGGCTGAAAGAAAAATAGCTTATTCACTACCAGTCCAGAATAGGAACCTGCACTCGATGAATATGCTTATTCCTTTAGTCTCCCTTCAAAACATCCAGGAAAAAGATATTCTATTATAACGTACAGGGTAACACATGGCACGATTGAACAATTTAATTAAAAATTCTAAAACAAAATACTAAGCATTCCTGAGAACAAATCTGAAAGCGATTAGGGTACACGGAAAGCGTCATAAAATATTAATAAATGAATGTCAACGACGACAAAAATTCCCTTTTTTTTCAGGATTCACAAAAAAGCAACATCTATCATCTCGTGAAAGGGAACGAAACAGACTTAGAGTAGCTTTTTAAGGTAGTAGAGCGCGCAGATACAATGTTTCAATTTTCAATGAAAAAACAATATGTAGGTATAGGGAGTGAGTGTTTGGCTCGACCGCCACCAAAGGGAAGATCTTCCGCCAGGCTAGGTGTTATGCCTGGGGAACCGCGGCTCCGAAAATCTAGAGACGGAGGTTGTATATATGCTCCAATCCGTGAAATCTTTGCTTGTGCGATTTAGGTTTTTCGCTGTTTTTGCCTGATAGCGTCGCGTGATTTTATTTTTTGTTTTTGTGACTTGAGGCGTAAAGATGTCGCCACATGTACCATTTTCTTGTTACTGTGTAAATTTTTATGCAATAAAGATATTACGTGCCGTGTGGTTCCCGGCACCAATACAAAAAAGAATAGGACCACTCCATCTCTTTCCCATGGATGTCGTCAAAGGCGACTAAGGGATAGGCTTATAAACTTTGGATTCTTCTTTTAGGCGATGGGCTAGCAACCTGTCACTATTTGAATTTCAATTCTATCATTAAACCAAATAGCTGAACGTGGCCAGTTAGTCTTCAAGACTGTTGGTTCTGTCTACCCCGCATGGGATATGGACGTGACCATATGTATGTATGTATGTAAAGACTAGCTGTGCCCGCGACTTCGTCCGCGTGGAATAGTTATTTTGGGCATCATATTTATTTTTGCAAACATCCTCCTCGGCTTTATCAATGTCAGGCGGTCACGCGTATTAGAAAGAACGCTGGTTCGCCGTATTAAATGTTTCGCTGCAAATTGCTTATAACGACTATATCTCAAAACCTATTCGTCTGATTTATATATTGTAAATGGCAATTTTAGTCTACATGAAAAGCCGAAAGTAATAAACATATTTATTTGGATAAGGATTAATACTGAATTAAAGAAAATTGGTTTCAAAATAACTTATGTTTATAATGAAAAAATAATCTTAAAAAATGAACATAAAAGTGGTTATTGTAAGTAAACCTTAAGAGATAGATAAATGCTCTCGCGGACTTTTTTATGGCAAAAAATGAGTACTTCACATCTTTAGTACATTGTTTTACTATATCTTTGTTGGTTTGCGCAGCGTTCGCGTGGAAAGCTCGCAGATGGCCGACTCGTTCAACTTTCACCTGCATTGTTGACGTTTCCCGTAGGAAATCCGGGATAAAATGTAGCCTATAGCCTTCCTCGATAAATAGACTATCTAACAGTGAAAGAATTATTCAAATCGGTTCAGTAGTTTCTGAGATTAGCGCGTTTAAACAAACAAACAAACAAAACAAACTCTTCAGCTTTATAATATTAGTAGATATAGATATTACAAACAAACAAACAATTGATCTTGGTCGATGCACCTCTACATTTCGCTCACTCTAAGGCATGAAATGAGTCCTCCAGGCGATGGAAAGCGCCCAAAAGGGTATTTTATATTACATTATATGCTTATAACCGAAGAAGGTCATGTTTTATTGGGTTCAGGCAGTTGCTTCTAATTTTATTTTATTTAACTGTTTTATTTCAGGATCTTAAAGGTACGTTTTTACCCAATATACATTTAATCACGTTTATATATCTTGCGAGGTAGACCGAGCTAACAGTCTTAAAAAGCCTGAACGGCCACTTGAACGTATCAATTCAGTACGGCTGTATTCCTTAATGTCATATTATTATGATGTCATAAAAGGCGACTAAGGGATAGGGTTACAAACTTGCGATTCTTTTCCAGGTGATGGGCTAGCAATCTGTCACTATTTGAATCAAGCCAAATAGCTGAACGTGGCCATTCAGTCTTTTCAAAACTGTTGGCTCTGCCTACCCCGCAAGGGATATAGACGTGACCGTATGTATGTATGTATAAAACAATGTCTTGGCCCTATTCTTAAGAACAAGGAACCAAAAAGCAGTTACAATTATCGTAAATCCAATTATGTCCTTAATAAATCCGTAGGTAGGAGGAAATTTCTCCTTGTCCACGAAGCCACTCAGCGTAGACGGACAGGGTGATCGTTTGAATTATGTAGAGAAAAAAATACACAGCGCCAAGAGTCCACTACAAACTGACAAGTGGTGTTAAGACTGGAGGACGTCTCACGTCGCAGATAAGGAAAAATGGATGCGGCAAATGATTTTCTCGCTCAAGAATATCACGTGCTGTTGCAAGTTTTTGTTGAGCAGTCCAAATTTGAACATATGAGTGCCGTGTGGTTCCCGGAAACTGTATAAAAAATAATAGGACCACTCCATCTAATTTCACATGGATGTCGTAAGAGGCGACTAAGGAATAGGCTTATGAACTTGGATTCTTTTTTTAAGGCGATGGGCTAGCAACCTGTTGCTATTTGAATCTCAATTCTATCGTGAAGCCAAAGAGCTGAACGAGGCCTATCAGTCTCTTCAAGACTGCTGACTCTGTCTACCCCGCATGGGATATAGACTTAAATTTTGCATTTGACTTTAAAATATCTGCTTAAACCCGATAAAATATTCAGACAAGTCACCCACGTAAAGATATAACAGTCGACAAATACGATAGGTTCTTACAGAAGAACGTGATATCATTCAAGTCTCGTGTTGATTGCAAGGAAAACTTCTGTATACTAAAAGTTCAAGCTATTTTGTAGTTTCTTGACGGCCGTTGGAGCGATCTTTAGCGAGGAGAGGATGCAAGATTCTCGCAATTATCTGCCCTGTTAACATCCCGTATTTAAACATAAAGTAGAGAGTTTGTGTGTAGTGCAGGACAAACTGAGCAATACATACATACGGTCACGTCTATATCCCTTGCGGGGTAGACAGAGCCAACAGTATTGAAAAGACTGATAGGCCACGCTAAGCTATTTGGCTTAATGATAGAATTGAGATTCAAATAGTGACAGATTGCTAGCCTATCGCCTAAAGAAGAATCCCAAGTTTGTAAGCCTATCCCTTAGTCGCCTTTTACGACATCCATGGGAAAGAGATGGAGTGGTCCTATTATTTTTTGTACTGGTGCCGGGAACCACACGGCACACAAACTGAGCAATACGAAAGTGAATTTTCTTGTGTTATTTCTTGTTAATAAAGATTTACGTATCTTAGGTATAGGTACCTTATAATCATAGCATACTCGTATCGTACATCTATACTAATATTATAAAGAAGAGTTTGTTTGTTTGAAGCGCTAATCTCAGGAACTACTAGATTTAATTGAAAAATTATTTTTGTGTTTAATAGGCCATTTATCGAAGAAGGCTTTAGGCTATATAACATCACGCTGCAACTATTAGGAGCGAAGAAATAATGGAAAATGTGAAAAAAACTGGGTAAATTACGTATTCATCCTTGAGGGCTTCAATGATACCCTAAATAACTATTCCACGCGGACGAAGTCGCGGCCACAGCTAGAACGTTATATATACATAAATATATTGCTAATGTAAATAATGCACTAAGTTATTATTATTGATGTATTAATTAGGATAAGCTTTTACTATGACATGATACAACAAAATTGTATCATGTCATAGTAAAAGCTTATTATTAACACATAGAGAGCGGAAGTAAGTTGTCACAGATAAAACAAAAATATTAGTGTTGCCAGGTAGGCGCCAAATTTAATTCCTGTAACCATGTCTATCTCCATTGCGGGGTAGGCAGAGTCAACCGTCCTGACAAGCCTGACAGGCCGCGTTCAGCTCTATGGCCCAATGATGGTATTGAGATTCAAATAGTGACAGGTTTCTAACTAGAATAGAATAGATTTATTTTCAAAATTGGATACAAGGTATCACTTATTGACGTCACATAACTTAAATCTAATTATAACTACTACCGCTTCCAAAGCACATGTGTAGAAGAAGCGGCGGTACAAACTACACTGCAGCATTTTCATCGGACGTCAATTTACAAATATAGATCTCTTAAATCTAAATCGTGGACGAATGCACATTGTCTACATTAAAAAACATGAATGAATGTAGAGTTTGTTAGCCTTTACCTTAGTCGCGTTTTACGACTTCCATAAGAAAGATATGGAGTGGTCCTATTCTTAAATGCCGTTAACCACACGGCATTTATTCGTGAAAAAGAGAAAATTATTTTTTAACACTTGTCCATTAGTGTTTTTCTCTCACTCACTCATTTTAATGAGTTTAAGAGATATACTAGACTTTAAACAGTGACAGAGGGTACGTTAATCAATTATGTTTTGAGTAAAAGACTTTAACACGGAGCTAGCACATTTGTTCCCGCTTCGAAAACTTTTTTTTAAGTCCGCGAGAAATCCTGAACAAATTCAATTACAAACACCAGAACAATAAGTATTCGCAAACAATTTCACTTGTGCAACTAACCACAAACAGATGCAAACAAAATTGAATTCAGACGGTATCCGTTACGATGCGAACTCCGATTTAAGTTGGCGTTGTAGCACAGAGTAGATTTACCAACAAGAGATAAAGCTCCATGTTATTTTTGATTACCGCCTTGTGCCGTGTGGTTCCCGGCAGTGCCGTGTGTTTCCCGGCACCAATACAAAAAAAAATGGGACCGCTCCGTTTCGTTCCCATCGATGTCGTAAAAGGCAACTAAGGGATATGCTTATAAAATTGCGATCCTTTTTTAGGCGATGGGCCAGCAACCAGTCACTATTTGGATCTCAATTCCATCACTAAACCGAGCAGCTAAACGAGGCCATTCAGTATTTTCGGGACTGTTGGCTCTGTCTACCCCGTAAGGGATATGGACGTGACGTTGCACCTTCTTTGAACAGCCTTTTTGACCGTAATCCTGGATCGGGTAAGTCAGGTTTTTACACGAAAGCGACTCCTGCCTGGTCTTGGCATCCTTTGATGAGGAACCAAACTTAAATCAGATCGTGGTTAAGCATCCAGTCCGCCTGAATACGCAGGTTTCCTCACGATGTTTTGCAGTAAGGACTCAATCTGAAGTACAATTGAACATGACTCAGAAAAGAGTCATTGATACTCGTACAAGCCATGATTTGAATCTATGCCTCCCCGTACATCCCGTTTTTTTATTCGGCCACCTAATCGGCTAAACCACCAACGCCCTTTCTTGGGAATGAAGCTTTATCCATGGTTTAACCGACATTAGAAAAAAACTAGTTATAAAATAATTAAATAATTGAGGAATTAAAAATAACTCTGCTCTACTAATGCTATTTTTCTTTCAAAATATTATAATTAGACCAATTTAAAAGAGAAAAATGTTTTTCCTCGTAAATGCACCAACTAAAAAGGTTATTTAAAAATTAGAAGGTCATTGTCTCGTCTGAAGCTTTCTGTGCGCGTTTTTTCCATGTATACTTCTATAACTCCATTACAATTAATGCGCGCACCGTTGATAGTTGGTACGCAAAGCGATCTTAGTCTCCAAGTAAGTAACTCCTCTGCGATTGCAGCGAACTGCCCGCGGCGATAATTTCTACAAGTTGGTCTACCTTGGCCTATCCCTGGAGTGGTGGTAATAGCCACATGTTGGGCCGAGTTGGACAATACTTTGAACGCCATTGGGATTTCGGGACTTGCGCAAACTTGCAATCGATTGAAGATGCTTTTGGATTGTACCTTCTTTTTCTTCGCAGCATTACTCTAAAATACTTAGTGAGGGCTTCCTCTTAGGCACAGTTTCGAATCCCACACAATCAACGAGTTCTGATAAAATATCAAACCCTTACTTTTAAGCATAACATATAGGTGTTTTTGAATTACTAGTATTTTCCTCGGGAGCAAATGTATACTTTAAAATATAGTAAGTACCTTACGTAAAACGAAAGCAACAATTTTCTAAAATTGGATAAACAAAAGCATAAAATATTTTTATGCCGAAATACAAATAATACCTACAATCGCGAGTTTTACGTTATGTGTACTGCAAAAGAAAAAAGGTTTTCACTCGGGTGCAAAGCCAATTTTGAAGTAACCAAAGGAGCTTTATTAAGTCCCCTGAAAGCTTTTAGTTTCACTTGTACTTGTGAGTTCTCCAGCGTAAGCTTTTTTTTTTCATTCTCATTCTATTACAAAACAGTAGAAATCTAATTTAGGCTGAGGGTGGCAGAATGGTGACAGGTTTTGTTAGAATTAAAAGTTTCATAGAACAAGTAACATGAACTTAATTGAAATCTATGCAGCTTGAAATAATTTGGTATAATGTTTGAAATTTTTTGCAATAGTGGAATCTTAATGAATAAAAATTAAACTACTTGGAAAAAAAAGTTGATGACAAACTAAAATTTAATTTAGTATTTGACTTTAAACGAATATGTTTCGATCAAACTCGAGACAACTCAATCAAGCGGTTTATAATATATGAGAAAAGATTCGATACTTCTTCAACAACAGGCAGTTCAATAACTGAACAATTTTATTTACATAAATATTTACACAAACAAAAAAAAATTAAAAAAAAATTTGCCATTAAATAAATTTAAGCTGTTACGTAGTTGTTGTTTTACGTAGATAATAATAATGAACGCCAGTTCTATTTTTAAGATCAATTAACTTGCTTATCTATACTAACATTATAAAGCTGAAGAGTTTGTTTGTTTGAACGCGCTAATCTCAGGAACTACTGGTTCGAATTGAAAAATTCTTTTTGTGTTGAATAGACCATTTATCGAGGAAGGCTTTAGGCTATATAACATTACGCTGCGACTAAAAGATGCAAAGAAATATGTTAAAAAAAAACGGGGATAATTATTCATCCTTGAGAGCTTCATTGATGCCTAAATAACTATACCACGCGGACGAAGTCGCGGGCACAGCTAGTCTATTATAAGGGACTTCTTAATAGAAGTCCCTAAGTAAGTAGTATATACATACGAGTATATATATTTTTATATATTCTTCATTAGATTTTCTCGCCACAGGAAATTGAGAGCGTGGGCGGCCCCCAACTGAGAATACTGTTGCACAGATTTATTGGAAAACTTCAATAAATATTAAGAAAATCTACAAGGACAGGTCATGGACGAAGTATTATCTATCGTAATAATGGATTAAAACTACATATATGCAGATTTATCAGCTGTTCAAAATGTACATACATACATATAATCACATCTATATCCCTTGCGGGGTAGACGGAGCCAACAGTCTTGAAAAGACTGATAGGCCATGTTCAACTATTTGGCTTTACGATAAAATTGAGATTCAAATAGTGACAAGTTGCTAGCCCATCGCCTAAAATAAGAATCTCAAGTTTATAAGCCTACCCCTTAGTCGCCTTTTACGACATCCGTAGGAAAGAGATGGAGTGATCCTATTCTTTTTTCTATTGGTGCCGGCCGAGAAACACGGCACCTATTCAAAATGTGTGCAGCAAAATGTATAGAATAGTTGATTCTTTTCGCGAATTCGATGCTCGCAATTTGTAAGAGTCAATAAAAAATTCCAATACTGTAACAGTTCACAATTTAACAAACGTTCCCAATTTTTAACACTTAAATCCCGTCCGACCATCTCGGACCGCCACTAATCCCGCTGCGATGAATACCTTCAAACTAATGTGAACCTTCGCATTGTCACGCAGAACTCAATTTCGGGTACCCGAAGTAATTCAGGCTATCCAAGGGCTGAAATATTAGAATTACGCCAAATGGAAATGCCTAATTGTAGAAAAAGATGGCGGGTTGAATTAATTTACCTAAACGTATATATAACTTGGTTTAATTATTGTTTAATTAAATTTTAATTTGCATGAACGTTTTTCATGGTTTGTTTTTCCAAATTAAATAAACACATACCCAGATAAAATTATATTTTATTATAAGATTGACGAATGTTTATGAAGCAAAAGACGTTTGCATGTATGTATAATTTATGTATGTGTACAGTATAGAACTGCATAGATACATATAATCACGTCTATATCACTTAAGAAGTAGACAGAGCCAACAGTCTGGAAAAGACTGAAAAGTCACGTCCATCCATCCCTAAGTTTGTATGCCTATCCCAAAGTCGCCTTTTACGACATCCAGTATGAGAAAGAGATGGAGTGGACCCATTCTTTTTTATATTAATGCTGGGAACCACACGGCACCATTTATAGTATAAAGAGGCGTAATGTATGTTTTTATCTTTAAGAACGCCACCACTCAACAGTCCAGCATATATACCTAAATGAAATAAAATTCTAGGTATATCTGTAGGTCTAGTTTTAGGCGTCTTTCTTTCTAGACGTCGGGTTATGAACACCGTTTTTATTAATTTGGCCATGTCGGAACATCGATGTCGGAAACTAACTTTATGACAGTCATAAAGTGCGTACACTTGGGATATATTGATACTTTTAATAGGGCTGAAGACGATAAAAAAAACTAAATATAAATAATATAATAAATAAATATATACGGGACAAATTACACATATTGAGTTAGCCTTGAAGTAAGTTCGAGACTTGTGTTACGAGATACTATATTTTATAATAAATACTTATATAGATAAAGATCCAAGACCCAGGCCAATCAGAAAAAAATCTTGTCTAATCATGCCCTGGCCGGGATTCGAACCCGACACCTTCGGTGTCACAGACAAACGTACTACCGCTGCGCCACAGAGGCCATCTAAGAAGTAAAACTAAGAAGAATCTGTTAGAACTATGGAAATATAACCAATTCGAAAAATATAATAAAAAAATCATATCACTTATTAATTTATATTTACTTTATTGTATTGTATTTGCAATTTTTAAGATACACTAGGCGGACTTAATGCTAGTAGCATTGTCTTACAATCTGCCATTGGGTTAAGCAGATAAACTTTATCTGAGTAACATTATTCTTACTTCTTTGAATTTTTTCACATTGACCAATTTAAAAATATGTATTTTGTCCGACTGAAGCCAGCTTGGCTGTTTAATCCGGTTTGTCTACATACATACATATACATATGTACATATGGTCACGTCTATATCCCTTGTGCGGAAGACAGAGCCAAGAGTCTTCAAAAAACTGATAGGCCACGTTCAGCTGTTGGGCTTAATAATAAAATTGAGATTCAAATAGGGACAGGTTGCTAGCCCATCGCCTAAAAGAAGAATTCCAAGTTTATGAGCCCTTCCCTCGTCACCTTTTACGACATCCATGGTACCGAGATGGAGTGGTCCTAATCAATTTTGTTTTGGTGCCGGGAACCACACAAGCACCAATAAAAAAAAGAATAAATTTAAATTAAGAACATTTTTTTTTCAATAAATTTTAAGTTCGAATCGTTTATAAAGACCCAGTTCTATTTACAAACCAATTTTTTTATTTCTTTTCTTAGTGGTGTGTATGACAAGGCAGTGAATTAGGCTGGATAGAGTGACTTACCACAAATCACTCGTTAAAACTTTTTAGTCCCTAACAAGGGTTGACAACTAATTTGAAAAGTTGGGAATAGTCGGCCGCTTTGGGTTAATTAAAACCATAGAATGAGGGTACAACAGCCATGTTATCAGGAGGACATTTTGTTTTGGATATACGTATGTCCATTAATATACGTATACTCAAAAACGTAATCATGTATGCAAGTCTAAGGCACCAAACTAAAAATATATTTACCAACATAGTTATAAAGCTAACGATATGATATATAAGATATTACTTAAAGCTATTATTTTCTCAAATTTCATTGTTGGGTATACTTAATTAACAATTTCTTTATTAAATTTTCGGTTCAGTATACTCATCATAATTTACAAAGAATCTACAATTTAATTAATATATGTATATAAATGTGTGTCTACGATACAGCCATAATATTAGATTCTGTTTCTTTATGGTTCGATTATAAATTATTGATTTTAAAACTTTATGTTAGTGAATCGATAGTCGATGTTTGTTTTACATATAATGTAATCCGTAGTTTCAACTTTCTCACTTTGAAACTCAAAAAAGATAGGCCACCAAAAGAAAAACAAAAAAAGCTGAATTATTTTCCCGTCACAGACGCGTTCGATTTTCGAATAATTTGTTTCACTTTTTTTAAGCACTTGAAATTCGATCTATACATCCAGCACTCGACAGGAGCGGGTAACGATTCGCATCCGGGTTTGAATAAACAAATACACAGTAAAAGTGTTCCCGTGTCTAGTTCGCGACAGGCCAATTCCCCTACATCGCTTCGAGTTCAATAGAAAACATTTTTCACGTGAATCGAACTTTCCAGTACTGGTGGATACTTATCATTTATTACCTACTTTAGAGTTTTTGAAATACTATCGTGTTATTTTTTTCTTACAATTAGGCCTTAGGTCAAGAGCACTTTAAACCTTGAATAGTGATGAATGCGGATGAAACTATATACTGGGATCGTGGTTAGTGGAAAGACGAAGTCTAGCCTAAACCTCCGAAAAGAGGCGTGATTTACATACATGATTGTATCTTAACTATGCGTAAAGCCATTACATTAATTCTTAAATCTCCAAATCCATAAATACATTATATAGTGATATTATCCCGTAAGGGAAGAGGAATGCCTCTTCCCTTAAGGGATAAACAGAGGAAACAGTTTGGAAATGAATTGCAGGCCACGTTTACCAAGATGTAAAAAATATCGTTACTTAGGCCCACTGAGTTGTCCCATAATGGAAGACACTAACCTTCTTGCAGGATAAACAATGAGCAAGAGAGAGAGAGAGAGAGATTAAAACAATGGCAAATTAGTACGCTTTGACAACTATGTCCACAACGCCACAATAAATAGTCCACTGCGGGCAAAGACATACTATATTGCGTACAAATAAATCGCACAATGTACACGGGACGCGACGCGACAAATATTGGTCGAAGCAGGGCCGGATTCAGCAATGAATGTTTAAATGCACAGATTGAGTTAACCACGAAGTAAGTTCGAGACTTGTGTAACGTGATACTGACTAAACGATACCACATTTTATAATATACTCGTATCTCTGACGGCCTCTGTGGCGCAGCGGTAGGACGCTTGTCTGTGACACCGGAGACCGGAGGTCCCGGGTTTGAATCCCCACCAGGGCATGATGAGAAAAGAACTTTTTCCGATTGGCCTGGGTCTTGGATGTTCATCTATATAAGTATATATTATAATATAGTATCGTTGAGTTAGTATCTCGTAACAAGAGTCTCGAACTTACTTCGAGGCTAACTTAATCGGTGTAATTTGTACCGTTTATATTTATTTGTACCGTTTATATTTATTTATAGCATCATAAAGCATCCTAAAGCATCCAAGACACAGGTCAATCAGAAAAAGTTCGTTTCTCATCATGCCCTGGCTGGGCTTCAAAACGGGGTATACTGTGTCACAAACAAGCATCCTACCGTTGCGCCACAGAGTCCGTCAAATTAGATGTGAGATACTGATTTTCCATTTCAAAACTAAATAAAAACACCCAAGCCGAGAAAAAGCAAACAAAAATAGAAAAAATATCAGGTAAATTCCTGGATGCCACTCTGTTTGTATCAGTCAATTCGGATGCAGCCTGTCAACGCGTTTCACGACCAAAGAAATAAATAAAATAAAGTCTATGATAAAGACGGTAAAGCACTCTGTAAAAAGTAAAAACTTAGATATGGAAATAAACTGGGGATGATCTTGGAACGAAGTAAAACTGGACTTTGGTTTAACTTTAAATATCCACTGTAATAAACCGCTGAATTTATTGATACAATAGTTTTAAAACAATTTGATATTGCGACGGCCTCTGTGGCGCAGCGGTAATGCGCTTGTCTGTGACACCAGGGGTCCCCCGGGTTTGAATCCCGGCCAGGGCATGATGAGAAACGAACTTTCTCCGATTGGCCTGGGTCTTGGATGTTTATTTAAGTATTTATTATAAAATATAGTATCGTTGAGTTAGTATCTCGTAACACAAGTCTCGAACTTACTTCAAGGCTAACTCAATCAGTGTAATTTGTCCCGTATATATTTATTTATATTTATATCTACTAGATATAACATTGTAAAAAAAGAATCAAATGCACACTTAAAAATTTTCTTTTTTTTTGTGCCTGTTATGACACATTCTGAAAAAAACAGAAAAGAAGTTGCACAATACAAATTATACTAAACAGTCTATGAGAAATAAAACAAAATTAAATACAGAATTTCACATTTACATTTGTTATTCGCTACGTACTTAGACCGCGAGAACACTTGTATTTTGCTAGCCTGGCATCGAAAAATTAAATGTTTCTCTTCCTATGCAGATTGTAAAAGTCTGTCAAGGAAAGTCGTTCCGAGTTAAGTGTTTTAGTTAGTTCTTTCTGGGGATGAGCTAGCCATCGCTCAATATCTGAATCGCAGTTCCATCATTAGGACATTAAATGTGTATTAATTAAGATAAACTTATTTGTTACAGCCTAATTTGATAATTTAAAATATTTTCGATAGCGTAAATATAGTATTTTACTTACTGTAAATGTTTACAAACATCTAGACCCAGACTAAGACTGGATACATGGCTATGCCTGTCTACACGAGGTTTTTATCTAGTTTGTATTGAGCCCCGTCTCAATCCTGCGGCGGTACAGGGTATTTCTACACAGATCTCTCAGGCCAAGAATTTCATTTCTTTGTCATAGCTGTATGTCTTAAATCTCTTTGTAAAATCAAAATATACGTATTTAACATAACTTTTTAACGTGCATTTCTCATTATTTTCATATATGTATATTATATGTGCATTTTGTTATGTTTAAACATTTATTTATGTTCTGCGCCAATCTCCTGTTTGGTTTCCTTCTACCCAAAGGTTGACTGAACAGATTGCATTAGCGATAAGTCCGCCTTTGTTCTATCTCTATCTGTTTTGTGCTGTTTTATATGTTTTACTCTTATGATGCAATAAAGAGTTTTGTCTATCTATCTATCTATAACTGTACACACTAACCATTTAAAACAATCAGATAATAAAGTTTAACGACATTTTGTATTATTACATGAGATAAGTTAAAACAAAGTCCCAAATTATAATCATAAATGGCACTAATGTGTGTCTATTTTATTATTTTATAATTACCCGCAAAAATATATTCCAGGCTCTGTTCCGAATTACTCTATACTGTAAAGGGGTCGCCGTAACGAGCTATTCAGAGGCGCCGTCGTCATCGCTTTGAATATCGACGGCTTGCCCGCTGTAATCACCACCTCACACCAGGTCTTTGAGCTCACCAGATATCCACCACGCTTGGCTGGCTCTGTTTGACGAGATTTTATTGTAAGGTTGGTAGTTACTAGCTCTCTAGTTTGTGGCCTTATACTCTGAATGATCATTTTAAATTTTTGTGTAGTCTTGGTCCCAGCACCAATTTAAAAAAATAATAGGACCACTCCATCTCTTTCCCATGGATGTCGTAAAAGGCGACTAAGGAATAGGCTTACAAACTTGGGATTCTTTTTTAGGCGATGGGCTAGCAACCTGTTGCTATTTGAATCTCAATTCTATCATTAGGCCAAATAGCTGAACGTGGCCATTCAGTCTTTTCATGACTGTTGGCTCTGTCTACGCGAAGCGACGCGTAAGATTCAGAGGTCAACGACACAATTCATTCAGCTGAGCGATCTCGACAACTCTGTACTTTACTTGATCTTGATACTAGAAAAATAATTTATTTTTCAGACATTTATTTACATGTTTAGTTTTAATTTCTTTTTGTAGTATTGGTCTTTAATAAGGCGTGTGACGTAGTTTTTGAGGGTTTTTTAAATGTGAAAATGATGACGTTTAATTTAAATAAAAATAGGCTCAAACAGCTCAGAAGCATGGGTATAGTCTATGTTTAAAAGGATGCAGTTGTTTTAAATGTCACCCTGTATATATGAATGTATGTATAATAACACCCTCTTTTTGGGTAGCCGTCCTTTTAAATTAACCAGAAGGTTAACTAACAGCAAACGTTACAATTAACGTGCAGAATACAAATTGCCGATTAAAACCTACTTACTTACCTACTAAATTATAAAAGGCGTGAAAAATGGCGTAAAAATCTTGTACATGGTACGAAAAAATGTATAAATATATGGTCACGTCTATATCCCTTGCAGAGCCAACAGTCTTGAAAAAGACTGCAGGGCCACGTTCAGCTTTTTGGCTTAATGATAGAATTGAGATTCAAATAGTGACAGGTTGCTAGCCCATCGCCTAAAAAAGAATCCCGAGTTTGTAAGCCTTTCCCTTAGTCGCCATTTACGACATCCATGGGAATGACATGGAGTGGTCCTATTATTTTTTGTAGTGGTGCCGCGAACCACACGGCACAAAAATATATATAAAAATTGTAACTATTTCTCAAATTATGACCTGACCTGACCACCGCAACATTTGCAGGGGAACCTAACGCATATTGGATCATGGTTACACATTCAGTTGCCTGAATGTGCAGGTCTCCTCACGATTTTTTCCCTCACCGTACAAGCATCGGTAAACACCCAAGCTAATGAGCATAACTCCGAAAAGAGTCATTGGTACATGGCCGAGGTCATATTTGAACCCGTACTTATCTCTTTCCCATGGATGTCGTAAAAGGCGACTAAGGGATAGGCTTATAAACTTGAGATTCGTCTTTAAGGCGATCCGCTAGCAACCTGTCACTACTTGAATCTCAATTCTATCATAAAGCCAAACAGCTCAGCGTGGTCTATTAGTCTCTTCAAGACTGTTGAGTCTGTTTACCCCGCAAGGGATATAGACGTGATTAGATGTATGTATGTATGTATATTTATTCATATCCTAATGATATCATCAACTGAGATTGATAATAATGATGCCGTAATGTTAACATAGCAAGACAAAATGGCGTTTTATCCGTAAACATCTACGGATAATTGTATAGGCAGATTGAATAATAACAGCATTAAATTACCATTTTTATGGCGTAAATTTTTACAACATACTTCATTTAATGGACGAATACAAGAACGTAGGGGATGATTATTAATTGCATCGTTGTGACAAAACAAGGAGTTTGCTTTATACAAGGAACATACAGACACGGGCATTACATGTATTATATGTATGTATATATGTATACATATATAAATGTATATATGTCTAGACAGAGCTAACAGTTTTGAAAATACTGTCAGGCCAAGGTCAAAAACTATGGAATTGAGATTCAAATAGTGACAGGTTGACAGGTTCATCGTTTGAAAAAATAACCTAAAGTTGATTAGCTTTTCCCTTGATACACTTTTACAACTAGCCCCAGAAGAAAATCACACACTTTGTTATAAAAATCATTAAAAATCTTAAAAATGCTTCTTTATATCAACTAAAGTGCCGTGCGGTATCTGACACTTTAGAAAAAAAACACTCCATATATTTCCCATGGATGTTGTTTACAACATAGGATATGATATGATATGAGGATAGGATAGGCGACTAAGGGGTATGCTTATAAACTTGGGATTCCTCTTGTAGGCTTCTAGCAACCTGGCACTAACCCAATTCCATCATAAAGCCATGCATACAGCTGAACGTGGCCTTTCAGTATTTTCAAGTCTGTCGGCTCTGTCAACCCCGTACTGACTATATGTATGTACTAGAGGCCACCCACGACTACGTCCGCATGGAAACCCTATCAATCCCGCGGGAACTCCGGGAAAAAAGAAGTCTATATGGTATTCTGGGTCTTCAGCTACCTACACATCAAATTTCATTGTAATCGGTTCTGTAGTTTTTGCGTGAACGAGTAACAAACATCCATACTGACATCCTGACATACTCACAAACTTTCGCATTTATAATATTAATAGTAGGATGTATCAACTAATGCGTTTAACAGAAACTCATTTAATTTCCCTACTCTTCTTGTGTAAAGAGCAATTCTTTTCATTTGCAAAGTTTTTATCCAGTTTTTATTGTTATTTAAATGTATAATACAACGCTTATAAAAAGGGAAACGGTGTTGGCAAACTTTGAAGCGGAGGCAGTTTTTAATAAAATTCTTGTTTTTTATATATTTTTTTTTCTTATCACTTGTTCTTCTGTTCCCGTAAGACATCTGTTTTGTGAAACACTGAAAAAGTTTTAAAGTATTTTATTTCATTAGGTTTAATGATAGAATAAGATTATTATTTTTTTTATATTTCATTTCGGAAACATGCCCATTAAGGCTGCACATTGACCAATAAATAAGGAATTTACAAGACAAAATTCAAAGAGGCTTTATTGAAACTTGTATGTTAATCCTCAACACTATATGAAAAATGTTTCGGTTTTACACCCGTCTGACCTCCGTTACCACATACCGGTCGTCTACCAATATTGGACCATTGTACACTCCTAAAGATTCCTCACGATATTTTATCTCGAACTTAAATTAATCACACCTGTTTTTCTAGTACTAGCTGTGCCCGCGACTTCGTCCGCGTGGAATAGTTATTTTAGGCATCATTAAAGCCCTCAAGGATGAATAATTTTCCCCGTTTCTTTTTCCATTATTTCTTTGCTCCTTATAGTAGCAGCTTGATGTTATATAGCCTACAGCCTTCCTCGATAAATGGTCTAATTAACGCAAAAATATTTTTTCAATTCAAACCAGTAGTTCCTGGGATTAGCGCGTTCAAACAAACAAACTCTTCAGCTTTATAATATTAATATAGATACCTACGTACATCTGGATAGCGCATCGGTGATCGAATAGGTAATGTGCTCGGTTAAATAATGCGAGATACACTGAAAGGCACAGGTTCGAATCCCATCTCGGCCATGTAACCAATGAATATTTCCGAAGTTATGTACATTAGTTTGAATACTAACCGATAATGAAACACTTACGGTAAGAGAAAGCCTCGTAATGAAACATGCACATTCAGGCAACTGTATGTGTAACCATGATCGGTCCAATACAGGGTAGAGGTATTGGTTAGGTCTACCTGCAAAGGTTGCGGAGGTCAGATGGGAGTCGCTTGGTATAAAAATCTGACTCACCCAATCTAGGATCCATGGTCAAAGGCATGCCACGGGCTCCCCTCCAGAGTGGTCATGATGCAACCGGGACTAAATATAGGAGGAAGAAGGAGTTACCTCTAGATGGCCACAGTACAAACGTTATTCTTGTTTAATTAAGTAATTAGACAGAGCCCCGTATTAAAAGCTAGTTTATAAAGGTAGAGAGTTTTCAAAGTAAGTTGTCACTTAATTATTTGAGCGTGTTCCACGAAATCCGACTCAGCAAGAAGTCCATTAGCTTTGAAATGGCTGCTTTCTTAGTTCGGCACCAGAGATTAAGTCTAAGACAGATTTTCTAGGATTACTAAGCAGAACTTAATAACTTTCATACTTATTACCCGACTACTCCGAAGGGTAGGTAATGTGTTTCGAGTGTATGTGGATTTCTTTGTTCCGTGCTATAGCCTAAACATAACATATAATTACGGTTATGCACCCTTGGGGGTAGACAGAGCGAACAGTCTTGAAAATACTGATTGGCCACGATCAACTGTTTGGCTTACTGATAGAAAATCTTTTCAAATATCCTTACGTTAAATGTATGTATGTTATTTTTTACGCGAACGAAGCAAGAAGAATTTAATCTATTCTCTAATAAGGGATTACGGATTATTAAGCCAAGTACTCTCCAAGTAAGGCTCATAATTGATGAAACGCACATGTGAACTAACTAATTAATAATGATCATTATAGTACGTGGGGTTTAAGACGATTATATCATAATTAACATGATCAAACTCGGTACATTGTATGGATACAGGTGGGCATGTAAATGACGTCCGTCTCCCTAAAATAAGCCGTAATTTGAATGCGACATACCTACATACATACATACATATGGTCACGTCTATATCCTTTGCGGGGTAGATAGAGACAACAGTCTTGAAAAGACTGAATGGCCACGTTCAGCTATTTGGCTTAATGATAGAATTGAAATAGTGACAGGTTGCTAACCCATCGCCTAAAAAAGAGTCCCAAGTTTGTAAGCCTAACTCTAAGTCGCCTTTTACGACATCCATGGGAAAGAGATGGAGTGGTCCTATTCTTTTTTGTATTGGTGTCGGGAACCACACGGCACATTCATACATTTGAATGCGACATATACATATATTATACAGGCGAGCGTAGGCGCAGGCAAAAGCTATTATGACATAATAGGTTAACATAGATTACCGCGTGTACAGAGGCGTTAATCCGGATTGATGTCGTATGAATATTCAGAGCCGGCAATTAGCGGACTAAATGGACAAGATTTACTGGTTGCTAATGGATTTTGATGTGCCACAGTATTATCATACTGGACATTTTCCAGTAAATAAACAATTTTTTGGTTAAATCCTTAATGTATACCATTTTGACTAACTAAATATACAAGGGAAGTGTGAATAGAAACGTTGGAGTGAGAAGGCCTAGAAGAAAGTACATTGATCAAATCGGAGACGTTCTGGCAAAAGGTCTGGTTAAGAGTATCCGAAACCGACGAACTTGCGTGAAGTGATTTATGAATGACAAATGAAAAAAAATAATTTTCACTTATGTTTTCACTTATGGTATGTATGTTTACCATTTTACGTAAAAATACGTACATTCATCTTGTGCAGCTTTTACCACGACTCAATACGGGCTAGGTTCCCCAGCTTAAATTACGGAGGTCAGGCGGGAGTCGCTTCATAAAAAAACCTAATTACCCCTTCCGTAGTCATAGTCCGAAGAGGTGAGGATGTAATGGGTTAACGGTAGATAGTTGCTAGCCCATCAGCCGTCCATTCAGCGATGGCATGGCTACGAGAGGGGTAACGTGCATCGTCAGCCCGACTAGAATAGGGGGTGAGTTGAACATACATACATATGGTCACGTCTATACCCCATGTGGGGTAGACAGGGCCAACAGTCTCGAAAAGACTGATAGGCCACGCTCAGCTATTTGGCTTAATGATAGCATTGAGATACAAATAGTGACAGGTTGCTAGCCCATCGCCTAAAAAAAGAATCCCGAGTTTGTAAGCCAATCCCTTAGTCACCTTTTACCATATCCATGGGAAAGAGACTGAGTGGTCCTATTCTTTTTTGTATTGGTGCCGAGAACCACACGGCACACGGGGTGACTAATACGCAACTAAAAGACACTAATAAGACTTTTTTTTAAACAAGAAAGGGCGCGTTGTTTGAGATCAAAAGCAAGAACAACGTACTCCTCCCATGGTTAGGCTCGTCTAACCGGAAGATTGGAAGACCCTGGGCCCTGAAACACTTCCGTGGTGGGTGCAACCGGGAACACGCAGAGATGAGTGAGAACCGGAATGTTGGTAGAGCTATGGGTGGTGGTGGGATATCCCATCCCCTAAAGGAATAATCCAAGTTTATTAGCCGTTTCCTCGATTTATCTTCTTGGGTTAAACCACGACTCAGGAATAGACCGTTGGCACACACTGTATTTTATTCGTTACCAGAGGAGCATGTAAGCTTAAATATTAATGTAATAATATTAACCCAATGGAATAAGTCAAATGCTACCTATTTCAGGAACCTTATCCTATTATTGACATTACCAATATACTCGTATCACAATGATCCCGACATATTATATTATCAAGTTTGAAAGCAAATTCAATACGTATTATGTGAAATGGGCAAGCAAGAAGTTACAATACAAATTGGACTCCTTGCACACAACAGAAATTAGACCCAAAATTTGGCTCAAATGGGTAAGGGTTGAACATATACAGTGGAGATGTGCGAAGTAAATCTTTAAAGAGAGCATTTATCTGTGAATCACTCAGGGTAAAAGATTTATATATCTGTAATACCCACATGTTTAAATCATCATTGCCTATCTGGAAACATATGTGATGAAAATTATTTACCAATGTAGATTTTATAACATAAATCAATTCATCTGATGTTTGATTTATTGATAAAAATGTACTGAATTTAAAAAAAGATTTTAAAATATGCATAACATATGATTTAAAGATTTATTCATTATTTATTGGAATGATTTCATCGTAACTCACGGATATATATCTTTTTAACAAATCACTCATGCGTTACACGTCTCTAATAAAACAATCAGGCGGTTAACAATCTTTATACGCCTTTTTATTGAAAAATACATGTCAAAAATAAAGTATGCTTAATACTCAAGTAATTCATTAAAACGTTTATGTTATTTTATTTTTAATGCTATAAATTAATTGTAAAAATTTATTTTCAACAAAAAAAATAGATATTTCTTCTTTAAAACTTTAAATACTATAAGCGTATTATATAGCTCATATTACATTAATTTTACGACTATTTTTTAATCATTTATATTCATTTTAAAATTGACTTTAGAGTAATAAGGAGCCAATGCCTATAAAAATATATTTAAATTTTACTGATTAGGGAAGAATAAGGGTTATTTTGTCGCAAGTGACAGCCCTAATTAGGGTTCGCCCTTCTTGTGCAGAACCTTACTTGGCAAGTTTCGGATTACTTGCATAATAGCAAGTCACCAAATACTTAGTTATAGAAGAATAGTCATGTGATTACTGTCATTAAATATAATTACACTTTTATTTCTTAAAATTGTTACATTAATTTTATTTTGAGATAATAAAAGCTAATGTACTATCTAATAATAAAATACTTACCATGTTTTCGCAATATATTTGAAAATTAAATATGAAATTCTTCCAATTAATTTGATCCTCAATTAATTGGCGGATTTTGTTAAATGATCCTTTCTGAAGGGCACTTATCAGAATGATCAAATGACTGGCCAAAATACTGGACTAGTGTCTTGAGCCAGCATAGGTATTTAATGGTTTCATACAATGAATATTATATTTAACTAAAACTATGGCAGTCTACGTGGGTGCTTATAATTGCCAACCATGTGCCCCATAAATGCTATTGCTATTGGTGCTATTTAGGAACGGTGATAAGGCATATATCTTATCTTCCCACTCTTTCTTTCTAATAGAGAGAGAAGTATACTACGCAATATTCCACATAGATAAACTTACGTGTCGAAATAACAGTTAGGTATTAAATAATTTCTTTCATAAAACAAATTTGCCAGACTTCTGCTATGCATAAACATAGCCATTGTTTAATTAAACTAGAATTGTTCTTAACTCATAGATGGCTGCAATATTGCATAACAACACCTCAAGGAAAAGTGTTGCTTAAAATCAATATCAAAGTAAGGATTTTTATTTAACTAAATCTCTCAACAGATGTGGATTCCTCCTCATATTCAGTGATGAACCGCTTAACAAAAGTGCAACTTGCTCTTATTTAAAAGACTGGCCTAATTTGCTGGCTCAATGTGGCTCTGGCCTTTTGACGCAGGGGCTAATTTAAGACAGTTTTAACTGCAATTAGTAGGTTTTGAAATTAATGCCCTTAGATTACAGGTCTGCAAATGAGTTCCCTTCCCCTTAAAATAAACTGTGTAATTATACGACACATTTGAACCTCAAGTTGTTTTGTTACCCCAATAAAATATATGACATTTTTTTTTAATCTTCCACTAAGGGAGTACTGTACTACTGTTTTGTATTTGTAATGTACAACTCCTTTAGTGAACAATAAATCATTTACTTACTTACTCGTTGTATAAAAAGTTGAGTATATAGTGTTGTATGGGAAGGTGATTTGTAATATCTCAACATATATATATGTCTAGTATATATGTACATTATGTGCCATCATTTCAAGATAAAGAAAAATATACTACCAACCTTAACCATAATATTTCCTATCGACTTAAATACAACATTACTTTTAATTTTATAAGACGTTATATAAGTACTCATTTAAAGCGCAGGATTTTAAAAATTAATATTAAAATTGCGGTGACGAAATGAAATTGAAGAGCACGTCTCTAAGATGTAGGAAGGTGGTGGAGTCATAATTTTCATTTTGACTTTTATTTAAACTTAGTTATACTATTAACATGGTCAGGTTACCGTGTAAACTGGATCAACAAGGTTAGACGAGAATCATATTCATACATCACGTCTTAATCCCTTAAGGAGTAGGCAGAGCCAACGTAAGGCCAATTTCACATGTATAATTATATATAATGTTGTAATAAAAATTCCACCGTTCAGTGAAGTGCCGTGTGGTTCCCGGCACTTAATTATAGGACCACTCATGGATGTCGTAAAAAGTGACTAAGGGAAAGGCTAATAAACTTAGGATTCTTCTTATAGGCGATAGGCTAGCAACCTGTCACTATTTTAATCTCATTTCCATAATTTTACCGTACAGATGAACGCGGCCTTGTTGGATCTGTCTACCCCGCAAGGGAGATAGACGTGGACGTAAAATTAAGATAATACGGTTGTTTAGCCAAGAAAAATCCCAAGTTTATTAGACTTATATTCTGCACGGGAAAAGAAGCAGTAGATATTTTTCTTTGCTTTGCACATACCATTGGTACCATACCAGCATAGAAGCTAGCACTATGAATGTGCTTATTCGCTTAGTCGCCTCTAACAACATTCGATTAATCTTGCCATTTTGTATTGGTGCCGTGTGGTTCCCGGCACCAATACAAAAAAAAATAGGACCACTCCATCTCTTTCCCATGGATGACGTAAAAGGCGACTAAGGGATAGGCTTAAAAACTTTGGTTTCTTCTTTTAGGCGATGGGCTAGCAACCTGTCACTATTTGAATCTCAATTTTATCATTAAGCCAAATAGCTGAACGTGGCCATTTAGTCTTTTCAAAACCGTTGGCTCTGTCTACTTCGCAAGGGATAAAGACGTGACCCTATGTATGTATGTAGACTTATAATGACACATCCATTGCGCTAGCAACAATGTTTCGAACATCAACGTGAGTCCGTAATGAAGCATCCGCTTCTCCGTTTTTTTTCTTTAACCAAGTTTTATCTAGCAGATCTAGGTACTGCACAAAATATACCAAAAGTTTTAACACGTCGCTACATTATTAAATCCATATTAACAGACACACTTACATACATATATATACATACAAACGGCCTCTGTGGCTCAGCGGTAGTACGCTTGTCTGTGACACCGGAGGTCCCGGGTTCGAATCCCGGTCAGGGCATGATGAGAAAAGAACTTTTTCTGATTGGCCTGGGTCTGGGCCTGGATGTTTATCTATATAAGTATTTATTATAAAATATAGTATCATTGAGTTGGTATCTCGTAACACAAGTTTCGAACTTACTTCGAGGCTAACTCAATCAGTGTAATTTGTCCCGTAAAAAAAAAAAAAAGCCCGGAGGAGTAGGCAGTGGCTACATCTTTGCACGCTACACACTTGCCACGATAGATAGATAAATAAAACTCTTTATTGCACCATAAGAGTAAAACATACAAAACAGAGAGAGATGGTACAAATGCGGACTTATCGCAAATGCAATCTCTTCCAGTCAACCTTTGGGTGGAAGGAAACCAAACAGGAGAGCAAGATAAATAAATGTTTAAACATTATAAAATGCACACAGAATATATATCAATATATAATACATATAGATACATACAAATACGCATAAATACAGATAAATATATAATACTAACATATACTTTTTTTTGTCACTCTCAGTTTGTTGTTCACTTGTGTAACAGCTTCCTGAACATATACTTAGGATAGATCCACGATTCCTGAATACTTCTTTCCCTTCATCCACAGGAAATTACAGAAATTACTTCATCCCTATTTACTTATTTATATAATAGATTTGTAAATTATACTATATAATTGGCTTTGAATTGTCCTAGTATTTCAAAGATATAGTACAATCTGCACTCAAGGAGAGATTTAAAAAAATCTATACATATAATAAATCTGTAGAAGGGTCAATTCTGTACATTGAAAATATTTAAAAAATAAATAGCAGGGGGTGTTACTGGATCGATACCGAACACAAATATGTGATTAAAAAATTTTTTGTCTGTCTGTCTGTATGTTCAGGCATCACGTGAAAACTAATGGTTCGATTTTGATGAAACTTGGTATAATTATACCTTATTATCCTGGGCATAAAATAGGATACTTTTTATCCTGGAAAAATACGAAGAAAAAAAAATCTTAATTTTTCAGTTTATCCATAGACGTTCTGTAGAACCGCGAACACACGTTGCGTTACCCGCAGTGGATTCAGCGCCGTAACTTATAGCGCCGAAAGTCGGATTTAGCTTGAACCGTTTGTGGCACACGCGGGCCGAACTAATACTAAAACTGCTAATTACAATGAAAAAAATAGTTTAGTCCGGTCAATGTAGACATTCGAAGCTACATTAATTCCCATCAAGCTGAAAATGAGTATAATTGTTTAAAATACAATCAAAAGCATTATTTCAAAATTCCCCATGATTCCGGTTAAGGAAAATAAATTACCAAGGTCAAAGGTAAAAAATGGGTGTTTCGCGATTTTCTTCAAAACGGTAATTTTTTCAAATCGGAAAATTACCTCGGACATAAATTGTAGATCATAAAGTTATCTATAAAAAAGGTATCAATATTTTTTTCAATAAAGCTACCGTTTCTGAGATATAACGATGCAAAAAGTTGCAAGCGTCATAATATGCACACGTTTCCACGCCACCTCTGAGTTAGTGTACTATTAGCGCGTTTTTTTTAACATTTTTATTATTAAACTTGAAAAATTCTGAAATAGGTTAGAATAAACACGTGTTTTCACTACGCAGTGGCACTCAAGACAAACTTTCGCATTTATTATTTAAAACAATTAGAATAACCCTAAGTGAAGAAAATCTTAGGACAATAATAGAGATTACAATTAAATCAAAGTAAAACTAAAACTACTTATGAAAAGAAAGAAAAAAGATGACTACAAACTAAAATTTAATTTTTAAATTGTATAGCTCCTGCATAGTACGTATGTTGACATGGGGGAGTGTGCCCAGAAAGCTGGCAGCATTGCCAATTTGAATGGCAATGCTGATTCTCTGAGCCAGATAATTTCCAGCCCCCCGGTCAAGAGATACCTCAATCAGCTTTTTCGAAAATTGTCAGAAAAGCTGAAGGGTAGATAGGCCCCCCGGTTCCAGAGATTCTACCCCAAAAGGTTCAAAAGTATAGGTATTACCGATACCTAAATATTTGCGCCTTTTGAGGTTTTTTGTCTCATTTGAAGCAGAACCGGCCTTAGATTTAGTAACCTGAAGATGAGACGGCGCAAGTGTGTCGACATACATACGACATAGGCCGTGGTGTCCATAGCCGTCAACGGTATCCCCGCAAGGACTACTATTATTAAAGACTAATGGTATTTCATGTGTTGAGCATTCTGAGATAAAGCAGGTATACGACCCTAGCCACGTACACAATTAAACAGAGAGACAGATGTTGTCTCAAGGTTTCACTACAGTATAAATTAAGGGACTGGGTTTCATCATACTTATGTATATTTTATATTTTGAATTCAAGTTAAAATTACCGACAGAACAATATTTTTACTTATATTACTGCTACACAGAGTATACGAGACGTGCTTATGCATATTATGACGCTTGCAACTTTTTGCATCGTTATATCTCAGAAACGGTAGCTTTATTGAAAAAAATTATTGATTCCTTTTTATGGATAACTTTATGATCTACAATCTATATCTAAGGTAATTTTCCGATAAAACTTACCGTTTTGAAGAAAATCGTGAAAAACCCATTTTTTTACCTTTGGCCTTGGGTAATTTTTTTTCCTTAAACCGGAATCATGGGGAATTTTGAAATAATGCTTTTGATTGTGGTTTAAACAATTATACTCATTTTCAGCGTAATGGGAATTAAGGTAGCTTCATTCTTATTTTTTGGTCTAAATTGACCGGACTACTGACATTGTGAGAGTTACTCAAAATGGAGAAATAAACCATCCACGCGATGACCGACATCCGCGCGGACGGAGTCGCGGGGGGAAGCTAGTATTGTAATAAAACCGTGGCTTTTGCTGTCCGACACCTATACAAAAAATAACAAGACCTCTCCACCTCTTTCCTATGGATGTCATAAAAGGCGTTTAAGCCTAACCCAGACTTATAAACATGCGATTCTTCATTTAGGCAATGAGCCAGCAATGCTGCACCTGTCACTGCCTCAATCGCCTTTTACGACATCAATGGGAAATGAAGTAGTTTTATTCTAAAGTGAAGGAAACCACACTATATATAACAGTATATTCTGTAAAGATAGGTAGATACATATTTCTTAGATAACCCCAATGTTAGTTGGGAAGTTGCCAAATTTGTTGTTATAACGACACATATCGGAGATTTGATACAAGTTGTGAAGAGTATCAAAGAGTCAGCTGGCAAGACAAGCATCTGAATTTTGTTTTACAAAAATACATTTAAGAATATACTCTAAACAAAACGTCAATAACGTCTTTTCCCCGCCAAAATGTTTGATCATAAAATCCGTCTAAAAATTGGCCATTTTCACTAACTTGGGGGTCTTTGATAAACGATGTTTTGTATAAGAAATAACGGTTGCAACAAACGAAGCTTACTCCATATAATCGGTTAACACACAAAAATGACAACACTAACGCTATGAAACTTTATAATTTTCATGATAGAAATAAAAAAAATAGTGCGTAATCAGCCCCTGTAGCATGCGCGCGCGACGCCATTAGCTGACGCCGATATTGCGCGAAAAACTATTGCTGTCCCGTTTCACGTCGTAATAAAAAGCGATACAGCAATAGTTTGTGGAGCTGTAAGAACGGCAGTCAGGAGTAATCGTGTTATACGCCGCGTACTGCCCTCATAAAACACTCGTTACATCGGAGAGGAGTATTCTGGATAATCTTTACTAACAAGAAAAATAATCCCACTAATATTATTATAAATGCGAAAGTTTGGGAGTATGTCAGTATGGATTTTTGTGTCTCTTTCACGCAAGCACTACTGAACCGATTACGATGAAATTTGGTATGTAGGTAGCTGAAGACCCAGAATAACATTAAGGCTACTTTTTACCCCGGAGTTCCCGCGGGATTGATTCCACGCGGACAAAGTCGCGGGCGGCCTCTTGTGATCATATATTTGCAGCAAGTTTTTACCAGCAGCTACAAAAGAATACAGGATTTTCGTTAATCCCACGAGAACTTCAGTTTACCGGAAAAAATGGTGCCCATGTTTTTCTCTGTACTCCGTGCATCATCTTCATCATGATGGTGGCCTTTTGAGGATCTAGTCTTGGATATATCCAATAGGGAAGAACAAGAAGACTATTGTTCCACTCTTGGCGTATTAATACTTTCGGAGAAGTTCTGGCAAAAGATCAGGCTGAGAGTACCCGAAACCGCGACGGGCTTTCATGAAAAGAATTATGAAGCTAAAGAAATAGTACCGGGAACCACACGTCAGAAATTATTCTGACTTGAAATGCCTTAGCCATTAGTTCATTCATTCCTTCATTCATACCTATCCATTGCGGGGTACCTACACAGAGCTAACTGTCTTGTAGAGACTGATAAGCCACGTTCAGCTGTTTGGCTTTAGAATTGAGATTCAAATAGTGACAGTATGGTAGCCCATCGCCTAAAATAAGATTATAAGCCCGTCCTTTAGTCGCCTCTTACGAAATCCATGGGAAATGAGATGGAGTGATCCTATTCTTTATTATATTGGTGCCGGGAACCACACAGCACATTAGCCATTAGCTTTTTGTAATAAAGTCAAATAAATAAATAAATTGGTGAAAAATGTACAGAATAACACTGTGCTTTTAGCAGTAAATATGAAACATACTAATAATTTTAAGTCGCCGTAAAATGCGTATCGGGTCGCGGCCGTGCCCGGGGGAAATCTATTACTTTTACTTACTCACTATATATTTAATTCAAGGGCTGTTTGTCGGTATGTTAGTTTTATATCGAACTTTCATAAACATCTTCAATATATTTATGAAATGTTGTTGTTATAGGACCACCCCGTCTCTTTCCCATGGATGTCGTTAAAGGCGACAAGGGGCTAGGCTTATAAACTTGTGATTCTTTTTTATATATATAGTTACGTCTATATACTTTGCGGGGTAGACAGAGCCAATAGTCTTGAAAAGACTGATTAAGCCAAACAGCTGAACGTGGCTTCGTTCAGCTGTTTGGCTTAATGATAGAATTGAGATTCAAATAGTGACAGGTTGCTAGCCAGTCGCCTAAAAAAGAATCACAAGTTTTCGAAGTTTTCAAGCTGTTTGGCTTAATGATCTTTTCAAGACTATTGGCTCTGTCTACCCCGCAAAGTACATAGACGTAACTATATATATAAATGTATGTATAAATTTGTTACGAAAATGTATAAATTTTCGAGTAAGTAAGAACTGTTTTGCTTCAGCTGATGATTTTTTTTTTAGTAATAAAATTTTAATAAAAATATTTTGATAGAATTAAATGATATAACTTATAATAAAAAAAAGTCTACTTATCAGAATTCCATCAGTAAACAATTTTTATATAAGAATGATAAGGCACGTATTCACCAAATAAAATAAAGAGGACAAACAGTTTGTGTGACATTTTCCCAATTTTCAGAAAGATGTTCATCTTAATAGACAAAGTGACTCATGAAATATTATATTTGTTCAATTTAAACTGATTCTGTATGGGAGCATCACATAAATAATGGCCAAAGTCTGGGGTATATATCATTTGCTATTTTACTGTATGTATCTCTAAATAAAACGATCATTTATACATACATACATACATATGGTCACGTCTATATCCCTTGCGGGGTAGACAGAGCCTACAGTCTTGAAAAGACTGATAGGACTCGTTCAGCTGTTTGGCTTAATGAAAGAATCGAGATCCAAATAGTGACAGGTTGCTAGCATGTCGCCTAACAGAAGAATTCCAAGTATATAAGCCTATCCCTTAGTCGCCTTTTACGACATCCATAGAAAAGAGATGCAGTGGTCCTATTTTTTCTCTAATGGTGCCGGGAACCACACGGCACCACGGTAAAAAAAAGCAAAAAGTCTAGTTTCCACGTCGTTTCCAACGTCGTTGTCTACGATTTACAAAACAGGGATTTGTATCGTAGTAGCACCCTCCTTTCAAATCCGGTTAGAGGTTATTGCCAATAACGTAGACCAGTTAACAGTAAGTTAATAGAAAAATTGTATACATTCTTAGCTGAGACTTAACTGTTGTCGATAGTGTGAATATATGTTAAGGGAAAGCCAGGACAAGACGCCATTTTTATAGTTTCTTTGGGTACTTACTTCATAATTTCGCTATTTTTGCTTCAACTAATTTGAATTATTTAAATGTTTAATATAGCCGTGTGGTTCCCGGCACCAAAACATAAAATAATAGGACCACTCCATCTCTTTCCCATGGATGTCGTAAAAGGCGACTAAGGGGTAGGCTTACAAACTTTGGATTATTTATTTTTCTTATTATATTGGTGACATTTATGAACTTTATTAATATAATTTTATGAATTTTATTTATGTAATTTTATGAATTTAATTAATTACTATTAGTACTAACATAGTTTTACGTTTACTAACATATTATGAGTCCTGGTTACTTAAATAATAACTATTTCATTCATTCAATAATAAACTTGGAATTATTTTATTAGGCGATGGGCTAGCAACCTGTCACTATTTGAATCTCAATTTCATTGAACTGATCTGAACGTAGCCTGTAGTCTTTTCGAGTATGGTGACTCTGTCTACCCCATAAGGGATGAACACTCAATATTATGTATACCTATGATTGGGAAAAAGCGAAGCTGGAGCGACTTCAATCTTAATTCAGGCAGTTCAATGACCATTTTGATGGCATAACGATGGAATTGAGATTCAGATATAGTGACAGGTTGCTAGCCCATCAAGCAGTCTTGACCTCTACGAGGAAGACAGAGCCAATATTCACAGCACCTAGAGACCATATTCAGATGGGAAACTTAGTGATAGAAATATCCGTCCCTTTATACAATGATATGTCAGTCAGCTAACACCTTTTTCTTTTATATATTTAGACTAGCTGACCCGCGCAACTTCGTTTGCGTGTATCCCGCTACTTCGACAAATACAGTCAACGCACCAACACATATTGGATACTAATTTTCAATTCACAATAACTTCTCTTTCCCTTAACCGCGTTTAAAATATTAAAATGTTTTTTGGTTTCTGTGACTCTTCTTTGATCGCCCCCCCTATCAGTTTTTGGAAAAAATATTTAAGTAATGTACAGATTTTTTTTTTGTCTTATATGTATAGATCAAAGTCGTAGTACCTACTTTTTAATATTATTTATTTTTTATGTACCGTTTTTTTATATTTTTTGTTTTTTTTTTATGTACTTACCTACTTTTGTTATATACATCTAACTATTATTTTCTTGTTTACTTTTTAAATTATTTACATTCTACATTTTATTACTTTTACTTATTTTTTATTTACATTTATTTTTAGAAGATTAACTTTGTCTACATTTTTTGAAATATAATATAAGGTATACATACATTTTCATTTTAACGATGAGAAAGGTTTCCCATATATTTAAAATTAAAGACTATCTACAATTAAAAACTACCGCGGCCGGCCCGTACCGTGCCGCAATACTAATATCGTGATATCTCCTAAACTATATGTCTAAATAACACACTGTAAATTGCAAAAATAATCTAAATTAAATGCTCGTGATGATGAACTTACTTATTTTGATAAGGATATAAGTATTATTGGTTATATCACCAGTTAAACATCACCCAACGAATTAAATGTTTTTTTAATACAGAAAAGTAGTTTTTGTGACTTAAATAAAAAAGCTGGATATATGTCATCGCGGACTTTTTTGTAGAACTAATAAAGACCAATGTTTTTGCTATACATTGTTCTTACTTGTATCCAACGGTATAAGCGGCGCACGCACAAATGCAATCTTCAATTAGATTTTTTTTCTGACTTCTTGGACATAAATCGCTATAACTCAGCTAATATAGTTTCAATGTATTTCAATTATATATAAAAACCTGTCGGAGAAAATACTCTTTCTATTAGTGAAAACCGCATCAAAATCCGTTGCGTAGTTTTAAAGTTTTATGCATACGAAGGGACTACAGACAAAATGGGCGACTTTGTTTTATACTATGTAGTGATGATTAATTACTCATGAACAGAGGTGACCTTAAAACAATATAATGTTGAAGGTTACCTACTGGAACACAAACTCGGATATTTCTTACATTTACATTAATAATTGGTTGCTAACAACAACAACAATTCACACTATTTAAAAACATACAAAATAAGCTAATTGGTTTCGCAATATGCACGGTCACTATTTCCGTTTACGGTAGATAACATACACATATAGACAGATATATATACCTATACAAGCTTACCTTCGATCGCGATAGGATTCAAAACAGTTCTTACATAGGGCTTTTTATTCGGGTGACTAATTATTGGGCCACCGGCGACGCTCAACTGAGAGATTTGTTTGTTTGTTTGTTTGTAATATCTTTATTGCATAGAAATTTACACAGTAACAAGAAAAAACTAAATTGACTTACCTAATTGAGATTTGACTAAACTTAACATTTACCCACGATTCAGGAGAAGACAAACTTGGTTATTATACTGAGGGACTCCGCGCTTTGTATCCAAATGTCTTAGGTAATAATCCCAAGAAGGATCAAAATCAGACTTATTAATTGTAAACAATAAACAAATTACAGATCTTCAGCACGCGCAAATTTTAATGTACATTCGGCATTTTCCAGCGTCGAAAGTCCATAAGCTATACCTACCAGACGAGTAAATTAAAAGATATTGATACTCACTTTTATTACCGAAAGACGCGTCTGGACTGATAAGTCCTTTTATTTTAAAATGAATCTACTGCCTATAGAGATAAGGTTTGATATGGCTGCGGGTAACAATGTAATCGTGTTGGAGCCAATTAAACCTCAGATCCGGTGCATTATCTGACCAGTATTCGGCTGTGACCCCGACCCGGTGTGACCCGGAGGCTGGGCGTATCTGTCAGCGCAGTAACATGCGTCGATAGATCGGAACTCTTTCTCCACACTCGTATTTTATGTGGAAAGAGAAGTGGGTAAGTACGTGTCTGTTTCTGTACTTGGGATATAGAGTAACAACACTCTCGAAAATCTCTGCGTATTTAAGGTTAATTTTCGTACGTTCATAACTTCATGTTTTAAAAAGTAACTATTACAAGAAATTCCATTTGCTATAATTCCGCAATCGTCTTCCAAGGGTTCGGTTTTGATCGCTATCTTGGGAATGGGAATGTAATGACTGCTCACTGACCTCAAGTGACCCTCTCAGCAGGAGTCCCCACCCAAGCAATCTTGAAAAGACTGAAAGGTTACGTTCAGCTGAACGTACTTATATAAAATCCCCTGACTCCGCAACCATCAAGAAACATGGATGGACAGACTTTGCAAGGGGATAAACAAAATATTGAGAATGACAGAAATAAAAGGGCAGGTCTATTAAGAACTTCCTTAAACCCCTAAGGCAGTTCTTAATAGACCTGCTTTTAAAGAATATTGAGGTCTAGATCACCGAAAAAATAAACTATCATTCAGTTTCAAAGTCCAAATGTCGTCCTATTAACTGCAACAGATATCAAAGAGTGGACTTTGACTTGAATCTTATCGGATACATAATTACGAAGTCCACATTGCGTACTTTGGAATTAAAGCCGATAAAAACTTGATAGTTTTACTTTAAAAGTATTTATAAATCTCAAGATTGCCCTAAGATACTTATCTATAACTATGCTAATTAATTCCTGATCAAAACGTTCTTAAGATAATCAGTTATAGAATTAAAAAAATATTTAATACGGAATTAAACGCCGATGAATTGAAACTGCGCTTTTATTATATGAAAACCAAGCACTGTATTAATTGAACTTAAATTAAAACAAACAATAATTTAATCTCATTTGAAAACCATAGACGTAGAAAAAAAGTGAAAGTAAAGCATCCTAATGGCGGCATTGTACGCCTGTGTAAATATTAGAAAACTTTAGAGATAATCTTTGACGCAATGGCGGCTGACTGTCACTACACTATGTGGCGTAGTATTGGTGATTCATTTATCCGTATAGCAAAATTCATTTTGCCTTCTTTTCTACGTCTATGGTAAAAACAAATTTTTTTGTTTATTTATCTAAAATACAAAACATTTCGCATTGCGCGCTAATTAACATTATTATTTTTTGTATGTACTAAAATGGCCAGTTATAACCTTTTTCCTTGGAAAACGAAGTAAAGAGTTTATACTATTTTCAGTTTTAATTATATTGAACAATCTTTTATACAGAACTTTTCCATTACCGAGTGACAGACACAACACACAGCCCAAAGCGCTGGGTTTTGGACTTCAAAATGCTTGTATAGTTTCCTAAAGTGGTCCAGAGATGCATGATTGAGTGTCAGTATTTCCTAAAATTCCCGCGAGATCGGGAATTAATGGGATTTTTCATTATACGCGAGCATTCTCTAGTCCAATTGATAATAATTAGTTTGCCAAATAATTATCAGTGTTTAAAAATAATAATTAAAACTCCGATTTTAAGAAGTTTTAGGTAGTTAAGTCTTTAAGTTATGAGAGATAGTGATGGTTGAATACTCGTACCTACGCCCGCGTAAAACTATAAATCCCGTTAATTTTCGTTCCCGTGAGAATTTCGTAAAATCCTTTCTTAATGCACGTCTAAACCACATAGAACTCTATGGTATATTTTGGACTGTGCGGTGATGTCTGTCAATGCCTCTTACAAGTATATTGATAATATATAGACGTTACTTTATCCGTAATTTCAGCTGAAATGATAAAATAATCATTACGACATTGACCTTATATCTGATACCGAAGGCGGCTTCCTTACATAACGGTTTATCATTATCATTAGACAAACGTCACACCACCCACACCCCAGAAACGGCATATGATCTAGTCTTTTGAACAGCTAACAACACTAACTACCTTTTTTTTATTTCTTACCTGAAAATTTATCAAAAATTTTAGATATTTAAGAATGAGAAAATCTAAAAACGCTCTTTATCTTTACCTAATCATTATTTCGCAAAAAAACAATTTTCAATTAATTTCGCAAAAAAAAAACAAAAAATTATATAAAAGTACATACATAAAATCACGTCTATATCCCTTGAGAGGTAGACAGAGCCCTACAGTCTTGAAACGACTGAATTTTTTGCTTCTTTATTTTTTCCGATAATAATGATGATTAAATTTACGTAGATGTCTGAAAGACAGGTTAATAGAGACAGGTAGATGGATAAATAAAATAAAATCAACCAAATATTTATTTTTTACTACAACCAAAAAAATAATAAATCAGATCTGTATGTATGTATTCAAATTAACAATCACGATTTCAGATAACTTATCAAAGTAATAAGTTACAATAACTACGTCTGCTCTTTAAAAAAAACACAAATGAGCGTCGATCAAACAGTTGCCTCGCGGACTTAATACAAGACTGACCTATTTTTAATTTTTAATTTTTATTTTTTTTAAATATGTATCGTCCAGTGTTCCATATATCAGTTGTGATTTTAAATTTATACTCATTTTGGTATGATCAAATGTATTTGGATTTCCCTTACCCAAACAAAGAGTACGCCGAATTATCTTTTAAGGGACGACAAGTTTTCTTAACTATATGGTGTTTCGTAAGTACCTATTTTAAATTTAACTATTTATTAAAAAAAAAATGTTTTCTTGAGTTACGAACTAAAGACCAAAAATCTTTCTTGTGGATGTATAATTTCCAATGTTCAAAATAATATGTATTAAGAACAAAAAAATACCAAAATTTATCCCACCATTAACTCTTAACAACATGTGAACAATATTCTATACAAATGTATTTTTAGGACAAACATATTTTCTAAAAAGTGAATAAGTGTATTTCTTTGAAAATTATTTTTGGAACTTTCACTTCTTAATTTTCCCCAACGTAAAGTGGGCGTTGGGGCGCCCCAGACCGAGACATAAAATTCAGACAGTATTTTTTTTTAAATATGAATTATAAATATTGCCTACGTAATATCAAAATTAAAGAAAATAAATATACCTTTACTTATTAATTTTAAAATGCTGAATGAAGGATAAATTAATTTTTATGCAGAAGATATCCAATCCTTTCAAATATGAACAAAACGCATGGATTAAAGTTTGAAAGTTAGACTTACTTCCATACTAGGTAGATAGATACTAAGGTAAATATAAGAATATTTATATTTTCGTTTGTAATGATTAGGCTCACTAACTACTGAACCGATTTTAACGAAATTTGGCATAGAGATAGAATTGAGTTTCATTATTTACATAGGTTATATTTTTTTTTGGAAATTCCGACGACACCCCGCGCAAGAACTAGAGTAGTAAGTTTACATACACATTATCTTTTAGATCGTACCTTCTAGCAGCTTTAATTTGAAGCAAAAGTCCTTTTCGCATCCATAATGCATGGATTACATTACCTTTTGCTAGAGAACTGATTAGTAAATTGCTATTAAGATAATCTTCCTTAGGAAACCTAAATCAGCCTTAATTCGTTGATGCGAAGTGATATATAAATATATTATGTATATGTAAAAGACAAATTACATACATTGAGCTAACTTCAAAGAATTATCGTGTACATACATACATACAGTGCCGTGTGGTTCCCGGCACTATTACAAAAAAGAATAGGACCACTCCATTTCTTTCCCATGGATGTCGTAAAAGGCGACTAAGGGATAGGCTTATAAACTTAGGATTCCTCTTTTAGGCGATGGGCTAGCAACCTGTCACTATTTGAATCTCGGTTCTATCATTAAGCCAAATAGCTGAACGTGGCCATTCAGTCTTTTCAAGACTGTTGGCTCTGTCTACCCCGCAAGGGATATAGACGTGATCATATGTATGTATGTAGGTATGTACATACATACATAAAATCACGCCTCTTTCCCGGAGGGGTAGGCAGAGACTACCTCTTTCCACTTGCCGATATCGTGTACATCCAAGAAAGAATTCATTTTTCATCATGTCCTGGCCGGGATTCGAACTGGAACCTTCAGTGTTACAGGGAAGTAGATACACGACCTGCGCCACAGAGGCCATCGACAATAATTACAAAGTGGAGATGTTTTCGACTGACCAAATAAAATGATGTCACATCTCTTACTGAAAACAAGGTTTCTTACTTCCCAATTTTATAAATCTGAAAGTGAATATTGTATAGACCTATATTTATATGTATGTATGTCGGTATGTTATCTCTTCACACTCTATAATGAGACCAATTCTAATTTTGTACATACATACATAAAAATCACGCCTATTTCCCGGAGGGGTAGGCAGAGACAACCTCTTTCCATTTGCCACGATCTCTGCATACTTCCATCGCTTCATCCACTCTCTTTATGCAAGCTCGGCGGTTTCCGGTACTTTTGACCTGACCCTTTACCAGGAGTTTCAATTAGTCCAAAAAACGTTACATGCAATTTAACCTTTTAGCCGCCGGGAGTTTTTATGACAAAAATGTTCCTAGCGCCAGAGCCATATTTTCGTCTATGAAAACCAGTGTCGTGCACTTTACATGTCGATAAGGAATTGAATTAGCTGAATAAAAGTTAAATATAATAAATAAAAGTTTGTTTAAATTAATAACATACAGATAATACACTAAAATTTGGACTACAATAGTATAAATCGTCAATAATGAACCAGTAATACAATTGAGTCGAATCGATATTTCTTTAAATTAAAACATATTGAAATCCCTATCTGTCGTATATATCCGACTGTGGCTTTGAAGTACAAAAGAAAGTAGGAATAAGTAAGGGATTGACAAAACTTAATTTCCAACTATCGACAATATTCGCGATATAAAATAATCAATCACATTGCTTTTTTCGTAAATTGCTTATTTGAAATTCAAATGTTGTTTCTAATAAAAACATAAATATTTTATTATTTTTCAATTACCATTTATATATAAACATGTAAGTATATATTAATAAAGGAAGAACAAGAAAATAATATTGGTACTTATCGAATAAAAATCGCACTAGGAAACATCATTTCCTACAGTTTGTTCATTCTCTGATCAACTCAGGTTCAATAAGAAGTCCGTGTATCGTCCACACTGCGATCGTGATAATAATATTAATAGAAAGGCAATCAAGGTAAGATGTTAATTTTATTTTATTTAGGTATATACACGGCTTAGTACCAATAAAACGATTAAACATTTTGTTCGCCTACTGAGTATATACCTACTGACCAACTAATTTTATATGAATATTTTTATAACTAGCAGGGTCCGGGAAGTTAACTCTCTTTGGATAAATTGCATATAACAATAAAATTAAAAATATTTGTCTTGCTTGCATAGTAGTATGTACGGTTTTACATTTTAGTCTTAAGATAAAAGCTCAGTAAGACTACCGTACGTACCGTATTACGAAGTAATTTTCTCCTACCACCTACACCTACCTACGAACAAATTAATATAGACATGTCGATAAAATTATCAACTTACCCTCACTTCGCCAATATCGTCTCCGTCTGTGACGTAATAAGCGGACGGATATTTCCGACTCCGGCGCTGACACATAGTTTAATACTCGTATCATTAGTGATGTGCACATCACCAATAACGATTAATATATATTTGATGATTTTAGGATAAAATCTGCCCTTTTGTATTAGAAACCAATACTTAATTGGTTTTATTTATCGAGAAAATATGATTGACTCATTTTTATCACAAACAACATACCCGGGTAGATAAAATATATATATTTTTAATAACTTATTAAAATTGTTTTACCACAGCACTACTGTCGGAATTATACGACTGTGGCGTTTCAACTATTAGTAAATCACCAATTGAGCGACCTATTAGATGTGAATGTTTATTGATATTTTCTTGAATGTTAGAGGTAAATAAGAGGATAGATAGTGTTTTAAAACAAACGTTTATATGATTAAGGTAATTATTTTTATTTTTATGAGTTATTCAAGGCAATAGTTTTAATAAAATTCGATTAGGAAGTTGTAGTCGGTATTTTACGACTGTGGCGGTTATAAGTCAAAATCACACTGTCGCTTATATACGACTGCGGCGGTTAATAGGTTAATAAAATTTTACCAACTTCTGGACCTCAATTAATGGCGATTCGCAATCTCCTACTCAGAGAGAAAACAACGCAACCAGGAATCAGAACCTTTGCATAATGATCAATTTTTAATATTTCCAAACCTTGACCATTGTTAATATCTCTTGTTTCAGACACTCCAGACAATTTACTTCGCCGTTTCCTTCCTGAACGACATCGTCGGCACCGACGCCCCAGCGCCCAAAAAGACACCATTAATCCGTACTCTCAAAGACCACTTATTTTGTTTAGCATTCCCTGTAGCCATATACGTATCGACTGCATTCTGGACCATATATACTGTTGACAAAAAACTAGTCTTCCCAGACTATATCGAGAAAATATTCCCAGTCTGGCTGAACCATGTTTTGCACACGTTAGTTGCAGTTTTCATGTTTATAGAATTAATCGCAACTAGGAGAATTTATCCTTCCAGAACATTCGGAATATTTTACACTTTATTTTTCTCGATGTGTTATGTCGTTTATATCCATCTTTTGTATGCCCATACGAAGATGTGGCCCTACCCTATTTTTGAGGTGTTGAATCTCGCGCAAAGAATTTTGTATTTCGCAATCAGTACAGTCATTGCGATTGGTTTTTATCTCATTGGAGAAAAATTGAATGCTGCTGTCTCTAAGGGAAGTACAATGCCTTATGTCAATGGTCATGCTAATGGACATATGAAGAAGAACAAATAATTGTGTGATAACTTAGATGTATCGTTATTTATTAAAATGTTTTTATTTATTTTTTGGTTCTTTTTATTCATGTCCCACTACTTAGACGCTTATACATTCAGCCGATTTAGAAATCGAATTTAACATTTAATCTCTCCATCCCTGGCGCGTAAGTTGCACCCTCTGCCATTAAGACCTGGGGTCCGTTTAACTTACATACATACATACATATGGTCACGTCTATATCCCTTGCGGGGTAGTCAGAGCCAATAGTCTTGAAAAGACTGAATGGCCACATTCAGCTATTTGGCTTAATGATAGAATAGAATTGAGATTCAAATAGTGACAGGTTGCTAGCCCATCGCCTAAAAAAGAATCCCAAGTTTGAAAGCCTATCCCTTAATCGCCTTTTACGACATCAACGGGAAAGAGATGGAGTGGTCCTATTCTTTTTTGTATTGGTGCCGGGAACCACACGGCACACCGTTTAACTTCCTCAACATTTAATATCCGTTAGGTAAAAAGTTATTAGTTAATATTTCGGCACGCTATTTTCATGTCAAGCAATCAGCCTTTTATCAGTCCGGAAAAAAAATCAGCCGTAAAGCCGACTAGGTATATAGCTCTGTACTTAATGATGTGAGTGTGGTTCCCTCAGTCGCTGTAGGTGTATAGGTAGGTATATTTGCAAGTCATGATATTCTCAATAAATCACATTCTCAAAATATCATATAAAGATGGAGGGAATAATTTAAAAGTTTGTAAAAATACTCGTAGATGAGGAAGTATATAGCAATATATATAATATATTTTTTAATGAAAACCTATCCAATTATATCGTACAAACATGGTATAAAATTACCTTACTAACGCGGTGCACGCGCTTTGTTCTTCAGCCTTAGCTTGCTCACCACCAGGCAGATTCAGGCAGAATGAGGTCAAACGCACTCAAATATATTTTAAAAAAGGCAAATGTCAAATGTCTTGTCTGCCAAATTTAAGTAATACTTAGTTATACAATGCAAAAAAACGATTCATCAAAATCGGTCCAGTACATCCGTAAATTAGCGTGTACTTAGATACAGAGATGGCTACCTATTATTTTTATTGTAATCGCCTCCAATGGTTTTTTTACATACTTACCAACATACATATAATAAATTATCTACTACTATACTTACCAACATACATACGAGGGTGGTTTGAAAAATTCTCGGCCCGTCTAAGAAAACAAAGATAAATAAACAAAAAAATATTTTTATTTTTCTACATAACCTCTTGTCTCAATACACTTATTTAATCTATATTCTAGCGCTTCTATGCCACTCTTATAGGCCGATTCTTCCAACTCGTCGAAAAAACGTTCCGCCTCAGCTATGACCTCTTCATTTGTGGAAAATTTCTTTCCAGCCAGGTGTTTTTTCAAATTAGGGAACAGATAATAGTCTGATGGTGCTAAATCCGGTGAATAATGGTGATGGTTCAATACTACAAAACGCAGTTCATGGAGTTTAGCCGTTGCAACAACTGACTTGTGCACTGGTGCATTATCCTGATGAAAAAGGATTTTTTTTTTCGCCAATCCCGGGCGTTTTTCACGGATTTTTTCTGCTAATTTATCCAACAGGTTAGCATAGTATGGGCCTGTAATAGTTTGTCCTTTCGGAAGGTAGTCAATAAAAATTATTCCCCTGTAATCCCAAAACACGGATGCCAGAACTTTTCCTGCAGACTTTATCGCCTTGGTCTTCTTTGGAGGCGGAGAACCTCTATGTTTCCACTGTTTTGATTGTTCTTTTGTTTCAGGAATATAATGATGTATCCCAGTTTTATCTGTGGTAACAAATCTTCTCAAAATATCGGCGGTATTTGACCTAAACAAGGCCAGAATCTCACTTGAAATTTCAACTCTGTTGAGTGTTTGTTCGGCGGTCAGCAAACGCGGCACCCATTTTGCCGAAACCTTTTTCATTCCAAGTTCATTGGTTAAAATATTAAATACCCGCTCGGTTGAGATCCCTATAGTGTCACTTATCTCTCGCACTTTTAATCTGCGGTCGTCTAAAACCATTTATGGATTTTATCGATAATTTCTGGCGTGGTGGACGTTGAAGGCCTTCCGCTCCTAGGGTCATCTTCGACGCTTTCTCTGCCTTGTTTAAATAAAGCTACCCACTTTTTTATCGTCGAATACGAAGGCGCAGATTCACCTAAAGTGTTATCCATGTCTTCCTTAATTTGGCTAGGTGTCATATTTTTTGACAAAATATTAAATCACGGCTCTTACTTCGGTTTTTTCCATTTTTCCAGTAGAGAGTCAGATTAGCTCAAACAAAAAATCGTAAAAAAATAATCACACAACCTATCACAATGAAATTTAACACAAGTGTATATAAAGAATCAATCTATCGAATGAGTATATTCTTATTTTTTTTCTACCCTCAAATCTAGGTTAGGCCGAGAACTTTTCAAACCACCCTCGTATAATAAATTATCATATAATAGATAATATTTAATATTATATGTACCTATTAATACATATAATATTAAATATTATCTATTTAATACATATAATATGTAATAAATAGAAAGTATAGTCTATATCCCTTGCGGGGCACACAGAGCCGACATTGACATAGACATAGACTGAAAAGCAACGTTCAGCGGGTTATGATTAAATTAAGATTCAGACAATGACAGGTGATAGCCCATCTATACTAATATTATAAAGCTGAAGAGTTTTGTTTGTTTGAACGCGTTAATCTCAGGAACTACTGGTTCAAATTGAAAAATCTTTTTTATATAACATCACGCTGCAACTATTAGGAGTGAAGAAATAATGAAAAATGTGAAAGAAAACGAATATTTAAAATTTTAAACAACACAAAATTTATATTGTCACATTCATCTCGAAACCTTCCACAAGAAATGAATTTGGATCACCATCTTCCTGCTTGATTCTTTTTCTTCGTCTTTTTTTCTTTCCTTGCAATTTACTTGTACATAAACACATTTTATCTGATATACTTTGATAAACAACATGTAAACTATTATAAAATTTCAACACAGAATGAGCACCATTTATATACTGATGAAGAAAATGCACAGGATCTATTTGTTTCTCCAATTTCAATGCAATATTATACACAAAAGTGCCATTAAAACATTTATGATACTTTGTAGTTTCAAAATGACTTCCACAAAGAATATTCAAGGAGTTCATTTGTAATAGACAACATTGAAATTGAGCAAAAGAATGTATTCTTCTAGAGTCATAACTTTTCGGCTTCTTTCGAACCGAATCGTCAATTTCAAAGTGTTTCAATAACACACTGGCTGCTACTAAACTATCTTCATATGATATCTTATTTTTATTTAAAAACAAATCATCATTGGAATTTAAATTAACATTTTTCTTCTTAATTTCTTCAACTTTCTTTGCATACTTATCATTAAAATATTTAAGACCCCTGAAAGAACCAGTTTTCTCATCAATGATACTTAACATGATGTAACAAATAAATAAACTGTGAATATTTGCCACTGGGACATTACAATGAGCTACCCACCATAATATAGCTAACATGAACAGTTGTAAATCTGCAGGCAACAACCTTATATCGTCAAAGTTTAATTTTGGTAATTTAACATTAAAAAAATTATAAAAGTATGTGTTTAATTGCTCAGCAGATAAATCTGGAAATGTCTTTTCAAGAGGTCTAGGAATAGAATATTCTTTCCCTATAAACATTCGCTTGTACGAATTGGTATGTTCCCTGCAGATATACACAAAATGTTCTTCCGAGAAGTCAGTTAGAATATCAAAAGCAAACCGTAAGATTGGTAACGTACAAAGGAATGAGTCTTCATCTCGATAGTCTTCAGCTTGAGGACAGCAAAAGTGCATATGATGTGGAACAAGGTTAAAATAAGCTGGAGGAATAGTATGGTTCCTTATTCCATCTGCAAACCAATCAGAAATCCCTATTATAACATCAGGATTTTCCATTAAATCTTCGCTTTCATTTTTGTCAATTTCATCATCACTTATATCTGAAGAAGTAACTGAACTGTCTTCATCAGAAATATTGACACTGTCTGGGATTTGTGGTGTTGACTCCAATTGTGTATTTTCATTGTGAAGACTAAAATATTGCATGGACCTGCAACTTGTGCTCTTATAACTAGCAATACTCTGTTTTATTATATTAAAAACTTTATTCTTTTCATTCTTTTTCAGCCGCCCCAAAAGTTTTGCTATAGCCGAGTCTAATGTTTCATTCTGCAGCCATTTTATTACACCACAAATAGTTCTCTGTTGTTCATTCTTGCATGTGCGACTTTTAGGTAACTTTAATTGGGAAAAAAACTTTTTAAAGACCCTCTTTTCTACATAATCATTTCCAAGAAGAGTCGCCATTAATGGCAACATTTCATCATTGAGTCCGCCAAAATTGTCTGTCAGAAATTCAACTTTATAAATCTTGCATTCAAATGCAAAAGAAGTAATACCGTCTTCTTCAATCATAACAGGTTTTAGTCCTAAAGTATTGAATGGTATGTAGATGACATTGTATATGAAGAAATCTGAATCATAGCTCAATACTGGACAATCAAGGTGCCTAGCCATCGCAGCTATTTCAGCATCAGCCTCAAATTCACATATAGTGTATGGTACCTTCATTTCAGTCAAAATTTCTTTAAATACATACCTCAACAGCAGCGGAAAGATTTGTAAACTGCCTTGAGTAACCGGATCTAGTTTGGATGCACCATAAATCTTAGATCTCAAACGGCTGAATGCAGTTTTTAATTTGCGGGCTTCATAGCTACCATCGAATATAACGTATGGATTTATTTTGCATTTCCGAATGCTTTTGAAAAACTTCCTTACATACGAAGCAAATTTGTCATAATCACCACCAAATGCCGAAAAGAAATTAAGGGAGCGATAAAGCTGGGCACACAAACCGTTTCCATCAATAACAAGGTTTGAATCATGAAGAAAAAACTGTTGCAGAAAAGCATCTTGATTTCTATTTACATATGTAGTCAAGCCTCTTACGCCCATGATATTGATCGTTGAATAAAGCTTAAATTATTAACAAAACCAATAAATTGCTAAATTAAGGTCAAACTTCATGATTGTTTGTTTATTTTACTCGTATTAGTAACGTAATGGTTATATTCTCTTTGACTCGTATGTTTGGTTTGTTCTTGTTTCGTTTGTAGGTTATTTTTCATCTTCTATTGTTATTGATATCAATTCAACGTAGTACCTCCCCTTATTTATTTACACAAGTGATTGCACAATAGGAAACAAAAAAGGTCTCATTATGAATTATGAGTATCACATTATTTAAAGAATTAGGTACTCATTTGAGATTTTAACATAATCTTTACGAGGTAACATTTTCATAAAATAAAAGAGTTCATGGAATAAATAAAACGCAACCATTCGTTCAAAAATATATTACATATTAAATACCTAGTAAAAATTAAAACCTATAAATATTGAAATATTCTGTTAAATATTTTACGAGACCAAGGTATGTGAGTTTATAAATGATTATAATGGTCATGTTTAGGATAAGTACTATATTATCAGTTCGTTATGAAAATTAATTACATACTTACGTACTTGCTAAGTTACATTACATACTTACTAGCTGTCCTAGCAACCGTTGTTTTGCACTATAAATAATTTTAAAGTAATTTCCGGAGGTCCCGGGTTCGAATCCCGGCCAGGGCATGATGAGAAACGAACTTTCTCTAATTGGCCTGGGTCTTGGATGTTTATCTATATAATTATTAATTCTAAAATATAGTATCGTTGAGTTAGTATCTCGTAACACAAGTTTCGAACTTACTTCGAGGCTAACTCAATCTGTGTAATTTGTTACGTATATATTTATTATTTATTTATTATTATTATTTCTAGATAATAAAATTTTTTAAAGGTGGAGAACAATTATCACTATGGTGTATGAAAAAAAAGATGTTGACCGATTCTGAGACCTACTCAATAAGCTCACAAAATTTCATGAGATTCGATTAAGCCATTTCAGAGAAGTACGGGATATTATATATTAGATTTAGTATGTGGAACAATTTCTGAACGCTCTTTTTTCTATTTTGACAATGACAATGACAGCCTCAGCCTTCCTTCCCCGTCTCCCCTGTCGCTCACTTGATTTTGCTGTCTCGCCCGGCTACCTGTACCGCATGTCCAAAAATTACAACACGTGTTTCTTTGCTCCTTGTGGAAATAATACAGTTATCAAAATATTTTCCACGAATTTCTTGAAGTAAATAAGTAATCTCGGTAACGACGATTATTAATTAGCGCTTTAAAATAGTTTCTTCCATTGAGTTTATATTAACAACGAGCCAAAATGACTGAAGCAAAGGAAGTCGCAGTTTCCAATGGACAGGAAAATAAGGAACAACATTCTGTTCCCCCAGAAGAATTGGAAGGCGCTATCATTCGCCAAGTGGAATATTATTTCGGTAAGTTTAGGATTTCAGGCCATATAACGCTGTCTTATCCCGTCATTAAATTTTAAACCGCTCTTACCTTATCGCCAGTTTCATTTCCACTGCACATAAACTGCATGTCACCATCATGTTATACACAAGCCTACTTATAAATATTCATTTTGCATACTCAGAAATCACTGAAAAAATACTTAACCCTACTTTATACTTCAATGAATGTTGTTCATACTTACATACTATCATGTCTTTATCCCCTACAGGATAGACAGAGTCAACAGAAAGGCCACAATCAGCTGTATGACTTAACATTAATGAAGAAAGAGTTATGGAATTGTTGTATATAGCTTTAAATGTTATTTTTCAGGTGACGTCAACCTTCCCCGCGATAAATTCTTACGGGAGCAGGTTAAGTTGGACGAAGGATGGGTGCCCCTCGACATCCTCACACGATTCAACCGCCTTGCCAGACTCACAACTGATACAGAAGTTATTGCTAAAGCATTAAACAATTCTACTTCAGGGTTATTAGAGGTTGGTGCATTGATTCAATTTGATGATGTCAGATCATGATGGAAAAAGAACTTTTGACTGCCCTGTCTCTTAGATGTTTAGTTAGTGTAATATAGTATTGTTGCTTAGTGTTTCGACACACAAGTCTTGAGCTTAATTGACTAAATAAACCTTATTTATTTACATTTGTGTCGTGTGGTTCCCCGCACCAATTTAAAAAAGAATAGGACCACTCCACCTCTTTCCCATGGATGTCGTAAAAGGCGACTAAGGGATACATACATATGTTCACGTCTATATCCCTTGCGGGGTAGACAGAGCCAACAGTCTTGAAAGGACTGAATGGCCATGTTCAGCTATTTGGCTTGATAGAATTGAGATTCAAATAGTGACAGGTTGCTAGTCCATCGCCTAAAAAAGAATCCTAAGTTTGTAAGCCCATCCCTTAGTCGCCTTTTACGACATCCATGGGAAAGAGATGGAGTGGTCCTATTCTTTTTTGTATTGGTGCCGGGAACCACACGGCACTAAGGGACGACGGCGACTAAGGGATAGACTTACAAACTGGGGATTCTATGTATGTATGTTATTTACATTACTTTTTTAATTGACTGAATTATAGGAACAAAAGAAGCCAGTTGATTGTATGTTTTGATTGCCAGAGCATTACAAAACAATGGAGATATTTTCTAAAACTGTTGCACTCACATTACAGGTCTCAGAAGACAACAAGAAGGTACGAAGACATCCAGAGTTGGCTATTCCAGAGATGAATGAGGAACGTCGTAAGGAACTCGTCGGCCGAACAGTCTATGCCAAAGGATTCCCGAAACACTCCACCTTGGACGAGTTGATAGAATTCTTTAAACAATATGAAACAGCCGAGAACATTCTAATGAGAAGATATCTCGACAAAAATACTAAGAAGAGGCAGTTCAAGGGATCCATTTTTGTCACATTTAAGACCAAAGAACAGGTGAGACAATTTACATACATACATCTATCTGTCCCTTATCTTTCTACCTTAAGATACCAAGATATCTTGAAAAGACAGGCCATGCTACATTACCCACAAGATGAATCCCAAGTTTGTAAGCCTATTCCTTAATAGCTTTTTATGGCATCCATTGGAAAGATATGGAGTGGTTCTATTCATAAGTACTGGAAACCACGCGCATATTTGTTTTTAATATTTATAATCAACTAGCGACCCACCCTGACTTCACACGGGTAGCATTTCTACATGTATAAACCTTCCTCTTAAAACAGTATCTTTTAAAAAATCTTGATCAAAATCTGTTGTCATGGTATATATATGTATCAATATTTTAATTTCTGAATAATAATAATCAGTGTACTAAGAAATAAAAAATAATTTTTTTGGACTTTGTGTGTGTCTTGTCTAGCGTTGAAAATTCCGAAAGAAACAAATTGTTTTTTTCGGTGAAAGAAACGTTTTTTCGTTTTTTACCGTTTTATTGGTTTGTTACATTGAAACATATCAGAATAAAACCTTGGGGAAAAAACGGTTTTATTGAGATTTTCGTCGTTTATTTCGAAAAATAAGAAAAAAACGATTGAAGAACTATATATATATTCTATGTATAATTACCAATTTTTGAAACAATGATGCATATTGTATGGTAATCAATACTTTTCCTATCGTATTTTTCCGTTTTTTTCATATTTTTCCGTTTTATTAATAAAAAACATGAAATATTTCATTCTTATCTTTCTTGAAACTTTCGTAAAAAACTTGTATAAAAACGAGGGAATTTAAAATTTCCCGCTTTTTTCAATCCTAGTTTTGTCTTACCCTTATTGTAAGACAAGTCTCACTTAGACAGAAAAAACATTAAAACATCTGGAAGGGGCCTTTGTGTGCCTGATATATTTTTATTATAATAGTTAAATTTGTAAATCTGACAATCAGAAAAGAAATTGAATAGGTGGATTGTGTATTAGAGAGCACACTATGAGATCATGTGCGACTGACTAGGCTAGCTTTCTTAGCAAATTAAATATTGATAGCATTTATTAGACTATTTCTTTGGAAGGATTTTCTTAACCTGATTTATGTTCCAGGCAGAGAAATTTCTGGCAACCCCAGATGTGAAATACGGAGACACAACGTTACTTCTGAAATGGCAAGATGAATACCTCGCTATGAAACAGGAGGAGTATACCGCTAGAAAAGAGGAGAAAGAGAAGAAACATAAAGATAGAGAGGCTGCGGTAAGAAAGTTCTTTTTTTCAATTTTCATTTTAAAGAGCATTAATTATTTATTTTCTATTTTCTGTGTGGCTATTGCTGCTATTGTCTATACCATCATTTATTAGCAAAGACATTTTCAAGATACTTCATTAACTTAATCGCGGACGTTTTCAGACTAGATCTGGAGAAAAAAAAATTTAATTAATCAAGTGTATCAGTTAAATAATTAATTAATACCAGTAAACATAGAATAAACTTTTCCTATAAATGTGTATTACTTTAATGCTGTCTTTCACCGTTTGTAAGCAACTGGGTGCACAATTGCCAAAGTTATTATTTGTTTTATTTATTTATTCATAATTTCATTGCATTACAGACGCACAAGACACACAGTCTTTTTAATATTATAGTTAAAATGGACTGAGTCTGACGTTATTTAAAATTTATTATTTATAAAGCCAAATCTAGTTTAATACAATACTTGCCTTGCCCTTGCCTCAATTTTGTATATGATCCTCTTATTGTCAGGTTGGCTGGAAGAGATCCCACTTAGGGATAAGCCCGCGTTTGTACTGTACTGTTTTTATTTGTAATGTACTCCTTTGGTGAACAATAAAGCATTTACTTACTTACTTACAATATTTTTCCACCAATGAGATGACTTATGGAAATGTTTTCGTTTCCAGAACAAATCAGAGAAGGATGAACTGAAGCTGCCATCTGGTACGGTTCTGCACTTCACCGCAGAGGGAGACAGCAAGATGAAGAGGGAAGATGTGAAGAATGCCCTTGTGGAAATTGGTAAGGTTTCAAAAAATCATTTAATCTACATATGTATATGCATCAAAGAAAATGCCGTGTGCCGGGTGCCGTGTGGTTCCCGGCACTATTACAAAAAAGAATAGGACCACTCCATCTCTTTCCCATGGATGTCGTAAAAGGCGACTAAGGGATAGGCTTATAAACTTAGGATTCCTCTTTTAGGCGATGGGCTAGCAACCTGTCACTATTTGAATCTCGGTTCTATCATTAAGCCAAATAGCTGAACGTGGCCATTCAGTCTTTTCAAGACTGTTGGCTCTGTCTACCCCGCAAGGGATATAGACGTGATCATATGTATGTATGTATGTATGTATCAAAGAAAATGTTGACAGATACATATCGACGGTTGAAAGGCTAATTGTGGTAAGCGCCATTTTGTGAAAGCTGAGAAAAAGCGGTTTAAAGTTTTAATTTTTGGAAAAAAATTCGCTGTTAAAAAATGGCTTGACCGATTTTGATAAAATTAATACAGTATATTTATAAGGTTAAAAAGTACGTAAAACCATTATTTCTGTTACTATTTAGCAATATTACAGTAATTTTATGGCGCTTACATCAAAATGACACTTTTCCAGGGAAAGGCAAAATGAGTTAAATGCTTGAAATGAACAAATAACTTGACAGCAAAATGAGTCAAATGCTTGAAGTGAACAAATAACTGGACAGCAAAATGGTTCAAGCGCCCATCCCATGTAATACAAAATAATTGAAAATGATTTAAATACCATGTAATTTTCAACACTAAATTGATATTTCAGTTTAAAAGACAAAATAATACAAAAAGAAAATTGAGCAATTGAAACAAACGACATGCCAATAGAAAGGTGATCATGACTTTAGGTTCTTGTCAACAATACAATAATTTTTTAGGAATTAAATAACGGTTATTTTTAAATAAAACAAAAAAGAAATCCTTATATGAGGATTCGAGTGCTTGCGTCAGGATAAACGGAGCGCACACTGAGTGGTTTAAGATTGAGAAAGGCGTTACGCAAGGATGTGTTGCGTCACCGGAACTGTTCAACCAAAGAGTCTGAAAGTGGATTAAGGATGAATGAGTTACTCGTCAAATGTCTGCTCTATGCCGACGATCAGGTTATACTGGCGTCATCAGCGGAGGAGTTACAGCAGATGGTAAACTGTATGCATGAAGCTTTAAAAGAGAACGGAATGAGAGGGAACGTAAGTAAAACTAAAACACTGGTTTTTGAAATGGAGAAAGAAATGACAGCATGTAATATTTTGATTGGAGGAGAAAAAGTTGAGCAAGTGAAAGAGTTTGTATATCTAGGATTACAGTTTGCATCAGATGGCAAGTGTAATAGTGATATTGAAAGGAGAGTGAACGCGGGGAACATGGTGAATGGAGCTTTGCATGCCTTTATGAGCAGTCAGAAACTATCCAAAAAGGCTCGGCTGGCTGTGCATAGGGGCGTGTTGGTCCCGACATTAATGTTTGGGAGTGAAAGTTGGGTATGGCAAAAGAAGCACGAAAGCAGAATAAATGCAGTGGAAATGAGAGCGTTAGAAGTATGATGGGTGTGAAATTGAGTGACCGGATAAGGAACAGCGTGATAAGGGAATGTTGTGATGTGAAAGAAGAAGTATTGACAGGAATAGAAAAGGGTATGTTGAGATGGTTCGGTCATGTGGAGAGGATGAATGAAAACAGGTTGACTAAGCAGATATACAAGGAGAGTGTGGAGGGAAAGGTCGGAGGGGGAAGACCTAGAAGAACGTATCTTGATCAAATTAAGGACGTCCTGGTAAAGGGTCAGGTCAAAAGTACCCGAAACCCCCGAGCATGCATGAAGAGAGTTATGAATGTGGATGAAGTGAAGGAAGTATGCAGAGATCGTGGCAAGTGGAAACAGGTAGTCTCTGCTTACCCCTCCGGGAAAGAGGCGTGATTTAATGTATGTATGTATGTAGAAAGAAATGACAACATGTAATATTTTGATTGGAGGAGAAAAAGTTGAGCAAGTGAAAGAGTTTGTATATCTAGGATCAAAGTTTACATCAGATGGCAAGTGTGTTAGTGATATTGAAAGGAGAGTGAACGCAGGGAACATGGTGAATGGAGCTTTGCATGCCTTTATGAGCAGTCAGAAACTATCCAAAAAGGCTCGACTGGCTGTGCATAGGGGCGTGTTGGTTCCGACATTAATGTATGGGAGTGAAAGTTGGGTATGGCAAAAGAAGCACGAAAGCAGAATAAATGTAGTGGAAATGAGAGCGTTAAGGAGTATGATGGGTGTGAAATTGAGTGACCGGATAAGGAACGGCGTGGTAAGGAAATGTTGTGATTTGAAAGAAGATGTAGTTACAGAAATAGAAAATAAAGGAGCATGCATGAAGATAGTTATGAATGTAGATGAAGCGAAGAAAGTATGCAGAGATCGTGGCAAGTGGAAAGAGGTAGTCTCTGCCTACCCCTCCGGGAAAGAGGCGTGATTTTATGTATGTATGTATGTACAACTTCGTTAACCGCCGGCGTTTGACTGGCGCCGAAGACGCGCGCGAGCGCGAGCTAAACATGCCTCGGTAGCGCACACAACACGATAACTACCTACAGCGTTCAACAAAATGTGTCAAACGACATGCGTGTGTGGGGCGATGGAAAACAAAAACGGCTAAGCGACGTACTTCAATATTATCTTAGAAATCAAAATGGGTCAAGCGACCATATCCTATAAAAAGCGAAAAGGCAAATTGGCGCAATCGCCTCTGATTTTCAAAATAGTATGATGCAATGTAATCCATACGCCTTGACACAAAAATTATGATAAAAGTCAAAAAGGTTTAAGTGGCAGATCCACAAATTTACCCAAATCTTTGTCATTTAGATCAATGACCGCCAAAATGAGACCCTTTTTTGCGGTTGTGTCAAGCGCCAAAAAAATGCTCAGAAAAATATGAGAGTGAGCCCAAACGATGGAGAAAAATTCGCTGATTCCAAATATGTATATAACTCAATATCGCAAAAAATGTCGCTTGACACAATTAGCCTTTCAACCGTCGATATATTAATCTAAGAGAGAATTTCCCGAAATTTTCTAGGGAATGGAAATTAACTAGAGCTACAAGCATATTATTTTTATTTATGTTGAGCATCTTGCTAACTAAGGGATAAGCTTATAAAATTAGGATTCATGTTTTAGGTGATGGGCTAGAAACCTGTCACAATTTGAATATCAATTCTATCATTAAGCCAAACGGCTGAACATGGCCCATCAGTCTTTTCAAGACTGTTGGCTGTTGACCCCACAGGGGATATAGATGTGATGATATGTATGTATGTATCTTGCTGGTTGTGACAGAAGGAACGTCATGGAAGCAAAACTGCTTGTGACCAATTTAGCTATCCACTGTGAGGCATTAAGTAAAAGAGTTCAGCCCTAGTCCCAAAAACTATTACTGTTTCATGTCATAATAAATAGCGAAACAGCCATAATTTTCGCGCAATAAAAACGCGCGTTCCATTCCATGCTAGAGGGCAGGAAATATTTTTTTTTTTTTTAACATTACAAAATTCACTTTAATTCTAGGCGCTGAAGTCGCGTACATTGACTTCAACGTAGGCGACACGGAAGGCTGGGTCAGACTGTCGAAGGAGGACTCTGCTAAAGGCATTTTTGACAAAATCACTGACGGAAAACTGAAGATTGTAGACAAAGACGTACCATTCAAACTTATCGAAGGTGACGAAGAAAGGGCGTACTTGAATAAGAGTGCTGAAGAAATGGTGAAACGTCGCAAGAATCAGAAGAACTTCTCCAAGCAAAAACGGGGTAATTTCAAAGGGAAACAAAATAATAGAAAACGAAAGGGCGGTCAGAATGAGGACGGACCACCAGCCAAAGTTAATGCCGCTGAAAGTTAGTTGTTGTGTTAAGTTTTAAGAAAATTTTATGTAGCAGTTACCTATAAATAGGCGCGACTATGTGATTGTGTTGTACAGTGCGGTTTAAACATGCTGTTGCAAGTTTCATCTTTTGATTGAATTAGATTTGTGTTTGAATAATATCTTTCAACACTTGACAAAGAATGTTTTCAAAGTTGTCGAATTAAACTTTCCAGTGGACGATCACTTAAATTGGTACCTAAGAACTTGTAATTGGCTGATTTGACAATTTTCTTAAGAAAAAAAAACAGTATTTTTTTACTTCAGCATTGCAGACTTTTTTTGTACACACAAACCACAGCAGTTTAAAGTTAACTCTACTAGAAATTAAGGTTTCGAAAACTTGTCTTTTCTTTTAATCAATATTGGATTAGGCATGTCGGCCATCTCACCTGATGGTGACAATGTAGACAATGACTAAACACGTGTTAAAATTTATAATAGGTACAACAGTTTTGACATACAAATGTTTGTCTTATTTCCACTGTGAAATGTAAAATAATTATGCCTAAATATCCAAAGGTTTTGTCGAATACTTCTAGATATGTGCGTAGAAATTGCAAGCAATGTATTTATTTTCTATTGTAGCTTGTTCATATATTTTCCATCCTTAATGCTTTTGGATATTCGGGCGTAGTTAAGTTTGCCTGTAAGTTTATGCAAATCTTTTGCATTTTACAAGACTTTTTTTATACTTATTGTTATTTGTAAGCAGTACAGTTTATATGCAGTTGACATGTTTGTAATTGTCGTTCATCTAGTTACGGAACTGGCTTCCGACTTATTCTAAATAAATTTTTATCTCTCATAATGTTTATTTATTTATCTAGCGAGGCTTCACTAACCTTGTCTTATCTTCAGTCTCTATTAAGTTAAACGTAAGTTAGAAAGATATAAGACATGCCTCAACAACGTCAGTAAAAAGCAACGCAGGGTCTTCTATCTATATAGTTCGTCAATAACCCCACAACTAACGCAGAGCGCGTTTAAGTGCGTCTGCTTTCACCATGTGTATGTGTGGTTCCCGGCACTCTTGGTTTGTAAGCAGAATTTTCGCGTCGAGGACAGCAGCAGCGAGATGAAAAATATTTTCAACTCAATGTCAAATTTGTTGACAATGTCAATGTCATTCACTGTGTCATGTCATCACAGGACAAGAAAGAAAGGAAGGCAAGGCTATCATAAATCAAACAAAAGTTATGTACTACCTGCATATTTATAATAATTGGACTGTATTAGCCAAAAGTGGTAATCTTTTATGGAGTTTTTAGTACTGATATTGTTCATAACGTATTCTTTTAAAACAAAATGAAGCCAGAAGCTGCGAAAGAAGAGCCGGCGTCGGCGGCCCCTGTTGCTGGAGACGTCATCGGAAACACCGCATATAGCGAGCGTTTCGTGCTCAAGATCCTGCTAAAACTCGCTAATTTGGACACACTCAAACTTGAACTCGAAGAGAAATCCTTCGAAGATGATCTCTGCACGCTTTGGGACATGACCGCCGAAAGAGACGTTGTGTTATTTTTACAAAAACACGACATGCTGAACCTCATCAATTTCGCCCTTCCAACAATAGAATCACCGCGATTGATAGAAATATTCATCGGAATTATAGGGAATATGTGTTGTCAGATTGAGGTTGTATCCGTATTCCTAAAAATGGAAGGTTTTCTAACACAACTTTTAGAGTTCATCAAAACAGACGATAGTTTAGTTCTGATTCAACTATTGCGATTAGTCAATTCCAGCTTGTTTCTTGTTGATCACAACAACGTTTGTATTTGGATGGGGTTGTTCAAAAAGATTGAGTATTCAAGTGCTTTGTACTTCATCCTCAAGAATTCTTCTAACAAAGATCTTATTGTGACTGCTTTAGAGAATATTAATACAATATGTTCATATTGCAATACAGATAAATGTAGAGTGGATTTTTTTACTCATTTTGTAACATCTGATGCTCTTGACTCACTAGCTGCTGCACTGACTGAGATAATCACCAGCCACAGAAGTTCAATTCAGCGAGACGAGTTAGAAAGAGTTCTCATAATTAGTTTACAGACCACACTCAATCTGGTCGGTTTTGATAAATCAAAAGAAGTATTTAGTGAAAGCAAGGGGACTGTGGCAACAATAATTAATATTATGCTTAAATATTACCAGAATAAGATTGTAGATCTTAAGGAAGTTGATTCAGATCTAGTTGACTTGATAGATTCCACAAATACAATAATCAGTACTCTTAAAGTTAGCGAAATATGTAAACCTGAGAAATTCTTTATACCTAGTTTTAAGATTTTCAAAACTTTGAGACTTATTGTAAATGAGGACCTGAATGGAGTGTCTTCTTTTGAAGAAGATGATAAGGAAGAACTAATGCAATTTTCGAAACAGATCAAATGTCCGTTGAGTACATTATTGTGTATTTATTTAGGTAATTGTTCAAATGAGAACTTTAGCAAGGCTCTGGACTTGATTGAGACTGATTATGATGATATTGTTAAGTTGGTAAAGGATAAGGAGATCAAAGATCTGGTTTGCAAAAGAGCAGCCAATCATAGGACAAGATTAAAGGAAAATGTAGACTCGTAAAATTAAATACATGTTATTCAGATCAATGTGTAATTTATTTGTCACAATCTCCCCCCTATTTCATGTCTTAATCCTATCCATATTTATATATCCTACATTACCATAAAAATTCATTGAACTCTTTTCAGTAGTTTTTGCACCTGCTTTTACCCGTGGATTCGCTCGCGTAATTTAGGGCCACCAACAAATAATCAAGTACAGGTTTTTCCGCGCGAATTTGGCACCTATTTTCGCAAATCCCACGGGAATTATAAGTTTTAACCGGAATGAAAGATACCTTTATCCTTCTCCAAACACGCTCGACCAAATTATACATATCTGCTCTGCACAATATGTCAAAATATATCTGAACATATCAGGAGTTCTTACTGAATATCACTGGCGCAAGTGCAGATGCCATTTTATACATGTAAGGTACACTTAGTTGAAAGATGGGTTCTATATTAACTCCTATCATAAAGTTTATGACGTCATAAATAGCTTCCTTATAATATTAACATTCACAACTGTTATCGTCAACGTCCATACCACGTTGAAAACACCGGTTCTCGTCCGATCACCGAAGTTAAGCAACGTCGGGCGTGGTCAGTACTTGGATGGGTGACCGCCTGGGAACACCACGTGATGTTGACTTTTTGCTACGCATTCAAATTTTTACTAACGACACAAAAAATCCAACACGTGATGTTAACTTTCTGCTTCACTTTCTTTTAATTTTTACTTTAAAGACAAAAATTCTAAACCTAACTATAAAAATTCACTTTGCTCTTTGCAAAAATGCATTCTTTTAATTTTTAGTTTACACAAAATTTCTCAACCTAATTTTAAAAATTTACTGGAAGCAGAAAATTTAGTTAGGAAAAAATAAAAACAAACGACAATCTGTATATATGATTATATATTTTGTAGACATTATAAAGCAACATTTACATTATCATAAACAAGTTTTACACCGTCGCTACATAGGCGGCGGCGGACTAAAACTATTCGAATGTAATAACTTCGTAACAAAACGGCCAGGACAGGGCCTTACACTTGTCATTTAACATAGGATCTTCGCATAAAAAAACACGTTCATCACAAATACTGTAGGGAAAACAGAGATTAATTAACAGTTTACATTTTAATGTACTTACGAACTAACTATCCACAATACTACATGTTCATTTAGTGCAGTGTTTCTCAAACTTACTGTTACTGTAAAAATACGGCGAATATTTGTAAGTGTTGATTTCAAGACAGGCTATAGATAAAGAAGTTTATAGATAAAAGATTCAAGTAGTATTTGTTTTATGACATATGCAATTATACCGTGTATAATTCTCTATTTTGACGGGGAATGCAGCCGTCTTGGATAAAGAAGGAAAAATGTTGCCAGTTCACCACCACAAGCTATCACATAATAGCATGGTCACGTATTTAGCTCGTGACAGTCAATTAATCCGCGTTTACACGCGTGTACACTGTCCCCCACTTTGAGAAACACTGCTCCAAAGAAACAAAATCGCGCGAAAAGTTTTAAATATCAATTCGTATATATTTAGATATAATATTACATCGTTAGAGATAAAAACAGAATAAAGACTAGAACTTTACACTGAACAACGACAAATTGTCTAACAACAACATATCGCGAGTGTCGCCGCGTTGCGGGCGGCGGCGGAACTAAAACTAACTCCTACGCTTCGAGGCAACACATATACATACATCTCACATATCACTAGAGGTCAATCCTTTTGTTCGTTTCTCATTTGTATACTACAATGCCACAATTTAACCGGTCCCATAAGAATGTCAGCAAAACTAAGGGACATTTTTTAATGAAGAACATTAAACCATTGACTTGCTCATTAAGTAAGGTATTCGAAAGCAATTATTGACAATGACCAACAACAGGAATGAACTCATAAAGTTTTTATCCCTAAACAAATAAAACTAACATCTTATTGGATTTTCACCCATTTTCCAATTTCTCGTGAACCTAACAAATATAATTAAACAACTTGTGACTCTTTACCCCGCCCGCAAAATGGCGTGTCAACATACATAACCATTACATATTACCTACTCAATAAATTACATAAATTATCTGCAATAAAACAAGTCTTAGGCTTTTGATAAACATACACACGTATGTAGTACCATTTACAAATCCAAATTACGCTAAAATGATCCTTGCGCGCATACGCCGATCGTCGAATCGTGATCGACATATGCGCACGAGGAGCATAAAAAATATTTACAAAAAAAAAAAAAACAAAACGTAGCCAGAATAAGCCGCGGGTGATATGAACGTTCGCGAACCCCTTTGTACCGACAGGGATATGTATAAAGTTGTGACATAATTTTATTTGCTTTCCTAATCATTCGCTTAAAATGAAAAAAAAAAATCATTTTGATAATATCCACTTTCGCTTCGTCATAAAGCAAATCATACCAATGATTTGTAAAATAATAAGTCCTTTTAAGAATACTTTCGTGGCCTACCAGCCAATACAATGGTCCAATTTTGGCACATCACCATTCAAAATACGAGTAAAATAATACTATCAAACTGGACGATAGTGGATAAATCGTCTTTGCTTAAAGAGAAAAGATAGCTTCACAATTGGTAACTATTTCTAGAAGCCTAGAAGTAGAATAGTACTTATCCAAAAGTTATCTCTTGAAATATTACCAAGGATTGTGCTGGAATATTTTACTATATTTCTCTTATTTATTCATTATGATTAAGAGAGTATACATAAACTTTTTAAAATAAATACTTTGATCTATTTTTGTAAATAAATACAAGATATTTTCCACAAAAGAACTTTTTATGATCACTTAATATTTAGAATTTGTAAATATATGTATTTTATGCAGAAAACAGATGATTAATAATTTTTAAATTTATTAATCTCACAAATTTGATGATCATTAAAAAAATTGATTAAAATTGAAACATATAGGCTATCCAGTGATCATAAAAATATTTTTCAGTTTAAAATGTTCGATATATTTAATGTTAGAAAATTTAATTATAATTCTATGACGAATAATAAAATAAATGAACACAAAAAAATTGATTTATTTTTCGTGAAATCGAACATATTAAACGGAAAAGTAGGGAAATGAACTACATAGTTACAATTTCTTTGGTACATTTTGTGAGCAACGACTTGTGATTACGGGCTGAGTATATAGTATATATAACAATAAGCCTAAAGCGACGCCTCAAATACGATACCAAAATACTGACGTTTGGACCGAATCATACATAACGTTCAGTTTTCATATAAAAATATATAACGGCCTCTTCGAAAAATGCTAATGAAGATAAAAAAAAATGAGAAAACTAAAGTTTACTTACACTAAAGACAAATAAATTTATGAATATTTTTTTTTCAATTAGATAGAGGAATTTCACATGCATTTTTCGCAGAAAGCGTTGAAACACCCGCCGACTCATCGACCAGAGGCCTCAAAAGTAAAAAAAAATACATTTTTTTTTATTAAAGCCGAGTGCCCGAATTCACTGGAATGTTCAAATGGACACTACTAACGTTCCACCACACGGCTAGGCCCCATACATATTGCTTTCACATAAGCGTATTAAATCCATTAAGAGTAGGTACGATATATTCATTTTGTACTTACACACAGACATCTAAAACACGTGTTAAATATATATATATAATATATAGAAACAACCTAGATTCCCCGTCTTCGTTGTCTTATACGGACAGCTGTGTTAACGTGTAGGTAAAGGATAGCTACCGGGGTACACATAGAGCGAATAAATAGGAATAAATCTACACAGTCTGATAAAACGGCAAGGGGCTATCGAATACAATCACATCAACTTTTGAAATTTCGCGTTAAAATATTTCCTGAGATCTATCGTCACACACATGTAGGATATATTTTATGATTGAAATGTTAATTCCGTGATAGGATTGCTGCTATTTTCACGGATCCAATGGGTCACAAAAATGTCGTCAAAATGACGTCTGACATGGTCACAATATCAAACTATTAAAGAATAATACATGGACCGCAAAATCCGCGTGCTTTACTGGCAGTTGACACACAAAATGGCCGCTGTGCGTAGCCATTTTATGAGTCGAATTGCAATCACTAACGTCAATAAAATAATTATTTTATCTTATCTCTACCCCTTAACTAAAGTTTTAGAAAGAGAGAGAAGATAACAACTTTATCACTTTAGTGATTCTGCCATTTAAAGGTAACACGTATATTCTTAGTTTCTTATCACACTGTTGGACACGAAATTAGGGTTCAATCATCGACTTCGTATCTATCGACTCACAATATCAGCGAAAAAGTGTCCGAAACACACAAATCGAATTGTAATAAAGCACACAATCCTCCTCATTGTGAATGAGCAACTTTATATTTAAGAGATTAAGTGCTTTATTGCAATACATTAAGATCCATTTTTGAATGGTTTACATCCTCATAGAAGGACTGTTTTTTGTTTTTGTTCTATCTGTGAATATAGTTGATGGTATGATGTTTTAGGAGATTCTTACGCGCCTGAGAAGCCGTAGACCTCGAGCACTCTGATCTCGAAGTCGCCGCTGGGGCAGAGCGGCGGGTTGTTGAAGGTGGAGCAGCGGTCGGTTTTGCCGAACCTTATGTTCTCGTCCATCCATATCGCTTGACCGTCGCTGTGGGTGTAAAAGTGGGAATGTTTATGATTCTTCTTTCATAAATTAATGAGCATAAATGTGATAATAAAGGTGACGTAACGGTAACGAAACTGAATAAAAAAAATATAAACAGAGTTGGAACTCCTGCTCACTCTCTCACGCAGACATACATCTACTATCTCGCTTTCCCTCTTATTTTTGCGTCAATCGAAGTGTGCGCCATCTGGTATTTTATTTAGAAACTAACGCCTATAGTACGGAGTATCGGTTGGCGGACAATCAAACCTTCATAATCAGATATTCAGAAACTATGATCAAAACCACGGTTATTTTAAACTAATCATAGTCATGTCCATTTTGAAGACCAATAAAACACTATGTAACAAAATAGAGAAAAATCTGTAATCTGTAATTAGTGTTTAGATAATTAGCCGGGATGGAAAATAAACAAAACTGTGTGTTGGTAAAAATAAATAAAACTATAATAAAAAATCTTAAAACATAAAAACAATCCTAACTATAATTCGTTGTTGTGAAAATTAACAAAAGAAGCTCGTCATATTTCATTTTACAAAAATTTACTTTTTTTTAGCGGCCAGTGCGCTATACAACTTTAAACATATTGTCTAATCCAAAAACCATACCCTCCTCCGACCGTGATCATAGTATTATCAGCCGCCATGAACAGCGACCTGCCGTGTGGGGTGCCGGCGTCCCCCTTGTCGTCGCCCTGGAGCGTGCCCACCCACGGGTACTTCGCCCTCGCGGGGTGCAGGCTGAAACCACAAACATACTGACCCTCCGCCGATGGTGATCATCTTGGAGTCGGCCGCCATGAACAGTTCCGAGCCGTGGGCGACCCTCTCCTCGGTTTTCCCGTCGGCATTCGTGGAACAACCCACCCAGGGGTACTTGGCGCGCTCGGGGTAAAGGCTGCAATGATGGAATGGGTGTGACGGGTTACGGGTGAATTTTGGACGACGAATTTGTCAGTTTTGGACGATTGGACGGTGCAAGGGGTTTTTTTTTAAATATGTATATATTTTTATATCTCTTATGTACAGGTAATTTTAATTGATTTCGTTAAATGTTAAGATTTTTTAACTTTCATAGCACCATTACTTTCATTCCGAAATATAAACATTTACGAAGCATTTTTTATTTATTTATTACTAGCGACCCGCCCTGGTTTTCGCAGCTTTTTTGTTAGTGTCGTAGGGGTTGATTTTTGGAAAAAAAAGTATCCTATGTTAGAAAACGGATTTTTAACTAAATATGCATACAAAAATTTATTCGAATCGGTCCAGCGGTTGAGCTATGAAATCAGAACAAACAGACAGACATACTTTTGCATTTATAATATTTAGTAAGGGATACAACACATTTGAGAGAATAACAGTCTAAAATGGTACACCCATTTTAGACCAAAGACTGTGCTTAACATAAGGCAAACTAATTTAATATTAATATTTTTTTTAGGAACTTCGTTTTATTACACAACGATTAAAAAAAACAATATTGCATAACATCAACCGTGAAGTGAGTTAGTTACAAATAGGAAAGAAGATAAGATTAGTCATTTACGAATGCATGTGAGTGATAAGGAATTGTGAATAAATAGCGCGTGCGCTGTGCATTAACATCGAATACCTTAAATTTATGTCAGTAACTTAATATATGTTTATTGTCATACAAAAAAATTAATATTTGCTAAGGCCGTTGCGTTATTTGCATATTCTGGCCAGGAACAAATCATATATAAAAAATTGACAGTGATACATTTATCTCTATGGTCTAAGTACTTTAGACTTAGTGAAAAAAAAGGTAACTATATGGTTCCAGACACAATATTCGTCCTTAAACATTAACTAGATTTTTCAAACAGTGACACATGCTAACACACATTCCCTAATATAAAATTTCATGCATTATATGTATCTATATAGGTATATGTATTTTTTATTAAACTTTTCTTTTGTTGCACACGATCATGCATATTTATATATCTTTTATGAGAATGTTTATATATCAATGTGCGTCAAGATGTTCATGTGAATGAAGTGAGTGAAGGAAATGAAGAATTACAACCTTTACCCATAATGAGCCAAGTATAAAAGATGTTAAGAATATAAAGCCGAAGGGATAACCAAAGAAATATAATAAAAAAGAAAACACTTAATGAAACATATCACAAATAGGTCAGTCTAGAAAAAATACCTTTCAAAACTTGTAATTCTTATATCTATCAAGAAAATTTAATTAAAAAAGAAATGAAAATATTTTAATTTTTCTAGTCAGACCTCTAAATCCGAAAGTGGTAGAAATAATAACGAAATTGCAAGTCACTATGAGGTAGGTACCGTTCACAAAAAAAAAATATAGTTCTACCACAGTACCACATACTAAAGGCCTAAAGGCCACAATCTCAGTCCCCTTTTGTGCTATTATTGTATGTTATACTTCTAAAGTGCTTTTTTATTTAATTTAAATACCAATATAATTATTTAACTAGTCGTGATTTCAGTCCAGTATATTAAGATATAGGCAACAATACGCTTTATTTCGTTTTAATGTTATAAGTTAGTATCTGGTCAATAAATACTTAACGGGCGGAAATCTAAAAGCAAAAAAAAAAGCAATACTAACATTAAATTAATTATCGGATTAATAAAATTATAAGTAGATAGGTAATCTTATCACGTAAAACTAAATAAGAGCTAAATTAAGAATACTCTGGTAGATAGAAACGAAATAAAGTAACCAATTCCGCGTGTAGGTCGAGTGGTTAAGGTATCCGACTCAAAACCCCCAAGGTACTCAGGTTCGAATCTCACTATAGCAAACCATTAACCATAGTTTAACTGTGCATTTAACGCGTAAAATTTTAATAACAATAAGAACGCCAAAGCGGAATATTAACCTTGTAACGGGGATTATCTTTGAGTTCTGATAAACCTAACCACCCGACAAGACTTTTTACGTCAGATTATAATTAGTCTATAATAAAAAAATCATAATTGTTTAAATATTTCTAAAAACCACAAACCTAAAAGCCAAAAAATATTTCAAGCAGGCATTACAAGTAAACACTACGTGACTAAAAAAACGGCATTATTCACTGAATAAATAAATAGAAGAAAAAAAACACAAAAGCAGCGTGAGTCTTGAATAAATATTATTCGTTGGACTTATCAGTTATGGCGTCAAATCTCAGAGATGTCTATATAACTGTTAAAACCCAACGGTTACAGGACATTTTGTTCATGGACTTTCCAAATCAACAATTTTGTTTGTTCCTTATATCTTTATTGGACACGAAAGAATGTTATTGTTCCTTTTGCCCTTTACTCGTCTCCTACCTCAGTCACTGTATTTCGTTTACAGCCCCCTTAGTTTATCGCGCGATCAATTATCGCTGTCCCTTTTTAAGTCATAATAAAAAGCGAAACAGCGATAGTTTTTCGCGCAATAAGAACGGCTTCGCGCGTGCCTTACTACGGGTCTGATTATATTAAACCTGATAATTCCTTTGAAAAAATAGACAGTTAGTTCATTTCGTAAACCTATAAAACAGATCTTTCACGTTTAAGAAAAAAGCACTTTGATTTAGTCTTCATATAATAAGCCCGTTTTTGACAGAGGCCAAATAAGAATATTTTCGCTCGTCTCTTTCGCTCTTACTATAAATATAGCGCTCTTCGTGTTCCGCGTTTTTAAGCCTTATCTGTACGCTCAAGTTTTAATACAACCTACTTTCGCTTTCATTTTTCCAAACAATGGACGGATAAATGAGTTCTTCATAAAAAACTGTCAGAAAAGTATAAATTTTTTTTTTACTTTCATAAGCCACACATTAGCCTATGTGATAACAATAAATTGAGTATTAACAGAGTATTTGTTCATTTAAATACACATATAATGAAAGCCAATGTATTCTTTACTGAACATTTAACAGTAAAGTAAAAAATAAATCAAAAATACTTTGTACAAAAACTTGAGTTTACAATCGAATCTACCACCGTCACAATAGTTCTAGAACACAAATAAAGGAGTGCACAAACAAACAGACATTACCTGAAGAGGAATGTCTCGCCGGTGCCGAAGTAGGCCTGCCTGTTCCCGCGCTCATCTTTTTGGTTCCGCTCGAACCATCGAGTCGAGCAATATGCGCCAAACACCTGGAATAACGCATTATTCTCATTAAATAAATGGAAAAAATATATATGTATATTACAAAACGGGTTGGTATCAGACTTATATAAACTTGGGATTCCTTCAGACGATGGGCTAGCAACCTGTCACTATTTCAATCTCAATTCTATCATTAAGTCAAACAGCTGAACGTGGCCTTTGAGTCTTTTGGCTCAGTCTACCCCGGAAGGGAATATACGAGATTATATGTATGTATGTATACATACATATGGCCGTGTGGTTCCCGGCACCAATAAAAAAGAATCCACTCCATCTCTTTCCCATGGACGTCGTAAAAGGCGACTAAGGGATAGGCTTATAAACTTGGGACTCTTCTTTTAGGCGATGGGCTAGCAACCTGTCCGTATTTGAATCTCAATTCTATCATCAAGCCAAAAAGCTGGACGTGGCCTGTCAGTCTTTTCAAGACTCTGTATACCCCGCAAGGGATATAGACGTGTTTATACGCTACGTATTATACTGCCTTACCCACCTCATTATTGCAAGTCTTGATCATAAGCAGCGTCGGCTCATGGTGCTCCACACGAACGTAGAACGTCGTCAACGAACAGCCGTGCTCCTCAGTTGTGTACAGTAACACCGGCTGGTACATCGTTATTCGAACTGGCAGCCATGACCACAACGTGAACAGCTGGAACGCAATTATTTTATATGAGAAATTGTCAAATGTCAAAATAGGGATGTATCAAAAAAAAAAAAAATGGAACTAATGATTCAAAAAATTTTTTTTATGACAAAGATTTTAGTGTCAAAAAAAAATGAAATTGTTGGATTCAGTCAAAATATTCGAAGTCTATCTTGAAAAAAATTTAAAGGTGTCATAAAAATTATCACCAAATCGATTGCAATAAAGAAATATTACCGGCACGTGAACCGTAGTTATGTAATTGTGTTTTTTTTTTATTAAGGTGGTAACTATAGTACAAAATGCTATTATTTTTATTACGTAAAGAATACGTATTAAACTGTTTTTTTTTTTAAATTAAAACAATAGCTGCGGAGAAGTTGTAACTGTCATTTAGTATGATACGACAAATCAATTGATTAAATGACTATTGCTCGTATTTTAAACAGGGTGATTCTTTTAAAAAACTTTAACAATATCGTCACGCTTAAACATATTAATGATAAGCCATTATAATTATTATGATTTTTACACAAGTATTATGTAAGTAATTCAGGTTGAACAATTGCAAATCTTTCATGCTGAAAACTATTTACATTTTTTTAATACGCTGGTGAAATGAAAATGTAAAATAAGTCGCATATCTGCGTAAATTAATAAAATATGTAAAGCGATTCCATAGCTTCCTGATCGAAAAAAAAAAAAAAAAATATAATTAACATAACGATATTGTTTCAGTTTTAAACTTACCACGTTAACAGTGAAATAAATCTTGAAGAACATAAAAACGGCACGAATATTAGTTGGTGTCTGATTAGTGGACGACTACAACGGTGCCGAGTGCGCGTGCACACCTACTTAATGTACATGTAATGCCTAATTAACGACACATCTACTCTATTTTATGGACAGACGACATCGCATGCAATGTACAATAATTAAAAATCGAAATTACGAGCGTTGAAAACTTAAACTGAGAAAATGTTAAATTGAGTTAAAAAGTTTTCATAATAAAAATGTGATTCCATGAAAATAATTCTTCTGAGTATTCAGGTATATTATATGTAGTTATATTCAGATTATATTTGCGATTGCATTTATTGAGGACAATATTATATAAAAGAATATGTATCTCATAAATTATTTTGTGGCGATTTAAAATCTTATTTACCATGCAACACCTACCAATAATATCATAATTCAATACTGATCGGCTTTCCGATTGGGAATATACGCTTTTTAATTTGTAAGCTGCGTCAAAAAATATCAAATAAATAAATAAATATCCAAGTAAATAGTTTCACATGATAATAAATTCAAATCTTGACTTAATGATATAAATCACTTGCACTTGCTTTCATCAGTTAACATTTGCTTAGTTTAAGACGCTAATGAGAAAAAGTTAATGTTAAAACATCTATTCAAAGTATTAGGCAAATCTTATCAACAACATCAATAAATCTACTTGACTAAGCTATGGCACGGTGATATTAAACCAAATAAAATTACAAATCGAGGTTTTATATTCTCCCAGACTTGATTACAAGTCGTTGGGGTATATTTTAACGAAAACGCAACTCTTTCGGTGGAGAAACAAATTCAAGAAGTGTTTAATGCTCCATTTTTTGTCTTATCAACTTTTCTTTAAATGTTGTATCGCAAATTTAAATGAAATGCGTCATTTTTATTTATCTAAACGAAGATTTTGTTTTGAAATTATTACAATTCCATTTCACCAAATTTGATATCGACATCACCTCGTTTCTAAAATTCTTAGTTGAAAGCAATCAATAATTTATTTATACCTTTAATTTTGATAATTCTATATGTTTCTCCACCTTAACACCGTATACTTTACTGGTGACAACTAGTGTACTGTGTGAACGTAGATTTACATGCCGTGCCACCACATCTACCCCCGTTAGTTTATGCTCTGTCAAACCTTCTGCCGGAGGTCTGAAGAATGCTGGCGTTGGTCCTTGAACACAGCGTTAGGGAATGGAAACCATAACGCCAAATGGGAGGATCGAGGACTCTGCAAAACCCCACTAAGTGCTCATGATGACGGACAGGATCCAAATGGTGTTTAAATAAACAATAATGACAAACCGACTTCAAATGTTACTACATTTTTTTTTAACGTAAAAAGTATCATCACCGTCATAGTAGCAAATCAGTATTATTCAATTATTTTTTGGGAAAAAATGCGTTTAGTCTTCTGCTTTTATCTATTCTACTTTTCACTTCTGCTTTTGAAGTCGGTTGATGAATGTCTTATAACTATGGTTAACGCAATGGTTCTTTCTATTTTAACAAATTTTAGGGCTAAAATTAACAAATTAAAGATACTTTGTTCACGATCGACAAACAATGATAAAAACGTTCACTTGGTACCTAATGAACTATGAAATATGATCGACGTAACTTAAAATTGAACATGTCTACACAGAAAATCATAATCATAACACACAAACATACCACATTGACAACAGTAAACGATCATAACCCAATCATGATAATACAGCAATCATGCATTCTAGCTTACATGATACTTACCAAGAGCAAACAAAATATAAAGCAACGTCCGCCTAAAATAAATAAAACCGAGGCAGAAATAAAATTTGGGAAATAAAAACACCTATGTGACAAGCGGTGCATCTAAACATCGAAAGTCGTCGCAAGCTCGTAATGGGGCGACACTTATTGGTGACTGAATACTGGAATCTTACGTCGCTCTGGTCAAGTATCTGGGACTTGATCGCTTGGATAGGATACACGCCCATCGAAAGGGCGCGCGGGCCCGGCGAATGTGAGCCCTAATAGAAAATCGACACACAGTTAGCACTTACACAAGACAAATCGTCACATGCGACACACCAGTATCGATGTCTCAACACTCTCAAGCTATGTCCATGATAAAGTTGTTACTGCCAAATTTACACTCGGTATGTTCCACTCCAACTCATCTCAAACGCATGCGAAGATTCTTAACAGTTTTCATAAAGTAGGAAATCTTATCTTACAAAATACAGAGACATCACAATAACACACTGAAAGTAATATTATAAAAATCGAGACAATAAAAGCCGATGAAATGATTACAGGATTGACATCTTCCACATTTTTTCCTGCCGATGAATTAGATCTAGTTGGTATGATTACATCGAGAGTTTAACGAAAACAACATGATATCATTCACAGACCTGCCGCTACACAGACGGAACATAATATAACGTTGTCGAAAAACTAAGGAGGGATAGATGTATCTTACAAATCAATAAAATTGACACACAATGCTTTTGCATGTGTCGAATTTGTAATCGAATTCGATTTTGAAGTTAGTTGTGTTAGGAACGCAATCGGATGATTGAATGATATAGAAAAGCCAAAGCCACGCCTAATAACGTGTACGATACCATCTGTTTGCACGTTTCCTCAGACATTTTCTGCAAACCAAGTAAAATCATTTCCGTATACAGTTGATACAAATTTAGTGCTAAGAGTGTACTGTGAAGTTAGATATCCCATATCTGTTAAATACCCATAAGCGGCACATTGAACATTAGCCCTTTCTTGTCTTCCTAAACTCTTTCTTTTAAAGTAATTCAGTACTAGAGTAAAAATCTTATCATTAACTTTATCATCAATATGTACAGTTTTTTGATGCTTACCTCTCGTATGGTCAGGGTGTGCGACATCATCTGAATGTTGGCCTGTGATTGGCTGGTGGGAAGGTTGTCGGACGACCGAGACCGGACAATGCGAGATCCGATCATCACTTGTTTTGATTTGAGCGTCATTTCTGTCTTTATGAACACCCGGGATATGTACTGTGAACTGATGGAATTGAAACGTTACAGCATGAAAATGCAGCATGTATGACCGAAAGATTATTGCAGTTCTTGCTGTATAAATAACATTTTTATTTCCAACAAAAGAGAATTGACAGAACTGTAGAATAATTAAAGATATTATTCTACAGTTCTGTCAATCAGACGGCTATACTGAATTCATCATTAAAACTTTGACAACTTCTGGATAAGAAGATGATCACTATCAAAGCCATTTCTCAAGCTTCTTTGCAGCCTAAAATTACCTTAATGCTCTGATGCTGAAGGCTGTCCTCAGCAATTTGGTGGGTGAAGCGGGCATGTTCCGACAAAATTTGTCGATTGCGTGATCGACGCCGTTCTTGGTCGATTCGGCGTACCATTCCGAGTTCTGGTTCGTCGAGTGCTTGTGGAACAGGATCAGGATGGCTAGAGCTACCCTGTAAAACACCTGAAAAGAATTATTGGTTAAAAAATATCACATTCTTCAGTTCCATTTATAAAAATACGATGATGTCAAATCCGATATCAAGAAGAACGTCATTGCAGAAAAAAATTAAAATCCCCTTTGGCTACATTTATCAGGAACATATCAAGAAACGCCAAGGCGAAGATAACCAACTAAAAGTAACCATATCTGCTACCACCGACCGAAGGCATCTATGAATCGTAACGTATCTGCTGAAATGGTTCGAAGCAACAGTAGACATACCTTGATACCCTCGTGGAAGAAGCAGTCCAGCACCCTCACGAGGTGGGGGAAAGGCAAGGCGGCCAGGATCCACCACTGCCAGTCCGCGTAGATCCGTTCTGGACCGATGGCGCCCGACAGCCGCGACAGATGTTGCGCCGCCGACTTCTGCAGACAATGTTTGAAGTGTAAAAGTGGACAACAAAGATTGTTATTTTCTTTTTATCGTTATATAATGTCTTGGTCTATTCATACTTCCCACACATCAGAACAGTGCCTGCGCCATGTTTCGTCCAGGGTTTAAAACTCAGGAGAAGGAGAATATGAGAATAAGCGCTTTCATGTTTCAAATGTGATCAAATCAAACAGGGTCAAAAAGGTAGACAGTACACAGAGTAACTCTAGGTAATTGCATGACTTTCCCACTCTAGAATTGTTGTCATGGGCAGATCCCGGACCCAGACCCCGAAGAGGATGAGAATAATTTACTTAATAAGAACAGAGACATACTGTTATCAATAAAATGAGTAGAAATAAAAATCATAAGAAATACTGTTTTGACGGCTATTGCGCCATTCTTGCGACATATCAGAGTCACTTACTGCAAAGTAATTTAAAGAAAAAAATATATACTAGTCTCGCTATCGTATGCCACAACACGTGAATAAATTATGATGTCGAATGCCTGCGACCACAATCATATGGTTAGTATCATTATTGCAAAATTACTAATAACTCTACTATTTGCCGGTATTCGCTCCCATAGGAAAGTGAACCTAATGTGCCCATACGCATTGTAAAAGGCATTTTTCTTTTATTTTATTGAATAGAAAAAAACTATGTGATATAAACTCAATTCAATCGTTTATCCATATAGCTGAATCTGTTTCTTTCAGCCTTTGTAAGACTGTTGGCTCTGCCTACTCCGCAAGTGATAAAGACGTATTGTGATTATATGTATGTATGTATGTAAATATGAATCCCAATTCTTGACAGTCTGTTCGGTCTGTTGTCCCTACCTCTGAATTAAAGTTACCGAGTTTGACTCCAGGCCAGCTCGTGATGAAAAGCAAAAAACTTTGCTTTTGCAGATTAACCAAAGTCGAATAAAGACGAGATACACGAGTGTTTCTATAATTAAATGTTGTCACATAAAGCCGTTGTTTCTAAAAGGCCGCATTTAACACGCAATGATGAGAAGAGATTATACTCGTAATTTACGAAAGCTTATCCCGAATTATGTACATTGTTCACATTTATCTGCCAAGCCTATTATTATATGTGTTCACTTGTACATTGAGACTACACTGTCATGTAGAGGATTTTGTTATATCAATCATTGTTATTCACCTTTATTCACGCTTCCATTGATGCTTTTACGCCGAGAGAAAACATCGCGAGGAAATTTTCATACACAGAAAAGTAATATTCATGATCCAAGCTTGGACACGGAAGTTTGACTTGCCATTCTTGGTCAAGGTGGTCATAAATGGAGCACGAGGCATATAATTAAAATCCCGAGAGTTTAAAGCACAGAACATAGACAAACAACATTTTTTATCAAATATACTTTGTCTGTGATATATAAAAAAGGTCTCAATTCTATTATTACGCTATCCGTTTTCTGCTGAACGTGGCCTTTGAGTCTTTCCCAGATCGTGTCTTACTACCCTGTATGGGGTAAATTTGTTATATGTGTGTTATTAAAAAGATTCTGTTTTATGCAAAAAGTTGAAGGTGATTGTTTATACTTAAAAAATGCATTTGCAAGCCACTTTTCTTACGCAATAGTACGTAAATGCATTAATGGAAGGTTTTAAAGCTCTATTGCAAAAGTATGATGCAATGGAGCTTGAAAAACATCAATAAAGGGGTATTTACGTAGGGGAGAGCGGGGCTGGTATTAACAGGGGTAAGAATTAACAAGCTTATTCCTGCCAAACGTGAAGTGTTAAAAATATGAGACTCGGTTTAGAAATACTATATACTTAGCCGAATGTGTCCTGACTTGTCAGTTGCCGGCCGGCCATCGCGTGTAATAGTTGTGTATAGTGACCTCGGATTGACAGGTAAGCGAACTTTTCTTGTGTTGCAATAAATTGATTTAAGACTTATTTATTCCCTAAATTGATTTAAAGTTTATACTTAATCAAACTGTAATTTATTGACAGTAAAACTATATTATTTGTTTGTAATTATTTTGACTAGATTATTTGCTGTAATTGGTTAAGTAAAAAAAGTAGCCTTGGGGCTAAAATTAACAAATTGAGTGGGGTAAGTATTAACATGTTAAGTATTAAGTATTAACATGTTAATACTTACCCCGTATGTAGGTATACATATAGTATTAACTAAGTGTTTTTTTACAATAGTATTTTTTTGTAGAATGAGAAACTAAAAGGAAGAGCACAAGGGGGTCTACATCTCAAGAAGTATTTGAGTTAGCAGCTAAAGAAGTTCTGGAAAAAATAGAAAGTATATAGACTAATGATAAGTACTTATAATTAATTGAGAAGATTATGTTGTTGCTGTTGAAGAAGATATTATTTAATTTACCTTATTAGGACTCTATAAGACTGTTAACACTAAAAAGTTTATTTAATTTTTATACATCAAGTTTAAAGTGTGTGTGTCAATATTATATAGGCTTAAAAATCATCAGACTGTGAGAATGATTGTTAATTAGTGTAGATTTAAAACAATATACTATATTCTTTCAGTTCCTATCATAAAAAGTACTGATTTATTTAATCTTAAGTACAATAAAACATTTTTATTAATAAAAAGAGATTTTATTTATGTATTTTAATAGAATTATAGTCTGTGTTAATTATTGCCCCTTACGTTAATACTTACCCCAGCTCTGTTAATATTTGCCCCAGTTACGGGGTATGTCTTAACAAACGACTTTTTTGGTTTTGATTAGTCTGTTTCTAAAAGTACTTATCTAGCTGATAGTTTTTGTTACTAATATCATAGCCAGATAAACAAAGCATGTTATAAACAAAAAATAAATCAAAAATGTTAATTACTATTGAAAATATAAACCATAATGCAAAATTTGTTAGTACCAGCCCCGCTCTCCCCTACATTATCGAACACCAACCCTTGCACCAAACAAAGGGCAAGAATCATTGATTTCTAACGAGTCGTTAACCCCGTGGTAGTTAATTATTTAGTAATAGCACAGAATACACCATGGTCAGACGATACGAGTTATTGCCCCGACTTACCGCAGACCTATTCTTTAATGTCAAAAAAAATGATTATTGCGAATGATTTTGTAATTCAAGATTTCTTCTTCCTGTTGGCGTTAGTACCGGTTACATCCTCCCCTATCTGAAGAAGAGGAGGTGAGGTGCACGATTTGGCAATGATCCTGAATGGGGTAAGTCAGATTTTTACACGAAGCGACTCCCGTCTCACCTCCGCATCGCTTACTCATATTGGGTAATGGTTAAGTTGTACTACAAAACGTTAGGAGAAAGACTCAAGCTTTAAATGCTGAAATTCACTAGCTTTCGCTAGCTTGACAGAACTTCGCTTACGTGGAAGGTCCTACTTATTGTCAGTATATCTGACCATACCGTATGTAAAATCGTAGATTTGTCCGACTTTAAGTTCTAAGTATATACTAAAATCATAATTTAATTTCTCTTTCGAGAGAAGCATGATACCAAAGAAGAATAGACAGTTCTATTTATTTGATCGCGTGTTTAATCCATATGTTTATTACTCCGACAGCAACGTCATTTTTTATGCCCCTAACACTTTTAGACATTCGTTAGTTTTACGAGTGTCCCATATTTATGGCTCTGTTATTGTCATCGCACTACCAAAAGGCTTATTTTGTTACGCCCGTAAAAACTCTGACCTTTGATGAGCACGATAACATTGACTAACCTATTGTTAGTTTCAATTTAATAATACAATTAATAAATTTTCCAAAAATTTTAGTAGACCATTTAGTTGTTGAAAGAGAAAACTATCAATGATTGAATAATGATGTGATGACAAATTAATGTTCAGGGTATTCTGCAAATTCTGATATATAGAGCAGACAACCCAGTTTACCACTGAAAAAGTCATAAGGAAAAAATACCTACGTATCAGTTTCATGTACCGAGTGACCAACGAATTGAGAAAACGAAACTCAAGTAGAAGTAGACTGGAGATCATGGAACCAGAAGCCATCCAGCCGAAAACCACAAATGGGAAGGAAGGATGATATCAAAAATGTCGCAAAACACAATGAAGGGAGTTGAAGGGGGTCTACATCAAATATTTGATTGACGAAGTCTTAGAAAAAGAAATTTTTGTTGTTCTACATGTGTCAGGCTGAAGAAAATGTGTCCAAAACCTAAATTTAGTAGCATTACAAAAAATCGATTATTCCGATTTCTGATGAGTAACTTCTGTAGGTTTTAAGACCCCGCGTGTTCCATTTATCTTATCAGTGACCACAAACATTTTAATGTAGCTTCATTGTCCGCAGTCTCGTGTGACATATGACACGTGAGCCTATTATCTTGTAATTAATTCGATTCTCGATTTATTTGCTCGATATATTTATCGCCCGAGATTGTACTGAGGGCACTGACATCTATACTTCCACACTAGTATTATATGTAGTATTTTGATCTAAAATTGAAATTGTATTGTAACTATAATTAACAAAATGATTTAAAATACCTCATTCAAATTTATCTTTCCATTAATTAACAGACTTCAAAAACGGAGGAGGCTCTCAATTCAACCTTTTTTTAAACTATACTTGCTACCTACATCTGTTGCTCAGTGTTGCCATGAATGACCCTTACCTAAGTTCACTTGTAAGGTTGTGGATCATGCAAAACCATATCTTAAACCAACCAAGACTTATGTCAGAAAGATAAATTCATTGAAGTACTATTACATATATACATATACATACACTATACATTAAACTGATAAGTAAACATTCTTATAAATGTAGTTAACTCCGCGAATTTCATCTTTTCTCATGACAATGTAATAAAAAATAGATTTATCGAACGGTGAGTCAGTAACAAAATGGCTGTCGAAATAATAGCATCTAAGAGGACACAAGAAAGTGGTTATAAAATGTTTACGATCCTATTAAAAGTTGTTACCACATTGAGCTAAAAAAAAAACAACTTTGGCAACATATAATGAGATAATGGGACACAGAAATTTAACGATCCATGTTTCACTTTTAAATACAATGAAAATAAAAGCAGCATAAAAATAATCTTCTTTCTTATATATTATTTTATTTATTCATTCATTCATTCATACACATAAGAGGAACCCATTGAATTTATATAAGACGTTGCGTGACAAAGCTAAAGTGTTATCGTGTTTCCTGTACTAACGAACGCGCACTTAATGTTATGGCACGTGATGTAAAATTATTGATCCTGAGGAGTTCATAGTAAACAATAGAAACAAGTTTTCACATAACAGAATTTCATCGAGGAAAAGTGTTAAATGCTGCCGGATATTTATTTATTTAAGATAATTTAATTTTGGACTATAGATTCTTCTTTTGGACGATGGGCTAGCAATTCACTATTTGAATCTCAATTGTATCGTCAAGCCAAACAACTGACCTTTGCCTATTAGTATTTTGAAGACTGTTGGCTCTGTCTACCCCGCAAAGGATAAAGACGTGTATGTATGTATGTATGTGAGTTAATTTAAGTAAAAATACTGTTATACATTCGGCGCCGCCTGTATGCCATTCCTGTATGGAGTCGCTTTAAGACCAATGTACACTAAGTTGACAAATAAATGAAAGTTTTTGTAAAGGAATAACTATGGAAATTTTCGCTATAATAGAATTGATTTAATTTTTACAAAACTAGCTAAAGGATCCGTTGAAAAAGGGTTTTCGGCAAATCTCAATAAAAAATATTGAATAAGGTAGGTACTGTAATATACTTTTGATTAAAGTTAAAATTAAAACAATAGCTCTGACTCTGATTGAATTTTGACATCGTTGTCGTAAATTTCTAAAAAAAAATCTTATAAAATGCCACATGTCAGTGAAAATCGTTGTTTATTGTTTCGGATGTGCGATGTAGTATTTTTTAAACGTTTAACCATTTTAGTTTAAACTGATTAGAATACATTAATTTAGATTAAAATTACTTGCAGATATACTCGTATTTCATTTCGTTTTTTTATCCGAAAGTGTGGAACGTGTTACATATGTTGCACCTACAATTGTTGCGTTTTAGGGGAATTTCCATTCATACATTTTTGGCGTGAGTCCTATTAATAGTTTCTTAACTACAGAAGAAACAATTATATGGCGTATACACTGTACAGTACACAAATTTATTTTGGAAAAAAAAAGTTTACGAGACTACGCGTTTCCACACGATGTTTAGATTGAAACAAAAATAAATTCTGATGGGAAAGCATAGCCCTGAAAATAGCATGATCAGAATATGTTTTATTGCGTATGAAACCTATAAAATTGGACATTGAAAAATGATTTATCTAACGGGAGACTTTATCATATAAATCATATTGCCAACGAATGTCTACTATAAAAAAAATAAACTAGTTTTATTATCGCCAGGTTCGTACTTTTCCACTTTAACCAAATTATTAGTCAATGAATTATTATCAAATTCGACTGTATTATTACTTTATCTTATGATTTTATAAGAAAGGAGAAGTCTATCAGTTATACATATAAAAAAAAACATGAATGAAACTAAATATGTAGTAAATCGCACAAAACTGTACGTGATTTGCGTTTTTATTGTTACATACCGTAATTACAACCCGTGCATAAATATCGGTTGTGCTATAATAGGCAGGCTGAGTTTTAGTGCCAGTCATTACCTGGCCAATTGCTTTTGTGATAGTTTAGTCAAATGATGATTAATACACAAATAGTAGTAGATATAAATTCTCTTCTCTTCTATCAGAATTACCTTCTTGCTGACATACAATTTTATGACATGAAAGCAAGGTTCCTATGGTTAAAGCAGTGTTTGATAAATTTTTCTATTCCCTTAGTCGCCTTTAAAAACATCCATCGAGAAGTGATGAGGTGGTCTAATATTAAAGTGCTGGGAACCACACGCCACTTATAATCTATGTATAATGATTGATATTATAAACTCCCCCTATTTGCCCTGTCTATGTGTATGCGCTAATTTCGGAAAGTTGAGGACGGATTTTGTCCCTGTTTAAAATGTTTAAAAGCCGTTTTTCTGAGGAAGGTTTATAGCTAATACTACCCTACCGGTGCGAAGCCGGGGCGGGTCGCTTTTATTTTATAAAGTTCTAAGTAGGTATGCATATAATATAACGCATTTCACAACGCTCTAACTGATACCAGTTAGTCGACAAATACTTAAAAATAGTGTTCGTATCGTGATAAGATAACAGTCCAAATATAACTTCGGCTTGCATTAAAGTTTGCTCTAAATGCACCGAATTATAAATGTCAAAAACCTTATAAAATCAACATTATCAATCAATATGATTTTCATACCAGAAAAGCAGAAAAGCACAGGTACAAGTAGGCGCCTACTTCGGCCATGTATCAATGACTCTTAGTTTGACTGCTTACCACCGCTGATACGGTGAGGGAAAAATCGTGAAAAAATGTGCACATTCAGATATCAATCTATGTTATTGTGTAACCATTTAACATGTTCTATGTAAGTTCCCTTATTGTTGCAGAGATCACTTCGTGTAAATACCTAACTTACTCAAGTCAGAATCGTGGTCTAAGACTTATGATTCGTAACATTGCGATCATGTGCTAACCCCTGACTCCTCTTTAGAGAAGTCAGGACGCCAGGAAGAAGATGATGATGAACTTATAGCAGAACAGACTTACGGCATGTTTCTTGGCGATCTGCATGACAGTCTTCCATGTGACCTCGTTGAGGAGTTTGGTCTGTGTGATGAACATCTTCTCCTTGGAGGCGACGAGGCTAGCCATGCAATGGTAGCACTCCTCCTCTGTGAAAGATGGTCTATGGTTAAAATTTTAGGTAACGATCATAGGTTGCATCTACAAGCTGGGAAGATTATTGTAGTAAGTTGACTATGGTAGCTTTAAGGATAATTGAGATTTTAAAGAATTATAAACCTACTATTAAATATGTGTTTATAATACAATTTATTTTAGTACCACATAACCATTGTGCAGGACCCGATTGTTCAGATAAGATTGCATTGTGACTTTGCAAAATTTTATTTCAAAATCATACGTATATAGTTTTTATAACAACAACACTTTCGTATGCTCCAATGAAGTGACCTCATTGAGGAGTTTGGCCTAAGTGATGAAAATTAACTAAGATAAAGACAAAATCCGAGGATGCCGGCGCTGAAAACAAGTTCTATTAAAATATACAAAAAACTTGTGACACCGTAGTCAGATACGACAAAGTCACACTCGAGAACTTCTAATGCACCTATTCTGGCAAAATAGAATAGACGCTCAATTTCTGTGTATTTCGTAAAAGAACAAGACGACAAGGTATATAGGACAAATGGTGTTTGGGACCGTGCAACTATGGGTTTAAGTTTCCCAAAATAGGTTTGCGTTAACACTTTTTTCCCAAAAAGGGTTGCTGTATACACTTTATTTTTGCACGGTAAATAGGAGGTTCACAATAACGCGAGTAGAACAAAGGTGACCCTAATTAAAATTATTCACCGCCAAAGTCTTTGTTCAGTTTTGACAATGGTTTATATTATGGTAATAAGAGCGTTGTTTAAGCTTTTAAGCCTCTCTATAGGTACTATATACATGCTGTTAATTATTTTATTTATGATGCTGTTCTGTAGAAATTATAAAAAGAAAGCAAGGTCTAAAGGTTCGACTGGTATAGAATGGCTTATGGCAGTAGACTATCTATTGTACATTATTTTTGGCGCAAAGTATAAATAAATAAATTAACGTTTAATAATTCATTAATTATCGGTTTTTAAAAGCTTTTAACCAGCACATCTTAATATTCTTCTGAAAATTCACCGACCTTTTACCTCGTCTCAGCGTCAGAATGAAAATGTCCGTTCATTTGAAATTCCATCTGTTACAGACGGGCGGCCATGTTGAAAAAAACAAAGAGAAAAAACCCCGGTCCAATTAACCTGGACAGTGGGATGGAAACCGCCGTTACTGTTAGAACAGGGTTAACCAATAATTGATATTTTCTTACATTTCAGTGCAGAACTTCATCTGCGAACCAAACGTAGACAGATTGGAATCCTACTTTTTGTCGACGAATCATTCAAAGTTCTATGCAAAGGAGCGACTTACGTGAGTTTTCGTGGACTTCAAAATTGAAAAGGTAACCACAGTACGTCAAATCGCCCAAGCACTATATGATGTAGAACGTAGGACCTACATATTAACAATTTATGGTAGGAAATAACTCAAACAACAAGACACTGAGTCAATCTCGTTGCATCCTGTGACACTCCCCACTTTGATTGGGAGCTCACGGATAAATCAATGTTAATTCAGGCATCCTGCTCGAACCATGCCGATTAAAGCCCTGCGTAGTGAGTCTATTTTTGTAAGTACCCGGTTTTCCGTTTAAGTCATACGAAGTTCATAGATTAACAGGTTCAAATCCAACCTCAGACATGATATGTACATTAGTTTAAGTGCTAACCGATGCTCTTACGGGGAGAAAATATCGAGAGGAAACCTGCACACTCAGGTAACTGGTAATCTTGATCTATCATTGTATTAGGTTCTCATGCAAAAGTTGCGGAGATCCGATGCATGGGAGTCGCTTCGTGTAAATACCTGACTTACCCAATCCTGGATCAAATTTCAGAGAGGTCAAGATAACCAGGATGTCTAGGTGGAAGAAGTTTACAGATTTCTTCTTCGGAGCCGTTCGGTAGTCAATCATACATCAATTTGGCTATAACAGAACAATAATTAAGAATAAATAACGTCCTTTTGACCCACACAAATAACATTAGATCTAAACCAATTCCCTTTCTTTCATAGCAATATCCTGTCGCATAATAGCATCAATCCCTGAGGACGCCGGGGGCAATCGCTAAGTGATTCGGGCGCGGCGGGAGGCTGTCTACTCAGAAAAACCAGTTTCAAGAAAAAGTAGGCGCTAATGTCTGGAAATGGTAATTGGTTTCTTTGAACTATTTAAACTGTAATAGAAATAATTTTGACTTAGCCAATCTACCTAAGATTAATATTTATTAAAATAAACAGAGTAGACTTAAGAACTACTTTTTTTTTTCAATCGGTCGGAAAAATTACCCTCGTGGCCGAACGAAGACTTTAGTTATGTGTTCGTAAATGAATAAATATTTCTCTTAACTTTTAAAGAATTAAGCAATTGGCTAGATTGCTGGTAATTCCCCTTTCAAATGCATAAAGTTCTAAAATAATTTTTAATTGCGGTTTCCACAGAACGATTCCGAGTTTCATACATTTCCACGAATCCCTGGCGAACTTTGAAGCAGTTGTGAAACTTAAATTAGAATTGACAGCATAACGCGCAAAAAAGGGGAACTTATTTAATGAGAGAGGTTCTGAGCACCTTGTTTCATAAATCGTTACTAAAAATAATGATGGCACAGAACCAATGTTAATCTGTGATCTTTAAATGCTCCTGGCGTAAAATCTCGGGACCTGAGATATTATGACCACAATTCTGGATTGGATGGGTCAGTCGGGAATCAAACTGATATATTTATAGATATTTATAAATAATCATGCAATAAAACATCAGGATAGCTTGGACACGAATGACATGTATTTTGAAGATGCGCGCGCATGGGACGCCGCACCACAGATAAACAAGAACATAACAAGAAAGAGTTTGTATAACATTTCAAACTTCTTTGAACATATATATCACAAACCCATATAGGATAATGGATATATATGCAGTTTGAAGTCCTGATTATGCATGTTTCCTCACGATGTGACAGAGCAGTCGGAACACTCCCCGGACTCCACTAAATATTGTATGAAATAAACGGATTTTATGTACAATTTTACATACAAATTTCTTCTAAAGCAGGATTTTTGTAAATCAATAACAAAATCCCGGAGTGACTGTTTATTAGAGAAAAAAAACAAAAGTTAAGCCTTCACTGGCTTAACTTTTATTCTCTTTTTATTTTGATCGTTGTACAAAGGCCCGGAACTGAAAAGATTTCAATGGGTTTGCACCAAGAAGGGCTAATACAAAAGGTGTTTTTCAAAGTACTTATTCAAATTGCACGTAGCGCGAAACATAATATGAGACTGACCTTGGCAGTTCTGATTCAAATCCCATCCCAACTCATATTATAAATGCGAAAGTAAGTAAGTTTGTCACATCTTCACGCGTTAACTTCTTGAAATTTGGCGTCGATACATTAAAGAGTCTGGAAAAAGACATGGGTACCTTTTTTGTTCCAGTAAAAACTGAAGTTCTCGTGGGATCTGCGAATAACCTGTAATCTGCCTAAAAAAAAAAACCTAAACCTGCCTACAAACAGCGCTAAATTGGAGCGGGCGAAGCTGCGGATGAAAATTATTAAAAATAATTCGAGTTGACATTTCTCTTTTGGCACCTCACTACGTAGTAGACACACCCATTTTGTATTGCTAAAAAACAATATGAGTAAATAATAGTTATGAGCCGCCGTTTGTCAAACGACACAATTAAGAACGTAATTATACCAGCACAGCTCGTGTGCCAAATCTGTAACATAAATAGATTTAGAGATTGTAGATTAGAGAATAAAATCATGGTACAGACGTAGATATGGTACAGATGAGCTGTCTCTGAGACTAAAAGACAAATCACCTCATAACAAAAATGAAATAAAAGCTAAGATTAGTGTTTGTTTACTTGTTATATCTTCATTGCACTGAAATTTTATTACATGAACAGTAGATCTCATCATCTCATTAATTTCGACTCGAGCGTTTTTAGAGAATTTTACTTATACTTTTTCTTAAACAAAATTAATAAAACACTATTTCTTGCACAAGATACAATTTGTACAGCACAATTTCATTGACTTTTCACTTAGGCATTCTCAAAGTGGACTCGATAAGTCCCTTCATGAATAACTGAAGAGTTCAGAGCGAACGTTTGCCTTGGTCCCAGGGCGTTCACCCGCGATGAAAACTTTATGTAACAACAGCTTTACTTTCTTGGCATTTCAATTTTCTACGAGTTTAGTATGGCTGATGAAAACTTTATTATAAACGACATTTATAGTGTCAAGAAAATTTATAACTTCATTAATATCTCTCGTTATAGCCGTCATCTCAACGTCTCATTTCTAGACCAACAAAATTTCTACTTTTCGGGACTTTGTTTTGTCGCCAAGACATGAATTTATCATTAAAAACTTTCACGGAAACCACACGGCATACATAAATATAATCAATAGAGTTCGTTTTTATACAGGCAGGTGTTGAATAGGATATGACTTGCTTAAAGTAAACCCTTTCTTGAGATGAGTCCTTTCGACTGAACATTTAGCGAAATTTGACTGAGAATGAAATAGTATATACTATACTATACTTTTCTTTTCATCATGAAAAGATTATATTCACATTGGGTCACGATAATTAAAGTTCGTTTCCATTTCTAAAAGATTTTGTAAAAATGTCTTTAAACCTAACCTACAAGATATAGGTGCGCACCTAAAAAATATATCTCATGAATAATAAAGCTATGGTTCATAACGCGTTTAGGAAGGAAAAGGAATAAATAATTAAGAATACCTACATAGTGCAGGTTAATCAGACACTTAACACGTGCTAGGTAAAGTCCGACAGGCGTCTAAATTAACAAAGATGATTGCAATGAAAGACAGATGAGAAGATATAAAACTAGACTTATTCTGTACAATAAAACAGCTGGACATTTATAACTTGGCCTCGCCTCGATTACGAATATCTTATAATGGAGAGAACAGAATTACATTTCATATTCGAATATGGACTTGATCAATCAATGTTATGAGCAAGCTACCAGTACAAGTATTTAGTTATTCGTCGGTTTCGTTGCCGTGTGGTTCCCGGCACCAATAAAAAAAAGAATAGGTCCACTCCGTCTCGTTCCCATGGATATCGTAAAAGGCGACTAAGGGATAGGCTTATAAACTTGGGATTATTCTTTTAGGCGATGGGCTAGCAACCTGTCACTATTTGAATCTCAATTCCATCATAAAGCCAAACAGCTGAACGTGGCCAATCAGTCTTTTCAAGACTGTTGGCTCTGTCTACCCCGCAAGGGATATAGACGTGATTATATGTATGTATGTATGTTTTACGGTTTTCTATATTGTCCCAATTATTTTCTGCTTCGAAGGCTGCATATGACCGCGATCAAAAAAATTGAAAGGACTTAGACACGGCTTGTGTTTTAATACATTAAAGAAATTGCGGCGCAGACATCAGTCCGAGCAAATGCAAGTCACTATTGCCTTACATATGTAGGTTATACTTCCATGTCAACATTATTTTTGTGCAAATAACGAGGAGAATTATTCGAAAATATTCTTGCCTTTTATAGTCTGAGACAATTTGGACGTATGTCGATCGGGTTGCTATCAATATTAATTTTAATGGACAATTTCGGAATCATGTCAAGAACTCATCTCGCGATTCATGTTTCTTTAATTGGAAAACGTACGTAATAATTGTAAATAAACCAACTGATACCACAACTGGGCCGCAATTACCATTACAAGTTAATGTTGAGGAAAATATTCCCAAATCATATGTTTTGGTTTTACAATTTTTAAATGTCGTTTCTTTTGTGTACAGTTGAAGTAAACAAAATTTTCCACCGATACTAGCTTCAGTACAGGGATTAGCATTTAAAATGAGTTTGTGTTCAACCAACAGCATAATCTTATAGCCAAGATCAATCATCTCATATGACATGCAACTCTTTGTTCAGGTTAAGAGTCCTCGGAAGGGGTTCAACTCCGCCTAGAAGCACGATTCAGAAGGGCGTACGTCAGGTTAAAGTTTTTTAACGATATTTTCTCTCATTGTTTATAATCTTGACTTTAAAGTGTTATCATACATACATACATATAATCACGTCTATATCCCTTGCGGGGTAGACAGTGCTAACAGTCTTGAAAATACTGATAGGTCACATTCAGCTTACTAATAGAATTAAAAAGTGACAGGTTGCTAGCCCGTCGCCTAAAAGAAGAGTCTCAAGTTTATAAGCCTATCAGTATTAATAAATAAGACAAAACCCTTTCGCAATTGTTACTCGGATGACCTGAAAGGTGAAGGAAAACTGAATCGCGAATAACAAGGCCATTGATCTTTAACCATGGCGCTAAATGACCTATGAAACGACGTAACAGGTAAACACGACGTGTTCTTACACGACTGTACAAAAAAGGAGTGTTATGTATTCACAGACGTTTCTCTTAATAATTTTAGTAGGTATTCCATATTGAGTACTGTTGCCAACGGCTCTGTAGCGATGTCATATATCGGGAAATTTTATACGAATAAGGAATTGGGAAAAGTCCCAAATGAGGTGGCGGGATTACATTGACAAGTCTCAGAGCGGATAGCAAAATTCGGGAATTCGGGCAAAAGGGGAAATATTTGTGCCGTGTGGCTCCCGGCACCTAAACAAAAAAGAATAGGACCACTCTTTCCCGTGGAAGTCGTAAAAGGCGACTAAGGGAAACTTTTGATTTTTTTTTGAGACGATTGGACATCAACCTGTCACTTTTTTAATCTCAATTCTATCATTAAGCCAAAACAGTTGAATGTGGCCCATCAGTTTTATCAAGACTGTTGGCTCTGTCTAGCACCCTAGTCCCACAAGGAATATAGACGTGAGACTATATGTATGTATGTATTTGCCCAGAAAAGGACATTGCTAGACCAACTTATCTCACTGAAAAAGTTGTTCGCTACTGAGGTGATGAAAAATATACTGCAACGGTGATATGATGAACGCGACTGCGTCTACGCATCGTCTTCTAAACATTTCATGGAACATTGCTTACGATGAGGGGAAGCTGTCAACTAGACCGACACATGTAGGCCGCCGTTTGACCGACATGATATCAACAGTTCCGCGGATTTGTCTTCATTATCAATAGATAATTAATTACCCGTTAATTTTCATACTTTACATACATATACTTTCATTCGCGTTTATATCCTTGCGGGGTAGATGGAGACAATAGTCTTGAAAGGACTGAAAGGTCACGTTCACTTATTGTTTGGTTTAATGACAGAATCCCGCAAGCGATATAGACGTGATTATATGTACGTATGTAGTTTTCATTATGAATTAAAGCATCCTAGCTACAGTACCTATTAAAAATGCACCATATTCATTCATATGTATTTCATTCAACTCAAATACCATTACCTTGACCTACATAATATATATAAATATCATATTTAGTGACTGATTGACTTACAAATTAACGCACATCGCAAACAGCTGAAGGATTTGGAAATAAGCATGTTCCTTATACGGTCAAGGGATGCACAAAGAGAGGATTTTTACTACGCTTTTATTAGCTTGGGATGTATGTATGTATGTATGTATGTATGTATGTATGTATGTATGTAACGGAATCTTTGAGCTTAATTTTCACTGATTTCTAAACGTCTGATCAACTTGGAACTTTGCACACGTGGGGTGCATTTTACTTCATTTTCATAACTCTCTTGTCATAAATATATGCTAATAGAATGATTTTAATATTTACTACATCAGGCACCCCACGCTTTTTACTCTGATTTAAATTGTTTTGTTTATAAATTTAATTTTGTTATAATTTTAATCCGAGGTAATTACTACTACAACTGACTATAACTGATTGTTCGACTTGCTACTACTGAATTCCTTTGTCATTAATTTTTATTTTCTATTTTTTAGTTTGATTAGCAATAAAAGCGCAATTTTTGTTTTACGCGGGCAAAGTAACGGCCTATCACTATTTTACGAAGAAAAAATTTCAGCTATATCTTTTTCTAAAAAAAATATATTTCCTTCCTAGAATTGTACACGTGAACGTATTAATAATGTATCGATGCACGGCACCGTTTCGCGGACATTTACCTTTTTACGGCGCCGTAAATATTTTACCAGATAGGGCAGATATGTACTCAAGCTATCAATTAAACATAGAGAGAGACTACTAGAGAACACCCAACACTCAGACCGAGTACAACAAAAAAATCCCGTCATAATTCGTTAGCAAGGGAATTTCCGAAAATCCTCTCTGAGTGCGCCTGTAAAAGAGCTACGTAAGTAAGTTAGTACTTTATGTATACATGTATGTTAGTTCAGTCAAAACTATTTTTTTCTATGTGTTAATGATATGATAACAAAACATATAATCACGTCTATGTCCCCTGCGGGGTAGACAGAGTTGACAGTCATCAAAAGACTGAAAGGCCACGATTTAGCTTAACGATTTTTAAGATTCAAATAGTGACAGGCTGGGCTAGTAAGCCCATCGCCTAAAACAGGAATCCCAAGTATATAAGCCTATTCCTTAGTCCATAATAATATGATATGAACATTAATTATAAATATATTTATATGGGGACAGATTGCACAGATCGAGTTGGCCTCAAAATAAGTTCGAGACTTGTGGTACGAGATACGCAACGATACTATACTCGTATTTTATAAATCCTTAGATACATAGATAAAAATCCAAGGATTATCAGAGAAAGTTCGTTTCTCATCAAGCCCTGGCCGGGATTCGAACCCGGGACCTCCAGTGTCACTACCGCTGTGCCACAGAGGCTGCCAATTATCATCAATGAACATATTAAATTGGGTTTGTTAGTTTGGAATTAAAATACAAGTAGTCTTAAATAACTGCATCATTAAACAGTAAAATGGACGCCTAACATTTTACATGAATATTTTCCTTCAATACGTTGATATAACAATCAAGCATTATCACTAATGACCGGTTATTAATACATGTTTCCTGTATGTAATGTTTACGATTTAATCACTATTTTCTATGTTAAACAAAAAATAAACTATTATATTGTTCTGTTTTTGTGAAAACACACCACTTGAGAAAACAAAATCCTATTTTTAAATTTTTTCACTCTTTTAATTTACTTATGACATTTTGTTGGTTGCTCAATATTATGTTAAAACACATAGGTACTTATTTCCAAGATTTACATTCCCGCTACGCGAAAAGGAATCGATTTCCTAAGACCCTTTTTCCTACGAAAGGAATGAAGTTAGGCCTAGGGATGTAAATCGGTAATTTTACCCTGGTAAAATTCGGTAAAAAACGATACATGACGTAATTTTTGGTATTTTTCGGTAAAATACGGTGAATTTTGGTAAAAATTGTTTTAAACTTACGTTGGCAAAACTTTAAAATACAGAATTGTATATATTTGTGTGTAGGTTACTTGTTTACTCTGTTACAGATTTATAGATTTGAATGAAATTTTACGGAGATATGATCATTTTTAATTGAAAATAATAAAAAATGTCAAATGTGAGAATGATTAATTCGATAATTTGATTTATTATAAAAACAAAATCCTATTTTTATTCTTTATATATATCTTTTCTATATATATATTTATTTATATATATATATATTATTATATATTATATATATATATTATTTATATATATCTTTATATATATCTTTTCTTTATTCAGTTAAAAAAATATTTTTTTAATATAAATAAATTATTATTTTCACAATAAAACATTTTATTGTCTGCGTTTGATTTTACGTCTTCATTAATTTATTCTTATTTATATTATCTATTCTTTTAGTATTCAATCATAAAATAAATAAAAAACCTAAAATCTAAGTGGATCTGCTGTTACATCTTCTGCGTCTGATTCTTCGTATACGGTGTCAAAATTGAACATATCCATTTAAACAGGATTGTTAGTAGGTATATTTGTAGTTCGCATAATGATTTTGCAAATTTATGCGCGCGGTGAATTAAACAAATTAAATTCTAAATGTCGTAAGCTTGGAGGTAAAAAAAAATCGCGTCTTAAGTCACTCGGTAATTTTACCGTAATATATATAAATTACCGTAAAATACGCGTATTTTACCGATGATTTCGATAAAATTACGTAATTTTACAACCCTAGTTAGGCCCCGTAATATGGCAGGCGCGACGACATGATTTTTATCGCGCGAAAAACTATCGCTGTTTCGCTTTTTATTATGACGTGAAACGGGAAAGCGATTGTATTTCGGTATCTCAGCCCTGGCTGCAGAAAATGTTGATTATCTAGATTAACCAAACATTAAATATTGCATTCAACAACTCAGTAATATGTCACTATTTGAATCTCAATTCTATCATTAAGCCTCACAGCTGAACGTGGCCTGTCAGTCTTTCAAGTCTGGCTCTGTCTACCCCGCAAGGGATATAAACGTGATTACATTAATGAATGAATGATACTCAGTAATATCAAACAATAAAACAGTCCGCCATTTTGGGAGTCTGAATCTGACGCAAATTAACCAGGCACTCAATTTACTATGCAATGTATAGAATCAACGCATAGTTAACGATCCATGCGTTGCAACCCGCATATTAACTAGTTTAGGTGAATTAGTTACCGAAATTATTAATCAGTTAGTTTCAGACAGAGTAGAAAAAAAAACATTTTTTCATATAAATGTCAATTATTTAAGATTTTATATATATTTCTTTTTATTTTTATGTTTTTTTAATTAAAGTGAATCGTATCGAAATTTGTCACGTATTTGATAAAAAGGTTTGGTTGAATATTCGCACATTCGAATAATTCTAATAATATTCTGGTTCGAATATTTGAATATTAATTGGTATTATTCGTATATTCGGTGAGTATTCAAAGCTTGATTAATAAGACTGTTTTGTGGTTGTGTTCCTAAGCAATTATTGATTTCTACGTAAGCAGTTTAAGTATTATTTTATTTTTATAGAATTTAGTACTTTTATTTAGTTTTAAAGTGTGTTATTGCGTCACGCGTGCCTTGCTACGCTTTATCCTTTACGGGGTAGACATAGCCAATTTTCATAAAATTCCATGGTCAGTTTCATTTAATGTCTTAAAGCTTAAGGAGGCCCGGATACAAATAGTTACAAACGCTATGACTAAATGTTAAATGGAGTTGGTTCACGCCGTCAGCCGTCATACAACATTTACCGGATAATCAGATCGTTAGCAGCAACCAGTACAAAATGGCGACTTCCTTCACATTTGTAACGTGTGAATGAATTAATGAATGTTTTAATTCGCTTTATAATATCAGTGTTCTCGTTCATTTATCACTACATAGTACAAAACGAAGTCTCTTTCAACGTCTGTCTCATTGAATGTATGCTAAGATCTTTAAAACTACACGACGGATTTTATGCAGTTTTTTTTTTTAAATCAAGAGGAAGGTTTATATGTATACCTAAATGTGATGTCGCTAGTATATCATATATGGTTACACCATCAGTAAAGACATCGATAGACAGATTTCAGAGTTGTTAAAGCAAGGGATACTATCCTGCTTGACACTTTTTGGACATTAGAAGAGTTAAAAAAAAAATTGTTCTCTTTAATAAGCAAAGTTAGGTGCCGTGTGGTTCGCGGCACTTTATGTAGAATAGGACCACTCTATATCTTTCCCATGGTCGACGTAAAAGACAATTCAGGGATAGGCTTATAGACTTGGGATTTCTCTTGTTGATGGGCTAGCAACCAGTCACTATTTGAATCTCAATTCCATCATCAAGCCATACAGCTGAACCTTGGCCTTTTAGTCTTTTTAAGAGTGCTGGCTCTGTCAACCCCGCAAGGGATATAGACATGACTATATGTATGTTTCCATACATACATCATACATCCTTCCATTCTTTTACACTCAAAACTAGAAACAATTACAATCATGCAAATAAGATGATTCAAATTAGTGTTAACCATCCGTATGATACGAACTTTGTAGTACGAAATCATTAATTTGTGGCAATTTCAATATAGGATATTAAATAATCATATTATTATCATACCATCGACGTAAGTCACTCGTGATCGTGACGAAATGTTTTGGAACTTCTCTAAGGCGATATGAGTAAGAAGAGTATCGGCTAAGTGCTAACTGAGTCATCGCCAACGCAGATTTTGTAATAAAATAGTGTTATCAACGTTTATCGTTCAAGCGGACTAGACGCGATTACATAATCTTCATACGTTTCACTGATACTTATTGAATAACAACTTTATATTTTTTGATATATTATAGGTATATTTTTAAGAAAAGCGTCAATCATTTGTTGCATAGTTGATAAACGACCCTTTGTATTTGAATTTCTCAATAAAAATGCAGATTATATAGATGAGAAGTGAAGAGAAAATTGGACGAAAACGGACACTAACAGACCACAATAATTTTTTTATTCAATATTTTTTTTATTTTCTTGACCGTTGTCCACAAAAGAATGTCAGGAATATGAGCCTTTTAATATTAAAGCATCGTTCTATGTTCAAGTCATGAGTCGAACTGAGAGTTGAAACGTTATTTACAACAAGCCAAATTAATTCTAGCCAAGATCTTCCTCTGTTATAAATCTTTAGAATTTCTTTCTACCTTGATTTAAGAAAACACGTAGTATATATATGACGTCATATACCATCCTAACATTATCTGCAATACAACTTACAATGTTACAGCTTCCAAACATAACCATCAAATATTTACAATAACGTTTAACACTGTTACGGCACGAGCATATTTTTACCATTTTAATTATCAACAAATCTGCTAATTCTTAGTTTACTTCGTCCGTCATTGTACAAAGTTAGCCGTGCGGTGGATAAAGTTGTTTTCTCTTTATAAATCATAGGTGGTGAGGTTATATCTATTGCATTGTTAAAGTTGTGGCCAGATGATTGTTAATTTCTCGAGTCACGATTCGTATACGTGATATAAAGCACGACAGATTTCAGTAAACAAGCCTGTAGTCGGCCATGACTGGATGCTAATACCTAATGTGATCAATACATTGACTCCTGAACGTAAACTAGGCACTTATGATTGCAATGTATTTGTTTTACCAAATTTAATCAAAACATATAATATATATGTATATGTACATTATTATATATACATGAATTTATTATTAATACGTAAATAAAGTTACTAGTGCATGGGACACTAACTCAACGATACTATACATATATTATGATTATTATTTGTATTGATAATTGATAAATACTTATAAAGATAAAAATCCAAGAGCCAGGCTCAAAATGTGTATCTTAACAGAGAAATTAATAAAAAAAAAATGACTATATTATACATAAACATAGTACATAGTACCCGAAACCGCCGAGCTTGCATGAAGAGAGTTATGAATGTGGATGAAGCGAAGGAAGTATGCAGAGATCGTGGCAAGTGGAAAGAGGTAGTCTCTGCCTACCCCTCCGGGAAAGAGGCGTGATTTTATGTATGTATGTATGTATTATACATAAACCAAATATCATAATACAAGGTACAATTACACCGGTGGATGTTGTAGTTACTTTTGTAGAACAATAGTATCTTAAATACTTAAAACGTCTTAAAACAACGACAAAAATGGTGAAAAGAAAACACATTACATCTACAAACAATGTTAATAATCCCTTTTTAAAAACGAAGACAAAATATCATCTAAGTTAGCCGGTACAAATTTGACCGGTCAGCGAATATTGCTTAGCCGTTCCAAGGGTTAATTTGTGAGACTGGTAACAGGGGCGTCTTTGAAGACCGGAACAACCCTTATTGTTGCCTGAACACTTAATTTAATTGAGTTCGAAACAAAAGATGAAAGAGGCACGTTTTCGGGACACGGCTCGCTGGCTTAGATGAAATGATCGAGTATTTTGAATGAACTGGGAAACGTAAAAGAGTGAAATTATATTGGGATCTGATGATCCATTCTGCCGATATTTAACTCGGTCTCGCACACCCTGGATCTTGGGGAGGCTAAATCAGTATCTAAGAGTAGAGTTTGTGGCTTTTTAGTAAAACATCGCAGGTAACAGAAATGACAGATGATAAAAAATAGACAATCTTTATTTGGACTAGTTTTACAAGTCAATAGGGGGTTGTGGGAGTTGCTAGAGGATAGCGACCTACTTAACTTGGTGAATACTGATATGCCGAAGGTGAGGACCCGGGGTGCTTGTGCGCGCTTTTATAGGGCTCCCGGGCTACGAAGAGGGGCGCCGAGGAGACTGAAATGGCACGACGTCACAAGTCAGGTAAATTGGTGTGACTATCGTCCTAAGGTAGCAGGGTAACGTAAAGTTACTCTGTTACCAGGATTACCATTAACACAACTTAGAACATTTTTACACATCCTGCATTTCACATTTTTAATGATTTAAATAGACAGCGGTGACTTTGTGGATAGATCGAACCTGGGTACCTTGGCACGGGCTCACGTTGACACTTTCTGTTTCGTTACATTACACGCAGAAGAATTTATGATAATAAAGTATAAAACTCAAGTAAAATAAAAACATACATACATACATATAGTCACGTCTATATCCCTTACGGGGTAGACAGAGCCAATAGTCCCGAAAAGAATGAATGGCCACATTCAGCTGCTCGGCTTAATGATGGAATTGAGATCCAAATAGTGACAGGTTGCTAGCCCATCGCCTAAAAAAAGAATCACAAGTATGTAAGCATATCCCTTAGTCGCCTTTTACGACATATATGGGAAAGAAATGGAGTGGTCCTATTCTTTTTTGTATTGGTGCCGGGAATCACACGGCATTACAATAAAAACATACAGAGAATATTATCATCATCGTGACGTATACATAAAGTGCATAGGCATTTGTGGGGATTACCACGAGTGCCCTCAGCATCAATCGAGCGTCACGAGAAACGTCACACGTTATCAATGCGATAGCGCTGACGTGAACACTAAGTCATGCCATCTTATCACATGGATTTTAAAAAGAATTTCTCAATAATTAATAATAAACGTTAATTTACGTTACCTATCTTTTTCTTATTGGCTTATAGTTAAGTCGGTAACCTTAACGTTTCTTTCGAGTTCTAAAGAATAAATGAATTCTAACAATTTATGACCAGCGAGTAAATATAGATTTATTGAATTAATTGCTTTCTTCTCATTGGTCTAAATTTTATATTGTTGAGTGGTTAAAACAAATAAATTTTTCTTTAATGACTAAATCACTATTTACTCCTCGAACAGTTCTAAGTACTTCTTTTTCGTAGCATCGTAACCCCGGTGCTACGATTCCTCTGTCTACATTCGTAACAGTAGAAATGTCGTAGGCCGCCGACCCGACATATCAAACTTGTGTGATACCTGACGAAAATCTTCGCTCTAAAAAAGGCATAAAATCACATTTCGATGTGTTTCGCTTTTGTATCATGGTCATAGAATCAATCAAACTTATTCAAAAAGTCACCTAAGCACCACACTACTTTGACACACCTATAAACATTAAATAATTTGCTCAATCAACTCTGTATGGGTTTAAAGAAGATGCAATTAATGTAAGCGTTAAAGAAAACCAACTAATCAAAAATTTAACTTAAATAAACACAATACGAATAAGTATCAACTCGACAATAACCTAAACCCATATGTATCAATTACATCGACCTCACTATAACAGAACTAGATCATAAGTAAAAGTCCTTGCACCGAGGTGGGTGGGTAAGGCCGACCGCATAGAGACAGTGACTCACGACAATGTGAAGTTTATTGATGATGCAACTACAAACGCCATTATAAATAGCCAATAGATTGATTAATAGAAAACAACCAATATCTGGGACTGGGACTGGTCATGAACAAACCATGTCATTAAAACTCAGTTCCCTGTCCTGAAGTTCTGTATAAACTAAACCCTATAAGTAAAGTAAACAATTAACTTTGAACAACTATATCCCAACTACATCATCATTGTAGAGCATCGAAATCAATAGGGAACGGTTGACGTCAACTGTGAATACCTGCGAAATTAAATCAAATAATAATAGGCTTATTGTGTAAAGTTATTTTCTAACGAATTTTCAACTTTCCATTGGGGTCAAATCTGAATTTGTAAAATATCACAAACTCGGCAATTAAACCGTAATAGAAGTAATCAAAGAACGAAATAAACCAGGAGTCTTATATTAAGAACAAGCAGATAATAAACAAAGACGCACATGAAAATGAAAAACCTAAAGGCGATAATGAAGATACAGGTGCCAATGTAGACGTATTAAAACAACCGGCCACGTGGGTTGCAGCTGTAAACAAACATGCAATTCGTGGTCCAATGATGCTCGTAAAATTGAAGCTTTGATGTATTGCCATCGGTAATACGAAGTGGACTGTGACGTATTTAAAGGAATTAAGTTTGTTTATAGAATCGCAGTTTATAATAACGATATAATGGGGAATTTGCAAATTTCTTGTGTAGTGTTTGTGTATTTTATTTTTTGCGATAATCGTTTAAATTTTTCGGTAGGAATTTTAAGGTCACCGGCATATGTATCAGAATGCAAGCAAAGTCCTATATGCGATTAATTACGCAAAACTGAATGGAAATATCTGAAATGGCTTTGAAATTAAAGTAATTATATCGCTGGCTATATTTTATCGCAAAATGTATACATTCAAATAAAATGCTACGGCACTTAAAACGAAATCAAGTATTTTCTTCACACTTAATATAGTTCAAGTTACACGCCTGAATACGTGGTACAAATAGTAACAAAACTTTATAGAGCCTAACAATCGTTTTAAAGATTGTTTAAAGCAAAATGATGTTGATGAAACATATATATTTACACAACAAAAGTTTTATAAAAAACAAGAAAAACAAAATGACGCTAGCAACAGAGGCTCAGAAATTCAGAGCGGAGAGCAATAAGAACGCTCCAACGTGAAACGGGCCGGGGATTGACCTACATTCTGGGAACTACGCCCAAAGGATCCGGGTTAAAACACTCGCGAGGCCGAATGCAACACTGTTAAAGCTAGAATATCCACCGGGTTATGGCTATAATAAACAGGGATTGGATGGGAAAAGTTATGCAGTATACTGCGTAGAAAAATTTTATTTTTCCCGTAATAATGTGTTTTTAAAAATGTTCGCAAATAAATTTAAAAAAAAAACAAGGAAGAATAATATGGTATAAAAACTAGTATATTAATACAATAGTATTTATATCTACAAATGAAACAAGTATAAAAACAAGTGCTATAGATTAAATCCATACCTACGTGCTCCACGATAAATACTTGATAAATAAATTCAAGAGTCTAGAACCGTACCGAAGAAATATTAACTTTATTCTTCATGCTGAAAACTTTTATTACTAAATCCGTTGTAAAATGTAACAAAGAAAGCTTTTTCGTAAAAACGCCGAGCTGAGAATCTTCAAGAGCCATTAGGGGATCGTTATAACTTGACCCAAATTAACGTCACGTCTACGCGCCATGGCGTCTAGAGGTTTATCTGCATACCTTACTCTAACATAAAAGAGAAAATTGAAATAGACGAGATCCGTACTTACTTTGCCATTCTGAGCACGTCTGGGGACACTGTTCCATAAAAGCGTAGATGTACTATATCGTATACAGTAAATACAAATACCTACATAGGTCACTGAACATGGGATATTCTTTGCATGTAACAAAAAGGTATGATAACCACATTCGATCGACCGTCAGAGCCAGAAATAGCGGGTAAATTAAGCCCGAATGCCAATCTGGTGGATTTACTACACACAACAGCGGAAAAATTAAATGACGTAACAATTTCAATAATATTTTTTTCCACGATAATAGTAGTTATGGCAGATGCACTTTAAAGTTTATGTTTAGAGAAAAGACAGCTAGAGATAAAAAGGTCAAGGAAAAATGTTTATTAGAGAGTTGCGTGAGTGGGTGTGTCAACCTAGGTCTGAATCGCATCATGTGATACATTGTAGGCGAGTAATAAGGGTTTATTGCGACGACAACTACAGTAGATAGAATAGGCGTGTAATAACGCTCTTATTAGAGATCATTTGAAGACGACATGACATCAGGTCTATGGAACAATGTCTTGGAATCACATATAATGTATGTTGCTTTGGCTTAAGCTGTTTCATTAATATTGTGTTTGAGACTTATTTGTTCTGATTTTCTAGATCTATCTAATTGTCTCACCTTGCTGTATGATTGCACACTCGTGACTTATTGGACTGTACCATATGGAAAGCCGCCCAACCTTGTTAATATTATATAACAATCGTATCTCCTGATACAAGATTATTGACGATATGGGAACAGATCCATGTCAAAAAAAAAAAATATTACAACTACGAAAGAAAATCTTAAAAGATCAGATTGCAAATAAAAACATTGATTCCGGTAACAAAACTAGAGAGAGATTACTTCAGAAGCAGAATGAAAAGAAAAATTCGACAAGCGATGCGCAGTTTAAGAAAATGTGACAACGCCACTGAGCCATTTCTTTTTATGAACGCTTTCAGGCTCTTAGCTGAAAATTTAACGCAGATATCTTGAGTTTCTTTTGAAAGATTTTTTCTTTGTGTTTATCTGACGTGTTGCCGCGGAACGGGAAGGCTGGTTCCACCTGACTGATCGTGAAACACGAACAAACAACATGTAATGAGGATTTCATTCAGAGCAAGCTTTTTGCGTCGCCCTACCGACCTTTGTGCGAATTAATGGAATTGACTCTTGTTTTTTGCCGAATGAACATATAAGACATTTTACCGTTGCTTATAATTCATTAGTCAGAAAATTCTTTGATACGTGTTCGCATTCTTGTCCGAACCCAAATTCTGTCGGTAACCTCAACAATTGTTTACGACGACCATGAGTGGTTTTGAAAATTCAAAATCAAAAGAGAATTTAAAGCCTATCTCCCATTGAGATAATCAGACACTATGGATTTCCACTTGCTACGATCCTTACACTTCTTTCACACTCATTACTCTTTTCATACATATTCGACGATTACTGGTTCTTCTAACATCTCCAAATAATAAATAGTAATAAAGTTTATAATCATATCTAAATAACCAAATTAAAACTACATAATGAAAACAACTATTGTACACAAACAATAACGACGAATGCGACGAACACAAAAAACCGAATGTAAAATCCCCACCGGGAATTATAGGCAATAAAATTAAGCAATTCGGTTTCCAGCACACCGATACACCAATATGCGACGTTTGCTAGATCAATACGAGTGGCACTGGCCAGGAGCCAATTACTGAAACACATCACCAATGAATGTATAACGGTGTTTTAAATCACATAAGGCGGCTTGAATGTTTTTCCTTGAAATGAATCTGTATTTTGGGCTATGTTTGAATTCTTGTTATTATTTATTTTCTTTATTGATTATCATTCAATTCTAATAACAACAACACAACCAGTATTTTCAGTAGTTTTGTAACTAATCATGAGAACATCAACTAAACGAACCACTTTTTTTCAATAGGCTGCGTCCTTGTTTCTTTGAATCTTTTCAATACATTAAAAAACTTTCTCATGACATTATGGTTCCCACAAAAAAGTTTCAAATTTATGTATGTGAAGAAGTTTCAAGGACTATATACCTAGCCGATTCAGTCATCTAAGCGACATAAGACACTAAGGTTTTGAATGCACTCATGAGTGTCTTGAGAATTTGTGACCATTTTAAAAAAATCACATTACAGTATTACATGAAAATTAATCAAAACAAAAAACATGCTTACAAGTTCTCAATGTAAGTTCCGGTAGCATGAAGGGCATTTAAAATATATAAGAAAAAAATATATAAGTAAACCACACAAATAATAAGCTAAAACCCAGAGGATAATAATAAAATCCCACAGAAACCACATTGTCCGTAGTCCCACGACATTTAATTGTCTTATGTCAATGAATCAGGTATTGTTAACATTTGTGGTGACATAAACACCTGCAATGCACGGAATAGAATATTTGTTAACAAGTGTTACAACCACAATGCATTGCCATGATAACATTCTGTTCACTTTTATATAAAAAGAAAACCCAACGGTGACCATATATTTATCAAATCACGACTGACTCAAACAGAAGAAAGCGATTGGGCTCATTCCTAAAAATACATAGCATATATTGATCTCAAATATCTAGTCGCATTCCATACAATTACACGAAAACGTGAGACGAAGGAAGCGAGACGTATGAAATTGACGGCTACGACGGACGCAATGCAAATCTGTGGCGTGCCGGCGTCGTCCATTTGTCGTCGGATCGTCACTCAAACATACAAGAATGATTTCAAATCATATTCACAATGTGTGAAGGTTCGTTTTAGATTTCGCCATTACAAGTCTTGTATATGATAGAAACGCAAAGAACAGTAGATCATAGCATGAAGACCTAGAGCGTATTTTTACTTTGGGAGAAGGCTGCGATAAGTGAGATACAGACGGGAGAGACTGAGGCAATTTGCCTATTGCCGAGTTCAATCATCGCCCCCCGCACTCATTACTGAATTAAGGCGAGAGCGACGGTAAATTTTGTGACGCCTCTGCTCTAGAATTGGAAGGATGTTTTATATAACCGGTTGTTACCTGAATAAATTGAAACCAGTTTAATCTTCATGAAAGATATTTAGATCCTCTTGGATTCAAATTATATTGAGATTTATTGTAAGTACTACTTTTGCGGCCTAAAATGTATAGAAGTAGTTCAAGAAGAAAAGACAGATATTTGACGCTGTTGCATAATTCATTAACAGGAAATACTTTTGTGAAAAAAATAAGTCATTTAATAAGCAATAACCGAGCTCGTAACCATTATTGATAAGATGTTCCAAGACATTATTCATAAAAACACGCGGTTGACGAAGACAGATTTAGAGCTTCCGTCGCTAAATATTTTATAAGAGATAAGATAAATGAAATCGGGCTCATAATATGATTAAAGATTAAGAGGAATTGATCTTAAGGCAATTTATGAATAAAAACAAACTAGTCAGATGCATCATGTTAAAAAGAAAGCAGAAGAATTTACCGTATTATCGTAAAGTATCGTGCAAGTACAAATGTACTAGTTTATTGAAACAAAAAAAATTGTACATTGACGTTTTGCCCATGCAAAATTGAAACACCTACAGGATAATACCTAACCTATTGTGACTATTCATGAGACGTATTTCTAAGATAAAAAATGGTATTACAAATCACAACGAATCAGAAAATGTTGAAAGTGACAAAGCACTCACCAGGCATGAAGTGCAGCAAAGCGGCTGTGATCGGGTAGAGACTGGGACTGTAGGTGATGTCTGGACAAGCGTAGCCTAAAACAGAGACCACTCTGTCTGCTACGGCTCTCCCTTTACGGGTCAGGTGGTAGCCGAGGCAGTGGGTCGCCTCCACGAAGGGCGGGAGCATGATCGGCTTGTCTGGTAACTCCACTGTGCCAAAAACCTGAAAAGAATAGATATATTAATGATAACAGTCACTCAGGTAAGCTTAGAAATTGAATGTCTGAATACAGACACGAAGCGGATGTAATTAATGATCGATTGTAAGAGTAGAGCCTTTATAAAATCTAAGTATTTTAGAAAGCACGATAAATATTAATTAAATTGACAGGTGGTGCTAATGGACACGTAATTAAGAGCAAAAAGAGCGACGTAAATCAAAGAGCGTGCTGATCTACAAATACCCCAATTTACCCATATTCTCTCAAACGATGTACTACATACATAATAATACCAGGCGTAATTTGGCTGAGAGTGAATTGATTTTACGTGATACAACAATAGAAATTAACCGCTGCAAAAATAACCTGCTATCAAACAGTTGCTAATTTTACTTAAATGAAAATATTAAGAGTATTTAAAAATATTTCAAACGGATGTTTTTGGCGAAGCTGCACAAAGAACATGCGAATACATTTGGTAAACACATAAATTTGTTATCCAATCTACTACGGACATTTCGCGGCTTGAACCGTGATTATCCACTTTGCAAGCAAGGCCGGCTCGACATAGTCATACAATTAGGTACATATACTGTCCTACTGCACCTCAATTTATGATTTGAGCATCACTGTCACTCTACAGACGTTAGTCAATCATAAAATAGCCAAAGATGTATAGCAATTGACATTCCTAAATCTTCTGACCTTGTAGTTCTCTTTTATCTTATTTTATTTGAATGCTCAATGAAAGTGTATAATAAAGAGATGCGAATACAAAGCCAGTAAATACTTGTATTCAACCATCCTACGTCAGAAGACTGTTTGGCAATCGGAAGAGCCAATTTCACCCGACATGATAGATAGCGTGTACGGCGTTAGCACCAGAAAATCCATCAAAAATAACTGCTAGAGATTTTATCGAGCTTTCGGGAGGCGCGGTATTGTTTTAAGATGTTAGGCTTGCTGCTGTCGATAATTTTAGAAATTCTGTAAAAAGCTTTATTAATGTCTATTAGCACAGTTCAACTGACCATATTTAAAAGGTCTATACACTGAATCTTATCAATATCTACAAAGTCCGAAATATAAAAAAAACGTCGTTTCTAATTTTGCGTTGGTGTTATGTAAAGAAAATATGAGTCAACGACCGTGGTAAATATTTGTGTAAACTTCAAATACCATAAAAGAACGCCTATGACAACAACAGCGGATAACGATGGTGACAAAAACGCTTATGTAATGCAATGTTTCAGAGTGAAATTTGACACTTTTTCAGACACTGATGGACATATGAACACACAACCCAAACGTATAACATTTCCATGTGATTTAGAAGATTTAATTGATGACTGATTTGTAGTTTTTTTTTGAGAAATAACACTAGAATGGGCGAGAATCAGATAAAAGGGTTGAGCAACATCTGTAATGGTACAAATTAAACAGAAAGAAAATTCTTAAAATTTATATCTCGTCCAAAGAAGTTGAACCATTATTTACCAATTAAATCAATTGAAATTGTTCCTTAAGGAACTGCCAGTCATACGTGTTAGTTATGTTGGCAATGGTCGGAAGTTCGTAATCTTCGATCAAACCGTAATGGATACATAAATGTCTTTTAAATTAACTATTAATAAGTAACGAAGACAAACAAATAAGTGTAAAGCAAGATTTAGCCACTGAGTTTGGTAAATAGTGTTGGTTAATGCAAATAACTTGTATGTCGACTGACTGTGTAGTGTATAAGTAGATGTGTATGATGTACTTTCATATTGTGACAGACACCGAGAAGACAATGAATTCCAACGGCCTTGAATAATGAGTGTTTGTTTTCAACAATATCCATAAAAGGAATTTATCTATGTTAAGATCTATGTCCATAATATATTACACAATTGTTACTGGAAGTATTATTGTTTTATTTTTCTAAATTGTTGTAGTTGTATTGTTTCATTTGTTTTAATCATTTTTGGCATTTAATTCATCAAAGATCTTTTAATAGAGTAATTTACAGTGAAGATCCAAAAAATAACTGAGTAATAAAGAAAGCACTAAAAGCAAATAACTGACGGAGCGATGACAATAACTGAAGCACTGAATCTATTCAACTCGCGTAGCTACAGTTCATTTACATTGGAAACACGTATAGACCGTCCGGGCCTCTTAGAATGAAACAAGCGTACATCGATCGATTTTTATTGTATTTCACGGAACTCTTTAAATTTCAGTTGAAAAGACATTCAGAGAACTAATATTCGATGCTAGCGATGATCTCAAAAAGATAAAACACGATATTTATAATATCCCGCACAAATTTACAGTCCATCGTTAAAATCAATGCGGCAATAAAACATTCGACGATTGGAACAGTTGTATACTGTAATTATTAATACGATTTAGCAACAACAATTTAGGAGTTTTTATGTAAAGCGGTCGAAATACTAATAAAAAAAATGAGAATCTTATGTTACTATAATGATGGATGATGCCAGCTTAACAAGCGACGAAATTGTACAAACTAATAAACATCTTTTATTAGTGTAACCTAAGACTTATATTCTGGTTCTGGCAAAATTTACGAAATGAAACAAATAATATTTAATAGACAAGAACTGGCAAGCGTGTTGAATAAAAGGCAAGTTTAAACCAGTTAAAACAAACAACATAATTTGCGTGTCCGACAACATTAGCCAAGTGTGTAAGAAACCATCATCGTACGGATCGGCGGATATAAGAATGAATAGTTTTGAAAAAAGGCGCACACGTCACGTATACTGGTTCTCGCGTGTGGTGCCACGCCCCCCTGCGCGTGCGTCCTTCGCTCAGTCAAGGCCGCCCACGCTTAGAACAACCAAACCTGCTCCAGTAGCTTGTTGTTTATAAACGAAGCCTCATGACTCCAAAACCAGTTCTATATCTGTGTGGCACGTGATCACTTTTCATATTCTTTTGTTGTGACTTAGTGGGCTGGGCAAAATACAGGTTAATTTGTTGTTATTAAAAGCCGTTTGACAATAGAATTGTTACCAATAGGTCGCTGTTTTTAGTAATATTAAGTTCATAAATTATTGGAAGTGCCGTGTGGTTCCCGGCACCAATACAAAAAGAATAGGACCACTCTATCTCTTTCCCATGGATGTAGTAAAAGCCGACTAAGGGGTAGGCTTATAAACTTGGGATTCTTCTTTTAGGCGATGGGCTAGCAACCTGTCACTATTTGAATCTCAATCCTATCTTAAAGCCAAATAGCTGAACGTGGCCTATCAGTCTTTACAAAACTGTAGGCTCTGTCTACCCCGCAAGGGATATAGACGTGATTATATGTCTGTATGTATGTAAATTGGAATCTAAAGATATGGTTTTAATGCTTCAACTCCAGAAATATTAAGAAGACAAAAACTTACAACTCAAATTGCACAAGTAGATGTGAATGTGGATCTGACAGATAGGTGAACGGAAAGTGTTAGCAAACAAAAGCCGGCACCCGAAAACAAGATTAACACAGACACCGCAACAGTGTTTCTTGGCAATTGTTCGGCAGCGTCTCATAACAAAACAGACGTAAATATAAACAACGAATTTGTAATTGTGGTGCGTCTGTAGGATTGAGGTCGCGGTTAGCGTGGGCCCCACAAACCTTTTGAGAAAATATGAACTTGATATGACGTTTCCGATTGAATACAGCTCCAACGTTGCACATTTGTATGCAACCTTGACGTCGGACATTAATGTAATCTACAGATGCAGACGCTTTCAACGCTCGTGTTTATTGCAGTTAGAGGTCAAAATGTAGGCAATCTTTAATTTAAATTCATTTTCTATGAATAGAGAAAATAATGCAGCAAGCCAGATCACGTTAGAAACTTCAGGCTATAGACACAAGATAGACAATAGGCACGTGCGTGGGCGAAGCGCTAAGGCCCTAATTAATGCAGACACAACCCCGACACGACCTCTTGCTACTGACAATCAACGCTAAATTGAATAAAGTGGACCGACCAAAGCCTAATTGCGAATTTGCAGCGGTTTGTTCTGTGTCCAACGAAGTATGCTAAAAACAGTATTATTTGTTTTCTAAATCAATCGTTGAATTTCGACTCAAGAATAAATAATATCAGGAAAGAAAAGAACTATAACTCACATAACAAAAGAAATATGGAATATGTATGTAAATGAACTCTGTAACACAATTTTTCCTTTATAAAACTGAATAAATAAATACGATGCCTCTGTTATTCTCTGTTGCGAATAAGATCGATGATACTATTTTCGGCGGAGCAAATCCACAAGGCAGATTCCGTCGGAAATAACTTCGTGTTTTACCATCACACTGAGCGCTACAGTAAATCTTTCGCGGTGGAGTGTCGATTGTGAAAAACACTCTTATTATCTACGAGGTTGAATGCGAATGTAAAGTGTTGCACATGAAAATTATTGTTAACGATAATGAATAAAGATAATAAAGACCAATAATAAACACTTAAAAACACACACAGACGGAATGTACAAACGCGTTCGTAAACTTAATACAAAAAATATGTTAACTAACACAAACGATGTACAATACAACAAATACGTCGTGAGGGTTATTTACATAAAGACAATAATGTAAATTTATAAATAAAGAAGTGGAACGGTGCGCATGGTTTTTATTTACTTGTCTCAAAACTAGTTCACATATACCAGAAAACGACTCTACCAGTCAACGGAATTAACAATCACAACAAATCTTGCACGTTAACATTCTTGTACGTAATTTTAGCGTAGCTAACCCAACACAAATGTAGTTCATATTTAGTGTTTCAGTCCAAAAATAGTAGTACAGTAGTAGAAATAATATTCTAGGCAAATTCCACTGTTCTACTTAGAATTATCTGAACAGTACAACAATATAATTAGACAAGTGTTTCTTATATCTGGAGAGACAATTTTCATATCGTTCGAGCTGTAAACACAGCTGATAACCCCACTTGTGTTTACTGTACCTATTCTGATTGATAATGTGATATTCAAAGCATGACCTGGGGTTATCTTTGCCAAGCTGGGAGCTTAAATAAATGCGTTTTGTTCAAGATTATATTTATAAAAATTAGTTGGTCATCCCCCTTTAAATTCGTCATTGTTTTATCAATGCCCTACTGTTATTCAATAAATATGTTTCGATTAGAAATATTTGTTGTTGTCTATATTTGTACTTTGTTTCTATGTTGATTAGTGAGTAAATTTGCTTGTTGTATTTGCATTTTTTGGGCACGTTTGTTTAGGACAGCAATCATCTAAATCATAAACACGGGATTGGAACTAAAAGAGTTTGATAGTCATACGCCTAAATTTTTCCAAAGCGTTTTTTGGCAGAATACAGAGTTGTTTTCTTTTCTTTTATAATTTTCGTTTCTTAGCGAATGTTGTTTTAAATATTGGCAATGCTCACCGCGATAACGGATAGAAATAGATCGACCTAATAAAGAGGAAACGCGGCATAGGATCATTACGCAACACTTGCTTTGCTTCGATGCGGATGTGAACGAGCCATGTGATCATTGCACAATACGTTAGAATCACAGCAATTACTTGTAACTACATCTTTACTGATAGTTTGATACAAATTTTTTAAGCATCTTTTTACTTAGTTTTCAACATGTTTTATTAAATCATCATTTTTTATTTGTTATAACTTACTAGAAAAATACTTTATCAGTGCTCCGTGATTGAGAATTAATTACTAGGTATAGAACGTTTTTTAGCAAGTTTGACAACAAAATAACAACTAATAGTCATGTTTAAATTCATGGGTGCTGAAGTGGGTCCGGACTAGACATGGGATAGCTTGGTATAGAAATTGCAACCTTCAGCAAGCATATTAATAGCATCAGTGCATACTTGGAAACTACTTATACATATAAGAATGTTTATATCACGTGACAATTATAAGACCGTAAGATAAATGTAGGTAGATACTGAATAATTTAACTTGATTGCTTACTAGATGAAATTAAAACTGTGCAACCATTAAAATAACCGTAAGACAGACAAGTCAAAATTTATAAAAGGTATAGGTGACTTCCTAAACAGCCGCCAATTTTTATGACAGGCGTTTGACTTTTCAAATAATGAAAATAAACATTTCAGATAAAATCTAATTTTCTCAGTAAAGAATAAAAATATAAAGTTTAAAGAAATCTAAATATATTTTGCAAACCTATGCAAATTTGAGGATAACCATTTGGTATAATATAAGGAAAGTTTTATTTTTTCATAAACGACAAGTTTTAATATCCCATGTTTGGACTAAATTTCTTCTGAAAATTGGCTGGTGTTAAAAAAAAACATGCCAAATATATATAAAATTAGATCTTTGTAAGCAGTATCGTCACATCTCAATAACAATATCTTGTTTACGCGTGCATTGCGTCGATAAATAACATGCAATCAGGTTCTAGAATTGTACCAGATAACACTCGAAACTGTGACCCCTGCTGTCCAGGGTGTCAAGGAATCAATTCCATTAATTACGTGCATTTGACACGAGTGCATTGAACGCAGAGTCCGAAGCTCCAAAAGGGTTATTAAACTTAATGATAAAAGGTCTTGATCTCAAGGATGGTTATTGGGTGATGCCTGTGTCGAACCTTCCTCGTCCTGATAGGATAATGTTCTTCGATGTTAGGACGATTTATATAGACTACGATATCGCATTGGCTTTATACTAAGGAATAAACAATTACTTTGTTAGTGAACCTTTATCTCTTTGTAGGTTTAACTTATATGGATGATATAAACATGATGAAGATCAAATTTTGGCAACCATTTTACTTGAAAACTAACATCACCTTACACGAAATAAAGTCATAAAATACTAAGAAACAGACGTCATCCAACATCATCATTAATAGTAAAGCAATTAATATTAACTATTATTCGAATCTCGTGGCGATAAGCCAATCAGAGTGGCGCATTTGATGTTGATGGAATATTTCTTGTGTTAGGCTAGATCAGTTATTTGTTTATTGGATTTCATGCAAGAACAAGAATTACAAAAATAAGTTAAACAGAATAAGTATTATTAAACGCTACGATGACTCAAATTCACGACAATAAATTAAAGTACAAATGTTGCATTTACTTATCGGTAAATATAATTAAAGGTTTAATTTATCACCTATTGTATGTAAACTGCGACATTCCTACGTTATACTTGTTTGTAGTTTAATGTTGAAATCACAGTTATATATGCATTATTTTCGCATTAAATTTTTGTAATAATAAGCTGAAGAATCTCTGCCCTCAAAGTTCCGTGTACCTCTTCTCAAATGGTAATCAATAAAATTCAGTGTTTTTAAACGAGAAAAGATATAAACAATATACTTTACAATATTTAAAGCTACTTGAAATCCTAAAACAGCTTCTTAGTGTACAGTCAACAGCATAACAACCCACCCAAATTCATTGCATATCCGCCCATATTGCGGCGTCATAGAGTTGATATGCAGTTGACTAGTTGAGTATTAAACACAAAAGTTCCCAAGTTACCATTTGCGCTTTGGTATTGTATGTTTGTAGCGCAAATAAACTAAGTTTCACAGCGATGCTTATTAAAACATTTGAATATAAATGACCAGTTACTGACTTAAATTACACTATACAAATTCGGAAAGGCTACGTTCAGCTGTATGTCATCTAATAATTTATTTATAACCAGAACCTTTGCTTTTTTATTTAAATTAGGTATATACATACATATTATCCACATCTTTATCCCATACAGGGTAGACTAAGCCAACAGTCTCGAAAAGACTGAAAGGCTACGTAGGTATAGCTGCATAATGATAGAATTGTGATTCAAAGAGTTGAAAGAATTGTATTCAAAGAGTAGAGTCCATTCGAGGCAACTCTGTCAAAATGCAAGCTTCAAATCAAACAGTTGAAAATGCAACTGAAAACGCGCTTCGACGTAAGTATGTAAACCAACGTTTAAATATAACATGGTCAAATCCAATATTTACAAAATACACAAGTATTTCTATGGTCTTTAAATAGCTACGCGTACAACGCGACGTTTATATTGCTTAGTTGGTATTTACATATATGGAATGACCTACATTTGGAACTGAGAAAAACTCGATTTAGCATAGGTGCTAATAGCTTAAGAGTATTCCAACATGTTTGCATTGTATTGTAGTTATTTACGATAACATAATAGTTTCTTTGACTGGCTGACTTTAACTCTGGTCTGTTACCACTGTTTGAACTAAGGAAACTACGAATTTTTTAATTCAATCATATAATTCAGTGTGAACAACTACTTTTGGCTGGATAAAATTTCACTATAAGTTGAACACTGCAGTCTTAAGAGATGTAACTTGCAGATCTACTTGAATATTTTATACTCGATATTTTTTCCCATCATCATAAGAGTATTCTTGATTGAATTATGTGCTACGAAGCTTTAATTAACGAGAAAGCAGTAAAAAGCGCAAGTTTTTAAATTTTACATAAACCTGGCCGGTTTATGACTGGAACGTCACTAGCAAGATAGCTGAAGCGACCAATAGCGACATTAGGCTATAAATTTCAACAAGATGGTTAAATAATTTAATTCGACGCTAAAGTCGCGGAATATTGGCTAGTATAATCCCGAAACTCCCGAATTCCCAAGAGCGGTCTTTTCATTTCCGTTCAGTCAGAAACTGGGGCACGTAGAGCCATCTATCCTTCCTACATCCTTGCATATTATCATAAACTGGAGACCCATGAGGCATAAATCTGCATGGAAAATAACATAATCAAAAAACAGTTAAATAAACTAACAACAAGTTTTGAAAGGACAAAGATGTTCAACAAGATAAACTCAACAAACAAAGTGTATGATATCAAACACCCTCACTGTTGTTCGGTTTTGGTTCCTTTATTTTACAAACCCAAAACATTTAGCATATGAATACTTGAAGATGGAGATACGTGATATACTCGTATGATATTATAGAATGCATAACTAATAGAACTTAGAAAAACAAGCAAAACTTTGTAATTAATTAAAAAAACATTGTGATTGTGACATCAACCTGAGTCACCGTCTGAATAATTCATAGGATTCCCACGCAGGCTTGTTTTATAAAATCTGAATAATGTTACAAACAAAAGCGACTACGTATAATAAAATTTGCAACAGTACTACTAAACAAGAAGAATGAATAACAACGTCTGTATTTATTTTTGGCTTTGTAAAGTCTTCAATTGAACACAACTCCTAGGTCACAACTATGAAATACTAACTTTAAAATAAGCAAATAGAAAGTGGAGAGATAGCATAAAATCAACCGGACCTAGATTGGAGGTAGAACCGGAACAAATTGCACGAGGCAAGGACGCGGCGGCTGAACCGTGGAATTATACCTATCACGTGTCAAACACTTCCGACTGAAAAAATAAGACTATCATATGATATGAGCAGGCGCAAAAACAGGTCAAAGTACGATATGTTTCTCTATGAGTAATAAAATATATAGATTGTAATTAACCTACATATTGAAGTTCTAAACTAAACAATTGGTATCAAGGGTAAGGGTTTACATTCAATTATGCTTTTGGTTGACTGAAAATTTCCAATATCTTCAGATACTTCGAGATCTCGCTTATAAATTTACTTTTAGTTTTAGTCCCAAGTTAATCTTGCTTTGGATGAACGAGATTGCATTTCCTATTGATCATCATCATGTGTTTCTCCGCCTAATAAGAAGCCTATAAGAGACCGTTCGTTTACTGGCCATTTGGAGATGCTGCATGTTAGTTAACTTTAATAAAAATCGTTAATATTTAAATACCATTCAGCAGGTATTATAATATTGGTTCATTATGAAGGTGACACGGTCTACTGGATTTTATCTTCGTACAAAAAGTGATATAATTAGGTATATATAGACTTGGATTTGTTAATCACAAACATAACAAAAGCGAAACGCTTACTTAAAGATTACTTTCTTCAGTAATTTATATTTTGTCTTTATAATTTAAAAATGTTTTTGCAATTTTGACTAACAGCTATGTGTGCTTTCATTGTACAACCTGAGTTAACTATTCTATTTTTTATTTGCGAGGACCTTTAATTGGCTCTTTTCCTGGCTAACTGTATTTCTATTTGACTATTTGAAAGTTGATGTTGGTCTTCCTATTAAAAAAAATAAAACAGATTGATACAAATGTGTCCATACATCATGCTAGTAATTATTGACCCTCGATAGGTCTATTTACAGCTGCTAACGAGCATGTGAGACGTATTCGACCGGTCCGGGAATGTTATAATTGGGTTAGCATACTGTATAATTTGACCTTTTAATAATGTATTGAATAAAATAAAACAATACAATAGCAAAAAAAGGAGCAATGTTAAATTTACTACTCATCTACGAATTCTTCAAATTTTGTAGGCCTACTTTTAAAAATCTTCTTTTTTGTCAATTTCTTATCACATTATTTGTGGTCAGGTCTCCTCACTAATTAGCAGGCAGATCAATCTTTCTTGGGTTATCACGTCAGGAAATTTGGCTTTCTTGAGGTCTCTGTCGATGCCTGATCACCAGGTCAAAGGCCCCTCTTCTAAACAACTTGAGTAAAAACGTGGCGTCTAAGAAAAAAAAAACTACCTACATAAAAAAATTTGAATCTCAATTTTATCTTAAAGCCAAATATGTAGCTGAACGTGGCCTATTAGTCTTTGCAAGACTGTTGGCTCTGTCTACCCCGCAAGGTAGGTATATAGACGTGATTATATGTATGTACGAGTATGTATGTATAAAAAAATATTAAATATGCGCATGATACGAAGTACGTGCGTGTTATGTACCACGTGACCACAATGCAAGTACCAGAAGGTGGGAACAGCGGTGCTTCTATTTTGGTGCTGGCTCGCGGCCACCGCCAGATTTACCTATGTAAGTCAATTCAATTATCGTTATAATACGGATTTTATATGAAAACTAGTTTGGGAATGTAATCTCCTAAATACATATATAAAAGATCACACTGACTGATAAATGCACAGCCCAAACCGCTGGATCTAAAGATTTTATATTTGCAATGTCAAATCCTTCAAAGGGTGCACTAAGAAGGGATTATCCGAAATTTAAGCAATAATGTTTCGTATTAATGGAGAGTTTGAGTGAACTTGACATTATAATTATAAATGAACTACCTACATACATACATATAATCACGTCTATATCCCTTGCGGGGTAGACAGAGCCAACAGTCTTGAAAAGACTGATAGGCCACGTTCAGCTATTTGGTTTTAAGTTAGAAATAAATAAAGTAACTGCACTAAATCTTGTTGGAAATAGAACAAATCGTTACAATAATTCAAGTAATTGTATGTATAAATCAATAATTAATTCATTTGGACTAAAGTACATATTTGTTACACCATATCTATGTCAATAAGAACAACAAGATAATATTTAATTATTCATAGGTATATTATTATACGAACAGGATTATCAGATCTGATAAATGTTAGATAATACTGAAACAATAAGAAATATAATAAAACATAACGTCTCAACTTTATCAGGTTAAATTGACCAATTAATTATTAATTATTTATCAATTAGATAATAAGCATTCGTCTGACATTGTGTCCAAAGCATGCAAATACTGACGCTGGTATTAGCAATATTTTCTTATTAATATTATAAAAATAAAACTGTACTACAGTGTACTCAACTATATTCTTGCAGGGTAGACAGAACAAATAGTCTTGAAAATACAGATAGGCTACGTTTAGCTGTTGGGCTTAATGAAAGAATTGAGATTCAAATATTGAAAAGTTGCTAGCCCATCGCTTATAAGAAGAATATCAATTTATAAGCCTATCCCTTAGTCGCCTTTTACGTCATCCCTGGGAAATCGATGAAGCGGTCCTATATTCTTTTTTTCTATTGCTGCCAGGAACCACACGGCACTTTTACACGCACACGAACCACTACTAAAGACATTCTAAATACTATTTGGAGAATGTCTTTTCAACTTATTGCGTTGGATATTCCAGCTTAGTTCTAAGTTGATTAAGAAGTCTGCAGACCACCGAACAAATCTCCTTTGGGACTTAATTAGAGTTGTGTTTTAATGGACCTCGACCGTCCCTTGTAATCCGATTTGACGTAATGAGATTGTGAAATGACGTAAACTGGATAAACTTTGTCATTTGTTTGAAACTAAACGTTAATTAATAATGCGTCATTAACATTCTTTTGTTTTGAATCGTCGTTTTTTGTCTGTATCGATCATTGATCATGCATTTTGAATTTAAGATTCGATGTATTAAAAATCTTAGAACCGATCAACTAAATAAACTCAATTTACTTTTTAATGCATTATCTTAAAACACAATCAAAAACTGACAAATAATGCATCAGTGCTAATAAAACGTATTGTATAAGAGACCCTATAAATCGATTTTAAGATGTTGCTAAGTCGCAATTGACTACTTTGTTATATGCCTTATGAAAGGTTTCTTTTTTTATTGCTACTGCATTGCAGTCTATATTCGTAGCATGTCCAACAAATTGATTGATTAATTCGGACACAAATTATTCGGAGACAGTGTCCGAATAATTGGTGTTCGAATAATCAGCAACTTCCGACAATACTCTTATTTGCGAAATGTATTTTATCTCATGATCAAACATTAAGCTGAGGAGCTAAAACGGCTACTTTCCACGGCTTAGCTTTCAAAGACATGCCATTAAGCTTTCTGATACAAGAGGTGATAATACTGTCTTAGCGTTGAAATCTGGACATTAATCTTTAAGTAGCAGTTCTACTATATGTCTTTTCTATAAAGATTTCGCTGTTATTTTCAAAATGTCATAATTTTAACAGCTACTATCACGTTCAGTAAGTTAAATAAATTTTAAAAAAGTTCGTTCCTCATCATACCATGGCCGGGATTCGAACACGGGACCTTCGGTATCACAGACAAGCGCACTACCACTGCGCCACAGAGACCGTCAAACCATACAATACCATAACTTATTTATTTCGTGGATTCCTTTTTATTTTCAATGCACAAGTTGTTGGTGCTTTTGTCAAAGTTTAACTTTAGTGGCCGTATGATTTGGTTAAACCATAACCACTAGCTATAAGCACTAAGACTACAAATCATAGCAAATGTATCAAATAGTTGTTAAAATTAAGGTTTGTATTACTTATAAATTTGTTTATCATAAAAATAAACAAAAAAAAGTTCATATTACCATCAATTACAGGTATTATGAGTTCTTTTTTTTATAAAATTATCCCAGGGATTTAGGTTTTCGTCAGTAACTCGATTCCACTTTAATATTTATGGTCATTAGAGGTCGAACATAACGCCGTCCCTTTTTGGCCTTTTTGGGCTTTGAGATACATCAAAGGGAAATGAAAAAGGTCAAACAAGAAATAGGGTCACCTAAAAATACGATATTTCCAAATGATTTTCAAGTTATTGAGATACGTTTCCAGAGTAATTTAAGCACGTTTTTCATTTTCGGCTCATTACAGAATACGTAATTTATTTGAAGACAATCAACTACTAGGAGTATTATGTAAGATAACAAGAAATACATAAAAACATACAGACACGTTTATACCCCTGGCGAGTTGGACCGAGTGACAGTTTTGAAAAGCCTAAACGACTCCGTTGAGGCTACTCGGATTTACTATGGAAAAACAGGTAAATAGTAATACAGGGTGAGTTTCCCTGCAAAAGGTTGTGGAGTCAGACGGCAATCGCTTCATGTAAAAACCTCACTAACCAGATCGTAGTTACAAGTGGACTCAGGGCTTCTCTTAACACCAGGAGGACAATCAGTAATAAAAGAATTGTTGAGAATTTTCATTGAATTTTAAAGAATTCCTTTTGCGTATGACACAGCGCAAGGTCAATATGTGATGTTTGTTGGCAGCAGACCAGCAAGTGTCAGTCCCCCAGTCCTGCCCCCGTGGAACGTTGACAAAATTCTTACTCTGTGATAGCGATGACGGAAGGTCACTAAAGTCAAATCAATTTCAGATAACAACTGACGATGGCTTTGACAATTAATTCGAGCAATCAATGAGATAAAGTGGTATTGTTTACAAATTGGTTTATTTTTCGTATATTATCATTCTAGGTTTTATCATATTAAACTTAGAGATATGCTTGAAATTTCAAAGGAAGAGGAACATAAACTTTTAAGGTGACAACGTGCCAACGCGTGCAGCAATATTTTTCAACAATTTTATATTATTTGGCACTGCTGTTTGTACCTAACGCACGAGGTTGATAAATTAATTAGTTGATAAATGGCCCCGTTCATATGCATGGCTTAATCATGGAATTGAGATTCAAATAGACCCTGGTTGCTAGCCCATCGCTTAAAAAAGAATCCTAACATCTCGTAACATTCACTGACATATGACATATAACCGGTGCTATTTTGGTAGTTGGTACTAATTTATTACCAACGAAACGCAACATCAATTACGAGCGTAACTTCTGTTCGTCCACTCATATTCATTCATTGCCAAGAGACCGGTTCATTTCCGGTATTCGTCACGTGAAGAAAATCCTTAATATTCGACATAGGAAGGAAGGACAAGTTAATATCAAAGTATGTTTACACACGATTGCAATGAGAGCTTCGTAGAATCGAGGACCGGAATGTTTGGCATGGCACCTTGGCTGGCCACATGGCCTAAATGCCGACCATTTCGATTCATCCCTGATGCGTACCATATGAATAAGTATACTATAACCTCTTTTAACTATTGGATATGAGAGGAAAATATTTCATAATGTTCTTTTTAATATGTGGAACATTGTATTGATCAAAATTAAAAATAATTTTATTGGGACATCTGATGAATTTTACTCTTTGCCATGAATTTTGAGGTCTATTGCTAGATTAAATTTAAGAATAGCACAAAAGCCATGAGAACACGAAAAATTCCCAAAAACAGCAATTATTAAGTTGGGAATAAAAATTAATATTTAAGAAGAGTACTTATTTGAGATTTTACTACAGTAAAGGCGGAAATAATAAACTATAGAAAACTATAGAAGTCATACGAAGATGCCGTTATGAAGGCAAAGTAAAAATTGATTTCTAAGAGGAGCAATTATTCCAAATGTTTCTACAGCAAAGCCAAAATTCAAAACAAAACAAGCTGCATATATCTACAATGACGGTTATGAAAGCAATGCACGGCAGAGCTCACTCGTTTTGAGCTTCCGAGTCTAAATTCAGTTGGAAGACACATGCCAAAAGATATCTTAATCACAGTGTTGATTGTAAACAGGACTGATAATTTATTTCCGGGAATAATCACCACCGGATAATTACAAATATAATACATAAATGTACAGGGATTTCAGTCATTAAGACATATTTGTCTAAGTCCTAACGTAGACCACATTGGAGCCTACAGTCTTTCAAGACTGCTACCTCTGTCTACCACGCAAATCAATATCGTGATTACATTCTCGTAAGAATCTCAAACACTGAAACTGAACGAAACAGTATAAAGCTAAGTGATGAATTTCGGAAAAGCCCGGAATATTTGGCATGGTTCCTCATCACCTTGGCTTCCCACGTGGCCTAGATGCCGGTCATTCGATTCACGATCTGCTGCGCTAACTGTCACTGCACTTATCCTGTTGATTCAGCTTGATTCATTGAGGAATTCGTATCGTGTGCTTTTCCTTTTCAGATCTGTATTTAGATCAGTTCGTGTACTTTTCACAAGTGATTCACATTAGAACCATACTTGTTATTTTATAGTTCACAAGCGACCCGCCCCGGCTACGCACGGGTAGAATTTATAGATATAGACCCATTTTCCAAAATTTTAAAATGGAATAATATCCGCCCACAACTTTCCGAGATTTGCCCATACATACAGACAGAGAACATAGTGCTAATATTCAGATTAGTCCATTATTATGCATAGTGTTGTAAAGTGTCGGTCACATTCAATGTGTCTGTCGAAAGTGTCCGAGCATAATTGACTTATATGACATTTGTCCGGACATTTTAAGACATAAATAGACAAAAATGACAAAATCAAAATATTTAATGTTTTAATGACATTTAATCACAAAAAAGCAAAATAAAACCAAAACTCCGCTGTTACCGTTTACCGTTCTGCGATTGTCGGCGAGGTAGGGAATAAGAATAAAACTTATAAATAATAATGTATTATTTTCTGTTAGCGCAAAATTATCAATATTATCGCAATTTTCGGTTTCGAACACTGACTCAAAATCGCTAGTTTGTGAATAATTTCTTTCACATTTGTCAGTATGTAAGTAAGCTGCATAATGTGATCTGATCTTCTATGGAAGCAACGAGTTTCCCGGAGGGGTAGGCAGTGACTACTTCTTTCCACTTGCCACGATCTCTGCATTTTTCCTTCGCTTCATCCACATTCATAACTCTCTTCATGCAAGCTCGGCGGTTTTCAGGACGTCCTTAATTTGATCAAGATACGTTCGTCTAGGCCTTCCCACTCCGACCTTTCCCTCCACGCTCTCCTTGTATATCTGCTTAGTCAACCTGCTTTCATTCATCCTCTCCACATGACCAAACCATCTTAACATACTCTTTTCTATTCCAGTAACTACATCTTCTTTCACATCACAACATTCCCTTATCACGCTGTTCCTTTTCCGGTCACTCTTTTTAACGCTCTCCTTAACGCTTTCATTTTCACTGCATTTATTCTGCTTTCGTGCTTCTTTTGCCATACCCAACTTTCACTCCCATACATTAATGTCGGGACTAACACGCCCCTATGCACAGCCAGTCGAGCCTTTTTGGAAAGTTTCTGACTGCTCATAAAGACATGCAAAGCTCCATTCACCATGTTCCCCGCGTTCACTCTCCTTTCAATATCACTATCACACTTGCTAGATATACAAACTCTTTCAATTGCTCAACTTTTTCTCCTCCAATCAAAATATTACATGCTGTCATTTCTTTCTCCATTTCAAAAACCAGTGTTTTAGTTTTACTTATGTTCACTTTCATTCCTTTCTCGTTCAAAGCTTCATGCATACAGTTTAACATCTCTAGTAACTCTTCAGCTGATGACGCCAGTATTACCTGGTCGTCGGCATAGAGCAGACATTTGACGAGTAACTCATTCATCTTAATCCACTTTTTGACTCTTTCAAACCTGTCAAACGACTATCCATAAATATGTTGAACAGCCATGGTGTCGCAACACATCATTGCCTAACGCCTTTCTCAATCTTAAACCACTCAGTGTGCGCTCTAAGAGTATAAGTTAATAACAATAAGGATTTCAGTGCTCGTATTAGGAGACTGCACACATAGAAAGTAGAAAGTGCTGACCACAATTCATTTCTCTCAACTCTGTCATAGGCCTTTTCCATATCCACGAATGAGCAATAGACTTTTTGACTCTTGACCAAAAACTTTTCGGCTATGCATAGCAATGAAAAGACCTGGTCCGTACATCCCATTCCCTTTCGAAATCCGGCTTGAGCATCCCATATTTTGTCATCAGTTCATCATTGTTCATCTAATACAACTGTTTTTATATCAATGACCACATCAATAGCATCACAAATAGCTAGTGTTCTCAAAGCTTCCTTGTTTCATATAAACGATTCCAATGTTATAACAATGCTATTCCACCTTGTTTTACATGGAAGCTTTAAAGAGTATTTTAGGTTCCCGTAAATGCTTATCTGCGTTTTGTCGAATTGAGCCAAGATCACGTGTCTGTTTTTTATGTACTTGATGACTATAGATACAATATCAGTAATGTATTTAATTGGCTCGACACAATTTTATATTCCTCCATCTGTCAGTGAACAATGTGAGCGCTGATGAACTTTGGATCTTTGCATTCATTTTCGCAATTACGCGAGACTATTCGGCGTCTAGTAGAGTATTAGGTACCTACTTACAGAGTGTCTTGAAGGCACTGTATAGTTCGAGTTCAACAAATGCAGAGCATGTTTCCAATATTGCGACTACGCCTACTACGTCCCGGTACGCCGCCGTACGCGCTGCTTACGAAGCTACGGGGTCATGTTCCCCGTGCGTTAAAATAGTGCGTGAATGAGAGTAAGGCCGATAAATGTTAAGATTTATGTAGTACTTGTATATACACGAAATTAATGAAAATGTCCAATTTGTCTATATGTGTCGAATCTGTCCGGACATTTATTCGTTTATGACCGCCACTAATGGAAAGTTTCCGACATTTTACAACACTAATTATGCATGATCCCATTCAAGATTTGTTTTTTTTTCATAATTTATAGATGTTTATTTGATATATACTTCTATATTTAGTAAATAGAAGACTCTTTATACTAGAAGGAAAATAAATTTAATAGGAATGAGTCCAATTCTAATAATATTGTCCTATTTGTCCCGTGATCTAATTTGGCACCATGGCACAGCAAGACAATGTAAAATGTGACAGAGTCAAATTTGTACATACATACATACATAAAATCACACCTTTTTCCCGGAGGGGTAAGCAGAGACTTATGTATAACTTTCATGCATAGTTATTTATTTGTAGAGCTTTTATGGATCTTGAGCCAATACACCGGCTTAAATAAAATATGCAGCAAAAAGGAAGAAAAAAAAATTTGCTATGTTACCAAAGGAAGCTTTAAACTGAACTATGATCCAATTCAATGGCAAACACTTTAAAGCCGATTGAACTACCTCACCATACAAATTGTAGGTACTCTTAATTTGACATCGAAAATAATAAAAAAAAACTCGCGAAATTAAAAAAGGCGACCAAAAATAACGCCTGCATTGCATTTGAACGGATGCCAATCTCACTCTCAAACAATTTACCCGTTTACCGTGTTTGCAATGTAAATGTAAAACATTTCTTTGTAAAAATTTTTTTTAATAATTTGGTTGGAAATTTCGCCATATTAATAAAAGGATTAATTGCGATTTCACACAACTAGCATCATTAACCGTGATAGCACCTGCGGTATAATTATTCGACTATTGTTAACTGACCGCTTAATTAAGATGCGTGAGGCGCTCCCATTGTGTCGCGGGCGGAGGATGGACGGATGCGCGAGCGCACGTTGATGTCGTATACAAGGACCTACTCAATGTACGCTTTTGCCTCAACGTTTCAGTCTCGTGGATCATTGTAAAAAAATCTTTGAAATAAAGTTTCTTTTATTTTATATTTTAATGATAAGAAACTCACTATTACGAAAGAGTTCTACAATCAACAAGTGAATTGAAATCACAATTTGTCGAGCACGTGACTAACATTTTAGTTACTCGCGGTCGAAAACAAATCCGCCTCGATAAGCACGACGACTACTAATATAAAATAGACAAAAGAGTTTTAAATGATTCTTGTGTTTTATGTGTTATCTCAATGTTGGATGGAAATTCTTCTGAGGCGGCGACCTTGAGGGGACGTCACCATCTTATCTGGGGGGCGCGATATCCGACAAACATTTGGGCGGCATTGCGCAAAGTAAATACAACGTGACCTTCAGAACTCGAGCACGCCGGTTTCGCGAGATAACGGCATTTCTTTATTCACCTTGCGTTTCTGAAATATAATATTTCTACTATTCCAAACGAGAGCCGTGCACCTTGAAAAGCGTGATGTCATTGCGTAACTTAGATCACTGACCTGTGTAACCATGTCCCAGTAGAATCCGTCGAGCATAGATTTTCCATGTTGGTGTTGCTTGCAGAGCGCGGGCCAGAGCGAGGCTCGAACGGGGCTGTTGATCGGCCAGGAGTTTTCTCTGATGAGGATCTTGAGTTCGCGCTTGCGGCCCTGCTGGATGATAGACTGGACCTCGTCGAAGGTTTTGAGGGGCGCTTTTTTGCCTGCGAATAACGGTGAGGGTAAGCACTGCGTCCAAAGAGTCGGAGAGTCGGGGGCGGCGAGCGACTCTGCGCTGGCGGCGCGAAACGCGGCGGGTTCTATGTACATCGCTTAGTTGGCGCGCAGCACATGCTTTCGGTGCGCGCGCGCCGGCGGCACTGCCAAGCTCGCCAGCCTCCGGATAACGCGATAGCGTGCCCCAACACTGTCACACTTCGATTGTTTGTTTGACCGTGTAACGCCGCGATCGGTCGCCAAGACCCAACTCTCATTAATTTCTTTAACTTAATTGGTTACAAAGTTATTACATAATATTCCTTAACACTAATCTAATAATAATCTCCGATTTACGTAATGGATTCGTGACGTGAGTAATTGTTTACTGAGTACGCTGTGCGGTTTTATCGCCAACATTTGGGTAGAAAACCATAGGTACGAATAAACAAAGTACTGTAGTCATGCCATAACAACATGCAAGATTCTAAAATAGTATAAAAGCAAAGAGAAAACGCAAGGGGCTGGCGGTCTGCCAAGTAAACGAAATTTTCGTAGTGCATACGTAATCGCACTAGGTCGCGCGTAAGTACGATTTTCGTGCATGCCAAAAATGCCAATTACATTTACAGCTTGTGCGATGTTTAAATTAAGTACAAGCAATAACTATGAACATGAAAAATATTCAAGGATATGCATGAGCTGACCATATGAATTCAATCTATATAATATCTTGTGTCATATTTGTGTTCCCGGTTGCGTTTTTAGCTTTAATGCCGCGAAGCTGAGATCCGCCTTAAAATTGACAGCGTATGAAATAAATGACCAGTTATAAGGTCGGCTACCTGTCAAATATCAAGAACCAGCACCGGAATCTAGCTGTGAAGAGATATTTTAAAACTGTTTCTTTCATCGCCTCTCACAAGACTCAGGGTAAGATAGAGTGGTCCTAGTAATAAAGGCCTCTATTAAAGAAAACTATCCATAAACACACAAGAAACTAGAAGACAATACAAAACCATAAATTAATTACTACCTAAAGTACTACAGATAAAGCAAAAAAATCTGCCCAAATTACACTGCATAATCTCACTAACACGGTGTCGTTAACAGACACTACGCTTTCATATCAACAGCCTAATCGCGAAGCTGTATGACGCGACTTTTAGAAACATAACCCTCCTTTCTCAGTCGGCATTTCTCGAGACTCGTGTAGGGCCTAAAAGACCGAGCACTATCACACAAGTGTTAAGTAAACAACAGGCTGTGATAAGAGGTTATCTACTCAGTTGTTGCTCGAAGCGGCTGGCGAACGGTAATTTGAGCATTTATTTTATAAATTTTAGATCGTCTGCATCTGATTAGATCTCATACACCTGGGTTTCCGACTGCTAATTAGACTGTTTATTTGATTCGTGGCTCGGCCAATTATGAACCGACTTTGATGATTCCATTTATTTTGAAAAACCTAGAGATCGGCTGTAAATCAAAAATAACCATTCCCGTTCACGCGGGATTTTTTGGAAATCCTCGCTAGTGCGCCTCAAGACCCAATTAGAGAGCCTACACGCCAAATTTCAAGTATCGAGACCCAGCGGTCATAGCAAAGCATAGTATTAAGTATTGCTATTTTTAAAACCTAGTATAGTGTATGTGCTTCTGTATCATTGAGGAAAGGTAAACATCTGTTGTGATAAGATAACAACGGGTCCGTGGCGTGATCGCACATATGTTTGAAAGTACAAATATTAGAAATGAATCACGACGCGTGAGAATATTCAGAACGTCCAATAATGATTACAATAATTAAAAATAGTTCTTGGCATGTAGGCAGATAGCCATTCCCTCGAGAGAAAAACCTGGGACTAAAACTTAATCTATAATCCTACTTCCTACTTATAAATGCGAAAGTCTTTGCAAGAATGAGCGTGTCTAGAGTTTGTTACTATTTTACTCAAACGAAATTTTAAGAAATTTTGTACTAATCTAGCTAAGACATTAGAATACCATTATAAGTTTAAATTTATGGATTAAAGGCGGACGAAATCGCGGGCAACCACAAGTAAATTATAAGACCCTTTGTAATGAGGCTTAAATATTAAAATGTACATTTGTCTGTACATCTCTACTGAGGCTACCATCAATCAAGTTATGAATCGAGATGATCTACAAAATGATGAATAATGAGACCGTGCCAAGGCAAAGTCTGATATAGTTATATCTAAACTGTCAGTTTATAGATCAGCAGATTTGTCTAAAACAAATTGTACGAGCTTTGAAGCTTCCTATCTGAGCTTTAACAGATTTATCGAGAAGTTTGAAGGCAGACCAACCCCATCTCTTTGTGAATGGATTTGAGCAATTGAGACTCTGATAAAGACGTTTAATTGGCTCACTATTGGTCCGATAAAATTTAATACCCCGTTAATAAAAGTGAAATTAAATCGACACGCAAGGAGAGATGGGTCAGATGGGAGGGAAGGTCGTTCAGATGGGAATAAACCTGCCCGCCTTTCCATATTATTATATAATTGCGATGCCCAACAGGGTTCATATTGTACCTAGTTATAAGCAGTAACTGTAATTCAACTGATGTACTTTATGATATGCAATTATGATAGTATATAGATAAATAGTGATAATATATGATATAAGATTTTGAATTTGAATTTGAGTGAAGGTTGAAAGCCCTAGTTGAATCAAGACTACACCAATATCGCGTCGGTATCGAAGCGACTGATGCAAGTTAGGTCCAGACCAGGTAATTCATACCGACGCAACCCCAGGACGTTAAGTTCATCAGAGTGCTAAGTAATTACATCATAATAATATGTAACAAAGTGCAAGTATTGCGTACAAGTTTCATAACAATGAACAAAACAAAAAACGAACTTAACTGGTTGCTTAAATTAGTCAATTTAAGCAACCAGTTAAGTTCGTTCGCTTATTTTGCTGTGAATCATAACATTGTGCGAGACTTGACCAAGGTTGATATCTCATCGTGACTTGACAAATATTGTAGGAAGTTAAAAATCCACTGGTTTTCTTAGGAATGATTCTTTTCCTGAATTACTGGACTAAGTAGTAATGAACTGAAAAACGTTTTGTTTAAAAAATGTAATTGATTACAGATTTTAGGGTATAACCTAATCAAATTAATAATGGAAGACGCGAACGAACTCTAGTATGCGCCGACGTTACGGCCGATTCGTAAAAATGAATTATTTTTGGGTGCCAGATTACTATTAAATTATTTTAATAGGCGGCAAGTGGTCCCTGGTACCATAAACACGCGGGACATTACCTTGTAGTAATATTTAGTAGACGACACCAAATGTCAAAAACAAATTCAATTAGACTATCATCACATTTACGGTTTACTAGCTGTGCCCGCGACTTCGTCCGCGTGGAATAGTTATTTTGGGCATCATTGAAGCCAGTCAAGGATGAATAATTGTCCCCGTTTTTTTATCCACATTTTCCATTATTTCTTTGCCCCTAATTTTTGTTCCAACATTGCAGCTTGATGTTATATTTTTATAGCCTGAAGCCTTCCTCGATTAATAGTCTATTCAACACAATAAGAATTTTTCAATTCGAACCAGTAGTTCCTGAGATTAGCGCGTTTAAATAAACAAACAAACTCTTCAGATTTATAATATTAGTATAGATTTATTCTTTAAAGACGTGACGCCCAGCATGTTCCCTTCTAGGAGCTACAATGACACAAACATGTTGTGACGTGTATCATAACACCCCTCGCTGTTGCATCAGAATGTTTCCGGGTTGCACCACAAGGACTGTCCCTTTTTTTTATGGTCCCTATTTTATTAAGAATAGGAAGGACCTCGGGGAAACCCATACAGCAATTTTAAAAATGCAGGTGTTCACGTGACGAGGTTTTTAAATTAAAATTCAAGGTTCCTTTTGTTGGTGATTGACGTAGACAAATTGTTAAGTTTTTCTGATGTACCTATGTTAAAAGTTACAAAAGTAAACTGTTGTGTTGATACAAATTAAATCGGGAATAGGCGGCTATTATGAAATTAAACGTTTTGCGCTTTATTTTGAGTCCATCGGTAATTTTTGAAATAAAAGTACTTAGCCAACTTGATGTTACTGTTGGGCTAAGCCTAAGACCTGCACGGCTCCGAATAAACGAAAAACCAATTAACTTATGCTCCCGGGGATATTACGCGAAATTGTATCTTAGTTCTGCAGACAGATCATATAAGGATCCTACATGTCAAATTTCAAGTTTTTAGACTGAACGGCTTGGACTATCCTTTGTCTGTCAGTCAGTATTAGAAGAATTTTACACGAGTATACGGTGTATGTCGTAAAAGGCGACTAAGGGATAGACTTATGACCTTGAGATTCTTCTTTCAAGCGACAGGCTAGCAACCTATCACTACTTATTTGAATCTCAATTCTATCATTAAGCCAAACAGCTGAACGTGACCTATCAGTATTTTAAAGTCTGTTGACTCTGTCTTCCCCGCAAGGGATATAGACGTGATTTTATGTGTATGATGTATCAATATATAACTGATTACAAAAAAAAATACAAACAGTTTTCTCTTTACAATATTAACACGGTCGGATAACCAAACCGGCTTGTTCCTTTATTGTCCACATCGATTAAAAAAAAAACAACAATTACGCATTTATAATGGATATGGAAGTATTGGCTATCAGAGCTGGACGATGACTCGAACCACACAACCTTCGGATTGCGGTAGGTCACGTACGGTCAACAGAACAGTAAAAAACTAAGTAACATTGTGATAAAATACTATAATGTTGCTAGTTGCATTGTATTGCATAATTTTAGAGCATTGTTACTATAACTGATATGTATTTATTATTCGATCAATGTTTTTGTTTTTTTTTTTTTCAATAGGTTTCACCATATAAATAACAAGACCTATTTAACAATAAAGCACAAGACTTGTTCTCAAAAAACAAATTCGTTTTTTGACTTAGTTAGGACGTATGGAATGAAAATATCTATGGAATGCTATCCTAAGTCATTTCATATTTCAATTATCATAGTTACTATTCAATTTTGTAGCATGGATCACTGATTACGTCTACCTTCTTTATTTCATCCTTTTGGCAAGTGACATACGGGCGGACAGATGAACATGACGACACTTCATTGATAATAATCCAAATATACAGTTCATGATTTTAAGAAATAATTTGTCCTTGAGATTTTCCCTTATTGCTTCAAAGAATCTGATGACTATTTCTACTGAATCATCGGTAAATAAACAGTCATCTGCCAAAAGCTTTCCTTTATGTATTTTTCTTGCAGGAGTTCCAAGGAAAGTAAGGGCTAATTCTACTAATATTATAAAAGCGAAAGTTTGTAAGGGTGTGTAAATGTGTGTGTGTTTGTTAATCTGTCACACCAAATGTACTGAACGGATGAAATTTTGCAATAATATAGCTGACACATTGGAATAAAATAATAAGTTATTAGATTAGAGATTTAAGGCGGACGAAGTCGCGGGCTCCAACTAGTTACATATAATAACGTCTACGTGCTTCAAATGTCGTCTCAATTTGAACAGCCCATAAACAATAAGAGTCAATTGGCTGCTCCGGGCTTTATTATCTCAGTGTATATTGTAAACGCTGTTTCTGTCACAGAGATCCTATGCAGACGCCTGGAAAGCCAATTTTATGTGTTTCCACATCGTAACCTATGCTTTTCAAAGGCCACGTGTTGTGCAATGTGAACAATTTAATACATACATACTTACTTATATAATCACGCCTCTTTCCCAGAAGGGTTGGCTGAGACTATAACCTTTCCACTTGCCACGATTCCTGCATACTTCTTTCGCTTCTTCGCTACATTCATATTCATAACTCTTCTCATGCAAGCTCGGTGATATCGGGTACTCTCGACCTGACCTTTCGCCAGGACGTACCTAATTTTAATAAATATCAGAAACAATATTTACTGTACTAAGTCAAAGTTTGACTGGCAGTTTTTGTTTATCCCTATAATACGTATCTAGTTGGTTACCTAAAAAAAAACTTTATAGAGTGACAGGAAACTCTTTGCTATCTGATTTACTAACGGTGAAAGAAAACATCGTGGGATCAATTTATCTCACTGTACCGTGGGCGACATAGAAAGGTTACATATTTTTGTATGTTTCAGTGGTTGACCCTTTGTATTTTCAAACCGTTGATCACATGGGATGGGAAATTGACCTTGATTATGTTACATACAAGGATTTTTCTATAACTAAAAGGTTATTGCAATTTCCATTGTTCCATGCTTACGATAATGATCACCATTAGTCTGTTGATTTGATAAATTTCTTTTAATCTATGACAATCTGCAGTTAACTGCGCTTTTATGACTTTCATTTTAATTTTTCTCTCTGGCGATTACCTTTTATTGTTTTTAATTATAAACGCAATGACTATACGCAATAAAACGAATATATCAACAAGTGGCATTAATGGCCGCCAAACTTCTTAGAAAGAATAACGTAGAAGCTTTCTAGGGTTCTTAGTAGACTCTTTAAAAAAGGTGCGAAATCATAGCGCATTTTTCACGAGAAAAAAGCCTTTTTAAGTAGTAAATTCCTACGAGTTATTAACTCTAAGAAATAACTGCAAAGATAGTTGTCTTGTTTGCTTCAATTCAATCTGGGTCAATCAGACTCGTACGAGTACAACCGGCGAGGCGCCGCGCGCGCACACCTTTCGCTTCACCGTACAGGTGGCGTGTTCCCCCCACCACTGGTCGCACATGGTAATCTACCAATAACAGCCGACCATGTGACCGGTTTGTAAAAAAAAAAACAAAAATGACTAAGATTCGCGTGTAGTTTTCCTTATTTTCATTCATTGTGCCAATCTCAACACCTAATTGGAAACAAAAGATTGAATGTAACATTTACCTGAGATCCTCAATGAAGGAAGATATCGTGAGGAAATCTGCGTTATTACTGAAGAGATTTCCACGCCTTTTTCACAAATAGGTGAAGTAAGTATCCACTCCATGAGAAAATTTGTATTCGTACTTTCAATTAGGTAAAACCCTTATAGTACTATTTGCAAATACTACAAGGTATTAAACGCGGACGTAATGTCTCTCCGTGACCACGGAACATTGTAACATGATTCGAACGTCCGAGATATAATTAAAAGGTACGTTTCGTACGCGTTTAATACATGTAGTATTTATCAATGGTATAATATAACGCGAAAGTTTAAAAACAGTTAAAACTTATGTCAAAAACACACCACTACACTACGAGTACTATCAATCAATCTGTCGTTTTTAAGAGCTCCAAAACACGTTTGCTTTTTTAACAAAACAAGGAAAAATGACACCAAATTAGATGTGTTATCATGTTTGGCACAATCGTGCGTGTCTAGTTATAGTTTTGGAGGTTTTGTAGTGGAAATAAAATCACCAAAATTAACATAATGGACGAAATTTACGCCTAGATTTACGCGAACGCATTCATTGTCAAAAACAACAGTTTTTACAGTTTCTTCTTAGTTTAAGAGATGTCAAAGTTAGCATTTGTAGTGATTTTGGACGATATATTGCCTTAAGCAATAGTCTGCTAATTTGTATGTGTTTCGGTAAGCGGTGGTATTCCACTTTACTACAATGGAGACTTGCACAACTTGTTATTTCGCTATAAATTAAAGAACCGCTACCATATAAAATCCGCTTTGTTAAGGGTATACAAGGTATACTAGCGCCACTTTGACAGTTGCCAATACCATTAGTATTTTGGCTTGGCCTGCTTCTCTGAATTGGCAAAGACATACGCAGAGATACATGTACCTAAAACATAATCTTAGGCCGGAAAGCACAGAGGCAGAGGGTGCAACTGGGAGCAAGCAACGATGAGAGAGAGAAACACGGAAAACATGACACCTTTCTTTTAAGAGAGCTTTTCTTTTAACAAAGCTTTTAAGTATATTTTAAAAAAATATATTTATGTACTCAATTCCCAATTCTATCATTAAGGCATACAGCTCATCGTGGCCGTAGACTTTTTGAGACTGCTGACTATGTCTACCCAGTTAGGGATATAGACGTGATATGTAAGAAATCAACGCATTGATTTCACGCCTAATCATACTTGCATCGCAGTTATCACTTTTGCACTTTAATGAAGGTTTAATACAATTTTATCAGGCGCAACTCGAGTTAAAGGGGTCACGTTATCAGCGCACAGATTTCTTAAGCTGATAACGCGTACCGAGACGAGAAGAGCTCTGATAACAAAGAGCAATACTCTTTTCAGTTGTCATGGAAATGTATGTAAACTATTTTGAGTTGTCATAGAAATGTACGTAATATATTACTCGAAAGTACTTAAATTACTTCTCCACGCTGGGAAAATAAAAGGTAAAAATTGAAATTCGACTTACATTCTTCTCCATCGTGAATCTTCGTTATATGCACTTGGACCATTAAAACCACAATTTTTTTTTATGTATGTCCCCGTCAGAATTAAAATCTATATGCCTCTCGCACCGCGCAAGATAACAAAATGTATAATTTGTGAAAATTTCAAACCATCTAAAATTAAATGAACCGTTCGAAAAACATCACGTAGACAAGACTACATGTTTCTGAATAGATACATACATACATACATGTTTAAAGGAAGCTATCGTTGTTACCGGTAGCGTTGGAAAGGTCGAGGATATAAAAAAAAAACTCAACAAGGTGAGAGTTTAATGCGCGGATGAGGGATCCGTACATTGGAGTTTCATCATTTCCCTTGTACATACATAGTCACGTCTTTATGCATTACGGGGTAGACAAAACCCACAATCTCGAAAAGGCTGGAAGGCCCCGTTCAGCTGTATGGCTTAATGATGGAATTGAGATTCATATTGTGACAGGTTGCAAGCCAATCGCCTAAAAGTTGTCAAGCCAATCCCATTGAAGGGAAGAGATGGAGTGGTCCTATTCTCATAGTGCCCTCCCGGCATACCACACGGTTTTTTCTCTAACATTTGGAGTGCTTTCATGGTGTTCCTTCAAGTAAGTCTTTAATTCCATTTTCGTATTATTTAAAAAAAACGATTGAACATTATAACAAGGTTGGTTAAAGTCAAAAAAAGGTTCTATAAAATAGGCCGATAACAAAGTTAGGAACTTCTCTGCTTTGTGCATTATGAAATGATATGTTTAGAAACCCTTCAAAAACTTCTAAACCAATTTCTTCGTAACTTGGAGTGTTCCCTAGTATGTTAATATCAATAACCATGCGGCGAACATGGCTTTTCTGCCTTTACAAGACTAAAAGTTCTGTCTACCCCGCAAGGGATATAGATGTCACCATACTATGTCATTGCATGTATGTAAGTTAATATCTTCTAATATACGTCAGATATATGACAGACAAAGTACAGCTGAAACTATTGGTAGTAGAAAGCTCAAGTTTGGCATAAAATTAAGGTTCTCTGGGTAGGTGGTAGGAAGGTCTGGCTGTAGATGAGCACTAAGAGAAATCTTCCCGAAATTCCCACGGGAATTAACGGACTTCTTTTAACGTGGGCGAAGCCGCGGGCGTCCTCTAGTCTGATCAAAATCAAAATCTATAACTCAATATGACATAAAGTTTTGCAATCACCTAAATAAAGGCCGAACTAATGACCGCTTTACCGAAACAAGTAAAAAAAATAATTACTGAACACAGGAATTTCAGAAAGTGACACAGGGCAGTTCTATTGTTCTCACATGTTTAGACACGGACCGACAACACGACTCGGTGTTTCACTAACACCAACAATATTACGCCGATTCAGAGAAACTGTACGATTCACAGACGAGCGAATTTAACTTTCACCATATGTACGCGGACCTACGATGGGTTGGAATGACGACATGTCTTGCAAAAAAAAAAAGCAGAAAAACATGATACAATCACGCCTCTTTCCCGGAGGGGTAGGCTGTAGCTACAACTTTCGACTTTACACGATCCCTGCAAACTTCTGTCGCTTCAACCATATTCACGGATTCAACTCTCTTCACGAAAGCTCACCGGTTAAGGATAACTGCCCTTGACCTGAACTATCGCCCGATTTGATCAAGCTACAGTTCCTAGTTCCAAGTATAGTTCCTAATAGGAACGCCGTATTCGTAGCCGTGGATTGGGGATGCGTAAAACAGAATGAATGAATCTCTCTGTATTTGTGAATATATCTAAAGGCCATTAAAGGAGAAACCCTGGAGTTTATTGATTCTACCTTGGGGAGGTGACCATGGTTCAACAATGAACAGAACATAGTCTAAGACTGAGTAATTAGATCCATACTTATCCATAAAATAGGATATGTTCATTTTCATTAAGAATAAGGTAAAAATATTATAAAGAGAAAAAAATTGTATTTTTTTGTTTTTGTTTGTAATCCTGTACGGCTCACGTAAAATTCCACTTTTCTCTCCTCCACATTTACACAAAAACTATACTCGTAACACATTTATACATCGTTCCACCACCATATTATATAATAAAGAATTTGGAAATATAGATCTACTAAACACTACTCTAAAATGATTAAAACTCAGTTTTCAATCTAGTTCAACTGATAGTAATATAATTTTATAAAACACTTATACTTATATAACAAACTTAATTAACCTAACACTGTAAGCTATTCTTAGTTGATTTTGTTTACAAATTCCTGCCATGTAATTAACCCTTTTTATTAAGTACATCACTTTAGGGCACTATAGGTCTTTAAATTGTACTCATAGTTTATGTAAATTTCTATTTGTAAACGACTGTTTGTTGCCTAAATAAAGATAAATTAAATAAATAAAAATAAAGTAATCATAAATTGTAACGAAAAAATTAGTGTACCGATTTTGATATTTGGCATAAAGACAGACAAAACTTTCAGAATAAATTAAGTTAAGTATAATGGAAATAAATAATCCAGGTTATTTTTTTCTGGAAATTCCCAACAAGAGTGAATCTCAAATTTATCCATAAAAGAAGTATTCAACAAGAAACACAAAAATGGCAAGGACTCAAGGAGGCTAATTGGGTTCATTTGTTCAGATTCTGAGTTAATTGGATTTGACACAGCTTATATTCAGAGATTTTTTTGGTAACCAAATTTTATAACAATCAACTACAATCTACTAAAGGTAGAGTTCATTTTGTTGCACACACAGTGATTGTATCAAAATTGGCTTCTGGCAAAATACATTGCTTCCAAAATTATAAAATTATTTTCAATATATAAATGCTTATAGGGTTAATTCTGTGCTTCGACTGAAAGTAATAAATACAATAGTCAGAAGTTTCCAGAAAAGATTGGCTTAGTTAAAGAGGCAATAATCTTACTTTTCTTAGAAAAGAAAGAAACTGACAAGTTTGCATGAAGAGTTATGAATGTGGATGAAGCGAAAGAATTATGCAGAAATTGTGGCAAATGGAAAGATGTGGTCTCCGCCTACCCCTCCAAGAGAAAATCATGATTTTATGTATATATAGACTTGGCAAGTTGATAGCAAATTATCACACATGCACAAACAGTCAAATAAAAATATGAGTGGTAATGTAAAGTTATCTTAAGTATGGAACTGATAACAGAAATCTGTAGTAGACTGAGTACACTGTTTATCTAAGAAGATCATCTTCTGATAATTTTTATCTAAATATTTCCATTGTTTACAAATTAATTAGGTCACATTTTCTGCTTAGTTTATTAACTCAGTGATTAGAAGTCTTCCATTAATAACTACAATATACTAGCATACTAATGATAATTATATGACTTTAAAACTGTTTTGCCAGGGTGACAAGAGTATGTAACTCTGAACAGATATTTTCTTACAGAAAATGTTGCTCCTCATCATGTTACTGTAATGATGATGAAGATCTGATGATGGTGATTAATGTACAAATATATTGAAGAAATTAACCCATGTATATGAGTGTCTTTGCTTTAATATCTTCTTGTTAGGTAGTTTTGTAAATTAACTACATATGGTAAAACTTAACAAGCTTATAAGAGGTAAGATCTATAGAGTATGCAGACCGCTGCCCATTAAGTGTAAGTGAATTAAGTACTTGTTAGCAGACTACAGAAATATTTAGAAACAAAACATCATTCCCTAATAATGTCATAAGAACTCTATCAATCAGTTTAATATTTTGAATGCAATAAAGTGACTAAATTCTATAAAGATTTACTCTCACTAAACATGAATTAAAGTATGCTTTAAACTCACCTGGGGGACTGTCAGTCAGAATAGTGATTCCGGATGGGTCAACATGTGGAGGGAATGCCTCATACAGGTCGGGCTCCTCTTCAAGCACTGCCGACAACATAGCTGAGGGCATCCCGGCACACACACACTGACTAGACACTACACAACACTTCACTTATGCTCCTGGTCCGTAGTTAACCGGAGCTCACACTTTGAGCCCAAACCATTACACGGTATAAACAGTCTCAATGCCTAAGTCAAATCCTGCTGCACCATTTTTAAATCTGAAACAATTAAACCACTAACTCAGATAAAGTTCTGTAATTGAATCACAGATAAAGTGACCTTTACTCAGCCGAATGGCAATCTTTGTTGCCTAATTGGATATAATTAAAAGAGTATGTATCAGCTGATTGTTACGCTGCCAGGGCAGACTTGACATTTTATAGCTATTTTAAGACTTTGGGCAGCTGATCGGGCGCGCTTCAATGTCAGATGCCAAATCCGAGGCATGCAGAGTGATCGCGGGCGTGATAATTTCTAGTCAAAATTATTGTATGAAAAGCTAGCCCTCTGCGGCTGCATGTTCACTCACCGCAATCCTGACGGTAAATGATGCGGTGCAGGATCTGCGACTCCGTATTTGCCCCTTTGGGCTCCCCGCGGCGACTAACCCAAGTGGCCAGTTCCCGGTCCCGGCCCAACGTAATCACGTATGGGATAATAGTCTCGAACGGGAGCCAACAATTTTGCTTTGTTGCTTAAACGAACCACACAGTCCATCACACACGTTTATTGATAACTGACCACACGCACGAATTCATTGTAATATAAATTCACTTGAAATTATGGGATAATTTACGATGTTCTTCGTTAATCAAATTATCGATGTATCCGGTGAAAGTTATACGAAATATTCGTAAGACAATTCGATTGTTATGGTAATTATTATTAAGGGTTTGTTTTTCGTTTTACTAATGATTATAATTCTGTCCGTCGAACAAATCGCACGAAATAAAATCCGCGATTTGAGAGAACGTGAACTCGCCTCTGTATTCGCCCAACAGGAAGAGCATAGACTAAATGCAAAATCAGAGGGAGGGACTAGGTACTTACTAAATACAAATCGAATTCAAAGATTGGGAGTTGAGATAATTTTATGATATTTATACATTTGGGATTCGGAAAACCAAAAACCAATTATTTCTTAATGATATGATTTACTATCCGGGTTATTCTTCGGGTCTTTAACCTTCCTCAAATATTCATAGAATTTGGTCCAGCGGTTAAGACATGACAACGTAAGTAACAGACAAATATTTCGCTTAATTTGTAACTGAGAACCTAATAGAATGTAAATTGACGTATAAGTGATATTATGCAGGTACTTTTTAATTTTTGTAAAACGACTACTGATTTCAAAATGATTATTATATGAAATTATTTTATGCGATTTTATCTATAAGAACGCATAGGCAGAAAGTACGGGTACGCAGCGTGCGATATTGCCGGCGGTTCTAATTTTTTATAAGAATAATAATCTATTATTGAATTTGACCAAGACGTAGGTAATTAAGTGTAGAATATTATGTAGGTAGTATAAGTATAATTTTTACACAGCACAACCTAGCCCGGGCCTTGCAGTGTCCATAGACTCATAACAATCGAAATTCTCATTCATTTGTCGAGATTTATGCTTTAGTAAAAACCAAACCACAAAAAAGTAAATTTGAAATGTAACTAATTATACAAGACTTAGAGTAAAGATACCTAGGTACCTAGATTGTTTAATTGTTTAGAAAACAGTCAACAAACCAACAACAAACATTTCGTATGTATGGAACCGTACGTCATGATATACATAAAACATGCAGAGGTATTTTCATTTAAATAAGTTCTTTCTAGTTTTTATATATTTGGAAATGATTCCATAAAAGAAATAGAATTGTATTTTTATAATGACTTCTATGACTATTGTAAGTCATTGCCTTACATTGTGGAAAAATTAACAAGAATCAATGTCATTGGATTCTAACGTCATGTCTACGTCAAAGTAGTTTGACAGTTTGACATTGATTATTTTCATTCACGTTCGATCTACTTTGCTGTATCACTATTCACTCTTGTCTCTTGTTTTCTTTTTGTATTTTCCTCTTTTGGGAGGTGTATCTCACTTATTTTGTGCATCAAATCACGCAATTTTATTGAATATTGCTGTTTTATTATCATATGACGGCCATAATATGGCTACAACAAAGACAGATTGTCTAAAAGGTATGTTTCTTAATAGAATTATTTTCTTACCCTTTCAAACTAAATTTTTTTAGGGTTTCTGCATCTTTATAATTTTGAATGTTTCTTTTTACAGAAACAGTGTCAGTGTTAATAAATGCAATAGGGGATACCGACAACTCCGTTAATAATGTGGTGATTAAATCGTTGACTAAAATAGCAAACTGTTATCCAAATGAATTCATAGAGATATTTTGTGAATTTTACAAAAATACAGTCAAACCAAATACAACTCAGTTGGGAAATATAGTCAAGTAAGTTTTTTCTTTTATACATATGATCAGGCCTTTTTCCTGGATTGACACAAAATGTTTCATTTGCTACAATCCCTGCATACATTATCTACTTACATCAATGTTTGACCAAAAGTCCTCCATTTGATAAGGGTACATTTGTTAAGGTATCTCTTTGGACATTTCCAATTACATATATATGACAAGATGGCAACCAAATACAAAATCCAACTATTGATATTAATTTAATACTTAAAAACTAGATATTTCCAACCCAAACACCATTAGTTGTTATGTATTGTTCTTATTGGCAGTTGTGGTACAGTGATCGTGTGTTTGTCTGTGCGTCACAAAGAAACAAATACATTTTGTTGAATAAGTACCAAATAACAGAAGTTCCAAAGATTTTACCAGCCTAATCTGTATGTATCCTTACATATTACGTTGTATTATTGGTGTAAATAAATAAATAAATATTTATTACTTGTGTACCTAATCCATCTTCATATTCCAGGGTTCTAGAACAAACATGCGTGAACCAAGTAAAGAGACTGGAGGAGCGAACAGCTTCGGAATTGGTCACATCAATGTTACGTGCCATGATAGAGAACCCTTCCTACGAGCCGGTCGTGCAGATGGGAGCCTCGGCCGTGTTGGTGGCAGTCAGCCATGAACATCTGGATCTGGTGTGATATTTACCTGTCTTTCTCTCTCTCTCTCTCGTTTTGCCGACATTTCTTTTTCTACTATATTTAGTTTTAAGACCATTGACATGTAACAGATATTTTATGTCAAGTCAGAATTCTCTCTTCTACCACTTTTTATCTTGGTCTACCAAGATGTTTACCAATTAATATAAATAAATTTTTGTTTGAGGCTACACAATAACAAGTGAAATTTTAAATTATCATTAATAATACCAATTTTTTTCTAAAACAAAAGATTTTATGAAATGAAAGTTTTATCAGGGAATTCATGTTATCAGTTGTAATATTAGGTGCAATACCTACTTGTATATGATACAGTAATGTATTATGTTACACAAAAACTAATGGACCAGATTTTATTCTGATGATAACAAAAGCAGCGAAGTTTGCATTTTATTTCAATTACTTTATAACTTTTGAATGAGCAGCCAAGAAAGCTATACTAGAAATCATTTTTAAATTTATTTTGCAATAAAGATATGAAAATTATAACAATGTTAGTTTGAGAGAGTGGAGGTATAAGTCGGAGTAGAAAGGCCTAGACAAACGTATCTTGATCAATTAATGACGTCCTGGCAAAGGGTCGGGGCAAAAGTACCAGAAACCGCCGAGCTTGCATGAAGAGAGTTGAAATGTGGATGAAGCGAAGCAAGTATGCAGAGATCATGGCAAATGGAAAGATGTAGTCTCTGCCTACCCCTCCGGGAAAAAGGCGTGGTTTTATGTATGTACCTATGTGTGTATGTTGGTTTACCAAATAACAGATAAATATAATATAAATACTAATATCCTATTTTTTCATAGGCACAACAGTAACTATTAGCTATTTGTATGAACCAATTTCATTTCTTAACAATAAAAAGAATTGTTTTATAATACCCGTCCACCAGGTACTACGCTCGCTCATAAACCAGCTTTCCCCCGCGTCTGTACCGCACTACACGGTAGCCCACACCCTGGGCACGCTGGCGGCAGTCAACACGCACGGCCTGGTGCCGCACGTCAAGGAGATCCTGGGCAAAATGCTGCCCCTGTTGTCTCTGGTCAAGCAAGATGGCGTCAAGCAGGCGTTTGCTTATGGTGAGTTTATTTACTATAAACATATAATCACGTCTAGATACTTTACGGGGTAAACAGAGCCAACAGTCTCGCAAAGACTGAAAGGCCACTTTGAATTTGTATTGGTGACTTCCCGCGCGTTTAGTTTCTGCACATTTGTAGCGGGCATTTTCTCAGTTCAACCACTGACGCTCTAACTCTGAATGGATGCTAAAGTTGCAATACATTCCGTTTAATAAAAAATTAAATCAATTTGTTATCAAAGTGTTAAGCTAATAGAAATAGTCTTGTAAGAAATAATATTAAATATTCTTGTCATCAGCGTTCGGCCACTTCGCCATTGCCGTGTCGGAGCAAATAGGCGACAACGTCGAGAACGACAACATAACAGCCATAAAGGACAATTTTGTCACGGAGTTTTCAATCATCTTTGACGTGCTGTACAACCAATGGCTGCCTTCACACGAACACAAAGTCTCCGAATCAGTCCTCGAAGCCCTAGGCCCCATCACCAGGCTCATACCAGAACGACAATTCAATGAAACAGTCAATAAATTTGTACTGTCATTACTCTCATTGTACAGAAAACCAATAATTAATTTCTACTGCATCAGTCAATGTATATCGTATTTACTCTCGCCATCGCCCCTAAACCCCAAACTGACATTGAACGAAAACGTAATAAACTCTATAAATCATGTTCTTTTCAACTTGGTCCTTCTTGAGCCGGATTATGATCAGCCCCACACAGTTAAAAATCATTTCGAAGTGTTACGATGCTTCGATCATATGGCCGGACAGTTTCCAGAACAGACTATAGAAAGTTTACTTCACCAATGCAAAAACAACCAAGAAAAGGACAGAATGAAAGCGGTGATAATTCTAACCCATCTGACCACTTCGTCACAAGTTTTCGTCGAAAATTATGCGAAGAAATTCATAGCTTTACTAAAAGTTATGACAAATATGGAACAGGGATTAAAAATGAAGAAATTGTTAGTAAAAGCTATTGTCGGTTTAGTTTACAGAAATTGCATAGTGTCGACGGAAGATTTCGCTATGATCGAGTTTATTGTAAAACATTGCAGTTATGAAGCTAATTCAAATGTGACCAAACATGATTTAACTGATTTACATGACACTTGCAAGAGTTCTTTAATATTAATGTGCAATACTGTAACTAGCGTGCGTACGCAACTGAGGAACTTATTACTGACGGCTCTAACTGTGGATGATTTCACTGCTTCGATGTCTACCGTGAGCCACTGCCTTACATCGTTGTTACAAAACAATTCTGATGCCACTGAAGATACGACAAAAAATATAGACGAATTCAAATGCAATCCAGATCTAGTTTTCATAAGATGCATAACGCATGTAGTAGAACCAGACGCGACGGAGAAAAATAAGAATCTATTAATGTTTCTGGAAGAATATTCAGGTGATATACATAGGAATCTCAAGAATTCATGGACAGTGGAAATTCAGAGGTTGTTGAAGTTTGTCGATAAAGCGGAACCGAGAGAACAGTGGCATAACATGTTGTTGGACTTGCTGGTTTCGGCAGTAGAGCAAGTGAACAATAGCAAATGGGTGGAAACCATAGCGATGCTGATAACACAGCAGGTTGTGGCCAAAAAGCAACCGCCAATGGTGAAAGGAGTGTCACTGCAGTACTTAGCGGTGTTGTCATGCCACATAGCCAATGCAGCGGTAGTCGAGAACGTCCTAAAGATTATCCTATTAGCTCTGAAGTCAATACCTATGGAGGGCTGCGAGTATGTGAGCAACGCTGTAGGAATCGCAGCTAGACAACACGGAGAATTCATTTTGAACGAATTAGATGCTATTTACAAAGAAAACGAAGGTAGAAGAGGCAACAAAATTCTTAATTTCTTATCATCGAGAAATGCTAAAAATGAATTAGAATTGAATATCGTGAAGTATACGTTGATAACGTGCTACGGCAGAGTGGCAACGGAGTGTCTAGACGTGCATGTTTTAGCAAGATTAGGCGATAACGTTACCACGATTTTGTATGAGATCTTGAAGACCGCACCACAATTCGACTTGTGCAAAGCTAGTGTTACTACTCTGTACCAAATTAGCAAGGCTTTACAACCGGCGGCGCATCATAATGTTGCCTTGAGGAATCGTTGGCAACTTTTGAACGCTGTTTTGGAACAAATCTACAACTCCAATTTGGATAAGCGCAACGTTGAATTGTTCCCTATGATTGTGAAGGCTTCAAAAGCATTGACGAAGCTGCAGAAAGGAATACTGCCAGAGGAGAGAAACACAATATTGCGCGTACTGTTCAATAGTATTTTTGGAGAATTGTCATCCTTCAAGAGGAAATATGAAATCGAAGGCAACGGTGATAAGAATGACTTGCTAGCTAAGACTTTGAACGACAGTTTGACTTTACTTCACCAGTTGATACGGGAGTTGATAATCCAATCGACATGTTTGAGCACAATCGATGATTTAATCGGCCTTTTAACCGAATGGCTGAGAAACGAAAACGATGAAATTCGAACGGCGTCCGTGCTGATTCTCCAAGTAGTATTCGATACTTACATTAAAAACGTGAAATTGAATTACGAGACTCCAAGCAAATTTGGTCAGATGGGTTACCTACTAGGGTTAGTGGTTCCTGGTGTGGCAGACACGAATTTCCCAGTGAGATTAACGACGGTTGATTGCATAAAATTGATAATTCAAATACAAGATCTTTACGAAGGTCACACAGTGGAACCGGACGACGAATGTATGGGCAACTTGGCAAATCTGCAGAATAATATATTAACTAATGACGTGAACATGATTAGTGACTATTGTATGGCTCTATGTGATACGATTACTGTTAAGATACCTCACCAGCACACAATGCAGTTTATCGAGAGTTTGTTAGAAGGCTATGACGATCACGAGTTGAGGAGTGTTGGAATTAGTTCAGTTTTGGATGCGTTTATCACGAAGAAGGGCCAGGATTTGTACCAGAGTATAGAGCGGATAGTTGAGGTGATGTTGAGCACGATGGACGCGGTTGATGTGGAGGCTAGGATGAGGCTGATGAAGCCGTTGACGTCGTTGACCAGGCATCACTCCAATGCTGTGACGGCGGTGCTGTTGGCTCAACGGATCCCTTTGAAAGAGTGAGTTTAATATTTCTTACTGTTTTTGTATTTTATTTTATCGTTTGTTTTATATATTCTTTATGTAAATAAAATATATAAATTCCTCTTTAATAGTGTATTTATGGGCTGTATGTCTGTCAAAACAGTTTGATAAATAAATATATTCAGGTCAAATTAAACATATGTATTGAGTAAGTCTCTAAGCTTGAGACTTGTGTTGCGAGATACTAACTCAACGAAACTACTATATTATATAACATTATTTTTTATAGATTTCTCATCATTTCTCACCATGCCCTGGCCGAGATTCGAACCGGAACCTACTATGTCACAGGCACTAACCGCACAAAAGTATAAGTTTCACTTAAATTATTTATTTCTTCACCAGATGCGTAGTGTCTTGCTGGCGTTCATTAGCGAAAGACGTGGCGTTGTCCGCTGCGATAGTGGAGAACTTCCTACGACTAATGGGGTCCATAGAATTGTATGAGGACCCTTATCACATCACTGACAACCACATAGCTGCGCTTCAACCATTGACGGTAACTATACTCGTTAAATTTGTTAATTTCATATGCTGCATGGACCATTTTATTTTGGAATTCAATAGCACCCAATCCTATTGATAGTTTCTACATTCATCAGCGCATCACAATTTTTCTAATGGTCAAGGGCTTACCCCGGGCTCCTCTCCATAGTGGTGAGGATGCAACCGGGACTATATCTCGGGTTAAAGAAATCTTTATTCTCATAAGAAAAATATTCACTTACATGAGAACTTAGAATCTAGGCTTAGACTATACAAATGTAGGTATGTCGTTGCGTGCAATATCTAGAAGGAAGAAGAGAAGACTATACCATCAGATCATTCTCTTTTACAGCTCATAAGTGCCTTAGGCGAGATGCTGCAAGAACCAGCGATGAGACCCATCTGTCTCAACAAGTTTCCCGAACTGTTCTCAGTGTTGTACACAACATTGGCATGTTATATGGACGCTGAGCCGCCGGCGTATGTGATACCCACCAACAGGCCCCAGGAGAGGTTCGGATTCATTCCCAACAGGGACGCTATAAAGCTGTCTCCCGCTAAGATCACAGTGCACACTTTCAACGCGTTTCTCGATCAGGCCGACTGTCAAAAGGTAAGATTTTATCATTTATTTTTTCTGTGTGTGAGCAGGATGGAACGATATAATGTTTGTTTTTGACATCTGTCACAGATTAAATTATATTCGTTTTACATAGAATATATGAGTATACAAGGCGAGTGTTTATAGGGTGGCCTAGACGGAACATTCTTTAATCTAAATGTTGAATGGTACACTTGATTGATAAGCTTGCATGACAAGATTGATGATTGTGGATGAAGCAAAAGTGGTAGAGAGATTAAGTTATTAAGAGAGTAGTTACAGAGATTAAGCTATATTTTATATACAAAGCGAGTGTGAACGGGAATTATACCTTGATCTAATCCGGAAGATTCTGGTGTTTGGTCAAAAGTATATTTCTTTTTTTTTAATTTTATACCCACGAGCATGAGATGAGAAGTTTCATAAATGAATTAATGTTTTATGAATGAAGGTGAAGATGAAAGTATGGAGTGGAAGAAATAAGTATGGAGTAATCGTGAAAAACCACTAAATAGTCTGCAATGATCGTCGATAATAATTATCGTGCGTCGATAAATTATTGGCAACATTCCACATATTGCATTCCTTTTTCAAACCATATATTGTTGGCAGGTAAAAGAAGCCTGCTCCCTATGCCTGAGCGTGGAACATGGCGACTCCTCAAGCACCCTCCTGGAACTGGCGCCAATACTGAGCGGCGCCCTCTGTCGGTGGTGTCCGGCGCAACTCGCGAAATTGGTGTCCAGGGTGGCGCAATATTCAAGGTCACCGCTCCCGCCGCAAAGATGGGCGGCCCTGGCTTTGTTGGCGGACTTCTTGAACTATAGGTAAGTTTGTTTTAGTGCCTTAAGGCGACGGCCTCTGTGGCGCAGTGGTGTTAGTTCGCTGTCTGTGACACCGGAGGCCCTGGGTTCGAATCCCGGCCAGGGCATGATGAGAAAAGAACTTTTTCTGATTGGCCTGGGTTTTGGATGTTTATGTAATAAGTATTTATTATGAGATATAGTATCGTTCAGTTAGTATCTCGTTACACAAGTCTCGAACTTACTTCGAGGCTAACTCAATCTGTGTAATTTGTCAAAAAAAGAGACTATAGGCTTATAAACTTGATACTCCTCTTGTATGCGATGGGAAAGCAATTTGTAACTATTTGTACCTCAATTCCATCATGAATCCGTTTACGACATTCATGGGAAAGAGATCTTATTCTTTCTACACGGCACTATTGTATAATATCACATTGTATTGGTGTTTGTGGAAAATAAACTGTATTTTCATTTTTCAATATTAAAATCGTAACTGGGTTAAGTCAGCCATTGTACTTTTTTTTTAAATTCCATTTCTGTATTAAATTTAATTTTTTTTTGTTGTGCAATAAAGAGTTTGTAAAACAAAAACAAAATTAATTACAGATGTAACGACAATGCCGTGTTAGTCGAGACAGTGCTAGCCACTCTCAACACGGGCTGGAAAGACTCGCATCCGCTAGTCCGGTGTTGCAGTCTCCGCGGCGCCGCGAACGTGTCGCGCCTGCAACATGTTGCGCAACAACACGCGCTGCCTGCCGCACTCGCCGCATTAAACCAGGCGTTAGATGAGCAACACTCGTTGTGAGTCATTTTTATGTACTAATAAAATTTTTTTAGTAAATTCTAGTTAAAAAAAAATGTTAAGGTTGGGCAACCTTTTTAACTAAGGGGATTCATATTTAAGGATTCTCAGACTGTTTAAGCACTCGTTGAAAAATAATTATATGAACTCTTAATGATCTGGAACTGCACTTTGATTTGATCTTAAAAACATGCACTTTAATAAAATAATAATACTTATGCTAAACATCAAATCGGACTTAACTTTTTTCTTAATGGAATTCCAAGTGGACTCAAAAATTTTCTTTTTATTTTTTTGTATGTGGCCAGTTGCAACCTGGTAAACGAAGTAAAGAGTTTTACCCAATACTCATTTTGAATTATACTAAACACAGACCTTCTCAATATGTTCAAAATATTTCATGAGAATCGGTCAAGTCGTAGCGTATGTTAATGATTCCATCTATGGGTTTCGAGAAATAATTTTTTTTTATGATGATTGGATGTATAAAAATTTTCTTAATTAATTTATACTTCACTTAATATTTTAAGAAAATTGAATAAAGAAAATTAATGTTATTAATAAGTATATGTTTTATATCCCTCCAGAACGCCAATAGAATGCGTCCCCTTAGCCGCGATGCAAGGTCTCAGCCGGTTGTTGATCGAGACCGAGAAGATAGACAGAGAATTTGAGAGAGAGCTGCTGGCGATCTCTCAGAAAATACGACCTTTCATGAACACTGAGTGCGCACAGTTGAGGGAGAATTCTATCAGGTAAGCTTGTGGCGTTTAAGTTAAAACATCGCTGGTAAATGAGAGAGCAGGTAAAAGAAATTCCACTTTATACAACACATAGACAGCCTAAAATCAATGCTATGTAATCCCAAGGATGGGACCTAGCTATCTGTAGCACAGGAACTAACCTCCAGCCAGAGGTGAACTCTGTTGTATTATATGTATTAATAATAAAAAAAAATTAGAATAAAGACAATCTTTACAAGTTGGAAGAGGTCGTGGGTTTAGCTATAGATCTCGTGATCCAGCAAGTAGCCGCAGTATAGCGAGCCACTTGGTCAATGCTCATAGTCCGAAGGTATAGGACTCCCGGAGAGGGGCGCCGGGGAGACCAAAGCGGCACGACGTCACAAGTTTACCTAGACACTAGATTTCTGGAGATTTCAATTTCTTGTCTCCCTTCTGATAGATCTTTTCAGAACAAGTTATCTTCTTTTTTTTCTCCTGTCAGCAGTTTCGCTTACATCCTCACCTTTCTAGAAAGGAGGCCTGTGTACACCTTTATGACCATGATCCAAGATTTGGTGAATCATGTTTTTCTATACGAAGCGACTCCCATCTGACCTCCGCAATCTTTTTTGCTAAGGAATTTAACACGTATTTGATCATAGTTATCTTTCATTAGAAGTCATAAACCAAAAAGATTTAACTGAACAAATGAACCTATTCTGAAGCTTGGTTCTGGTTCAGATGCCATACGAAATTGAAAATTCAATTGAAAGATCATAGGTACATACATCAAAAAAAATTTATCAAAATCCGACCAAAAGTTCTAAAGTTATTGCGTTATAAACATACATACATATATAGAAAAAAGCTCCAAGTTGATTTGAAGACGTCACCCGCTACACTCGCTCGGCCAATTATCATCTTGCTCGAGTGCTTTGGAAGCGGTAGTAGATATAATTAGATTTCATTGATGTAACGTCAATAAGTGATACCTTGTATCCGATTTTCAAAATATATTTTTTTATTATATAATAATCATGTAATAATTGTCAATTTGTCAGGTTATTCGGCATCATAGCTCACATGGTGAAGTCGGAATCGCTGGTGGAGCAAGCAGTGAGCTCGCTGCCTTGTTTCTTGTTGCACCTCTGTGACCACAACCCGGCCGTGGTCAGGGTGAGTTGACAATCATTTATTCTCCGTAAAATATATATCTGTGACTGATATCTGTGACAACAATGTGCTATCTAATGCTCTTACGAGGGAAAACATATTGAGGAAACATGCAAATTCATGAGTGTAACCATGGTCCAATCAGGGTGAGGTTTCATCCAGACATTTAGATAAATAAAGAAATATATACGGGACAAATTATACAGATCGAGTTAGCCTCGAAGTAAGTTCGAGAGTTGCTAACGAGAGATACTAACTCAATTTTAATTATATATACTAGATAAACATCCAAGACCCAGGACAGATCAGAGAAAGTTTGTTTCTCATCATGCCCTGGCCGGGATTCGAACTCGGGACATCCGGTGTCACAGACAAGCGCAATACCGCTGCGCCACATAGACCGCAAATTAGTTAAAAGTGCCTTAAAAAATCTTAAATTTACCAAGACAGACGTGGCCTTACTAACGCATTTGTAACGCCGACTCTCTCGCATATTCTCTGCTACGTCACGATAAAAATAATTGTCCTATTTTCCAATGATTCCACTCCATATAAAAAGAAAATAAATCTGATCTTTGTTTTAAAACCAATTCATCTTCACCTCCCACAGGCCAGCAAGTTCACGCTTAAGCAAGTGTTCAAGACGTTCAACGTTAAGAAATCCAACGATTTCGTTCAAACTCATCTCCTGGATGAAGGTAGACTTTATTTGGACGAGTTCCTGGCGGCTCTTCTAAGGCAGCTGGCCGATGAAATGCCTTCTAGTGTGGTGAGGTGTCTGAACACGGCGGTGAATTATCTACATTGCGCCGCCGACGATATGAAGCCGCACCCTCCTTTGTTGATAGGTGGGTTCATAGAAATATCAATAGGTAAAATATAGTATTGGCCGCGTGTCGAAGTTGAGACTGACGAGTCTTAACTGGGCGCAGTCTTCTTTGCTACAAAATAGATCACGCAATATGTTTACTAATAAAGGCGATGATTAAATCGTTTTCTGACTAAATGCAATAACAATAGTCCTAATTACCTAAGTTTCTTATTTTCGATAAGGTGTAGCTTGGATATTATTGTACATATAGCTTGTCCAGAAATTAACAATGTAAAAATTGTCTATGTAATTGAGAATCACCAATGTGAAATTTCCAATGTCAATTCGCGCGAACACACTTAACACCCTTGAATCTTGTTCCAGGATTACTTTACGCAGAATTATACCGCATCAGATCCGAACACCCTGAGGTCACTGAACTTGACAGTGACGTCACCCGGACAGCCAGAACTCGCCTGTTGCAGCTTCTCAAAGACAGCAACCCCCAAGTGAGACAGAACTCTGCTATGGCGCTGGCTAACATCTGCTTGGTCTGTGCCGAATGACTGAGGTTTAAGTTAAGTTTTTCATGTTATAAGTTGGTGTTTTAATTATTTGTAACCATATTTCGTACTGGTTGTCTCTATCAGATCAGACTTAACTGGTCTACACTTCTTAAAATATAACTCTGTTGCCCGTGAATACGCCCGCGTGTTCGTCTCTCTTTGCGTAATCCCAACATTATATTAAGGGTCGATTTCTGAAAAAATAGTAACTTATTTTAAAACGCGGCTTTTCATCTATATGTATATCAAATTTCATTCGAATCTGTCCAGCGGTTTAGCTGTGACGGGATTTCGCATTTGTAATATTAGTAAGGGACTAGAATAACAACGAGACAGATATACCTACCATTATAATGCAGGAGCGACAAAGATAGAACATCAAGAACGAAGAAGAAGAACTTCTGATGTAAGGAAAAAAAGAGAAGATTTGTATCTTCATGAGGTACTTACGATTTGGATCTGTTCACCTCAGTTTAATAATCTGTTACCTTAACAGTTCGACTAATTAATTAGTTGATCGAATATGCCTTAAAAACTGGTCATAATTACGATGTATATCGGGCATGAATGTTAAGACATTTATTGAATGTAATTAGAAATGGGTGCCTTTTGAAATTAAATTATTATTTTCCTTCAAGTTTTTTGAAATATCGCTAGGTAGGATTCCTATTTAACCAATGTTTTCAAATATCAACTATGACGTGGCTTATACGACTATTAACTTATAATAACTGTCCGAAATTTTCATAATATCAACCTTAACAATATCGAAATTAAGTCTTTTGTATGCCTGTCTTTTATGTTTTGGGAAACAATTTTTGACAAGAAGTGAATAACTTCTGAAAATATGCGTTGACATGTCGACCGCCATGCTAAGCATTTAAAATATGGTCAATGTCTAATAAATTAAATAAATATATATAATTTAAATAAATATCGAGGTTTAAGGCGAACAAATATAGTTACGTTATGTTAATGTTATTATGAAATTTATTCAAAATTGCTTACTATTGTTGGTTATTTTTTGACTCTCACTTAAATAAGAGACTGAAAAATGTTGATGTAAATATAATTAAGACTATCAAAACTTTTTACAGTGCTATCTATAATCCATCAAACTATACATAGACGACCGATACATTTTTTCTTTTACCAAATCTGTAAAAAATGCCTTACATACATACATTATATCTCATCATCAGAGATCGGAATAGGTAGATTGATTTTATGTACTTGCATCATGAATTACCATAGAAAGCATAACATGGATAAGCCTCTTTTCCGGGATTCCATTTCAGTACTTACACTTACAGTAAACTACATTGTCCGCGGGTAACATAGGACTACAATTTACGTGAACGAAGTCGGGGGAAAACAGCTACCACTAATATATTCTTCATCCCACTTGTAAAAATTCCGGAAAAATCTTAATAATTTACAAATCCCGCAATCCTGGAGGCATGTCTATATTAATATATACGTTTCAGTTCATTGACCCCAATTCAATCTACCTATTCCGATCTCTGCTCATCATGTACTCTTTCACAGACCCTAAGCCTTGAAGCCAACAATTAATTTTAAAATCTTTATTGCATAACATATAGTACATCAGTTGAATTACAGTCACTGCTTATAAGTAGGTACAATATGAACCCTGTTGGACATCGCAATTTTAAAATAATATGGAACGGCTAAAAAAGGTTTATATCGGCTTTAATATTTAATTGTAAAAAGTCGATAGCCAGTAGAGGCACGTCGGATAGTTATTTAAGAGGCGCCTCGTACAGAGTTCTATTCATCTCTTTCTTATCTTTGTGTGTTCCCACTTGTACCATCAAACCCAGAGCTTCAAGACCTTGAATCAATATTATTGTATATTTAATTAGTTTATTCCTTTTAAATAAGTATCGTTTTAAAGCGGATGCCTAAAGGCTCATTTACAAAGTGCAATGCGAGCCGTTAAGTTAAAAGTACAACTTAAGGCTTAAAAATTATTGTACTACTTTCAAGTGCGTGCTATTAATGGTATTTTTAGATGTGCTAGATTTAAATCTCTTCAGGTTATTTGTAATAAATAATAATAATAGATATGATCCCGTATTTTTTCGTAACGGTGTAAATAAAGCCTCAGGTTGTTAAACATAGGAGCTTTTATTTATTAGCTTTTGATTCATTAATTAAAACTACTTTATTGTTAAAGAAATTACTTTATTAAGAAATAAATTTATGAAGAACGCTAAAAACAGACGGTGCAATAAATGCTATGAAAAAATTACTTACAAAATATAGATTAAGTGTATAAGCTATTTTATGTTTTTTATAGTTCGTTACAATATAAATATAATAAATTTTACCCAGTAGTTGGAACACGACGAAGCTAAAATAAAATTATCAAACAATAAATAGCTCTTAATTAAATAATGTATGAAGATCAATTAAAAAAACAATTTGTTATCAAAAATATATGAAAAACAGTTTATAAAAATTGCTTCGCTGAATGCAATCGATTTTAGTCATATGATGTGATAAGTAAATGTTTTTGTTTAGGTATTATTTTTAGTTTTAAGTTTAATGTTTAACCAGCATAGTAGAAGGCGGTGTTCGCATTTCAATAAACGTTCCAGTTATATTTGTTGTTTCATTTCTTCGCCTTCAATTCCCTTGGGGTTGGTCCGTGCTATTAAGAAAAATGTGTTTTAAACATCACAGGACATAAAAAAATTGTGCCTTAATAAAATATTTTTTTAATATTTTCTTTTTTAATAATAAAGTTATCAATAAAAAAACGAACAATGTATTAATGTCTAAATATATTCAACAGAGGACCGGAAAGTTGAATTCTTAACATGTTGAGTTTACAAAAAGTTTAATTTTCAGAATGTATCAAAATCCCAAAAATTAAAACTATGTAAGTATCTTTAATCTACGAGTAATCTAGTGACGTAGATAAGAGTATAGCAACCATTTGTAGTTCATTTATATAATCAAAATTAATTTGTACAATTATATCTTTGGAATTATTCGAAGGAGAACTCTTCTTCTTCAAAGCTGAATAGTTTATAAGGTAACAAAAGAAACAAACTCACGGTCTACAGCGTGTCCAAAACTCCTTGGTAGGCTCACAGTGGGCTCGTACCTGTCTCCCGTCCCATTTTACAGAGTCCATTCGCCATTCCGGTGAAACTACACGAGGAACATACTTCTCCAGTTTTATCTGGTGAAAAAAAAAAAACTAATCAATGTGCCTGTTTGAAAAATTTGTAAACGTTACACACTTTTGCATTGTTATTTTAGAAAGCACTAACATAACTTTTTTGCCTACGGTGTAGACGGAGCCAATATCCGCAAGACTTAAAGGCCACCCTGAATGGCTTTATGATGGAACCAAGATTTAGTGAAAAATAGAATAATACCTAATAAAATTAAAGCAACACGGATTTGGATAATTGAAGGTTACAAAGAAATCTTTGTCATATAATTTAATCACTTTTATCTCTCTCTTTTGTCATCCACATCTAAGTTATACAATACAAACATAAAATCTTATTTTAACCTCCTTACTCTTCTGCCGTGGAACGATAGACAGAGACTATAACTTTCGACTTGTCACGATCCCTGCATAATGTATTTTTAATGGCCGTGTGGTTCCCGGCACCAATATAAAAAAGGATAGGACCACTCCATCTCTTTTCCATGGATGTCGTAAAAGGCGACTTAGAGATAGCATTATACTTTTGGGATTATTCTTATAGGCGATGGGTTAGCAACCTGTCACTATTTGATATCAATTCTATCATTGAGTCCAACAAGTCTGCAACATGGCCTGACAGTTTTTAAAGACTGCTGGCTCTGTCTACCCCAAGGGATATAGACGTGATAATAGGAATGAATGAATGTAATTTTATTATCATCCATCTACTTTCATAACTCTTCGTTCAAATTTACTCTTTTTTATTAACGTGTTGAAATAAATACCTTCGTCTACCCGGCCGGCCGCGGGAAGCCGGACGGGTTAAAGATAGATAGATAAGTAGACTCTTTATTGCACCATAAGAACAAGAAAATGTCGGTTATGTGTCACACGGTGCCATCGCCTACCGCTTTGTTGCCAGGAGCATGAGCTGTCCTCGCTCCCATTCGCGACGCAAATTTACTCTTAACCTAACTTTGCCAGCTGCCAATCCTTCGAACAATTGAAATTGGATTGTATTATGTAATACTAGAGGCCGCCCGCAACTTCGTCCGCGTGGAATCAATCCCCCGGGAACTCCGGGATAAAGCCTACATATTATTCTGGGTCTTCAGCTACCTACATACAAAATTTAATCGTAATCGGTTCAGTAGTTTTTGCGTGAAAGAGTAACAAACATCCGTACTGATATACTCACAAACTTTAGCATTTTTAATATAAGTAGGACTAACGGGTTGCGCGGGAGCGGATATGGGCACGAGTGGTGACACCACGGAGTTTCTGGCGGCCATTTTAGTGACGTCACAGTAAGCTTGCTGCGTGCTCGTCACGTATGTATCTTCTAGAACGATCTTGCGCGCCCTTATAAAATTATGTTGATTATCTACGTGAATTAGTCTTGCAAAAAGTTGATTCGACATCAAATAAATACACGGTAACTATTTGTTGTAGTGTTCTGCGTGTCTTCTTCAGAGATCACGTGTAGTGTTAACCTCGGAAATCATCTACAATATCCATAGTTAAGTATCGATAGTTGACTATCGATCGGCATCGCTTATTCAGACATCACGTGTCTTAGACGGAAATTAAACTTCGTCAAACATTACGTGCTAAGTCAGATATGACTATAATCAGTATGTAATTTATTAAAGCATGAAATAAAATGTTTAAAAAAACATACTCGTCATTGGCATCGTCGACGCTGATCGCTGGAGTCATCACGACCCTGGGCCTGGTCTTCCGCACTTCTTTCAGCTCCAAATCCTCTTGAGTTACTTCCTTCATCGTTAAAAAGTATTAAGTACAGTTTCTGTTATATCCACTAGTATAATAGAAAACTTAATTGTTTTGTTTGTCTATCCCGTAAGGAAAATAGGCGAGGTTATATAAAAAAAAGAATAGAAAATGAATTACAATGTATGTTGGTCGCTTTGAAGTTGGTTCAGCTCAGCTTATGTCGTAGACGCTACTGCGTAGCGCTACAAATGTGCTACGAACGTCGTAGTGTCTACGTCGTAGTCCGTAGATCGCTTTCTGGGCTTCAAAGAGATCGACCTAGCCCTAAATATATCATCATAATGGATAATGATGGCATTGTAAAAATCACTTACTTGGAACTCCTGTATTTTCCTAGGGTTAGTCTGGAGGATTTCCTTCGGCTTCAGGAACAGGTCGAAGCGGACTTTCCCGTTGTTCCAGTCCGTCAACGTCTGGGTTTCTTTCAATGGGTCCTTCCAGGTCCTGAGTAATTTCCTTGGTTCCTTATGGTAAAATACAAGTACAGTACAGTACAATTATTGCACCGGTCATAATGGCATGTCATACTAATATGACCAGTAAGAATCGTTTGTACTGATGAGAGAATGATTGATATTGATTGAGTCAGGTTATACCACACGGCACAAACTTAAAGTGTGTACAAACTTCAACTTTAAAATCCTGGCATACATACATACATACATACTAACAATCCCGTCTATATCTCTTGCGGGATAGACAGAGCCAACAGTCTCGAAAAAACCAATTGGTTTTTACGAGACTGTTGACTGTTGGCCACGTTCAGCACTTGGATAGACCATTCCCAACGTTCCTATGGATGTCGTAAAAGGTGACTAAGGGATTAGACTTACATTTAGCTAGTGCAGCTTTCGCCAATTTGATTTCATTCAGTAAGGGTTAACTTCGCAAAGGTCGCGTTTTTTCGCAAAGACGGGACTTCGTTGACAATTTTACCTAATCCCAGTCATCTCCTCCTCCTCTCTAGAAAGGTTAGGATGGAAGAAAATAACGCCAGCCCCCGTGGCGCGGCACGCGCAACGCCGTTATTATCGCGCGAAAAAACTATCCCTGTCCCGTTTTACGTCATGATAAAAAGCGAAACAGCGATAGCTTTTACATACCTTGAGATAGATAAATAGATAGTACTCATTAGTATAGATACCTTGTACTCAGTTTTAGTCGGCGGTTCAAAACTCCGTTCATATCTGAAATCCGTTCGCACTGTCGTCTCGTTATTAAACAACATAGATTCAAAGTGATCTTGGTTCGGGAGTTTGAAAGTTTTATCAGTTTTATTCATTGTAAATTGATTAAAAAATAAATAAATGTTAAAAATAAAAAAAAACGTGCTCTGAAACTCGACGAACGAAAATGATTGACAGAATGTCATGTATAAAGAAGTCATAATTGTAGAAAAAACAAATACAGTTCATAAATATCTTCTTAGTCGTGTCACTCTTGACAGAGTGGTCGTGGTCATCATGTAGTGTTGGAGGCGGGGCCAATGTGCGCCTTACGATGTCCCGCCATTTCTCCCTGCTGGAAGTCATCCTGCTGCACTCGTTAAGTGAACCGCCAATCACAGACTTTATTTGGTCGGTCCATCGCATGGGTGACCTTCCGCGCGGTCGAGAGCCTTCCACTTTACCCTTTTCATAAATATAATCACGTCTATATATCTTGCGTGATAGACTTTTACAGGTGTACGTTTTCTGAGACGCCGAGAACACATCACACATCACTTTCATATTATTTTACGGTCAACACATTACCTATTTGTGGTAAACATTAAAATGATCATGATCCGACCCCACATGCTTACCGGTTACAGTTAAATCCGTCCAAAAAGTAAATAGGTAAGTTTTTTTGGCATCTGAAAAAGTGTACACTTGTGCAGTACAATTAATATATTTTTGAAATTAAAAAATCGGGTTTTTAAATAAAAACAAAAACAAAAAGTTACAACATAAAAACATATATTATTACAAATATTACTAAAAAGGTTCTAACTAAAAAAACGAGTGTAGATAATCTTACAAGGAATCTTAATTAATTTAAAGCAATTAATTAATGAATAGGTAGGGTACAATTATGTTTTTTTTTTCAATGATTGTATGTCTCTTGCTTTTCTCTCAATCAAGAAATCTCAAGAACATCATGTCAATGTTTTGCCAGTCTCTTAGCCTTCCTGTGTGCCTCGACAATGGCAGATTCTTCGCAAGCCCTGCATCTGTAAATCAAATAAGTAAATTAAAGTTTATGAAAGTCATTTGGTAAAAAAAAAAACAGGGTATGCCAGCTGCTTCTCTTTTGCATCGTGCAAATTGTAATCATGGGGAAGCATTAAATAACTTAATGTTTTGGCTCAGCCTAAAGTTTTAAATACATACATACATAAAATCACGCCTCTTTCCCGGAGGGGAAGTTTTGAATACAATGTTGCATTTCTTAAATACTTTTTTATTGTTCAACGTATTTAAGGCTATTGAAAAATTTACGGTTGTGAATGAAATGAAAATGGACCTTTAAGAAAAATTAAATAACTTGATCTGAATCTAAATTTCATCATCAAAAGATAGTGGCCTCAAAGTAATTACGCGTGTTAGAGGTGATGAGGCACAGATAAGTACTTACTTATACTCGCACTTTGTAGGAATACTTACTTCATATTTTTTGGCAAAACTTATTTTGGAATTTAATAAAGAGAAAAGATTTTTATTGGATATTGTTTCGTTGTTTGCAACGAAAACAACATAAACACTACTGGAACTATTTTGATGATAAGTATTTAGCAAAAAGACATATCTACGAACTCCTCAGGAGTAACAAAGGAATTAGAAGGAGTAACATGGGAATTGCCACTGGAGCTACTGATCATAATAACAGATTAACTTTTAATTATGCTATTCAAAATTCTACACACTTGAACAATGGGTAGGACAGCCAAAACTCCTTGGTGGGGTCGCAGAAGCAGCGCAGTTGTCTGCTGTCCCAGGACACGGAATCCATGCGCCACTCCGGAGGCACCACTGGCGGGCTGTACTTCGGCAGAACCACCTGAGGTACCAACAATTTAAAGAGCGTAAAGATTTGAAGAGACAAATGCCATTCAAGCCAACTATGTATTCTTCTTTTAGGCGATGGGCGAGCAATAGTGACACTATTTGAATCTCAATTCTATTTAATGATAGAAACACAGCAAGACAGCTGAACGTGGCCTATCAGTCTTTTCAATACTGTTGGCTCTGTCTATCCCGCAAAGGATATAGACGTGGTTTGATTATAGAATTGAGATTCATCGTGTAAAGAAAATACCAACGGCACCAATACAAAAAAAAATAGGACCACTCCATCTCTTTCCCGTGAAAAAAAAGCTGTAAAAAAATTAATTTTATTAAAAAAGATAAAATTTTCTAAGACACAATAGAGAGTTTATCAATATCCGTAAAATGAACTTTTGTAGTGTATATTACAAAAATAAATATATATAATGCCATGTGGTTCCCGGCACCAATACAGGAAAGAATAAGACCACTCCATCTCTTTCCCGTGGATGTCGTGAAAGACGACTAAGGGATAGGCTTACAAACTTGAGATTCTTTTTAAGGCGATGGGCTAGCAACCTGTCACTATTCGAATCTCAATTCTATCATTAAGCCAAACAGCTGAACGTGGCCTATCAGTCTTTTCAATACTGCTCTGTCTACCACACAAGGGATATAGACGTGACCATATGTATGTATGAAAATACCAACCGGATTAGCTTTGGCGGGCAAGCCTGGGAACGGCGCTTCTACCTTGTAATACGGTTTCACCGCCTCCCTCATGCCGGCGGTCGCTGTGCTGGTATACATGTCATCGCACAGGATCTGACGAGCTTCAGGGTCTTCGATGTCGTCCATACTCACTGACGGAGTCATCACGAGGCGGGGGCGACTCTTCTGGACGACCTCGCGATCAGTGTCCTTAGGCTTTTCCTACGTTACAGATTGGTTAATGGAACTGAAGAAGTCTACGAACGTCTTATTGGTGTATAATTTTGTGGTAGTAGGTGTGGTAGGTAGGTAAATATGAAGTCTTAGTCAGCGAAAGATCAGTTAGAAAATATTAAAAGTATATATATATATATATATACGAGTATATATGATAAACATCCAAGAACCAGGCCAATCAGAGAGGGTTCGTTTCTCATCATGCCCTGGCCGGGATTTGAATCTGGGACCTCCGGTGTCACAGACAAGCGCACTACTGCTGCGATATGTTAAGTCAGCTCCTGCATATACCTTGCAAATACAAGCCATCTAGTTAACTTACAAAACGCCGCTGAATTTCATAGGGATTCGTGCGTATTATTTCTTTAGGCTTGTGTAGAAGGTAGAAGGGCACATCGCACTGCCACGGCGTCATCGTCTGAATGCCCTTAACGCTCTTCACGTAAGGCGGTCGCTTTTTCTTAGGTTTCTCCACGTATCTGGTGACTTCTGACGCTCGAAGTTCATAAGGTCTGTAGTCAGTCCTGTTAGTGGTCTCGTAACTGAAAAGCATGGATTCCATTCTCGCTTTGTCAGCCATTTTTGGAGAATTAAAACGTTTGTGTGTGCGTGAAAAAGAATATGAAAAATAAGAATGATTTATTTACTTAGATTGACATAAATTATCTTGTCAATTACAGTTTTTAAACGTACAAGTTACCTTGGCAACGAACTTTTCAAAAAGTTCGAAATATTTCCCGCGACTATGTCATTCCTGTGTCAGTGACGCCTTTTGAAGTCTTATTTTGCTACAAAATAACCTTAAACCTTTCCCCTTTAGTCATTTCCTTAACAAATTTAATTTTAAAAAAGTTTAACAGCAACTGTTAAAAATATTTCTAGACATAAATGCAATTGTAGAATTACTTTTAAATTAAGGATATTTTAAAACCAAAAAATGAAACTACTCAATCCATTCCAATGATTTATTAAAATTCACCTATAATTTACACCAAGTATAACAATAATCAAAATAAATGATAAAAAATAAAATATTTCACATATCACATAACGATCAAAACCTGAATATACATACGTTGAGTCAGTTAGTAATATTACAAATAATAACATTATTTCAACTGAAGAAACCAATTTTAATACAGTACATAAAATTATTTGACATAATAAAAGTGATTCAGTTTCACAGACATTTGAAGGCAAAAGTGTAATGGATTAGTTCATTAATCAATACATATTTAAAAATATTTTTATATCGTTAGTTCCGAATGAGTTTGGCGCCAGCAGCAAAGATATAAATTCGTGAAATGAAATGACCAACAAATATTTTAAGAAATTTTTTTAAAAAATATAAGAAAAAGTTAGTTACGCCGTGTAAAACACACGGCCTAATTAACGTAAATATTATTAATCATTGACATGATAAAGAGGTAATTATTTTTAACAATTCTAGATAGTTCGTTTCTCATTTCATCACATTTTAAATCTTTACTATAAGTGTCTAGTTATTGTAGTGAGGTTAATTAATATATGTACATATTTTTTATAAAACTAAACATGTTTTTTTTTCAATATTTTTCTCTTTGGTCATAACCAGACTCAAAAAATTTCTTAGTAAAGCATAGAGATCACTCAAAACTATAAACTCAATGTAGAAATATTTTTTTAACGGATTTTTTATTGTTCTCAATGTAATGTAATAACAATAGTTTTCTATACATATTCTAAGATTTAGTTTAACGCTCTCACTTTACCACAAAAAGCGGAAAATTTTCAATTATCTATTAATTACAAATCGATGAAAAATCACAAGCCAACGCTATACCATTAAAACTTACTTTAAAGTTTATTTCAAATAGTATAAATATTCGATTCTACATCATTCAATTTTCATACAACGTAGTATCTTCTATTTTGTTGACTATAAAGAGTTTCCATGACATTTCCCCAAAGAAATCACACAATATCAACTACAACATTTGTTTAATAAATTTAAGCATAATGGGGAGGTTTGGATTAGAAATATCATCAAATCCTGACTATTTGGACCATGTTACTTATTTCTAAACCATAAAATAATACTTCATAATGTGCATACTTATTAATTCAATAAATATTAAAATACGCGTTCCGTTACCGTTAGTGTAAAATGTCAAAAATATCGATTAATGATCTATCTACAGAGATCAATATAGCAATACAAAAATACTAAGTAGTTTATCAGAATATTCACTAATGGAGTAACGGTGTTGAAGATGGAACGCTAAGGGTCAATTCAGATTGAACGTTAAAATGCTCGAGTACTTTATATGTTAATTTCCTATAAACATAAAACTTTTTTCCGTTTTGCGGGCGGAAGCCAGTATTATTTAAATCACCAAGAATTCCCCACCTGCGTCTCTCTTCCCCGATACCTTAGGGATTTTCAAGGCAAGACTGAATAGGCATTATTTGACTTATCATTTAAAATTAAGGTCAAACGCACAACAATTTCCAAATATATATGGTATCTTACCTGACTGCCTACCCCTATGGGTAACAAAACATTGTAGCTATATCAACCTTATTCCATACACATAAAGCTGTCAAATGCAAGTTTAAGCAAACTACTTAAAATTACTGTAACAAAGAACTTGAGAAACTTTATATAAAAAAAACTTACTTATTTCTAAAGAAATTTCCAGTAGACGCGCAACTGGAAATAAATTTTTATGTGATTTTAAAACTTAAAAGTATCTAGTATTTTTCAGCCTGAAATGACCTCAGCGTGAATCAAATTGAACCTTGTGCTTTGACATTAAGGTTCAGAATTCAAATACAGATTGCACCTAACGTGTCAAACAGATTTTGACATCTTATTACTTACAAAGGAAAACCGGTGTCAGGTACATTGTTATGTTTATAGCGCAGTTAAGAATAGCTTATCTCCTGGCGTTTCTTCAGATTGTCGATTTATGTCTTATCTTCCTTCGATCAACTGTATAATAAACCGATGAGAACAAAAAAAAAACTCATCACTTTTTTTTAACGTCACATTCCAGATTTATACAATACCATTCAAAATTAAATTTTAATGTAAATAAATCACTGCTCATTTCTGAATGAGAAATATATTTGTTACATCCGATGCAACCATGTTTTATGTGAATAAAGACTTATTATTATTATGTTGGTATATCGTCGGTGATACTGCAATACCGCGTAACCAACTGTTGCAAAAACCGCGGAAGTACGAAAAAATCAAAATTGAGATTTCGCGCCTACATGTTCTTGATAGCGATTGGCATCGTCCTGTGCGATCACACGAGCGCTTTATCCAATCAAAACGGTTCAAATCAAGCTTTTCAAAACCGCGCGAATAGCGAACTGTCGAATTTTGCTTCAAAACCGCGAATCTACACAGAATTACTATGAGCGTTTGGTGGTTTGGTAAGTGTCTCCGTAATATTAGTGATTTAAGCAGAGTTTATTCAATTGAACGGTAAGTATATGTTTTATTTTTATATATTATTACATTTGGCACTATGTTCAATAATTTATTTATTTTAAATTAGCATAATTAATACTAAAAAGGTAAATAACTTTTCTATTGTAGTTACGCGGTATTTTAACATTCTCTTTACATCATGGTTCGTGTACTTACGCGGTATTTACACTCTAATGTTGTTGGAATAGCTTAGTGGATTATGCGATTATGAATTAAATTTTCTTTATATTATATTTCAGGTAACTAATAAAATAATTATGAAAGAGATAAACAATGAACAGTCATTGAAGTTTTAAGAAAATAAAATAAAATCCAATATGACAGATCTTCAAAGACAACGACAGGAACTTCTTCAGAAAAGGCAGAATATTTCAGATAAAAAACTTTCACAAAAACAATCCATTATGAACATACCTCAAAAAATTAATGACTCACCGATGAACATAACAGATATTGGTTATGAAATAGCTAATAGCGATACTTTAACAACAATTTTCCCCATTTGTCCCAGCCAGACTTCATTTACTGATATCCCAGATATTATTGATCAAACACTTGTAACTTTTACTCCAAACTCCCAGTACTTCCACGGTGATTTTTCCCGTGATGATCCCACTTTTTCCACTGCTGTCTCAGATGTTAAAGAAATAACAATTTTAGAAATGACTTCAGACTATCCGAGTACTTCAAGTACCGGTAGTCGTAGAAGAAATGGTTACTGAATTTACTCAAATTGATCCCAACTGTTTATGTACTGTCACCCCAAACATAGCAGAAAAAACGGTTGTACAATTTTGTCTGGATAATCCTAACACTTCGTCCACTGATGTCCCGCATGTTTCCCAAAAAAATCTCATACATCCTACTCCCAATGACTCTACCGCCGATCCTGACTGCGTATCTTTATCTGATATTACCAACATAGAGCCTATAGAACCTTATGATTCTGAAAGTTTTCCTGAAAGAAATTTGAAGCCAGAAGCTGCAAGAGACTCAAGAAAAAGAAAACGTATGTATGTATGTATGTATGTATGTATGTAAAGCTGACTGTGAAACCTGGAGAAGACAACTAAATAAGAAGGACAGAATGTCAGGAAAAGCTTATCTTGGGTATAAAAAAGGAGACAATAAGTACCATCAAAAACAACCGAAACCGGAAAGATCTATGGGCCCCTAACTGTATGTTAGCATTTTGTGGTCGAAGTAAATAAAATCTTTCTTGTTAAATTTTGTTAAAATCTGCCTGAGGACATTAGAAAAGACATTTTGAATCGTTTTTGGAGCATGACATGGACTGAGAAAAAGATGTATGTACGGTCAATGATTGATACGGAACATGTTAAAAGGAAGACAACTGAAGGTTATTCTAGACTTACAAATAGACGGTAAAAAAGAAAGATTTTGTTTGAAGACATTTCTGGCGACATTAAGCATAAAAGAGTGGACTATCCGCTACTAGCTTGGCTAATAGAACACTTGTGAATTCAGTAAATCCGAACCTTACTCCGATTTTGCACAGATTTAAACGAGACTGTTGAATGCTACTTATCTTTATTGCCCAAGTTGCCCTTACATTATTGTCCCCAATCAACCACAAAGCAGTATGTTGAACCGATAATACAATCAAAATCACAATTATACAATATATAAGTACGTCGAATATTCGTCGTCAGAATGCAAGCCAGTATAGGCTTCGAGAAATTATTTTTTGACATATTAAATGAGGAAAACGTAGGTCTTTTTCAGCCAAAAAAAGATGCCTGTGACTATTGTTGTTCTTATGCAGTAGGTAATGTTTCTGAAAAGGATTATCAGCGTCACATCGAATTGAAAAATTAGCCTCGAGCTGAAAAGAGTAAAGATAAAGAAATTGCAAAACGTGGGATTGCTCATCAAAATGTTTAGGTCGCATTACCTTGTTACTACTACTAGTATTACATAAATTATGTTGTAAGTTCTGTTAGAATTTTGTTTTTGTTTTGGAAGAATTTTAAGTACTTAGTACGGTTTTTGTTTCTAAATGTTTATTTGTATGTGTTAGATGTTGATATTCGCATTAGTAGGTAGCTGTTCAACTACTTCCATGTCTTAAATTAATAATATAGTACTTGCAAAGACTTAATTTAAAAAAAAAGACTGATAAGGTGTTGTATAACATAAAATAATAATAATATTGAATACACAATGTTTTATTTCATCCCTCTTACAATTACGCGTAAATAATGAAAAGGCTAAATAAGTGTTAATTTTTGATGATTCAATACCGCGAAAGTGGTATTTTTATATCATCTATGGAGTTTTTTTACCAATGGACTTTACTAATAGCTAGAGTACATATATTTACAGTTCGTATAAAGTTCAGTCAGCCAAAGCTGTCATAATTTAGAATATATTCAGTTTTTTTGCTCTCCTGTAAAGTTTATCACCCACTAGTTACGCGGTATTAGCAATTGTTGCTTACGCGGTATTGCAGTATCACCGACGATATGTAAAATGTGTACGGGCCCAGAGATTTGGTCGAAGCCAACATGAAGAGGCCCTTTGGTACCTTTGTTCTAAAGTGAGATGGCTGCAGCTATATGGATCTGTCCCTTGATGAACCTATTATTCGGACACTTTGTCAGAGATAATGTGGTTCTAGTTGTAAAGAACGTATATGTTAACTAATCTCTCAGTTTATTTCCGAGAGAGAGTTTAGTCTAAGCTTGGATGATACACATTCAGTTGCCTGAATGTGAGGTTTTCCTCGCCTACGTTTTGTCATAACTACTCTTTAATGGAGTGTTATATTGGGGCTATTTTGGGACAAATAATTCTGTCTAAAGTAATTTTCCAAGGATACACAACTCGAGGATGATAATAATAATGGTAGATAATATAATATCATACAATTTGACAAAATTCCATGTATATTTTGACTCAAATGTCTTCTCAGCGTAGTAAGCAAATGAATCTATAGTTTCAAAGAAATCGTGCCTGACTTAGATTTATAGGTGTTAGAACTCTTGGGACCATGATGTGCAATATCTGGTGTCCTGGGATCCCCACAAAAAGTATCTATTACTTTCACATCTTATAAGAATTTAAATATAAAATACATCCTTTTTAAGTAACTATGTTTTTCAATATAACTATCTATATACAAAATATTCTCTGTTGTGGTTTTATTACTACGATATTATATACAAACATTTTGTATAATGAAAACGTAAAGCAAGCATTTTCATAGAGGTTTAATAATAAGATATAATACATGGCGATACTTAGGTCACAATAATTAAATCTTAAAATATATAATTCATGCCTATATAAAAATTCTAAATATTTACATCAAAAGTTGGAAAAGATGATTGGTAAATGCCCTTGGAAGTATAAGCTATACTAGGACTGGAACGAAATAAAGGAAGTTTCTGAATTCTGGTGTCTTAAATAATTCTCAAAGATAACCAGCAAATATTTGGAAAAAAAAAGTTTTAAAAAAATATCTCCTCAATTATAGAAACCTAACTCTTCTACACATTTTCAGTACATTATAACCATTCTAAATACTTTGAAATTATTCATATTTACACACCATAAGTCAAACTCATTAAAATCAACAAACAATTAAAACACGAAATTCAAATTTAGAACCGGCTCTCGTTCGCCAGCGATATGTCAAAAAATTCAAAATGGCCGCTACACTTCACAATACAAGGCATTTGATCAACACAGCCGATGGTAATAAAACTATATTTTTTTTATAATTTATTTTTTTCTTCACTCGTCAATCTGGGACGTTAAGTTCAGCCCAGATTGGGCAAAATGGCGACGCCGGTCCACCCCAGGACCAATCGCGTGGTATCGCTAAATGGCAGAGTCCTGACCTGATTGCGCCGGAGTGGCCATTGAAGTTGCTCTTGTCTATGGTCCCAGGGCACAGAATGGAGCTCCTGCCAGTGTGTTTTGAGTTTATGGTCGTGACAACGTCCTCGTCTACCAGTGATTCGCACGAATTCAACGCTGCAAAAAAAAAGATGTTACATGTTATATACGTGTTAAAAATGGTACAGTTATAATTTAACAGCCTCTTTAAATAGTTACCATAGTTCAGTTTTACCTTATTAATATATCTATAGTTATTATTCCTTTAGCCTATCCCTCAGTGGTCTTTTACGATATCTATGGGAAGGAGATGGAGTGGTGCTATTCTAAAATGCCTTAAGCCACTCGGTTATTAAGTTAAAAAAACATAGTATCGTTGAGTTGGTATCTCGTAATCGTAACATAAATTTCGAACTTACTTCGAGGCTAACTTAATCTGTGTAATTTGCCCCGAATATAAAAATGTCATTAAAATCACGTCCGGTATAGCCACATATATCAGATATCAGAGATTACAACAAAGTTGCATAAAATATTTAAAAAAATATATCTTTTGTCGATTGAGCCATTATCGCATTTGCAAGGTACCTAAACGATAACAAAATACGTTTAGAACAATAGACATTTTATAGAATAACCACACTACATACACCCGGAAAATTGCATTCATATCCCGATATCTTACACGAATTAGGAAACTATAGCGTTCGCACCCACGTCAAAGATTGCGTCATGACTAAATATGTTCTTGAGAGAGTTCTCATAGAACATAATTTGCCTGAAGGGCATTCATTATTACACCGGGACTATTTTAGGCGGGGGCTTGACTCTCCTCCAGCAGCCTTTTCGGCAAAAGCGCGCAAGGGTGGGCCAAACTCGGCCTTTGACTTTGCCTTGCACGAAACAACAACAATGCAAACTCGCGAGCGGGTGCAACGCTCATAACCTTAGGGGTTCTAACTTGGCTAACCTATCTTGCCTTAAGGGCCTAACGTGTCGGCGTGAAGCGCCCTGGTACATTGCGGTACCTGGTGAAAGAGCTTCCCCTTTTTAGCGCCCGGGGACATATTTTTTTTCTAATTTTGATCGAGCCTGGAACTTTATGAAGACATTACAAACGCCGAAAACACCCGTCACAGTGTATGTTATCATATTATTTACATTGCTTAGCTAAAGTGTTACGAGTGATAGGTTGAAAGAAATGTCTAGACTGACATGTTTGCATTCGTAACGCTGTCTAGGTAAACACACTGAGTAATTCTTTGCTTACATTATTTTTATTTGGGAAGGCCTAGACGAAATTATCTTGATCAAATTAAGGACATCCTGGCAAAGGGTCAGGTTAAGAGTACCCGAAACCGTCGAGCTTGCATGAAAAGAGTTATGAATGTGGATGAAGCGAAGGAAGTATGTAGAGATCGTGGCAAGTGGAAAGAGGTAGTCTCTGCCTACACTTCCGGGAAAGAGGCGTGATTTTATGTACCTATGTATGTATTATTTTTATGAATTTATGAAAATGCCTGATTTTAGGTAGGGGAAAAATCGTAGCACATTCAGGCAATTAAATGTGCACATAACTAAAAATTTTCTCAAATAAAAGTTGCCTTGGGCTAATCTATCCCTGTCTGTCTGTCTATGTAAATTTCTTCAAAAACAGTCCATAAGTGCGTAACAAAAACTATATACAAACTTACTCTCTTAAAAATATTAGCAGATTACGGACTCAGTATGTGATTAATTGTTGATTTTCCTACTTATTAATCCATATGATCCGTGTGGTTCCCGGCAAGAATACAAAAAAGAATATGACCATTCCATCTCTTTCCCATGGATGTCGTAAAAGCGACTAAGGGATAGGCTTACAAACTTGGTATTCCTTTTTTGGGCGATGGGTTAGCAACCTGTCACTATTTGAATCTGAATTCTATCATTAAGCCAAATAGCTGAACGTGGCCATTCAGTCTTTTCATGACTGTTGGCTCTGTCTACCCCGCAAGGGATATAGACGTGACCATATGTGTATGTATGTTAATCAATATGAAGATGCGCTTTTAAAAGAGTCGGATACATATCCAGGGTAGCAAGTAAACTGTACAATGAACAAAAAAACTAACAAAAACACTGTGCCCTACTTCACTGAAACGGCAACAATAGCTGAATAACAAATGAAGACCTGGGGTGCCATTTTCAAAATTACAGCGACTCGGCGAGACGAGAGATAGTTTCGAGTTTAAATTTATTTTTAATTCAAAATGAAGTTTGAAATCTACGCTGTCTTGCAAAATCAAATTCCGTTTTTATCGCGCGATAAAACTATCGCTGTCACCGTTTCACGTCATACTAAAAAGCGCAACAGCGATATATATGTAGTTTTTAGACTGTTTAACGCTTAGACTTAGTTTAACGTGTAAACTAAGCACAATAATACATACAACTGCCTATTTTCTTTGTAATATTTAAAGACTACCATTTGTTTAATTAATAACGATTTTCATAAAATTAAAGAACATTATTACATTGACTGTGACACATAGACTGTAAGTCACTTTAGACGTAGCTACTGAGGGCTAAGTGCGAGTTTTACTCTATAAAACGCGTCGAGCGAGTAAACGCTAATTTGTATGTGATTCGATAAGCGCCATCTAGTGGTAACGCGATGGAACTAATGCAAATTCCATACAAATTCGTGATTACTCGCTGAATCGTGTGAAACTCGCACTAACCCCTATGATCGTATAAGGAAAACTGATAAAACGCGTCTCTAAAAATACACTGTTTATCATAATACAAAGAGTAACAGTTGTTTGCCTCGAGTCTCGGTGTTTAAGCTAATAAGATTTACTGGTTACGCGTGAACTATCAGACGACCTTTTGACTGTACGCTAATTATGGTCCAGCGAGTCGGAGGTCTCAAAAAAAACCAAAATTTAAAATACTAATTTATTAAAAGAATGAAATTACAAGTTATAATTACGACTAATTACAAGTAAGTGCATGGGTCGAAGTGTGAAGCCCAAGTGGCCGAGGCGTCCGGTCTCCGGGCGGGCGTCGAGGCTTGCACGTGCTGCTGCGTCGGCACTTTACTTCACTTGCGCAATTCATTGCATCGGTGCCGTGTGCAATGATGTGACAGGTCAGCGGTCTTCCTATAGGACAATCCCGTAACACCTCCACCCTTAGAAACGCAACTATTTTAGGTTCTTTAACGAAAATGTTGCGTTCGATATTCTGTTTGCAGGGCTTGGGATGCTGTATATAGTTGTGGATCTGGAAGTTTCTTCAGTCTTCGGGATATCGTCTGTGGTTCCAGGATTCTGTCTTCGGTTCATATATTTGCGGCTTAATATAACCGTAGCTGCGACTGCAGTGATGCTCAGCAATACATATAATGGTACTGTAGTGTGGTATAGGGATGCTGTATTCACTTCGTCCATTTCCATGGGTTTCTGGGATAAAACTCTATCTTGAATGTTCCGAAGCATCTTCAGGTCGATAGAATTAAGAGTTATCGCTGGCTGCGATGAGATGTGTAGGTCCGGGTTATCGGGGATGTTGAATATCTTGACGGGTTGTCCTTCGACGCGATCTTGAGAGTTGTAGATGGTGAAGTCATCTGTTTGAACTGAACACCGACGTGGAATAGTAATGAGATGGCTACGATGCAGAATTCGGTATTCATCTCGCTCACATGTAAATCGTACTTTGGTTGGCCGTGGAAGAGTTAGGATGTAATGTCTGTCATCCAACTTTTCTAGCGTCTCTCTTGTAAGATTGACGGTGATCTGCTGGCAGGAGTCGTCGATGGCCTGTCTGAAGATGAGTGTCTGGATACAGTCAGAATCCGATCTAATTTGCTGGTAAGTTGTTGGTTGACATAGGTATCGAGATTGTATCTTCGGGCATTCTGCCTCTATGTACATGTACTCTTTACCGTTGGTTGCTAGTAAAGGATGAGGGGGTATTAGGATTTGGTTATATTGGTTGGGTACTATAGGTAATTTATAAAGATCATAGGTTTCTGTTGAAAGTATTGGAAACTTGAAAACTATAACTATTTGTCTATTCATATAATATGAACCTGCCTGTATGATATTATAATAGTCTCTTAAATCTATATCTAATAATTGTTCGTTATTATATAATTCCTTAAGTTTTCTAATAATCTTACTTAAAATGTCGACTCTTAACATCGAGTGATGGACACTTGATGTACGAGTGAACGCCAATATATCTTCTATTCTGCGTAATTCGTTTGAGAGTTCATCTATATTATTGGTGACGATCGATAAGAACTGAGCTAACTTAGCGTATTTTATCAGATTGCTATTCTTATGGATCTCGTCGTCTAGAAGAATATTCAATGTATGGTTAAGTTTCTTTTGATTTTCTACTAGACTAACTAATACACTCGCATGATGAGCCATCCACTCCTTATTTAAGCTAACGTGGGTATTATAGTTACTAGCTAATTTCTTTTGATTGGTTTCAAGAGATTCAATGGCCTTATTATAGTTTATAGCGTCTGTATAATCTAAATTTCCTGTTATACTTTTTATCATAGACCCTAGACCATCTACGAGACCTCTTCGTAAACGATGGGGTTCTAGACTGTCCAGTTCGTATGTTGTTTTATTTAATTTGTTACTTAAGTAATCTACCTGGTGTTCAAATATTTGATAAGTATCATTAGGTAATCTAACTTTTAGTTCTACGATTTGGTGTTTAACAAGTTCAATATGTTTCTCAATGCTACTAAGCTCAATGTATTGTAGGAAGGAGTGGTCATGTGTTACTAGTCTAGTAGGTCCCAATTTGAAGGGCAAAAGTCCAGGTCCGTCTTCCAGGCTGTCAACTTGAACTTCTTGCGCTCGTGTCACGGTCAGAGTTAGGAGTAACCTGCAACAATTTTGCTGACTTGGGGATTCTTTTCAGTCTAACTTTTGCAATTGGGCCGCGCTTTTTAGAAGTATAGATATGGATCGGCAAATCCGCCAATACAGTATCTTGGGTATATCTTGGGGCTATCTTTTGCCTACTGGCTGAAGGGTTGGTTATAAAAACTTGTTGTTGGGGTTGGTATTCTATTTCCGGCTCGCGATTTTTATTTCGGTTCTCTATAATAGCCTCACGTTCAACGGTGGTAGAGTCATGTATTAGTTCGTACACTGTCTTCATTCGGTCTTTGTGTGTTTGTAGGTACTGTTGCATTAAGTGTCCAGTAACATCTATGTCTATGGGATCTCGGGGGTTAAAGTGGCCATTTATTAGATCATATGGTCTACACTTAGTAAAACTATGTACGGAACTATTGTAAGCTATGAGAGCATAAGGCATTAGATTAACAATGGGCTCTGTTTTTTGTTGGATACTAAGAATACGGAGATGTTCAAGAAGGGTAGAATGGAATCGTTCTATGTTGCCATTATCACTAGGTGTATGGGCCAAGGTCTTGTGGTGTGTTATTTTATGTAATCTTACGAACTCTGAAAACATTTGGTTATTAAACTCTGGTCCCTGGTCGGTGACTATTGTTAAGGGAAGTCCATGATGGGTACAGAATGTTAGGAGCCCTTGTAGGATGCTGAGTGCTGTACCATCCCTAAGGATGTATGCCTGTGCATATTTCGAGAAAACGTCAATGAAAGTTAGATATTTCTCGTTTTGGGCAGTGAAAAGATCCATATGGACTACTTCGAAGGGCTTAGACACAGGTGGGACAAGATTAAATTGTGGCTTAACGGGGTTTCTGTCATATTTAGCCTGCCCGCATATGGTACATTCTCCTATAAATTTTGCGATGTGTTCTTTCATCTTGGGCCAAAAGTAGCGATGAGAAAGGGACAAGAAACATTCATTTATACCACGATGGTTAGTTTTGCCATTGTGATAGTTGCTGATTATTTCTTGTTGCCTCAAGTACTGTTTGACATTCTCTATTTCACTTTTACAAAGTACAAGGTTCATAGCTGAATTTTTGAAATTATTTTGAATGATAGGTATGATTGAATACATCGCAAGTGGGGGGTTTAACAACATACCAGTCTTAACTTTAGGATTTACATATTCTTTGACTGTATTAATAACTTCTTGTTCTAAATTTGATTCCGAAATCTGTACTGAAACTCGGGTATGTGTATCAAATGGTTTAGTTACGACAGGTCGCTTTTTTACGTCACCTACGATAGTTATGACGAGCTGTCGGTGAAATTTATTAAGGGGTTCATCGGTAATGGGGACTTCTAATATCGGGTTCTCCTCACTGGTATGTACCGTGGCTGTTGTGGAACCCTGTAATGTCTGTGGTTTTTCTGATGGATTACCTATTATGGACTGTAGGTCGTCTAACAATTGGTCTAATTCTTCATTGTGAATTTCTACCCTAGACAGTGCGTCGGCGTTCGTATTGCTTTTGCCTTTTTTGTATATGACACTGAAATCGTACTCGCTTAATTTCAGTTTCCATCTTGTAAGCCGAGAATTGGGTTCACGCAGACTCATTAGCCACTGGAGTGGTTTATGATCTGTTAACACCTTAAATTTTCTACCAAACAAGTATGGCCTGAAATACTTGGTGGCCCAAACTATGGCTAATAGCTCTTTCTCTATTGTGCTATAGTTGGTCTCACTGGTATTAAGAGTACGAGACGCGTAGGATATAGGTTTGTCGGAACCTATGGGCCCTTGAGAAAATATGGCTCCGATTGCGAAGTTACTTGCGTCTGTAGTCAGTATGAATTCTTTTTCAAAGTCAGGGTATTTAAGTATGGGGTCATTTGTCAGTAAGCTTTTACATGTCTCAAAACACTTAACGTAAGCCGGATTATCAATTGATATTCTCTGACCTTTCTTAAGACAGTGGGTCATTGGCTTGGTTATACGGGCAAAATCTGGTATGAATTTTCGGTAGTAACCGAGGAGGCCTAAAAATTGTTTGATTTCCTTACTGGTTTTGGGGATTGGATATTTAACTATTGCGGATATTTTATCGGGATTTGGCTTGATACCGTCACGAGTTATGACGTGACCTAAATAGGCAGTCTCAAGCTTGAGGAACTCTGACTTGTCCATTTGTACTTTGAAGTTAGATTCCCTGAGTCTCTGAAAAACCTTTTCAAGGTTAAGGATGTGCTCTTGGAGAGAAGTACTAAAGACTATTATGTCGTCCAAGTATACCAGGCATATTTCATTTTGAAGGCCTCTAAGGACATTGTCCATCACTCTTTGAAAGGTTGATGGCGCATTTTTTAATCCCATCGGCATCCGAAGGAATTCAAAGTGCCCGTGCTCTACATTGAAGGCTGTTTTAGGTATATCTTGTGGATTCATTTCGCATTGATAAAATCCGGACGCCAAATCAAGTGTAGTGAAGTATTGACACTTTCCTAGCTTGTCAAGTACGTCATTGATGTTCGGTATAGGGTACTTGTCGTCAATAGTCTTTTCGTTTAGTTTACGAAAATCGACAACTAAACGCCATTTTTGTTTGCCGGATGCATCTAATTTCTTGGGAACTACCCAGATGGGGGAGCTCCATGCAGACTCCGAGGGCCTTATTATTCCCTGATCTAACATTTTTTGAATTTGATCACGGACTTCTTGTCTGTGTATAAAGGGATACCTGTGGCTTTTAGTGTAGATCGGTACCTCATCCGTGGTTTTAATAGAATGTTTAACTTGGTTGGTGAATGTCAAGGCTTCACCATCAATATAAAATATATCTGAGTATTGTGAGCAAAGCTGTAGTAGGTTGGCTTTCTCTTCTGCGTTGAGGTGGTCTGTACGTAGACGCGACAGAACCTCTTGGGTTCGCTTAGACATGGGCTGCTGATCTATGCTAGCACTATCGACATTGAACAGTTCGGCATTCGCGGGTCTATCCAAAGATAATATAACATCGTGATCGGATGGGTTTTCAATTTCTATCACACCGCGATTGTTCTTAACTGAGGTTATACATTCATGAATTAGGCAGTTACACAATACTTGTTCCGGTATATAAGCATCACCGTCCCCTACATTGATAGGAAGTCTAAGTAACTTAGAAGATTTAGCTGGTATGATATCCTCGTAGAGGTTAACGTTGCGCGAGTTATACATTTTGATAGGGTTGGACGCGTTGCTAGTTACTATTATTAAGTCTTTAAGATCAAGTTTGGCTTCCCATTGGGTGAGCAAATCTAACCCTATTAATCCATCAAAGAACTCGTGAAAGTCATAAAGGAATAATGTAATGTCATTATCACACTTGAATTCTTGGAAACACGGTAAAGTTATAGAATGATCACTTTTAGAAGTACTGTGTATATTAGTTATTTGAAAGGGGTCATAATTCAATTGCACATGAGGGTAACTGTCGTTGTGTTTGCAGATTAACTTCTATTTTAACTTTTTTGTAAGGCTGGCTATCTGAAAATCCTCAGCTTGGCTAGACGATGGCTGGGGAAGGTTATCTGTCTGTCCATTATAAGTCACTTCCGATATACTCGGTCCTTGTCCAGTATACAGGTTTTCGTCAAAAACATTATAGTTAGTCCTGTCGTAGTCAATAGGTTCAACGTAGTTATAGTTATTATAGTCACTATAGTCTGGTTCGTAATACACGGGGTAGTAATTATAATCAGAATCATAAGCATAACACTCGTTCAGATTCACATCTCGAGATTTGAAATAATTTGTGGGAGGCGGATTGCCATGTTTGGTCCAGTCATGGCCACTAGGTGGTAAAACTCTTGGTGTAAAATGATTAACGCCGCTCATAGGGCGAGGACCGGCATTATTATTAAAATTTCGATTTGGTAATCTGAACATATTACTATTGGCATTATAATTTCGAGGTGGTGCTGCGAACATCTGTTGGGTGCGTGTAGGCATGCGAGGTGTAGTTTGATTGAGTTGGAATTGTGCATTAGGTTTAGGTTGATAATTATTAAAATTCTGACGAGGTGGAAATTGTGTCATAGGACCAAAGGTGAAAGGTTTAGGTATTTGAGGTAGTTGAGTTTGTGGCGATGGCGTTGGTGTCTGTACAGGTTTAGAGGCGGATGACCCTTGTAAGTTTTTAGGGAGTCCTTCATTACGTTGCTGTAAATACATAGTATTTAACTCCTCCTGAACAAACTCCAATGCTTTCTCCATGCTCTCTGGACGCATGCACCTTATACGAGATCCCAAAGGTTCTTTGAGTCCGCGAACAAAAGCCTGCATTGTCAATTTTTTATACAGGTCTCTCTTAGCAGTTACGGTCGTGGGGATGCTTTCGTGTAAGGTTACAAACGTCATTATAGTGCTAAACAATGTCTGACACCTATCGTAGAACTCTTGAGGAGAGCTATTACCTTGAACTTGCATAGCTAGATCGTTATACAAAGTGGTCTCATCTCTTTGGTCACTGAAATTATTAATAAGATGGTTTCTGATACCTAACCAATCGGATGGAATACCATTCGCATTTATAGTCAATGCGGCATTGCCCTTTATCTTGTTTAGTATGCCGTTAATCAAGAACAGATTGGTGAGGTGGTTATCCTCCGTCCAATAGGCTCCTACAATCTGATCGCATAATTGTATAAAGCGAGGCAGTGTATGAGGATTGCCATCAAAGTCAGGCGCCAATCGAAGGGCCTTAATTATAGTGTCAGGTTCAACATGCCCAGTGGACGGCTGTCCTAATGGTATTTGCTGCTGAGCCATTTCTACGCTATTACTATCTAAATCTAATGAATCTAAATCTCTATTACTATCAATAAAAGTGTCTCTAGCCTGCCTGGATGCAGAGCTATGAGGTAATTTACGAGGGTGAAAAATTTTGGAAGTTTACTACACTAGGAAATTAGGAAATAGGGAAAGCAACACCACGAATAAATTGTAGCGTACTTACAGTATCATGTCTCGATACCTGGTCCTTCTTGAGTGATATCGAAGATCGGATATCTCCTCCGCCCTCAGCTCGACGAGTAGAGATGAGTAGGTCAGCTCGACGAAGGTTCGAGAACCAGCTAGTCACGCGGGACTCGGGCTGAATTCCAGCGGAAATCTTGATCGCGATCGCGCACGCCTAGCTCGAGCCTACTACCAAGACTGCGCCAATTATGGTCCAGCGAGTCGGAGGTCTCAAAAAAAACCAAAATTTAAAATACTAATTTATTAAAAGAATGAAATTACAAGTTATAATTACGACTAATTACAAGTAAGTGCATGGGTCGAAGTGTGAAGCCCAAGTGGCCGAGGCGTCCGGTCTCCGGGCGGGCGTCGAGGCTTGCACGTGCTGCTGCGTCGGCACTTTACTTCACTTGCGCAATTCATTGCATCGGTGCCGTGTGCAATGATGTGACAGGTCAGCGGTCTTCCTATAGGACAATCCCGTAACACGCTGGTTGATTCATACATAAACAAAACAAAGGATGCCTCCATACGATTGCATTGCATTGAATAACGCATAAAATAATTGCGTGTAATCTAAGATAATTCTAAAATTGCAACTCTGTACTTTGAGACGATTGGTGAACCTAAAAATAACACAAATTATACATGTATACTCGTATTATGGGTAGGTATATGTCTATTGTTTGTATATCTGTTAGTATATTTTTATATTGTTGCTAAAAACACAGTGACTTGCCGCTTTTTACTTAATTATCTAGTTCCTTTATTGTTTGCCGGTTGACTGGAAGGGATCCCTTCATTCATCATATTCGTTTCTTTTATACTTGTTCCTGTGTAAATTTCTATGCAATAAAGATATTACAAACAAATAACACAAAGTCAAAACGACCAAATTTATTATTTTTGTTTATATAATATGTTTATACAATATATCACACATATACAATAAAACTTTAAGTCACGACACGAGTCTTTGTTTGTTTGTTTGTTTCTTTATGTTTTTTTTTTATTACGTGCGCAGATTGACCTGCACTAGTAGGTACCTAGGTCATAACTGAAAATCAGCGTATTGCTCTATAGCAATAAATTCGTTGAGTTGTGACCTTTTTGTATTGTTGCAACTCACACCCTAATTAATTTGTATTCCATATAAAATTGTAAATTGTGTGTAGCAAATCAAATAAATGAATTATCTATCTAACTATCTATCTATCAATCAGCTAAAAAAAAAATAACAGAATTTGATGCCGTTTTCACAGTTTTAAAGTTATATAGTATACAAATGTCACTAAAGTACTGGTGTACGTGATGTCACTCACAACTCGAGATATTAACAAAAGTAATTTGAAAAAAAAAATCGCTTTCTTTAAAACTATGTTAGCTTGACAACAATCTAAACATTAAACAAGTGTGTGTGGACGCAATTGTGTTTTCTTCCATTAGTCGCCTCCTACGAAATCCGTACGCAGATATGACGAAGTCCACAATTCGTTTTATACTTATTTACATAAACTTTCACATGACATCTTCAACAGTAACATCTGTTCACTGATAAGACATAATTAATTACGATTTTTGTGATAACGCGCAGGTGGCGTCACTATGTCTTGATTTAATATTCATTTTCATGTGTAAATTCAATTTATAAAAAAAAATATATGACGTAACACGTGTGACATTACCAAAGCATCTTCACAATTATTCATCATTTCCTTTCAACCATCTAAGAACACTCGCAAGTAAATCACCTTTAATAAAAAAAAAATAAGTTGAAATCGCTTCATCCGTTTGCGACCTATAATGACACAGACAAACAGACGGACACGTCAAACTTATAATCACCCCTCTCTCTCCGTCTGGTGTTAAAATGCATTTACTCACATTCTATATTGTCCCACGACCAAAACTCTCCCATTGCGGCAACCTGGATGTTCAACGTTCTAGATAGTTCTGTCACCCTGTGCAGTCTGGAGCAGTCTTCTGGAGTGAGACGGTCGGAGCAGATCACGTTAATAGCTACTAGTGTATGCGCGCAGATACGGAATGCTGGAAACAAACATTTTTTATTATATAACATCAAAAATTGTAATATTCGTATTGCTGCTGCTGTTTGGCTTAATAAAAGAATTGAGATTCAAATAGGTTGCTAGCCCATCGCTTAAAAGGTAAATCCCAAGTTACAATAAACCCATCCATTAGTCGCCTTTTACGACATCCATGGGAGAGAAATGGTTTGGTCCTATTTTTTTTTAGGTTGCGGCACCAACAAAAAAAAGAACCACATGGCACAAGTAGAAACTTTTCCCTTAACCAATATGGCTTCTATAAAAATTATATCAGATTTAAAATTACACATACATACATACACATAATCACGTCTATATCCCTTGCGGGGTAGACAGAGCCAGCAGTCTTGAAAATACTGATATGCCACGTTCACGTTTTAAAAGTGATTCCACTATTACATGAAACTCACTCCGCACTAAGAGTTATGCCGGGTAACAAGAAGTACTTGTGAAAAAATTTAAATAACTATTAGAGGGAAATAGTGGTCATCAAGTAATAACTATAATTGCTATGTCCATTGTTATTTTCTAGTGGAATTGTCACGTGTGCTGTCTCAATCTCAAGGGCGCACTTACAAATAGAGGCCGTGATAAAATAATAATCACATTGTTAACGGTGTTTACCGATTCATAATTAGTTTTCATGAAACAATAATACCTATCAATATATTTAATTTAAAAAAAATTATAATTTATTTTTAGAAGAGCAAAATAAATATTTTAAATAAAACAATAAAAAAAAAATAATAAACAAAAAAAAATTCCATGAAAATGAATTCTATCTGAAAGCCAAATAGCTGAACGTAGCCTATCAGTCTTTACAAGACTGTTGGCTCTGTCTACCCCGCAAGGTATATAGACGTGATTATATGTATGTATGTATATAAAATGAAATACTATAGGAATAATAAGAACTTAAGTAAATAGTCTAGGAGTCGTAAATTTTACAAAGCCCCCAACCCTACAATGTTTTGAAAAGTGAAACAAGTCTGCCTCCTAGCAAGTTAAGTCCCAGATGCATCCTCTCATCACTCTGGAGAGGAGCCCGTGGAAAGCCTTTGACCATGGATCCTGGTTTGAAAGAGTCAGGTTTTTATGCGAAGCGACTCCCGTCTAACCTTCACAACCTTTGCATGGGAACCTAACCCGTATTGGATCGATCATGGTTACATATCCAGTTGACTGAATGTGCAGGTTTCCTCACGATGTTTTCCCTGACCGTTGGAAAAGTGAAAGGTGAAGCGAGTGTTAGTGTAAAACTCAGGACATTTAAAGATAAAATAAAATTAGGTGCCGTGTGGTTCCCGGCACCAATAAAAAGAAGAATAGGACCACTTCATCTCTTTCCCATGGATGTCGTAAAAGGCGACTAAGGGATAGGCTTACAAACTTGGGATTCTTTTTTAGGCGACAGGCTAGCAACCTGTCACTATTTGAATCTCAATTCTATCATTAAGCCAAATAGCTGAACGTGGCCTTTCAGTCATTTCAAGACTGTTGGCTCTGTCTACCCCGTAAGGGATATAGACGTGATGATATGTATGTATGTATGTATAAAATTAGGTCCTACGTGAACGTGCGTTGAAAATAATTAGAACTTTCTCGAAACAAAAAAAAAAAGAAACAGTTTTCTTTCAGCGGCAAGGCGTAATAATGTTAATGTACGCAACCAGCAAACTTAATATGCGAATCGGGCGCAATCAGCCGTTGTAAAGATGCGCGTTCACTGCACTGTTATGAATTTAATGCCCGGCGCACTAGGACACAGTAATTGTGACGGCAAAAGTCAATGATTACATAAGTCCGTTATTATAAACGAAATATATAATAATGGAAAAAGTATAAACATTGTTTTATTTTCACTCCTTTTCGGGCACTTAAATACTACTACTAGATATATAAACTAATTATAATAGTATAGATAATATGTAATATTAATACATATATCGTCTACTCGATAAATAAAAAAGTTTTACTGTAAAACTGACAGGTCAAAAATAAAATTTAATTCACTTATTTATTTAAATTTCTTAAATACTATTAAAATTATTAACATGTTTCTTATTCTGTCTCTGTCAATAATTTGTAATGTTGCCATATCAGACCAAGCGTCTTATTTATCAGCAAATTTATTATGACAAATAAGTCAAAATATCCCATATTTTTATAAAATTAACGAAAATATTTTTGTGACAGAATTGCAACATAATAAAAAAAGGTTTTCAAAACATAAATATTTCGAAAAACATCTACATCACCTTAAGCATTTTCAGCTGTCTTATGTAATAAAAAAATACATACTCGTACTGCTATTTCAGTGTGAACATGCCATTACCCACCACTGTAATTGAATGCAATCGAGACAATCAAATTTGACCTCTACGACATTCGTAATAATAACCTGCAAAGCTGTAGGACGTTCTGCACAACTGATCACAATTAACAATATGCTGTATAAACGAGTCATCATCAAGAATTGATTTAATATTGATTTATGAAGGACTTTCAAATCACACCGTGACGAGATTGCTCAATTCCGTGTCATTTATTGAATTACCTAAAGTGCATACATTTTGACTGTACTTCTCTCCCGTAGGGGCAAAATTTCTATATATATATATATATATATATATATATATATATATATATATATACATTCAGTCAGAAAAGTATCGGGAATGGATTATTTATTTATGGTTCCAAATTCAAATTTTTGTTTTTTTTTGTTGTTGTTAGATTGGCACATCTGTTGTTTACATTAAATACAGTGCTATTTTTAGTTATATCATATCTAGTGTGTATTGCTAATTTCATAATGGATAAAAACATCGAACAAAGAGTTTGTCTTAAATTTTGCATTGCCAATGGAATATCGTGTTCGGAGTCACTGAAAATGTTACAGAAGGCTTACGGTGAATCGACTTTATCAAAAACTCGTGCTTATGAGTGGTACAAAGCGTTCAAAAGCGGTCGAGATGTGATGGAAGATTTGCCTCGCTCTGGTAGGCCATCAACATCTGCAACTGAAGTTAACATCGCAAAAGTGAAGGAAATAGTGACTGAAAATCCTCATTCAACTTTGAGAGAGATAGCCACCGAACTTTCTGTATCTCACGAGTCGATCCGTACCATTTTAACTAATAATTTGGGTATGAAACATGTTGCCGCTCGGCTAGTCCCAAAAGACCTGAATTTTTTTCAAAAACTCAATCGCATGAGAGTCGCTGAGGACATGCTAGAACGAGTCAATTCCGACCCAACATTCATGAAACGCATTGTTACTGGTGAAGAGACGTGGGTTTACGAGTTTGACATGCAAACTAGTCAACAAGCTTCGGAGTGGCGCCTTCCAACTGAACCGAAACCGAAAAAACCACGCCAAAGTCGTTCAAAAGTCAAAGTCATGTTGACTGTTTTCTTTGACTATCGCGGTGTTGTGCACTCGGAATTCTTGCCGGAAGGTCAAACGGTAAATAAGGAATATTATTTGAGTGTTATGCGGCGTTTAAGAGAGCAAATCCGACGAAAAAGGCCAGATTTGTGGAAAGAAAATTCTTGGATTTTGCACCATGATAATGCACCTTCGCACAAGGCCATCATTGTGAACGAATTTTTAACCAAACACTCAACAAATACCATCGAGCAACCACCATATTCACCAGATATGGCTCCAGCCGACTTTTTTCTTTTTCCTAAACTCAAATTACCACTTCGTGGCACCCGTTTTCAATCGGTAGAAGACATAAAAGAGAATTCGCGGCGAGAACTGACCTCAATTCCGGAAACAGCGTTTAAAAAATGTTTTGATGATTGGATTATTCGTTGGCGTAAGTGTATCGTTTCTAAAGGAGCATATTTTGAAGGTGATAAAATAAATTTGGATGAATAACAAACAGTTTGTGTATTATTGATCTTTTCCTGCTACTTTCTTGACAGAGTAGTATATCGGGTAAATTACACAGATCGAGTTAACCTCAGAGTAAGTTCGAGACTTGTGTTACGAGATACTAACTCAAGAACACTATTAATAGACAGTTAGCGAAGTCGCTTCCCGCGTCTGTCCCTATACATACATACATACATGTAATCACGTCTATATCCCTTGCGGGGTAGACAGAGCCAAAAGTTTTGAAAAGACTGATAGGCCACGTTCTGCTGTTTGGCTAAATGATAGAATTGAGATTCAATTAGTGACAAGTTGCTAGCCCATCGCCAAAAAGAAGAATCCCAAGAATCCCAATAAGCCTATCACGTAGTCACCTTTTACGACATCCATGGGAACGAGATGGAGTCGGTCTACTCTTTTTTTTATTGGTGCCGGGAAGCATACGGCATATATGTCCCTATGTCTGTATTTATATTTAGATCTTTAAAACTACACAACGGATTTTGATGCAGTTTTTTTTATAGATAGTGTATTTCAAGAGAAAGTTTAAATGTGTGAATGCTAATCGTGCAAAACCGCATCGGCTTAAATAAGTACTGATATAGATAAATATCTATCAGAGAAGGTTCGTTTTCCATCATACCCTGGCCGGGATTCGAACCCGTCCCACTGCGTCACAGAGGCCGTGAAATTTTATATTCACTCTTGTTCTTTGTTTTGTGGTTTACATTTTGTCTGTCTCCGTGCCAAATATCATCAAAATCGCTTGGTGCACGATTAAGAAAACTATCGTGGAGCGAAGTCTAGAGCAGAGTACATATATAAATAAATAGGATAGACACGTCTATATCTCTTGCGGGGTAGAGCCAACACTCTTGTAGAGACTGATAGGCCACGTTCGGCAATTTGACAGCATAATACACTCAATGACAAATAAAACAAAATTATGATTAAATTATTTTTGTAGGTACATAGTAACAAAGAGATTGACATAAGAATGACGTCAAATCGGTATACGACAGCGTTGTTATCTAATTATAATAAAATCAAAGGACATTTCAGTTAGTAGCATTTCAAATTCTGAACAATTAATGTTCTTCAAAATATACCTAATGATTATTTTATGATCGATTTTGTTCAATTTAAGTATGTATATTCCATGTTCCTTATCAATATATACGAGTATATAAAACTCTTCTGTTAGAGACTGACTGACAGACAGCGCAAAGCCAAAATGGCAGAGTCTGAGACCTATAATTTGCCATATAAGTTCCTTATGTGGTTAAGGGATGCACTAAGAGAGAATTTCCCAAAATAGCCGCGCGAACGGGAATTATTGGGAATTTTCGTTTGACGCGAGCAACCTCTAGTCTTACATTGTTTACTACTTTGTGTGACTGCCTTTATTGAATCTCAACATCTTGTTTGTTTGAACGCGCTAATCTCAGGAACTCCTGGTTCGAATTGAAAAATTATTTTTGTGTTGAATAAACCATTTATCGAGGAAGGCTATTTAACATCACGCTACAACTATTAGAAGCTAAGAAATAATGGAGAATGTGTAAAAAAACGGGGAAAGTTATTCCTCCTTGAGGACTTCAATGATGCTCAAAATAACTATTCCGCGCGGACGAAGTCGCGGGCACAGCTTGTTTTTTATATTTAATTTTCAGACACCGACTCTCTGAAATTACATATGTAACAATCACGTTGTTTGACAGTGAACTGTGATTACATGTTACGCGACGCCGTCACGCTGAGAATTTACCAAACGACTGAAACTTATCCGCGCTGATTATAATAATCTCGAGATAATGTGACGCAACTCAGAAACATTTTAACTTCTGGAATAAACCCAATAGGGCTTCTTTTGACATAATGAGTGAAATGTTTGAACAAGAGTCTACCACGATGTTATCTCACTTTAGAATAAAAGGTACCAAAGAACGCGTGAAAATTCTTATATATCTATAGGTAGGTACTAATAGTATAAAGCTGATGAGTATGTTTGTTTGTTTGTTTGAACGCGCTAATCTCAGGAACTACTGGTTCGAATTGAAAAATTATTTCTGCGTTGAATAGACCATTTATCGAGGAAGGCTTTAGGCTATTTAACATCACGCTGCAACTTTTACGAGTGAAGAAATAATGGAAAATGTGAAAAAAAAAACGGGGAAAATTATTCATCCTTGAGGGTTTCAATGTTGCCCAAAATAACTATTCCACGCGGACGAAGTCGCGGGCACAGCTAGTTTATTATTCTTTTTTGTTTCGATTTCATTAATAGTCAATTTTTATTATTACATATTTTTGTCCTATTCAGTAAATATTCGGTAGTCCTAATGAGACACACACTATATGATTTTAAAGCAATCAAAAACAACATGAACTTGTTTATAATTGTAGACATTGTTCGTCTACCCCGTAGTCGGTCTGTTTGGCCAGCTAAAACAAAATGTTATCGTTATCAACGACAACGGCACGCAACTACAACAATAAAACAAGAAACGAGTTTTTTTTTAAGTAAGTACGCAATAGGTAGGTATACACAATGCCGCGCTCTCAAAAAAATTCCGCTTGGTTATGTAAGCTTTTGAAAAACATTTTCTTTTTATAAATTTATAAATACCTATATACGGGAAAAATTTGACAGATTGAGTTAGCCTCGAAGTAAGTTCGAGACTTGTATTACGAGATACTTACTCAACGACACTAAATTTTATAAAAAATTATTATATAGATAAACATCCAAGACCCAGGCTAATCAGAAATAGTTCTTTTCTCATCATGCCCTGGCCGGCACAGTTTTGTAATCCTACTAATATTAAAAATGCGAAAGTTTGTGAGTACGTCAGTATGTATGTTTGTTACTCTTTCACGCAAAAACTACTGAACCGATTACGATGAAATTTGGTATGTAGGTAGTTGAAGACCCAGAATAACATATAGGCTAATTTTTATCGCGGAGTTCCCGCGGGATTGATAGGGTTTCCATGCGGACGAAGTAGCGGGCGGCCTCTACATACATACATACATATGGTCACGTCTACATATATCCCTTGCGGGGTAGGGCGGCCTCTAGTTTGTTATATTTATTTTATTAGCAATAAAGAGCTTACATACAAACAAGATTTTCTCAAAATATTTCAATTCCTACGCAAACAATATGAGACTAAAATGGTATTGCATTGACGTATCCCATCCCAGCAACAAATAACTCTAGTAACGTAACGTAATATCGATAATCACTATCGTTATAAACATTAGATCTTTTAATTATAAAGATAACAGAAACGTAGGTATACCTATCGGAGAGTCTAGACTGGATTGTGCCTGGCGATTGGAACAGTTAATTGTAGATCAATAAACCAGGTTCAAGAGGATCAATCAACCGCCATTGACAGACAAATAAGTACTGATGAACTGTATTTATCGCAAAACAAATGGGCTAGCAACCTGTCTATATTTGAATCTCAATTCTATCACTAAGCCAAACGGCTGAACGTGGCCAAGACCGTAGGCTTTGTCTACCACGCAAGGGATATACACGTGATTATATGTATGTATGTATGTTATTTATGTTACCTATGATATAAGCAGGCAGTTATTCCACATAGTTACAGCCGCATATGAGCAAAATGTGGCAAATTGCGAGCGAACACGAAACATGTCCTAAATGATACATATGTACATACATACATATGGTCACGTCTAATATCCCTTGCGGGGTAGACAGAGCCAACAGTCTTGAATAGACTGAATGGCCACGTTCAGCTAAGTTCAGTTGGCTTAATGATAGAATTGAGATTCAAATAGTGACAGGTTGCTAGCCTATCGCCTAAAAAAGAATCCCATGTTTATAAGCCTAAATGATCCGACATATTATCCCGAATACTGAAGTAGATTTATCGCCCGAATGCGTACTCGTATACGAATCCTTAAAAAGTGATATGTGTTTTTTTCAAAATTTAATTACATACAATCACGTCTTTATTCCCATACGGGGTGGACACAGCAAAAAGTCTTGTAAGATTGAAAAGTGCCAAGAGAGTTAGCAAGCGCGATGCCAAGCAAATGATGGAATATGAGCAACATACATATAGTCACGTCTATATCCCTTGCGGGGTAGACAGACCCAATTTGTCTTGAAACACTGAAAAGCCACGTTCATCTATGTATATATCGCTTAATAATGGAATTGAAATTGAAATAATGACAGTTTGCCAGCCCATTGCCTACATCAGTATCATTTTGACGTGTGTAAATTTGCTTATTTCATTGTGAATCATCTATTAACGCATTTAATCTATATAATCGAGTTATCTTCTTTAGCACTGGGTTTAGTGAATCACCGAGGCGCGTTGGGATGTGCGAATCATGTCGGATTTAAACACGATTAAAACTCGGAAAATCAACTTTAGGTATAAGTGGTCACTCAAATTTAGTGCGTTAGTCTGAACTAATTATTTTTTATTGTGTTTTGTGACAAAGAACGGTAATTTACTGATTCCCTATAGCAGATACGTAAATCAAACTTAAATAGAATAGGCAATGCCGTGTGGTTTCCGGCACCAATACAAATAAGAATAGGATTTCGTAAAAGGCGACTAAGGGATAGGCTTACAAACTTGGGATTCTTTTTTTTGGCGATGGGCTAGCAACCTGTCACTACTCGTATTTGAATCTTAATTCTATCATTAAGCCATATAGCTACACGTGGCCTATCAGTCTTTTCAAGACTGTAGGCTCTGTTACCCCGCAAGGGATATATACCTGATTAAATGTATGTATGTATAATATAAAAGTAAGAGTCACTTTTGATATTAGACATACAACTTAGGGAGAAACTCGCCTTTGTACCGTTTTTTCTACTCTTTTCTTTTTGTATGTAATAAAGAATTTAGACACATAATCGACATAATCCGATTACGACTCGTCACGGCGACGCACCCAAAACGTTTCAAGGAGAAACTGTGACACTGTTTTGTTAAATTTATCTTTTTGGACTTCGACACATTAATTTGTTGTTCATTTAGAAGAAAAAAAAATATGTCTGTTGTATGGGAGCAATCTCTTTTAATAATTACTTTATTTTTATTTCTTAAACCTGTCACTATTTAAATCTCAATGCTATCATTAAGCCAAACAGCTAAACGTGGCCTATCAGTTTTATCAAGACTATTTGTCTATCCCGCAGTGGATATAGATGTGATAATATGTATGTGTGTAAAATCTAGTTTATGCGAGTAAAGTCCATTATTTAAATCTCAATTCTTTCACCAAGCCAAACAGCTGAACGTGGCCTATCAGTTTTAACAAGACTGCTGGCTCTCTCTACTCCGCAGGGGATAAAGACGTGACAATATGTATGTATGTAAAATCTAGTTTTTCCGAGTAAATTCACTTACCCTGTGCAGAGACATTCACCAGCTCGCAGTCCATATGAGCCACTTCTTCCAGAAGCCTTCCAACATCTTCCGAAGGTTCTTCAACTGCTTCCACCGTGATTGTCTCCCCGGAGTCGTATATGAAGCCCAGTTTCTCCCTAAGATTAATTTAAAGTTGAATTAATTAATTGATGTCGTTTTTTTTTAATGTAATATATGATTTCCAGTTTCTCCTTAAGATTAATTTAAACTTGGATTAATTTATTGATAACGTGATTTTTTAATTTTATATGAAGCCCAGTTTCTCCCTAAGATTAATTTAAAGTTGAATTAATTTATTGATAACGTTTTTTTTTAAAGTATATATGAAGCCCAGTTTCTCCTTAAGATGAATTTAAACTTGAATTAATTTATTGATAACGTTTTTTTTTAAACTATATATGTATAAAGCTTAGTTTCTCCCTAAGATTAATTTAAAGTTGAATTAATTTATTGATAACGTTTTTTTTTTCAAACTATATATGATTCCCCGTTTCTCCTTAAGATTAATTTAAACGTGAATTAATTTATTGATAACGTTTTTTTTTTAAACTAGGCATATATGATTCCCAGTTTCTCCTTAAGATGAATTTAAACTTGAATTAATTTATTGATAACTTTTATTTAAACACTACTTAAGTGATGATCAAACAAAATTTAGAAACACAGTAATAGTGACAATCGAAGAATTGCCACGTTTATTAGGCATAGGCATAATAAATTTGGGATAAGTCTTTAGTCTCATTTTACGACATCTATGACAACGAGACATCTATGGATGGAATGGAGATCAAGTGTGTGAAGTTAAAAACACTAAAAATAATAATTAAATAAAACGTTTTCTCGAAGATTCTACAAATTTATTTATTATTAGTACGTGTACGGCATGTCATGCCGTGTGGTTCCCGGCACCAGGAGAAAAAATAATAGGACCACTCCATCACTTTCTAATGTATTTACCATTGTTCATATTCTTCTAAATCCAATAACTGTTTTGTTATATTTATTTATATATGCAATAAAGAGTTTACATACAAACAAACAAGCTTACTACCGCTGCGCCAAAGAGGCCGCAAAGGGAACAAAATTTGAAAATAGTTTTCTATATTAAATCTATCTAAATATACCGGACAAAGGAAATTAAGATCAAATTAAGGACGTCCTGGCAAAGGTTCAGGTCAAGAGTACCCGAAACCGAAGAGCTTGCATTAAGAGAGTTATATGAATGTGGATGAAGCGAAGGAAATATGCAGAGATCATGGCAAGTGGAAAGAGGTAGTCTCTGCCTACCCCTCCGGGAAAGAGTCGTGGTTTTATTTATGTATGTATGTATGTATACCGCACAAAGCACAGAGAAATGTCGGAATGCGAACTCTGGGCCTTGTCTCTGAAGCAGAATGGGAGGTTGCAACCGGGAACAGGCAAAAATAAGTGCTTGAAATTATCTTATATATACATACATATAATCACGTCTATATCCCTTGCGGGGTAGACAGAGCATATAGTCTTGTAAAGACTGATAGGCCACGTTCAGCTATTTGGCTTAATGATAGAATTGAGATTCAAATAGTGACAGGTTGCTAGCCCATCGCCTAAAAGAAGAATCCCAAGTTTATAAGCCTACCCCTTAGTCGCCTTTTACGACATCCATGGGAAAGAGATGGAGTGGTCCTATTCTTTTTTGTATTGGTGCCGGGAACCACACGGCACTAATTTTTCTTAAATTGTCTTAAATTGTAATATTTTTCTTAAGCTACCTGAGGTCCGTTGACTGATACTCTTAATAAGCCCTTAACCGGCCTTTACAACGGAAGTGTTTGCATGTCCGCTATATGCATTAGTCCTATAATTTATTCTGTGTTATCGACTGCATAAAGAATTCAACGACAAACATCGTTAAGCTGAAATCGATATGTTCCGATATTCAGATGAGAGCATTAACTATTCACGTCGGTATCATTACAGACAGGGTATATGTCACATAAAATAAAACGTAACATATTATCACGTCTACATCCCTTGTGGGGCAGGCAGAGCTAACAGTCTTTAAAAGACTGACAGGCCAAGTTCAGCTGTTCGGCTAAATCATAGAATTAAGATTTAAATAGTGACAGGTTGCTAGCGCATCGCCCTAAAAAAATACCAAGCTTTTAAGCCTAACCCTTAGTCGTCTTTGACGACATCAATAAGAAAGATATAAAGTAGTCTTATTCTAACCGACCACACGGCACTATGTTTGATGTTAGCATTTATTATCAAACGTTGTTTATTAATCGTTGTGCCGTGTGGTTCCCGGCACCAATACAAAAAACAATAGGACCACTCCATCTCTTTTCCATGGATGTCGTAAAAGGCGACTAAAGGGTAGGCTTATAAAATTGCGATCCTTTTTTTAAGGCGATGGGCTAGCAACCTGTCACTATTTGGATCTCAATTCCAACATTAAGCCGAGCAGCTGAACGTAGCCATTCTTTCGGGACTATTGGCTCTGTCTACCGCGTAAGGGATATAGACGTGACTATATGCATGTATGTTGTTTATCAATATTGATTTATCATTTTTCAATCACATTCATGGGTCGCGAGTCTTCATTGAGTTTAAACAATGGATCCGTAAGATCAATAGCAACATCGATTTGAGATTTTAACAATGAATAGGTATTACACGGGCTGGGAACAGTCATTGTGTTTGACTTTCTGTCCGTTTCATCTCCTGAACAAGATTTTTTTTATGTAGTGAATTTACATATCGTCATCAGAAGAGTCGTTAATGTTTTTTTTTTTAAATTTTATTATAATGGCGCAAATACATCATTTGTGAACATGTCAACTCTCTATCACGGTTTACGAGATACAGCCTGTTGACTGACAGACGGACGGACAGGCTTAGTGATAGGGTCCCGTTTGTACCTTTTGAGGTATGGAACCCTAAAGATTACATTAATAGTAATTAACCATAACTAATTTTGTTAATTATCACACTGGCGACTTTACCTCGTTGAATATATTAATTTACTCATATGATCGCGTCTATCTCTTGCAGGGTAGACAGAGTCAGCAGTCTTGAAAGACTGATAGGCTTACTGTAAGAATTGGGATTAAAATATTGACACGTTGCTAGCCCATCGCCTAAAAGAGGAATCCCAGGTTTATAAATGTAACCCTCAGACTTTTACGACATCCATGGGAAAGAGATGTAGTGGTCCTATTGCTTTTATATTGGCGCCGGGAACCACACGGCACACCTCGTTGAATATCAATGGATATCCTTTCAACCGGTTAACGAACTCATACAACTTTTACTTCTTTGATTTAACGTATTCAAATTCAAAATTTTTATTAATTATTATAGGACACTTCATATCACTTAATAATTGTCATCACATTGGTTGACGTCAAATAAATTAAGTTAACTGCCGCTTCCAAAGCGTCAGTGCAGGAAAAGCGGTAACAAACTGCACTGCAGCACTCTCTTTAATTTCGTTATAATCAAATCTATACTCATATTATAAAGCTGAAAAGTTTGTTTGTTTGTTTGACGCGCTAATCTCAGGAACTACTGGTTCGAATTGAAAAATTATTTTTGTGTTGAATAGACCATTTATCGAGGAAGTCTTTAGGCTATAATCATCACGTTGCAACTATTAGGAGCGAAGAAATACTGGAAAATGTGAAAAAAAAACGGGCATATTTGAGGGCTTCAATGATGCCCCAAATAACTATTCCACGCGGATGAAGTCGCGGGCACAGCTAGTTAATAATAAACCAACTCACCTCCCCCCACCGTCCGGTATGCAGTACTGCCAATTCCTGCTATTACTCTTGCACTCCCTCACTCGTCTTAAGTCGGCGTTGTTCAGTTCATCACAGATCTCCTTCAAGGCCCCTTTGTCTACAACATCTTGGATGGCTATAAGCGATAACCTGTTGAAAGAATTGTACTCATGAGTTACCTACATATCCAGTTCCTGAGGTCAAAAATATTTGATCCGGGGTCAAACTTCTCGTGGTGTTCGCGTAAACGAAGTTGCGGGTAGTAACATGTAATATATTATGTAGGTAGGTACATAAAATAGAATATCCAAGAGTCTGGAGAATCAGAGAAAAATATCACATACATATAATCACTTTATTATACCTTGCAGCGTAGACAGAGCCAACAGCCTTCAAAAGACTAAAAGGCCTCGTTCAGCGGTTTGGTTTAACGATCGATTTGAGATTCAAATAGTGACAGGTTGCTAACCCATCGCCTAAAGGAAGAATCCCAAGCATATAAGCCTATTCCTTTGTCGCCTTTTACGACACACATGGGAAAGAGGTGGAGTGGTCCTATACTTTTTTTCTGCCGGGATCAACACGGTAATGGAATAATTTTAATCCATATATTATTCTATCAATTCGTCCCAAAACAAACATACTGTTTTTCATAGTGTTTTCAATCGTCGGCAATCAAGCAAGGTCGATTTTAAAAAGGTTATCCTTTCCTTTGAGGAAGTTTAATATTCATACGAGTATTTCCTGTTAAGTGTTCCATTTATAGAGTACGCACCGGCCATGCTAATGGCGTTCTTTAATCCGTCGCCTTATATGCACCAGCTAACTGGTTACACACTAGGTACAACAGCTAGGTTTTCTGCAGTCCATGAGCGATATTGGTTCACAATGAGAGATTTTGTTTTTTTTTGGGCATCTCGTGGTAGGCCACTAAAAAAACCGCCCAAGTGCTCTGTCTAGCCCACAAGTTATATAGACGTGATTGTATGTGCATATGTATGATTGGATATTCTATTTTTGTGTCAAATTTCAATAATCAGGAAGAGTTTGAGCTCGTTCTTTGTAAACAGAAATTATAAATCTTTACTATTTATCACAATAGTATAGGTATGAAAACAATAAAAGTGTTAACAGACCTCTGACCTCATATATCCGGTAGTACGACATGTCATAGCAGCCGCTTACCTAATTTAACATATATTTAGATAACTAAACATTAATTTATTGATACCGGCTGATAGCTCCGCCTAGCAATTAAATTATTATTAATTAGTTCCACAATAATGATAGGAATGGATTGTTCAACTCTTTAATGACTTGTAATAATGTATAATGATAAGCATATACTAGAAATGTAATGAACAATCGCTTTACAGAAACTGTTAAGTCAGCCGAGTTTAACCTGAGTTTTGAAACTAACAGCGGAGTGGGATAAAACAGCCGGTAACATGATGAGATCAAATAGTTACCCGACTTACCCTACTTCCGAGACATTGTCATGCCCGGTACCTGAGCTCCTTATCAGGAACATGCAACCGGAAAAACGATGGTCTGGGGGTAATTATGAAAATAATCGATAAACTCGTAATACTCACTTATTTTCCAAAATAGTCAGGCACACGACTTCCCTGACACCGGGATTCTTGATTTTATCTAAACTAAGCTGGTGCAGGTTCCACGACGCTATCCTACAGCACCTCACCCCGTGCCTCTCATACGTGAACACGTCTTCCAACAACGGCCTGTGCGAATACGCAGACAGCAACTCCAATATGTCATCAACAGGAGCCGATGCAAATCCGTTTGGTAACTTCGGAAAGGAAAATTTGGACTTTGGTATTGAACCGTTCATCAAAACATGGCTGATCGATGGAGACGCGTCCCAACCATTCACATGACCATTTGTTAGCATCTGCATGCTTTCACACTTCCTCGACTCGAGACTCAAGTGCTGTTTAGCCGTTAACAACTTCACTGTGTCCATTCCTCGTACTTTTATTAAGTCATCTAAAGATTTGAACGGGCCTTTCTTGTTGCGGTAGTCTACGATGTTCGCTGCTATCTCCTGGTTGAGGCCCGGTACGCACTGCAGTTGGAATACACTGGAAGAGTTTATGGAGCACAGTCGACTCTCTCCGGAAGTCCTGATGCTGTCCAAAGACTGCGTGCACGAGCTTGCCCGTGACAACTGTTTTTTTATACATATTTCTGGCCTGAGTAACTCCAATTTCTCTGCTCCTAGCCCTAAAAATAAAAAATAAATTCAATGGGACATATTTTGTTGTATCTAAACTATTTTCATAAATTTTAAAGACCCTCCCAAGCCTTGTAGCATCATTTGATCTAATAAAAGATAGATACAAAGTCCAAGTGGGATAGTATTTTTTTTTTATTTTTAGACTTAACTCAAATTCCCTATCATACAATGTAATTTTCTATAATAGTAAGCCCAAATCTCAAACAAATTTTGACTTGATGAAGTCAGTAATAATTTGTGAGCTTAAACTTTCTTAGTAGTGATAAGCAAGTTCAAGAATACAATACCTTAAATAAGTGCAAACTACAGAGTTTAGCTTAATTAAGTGGAAAAACTTACAGAAGTCCACTTAATTAAGCTATGTAGTAATATTTTTTCATATCAGGAATATAATTCAAGGTCTATGCAATTTGAGCACTTAGAGGAAAAACAGCTAGTTTTATTGTTCATTGTTCTGCCTAATTGTTGGCACTAAAGCTATAAACTGTTATGTAGACTTTATCAAGATAAGTGAGTAATGGCCGAATATTTAAATTTGATTTTGAATTGGCAATAACATGTTCATGGTAACTTGTATTTGAACTTTTTCCTACAAAGAAATTCCGACATGAAATGTGGTTATAATGATTAATGATGTCTTCATTTAAGTATACTTTTATGTATTTATACCTGTAACATTTATTATTATTATTATATCCATCCAAGTAAGGAAATATTGAAATGAGAACACAGGCCGTGTGGTTCCTGGCACCAACACAAAAAAGAATTGGACCACTCCATCTCTTTCCCATGGATGTCGTAAAAGGCGACTGAAGGATAGGCTTACAAACTTGGGATTATTTTCTAGGCGATGGGCTAGCAACCTATCACCATTTGAATCTCAATTCTATCATTAAGCCAAATAGCTGAACGTGGCCATTCAGTCTTTTCAAGACTGTTGGCTCTGTCTACCCCGCAATGGATATAAACGTGACCATATGTATATATAGAACACAGGCCACTCTTCAACACAAGTGCTGCAATTCATGTATTAGAGTAAAAAATCTCTTTCAGCACACATGATAAAAGAGACTGAAAGAGGTAACATGTATGTACAAAAGTATACTAAAATCATTGTTCTGGCTATTCCATATTTGGATTTTTTTTAAGGTATTTTAATGATTTTCAATGCAAGAGAAAAAGGCAACATTTGAGTATGCAAGTTTAATCTTGCATCTCATATGCTGGTGATCAGGCAAAGTGAGGTCAAATCAGTAATAAAAAATGCAATTAAAATTAGTGTTTTGACCTGACCTACTATGTGCTAACTGACAATTTATTTAATTTGTTTGTTTGTAATATCTTTATTGCATAAAAATTTACACAGTAACAAGAAAATAGTAAGTAGGTACATAGTTATAAAAGAAACAAATCTTTTGCAATGGTGGACTTTCCCATGAAGGGATCTCTTCCAGTCAACCGGCAAACAATAAAGGAAATAGATAATTCAGTAAAAAGCAGCAAGTCACAGTTATTAGCAACAAAATAATAATATACTAACAGAAATACAGATAATAGACATATACCTATCCACTTAATATATAAATGTATAAACTTATTAATAAATAAACAAACATAAACAGCATCATGTATGATGAATGTATGTATCATCCATATTTATGTATAGTCAGAATTAAACTTGCAACAAGTAATCAATACATAAGTATATTAAATTAATCAAATGTTTTCCCGAACAATAAATAAAGAGATTCCACATTCATTAAGATTAAAGAATACTCTACAATACATAATTTTATTAATAAAAAAACTCAATTCAAAATGGAATTCTTCAGCAGCTGACCTGTGTTGAAATGCAAAACTTAGTTGTTTGTGGAAGGCATATTATTCAAATATTGAAGATTTATATTAGGTAGTTTCTTTTGTTTAGAGCTAGATCACATCTAAGAAAATCTATTGTTTGTTAATACAGTATTTAACCAGGCACCTGACTTGTAATAACGACAAAGGAGTTTTGTATTTACCTGAGACGAGCGCAAGGTCGTCGACACGTTTGAAACCTCCTATCATTTGCCTGTGCCGAACTATTTCCCGCGCGAGCTGCCTGTTCACAGCCGGCAGGGTCATCAGCTGCTCCTCTGTCGCAGTGTTGACGTTCATCAGCTCCGGGTATTCCGCAGAACAGCCAGAGTCATTAGAAGGCGGCAAACTAAACGTATGACTTAACTTCACTTTCCTCTTCATGCTTCGCCGCAATAAAACTCGTAACGAAGTCTGTCTGTCTACTCTACTCATTCTCTTTCCACTTGAACTCGAACTAGGAATCTGCCCCATAATTAAACGATCATAACACTAACACTGGGAATGAAAACTAAATCATCACACAACACGTCTACACTACACTTCGATCGGGATAAAATGCTCGCAGCTGCAGTCATCACGTGACGATACAATGTAATCATGAAACTAATTATTCACTCCATAATGCGAAACCGATTAGATTTACCACATCACAACTTCTCTGTACCTCTGCTATGTAACTATAATAAAATAAAGAAAAAGCGAAATATTGATAAAAAATGACAGACTAACTACCTGACAACCATTTGACATATTGAGAACAAATTGACATTTATAGTGTGGTAGCGTAAGTAACCACGAACGATGATAACTAATAAATCAATAATCGTTATTGACGAAAAAACCGATGCGTTTTTATAATAAGTACAAAAACTTACAGATCGAAAAATCATCTTGCCAAAAGCCATAATTTACTTACTTTGTAATGTATAACATTCTATGGTCAAAGTAATTGTTTTACAGAAAATTATCCAATTAAATGTTTAAATAAACAATTAATAATTTATCGAATTCTAGTAGAAAATTTTTAAATAATAAATACACTATATAATTATACCATTATTTACATACAAATAGAAAAGAGCTGTATTTTTGTTTGTAGGTTCTTAACTCAAAATCTACTGCTTCGTCGATTGCTTGATTGATGATATTTGACACAGTCATTCAAAACTTTCAGAAGTCACATTATAGGGCTTACCCACTTGATGCAAACATTTAGAGAGTATTGCATGACTGCAGCGCTTTAAAAGAGAACCATTACGTTGTAATTATTTCTTAGAATGTTCTGAAATCTGTAAAGGATAAAAATAATAAATTAAACTCATCAGAACAGTTTTGTTGATAATTTTATTTAAATTTCTGTACAATTTTGCCAAAAAATCATAATAACACGATTGCAGGCTACAGTATTAAATTTTATGAAATCACTGCTATTCCTTTGTAAAGATTATTTACAGAGGCGAGTGTGTGGGGTTTCTATTTAAGGGGCATTGTGCACGAACGCATTTTAATTGAACTTTCAACGAGTCTGGCAGTTAAAATCGCATTTCGACTGGTTTGGAGCAAAAAAGGCTTCACCCACAGTTGTTTTAAAAACCCAACTGTTAAATAACACATATTTTTAGAATATTTCGCTCTTGAGACCATTTCAAATAGTATGTGTCCAATAATTCTATCGTCTATTTTCCCTCTCAATTTTACATTGTCATTAAGATTAATTTTGTATCTAAAAATTTTAAATAAAACTTTGGGATAGTGTACACGCGTATGACAGGGACATTACCCATGTATGTTATTGCCTGCCAATGTCTGACCTTTAACCACATTAAGAAATTGAAAAATACCTCTCGGGTAGTTTTCCTCTAGGGTATATTTAGTAGCATATTAAAGTAAGATACCCTAGAAACGCGTGAGGCAATATAATTAGGTAATGATAAGTAGGTAGGTACCGTAATAAAGTTAATACTTATTATTTTCATGGAGAAACATTGTCATCAATGCGTTATGGACGACCAATGTATGCTTTTAAATAATTCAATGTTATAAATAAAATCATCAGGTATTTTGATCAGTTTAGTCTTAAATAATGCCTATGGGTATTATATTATTTATATTAAAATTTTAAACAACAAACTCGTTGAACTATTTTACACACAACGCAACGACGATATTTTTCAGAAATTTTATCTCTTTTGATAAAAAATATTATCGTTGCCGATAACAACAGCGCCAAGTCCACAATATGAACATTCAATACGTTTCTTTTTTAAGTATTAAACCTAACTTATTTCAAAGCGTCACAAAACTATAGATTGCTAATTTATTGATAAATCACTATGCCTTAGTAACGATAGAGTATAACCAAATTGCCGACTTAACTGTGAGGATAATATATTTTTCCTGCAATTTAAATAAACATTTGGATTTGGGTATTTTTTATTATATTTTTAGTAACTTCTGAAGAGTATACCTATTTGAAAAAATATCAACAAAACAAAAACAAAAAAGACACATCACGCTATACATCTAGTCTTTTGAATTTTCGTTATAACTGAAAATAAATTAAGTATCATTAGTTCAAAGGTTTCAAAGTATAAATGGTACCTATTCTATCTGAGGATGTTATGTGGCTAATACATAAAATACACATTTCTTTGTTCTATGTAAAAAAAAAAGATTTATCACAGAATAGGTGTAATTAAAAATAAAGATCAAACTGCTACTTTGACTAGCATACTTTAAAGTAAATAAATGAGCAAGATTAATGTAATTACCAATGCGATTTAAGAGATAATAAAGAGATACAATTATTTATATTCGAACATTATCCGTAGGTACCTTTAAAAATTATCGATCAATATATTTAATGGATATTATTATTATAGTATTAATACGTCCAGTCCACATAAACACAAACGTTTGTGCTAACTTTCAAAAACCAGTGTAGTACGGCATAATTCATCATTTCGTGAGAGAAATATGTATGTATAGGTATGCAATAATTATTATTTTACTATACATTAGAGCATGCTATTTTTCCTTACCTTGGCTTTTTTATACACGCACCACGCAAAAATATGTATTCCACTTTAAAAAAATTGATAATATAATACTTTTATGTGTCTCTTTGCCACTCGAACAATACTTAGTACAATAGTATAAATACTTAGTACAATAATTATGCACTTTAGCCACTTAACATTGTTTCCCCATTACAAAAATAGACTACCGACCGTCACCTTGTACAAATATTTCATATCAAAACATGCCAAAACATATCCATATCTATACAAATGAGTAATTATTATACATGAAACTACTTTGACAAACTTATTTAGAACTTGCTTATTTAGATATTTTCTACCATTCCATTTCATAATGTTCTTAATGACAATGAAGAATAACATGGATTATATTTTAAATAAATAAGTTTTATATCTCTTGACGGTAAATATATTTTTTTAATATTACTTGTGAATACTTTCGGATGTCTATGGCATATGAAAGTCGAATTAATCTTCATTCGTTGAACATGGTTTCACTAAACAAATAGAAACTAAGAAAAATAACTTTAAAACACTCACAAGTCTAGTGAGAACCTGGAATAAAAAGTGAGAAATAATTCAAATCCATAAACTTATTCTTTATCACCCTTTATATTTAACTGACTATAAAAGAAAGTTACTGACAATAGAGTTACCACACTATGGGATAGTACCGCTACCCATGGCTCTAACCCGGTTATCAGAGTCGAATCATGGGAGGATAGCTCTGCTCTCGCGTAACAAAAGGGTTGCGAGATGTAAAGTTTTCTATTTAAAATTTGACTCAGGGTATCTTAACAATAAGGAGCATATTAAAGTAGCTGCCTCTCTCATTTCCAATAAGTTTGTCAAAATGGAATTAATAGATTAAAAATATTTTACTCCTAAACTAGTTACTAAATAGTTAATAAGTTATACAACTCGCTATAATATTCATCGATCATTATGCATGTGCGGAAATCTGCGTCGCTGAGATTGAAATATCAAACCAATTTAAGTACCCTACGATATGAAATGGTCTGTGAAAATTAACAGATATTTTGGAAGCCTTCTATTTTGTACTTGTATAATAGTGACCTTTACTTTGTTGGAAATTTGGAAAAACAGAGAGCGTTTGGGCAAGTACTGTTGAGATCGTCTGCCACTTACGAACCACTGCGCTTTGCAGATAATATTGATTTTAACTTCATATCATAATAAGATAACATACAATAGCCACTTTTTGTTGCGCGTCAGTGATGTCATGCAAATGACAGACGACCTTTATATAAATGAAACTCCAGAATACTATTAAAATTTTTACTATAATAATAAGCACCAAACCACGTTTGGAATGTTCTGTATTGCACCACAAGTGAACAAAAATCAAATCTCTACAAAATATGTTACACTCACAATAAAAATAATTTTCCGTAGAAAACAGGCTGGAGAAGTGAAAATAACTTCCAAAAAGAGTCAGTATATATTCAAATAAAATCAATCACACAATAAAGGTCACCATTATTATACATCGAAGCTAGGGATATCATAATTTACATTATAATAAATACAAAATATATATTTATGGGCTCTTAACTCAGACCATTTACAAATCCGACCTTTATAATTATTTGTAGTACATATCAAATAATTTTTATATTTCGTATAATTTTATAAGCCCCTTCGACATTAGCCATTTTATGCTATGAAATTTTTACATGAGGCAAATCAGAGTCCACCTCCTATAAAATTGCGTGCCGCGAAATAGCGTCTATAAAAATTGCAAGGCAGAACTAAACGAACAACAGGCGTCTCAAATTTGCCCCAGCCGAGTTCTCGATATCACATACATATTATATAATACCCATACATGAATGGTTTGTACAAATAGTGACTTCATTGTGCTTATACATTTTCCACCAATCATTGCACTGCCAGTCTTCACAGAAGATCACATGTTAGAACACTTTCACATTATCCGATCTGATATAGTGCGAAATATCCGATAATTTCAATCATTTACTCGACAGCTGTATTCAAAAATTCAAATTTACGACTAAATTCGAATTATTAAATGTGACATTCCGTTTTCAAATTTTTCATCAGATTATCAAGTTGGATAATAAATTATCGGCTCCGATAAATCCAATAACTGATCGGTTAAAATGAAAACACTCTCACTGTACTTCTCTAATCTCAGACACTAACTTCCAAAATAACTAAGAAATGTATTGGTCGCAGTCCGACAACGGAAAAATTCAAACATCTCAATATTAAATCAGTATTAGTTGTTAACCACAATTACGTCTATTTCATCGTATTTACCTATGAAAATTTAATTATCAATGTAAATATATTTTCCGTTGTTGGACCGCCGATTAATCACAGTTGCGACGGGCAACACTAAATAAATAAATACTTATTTTAATATCAGAGACGTTACAAATAAAATTACATTTACTGAATGGGTAATAAGTCGCGTTCGATTTATTTTATACATAGCAGCGTAGGTACCTTGGCGGAATTGTTCCTTTCTTAGAGACTTAGGCATATTTTGGGTGTTAATATTGTTGAAAACTATTAAAAAAGCGCAATATAGCGATTTTGGGCGCCACCATAAATACCAGCTATACACGAATGTTGCCAAGGGATATGTATTTGTTTCTCTCTCTTTCCATATTATGGTTAATCTCAGAGTTAGAGAAGAAACGAAAGTCATACGCCTTGTCAACGTTCGTGAATAACTCGCTTATGGTTCTATTCACGGACGTCGATGTAAAGACAAATGTTTAATGTTCCGCTTTCTATACATCAAACTCAGGTTAACTGTAGAGATTGAGAGAGATATGAGATAAGACATATGCTTTATCAAAGTTCGTGGACCTCGTAAAAGGTTGATATTAGGAGCACCAATAGCAATCAAGTGTATGAGAAAGCCTACGACCACAAGAGTGGAAAGGGACATCAGTTCAGCAGAAAGAGTTTCAAATTATTTATTTTTGAGTCAAAAACACCGCCAAAAAATGATTCACACCCTGTCCAGTAGCAAAAGAAAACATTTAACAACTTTTTTTTAAGCTTTATTCATTTTCGCTGCGCACGCGTTTCCTTGTTATATTTGACGCTTTTCAGTCACGAGTCAGAATAAATTCATTTATTATGGATGGTCGGGTCGATGGCAACTAAGGGAGGCACAGATAATCTCAAATATGACTAATCACTATTGCCTTGAAAATCAATTTTAAACTATATAAGTTAATTGTACACTTACCTATTTCTATATAGATTTAGAGAATTGATTGACAAAAGAATCTAGGACTTCAAAAAAGGAGGTTCTCAATTCGATATACTTATATTTTATTTAAAACCCCGATACTTTATGAACGTAGATAATAAAAGGCAGAAACTAAGAAATTTCTTAGGATATGGGACAAAACTGATTCGATTAGAGTCAACAGCAGAGGATTTGTTTTACGTGGACAGAGTTACGAGTAACTAGTATGCAATATGCGATTTTCTTTTCATTAATTCATTACGACATTAAATTCAAACCAATATTGGCCAACTATTGAGTAATTTCTCTTTTACAGATTTTCTACGACTGCAAATTGAAATATTATTTAGCAAGTGTTATAATAGTCGTGTAACAGTTTTAAGGTTCCCTCGGAATCGAACTCGTGACCGTGGTCGGGCGCGGCAGCCGCCAAGCTTACCGCCGCTAAAGTACAAGCCGGCTTTACGCTACATCGCTTTGACTCTGCAGTACTCGTTTACCTGCAAAGAGAAAAGATAACATTGTAGCCTTGTGTTATAAAAACTATTAATTTTCATATATTTTTGTTTAAGTATAAAAAAGGGAAACGGGCATAAATAAACTAGTATAAAAATATCCATTTTAACAAGGTATTTAGCTAGACCACTTCACCAGAGCTAAAGTCAGGTCTTTGCAGATCCCAGACCTCAATCCTAATACTGCGTCTGCGAAGGCCTGGCCTTGTCCTTGGTGAGTTAGTCGAGTAATATATCTCACTAGAAATAGGTTAACATTGAGTCAAGACATTAGACATTGCAATACCTGTAAGCTAGCACTCGGACGAGGAATTAAGATCCAACGTTTGCGAAGGCCTAGCCTTATCCTTGGTGAGTTAGTCAAGTAATATATCTCGCTAAAAATAGATTTACATTTAATCAAGACACTAGCCACTCCAATACCTGTGAGCTAGCACTCGGACGAGGAGTTCAAATTCAGCGCGGGCGCAGGCCTAGCCTTGTCCTTGGTGAAAATTATATTTACATTTAGTCAATTAAGACACTAGCCACTATATCACTAAGACACTCCAATACCTAAAACCTAGCACTCGGACGAGGAGTTGAGATGCAGCGCCTGCGTAGGCCTAGCCTTGTCCTTGGTGAGTTAGTCAAGTAATATATCTCACTAAAAATAGATTTACATTAAGTCAATCAAGACACTAGCCACTCCAATACCTGACAGCTAGCACTCGGACGAGGAGTTCAGATCCAGCGCGGGCGCAGGCCTAGCCTTGTCCTTGGTGAGTTAGTCAAGTAGGTAATATATCTCACTCAAAATAGATTTACTTTCAGCCAATTAAGACACTAGCCACTTCAATACCTGTGAGCTGGCACTCGGACGAGGAGTTGAGATCCAGCGTTTGCGAAGGCCTAACCTTGTCCTTGGTCAGTTAGTCAAGTAATATATCTCGCTAAAAATAGATTTATATTTAGTCAAGACACCAGCCACTCCAATACCTGACAGCTAGCACTCGGACGAGTTGTGGTCCAGCGCCTGCGCGGCCTAGCCTTGTCCTTGGTGAGTTAGTCAAGTAATATATCTCACTAAAAATAGATTTACATTAAGTCAATCAAGACACTAGCCACTCCAATACCTGTGAGCTAGCACTCGGACGAGGAGTTCAGATCCAGCGCTGGCGCCGGCCTAGCCTTGTCCTTGGTGAAAGTTATATTTACATTTAGCCAATTAAGACACTAGCCACTACATCACTTAGTCCCTCCAATACCTGACAGCTAGCACTCGGACGAGGAGTTGAGGTCAAGTATAGATTTACATTAAGTCAACATCTTAATATTAAATCAGTATTAGTTGTTAACCACAATTACGTCTATTTCATCGTATTTACCTATGAAAATTTAATTATCAATGTAAATATATTTTCCAACAATTAAGACACTAGCCACTAAGACCCCCCAATACCTGACAGCTAGCACTCGGACGATGAGTTCAAATCCAGCGCGGGCGCAGGCCTCGCCTTGGCGCGGGTGAGGCGGTCGAGCTCGGCGGCGGCGTCGCTGCGCGCGGGCCCCGCGTCGGGCGCGCGCGCGCCGGGCCCGCTCTTCTTGTACAGCAGCGAGTTGAAGAAGTTGGCCAGCACGCCCTCGTTGCCCGGCGTGCCCGGCCCTATGCCGATCTTGGCGCCGTCCAGCTGGTGACGACGATACGAGTATCATACTTTATTCGTGTCTCATACCTTATTTAGGTATGCCGTGTGGTTACCGGCAACGATTAAAAAAAAAACCTGTCACTATTTGAATCTCAATTCTATCATTAAGCCAAATTGCTGAACGTGGCCATTCAGTCTTTTCAAGACTGTTGGCTTTGTCTACCCCGCAAGGGATATAGACGTGACCATATGTATGTATTAAAAAAAAAAAGAATAGGATCACTCCATCTCGATTACATGGAAGTCGTAAAAGCGACTAAGGGATACGCTAATGAACTTGGGATTTTGCTTTCAGGCGATGGGCTAGCAACCTGTCACTATTTGAATCTCAATTCTATTTTTTAATTAAGATAGATCTCTTTAATCTTAATCGTCGACCAATGTCAATATGAAAATTTACATAACAGTTAATAGTAAAAAAAACCTATAAAATAAATGATTTCAATACAAATATAATGTCAAATGTCCCATGTCCTAGAAACAAGTACCTGCGCGGCGGGCCTGGGCGCGCGCAGCGGGCTGTCTGCGCGCGCGCCGCCGCCCGCCTGCAGCGCGGCCAGCTGGCGCTGCAGGAACGCCTGCTCGTCCTCCGCCTGCACCTCCAGCTCGCGGCTGGCGCCGCTCTGGAATCAATCGATCGAATCATTCATTTGTAAGAAAAAAAAACATATTTTCAAGCACACACGATGATCCTAAGTAGTTTATTTATATAGACGTGACCATGTGTGTATGTTGCGGGACAGACAGAGCTAAGTCTTCAAAACTTATAAAACACTTATACAGGGTGACTTTTAATTCAACTGCATAAATTTAACTGTTAAGTGTACTCATCTAAAGGATATTTAAAAACGTTAATAGAAAAATATCAGTTCATATTTCAGAAAGTACGAAAAAAAATAAAAGTATCCAATATCATTCATCATCCAATATCATTCAGAGGTCAACGACACAATTCATTCAGCTGAGCGATTTCGACAACTCTGTACTTTACTTTAGATTCTTGATACCAGAAAAATTTTTCAGACTTTTATTTACATGTTTAGTTTAAATTTCTTTTTGTAGTATTGGTCTTTAATAAAGCGTGTGACGTAGTTATTGAGGGTTTTTCAAATGTGAAAATGATGACGTTGAATTTAAATAAAAATAGGCTCAAATGGCTCAGAAGCATGGGTATAGTCTATGTTTAAAAGGATGCAGTCGTTTTAAATGTCACCCTGTATATATGTATGTAGGTAGGTATTTAAAAATATACAAATTAGTTGTAAATGCTGTGTATACTTATAATATTTATATATATGAGAACAATTTATTTATCTCAATTGATTTAATCTTTATAGTAATGTATTTTGTGCCATGTGGTTCACAGCACCAATACAAAAAAGCATAGGACCACTCAATTTCTTTCCCATGGATGTCATAAAAGTCGAGAAAGGCTTTTATACTAAGTATTCTTATTTTAGGCCATGAGCTAGCAACCTGTCACTATTTGAATCTCAATCCTATCATTATGCCAAATAGCTGAATGTGTATCAGTCTTATCTAGACTGTTAGCTCTGTCTACCCTGCAAGGGATATAGACGTGACTTTATGTATGTATATACATAATAGTGACTTTTTCAAATTACAATGGTAAACAAAAAAAACTCTGTTAAAGTTAATGAGAAAAAAACATATACATACTTTCCGTACAGCGGGCTGCACTATAACGTCTCTGTAGTAATCGTCCGGCTTGCACGACTGCATGTTCTCATATAATATGCTAATTTTCTTCATGCTATCCCAACCGGCGGGACTGGAGACAAAAAAGAAAACATATTATGAGGTAATTCGCTTGAAATGCTAGAGACTAATGAAATCGTTCACGATTCAGATTTTAAAAGATCTCTATATTTGTAAATTGACGTCAGGTGTAAATACTGCAGTGTAGTTTGTTCCGCCGTTGGTTCATATATGCGTTATGAAAGCGGTAGTAGATATAATTAGACAAAAATTATGTTGACGTCAATAAGTGATACCTTGTACATATACGATTTTGAAAATAGATTAATTTTTAAAATTGGATTCTTAAAATCCTCGCCCAGAGATTCGGTCAGAGAGTGGGTCAATTAGAAACATAGGTACTATTGGGAAAGAATAAAAAACACAGCTACTCACATCCAACACAGTTGTTTCCTCTTTGGCGTTGGTACCGACCAAATCGACGCCATATTGGAACGTTACTTAGAAACAGTCGAAAGAAACTCACATTAAAACAGCATCCTTCTCCACAATAAGAGCTGGAGTTCTGAAGGGCAGGCCGTATATCCTATGTGTGAGGTACTTGTATAGCAGATCGCAGTTCTTGTCCTCCTTGGCGCTGGTGTAGAACAACGCGGCGCCATATTGTAGCCAAACCGTAGATTATAATGCTCATTATTTGCTAGAAATGGCTCCTAGATAAGGTACTTATTGGGAAAAAATAAAAAAACAGCAACTCACATCCAACACAGTGTTTTCCTCTTTGGCGTTGGTACCGACCAAATCGACGCCATATTGGAACGTTACTTAGAAACAGTCGAAAGGAACTCACATTAAAACAGCGTCCTTCTCCACAATAAGAGCTGGAGTTCTGAAGGGCAGGCCGTATATCCTATGTGTGAGGTACTTGTATAGCAGATCGCAGTTCTTGTCCTCCTTGGCGCTGGTGTAGAACAACGCGGCGCCATATTGTAGCCAAACCGTAGATTATAATGCTCATTATTTGCTAGAAATGGCTCCTAGATAAGGTACTTATTGGGAAAAAATAAAAAAAACAGCAACTCACATCCAACATAGTTGTTTACTCTTTGGCGTTGGTACCGACCAAATCGACGCCATATTGGAACGTTACTTAGAAACAGTCGAAAGGAACTCACATTAAAACAGCGTCCTTCTCCACAATCAGAGCTGGAGTTCTGAAGGGCAGGCCGTATATCCTATGTGTGAGGTACTTGTATAGCAGATCGCAGTTCTTGTCCTCCTTGGCGCTGGTGTAGAACAACGCGGCGCCATATTGTAGCCAAACCGTAGATTATAATGCTCATTATTTGCTAGAAATGGCTCCTAGATAAGGTACTTTTTGGGAAAAAATAAAAAAATCATAGCAACTCACATCCAACACAGTTGTTTCCTCTTTGGCGTTGGTACCGACCAAATCGACGCCATATTGGAAGGTTATTTAGAAACAGTCGAAAGGAACTCACATTAAAACAGCGTCCTTCTCCACAATAAGAGCTGGAGTTCTGAAGGGCAGGCCGTATATACTATGTGTGAGGTACTTGTATAGCAGATCGCAGTTCTTGTCCTCCTTGGCGCTGGTGTAGAACAACGCGGCGCCATATTGTAGCCAAACCGTAGATTATAATGCTCATTATTTGCTAGAAATGGCTCCTAGATTAGGTACTTATTGGGAAAAAACAGCAACTCACACCCAACAAAGTTGTATCCTCTTTGGCGCTGGTACAGAACAATTCGACGCCATATTGGAAGCTTATTTAGCAACAGTCGAAAGGAACTCACATTAAAACAGCGTCCTTCTCCACAATCAGAGCTGGAGTTCTGAAGGGCAGGCCGTATATCCTATGTGTGAGGTACTTGTATAGCAGATCGCAGTTCTTGTCCTCCTTGGCGCTGGTGTAGAACAACGCGGCGCCATATTGGAGACAGAACCGTCGGATCCACTGCTGCATGAAGTCGAAGTGCTCGTCGCGGTAATCGTGCTCCTTTTCAAGCGTGCTCATGTAGTCAGTCTGCGAAATTATAAAAGTAATAAAGTTAGTGTAAAAAAGATTGAATTAATAATCTATGCATGTATGTATAATAAAACAGTAAAATTATTTTGTCTGTACATTTAGTATTTATGACTGAAATGGATAGAGGGACACTTAAAATGAATAGAATAGAAAGCAAAAATTTTTTTTTTGTTTCTTGAAAATCGGTTCTCTAAAAAAAGTTATCGTCACTTGAATGAACTCAAGGCATGAGTTGCAGTTATAAGGTAAGGTCACATATTTAAGTTAATTTTTCATATGATTAGTATATTGATTTATTTCACATTATTGTAGATTCAACTCGAAAATCACAGGGAGCAGCTAGTATTGATATAAGAGAAATGTATGGTGTTAAACAGGATGTGGTGATCAAAATTAAAAAAGGTATGTTGAGATGGTGTGGACATGTCGAGTGAATGGATAAGGACATCAGACTAACGAAAGGAATTTATAAGTCAGTTAATTCACCTTGGTGGCCACGACCACTATATCCAGACCCAGGTTAGTGGTGAGAACGCCTTCGGGGAGGGGGCTATCGTCATCATCCCCATTCTCGAGGTCGTCCGATAGATTTCTGGAAGACCTCTTCATGGGAGAAGACGCTGTGGGCTCCAATTCGTCCCCTGGCTCCGTGTACCTCTGCCATTTCTGAACCTGTTGCTTTTTACTTTGTAGTCTATGTTCTGGAAGAGAGAACAAGTAGGCACTTAATAAAAGCTCATTAATTCATACTAGAAAGTGGCGTGTGGTTCCTGGCACCAATAAAAAAAAAGAATAGGACCACTCCATCTCGTTCCCGTGGGTGTCGTTAAAGGCGACTATTGGATAAGCTTTTAAACTTGGGATTCTGCTTTTAGGCGATGGGCTAGCAACCTGTCACTATTTGAATCTCAATTCTATCATTAAGGCAAACAGCTGAATGTGGCCTTTCAGTCTTATCAAGACTGTTGGCTCTGTCTACCTCCAAGGGATATAAACGTGAGTATATACATACCTATATATGTATATTTACTCGATCTCTCGACTTTGTATACGAAATTTGTAGTTTGAAATGTAGAGAACTGATAATGTGTCATTCAATAACGTCTATTGCAAAATAATAATATAATAATATAAATGAATAATAAAGCTATAAAAAAATGTCTCACGAAATAGTGACATAAATTAATGACAAACGATATCGTAATATATTTATATTCACAACGAACACTACCATAAAACAGTTAAATACAGAAGTCAGTCTGTATATACGTCGCACTAAACTATCGTGTTATGAATAAAACAGGATGCCTTCAACTTCAGTTAACACTTGAAAGAACTTATCAAATTTTGAGAATATCGTCAGCGTTTACATAAAAACCTGGACCAAATTTTAAATTATTCCAAACTATTATATATAGTGACATCAGCCGAATGCTTAATTTACAAAGAAAACATATATATATTTGTTTCATATTTCTTTGATGGGTTACGTTTATAATTTAAGTAGTAAATTTCTTAAGAAAATTACGCTAGTGTTAAAAAAAAGTTCACAGACGCGTGTCTCAACTCTCAAGCGGTTTGTCTTGTCACTTCAAATTTATCTGTTCTGATTCCAATATATCGAGTCCGTAATCGATTTTGTTGTGTATGTTTGAGCACACTTTGTACATAGATTAAGTTTTGTACTTGTTGTTTTGTGACACAATTCCGACCGCGATGTTACGACGGTGTGACGTAATGCGTGAGTCACTGTCGCAAAATAAACGCGGACCTTAACTTATTAATTAGAATTAAGTCGGATTAGATTAAATAAATAAATAAAATACACAAATTTTAACTGAACAGGTGTTAAGATCCTATTTTTAAGCGCAATAGTATTGTTTAAAATGTTTTTAATAAAGTCATCAGTGTATAATTGACCTCATTTATTATATGTTTGTCATTATTAAAAAAAAATTGTTTATTGATTGGCAGGCTCAAACCTTGAAATAAATATTTTAAAAAAGAATAAACAAACTGTGTTATTATTCTGCGCGATGCAGGAATTTAATTTGTTAATTGACAATAGCGCTCAATAATAAAATAGATTTTTGTAATTTTTATTTTATTTTTATTTCTATGACATATTATTTTAATTGCTTGTAACTTTTCACATTAATATTTATTTCTAGTAAGTTATTGTATGTACCTACATACGTCCATTAGGATAGCTCACGCGAATGATCACGATATTAACAGCCTTTGTAACCTGTGTTGCACAATAAATACATTATGATTTTGTCTCAGTTTGGAAGTCTTTGGCGAGAAGAATGGAATTTTTGCTTACAATATTGTTAACAAGCTTCACGTGACGAAAAAAAATTACCTGGTGTGAGATCCAATTTGTCTATGTGGTCGCCAAGCACTGACGCCCAGCTCTGTAACTGATCCAGTATACCCCAGGGGGTCGTCATGGCGACTGTGAGAACGACCAGGGTATGGGGGAACGTCTCCTCGCTGAGAGCGAACTTGAGCAGGTTCGTGTGCCCTGGATCACCGTCCAGGACCCACACGCTGAGCCGGGTTTGATCTGATGACAAAATTTTTGTGATGTTGATGTGATGCGAACACAAATAATGGCTCAAACTTGTATTATAAATTAAATCTATTCTATTCTATTCTTTGCATATGACAATATAAACAATTTAAAATTTATGGTGGAATTTGATCAATTATAGTGAACGTCCAAGATCTCTTTATAACAAATATTTATTAATAAGGGACATTTCAACATCACTTAATAATTGTCATGTCTTATGGTTTCACAACATTGGTTGACTTCAAATAATTTACTTATTACTTAGTTTACTGCCACTTCCAAAGCGTCAGTGCGGAAAAAGTGGTGTAAAACTGCTGCAAATATTTTTAACTCTTCTAGATAAATAGTTTAATAAAGTTTAAATACACTCATGCAGTTTCAATGGCTCTATAAAATACTTATGAAATTATTAGCAATACATATGATAACTTTTTAATCCATACTATAACATTTTTTTCTTTGAACATGGGATAATAAATATAAAAACAAACAAATATTATCAAATTAAAAAATGAGGTGACACTTGACCTTTTGAATGAACTCATTCTAGAGATAGCTGCATTCAATAGAGAGCAGTTGGAATCACAATGAAACCAGATGAATTTAATATGCAAATTAGGTAATTAAGTCGCAAATGCACATCGCCGGGAATGTCATGGTTTAGAAATGTTTTTGGTTAAGTAGCAATTTACTGAACTCACTAGCTTTCATTGGCAGTTTGAACAGTGTTGAATAAAAAGTTTCTCATTTGGCCCATTCCCATAGGAATTTCTCACTAAAAGAGCCTATATTTGACATCGGATGTTCATGCATAATAAACTTCCTTGTTAAGTCATGATACTGAATAACTATAAATAAATAAAAAATAAATATATATTTATTTATCCTATAGGTGCCTATGGAACAAATTACACAGATTGAGTAAGCCTCAAAGTTAGTTGTAGACATATCTAAATTACAAGATTAGCTTTTCAACCATTAATATTTTTAGATTTAGATAAGTAATATAATTGTAGGTTAAAATAACTTAAATTTTGATGTTTTATTTTTATTTATGTGGAATTAATATTCTAATTAATTCTACATATATAAAAATAAAAAATCTAATTGTAATCACAAGGTTTTATACACATTTGTTTGCTAATGCAAACAAGTGATTTTGTTTTGATTACATATAATACAATGAAGATGTAAATATAAACTACAGTTTGCTGCAGAGAAGCTGAACTTATTGTTTTAGTTTATTTACATGAACAGAGGGTCCAGTTTATCTGCCATTGACTGAACACACACACTTTTATTTCAGTGAACAAAGTTTATAAGAAAACTGCATAAATTTTTGTTTCAATATTGATAAAATATTGCATTTCTTGTAGACGAATATTGACAACAAACTGTTTCTCATTAACCTAGATCTAATTGGCATTCACTTTGTTGTTAGTCTACATAACCTCAATGAAACTAAGCAATCCGAAAGTCTACTTACCATCCCGATACTCATCTCTAACATCTATGTACGCGTATTCGAGTGCTGATCCTTTTTTCGGATCCTCAACACCTTGTAATTTAGCTACCAGAGTTGTTTTGCCAGTTTCATTGTCACCCAAAACTAACACATTTTTGTTTGAAGGTAGTTTTGTGTTCCCTTGATTTTGGACCTCTTCTAATATTGCAGACCTGCAAGAGAGAATGGTTCATTGTATCCGACGAGATCGAAACGCGATATATCTGACAGTAGCACAGATGCCACATTGTTCTCACAAAATGTTTCACTATCACCAAATATGAAACCATTTCACAGCCGTTTTACATACAAAGGTAAACGTAGCAGCTAGGTCACACATTTCTCAGGTATGAAGCTTGACATCACGTAGGTGTGACACATTGGATCCCCCTATATGGGGACTGCATGTTAGACGTAGAATTAACAGTGAATTGTTACCACAAATTGTCCTTTGCATCGTTGTTGTCTTTCTTTTTAGATTTAAGCCCATTAGCCTGGCCGTTTGTCTCCATTCTTCAGTAATTTTAGAAGATAACAACGGCACAGAAAGGCTTTTCTTTCGTTTTCGTTTCTTCGGCTGTTCATACGTCACTCTTGCGATGATACTTGTGTTTCAATGCGTACAATGAAATTGCTACCAATAAATTTTAAATGTGGCATCCTAAAAACTACCAATAAAAATAATAAAACGATAGCCACTTGTTATTTCCTTTTAAAAATTTAAGTTTTGTCAAATTTAACTTTAATGCATATATGTATAACACTTTTATTGGCACAATTTTATTTTGGAGATTACTTCTATGTACCGTTGAAATCTTGAAGAAACTCCTATTTTTTATTTTTCACGAAGCTGGCAATATTACTTTTTAATATTAAATTCAGACGAAGATAATAGCAAATACCACTTTACGCATTGATTAAAATGTCACAGTCATCAATCTAAGCTGTCATTTTGCTTGTTCCATTTTAATACAAAACCAGCAATTGTTCTGATTTAGCATTTATCAAGTATTATTTAGTGCGAATTTTGCTCACAAAAAAGAAAGGAATCGAAGTTTTTAGGGTTAATTAAAATAAAAGGAACAAGAAGTTTATGCTCGCGCACAAGAAAAGAAATACCAAAGAAAAATAAACAGTAAAATACTGCTACAAATGCAAGTTATTTTACTTGAATAATCATATTGTGTTGTACAATCAACTTTAACTATAAATCGTGACGTTAAATAACTGTCTAAAATGTCTAGAAAACCTAGTTCCGGGAAGAAAACCAATTTGTCGCAAGTGAGTCATTGCTTTTATATTGTTTGCGACTAGACTTCTTGCTTTGATATCATTCTAACATGGTGTAAAAGTGATTCCTAACGGTCGATTACAATGTTATATACAAGTGGTGTAAACAGGAACACATTTAAAATAAAATAATAAATCAGCTGTTTGAAACTTCATTTGTAAACAAAGATCTTAGCCTTTCAGGTTTCAAGGTATTTTGAATCTGAAATTATGTGTACTTGAGGACAATTCGACATTTAAAAACTTCACTATAAATTTTACAAGATACATTTTGATATAAAACAAATACAGTTCCTAATATATTTTCTTATTGGAACTAATTTAAATACTGTTCATCTGTTTTTTTTTGCATATATTTATCAGAATTACTATTAAAATTATATATACATTTTTAATAGGAAAAAAAACCTAACACATTGTATTTGATGTATTGCAACATGAATTAAGTATTTAACAATTGTGTTTTTGAAATAATATTTTTTTTTTAATTTACATATCCCACAATGCTACAGAGTGAAGGACTTGATGTTTTGGGTGAACACAATAAATACATTTTACCTTCCATTTTAGTTTGGCCTCCTAGACATCCCAAGTCTAGACGATGCAGACAAGCCAATGGATCTATCTGACGATGACATAGACCTTGAAGCTGAGTTGGCAGCCATCAGTGGTGGGGGCCCCAAGAGGTCTCGGCCCAGGAAACCGGCGCCCATGCCAGCTTCAAGTCTTGATGCCATGATCGCTGCTAGTCTGAAGGATGTGCCATCTGATGATGATGTTGGTTCAGGTATGTGGTAGATAGATCCCACACATGAGAGTACATATGGCTACATAGAAAAGTATGCAAAAGGTGGTGTACTTTTTCACCTACTGTACATTGGATGTGCATTTCCTTAATTAATATGAATCTGTATTATTTAAAATCTACAAAGACATTTGGTTGACTGGAAGAAAGCCTTAGATTGGGTTAAGTCCGCCATTATACAAATTCTTCTTAATCCAATATTTGTTTTGTAATATTTTATATTACTTTCTTATGTGCAATAAAGAGTTCACAAACAAACAAACAAGGAAGTTAGTCAAATAAGGACAAAGTACCTAGTACACAGTAAACAGAAGAAACTTCATACATACTTTCATTTAGTTTTATTAACATGGGTGGGTAAATTGGTGATTTTTGTTTTTTAATACTTTTACCAAATTCACCTTTCCCATAGATGTTCTAAAAGGTGATTAAGGAAAAGGCTAATTTACTTGGGATTCTTCTTTTAGGTGAGGGGCTAGCAACCTGTATTTCATTCCCACCATTAAGTCATACAGCTGAATGTGTGTCTTTTCAAGACTATTGGCTCTGTCTACCCCGCAATGGATAAGGTGATTATGTATGTCTCTTTTCATTGAAGGTGATGAGAACGACCCAGACCTGCTAAACGAGTTACAAGAACTAGCGATTGAAGACGACGAGGCGCCCGCGCCCCCTCCCCGCGTCCCCCGCGCCGCCCCTCCTCCTCCCGTCAGTGGACAAAGCAGTACCATAAGCCTGCTGCAAGACAGGATATCAAATTATTCTCTTGCTGAGAAATCTGCAAAGGCTAATGGGGAAAGCAGCAGGGCCAGAAGGTAAATTGATGAGTCTAATGTGTATAATCTATTACAAATTGAACCATGATCCAATACAAGTTAGGTTCCCCAGCAAAGATTGTGGAGGTCAAATGGAAGTTGCTTCGTGTTAAAACCTGACTCACCGAAGCCAGGATCTTGGTCAAAAGGCTCCGAGTTTAGGATGTAACTGAGACCAAAACCAGAAGGAAGAAAAAGATTGTATATGAATATCAAATTAACACATTCTGTAAAACCTGTTATTAACCGAGTGATGAATTACAATACTTCATTCAGTGTTTCTTATCCTACTAATATTATAAATGCGAAAGTTTGTGAGTATATCAGTATGGATGTTTGTTATTATTTCACGCAAATACTACTGAACCGATTACGATGAAATTTAGAATGTAGCTGTAGCTGAAGACCCAGAATAACATATAGGCTAACTTTTTATCCCGGAGTTCCCGCGGGATTGATAGGGTTTCCATGCGGACGAAGTCGTTTTCAATAATTAATCATTTCCCTAGATTCGGTCGCGGCCTCAAAACCCTCAACGAACTACTGAAGCAAGCGAAGGCCGGCCGGCCTATCAACGACGAGGATATCCCACCACCAGTCAGTCTGGGGAAACCCACAGACGGGGCGCAGCCACCACAACCTCCGCCCAGAGTCGCGGAGCCACCAGCACCGATACCCGAACCACCAGCCAGAGAATTACCTCCCACCCCCGAAGTACCTTCGGCACCAGAGGAACCAACGGCCCCGGAAGAACCGCCATGTTTGCCGGAACCCAAGAATCCACCGCCCCCTCCCCCAGTGGAAGAATTATCCCCAGAAAGACAACAAGGGCTGCTGATTATTTTAAGTGAGTTTTTATATATTTACATGCATACATATAATCACGTCTATATCCCTTGCGGGGTAGACAGAGCCAACAGTCATCAGAAGACTGAAAGGCCGCGCTCAGTACACTTAACTGCACATAGAGTTGGTGCATAGATAACTCTAGAGCGTAGTGATACAGGACAAGTTTCTGTGAATATGGGAAGGTTGTTATGCTACTGACTGTACTTTAAGCGACAGTAGTGTATTTATTTATTTATTCAATACATCTTACAAGCTAACAGATATTATATCCAAAATGCTTACAAGATAAATTTAAAATAGAATTATATACAATTATTATACATTATTAACATTCAATTATGATACATTTAATATTGGAATATGACAATGATTAAAATAATTAATTATTATATATTATATTACATAAAGTAGCAATGATTACTTAGTAGTAATGAATACAGCCTACAGCGGCTTTTCAGTCTTCTGTTGGCTCTGTCTACCCCGCAAGGGGTTGTTGTTGTTTAACCACCCTTATACCATCTTCTAGAGCGTAAAGAAGAATTTAAAGCGGCTGCTCTAGCCAGCAAGCATGCCGGTGACAAGACCCTAGCATTAGAGTACTTGAAGGTGGTGAAGCAGTTCGATCTGGTGGTAGACGCTTACAAGGCTGGCCAGGAGATGGATCTGAGCGAGCTGCCCACCCCGGAACACATCGCAGCTGCAGCCACCCAGGGCAGGCAGGAGGAACATACGCAGAATTCTAATGGTATGTACATTTCTGTAGACTATAAGAACACTCCAAATATAGGCTATGTCTCTATATTTTTTTTATTTAACGCAAAGTTGAATCAGAAGAGGTATTTTTTTTTTCAGTCAGATGAAACTTTGTTTTATCAATTTTCGGTATTATTACGTATAGATGGCGCCACAAGCGTTCGTATTTAGTAAGAAATCTTTATTTAAAAGTGGTGAAGCAGTTCGATATGGTGGTGGACGCGTGACTGCCCCCTATGTATATATGTTTAGATCTTTAAAAGTTTTTTTAAAAGATAGACTGATTCAAGAGAAATTTTTATATGTATATATGTTACCCGGGGCGGGTGTAATAAAAAAAGCTGTCCCGGAAAACATTGTTTTGCCATATAATTAATTTTAAAAATAATTTCTAGTTAAAAAAATGTTAAGAGTTAAGAGAGAGACAACCCTTATCACAAAGGGGTATGAAAATGATGAAGAGGAATGAGGGATGTTGGCCGATTCTCAACGACCTATTCAATATGCTCACAAAATTTCATGAGAATCAGTCAAGCCGTCTCGGAGGAGTACGGGAACAAACATTGTAACACGAGAATTTTATATATAAGATGAGTTTTAACATACATACATACATATGTTCACGTCTATATCCCTTGCGGGGTAGACAGAGCCAACAGTCTTGAAAGGACTGAATGGCCACGTTCAGCTATTTGGCTTAATGATAGAATTGAGATTCAAATAGTGACAGGTTGCTAGCCCGTCGCCTAAAAAAGAATCCCAAGTTTGTAAGCCTATCCCTTAGAGTTTTAACTTTAAAGTAAAAAAAAAATGGTTAAAAAAAAGTTTACTTAACCAATTGTCTTATAGACGCCGAGACTCCAGCGGCCGAGAGCGGCGGAGGGGGCCTCATCACAGCCGCCACTTTGGACGAAGCACTCAGGCAAAGGCTTGCTGCTTTTCAGGTACATTATTATAAAAAAAAAAAAAATTTTTACCTTTTCCACACGCACTGAATTTTATATTTGTTTTAATATGAAGAATATATACAGTTCGAAAAATCATACATTTAAAACTAAAACATAAGGATATTATATGTATTAAATGTATAATTTTAAGAACTGTGCTTCCCGGAACTTTAGAAAAGAATCACCCCATATATTTCTCAAGGATGTCGTAAAAGGTGAATGAAGGAAGCGTATGTAAGCGATGGTCTAGCAACCTGTCACTCTTTGAATCCCAATTCCATCACTAAGCCAAAAAGCTAAACGTGGCCTTTCACTCTATTCAAGGCTTTGTCTACCCCGCAAAGACCATAGACGTGATTATATGAATGAATGAATTAATATATACTATTGCTTTTCTTATAATGTGGTACGTATACTATTTTTTAAAAACATGAACAATACAATTAAGAGTTCTTTATTCCTATATTAACTACTGCCCTTCACTTCGTTGGTAAAAGTTTACTAAAAAAGTTATGTGTTGCCCTTACGGACGATAGAGGGAGACATTATTGTATACCATACATCTAATAAAACTTCATTCATATCGGAGCAAATAGTTTTCGCGTGATGAGAGTACAAATATACAGACGATAAAAATCACAAATTTGGCTTCTGTTTGTCTTATATAGATCCCCCATATCGATATTTCTGCCAACATCTTGCAAGTACAGACATCGGACTATTTTATAAAACTACTTGACCGATAACGATAATGAATTGTGTTTTTTATTTTAAATCACTGCAGCAACAGGAAGCGAAAGCCAAAGAAGAGGGCAACTCGTCCAAAGCTCGGCGCATGGGCCGAATCGTCAAACAGTACCAAGAGGCGGTCGCTGCGCACGCGCGCGGGAAGCACGTCAACACGGAGGATCTGCCTACCCCGGCGGGGCACGGGCCGCTGCCTAACGAGGTGAGAAACTATGGCAATAAGTCACAATTAGGGTTGCCATCTCTAAAATTTGGAAAACCGGACGAGACGCGTGAAAACCCCGGATTTTAGAGTCCGAAAGCCGGACATGTTAACAAGATCTTTTAAACATATACAATGCAATAAAAGACATTTGAATATTAAACAACAGATCAGAAAATTTTTGAAGTTTAGACCTACAGCAATGTTTTTTTTTATTTTTTATTTATTAATATTTTAAAACCCGGTCTAAAAAAAAACCTTCCCCGGACGCTCCCCGGACGCCCTCTAAACTAGGACAAATCCGGGGAGACCCGGACGGATGGCAACCCTAGTCACAATAGATAATCCCGCGACGCTATCAGGCAATATGTGTGAAGAGTCTAAATCGCGCAAGCAAAAGTTTTCATGGATTGGAGCGTGTATACAATCTCTGACTCAACATCTGTCATGTGGTTCCCCAGGCATCTCACCAGCCTACAGGAAGATCTTTCCTATTGTGGTGGTCGACCCCAAATCATTACTTCCGCTACAGTAACATATATTTATTGAAGATTTTAGACAGTTTCGAAGTTTTAACTCGCTAAAAATTATAGTATATTTATGATACTGTCATTAATCAAATATAAACGAACAAATACATTAATAAATAACAAAGTAACAATTCAATGTTTCATGGTGCAATGTAAAAGTATGAAGTCTTGCCCGTAAGGCCTATTGGCGCTGTTTTCCCCGTAAGGGATAAAGACGTTATTTCTTTCTTGAACGCATCCTTTTACACCGGACCGGACATTATTATTATAATTCAGTCCGAATGTATCTTTGTTTTATAGTTCCTCCATTCGACAATAGATGGCGCTGTGTCATATTGAATGGCGATTTGGTTCGCTTCTTCACATGTTTGGTATAACGTCACCGTGGATTTTTTCAACAGACGGAAATATGTTGGCCTATTACGTTTGCCAATGAGCAAAAACTAACTTTTTAGTTTTGCGACAATTGGCACTGTCGATCCCGTAAGGGATAAAGACGTAATTTATTCCATAAACGCGTCCTGTGTTTTATATTACCATTCTTACTCCGGACTTAATAATTAATTCCGAATGTTTGTTGTTTTATAGTACCTCCATTCCATTCGATAACAGATGGCGCTGTTTCACATTGAAACGCGCTATGGTTTGCTTGTTCATGCGTTTGGTTATATCGTCACCGTGGATTTTCCATCGGACGGATTTTGATGAAATTTTTATTTTTGGAAGATTGTTGCGAACCGTACGGTTATGCAATCTAAAGTTTCAAAAAGAATCTTCTTATACATTTAGTTTAGGATGTCGTATCGTATGAGGCGACTAAGGATTCTCGTTTTAGGCTTGGGCTAGCAATCTGTCACTATTTGAATCTCAATTCTATCATAAAGCGACATGAACGTGGCCTATCAGTCTCTTAAAGAGTTTTGACTCTGTCTAGCCCGCAAGGGATATAGACGTGATTATATGAAAGAATGAATTTAGTTTAGGCTTTCTTGGTTATTTTTTAATCCATAATACGTCCAATTTTATAAATGCGAATTGCAAAGATATGTTCTGTGTGATTTTTTGGATTTTACGAGTACTTTATACTGTAGATATAATATGTAGATAATTAGATATATTATATTTATTTATTTACAAATTTATGTACACAGAAAACTTCGAAAGTGATAATCACAAGAAACGAAATAACAAAGGTTCTGCTTGTTTCAAAATAAAAAAGGCGTGTACTCCACTCACACAACTAATATATGTATATATATTTTGATGAAGTTTATAAGATATAAATGCTACTCGTGGGAGGCCGGGGCGGGTTGCTAGCAGAAAGATATGTTGATCGGTAGAAATGAAGCTGGAGAAAAATATTGGAAGTGTCTAGTCTGCCACCAGTGGTCATTTAATAAAAATAAATATACTGCCACTTGTGGTTAGATAAAAAATTATATTATTCTGCCGCTATAGGCACAATAACAAATAAGGCTATTTTGCCACAAGTGGCAAGTCAAACCAACAAAATATTCTACCGCTAGTTAGAGGCAGCACACCTACCAAAAATAAACAGCCACCAAAGCTGAGGCAAGCCTTTTGCGGCAATTGATATACTTATCAAAAAGTAGTAAATGATACACGATTTCTAAGAAATATATTTATTTTTCATGTACGAGTACATAACAACGTTTATTTAGATATTGCTTTTTTTTTCTTAACTCCTACTACTGTTAGATCATGTCCTTTGGGTCGACCTCTGCGTTTTCGGACAGCTGGTAATCTTATTGTTTGATTAACAAGAGCATTACAGGTCTGTGCCTGATTTAATGCCTTTAGCATTAGCTAAAGGCATTAAATCAGGCATATTTTTGTCATTTCTATCTTCAGTTTTTACATGTTTCTCAGCCTTTTCTAGATTTTGTTTCTGTTCAACAGGTTTCTCTATATGTAGATTTATTTCTTTCTCATCCTGTTTATTATGTATTATAAGTTGTCTCTCTGCGTATTCTATATTTACTATCTCTAAATCTTCTGCAGTATGGTCGATTATATGTATGTGCCTTATTTGTTTTTATCGTTACATTTTCGTAGTTTTTTGTGTCTTCCTTTTCTGTTTCTGGTTCAATATGTATTATTACATGTGTCTCTAAGTTTATTTTATTGCTTTCTTTTTGTTCATTATGTATTATTACTATATTTTTAGCAAATCCAATTTGCTCTGTTTCTAAAACCTCTGTAGTGTTATTGTTAATTTCTATGTTACTTGTTCTTTTAAACGTATTTTCATCTTTATTTCTGTCATCATTTTCTATTTCTTCGTCGTTTATTTCTAAATGTTGTATTTTTTTTTCCTTTTGATTAAGTACTGTTATTGTTTTATGGCCTTTATTATTTTAACATAGCTGATTTGTATTTTTGCGGTACACAGAAAAAGCACTCTAAGTGCTTTTTCTGGGTTTTATCGTTAATTATAATTTACAGTAATACAAACAATGAAAACAGTTTAAAACTTCCTCATCAACTACAAAAACAAAAACCGATAGGGTTATGTTTTTGTTTTTGTCACATTGCTAACTTCGGTACGATACTTTAACATAAGAAATATATGCTTTATATACAAGTTATAAGGAACATATTCCAATAACTAATAACTTGTGGCGGAATAGCATTTTATATTAGTCTGCCGCAATAGGAACAACTTCACTACGCTGCCCTAGTGTATTTTAAAATTAGACTTTATTAGTTTGACTAAAGGAACAAATTTGAATACCACAATACTTGTGGCAGAATTATTTAATTTCTTATTTTACCACTAGCGGCTTAGTAATTCGATTTGTTAAATGGCCGCTGGTGGCGGACTAGACACTTCCAAAAATATTTAGAAAAAAAAACGGATTTCTTGTTATTTTTTATTTTAAACTTTCACTTGTTTTACAATGCCTTGCCCAAACCCGCGCATTGTTGTTTGGCACGAAGTTACGTTATTTGGTCTAGGTGCACTAAGACAGGATTTCTCGAAATTCCCGCGGGAACGGGAACGAACGGCACTTTATACACACATCATATACTTAGTATGGATTGTTATTGGAATTGATGATGTCTTTTTCTTCCTGGCTATATACTCGTAGTCCAGGCGCACCCCGGGCTCCTCTCCAGAGAGGTGAGGAAATACTCACCTCCGCGCCTCTTTACCACGACCCTGGACTGGTTAGTCAGGTTTTATACGCGAAGCGACTGCCATCTGACCTCCGCAACTTTTGCAAGGGAACTTAACTAAATTGGATCATGGTTGCACATCCAGTTGCCTGAATATTGACATTGTCCCGTAACGTGAGAGCTCTGGTTGGCACCAAAACTAATGTACGTAACTCAGAAAAGAGTCATGGGATTGATTGTAATGAAATATCTTTACATTTTTAGGGGGCCCCGCAATCGGCCGCTTCCCCCACCCCCTTGTCTCCCCCCCGTCCCCCCGTGCCCATCCCCACCCCCGCGGTATCGTCCACGTCGCGGTACGAGAAGCAGATCGCATTGCTGACATTAAGGCAGAAGCAGTTCAAAGAAGCCGCGCTTGATGCTAAGAAAGCGGGTGAGTTGTAAAAAAAAATAGTATTTTTTTTAAAAAAAGGTAATTCTTCAAACATAACAAGTGAGCCTTTGCAAAATGTTTTTCACAGGATGTAAATAACAGTCAATCGGACCAATTTAGATCAACTTACGTAAATAATGACACGACATTATAAAATACTATGTAAGCTAATAGAATAGAATAGAATAGATTTATTTTCAAAATTGGATACAAGGTATCACTTATTGACGTCACATCACCTAAATCTAATTATAACTACTACCGCTTCCAAAGCGTATGTGTAGAAGAAGCGGCGGAACAAACTACACTGCAGCATTTTCATCGGACGTCAATGTACAAATATAGATCTCTTAAATCTAAATCATGGACGAATACACATTGTCTACATTAAAAAACATGAATGAATGCAGAACTAGTTATTTCAATACGAATTCGATATTTCGTCAAATAAATAAAGATAAAATAAAATATGTACAGTACATACTGTACAAATTATGTCAACATCATGTCAAAAATGCACAAGCATTTAAGAGGCCATTATGTCAAGCTCGGGCCACACATGTTTATCATTAATATAATCCTCCGTGCTGTAATAGGCTTTCCTACAAAGCTTATCTTTAATGTACTTTTTGAATTTTCTATCATTCATTTCAAGAACACTTTTTGGTAATTTATTATAAAATCTTATACAATTAATCAGAAATGATTTCCCTACCTTAGCCAGCCGATGCGCTGGGATCGACAACTTGTAATTGTTCCGCAGTGATCTACTAGTACATTCACCTACTTTTTTGAAAGCGTCTAAGTTTTTCCTAACATGCATAATGTTATCGAAAATGTATTGTGAGGGCAATGTTAAAATATTAAGGGTTTTGAAAAAATCTCTAAGTGAATCTCTTTGTTTTAAGCCGTAGATGGCTCGAATTGCCCTTTTTTGTAAAATGAAAATAGTTTGTATGTCTGCTGCTGATCCCCAAAGCAGCAGACCATAAGACATTAAACTATGAAAATAACTAAAATATACTAACTTAGCAGTTGCCACATCTGTCAAATGCCTAATACGACGAATGGCGTAGGCTGCAGAACTAAGCCTTTTAGAAAGTTTTAAAATGTGAGCATTCCATTTTAAATTTGAATCTAATGTTATTCCTAAGAAAGAAGTACTATCAACAATATCTAATCTTTTATTACTTATACTAATATCTACATTTGCCTGCCGCACATTGGGATAGCGATGGGCGATTACTACTAAAAGTTATCGAATCAGTCGATTGTTTAATGCAGTCGATAAAAGTCGATAATCATCGATGTCAATCGATTGTTATCGACCAATGAAACGCGTGCGGCGGGCGACGACGACTGCGGTTACCTTAATACTATTTTTTAGCGCACCGAATCAATTACTACTAAATAGTAGTATAAAAGATTACCATGTGCGTTGCGTGCGTGCCCTGCGCTACGTTCTTACAATAAACGGAACGTTCAATCGTTTGTCGACATCGTAGTTTATGTGGATGTTGTGTTGATACATTATTCTGTAGAATAATAGGCCAGAGTTATATAGTAAAAAAATTTAATAAATCGAATACGTAATCGTTTTTGTTTCATAATATTAAACTAGGTAATCTTAAAGTAGGTATGAGATCAATCAAAACTGAGATACTTTTTAGTATAAACTTCACTAGGTAGGTTTTATGTTATACAATTATAAAACAAAATTTAAATGCTTTTCCTAAATCAACAAAGTAAGTAGCTAACAAAAATGACAAAAAATAATAGAATCAACAGTTTACTGTTAATAAGTAAGTAAACTCTTAAACAATAAACGGACTAACGAAATATAATAATATTTACTTTACGTTCAAAGTTCAAAATGAAACGGTAGGCGCGGGGTGCGCAGGGATGGATGAGTGGATAGGTAAAATACAAACGGCTGTTTCAATTTCAACAGCTTATAAATGAAGCATTTTACACTACGTAATAAATCAAAAATAATAACAAAAACAATATTTATTAACACTCTTTTAACATATTCTTTTGTTTCATTAAAATACTCTTACGTAAAACAAATTTGACTTCTATTTTTAAAATTTTCGCCGGATGTTCTTATTTTCACGATAATCAATCAGAACAAAGTATTTATCAACCAATCAGAATAAAATATCCTGTTTCCTGTCAATTCAATAGGGTTGTAACACTGTGGGTTGTAATAATGTGTGCGTGGATTAATCATATGATTTACATTTTAAAAACAAATGGTAATATTTCGCGTTGAAATCGTTTGTAAAGTCATGCATGAATATTCAGAGTTCAGATCAGACTCGGATCAGTAGACTCAATATCATTTACTTTATTTAGCAAAAATAAATCCTTGATTATTTGTCTTCTGTTTCATTTCATATCAACAACAACATGCTATATTAACATTCACACGCACACGCAAATCAGAAAAATACGCCGCCTAACGCACACGAATATTAGCTGATATGCGATGAGTATAGAGATAGTAGTATAGTTATGGATAGTAATTAAATTAGTAGTTTGTCGATTGTTATTCGAATAATCAGCCTGAGGAACTACTAAATCGACAATCGAATGCGCGAGCGCGCGATTTTCGATTCAGTCGATCGTATATTTAGCAAGAATCGCCCATCGCTACATTGGGAAGTGTAAACTTAATGCATTGGGTCTTATTTGCATTTAACAGTAAGTTGTTGATTGTAAACCAGTTAGAAATGGCGGCTAAAGTGCTATTCACATCATCACATATTTCGCTACGGCGGTTCATTTTAAAAATTAGTGACGTATCATCTGCAAACAACACGATGCCAGTCTGTTTCTCAATCAATAAATACAATACTGTCAGGTTGGCTGGAAGAGATCCCACTTGGGGATAAGCCCGCCTTTGTACTGTACTACTGTTTTATATTTGTAATCTACTCCTTTAGTGAACAATAAAGCATTAACTTACTTACTTACATATCATCACGTCTACATCCCTTGCGGGGTAAGTTATTCATTCATTTAAGCACTTACAAAGGATTGCCGTATATCATAAGTTAGACACGACGGAAGCTATCAACATTAGAAAACAAAAAAAAATGATGAGCAAACTTTTATTATATGAATCTATATTCCATATTGACAATGTGCATTCGTCTACGATGTAGATTTAAGAGATCTATGTTTGTAAACTGGCGTTTCGTGAAAATGCTGCAGTGTAGTTTGTTCCGCCGCTTCCACTACACATGGGCTTTGACAGCGGTAGTAGATATAATTAGATTTAAGTTATACCTGGTATATAGTTTTGAAAATAAATCTATGTTATTCATAGTTAAGCTATACAACTGAATGACTTTCTTCTCGAGACTATCACCCCCGTTTGCCCCGTAAGGGATAAAGACGTGATGATTACTAAACATACTCTGTTCAGTTTTGTCCATCAGTTTTATCATTGCAGGTGACATAGAACAAGCTAAAGAATACTTGCGTGCTGCGAAAGGATTCGACTCTGTCATAGAAGCAGCTAAAGGAGGTCTAATTGTGGACCTCAAGTCTCTCCCGCTGCCGCCCAGGACTAAGGAGAATATAGAACATACGTAAGTATAACTTGTATATGTTACGCCGATGTACCTGCGCAGGAGTTTAATTTTTTGTATGGCGCGAAAATATTTGAGTGGTTGACCCTATCTAACTGTCCGCTGTAACGATCGATATATCGGCTGGCGAGAACCTCATTATGGCCAAATTTTGACCCTGACACCGGCGAGCCAGAGGGCATCGTGGTGAAATGCGATCCCATGATGACTAAATATTTAATGTATAATCAACTTCTGTATAAATATAGGATAAAATCGTGATCACTGTATGTAATTAATATATTAATTGATTATCTGTAGGTTCGACGTGATATCAGCTGAAGACTGCGGCCCGTCAGACGACTCGCCGACCATAGACCTAGAGGGCGATGACGTCATACTGAGGATCCAGCAACAGCTGACGAAACAGCTCAAGTTGTGTTTAGACAACAGGGATCATAACAAGAAAATGGGAAATGTGGCGGAGGCGAACAGATTTGAGCATTTGGCGGTAGCTGTGAAGCAAGACTTGGATGTCGTTTTAGTTGCTAAGAGGTAAGAGTTGCAATTTTTTTTAACTAGATGGCGTTTGAAATAATTTTTGGTCTGTGGTATAGATAACAGAGATTCGATTCTAGGAAATGTGGTAAGAGATTAAAACAAGATTAAGGTACAGTCAAACTAGATTAAGATGCAGTCAAACAAGATTTATTGGCAGTCTTTGATTCCATTGTCCGAGTCGTTTAAAACTAAAATTGTATTATATACTAGCTTTCCCCCGCGACTCCGTCCGCGCGGATGTCGGTCTTCGCGTAGATGGTTTATTTCTCCATTTTATTTTCAGTCCGGTCAATTTAGACCAAAAAATAGGAATGAAGCTACGCTGAATGCTGCAGCAAGCTGCAGCTGCTGCTGCATGAAGCACGCTGAAAATGAGTATAATTGTTTAAAACACAATCAAAAGCATTATTTCAAAATTCCCCATGATTCCGGTTTAAGGAAAAAAATTACCCAAGGTCAAAGGTAAGAAAATGGGATTTTCACGATTTTCTTCAAAACGGTAAGTTTTATAGGAAAATTACCTCAGACATAGATTGTAGATCATAAAGATATCTATAAAAAGGAATCAATATTTTTTTTCAATAAAGCTACCGTTTCTGAGATATAACGATGCAAAAAGTTGCAAGCGTCATAATATGCAAAAGCACGTCTCGTATATACTCTATGTAGCAGTAATATAAGTAAAAATATTGTTCTGTCGGTAATTTTAACTTGAATTCAAAATATAAAATATACATAAGTATAATAAAACCCAGTCTCTTAATTTATACTGTAGTGAAACCTTGAGACAACATCTGTCTCTCTGTTTAATTGTGTACGTGGCTAGGGTCGTATACCTGCTTTATCTCAGAATGCTCAACACATGAAATACCGTTAGTCTTTAATAATAGTTGTCCTTGCGGGGATACCGTTGTCGGCTATGGACACCACGGCCTCTCATGCCCTAGGAGTGCCGGCCGTTTAGGGCGCCATGCCGCCCTAAATGATACAATCCTCCGTGCTCTTGCCACCATCCATGTTCCAGCCGTTCTAGAACCAAACGGTCTGGCTCGGGATGATGCCAAGAGACCGGATGGTATGACTTTGGTACCCTGGAGATTGGGGCGGCCTTTGGTGTGGGATGCTACTTGTGTCGACACACTTGCGCCGTCTCATCTTCAGGTTACTAAATCTAAGGCCGTTCTGCTTCAAATGAGGCAAAAAACCTCAAAAGGCGCAAATATGTAGTTATCGGGATCAAAGTTTACATCAGATGGCAAGTGTGATAGTGATATTGAAAGGAGAGTGAACGCGGGGAACATGGTGAATGGAGCTTTGCATGCCTTTATGAGCAGTCAGAAACTATCCAAAAAGGCTCGACTGGCTGTGCGCAGGGGCGTGTTGGTCCCGACATTAATGTATGGGAGTGAAAGTTGGGTATGGCAAAAGAAGCACGAAAGCAGAATAAATGCAGTGGAAATGAGAGCGTTAAGGAGTATGTTGAGTGTGAAATTGAGTGACCGGATAAGGAACAGTGTGATAAGGGAATGTTGTGATGTGAAAGAAGATGTAGTTACAGGAATAGAAAAGGGTATGTTGAGATGGTTCGGTCATGTGGAGAGGATGAATGAAAACAGGTTGACTAAGCAGATATACATGGAGAGTGTGGAGGGAAAGGTCGGGGTGGGAAGACCTAGACGAACATATCTTGATCAAATTAAGGACGTCCTGGTAAAGGGTCAAGTCAAAAGTACCCGAAACCGCCGAGCTTGCATGAAGAGAGTTATGAATGTAGATGAAGCAAAGGAAGTATGCAGGGATCGTGGCAAGTGGAAAGAGGTAGTCTCTGCCTACCCCTCCGGGAAAGAGGCGTGATTTTATGTATGTATGTATGTATTTAGTTATCGGTAATATCTATACTTTTGAACCTTTTGGGGTAGAAACTCTGGGACCGGGGGGCCTATCTGCCCATCAGCTTTTCCGACAATTGTCGAAAAAGCTAATTGAGGTATCTCTTGACCGGAGGGCTGGAAATTATCTGACTCAGAGAATCAGCATTGCCATTCGAATTGGCAATGATGCCAGCCTTCTGGGCACATTCCCGCATGTTGATGCTATGCAAGGACTGTACAATTTATAAATTAAATTTTAGTTTGTAGTCATCTTTTTTCTTTCTTTTTATAAGTAGTTTTAGTTTTAATTTGGTTATTGCATTGAATTTGATACTTGTAACCTCTATTATTGTCCTAAGATGATTTTCTTCACTTAGGGTTATTCTATTTTTTTTTAAATAATAAATGCGAAAGTTAGTCTTGAATACCACTGCGTAGTGAAAACACGTGTTTATTCTAACCTATTTCAGACTTTTTCAAGTTTAATAATAAAAATGTAAAAAAAAACGCGCTAATAGTACACTACCTCAGAGGAGGCAAGGAAACGGATGCATATTATGACGCTTGCAACTTTTTGCATCGTTATATCACAGAAACGGTAGCTTTGTTGAAAAAAAATATTGATACCTTTTTTAAAGATAACTTTATGTTCTACAATTTATGTCTGAGGTAATTTTCCGAATTGAAAAACTTACCGTTTTAAAGAAAATTGCGATACACCCATTTCTTACCTTAGACCGTGAGTAAATTTTTTTCCTTAAACCGGAATCATGGGGAATTTTGAAATAATGCTTTTGATTGTGTTTTAAATAATTATACTCATTTTCAGCTTGATGGGAATTAATGTAGCTATGTAGTATTTTTTCATAGTAATTAGTAGCGGCCCGCTTGTGCAGCAAACGGTTCAAGCCAAAGCCGACTTTAGGCGCTACATGTTACGGCGCTAAATCCACTGCGGGTAACGCAACGTGTGTTCGCGGTTCTACAGAACAACGTCTATGGATAAACTGAAAAATTAAGATTTTTTTTTCTTCGTATTTTTTCGGGATAAAAAGTATCCTATTTTACGCCCAGGATAATAAGGTATAATTATACCAAGTTTCATCAAAATCGAACCGTTAGTTTTCACGTGATGCCTGAACATACAGACAGACAGACAAAAATTTTTTTAATCACATTTTTGTGTTTGGTATCGATCCAGTAACACCCCCTGCTATTTATTTTTTCAATATTTTCAATGTACAGAATTGACCTTTCTACAGATTTATTATATGTATAGATTCACGTTTAGCTGTTAGGCTTAATGATAGAATTGAGATTCAAATAGTGACAGGTTGCTAGCCCATCGCCTCTAAAAAGAATCCCAAGTGTGTGTCAGTCTTTCAAGACTGTTGATTCCGTCTACCCCGCAAGGGATACAGACGTGATTATATGAATATTGAATTGAATGTATAATTTATCATTACGAATTCCAGATTAGGACAAGACCCGCCCAAGTTCCACTATGAATCTCGGCAGTTCGCCGTAGTGCAATGCAATACGGACCTTAACGAGAACGATTTAGAGCTCACAATCGTCAGGGGTATCGCTTACAACGTGCCCAACCCTAAGGAGGTCGACACATACGTCAAATTTGAATTCCCTTATCCTCAGGTGAGATATATCTGAGTTACATACAAACATACATACATACATATGGTCACGTCTATATCCCTTGCGGGGTAAACAGAGCCAAGAGTCTTGAAAACACTGAATGGCCACGTAAAAGGCGACTAAGGGAATGGCTTATAAACTTTGGATTCGTCTTGTAGGCAGCAACCTTGGCTAGCAACCTGTCACTATTTGGATCACAACTCTATCATAAAGCCAAACAGGTGACCGTGGTCTTTCAGTCATTTCAAGACTGTTGGCTCTGCCTACTCCGCAAGGGATACAGACATGATTAATGTATGTATATATGCTTAACGCATACATACATATATTAATCATGTCTACATATGTTTGAATAAATAAATAAATTTTACTGGTGTATTAGAACCTATTTTGTGATATTTCAGGAGACGCCAGTATCCGACCGAACAGTGCTCATAAAGGACACAAACAGTCCGGAATACAATGCTGTGTTCCCGCTGGTCATCAACCGAGCCGCAAGACCTTGTCTCAGGGTGTTTAAAAGGCATGGCATCAAACTGGAGGTTTATGCTAGAGGGTGAGTTTTAGAATAGAATAGAATAGAGTGAGTTTTACTGGTTCTAACACTAAAAGCTGGTTGTTGATTGTCAAATAAAATATAAAGGTTTATATTACGCTACACACAGGTGTGTGTAGCGGCCGTTCAGCCTCCATGGACAAACAGTCTCTTTGACTTGACTTTTTAGATGACCAAAACTGACAGACTGTGAAAAAAGGACAATCGAGACTAAGACGAGATGACGATAGGACGCACCTTGAACGGGCAAAATTCTGTTTTTATTCTGACAAGACCTAAAAGACCCTCGGCCCGTTCACTGTGTTTTCTTGCCTTCACTATATCTATATAATGTGTCACTAAATATATATAACATTGTGCTGTACCTTCATTTTTACTAAGGCGTGTTTTGAAGCAAATTTAATAGTATTCCCGCTTATCCATCTAGTTGTAACTCTGTTTGTTACTTGTGTTCTGTTGTAGCAACTGTTTCCGCAACGACCGTTTGCTGGGCTCTGTGCTTATTAATCTACCTTCATTCTTTCTTATCTATTCCTATTCTCACTTCTATTCTTGACTGTTTTATTTCGACTGTGGGTTATTCGATTAATTCTCTAATTGGAACTATTGTATTTGCATATTCCTAATGTCTTCTAGATTAATTCTGCTTTGTAGTTCTTATCCGCGGATAAACCTTCACTATTGCTATATAACATATCACTGTTTCTCTATAAAGTGTCACTAAACATAAATTATACTGTATTTTTGGTGTAGTGTTGTAGTCTTTGTGTGTGTGTAGAGTAGTGTTCCCGCTTCATTACAGTTGTTCATCGTGTTGTGACGTGGTGTTCTGTTGCAGCGGCTGGTTCCGCAGCGACCGGCTGCTGGGCTCTGTGCTCGTCAAGTTGGCGCCATTGGAGACAGCGGTCACAATACACGATTCATTCCCGGTAAGTATTATGTAAAATGAATTTATTAAATGGCGGCGATGTATTTCGCACTCCGTCACGTCTCATTCCCAGCGGGGGCGGTCTGCGGAAAGCCGTTTTTCGACGTTGAATGACTCTCCCTAATTATAAAAAAAATTATATTTTTTTTTAATTTTTATTTGCTAGGTATAAATTTAAAAACTACAGGCTCTCAGGCATCTCTTGATAAAATTAAGCAGTGATACGCTATTCTTTCAAATCGAAGCTTTATTGAAGATATTAGATAATAGACACTGTATTATCTTATGCTTCATTCACATTTATCAATACTCATCCGTTTAAAATTTCTTAAAAACTCATAAATTTGTCATACTTTATTTATAAATTTACTTCTCAGCTCATGGACGGCCGGCGGCCCGCGGGCGGTTCCCTAGAAGTGAAGCTGCGCGTGCGCACGCCGTTATTACAGCAACAGATTGAGAACACCAAGCATCGGTGGCTGGTCATAGACAACTGAATATAGCCATAGATTTTGGTATCTGTAAATAATTTTGACTCTATCTGATATGTGGCTGTAATTCACTGACCTCTAAAATGTACTCTGGACTTCGTTTTAACGATGTAAATATGACCCCTTATTGATTTACATAGAACTACTTTGGGAATGTTATTTCTACTTCTTCCATTGAAAGCGAAGTTTAGAAAAGCTTCCCAACTTGAGACTCTTCTTTTGAGAAATGGGCTTTATGACTAATATCTGTTGGCTACGTCTACCCCGTAACCGATAAAGTTATGATGAATATCAACGGCGGCTATTTGTATAAATTGGCATTTTTAGTACCGAGTACACTCGGTACTGAAAATTGAATTGAATTGGGCTTGAAATGGGAGTGAAAACCAAGCTGTCATTTTGACAGAACATTTGGTCCAGCGTACTTATATTATTCATGTCAGTGTTGTAATTTTATTTAGTATGCAATTTTGTACGCATAATGTACATAAAAACATGTATAAATCTCACTTGTTTACTTGTTTTGTCACAAATATGTTTATCCAAGAACGGTACTTGAGATTCTTTGTGACGATTGGATTTCAACATGAGTGGTCACTGCGAGTTGTAGCTGGAGCGATGATTCGGTTCGACCGTCACCAAAGGGAACATCTACCGCCAGGCTAGGTGTGATGCCTGGGGAACCGCGCGACAGACGATGTTGAGTCGGAGGTTGTATTTATGCGCCAATCCGTGAAATCTTTGCTTGCGCGATTTAGATTCTTCGTTGCTATTGGCTGAGCGCGTCATTGTCTTCGCTCTGATTGACAGTTTGTGTGTTACATTAGTGGTGTCGCCACACGAGTATTACTCGATCAAACGCGTGGAGTAAGTAAACACAAATTTGTATCGAATTTCATTAGTGACATCGCGTCACCACTAGATGGCGCTGATCAAATCACATACAAATTTAAAAGCTGATTAAATCGCGTTTACTTGCTGGGCTCGTCTGATCGAGTTAAACTCGCAGTGACGCCTCTGTAATTATATCTGAATCTCAACTACATCATGCCGTTTACTTAACTTTGACTGGTCCTGTTTACCCCGTAAGGCGTAAAGACGTGATATTGTTTACTGTTTTATATGTATTCCAAGAATGCATTTTTATAACGTGTAAATTGTGATTGACATTTGTATTAATGTATTTAAAAAAAATAAAAAGTTTCAGTTAACCAGCTTAAGATATGGACTGTACATATTATAAAAGAAGTCAATTTCCTCTTGACCTTATCAAGCCGATAAAGCTATTACTACATAATTAAAAATATATGGAAGATATTACAATAGATGAACCGAAAACCTAGTAGAAAATCTTTCTTTATTAGATTAAAAAATTTTAATGTAAACAAAGAAAGAAAAATTGTTTATACAGGCTGACTTTTAATTCAACTGCATAAATTTAACTGTTAAGTGTACTCATCTAAAGGATATTTAAAAACGTTAAAAGAAAAATATCAGTTCATATTTCAGAAAGTACGAAAAAAATAAAAGTATCAAAATCCACGATCCTAAATACGTCATATCACCCCGGCCGGCGGAAAAGCGACGCGTAAGATTCAGAGGTCAACGAGAGCGATCTGTCGAGATCGCTCAGCTGAACAAATTGTGTCGTTACTCTGTACTTTACTTGATCTTGAAACTAGAAAAATAATTTATTTTTCAGACATTTATTTACATGTTAAGTTTTAATTTCTTTTTGTAGTATTGGTCTGTATTAACGCGTGTGACGTAGTTTTTGAGGGTTTTTTAAATGTGAAAATGATGACGTTTAATTTAAATAAAAATGGGCTCAAACGGCTCAGAAGCATGGGTATAGTCTATGTTTAAAAGGATGCAGTTGTTTTAAATGTCAGCCTGTATAGCACAAAATACAAAAAAATCCAATAATGTACCAAAAAGTCTCAGCAAATGTCACAGTGTGAGCCGCGACACTGGTCTTCAACGGATGCTTTTGAAAATAAAACCATTAACATGGTACATGTGGAAGGATGCGGTCTCTGCCTACCCCTCCGGGAAAGAGGCGTGATTTATGTATGTATGTAACATGGTACATACCAAGTCTACCCCGCAAGGGATATAGACGTGACTTTATGTATGTAACATGGTACACACTTTTCTATTTCACTGAAATGTTTGTAAAGTAATTTTAAACGATATAATAGCATTATACAGTTAAGGTTATATTTAATCAATGTAATTTTTACGCGCGAAACGCTTCAAAGTGCCTCGTTCAAGGTGTAAATATATGGGTTGTTATCAATTTGAATAAATAAATGAGTATAAGAATACATTTTGACATGATTTTTATTTCTTATACGACCTCTCTTTTCAGAGTAGGATAAAAGATAGTAAGTTAATGAACTTACTAGCGCCACCTTACAAGTTTTATTAAAAATTTAATGAAATTGAATTTTTTTTATTTTTCATTGGATCCTAGTAGTCGTTAATTTTTTACCATTTTAGTAAAGTATTTTATTTAAATATTGTTTTCATGTTGAATTTATATTAATTTTATTATATTTTTAGAGAATAAAGAAATACCAAAGACATATTACAAAGTCTGCATAACAACAATCACAACATCATATAACTCTGATTTATATAGAAGAATTGTATCAAATGTTCTTCCTATAAACAGATGCAAAGTCTAGTAATATAACTATTATATAGAACCTTAAAAGTATAATGCGTTATACAAATTGCAATTCAGTTAAAACCAGTTCAACACATTGTTTATTTACTAAACGACAAGGCCACCAAAATATATTGACCCCTTAACAATTTTATTGCAATCCGGTTTTTTGGAACAGTTGAGATGGGGCGGTTCTCTTTAAATTGGTTGGGTTTCCATAGTAATTTGAATGGGAATTCACACCTTGTTGTCTATAATTGTAAATTAGACTTTATGAACTAGGATTTAGAGTATGTTTTGTAATACCCAAAAGATCTTTATCACCTGGAATGAGTGTTCTGGCATTTTAAAACTTAATGAAATGACACGTAAGGTGAATTTTTGAGTGTGTAAGATATTTTCGCGGTAAATCACGCTGGTAAAGCGTGTTTTCTGGTGTTCTGTAATGGGAAGGTCGGACAAGAACTGGTTTAAAGCAGTTCTCGTAGATGCGTGATTGACGTATTGTTTAACACAAAATTTGTATCAATATATTATTTTTTGACGATTTTATTCTCGACAAATTTATTGTCATACTTGTTAGCAGATGCCATTTTTGTAGGTGATGCTTATAAACTCAGCCTTGTGGTAATAAATAAGTTTTAACTAAACATTTTATAAAATATCATAACATATTTAAAAAAATTGACAATGAAAAAGTCAAAAATTTCGTGGCCCATGAGGGGATCGAACCCGCGACCTTCGCGTTATTAGCACGACGCTCTAACCAACTGAGCTAATGGGCCGTTGGAGACACGGGTGAAAGTAAAGAACAAGTTGCTCTTACGATTGCACACGCAAAATGGGTGTGGCACTTTTGGCAGGAAGATCCAAATGTCTATACCAAGTAGCCAGATTGCGTAGAGAAGGGACATTGTATAATAATGTTCAAGTTTCATGGTTCATATAATAGCTAATTTTATAAAGACTAGTACAGAGGTTTACACGTAAGTCAATGTGCATTGTAAGTTATGGTTTATTATATATTATTAATTATTAATGTGGAAATCGCTCACGAAAATTGAGGTGAGATATGGCCGTAGACCATAGTATCTGTCATCTTATTTACTTAAAATACTTCTATGAGAGCTAATTAATAATTTAAATAAAACTATTATTTTTATGTTTTAAACATAAGCCTTGATTTTATTATTTGATTATTAAATACTGAAATAGTAGGTAATATTTACACACAAACTTATTAAGTACATACATACCTTTACATTTATTTACAGGGTGTTCAGGACTAACTTTCCACTTACCCACTAGATGGCGCTACATGTCATATGCTCTATGAATTTGCAAAACTATGATCAAATCTCCATCTGTATTTAAAGTAATATCTTTTCTTTTCGTTCTCGTTTGAATAAAAACAAGTTAAACTCTGACCTTTAGCTTCAAATGCAATACAATACAATAACTCTTTATTCCACCACATTAAATTACAGCAAATTCACAATCATGTATTAAAACATAGTAGCAACAGGCGAACTATCACTAAAAGCAATCTTTTTTATAGATATATGTATGTATGGCTTATAGTGCCGTGTGGTTCCCGGCACTATTACAAAAAAGAATAGGACCACTCCATCTCTTTCCCATGGATGTCGTAAAAGGCGACTAAGGGATAGGCTTATAAACTTAGGATTCCTCTTTTAGGCGATGGGCTAGCAACCTGTCACTATTTGAATCTCGGTTCTATCATTAAGCCAAATAGCTGAACGTGGCCATTCAGTCTTTTCAAGACTGTTGGCTCTGTCTACCCCGCAAGGGATATAGACGTGATCATATGTATGTATGTATGTATGTATGTATGTATACTTATCAAATTTCATCAAAATAGTTCTAGTACCGTATTAATTTAGCATCAATTTAAAGTTATAGTAATAATGAAATATAAATTAAACTAATTAAATTGTGATCACATTTAATTGCAATTTTTTGTCATTAGGTACAATTGCAATTACTTGATGAAATGTTTTTCAAACATGGCTCAAATCCAAAAATACTGCTTTAATAAACAAAATTAATTACAACATATTTACTCATAGTGAATTATGGGCGACAATTGTCTATTGACGTAGCTCTCGAAAGTTTGGCACCGGTAAGGGTAAAAATAGTTTATAACTAATTTTTTTTTTTTTTGTTTGTTGAAAAAAAAGATAATGTGTACTCTCCTTTCTTCACAGATGGGATAACATTGAGAGAGAATTATGTAAATAGGTTGCATAAAAAAAAAGAAGAACTCCTACTTTAAAAATAGCTTTTCCCTCAATTGACTTTACAATATGCGCGGTGGATCAAACTGTTTGTTTTATGTAATGTATGGAAGATAGCACTATATGAATGAGCTTTTACTCTCCTTTTGAATGTGAAAGAAATGGTGCCGTGTGGTTCCCGTTACCAATACAAAAAAGAATAAGTAGAAACACTCCATTTCCCATGGATGTCGTAAAAGGCGACTAAGTTTAAGTAATTCAGTTTATTGGATGCGGTAGGCTCTGTCTCCCCCTGCAAGTACCCCCGTAGGGACTAAGACGTGATTTTAAGTGTATGTTATTCGATACAGGATATGAAGAATCCGGATTGGTCGAAAGGTCCACATAGTTTGAGGAAGAAACATTCGGTCACGCAACGAACGCGTGCGCATGTGGGGAAAATCATTAGGTATTTAGATATGCATTTATCTAGGTACATACCTTTTTTTTGTTAACTATAAACTTTTTAAATGCGCGACGTCAGTCTGTAGGCATATTATTGTTTGTACGTTTTCTTTATCCTATCTTATATTATAAATGTGAAAGTTTGTGAGTATATCAGGATGACAGTATGGTACCTATGCCGTGCCGTGTGGTTCCCGGCACCAATACAAAAAAGAATAGGACCACTCCATCTCTTTCCCATGGATGTCGTAAAAGGCGACTAAGGGATAGGCTTACAAACTTGGGATTCTTTTTTAGGCGTTAGGTTAGCAACCTGTCACTATTTGAATCCCAATTCTATCATTAAGCCAAATAGCTGAACGTGGCCATTCAGTCTTTTCAAGACTGTTGGCTCTGTCTACCCGGCAAGGGATATAGACGTGACCATATGTATGTATGTATTAATAATATAAATGCGGAAGTTTGTGAGTATGTCAGTATGGATGTTTGTTATCCTTCACGCAAAAACTACTGAACCGATTACGATGAAATTTGGTATGAAGGTAGCTGAGGACTCAGAATAACATATAGGGTACTTTTTATCCCGGAGTTCCCGCGGGATTTTTAGGGTTTCCATGCGGACGAAGTCGCGGGCGGCCTCTAGCACATAATAAAATTACGCCTCTATTTATTTAAGTGGGTGAAGCTAACAAAAGCTTGTCACGTGCCCTTCAGTTGCAGGCTGCGGGTTGCTCACGTGAGTGCTTCGACGTCATACTACGGTTACTAGTTGGAATAAAGGTTTTCTGAGGTGAACGGTTACATCTATAATTGCTACCAGTTCGAAGCCGGGGCGGGTCTCTAGACTGTATAAGATCACCTATCTAAATCCACCTGGGACCACTATCAATTTACCACGGATTGCAAGAAAGAAAGAAAGAAAGAAAGAAAGAAAGAAAAAAATATTTATTTGGTACATAATAATATATCAAGAACATAAAACCTTAATCTATAAAAACAACATTTGTACCAAAATGCCTCCTCAGCATTTGTCGTGGTATATACCGCAACGCTGGTCTTCCGTGGGCACCAACGTGGAAAAAAATAAAAAAAATAATAATAATAAAATAAAAAATAAAATTATTTTAAAATAAAATGATTGCGTGGGCGCTGATGGCGTACTTCGGAAACGCGGTGACATTTGGACCCTGCCCTGGGGGCGGCGGACGTGTCTAGAAAGAGCAATTCCTTTTGATATTTCTCGTCATTGCCTCGCTAAGAGGATTCGCGTTGGCTTGCCACGGTGGGCGTGTTTTTGCAATATTCCAGCAGTATTTAATTGATTTCTAATCTTAACTTTTATAAATGTTAATTGCTTAATTTCCAGTATTTAAATACATACATACATAAAATCAAGCCTCTTTCCCGGAGGGGTAGGCAGAGACTACCTCTTTCCACTTGCCACGATCTCTGCATACTTCCTTCGCTTCATCCACATTCATAACTCTCTTCATGCAAGCTCGGTGTTGTATCTTAATACAGTATGTAATTTAGGAAAAAAAAAATAGGGAAAATCCCACAAATTGAGTTAGCCCCAAGGAGCGGTCTTTGGATAAGATACAGAGTATAAATTAGAGATGATTGTAGTAATAAAGGTTTGTATTAATTTCCAGTTGAGATAATAAATTACTTATATAGCAAATTACTATCAATAATCAAGGATTTCTTCCCTTCAGTGCCGTGTGGTTCCCGGTACCACAAGAAAAAAGAATAGGACCACTCCATTCTTTACCCATGGATGTCGTTAAAGGCGACTAAGGCATAGGCTTATACATAAAGGCCTAGCAACCTGTCACTATTTGAATCTAAATTCTATTATTAAACGAAACAGCTGAACGTGGCCTATTGGTCTTTTCGCGACTTTTGGCTCTGTATACCACGCAAAGGATATAGACGTGATTATATTACGTGACATCAACAAAATACCCTAAAATCTCCATGACAACGGCGTTGCACGAAGGCTCTTTGTAAGAAGGTTGCCTACAGTTTTTTGTGTTATAATATAACGACCTAATTAATAATAAAACTACGGACCGATAATAGTCTACATACCTACACAGTTATTCCAGAAATACTCTACATATACATATGGTCACGTCTATCTCCCTTGCGGGGTAGACAGAGCCAACAGTCTTGAAAAGACTGAATGGCCACGTTCAGCGTTTTGGCTTACCAATGGAATTGAGATTCAACTAGTGGCAGGTTGCTAGCCCATCGCCTAAAAAAGAATCCCAAGTTTGTAAGCCTATCCCTACGTCGCCTTTTACGACATCCATGGGAAAGAGATGGAGTGGTCCTATTCTTTTTTGTATTGGTGCCGGGAACCACACGGCACTAGTATTATGTTAAGTTAAATAAATAATTTTGTTTACATATGAGATTGTACATTGAGATACCATGAGTGGGGGGAGGCTCGTTTTCTGAGATATAAGCATATGCTTAGTTCAGACACCAGTCTCTCATAATTTTAACTATGTTATGTATTTACTGCTTGTTGAGATTTCAGAGAAAATAAAATATTTGATTTTGATTTGATACACAACTTCTCAATCATCTGTACCTATATTATTGTGTACATAAATAAATAAAAATGGAACAATATTACACCACGAACAACATGACGTTTGGATTCCCGCCAAGTGTTACTTTATAAGCCCTATATTCTTTTTAATTTAAAACGACGTCTATCTCCTTTAAAAAAAAATTACTCCTAAATTCTTAATTCAAAATACCCGATACGTGAAACCACAGATCATATAACAGAGGTGCGATGTAGTCACAACAAAATGCCAAAAAAAAATAACGCAGACACTTGGAGAGAGTGTGAACGCCGCAATCTGGCGGAACGCCAAACAAACCGGTTTCCACTGGATTCGCTCTAAGATTCCTTTGGTTGTTGACACGCCTTCAATGTTACGTGCTCGGGATGTATATTTTTCACACACCTGCTAGACAAAGTCCAATTTCCAATACTTGTTTTGTTAGCAAACTAAGATCTCGAATTTTTTTATATAACAAAAACTTGTTAGACGATTTTGATGCCCCGCGAACTTCAAACCTTTACTAAACGGATTTTGCCTTTTACGACATCCATGGGAAAGAGATGGAGTTGTCCTTTTCATTTTTCTATTGGAACCACACAGCATTACCAACAATTTTCACGAGGGTTTTCTTTTCTTTCATTAAAACGAAAATTATTCAATGGATTCAATTTCATTTCAAAGGTATCATACATTCTGGCAATACTAAGTACTGTTCTGACAGGATGTATGATAACATAAGTATATAATGTACGTGGGTGAAATCGCGGGCAAAAGTTAACATGGAGATTGGAGATACTTCTAATATTCCTTCAATTGCTCGAGTATCCTACTTCCTACTACTATTATAAAGGCGAAAGTTTGTATGGATGTTTGTTACTCTTTCATGCAAAAACTACTGAACCGATTACCATGAAATTTGGTATGTAGGTAGCTGAAGACCCAGAATAACACATAGGCTACTTTTTATCCCAGAGTTCCCGCGGGATTGATAGGGTTTCCATGCGGACGAAGTCGCGGGCGGCCTCTAGTTCTTAATAAAACCGCTCAATTGAGGCGAAACGCCCCCGCTAACTCATTCAACGCCCACTTTTGTTAGACGTAGCCACAGATTATATGTATATAACTGAAAATACATCTGAAGAGGAAAATGAAAAAATATTTAGAGGCAAAATAAGACGTTCAGAGTTACACAATCACGTCTATATCCCTTGCGGGGTAGACAGAGCCAACAGTCTTGAAAAGACTAAAAGGCCTCGTTCAGCTGTTTGGCTTATTGATAGAATTAAGATTCAAATAGTGACAAGTCGCTAGGCTATCGCCTAAAAGAAGGATCCCAAATTTATAAACCTTTAATTAATCGCCTTTTACGACATCCACGGGAACGAGATGGAGTGGCTGCATTCATTGGAGCCGGTTTTTATTTAAAAAAAACACGAAAACCGATCATGTAATACTTATAATCGACCACGACTTGGAACAGGGCGTATCTTCTCCCTTTTAAGGTCGTTGTTGACGTCACGGGCGCCTCGCAGGGGTAAGGGCGCGCTGGAGGTCATTACACGTACGATATAAACACAACTACATTGCTGGTTTTGGTAATTTTATACGTAAAATAAATACGAGAACAAATTTTTACATATATATACATACAGTCACGTCTATATCCCTTGTGGGCTAGACAGAGCTAACAGTCTTGAAAAGACTGAATGAAAAAATTGTTTAAAGATAATATTTGAATTTTTAAGTAACAAATACGAAAGAAGACATTATTTAATTTGAACTTAACATTATATTGTAAACTAGAGGCCGCCCGCTACTTCGTCCGCATGGAAACCCTATCAATCCCGCGGGAACTCCGCAATAAAAAAGTAGCCTATATGTTATTCTGGGTCTTCGGCTACCTACATACCAAATTTCATCGTGATCGGTTAAGTAGTTTTTGCGTGAAAGAGTAACAAACATCCAAACTGACATACTCACAAACTTTCGCATTTATAATACTAGCGGCAGCCCGCGACTTCGTCCGCATGGAAACCCTATTACCCTACCCGCGGGATATAAAGCCTATATGTTATTCTGGGTGTTTAGCTACCTACATACCAAATTTCATCGTAATCGGTTCAGAAGTTTTTGCGTGAAAGAGTAACAAACATCCATACTGACACCCTAACAGACTTTCGCATTTATAATATTACTAGAGGCCGCCCGCGACTTCGTCCGCATGGAAACCCTATCAATCCCGCGGAACTCTGGGATAAAAAGTAGCCTATGTGTTATTCTGGGTCTTCAGCTACCTACATACCAAATTTCATGGTAATCGGTTCAGTAGTTTTTGCGTGAAAGAGTAACAAACATCCATACAAACTTTCGCCTTTATAATAGTAGTAGGATTAGGATTAGTAGGATTGGTACCTATGAAGTTCAGTAGTTATTTTATTTTGTATTTCTTTTGAAAAAGCGATATCGGTCGTTGACCTGAAAAAATTAAAGCTGCGTCCAAAAAATAATTGCGGAATAAATAAATATTGAACAAGCCTCGAAGTCAGTTCGCGACTTGTGGAAAAAATCTACACTGCGGCGTTTTCATCAATGACATCAATTTACATACATATGGTCACGTCTATATCCCTTGCGGGGTACATAGAGCCAACAGTCTTGAAAAGACTGAATGGCCACGTTCAGCTATTTGGCTCAATTAATAGTATTCTTAGGAATACTGCAGAATATGAAGATACAGCATATAATAAACCTGACAAAGAGAAGATCAGAAAGACACCCACATACAAAATCTGATCACAATGAGAAGGCAATCGAGAGGATTCCTTGTGGCACGATGAACACAAATACCTTCAAAATCGAACCCAGAAACGCGAACTAATGGGCTGGCATTATAACCAATACCCAAAAGACACACAAACAGTCATGTCTACATCCCCTGCGGGGTAGACAGAACCAACAACAGTTAAGATTTATCTAAAAATGAATTAAATGAATAAGGGATAGGCTTATAAACTTGGGATTCTTTTAGGCGATGGGTTAGTAACCTGTCACTATTAGAATCTCAATTTTATCATCGGGCCAAAGAGTTGAACGTTGCCTTTCAGTCTTTTCTTTCAGGCTGTGTCTACTCCGCAAAGGATATAGACGTGACAATTTATATGTCTGTAGTACAATTGGAAGTCTTATAGCTTATAGCGATTTCTTTCAGATCACAAGTGATGGATGGAGAGAATAATATTCACAGCATACAGAAGGCGGCGCAAGAAGCAATATGAGATTACAGGATACATACATACATATATATGGTCACATCTATATCCCTTGAGCGGTAGACAGAGCCAATAGTCTTGAAAAGACTGAATGGCCTCTTTCATGGCCTTAATGATAGAATTGAGATTCAAATAGTGACAGGTTGCTAGCCCATCGCCTAAAAAAGAATCCCAAGTTTATAAGCCCATCCCTTAGTCGCCTTTTACAACATACATGGGAAAGAGATTGAGTGGTCCTATTCTTTTTTGTATTGGTGTCAAGAACCACACGGCAAAGATTACAATAAAAATGTTATGTATTACTACACTTCATGGTCCAACATTACCCATCATTTCCACGGAAGGTTAACCGGCAAGATTTCATTCACATTCAGAATGTAAACATGGTCCCGGCTCTGAAGGGGGGGTGAGGGGGGTGTGGATCGATACAGCCTACGAATGTCAAGTTGAGGGGCGGCGGGCGAAGGCGTTTTGACGTCATGCCGCCCACGACCTCCAGCCATTCAATGCTGCGAGTTCACTGAGATACACGGACATGAAATCAAGAACCATCGCCGGAGGAGTAGACAGAGTATTTACTGTATACGGACATAAAATCAAGTACTATCCCCTGAGGAGTAGACAGAGTATTTACTGTATACGGACATAAAATCAAGTACCATCCCCGGAGGAGTAGGCAGAGTATTTACTGTATACGGACATAAAATCAAGTACCATCGCCGGAGGAGTAGACAGAGTATTTACTGTATACGGACATAAAATCAAGTGCCATCCTCGGAGGAGTAGACAGAGTATTTACATGTTATGACATTATTCACATGTTAAGACATTTTGATGGCCTCTGTGGCGCAGCGGAGCGCTTGTCTGTGAAACTGGAGGTCCCGGGTTCGAATCCTGGCAAGGCATGATGAGAAGCGAACTTTCTCTGATTGGAATGGGTCTTGGATGTTTATCTATATAAGTATTTATTATAAAATATACCTAGTATCGTTGAGTTGGTATCTCGTAACACAAGTTTCGAACTTATTTTGAGGCTAACTCAATCTGTGTAATTTGTCCTCTCGTATTCATATACAGGACAAATTACACAGATTGAGTTAGCCTCAAAGTAAGTTCGAAACTTGTGTTACGAAATAGCCAATCAGAAAAAGTTCTTTTCTCATCATGCCCTGGCCGGGATTCGAACCCGGGAGACCTCCTAGATACAAGCGTACTACCGCTGCGCCACAGAGGCCCTTTACTTATGTATGTAAACTATTATATGTAAGTGTATTATGTAACCTATTCATATTTATATATTTCTTACAGTTATCGCATCATCTCAGTTTGGTCCAAAGGTTCGACTGGCAGAGAATGCCTTGTGGCATTAAGTCCACCTGTTGTACATTTTACATGCATAAAGTTTAAACAAATAAATAATTAACGTAACTATTTTTACAGGACCGGAACTTCGGACTAAAACTATAGGTCAATAAACGCATTATGGGGGTTACCGCAATAACTCAGGCTAAAAGGGGGTGGAAGGAAACAAATTGATTACAGGGTGTTGTTCCAGAATAAGAAATAAATAAATAAAAAAAACACTTACATAAAACAAAGCAAAACTATAATTTAAATTATTTTTTTGTTATTAAGAAGGCAAATGTAGACAATATGAAGGCTTATCATTGACGGCCTCTGTGGCCTAGCGGTAATACGCTTGTCTGTGGCACCGGAGGTCCCGGGTTCGAATCCCGGTCAGGGCATGATGAGAAAGTTCAGTTCGATGTTTATCTATATAAGTATTTATTATAAAATATAGTATCGTTAAATTATTATCTCGTAACACAAGTCTCGAACTTACTTCGAGGCTAACTCAATCTGTGTAATTTGTCCCGTATATTTATTAGTAATTTATTTATTTTGATATTATTACTAGTTACGGCGCGTTATTATAAACGGGAAATATCAGTTATGACGTTGATAGTTAGAGCTATTATTTGATCAAATTTCTTCTTTGTTTTTGGTTGCTGTTCGGGTATTTCCTTCTTTTCGCGACACCGCGCCGACTATAAATGGGATTAATTTTAAACCTGTGTTATAATTTAAATTAAGCAATTTTCGTACCAATTTAAATTATAATTTGTTCCACTATGAATATTTATTTACTACCATATTCGATTAGCCGAGCCAAGGAACAAACCGAAAAAAACCGTTTTGATTTTTTTTCACTGCTTTTATTAGCTAAGGATGTTTTGAAAGTTGGCTAAGATAATTCCCATACATAAAAAGGGGTCAAAACTGGATCCAAAAATGTATCGAGGCATTTCACTTCTGCCTATATTGTCCAAAATTTTAGAAAAGACAATGAAATCCAGATTAGTACGTCATTTAAACTTAAATAGTATATTAAATATAAGGCAATATGGATACCAGAGAGGAGTAGGAACCTTGGATGCAATAAATGCTCTTATTAGCGATATTACTAGTGCTATAAATAACAAAAAAAATGTTTCTGGCGTCTTTTTGGATCTAAGTTCTGCCTTTGACACAGTGAATCATGAATTGTTGCTAGAAAAACTATTTCATTATGGGATAAGAGGTAAAGTCCTACAACTTTTCAGATCATATTTGCAAAATAGGCGAATGTTTGTGCAGATAACAGGTTCAACTGGTTCGGATCGAGATAATTGTGAGAAAGTTTATAAATCACGTGTATCAAATATCAAAACAGGAGTACCGCAAGGTAGTATTCTGGGACCTGTCTTTTTCACCTTATTTGTGAATGATTTAGTTGAATTCACCTCCGCCACTGATCCAGAATCAATTAAATTAATACTGTACGCAGATGACACTAATATAATAATATCAGCCGACAATATGTTAAATCTAAAACAATCTGTGGACAATTCCCTAAAAACTGTTAGCGATTGGTTTAATGCAAATGGCCTTGTTGTCAATGCTTCCAAAACGAATTTAATTTTAATAAAAACGAATACACAAAATCAGGAAAGTATTAGCATTTCTCTGGATAATAAGCCTTTGCCTTTAGTTAAAAGTGTAAAATTTTTGGGTGTCCATGTTGATTACCTGTTAAATTGGAAGTACGAGCTTGACGATATTGAAGCAAAACTAAGTTCGGCTTGCTATGTACTAAGAAGTCTCAGGGAAGAAGTAGGTACGGAACACCTTAAATTGGTCTACTATGCCTTAGTAGAATCTAAATTAAGGTATAGCATACTGTTTTGGGGGGCTAGTTACGATTATAACGTGAAAAGGGCATTTGTTATGCAAAAGAGGGCAATAAGAATTATAACACGTATACGTCAACAAGAGTCGTGCAAAGACCACTTCATTCGTTTGGGTATATTAACTGTACCAAGTTTATATATTTTGGTATTGCTGTCACATTTCGCTAAAAATGTTAATGACTATGAGACTCATGAGGAACGACTTAAAAGAGAAGCAAGTAGACGAAAAGATTTTGTTACAGGTACAGTAGCCCGGTTATTAGTAGTGAAGCACAGTGCTCATTACCAGGTAGTAAAGTTTTTTAATAGACTGCCCATGGACTTGAAGGACTTGCTGTATACAAAGCATTTTATTGACAAATTAAAAATTTATTTATTGAAAAAGTGCTTCTACTCCTTAGATGATTATTTAAATCGCAAATAGCGACGACACAGCGAAATACGATTACCGACCCACGATTACGACATTGACATATTATTACTATTTTATTTTGTTTGACATTTATCCACTTTTCTATGTTTGATTTTAATTCGATTTTATGTATTTTAATTTGTAATGCTATTGGGATGGTGGTGGTATTATTTTACAAAATTTTCAACACAATTGTATTGTTAAGAAATAAATAAATATGAATATGAAAAATATGAATAAATATGAATATGAATATTTGAAAGAAATACAGGAGTTTTTTTAAGCAGAAAGTATAGGAGATTTTTTTTCATTAGACAGTGTAAATTACAAACAAAATTACATCTGAAATGTTTAACATTAAAACATGTTTTTAAAACCTTACTAATCTGTAGAAGCATAGGTATTTTGAGTGAAAAAAAATTTTTTTTGAAACTTATGTATTACTTCTATCACTATCAAGTATATCATTAAATAATACATTTTTTTCAGATTTAACAAGGATTTCCAAACTGCGCAATGCATGTTTCATTCATGGCCCTGCGCATTTCTTTATAACACTCACAGAAATACCAAAACTGTGAATCTCTCGGAACTCCGCAGTTCTCTCTGAAGGATTGTAAGGCTTGATTCATAAGCGGTAGCGGAGTAATATTGTAAAATGGCTTTTCCGTCGAAATTGGGTTATTTCTTGGACTTAAATGTGTTCTTTAGCACCTAATTGTCAAGTTGTCGAAAAGTTAATGTCGTCAAAAAGTTATTTACTCTGTAATATTTTTTTAACATACGTACGAGTTGAAGTACGAAAATCGACTCATCACAAAGTGATTGAACATACTCGTAAATCACATTACAGTACATACAATCATTCATTCACAAAAAAAATACAATACACAACATACAATCATTCATTCACAAAATTTGGGATTCTTTTAGGCGACGAGCTAGCAACCTGTTCTCTATTTCAACTTTAAGCAATACTATCAGTCTTAGTGACATTGTTGATTCTGTCTAACTTTCAAGGACCAAATTACGCATCCGTCGAATATGCTCTAAAAGAGAGATGAGTGTAGAGGAATCGGGAGAGGTCTGTAAGGATCGTAGCAACTGGAAATCCTAATCTGCCTACCTCAATTGGGGTAGGCAGTAACATACGTTTGTACAAATAAAAACATTCTTCATTAAGGATTACAGGTAAAATAGTCTTACGATACATACGATGTACAATAATATTCCTAACCAACAAATGTACTACCTCTTATAACTTGTACCAAAACTCTCCTAGCTAACCTATCGACCGGGGGTGCTGGGGGTGTATGAATGGCTCTTTGACGTCATCAGGCGGCCCGGGGGAGGGGGAGGGGGGCGGGGGTGACATTGGGGGCGGCCGCGCGCAAGTACACAGCCTTGAACTTGCTCTATCGATTTTGCAGGTTTGCACTTGAAATGCAGTATTCCTAGATATAAATGGACGTTAATTTTCGTTTGCCGTGCGGTTCTTGGCAATATTAGAAAAAAGATGGGACCACTCCATGTTCCGATGGATGTCGTTAAAGGCGACTAACTGATATGCCAATTAATTTGGGATTCTTCTTTTCAGACGATTGGCGAGTAACCTGTCGCAATTTGAATCTCAATTTTATCATTAAGCGAAACAGCTGAAGGTGGCATATCAGTCTTTTCAAGACTGTTCGCTTTGTCTACCCTGCAAGGGATATACGTGATTATATGTATGTATATTTAGACACCATAAATATTTTGAATAGAAAATTAAAAACAATTTTGTCGTAAAAGTACATTCTAATATGGATAAAATTGCATCTTTTTGTTTTATAGAACAAACTATAGTCGTATACTATTTTACTGAAATATCTAACTAAAATACTTTCGCTTCATACATTGGGTTAATCCCCAAGAAAAGGTTAAAGGTTAATTTAAAGTGCGCGGGATTAAACTAATAGTTCTTTTTATACACAACAGATTCTGTTGCAGTATTCTTTCGAGATTTAAAAGATAGTGTGATACCAGACGAAGGTTTATATGTATAAATGCTACCCGTGCGAAGCTGGGACGGGTCGCTAGTTTAAGTATGCTTCCTACAGACTTGATACATACATACATACATAAAATCGCCTCTTTCCCGGAGGGGTAGGCAGAGACTACCTCTTTCCACTTGCCACGATCTCTGCATACTTCCTTCGCTTCATCCACATTCATAACTCTCTTCATACTAGCTCGGCGGTTTCGGGTACTTTTGACCTGACCCTTTACCAGGACGTCCTTAATTTGATCAAGATACAGACTTGATGCAAGCTTTTTATACATTCTAGAGAAAGGTATGTTGTTATGCAGCAGACAAAGGTCAAAGTTTAATTGTAGGGAGTTGGGAGAATGCGGCGCACTGCAATTTTCAAGAGGTGGGCCGGGATAAGGTGGTATTTTTGGTATTTACCTACTAGTCTTTTAACTAGTGTTTCAAATAAACTCTAGAAAAGAGCATCGTTGGTAGAAATACTTATTATTTTTGGTATTTACCTACTAGTCTTTTAACTAGTGTTTCAAATAAACTCTGGAAAAGAACACACCATTGGTAGAAATACTTATTAAATAATCTATTTAAAAAAAATTTAGTGATTCTATTACTATATACTAGTTTGAATGCGCTTACCAATGCTTTGAGAGTGAGTGACAATATCGTGAGGAAACCTGCACATTCAGACAACGGGATGACGAAAGTCCCTTCGTGTAATACATAATTATATATTTATTCATGTACTTGCGGGGTAGTCAGAGCCAACACTTTAGAAAAGATTGATTTGGCCACGTTCAGCTGTTTGGCTTAATGTAAAATTGAGATTCAGTGATCATAATTACCAGCGGATTCTCAGGCTTCTTCCCAGACAAGTAAGGACGCAACCAGGACTAAAGCCAGGAATATAATTATAGTGCCGTGTGGTTCCCGGCACCATTACAAAAAGAATAGGACCACTCCATCTCTTTCCCATGGATGTCGTAAAAGGCGACTAAGGGTTAGGCTTATAAACTTGGGATTCCTCTTTTAGGCGATGGGCTAGCAACCTGTCACTATTTGAATCTCAATTCTATCACTAAGCATAATAGCTGAACGTGGCCATTCAGTCTTTTCAAGACTGTTGGTTCTGTCTACCCCGCAAGTGATATAAACGTGATGATATGTATGTATGTATATAATTAGTATGTATTGAAGCAAAGGTTAATTTTTTACACGTTAATTAAATAACATGTAAGTAGTGTGGGTAGGCTTTTTATGTGCCAAATTATTAAATCAATGAAAATGAAGCAGTCTTATCTAATTTGGAAGCAATTAAATATGTCTTTGTGTGAATTGGCATTAATTCAGTGCAGATAGTGTCTCTTTGTATCAGATAAGTTTTGTTATGATGACTGTTTCTTTAAAAATGTTACGCAAAGTTGTCGATAAACAGCGCACACGCATCGTTCGCATGATTTATGTATCTATATCCTTTATTTGAAATGTTATTTACGTAAATTTAGTTTTTTGTTCGTTGTGCAAGACTGGTAAAAGTTCTACATTCGAATGATGATATTCTAGATTCAAATGGTAGGCTATAAGCATTAAGTCCGCCTACTGTACTTAAGAAAATGTAAATGCACAATAAATTATAATAAAATTACCAAAAATATCTCCTAATTTACTAAAACCGTGTGGTTCCTGGCACAAATAGAAAAAAGAATAAAAACATTCCATCTCTTTCCCAAAAGTTGCGCTTTCGCTAAAGGCGACTGAGGGATACGCTTGGCTGGGCTAGCAACCTTTACCATCAAGCCAAACAGTCGAACGTGGCCTATCAGTCTTTTCAAGATTGTTGGCTCTGTCTACCCCGTATACGTAAATGTATGTATATGTATGTATGTATGCTTTCTGCTTACCCAATGGTACATAGACTGTTAGACAATGCATTAGCATTAAGTCCGCATATTGTAATTTACTAATTGTGATTGTTACAATACAGAATAAATAAATAAATAAATATGCCAGGTTCGCGGCAAATGGAAAGATGTAGTTTTTGACTATCCCTCCGGGAAAGAGGCGTAATTTTAAGTAGATATACATATATTTTATTCATCTTTATAAATCTAGATATTTTACAATCCAACTGTATCTATTTGCCATTTAATTGCAGTATCACAACAAAAGTGCAAGGTCCACGAACAGCCATCAGTTTAATCTATACTAATATTATAAAGCTGAAGAGTTTGTTTGTTTGAACGCGCTAATCTCAGGAACTAATGGTTCGAAAAATTATTTTTGTTGAATAGACCATTTATCGAGGAAGGCTTTAGGCTATATAACATTACGCTGCAACTATAAGGAGCAAATAATGGAAAATGCGAAAAAAATCAGGGAAAATTATTCATCCTCGAGGGCTTCAATGATGTCCAAAATAACTATTCCACGCGGACGAAGTCTCAGGCACAGCTTGTATCACATAATTTCACTTTGAACTTTGAACACCACACGTCCATAAGTGTTAATCTCATATCGTAAGATATTAGATTAACACTTATTTAACAGATTAAAAATGTTAAGTATCATTGCTTTATTACCTACAGTCAATGTAATGCAAAAAAATCTTCCGTCCAATTAGGTGACGCAAACATACGGAAATTCTGTTCGTGAAAAGCTGAAAATTGATTATGTTTTATTTTACATTGGGTTGGGTTTTGTTTTGCTTGGTTTGTTGAAATCTAAAACGGAGTAATTGTTTACATATGTACATACATAAATAAAATTACGTCTATTTCCCTTGCGGGGTGGACGGAGCCGAAAGTCTTGAAAAAAGTGATAGGCCACGTTCAGCTGTTTGGGTTTATGATAGGATTGATATTCATATAGTGACAGGTTGCTGCCCGTCGCATAAATAAGATTCCCAAGTTAATAAGCCTATCCCTTAGTCGCCTTTTACGACATCCATGGGAGAGAGATGGGGTAGTTCTTTTGTTTTTTCTATTGGTGCTGGAACCACACGGCACAATTATTTGTAAAGTGATTGATTATTTGTAAGGTGATTGACCCCACATACATAAGTTCTCTGTCAGAGCGAATGGTTGACTGGTAGATAATGCTTCTAGCATCAAGTCCGCCAATTGTGCTATACATTTGTACTTAGCACAATAAAGTTTAAATTAATAAAAATTATTAAATAAATAAGTATTTTTTTTAATTAGTGGATAAGGTAGTCAGTATAAGAAAATGTTTACAAAACACGAAAAAAAAAGTCTTCCTTTCGTATATACTTTGCGTCTGTGACCGTTCTTTTTCCGGTACAATAGAGATTATATGATATAATACAGTTACGCTAAGTAATGACGAAATCCACGTAAAAATGACAAAAATTCGTCAGCCCGCGTCAATTAGTGACAGGCGTGACGCATCGGAGCGCCGTCGTCAGACGATGACGCGTCATTCGGTCACATCACGCGGTCAATTGATGATCATTTTATCTGCATAAAAATGTGAAATGTTAAAAATTCTACTGGAAATATGGTATACAGTAAAATATAACCCCAAAAGCAATGTAAGGTACATACGTATATACATATAATCACGTCTATATACCTTGCGGGGTAGACAGAGCCAGCTGTCTTGAAAGCCTGAAAGGGCCACGTTAAGATTGCTAACCTATCGCCTAAAAGAAGAATCCAAATCCCATTTTTTTATCGATAACGGGAACCACCCGGCACAATGTAAGTTTTTACACGAAGCGACTCCCATCTGACCTCCGCAAATTTTGCAGGTAAACCTAACCCTTATTGGATCATATGGTTACACGTCCAGTTGCCTGAACGGCAGATTTCCTCTCGTTTTCCCTCACCGTAACAGCATCGGTTAGTATTCAAACTAATGTACTCATAACTTTGAAATAGCCGTTGGTACATGGCCGAGATGGGATTTAAATTTATTATAGACGCAAAGTTATATTATTTATATATATATATATTATTAATACAAACATCATATGTAAACAAATATCTGTTTCCTTAAAACAATAGTTTGGCCATCAATCAAGGTTGTCTATGTTTTGTCTTTTATCGAGGTCTCTGCGCAGGAAAATAACTATAGATAATGCTGCGCACGGGCAGCCCGTCACGTACGCATGTCCTTGGCGACGTCACTTTCAAGGATCTCAAAATTTATACATACTCACATACATATAAACACGTCTATATCCCTTGCCATCTTCTTGTCCCTCTCTTTCCCATGGATGTCGTAAAAGGCGACTAAGGGATAGGCTCACAAACTTGGGATTCTTTTTTAGGCGATGGGCTAGCAACCTGTCACTGTTTGAATCTCAATTCTATCATTAAGCCAAATAGCTGAACGTGGCCATTCAGTCTTTTCAAGACTGATGGCTCTATCTATCCCACAAGGGACATAGACGTGACCATATGTATGTATGTATATCCCTTGCAAGCAAGCTTTTCTTTTACTCGCCTTTTACGACATCCACGGGGAAAGAGATGGAGTGGTCATATTCTTTTTTCTATTAGTGCAGGGAATCACAAGGCACATACTTATATAAAATCACGATCTTTCCCGGAGGGAAACTGAACTTCAAACTAAAAATAAACTTTAAACTATAAATTATTTAAATTTATTAATACCTAATTATTTAATTTCACTGTTTATTATTCGAAGTATCGATAAATAAATAAAAATACTGTGGGTGTTTGTTTGTAATATCTTCATTGCACAGTCACAAGAAATAGTACTTACATAGTTATAAAAGAAAAAAATCACACGCAATGTCGGACTTATCCCATGAAGGGATCTCTTCCAGTCAACCGGCGAACAATAAAGAAACTAGATAATTAAGTAAAAAGTGTGATATTATCTCGTAGCGGTCGTAGCAGTTCGTAGCCGTTGCGTGTGGGATCATGAGAAGGCGCCTGCTACGATAGTCACAATTTGCTACGAGGTTGGTGAATGTCTTTTTACACCCACTATAGATACTCTGAATTATTAATGACTAGAATTACCTCACGGACTCGCTCGCATTAAAAAATTATTGTAGCCTGTGTGCAATTCTGATATTAGCTAAATTTCTATAAAATTTTATCAAAAGCGTGACATTTTTAATTGAATTAGTATAAAGTTTCGACATTCGACGAGTGAGTTCTTTTATTCCGAATTCGAGCAAAAATTAATTATTTGTATGTGTGAAAAATGCATACCGGCCAAATCCAAGTAAATCTCTAGTTTATGATATGATATTCAAGTTTTACGGGTATCATAGGTAATCGGTTTAGTAGTTTTTAAAGCAATTGATAGAAATAATAAAAAAACTAAATTTTTCCGAAGTCTACGTAAACCTTGAACGATAAGTAAATCTGTAAAACTAATACGTATTTTTTTTTTGATAACCGTTTTCTATATCTTACTTTTACAAAATAAATAGTTGTAGTGCAGTGCTCTGTGTCGATAATCGTTTGTTGGCAAAGGGCAGTTCAAGAATTTCCTCGTGAATTATAAATATCGTGCGAAATTCCGATAAAATTGTGAATGATAACCCGTTACATGGATTTTTTTATCATTCTTGTGACGTCAGGGTGGTTTAACCTTTATTCTTTGGGAATACCTAGTTCTTATATTAGAAGCACTGAAATGTCGATATTTCTGGTTTTCAACATACGTATATAGAATAGAATCCTCGCCTCTTTCCCCGAGGGGTAGACAGAGATCATGGCAACTTGTTTCGTTTGATGCACATTTAAACTCTTTGCATTCGATTCCCGTCATACCTTCGTCACCTTTGCAGGAAAAACTAACTCACTTCGGACCATATCTTACTAATATTATAAATGCGAAAATTTGTGAGTATGTCAGTATGGATGTTTGTTACTCTTTCACGCAAAAACTACAGAATCGATTACGATGAAATTTGGTATGTAGGTAGCTGAAGAACCAGAATAACATAAAGCCTAATTTTTATCCCGGAGTTTCCGCTATATTCATTGTAACGTTATGATTGGGTTTCCACGCGGACGAAATCGCGGGCGGCCTCTAGTAATAAATAAATATATATGGGACAGCTAACACAGATCGAGTTAGCCACGAAGTAAGTTAAATATTGTCAAAGCTGCCTTGCCTTGTGACATGGCTCTATCTACTCCGTAAAGGATAAAAACGAGACATACGTGTATTTAACGTTTTATTGCCTCTTTTTTATCAGAACAGTGTTATTCGCGTTGTGAATAATCTAAATGCGATAAGATATCGCCGCTCCCACGGTACACGCGGGAATCGAGTGGTAAATGAGTGTCGGCCATATTTATTAACATTCACAGATCGTTTAACTGATGATACATATATATATAATAACGTCTATATCCCTTGCGGGGAAGACAGAGCCAACAGTCATGTGAAGACTGACAGGCCACGTTCAGCTATTTGGCTTTGTTGTCAAGTTGCCAGCCTATCGCCTTTTATATAAATATCGAAAGAAGAATTCCAAATTTACGAAGTCTACATAGATGTAGTTACGTCTATATGATTTGCGGGGTAGACAGAGCCAACAGTCTCGAAAAGACCGAAAGGCCACGTTCAGTTGTACGGCCCTATGATTAACATTGACGTTTGCAAAACAATTCAGCTGCTCGGGCAAAAGTGTGATACTTAAAAGGTACCAAGGACTTTAGAGTTACGCACATTAGTTTGATCGCTAACTGATTCTCTAACATTGGGGGAAAACATAGTAACGGGTAGGGAACCTACGTATTCAAGGGACTAGATGGTACTTATTTATGGGTTAGGCTCCCCTGCAAAAACCTGACTTACACAATCTTAGATCTCACTCATAGGCGCATAATCACAGATTTTAATAACAAATTTTATGTGTAATAAGACAAGCGTATATGTTTTTTATGAATGAACTATTGCAAACAGTATAAGACCTTAATTGATAACCTTAAACACGCCGAAAGCTCTGAAACCACATTAAGATATCGCATGAAACGTAAAAAATGGCAAGAAATAATTTAAGAGCATGCAAGTTTTTTATGTTAAAGGAAAAGGTGACTGACTTATCAATTAACTCACTGTTGAAATTGACGGAATTCGCTGAGTTGACATACTGCACATGGTTTCAATGTAACTATATTATTTAGACAATACATTGCGACAGGTGTACAAAAATGATTACTAATATCTAATTACAACCTAGACATTTTTTATTATTTTCACGTCTTTATCCCTTTTTGAGTAGACAAAGCCAACAGTAGCTCAGAGATTTTTTTAAGATTCAAATAGTGACAGGTTGCTAGCCCATCACCAAAAAAAATCCAAAGTTTATTTTACTATCCCTAAGTCGCCTTTCACGACATCCGTGGGAAGAGATGGAGTGGTCCAATTCTAAAGTGGGGGGTACCACACGACACTGTTCTTTTGTAATTTATTAGAAACATATGATCACGCCTATTCCCGTAGGGGTAGGCAGAAACTACTTCTTTCCAATGCCGGGATCCTTACATATAACTCTTGCTTAATTCATATTCATTATTTTCTTTTTATTGACGTGAAAAGAAAACAAACAAACAAACAAATATTTAAATTATTGGTTAAAATAATTAGTAGATATAACAATGGATTTTTAAAGTTTACGAATTTAAAGGCAAAACTAAATTAATACAATTCTATACAATAACAATGTGTCAAGTCATACGTTATCAAATTTAAATCGGCTAATTTTTCCATCACGCCCCCAGCCCGTGCCGGCATCCGTATATTGTCAACAGCGTCACGTGATAACGCTGATAAGATATCGTTCCGTTATCACTACATTGATAACGGCTTACGACATTGCAATCGAACGTCTCGAAGTGAAAGTTTGTTTTGGATGGTCATTTAAATGAATGATCTTACCGTGATGAGAACATCACGAGGAAACCTGCACATTCAGGCATGTTGCGGAGTTCAGGCGAGAGTCGCTTTGTGTAAGAACACAGTGTGACTTACCTTATACAAGATGGGTTAGTCTGGTATGGTTTCAAGAGATTGCCGACTCTGTCTACCCCGCAAAGGATGATATGTATGTTTTTAGGTAAGTGGTTGAGGTTATTAAAAACCCTGTGTGACGACATGTCGACGACACACGTCACAACAATAAAAAAATAAAATCACGCTACGCTATCAGTCAAAAACAGCGAAAAATCTAAATCGCGCAAGCAAAGATTTCATGGATTGGAGCATATATACAACCTCCGACACAACATCGTCGGAGCCGCGGTTCCCCAGGCATAACACCTAGCCTGGCGGAAGATTTTCCCTTTGGTGGCGGTCGAGCCGAATCCTCACTCCCGCTACACCCTATGAGCAAATAACCCATTTTTCACATCGTAGAAGTTAAACGAATGTACCGACACGAATGCGATTTCAATTTTAAAAAGATTATATGTTTCTGGTCTCGATTCGAAGCTTCGATTGTAGAAATCGGGTGATCGAACTCATAGAGGTGCAGTCATACACCAAAAAAAAAAAACGAAATATTAGGGGTATTTTCTATGATAATTTGAGGGTCTTTGACCTCAATCTGCCTGGTGGTAATCAAGATGACCCTTAAGGTAATGCACGCAAGCTCAAATAGTGCCTATTCACTCTTGCCTTAAAAATCCCCAAGTTGTATATATCGGGGAGGAGAGATGCGGAGAAGGAATTCCAAAACACAGCGCATACGCGCATGATACATACATACATATAGTCACCTCTATATCCCTTACGGGGTAGACAGAGCCAACAATCCCGAAAGACTGAATGACCACGTTCAGCTGCTCGGCTTGATGATGGAATTGAGATCCAAATAGTGACAGGTTGCTAGCCCATCGCCTAAAAAAAGGATCGCAATTTTATAAGCCTATCCCTTAGTCGCTTTTTACGACATCCATGGGAAAGAGATGGAGAGGTCCTATTCTGTTTGTTTTGGTGCCGGGAACCACAGGGCATACGCATGATAAAAAAAAACTTTCCTACGTCACTTATAAATCCTACCTAACTTTAAAACCAGCCAGTTAAACAAATAACTTACGCTTTTATGCCTAAATGAAAACATTTTTAGCTACGCATCTGCGTCACATTTATTTTTAAAGGGATACCTAAATACGGACTCGTGTTTAGTACACGAGTCCTGATTAGTCACATCCAGGGTCACAGGCTCGCCCCAGGCTATATCCATTTACCCCTATGGCATGAGCTTGTTTTAAAATGTTTCTATTTTTGGGTAATTTTTAAACGGTTTTCAGCTTGAGCACATGAAAAGAGACATTTTTGATTGGCATGCAATAATAATCTAATTCCAGGCTAGGCACCGATTTCGCTCACTGTGTACTGTTGATACATACATACACACATATTTTTATAGTCACTATAACCCTTGCGGGGCTAGACAGAGCCAACAGACTTAAAAAAGTGAAAGGCCACGTTCAGCTTTTGGGCTTATATTAATGATATAATTGTGATCCAAATAGTAACAGGTCGCTAGCCCATAGCCTACAAGAAGAATCCCAAGTTTATAACCCTATCCCTTAGTTGCCTTTTACGACATCGACTTTTAGAATAGAATAGATTTATTTTCAAAATTGGATACAAGGTATCACTTATTGACGTCACATCACTTAAATCTAATCGCTTCTAAAGCGCATGTGTAGAAGATGCGGCGGAACAAACTATACTGCACCATTTTCATCGGACGTCAATTTTAATATTTCCTATTTTATATATGTATATTTTATATATTATTATTTTTTCGTTACAAGATTCTATTGAATATATTTAAATCGTTACAAGGTCACTGTGAAGCGGTAACCACTTAACTTACTTTGCATGCGGCCCTCATCTGAACAGCCACTCCAGTTGTTTTGTTGAGAACCTCCTTTTTAATATCGCATTGATAACACTTATCAATGTGTTTTTGTTGTCATGGAAATTTTATGCTATGGATATGTTCCGTTATCGGTTTATGGTTTGTAAGGCTGTAATTATGTTTGCGTTATAAATCATACATGCATACATATAATCACGTCTATATCCCATGCGGGGTAGACAGAGCTAGCCGTTTTGAAAGACTGGCAGGTCACGTTCAGCTGTTAGGCTGAATCATTCTATTTTATGTATTTATAATCGCGCCGTGCCGTGTGTTTCCTGGAACCAATAGAAAAAAGAATAGGACCAATCCATCTTTTTCCATGGACGTCGTAAAAAGCGACTAAGGCTAATTAATTTGAGATTCTTCTTTAAGGCGACGGGCTAGCAACCTGTCACTGTTTAGAATCTTAATTCCATCTTTAAGCTCATGGCTGAACGTGGCCTTTCAGTCTTTTTGAGACTAATGGCTCTGTTTATCCCGTTAGGTATGAAAACGTGATAATATGTATGTATGTAAAAAAAACAGTACATATAAAACTCTAACGTTATTGTGTGACTGACTGATAGACGACGTACAATCGAAACTACTAAGCGTTGGAGACTGAAATTTGCCATTTAGTTTCTCTTGGGAGTGTAGTGATAAGAGAGGGATTCCCACGGGAACGGATTAAAGCAGGTAAAAATTAAACCTAAGAAGTAATAAGTAGCTACGAAGTATTACTTTTAATAATTCTGCGCTACGAACTGCTACGAAACTGAAACATCGTAGCATTTCGTAGCATAGTCGAATATTTTTAAGAATAAATACATAAGTAGCTTTCGTTTCCATGTATCTTATATATCTACATACATTCATATAGATACGTCTATATCTCTGACGGTGTAGACAGAGCCAACAGCCTTGAAAAGAGTATAGGCCACGTTCAGCTGTTTGGGTTAATGATAGAATTAAGATTCAAATAGTGACAGGTTGCTAGCCCAACGCCCAAAATAAGAATCCTAAGTTTATAAGCCTATCCCTTAGTCGCCTTTGACGACATCCATGGGAAAGAGATGGAGTGGTCCTATTCTTTTTTGCATTGATGCCGGGAACCACATGGCTTTTGTCCATGAATCTTATTATAGGTTTTGAGAGTGTCAGTGGTTGAATCGGTAAGATGCCCGCAATGCAGCAAGGCACAGGTTCGAATCCCACCACCACCATGTACTAATCTATTTTCGAAGTTGTCACAACATCCTCACCTCTCTGGAGAGAAACCCTGGGTATGCAAAGGCATACTCAAAGGAAAATCAAAGGATCCTAGATGAGTGAGTCAGGTTTTTACACGAAGCGACTCCCATCTGACCTCCGCAACCTTTGCAGGTTAACCTTACTCGTATTGGATTCACGGTTACACATCCACTTGGCTGAATGTGCAGGTTTCTTCACATGTCCTCCTGTATTTACATGAATAAATAAATATTGAATTGGAAGTATGGATATTGACATGTTTACTCTCTACTACATCTACATTCATACATGTTTTTTAATGTAGACAATGTGCATTCGTCCACGATTTAGATTTAAGAGATCTATAGTTGTAAATTGACGTCCTATGAAAATGCTGCAGTGTAGTTTGTTCCGCCGCTTCTTCTACACATGCGCTTTGGAAGCGGTAGTAGTTATAATTAGATTTAAGTTATGTGACGTCAATAAGTGATACCTTGTATCCAATTTTGAAAATAAATCTATTCTATTCTGTTTCTAACGCAGAAGGAGAGTGATCTATACTAATATTATAAAGCTGAAGATTTTGTTTGTTTGAACGCGCTAATCTCAGGAACTACTGGTTCGAATTGAAAAATTCTTTTTGTGTTGAATATACCATTTATCAAGGTAGGCTTCAGGCTATATAACATCACGCTGCAACTATAAGGAGCGAAGAAATAATGGAAAATGTAAAAAAAAACGGGGAAAATTATTCCTCCTTGAGGGCTTCAATGATGCCCAAAACAACTATTCCACGCGGACGAAGTCGCGAGCACTGATAGTAACTGATAACAGGCCTGTGTCACGCGACGCACAGTGGGTCTGAACTGTTGTCTGATAAGGATTATGTAATCCACGTAGGGTCGGCAGATAGGATGTTTTATAAATATTGTCTTTGCATGTCATCGACGGAGGAAGTACAGTGGGCTATATAGAAAAGTATACCCACCTTCGTATCGTAGATTAGTTTTTGTACAGCGTAAACAAACTTGGGATTATTCTTTGTACTAGCGACCTATCAATACATACATACATAAAATGACGCCTCTTTCCCGGAGGGGTAGGCAGAGACTACCTCTTTCCACTTGCCACGATCTCTGCATATTTCCTTCGCTTCATCCACATTCATAACTCTCTTCATGCAAGCTCGGCGGTTTCGCAAGCGACTTGTCAATATTTGAATCCCAATTCCATTATTAAGAAAAACAGCTGATTGTGGCCTTTCAGTCTTTTCAAGACTGTTGGCTCTGTCTCCTCTAGACGTGATTATATGTGTGTATGTATGTATCGTTGTCCTCTCGAGGTTAGGGAAGCGCTCGGAAAACTAAGACTGTTATGATAGGCTAATTATTTAAGACAGGTGATTACATAAAACCCTATTATCAGTATTAATTATTCCGTGACCCTGTTTAATATGGTTGCTAAGACATTTTTACTCCTGATATGGACTAAAAATAGAAGTAAACTCATAAACAAGAATGAGTAAATAACTTATCAGTGCCATTCCTCTTGCTACATTATAAAAACATCCTAATGAGCGCCTACGCATAATACCTACATCTTAAGTAGAAATAGTAACTTGTTATGAATTAAGTTATTATTAAAAAAATATATATTATCTGTGTTCAAATTTGAATTTAATTTAATCATATCTCAGGAAGAGGGTGTCTTTAAACATAATACAAGTATAAATTCTTCTTGCAGGCGATGAGCTAGCATATGTATACGTATGTACGTATAATTATGTTTTTATCTCTTGCGGGATAGACAGAGCCAACAGTTTTGAAAAGTCTGATAGGCCACGTTCAGCTGTTTGGCTTAATGGCAAAGTTGAGATTCGTATAGTGACAGGTTGCTAATCCGTCGCCCAAAAGAAGAATCCCAAGTTTAAAAATCTTAGTCGCCTGGAGGTGACTTCTTAATAAATAAGCATAACCCCCACAGAGCACGGTTGCCATAGCTTTACTCTGTGCTCTATTTTAACCAGTAGGGACTCAAAATGTAAGTAAACAAACCAGTCAATTTCGCATGTAATTGCATGTTATCTTCCGTGGGTTGGTGGGAGGCGTAGGTCGGGGCGCGACCCCGGGGCCCCAGATAGCAAACCGGCTCGGACCGGACCTAGGGCCACTGCAGGGCTTGGCTAATCTCAATGGGATCACGCAATCTTCGCGCTTGTTGTTCTGCTTCGAAGAGATGGTCGACCGATATTGCGCACCTTGGTGTGAGAATTTATATAAACTAGCGACCCGCCCCGGCTTCGCCCGGGTAGTTTTTATACATATTAAACTTCCTTTTAAATTACTTTATCTATTAAAAAAATGGATCAAAATCCGTCGTGTAGTTTTGAAGAGCTAAACATACATACAGAGGAATAGATGCGGCCATATGTAATGATAGTCATGATCTAAGCTACCGACGTTATTTATATTTCTTCCGCTAGATGGCGACTCGTACCATTTTTCAAACATAGCTTTCAAAGGTAATGGAGGTGCATCAAACGTTATATTCACAATCACATTCACCACCGTATTTACCAAGCAAACTAGAATGCTGTTAAGAATATTTATTAACAAATAATAAGAAAAATGTAGAGGTCTTCAGGATAACAGATTAACTAATGGTTTGGCTACGTGCATCGTCAGTCCCTATCCCTAAAATAGGGGTGAGTTGAGATACTAAAGTTAAGGGACGCTAAAGAGATTTTGTAGGGAGTCAAGAAAAAGAAGAAAAAACTCTCTAACAGCTTACCTCTACCATGATTCGGCGACGATTACTGAAAGGTTGGCAGAGCAATGGGTGGTAGTGATAGTTGTGTATTTACAAGACTAATCCCCCTTTATTTTTAGTAAATTCTCAAATAATCTATACTTTCGTTTTGACAAGGATTTTCTTCATGCTATGAACTATTCATAAAGACGCCTACCTTCCTGACAAAAGCGGAGATCAACAATTAGTAATTAACTGTTATGTGCGTTAATTTTAAGTTATTTTTTGACAATTTTCTTGTTTGTACTGATGTGGAATGGTCAGGTAAAAAAACTATTTGTTCTTCTGTCAGTGATATTGTATTGGCAAACCTTTTTACCTTTCGTTTTATATTTGCGGTCAGGTAGTTGAATTGAAAAACCTAAAAGACATAATATTTTATGATAGAGACAAAGAAAAAAATAATATTACTAAAAAAAACTAAAAAGGAATCGTGGCCCATGAGGGGATCGAACCCGCGACCTTCGCGTTATTAGCACGACGCTCTAACCAACTGAGCTAATGGGCCGATGGAAGCAATGACGAAATTACAGTAGAATTGGACAATGAGGATAAAAGTTATTTTTATATACAGGAAGATCTTTTTACACGCTTCTATAAAAATTCTTGTAAAAATTAAATATAAAACTATTTTAATATGAATATGGACTCATCCGATGTAACGCCCCGATAGGTTATGGTAACTGATTCATGTCAGTTCCAACGAATGCTTGTTTTATGCTTAGCAAAGAAATTTTTATACAGATAGTTAAATTTTGTAGAACAGTATTAGTTCATTATAAAGATTTTTAGACATTATCTTATACACGAGTGAGCGAATTTTATTGAATAATCAAGTTCGCTCATTAACTTCTTAGTTAAAATTGTAATAGTATTACATAAATGCTGTACATGCTAAACTAGTGGTCCTGTAGTCGATAGGTTATCAAAATAATCACTTTGTTTACTGCGGTGTATTGTTTTAATTTTTTAATTGCGACCCCGAATTACATTTTTTATGGTCCGATCTCATTTATTTAAGGTCAATATTTTTTATTTATTTTTCGCGTTTGTCATATCAATTTATTCTAATTATCAATTGTTAATTGCATTTATGATTGATTTTGTTCATTTACATAATTACTTAGACTTATTTTTAAGACTTTTTGGGAGGACAGCTTACATTTAAACAAGTACCTTTAGGTACCGATAATCATGTTGAATCCAATTATCTTTTTAACAAAAAGACAAACAGTTTGTTTTCTGCTGCATAATCACGAAGGAATGGTACAAAATATGAACCGGTTCTGTTAATGATGTAAATGTTACTTCATGTTTATAATCATTACGTTTCTAGATAGTTCGGAAAAATGTTTAAAAGACGTATCGCAGAATAGGCAGTAAAAATAATGAAAGATAAATCGATATCAACCTCCGAACAATCGATTATCACAATGTCACATCCTGAAAAAAACATTTCCACTCAATATCAGGCCAGATTGTGTCATTAATTGACATACAAAAATCGAATTTAATACATATATAGGTACCTACTACAGTACACAAACATACATGACCCGCGCAGGCGCAGACACTTATCAACTGTTGACACTTGCCAATCTCGCTATAGCAGGAGGCATTTGCGTAAGCGAATTATCATGCATACACAGACCAACGTAGATAGACCTTTACGTTCTGTGAAAATTAGTGAATTAGTATGAAATTTATCGAGTGGGGGAGATCATTAGCGGCTGGTTGGTGTTATCAGAAGAGTAGTTAACGTGGGGGCTTCGGAGTTCTCACGTCGTCAGTCGGCGGTGGATCGTCGTCGGCTCCGGACGACCTGGGAGGGGTTAGATTTTTTTGGATGGAATTTTCATATATTGAGAACATGGAGAAATGAGGCATGGTAGTAATTATTTAATGGAATTCAAAAAATATAGTTTTTTGTTGTTGTAACGGTAGGTAAAAGCAAATAGAATATAAACAAAAGGTTTTGTGATGATAAACAAAATCAAGAAAAGAAATAGGCACAGTACAATAAAAAAAATACAGGTACATAGTTATCATATTTGATGATTTGATTCAAAATACATTATCTTCAACTCAGTAAACACCTAGCGGAAAACTGTTGTTCAGTGATAACTTTTCTCAAAATATCATTATCATTGAGTCATTATGCGAAACAGATAACAGGCTGATGAAAATTTATTTTTACAATGTTTAATTAACAATTGGAACTACGCTAATTAAAGTATTTACGTTTGAAGATAAAACGGAAAGTTCTCACCCAACGCATAGTTACAGAATTTACTTTGTATCAGCTAACACGTTGTAAATAAGTGGTGATACAACATGGCGTACGGTATCTGGGCAAAACAAAGCCACGCGGGCAGAGCGTGGCCGCCGCACGCCGTTTAAAAATAGAACGTGCTGCGCTAAACTCATTAACCAATTAAACAAGACCCTTTCCCCTTCTCTTCAATACAAATTGATTATTGGCCAAAGGGGAACGCGTTGAGGTGAGCAAGGGTCAAGAAAACTGGTGATTGATGTTTAGCGCCTACATTCGTAAAAACCACACCCTATGTTCTCGAACGCGTTCCAAATTTCAAATTGTTGGCAATTGGATCGGGGCATTGACAAGATTTTAATAGTCTGTTTTTTTTGTTATATTGTATGGAGATTAAAGACTGCTTCTTCGATAAACGGTGTGGTGTTATCTTACCATAATCCCCGCATACTTGTTTCTGCATACACCATAAAAATCATTTGTGATATAGAAAAACCTAGAACCTCAACATAGAGACTATAATAAGGAAAAGACTAATCTTATTAGTTGAGTGAGAAGTCACAGAATCAATTGGAGGAAAATTTGTATACGATGTTTACATACGATATACCTACCATATATTATACAAAAAAAATGTTAAGGCAATGAAAACGTAGGAGTGCTTATAACCATACAAATAAAATATAGCGTGAATATCATCCAGTGATAGTTCCTTAAATATACGGCTTAATAAATAATCACATATATTATCAGTTGAATCACATAAAACAACATGAAAACTTCCATCATAATATGCCATCACCGCGGTTGCATTATGTTTTGATGTTTGCAAATGAAACAAAGGATTTGTCAGTGACTCAGTCATGCAGTGCTCATGCGCACATACGTGGTCGCTTTTTAATGTAGTTAGTGCTACAAACAGTATGTACAATCAATTCTCCTGATAAAGGCACAGAAAATACTCTGAAAAATGTGAGGGATATCTGGGAGGGGTAGGCAGAGAACACATTTCAAATTGCCACAATCCCTTCTTTTTTTTTCGCTTCAACTCTTCTTCATTCACATAAAATCTAATTATTTATTTAATAATTATACTTATCCTTTTCATTTAGTTCAGTCTTGTTCCATGACTTTACCCATTATGGGGTAGACAGAGTAAATAAATAGTCTTGGAAAACTTAAAGGCCGAGTTCAGTTATATGGTTAGGTTCAATGATGTTTTTGAGATCCAGATAGTATTTTCTCGGAATTTCTTTCCAAAAACACGACGATATGTACAGTAAAGTAGTTTATGAGCTACAAACATAACATACTCTATGAGGGACTATTACATTAAGTATATAGAAATAAAGATATCGTGTTCCATGTCTGTTTGTCACAACCGTCATTATCTAGAGGACGTTACTGACGCCATAGCAGCGATTACATTGTTATTTATTGCATAAGTCATTTAGGCAAATACATCCTGTATCTTAACTAGATGTTTCACGTAAATTCAGAAGATTATATTATACTGTATCTAAACTAGAAGTTATTCGTCAATTCAGAAGATGACATTTTACTGTATCTAAACTAGAAGTTTCTCGTTAACTCAGAAGATGACATTCTTCTGTATCTAAACTACAGGTTTTTCGTAAATTCAGAAGATGACATTCTTCTGTATCTTAACTAGAGGTTTCTCGTAAATTCAGAAGATTACATTCTACTGTATCTAAACTGAAGGTTTCTCGTCAATTCAGAAGATTACATTCCACTGTAGCTTAACAAGAGGTTTCTCGTTAATTCAGAAGATTACATTCACTGTATCTAAACTAGAAGTTTTTCGTAAATTCAGAAGATTACATTCTTCTGTAGCTAAATAAGAGGTTTCTCGTAAATTCAGAAGATTACATTCTATGTATAAAGCGTCGGTAATCAAACGAATGTGTATGGGAACCTTGGAGTGGAAAGCCTAGACGAACGTTGATCAGATCAGACAAGTCCTGGCGAAAGACCAGATCAAGAGTATCCGAAACCGACGAGCTTATATGTAGAAACTTATGAATGAAGTCAAAGAAGTACGCAGAGATAATGGCCAGTGGAAAGATGTAGTCTCTGCCTACACCTCCGGGAAAGAGGCGTGTTACTTTGCCTATATCCTGCATATAGGCAACGTAACACGTGCCGTGTGGTTCCCGGCAGTGCCGTGTGGTTCCCGGCACCATTACAAAAAAGGACCACTCCATCTCTTTCCCATGGATGTCGTAAAAGGCGACTAAGGGATAGGCTTATAAACTTGGGATTCCTCTATTAGGCGATGGGCTAGCAACCTGTCACTATTTGAATCTCAATTCTATCATTAAGCCAAATAGCTGAACGTGGCCATTCAGTCTTTTTAATACTGTTGGCTCTGTCTAACCCGCAAGGGATAAAGACGTGACCATATGTATGTATGTATGTATGTATATCCTGCATGTTAATGGGTGATTCATTTCTTTGTTTGAAGGCGTGGTTGGTACGTGACCGTTTGGTATTACTTCTATCAGTTATTGAGTACCGAGGTAGTTGTTTCAGACACGTAGCGTGTTGGTAAAAATGTTGCGGATTTGTAAGCGAGGGGTGCCGAGTTCGAATCCCGCTGCGTGAATAATAAAGAATATTGGTAGAGACGCACCCCGGGCTACTCCAGAGGAGACTATTTATGGCTCTATTATCTTTTTTTAAAATTCATATGCAAAGCACATGAATTATAAGTACATACATACATATGCTCACGTCTATATCCCTTGCGGGGTAGACAGAGCCAATGGCCACGTTCAGCTATTTGGCTTAATGATAGAATTGAGATTCAAATAGTGACATGTTGCTAGCCCATCGCCTAAAAAGGAATCCCAAGTTTGAAAGCCTATCCCTTAGTCGCCTTTTACGACAACCATGGGAAAGAGATGGAGTGGTCGTATCCTTTTTTGTATTGGTGCCGGGAACCACACGGCACTGTGCATGATGATCTTATTTAACTTCTACAAAAATGACTCAATTAGTCGTGTGTTCATATTTACCTGCTAATTTGTGTATCTTTACATAAGTAATTATACGCCGGTAGAGGCAGATTTTGGTTGAAATTATTTGTGTTTTATATTTAGAGAAAACTAGAAAACGTGCCAATGGAAATTTTTAGTTCCTCGAGCGTGGTTGTAGTTCGTGACTATAGCTTTTTTACTTATAAATACATTTTAATAGTACTTACGTATAGCTTTATGTTCCTACAATATTTGTATACTGATGAAATGTCATATACAATATAAAGTATATCTTTCTAATTAGTGAAAGTCAGTGAACTCATCCGTACCAAAAACAATTCACCACAATTTTTTTTAATAAAATTGGTAAAAATCTTAACTTTTTATAGAAAGTAAGAAAAAGTACATAACTTTGTTAGCCTTCTGCTTTACAAATAGCTATAAGAATTAATTATAATATTATAAATGAGAAACTGTGTTTGTTGTCAGTTTTTCACGTCAAAACGACTGAACAGACTCCATGATATTTTGACATAGTTTGTACTGAGAAGGACAGAGTGCACTTTTCACGCAAGGAAAGTCGCGGGCGATCTCCAGTATCTTATTAACGAAAGTAAGGTATTAAATTTTTTTTACAGAAATACAAACTCAAATAAAGATTTCATTCATTCTTCATTGTGAAACACTAGTAAAAGGTATTGTCCTTGAAGACTCTGTACATTACGTATTCAACGAAAGGTGTGTCATACAAACATCCAACAAGGAAGCCGTTGACTCATCAACAGTTTTGTTATTTAGTGGTGATGAACGTTAAGAGATGGGTGAAATGATGACTGTTGCGTTGAGTGAAATGGATGAGATGCTGACTCTGAAGATATGAAGTTTTAGGTGCAGCACCATGAGAATAAAAAGGGAATTCTTCTCTGTTGTATCTTTATTGCGAAGGTCATATAGATCATAAAGGGCGATCATAAAGGGTACTGGGACTCTTGAAATCGCTATATATTCGAATAAAATCTTTTTGATCCATGAGGTTATAAGTATTTTTTATTTGAATGAAATACGAAAATATGAATGAATCTTTCAATTGTATTTATGTTCGTATAAACTTATCACTATTTGGGAAATTGAAAACAATCGGAATTGGTTTTATACAATTGACTTTGAACCACAAGGTAACACATTGAGGAAAACATGAATAGGTTTGTCAAATCACACTGTGACAGTATCTAAAATCTTAAATCATAGCGAAACAACAGACAAAGAGCTCACTGAAAAATCATTAAACACCATTTGAAATAAGTACATAATACTAGTATTTCCTTCTCAAAACAACTTCACACTGATACCAAACTGAATACCAGTCCTACAACAAGCAAAAAAAAACGGAGATGGAAGAAACATCGCATATTATTAACCTACTATAAACAAACTTGGTTAGCTGTGAACAACTGCTTGCACGAGTAACTCCGTATCTCCTCGTTAAACCAGTTCCACGCTCGGTGGGTGCGTCAGTTGGCCACGGCTTCGAGGCGTGCGCGTGACGTCATCATCGTCATCAACAGCTATACAAATCTCGACCTTACCAACAACACATTAGAACTCACTAATATCTTGTGCAATGCACGCCTGTAGTTTTCCGTTCGATTTGCGTAAGTGCACAACAGTTTTTGGTTACTCCAATGTTATTTGGCGCGTAATGTAACGTCATGTCAATCGCATAATTGTTTCCTCAAATTAACGATTCGGCTTCTTAAGCTAATTTCTTTGAAAGTTCTTTCGGAGATTTCGACGTGTCTTCAAATAATTCTTAGTCACCGAGACCGTGAGCCGCGTTGGCAGGCGTTTCCTCATATCTTTTGAATAAAGGGCGTGCCTGTTTGTCTGTCCTTGTGTTAACTTGTTTGTTTGCGATAAAACTAATCTCATCGGTTCAATTTATATACTTTGGATATTAAATAACATAAATTTTGTCAGTATCATTAAAATATTCAATAACTTCATCTAAAATTCCGCTTAATATTGTAAATAGGTAGTGATTGTTTATTATCGGAACATGGACATTAAAAATGGAGTATTGATTACTCCATTTTTAATTCATATTAATTACTACTTCTTTACCTTGTCCTGTTACTTTTATCAAAATTGCTATAATAATAGCAAAAAATAAAAACATGATCTAAATTTGGTATGTTTACTTCACACGAGTTTAACCTCGTCTCGTAAATATGAGGCGTACTGCTTTGAGTAAATTTATACACGTACCGCCGAGTACTCGCCGCGTTATCAACCGACCGAGCATATATAAACGATCGTCAACATACACAAGTGCCCAGTGCGGATTGTACGGGCACACTATGAACACCTCCCAGACTAGCAAACAATGTTATGAACGTTAATACTACTATGAACAGACCGACAGACAGCGTTGAAAATAACACTGACGATGAAGCAATGAGTAATAGTACTACGCATAGTAATGCCATAGTTCATTGTAAAAGAGAAATTTTAGCTGATCTAATGAATCAGAAGGGATATCCCAATAGCACCACTGATAACCTGACCAAATTAAATGCAGTCTCGAAAGCAAAACATGAATCAGGAAATGTAAATGACATCAATGTTTCAGGAAATGTTAAGTTATCAATATTCAATTCATGATAGCACTATCTTGGTGATATGGAAAGAAAGGAAATTGAGGTCAAGGCTGGAAATGGTATGACTCAAAAGATAGGTCAGTTTGGTCAAAGGTCTAAAAAATTATTCTGGAAATAGAAATAATTAATTAATTTAAATTTCCTTAATTCATGTAGAATTGATATTTTTGACATTGAAAAAACACGTGCTGAATTAGTCATTAGTGCAAATACTTGTGAGACTGGTAGTTCCTATAATACTTTACCTTACTATAAATATAGAGAAGGTACTGTTTATAAATAAATGGTGCAATTTCTTGAAGAGTATAAACGTAGAGTTACTTTCTATATCTTTTTCTACAAATGAGAACATATCTACAAAGACATTTTGCTCGCACAGAACAAAGGTGATCAAACTTGAAAAACATTTTTTGTGGGACAGGAAACGTGTTCACATTTTTGAGCGTTTTCTGTGAATTGTGACACACCTCGCTTAGGAAAATCTCTCATAGATTTTACTCTCACGTTGCCATATGGTATAAGCTTAGAAGGAAAGTAGAAGTCTTTATATTGTTGGAGCCCTGCTCAAAGAAATCTCAACTGAGCGGTCAATTCCATGATTAGTAGATGAATTTCATATGTATATGATACAGATAGACTTATGAGTTATGCAATATATAACTCAAAATTAATTACACTTTTATATTTGTCATTGCATTGATAATGACCCGATATTAAACATCATAGTTGTTAGTCGATACCAATTTTCTACCAGTGAAGTATTTATGACCATTTTAACTACCCCAGAATTAGAATTCTTAATTTTCATGAAGATCTTGTTTAACTATGAACGTCGTCTTGCAGAAATAATGAATATGTGCTGAATGCAATGCGATAAATAGAGTAATAGATGAAGACTATAGTTAACTCCGAAATCATCTTGCGCAAGAGCAAGCAATAATAAACAAGCGGAACCGAGGCTACAATGATAAAATAACATATAAATATATAATAACATACAAAACCATGTATGAGGGTCGCAGAAATGTAATATACATATTTTTATCGCGCAACCAACTTATTGCGTTGGAAATTAGACTGTAAATTTTCCTACCAATGACTCTGACCTGACGAAATGATAAAATCACCCCATGTCATGACACTTGGGGTTATATGAAGCGAATTATATTAAATTTACACTTATTTAAAGCAATGTTAAGTATAAAGCCGTGATTATCGGCGTAATTATATCGGTTAATGTTAAGTCTGTTTTATGTGTTTGTTTGTTAACTCTTTATTGCACATAAAAAAAGAAAAATGTAACAAAAAATAGAAAACAGTCATTGGATTTAGAAGATGTGTACCTACAATGGCGGACTTATACCAATCGGAATTTCGTCCTGTCGACCAAATAAAAAAAGGAATATCCCAAATATAAAAAGCAGCGCAGATAAAAAGCATTGAAGATGCGCTAAGACACCAGCAATATCAAGTGATTTTGTTCTGTTACCTTTCTAATTCTTTCTTATTTATCTTTTATCTTTAAAAACAGAGAGAAAGCAAGAATAAGCAGGATATCAGACAGCGTTATAGACAAGGAAAAACTGCAAGTTAATTTCTCCTCGTACATTCAAGGACTTACACCGGCCAGTAACCGGTTGGTGACCAGCAGTTGACGGTGTCGCGAGATTAGTTGCTCCCTTTGGCACCAACCGTGTATCCTCCCATGATAATGTACATGAAAAAAAATGCCGAACTCTATAAAAGAAAATACATACATATATATAATCACGTTTATATCCATTGCGGGGTAGACATGGCCAACAGTCTCGGAAAGACCATTAGGCCACGGCTAGCTATTTGGGTTAATTATAGAAAAATATGAGTAAATTAATCTCCAGTTCGGTTTATAATTGACTAAAATTTTATATATACATACATATGTCACGCCTATATCCCTTGCGGGGTAGACAGGGCCAACAGTCTTTAAAGGACTGATATGTCACGTTCAGCTTTTTGGTTTGATAATAGAATTGAGATTAAAAAAATCACTGGTTGCTAGCCCATCGCCTTAAAGAAGAATGCCATGTTTAAAAGCCTATCCCTAAGTCGCCTTTTACGATTTCCATGAGCAAGAGAATAAGTGGTCCTATTATTTTTAATTGGTGCCGAAAACCACACGGCACAACACAATTAGAAAATTTTTATGTCATCATTTAATCACGATATGACTTACACTTATTCATGAAATTTGTGTCAACATTCTTTCTGTTACTTATCAACTGTTCGGAGGTTTAAATAGATTACCAGTCACAAATATTCTCCAATTCCATCACTATCACAAAAATTTGTTTGCGATCTTGTTGACAGTATACCTGTCTGTATACCTAGGTCAAACTGATAACCTCCTTTTTGGAGATAGGTAAAATCATTCATGAGACTCGTGGTGGGCGGGTCGCCGGCGTCGTATGGAACAACGGTCGAGGTCGTTATAGTACTGAATTACAGGAACATTCTAAGAAAACAGTACTGAGAATTCTTAATGAACTTTATAACTTTTTAAGAATGTGAATGATGATCATTTGGCAAGCACGTTCCTGGTTTAATCGAGGTACGTTCGTCTAGGGTTTCCTACATTACGTTACTGGCAAAAGTATTCTAAATATCCAGTTAGCATGCAGGGAAAGAAGTATGCAGGTATTACGACAAATAGAATTATGTAAATCTCTGCCTACCTCTCCGAGACAGAAAGCGTAATTTTATCTTTTTTTGTATTGGCGCAGTAAGGAGTAAATCTCGTGTTAAGGGGGATTGAAGTGCTGAGGATTTAATGGCTATTTATATATTAAAAGCTATATTTAGAAGTGGGTCTGAATCAGAATTCGATGACGATCTTTTTTGTAGAAAAAAAGAGTAACTTTATATACGTATGTAGGTATATAAAGTTACTCTTAGACACTCTTACAACAGGCTAGAAACCTGTCATTTTTTTAATGTATATTAAAAAAATTACAGGTTTCTAGCCTATTGCCCAAAAGAAGAATCCCAAGTTTGTAAGCCTATCCCTTAGTCGTCTTATACGACATCCATGGGAAAGAGATGGAGTGGTCCTATTCTTTTTTGTATTGGTGCCGGGAACCACACGGCACTATATATATATATATGTATAATGGAATATTTTACGTATGTTTTGCAAGCTGACGACGCAATGTTGGCAGCGTCCGCCGTTTCGTGTCTGGCTCTGAGTGGGCGGGCGTGCACGGCGGTGATGCGTGCGTTCGCGCCGCGCGTGACGTCACCGCGACCGCACCTGCCTGCGGCCAATGTGTTGTGTTTACGTGCCGCTGAAAAAATTCGGACTTTGAATTTCGAACGGCGCGTGTTCGAAATTCTTAGGCGGATGTTTTTTTTTTTTTTGTGCATGAAGTTTTTACACGGTCTTTAATGTCTTTAGATATCCATACAATTTATAATGATGTTGCGAAGTCCAATCATATGATTTACGACAATAGTTTTGGCGAATCAAAGGACCATTTTCACGCTACGAGTGAAAAGAAGACTGGTGCTTAGGGAACACCTTTGTTATTTTACCACCTTATTGCCTCTCGTAGTTTTGCGGCAGTATAAGGATTTTTATACTTATTTGCAACAGTTTTAATGTAATTAATTCAACACTTACAATTGTTAAATTGCTCCAATGACGACCATAAAATTTAATTATTAAATACTGTTAGGTGCCGTGTGATTCCCGTCACCAATATATTAAAGAATGTGACCACTCCATCTCTTTCCAATGGATGTCGTAAAAGGCGACTAAGGGATAGACTTATAAACTTGGGATTCTTCTTTTTAGGCAATGGGCTAGCAACCTGTCACTATCTGAATCTCAATTCTTTCATTAAGCCAAACAGCTGGACGTGGCCAGTATTTCAATAAGCTGCTGGCTCTGTCTACCGCGCAAGGGATATAGACGTGATTATATGAATGAATGACTGAAATACTGTTTTGCCATCCCATTCTATGATCCCCAGTGTCGTGTGATCCAGTCTCATCTATGTGTAAAATTATGAAATTCACACGGGAGTGAAGTTCCGAGCAAAAGCTATTTCGATAATAAAGGTGTAGCTTGTTCTGGACCATTAAAAATAATGAAGCTAATTAAAATGACGTCATGAAGCCAAAAACAGATAAACAATCCGGTAAATTGATGTTAATAACGCAAAGGTCAGTCTGAAATAGCGCACATAGCAACAGCGAGGGCGTGGTCTGACCTTCCTGACTTCCAAATGAAAAAGGAGGTAATGACTATATGTAAAGTTAATGTTAACGACTTAAGATCTTTAGAACATACGTTGAGATTCATTATTTGGGCGATGGATTAGCAACCTATGTATTTGAATCTCAATTCCATCATTGAGCCTTACAGCTGAACGCGGCCTTTCGGTCTTTTTAGGACTGTTGGCTCAGTCTACCCCGCAAGGGATATAGACGTGATGACATGTATGTATGTAGAAAACCTGTCTGAATAATACCTACCTGGTAATATTCATAGTGAGATTGTAAATCATCATTTTAGCGATCAAGATCTTATTATTTCGCGGGAAAAAATAATACTCACTTTCTATCAATTGACGAAATTAACGTTTATTTTAATGCATCGTTAATTATAATCAATAATTAGTAACGTTATGACGTCATGGATTTTCCTCGCTATAACTTGAATGCGTCATATTTAGAAATAACATTGAAGATTAACGGTATTTCTTGCATCACTGTGTAAGAAATAAGATTTATTTATTTAATGTGCCGTGTGGTTCCCGGCACCAATACAAAAAAGAATAGGACCACTCCATCTCTTTCCCATGGATGTCGTAAAAGGCAATTAAGGGATAGGCTTACAAACTTGGGATTCTTTTTTAGGCGATGGGCTAGCAACCTGTCACTATTTTAATTCTATTATTAAGCCAAATAGCTGAACGTGGCCATTCAGTCTTTTCAAGTCTTGTCTGTTGGCTCTGTCTACCCCGCAACGGATATAGACGTGACCATATGTATGTATGTATTTATTTAATGTTAACAACGTAGTAGTACTTTGCCTCGTGGCTTCGCTTCAAAGGGAATTTCCTTAAAAAGAAGTCAGTTTTGACTGAAGTCCGGTTTTAGACATTTCTCTCTTCACATTTCCGGGTCTGCAGCGTTCTTTAGAATCATTTTTAGGATGGATGATGCAAAATGATAGCGCATTGGTTTTCCCCAAGCGATAGGATTTTATATTTTGCGGTTAGTCCCCGTAAATTATGCAATACCTGATTGACTTTATAAGGATCTCATCTTGATTTTCCTTAAAGTTTCTAAGATGAAAAGTTCTTTTAGTATATTTTCGAGGTCAATGTGTGAAGGATCCGACTCGAAATTGATCTTTTTTTATCCGGCTGCAAAGGAGGGGTTATGTTATTAAGTAAAGTATGTTCTTACAATAGTTTGCATGCTTACCAATGATCCAAGTGTCTGTAAAGTTTACCGAAATGGAGCTATAATCTAAGCTGGTTAAAGTTTCAGTGTTAAAATATATTCCTTAACACATCGAGGTCATATAGATGGAACCGTAGACATAACATAACATATAATCACGTCTATATCCCTTGCGGGGTAGACAGAGCCAACAGTTGTGAAAAGACTGATAGGCGTTCAGCTGTTGTGCTTAATGATAGAATTGAGATTCAAATAGTGAGAGGTTGCAAGCCCATCGCCTAAAAGAAGAATCTAATGTTAATCACCTTTTACGACATCCATGGGGAAGAAATGGCGGGGTTCTATTCTTTTCTATTGGTGCCGGGAACCACACGGTACTCGTATATATGCAGTATGATGACAATACAACAATTTACATGTCCAGATAGTATTATCAAATGTCGCATCCTCATGCATGTGTTTTGTCATAACAGTTACACATTCCAACTAAAATTATTAATGCGGAAGTAAGTTTGTTTGTTTGGTTGTTACCGCTTCACGCGTTAACTATTTAACCGATCCTTTAAAAAAAGTGAGAGTCTGGAGAAGGAAGGAACCTTTTATCCCTGTAAAAACTATAGTTCCCGTGGGATTTGCGTAAAACCTGTATTCTTCAGTAGGTGTCGTTTAACCCGCAAGGAATATAGACGGATTATATGTATGTACATACATACATACATATCATCACGTCTATATCCCTTACGGGGTAGACAGAGCCAACAGTCTTGGAAAGACTGAAAGGCCACGTTCAGCTATTTGGCTTAATGATAGAATTATTATTTTTTTTTTACGACATCCATGGGAGAGAGATGGAGTGGTCTTATTCTTTTTTTTTTTATTGGTGCCGGGAACCACACGGCATATATGTATGTACCTATGTTATTATTATTTATATCTATATTAATATTATAAAGTTGAAGAGTTTGTTTATTTGTTTGTTTGGCTAATCTCAGGAACTACTGGTTCGAACTGAAAATGGGAGATGATAATTTCGTCGCTCTTTTGTAAATGTCGTTAAAATCACGCGGGCAAAGCTGAGAGTAAACGCTAGTATAATTATATGTGTGAGTTGTACCTATATGACTAATGTTTTATCGAAGTTGCAACAATGGACTGCATTTGTTATTATTCGTAGGCGTGTCATTGTTAACAATAGTATTTTATATAGTTTAAAGTTCCTTATTGTTGTGGCGTGTACATTGTATATATATATATATATATGTGTGTAATTACACCTGTAGAATTGAGATTCAAATAGTGACAGGTTGCTAGCCGGTCGTCTAAAAGAAGAATCCCAAGTTTATAAGCCTATCCCTTAGTCGCCTTTTACGACATAAATGGGAACGAGATGGAGTGGTCCTATTCTTTTTTTATATTGGTGCCGGGAACCACACGGCGCTGTATGTGTGTATGTACTCTTGCAAATTAAATTGGTCTTGGTCATACATTATTGGTTTTAATCTCAAGTTTCGCTGCATTTTATAGCTTGAAAACAATTAATTAACGAGGTAGTTGTACATAGGTTACTTACCTGCAATTTCAATGATTGACTCATTCATATAATCACGTCTCTATCCCTTGCGGGATAGACAGAGCCGGCAGTCTCAACAGACTGACAGGCACGTTCATCTATAAGGCTTAATGATAGAATTGAGATTTAAATATTGACAGATTACTGGCTGATTGATCGTCTTTTGAAAATAAATGAATATTATTCAAGCCAGATATACTCATTCTCATAGCTATGAGTAGTTACTGGCTATGACTAGAGTTAGGTAGAAACATTACCTAATAGCTATATTTTCACGGGGAGTACATGTGAATATTTTCAGTAGAGATCTCAGTTTACTTTTTAACATATGTACATAATAATACATACACATAATCACGTCTATATCCCTTGCGGGGTAGACAGAGCCAACACTTTTGAAAACACTATGTGCCATTTGTAATTTTTGTATTATTGAGATATCGTATCGAACTGAGTTTTCGGCTAGCTCAATCTGTTTCAGGCCACGTTCAGCTATTTGGCTTTAAGACAGAATTGAGATTCAAATAGTGACAGGTTGCTAGCCCATCGCCTAAAAGAAGAATCCCAAGTTTATAAGCCTACCCCTTAGTCGCCTTTTACGACATCCATGGGAAAGAGATGGAGTGGTCCTATTCTTTTTTCTATTGGTGCCGGGAACCACACGGCAAACGTTGTTTTATTAAGAACATTTTAAAATTCCAAACTCAAGTGAAAAAACTATAAGTATGTGCCATTTGTAATTTTTGTATTATTGAGATATTTTCGGCTAGCTCAATCTGTTTCAATTTTTTTACACAAAAAAGCTAATTTATTTATACCTGCAGCAGAAATCCAAGTATTGTAATTTACCAACCTTAACCAATCGACCATACATACATACATACATATGATTACGTCTTTATCCCTTGCGGGGTAGACAGGGCCAACAGTCTTAAAAAGACTGATAGGCCACGTTCAGCTGTTTGGCTTTAAGACAGAATTGAGATTCAAATAGTGACAGGTTGCTAGCCCATCGCCTAAAAGAATAATCCCAAGTTTATAAGCCTATCCCTTAGTCGCCTTTTACGACATCCATGGGAACGACATGGAGTTGTCCTATTCTTTTTTTTTTATTGGTGCCGGGAACCACACGGCCATCGACCATACAGCTACTAATAATAGTGAAGTACGACTTTGTACGACACATGTCACACCGGCACGGGCCGTACGCGTGCCGACGCATAGTCTGACGCAACTCCGCTAGATCCTTGTGTTAATACTTTGCCTAGCCCATTTTTATACATACATACATAAAATCACGTGTATATCCCTTGTGGAGTAGACAGAGCCAACAGTCTTGAAAAGACTGATAGGTGTTCAGCTGGTTGGCTTTAAGAAAGAATTGAGATTCAAATAGTGACAGGTTGCTAGCCCATCGCCTAAAAGTAGAATCCCAAGTTTATAAGCCTATCCTCTAGTCGCTTTATACGACATCCCTCTGAAAGCGAATATAAAGTTATTTAATTGGTACGTTTTAAATTTGATTTGTAGTTAAACATTACAAATTGATTGTATGTTATATGATATTAATAATATACAAAACATATACCAAATACTGCAATGAAACAATATAATTAAAAACGTGAAGTAGGTAACCATGTAGTAACATGAGACAATAATATAATTGCGCAGTATTTATTGTTATGAACGCTATGTTGGTATTTAATGGTACTTAATCCTGGATCATGTCGTGTGGTTCCCGGCACCAATAAAAAAAGAATTAGACCACTAAGGAAGAAACTTATAAACTTGGGTGTCTTTTTTCTACATACATACATACATGGAATTAAGTCTTTATCCCTTACGGGGTAGACAGAGTCAATAGTCTCGAAAAGACTAAAAGGCCACGTTCAGGCGTATGTCTAAATAATGGAATTGAGATTCAAATAGTAAAAGGTTGCTAAACCATAGCCTACAAGAAGAATTCAAAGTATATGAGCCTATCCCTTAATCGCCTTATATGACATCCCCTGGAAAGCGATAGACTGGTTTTATTCTAAAGTGCTGGGAACCACACGGCAGTATAACCTTATAAAATTTGAAACGAGTATAGTTATTGATATTGTTTTTGACAAGGTTACAGCGGTACGAGTTATAATATAACGGACAGAAATATCAAGCGTTCTATCACGATACACTCAGATGAGGCGTGAGTCTCATTTCCGTTTTAAATTGTTTCGGTTTATAAATAATATTTCTTCGCTCCTAAAATTTGCAGCGATGATTTGTGATGTTTTATAGCCTAAAGCCTTCCTCGATAAATGGTCTATTCTCACTTAAAGAATTTTTCAATTCGAACCTAGTAGTTCCTGAGATTAGCGCGTTCAAACAAACAAACAAACTCTTCAGCTTTATAATATTAGTATATTATAGGAATATACTTCTTCTCCCCGGCTTTAGTCAAGGTTGCATCCTCACCACTCTGGAGAGGAGCCCGGGGTATGCCTTTGACCATGGATCCTCCATTGGGTGAGTCAGGTTTTTACAGTAACTACGTTAATTTAGGAATATACCTACATAAAATCACGCCTCTTTCCCGGAGGGGTAGGCAGAGACTACGTCTTTCCAATTGCCACGATCTCTGCAAACTTGTTTCGCTTCATACACATTCGTACATCCTTTTAACCTTTTGCCAGGACGTCATTAGTATGAATAATTTGTACTAGCTTTTGCAAACAGATCCGCCCGCGTTATTCTTTCTGTTGCTGTAAGAATTAACAAAAAAGTTATTATTTACAAACAAACAAACTAAAGTTCTTAGACTGTGTCTTTAACCCAGACTCCGCCAAAATGTAGTAATCCTATATTATAATTACTTAGATTGAAAAAAGTAAGTAGATGTAAACTAAGTGAGTTAAGGTTATTTTTTATAAAAATGTTGAATGTTTACAGATTAATATTCCTATTATATTGTATTAGTTTTTTTATATCAGTGAGGCCCTGTAATTGACCATTGGTTTCATAGTTTACGTGGCGCTATTTTTTGTAAACGTTAGTAGCTCTTCCAAATAAATAGATAAATAAATAAAATCCTTAAAAAATATAACGTTATAATATAACGATTAGCGTTAAAGTCATCCCTGTAAGTAGAAGTCCCATCTAACACAATGTTTTGCTACAAAAATATACACATGACCAAAGTCCAAGTAGCCGTGCCCACCCATCTAAATCGGGGCCGCTATATTTAGCGCTGCACTTGTATCTAATTCATGGTGTGTTGCGACATTTCACTACATACATTCTTGCACTTCGTAAACACACAGACAATATCGGTTTCATCATGTTTGCGTGTAAATAATTGCATATAGTCACGTCTATACCCCTTGTGGGATAAACGGAGACAACAGTCTTGAAAAGACTGGAAGGCCGCGTACAGTTGGATGTCTTAATAAAGGTCATATACATACATATGGTCACGTCTATATCCCTTGCGGGGTAGACAGAGCCAACAGTCTTGAAAAGACTGAATGGCCACGTTCAGCTATTTGGCTTAATGATAGAACCGAGATTCAAATAGTGACAGGTTGCTAGCCCATCGCCTAAAAGAGGAATCCTAAGTTTATAAGCCTATCCCTTAGTCGCCTTTTACGACATCCATGGGAAAGAGATGGAGTGGTCCTATTCTTTTTTGTAATAGTGCCGGGAACCACACGGCACTAATTAATAAAGGAATTGAGATTAAGATAGTGACATATTGTTAGTTCATAATATTTAACCAGTAATTAGGTTGTGGCGACATCTCTACGCCACTCGTCACAACATCAAATCACACAACAACTGTCAATCATCTCGAAGAAATCGACGCGCTCAGCCAATAGCAGCGAAGAACCCAAATCACGATTTCAGAGATTATAACATAACATAACACCTAGCCTGGCGGAAGATCTTCCCTTTGGTGGCGGTCGAGCCGAATCATCGCTCCCGCTACATTGGTGACCCCGACGTGATTGGAAGCAACCTTCTCCATCATCTTCCACTCCAATCCTCAGCATCACTCCTCACTCTGCAAGCAGTCTCACAGCAAGCCAGCAACTGGGTATTGCAGCAGGTCCATCGCAGCCGACTCACCGAGCTTCCTGATCCTGTCTCCACCCGCACTCACTCTCATCGACTTCAGCGACCGACGCATCGACCGCAGCCCACGCCTGGATCTCTTCGACGGCCGCTCTTCTCTCCAGCGTGGCAGCTCTGCACGATTTCTCCCGGCGCCAACAAGTCGACTTCGCTCTCTACTGTCTCGACTCACTGCAGACTACGAGCAACGCAACAGCTCACTCCTGACTCACTAGGACTTCGAGCAACTTCCGACTCACTGGAAGACAACTGGCACTTGCAAGCTACTGAAGCACAGATTGCACAGCAAGCTCAAGACTTCAGACCTCCGGTCTTGGGGGGAGTACTGTGGCGACATCTCTACGCCACTCGTCACAACATCAAATCACACAACAACTGTCAATCATCTCGAAGAAATCGACGCGCTCAGCCAATAGCAGCGAAGAACCCAAATCACGATTTCAGAGATTTCAAGGATTGGAGCTATATATACAACCTCCGACTCAACATCGTCGGAGCCGCGGTTCCCCAGGCATAACACCTAGCCTGGCGGAAGATCTTCCCTTTGGTGGCGGTCGAGCCGAATCATCGCTCCCGCTACAAGGTAAATAAGGGTAAGGAAAAATATCGTGAGGAAACCTGCACATTCAGGCAACTGTATGTGTAACCATGATCGATCCAATACGGATTAGGTTTACCTGCAAAGGTTGCGGAGGTCAGATAGGAGTTGCTTCGTGTAAAAACCTGACTCACCCAATCCAGGATTCATGGTCAAAGGCATGCCACGGGCTCCTCTCCAGAGTGATGAGGATGCAACCGGGACTAAAGCCGAGGGGAAGCAGGAGGTATATACAATACATACATATAACGTTTATTGATATAATTGTGAGGGAAAGGCTTACAAACTTGGGATTCTTTTTTAGGCGATGGGCTAGCAACCTGTCGCTATTTGCATCTCAATTCTATCATTAAGCCAAATAGCTGAACGTGGCCTGTCTGTCTACCCCGCAAGGGATATAGACGTGACCATATGTATGATATATTTCAAATACCTTTAGTTATATACATGCCTACATATAACCACGTCTATATCCCTTGCGGGGTAGACGGGCCTAACAGTCTTGAAAAGACCTAAAGGACATGTTCAGCTGTATGGCTTAATGATAGAATTGAAATTCGAATAGTGACAGGTTAGCTAATTAGCCAGTTAGTTAATTAGCCCATCGCCTAATCCCAATCTATAAAAATTAGTTATAATTTTAATAAATTTTAACTCACTCATTGACTGTCTATTTTCCGCAAATCTATAACTTGGACACCAACAAAAAAACTACAACTTGACTTTGTAGTGTAGGCCAAAGGTATATGTATTTACAAGAAAAAAATAAAAGATAATAATGATCTTCTAGTCTGCACGATGTCTACGTGACTACGATCAGATAAATTACTAAGTATGTAAGTAAAGTGAGCAATTAACTAATGACTCCTGACTCCGGTATGGCTCCATAATGACTATTATACTACCGTGGTTATGGTAAGATGGACACTTTTAAAACTATCTGGCGTTTGTCTGCACTGTATACCCCTTGCGGGGTAAACAGAGTCATAACTGTTCAACTGTACGGCTTAAGATGGAAATGAGATTCAAGTGACGGGTTGCTAGCTCATCGCCTACAAGAAGAATCCTAATTTTATTAACCTTGCCCTTAGTCGCCTTTTACGACGTCTTTGGGAAAGATATGGAGTGGTACTATTCTGAAGTACCGGAAATTACATTTTTAACATACATACATACATACATAAACTCACGCCTCTTTCCCGGAGGGGTAGGCAGAGACTACCTCTTTCCACTTGCCACGATCCCTGCATACTTCCTTTGCTTCATCCACATTCATAACTCTCTTCATGCAAGCTCGGCGGTTTCGGGCACTTTTGACCTGACCCTTCACCAGGACGTCCTTAATTTGATCAAGATATGTTCGTCTAGGTCTTCCCACCCCGACCTTTCCCTCCACACTCTCCTTGTCTTTGTCTTTTAATATGGATAAAAAATAAAAATATAATTTGGGTAACATACATATAGTCACGTCTATATCCCTTGCGGGGTAGGCAGAGCCAGCAGTCCTAAAGAGACTGACAGGCCACGTTCAGCTGCTTGGCTTTATGATGATGATTTGGGTAACAGTTCAAATAATTTTATCAAATTAAATTTATCAAACGGTAAGACACCGATAAAAATGTAATATTAAATTGAGAACTTCCCTTTTTTAAAGGCGTCTGTTATAACAGCCAGTAATTACCAAATTGTAATCAAAGCGATCGATTATTAAGAAAATTGACGTCAAAACAGCTGATGATCTGCGATATTTCACAACGTTATTAAATAAAATAGCACTAAAGTGCAAATGAGGTTAACATTACTCATGATATATATATATATATCATATATCATACCAGATTCAGACGTACATATTATAATCACGTGACCATATGGCTCTTACGGGTTGGACAGAGCCGAGCCAACAATTCGAAAAGACTGGATTCAAATCCTAAACGAACGGAGTTGCATGAAGAGAATTATGAATGTGGATGAAGAGAAAGAAGTATGCAGGGATCGTGGCAAGTGAAATGATCTTCGACGATATGGAAGCGGCACTAAACTTAGTTTAATGTTCATTCGACGTCAATCAATGTTGTGAATACGAAAGATATGATATTTAAATGTGTGGTGTGCCGTGTGGTTCCCGGCATCATTACAAAAAAAGAATAGGACCACACCATCTCTTTCCCACGGATGTCGTAAAAGGCGACTAAGGGATAGGCTTATAAACTTGGGATTCCTCTTTTAGGCGATGGGCTAGCAACCTGTCACTATTTGAATCTCAATTCTGTCACTAAGCCAAGCAGCTGAGCGTGGCCTGTCTGTCTTTTCAAGACTGGTGGCTCTGTGTACCCCGCTAGGGATATAGTCGTGATCATATGTATGTATGTATAATATGGAGTGGTCCTATTCTTTTTTGTATTGGTGCCGGGAACCACACGGCACCCGGGAACCACATGACCCAAATAACAATAGCAATTCATTTGTAAGGCGTACCTACATATAAATATATTCGTTGGTCGATACCAGTACATACATACATATATTTTTTTGAGAACAATACATCATCACTTTGTTGAAACCGCTGTACTGAGGCCGTTACAGTTGCCGCGCTAACCGCACAATCTTTATTTTTAACCTACAGTGCAAAAAGGAGACGTGTTACTTTAATGTTAAAACAGTGAGACTATTGTACCAATTTTTATCTGTATTAGTATTATTATTACATATTGTGCCGTGTGGTTCCCGGAACCAATACAAAAAAGGAATAAATAGGACCACTCCCACTCTTTCCCATGGATGTCGTAAAAGGCGACTAAGGGATAGGCTTACAAACTTGGGATTCTTTTTTAGGCGATGGGCTAGCAATTCTATCATTGACCGAAATACCTGAACGTGACCATTCAGTCTTTTCATGACTGTTGGCTCTGTCTACCCCGCAAGGGATATAGACGTGACCATATGTATGTATGTATGTAAGGGATTGGCTTTTAAACTTGGAATCTTTACACCGCAAGGGTTGACGTGATTATATTTTTTGTATGTAGAGGCAAAAAGGGACGAATTGGCTTTATTCAAAGAGGAATTCTGCCGGGATATATATTGAACTGGACTTTCACGTAAGGAATATACCAAAATTAATCTACCTTGAGACTACCATCAGACGCAACGTCATTATATAAATATCAACAATTATCCATCTTCTCTTGACAGGATTATATAATGTTATGAAAACACGGGGTTATTTAAAAGGGTCAAGGGTTTCATAGTTTACGGGACACTAACTAACTAACATACATACATAAAACCACGCCTCTTTACAGGATGGGTAGGCAGAGACTACATCTCTATACTTGCCACTATTCCTGCCTATTTTCGCTTCATCCACTTTCATAACTCTTTTCATGCAAGCTTGTCGGTTTCGGGTAACATTCAATAATATCGTGAGGAATACATACATATGGTCACGTCTATATCCCATGCGGGGTAGACAGAGCCAACAGTCATGAAAAGACTGAATGGCCACGTTCAACTATTTGCCTTAATGTTAGAATTGAGATTCAAATAGAGACAGGTTGCTTATAAATCGCCTAAAAAAGGAAGAAAAAAAAGGAACTATAATTTTTTTATTTCATTTTACCTGGGTTAGTTTCTTTAGGGCATAGATATCGGATAAGAGGTGGATGAGAGTCACTTAACCTCTTTCGCGAGGCTAATGCCATTTCATATGGGCCACCGTACATCCGAATCTCAATTTCAGGATATTGAAGCGGATGCTAAAGAAGCTGCGTAAGTTACTGTAGAAGTCAATCAAGGAAAGGCTTATATTATTTGGTTTCTTTTTTTGGCAACAATTGTTTTATGAGCAACTGTTTTTTTTTTATTGAGAAGACCGTGAACTAGACCATTATTAGAGTTCTTTTATTGATATAACTCTCACATTCTCTTTCATCTTACGATTTGAATTAACACACGCATCGTCCGCCCTTTGAAAAATTTCACTTAATTTTCTTTCAGGTAGACTTGTGTATGTAATTTCGCCATAATCGACGACCTTCACAGAAAACTATTGAATCACGCGAATCTTTCGACTTTCTCGTTCGTCTCCATTACACCTGCCGATCACGTCACGTTATCGGTACGGCACGGCGCTGTCACGGCGCGCGGGCGTGCCCGCCACGCAGTAGCGCCGTGCCGTGTGACGTCACCCGCAGGACTTTTGGGCGTTACGTCTTACGCAACTCGTGTTATTTGATCCTTCGTATCCGGTTCGTAATTTGATTATCTATACGTGTGAATATTGTTTGTATTATTCACATTGTTGTTGATTAATTTTATTGACGTTTTAGTTGCGTTAGCTTATCTAGATGCAATTTGTGATGACGTTTAGATTTTTGCAAAAAAAAAAACATCTGTAATTTAAGAAATGATAATTAAATTATTACTTATAAGTTTGGAAAGTTTTGTGAGTTGTGTTGAGTATTTTTTTTACTAGATAATTGCATACATGAACTTGAAATCCGGGTGTTATAATCAAACACTGTATTCGAAAAGTCTTGAACTTTTGATGCTGTAGTCGTTAAACTAATAGCAGGCTGAAATTTAGTTTAAAGTCTTGATAATAATACTGCGTTGGCAACTGATGATGAAATTGTTGTTCAACTTTTTCACGATATAAAATATCAGTTTAACTCTCTCGTTTAAGTCAGTGATATATCCAATTGAGTTTAATTTTTTTTAATAAACTACCTTTGCAAAGCTTTTTGAGGTGTTTAATTAGATTTGCTTTGGTGACATTTTCGGGGTCAGGACATTTGACCTCGTAATGAATAAACAATCAATAGGAATCTTGCGTTTTAAGTTAGGAGTAGGCATTTTATTTGTAATGCTTATTTTGAGCTTAAGTTACTTCGTACTCTTGAATAATAATATGAATATCTGCCACAACAACAGATAAATTCTTCATTGTAAGACCTTGAGGTAAAGTTCCTCATGAGCATGAATTGGTATAAGGATGATCTTTAATTAAAACGCCTCGTGTCTTGCTATTCATTTTAAGTGCATCGGTCAATTCGTAATTTTTTTTCAGTATACCTTCATTGTTATTTTCTGTATTATGAATATGGAAGAATAAGTCTTTTTTTGCTCTATTAAGCGTTTCAGGTTCTAGATGTCAGACTTTTCTTGACTTCATGTAGAGTTGCTAAATATTTGCATTTGGAATCAGGTGTTGTAATTGCTATCTTATTTAATGCAATCTAAATAGTCGTATTGTCGTGCGATATCAAGACTGGTGATAAGTAGTTAAGCTAACGGTGACTGTTATCAGCATCGGGGCGCGGCGGCGCGGCGAGCCTCGCCTCCTCGCCAGTCGCCTGCCGGCCATCACAGCCGGGGTCTGTGGTCGATTTCAACGCCCTCACGACCACAACTACCTCAACTAACAACTCAACAATCCAATGGACTTTTGGATACAGTGATGTGCCAGTTCATTGTGTACGTTTGTTCACAAAGTGATAGTGCTCAAAGGCCGTGTTGTGAAATTCAAACCAAGAAATAGTAGAAAACATTAACGTTTAATTTAATCTGGAAGCTTAGCAGCGCTAATAACATATTGCTTACATCTAGAACTACATGAGTAGTCGATAGGACAGTCTTAAAGATGAGTAAAACTATAACTAGGTAACGATCTTGAGATCTGAATCACAGTCGGGGTGTTGAGCGGCTCACTGTGCCGGCCCAACGGGTTGCACCGGCACGGTCATGGGCGGCGACGGCAGCAGGCGGAGAACTGGGGCCGGAGGAGCCCTTTCTTTGGCGTGTCTCTTAACGTGCTTAGCGAGGTGGTCGGAGCGCATGAAACGGCGATTGCAAACGCGGCAACCGAATTTCTTCTCGCCTGTGTGCGTGCGCTTGTGTCTCGAGAGCTCATCGGACCTCGAGAACCTGCGCTCGCAGCCCGGCCACGCGCATCTGAAGGGCCGCTCGCCAGTATGCGTGCGGGCATGAGCTTTCAAGTGGGAAGATTTGAAGTAATTTTTGCCGCAACCAGGATGTGAACACTCGTAAAGACGTCTTCTTGCGGCGGGTGCTGGCGCCACTAACCACAGAGCTGTGGTCGGAAGTAACGCCCCGGGGACGATGATGGAGGGAGCGGGCCTCGGAGCCAAAGGCACCCAGCCGGGGGCCGCAGACACAGGGCTCACCTGCGGTACGCGTTGCTCCTCTTTCGCCGGCTTGGGTTGACTTTCGGAGTGCGGGGAGGGAACCCGCGCTTCCTCAGTTTTCATGGGGGTGACGGGTTCAGAAATGGGAACACTTTGATTTTGGGTCGCGATATATTTCACTTGTGAATAACTATGGCCGCGATTCATTTTGAATTTCAGAGTTTTCAAAATGTTCATGTCTTTGGGCGGCGCTGCCTGGACGGGGCTGCAGGTGCCGTCCTTGTTCGCCCGCATGATGACGGAGGGCCGGCAAGGCTCCGGCGGTGGCGTGGTGAGCAGCAGTCGCTCCAGTTCGCACCGGGAGCGTTTGCTGAACTCGTCCTCGCCCTCCGAGTCTGAAGGCTGGGGAGTGACTAAGCCACTACTCGGGGGTGGCGACTCCCTGGCTCGCTTCATTGCAGCCTTCTTCAGAGGTAACTCGACCTGTGGGACAAAGACGGATGCACATAAGTGAACGGCCGCTAACTTCGCGGAGCACGCGCGCTATGCGTGATCGCGCCGCGCTCTCTTACCAAACTTTCAATTGCATAAATGGCGTTGTTATTTTTCTTTTAATTTTTATTTAAATAGATATTGCTGAAATATTTTTAATTTAATTTCAAATTCTAAAGTTTTAACTAGAAACTATCCGGAACTGACTGAGACACTCACTTTGTGTTCAAACAACGGAGGCGTCGATGGTGGTGAGAGAGGTCCACAAACTTCAAGTATAGTAGACATTTTGATCAGTTCAATAACATTCAATGGAAAAAAACTTTCTTTTAATTCACAAAACTTGAGTTTTCGCCGCGCGCTTAAGCTCTTTGGAGCCGTGTGGTTCGGTAAGCGGTCGACAGACGAATAAACCGCTCTGCGAGTCGCCGCGGCACGAAGCATGTGCCGGTGCGGGGCGCGGGCGGGGGGCGGCCAATGGGAGCGGTCGGCGCGGCTGCGGCGGCCAATGACGGGGCAGTGATCACGCAGCCAGCGCGTGCCGGCGCGTGGTGTTCACGTGCACAGCGAGTGACGGCGAGGTCGGCGCGTGACGTCACCGGCGCGCCCCCGCGTGACGTCGGCGGCCGCGCGAGGGCTCGGGCACGCAAGGTCGCCTCGCCGCTCGCCGCTGCAACCAGCGCTTAACACCCGTTGCATCTAACTTGACTATTTTGACAGACGTGTCGATGACCTCGCCGTCACAGATCAAATGACACGACGACGTGACGTGGAAAACTGAAACTGCGAAATATAGTGATGAAGGTTGAAACTGAGGTCTTGATAAATGGGACAAAATAATCGCATATAATTATCATGCATCGTATTGTAATCAGGTTGATATCACAGTTGCTCTTAACGCTTGCGATTGTGATAAGATATACCTATTCAACGGAAATGGTGCCACATTGTTTTAATTACAAAACAAATCCTACTACTATTAAGTAAAGGCGAAAGTTTGTATGGATGTATGGATGTTTGTTACTCTTTCACGCAAAAACTACTGAACCGATTACCATGAAATTTGGTATGTAGGTAGCTGAAGACCCAGAATAACACATAGGCTACTTTTTATCCCAGAGTTCCCGCGGGATTGATAGGGTTTCCATGCGGACGAAGTCGCGGGCGACCTCTAGTCGACAATAAAGTGAAGTAACATGCCCGTTCGAATCCTCATGTATAGGAATTACCAAATACTTATTTTTCTTCATTATTTTTTTTTTTATAAAATGGGCAGAATTAGATTTTGCAAAATTATTCTTACTAGAACTAGAATGTTATTAAAATTATTGTTTTTTTTTTTATATTTTCATAGTAATAGGCGCCAGTTGTAATATGTACCTAATCTACACAACAATATATATATTTAATCGATTATAACTATACATAATAATGACACAAAGTAGAATGTTTATTTTAAGTTCTTGGAATTTAAACCCACGTCTGCTGCGGAATCGCAAAACAATAATATTTTGCTTTGCATACAGATCGCAGACTTTAGAGCCGGGTCAAAGAGATATCTGGGAGAAGGAAAATGGTTCTTTTTTTGTTAAATTAAATATTACCATATTTGGAAATTACCACATCATAAATCAGAATTTATTTGAGATGTCATGCAGGACTCAAATCTCTTCTTATACTCAAAATACCAATAACTGTTTATAAATAAAAAAAAATATGTAAATATGTTTATTTAAAAACTTTAAAAATTTCAGACACGCACGTTTACAGTCTTATAAGAATAAATACTTAAATGCAAAGTAAACAGTACAAAATTACGAATTATGAGGAAATCATAGTAACATAGTATGTAACGAAAACAAACTATAAATAATAACAACTATAAATAATGTGCTTTATACTAAATCTCCGTAACATAAAGACACACATGTCTAAATATAAACTCAAGGTTTCGCTCTTAGGGCTCTTATAATAAGGTTTATTATTAGTGGGCATTCCTCTGTGAGTGTGTGTGTGAGGGCCACGTCGTGAAAGCGGCAGCCACGCGGCGCGTGAGTGACTGCTAGTGGTGGAAGCTATAAGCTGAAGCGGACAAGAAAGTGTTTGCACAGAACTGACGTTTAAAATTACAAGTACACTGATGTATAGGTGATACAAAATGATGTTGAAAATTTTTTTTTTACAGAACTTAAATACTTTATTACAAGTACTCGTACGCTCTTGAATATTTGAATTGTTCCGTATGGTATCCGGAACTAATAAGAAAACGAACAGGACCACTTAAGAGTGTACATACATACATAAAGTCACGTCTATAACCCTTGCGGGGTAGACAGGTCCAGCAGTCGTGGAAAGACTGCTACGTTGCTAGCCCATCGCCTAAAACAAGAATCCCAAGTTTATAAGCCCATTCCTTAGTCGCCTTTTACGACATCCATGAGAAAGAGATGAAGTGGTCCTATTCTTTTTTCGATTGGTGCTGGAAACCACACGGCAAACGGCTCTTCTTACGCCTTAAAGAATAAGAAGACGTGATAAACTTACACTAACGCTTTTTATTATGATGTGAAGCGGGACAGCGATATAGTTTATCGCGCGATAAAAACAGCATCGCGAGTGCCATGTTATCCCCTTTGATTATCGCAATAAGGGGTAAAATGTTTATGTTTGTAAATCTGACCAAACAAAGTTCAAATCTAAGTTGGATAGGTATTATTACTACTTTGTACTGAATTATCTAGTTCCTTTATTGTTTGCCGGTTGACTGGAAGAGATCCCTTAATGGGATAAGTCCGCCATTGCAAGTGATTTGTTTCTTTTATAACTATGTACAATTTTCTTGTTACTGTGTAAATTTCTATGCAATAAAGATATTACAAACAAACAAACAAACGAAGTTCCGCTATCGCTTATGCCCTTGCGCCACGCTCCAGCTATGTGGTACGTTGAACTCTCCGTGCATGTTGTTTAGGAAACTGGTAATGGCTGACGTGTACTGTACACAGATTACAAATTCCAGGTGATGGTCTTCCTCGTCTCGTTTATGAGATGAACGGCTTACGGTCTTGATGGTAGGAAAGACCTAAGTGAGGTCGTGAAGAATCCTGCAAATGCAGGCGAGTGGATCCAATCACAATGGTTGCGGAGGTCAGATGGAGTCGCTTCGTGTAAAAACCGGACCCTCTCAATCCAGAAGTATGGTCAAATCAAAGGCGCACCCCGGGCTCCACATCAGATAGGTGAGGATGTAACTTGGACTAAAGCCAGGAAGAAGAAGAAGGGATAAGAAAGGCTCAAAGGTGTAGATTTAAATTTAAGGATACTTGTTAGATAAATATATTTTAAGAGTGCCGTGCGGTAACCGCACATTAAAAAAAAGAATAGGATCGTAAAATGCGACTAATGGATAAGCTTATAAACTTGGGATTCTTCGTTAGGCGATGGTCTAGCAATCTGTCACTATTTGATTCTCAATTCTATCATTAAGCCAAATAGCTGAACGTGGCCAAGCAATCTTTCAGGGCTGCTGGCTCTGTCTACCCGGCAAGGGATATAGACGTGAATGAATAAAAGAATTACTGAATAACATAGTAACTTCCATGCTGTCTCGTAGTTCAGAGAAAGACTAAGGAACGAGTGATGTAATATCATACAAGACGGATAAAAATATCGCGACCACCACATTTCAATAATCTTCGAGATTAAAAATAAATAAACAGGTTTCCCATCTCGCGGTCCATCGATTGTTTTGATCTGATACGATGTCGGACTATGAACAACACTAATTAAGTTTATTCAAATATTTATAAGGACTTGATTGTCAAAATTATTCCGTTGGTAGCGCATAGTCCTACTATTATCCTACTATCCTATCCTACTACTATTATAAAGGCGAAAGTTTGTATGGATGTTTGTTACTCTTTCACGCAAAAACTACTGAACCGATTACCATGAAATTTGGTATGTAGGTAGCTGAAGACCCAGAATAACACATAGGCTACTTTTTATCCCAGAGTTCCCGCGGGATTGATAGGGTTTCCATGCGGACGAAGTCGCGGGCGGCCTCTAGTTATAAATACGACAGTTTGAGAGTATGTCGGTATGGATGTTTGTTACTCTTTCACGCAAAAACTACTGAACCGATTACGATGAAATTTGGTATGTAGGTAGCTGAAGACCCAGAATAACATATAGGCTACTTTTTATCCCGGAGTTCCCGCGGTATTGATTCCACGCGGACAAATTCCCGGGCGTCCTCTAGTTATGTATATATACTAGCTGTGCCCGCGACTTCGTCCGCGTGGAATAGTTATTTTGGGCATCATATTTATTTTTGCAAACATCCTCCTCAGGCGGTCAGGCGGTCACGCGTATTAGAAAGAACGCTGGTTCGCCGTATTAAATGTTTCGCTGCAAATTGCTTATAACGATTATATCTCAAAACCTATTCGTCTGATTTATATACTGTAAATGGCAATTTTAGTCTACATGAAAAGCCGAAAGTAATAAACATATTTATTTGGATAAGGATTAATACTGAATTAAAGAAAATTGGTTTCAAAATAACTTATGTTTATAATGAAAAAATAATCTTAAAAAATGAACATAAAAGTGGTTATTGTAAGTAAACCTTAAGAGATAGATATATGCTCTCGCGGACTTTTTTGTGGCAAAAAATGAGTACTTCACATCTTTAGCACATTGTTTTACTATATCTTTGTTGGTTTGCGCAGCGTTCGCGTGGAAAGCTCGCAGATGGCCAACTCATTCAACTTTCACCTGCATTGTTGACGTTCCCCGTAGGAAATCCGGGATAAAATGTAGCCTATAGCCTTCCTCGATAAATAGACTATCTAACAGTGAAAGAATTATTTAAATCGGTTCAGTAGTTTCTGAGATTAGCGCGTTTAAACAAACAAACAAACAAACAAACAAACAAACAAACAAACAAAACAAACTCTTCAGCTTTATAATATTAGTATAGATATGTTGTGTGTCAGCTGTTTTTCCTTCACGGACTTACAGCCGAGACTAATAGACGGAGAGAATTTTGGCAACTACTTTAATATTTTCCAAAAATCTCACGGGAACAGCAAATCACCGAACAGAATTTATTTATTTAAAATTCATGGCTATTAAATTGATATGAAAATAAAAAAATCCAAAAAAAAAACATGTACGTGAGCATTTGCTGAAAAAAAAAATTAATTTTTTTTTTTGGATTGTTTTATTGTCATGTCAATGAAATAGCCATGAATTTTAAATAAATAAGTATTATCCTTTTACATATCCTTGTATTTCACTTGAAAATTAAAGCAGTCAGCAGATGATGACTTAAAAACGATATTATAAGTTCTTCCGAAGTAGAGCTTTTCAAAAACTTCAAAGACTCATTTGAGTGTTCCCCTCCACGGAAATCTTTAGTAAAAGGCGAAAGATTTATGCGTTTTGAAGGGAAACCAGAGTAACTAAATATGCACTGCTCCATCAACCCAATCTATTGCAAAAAAATCTTGATATCGCCAATTATGTTTTTAGTTTCAGTACGTGGTGCCATCTAGCGGCGATACGTGTAACTATAACGCACGCCACCCATTTTGTAAGCTGTCTCTTTAAGAAGAACCATTTAAAGAGGGATCAGGACAAAGGCTGCATCATATACTTTTTCGCGGAGAGGTAGGCAGAGACTACATCTTTCCACGATCTCTGCATACTTCCTTCGCTTCATCCACATTCATAACTCTCGTCATGCAAGCTCGGCGGTTTCGGGTACTCTTGACCTGACTTATAAAAGATTTATCCATCTATTTACAGGCGTAACTACTCGTAAGCAAGTTCCAATAATGCATTACGTGAATGCCTATTTTCTCAGTCCTTACGAATTCCAGGAATTGTCTTAAAAAATTCAAAATTTTTTATTCATTATTATAGGATATTATTATATACATACATACATATGGTCACGTCTAAATCCCTTGCGGGGTAGACAGAGCCAACAGTCTTGAAAAGACTGAATGGCCACGTTCAGCTATTTGGCTTATTGATAGAATTGAGATTCAAATAGTGACAGGTTGCTAGCCCATCGCCTAAAGAAGAATGCCAAGTTTGTAAGCCTATCCCTTAGTCGCCTTTTACGACATCCATGGGAAAGGGATGGAGTGGTCCTATTCTTTTTACATTGGTGCCGGGATCCACACGGGATATTATTATATCGCTTAATAATTGTCGTATGGTTTAACAACTTGGTTGACGTCAAATAAATTACTTAAAAACTAAGTTTACTGCCGCTTCCAAGGCGTCAGTGCAGAAGAAGCGGTAACAAACAAAAAAAATATATGTGCAGCACACACATTATTATGAATGAGTAGGCGTACCTCGAAACACTTCTATGGAGGGTGCAATTGGGAACACGCAGATGTGAGTAACATTCATTACATTTTGAATTGTTATTAGTACAAAAGACATCAACGCAACCTGTTTTTTATGTAACTCAAATAGATTTTTTATTAATTTCAAAGGGTATTGTATACGAGCTATTGTGCTTAATAACTTTGTAGTTGTGGTTTATTGTTATTGTTTTTTTATTTCATTTTTTTTATCTAACTTTTAAATATGTATACTTTTATTTTATTATGTAACCGTTTCAAGGCAACGAACGAACATCTATAATATTATTGTAAATAGTAATTTAAGTTCTCATGTAAGTGACAACTTGTCTTGATGAGAATAAATGTCTTTAAACCTCAAACCTCAAGGGTACTTAGAAAATGGATATCACACATCTTAAGTCTTAGAATCTTATGATTGTTGATATTTTACATAGACCCAATGTGCTAAGATAAACATAATACCTAATTAATCGTTTTGTTTTTTAAGTTTTTATAGGGCTTCGCCGAAGCAAAGCCAACAAAAATTCATAAGACTCATTTGAGTGTTCCCCTCCACGGAAATCTTTAGTAAAAGGCGAAAGATTTATGCGTTTTGAAGGGAAACCAGAGTGACGACCAAAGAATTAGTCGGGTGACCCAACTATACGCGAGAAAATCTCTGTAGCGCGTAGTGGGATTGAAATGTTTTCAACAGCGCCATCTAGGGGACGTTGATAAAATTATACATAATAGACATAATGGAAGGAGATTTATAATAAGTAAAAAGTAAGAAATAAAATATGTTTTTGTATGATAATGATATAGGTGAATGCAAAATACTTAGTTGGAAATAAAAGATAAAAGTGGAGGATATTAGGGCCAATATGCACTGAAATATTTAGATATAAATATTGTTTTTGTGTGTAATATGCCATACATTAAAAATCAAAAACGGTAAATAATACTATTTAGTGAGAATATAAATATGTTGCTTGCCTATATTATGTCATACACATTGTCATTATGTTGTTATTATATTTCTTGCAAGTCAGCGCCATCTAGTGTTATCCATCTGAATTAAAAACTATATGCATAGAAGCAGAGTTGGCTGAGATAGTGCTGTAAATTACCAAATTACATGAAACATTACATTTGATAAGTAACTGAAAATTGTAAAGATGTCACTACTTTACTTCGTGCACAAAATGTTAAGTGAATCAAACTTTTGTGACTTATATATACGTAAAATTATGAATTTTGTATCATTACGGGAAATTTAATAATAATATAGCACAGTTAACACTTATTGGCTCTGAGAATTGTACTTAAATGATTATACATTTATATAACATACATACGCCTTTTATTATGGCAATAAAAACGTTTAACTGTTTTTAGATTTTTAATTTTTAAAAGATGATTGAACATAAAATATAATGTATTTACTTTTTAAAAAGATATCAAAAATATTACCTCGTTCGATTCGATCATCGTTCGAGCACATTATGTCAATTTACTGAACTTTTGCTATTATATTTCGTTTATTAGTGTGACAACGAACTAATTTTTTTTGTGTTCTCATGTACTTACGTAAGTGATATAAAATATGTCTTTATGAGAATAAAAGTCTATAAACTTAAACCTTTTAAACTTTCGTGTTGCATTATCTACATAAATAATACGGGTATAAAACGTTAGAGATAAAATAAAGGTATGTTACGTGCATGATTATATTGTATAAAAGTATAGTATAATAAATTTGATCGATTTGATTTTTAACCATATTTTAATTTTGTCAAAACTTGAAATCGGTGTCAGCATTATTTTGTATCTAAGTACCTATCTATTTCGCATTATAAGAGTCATTTTGGACTGTTGGCTCTGTCTACCCCGCAAAGCATATAGTGATGTATGTAGAAAAAGTCTGCCTACCTTCATAAATTTTCTGCCTCTTTTTCTATTCCTGCGCTTTTGAAACCTTAAAAAAATTACTCTGCTGTAAGTACATAATAGATTTCTTTTGAAATAAGTAGCACATTTGTACTTAGTTTTACTTTTAATGATTATTTATTTATTTATTTAATAAACATACAACGGCATTAACTCACATAATTACAATACATAAATCAATAAAGTTTCCACTAGAAAATAGTACGTAGTAAACGTTAAACATACTTTGATAATTAAGATTTTTATATAAATTTATATATTAAAAAAAAAACAATTATTGTAACTCACTCATTAAGAGTCTGTTTGGTTATAAATTAAGTATTTCTTTTAAGTGTGTCTTATAACGAGCAGGCCTACAGCCGAAGGTCGAGGCAACAGATTTTCTAATTATATTTTTGACAAGATCTGTTTAAGAAAATGTTGTGAGTATAATTAAGCTCATGTATTTTTTTTTAAAATAAACACAGGCTAGATGAAATAAAGTAAAAAGTATAAAAATAACAAAAATGAAAGGCGAATATAGGAACGGAATTTTACATACAAACATACATAAAATCACGCCTCTTTCCCGGAGGGGTTGGCGGAGACTACATCTTTCCACTTGCCACGATCTCTGCATACTTCCTTCGCTTCATCCACATTCATAACTCTTCATGCAAGCTCGGCGGTTTCGGGTACTCTTGACCTGACCCTTTACCAGGACGTCCTTAATTTGATCAACATACATTCGTCTAGGCCTTCCCACTCCGACCGTTCCCTCCACCCTCTCCTTATTTTCAGAATACGGAATTTTGTTTAGATATAAGTGACCACGACAGATTTTGGAATAAGAAGGCAACATTGGAGTAAAAAGAGAAGGTGTGGAGAAAATATGGACTAATATTTAAAGTGAAATACTTACAAACCATATTGTTACACATAACATAACATATCTATTAAAAAAGAAATACATATATATAAATAACTTGATCTGGTCAAGATTGCTGGAAGGAGGTGGATGAGAAAAGCACAAAACCGTGGAGAATGGTGTGCATTACTAGAGGCCTACATCCAGCAGTGGATGAATATGGGCTGAAGAAGAAGAAAAACTAACTTGACTTAATTAACTTAACTAGTTACACCCCGGGGTAGCGCTTCCATGAGAATCTCATGATAAAAAGTATTTATTATGTTATCCATCCCTTAGTAGCTTTTTTCAACATCCACGGGGAAGAGATGGAGTGGTCCTATTATTTTTTTCTTTTGGTGCCGGGAACCACACGGCACAGAAACATGGTAAGTGTGACAAAACGATAATGCCCAGTGGAATTATCTCTAGCAGAGATTTTTATGAATGGTTTACAATATTTCCCAAATTACCTATTTCAAGTCTGAGTACCTAGGCTAACATGTTGAAAATTGATAACGAACATACATACATATGGACACGTCTATATCCTTTGCGGGGTAGACAGAGCCAACAGTCTTGAAAAGACTGAATGGCGACGTTCAGCTATTTGGCCTAATGATAGAATTGAGATTCAGATAGTAACAGGTTGCTGGCCCATCGCCTAAAAAAGAATCCTATAGGTTTCAATTTGTAAGCATAAAGGTATATAATATTTTGATAAAGAATGCTTTTAAAATAAAAAAAATAAAAGTTAAATTAAAATAGAAATAAATTCATATCGGAACTTTTCCAATAAATGTACATAATACTCGCACGCTAAATTAATACGCAAAACACGAAGGTTTCGCATCTTTTTAAACTACTGGTGCCGTGTGGTTCCAGGTATTTAAGACTAGGACCACTCTATCTCTTTCCCATGGATTACATAAAAGTCGTTAGGATTCTTCTTTTTTTATGGGCTAGCAACCTGTTAGTACAAAATTCGGATTGTGAAATCTGAATTCTATCATTCACCCAAGCAGATGAACGTTTCCTATCAGTTTTTAAAACTGTTGGCTCTGTCTACTCCGCAAGGCATATAGACGTGTTTTATGTATGTATAATTGTATATACATCCATATGTGCCGTGTGGTTCCCGGCACCAATATAAAAAGAATAGGACCACTCCATCTCTTTCCCATGGATGTCGTAAAAGGCGACTAAGGGATAGGCTTAAGAACTTGGGATTCTTTTTAGGCGATGGGTTAGCAACCTGTCACTATTTGAATCTCAATTCTATCATTAAGCCAAATAGCTGAACGTAGCCATTCAGTAATTTCAAGACTGTTGGCTCTGTCTACCCCCTAAGGGATATAGACGTGACTATATGTATGTATGTATGTATGCATACATCCTAACGTTTCCAAAAATGAGCCCGGTTGAGCATTTTGACCATAACTTTGGATTGAGTTTTGATTGAGGATTGATTCAGGTTTTTACATTGACTCCTCAATCTTTCGAGGGAACCTAACTCATATTGAACGGTAAACGCTTCATTAGATATGAATGTGCTTTTTCCCTTAGTCGCATTTCACGACATCATAGTAATGTTATCGTCCTATTCTAAAATAATAGGAGCAACACATCATTTAAGCTATACATGAGAGGCAATATTTTTTTAATTAAGCAAACATCTAGAAAAACAAATCGGTAGTCAATTCAAATTCAAAATTCTTATTCATTATTATAGGATACTATCATATCGCTTAATAATTGTCAAATCTTTTGGTTTCACAACATTGGTTGACGTCAAATAAATTACTTAAAACTAAGTTTACCGCCGCTTCTAAGGCGTCAGTGCAGAAGAAGCGGTCACAAACTGCACTGCAGCATCGGTAACGGTTTAAACGCGTGTTGCGCATAAAGGCACAGGTTCAAATCCCACCTCAGCCATGTACCAATGACTATATTCGAAGTTATTGACCGACATTAGTTTGAATACTAACCGATGCTCTTACGGTGAGGGTAAACATCGTGAGTAAACCTAGACATTCAGCGTGTAATCATGATCGATCCAATACGGGTTATGTTTCCCTGCTAAGGTTGCGGAGGTCAGATGGGTGTCGCTTACATACATACATACATATGGTCACGTCTATGTCCCTTGCGGGGTAGACAGAGCCAAAAGTCTTTAAAAGACTGAATGGCCACGTTCAGCTATTTGGCTTAATGATAGAATTAAGATTCAAATAGTGACAGGTTGCTAGCACATCGCCTAAAAAAGAATCCTATAGGTTTAAATTTGTAAGCCTAAAGGTATATAATATTTTGATAACGAATGCTTTTAAAATAAAAAAATAAAAGTTGAAATCAAAAAGAAATAAACTGATATCGGAACTTTTCCAATAAATGTCCATAATACTTACTCGCATGCTAAATTAATACACATAACACGAAGGTTTCGCATCTTTTTCAAACTTACTTGTGCCGGGTGGTTCCAGGTTCTTAAGAATAGAACTATTCTATTTCTTTCCCATGGATTACATAAAAGTCGTTAGGATTCTTCTTTTGCTAAGGGCTAGCAAACTGTTAGTACAGAATTCAGATTCAGAAATCTGAATTCTATGATGAACGTTTCTTCGCTTCTGAAAACTTGAAATTCACAAAAACAAACAAACTTGGGATTCTTTTTTAGGCGATGGGTTAGCAACCTGCCACTATTTGAATCTCAATTCTATCATTAAGCCAAAAAGCTGAACGTGGCCATTAAGTCATTGCAAGACTGTTGGCTCTGTCTACCCCGTAAGGGATATAGACGTGACCATATGTATATGTATGTATATCCTAACGTTTCCAAAAATGGGCATTTTGACCATATCTTTGGATTGAGTTAGTCAGGTTTTTACAATGACTTGAATCTTTGCGATGAACCTAACCCATATTGGATGGTAAACTCTTCATTAGATTTAATGTGCTTTTTCCCTTAGTCGCATTTTACGACATCCTTGGGATAGTAATGTAGTCGTCCTATTCTAAAGTAATAGGTCATTTTAGCTATACTTGAGTGGCAATAATTTCTAAATTAAGCAATTATCTAGATAAAAAAAACGGTGGTCAATTCAAACTCAAATTAATTTTTTTTTCTTTATTGTAGGATACTTCATATCGCTTAATAATTGTCAAATCTTCTGGTTTCACAACATTGGTTGACGTCAAATACCTAAATTACTTAAAACTAAGTTTACTGCCGCTTCCAAGGCGTCAGCGCGGAAGAAGCGGTAACAAACTGCACTGCAGCATCGGTAACGGTTAAAACGCGTGTTGCTTATAAAGGCACAGGTTCAAATCCCACCTCAGCCATGTACCAATGACTACATTCGAAGTTATGGACAGACATTAGTTTGAATACTAACCGATGCTCTTACGGTGAGGGAAAACATTGTGAGTAAACCTAGACATTCAGCGTGTAATCATGATAGATCCAATACGGGTTATGTTCCCCTGAAAAGGTTGCGGAGGTAAGATGGGTGTCGCTTACATACATACATACATATGGTCACGTCTATGTCCCTTGCGGGGTAGACAGAGCCAATAGTCTTGAAAAGACTGAATGGCCACGTTCAGCTATTTGGCTTAGTGATAGAATTAAGATTCAAATAGTGACAGGTTGCTAGGCCATCGCCTAAAAAAGAATCCCAAGTTTGTAAGCCTATCCCTTAGTCGCCTTTTTCGACATCCATGGGAAAGAGATGGAGTGGTCCTGTTCTTTTTTGTATTGGTGCCGGAAACCACACGGCACATGGGTGTCGTTCGTGTATAAACCTGACTCATCCAGAATCCATTGTCAAAGGCATACTTACCCTGGGCTCATCTCCAGAGTGGTGAAGATGCAACCTGGACAATTCCCAGGAGAAACAAGAAGATTTATTTAAAACAGAACCACTTTTCAATAATACTAAAATTAAACACTGTAGGTAATGAAGTAAATTTTTTTTAATGTTACATCTTATATTTAATATTATAAAGCTGAAGAGTTTGTTTGTTTGTTTCAACGCGCTAATCTCAAGAAGTTTGAATTGAGGAATAATTTTTGCGTTGAATATACCATTTATCGAGGAAGGCTTTAGGCTATATAGGTAATATCACGCTGCAACTAAAAGGAAAAATAATGGAAGATTTGAAAAAACCGCGGAAAATTATTCATCCTTGAGGGCGTGAATGATGCCCAAAATAATTATTCCACGCGGACGAAGTTGCACAGCTAGTTACTGAGATATATTATGGGATATTGCAAAAATAATTAATCAGAAAATTTATTAAGTATGTAATTGGCCGTGTAGTTCCCGGCACCAATAAAAAAAAGAATAGGACCACTCCATCTCGTTCCCATGGATGTCGTAAAAGGCGACTAAAGGATAGGCTTATTAACTTGGGATTCTACTTTTAGGCGATGGGCAACAACCCGTCACTATTTGAATGTCAATTCTATCATTAAGCCAAACAGCTGAACGTGGCCTATCAGTCTTTTCAAGACTGTTGGCTCTGTCTACCCCGTAAGGGATAAAGACGTGATCATATGTATGTATGTATGTAATTTGCTTTAGTACTCGTACCTTGTCATGTCTATAAATTAATTTAAAAATGTACCTCTATCTCAACAAAACAACGCATCAAGACTGTTTACCTTTTCAGTGCCCAAAAGAAATGTACTATAATAAGACTCCTTTTCAGTGCTACGAAACTTGAAAACTCCTACGCCTCTACGAGCTACGCGGGAGGGGGTCTACGAAGGGGGCGGGGCCTCGGCTGCCTCGCCTCCGAATGGTGTTAGTTACGCCTTTAGTCCGCACTTGGCGCCGCCGAGGGACGGACGTGTCGCTCCCGTCCGCAAAGTTCTCGTGTCGTGAAGTGTAGTGCCATGTTGGAAAAGAGTTAGGTCATGTCACGAAGGAAACAGAGCAACCCGAAACCTCTGAAACGTGAGTTTGTGTTAACGTTTTGATGTTGAAACTTTAACGTAGTATTAGCTTTGAAAGTTTTTTGCAAGTTTATATACTTAGTTGAAGTATGACTCAACTTGTGTTGCGCGTTGATGTTTTTTCTACAGTGGAATTTTTGTTTGGAAATTGTTATGTTTTTGCATATTTGCTTACCATACATTCTGTCTACCCCGCAAGGGATATAGACGTGACTATATCCCTTGCGGGGTAGACAGAGCCTTGAAAAGACTGATAGGCGAAGTTCAGCTGTTTGGCTTAATTATAGAATCGAGATTCAAATAGATACAGGTTGCTAGCTCATCGCCTGAAAGAGGAATCACAAGTTTAGAAGCATTTCCCTTAGTCGACTTTTACTTCATCAATGGGAAAGAGATGGTGGTCATTTTCTTTTTTCTATTGGTGCCTGGAACTGTGGTACGGCACGATATGTTTTTGATTGTTTATATTTCTAAATTCTTTATAGGTTAAGTTGTGTTTGAACTTATAAATATGTCAAAAGTATAAGATCGTCTGAATAACTTTTCTAATAACTTCAAAACGTTAATAATTATATATTAGGCCCGTGGAGAAAACTGCGAGGCATAAGGACAGGTGATAAATTATTCAAAATATATGACAACTGCTATGTAAAGATAATAATTATTAATAATCCATTAGGTAGGCTTACCTAATGGATTATTAATAATTCCATTTTCAAATTTTCTTTAAGTTTAGTATACGTACATTTCTTTTTTGTTTGTCTTTAAACTAGTTTTCTCTTGTCTAATTCTACCACTAACAGTATTTATTCTGCCTAAAAATTTACTGATAAGCCTGACAAAGCTCAATAAAACATGATAAAGGTAATAAATAAAATCCCTCTTAAAATGTTTGTATAAAATTATATCAAAACAATGCATTTTATTTTAGGACGTAATCAACGGTTAATAATTTAACATAGCATATAATCACGTCTATATCCCTTGCGGGGTAGACAGGGCCAACAGTCATCAAACGACTGAAAGGTCACGTTCAGCTGTTTGGCTTAATAATAGAATTGAGTTTTAAATAGTGACAGGTTGCTAGCTCATCGCCTGAAAGAGGAATCCCAAGTACATAAGCCTATATCATGGAAACTTCCATGGAAAAGAGATGGAGTGGTGTTATTCTTTTTTAATAATTTTTGAAAAACAATTTTGTTAAACAATTGTAAGAGGAAAATTTGTAAATATTGCCATCTCAGACAGACTTAATATAATAAAATATTTATTTATAAGTATCTTTTCCCTTACTTATTAGAAAGAAATATAGTGGTCTTATTGTATCACTACCTGCGCTGTATATACGAAAAATAAATAAACAATAATAACTAGCCGAATAAAAAACATAATTTTAAAATTCATTCTCGTTCATTTAAATGTTAAGCATTATCTGATACACACTTACACATGTATGTTTCGCTATTTAGTTATCATTATTTGATAATATACATATTTAATTGTGGCATAATCTGTACTATATATGATAGTTTTATCTGAACAAACCCGTTATCAGCATCGCTGCCCACATAGTTATATGTATTCATGTGTCAGAGCATTTATTATAGCAATTTTAAACTACTTAGTTGTCTACATGAAATACATACATAAAGTCACGTCTATATCCCTTGCGGGGTAGAGAGATAGTAGTCTTGAAAAGCCTGTAGGATCACGTTCAGCTGTTTAGATTTATGAAGGAATTTAGATTCAAATAGGGACAGGTTGCTAGCCCATCGCCTATAAGAGGATTACCAAGTTCAAAAGCTCACACCTTTGTCGCCTTTTACGACATTCATGGGAAAGATATATGGGGTCTTCTATTCTAGAATGTCCACGGAATCCTATATTAAGTAAAACTAAGGTTTAGAAGATTTTTATTTGTCAAATCAAAGTGCGTCTGAGTTCGTTAAACTGCTATCTATTAATATTCTTCGATTGTTTGTTTATCAGCGGCGCGAGATAACGTAACGTATAACCGTTATCAGTTGCTGTTCAACGTTAATTGTTATTGAAATAACTGGTTAATTAACTCAGGTTTAAGATTTTAAGTTTGATTACTGTCTTTTATCATTAGAATTTTTCTTCTCTCTCTCATATACCTACTGTTTCTCACATACTGTTTTTTTATATATATAAAAAAAAATATAAAATCTAGCTTGTAACTAATAAAAGCGTAGTAAAAAAAATAACCCGCTGCTAAAATAAGCTACATTTTACACAACCTACAATAAAAACATACCTAAATTAGCACTACCTGCAAAAATAAACAAATTCAATGCTACCTCCTACCCACAACTTCGTTCGGGTGGGTGAACGATTTTTGTTTAGGTGTAATTTCTGTAATTCTTAAAGTTCAGCTTGAACATCGTGATGCTGCATCGGGAGATCCAGATCTTCGATTTTTATACCTCATCAAAAGATGCCCAAGCTGAACAGCTTTTGATAATACTCCATTTCTATATTACTATAGTATAACTGATGGTAAGTTATACAAAATGCAATGAATTTAGTAGGAATATTGCTTTTGTCATCTTTTCAGATGACACTTTTTTTGGCAAGCAGGTGTTTTGTTTTTTTTTTTTACTATTATTACATGTATCATTTTTTTTTTGGATATTTTGTTACCCAAAGCTACTACGAGTATTGTGAATGCTCAACTTTATTTGATGCCTAAATATAATTTCGTTTGATTACATATGTAAATAAAATCACGCCTTTTTCCCGGAGGGGTAGGCAGAGACTACATATTTGCACGATATCTGCATACTTTTTTCGCTTCATCTACATTCATAACCCATGAAGAGGGTTTTGTGCAGTGTGGCAGTTACTTACTACTTCATACTTCATGCAAACCGCTAGGTACCGGCTCTTGACGTGACCTTTTGCCAGGACGTCCTTAATTTGATCAAGATACGTTCGTCTAGGCCTTCCCACTCCGACCTTTACCTCCACACTCTCCTTGTGTATCTGCTTAGTCAACCTGCCTTCATTCATCCTCTCCACATGAACAATCCATCTTAACATACTCTCTTCTATTATTACATATTCTTTCACATCACAACATTCCCTTATTATGCTGTTTCTTACCCGGTCACTCAATTATGATTATTAGGTCATCATTTCTTATAAAAAAATGCGGTCTTTGCATCCATAAATCTATCAGATTTCATCAAGAATATTTAAAGAATGAGTAAAATTATTATTTATGAAGTAAAATGCTACAATATTTTTTTTATCTGGAAAAACATTTAAGGTTAAATTTGAACGCAGTTGCAGATAACGCCCCACCTACTAGAATACTTATTAAGACACAAGAAAAATAACACAATTATGATCTTTCCTAGGTTTTACCTAGCTATATATCAGCTCGTCATATCATATCATTGTAAAACAATAACACTTTCCATTGTAATAAGTGTGAAATTTCTCTAGAAAGTGAACTTATCGAGTAGGGTTAACGATATTATATCATTTATTTGACCTGATACGGTGACGTGTAAACAGATTTGATTATCATTGTTTTTATAAACGCTGTTTGTTCAGACTAATTAAATGTATCGAAGATATTTGTTGATATACCCTACGATGTGGTATGTACCGCCCGCCACGAAATTGAGACGTAATATCTTGTTATCAGGCACCGAAGTATAAGATAAATTTCGGTCAGCATCTGACCTGTGCTTCCAATATTTTTATCATGTTTATACAATCTTGTAAATAAAAATATATGAGAATCCTTGATTACATACATACAGTCAGGCTGAGCGTGGCCTTTCAGTCTTTTCAAGACTATTGGCCTCTGTCTACGCCGCGAGGAATATAGACGTGAGTAATATGTACTTATGTACTATATTAGGATGGACTAGGGCTAAGTACGTACATATTATTCTAAAAATGGATAATAAAATTTAATTAATAAATAATTTAATTAATAAATAATTAAATTTTAAATTTAGGTACACAGAGCAATAAATAGACTGGCCCTGGGCGGCTGTGCTCAGTGGTAGCTACAAACAAGAAAAAGATCTGATGACAACGACACAATTTACCTCAAATGAAATATTATCGTATTCAAAGCTGCAGAATGGAGAATTTAAGGGCGTTTGTACACGGCATCTGCTACTTATTCAACATGGACAAGGCATAATAATGTGTTATATTTTCTCTCTTTCTATTTTCTTGATTAACCTCAAAGTTAGATAGAGAAGGAAGATATGACTAAAGCCTGTCATTTCAAGCCATATAATCGGCTTCAAAAAACTGCGTCTGCGGCAGTTAAAAAAAGACTAAAAATTGTAGAAAATTGGAAACAAAAATTATTACTTTTTTATTTTAATCTTTAAATTTTTACATTTAAGACTACTCCTGCGTTGAAAAATGAACACTTGAAAGACAACTGGGTATATTTCTTTTAGGCTGTTTCACCTGTAAGGCTTCAGAAGGAATTGAGATTCAAATAACGACAGGTTACTAGCCCAACGCCTTTTAGTAGAATCCAAAGTGTATTAAGTGTATATATATATGTAGCAATGGGAAAGACGTGGAATGTTCCTAAAGTAATGGGAACCATACAACACTCAATTTCTTATACGTCTTTATAATAGCTACATAAATACATATAATCACGTCTATATCCCTTATGGGGAAGGCATAGCCAATAGTCTTGAAAAGACTGAAAAACCACGTTTAGCTGTTTGGCTAAATTATAGAATTGAGATTCAAATAGTGACAGGTTGCTAGCCCATCGCGTAAAAGAAGTATCCTAACTTTATTATATCCCTTCTTCGCCTTTTCGACATCCACGGGAAAGAGATGGAGTATCCTGATTCTATTTTCGATTGGTATCGGGAACCACACACGGCACGGTATACTCCTTTTGATATGTAAGTCTTAAATAACATAAAGGTCAGAGTGGGAAGACCTAGACGAACGTATCTTGATCAAATTAAGGACGTCCTGGTAAAGGGTCAGGTCAAAAGTACCCGAAACCGCCGAGCTTGCATGAAGAGAGTTACGAATGTGGATGAAGCGAAAGAAGTATGCAGAGATCGTGGCAAGTGGAAAGAGGTAGTTAGTCTCTGCCTACCCATCCGGGAAAGAGGCGTGATTTTATGTATGTATATGTATGTGAGTCTTCGTCGTCTTGTGTACAAGGGTACTTACCTACCATTACAAGCAGTACACTGTACATTTGGTAACTTACAGACAAACCCTCGATAAGCCGGCATCAAAGGAAGGCGGCTTGTTTGTACGCAAATGACGCGACGCATTGTGCGTTTGCGCAAGTTAAGCTTTCCCTGGTTTCGGAGGGCTGCGCGCGCGCCTTTGTTTTGATTTTTATTATGACACACCTGAATTATACGAAGCTAAGTAGTTACAGATGTAATATTGACAATGGCATACCTATGTCTGTCGTATTATCGAATAACATAACGTATAATCACGTCTATATCGTCTGCGGGGAGACAGAGTCAACAGTCATCATCAACAGCCCTACAAATTAATGTCATTATCTATTGTTGACTATTATAAAAAAAATTAAATGTTTACTCGTAAATTACTTATTGAAAATTATAAAGAAAAATGATCTGAGATAGTGTTTGTGGTCGAATCGGTAAGGTGCCCGGTTAAAATGCTTGTAGCACAAAAAGGCACAGGTTCGAATCCCAACCCGGCCATGTACCAATGACTATTCAAAGTTATTTACATTAGTTTGAATACTAACCGGTGCTCTTACGAGGGAAAACATCGTGAGAAATCCTGCACATTCAGGCAACTGGATGTGTAACCATGATCGATCCGATACGGTTTAGGTTTACCTGCAAAGGTTGCGGAGGTCAGACGGGAGTCGCTTCGTGTTAAAAGCTGAGTCACCCAATCCGGGATCCATGGTCAAAGGCATACCCCGGACTCCTCCCCGGAGTGGTGAGTATTGTATAAATATTTCATAGTGCTCTTACGATTTATTCTTTGTGTTTTTGTCTTATGTTATAAATTTGTCAATCATGTCTTGAAATAAAACTAATTATGCAATTAACCAATTTTATTTGTTAAAATATACAACAGTAAGAATAAAGGAAGGAAATTTTATAGAAAAATGAAATGTTTGTTTTTCTTTTTTGAAATTCAATAATTTTATTCATTATTATTGGACACTTTATATCACTTAATAATTGTCATATCTTTTGGTATCACAACATTTGTTGACGTCAAAAAATTACTTAAAAATTAAGTTTACTACCGCTTCCAAAGCGTCAGTGCAGAAGAAGCGGTAACAAATTGCACTGTAAAATGTTTGTTTTGTATACTAATACTAACCGTTTCTTATTTAATTTTATTCTTTACAACTCTACGACAGCTTTTTGCAAAACTGGTTCCCTTTATAATGGAATGTCAACACAAAAAACTAGACCGATTTTCATTGAGTCAATACAAAATAGTTCTCTCGCAGTCAAAGTCGATATGTGGCACGCGCCGCCCGTGGGAACTAAGGGTTAAAAATCTGAGGGTTGACACCCCAACCGCACAATATGGTCATAAATAGCCATTGCTAGGGAGCATTTGAAAGGTCATCCTTTTGAAGAGTTAAACAATAGATGTAAAGGGATATTTCTGTTTAACGATGTTGCCGATTTTTGAGACGAGACATTTAGATTTATCTAATAGCTATTAAAGTTATTTATCGTTTAGTTATCACTCATTACAAAGATAGTTAAATGAAAACAAAATCCTATAAGTTTATTTTAGTACTAGAGGCCGCCCGCGACTTCGTCCGCATGGAAACCCTTTCAATCCCGCTGGAACTCCGGGATAAAAAGAAGGCTTTATGTTATTCTGGGTCTTCAGATACCTACATACCAAATTTCATTGTAATCAGTTCAGTAGTTTTGCGTGAAAGAATAACAAACATCCAAACTGACATCCTGACATACAAACTATCGCATTTATTTAGTAGGATAATTCAAAGAACTTTTCCGTCTCTGTATATTATTTTGGGTGACACATATACCTATATATATGCAGTATGCTCTGGCACTTAATAATAGGATCACTTCATATATTTCGCTTAGATGTCGTAAAAGGCAACTAAGGATAGTTTAATAAACTTGAAAGTCGTGTTTAAGGCGATGGGCTAGCAACCCGTCACTATTTGAATGTCAATTCCATTATTAAGCTATTAAGCTGAATCTTTCAGCCTTTTCAAGACTGTTGGCTCCGTCTACCCCGCTAGGGATATAGACGTGATTATTATATATATACACTTATAGGTGTAAGTCCCGTTATTTCACTGTAACAGTCATTAAATTTTAATAATTAGTCAGATTTCTATAGCAGCATAACAACTTCTCGGATTAATAATTAAATTACCTCTGCACTGGAATTTCAGATCACAAATATTAAAGGAAATTCATCGTTGTATCCTTATTCAGTTAAAGTACATGCGCAGTGACCGTTTATGGGTCAATTCTAAAATTATATCACTCATCATAGAGTATTTTTGGATAGATAAACTGTGCTGTGTGGTTCCCGGCACCAAAACAAAAAAGAATAGGACCGCTCCATCTCTTTTCAATGGATGCTGTAAAAGGCGACTAAGGGATAGGCTTACGAACTTGGGATTCTCTTTTAGGCGATTGGCCAGCAACCTGTTACTGTTTGAATCTCAATTCTATCATTAAGCCAAACAGCTAAACGTGGCCTATCAATCTTTTCAAGACTTTTCGCTCAGCTCGGTCTACCTCGCAGGGGATATAGACGTGATTATATGTATGTATGTTCCCGGTTACCTCTAGACTCTCGTTTAAGACCCTACGAGTATACTCGGAGAATCTAGCAGTGCGGGATTTCTCACAGCGCTTTCTCACCCTTTAGGCTAAAACTAGTTACAACTAATTGTTGATAGGCGATAAGTTATCTTACTACAGAATTATGGTACTCATAACTCATACAAATCTACCACGGCATCTGTCGATAAGAAAAAAAACTATGCATGTTTGGTGTTTGTATACAAAAAGCAATCTTAGATGATATCTGAATGTTAAGGCTTCTCGTGATTACCGGTTGAACTGCCTTCGCGATCCAGTGGATTAGTTGTTAGCCTTAGAACCTTAGAGTAGCTGGTTCGCCTCTATATTTTGTTTTATCACGACTTTTTGGTAATCTATAGTAATAAATCTATATACATGTATCACGCCAATGGGAGATACTTGATAAATTATTATTAATTTGGGATTGCAGACAATCTGTTAATAAACTTTACAGCTCAACGCGACCTTTTTTTTTTTTTGAGTAAACTTAAACATACACTAGTTATTTATAGCAAATTCTAAGAAAAAACATTACATACAAATACATATAATCACGTCTTTATTCCTTATGGGGTAGACAGATCCTACAGTCTCGCAGACTGAAAGGCCACGTTCAGTTGCATAACTTGCAAGAATTTAGATTTAAATAGCGAAAGGTTGCTAGCCTATCCCTAAAAGCAGAATCCAAAGTGTATTAGCTTATCCCTAATTGTCACCTTTTACGACATCCATGGGAAATAGATAGAGTGATTCTAAATTCATTGCAAAGACACGTTACTTACCTATATATTTTAATGGCACAAAAATATTTCCCTTTTCTTTAAGATTTTTATTATTTATGTAATTTTTACTTTCTTTACTTTTGGCTCTGTCTACCCCGTAATGTAATATTATGTACTGCGTAGAATTCAAATATTCCATTGAAAAGACTATTTTTCTTCAAATGTGGAAATAAAATGTTTATTGATTTATGTTTATTTTTAATTAGAAGGTAAAAACCACTAAATACATTTTTATCTTGATAAATATTTAATCAAACGGTAGGATAAGGTTATCGATGTGGATTAAAATCGCTAGGTTTAGGCGATATAGATCTATTGATAAGTAAATAGATAAAGTATTATATTGTACAGGTACGTACAAATTTCTTTTGAGACGTTCAAACTGAAAAAAAAAACCATTTAGAAAATCAAGGTGGCTGTTTCTATTTTATATGTATGATTGCGTACCAGTTCGATAAAAGTATTAATAGCGTAACCATACATACATATAGTCGCGTCTATATATCTTGCGGGGTAGATAGACTTGAAAAACTGAAAGCTGGATGGCTTTATGATGGAATTGAGATTCAAATAGTGTCAGTTTGCTAGTCCATCGCCTACAAGAAGAATTCCAGTTTTATTAGCCTTTCCCTTAGTCGCCTTTTACGACATCAATGGAAGATCTCTATGCATATTCTAAAAAGTATTTACATTGATAAAAAATTAACGCGATCCTCTTTCAAAAGCGATTACCTCACTGAAACGTTATCAATTGCAGCAAAGAATTGATTGTAACATTTTTCTACCCGCCTGTACCCAGTAATCCATACAAAACATCCAACATGCATGTAATTTGATCGGTATCGCTCGTATAATCGCGTCAGCCGGCTGGATTTGTCGATATTCGGCTTGATCGATGATTCCTAGATATCTATTTAGATAAACCTGTTTATCTTCGCGAGATTTATAATTCTTGCATTGGAGCCGAGTGCGAGAATCATTCAATTATCCGTGGTACTAAAATTTAATGACTTATGGTTGAGAGTTTTCCAAATGATAATTTATACTTTTCATATATATCACGTCTTTATACCATATAAGGAAGACAGAGCCGATAGTCATAAGATGTAAATGAATACTTATAATACTTATGTAAATAAGTATAAACGAGAGAGATTACTCGTACACAGATTGAGTTAGCCTCGAAGTAAGTTCGATACTTGTGTTAGATACAAACGCATACAATTTTATATAATAAATACTTAAATTTTTAACATGTGATAATAAGTCAATAATATATTATTATAGATAAACATCCAAGACCAAGAAATGAAAGTTCGTTTCTCATCATGCCCTGCTGGGATGGGAAAAATATGAAATGTTGTCATTTATTCAGGGTTTGTAAAGGCAATCATACATAAAATATAACTACATATAATGCATTTAAAAAAAAAAATAATTCCGGGTAAAAGCCGTGATTTTTGTATGTGTTTGTATGTACCAATGTATAAATGCATTTAGGAGGTACTTTTGGCGATGGGTTTGTCAAATAAAACATTGGGTTATATTGGCTTCAATCCGGTTTTTGAGATATCAATTCCTCATTTCAGAACAAAGCATATGTTTCCCATGGATGTCGTAATAAGCGACTAAGGGATTGGTTAATAAACTAACTCGAGATTGTATTGTGGACGTTGGGCTAGCAACCTGTCATTATTTAAATCTCAATTTCGTTATTAAGCTGTACGTGGCCTTCGGTCTTTTCAAGACTGTTGGCTCTGCCTACCCCGTAAGGGATATAGACGTGATTATATGTTTCTTGGTATGTACGAGAATGTAAGCTTGTGGTAACAAACTGATAACAGTTCTGCAAAGTAGATCAACAATTCAAGTGATAATACATAATTATTTGTACATTAAGTGGTTACAAGTTATGTTTTCAAATGACATAATCTTGATAAAAAAAATTCAGTAATGAACTCATAATTTTAATAACATTTGAAGTTTACATCACATCATAACCGAACACCTTTATCGGTGACATGGTTAAGTCACGTGGTAATGGGGGTTATTGACCGATCAAGTTTAGTATAATTTTGCGGAAGAGTTATCACTTTAGCACGCTGTGAAATGATAGAGATGGTATTGAAGGGAATTTATATTTTTTTATAATTGCCGTGTGGTGTACGGCACTAATATAAATAAGAATAAGACGACTCCATCTCTTTCCTATGGATGCCGTAAAAGGCGGCTAAGGGATTGGCTTATAAACTTGGGATTCTTCTTTTGGGCGGTAGTCCAGCAACCTATCCCTATTTGAATCTCTATTCAGTGGCCTTTCAGTCCTTGCAAGATTGTTGGCTCTGTTAACCCCGTAAGGAATAAAGACGTGATTATATGTATGTATGAAAACAACTTTATCATATAATGTAATAAGAAATAACAACTTGTTACATACATACAGTGAGCAATCATGAAATATGTTACTTGTAAAAAAAAAATACAATTATAACACATTTGATAAGCCTTATCAGTGCGATCGGTAGCTATCTACATCCTGATAAAGTTGTTATCATATTATACGTTATCATATAAGTACACATACATACATACATACATATGGTCACGTCTATATCCCTTGCGGGGTAGACAGAGCCAACAGTCCTAAAAAGGCTGAATGGCCACGTTCAGCTATTTGGCTTAATGATAGAATTGAGATTCAAATAGTGACAGGTTGCTAACCCAACGCCTAAAACAGAATCCCAAGTTTCTAAGCCTATCCCTTAGTCGCCTTTTACGACATCCATGGAAAAGAGCTGGAGTGGTCCTATTCTTTTTTGTGTTGGTGCCGGGAACCACACGGCACTATAAGTACACATATAGTGACAAGTATTTTTTTTTGCCCGACTGTGGTAACGCCTAAAAAGAGTGTTATGTTCAAAGCACTGTTGACTGTAGATTGGATTTTCTTAAGCAAGTTTTTACAAAATCTGTAACTTTAATCTTCAAAATTGCTTTTTCTTTAATAACATATGTTTTACGCGGACACACCCTCTGACTTTATATGAAGGTATTATCTTTACTAATATTATAAAGCTGAAGGGTTTGTTTATTTGATTGTTTGAACGCGCTAATCCCATGAACTACTGGTTCGAATTGAAAAATTCTTTTTGTGTTGAAGAGACCATTTATCAAGGAAGGCATTAGGCTATGTTAAATCACACTGCAACTTTTAGGAGCGAAGGAATAATGAAAAATATGAAAAAAAAGGGGACAATTATTCATCCTTGAGGGCTTCAATGATGCCCAAAAATATTTTTTTCCACGCAGACGAAGTCGCGGGCACAGATAGATATATCGCAAGTGATATAGACGTGATTATATATATATGTAAGTATGTATATATAATTTTAATTATTACAGTTGCCTTAAAAGTTTATTTAAGTTTTTAGTGGCGTGCGATTCCCCGATATGCGCGAGCGCAGGTTCAGCCGATCATTAGTTAGATCATGTTAGTAGATACGATGCCATCGCCATGCACTGTGACCCACAAACCACGATCCTATCCTAAATGTTACTTGGGTGTGTGAATTTAACAGTACACATTGAGGTATAGTAAATAAATATATGTTTACGTGTCGTGTGGTTCCCGATACTTAAGAATAGAATAGGTACTACTCCATCACTTTCACATGGATGTCGTAAAAGGCGACTAAGGGAAATACTATAATGAAAATGCTGCAGTGTATTTTGTTCCGTCGCTTCTTCTACACATGCGCTTTGGAAGCGGTAGTGGTTATAATTGGATTTTAGTGATGTGACGTCAATAAGTGATACCTTGTATCCAATTTTGAAAATAAATCTATTCTATAAAATTCGGATTCTTTTAGGAGATGAGCTAGCAACCTGTTACTATCTCTATATCAATTCCATCATTAAACCATACAGCTGATAGTGGCCTTCCAGTCTTTTCGAGATTGTTGGCTTTATGTTGATTGTTGATTTGACTATATGTATGTATGTAGGTATGTATTAATTGCATGCATGCATGCATCCTTTAAGAGGTCAAAGTTCCCAGGATCACCAACAACATACTCAAAGCGTTCTCGATCACAAATCGATCGCGAATTCTTATTGTGACTAATCATGCGATCCCAATTAACGATTCACGTCACCAGATTGCTCTCGGAGATTAATTTAATTTATATACGAGTCGATTGATAAAGAGACCGATCTTATCCACGTGGATTTATGCCCAACGCCACAAGTGGAATAAAGTTGTTGAGAGATTTGTTTCTTTTTTTAAATTTGTAACTTTTGAGTGAAGTTTGCATTGTGGATGCTGCTTTGTACTTGTTCGTCTTTAATCTCGGTTACCTATCCTAAATAAATATATATAACACAGATTGAGCTAGCCTCGAAAGTGAGTTCGAGACTTGTTTAACGAGACACTAACTTAACTATACTATATTGTATAATAAGATTTACTACTATAGTTATAATACTATAAGGTATATTATATTTTATAATAATAAGATAAACATCCAAAATTCGGGCAAATCAGAGAAAGTTCATTTCTCATCATCATGCCATGTGATTTACAATCTGTGCGCTATAAGAATTATCAAAAGTCTTTCTTCTAAATAGAAAAGATTTCACTTTCCACTGCATACGAGTATATCTATCTCGCTTTGCCCACTCTTTCATTTCTCTTTTTATTACATACATACATACATAAAATCACGCCTCTTTCCCGGAGGGGTAGGCAGAGACTACCTCTTTCCACTTGCCACGATCTCTGCATACTTCTTTCGCTTCGTCCACATTCATAACTCTCTTCATACAAGCTCGGCGGTTTCGGGTACTTTTGACCTGACCCTTTACCAGGACGTCCTTAATTTGATCAAGATACGTTCGTCTAGGTCTTCCCACTCCGACCTTTCCCTCCACACTCTCCTTGTATATCTGCTTAGTCAACCTGCTTTCATTCATCCTCTCCACATGACCGAACCATCTTAACATACCCTTTTCTATTCCTGTAACTACATCTTCTTTCACATCACAAATCTCTTTTTATTCATTACTATTTTTATGCAAACTTGACAGTTTAGCATTCTCTTGACCTGACCTTTCTTGTGATTTGTTTCTGATCTTAAAACCGATAACTTTATGAGGGTAGCATAAAAAAATATGAAATTAAATTGTGATTTGAAACTAAAAACAGTACAACAAATAGAATAATCACAAGTTATGAGCAGATGCCTGTTATCAGTTCGATATAGCGGATGCTGCGATATGAGCGATAAGCGATATAACTCATTATTTTGTTTTTAATTTGGTCGAGATAACAGAGCGAGATGCAAATACTGTTGTGGGTGGGGTGCGAGGGGGATAGCGGTATCGTGATATACGCGTGGTCCATATCGTCACGATTATCAGATGTTTGACCGGGAAAGTGTTTAGTTTTAATTGTAACTAGCTGTGCCCGCGACTTCGTCCGCGTGGAATAGTTATTTTGGGCATGATTGAAGCCCTCAAGGATGAATAATTTGCCCCGTTTTTTTTTCACATTTTCCTTTATTTCTTTGCTCCTTATAGTTGCAGCGTGAGGTTACATAGCCTATAACCTTCCTCGATAAATGGTCTCTTCAACGTCAAAACTAATTTTTCAATTCGAACCAGTAGTTCCTGAGATTAGCGCGTTCAAACAAACTCTTCAGCTTTATAGTATAATTTAGTATAGATGAGAGAATAAATGAATGAATTACACAGGTATTGGTCCTAAGAACCCCGAGAGGTGGGTTTTTTATTCATTTATTTAGCTTACCAACAGTCGATACGATATGACATGCACATATGTATGTATGTACGTATCATAAATTAATCAATCCTTATTACTCGACCATTTACAGGTAAGGCGACTTGGAATAAACTCTGGATTCTTATTTAAGGCGATGAACTAGGAATCATTGAAGGAATGATAGAAATAGATGTACAATTTTTAGCAATAAATAGTAACTACATATATAATAATGTAGTGCCGTGTGGTTCCCGGCACCAATACAAGGAAGAATAGGACCACTCCATCTCTTTCTCGTGGATGTCGTAAAAGGCGACTAAGGGATAGGCTTACAAACTTGGGATTCTTTTTTAGGGCGATGGGCTAGCAACCTGTCACTATTTGAATCTTAATTCTATCATTAAGCCAAGTAGCTGAATGTGGCCATTCAGTCTTTTCAAGACTGTTGGCTCTGTCTTCCCCGCAAGGGATATAGACGTGACCATATGTATGTATGTATGTATAATAATGTATGTAATAGTTTGCATAATATACCTATATGAGTTTGAAATAGCGTTGCCCACGCGCCTGATAATATGACTGATAGTAACGCATATGTTTTGTTTCAATATAAAGACGATTGCTATCATCAAATTAATGTTTAAAATTAATTTAAGTATCGTCAGGAAATCATCCAATTTTGGTAGCATCATGTATTTTTTTTTAGTTCTATGTTTATGAACAATTAAATAAATGTATTAGTATCACTAGTAGTAATCACTTGCGCCAAATAAAGATTTTACTTTCTTTCTTTCTTTCTTTATCTTATAAATGGGTAGATATATGACGAAGATCGTGTGGTTACCGGCACTTTAGAATAGGATCACTCCACATCCTGTCCATGTCGTAAAAGGCTACTAAGGGAAAGGCTTTTAACGAAGAATTCTTCTTGTAGGCGATGAGCGAGAAATCGTCTTACTATTTGAAACTCAATTGTATCATTCAGCCGTACAGCTGAACGTAGTCTTTCAGTCTTTTCGAGACTGCTGGCTCTGTCTACCCCGAAAGGGATATAGGCGGGGCTATATGTGAGTATGTCTAATGGGGACCCAGGTTCGTTGACTAAGTATCGAAAGCTGTCAATGTTGGAGAAAAAATGTGATTAATGATTTAAATGAGCTTTTTTTTTTATTTGTCTAAACATAAAAATAATATTAAATTATGTCCATGGCCGTGGTACTTGGTGCAAGTATCATACATACATACATAAAATCACGCCTCTTTCCCGGAGGGCTAGGCAGAGACTACCTCTTTCCACTTGCCACTCATCTTGGTGCAAGTATCATAGTACATATCTCAAGCACTGTATACGTCATCTCAATGTCATTTTAATCGAGATTTAAATAGTGACAAGTTGCTAGCCCATCGCCTAAAAGAAGAATCCCTACTTTATTTGCCTTTCCCTTAGTCGCATTTTACGGCAATAAAAAACCTTTTCCATATTGAAACAGGCAGCAACAGATACCTAATGGATTTGACGCAAGCGTTGCGGTCAAAATCTTGTTGGAGATAATTTTGTACCACATTAAGATGAAACTCAGACGGATATCAGATTATTATCACAAGGTTATCACGGTTCAAACGCTATCACCAAACTAAGCAGATGCGGCTGAACAAAGATCATATTTTTATCATCATATCAGTAAAAGTTACTATTTTTATCATGCTGGCATTTGGCGGTCTAATTAGCGGTGTAAATCAATCATTTAAGAATTATAGAAGTAAGAATTATAGTTAATCATAATCTGTTTATGAAAGGCGTTGATAAATAAACTTAGTAATACAATAGATTTTGCCGTGTGGTTGCCGGGACTTCAAATTAGGACCATATCTTGCTCATGGATATCGTTAAAGGCGACTAAGGGAGAGACTTGAGATTCTTCTTGTGGGTGTTGGACTAGCAACTTTTCAATATTTCAATCTCTCAACTCCAAGCTTAGCGTGACTTTTCACTAAAATCACTATGGGCTAAAGGCTTTTAAAAAAATTCTTTTCTAATATCAACAAACAAAATGTATCACCTAAACCCACTCCCGTTGACATATTTCTAACAGCTTATCGCACCCGGATCCAGTCGTTACTAATACATTTTTACCGATAACACCAATGCAACGGTTATATTACATCACCGTCTTTGTCTGACCGATACTGAGCGATAGAGCACGCATGTATCTGATTACTTTGTTTTGAAATTTGGTTACAATTACAACTTGTTAAGTTGCCGTTATCTGTTATTGGTTTTACTTTACCGCAAAGGAGGGGTGTTATTACTATGTGGTCTCTTCGTAACTGTCTGTATTCTTCTTCTCATATTGCTTCAAACCATTGCTTTAAACGGTGCGTAGGTACCTAATTTAGCCTTTTTTTTATAGAATGGTGCGACTTCTACTTGGCTTCTGAATTCTCGCTTCGCTTCAGTAATTTTTGTTTTATTAAAATCAAGTATGACTTAGTTATCTTGTTGTAGAATTACTGTAACTTATTAATAAAATAAATGTTATTTTGCGGAGTGAAAAAGGGTTGTATTCTTTTTTTTAATGTTATGGCTTCATTGTGAAACAAATGAAAGTCGAGGTTGAAACACTATTTTCGAACGAACTTTCGGGAACACCACCCCAATCTATCTACTTTTAAACTTACATATTCTTGTTTAATTTTTGTTTGTTTGTTCTTTGTATCTTTATTGTACATACGAAGTAACACAAAAATACAGTAGGTAAATTTGTAAGACAAAAGATACAAAGAACGTTTATTTCTTAAACAAACAATTATTTTTTTTGTAACAGTAGGTATTTCTCGAATAAATTCAAAACGGAGAATGACATATGTCAGTTTGACAGTGACGATCATGAGAAAATGTTGCGTTTACAAATGCTTAACCCTTTTTTTTGAACGATGGAGCCTTACCTAATATTAAAAAGTATGTTGAAGTGAGCCCTTGTTCTGTTGAATGATTGAAAATTTTACAATAATTTGTAATTAGTAGTTCGTATATATTCAAAAGGCCGACTCCACCACACCACTAACAGATGTTTCTAATAACTACTAAAATATGTAAAAAATTAAGCAACTTAAAGATAACAGACCAAACAAAAGCTGCGTCTTAGTAATATTTGATCAAAATCATACATACTTACAAAAAAAAAAAACATGAGTTTATTTTCATTCATCAAATTATAGTCTCTTTTTTTTTATTACTGCCAAAGCAACCTAATAATAGAATATAATAGGTTTTTCAAAATTGGACACAAGGTATAACTTATTGACGTCACATAACGTAAATCTAATTATATCTACTACCGCTTCTAAAATGCATGTGTAGAATAGGTATATAGTAATACAGATATTTTAGACTTAGTATTGTAGACAGTATATTTTACTTAGGTATACCTATTTCTGACGATTAACCACGGTATTTTCCATATAAGATTAAACCAATGAAACTCATAATTTAATACGGATCTCGCGTCATACTACGAACGATTTGGCTCTCATCTTGGAGATAAGCTGTAGATAACACACAGATAGTTTTCTTAATGGACCCGTCTGCCTTGATAAGATAAAGTAATGAATCTGCCTTTCGAACTATTTGTTCTGATGTAGATACATATGTTATTTCGTTTTAACTATGTACTCGTTATGTTAGTTTGCTTGTTTGTAAACTCTTTATTGCACATAAAAAAGAAATATAACAAATTACAAAACAGTCATTGGAGTATAAAGAATATGTACAATGGCGGACTTATCCCAATCGGGAATTCTTCCGGTCAACCATAATATAAAGGAAAATCCATAATCAAAGAGGTAGCGCACATAAAAAGTATTGTTGATGCGTTACAATAATCCATTATTTATTGTTAGTTAATAAAATAACAAAAGTTATAACCTATGTTTATGTCACAAAATACAGAAATACATAGATGGATAATAACTCCGAGATTAAAAATTTATTTATTTACTTTCTTACATCTGCCATTACAGACTTAATCTAATGCGATAGTGTATAATCAATTATAGCATATTCTCCTTAATGCTGCCATTGTGAATTCACTCAAACTGCAATTGAACAAATCTATCTAATAAAAATTATTCAGGATATGGAAAAAAAACGTTTGCCGGGACAGCTAGTAGTTGTATAGAAATAAGAACGGTACTTGCATTATTATTGCTTAATTTTGTACGAGTACGACCTATATGCAGACCGCATACCGCTCCCGCCGGGAACGAGACGTGATGGGGTGCGGACACCATCGCCGTCATTTAGGTGCTTTTTACGGTTCATCATGCGATTCCCACCAGACGCAAGGGAAAAATTTTGTCCGCCCCAGCAGAGCCCCGCATGCCAGGGTAAGGCCTAGACGAACATATCTTGATCAAATTAAGGTCGTCCTGGTAAAGGGTCAGGTCAAAAGTACCCGAAACCGCCGAGCTTGCATGAAGAGAGTTATGAATGTGGATGAAGCAAAGGAAGTATGCAGGGATCGTGGCAAGTGGAAAAAGGTAGTGTCTGCCTACCCCTCCGGGAAAGAGGCGTGATTTTATGTATGTATGTATGTATGTATGTATGTACATATGTTTCAATAAGTATCTTAAAAATTGAGTACTGAAAGCGAAACCTTATAAATATACTTATGGGATAGGCTCATAAAAAATTTTTTTAGGCGATGTGCCAGCAACCTGTCCCTGTCTGAATCTCAAATCTATACCTGAACGAGGGCTATCAGTGTTTTTAAGACTGTTGGCTCTGTCTACCTCGCAAGGGATATAAGCGTGATTATTATATACGTATGTATGTTATAAAGTAGAAACTATAACGTCAATATGTTACACTAACTTACATAGGTTATCTTCAAATCTTTCAATTAAAATTTAAAGCGCAGTGTAGATTGAAGTCAATTATGAAATATCATAAATCTGAGCAAGATTCCCGGATATGAGCGAACGTATTAGTTCAACGCGGCTCCATTATCCGATACGGCACGGCACTATCACTGATATTATACATAGTCACGTCTATATCCCTTGCGGCGTTGACAGAACCAACAGTCTTGGAAATTCTTAAACGCTACGGTCAGCTGTATGGCTTTATGATGGTATTGACATTAAAATAGTGACAGGTTGCTAGACCAACGCCTAAAAGAAGAATCACAAGCTTATTAGCTTTTCCTTTGATTGGCTTTTACGATCTGTAATTAAATAAGAGAAATCAATTTCATGCATACATACATACATTCATATGGTCACGTCTATATCCCTTGCGGGGTAGACAGAGCCAACAGTCTTGAAAAGACTGAATGGCCACGTTCAGCTATTTGGCTTAATGATATAATTGACATTCAAATAGTGACAGGTTGCTAGCCCATCGCCTAAAAAAGAATCCCAAGTTTGTAAGCCTATCCCTTAATCGCCTTTTACGACATCCATGGGAAAGAGATGGAGTGGTCCTATTCTTTTTTTATTGGTGCCGGGAACCACACGGCACAATGCAATGCAATTTCATGCAATTTGACTTAAAAAAGGAGGTTTATTTATTTGACCCATATGTATGTTTGTATGTTGGCTATTTTCTCAAACACTATCATACCATTTGAGTTTAACATACAAATTGATTTTTATGTAGTTTTGGTTAAATATTGTTTTCCACACATATTAAGAGAGGTATAAATTGGTCATCACTTAAAAATGAAGGAAATCTTTAAGAATTTACCAGATACCTACTTTCGTGTTTTTTTGATATTTATGAAAAGTAGAAAAAGTAACTAAATAAATACATAAATCTTTAGCCATTAGTATAGCAGAACCTACTTATATTTATTAAAACAGAATAGGACCACTCCATCTCGTTCCCATGGATGTCGTAAAAAGCGACTAAGGGATAGGCTTATAAACTTGGGATTCTTCTTTTAGCCGATGGGCTAGCAACCTGTCACTATCTCAATCTCAATTTCAATCATAAAGCCAAACAGCTGAACGTGGCCTATCAGTCATTTCAAGACTGTTGGCTCTTCCTACCCCGCAAGGGATATAGACGTGGTTATATGTATGTATGTATGTACATTAGATAATGGAAACGTACAAACTTTCAGATGTTATCGTCACTCCTATTAACCGGCGCGATTAAACAATGGCTGGCTAATCGAAAAAAATAATTCGCCTAATTTGTCGTACGGACGGACAATCAGTCAGTCAGTCAGATTGTTAACTACGTAATTAGTACTATTTGTTATGGGTATCTAACGAACAATAGGGAAAGTTGAATTTGATTAGGGTTACTTGATTTGTGAACGCCATTTGTCTTTTAACCACTTTTCCGAATTAGGAGGTATTGTTTTTGTAGTTAAGTAGGTACTTTTATTTTTTATATAAGCTTAAATGATATAATTTTAGTTACGATGAGAGGAAACCCTGGATGACTGGATGTGTAACCATGATCGAATATGGATTAGGTTACCTGCAAAGGTTGCGGAGGTCAGACGGGAGTCGCTTTGTGTGAAAACCTGAGTTTACTTATTGACGATGGTTTGCATACATACTTACATACATTATACATATGGTCACGTCTATATCCCTTGCGGGTAGACAGAGCCAACAGTCTTGAAAAGACTGAATGGCCACATTCAGCTAATTGGCTTAATGATAGAATTGAGATTCAAATTGTGACAGGTTGCTAGCCCATCGCCTAAAAAAGAATCCCAAGTTTGTAAGCCTATCCCTTAGTCGCCTTTTACGACATCCACGGGAAAGAGATGGAGTGGTCCTATTCTTTTTTGTATTGGTGCCGGGAACCATACGGCACGATGGTTTGCTATTTATTTATTTGTTCTAGAAATTTAGTGACTCAATTAGAACCACTCTAAAATTTTCAGTGGATATCCTGAAAGTTGAATAGTTAATTTATTTTATATAAATTTTTTTATTATCAGGCATCAAACCTTAGATACATACCTTACAGACTAATAAACATATTTGTTTCGCTACCTTACTTACTTATAAGCAAGATGCAAGATGTGAGTGTGAACTCTGAGGTACTTCCCCAGGCAGACAAAAGTCGTGAGGATATTTTATTATCAGAAAATTAAGTGCATTTAACGTCAATCTGACACATTTACGTACCAAATAAAAATCATTAATTATTTTTAATTTTACCTCGGCTAAGTTCAAAATCAGGAACCTTGAATTGGAATTTAGACAAACGCGCTAAAGGGGCCGTTAATATAAACGTAGCTGTTCGACAACGTGTGAACCGCCCGTGTAGGCCGGCCATTATACCCACCGAGCCAGTGACCACCCGCAGGCTACTGGAACGAACCGTGTCAAGTTTCATGCATCGTGTAAACATTGCTATGCATTTTGTGGCTTTGCTTATGTTGGGTTCAGCAGGAGGTAAAGGCTGCGGTGACCGCTTACCATAGGGTGTTGTGTGAGTTTGAATTGTGGTAGTGTTCATGAGGTCGTCATGAAAGGGTTTTAGTAAAAACGTAGGTACTCCACTATAATGTTTAAATACATACATACATAAAATCACACCTCTTTCCCTGAGACTACATTTTTCCACTTGCCACGATCTCTTAAATAATTTGGGCTTTAGTATCGTATCGATCATGCATATTAATCAGGTTTTCTTTTTATAGTTAAGGTAAATTTAATGTTTGGCCGAATCTTTAACTGTTTTACTTAATAAATAACGCATTTGTTACATGTTTAAAAATTTTATTCTGTAAGTGATTTTTTTAAGAATGTTGATTATCTGAAAATCTTTAAAAAGCTTCACTCATTTGCCTGATGTTAGACGTGGGTGCTCCTTGGGGAGTCGCCTGCGGTCTACTTATGATCCAGGAGTGAGTAAGTAATTCTGAGTGACTTTAATATGACCTCTGTGACCATCAGAGGAAACATACTTATCTGACAATCATTGTTTAAATTGTGCAGGTTTCCTCACGATCTTCTCTCACCGCACTATAAATAAGTAGTGAAAAACTACTACCACCATCGTTCATAAACTGTAACAATGAAAATAAAACAGTTATGTTAACATAATTTTCGTGTGATAGAAAAGCAATAGGCCTTGTCCAGCGCCCAGCGACCTAATCACCTGTCCCATCTCATTCCACCCCATTGTTCTTTCTTGCTTCCATTCTTATCACTACAAAAATGAACCCTACTTCCTCCCGCTTAATTCCAATTTCCCCTGACAAAAGACCACTCGACCTCCGGCCCGATCCATTTCATCTCAAACAAGCATAAACTACAGGCGTCAATTGTTAACAACCTCTCGATTCTCGTGAATAGATACAATCGATTCTGTCGTTTATTTTCTCGCACTAGGGTCTCGATTGTTTTATTCGATTCGCGATGCCTCCGGCTGTTTAGATCGCCTTAAGGTCTATCCCCACACATCACGGCCGTGGCAGGAACGTAGCTTTTCTGCAGCCTAAAAATATCGTTGCAATTGCAAACAATCCCTAGATAGGATTTGATTACATACGTCAGTACCCGTGCGGTCAATGGAGTGTGTTCAGTGTTAATCAAATGTATCTACTATGCAACTACCGATATTGTTAAAAAAGGCGAGGTCAAAGGCCGTACTTAGTTTATCGCACCAGGGAGCCCCTAGCGCGCTTTCCCGAAGAGCCTGTCAGAAGGACCGTCTAGCTCTCGCCTAATATTAAAAGGTACCTTCACGCAAACAATGTTCCTATAAAAAAAATTGATTTTGCCACCGACCGGCCACGTCCCAGGCGCGGGCCTAATGTGTGAGGATAGACCTTCAAATCTTTAGACACACCGTTCGAATTTATTCTTTAAACTGAACAAACTTGAGACGATATTCGTGAATGCGATTTTGACAATTGATTTATCGATTCGGCCGTAGAATCCGAGTTGGATGGACCTTATTATGTTTTCAATAAGCTGTTGTGAATGCTGTTCGTTGTAAGGACAGCCGTCGTTTATTTTGACAGGTCGTGTACGGCCGTAGTAGTGAGTGCGATTATGTGATTGTGCCGGCCGTTTTAGATGCTGAGATAATGCGGGACACACGGCGGAGGCGGCTGACGAGCAATTTATTAAAACAGACTTGGTTAAGATATGTGCTAGAAGCGTTAATTGCAGCCTTACTCAGGCTGTTCTCATTTATTTTTATTTTTAAGTTTTGTCGTTTGGTATAATATATATAAATGCAATTATTTAAAGCTAATTCATTTTGAATCAAGTTTTTACGCGCCTTAATTCGTTTCCTTTAGATCCACGTTATTGGGATATTGAAATATACTTACTAACATTTCCTTACCCGTCTCACAGGGACACACACATTCTAATTGAAAAAGAAAAATATAATACATATTTGAACATCCCAACACACATTTTATTAACCTACAGAAGCTGTCATCTTAACATAAACACATTAGCTCGCAAATCACTTCAATAATGTCTTCTAAACTTGTCTTAAAATTGATTCCACTATATTTGTTTTTTTTTAAGCTAAAATACAAAGAATAAAAAAATAACGCTCGGAATATTTATCATCGTTTGGAGCGGTGTGTCTCAAACCGCTCCCATAACGTTAGTTCCACTGTGTGTCTGTATGTTTTTATACACCTCTGTTAATGGTCCGATGAGGAGATTAGATAAATGTTCTACACAATGTTTTAGTTTAATTATATGTGTTTGGTTTCAGCAATATTTGTTATTACCGCCGCCATGCCAGCCCGTTCAATTATTTATCTGTGATTTAGTTTGGCGTTCTATTTCAAATTGATCTGTTACGGGTTTGTCTGTTTTGACTAATCGTCATTTTAGTTCAATTTGTTGAAGCGACAATTGTACCTTATCAAAAAAAAAAATCAAAAATTAAACCCTTTTCTTTCCACCTGCCTTAGATATTGTATTGCCTTGATTCGAATGGATTTTACCAAATTTTCCATACATACTTAACTCTTAAACAGTTTTTTTTACAGTACTTATTAAGCTTTTTATAGAAAATACTAGCGACTCGCCCCGGCTTCGCACGGGTACTATTTATACATAAAAGTATAGTAAATGTGTACGTAAGTGATGAGGGATGTCTGAATCAAAAGGCTTTCAATGCAATTCAAAAATAATAATTTAAAAGAAGTTGTTGGTGAATTTGTCGGTTACTCATACTTAATCTAACATCCTCATCAGAATAATTCAACACAGCTTGCATTTTGATTGTTGCACTTATTCCCTTAGAAGCCTCTTACAACATCCACCTCACAGACCAAATAATTTCCGTTCAAGAATTCGGTAAATTCATTCCGAATTTTACTCATAACAGTATTTATGCCTATCGATAATTCCAGTTCCCAGTTAAATAATAAACCATTAGCCAGTTTGTCAGGCACAAATATGGTCGAATCAGATCACCTGATACGGGCTTCGCGTTAATCTGCGCCCACGCACCATTGTTCAGAACCAAACCGATAGCATCGTAGACGAAAACGTGGTTCGGTCTTGCGACTGAGTTGTCAGTTGTGGTTGTAACTTTGCGGAATTGTGGTACTTCGTTCTTTTTAAATGATCCGGCCTGCCTTACAAGATGTTGTCGAGGTTATGTTTTGTCTTTTCTCTCTTTTTAACTTGGGTAACATACATACAAGTCTCCATCCATTAAGAGTATACATAAAACATAGTTACGGATAATCATGTCTTCATCCCCTTAAGGGCAGACAGAGTCAACAATCTCGAAAAGACTGAAAGGCCATGTATGGCTTCATAATGGAATTGATGGATTCAAATATAGACAAGTAAAAGAAGAATCCCAAGCTTATAAGCCTTGATCTTATGGAGGGTATTTATACTATTTTGGGTAACCCAAAAAAACACGAACTGAAAATATCAGAAAGAAAAATAAACGGAACGACCTTATACATAAACTGAAAATATTTTAAAATGTAACCAAAAAATTAAAAAACCATTGAACAAACTTTGATGTAATTAGGCACAGAAATAGACTTCAGGCTACTTTTATTTCTGAATTTTCCTACAGATGCAAAGCCGGGGCAGAAATCTAGTGAATAAAAAAACATACAACCATTTCGATCATGATTTAAACGCTTAATGGTGGCCATTACCTTCCACGTGTTTCAAAACGAGTAGTGTTGTCAAAAAGCGATTTTTATCGACAAAATTATCGAGTAATCGACGTTACGGTTGCGCATGCGCCGGATGTCAAACTAAGTTGTTCTACGGACAAACTTGTGCCTGAGTAATTTTCAACTGTATTTCAAAATAATAAGGTTTATTTTAAAAATTGTTTGTATATTTTATATTATTGTTATATTTGTTGTGTTATAATAATAGTTACCTGTCATAGTGTCACAGTTGAGATTAGAATCAAGCTATTAAATACTTGTACGATGGGAGATGGGGAGATACGCTTAGTGAATAACTTTTAGACATTTACAACTGATGGTTCGAGGTTCGAATGCCGCTGTTTGACTACCTTATTACCTCATTGTTTTTATTTTGATTTTGTGAAGTGTTCAAATTGCTGTCTCATCTGTTGATGGTTTGATAACGGTGATTGTAACTGGTTTTTGTTTTGTGTGCCAGAGAGATACTTCTGTATTTGATGCAGTTGGTATAAACTGTTTGAATTTCAATTCTACTATAAGGTACTGGAGCTGAACGTGGCCTTCCTTTTTTCATGTCTGTTGGCTCTGTCTACGCCTAAAGGGATACGACTAATCACGTCTTTCGAGGTAGACGACTAGTAGAGGTCTTAACTATATGAATAGTTGCAGGTTGTTGGCTCATGACCTAAAAGAAGACTTTCTCTTGATAGACTTTATAAATATATATTTTTGATAATTGACTGTTTTAAAGTTAACTATGTAAGATTTAATAATGAGATAAAAAAAATACATTATTTTTCTTCAAGTTATATACAGCTGATTAAATTGTTATAAAATTAATTTATGTAAGTTTATGTATTTAAATATTTGTGTGTCCACGTCATAACTTAAAAAAAATGAACAAAAAAAAAACCATTTCTAAACGCGCCAATTTGAAAAAGTCTTTTAAAATAAAATCACATTCGAAACGAAAGGCCATAACCACTTAATTCCAATTTCAACACAATGGCGATGCCGGCCTGTGCTGAATTATGTGATTGGCTGCGCTAAGATCGATCAATTCCTATGATTTAGTTGCTGGCGAAAGGTCGTGTCGATGTTGGATACGGCACCTAGGGTTTGTAATTAATTCCTGTTTTTGCTATTTGTTTCTCATGATTTGTTGGCGTGAGGTGTGAGTTGCTTTTGTTTTAGGTTCACGCATTGGGTTCACATTGAGATTTTGAGGAGTTGATAATGGTGAAGTTATTATTACAATGTAGAAGGAAAAGTGAACAAACCAATTTAATTTTTGGAACACTAAGTATTCACACATAATTAATCTTTTTAATAGTTTAAAAATATGTACCTATTGAGTTTTGTTGGACAACTAAGTTAAAGTTTTTCAAATGATAAATTAAAAACATTTTCGCAAGTAATAAGATTACACTTTTTCTTAAAAGAACCCACGAAATAAAACTTAAAACAAATAAGAACGAAGTTAACAAACCATTAAATTAAGCCAAACATCCAACGTCTTCACATCACACTCAAATCCTTGCAAGTAAGCAAGTGTTATACAACTTGACGTAGTGTTGGCATTCGTAAAAGAATATTAAGACTCGCTCTGTCGATCCACAATCGCAGCTCGTCGCAATCGCACCATCGGTAATTTGGTAATAAAATGAAAATACGTTCACCTCTTATCTACAATCCGCTCTATATAAATATCCCTTACTATATAAACATCAACTCCTGAAACACAAAACGCCATAACGTCTCCTCAATCCGCAAAGAAATAAGGCACTTGTAACGTGAATGAAATTTCAAGTGCCGTTCGATACATTTGCTCGCACAACATCTTATGAAGCAATAAAGATGAGAATTGCCCGACCAGCTGATCTTTTGCTCTTCAGCTTCGGCGGATTCGTGCCGATTTCGCGTGGCTGCAAATTTAATTTTCTTTAATAAGCTACACTGGAGACGTAAGTTGAAATTGAGACTTATTGCGTTTGTTTTTCGATTGGTAGTCGATCGCGCGAGTGGGCTCGTGTTCGAAGGTGTATCTCGATAGCGTGCATGTTTCATCGGGCGCGATGCAGACGCAGATAGGAGCCCCGCCCATGCTTTTTTCGTAGTTTCACTCAAGTACAATGGGATCTGCTAACTAAATAATGATCTGATCCCGATGTGAGAACGGAACATTGTTCGCTGTTCGCCCTGACGTGGAGGCTAAGCTGATTCTTGGAATATTTGAATCGAGTGGGTGTTCCGGTTTAAGAGGCGCTTGATTGCGTTATTACGCGATAACAGGTTATTACGAAGACCATGTGTGATCCAATATATTGGAAATGTATACAGTTATATGGAAATCATTATAAACTGCTTGCTTCTTAGTAAATACAGTTTTAAGCCAAAGTAAAATAGGACAACCCTTCTTGTGATTAATTTCTTATAAGTTAACTTTAACTTTAAATATATAAGTATACAATTTAAAACAATAACAATATAAGTATACAAGTTAAAAAAAAATACTGTTTTTTTACTATTCGATTTGGCATAGATACTGATTGTATTTACTTGTCTGACACTATTTACAAAATGTGAAGCATCGATTACTTACTTACAAAGAATAGAAAAGTACCTATTCTAAACTTGACCACAAACACGTACAGAATATTGCTAAAAGTGGCAATGATATTGTTTTGTGAGACTTATCGATTTCTTTAACATTTTGTCCTTAAATTATGTTTTTTAATTTTACCTGCATATTCTGCCCAAAAAATATAGGCTTAGTTGAAATGCCAAAGTGTTTGTCGTCGTTGTCTGTATAAGAAATTTATATTTTTCTTCTTTTTAAAACCAATGCTTCTTCTGTGTCTTCTTCTTCAAACAAATTCTGTGGCAGCAGAGAAAATCTGCTTCTCTTCCCACTCAGATTATAAAAAAGTTTATAAATGAAAATACTTAAGTACTTATTTTTAGTTTTGTGAGTCTTTTTAATCTTTGAAAATTAAATATACATACATATAATCACGTCTATATTCTTTGCCCGATAGACAGAGCCAACAGTCTTAAAAAGACTAATGGGCCACGTTCAGCTGTTTGGCTTATTGATAGAATTGAGATTCAAATAATGACAGGTAGCAAGTTTATAAAGCTATCCCTCAGTCGCCTTTTAGGACATCGACTAAAGAGATGCCGTATGGTTCCCGGCACTAATAGAATAGAATAGGATATTCTTATCTCTTTCGCTTGAAAATTATTTAAGTAATTAAACGTTTATTACGCTTTGTTGTACCTATGCAGGATAGTCGTAAAAACCGATTAAAGACCGTACATACATATCGATGTCGTTTAATTTTCCGGTTGTTCGCTGTAACAAACAAACATACCTACTCGTGCATACATAATTATTATTTTAATTAAGTTCCTATGTATATATATGTAAGTATATGTTATATTTTCCCGTATTTATCTTGTTGTTTACGGTTCATTTACCTATCGTTGTTTTGATGGTGTTCAAATTTAAAATGTGTAATTTTTTTTGGTTATGTAGTTAGAAATATTATTTTAGTCATTATCTAAATCAGTCAGTTTCATTAGTAAGGAAAGTTATACAGTCTAGTTTGCATATACATATGTATGTCTTCCAATAAAATTATACACTTTCAACACGTCACCACTTCTGAAAACAATAACTATTAAACACCTGCCGTGTGGTTCCCGGCACTAATAGAAAAAAGAATAGGACCACTCCATCTCTTTTCCATGGATGTCGTAAAAGCGACTAAGGGATAGATAGATGGCCTATAAACTTGGGAACCGTCTTTTAGGCGACGGGCTAGCAACCTGTCACTACTAATAGTGAGACTCAAAAGTCTCAACTATACTATTAAGCCAAACAGCTGAATGTGTCCTATCAGTCTTTTCATGACCGTTGGCTCTGTCTACCCCGCAGGGGAGAAAGACGTGATTCTATGTATATGTTTGTATCAAATTAAACAGGATCAACACGTCACCGCTTCTGAAAAATAAACTTTAAACACATAATAATTAAATAAAAATAAAAAAATCTTATACCCATATGAAATTCTCGTGTCACAATGTTCGTTCTCATACTCCGACGAAACGGCTTGACGAAAGCATATTGAGTAGTTTATTAACTAGATTTTATTAAAAAATTATTTATATGGCAAAACAACGTTTACCGGGACAGCTAGTAATCATATAAATACTAAATTCTGCACACATCTCAAACTGCAACAAGAATTTGGCACTTAAAATTAAGTGTCACTCAAAAAAGCTGTAAAGACTTCGATTCCTCAAATACAACGTGCGTTATAGTCTTAATTTCGTCCATAACTGGAGGCAGAATGCAGGCAAACCAGTCGGGCGAGTGTTGAGAGGTGTGGCCTGTCTCCGCCTCCTAGACTATATACATTACTTTTATTGTATGAGATTGTATGAGAGACTAGCGGCCCGCCCCGGCTTCGCACGGGTGGACATATTTTTGTGTTTTATATTTTGAAATAAATTTTTTTCAAAACAAATTTATGCCTATGTCACTTTTGAAGGTCTATTCTATATCTGTGCATTTTATCAAAATCGGACCAGTAGTTTTTGAGTTTATTCCACACAAACATACAAAAATACAAATCTTTCCTCTTTATTATTAGTGTGGATGTCACTTTTGAAGGTCTATTCTATATCTGTGCCAAATTTTATCAAAATCGGACCAGTAGTTTTTGAGTTTATTCCACACAAACATACAAAAATACAAATCTTTCCTCTTTATTATTAGTGTGGATATGCGGTGGAGAGCCGCAATGGACGGCGATGTCCCGCTCGCGCATAACGTTAACGGCGGTTTCCGGGTTTATTTTCTACTCATGATCAAAGCGAGTTGTCTACTGTATAATTCTTTGATTTCTAAATTAAGTAATTTACATATTATAATAGATATTATTACAATTGTATAATTCAACTATATTAATAATAAAACTACCTAATTAAAATAAAGTGAAATACTAAACAAATAAAAGCGTAGTAAAAAATAAAAAAAAATATTTAAATTTGGACCTCTTCGTATCCCATCACGCAGGCGGCGGCGTTCAGTGCTGTAGGTATTGCAATTTTGAAAACGTTACTTTCCTAACAGATAAACTTAATATCCCTCAAAATCCATAAAAAAATTAAAATGACGTTGATTCTGAAAGAGATTAAACCAATTTTATTCAAAAAATATTTAAATGCTATTTAAATCATGTCCGCGCGTCAAAGGCGCGGCGTTCGATTTGTTGTTCAAACAAATTAGCGCCGCCCCGCGGTGACGCTGAGAACTTATTAAGAAATAAATTGAGAGTCAGGGTTGATACGTATAAAAATATAATAATCAATTCACAAAAAAAAGTAAACTAAAATTATAATAGCTACTTACGTATAATAAAATAATATCCCAATACACTTCGGCATGACATTGATTATTTTGATATACTTTCAAAATAATTAAATACTTTTTTTTTCCCTCTAAAAAAATTCAGTTCACCAAAAGCATGCATTTCTTTAACATAGCATAACATAACATACACAACCATCACTATAATACTGTAACAATAATGTACAATTGAATAAATGTGCAATTGAAAAAAAAAAAATATACTGCAACTACTAATTCTTTATTTAGTTACCTTATAATTCACAATCATAAAAACTTGATCTTAATTTTTGCAAAACAGGTACATATATTATTGTTTCTCAAAAACGTACCATCATCGGTACGATTAAGGCAGAGTCGCTTAATTCGTACCTCCTATATATAGCCTTAGTCGTACTTAGAAAATGTTTTTTGTCAATAACCTACAATGAACGTTTCATAAAAATCCTTTATAAACAGAGATCACAATAACAACTAAAACCCTACGTATTTTATTTTTTTATTTTAATACGAGCTCGACAACCCTACTCGCCCTTGTTTCGCGGGCGTTCCGACCCGCGGCGACGCATATAAATTACAGATTTACACATAATCTCTCATTTTTCACAGTCGGTTAGTGTCGATTGACGCCAGTGATGGATAATGAGGCGTCTTGAGTTATTGTTTAGGGAATAATTTATTATTAGTTAAACCTACATGTAAACTCTGTATTTTCTATACTCACAGGGTAAAAAGGGCGGAACTTTTAAACTTTAAATATAGAAGTTTTTAATATGTACGGATAACAAAAATAAAAACACCATATAAAATACCTATGTGTTGCAAATTTTAGAAATATAACGTATTCAATCTTCACTAAGAAACTTTGTGTACAATCAAGTCTTGGCCCATTCATTCAACTTTCCTTTTTAGATTAAACATAATATTAATTAGCCGTTTTTTTAAATTATCTATCTTAAACAATATATTGTTTCGTTTGTATAAGCCAATTATAACGCCAGGAGGAAAGCAAATCATGAAGCCAAATAATTAATCATTCAATATTTCCAACACTGTTGGTCTACTGCAAAGGTTAAGACGCAACCATGTATGTGACTACACCAAACAGTGTTATTTTTCACTAAAGACACGACAAAACAACTTAACAGTCCCTCCGTGTACTGAAGGGAAATTAAAACTCCAAAAAGGGCGGGTCGGCCGCCCTGAGAACGGTCCCGAATTTCCGTTGCAACCCGCCGGATACCCGCCATGTTTACAAATCGCAATGGCTGGCTTCAGTGGGAATTTTAAACAGGTCTATTTTGATGACGTTTGATGGAAGATGAGAGATAGATTTATGGTGTTCGAGATTGATTTAAGATTATGTTGATTTGCTTCATGTTTTGCGGACACAATCAAATTGTATAAAAGCTAGCCGTACTTATTTATTTTTTAAACATACATAAAATCACGCCTTTTTCCCGGAGGGGTAGGCAGAGACTACATCCTTCCACTTGCCACGATCTTTGCATACTTCCATCGCTTCATCCACATTCATATCTCTCTTCATTCTTCTTTATTTTGTATTTGTATAATTCACTGTTTAAAAATAAAAACTACAAATTTATATTATTTATTACGAGTATTAATGCAATGGCTATTGCCATTGCAATTTGACACTTATAAGATTGTTTTGAGTTGAAAGTTCTATAGTGCATAGATAAATTTATGGAAAGGAAATTCAGTTAATTGTTGTAATTTTTTAAACCAAAACAAGTCTACATTTTGGACATTTTCATTTCCCTAAATGAGAAAAAATATAATTAAGTTAATTGAAAAAAAAAACACCTTAAAACGGTTATATTTCAACGCGTAATGACACCGCAATTTTTGTTAATGTTGTCGCGTTGAGAGCAAAAAAGTTGTAATTAAAAACAGATTTTACTAATGTTCTTGGAACAATGACAGTCTAGTTATTTTGTACCAAGGAGGAAAAAAACATAGACGCACGTTTTTTTATAGACATCTATACATAATACAAACATATAATTAACTGTCTTAAAAAGACTGTTAGGCCTCGTTCAGCTGTTTGGCTTAATGATAGAAGTGAGATTCAAATAGTGACAGGTTGATAGCGCGACAACTAAAAGAATCGCAAGTTAATAAGCCTATCCCATAGTTGTCTTTTACTACATTTATTTATTTAATTGGTACACCAACTGTGTTTACATACTACATTCAATGACAGTGACATTACATATTGTTCTTATGAAATCACTATTTTCAGGTAGGTATACACATCGTTGACCATAGATTCAGTAACATATGATTTAGTATTATATTAAATACTAGCGACTTCGTCCGCGTGGAATAGTTATTTTGGGCATCATTGACGCCCTTAAAGATGAATATTTTTCCCCGTTTTTTCACATTTTTCATTATTTTTTTGCTCCTTATAGTTGCAGCGTGATGTTATAGCCTAAAGCCTTCCTTGATAAATGGTCTATTCGACGCAAAAAGAATTTTTCAATTCGAACCAGTAGTTCCTAAGATAAGCGCGTTCAAACAAACAAACAAACTCTTCAGTTTTATAATATTCGTATAGATTATAGATAAAATTTATAATTATAATCCTAAAACATTTACTATAGTTTCAGCATCTTACGTTTAAAGACATTTAAACTATCGTCAAATATGTCCAAATCCTCCGAAACATCCATGGGAACGAGTTGGAGTGCTTCTATTCCCTTTTTATTGGTGCCGGGAACCACACGGCATGAACATCTATAAATTTAAAAGATACAAGATGAAGGTCTATATGTGTATAACATAATTGGTGGCATGTGTGGTTTAGTGTTTCTGCTTTTGATTTAAAGGTCATGGATGATTCTGAGTTTGAATCCCTGTCAGGTCATGATGAAAAACGAACCTGTTCTGATTGGCCTGAGTCTTGGATGTTTATTTGAAATATAACTTAATTTTTTCTGGTAGATATTTTTAGTGGCACGGACAAAGTGTTTTTAAGGATGGTAACAAATTATTTAGTATAGGTAGTTTGTAGCATTAAATTAAAAAAATATATATAACGATCGTTTTTTTTTCTTTTCAGGTAAGTGCTACAATTCATATTGATCGTGAATGTAATAATGTCTGCGGGAAATTTTATGAAATTGGAAGAAAGCGCATTCTTAAAAAACTGGCTTCCGTCAAAATAAATCATGTAAGAAATATTTATTTTTTACATAAATATAGTAATAATCATCAAATTTTCTAGGGCAGGGTTCATGTCTATCAGTTGATTCACTATTATACCCTATATTGCTAAGTACATTCCTTATTAGAATTTTAATTAGAACACTCAAGGATGTTATAAATGTATTCGAAACAGCGATAAAAGCGTATTCTGTTATTTTCCTTGTATTCTCACCCGCACTATATTAGGTAGGTTAGGTAGATATGTCACATGCCGGCCACGTATAGCCCTTCATTTCCGAGTGCCGATGCTTGGCCGAGCACAAGATAGATGGCGCTAAAGTGACCTGTTTAGAGTCAACTTTTAAAAAGTGACTGATAAGTTTTTACCTGTAAATATATTTCTTTGGATGGCTGAAATCCTATTCTAAGTTATTTTAATAGTATATTTGTCCATAATTTTAGAACTTAATATAAACCTTTTATTTAAATACTAGTTACTCTCTTCATTCTCAAAATAAAATTTATCAAAATATATTTAATGTAGGATTTGTCAGAAAAATGGCTTGTACACAACGAGTTTATACATATTTACTAAAAGACCGTTTCATATACTGAAAAAAGAAAAAAAAACGGATATAAATGAATTATCTGCAATTTTCAAAACTAAATGCAACGAAAGATGATTTTATTGTAGGTATAATCACAAAAAAAGAACAAGATTCGATAATATGTAGTTACATACCACATTCGAAAAAAGAACTTTACACAGACAACACAACTCCATAGAGACGTAAACATATCGATTAAAAAACTCGGCATTTCAAACTTTCCATTAGCCACATGAGACAATGCGCTGAGATACCCCACTTTAAGCTGGACTAAACAGCACACCATTGTTTCGAGAGGAGCTCTCGCATAATGCGCTTTGAATTGTCTGCAGATTAAAAAGTTTTGCGTGTGTGAAGTCTATGCTGTTAGTTGTCTATAGGGTTAAGTATATTGTGTTTGCTCGAGTGCGGCAGTAGGAAGGTTATTTTATGCATTGAGAATTGAAGGGGTTAAATAAGTTTTTATAATCACGATTTTATAATGAAAATCGTGCCGTTATTAAGTTATAATTCTGTTCATTTTCACAAGTATTCGCCTTTTTTCTGGGGCAATTATTTTCTTTTTCTTTGTTAAATTATATTCAAATCCAAAAAAAGTCCATTTATTATCATCTGAACTCTCACTGCATGTCATGTGTGCCTATAAAGTCTTTCAATTACATGTTTTAAAAAAACTTACCTTCAGGCTTGGCATTTTACATCTTTTATAGCAATTTATTACCTTTGTTTGTGATAGTTCACAAAAACCTATTGGTCATAGGAAACCCTACCGTGATGAGGTTATCTTCATTTTCCAGTTTTAAATCCAAATGTATCAAAACTAATGTAATTCTAAGCAAGCAACGCCATCTATCCGATGTCCAGCGAAGCGGAACCACGCGAACATTAGGAAATTAAGACGATACGTGGAACGCTTACCTTATGCTGTGTTGATTCCGGTAGAGTAGGATAGCACCACTCCATCTCATTTTTGTAGACGAAAATGAAGAAAGAATTACCAAATAATGCATCAAAATCTACGTAGGTAGGCAACCGTCCACAGAATTTCTCAAATAATAGCTTATCCATTTTCTATAGGTACTCCTATACATATAGTTACCTATATAGGTACTATATATATCCGTCTTTGTAGATAGAACCAGTCTCAAAAATACTAAAATAGTAACCTACTTCAGTACGTCCGTTAGGACGAGATTAGGATGATGGAATTCTAAATCTAGATCAGTAGTGACAGGTCACATCTCCTTTTATGAGAATCTTACACTTATAAATCCAGAAATCTGTCTATCTCTTCTGCTTTCACAGCTAAGTTGCTGGATCTGCTTTGATAAACTTTTTGTGATCATTATCTGAGGTCAAACGTTTTTTTTAATTTCCACGAAATCGCAACCAAAACATAACATAATAACAGACAAAGAAATCAGTAAATAAATCATATAGATATATAATTGATTTTCTGTAGAGTTGAGTAAGGGAACACAACAGTGCAGTGTCACGATACCGGCACGATAACGTAACGTTATCGTCGTGTCACATTGCTCGATATCAAGCCGTGCACTTTCGCTCGATAGCCAGGGGTGGCGATAGGGGAAGTAACTAGAAATAAATACAACACATTCACGAAAAAGAATTACGAGTACATATTTTTTCCTCAAAAAAATTAATAAAAGAATAAAAAAAAAGTTAAATATGGCGGAGGTCGATTAGCGGATACTCTGTGACAGTGACATCTCTATTCCCGCCAAAATGTATCAATATTTTAAATCTGTTTAAACATTTGTCTGTGTTACAAATTTAGTTTATAAGGTTATTGATATTACATTGATGGAAAACATCGTGAAGAAACCTGCACGTTCAGGCAACTGGATGTGTAACCATGATCGATCAAATACGGGTTAGGTTCTCCTGCAATGGTTGCGGTCTTCAGCAGCTTCGTGCTAAAAAAAATACTCACCCAATCCAGGATCTATGGTCAAAGGCATACCCCCGGGCTCCTCTCCAGAGAGGTGAGGATGTCACCGGGACGAAAGCCAGGAGGAAGAGGACACATTTAGTCTATGAAAAAAAATATATGCTATTTACGCGTTGTATTTACAAGTTAAAATAATAAACAAATTCCCTTGCCTTGCCTTACAGGATCACAAATATAATTATTAGAAAAGATTTTCCAATGACTCCCTTATGTGGTTTTAATATTTGCAAGAGTTTAATTTATTATTGCCAGGGTGGCATTACAGCATACATTATGTGCTCCACATGCAAATAAACGCGCTTGCCGATCGTGGCTCTATAAAAACGTAAATTCCTTATTAAATCTCTTTGGTACATCAAGTCGGATTAAACTGTGGTTCAAAATCTAACTTCTTTGGTTATGAACAATAAACATAACTTGATAATATGGTTATTATTGTAATTAAGAACTTTATTTCGCGTAACTACTTAACACCATCCTATGTTCTTTTATTCTTGCATAAATACTTTTAACGTACATACATTTAATCACGTCTATATCTCTTGCGGAGTAGACAGTGCTTACAGTCTTCAAAAGACTGAAAGGCCACGTTCAGCTGCTTGGTTTATTAACAGAATTGAGGATTCAAATAGTGACAGGTTGCTAGCCCATCGCTCAAAAGAAGAATCTCAAGTTTACAAGCCTACCCCTTAGTCGCCTTTCACGACCAAAGAGATGGAGTGCTCCTATTCTTTTTTCTATTGGTGCCGTGAAGCACAGGGCAATATAAAATTTTTACTTTTACTTGTACTTTTTATACTACTTCTAGTTACTATTTTTACTTTACTTACTTTTTGACAGTAGCAACCCTAAAGGCAGATGCAACTTCTCCCGATAGTGCATTGTCCCTCGATAAACTCGCTGTTTGTTGATAAGGAGAAAGTCTCAGCTTATTTGTAAATAGCTCGTCAGAGGTCACTTAGATATAAATCTATACTTATATTATAAAGCTGATGAGTTTGTTTGTTTGTTTGAACGCGCTAATCTAAGGAACTACTGGTTCGAATTGAAATTTTTTTTTGCGTTGATTAGACCATTTATCGAGGAAGGCTTTAGGCGTTTATATAACATCACGCTGCAACTATGAGGAGCGAGGAAATAATGGAAAATGTGAAAAAAACGGGGGAAATTGTCCTTGAGGGTTTCAATGATGCCAAAAAATAACTATTCCACGCTGACGAATTCGGGACACAGCTAGTTATGAATTAAAATTTGAGATCCAATTGACGAAATCTCGAGTAAGCCATTACAAACACGTACTTACAAACTTTCGCATTTATAATAAGAAGGCTGTGATGATAACTTCGTTGATCCAGTCTTAGAAACGAAGCCCTAGGACACAGCTAGTACTATATTGTAATGCTAGTCCATATCCAGAATAACATACAGGCTACTTTTTATCCCGGAATTCCCGCGGGATTGATTCCACGCGGACGAAGTCGTGGGCGGCCTCTAGTATATATATATATATCCATTTGTCTTATATATAATATATATATAGCAAATCAGGCCCTTTTTCGCCGACCATTTCCGCATTGTCATTGCCGCGGTATCAGCCTGCCACTTGAAACTTCAAACACAATTAATATAATGATGCCATTACACGCCGCCACAATATTATCGAAATTAAATCAAAATCTGCGCGATAAATCACATAACAATCTTCCGGATTAGGCCGTGGGCACATTGGGATGTTATCTTGTATTATTTTTATTTATTAATCAATTGGAAAAACGCGTATGTCCGCAACGGACTAACTTTATTCTTTTTTTAAAAGGAACTAAAATCAAATTTTCACAATTTTACGTGTAAAAAGCGGAAAGAATATTTATAAAATACTGACCAAGGATATTTAAGGTAGCTAATCAACGGTTAACTAAGAAAGCCAATAAAAAAAAAAGTGAATTTATCACGTAGATATTCTATATAAAAATTATAAAAGGATAGTAATCACAAAAAATAAGTAAAGGTCATCATAATTTATAATCTTACTAAAAAAATAAAGAAAAACACATACAGACAAAAAATACTTACTTACATACACAAAATCACGTCTCTTTCCTTAAGGGGTAGGCAGATACCACAACTTCCCAATAACAACAATTCGTGACATACAATATTCACAGTCAGCTACGCCGCGTAAGTGTGACCTTTGCTTTACGGTCGTTAGGGATTTAAAATTTTAATATCAGCGCCAAGATCAGATAGCCGGGGTGTAATGGCGAATAAATCTCCGATATCGATACTGCACGGTCTCGATGGCTAGGAGAGGCCGTGTTATTAACATAGCTTTTGGCAAGAATATAATTAAACTAGCGGCTCCGTGTGCCGTGTGGTTCCCGGCACCATTACAAAAAAAGAATAGGACCACTCCATCTCTTTTCCATGGATGTCGTAAAAGGCGTCTAAGGGATAGGCTTATAAACGCGGGATTCCTCTTTTAGGCGAGGGGCTAGCAACCTGCCGCTATTTGAATCTCAATTTTATCACTAAGTCAAACAGCTGAGCGTGGCCATTCAGTTTTTTCAAGACTAGTGGCTCTGTCTACCCCGTTCGGGATATAGACGTGACCATATGCATGTATGTATGTAGCGGCTCCGTCCGCGTGACACGTAAAATCCAGTTAATTGCTGCTGCCGCGAGAATTTCGACAAATCCCATCTCAACCCTTAGACCGCATAAGCTATGTTGTTAAAATAGCTTTAAGATTCAAATAAATATATAATTATATATATTACATTCATAATTTCACTAGAGACCGCCCGCGGTTATGTCTGCGTACAACGAAAACGCCATTAATCCGCTCTACGAGAATTTCGGAAAATCCTCTCTTAGACTTGATTAGGCGAGAAACAACGACTGGTCAAAAAGAAAAATTTAAAGTGTAAACTAGTAAATTTCAATTTTACATTTTCAAAAACCTACTAGTTTAGCTAAAGAAATTTACAAAAAATATCAGATCTATGTAAAATAAAATAAGAAAATCATCTACTAGTATTTTGACAATAAAAAAATAAATAAACGCAATGAGGTTATTTTTAAACAAAAACAAACACAGCCAACATTCGAATAATGCAACTGGCAACTTTTGTAAGCAAAACAAAAAAATAAACACGTGACATTTCTTATCTTTACATAATATTGCGAACAGATTAGGGACTTGCAACTTTGTAATCTAACGTGAAACGAAACGGCGAGATAAGGCACGCGGGTAACTCGCACCCGAACAGTGTTTAAACAGGTAATTCAGTGGGTTAAGCGAGATGTTAAACTATATGGAGGTTGTATGCCGATTTTGTATATACCGTGCAACAAAGTAGTTTAAAATAGTAGGTACTAACATACATACATCCATATAATCACGTCTATATCCCTTGCGTAGTAGACAGAACCAACAGTCTTGAAAATACTGATAGGCCACGTTCAACTGTTTTGCTTAATGATAGAATTGAGATTCAAATAGTGACAGGTTGCTAGAACATCGCCTATAAGAAGATTCTCAAGTTTATAAGCCTATTATTTAGTGGCCTTTTACGACTTCCATGGGAAGAAATGGAGTGGTTCTGTTCTTTTTTTATTGGTGCCGGGAACCACACACAATGAACTTGATATTATTTTTCCTCACATTTTGTTTCTTTGACCCAAATTTTGCCTTTGTCGTTTCTCTGTGGCTTATCCGTTTCTGGATCAAATTATATTCGAATGGATTTAGATGATATGACGAAAAAGCATTAAAAACAGTTAACTTATAACAATTCTATTTTATTACAACACCCCTCTTTTTATTATCCGGTAAATGTGTGTTGGGGATTATTTGTATTACTTAAGAATCATGGTATTATCCATCGAACATAATCGGTATTCGGTCAGTAATTTAATTTTTTAATTTATTTTTATTTCAAACTTAATATTAAACGGCATTACGTCCGCCTTTTATACATTTTTGTTTTGTGCAATAAAGTTAGGTAGATTTAATGCTACGTATGCTTAATAGCAATAATTTCTTTATATCTATGTAGGTCACAACCTATTACATACATACATGCATATAGTCACGTCTATATCCCTGGCGGGGTAGACAGTGCCAACAGTCCTGAAGACACTGACAGGCCACATTCAGCTGTTTGGCTTTATGATAGAATTAAGATTCAAATAGAGACAGGTTGCTAGCCCATGGCCTAAAATAAGAATCCAAAGTTTATAAGTTTAATGTGATGGAGTGGCCCCATTCTATTTTATATTGGTGTCGGGAACCACACGGCACTTACTGATTTTAGTAAATAAATAATTCTATGCACTTTTTCAATATTACAACAGATTATTAAACTATTGCAAACAAATATTTATTACCAACTTTTAGGAGACATTCTCATACTTTATTCTAAAAATTATATTAACTCTGAATAACCCGTAAATTTGGCAAAAAAACCCGAACGGTTTTATAAGTAAACAGCCACCTGTATCAATTACATCGACTAGTGCTTCAGAGACTGTATCGCAAGGGTTAATGGCGTGAGAATCGCTGATAACGCCCCCCTCACCACCCCCCACCCCCCGACGGTAGTATATCAGGGAGCCTCGAATCTCGATGGGTAATTGTGTGGTAATAGATAATGGACCGAACTTTGTTTCTGATGTGTTCTCACCTTTGTGCGGGAGAGGTTTGAATTTGGAATACATTTTTTTTTTTTGCTTTTTTCTTTCGTAATGTATTAACGTGCAAAAGTACTGATTTCATGAGGATGATTAATTTATTTTCATTAAAATTTTAAATAAATTAATATAAGTTCTTTTTTGAAGCATTTTAGGTGTATTATTTGGTAATTTTAAAAATATAGTAAAAGTACAATAATCTACATGCTACAATATATGTACCTCATAAGGGATAAAGACATGATAATGTTCATGTATTAAAATTTATCTGTCTATGGTTTTTTGCCCAAGAGTTTATATATTACTAGCTGTGCCCGCGACTTCGTCCGCGTGGAATATTTATTTTGGGCATCATTGAAGTGCTCAAGGATGAATAATTTTCCTCGTTATTTTTCACATTTTCTATTACTTCTTCGCTCCTTATAGTTGCAGCGTGATGTTATAGCCTAAAACCTTCCTCGATAAATTTTAAAATAATTATTCAATTCGAACCAGAAGTTCCTGAGATTAGCGCGTTCAAACCAACAAACTCTTTAGCTTTATAATATTAGTATAGATTTATTTATATAGAAATGTGCGCTAAACCGCCAAATGAGTATCTTATGAAAATAGGAGCACAATCTCTGATAGCGATGATGGAATGGCGGCTGATGCCCAATATTCATTTATTCTGCCCACTAAGCCGTCAAGATTGGATCCTGTATGTATAAGTAAAGGAAAACTAAGGAAAAAAAATATTATTAAGACTTTTACGTGTACCTTTTGTGAGGGTGAATTCCGTGGAAATTTTACGTTTTTTTATTGTTGGACGTAGGTAGATCCGTTAGTTTGTTAATAACATACTTATTTGTTTAGCTAATTCTTAGAATTATTCCGATTAATAGAAATAGATTTTTTTTCAAAGTAAGATACAAGGTGCCATTTATTGAAGTCAACATACTTAAGTATAATTATATAGCATAAGTATTATTAAGTACATATAATTTACATATGTTATAACTATATATATTAAAAAACATATGCCAATTTAGGACACCGACTAAGCAATAATAATTTCATGCATACCTACATACGAGGTATGTTGTACAAAACAGAACTATGTTGTATGTTTAAAAAAATCACAAAATCTACTGACTCTAGCTTATAGAATATATAATTTTTATGGATATAGAATAGAGCATGGGCCACATTTATTTCCAGGAGTTTCCCGTGGAAGAGAAATCCCGAGGAAACGTCAGGTTTTGTATCATCTTCAATGAGACTGTAGGCTCTGTCTACCTCTACGATTTACCCCGTAAGGGATAGAGATATATGTATGTGTTTTCAATGAGTGTCTTTTCATTGAAAACACATAGGTACATACCTTAGCAGGATATTTTATACCTACCTATGTTCCCGATTTCCGATCCGACCTAGTATCATTCCGAATTATTTATCCTTTTCCAAAAGCGATGTGCGAATCACACAGGAAATATTATGATTTATGATATCAATGGGCCTTTATTTCATTAGAGAGCGTTTATTCCACAAACAAATATACATAAAACACGTGGTTATCTATTTCGGGGTCTCGAAGGTTAGTTTATATTGAAAGATATATTGAGATAAAGATATTGTACCATCGTCTTAAAGAAATTACCCAAGTTTTATGCATAAAACACGCCTTTTCACCGAAGGGTAGGCAAAGGCTACATCTTTCCACTTGCATACTTCTTTCGCGTCATGTACATTCATAACCTTTCCTTCCTTCAAACGACATTACTTGATGTCAACCAATGTTGTGAAACCAAAAGATTTGACTATTATTAAGCGATATGAAGTATCCTATAATAATGAATTTTTTTTTTATTTTATTTTTTTTTGTCAAACGAGGTTCTTTCTAGATATACATCTACATCTAAAATTCCCATAAATCAAAACTTACACGGTACATCGTTGTCCCCCAACCTCAGACGAGCCGATATCATTCGTCCACCATTTTTCGTTACCTCTATCGGCTCATACCTGAAGGAACACGAAATATTTCATAGGAGATTAGGGTGAAAAGGGCCAGATTGATCATGCGTGCTGACACTATCTCCTCACAGTACCTGACGAGCTTTGATCTATTTTTGCAATGTAACGTATTGAGATGAGGTATAGATTTGAAGTAGGTTATATAGTGAAAAAATTTATAGTAATTTATTTGTAAACTTTTGCGCGTAGATTGCAGTATACGTACATACATATAATCACGTGTACATCCCTTGCGGGGTAGATAGAGCCAACAGTCTTTAAAAGACTATAAGGAATGATGGATTTGAGGTTCAAATAGAAAAATCCCAAGTTCATTTGCCTAACCTTTTACGACATCCATGGGTAAGAGAACTTCCCTAATGTGCGAAGAACCACATAGCTTATTTGTTAATCTGGTTATATGCTGTGTTACTGTAAAGTTTTAACGAAATCCATTATTTTATGAAAGAGCAAAAAACTAAGACATATGTACATACTTCAGCATTTATTTGTTATGATTATCATGATATGATGAAGTATAAGGTATTGGGTTTAAATTCCACTGGGGCGATTATAAGCTAAATTATTTAGTTTAATTACCAACATTTTAGGCTTTTTCAGTGCTAAACATGCAACTGCCAAAAAGCATGGTGCTAAACCCGTCAAAAAAAAGCGGTCGTTACGTCAAAAATTACTGTGACAAGATAAAAAGGCGGGAAAAAGTGGCGGGAATCGAGTAATGTCTTGAGGTGTTCATTACGGCTAGGCAGTCAATTGAGTGTGAGGCTGGATAAGCTGCCGTGTATAAAATGTTTTGAAAATAAGTATATGTTGCAACAAATTATGGGCTTTGCACGAAACTTGTCAAAAATTGTGGCTTTTTTTATTATTAGAATAAAAAAAGGAATTGGAATGTAGATTTTTTTGCGTTTATTAAATGTTTTCCTTGGCGCTGACGAGGTAGAGGGAGCCAACAATACCGATAAGACTAATGGAAATGAAATTCAGATAGCGACAGGTTGTTAGCCTAAAGTCGTAAAGACAAAACTCAAATTACGAAGCTTTTCTTTTGATTTTGTTGATTTGTAGTTTTGATGACAATTTTAGGTTTAAATCAGATCAGAACAATTAACGAAAGAATAGATTTAGGTACACTGTTTATTGTTTAGAATTATTATTATTTTACCTATTACTTACACAGGATTTATAATGTGGGCTTAAAATCTGAATAATAAAGAATTCAAAATCCTCCATGATCATTTTAAAAGTATTGAAAGCATAAAGTCATACCTCTTCCAGGAGGTTCACTACCAGAACGCATAAAAATTTTAAGCATAAAATAAGTTAGCATAATGAAATTACAACTAATTACAAATTCCCATAATACTAATAAGCACAACACGTTTTAGCATACACTTTTTAGCATAAATACAATAAGCATAAACATGATTTCGCACAAACCAATTAACCATAACTGTAAAAAAGCATAATGGATATTTACCATAATGAAAATAGGCATAATAACCTAACCTAACCTAACCTAACCGTACCTAATCTATCTATTCTAATCTATCTATCCTAATCATCTATCTATCCTATCAACTATCTATCCTAATCTATCTAAAATACTATTATGCGACATTCCATTATGCCTAAAAAAATTGTGCAAAAAAAAATTATGCATAAATGCATTATGCTAAATTATAATTATGCCAAAGCACATATTATGCTAAAACGAAATTAGGTCATTTTACTATTATGCTAAATAGATTATGCCACTTCGATTATGCCATTCCATTTTATGACAAAACTCATTATGCCAATTAAAGGGATCCCCTTCCAGGAAGGGTAGGCAGAAGCTACAGAGACCATCTTTGCACATGTCACGATTCATGCATACTTGTTTAACCTCATCCACATTCATAAGTCACATTAAAATAAAGAACCAATTAATTAATTTTCAAGTAATATTCCACATTAAATGTATCTAGTATTAATTTATGACGAAAGGTTAGGCGCATAATTCCTACTACATTTACGAATTCAAATTCAGAATTTTTATTCATTATTAAAATATACTTTATATCGCTTAATAATTGTCAAATCATTTGGTTTCACAACATTGGTTGACGTCAAATAAATAACTTGAAACTAAGTTTACTGCCGCTTCCAAGGCGTCAGTGCAGAAGAAGCGGTCACAAACTGCACTGCAGCATTTTCTTCAACATCGTCAACTTCACAAATATCCAAACTTAGAACAGAATGTGGACGAGAGAATACATCTTTTCCTAGCCACTTATAAAGAAATGACTCCGATCTCCGATTACAAAACTTGAACACCAATACCTAACAATGCGCACAAATAAACATTTATCCACAAATTACTCCACTTACAACGTGTACCCACACATTCTGCACCTTACCACCCTACGTACTGAGTATAAAATCGCCTGTATGTAAATCGTGCGCAGCCTGTTGCTTTCCGGATATTGCGCGTTCTATCGGAGGCTCCCTCTGACGGAATTACCCTGTAATCGCCAAATTACCTTCGGATCGTATAATTAAATGCCTTTGTACAATATCAACAGTTTTTACACACACTTTTTTGGGTTTGTAGGTCTTGGCAATGTTGATAAAGCGACTGTTCTGATCAAGAGGAAGCGTAAATTTTCGAGTCATACTCGTACATACATAGATATAGTCACGTCTATATCCCTTGCGGGGTAGGCAGAGCCAACAGTCTTGAAATTAGTGAAAGGCCACGTTCAGCTTTTTGGCTTAATGGTAGAATTGAGACTAAAATAGTGACAGCTTGCTAGCCTATCACCTAAAAGAAGAATTCTAAGTTTATAAGCCTATCCCTTAGTCGCCTTTTACAACATCCATGGGAAAGAGAAGGAGTGGTCCCATTCTGTTTTTTTTTATTGGTGCCGGGAACACACGCAATGCAAATGAGAAAAAATCAGAAAAAATGCAATGAGAAAAAAGCAAATAAATATTCTATTCTTATTCTATTCTATTCAGTCTCAGAAAATGATTATCCGAATTTCTACTACATTCGGTTTTATCCGGGGCGATGCCCACCTGGGAATCTCCAATATTTTTTTTTAAATGAGGCTATATTTATACAGATTGGGTTAACCCCAAAGTAAGTGGGTAGACGTATAATAGTTAATGGGTCTACTGGAAGTGATTTCTATTGAAATAAGTAGCAACTTTGTACTGCAATTAAGTACTGTATTCTCAATAATGATAGAATTGAGATTCAAATAGAGACAGGTCGCTAGCCCATCGCCAAACAGAAGAATCTCAAGTTTATAAGCCTATCCCTTAGTCGTTTTTTACCGACATGGGATAGGGATGGAGTAGTCTTATTCGTTTATCTTTTGGAACCGGCGTTTTCATTTAAAAAATAAAAAAACAGAGTGGAAAGATAAAGAGTTATCCAAATCCTAATCTAAATTACTAGGAACCACACGGTAAACACCCTCGTCTACAATGAATGTGCAAGTGAACGTGTGTACCTACTGTTGGAAACACATTGTTCACATAAACATATAATCACGTCTATATCCCTTACGGGGTAGACAGAGCCTACAGCCTTGTAAAGACTCGATAGGTTACGTTCAGCTATTTGGCTTTAAGATAGGATTGAGATTCAAATTGTGACAGGTTGCTAGCCCATCGCCTAAAAGATGAATCCCAAGCCTACCCCTTAGTCGGCTTTTACGACATCCATGGGAAAGAGATGGAGTGGCCCTATTCTTTTTTGTATTGGTGCCGGGAACCACACGGCAAAAACATTGTTATTTTATACTATATCCAGTAGAAGGTTAGCCTGCCAGCGCGCGATAAGGAACAGCTATGTTCGTTCAGAGTGCAGTATTAAAAAATAAAAACAAACCAAAATCATTCGAAAATTCAAAATTCATTATTATGGAAACACTTCACTTACTAATTGTCATAATCTTTCTAATAAAGTACTAAAAAAGTTAACTGCAGCTTCCGAAGCGTCGTCAGTGCAGAAGAAGCGGTAACAAACTGGACTGCAGCATTTTCTTCAACAACGTCAACTTCACAACAATGCAAACTTAGAAAACAAATGTTGACGAGAGAATACATTGCTGTGATTGACCTATTTATACGAAATTTAAATTATTAAAAAAAATAATAATTATGGATTAGCAATTTTAAATTGATTTATGTACAGAGTGTACTGAATTTTGATTAAGCTCATATAAAATTTAAATTATTTTAAAGAAAGAAAAGTTTTGGTAATAATTACTCTGAAGGCAATTCTATAAATCAACCCCCGTATCATGTAGCTGTTTCGCTTTTTATTATGACGTGAAGCGGAACAGCGATAGTTTTTATTATCGCTTTATTAGCCCCTCCCTTAATCGCCTTTTACGACATCCACGGAAAGGAGTGGTTCCATTCTAAAATGCCGAAAACCACACGACGACATTAACACGAGCTAATTATTATTTTTTCTTATAATGTTATCTATGTGCTGTGTGGTCTCGGCACCAATACAAAAAAGAATAGGACCACATCATCTCTTTCCCATGGATGTCGTAAAAGGCGACTAAGGGATAGGCTTACAAACTTGGGATTCTTTTCTAGGCGATGGGCTAGCAACCTGTCGCTATTTGAATCTCAATTCTTTCATTAAGCCAAATAGCTGAACGTGGCCATTTAGACTGTTGGCTCTGTCTACCCCGCAAGGGATATAGACGTGCCCATATGTATGTATGTATGTAATGTTATCTATTAAAAATCACAGTATCAAACACGTGACGGCGTACAAATTATTAATTATTCTGACACGGGTGTGTCTTGACGGGGGTTTGTATGAAAAACACATATTTTTCCGGCATTGTTTGAAATTAATTAATGTGATAAGATCGCAAGGTGCGCCTGCGAGCCAGCGATAAGTGACTGTTCATATGGATCTGTATGCTTTGCGTGGCCGTTTTTACCCCCCCAGAAAGCAATGAAGGGTGCTATATAAATAAATAAATCAATAAATATAAATTACACAGATTGAAATAGTTTCGAAGTAAGACAATCTGTTATAATATGTTTATCTAGCCGATGTAGATTTTTAGTTTGCAAACATACATACATATACATGTAATCACGTCTATACCCCTTGCTGGGTAGACAGAGCCAACAGTCTTGGAAAGACTGATAGGCCATGTTCAGCTGTGTGGATAAAATTGTGATTCCAATAGTGACAGGTTTCTTGGCCATCGCCTTAAAATAATCCCAAGTTTATAAGCCTATCCTTTAGTCGCTTTTTACGACATCTATGGGAACGAGTTGAAATGGTCGTATTTTTTTTTGTATTACCTAGTGCCGGGAATCACACGGCACGAGAGAGATGGGGAAAAGAAAATTGTTAAGTGCTTCTTGAGATATGACATAAATAACTAACATGCTACATGAAAAACTGCTGCTGAAACTCGAAACTTTGTGCCTCAAAAATCGAAAACTGAGAAAGTTTAAACAAATTCACCAATCCATACAGCCATTTAATTAGCACAGGTGAGATACCACTATCAGGGCCGCGGGTTCGATCCCCCTATCTGTCTCATTAGTCGATAGTTATTCAGCCCGTTAACAATGCGTCTACAGCTGATAAGGGATCCACCGAGCAAGATACGCTTTCAATGTTACACGATATGTAAGTCTAATTACAGTTTATTTACTTACTTGTGTTACGCGCGTGGGTTATTCGCAAATTGTTCGATATTATTTATTCGAATTGTTGGATGTTTATGGAATTGATAAATTCCTTACACATTCAGTCATGTGCCTATCAATTCATTACATCATATAGGTACAAGAGGAATCCCAAGTTTTGAAGCCTATCTCTTAATCGCCTTTTACCACACCCATGGGAAAGATATATGGAGTGGTTGTATTCTAAAATCCTAAAAACCACACGGCACTGAGTACCAATACAACAACATTAAAATGAATGAGATGAACGTAAACAAATACAATTTAGCGAGTCGTACAACGTAAACAATGTCAGAATGAACACTTTCCCGAAATGACCTCACTTCCAATACATTTACGGGGGCATAACTCGAAAACTGTGAATTTGGAGGCGTCGTATGAACTCGCATGAAATATATTCAATCTGCGCGGGTGAGATAAGGGTCCCCTGCGCCCCCCTCTAAGCCGGATGGGCGGTCAACTCATGTGTGCCGTTAAAAATCGTCTAAGATTACGTACGATTTGAAAATAGGGGCACTTGATGATCGTTTGACGCGATGAGTTCACGTTTCGTAAGTAAAATTTTATAAGAAAACAAAGCCGTGTTGTAAAATATATCTGTTCGTACAGATTTTGTAGCAAACTTTTTTTATAAAACGTATTTTCAAAACTTTTCTTGGCTATAATGGTATTCTAATCGTATAAGCAATTATTATACGGAATGTAAGCTTTTAAAGAATATTTAAGAGTTTGATTCGTATTTATTATAAAGATATTTATCATGTCATATTTCAATAGTTAATACCAATGTAAAAACCTACATTTATATAGGTATACCTATAGCAAAGCATTATACAAGTAAATTATATGATTCACGATAGCATGGTTCGTGACAAAATAAAGTTTAATCCAACTATTTGGTCATAAACAAAGCGTTGTCAGCCCTAGATGGCGATAATAAAATTATTATTATTCGTACTATCAGGGCTGCCACCCGGCGATGCTATCGTGCTATCTCGCAGCGCCAAGCGTCACCCCCTTCAGTTGGTGATGGGAGTGAGTCGGCAAAGTCAAATTTTATCGATAAAATATTTATCAACGTGATAAAACAACACTATTTTTTGTTGAAAAGTGATTTACAAATATAGGAAAGGGTTGTGAACATAATGCCAGTTCCCACAAGTTTCCCTAGAATAACCAACTGAATTTTACACTAAATAGCAGATAAGCATAGTTTGTTCAGCGTGTTTCCATGTCAACGTGAATTTATCACATAATTATCATAAATGTATACCTATCTTAAGATTTCATTTGTAGAACAGTCCTTAGTCACAATCACAAGTCCCAAATAAGTCTATCCGGACTAAGTCTGGGCCAACTGTTGCTTACAAAGCACTTGAAATAATCAAGACAAATCCCAACTACGAGCACATTTCCTTAATCTGTGGAATTACAGTTTTGTGTTGGCTCGAGCATATTTATAATTAAGGTTTATAATTTAATTATACTACAATTGCATTATTAAAAAGTGGTGAAAGTATATGAAAAGTTAAAACAAGATTTTGATTTGATTGATGAAAAAATTACTAAACAAAGTCACATATACCTAATTATACTACATAGGTACCTATATTGTTTTCATTTTGTTTTTCCACATATCGCTTATTTATTTTTACTGGAAATAAATCTCTTAATAACCATCACTATTGGTGTAGCCAGTATCGCTCTGTAAAAAAGTAATAACAATAGCACTCAATATAATTTTTCAAAGAGCACTCAACATTCTTAGAATCGCTTTAAATGCTGAATGCTTAATAATCGAGTCGATTCATCGATAGCGTCCCATCACTGGGGGTGTAACCTGACTTATTCCGGATAAGAATAAATACAGTGGCGCTCGCCGGCGGAATGTGCTAATACATCCTTATCGCGACGCCCGCCATCCGCACACCATCTACACATTACACACACAGCTCTGTATCTTTTAAATTTCGAATGCTTGTGTTGAAGCGTTGTTCTTAGTTCAAATTCACTAGTAAAGAATCTGTGAATTTAATGAAACAATGAAAATATTTTAGGTATTAATTTGGTACATCGTTGTGTTTATTGTGATTTGGTTTAGAAAATATTTGGATTAAATTTGGTATCCATAAAAAATATCCATGTGGTGCCCGATCCTTTAGGATAGGAAAATTCAATCATGCGAAAGGCTAATAAACTAAGGATTCTTCTTTAAGGCGATAGGTTCTATTTGGATCTCAATTTTATCACTACGTCTTACAATTAAACGTGGCCTTTCAGTCTTTTCAAGATTATTGTTTTTTTTTTTAACTTTATGGACTATATGTTTTGCGTTCTTATCCCTTAATAATAAACTAATTAAGAAATTGAATTTCTACTTAACCAATATGTTTTTCCTTTTAATATCGTGTTACATCAATAACGATAAAAGATGATCCAAAAAGAAAAACACGACCATGTGTATCAAGTGAATAAAAAAGTCGTATAAAGCACAGTTGCCCGGTATCGCCACCCGAGGCGCCACTATCGTTGGCGCCAAAACCACCGCTATCTCGGTCACTTTTCACGTTTTTCACGGATCCGCTATACGCCGCGCGCCGTAGAATAGACCTATTATTTATTTATTTACTTACTTATTTAAAACTTTATTGCACAAAAACAAATGTTAACGTGTTAAATGTTACTATGTTAATGTTTGAAAATATTAACCTGCAAATTCTGAAGAGTTATTCTTAATTTAAAATTACAACATGTTTTTTTTTATTTTTGCTGTGTTTATAAATTAAAAATTTTGTTGGATTTTTAAAACATGTAAGAGTGTTTTATATGGGATATTCCTGGTTTGAAGGAAAATTGAAAAGTGTCAAGACGCCTAAAATTAAGTCATAAAATAGTTTATTTTTTTTCTGTGTATTTCACAGACAACGCCCTTGTTTCAACATGTTTCCGTGAATGATAGCATCTACTCTTAGTTTAAATTAAGGAAAGCTGGAAAAGATATTTATTATTATTAGATATTATTTCAAAACTGAAGTCATTGAGTGAGGATAAAAGGTAAACCCGTCCAAAATAAGTATTATGGTAAGTTATTACATGTAAATGCGAAAACGTTATGACAAACCCTTCACAATGCTGGTACAGACGATGCTAAAAGTTTCACTTGCTCGTTTCCCACGTGGCAAACTAAATTTACTAGTTGAGTCAAATATAGCACAACCAATTTGAAATAATCCTACTAATATTGAAAATGCGAAAGTTTTGAAGGTATGTTTGTTGCTCTTTAATTTAGCACACAAGTACGTTATGTTAATCCAGTCGCCGTAGCATATAGCACGCGCGACGTCGTTTTCATCGCGCGAAAAACTATCGCTGTCCCGTTTCACGTCTTAATAAAAAGCGAAACGGCGACAGTTTTATCTGGATTTAACATACTTAAACTATTTAATTTATACTTACTTTACTACTGGTACTTTTTAACCCGAAATAAGTGACGCACAACTAGTCAATTAAAACTCTGCTTATTACTTGCAATTATAATTTTATATGTATGTACGATGGCGTCAACTGTACCTATTTCCTTGAACAGTCCAATAAGCAACATGCCACCGCGCGTGTCGACTCAGAGTCCTGATAACGCCTAATTTGCATAATACTGCAGATTTTTTTCAACAAAACATATATAAACATCGTAATACTAATGTGGTTTTTGCGCTGTGGTACAAGTCATAAGATGCGACTGAATTGAAATGTCAGCGGCATATTACCTTTAAAACATTTCTATTGGAATTAACAAGTTTAATTTGTTTTTATTACAGAAATCTCTCAACTTTCTTAATCATAACACTACAACTGTGGGTGTATAATCAACGATCGGAAAGAGAGATTATGTAATATTTTCCGTTAAGGGGATAGCTTTTTGTCATTAGATCATTTTATTTCCCACACAGCAAATATTATTATTTAATACGTATTATATGTAAATAACGTTTAAAACATATTTATTTGGTTGACCAAAAAAGCATGCTATTTTCTCATTTTAATAATTTATTAATCTGTCATTGTAGTTACGTAAATAAAATAAAAAAAAATCACAAAATAGCTGCTGCTTTCATATTTGTAATCATGTTACGAACGAAAAATCAGAATCGCTTTTGCTTATCACTTGTACGTACCACATAAGGTCATTTATGGGTCGCGACCCAAGATCGCATTGATATCATGTTTTTTTTTTCTTTTGCAGGTAAGTAGGCCATCTCACAAGGAGGTGACGAATCAGGCGAGATCGCCCCGATTGCATTTTTAAGGTATTTCGTTGCATGTTTTCAATGCACCCGTAATGATGCAAAAAAGAGCGGTAAGAACTGCTTCCGGTAATGATTTTTAAAGGGTTATTTTTAAGGTGGTGAAGTTATTGGATTTGAAAATGTGGTATTTTTCCTAAGATTTTAATTTATTTAGCTTTTTGAATTATAACAATTTCGTCATGAAGCCTATTGGAGACTATTGGCTCTGTCTACCCCACAAGAGGTATAGATTTATATGTATGTATTTTTAAATTAACACTAGTACGAGTATCCATTAATTTTTTATTAATAAATATATTAAGATAATTAAGTATAATGTTTTTGTCTCGAACTGCATTTATACACCTATAATTAAGGTAGGTACTTATTGTTTGTTAAAATTAACTCAGACATTTAACGTTTAATTTTTACGGTAGGCATAGACTACATCTCACCACTTGCAACGATCCCTGCATACTTCTTTCGCTTCATCCACAATTTTAAGAAATTTTTTTAAAGACTAATTTGGCGAATATATTTATATTAACTTTAAAGGTACAGTATCCATGTTAACTGTAAAATGTGAAAATTAAAAAGTTCAGACATAAGGTGACGTCACATTACCATTAAAAATACCCATTCTAACAGACCTTTATAAATTCTAAATCAGTAATGTAAACATTTAACCAAAATACAATGGCTGATCCACGTTTTGTACGTCACACACTCACACATACAAAACGAGGGTGGGGAGACGGGGGTGTTATGAACACAGCAAAAGTTCACCTTCTTATCTCATCTGTTTGACGGATTCCTACAGACAACGCTGCGTATTCATATTTTGTACAGAGTTAATGAGGTGCAGAGTCGGCATGAGGCTAGTTAATTTGTTTATTTTTTAGTTCGGTATATTCAACATCGTAATTATTTTTTACAATGCCTCTTCCATCTCTCGCCAGTTCAAACATAATTCAAAAAGTCGTTCGATTTTTTTTTGTCAAGTTTGTAAACCTGTATTAACCTGCTTATGAAAGCGGCTTGGTCTGTGATTATATAGGAAGTTTATTTAATTGTCATTAATTATGAGCAGCCCGTAAGCAGTCATCTTTTTCTACAATCGGTTCAAAGTTTATTCTGAAACATGTCAAAATCGTAACAGACCTACTAAATGACAGTCGTATTTTTACTTTATGAAAGATATTTAGGTCCAAAAAATAACAGATTTTTTTTAAACTGCCGCTTCTGCATCCTATGCTACTCTACATTCCAAGATCCCGTCCTCCCGTTACTGATAACGCGGGCTATTTAATCACAGATACGATCAGTTGGGCGGGCGGCGCCTTATCAGTACCCGCGGCCTTATCACTACCGCCCGCCCGCCCACGCTATCGCTCCCGTATATAAATTCCAGTCAGATTCTTATCAGCGCTTCAAGGTTTCCAATTCGAGTTATGTTTCGAGATACGTCTAAGATTTTCACATGTTAACTAACTATTGCCCGCGGTTTCTAGCGTAGAAGACGTTTATCGTAAATCTTATGGAAAGGGAACAGTAGTTTTTCATGTAATTGTTCCTTGGGTTCCCGATACCAAAAGAATAGGACCAGTCCATCTCTTACCCACGGACTTCGTAAAAGGCGACTAAGGATATGCTTGTAAACTCTGGGATAAAGAAGTATGCAGAGATCGTGGCAAGTGGAAAGATCTCTGCCTACCCCTCAGAGAAAAAGGCGTGATTATGTGTATGTATGTATGTTTATTAAGAGTAAAGTCTGTATTTTGTTATCAGTGTTACTTTAGACGAGATGTTATCAGCCACCCCCACTCCTTTGTTATTGGGGGGTGGTGATTGATCGATGTGATAACTCTCACGAGAAGTTATCGATTCATAACACTAGTGGTTTCACTTTGGTTTTTCTATGTAATGATTTATGTTTACAGTACATTTTCGTAGTAGGTACCTAAAGACCAACAATCCTATTAAAAAGTGTTCGAATCAAACAAATTTATCCGTACATTCGACATTGTATCTCAATGTAATATAAATAAGATACACAATCCTTAGATATAAAAAAACTAATTATTCACAATGAGCAAAGTTTTATATTGGAAGTACGCTTTATTGCAATAAAGTAAGATCCATTTTCGTATAGTAAACATCTTTAAAATCCATATAAAAGACCGTTTGTTTGTTTTTTCAGACAGATCAGGAACCTCTTCATTCATTCATTCATATAATCACGTCTATATTCCGTGCGGGGTAGACAGAGCCGACAGTATTGAAAATATTGAAAGGCCACGTTCAGCTGTATGGCTTTATGATGGAATTGAGATTTAAATAGTGATAGATAGCGTGCCCATCGCCTACAAGAGAATTCGCATGTTTATAAGCCTATCCCTTTGTCACCTTTTACGACATCCATGGGTAAGATTTGGAGTGGTTCTATTAAAATTGCCGGGAACCACGCGGCAGTCTATGTATATTATTATTTTATAAACTTGACCATTATGGCGTATGATGAATTTTAACCCCTTGTACCAACCGCTTTATTTAGTTTTTATGGCGAATTTTGAATTAGGCCCTTGTACGCCCCCATGAAGGTTCAACTTACGTGCCGTGTTTTACAATTAATTATAACCTGCTATCAGTGGTTTCCTGTTTCTTTGCTGCGAGATACGAAGGCCGATTCGAACGCGCTAATTAAAGTTATCGTAGACCAATTTATTTATAAGCTTTATCGAGGCTACCTATTGTTTCACTTGGGTTACACACGGTTGTTAAGAATGGCCAATAATTATTTTATATTTATAATAACAAACAATTTCAAAAGATGAATAAATTTAAGATGGAAATTAATAAAACTTAACTAATATTAGGCTATTACACTTGGGATTCTTGTAAGCGAAGGGCTAGTAAACTGTCAGTATTTGAATCTCAATTTCATATCAAGCCGAACATCAGAACGTGTTTAAGGCTTTTCAAGCTCTGTCTACCCGTCAAGGGTTATAGACGTGATTATATGTAAAAATGAAATATAAGGTATATTTAAGTAGTTATATTTTTACTATCACAGATCTTTTTTTATTAATATCAGACAATACCATTAATCTTTCAGTAATCTATAGCTTAAAGTTTAAACAAAAAAATTCCTAAGCAAGTTATTATGAAGCCATATGGTTATCATTATAAAATTATTTGATCCGATGGACTTGTATTAATATAACCTGAGGTTTAATAAAAAAATATTAATTTTGACGCAATTAAATTAATAAATATAAATATATAAGGGACAAATTACACTGATTGAGTTAGCCTCGAAGTAAGTTCGAGACTTGTGTTTACTAGCTGAACGATACTATATTTTATAATCAATACTTACATGGATAAACATCCAAGACCCAGGCCAATCAGAAAAAGTTATTTTCTCATCATGCCCTGGCCGGGATTCGAAACCGGGACCTCCGGTGTCACAGACAAGCGTACTACCGCTGCGCCACAGAGGCCGTTGTATTATTAGAAGTTTAGCTTACATTAGGTACGTGTAGAACAATATGACAATTAACATACATTTGCGACTTAGGTACATTTTTCCTTGACATAATATGTTAGTTACCATTTTCCTGTTAGTAAGTAAAAGAATTGTACGCAGTTACAATAACATACATACATACATACATATGTTCACGTCTATATCCCTTGCGGGGTAGACAGAGCCGACAGTCTTGAAAGGATTGAATGGCCACGTTCAGCTATTTGGCTTAATGATAGAATTGAGATTAAAATAGTGACAAGTTGCTAGCCCATCGCCTAAAAAAAGAATCCCAAGTTAGTAAGCCTATCCCTTAGTCGCCATTTACGACATCCATGGGAAAGAGATGGAGTGGTCCTATTATTTTTTGTATTAGTGCCGGGAACCACACGGCACTGCAATAACAATATTTATAAATACATACATACCATCACGCCTGTTTCCCATTGGGGTAGGCAGAGACTATAGAATACCACTTGCTACGATTCTTACAGACCTCTCCCGCTTCCTCCACACTCATTACTCTTTTCATGCATATTCGGCGATTACGGGTACTCCTAACATCTCCCTTTTTCAAGACATTCGAAATTTGGTTCTAGAAACCTGTCCCACTTTTACAGTCAGCTCTGCTTTATAAATACCTTTCGTTAGTCTGTCCTCATACATTCTCTCTCATTCACAATATTTATAATATTTGCTTAAGCACAAGGTATCATTTATTTAAACTTTATGCACGTAAAATGTACAACAGGTGGACTTAATGCCACAAGGCATTCTCTGCCAGTCGAATCTTTGGACCAAACTGAGATGGATGTACGGGTGGTGCAATGACTTTAAAAAAAAATTAATAATAATAAAAATATGAATAATAGATTACTTTATACACTTACATATAATATATCATTGCAATATTCAAAACAATAGCTATTGACTTGGGTATTCAGGCGATGGGTTTAGTTACATATCACTATTTCTATCTATCATTAGGTACATACACCGTGGCCGTTTAGTTTGGTGCTCATTGACTCTGTCTACCCCGTTAAGGATATATAAGTGTAGTTTCATTAATATTCTGTTTTTAAGTTTTGAAACTGGGAATAAATCCGAAAAAAGTTTGCTATTATTTTAATAGTTGATTGTAACATTGTAAAATTCAAAATTTTTATTCATTATTATAGGATACTTCATATCGCTTAATAATTGTCAAATTATTGGTTTCACAACATTGTTTAACGTCAAATAAATCACTTAAAACAAAGTTTACTGCCGCTTACGAGGCGTCAGTGCAGAAGAAGCGGTAACAAACTGCACTGCAGCATTATCTTCATATAACAAGTCATAATAACTATTTAAAGATTTAACAACTACATTCAAACCGGTCATAAATTAACAATATCTTAACTTTATCTCAAAATTGGGGATATAAAAATGAAAATGCATACAAACATGCCATTACGGAGTCGACGTATGCCAAAAAGAAAAACGCATTAAATTCTCATTGGCCATCAATTGTTCCAAGCAACGGTTTAGCGATGTATATGGGCCATAAATATGTTAATACACTAATGCTACTGCGCATTTCTTGTGCAATTTGCTGGGCAGAAACGAATAGAACATGCTGAATTGTGTGGCCTGAAATAAACGCTGAAGCGGGGCGATTAGTGGTGACGTCACTACGTCACACAGCATCGCCGCTACAGATTAAATAGAATTTAAAATATACTACACTTGCTTATAATTGGGAAGGTCACGTGAAAATGTTTGTTTGTCTTTATGCAAAAAATCTTCAAAAAAGGTAATATATCAAAAAGATAATTTTTTAAATTTGTCGTTTTCACAAGAAAGATATTTTGTTGTTTGAATGGACTGCAATTTACATCATCTCATCATTCCTCTTATTTACAAGTAACATTGCATTTGAGCAGTGTAGTTGCCGATAGAAAAAAGAATAGGACCGCTCCATCTCTTTCTCATGGATGTCGTGAAAGGCGACTAAGGGAAAGACTTAAAAACTTGGGATTCTCATTTTAGGCGATGGGCTAATCTATCACCATTTGAATCTCAATTCCATCATAAAGCCACACTGCTGAACGTAGCCTTATTGGTCTTTTCGAGACTGTTGGCTTTGTCTACTCCGCAAGGGATATAGCCGTGAGTATATATGTATATGTATGCCTGTAATATTGCATGAACGTCTGCAATCGATTGATACTATCCAGAAAGTTTCCTATCCAGGGGTCGTGGTAAACAGTTCCTGCTCCTGACCAAGATAAACACCATAACAACGATGAATAATTGTATAAAAATAGATATTGCCTTACTGCATATGCAAAGCACTTTGTTCGCTTTCCATGGTAGATTTCTATAATCTAAAAAACACAGACAAATAACAAAACAAACATATTCGTAAACCTATTAACACTTTTAAATAGTGGGAGTGAATAATACATACATACATATGGTCACGTCTATATCCCTTGTTGAGTAGACAGAAAGAATTTCAATGGAAAGAGATGGAGCAGTCCTATTCTTTTTTCTTCTTCAATATCTCTAAAAATACAGTCTGGTTTAGAATTTTTATTGCTTTGTGCTTCAATATAAGTTTAAATAAATAAATTAACGTTCCCGCTCGCCGCTCTACACTTGGACCACGTCAGAGCTGTCCAGCTAATGCGGCATTGTCGAAAATGGCCGTTAGGGAAATGGGACATGTAAATTGAGGGACTGTATGGGCGGACTGCAATTTTTACTGCAATTACTGTTCTTGGTGCAATACCGAGGTTAGAGGAAATAAAATTAATATTGAAAAAAAAAACTTTATTTTTTTTAATAATTTGTGGTAGAGAATAACATAGTTTGTGTCAGCTGCTTTTCTTACCGCGCATACTCTAAAAGTCAATTAAAGATATGGCTTATAAATTTGACATTCATCTTTTAGGTAATACTAGCTGTGCCCGCGACTTCGTCCGCGTGGAATAGTTATTTTGGGCATAATTGAAGCCCTCAATAATTTACACCGATTTTTTTCACATTTTCCACTATTTCTTCGCGCCTAGTTGCAACGTGATGTTATATAGCCTAAAGCCTTCCTCGATAAATGGTCTATTGAACACAAAAAGAATTTTTCAATTCGAACCAGTAGTTCCTGAGATTAGCGCGTTCAAACAAACTCTTCAGCTTTATAATATTAGTATAGATTAACTAGCAACCTTCTTCTTCTTCTCTAGATTTCAATCAAATCATTAAAGCACGAAGCTAAAAGTGACCTCCGAGTCTTTGTGAGTTGTAACTATCGACTCAGTCTACTCCGTTTGGGATACAAACGTAAAACATTAATGTGAGTATATGGACTGCTTATTTTTTTTCTCAGTATTGACCGATTTTGTCCCGTGTGGTTCCCGGCACTACTGAATGGGACACTCCATCTCTTTCCCATGGATGTTATAAAAGGAGACTGAGGGATAAGCTCATAAACTTGGGATTCTTTTTGTAGGCGATGGGCTAGCAACATGTCAGTATTTTAATCTTAATTCCATTATAAAGCCGTACAGTTGAACCTTCCGGTCTTTTCAAGACTGTCGGCTCTGTCTGCCCCGCAAGGGATATAGACGTGATAATGTGTATGTTAACCGGTTTCTATAGAGTAAATAAAATTAATTTACAACAAAAACCAGGATACACTATCTAAATTATCTTGATCATATTGAAAAGAGGTTATCACACATTCTAAAACGGTTAATCCAATGTTAATGCCATAGATTAATATCAAATCAAATTCGAATTATCTAAAAATAAACGCGTCATTTGTTTTACGTCCTACGCATGGAAGTATAAACAAATAAGTTTGTTAATATATAAATCTATATAAATAAATATATACGGGACAAATTACGCAGATCGAGTTAGCCTCGAAGTAAGTTCGAGAATACATACTTAACGAAAAACCAGAAAAACGATTTCCATCATGCCCTGGCCTGGCGATTCGAACCCGGGACCTACTGTGTCACAGACAAGCGCTCTATACCGCTGCGCCACAGAGGCGTCCGTCATCGATAAAAATCCACAACATAATTAAAGATAATGTTTGAAACTAATGACAAAACTGAGAACGTAGAATTTAGGACAAGTAGAACACATAATTAATAAGTTAAAAAAAAGTTGGGATATGCCTCAGAATTAATAATAGTTCTAACTTACAGAGTGGACAGTAAACCTCGCATCTGATTCGATAACTCATCCATCCATACATACATATAATAAAAAATTTAATTGCAGCGTGATCTCAACAACATAACCCTTTTTAGCAAAATCGGCTAGTAACCTACCAATGCAGCGATCATTTTAACCGTAGATAAAATATCTTGCAAGCTTAACTTATGTTCGAAAGCTTGCCAAAACGCCGCTTTGGTCCCGATAGTTTATCTGTGGTTTTAAAAATCGAACGCCATTTTGATATGTAATCGGTTAAAGTTGGCAGAGGCGTCAGTATGGAGGTTTAACCCTCTCCCACTCTTATTGACCTACAGTGCGCCCGCGCCTCCGCTCGCGTGAAACGAAAAACCCGTTAACTTATGTTCCAGTGGGAATTCCGAGAAATTCTTTCTTAGTCCACCTCTAGACCACACAAGGAACCTAATTTGGGAAATGCGTGGTCTATCTGTAAATCAAATAGAGTTATTAACAAACCTTCTAAAATTTTATATTCCCTCCCCCATAGATAGCATGAATAGAAAAATTATTAACCATACAACGTGCATTTTCTTGTTTATTATGGTTGAGTTAGTGAGGCTCAATCTGTGTAATCTTTATACATTTTTTTTTCTTGCCTCTTGTTCAGACCCCGCAGAAAACCTAAGTCCTTGGTCTGAGACATATCTAAAAAACAAAAACCTTGGAGTATTGACTTAATTTCAAATTGCTAAAACGCATAAAAAACATGGCGGAATAGGCTATTTTACACCATGTAAAAAAAAATATAAAAATGCACGTATCTTATAGATTTTGTAAAAAATAAAAGAAAAACATCGATCATTATTCATAAAAGTGCAATATGGATTTTATAATTCAATTTAAAAAATCCTCTTTTTTAATCTGTTCTTCAAAAGTCGAAAACGCTATCCGCCATGTTGGGTACTGACGTGACGTCATACTTTTAGTAAACAAATATCGAATCGAAAACATATTGATGATGTCAGGCTCTGTTTATTTTGAAATTTTAAAATTTCTATCACGTTTTCGGGTTTTTACTCTTTAATAATTTAATAGAATCATGGAAGACGGTTTTGTGAAAGCAGACAATATAAATCTACTGAGGATTAATACGTTGATGGTGGCGAAATTTTTTGCGTCCAATCCCGATTTCTGGGGGCTTAGACAAAGTAACATTTTGAAAACGATGACGAAGTTCGGCAATAAAAAAATGTATGGGATGACATAAGCCTTCGCTAAATCACGTGATCGATCGAGATCGATAACAAAATTGGTAGACAATGTTTACATTCATGTCGAAAACGAAACGAAATCGTCAATTAGCGAATTGTTTATTCGCCTATTTCAATACAAATGCGTAGCCAAGCGGCACTTTTGACGTTCGCTTTCTCTTCGGGAGCGATCGTTCGATTCGACATGTGTTCGCCATAATAACGAAAGCTTGGGGGCTGTCGATATCGCTACAAAATGGCCGAAAATTACAGTCAGCTGTGATTTGTGTACAAGGGCTACGTTGCGTTTAATACAGTTTTATTTATATAAAAATGCATTCTTTACGTTTATTGTGGGCTGCACATAATGAGAATACCTGGGTGAGGCGTCAAAGGCGATTTTCATCAAGAAGACATATGGAAACGATTGAAGATATACCGGAATTGTTGTTTATACAACATTTCAGGCTTGATAAAAAAACTTTTCGACGATTATGCGACGAACTAAAAAGATATACTGGATTGAAAGGATCCAATGAAATTTCCCTGGAAGTGAAGGTAAGAACTTTCATAAGGATTAACCTCATAGGGAAATAAGTATACTTATCTCTAAACTTAGAATACTTATAGAAATTTCTATAGTCTAATCCTATAAAGAAAACCACACGAGTATGCAGAGACATTACTGTGTTTTTCAGGTGCTGTGTACTCTAAGCTTTTTAGCCACAGGGTTATACCAGACAATTGTAGGTGTGGGACAATATTTGACACAGCGGACTACAAGTCGCTGTGTCAGGGAGGTTGTGAATTCTTTAAATCACAATTGGATGGTCAGCAGGTGGATAGTGTTTCCACAAACACCACATGAGAGATCTTTAATCAAAGAGAAGTAAGTGTAATTATAAAGATATAAAACCTTTCTTAATATTTGTCACCTAGTCCTACAGCCAGTATTTGTTATAAAATTGTTAACATTTCCAGATTCCATATAAGACATAATTTGCCTGGAATTATTGGGTGCATTAATTGTACCCATATAGCTATAGTAAGACCAGAGGAGGATGAATATTCATTTTTTAATAGAAAAGGATATCATTAATTAAATGTTCAAGTGGTAAGAAACTAGACTTAATTTTTATTATCAAAACACCTAAATATACTACTCTTTATATGTTGTGCAATAAAGTGTTAATTCAATTCAAATGGCCTGAATATACCTGTCAAAGGTATCACATGTAAATAAATATATAGGGACAAATCACACAGATTGAGTATTATATAACTTTTTATCAATTGTTATATCCCCAAAACAAATTGTTTTGTATATTTTTTCCCCAGATATGCGATTTCGATTTAAAAATAGTTAATGTCAATTCAAAATTTGGTGGTGCTACACATGACTCCCACATATGGTCCGCTAGTCATGTAGAGACTTTCATGCGAGGGCTTCATGAAAGTGGTGAACATGTTTGGTTATTAGGTATGTAAGACATTTTTTCTTATATTTCATTGCAAACCATAATAGATAAAAAACTTATATGGAATAAACATATGTAAAGTATTTCATTTAAATAATACATCTACTTCTATAAACTATTGGAAATCAACTAAATTAAATTAGTATTCATTGTTTGCCACCCAAGTATACATTATAGTTCTTCAATTTATTTTGAACTAGAGGCCGCCCGCGACTTCGTCCGCATGGAAACCCTATCAATCCCGCGGGAATTCTGGGATGAAAAGTAGCCTATGTGTTATTCTGGGTCTTCAGCTACCTACATACCAAATTTCATGGTAATCGGTTCAGTAGTTTTTGCGTGAAAGAGTAACAAACATCCATACAAACTTTCGCCTTTATAATAGTAGTAGGATAAAATATTTATTGAGTATGTAATTTCAGGGGATTCTGGATATCCACAGCGACCTTGGTTGATGACGCTTATACTAGATGCTGAACAAGGGTCCCAAGAAGAAATATATACCAGACGTCATGTGCAAGCCAGATCTCGCATAGAACGATGTTTTGGATTACTGAAGGCTCGTTGGAGGTGTATGCTTTGACACCGTGTTCTTCACTATGAGCCTTACGTGGCTAGCAGAATTATTAACGCATGTTGTGTATTGCATAATATTGCAATACATGCTAAACTACCTGCTCCAACAGATATGCCAGCTGAGGCTCTTGATGGTAGTGAAGATCAAAGTATACAGCATAACACCTCTACAACCAACACTAATCAAAACGAGTTAATTCGAGGAAGGGCTATGTGAAATTATCTAGTCAGTAGAATGCAGCATTCTACTGACTAGATAATTCTGTCTGTATATAATTTATAGTTTCATTTTATTTAAGCTTAAGTATATTTTTTTAAGTTAGTATCAAATGAAAAAGAAAATAATAATAATAATATAACAATTTTAATAAGTATCCAGTCTTTTAACTTATCAATATACTTATCTACTTTTTTTAATATTTAACCACACCACCACCATAGTCCACATATACTGGATCATCTTCTTGGGCAACAACTGCAGATAATTGAGAGGGTGCAGGTGCAGAAGATTGAGGTCTCTGAAAAAGTTATTATGGTGATATTTATTGAATATGTAGATACTTAATTAAATAGTATACTGTTTTATCTAATTATATATGTGTAATGGCTAAAATTTTTAATTTCTAATATTCAAGTACAATATTTATTCAACAAGATTTACCTAGTTAGTATTGATTTTTAGCTAATAATTTTGTTACATGAGGTACTGGAAAATAAGGTTAATACATACACTAAATCCAAGCTCTTGTATAGAGTCTTGTCCTTCCACTGCTGTTGGGCCGATAATAGCCAGAACCCTTTCCTCCAAATGCGACAAGGATTTCTGGCTAGCCGGTCCACCTCCAGTCCCTCTGGCATGTTGCCGCAAGGTCAGACCTTTTTTCTTAGTCTTGGATTTTAAATCGGCCCATACCTTTTTGGAATTATCAGTCATAAGTATGCATACAACCACATAAGTTGAAAATTGGTAACTCCACTGGACCGAAAAATTCCTAACATCCCTGTTACCTCTTCTTGCACATATGTGATAATAATATATGATATTCTAGGTGCTTGATTTGCACATCAAAGCAGATTGTAACTTGTGACTTTATCTATACCAGATCCACATCCAAATTGCTTGGCATGTAATATGTAGAAAAGATTATTAAATATAACTAAATATCTGAGTAATTTCCATAGAAAGAACTTATAATCACAAAGACTCTTCAAATACGGCTATTGGAATAGAATTGCTAGTCATTACTTACTTTTTTCCACGTGTCTGTTGTTTCTTTGACACCACCACCAACGGAATTTAATATATTAGTAAGATCAGACCATAATTGGTCTGACCGTACTCGACCTTGTGCCCCTGCAACAGGCCTAGCCAGGTCCCCATGACTGTAACATAAGCAACGGTTCAATACACAAATGCTTCATTGTTATTATCGCGTCATTGTTTACATTAGCGATTGAAGTGGTACCAAAGTTTTGTACGATTGAATTTAAAAGAAATGGAAAATAACTTGGATTTACCTACCTTTCCATATACTCCAGTAGAGTTGAGAGTTGTTCGGGACTTGCCCTTACCCTAGAATCCATTCTTTAACACTAAAAATAAAAAAAATAACTATATTTATTTTGAACAGTTACAATCACGATGATTCTATTTAATTTTGAAGAAATCTACGTAAAAACTATGTAAAAACACTAATAATTTAACACTATCAAAGTTTTGCTATAAGATTATTAAAAAGCGTCAAGAATTAATAATATCAATTAAAAACGACTCACCACACTCACAGTAAACACTCACTTAAACTTTAGAATAATCCCGCTTTGTTTGTTCCAATTTGAAACTGACAGCTAAATTTTCGTTACCATAGCCAATATTCGTTTGTTTATCGAACGATCCGTTCGACACAACGATCGCGACAATTGCGTTACATTGGCTAGGAAATGTTTATCGTTATCTCTAAGACGAAAAAGAACTTCGACATCGTTTCGTTAAGAAGCGATACTACATTGTCTAAGCCTCCTGTTCTGCTGAGTTAAGAAATGTTAAAACAGCGATGTAAGTATTTATTGTATTAAACATTCTCTTACAATACACAATTATAATAGGTAAATTATTACACAACCAATCCAACATAACCTATTTTTTGTATTGTTTACTAAAAGTATGACGTCACGAGTCAAAACAGCATGGCGGATGGCGTTTTCGCGCGAAAATACAAAATCATAAATAATAAATCGTTTTTAGAGCACTTTTCGGCTTCAAAAAATTTTAATAAAAATTCTATAGGTATAACACAGTCTCAGGATTGATTTAAAACAGTTTTCAAAAAAGAGTGTAATAGCCTATTCAATCAGCTGATTTAAACATGGTGTATGCCAAATATCAACATTTTTATTCCCGCCAAAAAGTTTGTAATAAAAAAGTATATTATACAAATTGGTTGAAAGTCACTTATCTAGATGTCCCTTATCCGTTGCTATGATTTAAAGATTGACTAAGAGATATTTAATGCTTTTAGCATTAAATTGTTTTTATTTATTTATTTTAACTTTATTGTACAAACAAAATACAAATGTATGGCACAATTGGCGGACAGTCTTATAAACCTAAATTAATCTGTTTTAAGTATTTTAAATAAAAAAAGAATTCAGTTTTTTTTTCTCCTCTGCATCACATCACAAATGCGTCATAAAAACTCAAAATAATCTTAAAATCACACACCTTAATTGCGGGCTAAGCCAATTTCGATAAGATTACCCTTTGATATAACAGAGATTGGTCTGGCGCCAAAGAAATCATTTCTGGTCCATTATGGTTTTATGGCGAACTTATCGCTGAGTGATATCAAAATGATAAAAAACCTGTCAAGTTCGAGGTGAACTAAGTCTATAGCAAATATGCTGAAATAATTAAAATATTTGCGCTGGAATAAAAGATGATGATTACTCTGTCAAGACCATTTTTTATTATTGTTTTTTTTTTCCAAATTTGAAATTACGTGTCTTTGTTCTTTAAAAAGTAGTTTGTATCAAAGTCTGAACAAATTCAATTTTATCATCTATAGACATGTCTAAGGACATGATAATAGAACTAACCATAAATATATAATAACCCTCCGTCGAAGCCCCTAAGTTGAAACTTCACAAGGTTCCTGTAAACACGCAAACAAGGAAGATAGATACACTTTCCGTACATAAATGCGAAAGTAAGTTTGTTTGTTACCAATCGTCAAAGTTAAACCACTGAACCGATTATGATGAGACCTTGTCGAATGCAATTTTTATAAATTTAGAAAATTCCAACAGGAATGAGAAAAGATCAAACAATGTAAAAATTATGTGTTCCTTAATTCCTTTTCACGTTTTATGTAATAAAACAGATATAATAAAATTACACACATAACTGAGAAGGTCGTAGACTTAGGTACCTTTAATTACGGGAAAAACAACAGTTCCTGTGGAATTTGCGTTAAAAAATATAACATGAGTATAAGATCAATTGAAATTAGTACGAGAAAGAAATGTGGATGAATGAAGAATACAGGGAACGTGGAAATTGGCAAAAATTTAATAGACTCACTGCCTTCCCCTCCGGGAAAGAGTTTTGATGTCATGAACTTCAGACTTGATAATAAATGCAAAAGGTAAGTAAATATTTCATTAATTTATGACAGGGTTGCCCCTCTCATGATATAATTTTAATCCGCAAAGCTAAGCACGTACTGATAACAGCGTCGTTTGGACGATAAGACTCCTTCATCAAATCTTCAGATAAGACAATATACTATCAGGCGAGTGAGGGAACAAAACTTAATTAAAACACTTTTATTTAAACTAAGGGAATCGCTTATAAACTTGGGATTCTTCTTTTAGGCGATGGGCTAGCAACCTGTCACTATTTGAATCTCAATTCTATCATTAAGCCCGACAGCTGAACGTGGCCTATCAGTCTTTTCAAGTTTCATTGTTGGGTCTGTTTTCCTCGCGAGGGATATAGACGTGATTATGTGTGTATGTTGTGTTATTTTAAGCTGGGTCAAAGTTTGATTGTAGGTCGGCTTTTTTGGTAGATACAATGACGAATGTAAGATAGCATTATAAAAAAGATCTCTAACGGCAGATCAGCTGACATGAACATAAATTTTCTTTTGTGTGTTCAATATTTTGAAATATTGAAATAAGTAACTGGATAGCTCATTGTTCTCTGTATTCGATAATAAATATGAGATTGGGATCTATTGAAGCTGTTATTGATATTTTGTTAGATGTAGAGATAAAAGCGTTGTTATTACTCATACGTTTGGTGTGGGTCAGATCCGTGGGCCGAATATTGGTCAAAAAACTGAGTTTAGCTTCAGAATAGAATAGATTAATTTTCAAAATTGGATACAAGGTATCACTTATTGACGTCACATCACTTTAATCCAATTATAACTACTACTTCTATGCTGGTCTGGTAATAATATACATATATGTACTTACTAGATTCGAATCAAGAGAAAGGTTAATTGATTTAGGATACACCTAGTGATAGGCTTGCAGAAAATTGTTTAAGTCCCAACTTATAAATAATGTTGGTCAATATCATAACCCTCTTTTATGCTTTGCCGTGGTAGGGTAAAAAGAATCATCGCTGTAGTGACAATACATACTTAATTTTTTTTAGTACTCTTAAATGATAGGTTTGTATCTAAAACACTATGCGAAACAAATATGTTGTTTTTACATTATATAAATTTTTCCTAGTTTTGATTTAGCTGTAACTGGCAGTGAATACAACGGAATAACCTCAGATAACGTGGTATCATGTGACATGAATCAGTGAATCATAAGAACTTCCAACTTAACTCACTGTAAACAGACAATTTATATTCTGGCCCGAATAATGTCCTGCATTTATTGTTGTATTTGTTTTGACACAAGGATATCATGAGTTTATCCCTCACGTGGTAGACAGAGTCAGTAGTCGCAAGACTCATAGCTGCGTTCGACAGTTTTAAAGTATAGCTTTTACGGGAAATACAGGTGATATTTGTATAATATTCGTGTGTGATAAAACAAGGCTCATATTACTTAAATTTCGACATGAAGTGAAGATACATAGTCAGACTTATTTATCAATTTTTCGAGTATAATTAAATTTGCTACAACTATATAAATATTGAGGTTTATTAGTTTAGTATACCTAATTTAAAAGTATTCAACTTCCATCTCCCACGATTAGAAAAATAATGCAATAATTAGTATATGATAAATTTTATTAATCAAAACATTTCGTTCCATACGACGAAGCCGCTTAAGTCATTCACGATTTTAATTTTGTGTCCCAAAACGTATAAAAATTGTTAAGACGTTTCGGGCCACGACAAAAACAACCGCGTCCTTTGTGAGCGTAACAAATGTGTTAAACAGTTTAAAGTTATAAACACTAGCCATTGTCATTCAGATCGGAATCTGAACACAAAGGGCGTATCGTGGTAGCGGGGCTAGTTGACAAATGGCTGCAGTGCCGCCCACCCAGAGTGGCTCATGTTATGAGATGATCATCTTGCCTGGTCATCTTCACATGGGGGTGAGATATTGTTTTACACATACTTTAAGACACAAGTTCTTTTGTTATCAAATTTTATGGTTATCAATTTTTATGTTTAGTTATAAACGACAGTGTACTTTTTCCAGACAATTCTTCTGTTCTGCTCTTCAAAATGATATTATCTTTAAAATAATTGAAGCTTTTTTTATGAGTTATTTTGACGTCAATAAATTAGTATATGTATTGTAATATCAGCACATATTGTTTACTTCGTATTACTTAGTATTCGTAACTTTTAATTAAAGTATTATTTCAGACCTTCCCGAATAGATAACATTTTACTTATTCTTTAGGTATTTACGATTTTTTATAATTTTCAATTGATAAGATATTATATAAACGCCCCATGTTATTGTAATAAGTAATTAAGTTTCATGCATTAAACGTCAAAGCCTAATTTGATTCAAAATACACAAAAATATATCTAACGAAAACCTCATTTCATCAATCTTAAATGTACTTTTGTTAATACAAAGTGTTTTTATTTTGAAAAACAATGTAAGAAGATAATATTTGAAACACAATACCTGTGAAGTGTAGGTAGCCAGATCACCAGTGGTATCGTGTGTCAAACATCTTGTTTTAAACAATATCTATCGTCTGATGGTAGACCGTCCATTTTTCTTTCATACATACACAAAGGATGTAATCGGCCTTAGCTCCGGTGGCTCAAGCCATAAGAATTTTTGTTTTCAGTTTTGTTATTTATTTTTAAAACAGAGTTTGCCGATGTTGTGCTCTCGTAAAACGTTTGTGAATATTCTCTCTTAGTAATCCACCTGTTTAGGCTGAATGTAAGTAAGTAAGTCAGTCAGAATTCTCTTTATATAATTACATATATATTTTAATCGTAACTTTAAAAGAAAAGTCGAATTACTTTTCTTATAAAGTTTAATAAATGGCGTTGGATTGGGGTAGCCTAATGTGTCCTTAATACTAAAAAAATGAGTCAATTGTACTATTTATTATTGGGACACGATGTTAAAGATTTGGGCCGGGTGATAAAAACGAGTATTAATTATTCATAATATTCATTGACAAATTTAATGACGAATTGAATGACATCATATTTTTAAATTACCGTTGAGGAGAGAAATACCGTTAAGCTTTATAAAAAAATATCTGTTTGGTTTGTAACAGAACGAAAACTCCATCTAAATAAGTTGAACAGATATTACCAACAAAAACTCCATCTCTTTGTTGGGATGTCTTGATGTCTGACTGTCAAATAAGGAAGATTCAATGATGGTTAGATTTACCTGAAAATGTTGCAGAACTTCTTATAAAAATTAGAAATAGCCAATTTCTCAAGGATGTCTTCAAAGGTGACTAAAGGATAGGCTAATAAACTTGGAATTCCTCTTTTAGGCGATGGACTAGCAACCAGTAGTAAGAAATTATTTGAATTAAAATTTTCCATTAAGCCATACCGCTGAACGTGGCCTTTCTGTGTTTGCGAAACTGTTGACTCTGTCTTCGCAGTAAGGGATGAAGACGTGATTGTATGTACATATGTATATATGTAAGAAGAAGAGATAAAAAATAAACTGGCCTCTTTAATCGAAATGAGTCATTTGAAGCACTGTAAAAATTTGCACAAGTAATAAAACTTAATCAGATGAATAATCACACCCTCCAATTAAGTTTGTGCACCTTCGAGATGATAATCTCTCATTAAGTCACGAAGACTTTGCATTATAGCTCTCATTAATTTGTTTTAAGTAGCTGTTATAAGCATTTATAACTGTTGTAGGTATTACGGATTAATAATAGTATTATTAATTACATAGGTACATACATATAGTCACGTCTATATCCCTTACGGGGTAGACAGAGCCAATAGTCCCGAAAAGTCTGAATGGCCACGTTCAGCTGCTCGGCTTAATGATGGAATTGACATCCAAATAGTGACAGGTTGCTAGCCCATCGCCTAAAAAAAGGATCGCAATTTTATACGCCTATCCCTTAGTCGCCTTTCACAACATCCATGGGAACGATATGGAGTGGCCCTATTCTTTTTTTTTTGTTGGTGCCGGGAACCACACAGCATTCAAATTTTAAAAAAAATAAATATTAATATATTCAGTTGATTTCTCTGACCTTATTACCAATCAATCTCGCAAGATTCCCGAATCCAGATTGGTGGGCGAGATTGGAATTCCAGGAACTAACTGTGAATCGATCGAGACCTACCAATTTCGCAAAAACTACACAAACGATACTCTGTTCAGATCACTGATAGGGTTGGCGGGTAGCGTCGGCAAAACAGAGTTGCATGATTAAACTACCTGCGCTTTGGGGCTTCGCTTCAGTGGGAATTTCAAGATAAAAATTAACCCATTATGTTATTCCAGGTTTTTTGTACCCGTGTTACAAATTGAATTTAATTATTTTTTTATTTATTTCATTCAATTTCGGTTGAATCTATGTATCATAACATTATTCTCTCGTCCACATTTCTAAGTTTGGATAATTGTGAAGTTGACGTTATTGAATAAAATGCTGCAGTACAGTTTGTTTTGTTTACCGCTTCTTCTGCACTTTGGAAGCGGCACTTAAAACTAAGTAGTTTTAAGTAATTTATTTGACGTCTACAATTATAAAATGATGTTTGATAATGTAAAAAAAATTGAATTTGAATTTAGAATAATTAAAATCAGTAATATTTAAGTGTATTCGTTACAAACATTCGCAATACGAATGCCTTAACTTTTTTTTAATGATTAATATGTATTATGTACCTCCAAACTTGTACGTACTCTCTCAATAAGATATGTAACTGATTGCATTCTCAATTAGCTAAGTGAACTTTTTTGATGAAATTCATATTTCTTAATAAAAATGACAAAAAATATGAAAGGTCGTGTTTTAATTCAATTTTTCACAGTTCCAAAGCAAAATCCTACTATCCTACTACTATTATAAAGGCGAAAGTTTGTATGGATGTATGGATGTTTGTTACTCTTTCACGCAAAAACTACTGAACCGATTACCATGAAATTTGGTATGTAGGTAGCTGAAGACCCAGAATAACACATAGGCTACTTTTTATCCCAGAGTTCCCGCGGGATTGATAGGGTTTCCATGCGGACGAAGTCGCGGGCGGCCTCTAGTAGATAATACGTAGGTTAGGAAAACTTTACTAAGCCAATTGTTGGCTGTGAAAGTAGAACCTACATATGTACATTGGATTCGCTAAAAATATGTTAAGGAATGATATTTTACGTACATACTAGTGTAAAAAAAAAGAATTAATGATAAATAAGTACCAAAGCAGCGATCGCGGCAAGTAGAAAGATGAAGACTCTGTCTAGCCTTTCGTGAATTAGACGTAACTAAACATTCCTATGTAATGTAAAAAGTGTTTACTTTATATTTGCCTGCCTGATGCCAAAGCCTTGGGAATAAGATGATACATACATACATATTATCACGTCTTTATCACTTGCGGGGTAGACAGAGTCAGCAGTCTTGTAAAGACTGAATGGCCACGTTCAGCTGTATGTACACGATGATATACAAATCTATTTTTATATAAAAAATAAGGGTGAATATATACATAAATACATACATATAGTCACGTTTATATCCCTTGCGGGGTAGACAGAGCCAACAGTTTAAAGAGACTGATAGGCCACGTTCAGCTGTTTGGCTTTATAATAGAATTGAGATTCAAATAGTAACAGGTTGCTAGCCCATCGCCTAAAATAAGAAAAGTTTATAAGTCTATCCCTTAGTCGCCTCTTACGACATCAAGTGGAAATGAGATAGAGTGGTCCTATTCTTTTTATATTGGTGGCGGGAACCACACGGCACTTATATTGGTTTAAATTAAGGATGTATCAATCTTAAAAAGGCATGGAATATTGTTACTAAAGAGTCTTAACAATGGTAATTAATAATTAATGCAACGATTTTTTATTGATACCAAAATGTAGTTAACTAAAGCATTTTAGCAAAAACTACACTAGCGATCCATTGTACAGATCTCTGATAGGGTTTACGTAGGGTCGGCAGAAACATCACAATAATCAAAGTATAAAATTTTAAGTAAAATGTTAGTAAGTATGTTAAGATGGTTTGGTCATGTGGAGAGGATGAATGAAAGTAGGTCGACTAAGCAGATATACAAGGAGAGTGTGGAGGGAAAGGTCGGAGTGGGAAGACGAAATTAAGGACGTCCTGGCAAAGGGTCAGGTCAAGAGTACCTGATACCGCCGATGTTGCATGAAGAGAGTTATGAATGTGGATGAAGCGAAGGAAGGATGCAGAGATCGTAGCACGTTCAAAGATGGAGTCTTTGCCCATCCTTTCGGGGAAAAGGCGTGATTTTATGTATGTATACATACATACATATAATCACGTCTATATCCCTTGCGGGGTTGACAGAGCCAACAATCTTGAAAAGACTGATAGGCCACGTTCAGCTGTTTGGCTTTAAGATGGAATTGAGATATATTGAGGTATAATATATAGTTTTAAAAAAATTGTCATGTCAGAGTTTACACTATACACCACTAATTTGCCGACGCTACCCACACGGCCTGCGAGACTGCGTATCATACGATCTAATATTATTCTGGGAACGACCTTAATAAGTCACTACAGAATGTTATCTATTTCATTTTATCGCCTGGTGCGATAACCATCTGGATCCAATTAGCTTCACAATGCAATATGGACCGTCTCGGATATATGACGAGGTTTTGACTTCCATACATCGGTGTTGGGACTTACTTAACGTTTTATAGCGTCGCTACTTATGCATAAAAATCATGACTATATTCCTTGCGGGGTAGTCAGAGTCAACAGTCTTGAAAAGACTGAAAGGCCAAGTTCAACTGTATGGCTTACTGATGGAATTGAGATTGGATTTAAATAGTGACAGGTTGCTAGCTCATCGTCTCAAATTCATAATTTTACAATTCACCATTGTGTATCTTTACTATATTTATACTATTACAAAACTGTATAAGAGTCAAACTCGGTGAGTATTATACAGTTATACAGTTCTGTAATAGTATAAGAAATATAATATACTATAGTATAAAAATGCGACTAAGGAATAGGCTTACAAACTTGGGATTCTTTTTTAGGCGATGGGCTAGCAATTCGTCACTATTTGAATCTCAATTCTATCATTAAGCCAAAAAGCTGAACGTGGCCATTCAATCTTTTCAAGACTGTTGGCTCTGTCTTCCCCGCAAGGGATATAGACGTGACCATATGTATGTAGTAAAAAATGTACTCTTAAGGGTGAGTATACAATAATGTTTTTTATCTATAGGCACACTGTAAGGGATAGTACGATAAAATATATATCGATTATTTTATCGCCGATCGCTATATCGAATTCGTATCATTCGATTGTTGTCCATTTCGTATTGGAGTTTTTGATGTTAATCTGTCACTTCGATAAATGACACTTTTAATTGAGATTACTTCGTTGGATTGATGGTACCTACGCGATAAGAAAATATATAGGATTATCTAGAAATATATGAAGCACACAGTATTTGTCTCTTACGGGGTAGACAAAGCGGATTATTAAATGGTAGAAAGCTTTTCTCACCAGCTATCCTAATCCTAAACTTCTACAGTTTTTATGGTTAACCTTTTAAATCTATACAAATATTATAAAGCTGAGGAGTTACAAGAAGAAGCATAATAGTCACATTTTGTCAACTTTATTCACCAAATAAATAATGTAGTTTTTATAAAAGACTAGCTGTGCCCGCGACTTCGTCCGCGTGGAATAGTTATTTTGGGCATCATTGAAGCCCTCAAGGATGAATAATTTTCCCCGTTTCTTTTTCACATTTTCCATTATTTCTTCGCTCCTTATAGTTGCAGCGTGATGTTATATATCTTAAAGCCTTTCTCGATAAACGGTCTATTCAACGCAAAGAGAAATTTTCAATTCGAACCAGTAGTTCCTGAGATTAGCGCGTTGAAACCAACAAACAAACAAACTCTTCAGCTTTATGATATTAGTATAGTTGACTGTAAATTGTAAACGAACCTTTTGATTGCTCCACCTTCACTCTACCTATCACATTACATACATGTTTTTTTAATATCTTTCCTTGAGGTGGTCTCACTTTCTCAAAGTAACATAATGTTAGCTTGATTAGATGTTTACGATCCTAAAATTATGTCATCTTATCGTCTGTCTGTTGATTAATAGGCTACAACTAAAATCACTATTTTATTATACTACACTTTAGTTAATTTGTTCAACTATCAGCAGTGAGTTATTATGTTCTAAGACACATGTTAGTTATACCTTGAAATAACTATAGGACGCCGGCGACTTCGTGCGCGTGGAATTATACCCGCGGGGACTGCGGGATAAAAAGTAGCCTATATGTTATTCTGCGTCATCAGCTACCTACACACCAAATTTCATTGTAATCGGTTCAGTAGTTTTTGCGTGAAAGAGTAACAAACATCCATACTGACATCCTGACATACTCAAATACTTTTGCATTTATAATATTAACTAGAGGCCGCCCGCGACTTTGTCCGCATGGAAACCCTATCAATCCCGCGGGAACTCTGGGATAAAAAGTAGCCTATGTGTTATTCTGGGTCTTCAGCTACCTACATACCAAATTTCATGGTAATCGGTTCAGTAGTTTTTGCGTGAAAGAGTAACAAACATCCATACATCCATACAAACTTTCGCCTTTATAATAGTAAGTAGGATAGAATAAACGTGTGGTTTCCGGTACCAATATAAGAAAAATAACAATATATATAAGAATAGAACCACTTCATCTTTTTCCCATGGATGTCGTAAAAGACGACTAAGGCATAAACGTATAAACGTGAGATTCTTCCTTTATGCGGCAGGCTAGCAATTTGTCACTATTTGAATGTCAATTCTATCATAAAGCCAAACAGCTGAACGAGAGCTATCAATCTTTTTCGGACTGTCAACTCTGTCGACCCCGCAAGAGATATAGACCTGATTATATATATGTATGGATGACCAAACTTATAATACATTTGCAACTATAACCAAATACATAAGTATGACTTCACTTCATTCTTTATCAATGTATTCCTTGTCAGGGCCTTTCCCATGTTGAGCGTCCAAAGCGTCCATTAAGGGTCGAATTAATTCTTTATCTGTATCAGGAGTGCAGTGCTCTTGATTTATACTTTATCGGGATGGGTTGGCGCCGGCCACGAATTCTGTAGATATGATGTCGCCGGCTCCCGTTTGAGTGTGGGTTTGTCTGTTCCCTTATCGGTTATACTTTTACTGGAGTTTTCGTTTTGTACTAAATTGTATGTGAAAGTGTGTTAGGAGGTACGTGTTGATTTACGAACTAAAATAGGATGTTTGTAATTTAAGTAATTAATTTATTTGTACATACAAACATACATGAAATCATCCCCTTTTTCCCGGAGAGGAAGGCAGAGACTATTTTCGACTTGCCACGATCTCTGCATACTTCTTTCGCTTCATTCACATTCATAATTCTGTTCGTGCAAGGTTTCGGGTACTCTTGGCCTGACCTTTTGATAGGACGTCCATTTATTTGTATATTTACGTATATTTTCGGTCATATAGATAAGACCGCCGTGTGGCCCTATAATTGAATAGGACCATACCATTTAGTATTTCCAATGGATGTTGTAGAAGGCGGCTAGGGAAAAGTTTAATAAACTTGCGAGCAACCTGTCACTATTTGAATCTCAATTCCATCATTGAGCTATACAGCTGAGCGTGTCCTATAAGCCTTCTGTTGGTTATGTCTACCCCACACGGGATATAGACGTGATTGTATGTATGTACCACTCCATTACTTTTCATAATTTTCTTAAATGCGACTAAAAAAAAACACGCACATTCGTCTAGTACAGCTTTTACAAGATCAAATATGGTGTTACCCTGCAAAGGTTGACGAAATTATACGGAAGTTGCTTGGTGTAAAAACTTACCCAATCCAAGATCATGGTATATAACCTCTCTATAAAGGAGAGTTACCTGGGGTCCACTGTTTAGCGCCCCAGGCTCCTCTCCAGAGAAGTTAGGATGTAAACGGGATGAGCGCCAGAAAGTATAAAAGATTCGCAATAATATGAAGCAATTACGACTAGAAGTGGTAAGTACTAGTATATATACTATGTTATACGTATGATGACTTGTGACACCATCACAGAAAGAGTACGTTTTTGAAACAGTCAAATAATCTGAACCTACCACACCGATATAGAATAATAAAGTGTGGATCCCACCGACTAGAAATGAATTTCAAAAATGGTAAATAACATATTTTGACAGCTGTCAAAATGTGAATAGTTTTAGTCTGTCTCCTTTACTCTAAATTCAAATGTATAATTGTTCCATCTTGCTGTCAAAATAGCCGCCGCATTTCTCTTGCAGACTTCAACAATCACGTCGAACAACAAAAGTATATTTCATAGAAAACAAAAGATCCGACATACATACGTACGCAACAAAAAGTTAATTGATGATATAAGATAAGAGGAACTCGAAAAAAATAATAGTTTTATGTAAATGAGTATTGCATGCGCGATGCTGGTGATAACTTATCAGCAGTAGGAATCAGCCTTGCTTAGTTGTGAGCAGCTGTGGTATATCTTGGATCATAACCTTGTATCTTGATCTGGCTGGATCGTGTGATGGTTTGATACCTACCTTTTTAATTATGGAAGAGAAACTTGCCCTGGGAAAACTTACTGGTCAGTTGTAAAAATGGTAAACTTCTGTTTTATTACCAAAATTTGGTTACGTTTAGTTTGTCGGCAGAGAAAAAAAATTATGTTTCTAATTTTCTCACATACATACATTATCACAATTCAACTGAACGTGGTCTTTCAATCTGGTCAAAACTGTTGGCTCTGTCTACCCCGTAAGTGAAAAAAGACGTGATAATATGTATTAAAAGCATTTTCTCGATTTTATGCTTAGTTTCAAAGCTCTTCTTAACCTCCTAGCCTCTTATTGTCTTAACCCTTTCCCAAATTCCTGGTTTTAATTCTGGTTACATCCTCACCTCCATGATAATTTGACCATGATAGTGGATCTTAGCTTCAAGGTTGTGGTCAGATTCAAACATGTTTATAGCCTTTACATGTTGTTGGGAAATGTCACATATCCCTCGTCAGTTGTAGAAGTAACCGGAACTAACGATACAACGAAGAAGAAGATGAAATTTGTTTGTTTGTTTGTACACTTCACTACTAAAGTTGTAAATATAGTAAATCATGTTTTTTTTTCAGGTAAGTCCACCGCATGTATCATTACGATAGCGATCGGTAAGGTAATTACGTTTTTAATCACAGACTTTAAATTTAATTTTCTTATTTGACTTAAATTGCATTACGCTGGTCGGCTGGTCATAAATGGTAAAATATAGATAACATATAAAAAAACCAACCTTAATGGACAGACAGAGCCGATTCTTATTCGAAGGTCACGTTTAGCTAGTTGGTTTAATGTTGGAATAGAGATTCAGACGTATAAGGTTTAGGTTTATAGACTTTTATTCTCATAAAGACATATTTTACATCACTTAGGTACCTACATAAAAACGTAAAATACAAAAAAAAAATAGTTCATTGTCACACTTGTAAACAATACTGACAATATATAAACAATATTGAATATTGACGAGATAACAACTGTTGTTATTACCCCACCACCTTAAAAGAGAACCCCAAGCTTTCCTCTCCTTTGCTTGACTTGTACAGTCTGTGAGGAAAAAAAGCAGCTGCCTAATAGTCTGTGTCATCCTTGCTACCATACCAGCAGCTGACACGAGCAGAGTTTTCTTTACACTATTGAATCAGAAATGTACGCTTCCGTACTTTATTTTATTTGCTCTGTTTAAGTATATTTCATTATTTTATCTCTTTAACAATTCTTTTTTTATTTTGGGCAAACCCGCGGGATGTAACTAGTAATCATATATGCCTACCGGATTTACACATCGTAATAAATAAACAAAAAATAAAAACTCAACCGAAGATAATGACTTGCAATATCTGATACCAGTAATAAATAACCGATATCTATCAGTATCGTAAATTAGATATCTATGATATACTACTTAGATAAGATTGAAATTCGATTAATATTTTTTGTGTCATCGATATTTTGATCGTCCACTAGGCCTTTATATTATGTCGTCACGAATGTAAGTTGAATTGTAATTTTTTTATAAATCTGGAATTTTGTAAGTACTACAAAAAATGCGGAAAAAATATAACGTCAAATATTGATATGTCCTAAAAATACTTAAAAATAGTAAAAATAAATATTTTACAACCCGAACCCTGTGCAATATCTATAAAAAAAGTAGTACGAGTATAAAACTAAGATGGGCTATCTGCAAAAAAATCGCCAGATATGACATTTATGGTGCGCAGCTTTTTTTTTTTTATTTGACATTTTATACAAGTTTATTCAAACAGCGATAGGATCGCGACGTTATCTTTCAATGCAATGTTACCGCGAGCTGGCGGTGATAACATCAGGGGCAGCCATTGCTAGTTAAACCGAACTGATAAGAGATCGAGTGTGTATGTGTGTGTGTGTGTACAGACAAGCGGGCGACGGCGTGGTGTGCCGGAGGGGCGCTCTCTGCCTCGGCACGACAGTCACTCAGTCCACGGCTTATGTTTGACACACGTACACCGCAGTGTAGCCCGGTGAATGGGAAATGTCAAAAAATCGCAGTATAACAGTGTGAAGAAGGTATTGTGATGTTATTGTGGTTGAGTTATCTGAAACAGCTGGAATTGGCGTGCGCGGAGCTGCCGCCAGGTGGCGCGGCGGACGCCAAAACAATGTGTAAGTCAGTTTATTGTTTGTGTTGCTTTTAACGCGTTTACTAGCAGGTGGTAGAGCCTTTTTTGTTGGTTTCTTAAAGAATAATTATATTAAAGCCTCTCACATGTTAACCTGTGTTAAATTTCCAATATTAAAGGATAGTTTTTAATAATTTCTTCTATCTTGTTTATCGTTACTAGATGTGTAAACTATCAACAGTTTTCAGCCAGGCACTGATACGTTAAAAACAAACGACAACTGTTTGATATGAATTAATTTCTCAGTAACAACATATTTGTGTAAAAGTGTTCATCGGAATCTTGATAAAAACGTCGTTAAGATGCTAATATTTTTTATCTTGTTTGCTTCTGATAGTCGCGTTGAGAGTAAACACTGGATTTACGGAGTACTATGCGTTTTATCTGTGCAATTGATGTTTATATACTAGTAAAACTTTACAATTTTCTCCATGCGAGTAGCAGTAAAATATAAAAAAACTAATGTTAAGATAAAAATGTAAAGTTCACGAAATACTCTTTTCATTTGTTTTTTTTTTGTTAATAGAAATTAGCTACTGTATAAAAGTTACTTAAATGAATTTATAAATATGTAACAGCATTATAATAAATACCATCAATTCATTATCTTAGACAAAACAACGACGCGTAATTTAATAATAACCTAACAGTTGAACATAATTCATAACGATGTTATAATTATCTCTTCTCAATATTAATCTCGATAAACAAATGTAGGTATATGCCCGCCCAATGACATCAGATATGCGCGCGGCATTTGTAGCGTGTGTGGTTTGTCCGTGTTTTGACAGCTCCTGTCAATGTCAAACCTGTCAAGAAGTTGACCGAGCTGACCCAAAAACTTATGTAAGCGTATGCCCGCCTTTGTTTTTTGGATAATAAGCTTGCTTGTATATAAACGTAAATGTATCTTTTTTAATTTATTGACCGACAATAAATTTTCCAAAAAAATTACTCTTTATGTTTACGACTTAAAAATATTTATTAGGAATAAATTTTATATTTTCAAACTGGTATTTTTTAATTTAGTGATTACACGTACATCAAATTATATGACATAAGTATAAATAAATTATCTACCTAAATCCGAAATGGTATGTAACAATAGTGGCATTTATTAGGTTTAAAACTGGAAATTTTATTTCTATGCTTAAAAGCTAGTGCTGCTTATACAATATACCTACTTGAAATTCACTAAAATATAAGCATTTAAATAGAAAAAACATTGATAAAGACTCTAAGTACACTTTTTCGTTATTCATTATTGATTAAGTCCCAAACTTACTTTCCCGAGGCTTTCTCAAATTGTTTTATTCATAAACATATTTATTTAATAATGCCTTCAGTGTTTTTGTTCAGTCATATAAATTCATAACCGACTTCATTAAATGATGGGAGCGAGTGAATGAGTACGACAACCGGTGATCTGATAAGCTGGGATAGGATTTACAATACAACCCATATGTGTGACTGGATGTGGTAGAATAGCTGTTGCTGGTCTTACTCATCGTGGCCTGTTCCCAGTTGCACCCTCTGCTATGTAGATTCAGGGCCTGGGATCCGGCTTCTTGCTTCTCTCTTCCCACTTCTTCTTGAGTTCTAAGACAATTAGCACGTACTTAATTATCTTAGGCTGCATCCTATTAGAAACAACATGGTAGCTTGATAAAAAAGAAACAGATGCTTGCAAATTGCTTAGCAAATAGGTAAATATGTTTTTATATATTTTCAAATAAAGTTTAAGTCTTTTTAATATGTTTTGATTTTTTGGAGATATTAAGAGACGATACTTAAATCACTTAACCATTTTACAAAGTTTATTTCTCTCTCCGTTTCAATTTTTGCGTAAAGTAAAGCTCAAAAGTAATAAACGGACTTTCATTCAGTTTTGTAAAAATTAGTTATCGATACGTAAAAAAAATATTTTTTTTTTATAGAAAAAATTATATTTTTTATAGACGTAATTTATTCGTTTCAATTATAAAGATATTAAAGCTAAAGATATTTTTGGTTTTTAAACCTCTTCATGATGCTTATGTATGTACACAACTGTGTTAAATAAAAAAAAAATAGTCCAAGTGATCACTTACTTTTTAGGTAATTTATTATTAAAAATAAAAACATATTTTCATGCTCATTAAGATATGCCACATCCAGTATTGCAACTCCACGGCAGCAACCGCCCGATGGTCTGATAAGGCGGGGAGAAAAAACCCTTATCTTAGATTTGACGTTCATTATCAAATGTGCGCCGGTGTGCGTGAGGGTGGGGGGAGGGGAGGGTGCAGGGTAGGAGGGTAGATAACGCAACTATGAAATATTTATGTCGCCTGTTTTGTATTTTAAAGATGGAAGCTCTTATACTGTAGTGTGGGGTGTATTGTTTAGGCATTAATAATTTTTTTTTGATAAAATTTATGTTTTGAAGATGTTTCCGTTTTTCGTATTGTCTTTAAGACATATAATTATTCGAATTTATTACAAAAGATAGAATATACTTAATTAATTTTGACACGTATGAGTTCACTTACTGTGAAAAACTTATGAATAAATAAACATACTTACATAAACTAAGATAATTTGCCTGACGTTCAATATTTTCTTGTTTCTTCATATTACTATCAAATATGTTAAATTGTTAATTAATCTACTTAATAATTTTCTGATTTATTTTTATGCAAATTGTATCAAAATATAAAAACATGCGTAAAATAATACGAGTACCTTATCTTACCTTCGATCAAAATCTTAATATTTTAAAACCTCAACAGTCCTACTTATCATCTACAACTGTCTATTGTCTCACAAACGATTTTTTTCCCAAAACGCGTTATCGCAACATCGCACGGGTCGGGAATCGAACCTTATCACCGGCTCATATCGGCTGCGCTGATGGCGTGCTATCAGAAATCTCGGGTTTTGTATAAAGATTGACGAGATGAATTTTATTTACCTGCGTTAGGACATCAAGACTTGCGATTTTATAGTTAGAATTTAAAAATAAATCTTTTGCTTTGTACAATTCTCAGACGGTCGTTTTGCCTATAAACAGTATACATACACAAAATCACGCCTTTTTTCCCGGAGGGGTAGGCTGAGACCACATCTTTCCACTGCCACGATACTATTTTTGCTTCATCCACATTCATAACCCTCTTCATGCAAGCTCGGCGGTTTCGGGTACTCCTGACCTGACCCTTTGCCAGGACGTCCTTAATTTGATCAAGATACGTTCCTCTAGGCCTTCCCACTCCGACCTTTCCCAGTTAATATATTCAAATTATTTTTTTTGTTATACGATCATGTTACATTTCGACCATATCACTTAACTTAATTTTGGTTACACAACATTGGTTGACGTCGAAAAAATTTGAACTCAAAACAAAGTTTAGTGCCGCTTCCAAAGCGTCAGTGCAAAAGAAGCGGTAACAAACTGCATTGCAGATTTTTCTTCAATAACGTTAACTTGAAAGTAATCAAACATATGTTCATACACTGCAATTACAATGATTAAAACTCAGAATGAGAAATAGACCCTATAATGTGAAATGTGGACGAGAAAAAACATTATAATTATAAATTTATTCATCTTTTATGTTATTTGCTGGGTGTGTTCACTCCCCACTCTCATTTTTAATAGCTCAAACTATTTTACAATTAATTGGTTCGAAAATTAGAATATAATATCGATTCCAAATTCAAAAGTAATATTTTGTTTATTTTTATGTTAACATTATTTATGGCCAGACTAAGTATATTTATTTTTACGGAGTTACACCACAAAATTTAACACAGGAAAGTTGGGGTGAACGCTATAACTCCTAAGCAAGATGTGAAAGCATTTGCAGACATCGGGATCCAACGGCCAGTGTTGAAATACAACACGCCAGCTATCCTACATCATACGATAAGTGATGCGCGTGCGCTCGAAATGGGTGCGATATTTAGAAAATTTTAGGTGTAAACGAGTTTTTATGAACAGTGTGAGGTGAATCCCATAACGCAAGTGTCGCACATACTTTTGGGGCCAGTTTAATCTGAGTATACATCTGCTATACATCAAAAAAAAAAAAAAGAATTAAAAAACACAGAATTATATTTTAATAGTTTCAGTCTTTCTAGAAAAATTTTATCGCAATCCAACAGTGAACAGAGGCTTTTACATACCTACCAATTTTAGACTGAGACTGGAAAATTCATTTTTGTAAGTAACTTTTGAATGTAGAGCAAAGTGCTCGATGTGATCTCTGCCTACCGCTCCGGAAAAGAAGCGTAATTTAACTTATGTATGTTAAATATTCTAAATATCGCATCCTGCTTGGCCGTACAGCCAACAAACCTCATTTTCGAGGCTCGTTTGTTCCGATTTACGGCAGTGGGCTGGCCGACTCACGCGCAGCTTTAATTGATTCGATTGGGGCGGGGCGATTGAAAGGTCGCCGGTTCGATTCTCGTTCTCTGTGACGAGTGATTGGCAACATCAAGTGATGAGTTTTCGATAACTTTTATGTATGTGAATTAAATCAAAATATTGATGTGATGGTATATTTTGATTTAAATTACGAACCTTTTTAAATTCAAAGGCACTGTAGGATTAGGAGTAGGGAAGGAATTGGAATTGGACTTAAGGAATTGGATTCCTTAAGCGGTTGTCAGGTAGATATGCGACAAAATCCAGTAGTTGAGACGTTAACTTTATCGTCGCAGATTCTAATACTCACTATGTTTTCTTCTCAAACAACAATATTTTCAAATATAATACACAAACATCCAAAAGTTGCACCGTTCTCCGTATCACACCGTCACGAACCCACCCTCCATTTATTTCGGATCGTAATCTAAGATGAGTGGAGCGAGCGCGCGATAAGGAACGAACGGGACGAGGCATCGCGATAACGGGGCCGCGGTAGAACGTTGCGCGTCGGTGTGAGTGGCGGACGCAATTTACTAAGGCAAAAGATCGATAATCGTTTCTCATCTAGAAAATCAACAGGTGCAAATTATATTAGTAATTTATTATGATTATTATCAATGTTTTTTTTTTCTGTAATTACTAAGCTATTTTATGCAGCACATTTTTTAAATTTCATATCGGTACAATTAGTTTTACTCAATCTTTCTGTTTGTTTGACTATTTAGCGATTGTATCATTCATGTTCTTAAAAAGAATATTAAGGTACCAACTGCTTTAACTTTAAAAGTTATGGTGGTACTTATCAGTTTTAGAAACTGCCTTTATAAAAACCAGAAAAATCTAATTTCATACATATTAAAAGACAAGACAAATTAAAAAAAGCTATAAAACTTAATAAAATAATCTAACTTGAAACGTTTTCGTCCTATCGTTGTTCGGCGGGAGGGGTGGGGGGGTAGTTGGAGGGGAGGGGTGTTTATCGTCCAAAAGGTGATCGCAGCGAACGATACGCGATCGTGGAGCGATACCAGCGCCTTCAGAATTCCTATCTGTTCAGAATCGGCTTTCACAATCGCCGCTTGGAATCTAGGTGTAATGACTTTGTGGAACGATAAAATATATATTTTGATAGAAAAATGTGATAAAATAATGGAATTAGTGTTAAAAATAGGTGAAGCAGATTGATAAGCGAGGGAAATGGGTAACGAAGGTACAAATGAGTTAGATTCTCAGCCCCGCATTCGAGTTTCGGTATCGGAGGTCAGACGGGAGGAGCTTCGTGTAAAAACTTGACTTACCCAAGATCGGGGTCACGGTCACGGGCGGCACCAGACTCCTCTCCAAAGAGGTGAATACACCGTTGGTATATAGATGGATGGATTACGCTTGTTTATAGAAGGGGTAGGTAGAAACGACATATTTCCACCTGCCACGATCTCTTCATACTCCTTTCGCTTCATCAAAGTATTTTGACTCTTCATGCAAACGCGACGATTAATGATAGGTACTCTCGACGATTTAAAATTCCAAAAAATTCAAAATTCAATTTTTTGTATTCATAATTATGGGACACTTCATATCACTTAATAATTGTCATATCTTTTGGTTTCATTTCACAACATTGGTTGACGTCAAAAAAATAACTTAAAACTAGTTTACTGCCTCTTCCAAAGCGCCAGTGCAGAAGAAGCGGTAACAAACTGCATTACAGCATTTTCTTCTTCTTCTTCTTTCACCAGGACGTCCATAATTTGATCAAGGTACTTACGTTCATGGTATCCCTTTCAAAGTTCCCATTCATACTCCTTGTATATTTGCACTCAAAATACTTAACACCCATACCCTTTATCCTAATTTTAATGTAACATTGGTACTTACCTACCCATAAACAATTCGAAATAATCTCTGTTTTATCGCGACGGAAGTCACATTCGGCCTTATCGCAACATCCTAGGTGAATGTTAGCTCGTGCCGTGGAATCGCCCGCATAAAAACTGTAACAATTTTTTAATTTTATACGGTTTACTTCTGAATTTAAAAACATTATCATCATCTTCGTCTCTATCACACTTTCTAGAGAGGAGCCCAAAATGCGCGATTTTCCATGATCGTGGCTTGGGTAAGTCAGGTTTTTTATAAATAGGTACGTTACAAACCTAATTCTGATTCGATCTGGAGTTTATCTAGGAAGATAATTTAAACTGGCATTGATCATAAGTCCACCTTAGACTACGAAAAGCCAGGGAATTTGAATAGTTAGAAAAGCTTCTGTATTTAAAACTGTAGCACCATCATTAACCGCGATATCACATACATACATATGGTCACGTCTATATCCCTTGCGGGGTAGATAGAGCCAATAGTCTTGAAAAGACTGAATGGCCACGTTCAGCTATTTGGCGTAATGATAGAATTGAGATTCAAATAGTGACAGGTTGCTAGCCCATCGCCTAAAAAGAATCCCAAGTTTGTAAGCCTATTCCTTAGTCGCCTTTTACGACATCCATGGGAAAGAGATGGAGTGGTCCTATTCTTTTTTGTATTGGTGCCGGGAACCACACGGCACTTCCGACGGCCCAAAAACTAGGATGTAAGTATACTAGACGTAAGGCCACCTATACACTATCACATCTAGCTCGCGTGCCCAATAAATCGTGGCGTGGACGTGCGTACAAATTGGCGAGATCGCATCGCGACGCGTCCTCGCTTGTTAACGCTAGAGATGCTGCGATTTTATTGTCGCCATGTTGCGGTCGTGAGCTCGCCCACGATCGCGAATAAATCGCTGAGTTATGGCCCGCCTGCACTGTTTGAATTGAGAGATTGATAGCGGTTTTTGAATATGGAAGTTAATATATTTTTTTTTGTAATAGTAAAGGAGCGTATAATAAGATGTTTCGCCAGTTAAAATATAATGTATCGTCTTCTAAATTCAAATAAAAATAAAGTCTTAGTTTTTAATTGCGCCATTATTCTTTCTATTAAAAAATGTCAATATTCAAATTCATTATCATTTCTGTCATTATTCTGACTGGATTATGGAAATACCGTCAATACCAATAGGTTAAATAGCTTCAATTGTTTTTAAATGGTTCCTATTAAAATTAAATCTTTAACTTCGGTTAGTCTAACCCATGAAAACTCAATATGAACGCATGTGTTCCTACTAACGTAGTAACGTACTTACATACATACATACATACATAAAATCACGCCTCTTTCCCGGAGGGGTAGGCAGAGACTACCTCTTTCCACTTGCCACGATCTCTGCATACTACTTATGGAAAAATATTTAAGGAGGCCATTTTCATGCATTTAACTAATCAAAAATTAACTCCCTAAAAGAAGAAGAGGTTTAAAAACGTGTGTAATAATAATAAAATAGTAGATTTTCAAACATTAAATCACAAACAACGAATAACAACAAAAAAAATAAAATCTAAGCAACAAAAGGCAGAACAATCTGTTATATCTCACTTGGAATAGACAGAAAATAATTCCCATTGCTACATCTCACTTCCCACAGGATATCTGAGTCCAATTAAACGAGGCGCCTGTACAAGGGCTGGCTCACGCGCAGTGAAATATAAACGTTAGCTGCGCTTGCGACTCGCGAGTCTATCGGGGATCGCGGCGCAATCGCTTGCGCAATATCATTATTCCAACCCCCTCCCTAGTTGCTTTCCGCTCTGGTACAGGCGCGTGCAGAATGGTTTGATTATTTTATATAATATACTTTTTTATTTTTTATATTTTTTTATTGAGCTAATAGCTCAATATTCAATACATAACAAAATTTAACTATTTATAAATAAAACAAAGATTAATTATCGTACATTGGTAAAATATTGTTTTACAAAGTATAAATAATTATTTTAATCAGGCTTCTTATAAAAAAAGATAACAGTTCAAATATTTTCTCTCAGTCTAACTAAAGGTCTTATTTTTCTGTTTTACCTTTAATTCATATTGATTAATTTGACACTCACTTATGTATGAGGGTCTTCGACATAAAAAAAAAAACAATATGCCAAAAGAAACAAATTAAAGTTATGAAAATATTTTAAATATAATTACGCAAAGGTTGGAAACACCAAAAAAATGTGCCAAACAAAAACTAATTTTGTTTGAGAACTGATTAACATCTGTTTATCGATCATTCGATATAAACTTTCTCGATTTATGTTTCTCATCGGTCATCTTATAACTTGACACATCTTCACCTTTGACCACACGCGCATAAGGTCGACATCACATCATCCACTTTTACTTTCTCGATCATGAATACGATGATGAATCTATGTAATTATCATACATACATTTGAAATGAAAATGTATTCGTTTATTCCTTCATGTATCATAGGTCACAGTAACTTAACTTGTAACACGTATAGAAAAGCCTTTTACATACAAACATTAACAAATGAAATTAATTTTAAAGCCATGCCTACCTTAATTTAAATATAATTAAAAATTATCCTCAGATAATGATTGTGTGTTTATTTTACTAACCTCACTTGGATTTGTAATTCTAAGTGTCTCTTCTTTCAAAGATTATGTCTCCGACTGTACATACCAAGATAAAACCAAAATGCAAATGAGACGTGGCGAAAAGAATGAGATTATCTCGCTATTAGGTGTAAATTAAAGCTGGATGAGGTATGCGCCACAATTATTTTGTCACGAAGGTGCGACCTGCACCCGCGCACCTGTATCGCTCGCACGATCGTCGCTACACGCCAGGGTTTCTAGATTTCAATTTTCTATATTTTTGTATATTTTTTAAAATATTTATTATTTTTTAATCAAGAACCTTTTATACTTAAGTTATCGCTTGTATTATTCCGTTATGTTAATTACTTCTACATAATCTCGTAAAAGTCAGTCAATGCGATCGGCAGGAAACCTGTCACTATCTAGATAAAATCTAGTTGCATGTCAGACCGTAACAATTTAAATAAAAAAAGGCTGCCCATCATTGTTAAAACAAAACTTTAAAAAAATCATAATTTTTAAACTGAGTAAAATTACCCTAATGTCAAAACCAATAATGTACCCAAATGGTACACTATTAGATAATGCTTGTAACATTATATATTTTATAATAAATAATTATATAGATAAACATCCAAGACTCAGGTCAGTCAGAGAGAGTTCGTTTCTCATCATGCCCTGGCCGGGATTCGAACCCGTGACCTCCAGTGTCGCAGCCTAGCGCACTACCGCTGCGCCACAGAGGCCGTTAAATAAAGATAATAATTATATTCCATTGTGAAAACAATAAGAACAATTTCCATAACCTATATTGATAATTCTCGGACGCACCGACCGACGTACAGACATATTTTATTGTGCCAATTAATTTACTTCCCTCTCGCCGTACTTTGACTTATGTGTTTTATAATGACGCGATCTCCATTCCTTTGAGTTATTGTGGGCCGTGTTGAAATTTGTAATAGAAGTAAGGGCTAGTTCATATTAAGACGCGATGCGATGTTTTAATAGAGCAACTCAATTAATTTAATCTGTGACAAATTAAATTAATTGATGTAAAAAAAATATTTGTGCTGTTTTGTTTTTTTTTTTTTTTGAAAAAAAAACAAACATAGTTACACGTTTGCATTCACTATACCTATATTAACTGTTTCTATCACTTCTATGCCGTCGTTGCAGCTTTATGTGTAAGTGTATTATATATTTATTTAGTTTGACCCCACATAAAGTTCTCTGTCAGACCCAATGGTTGACTGGTAGGTAATGCTTCTAGCATTAAGTCCGCCAATTGTGCTTTACATTCGTATTTTGTACAATGAAGTTAAAATTAATAAATAACTAAAAAATAGAGATATATATATATAGCGTATAGACGTATTAATTTTAAAAATGTAAATTAAGCATAAACTATGTTGTGTTAATGACATTTTCACACCGGCTCCTTCTAATTACTGAGGTACGATAACGCAACGATAACGAAACGATAACGTTGCGATAAGACTAACGGCTTCCAGGAATGTATTTGAATATATTTGGTTTATTTTTATACTTCACGTTGTGTTCATACCTATTACCTACGTCATTGACACAAGGCATCATTAAATCTATTCTAAATCCACTTATCGTGGTAATGTGTAAAACTTTTCTTTTAACCATTTTTACACAATTTTATTTAACTTCCGACTCAAATTAAAATAATATAAATAAGACATGTTCTAGTTTATAGTTACCAGTGTCTCAGTCATGCACACAAGTAAAAATTAATCGTGCGTAGGTACCAGAAATATTTACAAGTTAACAAAGTTATTTTTATTATAGTTGCAACACGCAGAATTTTAAAACCTTTTTAAATCACATTATTCTCAAAAAATTCAAAAATTCCGAATCACACGGTCTGTCCCGTTAGCGATCTCGAATCGATTGATTCCCTTTCAAAGCACGTGTGAAATCCTTTTACGCTTTTACTGATGCGCAAGAGCATAAAACGAAAACGACTTATGTCACGTAATTTCAGTTAAAAATTCAACTGTGTATCATATTTTTACAAGGATCAAAATTGTTTGGTTATTGTCGCTCAGAGCTGTACTAAGGGAAAAAATATTTTTTTCATTCGAATTACAAAAAAAAAAACTATTTTTTATTATTTTTGTGCTGAATACATTTAAAATTATATCTTAACTCTCGAAAATAAGGTTTACTTTCGAAGTGAAATATTCAAGTTCATCATTCATGTGACTTGCCTGACTCGAGTTGTTTCTTGCATACGAAAGTAAGCATCTTAGTGTGAGATAGCTCGCTATGGGCGGCTAGACGGCTAACAGACGGCTGATGTCTGCGGTATGGCACTTATTTGGCATATCATCCTCCTGGTTTTTGGCCCGGTTACATACACCCCGGGGTCAAGGGCTTACAGAGACTTTTCGGAAACAGACTATTCTGTTAGTAAAAATTAAAATAATAGCTTAACGTTAATAGTGACGACCCAAAAACCAGGGTAAGCTAGATAGCTTAAAGATGGAATTGAGACCAATAGAAAAAAGAATAGGATCACTCCATCTCTTTCCCATTGATGTCGTAAAACGCGACTAAGGGATATGCTTGTAAACCTAAGTTTCTTTTTTTAGGCGGTAAGCTTGCTTAATTTAAGAATTGAGATTCAACTATTTGAATCTCAATTTTATCATTAAACCAAACAATTGCTGAACGTGCCCTTTCAGTATTTTGGAGACCGTTAGCTTTGTCTACCCCGTAAGGGACATAGAAGTAACGACGACGAAATAGTGACAGGTTTCTAGCCCATCATCCAAAAACGCATTCCGAAACAGAAGCACTATATGTAAGTACTAAGTAAGCACGTATTATGTTAAATCTATGATCGATAAATTAACGAATACAAAGACACAGGCACAAACTAGTCATACATGTGACTAATGGGCCAAAGAGCAGATAGATTAATAAAGTTAATTTAGCTTGAATATAATCACTATTTGCCGCAAGATATTAATACAGATAAAACAGACTGTCTGTCCGTATGTGTAGGTTTATCGATGCATCGATGACTCAATGCATTGACTCACTCGATTGTTTTATAACCTCTTGGCAAATTATTTACATAAATATTGAGGGCATGATGCACAATATGAAGTGAATTCGGACCAAGATGGCGGAAGTTTTTTTAAAAAAATCTATTGAAATTAGTGAATATGATGTCAAAAAACCGTCTATGTATCTTTTTTTTTATTTATTTCAAAATATATATAAAAATTAAATATATCTAGTACATATATAATAACACTGATAAAAACCACACATCTATATATTTATCTGGTGTTACCCATTTACGGTTAGTTTTATTTTTGTTTTTCTTATTTTTATACTTTGGATCTTCGTTGTTTATCCATTTACTAGCTGTGCCCACGTTATTTTGAGCATCATTTGAAGCTCTCAAGGAAGAATAATTTCCCCCGTTTTATTCACTTTTTCCATTATTTCTTCGCTCCTAATAGTTGCAACGTGATGTTATATAGCCCAAAGCCTTCCTCGATAAATGGTCTACTAAACACAATGTAGTGTGTAACGATATGTATGTATGTATAATATTTATATTAACCAACATAGATAAATACTAAAATAAGAATAAAAAAAACACCATAAGTTCATTATTATCTACCATTTCCAAAATTCCCACCTCACTATCAATTTCCCAAGTCTATTAAAAGCACCCTACACACGGATAAGGCGGGGTGCACACCGAGGTCAGATATTTCAATTCTGCCTCGGATATTGGAGGAGCCGTGACGACGCATACATACATCTCAAACGGTCTCCTTTCCATGTGTCCACGCCTTATCTTTATATTGAAATCTGTGCACACTGAAATATGTGAGGTCGGGTTTATGTGGAGACTTTAAATGATTGTGAATATAGGGTGTTGACAATGTGGTTTTACTGGGTCTTGGATGTTTATCTGTATGTATATAAGAATTTATTATTAAGTAGGTATACATCAAGAATCGTTGAGTTAGTATCGCATAAAACTAGTTTGCAAATAAATTTAGGGTTAGCACTATCTTTGTAGGTAATGTTTCCCATATACAATTATTTATATTTAACTGACTCCATTTACAATGTCTACTTAATACCTTCTACATACATACATATAATCACGTCTATATCTCTTGCGGGTTAGAACGAGCCAACAGTCTTAAAAAGACAAATAGGCCACGTTCAGCTGTTTGGCTTAATGATATAATTGAGATTCAAATAACGACAAGAGGCGTCCAAAGTAGGTATTTCAAATTGTAAAAAAGAAAATCTAAAAAAAGAGCGCCTTTTTTTATTCCATCGCAGAAATCATGCCGCAAACACATCAGCATACACGTCAGCATCTAAGATTCCACATTCAATATCTCACGATCCTGGATCTCTTCAATTTCCTATTCCGTCCATCTAAATGTCATATCGAATTTATTCCACTTTTTCCCGTTCCTCGCCCTTGATACGTATCTGTTATTTTGAATATTTCCTTGGTTTAGTTTCGTTTTCTAGTCGTAGCAAGTATTGCTATTGTGAATAGTCCATTACTTTTGATAAATATATAAGAAAAATTAAAAAAAGAATTTGGTCGATGATTTTTTTTGCATCCCAGTTTTTTTTTTTGCAAACCATCTTAGCTTATTCTGTTCCATTTCTAAATCAAACATCACTTGATAATTGTCACGTTATTTGGTTTCAGGGATAACTGAAACTAAAACTACAAGTACATATATAAAGATGATTACAAAATAATTAAGTATATAACAAGAAACTGTTATTAAGTAAAACAAATGACATACTGAAAAGCAACAAGCTCTACAATTGAATGTGCAATCTATAATATTTAATACATTCTATAAAAATGAAATAATTTATAAGTTTCAAATTAATTGTACAACAAATCTACGTTTGTTTTGTTGTTTAATAAATATGAATAATGTTTTCAGAATACAAGTAGGTACACGTACCTACTTAACTCTAAGAAAATAACGTTAATTTCATTTGAAACAAAGATCTTCCGATGTGAAACAAAACAAAACATCAGCACAAACATATTTATCAAATATCCGGAACGATTCAGCTAAACATCGAAGTGAGTCGGGAGTTTCCGGGTTTAAAGTAACAGATAAATAGAGTGAGAGCAATCAAGCGTGTGCGCCATCTTTAAATTAAATAAAGTGAATCGCGCTCCGGGTAAAGGTGCGTGCGCACACGACGTAATTTAAAGTCCATTCCGTTTACTGAAATTTAAGTAAACAATCTTGACAAGTCTTTTCGTTGAAAAATTCATTTAGAAATTAATTAACCGCTATTAGAAAAATATTGCTAAACTAAATATTTATCATGTCATAATTAAAATCTTAATGAATTACTTACTTTTGCCAATTACCATACCTTATTTTAGTATGAAAATAACAACAAAAGTACCTTAAGAAATGAACTAGGTATAAGGAAAGTGCTTCGAATGATAATAATATCTACTGCGCGATCCAGCTTAGCTTTCACTGAACCCAGTTTCGTTTTTATAATAAGTATAAATCATATTTAAAAAGAAAAATATATTTAGTTCGATCTTATGACGTTTCTCTATAGCCAAACAAAAATTTATATTTCAGTGTCAAAATTGTATATTGCGGTAAAATTGATCCATACGATAAATTGTCAAGAAACAAATAAAATAGATAAAGAAAATTTAATGAATTTTGTCTAATTTGGATGTGATCAGGCCATAAACTTTTATGAGTAGACTTAGTAATTCAATCAATCGAAAATACAATCAATCCAGATCCTTATGTAGGTATTTTTATACTTAATTTCTCCGGGCTTCGGAATTAAAAGGTCTACGTACATTAAATCCTTACAAATCCAATTCCAGATAAACACAAAACGACTGTTAAGTGTAAACCCTAACTGTGTCCCATCACTAGCAGGAAATTAGCAGTGCTTCAACTGGATTATAGCGAAATAAGATATTGTTTACACCATCTACACGTTCATTCGTTCAATTCATTCGTTTGAATGATGCTCCTTTGTTTGTTCGTAAATGATTTGGAGTGAAAATTTTGATACAAAATTGTTTTTGTGCCTTTTCAAGTTTTCAAATGGGGTATTAATAAACGTACATACAAATAATCACGTGTATATCCCTTGCGGGGTAGACAAAGCCAACAGTCTTAAAAAGACTGATAAGCCACATTCAGCTGTTTGGCTTAATGATAAAATTGAGATTCAAATAGTGACAGGTTGCTAGCCTGTCTCCTAAAAGAAGAATCCCAAGTATGGTTTAAAGCAAATATGGTTTTTAAGGTATTTATGAGCGGTGGTATAGTATCTCGTTAGTGTAATAAAAGTATTAAATGTTAGTCTCGTGGGGAATAAAGAACATAATGTGTATCAGATGCTGAACTTCCCGAGTAAATTATAAAATTGGGTTAATTTATTATAGTTTTTATGTTAGGAGTATATAGTTTTTATTTTTTGTGAGGAGGTATATATAAATATATTTATTTAGTTTGACCCCACATGAAGTTCTCTATCAGACCCAATGGTTGACTGGTAGATAACGCTTCTAGCATTAAGTCCGCCAATTGTGCTATACATACATTTGTGCAATAAAGTTTTATAAATATATTAAGAAACATCTCTCTGACGACATCTTTTGACGGCCTCTGTGGCGCAGTGGTAATACGCTTGTCTGTGACACAAGAGGTCCCGGGTTCGAATCCCGGTCAGGGCATGATGAGAAACGAACTTTCTCTGATTGGTCTGGGTCTTGGATGTTTATCTATATAAGTATTTATTATAAAATATAGTACCTTTGAGTTGGTATCTCGTAACACAAGTTTTAAACTTACTTCGAGGCTAACTCAATCTGTGTAATTTGTCTTGTTTAATATTTATTTATTTATTTATCTTAAAAACTACTCCCATCTGTCAATTTGTCACATTTAGTACATAGAAGCGGCAAGAAGTGGCAACTTCTTTGTCTGGCGCGGAGTTATCGCGCCGGGACCGCTTCATTTCCTGAGCTCGCCTCTTGTCGAACTTGCTAAATGGACTGAGGCATAAGAGGTAGCGGGTTTGTTAACTACTCGGGTACAGACAAAAAAAACCATAGATCCCTGTTAAGAAAAAATGAATTTTTAATCCGTTTTGTACACAGATAATTGAATATTTAAATTTTTATATGCTTGCACCACCTCTCGCCAGTCATCATGCAGCTCGCGCGAAAAACTATCGCTGCCTCGTTTCACGTTATATTAAAAAGCGAAACGGCGATAGTTTATCGCGCGCCCTGCATGACTTTCCTATGAATAACAGATATAATATTTGTATTCTTCTTTTAGGCGATGGGCTAACAACCTGTCACTATTTGAACCTTAATTCAATCATTAAGTCTAATAGCTAAACGTGGCCTTTCCGTCTTTTCAGGACGATTGGCTCTGTCTACCCCGCAAGGGATATAGACTTCACTATATGTATGTTTGTATGTAATATATATATGTATGAGACCTCTGCAGCGTTCATGTTTTGAACTTACTTAGCCCCGCAGATTTCATCAGAGCGCAGTGATTAAAATTGAATTATGTATATCGCTTCATCTCTTCACTCGGACCACAGTCAAAGCAGAACACGGGAGGATAATCACATTGTTTTGCTTTTGATTCATTGCACTTAATATTCATAAAGTTGCATTCACAATATTTCTTGGCGATTGGACATTGTTATTATCTACGTTTGTAGCTAGCTCAATTATGTTTTTCCTATAATCTTTTACGAGTAACTACAACTCTCTCTACATTCTCATACCAATTTTTTTTTGTAAGTCATGATATCCGGATTAGATCTTGGTGATTCCAGTCGACTTAGGGATAGGCTTATAAACTTGGGATTCTTCTTTAAGGCGATGGTCTAGCAACCTGTCACTATCTCAATTCTGTAATTGGGTCAAAAAGCTGAACGTGGCCTAACACTCTATTCAAGACTGTTGGCTCTGTTTACCCCGTGATATATGTATGTATGAAGGTCCAAAAAAAAAATTCTGAAACTAGGTCTGCCATAAAAATTTTCTCTAATTTTAAATTCAGATTTATTTTAAAACAGATCGTCGTTTATTTTATCTATTTATTTAATAATCGAATCGCGTACACACCCTAAGGCCTAAACTTTAGACGGGGAATTCCGAAAATTCCAAATAGCGTCGTGAGAATAGGCCAGCATTTATTTATCAGTTGCGCAAACGCAGATGCGATCTCAGATGCAAGGATTGTGGCTAATGATCGTTCTGGTAAATGCCAGGATACATAAGTGGTATCAACAATTAGCATTAGAAGTCTGTTTAGAATACAAATAAATAATTTTACGTACAACTAGTATTTGCCCGAAGCTCTACCCGGATTAAAAAATATACTTATTACCTTCTTCATTAATATTTCTATATTTCAAATTTTTCTTAATTTCAATATTTCTACTCATTCTTCCCTATTACCTTTCTTATGCCATACAGCTGAACGTAGCCTTCCAGTCTTCCCGAATAATGTTGATACTGTGTGCCTCGTGAGGGATAAAATCCTGATTGTATTTATGTAATTTTCATTCATTAGTATGTTCGTAAATTTTCATTAAAATCGTTCCAGCTGTTTGGCCGTGAAATCGTAAAAGATAAGCAGACTTTGACTTTTGCATTTACAATATAAGTATAAGAGTACATATTTTTCTTGTAGTTAAAAAATGTTATAAAGCCACAAATTTGTTTTTACCGCAAAAGTGTAATTCCGTTTCTCAAATTATTTTCTTTGATACCGATCGCGAAAAAATATAAAAGCCAACTTTTTTTGGCGGCCGCCATTCACTCATTTCCATTGAACGAAGATAAAAACAATCCCAACTAACGCAACTTCCAAACAAAACAAAAACCAAGACGTACATCTGTCCGTCTGTGGCATCGTAACTCCCAAAGTCATATCAAAGTTATAACACCCCGTCATTTCCTCGTTAGGGGTTAAAAAATCAAAGTCTAAAATCTAATTGCCAGCAAAAAAGGGCAATCCGCTCCACTTAGCACGAATGGTCCCTACAATTGCTTGCGATCGCGCGGCCGAGGCAGATTGCCCGCGCGCCGGCCCTCGAACCGATGGTGCTAGATCATATCACCACGCCTTTCCCAGCCAAAGCTTTGAGGAGTTATTGATATGGCGCCAAGTGGAAGAAATCTTCACGTGAGACCTGACTACGCTGTAATTTTTGTGATTTCAATCGTTTTCGTTCGAGCGCTCTTGCACTTTGAACTTAGTGAATAGGCTGTTTTGTTATTGACTCTCTTCTGCTTTAAAAGTATAGGGTGATCGGTTTGGGTAAGCTAAATGAAATTTGATTTTTCCTGATTTGAACAGAATGTTGGGGATGCATAAAGCCATATAGATTTAGTACAAAAGTTACTTTTAAATTGAAGATATGTGAAAACTAGATTTTGTTTAAAAGTTTAAATTAATTTAAACCAGATATTAAATGGTGAATTTTCCTTAATTCAAACATTTAAATTTTTAAATATTTATTTCATCTGCTAAATCAAATATTCCATTAACGTAGAACAAGTTCCTAACATCGAACTTTATTGGAAAGTACACAACCGAATGCGGCCACATCGATCACAAACAAACATCTCTCTTGGAGCCGCAATCTCAGTATTATCTATGCAACTTCGAGGCTACAACCAGTTGACAAAGTGCACTACGTGATATTGCAGCCATTACTCCTAGTGATTCATATCGGCCCACCCCCGAGCTCGCTCCACCGGCCTTCTCAACCCCCAGCCTTGCAGATAACGCCGCTGCGCTGTCCAGATATACCTATTAAGGATGCAACACCGATCCCCGAACGTAAATAACACCATTCGTGGCTGTTTGCGCTTTGTTTCCCAAGCGCTATTGAATCGAGAACAGATAAACAAAAATAAGAAAAAAATTAATGTCAAAGTGACAGCGAAAAGCGCGCCAAAACTACCGCAACAAAGCACCGGTGGGTCGAAACAATCAACAAATTCGCATCGTACAAATGGATCGGACATTTATTGTCCGCTATCGTAACATTCCACCTCCGTTGTTTATAACAGAGACGCCCAATTTGCTCAGGGAGACTTTTTATCTCGTTTTTTCTATTTTTTTCTACACGGCAAACAAAGAGTCGATATGACAGGTCTCAATGTACAACGCGCGGTATCGCCGCTCGGGCACGACGAAAAACGAGAATCGAGTAATCGAGCAATCGGGTAAAAACAAGGAGCAGGCAGGCCCACCGGCCCGTGACAATTGCATCTGCAGTCGAATTGCAGACGCCATGTTGGATTATTGTGCCTCTATTTCGATTAAGTGTCTCTATGGATTTGTTTTTGTTTCAATTTCACTGTTTCTTTTCTCTTTTACTAGGATAATTTACAGTTAACTTTTGAGTGTGTAAATTTAACGTAACCAGTTTCATATTTCTCGATAAAGTTAATTATTAAAGTTAATAATAGTTGATAAACAATATCAGTCGGTGTTATCATCATATCTACGTAATAATTTATAGGATAGAACGAATTTCTGGGTTCAACTATTTAATTTTTTCGAATTATTTCTCATCTTGTCTTTCTACCTCAGCCTGTATTCGATACTATTCAAATCCGATCAAAAAATCCAGTGGGTTAAAGTATAGATACCATATAAAAGTTTGTTTTTAGGCGTTCTAAAATATATGAAAACTAAATGAAACAAAAGAAACGCGGACAACCCACTGTAAAACGTTTATTTATAAAAAGTCAACGGGCCTGCCACTGGATATCAATATTTCACCACCCAGCCAAGAACAAGTTTGTGAACACGTTATTCTTTTGATAGCTAACCTCCTCGGAAGGTCCTAGCCACAATAGTGTTGAGCCATTCTTATTTTAATCGAGTATCGTGAAACGAGTATCGTGCGCACCCGTGCGGAACACAGATAGTGACGGACGGCGGCCGAGGCAGTCTATTCATATTTTTCAAATTTTTACCCGAACTTAAAGCATTGTAACCTGTTTTAGCTCACACGGTGAGTAATGTAGGTATTATATAGGTAATATTGAGATGTTATACTTATAAAAAGTTTAAGTACATTCATTTCTGTGTTGGAAGAAGTAAAAGATTGTTCAGTTGGCAAAATGGGATTGTAATGGTAACATCATTGCAAATTTTGATTTAAATTAACCAAAAATTGAATTGTTCACACACATATTAACCTTTGAATCGTGTTATCACCCTCACCCCTTCACACCACGTGGAAAGAGTAAAGCTAAGAGACTCAACAAGCTGTCTAAAGTTCAATTGAAATCAATCAAACGAATTCAAGTAAAAACCTATTCGCGAAAACTGCGCGATCAGCGCACGTCAATCACTTACTTTGACAGTTTTTAAAAAAGTCGGGATTCTTCGCGAGCGGAGGAAGCAATCGAGATTTCGATTTGACGTTTGCAACAAAAGCGCGGGAGACGGACCGCCCGAACGTCACTCGGTGGATGGATTCGAAAATTAAAATCTCGCGTTAGTTGGTAACGTTGGCAGCACTGACGGCTGTCGCGCGTCGCCGGCAGTGTTGCCATTTCGATTTCAGGCTTGTTCTAAATATGTCATTTCTTTGTTATCGAGCGACGTGCACGGGAAATGAAAGTCCATCGAGTAGACACCATTATCGCACATCGCATATTATATTACGTGGCGGACACTGTCCTGCAAATTTACAGCTGACTTTCATGACGCAACTAATAACACAATATTCGTGGTCAATAAGTATGAACATGATAAAAAACAAAAAGTTTTTATTGGTCTAACCATGCCAAATTAATATTTAAATTTTAAAATAAACAAAAATACCAATCGTAAACGATTTATTAAAACAAGCCAAAAATCAACTTCTATCAATTTCTAAGTACCAAGTTAATAGGAAAAAAATACTGGATTTTAATTAAATTTTGAAACACATTTTAAGCTTCAAAATTAAAGCAATCTATCAAAAGACTTTTCTTACGTTAAAAACGTTAACAATTTCAAAGCAAACTTACATAAAATCACATTAAAACATTACCCTCCTTTTCCACGACCAGTAAAAGTACTAAAACGTTACCAACACAAGAATACACATAAAATACAGTATTCACATTCGTCGACATGAACTCTTATCGCAGAGAACAGTCGAAAACTTTTTCAACGGCGTATAGAGCGCGCTCTGCAGGATGGCAGGTGAAACACTCTAGCTGGCAGCCCGCGATATGTCACTCATACGGAACGCTTCCAAATTCAAAATGCGGCGGCGAAAGTCGATTAATCTAGATTGTTCTACGAATGATCGCATTACTGTCACTAATTTATTCTCAATTTCATCATTATGCCATACAGCTGAACGTGGCCTTGCAGCGTTTTCAAAACTGTTGGCTCTGTCTACCCCGCGAGGGATATAGATGTGATTATATTAGCTTGATATAGACTAACATTTAAGCAGTTACACCAAGTGTTATTATCCATGTGCCTAGCGGTGCTAAATAACATCAAGAAGAAAAAGAACAATGTGGCACTTCTACTTAATGTGGTAAATATACCTACCAATCATATCATTGGTAAAAAGCCATAGCAATAAATACCATTAACATTTGCAAATTCATTTTGATTTCAACATAATTTACATTTAAAAAAAATTATGACTATAAATAGGTAGACAGGACATTAACCACAGAGTTTAAATATTCTAGAACAACCAAAGATCGTGGCATCGTACGCGCCCCGGTGGTGCGTGTGGCTTATCTATGTGGACAAAAGAATTTTTGACGATTGAGCAAACATAATGCGGATCGCGATCGCATCTAACTTCGGACAGGTGACGGGCGATACACCCCGTCTATATATGTATGTTGTGACCTCCGTCATACGTGTGGAATAAAACACGAATGACGTAGGTTATTGAGATTTTTCTATACTGTATTAACATTTCTCAATCTTCGTTTCTCTCTGACTTCCATCTCGTAAGATCACAATGCCCCACCGTTACACGCAGATTAGGGGTAAAACCAAAGTTTAACTACAGATCTCTATCTCAACTACACATGTATCGCCTCAGTGTAATCTTAGTAAGTAACGCTTCAGAACCTGGGGTTCACCAAATATGGGTTATGACTATCGATATTAAGGATATACAATTTTATTTGTTAAAAACATGGATGTCGTAAAAGGCGATTAAGGGATAGGCTTATAAACTTGGGATTCTTCTTTTAGGCGACGGGCTTGTCTCTTTATATGAATCTCAATTCTATCAGTAAGCCAAACAGCTGATCGTGGCCCATCAGTATGTTCAAGACTGTTGGCTCTGTCTACCTTGCAAAGGATATAGACGTGATTATATGTATGTTGTTAAAAACAGCAACAGCTTTCAACAATATATCACAATAATAACGACATATATTCCAAGGAATGAGTACACATATATGAAATTATCATATCTATCGCATATCATAACCTTGCACCAAAATACATATCTAAACAGTGGCAATACGTTGATATATAACAACAAATAGATTGTTAACTACACCGATCTTTATCTGTATATGTAATCCGCCGTGTCGGCTGATAAGGCGAATCGTAAAAATCGCGCTTGATTAAACTACTATCGGTTTGCTGATAACCGCTTTGGATGGTTGCACACTGTTAGTGCTAACTCGGTTGTGTTGTGGACGTCTCGTGGTTTACTTATTTTTTCGTCAAGTGTACGAATAAAAAGCATATATATTTTTTTAAGTCCACAACTGTTTAATGAAATAATTTCACTAAAACTACTCTTGTCGTTTCACCCTCAATGTATAAAATTCTAAAATTAAACCGCATTGAAAAATTAACAATATTTTCCATTTTCAAATTTATTGGTGAATTGAAAGTCTGAAGATTTCTTTTTTTTAAACTTTTCTGTAATTCGAACTGTATTTAAACATTATAATTTACTACGGAGTCACCGTCATCATAAGTGCATTGGTCAATTGATTGTGACTTTAATTCCAGAAAAGAGTGTATGATATTTTCAAGGTGAGTTTCTCGAATTGAATATCTCATTAGGACTTATTATATTCTCAGCTGTTAGTTTCAAAATTTGAGGTCTTATTGTCCCTATGGAATACGGAAAGTAAGTATCTACTTAATTGTAAGGTTTTAGTGTAAGTTCTACCATGATGCTTTATATGAGTTTGACCGTTAGAATAACAGTCACGGAGGTCAGACGTCAACTGCTTTGTGTGACCTGACTTTACCACTCGTGTGTCTTTAATGGAATCCAGGCTCCTTCCTAGGGATACCGCAAACGGGACGCAAAGAAATTGAATAAAAATTATTAAAAACAATAAAATTGAAGAAAAAGATAGTGAGCTCCAACTGCTTCTCTTTCCACGCATATAATTAAAGTAAATCATTCTTATTTCACAACGAGCTTGCAGGAACAATGTATTTTTTTTTTACTTTATTTCACAAAAAAAAATGTACAAGATTTGAATGAAGATAAATGAAAGATGTATGCAGAGATCGTGGCAAGAGCAAACAGGCGTGATTTTATGTATGTTTGTATATTTTTATTTTTTAATCTCAATGCCATCATTAAGCAACCGTGACACTCGTGTTTTAGACTATTTTCTCTGCCTACCCCGTAAAGGCTCAAGACGTGATATATGTGCGTTCGCAAGCGTGTAATTGCCCTTATCAGTGACTTATCAAGTTTCACATTAATGTCTGCAATATTTGTTTTTATCTACCCATGTAAAATTGTTTCAGTGGCTTCTGATAACACTTGTACGGGCTGTTATCTCTCGCCAAATCGGCAAATGTTGGCCAACATTGGCGTGTTTGGTTGACAAATGTATATAGAAGTGGGCGTGCAAAATTTTTTTTTTTTTTGTAATTGTAGCAGACATCCTTTGCTCACAAATGACAACTTTGCTTTTCCGAATTCAGTCCCATTGCCAGTAAAAATATGGAAATATATTTTTACATGCAATAAAAATTGTACTTATACATTTCCTAATTACTGTTCGGTGGAGTGGTTTTTAACGCTAACATTTTATTTATTATGGGCACCTATGTCAAGTAAGTAGAGCTAATTCTCTATAAGCTCTAATTGTGGATTATCCACAAAAATTTACTAAAAGTTTTCACTATAAACACATTAAAAATAAAACTGCAGACCAAAATCTGCGTGTTTGCCAAACATTGGCGCCAATCGCCCGCAGCATGCATTTTTCCGATTTTCGCGTGCCCGCGGCGATAACACCGATTTCCTTCTTATCGCCAACCCCCGCTATCGAACGCCACACGGTCTGTTTTTTGTTTTCAATCGGTAACTCGACGCCACAGAGCGGAGTATGGCCCACCGATGTGATGTTTGCTTTGTGGTTGGTGATTTATTCTATAGAATTTTGTTTTTAAAATGTTCGAAAATCAACTGTAATTATATGTAATTTTGATTTTAGAACAAATTCGTTTTGCATTTCGTTTTATATTCTCGTAGATTTTTTTTTTATAAAATTTATCTCTGAGTTGTATGTTTTTTAAAGCTTTTATTTATTTGCTTACCAAATTTTCCAACAGTTTCCAAAAGGTCGACTTGCCAGTTATAACTAGACTAACTAAATTTTTTTTTCAAACTTGCTTTGTTAAAAAAAAATCCCGTGTACAAACACGGGGACTTTTTTACCAAATGGATTATCATGTTAAATAACATTATTTTTATCGTGATGTTTTAATAATCTGAAATCATGATAGATAAAGGAGTTTGTCAATTTATTTCGTACGTTATCGGATAGATTTTATCGTAAATGAAGTAAATCGATTTATTTAATCAATTAATCGATTTGCTTAATCTTTGAATCGATTTACTTATCCAGGAACATCAAATCATTATATTTATACTTAAGTGTGTACCGTTCTTCAAAGTTTGATAATTGGAAAAATTTTATAATTTTGTTTCAGCAAACCATGCATATTTGTATGTTTAGGATTTTAACAAAGTCCGAAATTATATCATTAATTTTCAAGAGATAATGATATAAATAAATAAATATGATTATTTAAAGTAAATTATTGTTTCTAAACAATAATTTACTAAACTTAAAACTAAAATCTATTTGACACGGTCTTAAAATTTAGTAAACTCTATACGACATGAGCAAAAGCAATTAAAATCGGCTTACTATCGATATTTTCTTATCGATAGTTCAATCTGATCATCACCTTACGCCATAAAAATCGTGGGATCACGTATCCTGTAGCAGTAAAAGTCGAAAAAGTCTAATAACCGCGTTAATCCGACACCTTAATTTAATTTTTGATAGTATCTTTATGATAATATAATACTGATAAATGTATCCAGTGTCGATTGAATCTTCAAAATCACGTGATTATAATTCTGATCGTGAGTAGTTTTACATTTTTTCTTGTCATAAATGACTATTTATAATCTTCATTTAATTTATTTATACCTACATCGTTATTATCTTCTTACATCCATGATCTTACTTTCTTCTTCCTCCTGGCTTTTGTCCCGGTTGCATCCTCACCAATCTGGAGAGAAGCCCGGGGTAATCCTTTGAACATGGATCCTGGATTGAGTGGGTCAGGTTTTTGCACGAAGCGATTCCCGTCTGACCTCCGCAACCTTTTCAGGTAAACCTACCTAACCCGTATTTCATCGGTTACATATCCAGTTTCCCGAATGTGCAGGTTTCCTCACGATGTTTTCGGTGAACGTAAGAGCATCGGTTAGTTATCAAACTAATTTACATACATAACTTGTAAAATATTGGTACATGGCCGAGGTGGGACTTGAACCTGTGCCGTTTTGATCTTACATTCACTGATATTATATTAATACTTGCTTAACTTTTGACTAGGTTCCAGTTATTTCATGTTAGGGAATAATATTTTATACTTTTAATTACTAAAACTACTTATAAGCAATTAAACATAATCGATCAAATTCCTGATCAAATCAATTCGTATTTATTTCTATAATAACGTAATAAAGCAGTCGATATCCGATCTAGAATTCAAGAATGCAAATGGTATCTTACAGACTTTTTAACGATAGATTTTATCGATAGGAACAAGTTACAACACTAGCGTAACATGCCCACCCAAATATTTGAACCGATTAGGAAAATGTGTATTCGAATAATAAATTCGATTCAAGTATCCGAATTATCACTCGCATCTACTCCCGTTAAGCGATATAAAAGTCAGCAATTGATTTATTTTAAATCGATTGAAATAGTTAAATTATTTTATTGGTTTCTTGGTCGAATTTGTACTGTACACAAAATTGTTATGTTCTCAATTCTGTTACACGATTTAGCGTCTTATTCTCTTTGTGTTAGAAAATAGAATGTATTAATTAATTACTAGTATAGTTATCGAGACAAGATCGCGGTATATAAATATAGGAAAACTTGATTGTAGTCAGATAGCGCGTTGGGACCGCTAACGAAAACATTTTAGATTGTATCTGCTTATACATATATATTTTTTCGTGTGGCAACATTTACCTAACAGAAAGTTTTCTAACACATATACATATATCGTTCTACATGCTTTGGCCTAGTTTTTAATCTTATAAGCATTTGTTTAAATCCTGTGTCTAAATCAGTCAACGAAAATTTATAAGCATAAGCTATTTATTAGCCATGTCGTGTGGTTTTCGGCACTTTAGAATACAACCACTCCATAGCTTTCTCATAGATGTCGTAAAAGGCGACTTGGGGATAGGCTTACAAACTAGTGGTAGTATAGTGTTCTAACTTAATTTTGTTTTTAATTTTATTATAAAGTTTCATAATGTACCTATATAAAACTTATTAACATTGAATTAAAACTAATTAAAATAAACTAAAAGTAATAAAAAAATTGTCCTATAGTTTAAAAGAATCCGAAAAAAAAAGAGGGGCTCCTGCGGCATAACTAACTTTTTAAATTATCTACATACATACATACAATCACGCCTATATAGGAGGGATATCCCTCGCGGGGTAGACAGAGCCAACAGTCTTGAAAATACTGAATAGTCACGTTCAGCTATTTGGCTAAATGATAGAATTGAGATTCAAATAGTGACAGGTTGCTAGCCCATCGCGTAAATAAGAATCCCAAGTTTGTAAGCCTATCCCTTAGTCGCCTTTTACGACATCCATGGGAAAGAGATGGAGTGGTCCTATTCTTTTTGTATTGGTACCGGGAACCACACGGCACCTTTTAAATTATCTCAATCATATAACAACCCCCCCTCACTGACAAGTAGGAAACTGCAAGTGGCGGCGCGTGCGTTAACGTACTCACTTGTCTATGGTCAAGTGCGTTCTGAACCCACATCCTGGGTGGAACTCTATGGTAATTATGGGTTTAAGCACTTAAGTGGACACGTGGCGATGTTTGACGATAATTAACCGTATTTTATTCGCCTAGTTTTTTTTGTATGAATATACATATGTACATTCATACCAGCACGCTTCCTGTTGGGGTAGGCAGAGACTATGGATTTCCACTTGATACGATCCTTACGTACCTCTCCCGATTCCTCTACACTCATTACACTTTTCATGCATATTCGACATTGATTATTTGATGAATATACCTAAATATATTTTTTATTACGACACTAGACTAGCTGTGCCCGCGACTTCGTCCGAGTGGAATAGTTATTTTGGGCATCATTGAAGCCCTCAAAGATGAATAATTTGCCCCGTTTTTTTCATATTTTCCATTATTTCTTCGCTTCTAATAGTTGCAGCGTGATGTAATATAGCCTAAAGCTTTCCTCGATAAATGGTCTATTGAACCTATTGGTAAATAGACCATTGAACAATAATTTTTCAATTCGAATCAGTAGTTCCTGAGATTAGCGCGTTTAAACATACAAACTCTTCAGCTTTTTAATGTTAGTATGGATTAAATTTTTATATGCACCTATTTCGATATTTCTTAAAATTCTTCTTATTCCTTCCTCGTCCGAAGAAGAGCCCAGGGTTCAAATTTGGCCAATGATTAGATGATAGGATCGAGTAAGTTAGGATTTTGACACGAATTGACTCCTGTCTATTCCGATTGCAATCTAACCTTAATTACGTTTGAATATGGTTAATTAAGCTGAACTACTGTGAAGGCTCTGTCTATCCCGTAAGGGAAAAATACGTAGCTATGTTTTATAGATTTATTATGTTAGTCATATTTTTGTTCTTTTTTTTTATAAGTTCTACATACATTTATTCAATGTAAATTGATATTAAAATAACATTTATTTCTTTACAGGTAAGTCATCATGAGCGGTATCAGTAAGTAGCACATTAGCATCATTGAGCAAGACGAATGAAGGAAACAAATACGCATTAGTATTCCATACATTATGAGTTATCTGACGCAGGTAATGTATTGCGCGAAATGTGGAGTGTTAACAATTGTTAACACTCCACATTTGTGTGCTCGGCCTCTGTGGCGCAGCGGTAGTACGCTTGTCTGTGACACTAGAGGTCCCGGGTTCGAATCCCGGCCAGGGTATGATGAGAAAAGAACTTTTTCTGATTGGCCTGGGCCTTGGACGTTTATCTATATAAGTATTTATTATAAAATATAGTATCGTTGAGTTAGTATCTCGTAACACAAGTCTCGAACTTACTTCGAGGCTAACTCAATCTGTGTAATTTGTCCCGTATATATTTATTATTATATTTATTGGCCCATTTTTCAACTACGGTTATAGGTACCTAAGTTGCCAAAATGTTCTTTCCCGAGTTTTGTTCTGATGTGAAAATCCTTTCTTAGTGCTCCCCTCCCCACTTAGGTACTAAATTTCAAATCTTTGGACCTACAGGGTCTACACTACATGTCAGTCAGGTTTTTCTGATAAGTAAGGAGCGCGTGCCGTGTGGTTCCCGGCACCAATACAAAAAAGAATAGGACCACTACATCTCTTTCCCATAGATGTCGTAAAAGGCGACTAAGGGATAGGCTTACAAACTTGGGATTCTTATTTTAGGCGATGGGCTAGCAACCTGTCACTATTTGAATCTCAATTCTATCATTAAACCAAATAGCTGAACGTGGTAATTTAGTCTTTTTAAGACAATTGGCTCTGTCTACCCCGCAAGGGATATAGACGTGACCATATGTATGTATGTATGTGAAACTCCATGGTATCACTTCCGTATAGCTAATTTATTGGGACTATCGGGAAAAAATTGGGATCGCACGAGAATTAATCCCGCCGATTAGGGACGCGTCCGGATATACCGCGCGAACGTATCTGATGACATCGCAATTCTTCCGGTTAATCCTATGTTATTTTTATTTTGTCGGGTTTTCGAGATTACTACTTTTTTTATTTATAAGCTAGGGAGACAATTATTTTATTACCTTATTGAAACATTAATTAAGTTTATTTACAGACACAAACAAATAACATGTTTTTGTTATCATAAAATGTGTTTATTTAATGTAGAAATTAGACCCCCATTACTATGGCCAATCTAATTAAATAGAAAATGCTGCCATCATCTTTAGTATATTATTAAGGGTCCATTTTTAAAATTAAGCATAATTTTTGTTGTACTATGTATTTTTAGTGCCATATTAAAAAAACAATATGAAGCTTTTTGAAAACTTCCAGCTAATAACGAACTTTTTCAAAGGCTTTTTATTTTCTACCCGCTTTGTTATTTATTAGATAAGTAAGTATGAACAGCAAGAGTTCATAACGACAAGAGTTATCCACCACAGACCACACAAATAAATAGAGACGATATGTACAAGAGATAGGATAATTACTCCGCTTAGCCCACATATCTGAAAAACTCAGATAAGGCGGCCACTCGCGACGCGACGCTGAGACAAATCTGCACAATTACTTCGGGCCACGACGCGATACTCTTTCACGATTTATTAGCTGGCTTCTACATATATTTTCATATTTATAAAACGTTTTAAACAGTATTGGAACTATTTTCTTGAAATAAGGAGGTGATTAGTTTTGGGTGTAAAATATTTTACGTTCTTTGTTTTAAAAAAAAAACTTTTTCAAAACCATTATTTTAGAAGTTTAACGATGAAAATGAGTTTTTGTATTAATTTTAAATAATACTTAATTTTATGAATAAATCTTAAAGACTTTGCGTAGTCAAAGACTGAAAGAAAGAAGTGATAATATTACAGAATATTGATAGTAGAATTTATGAGCCGCGACCCTGAGTAATAGTTATGAAACCGCTGCCATTTTTTGAAAGCAACAACCAAAAAAACGTATTCCACGTTATACTTACAGAATACTTAAAAATCGTACATTAAACAAACTTCAAGTATCATTTTCTTAACCGTCCGTCAAGCGTGACGCCCGCGGCTGCACAAACTCCGCTAAACTCAGTTTAATGTATTAACCTCGTTTAAACCGGTGACTTATCGCCGGACGATTTATCTGCGGCGCTAGGAACTCAGAAAAAAGGTAACGCAAAAAGTTTAATAAAGTCGCGAGCGACTGGCAAGACAGATACGGGAACTTTTTAACGTGTGTTGTTAAATTTGATGGGACCTTTTCGAGGTGGAATTTTCGAAGTCATTTGCGTCCGGATTGGGGCACCGCTAACGATTGTTTGATTTTGTCAGATTGTTTCCCGCCATTTTTGGTGGAATTTTACGTGAGAATAATAACTTTTTTAACGTGCCTGAGGTCGTTACAGAGTTACCGTGTGTACTTGTGTCTTTCCCTATGATTGAAATTTCACATTTTATTATGATGAATGATATTTAAGCTTTCAAGTAGGTATATTATTATTTTCAAGGACATTTTGTTAAATGAAAATAACCTTTTGCGCTTCATCGCGGTTGAAGTTTGTAACTAACTAAATACTTATCAGAAGAAAGTGAATGACTGACTGGCATATCGACTCACATCCCAAACCGCTGGGCCTAAAGAATTGAAATTTGGGAAGGTTATTTATGTGGTCTGAAGGTGCACTAAGAGTAGGTATACCTAATCCGCTGTTTGCCAAATAGTGGATTGCGTAAAAAATAACGCGATTGACTCGTACAACAACAGTTATAAAAACGCGGGATCCCACATCGATCACCGCAATCAACTTCCCAGAGAGCAATTACCGAAGTTCCTGACGCCCTGACAAATATCTACTAACAAATACTGCTTTTTTTCCCTTTATCTGCCTGCCGCAGGGCTCGGCCCTTGATACACAATTTTTCAAGCGATATTGCCCAAGTTGAGTCTTTAAAAGTTTATCTGTAAAGTTACCTCGCATGAATGATGTACCTCGTCGTGAATTAATCTTCGTTTTATTTAAACACGAGTTATTGTCAGATTTAATCGCGGATGGAGTTTTGTGTAATCGACTTTATTTGCACACGGTTGATAATTAAAACTTGATGTTTGAATAACTAAAACCGACCGCCAAATTCCGTTACCGCATCAATTTCAGGAAATCTCTAGTTTCACCCCAAGACTACGTATGGTACCTACAATATATTAAAATATCTGTGTATTAATGCATTAACATGATAATTAGTCAGTTTCTTGTTTTATCGATGTTATTAAAAGTATTTAAGATAAATAATTAAGATACTTCCATGGTGACGTTCACACGTATAAATTGCTTCCATGGTTACTTTACCAACACTTAAAATAAAAAAATAGGTAAAAAAACTTTTTAAGTTAAACGGTTTTATGTTAAACATACATTGCAATGTTTAATATAAATGTACTAAAAACCAAAAAATAATAAAATAGATACAGTCGTGGGAATTATAAACATATGCATAGACTAGACTAAAATAAAACCGTGGGGCACGTCAATTGTCTACAATCGTTGATTAAAATGTTTGTTTTGTAATGTTACACTAAAATTAGGCAGTTGTTCAACCGACAACGATGGACGTGTGATAAGTAGGGCTAGAATGTGGAAACAAGTTAGCAAGCTCGATTAAGCGAGTTTTAGGGTTTCATAATGTTGAGCGAGTAGTACTTTTATCATAAGTTTTGTCGATTAAAGACAAACTACGAGCAGTGAAACGATTCCTCGCTAGCCAGCAAAATAGTAAGTAATTTGCGCACCGTCTGCGGGCCAACTGCCTAACGACGAATTAAACGATTCTTCTATCGCACATTAAGTCTATAATTTGTAGACAATTGACGTGCCCCACGGTTTTATTTTAGTCTAGTCTATGCATATGTTTATAATTCCCACGACTGTATCTATTTTATTATTTTTTGGTTTTTAGTACATTTATATTAAACATTGCAATGTATGTTTAACATAAAACCGTTTAACTTAAAAAGTTTTTTTACCTATTTTTATTTTCTAGTTTTTAGTTTTTATTTCGCATTCTGTTTAATTCACATTTTATCCCACTGCTTAGATTTTAATTTTGAATAGTAAATTGTATTCTACTTGTTGAGACCTTTCATTTGATACCCATGTTGATGGGATTGATAAAACCTAAGTTATCCGCCATTTTGTAGAGGCCGCCATCTTGGATTTCAATTTTTTATAGTATATTGTATTCTGCTTGTTGAGCCCTTTCATTTGATACCCATATTGATGGGATTAATGAAACCTAAATTATCCGCCATTTTGTAACGGCGGCCATCTTGAATTTATAATGATAATGAATAAACATAATTATATTGTCACCAAAATCCAAAGTGTATACAAAATTTCAGATTAATCGGTTGACAGGAAGAGGGTGAAATTTGAATTACTAAATTTGACCCAAGAATAAAACAAACGGGGTGAGCTAAATAAAACCGTTTAAAAAAAAACAAACTATAGGAAAACGACTGCAGGATAGGGTGACCGATGAACCGAGCAGATCCACTGATAACCAGCCAATATCCGGCCGTACACACACACATACATACATACACACATTACTTCATATGTGGATGATCTTAATTCGTAAAACTTATTTTTTGAGCTAAATGCATAACACATGGAGGACGCGGTAAAAAGAATAAGGTTGAATAGAACGTTATTTGTATTATTATATTATGTAGTTTCGTTAATCGTTGCTTATAATATTAATTGATAGTTACATTTTAAATTAAATGTGAATTGCATCACACACCTACTTATTTTAACGTTTAATTCTTAACAGATCACATACATATATATGGTCACGTCTATATCCCTTGTGGGGTAGACAGAGCCAACAAACTCAGCTATTTTGCTTAATGATAGAATTGAGATTCAATTAGTGACAGGTTGCTAGCCCATCGCCTAAAAAAAGAATCCCAAGTTTGTAAGCATATCCCTTAGTCGCCTTTTACGACATCCATGGGAAAGAGATAGAGTGGTCCTATTTTTTTGTACTGATGCCGGGAACCACACGGCACTTAACTAACTAAAGTAACTTTTACAGGGAACCTAACCCGTATTGGATCATATGATTACACAACCCGACAAAACCTGAATGTGCAGGTTTTCTCACGATGTTTTCCCTCACCGTAAGAGTTAGGATTTCAGGGGAGGCATTAGTCCAGCAGTGGACCTTTACATACATTAAATCACGCTCCTTTCCCGGAGGGGTAGGCAGAGACTACCTCTTTCCACTTGCCACGATCTCTGCATACTTCCTTCGCTTCATCCACATTATAACTCTCCTCTTCATGCAAGCTCGGAGGTTTCGGGTACTTTTGACCTGACCCTTTACCAGGACGTCCTTAATTTGATCAAGATACGTTCGTCTAGGTCTTCCCACTCCAACCAAGGGTCAGTGTACCTTTACGGACTGTTAAGGTACGCTCGTGACAAAGCAGACCTTACCCAGCACCACGAAGACACAACATCAGCCATCCAATTTCGGTGCCTGATAAAAATCTGTCTCAGTTTTTATTTACGGTCGTGTATGTCGTATCTAGCCGCGTATAAATAAAGCAGATCTGTAGCTTTATCTCGCCCATCTTGATGTGGAGATAGGGTTTTATTTATTCGCTGACTGAACACCCACGTATAGGCGATATATGATATCTATATTGTTGTGGTTTATTAGACTGTAGGGAATGTGAGAATATCAAATGATATTGGTCTAGGCTAGCCTCGACTTGGTCTAAGTGTGTGAGGTCAGCTACATAATTCAGTTATTAATTCATATAATCACGTCTATAACACTTGCGGGGTAAACAGAGTTAGCTGCTTTGAAACACTGACAGACCACGTTCATCTGTTAGGCTTAATAATAGAATTGAGAGTCAAATAGTGACAGGTTGCTAGCTTATCCAAGTTTATAAGCCTATCCCTTAGTCGCTTTTTACGACATCCATGGTAAAGAGATGGAGTGGTCCTATTCTTTTTTTATTTTAGTGCCGGGAACCACACGGCATTACATACAATACAGGTATAAAAATTGTTTGGTTCATATGAGTTGGATTGTAGTGTGATTTAATACAAGTTTTGCTCCAAGCCTCACTGCACAATTTGGGTCGTAAAAACGTGTCTCAATATCTCAAACGACCAACGTTCTCACGCGCAAAGTCTGGAATGAGTACTATAAATGATAATTAGCCAGAACTTGAGGCAGTTAACGGGCAATCACGTCGGAAATTAAAAATATCGTGATGTACTCTATAGGGCTGCCCGACGACACCGAGTCGACTCGAATTCCTCCAATCGACAAGAAAGTATCAAATATTATACATCGGACACACCTGAAGGTAGACAGCTTGGCATGCATATGAAGAGACGAGATACACCTCAACAAACTTAACCAAAACGTCACATTTTCCACGTTAAAACCCTTATTTTAAATTGTATAAAGTCTCAAATCGAATGACCAACAAATTCAGAGACGACTCGAGTAAATTTGCAACTGTGAACAAGATAGTATCAATTCGTACGTTAGCAAGAAACACATTTCAAGAGAAACATGGTCGATGTTGGGACCGAATCGAAACAAAACGTTGTGACATCACGATAAGAATCGATTGGCTCGCGAAACGTCGCGCCAAAACGGACCGAGCAAATTATCGATTCATAAAAACATCGATTTTAAAATATTGCCGCGAGTTTATCGCGTTATTGTTCCGTTCGCGATAGGGTGGCCACGTTTGTCAGGATTATGTAAATTATCGATTCGACATTTTTCAATTTTTTATACGGATAGATATCTAAAAATTCACATGGTACTACGTTTGAGACTTCAAAAAAAGTAACAGCTGGTATGTAATATAAATGGTACTAAATGATGTAATAGGTAGGTGGTTGATGATGTTCCAAGGAGATATGCCCACGTGGCGGGTGGCATGTTGACGCTTGAGCAAAACGAACAATTCGAGGTAAACGTTTTGAATGAAGCCAGAGTTTCAGGCTGCTGAGACCAGGATAGACTTAAATTCAACTTCAAAACTTTTTGGCGTCTTAATTTCACTTTGGAAGAATAATAATATCTTGCAATAATTGGACCTTACTCTCGTTTAAATCAATGAAAGGATGTTGATAATATCCACATTTAGGAAAATACAAATAAATTTACAAAGCCTTGAAAATCAGAGAGTAAAATGGTCTATTTTCATGTGATAATTATGATTATGTCACCTCATGCCATGGCCACCCTGGCTATGCGCCCGCGCACTATCGCGCTCGTCCGTCATGCGATATCGCGCGATCGTCGCGTCGGGCGTCGCAACAGACGAAATCGTACGTTTTGCGTTTTATTGCCTTTTATAACCATTTGTAATATTTTGTAGACGAAGATTGAAGGTTTTTGTGGGGACTTTACGAAACGCATCGCGATCTGTGAGAGTAACTTCAGAGCGACGCAAAGATTATTTTCGCTCGAATGCAGCATTTTAACATAACTTTTAGGTACATAAAATTTTTTTTTCATAAAAGATTTTATAAACAGTTTACGATAAAAATCCTAAGTATTTTTTTAATAAATAAAAATAGAGTCTTGAGTAATAGTTTGCCAACTCAGTCCGGTGGTTAGTCAAGCAAAATAAAGAAAAAATTAAGGCAAAAAGGAAGAATAAACAAAATGAGGCTACAAAAAATATCCTAAATGAATCCTATAAAACTACAATCGTTGTCATCACGGGACAATAAAACCTGTGCAAAAGCACTAGTTTTCTAGGTCACTATCATTAAGCTAGTAATGAGCGAGATAGCAGCCATCTTGTCTCGATATTGTGGGCTGGTTGGCGTAGTCGACAGGTGGTTGATTCAATATGTTGATATTCGTCCGTAATTAACATTATGTTTTTTATTTTGCCGTGTGGTTTTCAGGACCATTGGAATAGAATATTCATCTTTTTCCTCCTGTAGTACATCCTTACCTCTGTAAAGAGGATCTTGGATTGCGCGTTTTAACCGAAAAAGTATAGATTGAGAAGAATATGATCTCCATCTTTACGTGATTGAAGGATAAGGCTTTAACAGCAACTAATCATAAAACCTTTGCGTAATATTTTCACAGCATCTTATCACCCACTGCTACAGATTCTAAAACATCCCAAATGGTGGTTTAAAAGAAGGGAAAAGAGTATTTCTTTCTTTATTTATTTATTTAGAGTCTTTTCGCTTATTCGTGAATTAAGTAATCTTTTATAAACTTAATAAAAAAATATTTACTTAATATTTGCAAAATTCCTAAACAGATATGCTAAGGTCGTGCGATGAGACCACAGTTCTGGGAAGTTGACAAATCTTTGCATACAACCCGGAATTGTTGCCACTCAAAACACAACTTTATTGTATACCCAATAAGGTTAAAACTATGATAAGTATTATTGCTTATCAAGTTGGACCCAAGAATCAGACGCTGTTACATAGAAACGAATAAAATTCGCATAACTTTGTTAATTTATATTATTAATATCTTTGCTTCAATGAAATCTTTGCACTATCCAAAATTAATGCAAACTGCTTTTGCTTTATTCACATTCACACAATCTTTTTAAGGGTCCTTTTTGATTTCATGCTTCTATTTTCTTCCTCTGAGTCGCTTTTGATCCCATGAACTTCAATCCAGTAACCTTTGTACACCATGATTCGGGGTTTTTGACTTTATGACCAAGTTACTCCCACTGATCTTTGTATACATATAAAGTGATTTAAAAATTTGTATGACATTTTCTTTCATACCTAAAAACTAATTGGATATTTAACGTTTCAACAAAAAGACGTAAAAATATCGTTTATTTCAGTACCTTAATAAATCGTTTTTACATTATAAGGCTGTGTATAATCGCTTCTGTGTAAGCGCGTGCCGCTATCGAGCGGGTGGCCGCGCGTTGCGATGCGGCGCGCGATAAGTCGCGAGCGCGCGCGATATTTCGCGAAATGACACGACGACGCGTCGTGGGCAGCTTATTGTGTTGTGTCGTGTCGTGTACGGCTTTTGTTGGTTTCAGGATTAAATATCGCATTGCCTTGCTGTATTTGCTAATGTTTGACTAGACATCTGGTACTCTTTTTTCGGATTTTTATTTGAAAATCAGGGTCAACTAAAAATGTGAAGGCCTATTTATCTACGCAAATATGTCTGATGGTGTACGGGGGCACACATTATTTGAGTTATTTATTTATCAAAAACTTAGTTAATTAAGGACCCCTAATTTTTCACTTCATTTCTCTGACGCCATTTCCAAAAGGTTTTTAATTTAGTTAGAACCGGCTAAAATGTGTAGTTTCAACTAGATCCTAGACCAAATTCTTGTTAAAGTTAAAGCAACTTTCTCTAATGAGCCGTGGCTGGTAGCTACCGTCACACGGTTGATCGCTTCGCGTCGCTATCTCAAATTGTGACGCTTCCTTCGTTTTCTGATGCTAACCTGGTCAGTGGGAGCCAATACCTAATTTTAAACTTTTTTTTTTTGCTAAAACCTCTGAAAAACTTAATAAGTTTTCTAAAGGTTGAAATTTATATTTGCCAACGACCGAGCCTTTACCCAATCAAATTTATCTCTTATCATCATGAATACAATATGACATACAAATAATTTGAACCTATCTCTCTTTACGAAATGAAGGATCAATATACCTATTCGCTTCTAAATTTATTCTAATTGAAATATTTCTAACGAAGCGAATTGTTTTTTTAATTTCGTTGTATTGACACCTGAACTAGGACTTAGTCTTTTCTAGATTGTCGGCCCTGTCTACCCCGTAAGAGATGAAGACGTATGCATGTACGAAAATTTCTGTAAATTCTATTCTATCTAAAAGCACATTTCACTCTCGCTTCTTTATCAGCACGTGATAAGCACTCTAAGTTACACGTGCCCGCCACATGACGGATAAGCTACAGCTGAAGTTGTATGAGCTTAGTTAATCTCTGGAGTTTTAAGCTCGCGTCAAATATACAGAATTCCATTTTGTGCATAACATTCTTCTTTGTCCAAACACATTCACATTTATTTTGAATCTATTACGGATAATTTGTCCTAGGTTATCTCGCATCTCCGTGTGGTACCCGGCACCAATACAAAAAAAAATAGGACCACTCCATTTCTTTCCCATGGATGTCTTAAAAGGCGACTAAGGGATAGGCTTACAAACTTGGGATTCTTTTTTAGGCGATGGGCTAGCAACCTGTCACTATTTGAATCTCAATTCTATCATTAAGTCAAATAGCTGAACGTAGTCATTCAGTCTTTTTAAGACTTTTGGCTCTGTCTACCCCGCAAGGGACATAGACGTGACCTATACCAGTTGCGGGATAATACATATATGTATGTATGTATTATCTCGCAACTGGTTTTGCTGCCGTTCGATGACGATTTGTACATAAAATATTCTCTTTTTATTTAATCTTGCTTAGCCCAAAAATCTTTCCAATTTTTTAGTACCAAACACGAAAATATATCGTGCCCAACTAAGAAGACTTAGAGACTTATTAAAAAATATTTTTATCAACTAAAAGAAATGAATGAAAGAAAACAAGATTTTATTTTAAAATAAGTCTTCTTATTTGTTAAATAATATTAAACTATTTCCAAAATTAAACGAATATCAAGAGCAAAATTAAAAGTAAAACTACTTATTTAAAAATAAAAGATGATTACAAACTAAAATTAAATTTATAAACAAACTTAAGGAATTCGCGAGACACCTACATAGTTAGAAATATAACGCTATCTTCCTTCAAATACATTTGCTACACGGAATGTTCAGCGTCCTTAAATATTAAAATCGTGTGACGATGAAAACAAATGAAGTAAACAATGCGTTATCACGAGGCGAGATAGGGCGCGTGTGCGCTGTGATAAGGCGCCGCCCGCCCCCCACGCCCGCCCAACCAACACTTCGTACTGTATTTTATAAACGAGTGAAAAAAAAGTTTTATTATTGTAGTTTTACTTCACATATATATATCACGTTTGTATCGCCTACGGGGTCGATATAGCCTTAACTTTAGAAAGAAGTCGAAGGTCAGGATCAAGTGAATAAATTCAGACAGTGACAAGTCTCTAGCACGTCGCTTAAAAGAAAAATCATAAGTAGTTTTAGGTTGTATTATTGGTGTATTATTATGTAACTTTTTTGATATTATAACATGATAAAATAAATGAAATAAACAATGCGTTATCACGAGACGAGATAGGGCGCGTGTTCGCTGTGATAAGGCGCCGCCCGCCCCCCACGCCCGCCCAACCGGCACTTCGTGGAGTATTTTATAAACGAGTTAAAAATATAATTTCAAAAGTTATTGTACATACAAACATCACGTCTAGGAGAAAACTGTGCTAATATTCTCGATTAGACTAAGGCCGTTTTTAATTGGATGGCTTAGCGATGGAATTGAGATTCAGATAGAGAACGGTGGTCCATTTCCTAAAACAAAAATTCAAAGTTGTTTTAGTTTTTCGAACGTCAGACAGCGAGAATGACGGATGACACAACGGGTTTTATGAGTAATAAGAGAATTTATGGTTGATAAGAACAATAGCAAATTAAACGGCTTTTATACTTTATAGTTATGCTAATTAAATTTTATATTTAAAATTGCTTTGGATACGAAAATTAAGTTGTTTGATCCAGATTTAAAGTTCCCATATTTACACTAGAAATTATTTAACTATACTTCAATATATGTATTTTAAAAATTGTACTTATAATTTAAATATAATTTAATTGACTTACAAAAAACTCCACGTCTTTAAGCTCTAACAAAATTAATCCTTAAATATTAAATAAGCAGTATTATCTTAACACAGTTTAAAAAAAAAACATACAATTAACACCGCGTTGTGTGCCTTTAAAAGACAATGTGCGGCTTCAAAAAGGCACCAAAACAAAAGTTAGTTTAGCGATAGTGTGTACAAAGACAATGTGTGTGCCGATAGACCTCGCGTATAAAGCGCTGGGCGGGCGATATCGTGGCTGCCGCGCGGCGATAACGCCCGCCCTGCACCGCACTCGCGTTCCTGTATAGACACGTTCCGATTTAGCGTTAGTTCCAAAAGCGTTATCGCCTCTTTTTAAAAAGACTGGGGTCTGCTAGTGATCATGGTTCAATTAATTTATATTGTCAGTGGACTGTTCGTCTCCCAAGGTACATTGAAAAAGTTATACGCGTACTTATAATTAAAAGTCACGCCATTTCCAAGTTGATTAAGAAAACACTATATGTTTCGACTTGTTACGATTCCGGCATATGTTATTCGTATCATTCACATTCATTAATCTCTTCATGTAAATTCCGATGGTCTTAAATCTTGTAATTTATTTGAATTACAGCTCAAAAATGCAGTTGTATACTTTCTTATTACGTATCGACTCATAAACTGTGTAAAAAACTTTAAGTGTCATGTTTCTGGTGTTTTCTAGTGTATTGATGAATTTTAATTTTTATCTTTTTATAGCTAACTATACCCAAAAATGCTCATTCATCCACTATGTGTGTCAAATAAGTAATGAGCCCAGTTAGGAACCCGCAAGCCCCGCATGGGCCCCGCGCCGGCCCCGTCCCGTCCCCGCGCCGCTATCCGCCGTGCACTTCCAGCTATGATTCACTGCGATAAAATAAATGTCGTAAAATGGAATCGAGCTCTTTCAAGGAAATTGATATAGAATGTGTGTATTAATATTCTTGTCGATTTTTCGTAAATTGATTTTTTTAAGTCGTGGTTTTACGAGTAGTTAACTGAATGTGATAAGTTAAACTTGTACCTTAAAATAACATGATGATAATTTCGAAAAAGTTCATCTCCTTGTTGATTACACGAAGCAAAATTATTATTAATATTTAAAATAAGTACATTGGTAACAACAGTTACGTATCTAGTCTAACAGTAAAGAAATCACTAAAATTCATTGTGCTTTAAAAAATAAATGGCCGATTTAGACGATATTTGGTACAGAGACAGACAAAGCCTAAAAGCAGTAAAAAGAGTAGGCTACTTCTTTTTCTAGGAATTCCCACAGAAAGGGTAATTTAAATTTAATAAACGCTGCGGTTAACAGCAAGTTAAGAATAATTTTATGATTGGGAAAATGTAAAATGTGCGATACGATATTTATGTAAGGATGGGCGGGCGAGATAAAATGCCGCCCGCCCAACACAAGACAGTGCATCGCCGTTATCGCAGCCGCCCACGCGTATCACGTGGCTTTTTGTCATTCCTATTTTGAACGTACTGAATATTGTAGACGGGTTAAACGTTTATGTTATTGATTTTATAAATTATTTGCTTCCTCATGTAATCCATGTTATTCTGATGCATAAGTTTAGTATTAATGTTATGTTTCATTCAAATTCCTTAAAAGTATGGATTTAAGTTTTTGATAATATAATTCAATAGTTTTACAATTATCTGCCAACACTTTATTTCTAAAGTTATCTTATGCTTATTAAATACAGTAAAAAGAATAAAATATTTGACTTGAATTAACAATATCCTACACCTCAGTTCACAAAATATGTTTGACACGTCTTAAATTAACAGACCATCCCTGTAAACCAAATTAAAGACATAACTTAATTTGAATTTGAAATTACTTAACAAAAAAATCCAGTTACCATCAATATTAAAAATTGAAACGACACAAAACCATTTATTTGCGAATAGTCTCCTTGTTTATCAAACACTGTTTCGGCTAACAATAATTCAGTTTCCATCGCTGCAAGCTTGTAGCAATATTCAGCGCGTCTTATCAAAATTGAAGCGACAAAACCCGGGAGATAGCCTGGGCGGGCGCGATTACCGCCTGCGACGGTGCACTGTCTTGCGCCGGGCGGGCGGCGCGTTATCTCGCCCGCCCAGCCGGTATCGCCTTATCAATCCGCCCCAGACGACCGTTTTAAGTTTTATAACTCGTATGTCACGATTTATGTTTTGATTTGATAGTTTTTGTGATGTTTGCTCGGTGTTCGCGTGAAAGGGTTGGGTTTAAGTGTTTTTTTGTATGTTGTCTCTTTTGTTTATTATAAATATGTTTTTGATATTTTTTTATAATAGAGTCCCATTTTTTGTGGCATAAAGGCTGGTAAGTGGGTAACTACACACGTTATTCTGAAGCGAATAGGGGAAAACTAACAGGCGGCCGGTCATAAAACTGAAGCCAAAACTTTCCGGTATGATTAGAGATAAAAAACTAACATACTGTGCCGACCCCACGTAGAAAGTGGGAAAAGGTAACGACGATAAAGAAGATTACTAATTAAAAATTAATTAATGAATATTATACTAAGATCAGTAGGGATCAGAAGTATGCAGGGATCGTGGCAAGTGGAAAGAGGTAGTCTCTGCCTACCCCTCCGGGAAAGAGGCGTGAGTTTATGTATGTATGTATGTATGTATATATACTAAGATTAAGGTTAACTAACTTTAAACCAAAACAAACTAGCAATTCTTCACACTGACAATATCGGTACAATGCAACTTGCACCAACACAGTGCAAAGGCTCAAGTTAAACCATAATTTATATCCGCCGCAAAACTAATACCGAAGACTTCTAAACTGCGATCGGATCCCTCGTGAAATGCTTATTACTTGCACAGAATCTCCACTTACATCTCAATTGCAAAACAATGTTATCATTGAACATAACAAACAAAACGCAAACTTAACACAATAAGTAGGTACAAAGTTTAAAATCAATCATCGTTTTAACTGAAGAGGATTCGCATCGTTCATATGAGAAAAAAAATTGTTATAAATTTCCGATGAGTTAATAACGTTTTTGTGTGCATTTTAATAAGGTTTATTTTCAAATGGGAGTTGTCGAAAGGTTATTTATTAGGTAAAGGGTGGTATAACGCCCCCACAATGGTTGAGAGGTTTGAATGCATCTAGATAAGATCGATATTAAACTAAATACGTGCAAAACCCGCTCGGGGAGAGGCTTTGTGTGGCCTCTCGTGTTATCTGTGCCTGCCATAGACTGTTCTAAGATTGCTTTGAACGACCTTTGCGTGTTAAAAAAAGTTTGGAGGTTCATTTTTTAAATTTTGTGGATTAAATCTGCATGCGCTAGATATCACTTCCAAAATTTTTTATTAATAAAGTACACCAATATTAAAACAAAAATTGTATATTTGTTATATGATTGTAGTGATGACTATATGATGATGATGATGTGATGATGACATATACATATAGTCACGTCTATAACCCTTGTGAGAAAGACAGAATCAACAGTCTTAAAAAGACTGATAGGCCACGCTCAGCTATTTGGCTTAATGATAGAATTGAGATTCAAATAGTGACAGGTTGCTAGCCCATCGCCGAAAAAAAGAGTCCCAAGTTTGTAAGCCTATCCTATGTATTAGTCGCGACGACAGAGCGTAAAAAAGAATGAAAATAACATACCTATAAGTTTTAAGAACAATAAAAAATAACAAATTATAATTTTACCCACAAAAACGAAAAATTCCTTGATTTCCATAAAAAAGTATAAATTATGTCTCTATGTGAAATAAGACCTGACATAATTCGTTATTAGAAGGCGACAATACGAAAAACAGCAATAAGTCGACGAGTTAGCTTGTTTGTCCAACCGAGACGGTTTCGGGCGCTCACGGATGTACACTCACTGGAAGTGACTGCAAAAATAATTTTTTTTTTAACAACAAAATGGCGTAAGTTTGAAATAAAAGAAAATAAGTTTTATATGTACGCTTAGATCACGTATATTTTCTTTTATTATTTTGCTTAAAAATAACTTTATTTCATTCATATGTTAATATATATATTTTATCTTGATATTTATTTTGAAACCGTATATTGAAAGTCCGCTTTATTACGCTTCCTTTTACAGCGCCTAATGACAATTTCAATAATAAGTAACAAAGACATGTTACTTATTATTGAAATTGTCAAACCGTTAGAAAAATTCATTCTTCCTTTGTAGGACTATACTAGATAAATATGAGTGCTTATGCGCCGATTCGGTTATTATTTTATGTGGCCAAGATTACAACATAAAATTTTAAAAATGAAATACTTATTTTTTCTCTTTTAAACATCACAAAGTCTTCCAGCTGAACTCCCGGAGTTCCCGCGGGATTGATAGGGTTTCCATGCGGACGAAGTCGCGGGCGGCTCCTAGTTTGTTTATGAATGTATCTCTTTCAGCTCTACTTTGTTTATGCCACATCCAGTGGCTCCACGTCTCAGATTACGTGCCCTATCTCCCGCCGCTCTCACCCGCGCTAACGATTTATTTAGCAACTCCGTAACGACGTTTATACAACCTCGCCACACGTCACTCCCAGCAGCTTTTTATCGCAAGATAACACACTGTGCACAAGGATCCTGGATACTGGAAACCTTGAAAATGATGGAAAGCTAGCACCGGATTAGAACCTTAAAAATAGCCTCTTTTCTCGTCATCATCCTGACATTAACTCCACGCTTGGGAGGACCTAAGAATAGTGTGATTTTTTTTTAAAGAAGTAGATTTGTCATCCTGATAATTAGAGAATAGAAGAACCCATAGAATTCAAAATAACATAAGACTATTGAAACGGTAAGTAGGTACTGAAGACTGGTGACAGTCACCAGCAAAAGTCATCAATAATGTTAATTAATTGAGTATTGTAACGCACCCTCTATGCTTTTAATGTGCGCTGCCATTTTGATTCTTGATTTTTCTTTTTATTTTGGATGAGTGGAAGAAATTCCGATTGGGATAAGTCCGCCATTGTAAATTTTCTTCTAAATCCAATAACTGTTTTATTTTTTATAGTGAAAAGATGTACTATCTGCCTACCCCTCCGGGAAAGAGGCGTGATTTTATGTAGGCATGTATGTTTTAATTTTATTATATTTCTTTTTATGTGCAACAAAGAGTTTATAAACAAACAATGTTTTCATATTATTTGACAGCTTAACAACTGCGCAGATATGTACCTGTTTGCTTTACTAGACAGTACCTATTTGTTTAAAGTACATACAATATACCATATATACAGGACAAATTACACAGATTGAGTTAGCCTCGAAGTAAGTTCGAGACTTGTGTTACGAGATACTAACTCAACGATACTATATTATAATAAATACTTATATAGATCAACATCCAAGACCCAGGTCAATCAGAAAAAGTTATTTTCTCACCATGCTCTGACCGGGATTCAAACCCGGGACCTCCCATGTCACAGACAAGCATACTGCCGCTGCGCCACAGAGGCCGTCAAATTGCCATTCTTATTAAATTTACTTATATATGTATATGTGGCAACAAACATGCTCACATCTCACATATCATCATGCTCGTCATGATATTAATATTTCCATTGTAATTATTCTCTTCTATCAAACCAATATAATGGAAGAAATAAATAAAAACAGCACGAGCAGCTGCAAATCGATTTGCAAATGGCTAGATTAACCCGCAGTGGAAGCCATTAAAAATCGGTAAACAAGAGGGAAATGAATTAAATGCCTTAATCGGCCGCCCGCGGACTATGGCACGGAACTTAAGAAGGAACTCCTATAAGGCGATTCGCGCACGTTAATTTTATAATTTATATTTACTTGTTTTTGCTAAATCAATTAGGTATATTGGTTTATAAATGGAGATTATTATATATATTATTAATATAGATAGTGCCGTGTAGTTCCCGGCACCAATACAAAAAAGAATAGGACCACTCCATCTCTTTCCCATGGATGTCGTTAAAGGCGACTGAGGGATAGGCTTACAAACTTGGGATTCTTTTTAAGCGATGGGCTAGCAACCTGTCACTATTTGAATCTCAATTCTATCATTAAGCCAAATAGCTGAACGTGGCCATCCAGTCTTTTCAAGACTGTTGACTCTGTCTACCCCGCAAGGGATATAGACGTGACCATATGTATGTATGTATGTAACAGCTGAACGTCTATATTAGCCTTTTCAAGACTGTTGTCTCTGTCAACCTCGCAAGGGATATAAACGTGATTATATGTATTTATGCGTCTTTCGAGTCTCTAGTATAATGCTGTGTTTACTTCGTAAGAAATCAAGACGTGTTAAAACCAAAAATATTCCATAATAATGTATCGATAATATCAATATTACAAAACTAGATCATATCGAAATGCCTATGTCTTCATACCTATACCTATTACAAGTAATCAATTGCAACTCTTACACCTACGATGTTTCCCCAACGATTTAGTACAGTCAACTGCACATCAAGTGCACGAATCCCTTCTTCTTCCTTCTGTTCCTAGCGTTAGTACCTGTCACAATCGTGACCTCTCCGGAGAGGAGTCCGTTTTGACCGTCTATTCTATTCTAAGTATAAATTAATATTGTGAAGTTGACGTTGTTGAAGAAAATGCTGCAGTGCAGTTTGTTACCGCTTCTTCTGCACTGACGCCTTGGAAGCGGCAGTAAACTTAGTTTTTAAGTAATTTATTTGACGTCAACCAATGTTGTTAAACCATACGACAATTATTAAGCGATATATAGTATCCTATAATAATGAATAAAAATTTTGAATTTTGAATTTTTTTTGACCACAATCTTGCATTGGATCAAGTCAAGCGTCTCCCGGTCTTCCCAACCTTTGCAGGGAAACCTAACCCATAACGGATCACTGTTACACATAACGTTGCATACATACATAAAATCACGTTTACATCCCTTGCGGGGTAGACATAATCAACAGTCTTGAAAAGGCTGAAAGGCCATGTTCAGCTCAATGGTGGAATTATAACAATGAAATGCGAAATACGCAGGTTTCCTCACGATATTTTCCCTCATCTTAAGCAAGCTTTCGGTTAGCACTCAAACTAATAAACTCAGAAAAGAGTGATACCTGGCCAAGGTAGAATCTGTGCTTCCACGGTAAAATAACTATAATCAAGTTTTTTAATGTAGACAATGTGCATTCGTCCACGATTTAGATTTAAGAGATCTATATTTGTAAATTGACGTCCGGTGAAAATGCTGCAGTGTAGTTTGTTGTACACATGCGCTTTGGAAGCGGTAGTAGTTATAATTAGATTTAAGTGATGTGACGTCAATAAGTGATACCTTGTATACAATTTTGAAAAAATAAATCTAATATTTTCTATGTATTTGCGAAGATTAATATACTTTGGACTGTACACTTATCCGACCGCGTAAAAAGCGATACAAATGGATGTGTAAATAACGACCCGAGTACATGCTTTTAGCTGCACTTATCAACAACTTAGCATAACACATGCAACAATAATCTCGTATGCAAATCTGTTGGTGTCCGAGGGAAATCTCAATTTGTAATGTCAAGACACTTGGTCGCTTTTTATTTTATTTATTTATATATTCAAAACTATATTGCACAAAACAAAAATGTACAAAAGGCGGACTTAATGTCGTTCTCTATCAATGGACCAACTGCCCAAACAGAAAAACTTTAAGTTGGTGGCGCGATAAAGATATTGTATATCATTAAGTGGGTTAAGATTTAATGCTAAAGTATATATTTTAAACCGCCTGCGACTTCGTCCGCGTGGAATCAATCCCACGGGAACTCCGGAATAAAAAGCAGCCTATATGTTATTCTGGGTCTTCAGCTTCCTACATACCAAATTTCATCATAATCGGTTCAGTAGTTTTTGCGTGAAAGAGTGACAAACATCCATACTGACATCCTGATATACTCACAAACTTTCGCATTTATAATATTGGGCATATGCCTCTCAAATATCTTTCCACCTAGCTCTATCAAAGGTTTTTCAAGCCCATGTTATCCCGGCACGGTTTTTTATGTCATCGGACCAGCTGGTTAAATGGTCTTCCAGTATTCCTCTGTCCAGCTCTTGGTCGCCATTCCAGGACGAATTTGCTCCATCGACCGTCTTCACGTCTACACACCTGGCTGTTTATGCAAAACATCATAATTTAATATAGTGCCGTGTGGTTCCCGGCACCAATGCAAAAAACAATAGGACCACTCCATCTCTTTCCCATGGATGTCGTAAAAGGCGATTAAGGGATGGGCTTACAAACTTGGGTTTCTTTTTTTTTAGGCGATGCGGCTAGCAACCTGTCACTATTTGAATCTCAATTCTATTATTAAGCCAAGTATCTGAACGTGGTCAGTCACTCAGTCATTCAGTCTTTCAAGACTGTTGGCTCTGTCTACCCCGCAAGGGTTATAGACGTGACCATATGTATGTATAATTTAATATATAACCAAAATCTTAACCCCAGATCCGTGATCGCAAAATTTACGATATGATCCGAAATTTTACAAAAGCCGCCCCCTAATCACAATGGTGGAGGAAGCTGGCGCGTGTAACGGCGTCGTTACGGTCGCTAACGGCTGCTAACGGTCGCTAACGGGCGCTAACGGTCGCTATCAGCGATCCAGGGCGGGCGGAAGGCTACCTGCCGCCCACACTTAATGCATCCGCAGTATATTTAGTCTCCTAACCATTGATACGTTTCCTGAGATCTTTATCGGGAGGGTGGGTGAACCTATCTATTTCTTTAAAACCTGAAATGAAGGTAATATAAAATAATGGAATAATACAAATAATCACGTCTTAGAAAGGCGACGAAGGGATATGCTTATAAACTCGGAATTCCTCTTGTAGACGATACGCTAACAACCCGTCACTATTTGAATCTAAATTCCATCATTAAGTCACATAGCTGAACGTGGCCTTTTAGTATTATCAAGACTGCCGGCTCTGTTTACCCCGCAACGGATATAAACGTGACCTTTTGTACGCGTACTTTCTCCCTTACGGGATAGATAGTTAATAGCCAACCATATAGCTGAACGTGATCTTCAGTCTTTTCAAGACTGCATTGTCTCTTAGCCCTTTCTACCTCGTAAGAGATAAAGACGTGAATGTATCAATTATGATCTAAGGCTATCTATCTTATTGTTATTAAGTCATTTACAAAAATATTTGTTGTGTTATTATTAGATACGAATTAGACAAAAATCAATAACTATAGGTATATGAGGTATTATAGGTATACTCGTATCTACATTTTGTTAAGGTTGATTGGCACAAAATTTATACTTAGCACCTCACCTGTACCTTATATCTCTTTAGAAATCTTTGCACCTTATTCGCAACACACCTAGCTAAGATGCCGTTAAGATAATTTAGAAAACACATGAAAATTCTTTTTACAACACGCTCCTACCGTTAAGAGGAAATACCGTCTTACGCCAGCATATAAACGTATTTTTCACCGTTTAGGTCAAGGCTTATTCGTATATATGAGGCATTCATCATATCTGATTCTCGTTCAAATAATTAGAAAAAATAGGGGGTTAGAATTTTACCTAATTTACACACATTCTGAATGTGCAAGTTTCTTCTCGATATTTTCATTTACCGTAAGAACATCGGTTTGTATTTAAACTAAAGTACATAACTTCGGAAACAGACATTGGTACATGATTGAGGTGGGATTTGAACCTGTGTCTTTAGATGCATCTCGCATTCCAACTGGGTACTTCACCACCGACGCTCTTGTCCATCATGTAGACGGTCTCTGTGCCACAGCATTAGTACGCTTGTCTGTGACGCCGGAGGTCCCGGGTTCGAATCCCGGCCAGGGCACGATGAGAAACGAACTTTCTCTAATTGGCCTGGGTCTTGGATGTTAATCTAGAATAAGTATTTATTATAAAATATAGTATCGTTGAGTTAGTATCTCGTAACACAAGTCTCGAACATACTTCGAGGCTAACTCGATCTGTGTCATTTGTCCCGTATATATTTATTTATTATTTATTTATGTATTTCCTCTTAAATGGTGAAGTGTCGAGAATGTACGCAATAACCCATATAAGGCGGAGTTTATAGTTGGCGAGTGTGAGTTATTAGCCATTATGGGGACATTAAAAACTTGTCCTGAGCCAGGCAGCTTTTATAAGCACTAGCTAGGCTAGCTCATATTGGTTTAGCGTGAAAGTGAAGGAAATAAATTATTGTTGCGTGATGCGGAAGTATCGGGATTTTAAACGATGTCACAAGTGGAGGTTTTAATTTCATTTTTATTCAAATTTTTTTCAGGATTAGAAAATTGGTTATGGAAAATTTTCCATTTGTTTGAACAGATTTAACTCTTTTTACTCTAATAAATACAGTCGAAATTGGTTACATATTCACACTTTTAATAAAGAGAAAAGATTTGTATTTTTGAATGTTTGTACCGAATAAACTCAAAGCCCCACGCAATAGCTAGTTATAAAATAAAATATACATATATCTTAAATTATTACGTAAATTTATTTTGAAAACCAAACCTTAATCTAATAAAATTAATTGTCAATTTAAATTGTGATTGAAAATAAAAAATATTGAGTAACTGACTGCCCGTGTGACATCTATACGACAACAAAAACTATCGCTGTTTCGCATTTGAATATGACGTGAAAAGAGACAGCGATAGTTTTACGCGCAGTTTACCAAACTTACCTCAATGTCTTTACACGAAATATCTCCCGCTGATATTAGGAAAGGAAAAACTAAACAATAGTTATTTATATACTTAAGGTTATACACAACAGGTTGCAATCGATAACATCTACATATATTTATGCACACGCCATACCCCGCTCCAAAATTCATCTCTCCTCGCATCTCTACTGGAAGAGATTTCTTTTGAAATAAGTAGCACCTTTGTACTATAATACATACATATCTACATACATAAAATCACGCCTCTTTCCCTTGTACTATAATTACTGTATTAAATGCTCCTGTATATAAGTTTGTGTACATAAATAAATAAAACTCTTAGAAACGTACTACATTATTTTATTTTTTTCTTAATTGAAGACGGCACTGGTTTGTTTGTTTGTAAACTGCACAAAATAAACATGATAACAGTTCCTGGAATTAAAAAATATGTACAATGGCGGACTTATCCCAATGGGTATTTCTTCCAGTCAACCCTTGGGATATAAAAAATAATTGTACCTAAAAGGGAAGTGGAGTCCATGAGACAATAAACATTACAACAAATCTAAATGCAGAAGAACTGTATATTGCTATCAACCCTTCCTAACAAGATTTTTTCGAAGATTAAATTCTAAAAGCAAAAATAAATATAACAATATCAAGTGATTGTAATTATATTTTGTTTTTGTGAAGCTGACAATTATTAAAGTAAAATTCCTAAACTACAAACTAAAAAAAAATATTAACTAAGTTTGGTTTTATTATTATATATCATTTTAAATTATCTTAATGCACTACAGGTAAGCTACTAAAGGTTACGATCCAGAAGCGGCAAGTTTAAAGAAGATGAAATATTATTTTACTAATATCGCAGTGAGCGATGTAATGCTATATATTTCAACTAAGTAGGTATTGATTCCCTCCATGGCTGAGAATACTTCCGCATTTATTGTCATCTTGATCTTTGGTCTCAGATATTTCCCTAACTCCCCTTTCAAATAATCCACACATATATTTGAACCGATCAAAAAACACATGTATAAAACTTAGTCGAAATGAAAACGTTCGCGGTAAAGTCTGCTAAAAAATTGCAACCGCTTTGAAATTCTATTCATTCTCAAAAAAGTGCCAAACATCGTTTCATTTTGACCCAGAAACGTGGCCCACAGCCCGCGGGACTCACACCTTTAGATCTGATTTCAGTGTTTGGGCTTTCAAAGGCAGTCTCAAATCTTGTGGCGAAAACCGAGCATAACTTTGAAACCTTAGGATTGAAAAGATAAGACCTATTATTAGGATAAGAAATTTTTGATAGAATGAATAAATATATACGGGATAAATTACACTCAGTGAGTTAGCCTCGAAGTAAGTTCGAGACTTGTGTTACGAGATACTTACTCAACGATACTATAATAATAAATATTTATATAGATAAACAAACAGAAAAAAAATATTAGCATACAGATTCATACATAGATATTCCTTAATACTTTAAAAAAATCTCTTGTATAATATATCTTCCAGCGATTGGCTTGCAATTGCATATTTGCAATGAGGTAAGTACATGTATTGGGTGTGTGTACATTTTTATTTTGCTTCTAAGTGAGAAGGTAGCCTTCAATGAAGGCAGAGCCCCGACTAAAATAAAACTAATAATCAGATATTTAAAAAAAAAAAATTGATATTGTATGCAATATTTATGATGTTTAAAAATGTTATTTAAATCTCAACCCGGCAACACCGGTACGTGTCGCAAGACGCAATAAACTAGCAACACTTTTATCCAAGTTTTATCAAAAACTATAGTTTTTAAGTTCGGTAAATATCTCAAGTTTAAAGTTCCGTGTCGCGCTATCGCGAAGTTGGTATCGTGTCCGATGGCTGCGGATCACAAGTTGGGCTGTCTCCTCGGAGCTGCCTGCTGGCTGTCTTCACTGGGCTGCCTCCGTCGGGCTGCATTTTTCAAGCACTCGTTTAAAGATAAATCTTTTCCTTTAAAATTCTCTGTTACTGTTTCAAAAAGTGTATACGCCCCTTAACTAATACCCTCCCTCACCCAGTGAATTAATATAGATATTTGTAAACACGTCAGAGTTTGTGTAAGTAAAACATCAGACGATTATGGTAACCCCAGTTACGCGCTTCTCATTGGCGCAACATAGTTGTTACTAATTGAATTCTATCAATTTTTCAGGAAAACTAAAAATACATTAATTTGTGATTCTCCTTGTAAGCGATGGGCTAGCAACCTGTCACTATTTGAATCTCAATTCTATTTTTAAACCATACAGCTGAACGTTTCCTTTCAGTCTTTTTGAGCTGTGTCCACCCCGTATGGATAAAGACGTGATTATATGTTCATGTATAGTGGAACAATGCACATTAGTTGCATAATATACATAGTAATGTCAAATAGTAATGGCCCGGCTGGGGAAGTATGGAAGACATTGGGAACGATACGTTAGCTGATACGAACTTCTAAGATCCAATACAAACCGCCGAAAGTTGTTCCAGTCGAGGTTCAAGTCAAAAGATACCAGCGGATTTTATTTTACTACATAAGCTTCATATTAATTTTTGCTAATATGAGAAACCACAAATTAATAAATCATTTTAAAAATATTTATTGATTTGAAAGAGAATTCTCTTCTCATTCTTTTTTCACTTTCATTTTTTAATGACCAACACGGAGGTTATGAGCATACCTACAGAATTAAAAAAAAACTTAACCGGATTTAGTTAAAATTAATTTCCACTGTAAATACAGATTTCAAATATTGAAGTGTTTGTTGTGTTCTTTAAATAATAGATTCTTTTTACTTTTAAAGAAAAAAATGTAGAAGATACATTGATATTAAAAAAAATATATATTGCATTATTAATAGCTGTTTTCTCTTCTCGAATGTTAAAACCAATCATTCCACGTTATTCAATTTTATCATTCCATATTTAAAACAATTATTCAACAAATCATTAACAGACTTTGTTTAAAAAATAACTAACAGAGATGTATTTAAACGCTTTAAACTCTTAACTCAGACCGCATTCAAAATCTCTATTGCAACTAATACGCGTTATATGCACTTCTGATTAAACTGTTATGTTAGTTTGTTGTCTAATGTCGCGCGAACGTCTACGAATGTTGTACAAATGTCTCTACGTGAGATAAGATTGCAGTTTGAACTTGTTTTGCTTATACTCATAGGGTGAGTATGTAGAAAATGTGCATTCGCCCACGATTTAGATTTAAAATCTATATTTGTATATTAGGAAATTGCTGCAGTGTAGTTTGTTCCGTCGTTTTTTCTACACATGCGCTTTGGAAGCTGTAGTAGATATAATCTTAATAGCGATACCGTGTATTTAATTCTGAAAATAAATCTATTTGTATGAGATTGTTTATTTTGTCGATGTACTGTAAGTTGCATTATTCATAACTTATAATCACGTCTGTATTTCTTACGGGGTAGATTCTGTAAGACTACGTTCGGCTGTATGACCCGATGTTGGAATTGAGATTCAATTAGTGGCATTAAAATCATATTCAAGTTGCTAGCCCATCGCCTTAAAGAAGAATCTCAAGTTTTTTCTCATGTCCCTTGTATATAAAAATAAAAAAAAATACATATTTTTGTACATGCTTCGGAAACATTAAAACATATGCGAAATATGATACAAAACAATTCTATTTAACATAATGAAGTGATGAAATAACACCACAGACACAAGTAATCTTAGAAGCGGCATCACTCATACGTAACTCGTATCGTGAACATACTTCAAAGTGAACGGAGCTTTATAATCTGTAACATTACATTAGGGTGTTTCACATTTGTCCAGTTTAAGGCCTATTAAGAATATACTTCATAGAATACGGAGTACATTACAATTACGAATTACATGGAGCAGCATTTATTTATTAAAAAAAATGGTAATTAATAATTATAATGATTTATTGTCGTGCATATTCAAAGCATGTTAGTAAAATTATCTATACTTATATTGCTGAAAAGTTTGTTTGTTTGTTTGAACGCGCTAATCTCAGGAACTACTGGTTCGAAATGAAAAATTCTTTTTGCGTTAAATAGACCATTTAACCATTTAGACGAGGAAGACTTTAGGCTGTATAACATCGCGCTGCAACTATAAGAAACCAAAAATAATGGAATATGTGAAAAAAACGGGGAAAATTATTCATCCTTAAGGACTTCAATGATGTCCAAAATAACCACTATTCCACGCGGAAGAAGTCGCGGGCACAGCTAGTTGTTAATAAAATTATTTTGTTATTTTTGTTTTCATTACAATTTTAATATTTAAAAATCACTATTTCTGAGCGAGATCACATTTTAGTATCTTTATCATTTAAACACTGAATACAAAGTACTTATTATTATTAAAATGAATCATTACCATGTTTTGCTTTAAACATAACGTTACAACACCAACTCGCCACTCCACTCCCCCAATGAACTCGCCTAATATCCACTAGCATTATAATCTCACCTTACTTTATAATGGCGAATGATTCATTCGTCCCATATCCGAATGTTTTAGCTTATCAATAGATAACCGACCGGGGTACCGAATAAATGTTGAGAGCAAGTATCTTATAGATAATACAAGCCATTAGGTGTCGTGGAATGCTGTGGAGTAATTACTTGAGGTTATGGTGTTCAGTTTCGGTTCGTGGTAACCTAGATTTTAGATACAAGATCTGGGTGGTTATTGTTTATTGTGAAACCTAGATATACTCTTAATATTAGAATCGTTTTAATTGTTGTAATTTTTTTTCTATATTTACATCTATGGGAAATAGATAGAGTGTTCCTATTCTTTTCAATTTAGTAACTTACTTAATAAGTAAATTTAAATTAGTAAATACACTAACATGATGCCACACCCAGCTAAGCCCTTACAAGCCAGATTAAATTCTACAAATGCTTTACCAACTAAGTGACTATTGAAACAAGAGAGCAGACAATCTCACCATCAGGTATTTGCTTAGCATTGTCGTCACATCGGCTGTGACCACCCACGGCGTGATACGTAGGACATGACCAGGGTATCTGGGGTCGGACGGATCCTAGATTCGGCCCACGCTGGATTGTTGTCATATTTAAAGTTGCAATATCGTATTAATGGTACGTATATTGTGTTTACATTTTATTGATGTCCGTTGCGCAGCGAATATGGCGTTTGTCTGTGACTTCCGGGTTCGAATCCCGGGCAGGGAATGGGAAACGAACTTTCTCTAATTGACCTGCGTCTTGGATGTTTATCTATATAAGTATTACAAATATAGTATCGTTGAGTTAGTATCTCGTAACACAAGTTTCGAACTTCGAGAAATATTCAATCTGTGAAATTTTTCACATATTTATTTATTTATGATTATGATATGCTCAATTCTAGTGACAGGCCGGGATTCGAACCCGGGACCTCCGGTGTCACAGACAAGCGCACTACCGCTGACACACAGGCCGTATCATGAAGCCATACAGTTGAAAAAGCTAGTAGTAAATATTATCCCTGTGTTTTATTGCAATATGTTAATGGTGTCATGCAAATGGACCTTTTAAAAGTCACGATTAATGCTTTTTTTCTGAGGTGCTTTAATGAGCAGATTCGCTTTTGATACGTTCTGCTTGAGTACCTACCTGATAAGCTTGAGTACTTATTCGGCCGATAAGATAATTATCTCGATCTTTTATTATACTTCAGATTACAAAATAAAAATAGTACGGAAATATAACACGATTTAAAAGCGTTAACTGATGATATTAGCGTTAACTGGAAACATGCGAGGATGAAAAGAAAAAATGGTCATCACTTTTTTTAAATAATGTGAAATGTTATGACCCATTTCATATATAACGTAACATAAACCCAGTTCACCTTGAAAAAGTCAAGTAGTAACATAAGTGACCAGTAAAAAAAAATAGAAAACAAAAATAGTAAATAATAAAAAAATATTTAATTTTCTATTCCCCAGTTCCCTAATTTAAGCATATTTATAATGTAGGTTTCTGTAAACGGACTAAATTATGAAAAACTTAGTTTTTTTTAATTTGACAGCACTATACTTATCTGTAGTCTAATTATTTTACGCTAAATCAAGTTTCGGTAAATTGTTATGTGAATTTTATTGTTCTGCGTTAATTTTTGAAGTCAATATATTTAACGTTGTACTAAACTCGGTTTAGATAAGGATATAAGATGGGTCGTTAACCTTGGTTAAGTCAAAATTCGTTAGGCAAATTTCGTGTGCGGAAATTTTGCATTTTTCTTTTTTTGTGTAAAATAAACGCGTAACCTTTAACGAAAAATAAATAACTTGTGGTGACATGTCTACGCCACAAGTCACAAAAACAAAATCACGCGACGCCAACAGTAAAAAAAAAAAAGAAAAAAGTCTAAATCGCGCAAAGATTTCACGGATTGATGATAAATTGAGTCGAATCATCACTCCCGCAGTACAGTAATAACAGCAGTAACCATATTACGTAAACTAAATGGAAAATAAAACAAAAATCATCCTCACGTTTAAACTTACGCAATTTTACAGATAATAAAACACGTCTTTTGATGGCTGTTGGCTCTGTCAACCCCGCAAGGGACCCCGCAAGACCCGCAGACGTGATTATATGTTATGTTATATAAACGGAGCAAGATAACAACACACATTTTCTTCTTCTTGGAGGTAATTTCGGTTACATTCTTACCTCTCTGATGAGTGGCCCAGGATGTTTTGGATAACTGAGGTTTATATACTAAAAGACTTCCGTCTCAACTCCACAACTTTTAAAACACAATGTATAAGTATAATAAAGTACAAAATGAGAACAATATGTGTTTTATCAGTTACATACACCGTTCATCTGTCTGGAGCATAGACTAGAAACTAAATTCAAGCATTTAACGTAGGTACGTTTCGACGTCCATACACTTTATTATCTATGGATGTAAACTTTTTAATGTCGTAGAGATCGTGGCAAGTGGAAACATGTAGTCTCTGCCTACCCCTGCGGGAAAGAGGCGTGATTTTATGTATGTATGGATGAATACTTCTTTGTAATGCTGAAATAGAATGTGAGAGCACTATTAACATATTATATCAAAAAAAAATTGTTAAGATAAAAACGTTTTGCAATTAACTACGTTTAAACTTTTGAACGTAGTTTATTGCAGCAGTGGATGCCTTGCCTTACTTTAAACAATGTCAGACAATTGTCAGATATAAAGTTTATTTAGACAAAAAATACTATAAGACAAATGATGACATAAGCTACCAGTTGACGTCCATACATACATACATATAGTCACGTTTATATCCCTTGCGGGATAGACAGAGCCAAGCCAACAGTCCTGAAGAGACTGATAGGCCACGTTTAGCTATTTGGCTTTATGATAGAATTGAGATTCAATTAGTTGCTAGCCCATCGCCTAAAATAAGAATCACAAGTTTATAAACCTATCCCTTAGTTGCCTCTTACGACATCCACGGGAAATTAATTGGAGTGGTCAAATTCTTTTTTATATTGGTGCCGGGAACCACACGGCATCTGATATACAATTAGGCTCCGTCTAGTTAGTCTTTAGTCTGTGGTCTGGACGCTATCTCTCACGGACAGGGCAAGTCTCCCCCCACCCCAACACTAATAACTTGCGATATTTCTGACACGTCGCACTTTGACACTCGTGTTCTTTTTTTAAACGTTGTGTTTTTTTTTATTTGAAGCATAGGCCAAGACGAAAGTTCTTTGATCAAATGGGTTACTTCCTGGTGAAAGGTCAGGTGAAGAATATGCTAAACTAACAAGCTGGCATGAAGAGAGTTATGAATGTGGATGAAGCGAAATTAAATGCAGAGATCGTGGCAAGTGGAAAGATATAATCTCTACCTAGCCCTCCGGGAAAGAGGCGTGGTATGTATGTATATTTGTAACATTGTTACTCTATCTTAAAATAACATTTGACATTTTAACCTAAAGTTATTTTAAAATTTAAACATTACACATATTTGTTTCTTAAAAAAAATTATCGAACATAACCACTAAAACACTCAAGTTGAGACAAAAAAATCCACAATAACTTATCAAGCATTACGGCCTTATTTGCATCAACACATCTTTCAAGATATCCTTTTTGATCGCGACTTAAATCATATTGGGCTAAGGTGCCGGCGCTACCATACAGCAAACGGAGTGGGCTTTTGAGACGCGGAATCGAAGAAGTTCGATGTAATGTTAAGAAATTTTCTCTGCTTTTTAATTGTTTTTAAAATTGTGATTAACAGAGATTATATTTACAATATAGATATTTGCCTACCCCCATTCACTCTACATTCATAACGCATATATTAACAAGCTGTAAAGGGATCGATTCTGACAATATTTAATTTTATCAAAACTGTGTGCAATTTTATGCACGCAATATTGCGTGTTTAAATTGCAAAGCACTAGTACAGATTTATATGTATGAAAGGTCTTATTTATTTATTTATATATTTATGTACATCAAGGAAAAAGTAAAAATAGAACTCAAACTGAAGATTAAACCAAAGATCTTGTTTCAAACTTATAAATTAGATCAATAATTTGTTTTTCAAGCGAGAGTGCGGTATGGCGCCCCATGCTTGCTGAGGAAGCATAGGGCGCCATAACGCACTCTCGCCCCATGCTAAAACCCCGCTAGAGCCGACGTGATCCGCCCGGTTCCCCTTATCACTAAAAGCACTCCCACATTATCGCACCGACGCAATCTCCTATACGTTCGCCTCACACGGGCTGATAAAACGAGGCACTGATACCGCCGCCTATTAGGAAACGTCCGTCTGACACCTCGCTTTGTGGGCTTTGGGGCGGTCAACGCGTTTTCCTGGGTATGGTTGTTTATTATTATGATTAATATTATTATTTTTTAGGCGATGAGCTAGCAACCTGTCACTATTTGGATCTCAATTCCATCATTAAGCCGAGCAGCTGAACGTGGCCATTCAGTCTTTTCGGAACTATTGGCTCTGTCTAACCCGTATGGGATATAGACGTGACTATATGCATGTTTATAACGATACCCTTTACAAATAAATAATAGGTATGACAAGGTCTTCGGGTACTTAATTCAGGTCTTATTAGTGCTTAACGACTTTTTGTTACCAAAAATATTTTTTTTAGTTCTACTCGTATTACTCATGTATTGTAGATAAAGGAAACTTTATTCTTATAAAGGAAGTATGCAGAGATCGTGGCAAGTGGAAGGAGGTAGTCTCTGCCTACCCCTCCGGGAAAGAGGCGTGATTTTATATATGTACCTATGTATGTATGTTTATTCTTATTAATAATTAATTAACTTGTTTTACACACTTTTGCTCGTAACATGTCTTTATTGCCACGACTTAAAAAAGAACGATTTTTTTTCCTTTTTTAAATTGTTTACACAACCGAGAGTATTAGTTATTGGTATTTTTATATCTTAACTAGTTTCTGTAGTTAAAACATAAAACTTAAAGGCACCGGCTCCTGCATATAAAAACACAATCGCATAGTGCAGTAAATTAGAGCACAGATATGGAACATAAATCTTGCAGTATCGAGCGACGGCGGATCGGATCGGACGCGCAATGAAATAAGTCGTTCGCTGATTAACCAACCAGGGCGTTATAGTGCCGTGTGGTTCACGGCACTTTAGAATAGGACCACTTCATATATTTCCCATGGATGTCGTCGTAAAAGGCGGCTTATGAAATGGCTAATAAACTTGGGATTTTTAATTTGAATCTCCATTCCACTAAACTGAACGTGGCCTTTCAGTCTTTCTACTGTTTGTCTACCCCGCAAGGGATACAGGCGGCCTCTAGGTATTTTTCAATTTTCCAAATACAATAAGTAAGTTTACCACTAATACTGACATGACACGTAGACTGCTACGCCGTTCGTAGACTCGTAGCTTCGTAGGCGTGCTACGAAGTCTCACTTATGTTGGTTTCATAAGTGATATATTATAAATATTGAACAGTTAACGTCAGTTATTGCAATTGATTTTTACTTACAAGTGCCGGGAACCACACGGCTTTCTTTGTAATATTCACTAGAATATTATCTCACTAGAGGCCGCCCGCGACTTCGTCCGCATGAAAACCCTATCAATCCCGCGGGCACTATGGGATAATGAGTAGCCTATATTTTATTCTGGGTCTTCAGCTACCTACATACCAAATTTCATCGTAATCGGTTCAGTAGTTTTTGTGTGAAAGAGTAACAAACATCCATACTGACATCCTGACATACTCACAAATTTTCGCATTTATATTAGTAGGATTACACGGACAGACATAAAAAAACCCATAAAGTTAACTTATTTTGTTTTTTAGCACGGAACTACGGACTCAGTAATATATTTTTAACATTTTTTTTATCGGTAACCTAAACATTTAACAAAGTTTGACAAAACAACATTTGACGGCCTCTGTGGCGAAGCGGTAATACGCTTGTCTGTGACACCGGAGGTCCCGGGTTCGAATCTCGGTCAGGGCATGATGAGAAACGAACTTTCTCTGATTGGCCTGGGTCTTGGATGTTTATCTATAAAAGTAGTTATTATAAAATACAGTATCGTTAAGTTAGTATCTTGTAACACAAGTTTCGAACTTACTTCGAAGCTAACTCTAAATCTGTGTAATTTGTCCCGTATATATTTATTTATTTAAAGCAACAAATTATTCATTCATTCAGAAATATTACTTCACAGTTCAATGACCGACCAATAAGAACGTTGAATCGCATATCAGCCATCGCCTTTGATTCACATAGACATTTGGACAAGTGGCATGCATTTTATCAGAAGCTAAAAGCCGATATCTTACCATCTGCTCCACATGCTGAGATAACGTGCCGTTTAGTAGATATAGAGCTAAAATTATACTAACAGTCTATCGTGTAAGTAGTCTATGAGTGCATTCTAAACAAGCGAATCTTACTATGGTAATATTAAATTGCCGTGTGGTTCCCGGCACCAATAAAAGTACACATAGGGCCGCTCCATCTCGTTCCCATGGATGTCGTAAAAGGCGACTAAGGGTTAGGCTAATAGACTTGGGATTCTTCTTTTAGTGCGATGGGCTAGCAACCTGACACTATTTGAATCTCAATTCTATCATTAAGCCAAACAGCTGGACGTGGCCTGTCAGTCTTTTCAAGACTGTTGGCTCTGTCTAATCTGCAAGGGATATAGACGTGATTATATGTATGTATGCATGTATGTAATATTACAAATACGAAAGATTGTAGATGTGTCTTCGCCTGTTCTTAATTTTTTTTTATTAAATAAATAAGTATAATTTAATTATATTGGACAAATTACACATATTGAGTTAGCCTCAAAGTAAGTTCGAAACTTGTTCGAAAGTTGTCAATAAACTTGAAAAAAATGTAAAAGCTTCTTAAAGCGGGAAGGCTTTAGTCCCGGTTGCATCCTCACCACTCTGGAGATGAGCACTGTGACCATAGATCCTGCATTGGGTGAGTCAGGTTTTTACACGAAGCGACTCCCGTCTGACCTCTGCAACTTTTGCAGATAAACCTAACCCGTATTGGATCCATGGTTACACATCCAGTTTCCTGAATGTGCAGGTTTCCTCACGATGTTTTCCCTCACCGTAAAAACATCGGTTAGTATTCAAACTAATTTATATAACTTTAATTGGTAAATAGCTGGATGGATTTCAACTTGTACTTACCTTTTTGTCAATACTCACTATTTGACAGATATCCCATACTACTACTGTGCCGTGTGGTTCCCGGCACCAATACAAAACAGAATAGGACCACTCCATCTCTTTCCCATGGAATGTTATTCGTAAAAGGCGACTAAGGGATAGGCTAACAAACTTGAGATTCTTTTTTAGGCGATGGGCTAGCAACCTGTCACTATTTGAATCTCAATTCTATCATTAAGCCAAATAGCTGAACGTGACCTGCAGTCTTTTCAAGACTGTTGGCTCTGTCTTCCCCGCAAGGGAAATAGACGTGAATATATTTATGTATGTATGTATCCCATACTATCTTGTATCTTGATCAAATTAAGGACGTCCTGGTAAAGGGTCAGGTCAAAAGTACCCGAAACCGCCGAACATGTATGCAGAGATCGTGGCAAGTGGAAGGAGGTAGTCTCCGCCTACCCCTCCGGGAAAGAGGCGTGATTTTATGTATGTATGTAAGTATCCCATACTAAATGTTAAGCACATTACATCCGGGACTTGCTCTGAGTGGGCGGGTGATAGCTATCGCCTCATTGTGCACTCCGTGGTCCCAGGTTCAGAAGCCGAGCTATCTTGACTGTTTGTCTCATACAGATTTATTGGGGAAGATTATATTACATACATACATACATACATACATGTGCTGTGTGGTTCCCGGCACCAATAAGAAAAGAATAGGACCACTTCATCTCGTTCCCATGGATGTCGTAAAAGGCGACTAAGGGATAGGCTTATAAACTTGGCATTCTTCTTTGAGGCGATGGGCTAGCAACCTGTCACTATTTGTATCTCAATTCCATCATAAAACCAAACAGCTGAATGTGGCCTATCAGTCTTTTCAAGACTGTTGGCTCTGTCTACTCCGCAAGGAATATAGAAGTGATTTTATGTATGTATACATACATAAAATCACGCCTCTTTCCCGTAGGGGAAGATTATATTGTTAACTGTTATTACTTTGGCAGGTTGTTGAAAAGAGATGTAACTAATTTTGTTAGCGCTTACCACGTCTGTATACGGCACGGGGTAGATAGAGATTACACACATACATATAATCACATCTATATCCCTTGCGGGGTAGACAGAGCCGGCAGTCTTAAAAAACTGCTTGGTCTCGTTCAGCAGTTTGGGATTCAAATAGTGACAGGTTACAAGCCCATCGCTTAAAAAAAAAGAATCCCAAATCTATTAGCCTAACCCTTAGTCGCCTTTTACGACATCCATGGCAACGAGATGGAGGAATGGAGTGAGATGGCAAGTGACAGAATTAGTTGGAAAAAAACTAACATACTGTGCCTGCCCCACGTTAAGAGCGGGAAAAAGTAACGACAAAGAAGTATAAATTATCAGTATAGTATCCTATATAAAATAGAGCTATAACCTAGTCAGAATATGTAGTACTTATATCTTGATAACTAATGGAGTTGCGTGCAGGGAAATATGTGTTTTATTTACATTACTAGCCCATTTCAGATGTTACTTCCTACTTTGATGACAGGGAACGATGCGGGTGGTAAGATTAGTGACAATGTGTCATATTAGAATAGAATAGAATAGATTTATTTTCAAAATTGGATACAAGGTATCACTTATTGACGTCACATCTCTTAAATCTAATTATAACTACTACCGCTTCCAAAGCGCATGTGTAGAAGAAGCGGCGGAACAAACTACACTGCAGCATTTTCATCGGACGTCTATATACAAATATAGATAGATCTCTTAAATCTAAATCATGGACGAATGCACATTGTCTACATTAAGAAACATGAATGAATGTAGAACTAGTATTACAATATTAGTCATATTATAATACACTAGCGACCCGCTCTGGCTTCGCTTGGGTAGCGTTCAGAAAACCCCCTTACCAAAATTTTAAACAGGACCAAATTCCTTTCACGAGATTAGGTAGGAGTAGGATTATTATTACATACATACATACATAGGTGTGCACAGATTAAAAAGAAAAAATGAAAGTGTGTACATCGAAGGAACTCGAACCTCTGGCTCCTCCTGAGACAGTATGGGTTGGGGTAGACAGAGCCAACAGTCTTGAAAAGACTGAACGGCCACGTTCAGCTGTTTGGTCTAATGATTAAATTGAGATTCAAATAGTGAAAGATTGCTAACCCATCCCCTAAAAGAAGAATTCCAAATTTATAAACCAATCCCTTAGTCGCCTTTTACGACATCCATGGGGAAAGAGATGGAGTAGTCTTGTTCTTTTTTCTATCGGTGCCAGGAACCACACGGCTATATTACTTATAGCCCAATCTATTGTTAATGTAATAGGCGATTTAACCTGATCGCAGAAAAAGAGAGTATTAAGACAAATGGCTTATCGACGTTCGTTTTAATAGCCATAGCAAAAAAAAAACAGTCGTAGAAATCATAAGACCACTACAGTAGTCAATCCGTGTTTTCTTCTATAAGTACCTTTATTTCGCCCGAATTTAGCGCAACTTACGAAACCCACGGAAACCATAGTTTTTGACAGCATAAAAGGCACCTTATGTCCTTCTCCAGACACATAAATATTATACATATAATCATGTCTATATCCCTTGCGGGGTAGACAGGGCCAACAGTCTTGAAAAGACTGAACGGCCACGTTCAGCTATTTGGCTTACTCAAAGAATTTAGATTTATATAAAGTGACAGGTTACTAGCCCGACGCCGCAGACTGTTTGCTCTGTCTACCCCGCAAGGGATATAGACGTGATTGTATGTACATATGTATGAGACATTTAAAAAAAACCGTCGCTCAATGCGTCTATTTACTGAGGTGTCATATTCATAGTCATTATTCAAAAGCTATCTTTATGTATGTTTGTATGTACCGCGAGGCGTGCGTTATGAGGTGCGTGTCGCGTGACGGGTTATCACTTATCAGGGAATCTCACGTGTCTGCGCGAATATGGGCTGTGTCAACGCACTGTTTTGTTTACTCCACTGCGACAGGACTCCATTATGACCCCATTTGGTGCTGAGGTCAAAATGGAAAAAAGGGTACCTATTTTATGACCCCATTTGGTGCTGAGGTCAAAATGGAAAAAAGGGTACCTATTTTATAACCCCATTTGGTGCTGAGGTCAAAATGGAAAAAAGGGTACCTATTTCATGATCCCATTTGGTGTAGAGGTCAAAATGGAAAAAAGGGTACCTATTATTCACCTTCGCCCGCTGCTTGACTTGTAAATTGTAGTCAACTTGTAAGTCTGATGTACAAGCTACTTGACCACACACGCTGACCACGGAAACCGATAATTCATTCATTCATTCATTCATATAATTACGATTAATGAATGAATGAAAATGAATCTATTACCCTTGCGGGGTAGACAGAGCCAATAGTCTTGATAGACTGACAGGCCACGTTCAGCTATTTGGCTTGATGATAGAATCGAGATTCAAGTAGTGACAGGTTGCTAGTCCATCGCCTAAAAAAGAATCCCAAGTTTGTAAGCCTATCCCTTAGCCGTCTTTTACGACATCCATGGGAAAGAGATAGAGTGGTCCTATTCTTTTTTGTATTGGTGCCGGGAACCACACGGCATTTTTTTCCTTATGTCGTGACTAAAATAAAATTTGCTTCATTTCAGGTAAGTCTGCCCAACTTCAAAAGACCACAAGCAACTTGAGGTAACATAAATACCATTAAAGAATAAAGGACACCTAGATACAAACGGACAGGCGCCTAACGACAGCAAAATGCATTTCGAATGGGCAAAATGCAACATTAATAGCCCCACAAAGGCGGCTCGGACGCACAAAAACTTGTAAGAACGTAATAAATATCGATTCATAACAATACAATCTGTAATCGAGAGAGGTTTGAGACTTTTGCCGCTGTTCGTTTTGACCCAGCTTGGATTATCGTTGTTTTTATAAAAGTTCAAATGTACCCGAAACCGCCGAGCTTGCATGAAGAGAGTTATGAATGTGGATGAAAGAAGTATGCAGAGATCGCGGCAAGTGGAAAGATGTACCGTCTACAATAAAAAAAGAATAGGACCACTTCATCTCTATCCCATGGATGTGGTTAAAGGTGGCTAAGGGATTGGCTTACAAACTTGGTATTCTTCTTTTAGGCGACGGGCTAGCAACCTGTCACTATTTGAATCTCTCTTCTACCATTAAGCCAAACAGCTGAACGTGGCCTATTGAACTTTTCGAGACCTGTCTCTGTCTACCCCGCAAGGGATACAGACGTGATTATATGTACGTATATAATATGTAATACGCAATCGGAGGATTCGCGGGCAAAAGCCACTTATAAAGCCTTATGCTTTATAAGTGGCTTTTGCCAATTAGACATAGCAGGAGCATTTCACTCAAAAATTATATAATCGAAAAGGGTGACCACACACCCGATATCGGTCGGTACATCGTCGTCTGTCGGTTATTGTCGTTCGCGCGATATCGCAAATTCGATCGCGATTCGCGACCATTCGCGATGCGATACCAAGGACAGGTCAAGTGGCCACTTGGCGGTTGGAGCGGATTCTTGTCGTCTTTTTAAGCGGCCGTGTGGGCCATTTCTTCAGACGAATCGGTTGTTTTGTTAACTATGCAAGTTTCTTTTTTTGCTTTGACGAATTATGCGTTCTCGATAACTACTTGCTTATGGGTAGAAATTAGAATTTGTCGACGTTAACGTGGTAGAGAGTGCTTTGGGAAGTCATATTTTGCTTCAGACAATTATTAAACGGCTAAAATTTATTTTGTTACATAAAAAAACAAGTACAATAAAATTATTTAAACGGTAACTTCATAAATAATAGGAACATAGGTAGTGAACGATACAATATTCTGTCAAGGGAGCTAAATAACTAAGGGATAAGCTTATAAAATTGGGATTCCTCTTGTAGACAATGGGCTACCAACTTGTCACTATTTGAATCTCAATTCCATCATAGAGCCATGCAGCTGAACGTGGCATTTCAGTCTTTTCAACACTGATGACTCTGTCTACCCCGCAAGGGATAAATACGTGACTATATGTATGCAGAACTAAATTCAAGATGACAATGCGAAATAAAATAGCGAAGGATGTTGATATTAGCTTTCGATATCACTTACCTATTAATTCAACATGGACGCGCCTAATTGCCCCTGCGAAATATCGTTGACATTACACCACAGCGAAAACCAGAACTTTTAACAGTTCCATTAAAATTTACACCTTATCCCGTCGGAATAGGAATGTTTGCAGTCGCAAATGTACGCGTGTAAGTGTGCGTTCGCCCGGCGTCTGCGCTGATTTATTCGCTGGCCTGAGTGTTGCAAACTTAGCGCTTTCGATTCTGAATTTAGCACTTCTGTGAGAATATACGCCAAAATTAAAAAAAGCGCCTATTATCCAATAAAAGTAATCGGGCACTTTATTTAAATGATTGATATATGTATAAAGATTCCGGATAGTCTTAAAGTTAATTTGAGATAAAAAAACGAACTAATAGGTGACCAAGAATTTTTTTTTAAAGTAGTTTTAACACAAACAGGTACTACAAATATTTCAAGAACATTTTTCACAATACAAAATGCAATGTACCAAACAGCGCTGCCTTTTACCAATCTAGCAGTGTTTTTAAGTCTATGTTAGCGGTTTTTCATCAGAGACAGTTGGCAACAGCGGCAGGCCTGTTGTATGGACACGTGCTGAAGTTTATGTGCGGAATGCCCGCTTTGTAGGGAATTTGTAGTCGATTTGCAAACGCGTACTTTGTGTTGCTGTGAGCCTGTGATGCTCTCGTATTTATTGCGATGCATTAACTTTATTTATGCACGTTAAGTGAGCAAGGAATATGTTTATGTCGATTGTCAGTTCTATTTTCTGTATTAGTTCTGTTTTTTTTTTTTGGTTCTATGAAAGTATTTAATTTCTTTCTTAAGTTGGAAAGTGTGCTGGCATATAAGTATTAGTAACATATCTTATGGGCTCAGTAAATTTCTAATTTAAAAGATGCTGCTCTATAATTTTAGTTCTGATTCTCCTTGCTGTTTCGTAGATGGAATTTAAGAAGATTTATCAATTAGATAAAATAAATACAAAGTTTTTTTAGTCTTAAAATATTGATGAGTTGTAAACCCAAAATACATTTAACCAAAGTAAACCAAACTAATAAAAAATGCCGTCCTACCCATAGTGCTGCACGTTCTCGTTCTTTAATCGATCGATTACAAATCACCGGGATCGATTCAGTCGATTCCCGTGGAATTGCACAATTTCCCGACCGCTCGTATCCCCAAGGCCAGCTAATTAGAGCGTGGATACCCCTACCATTGTTTACAGATGCGATCGCGTTATCTCCCATATTTTTGTCCAGTAGCATGTTTTTACTTATCTCCCCGCATACGAATACGAATGTCGATTGTTTCCCGCGAGTTTTCGTCATCGCCATCTTGTTATTGTTTTTGAACGATGCACGGATAGCGATCGCGAACGTAGTGTTGTGATCGGCACGATTCGATTGTTCAAATATGCGTTTATTATAGTACCGCATAATTATCATTAGTTTATTACACGGCCTGTTAGAAATAAAAATTGTTACCTATTTATAGATTATTAATCTCGCTATTGTTATCGACACTTTCACTTTTGAGATGCGCCGATGAATTTGACATACTTATTAGAATTTAATAAAGCGACGTATTAAGATTAACGATGATTGTGCATTGTGTTTTTTTTTTTGTATGTATTGTAATTTAATAAGTACATATTGAAAAATATGTTAGATGGCAATCAGATATTTAAGTGATATTTTTAACACGTGCTGATTTAAACAAATTACGATAATCGCGATTGTGGAACGTTATTGTGTCACTGTCGTTCTCCCGTCAATCGCGGTAACGAACCAAGTATTGTATGCAAAGTGTCTGTGACCGATTCCCTTTGCTTCAAAACTATAGGTAGCTGTTTGTTTATTGGTCTTAGTCACATAGGATATTAGATTATAAACAAGTTTAAGAAAATATCACATTACTCGTATTAGTGTAGGTATCTTGTGAATTCATTTGCAAATGTTATTCTCGCACGATTTTTCTCAGCTACAGTTCGCTCCACTTAAGAAATTATTAACTCATCGATATAGACCATTAAAATTACCTATTTGTGTAAAACACTCTTTGCTTTACCAATTTTTTCGCAATCACCCATATTATAAGTTCCATTGTGAGGCTGCGATAGCCCGGGGCTTCGGCTCAAACTGATCCTTCCTAAACCATCCCGGCAGCTTCGCAGACCATCACTACTAAAATAAAATCGACCCTGTAACCATCATTCTTCTGTTCATAATCGTTCGCCCTTACATAACTTATATGACGTTTTGTCATTCCAACAATACAATGTTTTACACGTAACCGCCAGCACTGAATAACCTGAAAAGAATATTGTAAGTCTCGAGTTAAAGACTAGTTTTGCTTGTAAACTAAGTGAGAGATATACCGTTTCAGACGCTTGGTTGCTGGCGCTATCGGCATCACCTTAATGATGTCTCGATGGTGGATAGCCATTGTGTTGGATGTAAATTTGTAGCCGTCGGCGCGGGTAATGATGTGAGAACAAACTGAGATCCCGATAGCCAGATCTGGATCGCTTTCGGTCCACTGCGGGGATTGTATTCAGCTTTCGGCTCTCGACTTCAGCCTGTGCGATCACATTGTTATATTTTTATTTTTGAATATTGAATACGCATTGTTTCCCGTCTTGTAAATCATAAATAGATGAGATATCAGCTTTGTTTAATATGGCACGATCATTAAAACTCGCGTTTCGTTAATAGGGCCGAACCCTTTTAGTGTGTCAAACAAAAACTAGCATTCAAGCTAGCCCTGAACCTTTTCGTGTTATTTCACACGAGTTGGCAAACAAAGCGTTACAGATTTGAACGGGGCGTCGAGAAAATGGCACGGTGAGGGTGTCATTAGCACGTCAGTTATCGCACTATTTTGTCGAATAGACAAAATTTCCAGTCTTTCAACGTGCGTCGGCGTAATGAAAGCCTTCTAAATGATGTTTCGAGGAAACGCGATAAATAATAAACCTACTAAAATGAGGTTGATGAAAAACGACGCGCGATGCGGGTTGTTAATTTCGGAGGGAAATTAGGCGGCCATTTTGTTTTGAATTATAAACAGAGGTACGCCTATTGATAAATTCACAACCTCGATATGGTTACCGTTAGCATCATACATTATCCTCAGATGACCAGATGACTGCCGTTATTTCTAGTCAGATAAATTTAAGATTTTATTGATAATTTGAACGTCTATGTTAATGATAGATCTTTTCTTTTTAAAACTAAGTGTGACATAAATTCATTTTCAATAACTTATTTCATCGTTTCTCTTTCGAATTATATTTTAAACGCATTAAGTGCCCTTACTTATACAGACCAACATTAAAGACCACAATCTTAAAATTAGAAAAGAATTTCAAATTTATTACCTACATAACGTCGGAATCTACAATTAAGTCACTCAACTACGACAACAAGCCATAACATCTTTATCTTAGGATCGATTCTTTTTTCTTTTAAATCGAGTACAATCTGAATCGAGCATGGCGCCGTCCAATCTGTTTTATCGTTGTATTATCGAGCACTAATGCACCGGGAGAGATAACGCGGACATAACAGCGGGAGCAGATAAACCCAGTGTGGCCATGTTAAAAATAGTTTACACGCATAGCTGTACCAGGGCTACAAAACCTGACTGCATTCAGATAAAGTCAAAAACATATCAATTTGTTATATGCAAATGAAATGAATGTATCGCCTTGAACTTAATCGTGCCGTGACAAATACACGCTCTTGGAACTATGCTGTATTAAATGTTGTTGACTCTGATAGCCATTTGTCTTTACACGCGAGATGGCGCTAAAATTTGTATTGAGAAAATAAATAAATAAACCCATAACATTCACCATAAAAAGCAATAAATGGATATCAATCAATCGACATAATCCAGATTTAGTACAACCCTGGCGGTATTTTTTAAAACGTCGAATTCCTCTCACAAATTCTTTCTAAATTCAAATTCGAACTTATCGACCGCCGAAAGAAATACATCTTCCTTATTTAAATTGTCATTACGAACTCTTTCGTTCGGCGGTTATCGTCTGCGGCCGGCGAAGAGATGGCAATAATAAAAATTATCTATACAAATGGGCCCGGATTACTCGACGACATAAATTCGGCTCTGGCCCAATGAGCGCCGCTGGAAGAGAAAAGATAAAGGGTCAACGCTTTTTAGAACTGTTGTCGCTTTTGCTAGTGGGTAGGTATATTGATGGTGATGGATTACTAATCGTTACAATGTAATATATAGACGTATCTATTTAAATATGATCTACTTTTGTAAATAGTTCTCATTTAACCTTTTTTCACGTTTATAATTTTTTTTTATGTCGATATTAGTATTATTTGACGTTTTGAATAATATCTAAAAGAAATAAGAATATTTTTGTGGACGTTCTATAAAAATATGAATGGTGGATAATAAATGGTACCTTTATGATGACTTGTGTTAATATCATCCTAAAATGTATCTAAGTAATCATAAAACTGTTAATTGAAAGAATTAAAAAAAAGTAGTATTTCTTTTAAAACTAGGTAGGTAATATTTTAAAGTCCAAATCTTTGTAAAAATAGAAAAAATCTGGGATCCAACCGGCCGTCGGTATCGGGCGCTCAGCGAGACACCGCCGCAGAGTTATTCGACAAAAATGCTAATTTTCAAATCTCGAACTCCCTGCTTGCCCGCCACAATCGAAACGACACCACACTTTTTTATTTGCAACAATCCGATTTTTATCATCCCTCGACTCAGTTCCACACTCGCACAACACTAGCGCTGGCCGTTTGCGTTTTATTTGAAACGCATTCGATAAATATAAATTAAAAAATATTGACGTACACGCCACTAACTGCTCATATTCGGTTAATAAGTCCGATAGCGATCACCGCAGTTTTCTTTAATCGCACAATTTGCATTGTGGGCCGCGTATCTGCGATCGGTCGGCTCTCGCTACCAATTTCAAAGATAGCGGATACAGATTGACGGTTAAATGGGAATTTATTAAAAATAAATTCCACTGTCGCGTTCGTGTAAGCTTTCTCGCAAGCACACTTGCGAAACTCTGTATAAAAAATGTTATGTGGTATTGATAAGAGTCCGACAACTTTATGTGATTTATTCATGAATTCAATTGATTTCTTTTGCTTTATCAACTGGATCATTTATTGTCGTCCGGTCGCGATCTAGCACATAACAAGTGTAAATAATAACGAGTAATAATAAGTAAAACTATTTGTGCTTCATGAAAATTGTAACACTTGTAATAACATCGTATTAGATCGTACCCCGATCCATCAAACACTCGTTAACACGTACAAGACGAGGCGCGGCGACGACGGTTTTTAATTTTTTCTTTTTTTAAACCCGTTTAGGCTAGTGTTGTCCGTTTTTATGGCAGCGCCAGTCGATCGATTGTCGGTAGTAATTGGTATGGGAGTAGCCGATGTTAAACATCATGTTTGACGGTGAATCGAGTTAATTATTTTCGTGTCGTAGGCGTACCGCGACCGTCCGAGATGCTATCTTTTATCGAGATTGCGCTGCGCTACAAAAAGGAAATGGATCATTTTGACGTGATCGGTTGATTGTAACAATGAGTTGTTAGTTTAAATTTAATAAAGTATTAGTTGGCTATTTACAGATTACTGGTTTCCTGTACAATATGAAATGGCTTTTAGAGCTATTAACTAAAAAAGCATATAAAAATATTGTACCAAGAATACTTGAAAATCATAATTTATCTAATATATAAACTTTTTTGAGTGGTTTCCACGCATAAAAGTTCACCTTTATTACCATGGTAGCAATAAATAAAATATTGCCAATCTTTTGCGGAAGACTGTTATCGAGCGGATCAATTTCGCGGAATGTCGCGAGTTCCGCAAATCAAATTACGCGTTCCAAATTCGAAATTCGAATGGCGGACGAATCAAAGAACGCATGTCGCTATCGGCCCGTTCGCAATCGACATATTAATATTCGATCTAGACGCGTCTCGATGTTCTCGATTCGTATAATTAAAATCGAGATCGATCCGATTGGCCGGCGGATTCCGTCACGTTATTCATCATAAGTACCGCCTACTTTTGACGCCTCCAGCGCTGCGTGTACGCAGCTTTTAAGCTGTTTATTTATTGTGCTTACGCGATTTTATCATGTAATCTCGCGGTATATCCGCCATTTTGGCGCAATAGTCGCAGTAATTAAAAAGTCGTAAGTGTATTCAAATTAAGTATATTTTAATCGAGTCCGCAATCCGGGTGATTAATCATAAGTGGCACACATGGGGGGGACCTATTATGAAATCGCATGTGTTTTTACCGAAGGCGTGGTGAGGGGGGGCACACTCGTGAGCCGGTGCGGCGTATCGTCGCGTTTTGCATAGATTTAAAAACTCGATAGTTATGCAAATGTCCTGACTGCCGTGTTTACTTGTTTCTGAGTTACGGCGTGCCTCGGTAATAGACCCCCGCGCCTATCACAGCTACACTTTTTAGAGAATTCCCCCTTTTTTCTGCAGTTTCTATGATTGCGGGTTGCATGACATGAGGATATACGAATCAAATTTTAGGATATTAAAAAAGATTCACAAATTGCTGTTGGTTGGAACTATTGCACGAATGTAATTATGTGTGTGTACTGAAACTGTTTTCAGGTTTATAGCGAATTCCATTTAATGTGCATCATTAAAAACCTACATAAAGAGGAAACGCAGAGCATTAGAAGTTACATATCTTAAGAGAATTCTAAGACCTTGGAAGAAGATTAAAGGTACCTACACAACTTCTTAAGGAAAAGCATGTCAATCATCTCAAACGGCTCTTTCCTTCCCTTTGCATTAAGGGCAGCCAAACGAGTGTATCTGTCGAGTTGCAAGTTATTCAGCCGCAGTCCATTTAATAGAAAACCTTAACTCCTTTTGAAAAGCCTTCTGGCAAAGGGCATCTCTGTGTAACCGTATGCAGCAACTCTGCAACTCATAATTTAAAAAAATGGATGTCGTAAAAGGCTACTAAGGGATAGGCTTATAAACTTGGGATTCATCTTTTAGGCGATGGACTAGCGACCTGTCACTATTTGAATCTCAATTCTATCATCAAGCCAAAAAGCTGAACGTGACCTATCAGTATTTTCAAGACTGTTGGCTCTGTCTACCCCGCAAGGGATATAGACGTGATTATATGTATGTATGTATAACATTGATTATATGTATAACATGCCCAAACTGGTAAAGGGTCAGGTCAAAAGTACCCGAAACCGCCGAGCTTGCATGAAGAGAGTTATGAATGTGGATGTAGCGAAGGAAATATGCAGAGATCGTGGCAAGTGGAAAGAGGTAGTCTCTGCCTACCCCTCCGGGAAAGGGGCGTGATTTTATGTATGTATGCCCAAAATGCTGGCAAAAACGTACTATTTTTGTCAAAGTCCTATTCCTAGATATTGACCTGTCACACACACATACATAAATACATATATTCTAAAGTATGTACTTACGTATCAATAAAAATCTTTACTATACTTAGCACGCGACTTGCATTACTTACAAGCTGGTGCGGGGCAATTAACCAGGCGCTATGCTAATCCGACCACGCCTTGTCGCAACTGACATAATAATTTTATTGACTCTTGCTAAGGCTATTTTGCATTATTTTTTAAATACTTGCTGTTGTGCTGCTGTGCCGTGTAGTTCCCGGCACCAATACAAAAAAGAATAGGACCACTCCATCTCTTTCCCATGGATGTCGTAAAAGGCGACTAAGGAATAGGCTTACAAACTTGGGATTCTTTTTTAGGCGATGGGCTAGCAACCTGTCACTATTTGAATCTCAATTCTATCATTAAGCCAAATAGCTGAACGTGGCCATTCAGTCTTTTCAAGACTGTTGGCTCTGTCTACCCCGCAAGGGATATAGACGTGACCATATGTATGTATATGTACTTGCTGTTGCTCGCGACTTCGTTCGCCGTTTTTGCAATAATTGCTGTGTTCTTTCTCAGGGTCTCAACTCTAACTCTGTACCAAAAATTAAAATCAGTTTAGTGATGTTAATTTGATAGCGTAACAGACAGATAGTACTTTCGCATGTATAACATTAGTTGGAAAATAGGGATTTATTGCTCGACTGGTCAGAGAGAGAGATAAACTAGGTATATTTAGGTTAAGATCATTGCCTTCATAAATTTATTTATTCTACTTTATCTTCTAACGTTTTATTTTTTTTATTTTATTTACATACATACATATCAACACGTCTATCTCTTGCGAGGTAGTCAGAGCCAACAGTCGTGAAAAGACTGAAAGGCCATGTTAAGCTGTATGTCTTAATGGTGGAATTGAGATACAAAAGAAAATCCTAATTATAAAAGCCTCAAAAAATTTTATAACCTCAACTGTTATATTTAATATATCTATATAAATGATGGCGTTCCTAAAAACGGTAGCAAACAAATTAACATATTAATTAGTAAGTGATTCATTAAGAAAGACCCCACTAAAGATGAATTCAAAACGGTCATTGTATAAGTATTTAGGAAAAAGCTATTATACGAAAGAAATTGTTCTAATTTCCTTCACCGTTATCTGAACGATCTTAGTTTTTTTTTTCATTTCTGAACCGTATTATACGCACTATTGTAGATTAGCGTAGATGAAACGTGGAGTTACGAAGCTCTGTTTTTGGATATGAACACGACTATTATTGTGACCTCACAAGATGTTACAGTGTCTCATACGTGTGTTGTACGATGAGAGACAGGAATTATCACAAAAGTAAAAAAAAATCAGTGTTGAAAACGACGTAGTAGTAAATTGTCAGGAATTACACCGTAAGAATAAACAGTAGGAATGCAGTAGAGTGCCATGTGGATACCGGTATTAAAGAATAGGACCACTCCATCTCTTTCCCATAGATGTCGTAATCACTAGGAATAGGCTTGGGATTTTTCTTTTACGCGATGGGCTAGCAACCTGTCACTATTTGAATCTCAATTTCATTATAAAGCCAGCTGAACGTGGTCTTTCAGTCTTTTCAAGACTATTGTTAATATGTATTTATGCGCGCAGAATAAAAGAAGATAGATATAATATTATGTGACAGTCTAAAGATTTTATAAAAGAGCCTAAAGTAGAAGGTGAAAAGCTTGAACAAAGTAAAGTCACCGAAAAGCCGCATCCAAAACATCATAGCTCGTCGCTAAGTACCAACATGTGGTAACACCTCATGAATATTAACTTATGTTTTACATCAATCATACTCGTAAGGCCGAAATCTTGATAGCCGGCACTGGTTTGTGTAAAGGGTTGTTTAGTAAGTGGGTAATGAACTGTCTTAGAATGTCCTCAAGTCGTTAGACCTACTCTATATAGAGGGGGAAACCTAGATAATCTAAACTTTTATCGGAAGTGAATATTACACATATTTGAAAAATTCTCCATAAATAAATTTCTAATTTTCGGCTTTGAGTTTATTAAGTACACATAACGATTAATGAGCTCCGAATATTTTTTTAAGTTTTGTAGTCACAGTGCGATAGGTATGCACTTTAGCCAATCTAAATGCTATTTTTGAACTCCTTTATAACTACTATAAATGCAAAAATAAAAAAGGAAAACTTTGAAAACGTGAAGATGTCCTCTCACTTACCGAATCAATTGAATTCAGGAAATTTTAATAAACATAAATATATTACTGATCAAACGATAAGATTTCTACCAAACCCTTAAATTTTCAGCGCTGGCAACACTGTTCCATACGTCAGTGTTATCGCTCGGCGAAGACATCAAGATTTATTCGTCATGGGACAGGACGCGGACACTATAAGGAAATGTTTATCTAGTTGGCTCACCACTGTTTTTGCATCCGCGATTCGAGTCAGCCGGACGGCGGCGGCCGTTGCTTCGTGTGTAGCATGCTATCAGATAGATGCGATGTCACGTGTGGATTTGTTAATAATTATTCCAGTGTTTTGAATTAGTTTTTAGGAGGAAACATATGTACGAATGTTAGTCATGTTTTATAAGGAAATTTATGAGGTTTTACCAACATTTAAATGAACATTTTCCTGTAATACTTCTATAGTGAGTGATTTAAGTTCAGGACATGAATAATATTAAAATTTGATCGATTCGATAGTCTTTCCGAAGTAATTTCTACATGATGGAATTGAGATTTACATGTTGCGGCATGTTGCTAGCCCATAACAAAGAATCCCTAGTTTATAAGCCTTTCCTTTTGACTTTTACAACCAACGCAAGAAGAGAAGCAGTTGGCACACACTATGTTTTTCTATATCTATATGCGAAATGTCACATAGAAAAGTACATCCTAAATGCTTCAACAAGGAAGGGCACGTTTGTTGGGCCCCAAACAAACTGTCGTTTCTATGTTCTCCATATATTAAGCATTAGATGTAACTCGATAGCGGAATCGAACCCGCGATATGTTAATGCGCGTCCGATCGTGACGCACGACGTTCGTCCAGCGGACACTTGCTGAAGATTCCCAACTTGATATCTGTCTATATTTCTTATATTATTGACTCCTTCGAATGTTGAAACTTTATTAAGATATACCTACAACAGCGCATTGTTCTAAGCTGTACTATGAAACAATAAAATTGTATCTAACTATTAATATAATTTTAAACCTCTTCATTTCGTTATCTTACTATACTATACATTTAAAGGTATAGTATAAATTTTTTTGTTACTCCTTCACGCTCAACTACTTTTATTTTTTTAGTATTTCTATATTAACATTTAATATACGTCAATTATCTTAATTACGGAGGTATTAAACCAATAGGTTAAAAATGTCACCCATGTTATAGCAGTCGAAATACAATCAAAATCATTTAAAATAAACTTCCAAGATCATAAATGATACATTTCAATCTGAAGAACTCAAAGTTCTTTTATTTCAATTCTAAGTAGCTTCTGTTGAACTTGGGGTCAACAATAGCATCATAAAAAGCCAGTCAATCGTTTAAAAACAATACAAGAAACCTCATACGCTCAAATCAACATTCTTGATGCTATGCTCCTATTAAACACCCGTACGATATTGTCACTGATAAAGGCCTTAAAGGCACACTTGATCTACCATCAAAAGCAAACTAAGAAGCCATTTTAAACTTTATTACTACATATTAATAAAGGTTATATTCGCCAGTTGATACCACATGTTTAGCCTGAAGGTGCGTCGTCGAATCGTATGATAGATGAACAAACTCCGTTACAGAATAAACTGAAATAAATCAAGATGTGAGCGTTGATAATCGGAGACTTTGTCACTCACTTCTTTGTATTCGTGTATTTATTATTTTTATAGTATTTTGTTTTTAGTTTTAAGTGGCAACACTTTATGCACTAATGGCGGCCTACAATCATGTGAATGACGTTAAGTAGGCGTTATTTGTTTGAAATTTAATGATAGGTCTGAGATACGGCGTAATTTTCCTAAACAAAAATAAATGTAAGCATAATAAGTGCCGTGTGGTTCCCGGCACCAATATTAAAAAGAATAGGACCACTCCATCTCTTTTCCATGGATGTCGTAAAAGGCGATTAAGGGATAGGCTTATAAATTTGGGATTTTTCTTATAGGCTATGGGCTAGCAAACTGTCACTATTTGAATCTCAATTCTATGGTTAAGCCTAACAGCTGAAAGTGGCCTAACAGACTAACTTTCAAGACTGCTAGCTCTATCTACCCCGCAAGAGATGTAGACGTGATGAAATGAATAAATTAGTGTATTTTTTTGGAAAAGCCAAAGAAGTCAACCTTTAACAAAATAAGTATTTATACTACAAATTATACAAAATATTATCTATAAATATATATAAAAAAAAAAAACAAAAATTATAACAATCAGATCTATCTGCTTAAAACCCAGATTGAGAGGCACCAATTACTTGACATTTATTCAATGAACGCATTTTTATCTCGATTCATTATAATTCAAGGCATATCATTTGCATACATGCCTATGTTTTAGAGACTATTACCATTGGATAATTTCGAGTTAAGTGACTTTGCCCTTACTTGTGCGTAGCTACATCTAATGTGTAAGATATTTTGAATCAAAAGTTGATAATACCCTCTATTACCTAGCTCACAAATCAACTAGAGATTATTTTTTTATACTGTGCCTCGTATTTCATTTATTCAATAAAACATTTCAAAAACTGGTAGATAAGATATTCCGTTTAAAGTAACATCGAAATTTTAATGCCAGCATTAAGTCGGCCTAGACAAAATTAAGATCAATGTGTGAGACTCTAAAACGCTAAAGTTAATATGAGGGACATTTCTTAAGATTCGAATATATCAAATGTTACCTTAGTCTGATCCATCTTGATTCTATCTCCGTGAGAATATAACGACGGCTGTCGAGGATCCGTGGTAGGGGCTTCTTTCTAGGTGATCGCTCATAACCGTCACAGCCGAAGATCAGTATCAGTCGATTGTGACGCGCCCGATGCAAGACTATTTTAATTGGGCCCCGATCTTCCATCTGATAACCGCCAAAACAAGATGGCTGTTTTTATTTTTTAGTTTAGGCACGTGTTTGACGGTTGTCCAACGTGTTATTGAATCTGTTGAATGATGTCTTTAAAAAAGAATGATAGAGAATGTACCGTAATGATAAACATGAAGTTATAGTAATGCTGTTTTGTTTTATAACGAAAATCCTTTGAATCAAAGCAAACTTAATTTGTGCGACAATGTGTCTCGCTGTCATGGATTAGAGAAAACTATGCGGGCGCTGGCTAACACAAAACAATATGAATTGCATGTCCCGCTCTTATGTAAAGCCAGCATTATTTGACATGTTTATAAAGACAAAAGGGTACAAGATGAATATCATTTAACGAATCGACGGCGATGAAGTTCGCGGACACTCCAACGACACCCAGTCACGCCATCTATCTGATTGTACATTCAGCCTTTTCGCCGGCCAACAATCACCAGTTATAACTTATTTAGCGAGAACAGTAGCCGGGGTGCTAACGAACGACGCTGCCACTGTTTGAGCTTCGAGGTATGACGTCGATGTTGAGATAAACCGCATTAGCTGACCAATCGGGCGTCACCGCTGAATCGTAATGACCAATCGGGACGGGCGAACACTAGGATAGCGTGACCCAAACGCAATCCGATTCAAGTGGTATTCGTTACCGAGAGATGGCGGTCGCGCGCACACCAATCGTCGCGTCCATCTCGCTGTCGTGCCCATATAATGATCTTCACAGGGCCAGGAGAATGAAGTTGAGCCTCTCATTAATTGGCGTTTTGAGCTGAGATCGCTGCGCGAAAGATAGGTTAATTCCTTGCTGGGTCGAGATCGTTGTCGCTCAAAAAGGAAGGTGAGCGAACGTTTTCTGGAAATCAGATCCAATTACATGAGGGCCCGTTAAGTTTTTGTTCTGTTTGGCCGCGGGCCGGCTCACGCTCGCGATATTGACGGACGCGAACTGTTGCGACCGGTTCGTATTGACTGATCCGAGGAATTTAGAAAATCAGTATTCAAAAAGTAACTTGTCCACATTTCTCGCATTCGATCCAGCCGCCACCCCACCCACGCGGTGGACATTTACATAGCGCGAGCACGTCTCAATTAGGAGCGCTAATGTATGCCTCGACTCGCGGAGGCTCGATCTGACTGACGTCGACAGATAGCCGGCGAAACGTGACGAGTGACGACTATCGCGAGAAACTCCTGCCAACTTAGCATCGCTGAGCTATTAAACACACTAATAGGAGCCGATACACTGATTGATTCTGTTCGCTCAGCACTTAGCCATTACCATTTTTGCATGAGATTGATTCGTTGTCGACTCCACTAACTTAGAATGTTTATCGGTTCCAGGTGAGGACGAGGAATGGGGAAACGAGACCGAAGCGATGCCGGGAGAACCTCGCACGCCGAGCTCAGGAGGCGAGATAGTCGCGTCCAGCGGTGGCGCGTCGCCAGCATCTGGGGGCTCCCCTGAAGCTTCGCCGCCTCGATTACGTCTTAACACAAGTCTGGCGACAGACCCGGCTTTGGCACCCCAAGCAGCACCACTGAAACATGAACCTCCGTCGCCATCACCGCCGCCTCCCCCAGCCGCAACTTTGCCACAAGCAAGAGACTACCTTGCGTTAACGGCCAGCTTTCCAGCTCTGTTCCCAACAGCTGCTCCTGGTTATATCTGCAAACCTTGCGGCATTAGATACTCGTCCCTCAGTACGCTACAAGCGCACCAAGAACACTATTGTTCCAATAGAAATAGACCTAAAACAGCTGATGGTACTGATGCAACTACTGATCCGGGCGCAATAGATGAATCTAGTAGCGAAGCAAAGACGCCCCGACCACCAGGCAGTAAACAATATGCCTGTACATATTGTTCGTACAGCGCTGATAAGAAAGTTAGTTTGAATCGTCATATGCGGATGCATTCATCGTCACCTGTGAGCAGCGGAACGCCGGCGCCAACGCCAGCTTTAAATGGAAATGAATCTAATGACGGCGCACCGATTCAGGATCGGTACTGCGCAGATTGCGATATACGCTTCAGTTCAATAAAGACGTACCGGGCGCATAAGCAGCACTATTGCAGCACGAGACAAGTCGTCAAACAAGCATTAGCTATTGCTAGAGGCGGCTCAGCAACTTCAGGGTCCGCGCCACCTTCTCCAGGCGCTACACCACCCGCCCAAAATCAATATGCGCTCGCTTTACCAACCAATCCGATACTAATTGTACCATATTCACTACTCAGAAGTGCGAGCACATTACCAGGCGCCACTTTACCAGACCCTGACACGCCGTGTTTTCTATTGCCGAACGGAACATTCCAACCTATTAGCCGAGCATTGCCGACTTTAAACGCAGATAGTAAGGAAAGTGAGGTATTGAAATCGGCAAACAGACCTCGTGAACCATCCAGGGACGCCGCCACCCCGCTAGATCTAAGCGTACGTCGCTCACCTGAGTCGGCAACAACTGACGAACACGAAAAAGAAAATAGAATACGATCAGCCACGCCTGAACAGATCGTTTGCGCTCCGTCATTACCGGCCTCGCCCGCTACACCATCGCCTTCCCGAAGGTCTTCCTCGCCAAACGGAGAGAGTTCCCCAAAGCGACGACGGCTAAGTTCCAGGGGACCTACACCAAAACCACCAAACGTTCCATCACCACCAGAGGAGAAATTTTCGCAAACTGTTCCAGCACCAATTTTACCATTAGCATTACGGCTCGCGACAGAACTGCCGGTGACTGTCACAGCCACCTCACCTCAGGTCATAGTCAAACAAGGAGTCTCGAAATGCAAAGAATGCAATATTGTGTTCTGCAAATATGAAAATTACCGTATTCATAAGCGACATTACTGTTCTGCCGGAGGGGGTGAGGAGCGAGCGAGTCCTGCGCCACCAGAGCCTGGGCCGCCGCCGCAGTATCGTCAGTTGATCTGTTTAGCGTGTGGTATACACTTCAGTTCGTTGGACAACTTGACCACTCATCAGTCGTATTACTGTACGAAGAGGGAAACTAGATCTCCTAGAAGTATGCCAGAGGTACCGCGGCCGGCATCAGCGTCCGAGGGTGGTTGGAAGTGCCCGTGCTGTGACGTGGTGTCGCCCACGGCTGCTGCAGCCCAAAGGCACATGGAAGCCCACGCAGGCGTGAAAGCATTCCGCTGTACGATCTGCCGGTACAGGGGCAACACGCTTCGGGGAATGCGGACGCATATCCGCATGCATTTCAATAATAAGAAACCAGCTGATTTGCAGGTGAGTTGAATAAATCTGTTATTTCAATTAATTAATTAGATAGATAGATAGGTAATTCATTTGTTTGATTTGCTACACACAATTTACAATGTACATATGAAATACAAATTAATAAGGGTGTGAGTTGCAGCTATACAAAAAGGTCATAACATACATGCATAAATATAATCACGTCACTGTCGCCTAAAAGAAGAAACCCAAATTTATAAGCCTATCCCTTAGTCTCCTTTTACGACATCCACGGGGAAAGTTATGGAGTGGTCCCATTCTCTTTCAAAAAAGGTCATAACTCAACGAATTTATTGCTTAAATTATTATAATGAAATTATTCATCCAGACGTTTTTGACTTTATTGGCCCTCCTAAGCTCACATAGCCTAGCTTTGAAATTATTAATATCCAATCAACATCTTCAAACAAACATAAAAATAAAACCTACATTTTAAGCAAACCTTTTCATCTTTCAGGAAGAGAGCTACATAGCATGCGTGCTAGAAGAAGACAACCGGGAGACCACTTCTCCAAGCCCAGCGGTGGGCGGCGAACGCATCCATCGCTGTGGGAGTTGTGCCTACACTTCCACCTACAGGGGCAATGTCGTCAGACATGGCCGCTTGGTCCACGCCATCGACGAACCCGAGCAAGAAGAACAGACCTCGCCTGTGCCTGTCGTCGATATTAAAAAAGAACCAGAGGCAGAGGTTGAAGAAACCCCCAACTACTGCAAGTCCTGTGACATATCGTTCAAATACGTGAACACTTACAAAGCACACAAGCAATTCTACTGCACGGCAAACAACCAAGATGCCAGTGCCAATAATAACGTGCCAGCACCACCGCCTACCGCGCGCGTCAACGACACTCCTGTGCTATGAACTAAAAAAAGTTGAAAGAGGCGCGAAAAGTGACGTTCTAAAATTGAACTTTTAATTTTTAATCATAACATCGCTGGCAAAACATTAACGCTTGAGTTGCTTCACGAATTAAATTATCTTGTAACTATAAACGTAATTAGAATAATTAAAAATGTATCCCCTCGTTTTTCGGATTTAATAATCAAATTATGTGCAATATCTGATATAATATTCGATTTAAAAATCGTTCAGCATATCAAAGCCAAATTGATGTTTCGTAATAACATAGTGAGCGAATATACAAGAATGGACTTAATGTGTCTAATCGCATATGTATAAATCCTCAAGTATATTAGAATTTTGTTACAAAACTTGTTGTGTAAATTTAATAATACCTAGTTAGAAAAGTTAACCTCTTCGTCTTTGTATTAGTATACGTTAAAAATTACCAAATTGTAAATACATGTAAAGATATTATTACACTAACTAAATTTTATTACCATTTGTTCTAAGTGATTGTTCTTTCTTTGTTGTTAATTTTGTTTAATACTTATTGAATATTCTTAGGCGAAGTTTGTCCGCTAAGCAGTACTTGCCCATTCCACGAGATTATACCTACCAGTGGTTGCAAACACATTGTGATTTAATAATGGTTGGTATTTCAGTACCTAAGCTTAGCTTGGTAGCAACACTGATCTTAATTACATATCAACGTGTAATTATTCAACAAACATTTACTATGTAGGTATGTTGTAAATAACATACAAAACATTTAGATAGTTATTGTGGATAGCTTCCGCGTAAATTGGCTATTACCAAACTTTATAAAATCAAGATCATAAACACAAAAAAACCTATTACTGAGACTTATTTATGAATAAGTTGCGCACTTCTCAACTAACAGTGATTCTATTTTCGCCAAAATTACATTTTTTATAATACATATATTGGTAATAGCTAAATGATTAATGTTTAGACAAAAAACTCCTGATAATGTTATAATCTCGATTGTAAATGTATTCTGTATAGCAAAATACCATGTTTCGTTATGCCAAAGCATCGCTAGAGTAATTGTAATTTGCATTTATAGATATCTCACTAATTATAGTTGTACAGTCTTGCTAATAATTATGGAATGCTTTTAGTGTAACTCTTCTGCTACTGTGAAATATATACAGCTATCACAAGAATAATCCTAAAGGTATCATACGGAATAATGCCGAAGTTTTAGAGACTTATGAAAATCAGATTTTTATGCATCTTATTATACAAAAAAAAAAGGTGGTTAGACGTATAGTTTGCTACATTGGAATCTACACGTATGCAAATAATATAATATCAGTAACTACATTCTTTTCCAACATGAAGCACGGATAAAAACAGTACCATTACAAAGTTGTTTTAAAGTTAATCAATAGTCGCTAGCAAATTTTTTATTAAATGTTAACTCAGCATTCCATAATTATTAATCAAGCCATTAGAGTTAAGTGAATACAAGACTTATTTCGTAGGGATCTACGTACGATACGATATATGTATTCATTTGTGTCTGTCTGTTTGGATCTCCGCGATTCTACTGCAATATACAAGCAGCCGGAGTTCGGTACTTCCAATTTTGTGACGTTTCTGTTAAGTACAGGCCGGGGACGAAAGAGACGTGACGATAAACTGACTTTTATCAATTTACGTGTAGTGCATCCAGAGATATGTTAAAACCAGCGCCATCTATCGGGACATTGTGACGGCCTCTGTGGCGCAGCGGTATTGCGCTTGTCTTTGACACCGGAGGTCCCGGGTTCGAATCCCGGCCAGGGCACGGTGAGAAACGAACTTTCTCTAATTGGCCTGGGTCTTGGATGTTTATAAGTATTATTATAAAACAAAGTATCGTTGAGTTAGTATCTCGTAACACAAGTTTCGAACTTACTTCGAGATTAACTCAATCTGTGTAATGGCCTGTAAATATTTATTTATTTAACTGTTTGATTGTTCCAACGTCCTCCACATACGTAAACACAATGACACAAATTAAAGATTAAAGAGAAGTATACCATTTCTGTATCGTGGATACATATCGAGGTTGTATACAAGATAATACCTATTCTAAAGGACCATTTTGCAACTTAATAACCGAATAAGCTATACAATTTTTACTAAATAAGATAATTATATGAGATTTATAAGTATTCTACACATAAAATGATGAAATCATAACCACTCTCTGTACACTATCTACTGTTTTATAGACATAAACAAAAGTGTTAATTTATCGAAAGTCCTTTCGTTCACGGCCGTAAATTAGACGTAATTGATCATGACATTAAGAAATTCATATGGAAAAGCATCTGATGCGATGTGCCATAAACCGGTTCTAGGGATTGTTTAGATTTAATCTAAGCTAGGTACAGTCTACATACTATCCAACTACATTCATTCACATTATATCAATAAATGTGAGTAGAGATAAGAGTACGGCTGTACACGAAGTCGACATCTCGAATAAATCCGTTAATTCCTACCGATTTCTTAAGTAAGTACATTCAGAGCAAATGTAACAATATTATAGCAAGTTATTTTCAATCCCTTTTTCGTTTTTTTGAAACCTGATAAGGATCTAATAGATGTATTATTTTGTCTATGGTTTGATTTTAATAATTTCAATAGTGATACTATGTGTTATAGCCGTTGTCCTTTAGTTGCATTTGTCCTGGCTGACCTTACATTTTATTCCAATGATTTTATTCAGACAAGAAGAACGATACAGTTTTCAAATTGAGTTTTCAAGGTGTAAATACATGAGTTCATTTAACAATAGAACTTCAAAATGGCCGGCGCATAAAAGCGATGTGATGGGGTTATTGCGAATTTAGGGTAACGCTCATTTAAATTAACGCAATTCCATAAAAAATACACTAAAATTTTATTTCATTGTTTTAAGATTTTTAAGTGACATTAAATACTGTGAAAAAAATATGACATTTACGCTCCGGAGTTGCCAGCCGCGCTGCATTAAAATTTAGTTTAAAAATCGCCTTAATTGCGTTACGGTTTTTACGCGCTGGTCATATAATTATCCAAATTAATGTCGAAAAACAGAAATCGGTGTTGAATGTAATCGTGTAATGTTAAAAGTGATAACCGTAATGTTAATAACTGGGATAGGCAATCGATGATATTGTAATATACGCCAGACAATAAATTATTTATCACATATTAATTGGTGATCTTTTTTTGTTACTTCTTCCCTTCCCAAATAAGTGTATAAGATTGGACAACTACCCAACTACTAAGGTATATAATTTACCCATAATCTTAGGGAGAAGATGATATCTTGGTCTTAAAAACAGACAAATCAAATGCATTAATCAAAAATAAAAACAAATATATTCAAAACATCTAACCCTCAATCAGGATCACAATCAGACGAATCGCTACCATACTGCTCCCGGAACTGATCCATATCTTCTTCCTGGCCATAGTAAAATCCGTCATCACTATCTTCCTTATATCCATAATCTGGTACAGTACTCGTTTGTATCAAACTAGAATTATTTGTATCACCTTCTTCTGATAAAACTCTAGCTTTGTATTTGGCATATGCTGGACCGTATCGTAGAACATCTTCATTAAATGGGTTGGGTTGGTCATAAATTTTGTCTTCACCTGTATCGCTGGATAGATCATCTTCTGCAAATGAGATAATAAAATGGCATAACTATTACATCTACATCAAGCTTACGTAAATTAAAGAAACTAAACTGAATTGCTTTTATAAATCTGGTAAATTACAATGAGCAGATAGGTCATGTAAAAACCGCCCCATTTCTGAGATCCTTTTAGCGGTAATAAGTTTTTACAAGGCTTGGAAAGCTAACCAAAAGAAACCTGCTTGACATCATTAAAGATGATAAGCGTGCCAATGGTCTGAAAACTGCCGCAGACTAGCCGATGTGGAAAGACAGGTGTAGGAAAAGGAGGAGTGAAGAGAAAAGAAAGGAGAAAAGGAGGGTGCAACCGTGAATGGGATTTTATTTAAAAGGCTTGGAATTTAAGTATGACTCCAGAAAAAGTAACTAAACAAATTATTAAAGAATCTTCAAATGACCTTGAATGACAGGGATTTAAACCAAAATGTATATGCTACTCTCACACCAATATGCAAGCCACAAAATTGCAGATATATTAGATTTCTATACTGACCTAAATCAACATTTTCCATAGCTCTAATCATATCCTCTTCATTGATGCTGCTGTGCTCGGAATCAGGATAATCATTCCTCCAGTTATTTTCATCATTGGAGTCATCATCATCGTCCTCTTCATCACTAGAAGGCCTGTAACCGTTGTCACGGTACGTGCCAAATATAAGATCAGTCTCATAGTTTTCTATGCTGAAATATTTAAAAGATTATAATTTAGAAAACAGAGAAGAAAACAGCAATTCAGATTAAATAGCTAAATTATATATTAAAAATAACAAGGTCCAGCAATTACTAAATTTAATGAAAAGGCAAAAAAATGTATAGACAGCTAAAACATTTGCTCATTATAACTCTGTATGATGACAACTCTTCACTGAGGTTCCCTATGAGGTGGGCATAATCACACTGTATCAATCTTTAAATAACAAAAAATATTAAAAAAATAGTTTGATGAGCCACTTCTACTATTAATGAAAAATTATTATTTAAATTCTTACAAACATCTAATTACAAGTCTCAACCAAAACAAAGGTATTTTCTCAAATGTAAGAAAAAAAGTTGTTTACCTCACTAGATTATCCAACATGGACACATCAAAGTCCGGTTTGGCCGCTGTGTATAAATCATATGCATACTGAACATCACCTTCTATATCCTCATTCTTTTGTAAGTCTACCAAATCATATTGCTTCTCCGCATCTTTCAGCCCTCTGTTACAGTTAACAACCTCATACCGACTCTGAGATGATGAGTCCTTTTTTTCTTGTCGGATTTTCTCTATTATGTCACTAATGCTGTGTGACCGTTTTAGCTTGGTCTTACTTTTGGGGACTATATCTTGTACATTCGTAGCTTCCTGCAGTTATACATGTGGTTTTAAGATACAAGTAATATTTAAGCTAAGGAGTAAGAAATTAAGAGCAAACTACAATTTGAGGTTAGAAGTATGTGTACGAATAAAAGGTTAAAAAATTTACATATCTAAATCTCTGCAGTTCCTACCTGACTATCAACAGTTCCTCTGAACACGAATAAAGATGAGGAGATCTCTTCAGTATCCCGTTTTATTCGCTTGCACATAAGAACTAAAGCATCTTGCGGATTATCCTCTAGTCTTCGCTTGACTCGTAAAACCGTAGAAGCCATTTCAAGAAACGCAATTAACTTTGCTTTGACACCTCCGTGAAAAAGTTATTAAATTAAAAAATCAACAAAAACGATGCAAACAAGTGAAATTCAAATTTACAATTTGATCATTTGATTGATTTTGATTCTTGATCAGACGATCAGTCAGTGTCAATTCGATATCGGTCAGTTCGTTGTCAGTTCATGAGTTGTCATTGCCAGGGTCAACAACTGTCTCCGACAAAGCATCTCTTCTTGGCTGTCAAACTAGGGATGGTCGATATTAAGAGAACATCGATGTTAACATCGAATAAAAAGTGTCGATGTACGATAAACAATGACTCAAAAACATCGATATATGTATGTATAATATTGATGTTTTTTTAAAAATAAAATAAATCGTCTATTATATTTATGAAAATTATTTATTGTAATTGTAATAAAAAAAATTAAACAAACATAAACAATCCCAGTATCTACACTTTGTAAAAAAATTAACTCTGACAAGTTTTTTCCCTTCAAGCAATCGGTTACGTTGCTGGTATAAGAGTTGGCCAGCTTTAGAAAAAAGCCTTTCTGAAGCTGTGGAGGTAGCTGTGCAACACAAATACTTAAGATCTATTTTCTTAAAATTTGGAAAGGGGGATTTTTGCATTTTGCATAGGAGTAATGGGTCTTTTTTAAATCAGCTATCGGACTTTTTAAATATTTTTGAATATAATTTTGTGTCACGTTGACCAGACAAAATATTATTCTTTTCTGTAACAAGTTTATAATATTTTTCGATATATTTATTTCTAAAACATCGATCGATGTTTTCCCATTAAACATCGATGTTTATTCAACATAGATGAATATCGATCATCCCTATGTCAAACCAACCATTTACCATTGTCAAACAAAAATATCAACTTCGAATCCGAATGGCTGAATTTAGAACTACATTAATAGAATAACATGGACTGAAAACTTGTGAATTCTTCCCTGTTAATATTGTTCTCAATGTGCAATGCAATTTTAAATTGATACAATCCAGATACGGGGTACTTCACTATCGTCTGACGCAAATTCAATTGTTGTGTTCTTACTACTCTTCTCTGTTAATGTGCTGAACATACTACTCTTCTGTTATTGTATTTGTTATCTTGGCCATTTCCCATTAGTGAGCCGTATTTGCAAGCCGAATAGGCTTCAACTGTTATATGATGGACAACCTGAAGAATTTCAATACTATGGGGAATGAAGATAATTGGAGGACTCCCAATTTTCGCCAAGGAATTGTCACCAGAATGTAAGCTGTTCATGTATTTTTTTACTTTGTGAAATAAATACGTATTTATTTTTTTATTTATGATCATATGCAAGTTAGCATGAAGAGTTAATGAATGTGGATGAAGAGAAAGATATATGCAGGTATTGTGACAAGTGAAAATCACACCTCTTTCCTTGGGAGTAGGCAAAGACAATGCCTCCTACTTTGTAAAAGAGATGTGATCTGAGTACTCTACATAAGTCAGGAAAGAGTCATTGTAATAAAGCCACCTCTTTTCTCAACAACAAATTTCTTTACAGTGAAGATGTCATACAGCGGTCGGGTATGCAAGTGGCACGCAACAGTAGTGAGATGGAGAACCATGTGTTCACAAAGGCGAAAACCCGTGAAGAGTATATGAATATGGTTGCCAAACTCATATTGCATGTCAGAGAAATGTGTAAGTAATTTATTGTGTTACAACACTTAAAATTTTTACAAAAATATGCGCTTTTACCCTATCTTTGAGCGTCAAATCAACTCTTTTGAGCACTAAAGGCTCGAGCGTTACAAGATTTTTAATGGGGGTATATCATTAATTTTGACGTGAGATATGCCAATGCACATTTAGTCAAATTGAAAATCATTTTTATTGTGTTTGCCTGCTTCTTATAAGTTATTATTGTTTTTTGTGTACCTAATATATATAACGATATCATTAGTGGTAGTGAGCGAGATGAAATGGAGGTTAGTTGTGAATTGATGGATTTACGAGAGTGTAAAAAAAGGCGGTACAATTAGAAACGGGTTAACTTTTTAAAACCGTTGCGGGTCGTGTTACATGCAAAATATGCAACAAAAGTTTTTCACTGAAGACTTCTTCATCTATACTGAAAAGACACGAATTGAAGCATTAACTTTTTGTTAGGTAAACAAAAACACTCAGACTGTCATGCCTTACACTTTTGAAAAATTTTGTTATTCATGGAAATCATTCATAATACATCTTGAAAAAGAACATTTTCAGAAATTGATATCTCCTTTAAATGGAAATTATATCCTACTGTCTCATTATTACACATTAACAAAAGGTATTCAAAATTTATATAAAGACAAGAAACATGAAGTTATTAATTTAATCAAGTCTTCTAAATATAAACTGACACTCACTTTTGATTTCTGGACATCGGTTGCAAACAAACCTTAGATCTAGTAACTGCACATTTCATGACTTACGAGGGGAAATTGATGTCTATGATAATTGAATTCGATCTTATACCATATCTTTATAAAAGTGAACAAGTCTTGTAAAAAATTATTCAAATATTTTCCGATTATTCTCTAAAAGACAAAATAATATCGACCACGACAGATAATGATGCAACAAAAGCCAAATGTATCCGCTATTTCATGAAGAATATAAGTATGAAATACATGTAAAATGCCTGGCTCATGTCCTTAACATAGTAGTTAAAAAAGGCGTAAAAGAGCTTGAATCAATTATTTCTGCAGTATCAAACTTAATGAAGTATATAACCTTATCCCACCTTTTATTACATGGCTGTCGTAAAAGGTGAGTTGTCATCGGAAAGATCCATCAAGACATATTCTGTATCTTAATCTGAAATCAACACCTGATTTGACTGTTTGAAAATAATTAATTTCAGAAATTAGTATCATGTTCACGTGATGTAGCCTTTTAAGGCATATTAAACCAAAAATAACTTAAAGTTTATGTTATTTCAGCGCAACCAAAACAAAATCAAGGGGCACCCAACTTGCAAGGCCCCAACCAGGGTCAGCCTGGACCCAACACACAAGTGCAAAGTCAACAATCCCAGGCCCAGCAAGGTCAAAGTAACCAGGCCGGGATGGCCACGGACCCAATCAATGCTTTGCAGAACTTGGCCTCGCAGGGGTCGAGGAACCAGATGATGAATATGGGCCCACAAGGGCAGATGCAGCAGCAGGGGGTCATGGGGCCTAACCCTGGGATGGGGGGCATGCAACAACAAATGGGTCAACAGGTACAAAATATGATATGTTTTCTCGTCTTTTCGGACTTGGATTTTCTTCCTCCTGGCTTTAGGCCCAGTTGTATCCTCACCTCTCTGGAGAAGAGCCCGGGGAATGCCTTTGACCATGGAGCCGAGATTGGGTGAGTCAGATTTTTCCACAAAGCGACTCCTATCAGCCCTCCGCAACCTTTGCAGATAAAATTATTATAATTGACAGTTAAAATTCTCTCAGACACACAAGTTATCCAGAATTCAAAGTTGGTATCTAATTACATAATTATAAACCCTGTTTCAGTGAGAATATACCTGTCTCTTTCTTAATAGTCAACTCTGAAATTACTCGTATAGAGTATGTCGCCATTTTGTAATGCTTGCTTAAATATTACAGGGTCCCATTGTCTCCCAAGGAGGGCAACAAGCCCAAACAGCGACAAACTTACTGCAGACACTGAATCAGAGGCCACAGATGAATATGCAGTTGCAGAATAAGCTTGGAGGGTCAATGGGGATGGTGCCCAATCAGGTATGGATCGTTATTGACCTCTATAATTGTATCCTATAAATCTATACTAATATTATAAATGCGAAAGTTTGTGAGTATGTCAGTATGAATGTTTGTTACTCTTACGCAAAAACTACTGAACCGATTACGATGAAATTTGGTTTGTCAGCCAACAGTCTTGAAAATACTGAATGGCCACGTTCAGCTATTCGGCTGAATGATAGAATTGAGATATCAAATAGTGACAGGTTGCTAGCCCATCGCCTAATAAAAGAATCCCAAGTTTGTACGCCTATCCCTTAGTCGCCTTTTACGACATCCATGGGAAAGAGATGGAGTGGTACTATTCTTTTTTGTATTGCGCCAGGTACCGCACGGCACACACACGAATTTATAACAAGGCCTTTGGATTTCCAGGGTCAAATGGGGAACAGCATGGTGGGCGGCATGGGCGGCATGAACCCCATGGCGGGCCAGTTGCAGGGCCAGCTCGGGCCAGGCGGCATGCAGGGGCAGATGATGTCAGGCATGTCGATGGCCGGGAGCATGGCAATGGGCGCGGGCAACGCCATGGGCGGCCAGATGCAGTGCGGCCAGGTGGTGGGGGGCATGGGGGGGCAGATGGCGCCAAATTCTATGCAGGGACAGATGCCTGGACAGATGGGTGAGTTGTGAATTGATTAGATTAACTAGCTGTGCCCGCGACTTCGTCCGCGTGGAATAGTTATTTTGGGCATCATATTTATTCAGGGCGGTCAGGTGATCACGCGTATTAGAAAGAACGCTGATTCGCCGTATTAAATGTTTCGCTGCAAATTGCTTATAACGACTATATCTCAAAACCTATTCGTCTGATTTATATACTGTAAATGGCAATTTTAGTCTACATGAAAAGCCGAAAGTAATAAACATATTTATTTGGATAAGGATTAATACTGAATTAAAGAAAATTGGTTTCAAAAAAACTTATGTTTATAATGAAAAAATAATCTTAAAAAATGAACATAAAAGTGGTTATTGTAAGTAAACCTTAAGAGATAGATATATGCTCTCGCGGACTTTTTTGTGGCAAAAAATGAGTACTTCACATCTTTAGTACATTGTTTTACTATATCTTTGTTGGTTTGCGCAGCGTTCGCGTGAAAAGCTCGCAGATGGCCGACTCATTCAACTTTCACCTGCATTGTTGACGTTTCCCGTAGGAAATCCGGGATAAAATGTAGCCTATAGCCTTCCTCGATAAATAGACTATCTAACAGTGAAATAATTATTCAAATCGGTTCAGTAGTTTCTGAGATTAGCGCGTTTAAACAAACAAACAAACAAACAAACAAAACAAACTCTTCAGCTTTATAATATTAGTATAGATGTGTTTGTTTTTTTTTTTTTTAGATGAGATGTAATTTTGATAGCAATTTAGGTGCCGTGTGGTTCCCGGTACGATAGAAAAAAGTATAGGACTACTCCATCTTTTTCCCATGGATGTCGTTAAAGGCGATTTAGGGATTGGCTTACACACACACTTGGGATTGTTCTTTAAGGCGATGGACTAGCAACCTGTCACTATTTGAATCTCAGTTCTAGTATGAAGCCAAACAGCTTAACGTGGTCTTTCAGTCTTTTCAAGACTGTTGGCTCTGTCTAGCCCGCAAGGGATATAGACGTGATGATATGTATGTATGTATGTACCATTTAACAGCGCTCGTGTAACATGCGTTGTTTTCTGTCAAAGCTAGAAGGACGATGATTTTACATTTACTTTTTTTGTAAAATTAAATGTACATATAAGTGTTTTGAGATGATTAATTTTCTGTATTTTAATAAATAATGTAAAGAGTCAAAGGACACTTCTATTCGTGATACTATTCGTACTAGCTTCTACTCATAAATAAAACAAAACGAATAAATTAATGAATCTCCCAAAAAATTATTTCATTGTTCACGGCAAATATGCTTTTTTGACGTCCGATGAAAATGCTTCAGTGTAGTTTGTTCCGCCGCTTCTTCTACACATGCGCTTTGGAAGCGGTAGTAGTTATAATTAGATTTAAGTGATGTGACGTCAATAAGTGATACCTTGTATCGAATTTTGAAAATAAATCTATTCTATTCTGTGTTGAACATGCATACATGCATACATACATATGGTCACGTCTATGTCCCTTGTGGGGTAGACAGAGCCAACAGTCTTGAAAAGACTGAATGGCCACGTTCAGTTATTTGGCTTAATGATAGAATTGAGATTCAAATAGTTACAGGTTGCTAGCCCATCGCCTAAAAAAAGAATCCCAAGTTTGTAAGCCTATTCGCCTTAGTCGCCTTTTACGACATCCATGGGAAAGAGACGGAGTGGTCCTATTCTTTTTTTTGTATTGGCGCCGGCAACCACACGGCATTGACATGTATGATGAATAATAATAATGAGAACAACATAACATCAACTTCTCCAAAGGGCCTCTACGCAAGCCTCTCAAAAATCCGGGGTGTATAGACCCGTGAAATCCAAGAGGAGAAACATAATAACAAATGTTCGGTCGCAGTGGGCGGCATGGGCGGCAGCCAGCTGGTGGGCATGAACATGCTGCACATGGCGACGCGCGCGGGCGGCAAGGCGGACGGCGCGCTGGGCTACGCGCGCGCGCCGCCGCCCGCGCAGTTCCTGCGGCAGAGCCCCTCGCCCTCCGCCGCGCCCAGCCCCGTCTCTATGGGTGAGCGGGTTTATAACGTCCACAGTAATGGATTCGTCGAGTGCAGTTTTCATTATAATCCAATATACAGGGTGACATTTAAAACAACTGCATCCTTTTAAACATGGACTATACCCATGCTTCTGAGCCGTTTGAACCTATTTTTATTTAAATTAAACTTCATCATTTTCACATTTAAAAAACCTTTAAAAACTACGTCACACGCTTTATTAAAGACCAATGCTACAAAAAGAAATTAAAATCAACATGTAAATAAATGTCTGAAAAATAAATTATTTTTCTAGTATCAAAATTAAGTACAGAGTTGTCGAGATCGCTCAGCTGAATGAATTGTGTCGTTGACCTCTGAATCCTATGCGTCGCTTTTCCGCCGGCCGGGGTGATATGACATATTTAGGATCGTGGATTTTGATACTTTGATATCCTCTCGCCGCCGGGCACTTATCGCGAGCAGACGTGTGTCACTTTCGTGCAAATTTAATCAATTTCTAAAATTCCTATTGGTCTATTTCTTAAAAATCAATTCTCGTTTCCTCTTGTGGTGTTTTAATGGACTAACTCCTCCTACTGGGCGTGTCGCAAGTGAGATGCATATAATTTGCTAATCCATCGTTAAAAATCAAGACAGGCAGTATTGCTTATTGGTGGCCGGATTTGAACCTGGAGCGCGGAGACGTGCACACCAAACACTACCGCTGAGCCAACGAGGAACTCGCAGCTACGAGCGAAATTTGCGGTGAGACTCCTGCTACGGTGTACGCGCGCTACGTCACTGCGCCTACGACGCTGCCCCGCCACACGCTACGGCATCTCCCTCCGCACTACCGTCGCGCTCCCCGCGCTCGCCCGCTGCAGTTTGGACGAGCTACGAAGTGCTACGACGCTTACTACTTGCTACGACGAGTATTTGTTTACAAGGTACAACCCATTAATTTGAGTCTTAACTACATACGCTTTACGTCTTAACTTACATAGCACACGGGTACGTACGTAACATCATTAACAAACATGCCGCTCAAAAGGACACCTCCGGTTACTCCGTCAACGTCTAAATCTGATCCAGACCTTTGTAATCTCTCGAAGAACGACTCAGCAGATTACGTCTCCACTAGGTATAAGCGTTTTAGAGAGGAGTCTTCATCTCCGCGATATGAGTCCGACACTGTCAGGCAGGTGATGAGAGATATGCGAGCTATTATGGAACAAATGCAGCTGAGTCAGTCTGTATTATTTAACAAAATATCCGAAGATATAACCGAAATTAAACAACAGAATAAGCAAATACAGCAGACCAATTCTGACATAGTTAAAGGCATGGAGTTTATTCGAGAATCTCATAAGAAATTAACCCATAGAATAGATGTTTTGGAGAAAGAGAAGCAATCCTTAATCACCAATATCCAGCAGTTACAAACTCAGCTACGAGATATGCAATTTCAGTCCCGTCCATCTTCAGTGGAACTGCGTAACATACCCAGTCTTGAGAATGAAACGCCAACAGATATTTATTCGCACGTGATAAAGACCGCAACAGTGGTTGGCACCAGCACTCAGCTATCAGACATCCGTGATGCGTACCGGCTACCCGGTAAGCCGGGCAAGCCTAGGATAATTGTGGCCGAGTTTGCTACAGTTGACAAAAAAAATCACTTCTTATCGGAAGTGAAGAAATTTAATGACTCTCGTTCTAAGGACAGCAAGCTCAACACCGCATTGCTTGGATATGCAGGCAAAAGCACTCCAATTTATATATCCGAATACGTTCCCGGAAGTGGGAGAAAATTGTTTTATCAAACTCGCGAGTTTGCCAAAGCTCAAAAATACAAGTTTTGCTGGATATCAAACAATAGAATTTACCTGCGCAAGAGTGAGCAATCTAAAGCTTTATGGGTGCAGTCAGAGGCTGTCCTAAACGGGCTCATTGCAGAATGACTAGTCTTCTGCTTAGAAGAACAATGTTGTGCTTTCTCCTATGTGCATGTTTACCCTTTAAGTATTTTTTACAAGAAACAAATATATTTAGTCATAAGTTTTTTCTCTACTGTTATAATTATATTAGAAAACTGTCCAATTAGAGATATATACTGCGCCTGCTGCCATGGTTTAGAAATATTATACATTATTCTTATTTTTAACAATATATACATAAATTCAATTAACTTACACATTACACATTCACATAAATGGTTCAGTAAAATTTATATTATATTTATTAATCACTCTAATTCCTTTAATATTCACGCTATGTATTTTTATAATTACTTAATCTACACAGTATTCTTGCACTATATTCACACAATTTATATACTAGCCAATGTATCTATCTCCGTAATCTTGGGTATAACAATACTTTTTACAATTTTCTTCCTGGGTCGAATAATCTCGTGTCGGTCTTCAGCTGTAACGACTTATATCTTCGTATGGCAGGATCACTCTGGCTCCGAAAAACTTTTTGATTATTGTTGTTTATTTTTCTTTTATTATGACTTTAGATAATCTTAATATTGTATCCTCGGAGCTCGATGATCTTGCCGTTTCGAAGGCCTTCAACTGTCGCCCGGAAGAATGTGTTAATTTTTTACAACACGATGGTAAATCCATAACCGTATTTCATTTAAATATTCGCAGCATAAATCACAATTTTGATGAGTTTGAAGCCTTGTTCGCTGCTATGGACACCCCATGCGAAATTATTATTTTAACAGAGTGCTGGCTACTTTCGGCGCCTTACCTCCCAACTCTTAGTGGCTACACAGCACATGGTACCATCAAACACCTTAATCAAAACAGCGGTATCGTTATATATGTAAAAGATAGCCTCGACTGTAAAGTATATGAGCCGGATTGTATAAAGGAAGCTAACTGTCTGGTTTGCGAAGTAAGTGAGGATTTTGCAATTGTTAGTATATATCGATCGCCCTCATATACTAGTGCTGATATTTTCCTAAGCAGCCTGAACACCCTGTTCTTGACCTTGTCTCGTCATCCGATACTTAGTCTCATTGGTGACGTAAATATAGATATTAAACGAGACTCAATAGACCCACGTTTGGATGACTACTTGGATCTCAATGCTGCCCATGGTCTCTTACCTGCCCACAACTTTATCACTAGATGCATAAAATGCCTGGATCACGTTATGTTGAGATCAAAATTTCCTTCCACTACACTTATCGTTGATTCGCACTTGACTGATCATAAACCAACCATACTTATGGCAAGCTTAAGACGAAAACCTGCACTAATCCCCAAAACTCAAATTAAGATAGATCATGAGTCCATACGCACGTCTATTATGAACACAAATTTTTCTCATATTTTCGGTATGCATGATGCTAATGAAGCTGTCGATAGCCTAGTGAGCATGGTTTCGGATATTATCAAAAAGAATACACGCACAATTATATTAACAAGATCTACAAAAAATATTAAACCGTGGGTAACACCTGGACTTATTAGATGCATCCGAAATCGTGACAAAATGCACCGAAAATTACAGAGAAACCCCAATAATGTTATACTCAAGACCACATACACAAGATATAGAAATTTTATAAATAAACTGCTGAAAACCCTAAAGAAGAATTACTATACCAAGTTGTTAAACAACTCTAAGAATAACATGAAATCTACATGGAATGCTGTCAAAACCATATCTAATATTAAATCCATTCCTTCAAATTCTAGGCCACTTCTTAGTTTAGATAAAAATCCAATGAATTCAGTTAATCAAGTAAATAACTTCTTTGTCAACGTTGGTGAAAATTTGGCTCGAGCTATTCAAAATCGTAGATACTCTCCGAATCCAATTAATAACCTTCAATCTGAACGTGATTCCTTTTATCTTTTTGATGTTGACGAAATCGAAATAGACTCCGTGATATCTGGCCTCCGTAGCGATTGTGCTGTGGGCTGGGATGGAATCTCGGCTCGTATCATTCAGTCCTGTCGTGTAATTTTTGTTCCCATCCTTACTCATATTTGTCAGTTGGCATTGTCGACAGGAGTATTCCCTATTGCTTTTAAAAAAGCCATAGTACATCCGATCCATAAAACCGGAGCGAAAGATGAGGTAACAAATTATAGGCCAATATCAATTCTGACTGCTTTATCTAAGATCCTTGAAAAGGTACTTAATAAACGCTTAGTTGCATTCTTAGAAAGAAAAAATTTGATTGCGAGGAATCAATTTGGTTTTAGAAAAGGAGTTAGTACGGAGGATGCAGTCAATTCTCTTCTAGAGACGGTTGTGCAGGGTTTGGACGATGCGGACAGATGTGTCGGACTGTTTCTCGATTTTTCGAAAGCATTCGATACTGTCTCGATTCCATTGCTTTTGAACAAACTGGAGAGGATTGGGATTCGCGGGCTAGCCTTGTCAATTTTCAAAGATTATTTGCAAAATCGTACCCAACAAGTTAAAATCGGAGAATACATCAGTGACGAGAAAGAACTGGTATATGGCGTCCCGCAAGGCTCAATTTTAGGACCAACCCTTTTTATTATTTACGTCAATGATTTGTGCAAACTCAATATTCCTTACTGTGATATATTTACATATGCAGACGACACCGCTTTAATAATCAAGGGTCCAAATTGGAAAGAAGCTTTTGCCCGCGCGCAAGATGCTTTGGCTACCATAATAACCTGGCTTGATGAAAATGTCCTAACCCTAAATGTAAATAAGACATATGTTATTACTTTCGCCATAAATTCTTCGACGATACCTCCTGCTGAGGAAACTATCATCAAGGCACATACTTGTGGTGGTAATTCTTCACACTGCTCCTGCTTTGTTATAGAGAGAACTGAGGCCCTTAAATATTTGGGTGTGTATATAGATCAGTTTTTAAACTGGGGGAAACATATCACTACACTTATTCCCAAAATAAGAAAACTCATATATGTATTCAAGAGGCTTAACACCTGTGCCGACCGTGATACACTAAAGTTGGTTTATTTCGCCCTATGCCAGTCAATTCTATCCTACTGCATCACGGCTTGGGGTGGAGCAGCGAAAACTAATTTGTTACCACTGGAGCGCGCACAGAGAGCAGTACTTAAGGTTATTACCAAAAAACCCTATCGTTACTGCACAACTCAACTCTACGCCGATATACCTGTCTTGACTGTTAGACAACTTTTCATCAAGTCAACATTGCTCCGTAAACATGCACAGCTTACCTACGACCCAACACTAAGAACTCGAAGACGTAGATACGACCGCGTTTGTCCCATTTTAATTCATAGAACTGTCCTAGCGGCACGGCACTTTAGAGTACTTAGTGGTCGAATTTATAATAAAGCTAATAAGACTTTGAAATTTTATCCTTGCACCAAACGGGAAAGTAAGTCCAGAATTCATCAGTGGTTGCTAACTTTAGATTATGAAGCAACTGAAAACTTTTTATCTACAAACATCTGAAACTCATATAAAGTAGAATACCAATCTAAATATAAATTAACATAAATGTAAATTAATAATATAATAAACACTACACAAACATTTAAACTGAACACACACATATATATATAATATTTTGTATCAATTGTATAGGTAACTTATCAATTATTTATCTATTATTTATCTATAATATAATTATATACCTATGTACATATTTTATTTAAATTTGAATAGGCGGCTGAGAGCATTTTGTTACTACCTACATACCAAAAAAAGTGTAAAAGTTAGTACATACTTTTATACTTTTTAAATCTTATCAACAATAATGTTATACGGATTCCCAAAGCACAGAATTATTCTAGCTTGGGAATTATTGTATCCTAATATTAAGGTCATATTTTAAGTTTCTTTTACTACCTCATCTCTGTACTGCCGGAACATCATGATGCTGCTCGACACTCGAGATACAGGCTCACGCCTAGTTCGATGCGAGTTGGCTGAAGGATGGACACTGGCAGTGCACTTTTGTTCATTGAAATTGTAATGAAACTGTCAATAAAAAAATGCTTTTATTTGATATGAACCGATAATTTTCTTTTGACGTTTTTAAATATCCTTTAGATGAGTACACTTAACAGTTAAATTTATGCAGTTGAATTAAAAGTCACCCTGTATAGGTTAGGTCTCCTTGAACAGGTGGCAGATGTTGGACGGAAGTCGTTTCATGTAAAACCCCGACTTACGCGCATCTCTGGCTAATCTCCAGAGAGGTGAAGATGTAACCGGAACTAACAGAAGAAAAAAGCTTGATTGAATTATCAATAATTTAATTAATCTGAATTTTGTCTTCGGTTCGAAGGACCAATGTCCTCGAAATTGGTCCTTCAAGCCGGATCTGAACATCCGCGTTATAACACACTCTCTTTATATGTAGGTGTGATGGGTGGCGGCGGAGCGGGTATGTCGTCGCCGATGGGCGGCGTGGGCGCCCTGGGCGCGTGCGGGAGCCCCTCCAACGCGCAGCATCTGCCGCACCACGTCGCGCAACAAAGGTAATGATCACCTAGAAGCAAACTATAAATGATCTAGAAATCATTAGTTAACAGATTCGACTGACCATTAATATAGATCTTAAGAACACAGATTTTGCAAGGAGTAAAAACTTGACTAACTCAAATCGGCCTAATAAATAAACAAACCGATTTTAAAGAAATTTGGCACAGAGGTACAATAGCCTCTCTGCAAAATTTCCACGTGATCTTAAAAAGGAATAAAATTTTCATCGCGGTCGGAGCTGCCGTTAACAGCTTAAGCAGCAGTTTGTTACCGCTTCTTCTGCACTGACGCTTTGGAAGCGGCAGTAAACATAAGTTTTAAGTATATTTATTTGACGACAACCATCATGTTGTGAAACCAAAAGCTTTGACAATTATTAAGCGATAATATGATAGTGGCGTGTGGCTCCCGGCACCAATACAAAAAAGAATAGGACCACTCCATCTCTTTCCCATGGATGTCGCAAAAGGCGACTAAGAGATAGGCTTACAAACTTGGGATTCTTTTTAAGGCGATGGGCTAGCAACCTGTCACTGTTTGAATCTCAATTCTATCGTTAAGCCAAATAGCTGAACGTGGCCATTCGGTCTTTTCAACACTGTTGGCTCTGTCTACCCCGCAAGGGATATAGACGTGACCATATGTATGTATGTATTAAAACCAACTTACCGATTAGAATTAAATGATTTCTTTTTAAGACTGAATGGCCACGTCCAGCTATTTGGCTAAAAATTTGACAATTATTAAGCGATATGATAGTATCCTGTAATAATGTATCCCCCCCCCCCCCCCCGCAGGGGCGTGGGCATGGGCATGGTGGGGTCGCCGTCGCCGTCGCTGGGCGCGGCGGCGGGCGGCTCGCCGGGCGGGGAGGACGCAGCCTACCGCGAGAAGGTGCGCCAGCTCAGCAAGTACATCGAGCCGCTGCGGCGCATGGTGCACCGCATGGTCAGCGAGGGCGAGAGTGAGTGCTTACATACATACATACATACATACATACATACATACATACATACATACATACATACATACACATCTATACTATCTAATACGAGTATTATAAAGCTGAACAGTTTGTTTGTTTGAACGCGCCAATCTCAGGAACTACATCCATACACATCTATACTAATACGAGTATTATAAAGTTGAACAGTTTGTTTGTTTGAACGCGCCAATCTCAGGAACTACATGCATACACATCTATACTAATATGAGTATTACAAAGCTGAACAGTTTGTTTGTTTGAACGCGCCAATCTCAGGAACTACATACATACACATCTATACTAATACGAGTATTATAAAGTTGAACAATTTGTTTGTTTGAACGCGCCAATCTCAGGAACTACATACATACACATCTATACTAATACGAGTATTATAAAGCTGAACAGTTTGTTTGTTTGAACGCGCCAATCTCAGGAACTACATACATACATACACATCTATACTAATACGAGTATTATAAAGCTGAACAGTTTGTTTGTTTGAACGCGCCAATCTCAGGAACTACATACATACACATCTATACTAATACGAGTATTATAAAGCTGAACAGTTTGTTTGTTTGAACGCGCCAATCTCAGGAACTACATACATACACATCTATACTAGTATTACAAAGCTGAACAGTTTGTTTGTTTGAACGCGCCAATCTCAGGAACTACATACATACACATCTATACTAATACGAGTATTATAAAGCTGAACAGTTTGTTTGTTTGAACGCGCCAATCTCAGGAACTACATACATACACATCTATACTAGTATTACAAAGCTGAACAGTTTGTTTGTTTGAACGCGCCAATCTCAGGAACTACATACATACACATCTATACTAATACGAGTATTATAAAGCTGAACAGTTTGTTTGTTTGAACGCGCCAATCTCAGGAACTACATACATACACATCTATACTAGTATTACAAAGCTGAACAGTTTGTTTGTTTGAACGCGCCAATCTCAGGAACTACATACATACACATCTATACTAGTATTACAAAGCTGAACAGTTTGTTTGAACGCGCCAATCTCAGGAACTACATGCATACACATCTATACTAATATGAGTATTACAAAGCTGAACAGTTTGTTTGTTTGAACGCGCCAATCTCAGGAACTACATACATACACATCTATACTAATACGAGTATTATAAAGTTGAACAATTTGTTTGTTTGAACGCGCCAATCTCAGGAACTACATACATACACATCTATACTAATACGAGTATTATAAAGCTGAACAGTTTGTTTGTTTGAACGCGCCAATCTCAGGAACTACATACATACATACACATCTATACTAATACGAGTATTATAAAGCTGAACAGTTTGTTTGTTTGAACGCGCCAATCTCAGGAACTACATACATACACATCTATACTAATACGAGTATTATAAAGCTGAACAGTTTGTTTGTTTGAACGCGCCAATCTCAGGAACTACATACATACACATCTATACTAGTATTACAAAGCTGAACAGTTTGTTTGTTTGAACGCGCCAATCTCAGGAACTACATACATACACATCTATACTATTATTACAAAGCTGAACAGTTTGTTTGTTTGAACGCGCCAATCTCAGGAACTACATACATACACATCTATACTAATACGAGTATTATAAAGCTGAACAGTTTGTTTGTTTGAACGCGCCAATCTCAGGAACTACATACATACACATCTATACTAGTATTACAAAGCTGAACAGTTTGTTTGAACGCGCCAATCTCAGGAACTACATACATACACATCTATACTAGTATTACAAAGCTGAACAGTTTGTTTGAACGCGCCAATCTCAGGAACTACATACATACACATCTATACTAATACGAGTATTACAAAGCTGAAGAGTTTGTTTGTTTGAACGCGCTAGTCTCAGGAACTACTGGTTCGAATTGAGAACATCTTTTTGTGTTGAATAGACCATTTTTAATATCACGCTGCAACTTGTTGGAGCGAAGAAATAATGGAAAATGTGAAAAAAAATACGGGGTAAATTATTCACCCTTGAGGGCTTCAATGATGCCCAATATAACTATTCCACGCGGACGGAGTCGCGGGCACAGCTAGTATGAATATAAATATATAATAGTCATATGTAGCGGGAGCGATGATGCCGCTCGACCACTACCAGAAGGAAGATCAAGAAGAGCCAGGCTAGGTGTGATGCCCGGGGGAGGGCATCGTGGTGGAATGCCTGCGATCCCACGATGCCCTTGAAAACGGTCTTGAAAAGACTGATAGGCCACGTTCAGCTATTAATGATGGAATTGAAAACATGTGGTCTCTACCTCCCTCTCCAGGAAAGAGGCGTGATTATGTATGTATGTAAAACAGTAAAAATGTATATATACTTATATTAAAATGTGAAAGTGTGTTGCTGTGTTTGTTTGTCAATCTTAAATAAAAATGAACGGATCTTCAAAAATTTCGCTAAGTATACACTAAGTTTATAAGTCGCCTAGGCAATGTTCGATGGCGCAGAATACCACCGAATAAAAACTCAATAAAATAACGACCTTATTACAAGTATAGTGAACTTAAAATCCAAAAACAAAATGTCTCCTGCTTTCTCGCTCGTAATAGGACAGTTCTAATCCAGGGTTTAAATGACGCGCTCTGATAGGTTCAAATATTTGCGCAAGTGCATCGATGTAAATTAAAAATAAATGTGATAATACTGCAGAAAAATACTCGTAACACCCGCAGATAAAATACCTATTTACCTTTGAAAGCATTTTCATAATCGGTTCAGTATTTTCGAATATTTAGGCCTTTCAAATGAAGACTAATTTTTTTTTTGGAATACAAATCATACGATAACAATTTTTGTATCAACAACAGACGTGGAGAAACTGACGAAGATGAAGAATCTCCTGGACATCCTCTCCAACCCCAACAAGAGGATGCCTCTGGAGACTCTTATCAAGTGCGAGGTTGTTCTGGAGAAGCTGGACTTCAGGAGGGGGGAGACGCTGCCAGTACCCAACGCCGGAAAGGTGGGTTGAATCCTCACTTATATTACAGCATTTTATCTTTCACTATCCAAGGGTTGGCTGGAAGAGATTGCTTAGCGATAAGTCAGCCTTGGCTCAACATATTCATAATGTATGTTTCTACTACGTATGTATTTTGTTATGGGCAATAAAGATAATTTGTATAGTATTGTATTTTAATATTATTAATGCGATAGTTGGCCTGTCTGTTCCGCTTTTACGGCTAAACCGCTGGACCGATTCTTATGACATTTGGTATGTTCAGGATTTTTTGCTTTCGACTGCTTCGTAGTTTGTTATTAAATAAGTTATTTAAGTATTATCGAGTTAACCTCTAAAGGAACTTTAATATGTGGTAATAGAGACGAGTTTGCAGTGAATTTGGTTAGGTTGATATGCTGTATGTGAAAAGAAAATTGTTGAATTTATAATTTGAAATTGTTGTTTGTGTCTATGTTGATGTCTAGCTTGTCTATTCCTAAAAAAATCTGTTGGTGTCATTTTTTGTTACAATAAAACTCATGGTTATTTATTCAAATCTCGTTTATTTACATACATACATATAATCACGTCTATATCCCTTGCGGGGTAGACAGAGCCAACAGTCAGGAAAAGACTGATAGGCCACGTTCAGCTGTTTGGCTTTATGATGGAATTGAGATTCAAATAGTGACAGGTTGCTAACCCATCGCCTAAAAGAAGAATCCCAAGTAATTATATAAGCCTATCCCTTAGTCGCCTTTTACGACATCCATGGGAACGAGATGGAGTGGTCCTATTCTTTTTTTTATTAGTGCCGGGAACCACACGGCACAGTTACACACGTTTATTTACAACAAAAATATATATTTTTTTTTTTCAGGAGCAAATATTCAACCCTCTCCTGGAAGTAGTGAACAACTGCCTTTCGTCGCCTCTGGCTAACCACACGCTCAAACGAACGTTCGGCTCTACGCTGGACGCTTTGAATGGACCCGAGATCAAGTGAGTTTTCATTTGGCCTTCTTGGATGTCCCAGGTTCGATGTTGGGACAATTTTAGCGATGTTTTGTCGCCTCCACCCAATAACATCTTCGGACAAACGCTGGGTAGTAGGTTTTAAGTCTTAGATACTACAGATATGGTAGTAGTAGTATAGTATAGTCTTAGATTTAAATATTTACACTATTTATAATTAAATAGTGTCGTGTGGTTCCCGGCACCAATATAAAAAATGAAAATTCCCACGGGCGCGAGGCCTCGCGCAAATGCTAGTTAAAAATAAGATTATATTATTCAAACTATAGGAAGTTGTTAAGGAAAACATAAATGTTTATGTATATCTAAAATGTTTTCAGAAATCTACCGCCTCCACTAAAAATACCGAAATACGAAGAACCTGTTATGGACATACCTGATGTATTACAAGGGGAAATCGCTCGGCTAGATTCTAGGTTCAAGGTAAGTGCGATGAGTTTTAATGTAATAATAATGAATAAATGTGATTCAATGTCTACGTTCGTTAGCCCAATTAAATTCTTTATTTGAGTAATTAATTTCTTAAGTATTTCTTGAAAAAAAAAATATTTTTTTAAATATAAAATAAAATAAAGAAACACAGCGAGGTTTCAACATACACATAAATTTACAAAGAAAATAAAATTGCAAAAGGTAATTTAAGTTGTTAAATATGTCAAGTTGAAGCCTAATCCATTCAGATATAAATAAAAAAATATAAATATAATCTAATCACGTCTATATCCCTTGCGGGGTAGACAGAGCCAACAGTCTTTTAAAGACTGATAGGCCACGTTCAGCTATTTGGCTTTAAGATAGAAATGAGATTCAAATAGTGACAAGTTGCTAGCCCATCGCCTAAAAGTAGAATCCCAAGTTTATAAGCGTACCCCTTAGACGCCTTTTACGACATCCATGGGAGAGAAATGAAGTGGTCCTATTCTTTTTTCTATTGGTGCCGGGAACCACACGGCCATTCAGAAATTGGAAAATTACTCCCGTCAAACTCCAAGGCTCTTTTGGCAAACGTTACCGAACTAGAATCACGTGTCTTCAACTTATTCTCCCATATTTATACTATATTTCGATTAGCAGTGTCGTGTGGTTCCCGGCACCAATAGAAAAAAGTATAGGACCACTCCATCTCTCTCCGTCTCACGAGTCGTAGCAGTACATGGTCTCCACTCGAGGAGTTTTTGACCCCACCAGCCCTTCGAGAAATGTGGCCTGCCCATTGCCCTTCAGATCGCTGACCCGAGCTAATCGAAACATACATACATACAAATATATAATCACGTCTATATCCCTTGCGGGGAAGACAGAGCCAACAGTCTTGTAAAGAATGATAGGCTTAAAGCCAAATAGCTGAACGTGTGAGCTATTGGGCTTTAAGATAGAATTGAGGTTCAAATAGTGACAGGTTGCTAACCCATCGCCTAAAAAAAGAATGCCAAGTTTGTAAGCCTATCCCTTAGTCGCTTCTTACGACATCCATGGGAAAGAGATGGATTTGTCCTATTCTTTTTTGTATTGGTGCCGGGAACCACACGGCACAATATATGTATGTATGTATATTAAATTCCAGGTGTCCCTAGAAACAATGCAGCTGTCGGGCGGTAGCGGGGCGATATCGCTGATAGCGCAACTAGACGACGCCTGCCTGCCGTGCGTGGCCGGCATCCACGTGACCGTGCCCCGGGACTACCCCAACTCCCCGCCTTCCAGGCTGAGGACCCACTTCAGGGATGCGGCTGATGCTGATTCGCTGAAAGCTAGGGTCGAACGGGCAATGGACGCGAGATGTGCACGGTATTTTTTTTTTTTTTTTGTTAAGAAGAATGTAAGAAAGTTTGTTGTAGTTCACACGTAACTGGTTTTAATTTTTTAGATGCTTATGTGTAATGTTTTTATAAAAAAAAATTATAAGAGTATAGGTTCTTCAAGCTCACTCAAAGCTACTCCATCTTGGTTTAAATTTCTTAAGTGACTATTTTTTTTTTTTGTAAAAAAGTAATAAACAAATTGGATATAAGCTTCTGGATGCTCACCCCCAAAACTCCGTTTTGGTTTTCATTTCTTGGTATAGTAGCTTTTTTTGTTATTTCGAACGTGGAACAATTCCTGGCGGCCAGTACATGACGCAACCTACCTACGATGGATTTATTCTGAATTTTGAAAGTAGAATCATTCACGACTTGGGTACAGATTAAACAGTCCCAAGTCGTGAATGATTCTACTTTCAAAATTCAGTACATTAAACAAAAGTAAACAAATAAGGTTTTTATAAGTTAAAAACAACTGACTTTTTTTGTATTGGTTGATGTATCGTCTTGTTTGTCACCAGCCTACCGAAAGCATGTTCCCTCGGGCAGCTGCTGGACGCGTGGGAGATGAGCGTGAGGCAGGCCAGCGCGCCCGGACAGATATCGTACACGCCAGTCCCGGCTTTAGGAATATAGAGGTTGTAGTTATGTTTACAAACTTAGAGTGTAATGTAGTTAATTATGTTGATATCTAATACAGAATTTTAATTTAGTTCCATTTTGGATCAGATAAATTTTTAATACAAACGTAAGTAATGAAATTGTAACTGATGACTGTAGTTAATTTTAGTATGTATGTTTATTTATATTCGCATCACGCGAAAACTGTTACTACGATTTGGATTTTGATTTCTCAGGTATGGTTTGGGTGTAAACTGTTGATTGAGATAAAATCATCGTACATCATGAGAAACGATAATTATGCTTAAACATACATACATTATTATGCTAAAAAATCAATGCAAATAAATTTATATACGTTTAAACTTTATGGGATCCATTATTAACTCTGCAAAAGTATTGGAAACTTACAAAGAAACATCAGGTATATAATTCTACCTCGCGTTACGAAGACTTTTTTTAGATTAATTTATAAGTATCTGTGATAATATATCGCATAATGCATGTTCGTTATCATGTTTTATATTATACTCTACATCGCGATTTTTCTGTTTAAATTCATTTGAAAGCAGGACAACATAATAATTTTATAGAAGAGCGATAAAGACAGGTATATGAGATGCAACTGTCAAATAAAATTTTAACAGAAATTTTTGTTCAGGAAATTGCAAAAGCTTGCTTATACTAGAATTTTACATAAGATAAATAAAGATAGGTATATAAATAACATGAAAATTTTTACCACGATTATTTTGTATGAAGAATTTAAAAAAATAAAATGGCGATGTAAAAATTGTCTAAAAAAGTAAAATTTCTTGTTGTTTTCAATGAATTAAGTAAATATGCATGCGGTTTAAGTTATTTTTTTAGCAAAAAATAGACTGATAACTTTTGACACAGTTTGTTTTAAGAGAAAATTGCATTTAGTTCAAAAAATGTAGGTACTTTTAAATAATATTAATAATTTCGTTAATAGTTAAGGAAAATAGAATTAAAGTTGGATGCTAAAATTTTATCAAGCTTAAGTTATTTACGTCTTGTTTATGTAATAATAAAAAATATAATTACATACTTATATATAGCTATGTATGTACAATTGTAATTATCACGACATGCTTTCGAAATAGACTTAATAAAAAACAGATAAACCTTTTTTACCTGACATCAAAACAATGTATTGAATTTTCAATAATGTAATAGTGATTCTAGTTTGGGATCAATTGTAATAGGTATTTATATAATGTAAATATTTCCTAAGATGCAAAGATGTTTTTATGTGTTTTAGTAGAAAATATTTAATTTTTTAATAAAATTTAATCTCGAATGCCTCTATTATTTTATTTAAACAAAATCATGTCAAAGTTCTTTGTGAGTTTTTCGGACCCTTATCCTAAAGGAATTTTTGAAGTTTTTTTTTATTACTATGAGGATTTTAAACATACAAACATAGTCACATCTATATCCCTTGCAGGGTAGATAGAGCTAACAGTTTTGAAAACACTGTAATGCCACGTTCAGATGGCTATATGTTAAAATAACAGAAAAATAATACAATTTAATAACTTACTATTTTATTAAAAGAATTAAGTATATTTGAACTTACTAACAATACCGACAATGTGATATCGTAGTGACGACTTCTGTGGCGCAGCGGTCGTACTCTTGTCTGTAACATCGGAGGTGCCGGGTTCGAAATCCGGCCACGGCTTGATTAGAAAACAACTTTTTCTGATTGGTCTGGGGACTTGGATGTTTATAATATAAGTATTTATTATAACATATAGTATCGTTGTGTTAGTATCACGTAACACAAGTCTCGAACTTACTTCGAAGCTAACTCGAATCAATAAAATTTGTCCCATATATATTTATTTATTTATTGATTTATTTTATAGTGAGAATTGATATAGTGCGGATGTGTGGCGGTGTGTCCGTGGTTTCCCACACGGCGCCGACCGGCAGGTGGCGCCGCAGCACGACCAGTGGCGGGAGCCTGGCCAGCCCGCGTGTCCGTGGCCGCAACCTGCGACGGACAATAGCTTTAAATTCAAAATTTTTATTCATTACTATAGGATACTTCATATCGCTTAATAATTGTCAAAACGTATGGTTTAACAACATTGGTTGACGTCAAATAAATAACTTAAAACTAAGTTTATTGCCGCTTCCAAGGCGTCAGTGCAGAAGCGGTAACAATAATAATATAAATATAGACGTAGTAAAAAAGGCGGACGGAGTGTCACTATACGGGAAAATGAAGCACAAATAGTATGGTGGCCCACTGTTTATATATCCAATCCGCTATCCATGATCAAAGGCATACCCCGGGCTTTACTTCAGAGATTTTTTATACCCCTTAGTGATAAGGGTAGTCCACACTTAACATTTTTTTTAACTAGAAATTACTTAAAATTATTTATATGGCAAAACAACGTTTACCAGGACAGACATAGATATAAATATAAAAAACAGATAGAAATATAATAAAGAATTGAACGAAGAAGCTAGTGACGCTCACCCTTGTAGCCGCCGGGCACGGAGCCGCCGCACGCGCAGCCCGCGCGGCCGGCGCTGGAGCACAGCGCGCAGCAGTGGAAGCGGCCCCAGTGCGCCGCCGCCGCGCGCGCCGCGCACGCGAACGGGCTGCCCTGCGAGGATTATGACCATGATGAACATATTATTGAACGGCGAAGCTGGTCAATGTATTTCTTTCCCTTACAGGGTAGACTGAGCCAACAGTCTTGAAAAGATTGAGGGCGGCGCACGGGAATGGGCTGCCCTGGATGTATTATGAAAATTATGAACATTCTCTTCAACGGCAAAGCTGGTCAATGTATTTCTATCCCTTGCGGGGTAGACCGAGCCAACAGTCTTGAAAAGCTTGATAGGCCACGTTCAGCTGTTTGGCTTAATGATAGAATTGGAATTCAAAAAGTGACAGGTTGTAAGCCCATCGCTTAAAAGTAGAATCCCAAGTTTATAAGCCTGTCCCTTAGTCGGCTTTTACGATATCCACGGGAAAAGAGATGGATTATTCCTATTCTTTTTCTAATATTGCCAGGAACCATACAGCACTCAGTCTTAGTAAAATCATAATCCTATAATTTACGTACCTTTATAGGTTTATTGTCAAGAGTCACAGCTAGCAGATAAGCCCCAGGACTGGAAGGTGTGAAGGAAATCTCATAAGTGCCGTCTCCGAGGTCCTTCACGCGAGCAAAGTCAGGTCGAGCTGATGAGTCTTGTCGTCTGAAGTAACCGGCTACCTGATGGACAACAAGACTCTTAGCATTGGAAATAGGTAAGTTTTTATGTCAACTTTGTTAACTGCCTCTGTGGCGCAGCAGTAGTGCGCTTGTCTCTTATACGGTAGGTCTCAGGTTCAAATCCCGGCCATAATGAGAGAAGAACTCTCAGATTTTTCTAGGTCTTGGATGTTTATCTATATAAGTTTTTATATATGAAATATATTATCGTTGAGTTAGTATCTGGTAACACAAGTCTCGAACTTACGTCTTGGATGTTTATCTATATAAGTTTTTATATATGAAATATATTATTTATCGTTGAGTTAGTATCTGGTAACACAAGTTTCGAACTTCCTTCGAGGCTAACTCAATCTGTGTAATCTGTTCCGTATATATTTGAAAACTAATCTTTGAAGATTAAACACAGAACTTTGTCAAAATTTGAAAGAATAGGGCAGTTGGGTACACTTAGCAAGTGCTTAGAATTTTTCCTCAAATCTGAGTGTGAACGTGGTTTTATATCTTTTATTTAAGTTATACACTGTTACCACGTTCACTCTATGTGTATAATATTAGTGTAACCGGGGAAAGTAAAATGTGACCACCTCTCCATATAAAAACCATAAATACACCATAAGTAGGTCACATTTCTTTGCTCCCGACCGTTCTACGTATTAAAAGTATACGTGCTAGAAGAAAATTTCTGACCTATCGGGATACAAACCTGTTCACCACCACACCAAATCCGCTCTCCACTGCTGTCTCTCAATTCGAATATGGTATCATGTCTGCAGTCCACTCTGAGGTCTTGCAGACCTGTCACAATAAGAAAATATTTCGTCAATAAAATGTGTCGTAAATCTTCGCAGCAAAGTTAGGTCTGTAGTCTGTCGTCAAAATTTAGTAAAACGTTGTTATTTCAAACCGACTAACTACATGATAGTAAAATGCAAAGAAACCTTAACTTTAATAAGAATCTTGTAATGTTTTTGTAAAAATCAATTATTTCTGTTGTATTTTTTTTTTTTGTAAAACAACAAAAAATAAAATGACTAGATTTGTGCAGACCGCAGCCATTTCAGTTCATACAGCTCTAAGTGAAATATATTTATTACAATATATCTGTGTATAAGCATAGTAATATCACCTTCAGTGTTGAGCAGACATTGGTCGGGGTCGGGCGCCGCGGTGAGCAGGCGGCCCACGAGCGGCGGCTGCGCGGGCGCGGCGGGCGCCAGCCGCAGCGAGAGGCGCGGCGCGGCCGGCGCGCGCTCCCCCAGCTGCTGCAGCCGCCGCAGCGCCGGCCCGCTCAGCGACAGCACCTCGTCGTCTCTGCCTTCTGACAGGAGCTGGAGAAATCACGTTCAGTTTGAGGATTTATATACAGGGTGACTTTTAATTCAACTACATAAATTTAACTGTTAAGTGTACTCATTTAAAGGATATTTAAAAACGTTACAATAAAATTATTGGTTCATATTTCAGAAACTACAAAAAAATAAAAGTATCAAAATCCACGATCCTAAATACGTCATATCACCCCGCCAGCCGGCGGTAAAGCGACGCGTAAGATTCAGAGGTCAACGACACAATTTTTAGCTGAGCGATCTCGATAACTCTGTACTTTACTTGATCTTGATACTAGAAAAATAATTTATTTTTCAGATATTTATTTACATGTTTAGTTTTAATTTCTTTTTGTAGTATCGATTGTATTAAAGCGTGTGACGTTGTTTTTGAGGGTTTTTTAAATGTGAAAATGATGACGTTTAATTTAAATAAAAAAAGGCTCAAACGACTCAGAAGCATATAGTCTATGTTTAAAAGGATGCAGTTGTTTTAAATCTCACCCTGTAGATTATCCGCTCTGATGTAATCCTAGCGAAAGTATAGTAGTGTAGTTTGTTCCGCCGCTTCTTCTGCACATGAGCTTCGGAAGCGGTAGTAGTTATAATTAGATTTAAGTTATGTGACGTCAATAAGTGATACCTTGTATCCAATTTTGAAAATAAATCTGTTCTATTCTAAAGCAATTTCTCTTTTCACCTTCGATCCCCGTGTATAGAAGAAGACACAAGATAATGATAATAATTCGAAAAATGAATTCGTATGCAGTCCGGCAAAGAAGAATATAACCACTCGATCGCTCTATGAATAATACGACTGATGAGTGGATTCACATTGAGTTAACTTCGAAGTAAGTTCGAGACTTGTGTTACGACATACTAACACAACAATACTAGGTACATGTTACTCGTATAATAACTTGCATAGATAAACATCCAAGACCTATTGCAATTAGAAAAAGTTATTTTCTGGGCGGCTTTCAAACCCGGAACCTCTGATGTCACAAACAAGCGCTATCGCTGTCCCGCTTTTTATTAAGATGTTAAACGAGTCAGCGATAGTTTAGACATAGGGATAAACGATAAATAACTAAAACTTTCCCTCAATTGAACACCACTTACCTCTTCAGCGAATTTAATAGCCTCCGCCGCCTGCGCAGATCTATCTTCTAACTCTCTGTTCTTCTCTTCCACTTTCTGTCGGTACCTGGCCCTGGCTCTGGCCGCGGCAGTGCATAACGCTCTGGTGTGGGCTTCCACTGCCCTTCGGTAGTCTTCAGCCCAAGTTTGGACTTCGGACTCCACGCGGGCCGCTTGTGACTGGAATCGATGAAATTATAAAAATTATGCCTCGTTATACTTTGATCTAAAGAAACTTGCCTACTAGCAAGACGCCAAAAAGTGACTTTTCAATTTACATCAGGTATTTTTTAACAAAGAGTTTTAGTCACAGTTTGTTTTGATGTTAACGGTCCCAACCCAAACATTAATCAATCGAACGTCAGCAAAACGTGTGTCAGAGCCTGTTTCTGAAGTGGTATATGAAGTTATCTTTATAATTTGGCTTAGTACTTAAAACATAAAAATGTAAAGGATGTAGGTAGTAAAATCTTGGGAGAGGTCAGACGCTACAAGCACATATACTTATATGGTTGATCTCGATTTCTAGGTTTTGATAAGTACCTCCTAGCTTTAGTCCCGGTCGCATCCTCACCACTCTGGAGAGGAGCCCGGGGTATGCTTTTGACCATGGATCCTGGATAGTTAGGTTTTTACGCAAAGCGACTCCCGTCTGACCTCCGCAATCTTTGCAGGGGGGCAGCTAACCCGTATTGGATCGATCATGGTTACACATCCAGTTGCTTGAATGTGCAGATTTCCTCACGATGTTTTCCCTCGCCGTAAGAGCATCAGTGTCATTTGTATATATTCGAACTTGTGCCCTTTTTTGCGCCACACTCATTTCAACCGCCCGGTTTAGGTGCCCACCTACCGATTCGACCAACGATGCTCAAAGTTATGATAAATACTTACGTCCTGATCAAAAGCCTGCGCGTTCAGGATCCTGGCTGCGGCCTGGACATTCTCCGGGATGTGTTTAGCTCTCTCACAGGCGTCCCTTAACAGCCTGGCCCGCTCAGCAGCCGACCGGGACGCGTTGGCCAGCGCGTGCCCGGAGTGGGAGATGATACAACAGTCACGACATACCACCTTTTGAAGCAAGAAAGTTTGATAAACTGTTCATTCTATTGTTAGGTGCAGTCGCCTGAAGAAACCCGCTGCTTATACAAAATAAAACCCATGAAAACACAAAAGTGGGTCATAAGTTCCCTACAAGGGGCAGGTACGCTTTTCAGGGAGTAATTTTTGTGATAGGTGTCCTATCCAGAAAAATTTTTGTAGGTATTCGTTTGTGACTTCAACGAAAAATGTATCCCTAGTGCTCCCAAGAAACCTTTAGCTTAAGAACTCTCTACATTAGTAATCCGACGATCAATCCGTTTCTTAAAAAGATAGATAGTTGATGAAAAGTAAGACCCATAACCTTGCTCTAAACCCATATCAGGTAGACGGAGTTTTTCTATACAGCAAAATAACGCACTAATAGTATCCCAATGTTTATATATACGCCTCACCAGTGCTGTGACATTCGCCGCTATTACGTCACTCGCACAAGCGTACAACGCCGCCATTACGAAGCTTCACTATTGTTTAAGCCACACTCCGTCCGCCTTTTTTTCTACGTCTATATTTATACTATACCTGTTGACAAGTGGCACAGTACACCGTCAGTTCAGCTCTCGGGTGTTGGTTACAGAACTTGGCCGGCAATGGATCCAGGGGTTGTAGGGAATGTCTGGCTGTGGCCTTCTGTCTGCGGTGGGCTTCTTCGCAAGAAGTGCAAACGCTGACAAGACACTGGTTGCAACGACTTTCGGCCTGGAATTTATTGGTTTTACGAAGTAAAGTATCACATGGTTTCTTTAACCTATCTCCTACTTTTGAAGCGGGAAATCGGGAATATGATATGATATGAAACAGAGGTTAGTCTTTATTAAAACTTCCTCTGGGGATAGCCTACCACGCGCGATAAACTATCGCTGATACGCTTTTTATTATGACGTGAATGGAAAAAAGGAGTGGCTCTATTCTTTTTTATAATTAATGCCGGGAACCACACGGCACTATATATCTATCGTCTGTTCTGTACATAAATTATAGCTCTCAATTTTTCATAAAATCAACAACCTCAACTCATTTATCAACCATACGAACAAATGTTCGTTCCAGAAGCTGTAATTCCTCACGCTCAAACTAATTGAACAAATTCATGGAAATTCTTTGTTGTAGCCGTCACGGTGACATATTTCTTTAAGCGCAGTGTCATAGTTAATGTTGCTTTTAAAACTGATGTGGATATGCCCAAATCAGTCGTGTATTCATACACGGATGACTTCATCGACATGTGTTCGCTCGAAAAATCCGAAAATATCATTCGATGTGAATGAACAAAGCATATCTATTAGAAGCTGTGTCTCGCGGCTCCATTCGTGTGGGATTTTAATTTATTTACTAGGTGTCTCTCTCTTTCCACTAAAGACAGCATGTAAATGGCATGCGGTCAGTATCTTAGAGTCACTCCACGGAAGTTGACTCTCATTGTTGGAACGTGATCACAAGAGGATGTTGGTCACCAATTAGAAGGCCAAATTTTGAATTTGAATTTGTATCTTAATACAGCGTTCTAATATAATGTGAAGTGGAAAGATGCAAAGTAATATAATTTTAACCCCCGACGGAAAAAAGAGTAGTGTTATAAAAAAATATAAATTAAAATTTTAATTCATTATTATTATGGCACATCTGAAAATCACTTAATAATCGTCATATCTTTTGGTTTCACAACATTGGTTGACGTCAATTAAATTACTTAAATCTAATTATAACTACTACCGCTTCTAAAGCGCATGTGTAAAAGAAGCGGCGGAACAAACTACACTGCAGCATTTTCATCGGACGTCAATATACAAATATAGATCTCTTAAATCTACATCATGGACGAATGCACATTGTCTACATTAAAAAGGGGACAAGTGCGAGTTGAACTCGCGTGAAGAGGGTTCCGTACGATGTTACCTATCATGTTTTTTTTAAATCTGACCCAAATTTGTTTGTGGTAACTAAAAAAAGTATGAATTTGTCATACCGCGGGCAGAATCAAATTTAAAAATTAATATCTCCTAAAATATTGGTTGTAGAATGCTCATTGTGGGCTTATTTTTTTTATTAAATATTCATCTACAAACCGATTCAACAAAACTTAACATTGGAGTTAAATAATATGTTGTCCCACACATTCCACCTGCAAATGTAAGTTGGTACGCACAATATTGAGTGATTTACCATGTTATTTTAATATCATGGACTTCTTATAGGTTTTCCTATAATCTATAAGGAGAAAACTAATTTCTGTATTTTTTTCAAAATTTTAAGTTCAGTAGTTTCGGAGATAAGGGGCGTCTATTTTCTTGAATAACTTGGAAACTATTTATTTTAAAATTACAAATAAATACATTTAAGATCTTCTCAACAAGACCTTTCATTTGATATGTCACACAATGCAGTTTTCAGAAAAAAAAAATTTTATTTTCCCCTTCCCCCCCAAATATGACCCCCCATATACAGATTTCATCTGCTCACGTCACACCTCTGTGTTTGAGTCACAGGAATTGATATGTGTACCAAATTTCAACTTAATCGGTCTAATAGATTCGGAGATAATTGACTGTAAGCGACGAACGGACAGACACACGAGTGATCCTATAAGGGTTCCGTTTTTGTATTCAGACGTACGGAACCCTAAAAACAATACGTCAATTAGTGATTGTATTGTATTGTAAGGTTTGACGTGTTTCTGACCTTATTATCGCTGTTACACAGGTCACACAAAACGCTGGCGATTTCCTCTTCAATCGCCATTTTCCTCATAAGAACATAGTTCAGGGGGAGGGCTGATACCCCGGCCAGGGGAAGCGGGGTCTCATACCCACATGATGGACAGAGTAGGAACTGTACGCTTTTGCCGGATATCTGAAAAAAAAAAAGATCTCTTATATATAAAATTCTCGTATCACAATGTTTGTCTCCGTACTCCTCCGAAACGGCTTTACCGATTTTAACCACATTTTGCATGCATATTCAGTAGGTCTGAGAATCGGCTAACATCTATTTTTCATACCCCTAAGTGTTAAGGGTTGTCCACCCTTAACATTTTTTTTAATTACTTAAGACATATTTATCAACGTTTGCCGGGACAGCTAGTAGATAGATAAAACTCTTTATTGCACCATAAGAGTAAAACATACAAAACAACACAAAGCAGATATAGATGGTACAAAGGCGGACTTATCGCTAAAGCAAAAAGGATAGGATAGTGGATAGGTATTACTTCTTTTTACTGAATTATGTATCTAGTTCCTTTAATGTTTGCCGGTTGACTGGAAGAGATCCCTTCATGGGATAAGTCCGCCGTTGCAAGTGATTTGTTTCTTTTATAACTATGTACTACTAGAGGCCGCCCGCGACTTCGTCCGCATGGAAACCCTATCAATCCCGCGGGAACTCTGGGATAAAAAGTAGCCTATGTGTTATTCTGGGTCTTCAGCTACCTACATACCAAATTACATGGTAATCGGTTCAGTAGTTTTTGCGTGAAAGAGTAACAAACATCCATACAAACTTTCGCCTTTATAATAGTAGTAGGATTTTCTTGTTACCGTGTAAATTTCTATGCAATAAAGATATTACAAACAAAAAAAATAAACATAAATACATATATTAATTTAGTTTGACCCCACATGAAGTTCTCCGTTAGACCCAATGGTGCTATGCTACATTTGTATTAAATTTTGTACAATAAAGTTCTTTTTCCCCTTCAGTCTCTTCAAGACTGTTGGCTCTGTCTTCCCCGCAAGGGATACAGACGTAATTGTGTTTGTATTTTTTTATTTTAACATTATGAACATAATATGTGACATCCATAAGGCTGCCAGTCGAACCTTTGGACCAAACTGAGATGTATGTACAAGAGTGTGATGTCAGATATGTTTACCTTACCTCTAAAAAACCTGGTTTAACTAACCTTCCTCGTGAAAATGCCGTACTTGTGCTGCTTCTCCCAACTGCCGTCTGACCCTGAGTTCCGAGGGTCGCTCTCGTACCCTGAACCAGCTGATCCACCCCCTGAATGTTCCCTCTGCTCCAGGTGGATCGACCCTGGAATCACACATATTGAGGTAATTGTTTTAGTATGTATTTTTCAGTATACATGTGCACTTTATCGCACCACCAACTTAAAGTTTTTTTCTATTTGGTCAGTTGGTTGACTGGTAGAGAATGCCAAACGGCATTTAGTCCGCCTTTAGTACATTTTTTTTGTACCATAAAGTTTTAGATAAACATATATAAGTATGTTCAAAACAAGTTTCCTTCTCGCTTATAATGGAATCCCAAATTATGTTATAAAAATATTATAAAAACGACGTAAGTTTATTTGTTTGTATGTTGTATCTTCACGCGATATCTACTAAACCAATCTTCTTGAAATTGTAAGTAACTTCTTGAAGTTGTTGTAGTAATAAATCTCTGGAGAAGAACAAACGATGCTTTTCATCTCGGCAAATACTATTAATTTGCAAGAAACCTTTATCCTTTATAGATGACGTTAAATTAGCGCGTGTAGGTGGTGCAAAATTTGCGCAGGCGCAGCTTCGGCTGAAAATTAGTCAATTACAATCCATACTTTAATTTTCATCTCCACACTAAATAAATGCGAGTGACGAAATATTCGTGTTGACATAATTAGTTCTACATTCATTCATTCATATTTTTTCATGTAGACAATGGGCATTCGTCCACGATATAGATTTAAGAGATCTATATTTGTAAATTGACGACCGAAGAAAATGCTTACGTGTAGTTTATTCCGCCGCTTCTTCTACACATGCGCTTTGGAAGCGGTAGTAATTATAATAAGATTTATGTGACGTCAATAAGTGATGCCTTGTATTCAATTTTGAAAATATATCTATTCTATTCCAGTCTGTCTGTATGTCTCATAGGAGTTATTAAATGTACCTACATCTAGTCAAATAAGAATAACTAGTCGTTAAATTCACATTGTTTCGATACATCTGATATGTTTAATTCCTTCAGCAGATGGCTTGGAAGAATATGGTATTTCTCCAATTCTGACAACTCGTAAGATAAATCAAAGCAATGTTGGCAATGTATGTCCGTCTGTTACTCATTGTACCGATGCGTTCTTTAAATATATACCGACCTTGCGTTAATGTGAATCATTTTGCTATAAAAAGCGCGGTTTGGCGCTCAACTACGGCCTAAATTAGATTTACTTATTAAAGAACGAACTTTCTTTTCTCTTTTTTTTTTGTAAAGTTTTAGAACCTCTGGCCTTATGTCACAAGATCATAGGGTTATTCTTATCTGTTCCTGTGCAAATCTTCTTATATATAAAATTCTCGTGTGACAATGTTTGTGTCCGTAGTCCTCCAAAACGGCTTGACCGATTCTCATGAAATTTTGTGAGCATATTGAGTAGGTCTGAGAATCGGCCAACATCTATTTTTCATACACATATAATGAAAAACAACGTTTGCCGGGCCAGCTAGTTGTTCTATATAAAACTTGTAACAATGAACATTTGTTGCACCAAATTTGATGTTCCTTACTTTTATTTTTTCATCAACTTTTTACATATTAGTACTGTATGTGTATGTGAGAGAATATGGATGAAGTGAAAGAAGAATGCTGGGATAATGTCAAATGGGAAGATTTATTCTGCCTAATCTCAGGTGCGTGATTTTATGTATGCACAAGTATGTATCTTATATATAAAATTCTCGTGTCACAATGTTTGTCTCGTACTCCTCCGAAACGGCTTTACCGGTTTTAACCAAATTTTGCATGCATATTCACTGGGTCTGAGAATCGGCTAACATCTATTTTTCATATCCCTTAGTGAACTTTTTTTTCTAGAAATTACTTAAAAATTGTTCATATGGCATAAAACAACGTTTGCCGGGACAGCTAGTAATTTATAAAATTAAGTACCTACCCACATGCTGCTGCCGCAACAAGATTTCGAAAAAATCAATCATAGAGATTCGATCGTTCCGTGTGGTTCCCGGCACCAATAAAAAAAAGAATAGGACCACTCCATCTCGTTTCCATGGATGTCGTAAAATGCGACTAAGGGATAGGCTTATAAACTTGGGATCCTTTTAGGCGATGGGGAAGCAACCTGTGACGGGTTGTATTTAAATCTCAATTCTACCATTAAGCTAAACTGCTGAACGGAGCGTATCAGTCATTTCAAGACTGTCGGCTCTGTCAACCCCGCAAGGTATAAAGAGGTGATTATATGTACCTATGTATGTATGAAAATTCAATCTTCGAGGCCCATCTAGTTTATTTTGTGAATAAATCCTAAGCACACACGAAATGTAAAAAGCAGTATTTATTGGCTGACTCACAATGCTTGTTTTTATAAAAGAATAGGTAGTTGAACTATATTTCGACACTCGCCATATGGTTTATAAGTGATGACGGTTTAGGCCTACTGCCAAATGGATAATTTATTGAAAGCATGTTTATAATTTAGTCAATTATATATCTTTCACGCGAAGGCTGGCTTATTGTTTTAGGCGATAGGCTACCAACCTGTCTCTTTTTGAACCTCAATTCAAACGTGGTCATAGCCTTTTCAAACGACTTTCGGCTCTGTCTACCTTGTAAAGGATAAAGATGTACATATAATCACGTATCTTGCAAAGTCTGAAAGGCCAAGTTCAGCTGTAAGTATAGATTAATAATGTGCCAAATAGTGACAGGTTGCTAGCCCATCGACATAAAGAAGTATCCCAAGTTTATATGCCCTTTTATAGCCTTTTACGACATCCATAGGAAAGAGATAATATAAATATAATATAAATGAATATATACCGGACAAATTACACAGATTGAGTTAGCCTCGAAGAAATTTCGAGACCTGTGTTACGAGATACTTACTATAATATATTTATTATAAAATATAGATATTATATTTTATAATAATATACTTATATAATTAAACATCCAAGACCCAGGCCAATCAGGGAAAGTTCGTTTCTCATTATGCCCTGGCCGGAATTTGAACCCGGAGATTAGAGATGGAGTGGTCCTATTCTTTTTTCATATTGGTGCTGGGAACCACACGGCACGAATATTACGTAATGCTGGAAATAGAACTAGGGTAGTGTCACCTATATATCATGTGAACAGCCGATCGATTGTCGATTACAAGATTACGCGAGGAAGCTAGGTAGCTGTTCCGTCAGTATAGGGCTTCAGATCGAGTTATGCGATGACTGCATTGACTTAGTACAAGGGGACATACATACATACATACTTACATATAGTCGCGTCTATATCCAGAGTCAAAAGTCTTGAAAAGACTGAAAGGCTAAATGTTGAAATTGAGATTCAAATAGTGGCAGGTTGCTAGCCCATCGCCTACAAGAAGAATCACAAGTTAATTAGCTTTTCCCTTAGTCGTGTTTAACGATAACCACGGAGAATGTATGGAGTGATCCTATTCCCACGCCACAATCAGCTGTTTGGCTTAATGATAGAAATGAGATTCAAATAGTGACAGGTTTCTAGCCCATCGCCTAAAAAAGAATCCCAAGTTTGTAAGCCTATCCCTTAGTCGCCATTTACGACATCCATGGGAAAGAGATGGAGTGGTCCTATTCTTTATAATTATATATCTGACATTTTTACCTAACAAACAAAATCATAGCAACCGTTGCTATGGCGTACAAGCAGGTCGCCTATGCATTCCATTTTTTTTTCTCCGGAAACCATTTCAAACATACCGTAATGAGTTCCATTCAATTGCTAAATCCCCAAAAAGGGATCATAGCAACAAACATTGACGGACAGACAGCCGGAACTTAGTTAATGTGTTTCTATAATTGGAGATGCCACCCCGATAGTTGACAACGCACAAACAAACCGTATAGTTTTGTTTTGTACAAATAGGTAATAATTGATGTAATGTAAAAAAAAAATGGTTAAAAAATAATTTTAATTCGAATCGGTAAGTTGGTATTTTAATACATACATACATATGGTCACGTCTATATCTATTGCGGGGTAGACGGAGCCAACAGTCTTGAAAAGACTGAATTGCCACGTTCAGCTATTTGGCTTAATGATAGAATTGAGATTGAAATAGTGACAGATTGCTAACCCATCGCCTAAAAAAGAATACCAAGTTTGTAAGCATATGCCTTAGTCGCCTTTTACGACATCCATGGGAAAGAAATGGAGTGGTCCTATTCTTTTTTGTATTGGTGCCGGGAATCACACGGCACTATGGTATTTTAATTTATGAATGTTTATAAATAGTACCCATTTATGTGGGTTATTAGACGTATTGTATATTTAGGAGGTATTTTGAAAATATTTTATGTAAATATTTTTGCTTCGTTAATCTACCAGTAATCTAGATATGTCTGACCCGAAATTTTTGCGTCACAAATGTGTAAAATAAGTACTTACTAATTTATGAAATTCTTTCATCGTCTTATCTTTCAATCAACGCAGCTTTCCCGGAGGGATAGGCGGAGACCACATCTTTCCACTAGCCACGATCCCTGCACACTTCTTTTGTTTCATCCACATTTATCACTCTCTTCATGCAAGGCTAAGCAAACCCTTAGGAACTAAAATTCTAACAAGGCTTTGCTTGTATATTTATTGCTTTTTAACGAGTCTATCAACTATTTTGTAATGTGAGAGATGCGTTGTATCAATAACAGTTAATAGATCGTCAAAATTTAACTGCCACAGCAGACGCGGCGTAATAGGACAAAATAAAATTTATCGATGTTTTGATAACATCATTAGGAAAGAGGCTGAATCATCTCTCAACATTCCAACTGATGACAGTTAAAAAAGTAAAGTCTATAGACTGAGTGTTTGACAGGGATTTTTCAATTAATTTAGATACGTTTAGAATTTTCTAAAAACTTCTTGGCTCTAAGCTTTGCGTGTGAATGTTGCATACTCCGCTAGTATACCACGGAGTCTGGCATCGGCTTTTCGATTGTTCTGGTCTACAGAAACAGCATTTTCATACATATAATCTACGACTATATTAACAGCGGACCCCAAACAGAGGGCGCTGGGAACTGGGAACACGCAAAGAAGTGAAAGAAGTCCCTCTTTCACAGCTTATATTTCAGGGATAAATCTATTAAGTGGTGCTTTGCATTAGTACCTATATCTTTTTCAATCAGCCCTGCCTAACATGATTGTAAGAGAAATGAGTACTACAATAGGTACAAATACTAATTTAAATATATAACAAAAATTGAATTCATTAAAATGTAAAATGACATAAAAAACTCCTTGCGAAGTCCCTGGATTTTTGATTTTTTCCTTTTTTCTATTAGTTTATAGCGACCTAATTGTTATAAATATTATCTAAACCTCCATAAAAATTAAGAGCAATTAAGTGGTCATCATAACCTCGTAACAAATAACACTAACCTATTATAATGGCTGATCGTAAATATCTGGAGCTGGAGCCAGTCTGACTATTAAAATTGAGAAATGATAATTAAAATAACAATCGACTGAGTTGTAACCCGCGACTATATATATGCCATGATTCTAATGTTCATATCATCAGCTATTACCCTGATACATTTCAATGTAAAAATTTTGCAACCTGTCACTATTTCGATCTCAATTCTATCATTGAGCCAAGTAGCTGATCGTGGCCATTCGTTCTTTTCAAGACTGTTGGCTCTGTTTACCCCGCAAGGGATATAGACGTGACCATATGTAGGTATGTATGTAAAAATTTTGAAACTCGGCCGTTTTATTTAAGAATGTCTCAATCATTAGACAAACTGAATTTGATTGAAGTTTGAATTTCTGTTTCTCATCAGGCCAGAGCTTCGTTTCCGTGGGACTTTCCATATAAAAGTAGGCAGTATTGACAATGAAAAAAAATTTTTTATGGTTATATTATGATCTACTTTTATGGTATGCTAGATATGATAAAAAGTTACCAACCTCCATCTACCTCGCTCCAGACCTCAGCCTCTCCTTCCTGATGTAAACCTTGGAGGCACCGCGTGCAGAAACTGTGAAGACATCCCAAAACCCTCGGCTCCACCAACTGCTTCTTACATAGTCCACACTCCCATTCCTTAGGCACCTCTTTTTTGCCATCATCATAAGCAGAAGTCCTGGGCGCTATGTTCAAACACTGGCTGGTTGGACGTTCTCTATGCAAAGGACTATTGTCTGCACTAATCGATGTCTGCGCTTGCCCTAATGATTTTCTTTTGTCTTGTTTCTTGCGTGAAAAACTTCCGAAAATATAAAAAATTCGGTCCACTTCCATTTTCAAATTTAAAATATTCTTTTTAAATTACTAGGCTTTTTTATTTTTTGTCATTCATTGTTCTCAATTAAATCACAAGATTTTGATAATTATTTAAATACTTTTTTAAGCGTTGCGTCAATTATTACGGAAGATTAAGGCGTTTACACCAAAACGTCTCACTCCAAAGACGGGTTTTTACGTACTGGCTTGGTTGGATTGGAGCTGAGCTGACTAACGCTGTGTTGTGTTCTCGAGTTGTAAACAAGGATGCAAAATCGTATTTCTGAATCAAACGCTTTTAGAATAGCATCGTTTGAAGGTGTAGCGAAATGTGTGGCAATGGCAAAGTGAGTGAATAGCGTATACTTATTACGACATCGTAATGATACTTTTATCGCACGTTACGTTATACTTGTGGAGAAAAAAGAAACCTCTCTGCTTTATTTGTACGTCGAAAATAACTTAACTCTTATGTCGAAAATTTTGTAAATTTCGACGTAAGAGTTAAGGTATTTTCGATGAGTTAAAGTCGATAAAAGATAGGTAGGTTCTTCAGTACTTCAAAAATAATTAAGATAGAAATAGTAAGAAGTAACATTTTCGGAATAGATAATCTGTAAAAATTATCATTTTTATTGCGATTGTTAAAGAAGACGTTTAAGGGAAAGAAAAGTACCTACTATCAAACCAACTATTGCATCCAAAATGTCCCAAATATGTTATTAGGCTACCGACTATAAAATCTGCCAAACTTTTCAAAGTTCTTTTTTTACCAGACCTTGAGCTTTTTCATTCTTTATTATTCTTTCGGAAATGCTTTACAACGAGAAAGGTAGGTACTTACCTTAACCAAGACTTAAATTTAAAACAAACAACCGGATATTCAATTTAACGTGAATTTAACACACTCCGATAGTGCGTTAAATTCAACTTTCGTTTACAAATGAACGTGATAATTAACTTGAATTTCAGTGGAACTAATCATGCGCTCCCGAGGGATGAACTCAATGTAACAAGTTATTTTGGTCTTAAGTACCCTTGTCATATCTCGTTTCCGTGATAACGCAAGGGGCGCTACTCGTACTGGGTTGAAGTGTTATTTATTGTTACTTTTATATTTAAACACATTTGCAAAGGGATTCGTAATTTATGTAAGCACTTACTTATCTATAGTTATATATTTTTAGGTTGCAGATTGAGTTAGCCTCGAAGTACCTAAGTTCGAAACTTTGTTACAAGGTAGGTACTAAGTTAACGATACGAACATCCATAACTAGGGTGATGCAGGGACTTTGATAGAGGTTTGTTTTTTTTTACAATATTTACAAAAAGATTGGTAGGTAATTCATTATGTGTTTGGGTAACTAACTACTGTAGAGGTCATGGTCACCGAAAAAAAGATTATTTTTATTTGTATTTTTTTTTGCCCCATCCCTAGTCAGTTATTGGCATGCACCTCTTTTACTTGATCAAGCAGCAGGTCCTACCTAGAAAGGTAAACTGGAAGCCATCCTTTTGGTATGTTTTACTGCAAAATACAAAACAGAGTCTACCAATTAATACCTAAGTACCTATATATGTACCTACCTACTACCTACCTAAAATTACTCGTGGTATACAAAGAATTTGTATGTTCCTATTTTGTGCGATATAATAAAATTTAACTTACTGTTTGTTAAAAAAATTCATCATTTACAAGTCACAAATCAATGGAAATGGACGTGGATCATTTTAAAAACTATTATCACATTTTTTTGTTTCCAAACGATAACTAGCGCGCTGACCCACTTTTGGCGGCAAAACTAATGTCAAGTCTATTTTTCGCGCGCAGCCGGCCGGTCAGCGCGGGGCATGGTCAGAAACTGATGGCAAGCGGAAGGAATCACCTTGATCATCATTAAAATCATGTATGTAATCGTCACTCAGTTTATTTTTACAGATATACATAATATTGAAAAATTGAAAATAAATATACCTAACTCCAAAACTTAACTGTTAATCATAATTTGCCTTCTTGGTATGTAGGTATAAAGGTGCCGTGTGGTTCCCGGCACCAATAGAAAAAAGAATGGGACCACTCCATCTCTTTCACACGGATGTTGTAAAAGGCGACTAAGGGATAGGCTTATAATATAAACTTGGGATTCTTCTTTTAGGCGATGGGCTCGCAACCTTTCACTAATTGAATCTAAATTCTATCTTAAAGCCAAATAGCTGAACGTGGCCTATCAGTCTTTTCAAAACTGATGGCTCTGTCCACCCCGCAAGGGATATAGACGTGATTATATGTATGGTATGTATGTAGGTAGATAGCTGAAGACCTAGAATAACACGTAGGCTACTTGTTATCACGGAGTTCCCGCGAATGTTTGTTATGATAGGGTTTCCACGCGGACGAAGTCGCGGGTGGCCTCTAGTATAAAATATACCTATGTTTAACTATTTCCAGATTCTAGTTTTCCAGTACGTGCATGGGTTTATTGTCCTTGATAGAAATGTATCAAATCTAATTAGTCTTATCCTATCGCTGTAGTTGTGTCGTGGCCGAGTCGTATCGATTTATTTATGCATAGTTCAGCTACAATAAAACAGCCATGAATTCGGTCTTTATTTATATTGAGTCTCACGGAACTGCGGTTTACGTGAGGTTTATTGTAGCGTGCTGAATTTAAAAGTTTATTGTGTTTGTATACCGGACGTTGAACTAATTCTAATTGAAATGTAACTTATTAGATATGAAATATATTTTTTTTAATCTTTAATAATAATTGTTATTCCCGGTTGCGACCTCAACTCTCTTAAAAGAAGCCCGAGCCCTGGGCTCCTTTGTCTTTTTCTGTACTCATTCTGTAGGTATGTAGCGGATAAATAAGGATTTTATACAAAGTGACTCCATGCACCTACATATGTGCTTGCTTGAGATTAATATATAATACGCGGACGAAGTCGCGGGCGGCCTCTAGTTGAAAATAAATAAGACCATAGACTATTACAATTCACGTTACTCACCTAGTTGAAATATTTAAAATATTTTAGAGATTTCAAATATGTTTCATTCATGAAATCCCTAAAAACGTATGTATGGCTGTAAATAAAAATAAAGTTCTATTAAAAATTAATTTAACATTAAATCAAGCAAAATTAGTTTTGTCGTAATTTTAAGTCAATACGTACAGACATTATAATTTTAACTCTGTTGAAAACGAAACGTTTCGAATAATTATTACGAGCTGTGGCTGTGAGAGCTGTCATTTTTGGCATATGGCGGCTGGTCTGTGTTGTGGATATATCTGTTTGCCTTTTAAACAGTTTTAATAGTGGGATGGAATGTTTATTTATAAATTATGAATGATAATTGTGTCTGTGCAGTGGCCATTTGCGCGTAAAGTAGCGCGAGTTCTAGTTAATATGTTGAACCTGCATAAATTGTCGCTCTTTTCGTGTCTCTGTGTTATTGTTTTGATTGCCCTGTATTTTCACTCCGAGATAGCTCGTTTAGAAGATAGTTATCGGAAAATAGGTAATAAAGTATCTAATAAATATTTCAAATAAGAATCGTTTGAAGATTGTGTACAAACTTTCTTTTTTTTAGAATACAGATTGGTACAGTCGCAATCCGAATCTCGCCAGTTTTTCCCGAAACCAGGGGCGAAAGACGACGATGATTTGGTGGTTATCTACAATAGGGTGCCCAAAACGGGCTCCACAAGTTTTGTGGGAGTGGCATACGATTTGTGCAAGAAAAATCACTTCAAAGTTCTCCATATTAACATTACTGCTAACATGCACGTTATGACATTGGATAACCAGTACAAATTTGCTCAAAATGTAACCAAATGGCATGAGGTGAAGCCAGCGCTTTACCATGGACACATGGCCTTTTTGAACTTTGAGAGGTGTGTATTATTTTTACAATTTATTATAAGTATAATATGGAAGTGCCTTGTGGTTCCAGGCACAACTACAAAAAAGTATAGGACCACTCCATTTCTTTCCCATGGATGTCGTAAAAGGCGATTATGGGATAGGCTTACAAACTTGGGATTCTTTTTTAGGCATTGGGCTAGCAACCTGTCACTATTTCAATCTCAATTCTATCATTAACCCAAATAGCTTAATGTGGCCATTCAGTATTTTCTAGACTGTTGGCTCTGTCTCCCTGCAAGGGATATAGACGTGACCATATGTATGTATCTATAATATGAAATTATAAATTTAAGTTTAATTTGCGAAGGGCACAATTTATACATAGTGTTAATGCTTCCCATTCTGAAGTGCTTACATTATTCTTGTTTACAATCGACTATATTTAGGTTATAAAGTGATGTTATCATTAACGTAAATACTAAATAATCATATCATAATTGTTTATCTTTGTTATGTTTACGAATTTGTTGAAACTAATTGAACTTATATTGCTGATATGATTGACCACCAATTATGTAAATAATTGACTTTAACTGATTACCTAAATAAAGTTGACTCATTTAAATACCTATGAGATTTATTAATCTGACTGAAGAAGTTTCATTGCTAATAATTAACTAACTAATTTTGTAATTATTTCACATCCTCAGTAGAAGCCTCATCTGTATATATTTCATTTTAAAGGTTTTCAGTCACATTCTTTATTCAAGAATGTATATGCATTTTTTTTTCTTTAAATCAACTGATCATTGACAAGACTTAAAGAATATAGATACATAATTATAAAACTTATTTGTTATGAGAAAGCTGTGTTAGAGGTTAATTGCCCTTAATTCAACATAAGATTTGTAGGGGCTTAATAAAAATTAAAGTTTACTATAATTTATACAATTACAACCCTACATTTTCAGATTGGGGACATCATCAAAGCCAATATTTATAAATTTGATCCGTCGACCCCTGGACCGCCTTATCTCGTACTACTACTTTCTCAGGAACGGAGATAACTTTAGACCGCATCTAGTTAGAAAAAAACATGGAGACAAAATGGTTAATATTAATAAATATCATGTTAATAATAATGTTTATTTTATTTTGTTTCATATATATTTTTATTTTTATTAAATTAATATTCAATTCCATCATGAAGCCATTCAGCTGAACATGGCATTTCAGGCTTTTCAAGACTGTTGACTCTGTCTACCCCGTCAGGGCTATAGACATATATTCTATCTATGTATGTATGTAAAATTTAATAGGTCCAGGTTTACCAGGTTTTGCTCAAACTTACTTTAAGGCGTTTTGAAACTATGAGATATTTTCATTAAAAACATGTTCTGATGAAATTAAAAAGTAGGTGACCTTCACTTTTGGAAACTTTAAAATAAAAAACGCAAAAACTAAACATAGAATAAAAAATGCCTTTCAGACTTTTGACGAGTGCGTAGAAAAGAGTCAGCCGGATTGTGACCCCGCCAATATGTGGTTGCAAGTGCCGTTCTTCTGTGGACACTCCGCCCAGTGTTGGTAAGTTATACAAATTACTATATCTATCACCCGAAACCGCCGAGCTTGCATGAAGAGAGTTATGTATGTGGATGAAGCGAAGGAAGTATGCAGAGATCGTGGCAAGTGGAAAGAGGTAGTCTCTGCCTACCCCTCCGGGAAAGAGGCGTGATTTTATGTTTGTATGTATTACTATATCTATCAATAGATATTAAAAGTAAAATATATTTTCAAAAAAATACGACGAAGGAATATTAACTGAGCATGAATTTGAAAAAAAAATGTCTGTCTGTATGTTTGTTTGTTTGTACGCTAATCTCCGGAACTACTACTGAACGGATTTGAATGAAACTGTTTTTGTTGTATAGCTCTTATGTCTGGCGAACATATAGGGTATAATTTATTTTGGAATCTGGAACAGCTAATGTCGAAATATCGAAAAGACGTATTAACAAAAGTTGTTCAACCAGATGACTTTTGGCGAAAAAAAATGGTAGATCTGGATCTTGTGACGTGGAAGCCAAAGGGACCAGCTAATCTGTAATATGTATGGAAATTTGTGTAAATTTGATAACCTTTAAGGCTGAGTATCTTGTTCGCGTCATAAACTTTATTTGTATGGCAGCTACCTTAATTTTTGCGTTTATGGATATGATGTCTTAATAAATGTTATTCCATATTTTTGTTTATTCACATCTAGCATGGTTATTTTAAAATATTTTTTTAAATGGACTTTCCCATCGTAAAATCAAAACTTAATATTCACGAAACGTATTTAATTACTTGTAAAACCTTGTCATCATACCTATTCCAAAGTAGTAATAGGTATTTGATGCATCGTCCATTTATATAATAAATTTGACTCCACTTCACTTGATCATCAATTGCAAATTAGCACGAACTTCCTACTTGTATTGTACAAGTCGAATTCAAAATTCTTTATTTTTTTTTTTCGGTCGGTCGTTCAAGGGAAGCTAATTGTGTTTAATATCTTCTTCAGGAAACCAGGCAACCACTGGGCGTTGGAGCAAGCGAAGCGAAATCTTGTCAACCATTTCCTGATAGTCGGTGTCACAGAAGAAATGTTAGACTTCATAACAGTGTTAGAAGCGGCGCTACCAAGATTTTTCAAAGGCGCCACAGAACACTACCTAAGCAGCAATAAGTCGCATCTAAGACAGACCAGTTCAAAAATAGAACCTAATTTGTTGACAATAGAGAAAATACAACAGTCGTCTATATGGAGAATGGAGAATGAATTGTACGAGTTTGCACTTGAAAATTTCAGGTTTGTTAAGAAGAAAATGTTGGTAGGCGACAGCAGTGGTGTCGCGCAAACGTACTTCTACGAGAAGATTAGGCCTAAATGAGAGGTACTTAGTGTGTACTAGTTAAATTTGTAATGCGATAGTTAAATATATTATGTACTCGATTTTTTTTAAAGCGAGATATGGTAAATATTTTAATAAGAACAGCCAACATCTGCTTTACAAGTAGCGAACCAACTTTTTTATGTTTATTGTTTTAATTTGTTGAACACTTATTTTTAAATGTATCATGTTTGAGAAGATCAGTCAAGATATTTTAACTATTACAGTCAATTTTACAACACCCGAAATAGTTAAAAGCAAGTTAGAAAGTGGACTTCTTCTTCGTCGTACTAAGTATTTGGTCTAAATATTCCGTAGATATAATAATGCGCGTGCGTCGATTTTTCGCTCATTTTCTAATTATACGGACCATGTTGGCGCTACTCCGAGAGGCTTCACATTGAAATAAGTAATTTATAACGCGCACATTAAGGTGAAATTTTCTAAATTAAATTTATACCATGAGGGCTCATCGTTTTTTGAAATTCAACCTAAATCTTTACTACATGAAGCTGAAATTTCATTGCTTCGGTATCTAAGGGGCCTATTGCTGATAAAACTCCACTTGTTAATTTTTATGGTAATTATTTTTAATATAATGTTATCGACACTGACCGTGTGACGTTTAGCCTATTAACTGGGTCTTATATACCTAAATCATTATATTATCATGGCTTTAAATAAAATATTAATTTATTATAGTTGTGTACTCAATATATATGTATAGTTGATATAGGAAATAAGATTTTATACTTATAATTAAGTTGAATTAATATGGTAAGAATAGATTTTTTTAGGAGTGCGAATTTATTATTATCGTAATGGTTTTTTAACAATATTATTAAGCGTTGGATTATATCGTTATAAATGTTCATAAAACGACGAACATTAAAATTTAGAATATTTTATAGGAAAAGTTGTTCGGTATGCAGCCAGTACTTTGAAGATTTTTGCAAATAAAATTCATACATAACTTTTGTGAACCATTAAGATGAAAAATAATGTTTTTTTATCTTAGGAAATTTGATGTTAAAAAATAACACGTTAACTGTCTAAGAGCTGTATGCGCACTCTAGGTATACTGAGAACTCTATGGTAAATACGTACTTACTCTAAGTATTTAATATAACAAAAATAAATTCAATTAGTACTTACACCACAAGAGCATATACAATATTATTTTTAAGGTTGCATTTTATTAAATATCTGTAAGGTATGTTAAAACCTCTTTGGTTATTCGTGTAATTTTATTTTTTTTACACAATTTTATGCTGCTTTGTATATTTTGGTATATGCTTATTTTTTTTTACGAAAATAGTTATTTCATTAACCAGTTATATTATTTTTAGAAAAAAGCAGCTTAGTAGAGATAGTCTTGGCTTAAATTATGCGCTTTCTACTTACGAGTTCCTTGTAGTTAGGAGTTTTTATAAAAGATTCTATTTAATTTATCGCCAAATTATAACACAATGTTTGTCACATAGGTATTTATAATCGACTGTGCTATTATTATCTTATTATTTATAATTTTGTGTCTTTTAGAGACATTACCCAATTTGTTGTTAATAATTTGATAAATTTATCTTGTAAATCAACGTTTCACTTCTGTGGAATAATCTTTAGCCTAAGGCCTTTTAGCCTATCTGCTTCAAATCAAATCGTTCTAGTATTTTTAATTCCACTTTCAATTTCCTTTGTAATCTCGCTCTCATTTCCTTCAGGAAGGACGAAACCTTGCATTCCTTGCATTTTTTTACAAACAAATTTCTTAACATCCTACCTTTTATATCTTTAGCTCACATTCTTTTATACAGCTAACAGCATAGAACTACCATACAATGAATTCAATTCAAATTCAAAATTTTTATTCATTATTATAGGATACTTCATATCGCTTAATAATTGTCAAAAAAATAATTATAAAAGTAGTTTTGATATGACACGAAATTTAAGGCAAGTCTATCTCTTATTTTTTGTCAAGGCTCATTTTGAGTTAACGATGTGTTTATTACTTAAGCTTGTGATATTTTTAATCCATCCAGCACTTGTTAAATCTGTTTCAACTTTCAATATTATTTTGTTGATCGTGTACATTGAATTTTTAATGTTTTATTTGTTTAAGCGCGGAAGATCTAATTTTCTAAAAGTGTATTTTTCATAGCTACAAGGGCAACCTGTGGAGATACTCACGGTAAGATGAGATGACTTATATGGACCTTTTTAGTATTGGTATAGAGGGAAATGATAGGACGCCGTGAATAGCTAGCCCTCGGGCCTTATATGTGTTGTGCACGTTGTCATTTTCATGCGCTTAAAGTCGTTAAAATGATTTTATTGAATGAGAAAGCATTTGTTTGAAGTATTTCGCTTCAAATGTTATCTCAATACTGAAACATCGTGACGGCCTGAATATATTTCTTCAGAACGTAATAAAAATGCGATGGCCACGTGCCTTCTGTATCAAATCGACTAATGTGGCGCCATCTTTACACAAAAAACTGCAATGGCAAGAAATCTAATTACAAAAAAATCTTAAAAAAATTTCTATGGATCTAAGCATAAATAAAACCTCCGTCTGAACGTCTTCGCGTCGTCTCGCGCGGTTCCCCAGGTTTAACATCCAACCTGGCGGAAGATATTCCTTTTACGTGACGGTTGAGCCTGACGCCTTGTTTATTATGTAATTAAAACATACAGTGATTTCGTAGGCACCAGTTCGTGATGATTTTTTACATACCTAGTCTATTAGCGCGGATAATTCTTTTCGAAAATAAGCTCTTATGCGTCTAAACAGTTTTTGTGAGAAAATGGTATAAAGGGAATCTGATTATTATAATTGTGCAAGTTGTAAGAATTTTATGTATGACATTTGAAAGAGATGTTGTATAAATTATTGAATAAACCATTTTACAGTTTACGATTGTTTATTTCTACAGTGTTTTCCCAGTTCTGAACACATTAAAAATTAATGTATTTTTATGGGCTAGCAACCTGTCTCTAAGTAAGTATTTGAATCTTATTGCCAAACAGCTGAACGTGGTATTTCAGTCGAGGAGACTACTGAGAATAATAATTTTCGATGCGTTGTCTACCCCGCAAGGGATATAAAAGTGATTAGATGTATGTAATATCTTTCCTTTTTTGTAAATAAACCGTTTTATTAAAAAAAAACATAAGTTTCATGCAACCCACAATATCTGTATAGAAATAATTGACAAACGATGGGTCTTTACTTCGAAGCTGCAATTTAGTGCATGCAATCGTGACGTGACGTCATGAATTGATAAAGTTTTAACTTGTAATTAAAAAGTATGACATAAGGCTAGTTTTAGAATACGTGTAAAATCACGTCTATATTTCCCGACAAGTAGGTAATGTCCGCTAGCATTCAAAAGTAGAATAAATGAGTATCTCTTGGTTAGACATGTAACATACAATACATACATACATATGATCACGTCTATATCCCTTGCAGGGTAGACAGAGCCAACAGGCTTGAAAAGACTGAATGGCCACGTTCAGCTATTTGGCTTAATGATAGAATTGAAATTCAAAGAGTGACAGGTTGCTAGCCCATCGCCTAACTAAGAATCCCAAGTTTGTAAGTAATACAATACAAATTATCTTTATTGCCCATAAAAAAATACATATGTAGTAGAAACATACATTATGAATATGTTGAGCAAAGGCGGACTTATCGCTAAGCAATCTCTTCCAGCCAACCTTCGGGTAGTGAAAGGTAAAATCCTGGAACCGGGTGGGCTGCATACAGAACATCTTTGTCTTCATCGTCACTTAGCATCAAGTGAGATGGAAGGACAATGCGTAATACAATATTTAATTTTAAAAAAAACCAGACTTAATACTTTCCCAGAAGAATAGGCAGAAACTACTTCTTTCTTACAAAGATTCTTATTTTTGCGTACCTACCTAGTGGATCTTTCGCGGGGAAATCCCACATAGTTACCTACCTAAGTATTTTCATTTTGTAAAAACATTTGAAAATATTTCAGGTTTCTAAAAGGGAAATATTCAAATATCGTACTTACTTAAATCCGTTCAGTAGTTTTTGCTTTAAGGAGTACCTAACATCCTTACAAACTTTCATGTATATGTTCTACTGTGTCTTAAAACCCTTCTGTTTTACATACATACATACAAATAATCACGTCTATATCCTTTGCGGGTTAAACAGAGTCAACAATCTCGAAAAGACTGGCAGGCCACGTTCAGCTGTTTCGCTTAATGATAGAATTGAGATTCATAAAGTGAAAGGTTTAGTTGCCTATTACGACAACCATAGGAAAGAGATGGAGTGGTTTTGTTCCTTTCCTATTGGTGCTTCCTATTTCAATTAAAGGATTTCCATATACAGAAGTCCTGTATCTCATGGGTCTATTGGAATAGGTAAGTAGCACCTTTGTACTACAATTACTGTATTAAATGCTCCTGTATAAAATTTTGTGTACGTAAATAAATAAATAGAGGTAACAAGTAGAAAATTACAAAGCAGATGATGTGTATTTGTCTGTATGCATGTGACGACACGACAACCCGTATTTTGCCAATTTCTCACCTGTCCCCCTCACAGTAGTTCCAAACTTAATCTATAATTCACAACAGTTCGTGTAAAATTATCGGTTTTAAGACCTAGAACACGGGCTGATTAGGTATCCTATATTGAAATACACTGTAATATTTATGAAAACACCTGCGTGAGAATAGGACAGCTGTATGTAACAGATATCACGCGATAATAGACCAATCGGATGCGTGGAAAATTTCGATACAAATTAGAGGGAATTATAGCCATTTATACTGAGAGGTGACTGTTTACTTTCGTTTAGGAATGATGAAGTATTTACTTACATATGTTTGTATAGAAACTTGAGTGATTCATCAGGAAGAGTCTTATATAAACCTGCCTACGTACCATGGGACGCGCGAAGCCGTTTTTATAGCGCGAAAAACTATCGCTCTCACGTTTCACGTTCTAATAAAAAGTTTCCATGGAAGCGACGTTAAAGGAGTTTTAATAGGAGATAATACCTAGGTTCTACATGCATACATAAATCACGCCTCTTTCCCGGAGGGGTAGGCATAGACCATATCATTCCACCTGTCACGATCCTTGCACACTTCTTTTGCTTCATCCACATTCATAACTCTCTTCATGCAAGCTCGTCGGTGGCAAGTTCTCTTGACCAGACTTTTCACTAGAATGTCTGATTTGACCAAGGTACGGTCGTCTAGGCCTTCCCACTCCAACAGTCCCATTCACACTTCCTTTATACCTATATTTGCTTAGTCATCCTGTTTTCATTAATCCTCTCGACATGACCAAACTATCTAAGCGTACCCTTTTGCTATTTATGTCACTATATCTTCTTTCATATCACAACATTCCCTTAGCACGCTGTTTCTTATCCTGTCACTCAATTTTACACCTGTCATACTACATAATATCATCATTTTTCTGCCACACCCAACTTTCACTCCCATACATAAGTTGACACCAACACATCCCTATGCACCACCAAGTTAGCCTTTTTGGACAACTTCTAACTGCTCATAAAGGCATGCAATGTTTATTTTAAAAACTACCTAGTTAAAATCCTTAGTTTATAATCAATTCTTTGACTTTTGCAATCTGTACGGAAACAGAAGTACCTATCCGGCACACACTATGTTCTTCGCTACGAGATCAGCGCCGGTCACTAGATAAATATGCGCCTAATCCCTTAGTCACCTTCACCTATGTCATCTGTAGCACAAAGATGGAGAGATCCAAATGTAAAGTTGTGAACTAAATAGTAATAGTATAACTAAAAATGTTATATTCACTTTTAAACAAAATATTTCTGAGATTTGGTTGATTTTTTACATGAAGTACCTTGCATTATCTACCTCAAATGGTGATAACTGAAAATCAGCGTTTTTGTACTATTTCAGTGGAAAAAGATCGCTGTGTTATAACCATTTCGATTTGCTACAGCAAACCTGTATTAGTTTAAAAGGTTTGATATTGTTATATTTGTTTTTTGTCTGTATCACTCTCGAATAAATATTTTACCTATCTACATATCTATCTAAGTGCCATGAAGTTTTGTTACTCTTTTTTCTTTAAATAGGTTAAATAGGTATAAATTTAAAGGAGGACAAAGGTAATTATTTAATTAATTGCCCATTTTAGGACCAATTAATTCAGTAGGTCCTTTCAACCCGACAACCCAACAACGAAAGAAAATTTACTTACTATAGGTATAAGTTACATAAATATTTAACGAACCAACATGTTATTCATCGAAATATGAGTTTAAACTTTTAATAAGACCGATGAGGCGACCAGTTTTAATTCTCAGAAATAAGTGGCCACGTGCACAGTACTGAAATCGTGAAATTTGTAATAGGTAGTTTTGTGCCGGCCTAATTGAAATGTGTCATTAAACTTCTAAGAATTTGTCTTGTAAGTTTTAAACGTATCAATTATCGAAACTGTAACGTATCTGAATAAAATATATGTCCTCCGGCTGTCCAGCTGAAAAATTGTCATGACCCTAATGGCTTCAGTTAACCAGTTTTTTTTATTGTAAGCAAATATTCCATCACTCACTCGTAACCTCGGAGGCATTTCTTGCAAGGCGCCTTGCATTTTGTACGTTAATTACGCGTTTCATTCAACGGGACGCAACATTAATTATTCAATTGATTATATATCCTTTTCCCGCTCTTAACTACGCCACAACTGTGAGCGAGACCGACATTGTTCTATTAGGTAGGGCTGATAAGCAAACGTATATTTTTCAGTTGTGTGTTAGGCGTGAAAGAAAGCGGTTGGCCCGCGATGCCAATTAGATTCAAACCGCTAGCAGAAATGCTATCGCGAAGGCACAACTTCCGAATAACCAAAGACAAATTGATCAGTTAAAATAAAAAGATGAGATAAAATATTATTTTAATTGGAGAGATTTTTGTTTAGTTTGTTTTATGGTATGTTTACGAAGGTCGCGTCCTTCAATCGATAAACTATTAATTGCGACAGCGTGTGATTGCCCGTGGCCGTTAGACAACAGCGCTGGACGCGTGTTTTCTATATATATTTTTTCTATAAGTGCCAATTATAATCTAGTAAGTATTAAGTTCAGAAGTGTTGAAAATTTGCCGCCAAAGAGATTTGTATAATTCGTATCTTCATGGAATATGGGCATCTGTTTAGACACTGGTAAGTATTATTTTGTCATTTACTCACTTTTTATTACGTTATATTAAGAATTGTTCGATATACATTTCTGCTCTTCAGCCCCACGTTGGGCGCCAATTCTGAGACCAGTCGCATCTGACTGTTTTATCCGTTATTTTGAATTGGACCGATGTATTTAAGAAATATGCATACGGAAATTGGGTATAAGGGATGAGGACGAATTTATTAAAATTAATTGAAAAAAATGCCACCACAAAATTTTCTTCTAAATAATCATCTTCATGATGTATACGAGTAGTCCCTCATCTTGGAGCGAACAGCTGACAATGAAATAGAGTACTTTCTATGATAAGAGATAGAGAATACATGTCATAATATCACGCATATTTCCCGGCAAAGACTACATCTTTTACTTCACACGATCCTTCTTAGAGATTTTAAAAGGGTGAATTATCTATCAGGACAGGTTTATCGTCTCTATATTTCTATATTAAAAAACTCGATTGCTTATTCCCTAAGTAAGTAGATTTCTGTTTACTAAGAATCACTTTAGTCTAAGTACCTGATTGTATTTTTCGTAACAACGACCTTACAAGATATTAATTAATATACATACGTTCATATAATCACGCTTTATCCCTTACGAGGTAGACAGAGCCAACAGTCTCGCAAAGATTGAAAAGTTGAAAAGCCATGTTTAGCTTTATGGCTTAATGATGGAATTAAGATTGAAATAATGACAGGTTGCTGCCGATCGCTTAAAAGGAGAATACAAATTTTATACGCCTATCCCTTAGCCGCCTTTTACGACATCCAAGGGGAAGAGATGGATTGGTCCTATTCCAAAGTGCCGGTATTAATACTTACCTACTAAATTACAATACATATCTGTTTTAGGCTTATTTATAACTTCAACTATTCTAAGTTATAACTAAACCTCGTCCGTGAGCTATAAATCAGTGGGATCCACTTGTTAACCTTGTGCATTGACACACGATCATTGTTCGACCACAGACGCTCGATTGCCAAGGCTCTGACATATTTTCTTTCTATAAAAACGAGGTGAAAATATTTTTACATACGTATATGTTCCTTGCGAAGTAGACAGAGCCAACGGCCTCGAAATGACTGGAAAGCCACGTTCAGCTGTATGGCTTAATGATAAAATTGAGATTCGAATAGTGACAGTTTGCTAGCCTACATAATCCCAAGTTTCTTTTAGTCGCTTTTTACGATCCATGGAAAACACCAGGAGTGGTAAAGTAGGTAAAATATTTTTATGATAGGTAATTAAACTGGTGAATGTGGCCTATTAGTCTTTTCAAGACTATTGGCTCTGTCTACCCCGCAAGGGATAAAGACGTGATTATATGTATGTAGGTAATAAATAATAGATGCAAGATCTAATTAACGAATTGACTGCGTTATCAACGCATAGGTTAAACCGATGGGTCTAGAGATTTAATAATTTTCATGGGTTCCTTTATGTGGTCCTTATGTGGGTAATTTCTTTTTTGCATCTTCCTAGTTGCACCCGCTGTACCTCAAAAGCCGGGAGCCACAGTATTCTCGAAACCCAATTTTTTTCACCTCCATTCCTTACCTACAGAACAAAACAATGAAGAGTTGGAGACCACAGGCGGAGACCGAAGCCGCCGCGACAGCGCCTGGGTCGGGCGCGCCACGCCGCCCACAGCCGCCTTCCCCATGCAGAACTCCAGCCACGTCAAGTTTGAGCCACCAAATGTGCCAGTTATATTCGTCCTGGGTAAGACCAGTTGATATTAAAAAAAAATTCAAATTCAAAATTTTTATTCATTACTATAGGATACTATATATCGCTTAATAATTGTCAAAACGTATGGTTTAACAACATTGGTTGACGTCAAATAAATAACTTAAAAACTAAGTTTACTACCGCTTCCAAGGCGTAAGTGCAGAAGAAGCGGTAACAAACTGCACTGCAGCATTTTCTTCAACAACGTCAACTTCACTATATTATTATTTACGTTATTATCTCTCGTATCTTTATTGTGTGCATGAGAATGTTGTGGTGCGTGAATGCCTAGATCAGATCGAGGATGTTCTGGTAAAGGCCAGGTCAAGAGTACCCGAGACCGACGAGCTTACATGATGAGAGTTATGAATGTAGATGAAGCGAAAGTAGTATGCAAGGATCGTGAAAAGTGGAAAGCTACATCTTTCCACTTTTCTCTACCTGCACCTCTGGAAGAGGCGTGATTTTGTGTGTGTATGTGTCTTTATTGTCATTATCCTAGCGTTTTGTTTTGGTTATTTATGCTAACTCCGGAGTGGACTCTAGAATAAAATTAATAAAGATTTTAATAACTGACTTTTCATTTTACGATGTTGTCGTTAATCAAATAATTGTAATCGAACTTATTCAATGATATTAAAATTTTCTTCTAGTTGGTTCCTTTTTGCTGAAAATCTAGTAATTGAGTAACTTGTCTAAAAGAATCTTTCTCCATCTGATGATGACACGCAAGTTCCGGGTTTGATCTCCGATCACATCATTATAAAAACATATTCTGATTGGTTTGATTTGGGACTTAGATAGATGTTTATTAAGTGCATAAACCTTGATATAATTTTAGGGAAAGTATAAGCTGTGTAATTTGATACCTGGATGAAAAAATCTTGTTCATTTCCAGTTTGCGTAAGTATGAGGGATTGATTGGGTGCTATAAATAATTACGCAAGTCGATTTACGAAAAGAGTTGGTGTTAATAATATTTATAAATTTTGTGTCAACCGATTCTTATTTCCTTACATTGAGATCCATACATACATATGGTCACGTCTATATCCGTTGTGGGGTAGACAGACCCAACAGTCTTGAAAAGACTGATAGGCCACGCTCAGCTATTTGTTTTAATGATAGAAATGAGATTCAAATAGTGACAGGTTGCTAGCCCATCGCCTAAAAAAAACCCAAGTTTGTAAGCCTATCCCTTAGTCGCCTTTTACAACATCCATAGGAAAGATATGAAGTGGTCCTATTCTTTTTTGTACTGGTGCCGGGAACCACACGGCATCCATTGAGATCCAAACTGACAAAAGTCATGATACGTTATAAATAAATGGTGTCTTGATCGTGGTCGCTCTCAACAGGAGGTCCAGGCAGCGGCAAGGTGACACATTGCGACAACCTGATGCAGGAGCGGCGGGGGGTCGTCCACATCAACATGACGGACCTGCTGCAGCAGTACGCCATCGGCAACGGTACATCGCTAGCTAAACATGGTTTGCACATTAGATTACGTGATGACAGTCTTGTTTTACGATTATAGCACCGAAGTTGGACAATTGGCTTATTGTTTTACGAGTATGGCACTGAAGTAAGGGAATTGGCAAGTTCTTTTGCTGGATATATTACTGGATTTAATAACTACTAGATTAACAACATGTGAAAGCGATACTTCGGGTGATAGATTTAATGGAACATTTCGGCATTGACAACAACGGTACATGAATCGCTGGTAAACTATGATAAGCACTTTAGATTACGTAGGTACACTTTTATGTAGATGACATTTTGATTTTCGGCACTGGTTATATGTTTTATAAGCTTAGCATTAAAGAGATTGGCCATTCACTGAATTCACGAGAAAGAGATGTAGAACCTTCATTCTAAAGTACCGGGGCTGCACTATTTTTAACTTAAAATAACCTAAAATACTTTAAAACAGAAGGTGGTTTTCAATTCGACCGTATTTTTTTAATATACCAAAGTTATTGTTTTATGGCAGCAATGCAGTAAACTTGTTTGGTCGGAAGTTTGTCAAAACTAGAACAATATCCCCTTGCGGCCGTTACACAAAATCTTGTGGCTCGTAGCAAACCGTAGCGTTTCGTAGAGTCAATGTAAACGTAGCTACGAAATCTCGAAGATTTTCGTAGCTCGAGCTACGAAATTATACGAAGCATTATTTTTCAACAAAATACTAGTAAAATTTAAATTTTAATGTAAATGGATTCAAGACCTTGGAACAATTTTAGCTTAAAACTTTTTATAAACAGCATTTGAATTTTAAAATGCAAATGAAGAACAAAAAGCCTTACTTCCTTGTAAAAACTAAGTTGACCCTAGTCATTTACCTACACAAAACAGGTATGAATACATTTGTCAAGAAGAGTGCGCGGAAACAAAGTAATTTAAAAATACATAGTACTTTATAATTTGATTTGTAATTACATGATTCTCGGGACACAAAATATAATATGACTATCCATCGCCCAAAAGGCATAATGACCACTTCAAATTTTTCATAATAAATATAGAGTAAAATTTTAATTGACCGAGCGAGTGAATAATACATTTTTCGTATGTATGTTTGTAACGTGTTAATTTTCGAAGCGATTGTCTGATTTTGAAGAAATTTAAGATATGTAGCAACTGTCAATAGAATTTTTGAATTCGTGGGGTTTCAAAACCGGTGAAGTAGTTTTTGAGATATTTTAAATTTTATAAGAAATTAAAGTGTTCACCAGGTCTACATTCGAGGTGAACAACTGGTATTTAATTCTTTTCTACACATTTCCACACTCTATGTACAATAAGATCTCTATGGTTGAATAGTGGTGTGCTTGCTTTATTGTATCGTGTAATTGCATGACCACTGTTTTATGCTAATGAGCACAAATGGGCAGCGTTTGAATAAATGCAGTAATGTATACTTAATTATTGTTTAGACATTTTTACTCTTACGTACTATGGATAAAAACGTATGACTATTTGTTTTTTAGCGGCAGTCTAATGAATTTACAATCGCAAAATTCATTTGGTTACACTAATATTATGCGATAAAATACTTGTTATTTTTATCGTGAGAATAACTTTAAATCTATTGAAATATAACCAGATTTATGTAAAATTGGAACCGACACAATGTGTGGCGCTAAAATACATACATACATAAAATCACGCCTCTTTCCCGGAGGGGTAGGCAGAGACTACCTCTTTCCACTTGCCACGACCTCTGCATACTTCCTTCGCTTCATCCCCAAAAAAAAAAGTGTCAAAAATATGGCGCTAAAATATGTGTCAAAATCAATAAATTTCAGCGAAACAATAACTTTTTAAATCATTCCATTTCTAACCTATATTTACAGAAAACTGCATTGTATTAATATTGTACACACAAATTAATTATCTATGCATCAAAGTGGCGTCCTGGGGTGGTGCTGAAAGATTCAAATTGTAGGTTTAGTGCCACCATGCCTCTGAGAAAATACAAGTGTCTAGTCTCAAGGACTTGAATATGTTACAAGCTATTGATTACACCAATATCTACTTTATTTCCGTGACATAGAATTTCCAATTGCTAACCAGGTGTTTTATAAATAAGTTATGAATCGAGAATAAATAAGTTGTCCGATTTGGAATAGTAGGTAATTTTGGGTCGTTCGATTTATGAATTCAATTGTTTTTTTTTTTATCTGTCTTTAAAAATTGAAATATATTTCTTATTTATGGACATAACGTGTTATTTTAAATTGTGAATTCCATAGTTTCCAGTCGTGTAATTATCAAGATAAAAGGTCGCTTGTTTTCAATTACAAGAATGTGTCGGTAATACGAGTAGCATCATCGAATTTTATAAAGAATCTTCTGATTTTAGTTTTACGTCTTGTGCAACTTATGACTTTGTGATGAAAACGATTTTATTTAGTTGAAATACCTATCTTATCTATAAGCTTTTAATCTCGATTACGAATTCGGTTGAGGTGTGTCAATTTATGAGAGGCAGAAACTTCTGATTGAAACAATCCAAACTATGCGAATCCTGACTAAAGTACCTATGTAATAGTTATGTTATGCGCGTGTATTAATTAAATATTGGACATTTGCAAAGATTGGATTATTCGAACTCAGCCTGTCGATAAAAAAAAATTACAACGCGTCATAGACTAAAAATTTTACGCGCTAACCATGAAGCGAAAATTATTAATTTATTTAATTATATTTGCTGAAATAATATACATAAGTACGTATGATTTTCAGTTTTATAATTTGTACAACAAACTATATTCTTATTACGTAACTATAAACTTTTTAGTTTGCACCAACTTTCTAAGTAAATCTTTCTAAGTTACTCGTAAATTACTTTTTCAATGAGTTAAGTCGATACAAATTAAATAAATATTTTAATTGTTATCTCATCAACAGATATGCAAGACTTCGGCACCCTATCCAGTAAGACGGTGACCGAGGTCCTGATGCTGGAGATGAAGATGGCGCCCACAGCCAAGACTTACCTGGTCTCCGGGTACCCCAGGTCTATGAGAGACGTCGCCGAATATTCTGATAAGGTTGGTCAATGCTTCCATACTTATTAATATTTAAGGATATATATATTTCACGGCCTCTGTGGCGCAGTGGCAGTACGCTTGTCTGTGACACGGCAGGTCCCGGGTTCGAATACCGGCCAGGGCATGATGAGAAACGAACTTTTTCTGATTGGCCTGGGATTTGGATGTTTATCTATATAAGTATTTATTATAAAATATAGTATCGTTGAGTTAGTATCTCGTAACACAAGTCTCGAACTTACTTCGAGGCTAACTCAATCTGTGTAATTTGTCCCGTATATATTTATGTATTTATTTATATTTATATATATTTTGTATTTGTGTATTTGAGCCGAATAAAGTCAAAACTAAGACGGATTAAAATTTTACACAAAGATATATTAAGCCTTTGGAAATTATTCAGGAAATGACATTGGGAATGAAGTCTCTGCCAAGAGCTAAACCGATAACCAAGATTTCCCTTCCATTTTTGCTTGACCGAAGATCGAACCCACTCCTTGTAATTTAAGCCCCATAGACATCTGTGCAACATCGCGCGGCTTTGCTGCATGCAACGACGCACGTGGTGGCATAGACCTTATGGTACGCGGCAAAACGCAAGCCGTCTATAGACATGTCAAATTCCCACGCGGCATGGTGATTGGGCATGGAGATTTATGCCCAAAAACCAGAGGCTGACAAATTCATTAACTACTAGAGGCCGCCCGCGACTTCGTCCGCGTAGAATTCAATTAGAAATCAATCCCACTGGAACTCCGGGATATAAAGTAGCCTATATGTCATTCTGGGTCTTCAGCTACGTATATACCTAATTTCATCGTAATCGGTTCAGTAGTTTTTGCGTGAAAGAGTAACAAACATTCATACTGACATCCTGACATACTCACAAACTTTCGCATTTATAATATTAGTAGGATTATGGACTAATCAAGACCGTCGACTGTAACCGCTCTCGGACTTCTAAAACATTTAATAAGTTTTTACCACAGAGTTGATAATTTCCCAGCGTCCCTTGCTCTGTGGTACTTACTGCCCTTGACATAAAATGGTATTTTCCGAATGTCTTCAGAATCGATTAATAAATAAGTTCCAAGTAACTGCCGGCTGGACTAACTTGGGCAATTTGAATCAATTGATCAAATTTGGTAATCATCACATTATTTACCATTTGTTATTCTTTACCTACAAGTTCAAGTTTTTTTGTATGTTATATAGATCCAAGTTTATTATTTTCACTAATGGATATATATTAAATGAGGTTTTCTTCACCCTTGCCTCAATTTTGTATGCGATCCTCTTAATGTCAGGTTGACTGGAAGAGATCCCACTTAGGGATAAGCCCGCCTTTGAACCTTAGTGTGAAATTAAAGCTAGTAAATAAATAATATGCCGTGTGGTTCCCGGGACTCTATAGAATGGGACCGCTCCATTTTTTTCATCTCCAGGGATGTTGAATGAGGCGACTAAGGGATATGCTAATAAGCTCGGGACTCTCCTTGTAGCCGATGGGCTAGCAACCTGTCACTATATGAATGTCAATTCGACCATGAAACCATACAGCTGAACGTGGCCTTTTAGTCTTTCCAAGACTGTTGGCTGTCTACCCCAAGTCACGTCTATATCCCTTGCTGTCTACCCCCAGCAATATACACATGATCATATGTATGTATCTTGATCAAATTAAGGACGTCCTGGTAAAGGGTCAGGTCAAAAGTACCCGAAACCGCCGAGCTTGCACTAAGAGATTTATGAATGTGGATGGAGCGAAGGAAGTATGCAGAGATCGTGGCAAGTGGAAAGAGGTAGTCTCTGCCTACCCCTCCGGGAAAGTGGCGTGATTTTATGTATGTATGTATAATATACATACATACATAAAATCACTATTTATTTACAAACATACATATACATTGTATATGTATGTTTGTAAATAAATAATTACCTACTACATTTTATCCAGTTCCTCGCGAGTCTTTCTAGCTAATTGCCTCTGACAGAGATATGTGGCGTTCCATTTTAATTGTCCCAGGAGGCTCGACTCGTGCCGTAGCCATTTTAATTATCTAGAAATCATGGGGTCAAATGCAAATGTCAAAAGATGCAGCCTCAACAACAATTGAAAAGAATATTGCTGAAACAAAAAGATAGGTTTACTTAGTTTGGTTAAGTATCAACTACTTACATGTTGCCTTAATTAAGTTCCGAATTAAGAATCCAATTTTAGAATAACATTGCTAAAAGAATACTGAAAAGACACCTGATACTGAAACTTCTGAATGCATTTTGCTAAAATGCGTGATAGTTATGAAGTGGACGTTGTTGAAGAAAATGCTGCAGTGCTGTTTGTTACCGCTTCTGCATTGACGGTTTGCGTACGGCAGTAAACATAGTTTTAGGTAATTTATTTGACGTCAACCAATGTTGTGAAACCAAGAGATGTGACTATTATTAAGTGATGTTGAAGTGTCCCATAATAATGAATAAAAGTTTTTAATTTGAATTTAACATGATTCGACACGTTCGAGATGAAATAATGGTACGTTACGTGCGCTTTTAATACCTGTAATTAAAATAGTATGTATATTTAAATATACCCATAGATGTAATATAATGAAACGCGAATGTTTAAAATCAGTTAAGTATAATGTAAGGTTTGAGGTTTGAGACACCTACGTACTTACCATCCGTTCAAGAGGGGTTACTGTACTACAAACAATGTAAATACATAAATAGGTATTACAGGTATTTATTGCGAACTCATTCTCCGATTGACTGAGTCAGATCTATTCATTAAATACCAGTTTGCAGTACTTATAACCTTTGATTTTTATAGGCCTCGCCAGTATACACTTTGAGACCATGATTCACATTTTGAGATACGGTTCTTTATATTTACTGTTATTGATGAAAGATATTGATCTTTCAATTCATATATAAATAAACTCACGCCTTTTTTTCCGGAGGTGTAGGCAGAGACTTCGTCTTTCCACTTGCCACTTTCAATTATGAGACTTTTTTATTTATATATTTATGTACATCAAGAAAAAAAGTAAGAATAGAATTTTATTTATCTTGCTCTGCGCCAACGCCAATCTCCTGTTTGGTTTCCTTCCACCCAAAGGTTGACTGGAAGAGATTGCATTAGAGATAAGTCCGCCTTTGTACCATCTCTATCTGTTTTATGTTGTTTTGTATGTTTTACTCTTATGGTGCAATAAAGAGTTTTACCTATCTACCGAGGTATCTAAAGATAAATTTATTAAAAGGGCCACTTACTTAATTCTTGAGAAATTTCCTCCAGTAGGCCCTACCATCAGACCTTATTTAAAAGTGTACAATAGTTGACTCTCGCTGATACGCCTCGCAATGTACACTTAAAGGCTATGATTCACACATGTTTAAAGATCAATAGGATTATTACACATCAGTTCAATTCATGCGATAAAAGGCGACTTAGGGATAGGCTTACAAACTTGGGATTCTTTTTTAGGCTTTGAGTTAGCAACCTATCACTATTTGAATCTCAATTCTATCATTAAGCCAAATAGCTGAACGTGGCCGTTCAGTCTTTACAAGACTGTTGGCTCTGTCTACCCCGCTAGGGATATAGACGTGACCATATGTATGTATGTATGTTCAATACATGAACAGGTTTCTTTCATTATTTATTCACTCGAGCACCGGCATAAAAATGATTGACAATGATTTCTCCCACCAGATCCAGACAATATCTGGCGTAGTACTCGTCAGTTGGCGCCAAAGGGTCCTGGAGCGGCAGATCGAGTACGGAGCTCGCCTGGGCCACGTGGTGCTCAGCCTCGCCAGAATGGAGCTGAACAACTTCTACAGGAACGTAATGCCGGTGGCCGATTACTTCGACCAGAGCAATATGCTGGTAGCTGTGAGTAAACTTTTCCTTTTTTTGTATCTATTTTAGTCAGATTCTACGGTTGAAGAAATTTTGCAAGCGCGACTTAGACTTTGTGAACAGCGCCATCTATTGGCGTTCAGTCTTGTGGTTTGGTCGTGAATGTAGATTGTAGAGAGCGCCATCTGTTGCGTATTGTAGCCAGCCCCCGTAGTATGCGCGCGACGTTTTTATCGTGCGCAAAACTATCGCTGTTTCGCTTTTTATTATGACATAAAACGGGTCAGCGATAGTTTTCCGCGCGATCGGATACGGTGTTTCGATTTGCGACGACCATGTTGGTTATCTATTTATTAATCTTAAATTTAATTGTACGGGCACACGTGCGATAAGAAATTGTCAGAAACATAGTATTAACGGCTACATAGGTACACAATAAAAGGGTTACAATGATAGAAAATCAACTCATTAAATTCTCGAGAATCCATTAACAAATCGTTGTTACGGCTAACATTCGCGACAATGTACACAAACGTACCCGATACTTACCTCATAAACTATGCAACCGCCCCGCAATTTGTACAACAACCATCTTTATAACCCTATAATTTCACAAAACCTAGCTCTTTCCTCGGTGTTTACTTGTCTATACAAAATAGGGTAGGGTGATCGAACTATTTGAATTTTTCAATGTTATTGATTCGATAATTTGATTAAATATTAGCTGGACGTCTGAAACCAGGTTGATGTTAAAAATTTTCACATCTAGATACTAATATTATAAAGCTGAAGAGTTTGTTTGTTTGTTTGAACGCGCTAATCTCAGGAACTACTGGTTCAAATTGAAAAATTCTTTTTGTATTGAATAGACCATTATCGAGGATGGCTTTAGTCTACATGACATCAGGCTGAAACTGTAAGGAGCAAAGAAATAATGGAATATGTGAAAAAAACGGGGAAAATTATTCATCCTTGAGGACTTTAATGTTGCCCAAAATAACTATTCCACGCGTACGAAGTTGCGGGCACAGCTAGTTATGAATATTTATGATCCTATAAAAACTTTATAATATTAAAATGCCTCGGGAGTAGCCTAGGTATAGTACTTTACTTTATCGTTATTAGTATTAGTAGATACCTGAAGCTGCACGTGGCCTACCAGTCTTATTGAGATGGTTGGCTCTGTCTACCTCGTAAAAAGCCGTGATTATATATATATATATACCTACGTAAACACTTTACTTTTTATACAAGTTTCTTCACTCTGCTGTTTCTCATTGAAATAGAATTTAACTAATTTCTGAGTAACACTATGCAATTTACATACATACTATACTTATATATAGTCAGGTCTAAATTCCTTGCGGGGTAGACAGGGCCAACAGTCTTGAAAAGTCCGAAAGGCCACGTTCAGCTGCGAAATATGAAGAAAACAATCGTTCAAAAATCTGCACATTTAGGCAACTGAATAATTACCGTGAATATAGCTGAGTTTTGTTTTTCTAATTAAGGGTTCAGAGTAGGGAGTGACTTGACTTGTTAATTACCTGAATTAACCATTCTGAATGTTGGCCAAAGGCAGACGGTCTTTTATCTCTTCAGAAGTTTGTCATCTTCAGAAGAAAATCAAGTGGATTAAAATAAATAAATATACACGGGACAAACTACACGTAAGTGCCGTGTGGTTCCCGGCACCAATACAAAAAAGAATAGGACCTCTCCATCTCTTTCCCATGGATGTCGTAAAAGGCGACTAAGGGATAGGTTTACAAACTTGGGATTCTTTTTTAGGCGATGGGCTAGCAACCTGTCACTATTTGAATCTCAATTATATCATTAAGCCAAATAGCTGAACGTGGCCATTCAGTCTTTTCAAGACTGGTGGCTCTGTCTACCCCGCAAGGGATATAGACGTGACCATATGTATGTATGTAGAAACTACACAGATTCAGTTAGCTTCGAAGTTAATTCGAAACTTGTGTTACGAGATACTAACACAACGATACTTTATTTTTATTATACCTAACAGCTTATATAGATAAACATCAAAGACCCAGGCCAATCAGAGTACGTTCGTTTCTCATCATGCCCTAGCCGGGATTCGAACCCAGCACCTCCGGTGTCACAGACAAGCGCACTACCGCTGCGCCACAGAGGCCGTCACGACCATTAACAATGGAAAGGATAACATTATATTTAGCACTTCTGACAGTCAATAATAATCTCGTACAACAAAATAGACTTACGGAAGTTGAACGTAAACAAACCATTGTCATTTGTCGCAATCGATGGCCAACCGATCGATGTTTCGGTCAACGAGCAATGTCACATACAATCACAGAGCACTGAACTGTCTGCTTTGTTCTGTAGACAGCAGAAACGATGGCTCTCACTTGACATTTGATATACACACATAGGTATATATACATACATACATATAACCACGTCTATATCCCTTGCGGGGTAGACAGAGCCAACAGTCTTGTAAAGACTGATAGGCCACGTTCAGCTATTTGGCTTTAAGATAGAATTGAGATTCAAATAGTGACAGGTTGCTAACACATCGCCTTAAAAAAAATTCGAAGTTTGTAAGCATATCCCTTAGTCGCCTTTTACGACATCCATGGGAAAGAGGATGGAGTGGTCCTATTCTTTTATGTATTGGTGCCAGGAACCACACGGTATCTATCTATCTGTTTAGCCCTGAAAAAAATCGAGATAATATACATACATAGGACTAATTAATCCGATTTCTTTGGTTTAACCCCCAAGACGATGTGTTTGAAGAGAAAGCAAATAACCATTTAAATCCCTTTTGCGTGAGGCAGTAATGTGCGGGCCACGACACGATAAGTGATTTTCATATCGTGATGTAGCACGTTTAGCTTCAGGTGTGTAAGGCCACGAAAAAGGGCAATACCGCTAGTTTTAATAACGTGGGCGTTGACGCGTAACCGTTATCGCAACGCAACTGTTGTCGCGATTTTTGACATGCCATTTCCCGATTATCTGCAATGTTTATAAGTTATGGCCGTGCGGTACCCGGCACCAATACAAAAAAGAATTGGACCGCTCCATCTCTTTCCCATGGATGTCGTAAAAGGCGACTAAGGGATAGGCTTACAAACTTGGGACTCTTTTCTAGGCGATGGGTTAGCAACCTGTCACTATTTGAAACTCAATTCTACATATAATTAAGCCAAATAGCTGAACGTGGCCATTCAGTCTCTTCAAGACTGTTGGCTCTGTCTACCCCGCAAGGGATATAGACGAGACCATGTGTATGTATGTTGTTTATAAGTTAATTAAATGTTCTGCTTTCACTCGCATATATTGAATTTCAGCAAATGTTCCTGCTTACATACATAAAAATCAGCCATTTTCCCGATGGGGTAGAAGTGACTAGATATTTTCACTTGTCACGATCCCTGCTTAAGTGCTTATCTCTTTCGCTACATCCACATAATTATAATCATTTTTATCTAGAATTGTGATAAGTAATATTTTCTGCGGTTTAATTATACAAAAACTGGTTTTCTACTGTCTGACCGCTTAGTACCGTAGACCGTAAGGGTTAATTTTCGTAAAACTTACAGAAATCTCAATTCTATCATCATTAAGCTAAACAGCTGAATGTGGCCTATCAGTCTCTTCAAAACTGTAGGCTCTGTCTACCCCGCAAGGGATATAGACGTGTTGATATGTATTTATGTATGTATGTCTACAAAAATTCCTTAAAAAAAAAATCAAGCAAATCACGATACACAAGGATTCTTTTTCGACATAAAACCTGACCGTTGATCCGTACGATCAAAACAAAACTGTCATCAATTATTCAACTGAAGCTATATAGATTCCTCATATTATCAAAGACACTATTCAGGCTTAATTTGCCTAATAGGCCAGGGCTGGACGACAGAACGAGATATGTCCAAAATAGTTTTACACGATAATAGAACTTGACTGCTTGAATATAAAGTGAAAAATCGTATAAATTGATATTCCAGCTCTCCAATTATTGGTGCGTTGAATATTTGACAACTTCCAGAACTGACGATGACAAAAGTAGCGATGACGAACCTGGCAAAGTATAGGTTTTTTGTTGACTCGTGTATATTTAATACTAGTTTTTGTCCGGAGTTTCCTTTAAGGGGATTTCCAGATATCAAAATAAGTTAAATTGCAATAGTAAATCTACTTACCTACACTATCTACTGTGGTAAATTTCATTAAAATCTGCTCCAACTTTTGTATAGGTCAATTGATTTAAAAACAAAATACATATGTTTTTTCTTAATAAAATAATGTATTATTATCTACATACATACATACATATAATCACGTCTATATCCATTGCGGGGTAGACAGAGCCAACAGTCTTGAAAAGACTCAAAGGCCACGTTCAGCTGTTTGGTTTTATAATAGAATTGAGATTCAAATAGTGACAGGTAACAAGTCCATTGCCTATAATAAGAATCCCAAATTTATAAACCTATCTCTTAGTCATATTTACGACATCCATGGGAAAGAAATGGAGTAGTTCTATTATTTTTCTATTGGTGCCGGGAACCACACGGCACTACCTATCTTGATTGTAAATTAGCGAAATCTACACATTCGAAAAAACAAATGAAATAGAATCACTGCCAATGAATATCATCAGATACCGATACGATTTTTATCGTCTAGTAACCGTAAAATAAATTAAAAACCTTTTTTTTTAAACAGCAAAATGTGTAAAGGCTCCATTCATACTGTCATTGATTTATTTTATTACAAATAACGTGCCGTGTGGTTCCCCGCACCAATAGGAAAAAGAATTGGACCACTCCATCTCTTTCCCGTGGACGTCGTAAAAGGCGACTAAGGGATAGGATCATAAATTGGGATTCTTCCTTTAGGGGACAGGCTAGCAACCTGTCACTATTTGAATCTCAATTCTATCGTTAAGCCAAGCAGCCGAACCTGGCCCATTAGTCTTTTTAAGACTGTCGGCTCTGTCTACCCCGCAAGGGATAAAATTCAAAAATTCAAAAAAACAATTCAAATTTTTTTATTCATTATTATAGGATATTATTATATCGCTTAATAATTGTCTTATGGTTTAACAACTTGGTTGACGTCAAATAAATTACTTAAAAACTAAGTTTACTGCCGCTTCCAAGGCGTCAGTGCAGAAGAAGCGGTAACAAACTGCACTGCAGCATTTTCTTCAACAACGTCAACTTCACAATATTAAATTATACTTAGAATAGAATGTGGACGGGAGAATACATTGTTCACGGGAGATTTATATATTTATGAGATTTAATATTGAAATAAGAAAAATATATATATATATATATTTTATGGATTGCCAATTTTAAAAAGATTTATGTACAGAGTGTACTGAAATTTTGATTTAAGTTCAAATTAAACTACAATTAATTACGAGGTTCCTGTGCCAAGCTCGAGCCAGATGTTTTTATCTATATAGACGACGTAGACGGATATAGACGTGAAGTGATTTATGTATGTAACATCGTATTTTGAACACAGCTCAACGTAGAAAATCCTATCGGAATTCTCCTTTATAGAGAGGGTAGTTAAAAGCAATAGCAATCAATACCAGACCGCAAACTAGATTGAAAATGCCAGTAGAACCACAACAGCTCGCGAAATTATAAGACAGTACATTCACAGCGGCTGATTTTACTTTATATATTTCTTTACCGTGTGGTTCCCGACACCAATAGATGGGATAGTTTTATGGGATAAGTCCGCCATTGCAAGTGATTTGTTTCTTTTATTTTCCATAGACTTACTATTTTACATGTAGTTACAGGAATAGAAAAGGGTATGTTGAGATGGTTCGGTCATGTGGAGAGGTTGAATGAAAACAGGTTGACTAAGCAGATAAACATGGAGGGTGTGGAGGGAAAGGTCGGAGTGGGAAGACCTAGACGAACGTATCTTGATCAAATTAACGACGTCCTGGTAAAAGGTCAGGTCAAAAGTACCCGAAACCGCCGAGCTTGCATGAAGAAAGTTATGAATGTGGATGAAGCGAAGGAAATATGCAGAGATCGTGGCAAGTAGAAGGAGGTATTCTCTGTCTACCCCTCCGGGAAAGAGGCGTGATTTTATATATGTATGTATGTACTTACTATTTTCTTGTTACTGTGTAAATTTCTATGCAATAAAGATATTACAAACAAACAAACAAACAATAGAATTGGACCACTCCATCTCGTTCCCGTGGATGTCATGAAAGGGACTAGTAAGGGATGTGACTTATAAACTCGGGATTCTTCTTTAAGGCGATGGGCTAGCAACCTGTCACTATTTGAATCTCAATTCTCTCATTATGCTTAATAAGAGAATTGAGATTTAAATAAATAGTGACAGGTCTATATCCCTTGCGGGGTAGACAGAACCAACAGTCTTGAAGACACTGATAGGTCACGTTCACCTGTTTGGCTTTATGATAGAATTGAGATTCAATTAGTGACAAGTTGCTAGCCCGTCGCCTAAAATAAGAATCCCAAGTTAAAAAGCCTAACCCTTAGTCAAACCTGTCAAAGTTGGAAAAAAAAATATTGAGGAATCACCAAAAAATAAAGGAAAGAAACTATAGCCAATACTACCTTACAAAATGAAAAAGCACGTATGTTTTTGCCGATTCCCCCTTCACCGCTAAATTGGTATGCAAATTACCGTTATTACTGTGGACTTGACCATCGATTGTTTGAAAATTAATTCCATAAGGGCAGACATTATGAACTTGACTTAGTAATGGAAGTATAATTTCTTTTTTTTCTCTTTTAATCGCTATCTTTGTAATTATTTAATCTTTAGCATTTACAAACATCGATTTCTTTTTCATATGGAGAAATAAAAGATAAAAGTTAAATGTATAGCCACTAGTGGTTCTTATAGGCGATTAGCTAGCATACATACATACATATTATCACGTCTATATCCCTAGCGGGGTAGACAGAGCCAACAGTCTTGAAAGACTGATAAGCCACTTGCTCTGCTGTTTGTCGTAATGATAAAATTGAGATTCAAATACTTAGCGACAGGTTGCTAGCCCATCGCTTAAAAGAAGAATCCCAAGTTTATAAGCCTATCCCTTAGTTGCCTTTTGCGACATCCTTGGGGAAGAGACGGGGTGGCCCTATCCTTTCTTCTATTGGTGCCGTAAAACTACACGGCACCAAAAAGCTGGCAACCCCCCTAATTTCAGCAATAAGCGCATTCAGCTTCCATTATCAGCTTCAAAGTTACAACAAGTCGCTCTGTCTAATTTACCTTTCCTACTTTGATCACAAACGCAATAAAGAGTTTATGTTTCACGATTTAAAAGTTTTTTGTGCCGTGTGGTTCCCGGCACCAATACAAAAAAGAACAGGACCACTCCATCCCTTTCCCATGGATGTCGTAAAAGGCGACTAAGGGATAGGCTTATGTATGTATGTATTTTAGAATATATAGTTCTTTCCTTCCAAATTCAGTCTCACAAAGTTCAGTAGACAAATTGGTGGGTATGTACCGTACAGTATACATAATAGAATCCTGCCTACCCGGTCAGACGTGAGAACGGCGCACGTGTTCAGCTTGAGCCGTGAAAATTTAATGGCATTGGATCAAACTCTATAAAACATCATAAGTTCTTTTTACATCGATATAGAAGTGCCGTGTGGTTCCCGGCACCAATAAAAAAAAAGAATAGGACCACTCCATCTCGTTCCCATGGATGTCGTAAAAGGCGACTAAGGGAAAGGCTTATAAACACGGGATTCTTCTTTTAGGCGATGGGCTAGCAACCTGTCACTATTTGAATCTCAATTCCATCATAAAGCCAAACAGCTGAACGTGGCCTATCAGTCTTTTCAAGACTGTTGGCTCTGTCTACCCCGCAAGGGATATAGACGTGATTATATGTATGTATGTATATAGAAGCTTAATGATGGAATTGAGATTCAATAGTGACAGGTTGCTTGCCCGTCCGCCTAAAAGAAGGATAAATAGATAAATATATACGGGATACATTACACAGATTGAGTTCGCCTCGAAGTAAGTTTGAGACTTGTGTTACGAGATACTAATTCAACGATACAATATTTTATAATAAAAACTAATATTATAGGTAAACATCCATGACCCAGGCTAATCAGAAAAAGTTCTTTTCTCGTCCTGGCCGGGATTTGAACACGGGACCTACGTTTGACGCAGACAAGCGCACTACCGCTGAGCAACAGAGGGCGTCAATCCCAAGAAATCCCAAGAAAAAAAATCCCAAAAGAATCCCAAGTTTATGAGCCTATCCCTTAGTCGCGTCAACGATCCATGGAAAAGAGATGGAGGGGTCCTATTACTTTTTTGTATTAGTGCCAGGAAAAACACGTAAAATATCGATTGATTATTATGTGAAATAACATTTTATTATTGACGTGATCGACCGCCGTCCATGTTCATGAATTTTTACTTGAAACAACTGTTGACCTGAATTACTTCAGTTTCTTATGAAATACGAAAAATTAACGACGTGATATTTCGTCATACAAATAGTGAAATATATAATCTATCATCGAGCCAAAAAGCTGAACGTGGCCTGTCAGTCTTTTCAAGACTGTTGGCTAATTAAAAAAAAACACTGATAGTTATGAATCAAAAAGTTATAGATTTTGTTGCTGTCCATAGTCTTGCACGTTATATTATTATTTTAAAAGTACTGTGTAATAATGTATAATTAGATATAATAGATATAAATTAAAATCTTTAATTAGAAATGTTTCTTTAAGTATTACCTTGTAATTACCGCGGAAGCCTTGATTCTATTAAATTTCTATAATTGTCTATTATGTGTACTTATACGCTTTATGTTATCTGAATACTTATTTTTTGTTTGTTAATCTTTTTGTAATTGTTAAAGTCGTTGATGGTCGGACGGTTAAGTTACCCGAGTTTAACGCCGTGATAATTTTAGTGTAGATACTTTTTCTCAAATATTTTTTTTGTTACCTATATTTCAAAGACATGATTCAGTCCAATAATCAACAGTAATAAATAAAAGTCACAAGCAACCTCTAAAATATAACTTAAATCATATATATATTATTTAATAAGGTATATTTATTATTAGTACAGCTTAAATACATTATATGTATGTACCTATATCTGAAAAAAAAAATACATAAGTCGTTTGTATACGAAACAAAAAAAAACTGAAACCTATACTTTAATTCTCATCAAAAAGTAAAAATAAACAAATACTCACGTCTATATCCTTTCCGGGGTAGACAGAGCCAATAGTGTTAACAAGACTGAATTGAGATTCAAATAATGACAGGTTACCAGCCAACCGACTACAACAAGAATCTCAAGTTTATTAGCTTTTCCCTTAGCCGCCTTTTACGACATTCATGTGTAAGATGTTGAAGTGGTCCTATTCCATAGTGTCGGGAACCACACGGTACGCAAACAAAGTGAAATAAACCTCTTAAACCTCTTAAATTTTCAGGTGAACGGTGAAAGAAACCCAGAAGAGGTGTACAAAGACTTCAGGGCGGCCGTTCTTCAGATCCTGGGCAACCTCGAAGACCAGACCACGGTGAACGGGGTCAGCGGGGTGGGCGTCGGCGCTGGTGGTATACCTGGTAAGTTCATCATACAACTAACTACCTAGATGAATGACGAAGGTAATGTAATGAGCGTCGAATTGGTAAGGTGTCTGGTTAAAATGCGTGATGCGCAGAAAGCCACAGGTTCAAATCCCACCTCGGCCATGTACTAATGATTCTTTTCAAAGTTAAGTACATTAGTTTGAATACTAACCGATGCTCTTACGGTGAGGGAAAACATCGTGAGAAATGTGCAGGTTAACATGTGTAAATATTGCGTTCTGCATAAATATCTATAAGTAGATTTACTTTTCCTTGGATAAATTGAAAAAGATGGTGCCGTGTGGTCCCCGGTACCAATAAAAAAAAAAGAATAGGACTATTCCATCTCGTTCCCATGGGTGTCGTAAAAGACGACTAAGGGATAGGCGTATAAACATGGGATTCTTCTTTTAGGCGATGGGCTAGCAAACTATTTGAATATCAATTCTATCATTGAACCAAACAGCTGAACGTGGCCTATTAGTCTTTTCAAGAATGTTGGCCTTGTGTATTATGCACCTATATGTTTGATTGGAAAAAATATTTTTTACCTAAGCTTATATTATTTTACATATTATATATATCCATTTAGTAAATCCAAAATATTATGGGAGCATTTTATAATGTTTAAAAAGTTAACCAGCAATGTAATAAACATCCCATTTCAACAATCACCAAACTATAAACCTTGTTTATTAATCTTTCCCAGGAGAGATCGTAGGTGTGGAGCGTGCGCCGGCGCCTGAAGAAAGAGATAGATATAGAGAAGAGTCTTCAGCGTTACCGATAGCAAATCCCATGGTCGTGCCGCCGCCCGTTCACGATAGAATGGAAAGAGACGTCACTCCTAAGGTTAGTTTTAAAGCTTAAGGTGATACTTCATAGATTTTGGGTCATTTTCACTTGATTTTTTCTCATAAAATATAACTTGTATCGATTCAATATTATAGAAGACTTTTGGTCAGTGTCGCTATTGAAAGAATTATATATTTTGGTAAATATATCGTAGGTTTGTTTGTAAACTCTTTATTGCACATAAAAATAAATATGACAAAAAACAGTTATTGGATTTAGAAGAATATGTACAATGGCGGACTTATCCCAAATGGGATTTCTTCCAGTCAACCAAACCTCTGTCTACCCCGCAAGGGATACAGACGTGACTATAATATATTTGTATGTATGTAATAATGGGAAAGTTGCCCTGTCTTGGCTGGATTTTATCTTTTTTTTTGGTAGACCGTAGCAGATGTAATTTTTCCATACAATCACGCCTGTTTCCTGAAGGGGATACCGCTTCTACTCAGAAATACACCCCGGAAAGGTGTTTCTATCTTTAAATAACTAACTAGACATGTCATTAAGCCAAATAGCTGAACGTGGCCATACAGTCCTTTCAAGACTGTTGGCTCTGTCTACCCCGCAAGGGATATAAACGTGAACATATGTATGTATGTATGTACTAGACATATATAATGTCTAGTTCTTGCCACGATAATCTTCTTCATCCACATTCATATTATTGACTGGACCATTTCCAAAAGAACCCTTATTATAAGTACCTAACTAACTTTTTACAGAATTCTATTTTATTTTATAATTAATCTTTCGTACAATATTCCCATAATGCAAACAATAGCTTCAGTGTGTGATTGGCAACAAATTGTATTCAATAAAAAGTGTGTCAGTTAATGCCTGCGCCACGTGTTCTTGATGAACTAGACGGTGACTTGCTGAAATTGTCGAAAAATAGTCCCGGATTCTTTCCATTGTGATAGCTAAACCAATAGAAATTTAACCATCCGCGTTTTCCTCTTGCACACCTGTTCACGTCTTGTTCCTAACGGGGTGGACGGGGGCAATAAATTCAAACATAAATATCTTAAAGACAAAGCTAACACATCTCCTGCCGTGTGGTTCCCGGCGCCAATATAAAAAAAAATAGGACCACTCCCTCTCTTTTCCATGAAAGTCGATCCAGTACCTACATGAATCTCAATTTGGTCCAAAGGTTCGACTGGCAAAGAATGCCTTGTGGCATTAAGTCCACCTGTTGTACATTTTACGTGTATAAAGTTTAGATAAATTTAAAAAATGTCGTAAAAGGCGGCTAAGGGATAACTTATAAACTTGGGATTTATGAATCTCAATTTTATCATTAAGCCAAACAGCTGAAAGTGGTTTCTCAGTTTTTTGATGACTACTGGCTCTGTGTACCTCGCAAAGGATAAAGACGTGATTGTATGTATCAAAGTTTCTCCTGAAAGGTTAATTCCAAGATTGTATATTAAAGCCTTTCTTTGATTGACGTTTACGACCTGCGCGGAAGCAAAAATAGCTGACAAACACTATGTATTTTCCTTGTCCTGAAATAAATCAAAATCTCTAGATATATGTATTTGTTCTGCCCATTTATGGCTCTGCCGCATTAATTAAGTCAATATTCTAAGCTCTACCATTATTTCTGTGGTTTTCCGACACAGCGAACCCTGACAAAAAAAGAGGGATATCACCCTGACACGTCTACAATAAGGTCACCCCGACCCGCTTACGAAGCTCCTACATATATTGTTAACGTCATACGTCACACCATAGGTACTAGACAAACAAACAACTCAATATTTTTACGATGTTATCGATGTGCCAACGAACTTCTGTTGTTTGCTCATCACCTTGCGTTGATTAAATCACATTTACGAATGATTGGTTTATGTGATTCAATGTGTTATTTGATGATCTCATCCCAATATGGCTTTTCATTCTTTTCGAGACTTTTTGGTTCTGTCTACCCCGCAAAGGATATAGACGTGATTATATATGGAAGAGGCTCAATGATGCAATTGAGATTTAGAGATTACGGAGATGCAAGTTCTTAAAAAAATCAAAATAATACTATATTCGGAAAATAGACATTCGCAGGCACTTTTTCACGATATTTTTTAGATTGAGCACTTTTTTGTGTATTCTATATTGATGTGTTTGTGCCGTGTGGTTCTCGGCCCCAAAACAAAGAAGAATAGGACCACTCCATCTTTTTTCCCCATGGATGTCGTAAAAGGCGACTATGGGATATGCTTATAAATTTGGGATTCTTCTCTGAGGCTAGCAACCTGTCACTATATTGAATCTCAATTGTATCCTAAGCCTAACAGCTTAACGTGGCCTTTCACTATATAAGTCTTTCAAGACTGCTAGCCCTGTCTACCCCACAAGGGATATAGACGTGATTATATGAAGGATAACCTAAATGAATGAAAGTGACTGTCTTAATAAATTATTATTCTTTATACATACATACATATAATCACGTCTATATCCCTTGCGGGGTAGACAGAGCTAACAGTCTTGTAATGACTGATAGGCCACGTTCAGCTATTTAGCTTTAAGATAGAATTGAGATTATTCTTTATACATACATACATATTGTCACGTCTATATCCCTTGCGGGGTAGACAGAGCCAACAGTCTTGAAAAGACTGAATGGCCACGTTCAGCTATTTGGCTTTATGATAGAATTGAGATTCAAATAGTGACAGGTTGCTAGCCCATCGCCTAAAAAAAAGAATCCCAATTGTGTAAGCCTATCCCTTAGTCGCTATTTACGACATCCATGGGAAAGAGATGGAGTGGTCCTATTCTTTTTTGTATTGGTGCCGGGAACCACACGGTTATTCTTTATTTCTTTTCATATTCATCACCAGCCCGAAGTGATCCGAGTCCGTGGGGCCGTCACCAACCCCATCATCGTGTGGGTGGTGGGGGGGCCGGGAAGTAACAAGGCTACGTTGTGCCAAAGGGCCGTTGCGCAGAAGCAGGGATGGACACATTTCAGGTGAGTCAACTTTCAGCCTTGCAAACTTGGGATCCTGTGTGCCGTGTGGTTCCCGGCACAAATACAAAACAAAAAAAGAATAAGACCACTCCATCTCTTTCCCATGGATGTCGTAAAAGGCGACTAAGGGATAGGCTTATAAAATTGCGATCCTTTTTTTTTATAGGCGACGGGCTAGCAACCTGTCACTATTTGAATCTCAATTCTATCATTAAGCCAAATAGCTGAATGTGGCTTATCAGTCTTTCAAGACCGATAACTTCTTCTACCCCGCAAGGGATGTAGACGTGATTATATATATGTAATTAAAGTAATTATAATATACAGCTTAAGTTCCCCTGGTAGCTAAATAATATTTTTTGTAAAAAGAGAATCGATAAATCCTTTTTTGAAGTCGGTAAAATTTTTCAAGTACCTGAAAATCGAATCAAAATCGGTTCAGCGAAACGCGATATAATCGCGGACAAACATATATACGTACTTACAGGTCAAACTGTGAATCACCTTTTTTTAAGGCTATCAAATACCTGCATAGGACCATGATCAAAGGCGCACCTTGAGCTCATCACCAGAGAACTGAGGATGTAACTGATCTGTTCATGAGAAAGCCATTACAAGTGATTTATTTCTTTTATAACTATTTACGATTCTTGTAACTGTAAATTTCTGTGCAATAAAGATATGGGTTATCACAAACAAACAATAATGTTATCCGAACATTCATCTTACACCGCCTCTTATGTGTCAACTTTTAACAAAACCAGTTTTCAAAACTCATGATTCTGATCATTCGCCTCACCAACAGTCTCGGCCAACGTCTTCGAACGCTGGCCGACGCCGGGGGAGGGCCCGCCTCCGACGGAGCCCTGGCGAGGACTGCGGTCAGCGGCGGCGAGCTGGCTCCCAGCGAGCTCGTCGGCAGGCTGGTCAGGGCCGCCGTCAGCGAAGCAGCAAGGAGTGGCCATGGGCTGGTGTTAGATGGCTACCCCAGAGACTTGGATCAGATGGAACAGTTCCAGAAAGAAGTAAGTTAAATCTCTTTTAGAAATCTCATGATACAGTTGGCAGTTAAAAGTGGAGAATTGTTATAAGTGATCTCGTCGTTAGACTGGTCAGGACACCTCTAAATGATGCAGTAAGGAGCGGCCACGGGCTGGTGTTAGATGGCTACCCCAGAGACTTGGATCAGATGGAACAGTTCCAGAAAGAAGTGAGTTAAATCTCTTCTACTTTTTTTTACAAACTTTAATTTCCAAATTGTACAGTTCCTGCACAGCATCAACATGCGAGAGTGTGCCCAGGAGGCTGGCGGCATCTACAATCTCTTTTAGGAATCCCATGATGAGGTTAAATGCAACGCAGTTGGCAGTTAACAGTGGAGAATTATTGTAAATGATCTCATCATAAGGCTGGTCAGGACAGCTATCAATGAGGCAGCAAGAAGCGGCCATTTTCTGATGTTAAATGGCTATCCCAGAGACTTGGATCAGATGGAACAGTTCCAGAAAGAAGTAAGTTATATCTCTTGTAGGAATCTGACGAGATTTAATGCATCGAATTTTCAGTCAGTGGAGAATTGTTGTAAGTGAACTCCTCCTTAGACTATTCAGGACAGCCATCAATGATACAGCAAGGAGCGGCCATTTTCTGGTGTTAGATGGCTATCCCAGAGACTTGGATCAGATGGAACAGTTCCAGAAAGAAGAAACTGAAATCTCTTTTAGGAATCTTATATTGTCAAAGTATTGTCAGAATAACTTCAACATATTGAAGTTGGTAGTCAACAGTAGAGAACTGATATCAGTGAACTCGTTTTTAGACAAATCAGGACAGTTGTCAACAAACACAGAACAGAACAGTTAAATATATAACTGAGTACAATTTTATAAATGGATGATTATTGTTGCCCATCTTTTTCTCTTAGATAAGTCTGAATATCAATTGATGAAGCAGCGGATGCTGTAGTCAGCGGCAATGAGTAAGTTACAAGTGAACTCTTATTCAGAACAACCTCACTGATACAGCAAGAAGTGATCACGGTCTTGCACCTGACGGCATTACTCCTAAACTTGTCCAAAAAAGTCTTCTCATAACTGTATAACATTCAAAGCAGTTAATCATTGTACAAAGTGTACCCAAATCCCATGCTTACAAGAAAACGGCTGAAATTCGAGTATAATTAGGTATACTTTTATACATATGATTCTATCTCTCAAAATGTTCTATTCCCATAAATACATATGGTCACGTCTATATCCCTTGCGGGGTAGACAGAGCCAACAGTTTTGAAAGGACTGAATGGCCACGTTCAGCTATTTGGCTTAATGATAGAATTGAGATTCAAATAGAGACAGGTTGCTAGGCCATCGCCTAAAAAAGAATCCCAATTTTATAAGCCTATCCCTTAGTCGCCTATTACGACGTCATGGAAATTAAACGTTCCTTGTCCATGATTTCAGTTCCGCGTCCAACCACGGATGGTACTTCTGGACTGCTCCAAGCTACAACTGGGCCGCGGCAGACGAGACGACTCCGTAGCAGCATTCAGGAGGAGACTGGAAGTGTTCAGGGAGCTCAGTCTGCCGATGCTGAAGAACTTGGACCAGCAACACAGACTCGTCATCGTGAGTAACTCTTGAATTTAATAGAATAGATTTATTTTTTTAAATTGGATAAAAGGTATATACGAGAACTTATTGACGTCACATCACTTAAATCTAATTATATCTACTACCGATTCCAAAGCGCGTGTACCTATAGAAGGAGCTGCGAAACAAAATACACTGCAGTGTTTTCACCTGATGTCAATTTACTACTATAGATCGCTCAAATCTAAATCGTGGACGAATGCGCATTGTCTACATTAAAAAATGTGAATTAATACAAAGAGTGAAGAATAAAAAAAATAATAGGACCACTCCATCTCTTTCCCATGGATGTCGTAAATGGCGACTAAGGGATAAACTTTGGATTCTTTGTTTAGGTGACAAGCTATCAACCTGTCACTATTTGAATCTCAAATCTTTCGTTAAGCGAAACAGCTGAACGTGGCGTATCAGTCTCTCAAAATTGTTGGTTCTGTCTTCTTCGTATGTTATTCTGAAGTCATTTTGACTTCAGAAGTGATATAACAACTTTATCAGGAGTCTTAGGAAACATTACAATGATCCTTCAATCCCCATTTGAAGGTGGACGGCGACACCGACTCTCAGGACGTCCAGGGGGAGTTCGCTCGCGTCCTGACTGAGGAGATGGAGAAGGCTGATGAACTGTCCCAGATCCCACAGGAACATGTGACTTCGCCAACCACAGGTAATAAATAACGTTTATTAATAGTTCAAATTCAAAATTACATACATACATACATACATATGGTCACGTCTATGTCCCTTGTGGGCTAGACAGAGCCAACAGTCTTGAAAAGACTGATGGGGCCACGCTCAGCTATTTGGCTTAATGATAGAATTCAAAATTCAAATTAAAAATTTTTGTTAATTTTCATAGGACACTTCATATCACTTAATAATTGTCATTTGGTTTCACAATATTGGTTGACGTCAAATAAATTATAATACCTACAACTGCCGCTTCAAGCGTCAGTGCAGAAGAAGCGGTAGCAAACTGCACTGCAGCATTTTCTTCAACAACGTCAACTTCACAACTATCCGAACTTAGAATAGAAATGTGGACTAGAGAATACATTGTTCACATTAATTGTTTTATATGAGATTTTAATAATAAATAAAATATTTTTTTTGTGGTGAATACTAGAATAGTTCTCTAGTACACACGACTCAGGAGATACCTGAGCGATCTCCCATACACAAATCAAGGCGAGGTGGTACAGTAATTATCTCTTGAGCCCCCCTGTACTACAACTTCGCTTGGGTCAAGATATATTTATATAACTAACTATGTTCAATTTTACCTCAAAAAAAAATAACTTCGGGAACCTGTTTAAATGGTCCGAGCTATAGAATTCAGAATAATATGAGACTACAGAAGTGATGACGACTGTTGCGTGTCACGTCGCAACTGATGGCGATAGTGAACATAACGTTTAAATAATCGTTATAATCGTTTAAATAAAAATTATTGTTTAAATAATCAATTTAAGATTTCTTTGATTCCTTCACTACCTTTCATAGTTCGTAGCGTTACATTTGGTTGATTTTTACAAAGCCAAGTTTTTATTTATTAATTTTTTGTCGGTTTGTGTGGCGCAGCTGCATTATACGAAACGGACTTTTCTGGTTCACCTTTCTGGTAACTTTGACGTTTATGTTTATCCTACTACTATTATAAAGGCGAAAGTTTGTATGGATGTATGGATGTTTGTTACTCTTTCACGCAAAAACTACTGAACGGATTACCATGAAATTTGGTATGTAGGTAGCTGAAGACCCAGAATAACACATAGGCTACTTTTTATCCCAGAGTTCCCGCGGGATTGATAGGGTTTCCATGCGGACGAAGTCGCGGGCGGCCTCTAGTACAAAATATAGTATTGTTGAGTAAGTATCTCATAGCACAAATGCCAAACTTATTTCGAGGCTGTAGATATATATATATATTATTCCCACAGATCTATCGGCGATGCAGCAGTTCGCGCACGCCATGTCGCGCATGGGCGGCGGCATCGGGAACGGGGTCGCCAACGGCGGGCTCCGGAACGGCGCCGTGCCCAACGGCATCGCCAACGGGCTCGCCAACGGGTTCACCGGGATGGCTAATAATAAGGTGACAGTTCTATTGTTTTATAAGATACTTAATCCTTTTAACTGGTGAAACTGAACAACTTTGACTGAAACTGAACTGTGAATAAAATAGATTCCATTAGCGATAAGTCCGCCTTTGTATCGTCCGTGTGGTTTCCGACATAAAAAGAATAGGATAAATCCATCTCTTTCTCATGGATGTCGTAAAAGACAACTAAGGGATAGGCTTATAGACTTGGGATAGCAGTAAACTTAGTTTTAAGTTATTTATTTGACGTCAACCATTGTTGTGATACTAAAAGATATGACAATCATTAAACGATATTGAAATGTCACATAAAAATGATTTAAAGTATTGAATTTTAATTTGATAAGTTTATGATATATGTCGAATTACAGGTAAAGCCAATAGTGAACGCTTCTAAGATCTCCACAATATCGCAGATGACACAGGACGACGTGAGACGTATGTACGAACAGAGTAGCGGAGATATAACTATGAATACACACATGTAGACTCACTATAGATACTCTTAAGGCCCGTATTTATTATGTAAATACTTATTGATTTCTTCAATGTGGGGTCATAGAATTCGGAAAAATATGATACAATAGAAATGGCATGTTATACTTGAGAAGTTTGTTTTAACGTCTTGCAATGCATATTTATTTATTGATATTTTGAAGGTTGATACGTAGAACGATTTCTAGTTGGAAAAATATGATACAATAGAAATGGCATGTTGTTCTTGAAACTAGTAATGTTTTAACATCTTGCAATGCACTGGAATATTTTTTTAAGAAAAAGCTATGTTATTATAAATATAACAGGAAAACTATGGCCGATTTTGATTAATAATTAATAATATTTCAGTATTTCGTGGACCATTAAAAATACTATAACAATATACTTACTTAGTTACCAACCTTGTTTTACTATATTTTTTTAAGGTAGCAATATGAGATGATTACTGACATAAGTGGAAGGTATTTTTTTTTTAATTTTCGTTAACTATATTGTATTATTTGGAAAAATAATAAATAATATCTTACACATAACATTCAACATAGCTAAGTACCTGCTTAATAAGTTCGGGTCTTATATGCCTAGCTAAGCTTAGAAATCTTAACAATACTTAGATATGTATGGTAAAATAAGTATGTTCTTCTTCGGTTAAATTTGTCATTAATGATTCAATGATAATTATCACTACTTTATTTATAATTTAGTGGATACTCTAAGTTATCACAGCTCTTTTGTATCGTTTGAGGCAGAATAAAAAAAATGCACCCAGAATTGCACCAAATATTAAAAATGTATAACGAAATAGTCATAGTTCTTAGTTAACAGACAATTTGAAAGTGCCGAAATTTGTAAAATTATTAATTAAATGTAAATTTTATGTAAGAAAAAAAGGAGTTTTCGAATTAAAATAACAAGTTAGCTGTAAGATTAATTAGTGTTAGATTATAAAAAAAATGTAGGTAGTTGAGGAATAATTTGCCGTATAAAATTGTTCAGGGATTACGTAACCAAAGCACAAATTATTTATTATTTATACACATCGGAAATCAGAATATTGGAAGACTAAAAGAAATCTTGAAATTCTTGAAACTACAGGAAATATTTGGTGTCGTCTAGTAATTAAATATTTTATTCAATTAATAAGTTCCAAAATTGGATGCATTAGAAAAACATTTGGTACATATCTCGACTTACTGTAACGACATCGCGTTCACTTCTACAGTCTTATATTTTTATTTATGTCATATTAAGTGTTAAAAAAAATATGAGCGCCGTTTTTATTATGTTTCTTTTCAGCATTTGTGCCTTTATGCAGACATGTCAAAAGATGGCGGTTCGCTAAATAAAAATGACTGTCAGCAGCAACTAGTTTCTGTGTTCTTTTTTAGTATCTTATTTTATTTTTAAATAATTAATTTATTAACAAATTACAATGTCTTCAAACAAATTTTAATTTAAAATACACTGTTTTTCCCACAATTGGAATACGCAATTTTTTTTTTTGGTATTATTTAGCAATTTTAAATAACTAATTTCTTTGTTATTCTTTTAAAATATTTTGTTATTAAATATTATTGTTTCTTTATAGAAATACCTTCTGAAGCACTTATAAGTTGTGTTTCTTATTTGCAAATCTCGTCATAGAAAACCAAAATTAAATTATGAATAAAAATTGGTTTACCCCTAGTTATATCTTAGTGTATTTAGATAAAAAGATATATTTGATAATTGGTAATGTATAAAAATTTTAATAGAAGCTATTTTGTATTAAGTAAATTCTCAATATAGGTAGTAGGTATTACGAAAATATATTTTATACTTAATTCTTAAATTTGACGCACATGTACTTTTGTTAATAAGTGCCTTAGATTAAGATTTAAGAAAATGTGGAACGAATTTGGAACGAAGTATTAATCCAAAAAGATTTAGTGATATTTTTTTATGAAAATAATTTGAACGATTTTATTTTTATTTAAATTTGCTTAATTCGTATTTACTATAACGTGAATTTGAGATCATTTCAGTTTTTTTCTTTGTTATTGCCCAAGACATAAAATGACCAATTTTAATCTTAAGTCAGCAGAAATGCCAAAAATTGTTTGAAATAAAAAAACTTCTGAATTTCACTTTCTGCTTTTTGGTTTTACATACAATACAATACATTTCGTTAATTTCTGTGTGTCATTAAACTCATCAACCCCATTTTCATAATCGATTTTATTACTTTAGAAATATAAATGTTTACTATAACAATATGCCCCACTATGATTTGTGTGTTATTATTTAATTTCAGTACATGAAATTTTATGTATTATATTCATAAATAATCTTAAAAGTTATTAATAAAAATACTGCTGGTCAAATGTTTAAGTACCACATAGTTAGATTATCACAAAAACAGGGGCCAACTTAGTGTAGTCATAGATCTTAGTTATTAGATAGATATCACTCATACTTATGCACTTTTTTAAGATAACGTGTTAATTTTGTTTTTTTATAAAATAATGTTTATAAAATGCTCTACAGAAAGCTGTGAAAATATTAGACATGATTTTAGATGTTTATCGCAAACAATTAAAATATCTACCAATCTCAATAAATGAAAACAAAGGGATATAGAATAATATAAAATAATATTCAAAAGAAATAAGTAATTAAGTAGTAATTTTTTGATCAAATGCCGTTACACGTATCAAAATAATGTAAATTTTTAAATTCTTAGTTCCGTCCAATTTCATCAGTTTTCGACCAGATAATTTTAAAATGTTTACGATCATATTAATAATAACATAAGAAAAAAAAGTTAAGTTTAGTTTTAAAAAATCAATTACATTGTCTAAGTTCTAACTTATGATGTGAAATTCAAAATTAGAATTTTTTATAACAACTATTAACTTAAAATTTGGGAAGATAAATAAGAGCCATTTTTAAATTCCTTGTTAGTGAGACATCTCTTTGTAATATTAATTATTATAATCTAGATAATATTCAACACTTAGTTATGTATTCATGTGTTTGTATTTATTAGTACGTACTTTGTTTATAACTAATTTGAACAAAAATAAATGAGCACATTTTTTTTAAAACGACGTTGTTTTTTTATCATAACTAATCAAATACACTAAATTGAAGACATAAATCTTTGCACCTTGCTCTCAGACGTACTAAGAACTATAAAAAATGTAAGTACCTATGTCAATTGGTCGCGAAAACAACTGTTAAAATCTTTTTGCAAAGTAAAAATAATGGAAAAAGTTCTATAATACAATTACTATAGTCCAAATTTTTTTAAATCACTTACTTATTTTAAATTTAGTAGGATAACAATCTTGAAATGTATTTCATTGAAAAATACATTTTTTTAACATAATACAAAAATAAGTAATTAATTATGACATATGTGTATCTTATTCTTTTGTATCTTGCGTTTTCAACATTTCCTAAAAAAGTTTGGAGCGAAAACTTCTTTATCGGCGTTATGCACTTTTTGTGATGGGTAAAAATGTTAATCTCGTAACACGTGACCTGATCGAAAATTCGTCCAGTTATTCGGTATCAGCATAGAGAAAATACCTTTATATATGGGTGTCAGTTTCATCATTTATCAAGTTCCACTTCTGCCTTGAATTGTAGGAGAGCAATCCGTTCCTTTTTTTTTTAAAAAAAAAAGCACATCTGTTCATCGCATGAGTTTTTGCGTGAAAGAGTAACAAACATCCATACAAACTTTCGCCTTTATAATAGTAGTAGGATTACACATGTATAATAATAATGTTATACGTTAAAAATTTGCACATATGTACATATTCATACTTACTTATTACATTATCAAACAAAAGAGCGTATAGCAACACCCGCATAGCATCCAAATAAATAACACACATTACCTTCCTCGAAAGTATTTCCTTCACATTACTCAAGATAGCATATAATAATATAAAATTTAAATTTTCAAAGTCACTCAAAATATGCAGCGTAGTAATTCAAAAGTAGGATTCGTCTTCATATAAAAATCGTTGACACTCGCACGCTCTTAGCATCTTTCCCCTCGCCTGTCAAGGTCTTATGCTGTTCAGAACCGCCTGTCATTGTACACATTTCTTCTAAATGATATACTGAAACATATACTTAAATTTCAACTTTACAGAAGAAAGTTTATTTTTCTTCCTAAAATGTGCAGTTCTCGATGCACCTGGCAGGTACTTGTGCTTACTCTAATCGCCTGGCAATTTTTTTTTTATAATTATCAAAAAATAAAATAGATGATATTAAATTTTGAAGCTTACAGCAGGAAGTTTATTTTTCCTATTTTTTTTACATTTTAAGAAATAAAAGTGATGATGACGTGCAGGGCAGATGCCTGCCAGGTCATGATTTTTGGCCTTGGTGTGCTATGAATCATCACTCTACAAATTTCTAGCCTTACAGGAACACCGTTACTCGGAGGGTTCACTAGCTCTCCAGCTATTTATATTTTATGTTGGTTAACTGCTGAAATTTTGAGGGAGATACAAGCCCAATATCGATAATTACCGTTACGTACTGAGTTAGAGTACCAATGACTGCAAGAAAATTACGTAGGTATGTGTATGTGATACTTTTATTAAATTCTACACAAGCCGTAGAAAACAAATTTCAGGGAGCTACAGCGTTCCCGCCCTTCTGATATTTCCCGCGCAAGCGGAGGTCGATTATTGGCTGCCTGGCACAGTTTCCACGACCTTGACCAAGGCGCGGAACCGCAGTCGGGCCGCATAGCCAGTTCTGTGTAGACGTTCCGTGCGTGTTCGACAATTTTCCCGCTCTTATTTAAATATAATGGTAAGTAAAGATGGTTTTCATTTTATTTAACTTTATTAATATTATTTCACATATATTTCATTTCACGCTCTGAAATTGGATTTTACTACGCAATGTGACAATTCATCTGCGCATGAGATATTTAGTGGATAATTGTCACCATACTCGTGCACGATTGAGCTGAAAGTCAGACCAAATCAGTTTTCACTCAGCATTTACATAAAAACAAAAAAAAAAACAATTTCTTTTTTATTTTAAGCGTATATCTATTATTAGGTAGTTAACTAATCATAGATCTTTGCACTTGATTCTATTTGCACCTAATGTCAATATTGCCTGTAATCTAAGGATTTGTAGTCGGACCGTTTATTATTTTAGAGATTCGTTTGGCAAATTTCAGAAATCCAGAATATACCGATCTAAAAATCATAAAGTTTATCTACTTACGCTGAATTGGAACGGTTGTATAATATCTGCATAGGCGCAGGTTTATTCTGGTTCATTAATTATGGCATCTAGGAATGACAAAATGAATAAGCTATAAAGTAAAATTATACACCTTATAGTAGTGATTTCAGTCAGACATTTATTATATCTTCATCACAAAATACAAAGTGCATCCGAATTAATCATTTTATCTTCATAATCGTTTTAAATAGAGATAAGTAATTTATACAATCTTTATGTTAGTAGGTTTGTACCTACGTACTAGATTCCTTTATTTGAAGAAGGGATTGATTTCTGCGGCTTTTCCCGCTTTTTTGTCCATATTTGCAGTGTTAATGACATCGCAAAAATACCTTTTTTTTCATTTGGTCATTCAGTTTGAATTGCGACGAAGCAAGTGAATCTTACGAAATTAATCAGGGCTATTTCCGTGTGATATCAATTGGTAGTATAGGAAAATTTAGATAAAAAAAATCAGTTTATCATTAACATAAAACATAAATCTTGTTTTTTTTTTTGCAATATTAGTGCGGTTCATGTATTATATTTATAAAAACGATATACATAATTTTATTCGTAGACATTTGATTATAAGAAAACAAGATTTCTATATTTGTTATTCTTTGTTGTCCAACTTCATAATTATCATTAAATCTTTTTTTTTAATTTAGATAATATTTATCTACCTATTATAATAAAATCCTAGTATGTGAAACTTAACGTACAATATACGAAGATTTGTTTATCTTTGAAATCTGAACTTATCTTTGATAAATTGACGTAAAAGTGCATTGCAAAGCTGCATTAAAAAATTTCAAGTCCATAAAAAAAGTTGTTCAAAAAAGTTATTGTGTAATTTAAAGCTATATTTTAAACAACCTTTTTATCATAAGCTTAACAGTATTATTGTCTAGGACATTACTCGCATTAAAAACTAAAAGTCTTGTTCCTTTTTTATGATGTTAAAGTTTCTGTTCTATTTACTGTGGCTATTGCACACGTTTTATCTGATAAGCATGAATGAAGGCGATCAATGGTAGCGAAGTGTTATTACCTATTGAAACATGGTATTCGCTTCTACCTATTTCTTGATTTCATTCTTAGCTCTAAGCATACGAACTTTGGAGTATAATAATTGATTTAAGAGGAATCTAAACCTGGGCTGTCAAGAATAACAAGGTTGCAAATTTCCATTTTCTAGAGTAATGACCATTTCGACTTGCTACCTGTGTTCGTTAGGTTATTGTTATATTTGTTTGTGACTGTAGCTCTGTCGAATAAACATATTATAAATCTATCTATCTAATAAAGGAAGAGATAGAAATAGAAAGGGAGAGAGAATTGAAAGAAATAGCTTTCTCTGGGACTGCACTAAGGAATATTCAGGACCTTATGCACCTCAGGAAGGACATTTATTAAAAAAAAGAATAATTATTTTTTCTCTTAATAGGCACGCCCCGTTTCTTACTGTAACTTTAAACCAATTAGTTGTTATCGATCTACAAATCTAGATTTAGCCCAAAAGCGGCGTTCACGATCAGAAGGTCACCTCGCAAACTCTCACGAAATGAACTTGTTTTCTCCAAAACAGTCCAGTAACAGTCCGCGGCCGTGGTGCGACCACGCTGCCAACTGGCACCAATTCAGTTATAAATACTCCTAGAAATCAAGGTTTCCTTTACAGAATCCAAGGGATTCTTAACAATAAATGAAAATCATAATAAACAGTGCAAACGCCAAAGTTTTCTATGTCGTTATACTGGTTTTGGATGTTTGGTGCGAAGTCAGGAACTCATGTTATTGGAGTGCACGCGTAATAGAGGTAGCGTATTTGCAGATAACTTCACGTGTTTCCTTTTTTTTCAATTTGTACTGGCAGTTTTTACGAAAATATGTACATACAACATTCATACACAGGCATAGGTATATTGAAACTTGACAATATATATGTATACAGAATTATAGACATACATATACGTCACGCCTATAGGCCTCGCGGGGTAGACAGAGCTAGCAGAGTTTAAAAGATTGAAAGGCCATGTTCAGCTGTATGTTTTTTCTGTGAGTATAAATAAATATTTTCCATACGGAAAGTTTCAATTTAAGCAGGATCGCAATCGTCGACCTCGATCTTGAAGTATATACATATAATCACATCTTCATCCCCAATAGGGTAGACAGAGCCAACAGTGTCGAAGAGACAAAAAGGCCCCGTTCAGCTAATGACTTTATAGCGGAATTGAAATTCAAATGAATGACAAGTTACTAGTCCAACGCCTCAAAAAGTTGTCATATTCCTATAGAGACCGGAATAATTTTGTTTCAATACAACTTGCGCAGCTATTTCCTGAAAAAAATGTGTGCTTTTGAAGGCCTGTTATGTTAACTTAGTGCTGGTTTTAATAAAAAAAAAATTTCTTCATATTTTTATTCGTTATATTTTTATTTGTAATAATTCTCTGATACAGTCATGAATGAATGTAGGTAGGTATATATGCGTTAGTAAATAATGTGTCACATATTCCATCTCCGTAATGGAGCGTGTTGAGATCACTGCCAATCACACGGCGGTGTTATGATACCCGTTTTCCCTTCAATTTGGCACATCGCTCGACGTTTGAAACGTTTTAACGATTAGGAGACGTGGGAATATCTTGAAAAATTATTTAAATCGTCTTAAATAGACTAGCAGAAAAATATACAGTCAATGTCTTATAAAAATTATCAGTTAAAAACCTTATTGTCACCCTGGCTGTAATACATAGCTATACACTATCGCTGTCTCGTTTCATATCACAATAAAAAGCGGAACAGTGAGTTTTTCAGGCGATAAAAAACGACGTCGCCCGTGCCTTGCTGCGGGGGATGAACGCAAACTTTCATGATTTAACGATCTTTTGTATTAGTAAACAAACAACTGCATTGACCTATTCTTGCCAGCTTGCCAATGCGCAAGCGCAGCCCGTGTCTGCGTCTCGGCCTGGCAGCGGTCATTATCATACTGGAGACGCAAATAGATCTCCTACAACTAATTGCCACGCGGAAACTGGGACAGCTCTTGTCAATTAGTTTATTCTTATTGAGCTTTATATAGCGTTAGATCTTGGCTGATTGCTCCAAAGAATTATTTTTCTTATATTTGTTTTTTCCTACAAAGCTTTTCTGCATTTTTCAATTGGGGTTTCTTAATCCATTTCAAGACTGTACGAATGTCATCACCCAAGCAGCTGTTTTTTCTCTCTGGGCAGATGGATTAATTTTTTTTTATTGAAACTTAATGCACATAGAATGCACCTACATCAGATGGACTTAATGCTACAAAGCATTATCTGCCAGTCGAAACTATGGACCAAACTGAGATTTATGTGCGGATGGTGCGATCTGTTAAATAAATAATAATAAAAATGGATTGTTTGTTGATACATGTTTGTTCACATGATGAGGCGTCGTTCATTTTAACGAGGTTCATTACAATAAAATTACGTTTGACATGGTCAATATGGACATTCCATGGACGTAATGTTGATACAATAATAGAGATCAAAGTAACATTGTAACAGCTAATAGCGGGTCTTTAGACTTGTGGGCAGTTAATTTGGTTTATAATAGTATGGTCTTTTAGTCTCCTCTTAGGGTTTTTGGGTTATTTATTGGAAGGAAGGCTAATTTACGATTTAAATACTTCAAATTGTAATTTCATTTGCCTTACCTTTCTGTACAAACCATCATGCTGGGATGAAAATTATGTGGAAGATACAAGAGTTGAAGACAAAGATTTGCTTGATTATCCATACATATAATAAAACTGTAACTGAACATTGTATGCTATAAAGTTACACACATTAATTACTTATTTGTACAAAGTATTTATTAAATAAATAGGTGTAACTTAATGCTAAGGATTTTGTTCATGTTTACCTAGACCTAGTTCGTAACCTAGTCACTCGTAGCTGCTATTGGTTGAACGCTTCGTAATCCCGCTATGATTGGTTGATGGCTTGTGACGTTTATAGGTGTCGCCACAATACTAATATTAGTTAATCGTTGCCAACATTTTCTTTTTTGTTTTTTTTTTTATTAACAAACACACTTTTCCTTCTTTTGGAATTATATTATTATGTATAAATTTACTGGTAAAATCCTCCGTTTCCCTAACAGATAGTAGAAAACAAAACAAATATCTTAAAATACGTCTGACCGTGACGATCGCCTCACGCTGTTACGTCTACACATCGACCTACCTTCCTAAATCTTAATGGATCTATTTATATAAATACTAAAGTAGACTGGAATATTTTCGGAAGTCAAAATAGATGAATAAGAATTGTAATAGGTTTGAAATTTCGAAGTTAGTTAGGCTCACCTGTGTAACAGAGTCAAGGAGGTCAGGGAAATGTAAGTAAATCTGTGTGATTACCAGATTAACCCACTCTTTAATCGTGACTGTGGGCGGACCCTGGGCTCCAGCCGAGGACAAACACTGGGAGAATGATGAAGGCATGGAAATATAGGACTCAGTAAGAGCAAATCAAACTGGGTTGGTGTCAAACGGCCGGACATTCTACCTTAGCAAAGATTTGACCAAAAGAAATCAGTTAGTTTCCATTTTTTTTTCCAAAAAGTAGTTATTATTTGTATGGCGTTTTTTCCAATATCAATCTTTGAGGCTAATTGCGAAGAAAGGTACGTAATTACACCATACGATGAGAAAGACAGTGATAGACATTAAAAGTGGTAGTGTTAAACATTTATTCATTGGTAGGTATTTCTTTCAGTCTTGTTTTTGTTAGAAGGTTGTGAAACTAAAACTAAACTCGAGGCATCACAGTCCTTCTACAGGTATATACATTATGTTGCCGAAAATATATGTAATCCGTCATTTTGTACAATTCCTAGGAAATCTATCTTTAGAATAGCATACCTTAAACCACCAGACCAGGTATGAAATATTATTTATTTCACACTTTGCCAAGGATTTCACACATTTTCTACAGATCTTAGGCGTTTTATACATTTCCTAGAAACTCTATAGAATGCCTGTACTATACAGATTTCCTCCCTGTACGTAGGTGGTTCACGTTTCTACTAATTGATTTGTCTCTGATGTCGAAGTCAACCCTCGGCTATGTATTGATCCATTGTAAATTGCTCATGGAGGTTATCATATCAATTATTCATGAACATAGGACGATGTGTTTCTTACCAAGGTAATGAAAAATAATGGAATATTTCGTCAACAAATCAAGAAATTATTAACGTTTAGAAATATAGAGTAGGTAGGTACCTACTAGAGGCCGCCCGCGACTTCCGCATGGAAACCCTATCATTCCTGCAGGAACTCCGGGATAAAAAGCCTAGCCTATATGTTATTCTGGGTCTTCAGCTACCTACATACCAAATTTCATCGTAATCGGTTCAGTAGTTTTTGCGTAAAAGAGCAACATACATCCATACTGACTTCCTGACATACTCACAAACTTTCGCATTTATTATATTAGTAGGATTGTTAATTAAAATGATATCATCAAGAACCAATCAAAACATGTCTTATGAATGTTTGAGCACTAGCAATGAAAGCTTAGAGTTTTAATACAATTTCTACAGTCTTAATCTTGATTTTCCTATCATCCTTTTGACACACACACATTACCACTTCTATATCTCTTGCGCGGTAGTCAAATTTACATACATAAATACATATGGTTACGTTTATATCCCAAACGTAACCATATGTATTTATGTATGTAAATTTGATCATTACAAAACCTCTTCCCTTGACGACCTACCTTTCATTCGACATCAACGGATATGACATAACAACTTCAAACTTTCAAATTTCAGTTGGTACAATACAATTTTAGACACACAATAAATAAAATAATGAAGAATTAATTATTATTTTTCTAAAACCTAATCCAATCAACGTAATGAATGAGGAGAAGCTGTGTCAGCCATGCGAAGAGCCAGTAGTCGACAAAATAATACCGTGTCCACTTCAGTGCATGTCACCTAAATGCAAGGCTTACAAACGAACGGTAGGGAATTTATACTTTATCTAGATACATACATACATACAGATATACCATCACGCCTGTTTTCCATTGGGGTAGGCAGAAACTATGGATTTCCACTTGCTATAAACTCTAACCTCTCCTGCTTCCTATAAACTCATAACTCTTTTCATGCATAATAATGTAAATACCCAAATGTATAAATAATAAAGATAAAAAGAAAAAAACAAAAAAAAAATCTGAACGTGGCCTATCAGTCTTCTCAAGACTCTTGGCTCTGTCTACCCCGCAAGGGATACAGACGTGTTTATATATAGGTATGTATGTAAACAATAGAACACAAACTTTTCAGGCGCCTATAGACACATCTAAGACACCCATCGTGTGGGTGCTGGGCGGGCCTGGCTCCGGGAAAGGAACCCAATGCGAGAAGATCATCGCTAAGTACGGATTCACCCACCTCTCCACTGGAGACCTGCTTCGGGCCGAGGTGAAGAGTGGCTCTGACAGGGCCAAGCAGCTGACGGCTATCATGGAGAGGGGTGAGTGCTCCTATAACATGGATTATCTGTTTGAGAGCTTCTTCTTTTGGCATTTCTACTTTGACATACGTACATAAATATAGTCACGTCTATATCCCTTTGGGGGGTAGACAGAGCCAACAGTCTTGTGAAGACTGATAGATGATTATTATTATTATTATCCTATAAGATGGATTATCTATTTGAGAGCTTCTTCTTTTGGCATTTCTTCTTTGACATACATACATAGATGTAGTCACGTCTATATCCCTTTGGGAAGTAGACAGAGCCGAAAGTCTTGTGAAGACTGATAGATGATTATTATTATAATTATCCTATAAGATGGATTATCTATTTGAGAGCTTCTTCTTTTAGCATTTCTTCTTTGACATAGGTACATACATATAGTCACGTATATATCCCTTTGGGGGGTAGACAGAGCCAACAGTCTTGTAACGACTTATAGGCCACGTTCAGCTATTTGGCTTAATGATAGAATTGAGATTCAAATAGTGACAGGTTGGTAGCGCATCGATTAAAAAAATAATGCCAAGTTTGTAAGCCTATCCCTTAATCGCCTTTTACGATATCCATGGGAAAGAGATGGAGTGGTCCTATTTTTTTTAATTGGTACCGGTAACCACACGGCACTTTCCACTTTGACAGATCATACATTATCAGGAGATTCATCATAAAAATTATATCCGTCGATCTTTTTTTAATAAACTACCATTTTTCCATTTGAAGAACACACTTAATTTACTTACTTACACAGCACACTATAATTTGATATATATTAGGATCTTGAACGACTAAACAACGTATTACTAAATCAAAAACTCGTTAATGTTTAGTAAAAGCATTTTAAAAAGTGAATTGCTTTCATTACTTAGCAATTCAAGCCATTTTCAACTACTTTTCCAGCAAAGCTCAATTCTGTTATTAAGTAGGTACCTACCTACACTACAACGTCGCGATCATTAAACAAAATAAATTAGAGAATTTTCCTAAGAATACACAAAAATCGATTGACATTGACCATAATGACTATGTAAAAATAATCGAAGAGTCTTTGCCAAGTCATCAAGGTTATTCTGCTCATTATAAAGGTTCACTTTTACATCCGGGGAGTTTAATTTATGAGTATTAAAACAACAATTATTTTTGTATATTATTCGTATTTGAGACCTTGCATTTATACTTTTACACGTGTGTTAATACCCAATGCTCAGGGAATTTTTCTATACATTATGAATGAAAACCCCAAATTGCACCTTCAATCGCTTCTAACAGATCTAAGTGGTTTAAGATGTAAAAGGAACCCTCCCAAAGATAAATAATAAATAACAATGGAAGTAATATTTTCAAGAAGCTTCAAATTTAGAATACAAATAGTGTTTAATGACATAATCATGGGAAAACCTAAATATTTTGTAATTTCGGTCCAGTTTTCTAAATACACCAACTGCATGAATAACTTTGTAACCCCATATAAATGTATAAGATTACAAGGTTACATTTGCAGTTAATGAATCATTATTACTGTATAATAGAAAATAATAGGTGTAGATAGGTACCTACCGTATGAGGCATAACGGGAGGGGGTATAGGGTGGGTAAGGGTGTGTTTAGCCCATGAAACTGAACAACATTATTACTTGTAAAATGGTCGACGGAATGAAAAACACATAACATGATGTCTCGAAGTATGAAAATCTAAAAAATTAATATAATGGTACCAAAAATTAGGACTCTACAAAAAGAAGTGAGATGCCATCAAAAACATGAAACCTGTAAAAAAAACCCAAGTCTCGCAGCTCAGTCTTTCTACTCTAGTCTCTCCTTAAAGGACCTTCTGCCTAAAGTTTTTACATAAGTTATTATCATGCCATATATCATAAAAACTTAAGACAGAGGTTCATTTAAGTAGATACTAAAAAGATTAGCCGACTTGGTATTACATGAATCTCACAACCTTTTACAGTAGAAAGACTGAGCTAGAAAGACTTGGGTTTTTTTTACAGGATGTTTTGATGACATCAATATTACTGGAAATACTAAGCTAATGATACAAACAAATAAACAATTCATACATTAACAAGAAATTTAATTTAGAACATACATACATGTATTAGTTATATGCATTAATGCACAAGTCACAAAATCACACTGATCATACCTGGCAGAGTGCCTCACGTATTTACGTAATTTGTTTCTACGTCCAAACAATGCACTCGCAATCATCACAATGTTATCTCAAATGAGTTTTGTCATGGTTATAATCAGATTATTGTAATTGTAAGTGCCGTGTGGTTCCCGGCACCAATTGAAAATTGAATGCGACCACTCCATCTCTTTCCCATGGATGTCGTAAAAGGCAACTAAAGGGCTGGTTCTTTAGTAAAAGTCTTCTTCTTTTTAAATTTAAAAGCTAACTCTTGTCGGTGGGTTAAGTGGAGCGTCCATCAATCATCTCTTTTGTCTTTAACGTTTACTTTTTTAATTTATTTGATCAAAATATTTTTACCGGAGGGCTGGAATTTATCTGGCTCAGAGAATCCAATGCCAATTTGAATGGCAACGCCGCCAGCCTTCTGGGCACACTCCCGCATTTTGATGCTATTCAGGGACTGTACTATTTCTAAATTAAATTTTAGTTTGTAATCATCTTTCTTTTTTATAAGTAGTTTTTAGCTTTAGTTTTAATTTGATTTAATTATAATATTTAAAATGAAAAAAAGAAATTTCAATTAGGTATATATAATATATTTATATATTTTTTAATTCTATCATTAACAGCTGAACGTGGCCTACCAGCCTATCTATTAATTTTTCCTTCGGCAAAAGTAAAAAAAAAAATTGAGCATTTCTTATTATTATTCCAGGTGAACTGGTCCCAAACAACGTCGTGTTGGACCTGTTGAAGGAAGCGATCCTGGCGAACGCTCCCAACTCGAAGGGGTTCCTCATCGATGGCTACCCTCGGGAGAAGGCGCAGGGGCTTGCTTTCGAGCAAGCTATCGCCCCTGTCAGTGTGAGTAGGGCTTAATTAAGGCAAATTGTCATTGGTTGCCGTGTGGTTCCCGGCGCAAATGGAAAAAAAGAATAGGACCACTCCCATCTCGTTCCCATGGATGTCGTTAAAAGCGACTAAGGAATGGGCTTATGAACTTGGGATTTTTGTTTTAGGCGATGGGCTAGCAACCTGTCTTTATTTGAATCTCGATGACGTGATCATATGTATGTATGTATGTATGTATGTATGTATGTATGTATGTATGTATGTATGTATGTATGTATGTATGTATGTATGTATGTATGTATGTATGTCGTCATCAATATCTTTCATCATAGATTTGTTCTGTTTCTCGGTGTACTTTAATCTCTTACTAACATTAAACTTCCGTCAACAGAAGTTGGCAACTCTAAAGCGACATTTTTCATGTCTACACGAGACGACATTTTTTCCTGATAAACTTTCTATTTATAATGTTAACTTTTAAGTACCTACTAAATAATGGCTAACAAAAACCCTGAATAAACTACTGTTTAATTTTACTTGGAAGTAGATACCACAGGATACAGCTTTAAAATATACATACATACATACATAAAATCACGCCTCTTTCCCGGAGGGGTAGACAGAAACTACATCTTTCCACTTGCCACGATCTCTGCATACTTCCTTGGCTTCATCCATGTTTCGGGTACTCTTGACCTGACCCTTTTGCCAGGACGTCCTTAATTTGATCAAGATATGTTCGTCTAGGCCTTCCCACTCCGACCTTTCCCTCCACACTCTCCTCGTATATCTGCTTAGTCAACCTGCTTTCATTCATTCTCTCCACATGACCAAACCATCTAAATATAAATATATCTAGACAATCATTGTAATAAGTTTTTAGAGACATACATACAAATTCTACGAAGACTTCTCCAACAAAAAGGCATGTTAAAATGCAAATAAAAATGCTTCTGTCTTCCTCTGGATCTCTTCCTCTGATCTCATTAATCCCACTGAGTTGCTCAACAATAGAAAAAAAACATAATAATTGTGGTATTCCAAATATATCCAGGTGATCCTATACTTCGAAGCGTCATCGGAAACGTTGACAAAGCGGCTGCTCGGCCGCGCAGCCAGCTCGGGACGTTCTGATGATAACGAGGAGACCATCAAACTCAGGCTCAAGACCTTCCTGGACAACAACGACCAGGTCTTGGCGCAGTACCCGAACAAAATCCAAAGGGTGAGGGTCAAGATATATTGTTAGTTCATTGAGAATAAAAATGTGGTTAGAGAGAAGTCGTATCGCGTGCGAGTATATACAAATATTATAAAGCTGAAGAGTTTGTTTGTTTGTTTGAACGCGCTAATCTCAGGAACTACTGGTTTGAATTGATTTTTTTTTTGTGTGTTGAATAGAACATTTGTCGAGGAAGGCTTTAGGCTTTATAACATCACGCTGCAACTATTAGGAGGTTCTGGTTCAAATTGAGGTATTGTGACGAAGTCGCGGGCACAGCTATAAAAAATATAGATGAACTGTGAGATTTGACAATTGAGAAAGTAAACAGATTGTTCCTAAGGGAAGATTCTCATTCTTGAGACATAAGTCAAATGTTACCATCTATCCCACTAGTCATCGATCATGATCATATTTACGATTTAATATGTATTCTATTGCATTCAAGATTCCCATTGATAAATAGATAGATAAACTCTTTATTGCATCAAAAGAAAAGGAAAGTCACAAAAAAAAGCCTGACTTATCGCTTATCGCTAAAGCAATCTCTTCAGTCAATTTAGACCAAGACCTTATTTTGGGTTTGCATACCAGGTAGGTCAGGTAGACTTACCCTGGATTTGGTAAATCTACGTGATCATGAACAAGGGCGCAAAAAGGTGGAGATATACTTAATTTAGATCAGAATTTTGGGGGTTATCAAAATTTGTTCGTGTTCCTCGGGGCGACATCACAAGCTTTCTATCGTCAAGTGTTCTTAATATTAAATTAATTTATTAATTCCAGTTAAATGCCGAACGATCCGTGGACGTGATCTTCGCAGACGTGCAGAAGATCCTGGACCCTCTAGTCAAGTGAACCACAAACCACCACACATTAGACAATTTGTAAATACATACTTTTTAATTAATTTATAATGACACTTTGTTAATATAATGTTTTTATTCTGATAAGCAAATTGTGTTATCTTTTCGTAATCTTGTTGTTGTCACCATTGACCAGATTTTATTGATAATATAAAGAAATTAGTGCACCCTGTAAACAGGTTTTAGGGAGTAAAGATATATGAAAATACGAAGCATTAACAAAAAACAGGCAAATATTATACTTTATTGATCAAACAACAAAATTGGTAAATTGGAAAACGGTAGAGCTTATCTTCTAGCTAAATCTTAATAACATAAAATAAAACAAAAATGTCTTGCTTAAATCGAAGTGAAACTTAAAAATAACCATTAGTAAATCATAGATTTATATAGGTATGTCCATATTAGTTATCATCATTCAATTGATTGTTCAAAATATGAAGATTTCAAGATTTATCTAAGATTTCCCTTATAACCAATGTGAAATTAAACATTTTTCCTAATTAATCACAAAACCTAGTCATCTGTGGAAAAAAGTACTTTCCACTTTCCTTAACTCTTATTTGATAAACACAGTTGATAAATAACCATTTTTTCCAGAAAAACATTGGACACATCTTCCATTTAGAGTGGCAGAATCATCTCTTGTTCCTTCTCCCTTTGCCTAACGGCCACCGCCGTCTCCACGAGCAAATACAGGCACTTGAACTTGTCTTGTTCACCCTCACTCTCATCCGGCACCACCTGAATCACATCATCATCATCATAAAGTGAAATCTCACAACCAAAAGAAATTTTTGGAACGTTATTTGAAATTTTTAATAATAAACATTCAGGTGATGCCGGTATTAAAACACACTTACCGCGGCTTCTAATTACAAAAGGAAAAGCAGATTCGTGAAAAACATTTTATTTATACTCGAACTAAAACAAAACTTTACCATTCTCTTAGAAAACGCTAGATACAATTATAATTATAATAGTGTTTTAACACCGACCCCTCCGAAATAGTTTACGACAGAAATAAACTGGAGAGCTAGATTATTCGAAACGTGAGGGTATTTGTGGGTGGACTAATAGCCCAAGAGCCCGTGAACGCCAGACATACCTTATTTTGTAAAAGCTGAAAGTTTCTGTAAATATGCCTCTAGTACAGGTAGGAACGATCCCCACCTATGGTACTCAGGCAGTGGTTGCTTTGGCAGGTAGCAGGTAATAAAGGTATACTTTTTTCAACCTGAAATTCGTTAATTTGTAAAGCTCAATTTTTTGATATTTTATCCGTAATAATACACAAACTCGCGTTACTCATTGCCAGACACGTACTATGGTTGCAACCCCTTGCCAGACACCCCTAAACTATAATATTTTGTAACTCTAATTACGTCATTTTGTAAAATCTGAATTTAATACATATTTTTTGGGGAATTATTCAAACAAAGTTTCTGAAGTAGCCAGACAGTTTTGAAGGTTCTATTATGCTGCCAGACGCATTGGAGTGAGCAAAAGATGCAAGAGTGCGGAGTATATGTAGTAACTGGAGCGAGTGGGACAGAGTGTTCGGTTTCTTGCGACGTTTCATTGCGCATCAGCTGTCGTTTATTTTAGGGATGTGACCTGATGAATCAATCCTCAAAAATTCGATATTTTTCCAAAATGTTTTTTTCACTGTATAAAAAACAAGACAAATGTTAGAATTAACAATCTTTTTATCAAATTCTTTTAACAATTATTTTTATTACTATTATCATCAATGTATCAGATCAGGTAGAAAACAAAACATTTATTTTCAAATCTTTTTTAATCAAAAACAATAAGATAATTTGACTTAAAGTTCCCAATGATTAATACCTTACCTTTTTAAAAACAACAATCAGTCAAGTCTACCGGGATCCAAGCGGTTCCGCTCATCATTTGCTATGTTTCCAGCAACTGAAAATAGGCGCTCACAAGGTTCTTCTTCTCTCTTGCGAGGTTTTGAGTAATCAACCGGCAGCACTCTTGTAATACGGGCCTTCAATTAATTGTATGGTTTAAACCAAAACAGAAAAAATCGTATCTCGATTTTAGAATGTCTGAGATCGATTCACGAGATCGATTCAATGTATACGATCGATTAAAAAGATCGATTTTTTCGCTCCAAATAATCGATTTCTCGATTAATCGATCTTAGATCGCCATCCCTAGTTTATTTTGTATTGTTCAACGGACGGTTATATACGCATAGTAAACTGTCCCACTCGCTCCAGTTACTACATATACTCCGCACTCTTGCATCTTTTGCTCACTCCAATGCGTCTGGCAGGATAATAGAACCTTCAAAACTGTCTGGCTACTTCAGGAACTTTGTTTGAATAATTCCCCAAAAAATATGTATTAAATTCAGATTTTACAAAATGACGTAAGTAGAGTTACAAAATATTATAGTTTAGGGGTGTCTGGCAAGGGGTTGCAACCATAGTACGTGTCTGGCAATGAGTAACGCGAGTTTGTGTATTATTACGGATAAAATATCAAAAAATTGAGCTTTACAAATTAACGAATTTCAGGTTGAAAAAAGTATACCTTTATTACCTGCTACCTGCCAAAGCAACCACTGCCTGAGTACCATAGGTGGGGATCGTTCCTACCTGTACTAGAGGCATATTTACAGAAACTTTCAGCTTTTACAAAATAAGGTATGTCTGGCGTTCACGGGCTCTTGCTCTATAATGTAATTTTATGGGAGAGAAGAAAATAGTACCACCCAGAAATTCGGACCAATAATTTTTATCTAAATCACAAAACAATTTCAACCATGAGTTTTTGGGAGACTAAATTGGGACTACTCCATCTCTTCTCGTTGATATAGAACAAAACGAACAAATCATTAAAAAATCAGACTCTCTCAGAATAGTGTCAGCCCGTGATAACTTTGCGAAATCTCTTCACAGCTTTCAAAAAGCGGACTCCGAGTTTTGAAACAGATGATTGAGCAATATTCAATCTGGATTACCATATTGCGTGAAAGACTGATAATCTTCTTCATAATAATATCAAAAATTTCACAAACAACACACAACACAAGAAAAATAAACGTGAAATCAAACTGATGAACTCGAATTATCAACTCTTTCTTCAACATTTCAAACTAGTCAGCTCTTCATGAAGCAAATGAACCCGAATCATCAACTCTTTCTTCAACATTTCAAACTAGTCAGTTCTTCATGAAGCAATGTTAACAATGACAGTCTCCACAACACCCCCATGTCGCGCAACATGAATTATGTGTGGCACCACATGTCGGTGGTGGCCACCTCGAGCTCCACCGCCACGGGCGGCGGCGGCGCCACCGGCGGGGGGGTGCCCGCCAGCCGGGGGGGCGATGGCGTACTCACCTGTATCGTGCAAAACCATTTCTTTGTACACATACATACATACATACGTATACATACATAAAATCACGCCTCTTTCCCGGACGGGTTCGCAGATACTTCTTTCCAATTGACCACTTTCCAATTCCACTCCATCTCTTTCCCATGGATGTCGTAAAAGGCGACTAAGGGATTGGCTTACAAACTTGGGATTCCTTTTTAGGCGATGGGTTAGCAACCTGTCACTATTTGAATCTCAATTCTATCATTAAGCCAAACAGCTGAACGTGGCCATTCAGTCTTTTCAAGACTGTTGGCTTTATCTACCTCGCAAGGGATATAGACTTGACCATATGTATGTATGTATGCAGTTGTTAAGTCTCTTCAGTTTCCTTGGTGAAGGTGAAGGAAGGTTGAAAGTACAGTTACCTGCATGCGACGCCTCGCCGGCGCCCGCCACGCCCCAGCGCCGGCCAGGCCGCGATCAGCCTCCGTGCTCACCACAGACACCTGGGCTGTTCTGGTGAAGAAGGTCGTTGTGAGGATTGGACAATGGTCTTTCAAATATGCGGTAGTTTTAAGAAAGGTATAAAAACATTAAGATTAAATTTTGTCCTTGCGACAACCACAGACTCCAGGGCTGTTCTGGTGAACAAGCTCATTGTGAGGACTACAATTATGTAGATTGGACAATGGTCTTTCAAATATGTGGTAGTTTTAAAGAAGGTATAATTAACATAATGATCTCAGCTTAAAGACCCTAAATCATTTCGAATTGGCTAAAACAAACTTAAAATTTCTATATACACGTATATATATATATATAAGTAGGTATATATATATATATATATATATATATATATATAAATTATAAAGTCCGCTGTATGAATGTCCTTAGAACCTCCGAAAATTATAAACGTCTTTTGTTCCTATTTGAAATGTTGGAAAGAAAATTATCCGAGGAAGGTTTCTATCTTTAAATACTACCCACGTGGACCTCTCACCAAGAATTCAAATACAAAAATACCTAGAAGCCGGATGGAGATCATTGTCCTCCGGGCCGTATCTGATGACGGACTGCCAGACCGACGGGTCGTACTTCACCTCCTCCTCGCTGATCGCGCTGGAGTACCCTTCCTCCACCAGCTCGTCACCGTCACTCCGGTACACCAGGAGGCCGTCGCCGTAGTCGTGACGGATCTCGGCTTCGTTCTGACATATGATTTTTTACATACATACATACATATAATCTTGTTTATATCCCTTGCGGGGTAGACAGAGCTAACCGTCTTGAAAAGACTGATAGGCCACGTTCAGCTGTTTGGCTTGATGATATAATTGACATTCAAAAGTGACAGGTTGATAGCCCGTTGCCTAAAATAAGAATCCCAAGAAGAGATAGGGTGGTCCTAGTCTTTTTTCCTTTTGGTGCCGGCAACCACACGGCACGTTGGGTATAACGATAGGATAAAACAGATTCACGACTCAGAAGTTGTTAAACTGTTAATATATACATACATATGGTCACGTCTGTATCCCTTGCGGGGTAGACAGAGCCAACAGTCTTGAAAAGACTGAATCGCCACGTTTAGCTATTTGGCTAAACTATTACTAGTATACTAGTATATCTATTAGAGAATACCTGAACTACGACGCCATTCCACGCGGCCACAGTCACATTTGGCCCAAGGGTGACTCCTGATGTAGAGGCGCCGTCCATGCCGATCATGGGCCCCACAATGCCGGCATGGGTCCCGGGGGTCTTCCGGCCGCGTCTTGATATGGTATAGTGCAGGGGATCATGCCCCTCCCGACGTATCATTTCGGGAAGGATACGGCGGCGTGCGTTTATGAACCAGTTGCAAACCTAGAGCGAAGTTATCTATGCTTTAAGAGTGATGATGTCGTAAAGTTAGGAGTAAAGTCTTGTTTTTTTAATAATAAATATATAAGGGACAAATAACACTCATTGAGTTAGCCTCGGAGTAAGTTCGAGACTTGTGTTACGAGATACTAACTCAACGATACTATATTTTATAATATATTATATCTTGGCCAGGGCATGATGAGAAAAGAACTTTTTCTGATTGGCCTGGGTCTTGGATGTTCATCTATATAAGTATTTATTACAAAATATAGTATCGTTAAGTTAGTATCTCGTAACACAAGTTTCGAAGTTACTTCGAGGCTAACTCAATACGTGTTGTCCTGTACATATTTATTTATTTATTTACTCAGGTATGTAAACATAAATTTATATGAAAGTGTATTAAATAGCACTATTATTCATATAATTTATATTACCAACTATTTCTTTTACAGTAATCTTACCAGCCGTACATCCAAATCAGTTTGGTCCCAAGGTTCGACTGACAGATATTGCATTGTGGCATAAGTCCACCAGTACATTTAACACTCTCCCTGCCGGCAAAGTATAATGATATTTTAGTTCAGGAGGCCACGGGGTCGCCGGCGTACCCCAAGTTTTTGCAATAAATAGGCCGAGAATTACAAGATAAAATGGTTCCAGGAAGCCATGGGGTCTGCCGGCGGGACCAACAAAAATTGTTTCAGTACGCCGTGGGATCCGCCTTGACCTCCCAAATTCAAACAGATTTTGTACCTGCTGGCTGGCTAATACGGAAAATTCAATATGTGTTATGGCGTCAGCGTGAACTTAACTACAAATAAAAAAAAAAAGCAAGTCAGTAGGATCAATAATATGTTTTTTATGAGACTGAGAAAATTATAAATAAAAACAGCATAAGTAGAGTATTTATGTATTTATTTGTGTTAGTTATTATAAAAAGTTTGAAAAACACATAATAATGTTCAAAAAATTACTTTTTCGTGTGTATTGTCGCGAAACACTCTGCGCAAACACTGGGTTTAGTGGGGCATAAAAGGCAGACAGTGTTTGTCTTTTTGGTTAGCTTTTTGGCTTCAACACTTGTTTTACCTTGCAAGCGCAGTAGTTGGTAACAATGAATACATTTACGCCGTATGATCCGATTACGATGGTCAGCTATAGGATTTTTCCCAAACTTATGCTCTACTGCTTCGCGATTCTCTGCAACGTTGGTGCTTTCCTGATATAAACCCAATAACTGTATGCTTAGTTGTTCTCTGAATTTTGTTATAGTGTAGCGTTTGGATTTCACTCTTTTATGTGCCGTGTAAACAAGAAAAGCATTTATGACAGATGTGTTCAGTATCAATTCTACTGCGAGTTTTTGGAACCAACGAATGCTACGTCGTGATGGGTTGCAGTAGCTTCCCATCTGATCAGAAAGGTCAATTGAGCATTTGTGCTTATTGTAGTCCGCAATTGCTATAGGTTTCAGAGAACATTTATTTTTGTTGCGCTTGCTTGTAACAGTGACAAATCCCACTTTGTGTTTAGTAGACAAGGCCAAGACTTCTCTCTTATCCTTCCACTTAAATACCAAAATCCCCTTTTCGTTTTCCATCGCAACCAATTCTCCCTTCTTCAATTTCTCGCCTACTACATTCTTGGGTAACCCTTTCCGGTTTTTTCTGACGGTGCCTATCAAATGCGTGGAATGTTGTAATAGAGACTCGGCCAAATCTACGCTCGTATAATAGTTATCAGTAATGATGCTTCGGCCAGCATCTAAGAACTTAGTGCTCAATTCCATCACCACGTTTTTGGATAAATTCTGTTGGCGCTCAGGACCCTTTTTGCCTTCGTATACAATTAAATCAAACGTATAACCGTCGTCTCCACATATTTTAAAAAGCTTGATACCGTATTTGTGCCTTTTACCTGGTATATATTGCATGAACTTTATACGCCCACGGAACGCAACCATGGTCTCATCGACTGTCAGGTATTCATCAGGAGTCTTAAAATTTTGGTATTTGGTTGTGATCAACTGAACTAAACGCCTTATTTTGATCAACTTATCTGTGCGTGATGTCTCGGCAAAAAAGGTATCTTCGAAATGCCAACAACGCAGTAACAATTCGAAACGATTTCGGCTCATAGTAGATCCAGCCACTTTATTTTCATATAGCGGGTTACGACTCCAGTAATCTGCAATTTTAGGCAGCTTTTTCAGGCCCATCCACATCAATAAGCCAATAAATTTTTTCATTTCTTGTTGATCACAATCTTTCCAGTCATTCAGTCTACTCGAACGTCGCAAAGTTGTAGTTATTTTGGTCTTTACTGCATAACAATTAGTCATTGTCACCATCAAGTTGATAATCTCTTCGTCAACAAACAAAAGAAAATAATCCAATTCAGTCTCACACAATTGGGGGATGTTTTTCACACCAGGAGTGCCAGTAAAAGGAAATACTTGCTGACGGGTTCCAGTTGGCGGGTACCAGCAACTTGCGTTACTCGACGTCTGCGCACGTTGAACTGGACGTTGAGATGAGCCGGCGCCAGCGCCGCGGTTCGGCGGCGTCATAGTATCACCATCGGAGTTAGCATTACTGTTACTCGTCGATTCATCGTCGTCCGAAGTTAATTCACTATCGTCCGACTCGGGTATAAAGTCGGGATCGAAATCTGAGTCGTCGGACATTATCAAAAGAAGATCGAGTTTCGCGATCGATGTAAAAACGCGGGAAAAACGCACACGACAGGCCGTGGGGGCGGCCGGCGGCTAACTGTCATAATAAAAGGGTGGCGTGCTAATGAATAACTATACAAATTGTGCGTGGCGTGCGGAAAGAAAATAATTGGGGGCTACCGGCGGACCCCATGGCCTCCTAACTAAAAAGTTACAAAAGTGCTTTGGCTTGCGGAACAAGAATTAGTGGGGGTCGCCGGCGGATCCCATGGCAGGGAGAGTGTTAATGTGCCTAAAGTTCAAAAAAAAAATTAACCTACTTGCAAAACGGTGAGGTTCGCCTCCTGGCTCAAAGCCAGTTTCTCCGCGTCACTTGGGTACGCATTATAGCGGTGGTCGTAAAGCCAACGTTTCAGGATCTTCACGGAATGCTTGGGAAGGTTGCCGCGGCGCTTGCGCACGGAACCTACAATGATCGCTTGGGGGTGCTGCCCGTAAGCCTGTTATGGTCAGAAGATGATTGCTTAGCTGGAACTATGCAAATCTCTATTCAAAGTAAACTGCAATACTAAGTGTTATTAATGCTAGCTTAAAGATTCTAATCCATTGACATTTCTAAACATAACATTTAAATCACGTCTATGCGGGTATATACCCTTGCGGGGTAGACAGAGCCAACAGTCTTTAAAAAGACCGATAAGCCACGTTCAGCTGTTTGGCTTAATGATAGGATTGAGATTCAAATAGTGACAGGTCGATAGCCCATCGCCTAAAAGAGGAATCCCAAGTATCCATCCAAGACATCCATGGGAAAGAGATGGAGTGGTCCTATTGTTTTTTCTATTGGCGGGAACCACACGGCAACAGTAACTAAAATAAACCAAAAGCCATTTGACCTGCGGATGCGGCGGCGGGTGTCTCGGTAGCGGCGGGTGTGAGAACTGCGACGGGTGCGACAAATGCGACGGGTGCGTCGGATGCGTCGGGTGCGGGGGTAACGACGGGTGACCTTGGTGCGTCGAGTGCGTCGGGTGCAAGGGGGGCGGGTGGCGAACTGTGTCGGTGTCCCAGTCTGTGCCGCTCTCGTTCTCGTCCGTCGATGACGTCGACGGGAAACGATCGCGCGCTGGATACATAGATGGCGCTGTAGTCGCTTTTCGATTTTGACCGACAGGGTCAATTTGTTGGTAAGAATGATAATGGTATGATTGATGTGAACTTAAGAAGTTCAAAACAGATCGCATTGGGCAAATAGAATAGAGAAATCTTTTCCAGAGAAAATTATTCAATTTTTTTTTAAGTGGGTAACAGTTAGTACGTACTTACATCAACATTTTAAATGCTATTATTCTTATAACAAAATTACCAAAATAGGTTCACAACGCACACAAGGTAGTTTTCTTAACATTTTAGAGTGTTTCTAGCTGGTTGAACGCTTTATAAATTTAAAGAAGAACGTTCCGACTTGTGATGGGTCCCATATAAAATAAAATCAGCTGATCGCTCAACTGGAATGGAATGGCAGCAAAACTATTCATTTATCGCTCCAGATTTCTTTGAAAATTTGATCGGATTCATGAACTAAACTTCCCGAAAAAAGGTTTTTAAGGAGCCGTAGAGATCAAAAATGTAAAAAATGGGGTAGTATGAAAATTCTTACGCAATTTGATCTTCATAACTTTGATCACGGATCTACGCAGCGTGGCTACTTTTTGAAGGACGTCCAATTAATTCCCGCGCTCTCCACCTGGCTGACAGGAACTGCCAATCTTTCACGCTATATACTTTTTATGATAGACATCACTATCCAAAATTCGAGAAAACACACTGAAAATATACGTTTCATCGACGAATACACGCGCAGATGGTTAATCAGGGGCGTCTGTTTTCAAAATGTGCTATTTTTTGTTTCGAAAATCGTTGCGCTTTTGTGACAAACGACAGACGTCGTTGTCGTTTGTCACGATGATTAAAACTTTGAAATTTACAAAAAAAGAATTTTCTTACCGGCCATTAATTTTCAAAACTTTATTTGAAAAATAAAAAGAGGTCTTTTTATTTTCAGTTTTTTTTTTTCCATGAGCAGGTAGATTGAAATTGTACAGTGAGTCACACAACAAACGATACCGCTTTCGATATGTCTATAATACCAAGGTAGTAGATACTTTTATATTTCTATGAGGCCTTACAAAACCTTAACAGAAGAACATGAGACAAGTTTATTGATACCTGCCGTAATTATCTTCCAATCTGTATATATGTTGAGTTATTCGACGTTCATTACTCTTGATAATGTATCTAGTGGTTGTTCACCTTACAATTCTTTTTTTATTATAAAAAAAACTTCTTCCTACCTTCAACTACAAAGGAACTTATTCGAAATATATTTTTTTACTTTAAACCTAGACAATATAGGTAAAGATTCTTTTCTTATATGATCTATGGACCAACAGGATCAACGACACTATGGTCACCCTGTTCTTACTTTTTAGGACTGGCCTGTGCGTTCAAGGTTTTATACAAACTTTTTTCCAAAATATATTGTCAAAGTACATAAGTACATATGTGATTTCACTACTTACTTACATATTTATAACATCAAAATATATCCCTCAAACAAAGCATCTCCGTGTGGAGTAAGAACGGATAAATATATAGGGCACTTTTCACGCGGACGAAGCGAGCGTAAAAATAATCAAAAATAACATCTTACAATAAAACAAAAAAGTCCACAAAAATAAAACCTGTATTGAATAACATTATAGCAAAATAAAATTAACAAATTACGCTACAAAATCACTCAAACGACTTCGCCCCCCGAATCCGCCGTGGGGGTCTCCGAGGCCGGCAAAATCTGTGGTGGTGGGGCTATGGGGCACTCCCTGGGTGCCGTCGCGGGGTTCACGTTCATGTTGGGAGCTGACGCTGCGCACGGAGGTCTCTTGGCCGCCATTTTGTTGGATTTGTCGATGGTGTCGGATAGGATCTCTTTAAGGGTCGACGCTAGAGCCTTGGGGTTCCCTGTGCTGTCCAGCTGTAGAAAGAAATTTAGGTTATCGTTCCGAAAAGCAATTAATACTTTGTTATCTACATGTGTTTGCCGTGTAGTTTCCGGCATCATTCGAAAAAAAAAAGAATAGGACCACTCCATCTCTTTCCCATGGATGTCGTAAAAGGCGATTAAGGGATAGGCTCACAAACTTGGGATTCTTTTTTAGGCGATGGGCTAGCAACCTGTCACTATTTGAATCTCAATTCTATCATTAAGCCAAATAGCTGAACGTGGCATATCAATCTTTTCAAGACTCTGTCTACCCCGCTAGAGATATAGACGTGACCGTATGTATGTATTGTATGTATGTTATATACATGGCTCCTCTTTACAATCTCAGACAAGTTTCCAAAACTAACCGTGACGACATGTCCACCAAATCTTTTGTGGACGTTCTTCACTTTGTGCGCCGCCTCCCGTATAATGTCCCGCGCCGCATTGATCTCGGACTCCGGCCTGCCGAGCTCAGACAGTTTGTTCTGTAATCTAGTTGCCGCCACCTGGAAAAATAAATAATTTTTATGACATCAGTTTCCCAGAACATATTATCCGCCATTTCCGTCACGTCCATTTTTCCTAATCGATGGGATATTCCCTTTTCACTTCTAGTAGTTATAATTAACAGAATTAATTAGCCAAACTGCAGTAAAATAACATACATACATATGGTCACGTCGTATCACTTGTGGGGTGGACAGAGCCAACAGTCTTGAAAAGATTGATATGCCACGTTCAGCTATTTGGCTTAATGATAGAATTGAGATTCAAATAGTGACAGGTTGCTAACCCATCGCCTAAAAAAGAATCCCAAGTTTGTAAGCCTATCCCTTAGTTGCCTTTTACGATATCCATGGGAAAGAGATGGAGTGGTCCTATTCTTTTTTGTACTGGTGCCGGGAACCACACGGTAAAATTAGTTTCGGTATATGGCTATACAAGACCAACAAGAAGTAGCTAGGCTTTTTCATGGTCCCTCTCCTTTCAGATATGACTTAAACTATAGCTGAAACTGTACAAATTAACTCTTTTAACGCATTGCCAGTCCAAAACCCTGACTCAGGAAGTCTATGAAGTTTCGGAGTCAAGAATTCGGACGCGCCAAGGGTAAAAGGAGAAAGACTTACCTCATTATCTACTTCCAACGCCACAATCTTCTCCGGCCACTTGACTTGCCGATTGAAAATGTTCGACATCCTGGGGTTCTTCGGGAAGCCCACTAAGATGAATCCTGTAGCATCCTGGTGTGACAGCATCGTCTCCTTTATAAGGTCTACTGTTAATTGCTGTGGAGTGACGTTTAATTAGTTTATATGCAAGTAATTTACTTGAGACGATTGGTATTGAGTGAAGTAAACATTTTCGTAGTTGCTTAACTACTAGGTATATTATTATTGCCTATTATATAAGTAGAGATAATCTCTCGTATATCTATACTAATATTATAAAGCTGAAGAGTTTGTTTGTTTGAACGCGCTAATCTCAGGAACTATAGGTCCGAATTGAAAAATTCTATTTGCATCGAATAGACCATTTATAGAAGAAGGCTTTAGGCTATATAACATCACGCTGCAACTTTAAGGAGTAAAGGAAAAGGTCAAAAAAAATAACGGGAAAATTATTCATAGTCAATGATGCCCGTAATAACTCTTCCACGCGGACGAAGTCGCGGGCACAGCTGATTATACGAGAGAATATTTCTACTTAAAGCTCTTCGTAGAAGTTGGATCGCGCATTTTTATGTGTTCTGACTTTAGATTTTAAGACTCCACGCCAGACATCAAATTTGCTCTAAAATGGATGAGTGATTCGCCCATTTGTAGCCTTGTATCCAAACCAGATATACCTGAACCATTAACGATAATAAATACCTAGGTCTAGAAGTAAATAAATTTAGAAGAAACTTGTAAAAACTGCGATAGGCTTACACACACTTGGGATTCTTTTTAAGACGATGAGCTAACAACCCGTCACTATTTGAATCTCAATTCTATCATAAAGCCAAATAGCTGAACGTTGCCTATCAGTGTTTCCAAGACTGTTGGCTCTGTCTACCTCACAAGGGACATATCGTGACGTGATATGTATGTATGTTAAACCTCGGGTAACTCCTCCTGCGCCTGTAGTTTGTCCGCTATAAGCCGACCCCTCGGCGTGTCCTTAGCCGCTTCAGCCCTCACCAGGTCGCCTGGCCTTATCATGGTGTACCCAGTTATGTTGGATATGGTCTGCGCCACCGTCTGGTTCCCCGCCCCTGGTACCCCGTTGACAAATATGACGGGCAGGTGACGTATTGGCGTCATGTCATAGTGCGCCGTCTCCTGTAATTTTATTATTTAACTAGCGACCCACCCTGGCTTCGCACGGGTGCAAAATTAATGTTATTATACATAAAAACCTTCCTCTTGAATCACTCTACCTGTTACAAAAAACCGCATCAAAATCCGTTGCGTAAAGATTTAAGCATACAGACAAACAGACTAAAATAGCGACTTTGTTTTATACTATGTAGTGATAATTTCGAATAATACACGCTTCGTGGGGAACCACACGGCGCGTGTATTACGGAATCGAAATAAAAAAAAATAGGACCACTCTATTATTCCATTTCCCTTATTTAACCAAGACCTTAGCCTTATATTATTATATTGTTGCTAATAACTGTGACTTGCCCCTTTTTTACTGAATTATCTATTTCCTTTATTGTTTGCCGGTTGACTGGAAGAGATCCCTTCATGGGATAAGTCCGCCATTGCAAGTGATTTGTTTCTTTTATAACTACTTACTATTTTCTTGTTACTGTGTAAATTTCTATGCAATAATGATATTACAAACAAACAAACAAAACATTTTCTCAAAAGACAAAAGCAATAACTGGATCTTTCTGTGATGTTTGGGTTCATAACGTAGGTGCCAAATCCCTATATAGTACTTATTACATTGGAAAACCGTGAACTAAGAAGCTTTACTAGTGAATGTGATGAAGAGTTGGATTGACTTCGTAAGAGAAAAATAGTGGCGAAGCATATACTATCTACTTGACTCTATAACAAGTGAAAGAGTCAAGTAGATAGTACTCGTATTTAGGTAACCATTAGTAACAGTAACACACAGTGCAGAGTCGACTCAAAAAAAAAACTGAAAAATCGATCATACCTCATCAGATTTCCTAGAAAAGACGCACCCCATTTTGTCAAAATTATATAAAACTTAGATAATTATGTCTATAAAATTAATTATTTCCGATTATTTTTTGAGAGTAAGACATCTTCAAATAAATGACAATTGTTTGAATGGACGTATAGATTTTTGGCAGTTTTTCGAATTTATTTCCCTTCGACGAAGGTATTATTTATTTATGGACAGTATTTTAAATACTTAGATATACACAAACATTTTTAGGTATATAGATAGATATTTACTTCATAATCGATTGTATACGGCAAGAGGATTGAAGAATTTTTTTCAATAATAAGTATAACATTGTTTTAAATTTTATATTGGTTTAACTTTCTACGAAGTCAGGCGATTGTCATCAATACAGGCAATTTCAAATTCGTGAACGAAGTACTCGTTCCCTAAGTCTCTCTTACGAAATTAACGGAAAATTGATGAAGTTCCTAATACAGTGTGGGGACCGACACGGTACAACGACAGCAAAATCAGTGATGGTTTGAATGAAATGATTATACTAGAAAATCGGAGGGCAAATTAATTATTTTGTCAACTAACAATGCTCTAAGCAGTTACCTGTCAAACGTATCCGACATTATAGAAATTAACTTTACATCACCAGCTGTGGCTCAATGATTGTATCATAGTTATTCAGCCAGTCAACTCGTTAAAACTGTTCATGTTATATTTGAATTAATGTTTTAACATGAAATATTAACTACAGAATTGTTAAGTAACTTTGAAAAAATGTTTTTTAATTGTAACGGTTAAACACAAATTTAAATAACGAACGAACCCCAAAAATAAACAAAACAAAAATTATTAGGCTTACCTAGTTGTGGGATATTTTTAAACCTAGAAGAGTTTAGTCGGTATCATCAAAGATGAATGGGTAATCAACTAAATGATGAAAGTGACTCTTTTACAATTGGAATAAAATTCCCAAATCAGTCAAAGTGATCACTACTGTTATCAAGTACCTACGTAGTTCTTTCAATCTATTTGGTAAGATAAAGGGTCGTTACATACTTACCCAGTTCCAGGAGTTTTGATGCAAAATGCAAATTACGTATCAAAAATCCAAGAAAATTTTATACAAATGGACTACTGTTTTCATCTTCGTCGCAATAAACCTACAAATCGAAGCCAACACAAAATGTTCCAGTAATTCTCCGCCAATAGTCCCGAAATACCACCTCATGGAGAAATGTTACAAATCCAAGCTCGGTATAACAGCCAAGGCGAAGTATACATCTTTGATCAGCTGTTTAAGGTTAGCAATTGAGAAGAAGGCTCTGTCTTTGAACTTTAGTCCCCCAGAAGCTGTAAAGATGATGAAGGAACCTTTGGAGTATACTTGCGAGGTGCTGAAATGTGCTGAAGCTGATGGAGGCCTCTCGTTGATAAATGACACTAGATTTGATTATTACAGTCTCTATGCTAAGCCATTACGTAAGTTACACATTTAATTTGACAAAAATATATTGCTGACTACGCTGGTTTCGTAGCGAAGGGAAAAACTAAATGTGTGTATCTCTTTCTCTCTTGTGTGTGTATGTTCTCTTCCCGCGTAAATTATTAAGACTGCGAATCTTATTTATTTTTGGTGTTTAAGTAACATTCTGTCAGTTTTTCTTTTGTCTGAATCAAATGTTCTTGTAGCCATAATTATTAGCTCTATCTACCCGTAAGGGAAGAAGAGATCTACGTTAATTGTCTCTGTGGTAAGTGGATGAGCCGGTAGCTGAGCTTAAATTTATGAATTAATTAATAATACTGATTAAAATAACAGATTTCCTCTCACTATGATTCCAGCAAATTTGAACTCAACCTGCGTTCCGGCAACCGGCATGTTTTTCCTTATCTCCCAGAAGTACAACTACACAGATGGACAGCAGCAATGTCGGAACATCAGCGGTGTCCTCGCTGACGTCACAAGCGAACAGAGAACCGATGCGCTGGCGCAACTGCTGGCCGGAGCCAGTGTGGACGCGGCGCTGGTGGGGATGAGGAGGAAGAATGAGAGCGTTTTCTATGGAGTAAACGGTTAGTACTCACAGTTAATGGTATTGTTTTTATGTGAACCGATTGGTAAGATTATTATTGCACCATAAAAGATAGGTAGGTATCCACATCCACATCCACATCCACACTAATAATAAAGAGGAAAGATTTGTATTTTTGTATGTTTGTGTGGAATAAACTCAAAAACTTCTGGTCCGATTTTGATAAAATTTGGCATAGATATAGAATAGACCTTCAAAAGTGACATAGGCATAAATTTGTTTTGAAATAAATTTATTTCAAAATATAAAACACAAAAATATGTCCACCCGTGCGAAGCCGGGGCGGGCCGCTAGTTAGAAATAAGATTACTTTTATCAAAAAAAATCCTCATGTCATCAACCGCCCAAGCCTGAGGAGTGCCTAAAATTACGGTCAAGATTGTAGCCAGGAAAAATGCTAAAAAGATTCTGGTAATGATTTGAAGTCTTTTTGGAGTCAACAATTGTTTTATACTAGAGAAGAATGAGAAAGATGTAGTTTATACCTACCCCTCCATAAAATCATGTGCAAGAATGTGTCAGGGAGGATTAAAAAAACATAATAAACCATATCTATTAATTTCAGGGAACTCTTTAGAATGCACGTCATACCGCGCTTGGTCACCTGGCCATCCTCGAAGGTATTTCAACAAGTTCGACTGTGTTGTCCTCACCCGGCAGAAGACCTGGAAGTCAACTTCTTGCAACAAAACATATCCGGTTTTGTGTGAACTGCTCCCCGGAGGACCTTATAAAAGGAGGTCGATTTTCCTTTCCAAAAATATGACTAAAGGTAATTTTATAAGTAGGTAAGCCTAGCTATATGGGCTAATAATAATATACTCGGCAATAGGCTAGGCTATAATTCTGGCTAGGACCGAATTTTCGGCTCTCTTAAATATTTTTGAAATAAGTCTACCGAATAGCAATAGTACCTATAGTAGTAGTAATAGTATAAGTAGGTACCTAATGAAGGCACACGGGGCTAACTCAGAGTCACAATAGGTACTTATTTGAACAAAGTTACTTTCTATCCTGCTTAAATGTATATATATATTAACGTATATTATTTTGATATATATCAGTTGCAGATCCTGAAACAGATCATACTGTTAAAAATTGAGACGATCATATGGAGGTCATCAAGGTTTAACCGCATCATTTATGAAGGAGTTGTGATATTTTATTAAGAAATACTTCATAAGTTCATCGTACTGACGAATCGTACACTATGTACTTACTGCAGTTTAACAATAAATAAATAATTCAAGTTTGATTTGAAGTTGTATTTAATTTTGGTAAGGTATCGCTTATAAAATTTTTGATCTTTGTTTCTTTTTTAACTTACAAAACTTTTTATCTGTCAATGTCTTTCAAAGTGTCAGGTCCGTCACAGGTCAGTCACATCACAGTCAGTCGTGTTTTTATGGGTTGTTGTTTATGTCGATTGTATTTTTTTGCGGATTTAGAAAAGTAAATTATATAGCGAATTAGGTAGATACATATTCTTTGCTATTTAGTATAATTGTTAAGAAAGCCATAAAGCTTAGCTGTGAAAATAAACTTTATTCCAACCCATTAATATGGGGCAGGGCAAGAGCCAATTTACAGAAGAAGAACTCCAAGATTACGAGGTAATTACTATTTATTATTCTATCATATTTACTTTACTGCTGTTTTTTTTTGTGTAACATGTATTTGTATTGATCAAATACCTAATTACAAAGATTACAGTTTGTAATGAAAGCCCCACCCAAAGAATATACATAGCCAGCTCTTCACTAATTCTAGCAATGAGTATGACTAATCAATTAAGCTTTAATTTGCAGGATCTCACGTATTTCACAAAGAAGGAAGTGTTATAGTAAGTAGCCACTGCATACCTCAATATTAATCTATTTCTCTTTAATCAAACTTCATGTTTCTTACACACTTCTCTTATATGTTTTGGTATTCATGTGTATAAGATAAAATTACTTTTAAGTCACTCTATTAAAATAGCCTACTATGTTCTGTACTATCCCAAATGTGAACTTATTACAATAGGCATTGAAGTGCAGTTTTATTATTAAAAATGTGATTTTATTTTCAGTGCACATCAGAAATTCAAAGCGCTTGCCCCAGAAAAAGTGGGCCACAACAAGAATGCCAAGCTGCCAATGGCTAAAATCCTACAATACCCCGAACTAAGGGTCAACCCATTTCGCGACAGGATCTGCAAGGTATTCAGTTCGAGTAATGACGGAGACTGCACCTTTGAAGACTTCCTCGATATGATGTCGGTGTTCAGTGAGATGGCACCAAAAGCGGTCAAAGCTGAACATGCTTTTAGAATATTTGGTGAGTTCTTTTAAGAATGAACTTTGTATATAACTGTAGCACAGGTTATATAATAATATGCAATCAACTGTATGAACATGAATAAAAATATTACTAGCATACAAAAAATCCTTTCATAGTTTTTTAAATTTGTTTATGTAGTTCATTAGGTTATTTAGACATTGTACTAATTGTAAACTATATTAAAAAAATGCATAGACAAATAGAATTTTAAAAAATGCTTTAATACATATTATATATATCTATCTTGCTGAGCTACTCAATGATCTTCTATTAATTATGTAAATCTATTATTCAATATTAATTATATGACAAAAGACTAATGTGTCATATTAAATTTCTCAGATTTTGATGGTGATGACATGATCGGCGTGTCTGATCTCCGAGAGGTGATAGAGAGACTATGCGGTCCGGACCTGAAGCTGAGTGACTCGGAAATACAGCAGTTGGTGCAGAACGTGCTAGAGGAGGCCGACCTTGATGATGACGGCGCCTTGTCATTTGCAGAGTTTGAACATATCATAGACAAAAGCTCTGATTTCTGCCAGTAAGTTTTTATTCCCTCTTTGCATGCATTGTTCAATCTGTCCTGTGTGGTTCCAGGCACCAATACCAAAAAAGAATAGGACTACTCCATCTCTTTCCCATGGATGTCGTAGAAGGCGACTAAGGGATAGGCTTACAAACTTGGGATTCTTATTTTTAGGCGAGGGGCCAGCAACCTGTCACTATTTGAATCTCAATTCTATCATTAAGCCAAATAGCTGAACGTGGCCATTCAGTCTTTGCAAGACTGTTGGCTCTGTCTACCCCGCTAGGGATATGGACGTGACTATATGTATGTATGTATGTATGTATTATTCAATCTCAGACCTTTCAACAGGATGCACCTAGAACAAGTAGTTTTAAAAAAAAATAAGATGGCCATAAAATTTGCTAGTGGGGTAAACAGGGGGGGTATTCTTATAATCTATTAAAATTTGGATTTTCCATGAGTAGTTAAAATATATTTTTTTTTGTTTCAGTTCATTCCGGATAAGGTTGTAAATTTTGTAGTTGACTGAACCTAACCATAGTAACTTGCGGATTTGGAGGTGGCAACATTCACACAGCAGATTTGAATTGAGTATTTTAAAAATTCTTTATATAAGCTTAAGCACAAATGAGCCGTGGACTATAGTGATGTGAAATGGAAGCAGGCTTTACTTTGGATATCTTATAAGACTGTTTATTAAAGTTTATACCACAACACTGCCAAATAAGAACCTCTCAAATATTTACCACAGAAAAAATTAGAATCACTTAATAATCATTTTACACATGGAGCCTTGTGAACAGGCTTAAAAGGAGAGACTAAATCATATTTATGTTGTATTAATCAATAATTTTTAAATTTTGTGAACTACCTAAGTACCTAGGTTTAAATTTTTTATATTTCTCAAGTACAAGTCATTAAATCTCAATTAACAATGCATTTCTACAATGTAATTTTACAATGTTTAACATTAGGTACCTAAAAATAATTTTATGTGATGGTGATAAGTAGTCAAAGTAAAATGTAATCTCAATAAATGTCTTCCTATTTTTTTTTACTTTATTTAAATAAGTAAGTGAAAGTGAATCTCTTATTTAAATATAATTGTGTATTTTATGTTTGAAATGTGTAACTAGACAAATTTTATACTGTGAAATAAATATTTATTAAAGAAAAGTGACCTTTCAATTCAATTTTTAAATTACTACATGACTTAGCTAAGAACGTTTATTTTTTGGGAAGAGGGAATGAAGTGCAAAAAGTATGCCTTGTGGCAAGTAAAAACATTCTTTGTATGTAATCTCTCCTGTCCGTTTACTACTTTTAGAAACTACACAATTATGGTTACACATCACCCTAAAGTTCATCCTTGCGGCCGTCAAAGTTTAACAACTGTGAACCTTGTCTGTATTATAATCTCTGCTATTTTCTGTATGTATAGTCAGACATTCATAAAATCTCTCCCGCAGGGGAAGGCAGAGATATCTTTCCACTTGCCACTTTAGTTAAACATTCAGTTACCTTATAGATTTATAGGTCCATGTTTCAAAAACACAATTCAAATATAAAAATATTTATTAAAATCAGAAGTATAACTTATAATTCTAAATAAAAGCAGATTTAGTTCTGCAAGTAACCTGGTAGTTTCATCCTCATGAAAATCCAGGTGGTGAAGAAGGACACAAGTATACACAAGAAAGCTACAGATATGAGCAAGATTCGGTTTAATTTTGGCGTCGTTGGGTTGTGTGTGCGGTCCAGAATAATGAAGCCGAGTCCTCCAAGTGAAAAAAGAAAACTCGACGCCAAGCCTTCCATAATGTACTGGCCATTAACTCTGTTAGGCATGAACGCAACGGGTCTGCTGTGTCCATGCTCATCTGTCGTTGATCCCACACTGGGCGGTTCCACTATCACATCATAGATAATACCTGCAAGTGGAAATCTTCGTAAGTTTCTTTGCGCAGGTAACGGATTGCTTATTTCACAATAAACTAATAAGCCAGCGAAAAGAAAAACAAAAAATCTGATAAGAATGCTATAAGATGAAACACTAACCTCCGGTGACCAAAAAATATGATAACAAAACCAATGAAAAAGTGGTCATTGCCGATGGTGGCTGCAACCATGTTGGCTTCTTGATTTTTATATTGGGTATTTCGAGTACAGTAAAAGGCAAGGCAAATAGTGATTCCATTTTAAAAGAAATTATAAATTCTCCGGCGAATTTAACGAACCCTTTACAACGGAACCTAAACGAAACGAAACGACTAATGTTGACGTCGATGACAGTTAGCGCATGTTATGACAATGACAGTTTACTAATTTATATAGTTTGATTTACGCCTGGACGGGGTTTTTCATATGCACGGAATAAGTGAACATGTGCAATCCAATAAAAGTGGTTCTCAATTTAGTTCATACTAATAATATGTTTCACTTATAAAATATCGCAAAAATGGCTACATGTTCTGTATTTCACTGTATGCATACACAACAGGCATGCAATAACACAACCGATCAGAATAGTCATAGTTTCAGTGTAATTTCTATTTTGTTTTTGGTATACAATGCTGAGTTAAGAATAATATGTCATAATAAGGCACCCTCGTCAAGCCAGTAATTTCATGTTCATTTATATAAGCATAAATTAGCTCTGTTTAAGATCAATACGGTTACCTATATGTATATGTTTTCAAACGTATGCCTAAAAAGGAACGTGTTAGTCGACCTTTGTTTTCTCAACCAATGAACGTTCAGTCCGTTTACTAAATGTCTTATTCTGATTGGCTGTTTCAAAGATTTTGGAAAAAGTATTCATTCTCCACCAATCTCATCGAAGAGCTATTTTAGAACTTCATGTTACAGCTGTCAAAATTATAATTTGTCTTTAGTTGTAAAATTGGAAAAAGTGAGTTCCCCTTTTTTAACGTTCATATCGTTACACAAGCAGCTGTTTTAATTATTATTAGTGAAATCTTAGTGCAAATTCAACGTGCTTGTGAAATGTGGATTTACTAAATTTCTTAATTTGTTCTCTAGTTAAATTCAAAGGAGTTGTGAAAATGTGTTAATTTTGCGCACAAAATGAACTTTATTGTGGATATTTCACTAATTTTACGATGAAGAGCGGGTTGTGCTTAATATACACGTCTTTGCTGACTATTTCAGTGATTTCTAGGTAAGTTAATTACCTGGAATGTCAAAAATCTTATATGAAAATTTTCATGAAAGATTGCTGATTCTTTTACAATTTTTCAGTTGCGCTCTCTTCATCTTGGTGGTTTCTGATGCTTTACAAGGCGAGGGCGATGCGGACGTAACGGTTGATTTGTCTGGGCTGCATAACGTTAGTAAGAAAATAAATGATATTGGACAGGATGAGTCCACAGATGAGCCAAATAGTGGCCAGATGGCAGCCAAAGAAAACAAAGGATTTCAAGATAATGAGATGATATTTGCTGAGACACTGTCCTTGAACTCTGTAACAACCGATGGGTAAGTCTGATTTATAACATACTATGTCAATATGAATTTATTTATAATGATATGAAAATGATCATCTTATCACATGATTTATAAAAGCATTAAGTTGTGCAATGTTTGACATAAATTGAGAAATGTCTCTGATTTACTCACAATGCATGTTATCTTAATCTTTAACAAAAAAAAATATAAATTTACAGTCAGCACGGTTACGGTTATTTCCTATTTAACTTTTGCATAGTAAAGTATTTTTTTTATTTAAACAGTTTAGTTACAAAAATTACAATATTTCATATTTTATGATATTGTATCATATTAATAAGATTATTGTTTTTGCCTGTCATTGGTCATTTTGTTTATTAGGGATTAAGGATATCTTTATTCTCCTTTCTACTAGCTGTAAATGTATCAAAAATATCTACATTTATATAAAAAAACATTAAATTTAGCATTGGATACATACATACATATAGTCACATCTATATCCCTTACAAGGTAGGCAGAGCCAACAGTCTTGGAAAAACTGATAGGCCATGTTCATCTTTTGACTTGATGATAGAATTGAGATTCAAATGTGACAGTGACAGTTTGCTAGCCCTTCACCTAAAAGAAGAATACATAGTTTATAAGCCTATCCCTTAGAGTGGTCCTATTATTTTTTTATTGGTGCTGGGACCAGTAAAAAAAGGTTTTTATTTGTGTAAAAATTTTTTTATTCGTTCTCTCTGATTCCCTGGAATTATAGGGCACAAATTAAAAAAATTGGTGACCTGCAGGGATATAGACGTGATTTTGTGTATGTGTGTATGTATGTAATATATGATTGTTCACTTACTTTCCCTATATTTAACACATCTTATATTCCTTGACTAGTATATTGATCTTGTATTTCGTCCTTCAGTATCAACTATGTGTCTTAACCAGTCAAAGGTACACAACATAGTGTCAGAACAATTGTTTTTCCAATAACAGTCTCATTTTAGAGTTCAGGCAATTACAGTAAATAATTAGATAAACTTGAATCTTAGTAATATATTACATTGCCTAAAAGTGAATTCAGGACTACATTGCCTCACTGCACTAATAATTTACGCTAAGAGATCTGTGTATACATAAAAAATTTTGGTTGATTTAACCAAATTCACTTACTCTACCTACACTTCTGCGCCGGAGCGTTTTTCCGTGTCAAATGTCATTGAACTTTTGAATCTTTTTAAGTTCGTCCGACGCTCTATTGAATATTATTATTGCCATGCAAAAATCTATGTCGTATAAGCCACGATCTATATTCGTGTCGACAGCTTATTGGCCCGCATTCTCGTATGTCACAGAATTCCCGTTCATAACGTTACGCACGAGATTGCCATGTTATATCGCTTACGAGGGCGTGTCGCGGTGATAACCGGGCGACGGTTTCGTAATTATAAGGAATTGAGATAATTTTTTATTTTTATTTTTAATCTGTGCTTGTTTCATACTGATGCGTGGTTTTACTATAAATTCCAATGTATTTTTAGGGTTCCAAAATTAAACGGTTAATAACATTACGGGTGGACAGACTGACCCCAGTAATTTTATTCGACCGCAGCAATTCAATATTTTTATTTTCATCTATTACTTAATTTATCCATATTCACACTATTAATAAAGAGAAAAGATATGTATTTTTGTATGTTTGTAACGAATAAATTAAATAATCGCTGGATTGATTTCCACGAAATTTGGCACAGATATAGAATAGACCCCCATCAGGAGTGACATTAGCTCCTTTCTTTTTTCTGAATTTCGCTCAAAAGCTTTTGTTTAATAAATAACTAATAGATTCCGAGTATTTCAGGTTTATTAAATACGTTACAAAAAATGTTTATAAGAAATAACTGGATACTGTCTACCCCGTAAGGGATATACACGTCATCATATAGATGTATTGATAGATACGATAACAAAAAGGTGCTATTACTTACAATAAGAAAACGAACCCTCACGGTCAGTGCTGTTTATTTTTAGACGAACTTTCGATTTCCGTTTGTGTGCCTACGGTTAAAATAAAAAACTATTCTACAAAGACGTAGTTTTCGTCGTAGTAGTAGAGATGGAGTGGTCCTATTCTTTTTTATATTGGTGCCAGGAACCACACGGATTTAATATTGTAACTAATAATTGTTGATGGACATAGCCAATTACCCACCAATCACTTTTATATCCAACTAGCTGTGCCCGCGACTTCGTCCGCGTGGAAAAGTTATTTTGGGCATCATTGAAGCCCTCAAGGATGAATAATTTACCCCGTTTTTTTTTCACATTTTCCATTACTTCTTCGCTCCTAATAGTTGCAGCGTGATGTTAATATAGCCTTAAGCCTTCCTCGATAAATGTTCTATTCAACACAAAAAAAATGTTTCCTGAGATTAGCGCGTTCAAACAAACAAACAAACAAACTCTTCAGCTTTATAATATTAGTATATAAATATGAAATAGGTTCCCCGGGAGATGTCGCGGAGTTACAACCTAAAACCTTAGTCTCTTAATTTATACATTAATTACTCATTCCAGCCCCCACACAATGGCAAGCGCGACGCAGTTTTTAAACGCGAAAAACTATCGTTGTCGCGTTTCACTCGTCCTAATAGAATCGATTTATTTTCAAAATTGGAAGCGAGGTATCATTTTGTGACGTCAACATAACTTAAGTGTTTAATACATACATACATACATATAATCACGTCTATATCCCTTGCGGGGTAGACAGAGCTAACAGTCTTGAAAAGACTGATAGGCCACGTTCAGCTGTTTGGCTTTATGATGGAAATGAGATTCAAATAGTGACAGTTTGCTAGCCCATCGCCTAAAAGAAGAATCCCAAGTTTATAAGCCTATCCCTCAGTCGACTTTTACGACATGCATGGGAACGAGGGGTAAGTAATATTACATATAAACACAAAAAAAATATATTTTAAGATAAATATCAACGAAACATATAATTTCGGTCAGTATAATTATCAAATAAGATAAAAATCGAAAGAAATAAGTTTAATAAAACTAAAATCTTTTATTAGAACAATTATTTAACATATCAAACCTTTAATATACCGTTTTATTATTATATAATTTAACAAATCGATTAGTTTTTATATATAATAAACGTTATATATACATATTATTATGAATAATCATCATTGGTTATACGATTAAATTGGTAGAAGATTCTCAATACATACCTAATAAATTATCTTATTTCTTTTTAAAGAACGCCTAGCAAAAAATGTATAGCAATCCGACGAAAGTAATATTATACTTATTTTACTTAAAGTAGTTATAATGCGCGCGCATTTTGTATGTATCACAAGTTTTTTTTCAAAATAAGGTAAAAATAGGGTTCTCTGCCTTTTCGGCGAAAATCGTTTGGCAGATCATCACTTGCCAATCAACGTTTCGCAGAATTTTATTTCGCGGAATAATCATTTGCCAACTATATCACTTAATTTTGTTTCATTTCCCAACTTAACTATTGCCAACTGTACGTTTGGTCTGGCTTTTATAATGACACTTTTCACAAGGCCAACTTTCAAGTAGCGAACGTTTCAGTTAGAGTAATATTCATTTAATTTTATGTATTGTTTACCAAATAATATATTAAGGAAATAACATAAGGAAAAAACAAATAATATAATTATTTTTCTACTGTAGCTAATATTCAAGTGCCCTGTGTAGTGAAACAAAAGCGATTCGGTTCTGGCACTTCGCCGGCCGCTGCCGCGGCACGCTCGCTTCGCTCGCTCGGCTCGTGCGTTGATGGTCGCAGTTCTAACCTAACCTAACCGATTTCTTTCGATTTCACCTCAACTACGTTCCACCCCCGGTGTCACAGACAAGCGTACTACCGCTGCGCCACAGAGGCCGTCAAATATAAATGTACGAAAAGGGTACTGTTATACAGACGAAACGTTATTCGTCTAAAAGTTGTCTGGCCTAGTGAAGGATTTGATAAATGATTAATGCCCGAAACGTGTTCTGTCATTATAATAATGAGCTTAACAATAATTCTACCAAATGAAACGTTATCATACAAAAATTTGACAATCGTTAGTTGTCAAAGTGAAAATCAGGCGAACCGTTGGTTGGCAAGTGATAATCCGCTAAACAATTTTCGGCGAGAAGGCAGGATACCTAAAAATAGGTATATAAATAAACAAAATGTGATACCTACATACATTTTTTTTTCAAAACTTTTCACTTATAAATGTACATAAGTAAAAAATATTTTGAAAAAATATAATTTAAATATAAAAAAATGTGATACGCGAAAATACGCGCGCAGACATACAAAATGCGCGCGTATTTTGTATGTCACATTTTTTTTATTTATTTCATACTTTGTCTTAATATTTACATACAAAGTTCTTTTGTTTGTTGTAGTTTTTTAAAATCCTATGAGGTTAATTAATTTTTGTTTTACTTTCCGTTTTCTTTACTAATAAAACTCGATTACCTACATCTTTGTTTGAATGATGCACCTTTTCCTAGCTACTCTGCATTTTTTACAAGAAATTGAAAGTTTATAAGCTTGCGCCAATTCGAATTAGTTATGTATTTTTAATAGTTATACATTTTGATTTCTATACATTTTGATTGATATAGATTTTGATTGATATTTATTTTAAATAGTATACTTTTTGAATGGCATACATTTTGGCATGTATACTGCACAAGTTGTATAACAGGTGATATTTATTGTTCATAAACGTTATAAAAAATTGATTTATGCTTTTTGAATTGAAAATTTTATGAATATTATAGCTTTTAAGAATATAATCAATAATGATTATGTCAAGTTAATATTATATCTTTTGAACTTTATTGAAATGAAAATATATAATTTGTTACTATATCAAACAATACGCACCCGGGAACGAGATGGAGTGGTCCTATTCTTTTTTTTTATTGGTGCCGGGAACCACACGGCAAGTGTTTAATAAAAAGCGATATAGCGATAGTTTTTCGCGCGATAAAAACAGCGTGACGCGTGCCGTGCTACGAAGACAGGAACATGGTCGTCCTCTCCATAGAGATGAGGATGTAAACGCGCCAGTATGAATCTAGTATAAATTAATAAATATATACGGGAATTACACAGATTGAGTTAGCCTCGAAGTAAGTTCGAGACTTGTGTTACGAGATACTAACTCAACGATACTGTATTTTATAATAAACTAGCGACCCGACCCGGCTTCGCACGGGTGCAAAATTATAAATGTTATTATACATAAAAACCTTCCTCTTGAATCACTCTACCTGTTACAAAAAACCGCATCAAAATCCGTTGCGTAATTTTAAAGATTTAAGCATACAGACAAACAGACTAAAATAGCGACTTTGTTTTATACTATGTAGTGATACTTATATAGATAAACATCCAAGACCAATCAGAGAAAGTTCGTTTATCATCATGCCCTGGACGGGATTCGAAATCGGGACCTCCAGTGTCACAGACAAGCGTACTACCGCTGCGCCACAAAGGCCACGTAAATGATAATAAGTATATATAGAGGAAGATAGGCTCCCAAACTTAGCAAGAGGGTCTATAAGAGGGTGCACATGACAAACAATTGTTTAACGCAATTATTTACTAAGTATTCGCTTTTAAATATAATACTTTTCAATCATAACTATCATTAATTTCTGGTTCTCAACACTCTACCTTGTTTACAATGAGAAAGCCCACTCAATACCTTATCAGTAGCAAGCAATACTTTCCTGGCTTATCATAAGCAAGTTGCCCCCGTGGAAAGGCGGAAACTTTGTCTCTGAACTGGTTTATTGTACAATAGCTACTCGTTTGTGACTTGATGGACGGCTTTTAAGCTAGGAAGCATTCACAATAATTTAGAAAATCTATATTTTAAAATTTAAAATTGTGAGTGAATAAAATCTTGCGCAGTACTGTGATTGTCCGCTAGTGTTCCTGCTAGGAGTTATGTTCCTCCAGCGGAAGCGCTTGTCCGTGACAGAGTAGGTCCCGGGTTCGAATATGTAATTCGAAACATTTTGTAGTAGAAATATTAAGTCTCTGCCTTCCCCTCCGGGAAAAAGGCGTGATGTATGTAAAACTGCGCTTTATATCCAAATTTAAACGTCATTCGTTACAATTTTCCTGTTAGGAGCTATGTTCTACCAGCGGAAGATCCTTTTTTCTTGTTTTTCCAAAATGTCAAAACACACAACTTTTTATCAACGCAGTCAACAGCTATTTTATATTATATGTGTGTTTGATTCGAAACATTATAAAATATGTACTAGACTCATATCTCTTTAGGTACCTACTTACGTTTCGTTTAATAAAAAAAACTAAAAAACTACGCTTTATTGCTAATCAAACTAAAAAATAGAAAATAAAATTTAAAGACAAAGGAATTATAAAACAGTAGTAGCAAGTCGAACAATCGGTTATAGTCAATTACCTCGGATTAAAATTATAACAAAATTAAATTTATAAACAAAACAATTGAAATCTGAGTAAAAAGCGTGGGGTGCCTGATGTAGTAAATATTAAAATCATTCTATAAGCATATATTTATGACAAGAGAGTTATGAAAATGAAGTAAAATGCACCCCACGCTTTTTACTCTGATTTAAATTGTTTTGTTTATAAATTTAATTTTGTTATAATTTTAATCCGAGGTAATTGACTATAACCGATTGTTCGACTTGCTACTACTGTTTTATAATTCCTTTGTCTTTAAATTTTATTTTCTATTTTTTAGTTTGATTAGCAATAAAGCGTAGTTTTTTAGTTTTTTTTAAACTATTATTTATTTTCTATTTTTTAGTTTGATTAGCAATAAAACGCCTAGTTTTTTAGTTTTTTTATACAATTATTTTTTGGTAGAAGTGTTAACTTCCTACTACTTCTACTACGCTGTATAACTATCTTACTAGAAATGACTTTCGCAACCATGCACCCATCGCCGGAGGTTTTCACAACTAACTTTCTTAAAGTTATATGTGGCCTGATTGGATTAAATCTCATAATATTCTCATCATCATGATTCTTTTTTAGGCGATGGGCTAGCAACCTGTCACTATTTGAATCTCAATTCTATCTTAAAGCCCAATAGCTGAAGGTGGCCTATCAGTCTTTACAAGACTGTTGGCTCTGTCTACCCCGCAAGGGATATAGACGTGATTATATGTATGCATGTATGTATGATGATTGTTAAACCCAGTTGAAAAGAATTTTATAGTGATAAATCACTGTCAATAATATTTTTGACTATCCAGCAAACATAACAATTTTCGATTGTGGCCTTGCCAGGAATCAAACCACAAGATTAAGAGGCAGATTGATACAGGAACAAAAATATTTCAAACATACCTCCACTGCCTTTACAACCAGGAACGCAACAATGTTTATCTGAAGACATCGTGGCACTTTTGTAGTAAAATCTGTCTTTCACAAAAACAAACACAAACTTGGGACTCCTATCTCAAATAATCAGGTACTTTTTACAGGAGTCCTATCTCAAAATATCTGCACAACACAGTGAACACAGTCAGAGTCCAATCTCAGATGATAAAATCACACGAATATCCGGAAGAACAAAGCTCGACTCAACGGAAGATTCCAAACTCCAAATAACGACAAGTTATCAGCACAAAACAAAGTGCAAATAGGTAAATACACAGGCACCGGTAAAAAAACAGAAAGAAAGTTTACAGGTGTTAGAATCGAATTCAAAACTTACTGCAAAACTTATTTTACATAAATAAACAAACTGTCACTCATTTTCCAAGCGAGTATTACAGTGTTGCTATTATAAATATGCAAAAGTTACATAATGTTAATTCAAGAATCGCATTAATATGTTAAATACGTATTAAATATCGCAAAGTTCTGTAGGTAGTAACTTTATTCTTGTATTGTTGTAAATTTAGTTGTTCAATTTTCATTTATTACTTTTGTTTTATTACTTATATATTTTTTATTGTTTTAAAATATTCTACTAATTCTACTATTGTTTCTAATGGTAATTCTAAATGGAGCGATGCGATGAAATAAAAAAGCCTCAGGTTAATAGTAACATTATATGGAAATATATTACATCTCTTTTTGGACTCCTTATACGTCAGAACTTCTTGGTTTCTTGTATGGAGATTACTGGCACTGGTGCTATCTCTGTCTCTCTTACTCTCATACGAAGGATCTAAAAATGAATTTATTAATCCTGGCAGTTTTAATAAGGATAATGAGAAACTCTTATCAAAATATTGCATTGTCATCGGTCCTTGATACGTGTGCAAAGTTTCAAGTTGATCAGACGTTTAGAAATCAGTGAAAATTAAGCTCAAAGATTCCGTTACATACATACATACATACATACATACATACATACATACATACAACCCAAGCTAATAAAAGCGTAGTAAAAAAGGAGATGTTAAAAGTACCCGAAATCGTGTAATATGCATGAAAAGAGTAATAAGTGTGGATTAGGCAGGGGAGGTATGTAAGGATCGTAGCAAGTGGAAATCCATAGTCTCTGCCTACCCCAATGGGAGACAGGCGTGATGGTATTATGTACTTTCGCATAATGCACAAGAATGTCAAATATTTCATCAGATTTAGTTCGCTCATTTATATCTATGCCGTGTGGTTCCCGGCACTATTACAAAAAAGAATAGGACCCCTCCATCTCTTTCCCACGGATGTCGTAAAAGGCGACTAAGGGATAGGCTTATAAACTTGGGATTCCTCTTTTAGGCGATTTCTTTCAATTCTATCTTAAAGCCAAATAGCTGAACGTGGCCTATCAGTCTTTACAAGACTGTTGGCTCTGTCTACCCCGCAAGGGATATAGACTTGATTATATGTATGTATGTATTTATATCTAGACCGCAGTGTTAAGTCTAGACTCACATCCACTAACTGAACGCGAATATCCAGCTTTATTAGATTTCACATAGTCTTGTACTATCTCAATCTTTAATGATGTGTTTGTCAGGCCATGTGTTCTGGTTGATAGACGCTTAAAGCCTGAATATTGATTTGGTGTTAGATTTATCGTCGTTTTCTTAGTTATCCATTGCCATAGGCTGTTTAAAAGAAAAAAATAAAATTGAATATATAAAAATTTGTTATAAGCGGAAATTTTTGACGCGTTTCGAACAAAATGTGTGCCTAAATTACGAACTGTATTTAGATAATTAGCCGGGATAAAGTACTATGTGTTGGTAATAAAAAAAATAATTTAATATATAATAATAATAAAAACATAAAAATCGCCTAATTTTAATTGCGTCTTGATATCATGGTGTGGAAAAATTAACAAAAGACGATCGTACTTTTTCGTCTCTTAAAATTATTATTACTTTTTTGACAGCAGCCAGTGCGTAAATTAAAAAATATCTTATTAAACAAACTGCTTTTTACGGTTTTATATTACACTAGAGGCCGCAAGCGACTTCGTCCGTGTCGTCCGTCTTCGTGGAATCAATCCCGCGGGAACTCCGGGATAAAAAGTAGCCTACCTATAAGTTATTCTGGGTCTTCATCTACCTACATACCAAATTTCATCATAATCGGTTCAGTAGTTTTTGCGTGAAAGAGTAACAGACATCCATACTGACATCCTGACATACAAACTTTCGCATTTATAATATTATAGTAGGATTCTATCAACCGTCTATTGGTAAAGAGATAAATGAATCCACCTCCTTTACTCAAAGTGGTTGATAAATTATTCGCTACGTACTGAATAATATTCTCACGAGATCACAATTTAGAGAGACATAAATTTTCCCATGATGCCTCTCGATATATCTAAGATGAATCCGATAAATAATTCGATTGCATTACGAGTGATCTGTCGACGATCCAGACATTATTCATATGAGCATTGTAAATGGAGACAACAGGACCACCGTGCCACTGTTTATGTAAACTAGATACATGGCGGTTTTCACCGCTTTCCCCCCACAATCACGAGTTGCGTGGGATTTCATTGATTTACAACTAATGCTGGTTAACGGTCTGCGCGTGCGTTCGCTATAGGATAAAGTTTAAGGGATATGACGCTGACGAATGTCGTGACCGAACGAGCGAGACGTTATCATCAATCGTCACGGATAAATCATTTGTTGTAAGTATATGAATTTTATAGTGCGTATAGCTATGTTATTTATTATTCAAAATGACGTAAAATATACTAAAATAATATCTGATGGACATGCTAACATACATATATTTATATATATAAATATATATATGTATATCGTGATTATTCACGTCTATATTCCTTGCGGGGTAGACAGAGCCAACAGTCTTGAAAAGAATGATAGGCCACGTTCAACTGTTTGGCTTAATGGTAGAATTGAGATTCTAATACTTACAGATTGCTAGCCCACCTTCTTAAAGAAGAATCCCAAGTGTATAAGCCTAGCCCTTAGTCGCCTTTTACGACATTCATGGAAACGAGATGGAGTGGTCCTATTCTTTGTTTTTTATTGGTGCCGGGAACCACACGGTATAAAGACATCGGATGTTGATGACACCTGGTGGTCTAATAGACATCTGATATGATAAATATTAAACCGACGAGAAAGCCTACCATAACTGCTCAAGTTCCTACACCAATATATGTTTCATGTCTCATATCCTTCTATCTTCATAACAATCAGTAGACAGTGTCGCCAGCTGATACCAGTCTGTCGCAGAAATTATCATAATCAATACATCGTCTAATTATACAGACGCTCCAGCCAAAATCTAAAATAGTCACGAAATGCACTGTATCATCAAAATGGACTATAACGTTTTGAAACTTCAGTTTGTTTATTATCATCAATTTGTTACATCTTGGCTTAAGAGACTCTTCATGTGTCTTCGTTTCTTCATCTTCTTCTACTGCCTCACCTGTTCCCGTTACATGATGTTGGCTTTCTTAATCATCCTAAGAAGCCGCTGGAATGTATCCTCCTTCTTAAAACCTAGTAGGATCAAGTCCCTCTGACCACAGGCGTCATGTCTTCTCAGAAGTATATGTTTTTGGAACCCTTATACTTCATTTTTCAATTTCATACTCTGTAATCGTGACTATAATAGAATACACTATATTGTACGATTGTTCTCCTTGCATCGAATAAATAATAAAAACATTTCCGAAATCACACGTCATCATTGATCTAAACATAACTAACGCAGGCGCAACGGACGTGATTATGTAAATGTCATTCTTGACATTGCTATGTTGTAACTAACGTGTAATGAGTGTTTTCATATTTATGTGGTTCCCGGCAGTGCCGTGTGGTTCCCGGCACCAATACAAAAAGAATAGAACCACTCCATTTCTTTCCTATGGATGTCGTAAAAGGCGACTAAAGGATAGGCTCACAAACTTGGGATTCTTTTTTAGGCGATAGGCTAGCAACCTGTCACTATTCGAATCTCAATTCTGTCATTAAGCCAAATAGCTGAACGTGGCCATTCAGTCTTTTCCAGACTGTTGGCTCTGTCTACCCCGCAAGGGATATAGACGTGACCATATGTATGTATGTATGTAAATTATTAGCCAACGCCAGCAATAATTGCATTGTATCGCTTAGTTTTAAGCATATTTTAAGCTTCTTCATTAATGTTGTCTTTCGTTTCGGTGTCTACGTATATTATTATCATTAGATTCATCTTGTAGTTATTAAAAATATTAATATTCCTTTCTATTGATAGACTGTCAACACACAAATAATATATCTGAATGAATGAATTTTATCAGATACTAGCGACCCGCCCCGGCTTCGCACGGGTGCAAAATTATAGATGTTATTATACATAAAAACCTTCCTCTTGAATCACTCTACCTGTTACAAAAAACCGCATCAAAATCCGTTGCGTAATTTTAAGATTTAAGCATACAGTACAGACAAACAGACTAAAATAGCGACTTTGTTTTATACTATGTATGTAGTGACGTGACATACTGTTTAACTTCACAAGAGTTGCTTATTGGGGTTTTTCGGTAACTAGCTCATAATAACGAGATTTTACAACCGATACCACGACGTCCCTGATCAGCTGGCGTAAAATTAGAATTGATATCTAGTAAACACAGGTGTAAGTTAACGCCGCTGAAAATACTCAAAGTCGTATGTCATAATACGCAGATGACATTGGCAGTGTGTTGTTTGAGAACGGTTATTTGTAGATTAGAATTTGCACTGCACCTGTTATTAAACGGTTTTATTATTAAACGGTTTTTTAAACGGTTTTATTTAGCTCACCCCGTTTGTTTTATTTATTCTTGGGTCAAATTTAGTAATTCAAATTTCACCCTCTTCCTGTCAACCGATTAATCTGAAATTTTGTATACACTTTGGATTTTGGTGACAATATAATTATGTTTATTCATTATCATTATAAATTCAAGATGGCCGCCGTTACAAAATGGCGGATAATTTAGGTTTCATTAATCCCATCAATATGGGTATCAAATGAAAGGGCTCAACAAGCAGAATACAATATACTATAAAAAATTGAAATCCAAGATGGCGGCCTCTACAAAATGGCGGATAACTTAGGTTTTATCAATCCCATCAACATGGGTATCAAATGAAAGGTCACTATCATGGGCTTCTACAATACATAAAATGCAGGGCAGCACTGTGGATCACGCAGTCGTATACTTAGGTGCGAAACTGCTTGAAGAAGGTCAAGCCTACGTGGCTCTTAGTAGAGTAAGATCTTTGCAGGGACTACGTATAGAGGAGTTGGACTGCAATAAACTAACGGGCAAGAAACCTTGCAATAATGAAGCACTAAATGAATTAAACAGAATGCGAAATAAAAACTAAAAACTAGAAAATAAAAATAGGTAAAAAAACTTTTTAAGTTAAACGGTTTTATGTTAAAAATACATTGCAATGTTTAATATAAATGTACTAAAAACCAAAAAATAATAAAATAGATACAGTCGTGGGAATTATAAACATATGCATAGACTAGACTAAAATAAAACCGTGGGGCACGTCAATTGTCTACAAATTATAGACTTAATGTGCGATAGAAGAATCGTTTAATTCGTCGTTAGGCAGTTGGCCCGCAGACGGTGCGCAAATTACTTACTATTTTGCTGGCTAGCGAGGAATCGTTTCACTGCTCGTAGTTTGTCTTTAATCGACAAAACTTATGATAAAAGTACTACTCGCTCAACATTATGAAACCCTAAAACTCGCTTAATCGAGCTTGCTAACTTGTTTCCACATTCTAGCCCTACTTATCACACGTCCATCGTTGTCGGTTGAACAACTGCCTAATTATAGTGTAACATTACAAAACAAACATTTTAATCAACGATTGTAGACAATTGACGTGCCCCACGGTTTTATTTTAGTCTAGTCTATGCATATGTTTATAATTCCCACGACTGTATCTATTTTATTATTTTTTGGTTTTTAGTACATTTATATTAAACATTGCAATGTATTTTTAACATAAAACCGTTTAACTTAAAAAGTTTTTTTACCTATTTTTTTTTGACTGTAGCTCTTATAACTTCGAGACATCGGTAACTTGTTGAAAAATTTTGGGATTTTTTTTCTTGAATTTTTTGGAATGTATTATTCCTTTACCTTTTCGAGAAACGTGAAATCAGGCTTACCTATTATTGAGCTAATATACCTTACAACGAAGGAAAGAGGCGTGATTTTATGTATGTATGTATACATTACAACATCCTAAAAATTGCTTCCTTGGGTATGGTAAACTCGAATTCAGAAATTGATTCCAATATATATAACAAAGGAATATTGGGCAACATATCATAACAAATTTCTCAAAACAAGTAGAGCATACCGCACTTCAGAATGTGGTTGACTATTGTGTAGTAATCAAATTCAATTTCGTATTGTACATTCTGTTTGATCGCTTTTATCGAAGTTACAATCGATTATATTTGACAATTATTGGAACCGCTAATTAAATTTAAAGCTGAAGATTGATGAGATTCTCACTGACGACGGTAATTTTCTTCAAGTGCTTCTTCCTTATTAAACTATCGATTTTGAATAAAATAAGGAAGTTAACTAAAAATTCTATTTAAATAAGAAAATCGAGTATCTTTTTCTGACCCTACGACAAAAATTATTGAAGCAAGGTTTCGTGCTACTCATTCTGCCAATAATGTTAATACAGCTAGTTCATGAAAGCTAAAAGCGCCAAAATGTCACAACAATGTAATCAAGCCAATAACACCGTTGGCAGATAAAATAATTGCCGTAATTACTCAGTGTTCAGATAAATTGTTAAGACCAGTATTAGTGTTACATTTCAGCTTATCACAAACCGCTGGATGTAAATCTACCAATTAGCCATTATCGTCTATCAGGTACGACCGACCCTATCTCTCATTAGTCACCATTCGACTGGCTCAGTGGGCGTGGTATTCAGGCCAAATGCTTCAGCTTTTATCAGTCCATAAAGCTCTGACAGAGTATTAGGCTAAAATACAGGGCTCACATTAATTTGTGAAAGTGCGCTTTTAAATTTTCTATCTATCTGATATTTCAACAGAATGCATATAAGGATGGTTTTCATATTTCAAGCTACTGCTGAAAAATTTATGTAGGTATTAATAAAAAAATATTATTATTTAGTAAAAATATCATTATTTTCCTATAACTATTCGCTTTTGGTATAAAAATCGGTATTATCATATCGCAGAAGATCGGGTGATCCATGTTTATGTCAGGGCTTAAATGAAAGTAGTATAGTAACTGGAATTTCACCAAGCGGACTATCAGCTAAACCCAAGTCAATTTACAGATCTCAAACAGCTTTGTTAGTACCCACCATAAAGTACCCAATACCAGTTTTATTAATATAAATCAAGGCTGGAAAGTCTGTAGGCGTTATTGTGACGTCGTAAAAGGCTTTACTACTGTCGCAATCGGTCATTCAACTGTCGTCTGTCCAGACTGCTGTAAATCTATGTGACCATTGTTACAAGAAGGTAACTGGTAAAACAAAAGGTGTAATTAATACGGTGCAACAAGAGGCGGCATCTTAATTGAAATTAACCTTAAATTATGTCTTTGATAGTTGGTAGATGAAGACGTACAGCTGTGCCTCTGAAAATTTTCTTGATGTTTGAGCGTTTTTGTTTGATGTAATAACTTCATAATAACCTACCCATACTCACACTTTTGTACATACATACATGAATATAATCTCGTCTATATCCCTTACGAGATAGACAGAGCTAACAGTCTTAAAAAATCTGAAATGCCACGTTCAGCTGTTTGGGTAAATGAAAGAATGGAGATTCAAATAGTGACAGGTTGCTAGCCCGTCGCCTAACAGAAGAATCCCAAGTATATAATAAGCCTACCACACAGTCGCCTTTTACGACATCCATGGGGAAGAGATGGAGTGGTCCTATTTTTTTTCTATGGGTGCCGTAAACCACACGGTGAACACTTTTCACTTAATATCAATTGCATTTACCTGCTTGTTTTTCTCAATTACAAAATATCTGAACATGGATTTCAGGCTATTTTCATTCGGCGTGGTGTAAAGAAATTGTTTGAATTATCATATTACATACATCGTCGTAAAAGACAATACATCAAACCCACTGAGCACGAAAAATTAACAACATATCATTCCTCTCAGACGTGGTAACTAATGATAATTTATTCTACGTTAATCACGACAACGTGTAAGATTATTGCATACATTCCTAAAAACGCACGATGCTACTCCGAGGCGTAGAATTTGATCTTGGCCGTTCACAATCAGAGCGTGCTATTTCAATGTTATCTAAATGGCCAACTTTGATGAAATATAATTTTACTTTCATAGGTTTGTATTATTATTGAGGAAATGTAGTTATAAGTTCGTACTTTCGTGCATACAAACGTTGACCGACTATAATAAATTCTGTGTCATCACGCCTGTCATAAGGGTAGACATGGACTGTGGATTTTAACAGGTTTTACTTGCATCCAGCATGGTCATTACTCTATCATTAGAATAGAATAGAATAGAATAGATTTATTTTCAAAATTGGATACAAGGTATCATTTATTGACGTCACATAACTTAAATCTAATTATAACTACTACCGCTTCCAAAGCGCATGTGTAGAAGAAGCGGCGGAACAAACATTCTCGTGTTCTTAGACGACGTTTACTTGAAGGCATTGGTGATGAATTGATTACACCAACTGCTGATACACCATTATTGACATTAGTTTTATCTGCTTCCCATGTTATGAGTAGATTAAATTTTTCATAACTTTCGCTTTTCAATCCAATAAGATTAATAGTACTTTTATCTAAATTACACGTAAACGGGAACTAATTGGAACAACAGATAAAAAACAACAACAAGCAACTCCATCTCTTTCCCACGGATGTCATAACAGGCGACTAAGGGATAGGCTTATAAACTTGGGATTCTTGGGCGTTGGGCTAGCAAATTTGTCACTATTTGAAATTCGATTCTATCATTAATCTACTATCAATAAAAAACGTAACTTTTCAAGGCGTTGGCTCTGTCTACCTTGCAAGGGATTTAGACGTGATTATATGTATGTTTGTATTTATACACTTGTGATTTCGTAATGAGTCCTTCCAAGAACGAGCAGTGAACCGCTTTCCCTTCAATACTCGTAAATAACTATACTATTTTGTACATTGCCACACGCTTTACAGTCTGATTAGAACCTATTCACTTGCTGTTACTGCAAATTGGTGATAGAGTAAACGAGACATTATCTTTTATGACGTCTAGTAGTGAGTGAGCTCGAAATTGAATCTTTTAAAAATGTTGACAACATACTGTACTGTACTGATCTTAATCACGTCTATATCCCTTGCAGAGAAGACAGAGCCAAGTCTTGAAAAGATTGAATGGCCACAATCAGCTTTTTGGCTTAATGGTAGAATTGAGATTCAAATAGTGACAGGTTGCTAGCCCATCGCCTAAAAAAGAATCCCAAATTTGAAAGCCTATCCCTTAGTCGCCTTTTACGACATCCATTACAAGAGATGGAGTGGTCCTTTTCTTTTTGTATTGGTGCCGGGAACCACACGGATAAGAGTTATGTTGCGAATTTCTTTCTCGACTTGCCAAATCTAGGATCATAGTCGTATGCGCAGGCCGGGCCGCTCCCCGGTATAGTGAGGTCTCAACCGGGACTTACACCGGAGGACAATGAAAATTCGAGTATCTATCTGATTCAGCTGGAGGCACGTGGTACTTTCCAACGTCTCCACAATACACTGCAAATTCGCCGTTGTAAACTCATCGTAAAGGTTTGTGAATGATTAATTGATAAGCGGTTGAATGTGCACGCGCATCGTATCAATGAGGAGTAATGAAATAACAATTGATATAGTTTGTGTTAAAATAAATGTAAATGTTATAATAACAGTGACCCGGTCTCACAATAAAAAAGTAAATTGTTTTGATGAGTTAAGAGAGGATTACGTTGAGGTCAGGTTAAGCGTACTCGAAGCGAAAGAAGTATGCAGGGATCGTGGCAAGTGGAAAGATGTAATCTCTGCCTACCCCTCCGGGAATAAGGCACGATTTTATGTATGTATGTATGTACAGTGAGGTAACTGTAATCAGTATAAAATAATTTATAATAGGTTGAACAATAATGTCTAACTTCGCATTTATGTTATTTCAAAGTTTGTTTCGTTGTTTATTCAGTATTAATCCATATTTTTACATATTTAGCGAAAGACAATGTTAATGACCTTGCCAAAATAAAGATGAATGAACCCGAATAGTTAATGATTTCACGACATTGTATATAAGCATCCCAACATACTTAACATCCAACATTGAGTGTATTTTCTCATCCTTGTCGTAAATCATGCTATTGAATTATATTCCTTTCTCACAAACTCTGTAAATAATATTGATCCTTGTTGATATTTTAAACATACAATACATACAACTAACAATAAACTTAATTAAAATTTTGTTTATAATGGTGACCATTTATATTCTTGCTATGATAAATAGTTATGTATGTATATCTTTTCCCCTTGTTAAAACTTATATTATCGCCCTTCCCGTTATCGCGCAAATTTCGGGGAATCCTTTCTTAGTTCTCCCCTGGACCACATGAGTTTCAAATTCATTTATTGTGACTTACAAGTTTAAGTTTTAGTTGAATACCTCGCGATACAGTGAGGGAATGCTGCCAGTGTTATGGGTAACCTTCCCATTAGGTACGATTCGGGGCGGATTTTTTTACTAACTAGTTGTACCGCAACTTCGTCCGCGTGGAATAGTTATTTTGGACATTATTGAAGCCCTCAAGGATGCATAATTTTCCCCGTTTTTTTTTTTACATTCTCCATTATTTCTTTGCTCCTTATAGTTGCGGCGTGATATTATATAGCCTTAAGTCTTACTCGATAAATGGTCTATTCAACGCAAAAAGAATTTTTCAATTCGAACCAGTAGTTCCTAAGATTAGCGCGTTCAAACAATTCAAATATTAATAAAATTTTCTTTTGAAGTACATAAAAAGGCACAGTTGTAATCCACTTGTTTTGCGTACCGATAGTGAAACGTCGTCGGAGCGTTACGATAAATCTTTGTAGCTATGCTAATTGCTCTTGCGTATGTTCTGTCAGTGTTGGAATCGCCTCTCGCTTTCAGAAGGAATATGTGCTGTTTGTTGCATTGAATATAGAAGAATACAGAACTGGCACTTATTAGAATTGCTTTAACTTGAAACTTTATTAAGCTGAAATAGTTGAATTTAATATATAAACCTTTCTTTGATTTTCACGCTGTAAAAAATACTACCTACAAACAAATTAAGTAGGTATCGAAGTCAATAAACGGTTAGTATTATTTCCTTTATAGACATTTTATAAATAATTATATTACAAAGATGACGTTACCTCAAAACTTCTTTTAAATAAGAATATAAAAAATACAACCTACTTCTTAGGATGGGACTTTTATTTCAGATATTTACATTACACGTCTATATCCCTTGCGGGGTAGACAGAGCCAACAGTCTTGAAAAGGCTGAATCGCCACGTTCAGCTATTTGGCTTAACGATAGAATTGAGATTCAACTAGTGACAGGTTGCTAGCCCATCGTCTAAAAAGGAATCCCAAGTTTGTAAGCCTATCCATTAGTCGCCTTTTACGACATCCATGGGAAAGAGATGGAGTGGTCCTATTATTTTTTGTATTGGTGCCGGGAACCACACGGCACATTTATTTTATTTATTTATTTTATTTATATTTATTTATTCTTTATTGTAACAATTACAATTTATTAAGTAGGTACAATAGGCGGATTCAATTTTGTGTTTCTGTTTTTTTTTTAATATTCATTATTTAATTTTGAATCGCATAGCTTTATTTTGATAACCTTTTGTGTGTTCTCGTTATTTTGCGCTGCAGCTGATCGCAAACCCGACGTGTTTTACATTTCTAAACGGTATCATTGTATAGAAACGGCCAGACGTGAACATTTCTCGCGTTTACATTTTCATGAAATTACCGCTTTTACTTTATACCAGTCTTAGGACTTGTTTTTCCCGTATGGAAATAATTATATTGTCTTGATTTGGGTCTTCCGGCTGGGCTGGCGTTTCTCTCTCGTCAACCCTAATCATGGCTACACAATCCCTTTTAGATTTATAAAAAAATTCACCTTTGTTTGGAATTGTTGCTTCCTTTCTTTGATTCATGCTACGCTATTATTCCATCTTCAGACTTCAGTATTAATTCAATAACTTTTAATAATATTATTATATTAATTCAACAAAATTAACTACATCTCATAGTTGTCTAATTTTATCGAACACGCGATTTCTCGCTCCAAACCTACTTAACTTACGATTTGCATCGATAAATTTTAACTGACATTTTCAAACTTCCCAACACTATTTGAAATATATTTTATTTATTGTACCTTTATGAAGGCCAATGATTATTGATTTTATTGGCTTGCTTTCTCGCCCGTAAAGACTATTATTTAGTTTACCTCTTATTCAATGTGCGAAAGCTGTAGCTATTAATAGTTGTCTTGATCGGGAAAAGATTTAATTGATTGTTCTGTACCAAGTAACAAGGTGTTGTTTACGACTGAATTGACACTTCAGGTACAAGAAGTAGTTTGTAGCAAGAAAGGAAGATATAAACAAAAGCTATTAGCTTTTGTTGCTTACATTATCATTTGTAATTGACGCTATTATTATTGGTTCTGTTAATTGTAATTCACAATACACACTGATTTGTAGTAAATAAATGTTCAAGTACCTAAATTATTTACTAATAGAGACTGGAGCAAGGCATTCTCCAAAACTGTAATAGGTTTATGAAACTTTGTCGATTTTTGAATCGCAACACATCTGTGGGTTACATTTGAATTTTTTGCCCCCTAGATTTGATAAGGCACTTTTATGAAGTCTTGGGGTGCACTTGCAGAGGAATTTCCGGAATTAACGAGAGAAAGAAAATTAACGTAATTTTGAAATTCATGCAAGCCACCCTCTAGAAATATTAATAAACTTGAAGTGTTGGACAACATTGATTTCGTAACAATAAGTGCGGCAAGATTAAATGAATGTACCTGTAAGATTGTATTGAGATTTCAAGTTAGGATTCTGCCAACTGTACCTAACTCTACGCCTATAGCTGAATGAATGAATTGTCACGGATTGACGTGCCATCATAAATGTCGGTGAAGTTAGCATAACAACTTTCAGCATATCAAAATTTTATAAGAGTTCTATTCGCATCCACAATAGTTCTATAGTTCCTGGTGGTTTTTAGAAAAAGTTCTAGAAAAATGAATTTTATAAAAATTTTTGAAAAAATGATATGCCAACTTCCGGTAGCATATCATTTTGGACCAATTGCAATTTTTTTGGTTGTTAATTATTCATAAGGATCACTTTTATAGTTCTAGGTACTTCTAACAAAAAGTTCTGGCTTATTTGCTTCGGAAAAAAATAATAATGGGAACATGTACCTAGACGACATGATTTCACAAAATTGAATAATATATTTATTTAACTGTTACAGAAGAAAAAAACTTTCTTGTTTTAAGTCTTGTACACCAAATCAAAATAAATATTGAAATAAAAAACTGTGTGAGAATAAAAACAAGCCCAAGACGGATGAAAGTTCAATTTAACGGTATTATATGAAATTCTTTCGAAAGAGTAAACATTTTATTCTAGCAAAATACAAACTGCAATAATACTGTAAAAGTGTAACTCATAAAAATCATAAATCATAACAAATAAAAATATTTTTTATTACAGAAACATCAATCTCTCACAATACTATCACCATATAAGTACTTTGATGAAATTACCGATGTTTGTAAAACATCTAGAAAAAAAATATTTTCTAAGTCTAGGCAATCAGAACTCTTCTGTTTTACATAGAACAGGTATATACCTATACAAAAACATCAAAATCTAGACCAGAACTCAAACAATACTATCAGCATATCAAGGGTGAACATCAATACTTTGATGAAATTATCGATGTTATTAAAACATCTAGAAAAAAAATATTCTGTAAGTCAAGGCAATCAGAACTCTTCCGTTTTACAAAGAACAGGTATATACCTATACAAAAACATCAAAACCTAGACCAGAACTCTTACAATACTATCAGCATATCAAGGGTGAACATCAATACTTTGATGAAATTATCGATGTTATTAAAACATCTAGAAAAAAAATACTTTGTAAATCTAGGCAATTAGAACTCTTCCGTTTTACAAAAAACAGGTACATTCCTATACAAAAACATCAAAACCTAGACCAGAACTCTCATAATACTATCAGCATGTCAAGGGTGAACATCAATACTTTGATGAAATTATCGATGTTATTAAAACATCTAGAAAAAAAATATTCTGTAAGCCCAGGCAATCAGAACTCTTCTGTTTTACATAGAACAAGAACATACCTATACAAAAACATTAAAATCTAGACCAGAACTCTAACAATACTATCAGCATATCAAGGGTGAACATCAATACTTTGATGAAATTATCGATGTTAATTCAACATCTAGAAAAAAAAAATATTTTGTAAGTCTAGGTAATCAGAACTCTTCTGTTTTACCTAGAACATCAACAGATCTATACAAAAACAGCAAAATCTGATCCAGAACTCTCATATTACTATCAGCATATCAAGGGTAAACACCTATACTTTGATGACATTATCGATGTGATTAAAACATCTAGAAAAAAAATATTTTGTAAGTCTAGGCAATCAGAACTCTTCTGTTTTACAAAGAACTGGTATATACCTATACAAAAACATCAAAATCTAGACCAGAACTCTCATAAAACTATCAGCATATCAAGGGTGAACATCAATACTTTGATGAAATTGTCGATGTTAATAAAACATCTAGAAAAAAAATATTTTGTACGTCAAGGCAATCAGAACTCTTCTGTTTTACATAGAACAAAAACATCCCTATACAAAAACATCAAAATCTAGACCAGAACTCTCATAAAACTATCAGCATATCAAGGGTGAACATCAATACTTTGATGAAATTGTCGATGTTAATAAAACATCTAGAAAAAAAATATTTTGTACGTCTAGGCAATCAGAACTCTTCTGTTTTACCTAGAACATCAATAGATCTATACAAAAACAGCATAATCTGATCCAAAACTCTCATATTACTATCAGCATATCAAGGGTGAACACCAATACTTTGATGACATTATCGATGTGATTAAAACATATAGAAAAAAAATATTTTGTAAGTCTAGGCAATCAGAACTCTTCTGTTTTACAAAGAACTGGTATATACCTATACAAAAACATCAAAATCTAGACCAGAACTCTCAAAAAACTATCAGCATATCAAGGGTGAACATCAATACTTTGATGAAATTGTCGATGTTAATAAAACATCTAGAAAAAAAATATTTTGTACGTCTAGGCAATCAGAACTCTTCTGTTTTACATAGAACAGGTATATACCTATACAAAAACATCAAAACCTAGACCAGAACTCTTACAATACTATCAGCATATCAAGGGTGAACATCAATACTTTGATGAAATTTTCGATGTTATTAAAATATTTAGAAAAAAAATACTTTGTAAGTCTAGGCAATCAGAACTCTTCTGTTTTACATAGAACAGGTATATACCTATACAAAAACATCAAAATCTAGACCAGAACTCTCATAAAACTATCAGCATATCAAGGGTGAACATCAATACTTTAATGAAATTATCGATGTTATTAAAACATCTAGAAAAAAATATTTTCTAAGTCTAGGCAATCAGAACTCTTCTGTTTTACATAGAACAGGTATATATCTATACACAAACATCAAAATCTAGACCAGAACTCTTACAATACTATCAGCATATTAAGGGTGAACATCAATACTTTGATGAAATTATCGATGTTATTAAAACATCTAAAAAAAAAATATTCTGTAAGTCAAGGCAATCAGAACTCTTCTGTTTTACATAGAACAGGTATATACCTATACAAAAACATCAAAATCTAGACCAGAACTCTCATAAAACTATCAGCATATCAAGGGTGAACATCAATACTTTGATGAAATTATCGATGTTATTAAAACATCTAGAAAAAAAATATTCTGTAAGCCCAGGCAATCAGAACTCTTCTGTTTTACAAAGAACAGGAAAATACCTATACAAAAACATCAAAACCTAGACCAGAACTCTTACAATACTATCAGCATATCAAGGGTGAACATCAATACTTTGATGAAATTATCGATGTTATTAAAACATCTAGAAAAAAAATACTTTGTAAATCTAGGCAATCAGAACTCTTCTGTTTTACAAAGAACAGGTATATATCTATACACAAACATCAAAATCTAGACCAGAACTCTCAAAATACTATCAGCATATCATGGGTGAACATCAATACTTTGATGAAATTATCGATGTTATTAAAATATCTAGAAAAAAAATACGTTGTAAATCTAGGCAATCAGAACTCTTCTGTTCTACAAAGAACAGGTATATACCTATACAAAAACATAAAAATCTAAACCAGAACTCTAACAATACTATCTGCATATCAAGGGTGAACATCAATACTTTGATGAAATCATCGATGTTATTAAAACTTCTAGAAAAAAAATATTCTGTAAACCAAGGCAATCAGAAACTTTTCTGTTTTACATAGAACAAGAACATACCTATACAAAAACATTAAAATCTAGACCAGAACTCTAACAATACTATCAGCATATCAAGGGTGAACATCAATACTTTGATGAAATTATCGATGTTAATTCAACATCTAGAAAAAAAAAATATTTTGTAAGTCTAGGTAATCAGAACTCTTCTGTTTTACCTAGAACATCAACAGATCTATACAAAACCAGCAAAATCTGATCCAGAACTCTCATATTACTATCAGCATATCAAGGGTAAACACCTATACTTTGATGACATTATCGATGTGATTAAAACATCTAGAAAAAAAATATTTTGTAAGTCTAGGCAATCAGAACTCTTCTGTTTTACAAAGAACTGGTATATACCTATACAAAAACATCAAAATCTAGACCAGAACTCTCATAAAACTATCAGCATATCAAGGGTGAACATCAATACTTTGATGAAATTATCGATGTTATTAAAACATCTAGAAAAAAAATATTTTGTAAGTCTAGGCAATCAGAACTCTTCTGTTTTACAAAGAAAAGGCATATACCTTTACAAAAACAACAAAATCTAGATCAGAACTCTTATAATACTATCAGCATATAAAGGGTGAACATCCATACTTTAATGAAATTATCGATGTTAATTCAACATCTAGAAAAAAAAATTATTTTGTTTGTCTAGGTAATCAGAACTTTTCTGTTTTACCTAGAACTTACCTATACTTACAAAATATATTTTTTTCTAGATGTTGAATTAACATCGATAATTTCATCAAAGTATGGATGTTCACCCTTGATATGCTGATAGTATTATAAGAGTTCTGGTCTAGGTTTGATGTTTTTGTATAGGTATGCTCCTGTTCTATGTAAAACAGAAGAGTTCTGATTGCCTAGACTTACAAAATATTTTTTTTTTCTAGATGTTTTAATAACATCGATGATTTCATCAAAGTATTGATGTTCACCCTTGATATGCTGACAGTATTGTTAGAGTTCTGGTTTAGATTTTTTATGTTTTTGTATAGGTATATACCTGTTCTTTGTAAAACAGAAGAGTTCTGATTGCCTAGATTTACAACGTATTTTTTTTCTAGATGTTTTGATAACATCGATAATTTCATCAAAGTATGGATGTTCACCCTTGATATGCTGATAGTTTTATGAGAGTTCTGGTCTAGATTTTGATGTTTTTGTATAGGTTTATACCTGTTCTTTGTAAAACAGAAGAGTTCTGATTGCCTAGACGTACAAAATATTTTTTTTCTAGATGTTTTATTAACATCGACAATTTCATCAAAGTATTGATGTTCACCCTTGATATGCTGATAGTTTTATGAAAGTTCTGGTCTAGATTTTGATGTTTTTGTATAGGTATATACCAGTTCTTTGTAAAACAGAAGAGTTCTGATTGTCTAGACTTACGAAATATTTTTTTTCTAGATGTTTTAATCACATCGATAATGTCATCAAAGTATTGATGTTCACCCTTGATATGCTGATAGTTTTATGAGAGTTCTGGTCTAGATTTTGATGTTTTTGTATAGGTATATACCAGTTCTTTGTAAAGCAGAAGAGTTCTGATTGCCTAGACTTACGAAATATTTTTTTTCTAGATGTTTTAATCACATCGATAATGTCATCAAAGTATTGATGTTCACCCTTGATATGCTGATAGTTTTATGAAAGTTCTGGTCTAGATTTTGATGTTTTTGTATAGGTATATACCTGTTCTATGTAAAACAGAAGAGTTCTGATTGCCTAGACTTACAAAGTATTTTTTTTCTAGATATTTTAATAACATCGATAATTTCATCAAAGTATTGATGTTCACCCTTGATATGCTGATAGTATTATGAGAGTTCTGGTCTAGATTTTGATGTTTTTGGATAGGTATATACCTGTTCTTTTTAAAACAGAAGAGTTCTGATTGCCTTGGCTTACAGAATATTTTTTTTCTAGATGTTTTATTAACATCGACAATTTCATCAAAGTATTGATGTTCACCCTTGATATGCTGATAGTTTTATGAAAGTTCTGGTCTAGATTTTGATGTTTTGTATAGGTATATACCAGTTCTTTGTAAAACAGAAGAGTTCTGATTGCCTAGACTTACGAAATATTTTTTTTCTAGATGTTTTAATCACATCGATAATGTCATCAAAGTATTGATGTTCACCCTTGATATGCTGATAGTATTATGAGAGTTCTGGTCTAGATTTTGATGTTTTTGGATAGGTATATACCTGTTCTTTTTAAAACAGAAGAGTTCTGATTGCCTTGGCTTACAGAATATTTTTTTTCTAGATGTTTTATTAACATCGACAATTTCATCAAAGTATTGATGTTCACCCTTGATATGCTGATAGTTTTATGAGAGTTCTGGTCTAAATTTTGATGTTTTTGTATAGGTATATACCAGTTCTTTGTAAAGCAGAAGAGTTCTGATTGCCTAGACTTACGAAATATTTTTTTTCTAGATGTTTTAATCACATCGATAATGTCATCAAAGTATTGATGTTCACCCTTGATATGCTGATAGTTTTATGAAAGTTCTGGTCTAGATTTTCATGTTTTTGTATAGGTATATACCTGTTCTATGTAAAACAGAAGAGTTCTGATTGCCTAGACTTACGAAATTTTTTTTTTCTAGATGTTTTAATCACATCGATAATGTCATCAAAGTATTGATGTTCACCCTTGATATGCTGATAGTTTTATGAGAGTTCTGGTCTAGATTTTTATGTTTTTGTTTAGGTATATACCAGTTCTTTGTAAAGCAGAAGAGTTCTGATTGCCTAGACTTACGAAATATTTTTTTTCTAGATGTTTTAATCACATCGATAAAGTCATCAAAGTATTGATGTTCACCCTTGATATGCTGATAGTTTTATGAAAGTTCTGGTCTAGATTTTGATGTTTTTGTATAGGTATATACCTGTTCTATGTAAAACAGAAGAGTTCTGATTGCCTAGACTTACAAAGTATTTTTTTTCTAGATATTTTAATAACATCGATAATTTCATCAAAGTATTGATGTTCACCCTTGATATGCTGATAGTATTATGAGAGTTCTGGTCTAGATTTTGATGTTTTTGGATAGGTATATACCTGTTCTTTTTAAAACAGAAGAGTTCTGATTGCCTAGACTTACGAAATATTTTTTTTCTAGATGTTTTAATCACATCGATAATGTCATCAAAGTATTGATGTTCACCCTTGATATGCTGATAGTTTTATGAGAGTTCTGGTCTAGATTTTGATGTTTTTGTATAGGTATATACCAGTTCTTTGTAAAGCAGAAGAGTTCTGATTGCCTAGACTTACGAAATATTTTTTTTCTAGATGTTTTAATCACATCGATAAAGTCATCAAAGTATTGATGTTCACCCTTGATATGCTGATAGTTTTATGAAAGTTCTGGTCTAGATTTTGATGTTTTTGGATAGGTATATACCTGTTCTTTTTAAAACAGAAGAGTTCTGATTGCCTAGACTTACAAAGTATTTTTTTTCTAGATATTTTAATAACATCGATAATTTCATCAAAGTATTGATGTTCACCCTTGATATGCTGATAGTATTATGAGAGTTCTGGTCTAGATTTTGATGTTTTTGGATAGGTATATACCTGTTCTTTTTAAAACAGAAGAGTTCTGATTGCCTTGGCTTACAGAATATTTTTTTTCTAGATGTTTTATTAACATCGACAATTTCATCAAAGTATTGATGTTCACCCTTGATATGCTGATAGTTTTATGAGAGTTCTGGTCTAGATTTTGATGTTTTTGGATAGGTATATACCTGTTCTTTTTAAAACAGAAGAGTTCTGATTGCCTTGGCTTACAGAATATTTTTTTTCTAGATGTTTTATTAACATCGACAATTTCATCAAAGTATTGATGTTCACCCTTGATATGCTGATAGTTTTATGAGAGTTCTGGTCTAGATTTTGATGTTTTTGTATAGGTATATACCAGTTCTTTGTAAAACAGAAGAGTTCTGATTGCCTAGACTTACGAAATATTTTTTTTCTGGATGTTTTAATCACATCGATAATGTCATCAAAGTATTGATGTTCACCCTTGATATGCTGATAGTTTTATGAAAGTTCTGGTCTAGATTTTGATGTTTTTGTATAGGTATATACCTGTTCTATGTAAAACAGAAGAGTTCTGATTGCCTAGACTTACAAAGTATTTTTTTTCTAGATATTTTAATAACATCGATAATTTCATCAAAGTATTGATGTTCACCCTTGATATGCTGATAGTATTATGAGAGTTCTGGTCTAGATTTTGATGTTTTTGGATAGGTATATACCTGTTCTTTTTAAAACAGAAGAGTTCTGATTGCCTTGGCTTACAGAATATTTTTTTTCTAGATGTTTTAATAACATCGATAATTTCATTAAAGTATTGAATTTCACCCTTGATATGCTGATAGTTTTATGAGAGTTCTGGTCTAGATTTTGATGTTTTTGTATAGGTTTATACCTGTTCTATGTAAATCAGAAGAGTTCTGATTGCCTTGACTTACAGAATATTTTTTTTTTTAGATGTTTTAATAACATCGATAATTTCATCAAAGTATTGATGTTCACCCTTGATATGCTAATAGTATTGTAAGAGTTCTGGTCTAGATTTTGATGTTTGTGTATAGATATATACCTGTTCTATGTAAAACAGAAGAGTTCTGATTGCCTAGACTTAGAAAATATTTTTTTTCTAGATGTTTTAATAACATCGATAATTTCATTAAAGTATTGATGTTCACCCTTGATATGCTGATAGTTTTATGAGAGTTCTGGTCTAGATTTTGATGTTTTTGTATAGATATATACCTGTTCTATGTAAAACAGAAGAGTTCTGATTGCCTAGACTTACAAAGTATTTTTTTTCTAGATATTTTAATAACATCGATAATTTCATCAAAGTATTGATGTTCACCCTTGATATGCTGATAGTATTGTAAGAGTTCTGGTCTAGGTTTTGATGTTTTTGTATAGGTATATACCTGTTCTATGTAAAACAGAAGAGTTCTGATTGCCTAGACGTACAAAATATTTTTTTTCTAGATGTTTTATTAACATCGACAATTTCATCAAAGTATTGATGTTCACCCTTGATATGCTGATAGTTTTATGAGAGTTCTGGTCTAGATTTTGATGTTTTTGTATAGGTTTATACCTGTTCTATGTAAAACAGAAGAGTTCTGATTGCCTTGACTTACAGAATATTTTTTTTCTAGATGTTTTATTAACATCGACAATTTCATCAAAGTATTGATGTTCACCCTTGATATGCTGATAGTTTTATGAAAGTTCTGGTCTAGATTTTGATGTTTTTGTATAGGTATATACCAGTTCTTTGTAAAACAGAAGAGTTCTGATTGCCTAGACTTACAAAATATTTTTTTTCTAGATGTTTTATTAACATCGACAATTTCATCAAAGTATTGATGTTCACCCTTGATATGCTGATAGTTTTATGAGAGTTCTAGTCTAGATTTTGATGTTTTTGTATAGGTATATACCAGTTAGTTGTAAAACAGAAGAGTTCTGATTGCCTAGACTTACGAAATATTTTTTTTCTAGATGTTTTAATCACATCGATAATGTCATCAAAGTATTGATGTTCACCCTTGATATGCTGATAGTTTTATGAAAGTTCTGGTCTAGATTTTGATATTTTTGTATAGGTATATACGTGTTCTATGTAAAACAGAAGAGTTCTGATTGCCTAGACTTACAAAGTATTTTTTTTCTAGATATTTTAATAACATCGATAATTTCATCAAAGTATTGATGTTCACCCTTGATATGCTGATAGTATTATGAGAGTTCTGGTCTAGATTTTGATGTTTTTGGATAGGTATATACCTGTTCTTTTTAAAACAGAAGAGTTCTGATTGCCTTGGCTTACAGAATATTTTTTTTCTAGATGTTTTAATAACATCGATAATTTCATTAAAGTATTGAATTTCACCCTTGATATGCTGATAGTTTTATGAGAGTTCTGGTCTAGATTTTGATGTTTTTGTATAGGTTTATACCTGTTCTATGTAAATCAGAAGAGTTCTGATTGCCTTGACTTACAGAATATTTTTTTTTTAGATGTTTTAATAACATCGATAATTTCATCAAAGTATTGATGTTCACCCTTGATATGCTAATAGTATTGTAAGAGTTCTGGTCTAGATTTTGATGTTTTTGTATAGATATATACCTGTTCTATGTAAAACAGAAGAGTTCTGATTGCCTAGACTTAGAAAATATTTTTTTTCTAGATGTTTTAATAACATCGATAATTTCATTAAAGTATTGATGTTCACCCTTGATATGCTGATAGTTTTATGAGAGTTCTGGTCTAGATTTTGATGTTTTTGTATAGATATATACCTGTTCTATGTAAAACAGAAGAGTTCTGATTGCCTAGACTTACAAAGTATTTTTTTTCTAGATATTTTAATAACATCGATAATTTCATCAAAGTATTGATGTTCACCCTTGATATGCTGATAGTATTGTAAGAGTTCTGGTCTAGGTTTTGATGTTTTTGTATAGGTATATACCTGTTCTATGTAAAACAGAAGAGTTCTGATTGCCTAGACGTACAAAATATTTTTTTTCTAGATGTTTTATTAACATCGACAATTTCATCAAAGTATTGATGTTCACCCTTGATATGCTGATAGTTTTATGAGAGTTCTGGTCTAGATTTTGATGTTTTTGTATAGGTTTATACCTGTTCTATGTAAAACAGAAGAGTTCTGATTGCCTTGACTTACAGAATATTTTTTTTCTAGATGTTTTAATAACATCGATAATTTCATTAAAGTATTGAATTTCACCCTTGATATGCTGATAGTTTTATGAGAGTTCTGGTCTAGATTTTGATGTTTTTGTATAGGTTTATACCTGTTCTATGTAAATCAGAAGAGTTCTGATTGCCTTGACTTACAGAATATTTTTTTTTTAGATGTTTTAATAACATCGATAATTTCATCAAAGTATTGATGTTCACCCTTGATATGCTAATAGTATTGTAAGAGTTCTGGTCTAGATTTTGATGTTTTTGTATAGATATATACCTGTTCTATGTAAAACAGAAGAGTTCTGATTGCCTAGACTTAGAAAATATTTTTTTTCTAGATGTTTTAATAACATCGATAATTTCATTAAAGTATTGATGTTCACCCTTGATATGCTGATAGTTTTATGAGAGTTCTGGTCTAGATTTTGATGTTTTTGTATAGATATATACCTGTTCTATGTAAAACAGAAGAGTTCTGATTGCCTAGACTTACAAAGTATTTTTTTTCTAGATATTTTAATAACATCGATAATTTCATCAAAGTATTGATGTTCACCCTTGATATGCTGATAGTATTGTAAGAGTTCTGGTCTAGGTTTTGATGTTTTTGTATAGGTATATACCTGTTCTATGTAAAACAGAAGAGTTCTGATTGCCTAGACGTACAAAATATTTTTTTTCTAGATGTTTTATTAACATCGACAATTTCATCAAAGTATTGATGTTCACCCTTGATATGCTGATAGTTTTATGAGAGTTCTGGTCTAGATTTTGATGTTTTTGTATAGGTTTATACCTGTTCTATGTAAAACAGAAGAGTTCTGATTGCCTTGACTTACAGAATATTTTTTTTCTAGATGTTTTATTAACATCGACAATTTCATCAAAGTATTGATGTTCACCCTTGATATGCTGATAGTTTTATGAAAGTTCTGGTCTAGATTTTGATGTTTTTGTATAGGTATATACCAGTTCTTTGTAAAACAGAAGAGTTCTGATTGCCTAGACTTACAAAATATTTTTTTTCTAGATGTTTTATTAACATCGACAATTTCATCAAAGTATTGATGTTCACCCTTGATATGCTGATAGTTTAATGAGAGTTCTGGTCTAGATTTTGATGTTTTTGTATAGGTATATACCAGTTAGTTGTAAAACAGAAGAGTTCTGATTGCCTAGACTTACGAAATATTTTTTTTCTAGATGTTTTAATCACATCGATAATGTCATCAAAGTATTGATGTTCACCCTTGATATGCTGATAGTTTTATGAGAGTTCTGGTCTAGATTTTGATGTTTTTGTATAGATATATACCTGTTCTATGTAAAACAGAAGAGTTCTGATTGCCTAGACTTACAAAGTATTTTTTTTCTAGATATTTTAATAACATCGATAATTTCATCAAAGTATTGATGTTCACCCTTGATATGCTGATAGTATTGTAAGAGTTCTGGTCTAGGTTTTGATGTTTTTGTATAGGTATATACCTGTTCTATGTAAAACAGAAGAGTTCTGATTGCCTAGACGTACAAAATATTTTTTTTCTAGATGTTTTATTAACATCGACAATTTCATCAAAGTATTGATGTTCACCCTTGATATGCTGATAGTTTTATGAGAGTTCTGGTCTAGATTTTGATGTTTTTGTATAGGTTTATACCTGTTCTATGTAAAACAGAAGAGTTCTGATTGCCTTGACTTACAGAATATTTTTTTTCTAGATGTTTTATTAACATCGACAATTTCATCAAAGTATTGATGTTCACCCTTGATATGCTGATAGTTTTATGAAAGTTCTGGTCTAGATTTTGATGTTTTTGTATAGGTATATACCAGTTCTTTGTAAAACAGAAGAGTTCTGATTGCCTAGACTTACAAAATATTTTTTTTCTAGATGTTTTATTAACATCGACAATTTCATCAAAGTATTGATGTTCACCCTTGATATGCTGATAGTTTTATGAGAGTTCTAGTCTAGATTTTGATGTTTTTGTATAGGTATATACCAGTTAGTTGTAAAACAGAAGAGTTCTGATTGCCTAGACTTACGAAATATTTTTTTTCTAGATGTTTTAATCACATCGATAATGTCATCAAAGTATTGATGTTCACCCTTGATATGCTGATAGTTTTATGAAAGTTCTGGTCTAGATTTTGATGTTTTTGTATAGGTATATACGTGTTCTATGTAAAACAGAAGAGTTCTGATTGCCTAGACTTACAAAGTATTTTTTTTCTAGATATTTTAATAACATCGATAATTTCATCAAAGTATTGATGTTCACCCTTGATATGCTGATAGTATTATGAGAGTTCTGGTCTAGATTTTGATGTTTTTGGATAGGTATATACCTGTTCTTTTTAAAACAGAAGAGTTCTGATTGCCTTGGCTTACAGAATATTTTTTTTCTAGATGTTTTAATAACATCGATAATTTCATTAAAGTATTGAATTTCACCCTTGATATGCTGATAGTTTTATGAGAGTTCTGGTCTAGATTTTGATGTTTTTGTATAGGTTTATACCTGTTCTATGTAAATCAGAAGAGTTCTGATTGCCTTGACTTACAGAATATTTTTTTTTTAGATGTTTTAATAACATCGATAATTTCATCAAAGTATTGATGTTCACCCTTGATATGCTAATAGTATTGTAAGAGTTCTGGTCTAGATTTTGATGTTTTTGTATAGATATATACCTGTTCTATGTAAAACAGAAGAGTTCTGATTGCCTAGACTTAGAAAATATTTTTTTTCTAGATGTTTTAATAACATCGATAATTTCATTAAAGTATTGATGTTCACCCTTGATATGCTGATAGTTTTATGAGAGTTCTGGTCTAGATTTTGATGTTTTTGTATAGATATATACCTGTTCTATGTAAAACAGAAGAGTTCTGATTGCCTAGACTTACAAAGTATTTTTTTTCTAGATATTTTAATAACATCGATAATTTCATCAAAGTATTGATGTTCACCCTTGATATGCTGATAGTATTGTAAGAGTTCTGGTCTAGGTTTTGATGTTTTTGTATAGGTATATACCTGTTCTATGTAAAACAGAAGAGTTCTGATTGCCTAGACGTACAAAATATTTTTTTTCTAGATGTTTTATTAACATCGACAATTTCATCAAAGTATTGATGTTCACCCTTGATATGCTGATAGTTTTATGAGAGTTCTGGTCTAGATTTTGATGTTTTTGTATAGGTTTATACCTGTTCTATGTAAAACAGAAGAGTTCTGATTGCCTTGACTTACAGAATATTTTTTTTCTAGATGTTTTATTAACATCGACAATTTCATCAAAGTATTGATGTTCACCCTTGATATGCTGATAGTTTTATGAAAGTTCTGGTCTAGATTTTGATGTTTTTGTATAGGTATATACCAGTTCTTTGTAAAACAGAAGAGTTCTGATTGCCTAGACTTACAAAATATTTTTTTTCTAGATGTTTTATTAACATCGACAATTTCATCAAAGTATTGATGTTCACCCTTGATATGCTGATAGTTTAATGAGAGTTCTGGTCTAGATTTTGATGTTTTTGTATAGGTATATACCAGTTAGTTGTAAAACAGAAGAGTTCTGATTGCCTAGACTTACGAAATATTTTTTTTCTAGATGTTTTAATCACATCGATAATGTCATCAAAGTATTGGGGTTCACCCTTGATATGCTGATAGTAATATGAGAGTTCTGGATCAGATTTTGCTGTTTTTGTATAGATCTGTTGATGTTCTAGGTAAAACAGAAGAGTTCTGATTACCTAGACTTACAAAATATTTTTTGTTCTAGATGTTGAATTAACATCAATAATTTCATCAAAGTATTGATGTTCACCCTTGATATGCTGATAGTATTGTAAGAGTTCTGGTCTAGATTTTGATGTTTTTGTATAGGGATGTTCTTGTTCTATGTAAAACAGAAGAGTTCTGATTGCCTAGACGTACAAAATATTTTTTTTCTAGATGTTTTATTAACATCGACAATTTCATCAAAGTATTGATGTTCACCCTTGATATGCTGATAGTATTGTAAGAGTTCTGGTCTAGGTTTTGATGTTTTTGTATAGGTATATACCTGTTCTATGTAAAACAGAAGAGTTCTGATTGCCTAGACGTACAAAATTTTTTTTTTCTAGATGTTTAATTAACATCGACAATTTCATCAAAGTATTGATGTTCACCCTTGATATGCTGATAGTTTTATGAGAGTTCTGGTCTAGATTTTGATGTTTTTGTATAGGTATATACCAGTTCTTTGTAAAACAGAAGAGTTCTGATTGCCTAGACTTACAAAATATTTTTTTTCTAGATGTTTTAATCACATCGATAATGTCATCAAAGTATTGGTGTTCACCCTTGATATGCTGATAGTAATATGAGAGTTCTGGATCAGATTTTGCTGTTTTTGTATAGATCTGTTGATGTTCTAGGTAAAACAGAAGAGTTCTGATTACCTAGACTTACAAAATATTTTTTTTTCTAGATGTTGAATTAACATCGATAATTTCATCAAAGTATTGATGTTCACCCTTGATATGCTGATAGTATTATGAGAGTTCTGGTCTAGATTTTGATGTTTTTGTATAGGTATATACCTGTTCTATGTAAAACAGAAGAGTTCTGATTGCCTAGACGTACAAAATATTTTTTTTCTAGATGTTTTATTAACATCGACAATTTCATCAAAGTATTGATGTTCACCTTTGATATGCTGATAGTATTGTAAGAGTTCTGGTCTAGGTTTTGATGTTTTTGTATAGGTATATACCTGTTCTATGTAAAACAGAAGAGTTCTGATTGCCTAGACGTACAAAATATTTTTTTTCTAGATGTTTTATTAACATCGACAATTTCATCAAAGTATTGATGTTCACCCTTGATATGCTGATAGTATTATGAGAGTTCTGGTCTAGATTTTGATGTTTTTGTATAGGTATATACCTGTTCTTTGTAAAACAGAAGAGTTCTGATTGCCTTGACTTACAGAATATTTTTTTTCTAGATGTTTTAATAACATCGATAATTTCATTATAGTATTGATGTTCACCCTTGATATGCTGATAGTTTTATGAGAGTTCTGGTCTAGATTTTGATGTTTTTGTATAGGTATATACCTGTTCTATGTAAAACAGAAGAGTTCTGATTGCCTAGACGTACAAAATATTTTTTTTCTAGATGTTTTATTAACATCGACAATTTCATCAAAGTATTGATGTTCACCCTTGATATGCTGATAGTTTTATGAAAGTTCTGGTCTAGATTTTGATGTTTTTGTATAGGTATATACCAGTTCTTTGTAAAACAGAAGAGTTCTGATTGCCTAGACTTACAAAATATTTTTTTTCTAGATGTTTTATTAACATCGACAATTTCATCAAAGTATTGATGTTCACCCTTGATATGCTGATAGTTTTATGAGAGTTCTGGTCTAAATTTTGATGTTTTTGTATAGGTATATACCAGTTCTTTGTAAAGCAGAAGAGTTCTGATTGCCTAGACTTACGAAATATTTTTTTTCTGGATGTTTTAATCACATCGATAATGTCATCAAAGTATTGATGTTCACCCTTGATATGCTGATAGTTTTATGAAAGTTCTGGTCTATATTTTGATGTTTTTGTATAGGTATTTACCTGTTCTATGTAAAACAGAAGAGTTCTGATTGCCTAGACTTACAAAGTATTTTTTTTCTAGATATTTTAATAACATCGATAATTTCATCAAAGTATTGATGTTCACCCTTGATATGCTGATAGTATTATGAGAGTTCTGGTCTAGATTTTGATGTTTTTGTATAGGTATATACCTGTTCTATGTAAAACAGAAGAGTTCTGATTGCCTTGGCTTACAGAATATTTTTTTTCTAGATGTTTTAATAACATCGATAATTTCATTAAAGTATTGAATTTCACCCTTGATATGCTGATAGTTTTATGAGAGTTCTGGTCTAGATTTTGATGTTTTTGTATAGGTTTATACCTGTTCTTTGTAAAACAGAAGAGTTCTGATTGCCTAGACTTACAAAATATTTTTTTTCTAGATGTTTTATTAACATCGACAATTTCATCAAAGTATTGATGTTCACCCTTGATATGCTGATAGTTTTATGAGAGTTCTGGTCTAGATTTTGATGTTTTTGTATAGGTATATACCAGTTCTTTGTAAAACAGAAGAGTTCTGATTGCCTAGACTTACGAAATATTTTTTTTCTAGATGTTTTAATCACATCGATAATGTCATCAAAGTATTGATGTTCACCCTTGATATGCTGATAGTTTTATGAGAGTTCTGGTCTAGATTTTGATGTTTTTGTATAGGTATATACCAGTTCTTTGTAAAACAGAAGAGTTCTGATTGCCTAGACTTACGAAATATTTTTTTTCTAGATGTTTTAATCACATCGATAATGTCATCAAAGTATTGATGTTCACCCTTGATATGCTGATAGTTTTATGAAAGTTCTGGTCTAGATTTTGATGTTTTTGTATAGGTATATACCTGTTCTATGTAAAACAGAAGAGTTCTGATTGCCTAGACTTACAAAGTATTTTTTTTCTAGATATTTTAATAACATCGATAATTTCATCAAAGTATTGATGTTCACCCTTGATATGCTGATAGTTTTATGAGAGTTCTGGTCTAGATTTTGATGTTTTTGTATAGGTTTATACCTGTGCTATGTAAAACAGAAGAGTTCTGATTGCCTTGACTTACAGAATATTTTTTTTTCTAGATGTTTTAATAACATCGATAATTTCATCAAAGTATTGATGTTCACCCTTGATATGCTGATAGTATTGTTAGAGTTCTGGTCTAGATTTTGATGTTTGTGTATAGGTATATACCTGTTCTATGTAAAACAGAAGAGTTCTGATTGCCTAGACTTAGAAAATATTTTTTTTCTAGATGTTTTACAAACATCGGTAATTTCATCAAAGTACTTATATGGTGATAGTATTGTGAGAGATTGATGTTTCTGTAATAAAAAATGTTTTTATTTGTTATGATTTATGATTTTTATGAGTTTCACTTTTACAGTATTATTGCAGTTTGTATTTTGCTAGAATAAAATGTTTACTCTTTCGAAAGAATTTCATATAATACCGTTAATTGAACTTTCATCCGTCTTGGGCTTGTTTTTATTCTCACACAGTTTTTTATTTCAATATTTATTTTGATTTGGTGTACAAGACTTAAAACAAGAAAGTTTTTTTCTTCTGTAACAGTTAAATAAATATATTATTCAATTTTGTGAAATCATGTCGTCTAGGTACATGTTCCCATTATAATTTTTTTCCGAAGCAAATAAGCCAGAACTTTTTGTTAGAAGTACCTAGAACTATAAAAGTGATCCTAATGAATAATTAACAACCAAAAAAATTGCAATTGGTCCGAAATGATATGCTACCGGAAGTTGGCATATCATTTTTTCAAAATTTTTTAAAAAATTCATTTTACTAGAACTTTTTCTAAAAACCACCAGGAACTATAGAACTATTGTGGATGCGAATAGAACTCTCATAAAATTTTGATATGCTGAAAGTTGTTATGCTAACTTCACCGACATCCATCATAACTCACATAGCACAATGTACCCGTATGACCAATCATCGCGCGTAGAGACGTGAGAGCATCCACCCGTTAATATTATTAATCCAATAAATTTATAATAAATTAAAAATGGGGAGAAGCATACGAAATGGAAGATAATTCATGAAAGAGATCTGTAAGGATCTTAGCAAATGACAATCCTCTATTATCTCTTCTATTCTCTAGTATCTGCGTACCCCTATCGGAAAGGCGTGTTAACAAACATACATAATTATAATCATTGTTATTATCGTTATTTATTGTAATATGTAAAGATCATCAAATGCCTACATATCTATAGCATTGGCTTTCTACCCTTAATTAAACTTGGGAGCAGATTTTTTTTCCATTTCTGACGATCTCAGATTCATAAAAACACTTTGATCATCAAACAAGATTCTATCAAATATTATCTGAAATTTCTGACTTACTATCGACACCTACAGAGTAAATGTGCATATTATTGCATTGGAGGAGTTTATTATACTACACTATTTTATTACTATTAATACGTCTCTATTAAGCTCAAGACAACACTCATTGAGCTTTAAAGATCTCTATCTGCAGTTAGTCTACTTTCCCATCGGAAGCTTTGAACACACACTATTTGCACTTGCCGGGGAAATCTAGCGTTAAACCTATTTCGTTATTAATTGAGATTGGAAAGTCTCCATGGCAATGTTTATGTTTGTTTTCTCACATGAAATTGACAGCCATATTTTAAACTGGCGCAAACTGCGCACGCGCCGTTTAGTAGTCCATTTTATTAGCCCCTTCTTCCATCGCTAGTGAAATGATGGTAATAAGAAAAGGGACATTCGATTTGAGAGACGAATGGTGATTGCAATTCGATCAATATTCCAATTCAACAATCGAATTAAAAAAAAAAACTTTATTGGGCTTAGATTTAAAATTGAAGATCTTGATAGTGTCATAGTTTTTATTTCATTTACTAGCCGTGCCCGCAACTTCGTCCGCGTGGAACAGTTGTTTTGGGCATCATTGAAGGCCCTCGAGGATGAATAATTTTCCCCGTTTTTTTTTTTTTACATTTTTCATTATTTCTTTGCTCCTTATAGTTGCAGCGTAATGTTATATAGCCTAAAGCCTTCCTCGATAAATGGTCTATTCAACGCAAAAAGAATTTTTCAATTCGAACCAGCAGTTCCCGAAATTAGCGCGTTCAAACAAACAAACAAACTCTTCATTTTTAAAATATTAGTATAGATAAAGGGATTCTGTGTTTTTAAGAGCATTCCGTTCTTGTTCCTTGAAGCGGACGCTAGCCTGAAGGGGGTTAGGTGCTTAAAATAGTTTGTAGCTATTTGTCAAATAAATATAACAGATATAAGTAATTTTAATTTATGAAATGTAAAATGTCGTGAAAAAGTGCCTGCAGATGGCCTATTTTCTGAATAAAATATTGATTTTGATTTAACAGGTTAATTTTCAGAATAAAAGGACGACTATTATTTGAAACAAAGTAATTCAGAGAATGTTTGTTTGTATGATGGAACATGAAATGAAAAATGTTGAACAATTCTTACAATGCACACATCCATTATTCACTGGCGCGGTAAAATTAGACTGGAAGATATTCAAAGAGGCCGCTGAAATCAGACGTCATAATGCATGTATAAACACCCAACTGAATGATTTCGACAAGGTATAAAATTAAAAGTTTCGTGTGGTTCCCGGCACCGTTAAAAAAAGAATAAGACCACTAGTTCTCTTTCCTATGGATATCGTAAAAGGCGACTAAGGGATAGGCTTATAAACTTGTGATTCTACTATTAGGCGATATGCTAGCAACCTGTCACTATTTGAATCTCAATTCTATCATCAAGCCAAAAAGCTGAACGCGGCCTATCAGTCTCTTCAAGACTGTTGGCTCTGTCTACTCCGTAAGGGATATAGACGTGACTATATGTATGTATAAATTAAAAAAATATACACATACTAGAATTAATATTTTTGAGAATGAAAAGTTAAGATAACCTTGTTACTGTATGGGTCTGTAGTTAGTCTCTTAGAAGGACAAATAACTATAATACTTCGAACGTTAACTGCATCGCAATTATTTTTATCCTGTTTCTCTTTGAGTTGATTATTTCTATTTCTTGGTGTACTATAGCAAAGGAACACGGTCATTCACTTTAAATTACGCTCGGCTTTGTCTCAAACTGAACTTTGTAACGTTGTTAATTTATTCTTATTATTCTCTTGTACTGGAATAGACCTTTGTTTTTATTGTACGTATTTGTAACGTCATTTTTGTCTTACTCATCTATTGTATTGCCGTCTCTCTCTCTCTCTCATCCTAGCGTGTCCACATTTACACCCTTCATATGCTTCAGGACCTGGGGTTCACTTTCCACCTTTTTTCTTTCAACTTTGTAAGATCTGCTGTGTCTTCAGTTTTTAAAACCATTGGCACTGTTGATATCGTTTTCAGCGACATCCGGCATGGATACATTCATCAAACTTTTCATCATTACCTTCATCGTGAATCATCTTATATACATTCATATAATACATATAATCACGTCTATATCCCTTGCGGGGTAGACATAGCCAACAGTTACATACATATACATACATTACATTACATAGACATAGCTTTTTGGCTTTAAGATAGAATTTAGATTCAAATAATGACAGGTTGCTAGCCCATCGCCTAAAAGAAGAATCCCAAGTTTATAAGCCTACCGCTTAGTCGCCTTTTACGACATCCATGGGAGACAGATGGAGTCCTATTCTTTTTTCTAATGGTGCCAGGAACCACACGGCAACGGTCATCTTATATCTCTTTTTCATTGTATTCATTACTTATTCAGCTAGACAAGTGAAAATATAAACATACTCGTAAATTGTCTAAACCATTACTTTCCTACGCTTCTCATCATTCCTTTGATTAAAGATTTGAGATGGACTTACTGAGTTCTACGTCTCTTTTCACAGTCGCATGATACATCTATCTCATCTTTCATTCTGAATATGCAATTGCATTCGCTTCCAGTAAAACTTTGTAACATTCATTATCTACTTCCTAATAATTAATCATCGCACAGCCATCACCAATGACCATCAGTATGCTTTCACTTTCGATAGGAAACTATCGATCATTCCAATTATATAATCCGATTTTTTTTTATTTATTACTGTTGATCTACTATTTGTTTCAGTTATCGTTTGATCTGGTTCACTTTTTATTTCTTTGCCACCTGTTAAGTAACAGTCTGAGTTTACTATTGTTAAATGTTCAGTTATGTCCGCTTATGATGATGAAACGGTTTCTGTATTCGTGCTTTGTGTAAAAGATTTGATAACAATAAAATCTTGTGCTAAAGTATTTGTCAAAATGCGTAACGGAACGACTAGATTCAATGAAGCAGTTCTCTTTGATCTGAATTTCATACAAATTAATAACATTTAACACCAGAGTAAACATACATGCATATAATCACGTCTATATCCCTTGCGGGGTAGACAGAGCCAACAGTGTTGAAAAGACTGATAGGCCACGTTCAGCTGTTTGGCTTTAAGATAAAATTTAGATTCAAATAGTGACAGGTTGCTAGCCCATCGCCTAGAAGAAGAATCCTAAGTTTTTAAGCCTATCCCTTAGTCGCCTTTTACGACATCTATAGAAACGAGATGGAGTAGTCCTCATTTGTTTATTGGTGCCGGGAACCACACGGCACACCAGAGTAAACACCTTTTTAATTATACGCTATTTAACCTCAGGTTACATACATTATAATGTCGCTTTGTCATATGACATTATGTTTATTTATCGTAACACCTTTACATTGTCACAAATAAATTCGATCCGCCGTCCTGCTGATTAAATTGGTTTTCATGTTATCCAAGTAGCCTTTTTAGGTCTATTTGGCTTCTAAGCTAAATGCAAATAAAATTATTTTATCCATCACTAGCTGTGCCCGCGACTTCGTCCGCGTGGAATAGTAATTTTGGGCATCATTGAAGCCCTCAAGGATGAATTATTTTCCCCGTTTTTTTTTTCACATTTTCCATTATATCTTCGCTCCTAAAAGTTGCAGCGTGACGTGCGTTATATAGCCTTAAGCCTTCCTCGGTCAATGGTCTATTCAACACAAAAATATTTTTTCAATTCGAACCAATAGTTCCTGAGATAGCGCGTTCAAACAAACAAACAAACAAACAAACTCTTCAGCATTATAATATTAGTATAGATTTAGATATCGAGAGGAATCCATAGGTATAGCATAAATGGTCGACGTGACGATACACGCCATTTTTATTATATTTATAGCCAGTCCTTGTATAAGAAACTTAATACCGGCATGTCATTTACAGATTTCCTTTACGTACACCATATCATACCTATTATATTACTTGATATTCCTAAAAATATTAGTATAAAAATATGTTTAACATTAGCCAAATAGCTGAGCGTGGCCTATCAGTCTTTTCAAGACTGTTGGTTATGTCTACCTCACAAGGGATATAGACGTGACCATATGTATTCAAAATTTTTATTCATTATTATAGGATACTTCATATCGCTTAATAATTGTCAAAACGTATGGTTTAACAACATTGGTTGACGTCAAATAAATTACTTAAAACTAAGTTCACTGCCGCTTCCAAGGCGTCAGTGCAGAAGAAGCGGTAACAAACTGTTTGTTGTATGTATATGCTTAATATGTTACGTAGCCGTCTAGCCGGCCGACCCCGTCGCCACACGACCCGAGCGTGCGTCACGACATCACCAGCTTATCGATCGGGGCGTAACTACTGCCAGGCCTGCCTCTCGGTCATTACCGCGTCACCATTTATTTATTTATTTATGTACACAAAATGATATACAGGAGCATACAATACAGTTATTATAGTATAAAGGTGCTACTTATTTCAAAAGAAACCTCTTCCAGTAGACCCATGAGAGGAGATATGAATTTTGGAGCGGTATGGCGTGTGCATAAATAACCATGTTCTGCATCAAAGGTATCATCATCTCTTGTGTGATCGTCCACATTGTTTTGGTCATTGATTTGATAGAATTAATGATTATGTAGTTGGCCTACAATCGCGATGGTTTAATCTCATGTTTTCATCAGATCATTGATGAACATATTAGAACCGCTCTTTGAAAAATGAGATTATAATTTTAAAGAGCTGAGTGTGTTTATCGCCATGTTTTTCAGTTATTAGTTTTTATTATCTATTAAGGACTTAGCTTTAATACTTTTGAAAGAGTGAGGGCTTTTTAAATGATTAAATTCACCTATTACAAATGACTAGCTATTATTTTATCTCTATTAGTATCTTATTTACGTTTATTATTTTATTCTCTATCAATCTATCATCTATCATAAAAATAAAATTTATCTACCAATGTCAGACAGATATTATCTCAACACACCACGTGTACTCTACGTATTGAAACACGTATTATTCGATTCTTATCAAAATATTTCTATCAATAACATCGTGACAGCTATCTGATAAACGTGCTTTCAAATCACGTTATCTTTCAATAGGAATGACGAGTCCATCATCATGTCATTTATTGTTAACCCCACACCAGTATTTTTTAAGTTTTAAAGTGTCAATATTGATAAAGTTCTTATATTGTTCTCGCCAACCATCCTATCGCAATCAACATTATCGAATGTGTGCTGTGTGGTTCCCGGCATCAATACATAAAAGAATAGGACTACTCCATCTCTTTCCCATGGATGTCGTAAAAGGCGACTAAGGGATAGATTGACAAACTTGGGATTCTTTTTTTAGGCGATGGGCTAGCAACCTGTCACTATTGGAATCTCAATTCTATCAATAAGCCAAATAGCTGAACGTCGATCACTCTTTTCAAGACTGTTGGCTCTGTCTACCCCACGAGGGATATAGACGTGATCATATGTCATTATCGAATGTTGAACATTCTTAATAAACAACGCTGTATGGCTAATGACTAAGTTCATAACAATCTTATCATCTTTTGATTCAAAATGAATTCACCTGTGTACATTGCATCGGCAGCTCGTGCGTTACTTGCGCAGGCGTCTGGCCAAATAACCGAGTGCCAACAATGCCGTTATGAATGTTCAGACATTTCACATGCTTTCATCGTTTGATCGGAGCGACCGTGGCAAGGTTGAGGATGCCAAAATGGAACCCACGGATAATGTGACAGATTCTAATAATGTTAATGTAATTAACTAGTAATTTGCCGAAGGAAACATCCAAGTGAAACTAATCAGGGTGCCAAATAATTTGTTATATTTTTCATTAATCTCTTTTTTGGAAATTGCTATAGCATAATGTATGCTTGTTACTACATTATTTTTCAACAATTTTTCACTTTTAAAATGAGGCCTTATATATTTTATAATGAAAGTAAAAGCATAGTCATAGTGTATTAAATCCAGGTTCCCACGCTATCCATCAAACACTATTACTTTCAGCCATGTGTCTAGACTGCTGCGTAATTTGGTGTTACTGCTGGAGAAAGTTAGAGAATGTATTTTGTCCGTCACATTTGATTTTTCCAATCGCTTGCAGAATTATTGCGTTCAATTTTAAAAATTTTGCAAACCGTATTGTAAATCTCTCGGCGATATAAATCTGCCTGGAATTGCCCTAAAATTGGAGGCGGTCCAGAAACTTCCACTCTTAAATTGATGACTGTGTTTTCAATGTGTGTATATTCACATTTTCCAAATTTCAAAGAGAGCTATGATTTTGAAAGTCCGTAACATTTGTATATTTATTTTTCAAAGCAGGTCTTTTTATTTTAATGAAGCGATTAAAGTATCCTTTGCTGCAAAAAATATATTTCAAAACAAAAAATCAGTTCAGGTTTCTTGAACAATAAACAGATTCTTAGTAGAAATTTGAGTAAGATATTTAACATCTTGTGAACGAGACGAAAATTGATGTTTTCGAACTAGTAACCTACAAAAATTCCAATGATGCCAAATTCCGAGATTCCCTTGAGCGATTTCCAAATAGGTAAGAAGTGTAACATAAAATTTAACCCGGTCCTATTACAAGTCGTCGACTATTCGTTTATGATTTAGGTCAGTCACTCTTAGTAATCACTTTCGATTCACATGAGTAAGATTCGTAGTTCAATTTATTAAGAGTATGATGAAGGTCCAAGGATTAGTATGAACAAAAAAATTAAAAAAATTCTTATACTGTAACTATTTTGACATCCGGTGATATTATTACAAACATTTATGTTTTTGGTCGTCATCTGATTCTCTGCTTACCCATCAGAGAAAAAGGCAGATGGAAAATTTCATCTCCATAACTATTTTGGCCTTCGGTGATATATCTGCTGGGCTTCACCTTGATTTTCTGTCCATCTTTGCTCTCCCTTTTAGCATATAATATCAGAAGGGACCACTAGACTTGTGATTGAATTAGCTTCTATTAAATATGCCGTGTGGTTCCCGGCACCAATAAAATAAAGAATAGGACCACTCCTACTCATTCCCATGGATGTCGCAAAAGGTGACTGAGGGATAGGCTTACAAACTTGTGATTCTTCTTTTAGGCGAGGGGCTAGCAACCTGTCACTATTTTAATCTCAATTCTATCATGAAGCCAAAAAGCTTAACGTGGCCTATCAGTCTTTTGAAGACTGTTAGCTCTGTCTACCCCGTAAGGGATATAGACGTGACTATATGTATGTATGTCTTTTAAATATTATTGATTTCAAGTAAGTGCGGCGTATTATAGAGTAATGAGATTGGATATCCACCACGTGATAGTGTGGCGTGGCGTGACCCGTGTTCGAGAAGACTTAGTTCTTCTAGTTGTGCAATTGATTCACGATTCATGCCTGTGATTGTTGCACTATTTAGCATTTATTTTATTTCTATACCTACATAATTTGGAAGCGTAAAATCTATCTATACTAATATTATAAAGCTGAAGAGTTTGTTTGAACGCGCTAATCTCAGGAACTACTGGTTCAAATAGAAAAATTATTTTTGTGTTGAATAGACTATTTATCGAGGAAGGCTTTAGGCTATATAATATCACGCTACAACTATTAGGAGCGAAGAAATAATGGAAAATGTGAAAAAAAACGGGGAAAATTATTCATCCTTAAGGGATTCAATGATGCCCAAGATAACTATTTCACGCGGACGAAGTCACGGGCACAGCTAGTTATATATAACTGAAGGGTGTCTGATCCATCTTTCAACGTATAGCCGATACCATTACAATGATAAACTGAAATTTCTCAATAATGAAAGCCTTAAATTTGTTTTCATTGTATCTCTTGTGCCAGAGGCTACAGTCTAGACTTTATATAATACCTGCATGCATTAATACTGTTAATCCCAATACATGTTATGTTCAATCCCACACGTACTGTTTTTAATTAAATGATAGTATCAAGTGTAAAATTTAATTAAATGCTAACACTTGGGGCTGTTCCCTATCAAATTACAACATATAAATTACAAACATTACATATACCTCCCATTATCCAAATCTACATCTACTTTTTACACTTGTAAATAGTTTATCAATCCTAATTATTACACAATAGTTTATTAACCTCCTATGATGGTTCCCGGTACCAATATAAAAAATATTAGGACCACTCCCATCTCTTTCCTATGGATGTCGTTGAAGGCGACTAAGGGCGAAAATTACAGGGTTACCCCTGTGATTTTATATGCAATAAAGATATTAAGAAACAAGCAAAATTAGATATCCTTGTCTGTATCATACATTTTTCTTGTTAGAACCTCGGAAATCCACATTCAGTACTGTCTGCAAAATTTATTAATAGCACTATCAAGGGGGTTATCACTGTAATGATAATTATACACTTAAGAATATTATCCGGTAATGACCTAGTTATCGTGGCGTTAAGTTTACTAATTGCTTCTCATTATACACGCGTTATGTAGCTTGTTACGTGTGGCTATGTCTGGTGGTTTAAAAATATTATGTTTTGTCTTAAAACGGTCTCCGTTTTGTTCATTCGAGTTGCGATTTTCTGTTCTACTTTATTTAGGTCAAGGCTTGGTGTGATTTTTAAAAGAAGACTTATAGATCAGTTTATATTCGAAGGCCTCTTGTGGCGCAGCGGTGGTGCGCTTGTTTGCGACACCGGACGTTCCGCGTTCGAATCCCGGCCAGGGCATGATGAGAAATGAACTTTCTCTTGTTGGCCTGGGTCTTGAATGTTTATCTATATATATCTATAAGTATTTAACAGAAAATATAGCATCGTTGAGTTAGTATCTCGTAACACATGACATCTCGAACTTGCTTCGAGGCTAACTCAATCTGTGTTATCCTTCCCGTATATATTTGTTTATTTATTATGCTAGTTAATACGCTATTATATATTATGCTAGTTATTTATTATGCTAGTTAGTCCAGATATAGTTGATGATTACGTTGAAGGTTTTTTTTTTATTTGGGTTCCTTTCGTATGAATTGAAATCCCAGGATTGAAATATCTCTTTTTACTATTTCTTTTATACTTTTGGGTGTGTTAAAGTCTGTCGTATAAAGTACGACATGACAGTTTGAATTTCAGTGTGGGCCGTTTCCCATTTAAATTCAAATTCATCATCTTTCGTCATCATTTATTAATTATTGTCAATTATTACCATAACGTCAACAATTTTTATATTTTTCTCTGTTAGTTTCACTAATTTCCAATAATATTCTTAGTTTTGAATTTCTCACAGTCTTCATTCTACTTTGATCTTACCCAAAGGGCCGAGAAGCGACTTCAAAATATGCTCACAGACTTCCTTTTAACTGACTGTATCATTAGTTATGTTTAATTTTATATAATCTCCGATATTGTTTTTAGATTAACGCTTAACAATGTCTGACTGAATTACTGTTCGATATGTTCTCATTAGGGATTTTGTATTACGTCGTATTTTCGTTATCACATTTTAGTATCGCTATTATATGTTTATTGATGCTAATTTTAGCCGGCTAAATGGCAAGCGGTTGCTAAATGTCAAAACGAGCAGCTAAATAAATAACTTCCTACCTATTGTTCCAACTGGATCAAGTGTGGATCAAATCAAATTTTGTATCAGCTATCGTAATGAGACGCCAAATCAATTTTATAATCATATATTATATAACTGCCGTGTGGTTCCCGGTATCAATAGAAAAATGGAATAGAACCACTCGACCTCTTCCCCAAGGATGTCGTGAAAGGCGACTAAGGGATAAACTTATAAACTTAGGATCCCTCTTGTAGGCGATAGGTTAGCTTGTCACTAGATGAATATCAACCAAATAGTCGTACGTGGCCTATCAGACTTTTGGATTTACTGCTGGCCCTGTTGCCCCGCAAGGAATATAGACGTAACTATATTTATGTATGTTTATTATATAAAATATGATTAATTAAAATAAGATTTAAAGACATTTTATTTCGAAAATTCTTCTGAAGTTTTATTAAGAATATTTTAAGCTTTCGTGGACTTCATTGTTTTGTAAGTAACTTGGACAAATTCTGATAAGATTGAGCGTAAAATGCGTCAGACAAGACATATCAGATTAATAATAAGTTTTATTAAACATTTTGTACATGATATTATGAAGTTTCAATCATGTACAACAATATTATGCAAACATGACAATAGTACTTATGTATGTATATTATGAGTTATAATAACACAATTGTGAAGAATTGACAGGTTATAAATCAATCAGAGCACGTTCTATGAAGAAAACGTCATTAATATTGTGATGCAGTAGAAAAAAAACAGGACAAATTACACATATTGAGTTAGCCTCGAAGTAAGTTCGAGACTTGTGTTACGAGATACTAACTCAACGATACTATATTTTATAATAAATACTTATATAGATAAACATCCAAGACCCAGGCCAAACAGAAAAAGTTCTTTTCTCATCATGCCCTGGCCGGGATTCGAACCCGGGAACTCCGGTGTCACAGACAAGCGTACTACCGCTGCGTCACAGAAGCCGTGAAATGTCTGCCAACCCAGAAACTCGACCGACCGAGGAAAAGGGTCGCTCGTCTGCCTTGTAAAGTGGTCCCTTTGACGGGGTTTTTCTACGTCTGTGTTTGTTAAAGTATAAAAACATGTAGACACATGTGCTAAAACATCAAGTTTTTATTTCCCTGGTCTCGCAAAAGCTTAAAATCTGTATACTTCTTCAAATGAAAAACTATTTACATTAAAATACTTATTAAAATTGCATACCTACTTCATTTTCAACGTTTATTTGCTTACAGCTTTCATATTTTACTATTAATGACATTCACATTGCTTTGTTATTAATAATCTATCTGTTGTAGGAGTGTTAATAACTACTATTTAGTATAGATAATTATTAAAAATCATTGCTTTGTCCATCATATCATAAATTCTTTGTGGAACCTCTGTCACAAGTTTCACCGCCTAATTGATGGCATTTGGAGGTACTAGTGAAAGCAGCCACTTGACAACCATGTGCAGAACAGATTCCAGTTTTCTATTTCAGTAAAATGTCCCCTTGTGCCGTGTGGTTCCCGGCACCAATACAAAAAGAATAGGACCACTCCATCTCTTTCCCATGGATGTCGTAAAAGGCGACTATGGGATAGGCTTACAAACTTGGGATTCTTTTTTGGGCGATGGGCTAGCAACCTGTCACTATTTGAATCTCAATTCTATCATTAAGCCAAATAGCTGAACGTGGCCATTCAGTCTTTTCAAGACTGTTGGCTCTGTCTACCCCGCAAGGGATATAGACGTGACCATATGTATGTATGTATGTATGTATGTCCCCTTAGATTAAGAGGGTAGTCGTGTCGTGTGTGAGAAAGTAAGAAATTCATTAAGACGCCCGGCGCATTCCTTATAAAGACAGATTTAATAGCCCAACATGCAGAATACTTACGTAAACTATTGTATCGTATCGTTAAATGGCCGTGTATTGCCGAGATATGTACGTGCTAATGAATTTCACTTTATTGCTAAGTTTAATGAGTTTCAAATTCGTCACTAGTTTTATTTGTATTGTTAACTTCATTAATACGAGTTAAATCATGTCGGGGTTTTACTTTCTAGAATTTCTCTTCAGGAAATCATAAGAACCTAAAATTTAGATACGATTACGATTTGAAATCATTAGTTTTATATTTTTTAATGTAGACGATATTCATTCGTCCACGATTTAAATTTAAGAGATCTTTATTTGTAAATGGACGTCCGGTGAAAATCCTGCAGTGTAGTTTGTTCCGCCGCTTTTTTGGAACCGCTTTGGAAGCGGTAGTAGATAAAATTGCATAAAAGTTCCAATAATTGTTTTGCCCAAGGAGCCGGCCAAGTCTGCGCACATCAAAAGTTTTCATCAAAGTTTTAAGCTTATATTGTGTAAGTATTAAGTTTTAGTAAATAACTATAAATAATAAACTATAAAAACCACTGTATTTAAAGTGATAAAATGCTTTACAGTCAAGTCTAGATCAGTCTTCACATCATTAATCGACTTCTTTTACATAATTGTGAAATGCGAAATACATACGTCAAAAAATTGGAGATAACTATAAATAAAATAAAAATGTAAATTATAATTTATTCCAAATTTACGTCTTGATTGACATGCTCTTCTACTTGCACTACATACATACATACAATCACGTCCATATCCCTTGCGGGGTAAACAGAGCCAACAGTCTTGAAAGACTGATATGCCACGTTCAGCTCTTTGGCTTGATAGTAGAATTGAGATTAAAATAATGACAGTTTCCAGGCCCATCGCCTAAAAGAAGAATCTCAAGTCAATAAGCCTATCCCTCAGTCGCCTTTAACGACATCTAAAGGAAAGAGCCCTATTCTTTTTTCTATTAGTGCTGGGAACCGCACGGCACTACTTCTATTTGCACAGACGTCGGATAATCGTTTTCCTCGGCTGAATTATACGTCAGCAGTCTCATGTCACTATCTCCAAGTTTATTTACGACTAGCACCTTATAGCTTTTATTAACTTTCAGTTGAATAGACTCGTTATTATAGCTGTGATTGCGAACAAAACATCAAGCATTGTTAAGCCTAAACCAGACATTTGATTAAATATACCCTTTTGCGTCAGCATTAGAAACGTGAACTGGAATGTTCTCTATTGTCGTGATCAACTTTCCTATATCCTTACAGGTTAACGTTATAGATTTGCATACATACATATAATCACGTCTATATCCCCTGCGGGGTAGACAGAGCCAACAGTTTTGAAAACATGTGTCTGTATGTCGCGACCCAAATATTAGCTCGTACATAGTTCATAAAAAGAATAGGACCACTCCATTTTTCCCACGGATGTCGTAAAAGGCGACTAAGGGATAGGCTTACAAACTTGGGATTCTTTTTTAGGCGATGGGTTAGCAACCTGTCGCTTTTTGAATCTCCAAATAGCTGAACGCGGCCATTCAGTCTTTTCGAGACTGATTGATGGCTCTGTCTATCCCGCAAAGGATATAGACGTGACCATATGTATGTATGTATGTACATTGTTCTTATCATGCGAGGCAATGCAGCGTCTCTCTGTTATTGATCTGATATACTTAATCTACAACAGTTTTGCGTAACTCTCAATTGGCATTTAACCTTACATGTACTTTGTCTTATAACTTCTCCACACGCGTTTGTTGCTATCGGTCAAGAAACTCGTGTCTTATCTTAGTGCCCGCTTCCTTGGCAGACTGCGAATTTCTCGCGTATAAACCTGTTTTACATACCTTTGCAAAAAAATCTAACGTTCATACTGCAAGGTCGACTTTATTTTAGAGCTGGAAAGTCCATTTTGATTTGATTCGCTTGTCGTAGTTCTGAAACCAATTTCGCTCTCGACAACCAGCAGTGTGCTTGCATCAGTAAATAATTCAGTGTGGCGCGTGACGGCGCGCAGAGCGGACGTGTTCTCTGGCGATCCGTTAGAATTAACGATTTCCTGACTTCGCGATCGTAAATTTTGCAACGTTCAATATTTACGTTTTATCGGTTTTATTTTGCTGTAACGAGTACCTATGTGGTGTTTATTATAGATTTTTAATCTGTGTACCGAGACCTTCCGGTTTAGTGGCGAATCCTGACGCGCTTCAAACTAGTTCCAAAGTGGTAATTTATGCTAGGTTCTAGCGTTTGTAGGTGCAACTACAAATTCTTAAGTGTGTGCAAAATTTATCGGATCTGAACAAATGATAACGGTTAAATAAATACACTGTGATTGCAAAAAAAAACCATTCAAGGTTTTTCTCATAGGCATTAGTACAAAAGGAAATCCCATGTTTAAGGAAAAAAAGCTGTGCGAGGAAAACATATTCAAACATTTTAAGGATGGATTTAATTTTGTAGTTTTGATCGTATTGGTTTCGAAAAATATGGTACAAATCAAACTCTTCTCTGTCTGAATAACTATGAACTAATTAATTTCTTTGTATTTGTATGAATTTTAAATTACTATTATCAATATTACATTATTTTTATGAATTCTTAATACCAAATGCCAATGTCGTTATCGGCTACCACTCCATATCTATCTCATGGATGTCGTAAAGGGCGACTAAGGGATAGGCTCATAAACTTAAACTTATTTTCATATATGCGGATGGGCTAGCAACCTGTCACTATTTGAATCTCAATTCTATTATTAAGCCTAACAGCTGAACGTGGCCTGTCAGCTTTTCAAGACTGCTACCCCTGTCTACCCCGCAAGGGTATTCCCACTGTATTTACCGGAGGTTAGTAGGTCGGGAATTTACTTGAAAAACACGACGAAAATGCCCACGACTTTGATATAGTACTTTGAACGAAATAACGTTATTAATAAGAGTATTATTAAGGGCACATTCAATGTGACACTTGAAAAAGAATTCTCAAATAATATGCCTAAATTAAAGAAACTGTATTGAGAAACCAAATAAAGATAACAATATGCGTAGGAGTTAATAATCTTGCGATATGTCATTATGTCGCCAAATAAGGTATTTAAGATAATCGCAATAGACGATCGCGAAATTCTATTTCTTTAAATTGTGGTAATCCTTTTGTAGTCATGCTTACATTGATAAATTAAAATTTATCGATTACTCATGAAGATAATTTTGATTTAACATTCTTAAAAGCCGTGTGATTCCCGGCACCAATAGAAAAAAGAATAGGACTACTCCATCTCTCCACCCATGGATGTCGTAAAAGGCGACTATCGGATTGGCTTATAAACTTGGGATTCCTCTTTTAGGCGATGGCCTAGCAATCTGTCACTATTTGAATCTCAATTCTAACATTAAGCCGAACAGCTGAGCGTGGCCTTTCAGTCTTTTTAAGACTGTTCGCTCTGTCTAGCCCGCAAGAGATATAGGCCTGATGATATTTATGTATGTATTCTTAAAAGTCGTTCTTGACTTTAAGAAAGAAATTTTTTATACTAGTAAATTACATTATGTACCTACTCAAAATATTGAAATAAAATTTGACCTCACTGTTCTTGATGACTTGTTTGTACCGTCATTTCCTTCCACATTCGATCGACCAAAGTTATTGATTATTCATCATGGAATGACTTAATTAGTAAGTAGTATTTCTTCGCAAAGAAGTAGGTACTACCTACATAATTATTAGTCATATTATTATCAGTATCAATTCATGTTTCCAAATATCGTACATGTTATTAATTCAACGTCGTAATTGTTAATAAACAAACTTGGGTTTATTTTTTAAGGCGATGGGTCAGCAACCTGTCACTATTTGAATCTCAATTCTATCATTAAGCCAAACAGCTGAACGTGGCCATTCAGTCTTAACAAGACTGTTGGCTCTGTCTACCCCGCAAGGGATATAGACGTGACCATATGTATGTAAGTACAGATAACAACATTTAATAAGCCGATGATTGCCGTAAAACATGAGATAAATAATCATTTCCTCAATCAATCACTCGAAAGAGCTATGAACCCAGAGGAATAATTTACTAGAAAAAGCCTAGTCCTCTATTTAACCTTCAATGACATGTTATCAATCAAATTTTGGTGTTTCACCTTGTTATCTAAAATTGCGTCAGAAACTGTTTTGAGCTAGAAATGTAGCTGCCATGCTGGTCTGCCGCCGTCTGGTGCCGTGTGGATCCCGGCACAAATAAAAAATAGAATAGTACCACTCCATCTCGTTCCCATGGATGTCGTAAGAAGCTACTAAGGTATAGGCTTATAAACTCGAGATTCTTCTTTTAGGCGATGGGCTAGCAACCTGTCACCATTTGAATTTCTGTCATTAAGCCAAACAGTTGAACTGATAGGCCACATCATAGGTCTTTTCAAGACTATTGGCTCTGTCTACCCCGCAAAGGATATAGACGTGATATATGTTTGTATGTATGTGAATGCAGATGGCAGGAAGACACCTGACTTATTTGACAAACAGACTACAGTAATGGCAGCCATTCGCACGAATAACGGTGCGTGGAGAATACTAGCTTAGGTTCGATTGGTTTGTGTTATTATTAGTTCCTGCAACTTTCATTTGGACAGATTAATGAAATGTAAATGAAAAATTTCATGATTTATTTAAGTGACTTTAAGTTTTGATAAACTGAGTCTCATCTACTCGTACGATTTATATATTTAGACAGTGTAAAAATTATTGTACACCAATGATTTCATCAAGGAAATGATTGTTATTTTTATTTTAATGATTTTTAGGAAATATTAAATTTTATAAAAAAAATATATAAAATAAATTTTAATTAGATATACTTATATAATAAATATTTCGCAAATAATATGTTTTTTCATCTTAACTGAGCCTTTATTAGTAGTAAAAAAATATCTAGTACTTTAAAAATATGTATTGATCATCAAACATTTATAACGACCACATGAATATTTGAAATACTCAATACTTTTGCTAATTCAAGTTTCAAATCTTGTTATGGTGAGATAAGACTTTCTATTTTTCACAAGTAAGTTCAGAATACCTATTTAAATTTTATTTACCAATGCCTTGTGATTGACGAGTATTAAATAATATGATATGTTACTTTTTTGCAATATTCCCTCTTTATAGTAAAGGTGCGAATCGAATAATTTGTAATTCTAAGACGAATTGAGAAACACCAGCTATTGGGTGTTGGCTGTCATCACAAAATTATTTATTATTCATCATGTCATGACTTAATTAGTAAGTAGTATTTCTTCGCAAAGAAGTAGACTATAAATACGAGTCATACTAATAGTACTAAAAAAAATTCGCATAAGCAATTAACGACGAAATAACCGTGAGATGTGTAACCCTTTAGTTGTTTGTTAGGCATCTGGTGCTGGTTCTGAAAACACGTAAACCTAGTTTTGATTCAATCTCGACTCCTCACATGCTACCAGAAGCATTGACCCAAATGACGCACACTTCTGTACCGTCAACAACATAGCGAGCCAACCGAATTCTTTGCGAATTAACAACTTAACTGCTACGACATAGAGGTTACAATTATACAAGATATGTGTCTGTCTGTCTGCATTATTTATGGCAGAATACAATATTCTGCCATAAATAATGCAGACCAGAGGAAATGGTTCGTTAATGGTTCATCTTTGGTTAAGAATAGTTTAAATTTCAAATTATCTATATCCGGAGATATTTCCTATTCTGTTCACGTTTCTGTCTGTTTGTAGCAATACTGCATTCCTGTCGTTGATTGTATGAGTTTTGATAGTTTTGTAAATTTGATTTTTTTTTCTTTATCTATAGTAAACACCTTTCAGTAATATAAATTTAATTTCCTGCCTTTTTTTATCATTGTCTTTCCTTCGAGTTCACGTTTCTTTTATTTTAGTGAGAATAAAAGTTTCTTTATGAAATGTTAATTTGTGTGAATCTGTAAAATTTTTACCATGTCGTTAGTTTTAGCTTAAATAATTTGCAGCTTAAAGATTTATCAACAGTCTTACAAGAGTGAGCTACAGAAAATTGCTAATGCGAGTTTTCTTCACAAATTAATAAATATTAAAACATGTGAAACCGCGTACCGCGTTCTTAAGCACTCAAATAGAAACGCATGCAATTTTTTTAACATATTATGTTTGACAGCTCGTTCAAACTGTATGAATGCGAAAGTTAATGACGTATATAAACTTTTTATTCCTAAACTAACAAATGGAATTAAGTCTATGCTTAATTTCTTTTTCATTATTTTCATTATTTATTGCGTATAATTTTTCTAGAATATTGTTAATATTGACTATCAACTCCAGAATGGAGAAGGTGTACAAAATATCTTAGCGTAATGAAGAAGGTATACGAAATATCTTAGCATGCTAATGAAATTCGGTCCATTCATAACTAGACAAGGGACTTGCTTGCCAAATACAGAGTTAGTCATACATTACACTTGCAACACACTCGAGTGCTGTGGTCCAGATTGTATTTGAGAATCTAGACGACCTCCAAGCTTGTGGGTTTGGCCGTATGTCTAGGTAGATAAAGTACGTTGATTTAATGGATCTGATTAATCAGTTTCACTGCAAATTGATGAGATGATTGATGAGAGATATAGTTGTTAATGATATTTATGTTCTAATCACGTGAGACTTTGACAAAATCTTTCGTGATGACCTCTCTGTATTGTTGAATGAAAACGGTTAGTGATAGTGTATTAAAATCACATTAAAATTAGTTAGTCATTAATTGGTTATTGTAACGCGTGTGTAGGTAATTTATACCTACACAAAATACAAAATTCAGGGTCAAACTAATTTTAGTTTGACCCCACATAAAGTTCTATGTTAGAGCCAATGGTTGACTTGTAGATAATGCTCCTAGCATCAAGTCCGCCAATTGTGCTATACATTTGTATTTTGAACAATTAAACATAAATGAATAAATAAATAACACTACTGGACAGCGATAGTTTTTTCGCGCGATATAAACTGCGTCGCGCGTGCATGCTACGGAGGCTGCTGGACTTGTGACTTTGTGTTTGGTCTTCTTAAACCTCCCCCATTATTTTCTATTTTGGGCAGTAAATATCAATTTTTTACCCGCGGCCTTCTATAGCGATCGACTTATGAGCAGTCCGGTATTATCATTACCTACCTCAAGCCATCAATACTACTGCATCTTTAATAATCTCTATTTTATGTATTTTGTTAAGAGGCGAAAGTATCGCTTTCATTATGTCGTTACGTTTTATGACGCTAGTTAACTATATTATAAGTTATTAAAAGTTTACCGACCGTGTTGTGATCGCCTGTTTGATTGATTCTTTAGTGATATATTTACAAATACATACATTGTATTCTCTTTACTCGAAACGATTAACAGTTCAGTTCCATTTATAACATGTATGCAAGTTGAATTGCGCCTCGCTCGTTACTTGAGTTTTTTTATATTGATCCGAATTTAAGTTTCAACATGAAGATATTTTATTACGGTCTATTTCTTAAATTACTGGTTTACTTGGTGGTCTAATTCTAACATTTGGATCATCATAATGGTTATAAGATGAAGACTATCATTGACAAGCGCACAATAATAATAAATATTTTATCATTAGCTGTGATCGCGACTCCGTCTGCGTGGAATAGTTATTTAGGCATATTTAGGCATCATTCCTCAAGGGTGAATAATTTTCTCGGTTTTTTTTGCACATTTTCCATTATTTCTTCGCTCTTAATTGTTGCAGCGTGATGTTATATAGCCTAAAGCCTTCCTTGATAAATGGTCTGTTCAACGCAAAAAAAACTTTTCAATTCGAGCCACTAGTTCCTCAGATTAGCGCGTTCAAACAAACAAACTCTTCAGCTTTATAATTATAGTATAGATTCATTGATTAACTACTGCTTAATCAGCGGATTGATTAACTACTGCTTAATCAGCGGCACCTTTGCTATTACACCACAGTGTACTAAACAATGCGCAGTAAATACTAGTAGTCATTGCATCCGACAGCGGGCAGACCGTTCATTACATTACACTGCACCCACAGAATGTTTTAGTATAACAACGCCACCTTAGCAGATGAATGTAGGCGTTATGTGGGTACACTGGGGACCGTTTGCGACCGACATTACCAAGGATCCAATGACCTGTTATTGCAAAAGGTTGGTTTGCAATTTGTTCTGGGTATATGAAAGCTTCATGTTTCAAATCTTGAGCTGCGGTTGGACAATTCGACGTCCTAGCAAATGCACTTACAGCAACAGAGAGAAGACTTACTATATAGGAGCCGAACGCACATTTGGAAATTCTGCAAGTAACGAAAAACAATGTGCCCGACTCCGTTCTCACACACTCCTATCTGCTTGGGGTGTTTAGTTAAGGCAGTTTAATTAGTCTTAAGTTTTAATTCCTTTGACTTTCTTATATCTAAGTTGTCGTCAGTGCAAAATTTGTAGATTCATTTCTCTATGTGCTCAGTTATGCGGAGTGTCTCAAATCTTAAAATTTCCTTATTACATTAGGTGTTTAAACATTGATAAGCTTCATGTCACGTTTGAATAAAGTCACGCGTTCAACATATTGCTTTGCTTTTTTTAACGTATGCTCAGAGCGTGTCGCAGTCCATAGCTAATTGTAAGTATACACATGATATGTTTTATTATATTTTATAATGATTATTACTCACGTCGCCTTAACCTCTATAACAATAGAATCGATTTGAAATACTTAATTAGGTTAATCCAAAATCAAATCTATTACCTTACGGTGGTTTAGTTTAACTTCCATGAAATAGGAATATCATTCTTTATCGAGTGGGTGTCAAGGTCAAACGACCTTGCACGCCCTGATGTCAAAGTTTCTTTAGCCAAAACTGTCTATAGTATCACAATTGTAATGTTGTGTCTTTTCACTGATTCCTCCAACATTACGATTATTTTTTCAGCAATTGATAAATAGATTGATATACCTAATTATAGATCGTGATTTATGGATGATTGAATTCTTTCTTTGAATGCTTGTGATAATTTTCGATGCTCTCATACCGTCATTCTTGTGTTACTTATATTGATAGTTTGGACAAAATTTTGCATATGCGCACATGTATGTAGTTGCAATTACCCTAGTTTCAAGGAAACTGGGTTGGAAGGCTTCCAATTTTAACAAGCTGGCTTAAGGGCGACTTGAAACAGCTTAAAGGTCATATTTTCTAATGATACAGCTTGTAAATTTCGGTGTTTTAAGGCCAGTTATTAATAAGCTTATGTTCAATGTCCTAATTTGTGTCTAAATAATGTCTTGTTTATGTATTAAAATTAATATTGGATAGTAGTTGTTCTGCATTATCATAAAATAGAACGCTGGTTCTAGTTATTCTATAATAATAATATATCATATCTTTGAGTAAGTACCTTCATTTTGGAACATAAATAGAAATTGTATTAGCTTCATCAGTTGATCATAAAAATTCGCGAGCATTTATGGAGTCTTCTTAGAACCGGTCTTGCATCGCGGTGTTTGGCCGAGTGGCCCCGCCCGCCCACTGGTCAGCCGATCAAGGGAAAGCGGGGTTTATTAACTAGACTGTCATTATTCAGGGGCTTGCCGTGAGCTATGTGCTGGGCTAGTGGCTTGTACTAGTACAATCTCGGATTTACGATGGTCAAATGACAATAAACTTAACGTATTTGTGCCGGCTTCTGCTGCCACTAGTGGGATCGATACAATAAGTATCAGTACTATCATGTTTGTTTCGTATTAGGTCGACAGTGCCAATAGATTGAGAAAAAAAGGCGAATAATATACTAGGCGTGTGTAAATAGGAAAGTTGTAGGTAGAACCTAGACCAACGTTCCTTGATAAAATTCTACACGACTTTATCCTTCTAGAAAGAAAACTACATAAGTAGTACCTACCTCCAAATTAGAATTATTTAAGTCCGAGCCTCGCTGTACTTAAAAGCTTTAAACTTATTAGCGAAATCTCTTATTTTGTTAAATGTTTCATTTGTATTGTAGGTAATAGTTGATAATATTTCTTCTTTTTTTTTTCAATACTTGCAAGACTTCGCTTGCCCGTTAAACTTTTCAACCGTGAAGTGCACGCTGCAGTTTCTAAGTGACCGTTTGCAGTGACCGGGACACAGTAGTGTTGATTAGTGCTAAAGGTCGATTCGCCGTGTTCAGTTCTTTGACATACGTGTGTAATGCAATGTAACTTGGGATCCCTCTTGTAGGCGATGTGTGTCGTTTTTGAGTCTCAATTCCATCGTGAAGCCAAACAGCTGAGCGTGACCTTTCAGTCGTTTAAAGACTGTTGGCTCTGTCTACCCCGCAAGGGATATAGACGTGACCATATGTATCTATGTATGTAACAAACCGTTAGTACTGCCTTTTCTAAATTTTTTTTTCTATACTTATGAGAATTTTGCAAAATTTTGTTTGTTGTGAAGATCGAATTGTGTAACACACTGTGAGAACAATGATGTGATGCAATGAAAAGGTACTTGGTCTGAATGAGTTGAACAATTGGTTCAAACATTCCTGGGACAATTAATTACATAAAACATACAACAAAACTTGAATACTTTGATGTAATTAATAGTTGATATTATAAACGCGAAATACTATATCTTTGTTTTGTACGGATAAGCCGCTGGGTTCTGATGAAATTCTGTAGGAATATAGCTTTTTGTTCGAAGGCAAATAAGTAAGACGGTAATGATAAGGTAGGGTACTCATTTGGAATTCTCATGGGTACAAAGTTTTACGTTGTTAAAGTCACGTGGTCTTCTTTGAATTATAGCTTAAAGAAGAAGTTCTGAAATATTTACATTTACAAAACCCAAAGATAACCGATTAAAAGATGAAGCCGATTGAAAATAATCCCAAGCTCATCTGTACATTTTTACGGCGTAGTAAGCGATGTTTTCCTGCCACGTATTATCTACGCAGTTGGAAAATAGTTTAAAAATATTGTTTGTTGGTTAAAATGTAAAAAAATGTCATTTTATGGTAAATAGGAAGTAATAGTATGTGACCTAAATTTAGCCTTCATTATCTGAGCCTCACACCAGAAGACCGCCTTCTTAAAATTGCTGAAGACTGACTGACTGAAGCTTATCCCCTCAAAATAAAAGATATCTATATAAAAAATAGTATAAAATAGGAAGTCCCAAAATTCAGAGTAACTTGTTTTTTATGGGTTATAAATAATTTAATAGTATTTATTGCGTAATTTGTTTTTTTTTTTAATGAATATTCATAAAATAAGTTAATTAGTTCACCTCGATACACATTTTGAAAAGGATGTATTTAACGATGTTAAAATTGATCGCGATAGTGAAGTAATTAATGTAAATCTTATGCTAATTGCGAACTAAGCATTAACTTGTAACGTATAGAGGCGCAGTTGTTTTGTGAGTCCCAGATTAAATTGCAAATTTTGACATGATGTAAGTAAATTTAATGCTTCATCATGTCATAGTTCCAATAGCAAGTACCATAACTGTCCTATTGAATGGGTTAATCATTTTTATTAGTATTATATAATATACCCTTTCCATCATGTCTCCAGAATAATAATAATATTATATATAACTATAATATAAATAAATATATACGGGAGAGATAACACAGATTGAGTTAGCCTCGAAAAAGGGGTCGAGACTTGTGCCACGAGATACTTACTCAACGATACTATGTTTTATAATAAATACTTAATATAGATATAAGATCAAGGACAATCAGAGAAACTTCGTTTCTCATCATGCCCTGGCCGGGATTCGCACCCGGGACCTCCGATGTCGCAGACGTACTTGATTAATATCTAAATTGAAAGTCATCTTTTCCTTGTTAATTTCAGACTTTATTGTATTTACACGTGCATGAACATATGGTAGATAAGAGTGTTTACTTTTTTTATCATTTACTATAACAGGTACTACGATGTCTTTATAATCGACATTTTTAAGCAAAGTAATAGTTTCCATTTGTAATTTACCAAAGTGCTGAATCACGGAAGGTGACATAGCATTTGTTAACACTGTGAATTAAATTATTTGAATATTGTTTTACAAGTATGTAGTGTTTAAATTGTCACATGTCCAAATAGATGTTTATTTTCGGTATCTTTCCATATTTTTCACAGTTATTACGTTCACCCGCTAATAATACATGAGTTTACTCAAACACTTATAAAGAAACGAAAAAAATTATAGTTTCACGCTAGTTAAATGGAATCGCCTCTTATAATCCTTATAGTACAACATTACTAATATTATAAATGCTATAGTTTGTGAGTATGCCAGTATGGATGTTTGTTACTCTTTCACGCAAAAACTACTGAACCGATTACGATAAAATTTGGTATGTAAGTAGCTGAAGACCCAGAATAACATATAGGCTACTTTTTATCCCGGAGTTCCCGCGGGATTGATAGGGTTTCCACGAAGTCGCGGGCGGCCTCTAGTTTCTTATTAATCCACCAGCTCCCGACGCGACGAAAAACAATGGCTGTTTTGCTTTTTATTATGACGTTAAACGGAACAGCGAAAGTTTTACATACATACATTTAATCACGTCTATACCCCTTGCGGGGTAGACAGAGCCAACGGCCTTGAAAAGACTGATAGTGCCCACGTATAGCTATTTTAGCTTAATTAATTTTTAATTTTATTTTTTTTTAATTTTTAAGCGATAGTTTTGCTCGTGATTAAAACGGCGTCGCTCGTGCCATGCTACGTGGACAAGTGTGGTCATGCGCACCTTAGGTTCCTCTCAAGGATAACTCAAATCGGGACTGACGTCAGGGGGATGTTGATGGAAATATTTTTAACAATTTATTATTTTACTAGCTGTGCCCACAACTTCGTCCGCGTGGAAGTTATTTTGGGCATTATTGAAGCCCTCAAGGATGAATAATTTTCCCCGTTTTTTTTTTCACATTTTCCATTATTTCTTCGCTCCTTATAGTTGCAGCGTGATGTTATATAGCCTTAAGCCTTCCTCGATAAATGGTATATTCAACGCAAAAAGAATTTTTCAACCAGTAGTTCCTGAGATTAGCGCGTTCAAACAAACAAACAAACTCTTCAGCTTTATAATATTACTATAAATTTGTGTAGTCTTATTATGTTTAGAATCAACTCTGTTCAGTATCGCAATCACAGTGCAATTCCATCTGTTTCAATTGAGCCAATGTTCTGAGATCATTGGCCCAGTATGGTAATCATATTTGAACCAATAAGGAGAGGGCGCTCATAGAGTTAAGAATACAATAGAGTTTGCTAAACCCGTGATTTATAACGTTAAATAAATTTAGTGGTTATTGAGAATCTTGGCGTTGATAAAAGTGAATACAAATTATAGTGACCAAATAGGAAAAATAGGATTTGACTTAAATATTGAACTTGAACCTAACTGATTTAAAAAAATCTTTTATCTGTCTTATCTTGTTTGCAAGATACTAAGATTCATCATTCTTATAAAATGCCACACATGTCTCGAACTAGAATTACTTATCAACTCCAGCCAGTCGGAAAACATAAGTTGATTAAATATTGCGCACACAGTGTTACTAAAATTTGTTGTAGACATCACTGCCAATTGAAACTATTGAAGCGCGTCACGATTAACTCGAAATAATATTTACGTGTCTATATAGGTTAGGTGACGAAATCAGAAACAAGTTGATAGAAGTAAAGACTGAAACATGAAAACAGAAATGTTCGGTTTTAAGTAGTGTTAAAATTCTTGCGCCAGAATACAATAATAAAAACAAAGATTATTTAAGTCTAATGAGGTGTATATTCGTTCGACGGAAAGAGATTCAAGCGAAATAGAAAGATAAAGAAGTTATCACGCTTAATATTCAGCGTTTGATCAAAAGAGATTCAGCTGAATTTAAAGACGAATATTTAGAAAAGCCCGTCAAAGAATTCCTAAAAAGAAGTCGTCCTCTCAGAAGAGTTCTACTTTAGCGGATTTTAACTAAACAGACGTTTCAGATACCTGAACGAAAAAATAAAAACAAAAAAAAACTTTTCGAAAAGATTCCTCTGTGTTAAAAAGACACGCACGAAAGCAGTCCTAAAACTCGGTTGTTTTCAAAAATCATATCGTTCGGGAAATAGCGGTTTCCCATTGGTTGCTGTCGTGATAGGTGTTTATCTCGGCCAATGCGGCGGCGGCGCTGGGGCGATGTCGCCGCCGCGGGCGCTGCTGGCGGCGCTGCTCGTCTTCCAACTGCTGTCGTACGGTGGCCACCAGGGGCTCACCAAGATATTTTACACGTAAATTTTTAAAACTTATTTTTTTTCTAAGGCACTGTCGATTTTACCAAGGTGATGTATGAATGTCTGAGATTTTTTTTTTGGGACTGATTGTGAACCTGACTTGATAAATGAAATAGATTTATGTTATTGCAACTGAAATGGAAAGTGTACACGACATTTGATTTTGTTAATTTAAATTAATATAAAAGTCTGCTTTGCGTTCGCTCCATCTTCAATTTTTGTGTGCAGTCTTTTATATTTCTACGTCAGGTTAGAGAAAATGTAAATAGCAGTTAAAAAAAATCCTAATTGTATTAGTTTTCGTTGATAAAATTATGTATTGACATAAACATCTATTAGCTATAGTCTCGTCGAGGTCACCCGCAATAATTGGCTCTGCCGACGGCATGTCGCAAGTTTGTTGGCCTGCCGGTAAATCATTGCGCAATTTTCATATTCTTTTGTTTTGATATGACTTATTTGTCATCGTAGTAGCTATGATTAACATCTTGTATTTGTCTACTTAAAATTTTCCCAGAAGAAAATACGTGATTCTTCAATTGAAACGACATGATTTACATGTACGGTCACATAAATCATATCTCTTTCTAAGGCATCATACTTGTGGATAGAGGTGGTACACTATTATGATTCGTGAACCTCAAACATATTTCTTTATTGTTGCAGGTTACCTGACACAGGACAACCTCCACTCCTCATCTCTCTAGCAGATAACGCTAAATTGGATTTGAAAAGTCCCGACGAGCTGCTGTTCGTCAACGATTCGGAGCAACATAATGATACGAAAACGTTCATAATAGTAGAAAAAAATGCACTAGATGACCAGAATGACAAAACAAAACACGAAGAAAAAGAATCAACGGAACCACGGCTTGTAGTTAAAGCCATACCCATGCACGAAGTCCGACAAACCGAGGATGCATTTCAGGCTGCTGTCCCAGTTACTGAGGAAAGCTCAGTAGAATCTCAAACAGAAGAGCAAACGGAAGAAAGACAAAACATTCCAGTTAAACCAGAGACCCCACAAGAGGACATACCCTCATTCTCAGAGTGGGCCCAAAAACAATTGGCAGAGGCCGAGAAGAAAGACACAGTACTCAATCAATCGAGTCAACCTAGTCATAGCAATACAAATTTTAGCAATAAAAGTACTAAGTTACGGTCGAAAAACTACGCTTCGCCAGCCTGTGGAGCGAAGATAGTTGCCGTAAACCCGGAAGCCGGTTCGGCCAGCTCTATTCTGTCTCCAAACAGAGACGAATATATGCTCAACACGTGCAACAGTCGCATTTGGTTCGTGGTTGAACTGTGCGAGGCTGTCCAAGCTCAAAAAATCGAAATCGCTAACTTCGAGTTATTTTCGTCCATTCCCAAAGATATTGCTGTGTACTTCAGCGATCGGTTCCCGACGCGAGACTGGGCCAGCGTCGGTCACTTTACCGCCAAAGAAATGAGAGACGTGCAAAGTTTTGATTTGTACCCACACTTGTTCGGAAAATTTATAAAAGTGGAAATGCTTTCGCACCACGGTTCCGAGCATTACTGCCCGATATCACTGTTCAAAGTGTACGGCACGTCGGAGTTTGAAGTTTTGGAAAAAGAGAGCTCTCAACATGCAGCGCTCATAGACGATGACGAAGATGATGACGTGATTGATATCCCCGATGTACCTATTGTAGAAACGGAGCCTTCTAAAAACTTATTTGGCTCCGCGAGAGACGCAGTCATGTCTATAATGAAGAAAGCTGCACAAGCGCTTGTAAAAACTGAAGTTCCTAAAAATGTGTCCTCTGAACATAACGATACTTCGTCTATAGAAAATATGTACAAACGGTGTTGCTCTCCAAGCCATATTATTGTATGTGATAATTGCAGTGAAACTCTTTACAATGAAGTGTATGAACTTATTAGCTGTAGTTCGGACAAATTAGTCAGTTTAGTGCGTCAAGTGTTTCTCAGAGAGACTTTAAAGTGCACAGGTTTATGTCAACCGTATGGTCTAGACTTTAAAAGTACAAAAACTATTGAGTTTAGTGATGAGCGTGTTGCTTACATGAACGCTTTATTTCCGAAAAAGTATTTAGCCGCTTTATGTAATATTTTAGCTATTAAAGAAAAGAAGGTTGTATTAAATACAAGTTTCGAAACTGAACTGAATTCAACCAGTAATATAACTGTAGAAGAATCGCCCCAAAAAGTAAGTAGTGAAACAAATGCAGAACAAGACGTTAAATTGATGCTGGATAAGAATAATGGATCCAGTGAGGATAAAACTACCGAAACTGACCAACAAGAAGAAAAGGCAGTAATAACTGAACAAATAGAAAATATTATTAACTCAGAAGAATTGCCTAAAGAGGGAAACGATAAAATAGACGATAAAAAGGTGGAGCCTGTTCCTGTTTTAGAAGAAAAACTTGTAGAACAGACAGCAGAGGTTATTATTGATACCAATAAACCAGCAGATACGAATTTAGAGGCAGAAAACAAAGATGCAATACTGAAAATTGATGGGAAGAATGGAAAAGTCGAAACCACTACAGAGAAGCCTAAAGAAGTGGCTAATAATGGTGGAGATGAGATGAATGATCAGATTATGATTGATAACGAGAATTTTATGTCGGAGTTGGACCAGATGGCTGTGGACCCAACACCAGTGGCATCCCAAAAAGAGAATCAAGCTCAGACGACTTTCCAAAAGGAATCTGTATTCCTGAGATTGTCGAACAGGGTTAAGGTGTGTATGCTTTTACTAATATCTTTGTTTGTTTGTTTGATCTTTGTTGGTTAAATATTAACTATTTAACTTTACTTAAACTTACTTAACTTTACTTTTTAACTATTTAAATTTAGATAGATTTTCTCCACTTGGTGGTTAGAGAATTTAGTGTCGAAATGGAAAATCGAGAAAATCAATACAAATACACAGTAAAATTAAGTGTTTTCTAACAAAAGTGGCTGGTTAATGCCTGAATAATTTTGAAATATATGATTAATATAAAAAAAGATTAATATTAAAACTCTAATTTTCAGACACTGGAGAGGAACATGTCCCTGTCGGGACAATACCTCGAGGAGCTAAGCAGGCGTTACAAGAAGCAAGTTGAAGAAATGCAGAAGACTTTCGAAAAGACCGTGGCTCAAATGACGGAGGAGCGGCGAAAAAGCAACGAGAGGGAGCAAAAGTACTTAGAGCAAATGGCCACTTTACATGACCAGATGCAAAACATGGCGTCCGCCGTGAAATTACTTCTAGACGAGCGGGACAGCTGGTTTGGCAACATCACATTCTTCAAATTCATCATATTACAAACGTTAATAATAGCCGCGGCATTGTACTACATAAAAACATCACACAAACCCCAACCAGTACTCGTGCCTGTTCCTAAAAAGTCTAGAAAGAAGAATGATAAGTTTAGAAGGAAATCTGTGGAAGGTGTGAGTGGCCACGAGACTCCGTCTGCTAAGAAGCGGCGACCGAGCGAAGAAGCTTTACAAATCGCAAGACAATCCGTGGAGTGTGAAGACGATGACGAGGGTGAATGGAAGGTCGCCAGGAAGAACAGACGAAGGAAAACCTCAATAATACACAGAAATGCCGAAGATAGAAACTGGAGCCGGCAAGACAGCATCGGAAAATTACAAGAGAATCCTATACCGTTGGACGAAGAAGAGTTTTACGCTCCCGTGCCTGAACCAAAGGAGTTTAACGACACTGTAGTTATAAAAAAGGAATTGCCGAAAACCAATGGCTCTTTCTTTAATAACTTGAAAAATAAGACGATGAAAACGAGACGACTGTCGTCACCTGCTTTCCTGAGGACTTTCAGCAGACAAAGTACCAGAAGCACACCGAGTCCAGTTGTGAGGACTTTGGAACCGATTTTCAATGGGAAAGTGGATAAGAAAGCTGCCTCAGAATCACCTACAGGGAGTTTGTGGTCAGAATCAACAGAAATATCCCAAAACGGTAATCCAGACAATGAAAGTGGTGGCAAAAAGAAGAAAAGCCTCAAGAATATATTGAAAAAAGTTTTTTAAGACTTTGCGTATGCATGTGTTAAGCGAATGGCTATTGTAATTTATTTCCTTGCGAATATTATGTATATTTTAAAATTTTAAATTATTGTTTGTAATATTTTTAATTGTTGTTAGACCTCTCTAGGTGCCAATTGTGATATATTAGGGAGCCTAATGTTAGTGTGTGTTGAGTTAGATGCCTGCTTGGCCGTATGGGAGGTGGGCGAGCGAAGACGGATGAGAGTACTAGTCTCGATGAATGGTCGACAAAACAACGGCATTAAATGCATTCATTTTAATGTTTTGTTTCATTTCAAGCTTTTATATTTAATTACAATAGTAATATCTTATACAATGTAAAAAGATCAAATTAAGACCTGACCGGTTCATGCTTGTGCCTTGGAATCAAGCACGCTGATGATGCTGCAGCTAATGAAAGCGTCTAAAGTAGGCGGCGCTTTGAAGCCGCCTTAAGGAAAAGTACTTGGGGATTGGACGCTAATGCCCGTGTTCACCAAAGATTCCCCTAAGCGGCCCTTAGTAAAAATTCATTTTCACCACTGCTTTAGTGTTACCTAACTTAAGTGAGCCTTCAAATTAACTTACTTAAACTTTGTTTTTCACATTATTTTAAAGATTTTGGCTTTTTACAAAACGTCACTTAACTAGGGTGTCATGTTTCCCTGATAGGAAACGCCTACTAGCGTGGTGAAAATGAAGGTAGGTAAGTATCTGGTTTTATGAGACCCCTAGCTTAGGTTATACTAAGTTAGGGGTGAGTTAAGAACCTATTGGTGAAAACGGTCATAAGTGTCTTATGAAAGACTGAATTAATAGTAAGACTGGGAACTCCCGCTCTGGCTCATTTTTGGCGATGCAGCAAGTGTTCTGGGCATCTTTGCACCGGAAACTAATGGATGGGCTATTTATTATACATTTTTTTTGACGACTTTGTAATTTGATCTTTGTTACAATATATAAGATTCCAAGCTTAAATTAACTTATCACAGTTACACACATTATTGAAAATATATAACTAATTATATACAATTTAGTCAGTATTGGTAAGCTATTTACTTTTTTTTTATAAAGTATTTTTAGTCAACATTTCTGAAGCACTTTCTGATAAACACGAAAAATATAACTGAAATCACTTTTCTACAGTTTTTTAAGGCAACGAATACCATTTTGAGTGGTACTTCAGTACACTCGATTCATTTCAAAATTGACATAAAAAAACATTAAAAAAAACGAACAAAGAGTTAGCGTTAAATTTTCCACGAATCAAAAAAGTCCATATTTTACGTTACGCAGACAAACTCTTAATAAATTTCGGGACGTATACGATTTTACTTTGTTCCTCCACTATGACACTATATTGACATTCTGCATAAAATCTTTCAAATCCACAGAGTTCACAGCAACCAATTTGCTTTCGCGCGCCGCCGCGTTCAATCTCTTCACAGCATCCTCTAAAGCGTCCATCTTGTAAACGTTCTTGCCATTCGTGGCTATTAGAATCTCGTTCACATCTTCGGTTAGTGTCGCAGTCATTATATGCTTGAAATGTGGTTTCATCATTTTTATTATCGAAGAATGCAGTGCTTCGTTGCGACATACGAGATTCACGATGAAGTGGCCTGAAATATATATATAAAAAATATATATGTGTAAAGTCAGCATTATTAGCGGGGAGTTCCGACAGAAACTGTAGGAGGCTTCATGGGAATTCTATTCCGTAAAGTTCCTGAACTCTTTCGGATACCTACATTAGGGTGTCCCAAAAAAATCAAAGTTGTTTTTTTATAACGCATACCCTCTAATTTTGTTCGAATGATGTCAAAACTACCGTATATAAAATTTCATCTCCTTAGAACCACGGCAACCCGTGCCGACTTACATCGGGAAATGTGGGTACTTGTTTACTAGGCGCGCGGCAGCGAGCGTACCGACATTCATGTGATTACTTGGTTGTTTTATGAGTGAACGCATTGTTTTCTTTCAACCAAGATGTCGGTGGAGTTACGCAGTTCAAAAAAGGATATTTCCTTAATAGGGAACGTAAAACATCAAATTACTGGTTCAAAACTTCCCTCAAATGGACAAATACTCGCAGTTCTATTCTACAATATTCGTGAAGTGAATTTAAGTGTAAATGAAAGTGCAAATCTAGCTTTTCGTGAGTGCATTATTTATTGGGAAAAGGCACGTATTCCAACTAAATCTTTTCCTAACGCGTTAAGAAATTAGTTAATTTATACCAAGTTTGGAGCGATTTACAAAAAAATTCTAAAAAGACGCAAAATGTGTTTCAGCAGCGTCGACAAGATTTTGTTACGAACTTAGACAACTTATTTGATATTGCACATGCCGATGCGCTTCAATTAATTAAGATTGACAAATATAGGATTACTTCTTACAGCGACAGAGAGAGCCAGGTCGGCCTGGTCACTTAGCTGGAGTAGACAAAAAACTGGCCGAAAAAGAAAAAAGGCGTGAGTTAGGAGCATTGAAGAGCAAAAACGGCGTGCTAAACACTTTTCCTTCAACTTCATCTCATGTTCCTCAAGAAGAATGAATGCTCTTTTAGACTGGAATCTTGAAGACAAAGTGCAGATGCTGTGCTGTGATACTACTGCTTCAAACACAGGTTGCATTATTGCGCCTGTATGCTCCTGGAACAGAAATTAGACAGGGAAATGCTTATATTTGCCATGTCGCCATCATGTATACGAATTAGTATTGAAAGGCGTATTCGAAACTAAAATCAACCAAATTACGACGAGCCCTGACATCCAATTGTTCAAAAAATTCCAAGAAAACTGGAAAAACATAAACTCTGAGAAAATAGAGAGTCATAAAGAAAAGCTTTCTTGTCTGAGTGATGCAAATATTAATGAACTGCTAGAGTTTTACCGGAGTGAGTTAACTAAAGATATTGTTAGAGACGACTATCGCGAATTAATAGAGCTTTCAATAAAGTTTCTTGGCGGTGATACATAAAAATAAATTTAAGATACGGCCTCCAGGCGCCATGCCCCAAGCTAGGTGGATGGCAAGAGCTATTTACTCTCTAAAAATATTATTTCTAAGCACGCAATTCAGAATCGCAAAGAAGGAAAAGGAAGCCCTGCTTGACGTCTGCCTATTCATCGTCACATCTTACGTCAAACCCTGGCTGCAATGTATTTTGGCAGTGAATGCTCCTTACCAGGACCTGCTTTTTAAAAGCCATGAAGGCTTCCGAGGCAATTGACAAAAGTATCTCAAAGGCAGCTTTACAGAAGTTCTGTCAGCACTTGTGGTATTTGACCGACGAGGTGTCTAACTAGTCTCTCTTTGATGATAGTGTAGACCAAGAGACTAATCTAGGTTACTAACTTGTCCAAAACGATTCCATCAGCTCATGGGAAACGGTACATGCCATCAAAAGAAGAACTCTGTGGCCCACTCTATGAAAAAATCTCGAAGACTTCGTTTCGGCCAAAAGCAAATCTTTGTTCACTCGGCTGAAACTTGACGACAGCTTTCTGAACGAGTCTCCTTCTTTGTGGTCAAATAATGCTTCATTTCATCAAGCTAAAATGAAGGTACAGAATTTAAGAGCAGTAAACGATACCGCCGAAAGAGCAGTCGAGTTGATGGAAGACTTTCATGGCTTGATCACTGTCGAAGAGGAACAGAAACAATTTTTATTACGTTGCGTACAAGAACACAGGCAGATATATCCAGACTGTAAAAAGCAAACTCTGAAAAGGAAATATGAAAAATAAAGCCCTTATTACTATTTACTGATGTTACTATGTTTTATTTATTGAATTGAAATTAAGTTCTTAAATCTTTATCTTCCCTATTTCTCCATACTAGCTTTCAGATTAAAACTTTGAAGCTAAGTCGGCACGGGTTACTATTATCAGATTGCAATAATATTTCATATTTAAGACTTATGGGTCAAATCGAAAAAAAATTGAGGGTATGCGTACCCAAATTCCCAAAAAAAAAAATCGCCCTTATAGCCTGGGACACCCTAACCTACATACATACATATATATAATTACGTCTATATCCCTCATGGGGTAGACAGAGCCAACATCTGGAAAAGACTGATAGGCCACGTTCAACTGTTTGGCTTGATGATAGAATTGAAATTTACATAGTGACAGGTTGCATGCCCATCGCCTAAAAGAAGAATCCCAATTTTATAAGCCTACCCCTTAGTCGCTTTTTACGACATCCATGGGAAAGAGATGGAGTGGTCCTATTCTTTTTTTAACTGGGCACTCGGCACTAAGGCTGAACGTGGCCTATCACACTTTTCAAGACTATTGCCCCTGTCTAACCGTTCCTACTATATATATATGTACGTTACTCATGGAAACTTCTAACTTCAATAAAGAAAAATGTTTACCATCATCACGTAATTATATATGTGTATGTTACTCATGGAAACTTCTAACCTCAATAAAAAGAAATGTTTACCGTCGTCCGTGAGTATAGTTCTGACGTCCTCCAACACATCGTTATCCAGGAACTGTTTGGGCGGACACGACAGGCCCAGGGTGGAGTCCTTGCTGTCCATGTCGAACATCACAGACTCGTACTTGTGTCCTGGAAATGATGCACAAATGTATTAAATACTATCTACATTTAAATTTATCTATAATATAAAAATGAATCGCTAAATGGGTTGGTAAGCGCATAACTCAAGAACACCTGGACCAATTTGGCCAATTCTTTTTTTTTAATATTCGTCGAAGCTCAAGGATGGTTTTTACGGCGAAAAAATACCAAATAATTGTCTGAAAAACCTTAAAAACAGTCATTTTCTCTATCCCATACAAACGTTTTCTAACTAATACGTACAGTCAATTTGAGCTTTATTGCTAATGTTTAAAGTTCACTGTTGTCTAAGCAATGTAGGTCTAATAGATAGGAACAAAAAACTGTCATATTACAAATCTTTTTGACAGAACGAAGTCTGTCGGGTCCGCTAGTACTACATTTAAATTTATATAAAAGAAGAAAGTGAATGAGAAACGGAGTGGTCTTTGTGGCGACATCTTTACGCCACTCGTCACAACATCCAATCAAACAACTACTGTCAATCATTGCGAATAAATTGACTCGCGCTCAACCAATAGCAGCGAAGAATCTAAATCGCGATTAACAAAGATTTCTTGGATTGGAGCATAAATACAACTTCCGACACAACATCGTCTGTCGCGCGGTTCCCCAGGTATCACACCAGCCTGGCGGAAGATCTTCCCTTTGTGGCGGTCGAGCCGAATCATCGCTCCCGCTACATCATTAAGGATCGTGGAAATTGGAAATCCATAGCCTATGCCTACCCCAATGGGGAAAAGGCGTGATGGTTTGTATGTAAGTATTTTCATAAAAGGCGACTAAGGGAAAACACATTCCCCTAGTGTTTGTTGATTCCACTTTTAATATGGTTACTGTCTACGCAGTGTTTGCGTACGCACAGAGAACATTTCAACAATATAAACCAGCTCTATACAGTTCACATCTATACTAATATTATAAAGCTGAAGAGTTTGCTTGTTTGTTTGAACGCGCTAGTCTCAGGAACGGAAGTCTCGAACTAGTAGGTACGAATTGAAAAATTTCGTGTTGAATAGACCATTTATCGCGGAAGGCTTTAGGCTATATAACATCACGCTGCAACTATAAGAAGCGAAGAAATAATAGAATATGTGAAAAAAAACGGGGAAAATCATTCACCCTTCAGGGCTTCAGTGATGCCATGATGAAAAAACTATTCCACGCGGACGGAGTCGCGGGCACAGCTAGTATTTTATATAATAAGACCCCAACAGAGATTAGTGGAGAGAAGAACTGGACCCCGGGCTCCTCATGATGTCTTAAATTACATCCCCCTGTTATAGCGAATGGAATCAATACCAAAAGAAATCTAAATAAATATATACAGGACAGATTACACAGACTGAGTTAGCCTCGAAGTAAGTTCGAGACTTGTGTTACGAGATACTAACTCAACGAAACTACCATTTCATAATAAACACTTCTATAGATAAACATCCAAGACCCAGGCCAATCAGAGGAAGTTTCATTTCTCATCATGTCCTGGCCGGAATTCGAACCCGGGACCTCCGGTGTCACAGCCACAAACAAAGGCCACCTCACCATTTCTAGCTTCGTCCCTCAAGAAATCCAGGCCATCCTTGATCTGCACCATCAGCCTGTCATCCACCTTCAGCTCGAAGTGGTCTCTGGCCACGTCCAACATAACTGGATCTATATCTACGGCTGTCACCTGGAATTGAGGATATGATGAAGAGTAAAGTAAAGTAGTAAGTAAGTATTATAATTTAAGGAGTGAGAAGACCTAGACGAACGTATCTTGATCAAATTAAGGACGTCCTGGTAAAGGGTCAGGTCAAAAGTACCCGAAACCGCCGAGCTTGCATGAAGCGAGTTATGAATGTGGATAAAGCGAAGGAAATATGCAGAGATCGTGGCAAGTGGAAAGAGGTAGTCTCTATCGTATGTATGTATGAAGAGTAAACAATTGTTCCTTGTGGTTCCTGGCGCTTCAGAAAATGGAGTATCTCATTCCCATGGATGTCGTAAAGGCGACTACTCCAGGCATAAAACCTAGCCCCACTCTCTAGATCTCCCCTTTGGTAGCGAGTCTGCCACATACATATAGTCACGTCTATATCCCTTGCGGGGTAGACAGAGCGAACAGTCATGAAAGGACTGATAGGCCACGTTCAGCTGTTTGTCTTAACGATAGAATTGAGATTCAAAAAGTGACAGGTTGCTAGCCATCGCCTCACCTAAAACAAAAATCCCAAATTGACAAGCCTATCCCTTAATCACCTTCTGCGACATCCACGGGAACGAGACGGGAGTAATCCCATTCGTTTTATTTTTTAATTATTTTTTCGTACATAACAAGTTTCATTGGCATCATAACACATGAAAACATTAAAAAGAAAGAAAATGTGCACCTTGAGATCAGCATAGCAGAGCCTCAGGAACATGGCGAGCCCGCCGCCGCCGAGCCCGATGAGCGCTGCGCGCGCGCCGCCCCCACCCCCCGCGCCCCGCGACATTTGCACGCCCACGCACATAAACGCCTGGTACAGCGACATGATTCCGAAGTCCACCGCGAGGCGGGACTTGTTCTTGTGCGTCACTGTTACATACGCACATATGGTCACGTCTATATCCATTGCGGGGTAGACAGAGCCAACATAGTCTTGTGAAGACTGATAGACCACGTTCAGCTGTTTGACTTAATGAAAGAATTGTGATTCAAATAGTGACAGGTTGCTAGCGTCCATCGCCTAAAAGATGGATTCCAAGTTTATAAGCCTATCCCTTAGTCGCCTTCTACGACGTCTGTGGGAATGAGACGGAGTGGTAAAAAAGAGTCATATTTTTTTTTTAAATAGTATTGAGACCAATAAGTATCTTGTGTTCCTCAATTGTAATTCCCAATGTAAAGACACATACATACACATGGTCACGTCTATATCCCTTACGGGGTAGACAGAGCCAACAGTCTTAAAAAGACTGAATGGCCACGTTCAGCTATTTGGCTTAATGATAGAAATGAGATTAAAATAGTGACAGGTTGCTAGCCAATCGCCTAAAAAAGAATCCCAAGTTTGTAAACCTATCCCTTAGTCAAGTGTAAAATGATGGATGACGTACGTATGTATGTATAACTATTTTAGGACAAAGTTAAAAACTACATCTAGGACTCACCAGGTTTTAGCCTAGCCTCAGATTGAACCAGGAACTGGTTCTCAAGGAAAACGAGCCTGCGATAAATTTCACCCTCCACATCGACGTCTTCGACCACGAAATTGCCAGAAAGCGCTGACGTACCCTCGTGAACCTTCACGCGACGGCCCAATTCGTTCCCTAGCGACACGAAGGGTATCTGAAATAGATCAGATACTTAGTGCATTTTTGACATGGTGTGGTTGTTAATGAGGGACGTCCTGGTGAAGGGTCAGGTCAAAAGTACCCGAAACCGCCGAGCTTGCGTGAAGAGAGTTAGGAATGTGGATGAAGCGAAGGAAGTATGCAGAGATCGTGACAAGTGGAAAGAGGTAGTCTCTGCCTACCCCTCCTATGTATGTGTTGTTGATAAAATTTGTACAGTGTGTACATATCTTATTTTATATACATACATTACATACATAAAATCACGCCTCTTTCCCGGAGGGGTAGGCATAGACTACCTCTTTCCACTTGCCACGATCTCTGCATACTTACATACAGACGTGATTATATATATTATGTAGGTATGTACAAATAATGAACTGAAAAAAAAACTATTTTATGACCCGAACTCTGGTTGACTTTCTAAAGCCTTTGAAATGATAATGTCATCTGCAATCATCAGCTTCTGCATCAGTCACGTCTCGAAGACTGAAAATCCACTTTCAACTGCATGGCTGGCACTTCATTTTATAAACATACATATGGTCACGTCTATATCCCTTGCGGGGCAGACAGAGCCAACAGTCTTGAAAAGACTGAATGGCCACATTCAGCTATTTGGCTTAATGATAGAATTGAGATTCAAATGTGACAGGTTGCTATTAGCCCATCGCCGAAAAAAGAATCCCAAGTTTGTAAGCCTATCCCTTAGTCGCGTTTTACGACATCCATGGGAAAGAGATGGAGCGGTCCTATTCTTCTTTGTATTGGTGCCGGGAACCACACGGCACACATTTTATAAACCCTAGAATTATGATAAAGAAAAAAAAAAAAAACTCACTTGTCCCACAAATCCGTACGGTGTCAGCATCTTCGCCGACTGGGCCAACTCTTCCTTGACCTCGTCGAGGGAGTCGAAATGGTTGCCCCTGCGCAACGCGGCCACCACCAATCGGCCGAACCGCGCGGTGTGCCGCAAGTGGCGGCGGCCGGCAGGCGATCCGAACAGCCACTCCGATTCCCTGGTGACCGAAAGCCAGTGGCATAACTACAGGGTGGCAAGTCGGCAAAATGCCACGGGCCCCCAGCCGGAAGGGGCCCCCGGTCAGAGGAGAATCCCAACTCCCAACATTTCTTATTTATCATACATGTTTAGTTAAAAAAAGTTTTAGTCTTTGATTTATTTTTGTTACCTACTCGGTTTCCTACACAAGTAAAAAAAATATTAAAAATTCAAAGCTTTTGTAAAAAAAGGGTTGTAACCCAGTTTTAGAACGTACCTATCCGATGAATTTGCCACGGGCCACGAATGGTATAGTTACGCCACTGCCGAAAGCTTCCATTTTTGAATCTTGACGTTGGACATTTCACTCACGCCCGATTTTTTTATATCGGTCGTACCTAAATGTACAATGATACCAGAAATAAAAAAAAATATAGGACCACTCCGTCTCATTCACATGGATGTCGTATAAGGCGATTAAGGGATAGGCTTATAAACTTGATTCTTCTTTTGCGATCTTCTAGGCGATGGGCTAGCTACCTGCCACTATTTGAATCTTGATTCTATCATTAAGCCAAATAGCTGAACGTGGCCTATCAGTCTTTAAAAGACTGTTGGCTCTGTCTACCCCACAAGGTATATAGACGTGATTTTATATGTATATAAAAAAAACATCATTCATGTTTTTTAATGTAGTCAATGTGTCCATGATTTAGATTTGAGAGATCTTTGTAAATTTACGTGTCACGGAGGAAAAAAATAGGAAGTGCCTTAAAAAAAAGAGGGATTCCAATAAAGCATGTTGTAAATATTTATTTATATAGAAAACATGTTGAAATAATCAATATGTTTACATCGTAAGAACTGCGACAGGCAACTCGGCTTATTAAAAATAGACGCGTTCATTTGGGCGCACCTTTACATTAATAACTGTCCCTTAAAAAAAAAACTAATTCCCGCGCAAAAACAGATGCAAAACAAACAAGTCTGATGCTATCAACACGGACGAAAATAATTCGCGCCCCGAAATATCCTGTTTACGAGATAAGGCGGGAACAACTAATTTATTTTTAGCAACTGCACATTCGCAGCAAAAATGACTCAGTTTGAGTGGTTTGCGAAAGCTATAAAAAAAAATGGCCTTGTGGTTCCCGGCACCAATAAAAAAAAGAATAGGACCACTTCGTCTCATACTTTCAATAGTAATCATAATTTAAATATCTATCATATTTCTAGCGTAATCCCCATTGCGTCTTCTGAGGAAGGGAGTTCGAGTCCCTACTCGAAGCGAACTCCACCCTAGGAGTTCGCTTGCATACTAAGTGGATAAATAATTACACAAAGTAAAAGAGCAGTCTGACCTTCTTGACCTAAAAATCACGAAACCACTTGCACCTGACCTCTGTGGCCAAATTAACAAGGTAACCTAACATTGGATGTTTTTTTAGTACTAGTAGCTTTTGAGTTCGTTTTTAATAAAAAAAAAATTACAGAAATCCTTGTCTTCGTCTGAAAGTTAACTAAGGCATCCCGACTCTTAATGGAAAAATAAGAATAAAACTATACAGGCCAACCTGTTACCTTTTTAATTTTATCAGCTTTAAGAAGAATAATAAGAAGTTAGAGTAAAAAAGTATGTGCCTAAATAAATAAATTCTCTCAACTTAATACATGCATGACTCACATGTATTATTACAAAACTTCAAATGTTTCGCTTCATATTTCTTCGAAATAAACATGCTTAAGTTAGGCTGGTGTTTAAAAAAACATCTTGTAGTTGAAAAAATTGTTTGCAAATAAGTATTATGTCTGCTAAAAGTCAATAATTAATTAGCTCCACTCACATCGCTCACATTATTATTTAATACTAATACCTACCAGTACCAGTTTTACTTTTCACCAAACGTAGGTATTTTCCACAGTTTTTAATTTAACTTCGATAAATGTTATACGTTCAAAAGTAAACTATATTTCAAAAAACACTGAAATACATTTTTTTTACTAAATCACCAACGCTTCACGGACGAGGTAAAAAAAAAACAAATTTGACTCTATTTTATTAGAAATTTGACTGACCAGTTGTACAACTTCTCGCAAAATGCGCTTGTTATTCGGATACAGGACTCTGCATCGGGTAGACATCACGCGTCACATCTCACGCCCAAAAGCATAAAACTGTTTTCGTAGGATGTTATTACAGAAAACCCACCCACATTATGTTCTTGACGACCTTATCAAGGTTGCAGAATTCCTTCTCTGCCGTGGGAATCCCAACTTATATTTTAAATGCGAAAGTATGTAACTTGTGGCGTGCCGTGTGGTTCCCGGCACCAATACAAAAAATAATAGGACCAGTCCATCTCTTTCCCATGGATGTCGTAAAAGGCGACTAAGGGATAAGTTTATAAACTTGGGATTCTTTTTTTTGCTAGCTACCTGTTACTATTTGCATCTCAATTCTATCATTGAGCTTAACAGCCGAACGAGGCCTATGAGTATTTTCAAGACTGTTGACTCTGTCTACCTCGCTAGTGATATATATATAGACGTAATTATATGTATGTATGTAAATTAAATTCAATATATACCTACGGGACAAATAACACAGATTGAGTCAGCCTCGAAGTAAGTTCGAAACTTGTGTTACGAGATACTAACTCAACAATACCAGTATTTTATAATAATAATAAATATTTATATACCAAGACCCAGGCCAATCAAAAAAAGGTTCCGTTTCTCATCATAACCCTGGCCGGGATTCGAATCCTACTAATCACTGCGTCACAGACAAGCTCACTACCTCAGTCCCACAGAGACCGTCAAAATACTATTAGAAATTCTCACTGAAGAGAAGTACTAGGCAAAAGCTAGTGACAATAATGACAATACCTCACCTGCCTTGTGGAACAATGAAGACTGCATATTTGTTGTCGCCCTGCTGCATCTTCTGATCGACTACGTACAGTGTGTAGCGGGGACTCTTCTCACCCGGCCGGAACAGATCAAAGGATACCTATAACATACATACATATAATCACGTCTATATCCCTTGCGGGGTAGACAGAGCGTACAGTCTTGTAAAGACTACATAGGCCACATTCAGGTGTTTGGCTTTAAGATAGGATTGAGATTCAAATAGTGGAATACCTACAAATTGTTCAAATTTTACATACATACATAAAATCACACGCCTTTATCCCGGAGGAGTAGGCAGAGATTATATCTTTCCACTTGCCACGATCTCTGCATACTACCTTCGCTTCATCCACATTCATAACTCTTTTAATGCAAGCTCGTCGATTTTAATGCAAATTTATTTATTTTCATATAATCATGTCTATATCCCTTGCGAGGTAGACAGGTCCAACAGTCTTTTAAAGACTGATAGGCCACGTTCAGCTGTTTGGCTTTAAGATAGGATTGAGATTCAAATAGTGACAGGTTGCTAGCCTTTCGCCTAAAAGAAGAATCTCAAATTTATAAGCCTATCCTTTTATGACATCCGTGGAAAAGAGATGGAGTGGTCCTATTCTTTTTCTACGAGTGCCGGGAACCACACGGCGCTTATTTATTTATCATTTTTTTATCATTTTTACACTATCATTAATACATTACAGATTAGTCCAATGCGATCTTAAATTTGGTAACTCAAAATAGTGTTATATGTGTAAAGTGCCGTGTGGTTCCTGGCATGAACATAAAAAAAATAGGACCACTCCATCTCTATCACATGGATATCGTAAAAGCGACTAAGGGATAAGCTTATGAACTTGGAATTCTTCTTATTGGTGATAGGCTAGCAACCTGTCAGTCTTTGAGTCTCAATTCAGTCATAAAGCTGAAGGTGTTCTTTCAATATTTTCAAGGCTGTTGGCTTGACTGTTTATATATACATGATTATATTAACTCTATTTATGTATGTATGTACACTGCCTTGAAATCCAAGTGTTAGATTCTGTTCCTGCTCAAAGCTCATAAATCATAGTTCTCCTATTAATTTTTTTTATTGGTCCCGGAACCACGGAACCACGCCCCAATTAATCAATTAGTTAGTCATATGTTTTTACTTCAAATACACAATAAGGTATGTTATCAGTTTCAACTAAGGCTTAATACCTCATCATCATCAGCCAGGGTACTCCGAGCAAGGCTGCTGGTTACAAAAGCCGCATCCTGAGAAGACTTTACATACTCGGTGACCTCTTCAAATTTACTCAACCGTACCATCTTGTCTCCCGCCATGCATACTTCAAGAATCTAAAATTGTTATGATTGGGTAGGTTACATCAATCTATACTATAACTAGCTGATGACAGCGACTTCGTTCACAGACAATCTTTATACATTTAAGCTGGCTGTATTGCCCCCTTAGAGAGGTGGGGGGGAGGAATTATTTAATACTTGTTTTTAAATTGAACCAAACCTAACACATCAGAGAAAACTGCATTCAAATACGAGCAACAGCTTTTTATACTAATGGCAACAGGCATGATGTTTTAATATGATATAGACATAATTATCACTGATTTAATCAATCAATGATTACAAGAAATTGAATGTCACTTACTAATTGGGGCATTTGTTTAAACTTTGTGGCGACAACAACAAACACTGGCAGAGTCGGTCCATCACTGTTCTCAGCATTTTTCTCCTCCGCCTCGTGACATCTTACTACTCTTAACATCCATGACTTATCACAAAAAGTCGCCAATAATTTATTCAATATATGACTCTGCAATAACGTCACACAGACATAGCGGCCAGCAAGTTTCAGCACCCTCTTTATTTCTGAGAAATATTTATCAATTCTTCTTTGAGTTTCCTCGCCATCATCAGGCATGAGCGCATCTAAAGTACCTTTATCTAGTACCACGTTAAACTCTTCATTTTCAAAAGTCATATTCATAGCATCCATGCATAGAAACTTCATAGCGCTTCTCTTAGCGTTTATATTATTCATTTGCCTTATCACAACTTCAGAAACGTCGATATTTGTAATATTATGATACCCGACATCATATAAATCCGCACTAAGGCTTGAATTACCACATCCAGTGATAAGTACAGCATCTTTGGGTTTTATGTACTTGTGAAGATGAGAAGATAGTTCTAAATACTCCCCGTACCTGTAATAATGTTAAAATGATGTATAAATTAATAAAAAACAATTTTATTAAACTTTATTTCGCAAATGGTGAGTGGGTACCATTCAAACGCTCTATTTCCACGTTTCTTGAAAAATTTATTCCAGTAATCTTTTTCACTGAATTCTTTATGGCTCTTAGGTAAGAGATTCATATTTTTATTTATTTATTAAATTGATAGAAAAATTAGATTTAGATTAACGAGGTACTTTGGCTAAAAATCTCAACAAAAAAAAACAGTCGTACATCGTACATATGACGATATGTCGATATGACATGACACTAGTGTTGTAGGATGGCACCTGAGATCGATAAATCAAAGAATCTATTTTTGAAAATGGAGTTTTCAATTGGTCGATCCAGGGAATCTATATTTCACTCTTAAAAATCGACATTCGATTTATTTTTGTTTTAGTAATAACCATAAAATTATGTACAATTACTTAGTTGAATGTATCCGTAATATCACACTGTTGCTGATAAAAGGGTTAATTACACAAATATTTTATTGTAGAGGTATGGTAATGCAAATTAAATGGTAATTTGTATGTTATCTACCTACCTTGTCTTGCATAAAAAATATTTTTATCTACATTTTATTAATACAAACTTACCAATGAAAACAAATCGTTTTTTTAAAAAATCGATCGTTTAGTCCCCCGGTTTTTATGTGAATGATACATTCGCTCACAATTCGGACCAAATTAAACATCGATGTTTTTCGGAAAGAATCGCCATCTATAGTGTTGCCAATTGATTGTCAACTGTCGGTCGTCAGTCAATTGATACACTATCGAAAGTTAAGTAAAGCAATAGTATCGATTGTAACGAAACTATAACATATATAACTGACGATTGCAATTAGCAATCTATAGAATCGATTAAATCGATAGTATTGTAGTCATCGATACTATTGTGCCAAACTGAGCTGTTGATAGTAATAATCACAGAAATTTATACGATAGACCTGTCGGTATGATGAAAACCCTTTTTTTAATTTTTTTGGCCTCAGATGAATCAGCGAAAAATGTACATACATACATACATAAAATCACGCCTCTTTCCCGGAGGGGTAGGCAGAGACTACCTCTTTCCACTTGCCACGATCTCTGCATACTTCTTTCGCTTCGTCCACATTCATAACTCTCTTCATACAAGCTCGGCGGTTTCGGGTACTTTTGACCTGACCCTTTACCAGGACGTCCTTAATTTGATCAAGATACGTTCGTCTAGGTCTTCCCACTCCGACCTTTCCCTCCACACTCTCCTTGTATATCTGCTTAGTCAACCTGCTTTCATTCATCCTCTCCACATGACCGAACCATCTTAACATACCCTTTTCTATTCCTGTAACTACATCTTCTTTCACATCACAACATTCCCTTATCACGCTGTTCCTTATCCTGTCACTCAATTTCACACCCATCATACTCCTTAACGCTCTCATTTCCACTGCATTTATTCTGCTTTCATGCTTCTTTTGCCATACCCAACTTTCACTCCCATACATTAATGTCGGGACCAACACGCCCCTGTGCACAGCCAGTCGAGCCTTTTTGGATAGTTTCTGACTGCTCATAAAGGCATGCAAAGCTCCATTCACCATGTTCCCCGCGTTCACTCTCCTTTCAATATCACTATCATACTTGCCATCTGATGTAAACTTTGATCCTAGATATACAAACTCTTTCACTTGCTCCACTTTTTCTCCTCCAATCAAAATATTACATGCTGTCATTTCTTTCTCCATTTCAAAAACCAGTGTTTTAGTTTTACTTACGTTCACTTTCATTCCTTTCTCTTTTAAAGCTTCATGCATACAGTTTACCATCTCCTGTAACTCCTCCGCTGATGACGCCAGTATAACCTGATCGTCGGCATAGAGCAGACATTTGACGAGTAACTCATTCATCCTTAATCCACTTTTAGACTCTTTCAAATCTGTCAAACAGCTATCCATAAATAGGTTGAACAGCCACGGTGACGCAACACATCCTTGCCTAACGCCTTTCTCAATCTTAAACCACTCAGTGTGCGCTCCGTTTATCCTGACACAAGCACTCGAATCCTCATATAAGGATTTCAGTGCTCGTATTAAGAGACTGCTCACCCCATGCATAGAAAGTGCTGACCACAATTCATTCCTCTCAACTCTGTCATAGGCCTTTTCCAGATCTACGAATGTGCAATAGACTTTTTGACTCTTGGCCAAAAACTTTTCGGTTTCGCTCATAACTTGCGATATTGCCGGCAATTTAAAAAAGGCGCTAACAATAAAAATAGATTATACCACTTTATCATTTTTGTTTTTAAGAGATTATTTTGTGGCACGAGCCAGTACAATATAGAAACTAACCTGATCTTTTTACCGTAATGTTATGGATACATTGAACAAATTGTAAATAAATTTCTAGTATTTATCAAAACAAAAAGAAATGAATTTTCAAGAATGAAACATAATTCCCTGTATCGATTCAGTACTGCATATCGATTTAAAAATCTTTCTTTTGGGCTTGAAAAATCGCAACTAGGATTAATCGTTATCAGATCGCCATCCCTATTTCGTGAAAGGTGTCTGACCATTGACGGACGTGTAATTTTATTTTTGTTTATAAAAATAAATTTCTTTACAATCAATTCAAAATGCACAAATCAAATCGATCGGCAGCAAAAACTGTCTAATTCTATTAAATTTGTTTGATAATGATTATACGAGACTTTAGTGAAGTGAGATCTTGGCTTTTACATCATCGTCAGATTCAGATCATTGTCTATCCAAATCCCAAACAATGGCAAAACGAAAAGAAGATAAATGGGACAGTCTAGAAACAGTCAAGACCTTCGATCTAGGTAAGAAATACATATTTAATTTATTTTCCTTCCTAGGAAATTCGTAGAATATAGCCTTCAAACATCTTTGTTTTCATCAGCTTCTAAGTCATGGCTTGCATGGGCATAACCTTGATTATTTCGTGATTCCTTTGAGAGATTACATAAATGGACAGATTCATTTTATAAATCGTTCTAATTGTTCACAACTTCATTTAAAAAGTTGCTATCTTAGTAGAGATACCTGAAATGATGATGAAACAGGTTGTGTTATTGTGTACACTTTAAAAACAAAAACTAAAGATTAATATAATTCATAGACCACTTGCTCTATATGTAAAAAAAATATTGCTGCATGATAGCAGATTTTCTTTTTTTTAATTATTCAATCCAATATAATATTATTACATTACACATTGTTTATGTTAAAAGAAGTACGAAGTGGACAGCTGAGCCTATTTTTTTTATTAAATTCATTGTACTATAATTTTATGCAGATTGAACTTCAATTTGATGTATTTTGTGAATTGTTAAGAAAAATCTCACTCTTGTGCACATGCCTTTGTTTGCATTGTGTATCACTAAACATTTGTATATCATATTTCATGTTAACCACAAACCACATGGGCCAAATAAAATGGAATGTTCTGGATCATGAATGCCATGGTGATTTTGTCACTTTGTATCATACAATAAGGTTTATTTTGCAACAGTTATTGTTTATGTATAGACTGATGTTAACAGAAACATCTATTTTAACATTTTAAAATAAAAAAGGAAGTTCCACTTCTTTTATTCAATCCACAATGCTTTGCTTCACTTTGTTAATGAGTGGAGTTACCCTCCCAAAATAATTGGTTTGTGTAAAAGTGTGTATAATACAATGCCTAGCTTTAAACATCCATCATGGCTATAAATTGAGGGAAATGAAAGAAATATAAATTATTCTCTTTTGAATAATATTTCGAAATCTGATTTTTCCTTATTAATTTTGGAGTAATTTTTCATTCATATTCATTGATAATTGGCACTAGAAATGAATATTTATACGCTAGTAGTGACCTACCCCAGCTTCACATGGCTAGAATTTATAGATGTAAACCTTCAACAGAAACCCTTTATTCAAAATTTTAAACAGGAACAAAATCTATTCACAACTTTCCGAGATTAGCGCTTACACACTGACAGAGAAAATGGGGAAATTTACCTTATAATATGTAGTGAGAGGTACATGGTAAGCTGCTTAAAAAAAAGGATTAACTTCTATATATATACATTCTATATCTCTGTTATCTTTATATGTTAAAATATTGGTTGCTAGTGGGTAAATGTTCTGAATTTTATCTATTTCAGGCACATACAACAGCCACCATGAGACTGTATTCCAACAGAGTCGGCAACAACTGGACATCATCAACTACTCAGCGACCACACCCATCTCCCTCCTCGTACAGTCACTGGTTAAGCAGCTCTGTTCGCTACTTGAAAAAGACCATGTTCGAGCCAATCAGCTTTACAACACCATCTGTGAAAAACTCCATAGTATGCACCTCATCGATGATTCATATTCCATGGGAGAGTTTGAAGTCATGAGAAGTCAATACCAAAAAGCCTTATACCAGTTAGTGTCAGTCACAAATGGGGCGGAAATACCAATTTCTGTTCCGTCCACTTGGCCTATTGTACAACCATCAGGTCTAGATTGGTCCCGATACCACAGGGAGTTTGAGGAGTTGTATTACATCGCAGCTGGTGGCTTTGGTCACGTTTTTAAAGCTAAACATCGGCTCGACGGTGTAGAATATGCAGTTAAGAAGGTTTATATTAAATCTTCAGATGTTAATTCTATCATGACCCATTTGGCAGAAGTTAAGACTATTGCCAGTCTTAACCATCCGAATATAGTTAATTACAAAGCCGCTTGGCTGGAACCGTTGATAGAGTCCACTATGAACAAAGACTTGAAATTACGCATGGACACAGACAGCGACAGTGAATTTTCAGATTTGAAATCTAAATTCATCTCTTCAGCCTTACCTAACACTATATCCTCATTTAAAACTCACAATTCTAAAGATTTAAACAAGCAAACCAGTTTATCAGATTTTGTTATATCCTTCAAAAACTCTAGTAGTTTTGAAAATGAAGATAATTCTGATGAAATAGAATTCGAAGATACAGAGTCTGAGTCCAATTCACCAGACAAACAAGAAGAGAATGCTGTATGCAAGATGTTATCAAACAAAGAATTCGAGAACTGTTCGAGGGTGAATTTGAAATGGGCCACCTTGTATATTCAGATGACATTCTGCCAGCAGACTCTAAAGCAGTGGTTGGACAAGAGGAACAACCATTTGACAATAACAAGAAAGAATTCTGAAGATCTTTCTTCTGATAGTTTTGATGGTCAATACTCGCCTGATACGAACTATCCGGTTTCCTGGACACATGTTGATAGACTTATTGATATGTTTACTCAGTTGGTCCGTGGTTTGAACTATATACATGCCCGCGGGGTTATCCACCATGACATAAAGCCGAGTAATGTGTTTGTGGAGGAGGGTGACAGTGAGTGTAGGGTACTTCTTGGTGACTTTGGGTTGGCGTGTCCCCTGCAGCAGTCCCACAGGGGCGTCGCTGTGGGGACCCATTTCTATGCGGCTCCAGAACAGCTGGATGGACAGTGTAACCCAAAGGTGAGTTTTATTGATTTAACTAGTAGTTAAAGTGGAGATAAATAGCACCCTGCCCCTGAATTTTCTCCCCTCTTTCGCTTTTTATTATGACGTGAAACGGGACAACGATAGCTTTTCTCGCGATGAAAACGGCGTCGCGCTTGTCATGCCACGGGGGCTTAGCATGTTAAATCCAACTTTTGATTAGTTATTCTATGATTTGAATATTTGCGATAGAATCTCAAAAAAAAAAGAGATAGGTAAAACCTATCTCCGTTTTAGACAGCCTGTTTTCTTATTAAAACAAAGAATTTTTAGTCTTAATCACTGTTTGTACTAGATTTTGAATAACATTTTTCCATTAAAGGCAATAATGATAGGGCTTGCTTGTTCAGTTTAATCTACGTTATGTTATACTAATAATTATAAATTATTGGAATAGTAATTACTGTAAAGCCTCAATTATGCAATTTATTTTATCAACTAGGTGCTTATGAAATAGTTGTTGCGATGCAATACGGCGTGTAAAATAACTAGATAGCATAGTTATCTACAGAAGGGTTATTTTTATACTATTAATGACAAGAGAAGTGTGAAAAATATCTTTATTTTTGACTTAAATTTTTCCAGAGCGACATGTACAGCCTCGGTATAATCCTCTTAGAGATGGTTCAACCCTTCAGCACGGACATGGAGCGTGTTAAAACCATCGAGGCACTCCGCAAAGGGCAGATCCCGGCCAACCTCACCGCTAACTACCCAAAGATAGCTCACATCATAGGGAAATTAGTCCAGAGGCGTCCCAGCAAGAGACTGGATTCTAATCAGCTTTTGGAGGAACTTCAGCTGCTGTCGGAGAATAAAGATGAAAAAATAAAGACCTTGAAAGATGAGTTGGCAGCGAAGGATGAGGAGATAGCCCATCTGAAGTTGATGCTAGCTAAGTGTACTATTAAGTCATGAGTTGTGTTTTAGCGACAAATATACATAATATTATATTTATGGGGTGAAGGGCTGCCTTCTTTAGCTAGGAAAATCTTGGTAAATGAGGTAGAATATAAATTATGGAGAAGCATACCAATCAAAAATCAAAAAATCAAGTTCGTACATTCAATTTTTCATTGGTTAGTACAAAGAAAATATATCAACTGTTTTATATGGTGTTTAGTTTTTTTGCGATTCATATTGATTTCTTGATAGTTATTATATCTGAATTATATATACAACCTATCACCTGTCGATCAGTAATTAGGATTTCAAAGCACTTACCGTACAAAATGTTTTTGCTAGTTACAATATTAAGTTGCAATGCAGGATTACTTGTAAAACTAAGTTACTAACATCATAAACAAAAACCATTGCTCTATGATTCATGTCAGAACAAGTCTTCCTCGTGGCGTTAGTCCTGGTTACATCCTTATCTCTCTGGAGAGGAGCCCGGGGTGCGCCGTTAACCCTGTATGAATAATAATAAATTTTAAATTTATCTTTTGGCTATTAGTAAAATTTATATTTGTCGCAAAATACTCAGTAGGAAGTGATGGACGATTTGATAATGTATGAGATTATGAGTTTGTTTTGTATACAACGTGCCTCGCAAGTGCTACAATGTGTTGCATAATCGGTTTCGCGTTTTGTAATATGCTCTATTGTGTAAATTTACTAATTGCGGGTGATTGAAGTCACATTACCTTCTATATGTAAGTAGGTAAACAATAACTAAATAATTTTTGGTATTATGATAGAAGCGGTTAACATTTTGTCCTAACCTGGATTTTAGCAACCATAGTTTTGAAATTAGAATCTCGGATTTTTTTTTCTTTTTAACATGAATTGTGTCTTTCATGCCAATTTCTTTTTTTTTTACAAATATTAGTCCGCCTTCTTATTAAGTGTGTATGTAGCATTTGTGTTTTGATATGATTTTGAAAAATAGTATTTAAATTTTATAAACGTCATCATATTCAGCTATTCAAGTTTCCGTTGTAGTTTTTTATCAGTCACACAATTTAATTCTGTTAATTACAACATTTTGGTTATGTATGTATGTATAAGCTATCTAAGAAATTGAGATTAAAATATTTAATTTGCTCAAAATTTACTCACTTTTTTTATCAATTTGAATAATCTTTTATTATTCCTAATTGTTTGCCTTGAATATTTTGCTAATTGGTATTTTTGATAAATCTTAGCATTACAATTTTATAATTAAATTTTTATCTTATCACAATTAAATTATTATGCCTATATGTATAGCACATGCAAATTAATTAATATGAATTTGGTGAATGAAATCGTATGATTGATTATTTATAAAAAATGTCTAAATCGTCCATTGCAGACTTTAGTACTTAAATTAAGTAACTACTTATGTATTTGCATGTTTGGTGTGTGTGATACAATAAAGTAATGATTGATTTTTAAATATCGTATTATTATTTATTGTCAATAAATCTACCTAGTTTGGGAGTTATGTAAATATTATTTGTGATAATTTAAAAAAATCGGAATAATATAATATTCTGAATTCCACGGCCCTTATGTGAAAAGTAGTTAAGACTTAATAAATAGGGATTCAATAAAAACAAATAATTGTTATAAATTTTTATTATTTACAAAAACACTAACACGTGTATAAATTAATGTCTTAGTCTAGTTAATATTTACAGTCTTAAAAATATTAATTAAAGCGGCTGGAAGCTGCGTTTAGTTCAGTTAAGTCCAATCGCTTAGTTTGTAGCTAATCCGAGACTTGACACCTTACACGGTTTATCTTGAAATTGTGGACATCAGGTATATAAGATATCGATGATATATACCTAGTTACTAAATATAATAAAGATATACTAAATAGGAATTTAACATTCAAAATGTCAAAAACTATTTTTCTTAGTCCAAGAATATATTTGTACAGACAAGATACCTTGTAAGGCGTTCTAGGAATGATCTTGGCTATTTGCATCCCCGTAAAAGTATTGTATTCATGGAACTTCGTTAAAATATGTGTCAAAGCTGCTAAGGTAAAATGTGACCTGAAATGTAAACTATAAACGTCAATTTAGAAATACTAAGCAAACGGACTATATAGTAAAGCTAGCTTCAATAAAGCTAACTTGGCGAGAGGACCCGAGTGCGGAGCTAGTCAGAATGACGATCTGAATAAAAACTTTAGTAATACTAAGCGAACGGACTTCAAGGTATGAAGGTAGCTTCACTGAAGCTAACTTGGCGGGAGGACCCGAGTGCGGAGCTAGTCAGAATGTCGTTCAGTATATAAACTTAAGTAATACTAAGCGAATGGACTTCAAGGTATGAAGGTAGCTTCACTGAAGCTAACTTGGCGAGTGGACCCGAGAGCGGAGCTAGTCAGAATGTCGATCAGTATATAAACTTAAGTAATACTAAGCGAACGGACTTCAAGGAATGAAGGTAGCTTCACTGAAGCTAACTTAGCGAGGGGACCCGAGTACGGAGCTGGTCTACAAGATGTTGTCGATCGCGTGGATAACGCCGTTCGTCGCAGGAATATTGTGCGTTATCACTTGGGCGTTGTTCACTTTGATGCGACCTGGAAATTATTAAAGTTTGCTTTAAAATATACGTCAACTAGAGAGCACCATAATTCCTTAGTGATTGTTTCCTATAGTTTACACACCACGTCTATCCCAGCATCACTTCACTATGTATTATAGGTCCCCCTATTTTTGTGTCTGTATCTTGGAAAATTGTGGATGGATTTTGTTCCTGTTGAAATATTGCAAAAAGGGTTTCTAAGGAAGGTTTACATCTACTTATAAATGCTCCCCGTGCGAATCCGGGGCGGCTAATTGACACACAGCTACCTTACGCATGATCGCGTTGACTAGGGTACAGGGCAAGAGATGTCTCGCTACCAGCGCACGCGCAGCCGTTTTGTGTACCTGAACTAAACAGTTCATTGCAATAGCATTGAAAACTGGATCTGTGTATTGTAACTTACCAGCATTCTTCTGCAGCGTCAGCGGCTTAGCGTCTTCCATAGAATTTCTCAGCTGGTAGTACCGCATGCCCGCGCTGTATAACGTCCCGGGTAGCACGTGCCTTGCTACCAGCGCACGCGCAGCCGCCTTGTCCGAGTACCGCGATAGTTCAGCCGGTTGTAGCCGCGCGAATGCTGTGTCCGTTGGCGCGAATATTGTGTAGGTTTTACTCTCTGGAATGTAGATAGTGATTTGATAACTCAAAAAAAAAATGTAAGATCGATTGTACGAGTATACCTACTGGTAAAATACGTGACAAATACATATTCAAAGGGAATAACAAAGGTGAAAGAAAATGTATTCACATTTTGTAACATGAATCAATAGATAATCTCGGTTCTATCATTAAGCCAAATAGCTGAACGTGGCCATTCAGTCTTTTCGAGACTGTTGGCTCTGTCTACCCCGCAAGGGATATAGACGTGATCATATGTATGTATGTATGTATGTATCAATAGATATAAGTTAAAATGTCTGCAATGTTCTAAGTTCTTATTTCCTGTAGAATATTAACGTACGTTACGTCTTTATTATGTACTTTTATTCTTCACTAACTGATGCGTCTTTTTGAGGGCATCATGGGATAGGTATTTATATCCAATTCAAGTGGTGACACCCAAGTTTCAGCGAATTTTCTGACCATATAAGGGCATAACAGGCAATACTGTGACAAGCACAGTGATTGGTCCGTCGCATCACTTTGTAAAAAAGTTATGTCTGTGTGATTATTTTTTAAGTTTTAATTTTATATTTTGTTATTGTAGTGTACGTTAATCGAATACAAACTAATTAAAACTATGTTTAGTTTTTATTTTATCACACACAAAAACCCAGCCGGCCACATCTTAAAAAGTCTTATTTCAGTTGACATACCTGCGAGAGTATCAGCGAATCCACTAGCGTATATCGCCTTGAGGAAGGTGGTGAACCTCCTGTCCCGGTCGGCCTGCAGGGTCTGGACCAGGTCTCCGACAGGCAGCGGGAACATCACCCGGTCCACGGCGTGCGCTATGCCCTGGAAGTGAGGGTTTCCATTTATTGTTTAAAATCCAGTTAATTTTGAGTAAATGCAGTTTCCAAACCGATAAACGAAGCATTTTAAAATTGTTGAATATTTTAACTTTGGCGCCTTCCATTACGGTGACTATGTGTCAATGTCATTTGTATATTTTCTTCCCTTCAAAAATATACGCTATACTGTGTGGCTGTATAAGTGTGCTTTTATTTAAATCATTTAATAATATTATATTTAAATTGCTTTCATATAATTAAAATAACAAAAATAAATTAGCTGTGCTATATTTTACGAGTATAAAGCTTAATGTGCTTCTGGATTTTCAATTTAAGTCAAATTATTTCCTCTCAGATACTTTGTGGACTTCTGTATAGAATCCACGCTGTATCGATATACAGCGTGATACACATACTGGATTCACCCAATCCCGATGGATTGGTGAATCTAAACAAGACATTTTCTTACACAAATCTTATATGTAGTCAACCTATCACCCACCTGTGGAATATGTATGTCCTTTTTCTCTTCCAACACCCTGGCTCCGTTGATGGTGGTGACTTTGACTTCGTTCCACTCCACATCATGCATATCGTACTGATTAACTCTGAGTTGTGTGCCGGCCAATGAGACCCCGGTCATCTCGTCTTGGAGAGAACCAATGTCGAAGGCACCAGGGATCACGTGGTGGAGAAGAAGCTGTGGAAAAAAGGGATACGGTTATCATTTTTTTTTTATTTTGTTTTACAGAATTATTTATGCTTTGAATGGCAATTTTTGAGCAAATCTGACAAGTTTTGCTTGTAGTTTGCTGAAGAATGATTAAGTCGAATGTCTTTTGTTTTCATTTCAATATATACACATGTAATTAGAATATTAAAAGTTTAACTTACTCCACTGAGAAGCCTGGGGTTGTCCCGGAACTTTTCCTCAGCCTTGTCAGGTCCGCCGAGTTGTACCAATAGTGTTCTAAACGCCTTGTCGGTTGGAGCGAAGATTGTATACGGCCCGGTCTCGTTCAAAATCGTGTCCAAACCAGACTGACGCAAGTACTTTGCGGTAGCGAAGAGTCCATTTTCTTTCAATATATCTACCAATCCAGGATTAGATTGTCTCGCGAAGTTTAAATGACTTTGATCCAGCAAAGGTGAAAGTGTACTTGATCCTATGACAACAAGGTCTTCTGGAGACCTAGAATAAGATGGCGTGGTGCTTAAACTTGAGATACTTGAAAAGGTCGAGCTTGGGAATGTTGATTTGACGGAGGGACTGTTGTTATTTCTTCCCAACGTAAAGTCGAAGCTAGGCGACGTTGATTTTGAATATCTTTCCGTTGTTGATACAATTCTCGTAGATGGGGAGAACGTCTGAGTTTGCTGCGTGCCTCTCGTTGACTGGCTTACAGTGCTGCGATATGAAATTGGTGCTGATGTAGTGACACTCACTGCGTTGTGGGGAACCGTAGTACCAGTAACAAAACTCGAGTAACTAGAAGGGTGATGAGAAGACTCCGCAATGTAATCAGGTGTGACGGAAGATGGACTCGGGCTAGCTGTTGTTGAGCTATACACGCTGTTCGATAGCTTTCCAGGTAATTGGATTTCACCTTTCTTTATTTTGTTTAAAATATTTTCTACTTCTGGCCCTTCTTCAGTCTGCTGGCCGTTGGCTTTGACGCCCTTCACTTTGAACGACCCGTCATCTTGCTCCTCAAGAAAAACGAAGGTAACCTTTTTCTTATTTTGAAGAGTACTTGGAATTTTTGATACTTCTTCTAGTTTACCATTATCGCTTTGTTTGATAAGTTCGAAGTTGGCGCCAGGAGGCAGTACACCTTTTGTCAAATCGTCGAATGAAATACGACTCTCTTTTTGTGGTTCAGGTGTCGCCGCTGCAGCCATTATTTGGGCTAAGTTTGCTCCCTCAGCCGATATTGCACCCTTGGGGATTAAATTTGGATTAGTAGTTCTAATTACTTCGAACTTCTGGCCATTTAAAGAGATTTCTCGAGACGAGAAGTTCTTTTCGCTGAAATCTTCTGGGTTTTCCGCTAATGCTACCTTCAATTGCTTTAAGATATCCGGTTTTTGTAATAACGCAACACTTTTTGCTCTTAAACTGTCATCAAAGCCTTTAGTTTCACTTTCTTCTAAAAGATTTTTGATTTCATTGTACAGTTTCTGTTTGTTTTTATCTTGAGGTGGGTTTCTAGGCTTTGGTTTTTGTCTAGGTTTGTATCTGGGTGCAGGTGCTGGTGTTGTGGTAGTGGTTGTAGTCGTAGTAGTAGTAGTAGTCGGGTGTTCCTTCTCAAATATTTCTACAGCTTTCCTGAACAAATCCTGTTCATGTGGTAGAATTGGCCTACGTTTATCCTGTGTTGTTCTTGTCAAATAATTTTGGTAACTCTCTGTGGTAGGGAAAGTAGTTTTTGTTGCTTGTTTAGATAGAAATTCTTCATGTAATTTCTCTACTTTTTCTTGCTGTTTCTGTTGTTGTTTCTGCACAAACTCTTGATGTTTTTGAATGATCCTCTGTCTTTCCTGGAGCTCCTTTAATTTCTCAAAATTTTCGTGTGACTGTTGATCAAAGAATTCTTGGATTTGAGAATTTTGACCGTTTGAAAACAATGGTTGTTGGCCTAAATTCGATTGGAAAGGAACTTGGGCGTTATTCAGATTGTGATTTTGAGGAGCTAGGTTTGGTGCTGGCTGGATTGTGATAGGGTTGGGATGACTGAAAGCGCCTTGATGGTTAACGGGTGCTGGGGCTGGGATCGTTGGCAAGAAAGCTGCCTGAGTCGGTCTCTGTTGCCCTATATTCACAGTGTTAGTATGTCCGTTGGGATTTTGGTTGAAATTCTGTGGGTTGGATACAAGATGTAGCCCATTATTTGGGAAGGTAGGTAATGTAGGCTGTTGTTGTGGGAGTATATTTTGTGGTTGTTGGGCTATCGGCCTTAGATTTTGTGTGAAGGTGTTTTGCAAAACTGGGGCATTGACAGCCGGCGCTGGGGTGAACTGGAAGGCGTTATTGTTTGGTAACGGGAGATTATTGTGGAGGCCGATACTCGTTTGGATGTTGGGGTTCGGGGCAAAACTGCTGAACGGAGGTAGGAAGGAGGGTTGAGGCTGTTGGAAGATAGACTGTTGGAATTGGAGGGGAGATGGGGAGGGGCTGCTGAGAAGGGATGGTTGCTGGAAGTTCTGTAGCGGTGAACTCAGCCCAAACCGCGTCTGATGTTCATTGAATCCAGGATGCTCCAGTGAAACTTGTCTTCTTCTGTCGAATTCATTTTCTATCTGAAAAGAAAGAGACAGTATAATTAGCACTCTATGTTTATCGTGACTAGCTTAGTTTATTAAGATGTTCTTATGAATATGTCGCGTCGAAAAGTAATAGCAAGGATTTCTTAATTTTAAGAGGAAAAAATCCTATAAATTAATATACATATTTTTTGATATTACTAATATCTAATACTTAGAATAGGCAATGGGCTAGCAACCTGTCACTTACTGGTGACTCTCGAGCCTTTTGGCTCTATTTCCCCCGCAAGAGCCAAGACGACATACACACACAGATTTATATCCCATACCTAAAAAAAGCGACGAAGAATTCCACCCATCCGCCGCGGTGCGCTGATGCGCAAGAATGCACTTTCTTACCACTGAAGCGTGAGCGCAGGCGCAGAGAGCGCCGTGAAATATGGGCCAAGACGTCTGTTTATAAACTGGAGATTACCACTTCAGATTCTGATTCGATTAAAATATAATTAGTTCGGTATACAAGAGCGAATCGATTTAAGTGTCCGAATGTAAAGCGTGACGCCCAGGACAATGTTTCAATGACTACTTATATATTTTTCTGCGCTCGAAACGGATGCTCTTAAGGTGACTGATCTGATCATCCTAAGGAACTCTGCAAATTTATCAGCGTGTAGTTACCATGATCCAATATGGGTTAGGTTCCCCTGCAAAGGTAGTGGAGGTCAGAAGGAAGTCGGTTCGTTGAAAAACCTTATTTACCTAATGCAAGGTCATGGTCAAATACATTCCGGGTTACTCTCCTGATTGGCGGGGATTTTATCGAGACTAGGGTCAGGCTGTAGAAGAGATAATTAGTTCAGATAGTGTGCTACTGCATCACATCACACGTTGGTTGTAAAATAATGTTATAAGCCTATATGTACATTTAGTATTTATCTTTTAGGGATGAGCTTAACGTGTACTTAAAATGTTGTAGTTATTATCTTAGTTTAGTTTTAGTTAGTTATTGTCTTATATTTAGTTATTGGTTCTGTCTACCTACTGTTCAATTCTTTATATTTAAAGGAATAAGTTATTAGTAGTACAGTCGCCAAAAAACCTGGGGGTCAAGTCTGTAAAAAATAAATGTGTCCAAAAGTGTGTCGACATTCGGTAGCCATAGTAATTGACCACCAGATGCCAAAAAATATTGCACTGAGATTAATGACATAGCCTTTTTATGGTCTTGACCCTCTGACCCTAAAAATCGATGGGTTACCGTTAAGTATAAGTAGCGTTTAATGGTTAGAGCGCCCGTGGTCGAAAAAGTGTGAGACCCAAGTTCAAATCTGACAGCAACTTTTGCACCAATGTCAATTTTCTGAATATTGGACATTTGATGGCTAACCGATTCTCTTATGGTGAAGGAAAATATAGAAAAATCCTGCACATTCAAGCAACTGCATGATGCAAAGAGGGTAAAGTTCGCTTGCAAAGGTTGCGGAGATCAGACGAAAGTTGCGTCTTAAGAAAACCTGACTCACCCAATCCAGGATCATAGTCATTGGGTTTCTGTCCAAAGAGAAGAGGTCGGAATGGGAAGGCCTAGACGAACGTATCTTGATCAAATTAAGGACGTCCTGATAAAGGGTCAGGTCAAGAGTACCCGAAACCGCCGAGCTTGCATGAAGAGAGTTATGAATGTGGATGAAGCGAAGGAAGTATGCAGAGATCGTGGCAAGTGGAAAGAGGTAGTCTCTGCCTACCACTCCGGGAAAGAGGCGTGATTTTATCTCGTATGAGAACACGCCACAACTGCGATTAATTAAATATTTTTTATTCTTAATTTTTTTTAACAATAAAAAATATTTGATGGCGCAATGCTTGTCTTTACATTGAATCAGTGACCATAAAGGTTTCTATGTGCCAGTGATACCTATGACATGTTTACTAGTATAATTAATACTAGTATTTAAATTTTTTATTGTTGCTGGGAACCCCCAGCAACAATAAAAAAAGGCTGGAGGAACCATTACATCTCGTTCCCATGGATGTCGTAAAAGGCAATTAAGGCATATGCTTATAGACTTAGGATTCTTCTCTTAGGCGATGGACTGGCAACCTGTCACTATCTTGAATTTTATTATCTTGAATTGAATTGATCTTGTTGAATCTCAACTATCATTGAGCTGAACGTGGCCTATCATTCTTTTCAAAACTGTTGACTCTCTACCCCGCAAGGCAAACAGACGTGATTATATGTAAACCTCCTATTTGTAGTAGTCCAAAATTAGACTACTAACTTACTGGATAGACAACGCCAATTATCATGAAATCTCGAAGGTTAGGTAGGTAGGTAGAAAGGAAAACTGAATAATTTAAATATACACTTATTTTTTTATATATAAAACACAAATACTATCAAGCGTAACCACTAGCCTTATAATCATTAATGAAATCCGTTCACGAGCAAAATGGCTTGCGCTTACGCATCAAGAGAAATTATACAATCACGAACATATGACGTCCACGAGACACTGACATATAGACATCATTCTCGGTACATTAAATACATTATTCATTGCATTATCGGTTACTATAAAAACTAATAGCTGACAGAAAATGTATAGAAATCCGAATAATATAAGACTAGCGGTATGTATCTATGCTATCAACGCATATAAAACCAGTTTTTTATTGAAGTTCAGAATAAAGTAACGTTATTACTTATATTGAGTTGATGAAAATAAAAAAAAGGGTGAAATTAATATAGTTTTATTCATCGATAATCAATAAAAAGTTATTCGGCGACATCTCTAAGCCACAAGTAACAACAGCCAATCAAACGACGCTGTCAGCCAATAACAGCGTATAGTCTAAATCACGCAAGCAAAGATTTCTCGGATTGCAGCATAAATACAACCTCCGACTCGATATCGTTGGAGCCGCGGTTCCCTAGGCATCACACCTACATATGTGACGGTCGAGCCCGAATTATCGATCCCGCTACAATTAAAACAAAATGTCTGTGATAAGTACATCTAGTCACTGACTTACTTGACTTAAGGTCCTATGTCTAGCTGGGGCAGAGGGCATCCACAGTGCGTCGCCATCCCGTCCCGTCCCGTCCCTGACTAGATGTTCTGTCACATCTAGTCACTAAACACTTATAATTATTCTACTTACATACCCGTTGCTTGCTAATAATTACCTTCTCTCTTCTCAACACTATAATTCCGTAATGACTTCAAATTGAGATGTACAACATGACTGCTTGTCATCGATAACTGTCAATACGAATTAAGACACTAAAGAAATGACTGAATGTCTGGGAGCTAAATACTCGTAAATAACGTTCATTTGCTCTTCAAAAAAATGTTCTTACTAACTAGTTAACAATAATGTGTTTAATCTTATAAAATCTATAAATAATAGTAGTTTATGTGCGGTACTGAAATCATTTTAACTTACCGATTTTCAGTTTGCAAAGCCACATTCAGATGTATTGTTACTTGGTGGCATTGAGATTCTAACAGTGAGTTATTACGACATCCATGTGAAAAAGAAGGATTGTTCCTATAAATACCAAGGTGTCGGGAACCACACGGTACCTTCTCTAGTCAACATTTTTTCATTCATTTATTTTACAAAAAAGGGCAATTCGATATATCTACGGTCTTAAACAAAGAGATTCCCTTAGAGATTTTTTCAAAAACCTAAATATTTTAACTTTGCCCTCCCAATACATATTCGATAACATCATGCATGTTAGGAAAAACTTAGACTCTTTCAAAAAAGTAGGTGAATGTACTAGTAGATCACTGCGGAACAATTACAAGTTGTCGATCCCAGCACATCGGCTGGCTAAGGTAGGGAAATCTTTTCTGATTAATTGTATAAGATTTTATAATAAATTACCAAAAAGTGTTCTTGAAATGAATGATAGAAAATTCAAACAGTATATTAAAGTTGAGCTTTGTAGGAAAGCCTATTACAGCACGGATGATTATATTAATGATAAACATGTGTGGCCCGAGCTGGACATAATGGCCTCTTAAATGCTTGTGTATTTTTGACATGATCTTGACATAATTTGTACAGTATGTACATATTTTATTTTATATTTATTTTATTTGACGAAATATTCGTATTGACATAATCAGTTCTACATTCATACATGTTTTTTAATGTAGACAATGTACATTCGTCCACGATTTAGATTTAAGAGATCTATATTTGTAAATTGACGTCCTATGAAAATGCTGCAGTGTAGTTTGTTCCGCCGCTTCTTCTACACATGCGCTTTGGAAGCGGTAGTAGTTATAATTAGATTTAAGTTATGTGACGTCAATAAGTGATACCTTGTATCCAATTTTGAAAATAAATCTATTCTATTCTATTCTATTCTATTCTATTCAACATTAACGAATAAAGATCACTGCCCTGCATTCGTGGCGTGACGCGCGCGTGTCATGTGGTCATTACACGAATTGGTAATTAGTGTGATACAGAGCCTCATTTGTTTCAGATTCTGATGTTACAACAGTAAATCATTTAAATGAGCAATGTAACTTGATTTATAAGCTGTTCTATAATTGTACCGTGTGGTTCCCGGCACCAATACAAAAAAGAATAGGACCACTCCATCTCTTTCCCGAAGATGTCGTAAAAGGCGACTAAGGGATAGGCTTACAAACTTGAGATTCTTTTTTTAGGCGATGGGCTAGCAACCTGTCACTATTCGAATCTCAATTCTATCTTAAAGCCGAACGTGCTAAATAACACGTGATAAATAGCTGAACGTGGCCCATCAGTCCGCTCAGGACTGTTGGCTCTGTCTACCCCGCAAGGGACATAGACGTGATTATATGTAGGTATGTATGTATGTATGTATGTATGTCTTTAATTGTTTTAGGGGTTACTATCGTATTGGATTAACTGAGTCATTTTTATATTTATCTGTAAGTTGTAAGGATAAAATAAAGTTTATAATACTGAGGTATGTATTTCAAAATATTTTAAATACTTAGGATATCGTAAAAGCGACTTAGGGATAGGCTTATAAACTTGGGATTCTTCTTTTAGGCGATGGGCTAGCAACCTGTCACTATTTGAATCTCAATTTTATCATACATCTATTAGTCTATCTATTTGTGCCGGGAACCACACGGAAATCTGAACTTATCACCATATTTTCTTATTTCACTTTCGAGTATTTTCTATCCAATAAACATAATCGAGAGTTTACGAGACAGGCATGTATAAACATACTTACTCGCAGACGAAACGAAAGTGAACTTTCAACGTTTTGTGGAAACCTCCGTTCACCTTTATATAGCCTTTTACCATTCTCGCCGCGTCTGCTAGAAAATCATGACATGAACGAGTATTACTCAGTTCATAAGATATATATATACACACATATCATCACGTCTATATCCCTTGCTGGGTAGACAGAGCCAACAGTCTTGAAAAGACTGATAGGCCACTTCAGCTATTTGGCTTTAAGATAGAATTGAGATTTAAATAGTGACAGGTTGCTAGCCCATCGCCTAAAAGAAGAATAGCAAGTTTATAAGTCTATCCCTTAGTCGCCTTTTACGACACCCATAGGAAAGAGATGCAGTGGTCCTATTATTTTTTCTTTTTATCGTTATAACGTTTACAATACATATAAAGCAATAATACACATAAAATGAATGAATCCTAAATTTTTGTATGTCAGGTAGTCTTTACTTTTTGGGTATCTTGACAATTTTTTAAGGGGGACCTAAGCCTTATTATGTCATGGTTAAAGCTTGAGATGAATGAACCAATTCACTAAGTCGTCATTTGTTACAATCACACTGCACACTTAATAAATATTTGCACCAAATACACTAGTGATTAAAAAAAATATAAATCAATTTTCTACATTAAATTGCAAGAGAACTTCCTCATCTTGGTTGAAATCTCTAACTTATGAATAAACAGAAAATTTGTTAGTAATCATTGCTTAAAAAAAATTCTATGTCTTCTGCCGTTATGATAATGTTGTTACTAATTATTTCAATACTAATATTTGACGAAATATTCGTATTGAAATAATTAGTTTCATTCATGCTTTTTTTTATTATTGTGTGTGACAATGTGCATTCGTCCACGATTTAGATTTAAGAGATCTATATTTGTAAATTGACGTCCGATGAAAATGCTGCAGTGTAGTTTGTTCCGCCGCTTCTTCTACACATGCGCTTTGGAAGCGGTAGTTGTTATAATAAAATTTAAGTTATGTGACGTCAATAAATGATACCTTGTATCCAATTTCGATAATAAATCTATTCTATTCTATGGATTCATGATGGGTATATGTATGTTCATATGCTCATTTCTTTTCGTTATTGCTTATTTTATTTTTTTCATATTTCATTAATAATTTTTAGATATTTTTTTATTTTCCTCCACAGTAGGTATGTACCTAAACTAGTATAAGTGTTTACCTGCATTGTATACACGTGGTTCAGAGTAGGAGAGGCTAGTAATCTGTCAAACAGGTTTTCCTAGTACCTACATCAGTCTCTCACAGAGATCATTTTTTTGTATTTGCATATTTCACCTTATTATTAATTTTTTAACCGTGTAATTCTATATGAGTAAAGAAAAATAAAGATTATTATTATTTATCTAGCTGTGCCCGCGACTTCGTCCGCGTGGAATAGATATTTTCGGCATCATTGAAGCCCTCAAGGTTCAATTAATTTTCCGCGTTTTATTATATTATATTATATTCCATTATTTCTTTGCTCCTTTAAAGTTGCAGCGTTTAGTTATATAGCTTAAAACCTTCCTCGATAAATGATCTATTCAACGCAAAAATAAATTTTCAATTAGACGAGAAAGTAGTTCCTGAGATTAGCGTGTTCAAACAAACAAACAAACTCTTCAGCTTTATAATATTAGTATAGATGTCTGTACAATATTCCCTTCACCGAGCATCGTGTGGGCCGGACCAAGTGAAAGTGATATATATATATTTATATCTGTGCGTAACATCTGTCTGTTTGTACTTACATCAATTACACATACGAAACTTGTCAGTTCAATAGTAGCATTATATCGGTTGTCTGCACAGATGTTAATGATCAATATCCGGCCTTAACCGACTGAGAAAAAGAGTATTATGTCATCAGATTTAATGTTTTAGGCCATTAAGTATTTTGGTTAATTGAATGATCTTGTATGATGATCTTGATTGATGTATACATAATCACGTCGGTATCTGCAGCGGGGTAGACAGAGCATACAGTTTTGAAAGGACTTGGAAAAGCTTAATGGTGAAATTGAGATTGAAATAGTACCAGATTGCTAGCCCATGGCCTTTAAGAAGAATCTCAAGTTAAAAGTCTATCCCTTAGTTGCCTTTCACGACATCCATGGGAAAGATATGGAGTGTTTCTATTCTAAGGTGCCGTAAACCACACGGCACTATGTACAGTTATGTATGATGAAAGCGTGTTAAATTGTAGGCTTTCAAATAATAAACTTGACCTTTAGTCATTTTAGATATAATCATACATAAGGCTGTTACATCAGACCCATACTAAACCACAAAGGGAAAGGTTGTGTGTTTGTTTTGCATGTGAAAGTTCTGAAACCCAAGTTAAGTTCCGTATGCGTTGAGGAAGCGATATTGTTTCTTTGTCTGTCGTATAAATGACATAAACCATAAGAATTCCTAGTTCTGTGACCTGAATATAATCTATACTAATATTATAAAGCTGAAGAGTTTGTTGAATTAGTATCTTGTAACACAAGTTTTGAACTTACTTCGAGGCTAACTAAAGCTGTGTTCCGTACATATTTATTTTCCTAAGGGCTCATCCCTTGGGCTTTTTAACTTGGGAATATTCTTTTAGGCGATGGTCTAAAACTGAGATTCTATTTGAATTTCAATTCTATCATCAAGCCAAAAAGTCGAACGTTACTTTCGGCTCTGTCTATCCCGCAAAGGATATAGACGTGACTATATGTATGTATGCATATTTATTTATTTAGGTATTGAAGATAAATATGAATCGTCTTTATCCCTTACGGGGTAGACAGAGCCTACAATCTTAAATTCGTAATCAATATACATTACATAATGCTTTATTATTGCATTAGAAAATGCTTCCAGCATTAAGTCCGCTAATTGTGCTATATACGTTTGTACAATAAAGTTTTTATAAATATATAAATAAATACACACATACATATAAATGAGATTTACTTACGCCATGTTAAGAAAACAAGTCTAGGTTATAAAACTTAACACACCTAAATGTTTTCATCTCAACTTTCATTATTTACTTACTTATTTTCACCCACTAACATGTTTCCCGCGTTTATGGCTATAACCGCGCATTGTCTATGTTAAAATCTTTAGCCTCTGGTTCTTTAGTCTGTGGTCGTTAATAATAATTGTCTGTTCGCGTGTACGTCGCGACAATACGATACTTTCTCCACACGCGTTTATTTGCGGCTCTTTATCTGCATCCTATTTAATATTATTGTATTTTCATGTTACTAACACATTCTACTTCTCCTGGCGTCAGTCAGTGGTACATTCTCACTTTTCTGGATAGGAGCCCGGGGTTCCCGTGTGGTTCCCGGCACCATTAGAAAAAAGAATATGACTTCTCCATCTCTTCACCACGGATGTCGTAAAAGGCGACTAAGGGATTGGTTTATAAACTTGGGATTCTTCTTTTAGGCGATGGCGATGGGTTCATTACAGATTAAATTATAACCTAAATGAAAACTCCTTAGTAAGAAGCCTTAATTTAAAAAAAAAAGACACGCGTTGTTGTCATTGGTTTGGACGATTTTCTTTGTGGATAGCTAAATGTTATTTTGCAGTATGCATGTGCACTTTGTCGCTTCTCTTTGGTCAGCTGGATGACTGGTAGAGAATGCCAAACGGCATTTAGACCGACTTTTTCGGCCGTCAGGCGTTTAAAAAAAATTACACAGGGTAGACAGGGCCAACAGTCTTGTAAAGTTTGAAAGGCCACGTTCAGCTGTTTGACTTTTTGATAGAATTTAGATTCAAATAGAGACAGGTTGGTAGCCCATCGCTTACAAGGAGAATCTCAAGTTTATTAGCTATTTCCTTAGTCGTATTTCACGACATCTATGGGAACTTAAGTATTAATCACTAAAACAATGAATTAGGAAAATTCTGTCCATTTTCACACGAGATTTTGCCGCGGACTAAAACTAATGTGTGTGTATTATTAACATTAATCTCTATGAAATTAATATTGTCGCACAATTTTATAATTTAAGCATTGTTTACTCAAGTTTTATATAATTTATTTTACCACGACTCATGAAAATTCTCAGAGTTTGACCTCTATGTGTGTCAAGGTAAAAAGATTTTTAGAAGATATTACGTCCACTATAAATAATTAATTTGTAGTATTTTCGATATTTCTTACTAATTACCTATTAGTAAATGTTAATTGTAGGTGGTCGCTTAATTGACGTGGGCGAAACTGCGGGTAAAATCTAGTGAACAAATTAACTCACTTTTGCATTTAAAATATTAGTCAAGATTAAGAATGAATATTAACTTATATATTTCTACTATACTTAGTTAAAAAGTAATAAAAATTTAAGTACCTATAACCCATAAAATTATAATATTTCAAATTTAAGTATGACTATTCAAATGAAATTAGGTAATATTAGGTATGCAAATAATGTTACGACATGTCGAGTCATCGAAGAAAGTAATTTTGCATAAACAGGTTTGCCGGAGATGTTATCTAAGAGTATGTTCAGATTGTGCTAGTTAAACGAGCGAGTATAACGTGCGAGTGTGCTGACCGAAATATATTGAGGTCGTTCCTATATTGATGTTGATCCTATGTTGGCGATGATTTGATAATGGAACGAAGTGTAAAGTTTTAAGATTAATTGGTGTACAAAATATAATTAAGGCGATTAAGAAATAGACTTATAAACTTGCGATTGCGTCAAACAACTCAATTCCATATTAAGTCAAACAGCTGAATGTGGCCTATTAGTTTATTCAAGACTGTTGGCTCTGTCTACTCTAGGACAAGGGAAAGGATATAGACGTGATTATATGTATGTATGTATGTCAATATAATTTAAATATTCAGATTTTAACAATGGAATTAGTTGTACGCTTGTAGTTCTGGTGTCCTACATTTATATTTATAATTTCTCCTTTCACAAAAATTCGAACCAATAAAGTAATTGTAAAAAATTACAGGTAAATGATAAAAAAATTATATAAAAAATACGTATTATCCAATTTCGTACTGTTAGTTAAGAATAAATAGTATTGCTATTTATACTACCTTACATACTTACAATCATTATATTTCGAAAATGAATTTTGCTATTGTATACTGATTTGGACGCACTAAGGAAGGATTTCCTTAAATTCCCCTGGGAAAGTAAATTAATGCAAATTTTCGTTATACATGAGAAAGGCCGCGGGCATACATTAGTTACTAGAATAGAAAAGATTTATTTTTTAAATTGGATAGGTACAAGGTATCACTTATTGACGTCGCATCACTTTTATGTTATTATAACTACTACCGCTATCAAAGCGCATGTGTAGAAGAAGCGGCGGAACAAAATACAATTCAGCATTTTCACCGATAGATCTCTTAAATCTAAATCGGGAACGAATGCACATTGTGAACATTAAAAAACATGAATGTAAAACTATTATGGATTTCGATAAAAATTCAAATTCAAAATTTTTATTCATTATTATAAATAATAATTAAACGCTTAATAATTGTCAAATCTTATGGTTTCACAACATTGTTTGACGCCCAATAAATTACTTAAAACTAAGTTTACTGCCGCTTCCAAGGCGTCAGTGCAGATTTCGTCAAATAAATAAAGATGAAATAAGATATGTATGTATGTACACACTGGTCAAATTATGTCAAGGTAGACGCACAACTCTATTTGGATAAGATTTCATTAAATTAATAATAAAAAAGGAAATGTTAAAATTACATGTTGCTACTTGCCAAATGTGAACAAGTATTTATGAATATATTTTTTGCTCTCGACTACTCTCCGTTCCACCACATTCATGAATCGCATTCGAAAATTAAAAAAAAAGATATAAAACATGGCGGAAAATACAGTTTTGAGAAGTGAAATTATATGTAATTGCAACTTAAATACATTGCCTTGCAGTTTGTGCAAAATAAAAGTATGTTATCTATCTACGAGTAATATTATAAAGCTGAAGAGTTTGTTTGTTTGAACGCGAAAGAGTTTGTTTGTTTGTTTGAACGCGCTAATCTCAGGAACTACTGGTTCGAATTAAAAAAATATTTTTGTGTTGAATAGACCTACACCATTTATCGAGGAAGGCTTAGGCTATATAACATCACGCTGCAACTATAAGAACGAAGAATAATGGAGAATGTGAAAAAAAAACGAGCAAATTTATTCATCCTTGAGGGCTTAAATGATGCCCAAAATAACTATTCCACGCGGACTAAGTCGCATGCCCAATTAGTAAGTTATAAGTACCTAAGTTTTAGAATATAAATAAATAAGTCAGTAGCTTCCATATTATTATTCTATTCTATGCTAAAGAAAATAAAAGCGTAGTAAAAAAACAAAAGTTGTTTCTCTTCCCATACAGTTTGGAAAAGCCGGTCAAGGGAAATGTTTATGAGCTGGGCTAACAAAGCAACCTACCACTATTTTTGAATCTCAATTCCACCATTCAACTCTGAATCTCAAGTCCAGAAGAACGTGATCTTCGATTTTTATGACAATGGTCAAAAACATTGTAGTTGGCACTGTCCACCACGTTAAGGTTAAAGACGTGACCACGTTATATACCACGTGAATCCAGTGTAAAAGGACGTTAATTCGGATTCCACGGAAATTCTAGTATTTTTACAATATACTGAAAATGAGGAGGTTGTCATCAATTGATCTATGTATTGGCTATCTCTCCGCCACGTTCATCTCAGGCATCCCCCTTTCAACGTTCCCGTGGGAATGAGTCTGTCCCTCTGTCTACCCCGCAAGGGATATAGACGTGATTATATGATGTATGTATTAAATTTTTCTTCCACAAATACCATTGTTTTCCAATTAATTGTATATAGGTTTTATAAAATTTTATTTCTGAGATTATTGGTGGATTTTATTATATTTGTACTTAAAATCATCAAAATAGTTTCCTAACAAGCGATAAAGTCGTCGGCAAGTTTGAATAAGACGAATCTATGTCTTCCAGTAATTTTTTTAAGAGGTCACTAAAAACTTACATCAAAAATTATTAGAAAATTAATTAGAACTGAATAAAGCTGTAATGATCAGAGGTTTTATGAAAAAACCGTACTTTGTAACTTAACGTTACGAAACAAAGATCGCTGTCAAAATACCATGTAAATTCAATAATATTTTTGCTAAATGCAAAAGTTACATTTTAGAAAATGTACATACATTTAGGGACTCAAATCTTTAAAAGACAATTATCTAAGTTGACTTTTTAACGATGTGTGTTAGTTGATAACGCTTTTGCTCACAGCACGTAGCAAAATAAAAAAAAAACACTCACCCTAGGTCCAGTAATGGCATAGGCCGCATGCGCCAACAGTAGAACCTGAACAACCCTCATGCTGCACTCTCACAAATAGAGCGGCAGAGTACCATCACACACAACACTCACTGTCCAACTGAAACGCTCCCACACTGACCACCAAACAATCCACTTTTCACCACACTAGTTCCGAATTCAAAATTTCAAAAAACCGGCCATAAACTTTAACCTTTTTTTTTTAAATTCTTTTTTTAATTTCCGTGGCAATGGCTGAGCGCGGCGACAGATTCGACGGCAGTGTCGCGAGCGGCGGGCGACGTTCCGTTTTACCGCCCCTACTCCTGAAGTCCCCTACTAGTTTCGAAAGGATTCACAAGATGCGAATCGTTTAAAATACTTCTCAGTAATTGTGGGATGTTAATTGAATTGCATAAAACACGAGGAATTTAAGGTTTCGGGTCAGATTGTACGCGGAAATTGAAATGAATAACGGGTTTGTTATATACTGGTTTAACCCTTTCTACTGTGTAGCTTTGATACCTAGGTATTTGCAGTTTGCATGTGCCTTTTTTTGGTGTCAGGATAAAGTTATGTTTCGAAATGTACTTTCGAAGTTAGTACTTGTAAGTAAAAAAGGAGGTGCAGGTTTAACGAGCTTCCAAAGATAGGATTCCGTACGCCAATAATATAAGAGTTCCTACTTGTATATTTCTGTTAATTTAGCTGATATAATAAGTAAATAAATGCTTTATTGTTCACTAAAAGAGTACATTACAAATATAAAACAGTACAGTTCAAAGGCGGACTTATCTCTAAGTGGGATCTCTTTCAGCCAACCTGAATATAGTAAATACAGTATTTTTACAAGCTATTGTACCTACTTTCAAAATTCTCCATTTGAACCAAATTTCTAATGACGAGTTTGGCTAGATAGGTAAACCTTGGGGTCCGTGTAGCGTGCCGCCGAAATCGTCCGACCTAGGTTTGTCTTAGTCCAGTCTGTCCGAGTCCGACCTAGGTCCGACTCGGACAGACTGGATCGAACGTGCCACCGACCGACGACTAGCGACTAGCGGTCGGTGGCACGCTGCACGAGCCCTTACTTACCTATAAACTATTTTCCTGTTCATCCTCTCCATGGCAATAGAAGGAATGTTAATGTCAGGTCAGATTTTTGTGACCTGATCTTATGGTAACTAATCACCGTAGTCTAAAAATGTCCGCAAAAGATTAGATTAACTTTAATACTAACAAAAAAGTTCGGCCTAGTTCGAGAGACAAAACGAAATAATGAAAATTCATTAGTTTGTCAACAAATTATCGCGAAGCGGCCTTGTCTACGCTCTGTTATATCTCGATTTTCCAAGAACCAAACATTTATAACATTAATTTAAAATTTACAATCACTATTTGCAATAGCGACACGCAATTTTCGACCTTATCGATTTATTTTTACAGAAAAAGATGCGAACATAATAAACTGTGCAAAATTGTAAAATTACAATGACCATTTGCACAATAGACGCGCAATTTTAAATCTTAAATCAATAGTGTTACAGGAAATGTTATAGACTCTGTTATATTTGTAAAGTTATCGATTATTTCGGAAGCACTTAGCCGGTGTTTAACTTCGGCTTATGATAATTGTGAAATGAACCTGAAATATTAATGAAAATCGATATGGATCGGTCGCGCCTGCTGCACACCTCTATTTTTAAATGCATTTTGAAATTGCATCTTACTTCCAGGAATGCCAACGGTTACTGAACGAAATTTTCAAACTAAGTGCTTGATACAGCTTTTATATCTTTATTCCCGCTCTTATTAATTATCTATAGCATTCTTGATGGCATTATTTTCAGCAGATGTGTAAAAATGTTTCATTTTCACACTTTTGCTTTAAGCGTTCGCATTATTTAAACACTAAATATAAAATAATTGTATGTCTGTATAATCAACAGTGGATCCAGCGCACGCACGGAAAGATTTTCGGTAGCGCTTTTTTCCCGGATTACTTTATGAATGTTGAATAATCTACCTGAAAACTAATTTATTTCAAAACAAATTTATGTCACTTTTGAGGGTCTATTCTATATCTGTGCCAAATTTTATCAAAATCGGACCAGTAGTTTTTGAGTTTATTCCACACAAACATACAAAAATACAAATCTTTCCTCTTTATTATTAGTGTGGATACTGCCTCCCCGTGCTACTACATCGTTTTTTTTGTAAAAGCATCTTACTCTTCATAGAAGTTTGTAAGGTTTTGAAGAATATATTAATAAAAATAAAGAAAAAAAATATTTTTTTTTGTTTGTCGCCACAACTATTGTATATCCGCGTTTGCCGCTTACTTTGATGATAAAGTTCATGTGATGAGTAACTATGAATGTCTACATTACCAGTTGCCCGACACGCACCTAGCCAATGTTTCCAAAACATCAAATTATCACGGACAAAAGCCGCTTAAATTAAAAAGCATTGACAATATCTTACGGCTTTCATGATTTACGAAACTGCGGTCTGCGCTATTGTGGTTCTATCAACTGTTTTCAGCGACCCACATTTACGAATTAGACGTCACAGTTTTGAAATTATTGGCTTAAAGTTTGCTTTTGTATAGTGTAAGGAAAAAATAGCATTTTTTCCTGTGGCAATACTCGTAATATACTGCAGTTTAGTTTCCAAACTACGTATTCGTGCCGTGTGGTTCCCGGCACTAATACAAAAAAAGAATTGGACCACTCCATTCTTTTCCCATGGATGTCGTAAAAGGCGACTAAGGTATAGGCTTACAAACTTGGAATTCTTTTTTTAAGCGATGGGCTAGCAACCTGTCACTATTTGAATCTCAATTCTATTATCAAGCCAAACAGCTCAACGTGGCCTATCAGTATTTTCAAGACTGTTGGCCCTGTCTACCCCACAAGGGATATAGACGTGATTATATGTGTACGTATGCCCTGATCAAAGTACACCTCAAGCCTTCCCACAGGAATCCACAAGATAATCCACAAGATAACCTCAAATTGCAACATTTAAACGCTGCAAAACGATTGTTAACTTTAATTAGGCTGAGACACACACCATTCTTTCGCGAGTGGTGGCCCAACTATCCGCCATTGTGTTCATGGTACGTTACAGTTACCAAACGATTTGGTTCATTAATATATAACTTGATTTCTACCCGTTGCGGACATTGAGGTGGCGTGGTTAGAGATGGCAAGTCTAAGATGAAGTCTGTGCAAATGTAAAGTAAGGAGAAACATTTATTTACATACATACATACATAGTCTATATCCCTTGCGGGGAAAACAGAGACAACAGTCTGAAAAAAACTAATAGGCCACGCTCAGCTGTTTGGCTTGATGACAGAATTGAGATTCAAATAGTGACAGGTTGCGCCCATCGCCTAAAAGAAGAATGCCATGTTTGTAAGCTTATCCCTTAGTCGCCTTTTACGACATCCATGGGAAAGAGAATGGAGTGGTCCTATTCTTTTTTTTAAATGGTGCCGGGAACCACATTTATTTAAGGAACACATATCTGGAATGCTTGTTACTCTTAATTTGCATGGTTCAAAAGTTCCCCTTATCTATCTGTCTGTATGTAGACGCTAATCTTGGAAAATCGTTCACGGATTTTTTTTCTGTTTGAGGTTGGTTTTATAGTTATAAATGCTACTAGTCCGAAGCCGGGGTGGGTCACTAGTATAAAGAATAGAATATAAAAGATTTATTTTCAAAATTGGATACAAGGTATCACTTATTGACGTCACATCACTTAAATCTAATTAAGTATAACTACTACCGCTTCCAAAGAATGTTCTCAAAATTAATAAAAAAACATAATTGACATCACCGGGTTTCGTTTTAGACGTACGATGACCAAATCCTGGTTAAGGCGTTCGTAAAACAAGTACTGCCGTGTGGTTCCCGGCAGTGCCGTGTGGTTCCCGGCACTATTACAAAAAAGAATAGGACCACTCCATCTCTTTCCCATGGATGTCGTAAAAGGCGACTAAGGGATAGGCTTATTAACTTAGGATTCCTCTTTTAGGCGATGGGCTAGCAACCTGTCACTATTTGAATCTCGGTTCTATCATTAAGCCAAATAGCTGAACGTGGCCATTCAGTCTTTTCAAGACTGTTGGCTCTGTCTACCCCGCAAGGGATATAGACGTGATCATATGTATGTATGTATATGTAAAACAAGTACCTAGTTATTAAGACAAGTAAAATTATAATTTATGGTGGTATATACTATAAATATATCAGAAAATCACACCAGCTCAGTCGCGGAGAGAGTATTAGTGGAGTCATGGAAACAAATGTTCGAGTCGCGGATTTACTGATTTTAATTTACTGTCCATCCCTTTATCATAATTTTCAGTTCTTCGCTTTGAAGTCGGAGTCTTCTTATACAGCATATGACCTTTCATACTGTGAAAAAAATTGGTTAAAATTTTCCCTGCTTTAAAATAAATGGTAACAATTCTTGTCAGTTCTGTTCATTTTACTTCAATAAACGGCTACTGATTTCAAAGGGATGTTGATGAAATACCTCCTTTTCACCATGACCGGCAGATTACGACTGTTATTCATTTAAATCATCCAAAGAGCAAGGAAGATTGTACAGTTACCATCATATCAAACCCAAATTTACTATAAATAAGCCGCGATTACCGCGTAAAGCATGGTAACTTGATATGCGGTTAACTGTACTATGCTCTGTGGTATCATTTTAAGTCGTAAGGTATTTGCTACATAATTAAATGTTAAATGATGTAACAAAATTCGAGATGAAGATGTTACGCCAAAGAATTTGTAATATGTACCAAGTAATTTGTAATATTAATAATTGTCTATTACTAAATAAATAATAATTCATAATCAAGTTTTTATGGGAGCCATTTCATGTAGGTACATGTTAATTGCCTTTCTCTTTTACCATAGTTTTTGTACTGGTTATTACATAGATAACGATTTATTGGCTATTTTATTGTGTATGCAAGATGATTCAATGTTGTTGCTAGTTCACAAGAAATGGTTCCTACCACATACATACATACATACATACATAAAATCACGCCTCTTTCCCGGAGGGGTAGGCAGAGACTACCTCTTTCCACTTGCCACGATCTCTGCATACTTCTTTCGCTTCGTCCACATTCATAACTCTCTTCATACAAGCTCGGCGGTTTCGGGTACTTTTGACCTGACCCTTTACCAGGACGTCCTTAATTTGATCAAGATACGTTCGTCTAGGTCTTCCCACTCCGACCTTTCCCTCCACACTCTCCTTGTATATCTGCTTAGTCAACCTGCTTTCATTCATCCTCTCCACATGACCGAACCATCTTAACATACCCTTTTCTATTCCTGTAACTACATCTTCTTTCACATCACAACATTCCCTTATCACGCTGTTCCTTATCCTGTCACTCAATTTCACACCCATCATACTCCTTAACGCTCTCATTTCCACTGCATTTATTCTGCTTTCATGCTTCTTTTGCCATACCCAACTTTCACTCCCATACATTAATGTCGGGACCAACACGCCCCTGTGCACAGCCAGTCGAGCCTTTTTGGATAGTTTCTGACTGCTCATAAAGGCATGCAAAGCTCCATTCACCATGTTCCCCGCGTTCACTCTCCTTTCAATATCACTATCATACTTGCCATCTGATGTAAACTTTGATCCTAGATATACAAACTCTTTCACTTGCTCCACTTTTTCTCCTCCAATCAAAATATTACATGCTGTCATTTCTTTCTCCATTTCAAAAACCAGTGTTTTAGTTTTACTTACGTTCACTTTCATTCCTTTCTCTTTTAAAGCTTCATGCATACAGTTTACCATCTCCTGTAACTCCTCCGCTGATGACGCCAGTATAACCTGATCGTCGGCATAGAGCAGACATTTGACGAGTAACTCATTCATCCTTAACTTTTAGACTCTTTCAAATCTGTCAAACAGCTATCCATAAATAGGTTGAACAGCCACGGTGACGCAACACATCCTTGCCTAACGCCTTTCTCAATCTTAAACCACTCAGTGTGCGCTCCGTTTATCCTGACACAAGCACTCGAATCCTCATATAAGGATTTCAGTGCTCGTATTAAGAGACTGCTCACCCCATGCATAGAAAGTGCTGACCACAATTCATTCCTCTCAACTCTGTCATAGGCCTTTTCCAGATCTACGAATGTGCAATAGACTTTTTGACTCTTGGCCAAAAACTTTTCGGCTATGCACCGCAAGGAAAAGACCTGATCAGTACATCCCATTCCCTTTCGAAATCCCGCTTGAGCATCCCATATTTTGTCATCAGTTTCATTCCTGACTCTATTAATCAATACCTTAGCATACAATTTGCCGACGACGCTAAGCAGGCTTATACCACGATAATTTTTGCAGTCCAGCTGTGACCCTTTTCCTTTGTAAAGTGGCACGATAACAGCCTTACACCAATCTTTTGGTACTCGGCCGCTTCTCCAACACAAATTGAAAAGGCAGTACAACTGACTAGCTACTACGCCTTTTCCTGCTTTAAGCATCTCGACCGACACTCTATCACACCCAGCAGCCTTTCCCGCTTTCATACTCTTAAGTGCTTCCACAATTTCGAACATTTCAATTTCGCCTTCCATCTCATTCTCTTTTTCTTCGCTATAGCAGAAATCTTTCTTATTTCCTTCCTTTTTTTCAAATAAACTTTCAAAATAGTCCTTCCATATCTTTAGTACACATTCTTCTCCTTTCACAACGCTACCATCCTGGCATCTGATCCTAGTCAGCTCTCTGGTTATAGTATTTCCTCGGGCTGACCTTACGGATTTCCAGAATACTTTCAGATTTGACTGAAAGTCTTCTGATAGCCTTTTATCAAAATCCTCTTTATACTCTTCTTTCTTTCTAATCACAGCTTTCTTAACCAAATCTTTCATTTTCTTATATTCCTTACGTGCTTCATTCACATCTTCATCTATAACCTCTTGCATTCTTAAGTTAGCTTTTGCTGCTAACAAATCCAGCCATGCTTTCTTCTTTAATCGCACAAGTTCTTGCACATCTTTACTCATCCACGCATTTTTGTGATTTTTTTCTTTCCTTCTTCTACTTACACCACACACTTCAACAGCTACTTTCACAATTCTTTCTTTAAATTCCTTCCATCCATCTTCAATATCGCTCATTTCCTCTAAATCTTCAAATTCATCCTTCAGTCTATTAATATACTTCTTACCTACATCCATATCTTGCAAATTTTCTACTTTTACTCTTTCCAAAGCGCTGGTTTGCTCCCTTACCCTGTGCCGCCAGCGATTGAAGATACCCCTTATCTGGGATATCACCAGTAAATGGTCCGAGTCAATGCCAGCACCGCGATATGCACGGGTATCCAGCACTTTGTTCTTCAATCTTTCATCTACAATCACAAAGTCTATCATACTTTTTAAAATACCTTCCACTCTTGTGTAGGTGTGGATCTCTTTATGTTGAAACATTGAGTTCGACACAAAAAGATCCCACTCTAGACAAATTTCTAATACACTTCTTCCATTATCATTCACCTTTTCGTCACCAAACGCACCAAGCACCTTTTCATATCCATCACGCTTTACACCCACCCATCCATTAAAATCACCTAACATAATAATCTTCTCATTTGGCTTGGTAACTTTCAATACTTCTCTTACACTATTCCAGAACTCCTCGTTTTCGCTTTTTGCTGATGTTGTACCCCTCGAACCCACATCCCAAGGTGCATAAACACCTAGAACGAAGATCCGAGTGATTCCAACTTTCAGCCTAATCCATAGAAGACGAGGGCTGACACACTCATACTCATTCACGCACTCAGCCATTCGTGCAGAAAGAATTAGACCGACCCCTTGACAGCCTCGGCTGGTACTGGAAATTCCAGACCAATACGCCGTGTAAGGGCCGTGCTGCGTCGCGTCGCATCCTTTCCGCTTCGTTTCATTCACGCACAACACATCCAAACGTCTTTCATCCATCATCTGGCATACTTCCTCAATCTTATCCTTCATTCCTCCTCTTACATTCATCGTCGCAAAGCGGCTTTCAGCAGACCGCATACCGCTCCCGCCGGGAACGAGACGTGATGGGGTGCGGACACCATCGCCGCCATTTATATGCTTTTTAAGGTTCATAATGCGATTCCCACGAGACGCTAGGGAAAAATTTTGTCCGCCCCAGCAGAGCCCCGCATGCCAGGGTAAGGCTAGCCATTACCTGGGGGTCGCCCAACCCCATGGCGGAAGTGGCACGCTCGAGACTAGGCTCGCCCCTAGCCATGCATCCATCGGCGCGGCAGACCTTAGATTGGCAGGGATTTACATTAAAGAGGAATCCCAAGTCTATCCCTTAGTCGGCTCTTACGACATCCGTGGGAAAGAGATGGAGTGGTCCTATTCTTTTGTAATGGTGCCGGGAACCACACGGCAAACGGTTCCTACCATTTCTCTACGATCTCCTCCAGGAAGTTGTGGACGATTTCTTCCTGGAGGAGATCGTAGAGTTAGACTAAGGGATAAAAACAAATCCGTCCACAACTTTCCGAGGAAAGCGCATATATACAGAGAAAAAAAGAAGGGACTTTATGATCTGTGATGATGATAAGTAAGTACCGATTCAAAATGGTGAGATGAGAGGACGATGTTGAAATGGCTATTTTATTACAAGTAATGAAATATCACTTATAGGTGTCAAATATTTGAGTTACAGGTAAGGTATTGCACAAAAATAATAATACCATATAAATAATGCAACAAATAAATAGATTGTGATGATTTCAAAAGGTGACTTCAATATACACATACATATGTATATGTATGTAGGGTAGGTACTATGAACGTATAGAGAGAAGTGTTGATCGATATCGTAACATATTTCAACATTTCTCACTCGTAACTGAATATCAATTAGATAAGTTAAATTTTTTCTAATCCGTTTCTTTAATTGATTAATTTGACGGCCTCTGTGGCGCAGCGGTAGTACGCTTGTCTGTGTCACCGGAGGTCCCGGGTTCGAATCCCGGTCAGGGCATGATGAGAAAAGAACTTTCTCTGATTGGCCTGGGTCTTGGATGTTTATCTATATAAGTATTTATTATAAAATAAAGTATCGTTGAGTTAGTATCTCGTAACACAAGTCTCGAACTTACTTCGAGGCTAACTCAATCTGTGTAATTTGTCCTGTATATTTATTTATTTATTAATGCGCAAGGAATATAGACGTCATTTTATGTAGGCAACCTGTTTTATTTATATTTTAATACTAGCTGTTCGTCCGCGTAGAATAGTTATTTTCATCATTCTTGAGGCTTAAAATAACTATCCAAGGATGAATAATTTTCCCCGTATTTTTCACATTTTCCATTATTTCTTCGCTCCTAATAGTTGCAGCGTGATGATTAATAGCCTAAAGCCTTTCTCTATAAATGGTCTATTTAACGCATAATTTTTTTCAATTTGAACCAGTAGTTTATGAGATTAGCGCGTTCAAACAAACAAATAAACTCTTCAGTTTTATAATATTAGTACCTATAGATTAACAACAGGCAAAGCCAGCTGGCTTATATGAAATTTAAATATTAAAAAAAATATATATATATTCTTTCAAGAAAAAATAAACAATTTACTTAGTAAATTCTTAGTTAAAATTTTACTTAGTGAATTAGTATATTTAGATGGTTGAAACATTTGGAAAGCGCCCGCTTGAGCAGCCTACACCCGTTCTGCTATTATCTTTTGTTTATTTTAAAACCATAGATGTCAATTATGTCATTTTTACAACAATTGAAATTGGAACTTCATGATGTCTGAAGTAGGCGAAGTGGACATTGGACAAACCTTTATAAATCAATCATAAGTCAGTAATCAATACATACATACATATAAAGCTCTTCTGCAATTGAGTGACTGAAATACAAGCAATGGGTTGTGGGGGGTTTCTACGTCTGTGGCCAAAACTAGTGGGCGTGGTAAGTTGAAATTCGTAATTTTTTTTGGAAAGTGTGTTAAAAGATATATACTGATACTTATTGGGCGATTATATCTGAAATTTCGCATTTATATACTTCGCAGAACGTAGGTATAAATCACTACATGGTATAAAGCGAAGTCGCTTCCCGCGTCTGTCTTTCTGTACATACATATAATCACGTCTATATCCCTTATAGGGTAGACAGAGCCAACTGTCTTGAAAAGGCTGATAAACCTCCTTTATTAGGAAGATTTATAGGTATAAATGCTACCCGCGCGAAGCCAGGGCGGGTCGCTAGAATAATATAAGAATAAAATTACGATATAGGTAATTATTAATTAATCCTCAAAATTATGGCTGTGTTAAAAATATTTGACTCATACAAGACTAAGAGCGTAAACTAACGAATTAGTTCGCGAGAAACAACCAATGACTAAGACGCATGACATAGAAATGCTCTTGATTCCTAAGAAGACCAAGCTGACTCGTCAGTTACGTAACTGATCGCAACCACGGATGTGGCCCGGTTACAAACGGAACTCCGATGGTATCGGCCAGGCATTGTCGTCTGTCTTGTAACTGCCTAATTTGATTAGCTGATATTTATTTTTTTGACGTGAGCATTTTTGGAACAAGGTGTTCTTACCTGCAGTAGAGTTGGTAGGCGTGTGTCTTTGTGACCTAAGTAGGTAGGAAAGATTAGACACAACAAAAATTCATAGAATAGAATAGATTTATTTTCAAAATTGGATACAAGGTATCACTTATTGTCGTCACATCACTTAAATCTAATTATAACTAGGTACTACTGACTACCGCTTCCAAAGCGCATGTGTAGAAGCGGCGGAACAAACTACACTGCAGCATACATACATATAATCACGTCTTTTGTTATGGCCAGTAGGCTAGCAACCTGTCATTATCAAAATCTCAATTTCATCATTAAGCCTTCCGGCTGAATGAGATTTTGTTTTGATAATTTCCAATACAGTAATACCCCGACTTGCGCTACCCCGTTTTACGCGAATTCGGAGATACGCGGTTTTTCATTTTGTTTGCCGCGCACATCGGCTCTCGCTCCGCCCACTCAGTGTTCAATTTGCGACAGGTTTAAACGTGTTCAGTTTGCGACAGGTTTAAACGTGTTCCGCGTGCAATTGTTTAACAGGCAAGTGCGTTTTACTTATAATCTCTAATTATGTCTAGGAAATGAACCAGGGAGTCATTAAAACATTTAAAACTTACTACACAAGGCGGTCATTTGCACATCTACATGAAGCTTTAAGACAGAACAAAAAGCTTTCTGTTAGATTTTAGGAAGCAATTCAATGTTTTAGATGTTGTAAGAATTACATATTGGACAATCTTGGAGGTTTCACAAAAAACTCTCAGTGGTGGAAAAACCTGTGTCCATTTTTTTTCATCTCTGAAACTCAAGGAGACACCATTTCAGATCCTGAACAAATCGATAGCATAATAGAAGAAGTTGTTGATATCGCCAAGCAATTAAATTTAGAGCAAGACATTGAATAAACTGATTCGCTAGACACAGTTGAATCGGTAAATCAAATGACAATTGCAAACTTAACAGAAGGACTCAATTCAATTGAAAAGGGTTTACAAAGTTAAGAAAAAATTGATTGTAATGAAGAACGCGTTTCTACAAAAAACGAGGAATAAAAAAATACTGGTATGCTACGAGGAAATTATACTTACGTGAAAAGAAGAAAAATTTAACTCGTTAGAATATATGAAGCCTTCGACATCAAAATAACTTTGGTTTTGCTTACTTTATTCATAACAATGTTTTTTTTATTATCCTACACTAAATTTAACATTTTTCTTCTAAATTATTGTTTTCTTTACACTCTGGTCCCGATTAAACAAACTTTATATGTATTTATATGCAACGTTGAACCCCGACTTACGCGAATTCGACTTACACGGCAACCGCTCGGACCCACCTACCGCGTAAGTCCGGGGTATTACTGTAGGTACTTTTTTCTTCGGTTTAATAATTGCGCATTCCGTTGATATCTTAGTTAAAAGCTCGGATATCAGTTACACGTTTGCAAGACATACTTGTGTTTAATCTTCTTTGGGCAATTAAATGCATGTAGTGCAAATTTATCACACGCAATGCTGTAGTCATCTGTTCAAATATCCTACTAATATTATAAATGCGAAAGTTTATGAGTATGTCAGTATGGATGTTTGTTACCCTTTCACGCAAAAACTACTGCATCGTTTACGGTGAAATTGGTATGTAGGTAGCTGAAGACCTAGAATAACATATAGGCTACTTTTTATCCCGGAGTTCTCGCGGGACTGATTCCACGCGTACGAAGTCGCGGGCGGCCTGTAGTTAATCAATAATTTGAAACTAATTTGCGTGTGAATGTAATTAAAACATTTTTTGACTGTCTGTAAGCGAATTGATTATATATATATATGTACATTTTTAAGTAAATAATTGATCGTGTATTCGTGAATAGTATAACAAGCGTACGTCAGCCATCGTGAATTCCCAGGCTTTCTCCGCCAAGGTCGGTAGAAAGTGATGGCAGAAATGAAGATTACTTAACACGCCCGAGGCTGAAGTGTGATACACGCCTTATTGACGAATCAACGATAACCTGCTTCCGTGGTGTAGTAGTTAGTTAAATACTTACATACATACATATAATCACGTCTATATCCCTTGCGAGGTAGACAGAGCCTGTTGGCTCTTGTCTTGAAAAAACTGATAGGCCACTTTCAGCTATTTGGCTTTAAGATAGAATTGAAATTCAAATAGTAACATGTTGTTAACCCATCGCCTAAAAAAGAATCTCAAGTTTGTAGTCTTAGTCGCCTTTTACGTCATCCATGGGAAAGAGATGGAGTGGTTCTATTCTTTTTTGTTTTGGTGCCGGGAACCACACGGCACTAAATTAAATACATACATATAATCACGTCTATATCCCTTGCGGGGCAGAAAGAGCCAACAGTCTTGAAAAGACTGGTAGGCTACTTTCAGCTATTTGGCTTAAAGATAGAATTGAAATTCAAATAGTGACATGTTGCTAGCAACGGACGTATGTACGAGTAGTTAGTTACTCGTAAATTTTATATAGAAGGTCGCAAGTTGAGGTCAAGCAGGAAGCACTACGTGTTGTTATTGATTCTAAATAATTTTTAAGATATGGAGAGATTTATTATCTGCCTACCCCTCCTTTTACCAAAAGAGTGATTTTATGAATGTCAGAAAAAAAGTTGATCATTTGCTTGGTCCCTGTGCCAATATATGAACTGCGAAGGCGGTAGAAAACTAAAGGAGTGTCTAAAAAATCTAAAACTTTTAAGGATTTTTTAAATAATTTTCTAAATAAACAAATTTTTTTGTATACATAGTCATATAAACAAGCATTTGGCTCGACCTTTTTCGATTGTAAACTAACAGAAATGTATCAAATAATTGTACATATTCCAAAAAGATTATTCGATTGCATGGTATCTGCTCTGTTGTGTAAATTCATTTTGTTAAATAGTTTAGTTACTTAGTGTTCGGTTTAATAGTTTTCCGTTTTATTTGGAAACATTTAATGGATTTTAAGTAATGATTTTTCTAAATGGTATAAGTAATCCTCTTACTTACTTTCAAGTTATTAAGGAATTGCTTCACATTTTGGCAAACTATTTGAGAAGTCATAGGTAAGTGTTTGTTGCAATCCATAATCTTCCTTCAAGGCCACGCTTATTATCAGTAAAAAGTGCTTTTACACCATTACCTAGTGGGACCTTCAGTGTATTTTGCAATACGATGTGATTTATTGGAAAAGTTGTCAGAAAGACTTTTGTTTGCTTACTTTTGTATAAGTAATTATACCTAGAATAGGTATGTACTTACTCTAAGCATTTGTTTCAAATCAGTTTCATGTGTCAAAAGATTTTCGTAATTATTAATGACATGAAGTGTGAATTATGACGTGACTTTTGTTCAAAAAATATTTACCAAAAAATATTTAAATATTAACAACTTACTTTTGGGTAAGTACCTACCTAACCTAACAAACGATATGATGATTAGTCATACTTACTTCATATGAGTAAAATTAATTTCGTCATTCTTACATCAATTATCGGCACAGTAGGTATGCAATACCTATGAGTTATAAACTTTTCATAAGGATATTGTCCCCAGATAACCCTTTTTTTAGTTGATAGTTCACATACATAGATCCTCTTTTATAATCTTTTGACTTGCCACGATCCAAGCACACTCTTTCGCTTCATCCACATTCATACTCTCTTCATGCAATCTCGTTAGTTTTGGTTCCTCTTAAACTGATAAAGTGATTTGACTGAGTTAACGTCACCGATAAAAAGATTTGTCTAAGTTAAAACTTATAGATACCTTATTTATCATTTTTAACTCAGAGAATAAAAACCCTGACGCATAAACATCTCAAATTGGACGATGACGAAGTAGACAATGGTGCTAATTCGTGTCACAGAGTTACCTCAGTTGTCAATACAGAATTACAACATCGTAAATTGCGGACAAAAACCGCAGGCAATGGCTTCCTTGATGGAGCCGGCGCTACTGACAATGGTGAGATGTTATCGGCTGTTATTCAACCCGCCAGGCAAGCCGCGCAAGAACGTTCCCAGATTTGATAAAAACAAACTATTTAATGTGGTTGTTGTGTAGGTTTACACTTATTCCTTGCTACACATACATACATACTCGTACATGTAGTCACGTTTATATCGCTTGCGAGGTAGACAGAGCCAACAATCTTGAAAAGACTAAATGGCCACGTTCAGCTATTTGGCTTAATGATAGAATTGAGATTCAAATAGTGACAGGTTGCTAGCCCATCGCCTAAAGAGGAATCCCAAGTTTGTAAGCCTGTCCCTTAGTCGCCTTTTACGACCATGGGAAAGAGATGGAGGTGTCCTATTCTGTTTTTGTATTGGTGCCGGGAACCACACGGCACTGTTTGGTGCTGGGAACCACACGGCACACCGTGCTTGCTACACCGTGTCCGGAAAAGCGACAACACCGATCTGAGTATGATAGCCTGGGGCTCTGATTGTACCATTTACGTTCCTGTGCATAGTTGGAGTTATAAAGGTTTCAAGTTTTAGAAACTATGCATTATAAAGTTTGAAACAAATTGTTACTAACTTTCCAACATTTTATTACAAGTGATAAGTATATCTTAAATTCTTCTTTTATAATTATTAACATATAAATATATGAAACATTTCAAAATAATTATTATAGTCCATTTATTTATGTACTGTAATAAAATTGAATAATATGACACGTATTTTTGTAAGAAGACATCATTTCTCCAGAGGTGAAGATAAAACCGGGATTGTAGGATTTTAAAACTTAGAATCATTTAGTTAGTATTCCTTAACCTTCAGTTATAGTCCTATTTCCTTAAAATCCAGATTCATGGCCAAAAGGCTCAGTCTCTAGAGATTGTAGGATGTAACCAAGATTAACGCTAGGAGTTAGAAGTCACACAAGTCTATTCAAATTTCCCCATGGAAGCGAAGCCCTATACGACAGCTTGTATACCGACGTTTCTAGTAACACGGTAGTGGAGATACAAGTAGAATAATTAAGCTATAATTGTCGCCGCCACACTGAGAGCGCCATTTTGTAATTCAATTGTTATTGTAACACTTTGGCGCCCTGGTATTTAAGATATGAGGCTTTCTTGAACCTCATATGGAAATGCAAAGATCTGTGGTGAAATCTTAAGAATTCCCTCGATAAAAAAAGAGGTGTTATGAGTTGCACGTTCAGCTGAACGGCTGTATGATGGAATTGAGATTCAAGTAGTGACGGGTTGCTAGTTGCGTCGCCTAAAAGAAGAATCCTTTGTTTAATTTATATTAAACATAAGGAAAGACTTATGTCTTTCTTATCATTGGACTTTATTTTCACGGGCAGAAAAGCAGTTGGCACACTCTTAAGGTCTTTTTTTATTTCCTTCTTCGTCCTGGCTATAGTCCCGGTTGTATCCTCACCACTCTGGAGAGTCTTTTTCCTATGGATGTCGTAAAAGGCAACTAAGGGATAAGCTTTATAAACTTGGGATTCTTCTTTTAGGCGAAGGGCTAGCAACCTGTCACGATTTGAATCTCAATTCTACCATTAAGCCTAACAGCTGAACGTGGCCTGTCAGTCTTTCAAGACTGCTGGCTCCGTCTACCCCGCAAGGGATATAGACGTGATTATACGAATGAATAAGTGTAGTAGTTGCATCCTCACCACTCTGGAGTCTTTTTCCTATGGATGTCGCAAAAGGCCACTAAGGCATAGGCTTTATAAACTTGGGATTCTTCTTTTACTTATTCGATAGGCTAGCAACCTGTCACTATTTGAATCTCAATTCTATCATTAAGCCTAACAGCTGAACGTGGCCTGTCAGTCTTTCAAGACTGCTGGCTCCGTCTACCCCGCAAGGGATATAGACGTGATTATATGAATGAAAGAATAAGTGTAGTAGTTGCAATAGTATTTAGTAGCAAAAGCAGCTTCATATATGATGTTCTTTAAGAAGTTCTAACAGTCCAGTCTGATCGAAATGACGGGACTTGTCATAACCGATCCGAAAAACAAAACAGATAGTCATTTGAAAGAACTTTAATCAATATTTTTAATGATCAATCAAAAACAATTATCCATTAAGTACATATCTACTATAAATACATTACTTATGTTGAGGTTCAACAATCACATCTAAACTAACCTACTTTTTATGTGTGAACCTTACATCAATTCTGTTTGGCCTGGCCTATATTTACTAATAAATAAATATATATACACATTGTTAGACCATTTTGCAGTCCTTAAGTCACCCCACTTGAGTAGGCTCCGCGCAGTATGAATTTTTTAAAAGAGCTATTACTTCGTTGAATAATAATTTTGTTGACGCATTTTCATCTTTAAAAGATGTATTATTGTCTTAATGAATAAAGCACAATTTTATTACGTAATATACATATATAAGAAACAAGTAAGTTGAGTATTTAAACAAATTAAGCTAAGAAATTATTATTGAGACGCAATAATTTCTTTTTTCCTGCTCAAGTGGCGTATTTATCTTAAAATTACAACCATTAGTTGTACAAAGAACATGATATTATTACAAAAAATAAGATCCAACACGGTTTTATTTTTATGCACTTATTTATAATGGAACTTCTGCCGTGTGGTTTCCCGGCACCAACACAAAAGAGAATAGGACCACTCCATCTCTTTCCTATCCCTTTTAGGCGATGGGCTAGCAACCTGTCACTATTTAAATCTCGATTCTATCATTAGGCCAAGCGGCTGAGCGTGGCCTATTAGTCTTATCAAGACTGTTGGCTCTGTCTACCCCGCGGGGGGTGTGGACGTGACTATATGTGTGCATACAACTATTGCACTTTAGCCAAACTTGTTCTGTAACTTCGGCTACTTATATCTATCTAGATATAATATTTCTAGACTAATTTACTAGAAAGTTGTATTTTTCGGAGTCTCAACCGTGTTCTATCTTACTTTTATTGAAGAAATATGTAAAATATTTATTCACTATTATTAGATACTTATTAACTACAGAAGACAGCTTGTAAACATCGATTATTTTGTTACCTAAATCATTATTCATTTTTTTGAAATGACAACACCTTAATAATCATCATTTCAAAATCATGACGAGAAGAGATATCTAATCACAAATTTAAAGCATTTGATTATTCTAACTAAATTGTAAAAGACAATAAAATGAGATCGCTGAGATAAAAAGAAGGTTTAGGACCTATGGTTTGGTCCAGCATGCTTCCATCGAATAGTTTATGGAACGAAGACTTAGTCTATCTAACTTTAAGAATATGAAAGTACCTACTAAGATTTAGACTAATAGAAGACATGAGTTGTAAAGTCTAGAAAGGGGATCCATTGTCGCCTATAAATATTCTAAAAAGAACTTAGTGGCTATTTAATATGTTTAAATAAAATTGAAAAAAATATGATTCAAACATACTAGGAAATATAATTTATGCAACGTAACAGAAACCTTTCAAAAATATACAATTGAATTGCCACTACTAAGGTAAAAGGCGACATGAAGTCCCCATTTATATGACTTAAATATCCTAACTACTAATGATTTTATAAAATCCTACACATCACATTTACTAACACATTTTCGGCTTTTTACCCGAATAACTAATCTATGGATTATACAAAATTGTTTCATTGTTGGGCTATTGGGAGGTGCTTATTTTCGTTAGCACCAACTTTAGTAAAATTTTGATACATTTCATGTAATTATAAATAAAAATGCTCCAATATTATTTCAGACTAGGTTTTGTCCGGACTTGGCTCTAATTCTAAGATGTCTAGAGAAAAAAACAACAATTTGATCTGTCTATTCGGCTCTAATTTCAAATGTGTCATTCTTCAGAATTTAATAGGTAGATACTTTTTTAATATCGCTTGATTAGAATGACAGCTGTCAAATTCATTAATTTTTATGTTTTATCTTTGTTCAATAATCAATATTTTAATGCAATGTATTAAGTACATAAAGATGACAACTTTATTTATGGTTCCTTGTCAGCAATTTGGTAAAAAGAGAGAAGGACGCACACCATTAAATACAATATTCGCTAATTTATTAGATATATATCAATTATTGATGTAGCATAATCTATTGGAATCCTACTTCATATTAATTTTTTTTCTGACATTATTTATCTGTTATTATCTGTGCATCATTCCTCTTCCGCTGTCATTATTACCAAGCTGTATTTTATGAAGAAAATCTTTAAATATTTGGTTTAAATATCCTGCTATTAAAACAAATTTTTAACACTGATCTGGTGAGTAACTTTTGTGATACACTATAGTTTTTTTTGGTCGCTATCTAAATACAACACGAAATTACGTCCGTATGATATGACGTTCAGTTAGACGTATACCTTCTTGTACTATAAGTCAGTCAAATATTATTTTATGATGGATTTAATGGAGCCGCTATCGTTTCTAGTCCAGATCACTCGATTTCTCTCTTTGGCACTTAAAATGCTACAATGTGAAATTGATAACACTTGAAATTTATGTAATATAAGATATATAACATTACACATAATACCTATTAGAAAATGACGTGTTACTGAGACTTGTGTAACTTGTTTTGACACTAAAGGCTAACGGATTATTTTTAAAAGCATAGGTACCTACATAGATAATATAATTGCATTAGGGGTTAATTTTTTTTTACGTCTGAAATAAAAATCAACTGTCTTTACAATTAATTATTTCTATAACTGATTTTAAACTATCGTGTTGCATTATACTTTTTATAAATAAAACAGTCGCTCGGTGGGCACGGATCATTGCATAGATTCGTAAAATGATTCGAAACTTCGAGAGATAAAATAAAGGTAAGTAGATACATAAGTAACGTGCACGTTTAATGCCTGTATTATTTATGAATACTAAATTTATTTATTCCTTGAGCAACACAGTACAAATAATAATTTCCTATTATACCAATTCATCTCTTTAATACTAAATCATTTCAGACGGGATGTTTCGTCATACATTTCTCAATGCAAAATGCATTACTTCAATGCAGTGTAAGTAGTGCGTAACCGAATTATCTAGATTTAATCTGACTGTCCTGATTTTGAGAAAGCTATTCATTTGGCAATCAATATAATATTACAATTTGTAATAAATATATTTGTGATTAAATTAGGAAAATACAAGACGTGTTATTTAGCTTATAAACAATAAATTTTCTGGATTACGTTTTTTTTTATATTTTCAGTAAAGAATATACACCAATTAGTCAGTGCACGATAAGATCCCATTAGTATTTGACTGTAATTTTATCCTTTCGTGTATCATTTTCATCCAATAAACTTGAATTGGGAGGACTATAATGTTTTTAAAGCAAGTGGTATCGTCTAGGTATATTAAATGATTTGTTATTGAATATGATGGTTACGAGTAAATCAAGAGTTAAGGACTTTTTACTTGCAAATTGAATCAATATAATATTGTACAATGAATTGTAATATAAAAATCGGAATAACATCTTATTAAAAATGAAAATGATGACGTATGACTTCATTTTCATAAGGTAGTGAAATTCAAATCTTTGAATGCAATATTTTTTAATATTATGTCTTATTATTTAAATTTAATTTTATTCTGGTTGCATCATCACCTCTCAAAAGACTTTTAACTGATGATATGATCGCAATCCTGCATTGGGTGAGTCAAGTTTTTACACGAAGCGACTCCCGTCCGACTTCCGCAACCTTTGCAAGGGAATCTTGTCCATATTGAATCATGGTTTCTACACGTTACTGAGGCAAATAAACATACTGATATTAAAATATTGAACCCTTAATGTAATTAGAACTTGTACTAAATGTTCGTCGGACTGTCTTTCAGTCATGATACCTAGATGTCATTATTTGCTAATATCTGAAGCTCTGATAAATAGATTCTACAGGTTATTAAAACGCTAAATTTTGGGCGTTGTACACGTTGACGGATTATCAACTAAATTATAAAATCTGTTTCAATAAAGCTTGATTAGAATGACGGCTGTTAAAATCATTTATTGTATTTCCTTTTTATTTGGCGAATTATAATATCTGTCTTGCTATGATCTAGTGAAATTATATTTTAAGAATTATACAAAATATTTACGTATTCATTGAGATACAGATATTATCACTATTCAAACTTGATTTAAACCACGATAAAGAAGCACAATCGTAGAAAATATCTGCGAAACTGAGATTCGTAACGTTGCGGTTCTAACTCATGTAATATTTTAGAGTTATAAATACAAAAAAAAAAACAAAAGGAACACCTTCCTTTTAAACGCATAATTTAGCTCACAATCCGTCCACGTGTCTGGCCCAACACTACCTAAAGAGACTACAGCAGGAATTACAACAGGCCTCCAGAGCCGACCCTCGCTCAGGAGTCCCGCGGTCACGCGCGCCCCAACATGGCCGCCACGTCCCCCGCTGACTGCGAGTGGAGCAGCGACCCGCGCGTGGGTCTGGGGGGCGCTAGCCGGGGCAACGCTAGGATCCCAGTGGGTGCGGACCCCAGGGGGCACCCCGTGACGAACTCGTGCCGGGTCGCTTCTGTGGGCGTGATGCGTCGCTTTGGGTCCCATCTGGAATGGAATATTTTATTTAATAATTGATTTTTTGTAACGTTATTTAGGGATTATGTTCATAAATAAGTGTAAATATAGATAACATGTAAGATTGATTGGTAGAGTTATAACATTAGCGATAAGTCCGTACCATCTCTGTCTTTTTTATGCTGTTATTGTATGCATACATACATATTATATATGTAGGCGATGGGATACTGTCACTATTTGAATCTCAATTCCATCACTAAGCCATATAGCTGAACGTGGCCTGTCAGTCTTTCAAGACTTCTAGTTCTGTCTACCCCGCAACGGACATATCCCGTGAGGGGAAGAAAGAGCCAATAGTTTAAAAAAAACTGAAAGGCCTCGTTAGCTGTTCAGCTTAAGATGGAATTGAAATATAAATAGTGACAGGTTTCTATGTTATTGCTAAATTTCATGGTACAATAAAGTTTTTAATTCATCTATATATCTATAGATTCGAAGAGGCCAGTCCGAAACTATTCAATTTCTATCATGACCTGACCGGGGAACGAACTCAACTACTGCGCCAAACAGGCCGTCCAAAGATAAGATTGTGACGGAAGATATTATAGAGAGTGATAGATCGTTGCGTTTTTTTTTAGATTTGGACCAATTGATATATATTTAGAACTTTTAGATGTTACGTCAAATAAACTAGATTTCTAACGATTAACATAGACAGGAAATGTCATAACGTTTTACAGATAAATTAAACGTATAGAACTAGGTAGGTACCTACAAGATTAAAAAAAAAATAAGCCCTTTCTCGACTCCAGTGAGTACTACATATATGATATGTATTTTTATTGATAACATCAATGAAAAAAAGTGAATATACATTTCTTTAGTAAGTACCTAAGTCTAGTACCTACACATTGGCTTGATTCCGGCAATCTAGTCTGGCCAGATATATTTTAATTTAATTTTGTATAATTAGGTAATTTGACACAAGAAAAATATACCTAAAAAATATAATATAATATTACAATTTTATATTGGTGCCGGGAACCACACGGCATAAAAAAAAATAGGACCACTCCATCTCTTTCCTATGGATGTCGAAAATGGCGACAACGGGATAGGCTTACAAACTTGTGATACATTTTTTAGGCGGTGAGCTAGCAACCTGTCACTATTCTATCATCAAGCTTAATAGCTGAGCGTGGCCTATCAGTCTTTCAAGACTCTCTCTGTCTACCCCGGGGCTTTAGACGTGACTATAAGAATGAATGAATAAATGAAAAAATACCTGAAAAAATACTCGTTTTTGTACAAACGCGAGAATACACTAAGCCTTGTTACGCAAACAAATCACAATACATAAATACACGCTACGCAGTCCGAACGAAGAGGATTTAACGACCACCTGATTACAGCGATTAAGGAACGTTTCGTAAAACAGAACGTGATTTAATTTGGTCAATCGGAATTGAAACTCATGGGCGTTGCGTGATTGTATGTATAGGTATAGTTTTTGTAAAAAAAAACAAGATGGCCGCAACTTTGTTCATGTGTTTGTACGATTCTTGATAGGATGCTGCATCAGATGTTCCAGATCTTCGATTTTTATATCTTATCAGAAAACGTTTATTAGACTGAACATCTTTTGTTAAGGAGTCGTTTCTATATTTCCTATAGTTTAGATGGACCATCAGGTTTCTCCATCCATTTAGTAATTGTTAGCCGTGTGGTTCCCGGCACCAATATAAAAAAGAATAGGACCACTCCATCTCTTTCCCATGGATGTCGTAAAAAGCGACTAAGGGACAGGCTTACAAACTTGAGATTCTTTTTAGGCGTTGGGTTAGCAACCTGTCACTATTTGAATCTCAATTCTACATTAAGCTAAATAGCTGAACGTGGCCATTCAGTCTTTTCAAGACTGTTGGCTCTGTCTACCCCGCAAGGGATATAGACGTGACCATATGTATGTATGTATGAATATAATAATGCAGTAAGTGTTTACATGTATTTTATATAAGGTCGTGACTAACACTGAAAGTAGTCCGCTGTACCGTTAGCAACATGCAAGTTTTTGTCGATTAGCTGCTTGTAAGGACATAAATTTATATTGGAAGCGTGTGCCAGTTTTTCATGTCCTGCATAAGTTTATGGACATATAGTCATATAGTTTATAGACGGAGCTTTTCGATTTTGTTGACGTAATCATAGACTAGATTTACATTAATATAACTCAATTTAAAAAAAAATATACATATGTCATATAATAATCGTTATACTCTTGGTTTTCGTCCGTTTTAAATATTTTCGTTCTGATCTCTTTCGGTAAGAAAGAAATTCATGTTACATCTTCATATTGTTGTATTTTTTTTAAATTTCGAATTTATTCTATAATATATCACATTTGTTAACTTTTTATTGAACATAAAAAAATATAACAAATTTTTATATTTGTATATTTCCGACACATCTAATATTTCTTAGCTCTTTGACCCAAGTTTGATAAATGGATAAGGGTTCAGTTCAAGGTGACAACGGTCACTTTTGTCCTTAATTGTCGTCTAGAACAAAAACAGGACCGGTATTTCTTGAAGGCTTCAATTTGCTCGTGAGTTCCATAAATCTTATAAACCTATAAAATTCTCGTGTCACAATGTTCGTAACTGTACTCCTCCGAAACAGATTGACCGATTCTCATGAAATTTTGTGAGTATATTGAGTAGGTCTGAGAATCGGCCAACATCTATTTTTCATACCCCGTAGTGATAAGGGTTGTCCACCTTTAACATTTTTTTTTCAAATAAAAATTACTTAAAAATTATTTATATGGCAAAAGGACAGCTAGTAATTCTATGATAATGTTGTAACATAGTAACAAGTATAAGGCTAAAATAACTTTTATAATATTAAGATTGTCATTTAACATTTGTAATTAATGTTAAATTATGGAGTTTTCAGTACAATTAGCTATCGACAGTCTTTATTCCATAAGTGAGACTAGAACAGGAAGACATTTGCGTTAAAAAAGATGGCAGCTCTATACATCCAAAATACATCTCATCAACCATTATTAATGACTTAACAACCTAAATTAATAAAACGGATTCATCATGTCACCACTAGAATGTCGAATTAAGAATGCGTTTGACCCAAAAAATGGGGTCTATTATGTCACAGATACGCATCTTCACTACGCTGAGAACCACTATCAACTTGCTCTACACAAAATCCACAGGTTTCGAGTTACGTGACATCATACAGTCATCTAATCAACCATGCCATCTCCAGTGGAGGGGCTTCTACGCACACAGACCGCATCGTTACATAAATCGAATTAAGATTAAATTAACGATCAAAGAGTAACTTGTATAGGAGGTTGAAAGCGATTTACTGAATTATTTTGAGCTTCATACATACATATAATCACGTCCATATCCCTTGCGGGGTAGACAGAGCCAACAGTCCTGAGCGGACTGATAGGCCACGTTCAGCTATTTGGCTTTTAGATAGAATTGAGATTCGAATAGCGACAAGTTGTTAGCCTATCGCCTAAAAAAAGAATCTCAAGTTTGTAAGCCTATCCCTTAGTCGCCTTTTACGACATCCATGGGAAAGAGATGGAGTGGTCCTATTCTTTTTTGTATTGGTGCCGGGAACCACACGGCACCTTTTCGGCACGGCATATTTTGAGCTTCAGATGAAAATTATAATTTGTGAGAGTCGGTGGTAGAATCGGTAAGGTGCCCGGTTAAAATGTGTGATGCGCATAAAAGGAACAGGTTAAAATCCTAGCTTGGCCAATGAATATTTTCGAAGTTATGTACATTAGTTTCAATACTTGCTCTTTCGGTGAGGGAAAACATCGTAAGGCAATCTGCACATTCACACGACTCGATGTGTAACCCTGATCGATCCAATACGGATTAGGTTCCCCTGCAAAGGTTAAGAAGGTCAGACGGGAGTCGTTTCGTATAAAAACCTGACTCACTCAATTCAAGATCCATGGTAAAGGCATACCCCAGGCAAAAAAATCACCAGAAAATTTTCAAAGTTGGTGCAATTCATACAATTAGGTAGGTCTTGTCCCTTTAGCATAACATGTTACTTTTATTTATATGGAAGTACCAAGTTAAATCAGTAGTTTACATTACTCCAGCTAGATAATAATACCTATTTCGTTAGACCAAATGAAAGTGGCGCATCTATACTACTGCAGGGGTCATCATTCGTCATTGCGTCATTCGTCCACTAACCTTTCACTGAGGAGACCAGCGACGACCACTCGCGAGTACGGATATTTCGTGATAGTCGAATGTTATACGCGCGTTTTGCAAGAAAGTTGACAGCAAATTATTGATTGGTTTTGGTATTTGTGGTTGCAACTTTGTCGGTCAAGTTTTGTGGCAGGTACTTGTCTGTAATCTTTAATCGAATTATGTAAAAAATTCCTTTTTATCCGCAGGTACGCCGGCGCGTTATTAGCGTCACTTATATTCCGCGAATTAAGTGCCACTTACAAGGGAACATCCCGCGGCCACCCAGATATTATGTGTGTATGTAAAAAGACGCTTCTAAAACATTAACCAGATTTTAACCGGCATAGGCACGTCCAATCCCGAGTCAGTCTTTTCAAACATGGTTCTAACACACATACCGTCGTCTGAAATATATTACCGCATTGGAAACTAAATATAGACTGATTGGAGTTACAAATTGTTGGAGTTGGAGTTAATAGTGCCGTGTGGTTCTCGGCACCAATATAAAAAATAAAAGGAACACTCCATCCCTTTCGCACGGATGTCGTATGTCGCTTAGAACCTTGGGATTATTTTGGGCGATGGGCTAGCAACATGTCACTATTTGAATTTAAATTCTATCATTAAACCCATCAGCTGAACGCGTCCTATTAGTCTTTTAATACTGCTGGTTCTGTCTACACAGTCATATAGACATGATCATATGAATGAAAGGAGTTACAAAATACCAGCAATTTTGTTACATGATGGTATCTCAACAGCTGTTGCTAGATTCCGGTATAGTTTGCACATCTGCACTCCGTAGCGACCTTTGACGGTGAGAGCGGGTGAAAGTGTAGGGCATAACTGAACATATAGCGGTCCTTTATTATGTTATACTAGAGGCCGCCCGCGACTTCGTCCGCGTGGAATCATTCCCGCGGGGAGTCGGGATAAAAAGTAGCCTATATGTTATTCTGGGACTTCAGCCGCCCACATACCAAATTTCATCGTAATCAGTTCAGTAGTTTTTACGTGACAGAGTAACAAACATCAATACTGACATACTCAAAAACTTTCGCATTTAATAATATTAGTAGGATATGTTGTGTAAGAAGTCTTACACTAGATTTTGGTGTGTGGAGTAACAGTTATTTATTATCTTTGTTGTTATTATTCTGTAACTTCACTACACATATTAAAGTCCCCTTTTTCCGTTATCTGTATTTATGCGCTAATCTCGATAAGTTTTTTTTATTATTTTATTTGTTATAACTTTAAGTTTGTTTGTATTCTTTAGCTTCCTGGTTTGATTGCTATTTGATACAACTCAAAACTAGTTTGCTCGTTTTTTTTAAATTTGATTATGCAAATGGTTTATTAATATTAATATATATATAATTATGTGTGTGTATATATATTATCATTACTTTATCATTATATTATTGTGCTAAGATGTCCATCTCGGTAAGTTGTGGACGTATTTTTAAAACGATGGAAATAGAGTTTTCTGAGGAAGGTTTGTATCTTTAAGTGGTAGCTGTGCGAAGCCGGGGCGGTTCGCTTGTTTAATATAAATCGATGTAGAAGATCTGGAAAATAGCCAGTGCCCCACGTACATGACCTTCTTCTATATTGTGGTCAGAACCCGTGCCCTTCATTTGGATCAAACAACAATGATAAAGATTAAAGTATATAGAATAAATTATACACTTATTTTGTCTTTAGCATAAAGTTAATACAACATACATACATACATAAATATAATCACGTCTATATCCCTTGCGGGGTAGAACAGTCTTGTAAAGACTGATAGGCCACGTAACGTTTAGCTATTTGGCATAATGATAGAATAAAGATTCAAATAGTGACGGGTTTCTAGCCCATCGCCTAAAAGAAAAATCCCAAGTTTATAAGCCTATCCCTTAGTCGCCTTTAACGACATCCACGGGAAAGAGATGGAGTGATCCTATTCTTTTTTTATTGGTGCCGGGAACCACACGGCCTAAAACTTTCTATTAAAGTACTTATTGACATTTCTTTCATACATCATACAATAACCATAGCTTCCTCTTCCGTCTCACTCTTGACTCCTGATGCAATTGCCGTAAAAAAGTGTGAACTTGAGAGAAAGTCCTCTTTTTGTACGGTGTTCACGCCACATTTACTTAAGCATTTGTTGATACTCTTATATCTTTATTAGCCGTAACATTTTCAACTTTAAACTAGTGGGAATAAAGATTGTTTTACATCAAATCTTTCAGCGGTTGACAGTGTTTATAGCTGCGCTTTGCTAAGTGAAAAACCAACTTAAGTTGCTAGATTATTTCGACATTTTAAACCCTAATTTATTGGCTTTAGGGTTGATCAATTGATTTTAAAGTGAAATTTCCATGGTTGTGTTTGATCATGACTATCCGAGTGTCATGGTGATGTGACCACGTCAACTTAGTGACTTATTAGAGCATTACTTGATTGTTTGTTTGGTCACGTTTGGGGTCGCGTCAAGGGAAAAAGTTATTTTTATCAAGTTACATTATTAATACGTACGAGAGAATCCTGGATAATCTTTGACGCGTAGATAAAGCAAAAGGAATGACAATTGGAAAGATGTAGTCCCTGCCTACCCCTCGTTCATCACATGTAGAAAATCATAATATCAGAAAAATCTGTTGTTTTATGAAATATGAATTGAGAAAAGAATAAAAATAAAAAAGTTGTCATTTTGTATTTAAAAAAAAAACCTCAATTACATATATATCCCAACTTATAAATGCGAAAGTAAGTTTATTTGTTTGTGTCCTCTTCATGCGTTATCGTACAAAACCAATCATCTTGTCTTCTTGAAATTTTGCGTAAGTATATATAATATAATTAATAATCTGGAGATGGACATAGGGTACTATTAATCTAGGTAAAAACAATTTCTAATTCACGTTGCGAAAAACCTGTATTCTTTTGTAGATGGCAGTAAATTCGCGCGAACGAAGCTGCGGTTAAAAGCTAGTAGGTATACTTACTAAAAAACATGCTTTTATATTTTGCCAAAAGCCACCAGCCTTTATATTTTGTAAACGGCCATATTGAATTACAAAACTATGCAAACGAATTACTCTTAAATAATGATACGGGCGTGAAATAAGAAAATGTAAATAAGATTACGAAAAAGCCGCGGTGCAACTGAAACATAGACTCAATAAATCTACTTGTAGAAACGGCACAAATCTTTCGTTTCAACACCGCATAATAGTTCATTTGTTTGGATATTATGCAATTTTACAATACTGTTCAATGTTAATCTCATCACGATGGAATTATGAGCGAAATAAAAATAAAAAAAACAAGTGAAATTAACATTAGGAAAAATTTTGGGTAACGCGTTCTCAATTTCAAAGCAGTTCCATCATTTGGCCATACAGCTGAATGTGGCCTTTCAGTCTTTACCACGTTATTGGCACTGTCTATCCGAATCTATCTGTTAACAGGTTACCTGGAAGAGATAGCTAGCTTTAAGTGATAAGGTCGCTTTTTAACCGACTTCAAAAAAAGGAGGAGATTTCCCAATGCGACGGTATATTTTTTTAATGTTTTTACCTACACTAATAGTAATTGTTTAATTTTCATATAAAAGTTTTTTCCCAAACCTTATTATTTACATACATACATACATAAAATCACGCCTCTTTCCCGGAGGGGTAGGCAGAGACTACCTCTTTCCACTTGCCACGATCTCTGCATACTTCTTTCGCTTCGTCCACATTCATAACTCTCTTCATACAAGCTCGGCGGTTTCGGGTACTTTTGACCTGACCCTTTACCAGGACGTCCTTAATTTGATCAAGATACGTTCGTCTAGGTCTTCCCACTCCGACCTTTCCCTCCACACTCTCCTTGTATATCTGCTTAGTCAACCTGCTTTCATTCATCCTCTCCACATGACCGAACCATCTTAACATACCCTTTTCTATTCCTGTAACTACATCTTCTTTCACATCACAACATTCCCTTATCACGCTGTTCCTTATCCTGTCACTCAATTTCACACCCATCATACTCCTTAACGCTCTCATTTCCACTGCATTTATTCTGCTTTCATGCTTCTTTTGCCATACCCAACTTTCACTCCCATACATTAATGTCGGGACCAACACGCCCCTGTGCACAGCCAGTCGAGCCTTTTTGGATAGTTTCTGACTGCTCATAAAGGCATGCAAAGCTCCATTCACCATGTTCCCCGCGTTCACTCTCCTTTCAATATCACTATCATACTTGCCATCTGATGTAAACTTTGATCCTAGATATACAAACTCTTTCACTTGCTCCACTTTTTCTCCTCCAATCAAAATATTACATGCTGTCATTTCTTTCTCCATTTCAAAAACCAGTGTTTTAGTTTTACTTACGTTCACTTTCATTCCTTTCTCTTTTAAAGCTTCATGCATACAGTTTACCATCTCCTGTAACTCCTCCGCTGATGACGCCAGTATAACCTGATCGTCGGCATAGAGCAGACATTTGACGAGTAACTCATTCATCCTTAATCCACTTTTAGACTCTTTCAAATCTGTCAAACAGCTATCCATAAATAGGTTGAACAGCCACGGTGACGCAACACATCCTTGCCTAACGCCTTTCTCAATCTTAAACCACTCAGTGTGCGCTCCGTTTATCCTGACACAAGCACTCGAATCCTCATATAAGGATTTCAGTGCTCGTATTAAGAGACTGCTCACCCCATGCATAGAAAGTGCTGACCACAATTCATTCCTCTCAACTCTGTCATAGGCCTTTTCCAGATCTACGAATGTGCAATAGACTTTTTGACTCTTGGCCAAAAACTTTTCGGCTATGCACCGCAAGGAAAAGACCTGATCAGTACATCCCATTCCCTTTCGAAATCCCGCTTGAGCATCCCATATTTTGTCATCAGTTTCATTCCTGACTCTATTAATCAATACCTTAGCATACAATTTGCCGACGACGCTAAGCAGGCTTATACCACGATAATTTTTGCAGTCCAGCTGTGACCCTTTTCCTTTGTAAAGTGGCACGATAACAGCCTTACACCAATCTTTTGGTACTCGGCCGCTTCTCCAACACAAATTGAAAAGGCAGTACAACTGACTAGCTACTACGCCTTTTCCTGCTTTAAGCATCTCGACCGACACTCTATCACACCCAGCAGCCTTTCCCGCTTTCATACTCTTAAGTGCTTCCACAATTTCGAACATTTCAATTTCGCCTTCCATCTCATTCTCTTTTTCTTCGCTATAGCAGAAATCTTTCTTATTTCCTTCCTTTTTTTCAAATAAACTTTCAAAATAGTCCTTCCATATCTTTAGTACACATTCTTCTCCTTTCACAACGCTACCATCCTGGCATCTGATCCTAGTCAGCTCTCTGGTTATAGTATTTCCTCGGGCTGACCTTACGGATTTCCAGAATACTTTCAGATTTGACTGAAAGTCTTCTGATAGCCTTTTATCAAAATCCTCTTTATACTCTTCTTTCTTTCTAATCACAGCTTTCTTAACCAAATCTTTCATTTTCTTATATTCCTTACGTGCTTCATTCACATCTTCATCTATAACCTCTTGCATTCTTAAGTTAGCTTTTGCTGCTAACAAATCCAGCCATGCTTTCTTCTTTAATCGCACAAGTTCTTGCACATCTTTACTCATCCACGCATTTTTGTGATTTTTTCCTTTCCTTCTTCTACTTACACCACACACTTCAACAGCTACTTTCACAATTCTTTCTTTAAATTCCTTCCATCCATCTTCAATATCGCTCATTTCCTCTAAATCTTCAAATTCATCCTTCAGTCTATTAATATACTTCTTACCTACATCCATATCTTGCAAATTTTCTACTTTTACTCTTTCCAAAGCGCTGGTTTGCTCCCTTACCCTGTGCCGCCAGCGATTGAAGATACCCCTTATCCGGGATATCACCAGTAAATGGTCCGAGTCAATGCCAGCACCGCGATATGCACGGGTATCCAGCACTTTGTTCTTCAATCTTTCATCTACAATCACAAAGTCTATCATACTTTTTAAAATACCTTCCACTCTTGTGTAGGTGTGGATCTCTTTATGTTGAAACATTGAGTTCGACACAAAAAGATCCCACTCTAGACAAATTTCTAATACACTTCTTCCATTATCATTCACCTTTTCGTCACCAAACGCACCAAGCACCTTTTCATATCCATCACGCTTTACACCCACCCATCCATTAAAATCACCTAACATAATAATCTTCTCATTTGGCTTGGTAACTTTCAATACTTCTCTTACACTATTCCAGAACTCCTCGTTTTCGCTTTTTGCTGATGTTGTACCCCTCGAACCCACATCCCAAGGTGCATAAACACCTAGAACGAAGATCCGAGTGATTCCAACTTTCAGCCTAATCCATAGAAGACGAGGGCTGACACACTCATACTCATTCACGCACTCAGCCATTCGTGCAGAAAGAATTAGACCGACCCCTTGACAGCCTCGGCTGGTACTGGAAATTCCAGACCAATACGCCGTGTAAGGGCCGTGCTGCGTCGCGTCGCATCCTTTCCGCTTCGTTTCATTCACGCACAACACATCCAAACGTCTTTCATCCATCATCTGGCATACTTCCTCAATCTTATCCTTCATTCCTCCTCTTACATTCATCGTCGCAAAGCGGCTTTCAGCAGACCGCATACCGCTCCCGCCGGGAACGAGACGTGATGGGGTGCGGACACCATCGCCGCCATCTAGGTGCTCTTTCAAAAGATTTGCATCCATGCGATTCCCACGAGACGCTAGGGAAAAATTTTGTCCGCCCCAGCAGAGCCCCGCATGCCAGGGTAAGGCTAGCCATTACCTGGGGGTCGCCCAACCCCATGGCGGAAGTGGCACGCTCGAGACTAGGCTCGCCCCTAGCCATGCATCCATCGGCGCGGCAGACCTTAGATTGGCAGTATTATTTAAATAATCTAAATGACAACTTCACTTATAAAGTCGAAATTATTTGTAGAAGTTAATTTATTTTTAACTTTTAGTTTCCGTTTTTTGCTGCTACGTTTTTCAATTATAACATTAACACATGATTGTGAATTTACTGCATTATATTGTATCCCGCAAGGGATATAGACCTGACTAAATGAATGAATGTATGTAACATAACATAAAATCACGCCTCTTTCCCAGAGGGGTAGGCAGAGACTCCCTACATCTTTACTACTTCCTTCGCTTCATCCACATTCATAACTCTCTTCATGCAAGCTCGGCGGTTTCGGGTACCCTTGACCTGACCCATTACCAGGACGTCCTTAATTTGATCAAGATACGTTGGTCTAGGTAGGTGAATGTATGTAAGTTATACTTAAAAAAACACGTTCTTTTCGGATCTTGTTAGTTTTACGATCGCGCGGGAGCAGATTCCTAGGTTATGTAAAAACTACTTTTACGATAATTCCGGTTTTTCTAAAACATCCATCTATTGAACTCAATTACCCGTTCATTCTCTATTTCAACATTTCCTTATGAGGTGTGCTTTTGAAATAATTTGCTTAAATTAATTGGATAATACATACATATATATCTACGTCGTCCCTAGCGTGGTAGACAAAGTCAACAGTCTTGAAAAGACTAATAGGCCACGCTCAGCTGTTTGGCTTAAAGATAAAATTGAGATTCAAATAGTGACAAGTTGCTAGCTCATCGCCTAAAAGAAGAATCCTAAGTTTATAAGCCTATTCTTAGTCGCCTTTTACGACATCCGTGGGAAAGAGATGGAGTGAACCTATTTTTTTTTTGTATTGGTGCCGGGAACCACACCGCACTGTTCTGTTACTGGCCAATATTTTGGACCAATGTTATGTTTGGTACGAGTTAAAATAAAATCGGCTGTGAATGAGCGAAGACCCGCGATAGTGAATGTGTTCGCACGTTTGTTGCATAAGAGGTCACACGCACATTTTCAATGCAAAATATGAAAAGTATAGATGTTTAGCTTGTCTTTACTAATATTATAAAGCTGAAGAGTTTGTTTGTTTGAACGCGCTTATCACAGGAACTACTGGTTCGAATTGAAAAATTTGCGTCGAATAGACCATTAATCCAGTAAGGCTTTAGGCTATATTAATATCACGCTGCAACTATAAGGAGCAAAGAAATAATGAAAAATGTGAAAAAAACGGGGAAAATTATTCATCCTTGAGGGATCATCCTTCAATGATGCCCAAAATAACTATTCCATGCGAACGAAGTCGCGGGCACAGCTAGTAATAAATATGTACAACTTTAATTTCAATTAGGTAGTTTCAAATAAATGAACAGATTTATACCGTGTGATCCGCGGCACTTGGGAATAGGACCACTTTATAATCTTTCCTATATATATATATATATATATGTGCCGTGTGATTCCCGGCAATAATAAGAAAAAGAATAGGAAAACTCCTTTTCTTTAAGGGATAGGCTTATAAATTTGGGTTTCTTCTTCCAGACGATAGGCTAGCAACTTGTCACTATTTAAATCTCAATTCTATTATAAAGCCAAGCGGCTGAGCGCGGCCTTTCATTCTTTTGACGACTATTGGCTGTGTCTACCCCGCAAGGGAAATAGACGTAATTATATGTTATAGTATGATATCTATGTACATTCTTACATAAACATTACATTCATATCAACATTCTAATGAGGCCGCTTCAGAAACGAATTGCAAACGCGGTCTTTTCTGTGTATTAGATATGTATGTATCAGTTCAGTTAAACACGGACGTCGACACGCCTCGTGATCCATTTAGAGTCACGTATTACATTTCCGTGAAGAGATTCTGCAAGAGTTTATACATACATACATGAAATGGTGAAACATGGTGCCGTGTGGTTCCCGGCACCAGTACAAAAAAGGATAGGACCACTCCATCTCTTTCCCATGGATGTCGGTAAAGGCGAATAAGGAATAGGCTTATAAACTTGGGATTCTTCTTTTAGACGATGGGTTTGCAACCTTTTACTATTTGAAACTCCATTCTTTCATTGAGCCAAACATTTGAACGTGACGAACTTTTCAAGTTTGTTGGCTGTGTCTACCCCGCAAGGGATATAGACGTGATATTATGTATGTATGTATATTCTTCTTAAAATTAAATAATTATCAGTCAATTTTAATTATCAGTTTTTTAAGACTGTTGGCACTTTGTGCCCCGCAACGGTTATAGACGTGACTATATATTTGTATGTATCAAATTAAAGGTGTTTGTTTGTTTGTAATATCTTTATAGATCTTTATTCTTTATGTAGTGCACGAGTATGTCTTTAATCAGCAAAAGTCGTGCACGAAGTCTTGTTTCGCGAACTCTGAACTGTTACACAATAATTACTGAGCAGGTGGCGGGTTGGCATGTGGTTTACGCCTATTGATTTGTTTATGTGGGATTTCGCGATTTCAATTTCACTACTACATACAAGGGAAGGCCTAGAACGTATCTTGATCAAATTAAGGACGTCCTGGCACAGGGTCAGGTCAAGAGTACCCGAAACTGCCGAGCTTGCATGAGAGTTATGAATGTGGATGAAGCAAAGGAAGTATGCAGAGATCGTGGCAAGTGGAAAGATGTAGTATCTGCCTACCCCTCCGTAAAAGAGGCGTGATTTTATGTATGTATGTATGTAATTTCACTACTTTTTTAAAGACTTACAAATTAGTAATTATTGATAGCTTCTAATAAATTGATGTGTGAGATTATAGATTATTACTAGAGGCCGCCCGCGACTTCGTCCGCATGGAAACCCTATCAATCCCGCGGGAACTCTGGGATAAAAAGTAGCCTATGTGTTATTCTGGGTCTTCAGCTACCTACATACCAAATTTCATGGTAATCGGTTCAGTAGTTTTTGCGTGAAAGAGTAACAAACATCCATACATCCATACAAACTTTCGCCTTTATAATAGTAGTAGGATTACACAATAGGTACTTATGTTATTTTAAGGTCAAATTTAATAAACTATCTATTCACCATCACCATCATTAACATTACCGGTTGTAAAATTGAAACATCTTTCATTTTATTCCAGTTATGTCTGTCTGTTGTAACATTATTTCCAGATATATCTTCTTACAAATTTCAAAGTAATGAAATGAAATAGTATTTTATTGTAGCAAAACACATACGCATAAAAAAATATATTATTTACCACTTGCATAAATCTTCAAAAGGTAAAGTATTAAACCAAAAATTATAAGCACCGTAGGTAAAACTAAACACTTCAAACACATAATAAAGACTCAAAATAGGTATTTTAGAGGGAAGGTCTATTTTCAGCCATAGAATAGATTTATACCATGACGTTGATGATGATATAACTAAAATTGACTTACTCTAAACATCTGTGCAAGAAGTGTAAGAAAGCTGGATCGTCGGTCCTCACAGCGGTGGCCAGCGTTCTCGATCCAGGTCTCCGCTTGCGCCCTTTGGAATTCGTGACACTTCTGGGAGAACCTTTTGAATCTGAAATAGATGATTTTGTTATTTTAGTAAAGGAAAATAAAATGATTAAGTCATTTATTTGCAACAAAAGGCAAAAATATCTGTAATCTAATGCCGCTGTAAGAATACAAATTAGATATTAAGGACAGTAAAAACATAACCATGACCTAACCTATAGCAGTTTCTTTTATCTTTACTTATTTTACAAATAGAATATTTTCTAAATTTGATGATTAAAAGAACTTTAGATAACGGCAAGTATTTAAATGAAAGAGTACTTAGTAGTAATCTTCATAAGTAATGTTTGAATAAAATATTTTTTGGAATCTCAAACAACCTTTGATATTATTATAGGAAAAGAAGGCATCAGACATACCAAAGAAAAGCCGCTTTCTCGTAGCATGTATCAGGAGGTCCGGTGGTGGGGGTCCTAGTAGTTCCATGATGCATGCCAGTTGTTCCGCTTCGTTCTCCCCTGGGAATAGCGGGTAGCCTGTGTGGAGTTCCGCAAGGATGCAACCTAGGATCAAATTTTTATCAAGTTTGTTTGATACCAATGCAATTCTTAATTATACTTTTGCGTAAGTCTCTAGGCCCAGCGGTGTCTGGGCTGTGCGTTGAAATGTTAGTCAGTAATTTTTTAATTTTTCTAGATTGTGTATTTTTTTCACGCACACTGTAAGTATATTACATATTCGTATTAGAATTTAGTTCGTGTAATGTAACACGATTCACACGTTAAAATAGTCTATTGTTAAAATACTTATAATATTGAGACAATGTAAATTTTATTTTAATGTTTAATAACTTACTTTAATTCTAAGTAATAATTGTCACTGCCTCCGATAAGAGAAAATTAATTATAATTAAAACGAGTTCTTTATCTTTTATCTTTGTAATACAGGTTTTTCTAAACCCACCTCAGACACCATTCTCTCACAATTTCTATTGTTACCCATACTTACTTTTAAGGACAAAATGTAAATCTGTGTTGAGATAAATAAATTTGATTTAATTAATCTTTTTTTTTATTATAATTAGTAATAAAAAAATAATTTTGATGTTAAGCGAAGTTCTATCAGTTACATGACGATAAGTTGTCAATTAAAAGTAAATTAATCCTTTAAAACATTTTTAAATTAAATTACAAAACAATATTTAATAAGTATAGCTCATTTCAAATAATTATAAATTTTGGCACAAATTACCGATAAATGCAATTCGTAACGTCGTTCTATTTATAAAATCATCAAATAGATATTACGTAAATAATTTAGAAAGTACAATTACAATCCATCAATGTTTATCTATCAATTAGTCGTGTGTAACTTTTATTACTATAAGTGTATCATACACGGGTTACTGGCGGAAGGTTTCTATAGTTTATTGGCTTCTGTGTTAGTCAAATATTGCGTAAAAACGAGATTTTTGTTAATGTCGATATTCGCCGCCGTGTGAGCGACCGGTCACCTTTCTCCGCTTTCTACAAACTCCGCCTTCGGTTATGTAATGTAATGCGTCTGCCGACACATCGTGAATTCGCAAGAGAATAGAGGGGTACCTAACTTAGGTAATAGATGCCCAAACGAGTAATAGTAATATGATCTTAAATAAAAAAGTACCTAGTCGTACACCTTTATAGTACCTATATATATTTTCTAATTTATAAATTGAATTGGCAATACCTAATCCATATTATTATAATTAGGTCAAGAGTACCCGAAACGTGGATGAAGCAAAAGAAGTATGCAGAGATCGTGGCAAGTCCAAAGATGTAGTCTCTGCCTATGCCTCCGGGAAAAAGGCGTGATTATGATATATAGGTGGTATGTATGTATGTTATATTATAAATGTAAAAGTGTGTTTGTTTGTCGGCCTTTCACGTCAAAACCACTGATCTGATGAATGAATTTCTACATGAATTTTCCACAAGTATTTTAAATATTTCATTTAATCAAAACAAAGTTCGTCCGTAGTTTAACAATTGTTAAGTTTATATTCCTAAAATAACCTAAATATATTTTTGTGGGCTCATATGGAAGAAAATAGGAAAAAGTTTATAAAAACTACTAAACAAAGAATCATTTCTTGTCTCAGTTTAGTAAAAAAAGTCATTCATGTAACCGTTGGTGTTAATTCGTCAAAATAAGAAAAAATCAAAGTTCGCAAAATGTGTGTATCTACCCATGCTCCACATATCTATAGCGGTCCCGTACTGCAGCCCCAGGATGACCTCGGGACTCCGGTAGAACCTGGACTGGATGTAGGTGTACACCCGGGCGTGGGTGTAGCAGGAGCTGCCGAAGTCTATCACCTTGATCGAGGAGCTGCCCCGCGCTTTCAGCAGGATGTTTTCCTGGAATTGGTTGAAGGGTAGTTAGGTATTTTAGGCCATATTACCATGATAAATGAATTACATAAATATAAGTTTTATATGAATTCTCGCCCGTCCGTTTTCGGTGTGACGCGTGAGTGTAACATTAAGTGCATCTATATTTAGCAAGTATGTAAAAATCTGTCTTTACATAAGCTCATAGTGGCTCAAACAATGTGGCATGGCCTGTATTTTATTGGAACAAAATAAATAGTTTATAAACAACCATAATGTAACAAAAACCCGACCGATGTCCAAATTGTCATGTCAACAACATTACCTCAGTGCCGTGTGGTTCCCGGCACATAGAAGAAAGAATAGACTACTCCATCCCTTTCCCGTGGATGTTGTAAAATGCGTCGAAGAGATTGGCTTACAAACTTTGATTTCTTCTTTTCGGCGATGGGCTAGCAACCTGTCTCAATTCTATCGTCAAGCCAAACAGCTAAATGTGGCTTTTAAGTCTCCTCAAGACTGTTGGCTCTGTTTAGGGTAGACGTACGACGAATATATGTATGTACATATGTTTGTGTTACCACCCGATGTCCGAAATATATGACCAATAAAGCCGATATAAGTCTATGCAATGAGAGAAAGAGAGACTGATCTTACCGGTTTCAAATCGCAGTGTATAATGTTCTCAGCTTCCAATAGCCTGAGACAACGCAGCAACGAGTTGGCGAACCGTCTGATCAGGCTCAGGCTGAAACCTTGGTAGTTGTTCTTCTTTATCAGCTCGTAGAGATTGATGCTGGAAATTGAAAAAGTCGAGCTTTACATATTGGTATTTCTTCAGTTCAGACCCCTAATTTTTATTGTTCATGTAGGAGCCTACATAATTTAAGACTTCCGAAGTTACGTTAAGCCATTTAGTCTTAGGCGGTGGAGAGGCCGTTTAATAACCACAGAAGTGCGTATAAGGTCTATAAGAAAAGACACTTTGAAACTACCAAGATATACAAAAACTGATAAACTCACCTCATCAACTCAAAACTGATGCACAAATGGTTCCTGAAGTAGAAATAGTCCAGCATGTGTATCACATTGTGCGATTGGTCCTTGTCCTTCAGCCGCAGGTGGTCCAGGACCCTGACTTCCACCAGGGCCTGGTGGTGGAACCGCTTCTTGTTGCGGATGATCTTGATGGCCACTTGGGTGCCGGTGCGGTGGTCCAGGGCGCGGATCACTTGCCCGAAGGACCCTTTGCCGATGACCTCCAGAATCTCATACCGGTAAGCTATGTGGTCGTGGATTTGCTGGAAAAAAGGAATAATATTGTAAGAGTAGTCCCAAAAATAACCTAAGTGTTAGAACTAACAAAGCATAAGAAGGATTCAAATGAAATCCAGCGCCGTCTTAAACTTTAACAAACACACGCAAGCATTATTCTTTGTAATATGTAAGAACATTTTTTAGACTTTCAATCGAAACATGCCTAATAACTTATATCCCAAGGAAAGTTCCATGTTCTCTGCATCTTGCATCTGCATTTTTGTGTATTCCCGATCACATTCATGTTTTTTAATGTAGACAATGTGCATTCGTCTACGATTTAGATTTAAGAGATCTATATTTGTAAATTGACGTCCGATGAAAATGCTGCAGTGTAGTTTGTTCCGCCGCTTCTTCTACACATGCGCTTTGGAAGCGGTAGTAGTTATAATTAGATTTAAGTTATGTGACGTCAATAAGTGATACCTTGTATCCAATTTTGAAAATAATTCTATTCTATTCTATTCTACACGTTCCATGGCTAGGCTTCGGGGCCCGGGGTTCGATTATTAATTATAAGGCAAGTTTAGGACTACTTAGATTAAGCAGTCCAGTTAGCGTCTCTTATTTCACGGTAGATTCCCGCGGGGAAAGCTAATAAGTACGATAAGATGAAGCTAAGTAATTAGTTTAATGGATTGTCCAACTTTGTCTTTACAAATTAGGGAATAAGAATAGAATTATATCAAAGCTTGATTTGGAGCTGATGGAATAAATACTTTAATTATGTTAGGTAATATGAGTACTGACATTTCGTACAGTAATTTCATTACCACTACATCTAAATAATGTAATGTTAATCTAGGCTTGTAGGTGACTTTTCCCTTTGACTTTGATATTAATTAGGTAACAGTTAAACCCACAAAGTGATTTTGAGAGCAAATTTAAGTTATCCACCCGCTAACGATATCACCCAGTGAAAAAGGCCTTAGGCGTTAATATACTTAGCAGTTATACTTAGCACAAGCATTTGGACCGAATTGAAAATCATTTGCCGGTTTTGTTTGATGTTTTAAAATACCCTTAGCTGCTTTGCCTGATAGACTTATGGTATTACAAGTGGGCTCTATATTTATTTTCATGATAGAATGGAAGAGAATCTTTATTTGCTTTTGATAAAAGTTTCTACATAACAAACATATTTCTTCCTTATCAGTCTTCAACTAAAGCATGCAAAAATTATAATATTACACATAAGTCAAATAAATTAAATCTAAATGATAAATTATATATCATTTGCCTTACAAACTCGGATGTGAACGTAACTAGGTTAAGGAATTAATTAATCACACTAAGTTTAGAATTGTTTAAATACTTTTTCTCCTCTTTTGCTTTGATTGTCATTCCGACTCGCAAAGCAACCATTATGAAATCCAAAAGATGACATGGAATAATTCGCTATAATTAATTAGGTGACGAGATTTATTGGGAGAGCAAAATATAATACAATTTCAGGTCCACAGAAAAAAAATTTCTTTAACCTTAAAAAGGAAGGTGCGCTGGTTAATTACAAAGGAAAACCCAGAGACCTATTATTATCAAAAGGTCTTAATTAAATGTGCTCCAATGTCGATGAACCGAACTTTTAGCTCTGAGGCGGGTGATGACGCAGATTTGTGATAGTCAAACTTTAGAGTTTATATGTAATAGTCATTATATATTTATAACTCTTGTGTTACTGAGTGACAGACCGACTTACAAATAATGCGCAGCCCAATCTGCTGGATGTAGAAAATTTTAAATTTAGCATGAAAGTTCCTGATCAGTCTTTAGTACGATCAGTCTTTTCAAGACTGTTGGCTCTGTCTACCCCACAAGGGATATAGACGTGACCATATGTATGTATGTAAGTTCCTTATGTAGTCTAGGGGTGCACTAAGAGAGGGTTTTCCGAAGTTCCAGCTTGAACGGCAATGAACGGGATTATTCGTTCAACACGAGAGGATCCTCAGGTGTCCTCTTATTTTCTAAAGGAATCGCGATTGCTTACTGTCAAAATTAAATGTCCACGGTATTAGTTCGCAGATAGTTTCCACTCACGTTCCACCACGTGAAATTGTAATAAATTTAAAGAGACGACCTCTGTGGCGCAGCGGTAGTACTCTTGTCTGTGACACCGGAGGTCCCGGGTTCGAATCCCGGCCGGGCATGATGAGAAAAGAAGTTTCTCTGATTGGCCTGGGTCTTGTATGTATATCTATATAAGTATTTATTATAAAATATAGTATCGTTGAGATAGTATCTCGTAACACAAAAATTCATCCGTTCAGCGATACCAACAAAAAAAATGTCTTCTCATAAATGCATAATCCATTTTGGCTGAAGCGTCGTCCAATTTAAGACATAATCATGGATAATTGCTTCAAGTTGAGTCCCGGATAATTTTGTTCGGCATTATATCAGGCATTTCCAAAGGCTTCCTTGTTGCAAAAGGAAGTAAAGGAGCGTGCCTTTTAAATATTTACAATACTTTAGATCGTGAATGGGCTTTATGTTAAAGATGACGACGTGCTATTTAAAGTGAACAATGGATTCCTCCTAGTGTTTGTAATGTTACTAAAAAAACCAAGTTCTTAGACTTTTGAATTTCCTCTACACAATAGATAGACTATCCAGAAATACTTCATTGGAAAAAGTTTGTTTGTTTGTTATATCTTTATTGCATATAAATTTACACAATAACAAAAAAATAGTAAATAGTTATAAAAGAAACAAATCACTTGCAATGGCGGACTTATCCCATGAAGGGATCTCTTCAAGCCAACGTTGGAAGTGGATAGATATGACGAACTTTCGGTCGGAGGAAGAGAAGCACCTATTGTTTTTGGTTTGGTATACGGACCGCCCCACATTTCTCTGTCCCGACCGTATTGATCAATTTGAGGATTTAGGACAACAGATGAAGTAAAAGATTATTGAAGGGATCGTGGCAAGTGAGAAAAAGTGTCGTCTGTGTCTACTGCATTAGGTAAACGTTACAAATAAATAAATAAATATACCTATGCGGGGCAAATTACACAGATCGAGTTAGCCTCGAAGTAAGTTCGAGACTTGTGTTACGAGATACTAACCAACGATACTATCCTATTAATATTATAAATGCGAAAGTTTATGAGTATGTCAGTTTGAATGTTTGTTACTCTTTCACGCAAAAACTACTGAACGGATTACGATGAAATTTGGTATGTAGGTAGCTGAAGACCCAGAATAAAATAAAGGCTACTTTTTATCCCAGAGTTCCCGCGGGATTGATAGGGTTTCCATGCGGACGAAGTTGCGGGCGGTCTCTAGTATTTTATGATAAAAACTTATATACATAGATATGCGTCCAAGACCCAGGTCAATCAGAGAAAGTTCGTTACTCATCACGCCTTGGCCGGAATTTGAACCCGGGACCTCCGGGGTCACAGACAAGTGCACTACCGTTGCGTCACAGAGACCGTCATAATGTGTTATGGTTAGATATGGTGACTGATAGTGGTCATTATTATCAGTTTAGCTCTGACGATACACTTTTACTTGTAGGCTTAGGTACCACTTCACGCTTAATTATTCCAAATTCTATGATTTTGACCTTCTTAGTTATGTCATAAGTCATCTCTTCGAAAATGCTTGATGAAAATTTTACTAGAGAATAATAATTTCTACATATATACATATAGTCACCTTTTTATTCCTCGCGGGTTAGACAGAGCCAACAATCTTGACAAGTCTGATAAGCCTATCCCTTAGTCGCCTTTTACGACATCCATGGGAAAGAGATGGAGTGGTCCTATTGTTTTTTCCATTTGTGCCGGCAACAGCACGGCTTATAGTAATTTCTAATACAGATTTATTTGTACTTTGTTATATCACTGTAGTTTAGGTTATATTGGGGTTAAATGCGCACACGCCACGGCTGACCCACATCTGACAAAGAATCTATGGCATTACACAAGAGCATGCACTTATCCCTTAGTCGCCTTTTACGACATCCATGGGAAAGAGATGGAGTGGTCCTATTCTTTTTTCTGTTTGTGCCGGCAACTGCAACGCTTATAATAATTTCTAATACAGATTTATTTGTACTTTGTTATATCACTGTAGTTTAGGTTATATTGGGGTTAAATGCGCACACGCCACGGCTGACCCACATCTGACAAAGAATCTATGGCATTACACAAGAGCATGCACTTATCCCTTAGTCGCCTTTTACGACATCCATGGGAAAGAGATGGAGTGGTCCTATTCTTTTTTCTATTTTTGCCGGCAACAGCACGGCTTATAATAATTTCTACTACAGATTTATTTGTACTTTGTTATATCACTGTAGTTAAGGTTATATTGGGGTTAAATGCGCACACGCCACGGCTGATCCACATCTGACAAAGAATCTATGGTATTACACAAGAGCATGCACTTATCCCTTAATCGCCTTTTACGACATCCATGGGAAATAGATGGAGTGGTCCTATACTTTTTCCAATTATGCCGGCAACCGCATGGCTTATAATAATTTGTACTACAGATTTATTTGTACTTTGTTATATCACTGTAGTTTAGGTTATATTGGGGTTAAATGCGCACACGCCACGGCTGACCCACATCTGACAAAGAATCTATGGCATTACACAAGAGCATGCACTTATCCCTTAGTCGCCTTTTACGACATCCATGGGAAAGAGATGGAGTGGTCCTATTCTTTTTTCTATTTTTGCCGGCAACCGCACGGCTAAAAATAATTTCTAATACAGATTTATTTGTACTTTGTTATATCACTGTAGTTTAGGTTATATTGGGGTTAAATGCGCACACGCCACGGCTAACCCACATCTGACAAAGAATCTATGGTATTACACAATAGCATGCAACTTTCCATGTATCTCAAAATGGAAATCTTGCTAAACGACGTACGCAGTTACAGTATTGATACACGTATTTATAAATGTTGATGCGAAAACGAACGTAGGTGAGTATTAACGTAAAACATGCATATAATCACCATATACGGCACCAATACGCATATATGTATATGACACCAATAGAAAAAAGAATAGGACCACTCCATCTCTTTCCCATGGATGTCGTAAAAGGCGACTAAGGGATAGGCTAATAAACTTGGGATTCTTCTTTTAGGCTAGCAACCTGACACTATTTGAATCTCAATTCTATCATTAAGCCTAATAGCTGTACGTGGCCTATCAGTCTTTTCAAGACCGATGGCTCTGTCTACCCTGCAAGGGATATAGACGTGATTATATGTTTGTACGTATGTAATAAACACACCCTCGTTTCAGCGTCGTTGGTTAGCAAAATGAGTCATTCTTTTAAATTTCGCCCATGCATGCTTTTTAAAAATGTGCATCGCACTGTTTTAAATTCTGAGCTGATGCGGCGGTTTTGCATTGAAACACGATTTTGTGAAAGCGTCCGCGCTAAGCTTTAGAATTTTCATCCATTTGGTTGGTAATTGTCTATATTCTGGCCAGTAGTTTTACAAAACACGCATCGAGTTTATATTAAAAGTACTTACTGTCCAAATTTTTGCAGTGTAATGGTGTAATAAGCATCAAGTTAATCACCTATCAGGTTGTGCCTTGTGGTTGCCGGCACTTTAGAATAGAACCTCTCCATATATTTCCCAGGGATGGCTTATAAACTTGGGATTCTTGTTTAAGCCGATGTCACTATTAAAATCTCAAGTCTGCCAGTAAGACAAACAGCTGAACGTGCCAATCAGTCGTTCCAAGACTTTCGGCTCTGTCCACCCCGCAAGGGGATATAGACGTGAATGTATGTATGTATGTAGATCGTGGCAAGTGAAAAGATGTAGTCACTGCCTACCCCTCCGGGAAAAAGGCGTGATTTAATGTACGTACCTATATCCTACTACTATTATAAAGGCGAAAGTTTGTATGGATGTTTGTTACTCTTTCACGCAAAAACTACTGAACCGATTACCATGAAATTTGGTATGTAGGTAGCTGAAGACCCAGAATAACACATAGGCTACTTTTTATCCCAGAGTTCCCGCGGGATTGATAGGGTTTCCATGCGGACGAAGTCGCGGACGGCCTCTAGTATGTATATACATATATGTATTATTCTCACCTTATTATAACTGCCGTTGTCATCGTCGAACCCGCAATTATTGGGTAGGTTGGACTTGGCCTGGATCTTGTTGGCTTCGAGGCCCAGGAACCAGATTTCAGGGTACTTGCGGATCTCATTCCTCTCCCACTCGGTGATTCTGTCGCCGTACAGCTTCAGGGCTTCTGTGTGAGAAAAAAAGATACACTAATATTATAAATGCGAAAGTTTGTATGTCATGACAGAAAAAAAGAATTCCTACTAATATTATAAATGAGAAAGTTTGTATGTCATGACAGAAAAAAAGAATCCTACTAATATTAAGTATAAATGCGAAAGTTTGTATGTCATGACAGAAAAAAAGAATCGTACTAAAATGATAAATGCGAAAGTTTGTGAGTATGTCAGTATGGATATTTGTTACACTTTTACGCTATAACAACTGAACCGATTACGATGAAATTTGGTATGTAGGTAACTGAAAACCCAGAATAACATTTAGGCTTTTTATCCCGGAATTCCCGCGGGATTGATAGGGTTTCCGTGCGGAAAAAGGCGCGGGCGGCCTCTAGTGAAGAAATAAAGAAATCAGGTCATATTTTGCGACTTTTCTTACGTTTGTGTCTGAGATCGTGGCAAGTGGAAAAACGTATCCTACCCAGATCCTCTCCAGAATGAGACGTGACACGAACGATCATACTAGGTACTCGGATATTTTCAGTAAACAGCATATCAACCCAAAATCTCAGTCACTTTAGAATAGAACTATTCGATATCGTTCCCATGGATGTCGTAAAAGGCGACTAAGGGATAAGCTTATAAACTTGCCATTCGCATCACAATTCAAACAGCTAAACGTGGCAAATGTTGTAGTCTAGCTTGTTGCGCTACTTTTTCTATACCTGCTCTTTGGAAGCGTTGGTAGATATAATTAGACTTAAGTTATGTTGGCGTCGATAAGTAATACCATCATTCCAATTTTTAATTAAATTCTTAAAACATAACATACATATTAATATTAGCTACACTAGGCTTTTACATTTTATATAGCGGCCATAACTGATAAAATAGCCGACTCGACTCTGTGTTCTGACATAACATTAGCGGGAGCGATGATTCGGCTTGACCGCCACCAAAGGGAAGATCTTTCGCCAGGCTAGGTGTTATACCTGGGGAACCGCGCGACAGACGATGTTGTGTCGGAGGTTGTATTTATACCTCCAATCCGTAAAATCATTGCTTGCGCGATTTAGGTTTTTTCGTTGTTTATGGCTGATAGCGCCGCGTGATTCTATTTTTTATTTTTGTGACTTGTGGCGTATATATTTTGCCACATAACTTTTTCGCTTGGAAACTGGACTAATGACATCCTCGTGTAATTAATTACACCACAGTTCATGGCCACGTCGGTCTGTTCACAGGTCTCATAATGCCTCCCTAGGGAGGTAGGAGGTAGTAGGGAGGTAGATAACTGAGACATGTTTAGGAGCAAAAGGAAACATGACACTCGTTTATCGTGCTTTATAATATGTATAAATAATATGAATTACCTGGAACACTATGGTTGCTTAGGATTTATGTTTCATTAATTCATTCATATAATCACGTCTATAGCCCTTGCGGGGAAGACAGAGTCAGCAGTCTTGAAATAATGACAGGCCACGTTCAGCTGTTAGGCTTAATTATTGAATTGAGATTCAGACAGTGACAGGTTACCAGCCCATCGCCTATAAGAATAATTTCAAGTTTATAAGCCAATCCCATAGTCGCCTTTACGACATCTACAGGAAAGAGATGGGATTGGTCCTATTCTTTCTAATAGGGCTATCAACCTCTGACCTTCCTGGACAGATAGAAAGAATACGCTTTATTGCACGTAAAATTTTAAACTTGAAATTCTTCTTTTAGACGATGGGCTAGCAACCTGTCACTATTTGAATCTCGATACTATCATTAAGCCAAATAGCTGGTCGTGGCCTGTCTGACGCACTCAAATAATTCAAATTCAAACTCAAACTCAAACCAAATCAATCAAAAAAAGTATAGTTGCCAAGATAGTTATTCCTGCATAAGATAGAAGCAGAAAAGAGGAGACAAATATTCAGTTTAAAATTACTAGGTATATTGTTTGTCATAAAATATAAATATGGCGGTCGAGCCGATTCATCGCTCCCGCTACACACGCTTTTAATCAGGTACCTTTACCGTTCACTTTCAGGAAAAGGTGTTCTTATGTCATGTTCATGTACCTAATCAATTATACAAAAGAGGTCAGGGTCACACTGACCTGTTTTGTAGGTAGATTAGGTTTGTACAGGTAGATTTCCTACCTTATTACGGTCGTGATGCTCTATCCAGCGTTTCTCGGAAATCTCCCGACAATTGGCGTCCGTTTATTGCTATCCGTAATATAATCAATCTAGAAACAATATATGCACACATACATATGACGTCTTATACCCTTACAAGGTAGACAGAGACATTAATTATGAACTTAATTCTATCATTAAGCCAAATAGCTGAACGTGGCCATTTAAGTCTTTTCAAGACTTTTCAAGGCTCTGTCTACCCCGCAAGGGATATAGACGTGACCATATGTATGTATGTAAATTGAAAGTTCTAACAAACATGCATACATATAATCACATCTATATCCCTTGGGGGGTAGCCAGAGTCAATAGTCTTGAAAAGACTGTAAGGCCACGTACAACTGTATGGCTTAATGATGGATGAAACTTAGATTCAAATAATGACAGGTTGCTAGCCCATCGTCTACAAAAATAATCCCTAGTTTATTAGCCTTTCCCTTAGTCGCCTTTAATGACATTCATAGGATAGATATAGAACCACACGGCTATATACAAGTATGCCAAAAGTGTGTCAAGTTTTTCGTAGTAAGTAAGTATATCTTCTTCTTCTTCCTCCTTCCTCAGGGAGGTGAGGGTGTAACTATTTGGCGTTAGTTATTTTTACACCCTCATCCCTCTGTGGACGAGCCCGGGGTATGGTTTAACTGACCATTTTTTTTAAACATAGATAATATACCTATGTATATATGTATGGTCCATACATACTACTAATATTATAAATCTAATATATATATATATCCCAATATACCACAGTGGGAAGGTTAACAATAAAATAAACAGAACTGTTTAACGTCAATAAGTGATACCTTGTATCCAATTTTGAAAATAAATCTATTCTGTTCTATTCTAACCTTCTTTATTTAGTGTTCACAAAAATTAATTTTATAAGTATCAATAGGTATTTAAATTATACGCCCGGTTTTAGAAAACGAGACTTTTTTGAGTATCTGATCATTATTCGGGAATAACGGGACAGGTAGTCGAATAAAGGGACAGTCCCGATCAAAACAGGTGTCTGGTCACTTAAGGTATGCTGTGTGTATCCCAGTAATTAAAAAACACATGTCCAAAACTATTACATTATCTGCTCAAGAGATGTAGCGAAGATGTGGTTACCTGTATCAAATAGTAGGTCCATCACCGCTTATCTTCCTACACTTAAATTTGGAAAACTAGTCATATATACATATTTTTGCCCACAAAACATATTAGCTATTAAAAAAAAATGAAAACTATTACATTATCATCACTGCTATTGTCATGTTGCCGAATAATAATGTTACTCGCGATATTTCCCGAAAAAGAGCGGACTGGAGGTCAAGGTCAGCTGCGGGGGTGACCTTTGTTGAAACAGGTTACGCGTTCAACCCCGGTCATTTTATCTCGGGATCTCTTCGTAAAATATTCCCGATTTCTTTTTTAATATTGGCACAGAAAGAATCATTAGGCAGACGCATTATTTTAGAATGTTTGACTCTTAATATTTAACTCTTTTATTGAGATAACTTGACTTTGAGGGAAACTTTGAATTCCAGACAATAGTTGCCTTTGTTTGTTTGTGTAATTAAATAAATCCAAAGAAAATTTATGTATTTAGTCACGGCGGTTAAGATGAGAAAGCTTAATAGACAAGACAGGCTTTCGCATAAATATCTAATATTAGTATGGTTATTGATTTACGGTTAGTTTGATTCGTTTAATAATTGCACGCTGAATTTAAAAGCATTTCTCTTTTATCATCAATTTCAACGAAGTCATTTGTACATATGTTTAGTCTAAAGCGATGTGTTCGTTCATTTATTGTTTGCATTTGCTAATTTATCGAGAAAGTACGGCTATTTCGAAGTAACCTAATTCCATTACATAATGCCGATCATTCAATTTACCCACGCACATTTAGAAATAACTGCATATCACTTAACAGGTTATGCCTATTTCATGAAAGCTTTTGCTTTATTGTAGTCTTCAAATATGCGCCTACTAAAATATTATAGCAATGTGTATGATATGTAATTGGAATTTTAGCCCCATATAGGCGTTGTAAACTACGCCCGTACGCACGCACGTACTAACCGTTTTTATCGTGTCAAAAACCATCACTGTCCCGCTTCACGTCATAATAAAAAGCAAAACAGCTATAGTTTTCGCGCGATAAATACGGTGTCGCGCGTGCCATGCTATGGGAACTGGCCATAATAGGTATAGCTCTAGTGAGATGAAAAATCACCCGGGAGTAACGCCAGATGATGATTACCTATTAATTTGTACCATAAATTGCGATTAATTATGAGATGAGTTTGATGATGTATAGTCAAATGATGCACCCTATACTCCTCTCCAGAGAGGTAAGAATGTAACCGGATGTAAGGCCAAGAGAAGGAAGAATTATAAAAACATAAGTGCTTCTTTAAAATCATGAAAATATACAGATCCAGGGTAGCATTCATGCGGACAAACAAAAAGCCAAAAGCGTAATCCACGAAATAATTTACGCTGCGAACTTTGCCGAAAATAGACGTGAAAAGCTGCCAATTCAGCGCCACCGTTGAGACTGACGGCTATAATAACAATTCACTAGAGTTTCGAATTGAATTGGCTAAGTTAACTTTTTTCTAAATTATTACTTTTAGCTTTTACTTTTACTATCATTAAGCCAAACAGCTGAACGTGGCGTATCAGACTTTTCAAGACTGTTGGCTCTGTCTACCCCGCAAGGGATAAAGACGTGATTGTGTTACTTTTAGTTTTTTTTTATAAAGTAAAAGCTCACTTATATCCGGTTCCATAATTTTATCTGTCACTTAGAAAGTTCTTTTATTTAAAAATAATCATTTTATTTATTTATTTAAACTTCATTTTACAAAATACAAATGTATAGCACAATTGGCGGACTTAATGCTAAAAACATTATCTACCATAGTCAACCATTGGGTCTAACAGAGAACTTTATGTGGGGTCAAACTAAATATACCTACTCGTATTTTGTGTCGCCGTCCACGTGACGTCATAGTAGTATGTCGAGCAGTTTTTCATTACTGTATTTTCCTTCAACAAAGATACTTTTTTTTTCAAGTTGTAAACCTAAATAAAACAACATTTTAATGTATGTATAAAAACTTTACTTAGCCAATTCACTGGAGTTACGGATTCAATTCTCGGTGACTTTGCTCTTTTGTTACCATGAAGTTGGAATATTATCACCTGCGCCCGACTCCTTTCAAGCTATTTCAATGGAAAGGCGAATACGGCAGCAATTTGTGCTGTCCCCCTCTAATGGTATAGGACCACTCCATCTCTTTCCCACGGATGTCGTCGACTAAGGAATAGGCTTATAAACTTGGGATTCTTCTTGTAGGCGATGGGTACGCTACTTGTAACTAATAGAATGTAAATCTTATCATTAAGCTAAAAACAGCTGAAAGTGGCATATCTGTCGTTTCGAGACTGTTGGCTATGTCTACCCCGCAAGGATATAGGTGTGATTATATTGATGTATGTGTAGTTATAGGTATAATATCATGTTATATGCTTTACCTATTGGAATCGGGAATCACTTTTCAGAACGAATTATTGACAACATATAGAAGGTCTAATTATCTTCATTTCACTAACAAGCATGACATCAGTTTGGATCAGATCTTTAGTCTGTATGTAGATACCTATTTTATCCAAATACTACTGAATAGTTAAGGTTAAAACTTCTAAATTCGAATCCTACTTATACTCGTTTTATAAATGCGATAGTTTGTGAGTATGTAAGGATGTCAGTATGGATGTTTGTTACTCATTCACGCAAAAACTTCTGCACCGATTACGATGAAATTTGGTATGTAGGTAGCTGAAAACTCAGTATAACATATAGGCTACTTTTTATCCCGGAGTTCCCGCGGGATTGATAGGGTTTCCATGCGGACGAAGTCGCGGGCGGCCTCTTACCTACCATTCATCAATCTATCTATAGTCCCATTGATTTGACGACCAATGGTGGGAATACGAACATCATACATAGGTACATATAATCGAGTATCCCTTGCGGGGTAGATAGAGCCAACAGTCTTGAAAAGACTGATAGGCCACTTTCAGCCGTTTGGTTAATGATAGAAATGAGATTCAAATAGCGACGTGTTGCTAACCCATCGCCTAAAAAAAGAGACTCTCAAGTTTATAAGCCAATCCTTTAGTCGTCTTTTACGACGTGCATTGGAAAAAGATGCAGTGGTCCTATTCTTATTTGTATTAATGCCGGAAACCACACGAAACTTGTGATAAAATAAAAAGTTCTTGTTTATTTTATGACAGAAGGAAGAACGAAGGACCTTTAGCATAATCGTTTTCTTTGTCTTGTATCTGTTGATTACTTGCTTGCGATAAATATGCAAAGCCTGGTCGCTTCCCTAGTATATTGTAAATATGTGAGAACTCGGAAATGAAACCGCGACCTTTCTTCGGCGAGACGGGAGCTGGGCGCATGATCCATTAACCTACATCCGGGAGACAATATAAATAAATAAAGCCTTATAGTTCCCGGAACCAATACAAAAAAATAAAAGGACCACTCCATCTCTTTCCCATGGATGTCGTAAAAGGCGACTAAGGAATAGGCTTACAAACTTGCGATTCTTTTTAGGCGATGGGCTTGCAACCTGTCACTATTTGAATCTCAATTCTATCATTAAGCCAAATAGCTGAACGTAGCCATTCAGTCTTTTCAAGACTGTTGGCTCTGTCTACCCCGCAGGGGATATAGACGTGACCATATGTATGTATGTATATAAATAAATACAACTTGGTGAATAAAAAAACAGATGGGATGTTACAAATTGAACACCAATGGAGTTTGTCAAAAGAAAAAACAAATTATGACATCACTCTATACTAACAGCCAAAGAGTTGTAGCGGGAGCGATGATTCGGGCTCGACCAATGGGAAGATCCACCGCCAGGCTAGGTGTTGAAGGTTATCTATATATATAAAACTCTTCCGTTACTGAGTGACTGACTGACAGACAACGCACAGTCGAAACTACTGGTCGTAGACAGCTGAAATTTGGAATGTAGGTTCCTTGGGATATGTAGGGGAGCACTAAGAAAGGATTTTTGGAAATTCAACCCCCAAGGGGGGGAAAAGGGGTAAAAACGTTTCTATGAAAAATCTTATTCCTTGGGTTTATAAACTTGAAACTTGGCATGAACACGTACATAGGCAAGTAAATATGTTTGACATTATAAGTTTTTTCAAACTACCCTCCAATCGTGATTTAGGGGGTGCGATTGGGTGACTGATTTATTAACGCACAGCCGAAACCGCTCGGTATAGGAGTCTGAGATTTTGAACAGAGGTTCCTTTAGTAACATAAGTGAGCACTAAGAAGGGATTTTTGAAATGTCAACCCCCAAGGGGGGGAAACGGGATAAACTGAGCAGGGGCTGCGGGAAAGTTCTAACGAGATACCGTGGCCCCGGAACGCAAAGCGCAACTGAAGGAACGAGGTGGGTTTTAGTCAGTAAAAGTCTGACACTCCCTTCCGTTCCACCCAGAGCGGGAGAGGTCATTTGATGATTTCCCATCCTTAAAAAAAAAGACTTTGTATGACAACTTTCAGTCGTCTCTTTAACATACATAATAACATACATAATTATGTACATACATGCATAACATTAATAACATCACGCCTTTAAATCCCTATTTTGTGTTAACACTACCCATACAAACAGCTACGAAATTTGTCCGCATCCATTTTCACCTAAATTCTTAACGTTAATGAGATTTACTTTTTATTATCAGGTCAACCTAATAGCCTCACATGTACGTATAACTTCGTAAGAATTTTCTTTAAACTCCTAACCGTTGAGGAGTTGTACCTTCCATCATCAGCTCATTCACATGGGATGATGACTATCAGACGCAAATACTTAAACAGATCTATGAAATTGTCAAAAACGTAATTGCCTGTAAATTTGAGGTTTGCCCTTGATTTCCCTGGAATACCATCATCAGATCCTGACTAGGTAACAACGGGACCAACTTGAAAGTATACTCTACCGAACAAAAAAAGAATCACGTAAATCGGTCCATAAATCTCGGCGTAATAGGTATGCATAAATAAAACACCCGAATTTTATTTTCTATTAACTATCACGAGTTGTCTCGATGCTCGATAGATGGCGTTGGCATCAAGATAGATCGCGCTATGGTTTCGTTACCGTCATTTAGCTAGGTAGCGTAAAATATTTTAATTTATCGTGTAATTTTAGCAGCGCCCCTAGCGGACATACGCGAAACTATATGTAGTTTCGCGTATGTCCGCTAGGGGCTGTAATATGTTACACACTACAAATATTTTGATTTGAAATTATTATTCGTTTGATTCATTAACTTTTAACTTGACTTATTTAACTTATTTTACTCTCTATTTCAGTTAATTTTTGATTTGTTGATTAGATTTGATATTTTTGATAGTGATAGGTGTCGAAGTGCGAGAAGTCTTAAATATTGGTTAGTAAAAAATACGTATCAGTTGCGGAAAGCAGGATGGCACTAAATAGGATGGGATGGGACAGGATAGGACTGGACGGGGCAGGACGGGACACAACAGGTTGGGACGGGACGGAACAGAACGAGAAGAGACGGGACAAGACGGGAGAAGCCATATGAATTTAAACCAAATATAAACATAAAACAGCCCCGCACGATACGGGATAAAAAAATGGGTGAAATTTTATGGCGTATCCTTATAATATAAATACATTTGCGCGGGCGAAGCCGCGGGCAAAAGCTAGTATAATATATATGCTTCAATCCGTGAAATCTTTGCTTGCGCGATTTAGACTTTTCGCTGTTTTTAACCGATAGAGTCACGTAATTTTGTTTTTGTGACTTGTGGCATAGATACTACATATGTCGCCACATTGTACTGTATTATTAACAGATTATTAACTTTATTATCTGTTATACAAGGGATCAGTTTAATTTATTTTAATATAAAGTCATTTAAATATTTAACGATACACAATGAGAGCGTACATTTTTCTTGTTTATCATTTAAAGTAGAGCAATGTGACACTTTTTATTTTAAGTAGGCCACGTTTAACTTGATGATTTTATGATGAATGTGACATTCAAAAATAGGTACAGGTTGCATCTATTGGCTAGCATTGCTCTAAAGAAATCCCAATTTTGAAAAGCCCTTTCATTCTAAAATATGCGTAGGTGCTGGCACAAAATACGATTTTTTTTTCTTTTCTTCCAGGCATAGAAGCATACATTTAAAAATTAAAAAAAAAATGGCCTAAAAAAACTTATCATAGCCAATTATACAACGGTAGAGTGAAGATGCGCGACAACACTCATTGACCCACATCCAGCCAGCATTTTAGAGAGCACTACAGATAAATACGGAGGTCGCATCTACCCTCTTGTGAATCTTGTCAATCGATTTGTAGAACTTTGCAGGAGCAATTGACGGCTTCTATGGCGCAGCGGTAGTGCGCTTGTCTGTGACACCCGAGGTCCAGGGTTCGTATCCCGGTCAGGGCATGATGAGAAATTAACTTTTTCCGATTAACTTGGGTCTTGGGTGTTAATTTATATAAGTACCTATTTAATATAGGATATAGTATCGTTGATTGAGTATCTCGTAACACAATTCTCCAACTTACTTCGAGGCTCACTCAATCTGTGTTATCTGTCCCATATATATTTATATTTCGTTGGTCGGGAAGCTGTGACCTAAATTGATGATATATAGACCTCTTGATCTTGACGTTTTAAAACATAGACGTTTCGCTTTGTTTGACGTTTTGCTATTAAGACTATCTGATCAGGAGGGATCGATAACGACATCAAGAAAGTCTTTAAGGGTGTCCAATATCCATGGCCGTTAAGCCTTTTAAAAACTACAAATTTCTAGAAACTTCAGCAAAATTCACCTACAATTGCCATTTGTAAGGTTTCCTTAAACGGGTCAAGGGAAGGCCGCAGGTGTCTGTCTGTTGGTCACGTGGTATCCACGTTATATAGACAACAGAACAAAGAACCCCCGGTCCGTGGACGCAATTTGTTTTGTGATTACAACGAATCAAAATAAGTCCATTTTCATAGTAATAGTTCCTAAAGTTGCGTATACACTTTTGCAGGTGACGGTATTAACTTCGTGGTAAGCTCTGCAGTAGGTGGAAGACAAATACGAGTAAGATTTCATTCAATGATCGAAAAATGTTTTGTCAACATTCCTTTTCATATATATATTATAGTTGAAGAGTTTATTTCGGGAAGTTACTGTATCTACCTATTTGCAGGATTACAAATTCTTATACTGTAAGATTATGACCTAATCGGAGTGAATACGATAAAGGAATATCTCTTTTTTTTCTTATAACATACACTCACGTCTATATTCCTTGCGGGGTAGACAGAGCCAACAGTCTTGAAAAGACTGAATGGCCACGTTCAGCTATTCAGCTTTATGATAGAATTGAGATTATATAGTGACAGGTGGCTAGCCCATCGCCTAAAAGAAGAATCCCAAGTTTGAAAGCCTATCCCTTAGTCGCCTTTTACGACATCCATGGGAAAAAGATGGAGTGGTCCAATTCTTAATGTATTGTTGCCGGGAACCACACGGCACTTTCTTCTAATAATTAGGTACATTTACTTTCTTTTCGGCATAGACAACGTTTACTCCATGGATTTAGCTGGTAACGTATAAAATGCCATTGAGTAATGTGGCGTAGTTTCAGATTTCAAAAGGAATCCCGCAACTATTGACGCGAAGCGAAGCTCAAACTATCGACAAATTGCTTGCAAACTATGCGGGAAAAAAAATTTTATATAGATGCAAACATACATACCGTCACGTCTATGTCCGTTGCGGGGTAGACAGTGCCAGTTGAAAAGATTGATAGGCCACGTTCAACTGTTTGCCTTGATGATAGAATTGAGATGATTAAAAATAGTCACAGATTGCTAGCCCATCGCCTAAAAGAAGGATCCCAAGTTTATAAGGCCTATTATTTTTTCTATAAGTGCCAGGAACCACACGGCATTTATGAAGATGTCGCATTTTATTATAGACATTTTCAAAGTCATAAACTAAAACTATTTATGTTTTTAAAGTAATAAGTAAACAAAAAACAGCAAATGTATATCCTAATGAGACATAAATTGTTGGTGTTTATTAATTTCTTGGTAGAAAAAAGAAGATATGGCATTATGTCTTTAACGATTTATGTAAAGTACATACATTAGTTCGATTTCTAACTGATGTTCTTTGGCTAAAAACTAATTTCCTTTATCCAAAAGACAATTGTGAAGTGAAAGTGCCGTGTGGTTCCCGGCACCAATACAAAAAAGAATAGGACCACTCCATCTCTTTCCCATAGATGTCGTAAAAGGCGACTAAGGGATAGGTTTACAAACTTGGGATTCTTTTTCAGGCGATGGGCTAGCAACCTGTCACTATTTGAATCTCAATTCTATCATTAAGCTAAATAGCTGAATGTGGCCTATCAGTCTTTCTACGCCACAAGGGTTGGCTCTGTCTACCCCACAAGGGATACAGACGTGGCCATGTGTATGTATTTAAAAGACAATTGAGTTTGAATCTTAATGCCAGCATGAACACTCAGAGCAGATTTTTTAATATATGAATAAAAAATGTTAGTACAAAATGCGAAAGTATGCCCATCTCGCTTCATCGCAGGATCAGGTTACCCGAATTTTTGAATAAAAGTAATGTAAGGCTACATTTCAGACAGGCGAAGTCACGAGCACAACAGCTAGTCCTACTACTATTATAAAGGCGAAAGTTTGTATGGATGTATGGATGTTTGTTACTCTTTCACGAAAAAACTACTGAACCGATTACCATGAAATTTGGTATGTAGGTAGCTGAAGACCCAGAATAACACATAGGCTACTTTTTATCCCAGAGTTCCCGCGGGATTGATAGGGTTTCCATGCGGACGAAGTCGCGGGCGGCCTCTAGTTATAAATAAAACGTTTCTAGTTCAATAAATAGCTCGTCGCAATGCAACACTAATCGTGCCTGGTGGATTTGCATGTCATTAACATAAGCATTCGTGACCAATACGAGAACGGATTGCTATAGAACAATTTTTTAACTTAATTTCAATAAAATCTTTGATTTTACTATTGTCAGTAGAAGTGGAAGTCTTAGTCTTCCATATATCTTTTTATGTCGGATAATAAACTTGGGATTCTTCTTTTAAGCGAAGGGTTAGCAACCTGTCACTTTATATGAATCTCAATTCTATTAGTAAGCCAAATAGCTGAATGTGGCCTATCAGTATTTTCAAGACTGTTGGCTCTGTCTACCCCGCAAGGGTAGACGTGATTATATGTATGTATGTTTTTTCTTCTTTTAGGCGAAGGGTTAGCAACCTGTCACTATTTTGATCTCCATTCGGCCTCTGTGGCGCAGCGGTAGTGCGACACTTGAGGTTGCCAGGATCGAATCCCGCCCAGGGCATGATGGGAAACGAACTGTTTCTAATTGGCTTGGGTCCTAGATGTTTATCTATATATAAGTTTTTATTCTAAAATAAAGTATGTATCATTGAGTAACTTTCTCCTAACACAAGCTTCGAACTTACTTCGAGGCTAACTCTCTGGGTAATTTGTCAACAAAAAAAATTGCCAGTGAGATAACCTTCTCGACAACATCTTTCAAAAACGAATCAAATCATCTAAAAAAAAACTTTTAATACTCAAACTTCTAAGTCAACTATGCAATAGCCACAACCTTTTTCATACGCTCCAAAAAGCTTTTATCTTTAAAAGAGTTGTACATCCACTCGCATCAATCACAAAATGGAAACTTATGAGTTCGCGTCTCTCAGCTCAGTCAATCCACGCTGGCTGGTTATAAAATGGATCTTTTTTATATCCACACCTCATAAAAGAAAAAGCGTGTTTGTTATTTTTATGGTCAAACTCTAATGTAAACATAATTATACCTAACCATAATTTAAACATTTGAAAACTTACAACCTGTTCCCTGTGGTTCCTGGCACCAATACAAAAAAGAATAGGACCACTCCATGTCTTTCCTATGGATATCGTAAAAGGCGACTAAGGGATAGGCTTACAAACTTGGGATTCTTTTTTAGGCGATGGGCTAGCAACCTGCCACTATTTGAATCTCAATTCTATCATTAAGCCAAATAGCTGAACGTTTCCATTCAGTCTTTTCAGGACGGTTGGCTCTGGCTACCCCGCAAGGGATATAAACCTGACCATATGTATGTATTGTAATTATACATGTATGTATATTATAAACTTCAGGCTATAATTTGTGATTTAAATGTAAAAGTCCGATATTAGTATTCAATTCTCGCTCACTGTATAAAACCTGATTATGATGGAACAAGGCCGAAGGGCTGGGACGAAGGGCAAGGTATACATGTATCCGCAACTTTATACTTTATTACCAAAAGGGTGAAATTGTATTTCGTTTGAGTGGTCCAAGGGTTAGGTTAAGTTTAAAACTAACTTTTGCAGGCCTTCGTTCTTCAAGAATTTTCAAAGTGTCATGTGAGTGTTTTTAAATATGAACGATTTCAAACCAATAAAATGTTTGTATTCATGCGTCAATTAAATACTTCCGGTTCCGTTACAATGTCACTTGGTAAACATTTTTTTTAATTTTGTTAAAATACATACACCTACAATAATAATAAAATAATCAACTTACCTAAATAATATAACCAAATATTTTAACTTTTGAGGAATATTCTCAGTAGAACCGGTCCATCTCTTTCCCGTGGATGTCGTGAAAGGCGATTAAGGGATGGGCTGATAAACTTGGCGTATTCTTATTTTAGGCGCTAGCAACCTTAAATCATACAGCAGACTGTGACCTTATAGTCTTTGCGAGACTGTTGGATCTGTCAACCCCTTAAAGGCTATAGACGTGATTATATATATGTATGTATTTTTTTAAAAATTTACTTTCAAGAGGGACGGCGAAGGATCAGGTCAAGAGTACCCGATACCGCTGAGCTTGCATGAAGAGAGTGATGAACGTGTATGAAATAGAAAGTAATATGCAGACGTGTTAATAGGAAAGATGGTTATATATATCAAAATAAATATATACGGGACAAATTACACAGAGTCCCTTAGTCGCCTTTTACGACATCCATGGGAAAGAGATGGAGTGGTCATATTCTTTTTTGTATTAGTATCGGGAACCACACGGTCGAAAAAAATCGATATATGTATGAATCTTACCAGAAGTATAGAGGGGCCTCCGTGGCGAGGGGGGCTGTGGGGGGTTGTGGTTGTCGTCTCGAGGGGGGCTGGCGACCGCGCCATCCGAGTTGTTGTTGCCTGGAGGCCCGGGACCCTCGCCGGCGCCCGCCTCCAATTGCAGCTGAAAAAATCATTCATTCGTTCATTCATATAGTCACGTCTATATCCCTTGGGGGGTAGGCAAAGCCAACAGTCTTGAAGAGACTGAAAGGCCACGTTCAGCTGTTTGGCTTTATGATAGAGATTCAAATAGTGACAGGTTGCTAGCCCATCGCCTAAAATAAGAGTCCCAAGTTTATACGCCTATCTCTTATATCCTATCTCTTATATTCTATAGTCTATAGCCTTAAAATTGTTCCCAGTTCATAAACCCTTCTTTTCAACGTAATGGTGAATAGAACCACCCGCCAATAGAAACTTAGAGTCTAAATCGCGCAAGCTAAGTTTCTACGAATAGGAACATAAATACAATCTCCGACTCTACATCGTATGGTCAGAGCATTGCAGCTAGCCTGGCGGAAAATCTTCCCTTTGTGATGAACCTAAAATCACATCTTTTTACCTTAGGGGTAGACAGAACCATCTCAGTCTTAATCGACAGTTAAGAATGAAAAAAGATACGTCCCTGTAATTTATAACCCTTGAGTTTCTGTCTCAAAGGTCAATCAAACACGACAATAAGGACCCATATAATTTCATAAGTACGTAGGTACTTAGCGGACAAGGGCCGAGTCGCGTGACCCCTCTTGTCGTGACGACACGTGACAACGAATTTCACTTGATATTAACATTGAAAGTCTTTAGTTCGAAAAAGGAGGAAGTTCTAAATTCGATTGTAATGTTTTTTTTTTTCATTCTGTTTGTTTAAACGATAAGGCCCAAATGTGAGTAGAAATCCTCTCTTTGTGCTCCCACAGATTAAAAAAGAAACTTACCTACATGTCAAATTTGAAATCTCTAGATCCAAATGGCGGTTTTTTAATGTGCGTCGATATGTCAATCGGTCAGAAATTTGTTTATTTGCCCTGGCAAACGTTGTTTTGCCATATAAATAATTTTTAAGTAATTTCTTGTAAAAAATATTGTTAAGGGTGGACAACCCTTATCACTAAGGGGTATGAAAAATAGATGTTGACCGATCCTCAGACCTACTCAATATGAACACAAATTTTCATGAGAATCGGTCAAGCCGTTTCGGAGGAGTACGGAAACGAACATTGTGACACGAGAATTTTTTATATAAGATAATTAATATGAAACTATCGTTTTGGAAGCGGTAATTAAGAAGTAATGTTTAAACTTTTTTTATACTATTTAGAGAACACATGGTATAAAAATTTTGCTACGAGTTTCAATCTTGACACGGCTGTTATAAATTCCCACATAACGTCCCTAATTCCTTTGTAACTCGCGAACGAAACTTTAACTGACTGTAATCAATTTAACGGGAGCCTATTCCTGAATGCAGTCCCAGACAGTTCCCTGCCATTTCGAATTGCAACTTTAACAACTTTTCGGCAACTTAATTTGCATTCCTGTCGTCTTTGATAGCTGGTTGTGTTCAAACTTTACAACTTTGACGAAGGCGTCTATAATTTTTCAAGTTACATACATACATACATACATATAATCACGTCTATATCCCTTGCGGGGTAGACAGAGCCAACAGTCCTGAGCGGACTGATAGGCCACGTTCAGCTATTTGGCTTTAAGATAGAATTGAGATTCGAATAGTGACAAGTTGCTAGCCTATCGCCTAAAAAAAGAATCTCAAGTTTGTAAGCCTATCCCTTAGTCGCATTTTACGACATCCATGGGAAAGAGATGGAGTGGTCCTATTCTTTTTTGAATTGGTGCCGGGAACCACACGGCACACACATTTTTCAAGTTAGTTGTAATTTTATTATCAACCTTAATATTATTGCCGTACATTTTACATTGCCGTGTGGTTACCGACAAAAAAAAAGAATAGGATCACTCCTCCATAGGATCTTTCCTGTGGGTGTGGTAAAAGTCGTCTAAGTGATAGGCTTATAAATTTGGGATTCTTCTTTTAGGCGATGGGCTAGCAACCTGTCGCAATTTAAATCTCAATTCTATCATTAAGCCTTACATATTAATTATTTGCTTTATTAACAAACCGGTCATTGCTTCGTCACGCTCTGAATTCCATCGAAATTTATTTATTTATTTACTAATTTATGTACACAGAAAACATCGAGACTGATAACCACAAGAAACAAAATAACAAAGGTACTGCTTATTTCAAAAGAAATCTTTTCCAGCAGACCCGATATTAGGAGACTTGGATTCACGGACATTCAAGAAACTTCGGAAAGCCCGGGGCACTGTTCCCGTGGACATTTCGGGATATCCGCATTTACCGATCTCCTTCCTGCTTATAAATCTAACTTGTAATTTTCCACAGTACGAACTTAGTTTTGATGAGTTGGTTTATAAGATGAAGTTTATATTATAAGCTGTTTATGCACACATCTCCGTCCGTGTAATGTAAACCTAGTTTTATTTAATGCGAAGGGCGTGCTTCATCTGACTATCTCTGAATCTCAATTGCATCAGTCAAACGTCTATGTTATCTAACTGGCTCTTTTCATACATACATACATATGGTCACGTCTATATCCCTTGCGGGGTAGACAGAGCCAACAGTCTTGAAAAGACTGAATGGCCACGTTCAGCTATTTGGCTTAATGATAGAATTGAGATTTAAATAGTGACAGGTTGCTAGCCCATCGCCTTAAAAAGAATCCCAAGTTTATAAGCCTATCCCTTAGTCGCCTTTTACGACATCTATGGGAAAGAGATGGAGTGGTCCTATTCTTTTTTGTATTGGTGCTGGAAACCACACGCTCTATTCAATTCATAAAAACGTAATCATATCATCTCCATATCATTCTTCAACCAGATACACCAATTTCTTGGTCACATAGCGCGCCAAAGCACTGACAATTTAGAATAACTAATAATAACTGGGACTGGTGGATGGCAAAAGCCCACAAAAAAGGAATTCTAAAAGGTGGCCGGGGTACTCCAAATGCCATGTTCTCATGCAGAAGACCGCAGTAGACGGAGAAGACTGCAGCAGCGCTACATAGGAGTCACGATCCTCACTAGTGAGGGAACAACTTGAGAAGGTGGATGATCATATTATTGTGTTTGGTTTGCATGATAAAAATCATCAGCTCATGCTCCTAGCGGTAGTTCTGGTTTTGTCCTCAACTCTTTAAAGAGAAGTTTTTTATTTGACGAAATATTCGTATTGACATAATCAGTTCTACATTCATACATGTTTTTTAATGTAGACAATGTGCATTCGTCCACGATTTACATTTAAGAGATCTATATTTGTAAATTGACGTCCTATGAAAATGCTGCAGTGTAGTTTGTTCCGCCGCTTCTTCTACACATGCGCTTTGGAAGCGGTAGTAGTTATAATTAGATTTAAGTTATGTCACGTCAATAAGTGATACCTTGTATCCAATTTTGAAAATAAATCTATTCTATTCTAGAAGCTCGAGAGCCTAGCTTAGCCTACCACCGAGGTATGTTGGACTGGGTGACTGAATGTCCTAGGGGACTATAAATCTGTTTACCTTTTACTCCTCCAGCCTTCAACTCATTTTCAACCTGTGAATCAGTTACATTTATTCAGATACATACATACACGTCACGTCTATGTCCCTTGCGGGGTAGACAGGGCCAACAGTCTAGAAAAGACTGAATGGCCACGTTCAGCTATTTGGCTAAATGATAGAATTTAGATTCAAATAGTGACAGGTTGCTAGCCCATCGCCTCAAAAAGAATCCCAAGTTTGTAAGCCTATCCCTTAAGTCGTCGTAAGAGATGGAGTGGTCCTATTCTTTTTTGTATTGGTGCCGGGAACCACACGGCACTCATTCATTCACTCAGATACCTTGTGTGTTTTATTATCAATCCGCACTAATTAATTCTTACGACAAACATTGTAACAGTCATGATGATGATCATTAATTGGAACCAGGAAGTATACTAATTAAGGCTGTAATTCGTGCGGCGCAGTCGTAAATCCTTTTTATGGGTTTATCATTAACGGCGACAAGCCTGTAGGGTTGTGCCTACAATATAATGGTGTATTGAATAGATTACATTAATAACAGAACTACCATTGTGCCGTGCTGTTTTCGGCACTTTAAAATTGAACCACTCCATACCTTTCCCATGGATGTCGTCAAAAACGATTAACGGATAGATTTATAAACTTGGGACCTGTCAATATTTGAATCTCAATTCTGTTACACCGAAGGTCTCAGGTTCGAATCCCGGCCAGGGAATGATGAGCAACGAACTTTGTCCGATTGGTCTGGGCTTAATTGTTTATCTATATAAGTATTCATTATAAAATATGGCAATGCTGCCAGCCTAAGGGGCACGGGAGTGTGCCCCGTGTTGTTAAGTTGATGTAAATTGCAAGTTGACGCTATGCAGTGGCTGTTCAATTTGTAAATTATATTTTAGTTTGTAATCATCTTTTTTTTCTTTATATTTTAAAGTAGTTTTAGCTTTAGTTTTAATTTGAGTTCATATTAATTAAGTTTTCTATTTATAATGTATAAAGATATAATTTGTAAACAAATTTATAAATTAATTGTTACAAAATATAATATCGTTGATTCAATATCTCTTAACACAAGTCTCGAACTTACTTCGAGGCTAACTCAATTTGTGTAATCTGTCCCTTATATATTTATCATAAGCTAAGATAATTAAAACTAGTATTACCCCACATTCTCATCCTTTAATAAACACATCAAAAGCACACTACCCGGATAATGTCTCAAAATAAAGGTCACACACACAAACACCTATTAATATATTATAGACATGTCAATTTGACGAAAGGTCACGTGTCATGTCCCATGATAGTAAAATTGATTGGAGTCTGAAACTATTCGTGGTATTGAGACTAATGGTTCACTAGCTTTTACCAGCAGCTTTCTCTGTCTTTAAGTGTTTATGATTGGGTCATTGCCTTCCTGGCATTACTCGTAGGATTACTGGAGAGTAATTAAGTAAAAACACTTGATTTTACCAAAACGAAAAGCATAGATAAAAACAGTATATAGATATAAAATATAATATAATTGTTTATAATATATATATATAATTGTTTGCCGGTTGACTGGAAGAGATCCCTTCATGGGATAAGTCCGCCATTTATTTGTTTCTTTTATAACTATGTACTTACTATTTTCTTGTTACTGTTTAAATTTCTATGCAATAAAAATATTACAAACAAACAAATATATATAATTATAAAAAAGGGGGCTGAGAGCCAGCGAAGACCCGCCCGGGGAAAGCGATCACGATCCTGGCCAACCTCCCGGCTGACCTCCACAACCTTTGCAGAGAAATCACAGCTACACATCCAGTTACCTGAATGTGCAGGTTTCCTAATGACGTTTTCCCTCGCCGTCACGAACATCGGTTAATATTCAAACTAATGAACTTAAAAAACAGTCATTGGTACATGGCCGAGGTGGGATTCGAACCTGTGCCTTTTTGAGCCACACGCATTTTAATATGATTCATTTAAAAATAAAAGTAATCGTAACAAAACAACAGAGCTTGCAGTGAGCCAATTATAACGACCTGTCAAACCCTACACGTGTATTCATCCAAAACGATTTGTCTGTTTCAGATTGGCATTTTAACGTATATTAAACCTAAATTTTCGATCATTTTCTACAGATTACAATTGTACCAAATAATCTATCTTTTAATTTATAAAAGCAGTAGCTGACTGGTGATCAAAGCCCAGCCCTAAATGATGAGTCTGGGTATTCGAAATATACAAATTGCAACAGTTTCACCATCCCTCTTCAGAGAGGTGAAGATGTAACCGGGAATAACGTTAAGAGGAAGAGGTAACATACATACATAAAATCACGCCTCTTTCCCGGAGGGGTAGGCAGAGACTACCTCTTTCCACTTGCCACGATCTCTCCATACTTCCTTCGCTTCATCCACAATGAACAGGAAGAGGTAACATAATTAATAGATTTAGTTTAACTCCGAAATGGAGTGTTGCCAACTACGACCGTCACTTTGGTAAAAAATTCACAGTACTTGCCCAAACCCTTTCTCCCGGTCACGGGCAGGTCACTGCTGACGTCACGGGCCCTAAAGATCGAGAACGAACCCCCTCCCCTTTAGGTTCGGTGGTTAATTAATTCTGTTTCCATCGCCTTTCGTTCGGAAACTCTTCAATTTTCTTTTAATTTGTTTTTAAGTTCTTTAAATATCTTTGTCATTATGTTGCCGACTTGGCACAGTCTAAAAATTTATAGACATGAAATATAGAGTCATGACTTTGCGATGTACCATTTTTTTAAAGCTCATTCACATTACTTCTTTATACTATATGAAGATATCAGTTTTTTCTAGACTATTGGCTCTGTCTGTAAGGGATAAAGAATTAAATATATACATGTACGTACGCATTGTTTGTATCTAGATATATAGCTATATTATTGTAATCTTTCAACTAATTCCATTTAATAGATTTTGCATGAAAGTTTGATAAGATATAGGTATTTAAAGACATGGTCTATAAACATTTTATTGCTTGTATTTCTAAAAACATACACGGGTAACGATATACCATAAAGATAACCATTCGAGGCGGTTTAACAGAATTGGCGGCCATTTTGTTAAATGCTTTCTGAATGTGGTTACTCGCCAATGATTACCCAATTTTGATAATGGATACCTGTTGCTAGTGGCTTCTTTTTAGCATCAAATTGAAGGTTGTATCAAATTTCAATTTAGGACTAGTCATCGTCCTCGACTAGAGCCACCTTTTTGAGAAAGAGACCAGGTTACGCCGTCATTGAAATGTCGTCATCATAATTATGGATTGGGTAAGTCATATTATGAACCTAACCCATATTGGATCATAATTATGCATACAGTATACTGAATGTACAGGTTTCCTTACGACTTTTTTTCTCGTCAAAAATCATTAATAAATAATCAAAATAAAATAACCATAAACAGAGACGTTTACATGGCCGCAGTAGGATTTGAACCAATGCCTTCCTGTGTAAGTAAGAACTTAAACCACCCTTTTCTGGACAGTCGAGCAAACTTCTATTACCTTATTCTCAAGCAAAATTCTAAGACAAACAGAAAGCCCACGTAAATGTACCGAGGACGCACTTAAGTGACCAGATAAAATGTGGGACAAACATGGATGGGTTAATGTCGTAGCGGTCTACGGCGTAGACCCGTAGTTTGCTATATAAATCGTAGCACGTGCTTCGGACTGTAGTATGTGCTACGAGAGTTAGACGTTGGCGGTTTGGTTTATTTTTCACTAGAGGCCGCCCGCGACTTCGTCCGCATGGAAACCCTATCAATCCCGCGGGAACTCTGGGATAAAAAGTAGCCTATGTGTTATTCTGGGTCTTCAGCTACGTACATACCAAATTTCATGGTAATCGGTTCAGTAGTTTTTGCGTGAAAGAGTAACAAACATCCATACATCCATACAAACTTTCGCCTTTATAATAGTAGTAGGATTTATTTTTACTAGCAACCCGCCCCGGCGTCGCGCAGGTAGCATTTATAGATAGCTTTTACCCAAAGTATCGCCCGCGCGAATAGTCGGAAATAGTCGAAGTGGGAAGGCCTAGACGAACGTACTTTAATCAAATTAAAGACGTCCTGTCAAAGGGTCAGGTCAAGATTACCCGAAACCACTAAGTTAAGATCGTGGTAAGTTGAAAAATGTAGTCTCTGCCTACCACTCCGGCAAAAAGGCGCAATTTTATGTACGTATGTATCAATATACAAAAAAAATATTTCTTCTGAATATATTCATGAGTGTAAATGGATTGCCCGAGCTCGCTTCCGCTAAGTGGAATTGAACCCATAGCCAAGCATGTTGAATAATATATTTTAAAGATATCATATTGTATCTATGCTTAGAACGTTGAGTTTATAGAATAGAATAAAATTTATTTTGAAAATTGGATACAAGGTATCACTTATTGACTTCACATCACTTAATATCTACCACCGCTTCCAAAGCGCACGTGTAGGAAAAGCGGCGGAACAAACTACACTGCAGCATTTTCACCGGACTTCAATTACAAATTCTAAATCGCGGACGAATGCACATTGTCTAAATTAAATAACATGAATGAATGTAAAACTAATGATTTCAATACGAATATTTCGACAAATAAATAAAGATTTTTATCTTTATTTATTTGACGAAATATTCGTTATATACCTATGTACACACTGTACAAATTATGTCAACATCATGTCAAAAATTCACAAGCAATATACTGATACATACATACATACATATGGTCACGTCTATACTTATCCCGTGCGGGGTAGACAGAGCCAACAGTCTTGAAAAGACTGAACGGCCACGTTCAGCTATTTGCCGTGGCGTGCCGTGGTTCCCGGCACCAATACAAAAAGTATAGGACACTCCACCTCTTTCTCATGGATGTCGTAAAAGGCGACTAAGGGATAGGCTTACAAACTTGGGATTCTTTTTTAGGCGATGGGCTAGCAACCTGTCACTATTTGAATCTCTATTCTATCATTAAGCTGAACGTGGCTGATCAGTATAACCGATGCGGGTTAGTAACTATGTAGAAACTATCTACAAGTAAGTAGTTTGTTAGCAGCCTATCAGCCGGGAGCATAGTACCTAATCCGCAATTTTGTTGAGATTAGTCGTGGGTATTGATCCCGTATCGGCGTGTTATCTCCCGATAGGAGTTCGTGTGGAACGTGGATATTTCAACCACATACTAGAGAATATATACATACATATATACATACATATCATCACGTCTGTATCGAAAAAGACTGAAAGGAGAGGAAAAGGCTGAAAGTCCGCGTTCAGCTGTTTGGCTTAATGTTAGAACTGAGATTCAAATAGTGAAGGGTTGCTAGCCCATCGCTTAAAAGAAGAATCCCAAGTTTGTAAGCCGTGTGCTTGAATGCCGTGTGGATGTTCCAAGCACTTAAGATAAGGACCACCAAACATCTTTCTCATGGGGTGTCGTAAAAGGCGACTAAGGGAAGGCTAACAATCTCTTACTATTTGAATCTCAATTTCATCATTAAGCCATACAGCTAAGCGTAGCCTATCAGTTTTTTCGATACTGTTGGCTCTGTCTACCCCGCAAGGGATAAATCCGTGACTATAAGTAGGTATGTCGTTGGGATAAGTCGTATTGATCCCGTATCGCCATGTTATCTCGTGTGAAATGCGGATGTTTCTTGCGTTGAACTTGAAATAGTTAATCGTGTGTGCCAACGGCCCTAGAGCATCAGAAAGAATAAATAATAATAATTAAAAGTAAGCAAATACAAAAAATTATTGGAAAATTGTGAGAGAAGTATGCAGAGATCGTGGCAAGTGGAAAGAGGTAGTCTCTGCATACCCCTCCGGGAAAGAGGCGTGATTTTATGTATGTATGTAAATTGTGAGAGAATGATCAACTTTTAAAAAGATACAATTTTCCATAGGATAGGGTTAGGCTTACAAACTTAAGATTCTTTTTTAGGCGATGGGCTAGCAACCTATCGCTATTTGAATCTCAATTCTACCATTAAGCCAAAAAGCTGAACGTGGCCATTCATTCAGTCTTTTCAAGACTGGTGGCTCTGTCTACCCCGCAAGGAATATAGACGTGACTATATTTATGTATTTACATTTTCCATTTAAAAAAAAGCGAATAATTTTGCAACGTAAATCACTGAAAAGATTTCACCAAAATTTGGCTGCACATAGTTTAAACTTATAATGGCTTCCGCTGACGAAGGATTCTCATGGGCAACACAATTAACCTTGAGACAACTCTCATTTAATACACGTGTATTAGGTAAGTGGGTTATGCGCTATTTAAACCAGTGTTACAAAAAAAAACAACACTTGTATGTTTACCTGTCACTATTTGAATCTAAATTCCATCATTAAGCCATATAGCTTTCAGTCTTTGAGTAACTGTTGGCTCTATCTGCCCCGTAAGGGATAAAGATATTATATGTATGTTTAAATATGTGAACCAATACATTAAACTATGTGTATCTAACCGCTGGACCGATTTTATAGTAATTTTGTATGAATTATATGAACTCAAATATACTGGTTAGTTACCTGTTCAAAACATAATCTGAGTTTAAAAATGAATAAAGATCAACTTTTAAAAGAAACATACATATACATATTTCGATTCGATTTTCAATTTACTTTATTTTACCAGACAATGTTAATAAACCATAGAGAAATCACCATTCATGCAGATAACAGTTATGTTATACTGAAATTTATGAGTAAATGTATGAACTAAAACATAGCTAATATTTAGCTTTATTACCAGCCAGTCATATTCCATGGCCACTTGCAGACATACCCGCAGAGTCAAGCACCTCTTTCTATAGCGCATTCAGTGACAAATTCGCAAACACAACACTAAAACAAAATACTTACAGAAGGCCTTTGCGGGGGCATACTATCCACTCCCATAATGCAAATACACTATTTATTTACATTTTCTAACGAAGGAGGTTATTTATATTTTTTTTGTTTTTTTTTAGCCGCGAAGAAGCAGCGGCGTCGCGTTCGCTCCCATCATTGCGAGGGAGGGTACTGAAGGCGTAGTGAGGGGATGCGCGGAACGTATTAATTTTCAGTTCGTATTTCAAATTTGTGGATTTATGAAAACGCGTTGACCTCTAAATGCGAACCGGCGTACCTAGGTTATGAACTGATATTCATTTAGTTTTAGTTGTTTGAAATTAGGTCGTTCTGGAAATATAAAGAATATGCGCGGAGTAAAAGGTTTCAGTCATTCAGGAATACGAATGTATTTCAGTTGATTTTTTTTCGAAGGTGGAAAATAAGGTACAAAATTAATGAATAATATTATTCGATGTTATTAACTCCACCAATGAAGCCTAGCTCTTAAATATTATAAGAAGAATTCGACTTCTGTAGTTATTTTTGCCAATATGAAACATTGTAAATGTATGAAACATGAATATTTTACTATTGGATAATATTGGTAAGAGTGAACAATTTCATTCACCATCACATACAGCTCAAACAAAATATTTCAATAAAAAAACATATTGTTTTAATCATCAGTTGCTTTTTATGGCCTGCATTTACGCATCAAGGTCATCCCAACAGCTGCGCCGGCTTTTCCGGGAACCGGGAATTCAGTGGGAGGAGCTCGGTATGCAGACAGGATTAAAAAATTTAAATGGCTCATATTTTTTTTTGCATGTATATATAATGTGTTGTACAAAATTTAAATAAACACAGATATTTACACAATGAAGATAAATATGTAAGTAGGTATACTTAATGTCCAGTTTGTAATTCCGTTATTTTAATATTGTGTGAACCATGGCGTGAACACATTTGCAAAATAAATGCAACATTTTATTATTAGTTAAGACGGTTTTCAAGCAAATTATCTCGCCAGCTAGTAAATAAAAATAATTATTATAAACGTAGGTATATAATTAAACTAATTTCCGCCCGCGGCTTCGCTTGTGTGTAAATTGTAACCTTTGAGATAATTTCATTCTAATCCATTTCAATACACTTAAAAGTTGATACAAATTCGCGGACCTTTGCCTAAATAATTTACTAGCAGCCCACCATGGCTTCGTCCGTACATAAAGCCTTTAACACCCGCAGATATAATGTACCTTTTTAATGATGAAATAATTTTTATGGTTGGCTCGGAATATTGGAAGATTAGCCTAAAGAATAAGAAAAATTACAAATTTTACGTCTATATAGATAAAAACTACGAATAAATTTGAAAATGGAACATAATTTTACGTGCACGTATCAAATGACCATCCCTACGCAATGCTGCGCGCGCCGACCCGCAGCGTCTCACACCTTCATCTCACAACCTCCATACGAAATATACTCTAACACTGAGGAATAAAGTTTCTTTTCTTCTAGACAATATCAACATCGTAGCTTAACGAGTGATGGACGCGTACAAAACCGATGTGGCCGTAAAATTCGGAATATCAAGACTATAGAAATGGTAAACGTGTACTTGTGAACGTGTCGTCGCAACTGATGGTGGTCACCACCATGAGTCACCATAACGTTCTCATATTACATCTCAATTATGAGTTGCATTTTACAGCGTTACTGCTGCAGAAAAGCAAATAAACTTGGTATTCGTCTTTTAGGCGATAGGCTAGCAACCTGTCACTATTTGAATGTCAATTCCATTACTAAGTACAGCTGAACGTGACTTATCAGCCTTTTTTGGTCTATTGGCTCTGTCTATCTCGTAAGGGATAAAGACGTGATGATACGGATGTACGGTTACGGCTGGCCGGGAAACTGCTTGCGTTGCAAGACAGACATCGTTCCTATAGTTTCACATTATGGCATTTCTATTGTCTTATATTTTTTTGATTTCTGTGGATGTGGTTTTATATGTATATAGATGCATCTGAAAAAGATGTTTATATACACATGTACAGGTTGGCGTGTCCTTGTATCAGGTACTTAAGTTTTTGCTGCTCATAATAAACGTATTGAATGGACTTAAATGCATTCAACTTTTTTGAGAATATCTTTATTAGAAATAATCAAAGTATCTTACTATAACCACTAAATACCTCTTAACACTTTAAGTTAACAAACAAACAATAAATATGAAAATGTGTTTTTGTCCATCTTTCTCGTCAAAACCACGATCTCTTTGAAATTTTGCATTCAAATACAGTGGAGTACAGAGGACGTAGGGTACATTCACGCGGGCGGAGCCGCGGGCGAAAGCTAGTTATCTATTTTATTTATTTATGTACACAAAAATTATATACACGAGCATTTAATACAGTAATTCTAGTACAAAGGTGCTACTTATTTCAAGGGAAATCTCTTCCAGTAGACCCATGAGAGGAGATATGAATTTTGGAGCGGTCTATGGTTGTGTATCCAAGAAAGTTGCACAATATAAATAGCTTTCAAAATTTAAGGTCGTTTATTTTTAGACATTTATTTATACCTTCTCAAAGTCCCATGTTTTCTATAAATAACTGTTGGAAGGGCGAGCAGATGAGGTCAAGTTCATCGATCCATCTCATCAGCTAACGTTCCAAATGTATAATCACGTCTCTATTACTTACGGGGTAGACAGAGCTAACAGTCTCGCAAAGACTGAAATACCACGTTCAGCTGTATGGCTTGAATGAAGCGCCTAAATGAAGAATTCTAAATTTATTAGCCTTTTGCTTAGTTGCCTTTTACGACATCCATGGGCAAGACACGGTTTTTAATTTTTTACAATTTTCGACTTTGTTTTAGATAAAATTATTTATTTCAAATGAGGCACTAGGCCATTGAATTGTGAAATGTCTCTTAATATCAAATCCAATAAAGTAACATCCCTATATTTGTTCCTGCTATTATATCGATATTCTGAATTAATATGTAGTTGAGTGTGTTTACCGTCGCCTGGCACTCCGCCAAATGTATCTGGATGCGGTCTCTACAGTATTGTTATTGATATAATTTATCATAAAAAAAAAGGTATCCGTGTGATTCCCGGCACCAATACAAAAAAGAATAGGACCACTACATCTCTTTCCCATGGATGTGGTAAAAGGCGACTAAGGGATAGGCTTCCAACTTTACTTGGGATTACTTGGGATTCTCTTTTAGGCGATGGGCTAGCAACCTGTCCCTAGTTGAATCTCAATTCTATCATTAAGCCAAACAGCTGAACGTGGCCATTCAGTCTTTTCAAGACTGTAGGCTCTGTCTACCCCGCAAGGGATATAGACGTGACCATATGTATGTATGTAAAAAAAGGGTGTAATAAGTTGTAACAGTTATTTATATTTAAAATCGAGCCCCTAGCACATGTTTTGTGATTTTTTGCTTTTGTTTTTTTTTTACTATTCTTCCTCCTGACCTTGTCCCGGTTGCATCCTTACTTCTCTGGAGAGGAGCCCGGGGTTTTCCTTTGACCATGGATTCTAGATTGGGTGGGTCAGGTTTTTACACGAAGCGACTCCCATCTGTTTTATTTACTATCCTAAATTTATTGAACTTCCTCAAATCATAAAGTGTTTAATACCATCAGCTATTATACATATTATATATACCCAGATTTGCTTTCCTTTCAAGATTTCATTTCATCACCTTCAGATTTGAGTCTCATTAACTCTTGGTTTATCTTAAAACCTTATATCAACTCATTTATCATTTCAAATGAAGACCACTATACATATTTTAAGACATCGTTTCCTCGTGTTGGCCACGAGTTATTTATTCAGAGAATTTTCGGGAAATTTCTGAATAGACATAAATCCGAGATTTGATTTTTCGGCTGACGTCATTTCCGTGAAACATGTTTTCCTCCTAAATTACGGAGTGATTGATCGAGTGTCCTACTCGTGTATGACGTCATACTTCATCAGTAAAACAGAAAGTTCCTCCGTGGACCAGTGTTTATTAGAAGCGTACACATATATATAAACATTTTCATATATATAATCACTTCTATATGCCTTGTAGGGTAGACTGAGATCTTTAAAAGACTGAAAGGCCACGTTCAGCTGTATGGCTTAAAGATGGAACTGAGATTAAAATAGTGACAGGTTGCTAGCCCATCGCCTAAAAGAAGAATCCTAAATTCATAAGCCTGACAACTTTAATTTGCTTAAAAACCGTGGTTATTGTGAGTTCATATCCGAAAAGACACTATCTCATATCGTATTGAACTGAGTTTTCTTCTATTAAATTGAAATTTGATCACATTGCCTTCGGACTTTTACCTCAAAATCATAAATTCAATCTGAACAAATTTTTCTTGTCCATTTGTACCTTAAGATTTACACGTGTAATCCAGATAATAAAATCGATACGGGAATTACTGTCATCTTTTCCACATTTTTCGCGGTAAAAAACACAAAAAGGATATACGTATTTACATTCGCCGGTAATGGCTTGATAAAGGCACGTTTCCGAGCGAACGTACACTATGCAGCGTTATGCGTCAGGGACAGTGACACAAGTGCTTCATTTTATTTCTTCTACCTAGAATTGTAAAAGTGTACCTCGTTCATAACATTTTAGACTGCTTCGAAATAAACATTAATTATTCAATGTGATAAACATGAATTATTTAATGTGATAAAATATCAATTAATTAAGTGGTTCACACCGGTCCCCTCAGATCCTGAAAAAATATGACTGAATAATTTGCTAAATTTTAAATAGGCCGGCCTGTATTTTGCATTTTACAAATTAATTAATTGTAACAATAAGATAATAATTTAATATTTTGTTACCCTATCATATTTATCATTCTAAAAAGTTTATTTAATAGCAGATATAATATTCTTTCCTTCCTGCGTCAAATTAAAACGTAATCGTGTAAATGCGGTTTTTAACTTCGAACATGTTCCTATGAAAAATGTCGTTTCTACGGAAACACCCCTTAACCTTGTTGCGAGCTGAAGGTTTTCAGTACAGATGAGATACTGATGAGTTATAAATACTCCTATCAACGAGTCGGCTTAAAAGCTTAGTTTTGATCAAAATATTCAATAAAAAAATGAACAGAAAATATGCAACAATTTTTTATACCAATACATTATATTACTAGTTATATAATGTGTAACAAAAAGGTTATGTATAGCTTCTATTTCATCGGTTTCTCGTGTGTAAATTAATAAAAAAATATGTTTTAGATGGTAACTCACATGACAACACATATCCGATCTCTGGTTCAAATGTACATATATATAGTATATCATTGTATTTTTATTAGTTGCTCAAGTTTATCAGACTCGTTAGATTTTAAAATGTATTATTTGTTTGTAATGTAATTTAATTGCGCAGAAATACCATCACGTGGGAGTTTGGTAGAGTGTAACAGACATACAGACACACAAAAGGCAATTCGGTCAGCGAAGTGGGTATGTTTGAGGCGGGAACAACCTGAGGGGGTTGAAGTGAGAAGGGCATTAATACTCATCCACATCTATAACTTTGTAACAAGCTCGATTTGTCGAAGATGAAGCGATTTTATATAGATACTTCGGAGGACTTCACTGATTTAATCAAAGTTCGTTCATTTAGGATTTCCTTGTAGTTAGCTAAATTATAAAATACGGCAAAAATATTTAATATCGGTTTATCAAGTATCAAAAATAAAAATATTTATCTGAAAAACATCTTTGTTGGAATTTAGGAATTTCAAAAGCACATTCCTGCAGCATAACAAATACTGATAATTTGAAACAAAAAGAACTATTAAACCTATTAATTCTTTTTTTACTTAAACAATGTTTGCTTTAATTGGTTTCAATATTAAACAACTTCAAATTGTCAATAATTTGTTCGTGAGTTCTTTTGAGAAAACACTCTTCTGAGAATAATGGAGCTCTGACCTTAATTTCTCGGTATAAGGAAAAGTTGAACTAAATCACTGATATAAAAAGTTTGTTAATAAACTTCGTAACGACTTATTGCAATTACAAGTTTAAGCCTTTACCTTGATTGACTTGTAATCTTGCATTACATATAATAAGGGAATAATTATTTTATTTTAATATCCTATCTTACATGTTGCATCTTGAAAGGGAGGGGCTAATAAGCTTGGGATCCTGTCACTATTTGAACCTCAATTCCAAAGCATACCAGCTGAACGTGGCCTATCAGTCTTTCCGAGACTGTTGGCTCTCTCTACCCTGCAAGAGATATAGATGTGATCCTAATCATATTTTTAATGTCAAAGTTCGTAAGGTTGTGTTGGTGTGTAATAAAAAATCTACTGAACGAATTGTCATGAAAATTAGCAGTAATACTTATAGTACAATAAGTATCAATTTTAAAAGAGGCAGACAAAGTCGCGGACAACAGCTACTCTTCGAAATATTTCTTTATTTATATGCTTAGTCATCGATATATGTAAAGTATATATATATCCTTCAAAAACTCCACTAGTATCGCCAGCCCAATGTGCTACGACCGTAGAGCTTTCGTAGCATGTTCGTAGAACCGTCGTAGCCAATATATAAATATTAAATTGATTTTGCGTTACTATCACGATATCTCTCATTGATTGAGTTTTTGTTAGCTATATTCTACATATAGCTATATATACATAACCGTAACTTTTTTAGAATTAATGAAGAAGGTAAAGTGTGACCATAAAAGTAACTGATGAATAGGTTCAGTTTTGTTGATAATACCGAAAGATCTTGAAAATCAATCCTAATAATATTTTCTTATCTAAATTAAAAACTATAAAAAAATAATGGTAAATTAATTTTAGAGATTTTTAAAGTCAAACAATTCTCAAAATCAGTTTTTTAACGTGTCTTAAATGCAGGCCGCATTAATTTAAGAAATAAATTATTACTTACATCGTATAAAATCATATCTAGCGTCGTTGTCTCAGGCACCTGTTGCACTGTGGTTAAATTTCTTATCTACTTCTTAAGCACTACACTATTGAGTTCAACTAATATATAAATTAACCTAAGAGAGATTTAAAAAAATCTGAGCTTTTTCACACAATGAGTCCATCTGCACACAATAGCACAAAAACACTAAGCTAAACGTTATTCAAATATAGAAACAATTAATCATTTTCGTTAAATCTTAAGAACGCGCAAAAACCTGCCAGTCTCTTGAGATTAATTAGAGTGAAGTTCACTTCGCGGGCATGAAAGAATTTCAAATTTGGAATTCTTAGATAGACAAAATGACGCCTGATTTGTTTTTAATTTACGATTGGTGTAAATCAGAGGCAAAGGTAATGTTTTTATAGAGTTATCAGCAGGTGAACGTGTTTGTCACGACGCAGCGCAGTGGATACTAAGGGCGGGCGGGCGCCCTGTTGGGCCAGGGTGGGGCAGGCTGAGACGAAGGCAGATTTTAATCAAGTTTATTTCCAATAGCACTGCCCGCCATTGTTACTAACTTTATATACTAAAAAGTTATCACAATCCCTAAATCACTTTGTGCCGCTTTGTTTCGAATTAAATAGATTATATTTAACTTTTCTTAAGCTAGCGAAGGACCTTTTCGTGAGAATGGAAATATTTTTGGATGATTAAAACATTTTTTTGGTGAACACTTAACAAATAAGTGTGCATAAGAAACAAAAATTGATACATTCTTATTTTTAAATGCACGATTAAATATTTAAAATAAAAAACAATAATTATCTGTTATATTCTGTGTAATATTCTGAGTTCTGTAATATTCTCTCTTTTTTGTATTAATTTATCTTTAAAATCTAAAGATGAATTAATAAAAAAAAAAAAGAGAAAAACAAAATAAAACCTACATTGAAGTTGTTGCTAGAAATGGCATCATCTCAGCATATGTTAGCTATATACAGCCAGCTCTGGCATTCCGTTGGTGCCATGGTTGATATTAAAAAAAAAAAAAACAAAAAACCATAGACCAACACGGGTGTCCAAGCCAACCCAAAAACCTCTATTCTCCTTTAATTCCTAGTTTTTACTTTAGAATCTTAAGCATAAATTCGGAATGTTGTAACAAAAGCATTAATTCCCGATATCTGTTAGGGTAATACGGCTATGTTATCCCGGGGTCATCATGAACATAAAGGAGGGATTAGCCCGAATCCCTTTTACAGCGCCCTATGTTTCAGAGCGAAAAGAGGCTCAACCAGACGTGATTTTATTATAACATACATACATACATATAATCACGTGTATATCCCTTGCGGGGTAGATAGAGCCAACAGTCTTGAAACGACTGATTGAGATTTAAATAGTGACCGGTTGCCATCGCCTAAAAGAAGAATCCCAAGTTTATAAGCCTATCCTTTATAATGTTTTCGTGATTTGATTGTTCTATTCTATATTTCCTTTCTCATTCTATTATTTGTTATCAATTATTATCTCCGCGCTACATGGTAACATAAAGCTGATGTCTAAATTTCAAGTTTTTAGCTTCTACGGTTTAGGCTGGGTGTTGATGAGTCAGTCACCCCTGTTATTAAAATTCCTAGATTAACATAATTTTAATTTTTGTGCCTTTTCTAATGTGCCGTGTGATTTCTGGCACTTTAAAATGAGACTACTCCATCTGTTCCATGGATGACCTAAAAGGCGACGAAGGGATAGGTTAATAAACTTGGGATGGTATTGGCTGGCAACCTATCAATATTTGAATCTAAATTCCATCAATTTGAATCTAAAGCCATACAGCTGAATATGGCCTTTTTTAAAGTATATAGGCTCTGTCTACCCCGTAAGGAATAAAGACGTGATTATATGTAAATGTGTATGTAAAATTTTAGTAATTGTCAGTTTTATATCTACTTATTTGTATTTAAGTCTATCATCAGTCTTCTAGCCTGGCTCTTCAAGCACTGGAAAAGTCATCGTCTAAAAGAAGAATCTCCTAAATCCTAATTAATATCATAAATGCGAAAGTATTTTTGTTTGTTGACTCTTCTTGCGGTATCTACTAAACTAATTTTCTTGAAATTTTGCTGCCTATACTTATATTATATTGCGTTAAGAGTCTGGAGACAGATGAGAGTCTGAAAAGATATATGGTACTTTTCATCCCGGTAAAAACTATAGTTCCCATGGGATTTACGAAAAATCTGCGTATAAAATTCGGTAATTATCCAAATAAAATAAATAAAGATTTCAATAAAAAATTATTTGTAACAAAATACTCAACATACATACATATATTCATGTCTGTTTGGCTTTACGATAGAATGGGGATTAAAATAGTCACAGTTTTCTAGCCCATCGCCTAACAGAAGAATGCTAAATTACAAGTAGTAGGTACCTAACATGCCAAATTATCCACACGGCACTATTTTTTTTAACAAAAATAGACAAAATTTTTCGAAGAAACTTACACTGGGTATTAGTAATTCCTACAGAACAAAATATTCTATATATTTGTGTATTAAAATGGCATTGAAAAGGAAAGCTTGTCAAATAATGAAAGGTAAGTAAGTAAATGCTTTATTGTTCACTAAAGGAGTACATTACAAACATAAAAAAGGAATACAGTACAAAGGCGGGCTTATTCCTAAGTGGGATCTCTTCCAGCCAACCTGAAAGGTTTCGGATTTTAAGTTCTAGACTGTTTTCTGATCAATAACGCCTAGGTCAAGCACCTTCAGATTTTATGGATAGACTTAATGTAGTGCCAAATAAACTAAGACTTCTTAAGGCGATGGGCCAACGACCTGTCACTATTTGAATCTCAATTTCATTTATATACCAAGCTGCACTAGGTGAACTGAATCAGCCTTTTCGAGACTGTTGGCTCTGTCTACCCCGTAAGGGATAAAGACGTGATATATATAGTGCGAGGCTACGCTTACGTGGACCTAGATTTATCATTATCATCCATCTGGATATCCCGGTTGCATCTTCTCTCGTGAGGAGACCGATCCACAATCCAGCCCTAAAACTATCGCTGTCCCGTTTCACGTCATAATAAAAAGCGAAACAGCGATAGTTTTTCGCGCGATAGAAAAGGCATCGCGCGTGCTGTTACGAGGGCAGGTCACGGGCAGGTGGTCAATCAAATACACGATTCATATTCATTGACCCTAATTAAAAGTTCGGATCAAGGTTATTAATAAATAAATAATAATAAATAAATCATTTATTTCAGACTTGCGTCCATATCTTCATACATTACATTATAATAAAATTCCTAATACATAGATTAAATCAAATTAAATTACATACACCATCAAGTAACAAGTAAATCAATCAAATTAAATTAATCACTACATTACATAAATAAAATTAAATAACTTATATCAAATTAAACTTAAATGTTAGTTTGAAGAGGCAGATAAATCTATCTACTTCTCCAATCCAACATTTATTGTCCCAGCAGAAAATGTAATATTCCTTTAGTCGGCTCTAACAACAACAACAGTGTGCAGGGATCGTAGCAAGTGGAAAGATGTGGTGTCTGCCTACCCCTCCGGGAAAGAGGCATGATGTATATATGCACCGACAACAACTGTAAAGAGATAAAGTGGTCTTGTTCTCTTAGGTACAACTTTTTTGAAACGTTTATATATAGGTACTCCGAGTAAGGCTTAGATTCAGAAAGTCTTACATTGTTTCAATATGGCGTGTCCACCGTGGTTTCCGCGTCGAAGTTCGAGGTCTCGTGTCCGGGAAGCCAGCAAAACACGCGACATCATCCAATTAGGCCCGTAACGTGCGGCCTACCGTGCGTCTGACAAAAGGATTTAAAATATGCGCAGTTTTGAACGCATCGTGATTTAAAGCTGATATCAGAGTCACGCGTTCGGACCGCGGCGCCCAACCGTTTGTAACCGCTTTTCATATTAAACATACAAACATGGCGGCCTCTGTGGCGCAGCGGTAGTATGCTTGTCCGTGACACCGGAGGTCCCGGGTTCGAATCCCGGGCAGGGCGTGATGAGAAAATAACTTTTTCTGATTGGCCTGGGTCTTGGATGTGTATCTATATAAGTATTTATTATAAAATATAGTATCGTTGAGTTAGTATCTCGTACAAGTCTCGAACATACTTCGAGGCTAACTCAATCTGTGTAATTTGTCCTGTATATATAAAACATGCAGTTGTTATATCATATAGTTAATTGTAGGTATGTCCTTGCAAGGTAGACAAAGCCAACAGTCTTGAAAAGAATGGAAGACCGGCTGTATGGCTTTATGATGGAATTAGGATGGGTATCATATAACACAGTAGGTACAAACGTGTGGCTTTGACCCGCGCTGCCGAACCGCCTGTTTGCAATTAAACATATTTTTTCACAACGATCCACGTCTTAGTTAAGCAAGCGATTCTAGCTGATTTCACTGTGAAACGAGCGGCGCATTTCGTAAAGAAGAGACGTTAAATTGGTTGCTGTGAAACGCGGATACTATCTATATAGTTAAAAACGCGCGCGTCTGGCGAACGCGTGTCTCTAAAATCAGCCAAAAACGTGGTAAACCGCGCGTCTCGCCTGCCTCACTCTGCAAACAGCCTTAAGTCAAGGGGTAGCCACGTGAGGACTCCACGTGGCCGCTGCGTGACCACGGCAGTCAGGGTCCCATTGTTACAAGTTCTGGAATTATTTTTGGAAAATTGTGAAACAAAAGTCTAATGAAACTTTAAGAAAGTTTTGCTGGGAACAATTGAGTTGAAAATTCTTGTTCTAAATATAGCCGGTTTAGAAACTGAATTTAGCAATCATTTTATTTTATGTAATAAGTATCTACTTACATACTTTTGTAACAGACAGGTGTATTTGCGATTTGCGAATTAAATTAATTTGTTAATTTGATTAAAAATTAGGTTTCTCAGTAAATATTGTGTTGGAATAGGTTCTGCGGCTCCGTTTTCGTTCCCGCAGGAATTTTTGAAAAGGGTCAACATTCTCGAGAAGACTGATAACGCTTATATTATAACAGTTCATATGGAAGCGGCATCGGTATATTGATAGAATTGAGAATAATTAGATTAGAAGTTTGTTAGCTCATTACCTAATAGACGAATCTAAGTTTATCTAAGGGCACAGGTACAATTTAGTGATTGAGTGCCCCAGCCGAGATGAGCCAAGCGGAGCGCAAGTCAAATAATCTACCTCATCTCTTGATTGACTTTTACAATCGGCACAAGATGAGAAGCAGCTGGTACCGTAGGTAACTTAGTACCTTCATATATGTATTATACACGTCAGTGAGCTTGTACCAAGTGGAGTGGTCATATTTTAAAGTGCCCAATACCACACGGCACGTTGTTTACTCAACAGCAAAAATAAATATGCAATATACCTTTCGTCTAAAGTGTAACTGACAGTTACAAGAAAAAAAAAAGAAAATGTCAAATCAAGAAACGTCAACAAGGCGTCAAACGCGTCAAACAAATCTGATTGTAAATAAAACAGATTTTACAGTTTTCCGATTTTGTGAGAATATATCAAGAATTCTTTAAATCTTTCATATCAGTGTATTATATTATTAGATGACACTTGGCCGCAAATACCAGCATTCTTCCGGGTAAATGGTTTTATTAACACGTAGGGACTAGGGTCTTGCTAAATCATGCATGAAGGGTATGGACGGTACAAAAATACAGCTGGATTGATTTTTCCCTATTTATAGGAATGCTGGGGATGTTCGCAAGGTGTATGCTAACCAGTCGAAGTTGGGAACTCTCTCTGGGTGCTCCTCTTCTGTAAGTTTCTTGTAAATATTACTAACATTATGAATCATATTTCTTATTCCACCTGAACTATAGTGCATGCCTTGAATACAATTATCATACATTTAATTGTTTTATGATCGTTTCGTTGCAAAATGTAGATAAGATACTAACACGCCTATTGATTTTTTGAGTAAAAATAGGCTTATGTTATAAGCTGAAACCTTTAATAAGTCACTATTTATTCTAACTGGACTTCTACTCAATAATTAATTATTCATTTTTATTAACTTGCTTAATGTGATAAGCTATACTTGATTTGCAAATGTATGATGAATATATGTATAGCATAAGTTCAACATTTTTTTACAATTTTAAGTGTTGTAATATACTTTAATTACTAATAATATTTAATGTCAAAGAAGCGTTTTCATTGTGAAAAAAGCATCCTTTGTACTTCACCAAATACATATAGTATGGAGCATACATCCAATATATTATGGAGCATATGTTATATTATATGTATTACTGAAAAAGAAATAAAAACAAACAAATCTACTTTCCAATAAAGACAGTTATTTTATATTTAGGCTTAACTCTGGAGGGAATACATACATACATAAAATCACGCCTCTTTCCCGGAGGGGCAGGTAGAGACTACCTCTTTCCACTGGAGGGAATTGCAGAAAAAAGCCAATTATTATAAAATTATTTGGCATATTTCGTTGCATTTAAGAGCAAAGTGTGAGAAGCACTCATCCATGAAAGAAAGGGTTCAGTATCATATATTCTGTGAAAATTTTAAGCGTCTACCTGTTACTGTCATTAATAAAACCTGTTGCAATTACAACAAATACTAAAATAAAAATATATGATTTTTATTTTAGTATTTGTTGTAATTGTGGTAACTGGAAAACATAGTTTGTGAAAATTTCAGCTTTCTAATTATCACAGTTGACGACATACAGTCTGATGACAGACGTCAGATAAACAGACAGTAGAGGCTCAATAATAGACTTTTAGGTACGAAACCCTAAAAAATAGTCACCATAGTCACACTTAAAACACTAAATGGGATTTTTTCAGACATTTTTTTTTTTTTTCAGTTATTTTAATAAACCATCTAATTACTATATTTTTTTTATTATTCATATCCCACACAGATATCCCTGTGCGACATGATTGAACCACCAGACTATGAGGAGGTGTGTGACCGCCTCATGTCGGAGCGGGACCCCCTCGCGTATCCCGCCAACGACATCGAGCTGTGTACGGTGCCAAAGAAGATACGGACTTTACAACATGTGTTACCTGATGAGGACCTGTTAGTTAATTTTTACATACATATAGTCACGTCTATGTCCCTTGCGGGGTAGACAGAGCCAACAGTCTTGAAAAGACTGAGTGGCCACGTTCAGCTATTTGGCTTGATTATAGAAATGAGATTCAAACAGTGACAGGTTGCTAGCCCATCGCCTAAAAAATAATCCCAACTAATTATTAAATTAATTATTTGTTTTTAAATTTTCGCTTTTCCGTAATCTAACTGTGCAACAATAGTCTTTCTTTCTTTCTTTCTTTTCTATATTATGGCTTCCACCAGACTTTCGGTGATTCTGCCAATGTCTTGGTTTGAAGAGACACGGAGTTATGAAATTGGTTGATAGACGGTTATACGTTCTGAAATGAGAAGGTTAACAAATGTTCATAAACATTAAGACAAACACAACAAATGGATTACAATAGTCGAAAGTCATTATCGTCTTGGCATTTGACATGTATGCATCCACAGATTCTTAAAACAATTTGAACTTGGTAGAAAACTCTTTCATTTTGTCCCCAAATGTTGTTGCAAGCTAAACAACGCGACTTTTTTTAAGTCGCATCGGCAATATTCGAGGGCGCAGAATACCGCAACCTACCGCCGAATCAAACATAATGCAAACTTAATAAAATAACGATCTTTAAAACTAAAAACAAAATCTCTCCTGCTATCTCGCTCATAGTCATTAAAGTACAAATGGCGCACTCTGATAGACTGATAGAATCAAATATATATTTCTTCATGTTTTTTAATGTAGACAACGTGCATTCGTCCACGATTTAGATTTAAGAGATCTATACATGTAAATTGACGTCCGGTAAAAATGCTGCAGTGTAGTTTATTCCACCGCTTCTTCTACACATGCGCTTTGGAAGCGGTAGTACTTATAATTAGATTTAAGTGATGTGACGTCAATAAGTGATACCTTGTATCCAATTTTGAAAATAAATCTATTCTATTCTATTCTATTCCATACATATGGTCACGTCTATATCCCTTGCGGGGTAGACAGAGCCAACAGTCTTGAAAAGACCAAATGGCCACGTTCACCTATTTGGCTTAATGATAGAATTGAGATTCAAATAGTGACAGGTTGCTAACCCAACGCCTAAAAAAGAATCCCAAGTTTGTAAGCCTATCGCCCTTAGTCGCCTTTTACGACATCCATGGGAAAGAGATGGAGTGGTCCTATTCTTTTTTGTATTGGTGCCGGGAAACACACGGCACGTTGTATCCAATTTTGAATATAAATCTATTCTATTCTGTCACACCATACAAAAATCAGGACATTTTACCAACAGCACCAAAGCATCAATGTTCGTCCGGGACTGCATCCGCTGCTACACCATGGACTACACCGTGGTAGAGTACAAATACAGACACCACTCGTCCTCGGTGTTCAGTCGGGAACGTCTGAATGAGAGGCTGGAGAAGTTGCAGGCCGGACCGAAGCACTATTATGAGATTGACTCGGACCCACCCAATGCATCAACTGAAGAACTGCCTGCACCTCAGGTAAGTTGTTTATGCTATAGAGAAGCCATACTCAACCTTTCTTATACTTGGCCCAAAAACCTTTTCTGTCATGGGATCCCAGGCCGCAAGCTAGAAATTATTACATGATAAATAAAAAGTAAATTTGAGGTAACGGTGTATTTACTTTATTGATTTTACATACCTCGATGTAAAATTACGGCGTTTTGCTCACTTTCCAGTTCTTGCTGAAGGCTTTTAAATCTTCTTAAAATAGAACGAAGCATAGGAACTTCAAAGTGGGCCAATAAAATGCCTGGCGGGCCGCAGGTTGAGTATAGTTGCTATAGAGTAATACTCTGCTTTTATTTCTGGCAGAATAGGTGTTAAATTATTGACCAAGCGAGCGATGCGAGTAAGTCTACCAATCAAATTGGGGGGATAATACATTTTCTGTATCTATTTATTTATTTATATTTATGTACACCATGGAAATAAATAAGATTAGCACTATAAACTAAAGAGAAAATCAGTACAAGGGCACTACTTATTTCTAGGGATATTTCTTCCAGTAGGCCAACAAACAGGAAATGTGTAGGCAACCGTTGGTCTTACTGTGATTTTATTTAGGATCTGTCAATAGAGTTATAAGTTCGTTCGTTTCGTTCGTTTTAATCAAAATCGGTCAAGTAGTTTTTGAGGTATTCACAATTTTGTATAAATATTTAAGTCTTCGCGAGGTCTAATATTTATTCAAATCTGTTCAGTCATTTATGCATGACAGACTGACAAACGCACATATATATGTGCGTTTGTCAGTTCTATAAATGCGAATGTTTGTAAGTATATACTTACAAACATTCGCATTTATAGAAGTTAAGAGATTTCACTAATGTTTCAGTTCGAATCTCAACCGTCAAGCGGGCGGCAGTCAGTCGCTTCCATGTCCTCATCTTCCTCCTGCAATGAGACCCTCACTCCACGAGGCTCCTGGGCCAGCCTGGACCTCCGCAGTTCTTCCTCTGACCCGCTTCTACCAGACCTGTTTGAGAGGAAACCTCCGGAACAAGTCGATGCTATAAACGAGGCTAGAAGGTAATTTAGTTGAATTGCTTTTGTTTTGTAATGTTAAAGGGGGATGTTGGTATGTTAAGGATATATAGCTGAAGGGAATGCTTAGATGGTTTGGTCACATGTCAATTTGTATTTTGTACTCTCCTGTAATATTAATTCAAGAGCACTTACCGGGTTTTACGGGGAAAGTGGAAAGATCTCTAGAAGTAAAAAACACAACAGATAATTATGTCCATATCCTCCGCGGGACAGACAGAGCCAACAGTCATGAAAAATCTGAAAAACTACACTCAACTGTTGGGATCAATTATAGAATAGAGATTCAAATAGTGACAGGTTGCTAGCCCAACAAGTGTATAAGCCCATGCCTTAGTCGCCTTGTACGACATCCATGGAAAAGAGATGGAGTGGTACTATTCTTTTTTGTATTGGTGCCGGCAACCACACGGCTTGCTTGAAAGAACCAATAACTCAGAGATGTTATAGAGTTTTCCATTGAGTCGGTTCTCACCACAAACAGATTAGAAAATCGCCAAGCTGACCTGATGGGTCTGTACACGCCGTATCTGGACGAGGACGAGGCTGTGGAGCGCCGGCTGCCGGCGGAGATGCCTTGCGAGCTGCAAGGCCACAGGATTCTGGTCAACTGCCATCAGCTCAAGTGAGTCAGTTCGTTGAATCTCCTCGCTAACTATCGCCTATAGAATAGTATAGAATAGATTTGTTTACAAAATTGGATACAAGGTATCACTTGTTGACGTCACATCACTTAAATCTAATTATAACGACTACCGCTTCCAAAGCGCATGTGTAGAGGAAGCGGCGGAACAAACTACACTGCAGCATTTGCGCCGGACGTCAATTTACAAATGTAAATCTCTTTTATTTTAATAGTGGACTAATGTACATTGTCTATATTAAAAAAAATTGAATCAATGTAAAACATATTATTTCAATACAAATATTTCGTCAAATAAATTAAGATAAAATTAGATACCTATGTACACACTGTACAAAATATGTAAATGAAAAATATTTCGTCAAATATAATGATCGAATATACGGTGTATTAGCTGGACGTCGATTTCGCACAACGTCGATCCATCCATGTTTGCATTCTCATATGTGTCTATATGTATGTATGTATGTAACTTCCATGTTATTTACACGATATATATTTTTTTTCCAGGCTAGAACTAGACGTGGAGCCGCTATTCGCTTCCATGGCCTTGTACGACGCGAAAGAAAAAAAGAAACTGTCAGAGAACTTCTATTTCGATTTGAATTCGGAATGCACCAAGCACATGATCTCCGGGCACGTCTCCCACGCGGACGTGTCCACATTGAGTCGTAGCGCCATTTTCGACATTTTGAATCCCACTTCTGATATATTCCTGGTGGTTCGCGTCGAGAAAGTTCTACAGGGCGATGTTAATGAATGCGTTGAGCCGTATATCAAAGATGATAAGGTGAGTATTCTAATTTCAATTGACTATTTTCTTGATTCATGTAGGTACATTAGTTTGAATTTGTCGTGTAGTTCCCGACACTAATGGATAGGACCACTACATGTCTTTCCTATTTGCGGAGATGTGATTAAATGAAACGTCCGTCAGAAGTTTATGTCTGGCTAAAGAGTGAACGAAAAAATGGAAGTAAAATAATATTCGTGTATAGTTTAGATTCTTTTTTTTAAATTTGAGTTATTATTATTTTCCGTTGACATACATATAAACAATAATTTTTTTTTTTTGGTCAATTTTGTCAACAGAATCGCGAGAAAGTCCGCACCAGCGCCCAAGCGGCATGCACCCGCCTGGGTAAATACAGGATGCCCCTGGCGTGGAGCTGCGTGTCGCTGTTGAACATCCTGAGCGGCGGCCAGGGCCCGGAGCGGGACACCAGCGACAAGGATCTCGCCGCCTGCGACACCAACAGTCTGGGTAATATGAATAAATAAATATATACCGGACAAATTACACTGATTGAGTTAGCCTCGAAGTAAGTTCGAGACTTGTGTTTCGAGATACTAACTGACTTTCTTTCTTTTCTATATTATTGCTTCCACCGGATTTTCGGTGATTCTGTCAATGTCATGATTTGATGAGACACGAAGTTACGAAATTGGACGGTATACGATCTGAAAGGAGAAGGTTAACACACACACATATACGGGACAAATTACACGGATTGAGTTAGCCTCGAAGTAAGTTCGAGACTTGTGTTACGAGATACTAACTCATAAATACTTATATAGATATACATTCAAGACCCAGGCCAATCAGAAAAAGTTCTTTTCTCATCATGCCCTGGCCGGGATTTGAACCCGAGACCCCTGGTGTCACAGACAAGCGTAATACCGCTGCGCCACAGAGGCCATCATTATATTTGAAATATTATGATTGTCATAATATTATGATTGTCATAATATTATGATTGTCATAATATTATGATTGTCATAATATTATGATTTGTTGCAAGCCAATTTTTTTTTTAAATTGGTAGCCCAGGCGAGTTGTATGTTCAATTTTATTTAGGAGAATGAATGAATGATAATTTGTAGGAAGTATAAATTATTAAGTTATTTATTCCTACAGAAGATAGAAGGAGAAAAGAGGAGAAAATAATCTGTTTTAAATGTCTATATTATTCAACGTAAAAATTAAGAATATCTGACAATAAAAATTATTTTTTTGATATATCTCTAACAAACAAAATCCTGGCAACATACATGGAAATTAAAACTTTACATGTTTTGAATAAGCATACATACATGACATATGACATTTAATTATACTGTCGAGAATAGAGAACCTCCTCTTTTTTTTTAAAGTCGGTCAATAAGTTAGAGGAAGACCAAGAATAAAATAGTTTGATCAAATAAAGCAAAAAGTAAACAATACATACATATAATCACGTTTACATCCCTTGCGGGGTAGACAGAGCCTCAAACAACCAACAGTCTTGAAAAGACTGATAGGTCACGTTCAGCTGTTTGGCTTAATGATAGAATTGAGATTCAAATAGTGACAGATTTCTAGCCCATCGCCTAAAAAAAGACCAAATGCACACGCCATACCGCTCTAAAATTCATCTTTCCTCTCATGGGTCTACTGGAAGAGATTTCTTGTGAAATAAGTAGCACCTTTGTACTAGAATTATTGTAATAAATGCTCCTGTATATAATTTTGTGTACATAAATAAATAAATAAATAAATAAAAGAATCTCAAGTTTGTGAGCCTATCCCTTAGTCGCCTTTTACGACATCCATGGGAAAGAGATGGAGTGGTATTTATCTTAAAGTCAAATAGCTGAACGTGGCCTATCAGTGTTTTCAACACTGTTGGCTCTGTCTACCCCGCAATTGATGTAAACGTGATAATATGTACGTATGTATGTATTGTTTACTTTTTGCTTTATTTGATCATACTTACTTATTCTTGGTCTTCCTCTAACCTATTGACCGGATATAGACGTGATTATATGTATGTATGTATGCAAATAAAATGGTTTAGTTGACAGCTAGTCATTTTACGTATTTCGGCATTATCTTAATACGTCTCATTATTATCTCGTCTCTTGACTTAACAAGACAACATCTTCTACTTGTCTCATGCTGTATTTCGTTACTTTCGCAATTCGTCCGACATTGTACAAGTAGGCATAAAAGAAAAATCCAGATTGTTCTCATATTTTATAATGAACAAAAATAGAAAATATCATTACAAACTGAAACTTAAATTCACGATCATGAATTAAATGACGGACCAGAAACAAAAAAAAAAAAAAATCACTTCACATTTGACATATCAGAAAAAAAAAATTGAAAACCTCATGTACGTAGGTATAGATAAATAGATGATACTGACTCCCGGGCACAGATCGCAAAGCGTCTTCGTCGAGCCTGGAGCAGCTGCGGCGGCGCGCCAACGAGGTGGGGGGCTCGCTGAGCCGCAAGGGCTCCGTGGAGCGCCGCCACGCGCCCGCCGCCGACGAGCTGGCGCACCAGCTCGACCACTTCAAGCCCATCGTCATCACGGTCACCAGCTTCTTCAAACAGGTTCAATTGTTGGGTTAACTGTACTTTTTACATACAACATAAAGTCACGTCTAGGTAAATCACAGGTGGACAGTGTCATCAGTCTAGATTCTTTAAACAGGTCACTTGTTGGGAATCTTTTTTTCAATATAAATAATCTCATAAATATATAAATCTGAACAATATATTCTCTCGTCCACATTCTATTCTAAGTTTAATTGATATTGTGAAGTTAACGTTGTTAAAGAAAATGCTGCAGTGCAGTTTGTTACCGCTTCTTCTGCACTGACGCCTTGAAAGCGGCAGTAAACTTAGTTTTTAAGTAATTTTTTTGACGTCAACCAATGTTGTTAAAACATACGTTTTGACAATTATTAAGCGATATGAAGTATCCTATAATAATGAATAAAAATTTTGAATTTAAATTTGAATTTGTACTTTTTACATACAACATATAGTCACGTCTAAGTATATCATAGGTGGACAGTGTCATCAGTCTAGATTCTTTAAACAGGTCACTTGTTGGGTTAACTGTATTTTTTACATATGTACATATAGTCACGTCCATATCACATGTGGACAGTGTCATCAGTCTGAACTGTACTTTTGTTCGTTCAGCTGCTGTACCTTCATGATGGAATTGAGATTTATATAGTGACAGGTTGCTAAAATGAAGAATATGGAGTTTTACTGATGCTGAAATTAATAATATTTTTGGAATCAAAAGTGAAACATATAAATATACTAAATATATTTTTTGGAAGTAAAATGTATGTATATAATTTTTAAATCAATAAAATGTTACATACATACATATAGTCACGTCTATATCCCTTGCGGGATATACAGAGCCATTACTCTTAAAATGAATGAAGGGCCACGCTCAGCTGTATGGCTTTGTGATGGAATTGAGATTCATATAAAACGTTATTAGAATGTTAAATCGATTGTCGTAATAATGGCATTTATGACTTAATACTACAACACTAAATGATATGTCAGAATTAAAATAAACAGTTGAACAAGGTACAGTTCTTAGATGAAAATATAAAATTTCAATTTTACTCTCACAACAGGAAACCGACAAACTCCGTGACGAAGACCTGTACAAGTTCCTCGCTGAGATCAAGAGGCCGAGTTCAGCTCCGAAGAAGCTGAAGTGCATCCCGGGCACGTTCAAGATTGAGGTGTCTCCGTGCCCCGAGGAAATAAAGAACGGACTCACACCGGAGTTGGCTAAATTAAATTCCTATGGAGGTAAGTTATATATATATATAACTTACATATATATATATTTCTATCAATATGTGAGAGATGTGAGAACGTATCTATTCACACAATATTTACTTGTATATTACTTTTCAAATAATTAAATACATACATACATAAAATCACGCCTCTTTCCCGGAGGGGTAGGCAGAGACTTCCACTTGCCACGATCTCTGGAGGAAGTATTTCCTTGGTTTCATTCACATTCACACATTATAACTCTCTTCATGCAAGCTCGGGGGTTTCGGGTACTTTTGACCTGACCCCTTACCTTTACTTTATTAAATAACAAGCAATTAAATATTAAATGGGTCTACCATATAACAAACACTTTTTAAGCACTTTTTTTGGACGATTTTAATAAACAACTAACAAACAGCTAACGCGTGATGTTGGTACGGAACCCCTCGGTGCGCGAGTCCGGCTCGCACTTAGCCGGTTTTTTTTTCATTTATTTAAACTTCGTACAAAATACAAACGTATAGCACAATTGGCGTACTTAATGCTAGAAGCATTATCTACCAGTCAACCATTTTTCTTTTCTTCGCATCATTGTATTGTTTTTTTCCAGACGACAACATCCGCCCCTGCAAGGAAATCCTCCCGTTCCCGAGCCAGCCGGCGGCGGTCCCGCACTACCAGTACCGCAACCTGCTGTACCTGGGCGTCCGGGAGATCAACCTTAACGCCTACACGTCGCGCACCGGCTCCGCGAGAAACATCACCGTGAGTGTCTTGTCTTTATTATTTTTTTACATCTATGGCCACGTCTCTGACGTCAAATGTCGTATGTCAAACATAGCGATGTCTTTATTCACTTTTCTTCATTTTTGATGTTATCAGGAAGCAAGACATATTTTATTATTTGCGACCACTTCCAAAATTTCAGCCTACGACCGTCCCTGCCATAGGGCTCCCTTCAATTAAGAATAACACTCTATCTCCTCCCAATGGATGTCGTAAAAGGCGATAAAGGGAATCATCAGTGAATAGGCACTATTTGAGCTCGCACGCACCACCTTAAGCCTCATCTTGTTAACTCCAGGCAAATTGAGATCAAACGCACTCAAATTATTTTAAAAAGACTAGCTATCCTGGCAAACGTTGTTTTGTATTTTTTGGGTATGAAAAATAAATGTTGGCCGATTCTCAGACCTACTCAATATGCTCACGAAATTTCATGAGAATCGGTCTAGCCGTTTCGGAGGAGTACGGGAAAGAATATAATACGAGAATTTTATATATAAGGTATATATATATTAAATTACGGGAACCAGTGGAATCTTTCGCTTTACGCGGGCGTTTTGTAGTATTATGTATATTATACTATACCCAAAATGTGTATCCAGGTTCGAATCCAGCTGATGTGCGGCGAACAGCAGTCGGGAGCCCTGCCCGCCATATTCGGCCGGAGCTCCTGTCCCGAGTTCACTACGGAGGCGTATACCACGGTTATTTATCATAATAAGTATGTAACTTATTGAATTAATGTAATTTTGTTGTAATTTGTAATGATATATTAATTGAGCAGGAAATAGCATGAGAAATAACGACCCTCTCGGGAGAGGCGGAAATGGGATAATTACGCCTTAAATAAGATGATAATATTCCCACTATGTAGGTATTTGCCATATAAGACCCAAAATATATTTATATATATAAGACCCAGGCCAATCAGAGAAAGTTCGTTTCTCATCATGTCGTCAAAATAACTTCTTTCTTCAGGAACCCGTCACTATACGACGAGATAAAGTTGAAGCTGCCAGCTGACCTGGGTGACCAGCATCACCTGCTGTTCACCTTCCTCCACGTGTCCTGCCAGAGGAAACCTGTTGCTCCCGAACAGGAGAAGAATGTCGACACTCCCGTGGGATACTCCGTAAGTTGCAATTATTATGGGACATTTCAAACATCACTTAATAATTGTCACATCTTTTGGTTTCATAACATTTAAAACTAAGTTTATTGCCGCTTCCAAAGCGTCATTGCAGAAGAAGCGGTAACAAATATTGCACTGCAGCATTTTCTTCAATAACGTCAACTTCTAAGTAACCTTCAGATATTGGGCTAGAGAAAGAGTGTGAGGGACCACACAGCACGGAAAAACTGAATAGCACCGTTTGGTAACTCTCTCTGTTTCTTTTATAACTATGTACTTACTATTTTCTTGTAACTGTGCAATTTTCAATGTAATAAAGATACATACATACATATTGTCACGTCTATATCCCTTGCGGGGTAGACAGAGCCAACAGTCTTGAAAAGACTGAATGGCCACGTTCAGCTATTTGGCTTTATGATAGAATTGAGATTCAAATAGTGACAGGTTGCTAGCACATCGCCTAAAAAAAGAATCCCAATTTTGTAAGCCTATCCCTTAGTCGCCTTTTACGACATCCATGGGAAAGAGTTGGAGTGGTCCTATTCTTTTTTTCATTGGTGCCGGGAACCACACGGCACTAAAGATATTACAAACAAACGAAACTCTTCAGAAACCAAATTAAATTCGTCACTTCCAGTGACGTCCTGGTAAAGGGTCAGGTGAAAAGTACCCGAAACCGCCGAGCTTGCATGAAGAGAGTTATGAATGTGGATGAAACGATGGAAGTATGCAGAGATCGTGGCAAGTGGAAAGAGGTAGTCTCTGCCTACCCCTCCGGGAAAGAGGCATGATTTTATGTATGTATGTACTTAAAACTAAGTTAACTGCCGCTTCTTAATAGGACTCTTCAAAAAACTAATATAATTTCTTCACTTCCAGTGGCTCCCTCTATGCCGCAACGGGAAACTGACGTGCGGCGAGTTCAACCTGCCGGTGATGCAAGAGGAGCCGCCTCCCAACTACTCGTACATCTTCCCGGACGTCCAGCTGCCTGGGACCCGCTGGATCGACAACCACAAGCCCATCTTCAGCATATGTTTGGAGCCCTATACTACAGTGCATCCGCTGGTAATTACATTTAACTGCTGGTCTGTTTCTCTCATAGCCACCATTTCTCACCCCCTTGCGGGGTAGACAGAGCCAACCGTTTTGAATAGACTGAATGGCCACGTTCAGCTAGGTATTTGGCTTACTGATCAAATTGAGATTCAAATAGTGACAGGTTGCTAGCCCATCGCCTAAAAAAGAATAATAATAATAATAACGTTTATTTGCTCTTCACAAAAATGTTCTTATTAACAAATCCCAAGTTTGTAAGCCTATCCCTTAGTCGCCTTTTACGACACCCATGGGAAAGAGATAGAGTGGTCCTATTCTTTTTTGGTATTGGTTTTTTTTTGTATTTATTACAATCTCTTAGTATTAATCCTGATTTAACATTATTTTTTTCATAGGACGGATACATCGAACGTTTCGCGATGGCTTGCGAAGCTGTCCAAGAGGGCAACATTCCCACCAGGATCGGGCTGGCCAATATGGAGGCGGAACTTCGAGCGAGGTAACATTTTTACTAATTAAACTGTTATTTTTAAATTTACGGCTAGCAACCTGTCACTATTTGAATCTCAATTGTGTAATTAAGCCAAACAGCAGAACGTGATCTATCAGTCTTTTCAAGACTGTTGTTCTGTCCACCCCGCAAGGGATATAGACGTGATTATATGTATGTAAGCATGTTTCAGGTTGAAAGATTTGTTTTTCATTATGCTTTTCACATTTGATTGTTTTACTTAAACTGACACCCAGCGGTGGGGGAACACATCGTGAAAAATCTTCCAAATTTCGTTCGCAAAGGTACGAAGGGTGTCGGTCTTTTTGTAAATTAATTTACAGTTATATATACGGCCTCTGTGACGCAATGGTAGTGCGCTTGTCTGTGACACCGAAGGACCCGGGACCGTTTAAGGCATTTATTTTTAAGTCAGTCATCGCCATCTCTTCCAGCATATCGGAGCTGCCCACGGCTAACGTTGAGACCCTGGCGAGATACCTCCCCGTAATTCTGGACAAGCTGCTGCAGCTGCTGGTGGCGCCCCCCAGCCTGGCCGGGCAGATCCTCAACATAGCCCAGGACGTGTTCACATGCTTGGCCCAGATCTTTGCTGATATCGTGGTGAGTATAACTTGAAGAATGTAGATCGCTGTAGTTCTCACTTGATCACGTCTATATCCCTTGCTAAATAGACAGAGACAATAGTATTGAAAAGACTGAAAGGCCACGTTCAGCTTTATGGCTTGATGGTTGAATGGAGATTTATATAGTGACAGGTTGCTAGCCTGTCGCCTAAAAGAAGAATCCCAAGTTAATTAGCCTATCCCTTAGTCGCTCCGGAACGATACGGCACATTTAATGAGTTAAGAATATTAATTTGATTGCAAACCAATATTCTGTGGGTTAATTCCTAAGGTGGGTCAACA